>NC_083883.1:54970697-59970697 GCF_032452875.1 Bos javanicus | reverse complement strand
GGAGAGAAAAAACCAACACGCCTGTCTTCCTTTAGCCATGGGCCAGCTTTGTGCTCATCCCAATTTCTTGTCAGTCCACTCTTCCAAGCAGGGATATCTTTGGGATCCCTGACAACAGTGTGGAGGAGGGACGTGAACTGGAGGCATGGTAGCTTCAGAAGCTTACCAACGTTGCCCAAGAGAACCCTCGGGGAAGGGAAAATTAGAAGCCATCAGCGTTCCTGGTCACTTCTCCCTAAAGCCCTTTTGGGGTTGATGAAGACCTGGGCAGTACAGGAGACAGGCCTGTAGTTCTTCGCAGCCCATGGTCCATGCTCAGGAGCCCCTGCTCTGGTCTTTTGAAATTCCAAGTCACACCCTCTCCAAGAGGATGGTTGGAGTTCCTACACTGTCTGCTCTAGTTTAGCTTTGTCATAATCATTTGGGAAATTGTTTATTTGTTGGGAGGCAGTATGGCTTTGGGAAAAGAACCCAAACTGGCTCAAAAGTCCCTAAGTTTAGACCCTGTTGCTGGCTAGTGATACTGAACTAGTCAGTTTAGCTGTCCAGAGTGGTTTCTACATCTCTAAGATAAAAATGAAATGATTGTACATGGAAAATTCCTACATTAATGTGCACCTGCAATCAGAACTCAGACGTAGCTATTACTATATAAGTATTATTATTAGTAAGTATTGTTACTGCTTTCTATCACTGTTGCTGTCAATGGAGCTGGATGAAGGTTAGGGGTAACCACTTCATCAAACCCCACCCCAGATTCCACAGTGGAACTTGCTTCCCGGCTTTTCCTAATGCTCTCCCCTGCCCACCCCACCCTCGTGGCACACTCTCACTGCTGGACCTCCCTTGGCAATTCCTTGAAGGTGGTGTTTATACTTGTCCTCTTAATAAAGATGATCCCCCAGCTTCCTGAATGCACAGCAATCTGCCTTGCCAGCCTGTCCAAGATGTTCTCAAATATAAGTGCTGCCACTCATTTTCCCTCCTACCCCTTCCCAAGCTCCATGTAAAGCCATAAACAGTGTGGGATAGATGACTTTTTAGCCAGATGGTATAATAATGATAATGATAAAAATGTAATAGATACTAATTACAGAATATCTACTATGTAGTTAGGTGTTTTCCTATTTCATTTCATTGAATCCTTATTGCAATCCTTTTGGATGCTAAGAACATGCTTGTTCCATTAAACGTTGACCAAACCTGGGGGTCCAGTCATCTTGCCCTCCTTCTATACCATTCATTCTTAAGGATCCCCAAGGCCCAGAGTTTCAGGTCGTTTATTCATTTGGAACAAGCTAAGGAACCACAAAAGACAGCAATTAGTCTGATAGTAACAACTGGTTTCCTTTCTCCATCAATCAACACCCCACAGCCTATTGAACAAGCTAGGTGTATCCTATAAGTAATACATCTTATTATGGAGGAATCCCAAAGGTTCAGTACTGGGTCTCAGCCCCCCTGAGTTTCTCTGTGACTTTCAGTGGCTCAGCCAGGCTTTAGGCAGCAGGTGCTGGAAGGGCGGGTCTGTGAAGAGCAGGAGAGGTTCTCCTGGGTGAGGATCTCAAGCCTTACCTGGGCCTGAGCCTGGGAGTGCTGCCTCTTTCCTTAAAGTTTACACAGGATGACAGCTTTTGACTGGGTTATGCTCATGTAGTAGTAATCAGGAGACAGAGAAAAAAATGAAGATGTGTTCGTGTGTGTGTGTGTGTGGTTGTGTGTGTGTTGGGGGAGGAATATGGAAAAGGGCATGACCACTCACATCAGTGTTCTTGCCTGGAGAGTCTGTGGACAGTGAAGCCTGGTGGGCTACAGTCTATGGGGTCACAAAGAATCAGACTCAACTGAGCGACTTTCACTTTTCATGGAGAATTGGGCTGCAGGTAGGTGACCAATCATCCCAGTTTGCCTATGTCTGAGGAGTTTCCAGGGCACAGGGCTGTCACTGCTAAGACCGATATGGTCCTAGGTTAGCCAGAAAGGTTGGCAACCTTAGGTGTAAGAGGGGGTAACAGTCCTTATTCTGAGGGATAATGCACTATTGTGGCTGATGGTTGGCCTGACTGGGTGCAAAGTCTAGCTCTACCTGGGCAAAACAGACCCCGTGCCCCAGTCTCCTCATCTGTAAACTGGGGCTGATATGGTACCTGTGTCATATGTTGCTGTGAAGACTGAAGCACACACCGAATGTCAGGTCCCTGACATACACAAGTAACTGACAGTCACTGTGATGTGCTCTTACCTGGCAACACAGCCCAGTTCCATGCGTGCTCCTTCCTGAGTCTAGTTGACCCAAGACCCTATGAGACCCCCTGTTGTCAGCGTTTGGTACAGAATGCAGTCTGATCTGTGCTGCATAGCAACTTCTTGTAGGGTGTTTGTTACTCTTAGAGGGCTTTTTCCCAGACTGAGAGCTCTGTGGGGGGTGGGGGAAACCAGGGCTGTGCCAGGAGTAGAATATTTCCGAAGACAGAGTCTGGTTCTAAGCACAGACTGTGATAAATGTAAAAACCCAGGAAGGGGGCACTTGAGGTGTCAGCAGGCAGAGGGCCCATGTCTCCATTAGTTAGTTAGTGTTAGTTGCTCAGCTGTGTCTGGTTCTCTGCAACCCCATTGACTATAGCCCAACAGCTTTCTCTGTCTGTGGAATTCTCCAGGCAAGAATATTGGAGTGGGTAGCCATTCCTTTCTCCAGTGAATCTTCCCGACCCAGGGATTGAACCTGGGTCTCCTGCAGTGCAAGCAGGTTCTTTACCATCTGAGCCACCAGGGAGGTCCATGTCTCCATTAGCCCCCCTCTTTGAAGAAGGGGTGTGGGTGGGGCGAGGGGAAGATAGGAAGGCAGAACGCTAATGAGCTGGCTAGAAACACTGGGGTCAGTCCCGCCCAGACACACCAGACCCTTCTCGTCATCAGATAGTCATGCTCTGAGCACACTCACACATCTAGACACACACACTTTCTGCTGGTTCAGCAGCCTCCAGAAGGCAAGATGTAGGGCTTGCTTTTCCTGAGTTGCCTGATCCCTCTTCTAGCCTCCGTTAGGTGTGCAGACACTGCAGACCTCCTTCTCCGCATTTCTCCTGGTGCCTCTTTCTGCCCGGGTCCTGTTCCACACCTGGCTTTTCTTCCCAGTGCTTTGAAGAGTGGGGACCCTGCTTTGTAGGATAACAAATAGAACTGTCAAACACATCAGCACTGCCGCCTGCAAAGATAAATGGGGCGACACATGGAGCAACCTCTGTGGATCCTGGGGCCCCAGCAGGAGCTGACACTGTGACAGATGGGGGGGCAAGTGGTGCTGACACAATCGGGTCACCTGAATGTCGAGGGGTGAGGGGGGTGTCTGCTCCTCCCTTGGCTCCCCTCCCCTCTCTACCTTACACGTGCTGTGTTGCTGGAGATCATAAAGAGATAGTAGGCAGGTCACCGCTCCTCACCAGCCTTGTGCATCTTCCCTGTCAGTAGCACGGGGCAAGGAAGCAGGCTGTCTGCAGAGCATCCTGTCATCTCAGGAGTGACAACTGAGTTATGTGCAAGGAGAGCCGGTCCTGGGCAAAGACCAGGGCAAAGTTTGTCTTTTTCCCTCGACTTGGTCCTTTTCCAGATCCACCCTGCTTGGTGACACTTTCTCATCAGTCCTTCCAGTAGGCTATGCTCATCTCTGGTTCTCACCCAGGAACCCCTCCCAATCCTTGCCAATCAGCCCATGCAATCGATCTTTCCACTCTTTTCATATTGTACTCTGTGTCCTGCTTTATCAGGTATCAGAAGGTTGTCCCACTGATGGCTCTCAAACTGCCCTCCTTTCCAAACAGAATACACATCAGCACATTCCCAGAGAGGGGCTGGGCTGGGCTGGACATTCCCGAGTCCCTGAAGGAGGAAGGCCTACAAGAGTTGAAATTCTATTCCAAAGGGATGCAAATGCCTGGCAGCACTTAGGGACAGAGCTTCTGGGTGGTAACTCTTTCTTTCCAACTTTCTCTTTTATTCTGCTTAAAGAGAAGCTTTCCTTTGCTCACAGGTGCTGTTCTCAGCTGAGGTCTTCTCTGGGTCTCTGGTTTCAATATCTATTGCTGATGGGCTGCCAGGGCCCCAGGCAGTTCAACTCTAAACATGTAGTGAGGATCCATTCTCTGTTAAACTATGTGCTGACTGCTCTGAGTTGCGGGGCACAGATGGGTGGCTGTAAAGATAAGCAAGCTGGAATTTGTCACATCTGGGGACTCACAAGTTAGTTGAGAGGAGAGACATGTATGAGCTTTAATACAAGACTAGCCATGAAAAAGAGGTAATGGGGCAGAATGAGGACAGGAGGAGGAAGACTAATCTTGACTTGAGAGGAACAAGGACATGCTCAAGGAAGAGGTGGGTTTTGGTAGGGCTTCGGAGGATGAAGAGGATCTGGACAGGCTGAAATGGTGGGGAAAAGACTGTGTATAGAGAGGAATATGAATTCAGACAGATGGGAGATGCAGAGTCTTCTGGGGTCTGGACTTGATCAGATATGACTGAAGCATATGAAAAGTGTGTGTGTGAGTGAGAGAGAGAGAGAGGGAAAGAGAGAGAGACAGAGCAGGCAGAGAGGAGAGGGGGAGAGAGTGTTTGGTTGGGAGAAAAGATTGGATACAGCCTTAGGGTCTGTATTTCATTCTGTTTTCAGCTTTGGATGGGAAGACAATGCTTCACTTCTTTACTTTCCATTTAGCTTCTCACTGCAAAATTCTCAGTGGAATTGGATGCTGCTCTAGTAATAAGTAAGGAAATAAACATCACACTGTTCTCTTGGATTCTCCAAAAAAAAAAAAAAAAAAAAAAACGGGGGTGATAGGCAGTAGGGAAAGAAAGGACAGAGGGGAGAAGAGACTGGTATAGAGTGCCTTTGAGTAGAATAAATGAGCTGGTACCAATTACTGAACCTCTTTTAGTTTCCCTGTCTTAAATGGGGATAATATATAACTCCTGGCCAAATATGGGGATAATAATACTTCCCCCATAGGGCTGTTGTGAGGCTAATGGAGAGAATGTATACAAAATGTTTAGTACATTACCTCTCAATACCTGGTGGCTATTATTATGACTATCCCTCTGTCTCCTGACCCATTTTAGCAGGCAACAGCTCTCAGACAGTGTTAATGGGTGGCTGTATAAAAAAAGCACATGGTTTGTCCACAGGAATGATGTTGCTGAGGGATGCTCAAAGTCCAGATGATGAGGAGACTTAACAAGATCAATACCACTTTTGGAAAAGATTATATGCTATACTAGGCAGCAAATAGACCATTGAAACTGGATTTGGAAGGCATTTATGGAGTCTATTAGAGATGGTTAAACATACCAACACAGAGAAAAATAAATAGTGGATCACACACATGCAGCCTGCTAGTACTCTTTCTCTGTGTGTGCCCTTTTTCTCTCCCTTCCCCTCTCCTTCCCCATTTTCAGGTTTAGGTAAGTAGGACTGAGTAAATAACTCTTCTGAGCAAAGCTGAAGGAGGAAACAACGTGGCATCATGGCTGTGCTTATCTAGTCATTTAGAGTGTGTGAAATTTCAGGAGCTGAACAGAAAAGTGATGCTTCTATTTACAGGGGGCAGTGAATGAGTTCTCCCTGGCTGATAAGCTGATGGGTTTTCCAGAAATAACTGAAATCTTTTGGTTAGCTTTTTAAGGTTACTAGTGAGCAATTTAGTGCACTGGAGCAATAATTTCGTATTCTCTAGTGGCTTGAAATAATTAGATTATTTTGTGGAATGAATAAATGAGAAGTTAACTCACTGGCATGGATCAGTGTGGTAACATGATTTATTTCTTGTAAAGGTGAATGCTCTAGAGTCTTGACCTTACAGATGATAGTTTTGACTCCCTCCCCTTTCTCATTTATAATATGTTTTGGGTTATTTTGTGAGGGAGGCTGCCCAGTGGAGTGGGAAGAGCGTATGGACTTTGGGATCAGCCAATTCTTGATTCCGTTTTCACGAGGTATGTGACCTTGGGCAAATCACTTGACACACCAGACCCCTCTTTCCACTAATCAGGAAAGGAGTGGTAATAATACTTACCTTACATGAGAGGCATATGAATTAAGCCCGTTACTGAAAGGAAAGCACCTATTACAGCTTCTAGCCCACACTGGGAACCCAAACAAACATTAGATTCCTTTTAGTCTTTCTTGCCACCTTATTATCTTAAAATGATTAATGTTTATACCAAGGATAAACATCCAGCACATTAATTAATGGTGATTCTAATCATTTGTTAGGTTAGAAAGAACTTCTGCCTTGATAAAATGCTTTAATGAAAATGTTTACTGCCCTGTTCTTTTGGATGAAGGGGATGGTGTTTAGCATTTTGCTTTATGGCCACTAATGACCCATTTCAAGGCAAAACCTCTATCTTCAAACCAGCCAATAATTCATATATAAAGTTTAAATAGAATCTTGATTAGGGAAGTGCTTTTGTATTCTCCTCTGTTACAGCATTGTACACAGTGGACATTCTGCAGCCCTTAGATAAAGCACAGAAAAGAAAAAACCAACAACTGAATAGTAGTTGGAGGTTAGAGAGCTGGGAGAGTTTTGGTCAGCTGGTGATAGAAGCAGACCTTGCTTTTCATACCTTTGCTAACTTTTGAATATTTGCAGACTCCCCAGCCATGCTGGGTCCAAATGACATAATACAGCAGCATTGGATGGAGGTATGTGCTCTCAGCTTCTGCTAGAACATTACAGCATTAGAATTCTTGATACAATTTATTCCAAGCCTCAAATCTGTGTATCACTTATCTGCTGAATTGAACAAATTGAAAGTGATCACATTTAGGGACTATTAGTGGGAGGTTGGTTCTTCCTCCTCTTTAATAACATCTTGAGAGCTAACGGGCTTCAGTGCTATTCCTCACATCCACCCTGCCTCCCTCCACACAAATGAGCTCAGTTGGAGGTAGGGTTTATTGACATTTAAATGAGCATATTTGGCTCACTGTAGCATGGATCTAAATGAACACTGCTTTGGTGCATTGAAACTTAATGATTTCCTCTGCATCCAGGTGAGACGGGAATGTTGTGGCATTCAGGTGGGGATGAAGACATATGGAACACAAATCTTCCAGTCAAGAATTAATATCTTGATTATATCATAGGTTATTTTAATATTGGGATGTGGGAACTTTAGGAATGTTCTTCTGAGCCTGGAAACGTAAAACAATAGCTACAGAGGGGTTGGAAATCAGGAGGAATGCCCAGGTGAGATTATTGATAAGACTAGTTTTTTCTTATGGCTTCATGGTCTCTCTTTGGGGACTAAAGACACAACTAAAGACTAAAGTTGAGCTATTTCAAATCCTGAAAGATGATGCTGTCAAAGTGCTGCACTCAGTATGCCAGCAAATTTGGAAAACTCAGCAGTGGCCACAGGACTGGAAAAGGTCAGTTTTCATTCCAATCCGAAAGAAAGGCAATGCCAAAGAATGTTCAAACTACCGCACAATTGCCCTCATCTCACACGCTAGTAAAGTAATGCTCAAAATTCTCCAAGCCAGGCTTCAGCAATACGTGAACCGTGAACTTCCAGATGTTCAAGCTGGTTTTAGAAAAGGCAGAGGAACCAGAGATCAAATTGCCGACATCCGCTGGATCATGGAAAAAGGAAGATAGTTCCAGAAAAATATATATTTCTGCTTTATTGACTACGCCAAAGCCTTTAACTGTGTGGATCACAACAAACTGTGGAAAATTCTGAAAGAGATGGGAATACCAGACCACCTGATCTGCCTCTTGAGAAATCTGTATGCAGGTCAGGAAGCAACAGTTAGAACTGGACATGGAACAGCAGACTGGTTCCAAGTAGGAAAAGGAGTACATCAAGGCTGTATATTGTCACCCTGCATTTAACTTCTATGCAGAGTACATCATGAGACACGCTGGGCTGGAAGAAGCACAAGCTGGAATCAAGATTGTCAGGAGAAATATCAATAATCTCAGATATGCAGATGACACCACCCTTATGGCAGAAAGTGAAGAGGAACTAAAAAGTCTCTTGATGAAAGTGAAAGAGGAGAGGGAAAAAGTTGGCTTAAAGCTCAACATTCAGAAAACGAAGATCATGGCATCTGATCCCATCACTTCATGGCAAATAGATGGGGAAACAGTGTCAGACTTTATTTTTCTGGGCTCCAAAATCACTGCAGATGGTGACTGCAGCCATGAAATGAAAAGATGCTTACTCCTTGGAAGGAAAGTTATGACCAACCTAGATAGCATATTCAAAAGCAGAGACATTACTTTGCCAACAAAGGTCCGTCTAGGCAAGGCTATGGTTTTTCCAGTGGTCATGGCACAGCAGCTGCTCCTCCAACCACACCCCTCATCCTGCTCCCCCACCCACAGCCCTTGACCCTGGCCAGCCTCCCTTGACACGGGCCACCAGATGGGCTCCTGAGACCCTCCCCCACCCCCACACATGGCAAAAGGCTACTGTGTGCAGCTCATTCCCCTGGGGGTAGAGAGTGGGAGGGTGTACGCTAGACCTTGGACTGGCAAATACAGGCCTGGGGTGAGTGGTCAATGTGCCTCAGTTTCCTCCTTAATGACAATGGAATTTTTATAATATCTGAAAAGAGGGGACTTCCCTGGTGGCTCAGACAGTAAAGAATCTACCTGCAATGCAGGAAATGTGGGTTTGATCCCTGGGTCGGGAAGATCCCCTGGAGGAGGAAATGGCAACCCTCTCTAGTACTCTCTCCTGGAGAATCCCTTGGACAGAGGAGCCTGGTGGGCTACACAGTCCATGGAGTCGCAAGAGTCAGATATGACTGAGCGACTGACACACAAACACACACATGTATGGATGTGAGAGTTGGACTGTGAAGAAAGCTGAGCGCTGAAGAATTAATTCTTTTCAACTGTGGTGTTGGAGAAGACTTGAGAGTCCCTTGGACTGCAAGGAGATCCAACCAGTCCATTCTAAAGGAGATCAGTCCTGGGTGTTCACTGGAAGGACTGATGCTAAAGCTGAAACTCCAGTACTTAGGCCACCTCATGCAAAGGGTTGACTCATTGGAAAAGTCCCTGATGCTGGGAGGGATTGGGGACAGGAGGAGAAGGGGACGACAGAGGATGAGATGGCTGGATGGCGTCACTGACTCGATGGCCATGAGTCTGAGTGAACTCCAGGAGTTGGTGATGGACAGGGAGGCCTGGCGTGCTGCGATCATGGGGTTGCAAAGAGTTGGACACGACTGAGCGACTGAACTGAACTGAACTGAAAGACACAACCCATTTGGTATTTGGTGATGGAGCTTAGAATCTCTGAGGGAAAATCATGGAAACCAAAGTTCATTCCCTGTAAATACTGGTCAGTCATGGAAGACTGCCTTCCTCAACTCCACATGCCATCCAGCCGTTCTCCCATTTCTCTGATATTCTCTAATGCAAATTGCTCCAAAGAGTTGTCTAAATACATTGTTTCCGTATCTTCACCTCCCAATCTCCTGTCAACCGACACAGCTCAAGCTTCTGACTTTACCAGTTGATTCAGTCCCCAAGTTGTATCTGATTCTTTTGACCCATAGCCTCCCAGGGTCCCCTGTTGATGGGATTTTCCAGGCAAGAATACTGGAGTAGGTTGCCATTTTCTTCTCCAGTTGGTGGAACGCAGTTTTGCCAAGATCACCAATGACCTATCTGTTCTGACATCCACTTTCTTTTCTCATCTTGATGACCTCAAAATATATTGGGGGCAATCCTGACTATTTTCTCCTTCTTGAAACAGTCTCCTTTCTTGGTTTCTATAGAAATTCTTTTATCTTGAGTCTTCTCTGACCTCACTGATCCTGCTTCCCTGGTCTCCTTGGCTGTCTCTTTCTCTTCCACCCAAACACAAAATGTTCCTGAGAGCTTGGACTTGAATCTTCTTTGCATCTCCAAAAGTTTCCTCCTGGGTGGTCTACTCTGGTTTCATGTGTTTAAATGCAATGTTTACAATGATGTCTCTGATATTTGTATTTTCTCTCTCAGCCTCTCTTTTGAGTTCTACACTTATAAATCCAACTGTCTCCTTGACATTGCTACTTGCATACATTCTAAACTGAGTAAGTCCAGAAAGGTACCCTGGGTACCTATTTTCCAAGTCCTGAATATTATATCTACCACCAAGTCCTGTCAATCCACATCCTACAAATACTTTGCTGTGTCCATTGCTATGCTTAGTCATGGCCTACGTCATCTTTCAACTGGACTAGTACAACTGCCTCCTGATTGGTTTTTCTTTCAGTTCATTCTACCCATAGCCGCAGCTTCCCTGCTCAGCACTTACCTGTCAATGTACCATGCCATACTTGCTCTGGCCCTTTCCTCTCTAGTCTTTTCTTACTATACAGTCCTCCTTATTCACCATGCTGTAGTCATGATGCTCTTCTTTCTGCCCCTTGAGCATACTGTACTCCTTTACACATCAAGGATTTTTCACATTCTGCCCCCTTTGCCTGGAATGGTAATTTACATCTCCAGCTTAATGGCATTTATTATAGGCCAGGCCAGTTCTAAGTGCTTTTCATGGATTAATACATTAAATTCTCATATCACCCACACAAGATAGGAACTGTTATTCTTCTATTTAACTGATGAGGAAATTGATTCACATTTACTCATCTGAATGTTCTTTCCTCCTTTTCGTGTGGCGTCTCCCTCTTATTTTTTAGATCTTATCTTAAATAACACTCTGAGGATGCTTTCTTTGTCTCCCATATCTAAAACACTATTTTCAATCTCAGTTCCTTGTTTACACTTTTATAGCATTAACTATAACTTGCAGGGTTTTTTGTTTGTTTATTGGTTTCCTTGTGCTTTTGTCTTCATGGACTGAGATTAGGTCTTTCTCACTCACTGCTATATCTTGTGGCTCAGAATGGCAGCAGACTCTTAAATATTTGTTGATTGAATGAATGAGGGAATGAATGACCACCTAACTTGGAACTTAGTCGATGAGGTAGGTAGGGAGAGGGAAGGAAAAGGGGTGGGAGGATATGTTGTGTGGTAGCACCAAATGAGTCAGAGACCATGATGTTCTTGTCCACATAACTTTATCTGTTCCATCCTAGTCTTCCTGAAACAACAACAAAACAAAATAAACAAACAAATGAGTGAGAAAGAGCTTAAAGAGGAGAAGGATTACTTATGTATATTTCTCTGATCAGTCTAAGCACTAAAGTAATGAAGACCTACAGGGTATACATTTAGTGGGAGGGAGGAATAGACAAAAGCCTAGAACCAGTAATCAGAGTTTGAAGGAGTGACTATAACAGTTTGTCTGGGTAGAGGATTTGAATGGGAGTGCACTGAAAGATAATTTCAGGAAATCAGGTTGGATCCTTGAGCACTGGCTTAGGGAGTGTGGATGTGAATCACTGAAGGTAGAAAGCCACTGAAAATCTTTGTACTAGTAGTTTTGGAATTACCAAGACTCAGGAATTACCAAGACTCAATATATTATAGACATTAAATTTGTGGCCTTGCTGGTATGTAAGCTATAAGAAGTGAGCAGGTTATAAGAATGTATTTCCTCTGTGTTACTCATTGTTCCATCTATGAGGACCCACAGTTTCAGTTCCAGTAAAGCTATGTTAGATGACATTAGCATATAAGTGAGCTTGTAGCTAATTGTAAGAATCTGTACATCAAATTTAAATGATTTAAATAATTATGCAGCTTTTATTTTTATTTTTTTGTCTTGCATTTCTAAATAGTATCACTCCCTGGCTTCACTAACTATCAGATGTTTATTATATTAATGTTGTTATCGTCTTTATTATTCTGTATTTTGCATATTTTTGTAATTTTCCATTAATACTTTTTGGTGTAAGAGGGTTAACATATACACAAGAGACAGTTTTCATAGGTTTAAAAATGTTTTTGGGGTGAATTATTCTTGCTTCACTAGCATAAAAGTGACAGTATTTATTTAGCGTGGAATTGGTACAGGGGTAATTGATTGTATCTTTTCCTCTAAACTAACTTTCTTTACCCTTGTGAATCACGTGGTACTCAAAAGAACCAAACAGGATTCATGGAGAGGAAGCACTGCCTTAACAGTGTAAGGCGTAACAATAACCCTGCCTTAACTTTCATGAGACTTGATGCAGACAGTACTAGAAATTCTTGGGGAGTAGCCATCCAATCTTAAAAAAAAAATAATTAAGTGGTCATAGAAGAGGCTAGATTCTCAATCTGGCTTTCTACATTCTGCATGGGTACCTGTTCAGAGATTTGACAGGCCCAGGTATTAGCATTTCCAATTTCCCTCTTTTTTTTTTTCCATTTCAAGGGAATGTTAGATTATATTCAGATCTCTAAGTGTGGTCCAAGGATCCTTGTGAGGTCCATAAGATCTACCAGTGGGTCCATGAAATCAAAACAATGTTAAAAATAATATTAAGACATTATTTAATTTTTCCACTTCCAGGTTCTCATGTGCACAGTAGAGCTTTCCAGAGGTTATGAGATATGACATCACAAGAGATTAAATTGGAGCAGATATGAGATTCTAGTTACTTTCTTTAAGCCAACATCTTTCTTAAAGATATTAGAAAAACTGCAAAATAGTGTGATTATTTTCATAAAAATTCTTTTTTACTGGAAAAATATAATTAAAAATAAAAATGTTATTTATGTTAACATGTGTTAGATAATAATATTTAAATGAATCAAGAAATCACTGTTTTAAACATTTCTTATTTAAAATTTTGAATATGGTAAATATTGTGGCATTAACAATTCTTCTGGAAAATGTAAAAGAGATGTATTAAACAAAAGCCTTTTAGGGTCCTTAATAATTTTTAATAATGTGAAAGGATCCAGAATCTCCAAAGTTTGGTAATTACCACATCGAAATGACTAGTGTTACTAGTAGTAACTTTTTCTTTGTCAACAGGAGGGACACTGAAGAATTAAAGAAATAGAACACCCGGTAATACTAGCGAGGAGATCAGAGTGGGGCCAGGCTCACATAGGCGAGGTCTCTTGGAGGGGGGAGATCAAGACCTGCCCCAAACCTCTCTATATCCCCATGTCCAGCATTATATCTAGCACAGGACAGTGGCTGCATACAATCTGGATATTGAACAAGCTAATGAGTAAGTGATAAAACACAGCTCATTCTCCTGATAAGGGCATTTGACATGGTGTACAAGGTCTAATTAGGGCTAGGCCTGCCATCCACAATTGAGATGAGCTTTTATTCAATTTTCAATTCATCCATGTATTCAATGGTTACTTATTGAGCACCTATTATGTGCTAATTGCTATGTCTAAGTCACATTACATCTTCAATTTTCTCATCTCTGTAAGGGAAACTAAAATAATCTGTGAAAACCCTTCTAGCAATGTCTTCCTCTGGATAATACAAGAGCTCTCTCTTTGTCTCCCTTGGATAAGCTAACACAGGGAAGAAGATAACTTTCCTCAGGCAAAAAAGCATTGTCTGTTTAAGTGCTGCTGCAGAAACTTTAGAGGCAGATGGTTGACTGCCTTGGCATTTTACAGATAGAAATGGTCAAGTTTGGAAATGGAAAAAATTTAAACTAGAAATCAGCTAGCTCAATCTTATTTTCTAAAATTTATTCAGTATTAAACTCCAACTGAATAATTTCAATTTAGGGAATTTGGAAACCCTACCAGTGTCTCTCCCTTTGCAGAAAGATGATGATCAGAAGTCTTTTGTGAGAATCTGAGAAATTTTCTGCAGTCAATGCAAGCCAGGAAACTGTGTCATTGTGCTAAAATGGGTCATGAATTTTGAGAGAATGAATGATCCCTTTCCTTTAGTCATTTGTCCACAACTTCCATTCTGGTTCACAAAGTCTTAAGTGCTCAAGTTCCATGGGCCTGTTTCTTGATTACTTGTATGAAGAAGTTCCCACATGTATTTGTCAGTTTTCATTAGATTATGTTGCAGTAACAAGCAACCTGTATATACCAGTGGCTTATAACGAAGGTATATTTCTTGATTGCATTTCATACTGGCTGTGAGTCAGAATTACACTGCTCCCGCACCAAACAGCTTCTTCCTTTAAGATTCTAAGTTGAAGAAACAGCCAGCATTTGGAATAGCTGTTACAATGGAAAATGAAAAAGAGATGTGGGCAAAGCATCCAACGGTTCTTATGTAGAATGTGGCATTCAGTTCACATTCAGTTGGCCAAAGTAAGTCTCAGGCAGGCTGCCGTCACGGTCACTGGGGGCAGGGGAGATGCTCCTCTCAAAGGGGGTTCTGAAATCGCCTGGCAGCAGGCAGGGATGAAACAATACTATCTAGCACACCATTCTTTGCATGATATTATATAAACAAACTGCTTTCTCCATTCGTTTCATTTTACTTTATGACAGTTAAGAAGGAAAGAGAATCTTCCTGGAGTTCATGAACTTAAAAGATATGCTTATGGGACTGTTAGAGCATAGTTTGGGGGACTTTCTTGGCATCAGAGATGAGTCTTGCTTTTTCTGCCATGGACTTAGAAAAATAGAGGAAAACAAAAGAAGCAAAATAAACATGTTCTCACTGACAGCATCTCAGTGGTGCTGACAAGGGGCCTCCTTGTCTCTGGCATTCTATAAGAGAGACAGTGAAGAAGAGATCTAGCTACTACACATTTTCTTCTTCATCTCTGTTTCTACCTGTGGAAACTCCACCTGTCTAACCTCTGACCTGAGAGTATGAGCAGCGGCAATGCCCTGTCACTGAACTCTATCAATGAAAACTCAAGAAAAATGCCTGGAAATGCAACATGTACTCTTTATCTCCCTTTTCCGCTCCAATTCTCTAATGTCTCCTCTTCTATTTTAATTTACACCATTAACACTCTGCACCTGGACTCTTACAATAACCTTGTTTGGTTTCACTGCCTTCGCATTTATACTATGGTCATCTAGTCTCCCCTTGAGCGATTGCTCTAACGTATACATGAAACCATGTTACCACCCTGTAAAATTATTCCCCAGGGCCTACATCTTTGATCCACAATTTCATTACCTGAAAAATGGGAAAATAATATCTATTTTGTAGGGATGAGGGTGAGAGTGCTACGTTATGCTAAGTCACTTCAGTTGTGTCCGACTCTGTGCGACCCTAGAGACGGCAGCCCACCAGGCTCCCCCATCCCTGGGATTCTCCAGGCAAGAACACTGGAGTGGGTTGCCATTTCCTTCTCCAATGTATGAAAGTGAAAAGGGAAAGTGAAGTCATTCAGTCGTGTCCAACCCTCAGCGACCCCATGGACTGCAGCCTACCAGCCTCCTCCATCCATGGGATTTTCCAGGCAAGAGTACTGGAGTGGGGTGTCATTGCCTTCTCTGGAGGGTGAGGGTAAAAGGAGATAATACATGCAAAGTGCCTAACACAGACTCTCAATAAATGGCAGCTAATGATGATGATTATGATAAATATCATAACAATCAAAATTTGGCTCCCCATCCCCACCCTGCCATCCCTACCTGCACTGTCTGCTCTCATTTTGTCAAATGATGCCTAGTTCCCTAATCGGCCACCCTGCTCTTCAGCTCCATGCCACTGCCCTGGAATTCCGCATCTGGAATGCTTTTCCTCACTCAGTTCACTCAGGTCCCCGCTGCTTAGACTGAAGATGCAGAAGCACCTCACTGGCTGTGTTAATCCCATCCCTCCAGGAGAATGAACTGTTCCCTGCACGGCCACCCTTGAATCCCTGTATTGTCCTCTTCTATATTCCTGTTTGTCTTTTCTGCTAGAGTGTGAGTCCTCTGAGGACAAAGACTCTGTCTTTGTTACCTCTACAAATGGGCCCCGTTGCCTGGCATGTTCTAGGTTCTCAAAGAAACGACAGACTGCAGGAAGGCTTTGAATCAAAGATAGATTATGATCAAGCAAAGGCCATGCTCAAATTCTAAGCTTGGAGTGGGAAACCGGAGAGCGGGTCTATATCCTGTACTGTGCGGGGGCTCAGCCCAGCCTTGGATAAAAGTGGCTTTGGGATATATGCCTTTAGGAAGATAAATTTATCATGAAAAACAAAAAAATCAAAACCCGAGTTAAAAAGACCTCCAGATGGGCTTTCTCTTGATATAGTAAGTAGGTCCTTTATAGATCCGCTCCTTAGCATCCTAAATCTTGAGATGTCATGCTGCTCCTGGGGTTAGCCAGTTGCTTTAGGCTGAGTAGGCGTGCGAGGATAAGATTAAAACAAGTAATTCTGTTTGCCTGCTGCACACACCATTGTTTAGCTAGAAAAATTAAATTCTTATTCAAGCCTCTCAGCATGTTTAATAAATGCTTCAGGTGCATAGAACCGTGTGTGAGGCAGGAAGGAATAAGGCCGTTCTCTGGGAGTGACACATTTATTAACCTCACTGAGTACTGCAAGCCTGGCACCTGGGATGCTGGTCAGGCCGTAGGCAAACCTGGCAAACATGGATGAGTAAGACCCCCCCGTGGCACTCCTGTTCTGTGATACAGCGTAGCTAGGAGGACAGAGCTCCTGTTTCAGCATCGGGCAGATCTGGGTTCAAATGCCAGCTCTGCTGCCTTGAAGCTCCTTACTTTGGATCTGCTACTTGTTACTCTTCTCATCCCAGGCTTCTCAGTTCAGTCACTCTGTCCTGTCCGAACCAGCAGGGAGGTCACAAGCTTGTTATTTTTTATTATGGTAAAACATTTATAACATGAAATTTGCCGATTTTTCCATTTTTAAGCTTACCAGCTCAGTGGCATTAAGTACATTCACAATGCATCTACTTTAATTTGACGTATGAGAAGGTATTTTTACCCCCTTCTTTCCACAGATGAGAAAACTGAGGCTCTGAGAAATTAAATGATGATGACTCTTTTAAGATTCCTGGAGTTAAACATGAGAAGCTATTATGATTTTCCTTTCAGGACACAGGCCAGAAAACCCTATTTAGACCATTAAGGAGGGAAAGCAGAGAATGGAAATTCTGGATTAGTTCATTCTTTTTCTCTTTTTTTTTAAATTTAGAGAACACGTTATTACTTTCTGTAATCAAACCCACATAGATAAGACCTTACATATTTAATACAGTGCATTACCCCTGTACAAACAGAAAAAATTGGTTTAACGTTTCTAGACCAATATGCTGTTAATTTCTGTACAATGCCAACCCAACATGGTATAACTGGGATTGTTTGTCGTTGTTCAGTTGCTAAATCAAGTTTGACTCTGCGACCCCATGGACTGTAGCATGCCAGGCTTCCCTGTCCTTCACTATCTCCTGGAGTTTGCTCAAAGTCATGTCCACTGAGTTGGTGATACTGTCTAACCCTCTCATTGTCTGCTGCCCCCTTCTCCTTTTGCCTTCAATCTTTCCCAGCATCAGGGTCTTTTCCAATGAGTTGGTTCTTTGCATCAGGTGGCCAAAGTAGTATTTTTTCCAAAGTTGAGAGCACAACTAAAGTTTCCAAAAATTCAAATTTTATATATATATATATATTTATATTAAAGGACCAATAGCAGTACGTTATGCATCAATAGCAGCGACAGCTTTTCCAGGTTCAACTGTCATCTGAGCAGACTTATAGAGACACCCAGCGCATGCCATTTAAGAAAGAAAAGGAAAAAGGAAAACCTCGGAATATAGCAAAGTTCCATTCCTGTTGTGCTACCTGGCACCATTTTTTAAAAATTGGCTTCTCAATCGTCATCTAGAAAGAAAACATTCTAGAATTAGGTCATTAAAAACAGACCTGATAAAGCACGGTCACTACTATGTATCATGAAGCAGGCACGAGGCATTCTGTGTTCACAGAGGTATGATACAATTTTGTTAAGAGTCATTAGGCTTCCTGATGCTTTAGCAGAGATGCCTGCCTCACCCCATGGAGGGAGTGGAAACAGACAGCACGCCGAGACCCCTGCCTCCGCTGTCCTGCGGAGGTGGGTGTCCAGGCCCCAGCTTTGGTGCCGACCTCTCAGGCTGACCCACTCCAACCACAGCTCCAGGGAGGGGGAAGGGAAGGAAATGAGTTAAGTCTGTCTTCAGACGCGTTGGTATTGATTCTGTCAGTTTCTTGCTGCTTGCTGACAGAAGATAGATGGCTCATAACGCAGCTGGGCACAGCACATTAGATCTCCGTCTCGGGGCTCCTAAATCATTTCGAAATTTTAAATTCCCTAATCAATATTTTATGGCAAGCACGAGACAGGGATTGGGCCCGCTTCTCTTCAGGGTGTGTGCTTGCACACGGGGTCCTGGTGGAAGTGAGTAGGCTAGAGGGGTCCTCCCTGCCTGGGGAGAACTTGAGGGCAGTCATTTCCTACCGGCCAGAACCAAGGGGCCCTCACAAGTTACATGATCCCAGTGATCACCTTTAAAGGGGAAGAAGTCTGAGGACAAGAGATGATGAGGTTGGTCCTTAGTCACCTGACTTGTAACAAAACTGAGACCAGAATTCAGGTCTTCTGACTTCCAGCCCAAAGCTCTTTGTGTGAAAGCATGCCTAGCAGAGTGCGTGGTACATAGTAGATACTCAACAAGTGTTTGTTCAGCATTAAGCAAATGTTAAAACTCATAAACAGCCAAAGTTTGAGCCAAATGAGTTTTTGTGCTTATTAAGCGCTAAGTGTCAGCCTCTGTTCTCAGTTCTACACCTGTAAAATACCAGTCTGTACTCACGATCCCATGAAGCAGGGACTGTCATTTTCCTCATTTCACATACGGCAGAACTGAGGCTCTGAGAGGTGAGTGGCTTGGCCAAGGCCATACAACTGGTGAGTAAGGAACCTGCATTGAAAGCCAGGCATTTGGGCTTGAGAACTTGTGTCTTAGCCTCTGTGCTGTGTTGGTGCCCCATATAGACTGGGTTTGCTTTCATCAGTTGTGTTTAGACACTTATCCAAAGTCCATTTGCGTTTCATCCCTTGAAAGAGACAGAAAAAAAGAAAGAAAAGGACTTTGGTTTTGTAACCAGACAATGGCTTCATCTGCTAAATAATCCACCTGCAATGCCAGAGACCCCAGTTTGATTCCTGAGTTGGGAAGATCCCATGCAGAAGGGATAGGCTACCCACTCTAGTATTCTTGGGCTTCCCTGGTGGCTCAGGCAGTAAAGAATCTGCCTGCAATGTGGGAGATCTGGGTTCAATCCCTGGGCTGGAAAGATCCCCTGGAGGAGGGCATGGCAACACTTTCCAGTATTCTGACCTGGAGAGTCCCTGTGGGCAGAGGCGCCTGGAGGGCTACAGTCCATGGGGTCCTAAAGAGTTGGGCACCACTGAGTGACTCAGCACATCAAAATGGCTCAAGAAGTAAGCAATCAGCTGTCTAATGCTAGACTTTCAGAGCTGATGAAAGTGAGGGCCAACGTGACAGTGTTTAGCAGCTGGTTTCCTGAGACTTGTAACAGAAAGCAGGCACTTGATGAAGAAATTTTGGTGATTCTGGCAATCAGCAGACCTGTTAAGTGCTGCAATAGAGAAAGGAAAAAAAAAAAAATCCTCACCAGTTCCACTGGCTCACAAAGCCTTTCCCCCTGGATCTGGTCCCTCCCTGACTTTTTCGCCATCTCTTCCCCTTGTTACTCACCCAAACTCATAGTGCTACAGGTTCCTGCTTAGGCCCTGCCTTGCTACCAGATGTTCCCTTGGCCTGAAATGCTTGTCCACATAGTTGTCCCATGGCTGGCTCCTTCCTGTAATGTCGATCTCAATGGAAAACACCAGCTGTTCAGAGAAGCCTTCCCTGCTCCCCCAGTCAAAACTGCCTATTAGACCAGAAGCTCCTTGAGAGCAAGAACCTTCCTGCTGATGTCTAGGACAGCACCTGGTGCACGATAGGTGAGGAATAAATACCAGCACAGTGCAAGAAGGGTAAGTTCTTTGAAGAGGGCCCCTCAGATGGTCAGACAGAGCACACAGAAACTAGGAGAGTAGGGCAGGAAGGGAAGGGAAATTATAAAAGATTTCATGCCTGTGCGTGACCAGCCCCTGGGTCAGGGATCTCACGCCCCCCTTCCCTGGGAAGTTCATGCTAGTTTCATCTTCTTTAAAAGAATTTTTTTTATTTGTTTGTTTATGGCTGCGCTGGATCTTTGTTGCTGCTAGTGAGCTTTCTCTAGCTGTGAATGAGCAGAGTCTACTCTCTAGCTGCAGTGCATGGGCTTCTCATTTCGGTGGCTTCTCTCATTGTGGAGCACGGGCTCTAGGGCACGCGGGCTTCAGTAGTTGTGGTGCACAGGCTTAGCTGTCTCACAGCAGGTGGAATCTTCCCAGACCAGGGATGGAACCCATGTCCCCTGTGTTGGCGGGCAGATTCTTAACCACTGGACCATCAGGGAAGTGCCCATGCAACTTTCTGATGGCTGCAGGGTTCTTCCTTATTTGGGTGTGAAACCTGATTCCACTGCTTCTGCCCATTCACTGGTTTTTGTTATTTCATTTTTAATTGGAGGATACTTACTCTACAATATTGTGACTGTTTCTGCCATATATCAACATGAATTGGTCATAGGTATAAATACGTCCTTTCCATTAAACCACTCTCCCACCTCACTCCCCATCCCACTCTTCTAGGTCATCATAGAGCACCAGCTTTGGGAGGAGGTGTGGAGAAAAGGGAAACCTTTTAAACTGTTGGTAGGAATGAAAACTGATGCAGTCATTATGGAGAAGAGTGTGGAGAGTCTTTAAAAAACTAAGAATAAAACTAACCTATGATCCAGCAATCCTACTACTGGGCATATGCCCTCAGGAAACCATAATTGAAGAAGACATTGCTCCCAATGATCATTGCATTCACTGGTTTTGATCCAAATCCTGGGGCTGCCTGAAAGCCAGGCTCCATCTGCAAAAAGCTCCTGAGACCCCAAGAATCCCACCGCACTGGGAATACTGTACCGGCCAGGAACCAGAAGGAATCGTGTCAGGTCTGAGCTGCAGGGATTTGATGATACACCACGTACAGTTGAGCTGTCAGAGTCAGCTTGCTCTTCCAAGGGAACAAGCGGGGAATTCTGGGTCAATATCCTCTGAGAGCCGTAGGAGGTTCTGCCGAGAGCCAGGAGGGAAAGCCAAGGACTTGGCTGTGTTCCTTTTAAAGGGTCCTATTGCAAATGCTGGGGAATCATCATGCTCTCATCCATTTCCACATTGTCTGATGCATTGCAGAGACCTTTCAGGCGTATTCTTGAATGTTCTCATCAATCTTAAACAAGATATCTGAGACAGGGATCACTGCCTCTGGAGAAGGCAGGACTTGCTGAAGATACTCTGCCTGTGACTTCAGGACTATCTGTGATTACACACAGAGTTGTGCTTCTCAAAACCAAGTATGTATAAAAGTCACTTGGAAAGTTTGCTAAAACACAGATTCCATGGGCCTGAGGTGGGTCTAACAAGCACTCAGATGATGCTGTTGCTGGCGGCATTGGTCCAAATGGTCCCACCCTGACCGGGTGGCTGCATGTGACTGTCACACAGCTGCCTCTCTCTGAACTCTGGTAAATAGCAGATAACTGCAGAAAGCACACCACATATGGTATCTCATCTGATCTCAGAGTGACCCATGAGATAACTATGGTTATCATTCACATTCTGCAGATGAGACTGAAGGTTCAAAGAGGTCAAGTAACTTGTCCAAAGTCCCTCGTTCTGTAAGTGGCTGAATATGAGTTTTGCTGAACTTTAGAGCAGTGGATTTAACCACAGATGGCATTGTCTGTCATGATTAGGGAGCATGGAAACTGCTTCCTGGAAGTCAGAGGGATTTGGGGTTAACTAGGTCTCCTGTCCTCACTGGAAGAAGGGCCTTGCTTCCCACTGAGCACTGAGATGAAAGCTGAAATTTCTTGACTTTAGGAAAGAGCCTGACTTCTTTCCGGGAGTCAAAACTATCCCAAGAGCTAGGTGGTCTCTATGCCACTGTAGTTCCTAAGGCATCAGATCCAACCCAGAGGATTACTTTACACTTCTGTTAAGATCCGAGTGCCATTGTCTAGGGTGGAGCCAGCCTGGGCAAGAGAGCCAAACAGATGTGTTGTGGGAACCTCGAACCCTGTGTGTGCCTCCTTTCATGCTGCTCCCTGCTCTCCCCAGTAGCATTTGGGAACTTTCCTGCATTTTGGTCTTTTAAACTCAACAAGAGTTGTCAAACTCTCAAAATGGAAAGGTTAGCAAATTTACAAATAACTCCTCCCATAGGTCTTTGCATTTTAAAGAGTCTTGAGAGAGAAAAGCAATGATTTACCAGCTGAATTCATTTCTACATGTTTCATTTCTGACATCACAAGGGGTAAGTAGGACAGATGATTTGGGACCTGGGTCTTCCTCTCTTTCCTCCCTGTACTTCATGGCACCAAGCACATCTGCTGTGCTGTAATTATTGTGAGGCTGCCTGTTTCATGATTGCCATCTCACTGGGTGATAAACTTCACAAGGAAGAGAGACTTCTGCTCTGCTCTCACTATTGCTCAAAACCAAGACCTATGGTGGGTTTGAAGCTTAGTCACAGCTCAGACATGCTCAATGTCATGCTGTTTTTCTATAACTGTCATTAGCCATCATTTTTTGCTGTTGTGGAAAGGCATATTCTTGAGAATTAAAGGTAAGCTTAGTCAAATTCTGGCTCAATTTGTAGTCTCTTTTAACTAATTTGACAGTCAAAACTCAGGTATTTTAGAATTCAAAAAGTTGTCTTTTATCAGTGTTCTTCTCTTGTCGCCTGCCTGGAATGGTGCCTAATGCAGGAACCATGGAATCATGGAAGCAAGAAGTGGGAAGATTCCTGTCTGGCTTGTTTTCTGGCTTCTGGTCCTGGCTGGCCTCTGAGCTGGAGTAGTTGGTCTGTTTGGTTTGGGGATGTTATTCTCACCGCATTGGTTGTCTCAGCGTCTGTGGCTGATGTAACGTGTGGTTTGTCTTCCTGGTTCAGTCCGAGTGACTACCCACCCAATTTGTGTCTTGACTCAGTTCTTGCTAGCCACAATGATCTTATGAAATTGCCAGGGTTAAAATTTGTGTGCATGTGTGTGTTTGTGTGTGCATACACCTGCCTGTGTGTGTGCTGCAGGATGATATATCTCCTCTGATGGGGGCTCCTCATTCCCACTTGGGGTGATGGAAGCAACAGCCTGGAGGGGTGCCTTGGAAGGGACAGACAGGGTCTGTAAGGCAAGTGTGGCGAAAAAGAGGGAGCTGGGCATTCAGGCAGAGAAAAGATTCATTATAGGAAGAAAGAAAGTGATTGGCTTTAGAGAAAAACCAGTGCTCCCCCTTTACAGCTGACTCTTATTATATCCTATCAATGGGAAATTGTGCCCTGAAGGGAGGGGGCCTTAGTTTATCTTTAGCCTGCAGCTGAGGTCTTGGAGTCATGTGGTTGGAGGGTTCTCATGGTCGGGTGGTCACATAGTCTTGAGAAACTGGCACCAGCAGGGAAGAATAGGATATCACCTTAAGGAAAAAACAGGATGCCCACCAGGGCAATGTGGCCACTGTGACTTCATCCCTTGTTTGGCAGGTCACCACAATGAGCCATTTTTAAACTATATGCTATGAGCCCCTTGTGGACTCTAACAGGGTCCTCTCAGGACACTCACTCACATGTAATTTAATTTCCTTGATGTCTTTCTCTGTGATTTTCCTTGAGTTTCTTCTCATCTAGTAGGGGCAAACTGTTCCCACTTCATCTCTTCCATCCTGCCTACTCTATGGAGTCCAGAAAGGCTTTTTTCATTTTCTCAAGTGCCTGGTTCTTGCACTGAAAACCCTGGGCTTTCAAGATTGCTGTCTTTTCTGTGAATTAAAAAAAATTAAATTAGGATGTCAAAGCCACCTTCTTCTTGGAAAACTTAATTCCTTGTTTTCTCTTCTACTCTACCCCCAAGCCATGGATAACTCTGACTCTGAGTTTAGAGGGCTGGTGGGCAACACAAGCTACCAAATTACCAGGAATTAAAAATGCATAGAAAAATGCTTCAAAATATTTTTCTGTTTGATGGAAGGCACCAGTGTTTATGGAGTAGACATTGGTAGTGTCGACCCAGAGTAAATTCTGAACTAACATTAAGGCTCATTTTGAGGTCCTTTGAGCCTTGGAATATTGAATATATGAAGGTTGATTGGAGACTTTAAGATACCACACACTAGGGACAGCCCAGAATAATGTGGTGATGATTATGACAATAACATTTCATTTTACAAGTTTTTTCCCTACAGACTATTTTATAATTCATCCTTTATTTTATTAAGCAATATATTGTGTGAGGCATAGTGCTAGGACATGTTCCTATGTGAGGAGACAAAATTTATTAAATTGGCAGTGTTTATGAATTTCCCTCTTTCTCCAGCCCATCAAAAATAATCTTGTTATTTAGTCCAATTTTCTCCTGCCACCTTTTTTTCCCCCCAAAAAAGAAAGGATTCTTATTTGTCGAGAAAGAGCTTAAGTTAATGTAGATCACAAAGTGCTGAGAGGGAGGGCAAGAAAATGTGGAGGAACGTCTTTCTCTCCCTCGTCCGCCTTCCTCCCTCCTTCCCTTCCTCCTCCCTTCTTTCTTTTCCCTTTTCCTTCCATTTCTGCTCCCTCCACTCTCCTCCCCTTCCTTTGTTCCACTTCTCTTCCTCTTCCGTACATCCTCTCCCCTCCAGGGTATTCTCATCGAGGTTCTGGGTTTCTTTCCTATGGGACTAGCCAGAGGTGATGACTCCCAAAGTCTGGATTCAGGCTAGGGAGAGCCAAGAGCCTACACTTGGATTCCCAGCCTGAACCTGATGCTCAGTTAGCTCCATCTGAATTCTGAGACAGGCTGAAACCTGGGACCTCGGACACTTTGCTGCAGTTCTTGCACCTGGACAAACATCTCCTTGAGCAACAAAATACAAAGAAATTATAGGGGACTAAAAATAACTGAAAGATGATGCTCTGAAAGTGCTGCACTCAATATGCCAGCAAATTTGGAAAACTCAGCAGTGGCCAAAGGACTGGAAAAGGTCAGTTTTCATTCCAATCCCAAAGAAAGGCAATGCCAAAGAATGCTCAAACTACTGCACAATTGCACTCATCTCACATGCTAGTAAAGTGATGCTCAAAATTCTCCAAGCCAGGCTTCAGCAATATGTGAACCGTGAACTTCCTGATGCTCAAGCTGGTTTTAGAAAAGGCAGAGGAACCATAGATCAAATTGCCAACATCCGCTGGATCATGGAAAAAGCAAGAGAGTTCCAGAAAAACATCTATTTCTGCTTTATTGATTATGCCAAAGCCTTTGACTGTGTGGATCACAATAAACTGTGGAAAATTCTGAAAGAGATGGAATACCAAACCACCTGACCTGCCTCTTGAGATATCTGTATGCAGGTCAGGAAGCAACAGTTAGAGCTGTACATGGAACAACAGACTGGTTCCAAATAGGAAAAGGAGTACATCAAGGCAGTATATTGTCACCCTGCTTATTTAACTTCTATGCAGAGTACATCATGAGACACACTGGGCTGGAAGAAGCACAAGCTTGAATCAAGATTGCCAGGAGAAATATCAATAACCTCAGATATGCAGATGACACCACCCTTATGGCAGAAAGTGAAGAGGAACTCAAAAGCCTCTTGATGAAAGTGAAAGAGGAGAGTGAAAAAGTTGGCTTAAAGCTCAACATTCAGAAAACGAAGATCATGGCATCTGGTCCCATCACTTCATGGGAAATAGATGGGGAAACAGTGGAAACAGTGTCAGACTTTATTTTTTGGGGCTCCAAAATCACTGCAGATGGTGACTGCAGCCATGAAATTAAAAGACGCTTACTCCTTGGAAGGAAAGTTATGACCAACCTAGATAGCATATTCAAGAGCAGAGACATTACTTTGCCAACAAAGGTTCGTCTAGTCAAGGCTATGGTTTTTCCTGTGGTCATGTATGGATGTGAGAGTTGGACTGTGAAGAAGGCTGAGTGCCGAAGAATTGATGCTTTTGAACTGTGGTGTTGGAGAAGACTCTTGAGAGTCCCTTGGACTGCAAGGAGGTCCAGCCAGTCCATTCTGAAGGAGATCAGCCCTGGGATTTCTTTGGAAGGAATGATGCTAAAGCTGAAACTCCAGTACTTTGGCCACCTCATGAGAAGAGCTGACTCATTGGAAAAGTCTCTGATGCTGGGAGGGGTTGGCGGCAGGAGGAGAAGGGAATGACAGAGGATGAGATGGCTGGATGGCATCACTGACTTGATGGACGTGAGTCTGAGTGAACTCCGGGAGTTGGTGATCAACAGTGAGGCCTGGAGTGCTGTGATTCATGGGGTTGCAAAGAGTCAGACACGACTGAGTGACTGAACTGAACTGAGCTGAAAAATAACTGTGAGCACATGTAGCCATGACAAATTTGGGACAAGAAGATACAAAAGGTCCAAAAAACCCCAGTCGCCGTTTCTGAAGAGCCAAGAGCGAAATCAGGGTACTGTGCATGTCTCCTTGTACTCAAACCACCTAAGCCAGCCCTTGGCCCAACTCCTGGACCCGCCCCCTGTGCTCACCCCATATAGGGAACCAGCTCACCCCTCACCACCCCTGGGGAGTGAGCCAGGGAACCTGTTACTTGTTCTTCTGCCTCCTGCAGCCGCAGGAGCCTCCATAAAGCCTTGCCTGAATTTCTTGTCTGGCCTCTTATCAATTTCTATTGATTGGGGAAAACCAAGAACCCCAGTGGGTATCAGTTCTACTGTGGTGGGACTGAACAGTGACCCAGTAATAGTGGTTCCTCCCATCCTAGTGTGCCATTATTTCTTGCATGCCCAGCTTCCTCGGGAATTTCCTGGGTAAAGAGGGATTGTCAGGTTGGAATTTAAGCCATTGTGTGTCACGCCCTGGGGATCACAGGTGGTGAAGACAAGGGATCCAACCCTCCAGGAGGTCCCCGTGCAGCGGTGGAGAGGGCCAAATGCACAGGAAAGGACAGCATGGTAGGGTCACTGCTATTCTAGGCGTGTGTGCCGGGTGCTGCTGGAGCACATGGAGGGCATCTCATCCCGCCTGACCAGGGGAGGCTGCCTGGACAAAGGATGTCTAAGCTAAGAAGCTGAGAGCTCTGGCAGAGGCAGGGGAGCAAGCAGCTGTGCTGATTTGTGGAGTAATCAGATGAGGACGCTGAATCTAGGCAAGCTGAATAGAATAGACAATGGGATTCCAAGCAGAGACGGAGGAAAAGTAGGACTGAGGATCAGGAAGGGGAATCAAGAATACGAAGCACCTGATGAGAAGAACCGACTCATTGGAACAGGCCCTGATGCTGGGAAAGACTGAAGGCAAAAAGAGAAGGGGCAGCAGAGAATAAGATGGTTAGATAATGTCACCAACTCAACAGACATGAACTTGAGCAAATGTTGGGAGATAGTGGAAGCCAGACGAGCCTGGCATGCTGCAGTCCATGGGGTTGCAAGGAGTCAGACATGACTTAGTGACTGAGCAACAACCTCTCTCCTCGAGGGTGAGAACTGGAGCTGGAATGGGGGTGAGGCCAGAGTTGGGGAGGAGAGAGAAGCACAGAGAATCAAAGGCTAAGCCTGGGAATGCCCAGGTTTCAGGGCTGAAAAGGCAGAGGGGCTAGAGAATAATTTAGAGAGCCAGCTGGGAAATCCTAGCAACCTGATCAAAGCACCACCAAACCCTAGGTCCTCTCACAGTCCAGCTTAAGAGTGTGCAGCCCTCACCCCTTTGTGTTTTTGGCCTTACAGGTGATGTTCACCACAGCTACCATCTCTCAAGGGAGTACCAAGCAGCAGGCACTATGCTAGACTAATATATATATTATCATCTGAAGTTCTTAGAATTCAGCGCAGTAAACATCAACTTTCCCATTTTACAGATGAGGAAACAGGTTCAGAGAGGTTAAGTGACTTTCTCAGGGCCCCTGTGCCACACAAGCTGGATCAGAACTGGGATCCAAACTTCTAAACTCCATGATAAACACGGTTGTTGTTCAGTTGCTAAGTTCACCCCATGGACTGCAGCCCGCCAGGCTCCTCTGTGCTCTACTACCCCCTGGAGTTTGCTCAAATTCATGTCCATAGCATTGGTGATACTATCTAACCATCTCATCCTCTTTCGCCCCCTTTTCCTTTTGCCTTCAATCTCTCCCAGCACCAGCGTCTTTACCAATGAGTCGGCTCCTCATTGTTTTTATCGTTCAAAAGGGCTATTGGAAGTGTAGCCTTTCCTGGGAGCTGGCAACAATGCAGAGTCTCAGGCACCATCCCAGAACTGCTGATTCAGAATTTGCATTTTAATGAGTGAATTAGCCACATATTAAAGTTGGTAAGCTCTGCTGCAAGCTACCTCCACACATCTCCTACCTTCTGACCTTGTGTCAGGGGTCCACGCTGCCCCTGATTCTTTGCCTCCTGTCCCCTCCTACAGTCCTGTTCTGGGAAGATGTGCTGTGTGGTTTGCTTGGTGGCCCTACTCTGCTCGTGATAATTAGAGTTTGGCGCTACACTTCGGTTTCTCAAAGGGATGGTTTCTTATGGGAGTGTCGGCATGAAGGAGAGTCAGCTTTTCCATGGTGACGGTCTGTCCCCGGAGGTCTGGCACTGGGCCTCGAATGTACTGCTCCCCAACTGTGCTCATCAGATCACTGTGATCCTGTTATTCTCTCTGAGCACACATGGAACCACTGAAGGTTGAAACTCTCCCCACCTGGCTCTCCAGTCTGCCCATCCCTCCCCTTGGGTGGATGTTCCCTGTAGTCTACTTACAGGAGAGGAAGAAACTCAATAGCATTTGGCTGCTGTGCGCAGTTGCTGATTGACATGAAGTGTTAGTGTTAGTAGCTCAGTCGTGTCTGACGCTTTGCAACCCCATGGACTGTAGTGTACCAGGCTCCTGTGTCTGTGGGGTTCTCCAGGCAAGAATACTGGAGTGGGTAACCATGCCCTCTTATAGGGGATCTTCCCAACCCAGGAGGGATGGAACCTGGGTCTCCTGCATTGCAGGCAGATTCTTTACCATCTGAGCCACAAAGGAAACCATGAAGCATCATGAAAATTATTACTTTCTGTTTAGCACATTCGTATGCCAGGCATTGTGCTGGGTTTTATGATTTCCATTGTACAGATGTTGAAAAGAATTCTTAGAAATGTGAAGTGATGTACTGAAAGTCACATGGCTAGTAAGTGGTGGAGATGGGATACAGTCCCACAATTACTTGACTCTGAAGTTCATGCTTGTTTCACATTACCTCTAGAAAGGCTTATGGTTCCTAATTTCTATTAATCAAAGTGACAGATTATTGTAACTTTGAATCTTTGCAGACTTCTAGTGCAGTGGCTTTTAAATGTTAGTGCACATCAGAATCAGCAGATGGGCTGGTTAAAACTCTGGTTTAGTAGTTACGATGTGAGGCTAGAGCATTTGCACTTCTCACGAGTTTCCAGGTGATGCTGCTGCTGCTGCTGCTGCTGCTCCAGGCCATGCTTTGAGAACCACTGCCCCTCTGGACTCAAAGGGGTAGAGAAGAGCAGAAAACAAAGCACTCGTTGTTCCCATCCCCTCAGCCTGCTGGGCAGTGCTGCTGAGATGCCTGTGCCTTGCTTTTTGCTTCCTGGACATTATTTCACAGGAGAGCAGAGGTCTGGCTACTTGCATCTGTTTCAGTTCAGTATCTCCTCTTGTCTGGGTAGTATGTAGGCTGGTCCACTGCCCTGAACTCAGGAGGGTCACCTTCTAACAAGCTGAGGATTTAAAAAGCATACAATAACACAAACAAAGGCCTAGAAACTGAAAGCATGTTGATTTACGGGCACTGCTCAGGAACTAGTAATCCAGTTCAGAGAATGAAAAAACCTTGGCTCATCCACCCAACTAGAGGGCTTCTCTGAAATTCATGAGATTTGTAAAAAATGGGATTCATCATTTGCCTTTCCCTAGAGTTCTTGCCTTGTTGTATATACCCAAGCTTCCAAACAGAGTTGACTTTGAATTTCCATGATGGACTATCTAAGCATGTTTGGGAGAATGCTGGGGGTCTATCTACATGCTAACCCTATAGGCACTCTGGCAGTGAGAGGCACGGTGTACAGAGCATCGGGGCTAAGAGCAAGAGGCTATGGAGTGAGATAGAGCTGGTTGCGAAAGCTGGCTCTGCTATTTAACAGCTGAGTGTCCATGAGAATATTACTTAACCTGTCTGGATCTCATTGTCTCCAGAATCAAGGCTGATATAAAAAATATTTAGCCAACAGATATGGCATGAGCATCAGCCAGTCGGAATGGATGGAGGCCAAATCTGAAGCAACGCCAACTGTAAACAAGCCAGAACCAGGGTGGAGGACTGGCTTGCATTTTCAAATACGATGTGGGTTCCATCTGTGGTTTATCTCTGGGCAGGAAGGAGGGTGTGTGTATGTGTGTGCGTGCATGTGGGTGTGTCCCGCACACTCAGAGAACAACAGGAAGCCTTCCTGGGAGTGAGACCACCTGGCTATTTCAGGGTCATGAGAGAGATCTCTTTTGGAGGCCTTGGACCATAGTCAATTTGGCCTGTCCCTTTTCCACAATCTGGCTGGTAGCCAGTGAGTGGGAAGCCAAGAATGAGAAAAGGTTCTGTGGGTTGATTCTTATTCTGCTATCTTTGGAAAGAGGCAAGGCCAGATTCCTATTATTGCTCAAGATATGGAAAAGTACAAAAGACTGCATGAAGGCCTCTCCCTCCAGACATGGTCGGGGGGACCTGAATAGTCCTTGTCCTGGTATACAACCGTTGGTTGACCTGGTTTACCTTTTCTGGGGAACAGGACAATGTACCTCACGGGCTTGAATTGAGAAGCAAACAAGACAATAGGTGTGAAACACCAGGCACCCAGCAGGAGCTCAGCTAACGGACGCTCTGTGTTGATCTTCTAGGCCGTGTGCCTACTGCGGGAGCTCTGAGGCTCAGGGGAGCTCTGTCCACTGCCTGAGAGCCAGGGAGCCAGGTAAATTTCCTGTGATGTTGTATGGACCTTGCTTACTGATACCTGAGTGGGTCTTTATAGGAAACTTGTACTGAGTACTAAAACAGATGAGCTATTTGTTATGCAGGGAAAGTAAGTAAAAGAAAAGTACTGCTGAGTTCTAACATGCAGTGGGGAGAAGGCCTTCCTATCTGGGGCCTCGTGAAAGTTTCAAGGTTGGTAGCAGTAGTGTAACCCCAGTGCGAATAGCTTGGCAGCTGCAGAGGTGAGGGTATGGCTAGCAATGAGGTGGATGACTGCGTCAATGTGAGGACGAGGGAAGGTGGCCACGAGGCAGATGCACAGCCCCATGTCATCCTCAAGGTCAGCTGTGGCCCCTGGCGCCTCTTGCAGGGGCATATGGTAGCCGTGAGTGAGTGAGTGGGGGAAGGAGCGTCTCTGCTCCAGTTCTAGGGGAAACCAGGCTGCTGCAGCCCGCGGAAAACCTGGGATGAGGCAGTGGACCTGCCGCAGGGCAGATGGACAGGCAGATTCAGAGCCTTCCCTTGTCCATGTGCTCTTCTAGACTGCTGTGGTCCAGGAAACAACAACCGACTATGTCTACATCTTTGGATGTTACACCTGTGTCTCTTTCCTCTGTTCTCTCAGCCACTATAGTCCTCATCTTACTCTTGTTAGTTTAAAGTGGGCCACCCCCTCCTCCCTGAAACTCTTTTGTCTTATCTATTTATTTATGGCTGCGTTGGGTCTTGCAGTGGGCAAGCTCTTCATTCAGGCATGCAGGCTCTCTCATCATGGCACGCGGGCTCCAGAGACCCTGGATTCAGTAGTTGTGGCGCACCAGCTTATTTGTCCGGCAGCCTGTGGGATCTTTCCAGACCAGGGATTGAAATTGCATCCCCTGCATTGGAAGGCAGATTCTTAACCCCGTGCCACCAGGGAAACCCCACTCTTTTGTCTCTTGAGTAATGTGATTTCCTCTCTCAGTCGACCTCGTACTTCTAACACCCCTCCTTGGAAGACTCTTTCCTCCTCATGCATCTTTGTTTCAGGGCTTTCTCTCTCTCTCTCCAGGTAACTGCATCTGCATTCAAGAACTCAGTGGTCCCTGTGCAGGAGCCTGAAATCTCCCTCTCCAGTCAGGAGCTTGTTCTTTAGTATTTGGATATAGTTAGTATTTGGATGCCCTCTGGGTGTTTCCTCTTTGGTTGCTGTCTGGATTATTGTGCTGACCTCCCGATTTAGGAGCTGCTTCAGGTTTCCTCTCCTCTAGTCCACACTCCTCCTGCTGCCCAATTTTTTTCCCCCTAAATTACCCACTAGAATTTACCCCTGGGGCAGCTTCAATGATTCACCAATACCCACAAGAAAACTACCCAGTATGAGTGGTGATAGTGGTAAAGAACCCATCTGCCAGTGCAGGAAATGTAAGGGACACAGGTTTGATCCTTGGGTTGGGAAGAACCCCCTGGAGAAGGAAGTGGCAACCCACCCCAGTATTCTTGCCTGGAGAATCTCATGGACTGAGGAGCCTGGCAGGCTACAGTCCAGAGGGTTGCAAAGAATTGGATATGATTGAGCGACTTAGCACAACTTGAACTAAAGTGTCTCAATCTATGTTGCTCTTAAGTGGGCTAAAAGAACCTTGATGTTTGGGGTCTGCTCCCTTGCCAGCCTCCTTCCTCCTTTCTCTCCCACCCAGTTTGCAGACGCTGACCTTCTTGACCTTGTGTCAGTGTCTCAAATACAGTGCATCTCCTACCCCTCCGTGCCTGTAGACATGCCGCTATCTTTTTCTGAATTGTTCTTCCTGTTCATCTGCTGGTGACATTTGTCTTTTCAGACTTTTCTATGGAGGCATCTCCTCTGTGAAGTGCTTCCTGACACCCAGGCCTGGCTTCCCCTGCACAGTCATGCAGGGCCCCAGGCTCAGAAGGGCCCTGCGTTTCATGGAATGCTCTGCTGTCACCATCTTAAAGTTGTAAAGAATTTAAAAATAAAGGACTGTGCATTTTTATTTCACTCTGAGGCCCATAAATTATGGATCTGGTCCTGTTGCCATCCCCACAACAACACCCACACAGCACAGTCGTGACACTTACTAGGTTGTGTTGTAGTCACTGTGATCCGCCTGCCTCACCCACTGGCTGGTGGGGTCCTTGAGACCATGTCCCATTCATCTCTAATCCTTAGCCCCCAGGGCAGACAGTTACACAGAGTAGGGACTCAGTGAATGCTTGAGGATAGAGTTAATTCAGGGCTGTGAGTTTTTTCTCCTTAGTCTGGGAGAATCCCCTTTCCCTTTCCTTCTTTCTTCTTTTGTTTTTTAACATTTATTTAATTGGAGGACAATTCCTTCACTGCCTTTGCCTTTTAAAAACATTCCCCATGTGAAAAGCAGTTACCAGAAACAGTGAGCTCCAGTTTTAATTATTATTATTATTTTAGCTTGGCTTTATGACCTAGCCTGACTCTATTTACTTCTAGGGGCATCAGTTGACTTATCTGTGAAGTGAAGGGCATGACCAAACTTCAACACTTGGGGGGCTTTTGGGCTGTAACTCTCCGAGCCCCCCTCTCTCTCTCTCTGTTTTGGTTCTCTCCTTCAGAACAGTCAAGAATCCTCATCCTTTATACTCCTTTTTGAAAAAAAAAAAAAACCAAAACAAAACTCGCCTTCTCTCTCACATTACCTCTTTTGTTTTTCATCAGGAAAGGCAAGGCCAGATTCTTCACTCAGCAAAAGTGGTCTTTGTTGACATTTGGAGGGAAAAAAAATGAAGAGAAAAGTCAACGATCCTTCAGAATCTTGGTGTTTGAATATTTAAAGGCTCTGAATGCTAGAGATGTTGACAGGTCTGTGTCAGCTTTCGTTCTGATCCCTAGGCCATTGTTCACTCTCCAGAAACAAAAGGAGCTCACTTCAAGGGTCCATGTGCAGAACAGATTTGCCGGCCAACTCTTCTGTCTGCCTGGCCTTCCCCGGCCCCCACGGCTCCTGACTGACTGCTTCGATGCCAGAGTTCTCAGAATGCTCCTCTCCAGCGTGCTCTGGGGACTCCAGGGTGGGGCTGAGGGAGAAGGTGGGGGGAAATTGAGTTGGGAAGAGGACCAAGGCAGAGAACCAACCAGAGTTGGTTCTCAGGGACCCCCCTCTCATTTCTACCATTTTTACTGCTTTTCTATTTGAGGGCTCTGGGTAAGAGGTGACTGGAAAAAAAGGGTTGTAAAGCCAAAAAAAAAAAAAAAAATGCATGAAAACCTCTGTCTGTGGACCTAGTATAAAGTCTCAGTCTTGATATCTAGGGCCGCCGTGGCTGGCTAGACTGACTCTGTGGCATGATTCTTGTCAATAGGAAAGAATATAAATTTTTTATGCTTCCTGTTCTTACTCTCAACCCAATTATAATGGGGAAGTACGGTTCCTGGACTGGTCTCTTCACCCGCTCTCCCTGGCCACACGCTGGGTATTGGCTGGGGCTCCAGCTTCTTGGCAAAGGCTAGGACAGGGTGGTTGATAACATTGCCATAGATGTTAAATGGCCGAGGAAGCCACCTCTTCACCGGAGGGCCTGGATCCTTGCTGAGAGACCATGCCCAGAAGGACTGGCAAGGATAGGTGACGGGACTTGCTGGCTGTGGACACCCCTGTCCTCCAGTCCCCAGACCCTAAATATCTTATTTGTTTTTCCAGAGGGTCTTCTGGTAAGCCCAGCCATGGAACACCATGGAACAGAGGGTGGCACGGGATGTGGAGCTGAGGTGATGTGCAAGTCTGGAGCCCACCACACCTGGGATTGGGTCCCAGTTCTGCCGCCTAACTCGCTCTGAAGTAACTCCATGTGCCTGTTGCTATGTTAGATCCTGTAGGGGAAAAAGGAATTTGCACTCTAAATGGGGAGAAAGAAAATCCAACTTTTTGGCTGATAGGAAAGTTTACTTAGCCTCTTCACCTCCACCTCCCAAACAAGCCAGACAGAAACCCAGGAATTGAAGAGGAGAAACTTGGCGCAGTATCTTTCACTCTGCAGGAAGATTGGGAGAGGACAAAGGCTGTTGGCAGAAAAATTAGTTCAAAATTACATTCACAGGAAAAACGTGTCTCCGTAGTAGCCCTCTTTAAGGATTTTGGCAGGGAATAAATCCTTACAGTTTCAGATGTCTGGTATGTTTAGATACATATTCGGGGAAAGAGCAAATGGCAAACTGGAATGGTAGACCCGGAAACCTTCCTCCTCCACAGGGACCCAGAGGGCCCCCCGCCACCATGCCCAGAAGCAGGAACTGGGGGCAGAGGAGACCCATCTTTGACTCATGACAGCGAGCAGAGCCAGAGCAATTTAGGAGCTACCCACGAGGACTTGGGTCTATGTGATGTGTGGGGAGGGGTGGTTCTGAGTGGTTTAGAGGGGAGAGTAAGGAAGAAGGGGAACTTTAGGAAGGAGTTAAAAGAGACAAGGACTGAAGGCAAAGGAAGGAAAAGGCAGCTTAGGGAAAGAGGGCTTGGTCCCATGGAACAGTGGTCCCCAACTTTTTGGCACAAGGGACATGGAAGACAATTTTGCATGGACAGCAGGTAGGGGATGGTTTCAGGATGATTCAAATACATTACATTTATTGGGCACTTTGGGGGCTTCCCTGGTGGCTCAGTGGTAAAGAACGCACCTGCAATGCAGGAGCTGTAGGAAACATGGGTTTGATCCCTGGGTCAGGAAGATCCCCTGAAGGAGGAAAGTATTCTTTCCTGGAGACTCCCATGGACAGAGGAGGCTGGTAGACCACAGTCCATGGGGTTGCAAGAGTTGGATATGACTGAAGCGACTTAGCAGGCATGCATTGGGCACTTTATTCTATTATTACATCAGCTCCACATCGAATCATCTGGCGTTAGATCCTAAAGTTTGAGGACCCTCTACCTGGAAGACTCCTCTGGGTTCCAGGGAGTGTCCATGTGTAGGCATAATCGGACTTCACCTCAGAGAAGGGAGGGTACCTCGAGGTGGCCAGGATGTCTCAGGGAACAGGCAGGATTTGAGCTGAACCCTGGAGGACAGAAAGATTTTCATAGCCAGGTAGAGGGGGTCAGTGAGGACACTTCAGGTGTAAGGCTGTGTGGTGAATAAGCTGTGTTTTGGTCCTAGCCTCTGCTGCATCCTCCTGTCTCCTTTACTGGCTGCCCTCCCCCACCCTCAACAGGGCTTCTGAGCCCATCCTAGCAGTGGCCGTGGCCCCATCTCCTTGCCCACAAGGCTGAAGCATTTACTCAGGTCTGGGACTAGCCCTTCCTGGGGTCTGGAGGCGATGGCAGACAGCCCTCACCCTGCCTTAAACATCTACGCAGCGGAAGGTGAATTTCACATTTCCAATTATGACACAATCTGCTTGGTGTGGAAGTGGGAGCCTGTTGACTTTAACAGCCCAGCTGTTCCTGTCTTCCGGACGATAGTGAAAATCTCTTCCGAGCAGAGGGGCGAACAGTCTGAAGTTCTGATGGGAGTCCTCCCGGCTGCCACAGAAGAGCAGTTTGTTACGGTAACGTGGCCCTGGGGGCCTCCGTGTTCCTTTCTCGTGCGATGCAGATGGGACCACCAGGCCCGGCTGTGCTGGGAGCTATTTTCTAAATGTCACAATTCTCTGAGATGAGTGAGTCCCATATTTCTTACGGTTTCTTAAAGCCTGTATTACAGAGCTGTCATTTGTTTGGGCTTCCTACCAGCTTCCTTCCCTCCCCCTTCTCCCTGTCTTACCCTCCTTATGAGGAGGTGGAGGGAAAAGCCCCTATTTCTTTCTGCTCATCAAACTGAGCCCTGCCTGCTTTCCCAAGGCTTAGTCCTTCCTCTGATCCCTGTGCCTGGCTGCCCTCTCCACTGGAAGGGACAAGCCCTCTTACCACCAGGGATTTTTCAGAGGGGGCCCTTGAACCTGCTCTTGGCTCTTTAACTTCTAATTGCCTTTTAATGCCTCACCTTCTTCTATCTGCCTTTTGAATCCCATCACTCGTTTCCAGCCTTGTAGAAGAGGCTGTCTCACAAAATTAATTGCAAAGCAATGGAAAATGTAAATGTAGTAGAAAACATGATGAATCCCTCTTCTGAGACTAAAGTATGGTTAAAAATGGTTTATTCATTTTTAGCTTAGTCCTCTCTCTGATGAACAGCTGAGCTGGTACAGCTTTTTGGGCTTCTTGGTAAGGGTCAGTATGAACACTCTTACCATTGTTCACATCTGAGGTTTTACTGTAAAGCAATGAGTGTAATTTTTTTTTTTACATAAATATACCACAATTTTGTGAAATGGAAAACTGCCTTCTTCAATGTTATCAACTGGTAAGTACTTTACACACACCAATTGTGTGTTTAGAATTGATAATGCAAAGGTTTTCATCAAAATTTCATCTGAGTCTGTTCATAAAAAATTGACATATGTCAGAAAGTACAATATTTCAGCATCTAAGTTATATTTGCAAAATGGCTTCTTAAATATGGAAGTGGCTTAAAAAGTGTTTGTCGGATCATAAGTTCTGATTTTTAGTTTCAGAACGTATCACCCCGGTAACCATACCCTCATGCCCAGGGTGTGTCATTGCATACAAACATTGATCAGACTTCAGCATCAGTTTGTATGTCATACAAGAAAACCACATTCATCTCTCCACCATCACCTTCATATTGACCCAAAATGTTTCTACCTGCTTTACTCCAATGACTTTAGACTGTCTAACCTTCAGATATGAAACGTTCTTATAATGAAAGGTATTGAAAGAATAGCTACAGGCTCTGAATAGGATTCTTAAAGAGGATCTCAAAAATATTCTAACAATTGTAGCACTGAAAAAAAGAGACTCTGTCCCAAAGGATCCACTTTTTAAAATTGAAGTATAATTGCTTTACAATGTTGTGTTAGCTTCTGCTGTGCAGTGATGTGAATCGGCTATATGTATACATATCTATTCCCTCCATCTTGGACCCCCCACTATACTACCCATGTAGGTCATCACAGGGCACTCAGCTGAGCTCCCTGGGTCATACACGGCAGATTCCCACCATCCATCCATTGTACACATGGTTGTGTTGTTCTTGTTGTTCAGTCGCTAAGTTGCATCTGACTCTTTGCAACCCTATAGACTGTAGCATGCCAGGCTTCCCTGTCCTTCACTATCTCCTGGAATTTGCTCAAACTCATGTCCATTGAGTCAGTGATGCCATCCAACCATCTTACCCTTTGTCACCCCCTTCTCCATGTATTTAGGTCAAACCCAGTCTACCAGTTCATCCCACCTGCCCCTTCTCCTTCTGTACCCACATATCCATTCTTTACATCTTCATCTGTATTCTTGCTCTGCAAACAGGTTCACCTGTACCATTTTTCTAGATTCCACATATAAGTGTTAATGTACCAACAGGTCCACTTTGAAGGACATGGTTATTGGATCGTGGGCAGAGGAGGTGTCTTCCCCTGACTTCATGTATCTATGTGAAGAGCTACCTCTAGAATAGCGTTACTGGCTAATCCATGCCTCCTGCACTCCTCCCAGGGGGCAAAGAATAACTGAGACTAATGGTGACTTAGGGAGAAGACTGGTAACTTAGGGAGGACCAGACATGCATGGCTCAGCCCCTTCGGGCTCAACTTTCAGATATGCCAGATCTCTTGGCCCTGAAGTGAGAGGCCTGCCCTGGAGAGGTCTTCATGTGTGGGTCTGATTAACTTGGAGATAAAGTATTAGCAAGCCCTCCTGGCCACAGATCTAAAACCTCATGGTCAAAAAACTTGGCAATATTTTGAATTCTATCTTTAGGACGCGGTGTATTTCTCTCATTTAGTGTTTTATTTATTACTGTTTACTTTTGGCTGTGCTGGTGTCTTCATTGCTGCACAGGCTTTTCTTTAGCTGCAGTGAACGGGGGCTACTCTGTAGTTGTGCACAGGCTTCTCAATGCAGTGGCTTCTGCTGTGGAGCATAGGCTTGCTCTAGGGCACGCAGCCTTCAGTACTGTGCTCAGCGGTTGTGGCTCTGGGATTCTAGAGCACAGCCTCAGTAGTTGTGATGCACAAGCTTAGTTGCTTCATGGCATGAGGGATCCTCCTGGATTGGGGCTTGAACCCTTGTCTCCTGCATTAGCAGGCGACTTCTTTACACTGATCTACCAGAGAAGCCCTCTCATTTGGTTTTAATCTCCAGGGGTTGAAGAAAGAGGTGTTATTTATTAGCCCCAATGGCACCCCACTCCAGTACTTTTGCCTGGAAAATCCCATGGACGGAGGAGCCTGGTAGGCTGCAGTCCATGGGGTCGCTAGACTCGGACATGACTCAGTGTCTTCACTTTCACTTTTCACTTTCATGCATTGGAGAAGGAAATGGCAACCTACTCCAGTGTTCTTGTCTGGAGAATCCCAGGGACGGGGAAGCTGGTGGGCTGCCGTCTATGGGGTCGCACAGAGTCAGACACGACTGAAGCGACTTAGCAGCAGCAGCAACATACCATCAACTATGTTCATTTGGCTGTATAAATTTTTGTTGCCTTTATGAAAGCAGCTCCTTTGCATTACAGTTATACCTGATGTAGTAAAAAGCTAGGAACAACAAAAGAGGAAGTCTTCCTTGGCCCTATCCCTTTATTTTATTAACTTAAAAAATTTCAAGAAAAAAATTTCATCAGGAAATATGAAAGAGGGAAATGCCCATTTCCTACTTGTGGAAGAGAGTTGTGAGTAACTCCACTTGCTTTTGATAAAAAAGGGTGGTTTTTTTTTTTCCCCACAATAGTTTATTTTTATTTTATTTTACTTTTTTGGGAAGGTTTAATGTATCATTCTAGTGGAAGCCTTCCTTCATTGTGATAAAATTATCCCATTTCTTTTTAGAATCAATGGAAATGAACAACTTTTGCTGTGATTCTAATTTCTTCCTACAGTAGAAGCTCATACAGGGCAGGGCTATGCTGTTCAACGTGACCACACCTTCTCAGCTGCTGGATGTTCTGCTGTTTCTCCTTGCCTTCTCCTGAGGCTCAGGTGTGGTTGTTGGAGATTGTTAGGTGGAGGTTTCTGGAGAGAGGCCAAGGGATCTTTACCCTGAGGACCAGCATCACAGCTGAACTCTAGAAAGATGCTTTTTTCTTCCTGGTCTCCTTGTGCCCATCTGACCTGAGAGCAGGGAGAACTTAGCTCACCTGTCCTTTGGGTTTCCTCACTGGGGACAGATATAGACTTTCCCCTGCTGGTGTGCGTGGGGTGTGTGTGTGTGTGTGTGCGTGGGGTGTGTGTGTGTGTGTGTGTGTGTGTGATCTGCACACAATGAGCTCTACTAGCATCTGCAGTTCTGACCTGGACATTCCGAAACTGGGCCTCCAGGCTTTCAGTAGGCCCCACAATGGAGAAAAATTTCACCAGTTCTAGGAAAAAAATCTAGAAGATCTAGAAAAATCTTACCAGGGTCCCTGAGGCTTCCCCTGTATTCATCCTGGTGCCTTTAAGCTCCAGAGCTCCTTTGGTTGAGAATTAGAGATACATTGGAGATAGACATGCGGCAGGCAGGGGGTTCGTCTGGGGGGAACATTGTGTGGTCAAACCACTCTCTTTCCAGAATCTTCTTGATTCCATCCTTGCCTGTCCCCACAAAGTAAATATTAATACCATCATGGTTTATAGCAGTCACCTTGGAAACCCCAGGCACTTGAGAGCTGGTTTGTCCCAGGTGGGAACAAAATGTATTAGGCCCTTCAGCAAGGGCTAATGTGATTGATGTGCAATATAACCCGACTGCTTCTGAGCCTGGGCCTGGTAATTTGGCCAGGCTTCCCTCTCGTCTTGGTGCTCATGGGAATCCCTTCATACATAGTCCAATCTAGTTTCCCTTTGGGCTTTCTCTACCCAGTTTTGAACTTCTGGCTTCCTTGCCTCTTGTGGTCTCTGAACTTCGGTTTGAATCTCATCTTTTCAGGAGCTCTGTCTTGGTTGCCCCTCTAGATCTTGTCTCTAGAAGGAAGTGCCCTCTATAGAACCCTATTCCAGCCCTGGACCCTTGGCTGATGCCCTCTCTGGGTGGTGGAAATCAAACAGGTGCCTGATGTCAGATGTGACAGAACCTGAAGGCTGACGCAGGGAAGTTTTGCTTTGAATAAGAGGTGGCCCCTTTTTATTAGCAGAGGGATTTCCCCAGTGGCTCAGTCCGTAAAGAATCTGCCAGCAATGCAGGACACCTGGATGGCCCCTGGATTAGGAAGATCCCCTGGAGAAGGGAATGGCTATCCATGCTAGTATTCTTGCCTGGAGAATTCCAAGGACAGAGGAGCCTGGTGAGCTACAGTCCATGGAGTCGCAGAATCGGACACAACTGAATGACTAACAGGTTCATGTTTTCTTATTAGCAGACCTGGAATTGCATGGTCATATCCTATGACATTTCCAGAGCAGGTTTGGCAATATGGTTTTTTGGATACCCCAAACTGTCTCCAGTGTTTTTACAACTTTCATGAAGTTTGTATGTATTTCTCAAAACAAAGTTATTTTAGCTTTTTATTGCAAACAGAGCAGTAAGCCAGAAAGCAGGATGAGCAGGAAAAGAAGTGGGATTGTCACACAAAGCAGAGACAACTTTGGTGAGATTCCTTTCTGTCCTACTGGCCTTGTCTCTGTGCATGTGAAAATTAGGCCAAAAGAGGCTTAAGTAGAGAAAAAGGATTTTAATAGTAGAGAAGACTTGCCTCTTGATGTTTTATTTTCTCCCTCCTTGAATACCGAAACCAGACCCGTAAGTCTGGGTGTTTAATTTCTGTTTCTAGGACATGGAAAGGAATTTAGAGTTTTCAGAGCTGTAAGAGAATGAGAAGTGATTTGATTCAAATCCCTGTTCTATAGATGAGGTAGCTAAGGACCAAATTACTGAGCTGAGCCAGCTGAGGCTGCAGTCTGTTGGTGACAGGTATGCAACTCAACGCCAACCTCCTGACTGCCTGCTAGTTCTCTGTCCACTTATGTTCCTTCATGTTCAGAGGAGGGAAAGGAGGCTGGAGAAGTGGAAGAAGGTAGGTCTCAACATCCCTGCTCTCAGCTGACAGCAAGGATGCTGAGTGGAAGCTGCGAGAGAAGACACAGGAAATCAGTTAAAGTATAGCTTTGTGCTTTTCAGCGTCAAGCTTAGGTCAGCTGGGTGAGAAAAATGCAGAACTCGTAACTAGATGTTCCCTCGATTTCTCTAAATTTTGCAATAGAAGGTATGTAAGTCATATGTTTAAGGCAGTATCCAAAAACCTCACAGAAGCAGTTATGAAATATTTTGTTTTACTGGCAATGGGACAAAAATAATTGGGCATTAAATCAAGGAAATGGGGAAAAGGGAGCTGCAAATCAAGGGAAATGGTAGAAAATTAGGTCTTAGTGGAGAGAAATGTGTACATATGAACTGCTTGATGTTTCAGGGGAAGAAAGATAGTCCTGTAAATCTCCCCCTTTAACCCTTTAAATGTGAGGACTGAGTTGTGCTTGCCTCTTGGTGTTTGGGGAGCCATCCACTTTGCTGAGCAGGCAGTGGGGTGGGGCTTGGCTTCTCCCTGTCCCATATTGTCAGAAATGGAGTGTGATGATTTAGAATTAGCTCTTCTCTTTTATGGGCTTCCCTTGTAGCTCAGTTGGTAAAGAATCCGCCTGCAATGCAGGAGACCTGAGTTCAATCCCTGGGTTGGGGAGATGCCCTGGAGAAGGAAAAGGCCATCCACTCCAGTATTCTGGCCTGGAGAATTCCATGGATTGTATAGTCCATGGGGTCACGAAGAGTCAGACACAGGTGAGCAACTTCACTTCACTTCACTTGTCTTTTATGGGCTTCCCAGGTGATGCTAGTGGTAAAGAACCTGGCTGCCAGGAGACATAAGTTTGATCCCTGGGTTGGGAAGAACCCCCAGAGAAGGGCATGGAAACTCACTCCAGTATTCTTGCCTGGAGAATCCCATGGATAGAGGAGCCTGGTGGGCTACAGTCCATAGGGTTGCAAAGAATCGGACATGGCTAAGCAATTTAGTAAGCACGCATGCACTTGTCTTTTAAGGGGCTTCCCATGTGTCTCAGCGGTAAAGAATCTGCCTGCCAATGCAGGAAACTCAGGGGATGCAGGTTCGATCCCTGGGTCATGAAGATCCTCTGGAGGAGGAAATGGCAACCCACTCCAGTATTCTTGCCTGGGAAATCCCATGGACAGAGGATATGGCCGGCTATAGTCCATAAGGTTGCAAAGAGTTGGACACGACTGAGCGACTGAGCAGAGCAAAGCCCTTGTCTTTAATGGGAGTTTGGGATCAAATTCCTGGGACTCTCACAACCTCTGCATTTCTCTTGCCTCTCACTGGGCAGAGAGTGACCTCAGTCTCTCGGCAGCTTAGAACCAGGGAGATAAGCAAAGGCCTTTGCTGGAGGGCACTAGGGCCCTGCCACCAAGCCACATAATTTCATTAGATCCCACTGAAAGCATGCCTTATTATCGGTCTCCTCTATATGTACTTTCTATAAATTATAAATTAAAAAATAAATAATAAACACCTTTTTAATTGCATATCCTCTATTTTTTTCTCTTGTCAATTAAAGTGAACTTGCAAAGCTGCTTAACACAAAAAAGCTACACAGCCATCAACTCTTGTTAGATGTGGTACAAGCCGTTACACTGATTTTCCCATAGCTGCAAGGATTAATCACAGATAATCATCACAAAAGGATCACACCCGTATAAATAATATAAAAATAGCAAAATGCCCAAAGTGGAACTACTGACAAAAGAAGAAAACCACTTAAACATGGATACCTCTGACTTGCCACTTAGGGGGCAACGGAGTGGACACAGAGAGATCTTAATGCTTGCTCTTGAAAAATCCTAGATCTGGTCCATTTGATGAGGGATGTGGGACCAGGAAAGTGCTGAAGTGATTGACTGGCTCTGGGATGGAGGCAGCCTTTATATATTCATTTTTAAAGAATTTATTTATTTATGATGGTGCTGGGTCTGCTTTGCTGCACCCAGGCTTTCTCTAGTTGCAGCGAGTGGGGCACCTGTCCAGTTGTGGGGCACGGGCTTCTCACTGTGGTGGCTTTTCTTATCGTGGAGCAAGGGCACTTGATGGTTACCTGGCTTGGGCAGATAGAGACTCAGTCAGCATCGTTTGGTTCCTTTTTGAGTGGATCACTTGAGGAACACGGGTGTAGGGCACTGGGTTAGGTGAGGAGATGTAGTCATCTTTCTGCTATGACCTTAGGGTTTCATGAAGGGTTGGAGGTTTGAAGCCAGTTTCAAAGCGAGAAAGGCACTTGCCCTGGGAAGAGGACCCAGGACCAAAGGGACCACCACCACGTGTGGAGAATTAAGGTATTGGCATAACTGTGCCATCTTAGAACCAGGTGTTGGTGACGGCAGGCAGGCTACAGCTCACGGGTGCCGGCTTGAATAGTGTTCTGTCGGTGTTTGAGGCTATTGTGTGTGCTTTGCTTGTGTGGAGTAAAATGAAGTGGAGCTTGGGCGACATCTCAGCAGGTTAGATATGCTGAGGTCTAAAATGTTTCTCTTCAGATTGTGGATGAGAATACTGCTTCTGTTCTGACTGAATTGGTTCTGCATTTGAGGTTACAGGGCTTGTCCAATCAGTATCTTTTATCAACACTTGAAAGCTAACATTGGAAAAGGAAAAGGCTTAACTTCCCTCCTGCCTGGTCTTCCCAGCACCTGGGTGAGGGGTTTCACACGCTGCCTGTGCTGGGATTCACAGCTGGATGTACCGGGACCGAGCCCCAGGCCGCATCCCAGAGTCCCCAGTGATCACCTGGTCCTCCAGGAAGCCGAGGCAGGGCCTCTCAAGCTGTTTCGCGTGTTGCTCTCCAGTGTAACCTTCAGGTGGTTCTTCCCTTCCTCCCTCTAAACTCCTGTCTTGCTTTGCTTTGGAATCATGTGGTTGTCAGTCCTCAAGATGGCAAGACAAGGTGTCTGCAGGATAATGAACAGCTGTGGGAAGATAATTAATGCTCTCCGACCTTCCTTACAGACTTTACCACCTCGCCGCAGCACCGCCAGCAACATCTGTGCTTCCTAGCAGCTGAGCTGTAAAACACCCTTCTCTACTCTTCGTGAAACAACCGTCAGACGGGCCAGCACCCACATTAAGGGCAAAACTTACAAAATGCTACACGCGATGAGCTGCGCTGTTCCCAAGACACAGATGTTGAGTCTCTCCATGAGAGAAGAGGGATGAGAACTTTGGGATGTATTTGGTTCTGGTGTGGATGTGGAGGGAAGGCAGAGGTGGAGGACAGGAGGACCCGGGAGGAAAAGGCTTTCAGTCCTTTCTTCCAGGGAAGGTTGCTGAACCTGCAGGCTTTGGAGCCAGTCCAGAAGTGCTTCGTCAATCACCAGGGGAGAGGGTGGGGTCATCTGATAGAGGCCGCATTCAGAACAATGAGTAGAACGGCACAGGCACCATGCAGAGCAGACCTTTGTTGTAGGGACTTAGTGCAGCCGTTCCAGTGTGTACTTTCTGCATATCAGACCTGGTCTCATGTTCCATGATCTCTCTTCAACCTCAGACATAACAATATTTTATTTAAAAAATTTATTGGAGTATATTTGATTTATAACATTATGTTAGTTTCTGCTGTACAACAAAGTGAATCAGTAATAGGTACGCATACACCCCCTCTTTTTTGGATTCTCCTCTCATTTAGGTCACCACACAGCACTGCTGAGTAGAGTTTCCTGTGCTCTACAATTGTTGTTGCTCAGTTGCTAAGTTGTGTCTGACTCTTTGGGACCCCATGGACTGCAGCATGTTAGGCTTCCCTGCCTTTCACTATCTCCTAAAGTTTGCTCAGATTCATGTCCATCGAGTCAGTAATGCCATCCAACCATGTCATCCTCTGCTGCCCCCTTCTCCTACTCTCAATCTTTCCCAACATCAGGGTCTTTTCCAATGAGTCAGCTCTTTGCATCATGTGGCCAAAGGATGGGAGCTTCAGCTTTAGCATCAGTCCTTCCAATGAGTATTCAGGGTTGATTTCCTTTAGTATTGAGTGGTTTGATCACCTTGCTGTCCAAAGATGCTCAACATCACTCATTATCAGAGAAATGCAAATCAAAACCACTATAAGGTACCATTTCACACCAGTCAGAATGGCTGCAATCCAAAAGTCTACAAGCAATAAATGCTGGAGAGGGTGTGGAGAAAAGGGAACCCTCTTACACTGTTGGTGGGAATGCAAACTAGTACAGCCACTATGGAGAACAGTGTGGAGATTCCTTAAAAAACTGGAAATAGAACTGCCTTATGATCCAGCAATCCCACTGCTGGGCATACACACTGAGGAAACCAGAATTGAAAGAGACACATGTACCCCCAGTGTTCATCGCAGCACTGTTTATAATAGCCAGGACATGGAAGCAACCTAGATGTCCATCAGCAGATGAATGGATAAGAAAGCCGTGGTACATATACACAATGGAGTATTACTCAGCCATTAAAAAGAATACATTTGGGGTTAGTTACGGCGCCGCGCAGTGTGCGGGCGTTACTGTGCCGCGCGCCGCCGGGTGGTTACATCTAGGTGCGGGTGGCCCTGTGGCCAGCGGCGCGGGCCTGCCTTGGTTCGCCGGCCCCAAGATCTGTGAGCTGCCAAGATGTCGATCTTCACCCCCACAAACCAGATCCGCCTGACCAATGTGGCCGTGGTACGGATGAAGCGAGCCGGGAAGCGCTTCGAAATCGCCTGCTACAAAAACAAGGTCGTGGGCTGGCGGAGCGGCGTGGAAAAAGACCTTGATGAAGTGCTACAGACCCACTCAGTGTTTGTAAATGTCTCCAAAGGTCAGGTTGCAAAGAAGGAAGATCTCATCAGTGCATTTGGAACAGATGACCAGACTGAAATCTGTAAGCAGATTTTGACTAAAGGAGAGGTTCAAGTGTCAGACAAAGAACGGCACACACAGCTGGAGCAGATGTTCAGGGACATTGCAACTATTGTGGCCGACAAATGTGTGAACCCTGAAACAAAGAGACCATACACCGTTATCCTTATTGAGAGAGCCATGAAGGACATCCACTATTCAGTCAAACCCAACAAGAGCACGAAACAGCAGGCTTTGGAAGTGATAAAGCAGTTAAAAGAGAAAATGAAGATAGAACGTGCTCACATGAGACTTCGGTTCATCCTTCCAGTAAATGAAGGGAAGAAGCTGAAAGAAAAACTCAAGCCACTGATCAAGGTTATCGAAAGTGAAGACTACGGTCAACAGTTGGAAATTGTGTGTCTCATTGACCCCGGCTGCTTCAGAGAAGTCGATGAGCTCATAAAAAAGGAGACAAAAGGCAAGGGCTCCTTGGAAGTACTCAGCTTGAAAGACGTGGAAGAAGGAGACGAGAAGTTCGAGTGACTGTCACCCATCTCTTCAGCTATCAAACACTAAAGCATTTTCATTTCCCACAGTCCTGTTTTCTTTGTGTGATCAGCCAAATACTTGTTCGGATGAGTGAGTTGCTGTTTTGCATCTTTGTGGCAAACATGTACACGAAAAGACGTTCCTCAGTAAGTATGATGATGTGGAATTCATTTAGTTTTAATTATAAGATGGGGTTTTAGGCAAAAGTGAAAATCCAAGATAAAGTTCAGAGAAGCATTCAGTTGTTGCCTCATGCCCTTTGTAGCTTTCCCAGGTGAAAGTTATTGAGATAACTCTTCGGATAAAAAGTTAAATTTTGTACGTTGTAAGAAATTAATGTTAGAGGGTATATCTGTATGACAGAAAAGGAGGATTTGCCAAAAAAGAAAACATAGAATGTCTTATTTCTACTTAATGAAACGTGTGTATGGGGTAACTATATCACGACATAATATAAAACTTGATGATGACTTCCTGATTTTCTGAAAATAGATATATGATGACTGCAGGACTTTAATATTCATCAAACATGCTGCCATAACTTAGATTATTCTTGTAAAATATAAAGTCATTTATTTCTAATTTTAAAGTTTATATTATATATTATTAGAGCTGAAATCTTATGTAATCAATAAACCACTTTTATTTTTGTTAAGCTATGGCTTGTATTTCTAGACAGCTTCCTAACTCCCTTTCTTTTCTCTGCCTTTGTCTGGTAGGATGGGCGAGTATGGGCAAGTTCTTAGCAGGATTAAACTTGTTTGTTTGGGGAATGGGGTTGTTCAAGGCAGGCCTGTTCTGTTAAATACCTGGTAAATCTTAGTGAAAATAATTTGGGATGTAATTGAATTTGAGTATTAGTATTTGAGCATAAATAGACAATGTAAAAGTTGTTTAAATCTGCTTATCCTCAAAGAGATAGTCTAGAACACAAAGTAGGGTTTCCTCAGAATAAACATACAGATCAGATGTATTTTATGGACGGAAGTATTTTTAAGTGAAAAAGATTTCTTGACCTAAACAGGTCTTGATTGGTTTTATAAGCACACAGAATCCACTGCTAATACAATCTCTCAGAAGTGCCCCCATTTTACAAAAACTTCAATTGAAATGACGAACTCTAAGTTTTTCTCATAACGTTAGAAGAAGTATTTTTGTTGTTGAATAACATGGGACACACACTTTAATGCTGAAATTGAAATATTGTTTTGATACAGTCTTCAAGACCCCCCTCACTGATTCCGTTTACTTACATAATTTGTTTTTATGACGATAATCGAAACTTGAAATCCTGGGAAGAAATTTGAGCCAATGAGGTTTACATTTTTTATTTCTAGCTTAAACAGATAAAGCAGTATTTGGATCAAGTCATAATTGCTAAAATGTTCAACAGCTGCATATCAAAGCGAAAGATAAATGTTACTATAACACTGCCTTAAGTTTTTCCCGTTCTCATACTTATTTCTTCTAAAAAGCTGGAACTTTAAGAAATGTCAAATGTAGACCAACCTGAGTCATGTTTCTGAACCTATGACAAATAAAAAAATGTTTACCTTATATTAATTTCATTATTCAAAAAAAAAAAAAAAAGAATACATTTGAATCAGTTCTAATGAGGTGGATGAAACTAGAGCCTATTATACAGAGTGAAATAAGCCAGAAAGAAAAACACCAATACAGTATACTAATGCATATATATGGAATTTAGAAAGATGGTAACAATAACCCTGTATACAAGACAGCAAAAGAGACACTGATGTATAGAACAGTCTTTTGGACTCTGTGGGAGAGGGAGAGGGTGGGATGATTTGGGAGAATGGCATTGAAACATGTATAATATCATATATGAAATGAGTCGCCAGTCCAGGTTTGATGTACGATACTGGATGCTTGGGGTTGGTGCACTGGGACGACCCAGAGGGATGGTATGGGGAGGGAGGAGGGAGGAGGGTTCAGGATGGGGAACACATGTATACCTGTGGCGGATTCATTTTGATATATGGCAAAACCAATACAATATTGTAAAGTTAAAAAATAAAATAAAATAAAAAACAAAAACTGCTCACTGGGACGACCCAGAGGGATGGTACAGGGAGGGAGGAGGGGGGGTGGTTTGGGATGGGGAACACGTGTATACCTGTGGCAGATTCATGTTGATGTATGGCAAAACCAATACAATATTGTAAAGTAATTAACCTCCAATTAAAATAAATAAATTTATATTAAAACAAAAAACAACAACTCTTCTCTAACACCACAGTTTGAAGGCATCAATTCTTTGGCGCTAAACCTTCTTTATGGCCCAACTCTCACATAAGTACATGACTACTGGAAAAAATGTAGCTTTGACTACATGGTCCTCTGTCAACAAAGTGATATCTCTGCTTTTAAATACGCTGTCTAGGTTTGTCATAGCTTTTCTTCCAAGGAGCAAGTGTCTTTTAATTTTGTGGCTGCAGTCACTGTCCGTAGTGGTTTTGGAGCCCAAGAAAATAAAATATGTCACTGTTTCTGCTTTTCTCCCTTTGAATGTTAAAGTTTAAGCCAGTGTTTTCACTCTCCTCTCTCACCTTCAAGAGACTCTTTAATTCCTCTTGACCTTCTGCCATGAAGGTGGTATCACCTACATATCTGAGGTTGTTGATATTTTCCCCAGCAATCTTGATTCCGTTATATGTTCTATACAGTAGGTTCTCATTAGTTATCTATTTTGTATATAGTAGTTCAAGCATAGCAATATTTACTGAGTACCTATTACACCAGAAATGGCTTTAGCAGATTTTGTAACTTCGCACATGATGCAAATGCTTTAACAATAATGTCAACTTTCTCCCCTGGTTTATGAGTGCTAATTTGCATGTTTATGACTCGAGTCCCAGCTGCATTTGCAAAAGCTTAGTCTCTTTGTAGTCTCACCCACCCACCCTCAGCCACCATCCACGTATTCCTGGGCATTCCCAGGGGATGTCTCATCAGTGATCAAGGATGTGCCGCTCATGTTCTCCTGATCCTAGCTCTTGATGTTGTCTTTTATCCACAGGACCCTTGAGGGAGGGTATCCTGAGGCTGGTACCTTCCTGACTCAGGTGTTGGCTTTTGATGCTCTCTCCCAACATCGCTATTTGCACTTTACTGTACATCAGTGTCACACCTTGTTCTCTGTGCCCTCAAGTGGCACTGGAGTGTCTGGGGTAGCACAAATATTCCTGTGAAAAACAGCTCCTTTGCTTCTGCTTGTGACCCCTGTCTGTATTAGGCAAAGCCCAGCTGGAAATCTTACACACAGGATCCATTTATTTCCTTACTTCCTTTATCCCTCCATGGATGGAGCCCCAATCTCCTCCCCTAGCAGGCCACTTCCTCCCCTTGCAAGTAAGTACCTGGCCTGTGAGGTGGCCATACACCTCAATTGGCCTCACACAGGCCCTTTTTGACCTTAGCCCACCATCGAGTAATTCAGCTAACATCAGGTCTCAAATTGCCTGTCCAGGGGACATTCACTGCTGTTACAAAGAAAATGACATGGCATGGTGCAGATAAGGTCTAAATAATTTTGAATAAAAGCAGAAAAAGACTTTCTACCAAACAAACTTGAATAGCACCCTTGCTCAGAAGAATATGGAGACTCTGCTGGTTAGAGAGACCACAGCCATGGAGCTCAGGATGGGAACTTGCTGCTGGAGGGTTAAAGAGGCATAGCCAGCACTTTGCAGAGCTGAGAAGGGTGGCACCTTCTTAGAAATGAACTGCAGTCAGTTCTTAAAAGGCTATTCTCTGGCTAAGTGCTTAAGACAAGACTAAAACTACATTTCAGCCTCAAGGAAGCCATAAAGACAGAACCATGTGGGGCCATCAGGAAAGGGCTCAGGCAGGCCCAGGCCTGGTCCCTGCCTACAACTTATCACAGATTCTTCGGCAAGGATGCACAGGAGAGAGACATTCATATTCACTGCCTTTCTCTACACATTCTTAATAAATCCTTAAAAAATCCTTGGTAAACCCCCAAGTTAAAAACTCTTTGTTGTTGTTTAGCTGTTAAGTCATGTCCAACTCTTTGCAAGCCCATGGACTACAGCCTGCCAGGCTCCTCTGTCCATGGGATTTCCCAGGCAAGAATACTGGAGTGGGTTGCTGTTTCCTTTTCCAGGGGGTCTTCCTGACCCAGGGATGGAACCCATGTCTCCTGCATTGGCAAGCAGATTCTTTACCACTGAGCCACTGTGGAAGCCCAAACACTTGTTAGATGTTGCTAAAATAGAGACCTGGGCCCAGACAAAATATGCTTGACTAATGGAGTTGAGTCTCTGATGCCTAGACTTTTTAAAACTGTGATCTATTAGAGAGGCTTAGTTCTTTCTGAACCTACCAAGTAGTCAGTCTTCATTATCTGATTTAACGTTCTTCCTTGATCTATGGAATCCGTTTGTTTTGAGCCTGGCACAAGCCCTGACCCTCGAGTTGCTCACAGTCTAGAGGGAGAAAGGAATGCACACATGCTTAGTCACTTAGCCATGTCCAACTCTTTGTTACCCGTCTTTTCGACTGTAGCCCGCCAGGCTCCTTTATTCATGGGGTTTTCCAGGCAAGAATACTGATGTGGGTAGGTATTCCCTTTTCCAGAGGCTCTTCCCAACTCAAAGATCAAACCTGGGTCTCCTGCATTGCAGGCGGATTTTTTACTGTCTGAGCTACCAGGGAAGCCCAGAGGGGGAAATGGACAAATCAATGGTACAGAGTGTGAGAGTTGGTATTCAGGAATGCATAGAGGCAGTCAGAACTCATAGAGAAGATGCCAGCATCACATTTGATAGGGGTGGCTCAGGGGTGGAATTAAGGAAGGCTTCAGAGTGGCGGTAACTCCAGAGCTGAGTCTTAATAAGTGAAAGGGATTCTCAGAGTAAACAGTCGGTATAAAAACATGAAGCCTTGGGGAGCATGATGCATCTGAAGAACTATTGTCAATTCACTATAGTTCAAAATTTTGATGTGAGTGTATTGGGGCTAAGTTAAGAGATCTGGTGAGAAACTAGATCGCAGAGGGCCTTGGAAATGAAGGTAGTCATGCTAAGGAGATCACAGATTGTCCAAAAAGCAACAGGAAACCATGGACTGATTTAAGCATGGGATTGACATGTTTAGAGTTGCCTTTTAGAGTCTTCACTGCCCATTTGAGTGGGCATTTCACTTTTCAGCAGTTGCTGGTGTAGGTTTTCTTCTGCCTGACTTAAGAAAAACATCTTCCAGGTAGGTAGAGCTGTGAGGAATACATCAAATTTTCTGAAATAACACGATATGGGAAAAAAAAAGTATGATTTTTGTCCAAATAATGGTGTGCTGGATAATAAAAACTTTAACAATAGCTGCATCATTCCTTATTAGAGGTGAGATGGAACTCAGTCTTGAAGGCAGTGGTGGAGAATCAAGAGAGTAGCTGTGATTCTTGGTTTCGTCATGGTTTTCCAAAGAACCGGAAGAGAAGCACTGTCCTCTTGGTTGAAGGTGTGAGTGGATAGCTACAAATCCTACAGAACTGTGTCTCAGAGGCTTTGGTGGACTGTTCTCAGTTTACATATTTTGACCGGCTCCAGCCTGGAAAGTTTTATATGTGCCATTTTGGACAAAGTGAGTGATTGAAGCATAATGTCGAGGAGCCTGAACTCTTTGTTCTTGGAGAGCTATCTTGGTCTTTTTGGAGGACACATGTTGACATGGACTGAACCTTGTGAGTGAGAAGAGGAGGGGGCTGCTGGTTGGCTTAAGACAGTTTCATTGGCTGCTCAGTTAATACTGTTCTCAGCCTTTTGGATTTCAAGCTTTTATTATCCAGCACATTATTTGGACAGAAAGAATACTTTTTTTTTTTTTCACACCGTGTTATTTCAGAAAATTTGATGTATTCCTCCACGGCTCTACCTGCCTGGAAGATGTTTTTCTAAAGTCAGGCAGAAGAAAACCTACACCAGTGACTGCTGAAAAGTGAAATGCCCGCTCTTCACAATGTAATTACCTTGACAAGTATTTCTAATTGCCACTTCCCTTCCTCCAAGCCCTCCTTTTCTTCAGACATTGCGAATTTCTGGTAATCTTGGGTTATTATCACACTGAGCTGCTAACCTGAGTCTTGACACTCCTCCTGGAGACCTGTGTCAGAAATAATTATAGCAGAGAGAGGTGATTCTTCCTTGGTTATTAGCAGTTGCTGGTGTTGGTATCCAGCATTGATTAGCAATTTGGAACACCACGTTCCTTGGACTTTGTTTCTTCTTCTGTTCCTTGGAGGACAGAGCACATTGTTCTTCATTTCTTTTGCCTCTGTTTGCCCTTGTCTCTGTCTGTGTGTTTTGAGAAGGTTCCTTTCATGCTCCACTGATTTATTTACTTGTAACCTTATTTTCTGCTCTCTTGTTTTTCAAACCATTTGCGGGCCATTGGTGAGGTTGAGAGACTTCACCTCTTGGAATTGGATACTGGGTGTGGTTGTGGGAGTTCTGGGAGCTGAGAACTCCCATCCAGGACCATTTAGCACCCAGTAACCCAGGGCTCCAGGCTTCCTTGGTGGCTTGGTGGTAAAAGAATCTGCTTGTAATGCAGGAGATGTGGGCAATGCAGGAGATGTGGGTTTAATCCCTGAGCCAGGAGAAGGAAATGGCAACCCACTCCAGTATTCTTGCCTGGGAAATCCCATGGACAGAGGAGCCTGGCGGGCTACAGTCCATGGGATGGCAAACAGCTGGACACAACTTAGCGACTAAATACCACCAACCAACCCAGGTCTCCAGCAGAAGCAATGGAGAGGATAGAAGGGAGAGGTGAGACTGGATTGAGCAGGAATTGGGAAAGTGAGGGGTTGTTGCCTGCACAGATGTCTGCTGCCAAGAAGCCTGCTTCTTTCCTTTTAGACAGCCTTTCTCCTGTTTGTTAGCTGGGATTGCTATGGGGTGGGAGATGGGGGGTGAAGTTTATAATCATAGCTTTGAAAGGATTCTCTCTGCTTGCATGGTGCATGAAGTGCATATCCTGCCTAATTAAATATCACCCCTGTTCTGAAGAGGCTCTCTTTTGTGTGGCTGCGTAGAGTCAAAAGAACTTCAGGAAGGAACACAGGGCAATTCCTCATCAGAATTCTAGCTCTGCTTCCTTCTTTCCTCCCTCCCCCTCTCTCTGTCTGTCTTTCTTGGATTAGCTGAGCAGAAAAGTAAAATTAAATTAAGATAATTTCTTTCCTGGTCTGTTTATTCTTCTTAAGGTTTACTGAAACCAGAGTCTCAGTCCCCAAGTACAGTTGACCCTTGAACAATGTGGGGATAGGGGCACTGATCTTCTGCACAGTGGAAAACCTGCAGGTCACTCAAAGTCGGCTCTTTTTATCCATGGTTCCTTGGCACATGCAGATTCAACGAACTCTGGATTATGGAACCTGGATCACGTAGTATTTCCCACTGGAAAAAAAAATGGGGTATAAGTAGACCTGTGAATTCACGTTTGTATTTTTCAAAGGTCAGCTGTATAATATGGGTGCTTCTGTGCTGCAGTGGGGGCTTCCCATGTGGCTCAGTGGTAAAGAATCCACCTGCCAGTGCAGGAGACACAGGAGACATGGCTTTGATTCTGGGGTTGGGAAGATCCCCTGGAGAAGGAGTTGGCAACCCACTCCAGTTTTCTTGCCTAATGTGGTTGCTGTGCCTTATGGAGACTCTTCCATACTTCTGTCCTTGGATAGACACAGTTTGTTAGACTCTGGATCCCAGCTCTTTGAAAAGACAACTGTCCTAAAGTTCCCCCTGTAATTGAATTTACTGCAGCATAGGATTGAATGGCCACTGGAAGTCTAGGATCTCAGTGTAACAGCCTCATGTGACATATAGTTTATGTGCTCATTTAGTTTTCCATTCAGTAAACCTATATTAAAACACTTTATCATGCTGGGTGATAATCTAAGCATTATTGGTATTTATTGAGAATCAATTATGTTTCAGGAACTTGTACACCTATTATTGGAGTGACTCTGTTGCACAGAGCTTACTAACATAGACTTTGAACTTGAACAGATCTATTTGAAGTCCCAGTTCCATCAGTTTATATACGTGTGACTTTAGTCATATCCACTAACTTCTCTAAGCCTCAACATGCTTATCTGTGAAATAGCGATTATATTACTTCCTACCTGGCAAAGTCGTTGATAGAAATAAATGACTTAATGCATATTAAGTGCTTATATTACCTGGCACAGCATAAATTTACATGATCTTTTCTCATTTAATCATCACAAGATCCAGAAAAATATGTTTGATTGTATTGTAATTCTATTTAGAGGACCCAATATTGGATATTTTGGAGAATTTTATCCAAGATTTTAGAACTTTAAACCATAATGTTAACACTGCTTCATAGTTGAAGCAACTGAGATGCAGAGAGGTGGTGGAATCAGGGCCCTACCCCAGGTCCCACCGACTCCCAGGCCAGGTCTCCACTGAGACTTCACATCCCCCCTCGTTTACATTATAATCTTCATGGCCATCTGGAAGGAATCTCTTTGAACTGTCTAAGACTGTCTACCACTTACCAATGTTAGAATCATCCCTCCCTTGTTTGAAGGGTGAGTACACAGTTCATATTTTCCAGACCATTTTCATCTCTTCTCTGTGTGCACTTTGGGCCTTCCGTCCTCATTAACACCTTGACCAGAAAGGAAATGTAAAAGGAAATAAACCTTAAGCCACTCAATTTTGTTCTTTATTAGCAGCTCTTTTTGAAAGATCTGGTGGATGGGGAGGCTGACTTTTAGCTACAGTGGGTTTTTTTTTTATAGTCACAGATTTAAATTATTTGGGCTACCTTTCTGGATGTTACTGTGAATAAATGAGAGTTGTTTTTCTGAGTCCCAGTGGGCCTGTGGTCACAGAAACCCCTGTCTGCCCAGCCAGCAGCTCTGGCCTTTCCAACCCTCCACCCTTTCTACTGGTGCTCTCTTTATAGACACTGCCCTGGGGGCTTCTCATTCTGCATCAGAGATGGAAAGGATTCTCTTCAAGGTCACACATTTGTTAGGACCACCACATTGCATGGGTGAAATGAGGCCTAGATTTGTGCAGGGTGGTGGCCCTGGGCTGACTGGAATTAGAAAAACCCCAAACTGGAAATCAAAACGTCAGACATTTCTCTTCCTTCTTTTTATGTTTTAAAACCTAGTTCACTTTCTAGCTGTACCACATACTCCTTGGAGAGTAAAGCTTTCCTTGGGGTCTCCCCGCTGCTTGTTATCTGGACTACATTCAGCCAGGGCCTGGGAGAGTAGCCTGGAAGCCAAGCCTCTATCAACCTTGTCAAGTGGACTTCCTTCTGTTGGTTTTTGATCTTGTGAGTGTCAGCAGAACACAGTCCCCACATCTTGTGCTCTTTTGGCCTGCCCCAGTTCTTAATTTCTTCTTCCCTGTTTATCACAGAACTCCGACATATCCTTTTGTCTTTTATCACCTAATAGCTTTCTCCTGTCACCTGACTTCCAGCAATCAAGTACGGGCTGAATTTTAATGGTGGATATTACGCAACCGCTTGGGAACTGGGGATGGCAGCTTGGCCGAATAGCTTCAGTTTTCTCATCTGTAAAAGCTTGGGGTTCTTCTAAATGGCACACATGGTCACATTTGGTACTACTTTCCTATGATCTTGTCAATACTTGTTTTAGGAAGTTCCTCTTGAGATTCACAGAGCCAAGCTGGAAATCAGGTAGAATAAAGAATGATAAGTAAAATAACCAAAATGAAAAATACCTGGGTGACCTTGGGCACTGTGTTTAACTTTTCTGTGTCTTATTTCATTAACTCTAAAATTGAAGACTAGCCTCTGGGTGAGACACAGGATAAAGTGGCCCTGCTTTTGAGGATCTGGTAGAGTAAGAAGAGAGAACATTCTTTTTATCATTTAAACCATTTTGTTTCTTTATTGGAGTATAATTACTTTACAGTGTTGTGTTAGTTTCTGCTGTGCAATGAAGCGAATCAGCCATATGTAGACATATATCCCCTCCCTCTTGAGCCCCCCTCCCACCCATCCTCTAGGTTACCACAGAGCATGGAGCTCAGCTCCCTGTGCTATGCAGCAGCTTCTGAGAAAACCATCCTTCAAAAATACTCATGTACCCCAATGTTCATTGCAACACTATTTACAATAGCTATTAATAGGACATGGAAGCAACCTGAATGTCCATTGACGAATGGATAAAGAATGTGGAACATCCCCTCTTAAGCTACCAGTGAGTCTGACTAGATGAGGAAAGTGAAAGGGCATTACCATTACTGCTGGCTATTCAGAGGAATGTGAGAAACTCCAGGAACCCCCAGTCCCGTGAGTTCCTGGGAAATTCCTCCACAGAGCAGCAGAACTTCTAGTAGGGATTTCCCCCTTTCATCCCTGTTTGTGTCTACATCACTGTCCTCCATCACTAACGGGTAGAATTCATCCTACTGAAAAGGCCTGAGCCTTCATTTCTTTGGAAGTCCTCTGCAAGCAATGACTTGTGACTGGCATCCAAGTGCTGTATTCTGTTTGATCTTTAAGACATCTGATGGGGATATGCAACCTGGCAGGTTTAGATTGATGTGCTCACATTCTTCTGGCCCTCCATTCCCCTTTAAAGAAAACTGAGTGTTTTTATTTGAGTCGGCCGCTGTTCCCAGGGCTTCCCAGCTGGCACTAGGGGTAAAGAACCCACCTGCCAATGCAGGAGATGTAAGAGACTTGGGTTCAATCCCTGAGTAGGGAAGATCCCCTGGAGAAGGAAATGGCAACCCACTCCAGTTTTCTCGCCTGGAGAATCCCATGGACAGAGGAGCCTGATGGGCTACAGTCCATGGGGTCCAAAGAGTTGGACACGACTGAAGCAACTAAGCATACACACATGCTGTTTGCACCAAGATTTGGGACTGATATGTTTTTAATAGTTTGAGAAAGAAAATTCAGAAATAAGAGAGGTGATTGGGTTGTCAGAACTGGAAGATTTGGGGTTGAGTCTTGGGGAGAGATAAAAAGGAACAGTAATATGTTTGGAGAGGAAGGAAGGAAGAAGGATTTAGGGATGTATAGCCTGCTGGGTCGGAGAAGGCAATGGCACCCCATTCCAGTACTCTTCCCTGGAAAATCCCATGGATGGAGGAGCCTGGTGGGCTTACAGTCCCTGGGGTTGCTAAGAGTCGGACACGACTGAGTGACTTCACTTTCACTTTTCACTTTCATGCATTGGAGAAGGAAATGGCAACTCACTCCAGTGTTCTTGCTTGGAGAATCCCAGGGACGGGGGGCCTGGTGGGCTGCCGTCTCTGGGGTCGCACAGAGTCGGACACGACTTAAGTGACTTAGCAGCAGCAGCAGCAGCCTGCTGGGTGTTGCTGCCCCAGTGTGGAGTTCCAGGGAGGGAGACCTAAAGTCAGTAACCTGCGTATTGGGGTAAAGCTTTGGAGAAGACCCTTTGGTGAGCAGTGAGAGCTCTCCTAGGTCATGGGGGGACCATGCAAGTTTGAAATAGAATCCTCAGCTTTTCCCATCAGGAGTATTTACACTATTCTGCTTCTCAAGAACCATAAATGTACTGGAAAAAACAAGTTAGCAAACAGGTCCCTCTCTTCAATTTTGGGAGACAGCCATGCTATATGAGCTTAACAAATATATTTTAAACTCTGCTGGGTTTCTGATTACAAAAGTCACGCTTGTTCATTGTAGAAAATACAAAAAAGCATCTAGAAGAACATAAATATCAACTCAAATTCCCCTTCTGAGAGATGGCCACTGTGAACAGTCTGTTGGTGGACTGTGCAGTCCACACACACTTTTCTAACAAACAGGATGATCGTACCCATCATTTTGTAACTTGCTTTTTCACTTAGCAATAGAGTCTGAATATTTATATATGTCTTTATATATCTAGATTTCCCAGGTGGCTCAGTGGTAAAGAATCCACCTGCCAATGAAGGGGACTCAGGTGCCATCCCTGGACTGGGAAGATTCCCCTGGAGGAGGAAATGGTGGCCCACTCCAGTATTCTTGCCTGGAGAATTCCATGGACAGAGCAGCCTGGTGCGCCAAAACCCCCGGGGTCTCAGAGAGTCAAAGACTGAGCAACTGAGCACACATGCATGCCTTATGTACTTGCCCTCAATGTGGTTTTTAATGTAGGGCACTGACTCTCAGCTGGATCTTCGTAGTTACTGATGTGACTGAGTAGATCAGGGCAAATATGGATTCACTATGTTTGCTCTGGTCCACGTGGAAGTTACCTCTGGTCTCTGCCTCACTCTGCTTTGCTCTGTCTCAGAAATTAAAGGGACACGACTGAGCCTGAGCATGATGATGACCTTCTTGTGAAGGTGAAGAGTGCTTCAACCCTTCTCTTGATCACATTCCTTTCAAAAAACTTGCTTGTTAGCCCCCTACACCCCATTGTTTTTCATATTTTTTGTGACCATGGTTATATCCCTAGCTCAGACCCTTAATTCTTCCCACTTAGTAAGCCATCATAAGAGAGTTCTTATTTGTCTTCTCAGATGGCTCAGTGGTAAAGAACCCAACTGTCAATGTAGGAGATGGAGGTTTGATCCCTGGGTTAGGGAGATCCCCTGAAGAAGGAAATGGCAACACACTTCAGTATTCTTGCCTGGGAAATCCCATGGACAAAGGAGCCTGGCGGGCTGCAGTCCATGGAGTCACAAAGAGTCAGACACGATGTAGTGACTGAGCATGCATATATTTATCTTCTACCCGCCAGGGTCTCTCCTCCAACCTGCTTTACAGCTGTTGGTGTATTAATCATATTAAGCTACAGCCATGGTCTATCCTCTGCTTGAAATCATTTAGTGTCTTCCTGAAGCTGTCTATGTCAGGTTCAGACTCCCTAGACTGGCTTCTGGGATCTTTTTCATATGGCCTCTGTCCCATACAAGGAAGGAAACTTCAACCTTTCTCTTTCTGTCTTCCTACCAAATCCATTTGGTCATAATCTCCTATGGATTCTACCCTGCTCTTACCTAAGAGCCCTCCTTCTTTCTACCCCTTTGCTCCTGCCTTCGCGTACACCCTGCTAATCCTCTGAACAAGAGTAGACTCTTCCCTGGCTTTCCTGCCTCCAGCCCTCCCCCTTCTACATTGCTCATCACACTGAACACAGGAAGTGCAATATGACCATCATGCACTCCCTTAAAATCTTTAATGGCTTCTCATAGCATCTGGAAGAAGTCCCTAATTTCTTAGCATAACCTAAGCTTCTTCCTGATGTGTATCCCCCTGTGTCCCTTTAACACCATTTTGATGACTGTTTTTGCCACGCAGCATGTAGGATCTTAGTTCCCTGACCAGGGCTTGAACCCACGCCCTCTGCGTTGGAAGCATGGAGTCTTAACCACTTGACTACCAGGGAAGTCCTTGATGTTGGTCTTGAATCACTCTGAGTGCCTTCAGTTCCCTGTGTGCCCCAGAAGTGGTCTGGTCCTGTATACACTGCCCCGCCTTCTTTCATCTCCCCACCTTCCTCCTCCGTGCCCCTGGGTTTAGTGTCCATCCTAAGGGCTTCCTCAGCTCCTTGTTCTCCCTGGTACTTGAAGTCCAGTCACATTGCATTATTGCCTTTTTACTTGTCTGTAGAGAGACTTCAGCTCCTTAAGGACAGAGATGATTTTTTATTTGTCTTAATATTTCCATAACAGCTGATACAGGGGATACAGCAGATTCATTTAGTCATGTTTGGTGTATGAATGAATGGGTAAATACCCTAAGATTATGTAGTGATGCATCAAGCATTCAGACAGAGAGGGAATGGGACAGTGGGTGCTGATGGTCCTTCTTTGATGATGCAGGCAAAAGGAATTTGATAAATGGTTGTATATAACACACAATTCCCATGATTGCTCTGTCTTCATCCCTCTGTCTGTGCTTGGGGCTGTTGATACCTACACTGTTTCTAGCCTTTACAGTCAGGGTCTCTTTATGTGTTTGTGTGTGGATTGTGGCTGGAACACTCTGCTGTTGGCTGTGATCCTGGGGATGGGGGGATCTCTGTCTGGGAATCTGAATGGAGTCATGACTAACACAGGATCACTTTGACCTTTGCCTATGATTTGATAATGATGGCAAGAGCAATGACAATGATGGTGATGATGGAAAACACACACAAATTTTACCTGTATCAAGTTCAGGCTGGGATGTGAGTGATGCTTTTATTCCGAACTGATCACAAGGCCCATCCCTAGTTGACAGTAAGCTTGACATGTCCCTGGTATAAGCCACTAAACACTATGGAGTTGTTTTTAAGAGTCTCTGTGCTTTCATCCAAGGCTCACACATAGAAACATTCAGATTGCTTTGCCTTTCCTTTTAAGACCCTCTAGCATCGTCCTGTTGCATTTGGATCTGAGATCTTTTTAATGGACTGTGAGGTCTTACCATGATCTGAATCCTGCCTGCTCTTCCCACTCTCCTTTCTTCCTTAATCACCCTGTTCCAGTCACTCCAACCTTCTCTTTGCCTCTTCAGCGTCTCTTCTTGTGCCATTCTCTCTGCCTGGAATTTTCTCCCTTTGCTTTTTGTGTGACTGATTGCTCTCTTGCTTCAAGTCCCAGCTTGGTAACCATGACCACCCTTCCGAAGAGAGCCCTCCACTGTGCACTGATCACTGTGAGCGTCTCATTTTCTTCATAGCGTTGCTCAATAGCTGTAACTGTGAATTTATCTTTAGATATACCTATTGCTACTCTTCAAACCTAAACTCTAGAACTTACTAGCTGAATGACCTTGGGCAAATTATGTAACCCAACTTTTACCCCATCATCTTCATCTGAAAACAGAGATACTTTTCTTGAGAGCATTTACTCTGTGCTATTTATTTAATGTGGATTTATTTCAGCCTCCCAACAGAGGGGCACAGAGAGAGTACCCAATTGCCCAAGGTCACACAGCTAGTTAACGGGGATGGGATCTGAACACATTTAGTCTGGTTTCAGAGTCCATGCTCTCTACTGCTTTGCCAGGCTAAGTGCAAAAGTTCCTGGATTGCACCAGTGAGAAGCTTCCTCCTGAGCCCTGCTGAGTTTTCTCTGCAAGTGTTTTGCATCATAGCAGGGATATTTACCAGCTTTCTAGATCCATCAGAATACCTGAATTCCCCCTCCAGCCCCTACCACCCCTCCTGGCCTCACTTACCCTCCTTGGAAGCAAATGTGGCTTTAGTGTCCCCCTGAAGGCTGGAAACCAAGCCCCATCTTTCAGAGTGGCCCTGATGAGGTAGAAGCAGGGGCCCCCGCCTTTATGCGTTGGTAGCAGCTTTTAGACAAATATGCTGCGTGTGCTCCTGGCTGCATCTGCTGCCTACAAATAGCCAGCTACAAGGAATTCACTCTGGGTTGATTCTCCTTTTCTTTTCTTCCAGAAAAGGCAAGAACTGTGTGGGGAGGAGAACCTTTACTCTGAAAAGAATTGTGACATGCAGAGCTGGCCTTACTGTTCCACAGATCAGTTCTGAGGACTCGAGCCTGGCGGCAGGGGCAGGGGGCTTGGCCCAGGAGGATGCAGGCACTGAAGCCCATCTTTCCCTAGTGGTCCTGCCATGAGCCCCTGACCGCGGCATGAGAGGTGCTGCCAACAGACAGGCTTTGCCTCCCAGCTGCCAATGACAGATATCATCACACACGAGCCCGCATTTCCATTTCCAGAGCTGGCTTCTCCTTTCTTTTATGAACAGAGCGTGTTGAAGGCCTGTGGGGATTTCTTTGAGCATCCCGCCTAGTTGATGAGCCCCACCTTTGGGGCTTTTCCTGCAGTAGTTGTGCTCCTCTCTATCCTTCATTCTACCAAATATGTCCCTGTATACCAGGCATGCAGCAAAACACTCTTAAATGAATATATAACCCTCAGTGACTCTCAAATGACCCTGAGCAGATCTCCTCTGCAGGGAAGGGCATCATAAAGAGAGGAGGTGGTGTGAACAAAGACACAAGATCAGGGAATTGTGTATGCCATCAGGAAATCATAAGCTCATGCCTTTGGCCCAAGATAGGATGTAAGTGAGGAGTGTAAGGGTTATTCTTTTGATGCCCTTAGTACCTATTTTTTTTTTTTTAATTTATTCTTTGCCTTTCTTGTCCCTGCTCTGAGCCCCAGGAGGCTGACTTCTGTGGTTCAATCATATGGGCTCCCTTGCCCTGTGCTTTGCTGTTGGAATTAACCAATAGAAGGCCCGACAAGCCATCAGAGGTTGGGAATGAGGAGAATTCAGGTTGTTTATTTTCTTCCCTCCTTCCTCTCCCTCCCAAGCTGGCTGAGGTTCTGGCAGAACTGCAGCCCCTCACTCCTCTAGCGACACTTGTGTCACGGCTCACCTTCCTTCAGTGTCAGCTCTCCCAGGGATCTGGTAATACCATTCCTACTCTTGCTCCTTCAGGCCTAGGGGCAGGTATGGCTTCTCACTGATTCCTGGTCCCTGCGGGACTCACCTTCCCTTGTGTGCTGTGCTCTGCTTAGTCACTCAGTCGTGTCTGACTCTTTGCAACACCATGGACTGCAGCCCACCAAGCTCCTCTGTCCATGGGGATTCCCCAGGCAAGAACACTGGAGTGGGTTGCCATGCCCTTCTCCAGGAGATCTTTCCAACCCAGGGATTGAACCCAGGTCTCTGGAATTGCAGGTGGATTCTTTACTGCCTGAACCACCAGGGAAGCCCAAGAATACTGGAATGGGTAGCCTGTCCCTTCTCCAGGAGATCTTCCCTACCCAGGAATTGAACTGGGATCTCCTGCATTGCAGGTGGATTCTTTACTAGCTAAGCTACCAGGAAAGCCCTCACCTTCCCTTGCTGGTTACCTAATCCCTACTTGCACCTGTGTAAACAGTCCCCTGACTGAATTCTTTGTAGTTGAATCCTTTAGCATGCGTGCCATCTATTTCTGCGTGCCAATGCAGAGAATAGTGGGAGACTAGGCTAGAAAGATGGTGCTTAGCTAGATTTTGGAGAACATTAAGGACTATGTTCAGGATTTTATATTCTTTTAATCAGGCTACTTGAAAGTCATTCAGTGTTTCTGAACACAAGAAGGGCTTGAGCAGAGGTATGTGGCGACAGTCAAAATGAAAAGCAGTGAATGCAGGAGAAGGTGCAAAGGTGAAGCAGTGATGAAGAGGCGGGATCACTGGTTGTGTGAGAAATGGAGAAGGAGCCTTTGAGGTTGAGTCCCTGTCTCTAGGACCAAACTAACAGGAAGGTGCCACCGCAGAACTAGGAAATAGAGGGGAAGTCGCTGTTACAGTTGGTTGAAGTTGAGAATGCCTCAAACCTTCATCTATAAATTGTGGTCATGGTTGTCCGCCTCAGAGGGACTGTGGTAGTGTCAACTAGTTCATCAATCACCCCAAGCCTGTTACAGCTCAGAAAATATCACATGGAGATGCTGCCTTCTTGGAAAAAGGCTACTTAGTAATCAAGAAAATAAAATTTTGGTGCCTTTGAAGGTTGATCCACAGCAAAACCATCTGGGGTTTGCTAGATAACAATGAGATCTCAAATAATTTTGTAGATGTGCTTTTTATTTAGACTTGAGATGAGGAGGCAAAATACATCAGATGAGGACACCTTGGGGGAATGAGGGCTACTGAGCTTAGAGAAGGCTGTGGGGAAAAGAGGTTCACTCTGACAGAGCCAGCAGCAGCTCTGAGAGCCATGAGTGGAGGTGTGGGGGAGGTAGGCTTCTACTGATAACACAGAAGCAGCTTCTATGGATTGATTCACTCTGCCCATGGGTGGGATGAGCCTCTTACAGAGTGGTGAATGCCTGGTCCTGAATGGGATTAATTTGAAGCTCAACAGTTTCTGTTCAGGTACTTTGTGAAATGACTTCCTCCTTGGGCTATAAATCAGGGTGAAGAGAGTCACATCCTATTCCATTTCCCTCAGTTCCCGCCCAGTGACCCCCATGATTACTTCTCACCTAAACACAGATGCAGAGGTGGGTTAATGGCCACAAATCTACACCCAGCAGTGTCCAGGGTCATGGCCTTTCATTGCAGGAATGTTCCAGAAGGAACTGGCAGGGGACAGAGCAAATAGAAAACCCTTCATGAGTCAGAAGTTGATAATACTTTTGTTGCTGTTATTCAGCTGCTAAGTCATGTCCGACTCTTTGCGACCTCATGAACTATAGCCCGCCAGGCTCCTCTGTCCATGGGATTTCCCAGGCAAGAATACCGGAGTGGGTTGCCATTTCCTTCTCCAGGGGATCTTCCTGGACCAGGGATCAGACCTGAGTTTTCTGCATCTGCAGGCAGGTTATTTACCACTGAGCCACTAGGAAAGCCCCATGATAATATCCTGTTTCCTATCAATTCAGATGAACAGCGTGAGTTTAATTGGTCACCCATGTGGGTGGCAGATACTCAGAAGAGAGAACAAATGTGCTTTGATTCCCTAGTGGTTCCACCAGCTGGGGAGTTTCAAAGATGACTTTTTAAATCTTAGTTGAAATGGGACAAAGGAAATGTGTTGTGATGAAAACATGTCTGCAATGTAGAAAGATGGCAAGTGAAGAATTTCTTGCTAAGTGGGGGCAGAGAAGAATCTCTTTAGGTCAAGTGGTGTTAAAAAAGATACATGCTATTATACATGTTTCAATGCTGTTCTCCCAAATCTCCCCACCCTCTCCCTCTCCCACAGAGTCCATAAGACTGATCTATACATCAGTGTCTCTTTTGCTGTCTCGTACACAGGGTTATTGTTACCATCTTTCTAAATTCCATATATATGCGTTAGTATACAATATTGTAAAGTTTAAAAATAAAATAAAATAAAAAAAAGATACATGCTTACATAGAACCCTAATAGTGTGAAGGAATTCAGAGATTTTTTTATTGCTCAGTCTTCCATTTGATAAAGCATACATATTATTTACAAAGCAAGTTCAAGTTTACAAACTGACCCATGCGCATTTTATCTTATGAGGCAGGTGTGGCAATAACTGTTTGCTTGATGAGCAAATTGAGACTCAGAGAGGCCAGGTTTCCTGTTCAAGGTTATGCATATGATAAAGAGGTGAGCCAGGCTTTGCCCATTAACCCTCTAGTCTTCCTGGTGGTGGTGGTTTAGTTGCTAAGTCATGTCCGACTCTTTGTGACCCCCATGGTCTATAGCTCACCAGGCTCCTCCGTCCATGGGTTTCTCCAGGCAAGAATACTGGAGCGGGTTGTCATTCCCTTCTTCAGGGGATTTTCCCCACCCAGGGATTGAACCTGGTTCTCCTGCATTGAGGAAGATTCTTTACCAACTGAGCCACTGAGCCACCAGTCTTCCTACCATGGCATAATGGTGGATTAGATTATGACGAGTGCTGTGTATTTATTTTATGCCAGATGCTGGGCTAAGCACTTTACCTAGGTTAGCCCACTCAGTCCTTATAACAATCCCCATTTTCCATGTGGAAACAGAGGGTGCTCCCTCCAGCCTCTGGCTCTACTGAAGCACAGACTGCAGTTCAATGTCAAGGTTGTTACAGGCTCACCTTGTCTCTAAGACTATGATGAAAGAGAAAGGCCAGGAGCATTCAGTTCAGGGGAGTGTGTGCAAGTCTGCGCATGTACAGGGTATGTATGTACAAAGAGCTTCATACTTTTTCTAAACTGCCTTCTAGCCACCTCCACTTGGTTATACTCCCAGAAATGGAAATATCCCATTTCTCAAACTAAACTCATTAGCTTCTCCCTAACATTGTTCCTCCTTTTGCCTTCTCCGCCTTGTCCAGGTGCCTCACCCAGGCTCAGCACTGGGGATTTGTGTTGAAGACCTCTGGACTCTACTTCACCAGAATTGCTCACAGCCATCCCAGTCGGTCCAGTCCCACTGCTGTGCCTCAGGTCACATCTACGTTACCTGGACTTTAGAAGTCAATGTCTAGTCTGGACTCTTTCTCCTGTTCCATTCCTCTCTCAGTCCACTCTTCTTGAGAGCATCTCATTTGCCAGAAACATGGATCTCATCCAGTTGTTCTCTTTCTTCAAACTCTTCATTGGCCTCTTGTAGTCATTTATTCCTCAGGTGTGAATTGAGCAACTGCTAAGTGCCAAATGCTCTATTAGCAGTGGGTATAGCAGAGTCAACAAAGCAGCTACAGAGCCCTGTCCTCGTGCGACTAGAAAAACGCATGCTCTTCAGCCTAGCATTCAAAACCATCTGCAATTTGGCTGAACTCATCTTTCTGGCCTTTGTCACCTCTCTGCTGATCTGCAGGTAATATCTATATCTCTTGTCATCCTGTCAAACTGTGTATCATTGGGGTCCTTCTTTGTGCCTAGTTGAGTGGTTACCTGAACCTGGAGTTTCTGCTCACTTGTCCAAATTTCCTGTGACCTAACTCATCTGTATCTCTTTCTTGAATTCTCTCCAGACCCTGCTCTGGCCTTAACAGCTCTGATCAGAATTAGTGTCACCTATACAGTGAGCACAGTGATTTTGAATGTAATGGTTATGTTCACAGTCTGCATTATTTCTCTGCATGCCTGTCTTCTCCTTATACTGAGATGCTTGAGCATCCTTGAGAGGAATGTCTCATCTGTGTTTGTGTTCTTGAGACTTTGTTCGGTGCCTGGCACACAGTAGGTGCCTAATAAATATCAGCAACTTTGAAATGGTTAGAAGTGGAAGTTCTTAATGGTACTTCCCACCTTGCCATCATCTACCACCCCATTAAGAGCTCCTTAAACAAGCTTACTGGGCCTTCCCAGGTGGCACCAGTGATAAAGAACCCCGCTGCCAGTGCAGAACAGATGCAGATCTGATCCTTAGGTTTGGAAGATCCCCTGGAGGAGTAAATGGCAACCCACTCCATTATTCTTACCTGGAGTATCCCTTGGACAGAGGAGCCTGGTAGGCTACAGTCCATGGGGTCACAAAGAGTCAGAAAGACTGAAGTGACTTAGCATGCACGCAACAAGCTTTCTTATACAAATAAGATGTCTTTGTATCCTGGTGTACAAGTGCAGGAAGGCGCTCGTCAGCCTCTAGGTGGCAGTGTTACTGTGCTCAAAGTAAGGTCGTGTGTCAAGTCGGGAAATCTTAGCCCCTTAGGGCACCTGCCTTTCTTTCCTCTTCCTCCCTCTCTCTTTCCTTTCTCCCTTTCTTTCTCTCTCCCTCTCCTCCTCCCATCTCCACTTCTACTCATCCATTCAGTCTCCTCATAGGTTTTTAGAAACATCAAGATGCCATTGTAAGGACCGAGACAAATGTACAAGGTCTCCTGGAGACCCAGCCTCCTCCACTCATACTTGGTGTAGAATTTTACTTCTGATACACTCCATTTACAATCTGAAGATGTGGATGGGTTATGCTTTTCTGAGAGCAGGAGATAGAAAGCAGCTGTTTTTAGAAGCAGCCAAGGAAGCAATTCAAAATGGCCTCACACTCTTGGCTGGGTGTGTCTGGGGTGCTGGGGGCTGAGGGAACACCTGGCTGTGCCTGGCAGACCTGAGACAGGCTTATGGACCAGGACTAGAGAGGCTGTGTCTACAGAGGGTGTTTCAGGTCAGCCCAAGATGAGGTGGCCTGGCAGAGTGTGCTGGGGACCCACCCCAGAAGAGGAACGAGAGCAGGGGGTGGTGGTGGCAGGGCCCAGCTGGGTGGAGGTGGGCAGCGGAGCTCCCAGAGGGGCTGCGAAGGCAGGTGGGCTGTGCTCTCTGGGGACAAATCTACATCTCTACGTGCCTGTTTTTCCAGCGTGCCCACTGTTTGAACAATTCAGCGTTTCAAAGTAGGGGTGGGGATGGAGGAGGAGGGAATTAGTAATTTAAGCATGAAAAATGTCAGTTTGCCTCAGAGCAGACTGCCTTTCTGTGCCCTGGCTCCTTTTGTGTGGTTTGGATTTAGACATATCTGGAAGATCCTTTGCCCAGGACTAATAGGAAGGCTCAGGGTGCTGCTTATTAGGAGATGTGACGGCACTTCCTCTCACTGTGAGAACACAGCGGCCTTGTGCCACTGGTTTCTATTTTTTGCCACCAAGAAACCCTCTCTCTCTCTCACACACATACCCCCCTCCACAAACTCCCTGGGTTTCCACTCGTAAGTTTGTCTTTGAAACAATTAAAAATCCATTTGTCTTCCTCTAAATCTCATCCTCTTAGATTCTTTTCCTGCCATAGGTTTAAGGTCATTTGATTTAGCAGAGAGGCCCTTTTGTGTGCAGGCAGTTAATGAATCCCACTCTTTCCTCCTGCCAAATTTCTCAGTATCTTTTACTTTCTAAATATGAACTGTGTTTTCTGCTAATTTCTCCTGTGAGTAGCATTGCTTAGTTATCTGTGACTTTGGGGATCTCACTGTTGTTGTTATCATTAAAAAAGTTGGGGTACTGCTTTAAAAGAGGTTTAGGACTTTACTTCATTTGCTGTCTCCTTATAAAAATATGTTCTTTTTAGGAAATCTTTGTTTTATTCTGTCCCCAGTTCTCTGATTGGTGCCGTTGAGCACTGCTACACTTTGGGTATTTGGAGGCTCATGGGTGAGATACCGTCTTTTCCCGAACCTGGTTGGAACTTGTAGCCCTGTTGTCTGTTGGAGAGTCAACCTTTTCTCCCTCCATGCTTTAAATATGGGGAAGAATGAAGAGAAGAATCTGTCAGGTGGGTCTGGACTTCAGCCACAGTCTTTAAAATTCTGCAAAGTTCTTTCAACAAAACAATATATATTTTTTCTTTTTTCTTGCCTTCTCTGATGGGCTTTCCAGGTGGCTCAGGAGTAAGAATCTGCCTGCCAATGCAGGAAAAGTGGGTTTGATCCCTGAGTTGGGACGATCTCCTGGAGGAGGAAATGGCTACCCACTCCAGTATTCTTGCCTGGAGAATCCCATGGACAGAGGAGCCTGGCAGGCAGTCCATGGGGTCTCAGAGTTGGACACAACTGAGCACACATGCATGTCTTCTCTGACGATTTCTCAAATGTGGCTTAAACTGCTTTGTACCTGGGCCGAGGCTGGCACCCTCTGTAACCCTTTGCTGGGTTTCTCCTCCTGTTGTTGGTTTCCTTGCAGCTTCACCAGTGAGCCTAAGGAAACTCACTGCCTACCCATGGGAGGTATGCAAAGCCTGCTCACTGTACCCCTCTCCACTAAAGGATGTTTAGCAAATTTCTAAAACATTTGCTATGATAGAAAAGGAAGCTGTTCAGGAAAAGAGATGATGGCTCTAAGGGCACCCAACGGGCTGAAGTGTGACTGTGGAAGTGGGATCAGATTGGCTTAGTGGTTGTAAGTGGGTTTGCAAGTTGGTCAGATTTGGGTTCCAATCCCCAGTCCTTCCTTAGCCTCCCCAGGCTTCCTTTCTTTATCTGAATAGGGATAATCATAGCACCCCAAAAGTTTATCCTGAGGACTACATGACATAATGCAGGCAAAGTTCTTACACAGTGCTAGAACATGCCATGTGCTCAGGGAATGTCATCTGTGATCTATGATTAAGGTGATGACTCTTAAGGCTGGAAGGTACCTTAGAGATTATCCACCACCATCAACTACCATTTCTTCCAGCTGAGCCGAGGCTCTCAGGCAGCTGTTTGCAGTCTTTCAGCAAGCTGGTGACAGCAGCTTCTGCTAGAAGGCAGGTCTCCTGACTCCTAACCCAGCATGCTTTCTCCTGCAGTTACAAGCCCTAGACCTTCCACCCTTTTCTGCTGATGGCAGTGGGTGGTGGTGACACACCAGTTAGGATTACACAGCCATTCATTCAATCACTATTTATTGAGAAGATGCAATGACAATAATATATGGATCCTGTATTCAGCAATCCTATTGTGTCACTGGGGGAATAAATTATGCAACAATAACTAAAATTCAGAGCAATATAATAGGTGGGCTTCCTGGTGGCTCAGTGGTAAAGAATCCACCTGCCAATTCAGGAGACATGGGTTTGGTCCCTAGGTCAGGAAGGTCCCCTGGAGAAAGAAATGGCCACCCATTCCAATATTCTTGCCTGGGAAATCCCATGGACAGAGAAGCCTGCTACAGTCTACTGGGTCACAAAAGAGTCAGAGTTAATGAGTAAACAACAACAGAACAATATACGAAAGTACCTGGGAAGGCAGAGAATAGAGGCCACACAGAGCTGAAGGCTAAGGTAATACTCAATGAAAACTTATTGGGCCCCTGTGACATGCTAGGCACGATGGAACATATAACTTTAAGAGCAGGAACTGTCTCTGATTTATCTTTGCATACTCCGCAGCAGCTAGCGTGGTGCAAGCAAGTGGTAGGTAGACAAGAAATGTCAGTGGGGGTGAGTAACCTGAGTGCTCTATCTTCTATCATTAGTCTAGGATCATCAGGAGGACTAGCTGGCAGGACCACCATTTCTGCTGCTGCTTCCTCTTCTGCTTGTTCAGTTCTGTACCCTTAGGTGTCCACAGCAGGACAGCAACTCTTGGAAGTTAGCCCTGTGGTGGTTGCCATAATTGCTCTGCCTTAGGAAGGACTCCGCTCATAGGTGTCTGACTTCCCCTGGGGGGCCATTCTCTCCTTTCCATCAAAGCCCTTCCCATGAGGTGTCCTGCACCCTATACCCACAGCACTCTGTGCTATTCTGATCTGATCAGTGATTGCATTCCGTGGTGTTATTGCCCAGCTTGGCTGCTTTGTCAGCAAGTGAGCTGAGAGGTGTGTTCTGATTTCTAGTGGGTTATGCTACTTTGGCTGGAGGGATCAAGAGGACCAGTGTGGGTAGATTTATTCCTCAAATAATCCTCCCCAGACACCTTCGTTGGCCGTCTTTGTGGAACAAATGGATGTTGTCAGCGTTATTGATTTGCCCTTTCCCCCTCTCCTGGTGGGCAGTGTCTGCGTCCTCATCCCTCCTTTCTCTCGGGAGCAGTGAGACACTTTAGAGCCATTTCTAGGAAACCTCTGCCCTTCCCTTCAGCATTTTGGAGAAGGAAAAAACATTTTTACATGAGTACAAAATAATGGAGTTGTGATACCCCAGACACTCTGCTTGTGTGGCACACTGGAGTCCATGGAAAACAATTTGGTGGACATAATTTTAATATGGGCTTTTATTTCTGATGGAGGTTCCTTCTCTGCTGGCTTGAGCTTTTCAGTGATTTGTAGATGGTATACAAAGGAGAACATTCTGATTTTTTGCTCGCTCTGCAGTAAGGGAAGGATGAGGGCTCAGAGAACCTTCTTTTAGTCTAGTAGTTAGATTGCTGCTGTCAGTGGCATTGTGTGTTCCTCATGTAGAGGGTGGGGAAAGGAAGCGGGCTCAGAAGTGTTAGGCTTGGGTCACATAATCAATTTAAAAATGTTATATTTATTTGTTTTTTTCTTATGAAATTATGGAAGACTCTTGAGAGTCCCTTGTACAGCAAGGAGATCCAACCAGTCCATCCTAAAGGAAATCAGTCCTGAACATACATTGGAAGGACTGATGCTGAAGCTCCAATACTTTGGCCACCTGATGCAAAGAACTGACTTGTTGGAAAAGACCCTGATGCTGGGAAAGATTGAAGGCGGGAGGAGAAGGCAGGAGGAGAAGGGCATGACAGAGGATAAGATGGTTGGATGGCATCACCAACTCGATGGACATGAGTTTGAGCAAGCTCTGGGAGTTGATGATGGACAGGAAAGCCTGGTGTGCTGCAGTCCATGGGGTCATAAAGAGTCACACACGACTGAGCAACTGAACTGAGATTAGAGAAAAATCAGAAAATGACATAAACAAGATCAAGAAAGAATTCTTAAAACATCACAGTGCTAACAGCTTACAGATACATCTTTTATGACTTAGCATGGCCACTTCTCAGGGTCAGAGTACAGAAATGGCATAACTCCTTCTTTCTATTGAAATAAAAATCAGGGCTGCTTTATGTGAACTGAAGTTAATCATAAAAATATCTTGTATTTGTATCTTTTATTGAAATTATAAAATATACTTGTTTATCATCTTATTTAATCTTATAATGACCCTTTGATTCAGGTTGTTCTCATCCTTGTTATCGGAGAAGGCAATGGCACCCCACTCTAGTACTCTTGCCTGGAAAATGCCGTGGATGGAGGAGCCTGGTAGGCTGCAGTCCTCGGGGTGGCTAGGAGTCGGACATGACTAAGTGACTTCACTTTCACTTTTCACTTTCATGCATTGGAGAAGGAAATGGCAACCCACTCCAGTATTCTTGCCTGGGGAATCCCAGGGATGGGGGAGCCTGGTGGGCTGCTGTCTATGTGGTCACACAGAGCCCGACACGACTGAAGCTACTTAGTAGTAGCAGCATCCTTGTTATAATAACCTCCCCATCCCAAGACTCAGAAAGATATAGTGACCTTTTCCAATTAATTTTTAAAAAAATCTGGCCACACCATGCAGCATGTGGGATCTTAGTTCCCCAACTAGGAGTTGAGCCCATGCCTCCTGCACTGAAAGCATAGAGTCTTAACCAGTGGACCACCAGGAAAGTCCTGACTTCCTCCAATTAACTAGCAGGTAAATGGCAGATCTGGGTTTTGAACTGAAGTTAATTTCAGAATTAAAGTTCAATCTACGAGATTCTAGAGACCTCATCATTTTATAGAGCTCTGTGTATCAGTCAGTGATTGGTACAATAATGCTGTGTAACAAACCACCTTAAAGCTCTGTGGCTCTCAACAGATTACGTATGCTGTCACTTACACGTCTGCAGATTAACTGTGGCTAGCAGGTTTAGCCTGGCTTTGCCTGGGAGGCTCTGCTTTCGGCTTCAGGTTGACTGTATTTGACTTAATCCTGTGTCTTGTGTTCACATCTGTTCCATGTTGTGTTTATTCTGAAGACCAAATAGAAGAAGAGGCTCTTCTCATGGCGGATCAGTGGAATACGAGATCTAGGATGAACCACACATGAGCACATTGAAAGTCCTTGTTCCTACCATGCCTGGCCATAGTCCTTTGGCCAAAACAAGTCACAAGGCCAATCCCATGCAATGAGGAAGGTTATAACACCAACAGTAGGAGGGGAAGGGAAGTGAATAAGATAAGCCATCACAAATATGCAAAATATACTTATCCCCATCCCAACACTCTTAGATTACTCCCCCTCTCTGCACCAGGTTTGACATCTAAGATCTTGCAGTTATAGCAAATCCTGATGTGGCTCCTATTGACTGAGACATTTATGAAATAAAGAGACAAGTTATTTGCTTTCCAACCATGTTAACAGGAACAGAATAAATTCAATAAGCACTCCCATTTGAAAAACGTAAGAATGGCAGGCGCATTGCAGTCACTATTGTTGTTCACTTGCTAAGTCATGTCCGACTCTTTGCAATCCTATGGACTGCAGCACGCTGGGCTTCCCTGTCCTTGGCTATCTTCCAGCGTTTGTTCAGATTCATTGTCCATTGAGTCAGTGATGCCATCCAACCATCTCATCCTCTGTTGCCCCCTTCTCCTTCTGCCCTCAATCTTTCCCAGCATCCGGCCTTTTTCAATGTGTTGGCTCTTCACATCAGATGGCTAAAGTATTGGAGCTTCAGCATCAGTCCTCCCAATGAGTAATCAGGGTTGATTTCCTTTAGGATTGATTGGTTTGATCTCTTTGCTGTCCAAGGTACGCTCAAAGAGTCTTCTCCATCACCATGATTTGAAAGCATCAATTCTTTGGTGCTCAGCCTTCTTTATGGTCCAACTCTGTCACTGAGACACAGCAATTCTGAAACCCTGCTATACAAATTAGCCAGAGTTCCTTATTGTGTAGGTATAGAATGTTCTTTTATTATACTAGGCTGGGTGGTTGACAACTGTAAAGCCCAAGATAATAACTATTTTAGGTTTTGCAGGCCAAGTAGTATCTGTTGCAACTTCTCAACTTGATGTTGTAGTAAAAAGCAGCATAGAAAATATTTAAATGCGTGGGTGTGGCTGTGTTTCAATAAAACTCTATTTACTAAAGCAAGTAACAGGCAGGGTTTGACCTGTGGGCTCATGGTTCACTGATTCCTGGATTAGGTCCTAGTTCTGTTCCCTGGAAGTGACTCACCAATCAATTGTTCTCCAATTCATTTGGGCGCTAACATTCAGGGGTCTTTCCTTATTCCATTATCTCCCATGCCTATTCACTTCTGAAGAGACCTTTAGAGAATACACATTTCTTTCTGGATAAGCAAAATTTTCAGCCTGCTTTCTTTTGATTTTTTTGATGTGGACCATTGAATCTTTTATAACAATGCTTCCATATAAATTTTTGTTTTCTGGCTGCGAGTCAGGTGGGGTCTTAGCTCCCTGACCAGGGATGGAACACATGTCCTCTGCATTGGAAAGTGAAATCTTAATCACTAGACTGCCAGAGAAGTCCCTCAGCCTGCTTTCTGCTTATAGAAATTTGGGGACAGGAGATCTTTTGGCATCTCAAACAGTTAGTCCCAAGTTGAGAATATTTTACCAATACAGATGTCTCAAAAGTTTTGTGTCTCCTATGTCTGATTTTAGTCAATTCCATGTTCAGTTCAGTTCAGTCGCTCAGTTGTGTCCAACTCTTTGCGACCCCATGAATTGCAGCACGCCAGGCCTCTCTGTCCATCACCCACTCCCGGAATTCACTCAAACTCATGTCCATCGAGTTGGTGATGCCATCCAGCCATCTCATCCTCTGTCGTCCCCTTCTCCTACTGCCCCCAATCCCTCCCATGTTAGTTACACCTATAACATTAATAAATTCTGAGAGGTGCCTCCCTCTTGAGACTAATTTTAGGTATCTTGGGTTTATTAAGTGTCCATGGGATTATGCTTTCTGTCTTTCTAGGAGCACTTTCGGAGAAGGCAATGGCAACCCACTCCAGTACTCTTGCCTGGAAAATCACATGGATGGAGGAGCCTGGAATGCACACAACTTCACTTTCATGCATTGAAGAAGGAAATGGCAACCCACTCCAGTGTTCTTGCCTGGAGAATCCCAGGGACAGAGGAGCCTGGTGGGCTGCCATCTATGGGGTTGCACAGAGTCACACAGACACGACTGAAGTGACCTAGCAGCAGGAGCACTTTGTTCAGCTGAAAGGAACTGATAATCACCAATGCAGTCCTTTCAAAAGTTGTGACAAAGGATGTGAGAACTGCACCCTTGATATAGTCTTTGTCCTGAGGCTGATAAGATGGTAAAGTGAAAAACAGTTTTAAACCCCTGGAAATTCTGGGCGTTCTATATTCTTTCTCAGTTTTGTTGGCCAGCTGCTCAGTTTCTTTTTAAACTCAAGTTTGTCTTGCAAAACCTTATCCAGCTGGTAACAACCAAATTATACTATCAACGTTCTGCCCTGACACTTTCTTACTCAATGCTTCAAATTCATTAGGCACATTTTCTATCTTCCAAGTTATCCCAGATGAGTTTTGCCAAGGGCTTCATCACTATATAACATGGGATGGCATGTTTCTAGCTCTCCATAACGGTTTCCTCATCATCTGCTGCCTAATCACCAAACCACGGTCACGTATTTTAGACGTTCATGATGGCAGGACTGCACTTCTGCTCAATATTTGTGTTGCCTGATTATTGTGACAATAATACTGCATTGTAAACTACCTCCAAATGCATTACTTACAGTAATAAGCACTTATGCTCACAGCCACATGTGTCCTGGGTGATTGTTATTCGACTGATCTCAGCTGACTTAAACTAATGAACCTGTCTTAGGCTGTGTATTGACTGATGTTGGCTCCAGGCTAGGTTTTGGGCTCAGATGTTTCTTACTATTTCGGCCTAGACTGTAAAGGGACAGCAGCAGCTTGGGGATAAGCTCTTTTTATAGTGTTATCACTGAGTGCTAGCCCAGTCGAACTACACATGGAAAGCTTCTTCTTGCATCATACCCACCAACATTCCACTGGACAAAGCAAATGACATGATCAAACCTAACATCAGTGAAACAGGGAAGTATACTCTGTCTACACTGGGAAGGGGAAGGAATGACTTTTTAGATGATTTCATTCAAGTGATCACCCTAGGATTTACTTTCAAGATATTGGTGTCAAAAGAGAAAAGAAATGGATATTTATCAAATGTCTTACTCAAGATATCTGGCTTGTCAATTTATTCCTCACCATAGCTCTATGACCAAGTTCTGACAAATGGGATGCAAATGATGTGTGAACTTTGGGATTGTGTCCTTGAAAGAAACGGGTATGCTCTCCTGTTGCTCCTTTCTAACTCCTGATGGCTGGGACTTAAAGAGCATCTTAGGTCCCAAATGAAAGCCACACATTGTTGATGGCAGGCTGCTTTCCCAGTTCTGGACTATTATGTGAATGAGAATCTTTGCTCTTGTTTTTAAGTCACATTAAAAAAGAAATCTTTGTTACAGTAGCTTCACTGCTGTTGTTCAGTTACTAAGATGTGTATGACTCTTTGCAACCCCATGAATGGCAGCACGTCAGGCTTCTATCCTTCACTATCTCCCAGAGTTTGCTCAAACTCATGTCCATTCAATTGGTGGTGCCATCTAACCATCTCATCCTCTGTCACCCCCTTCTCATGTCCTCAATCTTTCCCAGCATCAGGGTCTTTTCCATTGAGTCATTTCTTTGAATCAGGTGGCCAAAGTATTGGAGCTTCAGCAGCAGCATCAGTGCTTCCAATTAATATTCAGGGTTGATTTCCTTTAGGACTGCCTGGTTTGATCTCCTTGCTGTCCAAGGCATTCTCAAGTCTTCTCCAGCACCATGATTCATAAGCATCAATTCTTCAGTGTTCAGCCTTCTTTGTAGTTCAACTCTCATATCCATACATGACTACTGGAAAAAAACATAGCTTTTACTACATGGACCTTTGTTGGCAAGGTGATGTCTTTGCTTTTTAATACTCTGTCAAGGTAGGTCATAGTTTTTCTTCCAAGGAGCAAGCATCTTTTAATTTCATGGCTGCAGTCACTGTCTGCAGTGATTTTGGAGCCCAAGAAAATAAAATCTGTCACTGCTTCCACTTCCCCCCACCTATTTGCCGTGAAGTAATAGGACTGGATGCCACAAATTGTACATAATACTTTTAGATTGTTACACCATAGGGGAAAAACTATCTTGTTTAAACCACTGCATTTTGTCTGTTAAAGAAACATAGTTGGTTTCTTAAAGAATAGAGATTGTTATACTGCCCTTCATGGTGGTTGAAGGGATTAAGTGAGATAATGTGAATAAATCCAAGAACCTAGTAGACTTGATGCTTTTGAACTGTGGTGTTGGAGAAGACTCTTGAGAGTCCCTTGGACTGCAAGGAGATCCAACCAGTCCATTCTAAAGGAGATCAGCCCTGGGATTTCTTTGGAGGGAATGATGCTGAAGCTGAAACTCCAGTACTTGGGCCACCTCATGCGAGGAGCGGACTCATTGGAAAAGACTCTGAGGCTGGAAGGGATTGGGGGCAGGAGGAGAAGGGGACAACAGAGGATGAGATGGCTGGATGGCATCACTGACTCGATGGACGTGAGTCTGGGTGAACTCCGGGAGTTGGTGATGGACAGGGAGGCCTGGCGTGCTGTGATTCATGGGGTCGAAAAGAATTGGACACGACTGAGCAACTGCACTGAGTAGTAACATACTAGACACATATGTAATTGATATAAATATAAACAACTAATATATAATACAATTAATATAATTATTATAATAATAATTATAATAACTACTGATCAAGTTCTAGACAAAGTCAGTGAAGATTATCAGCTCTAAGAAACTATCGATTCTAGTTCACAGGGAACCCCCTCTTTCTTCTGTCTCCATCACCTTCCCTGCAGTAGTTGCCTCTATCATCTCTTCAGCTGTGGTCCACTTAGACTTCAACTAGTTTGTCTATAAGTAGTCCTGAGAATAGTGAAGAGTTGGAAGTATTCAAGTGGGAGAACTCAGGCCTTGAGTGAGATATGCCAAGTGCAGTTGGGATGTTTCATTGGTTTTCAAAATAAAATAGCAGAAGTGCTGTGTATTTTTTCCCCTTCAAACCACTGAGTCTAGATTTTTAAATTATAGCTCAATCCCTGCCAGACCCCTCTCAAATGCATACAGGTAGTTCAAGGAAAATTCATCACCATTTCTGGAAAAACAGCCTTACATTTAATAGTCTATGGACAGAAGATCAATAATAGTCTCTATGCATAAGTAGAATAATATATTTTCATTATATATTCAGGGTTTATGGAGAGGTGTTATGAGACTGGCAAAAAGAGTGGCTCTCATGCCTCAAAGAAAATCTGTCCTTTGTTCCTTAAGTAAGCATTTACTGAGCATTTTCACAAGCCTGGTGCTTCGTTGGGGATATAGAAATGAACGAGATATATTTTCTACCCGCAAAGAGCTCACTATCTTGTAGTTGCAAGAAGGCAATAGATGTCATGCTTAAGAGCATGGACTCTGGAGCTGGTCTAGTTGGGTTCAGTCTCTGGCTCTGATGCTTCGTGGCCTTATGACCTTGGAGTTCATGTAAGTGCTTTGGGCCTCACTAGCTTCTGTCATTGTGTTAGTCACTCAGTCGTGTCCAACTCTTTGAGACCCCAAGGACTATAGCCCACCAGGCTCCTCTGTCCATGGAATTCTCCAGGCAAGAATACTGGAGTGGGTTGCCACTTCCTCCTCCAGGGGGATGTCCTGACCCAGGGATCGAACCTGAGTTTCTTGTGTCTCCTGCACTGTCAGGTAGATTCTTTACCACTGTGCCACCTGGGAAGCCCTTTAAACATTAAGTCAGTTAATACCGGTAAGGCACTTAGAATACTGCCTGGCACATACTAAGGTGGCACATTCTATATTGGCCAGTATTATCCACTAGACTGTAAGCTCTGTGAGGGCAGGGATCTTATCTGATTTTCTCACTGCTGTGTATGTAGCAGCTAGCCTAGAGACTGGAGGGGGATTCCAACCTCTGGGTGGCACAGTGGTGAAGAATCTGCCTGCCAATGCAGGAGCCACAGGAGAGGTGGCTCTGGGTCACCTGGGTCAGGAAAACCCCCTGGAGGAGGAAGTGGCAATCCACTCTAGTATTCTTGCTTGGAAAATCCCGTGGGCAGAGGAGCCTGGTGGGCTACAGTCCATGGGGTCATAAGGAGTGAGACATGACTGAGTACACACACACAGTAGGGCCTGGAACCAGGAAGCATTCAGTAAAAATTTGTTGATTAATGAGGTGGCACTAGTGGTAAAGAACCCGCCTGGCAATGCAGGAGACACAGGAGATGTTGGTTCCATCCCTGGGTCAGAAAGATCCCCTGGAGGAGGGCATGGCAAACTACTCCAATATTCTTGCCTGGAGAATCCCGTGGACAGAGGAGCCTGGTGGGTAGCAGTCCTTGGGGTCGCAGAAAGTGGGACATGACTGAAGCAACTTGGTACAAACACATGCTATGAATGAATTGAAGAAAAGGAAAACCACTAAACCATTCAGGTATGACCAAAATAAAATCCCTAATGACTATACAGTGGAAGTGACAAATGGAGTCAAGGGATTAGATCTGATAGACAGAATGCCTAAAGAACTATGGACGGAGGCTTGTGACGTTGTACAGGAGGCAGGGATTAAGACCATATCCAAGAAAATGAACTGTAAAAAGGCAAAATGGTTGTCTGAGGAGGCCTTACAAACAGCTCTGAAAAGAAGAGAAGAGAAAGGCAGAGAAGAAAAGGAAAGATATACCCATTTGAATGCAGAGTTCCAAAGAATGGCAAGGAGGGACGAGAAAGCCTTCCTCAGTGATTAATGCAAAGAAATAGAGGAAAACAATATAATGGGAAAGACTAGAGATCTCTTCAAGAAAATTAGAGATACCAAGGGAACATTTCATGCAAAGATGGGCTCGATAAAGGACAGAAATGGTATGGACCTAACAGAAGCAGAAGATGTTAAGAAGAGATGGCAAGAATACACAGAAGAACTGTACAAAAAAGATCTTCATGACCTGGACAATCACAGTGGTGTGATCACTGACCTAGAGCTAGACATTCTGGAATGTGAAGTCAAGTGGACCTTAGAAAGCATCACTACGAACAAAGCTAGTGGAGGTGATGGAATTCCAGTTGAGCTATTTCAAATCCTACAAGATGATGCTGTGAAAGTGCTACACTCAATATGCCAGCAAATTTGGAAAACTCAGCAGTGGCCACAGGACTGGAAAAGGTCAGTGTTCATTCCAATTCCAAAGAAAGGAAATGCCAAAGAATGTTCAAACTTCATCTCACATGCTAGCAAAGTAATGCTCAAAATTCTCCAAGCCAGGCTTCAACAATACGTGAACCATAAACTTCCAGATGTTCAAGCTGGTTTTAGAAAAGGCAGAGGAACCAGAGATCAAATTGCCAACATCTGTTGGATCATCAAAAAAGCAAGAGAATTCCAGAAAAACATCCACTTCTCCTTTATTGACTATGTCAAAGCCTTTGACTGTGTGGATCACAACATACTGTGGAAAATTCTGAAAGAGATGGGAATACCAGACCACCTGACCTGCCTCCTGAGATATCTGTATGCAGGTCAGGAAGCAACAGTTAGAACTGGACATGGAACAACAGACTGGTTCCAAATAGGAAAAGGAGTACATCAAGGCTGTATATTGTCACCCTGCTCATTTATGTTATATGCAGAGTACATCATGAGAAATGCTGGGCTGGATGAAGCACAAGCTGGAATCAAGATTACTGGGAGAAATATCAATGACCTCAGATATGCAGACGACACTACCCTTATGGCAGAAAGCAAAGAAGAACTAAAGAGCCTCTTGATGAAAATGAAAGAGGAGAGTGAAAAAGTTGGCTTGAAACTCAACAGTCAGAAAACTAAGATCATGGCATCCGGTCCCATCACTTCATGGGAAATAGATGGGGTAACAGTGGAAATAGTGGCAGACTTCATTTTTTTGGGCTCCAAAATCACTGCAGATGGTGACTGCAGCCATGAAATTAAAATACGCTTACTCCTTAGAAGAAAATTTATGACCACCTAGACAGCTTATTTAAAAGCAGAGACATTACTTTGCCAACAAAAGTCCGTCTGGTCAAAGCTATGTTTTTTTCTAGTGGTCACATATGGATGTGAGAGTTGGACTATAAAGAAAGCTGAACACTGAAGAATTGATTCTTTTGAAGTGGTATTGGAGAAGATTCTTAAGAGTCCGTTGGACAGCAAGGAGATCCAACCAGTCCATCGTAAAGGGAATCAGTCCTGAATATTCATTGGAAGGACTGATATTGAAGCTGAAACTGCAATACTTTGGCCACCTGATGCAAAGAACTGACTCATTGGATAAGACCCTGATGCTGGGAAAGATTGAAGGCAGGAGGAGAAGGGGACGACAGAGGATGATGAAATGGTTGGATGGCATCACTGACTCAATGGATATGAGTTTGAGTAAACTCTGGGAGTTGGTGATGGACAGGGAGTCCTGGCATGCTGCAGTCCATGGGGTCACAAAGAGTCATACATGACTGAGAGACTGAATTAACTAACTAATGTGATGAATGATATAATGAATAGATAACTGAATGTATTGGCATTCAAGCTTTCTGTTGCTGCAGATCCTCCACACTTCAAAATGTTTCACTGAGCACTTACTATGCTTTGCTGCTGCTGCTGCTGCTGTTAAGTTGCTTCAGTCGTGTCCGACCCTGTGCGACCCATAGACGGCAGCCCACCAGGCTCCCTCATCCCTGGGATTCTCCAGGCAAGAACACTGGAGTGGGTTGCCATTTCCTTCTCCAATGCATGAAAGTGAAAAGTGAAAGTGAAGTCGCTCAGTCATGTCGGACTCTTAGCGACCTCATGGACTGCAGCCTACAAGGCTTCTCCATCCATGGGATTCTCCAGGCAAGAGTGCTGGAGTGGGGTGCCTTTGCCTTTCCATACTGTGCTCTGACTCCTTGTTAATTGATTTCATTTAGCTATCTATAAGTTTCATGAGTTATGTATCATCAACACAATTCACAGATGTGGAAGCCAAGGCTCAGAGAGAGAAAATGACTGGCCTGAGTTCACACAGATGCTAATGGGCACATTCAGGATTTGAACAGAGCACACTGCTGCTCAACTGCTGGTGCTTTTGAACCCCTGCCCTCTCCTGCCTCCTGACATTCTGTAAATAGCAAGTTGATGGCATCTGTTCTCTCACATGCACTGACCCGTGTTTCCTTATGCAGGTGCCCATCTACAGTATGCAAAGGGAACTGAGCACATTGGGAAAGGGATCTTGGCTGCCATGTGCTCTTCACATGGTTTACCAGCTGAGAAGAGGAGAGCGAGCTTTGGCTCTGAATGCTGAAGGGCTCATTGCCTTGGTGGATCCTGTCCTCCTTAATGTTTAGGAAATAGAAGATGCAGTTGAACTTGGAACTGATGTGTCTGTTCCAGTCATTATTTACCCAGGACACCGCTTTATCACAGGAGCTCCTAAGTGTCTGACAACGAGGAAGGCATCTCATTAGTGCCTGGGAAGTTATGGGGTGGGCAGATGGCTGTTCTCTTCTTTTTCTGGACAGAAACACAAATGTCTCAGAGAATGGAGTGGAAGCTTCAATTCTGGGGACTTCGATAGCCAAGACAGACCAGTCCCTCTCTCTGTCCCTTTCTTTACCTTTTGTTAATTGTAAAACAAAATGCTTTCTAGCCTCTTGCTGTCAAGTTGGTATTTACAGGCAGTGCAGTCCTAACAGGTCAAGGGAGAGCAGCAGTTCCTAGATGTACCCTGATACACATTCTTGACTTAGCAGCTGTCCCAAGCCCTGTGTGACTAGATGAGTTAGGGGAGGGGAACTGCAGGTAACCTGGTACCTTTCATCATTGGCAGGGTTGTCTGTACATAACAAGATATCATATAGTGTCAGCAAACTCTAGTCAATTAAATCTAGGTCTTTCATCTTCAGGAACCAATGTCTGGAAGAACTGTGATTTGATTGTTTAATAATATCCTCACGTCAGATGGAAAACAATGATGACAGTAATAGTAACCATGATGATAACAACAGATAATATTTACTGAGTGCTTCTGTGTGCCCATACTGAGCTAAGTGCTTGGCATGCACTATCTAATTTAGTCATCAGAACAATCTTATGAGTGTTTAGTGTAACAAAAATTAAGCACCTGGTATCTGCTCTTCATTGTTTTAGGCATTTGGGATAGATCAGTGAGCCAAACAGCAGGGAAGTATAAACAACAGATGAAGTAATTGAGTTATATGGTATACTAGAAGGTGATGAGTGTTATGCAAAAAAAAAAAAAAAAAAGGCATAGAGGAGATGAGGGTATTTGGAGTATGCAGAGGGACAGTTTGCCATTTTAAATAGGGTGGTGGTGGATGACGTTGGATGGAAGACTTGGTAGATATGAAGGAATGAGTGCTGCAGAGAACTGGAGGAAAGGCGAACCAGTGAAGGCCAGGGGTGAGAGCATGCTGGGTACTTACATTTTTTAATATTTCATCTTTCTTTATTTTTAAATTAATTTTTATTAGAGTATAGTTGCTTTACAATGTCATCGTTCTACTGTATAGCTGTTATACTGTATAACAGCTATAGTTATACACATATCTGCTCTTTTCTGGATTTTTTTTCCCATTATGGTCACCACAGAGCATTGAGTAGAGTTCCCTGTGCTGTACAGTAGGTTCTTATTAGTTATCTATTTTATGTCAATCTCAGTCTCCCAGTTCATCACTCTCCCTCTCTCCTCCTTGGTATCCATATGTTTGTTCTCTATGTTTTGCTTTACAAATAAGATCATCTTTACCATTTTCCTAGATTCCACATATATCACACTGGGTACTTTTGAGAGCAGGGGGAGAGGTGTGGCTCAGTGTGGAGTGAATTGGAGGAGGGGAGAAGGAAATGACACCAGAGAGTTAACGGAAGGTGCAGATAGGGTAGGAATATAATGAGGCACCCTCAGAGGGTTCTGAGCAGAAGAATATGATCTGATGTACTCTGGCTGCTGTGGTAGGTGATTATCACTCCTATTTTATAACCAGGGTTTAGATGGCTCACCTGTCCAGCGTGACAGAGCTGATAAGTGCAAGAGCAGGACAGACTTCCAAGTCTACCTGATTGCAGACGCCATGCCTCTAAGCACACTCTATTTTCTGTATTATATGATCAATGCTAATTTCCCCACAAATAGATGATTTCCATTTGTTCTTCATAAGTCTTTCCTCTTCTGCCCCTGCCCCCTCTGCTCCTTGCCCAGCCAAGCTGGGATGTGGTGGTGATTTTTGTTCAGTCTTGTAAAAACCTTTCACTTCTTGCTATCGATGCATTCTCACTTGCGGTTATTTATATGCTGATTCATTTCATACGAAGACAGAATATTGTCAAGTTCCAGCTTTCTCTTTTGTTACCCTGCTAAGTGAATGGTGAGTGTGTGAGGACCGTGTTTCGGTCTGTGGCCACTTTGGGATGAGCAGAACAATTTCAGGCATTGGCCACTCTTAACATCCTCTTCAGTGGCCTAGAGAGTTGATGACAGAGGGATCATAGCCACTCAGTGGGAAATCGGGGCTTATTTCATTCCTTTTTCCTGAAACTAGCGCTTCTGTCTCAGTAGGGGCTCCTTTAATGAATCAATTAAGGAGGGTATTATTATTGGAAGCTGTTTTCAGCCCAATTAAAACCTTGTGACATGTCGGTTGTGATAATAAAAGTGAGTTAAATCTCAATTTTTCTTTATTAGGGTGTTTATTGGAAGATTGAAATGTTCATTAGGTGGAGTAAAGTCACACATCTGTCTTTTGCTCATCAGAAGCACAGTGGAAACTATATTGCACTCGGGGTTAATGTGGTGGCCTTTTTGACATATATACATAGAGCTGAGTTCTAACTCTGCTTCTGCTGCAGGAAAAAATACGTTTATCAGGTTCACAACTCAGGGAACTTTCTTTTGCCTCGTGTGACTATGGAAAAGCTGACCGTGTTTGCTTGTCTGGAAGTAAGATAATGGGTCAATATTTGCTATATTGATGAGCCAAATATATAAAGTTTGGGGAGGACAGAATCTCATGCTAATCATTTGTGATTAGCACAGGAACGAAAAACCACAGATTTTGTAAGCTTTATAATTTGGGGCCATAAAAGTTTTCCAACATATGGAAAGCACATAAGGAGCAAATTATTGACACGCATATATCACTGCCAGCTTTATCAAATCTTAACATTTCCCTTATATTTACGTCTACATTTTTTTTGTTAAAACCTTATGGATTTAGGGACTTCTCTGGTGGTCCAGTGATTAAGACTTTATGCTTCTGGTGCAGGGGAGTGGGTTAAATCCCTTGGTTGGGGAACTAAGATCCCACATAACATACATATGGCCAAAAAATAAATAAACAAAAAATAAAAGAAAACATTGTGGATTGAAAACTACCTCTTGTGAAGTCTTCCCTGACTCCATTATCTGTCACTACTCGATTTCCAAGGGTTAACTATCCTCTGAATTTATCATCCCATACAAGTTTTTATACCATTACTCTATATAATATATGTGTGTATTTGTAATCATACAAGCTATTGTTTTACTTGCTCTCAAACTTTGCAAAATTTTTAGCATATGGTGAATATCTTATGTATGTCTTTCTATAGCTTGCTTTTATTCATGCAATATCTTGTTTTTGAGATTTATTTATGTTGACATACAAAGATTAAGTTTATTTGCTTTTTGTATGTGTATTTATTTACCTCAATTAACTTATCTGTTCTCCTATTGATCAACTTCCAAGATATTTCCAATTTTTCCTGATTACAAATAATATTGCAGTAAACTTCATAGTATGTCTTTTGGCTCATGCTTGCAAGTCCTAGGCTAGAGTTTTTGAAACTTAAAATGAAAAAAGGAATAGATGAACTTTCCATCACAAATGTAGTACATGCATATTTCTTACTCATGAGTATACACTCCACAAAGGAAAGTTTTTTCAAACTGTATATTCTTATTTCCATGAAGCACTGTGATATTTACTTTGATTTCTTTTCTGTTCTGTCCTGTCTTTACCCATTCTTTCCTACCCTATTCTATTTATCCTTTTCCCATCCTTTTTTCTTTTCATCTAAAAAAAGTGCTGATTGCAATTCACTAAATTGATTTTATGACCCAGGATTGGGTCATAGACTGGAGTTTAAAAAACACTGTTCTATGATGTATTAACAGGAAATAAGAATTTTGGACATCTTGGATTTTATTAAATATTGAGAAAATACTCTCCTAAGTGGTGTACCCTTTATTTTGAATTTTTTGGATGTTTTGCTTTAGGTGTGTCTGTTTTCAGCAATAATAGGTGTATTAAAAACAAATTCCAATATGATGTTCTCTGATGTTTTATTGAGAGTTTAATCTGCACATGCACACCACGCAGTGATATATTTGGACTTATTTTGACATTTTTATTTTGTGTTTTTATCATTCTTTCCCCTTGTTTCTTTTATTTTTTGTCTTTTTGCCATCTGTGCGTTGATAAAGTTTTTATACTCCCATCATCAACCCCTTAGTTTTCCTCTGTTGGTTTGGAAGATAAAGATGGTAGTACTTTTTGTTGATAGCTCCCCCTAACCTTAAAAAATACACACTTTAGGGGAGGAGCCAAGATGGCGGAGGAGTAGGACGGGGAGAACACTTTCTCCCCCACAAATTCATCAAAAGAGCATTTAAACGTCGAGTAAATTCCACAAAACAACTTCTGAATGCCGGCAGAGGACATCAGTCACCCAGAAAAGCAACCCAACTCTTCGAAAGGAGGTAGGAAAAAATATTAAAAACAAAAAAAAAGAGACAAAAGAGGGAGGGACGGAGTTCCGTCCCGGGAAGGGAATCTTAAAAAGAGAGAAGTTTCCAAACATCAGGAAACCTTCTCACTGCCGAATCTGTGCCGAGCTTTGGAAGCACAGAGGGCAACATAACAGGGAGAAAAAATAAATAAACAATTTAAAACTCGCAGATTGCGAGCCCTACGGTAACTCCCCCAGCAGAGAAGCAGCGCAGACGCCTGCATCCGCCATTAGCGAATCGGGGCTGGGCAGGGAGGCGCGGCGTGGGCTGCATCGCTGAGAGTAAGAATCTGGCCTGAATACCCTGAGCGCTATCTGAGCGAAATAATTTGGGCTAGCAAACCAGACTGTGGGATACCTACCACGCGAAAAGCCAGCCCTAACCTAAGACCGCCAGGCCCGCGCACGGAACAAAGGACTGAACAGAGATAGCCGGCTGCAGATCTTCCCCCTCCGGTGACAGGCAGCCAGAGCCGGAAGGGGGCAATCGCAGCCCCAGAGAGACATTATCTATAAAATTGTAAGCAGGCTTCTTTGCTAACTAAAACTTCTTGGGGGTCTGGACGGTCAACATCTGCCTGAGAAGGTGCGCCGGTTTTACATCCAGATAACCGAGTGGCGGGGAGGCGATAAGTCGCAGCATTGGCGCTCGCCTGGGAAGAGCAAATTGGCGCTCGGACCTGGGAAGAGTACAAAACGCAGGCCCAACTGAGTCTGCGCCTCTGAGGACTACCCCAGTGCCTGAACCTGAGCGGCTTGGACCTGGGAGGTGCATGCAGCCCAGGGCCAGCCTTGGATTGTTCCCGGCGGAACAACCTAGAGTCCGAGCAGTGTGGACAGGGAGGCTACACGCGCCGTGAGCGGGGGCAGACCCAGGGTGGCTGAGGCACTGCGAGCCCACGCCAGTGTTATTTGTTTGCACCCTCCCTCCCTCCCTCCCCACAGCGCGACTGAACAAGTAAGCCTAAAAAAAAAAAAAAAAGTGTCCTCCACCGTGCCCTTTGAGTCAGGGCGGAAACCAGATACTGAAGAGACTAGCAAACAGAAGAAGATATAACAGAGGGAAACGCCTTGGAAGCTACAGGCAATAGATCAAAACCCTGTGGTTACTACGGACTACATAGGAAGGGGCCTATAGATCTTGAGAAATATAAATCTGACCAAGGAACTAGCCAAAAATGAACTGAACCCACAACACCCACAAAAAAAGAAACAAAAAGGTCCTAGATATATTTTTATTATTTTTACGATCATTCTTTCTTTTTTTTTTTTAATTAAAAAAAAAAAAATTTTAAGTCCTCTATTGTTCCTTTAATTTTCACTTTTATAACCTATTACTTTGCAAAAAAAAAAAAAAAAAAAGACCCTATTTTTTTCTTCTTCAGCAAACTTCATATATATATATTTTATTTTTTGACCTTGTTGTTTTTTTTTTGTTGTTGTTGGTTTTTGTTTTTTTCTTCTTTTCTTTAACATTGTATTTTTGAAATTCCAAACTCTACTCTAGATTTTTAATTTTCGCTTTTTGGTATACGTTATCAATTTTGTACCTATAGTTTTTTTTTATATAATTTCTGTGATTTTTTTTTTTTCTTCTTCTTCTCTGTTTCTTTCTCTTCTTCTTTTATATAACACTGTATATCTGAAATTCCAAACTTTACTCTAGATTTTCAATTTATGCTTTTTGGTATTTGATATCAATTTTGTACCTGTATTTTCTTTATAATTTTTGTGACATTGTTCGTATTTGTTTGTTTGTTTTCTCTCTTTATTTTTCTTCTTCTTCTTCTTTTTTTTTTTTTAACATTGTATTTTTGAAATTCCAAACTCTACTCTAGATTTTTAATTTTTGCTTTCTGGTATTAGTTATCAATTTTGTACCTGTACTTTCTCTATAATTTTCGCGACCTTGTTTGTTTTTGTTTGTTCATTTTTTTCTCTCTTTCTTTTCCTTCTTCTTTTCTTTAACATCGTATTTTTGAAATTCCAAACTATACTCTAGATTTTTAATTTTCGCTCTCTGGTATTAGTTATCAATTTTGTACCTGTACTTTCTTTATAATTTTCGCGACCTTGTTTGTTTTTGTTTGTTCGTTCTTTCTCTCTTTCTTTTCCTTCTTCTTTTCTTTAACATCGTATTTTTGAAATTCCAAACTCTACTATAGATTTTTAATTTTCGCTTTCTGGTATTAGTTATCAATTTTGTACCTGTACTTTCTTTATAATTTTCGCGACCTTGTTTGTTTTTGTTTGTTCGTTCTTTCTCTCTTTCTTTTCCTTCTTCTTTTCTTTAACATCGTATTTTTGAAATTCCAAACTCTACTCTAGATTTTTAATTTTTGCTTTTATGTATTTGTTACCAATTTTGTACCTTTAAGGACCCAATCTTCAGGACCCATTTTTCACTAGGGAGTGAGATTACTGGCTTGACTGCTCTCTCTCCCTTTGGACCCTCCTTTTTCTCCACCAGGTCGCCCGTGTCTCCTCCCTAACCCCTCTCTACTCTACCCAACTCTGTGAATTTCTGAGTGTTCCAGACGGTGGAGAACACTTAGGGAACTGATTACTGGCTGGATCTGTCTCCCTCCTTTTCATTCCCCCCTTTTATCCTTCTGGCCACCTTTGTTACCTTCCTCCTTCTTCTCTTCTCTGTATAACCCCGTGAACATCTCTGAGTGGTCCAGTTGTGGAGGGCACATAAGGAAGTGACTACTGGCTAGCCCACTCTCTCCACTATTGATTCACCTCATCTCATTTGGGTCACCTCTAACTCCCTCCTCCCTCTTCTCTTCTCCATGTAACCCTGTGAACCTCTCTGAGTGACCCTCACTGTAGAGAAACTTATCATCTTTAATGTAGATGTTTTATCAATGGTGCTGTATAGAAGGAGAAGTTTTGAAACTACTGTAAAAATAAGACCGATAACCGGAAGCAGGAGACTTAAGTCCAAACCCTGACTCCAGGGAACTCCTGACTCCAAGGAACATTCATTGACAGGAGCTCATCAAATGCCTCCATACCGACACTGAAACCAAGCACCACACAAGGGCCAATAAGTTCCAGGGCAAGACATACCAAGCAAATTCTCCAGCAACAAAGGAACACAGTCCTGAGCTTCAAGATACAGGCTGCCCAAAGTCACCCCAAAACTATAGACATCTCATAACTCATTACTGGACATTTCATTGCACTCCAGAGAGAAGAAATACAGCTCCACCCACCAGAACACCGACACAAGCTTCCCTAACCAGGAAACCTTGACAAGCCACCTGTACAAACCCACACACAGTGAGGAAACGCCATAATAAAGAGAACTCCACAAACTGCCAGAATACAGAAAGGACACCCCAAACTCAGCAATTTAAACAAGATGAAGAGACAGAGGAATACTCAGCAGATAAAGGAACAGGATAAATGCCCACCAAACCAAACAAAAGAGGAAGAGATAGGGAATCTACCTGATAAAGAATTCCGAATAATGATAGTGAAATTGATCCAAAATCTTGAAACTAAAATGGAATCACAGATAAATAGCCTGGAGACAAGGATTGAGAAGATGCAAGAAAGGTTTAACAAGGACCTAGAAGAAATAAAAAAGAGTCAATATATAATGAATAATGCAATAAGTGAAATTAAAAACACTCTGGAGGCAACAAATAGTAGAATAACAGAGGCAGAAGACAGGATTAGTGAATTAGAAGATAGAATGGTAGAAATAAATGAATCAGAGAGGATAAAAGAAAAACGAATTAAAAGAAATGAGGACAATCTCAGAGACCTCCAGGACAATATTAAACGCTACAACATTCGAATCATAGGGGTTCCAGAAGAAGAAGACAAAAAGAAAGACCATGAGAAAATACTTGAGGAGATAATAGTGGAAAACTTCCCTAAAATGGGGAAGGAAATAATCACCCAAGTCCAAGAAACCCAGAGAGTACCAAACAGGATAAACCCAAGGAGAAACACCCCAAGACACATATTAATCAAATTAACAAAGATCAAACACAAAGAACAAATATTAAAAGCAGCAAGGGAAAAACAACAAATAACACACAAGGGAATTCCCATAAGGATAACAGCTGATCTTTCAATAGAAACTCTTCAAGCCAGGAGGGAATGGCAAGACATACTTAAAATGATGAAAGAAAATAACCTACAGCCCAGATTATTGTACCCAGCAAGGATCTCATTCAAGTATGAAGGAGAAATCAAAAGCTTTTCAGACAAGCAAAAGCTGAGAGAATTCTGCACCACCAAACCAGCTCTCCAACAAATACTAAAGGATATTCTCTAGACAGGAAACACAAAAATGGTGTATAAACTCGAACCCAAAACAATAAAGTAAATGGCAACGGGAACATACTTATCAGTAATTACCTTAAATGTAAATGGGTTGAATGCCCCAACCAAAAGACAAAGACTGGCTGAATGGATACAAAAACAAGACCCCTACATATGTTGTCTACAAGAGACCCACCTCAAAACAGGGGACACATACAGACTGAAAGTGAAGGGCTGGAAAAAGATTTTCCATGCAAATAGGGACCAAAAGAAAGCAGGAGTAGCAATACTCATATCAGATAAAATAGACTTTAAAACAAAGGCTGTGAAAAGAGACAAAGAAGGTCACTACATAATGATCAAAGGATCAATCCAAGAAGAAGATATAACAATTATAAACATATATGCACCCAACACGGGAGCACCACAGTACGTAAGACAAATGCTAACAAGTATGAAAGGAGAAATTAACAATAACACAATAATAGTGGGAGACTTTAATACCCCACTTACACCTATGGATAGATCAACTAAACAGAAAATTAACAAGGAAACACAAACTTTAAACGATACAATAGACCAGTTAGACCTAATTGATATCTATAGGTCATTTCATCCCAAAACAATGAATTTCACCTTTTTCTCAAGCGCACATGGAACCTTCTCCAGGATAGATCACATCCTGGGCCATAAAGCTAGCCTTGGTAAATTCAAAAAAATAGAAATCATTCCAAGCATTTTTTCTGACCACAATGCAGTAAGATTAGATCTCAATTACAGGAGAAAAACTATTAAAAATTCCAACATATGGAGGCTGAACAACACGCTGCTGAATAACCAACAAATCACAGAAGAAATCAAAAAAGAAATAAAAATTTGCATAGAAACAAATGAAAATGAAAACACAACAACCCAAAACCTGTGGGACACGGTAAAAGCAGTCCTAAGGGGAAAGTTCATAGCAATACAGGCACACCTCAAGAAACAAGAAAAAAGTCAAATAAATAACCTAACTCTACACCTAAAGCAACTAGAAAAGGAAGAAATGAAGAACCCCAGGGTTAGTAGAAGGAAAGAAATCTTAAAAATTAGAGCAGAAATAAATGCAAAAGAAACAAAAGAGACCATAGCAAAAATCAACAAAACCAAAAGCTGGTTCTTTGAAAGGATAAATAAAATTGACAAACCATTAGCCAGACTCATCAAGAAACAAAGGGAGAAAAATCAAATCAACAAAATTAGAAACGAAAATGGAGACATCACAACAGACAACACAGAAATACAAAGGATCATAAGAGACTACTATCAACAATTATATGCCAATAAAATGGACAACGTGGAAGAAATGGACAAATTCTTAGAAAAGTACAACTTTCCAAAACTGGACCAGGAAGAAATAGAAAATCTTAACAGACCCATCACAAGCACGGAAATTGAAACTGTAATCAAAAATCTTCCAGCAAACGAAAGCCCAGGTCCAGACGGCTTCACAGCTGAATTCTACCAAAAATTTAGAGAAGAGCTAACACCTATCCTGCTCAAACTCTTCCAGAAAATTGCAGAGGAAGGTAAACTTCCAAACTCATTCTATGAGGCCACCATCACCCTAATACCAAAACCTGACGAAGATCCCACAAAAAAAGAAAACTACAGGCCAATATCACTGATGAACATAGATGCAAAAATCCTTAACAAAATTCTAGCAATCAGAATCCAACAACACATTAAAAAGATCATACACCATGATCAAGTGGGCTTTATCCCAGGGATGCAAGGATTCTTCAATATCCGCAAATCAATCAATGTAATACACCACATTAACAAATTGAAAAATAAAAACCATATGATTATCTCAATAGATGCAGAGAAAGCCTTTGACAAAATTCAACATCCATTTATGATAAAAACTCTCCAGAAAGCAGGACTAGAAGGAACATACCTCAACATAATAAAAGCTATATATGACAAACCCACTGCAAACATTATCCTCAATGGTGAAAAATTGAAAGCATTTCCTCTAAAGTCAGGAACAAGACAAGGGTGCCCACTTTCACCATTACTATTCAACATAGTTTTGGAAGTTTTGGCCACAGCAATCAGAGCAGAAAAAGAAATAAAAGGAATCCAAATTGGAAAAGAAGAAGTAAAACTCTCACTATTTGCAGATGACATGATCCTCTACATAGAAAACCCTAAAGAGTCCACCAGAAAATTACTAGAAATAATCAATGACTACAGTAAAGTTGCAGGATATAAAATCAACACACAGAAATCCCTTGCATTCCTATACACTAATAATGAGAAAACAGAAAGAGAAATTAAGGAAACAATTCCATTCACCATTGCAACGGAAAGAATAAAATACTTAGGAATATATCTACCTAAAGAAACTAAAGACCTATATATAGAAAACTATAAAACACTGGTGAAAGAAATCAAAGAGGACACTAATAGATGGAGAAATATACCATGTTCATGGATTGGAAGAATCAATATAGTGCAAATGAGTATACTACCCAAAGCAATTTATAGATTCAACGCAATCCCTATCAAGCTACCAACAGTATTCTTCACAGAGCTAGAACAAATAATTTCACAATTTGTATGGAAATACAAAAAACCTCGAATAGCCAAAGCGATCTTGAGAAAGAAGAATGGAACTGGAGGAATCAACCTACCTGACTTCAGGCTCTACTACAAAGCCACAGTTATCAAGACAGTATGGTACTGGCACAAAGACAGAAATATTGATCAATGGAATAAAATAGAAAGCCCAGAGATAAATCCACGCACATATGGACACCTTATCTTCGACAAAGGAGGCAAGAATATACAATGGATTAAAGACAATCTCTTTAACAAGTGGTGCTGGGAAATCTGGTCAACCACTTGTAAAAGAATGAAACTGGACCACTTTCTAACACCATACACAAAAATAAACTCAAAATGGATTAAAGATCTAAACGTAAGACCAGAAACTATAAAACTCCTAGAGGAGAACATAGGCAAAACACTCTCCGACATACATCACAGCAGGGTCCTCTATGACCCACCTCCCAGAATATTGGAAATAAAAGCAAAAATAAACAAATGGGACCTAATTAACCTTAAAAGCTTCTGCACATCAAAGGAAACTATTAGCAAGGTGAAAAGACAGCCTTCAGAATGGGAGAAAATAATAGCAAATGAAGCAACCGACAAACAACTAATCTCAAAAATATACAAGCAACTCCTACAGCTCAACTCCAGAAAAATAAACGACCCAATCAAAAAATGGGCCAAAGAACTAAATAGACATTTCTCCAAAAAAGACATACAGATGGCTAACAAACACATGAAAAGATGCTCAACATCACTCATTATCAGAGAAATGCAAATCAAAACCACTATGAGGTACCATTTCACACCAGTCAGAATGGCTGCGATCCAAAAGTCTACAAATAATAAATGCTGGAGAGGGTGTGGAGAAAAGGGAACCCTCTTACACTGTTGGTGGGAATGCAAACTAGTACAGCCACTATGGAGAACAGTGTGGAGATTCCTTAAAAAACTGGAAATAGAACTGCCTTATGATCCAGCAACCCCACTGCTGGGCATACACACTGAGGAAACCAGAAGGGAAAGAGACACGTGTACCCCAATGTTCATCGCAGCACTGTTTATAATAGCCAAGACGTGGAAGCAACCTAGATGTCCATCAGCAGATGAATGGATAAGAAAGCGGTGGTACATATACACAATGGAGTATTACTCAGCCATTAAAAAGAATACATTTGAATCAGTTCTAATGAGGTGGATGAAACTGGAGCCTATTATACAGAGTGAAGTAAGCCAGAAGGAAAAACATAAATACAGTATACTAACGCATATATATGGAATTTAGAAAGATGGTAACAATAACCCGGTGTACGAGACAGCAAAAGAGACACTGATGTATAGAACAGTCTTATGGACTCTGTGGGAGAGGGAGAGGGTGGGAAGATGTGGGAGAATGGCAATGAAACATGTAAAATATCATGTAGGAAACGAGTTGCCAGTCCAGGTTCGATGCATGATGCTGGATGCTTGGGTTGGTGCACTGGGACGGCCCAGAGGGATGGTATGGGGAGGGAGGAGGGAGGAGGGTTCGGGATGGGGAACACATGTATACCTGTGGCGGATTCATTTTGATATTTGGCAAAACTAATACAATTATGTAAAGTTTAAAAATAAAATAAAATTGGAAGAATAAAAAAAAATACACACTTTACTATAAATAATTAGTAATAATTTCAAGTTGTTAAGCACTTTTATCCTTCTTTTGCACATAATATGGACCTACCATCCTTTTGAATTGAGTTTATCTATTGCATCATGTTATTGTGGTCTAAAGTTTAACTTTACTTTTTTTTAACATATAAAAATGTTTTTGATTTTTATAGCCAGTAGTTAATTAAATTTATCAACTTAAATTATTTTCTGTTCTCATTGTTTTTTTATTTCTTGCATTCCATGCTTTCCTTCTGTATCCACTTTTTGCTGAAGTACATACTTTTGTGTGAGTGAGGATATATGGAGAATACATTCTTTGTTTTTCTTTTTTTGTGTGTGACTAAAAACTACCTTTATTTTGTCCCTAAACACCAATACAGTATAATAACACATATATATGTAATTTAGAAAGATGGTAACGATAACCCTGTATGTGAGACAGCAAAAGAGACACAGATGTGTAGAACAGTCTTTTGGATTCTGTGGGAGAGGGAGAGGGTGGGATGATTTGGGAGAATGGCACTTAAACATGTATATTATCATATGTGAAATGGATTGCCAGTCCAGGTTTGATGCAGGATACAGGATGCTCAGGGCTGGTGCACTGGGATGACCCAGAGGGATGGGATGGGGAGGTAGGTAGGAGGGGGGTTCAGGATGGGGAGCACGTGTACACCCGTGGCGGATTCATGTCGATGTATGGCAAAACCAATACAATATTGTAAAGTAATTAGCCTCCAATTAAAATAAATAAATTTATATTAAAATATATATAATTCTAATTTAATATTTATTTTTCCTCAGCATTTAGACATAACTCCATTGTCAATTATCCTCTTTGTTGCAAGTAGTGTGCCATCATTTTAATGTCATTCTTTTGGGGGCAATTTGGCTTTTCTCTTTGGGGTTCTGAGGCATTTTTCTCTTTTTCTTTTCTCCTTGATGTTCCACAGGTTTACTAGTGTTAGAGGTAGATTTATCTTTACTTTTCCTGCTCAGAAGTCCGAAGGCAGACTTGATTTGATGATTCTTGTATTATTAATTCTGGAAAATTCTTAGTTCTTTAACTTCTGGGATAGCACTAGATATTTTTCATTCCATTCTCTTGTTTCTTAATTGCCTTTTAATTTATATTTTTGTTTTCTCTGTGATGTTTTCTGCGTGAACTTCTCTGTATAAAAATTTTTCAACATATGAATTATTTCTTTGAATGTCCAATCTAGAGTTTATCTCAATATTTGAGATTTAAATTTTGTGATGTCTCTCATTTATAAGATTCCCCTCCCTAGATTTACTAAGGTATTGATAAATGCCAATTATATAGCATGTAAGGTGTACTTTGTGATTTGATATAGCTATACATTATAAAATGAAATGATCATCACAGTCAAGCTAGTTGGGATCTTCTCATTCCCATCTGGGTTCTGTAGTTTCACAATTACTCTTTTTAAATGGAAGTTGTGACTTCATTACTTTGAGTTATGTAAATGCAACTTTGTCAGAGGATGACACATATGCACTACTATGCATAAAACAGATAACAAATGAGAACCTATTGTGTAGCACAGGGAACTCTACTCACTGATCTGTGGTGACCTAAAGGGGAAGGAAATCCAAAAGAGAGGGGATATATATGTGTATATATATAGGTGATACACTTTGTTATACAGCAGAAACTAACACAACATTGTAAAGCAACTACACTCCAATACAATTTGAAAAAAAATCTCTCTCAGACTATTTCATAAAGGTAATTTAGTCTGGGATGAATTTATGTTCAGAGAGTGATTCTGTTGACTGTTTTTCTTAGCATTAAATTTCTTCTGGTGTTTTGAAATTTTAGTTTTCTGGCTAAATCCTGTTGGTCTCACGTCTCCCTCTCCTTCTCTCTCTCTTTCTCTTTGTCTCTCTCCCTCTGTGTCTCCTTTCCCCTCTTTACTCTTTTATTGTAAAAATTATTTATTTATTTATTTTTGGTTACACTAGATCTTCCCTGCTTCATGCCCACCTTCTCTAGTTGCGACGAGCAGGGGCTGCTCTTCGCAGCAGTGCACGGACTTCTCATTGCAATGGCTTCTCCTGTTGCAGAGCACAGGCTCTAGGCACGTGGAGCTCAGTAGTTGTCGCTCATGGATCCTAGAGCACACGAGCTCCAACAGTTGTGGTGCCTGGGCTTTAGTTGCCACACAGCAGGTGGAATCTCCTCAGACCAGGGATTGAACCCATGCCCACTTAACTGGCAGGTGGATTGCTACCCACTTTACCACCAGGGAAGTCCACCCCTTCACTCTGTACTCATCCTCCATGTCCAGGGGCTTTGTCATTCATTCTATCTTGCTTCTGCCACGTCAGGTTTATACCCACTGGAACTCTTGTTCTGAAGTGAGGTTGGGGATAGCACAGATGCATTCACTATGTCATGAGCTACTGAGTTCAATTTCTGATGGAGAGGATGTATCTGGTCTTCTAGCCACTCTGGTAGCTCTGGCCAAAGGGAGATTGTGGGACAGTAAACTCTCCCTACCAAACTCTGGGCCTGAACTCATGAGCACTCTTCGATTCCTCTGTCTTGATGGTCAACTTCCTGGCCACCCTTTTTGTATACAGACCCAGAATCCAGCAGGCTGCAGCTTTTGCTTCACTTACCATTTTGTCTTTCTATTCTATTTCTGGATCATAGAAACTTTATTTTGGTTGTTGAGCTTGTCTCTTTAACTTTTTTCTATTTTCATGTTTTGCCTCGTTGGTAAGTGTGTCGAACAGAGAGTATGTTTCGAAGTGTAAACTCCCTGTGCATGCTTGATGAGGAATGATTGGTTTTCCTTTCATGGTCTTTCTCTGTTTCCTCTTCTCCCAAGTTAACATTTCAGAAGAGCTTCCAATATCCTCTCTTTCTCTTGTCAAATGTAAGAACTAGATCTGTTTGCAAATGAGTTCATTTTTTTGTCACTACAAGAAGTCTGGTTAACATTCCTACACGTAGTTACTATTTTTCTCTTGTTGTAAGAACTTTTATTCTCCTAGCAACTTTCAAATACACAGTGTATAGCATTATGAACTATCGTCACCTTGCTGTACAGTACATCCATTTTTGATTGCTTTTTTTTTTGATATTGAATTGTTGCAGTTGTTCAGTCGCTAAGTCATGTCCAACTCTTTGAGACCCCATGGACTGCAGCAGGCGAGGTTTCCCTGTCCTTCACTATCTCCCAGAGTTTGCTCAAATTCATGTCCATTGAGTCAGTAATGCCATCCAGCCATCTCATCCTCTGTCATCCCCTTCTCCTGCCCCAATCCCTCCCAACATCAGAGTCTTTTCCAATGAATCAACTCTTTGCATGAGGTGGCCAAAGTACTGGAGTTTCAGCTTCAGCATCATTCTTTCCAAAGAAATCCTAGGGCTGATCTCCTTCAGAATGGACTGGTTGTATCTCCTTGCAGTCCAAGGGACTCTCAAGAGTCTTCTCCAACACCACAGTTCAAAAGCATCAATTCTTCGGCACTCAGCCTTCTTCACAGTCCAACTCTCACATCCATACATGACCACAGGAAAAACCATAGCCTTGACTAGACAGACATTTGTTGGCAAAGTAATGTCTCTGCTTTTGAATATGCTATCTGGGTTGGTCATAACTTTCTTTCCAAGGAGTAAGCGTCTTTTAATTTCATGGCTGCAATCACCATCTGCAGTGATTTTGGAGCCCCCAAAATTAAAGTCTGCCACTGTTTTCACTGTTTCCCCATCTATTTCCCATGAAGTGATGGGACCGGATGCCATGATCTTCGTTTTCTGAATGTTGAGCTTTAAGCCAACATTTTCACTCTCCACTTTCACTTTTCATCAAGAGGCTTTTGAGTTCCTCTTCACTTTCTGCCATAAGGGTGGTGTCATCTGCATATCTGAGGTTATTGATATTTCTCCCGGCAATCTTGATTCCAGCTTGTGTTTCTTCCAGTCCAGCGTTTCTCATGATGTACTCTGCATAGAAGTTAAATAAGCAGGGTGACAATATACAGCCTTGACGTACTCCTTTTCCTATTTGGAACCAGTCTGTTGTTCCATGTCCAGTTCTAACTGTTGCTTCCTGACCTGCATACAGATTTCTCAAGAGGCAGGTCAGGTGGTCTGGTATTCCCATCTCTTGAAGAATTTTCCACAGTTTACTGTGATCCACACAGTCAAAGGCTTTGGCATAGTCAATAAAGCAGAAATAGATGTTTTTCTGGAACTCTCTTGCTTTTTCAAAGATCCAGCGGATGCTGGCAATTTGATCTCTGGTTCCTCTGCCTTTTCTAAAACCAGATTGAACATCAGGAAGTTCACGGTTCACATATTGCTGAAGCCTGGCTTGGAGAATTTTGAGCATTACTTTACTAGCGTGTGAGATGAGTGCAATTGTACAGTAGTTTGAGCATTTTTTGGCATTGCCTTTCTTTGGGATTGGAATGAAAACTGACCTTTTCCAGTCCTGTGGCCACTGCTGAGTTTTCCAAATTTGCTGGTATATTGAGTGCAGCACTTTCACAGCATCATCTTTCAGGATTTGAAATAGCTCAACTGGAATTCCATCACCTCCACTAGCTTTGTTCATAGTGATGCTTTCTAAGGCCCACTTGACTTCACATTCCAGAATGTCTGGCTCTAGGTCAGTGATCACACCATGATTCACTTTACTGTATAGCAGAAACTAATACAACATTGTAAATAAACTATATTCCAATAAAATTAATTAAAAAATAAAACAGCAAAAGTGATTGCTCTCATAATTATTCCTGTGCTTAGTTGCTCAGTCATGTCTGACTCTTTGCGGCCCCAGGGACTGTAGCCCACCAGGCTCCTCTGTCCCTGGGGATTCTCCAGGCAAGAATACTGGAGTGGGTTGCCATGCATTCCTCCAAGGGATCTTCCCAATCCATGAATTGAACCTAGGTCTCCAGCATTGCAGGCGCATGATTCTTTAACTGTCTGAGCCACCAGGGATCCCTAAAAATAATCCTGAATATAATCCATCAGGATGGGAAGATTGCTAGAAAATTATTCTGAATGAAAGACAGGGGACTGTAAGGGACCACTGTGAGGGCACCAATAGAGTGAAGATAATTTAGGAAAGAGACCACAAAGTAATAAAGGGATGCCCTCTGATGCATTTGTCTCCTAAACCCACTACAGCTTTTAGTAACTCTCTTAATGTGAATGCCTCCTTCAAATTGCAAACGCAGCAGTTAATAGGAAAAATGATGACATTTTAGTTCTACTGGGCCAAAGCCTGAAGCTTAAGTCTAGAGGCAGCTGAGTTACTGTGGAAGGAGCCCTGTTCTGGGTAATGGAGACCTGGGTTTGATTTTTGTCTCTACTTCCCTGGGTTAGTCATGCCAGTTCTTTAAGCTTCAGTTTCCTTATCTGTAAAATGTAAATGGTAATCCTGTTTCTTAGGGCTATGTTGAGGAAGAAATGAGATAATGTGTGTGTAAATGCATGATACCTAACAGATGCTCAGTGATTTTTATTTTTTTTTTTACAAAGAGAGAAATCAAAGGGATTTAGTGACAAATGCCCCAAACACTGGCTCCTTGGATCCCAATCTCAACCCACATTTGTGCGACTCTAGCTGGAGGCCAGCACCCCTCCACTTTTCTCTGCCTTGCCTGCATGTTTAGTCATGTCCGACTCTTTACAACCCTTCTGGACTGGAGCCTGCCAGGCTCCTCCACCCATGGGGTTTTCCAGGCAAGAGTACTGGAACAGGGTGCCATTTCCTTCTCCAGAGGATCTTCCTGTCCCAGGGATCGAACCCCTGTCTCCTGAGTCTCCTGTGTTGCAGGTGGATTCTTTACCCGCTGAGCTATAGGAAAGGTTTCTGTAGGCAGGAAGCAAGGAGGGGCGTTGGGGCTTGGTAAAAAGCCTGTGACAAAGGTGGTGGAGCCCTGTATGACATCTGTATGACAGATACTGCTCTGAAAAAAAAAAATGACTTTTTGGGTTGCATCAGGTTTTTGATCATTTGGAAGTGAACAGTCTGAAGACATGTAGTCAGAGTACTAGGGGTTGGGACATGTGGCTGATGCTACTTTCACTCTCTTTGATTTTTTTTTTTTTCTTTCCCAATGTCAGACTCAACTTGGAGGCTTCTCAGTACTGTCCCTTATAGGACTTTTTCCCATCCCTTCCCATACTCTCTTCTGTTGTTTAGTTCACTAAGTTGTGTCCGACTCTTTGAGACCCCATAGACGGCAGCCCACCAGGCTCCCGTCCCTGGGATTCTCCAGGCAAGAACACTGGAGTGGGTTGCCATTGCCTTCTCCAATGCATAAAAGTGAAACGTGAAAGTGAAGTCGCTCAGTTGTGTCTGACTCTTAGCGACCCCATGGAATGCAGCCTACCAGGCTCCTCCATCCATGGGATTTTCCAGGCAAGAGTACTGGAGTGGGGTGCCATTGCCTTCTCCAATTCAACTCTAAACATAACCCTAAACTTCCTTGAAGAACCTTCCACATAACTTCTAACTGTAAAAAGGACAGTTTTAGTAGGGATGCTAAGGGAGGGGTGTCAACACAGTTCAAAGTCTGGGCACTGTTTGAAAAGAGAATGATTGAAGAACATTATTGAAGAAATTAAGGCATTCATATCTATTCATACAAGAGAGAAATCATCAAAATGAGTGCTTCCCCAAATTGGTCATGCAGCAGAATAGTCTAGGACCTTTTAGCCTCAGATTCATGTCCCTACTTCAGAATTACTGAGTCAGAATTTCTGGCAGATGGGACCTGGCAATCTAGATGTTTATCATGGGTCATTGAGCAGGGCCCAGGTGATTCTGATGCAGCCTATTGTTGTGAGATACTGGATGAAATGACCCTAAGACCTCTCATAGTGAGTTGGGAATCTCACAGAATCTTAGACTTTGGTTAATATTTTCAAAAATATTTTTGTCAAAGAGGAATGAGTTGGTTCAAGTAATATCCTGACATCTTATTGAAGGATAAAGGTCTTAATTCTCTAATTGATTAAAATGCACCCCCAAACCTAATAAAAAAAAAAACCCAGCCATCCAAATCTAAGCAGATCATGAATAGAACTGAACTCTTATACTAGCAGAGTCGGGGGAGAAGCTGGTTGCTTTTTGAGGGTAGGGACATAGATGATGAATTTATTTCACGTGGTAGAGCAGTTGTCATCAACCTGGCTGAATATTAGAACCACTCTCCAGAGCAATTAGGTCAGAAGCACTGGAGATGGAGCTTGAGTGTTGGTATTTTTAAAAGAGCACCCCCAGGTGATTCTAATATGTAACTATGCTGAGAACCACTGCATTAAAGAAAGAGATGTGCTCTCAGGGGAAAGGATAGAAAGGCAGATTGTTAGTGCAACACAAGTGAATCTTCCCTGGCTAAGAATAGCAGCTCCTTTCTCTTTTAAACAATCAAGATGGGTGGGCTTATTCTCTGGAAACTGAGGAGAGAAGGCAGGTACTGAGAGGAAAAAGGAGTGAAACAGAACCTGATTTGCACTTTAATTTGGAAGAAAGCTGGATATGCTGGATGGTTTTTGTTTTTCTTTCCCCCTAATATCCTAAAATGTATCCATGTCTCTATTCCCACCAACACCCCCTGGACTACTAAGTGAATGACTCTGATTTAAGCCTAACCTCAAAGAAACCAAAATAGGACAATATTTATAATAACCATACTCTGGAGTTCTTTTGATGAGGCTAACCTGTGAAGTAGGCAGACTGCAGGGAACCTTATTCGTTTCTTCTTCTTTTTTTTTTCCTTCTGCAAAAGGCTTTATTGTTTCCATTTGTTCCACAGCTGGGTCCAAGGCTCCAGGGTCTTTAAAAAGCTGCCTGGTGGCTGCAGGGAGAGACTCAGGTGGAAGCCTTGATACAGGGGATGCAAAATGCCCCCCCGCACCCCCCCCCCCCAAAGGCTGCTGGGTTCCAGAGGCTCCGGTGCTTGAGGGTGAGCCTTGGACGAGATCCTTGTTCAGCCCAGTCTGGGGGCGGGGTGGGGCGCCAGCCTGCGGGGTGCAGTCAGGTGGTTGCCATCTTCTTGATGAGCTTCACCTCCTCATCTAAGGAGTTGTTCAGTTACTGCATGCAAGTTCACATTCATGGTGCATTCATGGTGTACAGTGAGGTCAATGAAACTGAAACATCGGAGTTTGGAGCAGAGAAAGGTTTATTGCAGGGCCCTGTAAGGAGAAGGGTGCTTATGCCACCCACCCCCAGTAAAAACCCAAATTCCCTGAAGGCTTTCAGGAAGGCATTTTTTAAATTTTATTTATTTTTTATTGAAGGATAATTGCCTTACAGAATTTAGCTGTTTTCTATCAAACCTCAACATGAATCAGCCATAGATATACATATATCCCCTCCCTTTTGAAACTCCCTTCCATCTCACTCCCAATCCCACCCCTCTAGGTTGATACAGAGCCCGTGTTTGAGTTTCCTAAGCCATACAGCAAATTCCTGTTGGCTATCTATTTTACATATGGTAATATAAGTTTCCATGTTACTCTTTCCATACATCTCATCCTCTCGTCCCCTCTCCCCATGTCCATGTCTATTCTCTATGTCTGTTCCTACATTGTTGCCCTGTAAATAAATTATTCAGTACCATTTTTCTAGATTCTGTGTATATGTGTTAGAATACGATATTTATCTTTCTCTTTTTGACTCATTTCACTCCATATAATAGGTTCTACATTCATCCACCTCATAAGAGAATTAGAATTAGAATGAATTAGAATTAGAATTCACATTAGAATTAGAATGTGACTCAAACGTGTTTCTTTTTGTGGCTGAGTAATATTCCATTGTATATATGTACCACAACTTCTTTATCCATTCATCTATCGATGGACATCTAGGTTGCTTCCATGTTCTAGCTATTGTAGATAGTGCTGCAGTGAACAATGGGATACATGTGTCTCTTTCAATTGTGGTTTCTTCAGGGTATATGCCTAGGAGTGGGATTGCTGGGTCATATGGTGGTTTTATTCCTAGATTTTAAAGGAATCTCCATACCATCTTCCATAGTGACTGTATCAATTTACAACCAACAGTGCAAGAGGGTTCCCTTTTCTCCACACCCTCTCCAGCATTTATTGTTTGTAGACTTTTTGATGAGGGCCATTCTGACAGGTATGATGTGATATCTCTTTGTAATTTTGATTTACATTTCTCTAATAATGAAACTCCAGTACTTTGGCCACCTCATGCAAAGAGTTGACTCATTGGAAAAGACTCTGATGCTGGGAGGGATTGGGGGCAGGAGGAGAAGGGGACGACAGAGGATGAGATGGCTGGATGGCATCACTGACTCGATGGATGTGAGTCTGAGTGAACTCCGGGAGTTGGTGATGGACAGGGAGGCCTGGCGTGCTGCGATTCATGGGGTTGCAAAGAGTCGGACACGACTGAGTGACTGAACTGAACTGAATGGAATAATGAATGATGCTGAGCATCTTTTCATGTGTTTGTTAGCCATATGTATGTCTTCTTTGGAGAAAAATTTGTTTAGGTCTTTTCCCCACTTTTTGATTGGGTTATTTGTATTTCTGGCTTTGAGTTATATGAGGTCCTTATATATTTTGGAAATTAATCCTCAATCAGTTGTTTCATTTGCTATTATTTTCTCCCATTCTGAGGGTTGTCTTTTCACCTTGCTTATAGTTTCCTTTGCTGTGCAAAAGCTTTTAAGTTTAATCAGGTCCCACTTGTTTACTTTTGTTTTTATTTCCATTACTCTGGGAGGTGGGTCATAGAGGATCTTGCTTTAATTTATGTCAAGTGGTTTGCCTATGTTTTCCTCTAAGAGTTTTATCAGGAAAGCATTTTTAAAGGCCACGGTGGGCAAACAGATGGGGAAAGAGTGGAAACAGTGACAGACTTTATTTTCTTAGGCTCCAAAATCACTGCAGATGGTGACTGCAGCCTTGAAATTAAAAGACACTTGCTCCTTGGAAGAAAAGCTATGACCAACCCTAGACAGCATATTAAAAAGAAGAGACATTACTTTGCCAACAAAGGTCTGTCTAGTCAAGGCTATGGTTTTTCCAGTAGTCATGTATGGATGTGAGAGTTGGACTGTGAAGAAAGCTGAGCACCGAAGAATTGATGCTTTTAAACTGTGGTGTTGGAGAAGACTCTTGAGAGTCCCTTGGATAGAAAGGAGATCCAATCAGTCCATCCTAAAGGAAATTGGTCCTGAATATTCATTGGAAGGACTGATGCTGAAGCTGAAACTCCAATACTTTGGCCACCTGATGCAAAGAACTGACTCATTGGAAAAGACCCTGATGCTGGGAAAGATTGAAGGCAGGAGGAGAAGGGGACGACAGAGGATGAGATGGTTGGATGGCATCACTAACTCGATGGACGTGAATTTGAGTAAACTCTGGGAGTTGGTGATGGACAGGGAGGCCTGGCATGCTGCAGTCCATGGGGTCTCAAAGAGTGGGACACGACTGAGTGACTGGACTGAACTGAGGAGTCACAGGGACATTGTAGGGCTTGTGATCAGCTCATGCACAATTCTCTGACTGATGGTGGGTAACAGGGCTGAGTCACAGGGGTTACCATTATCAGTCCTTAGGCTCCAGAAGGCCTGGGGTTTATGTGCTCATGGTCCTCACATGGTTAATTTCCTCCACCTGGTGGTGCTTTCTGGCATCTGAGAAACTCAGGAAATATATATGTGGTACTTCAGGGAGGAGCTACAGCAGAGAACTTGGGGGAGGGATCTCACTGGGAGGGCCTCATCAGGTTCTGCTGGGTTAAGAGCTGGGCGTTGGTCCATGCAAAGTTTGGGATACAGACTCCAAGAGGCCTGGGTCAAGTTCTTCTCCGGGGCCACCATGTCTTCCATGGTGTACAGGGCTTTACCGCATTCATCTTGGGATGGTGTTGGCCCATCCAACACCGTGAGATGGTGTTGCTCTCAGTAGAACAAGAGCAGCCTCTGCACTGGTTTTGTGTCTACAAGAGACACTGGGCACCCTCAAGCTTCTCCTTGGGACTCATGGAAGAGGTGGTCCAAGCCTTCTGGACCCCACTGTCACAGTTGAAATAGAAGCCCAGAGAGAGGGGTATGTGTAGGAGGCCCTCAGATACAGCTTGTCTTGGCAGATCATGGTGGCCTGGGAGCTTGTGGTTGGTTGGTGATAAGCTAACGACAAAAGCTGGTGTTGGCTGGTGCTGGAGGCAGAGGACAGCTGAGAGCTTGCTTCCGAGGGAGGCTGTGCCTGGAAAGGTGGTTATAGAATATGGTCACAAGCTGCAAAGAAAGGGAGTCCCTGGTCTGTTTTGTCCCAAAGCTGTTGAAACAAGAGGCAACATGGGGGTGCCAGCCTACTGTGTTAGTGTTAGTTTTGGGAGGAAAGAAATAGGGAAATTAAGGGACATAAAGGAAATTGGGGGAGGCAGGGCTAAAAATTGGGTTGGGGGTCTGTTGAAATATATTTCTAGGCCCATGATGGAGCCACTTCAGCCTGGGGTAGGATAAAGACAGCCTTCTTGTCCCTGAAAATACTACTCCTGAACAGAAAAACTCAGCCTGTCCCCCAAAGCTAAGCCCACTCTCTCCACACAAGGTTGACTCCATGACCCCAGCCAATCGTATTTTCTGTTTCTATCGTTCTTGTTCTTTCCCATAAAAGCTTCTGGCTTTCTGCCCTATCTTGCAGTTCTCTGAAAGAAGACCACCTACTTCAGGAAGTATTAAAGTTTGTTTTAATACTTGTAATAAGGTGTTTTAATTAAAAATCTAAGTTAAAAAAAATCATTTTCTTTTGAACAGTTTCTGTTGATGAGTGAGCTTGGAAGCTGACCGCTCGTAGCACCAGTGAGGCAGCCATGAGCCCTTTGGATTCATTGTTCTCATCCTTACTGAGGGACCTGGTGAGTCACTCTTGGATCTGAACTCCACTTACTGTGTGCAGCTCTCCTATCTAAACAGCTTTATTTAAAAACATGTATACTGTTTCTGGAAAAGTTCTGCATTTCTGTGAAAGTTCAGGATTGCTCTATGGGAAATCCATAATGGATGACAGCTGTTAGGCAATTTGCAAAGCCTAGAGGTAAGTTCACAGCATAAGCTGCTGGGGGACTTAGGAAAATACATTCAGAAAAGAAACTGAGACTGTTTTGACCCTCAGTCTAAGTAGGCACAAGTTAAACTATTAAAAACCATCCAGGCATCTGCCACTACAAAGAAATCTATGCAAGAAAGGAAAGACCTATTGTGAATGGCAGTCTCAGAAGCCAATGATGTAAAACCTTTTGATGTTACGACAACTTCCTCAAATCAGTGTTTTTTTGTTGTTGTTGTTTTTTTTTTAGTGTTTTTTTTAATTGAAGTGTAATTGATATTATGTTAGTTTCAGGTGTACAACATTCAGATTCACCATTTGTGTACATTGTGAAAGGGTCACCACACTAAGTCTAGTAACGTCCGTCACCATACATAGTTAAAACTTTTTTCTTATGATGAGAACTCTTAAGATTTACTCTTAGCAACTTTCAAATATGTAATACGGTGTAATTAACTATAGTTACCATGCTGTGCATTATACCCCTATGACTCTGTATGACTATTTTATAACTGGAAAAGTTTGTACCTTGTCTTCCCCCCAATCATTTCTCTTCCCCCACCCCCACCTCTGGCAAAGACCAATCTGTTCTTTGTACCTATGAGCTTGTTCTTTTCTTTTTAGATTTCACATATAGGTGAGATTACACATTATCTTCCTCTGACTTTACTTCACTTAGCATAATGCCCTCAAGGTCTATCCATACTGCTATAATTAGCAATATTTCATTCTTTTCCACAGCTGAATAATATTCCATTGCACACACATATACCACATTTATCCATTCATTCATTGGTGGACACTTAAGTTGCTTCCATATCTTGGTTTTTGTAAAAAAACGCTGCATTGAACCTAACTTGTGGGTGCAGATATCTTTTTGAGTTAGTGTTTTCCTTTTCATTATGTAAATACTCAGAGGTGGAATTGCTAGATTATATTGTAGTTCTGCTTTTAGTTTCTTTCTTGTTTTGTTTTTAGTTTTTTGAGAAACCTCCATACTCTTTAATATAGTGGTTGCACCAATTTGCATTCCCAGCAACAGTGTACCAGGATCCCCTTTTCTTCTCATTCTTAAAAACTTGTTACATCTTGCCTTTTTGATAATAGCCCTTCTAACAGGTGTGGGTGATATCTTGTGGTTTTGATTTTTATTTCCCTGATTAGTGTTGTTGGTCACCTATAAATCTCTTGAAAAACTAGAGCCTGAGTTCTGAATTATTTTGGATATTAAACCATTATTAGGTATGATTTGAAAATATTTTCTCCCATTCAGTAGGCTGCCTCTTCTATTTCAGTTAATTTTTGTGTATGGTATAAGATAGCGATTCATTGTCACTCTTGCGTGTGAATGAGTTTTCTGCCTCTGCTTCTAAAAAATTCTCCATTGATTCCAGCTTCACTCACCCATTTTAGCTGCTAATCCTAATCCTATTTCTGCATGAGGAGGCAGAAAGGAATTTCTACTACCCTTTCTTGGCCCAGCATAAGCCTCAACTTCAGGGTTGTAGAACCCTCAATGAGAGTAGCAGCATCAAAGGACAGCCTTGGGGGAGGTGTGGGCAGCACCCTCATCATGGTGAAAACTCTAAGCTGTAGCAAAAGAAAGCAGTGTGCTTGTCGGGCAGTGCAGCCTTGACACAAGTCACACAGCTTGCTGCCCCTCCCTAACCCCACTATATAGACGTCCTGGAACTTTTACTTCTCCCACTCCATTATCTCTTTCTCTCATAAGCTCCACTGTACAAAGTCTGCAGCATGCAGTTTTGTTTATTTATTTATGGTTGTGCTGCGTCTTTTGTTGCTGTGCATGGGCTTTCTCTAGTTGCAGCGAGTGGGCAGCTTCTCTTCCTTGCCGTGTGCGAGCTTCTCCTTGTGATGGCGTCTCTTGTTGCAGAGCACAGGTTCTAGGGCCTGGGCTCGTGGTCTTAGTTGCCCCAAGGCAAGTGGGATCTTCCTGGACCAGGGATGAACCCATGTCCCCTGCATTGGCATGTGGGTTCTTAATCACAGGACCACCAGGGAAGCCTGCAGCGTGCAGTTTTGTTCTTATTAAATGCTGCCTGCTGTCTTGTTATGTCCTCTCCCCAGAATGGCTGCACATGGGGCGGGGGCGACTTTTATCTCTGACGCAAAGCCCAACGTGGTAGGTGAGGCACCCGTGCTTGCTAGCGGCATAGACTTCCCACCGGTGCCTCACCTTCTCTCTCTTCATCTCTTGCTTCTGGTCTGCAACAGCACAATGTTGACCTCTAGGGGAGAGGTTTGACCTGAGGAACATAAAGACCTAGCTGAGAGGACAACGTGACCAAGAAAACGTTCACGACCCGCTGAGTCACCGTCATACAACATTGCGTTGTGACAGCATGAGGGCTCCTGTGTGTGTGTGTGGCAGGGGGCGGTGGGGGGCGGGCAGCAGAAATCATCTTTCTTTTTTTGAAGGCACAGTAGGAAGGAGGGTTATTGAGCTGAAGATGTACTCTGGGTTGGGGTCAAGCTGGCTCTCTAAAGGCTGTGAACGGCCACTCAGAAATGCTCAGAAGTGTGGAAGGTTTGCAACCAAACCATTGCCTCCAAACTGGAGTTCCCTGAGTGTGTCTCAGAAGAAAGGCTGCATTAGCAGGTTTGGAGAGGGAGCAAAGATGCTAATGAAGCGTGAACTGGCTGCTTTCTGCAGAGCCTTCTGGGCACCACGCCACCATCTCGCTTTCTTTCCTACCCATTTATTTATTTATATTCTTAATTAATGGAAATTTCAACTCCCATTAGATCAGGAGGAGTCAGTAATAAACAGCCGGAGCATTAGGCAGGCAGCTCTGCTGGAGAAGGGCAGAGGCTCCTCTGCCTGCTCCCAAATTCCGGTCACATGACTGGCCTGAGTTCAGGGAGAGAGAATTCATATGCTGGCTCTATGCATGAGAGCCAGGAGTCTGGGTTGAAGGGCCACTGAGTTCCCTGGTATCTACGAGTTTCTTTAGGCATCATTGAGACTTTCCCTATTGAGCTGTGTTGGAATCAGGCAACCCAGGTTTGAAGCCTACTTAGCTGTGCCAACTTGGGCAAGTTAACTAACCATTCTATGTCTCTTTCCGCTCTATTACATAGTACCCATTTCAGAGGATAGCTGTGGGTCTTAAATGAAGTCAAGTGTGTGAGTACTCACTGAATGTAAGCTGGAACCCACATGTGCTCATATCAACACAGCTCCCGTCTTAGGAACCTCAAACAGACCAGTGGAAGCTCCTTTAGGGAGAGGCCTGGCAAGTACCCTATTTCAGGAATGTCCCAGACCGTGTTCTGCTCTGGGTTCTGGCATCTGATTTGGAGATGGCAGTGTGAGCTGGGTTAGGTGGGAGTCTGAAATCTCAGATATATCTTCATCACTTACGAAACTTGAAAACCTCTAAATGGGTATAATCCAGGGCTCAATGTGAACGTGGGTCTTAGGCAGAGTCAAAAAGCCATTGATGAACTGGGATGTGGTAGAGTCATAGAGTGGGAAGAAGTAGTTGATATCCCTTAGCAAGAGGAAAGCTCCCCAGCTTGGCTTAAACAGAAGGCTTCAGTGGGCTCCCAGATCACGAGGCTGAGAGCCCCAAGGAGATAGGGCTAGGAAGGGGAGTGATTATAGAGCTTCCATCTGATGTCACACCTGCTGGGTTTGGCTCCTGCTCCACAGCTTACTGGCATCTAGAACAAACTTTATAACCTTTCCAAGCCTTAGTTTCCTAGCATGAAAAGTGAGCGTGATAATAACAGTGTTATTTTCATGGAGTTATTGAGAGGTTGACATGAGATAACATACAAAGTGATTAATAGAATGCCTGGCAAGTTCTCAGAACTGTAAGCTATTATGATTAGATCTGTTTTACTCATCCCTCTTTTTCAGTTATAGTAAGTACTCAATAAATAAGTTGTTAGATGATCAAATGGAGAATGTGAGACATGAAACAACTCCCTAGCCTTTTGGCTTTGCTGACCTTGATGGAGGGTCCCATCAGATGTCCTCGCATGCCACTTCCAGATCAACACACAGGGGATTCTGTGCCAGGTTCATAGAGACCCGTGTGCTATTTCACCTGAAAGAACAAACTCCCTTCCCTCTTTTTTGAAAGATAACATTCTATATTGACAAAGAACAGAGTAGCCAAGGTCCTGGGTATCTCTGGAGAGGAAAAGAACTAACTGCTGTGTTTGAGTTAAATTACCAGCACCTTTTTGGATAAGAAGGATCCACTAGTTATCTTGGCTGGGCTATTGGATTTCATTTCTAAAGGAAAGGGGCAACTCCAAAGGTGAGCAAGACATTAGTGGGTATTAAGAACAAACTGGAGCATAATTGGAGAAGAATTGTTATTCTCTCTGGTAAACCTGTGCTCTGTGGTCACCTTGGCCATCTCATTCACTTTGCAGCTCACCTAATCTCGGGTAGGACACAGCAGAAATAGAAAAGGTCCCTGGAAGGACAGAGCGGATGGCTATGGGGGAAGGGGTGACTTCCACACCAAGAAAGATGAAATTTTCCATTCTAAAAGGAGCAGGGGAAAGGAGTAAGCCTGCTCCGGGTGGCGAGTGTAATGAATGAGAAGCAGCCAGCCAACTGCAGGCTCCGCCTTGCCCTTTCCCCTCTTCAGAGAAGGAGGCAGCACTCCACGAAATTAAAAGGGAGCAAATTTAGAACTGATGAAAGGAAATGCTCTCCACACAATGTATAATTAACCTATGAAGGAACCTAACCTGCTCGCTATTAACTGAGGCAAGCGGTTAGCCGGGCTTTCAGAGACTTGGAAGAATAACAGCCATGTGGGCAGTTACGCTGGTTAAGGCTGCAATTCCCGAGGTAATTCCTCTTCTGCCTCCAGACACAAAGTGATGGGCAGGAGGAGGAAATGCACCTCCCCTGGGCTGCAAAAGAAGGGGGTGAGGCTGGGCATTTAGTGGTGAGGATGTTGGTACTGCAAGAGGCTATGGGAATGCTCCAGGGAAGAGAGGAGTCTTGACTGAAATCAGATGGCCTTTTGGTGGTAGAGCCCAGGGGGCCAGAGTCCTCAGCCAGGGACGTCCTGTAACAGTATGTGGCCCCAGGAGGGTGTTAGGGTCCTGGCACTGACTCTTATTTCTGCCTTGCCCTTCACCCTGTCCTGTGCTCATGGCCCAGTTAGTGGGAAGGGTATGGTTAGAATCCATGCCTGGGAAATCATCTGGATACAGTCCTGGGCAGGAATTCGGACCCAATTAAAAAAAATTATATTTATCCATGTGATATCAAGTCTCGCACAAAGAGCAGAGTGACTGTATAGAATAGAGTAGAACAATGCTTATTTTTAGGGAAGAGGTTGGTATTAACTGGCTTCCCAGGTGGCCTAGTGGTAAAGAATCCACCTGTCAATGTAGGAGATGTAGGAGTTTGAATCCTTGGGTTAGAAAGATCCCTTGAAGAAGGAAATGACAGTCTGATCCAGTATTCTTGCCTGGGAAACCCATAGACAGAGGAGTGTGGTGGACTACAGTCCGTGGGGTCATGGAGAGTCAGACATGACTGAGCACGCATGCATGCTTGGTATTAACTGTTCAAATGTCATCTTCACTTAAGTGTATGACTTTGGGCCCTTAATCTCTCTGAACTGTTTTGTTATCTTACCAATACCTTCTTCAAAGACATGAGGGTTAAATGAGACAATATTGAAAAGCATTTAGCATGTAATGGTACATGGTAACCATTCAAAAACTGGCAGCTAAAATTATTATTAGAACTAGAATTAGCATGAGCTGACCTCATGCTACAGGAGAAACCCTTTTTGATTTATTGTCTATCTCTTTATTCTCTCATTCACTCAACAGATACTTCTTGAACACCTAATATGTACTATTTTAGATACTAAATATGCAATGGTGGGTGAATATGGTTTCTATCCTGTTGGAGCTCATAATTAATTGGAGGAGACAGTGGTACAAAAAATTCAATGCTGTGTGACACATGCTGATTTAGAGGTGGGGATCTATCTTGTATTGTGGAATCGTAGGAGGACTTCTATTTGTTAAATATTAAGTACTAACTATCTGTTAGGCTCTGGTATATGCATTCATCAAGTTCCGTTCAGTTGCTCAGTCATGTCTGACTCTTTGCAACTCCATGGACTGCAGCACTTCAGGCCTCCCTGTTCATCACCAGCTCCCAGACTTTACTCAAACTCACATCCATTGAGCTGGTGATGCCTTCCAACCATCTCATCCTCTGTTGTCCCCTTCTCCTCCTGCCTTCAATCTTTCCCAGCATCAGGGTCTTTTCCAGTGAGTCAGCTCTTCACATCAGGTGGCCAAACTATTGGAGTGTCAGCTTCAGCATCAGTCCTTCCAGTGAATATTCAGGGCTGATTTCCTTTAGGACAGACTGGTTGGATCTCCTTGCAGTCCAAGAGACTCTCAAGAGTTGTCTCTAACACTTCAAAAGCGTCAATTCTTCAGTGCTCAGCTTTCTTTATAGTCCAATTCTCACATCCATACTTGAGGAAAAACCATAGCCTTGACTAGACGGACCTTTGTTGGCAAAGTAACGTCTCTGCTTTTTAAGGTGCTGTCTAGGTTGGTCATAACTCTGCTCCCAAGGAGTAAGCATCTTTTAATTTTATGGCTGTGGTCACCATCTGCAGTGATTTTGGAGCCTTTTGTCATGTTACCAGTCAAGTAAATCCCACCCTCAGAAAAATGACATGCTGCAAAGTCATTCTGTACTTACTGGGAATTCCAGAGAACCTTCCAAGAACCCGAGTTTGCACTGACAATATAATTTCTATTAAACACTATTTAATACCAGACAACATTCTGAACCACTCAAAGGTGGTTCAAGGCAATGTTTATCATCTTAGGGAGAGATGTTGGTCAAGAAGCCCTGGAAAATAAAGTTCCTGGAAGACAGCCAGAGTTCTTCTAAGAATTTGAAGGCCCTAGGCCCTCCCTCTTACATTTGAGGCCTTATTCTAGATTTTAGCAAACATTCCAAGGATATGATGTGATGTGAAATGTCTCCATACTTCCTGGTAAATTTATCTTTTCTTTTTGTTGTGAAAATTTTAAATTATTTTCTAGTTTTGATTTTAATATCATTTATGATGATTTTTAGAAATTATATCCATATTAAAGAATTCTCATGGGATTAGAAGACCTTAAATGGTTGTCTAATATAATGACTTTTTTGAGGAATGTTAAATTGAACAATTAATGAAGTTGATATAATATTACATCTTGTAGACATTCAATTAAATAATAATTTCAATGTTATACTTTTTTTTGTATTTGGAACCACTTCCTTTAGTTTTTTAGGTCCAAGACATTTCTATAGGCATTTGAGAGGCTCTTAAGCTGGAGGCCTGTTGCCTCTGGATGGGAGAGACTTGGGGCAGCAGCAGGTGTCTCTGGCAGGCCAGCTCTGACCCTTTTCCTCAGCTTTGAGGGCCCCTGAAGATGATCTGATGAGGTCTATATTAACATGCTGTTAATAAGCCACATTAGAATAGATTTAGGGCAGGGTAGTAACTGTGAGGCAGATGTTGGTGAACTATTTCCCAAGCATGCCAATGAAGTATGAGTTTCTTTTGGATCCTCTTTCCTATTTATCTTTCCCCTGTTCTGCTTCTCTTCATCCTCTCTCTTTAACCTTCTCTCCTGTCTATGGCTTTGTCCACCGGGGGAGTAGCTCATGGCCCCACTAGAACCCTCCCCACTTTGCAAGTGCTGCTGAAGTCACTTCTGGCCTCAGTGAAGGCATCATGGAAGGAGGGATGGCTATAAACCCAACACCTGCAGAATTAAAGACAATTATGGAGACACTTTTGATTTCCAGTTGATTAAAACTGGAAATACAAAGTGGTTTCCATGTATTTCTTTATTAAACTAATGTCCTAATGTCTTGTCAGAGTTCAGTTTAGTTCATTGCTCGGTCATGTCTGACTCTTAGTGACCCCATGGACTGCGGCATGCCAGGCCTCCCTGTCTATCATCAACTCCCAGAGTTGACTCAAACTCACGTCCATCGAGTTAGTGATGCCATCCAACCATCTCATCGTCTGTCGTCCCCTTCTCCTCCTGCCTTCAATCTTTCCCAGCATCAGGGTCTTTTCAAATGAGTCAGTTCTTCGCATCAGGTGGCCAAAGTATTGGAGTTTCAGCTTCAGCATCAGTCCTTCCAGTGAATATTCAGGACTTATTTCCTTTAGGATGGACTGGTTCGATCTCCTTGCTGTCCAAGAGACTCTCAAGAGTCTTCTTAGTGAGAAATGAGTTGTTGAACTTTGATCCTTGGTCAATTTTACTGAGTGGAGAGACTGCTGAAACTTTCTTGTTGGATTGCTTAGAAGCATCCTTTGCCGCTATTCTGTGCAGAACACCCTTCTATCTGCCTCATGGCTGCATCCCTTATAGCTCAGCAGCAAGTCACCTCCTGGGGAGCTCATCCTTGACCTCTCTGCCTGGTGCTTCTCCTGGCCTTAACAGTTGTTTACACACCTATTAAAGTGATGCCTGTCTCCTCTTGTAATGGTTTGTTTTACTGACACGTCTGACTCCCACTGTAAACTCTTTGTAGGCAAAGGCCCTGTTTGCTTCCATCTCGGTATCTTCAGCTCTATGCACAGCAATAGGCATGCAGTAGGATCTAAAGCAATGAGATGACTGATTGGAAACTTGGACCCTTCTTGATCTGCTGATTTTTGAGTCATTTTCAACTCTGTCTAGCCAAGTCAGGAAAGACTGCATGCTTGGTCTATCTTCAAGAAGAAGTCATGTTGAACATCCACTCACCCCATGGTGTCCCTTCCCCTAAATGTCCCCAAAGCATGAATCATAAGACCTAGCATCTATCACCCAGAAAAGGCAATGGAACCCCACTCCAGTACTCTTGCCTGGAAAATCCCATGGATGGAGGAGCCTGGTAGGCTATAGTCCATGGGGTCCCTAAGAGTCGGACATGACTGAGCAACTTCCCTTTCACTTTAATGCATTGGAGAAGGAAATGGCAACCCACTCCAGTGTTCTTGCCTAGAGAATCCCAGGGATGGGGGAGCCTGGTGGGCTGCCATCTATGGGGTCGCACAGAGTCGGACACAACTGAAGCGACTTAGCAGCAGCAGCATCTATCGCCACCATAGATATTTTAAAAATTGCAATAAAGAAGCAAGGGTGCAAATAGGAATAAATACCTCTAGCTGTAGAAGTGAAATAAATCAATATCACTTCTTTGTGGCCAGAGATGCTTAATAGGCAGAGATCACTGCCAGAAATGTGTTTAGCAGGTGATGAGGGCAAACCTGAGCTCCAGGAATGAATCACCCAACTGCTTTTCTCATCTTAGAGTGAAATACCTTTTTCTTTGGCATTATATGATGAATATAAGTCTGTCTTCACAGGATTTGATTCTGGTCTTGCTTCCAGGACCTGGAGGTGTGAAGGGTTGAGGGTCACTGGCCACTTTCAGCTGGGGTTGAAGGTACTGGTTGAGGCTCTTCCATTGGCCTGGAACATGGCGTTACCAGCCCCTTCGGTGCATCATCTTATGCACCATCATCTGATTAAAGTAGGATAAAGTGCCTGCTGACACCCCTGCCTATCTTCCCAGTCTCCTTTTCAAAGCCCTTTCCAGGCACTTCTCTCTCAGGCGCTTCTCTCTCAGGCCCTCTGCTCAGGCCTTGCCAGGCTGCTTGGGCCTTCCCTGAATGCACCCTCTGTTCTTGCCCACCTACTTCTTTATGCTTCTTTGTCAGCCTGCAATGTCTCTTTGCCCTGTCTTGCCCACAAGGCTTGCTCTTCAAACCTCAACCCCAAAGTCAATGCTCCCCTGACTGGAAATTCTTCACCTTCCTGAAGGAGCAAGTTTCTCCTTAATCTTTGATCCTGTATGACCTTATGTATCCCTTAATTATGGCTCTTAACCACGTTCTGTCATAGTTTATTTTTACAGTGATTATAATAATTAATCCATCAGCAAATCCTGTCAGCACTACCTTCAAAATATATCTGAAACTTGACCACTTCCTACCACATCTGCCTCTGCCACTCCGGTGAGAACCATCATTTCTCGTTGTAATTGTTGAGATGCCCTTGACCTGCCATCCTTGTCTCTATTGGGCTCCCTACAGTGTACCTTGCACATAGGAGCCGGACGGATTCTTCTAAAAGATGAATTAAACTCCATCATTCCTCTGCTCAGAACCTTCAGTGCTTTCAGAGTGTTTTAGGGTTCTCCAGAGAGACAGAGCCAGTAAGATGTGTCTATATGTAAAAGGAGACTTTTTTTTTAATGAGTCTTCTCATTGATACAGTATTGTTTTATTTATTCATTTTATTTTTGGTTGTGCTGGGTCTTTATTGCTGCACGCAGACTTTCTCTAGTTGTGGCAAGTAGGGGCTACTCTCACTGTGCAGTGGCTTCTCTTGTGGAACATGGGCTCAAGGGCATGCAGGTTTCAGCAGTTGCAGCAAGAGGGTTCAGTAGTTGAGGTACATGGGCTTTGTTGCCCTGTGGGTAAGTGGGTTCTTATTCCTGGACCAGGGATTGAAACCACGACCCCTGTATTGACAGGTGGATAACCACTGGGCCACTAGGGAAGTACCGGGAGATTTGTTATAAGGGATTGGCTGACAATGAGTGTGGAGGCTGGCAAGTCCAGAATCTTCAGTGTGGGCTGACAGTCTGGGAGACCTAGATGGGGCAAGGATACAGATGAAGACTGAAGGCAGTCTGCTGAAGAATTCTCTCTTGCTGGCGGTGACTGGTCTTTTTGTTCTATTCAGGCCTTCAGGTGGTTGGGCGAGGCCCACCCATATTATGGAGGGCAGCTGGCTTGCTGAAATTCACCGATTTAGATGGTACATATGTGCTAAGTCACTTCAGTTGTGTCTGACTCTTTGTGACCCTATGAACTGGAGCCCCTCAGGCTCCTCTGTCCATGGGATTCTCCAGGCAAGAATACTGGGATGGGTTGCCATGCCCTCCTCCAGGGGATCTTCCCTACCCAGGGATCAAACCTGTATTTATCCCGCATTAGCAGCAGGTTCTTTACCTCTAACGCCACCTGGGAAACCTCATTTAGATGTTAATTTCATCTAAATACACCCTCCAAGTTGACACATAAAATTATCTATCAGGCCGTGTCATTTGGTCCTCATCACATTCCCACCTGGCCCCTGGCTGAGTGAACAGTCTCTGGATATCTATCTTGTCTGTCCTTGTGTTCCAGCCACGACTGCCTCCTTGCTGCCCATGGCACATTCCTTCATCTGGGCTCTTCTCTCTGTTCTCAGAAAGAGCTTAGAGGAATTCTCCCCACCCAGTTGGTTGCATGTCTTTCTCCTCCTCCTAAAAGTCTGTCTATATTCAAGTGGCACCTTCTTAGAGAGGCCTTTCCTGACCTGTTTCTTCTCTCACATTTTCCCCCTGGCACCCTCTAGTGCTCTACCTGATTTATATTCTTCCTGGTCCTTTCCTGACTTTGAATCATGCATTTATTCATTCAATTTCTGTCTCTATCTAGAATACAAGCTCTGTGGGGGCAGGATCTTCATATATTTTGGTCACTGTTAATATCCTCAGCACCTAAACAGATGCCTAGCACACTAGAAGCACTTCACAAACATTTATTGAATAAATGAATACATTGAAAATATACTAATGGCAAGAGACCCTGGTTTGATTCCTGGGTCAGGAAGATCTCCTGGAGAAGGGATAGACTACCCACTTCCCTGGTGGCTTAGATGGTGAAGAATCTGCCTGCAATGTGGGAGACCTGGGTCTGATCCCTGGGTTGGGAAGACCTGGATTTGATCCCTGGGCTGGGAATATTCAGGAAGATCCCCTGGAGGAGGGCATGGCAACCTACTCCAGTGTTCTTACCTGGAGAATCCCCATGGATACAGGAGTGTCATGGGCTACAGTCCGTAGGGTTGCAAAGAATTGGATGCAACTGAGTGACTAAGAACCTCAATATATATTAATTGCTTCCTATTCTTTTTATGTTTATAACAACCTATGGGGTAGATTCTGATCTCACACTAGACTTATACTAGATTGCAAGATCCTTGAAGGCTGGGACTTTGACGATCTTATTCAGGGCCATATTGCTAGTACCTAGAACATAACATGATCTCAAATATGATCAGTAAATGAATGCATGAACAAGGCACCATTTTTAACAGACAGGAGATTGAAGCATAGAGAGGGGAAGTGACTTTTCTAAGCTACTCTAAACAAATGCAAGAAACAGAATTTCAACCTGGATCATCTAACCTCATTACACAGCCTATAATGATGTCTGTTTCCCATTCCACTGATTGAGCTCTGTAAGGATGGCAACTATGACTTGTCTATCTTGATTTCCCCAGTTCCTAGCTTACTGTTGGCACTAAATAATTGTTTGTGGGCTGGAAGTAGCACAAGTTGGAATCAAGATTGCTGGGAGAAATATCAATAACCTCAGATATGCAGATGACACCACCCTTATGGCAGAAAGTGAAGAGGAACTCAAAAGCCTCTTGATGAAAGTGAAAGTACCCTCTCCCTCTCCCACAAAGTCCAGAAGACTGTTCTATATGACATTGATTTTGAGTTTACTGAGTGTGTATGTGTTCATCTGTCTGCATGTGCTTTTCCTAAAAAATACTGAATTTTGTCAAAAGTTTTTTCTGCATCTGGCTCTAATTGACCCTGCAATCACTCTTTTATTCAATCATATGATATGATGACCAGTTCTCTGTGCCATCCTTTATGATTTGATAAAATGCTAATCAAGTTGTTGCAAAGATTATTTTCTAAATGTGATTAAAATCTATATTCAGTTGACTTTAAATAAAGGAGATTATCCTGAATAATTTGGGTAGGTCTGATCCAATCAGTTGAAAAGCTTCAAAAGCAGAACTAAGGTTTCCCTGAAGAATACATTCCACATGTGAACTGCAGACAATCTACCCTACAGAATTTAGACTTGCCTACTTAGTTCCCAAGATCATCTAAGCCAATTTCTTGCAATAAATATTAATAAACCAGCTATGGTATAAAAAAAAAAAAAGAAAGAAAGTGAAAGTGGAGAGTGAAAAAGTTGGCTTAAAGCTCAACATTCAGAAAACGAAGATCATGGCATCTGGCCCCATCACTTCATGGGAAATAGATGAGGAAACAGCGGAAACAGTGTCAGACTTTATTTTTCTGGGCTCCAAAATCACTGCGGATGGTGACTGCAGCCATGAAATTAAAAGACGCTTACTCCTTGGAAGGAAAGTTATGACCAGCCTAGACAGCATATTCAAAAGCAGAGACATTACTTTGCCAACAAAGGTCTGTCTAGTTAAGGCTATATTTTTTCCAGTGGTCATGTATGGATGTGAGAGTTGGACTGTGAAGAAAGCTGAGTGCCGAAGAATTGATGCTTTTGAACTGTGGTGTTGAAGAAGACTCTTGAGAGTCCCTTGGACTGCAAGGAGATCCAACCAGTCCATTCTGAAGGAGATCAGCCCTGGGATTTCTTTGGAAGGAATGATGCTAAAGCTGAAACTCCAGTACTTTGGCTACCTCATGCAAAGAATTGACTCATTGGAAAAGACTTTGATGCTGGGAGGGATTGGGGGCAGGAGGAGAAGGGGACGAGAGGATGAGATGGCTGGATGGCATCACTGACTTGATGGATGTGAGTCTGAGTGAACTCCGGGAGTTGGTGATGGACAGGGAGGCCTGGCGTGCTGCGATTCATGGGGTCGCAAAGAGTTGGACACAATTGAGCGACTGAACTAAACTGAAATAATTGCTTATGAATAGAATGCATCCTAGTTCTTTCATCTTCCAAGCTCTTCCATGATGGAGGGAGACCCTGAGGGCTCAGCGGTCAGAATTTCTTTTAGGTGATGTTGCACTTAGCTTTCCAGTTCAGGCATAGGTAAAGAACTCAAAATTTGCCATGAAACAGAACCAAGTCCTTTACCTCTGGTGGTATGAATTCAGGCCTCCATTTTTCTCGATAAGGGATAACACTAGTGTCTACTTCCATGTATTACTTTTAGGGTTAACTGAAATAATATATGTAAATCATTTATCTCTGAGCCTGGCACACTTGGATTGCTTGACAGACGCTAGCTTTTATCATTTGCTGACCTCTTTGCTCTGAACTTGCAGCACTTCACTTGGTGTGACCCTTCTCAGATATCACAGTACATCCTTTACCTCCTGGGGAGCCTCCGGAACACCGGGCTGGATAGACACCATGCCTTGCACTTTTATGTTATTGCATAGGTAGGCTGAGAGTGCTGCTTTGTGCCTCATAGTTGTTCAGTACTTAAATAAACCAGTGTATTCCTGCAGTTCCTGTAAGAGAAGTCCATGTCACCAGATTCTGTGATGACTCCATGAAAGTCCGAGGCAGGTTTCAGCTGATGAACTTGGGAATTTTTGTCTACACCAGTACCCTAGGGAATTTTGAATCCGATGACAGTAGTTTAGGTGCCATGAAAACAGATTACAAATTTGTGTCTTAGCGCATCCCTTCGAGTCCTGCCAGCCATTTCTTTTTATCCAGGAGAAGAATCATAGTAATGTGGATGTCAAACAAAAATACTGAAAAATTTTGCTTTGACCTTAATTTCTAAACACTTGAATTTAAAAACAGAGCACCTAAAATTCCAAAGGAATCTAGGTCATAACATAAACCAAGTGATGTGGGTAAGGAGTCAGGAGAAATAGGAGACAAATACTGGATAACATGGGCATGGAAGGACATATTTGAGCAGAGTTCTGAATGACAGGAGAAACCAAGCCTTGCACATCTATGGGGGAGATGAGCAACCAGGCAGAAGGAACAGCGGATGCAAAGGAGCTGAGGCATAGAGTGTTAAGTGTGTGTGAGGAACAGCAAAGAGACCAGTGTGATAGGAGCTCAGTGAGTGAAGGGAAGAGGTTGGAGATGAGGAAGCAGAGCAATCAGGGGGGTGGTTCATCCAGAGCTTGATGAACAGGCTGTGACAGGGGATTTGGCTTACACAGTGAGTGAGGTGGGCAGCCCCAAGGGGTTCCAAAGAGAAGAAAGACATCATGGAATTTACATGATTTACTTTTCTAAAAGATCGCTCTGACTGCTTGGTGGCTTGCAGGAGGACAAGGGCAAAAGTAGGCAGACCAATTGGAAAGCTGTTAAGTTTGAGTGAGAGTATGGTAGCCCTCACAAGTGGGGGTAAATAGAAGTGGTTTATTTTGAGACGTATTTTGAAGGTAGATCCCATAGAATTAGTGGATGGATTAGAAGTGTTTAGAAGTGTTTGAAATGATATATAGGATAAAAGAGATTTTTTTAAATTTTTTTTTTCTGGAGCAACTTATCAAATAATTTGATATGTTGAAATGAAGAGTATATAATAAGGAAATAGCTTTGGGGGGACAATTGTGGAAATTAATCAGTTTTGGATATGTTAAATTTATATATCCCAGTGGAGATTTGGATAGAAAATTAGATGGAGAGGGTGGAAGTTCAAGGGGGAGAACAAAGCTCATGGTGTACTTTTTGAAATCATCAACAAAAAATGGGATTTATTTCTGTCTTTTTCCCTTTATTAATTGAAATATAGTTGACATAATATTTCGTGTATACAGCATAGTGACTCAGTGTTTTTATAGATTATATTCCCAATAAAGTTATTACAAAATAAAGGCTACATTTTCCTGAGCTGTGCGGTATACCCCTGTTGCTTGCCTATTTTATATGTAGTAATTTGTGTCACTTAATCTCATACTCTTATCTTGCTCCTCTCCTATCCTCTCCCTACTGCTAACCATTAGTTTGCTTTCTATATCTGTGGGTCTGTTTCTATTTTTGCTATATACACTTATTTGCTTTTATTTTTTAGCTTCCATATACAAGTGATCAGTTCGGTTCAGTCGCTTAGTTGTGTCCGACTCTTTGCGACCCCATGAATCGCAGCATGCCAGGCCTCCCTGTCCTTCACCAACTCCCGGAGTTCACTCAAACTCATGTCCATCAAGTCAGTGATGTCATCCAGCCATCTCATCCTCTGTTGTCCCCTTCTCCTCCTGCCCCCAATCCCTCCCAGTATCAGAGTCTTTTCCAATGATTCAACTCTTCGCATGAGGTGGCCAAAGTATTGAAGTTTCAGCTTTAGCATCTGCTACTGCTAAGTCGCTTCAGTTGTGTCTGACTCTGTGCGACCCCAGAGATGGCAGCCCACCAGGCTCCCCCGTCCCTGGGATTCTCCAGGCAAGAACACTGGAGTGGATTGCCATTTCCTTCTCCAATGCATGAAAGTGAAAAGTGAAAGTGAAGTCGCTCAGTCGTGTCCAACTCTTCGCGACCCCATGGATTGCAGCCTACCAGGCTCCTCCGTCCATGGGATTTTCCAGGCAAGAGTACTGGAGTGGGTTGCCACTGCCTTCTCCCCAGAATGCTAGTTACTCCTAAAGGAAATGTACAACGTCTTAAGAGTCAGGTACTTAACTTCTAGTTCAAGAATTGCCATCACTGATTTAACTTTCTTTCAAAAGGTATGATTCTGATTTGTTCTTACAAAGTTGGTCATTGATTGAGGGCAGAATTTGACATAGGGTAGAAATTGCTTTCAACTCAGCAACTAACACCTGAAGAACACCCAGGACTGATCCCCTTTAGAATGGACTGGTTGGATCTCCTTGCAGTCCAAGGGACTCTCAAGAGTCTTCTCCAACACCACAGTTCAAAAGCATCAATTCTTTGGCGCTCAGCTTTCTTCACAGTCCAACTCTCACATTCATACATGATCACTGGAAAACCATAGCCTTGACTAGATGGACCTTTGTTGGCAAAGTAATGTCTCTGCTTTTCAATATGCTGTCTAGGTTGGTCATAACTTTCCTTCCAAGGAGTAAGCGTCTTTTAATTTCATGGCTGCAGTCACCATCTGCAGTAATTTTGGAGTGCCAAAAAATTAAATCTGACACTGTTTCCACTGTTTCCCCATCGATTTCCCATGAAGTGGTGGGACCAGATGCCATGATCTTCATTTTCTGAATGTTGAGCTTTAAGCCAACTTTTTCACTCTCCACTTTCTCTTTCATCAAGAGGCTTTTGAGTTCCTCTTCACTTTCTGCCATAAGGGTGGTGTCATCTGCATATCTGAGGTTATTGATATTTCTCCTGGCAATTTTGATTCCAGCTTGTGCTTCTTCCAGCCCAGCGTTTCTCATGATGTACTCTGCATAGAAGTTAAATAAACAGGGTGACAATATACAGCCTTGACGTACTCCTTTTCCTATTTGGAACCAGTCTGTTGTTCCATGTCCAGTTCTAACTGTTGCTTCCTGACCTGCATATAGGTTTCTCAAGAGGCAGGTCAGGTGGTCTGGTATTCCCATCTCTTGAAGAATTTTCCACAGTTTATTGTGATCCACACAGTCAAAGGCTTTGGCATAGTCAAGAAAGCAGAAATAGATGCTTTTCTGGAACTCTTGCTTTTTCGATGATCCAGCGGATGTTGGTAATTTGATCTCTGGTTCCTCTGCCTTTTCTAAAACCAGATTGAACATCTGGAAGTTCAGGGTTCACGTATTGCTGGAGCCTGGCTTGGAGAATTTTGAGCATTACTTTACTAGCGTGTGAGATGAGTGCAATTGTGTGGTAATTTGAGCATTCTTTGGCATTGCCTTTCTTTGGGATTGGAATGAAAACTGACCTTTTCCAGTCCTGTGGCCACTGCTGAGTTTTCCAAATTTTCTGGCATATTGAGTGCAGCACTTTCATAGAATCATCTTTTTGGGATTTGAAATAGCTCAACTGGATTCTATCATCTCCACTAGCTTTGTTTGTAGTGATGCTTCCCAAGACCCACTTGACTTCACATTCCAGGATGTCTTAGTATCTCTAATTTTGTTGAAGAGATCTCTAGTCTTTCCTATTCTATGTTTTCCTCTATTTCTTTGCATTGGTCACTAAGAGAGGCTTTCTTATCTCTCCTTGCAATTCTTTGGAACTCTACAGTCAAATGGGTATATCTTTCCTTTTCTCCTTTGCCTTTAGCTTCTTTTCTCAGCTATTTGTAAGCCCTCCTCAGACAATCATTTTGCCTTTTTGCATTTCTTTTTCTTGGATATTGTTTTGATCCCTGCCTCCTGTACAGTGTCCTCCTGTACAGAACCCCCATCCATAGTTCTTAAGACACTCTATCAGATCTAATCTCTTGAATCTATTTGTCACTTCCACTGTATCATTATAAGGGATTTGATTTAGGTCATACCTGAATGGTCTAGTGGTTTTCCCTACTTTCTTCAATTTAAGTCTGAATTTGGCAATAAGGAGTTCATGATCTAAGCCACAGTCAGCTCCTGGTCTTGTTTTTACTGACTGTATAGAGCTTCTCCATCTTTGGCTGCAAAGAATATAATCAACCTGGTTTCGATGTTGACCATCTGGTGATGTCCATGTGTAGAGTCTTCTCTTGTGTTGTTGGAAGCGGGTGTTTACTATGACCAGTGCATTCTCTTGGCAAAACTCTGTTAGCCTATGCCCCCTCTTCATTTTGTACTCCACGGCCAAATTTGTCTGTTACTCCAGGTATTTCTTGACTTCCTACTTTGCATTCCGGTCTCCTATGATGAAAGGACATCTTTTTTGGGTGTTAGTTCTAGCAGGCCTTGTAAGTCTTCATAGACCTGTTCAACTTCAGCTTCTTCAGTATTCCTGGTTGGGGCCTAGACTTGGATTACTGTGATATTGAATGATTTGCCTTGAAAACAAACAGAGATCATTCTGTCATTTTTTAAATTGCACCCAAGTACTGTATTTCTTTTGTTGTCTATGAGGGCTACTTCATTTCTTTTAAAGGATTCTTGCCCACAGTAGTAGATATAATGGTCATCTGAATTAAATTCAACCGTTCTAGTGCATTTTAGTTCACTGATTCCTCAAATGTTGATGTTCACTCTTTTCATCTCTTGTTTGACCACTTCTAAGTGATAACAAACTATATTTGTGTTTCTCTATATGGCTTATTATTTGGGCTTCCCTGGTGGCTCAATTGTTAAAAGAATTCACCTGCAATGTGGAAGACCTAAGTTCAATCCCTGGGTTGGGAAGATTGCCTGAAGGAGGACATGGCAACCCACTCCACCATTCTTGCCTGGAGAATCCCCATGAACAGAGGAGCCTAGTGGGCTATAGTCCACCAGGTCTCAAAGAGTTGGACATGACTGTGGAACTAAGCACATATGACTTATTTCACTAAGCGTAGTACTCTAGGTGCATCCACATTGTTGCAGATGGTAGAATTTCATTATTTTTTATGGCTGAGTATTATTCCTATGTATGTCTGTGTGTATACACCATATCATCTTAGTCCACTCATCTGTTGGTGGACATTTGGGTTGCTTCCATATCTTAGCTATTGTGAATAATGCTGCTATGAGCATTAGGGTATATTTATCTTTTTGAACTAGTATTTTCATTTTCTTTGGATATATACCCAGCAGTGGAATATCTAGATCATATGGGACTTATATTTTTAGTTAAATGAGAGTTAAAGCCATAGGAGAAAATGAGATTATCTGGGAGTGAAAACAGGGAAGGGAGGAATGACAAAGTCTGTCTTGGGGTAATTCAGTACTTAGAGGCTGGAAGAGAAGCCACAAAGGAGACCGAGAAGTAGCAGTGATATTGAAATAAAAAGAAAACATGAAGAATGTGGTGTCCCTAAATCAAGTTAAGAGTCCATTTTAAGGAGAGAATGATTACCCATGTCAAATGTCTCCAGGAGGTAAAGGTAGACATTGAGAATTGACCCCTGGAGTCCATACAAGATACATACTGAATGCTATTAGAAGCACTGTTTATTTTTAGCAAAAATATCAGAAGCATTCCTAAATGTCTATCAGTAGGAGAATGGGTAAATATGTGGTGCCATGTTTGCATGATGGGATTCTGTTCACCTGACAAAAATTAATGAGAGTCACATGGATGAATCTCACAAATTCGGTAGTAAGAGCGAAAATGGAAGAATCTTTATAGTTGAATACCATTTATGAAGTTGAAGAATGCAAAACAAGCATATTGCTTAGAGAAACCTACATACTAAAAGTGTAAAGAGATATGTGGAAATTAAATATACTAAATTCAGGATACTAGTTACTTGAAGACTGGAAGAAGAGGAAGCCATCCAGGAAGGATACACAGGAGATATCTGACAATGTTGGTGATGCTCTGCTTTTTAAGCTTGGTGGTGGGAATGCAGATAACCACTGAATTATTTATACTTTTCATATAATCTAAATATTGCCTAAGAAATTCTAAATGAAAAGGAAAACAATAATTTAACCGCTGAACTTGTCAATGAGGAAGTCATTTGTGACCTGGATAAAAGCAGTTTTGGTGAAGTGTTTATGAACAAGCTGATTGAAGTGGATTTGAGAGAGAAAGGGAGGGAGGAAGTGAAAATGAGGCAGACAGACAACTGTTTAAAGAAGTTTAAAAAGAAGCACAGAAATAGAGTGCTGGCTGAAGCGGATTTCGGATAAAGGAGGAAATGATTGACAGAGTGACTCCAAATGTAAAAATTCCCAAGGCCAAGTAATGGAAGAAATGAAAACATAGTTTGTTTATTTAGCATTAGCAGATAATCAAAATCTCTTGGTTTCCCTTTGGTGTTTTGGCATTTGATTTGTTCATTAGCATCTTCACCGGAGAAGGAAGAACTCAGATCAGTTTTTTTTTTTAATTAAAAAATTTTTTAAATAAATCAATTACTTTGGATTCTGGTGAAAATAATTTAGTAAAAGCCAACTGGGAAGGCATTGGAAACAACTCGTATCAATGAGGTTTGTAATTACTGGTGGATTAATAGAGATGGAACATTGAATAAAAGCATTGCACAGACTGCAGAAATTATTTCAGGTGTTTTAGAGTGTGTGGTTTCTGGAATTAGGAAGGTTGTTCAGACTGGTGCTCGAAGGCCACTTAGAACTGTAGCTTTCAAGAAAATTTCTTGAAGGTGGAGAGGCTTTTCAAGGAATTATTGTTCTGTATACAAGACCTGTTGCCATAAGGGATGGGACTTGTATTGCTGTGCTGGTTATTGTTGTTTTTCTAGTAGCTGGTGTGGATCTGTGAGCATCCTCTTACCCTATCTACTGAAGCTCATTTAGACCAGGCATACCTATGAGCAAGATAATGCACATAATAATATAATACGGATTATACTGAGTATCATTTACAAAGAATCTGTTCTGTGTCATGCACTTTCCTAGGCATTATGGCCCATTTCATTAAACTCTTACAACCTCCATGCAAAATAGGTTTTATTATTTCCATTTCAGGTGGGGAAACTGAGGCAGTACTGAGTTCCATAGATATTAAGTTCCAGGGCTGGAACTGGAACCAGGCTAACTCTGTCCTGCTCTAGTTTTCTGGGCAGCCTGTAAGGATGGCTGTGATCAAGCCTGTGACATAGACTCAGTCTCACCCCCTCCATGGGACTGCAGTTGCTCACTAGGAAGGCCAGTCTTCTTATTTCATGGTGTTTGTGTTGCTACTGGACATGAGGCAGTCTGGATAGGAGTGGTCGTTGTGGGAAATAGAGCAGCACGTCAGTCAGAAGTTTTGAAGCTCTATGATGAATTGGGAATAAAACTGTAACAGCACGTTATGAGCCCTTTGACTTTATAAAACATCCTGTGTTTCTAAAACATCCACAGCAACTGTTGTTGTTCCATATTATTTAAATGAGCCAGTGTCCTAGTTTCAGGAGGAAGAGATTTTTTTTTCATCAAATTTACCGTACATCTGTTTAAAGGATGTGGCAACAGTATGTATAAATCTCCAATCAAAATATTACAGAACAGCCAATTTTATGATATTAAAAATGTATGGCCAGATACAATGTGCTGGAAATATGAAATAATCATGTGATGCCTTTTCTGCTCTGTTTATATTGGACTGTTTATTCCCAAATTAAATCTTGTGTAAAAAATATACCAGACAAAAAAGGAGTTAAGCTTGGCACTGAACAATTAAACTGATGCTATAAAAGTGTGTCTGTATAATATGCCAACGTGGCAGATATAATTTAATAGCTATAGAAATTTTTGTAATATCTTAAATAGATTTTGAAACATTCAAATTATATATGCCATTACATATAATGACGTTTTATGGGTATTCTATAATATAATATAGAAGAATTTTAAAGCTCCTCTAGTAGGAAAATCTTCAAATGTTTTATAAGTAACAGGGGACCTGCCTTTGAAGGACATCTAGTGCTAATTGATATTTTGTTTTCCTTGGGGTTAAGATCCAGCTGGACTTCTATATAAGCAGACTAATACCTTCAGATTTTCAAAATAGAGATAACATCTTCTTTCATGGAATACCATCACCACCACCACCATCAGACCAACACTGAGATTTACGATTGCCTTCTACATGAGTAAAGCATTAGTCAATTTCCATATAATATTTAATCCTCAAAGTGGACTGTGAGGTGATTCTTGTTAATTCATCTTATAGATGGAGAAACTGAGGTTTAGAAGGTTAATTAACCTTGCTCTAGGTCACACACCAAGATCTCTGCCCCGAGAAGCTTGATGTATGTAGCATTGATAATTCACAGCACGGTTTTAGCAGTATCACGTTGGATGGTTCTCACAACCTCTCTGCTGTAGAGGAGGCAGATAGGCGTGCTACTCGGAACAGTTAAGTGGCTCTCTCAGGGTCACCAGTGGCGAAGCTTGGCCTTTGGATTACTGACTAGTGTTTTCCATCAAACTTCACAGAAAGCTTCCATATGAAAGGAAAGCCCTTTATTGATTGGGCCTGTGATGCAGCTGCAGGAGACAGATGGGGTTGGAGATGGGGAGTGGGGGATGGACGGGAATTCAGAGAAAATCAGTTTTGTTTTCTCTTTTCTCACAGAGATTTTCTCTGCCAGTCTGAGGCCTTGCATCTGATTCTTGGGAAGCGAGAGATTGTAAGCAGGAACCCAGAATGTAGATTTCATACAAACCCTTTGTGATGCATTGGGAATACCCTAAAGCACACTTTAGGATGAAAATTTTAGACCGAGGTCCCCTGGGGTGTGGGAGATGAGGGAAGTCTCCCCTCTTCATGGACCAGACTGCAGTTCAGAATGATGCTGGCACAGGAAGACTTGGGGTGGGACTGTGCTCAGGAAATGGCTCTGTTACTGGGGGGAGGGTCAGCACGTGGGGCGTGTTGGACAATGTTGCTGCCAGGAGTGGAGAGGGGAGGAGACACAGTGCTGGCTGCAACAGGTGATGAAGGTGCTTTGCGGTATCCTGGGCCCTTTCAGAAAAACCTGGGAAAGTTTTGGCAGGGTATGGCCTTACAACAATAATTCAAGACGTACAAGTATACACACAGGCTTCTCAGGTAGCTCAGTGGTAAAGAATCCACCTGCCAGTGCAGGAGACATAGGTTCAATCCCTGGGCTGGAAGAGCCCTTGGAAGAGGAAATGACAACCCACTCTAGTATTCTTGCCTGATAAATCTCACCTACAGAGGAGTCTGGCAGGCTACAGTCCATGGGGTCACGACTGAGCAACTGAATATGCACGCAAATGCATGCACACACAAGCATACACACACACACACACACACACACACACACACACACACCTTCCTACCTTGAGAGAAAGAAAAAAACGTGTTGGAAACATAGATGGGAAGTAAGTTCAGGGTGACAGAGGATATTAGAAACAGACAGGAGCAACATAAGGTCAGAGAGGTGGGTTGGTTCTGGAATATAAATCTCAGATGGGTAAAATTATTTTGATAGGCCATTGGCATTACTTGAAAGTTTGTGAGCAGGGTAGAAGGGGGATCAGAACTCAGCTTTAGGAGAATGAATCAGGAGGTGATGTAATAGATGTTTTAGAGTGGAAAGAACCTAACACACAAAGAGCTTGGTGAGGAGCCTTTGGGTAATACTGGGATATCCCATTTAGCACAGGGCATAGGTTTCTGAAAACGGGAGTGCTAATTGGATTGGTGCTGTGAAGACTCTATATAGCAAAAGAGTGATTCAAACAAAGGGTCATGGAGTATGAGAACCACTGGAGAGAAGAGGGAGCTGAAGAGAAATGGGTGACCTGGGGGTCTCGGTAATGGGGAAGGGCTGGTATGATGGGAGAAACTGGGGCAGCTGGAAGGAAGGAGGGACTATGTGTGGTTATGAAGCACACTCCTGGGAGTGAAAGAGTTGCAGGTGATGATAAGGAACTGGAGAGAGAAACCCTTTAGAGGTTAGAGAGTCAAAGAACTCAAGAATCAGGGTGTTTGGGGCCAATCACAATGGTGGCAGGACAAAGTACAGATCCTGAAGATTTCAGGAAATGAAGAACAGTGTCCTTGAGGGCAATAGATCACAGAGCTGAAGATGGTGCCATGTGCCTCAGGGAGAGGGTGCTGGGCTTTTTTATCCATCTTTTTTAAAAATTTTATTTTTATTGGTGCATAGTTGCTTTGCAAAGTTGCATTAGTTTCTATTGTACAGCAAAGTGAATCAGCTATGCTTATAGATACACATCAGTTCAGTCACTCAGTCGTATCTGACTCTTTGCAACCCCATGGACTGCAGCATGCCAGGCCTCCCTGTCCATCACCAACTGCCGGAGTTTACTCAAACTCATGTCCGTTGAGTCAGTGATGCCATCCAACCATCTCAACCTCTGTCATCCCCTCTCCTCCTTCCCTCGATCTTTCCCAGCGCTAGGGTCTTTTCCAATGAGTTGGCTCTTTGCATCAGCTGGCCAAAGTATTGGATATACATGTCCCTTCTTTTTTTGGACTTCTTCCTATTTAGATCACCACAGAGCGCTGAATAGAGTTCCCCGAGCTCTATTAGTTGTTTATTTTATACACAGTAATGTTGTTGTTCAGTCGCCAAGTCCTGTCTGACTCTTTGCGACCCATAGACTGCAGCAAGCCAGGATTCCATCCTTCACTATCTCCCAGAGTTTGCTCAAATTTATGTCCACTGAGTTGGTGATGCCATCCAACCATCTCATCCTCTGTTGCCCCATTCTCCTCCTTCCCTCAATCTTTCCCAGCGCTAAGGTCTTTTCCAATAAGTTGGCTCTTTGCATCAGCTGGCCAAAGTATTTGGAGCTTCAGCTTCCAATCAGTATCAGTCCTTCAATGAATATTCAGGGTTGAATATTCAGGAGTGTACGTATGTCAGTCCCAATTTCCCAATTTATCCCACCACCCCTTCCCGCCTTGATGTCCATAGTTTTTTTCTTTATGTCTGTGTCTGTATTTCTGTTTTGCAAATAGTATCACCTGTACTATTTTTCTGGATTGTACATACGTGTGTTAATATATGGTATTTGTAGAGACATGGATGGACCTAGACACTGTCTTATGGAGTGAAGTCAGAAAGGGAGCTGGGCTGTTCATGTAAGAAGGTGCAATAATGTCTGAGAGGTGCAGGAAGGATGATTCTAGACCTGACTCCCACTCCTGAATGACAGGGGTGTTGGGAGATTGGGGAGCTTCCACTTGTGATGTTACAGGGGAAGTAGGGTCCTCAGGGGACAGCCGTGCCAGGATAAGGGAGTAAAGGGACATTCAGTGGAGAAGATAAGGATGTGAGGAATTTGTTGGAGATTCCAGACAACAGGTGCAAGGACTGAGGAGAAATGTGAGTGCTAGAAATTGGATCAGGGTGATGAAACATCAAGCTATTGGGGAACAGAGGAAACAAAGAGGATAAACCACTAGACAGGCCTCAGGTTAGGAAGGCAGAGTCATGAGGCTGCATGTTTGCCAAGACAGCAGGTCCTGAGAGTCTGCTGAGGGTGAGGTGCTGGTGGCCCCCAGGGCTCATCTGCAACCTTATAGGGGGCCTGGGCTCTGGGTAGCAGTAGAATGGAGGGGTATCCTGCAGGCTCGCATGCTCTGAGTGCAGAGACAAAGTTGGGTGGGCAATGTGCTTTGAGCAATTGAGCCTGGATACCCAGCTCTGACAAGGCAATTTCGCTAAAAAACAATCTGTCACCTCCACCATAAACCCACTCACGTGGCTCCACCTCCCCTTCATCCCAAAGTAAAAGTGCTGGACATAGTTTACAACCCCCTCCCCCAAACTGTGCCTTCTGGCTCCCCCTTGAGACTTCCTTTACAAATCATGTTCCAGCCATCCTGAGATGCTCGTGATTTCCTCAACATATTCTGCAGCTTTTGATTAGAATTCTTTCCTTCCTATGCATCTTTCTCTGACCTCTATAGACCAGTGGCCTCACTGTGGCCTCCAGCTCAGGAATCTGCTCCTCCAGGAGGCCTTTCCTGACCATCTAATGTTGGATCAGATGCCTCATTTCTCATAGAACCTCTGCTATTATCAATACCCTCTTATTACCTCTATTATGGGATGTGATCTCCTTTCTATAGAAAGCCTTCACTAACAGCACTTGCCTCTGAGAACTTTTCTAGGCAGACTCATATCTTATTCACCATCACATCCTCAGCATCTTTCATGATACCTTACAATAGAAGACTGCCCATTAAGTATTCAGAGAGTGATTGAGATAACAGGAGCTGAATTAGGTCAGTGCTGGAGGGAAGAAAAGGAAAGCATGGATTCTAGAGTCATAGAATTAGAGAACTGGCAAGAATTAGCAAATTTGTAATGTGTGTGCATGTGTATATGTACACTTGTGAGTTTAGTGGGGAAGAAAGGAAGGTCTCAAAGTCTGACTTGGGGTTTTGAACCTGGGTCAGAGGTAAGATTGGAGTATCATTAACAGAAACAGAGGGGGCAATTGGAGACGCAGTGTTGGAAACAAAACTGTCGCCTTCAGGATTGAGGCTCAGGTAAGATACACAGATATAGAGAGACAACTGAAAGTGGTAACCTTGGGTGGAAGGTGATAAATTCAAATTAATGAAAATCAAGAGAGGAGAGAGACAGAAGTGACTGGCTAGGTTGTAATGGAAGAACAATCACTGGAGATTCATGCTCTTGTCTTCAGGCATTTGGTAGAAAGAACAACAGCAACAATAACATCATCATCATACTATTATTATCCTCCTCAATACATGAATACTACAGATTTAGGCTTATTTTTTTAAAAAAATACTTATTTGGTCATGCCGGGTCTTAGTTGTGGCATGTGTGATCTAGTTCCCTGACCAGGGATTGAACCTGGTCAATCTAGCATGAAGTGCTAGTCACTGGACCACCAGGGAAGCCACCCTAGGCATTTGTGTGTGTGTGTGTGTGTGTGTATAAACATGGAATCTAAAAAAAAGATACAAATAAACTTACTTATGAAACAGAAAGAGACTCAGAGACATAGAAGACAAACTTATTGTTACCCAAAGGGGGAAAATTTAGCAGTTTGGGATTAACATATACACACTACTATTCTTCAAGAGATGGGAATACCAGACCACCTGACCTGCCTCTTGAGAAACCTATATGCAGGTCAGGAAGCAACAGTTAGAACTGGACATGAAACAACAGACTGGTTCCAAATAGGAAAAGGAGTCTGTCAAGGCTGTATATTGTCACCCTGCTTATTTAACTTGTATGCAGAGTACATCATGAGAAATGCTGGGCTGGAAGAAACACACGCTGGAATCAAGATTGCCGGGAGAAATATCAGTAACCTCAGGTACGCAGATGACACCACCCTTATGGCAGAAAGTGAAGAGGAACTCAAAAGCCTCTTGATGAGAGTGAAAGAGGAGAGTGAAAAAGTTGGCTTAAAGCTCAACATTCAGAAAACAAAGATCATGGCATCTGGTCCCATCACTTCATGGCAGATAGATGGGGAAACAGTGGAAATAGCATCAGACTTTATTTTTTTCGGCTCCAAAATCACTGCAGATGGTGACTGCAGCCATGAAATTAAAGGACGCTTACTCCTTGGAAGGAAAGTTATGACCAACATAGATAGCATATTCAAAAGCAGAGACATTACTTTGCCAACAAAGGTCCATCTAGTCAAGGCTATGGTTTTTCCAGTAGTCATGTATGGATGTGAGAGTTGGACTGTGAAGAAAGCTGAGCGCCGAAGAATTGATGCTTTTGAACTGTGGTATTGGAGAAGACTCTTGAGAGTCCCTTGGACTGCAAGGAGATCCAACCAGTCCATTCCAAAGGAGATCAGCCCTGGGATTTCTTTGGAAGGAATGATGCTAAAGCTGAAACTCCAGTACTTAGGCCACCTCATGTGAAGAGTTGATTCATTGGAAAAGACTCTGATGCTGGGAGGGATTGGGGGCAGGAGGAGAAGGGGACGACAGAGGATGAGATGGCTGGATGGCATCACTGACTCAATGGACGTGAATTTGAGTGAACTCCGGGAGTTGGTGATGGACAGGGAGGCCTGGTGTGCTGCGATTCATGGGGTTGCAGAGTCAGACATGACTGAGTAACTGAACTGAACTGATATATAAAATGCTTCCCTGGTGGTGCAGTGGTAAAGAATCTGCTGTCAATACAGGAGAAGTGGATTCAGTCCCTGCGTTGGGAAGATCCCCTGGAGGGGGAAATGTCAACTCACTGCAGTATTCTTGCCTGGGAAATCCCATGAACAGAGGAGCCTGGTGGGCTATTGTTTACGGGGTTGCAGAGTCATACATGACTTAGCAACTAAGCAATATCATGTATGAAATAGTTGACAAGGACCTACTTTATAGCACAAGGACCTGTGCTCAATATTTTGTGATAACCTATAAGGGGAAAGAATCTGAGAAAAAAAAAAAGACATATAAAACTAGGACTTCCTTGGTGGCTCAGATGGTAGAGAGTCTGCCTGCCAGTGCAGGAGACTCAGGTTTGATCCCTGGATTGGGAAGAGCCCCTGGAGAAGGGAATGGCAGTCCACTCCAGCATTCTTGCCTGGAGAATCTGATTGGACAGAGGAGCCTGGCAGGCTACAGTCCATGGGGTTGCATAGAATCAGACATGACTGAGCGACTAACACTTTATGTATATAACTGAATCACTGTGCTGTATACCTGAAACTAATTTGACACTGTTAATCATCTATAACTCAATTTAAAAAAATTAGTAATCTCTGTTACCTCCTCTCAGCCTCCTCAAAATTTTATGAAGTTTGTAGGGTAGATATTATTTTCATTTTGTGAGTGAGAATGAGACATGGTGATTATGCTGTCAATAGGGGCAAAATAGACTTCAGAGTGGGGCTCTTAGTTTCCAGCTATTGCTCATTCCCCTGACTACCCTGCTTCCCTCAGAGAGGGAGGGATTAGATTTCTCAAGGGTATAGTAGATCTCCACTTTATTCTAGTTTTTAGCATACTGGTGTTGGAAGTAACATCCATGTGTCTGTGGCTCTCAGGTCTCCTCTGCAGCCCATGTCATAGAGAGAAGTCACTCTGGCAGTCTGCCACTCTGATGGCATGTGGCCATTTGTAACTGCAAGGTTGCAACTTGGCCAGCAGCCTCACAATTTCATCCTTGAGTTCCTTCAGACCCTTGGGTTGGTGCCATCTACTCCTGGTAATTTATTTGTTTCTAAATTTGTCAATTAGATCTAAAGCATCTACTGCTTTACCACCACATTTTCTTTTCCCTTAATCCCTATGTTCTGAAAGATAATTTGTGACTAAGAATTTCTTTAGCATATTTCTCAGTAAGTACTTTATAAGTATAGTTGGAGTTTAAGTAGGACCAAGACTGATTTATATTGGCTGAAGACTCAGAATATTTATCTGTTGAAATTTATATCCTATAGAAAGTAGGGAGAAATATTCCTCTTCTCTCATCAAGAGTTGTGGTTGAGGTTGGGATTGCATAGAAAAACAGTGATCTCTTACTCATGGTTGATATTTACCACCCTTCCCTCCCCTCTCTCTAGCATCTCCTTATCCCTGTTATTCTCATCCTCCTAAAGAAACTGTTATGAAAAATGTCTACAAATGGTCTCCTGAATATCAAACCTAAATAGCTGGCATCTCTTTTGTTCTACTGGGATTTTTGGAAATGTTGGATGCATATTTCCAGGCCCAGATCCTAGGATTCATTCTTAATTCTTTTTTAACTCTTATTTTCCTTATACTGTTGATGATCACATGTATATTTTCTTTTTTAGCTTGTTAATATGGTTAGTTACATCGACTGATTTCTTTTTTTGGATGTTGAATCATCATCGCATTACAGGGATAAATTCTTCTTGGCCATAGTTTACTATCCTTTGTATATATTGTTGAGTTGTTAAAATTTTGTTTAGAAATTTCAGGAGAAATTTCATCTGTTTTCATGAGAAATTTTGTTTGGCCATGTTCTACATGTACTTTCTTTGTTTTGGGTATCAGGATAACACTGGTCTCATAGCCTCAGTTGAGAAGTATTTCCTCCTCTGAAATTTTGCGGAATTTGGTTTAGAATGAAACCAAATTATTTCTTTAGCATCTATTAGAATTCACCAGTGGAGCCATCTGGACCTGGGTGTTTTCTTTTTGGGAAGACTTTTAAGTATAAATTCAATTTCTTTAATAGAGATAAGTCTAATCAAGGGTACATTTTATTGTTATTATTTTTAAGAGATTCTTTTTTTTTTTTTTCAAAATTGAATGCAGTTGATTTACAATGTTAGTTTTTGGTATACAGTTGAGTGGTTAAGATTATATATAGATAAGTATATAGATATGTGCTTGTGCTTAGTCACTTCAGTCTTGTCTGACTTTGCAATCTATGGACTGCAGCCCACCGGGCTCCTCTGTCCATGGGATTAGGCAAGAATACTGGAGTGGGTTGCCATGCCCTCTTTCAGGGGATCTTCCCGACTCAGGGATTGAACTTGTATCTTCTGTATTGCAGGTGGATTCTTTACCACTGAGACACCAGAGAAGCCATATATATAAATATATAAATCCACTTTCATGCATTGGAGAAGGAAATGGCAACCCACTCCAATATTCTTGCCTGGAGAATCCCAGGGACGGGGGAGCCTGGTGGGCTGCCGTCTATGGGGTCGCACAGTGAGACATGACTGAAGTGACTTAGCAGTAGCAGCGTGTGTGTGTGTGTGTGTGTGTGTGTGTATATTTCCAGATTCTTTCCCATGATAGGTTATTGTAAGATAGTAAATATAGTAGGTTCTATACAGTAGGTCCTTGTTGGCTATTTAATATATAGTAATGTGTATATCAGATCAGATCAGATCAGTCGCTCAGTCGTGTCCGACTCTTTGCGACCCCATGAATCGCAGCAGCCAGGCCTCCCTGTTCATCACCAACTCCCGGAGTTCACCCAGACTCACGTCCATCGAGTCAGTGATGCCATCCAGCCATCTCATCCTCTGTCGTCCCCTTCTCCTCTTGCCCCCAATCCCTCCCAGCATCAGAGTCTTTTCCAATGAATCAACTCTTCACATGAGGTGGCCAAAGTACTGGAGTTTCAGCTTTAGAATCATTCCTTCCAAAGAAATCCCAGGGCTGATCTCCTTCAGAATGGACTGGTTGGATCTCCTTGCAGTCCAAGGGACTCTCAAGAGTCTTCTTCAACACCCCAGTTCAAAAGCATCAATTCTTCGGTGCTCAGCTTTCTTCACAGTCCAACTCTCACATCCATACATGATCACAGGAAAAACCATAGCCTTGACTGGACGAACCTTTGTTGGCAAAGTAATGTCTCTGCTTTTGAATATGCTATCTAGGTTGGTCATAACTTTCCTTCCAAGGAGTAAGCATCTTTTAATTTCATGGCTGCAGTCACCATCTGCAACCCAAACTCCTAATTTATCCCTTCTCCACCCCTTTGCTCTTTGGTAACCGTAAGTTTGTTTTCTATGTCTCTGTGTCTGTTTCACAAATAAGTTCATATGTGTCATATTTTAGATTCCACATATAAGTGATGTAATATGGAATTTGCCTTTCTCTGACTTACTTCACTTAATGTGATGATCTCTAGGCTCACCCATGCTATTGCAAATAGCATTCCTTCATTCCTTTTTATGACTGAAATAGTTCCGCATGTTCTTTATCCACTCATCTGTCAATGGACATTTAGGTTGTTTCCGTGTCTTGGTTAGGGCTCAGTAGTAAAGAATCTGCCTACCAATGCAAGAGACATGGGTTCTATCCCAGGGTCAAGAAGATCACTTGGAGAAGGAAGTGGCAACCTACTCCAGTATTCTTGCCTGGGAAATCCCATGGACAGAGGAGCCTGGGGGGCTACAGTCCATGGGGTCACAAAAGAGTTGGACATGACTTAGTGACTGAACAATACCAGCAACAACAACATATCTTGGCTATTATAAATAGTGTTGCTGTGAACATTGGGGTGCATGTTTCTTTTGAATTAGAGTTTTTGTCTTTTCCAGATATGTGCCTAGGAGTGGGATTCCTGGATCTTATGGCTGGATTGTAAGGAACCTCCATACGGTTCTCAGTAGTGTCTGTACCTATTTACATTCCCACCAACAGTGTAGGAGAATTCCCCTTTCTTTACACTCTCTCCAGGATTTATTTGTAGACTTTATTATGATGGCCGTTCTGACTGGTATGAGGTGACATCTCATTGTAGCTTTGATTTGTGTTTCTCTGATAATTACCGATGTTGAGGGTCTTTTTTTAATGCCTGTTGGCCATCAAGGCTGCATATTTATTGTTGAGTAAGGTTGATAGTTTGTGTCTTTCAAGATGTTTGTCTATTTCTTCTATGTTGTTGATTTTCTATGTATAAAATTATTATTATCCTTTTATTACCTATAGAATCTGTAATAATGTCTCCTCTTAGACCCTATATTGGTATTCATATTTTCTTATTTTTCATTCCCTCTGCTCAGTGTTACTGGAGGGTTATCAATTTTATTACTTTTTTCAAATAACCAGCTTTTGGTTTCATATTTTTTACATTTTTTTATTTCCTTGATTCCTGTTTTGACCTTTATTATTCCTTGCTTGTGCTTATTTTGGGCTTAACTTGCTCTCTTTCTAGTTTGCTAAGTTTAAAACTGATGTGATTTGTGACTTTTCTTCCTTTCTAACATAGGTCTTTAGTGCTATAGATAACCCCTTAAGTACTATGTTAGCAGTATCCCATGATTCTGGTTTGCTGTGTTTTCATTTTCATTCAGTTCAAAATTCTTTCTAATTTTCCTTTTGACTTCTTATTTGACACATGTGTTTTTTTAAGAACTGTGTTATATACTGAGAAATACTTGGGAGATATTTTCCATATAACTTTCTATTATTGATTTGTTACTCCATCGTGGCCACAGACATATTTTGTATAATTTGAATCCTTTAAAATTTATTGAGATGTATTTTATAGCACAGAGTGCTTTTTTAAAATCAGAGGGATTAAACTTTTGGGGATCACATTTATGATGGTCAGCCAGCAATGCCCTGGTTAGCAATTTACCACTTTTCAGCAGCGACATCCAAGCAGCCCTCTCCTTATAAAACTCCCTTACTTCCTCTCTTCATCCTCCTAACCTTTTATATGCCTCAACTCAGAAAGGCCTTTCCCAGGGCAAGCCTGAAATTCACTTGCTTTATTTGATAGAATGGAAGGCAGGAGTGTGGAGTTAGGCTGAATAAAGTCAGAAGAAAGGACACAAGGGCAAATAAAGAGGTAGCCCGAGGAAAGCTGAATTGTGACTGTAAGAGACATTTCATTCTACAGCTCACAAACTGACTCAAGGCAATTCCAAAAAATATTTTGAGCAATGGCAGCATTACTGGTTGAAGAGTTGTAACCTTGGAGATTGCTTTGAATGACAGTACTCATTTGGATGTGTGAGGTCCCTGAGTGCTTTAGAAAAACATTAATCATTATTTTTTGCTAAACATGTAATTATTTTAGTGAACATTCCAAACTGAATGCAGTACAAGCATGAAACAATTTTCCTCTCTCTGATTATTGCTTTCCACCAAATTTCGTCCAACCTTCCTTCCTTAGAATAGTATCATAGATATTTTCCCAGAGCTTTGTGATCATTTTCAATTATTAAAAGTCCAGTACAAAGAATCCACCTGCCAATGCAAAAGATACTGATTTGATCCCTGTGTTGGGAAGCTCCCCTGGAGAAGAAAATGGCAACCCACTCTAGTATTCTTGTCTGGGAAATCCCATGGACAGAGGAGTCTGGTGGGTTACACAGTTCAGGGGTTGCAAAGAGTCAGACATGACTGGGCAACTAAACAACAACAGACTTATTTAAATTCCTGTCCCATTTCCTAGACTGACCATGGTGGAGGGATCTACTGTGAGGATGAGACCAAGACCCTCCTTTGTAGTCTTTTTATCCTCAAGCCTGTTGGAAAGAGGGACTGAGATGAACAGACAGACACACAGCACATATTCAACTATTGCTTATCATCCTGCTCAGTCCAGTGAGGTGTGTGTGGGTGGTGACAGTGAAGCGGGGGGAACCCAGAGAATCCTGTAGAGAAACTGGAATAGCCTGCCTACAGGGAAGCTTGGCATTATGCTTCCCAGGTGAACATCTGCTTCTCCAGTGGTGGTGATGATCTGCGTGCGGATAGAATTAACCAAGGTGACCTGCAAGGTTTCTCCTTTTGACCTACAGGGCTGTCTCATATTCTTAAATACGACAGTGGATGTTTAGTCAGCTGAACTTGTATTTGTTTCTTTGCCTTGCTGTCTCCCTCTCGTTCATTTTTTACTTGCTCAAAATAGTCATCAGTAAGCAGATATTCAACAGGGGAAGAAAGGGCATTTTCCTTTTATTTTATTTATTTTTTTACTGAGTAGTTGTTTTTTTTTTTTTTAAATTATTTAATTTTTGGCTGCACAGTTTCTTTGTTGCTGTGTGAAGGCATTCTCCAGTTACAGAGAGCAGGGGCTACTCCTTGTTGCAGTGTGTGGGCTCATTGCAGAGCACAGGCTCTAGGGTACGGGTTCAGTAATTGAAGTACTCGGGCTTAGTTGCTCCCAGGTATACACGATCTTCCCTGACCAGGGATTGAACCCATGTCCCCTACATTGGCAGGGAGATTCTCAACCATGGGACCAGCAGGAAAGTCCCTACTTTCCCTTTTTTGCTGGTATCCTCAGTCTCTAAAAATACTTCCCTTCCAGTCCCTATATTTGTCATGGAAGATGATAAGGGAAGGGGAAGACCATGTACTCTCTCCTTTAATGTAACAATCTGTATGGGCTAAGTTCTGTCATGGTAACAAACTCCCCAAGGTCTTAGGAGCTAAACACAACCAAGAAAAACCTCTCAAGTTACTAGTTCATCCTAGTTGGTAGGGAGGCTCTGATCATCACTGCTGACATAGAAGCTACCATTTGAATGGTGCCAGCCACTGTTAGGGAGGAAGAAGAGCTCTGGAAGGTCTCACACTGACCATTTACTATTCTGGCTGAGAATGACTCACGGTCTATAACTAGTCATATGGTCCTATCTTAACAAAAGGGTCAGGATGTGCAGCTCTACTGTGTGCCCCAAAGGGAAAAGAACCAGAAAATTCCACTGACAGCACTAGTCACCACCATGTTGGTCTCCATGGAATGTCGTCCAGTGGGTCTCTCTCTCCACTCACATATCCCCAGTCTCCTGCTCTCATAGGCAGTTGGGAGGTAGGGGTGGCACACAGGTGGATGAGGCCATGGCTAAGGCAGGCTGATTCTTATTCCACCTATTGTCATATACACATTTATGGGCATATGAATGACACCTGCTATAGCAAGTAAAGTTCAAGACTACTTGTAGGGATGGAAAACCTTGGGTTTGTAGATTCACCCCAACACAGGGCTATTTGAATACAGCCTCCGTTATACATTATAGTTATTTGAAGAACATTGTATGAAAAACTATGTGGCAGAGACTAAATGGATGAGCTTCAGTGTAGACAAGATCTGGTTTATACATGTTAAGACCCAGGTACGTTCCATATGCTTCTCTGGTGGCTCAGTGGTAAAGAATCCACCTGCCAATGCAGGAGACACGGGTTCAATCCCTGGGTCAGGAAGATCCTCTGGAGAAGGAAATGGCAACCCACTTCAGTGTTCTTGCCTGGGAAATCCCATGGACAAAAGAACCTGGCAATTTCAGTTCATGGGGTCACAAAGAGTCAGACATGATTTAGTGACATGTTATTTAGTCGGACATGACTAAATAACAACAAAATGTTCCATATAAGCTAAGAGTCAATGTGAATCCAAGGGCTGTGTTAGAACTATAAAACTTGGTGAAATGGTAGTTTAAGAAAGCTGAAATTCTTTATACTTTACAAACACCTGACTGGTAAATAGTATGATTGCAGTGTCTAGACTTGTGACAGGGATTTCTATTGAGAAAAGTGGATAAGAGCAAAAGTTAGCAAGCAACGACTGAAAAATCCTTAAGCCTTTCAAAGTTTTACCACCTGAACATGGTGCTTTTGCAGCTTTTAATTTGTTGTCGTTAACATAGAGCCATTATGTCACTTCTCCCTGCCAGGCATCTCCTTATCTTTTGATATCTTTGTTCCAGGATGTTTTCTATGTAAAAAATGGGCCCATTTCTTGAATCTCCCCAAACCAGTGTAGCCCACAGTCATTTCTCCCCTGTTTGAACCACTGCCATCAGACTCACTGCCACACAGCTGTTCCTTCTCTGAGCCCCAGTGGCTGAACTGGGTGGTAATTCGAGAGCAGGGGCGCACACTGTGGTTGAAACCCTACCTTATAAGGACCTCACTGATGTTAGAACAAGTGAAGGACAAAAGAGGCTCTATTAGAGGTGTTTGGGAGGTAACAGGATTGTGTGAAGGACCGTTGTTCTGCTCTCTTAGGCATATTTTTACTATAAATGAGACATTTCAGTAACATTTTCATTTTTGGTTGTAGAGGGAGAATGATATGTTGAATTTGGAATCTGGGTCTTAGACACATGGATTTCAGCTTCTGGGCTGCACAAGTCAGCTCGGGAAAGATAGGTGTGGGGGAGGAGAAACCGAACAAGCCTTAATCCCTTCCAGTTCCTACATTACAGTGTTTCAGCAAATATTTTGCAAAAGGATTTTCTGGATGAACTTCAAACTGAAAGAGGTTCACTTTTGTGGCTCAGAGAGCTGTGCAAATGATTCTTTTTTCTTTAAAGGAAATGAACATTGTTTCAAGCTGACATTTAAACCTCTATTCTCTTACTAGTCTGTCACATTGCTTCATATGTTTTGGTCAGACACACTTCCCAGAAGAAAAGGATATTTATAGGATTGTAGGAATGTGGAGTCCTGGTTTTTGTCATTTTCTGCTTATATAAAAATTCTAATAATAGGGCTCAGAACCCTGACCAGCTTCTGCCTCTCTTATGGATTTGGTAGCTCCCATGGAAATAGCAATTTAAAGGATGAATAGAGTTTCAATAAGAATAACTCTACCTAGAGATCTTTTCAACTCTGCCTCCTCTTTTTGCCTGGAGTCTGAGACACTAAACCCAAGGATTGTTTGAAAGAGTTTTGGATTTTTATTCCATTCTATTGCTCACAAAAATACATTGGCTTTTTTCAGGCTACATTGAGAAATTTTCAGGCTACATAGCCAGATTAAAAAAAAATACTTTATTATTCTTATTGTTGTTTAAAAAATATTTTTGGCTGTGTCATGTGGAATCTTAGTTCCCTGACTAGGGATTGAACCACTGCCCCTGCATTGGAAATGCAAGAGTCTTAACCAGTGGACCACCAGGCAAGGCCCATAACCAGAGTTTTGGATCTGGTTGAAGAAGATCCAATATGAAGAAGTGCAGTCTTCATAATAAGGAGTCCTTTAGTGTACCTGTTATAATCTCAGGAGTCTAACTCAGTAGTCAGCAGACTACAGACTGTGGACTACATCAGCCCACCAACTTTGGTGAATAAACCAGGAACATAGCCCTACTTGTTCTTCACATACTGCCTTCAGTTGCCTTCTTGCTATAATGGCAGAGTTGGATAGTTGCAACAGAAAATATTTTGGCTCAGAATCTTCAGGAGGAGACTGCTGAATTAATTATTCTCCTGACTTCATGAGTGTTATTACATGAGTCTGAGAAGGGCCCTCTTAGGTTTTACTTTATCCCCATCTCCAACCTCCATTCCCTTCTTTCCCAGAGGCAATTATCTCCCTTTAAAATGTGTATCATTCTGTTTAAGCATGTTCTTAGAAACTGTTTTTGTTTTGTGTGCATGTAGTCTTGGTTTTTGAAAAGCATGTATATTTTGTACTCTCATTTTATTTATGACTTTTCCACTATGCTGTAAGATCTCTTCTTGTTGGCGCGTGTATATGTATCTGTTGCCTCTAGCACACAGTGCGTATCTGCCACATTTAACTTACTCCCTGACCCAGTGATGGACGACCAGGTTCAGGCCACTGTGCACAGCCTACTAGGTTGGCACCTACACAACTCCATAGCTGCCACTGACATACCCTGCAAGTAATTGACAGTGAACATCTTGAACACACCCTTTGGACCTGTGTGAGAATTCCTTTTAGCTATATAATCTAGGAACAGATTTGCCAGCTCATAAGGTATGTGCATTTCGTTTTGTAAGTAATGCAAGACTGTTTCCCCTGAAAATACCATTGGTCTCTATTCCCCCCAGCAATATAAAGGAAGTCCAGTATACATGTATTCTCTGCCCCAATACCTGGCATCATCCAGTTTTCTAATGTTTGTCAGTCTAATTGGTATAGAGTGAAATCTCAGTGTTGTTTTAATTTGCCTGCTTCTGACTACTGATGAGGTGGAGTATCTCTTGATATGCTTCTCAGGTTTTTGATTTCCTCTTTTACAAATTGTCTGTTTATATTAGTTGCCCATTTTTCTAATGGAGATGCTCTCTTCTTGAATTTACTTTGCAGCTCTACTTTCTAGATATTAGTTCCTTAGAGTTTTAAGTATTGAGCATGTCTGTCTTCTAGCTTAGTTCCTGATGTCATTCAGTGCATGTGTTGCTATTTGGCAGAAACAAACACAATATTGTAAAGCAATTATCCTCCAATTAAAAATAAATAAATTTAAAAAAGAAATAATTTTGTTGCCATATAATTCATTGAGTTATTGTTTTAGGATTCAGACTTGGAAAGTTTATTTAGACAGTTCTATACTCTTACAGACCACCTGACCGGCCTCTTGAGAAACCTGTATGCAGGTCAGGAAGCAACAGTTAGAACTGGACATGGAACAACAGACTGGTTCCAAATAGGAAAAGGAGTACGTCCAGGCTGTATATTGTCACCTTGCTTATTTAACTTATATGCAGAGTACATCATGAGAAATTCTGGGCTGGAAGAAGCACAAGCTGGAATCAAGATTGCCAGGAAAAATATCAATAACCTCAGATATGCAGATGACATCACCCTTATGGCAGAAAGTGAAGAGGAACTCAAAAGCCTCTTGATGAAAGTGAAAGAGGAGAGGGAAAAAGTTGGCTTAAAGCTCAACATTCAGAAAACTAAGATCATGGCATCTGGTCCCATCACTTCATGGGAAATAGATGGGGAAACAGTGGAAACAGTGGCTATTTTTTTGGGCTCCAAAATCACTGCAGATGGTGATTCCAGCCATGAAATTAAAAGACGCTTACTCTTTGGAAGGAAAGTTATGACCAACCTAGATGGCATATTGAAAAGCAGAGACATTACTTTGCCAACAAAGGTCCATCTAGTCAAGGCTATGGTTTTTCCAGTAGCCATGTATGGATGTGAGAGTTGGATTGTGAAGAATTGATGCTTTTGAACTGTGGTGTTGGAGAAGACTCTTGAGAGTCCCTTGGACTGCAAGGAGATCCAACCAGTCCATTCTAAAGGAGATCAGTCCTGGGTGTTCTTTGGAAGGACTGATGCTAAAGCTGAAACTCCAATACTTTGGCCACCTCATGCGAAGAGTTGACTCATCAGAAAAGACCCTGATGCTGGGAGGGATTGAGGGCAGGAGGAGAAGGGGACGACAGAGGCTGAGATGGCTGGATGGCATCACTGACTTGATGGACGTGAGTCTGAGTGAACTCCGGGAGTTGGTGATGGACAGGGAGGCCTGGCATGCTGCGATTCATGGGGTCGCAAAGAGTCGGACACGACTGAGTGAACTGAACTGAACTGATACTCTTACATCATGAAACATTCTTCTGTATTTCTTCTATGTGATATTAATTAGAGATTCCATTTTATTTCTCTCTAGCAAATCAATTTCAGCCAAATGACTAATTCTTTCTTCACTGATTTATAGAACTATTTTAGTGTGTATAATGGCTTCCCCGGTGCCTCAGCAGTAAAGAATCTGCCTGCATGCAGGACACGTGGGTTTGATTCCTGGGAGATCCCCTGGAGAAGGAAATGGCAACCCACTTCAGTGTTCTTGCCTGGGAGATCCCATGCAGAGAGGAGCCTGGTGGACTACAGTCCATGGGGTCACAAAAGAGTTGGATACAACTTGGCAACTAAATAACAAAACATGGTTGTATGATGTCACAGATCTCTGAGTTTTCTCTTCAGTTCCTTGGTCTATTTACCTGTTTTTATTTTAATGCCAGAGTTATTAAAAAACTGTCATCTTACAATGATATTTTGCAGGACAAGTCCTTTCTATTTAGTCTTCTCTTTTAACAACAACTTGCACATTAATAGAGACAGTTTTCCTTATACATGTTGTTGTTCAGTTGCCAAGTTGTGTCTGACTTTTCGTGACCCCATGGACTGCAGCATGCCAGGCTTCCCTGTCCCTCACCATCTCCAGGAGTTTGCCCAAGTTCATGTCCATTGAATTGGTGATGCCATCCAACACCTCATCCTCTGTCTCCCTATTCTTCTTCTACCTTCAACGTTTCCCAGCATCAGGGTCTTTTCCACTGATTCAGCTGTTCACATCAGGTGGCCAAAGTGTTGGAACTTCAGCATCAGTCCTTCCAAAGAGTATTCAGGGTTGATTTCCAAGGCACTCTCAGTGTCGTCTCCAGCACCACAGTTCGAAAGCATCAATTCTGCACCGCACAGTCAGAGGCTTTAGTGTAGTCAATGAAACAGAGGTGGATGTTTTTCTGGCATTCCCTTGCTTTCTCTATGATCCAGTGAATTTTGGCAATTATCTCTGGTTCCTCTGCTTTTTCTAAACCCAGCTTGAACATCTGAGTTCTCAGTTCATGTAATGCTGCAGCCTAGCTTGGACAATTTTGAGCGTAACCTTACTGGCATGGGAGATTAGTGCAGTTATTTGGTGGTTTGAACATTCTTTAGTATTGTCCTTCTTAGAAATTAGGGTATGTTTATTATGTTTCATGGAAATTTGAGTTAAGGTTTTATTTTGATTGCTTTAATTTAAATATTAATTTGGAAGTAATCCACATTTTAGACTATTAAATCATCCTATCTAAGAGCATGGGATCTCTTCACTTATTTATTACATGCACATTATCCTCCTGTATGTCCTTTATTTGTTTTTTATGTTATTTTTATAGAGGTCTTGTATGCTTAAAGCTCAACATTCAGAAAACTAAGATCATGGCATCTGGTCCCATCACTTCATGGGAAGTAGGTGGGGAAACAGTGGAAACAGTGTCAGACTTTATTTTTGGGGGGCTCCAAAATCTCTGCAGATGGTGATTGCAGCCATGAAATTAAAAGGCGCTTACTCCTTGGAAGAAAAGTTATGACCAATCTAGACAGCATATTCAAAAGCAGAGACATTATTTTGCCAAGAAAGGTCTGTCTAGTCAAGGCTATGGTTTTTTCAGTAGTCATGTATGGATGTGAGAGTTGGACTGTGAAGAAAGCTGAGCACCGAGGAATTGATGCTTTTCAACTGTGGTGTTGGAGAAGTCTCTTGAGAGCCTCTTGGACTCCAACCAGTCCATTCTAAAGGAGACCAGTCCTGGGATTTCTTTGGAAGGACTGATGCTAAAGCTAAAAGTTTAGTACTTTGGCCACCTCATGGGAAGAGTTGACTCATTGGAAAAGACTCTGATGCTGGGAGGGATTGGGGGCAGGAGAAGGGGACGACAGAGGATGAGATGGCTGGATGGCATCACTGACTTGATGGACATGAGTTTGAGTGAATTCCGGGAGTTGTTGATGGACAGGGAGGCCTGGCGTGCTGCGATTCATGGGGTCGCAAAGAGTCAGACACGACTGAGCGACTGAACTGAACTGCACTGTATACTTTCAGTGATGTTGACTTTTACTTTGTTGCTGTTGATATTGCAATCAGTATTTTTCACTCTTTAAAATGAGATTTTCAGTTGGGTTTTACTAGTCTAGGGACATTGACTTTTGTAGGTTGATCTAGTATCTGGCAGCTGTTGATTGTGCTGATTTTTCTAGGTAGATTATCACATTTACATAGAAGACAATTTACCATCTTCCAATCTTTACACCTATTATTTTCTTTCACTTTTGTTTTGCAACATTGACCTCTTATACTAAGTTAAATTAGTAGAGATGATAGAATACAGCACCATAGGAGTAATACCTTATCAACTGCTTTTTCTGAATCAATAGATATTATTATACAATTATTGTTCATTGATATTTTATAATTTATATATAGCTATATATACGCTATGCTAAGTCACTTCAGTCGTGTCTGACTCTGTGTGACCCCATAGACGGTAGCCTACAAGGCTCCCTGTCCCTGGGATTCTCCAGGCAAGAACACTGGAGTGGGTTGCCATTTCCTTCTCCAATGCATGAAAGTGAAAAGTGAAAGTGAAGTCGCTCAGTCGTGTCTGACTCTTAGCGACCCCATGGACTGTAGCCTACCAGGCTCCTCCGTCCATGGGATTTTCCAGGCAAGAGTACTGGAGTGGGGTGCCATTGCCTTCTCCAATAGCTATATATATTTAACTACAATATAGTGGATTTACAATGTTAGTTTCAGGTATACAGCAGAGTAATTCAATTATACATATCTATGTATTTTCAGATTCTTTTCATTACAAGTTATTATAAGTTGTTATAGGATATTGAATGTAGTTCCCTGTGCTAATCAGTAGGTTCTTGTTATTTATCTATTTTTATATAGTAGTGCGCATCTGTTAACTCAAACTCCTAGTTTATTTCCCCCTTTCCCCTTTGATAACCGTAATCTATGTCTGTGAGTCTATTTTATAAATAAGTTCATTTGCATCATTTTTAAAGATTCCACAAATAAGTAATACCATGTGATAATTGTGTTTCTCAGTCTGGCTTACTTTGCTTAGTATGGTAATTTCTGGGTCCATCCATGTTGCTGTACCTGTCATTATTTCATTCTTTTTTATGGCTGAGTAGTATTCTATTGTGTGTGTGTATATATAATACACTATATATATATATATATATACACACACACACAAACACCACATCCTCCATGTCTTGGCTCTTGTAAATAGTGCTGCTATGAACATTGGGGTGCATGTATCTTTTTGAATTAGAGCTTTGGCATTTCCAGATACATGCCCTGGAGCGAGATTGCAAGATCATATGGTAACTCTATGCTTAGTTTTTAAGGGAACCTCCTTATTGTTGTTCTGTATTTTTCTTCATTTTGATCATGATAAATTATGTTGTTAGATTTTTGATGCATCCCTGGTTAATTTCACTTGAGCTTGATACACATAAATCATTGTTGATTCTGCTAGCTTCTATTTTATTTTGTATCTTTGTATTGAAATTTATAAGTGAAATGACTCTAGAATTGTCTTTGCTTATGTTTATCTAGTTTCAGAATCAAAATTACATTTTCTCATAAGATGAGCTAGGTGAAGTTTCCCTCTTTTGCTATTTTTTAGAAGCAGTGCTTAAAACTGGAATTCATCATCCCTTGAGAATTTTATAGAACTCTTCCATAAACTATCATGCTAGTTTTGGGATAGGAAAGTCATTGAATTTCTTTTATAGCTCTTAACTGGTTTCTTTAAGGTCCCCAAATCTTGTTGCTATAATTTTGACAGTTACAAATTTTTAGTCTTCTATTCATTTCATCAGTGTTTTCAAATATACTCACCAACAGCTGTTTCTTAATGTCTTCCTTCCTTACTCCCATCCATCCATCCTAATTTCATGAGGAGGGCATGCAACTTTCCTCTTTTTTCCCCTTGATCAGTATTGCAAGAGATTTATATTTTATTTTCCTTATGAGACAAGAAAATTGTCTTTCAAATGTGGTAATCTTTTGTTGTGTGTGTTCTCTATTTCTTTGATTTTTGCCCTATTATTATTTCCTTAGTTTTCATTTCCTTGGGTTTGCTCTAAGGCTCTTTCCCCAACTTATTTAGTTACATGCTTAGCTAATTTACTTCTAACTTTTCTTATTTCCTGATCATTTATTTAAACCTATAAATTTTTCTCTAAGCATGACCTTACTAGTGTCCTGCAGAATTTGACAAGTGGTATTTAAATTATCATTCAGTCCTGAATATTTCTAAATTTCCTTTACCACTTCCTGCTTAACTGAATAATTATTTGATAAAATGTGACTTCATGTTTATAAAAATGTAAGTTATCCTTTTGCAGATAATTTCTGTTTCATTGTTGTTGAAGTCTGATATTGTTCTTCAGTAATATATTGAGATTACTTTAATGATCCGACACGTGGCCTATTTTTGTAACCAGGGTGTGATAAAAGCTATATTCTTTATTTATTGTTCCCATATATATTCTGTATATACTTAGTGTGTTCTCAGTTGCTAAGTTGTGTCTGACTCTTTGTGATCCCAGAGGCTGTAGCCCTCCAGGCTTCTCTGTGCATGGGATTTCCCGGGCAAGAATTTTTCTATCCCTGACTCTTCCCTCTAATAACACACAATACATCAGCATGCTCTTATGTTCTTATCTTTGTCTCCCTACCTTCTTGGCTGTTAATTAGGATTGACAACAGGTTTCTGTGATGTGTAAATATCCATCACAATTCAAGACACAAAATAAGTATCTGATGACATTGTTCCTTTTTCTCCTTTAAAGGAAGTTTGTTTCTTTTAAAAGAAAAAGTTTGTCTACTGTCATCCCCAAACTAATGTCATTAACGGAAAGTTTTTCTGCTAAAATAATCAGTATCAATTGATTCATTTATTGAACTCCTATAAGGTGTTATAGCACATAAAAAAGAAAATGACACATGTACATCTGAAGAAAAGTACCTCTATGCTGTTATTTAACTGTGACAGATAAAGAAGTTTGTGGCAGTCTATATGAATTGGGTTGGGGCTTCCCAGGTGGTAACAGTGGTTAAAGAACCCATCTGCCAAGGCAGGAGAGGTAAGAGACACAGGTTCGATCCCTGGGTTGGGAAGATCCCCTGGAGGAGGGTATGGCAACACACTCCAGTATTCTTGCCTGGGAAATCCCATGGGCAGAGGAAACTGGTGGGCTACAGTCCATGGGGTCTCAAAGAGTCGGACACAGCTAAGTGACAGCATGCAGATGACTTGATATATGTAAAGTATGGGTATGAAGACGTAGAAGACACAGACCGAGCTTTAATTCCTCTTTCTCTTGTCCATAGGGTCTTCCTTTGCTTACTCAACAACGGTCAGATAGAAATCTTTAAAATCCCTCATCATGACATCTAATTATGGTTGAGATTTAAAATCAAGTGACTGCTATCTATTTTAATAAATACATTTTCTGTGAAAGATGTCTAAGATAAGTTTATTCTTGTAGCCTCAGGATCCTGATAGATACAGGGATTATACACCACATATTGGGTTTTATAACTCAGACTCTTCTGGGATTTTTAACACAGGTTGGAACTGTCACTCATACTCAGTGGAGTAGCTCCCTGGAGTTTTTTAGTAACAAGGTGCTAATTTAGTAATAGCCCTGAGCATTTGTGAATATCCTGTTATAGATATTTTATAAGCATTAACCATTTAATCCTTTACAACTGGAAAGGTCAACGCATAATCCCAATAATTCACTTGGGGAAACTGAGGATCTTCAATAACTCACCAAAGTCAGGTAACTACCACAGGACAGAGCTGGGATTTGAACTTGTCTGTGCTGACTCTGGTGCTTTTCTTCCTTCCACTGTACCGCAGCTGCTCCAATATGACTTCAAACTGGAAAACTCCATACACACGTCTGAATCTCTTTCTTTTATTTCAACCTATTGTAAGGGGCTCACTTACACACCTTACCAAGCACACACATACATGGTTAAAAAGGATCAGCACCCATCAAAATCATTTCACTTGTGATCCGAAATCCTATTGAAACGCTGATCTCCTGAGAGAAGTAATGCTGGAGGGTTATGGCATTTCTTGGTTTCTTGATTACAGTAATTTGGCCTATATTTCCTTATTTGTTTTTCTTTCCCTAGTGCTCAGGTAGAGGACGGGACTGGGGGTAGGAGCTAGGCAGGGGAGGCAGGTCTGGCTTTACTTTTATTGGCTCTGAGGACCATGAAAAGCTTAAAGGGAGCAGGCTTCCTTGCTAAAGTTTGTTCCTAGCACTGCCTCTCGGGAGGTGGTGGGTGGGATGCAGGGAGGTCTGGGTTTGGACAGCCTTGATGGGCAAGGAGAAGATGCTGGGGCAAATGATGAGAGAGGCCTCTCTGTTTCTGTTTATTATGAATAATTTCAAAAAGGTAAAGGCAAGAGACTGAGACTATAATGGTGAAAAGGAGATAGCACAGCCCGGAGCCCAGGCTCAGCTTCCCAGGGCGTCTTCATCTGTCCCAGGGAGGCTGGTGCCTGCTGTCACTGACTCTTGCTCCTGAAGCCAATCTCTCTCTTAGGAGGCTCCGAATCTCCCAAGAACCAAGGAGTGCAGTACATATTCCTGAAAGTCACAGTGACAGGTGGGAATGTAGCCAAATGCCCCACACCATCCATTTATCATTTCATGTAACGGGCTGCTGCTGTGCAAGGTTCCTGTGGGCCAACTCTTGCAGCCAGTTCCTTAGTATCCCCTCCTTCTTCAGGAAGCTGACAGTTTTACCTTGACCGACCTTGGGGTGGGGTTGTGAACAGTTTCCGAGAAGTGGATCAACTGTGTCAGAGACTCTGCCTAGTGTTTTGTTTTGTGCTACACATACAGAATAAACTCATTTCATTTCCACGATAACTCTTTACTGAACGTTAGATATAATTTTCCCTATTTTACAAGAACTGAGGTCTAGGAAGTTAAGTGAGTTCCCTAAGACTCCTCAGGATGAGTAAGTAGTAAGAGTGGGATTCAAACTCATCTTTGGCTCCTTGTCTTCTTTCTGGTGACATGGATCTCTCTCAGCTGTGCTGTTCACCCCATTGAGAGGACAGCCCCTCCCTAGCCCTTTAGAAATGTGAACAATAATGATAATGATGAACAAGGATGGTGATCATCCCAGCAAGAATGAATAAACCTTCCATTGAAAGCTCTTGGAATTTGTTTGAATTTCCTCTTGTCAGAGTTATAGAAATTAATGAGCTGCTAGATCTGGACCTGGTGTGCCTTGATAAAAGGACTTATTTTTAGTGCTTTAGCATTTAAAAGGATCTGTTATAATTTCATGCTTATAATAACACTAAATAAGGGCCTGTATTTGTCTAGCATAATTGGAAGAAGCAAAGGAAAGGGGAAACAGTTACTTCCAAACAAATGGCATGACTGCTTCTTGCGAGAAATTGGAAGACAGAGAAACCCCCCAATGAAACAAACACCCGGGCTTTAATTATCCTCCATGGAGAGCATTTCCCACAGACCAGAGATGGCCTTTAGGAACACAAAGTCCCACCCAGCTAGGCTGGGAGTGTGTGGGTGGCTATGGGGGTTAGAAGGCGGGGCAGGGTTGTTTCAGTTAAGGAGTGATGCTGTCCATGAACAGCTTACTTGAGTTGCTTTAGGACCAGAGAGAAGGCACAGGAGTGCCGGTCCTTCCCTTTTTTTGACTGTCTCGGGGATGATTTATTGACCTGTCCTTTTGTCTTTAACCTCACTGTCTTTGAGGCCTCTGAGAACACGGTGGCTGAAATAAAGAAGGATGAGAGAGGGTTAAAGCCTAGGATGTAGTAAATGGACTACTCTCCCAGACTTCCAGATCAGCCCAGGGTCACTAAGTCTCATCCCTCCCTTGCTCTCTGCCCGGAACCCTTTTGTTGAGCACCCTCCTTACACGCAGCACCTGGGGCCCCGCCCCTCTCATGGCCACACCCCTTTCGTGGCCACACCCTCTCCCCATAATCTGCACCCAGTCCTTCATCTGCCAGTCTCTTTCTCCCACAGTAAAATTTTTTGCTCTCTTTGTGCATTTGCATTTCTGCTGACTGCTAAGATCAGTTTAATTTCATGGGTGTCATTTCCTTCAAGAATTCTCTCTCTGAGCAGCAGCCCATCGAATCCCCGATAAAACATATTTTCCTACGGTAATGATTTTATGGGCCCATAAGTCATGAATTTATTATGATCTCAGCTCCTGCTGCTGATTGCTGTAAAATGCAAAGTAATTAACAGCGAGCGGTAGCAGTTATTCCCACCTGGTAACGTGTTCCTTCGTTCACTGATGGGTTTGATTAAAGTAATGACTAAAGAGTAAAGCCCCGCTGTAAAATATTAGCATGATTAATACTGTATCCTAAATAAGAAACAAAACTAACGGGCACGGTCGGAGAAATTAAAAAAAAATGTATACACATAATCCTTCCTCTTCCACCCTCTCCCCCTCCCTTAAGCAATTGTTCTGGCTCATTTAGGGTAAGTCTTGCTTCCATTAAATAATGTATGGCTTCCAAGGCTAGGGGCTGGCTAAGAGAGCATGTTGCACACTTTCCATAACATCTTAAGTGCTGGTGTTAATTTTTTCCCCTTTCCTCTTTGATGTGCAGAATGGAGATTAGATGGCAATGTACTTTGGACTACAGCCTAGATATCAGTGACAGGGTCCCCTTCATTTCTGTGTGGGGAATGGGTCTTCATGGGCCATCTGGGACAAGAGCAAAAGGAGCTTTGGTGACTTTGCTTCTCTCCTTGACTAGCTGGAGCCTGGAGAAAGCTCTGTGGGAGTTCAGGGAAAGTATTACTCGGGCGATCCCCAACCAGAGAGCTACAACTGAAGCTGATGACCTTCAACTTTACCTTTCGTAATGTTAGAAAAAACCTGTAGTGTTGAACTGTTCTGTGGAGAAACATATATGCCTCCTCGGTGCCTGAACACTTCATTGTCCTTATTCGTGGTGCTATAAAGAGGTACAACTTTCTTGAAGCCTCACTTTTCCTGAAGATGGAGTTGGAGGCCCTCTTGACTGTGGGGTTGGAGGCAGTTCTGTGTGTGGAACTCCAGAGCATCTATACCTCTCAACTCTGAGGAGAACTGCTGCTACTGCTAAGTCACTTCAGTCGTGTCCGACTCTGTGTGATCCCATAGACGGCAGCCCACCAGGCTCTCCTGTCCCTGGGGAGTTCTTGCCTGGGATTCTCCAGGCAAGAACACTGGAGTGGGTTGCCATTTCCTTCTTCAATGCATGAAAGTGAAAAGTGAAAGTGAAGTCGCTCAATGGTGTCCGACTCGTAGCGACCCTATGGACGCCCACCAGGCTCCTCCATCCATGGGAGTTTCCAGGCAAGAGTACTGGAGTGGGGTGCCATTGCCTTCTCTGCAACCAGGCACAGCCCTCCTGAAGTGGCTGTGGGCAGATAGAGGTTGACCGGGGGCTGAGGGTGAGCTGGAGGAGATGGCCTGCTGAGAGAGGTCTTGGAGAAAGGGGATAGATACGCCTTTGTCTTCCTCCAGTTGCTCTGAAATTAATTTCATACCTACCTCTGTGGGCTGGGGGAGAGAGAGACAGAGAAATATAGGAATATGTGTGCAGTAGGAGGACTCTCAAGCATTTGACCCAGGAAAAATTTAGGAGCGTCTTTCTTATGAGAGAATTGCTTGGCCAAGTGTTGAAAGACGGTCTATGGGAAGACAAGAGCCCACTTCTTTAACTCTTTGTGTGTGCATGCTAAGTCTCTTCAGTTGTGTCCAATTCTTTGCCTCCCCTATGGACTGTAGCCTGCCAGACTCCTCTGTCCATGGGGATTCTCCAGGCAAGAATACTGGAGTGGGTTGTCATGCCCTCCTCCAGGGACTCTTCCCAACCCAGGGATCGAACCCATGTCTCTTATGTCTCCTCCACTGGCAGGTGGGTTCTTTACCACCTGGGAAGTCCCTGGATGCCTATTATATGCCAGGCACGGGACTATAGTCTCTGTCATTAAGAAACTCCCAGGTTAAAAACTCAACTAAGAGAGAAGATGATAAAGAAAACCTCATGGGCGAAAGTATGAGTAAAAGAAGAAATGGGGACCTTGGGACTCTTGGTCTTCATTGCCTTGTGTGTCTGAGGGGCTGGAGAGAGAAAGCCACACTGCTAGGTAGGAGACAGAAGTGGATGACATAGGTGGTCCACTTCGTGAATTTGGAAGGGAAGAGACCGTCTTTTATGGGAGCAGTGGGCATCCTTTTTCTGACCCATAGCCACAGAGAGCATGGAGAAGAGTGCCATCAGTTTACACCTCTCCTTGATTTAGGGAACTTTCTTGGTGGTTCAGATGGTAAAGAATCTGCCCCCAAAACAGGAGACCTGGTTTTCATCCCTGGGTCAGGAAGATCCCCTGGAGAAAGAAATGGCAGCCCATTCCAGTATTCTTGCCCGTGAAATCCCTTGGACAGAAGAGCCTGGAGGGCTACAGTCCATGGGGTTGCATAGAGTCGGACACAACTGAATGACTTTCACTTCAGTTCGATCCTTGGTTTAGAAGAGCTCAAAGCACTTCAAAGTACAAGATCCTTGTTGGGGGAGAAGTGAAGGACAGATATAAGTGGAGGCTTCTTAATGATTTGGGGCCCTAATTCTGAAGAAGGAAATGATTTGTTCAAAGCTGCTCTTAGTAAAGGGCTGGTGTGAGATCAGACCCCATGTCTTCCCCATTAACCAGTCATGCCTATTTGCTTAATGGATTATGCTTCAGATGCCAGGTTTCTGGAGGCCATGCTGACAGGCCACCCAACTGGGTTTGAGCAAACTACAAACAATGGCAATTTGCACAGCTCTGTTGTGAGTCCCTGGAATAATATCACATGGGCTGCCTGGGAAAGAATCTGACAGAAAGGCATCAGGTGGGTTTTTTTTTTTTCCTGTACTAAAAATGACAGCTGCTTCCAAAGTGCAAGGTATTTTCCTAATCAAGGATGAAGCTGCGATGAGGTGAGGTTGGGGGTTAGGTGAGAGTAAATCGATCTCTAAAAATACTTTTTCCTCTTCTCTTCCCTTCTTAACAAATTAGGGAGAAACCCCTTGTTGCATGATATTTCAGAAATAATACAATAGACATGTGCCTTTCTGCCTTTACTCCTGGAGCCCTTGCTTCCCAGGGGTAGAGGAAGGAAGAGTTATGGGGATTGAGGTGCTGGCAACCAGGAAGATAAACGCAAGGCCCTCCCTCTCTCCACCGCTGAGCAGGTCAAAAAATGATTGCGTTGGGTGTGAAGGATTTATGTCTGCCGTGAGTCAGTCAGAGTGTCGGGGTAAATCAAGGCTGACATTTTTAGCATCTGGGGAAAAAAAAGCAATTGCATTTTATGTCTACATTTTGCTCGGCTAATCAAGGTGCGGAAGAGACAGTCTGCCTGGGGAAGCTTTTCCACTTTTTATTATTTAGGTAGGGTTTGGTTCGCCCCATAGAAACACGGAGCAAATCTATAAAGGCCTCAGTTTAGAGTCAGGAAGAAAGGAAAAGGCCCTCCCTGTCACATTTGATTTGGAGAGAGAAGTTGGCAAAATGTATCAACAGCTGAGGAAGGGGATTTGGGGAGGAGCTGGACATGGGGGGTTTCTGAGCAATCTTATGAACAAAGAAGTGAAGAGTCATCTTTGTAAAGAGTTTTTCTCTCACTGAGTCTCCAACAGGACCTAGGATATACTAGAACTTTTAGAAAACAACTAGCTTGATGTTTTTAACTAAATTAGCCAGCTGCTAATTGACCATTTGTTAGTCCTTGAGCTGAAGCAACCAATGAAATAACTAAGTAGATGAGATGGAGCTGTTAAAGCAGCTGATGTATACTGACATGGTTCAAAATCAAGTCATAGTTAATGTGTGCAAGGGGAAAAGAAAAGCGAACAAATTCACTAGTCATATTTCTTTTCAGCTTTCTGTTTTCAAGGCTAATTATTGGTTTATCTAAGTGCTTTGCTTTCATAAATGAGAATGTATTTGGATTTCAAAAATCTTCTATTTTACACCAGGGACTAGATTCAGCAAATATACTTTCATATGTTAGTGGATAGTAATCATGATAGCAAACTTTTCTTGAGAGGGAGGGGATTTCTTATTAAATCACCAATGCCTCAGGAGAGGGTTGCAATCTCTGTTTTACAGAAGGGGAAACTGAAGCTTAGAGAGGTTGACTCCTATATTTGAGGTTGTATCTGGCTCTTCCTAGCTGGTAATAACTAAAAAGTTCTTTCAACAGAGACAATTCTGCCTCCACAACCCTCATGCCTAACTTCTTTGTGGGCTGCATCAGAGTTGATCTCAGCAGAGATGCACAGTTACACTAATAATGTTAGGATCAAGAGCTTTTATGAAAACACATTTTGTTAATAACTAGATTTTCCTTTTTATGGCCCTGAAAAAACTTGGGAACCAGCCACAGGTCCTGAAAGTGTGAGATGATGATGGTAATAGCTAAAATGTGTTACGTGGGCTTCCCTGGTAGATCAGTGGTAAAGAATCTGCCAATGCAGGGGATGTGGGTTCAATCCTTGGGTTGGGAAAATCCCCTGGAAAAGGAAATGGCAACCCATCCCAGTATTCTTGTCTGGAAATCCTTATGGACAGAGGGGCCTGGTGGGCTACAGTCCATAGGGTCGCAAAGAATCACACATGACTTAGCAACTGAACAACAACAAATTGCTGACTTGTCATATGCCAGACACCATGTTAAGTTCCTTATACTTACTTACTCACAGTATCCATAGTCCTAAAAAATGAGCCAGTTAGGAACCCAAGCTTCAGATGAAGAAATGGAGGGCCCAAGAAGTTCAGAAAATTTCCATGCTTTTAACTAAGAAGCCAGGATAGGAAGCCAAGAAAATGAGATGGTGTCAGAGCCCAGTACTGCTAGCAATGGCTTGGCCAGGCCAGGACGTGTTTGGGTGGGACAAGAGTATTGCAATAGTTTGTTCATTACCTTCTTGTGTATGTGTGTCCTCAAATGATTATTTTGTGGTGTCTGATTTAAGAGACTTCCAAGTTTTCTTACAAGCAATTAATACTCTTGGGACTTCTCTTGTGGCTCAGATGGTAAAGAATCTGCCTGCAATGTGGGAGACCAGGGTTTGATCATTGGGTCAGGAAGATCATCTGGAGAAGGGAATGGCTACCCGCTCCAGTAGACTGAGTTTTCTTGCAAACAATTAAAGCTCTTCCTCTATTAGCACATATTTAGTTTAAAAAGAAAGGGTCAATAAAACTGGAAGAAAAATAAGGAAAAAAAAGTTGCCAACAAAAAGACAAAGAAGAAAATACTTGTCCCTCCCAAAGGAAATCAGTCCTGAATATTCACTGGAAGGACTGATGCTGAAGCTGAAACTCCAGTACTTTGGCCACCTGATCTGAAGAGCTGACTCATTTGAAAAGACCCAGATGCTGGTAAAGATCGAATGTGGAAAGAGAAGGGGATGACAAAGGATGAGATGGTTGGATGGCATCACCGACTCAATGGACATGAGTTTGAGGAAGCTCTGGGAGTTGGTGATGGACAGGGAGACCTGGGGTGCTGCAGTCCATGGGGTCACAAAGAGTTGGACATGACTGAGTGACTGAACTGAACTGAAGAATCTTTTATCTGAGATTTCAAACACTGCTTCCCTTCTTAGGGCCCTAGGACCCCTCCCTAGATGTCCTAGAAGGGGTACAGGGACCTTAAAGTTATCTTCAGTATATCAAAAAGTCAAACTAAAATTGATTTACAGATAATAAGGCATCTTAGTGTAAGTCAAACAGCATGTTCATGGAGTTATATTTGCTCAGTGAGGTAATGCTGATTACTGCATACTGATTGTTCTTTGATGAATAAAGATAGGGGAATATTCTTTAATAAAGGTCGTCAATTAGACAAAATATATATTAAAAAATAAGAAACCTCATAAGGAAAAGAATAAAAGGTCTTTGGTGACAGAAAGCCTAGAAGCCCCTGATAAGAAGAAGGTTATTTTTTCTTTTTGTTCTTTGTGGCTCGACTATTTGTTGGAAATGTTAGCAAAATAGCTTTCAAAGCCCAATGAGATAATTTATGTAAAGTGTTATGCAAATACTAGCTTTTTTGTTATTAATATTAACAGTAATAGTCATGATAATGATTTTGCTGTGGAGCAGGTGAAATTGCATCAAGAACCTTAATTTTAAAACTTTTCCTCAGTAGAGATTTGTTCTCTTCTGCACCAAATCTTGTGTTAGTGTAGGTGTACCCTGTATGGTGTGTGCTGTGTGCTCCCGCGTGTGTCCACTGCGTGTGTCACACTGTATGTGCATGTGCGGTGTGTACACACACACGTGCCATGGTTTTGTGAAAATACCGTAGCCCCCACCCGCTGTGGCTCATCGTGCAGCTGCACATTACACAATTCTTTGCTCTGAAAACTTATTTGAAAGGGTGATGAAGCATTTGGGTTGTGCTGTGGGTTTTCACTCCCCAATTTTTGCCATTAATTAGACAAACCTCCCCACCAAATCCTCCCAAGGAGGCTGAAGGGTCTGGGAGAAGCTGGACCTGAGAATCTGGCCGTCTTTATCTTGGGCCTGTGCCTCTGAACACAAGGTCGTTTGAATGTCACAGTGAGGCTGTGAAATCGGTGTCTCAGGTACGCCTCCAACACTATGGACTTGACTTAATGCTTCCTTTTTAACTAGTTGTTTTGATGCGCTGTGGAGACAGTGTGAGTCACACTATTAATTGGGCAGAGATTAGCACATAATCAAATCACATCTGCTTAAAAAAAGTCAGAGCTCTCTTTATTAAAATGGAATAAAGTGTAAATTGATCTATAGCAATTTGACTCTGCACTCCTGGTTAAGAAAAGGCTATTGAGTGGAATGAGATCAGTACCTACTCTAATCTTTGTTATCAATCTCTTGTTGGTCTGTCTCTGTACTTCTTTCGTCTTACTTCAGAGAAAGCCTTGGTAGTCTCCACATGGCTCTCTGAGGTTCAGTCTGTCCACACCTTCTCTGCCTGCCTCATCAGCTCCTTCTACTGCTGCCTCACTCCAGCTCCAATTGAGGCTCATATTTACCATCAGCAGGCAAAGGTGCCTCCTAAACACCCCAGTTTACTCTGCATGTCCACTTACTCTAGATCTCTCCTCTGCTTCTCTCTTTTTAAATTTAATTGTTAATTCTTGGCCACTCTGTGTGGGATCTTCGTTCCCAGACCAGGGATCAGGCCTGCATTGGAAGCAGGAAGTCTTAACCACTGGACCACCAGGGAAGTCCTTGCTTATCTCTTTGCATGAAGTTAGCTGTCCTCTTGATCTGGCGTGGGTACTACTGGTCTCTTTCCAGTATCTGAAGCCATAGGCCATCCCTCCCCATCACCTGCATGCACACACGAGTAGGTGTGTTCTAACCTGTGAGGGCCTGCTTACCAAGCATTGTTGTTTCTTTTTTGTTCTTAAGCTCATTATTTATTACTCATCTTTACATAGACTAGACCTCTTCAACGTCATTTTTCACAGTGTACCAAAGACTTTGCCAGGGACTTAATTCCACCCCCCGCCCCATCTTATTATTTAGATTGACCAGTGTGGTCAAAGACAGTGTGTAGTGGTTTCTCACAAAGAGGAAGCGCTACCATGGCCTCCAGGGGCTACAGGTTCACTGGGTTAGGCATTGAGTTAATAGGGGATATGAGTTGATTTGAATTACTATTTTTCTTCACAGCAATCTCGGCAGCTTTAGGGAGCTGGAACATGGAATAAAATGGTGGCTGAAAAGACATTCCAAGTGACCACTGCTATCCACTTCACAGCATGGCAAAAGTGGGAAGGTTTTAGGCTTTTGAGTGTGACATGTATGCAAATCCCAACTCCTGTTATTTTGCCTGTGTGACCTCTCAGTCTCAGTTTCCTAACCCATAAACTAGGAATGATGATACCTTCCTCACAGGTGGTTGTTAGGGAAAAAATGAGATGATATATTTAAAACAGATCACAGAACACACTATAGGTCCACAAATGTCATGGGCTAAAGTACATTATCAGAGAGGTGGATATCCTTGAAGTGAAAGTGTTACTTTTACTCTCAGTCATGTCCAACTCTTTTGACCCCATGAACTGTAGCCTACCAATTTCCTCTGTCCATGGAATTCTCCAGGCAAGAATACTGGAGTGGGTAGCCATTCCTTTCTCCAGGGGATCTTCCCAACCCAGGGATCAAACCTGGGTCTCCCGCATTGCAGGCAGATTCTTTACTGTCTGAACCACCGGGGAAGCCCCTGGGGGAAATGTAAAACTTAAATTATTAACACAGCCATTCCTCAAATGAATTCTGAACACTGAAAATAAATGAGCATAGAACTGCCAGAGATGAAGTTCCTAAGGAAAGCATATCCTTTACTGCAAGCTGAGCCCTGCACTTCCTGGGATGCTTGGGGTATGTTGCCAGTTTGGTGGCAGGGAGGCAGAAGACGATGAGCTGTCTCAGCTCAGTTCTCAGCCTTAGGGCAGTGCCTTGGGTGGTAAAAAGATGCAACTCAAATCTTTAGAAATTGAGAGAAGGAACAGGAGAGAAGTCTCTACAAAGAACTGAGAGTCAGAAAGAGACTTAGGAGAGCCCCAGCAGGGTTACTTAAGAGAAAATCAGGTGCCAAGGTCTGAAGGTTGAAACATGGAGGGAAAAGGATGCAGACTTTGAGATGCTAGAAGAAAGATTCAAAATACCTGTACAAATTAGAATTCTGTTTGGATTTTGGTCTGAATCAATAAGGTAATATGGATACATGAAGAGTCTTGAAATTCCGATGCCAGTTACAGAGGTATAGTGGTGTGTGTGTGTGTGTGTGTTTATATGCATGTGCACATACATGCAAAGGATGATCATCCTCCTCATAACAAACACTGGTTCCTTCAAGTGTGCCCTGGGTCCCATTTCTTTCTTGCTTCCATCTTCAGGTTTTTGGTTTTTTCCTCTCTCCAGCATCATCAGTTTTTCCTTTTCTTACTGCATTGTATGTATTTTCCAAGGTAAATCAAAATGAAGTCTTCTTTTGATTGCTTATTTTCTCTAACCAAAGCCTCAATTCTCTGCTACTCTTTAAGATCAGATTTCTTCTAAAAGTTGTTAAATTGTGTTTTAATTATGTCCATTCATTCTTCAGTTCCCTCCTCTATCCTGAAGGTGGCTCAAGGCACTGCCAACTTATTCATTGTGCCATCCAAGGGTCAGCTCTTCAGTCTTCATCTTCATCAGTCTCCTAGCCACCTTCTCCAGGGCTGGTCACACTCTTCTTGGCATAGTTCTCTCCTTCCTTCCATGACATCACATGTTTCCTGGTTGTCCTTTCCCCCTCTAGTTCCTCCCTTCAGTATAGGCTCTCTGAGTGTGGTTATGCTCTAAGGCTTGGTTTTCCCTCTTCTCTCCATGTACTTATTTCCTATGTGATCTCTTCTATCCTTATAGCCCCAAATTTCCTCTATATGCTAATGAGATAAATAAATAAATAAATAAATAAATATATATTTATGTCTCCAGGCCAAAAATCTCTTCTGAGACTCAGACTCATATATCTACCTGGCTACCTGACATCTCTACCTGGATATCTCAGTTCAGTTCAGTCCCTCAGTCGTGTCCAACTCTTTGCAACCCCATGGACTGCAGCATGCCAGGCCTCCTTGTCCATTACCAACTCCCAGAGTTTACTCAAACTCATGTCCATTGAGTCGGTGATACCATCCAACCATCTCATCCTCTGTTGTTGCCTTCTCCTCCCACCTTCAATCTTTCCCAGCATCAGGGTCTTTTCAAATGAGTCAGCTCTCCACATCAGGTGGCCAAAGTATTGGAGTTTCAGCTTCAACATCAGACCTTCCAATGAATATTCAGGACTGATTTCCTTTAGGATGGACTGGTTGGATCTCCTTGCAGTCCAAGGGACTCTCAAGAGTCTTATCCAACACCACAGTTCAAAAGCATCAATTCTTCAGCACTCAGCTTTCTTTATAGTCCAACTCTCACATACATACATGACTACTGGAAAAACCATAGCTTTGACTAGACAGACCTTTGTTGGCAAAGTAATGTCTCGGCTTTTTAATATGCTGTCTAGGTTGGTCATAGCTTTTCTTCTAGTAACAAGCGTCTTTTAATTTCATGGCTGCAGTCACCATCTGCAGTGATTTTGGAGCCCCCCAAAATAAAGTCTGTCACTGTTTCCACTGTTTCCCCATATCTCACAGACATCTCAAAAGAAAGATGTGAAAATGGAATTTTGCATTTTCCTTGCACACCTGTTCCCTTTTTAGAATATCCTCTCCCCATAAATGAAGCCACCATCAGTGTAATTGTTCAAGCCTACAGCCCTCAAATTATGAATAGGTACTGCTGTATCTATTGCATTCATTTGTTCAGTTAGCATTTACAGTTGATTCTCATTATTTGAGGCAGTTATGTGCTATGAAGTTGCTGAGAATACCAGTATAGTGAATGCTGAACCATTGCTCCTAGGGAGATTACAGGCTTAGGTTCCTCTAAGCATTTGGTCAAGCATTTTTGCCAACTGCTGAATACATTCCATGTGTGTTTCTGTTCACAGACAACTTCTTTTATGTATATTGTTGATTTGTCAACACTGTACTCACGGCCAACAGCACCATCACTCTTGCCTGAATGAAGTTTATCTGACACACGTATTTTCTCCATAAGGTATATGACAGCCTTCTTGCACTGAGGAACACTAGAACGCACTTGAGCAATATACTTGGGGACCATATTAAGCTCAAAAGTGCCAACGAAAAGCACACAAATGCAAGAAAGTGGCACAGAGTAGACAAGGAAAAAGATACCTCTGTACAGCATGAGAGCTGGAACAAGAGGGTGGAGCATTGCTTTATGGGCCATCAGCTAGGAACACACGCGTCAGGCAAATCAAAATTTTCACCTGTCTACAAATGTCTGTGAATGAGGGCAAAAGTGCCCCAAGTATCAATTGGGGCGTTTCATTTAGACAGTAGATGAATTTGCACATGTGGAATCTGTAAATAATGGAGTCCAGTATATTAATATTTATGTACTAGATGTACTATGATGTACTAGATGCTATGTTTTTGAAGATAGACTGCTAAGACCAAAACACGCATGGTCTCTTCCATGGAAGGTATTCATTCTGACTCTGGAGTATGTATTTTGAACCCATCTGCTTTTCTCCACTCCCTCCCTCAATTACTCTGGTTCTTACCACTGATATTTCTCATTTGGGCCATTACTTATTAAGTAACCTCCTTCAGTTTTGCCTCTTCCAATCCCTTCTCCCAGCATGACCAGAGTCGTCCTTTCAAACATGAATTATGCCACTGTTTGAATTTTATCCATTAATGACTTCCTACTCACCTATCTACTGAGGCAGCAGTCTGGCTTAGCTCTACAGTCTCATCTCGAACCACAGCCTCCCTTTACTGATGTTCCCACCACACTGACATCCTTTCGGATATTGTGTGGCCAGGTTCTTTCCTGCCTCTGAGATTCTGTCCATATCTTTCTCTGTCTGTGCCCAGATCACTCAGCACACTTTGGTTCATCCTCAGGTCGAATACTAACTCTCTCCTCGAAGAAAAACCTTCCTTGAACATAAGGTCTGCCTTGTTATTCTCCATACAGATATACCTTATTTTTTTTTTAAACTCCTTGTAACATATTTATATTTTTCTTTCTTACTAGTTTACTGTGTCATCCCTACTAAACTAATTCCATGAGTTCATATACTATCTTTGCTCTGCTTAGTACTCATTCCTTGTATCTAGCACAGTGCCTGATTATATTAATCACATAATCAGTATTATGAATGAATGAATTTAATGAATTACTAAATGAATAGCTTAGAGTGTCAAAGGACCACTGTATATAGGCTTGTACCAGCTGAGGTAGAGAAGCTCTGGTATTGTCTTCATCCAAATTTCTCTTGCTATTTCCAGTCCTCCTAGGCAGCTATATTCTATATTCTAATTCCTTACTTTGGATTTATAATTCAGTATTTTTGTTAGCTCCAGTAGTCCATCCTCTAATAAGCAGAACCAGATATTTGCCATAGCAGCCTACCTTCTTGGAGCAGGTTCCCAGTGCTCACTGTATCACCATGGTCCTAGAGAGGATTCCTGGTGCTCTCCTAGACAATCAGCGCCGCTGTGGTCCTTGCATACTCACCAATGTATCTGGTTTACATTAGGTCCTCTCACAGGTGAGCAAGAGCTGTCAAGGTGACCAAATCTTCTGAACCATCACCTGAATCTAAACTGCCCTGTTGATCATCTGTGACCTTAAAATACTGCGAATTGCACAAAGGAGAACTGATGTCAAAGGTCAGAAATTTCAGAAAGTCCTCTTTGGACCCAATATAAGGAAGAACTTCTAAAGTTGGCTGATTGAGTAGGTAGTGAGCACTCAGTCCTTCAAGGTGCGGAATGAGGATGATTGTATCTGATGAGTCAATAATCTTAGAGACTTCAGATTCTGGTCTGTGGACCACCCATGCCAGAATCATCTGTGGATGGTTGCAGGGCAGTGGGGTTGAGTAGTGTCCGGGACAAGTTGCACATCCATGCATGGTGGCCCTGGTATGTTTGTTAATAATCATTTTCTGGACTCAACCCCAAACTTTGACATAGGTGCTCTGCAGGATGCAACATGGAGAGATCTCTGAAGCTTGAGCATTCTGGCCTAGATAGTCTCTAAGGCTATCTCCCACCTTCAGATTGTGGCCTTGTAATCTCATGTATTCAACATCCATTCAACAACTGTTGATGGAAAGCTTCTGAGTGTCGGTCATGGTTCTTGGCTTTAGATATTGTGATGATTAACTTTCTGTGTCAACCTGGTTAGGCTATGGTACCTAGTTATTTAATTAAACACTTATCTAGATGTTCCTGTGGATGTATTTTGTAGATGTGGTTAACATCTATAATCAGTTTAAGTAAAGATAATGTAGGTGGGCCTCATCTAATCAGTTAAAATCTTTAATTGCAAAATAGCTTTTTTGCAGAAGAAATTCTGCTTCAAGGCTAAAGACAAGAGACCAAAGACTTCAAGACAAAACCCTTGCTTGAGCGTCCAGTCTGCTGGTCTGCCTTACAGATTGTGGACTTGCCAGGCCTCAAAACTGCATTGGCCAGTACCTTAAAATAAATCTCTCAAATATATGTCAGTTCAGTTTAGTCATTCAGTCGTGTCCGACTCTTTGCGACCCCATGAATCGTAGCACGCCAGGCCTCCCTTTCCATCACCATCTCCCAGAGTTCACGCAAACTCACGTCCATCGAGTCAGTGATGCCATCCAGCCATCTCATCCTCTGTCGTCCCCTTCTCTTCCTGCCTCCAATCCCTCCCAGCATCAAAGTCTTTTCCAATGAGTCAACTCTTCACATGAGGTGGCCAAAGTACTGGAGTTTCAGCTTTAGCATCATTCCTTCCAAAGAACACCCAGGGCTGATCTCCTTCAGAGTGGAGTGGTTGGCTCTCCTTGCAGTCCAAGGGACTCTCAAGAGTCTTCTCCAACACCACAGTTCAAAAGCATTAAATATGTGTAGGGCTGGCCAAACTGTTTATTCGTTTTGTTCCATAAGATGGCTCTAGTAGCGCTTAGTTGTCTTTAACTTCATTCAAAACCATTTTGTTAGACTGTATTGTGATAGCTGTCCTATCAGCTTGCATTTTAAAAACCTTATCAAAGTTGGTGAAGTTTTGTGTAGCATTTTAATGAAGATGGAAGAAAAAAGTGACATTTTTAGCATAATATGCTTTATTACTTCAAGAAAGGTAAAATGCAACTGAAATGCCAAAAAAAAAAAAAAAAACCACCAACATGTGTAGTATATGGAGAATGTGCTGTGACTGACAGAATGTGTCAAAAAGTAGTTTGCAAAGTTTTATGCTGGAGATTTCTTGCTGGATGTTGCTACAATGTTTGGGTAGACCAGTTGAAGTTGATAGTGATCAAATTGAGACATTAAGTGAGAACAATAAATCGTTAAACCTCTCGGGAGATAGCTGACATACTCAAAATATCCAAGTCAAGTACTGACAATCATTTGCACCAGCTGGGTTATATTCCTCATTTCATGTTTGGGTTCCACATCAGTCAGTCGTGTCTGACTCTTTGTGACCCCATGGACTGCAGCACACCAGGCCTTCCTGTCCATCACCAACTCCCGGGTTCCACATAAGTTAAGCTAAAAAAAACCTTCTTGACCTTATTTCTACATATGATTATCTACTTAAATATAGTGAAAATGTTCCATTTAAAATAACTTAGGATGGGGAATGAAAAGCGAATACTGTACAATAATGTGGAATGGAAGAGATTGTGGGGCAAGCAACATAAAGCACCAGCAACCATGTCAAAGGCTGTTCTTCATCCAAAGAACGTGATATTGTGTATATGGTGGATTGGAAGGGAGTTGTCTATTATGAGCTCCTTTTGGAAAACCAAATGATTAATTCCAGCAAGTACTGCTCCCAGTTAGACCAACTAAAAGCAGCACTTGACAAACATTCGGAAGATGCATAATCTTCCATCAGAATACTGCAAGACCACATTTTTCTTTCACCAGGCAAAAACTGTTGCAGTTTGGAAAAAAAAAAAAAAAACAACCAAAAAACTGTTACAACTTGACTGGAAAGTTCTGATTCATCCTATGTATTCACCAGATACTGCACCTTCAAAATTCCATTTATTTAAATATTTATAAAATTCTCTTAATGGAAAAATATTTCAGTTCCCTAGAAGACTATAAAAAGCACCGGTAAGAGACTGTAAAAGGTGTCTTTTGCTCAAAAAGATAAAGTTAGGGGAAGATGGAGTTATGCAGTTGCCTGAAAGGTGGCAGAAGGCAGTGGAACAAAATGGTAAATATGTTGTTCAATAAAGTTCTTGGTTAAAATAAAAAATATATCTTTTAATTTTTACTTAAGAACCAAAGGAACTTTTTGGTTAACCCAAAACTTCACAATAAAAACGTACCTTCTTTCTATCCTTTTCTCTCTCTTTCTCTCTCTCTGTCTGCTTGATCCAGACATAGAGCAAAGAATGAAACAAAATCTTTTATCTCATCAAGCTTAAATATTAGGTTCCACAGAGGACTATTATGTTTTCAGTGGTTTAAAATTTATTTAAACTTCTTTATGAATCAGGATTTATGGAGAAGGAAATGGCAACCCACTCCAGTACTCTTGCCTGGAAAATCCCATGGACGGAGGAGCCTGGTAGGCTCCTCCGTCCATGGGGTGGTGAAGAGTCGGACACGACCGAGTGACTTCACTTTCACTTTTCACTTTCGTGCATTGGAGAAGGAAATGGCAATCCAGTCCAGTGTTCTTGCCTGGAGAATGCCAGGGACGGGGGAGCCTGGTGGGCTGCCGTCTATTGCGTCGCACAGAGTTGGACATTACTGAAGTGACTTAGCAACAGCAGCAGCATGACTCAGCATATGGTCTATTTTGATAAACTTACCCCATGCTTGCAAAGACTATGTATTGTGATGTATTATGCAGCTGTAAGGTCAAGGAGGTTGAATGTCTGGTTTACATCATCTATGTCTCTCCTGATTTTTTGTCTAAGAGTTTTATTAATTGTTGAGAGATGTGTGTTAAAATCTCCTCTATGTAGTGGAATTGTCTATTTCTCCTTTAATTCTATACATTTTTGGGTTTTGTGTTTTGTAGCTCTGCTATTAGGCACATGCCACATTGATGATTGTGAAATCTTTTTGATGATACAAACAAATCACTCCATTTGTTATTTTGAAATGTCCTTTATCTTTAATGTTACTTTTTGTCTTGAAATCTATTTTATCACATACTAAAATAGCCACTCTGGACTTCTTTTTACTATTTGCTTGTATATTTTTTCCATCCATTTACTTTCAACCTATCTATATTTATTTCTGTTTCAAGTGGAGTCTCTTATAGACAGCATGTAGTTGAGTGTTGACTATTTTAATTATTCTTTCAATTTCTGACTTATATTGAAAGATTTAGTCCATTAAATTTAATGTAATTATTAATATTGTTTGGATTTGGGTCTGCCTTTTATTATTTGTCCTTTTCTACACTGTTTTTTATTCCTTTGTTTTAAGTTTTAGAATTCCATATTAACTTATCTACTAAACTCCATTTTAAGAACATTTTTTGTAGTGGTTCTAGGAACTATAATGTAAATTCTTAACTTTTCACAATTAAGTAAGAATTATTATTTTACCAATTCAAGTAAAGTGTGGAAATTTTGCAACAGTGTGGGTGCATTTACCTCCCACTACCATGCCTTTATGCTATAGTTGTTATATGTATTAAATCTATATAAACCCTAAAAGGCTGTGTTATAGTTATATAAGTCTGTATATTGTTTTTTAATTAAGAGGAAAATAGTATTTTATATATATATATATATATATATATATATATATATATATATATATATAAATCAGTTCAGTTCAGTCACTCAGTCATGTCCGACTCTTTGGCACCCCATGAATCGCAGTACGCCAGGCCTCCCTGTCCATCACCAACTCCCAGAGTTCACTCAAACTCACGTCCATCGAGTCGGTGATGCCATCCAGCCATCTCAGCCTCTGTCGTCCCCTTCTCCTTCTGCCCTCAATCCCTCCCAGCATCAGAGTCTTTTCCAATGAGTCAACTCTTTGCATGAGGTGGCCAAAGTACTGGAGTTTCAGCTTTAGCATCATTCCTTCCAAAGAAATCCCAGGGCTGATCTCCTTCAGAATGGACTGGTTGGATCTCCTTGCAGTCCAAGGGACTCTCAAGAGTCTTCTCCAACACCACAGTTCAAAAGCATCAATTCTTCGGCGCTCAGCTTTCTTCACAGTCCAACTCTCACATCCATACATGACCACTGGAAAAACCATAGGCTTGACTAGACAGACCTTTGTTGGCAAAGTAATATCTTTGCTTTTCAATATGCTATCTAGGTTGGTCATAACTTTTCTTCCAAGGAGTAAGCGGCTTTTAATTTCATGGCTGCAGTCACCATCTGCAGTGATTTTGAAGCCCCAAAAAATAAAGTCTGACACCGTTTCCCCATCTATTTCCCATGAAGGGATGGGACCGGATGCCATGATCTTCGTTTTCTGAATGTTGAGCTTTAAGCCAACTTTTTCACTCTCCTCTTTCACCTTCATCAAGAGGCTTTTGAGTTCCTCTTCACTTTCTGCCATAAGGGTGGTGTCATCTGCATATCTGAGGTTATTGATATTTCTCCTGGCAATCTATATATATATTTGCTATTTCCAGTGTTGTTTATTCCCTCCTAAGGATCTATCTGTTATTACTTTAGACCAAAGAGTCTCCTTTACAATGTGTTATAGTGTAAATTTGCTGGTGATGAGTCCTCATTAAAAAATAAAATCAGAAAATGCCTTAATTTTTGCCTCATTCTTGAAGTATAATTTTGCTCACCATGGAAGTCTAGCTTAACAGGCTTTCTTTTGGCACTTTAAAAATATTGTTTCATTATCTTTTGACTTTAAAGTTTTCAATAGGAAAGCTATGTAATTCTTATTTTTTGTTCTTTATGTAATATATTGTTTCTCTCTGTCTGCTTTCAAGGTTTTGCATTGGTTTTTACCATGTGATTTTGATATACACAGACATGGTTTTCTTTATAATTATTTTACTTAGGGTCTTGAGATTCTTAAATCTGTTTGTCATCAAATCTGGGTAAAATTTGGTCAGTATTTCTTCAAACATCATCTTTTGCCACACTATCTTACCCTTCTTACTCTGGCAATCCAATTATGTCCAATTATACATTAGATGTTCTGATGTTTTCCTCAGCTCTAATTTTTTATTGTTTCCCCCATACTCTTCAGATTAGATAATTTCTATTGCTCTATCTTCATGTTTCCTTTTCTCTGTAATCTCATTCTACTGTTAAACCCGTTCTGTGAATTTTTAGATTTGAGAATCTGTTTTTTACCTGGTCCAAAATTTAAAATTAAAAAAAAATTTCTCTGCTGAGATTTCCCTTCTCTTGTTCTTTGTGAGCATAGTTTACTTTATAACATTGAACATAGTTATAAAGCTCCTTAAAAATCCTTCTCTGAAATGGAATCCTTCTATTCTGTTGATGGTAATGTGAATTTGTGCAGCCACTATGGAAAACAGTATGGACTTTCATTAAAAAAACTAAAAGTAGGATTACTGTATGATCCAGTAACCCCATTCCTGGACATATAAATGGAAAAGATGAAAATTCTAATTTGAAGATACAGGTACCCCAATGTTCATAGCAGCACTATTTCTAATAGCCAAGGCATAGAAGTAACCTAAATGTCCACTGAAGATGAATGGATAAAGATGTGCTATCAGGGTGTGTGTGTGTGTGTGTGTGTGTGTGTGTGTGTGTGTATACACATCATGAACTATTACTCAGCCATAAACAAGAGTGAAATAATGCCACTGCAGCAACATAGATGAACCTAGAGATGATCATATTAAGTGAACTAATCAAAGAAAATATATACTATACTATATGTGGAATCTAAAAAAAGAATGATACAAATGAATTCATTTACAAAAAAGAAACACACTCACAGATTTAGAAAATGAATTTATGGTTACCAGAGGGGAAAGGGGTGAGGAAGGATAAATTAGGAGTTTGGTATTAGCAGATACAAACTACTGTTAGAAAATGAATAAACAAGAAGGACCTATTGTTTGAAATGGAAAAGAATCCAAAAAAGAATATATATATATATGTTTGAATATGAAAAAGAATTCATGATATACACACACACACGTATCTGAGTCACTTTGCTATACACCAGAAACTAACACAACATTGTAAATAAAATGTACGTCAACAAAAATAAATAAAATCCTTCTCTGCCAATACCAACATCTGTGCCAACGTGTTCATCTCTGATAACAACTTTTCTTGCTTTTCAAATTTTCATGGTCCCTAGAACATCAAATAATTTTTATTTTACCCTCAACATTGTGGCTTTTTTGTTGTGGACTCTCCAGATTCAGTTATATACCTCTTAAGAATGTTGACTTTTGTTTTGCCAGGCAATTAATTTGGCTGGATTTAAACTGAAAATTCTGTCTGTTGGCCAATTGTCAAGTCCAGTTTTTAACCTTAGTCGAACTGCTTTTGAGTCTGTCTGGTACTGCATAATTCTTTGGTGAGCCAGAGATTTTGGTAAGGTAGAGTGTCTGTACAAGACTTGGCACTCCATCTTTCTGGCCATTTTCTTTCTGAGATTCCCTCTTTCCAGTGGCTTTAGTTGCACCAAACTCTGTCTTCTGAGTCTTCAGACCAGAAACATTGTTTTTATGTTTTGATTGGTTTAAACTACCTTATATAATTCTGGCTCTTCTTCTTCTTCTTTTTTTTTTTTTAATTATTGGAGTATAGTTGATTTGCAGTGTTGTGTTAGTTTCAGTCATCAGATCAGTCACTCAGTCGTGTCCGGCTCTTTGCGATCCCATGAATTGCAGCACACCAGGCCTCCCTGTCCATCACCAACTCCCGGAGTTCACTGAGACTCACGTCCATTGAGTCAGTGATGCCATCCAGCCATCTCATCCTCTGTCGTCCCCTTCTCCTCTTGCCCCCAATTCCTCCCAGCATCAGAGTCTTTTCCAATGAGTCAGCTCTTCACATGAGGTGGCCAAAGTACTGGAGTTTCAGCTTTAGCATCATTCCTTCCAAAGAACACCCAGGGCTGATCTCCTTCAGAATGGACTGGTTGGATATCCTTGCAGTCCAAGGGACTCTCAAGAGTCTTCTCCAACACCACAGTTCAAAAGCATCAATTCTTCGGTGCTCAGCCTTCTTCACAGTCCAATTCTCACATCCATACATGACCACAGGAAAAACCATAGCCTTGACTAGATGGACCTTTGTTGGCAAAGTAATGTCTCTGCTTTTCAATATGCTATCTAGGTTGGTCATAACTTTCCTTCTAAGGAGTAAGTGGCTTTTAATTTCATGGCTGCAGTCACCATCTGCAGTGATTTTGGAGCCCAAGAAAATAAAGTCTGCCACTGTTTCCACTGTTTCCCCATCTATTTCCCATAAAGTGATGGGACCAGATGCCATGATCTTCGTTTTCTGAATGTTGAGCTTTAAGCCAACTTTTTCACTCCCCACTTTCATTTTCATCAAGAGGCTTTTTAGTTCCTCTTCATTTTCTGCCATAAGGGTGGTGTCAGTCATATAGCATGGTGATTTGGTTTTATATATATATATATATTTGGTTGTATATATATATATGCGCATGTGTGTGTGTATAGAAACACACATATACATATATATTCTTTTTCAGATTCTTTTCCTTTATAGTTTATTACAAGATATTAAGTATTATTCCCTGTGCTATACAGTAGGCCCTTGTTATCTGGTTTATAATAGTAGTGTGTATTTGTTAATCCCAAAAGTCCTAATTTATGCCTCCCTCTGCCCTTTTCCCTTTGGTAACTATAAGTTTGTTTTCTATGTCTGTGGGTCTATTTTTGTTTTATAAATAAGTCATTTGTATAATTTTGCTTAGATTCCACATATAAGTAATATCATATGTTGCCTTTGTCTGGCTTATTTCACCTAGTACGATAATGTCTAGGTTCATCATGTTGTTGCAAATATTTCACTCTTTTTTATGTCTGAGTAATATTCCATTATATGTATGTACCACATCTTCTTGACTATTGTAAATATGTGCTGTAATGAATACTGGAATGCAAGTATTTTTCTGGATTATATTTTCTCTGGCTATATGTAGTTCATTTTTAAAGTTGTAAAAAAGGGAAACTCATTTCATGTAACTTCCTTCTTCAAAGTCTTGTTGTCCCTCTGAATCTGACTAGTCTAGTCTTCAGGTTATTATTTTTTTTTTCTTTTTGGATTTTATCCAGAGTTTATAGTTGTTATCTGAGGGAAACTTGGTGTGATTGGCGCATAATGTTACCTGGCCATAGTGGAAGTAACACTGAAAATTACCTTGACTTTTGGACAGACATATCTCCGTGCCCTTGTGAAGTGTGTGCCTCTTAGAACAGATGGAAACAAAGAATGGAGCCAAAGTTATGGTGGGTCCATCTCAGAGGAACATCTTAGAGGCATTGTCTAGTAACATGTTGCTGACCTTGGTGTCAGATATTTAATGTAAATTAATGAAGAGGGAAGCATCTCTGCCATCTCTGTGTGGTAGTAGTTGAGGTTAGAAGAAAGAAAATGCTTGGGCTTGGTAGACAGAGTGACAAGGATCAACTCTGCATACAACTCACATGGTTTGTGACAGTGGGTCCAAGTTACCTAAAATTCCTCATTGGAAAAATAGATGTAATGATTCCTATCCTGCCCAGTTGGTTGTGTAGGTTCAACAGGATAAAGTGCTCAGGGGCCCACTGACAAGGTCCTCAAACCGTTTCCTCCTCTTTGAACTTTGGGAAATGGCCTGCCTTTGCCTTGAAGTACACATCTCCTCGTGATCTTGGGGAGAATTGAAATTAGGTCTGCCTCCCAGGTATATATATACAAGGGATAGCAGGATTTCACTGGGTTCTAGAATGAATTTTTTTTTTTTTTAAATTGTGCCGCTTTTAACTGTGTCTGACTCTTTGCGACCCCATGAACTGTAGCCCACAAGGCTCCCCTGTCGTTGGGATTTTGCAGGTAAGAATACTAGAATGGTTGCCATTTCCTCCTCCAGGGGATCTTCTTGATTCAGAGATAGAACCCACACCTCCCAGATCTCCTGCACTGGCAGGCGGATTCTTTACTACATTACAGAGAACCATACAGAAGATAAGCATTGTCTTTGAAGTCAGTGATCTGGTTTGAATCCCAGCTTTGTCAGTTCCACCCAATGTAATTTGGGCCAATTGATCTCTCTGAGGCTCAGTTGTTTAAAACATTCTTCATGGAGTTTTATGAAGGTTGTATGAGACCACATACATAAGGCTCCTATATCATCCATCAGGGCCTTGTGCAGAGGAAGTATGCAGTAGATGTTAGTTATTGTCGTTATCACTGTTGTTTTCTAAAAATGGGGGCCAATGTAAAACCATTGGCTTATTTATTTATTTATATTTGGCTGCACTGGGTCTTCATTGCTGTGTGTGGGTTTCTCTGGCTAGGGTGAGTAGGGGCTACTCTCGAGTTGTGGTGTGTAGAATTCTCATTGCTGTAGATTTTCTTGTTGCAGAGCTTGGGCTCTAGGGAGAGCAGGCTTCCATAGTTGTGGCACACGGGCTCAGTAGTTGAAACTCCTGGGCCCTAGAGCACAGGCTCAATATTCGTGGCTCATGGGCTTAGATGCTCTGCGGCATGTGGAATCTCCCTGAACTAGGGATTGAACTCTGTCTCCTGCACTGGCAGGTGAATTCTTAACCACTGGAACACCAGGGAAGTCCAATTACTGGTTTTTAAAACTGGAAAAGAGTCACTGGGAAGAAAGAGGAGCCAAAGAGGGTAGTGGGTAAGTGCTGGAGCAAGTCTATTAAATATTTTTTATAAGCGGGGAGTGTGTTTTGACAGTTGGAGAAGGAAACGGCAACCCACTCCAGTATTCATGCCTGGAAAATCCTGTGGACCGAGGAGCCTGGTGGGCTACAATCCATGGGGTCGCAAAGAGTCGGATATGACTGAGCGACTTCTCTGTGTGTGTGTGTGTGTGTGTGTGTGTGTTTTGACAGTAAGGCTAAACTTCCCATGGGGAAAAATTAACATGGGAAAACTGGAGTTTTGCCCTTGGAACAAGTCAGGCCCACTGTGGGCCTCTGCCTCGAGGACTAAAGATGAGATTAAATATTTAATGTTCATTTGTAATTAGGTCCTTAGGGGTCCTATGGAGCGTTTCACTGACACAGACATTTTTATCTATTTACATTTCCAGTTGTATGGGTAAAAGCATTGATCTTACAGTCCAATGTACCTGTGTGGAATGATAGTTTATGAGCAAAATCATAGCTCAGTTATCCAGCATTTGCAGATTTAAGGGGTGGAGGGTGGCCATAGAATCCTAGAGGATCGGATTGTAGCCCTCACCTAGGACTGGGGTTGAAGGACGCAGAGCATATTTTCAGGTTGTTGAGGAAGTGGATAGCACGTGGAAGCAGAAGTCATCCACCTTATCTTGAACTCTATAAAACTCTCATTTGGATGAGCATCCCTCTAACTGCTTAATTACTATTTGCCATAGATGTCCTTTTGCCTTCCAATACTGCAACTTCACATCATTCTCCACAATGTTCCTTAGATCTGCACCTAAATGCATATTCAGATTTACTGTTTCCTGAATTGTTTTGGTAAGAGAAACAGGAGAGGGGTCAGAAGAGTAAGATCACATCTAGAGGAGGAACAAACCCTGAGAGCTGGAGGAGACATTCAGAGGGCCAGGACGGCTCTGCATCCTCAGCAGGAGGAGCAAGGGACAGAGGCAGTGGTAGGTGAGCCCAGCGCAGCCTCCAGGGCCTGTGAGTGGGAGGAACCAGCCTTCAGCTGCCCCATCTTCCTAAGCAAGGGGAGTCACTGGCAAATATCAAGCCTGAAGGTAACAAGCTGGACTCATTAGCCTCAGTCAAATCACATGATTTACTGATTTATTTGACTTATTTTAAAATATGTCTCCAGATCTAGGGCCTCTGGATCTACTCCAAACCACTACCTGACATTTAATGGAAATCAGAGATTCTCTTTTCAAGGATACCAGGTCAGAAGGTTGGTCCTTAGGGGTCAAAGGGAGGAGAGGTCCTATGGTCCTTCAGATTGGAAATTGGGGATCAAACCATGAACTTACTGTGAGTCCTTAGGGAAAATTCCCTTTTCATGTCATGCCTCAGCTTTTCCGTTTTGTAATATTCTTCTTGGCACCCACCTGCTTGCAGATGAGGATGGGTGCAGGGTTTCTGGAAGATACCTGACCTCCCTACCTCCCTCCCTTTCTCCAGGTAACCAAGTTGGTAATAGAAAACTTTGGTCCCCACTCTGGGCTTTTGTCTCCTCTTATGTTTCCTGTCTTATCAAAGCGCCTCACCATTCCCTTAGTGAAAGCATCTTCTGCGGTCCCATCTCTCCCTTCTGAACCTCTGTCCTCAGTCACTCATTTACTCTTGTCAAGTCTACCTCATGTATATTTCTAAAATATATCTACTTCTCCAAAACTCTACGGCCATTCACTTGGTTCATACTAGAGTCATTTCTTGCTTCGGTGACAATAATCTTAATTCTTTCCCTTATTTCCAACCTTGTTCCCTGTACCCCTTACTCTCTCAACCTGAATGATCTTCTGAAATGTGAACTGCATCCTGTTGGTTCCTGCTTAAAACCTTTGAGTGGTACCCTGCTGTTGCCAGGTTAAGATCCCAACACTTTGGATTTTCAAAAAATTTTATCTTACATCGGACAACACATGCTTTATTGTGTTGGTTTCTTTCATACATCAGCATGAATTGGCCGTAGCTATACATGTGTCCCCACCCTCTTGAACCTCTTTCCTACCTCCTACCCCAACCCACCCCTCTAGGTTGTCACCGAGCACCAGGTTGAGCTCCCTGTGTTATACGCCAACTTTCCTCTATCTATTTTACATATCCACAGCTGGGAATTATTTTTGCTTTGGCTCCATCCCTTCATTCTTTATGGAGTTATTTCTCCACTGATCTCCCGTAGCATATTGGACCCCTACTGACCTGGGGAGTTCCCCTTTCAGTATCCTATCATTTTGCCTTTTCATACTGTTCATGGGGTTCTCAAGGCAAGAATACTGGTTTGCCATTCTCTTCTCCAGTGGACCACATTCTGTCAGATCTCTCCACCATGACCTGCCCATCATGGGTTGCCCCACGGGCATGGCTTAGTTTCATTGAGTTAGACAAGGCTGTGGTCCTAGTGTGATTAGATTGATTAGTTTTCTGTGAGTATGGTTTCGGTGTGTCTGCCCTCTGATGCCCTCTTGCAACACCTACCGTCTTACTTGGGTTTCTCTTACCTTGGGCGTGGGGTATCTCTTCAAGGCTGCTCCAGCAAAGCGCAGCCGCTGCTCCTTACCTTGGATGAGGGGTATCTCCTCACCACTGCCCTTCCTGATCTTCAACGTGTGATAGCTCCTCTAGGCCCTCCTGTGCCCGCGCAGCCACGGCTCCTTGGACCTGGGGTTGGTCCTCCCGGCTGCAGCCCCTGGCCTCAGACGCTGGGTATCTCCTCTAGGCTGTGCCCCCTGACCTCGGACGCGGGGTAGCTCCTCTCGGCCATTCCTGCGCCGTCACAGTCTGGCACTCTTGGCTGCTGCCCCTGACCTCCGACGTGGGGTAACTCCTCTTGGCCACCACCCTTCGGGCATGGGGTCCTCCCGGCTTCTGCCCCTGACCTCGGATGTGGGGTAGCTCCTCTCGGCCGCACTTAGTGCACTGGTCGCAGCATCCTGGAATGTGAAATCAAGTGGCCCTTAGAAAACATCACTACGAACAAAGCTAGTGGAGGTGATAGAATTCCAGTTGAGCTATTCCAAATCCTGAAAGATGATGCTGTGAAAGTGCTGCACTCAATATGCCAGCAAATTTGGAAAACTCAGCAGTGGACACAGGACTGGAAAAGGTCAGTTTTCATTCCAATCCCAAAGAAAGGCAATGCCAAAGAATACTCAAACTACCACACAATTGCACTCATCTCACACGCTAGTAAAGTGATGCTTAAAATTCTCCAAGCCAGGCTTCAGCAATATGTGAACCGTGAACTTCCTGATGTTCAAGCTGGTTTTAGAAAAGGCAGAGGAACCAGAGATCAAATTGCCAACATCCACTGGATCATGGAAAAAGCAAGAGAGTTCCAGAAAAGCATCTATTTCTGCTTTCTTGACTATGCCAAAGCCTTTGACTGTGTGGATCACAATAAACTGTGGAAAATTCTGAAAGAGATGGGAATACCAGACCTGCCTCTGATCTGCCTTTTGAGAAATTTGTATGCAGGTCAGGAAGCAACAGTTAGAACTGGACATGGAACAACAGACTGGTTCCAAATAGGAAAAGGAGTACGTCAGGCTGTATATTGTCACCCTGTTTATTTAACTTATATGCAGAGTACATCATGAGAAACGCTGGACTGGAAGAAACACAAGCTGGAATCAAGATTGCTGGGAGAAACATCAATAACCTCAGATGTGCAGATGACACCACCCTTATGGCAGAAAGTGAAGAAGAACTCAAAAGCCTCTTGATGAAAGTGAAAGAGGAGAGTGAAAAAGTTGGCTTAAACTCAACATTCAGAAAATGAAGATCATGGCATCCAGTCCCATCACTTCATGGGAAATAGATGGGGAAACAGTGGAAACAGTGTCAGACTTTATTTTGGGGGGCTCCAAAATCACTGCAGATGGTGACTGCAGCCATGAAATTAGAAGACGCTTACTCCTTGGAAGAAAAGTTATGTCCAACCTAGATAGCATATTCAAAAGCAGAGACATTACTTTGCCAACAAAGGTCCATCTAGTCAAGTCTATGGTTTTTCCTGTGGTCATGTATGGATGTGAGAGTTGGACTGTGAAGAAGCTGAGCACCTGAGAATTGATGCTTTTGAACTGTGGTGTTGGAGAAGACTCTTGAGAGTCCCTTGGACTGCAAGGAGATCCAACCAGTCCATTCTGAAGGAGATCAGCCCTGGGATTTCTTTGGAAGGAATGATGCTAAAGCTGAAACTCCAGGACTTCGGCCACCTCATGCAAAGAGCTGACTCATTGGAAAAGACTCTGATGGTGGGAGGGATTGGGGGCAAGAGGAGAAGGGGACGACAGAGGATGAGATGGCTGGATGGCATCACTGACTCGATGGACATGAGTCTCAGTGAACTCCAGGAGTTGGTGATGGACAGGGAGGCCTGGCATGCTGAGATTCATGGGGTCGCAAAGAGTTGGACACGACTGAGTGACTGATCTGATCTGATCTGATTTTACATATGGCAAGGCATATGTTTCAGTGCTCTTCTCTCAATTTGTCCCACTGTCTCCTGCCTCATTGCAAACACTTTCGATTTTAAAATCCCGAAGCGTTGGACCAGTCTCTGTTGATGCCCCTTTCTTGTTTCTTGATGTTCCCTCTGCCTCTGGGTACTCAACTCCTCTATCTCTCCCACTCCATTTTCCTTACTCTGCAGTTTCCCTTATCTTACAGGTTTTACTTTTGATATGACCTCCTCAGGGATGTCTTCCTTGAACTTTCAAAGCCTGGACACAGTGCCCCTCTCATGTGTGTTTATATCCTTTGCTCCTCCTCTCATATAGCCCTTCATCATTACAGCAAGTGCTTTTGACTCATCTGAATTCTTCAACAAACCATGAGCCCTGTGAAGGCTGGGCCACACCAGCCTGGATTCACCTGCATATGTCCACCTCCTAACACCTGCCTGCCTCAGAACATATTTGTTAAATGAATAAATAGAGTTACTCAAATGTAAATTCTGTTTTTTTGAGTGGAGGAAATTTGTTATTCATTTAAAGAAGAACCATGTACATTTTTATTCCAAAACGTCATTGACCTTTCTCCAACACCTTGTATACTTTTACAGGTATAGGAAGGAGATGAGATTGGTCATTTACCCCTGCAAATGTTGTCTGGAAGGTCTTCCTTGTAAGAGTGGCTGCTAATTTGTGAGGGTCCAAACTTGCAGGCAGAAAATGGCTTTCAAGAAAATTCAAAGTCTTACAACTCCTCACTTGCTTATCTGGTAGGCCCAAGAAGAGAGTGTAGAAGAAATGGGCCCTCAGTGGGCAAGGTGACCTTTTAATGTCTCTGGGCCACTGAGTTCAGAAAGAGTCTGGCTGATCCTGCTTGCCCTGACAATAATGCACAGGGAGTGAGTGTTGAGCCTCAGAAGAAGCCAGCAGCTTGGTTCCCTCTGTTTCTGGATGATGAGGCTGGGCCCTCGGGCTCCTGACAGGCTGCCAGCATGGGTCTCATCCACAGTGTTTGATTGCTGCCCTGCTGCTGGGAGAACAGAAAACAGTGGCATGTCAGCATGGAGGAGAGGCCCACTGGGAAGACAGGATTGGAACAGAAAACTTTTTATTCTGTCACCTGATTTAAAATCAAGGGGACATGGTGAGATCACAGGAACTAGACTAAAGGAAATATCTCTGCCTCTGTTGTGTACTAGAGAGCTGGTATAACTGTGGCAACAATATTTTGGGTTTTTAATAGATCTTTCTTCCCTAGGGTGTGGGGTGCTTTATTGTTTATCAACAGACTTTGAGTTGAATGGGTTCTCCTAGGACCTCAGTTCTGATAACTGTAGCACTCATTTTTTAAGAATTATTACTATGGTGCCTGAAATATGAGTTGGGAAGTCATCTGTATTGATATGAACAGAGGGCTAGATAGGGGTGTGTGTGTGTGTGTGTTTTAAATTACACCATTAAATATTAGATGAAATAGGAGGGTGAGCAATGAATAGATGGGAGCTAAAGAGGAAACAATTTTGCACAAATCATTACAATTCAGTTGTGGCATTGCTTGCAAATCAAGGCCAGATCAGGCTTCGAAAAAAGGGGATAATTAGGAGAGGAAGTTTCTCTCTTATGCACAAAGACACATTTCTTTTCAGAAGAAAATCTTCCCTTGTTCTTGAAAGCCATCACCAATCAGTAAATATGAAACATGTAAAATAGTTTCATATGAGGCCATCAAAATGACTGAACCTTTGTTTCTGGGTTCTTGGCACTGACGAAATTGTCTCTACTTTGCTGTTGTTCAGTTGCTAAGTCACATCTGACTGTTTGCAACTCCACAAACTGCAGCACGACAGGCTTCCCTGTCCTTCACTATCTTCCAGAGTTTGCTCAAACTCATGTCCATTGAGTCTGTGTTGTTATCCAACCATCTCATCCTCTGTTGTCCCTTTCTTCACCTTCCCTCAATCTTTCTCAGCATCAGGGTCTTTACCAATGGGTCTGTATCCCCATCAGGTGACCAAAGTATTGGAGCTTCAGCATCAGTTCTTCCAATGAACATTCAGGATTGATTTCCTTTAGGATTGACTGGTTGTTCTCCTTACAGTCCAAGGGACTCAAGAGTCTTCTTCAGCACCACAGTTAGAAAACATTAGTTTTTGGCACTCAGCCTTCTTTATGGTCCAACTCTCATATCCATACATGACTGCTCAAAAAATCATAGCTTTGACTATATGGACCTTTGTCAGCAAAGTGAGGTCTCTGCTTTTTAATATACTGTCTAGGTTTGTCATAGCTTTCCTTCTAAGGAGCAAATGTCTTTTAATTTCATGGCTACAGTCACTGACTGCAGTGATTTTGGAGCCCAAGAAAAATTCTATCACTGTTTCCACTTTTTCCCCATCTATTTGCCATGAAATGATGGGACCAGATGCCATGATCTTTGTTTTTTGAATGTTGAGTTTTAAGCCAGCTTTTTTACACTCCTCTTTCGCCCTCATCAAGAGGCTCTTTAGTTCCTCTTTGCTTTCTGCCATAAGGGTGGTGTTATCAGCATCCTGAGGCTGTCCATATTTCTCCTGAGAATCTTGATTCTGGCTTGTGATTCACCCAACCTAGCATTTCATATGATATATTCTGCATATAAGTTAAATAAGCAGGGTGACAATATACAGCCTTGACATATTGCTTTCCCAATTTTGAACCAGTCTGTTGTTCCATGTCTGGTTCTAATTATTGCCTCTTGACCTGCATACAGGTTTCTCAGGAGACAGGTAAGGTGGTCTGGCATTCCCATATCTTTAAGAATTTTCCACAGTTTGTTGCTATCCACAGCAACAAAGGTCCATCTAGTCAAGGCTATGGTTTTTTCAGTGATCATGTATGGATGTGAGAGTTGGACTATAAAGGAAGCTGAGCACAGAAGAATTGATGCTTTTGAACTGTGGTGTTGGAGAAGACTCTTGAGAGTCCCTTGGACTGCAAGGAGATCCAACCAGTCCATTCTGAAGGAGATCAGCCCTGGGATTTCTTTGGAAGGAATGATGCTAAAGCTGAAACTCCAGTACTTTGGCCACCTCATGCGAAGAGTTGACTCATTGGAAAGGACTCTGATGCTGGGAGGGATTGGGGGCAGGAGGAGAAGGGGATGACAGAGGATGAGATGGTTGGATGGCATCAACAACACAATAGACATGGGTTTGGGTGGACTCCAGAAGTTGGTGAGGGACAGGGAGGCCTGGTGTACTGTGGTTCATGGGGTTGCAAAGAATCTGACATAACTGAGAGACTGAATTGAACAGTCAAAGGTTTTTGCATATTCAATGAAGGAGAAGTAAACATTTTTCTGGAATTCTCTTGCCTTTGCTATGATTCAACGGATGTTGGCAATTTGATCTCTGATCCCTCTGCCTTTTCTAAATCCAGCCTGTACATCTTAAAATTCTCAGTTCTTATATTGTTGAAGCCTAGCTTGAAGGATTTTGAGCATTACCTTGCTAGCATGTGAAATGAACACAACTGTAGAGTAGTTTGAATATTCTTTGGCATTGTCCTTGTTTGGGCTTCGAATGAAAACTGGTCTTTTGATTTTTTTTTTTATTTTAATAACTGACATGTTCGTGCAGCTTTTTAACAGCATCATCTTTTAGGATTTGAAATAGCTCAACTGGAATTCCATCATCTCCACTAGCTTTATTCACAGAAATGCTTCCTAAGGCCCACTTGACTTCACACTCCAGGATGTCTGGCTCTAGGTGAGTGACAACACCATCGTGGTTATCCGGGTCATTAGGACCTTTTTTGTACAGCTCTTTTGTGTATTCTTGCCACTGCTGCTTAATCTCTTATGCTTCTGTTAGGTCCTCACCATTTCTGTCCTTTATTCACCAGGGAAGTCCTTGTCTCTACTTAGACTTCTGTATCTAGTGTGATTACAAGTAGTGGGAACCAAGGTAGAAAAAAAGGCAATAAGAATTCATAATGTTTCAGTGAAGCTGTTTACTGTAGAAAATAGAAAACAATTAATGAAACAGTAAACCTAAATATATATTTAGGTGCAGAGCTAAGGAACATCCTTGAGAATGACTAAGTTGTAATACTGGAAGGCACATAGGTGATCTCCTTGATTGAGGTGAGAGAGAGCTGGGAGTACAGGGAGGCCAATGTGATTAGATTTTGCAGGACAGTGTTTTAAGGAGAGACTTGCATAGAGCACTTTGGAGATCTGCTTTGTGGAGCACTTTGGAGAATCTCTTTGTGTCTTCAGGTATTAATAGATACTGGTCAGCACATACTTTTAAGGAAACTACCTGAAGCTGAGAGAAGAATAACTTAAGAGGATTAGAGGGGACAGTATCCAAAACTCAGACAAACTGGAAATATATTCAGCTCCCACCAGAGTGGAAAATCTCATAAGTCATGGATATCAGTAAGAGAAGTCTGAAGGGTCCTGCTCCAGTAGTGGGTTGAAATTAGCACTAAACTAAGCACTGCTCTGGTTCTACCTAGCAAAATTATATATATATATATATATATATACACATACACACACATATATATATATACATATATATATATACACACACATACACATATATACATATACACACACACATAAAAGACCAAAAAGAATCAAACTGTCTCCAAGTAAATCGATGGTGAAGCAGAACAAAACTCAAGAATATTAATAGAAGTACAACAATATCTAGCACCCAATAAGATAAAAATCGTAACTCTAGCACTCAATAAGAAATTAAACAGGTCTGCAAAGAAGAAAAGGTGATTTATAATCAGAAAAATCAGTCAAAACCAACTGAGAAATGGTATAGATGACAAAATTATTAGATAATACATTCTATATGCTCAAGCTAGAGACAAGATTGAGTGTATTAAGGATTGTATAATGGAAAATATAAAAAGAACTTCTAGAGATAAAAACCACAATTTCTGAGATTAAAAATACACTAATGGCAAATTAGATAATGCAAAAGAAAAGGTTACTGAACATGAAAAGACAGAGTAGAAACTATCCAAAATGAAACAGAAAAGAAAGACTGGAAAAAGTAATGGACAGAGCATCCATTAATGTGGTATACTTCCAATATCCTGGGATACATGTAATTGGAGTCCTTAAAAAGAGAACAAATCACCAAATAATCTGAAGGCTTAATGGCCAGAGTCTGTAAAACTTTGATGAAAACTATACACTTATAATTCCAAGGCTCAACAAAAGCCCAATAAATGTGAAGAAAAATACACCAAAGCAGATTATAATCAAATTGTTCATAAATAAGTGATAAAAAGAAAAATCCTAACAGCAGCCAGAGAAAAAGATACCTTATGTGTAGGAACAAAGTTAAAAATGATAATAGATTTCTTACTAAGCAATACAAGAGGAAAGGCAAGCAGCATTTAAAGAACTGATGGAAAACAACTGTCAACTTATAATTTTATACCCAGAAAAAATGTTTTAAAAGCCAATGTTAAATAAAGATTGGTCAGATATACTTAAACTGAAAAAACTGGCTACCAACATATTCTTATTACATAGAAGAAATTCTTCAGGCACAGGGAAATGATACGATGGAAATGTGGATCTACACATAGGACTGAGAAGTATTGGACAAGGTCAATATGTGAATAAATGTAAGACTTTAAAAATTGTTTTAATTTATTTAAAAGAAAATGATCATTTAGAGCAAAAATAGCAACGTTTGTTGGACTTTATACCATAAAGCAAAATGTATGACAACAATATTATAAAGACTAGGATAAAAATGAAATGTGGTTGTTAGGTTCCTTTACTATAGGTGAAGTGATATAATATTACTTGAAGATAAATGGTGATAAGTTAGAGATATATTTTACATGAAGCTTAGAGTCACCACTGAAATAATACTGCAAATAATTCTAGCAATTATAGAAATCCAACAAGGCAGATTATATGAAATCATAAGGGATGCTCAACTAATCTCAAAGTAGGGGTGATGGATATTGTCTTGTTTGTATATGGTACAAACAAGGCAAGATATATCAAATTATAGATTTTAATAAGTGCATTTTATGATATGTTAGTTTTACCCTAATAAAGCTGTTAAAAAAGATAAGATGAATTTAATTAGTTAACATATCTATAAATATTTATTTTTAAGTAATAAAGTATTACATAGTTCAGATGAAAGTTCTAGAAACACCTACACATACGTGATTTGGTGAGAGTAAATTAGAATTATAGAAGTTGTGGCATTTACAAGAGTGAGAAGGTATCTTTGTTGTTTAGTTGCTCAGTTGTATCCTACTCTTTGTGACCCCATGGACTGTAGCACTAAAGTTCCCCTGTATATGGGATTTCCCAGGCAAGATACTGGAGTGGATTGCTATTTCCTTCTCCAGGTGATGTTCCCAACCCAGGGATTGAACTGGGTCAATCTCCCTGCATTGCAGACAGGTTCTTTACTACTGTGCCACCAGACAAGGCCTTCTAATTCTAATTGTGGTTGTTAGGTTCTTTAACTATATATGAAGTGGTATAATATTACTTGAAGATAGATGGTGATAAGTTAGAGATATATATTACATTAACCTTAGAAACCATCTAATTCTCCTTCCCTATTTCACTTATATAGAAATGAAGGTTGAGATACATAATATGAATTACTCCAACATATCACCAGTCATCCAGGATGAGAGTGAACAATAAGAAGAAGAAGAAAGAAGCCAGTCCTTCCTCAATTTGTTTTCCTTTGACCCTCCCCAGGTGTAGATCTCCATGGATTATAGGCAAAAGTGTATCCATCATTGTGTCCCAGGAGAGGGAGAGGACAGTGTTTTGACTAAGATGTTAGCAACTCAAGCTAAGAGTGGAACAGGACTAGAGCTCCTGGGACTAGCAACTGCTGCATTATATAGTTAAAGCCAGAAAGCTGCCTTGTTAGTAGTAATCATGATCTTCTGGAATTTTTTAAGTAAGCAGTGGCTTCAAAGACCTAGGGTATTAAACTTCAAAAAAAAAAAAAAAAAAGAAGCACATTTAGAGAATTAATCTAATAAGTATGATGCAGAGGGAAGGAGGAAGAAGTATTAAAGTCTATAACTAGATGGCATTTTGAACATCTGAATAGACACTGTAATTAAAGCATAGTGGATTACAATTGCTTTGGAAAAGAAGATTGGAGATTGCTTGCTCTTTGCAAAGTGGATTTACAAAGGGTGGCTTAAAAACCTGTGAGCAAAGAAAAATCTGACTTGGAAAGGAAAGGGACAGGAGGGAATCAAATGAGGGTGTGCAACTCAAGTTAGGGCAGCCAAAGAGCAGGGTGAATTAATGTGAGCAAATGAGAATGAGAAAGGCTTTTCTGAATAACCAAGAAAAAAATGGAGGCAAGGGAAAAGAGAGGCTGGCTGATGAAGATGATTATAAGATTAAAAAGGACTTTGAAGGTTGCTGAGGTACCCCTACATTCCCCCTCATCCCCTCTGCCAACTCCGCTTTAGTAAGAGGAATGAAAATAAACTTGGACAATTAAAAGACAATGAAGACTCCCCTAAGGAAGCATTTGATAAAAAGCAGGGAAGGAAACACGTTACAACTTTAGCCTTCCATTTGGAAAGCGCCCTGCTAATCAAAACTGGAAGGCAGTTCAGGATGGAGCTCACCTTTAGAGAGTTTTTGGTGTTTGTGTAGAATTGAAATAAACTGAGAAAAATATCAACCTTTGGAAAAACTAGGAACATCTTTGTAATGTCTGCCAAACCTGATGTCAGTGTTTACAGAATAGTGGAATTGATTTGGACATTAAAAAAAAGAACTATAAAATTCTGAAAAATAAATGTTACTGTAGTTGTCAAATGGGACTTCCCTGGTGGCTCAGAGGGCAAAGTGTCTGCCTGCAATGCAGGAGACCTGGGTTTGATCCCTGGGTCAGGAAGATCCCCTAGAGAAGGAAATGGCAACCCACTCCAGTACTCTTGCCTGGAAAATCCCATGGACAGAGAAGCCTGGTAGTCTACAGTAATAGCCCATGTGTTTAGGTATTTAAATTAAGCAGGTCATGCTTTAACTCTTTTAATCAAAATTACAAAGGCATGGACTATACGGTGTGAAAAGGAGAAAATAAAGTGCTCATAACCCCCTTTTCTAATAGAGCTGTGGAAATAAGTCCTGGTTGTCAATTTCTAGGCTTAGGGCTTTAACGAATTTGAACAATAAGCCCAAATCTTTCTCCACATGTTGAAACAATAGACATCTACCTGCTTCACTTGATATCAGGAAATCTATGAATCCTGCTCACTTGATGCACTTGTCCTTTACATATCCCAGGAGTTTGGGATTCTCCAGGTATTGCCCTTCATTGGATGAAAACATCCTTTCAGGCTAAACGCAGTTATCTTACCTGGAGGAGGTAAAAATGCATTGTCCTTCAATACTACTTAATAGAGGGATTGATTTGGACTGATTATCTTAAAAAATAACCAAGATATAAAGGTTTAAAGAAATAATAAGAGCTAACACTTATTGAGTGCCAGTTTCCATGCTACTTATTCACATAAGATTATCTCATTAATCTTCTGGCCAATCCCTTGAAAAAGGTACAATATATTAATAATCCCACTTTGCTGATAAGAAAACAAAGGCACCAAGAGATTTAGATAGTTGCCCAGGATCAAAGAGCTCATGAAGCGTGGAGCTACTGTTTAGAAGGGTGCAGGGGACAGGGTGCTATAGAGAAGAGAAGGGGGACTTGTCAATAGCAAGGGGATCCAAAAACCCCTTATCCCCCCACTTCTTATAAGAAGCATCCTCTGGCTTTTTCACACTTTGGTTGATATCTTTATGCTCCCATTTTATGATTAGATTGTGTATACCTCAAATTCTGTGATTTTATAGTTACATTAGAGAGTAGGGTCCTAGGAGGAAATATTAAGGATGTGTGAATATTGATGGGAGATGGGGAGAAAATTGAGAAGGCAATACAAGAGGGAATGCAAGTGAAACAATGGGAAAAACTGTGAAGTTCAGAGAAGCTCAAGGGCTTCTCTTGGTGGCCTCACTTCCTTACCCGTTCTGGCAGTGAATTTTCTACTGCTAAGTGAAATCCTTTCTCAGAAACACAGGAAAGATCCTGTTATCACACACGTTTGCCTGAACCACACTAATGTATCATCTCCAAATCTCTGTGCATTTGTAAACCTTTTACCTTGCTGGGGCTCAGGGAGAAAGCAGATTGTGGATATCTGTGAAGTGGTCGCTCAGTTGTGTCAGACTCTTTGCGACCCCATGGACTGTAGCCTACCAGGCTCGTCTGTCCATGGGACTTTCCAGGCAATAGTACTGGAATGGATTGCCATTTCCTTCTCCAGGGGATCTTCCTGACCCAGGGATCGAACCCGGGTCTCCGGCATTGTAGACAGACGCTTTACCGTCTGAGCCACCAGGGAACAGAAGTTGTGGATATCTGTGTGAGGGCTGCAAATAGGTTGTGTGACCAAGACTGGGGACTAGGGATGGGGGCTATCAGTGAGTCAGGCATGAAGAGGAGGCTTGAAGGGTAGCCTGGAGGCTCATGTCCTCACTGCTTTTAGTAGCTTAGCCAGAAGCTGATGAGCTGAATTAGTTCCCTGGGAGGACTGATTGATAGCAGCAGCTGATCCCTTTAGTCCTAAAGTTCTTGTCAGGCAGTCAGCTAGATGTTCCTCAGTGCCCCTGCCTCTTCTACTTCGTATACAGTTTTTAATAGTTTGACTTTTTTAATTTAAATTTTAAAATTTGCATCCTCCTTAAAATTTTTTTTTAATTAGAGTATAGTTGATTTACAATGGTGTGTTAGTTTCAGATGTACAACAAAGTGAATCAATTATATATATATACACACACATATATATATAATATATATATTCCCTGGTGGCTCAGATGGTAAAGGGTCTGCCTGCAATGTGGGAGACCCAGGTTCAATCCCTGGGGCTGGGAAGATCCTCTGTAGAAGGACATGGCAACCCACTCCAGTATGGTTGCCTGGAAACCTCCACGGTCGGAGGAACAAGGTAGGCTACAGTCCATGAGGACACAAAGAGTCAGACATGACCAAGCGACTTCACTTTCTTCTTTTTAGATTCTTACCCATATAGGGCATTAGGTAGTATTGAGTAGAGGTCCCGGTGCTGTACAGTATGTTCTTGTTGCGTGCCAAGTTGCTTCAGTCATGTCCGACTCTTTGTGACTCTGTGGACTGCAGCCTATCAGGCTCCTCTGTCCATGGGATTCTCCAGGCAAGAATGCTGGAGTGGGTTGCTGTGCCCTTCTCCAGGGGATCTTCCTGATCCAGGGATGGAACCTGCATTGGTTATGTCTAACCTCCATTGACAGGTGGGTTCTTTACCACTAGCACTGCCTTGGAAGCCCATGTTCTTATTAGTTAGCTATTTTTCTTTGGCTGTGCTACATGGCAAGTGGGTTCTTAATTCTCTGATCAGAGATGGCACCCATGCTCCCTGCAGTGGAAGTTCAGAGTGTTAAGCACTGGACCACCAAGGACATCCCTATTTTATATTTAGTTATATATATATACACATATGTACACATATACATGTCAATCCCAATCTCCAAATTTATCCCTCCCCACTTATCCTTGGTAATCATATTTGTTTTCTACATCTATGACTATACCTCTTTTATATTATGTAAATAAATTCATTTATACATTTTTTCGATTACACATATAAGTGATATCATGTATTTGTCTTTCTGTGTCTGACTTACTTCACTCAGTATGACAATCTCCAAGTCCATCTATGTTGCTGCAAATGGCATTATTTTGCTCTTTTTTATGACTAAGTAATATTCCATTGAATATATGTACCACATCTTCTTTTTTAAAATTTTTTTTTAATATTTAATTTTTTAATCTTGGATGGCAAGGCTTTTATAAGAAGATACAGTGGAAACAATTTAAAATTGAGTACAATTTATTTTTCAATTCTGTACAATAAAAATGTCATACACAAAGCAAGAATCCAAATTGTGTTCAGGAAATAATATTTTCTTTTTTTTTTCTTTTTTAACTTTACAATATTGTATTCATTTTGCCATATATCAACATGAATCTGCCAAAGGTATACACATGTTCCCCATCCTGAACCCTCCTCCCTCCCCATACCATCCCTCTGGGTCGTCACAGTGCACCAGCCCCAAGCATCCAGTATCATGCATCGAACCTGGACTGGCGACTCATTTCATATATGATATTATACATGTTTCAATGCCATTCTCCCAAATCATCCCACCCTCTCCCTCTCCCACAGAGTTCAAAAGGCTGTTCTATACATCAGTGTCTCTTTTGCTGTCTCGTATACAGGGTTTTTGTTACCATCTTTCTAAATTCCATATATATGTGTTAGTACACTGTATTGGTGTTTTTCTTTCTGGCTTACTTCACTCTGTATAATAGGCTCCAGTTTCATCCACCTCATTAGAACTGATTCAAATGTATTCTTTTTAATGGCTGAGTAATACTCCATTGTGTATATGTACCACGGCTTTCTTATCCATTCATCTGCTGATGGACATCTAGGTTGCTTCCATGTCCTGGCTATTATAAACAGTGCTGCGACGAACAGTGGGGTACACGTGTCTCTTTCCCTTCTGGTTTCCTCAGTGTGTATGCCCAGCAGTGGGATTGCTGGGTCATAAGGCAGTTCTATTTCCATTTTTTTAGGAATTGCCACCCTGTTCTCCATAGTGGCTGTACTAGTTTGCATTCCAACCAACAGTGTAAGAAGGTTCCCTTTTTCTACACCCTCCCAGAATTTATTGCTTGTAGACTTTTGGATCACAGGCATTCTGACTGGCGTGAAATGGTACCTCATAGTGGTTTTGATTTGCATTTCTCTGATAATGAGTGATGTTGAGCATCTTTTCATGTGTTTGTTAGCCATCTGTATGTCTTCTTTGGAGAACTGTCTGTTGAGTTCTTTGGCCCATTTTTTGATTGGGTCATTTATTTTTCTGGAGTTGAGCTCTAGGAGTTGCTTGTATATTTTTAAGATTAGTTGTTTGTCTGTTGCTTCTTTTGCTATTATTTTCTCCCATTCTGAAGCCTGTCTTTTCAACTTGCTTATAGTTTCCATTGATGTGCAGAAGCTTTTAAGTTTAATTAGGTCACATTTGTTTATTTTTGCTTTTATTTCCAATATTCTGGGAGGTGGGTCATAGAGGATCCTGCTGTGATGTACGTCGGAGAGCGTTTTGCCTATGTTCTCCTCTAGGAGTTTTATAGTTTCTGGTCTTCCATTTAGATCTTTAATCCATTTTGAGTTTATTTTTGTGTATGTTGTTAGAAAGTGTTCTAGTTTCATTCTTTTACAAGTGGTTGACCAGTTTTCCCAGCACCACTTGTTAAAGAGATTGTCTTTTCTCCCTTGTCTATTCTTGCCTCCTTTCTCAAAGATAAGGGGTGTCCATAGGTGCGTGGATTTATCTCTGGGCTTTCTATTTTGTTCCATTGATCTATATTTCTGTCTTTGTGCCAGTACCATACTGTCTTGATGAATGTGGCTTTGTAGTAGAGCCTGAAGTCAGGCAGGTTGATTCTTCCAGTTTCATTCTTCTTTCTCAAGATTGCCTTGGCTATTCAAGGTTTTTTGTATTTCCATACAAATTGTGAAATTATTTGTTCTAGCTCTGTGAAGAATACCATTGGTAGCTTGATAGGGATTGCATTGAATCTATAAATTGCTTTGGGTAGTATACTCATTTTCACTATATTGATTCTTCCAATACATGAACATGGTATATTTCTCCATCTATTAGTGTCCTCTTTGATTTCTTTCACCAGTGTTTTATAGTTTTCTATATATAGGTCTTTAGTTTCTTTAGGTAGATATATTCCTAAGTATTTTATTCTTTTTGTTGCAATGGTGAATGGAATTGTTTTCTCAATTTCTCTTTCTAATTTCTCATTAGCTCGGGGGTTGTGTAACTAGTTAGCATGCCAGAGACTCGTTCATTATTGGAATTAACCAGACAAATCACTCCATCAACTAAGAACGGCCATGCACCACCACCCACGGAATCATGTACCACATCTTCTTTATCCATTCCTCTTTTGAAGAACATTTAGGCTGCTTACATGTCCTAGCTATTGTAAATAGTGTTGCCATGAACATTGGGGGGCATTTATCTTTTTATTAACTTTTTCTTTTTTATTGGTGTATAATTGCTTTACAATGTTGTTTTAGTTTCTGCTATATAACAAAGTGAGTCAGGTATATGTATACATATCTGAGCTGTCTGTACTATACAGCAGCTTCCCATTAGCTATCTATTTTACACATGGTAGTGCAGCAGCAGCAGCAGTGTATGTATGTCAGTCTTACTCCATGGAAGGACTGATGCTGAAGTTCCAATACTTTGGCCACCTGATGTAAACAGCCAACTCATTAGAAAGGACCCTGATGCTGGGAAAGATTGAAGGCAAAAGGAGAAGGCGGCAGACGATGAGATGGTTAGATAGCACCACCAACTCAGTAAACATGAATCTGAACAAATTCTGGGAGATAGTGAAGAACTGGAAAGCCTGATGTCCTGCAGTCCATGGAATCGCAAAGAGTCAGACATGGCTTAGTGACTGAACAACAACAAATATTTCAATCTTACTTTCCCAGTTTGTTCCACTCTCCCCTTCCCCTGCTGTGCCCACATGTCTGTTCTCTACATCTGCATCTCTATTCCTGCCCTACAGATAGGTTCATCTGTACCATTTCTCTAGATTTAACATTTATGCATTAATATATCATATTTGTTTTTCTCTTTATGACTTCACTCTGTATGATAGACTCTAGTTCCATCCACCTCACTGCAAATGATCCCATTTAGCTCCTTTTATGTCTGAGTAATATTTCATTGTTTATATGTACCATGTCTTTATCCATTAACCCGTCGACAGACATTCAGGTTGCTTCCATATCCTGGTAATTGTAAATAGCACTGCAATGAACATTGGGGTACATGTGTCTTTTTGAATTATGGTTTTCTCAGGGTTTATGCCCAGTAGTGAGATTTCTGGGTCATATGGTGTTCTATTTTTACTTTTTAAAGGACTCTCCATAATGTGCATGCATGCTCAGTCATGTCTGACTCCTTGTGACCCCATGGACTGTAGCCTGCCAGGCTCTTCTATCCATGGGATTATCTGGGCAAGAATACTTTAGTTGGTTGCTATTCCCTTGTCCAGGGGGATCTTTCTGACCCAGGGATTGAACCCATGTCTCCTGAATTGGCAGGCAAATTCTTTACCACTTAGCCATCTGGGAAGCCCACTGTTCTCCATAAAGGCTGTACCAATTTACATTCCCACCAACAGTGTAAAGATGATTCCTTTTTCTCCAAATTCTCTCTAGTATTTATTGTTTGTAGATTTTTTGATGGCCATTCTGACTGGTGTGAGGTGATAGCTCATTGTCGTTTTGATTTGCATTTCTCTAATAATTAATGATGTTGAGCATCTTTTCATGTGCCTTTTGGCCATTTGTATGTCTTGGAAGAAATGTCTATTTAGATCTTCCCATTTTTGATTGGGTTGTTTGTTTGATATTGAGCTGTATGAGCTGTTTGTATATTTTGAAGGTGAATCTCTCATTGGTTGCTTCGTTTGCAAATATTTTCTCCCATTCTGAGAATCATCTTTTCATCTTGTTTATGGTTTCCTTTTTCCTTTACTGTGCAAAAGCTTTTCAGTTTAGTTAGGTCCCATTTATTTATTTTTGTTTTTATTTTCATTACTCTGGTTCAGTTCAGTTCAGTCACTCAGTCACGTCCAGCTCTTTGCAGCCACATGGACTGCAGCATGCCAGGCCTTCCTGTCCACCACCAACTCCCAGAGTTTACTCAAACTCATGTCCATTGAGTTGGTGATGCCATTCTGCCATCTCATCCTCTGTCATCTCCTTCTCCTCCCGCCTTCAATCTTGCCCAGCATCAGGGTCTTTTCATTACTCTAGGAGGTGGGTCAAAAAAGATCTTGCTGTGATTTATGTCAAAGAGTATTTTGCCTATGTTGTCCTCTAAAAGTTTTATAGTCTCTGGCTTACATGTAAGCCTTTAATCCAGTATGAGCGTATTTTTGTGTATGGCGTTAGGGAGTGTTCTATTTTCATTCTTTTATATGTAGCTATCCAGTTTTCCCAACACCACATAATGAGGAGACTGGCTTTTCCCCATTGTATGTTCTTGCCTCCTTTGTCATAGATTGGGTGACCATGGGTTTATCTCTGGGCTTCCTATCCTGTTTCATTTATCTGCATTTCCATTTTTGTGTCAGTATAATACTGTTTTGATTACTTTGTAGCTTTGTAATATAGTCTGAATTTAGGGAGCCTGATTCCTGCACTTCTAATTCTTTTTCAAAATTGTTCTGGCTATTTGAGGTCTTTTGTGTTTTCATATAAATTATAAATTTTTTTATTTTAATTCTTTGAAAAGATACCATTGGTAATTTAATAGGAATTGCATTGAATCTGTAGATTTCTCTGAATAGTATGTTCATTTCCACAGTAATCAATAATACTGATTATTCCAATCCAAGAACATGGTATATCTCTTCATCTGTTTGTGCTATTTTTGATTTTTATCAGTGTCTTATAGTTTTCTGAGTACAGATATTTTGCCTCCTTAGGTAGGTTTATTCCTATATATTATATATATACACACACACAGACACATATATATATATATATATATATATATATTTCCCCCCCCCAATGGTAAATAGGGTTGTTCCTTAATTTCTTTCTTTGTTAGTATATGGGAAAGCAAGAGATTTCTGTGTGTTAATTTTGTATCCTGAAACTTTGAGCTCTAGTAGTTTTCTGGTAGCATCTTTAGTGTTTTCTACATATCATATTATGTCATCTGCAAACCATGACAGTTTTCTTTTCCAGTTTGTATTCTTTTTATTTCATTTTCTTCTCTGATTGGTATGGCTAGAGCTTCCAAAACTATTTTGAATAATAATGGCAAATGTGAGCATTCTTGTTATGTTCCTGATCTTAGAGGAAATGCTTTCAGTTTTTCACTATTGAGAATGATGTTTGCTATGAGTTTGTCTTCAGTTCAGTTCAGTCACTCAGTCGTGTCTGACTCTTTGTCACCCCATGAATCACAGCACGCCAGGCCTCCCTGTCCATCACCAACTCCCGGAGTTCACTCAGACTCATGTCCATCGAGTCAGTGATGCCATCCAGCCATCTCATCCTCTGTCGTCCCCTTCTCCTCCTGCCCCCAATCCCTCCCAGCATCAGAGTCTTTTCCAATGAGTCAACTCTTTGCATGAGGTGGCCAAAGTACTGGAGTTTCAGCTTTAGCATCATTCCTTCCAAAGAAATCCCAGGACCATTCTCCTTCAGAATGGACTGGTTGGATCTCCTTGCAGTCCAAGGGACTCTCAAGAGTCTTCTCCAACACCACAGTTCAAAAGCATCAATTCTCAGGCACTCAGCCTTCACAGTCCAACTCTCACATCCATACATGACCACAGGAAAAACCATAGCCTTGACTAGACGAACCTTTGTTGGCAAAGTAATGTCTCTGCTTTTGAATATGCTATCTAGATTGGTCATAACTTTCCTTCTGAGGAGTAAGCGTCTTTTAATTTCATGGCTGCAGTCACCATCTGCAGTGATTTTGGAGCCCAGAAAAATAAAGTCTGACATTTTTCCCACTGTTTCCCCATCTATTTCTCAGGAAGTGATGGGACTGGATGCCATGATCTTCATTTTCTAAATGTTGAGCTTTAAGCCAACTTTTTCACTCTCCACTTTCACTTTCATCAAGAGGCTTCATCAAGAGTTCTTCTTCACTTTCTGCCATAAGGGTGGTGTCATCTGCATATCTGAGGTTATTGATAGTTCTCCCAGCAATCTTGATTCCAGCTTGTGTTTCTTCCAGTCCAGCATTTCTCATGATGTACTCTGCATATAAGTTAAATAAGCAGGGCGACAATATACAGCCTTGACGTACTCCTTTTCCTATTTGGAACCAGTCTGTTGTTCCATGTCCAGTTCTAACTGTTGCTTCCTGACCTGCATACAGATTTCTCAAGAGGCAGGTCAGGTGGTCTGGGATTCCCATCTCTTTCAGAATTTTCCACAGTTTACTGTGATCCACACAGTCAAAGGCTTTGGCATAGTCAATAAAACAGAAATAGATGTTTTTCTGGAACTCTCTTGCTTTTTCCATGATCCAGTGGATGTTGGCAATTTGATCTCTGGTTCCCCTGCCTTTTCTAAAACCAGCTTGAACATCTGGAAGTTCACGGTTCACGTATTGCTGAAGCCTGGCTTGGAGAACTTTGAGCATTACTTTATTAGCATGTGAGTTTGTCTTATATGGCCTTTATTATGTTGAAGTAGGTTCTTTTTATGTTCTCTTTCTGAAGAACTTTTATCATACACTTGATCATGGTGTATGATCTTTTTAATGTGTTGTTGGATTTTGTTTGCTAGTATTTTGTGTAGGATTTTTGCCTCTATGTTGATGTTGGCTTGTGATTTTCTTTTTAAAAATATCTTTGCTTTTGGTATCTGGGTGATAGTTGCCTAAAGAATGAGCTTGGGAGTGTTCCTTCCTCTTCAAGTTTTTGGAAGGATAGGTGTTAGTTCTTCTCTAAATATTTCTAGAATGTGCCTATGAAGCCATCTAGTCCTAGATTTTTGTTTGTTGGAAGATTCTTAATCACAGTTTCAATTTCATTACTTGTGATTGGTCTATTCATATTTTCTGTTTCTTCTTTGCTCAGTCTTGGAAGTTTGTACCTTTCCAAGAATTTGTCCATTTTATTGTCATATAATTGCTTTTCAGATCAGTCGCTCAGTCGTGTCCGACTCTTTGTGACCCCATGAATCGCAGCACGTCAGGCCTCCCTGTCCATCACCAACTCCCAGAGTTCACTGAGACTCACATCCATCGAGTCAATGATGCCATCCAGCCATCTCATCCTCTTTCATCCCCTTCTCCTCTTGCCCCCAATCCCTCCCAGCATCAGAATCTTTTCCAGTGAGTCAACTCTTCACATGAGGTGGCCAAAGTACTGGAGTTTCAGCTTTAGCATCATTCCTTCCAAAGAACACCCAGGACCGATCTCCTAAAGAATGGACTGGTTGGATCTCCTTGCAGTCCAAGGGACTCTCAAGAGTCTTCTCCAACACCACAGTACAAAAGCATCAATTCTTTGCTGCTCAGCCTTCTTCACAGTCCAACTCTCACATCCATACATGACCACAGGAAAAACCATAGCCTTGACTAGACGGACCTTTGTTGGCAAAGTAATGTCTGTGCTTTTGAATATGCTTTTAGCAGTCTCTTATGATCCTTTGTACTTCTGTGGTATCAGTCGTAACTTCTTTTTCATTTCTAATTTCCTTGGTTTGAGTTCTCCCTCTTTTTCTTTTCTTGATGAGTCTGGATAAATGTTTATCAATTTTGTTTAACTTCTCAAAGAAGCATCTTTTAGTTCCATTGATCTTTGCCATTGTTTTCTTCACTTCTATTTCACTTCCTTCTGATCTTAAAAATTTCTCTCCTTCTACTAACTTTGAGTTTTGTTTGTTCTTTCTGTAGTTGCTTTAGCCATTTTATACACAGTTTTAGAACCTTATGGGAATGAGTTCTTCATATCGGAGCCCTTTCTATGGTGTACTAAGTTATATTCCACTCAGAAAACACTTCCTATTATGGGAAAATGATGGAAATCCGTGCACTTGGCTGTTTTCCCAATGAGCTTCTTGAAAGAAATATTTTGTGTGGCACAAGTGGTGGTTCTTCTATGCCCTTTGCATGCCTGGACAATGATGAACCAGGTGAGCAGTGCTGGGAGGGTACCCATGGAAATAAAAGAGTGGAGTGTGCAGTGGAGAGGGTGCTCAGGCACGATTTGAGGGCGCCTTCAGTCATATCTATAGGCGCAGGGCTCAGTCCTGATTTCTGAGAGGTAGCTGGATGATTTCCAGGAGAAATGATCACTGAGTAACCAGGAAGTAGAACCCAAGCCAATGCTAGGATAATAGGAGTCTAGAAACCCAAGTTAAAGCACACAGCAACAGGAATTTGCAAACAGAAGTAAGCAGGTGGGATGCACACAGTGCTTGAGTCAAGAAGAAACTCGAATAGCAAACAATCCCTAGTGTGTGATACCTGTGCACAGACCTGGGCAAAAAGAGCTGACAGTGTACAGGGCAGTTTCCAACATGGGAAGCCAAGGATCTTTGGTCAGGGCTTGAGTCTATTTACAGAATGTGGGGCAAGGGATAAGGAAATGCATGTTTGCACAAGGTATCAAAATAGCGTGAACCCAAGGTCAGGCTGAACTTGCCAAGAAGGCCAGAAAAGAGGTCAGCTCTTGTGGTGGTCTGGGCAGAGCCTGCATCATCTAGACAGGACTCAGACCCACAAAAGAGGGTCCCAGGAACAGAGAGCAGGATATGGTGTTATCTGAGGTCAGCTAAAGGAGGATTGACAGCTCAGCAAACTTTCGAGAAGATAAAGAGGTTCTAGCGAGATGAATCATAAAATACCCAGGAGAGCATTAGAGGCGCTTGGCTCAGACAGAGTCCCCTGCCCCATGAGATCTTTTCTTCTGAACAGTTTCTAGAAACCCAATTGCCCCTTCCTCAGGGTTTAGCCCAGAGGCACTAGAGGATCTCTTCTGGCTTGGGAAGCTCTGTGTCTCTTGGGGAGGAGAAAGGAGGCATTCTCCCCATTTGCCTTGGTATATTGGAATCTGAATTTGGAGGGAAGTCGTGGTCTTTGAGTGAAGTTCTGTTGGGGTGCTTATTTCTGAACCTTTTGGGGTTGGATGCTGCAAAAGTGATGATCATCCTGCAGCAGCTTATCTTCCCAGTCTGAATCTTCTTTAATATTCAGTTCCTTTCACTTTTCTGTGAAGAGGTAGAGATCCAGTCATGTAAGCCCTGAGGAAAAAAATAACATTAGTTTACTGATTTATTGACTCCTTTGCTCATTCATCCAGTGAAGGCTTATTAAAAACATACAAAGCATGGTGCTCTGGATACAATGGCAAACTTGTTACATGTAACCTCTGCCCTCCAAGCTCCCAAGCCCTTTCTTGGAGGACTTTCTTACCCACCAAGAAAGCAAGATAGAGAAGTAAACAACAATCGTGACTATGTAATCAGTGGGATATGACACATGAGTGCAGTGGTGCTGCAGGCAAGAGGCATCTAAGTTTGACCTGGAAGGTCAGGGAAGGTTCTAGGAGATGGTTAGTCTTGGTTTCTGAAACCCTCCTTAGTGACTGCACTTCCTCACACATCCTGGTACTGAATTCTCTACCCCTTTCTACATGAAACTCACCCCATAAACAGGCAAGACTGTTGTCATTATACACATTTACCTGAAACACACTAACGTATTATTTCTAAGGCCCTGTACATTTGTAAACCTTTTATCTCTATTTGTGGAATGAAAGATTACTTTCTGTTCAAAGGAATTTCAGCCTTCGGCAAATGGATATAATGGGTACTATTTCTACATTTTTAAAAAAATTGTGAGCAGGCCAGTATACTGCTAAGAAAGTAAGCACATGGATTTAATCAGACCAATTTTCTTCTATGTACTCTAATATGCCATTGAAATTAAAATTCCAAACTGGAAAAAATATTTGCAGCACATGTGATACATAAAAGAATTCTCTCCTCAATGCATAAAGACTATTTAAAAACCATTAAGGAAAAAGACAAACAGCCATCTAGAAATATGGGCAGAGGACTTGAAAAGACAGTGTAGTTCTGTTAATTTACAGTCCTTTTCCTTGCAGAACTCTAGTACATGAAGAAAGCTCAGAATTGTTCCGGTAAATTTACAAGAAAGTTAATCTGACACATTAGAGTGATAGACATATTATTATTGTGTTGCATGATAATTAGACTTAATTTGCATAAAGGCTGTAATTAGTATTACTCTTAGCTAGCCAAAGCTTCAGTTTTCTCTCACTTTTAAAGTTTCTTGGTAACTATAATTATTGTCAAAGATGTCGATCTTCCCTCAGCACACTCATGTTCTCTCTCTCTCTCTCACATACGCACACACAAGGTCTTGCACAGGCAGGGAAAGTAGTAAGTATCCTAGATCATGTTCTGTGTCTCTACCTGCCCTTCCTCGGCTGAAGCTCCCTCTGTGATGCCCCTAGGCACTCCTCTGTCTCCGGAGCCAATATTTGTTGGGCAATAACAAATTTCGAGCTCATTCTCCCTTCCCACATTCACAGGGGTCCCTTTTCAAGGCAGAGAACTCTGCACTGAGGGAGTGGCCTGTCTTCTAGAGGGAAAGGGGCAGCAGGGTGTAGGGCTGGGAGATGAACTTGGGGAGGGAGCACAAACAGGTCAGTGATGGTGGCTCAGGGGAAGTAAGAGGAAAGAGACAGAAAGACCGTGCAGTCCCAGGCCCTGGAAAGGAGCTGGGAAGACCAAAGGAGGGAAGACGGCTCAGATGGCTCCAGGCCCAGGGGCCACAGTGCAAGAAACCAGCTATTTCAAGACCTTTACCTTCACAACCACTGCAGAAAATAGCATTTTAGGGAGCAGCCTAGATATGTGCCATGAGGACAGCCAAGTGAGCAGGAGAACAGAGAAGTCACGGAGTGAGTGCTCCTTGACGTGGGCCATCTTCTCTGAGTTCTGTCTGTCCTTCTGTTCTTGAGGCAGCATCTGTTCTGGCCCCTCCCCAAGACTGGGCATGGTTTTTAGGAGCCTGGGGAGGCTCCCTTTCATCTCTAACCTGCACACTGCTTAGTTGGTGCATGAAATTCCTTGCATGGGAGATAAAACCCTTAATTCCCACAATTAAGAGTCTTAAAATTACCTAGGGAAACTAATGCATTATCATGAAGGTGGTTTTGTCAAATTGTAAAAGACTTAAAAGGTCATATATCCTGTTCTGTTTTGATGGGAGCAATGAGAAGAACCAAGAGATCAAGACTGGGCTGACTATGTTGGAAAGAACCACCTCAGCTTGACTGATACCTGGAATCTTGATGACCTTTCATGAAATATCTTTTAGAAATGAAACTGCACAAAGCCTAGTGTTCCTCTGGCTCATATTATAGAAATGATGCAATGAGCCCGAGCCAGAGCACTGGGTGAGGAGAGGTGGAGATGGCAGGTGACAGACAGACTATACTTTCTAACAACAAGCATTTGTCCCCACCTGAGCCTCCCGGTTTTCTCAGGGTCCATTTGCTCTTTCCAGGGCAATTGGAAACTCTGAAGGTCAGAAGTTTGCAAGGTTGTGAGACCTGGTTCTCCTGATTTTTGGTCCTTCCCCCAGTACAGTTCTTTGCTTTCTCTGAAGACAGCTGGGAGGGAGTAAACAAAGAGGTCTTGGAGTGAGCAACCAGCTGCCAGATACAATGACCAAGATCAGTTTTGCTCAGACTTGTGTTTTCATCCATAGAGCCTCTCTTTATTTTATGGTCCACTCTGGATGTTTCATAGTTCTAGAGCTATGCAGGGACTGACCGGCTGTTTGTGTATGTGTGAGGACATGCCATTCTGTTATTTCAGTCTATACAATAGTTTGTATCAACATTATTAAGTAGAACTGACCAGACCCAAGAAACAGGAATTGGAAGGTTGAAGAGGTTAATGAGAGAGTCATAAAGAAGCTGGTAGACTCTAGGCAAACATTACTTCACACTGAGGTTGTTTAGAAATTTGGGACTTACGTGAGTCCCCGGAGGGAAAAGGGGATATTACATACACAGATATTTTATTTATTGTCTTCTCCCCAAACAGCAAGTAATAAACAGATGAAACCACAGGGTTATAGAATTGTATTACCTTTTGGCTCTGACCAAGTAGAACTTTAATTTTCCAGCTGGCGATAACAGACAGCTCCTATTACTCTGAGGCAGGGGAAGGGCTACTGCAAGAGCTCCCCATAAGGGGATTTGTTCTGGGCTTTAGTGGCTCCTGGAGGGAAGTGCACAGGAGGCTGGATGATCCTGGGAAGAGTGTCATGGATTAGGGTAATCTCCCTTCACAGCAGGCCAGTCAGATGTACGGTGATTCACGAACTGAGTTTTCTGAATTCTGGTAGTAGATCATGGTTTATTTTCCCTGCCCAGCTGCTCTTCACACCAGTCTCTAACTTCACATTAAAAGCTCAAAAGGCCAGTAGGTCAGTGCTGGAATCTTCCTAGCATTCATATTCTTCAGGATCTGGGGGTCAACCATTCCTAGCTGTTTGAAAAAGGATACTAATGATTAGTACATATGAATAAATCAGTTAGATTAAAGCATGCTGCAGTTATAGACAACCTCAAATCTCATTAGCAACAGAAGTTTATTTTTGCTTCTGTAAAATCTGCGAGTCTAAGCCACTATCCAGGAAACTATTCCCATCTGTCCATCCATCCATCCATCCAGGCTGTTCCCATCTTTAGGCCCCTGTCATGTCAACCCATGATCTCTAAACTGTCCACCAAAAGGAAAGAGGGAAGCTGGAGGATTTGAGACTTTTTTTTTTATTCTGAGTCACTTACCATATGATATGATCTTGTAAACTTAAACATGGCTGAAATGTATAATCTCCCATGTGCCTAGGAAGGAAAAGATAACTGCATATTGGCGAGAATTGGTGCCATCTACCCTAACATCCTTCCCATGTGTCATACTTTTGAAAATGAATGATGTGGCCGTCCATGTTATTATCGGTGTTTCAGAGCAAACATTGGGTTTCAGAAAAGTTAAGGACTTGCCAACATTCAAGACAGGTCTGCTCGACTGTCATAGAGAGGTTATATGTTTGTTTGATTTTTACCTTGGGTACAAAGGGTTGTTTTCATTATATACATTATCATCATCAATCCAAACCAAGTTTTAGTGGTTTCATTTATGTATGTATTCCCTTTTATTTCCTTTACTCAGGCCCAACTATTCCCTTAGGGAATTATTCAAATCTATTCATAGATATGTATTTTTATATTTATATACTTTCTGTGTTCTTGTAAAATGTGTGTTCCTTTGAATGGTCTATGTGCTTTCAACCCTGGCATACCATCTCTCAAAAAGTGCATTAATGATCTCTGGCAAGACCTTATAAGCATAGTGACAGGGAGAGGGAAATAATTATTGGGTATATGTAGCCAATTTATACAGTCCAGGCAGAAATCCTTCATTTTCCCTGCGGTAGTCTCTGTTGTGTGTGTGTTTGTTTCCCTTTTAATAATGTACACAATTGCCCCTATGTTTTGCCTCTGCTAGTCATATTTAACCTTTGATAAGGTAGTAAAGAATCCACCTGTCAATGCAGGAGACATAAGAGACATGGTTTCGATCCCTGGGTTGGGAAGATCCCTTGGAGGAGGGCATGGCAACCCACTCCAGTATTCTTGCCTGGAAAGTACCATGCACAGAGGAGCCTGGAAGGCTGTAATCCATGGGGCCGCAAAGAGTTGGACATCACTGAGTACAAGGCAGTTAATGAGTGTCTCCAGGTCTCAGTTGTACCATCTATGATTTGAAGCCAAGGAGAGTTTCCCTGTGCACCCAAAGGATGTCTTGATGTTTAATTCAGAAAGCAATCTGAAAAGGAAATCACCAGGGTTTCCTTGGAGGCTAGAGCTTTGCAGATAAAGGTATCCCCCACTTTTGCAGTTCTTTTTATGCCATTCTTTGCTTTTATGAAGGAGCTCCATTAGGACCAGTTTTCATTAACAGAAAGAAATCCAAAGAGGATTTTCACTTTTATGAAAAAAGATGAAAAAGCAAAAATAGTGTTCAAGGCTTGTTTTTCAGTGAGCTGTTATAGGCAAGGTACACCCCAAGCATAGAGAGTGGCACCACCAAGCTCCTTTGCCAGGAACTACATTCAGCATGTCAACATCAAGACGTCAAGCTTTTTAAATCTTATTTATTTATATTGAAATATAGCTGATTTACAAGGTTGATTCCTGTTGTACATCAAAGTGATTTGGTTTTATATATATATACACACACACACATACACACACAATTCTTTTTAAAATATTCTTTTCCATTAAGTTTTATCATAGGATTTCTTTTAATTGGGGGATAGTTGCTTTACACTGTTGTGTTAGTTTCTGCTGTACAACAATGTGAATCAGCTATAAGTATACACATATTGCCAAACTTTAAACTGTGTCTGTGAGCACCTGTGTTTCATCTCAGTTTCTTCTGTGTATCCCTTAATAAGATGTGTCCTAAGGTAATTACTTTGTTTTACACCATTTTGACTTAATGAAAACTTTCCCAGGAACACTCTACTTTTGGATAGGGGGATAAGTGTGTAAACTCTTACCATCCTTAACTTCCTTGTGACAGGTTTATAGCCTGTTGGATTCACTTGGTACCTGTCACTTACCTTCTTCTTAATCCCTTGCAGAGCTTTATCTGTTGTACATCTCAGGATCAAAAGAATATATAGAAAATTGAGCTCATGGGGGATGGTGCTGACAACACACTGCTTTCTCTAAGGCACAATAGATGCTAGGCTGCCTTCTGCAGTAACAGGAGGTATTTTAAGAGAGGTTGAAATCTGGTCTACTTGTGGTTACTCAGTTTACACTGCTGCTGCTGCTGCTAAGTCACTTCAGTCATGTTCGACTCTGTGTGACCCCATAGATGGCAGCCCACCAGGCTCCCTCATCCCTGGGATTCTCCAGGCAAGAACACTGGAGTGGGTTGCCATTTCCTTCTCCAATGCATGAAAGTGAAAAGTGAAAGTGAAGTGGCTCAGTCGTGTCTGACGCTTAGCGACCCCATGGACTGCAGCCTACCAGGCTCCTCCGTCCATGGGATTCTCCAGGCAAGAGTACTGGAGTGGGTTGCTATTGCCTTCTCCACAGTCTATACTAACTAGCCCCAAATATATTAAGAAATGTGAATACTTTCCTTGGGATAGAGGAACATGTCTTTATTTATCTGTCTTTTCTAACTACTGGCTTTCTGGTCCAAATTTTCTGCAATGACATCCTCCATTATTCCCAGTTGGCTCATTTTTTTCCCCCCTTAACCCTTTGTGCTACCTCACATTTTGTATGTTTGTTTATTATTTACCGTCTTCACCTCACTCAACAACATAGACAACTGGAATATAAGCTTCATGAGAGCAGGAACTCTGTTGTATTTACTGTTCCTTTCTCAGTGCCCAGGTGGTTCCAGGAATGTAGCAGGACACATTTGTTGAATGAATGGCCCATATGTACTCTTGAACACTGCCTTTTCTATGTATCTGTACCACAAATGTGTGTCTCTGAGCTGTGTATACAGTGATAAGAGTGTATATTTAAAAGTAACACCTAGTACTTTGCCTTAAGTTACAGTGTAGTTAGGAGGCAAGGTTAAGTTGTGTGAGATGAAATACCACAGCTCTCTTGAGTGATTCTAATTATACTCATTGTACTGCATCTTCTAAGCTCCTCTTGGGCAGGACTTGTGGGCAGGCAGTTTTTCTTTATTCCCTTTCTTAAATTGAGACTCTTTGCTCTAAAAGTTAACAGCTGTGGTATTTCACCTCCTAGTTGTCTGGTGCTCAGTCATGTGTTAGCTGATCCATATCCATTTGGTACATCTGTCTTGGAGACTAGCTCCTTCTCAGCCTGCCCCAACTACCCTTTAACCCTGTGAAGTCATTTTAATCTGAGATGCTCTGCAGATGAAAGTTATATTGCACATGCCATATAAATTAATATTATGATGCTGAGACCGTTCCATTTGTCTAGAGATTTTCAGTGATTTACTTTTTATAGGTAAAGTTGTATTCAACTCTTAACAATGAAACATAAAACTGTTACAATTGTAATGAAACTTATAAAAGCACAGAGGGTAAAGTGAAGTCGCTCAGTCGTGTCTGACTCTCTGCGACCTCATGGACTGTAGCCTACCAAGCTCCTCCATGGGATTTTCCGGGCAAGAATACTGGAGTGGGTTGCCATTGCCTTCTCCAGGGGATCTTCCCAATCCAGGGATTGAAGCTGGGTCTCCTGCATTGCAGGCAGACACTTTACCCTCTGAGCCAATAAAAGTCTCAGGTAAAATGTCCCTTAGGGGAATGATGATACCTCTGAGGACAAATTGAGGAAAGCTTTAGTCAGTCATTCACAAAGATGCCCTCAGTATATTTAGGATGATCCCAGACCAGGGCCCTGAACCAGTCTTGTTTATAACTGGCTCAAAGCCTCTAATCAACATCAAAATTAGAAACTCCAAGTGTTTACAGAATCTGAAAAGTGTCCTTAAAGAAAGGTGAACTTATTTTTAACCCTTCTGGAGCAGGTTGGCTATAGTAAGGAATCAATGGAAGGATTATATTAGACTCATTTTAGGAGATTTTTATAAAAGAAACCATTTTTAAAGGGATAGCAGTAGGAAACTCACATGTGATGATGCAGTACCTTGAAGCTAGCAGCAGAGGGGCTTCAGTACCACCCCTCCATCTGCAGGAGTTGGAGGAACAAGTGGTTCCTGGAGCCCTGGGACAAACAAGGTTTCTGGAGGGCTTTCGACTATAGCTGAGATCTCTGAAAACACAGCCTATAGCAGTCTATAGCAACACAGTCTATAGCAACACAATCTATAGCAACCCTTCAGGAGGGAAACTGGGGGAATTCTTTCCTCCCTCTATTCTTTTGTCATTGTTCCTGTTGGGCCAGATTCAACTGGAAGCCACAGGACAAGGGGACTCAGGTAATCTATGCAGGTTAGACTTGTGGGGAACAGAGCTGTGTGGTACATAATCAAGATCAGATCAGCAAGGGTGGAAAGGCTTCCTTTATGGGAAGGAAAATAGCCATGGGGAAAAGGTCAATGCCAGGATTTCGGCCATCATAGCAGTGGAGATGATAGCTCTCAGCTCAAGTACCGTGAAAATCCTGGCAATGCACAAGTCCACTGGAAGCTCTTCTTAGGCAAAAACCAACCACATGGTTTTTGCTTCCTTCTCGGTTTTCTGAAAGTGTCAGGGTATGGCATAAGGGGACGGGAGAGAGAAGTAAGAGTCCTGGAAAGTTGGGCTCCAAACCTAAGGAGAAGGCTTTTGATATTGTAATAATTATTCATGTACAAATTTCACCATTAAATTACCTCTTTTACTTTCCCTTTAGACTTTACGATTTCAAAGCTTTATTTTATAATTTAGGGTAAAGGTGGGAAATGTTTCAGGATCTAGGCAGGTATTTATAATGCTACCAACATGAAGCAACATTTGCTGAAGTAGTCTTCATCAGCCTCTCCTGAAAAGCTGTGCTCATCTTGCTAGTCTCTCAGAAAGGATTTAGAGTGATGAGAATAAGCAGAAGTGGCTGAGACTAGCCTTGACAAAGAAAGTGGTTTGGGACCAGAGAACTGATGCTGAAGCTGAAACTTCAACACTTTGGCCACCTGATGCGAAGAACTGACTCATTTGAAAAGATCCTGATGCTGGGAAAGATTGAAGGCAGGAAGAGAAGGGGATGACAGAGGATGAGATGGTTGGATGGCATCACTGACTCGAGGGATATGAGTTTGGGTAACTCCCGGAGTTGGCAATGGACATGGAGGCCTGGCGTGTTGCAGTCTATGGGATCGCAAAGAGTTGGACACAGTCGTCTGAACTGAAGTTTGAACCATAAATCAAAGCTATAGTTTTTCAACCTTTTTTTTTTCCACACACAGTTGATTTTGCCTTGCATGTTTAACTTCTCAGCTTTATCTCTTCACTGTTTTTCTATCTTAAGAATGCTGTCTAACAAAGGTACTTAAGGATTCTAAATTAAGAAATTTGTTGATGAATGTTAACGTAATCATACCTTTCCATTTATGGTAAGTTTTTATTGGTCCACATAAGGTTATTTATTTTTAATTCCCTCCTACCCTATTTCCTTCTCCATTCTCATAGGTAGCCATTCTAATGTGCATCTTTTGGTTGGATGTCTCTTAAAATGTAAATTATTACTTTGTACACATATATTTTAAACTTACATAAATGGTATTATGTTGTATATGTAGATGCACTGTGTTTGCAGATCCATTGACATTATATACATATATATATATGTATATAAACACTATTGCTTCTAACTTATTGCATGAAATGCATTCATCTGGGCAAAGAATATCATAGTAATGATATTCAGTTCAATTCAGTAGCTCAGTTGTGTCCGACTCTTTGTGACCCCATGAATTGCAGCATGCCAGGCCTCCCTGTCCATCACCAACTCCCAGAGTTCACTCAAACTCATGTCCATCGAGTTGGTGATGCCATCCAGCCATCTCATCCTCTGTCGTCCCTTTCTCCTCCTGCCCCCGATCCATCCCAGCATGAGTCTTTTCCAATGAGTCAACTCTTCGCATGAGGTGGCCAAAGTACCGGAGTTTCAGCTTTAGCATCATTCCTTCCAAAGAACACCCAAGACCCATCTCCTATAGAATGGACTGGTTGGATCTCCTTGCAGTCCAAGGGACTCTCAAGAGTCTTCTCCAACACCACAGTTTAAAAGCATCAATTCTTCGGTGCTCAGCTTTCTTCACAGTCCAACTCTCACATCCATACATGACCACTGGTAAAACCATAGCCTTAACCAGATGGACATTTGTTGGCAAAGTAACGTCTCTGCTTTTGAATACGCTGTCTAGGTTGGTCATAACTTTCCTTCCAGCTTTCAAGGAGTAAGCGTCTTTTAATTTCATGGCTGCAATCACCATCTGCAGTGATTCTGGAGCCAAAAAAAATAAAGTCTGCCACTGTTTCCACTGTTTCCCCGTCTATTTCCCATGAAGTGGTGGGACCAGATGCCATAATCTTAGTTTTCTGAATGCTGAGCTTTAAGCCAACTTCTTCACTCCCCTCTTTCACTTTCATCAAGAGGCTTTTGAGTTCCTCTTCACTTTCTGCCATAAGGGTGGTGTCATCTGCATATCTGAGGTTATTGATATTTCTCCCAGCAATCTTGATTCCAGCTTGTGCTTCTTCCAGCCCAGCGTTTTTCATGATGTACTCTGCATAGAAGTTAAATAAGCAGGGTGACAATATACAGCCTTGATGTACTCCTTTTCCTATTTGAAACCAGTCTGTTGTTCCATGTCCAGTTCTAACTGTTGTTTCCTGACCTGCATACAGATTTCTCAAGAGGCAGGTCAGGTGGCCTGGTATTCCCATCTCTTGAAGAATTTTCCACACTTTATTGAGATCCACAGAGTCAAAGGCTTTGGCATAGTCAATAAAGCATAAATAGATGTTTTTCTGGAACTCTCTTCCTTTTTCAATGATGCAGTGGATGTTGGCAATTTGATCTCTGGTTCCTCTTCCTTTTCTAAAACCAGCTTGAACATCTGGAAGTTCAAGGTTCACGTGTTGCTGAGGCCTGGCTTGGAGAATTTTGAGCATTACTTTACTAGCATGTGAGATAAGTGCAATTGTGCAGTGGTTTGAGCATTCTTTGGCATTGCCTTTCTTTGGGATTGGAATGAAAACTGACCTTTTAAATTGAAGAAAGTAGGGAAAACCACTAGACCATTCAGGTAAGACCTAAATCAAATCCCTTATGATTATACAGTGAAAGTGAGAAATAGATTTAAGGGACTAGATCTGATAGATAGAGTGCCTGATGAACTATGGACAGAGGTTCATGACATTCTATAGGAGACAGGGATCAAGACCATCCCCATGGAAAAGAAATGCAAAAAAGCAAAATGGCTGTCTGGCTACAAATAGCTGTGAAAAGAAGAGAAGCGAAAAGCAAAGGAGAAAAGGAAAGATATAAACATCTGAATGCAGAGTTCCAAAGAATAGCAAGAAGAGATAAGAAAGCCTTCCTCAGTGATCAATGCAAAGAAATAGAGGAAAACAACAGAATGGGAAAGACTAGAGATTTCTTCAAGAAAATTAGAGATACCAAGAGAACATTTCATGCATAAGATGGGCTCGATAAAGAACAGAAATGGTATGGACTTAACAGAACTAGAAGATATTAAGAAGAGGTGGCAAGAATACACAGAAGAACTATACAAAAAAGATCTTAATGACCCACATAACCATGATGGTGTGATCACTCACCTAGAGCCAGACATCCTGGAATGTGAAGTCAAGTGTGCCTTAGAAAGCATCACTACGAACAAAGCTAGTGGAGGTGATGGAATTCCAGTTGAGCTATTTCAAATCCTGAAAGATGATGCTGTGAAAGTGCTGCACTCAATATGCCAGCAAATTTGGAAAACTCAGCAGTGGCCACAGGACTGGAAAAGGTCAGTTTTCATTCCAATACCAAAGAAAGGCAATGATATTAGCCCCTTAATAAATAAATATACTACAGTTTGCCTATCCTCTGTCCCATTGATGGGCACTTGGATGACTTTCAATTGCTTACCATCTCAAGCCATGCTTTCCTGAATGATCTTGCACAGGGATCATTCTACTATTCTATAATTAAATGATTATAACCATTAATTTATGGCTTTCTGATTGCTACAATTTTGAGCATGCCTTCATATATTTGGTGGTCACTTAGGTTTTCCTCTGAGAATTGTGATTTGTATCCTTTGCCATTTGCAAATTGATCTTCCTGTGTGTGTATGTTTGTGTATATTTTAATGTCTTAACGTATTTTAAGTTGCAGAAGTTCCTTATCTATTCCAGATGGAATTTTTTTGGAGGGGTTTGAACTGTTGTATGTATATTCTCCTAATCTTTTATCTCATTATTACCCTTTGTTGAATAGAAACAAGTTTAATTTCATGTCAGACTTTTTTTTTGTCATGATTTGTGCTTTGTAGGGTTGGTTGTTTTTTTTTTTATTTTTTTTTATTTTTAAACTTTACAAATTGTATTAGTTTTGCCAAATATCAAAATGAATCCGCCACAGGTATACAAGTGTTCCCCATCCTGAACCCTCCTCCCTCCTCCCTCCCCATACCATCCCTCTGGGTCGTCCCAGTGCACTAGCCCCAAGCATCCAGTATTGTGCATCGATCCTGGACTAAATCTTTCTTTACACTTAGTCTATCTACATAGATATTCTCCTACAGTTTTTTAACTTTTATAAAAACAGTTTATATTGAAATCTTTAATCCATCTACTTTCCAGTTCTGTATGAGATATTAATTAGAGATCCAGTTCTAGTTTTCTCTATGTAATGAGTTAGTCACCCAAATCTCATTCAATAAGAAGGCATTCTTTCTACTTTCATTTGGGTTGCCATCTTGATCACACATTAAGTTCTCACACATGCATGGCCCCTGTCTCTCAACTACCATTATTTTTTATGGAACGATGCCGTTCCATTGCCCATATTTTGTTCTTGTGCCAGTATCACCTCGTTTTTATTGTTATGGTTTTATGACTATTTTTACTATCTGATAGAATAACTTTCTCCTTCTTGTCTTCTTTTTTTCAGGGTTGCTTTAAATATTTGTGCACCTTTAACTTTTCATATAAGATTTAAAATGTTTATAGAGCTTCTCAAAATTCCAGCTGATATTTTGAATGAGGTTATATTGAATTTATAGATTAATATGGGGGAGAACTGACTTCTTTATGAATTAAAATTCTATGGATTTTTATTATTGATCTTGTAACCTCCAAACTTGCTGAATTCTTTTTCATCTGTATGAAAATTGTGAGTTTTTATCTCTTTTTCAGAATATCTTATTTCTCTTATTTCATTTTATTCCTTATTGTGTTGGCTAGGACTTCTAGTATTATGTTAAAAAGTTGTAGTGCTAACAGTGAGTTCCTTTTTTTGCTCCCAATTTTATAGCAAAAATACTTAAAATTCTCTATTAAATGGAATGTTGCTATAGGTTATTATATTACTGTTAAAATTTGAAATTGGCTGGATTACTTTTTGATAAGAATATTTTAAAGAATTTATCATAATGGAGATCAAATACTATTTCTACATCAATTGAGAGAATCATATTTTTATGTTTAAGTTTATTACTGCTGTGAATTACATTTATAGACTTCTATGCTTTTTTTTTCTTTCCAGTTTTATCAAGATATAATTGACATACAGCACTATGTAAGTTTCAGGTAAATGCATAATGATTTGATTTACATGTGTTCATGGAAGTAAAATCATTACCCATTATTGTGTGAAATCATTAGCATAATAATGGGTATTGGAGAAGGAAATGGCAACCCACTCCAGTTTTCTTGCCTGGAGAATCCCAGGGACGGAGAAACCTGGTGGGCTGCCCTCTCTGGGGTCGCACAGAGTCGGACACGACTGAATCGACTTACAGCAGCAGCAGCAGCAAGGAGCATCTATCATCTCATATAGACACAAAATAAAGAAAAGGAAAACATACTTTTTCCTTGTGAAGAGAAATCTTAAGATTTGCTGTCTTACTTTCATATGTAACACAGCAGTGTTCTATTTATCATGTTGTACATTATATCCCCGACACTTATTTATCTAATTGAAAGTTTGTACCTTTTGACCACCTTCATCAAGTCTCCCTCCCTGACTTACGACATGGCGATTTGGTATTTCTATGTGTTACATTTTTCTGATTATATACATTTCTCTGATTTTTGAAACCACTGTTTTAATAATGAAATGACCTACATATAATCATTTTCTTTATTTTTTATGCAAAATTAAAAATAACAGTTGAGAGAATAGTATAACTATCTCTTACATACACATCACCAAACTTCAGTAATTATTAACTCATAGTCTATGCCCTGTCTTCACATCCCTCAAACTGATCATTTCAAGAAAATTCCAGACATTTTATTATTTCATTAAAATATACTTCATTAAAATATTTTTCAAAGAAAAGATCTTTAAAACTGCATAATCACTGTCATCATGATGCATTTATTTTTTAATCATTTTGCTAAAATTTTAGATTTTTCTTCTACATTTCATATTAACTTTAATTTCTTACTATCTTAATTTAGTTTTAAAGAAAATATTGATTATTATTGCCTCATGAAATTATCCTGGTGATTTTTGCTTTTCCTCTTCCTCTTGAAAAATTGGTACAATTTAAAAAATAGCTAATTCTTATAATTTTGGTAGAATTCATCTCTAAAACAGTCTGAATATGGGAGTATAATTTTAATTGGAAGGGAGGTTTTTAGCTTCAACTTTGCCTTTTAAAAGTATTTATTTGCCTATTTCTTTTTTTCTTCTTGAACTAATTTTGGCATGTCACATTGTCTATTTATTCTAGGTCTCAAAGTTATTAATATGTAGGTGCTCACAATATCATTTAAATCTGCTATATTTGCAGTTGTTTGCTATTTCCCCCTGTGTTTATTTGTATAGTTCCTTTTTGTCTTTAATCTGTATTACTGGTCTCTTGCCTGTGATCTTTTCTAAGTACTTGTTTGAACAATGAACACTATATATTGCCAAGATATTAAAAAACTATTGAAGTATAGTTGATGTACAGTATTATGTTAGGTTCAGGTATACAACATATTGGTTTGACACTTAAATCCAATGCAAAATGATCACCTTAAGTCTAGTAAACATTTGTCACCATGCAAAGTTCGTGCAGTATTATTTATATTTTCCTTATGCTGTATATTACCTGCCCATGTACCTCTTAATTCTCTCCACCTATTTCACCCAATTCTTGACCCTTCTCCCACCCCCTTACAACTACCAGCCTGTTCTCTACATCTATGAGTATGTTTTGCTTTATTTGCTTATTTGATATCGTTTTTTAGATTCCACATATAAGTGAAATCATATGGTATTTGTCTTCTCTATCTGACTTATTTCACTTAGCATAATACTGTTTAGATTTGTCCAAGATGTCCCGAATGACAAGCTTTCATTTTTAATGGCTGAGTGATATTCCATTCTGTTTAGATACATACATTTTCTTTATCCATTTGTCTATTGATGGACAATTTCCACAATATGGATATTGTAAATGCTACATTAAACATAAGGGTGCATATGTATTTTTGTTTTCTTTGGGTAAATACTCAGAAGTGGAATTTCTGGATTGTATGGTAGTTCTTGTTTTCATTTTTTGAAGAACCTCCATAGGGTTTTCCATAGTGGCTGTACCAATTTGCATTACCATTAGCAATGCATGATGGTTCCCTTTTCTCCACATCTTCACCAACACCTGTTATTTATTGTGTTTTTGATGATAGTTGTTCTAAGAGGTTTTAGGCAGTATATCATTGTGGTTTCAATTTGTGTTTCCTTGATGATTAGCACTGGGGAGCATCTCTTCATTTGCCTCTGTTGGCCCTCCATATCTCTTCTTAAGAGGGATGGGATGGGGAGGGAGGTGGAAGAGGGGTTCAGGATGGGGAACACATGTACACCCATGGTGGATTCATATCAATGTATGGCAAAACCGATACAATATTGTAAAGTACTTAGCCTCCAATTAAAATAAATAAATTTATATTAAAAAATTAAAAAAAAGAAATGAAGAGCATGGGAAAAAAAACAAGTTCTCAAGTCTTTTTCTTTTAATTGGATTCCCTTTTTTATATTGCGTTGTTTGAGTTCTTTATTTTGCACATTAACCTCTTATCTGATATGTCATTGGCAAATATCTTCTCCTGTTCAGTAGGTTGTCTTTTCATTTTGTTGATGGTTTATTTTCACTGTGCAAAAGACTTTTAGGTTGTCTCATTTGTTTGTTTTTGTTTTGTTGTCCTTGCCTAAAGAGACAAATCCAAAAAAATATATTGATAAGATTGATAAAAAGTTTACTGCCCTTTTCTTCTAGAAGTTCTATGGAGTCAAGTATAATATATAATAAGTTTTGAGTTTATTTTTGTATATGGTATAAGAAAGTTTTCCAGTTTCCTTCTTTTGCATGCAGCTATCCAGTTTTCTTCACACCATTTATTGAACAGGCTGTCTTTTATCCATTGTATATTGTTGCTCCTGTGTCAGATTAATTGACCATATGTGCATGGGTTTATTTCTGGACTCTCTATTCTGTTACATTGATCTGCTTTTGTGCCAGTAATATATTGCTTTGAAAATTATAGCTTTGTTGTATGGTTTGAAATCAGGAATGTGATATTGTCAGCTTCATTCTTTCTCAAGATTTCTTTGCCTATTTGGTCTTTTGTGATTCCTTGCAAACTATAGGAATATTTCTTCTAGTTCTTGGTATACTTGTGTTCCTTTCTGTTTTTTTTTTTTTTTTTGTATATCTATTACAGATTTTTGATTTGTGGTTACTATGGAGTTCATATAAGCTTCCCAGGTGGTGCTACAGGTAAAGAGCCTGCCTGCCAATTCAGGAGATATAAGAGACGCTGGTTCATTCCCTGGGTCAGGAAGATCCCCTGGAGGAGGAAATGGCAACCCACTCCAGTATTCTTGCCTGGAGAATCCTGTGGACAGAGGAGCCTGGAAGGCTACAGTCCATGGGGTTGCAGAGAGTTGGACACGACTGAAGTAACTGAGAACACATGGGATTTATATATGTTGATCTATAACAATATTTATTTATTTTAGGCCATAGTAGTCGTTTAATTTCAAGCACATTCTAAAAGACCTATTTCTGTTTAAGTTCCCATTCTGTTCCTCCATTCTTGAGTTTGGTGAGTACTTTTATGAACATTGCTTTGAACTCTTCATCTGGAAGATTGCTTATCTCTGTTTCATTTAGTTCTTTTTCTGAACTTTTGTCTTGTGTGAGAAATAGATTTAAGTGACTAGATCTGATAGAGTGCCTGATGACTTATGGATGGAGGTTTGTGACATTGTACAGGAGACAGGGATCAAGGCCATCCCCAAGAAAAAGAAATGCAAAAAGGTAAAATGGCTGTCTAAGGAGGCCTTACAAATAGCTGTGAAAAGAAGAGAAGTGAAAAGCAAAGGAGAAAAGGAAAGATATACCCATTTGAATGCAGAGTTCCAAAGAATAGCAAGGAGAGATAAGAAAGCCTTTCTCAGTGATCAGTGCAAAGAAATAGAGGAAAACAACAGAATGGGAAAGACTAGAGATCGCTTCAAGAAAATTAGAGATACCAAGGGAACATTTTATGCAAAGATGGGCTCAATAAAGGACAGAAATTGTATGAACCTAACAGAAGCAGAAGATATTAAGAAGAGGTGGCAAGAATACACAGAAGAACTATACAACAAAGATCTTCATGACCCAGATAATCATGATAGTGTGATCACTCACCTGGAGCCAGACATCCTGGAATGTGAAGTCAAGTGTGCCTTAGGAAGCATCACTACAAACAAAGCTAGTGGAGGTGATGGAATTCCAGTTGAGCTATTTCAAATCCTACAAGATGATGCTGTGAAGGTGCTGCACTCAATATGCTAGCAAATTTGGAAAACTCAGCAGTGGCCACAGGACTGGAAAAGGTCAGTTTTCATTCCAATCCCAAAGAAAGGCAATGCCAAAGAATGCTCAAACTACCACACAATTGCACTCATCTCACACGCTAGTAAAGTAGTGCTCAAAATTCTCCAAGCCAGGCTTCAACAATATATGAACCTTGAACTTCCAGATGTTCAAGCTGGATTTAGAAAAGGCAGAGGAACCAGAGATCAAATTACCAACATCCACTGGATCATCGTGGAGAAGGCAATGGCACCCCACTCCAGTACTCTTGCCTGGAAAATCCCATGGATGAAGGAGCCTGGTAGGCTGCAGTCCATGGGGTCACTAAGAGTCGGACATGACTGAGCCACTTAACTTTCAACTTTTCACTTTCATGCATTGGAGAAGGAAATAGCAACCCACTCCAGTGTTCTTGCCTGGAGAATCCCAGGGATGGGGGAGCCTGGTGGGCTGCCATCTATGGGGTCGCACAGAGTCAGACACGACTGAAGTGACTTAGCAGCAGCAGGAGCAGCAGCTGGATCATCGAAAAAGGAAGAGAGTTCCAGAAAAACATCTATTTCTGCTTTCTTGACTATTCCAAAGCCTTTGACTGTGTGGATGACAATAAACTGTGGAAAATTCTGAAAGAGATGGGAATACCAGACCACCTGACCTGCCTTTTGAGAAATCTGTATGCAGGTCAGGAAGTAACAGTTAGAACTGGACATTGAACAACAGACTGATTCCAAATAGGAAAAAGAGTACATTAAGGCTGTATATTGTCACCCTGCTTATTTAAGTTATATGCAGAGTATATCATGCAAAATGCTGGGCTAGATGAAGCACAAGTGGAATCAAGATTGCCGGGAGAAATATTAATAACCTCAGATGATACCACCCTTATGGAAGAAAGTGAAGAAGAACCAAAGAGAGTCTTGATGAAAGTGAAAAAGGAGAGTGTAAAAGTTGGCTTAAAGCTCAACTTCAGAAAACTAAGATCATGGCATCAGGTCCCATCACTTCATGGCAAATAGGTGGGGAATCAGTGGAAACAGTGGCTGACTTTATTTTTGGGGGCTCCAAAATCACTGCAGATGGTGACTGCAGCCATGAAATTAAAAGATGCTTGCTCCTTGGAAGGAAAGTTATGACCAACCTGCTGCTGCTACTGCTGCTAAGTCGCTTCAGTTGTGTCCGACTCTGTGCGACCCCATAGACGGCAGCCCACCAGGCTCCCTCGTCCCTGGCATTCTCCAGGCAAGAACACTAGAGTGGGTTGCCATTTCCTTCTCCAGTGCATGAAACTGAAAAGTGAAAGTGAAGTCTCTCAGTCGTGTCCGACTCCTAGCGGCCCCATGGACTGCAGCCCACCAGGTCCCTCCATCCATGGGATTTTCCAGGCAAGGGTACTGGAGTGGGGTGCCACTGCTTTCTCCAATGACCAACCTGGACAACATCAAAAAGCAGAGACATTACTTTGCCAACAGAGGTCCATCTAATAAAGGCTGTGGTTTTTCCAGTAGTCATGTATGGATGTGAGAGTTGTACTATAAAGAAAGCTGAGCACCACCGAATTGATGCTTTTGAACTGTGGTGTTGGAGAAGACTCTTGAGAGTCCTTTGGACAGCAAGAAGGAGATCCAACCAGTCCATCCTAAAGGAGATCAGTCCTGAGTGTTCATTGGAGGGACTGATGTTGAAGCTGAAACTCTAATACTTTGGCCACCTGATGTGAAGAACTGCCTCATTTAAAAAGAACCTGATGTTGGGAAAATTGAAGGCAGGAGAGGGGGACCACAGCGGATGAGATGGTTGGATGGCATCACCGACTCAATGGACATGAGTTTGGGTAAACTCCAGGAGTTGGTGATGGACAGGGAGGCCTGGCGTGCTACAGTCCATGGGGTTGCAAAGAGTTGGACACGACTGAGCGACTCAACTGAACTGAACTGTCCTGTTCTTTTACTTTGAATATTTTCTTTTGTCTCTGCATTTTGCCTGATTTTCTGTGTTGTGTTTATGTATTAGGTAGATTAGCTACATTTCCTGGTCTTAGAGGAGTAGCTTTATGTAGAAGGTATGCTATAGAGTCCAGCAGTGTAGTCTTCCCTGGCCATCAGAGCCAAGTGTTCCAGAAATGTCCCCTCTGTGGGCTTCCACCTGTTGCTGCTGAGCTGCAGTTGCTGTAGGCATGTCAGTATGCTAGGCCTGGACCTTGTGCTGCTGGCCATAAGTCCTGGTTCTGACTACTTGGGGTGCTCTGGTGCACTAGTTCAGTCACTGGGACAGGAGCTTCTTTGGAGTGACTGTGGTGCCAGCCGAGGGCACTTGCCTGAGTGATGAGTGGGGCATTGCTTTGGAGAGGCCCTGGTTTCAACTGAGGGCATCTGCCAGTGTGGTGGAGTGGAAGACCTCTTTGGAGGAGTGCCAGCTAGGGCAGGTCCCCCAAGGTGGGGACTATTGTGCTAGTTAGGTAGATGGGGAGAATAAACAATGGCACCTGTCAGTGCTGGGTCAGCTAGGTAGAAGGTGAGCAAAAGTAACTGTCCCTGCCAGGGCCTCTGAACCTGAAGAAAGTTCCAGCAGATCTGCCTTGCCGGCACATGCCCTAAAATTATTAACTTTCTTCGCATATGACAAAGGCACTTTTCAAACTGATGCCTCTGTGATGAGACTTGAAGTGAGTGACTTTTTGTGTGTGCCCTTTAAGAAAAGAGTCTCAATTTCCTACAGCCCTTTCCCAGACATAAGCCTGGTTAGTATTCAAAGCTAGATGTTATGGGGGCTGGCCTCCCCGGTACAGGCCCTCTGGGCTGGGAGCCTGATGTAGGCTTCGGGCTTTCTGCTCCTCGGAGAGCACCTCTGTGGCTGTGGTACTCCTCCCACCTGTGGACTGCTCAGTTGAGGGTATGAAACTAGCCAGACTGCAACTGCCCTCCCCTCTGTTTCAGTGTGGACTTTCCTTTTCACTTTTAGATGTGAAAATCTTTTCTTCTAGTCTGTGGGTCATTCTCAGAGATGGTTGCTCCGTGTGTGGTAGTTCCGTTGTGTCCATGAGAATAGAGAAGCCACGATCTTTCTGCTCTGGCCTTTTGTCCTCCTCCCTGATATATTGAGCTATGTTTATTTTGTCTATCTCCTACAGCATGTCAATTTTTTTTTTTCTTATTTGAATATCCTGAAAGAGTGTTTAAGTTGGGGTTTTTTGCATGTGAAACCTCCCGAGGTCTTATATAGTCGTAAAGGGTTTTGTTGTGCCCTCATATTTGAATGATACCTTTCTATATTTGAAAGTGTTTTCCTTTCAGTGCTTAAAAATTATGCTCTGTCTTCATAAAATATTCCATTTTCATCTGTTTTCAGTGTTCTTGGAAATTCTAGTATTAGCCTGATTTTGCGTATTTAGAATGACTTTTACCTTCTATTTAATATATTTTTCTTTGCTTTAATATTCTTTAATATAAAGTGACTAGGTATGAGTTTTTTTTCCCTTAGCTGTTCTATTTGGTTCTCTAAGAGTTCTTTCGTTCTGAAGAATTCTGTCATTCATGAAACCTGGAATATTTATCTTCATTATGTCTTTAAGTAGTTTCTCCTTTCCATTTCTCCACCCTGTTCCTCTGAGATCCTATTATCCTTCATATTTCTCAGCTTTAAATTTTTTCTCTGTATTTTCTGTCTGTCCTTAAAGAATATTTATATGGACCTTTTTAAAGTCTTTATTGAACTTGTTACAATATTGTTTCTGTTTTATGTATTGATTTTTTGACTGTGAGACATGTGGGATCTTAGTTCTCTGACCAGGGATCAAACCCACACCCTCTGCATTGAAAGGCAAAGTCTTAACCTCTGGATCTCCAGGGAAGTCCCACTACTCTTTCCTATTGCTTTTAGGAAATATTTCTCATTGTGATCCTCCAATTCAGTATTTCTTTCTTTAGCTCGATTCCATCCTATTATTTATTTCATTTCAACTATATGTTTTGCATCATATCTTTCTTGGTTGCTTTTAAGATTTCCTACTCTTGCTTTATTGGTCTCTCCCCACATCCCCTTAAGCATTAGAGTAATGTTATGGTCTTCTACTTGTTCAAAAGATTCTGCTTCAGATAGTGTATGCTGTCTGTTTTTGTCTTTCTTTACTGGATCTTGGCTATTCAGCTGTGTAAGCTCATGCTCTACTGTGGATATCAGCTATGTTTGTTGGGAAAGGCAAAATATTAGATTCTAGTCTCCATCTGGTTAGACATGTTTAAAATAATGAGATATGTGGAGCCCCAGGGCATGATACCGTAGGAGCCATAACGCTCTTTGTGTCGTTCTCTTCCACTGACTCTCCCCTGGGCAGAGTTTCTCCTCTAAAATGAATTACTGGGGAGATGCAGAACTGAGCTGAGTCAGTCTCCATTCCACAGTTTGTAATTCTCGCAGGCAGGGAGTCTGGAGGAGGAGTGGGGATCAGGATACTGAAGGGCAGGGCTGCTGCTCATAATTAAGCAGGTGGCCTCGACTATAGGAGGCTTCCCTGGTGGCTCTGACGGTAAAGCATCTGCCTGCAACGTGGGAGACCCGGGTTTGATCCCTGGGTTGGGAAGATCCTCTGGAGAAGGGAAATGGCAACCCACCCCTGTACCCTTGCCTGGAAAATCCCATGGACAGAGGAGCCTTGTATGCTACAGTCCACGGGGTCACAAAGAGTCAGACACAACTGAGCGACTTCACTTTCCTTCTTTCCTTTTTCCCCACTATAGGAGAGAGGGGACAGGCACTGCCATACATCTTCTCTCCCAGGCTGTTTACCCTGCTATGAGGCCTGCCCATCTGGAGGCAGGAGTGCCTTTTCCTAATGCACACAGTGTTACCACATGTTCTATCAGTGGCCTTTCAAGATTCCTGGTCAGCTGCCCCTGCTTTCAGCGTCTCCTCACCCCAGTATCCACCTGCACTTCCTTGACTTTACTGCCAACACCAGTGATCTGGAATCTGTAAAAGGATTTATGCAAGGAGGTAGTTGGTGAGAATTGTCTCTAAACAATGAAGGGTAGAAGTCAAGAGCAGTAGTAAAAAGCTTTTCTCCAATATACCTTCTCACTGCTACCTCTCATAGCCTTTTGTCTTTAATTGTAATATACTCCCCATGTATAGTTCAGAAGAGCTTCCCAGGTGCTTCTGGTGGTAAAGAACCCGCCTGCTAATGCAGGAGACATAAGAGATGTGGGTTCGATCCCTGAATTGGGAAGATCCCCGGGAGGAGAACATGGCAACCCACTCCAATATTCTTGCTTGGAGAATCCCATGGATAGAGGAGCCTGGCAGGCTACAGTCCGTAGAGTCGCAAAGAGTCAGACATGATTGAGGTGACTTAGCATGCGCGCACACCAGTTCAAAACATCCTTCAGTCTCCTATGAGAGTTACATGCTTTTTATTAGCTCCAAATATTCATATTTCCCTCCTACTTCTTCATATACTCCAGGGCTGAATTTGAAGGAGGAGTCATCAGGTACTAACTCTTCATTTTCATTAGATCTGGAAGCTTAAATGTATATCTTTAAAAATATTACTTTACTTGTCTTTTATTTTGGAAATAATTGTTTTGACCTATTTCTTGAAGACCTTTAAGGCGAATGAAAGAGAACTTGGGTGTCCCCAAATGAGGGTGGGTTGCTACATTATCAGAGTTCTCCAAAGAAATAGAAGTAGATATTTATAGAAAAAGGTTTATTGTGAGGAATTGGCTCATGCGATTATGGAGGCTGAGAAGTCCTACCATCTGCTCTTTGCAAGCTAGATACCCAGGAAACTTGGGGTGTAATTCCTATCTAAGCCTGATAACCTGACCACTGAGGGAACCACTGTGCAAACCCCAGTGCAAGGACAAGAAAAGACTGATGTTTCAGCTTAAGCAAGCACACAGGAAAGAAAAGGAGTAAACTCCTCCTTCTTTCCCCTTTTTGTTTTATCCAGACCCTGAAGAGATTGGGTAAAGCCCACCCTCACCAGGGAGGGCCATTTATTTTACTGAGCCCATCAACTCAAATCCTAATCTCATCCAGAGTCACACTCACAGACACACACACCCGGAAATAATATTCAATTTGGGTGCCCCTTGGTCCAATCAAATTTACACATAAAATTAATCACCATAGTTGGGAATCATAGATGAAAGTCAGGTAAAGAAGAAAAGACAGCACTGCCCAGAAGACAAGACTCAGAAGACCATGACTGCATCCTTATTCAATCAGTTACCTTCTCTATCCTCAAGTTTCCTTGCCTGTAAATTGGGAATAAGAATAAATGTTCCATTTTCATCCCAGGGTTATTTTGCTGCTCAGTAGGATAATATCTGTGGAAGGCACTCTACACGCCACTACCAAGGGAAAGCAGCACTGTTTAGCATGAACCAAAGAGCATTTGAAATGATATTAACTCTCGGGGGACAGGATGTTCTTTGGCTGGGAAGGTGGTAATCCCTCCCCTCTGCGACCTCAGTGAATTTCAGACAGATCTTCAAAGCAGATCAGGTCTCTGCAGCCCAGAGTGGTGAAAATAGTCCAAGTTCTCTGACCTCTCTAAGCTGGGGAAGGTTGGCATCAAGGACAAAAGCTTTCAATTGCATTGAACATGGCCTGGACAGGTTCCAAGTGGGTAATTACTTTATGCTTACTTACAATTTCCCCTTCAGCTTCGAAGGGCTAGAGCATCCCTCATTTCCTAGACTAGCAGGGCCGTTCAGTGTTGCTAGGCATATGTTGAACAGCTGCCCCAGTCACCTACCTCAGCAGCCACCGTATTTTAGTAATGAAGTCAGGGCTCAAATTGGGCAAGATGGTAACACATTTCTTTGATTAGTGTGTAGGACAAATGTGGCCTCTCTTTGAACAGAAGGGGAGGGCATTTGATTATGTTTTTTTTCTCACTTGCATCAGAAGCAGGAATAAACTGAGCAGGTTCTCTATGAGCCAGCTTTGAGAGGTTCTCTGAGATGAATCTTATTAAGAAAAATAGATTAATTTTATCATCAATAGTTACATCAGACTCTTCAGTTATGAAAAATACATGCTCCTGAAAAGTAGGATGGCAGCAAAATTTCATCTAAGGAACTGCATCCTCTGAACATCTTGTTTTAAAACTGAGAATGTTTGTGGGCAAAGAAATATTTCCAGTCTATAGGGTGAAGGCAGGATCTAGGCAATGAGGGATTTCATGTAACTGCAGATCAGAAACTTGAGTGTTCTTTGATGTGCTGATCCATTTGCCTCTCTCCCACCCTTCATTTTTCCCATTGTCTAATTAGCATAGTGATTTGGGTCTAGGCCCTTAACTTTTCTGAGCAGCAGGTACTTTTATCCACAAAATAGGGGTAATAGTGGTGCCTGTCTCCTCGAACTCTTGTAAGGAACAAAGGAGGTAATATACTTGGCATATAGAAAGAGCTCAATAATTGTTAGTCATTATCACTATTGTTGTTATTATCTCTCAGGTCTTATTTTAAATATCCCTTTTTTTGTTAACAATAATTTCCATCCCTATTTTAAGACTAGGTTAGGTAAATGACTTGGTGCTTCCATAGAACAGCTTACAACATTATTGTAAAGTAATTAGCCTCCAATTAAAATAAATTAATTTTTTAAAAAAAAGAAATTCCATTGTTTTGAGTACATACCAGGTTTTCTACACTATTTGAGCTGTTTTCCATGTATGCATTATTAATTATCCCACTTTACAAACAAAGAAACTTAAAGAATTCATGTAGCTGACAAGGGTGAGATTTGAACGTAGATATTTAAACTCCAAAGTTCATATTCTTAATGATAACACATCATGTTTTATGGTGATTATTCATGTAATTTTCCTTGCCAGACAATGAACTCTGTATGTTCCCAGACCCTCAATCTTTTTGAAGCTCCCCTAATTTACACATGGTCTCACCCTCTCCAAAACCCATTGATGCGAGCAGCTTTCTTAGCTTGTGACTCCTTGGCTTCACCTCAGCTAGAAACATCCTTCTCTGTGTTCTTGACTTTGAGTCTAATGTCTACTATTTCAGGATCAGTTACATCAGTATTGCCCTTGCTCTCATCCTTCTGACCACCACACTATGTTTCAGTTAGGGGTTTTGGTTGCATGTGAGAGAAACTGTCTCTGGTAGTTACAAGCAGAAAGGACTTACATTGGAAGAACATAAAGTGCTCAGAGCGTTGATGAGATCAGGACTAGGCTTAGAAAATTCGAAGGAGTCAAGGCACTTATCAGAGCCTCTACCCTTCCTGGCTCCTTGTCTTATTCAGGATTCAAAGTCCTGGAGGCTGGATAGCTGAGCACAAGGTCAGTGCCCACTTCCTAGAATGGCAAGATGTGGGAGGATCCAGGATCTGGCTCCTCTTAGCTTCTGTAATAGCAGATGTAGGAAGGCACCGTGAATCGCCTGTGCTTGACCATAAACACACAGGTGGAAGGATATTTCCTCACAAGGAAAGATAATGAACAGTTGATAACAAAAAAATTACATTTGTCTACTGCACACTTGAATGGTTAGCTCTGGTCATCCTGCCAAGCTATTTCCCAATGCCAATTTCAAAATTCAAAAAGTCTCTCCAAAATATAGCCCAGGTCCACTAATATACTGCATGACCTCACCTAAGAAACTTCTTGTGCTGAATCCTTTATGTCCTCCTGATTCCTACACCATATACTCCTATGGAGGCATCTTCAGGCTTGGCACAGGCCTTAAAAACTGGGGACAGACCAAGACTGCTTCATGGATAGTCACAGTCATCCCGTCTTATTTACAGCATAATGTCCTGGCTCTGGGCAAGCATATCTCCCCAGATCACTCCTTTGAAATATCTTTCCAGGCCTGCTCTTGTGTTCCAGACCCTTGGCCATATAAATGCATGTACCTCCCTTTCAACTCCTGCTCTGTATTTCAATTTTAAAATGGACTGATTTTCATGTCTCTCATTGCTATAGCCTACAGTTCCTATAGGCTGTATATAGGACGTGCACCTAATTTTGGCCAGTGGCTTTTACTTCTGCATAGCTTGTGCTGGTTATGTCCACTCCCCTGGCTTTATGGTTCTAGGTCTAGTTCATGAATCTTGTATGCGGCCTCACCCTGGCTAATAGGTCTTCTGGGATGCTGTATCCAAACCCATCTGCACCATATCATGAGCTTTTACATGGTCACCTCTGGTTCAGTCCTTCTATGTCCAGAACTCATGTTAATAGTGGTAGGAGAAATTAATGTAATCTGACCTTTGCGACTAGTTAGAAGAGAGGCCCAAAATTTGTCACATTTTAAAATTCTAGTCCTTTACCTCTCAGTCTCATATTCTAATAAATGGCCACTCTACCTTTTCCTCATGAACTAATTGTCAAAGCGAATCTCAATTCTAGTGTAAAGCCTTAGACTTCTTCCCTTTGTGGGCTTCCCTGGTATCTCAGTTGGTAAAGAATCTACCTGCAATGAAGGAGACCAAGGTTTGATTTCTGGGTCGTGAAGATTCCCTGGAGAAGGGATAGGCTACTCACTCCATTATTCTTGGACTTCCCTGGTGGCTCAGCTGGTAAAGAATCCACCTGCAATGTGGGAGACCTGGGTTCAATCCCTGGGTTGGGAAGATCCCCTGGAGAAGGGAAAGGCTACTCACTCCAGTATTCTGGCCTGGAGAATTCCGTAACTGTACAGGACTGTAGTCTTTCCTCTGTACCAGTCTTGCTTTGGTAATACCTCAGTGCTCTAGTCTGTTGCAGGATTTTAATGTGTCTTATGCTAGAGTCCTGACACTGACGTTGAACCCTGCTGGTTGTGACACATCTCTCTGGTGCCATCTGCTTGTTTATTGATGCTAAAGGCCAAGGACACCTTTAAAATGCACTAAAAAGAAAGTGACTACAATTGTGGACAGCTTGATAGAATGTAGCCAAACAGCCTTGGATGTTGTGAAATAGTAGAGTTTCCTGAATTGCACTGGTTGGAATTCTGATTGATACTTATCTTTCCTCTGTTTGCTTCTGAGCTCCTGTGTCAGTCTTCACTACTCAGTTTGGTCTTTACCTTTTTGAACAGGTATGTGATCTCTCTTTTTTGATCTCCTGTGTCCTAGGATCTGACGCAACACTTCTCTGGGTTTCATTTCCCTTCCTTTCTCCACTACTCTGCTATAGGATGCACTTGAGCATGACTTTGCCTTTCCTGAAAGTGGTCTACACCAGCCTGCCTGGAAGAAAGCAGCCTCATCACAGTGGAAGGTCTTATGTCAGGTGTTCCTCATACATCTGCTCTGTTTGCTGAATATAAGACATCTGACAGAGACCACGTTCTCAGAAAGGCTGCTTCTGCATATGAGCTCTTCTACACCCTCTTCAGGAGAAGGCAATGGCACCCCAATCCAGTATTCTTGCCTGGAAAATCCCATGGATGGAGGAGCCTGGTAGGCTGCAGTCCATGGGGTCGCTAAGAGTCGGCCATGACTGAGTGACTTCACTTTCACACCTTCTTCAGCTTCCCTGGTGGCTCAGTGGTTAAGAATCCACCTGCAATGCAGGAGATACAGGTTTGATCCCAGGGTCAGGAAGATCCCCTGGAGGAGGGTGTGGCTACTCACTCCAGTATTCTTGCCTGGAAAATCGCATGGAGAGAGGAGTCTGGTGGGCTACAGCCCATAGGGTTGCAAAGAAGTTGGACATGACCGAAGCAACTGAGCATGTATGCATACACACCCCATCTACTGTCCTTAAGTTTCCCTCATTAGCAGTCCTCTTGCCCTTTCATCAAATGGTCTTGCTTTGTGCATTTCTGGGGCTATGGAAACCATCTGGCACGTTCTTCTCCTCCACCTGCTTCCTCAGAGTCTCTGCCCTCCTTCTCCTATCTTGGAGAAGGAGGTGTCTCTCTTTCCTAGGCTTACCCCTGGCCCCAGGAGGTAGAGTTGGTCCCTGTCTCCTCTTTCAGAATGATGTTCTCTCAGGTGTTCTGCCTTCCCTGGGTATTTGAAAACTGTTCCTCTCTGTGGGATCCTTCCCATCTGCCTTTAAAGCAGCTTGATCGATTGCCTCCAAAGAATGGTCCTCTGTTCTCTTCTTGCCAAACTTCTTGAATATGTGAGTGCCACCCACGGACTGGGCTTCTTCACTATTTCACTCCAAATGCCCTGCAATCTGGCTTCTATTGTCACTAAATTCTGGAGATCCTCTCTCAAAGTTTACTGTTAACCTCTTAATTGCCAAACATAAAGGCTTGTTCTCAGATTTTGTGTCCTTCGTTCTATCAGCCACTTTGCAGTGTTAAAATATTTGATCTTACCTTTCATGATTGAAATTTCCTTTTCTATATTACCATCTTTTTCATTGACTATTTGAATGTTATTTAGCTTTTCCTATGTGTTTCTCTGTTCTTACCAGCTAGATGTAAATTCCTTGAGGCTGGGAGCTGTGCATTTATAAACATTGTTTCACAATGCTATGTGCCGAATAGGTGTTATGACAAATACTTTTTAAGTGAAGAAATAGAACTATTCAGAGTGAATTATTCATTCGGTCATTTATTCATTTAAGAACAAATGCTTCTTATGTACCCCAATATACGATTATTATAGTCTGTGAAACAGTGATTCATAAGACTTGCTTGGGTTTCCCTGGTGGCTCAGAGGTAAACAATCTGCCTGCAGTGCAGGAGATGCAGAAGACACGGGTTCGATCCCTGGGTCAGAAAGATCTCTTGGAGGAGGAAATGGAAACCCACTCCAGTATTCTTGCCTGGAGAATCCCATGGACAGAGGAGCCTGGCGGACTACAGTCCATAGGGTCGCAAAGAGACCCGATGGAAGCGATTGAGTGAGTGGAGACACACTTAGTTCCTGCTTTCAGAGACCTTATAGTCCAGTGAGGAATGTATACGTGATAATATACACTCATAGTACAAAACGATAAATACCACGATGAGGAGACATTTAACTGGGGGTGGAGGGGATCAGGGAAGGTTTTCTGGGAGAAATAATATTTAAACGAAGTGGTAGCAAGGTAAAAAGAGGAAAGAGGAAGCGTGAGTTCCTAGCAAAGAGAGTAGTGTCTTCAGAGGCTACACAGTGTGACACTTTTGAGAAACTGACTGAAAAACTGTCAGAGACGTGAATATGGTGAAAAAGGGAGATGGGGCAAACAAGCAGGTGGGCTGTGCCTAACGCAGAACAGGCATTTCACCCCTTCCCATTTCTAAGCAATTCCCTGTTTACTATGTAATCCTCACAGCCTTTGAGTGGTAGGTGGCAGCTGTCTTACAGAGGGAGAAAGTGAGTTTTGTAAAATTGAAACTCACTAAGTCAATAGTAAGCCTGAAAATATCATCACTTCTTGATGCAGCTTCCTTTTTGAAAACAGTAATTTTATTGGAGTGTAGTTGATTTGCAATGTGTTTGTTTTAAGCGTACACCGAAGTGATTCAGTTACACATATTCATATATTCATTCTTTTCAAGATTCTTTTCTCATATAGGTTATCACAGAATATTGGGTAGAGTTTCCTGTGCTATACGGTAGGTTCTTGTCGGTCATCTGTTTTATAAGAAGTAGTGTGTGTGTGTTCGGGCTTCCCTGATGGCTCAGACGGTAAAGCGTCTGCCTGCAATGCGGGAGACCTGGGTTCCATCCCTGGGTCAGGAAGATCCCCTGGAGAAGGAAATGGCAACCCACTCCAGTATTCTTGCCTGGAAAATCCCATGGACGGAGGAGCCTGGTGGGCTACAGTCCATGGGATCGCAAAGAATTGGACACGACTGAGCAACTTCACTTCACTTCACTTCTTCAGTGTGTGTGTTCATCCCTAGCTTCTGATTTATCCCTCTCTGTGACATTTCCCTGTTCATAATCATGTTTGTTTCCAGACTGTAAGCCTGCTTCTGTTTTATAAATAAGTTCACTTGTAGATTCCACATATGAGTGATATCATACTATATTTGTCTTTCTCTGTCTGACTTACTTTACTTAGTATGATCATCTCTAGTTCCATCCATGTTCAGATACAGCTTCCTTTTTCATTGACTATCTAAGCACCCAGAACAGACTGAGGAAAATATAAACTGTAATTTAAAAAAAACCCATCAGAGAGCTGAAGATGAAAAGAAACCTTAAGGAGTTATATTTGAGGAGAAAGGAGACACATGGCTGTGTTCATCACTGGAAGAACAGTGGGAAAGGGAAGAATCCACCACAGACAAGGGTAAAGAAAACTCAAGCTAACTTTTAATGAATTTGAATGACTGCGTGGGTGCTGGTGGGATGGTATCCTTAATCACAGAGCATGTTGGTACCCACCTGCCAACTCTATTCTGAGTCTTCACCTAGGACACAGGGAAAGATGTCAAAGGCGGGGGATCAGGCAAAGGTGCTAAGAGAAAGTCCCCTGAGAAATATAGGGTCTGCCTAAATGAAAGGCAGGGATATTCTCAAATACAATATAGTTGCTGATGAGGGGTGGTGGAAAGCGAATAAACTGAACACGTCCTGTACCCACGCTGGGCCTTTCCTGAGTGCAAGGCAGTGTCTCACTGAAGGCTGGCATTAGGGCAGAAGAATTTATGAAACTTCTTCTAAGGCCCACTAAATCTCTCATGGCTCTTGACCAAATGCATGGAAGGCTGGGGAAAGAGAAGCAAAATTGGAAAAAACCTCTCCTAGACACTTCAGGTCTTTACTGAATCCATTGCTACAGCCCTCCAGAAACTGGGGACAGAGCATCAGTACAGGTAGTTCTCCTGAGCTAAGACAGTCAGAACTAGGGCTGAAAAGTCAGAACTGATCACTCCCCAGTGACCCCTAAAGCTCATAGTCAGGCTGCAGGGCAGAGATCTTTCATGGTCCAGAAAGTTAGGAACTGGGAGACAAAGCATAATTTTTTTTTTTTTTGAAGCCTCCCTGGTGCTCAGATCCTATGTTATGCTAAAGGAAAATTCTAATCCTATCCCCAAAATATTTAAATACAGTTGTAAACTGAATATAATTAAAGATACAACATAGGCCAGTTTAATACAGATTAGATGGAAACACATCTTTACCATAGTGGACTGACAGAAAAAGGGATGTACTGTTTTTTGAGTAAATATTTACTTTTCAGTCTAATTTTTAAAAAGTACACAATGTCTGACATAAGAAAAATTATGACAATGAAAGAAGCACAAATGTAATACATAATAAAGAATAAGTAAAAATAGACCCTCAGATAGCCAGAATGTTGAAATGGTCAGATGAGGAACTTTAGAATGACTATAATAGATACATTAAAGGACACTGTGAAAAGTGAACAACACACATGACTACGTGGGGAATTCAAGGAGCAATGGTATTTGTTTTTTTTTTTTTAAAGAAAAAAGTGGACATGCTAGAAAAAATCTATACAGTGATGAGCTTATTCAATCTTCATTTTAGTTATCTATTGCTGCTTAGTAAGGTTCACAAGCAGAGGATTTAAAGAGTTAAAACTTATTTTTCCTTTCTGCTATCTGGGCTGGGCTCAGTTGAATAGTTCTGTTTCAAGTGGAGTCTGCTGGGCTTTGAATGTTCAAAATGGCTTCCTTACTCCTATATTTGGTGCTCAAAACTGCAGTGCTTTCACCAGTGTGATTTGCCAGAAAAGTTGGAGGTTGACTGATCTTTCTTTCATTCTATGGGCACTCTCCAAATTGCTAACCTAGGCTTCTTCACAGAGTAATGATCTTAGGGTAGTCGGGTTTTTAACCTATGGTGTCTGATTTCCAACAGATAAGTGGAAACTGAAAGTTCTCTAAAGATATGGACTCATAAATCCTAGACCATAATTTCTCTCTTTATTTTCTTCTTTTCATCTTTTCTTTGGCCATGATGTGTGACTTGAGGGGTATTAATTCCGCAACCAGGGATTGAATCTCTTGACAGTGAATGCATGAAGTCCTAACCATTGAAATGCCAGAGAATTCCCTAGACCATAATTTTCAATGCATTGTATTTTTCAAAGTCAGTCACAAGTTCAGCCTAGATATCACCACTGAGTATGTGGAATAGTATATATGTGCAGGAGAAGAAGAATTGATGGTGGCAATCTTGGAGACTACATCCCTCTTCCCCCTGGCCACCACAATTCACATCCATCCTATGTGAAAACTACACCACACACCCCCACCATGGTCACCAAAGTCTTTTTAATTATGGCATCATGTGCAACTCTTGCATCTCAAGACCCACATCAAGTCGAGATGTGGATGAAGCTTCTCAAGCACATCTCTTCTCAGTCTGAAGAGAAGGTTACTCCCCCGCCCCACAGCCATCCAGTGTAAAACAATGAAACAGTGATAGAATAGCTCCAGTAGTTGCTGCTGCTGCTAAGTCGCTTCAGTCGTGTCCGACTCTGTGCGACCCCAGACGGCAGTCTATCAGGCTGTCCCATCCCTGGGATTCTCCAGGCAAGAACACTGGAGTGGGTTGCCATTTCCTTCTCCAATGCATGGAGGTGAAAAGTGAAAGTGAAGTTGCTCAGTCGTATCCAACTCTTAGCAACCCCATGGACTGCAGCCCACCAGGCTCCTCTGCTCATGGCATTTTCCAGGCAAGAGGACTGGAGTGGAGTGCCATTGCCTTCTCCGAGCTCCAGCAGTTACTCCCATTTAAAGAGGAAAATGGAAAGAACATAGCAGTCAATGGTCCACAGTCATTCTAAAATACAGTTGGCCATATATCCAAGTACTACCAACTCTGAGGAAGTATGGAACATTCCATGATTTATCCCAATTCTCCTTTTTGAGATTAGTTCTTTGGAGATTTTGACTATGTTGTTTGGGATCTGGGCTATGATCTCTGAGGTATTCTTAGGAAATGGTCTTATTTTTAACTGAATTTTTTTTCTTAGCCTTCTTTATGCCCATGGAAGTTTTATGAGCTCTCTCTCTGCATTTTAGTTAAAACTTGTGGTGCTTTTATTAGGAAAGTTATCTTAAAAACTTTATAAGTTTTCTATGAAGCATACTGGGGGTTACATTTTACAAAGCCACACCTGCAAATCTCTTTGAGATAGGCCTCTTTCCACTTTTAGCTGCTTTTGTACAATGCCTGAAAGATCCTTAGAAGATTTTATGTTTAGCTAAAGGTGTCTATGAGACACCATCATAAATCTTTCTGAAGTCTTAAAAGAAGTCTTGTAACCATGTTCTTAATTTGATCTTTAACTTGAGCCTACATTGTACTGTCAGTGCCCTGAATTTGGTCTTTGCTATAACCCTAATATTCTTTTTTTTAATTTAAGTATAGTTTCTGTACAATATTACATGTTACAGATGTATAATATAGTGATTCATGATTTTTAAAGGTTATACTCCACTGATTGTTAAAAAGCATTAGCTATATTCCCTGTGTTCTACAATAAGTTCTTGTAGGTTTTTTTTTTTTTTTTAATGTATACCTAAAGGAGGGCAAAGGCTAATAGAGTTTTGCCAAGAGAATGCACTGGTCATAGCGAACACCTTCTTCCCACAACACAAAAGAAGACTCTATACATGGACATCACCAGATGGTCAATACCGATATCAGATTGATTGTATTTTTGCAGCCAAAGATGGAAAAGCTCTATACAGTCAGCAAAAACAAGACCAGGAGCTGACTATGGCTCAGATCATGAACTCCTTATTGCCAAATTCAGACTTAAATTGAAAAAAGTAGGGAAAAACACTAGACCATTCAGGTATGACCTAAAACAAATCCCTTATGATTATACAGTGGAAGTGAGAAGATTCAAGGGATTAGATCTGATAGACAGAGTGCCTGGTGAACTATGGATGGAGGTTCAAGATATTGTACAGGAGACAGGGATCAAGACCATACCCAAGAAAAAGAAATGCAAAAAAGCAAAATGGCTGTCTGAGGAGGTCTTACAAAGAGCTGTGAAAAGAATGGAAGTGAAAAGCAAAAGAGAAAAGGAAAAATATAAGCATCTGAATGCAGAGTTCCAAAGAATAGCAAGGAGAGATAAGAAAGCCTTTCTCAGTGATCAGAGCAAAGAAATAGAGGGAAACAATATAATTGGAAAGACTAGAGATTTCTTCAAGGAAATTAGAGATACCAAGGGAACATTTCATGCAAAGATGGGCACAGTAAAGGACAGGAATGGTATGGACCTAACAGAAGCAGAAGATATTAAGAAGAGGTGGCAGGAATACACAGAAGAACTGTACAAAAAGATCTTCACAACCCAGATAATCACGATGGTGTGATCACTGACCTAGAGCCAGACATCCTGGAATGTGAAGTCAAGTGTGCCTTAGAAAGCATCACTACAAACAAAGCTAGTGGAGGTGATGGAATTCCAATTGAGCTATTTCAAATCCCAAAAAGATGATTCTGTGAAGGTGCTGCATTCAATATGCCAGCAAATTTGGAAAACTCAGCAGTGGACACAGGACTAAAAAAGATCAATGTTCATTCTAATCCCAAAGAAAGGCGATGCCAAAGAATTCTCAAACTACGGCACAACTGCACTCATCTCACACGCTAGTAAAGTAGTGCTCAAAGTTCTCCAAGCCAGGCTTCAGCAATATGTTAACCGTGAACTTCCTGATGTTCAAGCTGGTTTTAGAAAAGGCAGAGGAACCAGAGATCAAATTGCCAACATCCGCTGGATCATGGAAAAAGCAAGAGAGTTTCAGAAAAACATCTATTTCTGCTTTCTTGACTATGCCAAAGACTTTGACTGTGTGGATCACAATAAACTGTGGGAAATTCTTCAAGAGATGGGAATCCCAGACCACCTGACCTGCCTCTTGAGAAACATATATGCAGGTCAGGAAGCAACAGTTAGAACTGGACATGGAACAACAGACTGGTTCCAAATAAGGAAAGGAGTACATCAAGGCTGTATGTTGTCACCCTGCTTATTTAACTTATATGCAGAGTACATCATGAGAAACGCTGGACTGGAAGAAGCACAAGCTGGAATCAAGATTGCCGGGAGATATATTAATAACCTCAGATATGCAGATGACATCACCCTTATGGCAGAAAGTGAAGAGGAACTAAAAAGCCTCTTGATGAAAGTGAAAGAGGAGAGTGAAAAAGTTGACTTAAAGCTCAACATTCAGAAAACGAAGATCATGGCATCTGGTCCCACCACTTCATGGGAAATAGATGCAGAAACAGTGGAAACAGTGTCAGACTTTATTTTTGGGGCTCCAAAATCACCGCAGATGGTGACTGCAGCCATGAAATTAGAAGATGCTTACTCCTTGGAAGGAAAGTTATGACCAACCTAGATAGCATATTCAAAAGCAGAGACATTACTTTGCCAACAAAGGTCTGTCTAGTCAAGGCTATGGTTTTTCCTGTGGTCATGTATGGATGTGAGAGTTGGACTGTGAAGAAGGCTGAGCATTGAAGAATTGATGCTTTTCAACTGTAGTGTTGGAGAAGGCTCTTGAGAGTCCCTTGGACTGCAAGGAGATCCAACCAGTCCATTCTGAAGGAGATCAGCCCTGGGATTTCTTTAGAAGGAATGATGCTAAAGCTGAAACTCCAGTACTTTGGCCACCTCATGCGAAGAGTTGACTCATTGGAAAAGACTTTGATGCTGGGAGGGATTGGGGGCAGGAGGAGAAGGGGACGACAGAGGATGAGATAGATGGCTGGATGGCATCACTGACTCGATGGACGTGAGTCTGAGTGAAGTCCGGGAGTTGGTGATGGACAGGGAGGCCTGGCATGCTGCGATTCATGGGGTCGCAAAGAGTCGGACACAACTGAGCAACTGAACTGAACTGAATGAATATATGTGGAATTTAGAAAGATGGTAAAAATGACCCTATATGTGAGACAGCAAAAGAGACACAAATGTATAGAACAGTCTTTTGGACTCTGTGGGAGAAGGCGAGGGTGGGATGATTTAAGAGAATATCACTGACACATGTATATTATCGTGTGAAACATATCACCAGTGCAGGTTTGATTCATGAGATAGGGTACTCAGGCCTGGTGTACTGGGACAACCCAGAGGGATGGGATGGGGAGGAAGGTGGGAGGGGGGTTCAGGATGGGGAACATATGTACACCCATTGCTGATTCATGCCAATGTATGGCAACAACCACTACAAGATTGTAAAGTAATTAGCCTCCAATTAAAATACATAAATTTTAAAAAACAAAAATGAAAAAAAAAATAAAATAAATGTCCATCCACAGAGAAAGAAAGTATAGAGGAAATACAGAATGTTTATACACACATACACACAGATTGGAATACTAATCAGCTATTAAGAAAAAAACAATTTTGCCATTTGCAACAAGGTAGATGGACTTGGATGGTCCTAAAAGCGAAAGTGCTAGTCGCTCAGTCATGTCTGACTCTGTACAGCCACATGGACCATAGGCCACCAGGCTCCCCCGTCCCTGGGACTCTCCAGGCAAGAATTCTGAAGTGGGTTGCCACTTCCTTCTCCAGGGAATCTTCCCAACCCAGGGATCGAACCTGAATCTCTTTATGTCTCCTACATTGCAGGAATATTCCTTACCATCTGAGCCACCAGAGAAGCCCCGCACAGCATTATGGTCCTTGAAATAAGTCAGGCAGAGAAAGACAAACATTGTACGGTATCACTTACATGTGGAATCTAAAAACGACAGCAAAGTAGTGACTGTAACAGAAAGGAAGCAGACTCAAAGGAAGAACAAACTAGTGTTTACCAGTGGGGATAGGAAACAGAGGCAATATACGAGTAGGGGAATAAGAGCTACAAACTATTCAGTTCAGTTGAGTCGCTAGTCGTGTCCGACACTTTGTGACCCCGTGGACTGCAGCACGAGAGGCTTCCCTGTCCATCAACAACTCCAAGAGTTTACTCAAACTCATGCCCATTGAGTCAGTGATGCCATCCAACCACTTCATCCTCCATCGTCCCCTTCTCCTCCCACCTTCAATCTTTCCAAGCATCACAGTCTTTTCAAACGAGTCAGTTTTTCTCATCAGATGGCCAAAGTATTGGAGTTTCAGCTTCAATATCAGTCCTTCCAATGAATATTCAGGACTGATTTCCTTTAGAATGGACTGGTTGGATCTCTGTGCAGTCCAAGAGATTCTCAAGAGTCTTCTTCAACACCACAGTTCAAAGCATCAATTCTTCAGCACTCAACTTTCTTTATAGTCCAACTCTCACATCCATACGTGACTACTGGAAAAAACATAGCTTTGACTAGACAGATCTTTGTTGGCAAAGTAATGTCTCTGCTTTTTAATATGTTGTCTAGGTTGGTCATAGCTTATCTTCCAAGGAGTAAGCGTCTTTTAATTTCATGGGTACAGTCACCATCTGCAGTGATTTTGGAGCCACAAAATACAAATTCTGCCACTATTTCAACTGTTTCCCCATCTATTTGCCGTGAAGTGATGGGACCAGATGCCATGATCTTAATTTTCTGAATGTTAAGTTTTAAACCAACTTTTTCACTATCCTCTTTCACTTTCAACAAAAGGCTCTTAAGTTCTTCTCTTTCTGCCATAAGGGTGGTGTCATTTGCATATCTGAGGTTACTGATATTTCTCCAAGTAATCTTGATTCCACTTGTGCTTCCTCCAGCCCAGCATTTCTGATGATAACTTATATACTCTGCATATAAGTTAAATAAGCAGGGTGACAATATACAGCCTTGATGTATTCCTTTTCCTATTTGGAACCAGTCTGTTGTTCCGTGTTCAGTTCTAACTGTTGCTTCTTGACCTGCATACAGATCTCTCAGGAGGCAGGTCAGTTCAGTTCAGTTCAGTCGCTCAGTCATGTCTGACTCCTTGTGACCCCATAAATCGCAGCATGCCAGGCCTCCCTATCCATCACAAACTCGCGGAGTTCACTCAGACTCACGACCATCAAGTCAGTGATGCCATCCAGCCATCTCAGCCTCTGTTGTCCCCTTCTCCTCCTGCCCCTAATCCCTCCCAGCATCAGAGTCTTCTGCAATGAGTCAACTCTTCGCATGAGGTGGCCAAAGTACTAGAGTTTCAGCTTTAGCATCATTCCTTCTAAAGAAATCCCAGGGCTGATCTCCTTCAGAATGGACTGGTTGGATCTCCTTGCAGTCCAAGGGACTCTCAAGCATCTTCTCCAACACCACAGTTGAAAAGCATCAATTCTTCAACGCTCAGCCTTCTTCACAGTCCAACTCTCACATCCATACATGACCACAGGAAAAACCATAGCCTTGACTAGACAGACCTTTGTTGGCAATGTCTCTGCTTTTGAATATGCTATCTAGGTTGGACATAACTATCCTTCCAAGGAGTAAGCGTCTTCTAATTTCATGGCTGCAGTCACCATCTGCAGTGATTTTGGAGCCCCCCAAAATAAAGTCTGACACTGTTTCCACTGTTTCTGCATCTATTTCCCATGAAGTGGTGGGATCAGATGCCATGATCTTCGTTTTCTGAATGTTGAGCTTTAAGCCAACTTTTTCACTCTCCACTTTCACTTTCATCAAGAGGCTTTTTAGTTCCTCTTCACTTTCTGCCATAAGGGTGGTGTCATCTGCATATCTGAGGCTATTGATACATCTCCCGGCAATCTTGATTCCAGCTTGTGCTTCTTCCATTCCAGCGTTTCTCATGATGTACTCTGCATATAAGTTAAATAAGCAGAGTGACAATATACAGCCTTGATATACTCCTTTTCCTATTTGGAACCAGTCTGTTGTTCCATGTCCAGTTCTAACTGTTGCTTCCTGACCTGCATACAGATATCTCAAGAGGCAGGTCAGGTGGTCTGGGATTCCCATCTCTTGAAGAATTTCCCACAGTTTATTGTGATCCACACAGTCAAAGTCTTTGGCATAGTCAAGAAAGCAGAAATAGATGTTTTTCTGAAACTCTCTTGCTTTTTCCATGATCCAGCGGATGTTGGCAATTTGATCTCTGGTTCCTCTGCCTTTTCTAAAACCAGCTTGAACATCAGGAAGTTCACGGTTAACATATTGCTGAAGCCTGGCTTGGAGAACTTTGAGCATTACTTTACTAGCATGTGAGATGAGTGCAGTTGTGCCGTAGTTTGAGAATTCTTTGACATTGCCTTTCTTTGGGATTGGAATAAAAACTGACCTTTTCTAGTCCTGTGTCCACTGCTGAGTTTTCCAAATTTGCTGTCATATTGAGTGCAGCACTTTCACAGCATCATCTTTTAGGATTTTAAATAGCTCAACTGGAATTCCATCACCTCCACTAGCTTTGTTTGTAGTGATGCTTTCTAAGGCACACTTGACTTCACATTCCAGGATGTCTGGCTCTAGGTCAGTTATCACATCATTGTGATTATCTGGGTCATGAAGATCTTTTTTGTACAGTTCTTCTGTGTATTCTTGCCACCTCTTCTTAATATCTTCTGCTTCTGTTAGGTCCATACCATTTCTGTCCTTTATTGAGCCCATCTGCATGAAATGTTCCCTTGGTATCTCTAATTTTCTTGAAGAGATCTCTAGTCTTTCCCATTCTGTTGTTTTCCTCTATTTCTTTGCATTGATTGCTGAAGAAGGCTTTCTTATCTCTCCTTGCTATTCTTTGGAACTCTGCATTCAGATGCTTATATCTTTCCTTTTCTCCTTTGTTTTTTGCTTCTCTTCTTTTCACAGCTATTTGCAAGGCCTCCCTAGACAGCCATTTTGCTTTTTGCATTTCTTTTCCATGGGGATGGTCTTGATCCCTGTCTCCTTACAATGTCATGAACCTCATTCCATAGTTCATCAGGCACTTTATCTATCAGATCTAGGCCCTTACATCTATTTCTCACTTCCACTATATAATGATAAGGGATTTGATTTAGGTCATACCTGAATGGTCTAGTGGTTTTCCCTACTTTCTTCAATTTAAGTGTGAATTTGGTAATAAGGGCTTCATGATCTGAGCCACAGTCAGCTCCTGGTCTTGTTTTTGTTGGCTGTATAGAGCTTCTCCATCTTTGGCTGCAAAGAATGTAATCAATCTGATATCGGTATTGACCATCTGGTGATGTCCATGTAGAGAGTCCTCTCTTGTGTTGTTGGAAGAGGGTGTTTGCTATGACCAGTGCATTTTCTTGGCAAAACTCTATTGGTCTTTGCCCTGCTTCATTCCGTATTCCAAGGCCAAATTTGCCTGTTACTCCAGGTGTTTCTTGACTTCCTACTTTTGCATTCCAGTCCCCTATAATGAAAAGGACATCTTTTTTGGGTGTTAGTTCTAAAAGGTCTTGTAGGTCTTCATAGAACCGTTCAGCTTCTTCAGCGTTACTGGTTGGGGCATAGACTTGGATTACTGTGATATTGAATGGTTTGGCTTGGAAACAAACAGATCATTCTGTCATTTTTGAGATTGCATCCAAGTACTGCATTTCGGACTCTCTTGTTGACCATGATGGCCACTCCATTTCTTCTGAGGGATTTCTGCCCGCAGTACTAGATATAATGGTCATCTGATTTAAATTCACCCATTCCAGTCCATTTGAGTTCGCTGATTCCTAGAATGTCGACATTCACTCTCATCATCTCTTGTTTGACCACTTCCAATTTGCCTTGGTTCATGGACCTGACATTCCAGGTTCCTATGCAATATTGCTATTTACAGCATCGGACCTTGCTTCTATCACCAGTCACATTCACAACTGGGTGTTGTTTTTGCTTTGGCTCCATCCCTTCTTTCTGGAGTTATTTCTCCACTGATCTCCAGTAGCATATTGGGCACCTACTGACCTGGGGAGTTCCTCTTTCAGTATCCTATCATTTTGCCTCTTCATACTGTTCATGGGGTTCTCATGTGTTAGTATATGTATCAGTGTTTTTCTTTCTGACTTACTTCATTCTGTATAATAGGCTCCAGTTTCATCCACCTCATTAGAACTGATTCAAATGTATTCTTTTTAATGGCTGAGTAATACTCCATTGGGCATATGTACCACAGCTTTCTTATCGATTCATCTGCTGATGGACATCTAGGTTGCTTCCATGTCCTGGCTATTATAAACAGTGCTGCAATGAACATTGGGGTACTAGCGTCTCTTTCAATTCTGGTGTCCTTGGTGTGTATGTCCAACAGTGGGATTGCTGGGTCATAAGGCAGTTTTATTTCCAGTTTTATTAAGGAATCTCCACGCTGTTCTCCGTAGTGGCTGTACTAGTTTGCATTCTGTGGATGGACATTTAGATTGCTTTCATTTCTTGGCAACTGTAAATAAGGCTGCTATAAACATTGGGTCACATGTTATTTTCAAATTAGTTTTTTTTTTTTTTTCTTCCCAGAAAAGACCTGCTGGACCATGTGGTAGTTTTATGTTTAGTTTTCTGAGAATCCATACCATTTTCCATAGTGGCTGCATTAATTTACATTTCCACCAACAGTGGAAAAGTTTCCCTTTTCTCCACATCTTTGCCAATACTTGTTATTTCTGTTTCTTTCTGATCATAGCTATTCTGACAGGTGTGTGGTGATAGTTCATTGTGGTTCTGATTTACATTTCCCTGACGATTAATGATGTTAAATGTCTTTTTGTGTGCCTGTTGACCACCTGTATGTCTTTAGAGAAATGTCTATTCACTTCTTATGCCCATTTTTTTTTTAACTGGGTTGTTTGTTTCTTGTTGTTGAATTGTATGAGCTGTTCCTATATGCTTTGCATTAATCCCTATTGGTCATATCATTTGCAAATATTTTTCTCTCATTCAGTAGTTTTTCTTTTCATTTTGTTTTATGATTACCTTTGCTGTGCAAAAGTTTTTAAGATTAATTAGGTACCATTTGTTTATTTTTTGGTTTTATTTACTTTAGGAGATGATCCAAGAAAAGTTGCTGTGATTTATGTCAAACAGTGTTCTGCCTATGTTTTCCTCTAAGAATATTATAACATCTGGTCTTATATTTAGGACTTTAATACATTTTGAGCTTATTTTAGTATACGGTGTTAGAGCATGTTCTAATTTCATTCTTTTACATATAGCTGTCCAGTTTTCCCAGCACCATGTATTGAAGAGACTTTCTTTTTTCCACTATATATAATAGCCTCATTTGTCATAGATGAATTGATCATAAGTGCTTGGGTTTATGGGCTTTCTATCCTGTTTTGTTGGTATTTGTATCAGTTTTTGTACTTGTACCATACACTTTTGATGACTGTAGCTTTGTAATGTAGCCTAAAGCCTGTGCATATAATCCCTCCAGCTCTGTTTTTCTTTCTCAAGATTGTTTGGCTACTTGGGCAGTAATAAAGGACTTATATGACAAACTCACAGCTAACATCATACTCAACAATGAAAAGCTGAAAGCATTTCTTCTAGGGTTGAGAATAGGACAAGGATCCCTCAGTTACCACTTTTTTTTTCAGCATAATTTTGGAAGTCATAAGCCACAACAATTAGAGAAGAAAAAAAATTCAAATTGGAAAAGTAAAACTGTCACTGTTTACAGATGACATGATACTATGCATAGAAAATCCTAAAGATGCTACCATGAAACTGCTAGAGCTCATCAATGACTTTGGTAAAGTTGCAGAATACAAAATTATTACACAGAAGTCTCTTGCTTTCCTATACTCCAGCAAAAGAAGAACAGAAAGAAATTAAGGAAACAATTTCATGTATCATCACATCAAAAAGAATACCTAGGAATAAGGTTATCTAAGGAGGAAAAAGACTTGTACTTGGATAAATATAAGACACTGATGAAAGAAACTGAAGACAACACAAACAGAAAGATATACTGTGTTCTTGGATTGGAAAAATCAATATTGTTAAACATGACCATACTACCCAAGGCAATCTACAAATTCAGTTCCATCTCTGTCAAAATACCAATGACATTTTTCACAGAACTAGAAATAATTTAAAAATTTTTATGGAAACAGAAAAAAAAAAAGCCAACCCCAAATAGTTATGATCCTAGTCTTGCTTTTTTAAAGCAAACAAACAAACAAACAAAAACTGCCAGCTGGCAAATCTCAAAATTAAAGGAGCACCAGTAGGGTAAATATCAGGCTTCCCTGGCTGCTCAGTGGTAAAGAATCTGCTTGCCAGAGCAGGAGATGAGGGTTTGATCCCTGGGTTAGGAAGATCACCTGGAGAAGGAAATGGCAACCCACTCCAGTATTCTTGCCTGGGAAATCCCATGGGCAGAGGAGTCTGGTGGGCTACAGTCCATGGAATCATGAAAGATTAGAACATGACTTAGCACCTAAACAATATCTCTGTTAATTGAATAATCTCTGTTAATAATGTAAATATCTGTTAATTGAAATGACCCAGGAGCAACAATAACACAGCATCTCTGAGCACCCCAGTATCCAGTCTGTGTTCTTTAAATACTATTCTCAACTTAAAGGAAGGAGAACTTCGTAGAGAAATGGTTGGTTTAAAGTTTAGAGCAATAAATGTGCAAGATGATTGTGAGCGTTATGTGTGCCAGAAAACTGGTATTGAAGACTGATGAGTTGCGTTGAGAATATGGAGAAATTGGAGCCCTTATATATTGCTGGTGGGCATGTAAAAATAGCTCAACTGCTGTGAAAAACAATTTGGCAGCTCCTCAAAAAGTTAAATACAGAATTACCATGTAACCCAGGCATTCCACTCCTTGTTATATATGTTCAAAAGAATTGAAACAAGGGACTCAAACAGATATGTGTATGTCAGTGTTCATTGCAGCGGTATTCACAATAGTCAATAGGTGGAAACAATGAAGTGTACATTGACAGATGAATGGATAAACTGTGGTATATACATACAGTAAAATATTATTCAGTCATAAAAAGGAGTGAACATAGGTGAAACATAGATCAATATTGAAAACATTATGTTAAGTGAATTAAACCAAACACAAAAGGACAAATGTTTCTGATTTCACTTATATAAAATATCTAGAACTGACAAGTTCATACTGACATAAATAGATTTTAGTCCAGAAGCTGGGAGTGGAGATAGGGAATTATTGTTTAGTGTTAATTAATGTTTAATTCTGTTTGGAGTAGTGAAAATGTTTTGGAAATAGTGGTGATGGTTGCACAATACTGAAGTAGAATTAATACTACTGATTTGTACACTTAAAATGATTCAAGTGACAAATTTTATGCATACATTTTACCACAGTAAAAAGTATATTAAAAAAACCTAATGGTCATGTCAAAAGAACAATGAAGCCAACGCAAGGGTACTCCCAATTGGCTTATTCTTTACTGTCTGAGCCATCAGGGAAGCCTAAAAATACTGGAGTGGGTAGCCTGTGTCTTCTTCACTGGATCTTCCCAACTCAGGAATTGAACCAGCATTGCAGGAAGATTCTTTACCAGTTGAGCTACCAGGGAAGCCCAATTAATTGGGCCAAGTTTATCATTAAAAAAAAAAAAAAAAAAAAAACACTACGTTTTAGTTGAAACACATGAAACATATAAAAACTCATGACTTTAATGTTAAAAAAATAAAATTGGTCACTACTATGTCTTTCTAAGACATAACTTATTACTCTGAAGATTATCAAAGAATGGGAAAGAATTAAGCAATTATCTTGCCTTTCCTATAGGAACTGTATTTAGGGATATCACTGGCTGATAAGGACAGATTCTTCTTTACAAAATTCCCATTAATAGATGGGAATTACAAGGAGTAATGGGATTGAAAATTCCCATTCTCAACTGCTAATGATACAACAGATCATCCGCTGGTCAAGTGGTACATAATTTTTAGGTGAAAAAGAAGGGTGATATAATGGAGGGATTCTCTGTTCCCACTGGAAGTCTTATCATCACGAAAGATAAGACTCCAAACATCATGTACCTTATGACATGATGTAGGAAGAACTATACAGCACATTCTATGAATGATTTTCACTTAAAGAAAATCTGAATTTGATCCTAATCAAATCTCCAGCTTTAACCTTTAGTTTATGGGAAACTTGAGAATAGAAGAACAAGTTCAATAACACTATGAGGAAGTGATCAGCCAAATTTGGAATACAGGATGTTTTAGCAAACAGAGGGCTCAGTTTTACTAACTTTTCTGGGAAAAAGGATGAGAGTGAGGAAAGGAAAGGAGCAGTTTATGGAATAAAATCTAACAATCAAGAGCACTGTGTGGAGCTTGTATAGATCCTGAATAGAAAAACCAATTATAATTTGACATTTTTGAGATAATCAGGGAAATTTGAATATGTTCTCATTATTTGATGGTAATAATAAACACTTGTTAATTTCTGTTAGGCTTTCTAATGCCATAGTGGTCATACACACATAGATAAATGGGTAATGGCAACCCTAGGGACTGTAGTCCTCCAGGCTCCTCTGTCCACGGAATTTTCCAGGCCAGAATACTGGAGTGGGTTGCTGTGCCCTCCTCCAGGGGCTCTTCCCGAGCTAGGGATTGAACCTGTGTCTCTTATGTCTCCTGCATTGGCAGGTGGGTTCTTGACCACTAGTGCCACCTGGGAAGCTCCTTATCAGTTAGAGATCCATAATAAAGAATTTTTAAATAGAGTGAGATGATATTTAGGCTTTGCTTTAAAAAAATTCTAGGAAAAACAAAAGCAACATATTTGGGGAGATAATGAGGCAAGACTGGTAAAAGGTCGATGATGATTGAAGAATGGTTTGTTCATCAAGGTTCATTGGTTATTCTACTTTTGTGTGTGTTTATACATAATAAAAAGTTACATTTGCTTTTCCTGAAGAGGAAAATTACAATCCAAAAATGAAGAGTAGGACTTTACTCTCACTTTGCCTAGATTTAAAGACATAGTAAAAGTAATTTGGAGAGGCATCAGCACATGCCATGGCAGGAAGGAACTGTGACACATGGAGGCTGCTTGGGAACACAGAAATATTTTGAGTGGCAGCTTTGAGGAGCTGAGATCGAATTGAATTAAAAGACATGGCCTACATACAGTTGGATCATATCGATGAGGGACTTTCTGTTCCTTTTGTACTTCTGGCCTGCCAGTCCCCTCTTTGTGCCAGCAGCTCTGTCTCTCACAAGCTGGGGGCCGATTCTTCATTCAGTGAGTTAATTTTAAATGAAATGAAAACCCAAGTCATAACGTTTGGTTCACTACACAGGCAACAGGCACTGTCTGCCTCATTAATGATTAACACGGCAGCTGGTAATGTCTTGCAGCTGGTTGACCAGTTTAATGATGCCATGTTTGGCTACATCCTCCTGATCTGACCAATGCAGGGATCAGCTTTGCTCACAGTGGATCAAGGTTGGTGCTGGGTAGACACCTTGTCCATCACTCCACATGGATTATCAAGAAGAAGGAAAAGTGTTTTCCCCACTGTGACCAACGCAGGTGCAAAGGCTCCGGGGCTTTTTGCTGAGTTAGACACAAAGAATGGAGGACCTAGAATACATTGATCTCATGTGGGAAGCCACAGAATGTTAGCTATCCTGAGAGGCAAGGCTGCATCTCAGAAAGGATTAAGGGGCCTCTGTTACTAGAGGCTAGTTCAAGGAGGCGGTCTTGGAGGTCCCAGATAACTAAGGAAAGCATTAAGGACTTGTTCTACCAAGAGGTGCATATAGGGTCCAGAATTGAAGGTTAAAGAGCACTTCAGGGCAGGTAAAAGTTTTGAAACCTAGGCTCGAGTAACCTGCCAAAAAGATACAACCTTCACAGCTTTGTGATATGAATATCAAAATTATTCCACTTATATTTCTGCAAAGACATGGATCTGAGAAAACCTCACCCCAGAAATGTGAGTGAGGAAATGCCTGCTTTTGACTGTTGTGGCCAACATGGGGAGGCAGGCAGAATGGAATGAAACGAACATGCAGGCTTTGAAGTCAACAGCCTGAAGTTTCAGTCATTCTATTTACACTAATATGACTTTGGACAATATTCTTAACCTCCTCATGTATATTATATAAATATGATAAGTAGTAGTATTAATAATGGAATATCTCAGATACTAACTTTGTTTTTTCTTTGTCAGGTATAGTTTTATGCATACCTCATCTCTTATTTACTTGGGAGAAAAATTCCTGTGGCATGGATGATGTTATCTTGATATATTATGGGTGAGGAATCTGAGGCTCAGGATCCACCCTGATCATTGGCCCAAAGTAGCAGAGTTGAAACTAAGCCAGTTCTGCCTTCTGAACTTCTTACTGCCTACTCTGCCACAGTTTAACAATTCCTTAACCTCTCCTAGTCTCAACTTACTATTTGCTCTAGAATCTTTGATGATCTTGAACAGGCTCCCCCCACCGCCAACCCCACCACACTCAGACTGCTTTGCAGAGCAATTCATAATATACGACAGCATAAACTGACTTATTAGAGAAGGTACCACACCACTGAGAACAGAACTCCAACTCTGAGGCCATCTCTGTTTCGGCTGCTTAACTTTCTTAAGGCTCTTGATTAAGATGCTGTTGATATTCTGGGCTGTGAAGGCTGATTCTGAGTTAAGTCCTTGTACACTTAGTTTGCTTTTCCCTGATGCGTGTTGTGACTGTTTTTTGTGCCCATTCTGTGACTTATGCTTTTTATTTTTCAGCATTAGAGGTTGAAGGACACCACAGGAGTGTGGAGGTTTAGGAATTACACCATCTCCCAGCCTTCTGTTCACACAGGCACTCCGGCACGTGCACACAGGCATATGCAAGCCTCTGAGTGCTCGTGTTGGAATGAAGCCTCCACGGTGCCAGAATAGACACTATTTCACTTGGAAGAAGTGTTTTATTTCTACCCTTCTCAAACCTTGTCAGGGTAAGAAAAACGGAAGCTGTGACTTTTCAATGCCATCTGGTAAGTTAGATTGAGCATCAGCATCGGGGTGCGTGTCTGTTGTGCTGAAACAGGCTTCTCTAGGATTGAATAGCTGACGTTCTCTAAGAGATCTCAAGGGAAAGAGGCATTTCTGAGGCCTGCCTCACTGAGAAGAGTGTAAGGAATTAGAGACCCTTCCCCCTCAACCATCACTGTCACCTTTTGGATGTGCTCCTCCTAGGGAGTCACGCACGTGCTCAGTCCCAGAACACCTGCCCGAGGTCCTGGCAAAGCCCCGGCTCAGTTAATGAGGAGTTTAATGATCTCTGTGCATGCCAACCTGGAGCTATAACATATAACTCCTTTCTATCCAACCCCAGGCAGTTTTCCTCCATTTTCATCGTTGCATTAGTAGAACACAGCTAATTGTAAGTCCCTGCAATGAAAGTCATTATCAAAGTGAAAATTGAGGATGAGGAGAGCCTTCCTGTTGGCTTCCTCTGGCAGAGCTGAAGCCTCCGTCTATAGCAGTCAGTGCTGAATGATGAAATGACCAAGTCCCCAGCCCAGGCGGAGACAGGAGTATCTGCCAGTGGGCTTGGAGACATGGCAGTGCATGGTCACTTGACTAGTCCAAGTGGGGCTGGAAAAGAAGGCAGAGGCTGTGTCAGGCCAGGCCTCCCTCTCCATCACTGTTCCCTGACATGTTTGTGTTACTCTGGAAACTTCTACTCAGCTGTTCTTCGGTGTCCTTCCTCCAGTCCTGGCATGGGCCAGTGCCACAAGCCTAGAAATTCTGCTTGTGATGCCCTGACACTCAGCCTATTGGCAGAGGCTGAGCCCGGGACCTAATCCATCCCTGTTGAGAGAGAGACTTTTGAGAGCATGGTGCTTTTGTGATAAGTGGTAGACTGAACTGCATTCCCCAGACTTCCCTTTCCTCTATGTTTCCTGTTGGATATGCCACAAGAGAGATTCCTGCATGGAAAGTGGAGGGTGTAAGTGAAGGAGCAGCCATTTGTGGCTCACACACCTTGTCACTGATTTACTGATTCACCTCATCAGCATGAAACAGCATTTTGGCCTTCAGTTGTCCTGCCTTCTTCTAGATCTATTGGTTTTACTGTTAGGCAAGATTCATGTTTTTAGCTCCATGACAGAGGGCCTTGGCTTCTGCAGGACAGTCACACCACCAAGGCCAGAGGGAAGAACTCATGCGCATTTCACTCCATTTTGGTGAGTTTGTGGGCTTCTATTTGTTCTTCCTTTCCCTCTCTTTCTGCCTGTCTGCCCCATGGACTCCTAGCTCCAACAGCAGCTATATAGATACTTAGAAGAAACCTGCTTAACCAGGTTTCACAGTTGCATGAAGTCAAATCCCAATAAGTCTGTTTGCCTGCCTGCCTGTCAATGATCCTAGTGGTTCTGCTACTTTGACTGTTTGAAATAGAGATGAGAGCCCTATGAATCTCCTAAAGCTGAATTCCCTTAAGAATGCTGCCTGCAGACTTGAAGACTTGAAGTGTGCCTCATGGCTAGGCACACTCAAACATATTTTTCCATTTTCAGTTCTGGGAAATGGCCCCCTTCCCTTACAGGTGCCACATGTATAGAAAGTCATATTGGCCACATGAGTAGGTGTATTCATGTTGCAAAGGCCTCTTCTAGCTACCTTTAAGTGTCTCCTCTACTGCATATGTTTTCCTCCTTCGAATCCTCATCTACACTTGAATCTTCGGGAAATTTGAAACTGTCTCGTCCTGAGTCATCCTAAGCCTAATAGACCAACTTCTCTGTAGGAGCCAGGAGGGTAGGAGACTTCAAGGAAAGGGCCCTGCAGGGAAGTCAGGTCAGCAGTCCCTGATTACAGCCCCTCCAGTGAGGGCAGACAGATGAAGGAAGAAGCATAATTTGTTTTTTCTGACTGTAGTGTGGGAGCACCGTCTTCCTGTCGCTCAGTCAAAGATCAGAGAATACTCCAAACAGGAAGCCAGCTTGGCCAGCTGTTACTCCTGCCCCCTGCTGACTGCTGGTAGTTGGCTGGGAGCTGAAACCTGACACTCCCTTCTCTAATCCCAGGCAGCAGAAACCTGGCCCTTCCTACTCCCACCACAAAAGACACGCCTGGAAACCCTGGTACCTCTGACTAATCTACCCCGAGTCTCTTGTCATAGGATGCTTAGTGTGTATTACATTTTGAGGTTTGTGGGTAGGTCAATGCCTCTTGATAATTTCTCAGTACAAAATAATGACAGCTTGAATGAAATCCAAACATTACTATTTATTTTCCATATAATGTCTATTTCTCCTAATATATTACTTATTTATTGTTTTACACCAGCTCGTTACTTCCCCTAGTTGAAACTGGTAGCAAAAGCAGAAGGGGTGAAATACCACCAAGGGGGCTATTCCTTCCCTGTTCATAGCAGGTGGCTCCATTAGGCTTTTCCTCAGAGCCACATCCAGGTGTATCAAATTAGTTAAAAGGGCCATGGGTTCATTTGCTTGTGATCTGCATATGGTTTCTGAATACCTAGACAAACAGTGTCCGCCTGGCATGTTCCAGGCAATTTCAAATTTAAATTGTGTTGCTACTTCTTCAGTTTTTCCTTTTTCATCCTTTTCTTCTGTTTCCTACCTGTTTGTTGTTCAGTCTCAAAGTTGTGTCCGACTCTTTGTGACCTCATGGACTGCAGCCCACCAGGCTCCTCTCTTGTCCACTGTCTCCAGGAGTTTGCTCAAATTCACGTCCATTGAGCTTGTGATGCTATCTAGCCACCTCATCCTCTGCTGCCCTCTTCTCTTTTTGCCCTCAGGGTCTTTTCCAATGGGTCAGCTCTCTGTATCAGGTGTCCAAAGTATCAGCATTCGTCCTTCTGATAAGTATTCAGGGTTGATCTCCTTTAGGGTTGACTGATTTGATCTCCTTGCAGTCAAGGGACTATTAAGAGTCTTCTCCAAAACCAGTTCAATAGCTTTAATTCTTCGGCACTCCGAAGAATTAAATTCTTCTTAAATTAAATTATTCTTTATGGTCCAACTCCCACATCTGTACATGCCTACTGGAAAAACCATAGCTTTGACTATATGCGTGTTTGTCAGCAAAGTGATGTCTCTGCTTTTTAATATGCTGACTAGTTTTGCCATAGCTTTCCTTCCAAGGGGCAAATGTCCTTTAAATTTCATGGCTGTAGTCACCATCCGCAGGGATTTTGGAGCCCAAGAAAATCAAATCTGTCACTGCTTCCACGTTTTCCCCTCCTATTTGCCGTGAAGTGATGGGACTAGATGCTATGATCTTAGTTTTTTTTTTAATGTTGAGTTTCAAGCCAGCTTTTCTATGATATCTGGCTTCATACCAGAATGCATATAATCATATACATGGAAGAATGTTTAAGAGGTGGAGGAAAAAGGAGAGAGCTATGTGGGAAGAATTTCTGTGCTGCTGGGCCAAGGGGTCTGTTAATTAGAAGCCTTAGGGTGAGAAGGGAATTTTGAGATACAAGGAGCCTATTCTTAAAGGGTTTTCCCATCTAAAAGATCAAAATGGTGAAAGTGGTGTTGCTGCTGCTGCTGATACTGGTGACAGTAGTAACTAATCATTTAAGTCTAACATGCCATGAAGTTTCCCTATGGTTTCTCCAGGCTCAAGAGCCACCCATTCAAGAGCCACCCATTTGATTTCTACATTAGTGTACATGCTGGTATAAGTCACTGATCCAAAACCTTTGTGGCAAAATCAGTGAAGTCTATTGGTGTTGAGTATCGCTAAGTGAACCAACATTCTACATCCAAAGGACTCCTCTCCTAGTATCCTTTAAGGAAAAGCCAGTCACCTCCCCCAACTCCCACCACCCCCACTCACCTGTCCTTATTTTTCCATTCATTCTTTCTTGCTGTCACTGGATTCAGGGTCTATTAGGAGGTTTATTTTCCTTGCCAACAGCCTGCAGGCTTAAACATATAAGCTCAATCTTTCCTTTGGCTGAGTTAAGAGAACATCTGATTTCCTTAGGGACTCGATACCATTTTCTCTAACTTTCCCTGTCTTTTCCCTCTCTCTACCTGTCTTTTTTACATCTGTCTTTCCACTCCCCGTCTGTACTCTGCAGAGAATCACACAAAGCTTAGTCCTAGCATAAAGGCGGTGGTGGCGGCAGCAGAGGGCGGGCAGTGGGAAGCAGTGCGTGTCACTGAGGAAGCTGGAGCCATGTAATGATGGGCACAGAGTCCTGCAATGACACACTCGGTAAAACCTGCTCTGCTGTAGCTGGATTCCATGCCAGGAGGATTAAGCGGGTTTTGTTAAGACCCTTAAAGAAGTAGTGAGTGGCAGCCGTTTACTGGGGCTGTAGGAGATTTGTCAGAGTAAAGTGAAACTAGGCAGCTGCCCTGGTCAGAGGGAGGAGAAGGCTTTTATCCAGATCTGCAGTAAGGCCTGGAGCATGGAGGGACATGAAAGCCAGGATGCCAGGGTGCAATGGGATCCACTGGCCTGCCTTTCAGCACCAGAGCGAAGCAGGCCTTATAGCAGACCCCAGCGAGTATGCAAAACAGCCTTTTTGTTGTGTTTCCTTCTTTTCTCTCCAAGGAGCTCAAAGGGTTTTTTACCTCCCACGGTTTCAATTGATCTGGTATTTTATCCCACACCTTGTGCTGAGAATGAGTGTGGTAGATGCCAGACATTCTGGATCATGATCAAAAAGCCCGTGTTTAATCCCTGTGAATTCATCGCTTATCCAGGCCAAGCCTAGGGTCTCTTAGAGGAGTAGACGTGACTGGCAATCTCAGTTTATTGATGTGCAAAATCACCAATGGGCAAAAGGGGTATTTGCAGAGCTTCTCACTAGGTGGCTCAGGTGGTAAAGAATCTACCTGCAAAGCAGGAGACCTGGGTTCAATCCCTGGGTCAGGGAGACTCCCTGGAGAAGGGAATGGCTTCCCACTTCAGTATTCTTGCCTGGAGAATTCCATGGACAGAGGAGCCTGGCAGGCTACAGCCTATGGTCGCAAAGAGTCAGACGTGACTGAGGAACTAACACTTTCACCAGTAGAGGCTTCTTCTATGGCATGGGGAGAGACCTGTTATACAGTCCCATGATTATGCATTTTGCATAGTAAAATTTTTTTAACCACAGTTGGTTAAGATCATTCTCTTTTATCTTCAGCTTCCACAGTATCTTACTTCCCTTTGTGTTGGGAGATGTTGAAATGCCTTGGGCAATTTGGAACCCAGCTAAGGAGAAGAAATGAGACATGTAGTCTGGGTATAGTGACTTTATTAATATAGGTCACTGTCCTTTCCATGCACAGTTAAGTTATTGCCAGCTGCCCCAATGTAGGAATGGCTTCTGGGAATATTTCTACACCCTAGTGTGCCCCCAAATCAGCATCCAAAGTTGTAGGGCTGGAAGTTATAACAGGAGGGTGTGCTGTGATGGCTGCTACTGGATGGATGTGGCTAGTAGGGGAGAAACGAGATATGAGATATACGGAGTTACAAGCTTTCCAATAAAAAATTCTTAAATCATAACAGCTCACATGAGAGAAACTTGACGGGAACTCTCCCAGATTTGTCAACAACTCTAAAAATTTACATGTCATTGCTAATTACAAGTTATGAAGTCAAAAGAAACTTCTCTAAATTATCAATGATAAAAAACAAATGCTCATCAATTATGTAGAGGAAAGACTAAATTATGTTTCTATTCTCTCTATTGAAACTGTTATAACTGCTGTCTGAGGAGGTGGTTATGCATTTAATAATGTATGGGAAATGAAGCAATGGAGAGATTTGTCAGACAATTAATAAAAGTACTAAGTTATTTTTAAAAGTTAAAAAACTGGTGTTTGTGATACATGTCAGCTTTTTAAAAATATGTAATTTATTGTGATGTATTTTCTCATTCTAAACAAACATTCACTTTTCCACTTAAGTTTGAATTTGTCAACTTGTATTCTTTTCTGAGAGAGCGATTCCTAAATTATATAAGCTTAAGGCTACAAATCCTGAATCTACCACTGGGTGTTTGACTTGCCTCTGGGAATCCAGGTTCCTGGTAGCTCTTGCTTTTCTGCTATCTGCCTATTAAGCTGGAGCTTAAGCTACAGGCAGATCCAATGAATGAATCCTCCCAATCACTTGTTAAACTTGCATGCATAGAACTAACGTGCCCTGGACTGCCCTGCCTTTCTTAAGACTATGTTTTTCTCCAGGGTTACAACCTGTGAGACTTAATGGAAAGATCCCTGATTGTAGTTGAAAGTTGGACATGATCTAATTGTGTGAATTTGGTCAAGCCAGCACATCTTTTTGGAACCCCAATTTCCTCATGTCTCATCTGAGCATAACTATGATGGCCTACTCTCTGCCACGGGGTTATGGCAGGTACTATTGGGATTAAAGGAGAAGTGAAAGTTGTCTGAAAAGTACAGAGTGCTTTGCAAACAAAAGGGGTTATGTTTTATTTATAAAGCCAAAGCAACCATCTTTCAAACCCGAGCCTTTAGGTACTTACACTTGCTTTCCGTGTGAGTCAGAATTTTCTACATTTGTCTTTCTGACAATCACAACCACTTTGTGTGCAAAAACCCTTGGTACTTTGACTGTAGCACATGTGATGGGGCAGGCAACCATATCTCTTAGATGTCAGAGGTTATTAGAGGATCTGGAATATAAGAGGGGGCTTAATTCAACCCACATTTTCAGGAGCTGCTCCTTTGAGGTGACTTCCTCCTCTGTGCACAGAATCTTCTGATGCTTCTAATTTACTTGAAAGCATCTTGTCTCTCCTTAGAAATGTCACCTAGCCCTTTTCCAAGTGCATTTCCAGGCAATCAGGATCAATATATCACTTAGGTTAACCATATGAGATAGCAATTGACAGCGCAAATGAGCTTACACTTTGACCCTCAGCATCAGTTCTGATATTAGGAGCTGCTAAAACCCATTCATATCTATGAGCAGAGATCAATGACCTAGAAAGACAATGTCTTGAGAACAGGTATAGCCTAGAGTAGAGTTTATCACAGCTGGCCTCTAGGTTCAAGCTGGTCAGAGGCCTCAGAATTCAAAGTCAATTCCAATTAAATAGTTACTTGCTGGGTCCTGTTTTGTTCCAGACATTGTGTTGCCATGAGATATAAGGAAGATCAAGCTTGTGCCTTCCCATAATGAGCTTACAGTATAGTAGGGGGTTAACACGCACGCACAATGTGCTCGTGTCTGTTGGACTAGGGCTGTAACAGCAGCAGAAAAAATAAAAACTTCCAAGATCCGACAAAGGAGAGATAATATCCTATCTATTTGGCCTTCATTTTTCTTTATTTGAACAGTGGGACAAGCCTGAGTAAAAATAGACTTAGCTTGAGAAATTGCAAAGTTAACCCTTTCACCAGCTTAGTCCAGAAACAACATTTATCAAGCACTTCTTTCCCATAATATATTAATCACGGCACTGGGTCCTGCTTAAATTAAAGAATATTCACTCTCTTATGAATAGAAAGATCCCTGGTTTTCTAAGGTTGTGCCCAAGAATTTGACTGAACTATAAAAGGGCACAAGGGAACTTTTTTGGGTGATGGGAATGTTCTAAAACTAGATTGTAGAGCTGGTTGCCTAAGTCTTTAATTTTAATAAAATCATGGGAATGTACAATTAAAAAAAGAATATTCACTCTCTGACTTCAAGAAGAATATGGTCTGATACTATGATCTTTTATTCACAAAGACAGTACTGGGGGCTGTCAGGAGTAGGACGTGTGTTGTAATAGGGAGCATTTGTACTCATCAATGGCCACTTTCCCATCCATTTCTTGGTGGCCCCTTACTCTTGGCTGCAGGACAGCGAAACAACTTTATGGGGTGTGTCTGTGGACATAGACCACTGGGACCTGGCTCCCATGGGGACTAAACACACAATCTTGGCTTCATTTGTTGTGGCCCAGCCACCTGTCCAACCACAGCTTCCTGTAGTGTTCTGCCATTTTGGGGGCTTTTGTCCTTACAAGTTGAGGGGTGGCAGTAAACACCCATAAGATGTAGAGGGAAGAATCATGGACTTGGAGTTCAGAGACCTGGGTTCTAATCCCATCTCAGCCTGTTCCTGCCCTCCTTTGACTCTGCCTACATACTTTCAGTCCAGTCGGTATGTGTGTTTCTGGATGTTATTACCTTTACCTGCAGGTTGAAGGCTGAGAGCTCTCTTGGAATGAGTCAGTCCCAAGAGTTCTTGTGAACCTGGGACAGGGGGCCTCACTAGGGGTTCTTTTCTTGTTCCCAGGGCTGAGCCTCCTCTATTCTCCTTCCTGTTTGGCTCTGCTCCCTCAGAGTTTATTCTTGTAAATCTCCTCTTAGATGCCTGATCACCTGGCCCTCTGGCAGCTCCAGTGGCTCTCATTATTATTTATGTGGACATTGTGCCCTGCTAGGATCCTGGTTTCCCTGGTACCTGGATTTTCTGTGAATTTATGCTTTCAGGCAACTGTTTCCATGTGAAACATGGAATGAGATAAACATCCTGAGAGAGAAAATCCTGGAACTTACAGAGACCAAGGGGCACTAGATTTGTTGTTCGGTCAGTAAGTTGTGTCTGACTCTGCAGCACCATGGACTGTAGCACTCCAGACTCCTCTGTCTTCCAGTATGTCCTGGAGTTTGCTCTAATTCATGTCCATTGAGTTGGTGATACTATCTAGCCATCTCATTCTCTGTCATCTCCTTTTCCTTTTGCCTTCACTCTTTTGAACATCAGGGTCTTTTCCCGTGAGTCAGCTCTTCGTACCAGGTGGCCGAACTATTGGAGCTACAACTTCAGCATCAGTCCTTCCAATGAATATTTATGGTTGATTTCCTTTAGGATTGACTGGTTTGATCTCCTTGCTGTCCAAGGGACTCTCAAGTCTTCTCCAACACCACAGTTCAAAAGCATCAGTTTTTCAGCACCCGGTCTTCTTTATGGTCCAGCTCTCATATCTGTACATAACTACAGGAAAAACCATAGCTTTGACTATGTGGGCCTTTGTCAGTGAAGTGATGCCTCCATTTTTGAATATGCTGTCTAAGTTGGTCATAGCTTTCCTTCCAAGGAGCAAGCGTCTTTTAATTTCACGGCTGCAGTCACCATTTGCAGTGATATTGGAGCCCAAGAAAATAAGATCTATCACTGCTCCCACTTTTCCCTTCTATTTGCTATAAGGTGATGGGACTAGATCCCATGATCTTAGTTTTTTGAATGCTGAGTTTTAAGCCATCTTTTTAACTCTCTTCTTTCACCTTCATCAAGAGGCTCTTTAGTTCCTGTTCACTTTCTGCCATTAGAGTGGTATCATCTGCATATCTGAGGTTGTTGATATTTCTCCCAGTAATCTTGATTCCAGCTTGTGATTCATCCAGCCTGCCATTTCACATTTCACATTCAGGAAAGTTAAATAAGCAGGGTGACAAGATACAACCTTGATGTACTCCTTTCCTTGTTTTGAACCAGTCCGTTGTTCAATGTTCAGTTCTAACTGTGGCTTCATGACTTGCATACAGGTTTCTCAGGAGACAGGTAAGGTGTTCTGGTACTCTCATCTCTTTAAGAATTTTCCACAGTTTTTTTGTGATTCACACAGTCAAAGGCTTTAGCATAGTCAATGAAGCTGAAGTAGATGTTTTTCTAGAACTCCCTTGCTTTCTCCACGATCCAACAAATGTTGGCAATTTGATCTCTGGTTCCTCTGCCTCTTTGAAATCTGACTTGTACATGTGGAAGTTCTTGATTCAAGCTAGCTAAAGCCTAGCTTGAAGGATTTTGAGCATAACCTTGCTAGCATGTGAAATGAGCACAATTCTATGGTAATTTGAACATTCTTTGGCATTGCCCTTTTTTGGGGATGGGAATGAAAACTGACCTTTTCCAGTCCTGTGGCCACTGCTGAATTTTCCAAATTTGCTGGCATATTGAGTGCAGCACTTTCACAGCAGCATCTTCTAGAATTTTAAATAGCTCAGCTGGAATTCAGTCATCTCCAGTAGTTTTATTGATAAATACTAGAATAGGTACTAGTTAAAGGATCTAAGGAGTGGAAAACCCTTAGCATATTCTTTCGAGCAGTATAATCTCAATAAATCCTGTAATTCTTTTTATAATTACTTTTGGTTGCACTGGGTCTTGCTGCTGTGCGTGGGCTTTCTTTAGCTGTGCAGAGCTGGGGCTCTCTTCCTTGTGGTGCACATGCATCTCGTTGCGGTGGCTCCTCTTGTTGCAGAGCACGGGCACATAGGATTCTGTAGTTGCAGCGTGCAGGTTAAGTAGTTGCGGCTCATGTGTTCAGTTGCTCCAAGGCATACAAAATCTTCCCAGATCAGGGATCGAACCTGTGTCCCCTGCCTTGGCAGGCAGAGTCCTGTCTACTGCACCACCAGGGAAGTCCCTATTATTATTATTACTAGTAGCAATAATCATTCTGTTATTTGATTATTATTATCATTAGTTAACATTTACTATCCTGTCTTCACTCTGAAAGAGAAAGGGACCCCCAGCAGTGCTCTTTGAATTTCAACATGCAAACAAATCTCTTATCTTGTTAAAATAAAGATTTTCTTCAGAAGTTCTGAATAAATAACAAGTCTTCAGATGATGCTGGTGTTCCTGGTCCATGGACCACAGTTTCAAAACCCTTGGGGCAGGAGAAAAGGGCAGGAGACTGAAGGTGGGGGTTGGAGGAAAGAATAGAATTAGGGTGTTTGATCTCTGAGTACCTCTGAAGTCAAGAGCATCAGTGGGAGACAAGGCTGCTGGAGGCTTTGTAATTCCCCATTTTCATAATTTTTATAATTATGGTTAGATGATTGCTTTCCTGTGGAGATAGCAGAACAAATTATTAAATGAAAAAGGTGTGAGAACTTGTTTTTGCATCATATCCTGAGATGGGTCAAGAAGAGACTACCTGCTACCTAGCAGTCAGCACTAGGGAAGAGGACCCTTCGTCTTGCTTTGGGTGAGTCATGGCAGATTTATGGAAAGAGAAAGGGAAAGGTTGTGGGAAGCCTAGGACAGCAGTGACCCTCTACAGGTCACATTTTGTGTGACTTGTAGTTCATTCCTTTGAACTGCTGTTTCCCCTAATTTAGTAGATTAGAAACTTATTAGGGAAGATGAACTCCAAGCAGAAATAGTTTCTGTTTCCTATTAGTGCTTTCTTAATAGTAATGCCAATTGCAATATTAGAGCTTGGTTAGGCCCAGATATTATTTAATCTGCACAACAATTTTAAGAAATAGGTGCTGCTTAATTCTAAGACCCTTTTCACCCTCTAACATCCTTTATGTTTTGCCTATTTTATTCATTGTCTCTTCCAACTAGGCTGCACTCTTCATGCAACTTTGTTCATTTCTCCCCCACCCTGAGAATAGCATCTCACACATAGAAGTTGCTCAGTATGGGCATGGCGCTAGTGGTAAACAGCCCACCTGCCAATACAAGAGACATAAGAGACATGGGTTAGATCCCTGGTTTGGGAAAATCCCCTGAAGGAGGGCATTACAACCCATTCCAGTATTCTTGCCTGGAAAATCCCAAGGACAGAGAAGCCTGGCAGGCTGCAGTCCATAGGGTTGCATGACTGAAGTGACTTAGCATGCATGCACACATGCATTTGCCAAACAAATGAGTACATAGACAAAAAGATCAAGAATTAGTAAGGTCAAATAATTTGCCCTAGGTTACCCGGATGGTAAGTGCTATAATCAAAACCCAAATTCTGTGCACCTGGCTTTAAAGCTCTTCCTCACCTTGTTGTGCATGCTCCCTCTTATTTTTGCTGCACCCTAAACCCATTGCTGGCTCCCCAGGTGGCTTGGTGGTTAAGAATTCATCTGCAATGCAGGAGAGGCAAGAGATGCAGGTTCAATCCCTGGGTCAGGAAGAACCCCTGGAGAAGGAAAGGCAACCCACTCCAGTATTCTTGCCTGGAAAACCCCATGGACAGAGGGGCCTTGTGGGCTACAGTCCATGGGGTCACAAAGGAGTCCTATAGGACTTAGCGACCAAACAACAAAAACAAAGCCCATTGCTATAGGCTTAGGTAGAGCATGTTTCCATTCTGTTGAGTCTTTGGCTGATGAGGACAAAGTGCTGTGGGTACCACCTGGGTACTTGCATGTTAGTTATCTATGATCTCTGGGAGGTCACAGGAGAGCTGACTGATGAGCTGGCTCCAAGGCATCCCATGTCATCTGCCCTCCCATATAAGTCAGGTGGAGATGCTTCTAGAGATCACTCACCCCAATATGCCTGGGTCAGCAGGCCAGCTTAGAGTGAAGTTTTCTGTACAATGCCCATATATATTTCTTTATGAGGATTGTCACCTACCGAGCCCCAGAAGAGGATTGTTTTATTTATTGTTGTTTTTGGCTTCCAAGGAAAACCTTGTAAGGTACATGTTTGAGTTGGAGGATCTGGGATCTCCAGGGGAAACAGTACAGCAAGGCTCCCAAGCTGCAGACTCCATGGGCAGAGAGCCTCCTATTTTCCCTATTAGAGACAGCAGTGGGTGCTGACAACAGTCCTTCTGATGACCAATATACACTGCCTTAAAATACCATCAGAGACTCAGGATGGCAGCTTTGGCAGAACAGAGAAAAAGAAAGTCAACTGGTTTTCTAAAGATAAGTTCTTGAGTCAGAATTAGCATCTCTGAATCTCCTGACATAAAGATGAGATGTACACCCAGAGCTAGGTGACCCTTATTGAGTGAGGCAGTCACATCCTGCCACACCACAACCTTGGACCAAGGGTGCAGAAGATTGACACTGATTGATCCCCACCCAACCTCATGGGTGTAAAGTGCAAGTGATTACACCTGCCACTTAACACATTCCCAAATGTCCTTGAACATAACCAGGCCCAATGGGCATAAGGCCAGAAATGAGATTCAAGTTGAAAATAAAATGTGCTTCCTTTCCTGAGATAGTTATTACCAGGAAAAGACAGAAGAAAGGGATATTATTTTATGCCAGCAAACTGAAACTTCTCAGTTCTGGTTATTTTAAATAGCTTATTCTGAGATGGAAGCCACGATTCATGCAAAGTGAACATCAGAGGATTACCTAGACTTTCATCATGTAATCAAGACAGGATCTCTTCTAATTGGTTCACTGTGTATCTACAGTGGCCCCAAATGAAATGCTCAATTTTTAATGGCTTTATCCAATGAAAAATAAGATCTGTTGTTCCTATTATGTCACTTAAAAGCCTTTCAAATTATCCTTGTGAGAAATTTTTGTGTCTAACTGGCTTTATGAATCTCGAGGAAGGACTTCCATATTCCTGTAACCCAGTCTAAAATGGAGTTTCCTGTGGCTTAATTGATGAAGGGGTTAATTTTTAGGGGCCTTCTATAATAAATTATAAATAAGGAAGCATGAGCAAGCAAACAAATCCTCTCAGATTTAGGATGATCAGTGACTCATACCTTCCCTTCAGCTCATGAGTTCATTTTGTAACAAAGAATTGAGGAATTTTCTGCTTGAGGTACATACATCACAGCAATCTCCAAACCCAAATGAGGGCCCGGCTCCATCAGGAATAACAAATGTCCAAGCTGTTTCAGACTATAATTTATTTCTGTTCCAGGAGTTCATCACATGATCTGCCACCACGGCTCATTTTCTGAAAATAATTTCTCTAGATGTCCATGGGTTTCTAGCTCTCATCAAACAGAGCAGTAAAGAATAGTCATCACCTTACATATTTTATCCCACTGTCCACAAATCTCTCTAGGTCTCCACAAACAAAGCAGAGTGTAAAATGCAGAATACAATTGCTCATCAGTGCATGGGCATGTCTCCAAGTGCATTATAGAAACTGTGGACAAAGGAGGAAATTGTCTGCTTGGGACTTTTAGCCAGTGGCCCTGATTTTACCCTTGAGTGCATGCTCTGTCCCTCATTCGTGTCCAACTCCTTGTGACGCCATAGACTGTAGCCTGCCAGGCTCCTCGGTTTATGGGATTTCCCAGGCAAGAATACTGGAGAGGGTTGCCATTTCCTCCTCCAGATTTTACCCTTGCCTCCCTCTAAACTAAATGGGTTCCTGGCTACTGAGATTCCCATCATAGATGATCTAATGCAGTTTGCTCTAAAATCAATCTGGTATCTGTCTCCGTTGTCTTAGGAAATATCATAACTGGAAACAAAGCAAGCAAGAGTCAGGTTTCAGGCCAGAAATAGGAAGTAGAGTTTAGACCTTCCAAGAAGAGCATGCCCAACACCATCTCCATATCTGTTTGCTTTAGAGCCATTAGTATTTGTGGTCAGTAGCAAAGTTACAGAAAGGAGATATAAGGCCAGGAATTCAGGGGTATCATGGCTTGAGTCAAGATGATTATATCTTTTCTTACAATTACATTCAGATAAATACTATGTTAGGAAAAGGTAGAGAGGAAAATTACAGCGAACAATTCACTGCAAGTAGCATTAAATTCAATAAAGCAAGTCCCATGAAAGATTCCAGTCGGATGCTGCTTTTATGTTTTGAGGAAGTAAATCAAATACAGCCAGGAAATACTAGGGAAATAACTATAATAATTATCTGGGAATTTGTTCAGCCAGGGTAAATCACTCACCTACTTCCTGCTGTACCATTTCTTTTCCCATTTCAAGCCAGTTATATACTATAAATAGAGTGACCATTGACTTTTTTGACTGCCTCCCCTCTCCTTTCAGCACCACTCCATTCTTCCACTGCACCTCTCCATCAGCAGGAGAATTTAATCATTGCCTGTATTCAGTAATTGTTTCTTAGTCTTACCATCATCCCCAAAGAGCTCACTGTTTTGTTATCATAAGTACCCAACTCTCTCCAGCATTTGACTATACAGCTGGCCCTTGAGCAGTGGAGGCGTGTCAGGGGCCCCAACCCTCTGAAATCCACATATATCTTTACATTTGACCCTTGTACCCACATTTTTGCACATGTGGATTCAACCAATCAACTGCAGTTGGTGTAGTGCTGTAGGATGTATTTATTTTTTTTAAAAATTCTGAATATAAGTAGACCTGCACGGTTCAAACCTATGTTGTTTTAAGGGTCAACTATGTCATAATCATCTTTGCAGCCCTGTGCCCAGCACCCTACTGGTCATATAGCAGGGCTTCATTTCAGTTATTGAATGAAAAAAGATTTGGAATAAAGAAGAAAATCCCATTTTCTCATATTTTGTGGGCTTACCTGGTGGCTCAGTTGTAAAGAATCTGCCTGCCAATGCAGGAGACCTGGGTTCGATCCCTGGGTCAGGAAGATCCCCTGGAGAAGGAAATGGCAACTCACTCCAGTATTCTTGCCTGGGAAATCCTGCAGACAGAGGAGTGTGATGGGCTACAATCCATGGGATTGCAAAGAGTTGGACGTAACTTAGTGACTAAACAACAAGAACAATACATGTGTATATGTAATATCTGAGCTATCTTTAATAAATTGAAATATATAAGAATCATTGTCTACATATCATACATAGGGCTCTTGGTTTGTTCTTGATTCTAAACTTGTTGCATTTAGACACAGTTTTAAACATTAAAAAATATTTTCTCATACCATGTTAGAAATACATGAATCAAAATGGAATTAAACTCAACAAAAAACAACCTTCCATCTGAAACGGTCAAACTCATAGAAGCAGAGTAGAATGATGGCTGCCAGGGCTTGGGAGAAAACAGGGAGATTTTGGCCAAAAGTATAACAAACTTTCAGTTACAAGATGAGTATGTTTTGAGGATCTAATGTATAGCATGATGATGATAGTTAACAATACAGAATTACATACTTGAAAGTTGCTAAGAGAATAGATCGAAAGTGTTCTCACCACACATACACACATACACATACACCAAGGTAAATATGTGAGGTGGTGGAAGTGTTAACCAACATGACTGTGTTAATCCTTTTGCAATATATAGAATATATATATATATATATATATATATATATATATATAAACAAGTCACACATTATACCCCTTAAACACACATACTGTGTTATATGTCAATTATATCTCAATAAGACTAGAAGTAAAAGAAAAAAATAAAACAGTCTTCCATCTGAAAGTAAAGTTTGTCTTTTTTTTCTCTTCGAGTTGCATTGTCTCTTTTGAAGATATTTGAAATACCCTCTTGCATCCTAGAATGGGCCATTTGCTAAATAATGCCCTTTGCTGACAAATTCTAACTTTTCCTTTGAAAAGTATTGCATTTCCTTTCTGTCAGACGCTTCTGTGAAATTCTAAAAGTTCTAAAAATGTGCGAGATTAGTCATATCTTGTAACTGTCAGTAAGTGAGGAACTGTGGAAATTATTTGAATAATTAATTTGCACAACCAGTTGAGGCAAAGGGATTTATCTTCTGCCCAATTATCTACCAGTTTGCCCTAGTTCTTTTTGCATGAAGCCCTAACCTTGGTTGTCTAGAGGATCTCACATCTTCTTCCATGAAGGTCAGTACATTTTTTCATCATTGCTGTCTCTTAAGTCTCCTCGGGTCTCTCTTCTTTTTTTTCTGTTACTTCAGCTGCCCTAGAATAAAAAAAACAAATCCTTCCATCTTCCCTCTCTTTGACACAGTGGATCTGTTGTCTCCTGCTGCATATCTCTGAAATTAAGAGGTTATAAATGTACCTCTAAGTGGTAACTCCCGTGTTTCTATGATGAGTGGCAAATTAATTTCTTATCTGGTGGTATTGGACTATCCTTTTCTCCACACTCCAGACCTCAAAAAGCACCTATAATTCTCCAGATTGCCATGCTGCTAAGTTACCTTTGCCTTTCCCTTTCTTCCTTTATTTCTCTTTTTCTTCCCCTGACTTTGCGGTTGACCTTGAACAGAATGCTTTCTTGAGCATCTCTGGGTACATAGTGTGGCTTGCCATTGCTCATTGGATGACTTGACATCCCTAGTTCTTTTTCCATTATTCCTGCCCCTTTCTCATACCCAATCTATAAAATATTCTTTTGGCTTTGTTCTTGAAATGAATGAGGTAGATTGCATGTTAAGAATGGGTACTGACACATACGATTAGCTCTGGGGAGATTGCTTTAGTTATGAACAGTACTGATCCTCCTTCCTACTGTGTGACTGCGGGAGACTTTTGAACCTTATCCTTGGTCTCTAAGGGTCTCTGTTGAGCCTCAGGAAGCTGTAGGTGGTGGTAGTAACAGAAAGTACAAGGGTAGAGACAGGGAATGAAGCCATACCAGGTGTTATACTTCCTACATAATAATCCAAGGCAATTTATCCCAATTATTTTATCGACTCTTATGTCCTTTAGAATATATCCAAATCTCCTCCCCCTCTTTTTTGCCTAAAACAATAATACAATTATAACTAATATTGATGATGCTTTGCAGTTTTCAGTGCAGGTCCAGAGATTCTACTTCATATGATTTTCAAAACAGCTCTGTAAGGTAGGCAAGGCTGGTAATATTTATTATTACCATGTGCACACTTCCTTGATCATGCTTTTGCTTTGTATATTGATATAGAACATGGACATCAAATGAACTCCGAGCTAGTTTTACATCCTGCTCCACAGGTAGGAAAACTGAAGCCCAGAGAGAGATGAAGTGATTTGCCTAAGGTCCATGGGTAAAAGTTAAAAGAAGTCAGGTCTTCAGTCCATATTGTCTTAACGCTTAAAAAATAGATTATTTTGAAATAAACATAGATTCACAAGAACTTGTTAGAAATAATACAGATAGATCTGTATTACCCTGCACTAAGTTTTTCTCAGTGGTAGCATCTTCCAAAACTGTAGTACAATGTCACAACCAGGATATTGACAGCGGTTCAATCAAGATACAGAGCATGTCCATCACCACAAGGATCAGACTCACCTTCTGCTTCTACCCTGTCTTTAACTTCTGACAACCATTAATTGGTTCTCCACTTTTATTATTTTGTCATTTCATGAATATTATATGACAGAGTCATATAGTATATAATCTTTAGGTATTGGTTTTTTTCACTTGGCATAATCCTCTGAAGATACATTCTGGTGGATGCATGTACCAGTAAGTTTTTTCCTCTTTTCATTGTTGAGTAGCATTTCATGATACACTATACCTCCACAGTTTGTTTAACCATTGATCCACTGAAGGATAGCTGAGTTGTGTATAGTTTGGGATATCACAGAAAAAAAGCTGCTGTAAACATTCCATAGGTTTTTGTGTGAACATCAGTTTTTGTTCTGCAGTTTCTGGGCTGTATGGTAGTTGCATATTTTTAGCTTTTTAAAGGAAGGGCCAAACTATTTTCCAGAGTGGATGTACCATCTTATTAATACATTCCCATCAATAATGCATGAATGATTCAGTTTTCCCACATCTTTGCAACCTTTTGTGTTGTGACTATTATTGGATTGTAGTCATTCTAATAGATATGTAATGATGTGGCTGTGATTTAAATATGCATTTCTCTAATGACTAATAATGTTGAACATCTTTTCATTTGCTTATTTGTCATACGTATATCTGCATTAACAAAATGTCTCTTTATGACTTTTGCCTATTACTTAACTGCATTCCTTTTTTAAATGTGTGTTTTTTCCTTCCTTCCTTCATTCTTTCCTTTCTTCTTTTGAACTGAGAGTACTTTATATATTAGATGTGTGATTTGCACATATTTTCTTCCAGTCTGTAACTTATCTTTTCATCTTTTTAACAAGATCTTTTGCAGAGCACAATTTTAAAATTTTGATGAAGTTCAATTTATCCATTTCCTTTTATGTATTATGTTTTTTGGCGTCAAGGTCTAAGAAAACTTTGTCTAAACCCCTAGGTTCTGAAGATTTTCCTATGTTGTTTTCCAAAAACTTAATAGTTACAGAAGGAGTAAGACCTATGTCGATATTCTTTTTTTCTTTTTATTATGCCATTGGCTGTGCAATTGATTCAGTGCCATTTATTGAAGAACTTTCTTTCCTTCATTGGATTATTTTTGCATCTTTGTCAAAAATTAGTCTGGCTTATTTATGTGAATCTGTCTATTCTGTTCTATTGATCTGTCAGTTTCTCCACCATCACACAGTATTAATTATTGTGTTATATACTAAGACTAATTACTAATACTAAGGCTAATTACTAATACTAAGTTATATACTAAGACTAATTACTAAGTTATATACTAAGACTAATTACTAGTACTAAGGCTAATTACTAAGTTATATGCTAAGACTAATTACTAATACTAAGGCTAATTACTAATACTAAGTTATATACTAAGACTAATTACTAATACTAAGGCTAATTACTAATACTAAGTTATATACTAAGACTAATTACTAATTACTAATACAAGGCTAATTACTAATACTAAGTTATATACTAAGACTAATTACTAATACTACGACTAATTACTAATACTAAGTTATATACTAAGACTAATTACTAATACTAAGGCTAATTACTAATATATACTAAGTACTAATTACTGTGTTATATACTAAGAATCAAATAGAATGATTCCTCTCACTTTATTCTTACTCAGAATTGTTTTTAGCTATTCTAGTTCCTTCACTTTTACTTGTAACTTTTATAGTAATATTGTATGTATCTATAAAGTATTTTTGAAGATTTTATAGAAAATGTATTAAACTTTTTTTTATCAATTTGGGGAAAATCAGCATCTTTACTATAGAGGTTATTACAATTCATTATCACGGTATTTCTCCTTACTTATTTAGATCTTCTTTGATTTCTTTCATCAGCATTTTGAAGTTTTTACATAAAAATTTTGTTTGTTTTGTTAGTTTTTTTTGTTATTGTAAATGGCGTTGTTTATATTTTGGTGTCCACATGTTCATTGCTAGTACATAGAAATATAATTGATTTTTTTTATGTTTATCCATATAATCCAACCTTGATGAATCAACTATTAGTTCTATGAGATAAAACTTTTTTTGGGGGGTATATTCCCTGGGAATTTCTGTAAATAGTCACAACACCTAAAATTAGACAGTTTATTCCTTCCTTCCAGTCAGGATGTGTTTAACTCCTTTTCTTGCCTTATTGCACTGGCTACAGTCTCTCAAAATATGTGGAATAAGAATGATGAGAGTCAAAATTCGTTGGACATAGTTAAAGCATTGCTGAGAAGGGAGATTTATAATGCTAAATGCATACATGAGAAAAAGTCTCAAATCAGTTATTTAAACTCAAGAGTAAAGAAAAAAGAAACCACTGAAACTCAAAGCAAAACAGAAAGGAAATAATAAAGACAAAAGCAGAAATCAGTGAAATGAAAAACAGAAAACAAATAAACCAGAAACTTTTTATTTGAGAATATGAATAACTGATACATCTCTAGCAATATTGTAAAGGAAAAAACCATAGAAGGCACAAAATTACTAATATCAAGAATGAAATAATTCTAAACACTATCTCCAGAAAATATGAGACAGAAACACTTTAAAATTAATTTGTAAAACCTATTATTACACTAATAATAGGGCTCCCTTGTGGCTTCAGCTTCAGCATCCCTGGGTTGGGAAGATCCAGTGGTTTCAGCTTCAGCATCAGTCCTTCCAATGAGTATTCAGGGTTGATGTCCCTTAAGATTGTCTGGTTTGATATCCTTGCTGTCCAAGGGACTTTCAAGAATCTTCTCCACCACCACAGTTTGAAGGCATCAATTCTTTGGTGTTCTGCCCTCTTTACCATCCAGCTGTCTCAACCGTATGTGACCACAGCCTTGACTATGGAAGACCATAGCCTTGACTATACAGACCTTTGTCAACAGAGTAATGTCTCTGCTTTTCAACACACTGTCTAGGTTTTTCATTGCTTTCCTGCCAAGAAGCAATCATCTAATTTAATGGCTGCAGTCACCATCAGCAGTGATTTTAGAGCCCAAGAAGAGGAAATCTGTCACTATTTCCACCTTTTCCCTTTCTATTTGCCATGAAGTAATGGGTCTAGTCAAGGCTATGGTTTTCCAGTGGTCAGGTATGGATGTGAGAGTTGGACTGTGAAGAAAGCTGAGTGCTGAAGAATTGATGCTTTTGAACTGTGGTGTTAGAGAAGACTCCTGAGAGTCCCTTGGACTGCAAGGAGATCCAACCAGTCCATTCTAAAGGAGATCAGCCCTGGGATTTCTTTGGAAGGAATGATGCTAAAGCTGAAACTCCAGGACTTTGGCCACTTCATGGGAAGAGTTGACTCATTGGAAAAGACTCTGATGCTGGGAGGGATTGAGGGCAGGAGGAGAAGGGGACGACAGAGAATGAGATGGCTGGATGGCATCACTGACTCCATGGATGTGAGTCTGAGTGAACTCTGGGAGTTGGTGATGGACAGGGAGGCCTGGCGTGCTGCGATTCATGGGGTTGCAAAGAGTTGGACACGACTGAGTGACTGATCTGAACTGAACTGAATGGGGCTGGATGTCATGATCTTAGTTTTTTTTGATATTTAGTTTTAAGCTGGACCTTTCACTCTCCTCCTTCACCCTCATCAAGAGGCTCTTTAGTTCCTCTTTGCTTTCTGCCATTAGAGTGGTATCATCCACATATCTGAGATTGTTGTTTCTCAGCGGATGTTTTTCCCACCTATCTATTTTTGCTTATCCTGTATTCCTTCCTGATATTTCAAAATTCTTTTCTTGTCGTTTCTTTTCTGTTTAGAGAACTTCTTTAGCTATTGCTTTTAGGGTAGATGTGCTGGTGACAAAATTTTCCTGCATCTGAAAATGCTACTATTTTTCCTTTATTCTAGATTAATGGCTCTGTTTTTTCAGCAGTTGAGAGATATTGTGCCACTTTCTTCTTACCTCCATAGGTTTTGAAAATATATATACTATCATATATAGGTTTTTCTACCTATAGGCGAGGTGCCATTATCCTCTGGCTGCTCTCAAGATTATTTCTTAGTCTCTGGTTTTAAAAATATGACTCTGCCATGTCTTAGTATAGATTTCTTTAGGTTCATTCTTTTGGGGATCTATTCAGATTCTTTATCATTGTAGTGAACGAGATACATGTAGCATAAACTTTGCTGTTTTAACCATTTTTCAGTATACAATTTAGTGGCATTAATTACATTCACAGTGCTGTATGACCATAATTGCTACCTATTTCCAAACTTTTTATCATCCCAAACATAAACTCTGAATTCACTTAAGCAATAATTTCTTTTCCCTTCCTTCTAGCCTTTAATAGCCTCTAATCTACTCTTGGTTACTATGAATTTGTCTATTCTAGATGCTTCATCTAAGTGGAATTGTACAGTGTTTGTTCTTCTATGTCTGGTTTAGTTCACTTACCACAATGTTTTCAAGGCTCATCCATGTTGCAGAGTATCAGAACTTCATTCAGTTTGGAAGACTGAATAATGTTCTAAGTAAAGTGAAAAAGTTAATTGCTCAGTTATGTCCAACTCTTTGAGACTCCATGGACTGTAGCCCACCAGGCTCCTCTGTCAATGGAATTCTCTGGGGAAGAATACTGGAATGCATATTCCTACTCCAGGGGATCTTCCTGACCCAGGGATCAAATCCCAGCCTCTTGCATTACAGGGAGATTCTTTACCATCTCTGCCAATATTCTGCTGTATGACTGCCCTACATTTTGTTTAGCCATTTATCTGTTGATAGACACTTGGATTATGAACAGGTCTGCTACAAACATTGGTGTACACATACCTGCTCGTGTTCCTGCTCTCAGTTCTTTTGGGTATAAACCTAGAAGTGGAATTTCAGGGTCATATGGTAATTCTGTGTTTAAGTTTTTAAAGAGTCACCAAACTGTATTCCAGAATGAGTACTCCACTTTAAATCCACATAGAGTGTATATGAGGAGAAGGCAATGGCACCCCACTCCAGTACTCTTGCCTGGAAAATCCCATGGACGGAGGAGCCTGGTAGACTGCAGTCCATGGGGTCGCTAAGAGTCAGACACGACTGAGTGACTTCCCTTTCACTTTTCACTTTCAAGTATTGGAGAAGGAAATGGCAACCCACTCCAGTGTTCTTGCCTGGAGAATCCCAGGGATGGGGGGGCCTGGTGGGCTGCTGTCTATGGGGTCACACAGAGTCAGACACGACTGAAGTGACTTAGCAGAGTGTATATGAGGGTTCCATTTCCCAACCTCCTCACAACACTTATTTTTCATTTTATTTATGTTATAGACATCATGGTAGGTATGAAATAGTGTAGTTTTGATATGTGTTTCCCTAAAAACTGATTATGTTGAACATCTTTTCATGTGTTTATTAGACATTTGTACATCTTTGAAGAAATGTCTATGCAAATACTTATGTTCTTTTAAAAAATTAGAATGTCTTTTTTTTTGTTGTTGAGTTGTAGGAGTTCTTTATTCTGGATAGTAAAGTCTTATCAGAGGTATGATTTGCTAATATTTTATCTCATTATTTAACAGGATTCTTTTTAAAGATTTTAATAGGGCTTCTTTTTAGAATAGATATAGACTCATAGAAAAATTAAGAAGGTCCAGAAATTTCCCATATACCTGCTATCCCCACATGTGCATAGGCCTCCTTCATTATCAACATCTCTCATTAGATTGGTACCTTTGTTACAGTTGATTTACCTACTTTGACACATCAAGGGTTTATAGTTTACATTAAAGGTTCACTTTTGGTGTTGTACAGTCTATGGGTTTGGACAAATGTGTAATGAAACATATCCACCACTGTAGTAGCACACAGAGGAGTTTCACTGCCCCCAAAACCCTCTGTGCTCTACCTATTCACACCTCTGTTCCCCCTAGTCCTTCAGAACCATTCATTGATCTTTTTACTTCTTCCATAGGTTTGTCTTTTCTAAAATGTAATATAGATGGAATTGTATAGTATATAAGCTTTTCAGATTGGCTTCTTTCATTTACTAAACTGAAGTATAGCTGATTTACAAAGTTGTGTTAGCTTCAGGTATTCAGAAAAGTGATTCAGTTGTGTGTGTGTGTGTGTATATGTGTGTGTGTATGTATACGTATGTGTGTATATATATATGTATATGTGTGTGTATGTATATGTGTGTGTGTGTGTGTGTGTATCTGTGTGTGTATGGGGGCTTCCCAGGTGGTGCAGTGGTAAAAAATTCACCTGTCAAGACAGGAGACTCAGGAGACACGAGTTAGATCCCTGGGTTGGGAAAGTCCCCTGGAGTAGGAAATGGCAACCCACTCCATTATTCTTGCCTGGGAAATTTCATGGACAGAGCAGCCTGGTTGGCTATAGTCCACTGGGTTACAAAGAGTTTGACACGACTGAGCATGCATGTGTGTACATATGTGTCTATCTATATACATACATACATGCATGCGTGCGTGTGTGCTCAGTCATTTCAGTTGTGTCTGACTCTTTGCCACCCTATGGACTGTAGCCTGCCAGGCTCCTCTGTCTATGGGATTGTCCAGGCAAGAATACTGGAGTGGGTAGCCATGCCCTCCTCCAGGGAATCTTCCTGATGCAGGGATCAAACCAATGTCCCCTGCATTGCAGGTGAATTCTTTACCACTGAGGCCCCTGGGAAGCCCTACACATGTACATATATTCATGTTATTTTTCAAGTTCTTTTCCATTATAGATTATTGTGATAGTGAATATAGTTCTCTGTGCTATACAGTACACCTTTGTTGTTTATCTGTTTTGTATATAGTAGTCTGTATCTGTTAATCACAACTCCTAATTTATCATTCCCTCTCTCTCTTTCCCCTTGGGTAGTCATAAGTTTGTCTTCTATGTCTGTGAGTCTATTTCTGTTTTGTAAATAAGTTCAGCTGTATTATCTTTAAGCATTCCAAGTATAAGTGATATCATATATTTGTTTTTCTGTCTTCATTAGTTTGATAATCTCTGGATCCATCCATGTTGCTGCAAATGGTTTATGGCTGAGTAATATTCCATTGTGTATATATACCACACCTTCTTTATCCATTCATCTCTTCATGGACGTTTAGGTTGGTTCCATGTCTTGGCTATTGTAAATAGTGCTCCTATGAACATTGGAGTGTGTTTATCTTTTTAAATTAGAATTTTCATCTGTTCCAGATATGTGCATAAAAGTTGGATTGATGGATCACATGGTAGCTCTATTTTTAGTTTTTTAAAGGAAATACCATACTGTTTTTCCACCAACAGTATATAAGGGTTCCCTTTTCTCCACAACTGCTCTAGCCTTTTATTATTTGTAGATTTTTAATGATGGCCATTCTGATGCATGAGATAATACATCATTGCAGTTTTCATTTGCATTTCTCTAAGTACTGATATTGAGCATCTTTTCATGTGCCTGTTTCTATCTATATATCGTCTTTAGAGAAATGTGTATTCAAATCTTTTGCCCATTTTTTTTATTGGGTTATTTGGGGTTTTTTGATACTAAGTTTTATGAGCTGTGTGTATGTTTTATAAATTAAACCCTTGTCTGTCACATCAATTGCAAATATTTTCTCCCATTCTGTAGATTGTCTTTTTGTTCTACTTATGATTTCCTTTGTTGGAGAAAAGACAGTCTCTTCAATAAGTAGAGCTCTGGACACTCACATGTACAAGAATGAAATTAGAACATTCTCTAACACCATATGCACAAATAAACTCACAATGGGTTAGGTTAAAGACCTAAAGGTGTGACTAGATACTGTAAAACTTATAAAGGAAAACCTAGGCAGAACATTATTTGACATAAATAACAGCAATATTTCTTTGACTCCACCTCCTAGAGTAATAAAAATAAGCAAATGGGACCTGATTAAGCTTTAAAGTTTTTACACAGCAAAATGGGAGAAAACATTTGCAAACAAAGTGACCAACAAGGGATTAATCTCCAAACTATACAAACAGTTCATGCAGCTCAACATAAAAGCAAACAGTCAAATCAGAAAATGGACAAAAGTTCTAAATAGACATTTCATCTAAAGATGATATACAGATGGTAAACACACACACACACACACATGAAAAGATGCTCAACATCACTAACTATTAGAGAAATGCAAATCAAACTACAATGAGGTAGATCATCACACCATTCAGAATGGTCATCATAAAAAGTCATAAACATAAACAACAAAAGCTGGAGAGAGTGAAGAGAGAAGAGATCCCTCCTACACTGTTGGTGGGAGTGTATATTGGTAAAGCCACTATGCAGAGCAATATGGAGGTTCCAAAATATATATATAGAACTACTATATGATTCACCAATCCCACTCAGTTCAGTTGCTCAGTCGTGTCCAACTCTTTGCAACTCCATGGACTGCAGCACACCAGGCTTCCCTGTCCATCACCAACTTCAGGAGCTTACTCAAACACATGTCCATTAGTCAGTGATGCCATCCAACCATCTCATCCTCTGTCGTCTCCTTCTCCTCCCGCCTTCAATCTTTCCCAGCAACAGGGTCTTTTCCAATGAGTCAGTTCTTCATATCAGGTGGCCAGAGTATTGGAGTTTCAGTTTCAACATCAGTTCTTCCAATGAATATTCATGACTGATTTCCTTTAGGATGGACTGGTTGGATCTCCTTGCAGTCCTCTCAAGAGTCTTCCCTAACACCGCAGTTCAAAAGCAACAATTCTTTGGCGCTCAGCTTTCTTTATAATCCAACTCTCACATCCATACATGACTACTGGAAAAACCATAGCTTTAACTAGACGGACCTTTGTTGGCAAAGTAATGTCTCTGCTTTTTAATATGCTGCCTAGGTTGATCATAGTTTTCCTTCCACGGAGCAAGTGTCTTTTTAATTTCATGGCTACAGTCACCATCTGCAAGTGATTTTGGAGCCCCCCCAAAATAAAGTCTGTCACTGTTTCCATTATTTCCTCATCTGTTTGCTATGAAGTGATGGGACTGGATGCCATGATCTTAGTTTTCTGAATGTTGAGTTTTAAGCCAACTTTTTCACTTTTATCTTTCACTTTCAGCAAGAGGCTCTTTAGTTCTTCTTTGCTTTCTTCAAGAAGAAAGGGTGGTGTCATCTGCATATCTGAGGTTACTGAGATTTCATGATGTCCAATAAAGAACAGAAATGGTATGGACCTAACAGAAGCAGAAGATGTTAAGAAGAGGTGGCAAGAATACACAGAAGAACTATACAAAAACGATCTTCATAACCGTGATAACCAAGCTGGTGTGATCACTCACCTAGAGCCAGATATCCTGGAATGCAAAGTCAAGTGGGCATTAGGAAACATCTCTGTGAACAAAGCTAGGGGAGGTGATGGAATTCCAGTTGAGCTATTTCAAATCCTGGAAGATGATGCTGTGAAAGTGCTGCACTCAATATGCCAGCAAATTTGGAAAACTCAGCAGTGGCCACAGGACTGGAAAAGGTCAGTGTTCATTCCAATCCCAAAGAAAGGCAATGGCAAAGAATTGCCTTTGTCAAAATTGTTTAAATTGCCAAAAATGTTCAAACTACTGCACAATTGCACTCATCTCACACGCTAGTAAAGTAATGCTCAAAATTCTCCAAGCCAGGCTTCAATAGTACGTGAACTGAGAACTTCCAGATGTTCAAATTAGATTTAGAAAATGCAGAGGAACCAGAGATCAAATCGCCAATATCTGTTGGATCGTCAAAAAAGCAAGAGAGTTCCAGAAAAACATCTACTTCTGCTTTATTAACTATCCCAAAGCCTTTGACAGTGTGCATCACCACAAACCGTGGAAAATCCTTCAGGAGATGGGAGTACCAGACCACCTGACCTGGCTCCTGAGAAATCTGTATGCAGGTCAGGAAGCAGTAGTTAGAACCGGACATGGAACAACAGACTGGTTCCAAATCAGGAAGGAGTATGTCAAGGCTGTATATTGTCACCCGGCTTATTTAACCTATATGCAGAGCAATCCCACTGCCAGATATGTATTCTGCAAAAAGCCTGTTTCAAAAAGATACACGCACCCAGTGTTCATGGCACGACTATTTACACTAGCCAAGACATGGAAGCAACCCAAATGCCCATCAACAGATGAGTGGATAAACAAGAAATTTACATTTGTACAAGGAATATTACTCAGCTATAAAAAAGAATGAAATAATGCCATTTGTAGCAATATGGATGGACCCAGAGATTATCATACGAAGTGGAATAAGTCAGACAGAAAAAGACAAATATCATATGATATCCCTTATATGTGGAATCTAAAAACATGGTATAAATGAACTTATTTACAAAATAGGAACAGACTCACAGACAACAAACTTATGATTATCAAAGGGGAAAGGTGAGGGGAAGGAATAAATTACGAGGTTTGCATTAGCATAAGCATATGTTCCAGTTCACTGATTCCTTCCTCTGACTCATTCATTCTGCTGTTGAGTTTTAAATTTGGTGACTGTATTTTTCATTTCTAAAATTTCCTGTTGGTTCTTCTTTATATTGTCTATTTATTTTCTATTTGTTTCTGTTTTTGTATGGATTTTATATTTTTTTCATTTATTTCAAGTGTGCTTGTACTTGGTAATTGAGGCATGTTTATGATTACTGCTTTAAAATATTTGTCAGATAATAATTCTAAGATTTCTGTCATTTCTCCAACAGGCCTACCGCAGTGGAGAAGTGGAAATTTGTTTTGGTAGTACTGGGTGGAAATGGATGTCCAGGCTCCTCAGAGTGTCTCTGATAACATTATAGACAGGGGTGAGAGGAACTCATTACCATCCAACGGAGATGGAATTTCAGCTCCCTACTCATCCTTCTCTGACATCAGCGTACTGGGTGGTTAGAGCGTCTCATTATAGCCTCATCTAGGCTTTCCACTTTGACTTGGCTGACATGGGTAGGGATGGGAGCCACGGTTTACCTGTTGTGTTTGGCATAGAGTGTTTATTGTCTATAATATATCTTTGTAGGCTTCCCCTTTATTTTTTCTTTGTTTAGAGAGAGTTGACTTCTACTGTACTTGTTGGCATTTCTACGTTGCCAGCTTCTTCAGTTCCAAGTCTGAGACATGTGAGGCCAAAAGAAAAGCCACAAATTCAGCAGTACATCATTCCTTGGGTCCTCTAGTCCCTAGATTGTCTGACTTCTCTGCCTTAGCCTTTCAGAGTCTTCTTATGTTTATTTAAATATAATTCTTAGAGTTTTTAGTTTTACTTGGTAGGAAGAATAGGAGAAGGACATTGTTCTCTCTTACTAGAACTGTACATACACTTTTAACAGAATTTCAGTCTCCCATATCAAGTGTGAACTTCATTTACTGCTTTTCCAAACTAGTAGCTCCTTATTAAAAGTCTGGCTCCGTGTTTTTAAAACAATAGGCTGTGACTCATTAGTGAGTCATAAAATCCACTTTATGGGTCATAACTAGCATTAAAAAATGAAATATAATAGTGTGAAAATCAAGTACATAGTAAGGGCAAGAATTGTTGCATAACATTTTTAATAGTCTCCGTGTGTGTGTGTGTGTATGTGTGCATGCACACATATGTCTGAATACTGGGTTGCAAAGTTAAATGCATTTTTTAAACTGTGAATTACAGTCAACATAGTCTGAAAATCACTCACTTACATGGGGGAAGAATGGTGAGAGAGAGAAGGCAAGACTCATTCAAGCTTAGATGAAACCCCTGCCACCCAAAGGCATTAGTTGACTTAGGGTATTGTATGTTAGCTAGTTTCACAGATTGGACTAAAGAGTCATGTTTAGTCCATTGCTTTTTAAAAATGCTTTTATATCCCCCCAGAATCACTTGCCTGTAGGTTGAAAGGGAGAGACCTCACTATCACAACTGGCCCTAAACCTGAGACTTTCATTCCAACTGTTGAGCTTAGAAGCAAGTAGATTCTTATAAGGAATGTTTGGAGGCAATTCCATTGTATTCCAGACATAGATTCCTCCAGGAAAATTCTCTTAGGAATAAAAATTAAATTAGTGCCATCCTCACCTCCGCCCCCAGTGCATTTCTGAGTTAAAAGCAAGCTTTTACTCAGTACATTTTGTGCTCTTTTGATATCGAGTGAGGAAGAAGCAGTAGTGGGTGACAGGAAGCCAGACTCTGGTGGGGAGTCCATAGGACTATTCCTTGGTGGAGAAGGTAAAAATGAAATGTTTCAAATATTGTAAAGCAATTATCCTCCAATAATGAGAGAGAGAGAGAAGAAATTAGCTGCAAGTTGAACTATAGGACCTGTGTTACTAATGGATAAGACGAGGAGGTAGTAAATTAATCAAGTAAATCTTAAATGGCCAGAACACCTTAAATTGCCATGGAGTTCTTCATATTACTTCAACTTAGGAGACTCCGTGTAAATCACTAATTCTTGTGATCTCATTATAGATGGATTGTGTGTGTCTTGGAGATTCTGATAATGAATTTTGATGGTCTATTTTGGGCCCAGCTCAGTGATAGACACTTTCACATGGGTACTCTATTGACTTCTTAGAATAACCCTGTGGACAAGTAGTATGAGCCCCAGTTCACAGATGAGGATGATAAAGCTTATAGAAGGTAAGTGATTTGTCCCAAATTATAGAGTTGGCAAGTGGCAGAGTCAGAATTTAGACTCAGGTAAGCTGAGTAGTTTCCATATGCCTCCCACTTTACTACAACTGCTTTTGTGAAATGAGGCCATGAGAGAATACAGTTAACCTCTATGAAAATTAAGAGGCTCAAATATTTTTTTAAAAAGTTCTGTTGTTATACTATTATTTTTATAGCTTATTTTTAATTTTTGACCATGCTGGGTCTTCATTGCTTTCTGTGCACAAGCTTTCTCTAGTTGCAGTGAGTGCGGTTGTTGCTTTTCCTTGCAGTGCTCGGGTTTCTCCTTGCCCTGGCTCCTCTTGCTGTGGATCATAGGCTCTGGGTCCGCAGGCTTCAGTAGCTGTGGCACTCTGGTTTAGTTGCTCCTTAGCATGTGCAATCCTGGACCAGGAATCAAACCTCTGTCTCCTGCATTGGCAAGCAGATCCTTAACCACTATGCCACCAGAGAAGTCCGAAAGTTCTGCTCTTTTAAAGTTCTGCTATATTTTAAAGTTCTGGTAAAAAGCAACCCACTGTTGCTATTTAGATCTGTGAAAAGATTTCATGATATAGGACTTTTTCTGCAACTTTACTGTTTAAAGAAAACGTGTCTTCTTTCCTGGGCTTCTTCAGTGGCTCAGCAGTAAAGAATCCACCAGCAGTGCAGGAGCTTCAGGAAATACAGGTTTGATCCCTGGGTTGGGAAGATCCCCTGGAACAGGGCATGGCAATCCACTCCAGTATTCTTGCCTGGTAGGGATCCCATGGAAAGAGGAGCCTAGTGGGCTGCAATCCATAGGTCCCAAAGAATTGGACACAATTGTGAAGCAACTTAATACGCATGAATACATCTTCTTCCCTAAAAATATTTTACTGGTTAAAAAAGGATCATAGTGAAATCTACCAAAACATAAAACAAAATGTGAAATACGGCAGGAGGCATAAGCTGTTTCACCAAACACTGAATGGTATGTTTTCAGAAATGGCTGTAAATTAAATAAAGCAGCAGCATTAGAAACTGTTTAAGCCCTTAACAAATATTTGGGATAGTGATGCTGTTAGAGAAACTTACTGCCAATGATTAAAAAAAAAAAAAAAAACCAGTAGAGATAATAAGCCCTGGTTAATAAACCCTGTTATTTTATCAGTGAAGTAGAAAAAATACTTTCAGTACTTTCAGCAAGAGATTCATGATGCAGGAGGTGTTCCAGAGACCCTTTCTGCAGCATCTGCACTATGTGAATGAGTGACTGACTGACTGAAAGTTGCTCAGTTGTGTCTGATTCTTTGCGACACTGTGGACTGTAGCCCACCAGGCTCCTCTGTCCACAGAATTCTTCAGGCAAGAATACTGGAGTAGGTTGCCATTTTCCTCTTCAGGGGAATCTTCCCAACACAGGGATCAAACCCGATCTCCTGCGTGGTAGAGAGGAAATTCTTTACCCCCATCTGAGCCACCAGGGGGACCACCAGGTGGCATGGTCTAAACCCAAACATCAGCTGAAAGCAACCAAATAAATTACAAACAGGCATCCGAACAACCCCTAACCAGCGTCAGAAATAGCAAATTGGTTCCTGAGTAGATTAATAGGGACAGTATTAGGGGGAAAGTGCAGTCTAAGCAATACAGGTACAAACCTTAATAATTGACTCTATGCTGGCTCTGAGTAGCTGCAAAGGATTCTTTGGGGACAGTATTTTAAAAGGCAACACTATTGCCTGAATCAGCTAGACTGGCTCTCTTAGCTGAGTTGGAGGGTTCTGGAAAGATTTGACTGTATGAATAAGATGCTTTATTCCTGGGCAGAGGTTTAATTAAAAAAGAAAAAAAAATCATATGTTGAGGCCTTAGGTAGGCAAAATGTCTTAAAAAAACTATTCCAGTGACACCTGGATCATTACAGCAAAGAAGAATTTAGAATTTAATTACCTACAGGGTGTTTACATATGTTATCATCAGGAGCTTAGAGAGCAAATTAAGATAGACCTAGGCACTTTTTATTTAACCTGCAGTCAGTCTTGTCTTTCCTGTTCCTCAGATGCAAATACAGTATCATTAAAGAGGTGACTCAATTTCCATAGATGTATTCCTGAAAACCAGATGTGCTGTGAGTAAACCAAATTGTTGGGAATCAAATTATGTTTTATATCCTAAGGGAACTTGTTATTTAAGCATCTGTGATGTTTGTTATGGCTTAAAGGATTGGCATTTATAGGACAAATGGTTACCTCTGCTAAGATGGTGTGTCTATGTTGTAGTCAGGGTCATGTTAGGCTATGCTGTAGGGAAAAAATACATATATATAAGTGTCAGTGACTTAATACAGTGATTTATTTCTTGTTTTTGTCAGAATCTGATGCAGGTTTGGACAGCCCTCTGGTGTTCTTGTCTTCCAGGGACCTAGTGACTCAGGGACTCAGAGTATTCCCTTTTTGCATTTCTAACATTTCAGTGTCATATGACCCCAAACGACACACAGAGGCAGTAAAGGTAGTATGTGAGTGCCCCAGAAGTTGAAAATGGTTTGGTGGCCACAGTCTGCCACCCTGGTGTTTATTTCTGTGTGATTATCTTTGTGGGTTTTAGAAGCATTGATGAGACTCTGCTACAGTGAAGTGATTTTCAGAGCCCTTGGTATATTACACATTTAATAATGCTTTTTGTATACAAATATAGCTTATCATTAAAGTAATGATAAAGGCATCTCTTAAAAAGGATACACTGGCCATCAGATTCAGGAACCAGAGGAAGAAAAGACATCCATGGGAAATTATCACAGACCCTGAAAATGGGTCTTCGCACAACAAAGAACACTTTGTGTTACATCATTGGTTCTACAGTTCATGCTTTCAAGTTCTCTTTGCCTTGACTTTATGGTAATTTCCTGGATGTCGTCTCAGACGGCTCCCCTGACTTTGGTCCTTCTGTTTTCTTGTGTTTCGCCTGCGTGTTCCTGACTTGGTCTGCAACCTCAACCTGCAGCCCTGATCCTTGCCTTCATTCTAAATCTTCGTTGGTAGCTTGCTTATGTGGCCTTCCCATTATCTAACCACTCTCCGTATTCTGCCCATATTATTGCTTCTATGTAACTCATACTACTGTATTTCCTAAAGCCTGCTCAGGGATACTACTCTGGCATTCACCCCCTCTCTGCCCTATCATTGTTCTTCCCCCATTCTACTGAATATTCCCTACTAAACATTCCTTTCTCTATTGCGTTCAAACAGTCTATTGTTTCTCCCACCCTGAAAGAAAGAAAACCTCTCTTGACCTTAATTCCCATTCCAGTTAACTCTATTATCTCCTTCTCTTTACTTCAAAATGCCTTAAATTTCTTTAATTGCTTTAATTTCTCTCCTCCACCCTCACTTGAATCTACTCCAATTAAGCCTTCACCAGCACTACTCTTCTGAAACTGCATTTGTCAAGGTCACCCTTGAGTTCCATGTTGCTAAATCCAGTGGTTATTCTCTGTCTTCATCTTACTTAAAATCTCAACAGCACTTGACACACAGCTGTTCACTCTCTTCTGTGTGAAAATTTTTTTCTTCTTTGCTTCCATAATACTACTCTTGCCTGGTTTTCCTCCTACCTTTTAAAATGCTTCTTCTAAATCTTTTTTCCCCCTGTTTTCTCATTTCCTCATCTCCTAAATATTAGAGTACCCCAGTGCCCTGCTCTTGGACCTCTTTTTTTTTTTTTTCTCTATCTATAATTCCTCTGTAGGTGATCTGATCTGGATTCATGGTTTTAAGTAGCATCTCTGTGCTGATATTATTCAAATTACTATCTCCAGTCTGGATGCCTTCCCTGATTCTGAACCTTCGTCACTTGATGGGCATCGTCTCTTGGATGTCTAATAGGACCTGGAAACTTTAACATTTCCAAAGCTAAGTTCTAGGTTTTTCTCTAGATGAGCTTTTCTTATACGCTTCTCCATTTCAGTTAGTATAACTTCAGTCCTTAAATTGCTAGGATAAAAATGCATTGACCTCAGCCTTAACTCTTCTGTTTCTCTGACAACCTTTATTGGTCCGTCAGAAAATCCCGACAAATTCTTCTAATTTGACCATTGCTTCTCACCTGATTGTGTCTCACCTGTGTTACAGTAATTTCCCAATTAGTGTCTTGCTTCCGCCTTTACCCCCCTTGCCTCCCGCAAACCTATCTTATCCCAGCAACCAGAGGGATCCTCTAAAGATATGTTAGATCATATCAGTCTTCTTATCACTCTCATCTGAGTCTCATCTCATCAGCCTAAAACCCTAAGTTCTCACACTTACCTACAAGGCTCGATGGGGCCTGGCTCCTGGTTGTGTTCCTTCTTCGCCCTGCTCTTCCCGCTTCAGCCACATTGCCTCACTGCTGCTCTTGGACGGTCTAGGCAGCCTTCCTCTTTTCATCCTTGACCTTGCTGTTTCCGTTCCCTGGCATTCTAGCTTCCTAGAATGGCTCACTTGCTCATGTCCTTCAGATTTGCACTCTGCTGCACCATTTCTGGGAAACCTTACCTCATCATTTATCTAAAAGTTGCAGCCATTTCCCCTGATATTTTCTACTCCATTTGCCAAGATTTATTTTTCCTTCTGCTATTGTCATTTTTCAACCTACCTAATTTTCAAACTTATTTTGTCTTTTTATTTTATCTTCCCCATTAGCATATAAGCTCCCTGAGGGCCATATATTTGACTGGTTGATTAACATTGTATCTCTTGTGACTCAAACAATGACTGACATATAGTAAATGTTCAAGAAACACTTGTTGAATGAAAGAACAGATCAGTGATAGGATTGTGTTCTCAAAGTTAATTTAAAATTCTGCTATGTAGAACACTGTTTACATTTCCTCACAGAGACAATACTATTCATGGTAGATAAGTCCTGAAATACTTGCTTAAAATCTAAATTCTACAATATGCCCAAAACTTAGGGCATCAGTTGAGTTATCATACAATGTTCCCAGGTCTCCCACATTGTAGGCAGATTCTTTACCAGCTAAGCCACAAGGGAAGCTCCAAAATACTGGAGTGGGTAGCCTATCCCTTCTCCAGTGGATCTTCCCAACCCAGGAATTGAACTGGGGTCTCTTGCATTGCAGGCACATTCTTTACCAACTGAGATATCAGGAAAGCCCCAAATAATTACTTATTTGGCTGTGCCAGTTTTTAGTTGCAGCATTCACTATTTAGTTCCCTGACCAGGGATCGAACCTGGGCCCTCTGCATTGGGAATGTGGAGTCTTAGCCACTGGACCACCAGGGAAATCTCAAAAGTGAAAGTTGCTCAGTTGTGTCCAACTCTTTGTGGCTCCATGGACTATACAGTCCATGGAATTCTCCAGGCCAGAATTCTGGAGTGGGTAGCCTTTCTCTTCTCCATGGGGTCTTCCTAACCAAGGGGTTGAACCCAGGTTTCCCACATTGCAGGTGGATTCTTTACCAGCTGAGCCACCAGGGAAGCCTGATGTCCCCTAGCTATCTACTTTCAGTAAGACACAGTTGATCACAATATAACTTTGTGAGGATTCTAAAAGGGGGATTAGAGAGTCCAGTGGGAAAACTCAGAAAAAGGAGCTATGGTTTTGGAATTTGAGTTAATTTCACAGAAGAAATTGTATTTGCATTAGGTCTCTAAAAATGAAATGGAAGTTTGCCACAGAGAGAAAAGGAAAGAAATGTTAATAGGCAGAAGGACTAGCATATCAGAAGATGTAAGTGTAAAGTAATATGGTTTGTTTGTGGAAAGAAGAACAATTTTTATGTGACTGGAATATTGGTGAGAGAGGCAGAGGGGTCAACATTGTGAAAAATTCTATAAGCCATGTTGGGGAGCTGAGGTTTATTTTGTCATTGCTAAGAAAGTTTTCTGAATTGAATAGAGCCCTGGAGACTGGTAAAGAAGCAAAAAGCTCATTTCTTCTCTGAGAAATTTTCTTAATGCTTTGTGGCTTATAAATTGTGGTTCTCAAATGTGATTTGGTTTCTAAGCAATTTCAAAGTTGATTGGGCTGCCTCAAAGTATGCATGTGTATATATACACACATGTATATATGCGTGTGTATGTATGTATGTATACACACACAATGTAATTTACTGTTTTACCCAAACATTACTTTTATGATATCCACATACACCCTGATAAATCTTGCCATGTTATATCTTCAGCCATAACTGCTTAATAAAGTCAAATTTGATCTTTAGGAAGAGACTGGTGACTTGGAAGAAGGCATGGGAAGTTTGCTTATCAAAAAGGCAGGTGCTCAAGTCCTGGGAAAAGAAATTATAAGGAAAGAGATGAGGGAACCAAGATTCAAAAGTATCTGGAGCCTGAATCCTGAGTACTCAGTCCACATTAAGAAGGAAAACTTTAAATATAGAAAAGCTTAATGTCCTGAATTTAGGATCAACAATTTAATTATGTAACTCAAGACTGGGAATGCTTAGGCTGGCAGCTGATATGAGGCTAAGTATCAGATACTATTCTAAGGGCACTTTGCACAGCAAAATAAATGATCACCAAAAATACAAAATGAATGGGAGAAAATATTTGCAAATGATATGATCAACAAGGGATTGATATCCAGCATATATAAACAGCTTACACAATTCAACATCAAAAAAAATAACTCGGTTGAAAAATGGCCATAAACAGTGAATAGATATTTTTCCAAAGAGCAAATGCAGATGGCCAACTAGCAAATGAAAAGATGCTTAATCATCAGGGAAATGCAAATGAAAACCATAATGAGGTATCATCTCACCTGTTGAAAGACATGATCAAAAAGAACACAAATGACAAACACTGGTGAGGATAAGGGGAAAAAGAAAACCTTGCACACCGTTGGTGGGAATGTACATTGGAGCAACTGCTGTGGAAGACAGTATGGAGTTTCCTAAAAAAAACTAGAATGAGAACTTTCATATTACCCAACAATTCCACTTCTGGGTATACATCTGAAAAAAACCAAAAACATTAATTAAAAAAATACATACATTCCAGTGTTCATAGCAGCATTATTTACAGTTGCCCAAACATGGAAGCAACCTAGGTGTCCATTCATAGGTGAATGGATAAAGAAGATACAGTATGTGTGTGTGTGTATGTATATATGTATACACACAATGAAATACTATTAAGACATCGTTGGCCACCTGATGTGAAAAACTAACACATTAGATAAAACCCTTCACTTCTCTTTGTTTCACAGCTATTTGTAAGGCCTCCTCAGACAGCCATTTTGACTTTTTACATTTCTTTTTCTTGGGGATGGTCTTGCTCCCTGTCTCCTGTACAATGTCACAAACCTCCGTCCATTGTTCATCAGGCACTCTGTCTATCAGATCTAGTCCCTTAAATCTGTTTCTCACTTCCACTGTATAATCATAAGGGATTTGATTTAGGTCATACCTGAATGGTCTAGTGGAAACATTTCATGCAAAGATGGGTCAATTTTCATTCTAATCCCAAAGAAAGGCAATACCAAAGAATGCTCAAACTTCCGCACAATAGGCTGCAGTCCATGGGGTTGCTAAGAGTCAGACACGACTGAGCGGCTTCACTTTCACTTTTCACTTTCATGCATTGGAGAAGGAAATGGCAACCCACTCCAGTGTTCTTGCCTGGAGAATCCCAGGGACGGGGGAGCCTGGTGGGCTGTCATCTCTGGGGTCGCACAGAGTCGGACACGACTGAAGTGACTTAGCTGCAGCAGCACTCATCTCACACACTAGTAAAGTAATGCTTAAAATTCTCCAAGCCAGGCTTCAGCAATACATGAACCATGAACTTCCAGATGTTCAAGCTGGTTTTAGAAAAGGCAGAGGAACCAGAGATCAAATTGCCAACATGTGCTGGATCATCGAAAGAGCAAGACAGTTCCAGAAAAGCATCTATATCTGCTTTATTGACTATGCCAAAGCCTTTGACTCTGTGGATCTGGATAAAGTGTTGAAAATTCTGAAAGAGATGGGAATACCTGACCTGCTGCTTGAGAAATCTGTATATGCAAGTTAGGAAGCAACAGTTAGAACTGAAAATGGAACAACACACTGGTTCCAAACAGGAAAAGGAATACATCAAGGCTTTATATTATCACTGTGCTTTTTTGACTTATGTGCAGACTACATCATGACAAACGCTGGGCTGGAAAGCACAAGAAAGCACAAGCTGAAATCAAGATTGCTGGGAGAAATATTAATAACCTCACATATGCAGATGATACCACCCTTATGGCAGAAAGTGAAGAAGAACTAAAGAGCCTCTTGATGAAAGTGAAAGAGGATAGTGAAAAAGTTGGCTTAAAGCTCAACATTCAGAAAACAAAGATCATGGCATCTGGTCCCATCACTTCATGGCAAATAGATGGAGAAACAGTAGAAACAGTGGCAGACTTTATTTTTAGGGGCTCTAAAATCACTGCAGATGGTGACTGCAGCCATGAAATTAAAAGACGCTTACTCCTTGGAAGAAAGGTGTGACCAACCTAGACAGCATATTGAAAAGCAAAGACATTACTTTGCCAACAAATGTCCGTCTAGTCAAGGCTATGGTTTTTGCAGTAGTCATGTATGGATGTGAGAGTTGGACTGTGAAGAAAGCTGAGCACTGAAGAATTGATGGTTTTGAACTGTGGTGTTGAAGAAGACTCTTGAGAGTCCCTTGGACTGCAAGGAGATCCAACCAGTCCATCCTAAAGAAAATCAGTCCCAGATATTCTTTGGAAGGACTGACACTGAAGCTGAAACTCCAATACTTTGGCCACCTGATGCAAAGAACTGACTCATTTGAAAAGACCCTGATGCTGGTAAAGACTGAAGGCGGGAGGAGAAGGGGACGACAGAGGATGAGATGGTTGGATGGCATCACAGACTCAATTGACATGAGGTTGAGTAAACTCCGGGAGTTGGTGATGGACAGGGAGGCCTTGTGTGCAGCAGTCCTTGGAGTCACAAAGAGTTAGACACGACTGAGCAATTGAACTGAACTGAACTGAATGCTAATTGAAAAAAGTCAGACAGAGAAAGACAAATACTAAATGTCATTTATATATGAAATCTAAAAAGTATAACAGACTAGTCAATAAAAAAGAAGCAAATTCCCGGATATAGAGAACAAACTAGAGGTTACCAGTGTGGATAGTGGTGGGGGCAGTATAGGGGTGAGAAGGTGAGAGGAACAAGACAGTGAGAGATGCAAACTCTTGGCTATAAAATAGGCTCAAGGATGCATTGTAGAAAATGGGAAATATTAGCCAACGTTTCTTAAAAATTGTAAACGGAAAGTAATTTTTAAAAGTTGTTTAAAATTTTTTTCAATTATTTTTTTCATTTTATTTTTTAACTTTACAATATTGTATTGGTTTTGCCATATGTCAACATGATCCGCCATAGGTATACACGTGTTCCCCATCCTGAACCCTCCTCCCTCCCCGTACCATCCCTCTGGGTCGTCCCAGTGCACCAGCCCCAAGCATCCAGTGATATTATACATGTTTGAATGCCATTCTCCCAAATCATCCCACCCTCTCCCTCTCCCAAAGAGTCCAAAAGACTGTTCTATACATCAGGGTCTCTCTTGCTATCTCGTATACAGGGTTATTGTTACTACCTTTCTAAATTCCATATATATGCGTTAAAAATTTTGATCTTTTAGCCTAGGCTTTTGTTTTGTTAATGAGGACACCATGGCCAAAGTTATGAGTATAATATGAGCCAATAGTGAAGTGGGGCTTCACATACATAAATTCTATTTTTCTTTGTATCATCCCATAAAAATTATTTTATTGTGGTAAGAGCAAAACATGAGATCTACTCTCTTCATAAATTTTTAAGTGTATAGTACATTATTATTGATGATAGGTAGAATGTTATACGGCATATCTTTAGAACTTATTCATCTTCCTTAACTGAAACTTTCTGCACATTATTTAGTAGCTCTCCATTTCCCTCTCCCTAGTCCTATTCCACTCTCTGATTCTATGAATTTGACTATTTTAGATGCCTCGTGTAAGTAGAACCGTGCAGTATTTGTTTTTCTATGACTGCCTTAATTTATGTAGCATAATGTCCTCAAGGTTCATCTGTATTGTCTCATATTGTAGAAGTTTCTTCTTTCAAACTAAATATGTATGTGTATACCACATTTTCTTTATCCATTCATCTGTCAATGGACATCTAGGTCATTTCTCTGTCTTGGTGATTGCAAGCTGCAATAAGCATGGGAATACTATCTTTTTTTTTTTTTTTGAGATCCTGATTTCAATTCTTTTGGTTAAATATTCAAAAGTGGGAGTGCAGAGTCATATGATAGTTCTATTTTTAATTTTTAAAGGAAACTCCATACTGTTTACCAAAGTATCTGCACCATTTTGCATTCTCAATAGCAGTGCCAAAAGATTAAATTTTCTCCACTTTTTGGCCAACCCTTGTCTTTTTTTTTTTGGTAATACCCATCCTGATAGATGTTAAGTCATGTCTTATTGTGGTTTTGATTTGTGTTTCCCTGATGATTATGACAGTAAGCATTTTTCTATAAACCTGTTGGCCATTTGTATGCTGTCTTTGGAGAAAAGTCTATTTAATTTAGTCAAATGTTAGTCTTTGGTGGGATTAAAAAAGACATCATGTTCCATGAACTGGGGGTAAATATTTCCTCTTGCACCATATTTGAAGTACTGTGCTTAATTCAGGGGTTATATTTTAACTGACCTACAAAGTGGCCCCAGAGAAGGAAGTCAGGATGTTGAGGGGTCCCGAAATGTGTATGGAGAATGGCTGAATTGATTAAATTTGTATAGCCTGAAAAAGAGATAAAGGGAATGCTTAACAGTGGCTTCAAATATGAACGGCAACTGTGTTCAAGAAGGAAAAGTTGGGGCTTAAAAAAGTTTTGCCTTCTAAATAAATATGAGCAGTTTTATATTAGAATTCCAAAAATGGAAAAGGTGTCTTGTGAGGCAGTGAGGTCCCTGTCATGAGGTGTATCCAAGTCAGGTTGTGAACCTTGTGGAAATACAGTAGAAGTCATTACTCCAGTGGTCAGAAGGCTTGAAAAACTGGCTTCTAAGACCCTTTTAAACTGTAAGAATATATCCGTCTAAGAGGTCCTCAGTCCAAAGGGTAAGCCATTAAATCTTTACAGTCCATCTGATGTTACAAAAACCATTTTAGATTATATTCTTTACTGAAGGTCATTTACCATAACCCTTTATATAAATCAACCGATGATATGATTTTAGCAATTCCCACCTGATCTAACAATACATCAATTCTAAACATAGAATACACATTAGATTTGGTTCACAGATCAAAGAGTTTTGGAGCTATGAGCTATGAGGTCCTTAGAGATTGTCTGGTTAAATCCTTTTATTGTAGAGGTGACAAAATTGAAGCTAAAAGTCACTGTATTTATTCCTGTCTTACCTAGCTCCTTACAGGAGCATAAGGAATTCCTTTCCCCTATAGGCTCAACTTTGTTAACTTTTGAGACAATACAGGTGAGGGCAGGCACTTAGCAGCAGTCTTTGTTTCAGAAATGGTAATGCCTAGAATTTATTGAATAACAATAATTGCAATTTATTAAGCACCAACTCTCTACCAAACTCTGATATGGATGCCTCTCAGATGATACGAAACTTAGTTCTGTAAGAGCAGGATTATTATCTTTATTTTACAGGCTAGGAAAGTGATTTATCCAAGGTCACACAGCAAGTAAGAGAGCAGACGTTACCTTCAGATCCACAAAGGTTTGACCCCAGCGCCTGTGCTTTTATGCACTTTACATTGCCACTCAGTCATAGCCTGTACTTGCCTATATCACCTGGAGCATTTCTTTTGCTCAATAGATTGAATCTGCCTGGCCTGAACATTCTCTTGGATCATACCTGTTTTTAGTACTCCTCTTGGACACAGAACATGGAATCATTGACCTCAGGGCCAGTCTGGCAGCCAGAGCATTGCCAAGTCTTTGAGACGGTAATTTCCACATAGTTTTCACTTTGAGTTAGGACAGGTGAGTAAGTCAGGACATCCTTACTTACTCAAGGATGCAGAGGGTAAAGGGGAGATCTGGGACCTGGACCCCAGAATTCTAATACCCATTATAGCGCATATTCCTCTATACTTGATTTTATTTCCCCATAAAACTGTAAATGAGATATATAATTTAAAAAAATTTTAAAACTCAATCTTCACAGACTAATCCAAAGTAAAAAGCTTTGAGTTATGCTTGATTGTCTCCTGGATATCCAGGATATAGAACGGGTTTCTAATCCCACTGTAGACAACTCAGTATTTTTCTCCTTGTGTAACATCCGTCTGCAGGTTCGAGTATTTCTCATTCATGAAGGATTTTTTAAAAGTATTTATTCTGGACCATTTGATGCATTCTATTCATTATGAGCACATATTATGTATATCTTGGATCTCGTGTGTCTTCCATATCTGTCAGCTTCTTGTTAATCATTTTTATAAGGTTTCTATTCATTTTTCTCTTAGTTTATTTATATTTAGAAACTATTTAAAACTTAATTATATAGTGTTGAAGTTTCCAACTCTAATTGTTGGTTTGTTTATCTCTCAATTCTGTCAGTTATTCATGAATTTTGAAGCTCTGATATTAAGTACATGCAAGCTTAGACTGTTCTTTTTTTAAAAATTAATTTATTTAAATTGGAGGCTGATTACTCTACAATATTGTAGTGTTTTTGGACATACATTGACATGAATCAGCCATGGGTGTACATGTGTCCCCCATCCTGAAACTCCCCCCCACCTCCCTTTCCATCCCATCCCTCAGGGTTGTCCCAGGGCACTGGCTTTGAGTACCCTGTTTCATGCATCGAACTTAGACTGGTGATCTATTTCAGTATGGTAATATACATGTTTCACTGCTATTCTCTCAAATCATCCCACCCTCACCTTCTCCCAGAGTCCAAAGGTGTGTTCTTTATATCTGTATCTCTTTTGCTGTCTCGCATATAGGGTCATCATTACTTTCTAAATTCCATATGTATGCATTAATATACTGTATTGGTGTTTTTCTTTCTGGCTTACTTCACTCGGTATAATAGGCTCCAGTTTCATCCACCTCATTAGAACTGATTCAAATGTATTCTTTTTAATGGCTGAGTAATACTCCACTGTGTATATGTACCACAGCTTTCTTATCCATTCATCTGCTGATGGACATCTAGGTTGCTTCCATGTCCTGGCCGTTGTAAACAGTGCTGTGATGAACATTAGGGTACATGTTTCACTTTTAATTTTGGTTTCCTCAGTGTGTATGCCCAGCAGTGGGATTGCTGGGTCGTATAGCAGTTCTATTTCCATTTTTCTGTCTTCTTGCAGTTATTATCATTAAAAAATGTCCCTCTTAATTCACAATAATAGCCTTTGTTCTGAAGTTTGCTTTTCTGATATTAAGATAACTATTTTTGCTATTTTATCCTGAGTGATGCATATCTTTTTCATTGTTTTACATTTAACCCAAGTAACCCAATTTCCTTTTTGGTTAACGTTGGCCTGATATATCTTTTTCTATTATCTTACTTTCAACTTACCTATGTTGCTGTTTGAAGTGAGTTTCCTATATGCAGCATGTAATTGGGTAATTCTGATTTTAATCTACCCTGCCCATTTCTGTTTTTTAATTAGTGTATTTGGACCACTTATATTTAAAACGATTTATAGGGCCACTGATATTTTCATGGTAGAGAATCCATATCTATGAACATGGTATGAATTTTCATTTACATAGTTCTTTATACTTTCTGTGTGTGTGTGCTGTGGTCACTTGGTTGTGTCTGACTCTTTGGACCCCTTGGACTGAAATCTGCCAGGCTCCTCTGCCCATGGAAATCTCTAGGCAAGAATACTGGAGTGGGTTGCCATTCTAGGGGATCTTCCCAATCCAGGGATTGAACCCAGGTCTCCCACACTGCAGGCAGATTCTTTACTGTCAGAGCCACCTGGGAAGTCCCCTTTTTTTCTCACTGTAGCTTTATACCTTCCCCATGAAAATATGGCCTATGTTTTGATACATTTATGTCCAGGTACCTTTTATATTTTATTTAAAATGATATATTTAAAAATATTTTGCTTATTGATGTATAGAACAGTCTTATGGACTCTGTGGAAGAGGGAGAGTGTGGGAAGATTTGGGAGAATGACATTGAAACATGTAAAATATCATGTAAGAAACGAGCTGCCAGTCCAGGTTCGATGCATGATACTGGATGCTTGGGGCTAGTGCACTGGGACGACCCAGAGGGATGGTATGGGGAGGGAGGAGGGAGGAGGGTTCAGGATGGGGAACACATGTATACCTGTGGCGGATTCATTTTGATATTTGGCAAACCTAATACAATTATGTAAAGTTTAAAAATAAAATAAAATTAAAAAAAAAGAAAGATATTATATAGAAGTACAATATTCTAGCTAGACTAGCATTTTAGTGTAACTGCTGCCAAATTTTCTGATTAATTCTAGTAATTTGGAAAATCATTTGGGTTTTCTATGTAGACAGTTAATATCACCTCTGAATAGTGATGGTTTTGTTTTTATCATTATCTTCATCGCTTCTATTTGCATTCTTGTATGTCATGTATTTCATATTTCTCTTTCTTGCTTTACCTTCTACTTTTGAAGCAACACTCTCTTTGATAATTTTCTGAGAAAGGGTATGTAGCAGGAAAAAGTTTTAGATTACTTATTTCTGAAAATACCTATACTTTCCCCCCTCTATTGGTGTTGGTATTGGGTGGGCATAGAAATCTAATTTAGAAAATATTCTTCTTTGTAGTTTTGAAGTAACTGCTCAATTTTCTGCTAGTTTTCTGTACTGGTATAGAAATATCTGAAGCCATTGTGGTTCTTGATCTCATCTGTGTCACTTATTTTTCCCTCTGTTGTTTAAGGACTTTCTTTTGGTCCTCAGTGGTCAGAAATTTTACAGTAATATTCCTTAGAGTGGGCTTATTTTAATCCATTGTGCTATACACTTTTACTCTGAAAAAGATCATGTCTTTCATTCATGATAAATCTTGAGTTATTTCATATGATATCCTCCTTTATTTTATCTGTTTTCATATTTTTGATGCTGGAGATAGTAAAGTCATTCTCTAGTTTGATTATCTTTTGTGATCAACTTATCTACTGTGATCAACTTATACTCTTTTTACTTTTTAGTAAATTTATCTCATTAATTTTTAAAATTCTGCTATTATACATGTGATTTTTTTCCCCTATATATTTCTTTTATTGTTCTAGCATTCTGTTATTGCTTCCTTAAAACCTTGTCTTTCCTTATATCTCTAGGGATATTAATAACTTTTTCTGAAGCTTTTTCTTTTCCTTTCTGAGTAATCTCCTCTTTATCTGAATTGTTTTTCCATTCTCCTTCCCTCATTTGTACAGTTTTATTTGCCTTTTGTGTTAGAGACTTTCCTTGTATTTTTGATAATCTTTGGTTGAACATTAGTGATTGAGACCTAAACATTTATTTGGAAGCTCTGAGCACATAGACGTGTAGTTGTCAGTTTTGAGCATCCCTGTATTCAAAAGCAGAGACATTACTTTGCCAACAAAGGTCTGTCTAGTCAAGGCTATGGTTTTTCCGGTGGTCATGTATGCATGTGAGAGTTGGACTGTGAAGAAAGCTGAGTGCCGAAGAATTGATGCTTTTGAACTGTGGTGTTGGAGAAGACTCTTGAGAGTCCCTTGGACTGCAAGGAGATCCAACCAGTCCATTCTAAAGGAGATCAGTCCTGGGTGTTCTTTGGAAGGACTGATGCTAAAGCTGAAACTCCAGTACTTTGGCCACCTCATGCGAAGAGTTGACTCATTGGAAAAGACTCTCATGCTGGGAGGGATTGGGGGGCAGGAGGAGAAGGGGACAACAGAGGATGACATGGCTGGATGGCATCACTGACTCAATGCACAAATTTGGGTGAACTCCAGGAGTTGGTGATGGACAAGGAAGCCTGGCGTGCTGTGATTCATGGTGTCGCAAGGAGTCGGACATGACTGAGTGACTGAACTGAACTGAACTGTGGGCCAAACTGTGAAACTCTTGTAAATAACTTAGTTTCAATTTTTACTACCCTTCTTTCTCCCTCTCTTTTTTTTTAAAATTTTATTTTATTTTTAAACTTTACAATATTGTATTAGTTTTGCCAAATATCGAAATGAATCCGCCACAGGTATACCTGTGTTCCCCATCCTGAACCCTCCTCCCTCCTCCCTCCCCATACCCTCCCTCTGGGTCGTCCCAGTGCACCAGCCCCAAGCATCCAGTATCGTGCATCGAACCTGGACCTCTCTCTTTTTAATTGCTTCCTTATGCCATATTTGGATTTATTTTTTCTTCTTTTTTTTCTGGCCCGATAGGTGGTTTTCTGTTAAGTTTCACCTTTTCCACATTTCTGTCCTAAGTGTTTAAATATATTTTTTCTTTAAGCATTACCTTGCCTGATGGTGCTAAGTCACTTCAGTCATGTCTAACTGTCTGTGACCTCATGGACTGTAGCCTGCCAGGCTCCTCTGTTCATGGGATTCTCCAGGCAAAGATACTGGAGTGGGTTGCCATTTCCTCCTCCAGGGTACCTTGCCTATGTCCTGCAAGATTTGATTAAGAATTATCTTGCTTGTATCTTAGCAGTCCCGTTGCTAGTTAGTGCTAAATATGCTATGATTTCCATTAGGGTTCCTTCTTTCTCTACTCATGAATTATTTAAAAGTGTGTGTGTGTGTACATGGGTTCCCCAGGTGGCGCTAGTGGTAAAGAATCCACCTGCCAATGTAGGAGACATAAGAGACTCAGGTTTGATCCCTGGGTCAGGAAGATCCCCTGGAGGAGAAAGTGGCAACTCACCCCAGTATTCCTGACTGGAGAATCCGATGGACAGAGGAGCCTGGAAGCCTGTAGTCCCTAAGAACACAAAAAGCAGGACACAACTAAAGTGACTTAGCATGCACACACGCATGAGTGTGCATATGCATGTTCACCCCCTTGTTCTCCATTCACATGTGCTTTCTTAAATTGCATTGTGGTCAGAAATATCTGGTCTTTATGATAGTAATTCTTGAAAGTAGTTGGAATTTTGCATTATGGCTTAGGATGTGATGAATTTTCATAAATGTTGCCTGTGTATTGGTTAAAGACTATGTTACCAAACTTTTAATTGCATATTCTGTATATGTCTTGTATAACCCAAGTTTGTTCATGGTGTTGCCCAAATATTTCATACCTTTACTATTGATTTCTGAGAGAGATGTGTTAAAATTTCCCAGTAAAATGATGGATGTTTTTTCTCCTTGTAGTTCTTTTTATTTTCTTTATGAATTTTAAGTTATTCTATTGGGTATATTCAAATATAAAATTATAACTTTCTGGAGAAGTGAACATTTTTATCATAGTGAAATCGTTCTTTTTATTTCTGGTAATGCTTTGCTTTAAAGTTTATTTTTGCCTGATGTAGTTATACAAGTTTCTTTTTGTTAATGCTTGTATCTTTTTAAAATTTTCCAGTATTGCTTTCAATTTTTCTATGTCTTTATGCTTTAGGTGTATCTCTTATAAACCCCATACAGCTTAAAAAATCCTGTCTGACAATCTGTGACTTTTAACCAGATTTGTTGATGTTGTTGTTGCTAAGTCATGTCTGACTCTTTCCCACCCCATGAACTGCAGCATGCCAGGCGTCCCTTTCCTTCACTCTCTCCCTGAGTTTTCTTAAGCTCATGTCCATTGAGTCGGTAATGCCATCCAAATATCTCATCCTCTGTCACCCCCTTCTCCTCCTGCCCTCAATCTTTCCCACCATCAGGGTCTTTTCCAATGAGTCATTTCTTTGCAACAGGTGGACACAGTATTGGAGCTTCAGCTTCAGCATCAGTCCTTCTAATGAATATTCAGGACTGATTTCCTTATCCAACTGAAAGGTTGGATCTCCTTTCAGTCCAAGGGACTCTCAAGAGTCTTCTCCACCACCACAGTTCAAAAGGATCGATTCTTCGGCTCTCAGCTTTTTTATGGCCCAACTCTCATATCCATAAATGACAACCGGAAAAACCATGGCTTTGACTACAGGGACCTTTGTTGGCAAAATGATGTCTCTGCTTTTTAATACACTATCTAGGTTTGTCATAGTTTTTCTTCCAAGGAGCAAGCATCTTTTAATTTCATGGCTACAGTCACCATCCACAGTGATTTGGGAGCCCAAGAAAATGAAATCTGACACAGGTTCCACTTTTTCACCATCTGTCATAAAGTGATGGGACCCGAGGTCGTGATTTTCGTTTCTTGAATACTGAATCTTAAGCCAGCTTTATCATTCTCCTTTTTCACATTCATCAAGAGGCTCTTCAGTTCTCCTTAATGTTCTGCCATTAAAGTGATTTCATCTGAATATCTTAGGTTATTGCTGTTTCTCCCAACAATTTTATTCCAGCTTGTGCTTCATCTAGCCCAGCATTTTATATGATGAACTCTGCATTTAGGTTAAATAAGCAGAGTGACAATATACAGCCTTGATGTACTTCTTTTCCAATTTTGAACCAGTGCGTTGTTCCATGTCCAGTTCTGTTGCTTCTTGACCTGCGTACAGGTTTCTCAGGAGGCAGGTAAGGTGGCCTGGTATTTCTATCTCTCCAAGAATTCTCCAATTTGTTGTGATCCACACAAAGTGTAGTGTAGTCAGTGTAGTCAGTGTAGTTAGTGTAGTCAGTGAAGCAGAAGTAGATTTTTTTTTTTTTCCAGAATTCTTTTGCTTGTTCTACGATCCAACAGATGTTGGCAGTTTGGTCTCTGGTTCCTCTGCCTTTTCTAAATTCAGCTTATACATCTGGAATTTCTAGATTCATGTACTGCTGAAGCCTAGTTTGAAGGATTTTGAGCATAATCTTGCTAGCATGTGAAATGAGTGAAACTGTGCAGTAATTTAAACATTCTTTGGCATTGCCTTTCTTTGGGATTGGAATGAAACTGACCTTTTCCAGCCCCGAGTGTTACAAATTTGCTGACATATTGCATGAAGCCCTTTAACAGCATCATCTTTTAGAATTTGAAATAGCACAACTGGAATTCTATCACCTCCACTAGCTTTGTTTGTAGCAAAGCTTCCTAAGGCCCGCTTGACTTCACACTGTAGGATGTCTGGCTCTAGGTGAGTGACCATATCACTGTGGTCATCTGGATCATTAAGAGCTTTTTTAACCAGAGAGGCTATTTTTTAATGTAATCACTGATATATTGAGCTTTATTCTGTGTTTCCTTTTCTTTTTTTCTTTTTTAGGTGTTAGAGATTGTGTCCTTTTCCCCCTATTTTCTTTCCTTTTTTTGAATTGATTCAAGTTTTCTTTCCCTTTATACTGGTTTTGAAGATATTAATTTTATTTCTTACAGTGGCTATCTTTGAATTTTTTAAAAATGTATTCTTTACACAATATAAAGTTTAGTAATATTTTTACCTTTCTTCCCTCCAAATTTAAGACCTTAAAATTGATTAATTCTTATTGCTTCTAACAGGTGTCTAAGTGACCATCCTTTTAGCTTTCTCTCTAGTAGATCATAAATTAGACACTTTATTATTGTTTTATAGAATCACTTTTATTTAAAAGTTACATATATATATATATATATACACACACATATATATTTCACTTGTATTACTTCTTGAATGTCAAAACTCCTTTCTGCTATTTTCTTTCTTTTGGAGATACATACTTTAAATTTTTTTTAGTACAAGTCTAAAAATGGTAAACGTTTTCAAATTTTTGTAGCTGAAAATATCTTTATCTCATCATTGTTCTTGAGATATAGCTTAATATGTACATATTTATGTACATAAAAATATGTACAAATTTAGATTGATGCAGTAAAATCCTAACATAATGCAATAAGCAGGTGCACAAATATTCATATTCATAAAATGAAATGACATATTATTTTAGGGTTAAAATGACTTGGTTGAACCTAACTGGCTGGTAGTTCCCAAGTTCTAGTTACATGATGCAAATCTATCCCTATCCCAGCATTAGTGAGGGACTGTCTTTTGGCCTTTGTGTGTATTTTAGTCTCAGTAGTGATGGGGACAATTCTGGGTTCCATGCCCAGCTGAGACTTCCAAGAGAGTAACTGTTTCTGAGGGTTTCCTAGTTAGTTAAGGAGATTGGGATTCATCTTTTTTCCACTCTCCCTACCTCTTTAACCTTTAATCTACAGAAGGTAAGAAACTGAGCCAGAGAAGGGACCTGTCTTCCATTGTCTTGTATTTGTATTTTACTATATGAAGTAATGCATCACTACATGGGGTTTTACTATACTTATCCTTTGTCATTATTGAGGAAAACTAAAATATTATTTTCTGACTTCACAGCTGCTGCTGAGGTGTTAGCTCTCAACTTAATTATAATGATTCCTATCTCTAATTGCTTTTGAGGTTTATAATTTATCTTTGGTGTCCTGCAATTTTACTATGATGAATCTTGGAATTGTTGAGATTCCTAAAACAAAATTTCATGATTTTCAACAGTTCTAGAGAATTCTCATCCATTAAATTTTAAATATTGTTTTTATCTTCTAGTTTAAGTCCTCCTGAAACTTTGATTAAATCTATGTGTGTTGCTGTTCAGTCACTCAGTTATGTTCAATTCTTTGCAACCCGATGGACTGTAGAATGCCAGGCTTCCCTGTCCTTCACCATCTCCCTGAGTTTGTTCAAACTCATGTCCATTGAGTCGGTGATGCCATTCAACCATCTCGTCCTCTATCATCCCATTCTCTTCCTGCCTTCTACATTTCACAGCATCAGGGTCTTTTCCAGAGAGTTGGCTCTTCACATCACATGGACAAAGTATTAGAGCTTCAGCATCAGTCCTTCCAATGAATACTCAGGATTGATTTCCTTTAGGATTTATTGGTTTGATCTCTTTGGTATTTAAGGGACTCTCGAGTCTTTTCCAACACCGCAGTTGGAAATCATCAGTTCTTTGGCCCTTAGCCTTCTTTATGGTCCAACTCTTAAATCCATACATGACTACTGGAAGAACCATAGCTTTGAAAAAGATGGACCTTTGTTGGCAAAGTAATGTCTCTGCTTTTTAATACACTGTATAGGTTGGTCATAGCTTTTCTTCCAAGGTGCAAACATCTTTTAATTCCATGGTTGTAGTCACCATCTGCAGTGATATTGGAACCCAAGAAAATAAAGTCTTTCACTATTTCCATTGTTTCCCCAACTATTTGCCATGAAGTGATGGTATCAGATGCCATCCATGATATTCATTTTTCAAATGTTGAATTTTAAGTCAGATTTCTCACTCTCCTCTTTCACCTTCATCAAGAGGCTCTTTAGTTCCTCTTCACTTTCTGCCATAAGGGTGGTGTCATCTGCATATCTGAGGTTATTGATATTTCTCCCAGCAATCTTGATTCCAGCTTGTGCTTCTTCCAGCTCAGCATTTCTCATGATGTACTCTGCATATAAGTTAAATAAGTAGGGTGACAATATGCAGCCTTGACATACTGCTTTCCTAGTTTGGAACCAGTCTGTTGTTCCATGTCTAGTTATAACTGTTGCTTCTTGACCCACATACATGTTTCTCTGGAGGCAGATAAGGTAGTCTGGTATTGCCATCTCTTTAAGAATTTTCCACAGTTTATTGTGAACCACACAAAGGCTTTAGCACAGTCAAAGAAGCAGAAGTATATGTTTTCTGAAGTTCTCTCTTTTTTTTCTATGTTCCAGCAGGTGTTAGCAATTTGATCTGTTTCCTCTGCCTTTTCTAAATCCAGCTTGTACATCTGAAAGTTCTTGGTTCATGTACTGTTGAAGCCTAGCTTGGAGGATTCTGAGCATGACCTTGCTAGCATGTGAAATGAGTGCAATTGTGCAGTAGTTTGAACATTCTTCAAAATTGCCCTTCTTTGGTATTGGAATGAAAACTGACCTTTTCCAGTCCTATAGTCACTGATGGGTTTTCCAAATTTGGTGGCATTTTGAGTACAGCACTTTAACAGCATCATCTTTGAGACTTTGAAATAGCTCAGCTGGAATTCCATCTCCTCCACTAGCTTTGCTCGTAGTGATTTTTCTAAGGCCCACTTGACTTCACTCTTCAGGATGTCTGGCTCTAGGTGAGTCATCACACAATCATGGTATCATGGTTATCCGAGTCCTTAAGATCTTTTTTATATAGTTCTGCGTATTCTTGCCACCTCTTCTTGATATCCTCTGCTTCTGGTAGCTCTATACTGTTTCTGTCCTTTCTTTGTGCCATCTTTGCATGAAATGTTCTCTTGGTATCTCTAATTTTCTTGAAGAGATCTCTAGACTTTCCCCTTCTATTGTTTTCCTCTATTTCTTTCTGTTGCTCACTTAGAAGGCTTCTTATCTGTCCTTGCTATTCCTTCAAACTCTGAATTCAGATGGGTATATCTTTCCTTTTCTCCTTTGCCTTTTGCTTCTCTTCTCAGTTATTTGTAAGGCCTCCTCATACAATCATTTTGCCTTTTTGCATTTCTTTTTCTTGGGGGTGGTTTTGATCACTGCCTCCTATATAGTATCACAAACCTCCATCCACAGTTCTTCAGGCACTCTGTCTATCAGATCTAATTCCTTGAATCTATTTGTCAGTTCTACTGTATAGTCGTGAGGTATTTGATTTAGTTCATACCTGAATGGTCTAGTGGTTTGCCATACTTCCTTCAATTTAAGTCTGAATTTGGCAATAAGGAGTTCATGATCTGAGCCACAGTCAGCTCCTGGTCTTGTTTTTGCTGACAGTATAGAGTTTCTCCATCTTTGGCTGCAAAGAATATAATCAATCTGATTTTGCATTGACCATCTGCTGATGTCCATGTGTGGAGTCTTCTCTTGTGTTGTTGGAAGAGGGTATTTGCTATGACCAGTGCATTCTCTTGGCAAAACTCTGTTAGCCTTTGCTCTGTACTCCAAGGCCAAATTTTCCTGTTACTCCAGGTATTTCTTGACTTCCTATTTTTGCATTCCAGTCCCCTATAATGAAAAGGACATCTTTTTTGGGTGTTAGTTTTAGAAGGTCTTGTAGGTCTTCATAGAACCACTCAACTTCAGCTTCTTCCACATTACAGGTCAGGGCATAGGCTTGGATTACTGTGATAATGAATGGTTTGCCTTGGAAATGAACAGAGATCATTCTGCCGTTTTTGAGATTACATCCAAGTACTGCATCCAAGGTATCTCCTGAATTCCTACTTTTGCATTGCAGTCCACTATGATGAAAAGGACATATGCTTTTTGGTGTTAGTTCTAGAAGATATTGTCCATCTTCATAGAACTGCTTTTTCTGACTATTGTCTTGAGCTTATATCTCCTTAATATTTTCTATTTTTAAAATGTCTCTGAGAAGCATTCTCCATCTATCTTATTCTCTAAAATAAGATCTTAGAGATCTTATCTGACTTATCTGACTGTGGCTCAGACCATGAACTCCTTATTGCCAAATTCAGACTTAAATTGAAGAAAGTAGGGAAAACCACTAGACCATTCAGGTATGACCTAAATCAAATCCCTTATGATTATACAGTGGAAGTGAGAAATAGATTTAAGGGCCTGGATCTGATAGATAGAGTGCCTGATGAACTATGGAATGAGATTTGTGACATTGTACAGGAGACAGGGATCAAGACCATCCCCATGGAAAAGAAATGCAAAAAAGCAAAATGGCTGTCTGGGGAGGCCTTACAAATAGCTGTGAAAAGAAGAGAAGTGAAAAGCAAAGGAGAAAAGGAAAGATATAAACATCTGAATGCAGAGTTCCAAAGAATAGCAAGAAGAGATAAGAAAGCCTTCTTCAGCGATCATTGCAAGGAAATAGAGGAAAACAACAGAATGGGAAAGACTAGAGATCTCTTCAAGAAAATCAGAGATACCAAAGGAACATTTCATGCAAAGATGGGCTCGACAAAGGACAGAAATGGTATGGACCTAACAGAAGCAGAAGATATTAAGAAGAGATGGCAAGAATACACAGAAGAACTGTACCAAAAAGATCTTCATGACCCAGATAATCATGATGGTGTGATCACTGACCTAGAGCCAGACATCCTGGAATGTGAAGTCAAGTCGGCCTTAGAAAGCATCACTATGAACAAAGCTAGTGGAGGTGATGGAATTCCAGTTGAGCTATTCCAAATCCTGAAAGATGATGCTGTGAAGGTGCTGCACTCAATATGCCAGCAAATTTGGAAAACTCAGCAGTGGACACAGGACTAGAAAAGGTCAGTTTTCATTCCAATCCCAAAGAAAGGCAATGCAAAGAATGCTCAAACTACCGCACAATTGCACTCATCTCACACACTAGTAAAGTAATGCTCAAAATTCTCCAAGCCAGGCTTCAGCAATATGTGAACTGTGAACTTCCTGATGTTCAAGCTGGTTTTAGAAAAGGCAGAGGAACCAGAGATCAAATTGCCAACATCCGCTGGATCATGGAAAAAGCAAGAGAGTTCCAGAAGAACATCTATTTCTGCTTTCTTGACTATGCCAAAGCCTTTGACTGTGTGGATCACAATAAACTGTGGAAAATTCTGAAAGAGATGGAAATACTAGACCACCTGATCTGCCTCTTGAAAAATTTGTATGCAGGTCAGGAAGCAACAGTTAGAACTGGACATGGAACAACAGACTGGTTCCAAATAGGAAAAGGAGTACGTCAAGGCTGTATATTGTCACCCTGGTTATTTAACCTAGATGCAGAGTACATCATGAGAAACGCTGGACTGGAAGAAACACAAGCTGGAATCAAGATTGCTGGGAGAATTATCAAGAACCTCAGATATGCAGATGACACCACCGTTATGGCAGAAAGTGAAGAGGAACTAAAAAGCCTCTTGATGAGAGTGAAAGTGGAGAGTGAAAAAGTTGGCTTAAAGCTCAACATTCAGAAACTCAAGATCATGGATTCTGTCCCATCATTTCATGGGAAATAGATAGGGAAACAGTGGAAACAGTGTCAGACTTTATTTTGGGGGGCTCCAAAATCACTGCAGATGGTAACTGCAGCCATGAAATTAAAAGATGCTTACTCCTTGGAAGGAAAGTTATGTCCAACCTAGACAGCATATTCAAAAGCAGAGACATTACTTTGCCAACAAAGTTTCATCTAGTCAAGGCTATGGTTTTCCCTGTGGTCATGTATGGATGTGAGAGTTGGACTTTGAAGAAGGCTGAGTGTTGAAGAATTGATGCTTTTGAACTGTGGTGTTGGAGAAGGCTCTTGAGAGCCTTGGACTGCAAGGAGATCCAAACAGTCCATTCTGAAGGAGATCAGCCCTGAGATTTCTTTGAAAGGAATGATGCTGAAGCTGAGACTCCAGTACTTTGGCCACCTCATGCGAAGGGTTGACTCATTGGAAAAGACTCTGATGCTGGGAGGGATTGGGGGCAGAAGGAGAAGGGGACGACAGAGGATGAGATAGATGGCTGGATGGCATCACTGACTCGATGGACGTGAGTCTGGGTGAACTCCGGGAGTTGATGATGGACAGGGAGGCCTGGCGTGCTGCAACTCATGGGGTTGCAAAGAGTCGGACACGACTGAGCTACTGATCTGATCTGATCTGAGAAGCATTCTCCATCTATCTTATTCTCTAACTCTCTCTTGGATGTATAATATTCTGTTTAATTATTTCATTGACTTTTTTTTAAAAAATTGAGATATAGTTAACATAGTAGAGTGCACAATTCTTACATATTTAGCTTATGAGTTTAGGCAATTATTTATATAGCCACATACCAACCAAGCATAATGAATTAGAAAATATTACCGTTTCCCCCAGGAAGTTTCCTGGAACCTCTTTGTAGTCACTTATACTGAACTTTTCAGTTATTTGTTTATTTCAATAAATTATATTTGATCTTCAGATCTACCTGGTCAAGTTTGATAATATTGCGTCTTATTTTAGAAATTATTTTCTCCAAAAAAGGAGCTATTTAATACTCTTCTTTCTGATAATTCAAGCATCTGGGTTCTGTTTTATCATTGTCACTGTTGTTTCTAGCTGATTTTTATAAAAAATTTAACCCTGTGAACTCATTTATTGGAACACATTCTGTGGGAGGTTTATGTGGCCTGAATTGAAAGATCTTTTTCCCCCCACAGGATGCTCTCTGTTTTCTCTTATTGTTTTATAGTGTTCTCTTTGAACTCTTAATTTTCTCCTTTGAACATATACGTTGAAATTTTAATCATTATTTTTCAAGAGAGAGATTAGTTGTGTATAAGTAGAAGAATTACTTATTTAAAAGAGCATTTCCTCTCTTTTGGTTACTTCTCTTTGAATGTTTAATATAATCACATGTTTTTGTCCATATTCCCTTACTTAATTCCTTATTTTGCTCTTGGAATATTAGTTGCCCACAATTTTCAGCTTTTAAGATGTTGGTTAGGCTTAGAGTAGGTTCTCAGAAATCACAGGCTTTCTGCCTCGTGATCTGGTGATCAAGATGTCATTTTCACCTTGTTTAACCCCTGTCGCCCCACCCTTAGCTAAGGGTTAAGATCAGAGACAATATAAGTCAGATGTCAGCACTGTTTTTTCGTACAGTTTTTCTCCCCTGAGTACTGTAACATTCATCTGCTTCTCCTCAAAATTTTTATTAACCAGCCTTTCCTGGGTATTTGCTTTTAAGGATCTTTTTTGAAGAACTGAGGAGCTATGTCAGTTTCTAGAATCTTCCTTCCCCTTTGTACAGATTTCTCAGTATTTGGAAATCTGCTTCATTGTTTATAGCTGTTTGCTTGTTTTATAGGCAAAGTTTTAAAAATGATTTTTTGTTATTCTTTTGTGACTTTAGAAAGAGGCTTTTGGAGTATAATTACCCTTACTGAATCAGCTTTACATGGAAGTCTCCATATAATGTTTAATAGCTCAAAAATTTATTAGAATAAAGTAACTAGTTTGGGAACAAGAATCATGGGAGAAGCCAAAGGATTAAAGTTTGTTGGATTGTTTTAATCTATGTTTTGCCTCTCCCCTGAAGTCACTTATCTCCTCTTCAATAACAAAAATAATTGATAACACATGTTGACCACTGTGTAGCCTGGCTGCATCTGATCCTCCTGGTTTGCTGTGGTGTGTATCTCTGAGGCAAAGATGGCAAACTTTAAACCAAAATTCATGCGTGTCCTCCTGTATTACTGAGTTGTTCTTGTAAAACAGTTGCACATTTAGGAATTCTATTTCCCAGTTCTTCTGCACCTAGGGAGGCCATATGGCTAGTTCTCACCAACTGGAATATAAACAAAAATAATAGTGCCAGCTCAAGGCCAAGGATATTAAGAAGTGTGACTTTTCTGCCTTATGTTTTTTCAGCCAGAGTAGAACATATGACTTCAAGGCTCTAAAGGAATAACAAAGGCACTAGAAGGGTCTTTCAGTCACCAACTGGAGAAAAGCAGCTTACCTACCAGGAACACCACTGGAATGCTCTTTAAGTGAGAAATACACCTCTAGTTTGTAAGGGTACTAAAATTTTGAAATAGGTTTGTTACAACTGCTTACATTACCTTAACTTATATAATCCAAGTATTCATTTGGAAAGATCTGTTCCTTTCTAAGAGGATCAGAAACAGTAGGAAATCACACTAGATACTCCATGCTAGGCATATCAAGCCCTTCCATCATCTTTAATGCTCATCCAATTTTGAGTCCTTGAATGAAGTTGCCTTCCACACGTGGGTTTATATAATGACATGTACCTCTTTAAGGTTTTATTTTATTTATTTTAGTTTTTATATTGCCTGAGAGGTGTTTTCCTAATATAGTACTTAAGGAAGTACATTCCTATGCAGTCCACAAGATTTTTTATAAAACTAATTATCTGATTGTGTTGAGTGTTAGTGGGATCTTTCATTGTGGCATATGAACTCTCCAGTTGTGAGGCGTGGGCTCAGAAGTTGCAGTGTGTGGGCTTAGTTGCTCCGCAGCCTCTGGGATCTTAGATCTCTTACCAGGTATCAAACTCACATCCCTTGCATCGCAGGGCTGATTCTTAACCACTGGACCACCAGGAAAGCCCCAGTCCACAGCATTTTTATGTAAGGGCAGAAATGAATCTTATCTCCCTCTTGAGACATTTTGCAAAATGCTTTTTAAAAACCCCAGAACTTGTAGATATTTTATGTTTGCTCTGTTTCCCTGTAACAAAAGTCCTTTTTTTTTTTTTTTTCATTTCTTCTTGAGACTTGATACATGGTCTAGCACTATGATTTTGAACCCTGCAATGTTCTCTTCCAAGTGTTTTGATGAAACGTGATGTTCTTACTTTCATCCCAAATCTAAAGTGAGTGCATTGTTGATCCTTGGCAGAGATCTTTCCACCCATATAATAATAGCTCATTGTGACAGTTTTAGGAGAGAATAATCTATTAGTCAGTTGTGGACTCTTACTAGTAATTGGATATAAGTAAAGAGTTTCATGGACTTCCCAGGTGACTCAATGGTAAAGAATCCACCTGCCAAGCAGAAGACATGGGTTTGATCCCTGGGTTGGGAAGATCCTCTAGAGGAAGAAATGGCAACCCACTCCCAGTATTCTTGCCTGGCAAATCCTATGGACAGAGGGCCCTGGTGGACTACAGTCCATGGGGTCACAAAAGAGCCTGACGTGGCTTAGCATCTAAACAGCAATAGCAGCAAAGAGTTTCATAGAGCTGGTCAGATCCCAGGCTTACAAATCAGTGCATGTAGGAAGGAAGAGGAGCTAGAAACTCAATAGTTGTTGGAGGTGGGAGGGCCATTAGACTCTGTCTCGTGTTCCAGACTTCCTGCAGTCACTGCTCATATCAGACTCACTGTCCTGGAAGACAAAGCACAGAATGGGTTGAGTGACAGCAGCCAAGGATTTTCTTATATGCATTTATGAAGTGACTTGGTAGGCATGGGTTACTGCTCCTGGCACTAAGACCTCACAGGTGCAAATAGATGAAAGTGGGGACTTTGTCCTGAGAATGGCAGAGGGGACTGCCAGTCCTTGGCACAGACTTAGGAGCATAGTGGTTGTGCTGTGTCCTGTCAGCTTGTCTTGATGGATGTCCTTGGAGCAGCCTACATGACAAATGTCCCCTAGGATGGCTGCAGAGGGACTCTATGCTCTCTCTTGCCTCCTTCAGGTTTATGGAGGGGCTACCCATCCCTTCATTTAAAAATCTCAACACTTTGACTTAGGAATCTCTTATCTTGAAGCATTTCCCACTGGCTTCACTAAGCCCGGGGGTTAATTAAAGCTGCAGAAAGAGGCAGGCTATTTGGCTCTTCCTCACAGCTGGGTTGGGAGGCCACAGGCTGGCCAGTTTGAGTACAAACTTGGAGAGACTCCCAACTGGAATGGAATCAAAGACTTCTGTGGCCTCAGGTTTGTTTACTTTGGTATTATCCAAGGTTTCCTGGCCCTCTGGTTGTTTGAGAGACAAGAGGCTCTGCACAGCTCTCATCCAGAGTCAGGTTCAACATTGGGAAGAATTACATGCAAGTGAGATGAGCAACATACTGGGTGTTTTCCCTGAAACACACATGGGGTGAGGGCTGGGCCAGCTGTCTGAGTCATCCCCTGAAACCCCCAGTGCAGCTGGATTTTCCCCTCCCTTGTGCCAAGCAGGCCTATCATTATTAGATCACACTGCTCTGGGCCATGTGACAAGCATACTTTGGGGCAAATAATACAGTAAAGAAGAATGGAAAAGGAACTGCATTTTCTTTTCTTTCATTCTCTTGCAGAAAGCCTGCAATGTTATGCTAAAATCTGCCTATTGATTTGAGTATAAATAGCCCCCTTTTTTATAATCCAGATGCAGCCATGTGCCCCTCTGTACAGGGTTGGAGATTCTCTGTTGTGTCTTGGGAGTAATAAGAAGATTCCACTGGAAAGAATGCCGGCAAATCAGCCCAGCTGAGATTACATAAAAGGAGAAGGAAAAGTGGAGAAAGCGTGTAATAAACCTCAATATCTAGTTGAGTGTGATTTTTAACAAAAGGCTCTTGCATTTAGCTCAATGACTTAAGATCTTTAGATAGTAGCTAAATGCATTTTATTCAAACTTTTCTAGCCCTGGGCAGGAGCCATTTCAGTAGGCAAGTTAATTCTTCTGGAAAGGCATAAGCCGCTAAAATCAGAGGCTTAGGAGTGGATTTCAGCTCCTTGGTGATTTGTATTTAGAACTTTAGAGGCTTGGGCCCTGCTAATGAGCAACTAGCCATCTTATGGGAGATGGGCTAGATCTAGGAGAGAGGCCTCTTGTCTCGAAAGATCTGATGAATCTTTGATTCATCCTTATATTTTTACTATTCCATAACTCTACTATTCTTGGACTTCTATATCTACTTTTTTTTTTTTTTTAATATTGTCTCCTGCTTTTCTTCTTCAGTGCTACACATTCCCTCCTGCCCTTAGATATTTTGGCCCTGTAGGGAAGTATTTCCCAAACATGCTCTCATTAGATCTGTAGAATGTGGCACAATAAAATATTTCATGGTCAATTTAGATTGAGAAATGATGCATACAGTACACCTCTCTTGGAAATGTGTAATGAGCTTTTTAAAAGACACTGAAGGAAAGTTATTTACATTTGTTTATGTAAATATATGCACACTTATTTATTTAATATCACAGTGTCCATTAGCCTCCCATAGAATTACTAGTTTTCAGCATTTTGCTTTAGGTATTGTTACTATCAATGCCCACAGGCTGAAAATTCAATATAGACTACTAGACATGAAAGTTACGAAGACATGGCCATGGATCATCAAACCCTTTGAAAAGGCTTACTTTTGAAGGCAAAGGATAAGCACTGGCTAATCATGTAAATAGAAGCCAAAGGAATCAAATGTTCAGTAAAGCATAGACTAACTAGAATAAACTGGGTTGGCTGCTGTCCTTGTGCAGAGGTGCTGAAGCAGGGATATGCTGTGAAAAATGGATCCCTGAAGGAGCCCTTAAAAAAGAACTGTTGAGAGAGTGAGGTTTTGGGGCTACATCGAACACCTAGATACAAAACGTGTAGTAAAACTGCACAGAGACAGCATAGGAGAAAAGAGTCTTATACTGGGTAGGAAATTAACGGCCATGGTATTTGATCTCATTGTTCCAACTAATTGGATGTGTGAGCCTGGGCAAACCATCCAATCTCCCATGCCTTATTTTTCAAAGAAGATGATTGGACAGGATGTAAGTTCATTCCCAGTTCTAAAAGTTATAATATATAATGATTCTTCAAGTTGGTCTTTATGTGAGCATGGGAGAAATCAAACTGATGGGTACTTGTCCCAGGTCTCTGGGCTTCTCTAGGGAGAGGATGTGCTTCTGAACCATATGTGTTGCACTCATTGGTAAGAACATTCAGTCTTGAGTCAGTAACAAATCACAATTTGGGAAAGGAGAGAGTGCCTGAAACAAATGTTACAAGTTTCAGTTACCATTATTGAGAAGAAAATTTCTCTTCCTCCTGACTTCTAAAAGGAGACAGCTTTTAATAATGTGTTTAGCAAATGTTTAATTATGAAATAACTATTCATTACCAGACTCTGTTCCAGATGCTTGGGTTACTTTGTGTGTGTGTGTGAAAGTGTAGGGGAGACAAAATAGACAAAATTTCCTACCTTCAAGGAGTTTATATTTTAGTATAGGGAGACAGGTAATAAACAGTGCACCCAATAAATAACATAGATAGCAAAAGTCAATTATATAGAATGTTAAAAGATGGTAAATTTTATGGACAAGGTAAGGGGGCATGAAGGGTTGTAATTATAAATAGAGTTGTTTGGGTGAGCCTTTTTGAGAAAGCCTTCCTTGGTGGCTCAGATGGTGAAGAATCTGCCTCAATTCAGGAGACCTGGGTTGGAATCCCTGGGTTGGGAAGATCCCCCTGGTGTAGGAAATGGCAACCCACTCCAGAATTCCTACCTGGAGAATTCCATGGACAGAGGAGCCTGGCAGGCTACAGTGCATGGGGTTACAAAGGGTCAGACATGACTGAGAGACTAACACATAAATTGAGTCAAGACCTGAAGGAGGTAATGGCGTGAAACTTGTGTCCTTCTGGAAGAAGGATGCAGACAGAGGAAACAGGGCAGAGGCAAGAGTGTGTCTGGCAGGTTGCAGGAATAGCAAAGCAGCCTGTGAAGCTGGAGTAGAGTGAGTAGGCAGATGTGCTGTAAAGATGGAGTCCGGGCTGCTTTGTCTGGCGGGAAGAAAGACGTTGAACCTACAAGAGCAATTTGCACACCCAACAGCAGCATAGCCCGACCTCAAACTTCTTTTCCTTGTAGGAAGCCCTGTAGCAGTCCCGGAGTGATGGGACTCCCTGCCTGGCCTGAGATACCCAGTTAGCACCTGCGAATCAGAATTTCCTCTTCGCAGCAATAAAGCATCCAGCCTTTGCATCTGTGACAGCCTCCCCTGTAATTTATGCATTCTATGGTGAGTTTAAACGCTGACTCTATCATTATCTGAGTTTATTACCATGGCCATTTGCATATGTTTGATGGGGATGGGGTGGGCAGGAATACCTCTGGATAGATTCCAAGTTGAAAGTCTGCATGTCTCTCCTCACCCTTACTTCCTCCCCAGTCCTATACCTAGAGCAGAGCCTGGACCAAGGCCAAGTGTGCACAGTGCTAAGGAATGGCGAGTGTTCTCAGTAGCCTGCCGCCCTCTTCTGTCTGTCTCCTTTCTTGTCCCTACTGTGCGTCTCTCCCAACATTCCTGACGTCTCAGCACCCAGTACAGTACAGTGAACCTGCGTCCCTCCCTACAACCCTCAGTAGCCACCAACCCTGACTCCCAACCTGGAACTGATAAATTTGCTCAAATTAATATGAGCCTGATGGTTACCTCTTGGGGGGCAAGATTCTCCTTTTTGACAGAGAATAGGAGAACTTCTGTTTCATTGTGCCATTTCCTCTCTCATCAAGATTTAATGGGGAGGTGTTGAGGAGACTTCTCAGCATCCTGGAACCCTGAAAATGAGCACCAGATGGCAGGCAGCCTTAGATCCCGCTGCCCACTTATCCCTAGCTCAGCTCTACCTGTTTTCCCTAAATCACTTTTCTGCACAGAAATTTGTTCACTTTTTTTTTTTTTTCCAAGAAGCCTTCTATATATAGTAAATTTTCAGGCACACCTCATTTTATCAGATACTGTGTTGTTTTTTGTTTTATAAATCTGAGATTTCCAGCAATCCTATATCAGGGCAAGCTTATGCGCACCAGTTTTTCAACATTATTTGTTAACTTCATGTTTCTGTGTCATATTTTGATAATCCTCACAGTATTTCAAGCTTATCATCATTATTATATTTATTATGGTGACCTGTGGTCAGTGATCTTTGATGTTACTATTGCCGAAAGATTAGCATTCATTGAAGTCATACATAATGGATAGCACTTTTTTTTAACAAAGTATTTTTAAAAATAATTTTATTTATTCATTGGCTGTGCTGGGTCTTCATTGTTCAGCAGACTTTCTATAGCTGCGGCAAGCAGGGAATACTCTCTAGTTGTGGTCCATAGGTTTCTTCTTATGGTGGCTTCTCTTATCGCAGAGCGCAGGCTGTAGGACATGCAGGCTTCCGTAGTTGAGGTATATGGGGTCAGTAGTTGCAGCTCCCAGGCTCTAGAGCACAGGCTCAGCAGTTGCGGTGCACAGGCTTAGTTGTCCCATCGCATGTGCGATCCTCCCAAATCAGGGATTGAGCCTGTATCTCTTGCATTGGCAGGTAGATTCTTTACCACTGGGCAACAAGGTATTTGGTATTAAAAATACCAATAAGGTATTTTTAATTAATGTATGGACATTGCTTTTGGGGGCTTGCCAGGTGGCATTAGTGGCAAAGAGCCTGCCTGCAAATGCAGGAGGCTTTAGAGATGCAGGTTCAATCCCTGGGTCAGAAAGATCCTCTGGGAGAGGGCACGGCAACTCATTCCAATATTCTTGCCAGGAGAATTCCATGGACAGAGGAGCTTGGTGGGCTAAGGTCCATAGGGTGGCAAAGGTTGGACATGACTAAAGTGACTTAGCAGAGCACAGCACATTGCTTTTTAGACATAATGCTGTTGCACACTTAATAGGTTACAGTGCAATATAAACATATTTTTTATATGCAGTTTGATCTGCTTTTGGTGGTGGTCTGGATCCAAATGTATAATATCTCCCAGGTGTGTCCATAGAGTGAAATGTTTGTGTGAGCCTCTGAATAGCTCTTAGGAGCCAAGAAGCAACTCAAGCCCTAAGGAGGGGGTGGAAGGAATTGCTGCCCAATGGCAAGCAACTGGGTTTATTTCACAAGATTGTGTTTTTCATGTTGCTTGCATTGTGAAATAGTGTGCACAGGTGCCCCTGTTTGATTCAATTTCAACTCTCATCATGATTGATAGTCCCACCTGGTCATAGCCAGCTCACGTTGCTGTTTGCCCTTGTCTGCTGGGCTGCAGTCTATGAGTGGGGAGCCAGAGCCAGACATTTTAAGGACTCAGAATGAACAAGCATGTCTGTCCCTCTTCTTCCCAGATTTTCACCCTTTTAGACCTTTTTAATCCATCAAAAAAATCTAATCCACATTTTTTGTAAAGAGACACTACCAGCCTATAGACAATATTAAACTGAATGAAGGAATTATAAATATTGGAAACGCGAAACCCTTGAAAGAGCTAAAAGGAGAAAGAGGACATTTTAAGACTCATTTATGACCTTGTGTTCCTGCCATTGCCATCATCAGTATCATCATCATATCACTGGCATCATTGTCAAGTTAACACAATAACCATCACCCAGGTGGCACTAGTGGTAAAGAGCCCACCTTCAATACAGGAGACATAAGAGATGCGGTTTCAATCCCTGGGTCAGGAAGATCCTCTGGAGGAGGAAATGGTAAGCCACTCCAGTATTCTTGCCTGGAGAATCCCATGGACCGAGAAGCCTGGTGGGCTATGGTCCATGGCATCGCAAAGAGTCGGACATGACTTGAAGCGGCTTAGCACACAATGAATATGTATTGTTACTTTGACAAGTATTCTAATCAGTTTTTTAACCTAGGAATCTTTCCTGGTGATTCAAAATAGGACTCTGTCACATGTGCTGCCAGGACCCTTTGTCTCAGGACCAAGAGAAAGAGACAGGGAAGGTAATGTAGAACAAGCCCTGTCTGACCCAGACCTTCTCTCTTCTCGTCCATTTGCTTCTAGGCACATGCCCTGAATTTTCCCTACGCAGACTGCCTTTATCTCACCCTCCTTTCTTCTCTCAGCTAGATCTCCGTCGTAGCTCCAGTCACACCTCATCACAACAGTCTATGCATGTCTGTCTCCCCTCCCTCCCTGCTACCCTGAGAGTAAGAAACATGAGGGGATGACCTTGTCTTCATCATCTGGTGGACCAGAGGGACTGGCCTACCAGACTTCCCCAAGCCATATTTCTTAAAGGATGCTTAGCCATTGCTAGACCTGGTCCAGGTGGGCAAAGAAAGTATGGGAAGGAATAGTTTAGCATTTGAAAACCAAAACAGAACAAAACGAAACACAAAATAAGACCGTAATCTTTGGCCCAAGGAACTGAGAATTATTTGAAACTTGTTTCTCATCCTCTTCCCTCTCTATTTCGCTCTGGCTCTTGTCATTTGGTAAGTGATGCAGACATATTCTTTTCTCAGGATTGGTTTAGAGAGTCTGAAAAGGTAGCTGGACTGGGTGGGGGTAGGGAGTCAGAGGAAGCATAAAACAATAAAGATGATTTAATTTATATCTGATTGCAGCAACCAGCTGGCTATGCCATCAATTATTACACCCTCAAAGTTGTTAAAGAGCACCTCTGTCATAGGTACCTTATTAGCTAGGGATTTATGGAGCACAGAGCCATGGCAGGAAATATTGATATTTCACTCGCAACATCACCCGTGAATGTCTGGGTTGTCTGTCTCATAGCCTTATCTCTTCTCCTATATCTTCATTTGTAGGTCCCATCACCTCAGGCTCAACTCCCACAATGTTTTGCTCCTAAAGTATGCATGATGGTAAACAGTCTCACTCACTTGTGTTTCAATTCATTTTGTGTCTGTTTCACACCTATGGCTATAATATTTCTCCTTTCTAGGCAGAAAGTGTTCTGGGCTCTATCAAATATTTGATTTGAACAATTTCTGTGTTGTAAATCACCTCCTGTTATAGGACTTCTGGTTTCAATTTACTTTGTAAGAGAAAAAGCTAGACATTGGATTTCATTTATCCAGGTCACATGCTGTGGCTTGAGTCCCAGAACCCAAGCCCTTAGTTTCCTTGGCCTCTGTTTTCCCTCAAAGCCCCAGTGCCCATGAGTCTTAAATTTTATCCAACGTGGCTTCCAGGTTTCTTACAAAAGTCTCCGGGCAAGGTAAATAAGTTGCTTTGACATTCAAGGTACACTTTAAACACCATTAGATACTGTACTCATTCCTAGAAGCAATTATTCCTAATTATAACCAATTTTTATGTGTGATATCAGAAAAAAACACCAAACTGCAGTTTAAAATTGGAAATCTGTATGGGGAAGAACAGTGATACAGAGCTATTCGTGTCAACTCAGAGAATTTCTCCTTTGAAGGTAGCATTTTTAAGAACTAAAAGAATTTCCACATTTTGATTCTTTGAAGTACCAAAGTGACAACACAGGAAGAGATGACACAAGAAAAGTGGCAATTTAGATATTTACCCAGAAATGCAGAATTAGGTGTTATTAATGAGTGGCTAGATCACACCTGACGTTTTACAAAGTGATATGCAATCGCATCTGTGTGAGCGGTTGCATACACACACACACACACACACGCACACACGTGAATACATACTCCATGTGGAATAGAATGAAAGAAGAGGACAATTAGGTCTCATCCTTAGAGGCAGAATCTACTGTAAATGGTGCCTGTCTTAGTAAGATGGAATAAAAAATTATAAGCAGGAGATAGAGAGGGAAGGAGTTAAATCCATGAATGATGAACACTAGCTGGATGAGGATTATGATGTATCTACATAAGTCAGACCACTCTATTCACACATGCACATGCACTTATGGTTTGTTATAACTCCTCAGAGTCTTCCCTGATAGCTCAGTTGGTAAAGAATCCACCTGCAATGCAAGAGACTCTGGTTCAATCCTGGGGTTGGGAAGATCTGCTGGAGAAGGGATAAAGCTACCCACTCCAGTATTCTGGCCTGGAGAAGTCCATGGCTTCCCTGGTGGCTCAGATGGTAAAGTATCTGCCTGCAATGCGGAAGACCCAGGTTCAACCCCTGGATTGGGAAGATCCCCTGGAAAAGGAAATGGCAACCCACTCCAGTACTCTTGCTGGAAAATTCCATGGACAGAGGAGCCTGGTAGGCTACAGTCCATGGGGTCACAAAGAGTCGGATAGGACTGAGTGACTTCACTTTCACTTTTTTAACTCCTCAATGAGTCTAGATTGCCACTACTGCTCTGAACTTACAGGTTGAGGAAATCAGCCTTTGGGATTGTCTATGGGAATAATGTCCAGCGTTGCATTACATCATGGAGTTTCAGATAATTACACTCTTACTTTGTTGCTGACCTTTTGGTGTCTCAAATAGTAGCTAGGAGAGACGGGTGGTGGGTTGAACTCTTTATTTATTTATTGTATGTTGATGCATTTTTCCAGCTTTATTGAGGTATAATTGACAGAAATATTATATATATTTAAGCTGTATGATGTGATGACTTGATATGTGTATATATTGTGAAATGATTGCCACAATCAAGCTAATTAACACATGTATCATCTCACATAATTATCTTTATTTATGTATTTTTTTGATGAGAGTACTTAAGATCTACTCTTTTTGTAAGTTTCAAGTATATAATACAGTATTGACTAGAATAAGCATACTTTACATTAGACCCCACAACTTAGTCAATTTATAACTGAAAGTTTATACCCTTTGACCAACATTTCCCCATTTGCCCCAATCCCCAGCCCATGACAACCACCCTTCTTTGTTGCTTCTGATTTTGACTTCATATTCTACACATGAACAAGATTATGCAGTATCTGTATTTCTGTGTCTGATAATGTACATGTCCATTCATCCATCAACAGACACTTAAGTTGTTTCCATGTCTTGGATGTTGTGAATAATGCTTCAATGACCATGGGAGTGCAGATATCTCTTCCAGATACTGATTTAATTTCCTTCCTGTGGTTATCCAGAAGCAGAATATCTTGATCACATAAAGAGTCCTATTTTTGTTTGAGGAATGTCCATAATATTTTCCATTACAGCTATGAAAATTTATATTCTCACCAACATGTACAAGAGTACCCTTTCCTCCATCAGATAGATGGCATCACTGATGAAAGGGACATGAATTTGAGCAAACTCCAAGAGATAGTAGAAGACAGAGGAGCCTGGCATGCTGCAGTTCATGGGGTCACACAGAGTCGAACACGACTTAACGACTCAACAGCAACCCTTTTCTCCATACCCTTGTCAATGCTTCTTATCTTTTGACTCTTTGATAATAGCCGTTCTGATATGAAGTGATGTATCATTGTCGTCTTGATTTACATTTCCCTGATAATTAATGACATCGAGCACCTCTTTCTACATGTTTTGGCCACTTGTCTGTCTTCTTTGAAAAATGTCTATTCAGGTTCTTTGCCCATTTGTAAATGGAGTTCTTTGGTTGTTATTATTGTTTGCTATTGAGTTCTATGAGTTTGTTTCATATGTTGGTTATTAACCTATTATCAGATATTTGAAAGATTTGAAAATATTTCTGGTCATTCATACATTGTCTTTTCTTTTTGTTGTTTCCTCTGTCATGTAAAAGTGCTTTAGTTTGATGTAGTCACAATATTTTATTTTTACTTTTGTTGTCTTTATTTTTGGTTTCATTCCAAAAAGTCATTGCCAAAGCTAATGTCAAGGAGCCTTTTCTCTGTTCTGGAGGTTTATGGTTTCAGGTATTACTCTTATATCCTTATACCATTTGTAATTAATATTTGTGTGTGGTATAAGTTTCAAGTGCTATTCTTTTGCATGCAGATATCCAGTTTTTCCCATACCATTTATTGAGGAGACTATCCTTGTCCCATTCTTGTCACCCTTATCAAAGATGAGGTGCTTATGTATGTGTGGGTTTATTTCTGTACTCTCTAGTCTGTTCCATTGGTTTATGTGTTCATTTTATTGGCAGTACCACACTATTTTGCTTACTACGGCTTTGCAGCATAATTTGAAATCAGGAAGTATGATGGCTCTAGCTTTGTTCTTTCTCAAATTGCATTGTGATATGGGATTTTTTAATTGGTTCCTTACACAGTTGGGGGATTTTTTCTATTTTTGTGAAAAATGCTATTGGGATTTTGATAAGGGTTGCATTGAATCTGTAGATTGCTTTGGGTATTATGGAGATTTTAAAAATATTAATCCTTCTAATCCATGAGCATGGGATATTTTCCATTTATTTGTGTCTTTAATTTCCTTCATCAATGCTTATAATTTCAGGGCACAGATCTTTCACCTTTACCTTCTTGGCTAAGTTTATTTTTTAGTATTTTTGATGATGTAATAAATTGAATTGCTTTCTTAATCTTGGTGGGAAGGGGACCATTTTCTGTTAGTGTATAAAAATGCAACTGATTTCTGCAAAAATGCAATTGTATCCTGCTGCTGCTGTGGCTAAGTTGCTTCAGTCGTGTTCGACTCTGTGTGACCCCATAGATGGCAGCCCACCAGGCTCCTCTGTCCCTGGGATTCTCCACGCAAGAACACTGAAGTGGGTTGCCATTTCCTTCTCTAATGCACGCATGCATGCTAAGTCGCTTCAGTTGTATTTGACTCTGTGCGACCCTATGGGCAGCAGGTTCCTCTGTCCATGGGATTCTCTAGGCAAGAATACAGGAGTGGGTTGCCATTTCCTTCTCCATTGTATCTTGCAACTTTACTGAATTAGTTTATTAGCTTCAAGAATTTTTGGTTAAGTCTTTAGGGTTTTCTGTATATAAATAAGATTATGTTATCTGCAAACAGTTTTACTTCTTCCTTTCAGATTAGGATGCCTTTTATTTATTTATTTTTACCTAATTGCTGGGGCTAAGATTTTTAGTGCTATGTTGAATATAAGTGGCAAAAGTGGGCATCCTTGTTTTGTTCCTGATCTTGGAGGAAAAGCCTTCAACTTTTCACCATTGAGTATGTTAGCTGTTGGCATTTTCTATATGGCCTTTATTATGTTGAGGTACATTTATTCTATACCTAATTTGTTGAGAGTTTTTTACCATGAAAAGACATTGAATTTTGTTGAATGTTCTTTCTGCAACTATTGAGGTTATTATACGATTTTTATCTTTCATTATGTTAATATGGTTTATCACATCTATTGATCTGTGTATTTTAGCCATCCTTACATGCAAGGAATAAATCCAACTAGATCATGGTGTATGATCCTTTTAAAATGCTGTTGAATCCAGTTAGTATTTTGCTGAAAACTTTTGCCTCCATGTTCATCAGGTATATTGACCTACAGTTTTCTTTTCTCATGATGTCCTTATCTGACTTTCCTAGGAGGGTAATGCTGGTCTCGTAAAGTGAGTTTGGAAGTGTTCCCTGCTCTTGCATATGTTGAAGATTTTGAGAAGGATTGGCATCAGTTCTTCTTTAAATGTTCAATAGAATTCACCAGTGAAGCCATCTGGTCCTGGATTTTTCTTTGTTGGGAAGTTTTTCATTATTTATTCCATCTCTTTACTAGTAATTGGTCTTTTTAGATTTTCTATTTCTTTATGATTCAGTCTTGATAGATTGTATGTTTCTAGACATTGATCCATTTCTTCTAAGTTGTCCAGTTTCTTGCATAATTGTTCATAGTAGTTTCTCATGCATTTCTATGACATCACTTGACTCTATTAATGACCTTTGGGATTCCTAGATGTGTACATTTCCCATAGTAGTCAAAGAGACCTAATCCCCTCCTTTTAAAGAGACGGAAACTATATCAGAGAGGGGCCAGATCTGTTTAAGGTCCTATAACCTTTTGGTGGGCTTCCCTGGTTGCTCAGACGGTAAAGTATCTGCCTGTAATGCAGAAGACCCAGGTTTAATACCTGAGTCAGGAAGATCTCCTGGAGAAGGAGATGGCTACTCATCTAGTATTCTTGCCTGGAGAATTCCATGGACAGAAGAATCTGGTGCCCTATGGTCCATGGGATGGCAAAGAGTCAGATATGACTCAGCAACTAACAGTTTCACTTCACAGCTTTTTAGTGTCTGAAGTCAGACTTTCCTACTAAAAGCTCTTCCTATCATTGAATGGTCCTTTCTAGGCTAGTAGGGTACCTGGCTAGCAACACTGGTACCAGTGATAAAGGTCATAAGTATGAACTACTTTCCATCATTCTCTTTACTCTGGATGTGTCCCTCAAGTTGAAATGAAGTGCCCTGTGGTTGAAATCAATATCTCTACACAGTTCCCTTATTCCAGAGCAATCAGATGTATTGCATTCCTTTAAGAGAACAAGGACTATCTTTAGACTAAAGATAGAATACACTGTAGAGCTTCCAAAATGGAAGTTTCATTCATTCAGAAAATATTTATTTAGTGCCTCCTATGTGTCAGGCCCTCTTCGTGCATTGGAAATACAACAGGGCATGTGACAAAGTCCTCATGCTCATAGAACTTATTGTCAGAGAAACAGAATCCACAGCCTCAACTGGATGTTGATGAGGAGCAGCTGCTCTTTTTAGGGTGATATGTGGTTCCTGTGGTTTACTAGTTCCCCACATTCATTTGAAATATCAGTATGTCCTAAGATCTACCAACTTTCTTGCTTCAGTTTTCTGCCTGGCCTCTGTGAGAAGTTTAAACCCTCCAAGTTGCAACTTTACCATCATAGAATAAGTACCTGCTGACTACCAAATGTAAGCACAAGCACAATTTCAGGCTCTCAACCCCATCCAGTTGGGTACAGTCTCTGGCTATTAAAGAATGAAGTAAGTCAGGCTTTGTGATCAGGGCATATGCGTGAGGAGACAAATTTAGACTGAGCAGAGGATACTGCACATCACAATGGAGGGACGTCAAGAGAGATAGAAGTTGGTGCAGGAGGAAGTGCAAGGTTAATCGGAGACAGTGATTATGGGATCTAATTAGCCTCTCATTTTCATTCGCTGAAGGAACATTCAATTCACTTAACACCACTCTAAAGATCCTTCTACGCTCATCTGTACCCAGGGGAAAACAAATTCCAGTGTAATAGACCATTTGGACAGCAGCAGACTTTAGCAGGGAAAGCATGTAGCTGAAAATGTGGAGTCCTGGGTCCCAGTCTTGGCTCTATGTTACTAGCTCTGTGACCCTGGGCACAGTGCCTGCCTCTAAGGGGACCAAGGGCCCATCTGCTGAGTATGGAGATTGGATTAAAGCATTTTAAAGGTCTTTTTAACTCCAAAATGCTATGTTTGTTTTTCAGTGCATATCTCCATGCTATGGCTTAGTAAGGCATGTGGTTACAATTTTGTAATCACTTACTATGGTTCGGTCGATAAAAGTTTGAGCTTTGAAATCAGAGAAACCTGAATTCCAATGGAGGAGACCCTAGTCATTTAACTGTGGGCCAATTACTTAAGCTTTCTAATCCTCAATTTATAAAAACAGGGCAATCATAATTGTATTTATTTCATAGATGTTTTTGTGTGTATGTGTATTAAATGGACGAATGCATTTGAAGCACTTTGTACAGTGTTTGGGACATAGTAAGACTCAAATGTTTAGCTGTTACCTATTTTCAGAGTACTTGGATATATTATCTCAGTTTTTAAAAATATGGGCTGGGTCTCTCTTTTAAAAGAAACCGCTTGATGACATGGTGGGTAAGTTAAGTAATGGAGTGAGACTGAAATAGCTCCACAGAAATAAAGCATTTAATGTGGGAATAAATGAAGTTGCCACCCAGAACTAACAGCCAGAGTCTTGGTTGGGCTGTAATTGATGAATACGATGGCCAAGATTTATAAGGATATTTTAAGAAGTACCCACACTGCATGGAGCCCTGAGTTTTATGCCTGGGCTGAAGGAAGATCAATGAGAAATTCATTAGATCCAAGATTTAATGGGGGATGAGGTTTTGTCCCCTGTGTTGGGGCTTTCTGCATGACAGCTACTTGGGATGTTTTCTCTGAGATGGAGGGCAAGGGGATGAGAAAAAAGTTGTTGATCACTTAGAACTAAAGGAGAAAGAAAGATGTTGGAAAATGCAGAGAAGAGACTCACAACCCAAACTTTTTTGAAGACTTTCTTTTTTTTAATACTTTAGACACAGCCCAGCTAGTTGGTGGGAGGTGTCCTCAGTCTTCCATTCTGAGGAAGTCTTTGGACAGAGCTGCCCTGAGAACAGGGGACACGCTGCTGCCAGAAGCTTGGGCACCCTGAGGATGTAAGTCTGGGTGCCTGAATTAGCAGTCAGCACTGCTAAAGCATCTTTAGACAGGCCTCTAAAGATGGCTTTGCTGTCAACAGGGACATCTTATGCTGGTCCAGTGGGTTCCAGGTGGCCCCTTATACCCTGAGGCCAGGTAGTAAGCTGGAATTTGTGGCTTGCTTCTTTTTTATCAGTAGCAGAGAGAGGTGGCTTATAATGTCCTGCTAAGAGTTCTGTTCTGCCCTGGAATTTGGGGATCAAAAGCACATATATGTTTTCAGTTCCCCTTTTAATGTGTGCTCAAGGAAGACCAAAAATCAGAGCACAATTTGCCAAGTCTCCCTGGACTTTACTTCTGAGTACACGAGGCAGGGAAACGTCTAATTTAGGCTCACCCTTGGGGAAGGAGATTTTCCATTTTCCCTTGATTCGTGTACAATGCTTTTGTGCTGCACCAGTTTTGTGCTCCTTCTGCCTGCATGTTCTTCTCTCAGGAGCCCAACTTAGCTCCTTTAAGGGTCCTCTCCTGGGATAGCAGTGACCTTGCCTGAATATAAATCTGGCACATTTTGTTCTCATTGTTCATGGATTTAATACATGGCCCCTTCCATTTCACTTGCTCGTACTTTATGTAGCTGCTCAGCTCTTTCTTTTTCATAGTTCACCCATTTTTAAATCCTGCCTTCTATTAATCCTTCTTATAAGTACTCATCTTCAGTTGTAGAAATTTTGCTGTATTTTCTCGATATGATTCTTGTATTTCTCCCTTAATAATGTTCTATTCTGTGGGCAGAGTCCCTGGTGGTGAGATCTATCCCTCCATCAGTCTCAAAGATATATTTCATGCATTTGTATGAAATTTGATCTTTTGCAAATAATTGTAAAACAGTTATCATTCATTGTGTTTAGTTTTATCAGGTGCTGTGCTGAATGCTTTGTATACACCATCTCATTTTATCAAGAGTCACACCCTTATTCCCATTTACTTAATTTGGTTGTTTAAAAACTATTTTTCTTTCCAGTTTTATTGAGATATAATTGACATACAGTGCCATATAACATTAATGTGTACAGCATAATGATTTGGATTATATACATTATGAAGTGATTATCAAAGTGTATTTAGTAAACATCTATCATCTCATATAGATGCAAAGTAAGAGGAAAAAAATCTCTTTTTGTGATAAGAACTCCTAGGATTTACTCTAATAACTTTCATATATATCACACAGCAGTGTATATCATGTTGCACAACACGCCCCTAGTACTTATTTATCTTGTGACTGGAAGTTTGTACCTTTTAAGTATTGACTAATTGATTATCTTCCAGGTTTATTGATCTCTAATTGACATAAAGCACTGTATAAATTTAAGGTACAGAGTATAATGATCCGACTTACATACATAATGAAATTATCATCAGAATAAGTTTAGTTAACATCCATCATCTCATACAGATACAAAGTTAAGAAAATAGAAAAAAAAGATTTCCTTGTGATAAAAACTCTTAGGACTTGCTTTCTAAACAACTTTCATATATAACACACAACAGTGTTAATTATATTTGTAATTTTGTACATCACATCCCTAGTACTTATTTATCTTATAACTGGAAGTTTGTACCTTTTGACTACTTTCATCCAATCCCCCATCTCCAGCCTTTGGGAACCACAAATCTGATCTGTTTTTCTATAACTTTGTTTTTGAACTATAATTGGTATACTGTACTATGCTAGCTCCTGTTACACAATGTAATGATTCAATAATTCAATACATTTCAAAATAATCACCATGATGTCTAATTGCAGTCTTTTTTACCATCCGAAAATATCATATAGTTATTGACTGTATTTTCTACGTCATGCATTTCATACCAGTGACTCGCCTATTTTGAAACTGGAAGTTTGTGCGTTTTCGTCATCCTCACTTACTTCATTCATTCCCTGGCCCCTTCCCCTTTGGCAACCACCTGTTTGTACTCTGTATCTATAACTCTGTTTCTGTTTTGCTGTGTTTGTTTACTTGTTTTGTTTTTTAGATTCCACATATAAGTGAAATCATAGTATTTACCTTTGATTTATTTCACTTAGAATAATAACTTCTAGGTCAACTCATGTTGTTGCAAATGGCAAGATTTCATACTTAGGGCTGAGCAGTACTCCTTTATATATTTGCATGCTCCATATTTTTAATCCATTCAGCTAATTGATAGACTCTTAGTATGCATCCATATCTTGGGCATTGTAAACAATACTGCAGTGAACATAGGGTGCAAATATCTTTTCTAATAGTATTTTTTCTATATTCAAGTAAATACTCAAGAGTGGAATTTCTGGATCATGTGGTAGTTCTATTTTTAAGTTTTTGTGAAGTCTCCACACTGTTTTCACAGTGACAGCACCAATTTACCTTACACCAACAGTACACAGTGGTTCCCTTTTTACCAATACTTGTGTTGCCAATACTTGTTATTGTTGTTTTAATAATAGCCATCCCCACAGGTAAGGTGATATTTCATTGTTGTTTTCATTTGCATTTCCCTAATAGTGAGTGATATTGAGCATCTTTTCATATGTATCATAGTTATCTGTATGTTTTCTTTGGATAAATGCCTATTCAAATTCCTTCCTTTTTAAAAAATTGGATTGTTTGATTTTAAGATAGTAAAGTGTATGATTTCTTTGTATACTTTGTGTATTAACCCCTTATTGGATATATGGTCTGCAAATATCTTCTCCCATCTATTTTGTTGATAGTTTTCTTCATTGAGAAAAAGCTTTTTATTTGATGTAGTCCTATTTGTTTATTTTTCTTTTTGTTTCCCTTGCCTGGAGAGACATATCCAAAAAATACTATGAAGATCAATGTCTAAAAACATATTACCTATGTTTTCTTCTAGAAGTCTTATTGTTTTAGGGCTTACATTTAACCTCCATGTGTTCATATATTTTGCATTTTTATCTTGTAATTGATTTCTTTACTCATAGTGTTGCACTTGGAAAAAATGCGTGATATGATTTCAGTTTTCTTAAATTCACATATGTGTGTGTGTTGCTATCTAGAGCAATCAATTAAATCCATCCAATCTGGTCTTATGTTTCATTTAAGTCTAGTGACTTCCTTACTGATTTTCTGTCTGGATGATTTGTCCATTAATATAAGTGGGATATTAAAGAGCTGTATAATTATTGTGTTGATTTTTCCCTTTATGTCTGTTAATATATGCTTTATGTTTAGATCTTCCTATGTTGTAAATATTTACAATTGTTACATATTCTTGGATTGATCCATTGATTATTATGTAATGTTCTGCTTTGTCTTCTATTATAGTCTTTGTTTTAAAGTCCATTTTGTCTGATATAAGTGCTGCTAATTTGGCTTTATTTAGATTTCCATTTGCAAGGAATATTTTTTCCATCCCCTCACTTTCAGTATGTGTTTGTCTTTAGAGTTGCTTGTACTGTTTCTCTTCTCTGGGTCTCGGAGTATATGAAATTTTGTGTGCATCCTTAAGAGTGGATTCTCTATTTCCCACAGCCTTTTGGCTCTCACAAAAGTAAACCCCACTGGCCTTTAAAGCCAAATATTCTGGGGGCACATCTTCCTGGCGCAGGATCCCCAGGCTGGAGAGCTCAATGTGGGGCTTCGATGCCTTACTCTTTGAAGAGAGTCTCTGTAGTTGTAATTGTCCTCCTAGTAGTGGGTCCCAATAATATTGCCTCTCTATCCCTCATATCTATCTCATTGTGTTCCTTTTAGTTGTACAAGGTCTTTTCTGCTAGTCCTCAGTTTGTTAACATTGATCAATTCAGTTCAGTTCAGTTGCTCAGTTGTGTCCGACTTTTGCGACCCCATGAATCACAGCACGCCAGCCCCCCCGTCCATCACCAACTCCCGGAGTTCACTCAGACTCACGTTCATCGAGTCAGTGATGCTATCCAGCCATCTCATCCTCTGTCGTCCCCTTCTCCTCCTGCCCCCAATCCCTCCCAGCATCAGAGTCTTTTCCAATGAGTCAACTCTTCGCATGAGGTGGCCAAAGTCCTGGAGTTTCAGCTTTAGCATCATTCCTTCCAAAGAAATCCCAGGGCTGATCTCCTTCAGAATGGACTGGTTGGTAGCTGCTCTGTAAGTATGCTGTTTTGGTGAGCCTATGGGAAGAGTGAGCTCAAAGTGAGCTCTTCCTACTCCACCGTCTTGGTCACTCTCTGGAGTAATTGACTAGGTCTGCATTTAAAGGAGGTGAGAGACCAGAGGCAAGCATGCAGGCATGGGCCAGGTCTGCTTCTTCACTGCAGCCTTGCATATGTTTGCACAGGGCAGCTCAGGGTGGAATCTAGATAGTAAAACATGATCGAGGAAGATGCTACTAACTGAGATGGCAAATTTGGAATGAAAAAGATTGTGAGGTTGAGAGCAAGGGGAAGTTGGGTTAGAGATAGTGAACTTCAAATATATCATGTTGAATTTGAGATGACTTTGGGAAATCCAAGGAGATGTATTCAGGAGATAAGTTGAGACATTAGACAGGATATTTGGAGAGAACGGAGGTCTAGAAATTTATATTTAGAAATTAACAGCATCTAGGAATTGTGTACTATTGGTATGAATAAAGTCACTTTTGGAGAGCATTATGAAAGGGCTTGGAAAATGCCTTTTAGGAGTTAACCATCTCTCAGACTGATAAGACAGTCTAAAGTATTGAGTCCCCTTTATGTAGAATCATCTTTTCTGGTATTGTTGAAAAAACCTATTTTATCTCTGACTCAGTGAGAGGAAATCTTGATTATTTTTGTGAACTTTAAGGGGAGTCTCTCATTCATTCCTTCATCCTCACTAATACCATTCAGGCCAACTCAGTTCAGCATCTTGACAGAGCCCCTAGTGTATGAAATTCACAGTATTAAGATCTGTAGGGTATATGAAAGGAGTGAGCCTTGCTTTCAAGGAACTTCTAACATCTTAGAGAAAAGTAAACAAGGGTATAAATGACTAAAATGTAATATGGGAGAAAGTAAGTACCATTTTTATTAATAAATTGAATGCTATGAGTATTAAAAAGACTGGAGGAATTAGTATTTTGTAGAGATCAGGAAATGTTCTGCAGAGAAGGTGGTCTTGAAGGATGAATAGATTAATGATCAGCAAAGACAGAAATTATTGATAGGAGAAACAGTAAAATGAAAGTGACATTTGCTGACTTGTAAGGGGACATTTGGAGGTAAGCCTGGGAAGATGGATTAGGGCCCTGAATGCCAGGGTGAAAAGACTGTATTTGATTTCATAGTTCAGAGAACTTCAGGTCTCTTCCAACAATATTTCAGAGGTCAATACTAGGCCTTCCTCAATTTCAGAGCAAATGGGTATTAAAAGAACAGTGATCCTTTTTCAAGGAGAAAATTAATTAAGTATTACAGAATCGTCATATGTAGTAAAGCCAAAATTGGAAATCCACCTCCAAAGACAGTTTGTTTAGAGTGAAGCCACAGCCCCCGTTCCCATTCCCTTAGATCCAGATCTGTATTTTCTTAGCACATGATTCCCTTGAGGGCACTGCTCTTTTTTTTCTTGTGAGTCATTTGTTATCTTAAATATTGGCATCTGTGAGATAAGAGTTTTCTAAATCACATTTACAGAATGCTTGTAAACACTCTTCATGTTTAGAGCAGGTTCTTCATTGACCTTGTGCCATTGATGTGCTCCAAGCTACTTCGGGGTGTTAAATTCCCTGGAGCTTCGCCATGGAAACATATTCTCTGGTCATAAGTCTTCCCTGTGCCTGGGTGTGGGCCCCAGTGGTTTATGTGGTGGCTCACATAACCAATCTAACAGGATTTTCAGTAAAACCTGAGCTGCCATAGGGATACAATATTTCTTTTCCTAATTGCTCATAATTTTATTCTATTTCTTCTAACAGCAATTGAAGATGACATTACACTCCCTTTTTATGTCAGTTCATGATGCATAATTCTCCTGCAACAGCCAATGACTGTATTTACTAACACATTAAAAAACATCGATATGTATTCAGGTCAGAGCCATTTTTACATCAGTATTTTATGTGTGCGTCAGATGGTGGAATGTTGAAAAGGGGCTTCATTCTTAGAAAAACTACCTCCCACCCTTGCAAACAAAATGTACAGCTGAAGGCCTGTGAATCACCAGATGTATCCCCCACTGACTCCCACCCCAGCCCCAGATTCGTTCGCTGTCCTTCCTTGGCTTGCTCTGTACTTCCGAAACTGTCTATTACAGACTGTATCATCAGGACCCCTTTGCTCACTGGTCTCTTATGGGATAGTAGGAGGCATCAGCAAGATACCAGAGGATGGCAGGAGAGAAATTATAATATTTCTCTCGTGCTCTCTCCCAGCTTTAGTGCGGTGTGATATTTTTGGCAGTAGCTATTCCCCGTCATCATTGTAGCCTTCACTGGCTTCAGATGACACTAATTCTTCCCCTTGCCCCTTCTTCCCTGGCAGTGTAACAGCTTTCATCTGTTGTCAGTCTCTGGGCACCTCAGTATCCTGACCCATTGCTCTCTGGGTAACCCTTCACATAGGTCTCTTCATTTGACCCATTTGGGGATGTATTGCATTTCCTGTTGGAATTATGTTGAAAGCACCAGATATTGCAGTTTCCAAATAAATTATTTGGCAAATGAGCTATATGTTCACCTTGCCTATAACCCACCTGGACCTTTCTTTCATGGCCATCAAGGGACCCACCATGAAAATATCATCAGAAGTAATTAATTTTAGAACATTGGAGCTTACTTTGGAAGCAAAATGAGGCCAGATTATCCTACTTGGAGTGGAGACACAATATATTCTAGATTTTATATGCAGAGCTTATGGAAGCACATAAGATGATAAAAGTTTTCCTATGAATAATGTGTTCACTGATGAAAGGTCAGAGGAAGAGCCATAGTGGATCAGCTCCATGTGATTCAGCAGATTTATATTTTTAAGTGAGAAAGAAAAGGTGGGTTAGATGGAATATTAACACATTCTAAAGCCTTGTCCTACATATGCTGGTTCCTGATAAAGGTTTGCAACAGCTGATCTGTGTGATTAGGATAGGATGGAAGTTATCAAAATTATATGCAATGCCAAGGGCTCTTTTTTTAAGAAGTGCAGAGGTTGTTTAGTTTCAGATTACTGGAGATCTTGCTTCACTCTCACTTAGTTCTACCACTGTGAAGAGTGTTAGCATGTCGATAAGCCTCAATTTTACCATGGGCAAATGGGAATAATTATAGCCAGTTTAGTTATTTCATGGGATTGCTATGATGATGAAATTTAACTACAGATATGAAAGCACTGGGGTATACATACATACTATCTACTACCAAAACAGGATCTTAATTTATTTTATCTTATTAGCAGAAATGAAGGTGAATTTTTTTCCTTTAATGTAAAAATATATATGATTTGGAAATCACACTTGCTGCCTAAGGCTGTCTCTTGAGGCTCATTAGGACCCAGAACTCAGATATAAACCACAAAACCATTTTGCCTCTATGATGTCCTGTACACACAGAAGACTCAATAAATATTTGTAGATTAGATTTATTTTATCTAGATTGGTTTGGGTGTAATTAATATTTTAATGACTGCAGTGGCATAGACCGAAACACTAGGTTATTTTTCCTATAACACCTTACTTCTGATTGGATCATAGCTAAACTAGTTGACAGGTTCTCATTTTCAGGATAAGGACTCAGAGTGATGGCCAATTCCCACTGGGCTTCCATAATGATTGACAATACAGAATGTGCTGGAAACTGTTGTGCTCAGACTCTGTAGGGCAAGTAATGAGGCAGTATGGAGAAAATTCTGAGTTTGGTAGAAATAATAATAAGATTTCAGTAAAGGAAAGTGAACACAATTGAGGTAATCTCTTGCAAAAATGGAAAGAGGGAATCTTTACTAAGAGAGAGAGACATAAAATCATTGAAGTAGCCTAAACTCAGGCATCAGAAAATCTTTATCACTGTTTGACCTTGGAGCAGCTTTTTGTAAACCTCTCTGAGTCTCAATTATCTCATTTGTAAAATGGGTAATTGTTTATTTACAGACACACACTTACTAGCTCTTTAAGCACAGTGCCCAGCATAGAAAAACATTGTTAATAGCAGTTGTTATTAATGGAAGCAATAATCTGACTTTAATTTTCTGTCTTTTCCACAGTATGTATTCATCAGTGTAGGCTATACTATGTTAAAGTAACAGATAAACTCTGAATTATCTGTGGCTTAGCATGAGAAAGGCTTATTTATTGCCCATGTCACTTTCTCATATGGATTAGGTGACTCTTCTTCAGGAAGTGACTCAGAGATCTGGGATTCATCCATCATGTAGTTATGCCAACTGAAACTCATAGTTTCACTGGAAAGAGAAGCAAGGGGTGGAAGTTGCTGGCATGATGCTTTTTTAGGACCAGGACTAGAAGTGGCTTTACATCTCTCCTATTGATCTTTCATTGGCAAAAACTTAGTTGCATGGCCTCTAACCTAATTGTAAGAGAGACTGGAAAATGTAGCTTTCATATATCTTTGAGAAAGCAAAAATGGTGTATATCTCTGCTACACATAGCAGGTGTTAGCCTCAGTGATCCTAAGGAGATGGATTGATAAAATTCTTCTTTTGTATATTTGATAGTTTTCCTAATTTTTTGTTATAGTATGTCAGGACCTTGGTTTGTAAATCCCCCAGCCCTTGGAAAGGATCAAGCATGCTCTAGTCTGCTATGAAAACTGCAGCTTAAGGGGAGCTGAGACTTGAGCTTCTTTCTGCCCCCGCCCTGGCAAGCTGAAGTGGTAGAAGTGAAGGTTATCAGCCTGGAGAATGGGCAACATGTGAGCAGTTGTTTGGCCACAGGGATCTGCCAAGAAGAGCAGTGATGTAAAGCTGCCTTGGGCTTTAGCAGATGCAGCCAGAGACCAGAAGATCATTAGATATTAAGAAGGAAAAAAAAGTCTCAGTGATCTTGGGTTATCATGGCAGTTGAAGGAAAGCTTCATTTTACCTTGTTGGGTGGTGGGGCTATAATGGCAAGGTGCCATTGGAATCATGACTAGGATTAAAATCTCAGGAAATAGTTACTATAAAACCCAGAAGGAGTTTAGTTTAGGGGGAAAAAAGTTTTAATTGTTCTGTTCTTTTTTTTTCCCCTTATCTGGCCTCTAGTTAATTTCTTTTTAATTCATTTTTAATTGGAGGATAATTGTTTTTACAATGTTGTGTTGGTTTCTGCCATACAACAATGTGAATCAGCCAGAAGCATACATATATCCCCTCTGTCTTGAACCTCCCTCCCCCACACACCCCTGTTCTGCTCCTTTTAACAAATTACATTGGCCCAATAATCTTTTACAGTTGTTTTTAGTACCAGTAACCTTTTCACTTGAGATATTGATATGACTAGTGGTAGGACTTAAACTTTACATTTGACATTTTATTAATGATGTACTTTTTTGTGTGTAAAATGCATGGACAACTTAGAGCTCAAACTCACAAGTCTTGCTCACTCCTATCTATGTGTTTACACTAATTCTCTTAGACTCTTTGTTCAAATCCCTTCTTATGACTCAAGTACTAAAGTACTACCTTTTCCACGAAGCTGTCCCTGGGATTTCTGCCTACATGGTCTATTGTTAAGGAACTAATGTCCACGTGCCTTCACCAGACACTTTATCACACATCACCTTGTAATGTTTCTTGGTTTGTTTTATATCATTTAATTCTAGGGTTGCTGTCGAGCATCGCTTGTCATCATGTCTGGGCTTTGCAACCTGAGATACTCAGTGCACATTATACAGTGTTAATAGAAGTTCCATAAATGTGTGCCATAGCCAGATAAGTGAGGGGTAGAGGCTGAATGAGGGAGCTTGAAATGAAAACATGCCCCCAAACACAGTTGCCTTTGTAAGAGTTCAGACTTGGAAATGTGGTATTGGATTTATCTCTTTGGGTGCTTTGCTGCATCACTGAAAAGAGATGTTGTTCACAGACGCATCATCCTTTTTTTTTTTTCTTCTTTTGTTAAGTAAAATGGCAGGGAATTAAGCTGAAACCTCATAGAGCACAACACGAAACGCACAGTTGTCAATCTCCTATCAGAAGAATGAATCATCCTCTTGTACTTTGTGAGTTTAAGAGGAAATGAACTCTGTAGACATGTCTAATTTTGTCTGTGGTTGTTGTTAGTATTGTTCTTGGGGTAGCTATAAATATAAATAGAACTGCAGTCTTATGGGAAATAGAATTTTCTGAGGGCACCTGGAGATTGGAGAAAAAGCTTGTAAGTTAGGCAGGTATCTGTCTACCTATATAACAGCCTAGTAACTCTGGTGCCCAGTGGATTTTAAATTTGGCAACTGACTGTTTCAAGGCCCAGTACAGCTCTGATGCTCACTTACTCCTCAGAGGGGCAACCCCCTTCAGATTTTTATCAACACCAGAGGGAACAATGTGACCAGTCTCCTGCAGTTTCAGACTCATCTACTTTTACTTTGAATAAAATTATATTGAGCATCTACTGCATGCAAGAAGATGCTGGGGAGAGAGAACTGATTTGGGCCCCAGTAGAAACACATATCTGGAGAAGGAAATGGCAACCCACTCCAGTATTCTTGCCTAGAGAATCCTAGGGATGGGGGAGTCTGATGGGCTGCCGTCTATGGGGTCGGACAGGGTCAGACACGACTGAAGCGACTTAGCAGCAGCAGCAGCAGCAGCAGCAGCAGCAGAAACACATATCTGGCTTCGTAGGTGGCGCTAGAGGTAAAGAAACTGCCTGCTACACAGGAGACGTCCCTAGTAATATCCCTAGACGCAAGTTCGATCCCTAGGTTGGAAAGATCCTCTGGAGGAGGACATGACAACCCATTCCAGTATCTTTGCCTGGAGAATCCCATGGAAAGAGGAGTCTCAGTTTAGTTCAGTCATTCGGTCATGTCCTACTCTTTGCAACCCCATGGACTGTAGCACACCAAGCTTCTATGTCCATCACAAACACCTGGAGCTTGCTCAAACTCATGTCCATCGAGTCAGTGATGCCATCCAACTGTCATCTCATCCTCTGTCATCCCATTCTTCTCTTGCCTTCAATCTTTCCCAGCACCAGGGTCTTTTCCAGTGAGTCAGTTCTTCTCATCAGATGGCCATAGTTTTGGATTTTAGCTTCAGTATCAGTCCTTCCAATGAATATTCAGGACTGATTTCCTCTAGGATTGACTGGTTTGCTCTCCTTGCAGTCCAAGGGACTCTCGAGAGTTTTCTCCAACACCACAATTCAAAAGCATCATTGGGGGTCTACAGTCCATAGGGTCTCATAGAGTGGGACACAACTGAAGTGACTTAGCATGCAGATACACAGAAATACACATACAGAACGTTAGTAAAAACTCATTATACAAAGTCAGAGTTTAGCCTCAGAAACCTAAGGCTTGGCGCTCTATTTGCTGTTTATATTGAGCTTTCATTTGTGGAGCACTGACTATGTATAATTTTACATGTATTATCTCATTTAATCTGTGAAATATTCCTTTTTTCCCCCTCATTCATTCAACAAATATACTGTGCCTGGCAATGTTCTAGACCCAGGGAGTACAACAGTGTATAGGATGGACAAAAAAACCTACCTTATATGGACCTTACATTTCTGGTAGCTGAAACACATATGAGCAAAATAAAGAAGTAAAATTATCAGTGTTTTAGATAGTGATAAAATTTAAGGAAAAAAAAATAGACAGGGAGTGAGGATAGGATAGCCAGGAATGCCTCAGAGAGAAGGTGAGCTTTAAGTAAAGACCTGGAGGAGAGAAGGGAGTGGGCCACGCAAGTATTTGAGGAAATGAATATTGCAGAGAAGGGAAGCTAGAAGTAAAAAGCTCTGGAAAATAGCAAGGAGGTTCCTGTGGCTACAGTGTGCTGATTTTTTAAAAAATGCATAAAATGAGAGTTGTGAGTTAAGTTTTACTTGGAGCAAAATGAGCACCATCGCCCAGAAGACAGCACCTCAGATACCTCTGAGAAACTGCTCCAAAGAGCTAGGGGGATGGTCAGTATATATGTGATTTTGATGAAGGTGGAGTCCATGCAATCAAGCACATATTTTTTGCAGAAGATTTCTGCTAGTCTCATGAGTAGATGTCACCATGAAGGATTTTAGTACTTTTCTAGATAGGAGGAGTTATAAGAATTGGGCTCATAAAATCATCTCCTGAAAATATTTAAGTATCTGAAGACCTGTTCTGCCAGTTTTTCCCAGAGCACAGAGTGCCTCATTTCTGCTCCCCACCCTGAACTCCTTTTAAGAGGATGTTGAAAATCAGCAGCTACAGCAGCTCATGATTTAATCCTTGTAGAGGTCCATGGCAAGTGCCAATGACAAGTGCTAGTCTGTAGTTGAAGTAGAAAAAGCAAAGTACTGGCAATAAGATCCTGAGGCCTAGTAGGCTATGTAAGGAATCTGGCATTTACAGTGAGTGAGATGGGAATCTGTTGGAGGGTTTGAACAGAAAAGAGATGCAATCTGACTCACTGGCTAATGGCATTATTGAAGGTGTCTGGGGGCAGAGAGACTGTTGGGAAACCAAAGCAATAGTCCATGTAAGAGATGATGGTGGCTTGGACAATGGTTCTCGAAGTGAACTTGGTGATGAGTCACTGGGTTTAAGAAATATTTTAGAGGCTAAGCCAGTAGGCTTTTCCTGAACATTGAATATGGGACATAAAAGCAAAATAACAATAAGACTTCAGGTCTGATCAGTTAGAAGAATGAAGATGCTAGTCCATGAGATCAGAAGGAGCATGGGAGGAGCAGATTTCGGGGAAATGTTAGGAGATCCACTCCAGGTATATTTAGTTTTAGATGCTAGTGACATATCCAAGCATAAATGTGGATTAGGAGGTGTACAAATATGGAGCCTAGGGAAGAACTGGTATTAGAAATTCTAGCATCTCATCAGTTTATGGATGATATTTAAAGCCATAAGGCTAGATAAGATAGCCAGGGAAACAATAATAATATTTGATAAGGAAAGTAAGATTTAGGGCAGTTAAATAACTTAAGATTATATAGCAATAGCAGACCAGGGACTCAAATCCTGGTCTGTCTGACCAGCAAGACTGTGCTCTTCATTCGTAGAAGATCTTGCCTTCTTTGATGGCTGATAGTTAATAGTGTTCCTGGACTTGATTAGCTAGGGACTGCGGGACTGATGGCAGAAAAGAATGATGTATTGGAATCTTGAAGAGTCCAACACTGAGAAGCCAGAAAGACTCCTGCTGTTTCCCTGGTTCTCTGGAACACACTGGCAACAGTCTCTTGCCTTTTACAAATACTTACAGTAGATTGTATCCATTTCTTTAACTCTTTACCTTTCCCTGCACCTATGCACTTTGTCATGGAACCTTCCAGTTACCCACTACCAAGGCATATCATATCCTCTGCCCCATTACTTCAGTGTCACCAATGTGAATTGTTTTGGCTACTGATGTGAGCAAAGGTTTGAGAAGTTCTCATGTAACTGAGCTTTCTCTCTTATTCCATTGTCATGAGAGGAACACATCTGGGGTAGCCTGATGATTTCAGGAGCCTGAGAAACATGTGGAACAGAGATGACTGGTGTCAGTAAGCCATGCCTAGATCAGTTGTCTCCAATTTGATCACCAAACATATGCATGAAGCCAGCTGAGGATCAGAAAAGTTGTTCAGCTAAGCCCTAGTGAGCCCAGGCTGAATCAGCCATTCGTGCATCAGTGAGAATAAACAAATGCTTTAAACCACTGAGTTTTAGGGTGGTTTGTTTATGCAGCATGTTTTTTGGCAGAGCTAATTGATGCGACACCTTACAAAACACCTTCATGGCATTGCCTCATGTAAATCTCATAGCAATTTTGTGAGTTAGAAATTATTACCCCTTTTATACATCTGAGGGAAATGAAGGCTCAACAAAGTCTCCTGACTTGCCTTAAGGTATGTGTTGATAGCTAGTAAATACTAGAGCAAGAATGCAAGCAAGGACCAGCTCCTGATGAAGACTCTTGTCCTCTTGAGTCTAACACTTTACCTTGTTTTCCATTCAGTTGCCATTTGGGAAGACAGTTTGCTCTTATGGGATCCTGGGAGCAACATCTTCCTTGTCAATTTAGAACTTTCATTCACATAATTAAGTATTTATGTAATTGTGCTGAGCTGTGCTTACTTGCTCAGTTGTGTCTGACTCTTTGTGACCCCATAGACTGTAGGCCACCAGGCTCCTCTGTTCATGGGGACTCTCCAGGCAAGAATACTGGAGTGGTTTGCCACGCCCTCCTCCAGGGGAACTTCTCAACCCGGGGATCAAACCCAGGTTTCCCAAAAGGCAGGTGGATTCTTGGTAAATTAACACACATATACACCATGTGCACATATACACTTATAGTCAGTAAATGATATAAATCCTGCTCTTCTCCTATGGTTTAAGGTAACAACAGTTTGGGACAACATCTTGTCCCTAACCTCAAAGAAGAGTCCACCTCATTCTTGAAATCCCATGATTGAAAGCTTTCTCTCAGCTTCCATGTCTTCTGCTCCTACTCATCTCATAGACCTCCTACCAGTGTCCAGAGACTTCTCTTTCCCAAAGCACCTCTCTTTGGGAGCATGCTGAATTCCAGGAAGAGAGCTATGTGAAAGGCACATTGGTTTATCCACCTCATGATCCATCATCTCTGAAAATTAAAGCCATCTTTGGATTTCCTGCCAGGGAAGGTAGTGCCTTACATGTTGTCCTGGGAAGCTTTTGTTTTCTCTGTTTTTTATTTATTGGGGGCATAGTTGCTTTACAATGTTGTATTAAATTTCTGCTGTACAATGAAGTGAATCAGCTATATGCTTACAATATGTCCCCTCCTTCTTGACTCTCCCTCCCCTCTAGGTCATCACAGAGCACCAAGCTGAGATCCTTGTGCTTTATACATGGTTGTGAATTTATGTCAATCCCAATATGTGATATAGAATAAGAACTGTCAAAGACCTCAGGCAAAAGAAAAAAACAGATCCTCCTGACAAAAAGGGCCTGCATTTTTAAACAGATGTTAAGGGTAGGATATCAGTTATCTCTGGCTGCGGCAGAGGGTGCTCGTTGTGGGGAGACCTGGCCTGGAAGAAAAAGAACCCTCATCCTCACAGTTTCAGCCTCAATCCCCACTTTCCTCCAGAGCAAAACTCCCAGTCTTGCCAGGTGAGCCTCCTCACTCCCTCCCCTCCCATTTCACCTGGTACTTTCCCATCTTTGTGATTTCCTTCATACCATTCTTTAGCTCAATGTCCTTTCCCAACCACCCAAGTTAATGAGCACCTAATACACAGAAGAAACTGTTCTAGGTGCTGTGAAAAAACAAAAGACAAAACTCCTCCTGATATGCAGCTTGTGTTTAAGTAAGTAGAGACTGATTGTAGACAAGTCATGTATCAATGGCATCAGATTGTGATAAGTTACAGAGAAAGATAACAGAAACAGATAATAGAGAGTCTTGGGGATTTTTGCAGCATTAATTAGTGTGGTATGGGAGGGCCTCACTGAGAAGATGCCATTTGAGCAGTGACCTGAAAGGGGTAAGAGTGAGCCAGGCAGATGTCTGGAGGGGCTCCAAGAGCATGTGAGGTATATTTGGAGAATATTAAGAGGCTCAGTGCCATTGAAATAGAGTGAATTGGGGGTTAGAGGATAGTAATAGTAGATGAAGGTGGAGAATTAATGAAAGGTCAGACTGTCTGAGCTGTGTAGGGCATGATAAGGAGTGAGATGAAAAGCCAGAGGAATGACATGATCTGACTTAAGTTTTAAGTAGACCTTCCTGACTACAGTGTGAGCAATAGTCTGTGTGGAGGCAAACCCCAAAGTAGGTAGACCAGTGAGAGGCATTTACAGTGATCTAAGTGGGAGATGGTGGGGCTTTGGATAAGGCGGTAGTGATGGAAGTAAGAGAAGTATTTGCATTCTCTATATATTTTGAAGGTAGAGTCAAGAGAATATGAACAGAATTTAGATGAGAATATTAAAAAAAAAAAAAAAAAAAAAGAGGGATGACTCCAAGGGTCTACAGGGTTGAACTGTAGACTTGCAAAGTGTTATCTGTGCTTTTTCAAGGGCCAACTCCAGCACCTGCTCCCTAAGCTAGACATCATTCATCACTCCAGAATCCCTCTAACTCTTCTAAACGATATCATCTATAGGCCACTTATCAAATACTGCCCTGAACTGAGAGCCTTTCCTTTTCATGCTTCTGTCTCATCTTTCTGAGAAGTCCGTTAACTGTTAAAGAGCAGATGGTGTGTCTCAGCAACTCCCAAAGTTCAAGAAATAGTGTCTAGTCCGCAACGTATGGCTTCCCAGGTGGCTCAGTGGTAAAGAATCTGCTTGCCAATGCAGGAGCTGCGGGTTTGATTTCTGGGTCAGGAAGATCCCCTGGATAAGGAAATGGTAACCCACTCCAGTTTTTTTTTGCTGGAAAATCCTGTGGACAGAGGAGCCTGGTGGCTTACAATCTGTGGGGTTGCAAAAGAGTCAGATATGACTTAATGACTAAACAGTAACAGCGTAAAAAAATTAAAAATGGTCTTCTGGAGATAAGTTGATGTAAGATTGTGGAGACTTAGCATTCCTACCCCCAGAAACTTGTCACAGCCACAGGGACAGGAGTGTGTGTATGGGTGAAGGGTCTAGGGCCTGGCCACTAGTGGAATGGACTTGGGGTAGAGCAGGTGCAATGGCCTGAGCAGTCTCTCACAGGCAGGTCTGCATCCAGAAAAGTCTGGCCTGACACCATGTACCCCGGTGTGGCACTCATGGTTTTTTTTTTTCTTTTTCTTTTTAATTTTATTTTTAAACTTTACATAATTGTATTAGTTTTGCCAAATATCAAAATGAATCCGCCACAGGTATACATGTTATTTTTTTCTTTCTGAATCCACTCTTTACAATATTGTATTAGTTTTGCCAAATATCGAAATGAATCCGCCACAGGTATACATGTGTTCCCCATCCTGAACCCTCCTCCCTCCTGCCTCCCCATACCCTCCCTCTGGGTCGTCCCAGTGCACCAGCCCCAAGCATCCAGTATCGTGCATTGAACCTGGACTGGCGACTCGTTTCATACATGATATTATACATGTTTCAATGCCATTCTCCCAAATCTCCCCACCCTCTCCCTCTCCCACAGAGTCCATAAGACTGATCTATACATCAGTGTCTCTTTTGCTGTCTCATACGCAGGGTTATTGTTACCATCTTTCTAAATTCCATATATATGCGTTAGTATACTGTATTGGTGTTTTTCTTTCTGGCTTACTTCACTCTGTATAATAGGTTCCAGTTTCATCCATCTCATTAGAACTGATTCAAATGTATTCTTTTTAATGGCTGAGTATTTATGATAAGAACTCTCCAGAAAGTATTTTTATTTTTTAATATAAATTTATTTATTTTAATTGGAGGCTAATTACTTTATTGTATTGGTTTTGCCATACATCGACATGAATCCGCCATGGGTGTACATGTGTTCCCCATCCTGAAACCCCCTCCCACCTCCCTCCCCATACCATCCCTCTGGGTTATCCCAGTGCACCGGCCCTGAGCATCCTGTATCATGCATCGAACCTGGACTGGCGATTCATTTCACATATGATATTATACATGTTTCAATGCCATTCTCCCAAATCATCCCACCCTCGCCCTCTCCCTTAAAAAGTGGTTGTTTTTATTTGAATATATACAAAGAAGCCATTAATTTTTTTAAATTTTATTTTATTTTTAAACTTTACAATATTGTATTAGTTTTGCCAAATATCGAAATGGATCCGCCACAGGTATACATGTGTTATTAAATTTAAAAAAAATTTATAGTTAACAATGTTGTGTTAATTTCAGGTGAACAGCAAAGTGCTTCAAGTATACATACACATCTATCTACTCTTTTCAAAATCTTTTCCCATTTAGATTGTTACAGAATATTGAGCAACATTCTCTGTGCTATACAGTAGGTTCTTGTTGGTTATCTATTAAATATTTAAATATAGTAGTATGTGTATGTCAATAAGAGCATTCCAGATGTGGCAAATGAGAAGAATGTAAAACCAAACACAATGGCTCCAAGAAAGGGTTGGACTGAGTTTTAGTTTCTCTTGGTTTTTATGCTCAGAGTGCTTCAAAAAGTTCTTTTTTCCTTAAAAAGATTCTCCAAAATGTTGGGTCCCAAACAATTTTTTTAAGAATGTTATTATTCTGAAATTGTGTGTGTATGTGTAGTTAGCTTTTGGGACTGATGGGTCATTCCTCCTCTGCCCCAGTTGTAGGTAGCCAGGTGAGGAGGCAGATGGCTGATGCTTCAGGGATGAGGGACATATGACTTCTCAGTGTATATTTATGACTAGTTGATAAAATGACCCTCAGGACTAGGAAGTCAGATCCCAGCCTCAGTTGAGAGATTCAGAAAAGGGAAACCTCCTTGTGGACTTTTTAGCTTCTAGACCTGTATTTTTCAACCTCTGAATTGAGATATATTGGTGGGTTATGAGCTCAATCTAGTGGGTTGTAACCCACGTATTTTAAAGATGAACTAAAATAGACTGTACAATAGAAAAAATGCCTTCATGAATGGTGGTTTTACTTTGGTAGATTTTGTTTTGGTGTTGTGTAAGTATGGATGTGTATGGATAAATCCTAGGTACTAACAATGTAAACTTTATTTCAAATAAGTTTAAAGTCTACTTCAAGAAAGAAAAAACACTTTAAGACAATTTGGAGACAAGTAGAAAATCTAGTTTAGGGAGAGACCCTTCACTCCTTGAGCTCCTCCCACAAATGCCAAGCACCCTGGGTCCTGGGTCCTGGGTCTGGGTTTTCCAGGAGGCGGCCAGCCTCATGGGCCCCATGGGCCACACTCACACATGAGTCTCGTAAAGGGCACAATGTGCTCCAGTTTACCATCTCAGATACACACACAGGTGCTAGCACGTATGCACACCCTCACTTGGGACAGCATTCCGCCCTTTCTGAGAGACAGCACTAAGCCCCAGTAGGTTCTCAGATCAGCGTCCATCCAAGGGTAAAATTCAAGAAAGGGGGGTTGTCACTTTCTTGCCCTAAGGGGCTATAAAGATTCATTAGAAAGGTCTCTCCTCCTCTGCTCCCTGCCACCTACTCCTGTGTGCCGGAGCCACGTGTGAGCCCTTATTAAGCATGCACTTCTAAGCAAGGAGCATTGACTTCCTCTTAATTGAGGCATAATAATTAGAGCATTAGCACATTAGGAGGGTGAGACAGCATGTTTAGCTTTTGTGATTAATTATCTGAGGATTGTAATAAGTTGTTAAGACATTAATTACACTGGCATGTTTACTGCTCTCAGTGGCACAGGCAAGGCCTCGCCATGGCATGTCTAAGAGGGTAGCCGGGATGGGAGGCATGGTGGGTGGGTTACAGAAGCGAATCTGTGAATCCCTGTGGCCCATCTGAGGGGGTTGGGGTCAAGGTCTGCTGATTTTCTTCCAGGTCATGTGTGGCCCCAGGATGTAGAAGAATTTTTTTTTTTCTTGTAATGTAGAGTTGATGAAACAAAGACACTGAGTTCGCCAAGTTCAAAGCCTTTTCAATCCTAGAGGTCAGTAACAATGTAAACCATGTCGTGACAGGCTTGTGGGTCTTCCCCTCAGGCTACCCCACAAGGATGTGTCTCTCTGTCGTGTGGGAGGGAGATTTCATTAGGGAAGAGGAGAGGACGATGGGTGAGACCTGGACATTTGAGCTGGGTAGGGGCAAGAAGGGAGAGCCTGGAAGCCTCTGAACGGAAGCCTCTGAACAGAAGCCTGAAGGAGAAGGTACTGTCCACCTTGTTTCCAATGTCATGGGTTGTGGGTCCCATGCTGGAAAGGCACTAACATAGGCTGGGTGTGCAGAATGTGTTGGGTGCAGTCAGCTATCCATGTATCAAGAATATTGGAGTGGGTTGCCATGCTCTCCTCCGGGGCATCTTCCTGACCTAGGAATCAAACTGGGGTCTCCTGCATTGCAGGTGGATTCTTTACAGGCTGAGCTACCAGGGAAGCCCAACTTAAATAGATAACAGACTTATTATTAGGGGAGAAAGGCAGCTTAGGGAGCTCAAATCTGGAGAGATCATTTAATAATTGTTTTAGGCTCTTGTGTAGACTACCTTGGGATGTAGTTACCTGTTGTTGCTGAGAGAGGAGGTTAGGGAGAAGAGCCTAAGAGGTGAGTGGAATACATGTTTATATTCCTAGAGATGAAGAGTCAGCTGTTAAAAATCAACATTTGGCTAAAGCCAAATATGACTACTAGAGAATGAACTTCTTTTTATTTTTAAAATGTATTTATTCCAAAAAGTTCATTATGGAAATTGTAGGAGTCCTGTTTTAAGTTTGACATGATGGTGCATGACCAACAATCTCTTGGCTCTGTCAACCAGTGGTTAGGCACTAGGTTTCCAGGTTATGTAGCTTCCATCCTAAAGGCATGTTCATACTCAGTTCATGTGGCTGGAGGAGTAGGGAACATGGCCTAAAAGAGAATAATAGCCAGTTCATTTTTCCAAGATGACTTTGTCTAACGTTATGAATGCCAGATTTTTAAAAACCAGCACAGATTAGGAATACGACTTTTTTCTTACGCTGTTACTCTGCCTGGGGTTGTTTCTGTTATTGTTCACTCAGTAAGTCTTGTCTGACTCTGTATGACCCAATGGACTGTAGCATGCCAGGAGACTTCCCTATCCTACACCATCTCCCAGAATTAGCTCAAATTCATGTCCAGTGAGTAGGTGATGTTATCTAACCATCTCATCCTCTGCCCTCCTCTTCTCTTTTTGCAGTCAATCTTTCCCAGCATCAGTGTCATTTCCAATGAATTGTCTCTTCACATTAGGTGGCCAAAGTACTGGAGCTTCAGCTTCAGCAGCAGTTCTTCCAATGAATGTTCAGGGTTGATTTTCTTTAGGATTGACTGGTTTGATCTCCTTGCAGTCCAAGGGACTCTCAAGAGTCTTCTCCAGCTCCACAATTAGAAAGCATCAGTTCTTCAAAGCTCAGCCTTCTTCATGGTTCAACTCTCACATCCGTACTTAACTACTGGAAAAACCATAGCTTTGACTATATGGACTTTTGTTGTCAAAGTAATGACTCTGCTTTTTAATATGCTGTTTGTTCAAGCTGGTTTTAGAGAAGGCAGAGGAACCAGAGATCAAATTGCCAACATCTGCTGGATCATCGAAAAAGCAAGAGAGTTCCAGAAAAACATCTATTTTTACTTTATTGACTATGCCAAAGCCTTTGACTATGTGGATCACAATAAACTGTGGAAAATTCTGAAAGAGATGGGAATACCAGACCACCTGACCTGCCTTTTGAGAAACCTATATGCAGGTCAGGAAGCAACTGGACATGGAACAACAGACTGGTTCCAAATAGGAAAAGGAGTATGTCAAGGCTGTATATTGTCACCCTGGTTATTTAACTTATATGCAGAGTACATCATGAGAAATGCTGGGCTGGAAGAAGCACAAGCTGGAATCAAGATTGCCGGGAGAAATATCAATAACCTCAGATATGCAGATGACACCACTCTTATGGCAGAAAGTGAAGAGGAACTAAAAAGCCTCTTGATGAAAGTGAAAGAGGAGAGTGAAAAAGTTGGCTTAAAGCTCAACATTCAAAAAATGAAGATCATGGCATCTGGTCCCATTACTTCATGGCAGATAGATGGGGAACCAGTGGAAACAGTGTCAGACTTTATTTTTTTGGGCTCCAAAATTACTGTAGATAGTGATTGCAGCCATGAAATTAAAAGATGCTTACTCCTTGGAAGGAAAGTTATGACCAACCTAGATGGCATATTCAAAAGCAGAGACATTACTTTGCCATCAAAGGTCCGTCTAGTCAAGGCTATGGTTTTTCCAGTGGTCATGTATGGATGTGAGAGTTGGACTGTGAAGAAAGCTGAGCACTGAAGAATTGATGCTTTTGAACTGTGGTGTTGAGAAGACTCTTGAGAGTCCCTTGGACTGCAAGGAGATCCAACCAGTCCATCCTAAAGGAGATCCGTCCTGGGTGTTCATTGGAAGGACTGATGGCTGAAGCTGAAACTCCAATACTTTGGCCACCTCATGCGAAGAGTTGACTCATTGGAAAAGACTCTGATGCTGGGAGGGATTGGGGGCAGAAGGAGAAGGGGCCGACAGAGGATGAGATGGCTGGATGGCATCACCGACTCGATGGACATGAGTTTGAGTGAACTCCGGGAGTTGGTGATGGACAGGGAGGCCTGGTGTGTTGTGATTCATGGGGTTGCAAACAGTCAGACATGATTGAGCGACTGAACTAACTAACTAGGTTTGTCATAGCTTTTCTTCCAAGGAGCGAGTGTCTTTTAATTTCATGGCTGCAGTCTCTGTCCACAGTGATTTTGGAGCCCAAGAAAAAAAATCTGTCACTGTTTCCACTTTATTCCCTTCTATTTTCCATGAAATGATGGTAGGATCTTAGTTTTTTGAACATTGATTTTAAACCAACTCTCCTCTTTCACCTTAACCAAGAGGCTCTTTAATTCTTCTTCACTCTCTGCTGTTAGAGTAATATGATCTGCATATTAATATTTTCCCCTGCAATCTTGATTTCAGCTTGTGAATCATCCAGTCCAGCATTTTTCATGATGTACTCTGCATATAAGTTAAATAAACACGGTGAAAATAGACAGCCTTGATGTACTCCTTTCCCAATTTCAAACCATGCAGTAGTTCCTTGTAAGGTTCTAACTGTTGCTCCTTGACCTGCATACAGGTTTCTCAGGAGACAGGTAAGGTCGTCTGGTACTCCCATTTCTTTAAGAATTTTCCACAATTTGTTGTGATCCACACAGTCAAAGGCTTTAGGGTAGTCAATGTAATGGAAGTAGATGTTTTTTCTGGAATTCCCTTGCTTTCTCTATGATCCAACGAATGTTGGCAATTTGATCTCTGGTTCCTTTGCCTTTTTTAAATCTAGCTTGTACATCTGGAATTTCTCAATTCACATACTACTGAAGCTTAGCTTAGGTTTTTAAACATAACATTACTAGCATGTGAAATGCATGCACTTGTCTGTTAGTTTGAACAGTCTTTGGCACTGCCCTTCTTTGGGATTGGAATGAAAACTGACTCTTCAGTCATGTGGCCACTGCTGAGTTTTCCAAATTTGCTGACATATTGAGTAAGGTACTTTAACAGCATCATCTTTGAGGATTTGAAATTGCTCAGCTGGAATTCTATCACCTCCACTAACTTTGTTTATAGTAATGCTTCCTAAGGCCCACTTGACTTCACCCTCCAGGATATCTGGCTCTAGGTGAGTGACCACACCATCATGGTTAGCCCAGTCATTAAGATCTTTTTTTTTTTTTTTTCTTGGTATAGGTCTTCTGTGTATTCTTGCTACTTTGTCTTAATCTCTTCTGCCTGTTAGGATCTTATTGTTTCTGACCTTTATTATGCCCATCCTTGCATGATATGTTCCCTTGATATCTCCAATTTTCTTGAAGATATCTCTAGTCTTTCCCATTCTGTTGTCCTCTACTTCTTTGCTATGTTCATTGAAAAGCCTTTTTAGCTCCTCTTGCTATTCTCTGGAACTCTGCATTCAGTTTGATATATCTTTCCCTTTCTTCCTTGCTTTTTGCTTCTCTTCTTTCCTTGACTATTTGTAAAGCCTCCTTAGACAACCACTTTGTCTTCTTGCATCTGTTGTTCTTTGGGATGGTTTTGTTCTCTGCCTCCTGTACGATGTCATGAATGTCTGTCCATATTTCTGGGATGGTTATTTCAGTTCAGTTCAGTCACTCAGTTGTGGCTGACTTTTTGTGACCCCATAGACTGTACCATGCCCGGCTTTCCTGTCCATCACCAACTCCTGGAGCTTACTCAAACTCATGTCCATAGAGTCAGTGATGCCATCCAACCATCTCATCCTCTGTCATCCCCTACTCCTGCCTTCAATACTTCACAGCATCAGGGTCTTTTCCAGTGAGTCAGTTCTCCACATAAGGTGGCCAAAGTGTTGGTGTTTCAGCTTCAGCATCAGTCCTTCCAATGGATATTCAGGACTGACCTCTTTTAGGATTGACTGGTTGGATCTCCTTGAAGTCCAAGGGACTCTTAATAGTATTCTCCAACACCACAGTTCAAAAGCATCAATTCTTCAGCACTCAGCTTTCTTTATAGTCCAACTCTCACATCCATACATGACTACTGGAAAAACCATAGCTTTGAATATATGGACCTTTGTTGGCAAAGTAATATCTCTGCTATTTAATATGCTGTCTAGGCTGGTCATAGCTTTTCTTCCAAGGAACAAGTGTCTTTTTAAATTCATGGCTGCAGTCACCATCTGCAGTGATTTTGGAGCCCAAGAAAATAAAGTCTCTCACTGTTTCCATTGTCTCCCCATCTATTTGCCATGAACTGATGGGACCGGATGCCATGATCTTAGTTTTCTGAATGTTGAGTTTTAAGCCAACTTTTTCACTCTCCTCTTTCACTTTCATCAAGAGGCTCTTTAGTTCTTCTTAGCTTTATGCCATAAGGGTGACGTCATCTGCATATCTGAGGTTATTGGTTATTTCTCCTGGCAATCTTGATTCCAGCTTGTGCTTCATCCAACCCAGCATTTCTCATGATGTACTCTGCATATAAGTTAAATAAGCAGGGTGACAATATATAGCCTTGACATGCCCTGATCTGGAACCAGTCTGTTGTTACATGTCCAGTTCTAACTGTTGCTTCCTGACCTGCATACAGATTTCTCAGGAGGCAGGTCAGGTGGTCTGGTATTCCCATCTCTTTCAGAATTTTCCAGAGTTTGTTGTGATCACACTATCAAAGGCTTTGGCATAGTCAATAAAGCTGAAGTAGATGTTTTTCTGGTATTATCTTGCTTTTTCGATGATCAATTTTATCTCTGGTTCCTCTGCCTTTTCTAAATCCATCTTGAACATCTGGAAGTTCATGGTTCACGTACTGTTGAAACCTGGCTTGGAGAATTTTGAGCATTACTTTTCTAGTTTGAGATAAGTGCCATTGTGCGGTAGTTTGAGCATTCTTTGGCATTGCCTTTCTTTGGGATTGGAATGAAAATTGACCATTTCCAGTCCTGTGGCCACTGCAGAGTTTTCCAATTTGCTGGCATATTTAGTGTAGCACCTTCACAGCATCATCTTTTAGAATTTGCAATAGGTCAACTGGAATTCCATCACCTCCACTAGCTTTGTTTGTAGTGAGGTTTCCTAAGGCCCACTTGACTTCACATTCCAGGATGTCTGGCTCTAGGTGAGTGATCACACCATCGTGATTATCTGGGTCATGAAGATCTTTTTGTACAGTTCTGTGTATTCTTGCCACCTCTTCTTAATATCTTCGGCTTCTGTTAGGTCCATACCACTTCTGTCCTGTATCGAGCCCATCTTTGCATGAAATATTGCCTTGGTATCTCTAATTTTCTTGAAGAGATCTCTAGTCTTTCCCATTCTATTGTTTTGATGGTTATTTACACTGTAATAAATATTTGTGTTTGTAAAAGGATACAATGCTCCTTCTGAAGTTGTTTAGATAACACACTCATATTAACTCCTCATTAATTTTCCTATTTGCTTAGCAATTTGAAAGTTCTAAATAATTATTTTTGTCTTAAAATTAACAACTTGTAGAATCATCATTAATTTTTGTAGTGTTTTACAATAATAAATGTATATTTAACCATAACTCATAGAATTCTAAGACATAGACTTTCATTCCAAGGTCCTTGCACAATACTTTCCCATATTTGAAAATATTCAGATGACAAGAAATTCAAATGACATGGCTTTTTTTTTTCCTGGTTGGATTTTCTTGCATTAAAAAGTAGTGATGTATGATTACACAGTCATTGATCTCACATACATTCAGGGGTCCCAGAAATGATTTTTGAAGTGAGTCTTCAGTTATTTAGCCTTTTGATGGCTGCAGCTCAAACAATGGGAGATTTTGGCCAAGCACCAGGGTTGAAGGCTGAGTTTGGTACATTCTAGTCTCATTTGTGAAAATGAAACTGCACCTTTTGTATGGAGTGAATTACCAGCATCAAGAGTTTGGGACTGGTGTCTTTAGGGCAGGGTTGATAAGGGGCATGCAATTTAAATGGGAGGAACTGATATCCGAGACTATATAAGAAGTCAGGGTAGAGCCTGGACAGAGGCTGCTCATCCCCACTAATATCTCGCCATATTGACAAGGGACAGGCTTTTCATCCAGCCTAGTCTGACTGGAGAAGGAAGCATAGAAGGGTGATAAGTCAGCCTGAGCTGAAACTGGTGGGAATCACCAGCCTTCAGAGCTCCAAGAAGGCCTGTCACTTGGAGATGGGGGGAGAAGTGGAGAGGACCCTATTTCCTTTTATCCCCTATCTCCTCACTTCAGAAAGGTTCTTCCTCAGCTCACTTTGACACATAATTGACCAGAGACATATTAATATCTCTTTTGTTATTATCCAAAGGTTATTGCCCATAGATATATCAATATGTTTTTAGGGAGTGATACAGTTAACATCACCATGCAAGGTTGTTAGGGCTTAAAATGCATCAAGGGTTTATTATACAACTTATGATTGTAGTTATCATTCCCATTTTGCTCCATTAGGATTTTATTCCAACCTGGTGTATATTACAAACACAAGTTTATTACCATAAAATTTTCAAAAATGACACATCATATCCATCTTGTGGATGGAGAGCCCCCCTGCAAAGATCCACCTTGTCAACTAGCAGGAAAAATAAAAGAACATATTCTAGAGGAAATAATACCCACAGGACTAAAATCAAATGCCGTCAGAAAGTGTAGAGTCTGCTTTTCCAGGGGAGAGCACCGTGAAACACGGTACATTTGTCACAATATTCTGTTTTCCTGCACAGACATGACTGCTGTACTGCCTACCACACTCTAATGAAATAACAGAACGCTTTTAGTTAAGACATGTACAAAGGTTCAAATAAATACATTAAGTGCCAAAAAAGTTGTTGATATTTACTCAAATTTGGGTGTTTTGATATTCACTTACATAACAAATCACCAGCCACAAGCGTTAGTTTCTGCAAAAATTCCCCAGTTTTTTATCTTAATCTTAATTCTTAACCATATCTTAATTCTTGATCTTAATATCTTAATCAATATTAAGAATGTTCAATTCCAAATGCAGAGCGATTCTTTCTTAGCCTGTTTCCCTGGGGGTCTTTAGGGTCTGCCCTGCCTAGCTGGCTCAGAGAGACCCCCTAGACTGGAGTGTATACCACTGACCTGCAGCTGAAGGCCTGATGAGCTTCAGATCCTACAGAGCAAACATTCTTTCTCAACTAAAAACTGTCCCCCCACTTTCCTGTTCTTTCCCGCTGCCTTAGTCTGCTCAGAGCATTAAATGTGGAGCTGTTTGGTTATATTCCAGTAGGCCAGCACTAGAGCTTGGAAGGTGGAAGTTATCATTATTAAATACATTTCAAGTCTTCCACACATATCTGCGTACAGCAAACATTAAAAATTAATGCCTTTAATAATAAAACCCAGAATAACGATGCTGTTATTACTAATTGTAATTTATGGCCAGCTGGTAGTGTGTTAAGTGCTCTGAAGAACATAAAGGTACAAAACAGCCTTCTTTGAATAGGTGAGTAGGATGAATGATTTCCTTGCTCTTGAGATCGCCTGCACATTTGATGCTTACTCACAGAGTAAGCGAGGAACCCCTTCTTCCTGGTTATAGGCCAGTCTGCCCCTTTAACAGTGTGGGAGGAAGAAGGAAGTCTTTGAGGCATTTCAAGGGGTGATTATAACCATTCTTTTCTGTGGTCCATGAAGTTATGATTCACATGACTGGCATCAGCTAGCATTTGATGTTATTAGTTATCTTCTCCTGTATGCTATCAGTCCCTCTACCAAGTAATAAGTCCCTTGAGATCTGGATCATTTTATATCTCCCAGTGACTGCTACAGTGTCTTAATTTGCATTATTGTAAAAGCTCTTAAAATGGAATTGTGTGTGTGTGTGTGTCTGCATGCACAAGTCTTTTGGCCCTTACAAAATTTTAAACTTTTTGACGTTCAAGGCAATGTCTTACTTATTATCTGTAGTTTTTAGTAGAGCCCTGTTCTCCCTATTAACATATATTGATCGGTTAAATATTAAGCTATGATCACTTTTCTCATAGCTCTGCTATTATTACACATTAATGAGACACAGGGAGAAAGCAATGGCACCCCACTCCAGTACTCTTGCCTGGAAAATCCCATGGGCGGAGGAACCTGGTAGGCTACAGTCCATGTGGTTTCGAAGAGTCGGACACGACTGAGCGACTTCACTTTAACTTTTCACTTTTCACTTTCATGCCTTGGAGAAGGAAATGGCAACCCACTCCAGTGTTCTTGCCTGGAGAATCCCAGGGATGGGGGAGCCTGGTGGACTGCTGTCTCTGGGGTCGCACAGAGTCGGACACGACGGAAGCGACTTAGCAGCAGCAGCAGCAGCAGCAGCAGCAATGAGACACAAGATTCTCCATTTACTCATTCACTCATTCATTCATTCATAAAATATAGGCTTTTACATTTTTCTAAGCATTATACTAAGTGCCAAGGATACAGAAGCAAAGTAGACAAGTCTGTGCTCTGTTGGAACTTATTCTCTTAGGATAGACAATAATCAAATTAGAGCATGGAGAGGCAGGATGACTTCTAACTGTGGTGAGTGCTGGTAGGTAAATTATGGGTAGAAGGGGAGAGGTGGGAAGGATGCCACTTCAGAGAGTCACCAGGGAAAATCTCTACAACAAGGAGAGGGCTGGTTGGGCATTATCCACAGATGCTCTGAGATGATGCTTCTGAGGCTGAAAGCATTTAGCTTCTTAAGTTTGCTTTATCTAATTTATTTATTCATTCAGTAATTCCTTTATCATTTATTATGCCCGTGAGTGTGGGGTTCTGAGTACTTGGCCCTGAGGATCCAGAGATGATGATGGCATGACCCTGCCCTTGAGGAATTTGCAATGCAGTGGTAATGAGCATCCTGGAGATGTCAAATGCAGTGGACTCCTCTGAGCTGAAGGCTGAAGGAGTCTGGGATATGGTTCATTTTGCATGTGCTCACTCAGCTCCTGGCCCAGGGCTGCACTGGGGTCAGCCCTCAGTGAAGGAGGAAGTGGGAGGACAGGCGGAGGGGCAGAGGTCACTGAGAACTCGAGCAGCTCTGGGCCTGAAGTAGGGCTCTGGTCAGAGCCTGGATGGCTGCCTTGTTCTTCATTTGAATTCGCTCTCTGCAGAATTAATTGCTAAAATCCTTCAGAAACCAGCAGGGAGGTGTTACTTGCCCAGAAGACATTTTCATTTAGCGAAATTTGTGCCTATGACACATTTCTAAGAGGAACCAGATTTCATATCCTTTATATTTCTTGCAGGACCTGTTAGAGGACTTTGTGTGTATGTACATGTGCATATGTACATATGTGTATGTATTTGGTTGTTTGATTGACTTGAGCTCTAGAACCAAAGAAGGAAAACGATTTTTGGTTTCTAAAAGGCTGTACTCTTGGTCCCTGAATAGAAGATGAGTCATAAGAATGTCAAAAGACAGTTTAAAAGGAGAAACACAGGATTATGCGTTCCTCCTGGTTATTGCATATAAATTGCTTCTTTGCCTGAAAGATCATGTTCCATAGGGACTAGCAAGTGCCTGGCTTAATTTGTTGGTTCCTGTGCGACGGAGTGAATTGAGTTCTTCCCCCTAGTAGTGGGGTGATTGTGTCTAGAATATCAAGCACAGGAGGTGGGCATTAATTAGAACTAAAGGCCTGTAATTGGAGTTGCCTTTATCCCTCCTTCCATTCTCCAAGCCTGAGACTGTCAGAAGGCTCGTTTTCACTGAAGCATCATAATTAACGCAGAACCTAATGTGAAAGGCAGATGAGGTTGAAACCCAAAATAGCTCAGCGCTACCCAAGGGTTTATATGTGAAGAGCTGTGGCAAGCAGGCCTAGGAGAAGAGGAGGCCGGCATTTAGGTTGACCTCCAAATGCTTTCTTTTCAGAGAGGGAGTTTAGAAGTCAAGCCGGTAAGTACCCTTTCATATTCCTAAAAGGAACGTTCTAAAACATTGAACTAGTCACTGATGGAATGGGGTGTAGAACCCTGGTCTCCAGAAGTTGCAGGAACCACACTGGCAAGTCTCAAATCCTCTGCTTTCCTTTTATTGCCCCTGATTGTAAGAGAAGATTTCCTTCTTCATGAGGCTGACATCTTTTTTTTTTTTTTTTGGTGGGACCTGGGAGGGCTGGTAAATGTAATAATGTCCACAAAGTCCTTGGAGTGCCTTGGAAGAAAATTCAAGGTATTTCTCTTGTTACTGCTGGTCTTCCAATTCCCCTGAACTCTGAGAACCCATTTAAGTGATTACTTCATGAGGAGGTTAGTAGAAAAGCAAGACTAATATATTTCTTCATTTGGCAGCTCCCACACAGCAAAGAACCCTAAGTGCACTTACAATCACTGTCATAGTCTCACACCTTCCCCCTGGGTTCTGCTTAGAACATAATACACTAAACACCTGCTATTTGTCTCCTAAGAAGACCAGATTTCATGAACTTTCCACAGATTGCTTGCAGCACCCCTTGTGCACAGCACAAATATTTACTTAATTCCATGTCACGGGGGAACTAAGAGAAAGATAAGGGGAGTGCCTGTGCCACCTTATAATTCCAAGTCCCCAATTCAGAGAGAGGCAAAACAGGAAAAGAGAAAACTGAGGAATAGTTTAGGTTCTCCACACCAGGCTTCCTTGGGGGACTCAAAGTCATTGGCTTAATTTCCATCCTGAGCTATTTGTTGAAAGGAAATCCCCTAAATATATACAGTGTTCCTCTTCCCATCAAGAGGAGGTTCCAGAGGAGTGTCACATGATATTAGGTGTAAGAACAAGGACAACAATTGCTAATTTGATACGCAGATGATTGGCACGTTAGGAAACTGTCTCATTGCACTTGCTGCTACAGGGTGCTCCCATGACTTGGGGGCATCAACATGCAATTCCTCTGGTGATGATGGAAATGGTATGCAGATTATTCACAGCCAGATGCAGATTCAGGAATGCTGGGGGCACCCACATGCAGAAACCAGCTACTTTGTTTCTACGTTGTTCAGTGGCTCAGTCTTGTCTGACTCTTTGTGACCCCATGCCAGGCTTCCCTGTCCTTTACTATGTCCCAGAGTTTGCTCAAACTCATGTCCATTGTGTCAGTGATGCCAGCCAACCATCTCATCCTCTGTCTCCCTCTTCTCCTCCTGCCTTCAATCTTTCCCAGCATCAGGGTCTTTTCCAGTGAGTTGGCTTTTCATATCAGGTGGCCAAAGTATTGGAGCTTCAGCTTCACCATCAGTCCTTCCAATGAATAGTCAGGGTTGATTTCCTTTAGGATTGACTTGTTTGATCTCTGTAGAATATTTTTATTCCCTAGTGGTTTTTTTCTTTAAATCTTTTCTTATGGGTGGTAATCTACTATGTCATTAAGTTGCTTTATCAGTAGATTTCCTAGATCATGTGGATTTTTATTCTCTTTTAAATATAAGTTTATTTATTTATTGGCTGGGTTGGGTCTTTGTTGCTGTATGGGCTTTTTTCTAGTTGCAGGGAGCTGCGCCTGCTCTCTAGTTGTGGTACGTGGGCTTTGCATTGCGGTGATTTCTCTTGTTGCAGAGCGCAGGCTCTAGGCACACAGGCTTCAGCAGTTGTGGCTCATGGGCTTCAGCAGTTGTGGCTCATGGGCTTCAGCAGTTGTGGCTTGTGGTCTCTGGAGCGCAGCTCAGTAGTTGCAGCACATGGGCTCAGTTGCTCCGTGGTGAGGGGGATCCTTCTGGACCAGGGATTGAACTGATGTCTCTTGCACTGGCAGGTGGATTCTCTACAACCGAGCCACCTGGGAAGCCCTGGGTTTTTATTCTGATGCTTGGCCATTTTGGAAAAATCAGGGATAAATTGTTTTCCCAATCAAGATATAATCAGGGCTGGCTTTATTTTAGAGACATTGCTTTCTGATTTTTCAAACTTCCTCTGACATTTAGTAATTTACCTGAACTGAAATACTTGCTAGTACAAATAACTTGAGCCAAAGTCAAACAGTGTAAACAGTGTAAAGACTTTTGGGGAAGAGTCACTGGGTAGCTGTGAACATGAGCTTTGGGGTTGACTGAGATATGTAGCTAGGGTTAAAAAATGGTGTCAAACTGGTACACTCTGGCTGATGTGGCCCTACTGATTAGTGGGTATATGAGATACTGTTTATTCCTTAGAGTGAATATAACATCTGCATGCAGCCCAGTCCTCTGATTTTGACAGTGGCACCAAGGTGTTTTGCTCCTTGGCAGAAAACTTTTGACAAACCTAGACAGAATATTAAAAAGTGGAGACATCACTTTGCCAACAAAGGTCCATCTAGTCAAAGCTATGATTTTTTCAAGCAGTCATGTATGGATGCGAGAGTTGAACCATAAGGAAGGCTGAGTATGGAAAAATTGATTGTTTTGGATTGTGGTGTTGGAGAAGACTCTTGAGAGTCTCTTGGACTGCAAGGAGATGAAACCAGTCAATTCTAAAGGAAATCAGTCCTGAATATTCATTGGAAGGACTGCTGCTGAAGCTGAAGCTCTAGTACTTTGGCCACCTAATGCAAAGAGCTGACTCATTGGAAAAGACCCTGATGCTGGCAAAGATTGAGGGCAGGAGGAGAGGGGGCCGACAGAGGATGAGATGGTTGGATGGTGTCATTGACTCAACAGACATGTTTGAGCAAACTCTGGGAGATAGTGAAGGACAGGGAAACCTGGCATGCTGCAGTCCATGGGGTCACAAGAGTCAGACACAACTGAGAGGCTGAACAACAGCAAGGTTTTTGAAAGATGGTGTTGTTTTCCATACACTCAAACTTAAAAGACTGGAGATACATAATTTAAATATGTACAATTGTTATTTTTTTGAAAAGACTGGAGATAAAGCTTCAGATCCCTTCACTTTCTCCATAATGTCTTTAATAGGCTAACATTCTTCATATTTTTTGCCAAATTTTCTAGAATGATAGAAGTTAAAGGTGCCTGAGGAAACAGGCTGTTTTCCTCAGGTTTCAGACAACTAGAGACTAGGAAAGATAGGTGGGAAGAGACCAACAGATAAAGCTGTAAATGTGCCAGTAGTGAAGGGCATTGAATACAGTTATATAGGAAAGAACACCAACATGGGTTAAAGTTTCAGCTCCACTAAAAGTCGCATCAGCTATCTATCCTGATTCTTAAGGTGACAGATGGGTAGAAGACTTCACTGAAAAGACCCAGATTGAGTTTCCATATTTCTGCTCTGCTAGCCTCAAACCATCAGAATTAGCTCCTCTCATGCTTGCACAAGTGTTGCTGCAGCTTTTGTATCACATAATTATGCACCAATATCTGAAGATAAATACAGGGTCTACTTTATTTTATAAAACCTAAGATGTCTTTGTTTGGAAGATGCACTATTAATATTTTATATACTACCGCAAAAGGAACAATACTGCCAGTTGGATTTTGACAAGCTATTTATTGTCAAATGCATCCTGAATTAACCAATCGATGAGATGTTTCTTATGTAAGAATGCCTTTGAAACCTTTTATCATAGCATTTCCCCTCTGTCAGCAGACTTCCCACATACCGGTCCTCGAGCCAGTCCCTGGTAGTACCCCATGTCTTGTGTATGTCCTCCTCTTCTCTCCGAGGGCCTTGGAAGTTTGCAGCTTCGGCTACAGCACCCTGGGCCAGTTCCATGCAAGCCCATCATTTTACGAAGTCTCTGGCTTCTCCCACCACTTCTGGATTTTGGCAAACACCACGCTAGCAGTTACTTCTTATGGGACAAACTGTTACCAGTGGAAGAACAGAGAGTGGGATGGGACTTGTAGACAAATTGCTTCCTCTCTGACCCAACCACCCCTCAACACCGCCTCCTCCTCATCCCGTTCCATAGCATGGGTTTTGGTTGTAGCTTCTTTGGAGATAGTCTCAACTGGCTCAGTAACTTCGGTTACTTCGGTAACTGTTAACTTCAGTAACTGTGTCTCTATGACATGGTGGGCCAACCTGAAAAAGAATCACGTTTGTGTATTTTCCATTCTTCCTTGCGTCATTCCCTCCTTCCTTCACTCTTGATGCCCCGGCATCATACCTCTCAATAACATATTCACACTTTACCCTTGGCTCAGACCTTGTTTTCTAGGGAAGGAGGCGGATCCAACCACCACTATGACCTCAAATCAATCCAGATTAGTTCTAGCTACTTGAGGGAGAGGTAGACTTCAGAAGAAAACTAGGGCTCTGCTGATATGGAAGAGAAATGGTATAGCTGGAGAGTGGGCCATCAGCGGAATTGACTAGTACCTGCCCTGCTTCCCAGGGTTGTCAAAGAGTTAAACAGATAATGAGGTACAAATGTTCTCAAGCGTAACATAAAAATGTAGAGTTGTCATTGGACTCATGACTCTTCATAAGAACTTTACTAATTCATTCATCTGACAAAAATTATTTAATGTGCACGTACTGTTTGCCAGTCCAGTGGCTGGCAGAGGTAATACAACAGTTTCTGATTTGTAGGAGCTGCTTATCTATAGGGAAAATAAGCAAATAAATTACATGTGATTACGGATTGAGGGCAGGAGAAGGGGATGACAGAGATGAGATTGTTGGATGGCATCACCGACTCAATGGACATGAGTTTGGGTAAACTCCGGGAGTTGATGATGGACAGGGAAGCTTGGAGTGCTGCGGTCCATGGGGTCTCAAAGATACGGACGTGACTGAGCGACTGAACTGAGCGGACTGAACAGTTTTCTAAGGGAAATGGAGGGTGTGTTGTAAGAACTTAGGTTTGGAGTTGGGGGTCAAAAAAAGCTGCCTGGGCAAAATGACATATAAGCTAAGAGCTGGAGGATGACTTAGGGATAGGTGGTTGGGAGGGGGGCACAGAGGTGTGATAGGTGGAAGGAAAATCATCTACAAAGGTGAGGAGATAAAAGAGGGCTTGGGTAGGATGGCAAAGCCCAGTTTATGGCACGCGGCTCCCTTGGCTTGAATTGAGAAGGCAATGAGGAACCACTGAAATGTTTAAGAAGCATAGTTTTAGGCTGATTCATGTTGATGTTTGGCAGAAACCAACAAAATTCTGTAAAGCAATTATCCTTCAATTACAAAATAAATTAATTTTTTTAAAAATTTTATTTTATTTTTAAACTTTACATAATTGTATTAGTTTTGCCAAATATCAAAATGAATCCGCCACAGGTATACATGTGTTCCCCATCCTGAACCCTCTTCTCTCCTCCCTCCCCATACCATCCCTCTGGGTCGTCCCAGTGCACTAGCCCCAAGCATCCAGTATCGTGCATCGAACCTGGACTGGCAACTCGTTTCATACATGATATTATACATGTTTTTAAAAAGCATTGTTTTAGAAAAACCTCTTCAATAATGGTAGAATGAATGGAGTGATGAGGAGGATGCTAAGAAGTCAGGAAGCTGAGACATAATCATATAATGTGGCATTTCCTTTTCTTTATTTAATTGAGTTTGGAGGAGTTTTTCTTAGTTAAATATTCTTTGTAATTTATGATTTAGGTGGGATGAATTGAGAGAGTAGCACTGACACGTACATACTACCTGGTGTAGAATAGCCAGTAGGAAGCTGATGTACAGCACAGGGGGCTCCGCCGGGTGCTCTGTGACAACCTAGAGGGGTGCAATGGGGTGGGGGGGAGGGCTCAGGAGGCAGGAACGTACGTGTACTTGAGGCTGATTCACATTGTTGTAGGGCAGAAGCCAACACAATGTTGTAAAGCCATTAGCCTCCAATTACAAATAGAAAAAAGTTTTAAAAAGAATATTACAAACCCTGCATATGTCCTTAATGTCCCCACATATATCAACTTGCTCAAGGACAGATTAACCTTTTCAAATAAAGGATGGGAAGGATCTTTGTGACCTTTAACCCAGTCATGTGCATAACAGCTGTCTTTTGTTTGTGCTGTTAGTTCTGATTAGATCTTGGGGGTACTGATGAATGCAAGGTCAATAATGTGACTCCCCAGGGAGTCAATTACCCCTGAAGAGAGAAGCACCAGCAGACTAAATTTCTGTATGTGGCTGGTCATCTGCAGCCATTGTTGCAAAGTGTACAAGGGGAAATCTACTAGGTAACTTACTCATCTATTTTTGTTTTTTTATGTATTCATTCATTCGTTTGTTTCTTCGTTCTTATTCAGCTCACGCTTTCATAACAAAAATACCCTAGATTATTGGGAGGCTTAAGCAACAGATATGAATTTTCTTGCAGTTTTGGAGGCTGGGAAAATCCAACAGGGTGCAAGTCAGTTGAGTTCCTGATTAGAATTGTCTTCCTGGCTTGCAGACAGCTAACATCTTGCTGTGTGCTCAGATAGCCTTTTCTTAGTGCTTGTGGAGAAAGAGAGTGAGAAAGCTCTCTGATGTCTCTTCTTATAAGAGCACCGAGTCCATAATGAAAGTCCCATCATCAGGACCTCATCTAACCCTGTTTATCTCCCAAAGGTTGCGTTCAAATACAATCACATCAGAGTTAGGACTTTATAAGAATTTTGGAGGACACAAAAACTCAATCTATAGCACTTTTTTATTTCCTTTTCTTCCTTCTATCATTTTATTTCATTGAACTTGCGTTTATTGAATATCTTCTATGGATTAGCTATATTATTAGCCACTGTTGGTAGGAAAATAAACTAATATAGGCCTTGTTTCAAAGAGTTTATAGTGGGGAAAGAAAAGTCAGAAAATAAAAGATGTCAGTATGGTGTGAGAGTGCCAGAAGAGAGTTACACATGAAATGCTATGAATGTATAGGGGAGAAATGTAAACCTTCATAAACGCAAACTTCATGGTGTGGGACAGAGAGAAAGAGGAGGGAGAAGAGTGAATGGTGGCATATCATGGAAAAGAGAACATTAGGAAACCCTCTGAAGGGGAAGACGTACTTGAGCAGAGTTTTCAAGCAAGAGGGCACTGGCTTGGTTGTGGTGTTGGGTGTGGGGCTGGGCTTGGTACTCCAGATAGAGGGATCACACAGGAAGAGTGTAGAGGTATGTGACAGCATGATGTGTGCAGGGACCAGCAAGGATGTCATGAATGGCAATGAATGGAAAAAACATTGGGAGACTGTGGGGAGGGTCATCAAAGAAGGCTAGGAAAGGGGGCAAGGAATAGATCATGGGTGCCCTTCTGGACTGTGGTATGAAGTTTGAATTTATTTTGAAGATATGAAGAGGCGTTGATGGTTTTTAAACAGGAGAATGACATAAATAGATGTGCATTTTTAGAATGTGGATGAATTTAGGAATATGAAGGGTAGATGAGTTTCCTGGATGATGCAAGAGGTAAAGAACAGTCTGCCAGTGCAGGAGATGTAAGAGATGTAGGTTTGATCTCTGGGTTGGGAAGATCCCCGGGAGGAGGGCTTGGCAACCCACTCCAGTATTCTTGCCTGGAGAATCTCATGGACAAAGGAGCCTGGTGGGCTACAGTCCATAGTGTTGCAGAGTCGGGCATGACTGAAACAACTTAGTAGGTATGGATGAAGGGTAGATAGGCAAGGTTGAAAGCAGAGAGACAATTACAGATGGTGTTTATTTGCAAATCTGCTTTCAGTGTTATTTGTCCTATTGATGGGGGGACAGTAGCCTCATTGGTTTTACCCATATAGGGTGTGACATAGAGAAGGAGAGCAAAACTACTGGGGTCTGGATAAAGAATATATGAAAGATGCTTGCCATTTGTGGGAGATAAATTCTAGAAGACTTGATGACTAAGGAAAGTTGTGAATCCTATAATAATGAAATGTTCACCCGCTTTGAACTCTCATTCATCTAGCATATCCTTTTTCCACTCTTAGTTGCCAAGATCAAGAATATCAACCATTCTGAACTGCATTTTGGGTTTGGAAAAGGGGCGCATCTCCCTGTGTCAGAATTTGGCTTGTTACCATAGCCTGTGATGAATATTATAAGGTCAGAACTGTGAGAATGGTGACTGGAACATTCTTTAAAGTTTTCCTCCAAACTTGAGGTGTAGAATCAAGAAAGAAATGAGGATATTATTAGATTTTCTAAGCTTTCCCAAGTACTTTTCATTTGGATTCTGAAATTAATGTAACTCAGAGCTTCTTCTCTTCTTCAAGTGCACATCTACTCAATGGGATCTACCACCATATGGAAAGGTAAAATGATAACGAATGACACTTTGCTTCATCTTATTCAGAAATAAAGCATGCTGTTCAGTCATCCCACCCTCCCTGAATGGAGAAAGGACATTTAATCTGTGTAACACTTTCTTTTGCCAGGAGTCAGTAACCCTCTGTATTTTTAGGTCCTCTTGAAAGTCCATTAATAATGTAATTTTTTTTTTTTTTGAGATCTTTCCTGCCTTATGCACTGACATCGGCATATTTCTGGTTTTCTGTTTGGACCTATGGGAGAGTTTCTTTCATTCACTCTCCTGTTGATAAAACCTGTTAGATTTTTTAAGTCTTCCTATCTTTCTACTTGTTATCCATTAAGTCTTGTTCTCATCTTTATCCTTCCTTATTGCTAACAGTTGTTTCTAGACTGTGTGTCATCATGGATAACCACTGATATACATCACAGGTTCAAGTTCTCACACTTGTGTTCTATTCCCTGGGTGGGTGACCACCTCTCAGATGTAGGATATGAGAGCTGTGTGGGATTTAATGCTGTATGTGACACAGAGAATTTGTAGGCACACAGTGATCAAAAGAGCTGTAACTGTAGTTGGAAGAACATCATGATTGCTTGATTTTAAATCTAGGCAGATGATAGGCAGAAAACAACTTCTGGTGGGTATGTCTTCAGTTGACTTGCTCAGTCCTGTCTGATTCTTTGCAACCCCATGGACTGCAGCATGCCAGCTTATCTGTCCATTACCAACTCCCAGAACTTGCTCAAACTCATGTCCATCAAGTCAGTGATGCCATCCAATCATCCCATCCTCTGTCATCCCCTTTTCTTCCTGCCTTCAATCTTTCCCAGAATCAGGGTCTATCTTAGTGGTTAACTTATTAAATACCTAAAATCAATTTAAAAAACTTGAATGAGTTTGTGGTATAAGGTCAGAGAAAGTGAAAGTGGGAGTTGCTCAGTTTTGTCTGACTGTTTGCAACCCCATGGACTATATAGTCCGTGGAATTCTCCAGTGCAGAATACTGGAGTGGGTAGCCTATCCCTTCTCCAGCGGATCTTCCTGACCCAGGAGTCAAACTGGGGTCTCGTGTATTGCAGTCAATTCTTTACTAACTGAGCTATCAGGGAAGCCCTATATGATCAGAGAAAGGCAAATGAATGGAATGATCCTCACACTTCTAATTGTTACTCTTCCTGGGTTTTCTGATAAGAGAGGTGATATTTTTGAGGTTCAAATACTGACTCATGTATATAGGCATTAAAGAGTTTAAGAATAAAGCCCTAGTTACCACACAGAACAGATTTTAACTTCAATCTTTAGCTGAGGACATTTACTATGTGAGGCAGGAACAGCCACAATTAGGCATTGTAGTAATGAGAGATCTTCCAGGAAGTCCAGAAAATAATTATTTTTCATCTAAGATCATGCAAAACCTGGACAAAGCAACATATAATAAAATTACTCTTGTGGAGCAGGAGTAGGCATTTGATGAATTATATAGGCACAGTCACATGACCTGTTGGCCTACATTGCAAATACCTGTGCTGTGGCAATTAAAAGGTAGAAGTAGAATAGGAGAGTTGTGGAAATAGACACTTAACTTTTGCGTAATGTGATGGTAGAGCTGCCTTTGAGAGGAGAACAAGTATGATTTCAGTACTATAGGGCTTATTTGAATACTGATTTTTAAATTTAATTTAAGTATGTGATAAATTTTCAGATGATTCACTGATATAGAAATAATAGGATGAAAACTTGTTGCACAAATGTTAATATTAAAGAAATAGTTGCTTTGTAAAATTTTTCTAACTATACCTTCACTTTCTTTTGAGGAATTAAAATTTATGTAAGACAAGGTTTCAAATTTTCAAGTGTTTGTTTTACTGAATTTTGACAAATATACACAATACCACAATCAAAATGTAGAACATTTTCATCAACCAGAAAGTTCTCTCTTGCCAGTTGTAGTCAATTTCTGCATCCAACTGGCAACCAGTGATTTGAATTGTATCATCATAGATTAATTAGTGTTGCCTGTTCTTAAATATTATATAAATGGAAAAAGAACCCAGAGAGAAAAGAATGCCCCAGGGTAGGATTCCATTTACCCTGGGGCATTCTTTTCTCTCTGGGTTCTTTTTCCACTTTCTCAGCCATATTTGCTGTTGTCCATTTTTTAAATTTTAGTTTTACCGATTGCTTTACAATAGCAAGTAATATTTTATTGTCCTTTTAATCTTGCAATTCTTTGCTGAATAATGGTTTTGAATACCTACTTATGTGCTACTTAAGTGTTGCAGCCTGTGCTCATATCTTATTCTTATGAAATGTCTGTTCAGGTCTGCAGTCTACTTGGTAATTTAGCTGATTGTCCTCTTATCAGTAAAAATTCTTTATTCTGGATACAAATTTTTGGCCAGATATGTGTATTTTAAATATTTTCTATCAGACTGTGACATGCCTTTTTATTTTCTTAATAGTTTTTATATGTAAATCTTACGAGTACTATGGATTTATTTTGTCTCATCTAAGAAATCTTAGTCCCCCAACTAGGGACTGAATCCAGTTTCTGGCAGTGAAAGCACAGAGTCCTAATCATGGGACTTCTGGGGAACTCCCTTGTTTTTCTCATATGTTGCTAAAAAAAGGTTTTCATTTCTCCTATTGAATTATCTTTCCATCTTTGTCAAAATCAATTGATTCTATATGTATGGGTGTATTTCTGAAATCTTTTTGAATTCTATTCTTAACCCAGTACAGCGGTGTTTTTTACCATGTTGTAAACTCATTGTAAATCTTTCACTTTGTTTTAGTTTTTCAACATTACTTGGTACATTCTGGTGACTTTGCATTTATATAAAAATTTGGAATTATTTCATGTTTTCTACAAAGACTGAAGTATTATTTGGAATGATACTGAATCTGATATCTTAACGATATTAGATCTTCCAAGAGTTTAATTTACATAGATTTAAGTATGGCGGTCTTGTTTACCTTCATCAAATTTACTCCCAAAGATATTTTTAATAGCTATGGAGGTGTAACTTACATATTATGAAAATTGTCCACTGTAAGTGTACAATTCAATACTTTTGTTCAATTTATAGATGACACAAACATCATTTCAGTCCAGTATTATAACATTTTGATCACCCAGAGAAGTTTCCTCACACTTATTTACAATTAATTCCCTTTCACCCTCATAACCCTAGGCTGCTATTGATCAAAGTTATATCTCTTTAAATGTCTTTACATTTAGTATTAAAGAATCATGTAATGCCTTTTTTTTTGGCAGCTAGTTTCTATCATTATCGTAATGTTATTGAGGTTCAACTTGGTTGAAGGATATCAGCGGTTTGTTCCTTTGGATTGGTGAATAGAATTTCACTGTTTTTCACAGATATTCATAATTTGTTCATTCTTTTACTAGTTGATAAGCATTTAGATTTCCCCCCTTGTTTTTGACTATTATGAATAAAACTGTCATGAACATTTCTGTACAAGTCTTTGTGAGGACACACATTTTCATTACTTTTAGGTAGACTCCTAGCAACTGGATTGCTTCGTTCTATGGTAACTTTGTGTTTAGCTTTCTTTCCCTGCCCCAAATGAGTTATAACTGACTTATTAGCTTCAAGTGTACACCGTCATGATTCAATATTTTTATGTATTAATATATGGTCATCACATGTTAGCTAGACTTGTTTTTAGCTTTTAAAGGAATTGATAATCTATTCTGTGAAGTGGTTAAACTCATACTTTCATGAACAACCTACAGGGTTCTGGTTGCTTCAAACACTTGCCAAAATTTGCTACTGTCTTATTACTACAGCCATTCTACTAGATATGTAGCATTTCATTGTGGTCTCAGTTTGTATTTACCTAATGAATAATGATGCTGAGCATCTTTTCACGTGCTCATTAGTGATTCCTATATCTCCTTTGGTGAAATGTCTATTCAAATCTTTTGCCCATATTTAAAAATTGGATTGTTTGGCTTCTTATTATTGACTTACAAGGAGTCTCTATGCATTGTGAATACAAGGCCTTTATCAGATAAATGATTTGTAAATATTTTCTCCCCGTCTGTAGCTTGCCTTTTCACTTTCCTAATGATGTCTTTAGAAGGATAAGGGTTTTAAATTATGATGGTGTCTTATTTACCAGTTGTTCAACCTTTAGCTGTTAAATATGACGTTGGTTGTGCCCCTTCAAAGATGGACACATGCTTATTCCCAGAACCCCAAAATATGTTACTTTACTGTCAAAAGGGACTTTGCAGAAGAGATCAAGTTTATAGACCCAGAGATAGGAAGATTATCCTAGATTATGAAGGAGGGCCCTTTGTAATCACACATATTCTTAAAAGCAGAGAATCTTCTCAGGCCATGGTCAGAGAAGGAGATGTGGTGATGGAAAAAGGGACAGAAAGGTGCTACATTGCTGACTTTGAAGAAGGAAGAGGGGGGCCATAAGTCAAGTAATGCACCCATCCTTAGGAGATGGAAAAGGCAAGAAAACGGATAGTCCCTCAGAAACTCTGCAAGAAAAAATAAGCCCTGCAGACCTTTTGTTATTTTATTATTATAAGATAATTTTGTTTTAAGTTACTGTTTGTGGTAATTAGTTATGGCAGCAGTAGAGGTAATACAGTTAAATTTAGAAAGCTTTCTTATCCCTAGATGGAGAGTTTTTATCATGAATGAATGTTGGGTTGTCTTAAATGCTGTTTCTGGACCTATCTGCATATGATAATGTGGTTTTCTGTCTTTTATCCTATTGATGTGGCATTATATAACTTGTTACTGTTCTTTTTATTATATATTAATATGCTAATATATGGTATATTATATTAATTGATTTTGCATGTTAAACCAACGTTTCTTTTTTTTTTTAATTAATTTTATTTTATTTTTAAACCTTACATAATTGTATTAGTTTTGCCAAATATCAAAATGAATCCACCACAGGTATACATGTGTTCCCCATCCTGGACCCTCCTCCCTCCTCCCTCCCCATACCATCCCTCTGGGTCGTCCCAGTGCACCAGCCCCAAGCATCCAGCATCGTGCATTGAACCTGGACTGGCATCTCGTTTCATACATGACATTTCACATGTTTCAATGCCATTCTCCCAAATCTTCCCACCCTCTCCCTCTCCCTCTCCCACAGAGTCCATAAGACTGTTCTATACATCAGTGTCTCTTTTGCTGTCTCGTATACAGGGTTATTGTTACCATCTTTCTAAATTCCATATATATGCGTTAGTATACTGTATTGATGTTTTTCCTTCTGGCTTACTTCACTCTGTATAATAGGCTCCAGTTTCATCCACCTCATTAGAACTGATTCAAATGTATTCTTTTTAATGGCTGAGTAATACTCCATTGTGTATATGTACCACGGCTTTCTTATCCATTCATCTGCTGATGGACATCTAGGTTGCTTCCATGTCCTGGCTATTATAAACAGTGCTGCGATGAACATTGGGGTACACGTGTCTCTTTCCCTTCTGGTTTCCTCAGTGTGTATGCCCAGTAGTGGGATTGCTGGATCATAAGGCAGTTCTATTTCCAGTTTTTTAAGGAATCTCCACACTGTTCTCCATAGTGGCTGTACTAGTTTGCATTCCCACCAACAGTGTAAGAGGGTTCCCTTTTCTCCACACCCTCTCCAGCATTTATTATTTGTAGACTTTTGGATCGCAGCCATTCTGACTGGTGTGAAATGGTATCTCATAGTGGTTTTGATTTGCATTTCTCTGATAATGAGTGATGTTGAGCATCTTTTCATGTGTTTGTTAGCCATCTGTATGTCTTCTTTGGAGAAATGTCTATTTAGATCTTTGGCCCATTTTTTGATTGGGTCATTTATTTTTCTGGAGTTGAGCTGTAGGAGTTGCTTGTATATTTTTGAGATTATTTGTTTGTCGGTTGCTTCATTTGCTATTATTTTCTCCCATTCTGAAGGCTGTCTTTTCACCTTGCTGATAGTTTCCTTTGATGTGCAGAAGCTTTTAAGTTTAATTAGGTCCCATTTGTTTATTTTTGCTTTTATTTCCAATATTCTGGGAGGTGGGTCATAGAGGATCCTGCTGTGATGTATGTCAGAGAGTGTTTTGCCTATGTTCTCCTCTAGGAGTTTTATAGTTTCTGGTCTTACGTTGAGATCTTTCATCCATTTTGAGTTTATTTTTGTATATGGTGTTAGAAAGTGTTCTAGTTTCATTCTTTTACAAGTGGTTGACCAGATTTCCCAGCACCACTTGTTAAAGAGATTGTCTTTAATCCATTGTATATTCTTGCCTCCTTTGTCAAAGATAAGGTGTCCGTATGTGCGTGGATTTATCTCTGGGCTTTCTATTTTGTTCCATTGATCTATATTTCTGTCTTTGTGCCAGTACCATACTGTCTTGATGACTGTGGCTTTGTAGTAGAGCCTGAAGTCAGGTAGGTTGATTCCTCCAGTTCCATTTTTCTTTCTCAAGATTGCTTTGGCTATTCGAGGTTTTTTGTATTTCCATACAAATTTTGAAATTATTTGTTCTAGCTCTGTGAAGAATACTGTTGGTAGCTTGATAGGGATTGCATTGAATCTATAAATTGCTTTGGGTAGTATACTCATTTTCACTATATTGATTCTTCCAATCCATGAACATGGTATATTTCTCCGTCTATTAGTGTCCTCTTTGATTTCTTTCACCAGTGTTTTATAGTTTTTTATATATAGGTCTTTAGTTTCTTTAGGTAGATATATTCCTAAGTATTTTATTCTTTTCATTGCAATGGTGAATGGAATTGTTTCCTTAATTTCTCTTTCTGTTTTCTCATTATTAGTGTATAGGAATGCAAGGGATTTCTGTGTGTTGATTTTATATCCTGCAACTTTACTATAATCATTGATTAGTTCTAGTAATTTTCTGGTGGAGTCTTTAGGGTTTTCTATGTAGAGGATCATGTCATCTGCAAATAGTGAGAGTTTTACTTCTTCTTTTCCAATTTGGATTCCTTTTACTTCTTTTTCTGCTCTGATTGCTGTGGCAATGTTTCTTTTGTGAGATAAATCTACTTGGTCATGGTACATATTCCTTTATAAATGTTGCCAAATACACTTTGCTACTATTTTGTTGAATATTTTTTAATCTGTGTTTATGAGGTATAGTGACCTATAGTTTCTTTTCTGGTGATATCTTTGACTTTGTAATCAGAGTAATATCAAGGATATTTTCATGCTATTGTTAAGTGGTATTGCTTTCTAATTCATATTCCAATTGTTTACTTTACTGTTAGTTTTTTTCCTGTATCAAACATGAAAGCACTTTTTCCTATGACACAGTTATTGTAATGCTCTCATAAGTTTTAATCCAGAGGCTTTATAACCTTAGCTATTAGATTTAAGTCTGTATTCATCTCAGGTTAATTCAGGAGCGTGGAGTTTGCTTTATTTCTCCCATTGCATTTTTAGGCTTTCCAGGGGTTGCTAGTGGTAAAGAAACTGACTGCCAATGCAGGAAAGAGGAGACGCGTGCTTGATCGCTGGGTCAGGAAGATACCCTGGAGGAGAACATGGCAATCCATTCCAGTATTCTTGCCTGGAGAATCCCATGAACAGAGTAGCCTTGTGGGCTACAGTCCACAGGGTTGCAAAGAGTTGGACACAGCTGAAGCTACTCAACACACACACACACATTGCATATTCAATACTTTAAAAAATTGAATTTCTTTGAAACATTTGTTCAATACTACTTTACTGTTTAGGTTTTGGACTATTTAATTAAATTATTTGTTTGTATTTTTGCCATTATTACCATGGTTTTGATTACTGCATCTTGGTAGTAAACCTTTGAAGTCAACTAGAAAAATCCTCAAATTTAGTTTTCTGATTTCAATATTGTTATGACAATTCTATGTCCTTTACAGTTTATTTAAAATTTAGGAAGTAATTACCAATTTCTATGAGAACATCTGCAGATATTTTCTTCAAATTTCATTGACAATATAGACTCAATTTGAGAAAATTAATGTCTTAAAATATAAAGCTTTTCAATTCATGAATACAATACAGTTTCATTTTATTTGAATTGTCTTTTTTTTTTTTTTAGCAACTTTTGATTTTAGTTCTCAGTGTAGAAGTCTTATATCTCTTTTGTTACATTTTTTCCTAAGCATTTTTTAAATTTATTTTTTAAATTTTTATTTTATTTTTAAACTTTATATAATTGTATTAGTTTTGCCAAACATCAAAATGAATCCGCCGCAGGTATACATGTGTTCCCCATCCTAGACCCTCCTCCCTCCTCCCTCCCCATACCATCCCTCTGGGTCGTCCCAGTGCACCAGCCCCAAGCATCCAGCATCGTGCATTGAACCTGGACTGGCATCTCGTTTCCTACATGATATTTTATGTGTTTCAATGTCATTCTCCCAAATCTTCCCACCCTCTCCCTCTCCCACAGAGTCCATAAGACTGTTCTATACATCAGTGTCTCTTTTGCTGTCTCGTACACCGGGTTATTGTTACCATCTTTCTAAATTCCATATATATGCGTTAGTATACTGTATTTATGTTTTTCCTTCTGGCTTACTTCACTCTGTATAATAGGCTCCAGCTTCATCCACCTCATTAGAACTGATTCAAATGTATTCTTTTTAATGGCTGAGTAATACTCCATTGTGTATATGTACCACGGCTTTCTTATCCATTCATCTGCTGATGGACATCTAGGTTGCTTCCATGTCCTGGCTATTATAAACAGTGCTGCGATGAACATTGGGGTACACGTGTCTCTTTCCCTTCTGGTTTCCTCAGTGTGTATGCCCAGTAGTGGGATTGCTGGATCATAAGGCAGTTCTATTTCCAGTTTTTTAAGGAATCTCCACACTGTTCTCCATAGTGGCTGTACTAGTTTGCATTCCCACCAACAGTGTAAGAGGGTTCCCTTTTCTCCACACCCTCTCCAGCATTTATTATTTGTAGACTTTTGGATCGCAGCCATTCTGACTGGTGTGAAATGGTATCTCATAGTGGTTTTGATTTGCATTTCTCTGATAATGAGTGATGTTGAGCATCTTTTCATGTGTTTGTTAGCCATCTGTATGTCTTCTTTGGAGAAATGTCTATTTAGATCTTTGGCCCATTTTTTGATTGGGTCATTTATTTTTCTGGAGTTGAGCTGTAGGAGTTGCTTGTATATTTTTGAGATTATTTGTTTGTCAGTTGCTTCATTTGCTATTATTTTCTCCCATTCTGAAGGCTGTCTTTTCACCTTGCTGATAGTTTCCTTTGATGTGCAGAAGCTTTTAAGGTTAATTAGGTCCCATTTGTTTATTTTTGCTTTTATTTTCGCGGATAGCCAAAGCGATCCTGAGAAAGAAGAATGGAACTGGAGGAATCAACCTACCTGACTTCAGGCTCTACTACAAAGCCACAGTTATCAAGACAGTATGGTACTGGCACAAAGACAGAAATATAGATCAATGGAACAAAATAGAAAGCCCAGAGATAAATCCACGCACATACGGACACCTTATCTTTGACAAAGGAGGCAAGAATATAAAGACAATCTCTTTAACAAATGATGCTGGGAAATCTGGTCAACCACTTGTAAAAGAATGAAACTAGACCACTTTCTAACACCATACACAAAAATAAACTCAAAATGGATTAAAGATCTAAACATAAGACCAGAAACTATAAAACTCCTAGAGGAGAACATAGGCAAAACGCTTTCTGACATACATCAAAGCAATTTATAGATTCAATGCAATCCCTATCAAGCTACCAACAGTATTCTTCACAGAGCTAGAACAAATAATTTCATAATTTGTATGGAAATACAAAAAACCTCGAATTAAATATATTTTTTTATTGAAGGATAATTGCTTTACAGAATTTTGTTGTTTTCTGTCAAACTTCAACATGAATCAGCCATAGGTATGCATATATCCCCTCCCTTTTGAACCTCCTTCTCATCTCCCTCCCCATCCTACACCTCTAGTTTGATATAGAGCACCTGTTTGAGTTTTCTGAGCCATACAGCAAATTCTCATTTGCTATCTATTTAACACATGCTAATATAAGTTTCCATGTTGCTCTCTCCATACAGCTCACCTTCTCATCCCCTCTCCCCGTGTCCATAAGTCTATTTTCTATGTCTGTTTCACCACTATTGCCCTGTAAATAAATTCTTCAGCACCATTTTTCTAGATTCTGGAGAAGAAATGTGTATATATGTGCGTTAGAATATATGTTTATCTTTCTCTTTCTGACTCACTTCACTCTATACAAGGTTCTAGGTTCATTCACCTCGTCAGAACTGACTCAAATGCGTTCCTTTTTATGGCTGAGTAATACTTCATTGTGTACAGGTACCACTACTACTTTATCCATTCATCTGTCAATGGGCATCTAGGTTGCTTCCATGTTCTAGCTATTATAAATAGTGCTGCAGTGAACAATGGGATAATGCATCTTTTTCAATTTTGGTTTCCTCGGGCTATATGCCAAGGAGTAGGATTGCTGGGTCATATGGTGGTTTTATTCCTAGTTTTTTAAGGAATCTCCATACCATCTTCCATAGTGGCTGTATCAATTTACATTTGCACCAACACTGCAAGGGCGTTCTCTTTTCTCCACACCCTCTCCAACATTTATTGTTTGTAGACTTTTTGATGAGGGCCATTCTGACTGGTGTGAGGTGATATCTCATTGCAGTTTTGATTTGCATTTCTCTAATAATGAGTGATGTTGAGCATCCTTTCATGTGTCTGTTAGCCATCTGTATGTCTTCTTTGGAGGAGTGTCTGTTTAGGTCTTTTTCCCACTTTTTGATTGGGTTGTTTGTTCTTCTGGTATTGAGTTGTATGAGCTGCTTGTATATTTTGGATATTAATCCTTTGTCAGTTGTTTCATTTACTATTATTTTCTCCCATTCTGAGGATTGTCTTTTCACTTTGCTTATACTTTCCCTTGATATGCAAAAGCTTTTAAAGTTTAATCAGATTCCACTTGTTTACTTTAGTTTTTATTTCTGTTATTCTAGGAGGTGGGTCATAGTGGATCTTGCTTTGATTTATGTCATCGAGTGTTCTGACTATGTTTTCCTCTAAGAGTTTTATAGTTTCTGCTCTTACATTTAGGTCTGTAATCCATTTTAAGTTTGCTTTTGTGTATGGTGTTAAGAAGTGTTCTAATTTCATTCTTTCACATGTCACTGTCCAGTTTTCCTAGCACCATTTATTGAAGAGGCTGTCTTTGCCCCATTGTATATTCTTACCTCCTTTGTAAAAAATAATGTATCCCTAGGTGCATGGGTTTATTTCTGGGCTTTCTATCTTGTTGCATTGGTCTATATTTCTGTTTTTATGGCAGTACCATACTGTCTTGATGACTGTAGCTTTGTAGTATATTCTGAAGTCAGAAAGGTTGATTCCTCCAGCTCCATTCTTCTTTCTCAAGACTGCTTTGGCTATTCAGGGTCTTTTGTATTTTCATATGAATTGTAAAATTTTTTGTTCTAGTTCTGTGAAAAATGCGATTGGTAATTTGATAGGGATTGCATTGAATCTGTAGATTGTATTTGGTAGTATAGTCATTTTCACAATATTGATTCTTCCTACCCAGGAACATGGAATATCTTTCCATCTGTTTATGTTGTCTTTGATTTCTTCCATCAGTGTCTTGTAATTTTCTGTGTACAGTTCTTTTGTCTCCTTAGATAAGTTTATTCCTAGATATTTAATTCTTTTTGTTTCAATGGTGAATGGGATTGATTCCTTAGTTTCTCTTTCTGATTTTTTATTGTTAGTATATAGAAATGTAAGTGATTTCTGTGTATTGATTTTGTATCCTGCAACTTTGCTATATTCACTGATTAGCTCTAGTAATTTTCTGATACTATCTTTAGGGTTTTCTATGTACAGTATCATGTCATCTGCAAACAGTGAAAGCTTTACTTCTTTTAAAATCTGTATTCCTGAGAGGAGCCAAGATGGCGGAGGAGTAGGACGGGGAGAACACTTTCTCCCCCACAAATTCATCAAAAGAGCATTTAAACGTCGAGTAAATTCCACAAAACAACTTCTGAATGCCGGCAGAGGACATCAGGCACCCAGAAAAGCAATCCAACTCTTCGAAAGGAGCGCGACTGAACAAAGAGAAGAAATACAGCTCCACCCATCAGAACACCGACACAAGCTTCCCTAACCAGGAAACCTTGACAAGCCACCTGTACAAACCCACACACAGTGAGGAAAAGCCACAATAAAGAGAACTCCACAAACTGCCAGAATACAGAAAGGACACCCCAAACTCAGCAATTTAAACAAGATGAAGAGACAGAGGAATAGCCAGCAGATAAAGGAACAGGATAAATGCCCACCAAACCAAACAAAAGAGGAAGAGATAGGGAATCTTCCTGATAAAGAATTCCGAATAATGATAGTGAAATTGATCCAAAATCTTGAAATTAAAATGGAATCACAGATAAATAGCTTGGAGACAAGGATTGAGAAGATGCAAGAAAGGTTTTTTTGTTTTGTTTTGTTTTGTTTTTGTTTGTTTTTTTTTTTTTGGAATATATAATGGCACTACTCAGATATCTTGCCCTATCTTTCCTTATTTTCACTGCATGCATTTAATCACTGTATTACTTAATGTTTGATTTGTTATTATGGGCATTTCAAATAGACAAGCATGAAATTGTAATGACAAGAAGCCTATTTTATATTGAGGATATATGCATTTGTATTTCACACACCAGAGATATTAAACACTGATTAATTTTATGCTGCTGTTTATTAAAAATGTTTACCATAAACTATTTCCTGAATATTGCTATCATGGAGGTATTTGGGAATTTTAATATTATTTCTCCTGATGTTTGACATTTCATAGAAAGAGGAATCATAATTTCTATTTACTGCTATTTCATTGAAATGCTTTTTTTTTCAAGTAAGCTGTTTTTTTTTTTTTCCATGTGCGCTTAAGAAAAAGGTGAAATTCATTGTTTTGGGATGAAATGTCCTATAGCTATCAATTAGGTCTAACTGGTCTATTGTATCGTTTAAAGTTTGTGTTTCCTTGTTAATTTTCTGTTTAGTTGATCTATCCATAGGTGTGAGTGGGGTATTAAAGTCTCCCACTTTTATTATGTTATTGTTAATTTCTCCTTTCATACTTGTTAGCATTTGTCTTACATACTGCGGTGCTCCCGTGTTGGGTGCATATATATTTATAATTGTTATATCTTCTTCTTGGATTGATCCTTTGATCATTATGTAGTGACCTTCTTTGTCTCTTTTCACAGCCTTTGTTTTAAAGTCTAATTTATCTGATACGAGTATTGTGACTCCTGCTTTCTTTTGGTCCCTATTTGCATGGAAAATCTTTTTCCAGCCCTTCACTTTCCGTCTGTATGTGTCCCCTGTTTTGAGGTGGGTCTCTTGTAGACAACATATGTAGGGGTCTTGTTTTTGAATCCATTCAGCCAGTCTTTGTCTTTTGGTTGGGGCATTCAACCCATTTACGTTTAAGGTAATTACTGATAAGTATGATCCCGTTGCCATTTACTTTATTGTTTGGGGTTCGAGTTTATACACCGTTTTTGTGTTTTCTGTCTAGAGAATATCCTTTAGTATTTGTTGGAGAGCTGGTTTGGTGGTGCAGAATTCTCTCAGCTTTTGCTTGTCTGAAAAGCTTTTGATTTCTCCTTCATACTTAAGTGAGATCCTTGCTGGATACAATAATCTGGGCTGTAGGCTATTTTCTTTCATCATTTTAAGTATGTCTTGCCATTCCCTCCTGGCTTGAAGAGTTTCTATTGAAAGATCAGCTGTTATCCTTATGGGAATTCCCTTGTGTGTTATTTGTTGTTTTTCCCTTGCTGCTTTTATTTGTTCTTTGTGTTTGATCTTTGTTAATTTGATTAATATGTGTCTTGGGGTGTTTCTCCTTGGGTTTATCCTGTTTGGGACTCTCTGGGCTTCTTGGACTTGGGTGATTATTTCCTTCCCCAGTTTAGGGAAGTTTTCAACTATTATCTCCTCAAGTATTTTCTCATGGTCTTTCTTTTTGTCTTCTTCTTCTGGAACCCCTATGATTCGAATGTTGTAGCGTTTAATATTGTCCTGGAGGTCTCTGAGATTGTCCTCATTTCTTTTAATTCGTTTTTCTTTTATCCTCTCTGATTCATTTATTTCTACCATTCTATCTTCTAATTCACTAATCCTATCTTCTGCCTCTGTTATTCTACTATTTGTTGCCTCCAGAGTGTTTTTAATTTCATTTATTGCATTATTCATTATATATTGACTCTTTTTTATTTCTTCTAGGCAAGAAAGGTTTAACAAGGACCTAGAAGAAATAAAAAAGAGTCAATATATAATGAATAATGCAATAAATGAAATTAAAAACACTCTGGAGGCAACAAATAGTAGAATAACAGAGGCAGAAGATAGGATTAGTGAATTAGAAGATAGAATGGTAGAAATAAATGAATCAGAGAGGATAAAAGAAAAACGAATTAAAAGAAATGAGGACAATCTCAGAGACCTCCAGGACAATATTAAACGCTACAACATTCGAATCATAGGGGTTCCAGAAGAAGAAGACAAAAAGAAAGACCATGAGAAAATACTTGAGGAGATAATAGTTGAAAACTTCCCTAAACTGGGGAAGGAAATAATCACCCAAGTCCAAGAAGCCCAGAGAGTCCCAAACAGGATAAACCCAAGGAGAAACACCCCAAGACACATATTAATCAAATTAACAAAGATCAAACACGAAGAACAAATATTAAAAGCAGCAAGGGAAAAACAACAAATAACACACAAGGGAATACCCATAAGGATAACAGCTGATCTTTCAATAGAAACTCTTCAAGCCAGGAGGGAATGGCAAGACATACTTAAAATGATGAAAGAAAATAACCTACAGCCCAGATTATTGTATCCAGCAAGGATTTCATTTAAGTATGAAGGAGAAATCAAAAGCTTCTCAGACAAGCAAAAGCTGAGAGAATTCTGCACCACCAAACCAGCTCTCCAACAAATACTAAAGGATATTCTCTAGACAGAAAACACAAAAACAGTGTATAAATTCGAACCCCAAACAATAAAGTAAATGGCAACGGGATCATACTTATCAGTAATTACCTTAAACGTAAATGGGTTGAATGCCCCAACCAAAAGACAAAGACTGGCTGAATGGATACAAAAACAAGACCCCTACATATGTTGTCTACAAGAGACCCACCTCAAAACAGGGGACACATACAGACGGAAAGTGAAGGGCTGGAAAAAGATTTTCCATGCAAATAGGGACCAAAAGAAAGCAGGAGTAGCAATACTCATATCAGATAAAATAGACTTTAAAACAAAGGCTGTGAAAAGAGACAAAGAAGGTCACTACATAATGATCAAAGGATCAATCCAAGAAGAAGATATAACAATTATAAATATATATGCACCCAACACGGGAGCACCGCAGTATGTAAGACAAATGCTAACAAGTATGAAAGGAGAAATTAACAATAACACAATAATAATGGGAGACTTTAATACCCCACTCACACCTATGGATAGATCAACTAAACAGAAAATTAACAAGGAAACACAAACTTTAAACGATACAATAGACCAGTTAGACCTAATTGATATCTATAGGTCATTTCATCCCAAAACAATGAATTTCACCTTTTTCTCAAGCGCACATGAAACCTTCTCCAGGATAGATCACATCCTGGGCCATAAAGCTAGCCTTGGTAAATTAAAAAAAATAGAAATCATTCCAAGCATCTTTTCTGACCACAATGCAGTAAGATTAGATCTCAATTACAGGAGAAAAACTATTAAAAATTCCAACATATGGAGGATGAACAACACCCTGCTGAATAACCAACAAATCACAGAAGAAATCAAAAAAGAAATCAAAATTTGCATAGAAACGAATGAAAATGAAAACACAACAACCCAAAACCTGTGGGACACGGTAAAAGCAGTCCTAAGGGGAAAGTTCATAGCAATACAGGCACACCTCAAGAAACAAGAAAAAAGTCAAATAAATAACCTAACTCTACACCTAAAGCAACTAGAAAAGGAAGAAATGAAGAACCCCAGGGTTAGTAGAAGGAAAGAAATCTTAAAAATTAGAGCAGAAATAAATGCAAAAGAAACAAAAGAGACCATAGCAAAAATCAACAAAGCCAAAAGCTGGTTCTTTGAAAGGATAAATAAAATTGATAAACCATTAGCCAGACTCATCAAGAAACAAAGGGAGAAAAATCAAATCAATAAAATTAGAAACGAAAATGGAGAGATCACAACAGACAACACAGAAATACAAAGGATCATAAGAGACTATTATCAACAATTATATGCCAATAAAATGGACAACGAGGAAGAAATGGACAAATTCTTAGAAAAGTACAACTTTCCAAAACTCGACCAGGAAGAAATAGAAAACCTTAACAGACCCATCACAAGCATGGAAATTGAAACTGTAATCAAAAATCTTCCAGCAAACAAAAGCCCAGGTCCAGACGGCTTCACAGCTGAATTCTACCAAAAATTTAGAGAAGAGCTAACACCTATCCTGCTCAAACTCTTCCAGAAAATTGCAGAGGAAGGTAAACTTCCAAACTCATTCTATGAGGCCACCATCACCCTAATACCAAAACCTGACAAAGATCCCACAAAAAAACAAAACTACAGGCCAATAAAATCTGTATTCCTTTTATTTCTTTTTCTTCTCCGATTGCTGTAGCTAGGACTTCCAGAACTATATTGAATAGTAGTGGTGTATGTGGACATCCTTGTCTTGTTTCTAATCTTAGGGGGGAATGCTTTCAGTTTTTCACCATTGAGAATAATGTTTGCTGTAGGCTTATCATATATGGCCTTAACTATGTTGAGGTAGGTTTCTTCTATACCCATTTTATGAAGAGTTTTAATCATAAATGGGTGCTAAATTTTGTCAAAGGCTTTTTTCTGCATCTGTTGAGATTATCATATGGTTTTTATCTTTCAATTTCTTAATATGGTGTATCACATTGATTGATTTGTGTATATTAAAGAATCCTTGCATTCCTGGAATAAACCCAACTTGATCATGGTATATGAGCTTTTTGATGTGTTGCTGAATTCTATTTGCTAAAATTTTATTGAGAATTTTTGCATCTATGTTCATCAGTGATATTGGCCTGTAGTTTTCTTTTTTTGTGTTGTCTTTGGTTTTGGTATCAGGGTGATGGTGGCCTCATAGAATGAGTTTGAAAGTGTTCCTTCCTCTGCAATTTTTTGAAAGAGTTTGAAGGATAGGCATTAGCTCTTCTCTAAATGTTTGGTAGAATTCTCCTGTGAAGCCATCTGGACCTGGGCTTTTGTTTTATGAGAGATTTTTGATCACAGCTTCAGTTTCAGTGCTTGTAATTGGGTTGTTCATAATTTCTATTTCTTCCTGGTTCAGTCTTGAGAGATTGAACATTTCTAAGAATCTGTCCATTTCTTCCAGGTTATCCATTTTATTGCCATATAGTTGTTCATAATAGTCTGTTATAATCCTTTATATTTCTGCATTGTCTGTTGTACCTTCTCCTTTTTCATTTCTAATGTTGTTGATTTGATTCTTCTCTCTTGATGAGTCTGGCTAAAGGTTTGTCCATTTTGTTTATTTTCTCAAAGAACCAGCTTTTAGTTTTACTAATCTTCACTATTGTTTCTTTCATTTCTTTTTCAATGATTTCTTCTCAGATTGTTATGATTTATTTCCTTCTCCTAATTTTGGGTTTTTTGATGTTGTTGTTGTTCTTTCTCCAGTTGTTTTAGGTATGAAGTTAGGTTATCTGTTCAATGTTTTTCTTGTTTCTTGAGGTGGGATTGTATTGCTATAAACTTCCCTCTTAGAACTGCTTTTGCTGCACCCTATAGGTTTTGAGTTGTCATGTTTTCATTATCATTTGTTTCTAGAATTTTTTTAATTTCCTTTTTTATTTCTTCAGTAATCTGTTGGTTATTTAGAAATGTGGTGTTTAATCTCCATGTGTTTGTGTTTCTTACAGTTTTTCTTCTTGCAATTTATATCTAGTCTCATAGGGTTGTGGTCAGAGAAGATGTTTGATATGATTTCAATTTTCTTAAATTTACTAAGGTTTGATTTGTGACCCAAGATGTGGTATATCAAGGAGAATGTTCCATATGCACTTGAGAAGAGGTGTATTCTTCTGCATTTGGATGGAATGTCCTGAAGATGTCAATGAGATCCATCTCATCTATTATATCATTTAAGATTTGTGTTTCCTTATTAATTTTCTATTTTGATGATCTGTCCATTGGTGTGAGTGGGGTGCTATAGTCTTCTACTATTTTTGTCTTACTGTCAATTTCTCCTTTTATATCTGTTAGTGTTTTTCTTATGTTTTGAGGTGCTTCTATGTTGGTTGCCTAGATATTTACAGTATTATATCTTCCTTTTGGATTGATCCCTTGATCATTATGTAGTGTCCTTCCTTATCTCTTGGAATATTCTTTATTTTAAGGTCTGTTTTGTCTGATACGAGGATTGCTACTTCAGCTTTCTTTTGCTTCCCACTTGCACAGAATATATTTTTCCATCCTCTCACTTTCAGTCATATGTGGCTTTAGGTCTGAAGTGAGTTTCTTGTAGACAGCATGTATATGGGTCTTGTTTTTGTATTCATTCAACCAGTCTGTGTCTTTTGGTTGGAGCATTTAATCCATATACATTTAAAGTAATTATTGATATATATGTTCCTATTGCCATTTTCTCAATTGTTTGGGGTTGATTTTGTAGATCTTTTTTCTTCTCTTACATTTCTTGACTATACAAGTCCCTTTAACATTTGTTGTAAAGGTGGTTTGGTGGTACTGAATTCTAACTTTTGCTTGTCTGAAAAGCTTTTTATATCTCCATCAATTTTGAATGATATCCTTCCCGTGTACAGTAATCTTGGTTATAGATTTTTCCCTTCAGCACTTTAAATATATCCTGCCATTCCTTTCTGGCCTACAGAGTTTCTGCTGAAAGATCAGGTATTAAGCCTTTGGGATTTCCCTCATATGTTGCTTATTGCTCCTCCCTTGCTGCTTTTAATATTCTTTTTTTGTGTTTAATTTCTGTTAGTTTGATTAGTATGTGTCTTGGCATGTTTCTCTTTGGGTTTTTCCTGTATGGGACTCTTTGTGCCTCTTGGACTTAATTGACTATTTCCTTTTCCCTGCTGGGGAAATTTTCAACTACAATCTCTTCAAAAATTTTCTTGTACCCTTTCTTTTTCACTTCTTCTTCTGGGACCCATATCATTTGAATGGTGGCATGTTTGATATTGTCCCAGAGGTCTCTGATACTATCCTCAGTTCTTTTCATCCTTTTTACTTTATTCTGCTCTTCAGAGGTTTTCCCCACCATTTATCTTCAGGCTCACTGATTTGTTCTTCTGCTTCAGATATTCTGCTATTGATTCTTTCTAGAGTATTTTTAATTTCAGTAATTTTATTGTTTCTCTGTGTATGCTTATTCTTTAATTCTTCTAGGTCTTTGTTAATTGAGTCTTGCATTTTCTCCATTTTATTTTCAAAGTTTTTGATCATCTTTACTATCATTATTCTGAATTCTTTTTCAGGTTCAGTTCAGTTCAGTTCAGTGGCTCAGTCGTGTCTGACTCTTTGCGACCCCATGAATCACAGCATGCCAGGCCTCCCTGTCCGTCACCAACTCCTGGACTCAGACTCATGTCCATTGAGTCGGTGATGCCATCCAGCCATCTCATCCTCTGTCGTCCCTTTCTCCTCCTGCCCCCAATCCCTCCCAGCATCAGAGTCTTTTCCAATGAGTCAACTCTTTGCATGAGGTGGCCAAAGTCCTGGAGTTTCAGCTTTAGCATCATTCCTTCCAAAGAAATCCCAGGGCTAATCTCCTTCAGAATGGACTGGTTGGATCTCCTTGCAGGCCAAGGGACTCTCAAGAGTCTTCTCCAACACCACAGTTCAAAAGCATGTCTATTTCCTCTTCAAATATTTGAACTTCTGTGTTTCTGGTTTGTTCCTTCATTTCTGTAGTATTTCTCTGACTTTTTGTTACTTTAGAAAAACTTATTGTGTTTGAGGTCTTCTTTTTCCAGGCTTCAAGGTTGAATTCTTTCTTCCTTTTGGGTTCTGCCCTCCTAAGGTTGGTCCAGTGGTTTGTGTAAGCTTCATATAGGGTGAGATTTGTGCTGAGTTTTTGTTTGTTTGTTTTTCCTCTGATGGGCAAGGCTTAGTGAGGTGGTGATCCTGTCTGCTGATGATTGAGTTTGTATTTTTGTCTGTTGTTTAGGTGAGGTGTCCTGAATAGGGTGCTACTGGTGGTTAGGAGATGCTGTGTCTTGTATTTAAGTGGTTTCCTTTGTATGAGTTCTGACTATTTGATACTCCCTAGGGTTAGTTCTCTGGTAGTCTAGGGTCTTGGAGCCAGTGCTCCCACTCCAAATGCTCAGGGCTTGATCTCTGGTCAGGAATGATGATTCCATAAGTGGTTTGTTATGGCATTAAGTGAGATTAAAACAAATATCCAAAAAGGAGAAACCAAAGTTGAACCCCAGACAAATGGCAGTTACAAAATCAGGCAAATAATAATTAAAATAATGGAATATACACATACACATACATGAACAAAATCAAAATAGTCCACCAAAAATAAAGTACAATAGATTGATCTGGGGAACAAAGAAAATTGAAAATTATATTTATCTGTTAAGAACAAAACTAACTAAAGTTCAAACTGGAAAACAAAGCAAGGTGTCAAGTGGGGAATAAAGTGATAAAAACAAAACTAACAAATACGTTGAGAGGGAAGGAAAGAAAGAAAGAATATATGCAAAGTTAAATAGAGGTAGATGAAGAAAACTTATGTACATTAAAGATTAACTGCAAGGGGTAAAAGAATAGTAGGAAAGGCAAACAAATGAATAAATGTAGAAAAAAATACAATAGGTTTAAAAAATTAAAAACTAAAATTATAAAAAAGAGAAAAGAATTAAAAAAAAATGGAAGAAGAAAGTAAAAAGGAAAAAAAAAAAAAAAAGCAAAACTCCCCAGAACTGCAAAAGCCCAATGTAAAGGCAGAGGTTTATAACAGCAATAAAAAATGTGGCTGAATATACACATATACATATACACGCATAAGCAAAATCAAAAGAGTCCAACAAAAATAAAGTATAATAGTTTGATCCAGCGAATAAGGAAACCAAAAATTTTGTCTAGGAGAACAAAACTAACTAAAGCACAAACTGGAAAACAAAACTAAAGCAAGGTTCCAAATGGGGAATATAGCAATGAAAATAAAATTAGCAAATATGTTGCGAAGAAAGGAAAGAAAGAAAAGAAAGAAAGAATACTTATGCAAAGTTAAATAGAGGTAGATAAAGAAAATTTATATAAATTAAAGATTAATTGCAAGGCAAAAGAATAGTAGGAAAAGAAAACAAGGAATAAATGTAAAAAAAATAATATGTTTAAAAAATTATTTAAAGAGAAAAGAAAAAAGAAAACTCCCCAGAACTCCAAAAGCCCAATATAGAGGCAGAGGTTTATAACAATAATAAAAAATGTGACTGAGAAAAAAAAGAAAAAAAAATCTCAAAAGCTTAATTAGATTTTACAGTGCCGATAAAACCAACAACTACAAAAGAGGGAGGAAAAAGGGGGAAAAAATCCAAAAGAATCTACAGAACAAGTCAAAACATTAGAATAGTAAATTTTTTCTGAGTCAGTGCTGTCACAGTCCTTTCCCTCACTGGGAGTCACAGTCCACCTCACCTCCCTAGGATGCCCTCCAACACTGTGCTGATCTTTGGACCTGCTGTGGGGGCAACTCAGACTCTAATCTGGTCCTACTCCAGTGTGTCCTTGCCTCCAATGCCCAGAACTATCAGAACTAGTGTGTTTTCTTTTGTGGGAGCTCTCAATGACCTTTAATATATTCCATAGACACGCTCTGCCTAGTTGATTGTGTGGATTTAATCTGTAGCTTATACAGCTAGTGGGAAGTTTTTGGGTCTTCTTCCTTAGTCACACTGCCCCTGGGTTTCAATTATGGTTTTATTTCCACTTCTGCATGTGGGTTGTCCATTGGGATTTGCTACTGAGGTTGCCCTGGAGGACTTGGATCTGCCCCAGTGAAGGCCAGGTGTGGAGGTGGTACAGCTGCTTGGGTCGCAGGGGTTCTGGCAGCACCAGGTACTCAGGGAAGTTGGTTGCTAGGGCAGCAGGAAATATAGTGCTCTAGAAGGGTATGACAGCTAGAATTGGCCAGTATGCTCCAGTATTCTTTCCTGGAGAAGCCTCCTTCCTGACAGAGAAGTCTGGCAAGCCACAGCTTAAAGGGTCACAAAGAGTCAGACACTACCAAAGTGACCCTGCGTGCATAGATGCAAGACCTTTTTTGCCTGTCGCAGCTCTGCCCCAGTGAGAGTCAAGCGTGAAGGTCACGCAGCTGCTTGGCTTGTGGGGACCTTGGTAGTGCCAAGTGTGCAGGGACACAGACTGCCTCTGCTGCAGGAGTTATGACCCTATCAGAGTCTTTTTTCGAGCCTCTTGTAGCTGGTGACTAGAAAACCTCTTTGGCCAGTCTTTCTCCATAGCGCTGCTGTTTCAGGCACTTAGAGGGCTCCCTTGCCTGGGGTCTTTCTCTGTTGTTCAGCATGTCAGGCACATAGAAGGGCACCCCTGACTGGGGTCCTACTCTGTAGTTCAGTGCCTCAGGCCTTTGATGGGCTAGCCTGTCTATTGTTCAGCTGCCAATGCTGGCATATGGGGAGAGAGAGTCTATGGTGATGGCTCCACCCCACCCTGACTCAGCAGTATCACCTTGCTTCCCTGGTTGCTGGGCTTTCCTCCACAGGCATTTCCCACCACAGTCTTCTCCCTCACAGCCCCTCAATCTGTCTCTCTGCAGTCAACAGCAGCCCTCCCCTGGGATTGCTCCACAATCCCTAAACTCCAGCTCCCAGCCACTGCTCCTTCCAGGGAATCTACATCCCTGTCTGGGGTATGTATGACTGTGGCAAGGACTGTCTGATTCTCATTCCATTTAGGCTGCCACAGATCAACTGTTTCACTCTCAGCCTTAAATGTTTCTCCTCTGACTCAGACAATCACCCCGATGTGGGGATTGGACCCCTGCTTCATTTCCTCCACCTACTGAGGGCAGGTCCACTCCTACTCACACTCCTGTTTTTCCCTAGTTCCTTCATCCTACCAAGTTTTGCATGGGTCTATATATTCTTTTCCACTGGTCAGGCACTATCTGCTCTCAGCTGGTGTTCTGCATGCACTTCTTTGTCTGAAGTTGTATTCCTGATGTATCCATGGAGATAGATGTACTCCACATCCACCTGCTCCTCCTCCATCTTGTTTTACCTAAGCATTTTCTATTTTTGGATGCTATGTAAATGGTATCACTTTTGAAAATTTGTTTTCCCATTGTTCATTTTTAGTATATATCAATGCAGTTGGTTTTCGGATAAAGACTTTGTATCTTGTGACATTGCTAAATTCGCTTATTATTTCTATTCACTTTTAAGACTGATTTCCTTCATGTGCAATCATGTCACTTGCAAAAAAATAAAAAAGACAATAAAAATTCTTTGTTCTTACTTTTGTATGCCTCTTCTATTTCTTTTTCCATTTTAATGCACTGGCCATTGAAGTTGAGTATTAAAGGTGAAAAAGGACATTTTTGTCTTATTGTTGATTTTAGAATTTAATGTGTTACCATTAAGAATGATATCAGCTATAATTTTTTAGATGCCCTTTACCAATTGACTTCTTTTTATTTTTAATTTGCTGCTTTAAATAATTTTTTAAAAAACAGTGAATGGCTATTTTCTAATTTATTTTGATTTCTCTACTGACCCATAAATTACTTAGAAAAGTATTTTTAAACTTAAGTCTTTAGATATTTTCCAATTACATTTTGTTTTGAATTCTAACACAGTTACATTTTGTTCAATACATTTCAATCATTTTAAACTTTTTGAAACTTGTTTTATATCCCAATACTACATGATCTTTCCTGGTGAATGTTCTAAGTCCTGTTAAGGAAAAAAACAAAAGTGACGTTGGGTGTAAGGTTATCTAAATGTTAATTTGTCCAAGCTGTGACTGTGTTATTCAAATATTCATACTGATGGCTGTCTTATTTATTGCCTAAAGAAGGGGGTTAAATTTTTCAATTTTGTGGGTTTATTTCTTTAATTTTTAGTTCTGCTTCATTTATTTGGTAGGTTTGTTATTAGTTACCTACATTTTAAACATTGTTTTGTCTTCTTGGTGAACTGAACCTTTCTTCATTCTCAAATTTCCCTGTTAATTTTTTTGTAATAGTGTTTGAGTGTAATTTTTCTCATAATAAAAACTTGCATAGCTTTCTCATGCTAAGTACTTGTATTGCTTGATTTTATTTTTATTCTTTTACTATATACCCATTTGTTTCTTTATAATGAAAGTGTTATCATGTATGAAAATCTTTGCTTTTAAATTAGCATGTTGAACCCACTTATAGTTAATATATATATATTTTTATATTTGGATTTAAGTATGCCACTCTGGGGAGAAGGCAATGGCACCCCACTCCAGTACTCTTGCCTGGAAAATCCCATGGATGGAGGAGCCTGGTAGGCTGCAGTCCATGGGGTCGCAAAGTGTCAAATATGACTGAGTGACTTCACTTTCACTTTTCACTTTCATGCATTGGAGAATGAAGTGGCAACCCACTCCAGTGTTCTTGCCTGAAGAATCCCAGGGACAGGGGAGCCTGGTGGGCTGCCGTCTATGGGGTCGCACAGAGTCGGACACGACTGAAGTGACTTAGCAGCAGCAGCAGCATGCCGCTATGGTGTTTGTTTTGTATGTATCTTATACAGTGTTCTTCTGATTTTTATTTACTTTTGTTGGTGAGTCAAGTATTTTTTAGTGTTCTATTTTTTTCTTCTCTATTGACATTTTAGTTATGTTTGTGTTTTTATTTTTTTTTCCTTTTTTAAAATTTTATTTTATTTAACTTTACAATATTGTATTGGTTTTGCCATATATCAAAATGAATCTGCCACAAGTGTACATGTGTTCCCCATCCTGAACCCTCCTCCCTCCTCCCTCCCCATACCATTCCTCTGGGTCGTCCCAGTGCACCAGCCCCAAGCATCCAGTATTGTGCATCAAACCTGGACTGGCGACTCGTTTCATACATGATATTATACATGTTTCAATGCCATTCTCCCAAATCATCCCACCCTCTCCCTCTCCCACAGAGTCCAAAAGACTGTTATGTACATCAGTATCTCTTTTGCTGTCTCGTATACAGGGTTATTGTTACCATCTTTCTAAATTCTATATATATGCATTAGCATACTGTATTGGTATTTTTCTTTCTGGCTTACTTCAGTCTGTATAATAGGCTCCAGTTTCATCCACCTCATTAGAACTGATTCAAATGTATTCTTTTTAATGGCTGAGTAATACTCCATTGTGTATATGTACCACAGCTTTCTTATCCATTCATCTACTGATGGACATCTAGGTTGCTTCCATGTCCTGGCTATTATAAACAGTGCTGCGATGAACATTGGGGTACATGTGTCTCTTTCCCTTCTGGTTTCCTCAGTGTGTATGCCCAGCAGTGGGATTGCTGGATCATAAGTCAGTTCTATTTCCAGTTTTTTAAGGAATCTCCACACTGTTCTCCATAGTGGCTGTACTAGTTTGCATTCCCACCAACAGTGTAAGAGGGTTCCCTTTTCTCCACACCCTCTCAAGCATTTAATGCTTGTAGACTTTTGGATTGCAGGCATTCTGACTGGCGTGAAATGGTACCTCATAGTGGTTTTGATTTGCATTTCTCTGATAATGATGTTTGTGTTTTTAAGTTGTTGCTCTGTACATCTTTAAAACTTACTATAGTCTACTTTAAAGTATATTATATTACTGTATGGTCAATTTGAAAATCTTACAACAATATGCTTCAGTTTACCACCCTCCTACACTTTCTGTATATTGTATAGGTTTTTGTTTTTGTTTTTGTATTTACAGCTTACTCTTTTTAGTGTCTTTCATTTTTCAAAGTCAGGTCTTTTTGGTATCATTTTCTTCCATCTAAGTAAAAGTTTTGGCAATTTTAAGAAGTCAATTTCTTTGAGAAAACAAAATTTTGACTATTTGAATATCTGGAAATATCTAATTTTGCTACTTTTGAAAGATATTTTATCTGAAGATAGAATTGTAGATTGAAAGAGTTTTTCTTTCAACACTTGAAGGTTGTTTTTCTATTATAATATCTCCTGGTCCATTGTTTTTAATGAGAAGTTGGTCAATATTAGTAAAGTTTTACCCTTTTATGTAATTTTTTCTTTGCTTTTAAGATCTTTTCCTTACCTTTGGTTTTTTAGAATTTGACTATAATGAGCCTAAGTGTAATTTTCTTCATATCTATCTAGTGTGAGTTTTACTGAGATTTTGTGATCTTCAGGTTGATATTCTTGTTCAATCTTAGAAAGTTCTTGGCTCTTGCTGCTGCTGCTGCTGCTAAGTCACTTCAGTCGTGTCTGACTCTGTGCGATCCCACAGACGGCAGCCCACCAGGCTCCCCTGTCCCTGGGATTCTCCAGGCAAGAACACTGGAGTGGGTTGCCATTTCCTTCTCCAATGCGTGAAAGTGAAAAGTGAAAGTGAAGTCGCTCGGTCGTGTCTGACTCTTTACAACACCATGGACTGCAGCCTACCTACAGGCTCCTCTGTCCATGGGATTTTCCAGGCAAGAATGCTGGAGTGGGGTGCCATTTCCTTTTCCAGGGGATCTTCCTGACCCAGGTATCAAACCCAGGTATTCTGCATTACAGGCAGACTCTTTACCATCTGAGCCACCAGAGCCATTGCATGTTAAATTATTTGTTCTGTGCCTTCTTTGTCTCTCCCTCCTAGGGTTTCAGTTATGTATGTGTTAAGTGATTTAATATATCTTCCTTACCTTATCTTAAATGCTTTGTATCATTTATTATTATTATTATTATTTTATATTTCAACTTCAATTTGTATAGCATATTGCCCCATGTTAGCACTTACTGGTGTTTTAATTTTATTTCATTTCAAATACAGTTTACTCTGTTTAAAACGATAATCCCATTGAAAAAAGTTTTTCATGTATTACATCCATATACTAATTTTTTGTTAAAAGACAGCAGTGAGGTAGACTTTATTTAAGGGGACTACTACAAAGAGGCTTTTTAATAGGAAAGAGAGATTTCGTTTAACTCCTTGGTTCTTTTTTTATAGTTCACATCTCTGATGAAATTCTCCATCAGTTAACTTTTTTTTTTTTTTTGCCTTTTGCGTTAGAAATATATGCATATGTTTCTCCACCTGAGTCTTCTCTGTGTCTGTCTATGTTGACTGTTTCTTCTCTTCATAGTGGGCCAGAAATTTTTACTTTATATGTGTTGGATATCATATCTAAAATAATGATAGACTGAAGTAAGTAAGATGAATACTAAAAAATTAGTGTTTTTTTTCTGTCAATAATCTTTCAGGAAGCACAGTGATTCTGGCTTGGAGTTGGTGTTGACCTAGGCTTTTTTGTTTGTTTTTGTTAGATCATTTCATCAAGGCTTTAGATTACTTGAGGGCAGGCAGTGACTTTTCCTTTAGCAAAGCTTTCAATATGGAGGTTAGTGACTGTTCTATTGTATGCCGTTAGACTTTAATAGGCCGTGTCCATGTGCCTCAGTGGGTTCATTGTCAGGTCCTATTGCCCACTCTGGGTGCAGAGGCTACTGCCTTGTACTCAGTGTAATGCTTGGGAGTGCGTGTGTCATTTCTTTTAGTTTTTGTGTTCTACCTTGAGACTTCTGCAGGATCCATACTGATTTTTTTTTTCCCCATTCATTGTCACTTGATGGTTGTGCCCTTGTCTTAGCAACTAAAGTCCATGTCCTATACTCAGACAAAGCCCAAAAATGCTAGTGAGGTTTCTTTAGGTTCTCTTCCAATTTCTTCAGACTTCAGCAGGCCCCTGAGCCTGTACCTCCAGGGTTCTCTCAGTTTTCCTTCTGCATCCCTGTTGTAGACAGTCACTGCCTGGAATTTAGTGAAAAGTTTTGAGCTGTCATGGAGTTTCCTTTAGTTCTTCTGCTCTGTTTTGAGTCTTCAGCAGAGGGTGACTTTTTCTCTCCTGCTCTGACTCCAATCTTTCTCAAAAGTATTCAGGAAAAGCTCAGAGAAAGAAGTTGAGGGTGGGAGCAGATTTCCCTTGAGTCTGAAGCTTCTACAGATTATCAGTTGTTATGCCAAACCTCACTTGAGCTTTAGTAATCAAAGCCCAGCTATTTTCATCGTATGCTTTCTACAGCAACTTCCTCCTCCAGCTATTGCTCCAACAAAAATGCAAGCAATACTAGGTCCCTTCTCTCTTATGAGTGACTTGTAACTTTTTAGAGTTTATTATGTTTTAGTTTTTTGTGATTTCAATTAAATTTTTTACATTATGTAGAAGATGCAGCCCACTCAGTAAATTTTTAGAACGTTATATAACATAATATAATACACTATTCCAGTGTACTGTCTAGACCTCCTTTTGGTTGTTATTTTAGTTTTCATTTCTATGTTTCAATTTCTCCATTGGTTCATACATTAGCTCCATCTTCTTCATAGTATCACTAAGCATAATGTTAATAGCTGTTTTAAGATCTCTGTATAAAAATTTCAGCATTTCTTTCTACTAAAAACTTTGTGTCCAAATTAGAGTCATGTTTTGCTGATTATTTGCATGTCTACTGATTTTTAATTTTGATATGTGTTTTGGTATAAATTTGCAGTTCTTTTGCGTTTAACCCAGTTGTATATATTTAAAGTGGAATTCTTATAGATAACATGTAGCTGGATCTTGCTTTTATCTAAGCTGATAATTATGGTGTTTAGACCATTTATATTTAATGGAAATTAATATGATTGGGTTTAAATCTACTCTATAACCATGTGTTAGTTTGTCCCATCTGTTCTTTGTAACTTACTTCTTTTTCTCTTTTCTTTTAGATTAGTTTAGTAGAATTTATAATTTTATTTTACTTCCTTTTTGGTTTATAAACTATATTTTTTTCTTTCATAGTATTTGCTTTAGAGTTTGTAGTATACATTTATAAATAATCATATTCTACTTTCAAGTAATATTATTTCACTTCTTACTGAAGGGACTAAATATTGTTTTCTCTTTGACTTGAGGGGTATCATTAACAGCTCCTGTAGTTCAGGTCTCCTTGTAATTAATTCTTTCAACTTTTATATATCTTTAAACATCTTTATTTTGCCTTCAGTTTGACAGACTTTCACTGGGAATAGAATTCTGTGTTGAAAGATTTTTCTTTCAATATTTAAAAAATCTTACATTACTGTTCTTTCTTCTGTTGTCTCTGACAAGAACTCTGTTGTCATTCTTGTATATATTTTCTTTCTAATATTTTTAATTTTCTGTTTATTACTGATTTTAAACAATTTCAGTTCATTTGCTCAGTTGTGTCTGACTCTTTGTGACCCCATGGACTGCAGCATGCCAGGCTTCCCTGTCCTTCATCATCTCCTGGAGTTTGGTAAGACTCACGTCCATTGAGTCAGTGATGCCATCCATGACATCCATGCCTTTATGAAGTTGTTTTTATATTATCAAATTTGAGGTTTATTTGACTTTGTGCATCAGTTAGTTTACAGTGATTATCAAAAATGAAAGAAACCTTAAAAATATTTGATTAATTGGAAAAGTTGCCTGAACTTGTGTGTAGACACTCACATTTGCAACCTTCCAATTTTTTTCTTCCTTCCTCCTTCCCTCACTCACTCCCCCGTCCTTCTTTCTTTGTTTGCTTCCTTTCTTGCTCTCTTTCTTTCTTTTTGATGTACAGTTGGTTTACAGTACTTTGTTTCAGGTATACAGAATAGTGATTCTGTTAATTTTTATTTTCTGCAGATTATTTTCCATTATGAATTATTACAAGATTTTTTAAAGTTTCATCTGAAAACAGTATAGTTGGTTTTCTTGATAGAGTTTTGTTAGTTTCTCATTAAGTTTTTCTTTAAGTATTTTATGCTGCAACTATGTTGGAACAAATGAACTCTTAATTTTCCTGATAGATTGCTGCTGTTATTAGAAAGTTTGGTTTTTTTATTTAATACCAGACTGCCACTGAATTATTAATAATTCTAATTCTTTTTGTTTGGCTATTCTTTTCCTTAAAAGAAAAGCCAAAAATATCAGAGATGTAATGCATGTAAACTTGTCATTTATAATAATGATTTTTTCCTAAAATAATTTTTAAAAATTGATTTAAAAATTTGGCTATTTCTTCAACTGTTTTTTCCCATATACTGTGTCATCTCTTCTTCCTGTGTGCATGCTAAGTTGCTCAGTCATATCCCACTCTTTGTGACCCCATGGACTGTAGCCTGCCAGGCTTCTCTGTCCATGGGATTCTCCAGGAAAGAATACTGGAGTGGGTTGCCATGCCCTCCTCTAAGGGATCTTCCTGACCCAAGGGTCAAACCCCATGTGTCTTATGTCTCCTGCATTGTAGGCAGGTTCTTTACCACTTGCACCACTCTCTTCTTCAGGGACTGAAATTACATGTAAATCAGAAGGTTAAAGGTCACTGTTGCTCAGTTTTGCTTTTTCTTGTGTTTTTTTCTATGTTTACTTTTGATTAGTTTCTGTTCCTATGTTTTCAAGTTTAGTAATCCTTTTTTTTTAGAATTTAATTTGCTTTTAACACATTATTGACAAAACATGTATTAATACATCTTTTGTTACCCAAAGGCTATTGACTAGAGATGTGTCAGTATATTTTTAGAGAGTGATACAATTAACCTTACCATGCAAAGTTGTTAGAGCTTAAAATTGATCAAGGCTTCATTATACATCTTATGGTTGTTGTTATCATTTACATTTTGCTCCATTAGGTTTTTGTTCTAACCTTGTATATAGTATAAATGCAAAAATTTTTTAAATGATGCCTTGTAAAAATTTTGAGTGAAGAATTTTTTGGTGAATTTTATGCAGATACTTTTGATTGTCCAAGTGACATATATATTAAGGTATCAGAAGATGGTAGTTCTTCAGAACATAGTTCTGATTCAGATGATGTGAATATTAGATGAACAAAAGAACAAAAAAAATCTTTCATGATTGATTCTGATATGGAAGGTGTAGAATGAAACTCACAGTGCTGGAGAGTGCTTCTACAGAACAGTGGATTTAAAATAGCATTTCAAAAAAATCAGAAGACTTTACAGGTGTATCAGTTTTAACTATTGAATTTAATGTAACCCACTAAGTGTTAGTGAAATAACAGAATTAATATTTGGCCAGCCAAAAGAAAAATCACTGGCCACAGGCATTAGTTGTTTTAAAAATCCCCTGGTTAAAATGAATTAATCTCATCCAGTGTACTTTTCATCTCTCATATTGAAGTTTTTTTTTTTCAAACTTTTTATTTTTTTTTATTAAAAAAAATTTTTTTTACTTATTTTTATTTTTTTATTTTTTAAATTTTTTATTCCTTTTTTTCTCATGTGTTCCCCATCCTGAACCCTCCTCCCTCCTCCCTCCCCATACCATCCATCTGGGTCATCCCAGTGCACCAGCCCCAAGCATCCAGCATCGTGCATTGAACCTGGACTGGCATCTCGTTTCATACATGACATTTCACATGTTTCAATGCCATTCTCCCAAATCTTCCCACCCTCTCCCTCTCCCACAGAGTCCATAAGCCTGTTCTATACATCAGTGTCTCTTTTGCTGTCTCATATACAGGGTTATCGTTACCATCTTTCTAAATTCCATATATATGCGTTAGTATACTGTATTGGTGTTTTTCTTTCTGGCTTACTTCACTCTGTATAATAGGCTCCAGTTTCATCCACCTCATTAGAACTGATTCAAATGTATTCTTTTTAATGGCTGAGTAATATTCCATTGTGTATATGTACCACATTTTCTTATCCATTCATCTGCTGATGGACATCTAGGTTGCTTCCATGTCCTGGCTATTATAAACAGTGCTGCGATGAACATTGGGCTACACGTGTCTCTTTCCCTTCTGGTTTCCTCAGTGTGTATGCCCAGCAGTGGGATTGCTGGATCATAGGGCAGTTCTATTTCCAGTTTTTTAAGGAATCTCCACACTGTTCTCCATAGTGACTGTACTAGTTTGCATTCCCACCAGCAGTGTAAGAAGGTTCCCTTTTCTCCACACTCTCTCCAGCATTTATTATTTGTAGACTTTTGGATCGCAGCCATTCTGACTGGTGTGAAATGGTATCTCATAGTGTTTTTGATTTGCATTTCTCTGATAATGAGTGATGTTGAGCATCTTTTCATGTGTTTGTTAGCCATCTGTATGTCTTCTTTGGAGAAATGTCTATTTAGTTCTTTGGCCCATTTTTTGATTGGGTCATTTATTTTTCTGGAGTTGAGCTGTAGGAGTTGCTTGTATATTTTGAGATTAGTTGTTTGTCAGTTGCTTCATTTGCTATTATTTTCTCTCATTCTGAAGGCTGTCTTTTCACCTTGCTAATAGTTTCCTTTGATGTGCAGAAGCTTTTAAGTTTAATTAGGTCCCATTTGTTTATTTTTGCTTTTATTTCCAATATTCTGGGAGGTGGTCATAGAGGATCCTGCTGTGATGTATGTCAGAGAGTGTTTTGCCTATGTTCTCCTCTAGGAGTTTTATAGTTTCTGGTCTTACGTTGAGATCTTTAATCCATTTTGAGTTTATTTTTGTGTATGGTGTTAGAAAGTGTTCTAGTTTCATTCTTTTACAAGTGGTTGACCAGATTTCCCAGCACCACTTGTTAAAGAGATTGTCTTTAATCCATTGTATATTCTTGCCTCCTTTGTCAAAGATAAGGTGTCCATATGTGCATGGATTTATCTCTGGGCTTTATATTTTGTTCCATTGATCTATATTTCTGTCTTTGTGCCAGTACCATACTGTCTTGATGACTGTGGCTTTGTAGTAGAGCCTGAAGTCAGGTAGGTTGATTCCTCCAGTTCCATTCTTCTTTCTCAAGATCGCTTTGGCTATTCGAGGTTTTTGTATTTCCATACATATGTGAAATTATTTGTTCTAGCTCTGTGAAGAATACTGTTGGTAGCTTGATAGGGATTGCATTGAATCTATAAATTGCTTTGGGTAGTATACTCATTTTCACTATATTGATTCTTCCAATCCATGAACATGGTATATTTCTCCATCTATTAGTGTCCTCTTTGATTTCTTTCACCAGTGTTTTATAGTTTTTTATATATAGGTCTTTAGTTTCTTTAGGTAGATATATTCCTAAGTATTTTATTCTTTTCATTGCAATGGTGAATGGAATTGTTCCCTTAATTTCTCTTTCTGTTTTCTCATTATTAGTGTATAGGAATGCAAGGGATTTCTGTGTGTTGATTTTATATCCTGCAACTTTACTATAATCATTGATTAGTTCTAGTAATTTTCTGGTGGAGTCTTTAGGGTTTTCTATGTAGAGGATCATGTCATCTGCAAATAGTGAGAGTTTTACTTCTTCTTTTCCAATTTGGATTCCTTTTATTTCTTTTTCTGCTCTGATTGCTGTGGCCAAAACTTCCAAAACTATGTTGAATAGTAATGGTGAAAGTGGGCACCCTTGTCTTGTTCCTGACTTTAGAGGAAATGCTTTCAATTTTTCACCATTGAGGATAATGTTTGCTGTAGGTTTGTCATATATAGCTTTTATTATGTTGAGGTATGTTCCTTCTATTCCTGCTTTCTGGAGAGTTTTTATCATAAATGGGTGTTGAATTTTGTCAAAGGCTTTCTCTGCATCTATTGAGATAATCATATGGTTTTTGTTTTTCAATTTGTTAATGTGGTGTATTACATTGATTGATTTGCAGATATTGAAGAATCCTTGCATCCCTGGGATAAAGCCCACTTGGTCATGGTGTATGATCTTTTTAATCTGTTGTTGGATTCTGATTGCTAGAATTTTGTTTAGGATTTTTGCGTCTATGTTCATCAGTGATATTGGCCTGTAGTTTTCTTTTTTTGTGGGATCTTTGTCAGGTTTTGGTATTAGGGTGATGGTGGCCTCATAGAATGAGTTTGGAAGTTTACCTTCCTCTGCAATTTTCTGGAAGAGTTTGAGCAGGATAGGTGTTAGCTCTTCTCTAAATTTTTGGTAGAATTCAGCTGTGAAGCCGTCTGGACCTGGGCTTTTGTTTGCTGGAAGATTTTTGATTACAGTTTCAATTTCCGTGCTTGTGATGGGTCTGTTAAGGTTTTCTATTTCTTCCTGGTCGAGTTTTGGAAAGTTGTACTTTTCTAAGAATTTGTCCATTTCTTCCTCGTTGTCCATTTTAGTGGCATATAATTGTTGATAATAGTCTCTTATGATCCTTTGTATTTCTGTGTTGTCTGTTGTGATCTCTCCATTTTCGTTTCTAATTTTATTGATTTGATTTTTTCAAACTTTTTATTTTATATTGACGTATAGCTGATTAACAATGTTGTGATAGTTTCAGGTGGACAGCAAAACGACTGAGTCATACATATACATGTATTCATTTTCCCCTAAACTCCTTTCCCATCCCAGCTGCCAGATAATATTAAGCAGAGTTCCCTATGCTATACAGTAGGAGGACTTTGTTGGTTATCCACTTAAAAGGCAGCTATGTACACACGTTGATCTCACATTGCAGTTTTATCTCTAGAGGCACAGTTTGGATCTTTTTAATATATTTCTTTCCTCTGTTTAACATTCATGATCTTCTACCTACTTCAACAACTGGAGAATAGTCATAATATCTGTTAATATCCTTGTTTACTAATTCGATCATTCATGTTATTTATGCATGTATTTTCATTGACGGATTTGTCTTCTCAGTTTGGGCTTTATTTTTTAGCTTCTTTACATGTTTCATAATTTATGACTAGATGATGGTGATTTTGAATTTTACCTTGTTGAAATTCTGTATGAAAGTGTGAAAGTGAAGTGAAAGTGTTAGTCACTCAGTTGTATCTGACTCTTTGCAACTCCATGGAGTGTAATTTTCCAGATAAGAATACTGGAGTGGGTTGCCATTTCCTTCTCCAGCGGATCTTTGTGACCCAGGGGTTGAACCTGTGTCTCTCCCTCATTGCAAGACTATTAATCATCTGAGCCACCAGGGAAGCCAGAAAGAATTCTGTATATTTTCATATTTCTCTATCTATTCTTGAACTGTGTTCTGGGGCATAATTAAGTTATTTTAAAACCATTTGAGAAAGCCTTTGACAAAATTCAACATCCATTTATGACAAAAACTCTCCAGAAAGCAGGAATAGAAGGAACATACCTCAACATAATAAAAGCTATATATGACAAACCTACAGCAAATATTATCCTCAATGGTGAAAAATTGAAAGCATTTCCCCTAAAGTCAGGAACAAGAAAAGGGTGTCCACTTTCACCACTACTATTCAACATAGTTTTGGGAAGTTTTGGCCAGAGCAATCAGAGCAGAAAAATAAATAAAAGGAATCCAAATTGGAAAAGAAGAAGTAAAACTCTCAATGTTTGCAGATGACATGATCCTCTACATAGAAAACCCTAAAGACTCCACCAGAAAATTACTAGAACTAATCAATGAATATAGTAAAGTGGGAGGATATAAAATCAACACACAGAAATCCCTTGCATTCCTATACACTAATAATGAGAAAATAGAAAGAAAAATTAAGGAAACAATTACATTCACCATTGCAACGGAAAGAATAAAATACTTAGAAATATATCTACCTAAAGAAACTAAAGACCTATATATAAAAAATTATAAAACACTGGTGAAAGAAATCAAAGAGGACACTAATAGATGGAGAAATATACCATGTTCATGGATCAGAAGAATCAATACAGTGAAAATGAGTATACTACCCAAAGCAATCTATAGATACAATGCAATCCCTATCAAGCTGCTAACAGTATTTTTCACAGAGCTAGAACAAATAATTTCTCAATTTGTATGGAAATACAAAAAACCTCAAATAGCCAAAGCAATCTTGAGAAAGAAGAATGAAACTGGAGGAATCAACCTGCCTGACTTCAGGCTCTACTACAAAGCCACAGTCATCAAGACAGTATGGTACTGGCACAAAAACAGAAATATAGGTCAATGCAACAAAATAGAAAGCCCAGAGATAAATCCACGCACATATGGACACCTTATCTTTGACAAAGGAGGCAAGAATATACAATGGAGAAAAGACAACCTCTTTAACAAGTGGTGCTGGGAAAACTGGTCAACTACTTGTAAAAGAATGAAACTAGAACACTTTCTAACACCATACACAAAAATAAACTCAAAATGGATTAAAAATCCAAGGGTAAGACAGGAAACTATAGAACTCCTAGAGGAGAATATAGGCAAAACACTCTCTGACATAAATCACAGCAGGATCCTCTATGAACCACCTCCCAGAATATTGGAAATGAAAGCAAAAATAAACAAATGGGGCCTAATTAAACTTAAAAGCTTCTGCACAACAAAGGAAACTATTAGCAAGGTGAAAAGACAGCCTTCAGAATGGGAGAAAATAATAGCAAATGAAGCAACTGACAACTAATCTCAAAAATATACAAGCAACACCTGCAGCTCAATTCCAGAAAAATAAACGACCTAATCAAAAAATGGGCTGAAGAACTAAACAGACATTTCTCCAAAGAAGACATACAGATGGCTAACAAACACATGAAAAGATGCTCAGCATCACTCATTATCAGAGAAATGCAAATCAAAACCACAATAAGGTACCATTTCATGCCAGTCAGAATGGCTGCAATCCAGAAGTCTACAAGCAATAAATGCTGGAGAGAGTGTGGAGAAAAGGGAACCTTCTTACACTGTTGGTGGGAATGCAAACTAGTACAGCCACTATGGAGAACAGTGTGGAGATTCCTTAAAAAACTGGAAATAGAACTGCCATATGACCCAGCAATCCCACTGCTGGGCATACACACTGAGGAAACCAGAATTGAAAGAGACACATGTACCCCCAATGTTCATCGCAGCACTGTTTATAATAGCCAGGACACGGAAGCAACCTAGATGTCCATCAGCAGATGAATGGATAAGAAAGCTGTGGTACATATATGCAATGGAGTATTACTCAGCCATTAAAAAGAATACATTTGAATCAGTTCTAATGAGGTGGATGAAACTGGAGCCTATTATACTGAGTGAAGTAAGCCAGAAAGAAAAACACCAGTACAGTATACTAATGCATATATATGGAATTTAGAAAGATGGTAATGATAACCCTGTATGGGACACAGCAAAATAGACACTGATGTATAGAACAGTCTTTTGGACACTGTAGGAGAGGGAGAGGGTGGGATGATTTGGGAGAATGGCATTGAAACATGTATAATATACGTGAAACGAATCGCCAGTCCAGGTTTGATGCATGACACAGGATGCTCGGGGCTGGTGCACTGGGATGACCCAGAGGGATGGTATGGGTAGGGAAGTGGGAGGGGGTTTCAGGATGGGGAACACATATACACCCATGGTGGATTCATGTCAATGTATTGCAAAACCTATACAATATTTTAAAGTAATTAGCCTGCAATTAAATAAATGAATTTATATTTAAAATAAATAAACAGAAAAAAATAAAACCATTTGAACTTTTTGAAGCATTTTTAAGGTTTTTTTTTTTTTTTTTTTGGCGGCACTAAAGAACCTATTACTTAGGGATGACTTTTCCCCCATTGCTACAGCAAATACTCTTGTGAATTATGAGGTTTTTCTACTCTGGTGTTGGGAACATGAATTACTTTTGGCCATGTGTGATCTTTGAGAAGTTTCCCCTCTATTCCTTTCGGGTGTTTCTTTCCCCAGCTTTGATAATTTCTTTACATACATACTCTGATTACTACTCAGCTAAAGACTTGAGGCAAACCCCCTTGTAGTTCTCTTTCAGTGAAGATTTCTCCTCTTCATTACATTGCCAATGTGAAAAGCAGAGACATCACTTTGCCAATAAAGGTCCATATAGTCAAAGCTATGGACTACTGGAAAAATCAGTAGTCATGTATGGTATATGAGAGTTGGACCATAAAGAAAGCTTAATGCTTCATTGATGAAGAATTGATATCTTCAGACTGTGGTACTGGAGAAGACTTTTTAGAGTCCCTTGAACAGCAAGGAGATCAAACCAGTCAAGCCTAAAGGAAATAAAACCTGAATGTTCATTGGAAGGACTGATGCTGAAGCTCCAAAACTTTGGCCACCTGATGTGAAGAGCTGACGCATTGGAAAAGACCCTGATGTTGGGAAAAATTGAGGGCAGGAAGAAAAGGGCCTGGCAGAGAATGAGATGGTTGGATGGCATCACCAACTCAAAGGACATGAGTTTGAGCAAACTCTTGGAGATAGTAAAGGACTGGGAAGCCTTCACTTCCCAGTGTGTGCTGCTGTCCATGGGGTTGCAAAAAGTCAGACAAGACTTAGAGACTGAACAATGAACAATGGAGAAGGAAATGGCAACCCACTCCAGGGTTCTTGCCTGGAGATTCCCAGGGATGGGGGAGCCTGGTGGGCTGCTGTCTATGGGGTTGCACAGAGTCAGACATGACTGAAGCGACGTAGCAGCAGCAGCAGCAGCAGCATCAATGAACAACACATTAGCTTTCCTAGTATCACATCTAGATCTCAACTGAGGGAAATTACTGGGTTTAGTCTTGGTTCTGCCTCCCTTGCCCTGCATCTTAGAAGCTCTCTCCTGACAAAAAAGTAAAAAAATTATAGTTCTCCCCTCATTATTTTTGCTTTCCTCATGATCATTTTCTTCTACTATCTGGTATCCATTAGTTTATGTATGTTGTCCATTTTTTAGATGTATAAGGTAAGAGGATGAATTCAGTCTCTATTATTCCATATTGGCTCAAATGGGAAGCATATTTTGATGTAATTTCAAATATATAGAATAATTTTAAAAATATTGTAAAGTATTCCCATATACCTTTTACTAATTTCCATGAAGCATTTATATTTATCCATTTGCTTGCTCTCCCTTTCAATGTGTGTGTTTTTTCCTGGAAAAAATTTTTGAATAAGATCAAGACATCATGTTTTTTTATACTTAAACATGTCAGTGTGCATATACTAAGACTAAGAACAATGCCATTCTCTTACACAAGCAAATTTATAAAAAATAGGAAATTTGATATTAATGTAATAGGTCATTTTTTTTCTTTTTATCAACTGTCCTTAAAATTTCCTGAATACCAATTGATTATTTCTTGTCCAGGATCATATCCAGGATCCTGATTTACATTTAGTTTTCATATCTCTTTAGTGTCTAATTTAGAACAGTTTTTTAGACTCTTGTGGTTTTTGACTTTGATATTTTTGAAGACTTTAAGCCATCTGCTTTGTACAATGTACCTCAGTTTTGATCTGTCTGATATTTCCTCATGATTAGATTCAGGATATGCATTTTTGGCAAGAAAACCACCGAAGTGATAGTGTGTTCTCCTCAGTGAATCTTATTAGGTAGGGTGCATAATGTCATTATGCTCCCAAATTGGCTGTGTTAGCTTTGATAAGTTGGATAAAATGGTGTTTTCTACATTTCTATAATTTAAAAGAACTTCTCCTGTGTAATTAATAAGTAACTTTGGTAAAATATTTTTAAAATGTACTTTTACCTACCAGTTTTAGCATCTAATAATGATTTTCTAACTCCATTAACCTTCCCATATTTATTAGTTCAATTTTATTATGAGGAAAAACTTTTATGGTAAAAAAAAAATTTTATGATGGAAGACTCAAATTTTTAATTTTATTAATGGAGAAGGCAATGGCACCCCACTCCAGTACTCTTGCCTGGAAAATCCCACGGACGGAGGAGCCTGGTAGGCTGCAGTCCATGGGATCTCAAAGAGTCAGACACGACTGAGTGACTTCACTTTCACTTTTCACTTTCATGCATTGGAGAAGGAAATGGCAACCCACTCCAGTGTTCTTGCCTGGAGAATCCCAGGGATAGCGGAGCCTGGTGGGCTGCCGTCTATGGGGTCACACAGAGTCGGACACAACTGAAGAGACTTAGCAGCAGCAATGGATTACAATATATTATTATCATTATTTTTATACTCAAATTATTCCAGACTTTAAAGAAAAAATTCAAAACCATAAAAATATTTATTAATGCCATTATTTGTCCTTGGCTTCTTATTTTGTCGTCCCCTCCTCCAAAATGCTCTTCATCTTCCTGTTTCTGGTCAAACTTCAGCCATGATTGAAGTTACTCAGCTCAGGTTCCATTTTACCCATGTAGAATTCTTTCTCTAATCATGTAATTATCCCAGATTTGGTCAGTGGAAAATTCCTCTATCTGCTTCTGTTATCTTTTGATATATCTCTATGCTTCTTTGAGTATTTTCTTAGTCTCTGGCATAGTTAGACACTCTGGGCTTTGTTTGTACTTTCCCTGCAGTAGCCCTGAAGTCATCATTTCCCTGAAACGTTTTTGGTTCAGAGTGAGGATGATAGTATTTAGAAACTAAGATATGGGGACAATGTATTCATATTGTTACTGATGTGTCGTAGTTCTAGGCACTCTTAGTAAACATAGCCTGGGATTGTGCATATACTCAAGAAAACCCTGAGAGGGTCCTAAACCTTTAGCTCTGATCTTCTGAATACTTTATAAGCAGGAAGTGAAGGTTATAGAAGACACGTAAATTATGTGGTTGAGTGTCAAAGGTATGTTCTAACACATTCATAGAGTCCATCTGTAAGACTAGGAGGTTTTCAGGTTTCACACATTTGAGGAAACTTGTGTCTAATCACTATGTGGCCACTAATCTGATGGAACAGAGATTTCAGTGGCTACACATGAAGGATACAGACTTTAAAAAGATTCAGAAAAGTCATTAAACAAGCAACCGACAACAAATAACAACAACAGAGACAGTAAAATTAGGAGTTGGGGGAGAATCTGGTTTTCATATTTGCTGTATCATATTAAACACACTTTCAACAATTACAGGGCATACAAAGAGAAAGTCTGACCTGTGCACAAGAAAAGCTGTCACTGAAAAGTGTCTCTGAGGCAGTATAGACATTGAACATACTAGACAAAGACTTTAAATTAGCTATTTTACATATATTCAAAAAGCTAAAGGAAACCATATGTAAAGAATAAAAGGAAACAATAAGATTGATCTATCAAATAGAATATATCAGTAAAGAGATAGTGATGTGAAAAAGAGCCAAATGGAAATTCTGGTATTGAAAAATACAACTGAAATGAAAAATTCACTAAAAGGACTCAACAGCACATTTTAGTAGCTGAAGGAAGAATCAATGAACTTGAAGACAGGTTAATTGAGGTTATCCAGTCTGAGGAAGATAAAAAAAATGAAGAAACATGATTGGAGCCTAGGTGACTTATAGGATATTATATAGCATACTGCTGCTAAGTCACTTCAGTCGTGTCCGACTCTGTGCGACCCCATAGATGGCAGCCCACCAGGCTCCCCTGTCCCTGAGCATATGCATAATGGGACACCTAAAAGGAAAAGAGAGAGACAAGGAAGAAAGAAAATATGAAAAATGGCTGAAATCATCGAGGCATTGATGAAAAATCTAGAGCTTAAATCCAAGAGACTCTGTGAACTCCAAGTAAAATAAACTAAAATAGATCCACATCAATACATATTTTAATCAGCCTATTGAAAGACAAAGAGAGAATGCTGAAAGCAGCAAGAGAGAAGCAACTGATCATAAATAAAGAATTGTCAATAAGATTACAATTTTTTTCTCATCAGAAACCATGGAGGCTAGAAGGCAGTGGTTAGTGTGTTCAAAGGGCAAAAGAAAAAGTCCCTAACAGTTAAGAATTCCATATGGAAAAAACTATCTTTTGAAAATAAGAGGCATTAAGACATCCTAAGATAAACAAAGACAAGGAGAGTTCATCACTAACATATCACAACTTGAACACACATACGCACATACACAAATAAAAACAGCTAATAATGATAACTATGTGGGCTTCCCTGGTAGTTCAGTGGTAAAGAATCCATCTCCAACTCAGGAGATGTGGGTTCAATCCCTTCATTGGGAAGATCCCCTGGAGAAGGAAATGGCACCCCACTCCAGTATTCTTACCTGGGAAATCCCATGGACAAGTTCCTGGTAGGTGACAGTCCATAGGGTCACAAAAGATTCAGACACAACTTAGGGACTAAACAACAACAAGTGGTAAGTACACCTGAAAATGCAAAATTTGTTTAATGTATTTTTGTTCATGTTTACTCTTTATTTAAAAGACAACTGAATACTACAAGGATTAAAATCTATGTTGACAGTTGCACAATGTGTAGATATAATTTTTTACAAGAATAACATGAAGTGGGGCAGACATATAGGAGGAAAATTTTTGTATAATATTGAAAGTGAAATGTTCACAGGGTTCTTAAGGCAAGAATACTGAAGTGGATTGCCATTCCCTTCTCCAGTGAGCCACATTTTGTCAGAACTCTCTACCATGTCCAGTTCATCTTGGGTGGCCCTACATGACATGGCTTATAGTTTCATTGAATTAGGCAAAGCTGTGGTCCATGTGATCAGGTTGGTTAGTTTTCTGTGATTGTGGTTTTTCAGTCTGTCTGCCCTCTGATGGAGAGGATAAGAGGCTTAAATACAGGACAGTGAAAGATGAACTCCCCAGGTCGATATGTGCCCAATATGATATGCTACTGGAGATCAGTGGAGAAATAACTCCAGAAAGAATGGAGAGACGGAACCAAAGAAAAACAACACCCTGTTGTGGATGTCACTGGTGTTGGAAGTAAAGTCTGATGCTGTAAAGAGCAATATTGCATAGGAACCTGGAATGTTAGGCCCATGAGTCAAGGCAAATTGAAAGTGGTCAAACAGGAGATGGCAAGAGTGAACATCAACATTTTAGGAATCAGCGAATTAAAATGGACTGAAATGGGTGAATTTAACTCAGATGACCATTATATCTACTACTGTGGGCAAGAATCCCTTAGAAGAAATGGAGTAGCCCTCTTATTCAACAAGAGAGTCTGAAAAACAGTACTTGGATGCAATCTCAAAAATGACAGAATGACCTCTATTCATTTCCAAGGCAAACTATTCAATATCATGGTAATTCAAGTGTGTGCCCTGACCAGTAATGCTGAAGAAGCTGAAGTTGAACGGTTCTTTGAAGACCTACAGGGCCTTCTAGAACTAACACCTGAAAAACATGTCCTTTTCATTACAGGTAATTGGAATGCAAAAGTAGGAAGTCAAGAAATACCTGGAGTAATGGGCAAATTTGGCCTTGGAGTACAGAATGAAGCATGGCAAAAGGTAATAGAGTTTTGCCAAGAGAATGCACTGGTCATAGCAAACACCCTCTTCCAACAACACAAGAGATGACTCTACACATGGACATCACTAGATAATCAATACTGAAATCAGATTGATTATATTCTTTGCAACTAAAGGTAGAGAAGCTCTATACAGTCAGCAAAAACAAGGCTGAGAGCTGACTATGGCTCAGATCATAAATTCCTTATTGCCAAATTCAGACTTAAATGGAAGAAAGTAGGGAAAACCACTAGACCATTCAGGTATGACCTAAATCAAATCCCTTATGACTATACAGTGGACGTGACAAATAGATTCAAGGGATTAGATCTGATAGACAGACTGCTTGAAGAACTATGGATGGAAGTTTGTGACATTGTATGGGATGCAGGGATTAAGACCATCCCCAATAAAAAGAAATACAGAAAGGCAAAATGGTTGTCTGAGGAGGCCTGACAAGCAGCTATGAAGAGAAGAGACATGAAAGGCAAAGGAGAAAAGGAAAGATATGCCCATTTGAATGCAGAGTTCCAAAGAATAGCAAGGAAAGATAAGAAAGCCTTCCTCAGTAACCAATACAAAGTAATAGAGGAAAACAGTAGAATGGGAAAGACTAGAGATCTCTTCAATAAAATTAGAGATACCAAGGGAAATTTTCATGCAAAGATGGGCACAATAAAGGACAGAAATGGTATGGACCTAGTAGAAGAAGAAATTAAGAAGAGGTGGTAAGAATACACAGAAGAACTAAATAAAAAAGATCTTCACAACCCAGATAATCATGATGGTGTGATTACTCACCTAAAGCCTGACATCATGGAATGTGAAGTCAAGTGGGCCTTAGAAAGCATCACTATGAACAAAGCTAGTGGAGGTGAAGGAATCCCAGTTGAGCTATTTCACATACTAAAAGATGATGTTATAAAACCGTCATCAGTATGACAGGAAATTTGGAAAACTCAGCAGTGGCCACAGGACTGGAAAAGATCAGTTTTCATTTCAATACCAAAGAAAGGCAATGCCAAAGAATGCTCAAACTACTTCAAAAATGCCCTCATCTCATACACTAGCAAAATAATGCTCAAAATTCTCCAAGCCAGGCTTCAACAGTATGTGAACCATAAACATCCAGATGTTCAAGCTGTATTGAGAAGAGGCAGAAGAACCAGAGATCAAGTTGCCAACATCCACTGGATCATCAAAAAAGCAAGAGAGTTCCAGGAAAACATCTACTTCTGCTTTATTGACTATCCCAAAGCCTTTGACTGTGTGGATCACAAGAAACTGTGGAAAATTCTGAAAGAGATGGGAATACCAGACCACCTGACCTGCCTCCTGAGCAATCTGTTTGCAGGTCAGGAAGCAACAGTTAGAACTGGACATGGAACAACAGACTGGTTCCAAATCAGGAAAGGAGGATGTCAAGGCTATATATTGTCACCCTGCTTATTTAAATTATATGCAGAATACATCATGAGAAATGCTGGACTGGATGAAGCACAGCTGGAATCAAGATTGCTGGGAGAAATATCAATAACCTCAGATATGCAGATGACACCACCCTTATGGCAGAAAGTGAAGAGGAACTAAAGTATCTCTTGATGAAAGTATCTCTTGATGCACGATACTGGATGTTTGGGGCTAGAGCACTGGGACGACCCAGAGGGATGGTATGGGGAGGGAGGAGGGAGGAGGGTTCAGGATAGGGAACACATGTATACCTGTGGCGGATTCATTTTGATATTTGGCAAAACTAATAAAATTATGTAAAATTTAAAAATAAAATAAAATTAAAGCAAAAAAAAAAAAAAGAAAGTGAAAGAGGAGAGTGAAAAAGTTGGCTTGAAACTCAGCATTCAGAAAAGTAAGATCATGATATCTGGTCCCATCAATTCAAGGCAAATAGATGGGGAAACAGTAGAAACAGTGAAGACTTTATTTTTTTATTCTCCAAAATCACTTCAGATGGTGACTGCAGCTATGAAATTAAAAGATGCTTTCTCCTTGATGAAAAGTTATGACCAACCAGACAGCTTATTAAAAAGAAGAGACATTACTTTGCCAACAAACGTCCATCTACTCAAAGCTATGGTTTTTCCAGTAGTTATGTATGGATGTGAGAGTTGGACTATAAAGAAAGCTGAGCACCGAAGAATTGATGCTTTTGAACTGTGGTGTTGGAAAAGACTCTTGAGAGTCCTTTGGACAGCAAGAAGGAGATCCAACTGGTCCATCCTAAAGTAAATCAGTCCTGAATATTCATTGGAAGGACTGATGCTGAATCTGAAATTCCAATACTTTGGCCACCTGATGCAAAGAACTAACTTAATTGAAAAGACCCTGATGCTGTGAAAGATGGAAGGTGGAAGAAGGGGATGACAGAGGATGAGATGGTTGGATAGCATTACTGACTCGGAGGACATGAATTTGAGTAAGCTCCGGGAATTGGTGATGGACAGGGAGGCCTGGCGTGCTGCAGTCAATGATGTCACAGAGTTGGACATAGCTGAACGACTGAACTGAACTGAAAGTGAACAGGTATTATGTTAGTAATTAAGATTATAATACAATTGCTATAAATTAATATTGTTGTAAATTTTTATTAGTTCTATTATCAGGGCATCCTCTAAAATATTAGCTCAAAACTATGTAGTAAAAGAAATGGAAAGGAAATTAAAATGACACACTAAAAACACTATTTAACACTAAAGACAATAATGGAAAAATTGAGAAATACTGATAAGATGTGTAGGAAAGAAATAACAAAATGGCAGAAGAAAGTACTGTTTTATTGGTAACTATGTGAAATATAAATGGATTAATCTCTCTTATTAAACAGCAAAGATAAGTGAAATGGATCTTTAAAGAGTACGGTACAACTGTGTGCTATACAAGAGACTCACTCAGATTATGTTAGAAAAAAAAGGATGGAAAGTGACTTTCATAAAACAACATACAAAGGAGAGCCGGAGTGAATATACTAATATTATACAAACTAGCCTTACAGAAAATTTGACAAAGAAGCACATTATATAATGATAATAGGGTAAATTCATCAAGAATATTTAGCAATTATAAACATATGTGCACCTAACAAAGTTACAAATATGTGAGGCAAAAACTAACAGGATTGAAGTCAGATGTAGTTTAAAGATAATGATTGGAGGCTGTACTACTCCAACTTCAATAATTGGTAGAACAACTTGACAGAAAGGCAGCAAAGAAACTGAACTGTACTATAAGCAACTATACCTGATGAACGTCTATAGAACATTTCACCCAGAAGAAGCAGAATTCATATTCCTCTCAAGTGTGCATAGAACTTTGTATACACCCAAGAGGATTGAAAACATATGTTTACACAAAAATTTGTACATGACTATTCACAGCAGTATTTTTCACACTAGTGAAAGTGTGGCACCACCCGAATATATCTATCAGTTGATCAATGGATAATTACATAGTTATAAAATGGCATATTACTTATTTATACAGAAAAATGAGGTACTAGTACATGTTGCAACATGGATGAATTTTGAAAATGTTACACTAAGTATAATAATTCAAACACAAAAGTGCACATATTATATGGTTCCATTTATATGAGATGCCACGAATAGGCAAATCCATAGAGACAGGAGATTAGTGGATGCCACAGGATAGTGTAAAGAGAGAATAGGAATGGCTACATATTAATAGTAAGTACAGGGTTTCTTTTTGGTGTGATGAAAATAATTCTGCAAACGTACGATAGTGATGGTTGCTTAACATTGAGAATACATGAAAACCACCTACATTTACCCTCTGAAATGGCTAAATCATGAATGCTATGTTCTGTAAAATTTATTTCAATAAAAAATAAAATACTGAGTAAAGAGAAAAATAAAATCCTTTTATTTACATTTTATTTATTTATTATTATTATTATTTTTTACTTTACAATACTGTATTGGTTTTGCCATACATCAACATGAATCCGCCATGGTCCTCGTGTCTTTCCATCTACTGTCATTTCCCTTCATTCTGAGGAAACTCTTTTAGAGTTTTCTCCAATATAGTTCTGCTGGATGTGATTTATCACCCCAGTTTTTTTCTTTGACTATTCTGTCACATATTTAAAGAACATTTTCACTGGATTTAAGGTTCTAGGATGACAATTTTTTTCCAGCAGTGTAAGATTTTTATCTGACCTTTATTCTTTCTAATGTGAAACTCGCTATAGTATATCTTACTGTTTTCCTGCATATTATATGTCTTTTTCCCTTAGTCTGATTTTAAGATTTTTATCTTTGTCTTTCATCTTCACTAGTTTGATTATAATATGCCTAGATGTGATTCTGTTTGTGTTTATTGGCATTGGTGAAGATTCTTGATTCTGTCATTTTGATATTTTCCCTTAAACTTGAGAAATTTTTAGCTATTAATTTTCAAATACATCTTCTTTCCATTTTATATTTATTTTCTTCCTGAGATTCTAATGATGAGTATTAAGCAGAGTAACATTTTCCTATGTGTCACACTGTCTCTATATCAATTATTTTATTTCTGTTCTTCCTACTAGATTATTTACATTGATATATCTTCAAATAAACTGTTTTCCTTTCTGTCAAATATTCTTGTAAGATTTTACATTAAATTTTTTATTTCAGTGATTGCATATTTTAATTCTGGTATTTTAATTTTTTATTGTTTCCATTTTTTGCTGACATTCCTCATATGATTATTGATATTTATCATAAATTCTTTTACATCCTGAACATATTTAAAGTATCTGATTTAGACTCACAGACATAAAGATCAGACTTGTGAAGGGGGAGAAGGGGAGGGAGAGAGATGGAGTGGGAATTTGGAGTTGGTAGATGCAAACCATTACATTTCAAATAGATGAACAAAAAGGTCCTAGCATATAGCACAGGGAACTATATCCAATCTCCTAGGATAAAGCGTAATGGAAAAGAATATTTTAAAAAAATGTATACATGTATAAATCTGAGTCACTATGCTGTATGGCAGACATTGGTACAACATTGTATACCAGCTATACTTCAATAAAAAAATAAAGTAGCTGATTTAAAAATTTTATTGCTATTTCTACCATTTGATTCTTTGGAGTATCAATTTCTATTGAATGCTTCCTCTCTTGACTTTAGGCACATTTCTCAGATTTTTTTTTGATAAGTCTAGGATTTTTTTTTTTTTCTAAACTGGACACTGATAAGTTTTAGAGGATTGAATTCTGCTTTTTCTTCTGTTGAGTGTTGATTTTTGTTCTAGCAAGTTAATCAGGCTGGATTTAAACTCCAAACAGTATCTTCCCTGTGGTGGACAGTAGCTGAACTATGCTGTCATACCTTTCAACTTCTGTTTTCACCAGGCCCCCTAAAGCTTTCCCCATGAATGTGGATTTCAGTTGTCAGCTAAGCACTGGGCAGAATGTATGTTCAGATATAGGGGCAAATCCCACCCTCCGTGGCCCCATTCTCCACATCATTTTTATTCTATCCCTCCAGCTGCTTTGCCAGCCCCATTTTCTTCCTCAAGTCAGTAAGGCTACAACTTTCTTCCACTCCACACCATGCATACCAGGTGAAAAGCTGACATTTATATCAGTCTAACCTAGTGGACTTTGCTCTTTCAAGGGTCTCTTTCTCTAAATTTTCTGCCTGTTCTTGGTTGCTATATGGTTTTCCTAGAGTTGTAACAAAGTGCCACAAATTGCATAGCTTAAACAATTATAAATTATTTCATAGTCCTAAAGACTAGAAGTTTGAGGCCAATGTGTGAGAAGAGTTGGTTGCTTCTGAGGGATGTGAGGGAAAATCTGTTTCATTGTGGTTTGCTGGAAATCACTGTCATTGATTGGCTTATAGGTGTATCACCCAAACCCTGCATTTGTCTTCATGTGCTGTTCTTCCTTGACGTCTGCATCCAGGTTTCTCTTTTTCATAAGGACAGCTGTCCTATTGGTTTAAGGCCCTCTCTGTTAAACTCACTTTAACGTGGCTACCTCTGTAAACACCTTCTTTTCACTTAACGTTACATTCTGAGATACTGGGGATGGGGACATCAAATGGTCTTTTTTGGAAAAGACACAAGTCAGCCAATAGCAACCTCTCTTCACGGCCTTCAAATCGTTTTTTTTTTAATATTTTATCCGCTTTTTACAATTTTTACGTGTGAGTATTCTGCCATTATCGGAAGCAGAAATTGAATTAAAGATGTTGATAAGGTAGGCATTTTAGGTAATATGTAGAGGACAGCTTGCTTTACCTTGTCTTCCTTTACACAGTGTTTGTTAATTTTGTTCTGGCAGATGGTTAACTGCTAACTCTCCTTCCTGAAACTCTCAGACGTTGTTTTATGCATTCCTGGGGTAAAACTCTTTCTAATTTTTCTATATTTTGGGTCATGGTCCTAAATCTTGGCCAAGAGTCTGAAAACTCTGACTCATGGCTTTAATCTGATCTTCAAATAGTTTTTGTATGCCCCATAGTTAAAAATGATGTTTTTTTTTTTTTTTTTGTAAGAACAGAAAGAGAAGGAGGAAAAGATGGGAGAGGAGAGAGAAAGATGACTATATGTGGTCTGCAATCCCTAAAATATTTACTATCTAATTCTTTACAGAAAATATTTTGATTCCTGCCCTGGGGCTTGGTTCTTTCTTCTAACATGTACTCCTTTTGTAGTCACAAATTAATAAAGAGGTGCTGACTGAGGTCTCTCCACCCTGGCTGGGCTGGCACTTCAACATCTCCCTGCACTACGTGACCTTTGGTTTTCTTCATTCAATTTTTCCCCTGTTGAAGCCACTCTCTTAGAGGCTTCATGGAGTTTTACCTTGTACAAATGCAGTCCAGCCCTTAACTAGAAACTGAAGGGGAACCTCCCTGCAGATCTCACGGTCCTAATATGTGTAGGTTTTCCTCTTTTATGATACGGTCTACAAATTCCAGCTACTTCAACTACCATGACTCAGATCCCAGCCTCCTCAGTAGTAAGTCTTTTGCTTTGCTCTGACTGTACCTTTTAGAAACTGCACCATGGTTCCCCGGCAAAGCAGTTGTGAACACAGACTCAGTGACAGCCTTTCCCCTCTCTCACAGTCTGCTCCACCTGTTATTCATACCTATAAACAGTAGTCTCATGTGTTTTGTTAAGTTTCATAGCTGTATAGGTGGTTGTTCAGTTGCTAAATCGTGTCCAGCTCTTTGCAACCCCATGGACTGCAGCACCCCAGGCCTTCCTGCCCCTCACCATCTCCCAGAGTTCACCCAAGTTCGTGTACAGCTGTATAGGATGAGATGGTAAATCAATCCTAGTTACTCCAACTAGGCCTAACTTGAAAGCCCATGTTTTAACCATCTATGTTCACGTTGGTAAAAAGCATGAAGCCTTGGATCTAAAAGGCAAACACTTGGAACTAACAGTACCTTGTTTAACATACTTGTACATGTGTAAGTCAGAACCATTCAAATGCTATAACTTCGAGTGAAACGTGCATTTTAAAAACAACCTCTGAAGGATCACAGGAAGATGGCAAGGACATTTTTATGTCTTAGCCTAGCTCCTGGATAGAAAAAAAGAGTCATTCCTGATTTATTTTAAGCCAGGTCTATGAATCACAAGGGTAGTGTTTAGAATTTATACTAGATTCTTGTCCTGAGAGATGCCAAATTAAGAAATTAATATAAAATTCAGTCCCACGCTGCTGATATTTTGAGTGACAGAAACAAATATAAAACCATTCTTCAGAATTAAAGCCTCAACCTTGTCTGCACTTATCTTTCACAGATAAAAGTATATTAAAGATTAAATAAGTTAAATAATACAGGGAAGCTTCTACCAAATGCAGGAGTCAGCAGATGCTCCAAACATCAGGGAATTGGACTAAGAGTTTCAGATTATTGAACAATCTGAGAGGTATGTCTGAAATGATTAAATACATGACAGAAAAAATTAAAAATATACAAGAACAAGATGCTACAAAAAGTCTAAGCAGTTTCTAAAAGGAATTATTGATAGGTTAAGGCTATGGTTTTTTCAGTAGTCATGTACAGATGTGAGAGTTGGACTATAAAGAAAGCTGAACACCGAAGAATTGATGCTTTTGAACTGTGGTGTTGGAGAAGACTCTTGAGAGTCCCTTGGACTGCCAGGAGATCCAATCAGTCCATCCTAAAGGAAATCAGTCCTGAATGTTCACTGCAAGGACTGATGTTGAAGCTGAAACTCCAGTACTTTGGCCACCTGATGCAAAGAACTGACTCATTTGAAAGAGACCCTGACACTGGGAAAGATTGAAGGCAGGAGGAGAAGGGAATGACAGAGGATGAGATGGTTGGATGGCATCACCGACTCAACGGATGTGAATTTGAGTCAACTCCGGGAGCTGGTGATGGACAGGAAGGCCTGGCGTGCTGCAGTCCTTGGGGTTGCAAAGAGTCTGACATGACTGAGTGACTGATCTGAACTGAAAAACTATAAATAGAAATAATTAGATAAAACTTAATAGTTGGGTTAAATAAGGATGTCCTCTTCAACCAAAGAGAAAATTGTAGTTTTTTTTTTAATTGAAGGAGTTTTGACTTACTATGTTTTGTTAGTTTCATGTGTACAGCAAAGTAACTTAGTTATCTATACCCATCCATCTACTCTTTTTCAGATTCTTTTCTATTATAGGTTATCCCAAAACATAGAATTTACTTCCCTGTGCACAGGGATGGCGGAGCCTGGTGGGCTGCCATCTGTGGGGTCGCACAGAGTCGGACACGACTGAAGTGACTTAGCAGCTATACAGTTGACCCTTTTTGTTTGTCTACTTTCTATATAGTAGTGTGTGTTTACTAATTCCAGGCTCCTAATTTATCCCTCTCCTACCCTCTTTGCCCTTTGGTAACCATAAATTTGCTTTCTGTGTCTGTGAGTCTATTCCTGTTTTGTAAATAAGCTTATTTGTACCATTTTTTAAGATTCTGTCTGTAAGAGATATCACACAATATTTGTCTTTCTATATATGACTTACTGCACTTAGTGTGATAATCTCTAGATCCATCTGTGTGGCTTCAAATGGCCTCACTTTGTTCTTTTTAATGACTGAGTTACATTCCATTGTATATAGGCACCACATTTTCTTCATTCATTCATCTGCTAATGGGCATTTAGGATGCTTCTATGTCTTGGCTATTGTAAATAGTGCTGCTATGGACATTGGGCTGCATGCATCTATTTGAATTAGAGTTTTCATCTTTTCTGGTATGCATGCATGCTTTGTTGTGTCTGACTCTTTGTAACCCTAAGGACTGTAGCCCACCAAGCTCCTCTGTCTATGGGATTCTCCAGGCAAGAATACTGGAGTGTGTTGCCATGCCCTCCTCCAGGGGTTCTTCTAGAACCAGAAATCGAAACCAGGTCTCCTATGACTCCTGCCTTTGCAGGTGAATTTTTCACCACTGAACCAGATGGGAAGCCCTCATCTTTTCTGAATATATGCTTAGGAGTGGGGTTGCTGGATCATATGGTATTTGGTTGGCAAAAAAGTTCATTCAGATTTTTCCATAAGATGTTGCAGAAAAAACCAAACAAAATTTTTAGCCAACTTTATAACCTTATATTTATAAGGTTATATTTATAAGGCCAAATTTATAAGGTTACATTTACTTCAAAAGGAAAGCAAAACAGGGATTGTCTCTTGCTATGTGGGAGTTTTCTCCTAAACTACAGCTTCAATGACTCACTGATGAGAACATTTTCATAGAACTGTACCAAGTCAGCTTTCCAATTCCATTCATGTACTTTGAATGAGATCACGTTGTATTTGAAAAGAAGCAGGGATTTGTAGAACCCAGAATCTATGGCAGCTTTGAGTAAGACAAAAATGTCATACAGGATGAGAAGGGAGAGGTGTGATGAAATTACTTCCCCACATTTGTGACAGGCTATACTAGGCACTTTATGGACTTTAATACTCCTAATGTTATGTGATATAGATTATCCATTCTAGGGGTGAGTATATTCAAGGTTATAGTGAATTATAAGATTGGATTCAAATTTTGAACTGTAAAACCCTAAAACTGTTTTCTTAACACTACATAAAGCTTACACATAACCCTCCAAAGTAAAGTGGAGAGCTGTACACTGCTTCAAGAATTGGCGTGTTACCAAATAGTGGTATCAACTGCAGTACTGATTAAACAAACTTGATAAGCCTTGTCTGCTTTAAAATTTGCCTTGATGCAAAGTCATCAAAGGAAAAAGCTCTACGGAAACTCAAAGATTTCCTTTTTTAAGGTGACGTGGAAGGGCTATATACAGTAAAACAACTGTAGACTTTACAATTTATGTTTTGTTGGAACATAATGGGGGCCGAGGGAGTTTAAAAGTCTCTAGGAAAGTAAAAGTTAACCTTGCTTTATGTACTAAATGCACTACACTGGATAAAAAGCTAATATTTGAATATGAAATCTCTTTTGACATAAGTTGAAGCTTTGCTCCTATTTAGAAAGCACACAGCTAAAATTCAAAGTCTTGAATACAAGACCTAATAAAAACAACTCTTAAGCATCCTAACAGTCCCTTCAGAGGAGCATGTTGTCTGTAAATAATGCACTCTCAAATGAATTTAATTCTCTGAGCAATCTTCTGTGAGCAGTTGGCTCAGAGGGTAATTAATTCACCTGATCTTGCCGAGTTCAGTGAAAGCATAGCTATCAGAACAGACACTGCCTCCCACAATGGAAATGGCAAGAGGAACTGGCAAGGGGAAGCTTCCAGCCCAGATGTGGCATGCCCTCTTCTGCAACTTCCTCAGTGACATGAAAGGTGAGAAAATGGCAGAGGGCAGCCCATTTGACACTTCCTCACATGCTTAGTTTTCTCTTGCTTTTAACCATGTACTATCTCTCTCTCTGCACAGTCACTCCTTAGCGGTTTTGTCTCTCCATTTCTCTTTTACCTTGTCTCCTCCTCCCCTCTTCTTTCCTTCTTTCTAGGCCAACTTTGGTTCTATTGATGAGATTTCTCAATATAGGTATGACATTAGATATTTATTAACTATGTTGATTATAATTCCACTCTAAAACCAATTACCAAAAACTCAGAGGCTGGAATTTCTTCAAGAAGTTTCTTTATTAGGCTCACTTTTTCAGAGATAGAATGAACCATAATTTTCATTCATTCACTCAACAAATAATTTATTCCACATCAGGCACTGAAATAGAGAAGTAAAAATAAAGAAAACAAAAAAATATATACACATTCACAGAGCTTTCATTCTTGGCTGGAGATGGAGAGATATATATAATTTAAAAAGTAAATTATATAGTGTGTTGTGGGTAGTAAGTGCTGTGGGAAAATAGAGGAGGGGAAGAAGGATGAGAATGCTGTAAGGCTGCAATTTTAAAAGAGATTTCAGGCGTTGCTGAAATGGTAACATTTGAACAAAAAATTGATGGAAGAGGAGGTAAAAGAGTAAGTTGTATGTCTCTCTGGGAAGATTTTTAGAGGAAACAATTGCAAACTCCCTGAGGTGGGAGAACTCAAAATATTTGATGAAAAGCAAAGAAGTCTGTCTATATAGTCAGAGTGGAGTGAACAGGTCTGACTTTTCCTGCAAAGTTGCCATTGACCTTTAAAGTATAATTCCTCAGGTGTCCAATAGCCATTTCTTAATACTGATGACTGATTAATTGATTCTAAAGAGATTCCTAGATGATCTCTTACAAGATTGAAAAGTACACAGGCTGCTAAAACCAAAAGGAGCAATTGGCAGTGTTGTGATATCATAGAAGGTTTAAGCAAGTGAACACATCAGGCTGATCATCAGCCTTTTATCAAATGTTTGTTCATCATTTCATTGAAACCAGGGTATATATAATACCCCATACCACTAGTGGACGAAAAGCAGGGAAATTAGCAGACTTATCAAGGTAAAGAACACATTTCCTCTATTGCACACATTCTCTGTTCTCCTTTTCAAACCACTTTCAGCCAGTATCTCCAACCTCATTGAGAAGGTCACAGCCGTCTGACCTTGCTTCCTTACTCTCACCCCTGCTGTATCTGTTCCCAAAGGCGTTTATTCCTTCTCACATGACCAGCCTTTGTGTTGCTCTCCAACTTCTGCTACTCTCCAAAGAAGCTGCTGATTTTCCCATTTGATGAAATCCCTTCTTCTGTTTTCAAATGACAGCAGTTTTTTGTTTGTTTGTTTGTTTGTGTTGCTTACTGTTGGATACTTCATACCTGGCACTTCCTGGTACCAAGTAAACATTTCAGAAATATTTGTGAGTTGAAAGAATGGTAGTTATCCCTTGTCTTAAAGTGAAAATAATTCCCTTTGATTATTTAATTATTTGTGGATGAGGAGCTCCTTTTCCTTTGTCCATCTCTCTCCTAAAACCTACTTTTCTCTTTTCCTAAAGAGCAAACCTTCCTAATACCCTAAACCTCAAAGTTGTGCATGTGTCAGTTACCTGTCTGTGTCTTCCTCAATCAAAACCCCATTCCTTCAATGAGGGCACTTCTTTGCAAAAAAAAAAAAGGGGGGGGGAGGAAAATAATCTATTGAAGTCATTTACTTTGTTCCAATAATTACATCAGAACCCTCCTTGGGGTGTCTGAATTTTCATGAGAGGAAACCTGTACTTCTACATGATATTTGGTTTCAGGAATATCATGGCAGAAAAGTTGCCAGTGATTTTAAAAGAATTCAGGTAGTTTGAGAAAATTATCGTCTGCTTCCTTTTATGAGAGAGATTCCCTTAGAACTGTGTTTTTGTTTTTTTGTGTGTGAACCTGTGTTTTGCCCCTTTAAAACCTTCTAAGTGTGCTGTCTGTTGGTTTCATCATGGTTATTTTCAAACATCCTTTCTGAGATGTTTCTCCTGCAGGTGAGGCATTTCTGAGTGACATTTCCCATCAGGACTGCAGGTACATCTGACCGACCTCCCTGATTGTCCCACGTCAACAAAGGCCAGACCAGGCTCTGTGATCATGGGGCAGCAGGCATTCCTAGCCAGTGAGATTAGTTCTGTTTCACTCAGCATGCTCTTCAGCTAAAAACTCTTATTTTAAGGGCCATTCAAGGAGCAGAAGATATAAGTATGGAAGTGTACCTTGGCAAATCAGCAATCCTATTATTTGGGAGAGAACCATTTTCAGTGATTTTGGAATCAGGACAAGATACATCTGTATTGAAGGACCTGACATGTCTGAGATAACTGCATTGGCTCTCTAAAAAGTGGAAACATTCACGAAATAAGGCCGGGTGGATAGGAAATATAGACACTTTCAAATTACTTTAACTTCTCTGGTTTCTTGCCAGATTGATTTCTTTCATTAGGGGAAGTTCCATCTACATACCATTCTAGCCTCAGGAGGTCGGAGACTGATTTAGTGGTCTTAATTTAAGAGCATCCTGAATTTTCAGGAATTTATTGTTTAATATTTGAATGCCCATATGTGACATTTGGATTAATCAACTTGATTTGGGTATAAGTCCTTTGTGAGTTATGCCTCAAGTGGAATTTGAAGCACAGTTTCCAATTAGTGGTGCCACCATCTTGGACATCCAGCCTAGAGGTAACAGATTTGAACACTATTTTCAGCACAGTCTCGATTTAAGGCTCTCAGTAGCTTCCTGTTTGCTATTTTCTCTCCCTTAACCTCCATAGCCTCACATCGGGACCAGAGACCAAAGGCTTCCTGACCGCTTTTCTGACCTCATCTCTTTTTATTCTCTGGCCAATACCTTTAATAGAGGCACTACTGCTCTATCCCTACCTCCAGGAGGGAAGTTTGGAAGGATGGGGGAATTTACTATCACTCAGGGACAGGACCAGCACTTGATGGGTGGCATTTAGGGATGAAAAAAGTCCTGCAATGTGCGGCAGTCCTATAAATAAAGAACTGTTCCCAGTGCCGAAAGGACTCTCATTGATAAATGCCATTTTTAAAAATTTCTATCTCCCCCTGTCACCTCTGCCTCTTTATAATTATCTTGCTGCCCTTGCTCATATTCTTTTTCTACCTTCTTCATATGTACTAATGCTTACCCTCTCTTCTTTATACCTGTCTCACCTGAGATGTCCGCTTGGTAATTTCTCTCTGAATCCCCTCGGATTCTATCCATAAAGGCCCAGCATTGTTTCTACATCCTCCTCGAAACCTTACCCAATCATGCCACTCTGAGCAACCTCTCAACACCATAAATTCCCTCCCCATCTATTTTATGCAGCACCCCGAGGAGAATCAAGCTCATTTTTTTTTAAACCTTTTATGTGTGCCTGTTCTTCCTCTCTAAGCTCCTTGAGAGCAATCTTGTGTCTTACACTTTTCCGTCTTTGATTTCATCTATTTCTCTAGCCTCCTCTGCACCAGCCAATTAGGTGTTCAGTTGAGTTCAGTCGCTCATGTCCGACTCTTTGCGACCCCATGGACTGCAGCATGCCAGGCCTCCCTGTCCATCACCGGCTCCCAGAGTTTACTCAAACTCATGTCCGTTGAGTCGGTGATGCCATCCAACCATCTCATCCTCTGTCATCCCCCTCTCCTCCTGCCTTCAATCTTTCCCAGCATCAGGGTCTCTTTCAAATGAGTCAGTTCTTTGCATCAGGTGTCCAAAGTATTGGAATTTCAGCTTCAACATCAGTCTTTCCAATGAATACTCAGAACTGATTTCCTTTAGGATGCACTGGTTGGATCTCCTTGCAGTCCAAGGGACTCTCAAGAGTCTTCTCCAACACCACAGTTCAAAAGCATCAATTCTTCGGCGCTCAGCTTTCTTTGTAGTCCAACTCTCACATCCGTACATGACCACTGGAAAAACCATAGTCAGTTAGGTGTACTTTCTCCCAAACACACTGTGGCAGAGACTGCTTTGTGGTGGTCACAGTCACAGCCATGTCCTCCTGGACACATCACATTTCCTCCCTTGCAGTTAGGTGTGATGTTTGGACTGAGTTCTAACCAAAGGAATGTGGGTGAAAGTGAGGTGTATCTGTCACACTTATGTCTGCTCTGTTAACATTTTCCATATTCAGTCAGTCCTCCTCACTCCTCTTTCCCACCCATCAGCTAAAGGTAGAGAACTCTACATACCTAGGAACAGAACCACAAGATGAAGAGTCAGGTCCTCAAATAACTGGACAGAAGCTCCCTCAACTCACTGGGAACCTCTGAGTTTGACTCTATACGAAAAAGGAATAAACTTTAATTTTGTTTAGCCACTGAGATTGTTGCACATTCATTATAGTAGCGAACATTATTGTATAACCCACCTGCCATCTGCTTTCTTATCTACATGAGTTTATTTGCATGGTTACCTTTGCTTGGAATGAGTTTCCTCTTCGTATTTTAAACTTTTATGCTTTGTCTGATACCTGGACCATTCCTGCCACCTCCATGGGGCTTTCTACAATTTCACCAATCCAGAGTGACTTCCTCCTCCTCCTTTCTTAAAAGTCACACAAACTGCTTTACCACCCACTCAACAAATACTATGATACTGCACATATTTTTATTTAGTTTTAATGTGTATATCCTATCTTCTCTGATAATTTTTAAGATCTTTCAATGGTAGTACCTTTGTCCTGTGCTTCACAGTATTGGGGATGTTATAGGAGCCCAGGAAATAATTGTAAAATGAATGAATTTTGTTACATCTCATCCTTTCTTATTGATACATCTTACACTGTAATAGTTTGCTCCTTCCACAAGGGATTTTGATGGCATTTCTTGTTTCTCTGCCTGACTCTCAGCAATGCTGTCAAAAGAAAATCACACCTTCCCAGTATTCCTTCTCTTTCACACAGTTCACTTTAGTGCCACTTACTTGTTTGTGTTTAATACATGCTAGTTTTGCATTGGAGAAGGAAATGGCAACCCACTCCAGTGTTCTTGCCTGGAGAATCCCAGGGACAGGGGAGCCTGGTGGGCTGCCATCTCTGGGGTTGCATAGAGTCGGACATGACTGAAGTGACTTAGCAGCAGCAGCAGCAGCAGTTGAGTAAATGATTCTAATTCTTTTCTCTGTATACAGGAAAAATATAGGTAAAGCATCTTAATTCTCCAGTTTGGGGAGATATCAAAACATTGTATCTGATTTCTATATTTTCTTTGTTATCGTAGGAGTAATCACACAGGGCTGGCTGACTGTTGTGAATGAGGTCAGTCATGACTCTATCGACTTTTTGTCTAACAAAAGAACAGATTCTTCAGTCTGTGACTGTAGTGTGATCATCACTTATGCTAGTTTCATCTTTGAGTTAATGTATCCTTATGTGTATGGTACTTTTCAAATTGGTGGGGTAGTCCAGTGAGACTTTGCTTGCAGGGATTTGCTTGAGGGAAAGCCTACAGAGGCAGAGGCCTTGCCAAGAAATCAAAGGTGTTGACTTTGCTCTTCTTTTCTTCCCCACTGGGACTTGAGACCTCTGTCAATAGTGGCCATAAAGAAGAGACCCACAAGTCAAGTGTCAGGAGGCCTGACTTACTCTTACAACTTGACTCTCAGCAACCCACTTCTTTCTGCACTGGAAAATGGGTCAATACTATTTGTCATATCTTTTTGGTGTCTTATTAGAGTCAATGAGGTAGTGTGCATATGTGTGTTCTGTCATGTCTGACTCTTCGTGACCCCATGGACTGCAGCCCACCAGGCTCCTCTGTCCATGGAATTTTCCAGGCAAGAAACCTGGAGTGGGTTGCCATTTTCTACTCCCGAGGATTTTTCCAACCCAGGGATCAAACCCACATCTCCTGAGTCTCCTGCATTGGCAGACGAGTTCTTTACCAGTGAGCCACCTGGGAAGGCCCGATATCGTAATATCAATTCCCATATAGGTAATTTCTGACTAATGGACAGATAATAGGCAAAAACTCCCATGACACATTGGTGTTGGAATCTGTTTGAATTGATATTGAACAGATGGCTTAAGTCTCTAGCTAGTCTCAGTTACTTGGATGTAGCAGGTATAGCCCTAATTACAGGTCTACATCCTTTGCTACGATCTCTGAGTTTCTTTAAATTCTGAAGGGGCAGATGTTAGTATAGGAGGGAGAAGGCTCCCGACTGGGAAATTCCTGAGCAGTAAAATGAGAAATTTCTTTCAATGAGGAGGTGAGCAAGCAGCTAAGCCAAGCCTCCAATGGCTGGTCCAATCAGGGAGAGTCGTGGAGGAAAGAGACCCATAATGGTAGAGGAAACGATCAGTGATGGGGGGTAGGAAACATCCGAGCCTCCAGGCAAGGTTATACAGATTTATTAACTAATTAGAGTTTTCATTTAAAGACCACCAGTACTTGTCCATAAACTCTCTCATTCACTAATTATTTAATAGGTCTACTCAACTTAAGTGCCTGCTTATTATGGACAATAACCAGACTTGTTTCATGTTGACACTGTGTGCATCAGGGGACAGAGGAAATGTCACAGACATACCTACTAGAGGATAGTTATCTGACATTGGTTTCTGTTTAGTTCTTTCTCTCTTGTCTCAGATTCTAGGATGTACTTTCATAGCTGCATTAGATATCCATCCCTTTATTCAGTCAATAATTATGTATTAGATACCCAGTACTATCCTAAGTGCTAGAGATATAGAAAAAGTTCATACCCTCATAGAGCTTACATTCTTGCAGCAGCAGAAAGAGTGCATGTGTGGATATATCTGATATGTATATGACTTTAAATATATAAAATTATATATATAAATACCAAAATACTTTCTGACTTCTTCCTACACCACTTCTCCCTCTCCTTTGCAAGTTCTTTCTCTTTTAGCTTTTCAAATATTGCTGTTCCCCAGGGGTTTATTCTCTGCTCTCTCACTTTCTCACCCTATCCACTGTTCCTGGGGTTTTCATCCAGTTATGGGGCTTAAACTATTGCACTTATGCAAATGTCACCTTAAACGGAGTAGTTTCTAAACTGAGCTTGCAAGACTCAACCTTCTCTAGGATCAATCTGCCTTTCTTTATTAATTCTGCTTCTTGGTTTGTGGAGCATTCCCCTGCCTTTCCACCCAGCCCCTTCACCTATCAGTCATTCATCTAGTCTTGGCGATTTTGCCCCTAAATAGGTTGTCTTCTCTCCTGGACTCTTACCTCAACTCCACACCTCTCATCCATGTATCCAAAGTATTCTCTTCATTCTCTCAAGGATCTTCCTATTCCAAAATGTGGTCATATCACTACTTTGCCATAAACTTCAAAGGGTTCCTATCACCTATAGTATACTGTTAGACTCCACAGGAAATCACACAGGACTTTCCCTGTGATGAACCTAGAGTAGTGACTGGTGTGTGGAAGACATATTCATTAATAACTGTTAATATAATTGCAATCTTATAATGTAATAATTATAATTATATAATAAGTATCAATAGCTTTTGTTATGATAAAAGTATTTATAATGATAATTAGCATATTAGTGATAAAAAGACAAGCCCCCTCCCCAAGCAGTCCCTCTCTACCTAACTGTCCATTATGTAATTCTAAAGTGCTCTGGCAAAGTGGACATGCCAGAAAAAATATGAGTTTTTCTACTTTGTAAGTTAGTTATAACTAGTTTTGATCATGTGAAAACATGAACAAGCCTGTAATGAAAAACAGAATGCAATCAGCCCCTGGCTGTGACATAAAGCTCCTGGCCCAGTAATGAGAAAGGCCATAATTTTCCAATCATGCTGCCCAGTCTGCAGCATTGCCACAAGTTAAACAGATATCAAAACAGAGTGAAATTATTGACTCTGACGGGCTCTGTGTCCTAATAAATGCAATATCATATAGCAGAAAATGTTCCAGACAAGGAAAAATGTGGGAAGGAAACAGACACTTACTAAGCAGCTATTGTGCATTAAATGTTTTCTGTATACATGCCCATTTAAAGCTCATAAGTCTATCAATTAACAAACGTTATCCTGCTTACTGCTGAGGCAAAGAGGCTTGTAAGTTGTGCTGTGTTATACAGCTAATGAAGTGACCCTGAGCAGACCACTTCACTTAAGCAGCTACTACGCTCTGTTAGCCTGATGTGTTCATACCACTCAAGTCAGTTTCTCAGGAAATTCCCATACCTGGCCATCTTCACTGTTAAAATTGTAATACAGGGTCTTGCCTTTTATCACTCCCCCCCCCTGCTCAATTTGTAAATTCCACAGGGAGCTGTATCTATCTGGTTCACACCTTTGGGACCGAGAGCTAGCATAGCCCCTGGCTTCTAGTAGGTGCTCAGTAAATGCTTGTTTAATTAACTTTCTCATTTTTAAAAAGAGATACCTGGAGCATGGGACCTGTAAAATTCCTGTCAGTTCTGTGTTGCTGGTGATAAGGTTCTGACCTGGCCAAGACAGAGACCTGAGAAGGACTTCGTATTTCCCAGCAGCTGATGTTGTAGGAAGAACATGAATGCAGATGCCCTGGGTGTTGGTTCTTGTCAGAAATTCTATCCAGGTCCAGACCTGTATAGGAAGTAGGGTTTAGTCTTCTTGAAAAAAGATGCACACAGTCCATTTTATTGTATAGAGTTTTACATGAATCACCACAAAGACACAGTTGGTGGAACTGAAACAGTAAATATGGAGAAGCCATGAAGATTAAAATAGAATAATAATGATTCTTGGTTTCTAGTTCCTGTCTACGACTTGCCCCTCAGGAGACAAGTCAGGACTGTTCACCATCTAATCCTAGAAGCTTAGCTGGATTCTAATCCTGGCTCTTGAAATTTCAGATTGCTGTTATTCAGTTGCCCAGTCATGTCCAACTCTTTGCAACCCCATGGACTGCAGCATGCCAGGACTCCCCATCCCTCACCATCTCCCAGAGTTTGCCCAAGTGCATGTCCATTCGGTGATGTGAACTAGCCATCTCATCCTCTGATACCCTCTTCTTCTGCCCTCAATCTTTCCCAGCATCAGGGACTTTTCCAATGAGTCAGCTGTTCACATCAGATGACCAAAATATGGAGTTTCAGCTTTAGCGTCAGTCCTTCCAACGAGAATTCAGGGTTGATTTTCCTTAAGATTGAGTGGTTTGTTCTCCTTGCTGTCCAAGGGACTTTCAGGAGTCTTCTGCAGCACCATAGTTTGAAGGCATCAATTCTTCGGCCTTTCGCCTTCTTTATGGTCCAGCTCTCACAGCCCAAACACTCATGTTTAAAATGGAGGTAATGTATCTGTTAGATTGAAACATATAAAATTACCATTTTGGTGGGGCAAATGGGTCAGATATTGACAACTTCATATAACTCAACTTAATACATCATAGGATTGTTGTAGGTGAAATGAATAATGCATGTAGAGCACTTACCATAATGCCTGTCACAAAAGTACTCAACATACGCAAGCTATGATGATCATAATGATTTTTATCTGAGATGGCAACTGAGGTCTTACTGGACTCCTGCCTTTGGTTTAATTTTTCTAAGTGGTACCAATCAAATGACTAGCTTTATCTGACCATATTTTAAGGGTAAAGAGCAAGCAGGTAGTCCCTGAAGCCCACTCTTCCCAGTTTGTTGTCTTGGACATAATACTGGACAAGAATTACAGGGGTCCCAAATAGACATGTTCATGCTGCAAAGACCTTTGTGGACATATTCCCAGAGCTTCTCCATATACTGAGTGATCACCTTGAAGACTTGACCTCACACTGCCCACTTTGTGTTGCTGTGACCCCAACTGAGTCATTTAATATTTGAGTGCCATGTCATTTAATATTTGTTTCATTTTCTTTTTCTTTTTTGGATTTTATTTTATTTTTTTAATTTTTTAAAAATATAAATTTATTTATTTTAATTGGAGGTTAATTACTTTACAATATTGTATTGGTTTTGCCATACATCAACATGAACCCGCCACAGGTATACACGTGTTCCCCATCCTGAACCCCACTCCATCCTCCCTCCCTGTACCATCCCTCTGGGTCGTCTCGGTGCACCAGACCCAAGGATCCAGTATCCTGCATCAAACCTGGACTGGCAATTCATTTCATATATGATATTATACATGTTTCAGTGCCATTCTCCCAAATCATCCCACCCCCTCCCTCTCCCACAGAGTCCAAAAGATGTTTTATACATCTGTGTCTCATTTGCTGTCTCGCATACAGAGTTATCGTTACCCAACAAATACTCATTGAGTATTTCCTTGATTTTACTCATTTGAGTATTTCCTTGGTTTTAGGCAAAAATGTACTGCTTTCACAAACAAAACTTTACCCTCATGGTAATGTTGTCATTGATTATTAATTCATTCCATACATATTTATTGAACACTTAGTAGATGTCAAAGATTATATTAGTCAATGGATAAAATGGTGACTAAGTGAAAGATAGTTCCTGGGAGCTAAAACAGACATTAAAAACATACCCTTATACAAGTAAACGGGCTTCCCAGGTGGCTCAGTGGTAAGGAATCTGCCAGCCAAGGCAGGAGACACAGGAGACGTGGGTTTGATCTTTGGGTTGGGAAGATCCTCTGGAGGAAGAAATGGCAACCCCCCTCCAGTATCCCATGGACAGAGGAACCTGGTGGGCTACAGTCCATGGGGTTGCAGAGTTGGACATGACTTAGCATTTGAGCATGGACATATGCATATACAAGTAAATATAAAATTTGAATTGTGTGAAGTACTAAGAATGGTATCATGGTAGCAAGAAGTATAGAACTTTTTAAAAATTAATTTTTATTGGAGTATAGTTGCTTTTTGACATTGTGTTAGTTTCTACTGCACAGCAAAGTCAATCGGCTATACATATACCCATTCTTTTTAGGATTTCCTTCCCATTTAGGTCACCAAAGAACACTGAGTAGAGTTCCTTGAGCTTCACAGTAGGTTCTCATTAGTTATTTATTTTATGCATAATATCAATAGTATATACATGTCAATCCCAATCTCCCAATTCATCCTACCTCCACTTCTCCCCACCCTGGTGTCCATACATTTGTTCTCTACATCTTTGTCTCTAATAAACACAGAGCTTTGACCTAGTTGTATGAGGGCTTCTCAGGTGACTCAGTGGTAAAGAATCTGCCTGCCAAGCAAGAGATGTTGGGTTTGACTCCTGCACTGGGAAGATCCCCTGGAGAAGGAAATGGCCATGTACTCCAGGATTCTTGCCTGGTAAATCCCATGGGCAAAGAAGCCTGGCAGGCTACAGTCCATGAGGTCGCAAAGAGTCAGACACAACTTAGCAACTAAACAACAACGGATGTAGGACAGATGCTGATGACTAGCACTCAACACCTTTGAAAGGATTAAATATAGATGTCTAGGACATGTGGTTCTGTGCCAGAATATAGGGATTAGAGAATGGAGTGTGGACCACTTGCATTCATAACTTGCCCCTCAACCAGATGCTCTTGGGTATGGTGCAACCTACACAGATGTATGGGAAAGCCTGGATCAGGGGGCTTTCTGGAGGAAATACTGTTAGAACTCTTGTTACCTGAGATGTGTAGAAACTAACTGTAAATATGAGAAGATGTGTGTTTGTATTCAGTAGCATTGAGAGTTGGAGTAGTGCTTGAGGCAAAGAAAATTGTGTGTGCAAAACCCTGTGGCAGGAAAAAACAGGATCCACTTAAAAAAAAAAGGCCAATGAAACTAGAGTTCATGGAGTAATGAAGGGCAAAGTGGCAAGCAAAACCCAAGAAATAAGCAGAGATCAGAATTTATGTGCCTTGCAAGAATATACAATGGAGAAAAGACAATCTCTTTAGCAAGTGGTGCTGGGAAAACTGGTCAACCACTTGTAAAAAAATGAGACTAGAACACTTTCTAACACCATTCACAAAATAAACTCAAAAATGGATTAAAGATCTAAATGTAAGACCAGAAACTATAAAACTCCTAGAGGAAAACATAGACAAAACACTCTCTGACATACATCACAGCAGGATCCTCTATGACCCACCTCCCAGAGTAATGTAAATAAAAGCAAAAATAAATGGGACCTAATTAAACTTAAAAGCTTTTGCACAATGAAGGAAACTATAAGCAAGGTGAAGAGACAGCCTTCAGAATGGGAGAAAATAATAGCAAATGAAGCAACTGATAAAGAATTAATTTCCAAAATATACAAGCAGCTCATGCAGCTCAATACCAGAAAAATAAATGACCCAATCAAAAAATGGGCCAAGAACTAAACAGACAGTTCTCCAAAGAAGACATACAGATGGCTAACAAACACATGAAAAGATGCTCAACATCACTCATTATCGGAGAAATGCAAATCAAAACCACAGTGAGGTACCATCTCACACCGGTCAGAATGTGAAGCTCGCTCAGTCGTGTCCAACTCTTTGCGACCCCATGGACTGTAGCCCACCATGCTCCTCCATCCGTGGGATTCTCCAGGCAAGAATACTGGAGTGGGTTGCCATTTCCTTCTCCAGGAGATCTTCCCAACCCAGGGATCAAAGCCGGGTCTCCCGCATTGCAGGCAGACACTTTACCATCTGAACCACCAGGGAAGCTCAAAATGTCTACAAACACTAAATGGTGGAGAGGGCGTGGAGAAAAGGGAACCCTCTTACACTGTTGGTGGGAATGCAAACTAGTATAGCCACTATGGAGAACAGTGTGGAGATTCCTTAAAAAAATGAAAATAGAACTGCCTTATGACCCAGAAATCCCACTGTTGGGCATACACACCGAGGAAACCAGAATTGAAAGAGACATGTGTACCCCAATGTTCATTGTAGCACTGTTTACAATAGTTAGGACATGGAAGCAACCTAGATGTCCATCAGCAGATAAATACATAAGAAAGCTGTGACATATACACAATGGAATATTACTCAGTTATTAAAAAGAATGCATTTGAATCAGTTCTAATGAGGTGGATGAAACTGGAGCCTATTATACAGAGTGAAGTAAGTTAGAAAGACGCCAATATAGTATATTAACACATATATATGGAATTTAGAAAGATGGTAATTATGACCCTATATGCGAGACAGCAAAGAGACATAGGTGTAAAGAACAGACTTTTGGACTCTGTAGGAGAAGGCGAGGGTGGGATGATTTAAGAGAATAACATCGAAACGTGTATTACCATATATGAAATAGATCGCCAGTCTAGGTTCGATGTATGAGACAGGGCACTCAGGGCCAGTGAACTGGGACGACCCTGAGGGTTGGGATGAGGAGGGAGGTGGGAGGGGGGTTCAGGATGGGGGACACATGGACACCCATGGCTGATTCATGTAAATGTATGCCAAAAACCACTACAATATTGTAAAGTAATTTGCCTCCAATTAAAATAAATAATTTACCAAAAAAAAAAACAACCTGTGGTCCTTGGAAGGGATTTTGGCCTCCATCACGAATGCAATGAAGAGTCATGTAACTGTTTTTAGTAGATGACAGTAACAGAATTACATTTTTGTTTTTCAGGATTATTTTGGATGTTAAGAGGAAAGTGGATTGGAGAAAGTTGGCAATGGTGCATACAGGGCAGTCAGGTTGGATGATGCTACAGGTGAGAAATGATAGTAGCTTGTAATAGTGTGGCATTCAAGGAGATGGGAAAATTGTACATTTCAATAAATACTAGGAGGTAAACTTGATAGAGTTGCTGATTGATCGAATATCGGGGACACGGAGAGGAAACAGTCAAGGACAATGCCAAAGGTTTTGGCTTGTGGAATGGTATGGATGCTGAAGTCATATCTTGTGATAGAGAATCCTTGAAGAAGCCCGTGTTGGACAGGAGAGAGTCTTAAGTGGCATCCAAGTGGAATTATCAGATAGGTCATAAGACCTATCAGCAGAGGAGAGAGATGTGTCAAAGACAGACATTTCTGAGGTGACTTTACAAAAGTAGCAATTGAAATCATAGGCATGATTGAGATCACTGAGGTAAGAAACATAAATAAGACTAGATGGCTTAGAAATGAGCCTGCAGGAATTCCAAACTTGCTGGCCAGGTGGGTGAAGATAAAAGTTCTTATATTCATTTTCCAGAAATTATGGTTCTGAAAATTTGAGTAATTTGCCCAAGGCAAGCAGCTAGCAAATGGTGAAGGTGGAATTTAAATCTGTATTCTTTATATTCCAGAACTCTCATTCACCTACTATATCACAGTTTTCAGTTTTTAAACAGTTTTTGAAAACTTTGAAGACTGTTCCCATTATTTGATTCAGCATTGAATAACTATTTTCTTCAATACAGCTTTCTTAAAAGGTAGCCTAAAAGAAACACATAGCTGAGAGTGAGGAGAAAAAGGCAAAGTGGGTGCTCTAAAGAAGGATAAAAGCCAAACTCTACCAGCCCCCGGGAGCCAAGAATTCACCAGCCTAACATAATTAGGTGTTCGCTTAACACTCAGTGATTAAATGACTTGACACCAACTTCTTTATGAGGGAAAAAAAAATTAGTGTGAGGTTCAGCAGACACCTCCAGGCTCTTTCACAAACCCTACCATCATGGCTGGAGTCTGCTGCTGCCTGCTGCCTTAGTAACTGCACTCTTACACCTCTGTGGAACATGCTGGCACTCCCCTCTCCCTGTCTCAGGTCAAAAAGCTGAGAAACAGGTCCCAGCAAGTTCTGGTTACGAGGTGCTGAACTGCTGCTGCGTCTGTTGTAGGCAGTGTCCCCTGGCAGTGGATGGCATGGGAATAAGTCCAAGAGTTTTGTGAAATAAGCTAGAACTTAAAAAATTTGGGGAAGAGCTTTCTAGGTCGATTCTGTCCTGAGATGACTGGGTGGCATTGGTTGCATCTTATAAATTCCTTTAGATTTCTCTCTCTTCATAATTAGAAGCCAGGAGGAGATTCTGACATGGAAACAGCCCTAAAAGGAAAACCAAAAAGAAGGGTTTAAATGACATGGCTCTGATAGGCCAGGAGGACTGAAAATTTCACTTTAATTTTTTAAGGGCATGAAAGTGATTCATGTAATCCAAATGCTAAGCAAACTCAAACAAAGTATTCTCACCTACCCAGTTCAGTTCAGTTCAGTCACTCAGTCATGTCTAACTTTTTGCAACCCCATGGACTGCATCACGCCAGGCTTCCCTGTCCATAACCAATACCCACCCACTTACATAAATGAAATTTAAGGTTTTAAAATGTCTTACCTAGAAGCAGGACACTTGAAAAGAATCCAAGTTAGGAAAAATTTGGGGCTGCATAGAAATTGATTGCAGACAAAGGTGTCCCTTCTGGGATAGCCACTTCATATTCCTTGTTTTGTAGAAGTTCAAATTAATATTTAGCTATCATGGAACCTTCTTCTACCTCCAAGAGCTCACAGGGATCAGGAAGTGGCCTCTACCTAAACTGATCAGTTTTCATCTGGTAATGGTGACTCTCCTTGGCTTACCAAAAAAGCAGTAACTTGTACATCTCAGAAGATGGAAGTGACTAGGAGCATTGGGCTGTTGTTCATAGCTTTTAGATTCTTATGACACTTCTCAGTTTCTCTAATATGACTGTATGGGTGGGATGAAGCAATGAAGAAAGCATTAGGTGTGGAGTCTAAGAATCTTAAGTTTCAGTCCTTATCCCACAATTTGCCAGGTGTGTGACCTTGGCTAAGTCTTCTAATTTAGGTAACCAAACATGTGTTGATTCTGACTAGTGGGCTTGCTGCTACTGCTAAGTCGCTTCAGTTGTGTCCAACTCTGTGCGACCCCCTGGACCGCAGCCTAGCAGGCTTCTCCATCCATGGGATTTTCCAGGCAAGAACACTGGAGTGGGTTGCCATTTCCTTCTCCAATGCATGAAAGTGGAAAGTGAAAGTGATGTCGCTCAGTCGTGTCTGACTCCCAGCGACCCCATGGACTGCAGCCCACCAGGCTCCTTCATCCATGGGATTCTCCGGGCAACAGTACTGGAGTGGGGTGCCATTGCCTTCTCCCAGGCTTAGGCAACGCTTTGAGAGGCTTTGGGGGCAAAGTGGGGAACTCTTGGGCCCTGGAAGGTGCAAACGGAGGCAGCGGCGATCACCTAAATCAGAAAGTGGTGGATAAGTTTTTTTAAAGGTTTGCGCAGAGGGGGAGGGAGCTCACCAGGGCACCTGGTCACAGCATCCTGTAAGTCCTCTCCTCTCTCCTCTGCTGATTTTTTCTTCCTTCTTCTCTTTCAATCTTTCCACAGCCAAATAATTGGTCTTCCAGGCTTTTTCAAAGAATTTGTAATTTTTTTCTAAGGGCAGTGGAAGCTAGGGGATGATCTTGAGCCAGAAAGTAGCATAGTTAGGTGTGTATGTTAGAAAGATCTCCCTGGTGTCAGGTGGGTTGGGTAGAGATGAGGATAGATACAGAAAAACAATCAGGAAACATCTGTAATTTTCTAAGCAAGATATATGAGTGCAAAAATTAGGAAAATGGTAACAAACATAGAAAGAAGGTGACCGATATGAGACATATTAAGAAAATAGGAAAGTGCAAGTTGATTTTTCCTCCTAAGGGAGGAAAAATGACTTACAGATTTCTGGTATGCACTACTCTATAGATTAAGCTGCCTTTTACTGAGCTAATAATTAAAGGGAAAGGGTCAGGCTTTATGTTTGATGAAAATGAATTTCTTGGGAGAAAGCTCAATTTGAGTTTCATATAAAAGATCTTAGATGGACATGTGTGGTGAACAGCTCTGGTACAAACCAGGAGAGAGTCTCAGTAAGAGATAAGGCTTTTGAAGCCAAATATTTATACATAGTAGATGAAGTTGTGAACGCAGATAAATCACACAGAGGGGGCACTCACAATAAAAAAAGGACTGAGAACAGAACCCTCTGGGAACATTAAGCACTTAAGAGGCAGATGGTAGAAGGAGAGCCAGGAAGTACAATAAGTAATTATCAAAGCAAGTAAAGGACAATCAGAAGAAAGAATATAGTAAAAAGCAAAAAAAAAAAAAGAAGAAGAAGAAGAAAAAAAAGGTCATAAGGAACCCTGGAGAATAAAAAGCTTCAAGGAAATTAGTGTCAAAGTCACTAGACAACTAAGTATGATAGGAACCCAAAAATAGTTGCCTGAAATGAGTTGAAAAGATGGAATAAGAGGTATGTGGAGGCATTGTGTAAGTTCACTTATAAAAGGAAAATAGCTTATAGATAATAAGTGGGGGGGTAAAAGAATTTTTTTTTTTTCAATTAGAAGAGACTTGAGCCTATTTCTATCCTCACAAACTAGGAAGAAATGGCCAGAATGAAAGAGAAATTAGATAGAGGAGCCTATAGATGTGGTGAGAGTCTTAGAGGTTGAGTGACTGGAACCTTCTTTAAGGGAGAAGGCTAAACTTTAGGTAGGTTCTTTTCTTCCTTTGGGACCAGTAAGAGGGAAATAAGAAAAGTTGTTTGATTATTTTTAAAGGAGTGGGTAAGAGCTCATGGAAATTCTCAGTGACAATTATTGTTTTTGTGGTGTGAGAAAGTCAGATTCAAAGAGTGTGGGAGAAAAGGGCTAATTATGTGTTCAAGTAATCTGATAGTTTGTAGTAGCTGTGAGTTCAACAGACCCAGACCAGGGAAATATTCAAAGATTAAAGGACATCAAGGAAGATCCAGCTGAAATTTAAGGCCTTATCTCAAGGGTGGCATCAATCTAGAGAATAGTGATTTTTCTCCATTAGTACACAGCTACTAAAGTATAAGAACGCAGAATGTGAATGTTTGCATTCATTTATGATGGGGATTTGCTTTAAGGTAGACAGCTAAGGAGCCAAGGTGGAAGGAGTTCAAATTGTAAGCCAGGGAGTTGTTGATTGATGAACCATAAGGCTCTGTGTGAAAGGATGAAAGTCCACAGAAGAGACCTGGTGGACCTGGAGTAAAGTGAGGGGAAAAGAGAGAGAGAGATTTTGAAGGTTGAAGTTAAAAAAAAAAAAATGGATTTTAAAATTCGGCATGGGGCAGAGCTGGATGTGTCAGAGCAAAGCAGTCGGAATGGATTGGTAAGTGAAAAAGTGGGTAGACTGAGAGGGATTGAGGACACCTGGATCAAGGTTATTGATCTGATTGTCCACAAATGAAGGAACATAGGATCACGACAGGGGCATGGGTAAAGAGAAAAATTGCTGAGATGTTACATAAAGTTGAGGGTGTTACCTGCAAATAACTGAATTATAGTGTTAGAGTTTTATATGGGATCCCATAAGCAGAATCTTTTGTTCAATCTCAGTTTGAAGCCAATTAAGACAAGAGTTAAAACAGGTGAGAATCAAAAAGGTGATCTTTATCACTGATAAAATTAATTTTCGACAATGTAGCTTATATCTGCCCATAAGTCTACTGTCCAATAATATTGAACCCTAGGCTGAGATACCCAGGCTTAGGAGACCCTGAACCTCTACAGGTTTCTTCTAGGGAGTGAGAGGCAGATCCCTCTCATATGACCAGAAATTAGGAAAGAAGATCCGGGGAGGGAGGAGTGTTCAGGATGGGGAACACGTGTATACCTGTGGCGGACTCATGTTGATATATGGCAAAACCAATACAATATTGTAAAGTTAAAAAATAAAAAAGAAAGAAGAGATTCTAAAAGTAGAGGGACAGAAAGAGACAGATGTAGGCATGCCTATGTCCTTGGCCAGACTCATAAATCATTTAGGTCATCCAACTTCATGAAGGGAGAAGAAAGGATCTAAGAGTATAAAACTAGTGATACTTTTTCCACATGAAACGAAGTATAAGGATTAGAAACAGATTTTTACCTCTCATGTCTTGAATCAGAAAAATACATCATCCTAGGTGTTCCAAGTAGAAAGACTTAAAAAAAATGAAGCATATAGTTATATACAGTAAACATGCAGAATAGAATTCTAGGAAAACTCTCATCAGCCCTGTAGAAAGGAGTAACAATGGTGAGATGCTTTAGAGCAATTCAGTGCATGAGCTTATGCCACCTAATCTATAGCACGAAGAAACTGACGCAGATGGCAGTTGATTATATGTCAAAAGAAAGTTCTGTGGTATAACACTGAAGTGCTAAAGGGAAGCCAGGAGGACAACGATTCCTTCTCAGGGCCCCATGATACATATGGTGTGGGAAAGTAAGTACCTTCTGTTTTGAACTGAAAGTGAGAACATGGCTTTTGAAGGCAGCCTTATTTCCATTTAGTAAGAAATTGAAAGGCTGAAAAGGTAGAGGTTTTCATTTTCCTTGAAATGTGGATCCCAGTGTGCACAATGAAAACAGGAGAGTGAAGAGAGTACACGTCAGTGACTTAAAAAAAGAGAGAGAGAGCAAGAAGTGGAATAGAGATATCAATGTTGTGAGCTTTTACCATGAGATGGGAGAGACAAGGCTGGTTCAGCTTGGCTCCAACCAACAAGTGGATGTTCACAGGGCATCCATGTGACTCCACTGAAGGGGAGATCAATATGATCTTTGTCAGGGATATCTTGGTTGTAAAAAATACAAACCTCTCCAGCTAAAGAAAGGGATTAGAGAAAATGTATAAAACTGGGCACAAAAAAGAAAGTTCGGTCTCAGGAACTGGAAAAAACCTAGACTACTCTGTCTGTCTCTCTCTGCAACAAGTATTCCCACTGACACTTTGATCAGCGCATCTACTTCATTCTTTTCTCTGTCAAGACAAGTTTTATCTGCCTTGGCATGAACAAAGTACATGGGATAGACATGCATCTGAGAAGTTCCTGCAGTGCAGACAGAGTCTAAAGGAAAAGTACAGATCCTGGAACAGTGAGGACATAGGAAAAAGCAAGATGAGAGATGAGGTCTTATCTATTCTATTATCTCTAATTCCTAGGATTAATTTATCAGTCTTCTCTAAGGTTGTTATGAGAATCACATGAGAGAAATTTATAAAAGTAGAACATAAACATAAGGTATCTATTGAGATTGGACCAGGTAATTATCAATCCAGAAAATTTGAATTCTGTGTTCTACCCTGAGTTGTTTTTGAGTTTCCAGTCTTTTTCTTGGCTTCAATTATTGGGAATCTTTTGGAGATACATATATACATGCTCCAGTCCATGGGGTCATAAAGAGTCAACCATGACTTTGTGACTGAACAACAGCAACAAAATTTTACTTCCAGAAAAGCATCTACTTCTGCTTTATTGACTATGCCAAAGCCTTTGACTGTGTGGATCACAACAAACTCTGGAAAATTCTTAAAGAGATGGGAATACTAGACCACCTGACCTGCCTCCTGAGAAATCTGTATGCAGGTCAAGAAGCAAGTTAGAACGGGACATAGAATAACAGATTGGTTCCAAATCAGGAAAGGAGTATGTCAAGGCTGTATATTGTCCCCTGCTTATTTAACTTATATGCAGAGTACATCGTGAGAAATGATGGACTAGATGAAGCACAAGCTGGAATCAAGATTGCCAGGAGAAATATCAATAACCTCAAATATGCAGATGATACCACACTTATGGCAGAAAGCAAAAAAGAAGTAAAGAGCCTCTTGATGAAAGTGAAAGAGGAGAGTGAAAAAGTTGGCTTAAAACTCAACATTTCGAAAACTAAGATTATGGCATCTAGTCCCATCACTTCATGGTAAATAGATGAGGAAACAGTGAGAGACTTTATTTTCTTGGGCTCCAAAATCACTGCAGATGGTGACTGCAGCCATGAAATTAAAAGACACTTGCTTCTTGAGAAAAAAGTTATGACCAACCTAGACAGCATATGCTTTTGAACTGTGGTGCTGGAGAAGACTCAGTTCCTTGGACAGGAAGGAGATCCAACCAGTCCATCCTAAAGGAAATCAGTCCTGAATATTTATTGGAAGGACTGATGCTGAAGCTGAAACTTCAATGCTTTGGCCACCTGATGCGAAGAACTGACTCATTTGAAAAGACCCTGATGTTGGGAAAGATTGAGGGTGGGAGGAGAAGGGGACAACAGAAGATGAATGGCTGAATGGCATCACTGACTCAATGGATATGAGTTTGAGTAAACTCCAGGAGTTGGTGATGGCCAGGGAAGCCCCGGTGTGCTGCAGTCCATGGGGTCGCAAAAGCCGGACATGACTGAGCAACTGAACTGAACTGAATCAGTTCTTTTTCTGTCCTTCATCACCATGATAACTATGTATTGACTTTTATACTCTAGCTTTTATATGTGTTTATAGGCTCAAATTAAATTCTTATTTAGGGTCATTAATCAAGATGTCTACTGTATCCTGAGTATAGCAGGACCCCTACTTTCTCTATCACTAGGTAGAAGACATGATCCTCAATGCCCTATTAACCTCTTGGTGGACCTTAGGCTTTTTGAGTCTTAAACAAGTAGTTTATAGTCCTAACCATGTAGTGGTTCACAAAGCAACTGATGATTTCTATGCTCCCTTGCCAGAGCAAGGATCCTGGTGATCAGGGTCCTGCCCCATTCCTGAACAGTACCATTTCTGCCTTTTCCACACTGCACACATTAGAGCCCTGATGGAAATTTAGGCAACTCTTTTCATGAAGAATGGAAAGGTATCCTGAGACAGTGCAAAGTGAGAGGATCAAGAATTGGGAAACTTACGTCACTAACTCATTCTCATAACACACCAGGGATAGATGGTCTCTGTCTCATAGTTTGAGTGTTTGGAGGGAGATCCACATGAATATGCCCTCTCTCTTGACAACTCTCTGTTTACCCAATTTACTCTTGTTCTCTTTATGAGTCACTCTTCAGGGTTTTCTCCCCAAATGTGGGGAAGCCAATCTGCTCTTTCAGAAAACCCATGAGAAAGGAATCTAGAGTCTCTGTGTCTACTTGAGTTTTGAAAACATCAGTATTCCAGATTTCAGGTAGGTAAGTAGATTCCTTTCTCCGCCCTGAGGTTTGCTGACTCTGAGTAGGGACAGACTGAACAGAGGAATAGTGAGAAGGATGATTTGCTTGTGGTTCTAACTCCACTCCTGAGGACTGGGATCAGTTTCCCAAATGCAAACATTTCTTGATACAGCCAGTTGAAGAAAATCAGTTTATTCCCTGAAAGAGGAAAGTATGTTCTTCCTGTTGACATGACTTTAAACCTGTATCTTGAGAAATAGAAACCCTGATAGTACTTTTAAGGAATATTTGATTACTTTCTGAGCCTCTTTTTATTACAAAGAGCCTTCACATTGGTGGAAAACAGCATCTGAGTCTTATGTGATGAAAATGGCACTCCAAGTGGATTCTTTTTGATCCCCAAATTTCTTCTCTGATAAAATAAAGCTTGTTCTGCCACATTAAGATTCACATTATATCCTCTGTGTATGTGTGATTGTCATCAGATGGTCTTGACCTGTCCCTAGTAGGTGAATCTTACTGTGCAGGACTCCACCATGTGGCACAAAAAATAGAATCACTTCTGTGGCACTGGAGTGAAGCCATGGCTAGCTGGTTCTGAAAAAGCTTGATCCTCCAACACTATTCTAAATGATGTGCTTTCTCATACTTTGTCTCTGTTACTCTTGTAGTTAAATAGGATAAATGTGCTCTATATTTAGTAGTGTCTGGAATACCCTCCTTCTATCTGTGGGAGTGATCTAGTGGAGAGGTGAAAGAGATTAAAAGAGAAGAAAGCAGGGAGGGAAGAGGAAAGAAAATTAAAGGCCTAAGGATTTGAGCTATTTTGTCACTGGGAATTGCATTGAAATGGAAGGAATTGCAATCCAGTTTTAACCAATGAACTGAAATACAGTTTACTTTAAAAAGTAAAGATGATATACCTCATGGTAGATAAAATAGTGTGTGTTTATTATGACCTGGACATTTTATGAGAAGGATAGGAATTTAAGGAGAGCCACTTCCCTGCCCATAGACATGTTAGATAATATCAGACTTGAAAAAACAAAATTTGTAATATTGTTCTAGCCCTAAAGTCATGTAATTCTAGTGACAAGACTTACTAAGAAAACACACAGAAAACATCACAAGTGGGTCATATTAGGCTTTATGTAATCAGGAGCCAAAATACAGACTATAAGCTGTGGGATGACAGAAGAGAGCAACTCAAGTGGAGATGGCCCAGTTTTTATCCTTAAGATGCAGGATCATTCATCAGAGAAATACATCTCTTGGCTCAGCTGTGGCTTCATTGATTCCTTCTCCTATGGGCTGGTAGTTCTGTTTTTGATCTGTCAACTGCTGCTGCTGTTACAGATCTGGTAGCCAAGACCCATGGGTAATTCCTCCTCTCTACACTTTACTGTTAACAAGAATACTAGGTTTCTGACCCTTTTCTTTTTTACTAACTTGCTTCCTATACACCTTCAGCCATTTCAACTTCTTGTTCCTTTTTGGTTTTGAACTGTTTACTCCAGGGCTTACGATCAGCAAGATCATACTCAAAGAATAAGAGAAAGAGAGAAGGCTAAAGTTCAATGCCTTTGCATGTAAGCTCCTGAATATGGTTTCAGGGTATTTCAAATATTCTATTCTGAACAGTATGTAATGGTAATTGATAGTGCTGAAACTCAACAGTAGTTTTAAATGGATATCAACAGGATAAGATCCTGCTGCTGCTGCTGCTGCTGCTAAGTCGCTTCAGTCGTGTCCGACTCTGTGAGACCCCAGAGATGGCAGCCCACCAAGCTCCCCTGTCCCTGGGATTCTCCAGGCAAGAACACTGGAGTGGATTGCCATTTCTTTCTCCAGTGCATGAAAGTGAAAAGTGAAAGTGGAGTCTCTCAGTCGTGTCCAACCCTCAGCGACCCCATGGACTGCAGCCTTCCAGGCTCCTTCATCCATGGGTTTTTCCAGGCAAGAGTACTGGCGTGGGGTGCCATTGCCTTCTCCGGGATAAGATCCTACCTGTTCCCTATTCCGTTCCCAATTCTCTATCAGTCCTGCTGTCTTGGTTGCACCAAGGCTGCTCTCTCTTCCAGGTGACGGTTAAGCCTATCCCTCTCCTCCTCTCACATACGTTATGGAAGATGTCTTTGCTATCTGCAGCTGTCAGGAGGATGTGGAGTAGGGAGTATGGCTCAATGAATACACAAATGTGCAGCTGGACCACAGCCCCTTCCAGAAGGTGGATGGAATATAAATCATTGAACTTGTACTTCTCAAGGAACTGGCTGCCATTGAAGGGCTTCTATACACAAGGAACTGGAAGCAAGTGAGAAAAGTCCCAGTGGAAATAGGTCCTGCAATATTTGGAGAGGTTGGCTAAGACAGGGTATGAAAAGCAAATAATGAAACAAAGCTAAACACAACATGACGTCTGTTGAGCTTTAGTTTGTTTATCTCCGTTTGAGCTGAGGTGAGTCTCTGTCTTTCTTTTAGCATCTCCCTTTTGCCAGGTATTGGATCCACAATTTTTGTTTCTGAGTTAAACAAAATCTCTGCCCTAAAGTTTAGTAGTGGCGGGTATGGGGGTTGGCAGTGGTGATGGGGAAACAGACTTTTCTTTGATGGAATAATGGAACTTTAATGAAGTGTAATTGGTATACAATATTGTATTGTTTTCAGGTATACAACACAGTGATTTGATATTTTTATACATTATGAAATGATCACCATGATAAGCCTAGTTACTATCTAAGTCTAGTATACCCAGCCATCATACAAAGTTATTGCAATATTACTGACTGTATTTCCTATGTCATACCTTACAACCCCATGACTTATTTGCTTTGTAACTGAAGTGTGTACCTCTTAACCCCCTTCCCCTAACTACCCATCTTCTCATGTCCCTTTCTTCTGGCCATTATCAGTTTGTTCTCTCTATGTTCTCTCAATCATCAAAACAATTTCTGCCTTGTTCGTTGGTTTTTAAGATTCCACACATAAGTGAAATCATACGCTTTTTGTGTTTCTCTGTCATATATCAAAATAATACCCTGTAGATCCATCAGTGTTGTTGTGATGGCATAATTTCATTCTTTTTTTATGATGCGTTTTGTTTGCGTATGTATACCACATCTTCTTCATTCATCTATCAATGGACACTTCAGTTGCTTCTATATCCTGGTGGTTGTAAACAATGCTGCAATGAATATTGGGGTGCATATATCTCTTTGAATTAACATTTTCATTCTTATTCAGATAAATACCCAGAGGTGAGATTGCTGAAGTGTATAGTAGTTCTATTGTTAACTTTTGGAGGAACCTCTGTACTGTTTTCAGGAGGGGCTATACCAATTCATATTCTCACTAACAGTGCTTGGGTTTTCCCTCTTCTCCACATCCTCCCAATACTTGTTATTTTTTTGTCTTTTTAATAATAGCCATTCTAACAGGTGTGAGGTGATATTTCACTGTGATTTTGATTTGCATTTCCCTATTGACTGGTGATGTTGAACATCTTTTTTTTTAAATTTTATTTTATTTTTAAACTTTACATAATTATATTAGTTTTGCCAAATATCAAAATGAATCCACCACAGGTATACATGTGTTCCCCATCCTGAACCCTCCTCCCTCCTCCCTCCCCATACCATCCCTCTGGGTCGTCCCAGTGCACTAGCCCCAAGCATCCAGTATCGTGCATTGAACCTGGACTGGCATCTCGTTTCATACATGATATTTTACATGTTTCAATGCCATTCTCCCAAATCTTCCCACCCTCTCCCTCTCCCACAGAGTCCATAAGGCTGTTCTATACATCACTGTCTCTGTTGCTGTTTCGTACACAGGGTTATTGTTACCATCTTTCTAAATTCCATATATATGCGTTAGTATACTGTATTGGTGTTTTTCCTTCTGGCTTACTTCACTCTGTATAATAGGCTCCAGTTTCATCCACCTCATTAGAACTGATTCAAACAACATCTTTTCACGTACCTTTTTTCCATCTGCATGTCTTGCCTGGAAAAAAAAGCTATTTAGATCCTTTGCCAATTTTTATTTTTATTTTTTCCCTCATCAGTGTCCTTTATATTTTTTTAATTTTAGTTTATTTAACTTAAATTGGCTTGTTGTGTTTTTTTAATGAGTTCTTTGTGTATTTGGGGCATTAACCTTTTGTGAGACATATCATTTGCAAGTATCTTCTCCCATTTAGTAGGTTGCCTTTTCATTTCGTTGATGATTTCCTTTGGTGTAGAAAGATTTTTTAGTTTGATGTTATCCCATTTGTTGATTTTTGTTTTATTGACATTGCCTGTGGAGATAGATCCAAAAAATGATTTTATGACCAATGTCAAAGAACTTTCTGGCTATATTTTCTTCTAGGAGTTTTGTTTTCAATCTTACATTTAAGTCTTCAAACTATTTTTAGTTTATTTTTATATATGGTTTAAGAAAGTGACCTCACTTCATTCTTTTGCAGAGAGTTGGCCAGTTTTCCCAACACTATTGAAGAGACTATCTTTTGCCCTGTGGTATGTTGCTACCTCCTTTGTCATAGATTAATTGACCATATAAGTGTGGATGTCTTTCCAGGGTCTCTGTTTTGTTCTTTTGATCTGTGTGTGTGTTTTTATGCCAGTACCATATTGTTTTGATGACTATAGCTTTACACTGGTAGTATCGCTTGAAGTCAGGGAGCTTGATGCCTCCAAGTTTGCTCTTGTTTCTCAAGGTTGCTTTAGCTTTTTGAGGTCTTTAAAGTTCCATACAAATTTTACAAGTATTTGTTCTAGTTCTCCAAATATGTCATAGTATTTTGATACAGATTACCTCGAACCTATAGATTGCTTTGGGTAATATGAATACTTGAACAATATTAATTCTTCCAGTCCATGAGGGTGATGTATATTTCCATGTATTTGTATCTTTTTCAATTTCTAGTGTTAATGTCTATTGTTTACACAGTATAGGTCTTTCGATTCCATGGTTAAATTTATTCTTAAATAGTTTTTATGACACTGGGATTTTTTTTTTAATTTGCCTTTCATAAAGAGTATCATTAGTGGATTAAAATACAACAGATTTTTGTATATAAATTTTGTATCCTGCAACTTTACAGATTCATGTATTAGTTCTAATAGTTTTTTACTTTTATTTTTTTGTAGAGTCTTTAGGGTTTTCTATATATAGAAATCAGTTATAAATAGTAACAGATAGTTGCAAATAGTTACAGTTTTACCTCTTGTTTCTCTTTTGGATACCTTTTATTCTTCTTCATTTTCTTATTTCTATGGTGAAAATTTCCAGTACTGTGTTGAATGAAAATGGTGGACATCCATGTCTTTTATTGTTGAGTACGATGTTATCTGTTGATTTTTTATACATGTCCCATATTACATTGAGGCATGTTCCCTCTATACTCACTTTGTTGAGTTTTTATCATAAATGAGTGTTGAATTATATCAGAAGCTTTTTCTCTATTGAGATGATCATATGATTTTTATCTTTAATTTTGCTAATATGGTGTATCACACTGATTAAATTGTGGGTGTTGAATCATCCTTATATCCCTGGAATGTCTCTTTTGGTCTTGGTCTTTTAATGTGTTATTGAATTCAGTTTGCTATTTGGCTGAAGATTTTTGCATTTATGTTTATCAGGGATATTGGCCTGCAATTTGCTTTCTTGTAGTGTCTTTGTTTGGTTTTGGTATCAATATAATACTGGTCTTTATATCTTTTAAAAATTCCTTCTGAGAGTCTCTGTCTTTAATTGATTAATATGCTCTGCTGCTGCTGCTGCTAAGTCGCTTCAGTCGTGTCCGACTCTGTGTGACCCCATAGACAGCAGCCCACCAGGCTCCCCCGTCCCTGGGGTTCTCCAGGCAAGAACACTGGAGTGGGTTGCCATTTACTTCTCCAATGCAGGAAAGTGAAAAGTGAAAGTGAAGTCGCTGAGTCTTGTCCAACTCTTTGCGACCCCATGGACTGCGGCCCACCAGGCTCTTCCGTCCATGGGATTTTCCAGACAAAAGTGCTGGAGTGGGGTGCCATTGCTCTATTTACATTTAAAGTCATTATTGATATAGTTGAATTAATATCTACTGTATTTGTAACTGTTTTCTGTAAGTTGCCTTTGTTCTTTTTCATTTGTCATCACAGTTTTAATTGAGCATTTACAATGATTATATTTTATCTGTTAGCATATTAATAATACTTATTTTAAAAATTAGTGTTTGCCTAGTTAAAAATGCAAATGTATTTTTAACTAAGTGCACTTTCAAGTAACACTATGCTATTTCATATGCAGTGTAGATACCTTATAACAGAGTATTCTCAATTCCTCCCTCTCATCTGTTGTGCTTGTTCCCATTCATTTCCCCTACCCATATGCTATAGTTACCCATTTTATTGTTAGTATTACTTTGAACAGTTATCTTTCAGATTGATTAAGGACAAAAATGAAGGCTTTTAAAAACTGTATTCCCTTTATAATGTGCTTCATTGCTGTATGTAGATTTCTGCTTTTGATGTATCTCATTTTTCTTCTCCCTGAAGAATTTTTAAAATTTCTTTTAAGGTAGATGTACTGAGAGTGAATTTTCCAAGTTTTTTTTAAAGTCTTATTTCTCCTTCACTTTTAAAGGATAGTTTCACTAGCCATTTAATTTTAGGAGAGTGTCTTTTTCTTTCAACACATTAAACATTAAACATTCTTCTTGCATGATTTCTTATGAGAATACCATTGTAATTCTTAGGTAGGGTGATATTTCCTGATTTCTTTTAAGATTTCCTCTTTGTGTTTGGTTTACAGAAGTTTGAATATGATGCGATTAGGTGTAGAGGTTTTTGTTGTAGTAGTAGTTATTTAACTTGTTTGGCATCTTCTGAGATGGTTGAATACGTTCAGTGTCTTTGATTTTGTAAAGTTCGGTATTTCTTCAAGTGTTTCTTTTATTCTTATCTCTCTTTCTTCACCTTGTATTCTCATTATACATATACTACATCTTTTGAAGTTGGCCCACATTTCTTAGATGTTCTATTACAGTTTTTTGCTGTTATTCCTTCTTCTTCTTCTTCTTTTTTTTTTTTTTTTTTGCGTTTCAGTTTGGGAAGCTTATTGACCCAGCTTCAACCTTACTGATTCTCTCTTTGGCCATGTACAGTCTACTAATAAACCTGTCAAAGGTATTATTTATTTATGTTACAGTGTTTCTGCCTCCTCAATTTTTATTTAGATTCTTTCCTAGTGTTTCCATCACTCATCTGTTCTTGCTGACAGTTTATTTTTACATTTGAGCCCTTAACATATTAGTCATAGTTACATTAAATTTCATATCTGGTAATTCTGATATCTGTGTTATAACTGAGTCTGATTCTGATGCTTACTTTGGCTCTTCAAAGTTTCCATCTTCCCACCCTCCCTCCCTTCTCTCCCTTTTCTTTTCTTCCTTCTCCTTTCCCTCTTTCTTTCTCATGTCTTATAGTTTTTTGTTGAAAGATGTACATATATTAAGTAACTAGTAGTGAAGTATAGATGTCATTAGTGTGATAATTTATGTTAATCTGGCTATAAGTTTGTGTTCAGTGTTAGCTGTAGCTGTAGTTGCCACAGACTTCAAATTCCTCCAGTGTTCTTGCTATTATCTCTCCTTTTATTTTTGAATTCCCGTCTTACTCTTCTGTAGAGAGACTCTACATCTTTCATCTGTAATTCACTGTACTCTGGATCCCTACTGGTGTAGTGGCCAGATGTAGGGGAAAGAAATAATTTTATAATTCTGTGGCTAAATCTTGGTTTAAGCTTGTGTCTCTGGTCTGTGACTGTTACAAATATTTTTCCAATGATATAGATTTTGTTCACTCTTAAAATGTAATGGAAAGGGTAGAGGAAGCCACAGTGGGAGAAATGTCCTTTCCCAGCTGGGGAAGGATTTGGTAAAGTCTTTTTCCCTGGAGTTTAGGTCTTCCTGATGGAAAGTGCTCTGAATGCATTTTGCAGTGATTTTTCTTGTATCCCCAACCCTGCCAGAGCCATAAGGTATTCTTGAATCTTCATAGTGAGAACTTGGTGAGCTACATTGAACATGTGGTGAACCCCTTAGACTGTGATCTCCAGAATTTCCTCTTATACTAGTCCACACTATCAACAGTTCATCAAAATCACTATTTAAGTGCTCTTATCTGTTGCTTCAGCAGCTTCTGCTCCAGGTAAGCAGATCTTGTGTCTCTCTGAATGAGCCTGCATGTCCAGATTGTGGAGCGACAATTAGCCCTACAAATTCTGTTTTCTGTTCTGTTCAACAAAAGTCACTAGTTTTAGTTTATCAAATGTTTTCTTGTCTTAAGGACAGGTGTGATAGCTTCTCAACTTTTTACATGTTGGAGCTCTATCTGGAAGTGTTGTTTTTATTACCATTATTGAGAAATTATAATAATGTTGGCATATTGATTTGAGAAAGCTGCTAACATATTTCTCAGTGGTCAAATTGTTTTTTGCATTTCAGTTCAGTTCAGTTCAGTCGCTCGGTCATGTCCGACTCTTTGCAACCCCATGAATCGCAGCACGCCAGGCCTCCCTGTCCATCACCAACTCCCGGAGTTCACCCAAACTCCCGTCCATCGAGTCGGTGATGCCATCTAGCCATCTCATCCTCTGTCGTCCCCTTCTCCTCCTGCCCCCAATCCCTCCCAGCATCAGAGTCTTCTCCAGTGAGTCAACTCTTCACATGAGGTGGCCAAAGTACTGGAGTTTCAGCTTTAGCATCATTCCTTCCAAAGAAATCCCAGGGCAGATCTCCTTCAGAATGGACTGGTTGGATCTCCTTGCAGTCCAAGGGACTCTCAAGAGTCTTCTCCAACACCACAGTTCAAAAGCATCAATTCTTCGGTGCTCAGCCTTCTTCACAGTCCAACTCTCACATCCATACATGACCACTGGAAAAACCATAGCCTTGACTAGACGGACCTTTGTTGGCAAAGTAATGTTTCTGCTTTTGAATATGATCTAGTTTGGTCATAACTTTCCTTCCAAGGAGTAAGCATCTTTTAATTTCATGGCTGCAGTCACCATCTGCAGTGATTTTGGAGCCCAAAAAAAATAAAGTCTGACACTGTTTCCACTGTTTCCCCATCTATTTCCCATGAAGTGATGGGACTGGATGCCATGATCTTCGTTTTCTGAATGTTGAGCTTTAAGCCAACTTTTTCACTCTCCACTTTCACTTTCATCAAGAGGCTTTTTAGTTCCTCTTCACTTTCTGCCATAAGGGTGGTGTCATCTGCATATCTGAGGTTATTGATATTTCTCCCTGCAATCTTGATTCCAGCTTGTGCTTCTTCCAGCCCAGCATTTCTCATGATGTACTCTGCATAGAAGTTAAATAAGCAGGGTGACAATTTACAGCCTTGACATACTCCTTTTCCTATTTAGAACCAGTCTGTTGTTCCGTGTCCAGTTCTAACTGTTGCTTCCTGACCTGCATACAAATTTCTCAAGAGGCAGATCAGGTGGTGTGGTATTCCCATCTCTTGTGACCATTTATTCTTTTATAAGCATTATTTTGAAACTGATTTATGTTTAGAATGACTACCCAGACTGAAAAGAAAAAAAATTATAGTTTTGTTTGCTTCTCTAGAAGTCAGCTATCTAGTAATCCTATCTCTTATGCACTGTAACTGGAAACCAGGAAATAAAAAAAATAACCCCCTGAACAGTTAATCTAAATATCAGAAAATGCAGATGCTAAACTTCTTAAAGTATAATTTTGGTATAAGCAAAACTATATATAATGCCTATAAAAGTTATGAATCATCAACTATGAATCTACTACCTGTCATAAGAGCTAGACCATTGCTAATACTTTCAAAGCTATCACCCATCTGTAGGTCTGCTAATCTCCTAGAGATAATTACTCTTAATTTTTAGCCATATAATGCACCTGTTCTTGGAAAATTTTTTCTTGCATATATGTTCCTAAATAACATAATCTTGAGGATTGTTTGATTTTTTGTTTTAGTAAAATAAAGTAGCATTCTGTATGTAGTCTATATGCAGTCTTCTGGATTTGCTTTTTTTTTTAATTTAGTTTTTTATACACATTCTCTGTGCCCAGTGGAGGTAATAATGGAGCTAATAATAATTCATTATGCAAAATGGAGGTAATAATACTTCAATATTTCACTGTATTTTTATATAAGTTAAACAGGTTAATATAGGAAATAACTTAGAGAACAGTTCCTAGCATATAGATCATGCTTTTTATCTTTGTTAAAGAAAATATACTTGTATTCATCCATTTTTACTACAATATCAGTTCAGTTCAGTTATTCAGTCGTGTCTGACTCTTTGCGACCCCATGGACTTCAGTATGCCAGGCTTCCCTGTCCATCACCAACTCCTGGAGCCTACTCAAACTCATGTCCATTGTGTCAGTGATGCCATCCAACCATCTCATCCTCTGTCACCCCTTCTCCTCCTGCCTTCAATCTTTCTCAGCATCAGGATCTTTTCCAATGAGTTGGCTCTTTGCATCAGGTGGCCAAAGCATTGGAGTTTCAGCTTCAGCATCAGTCCTTCCAGTGAATATTCAGGACTGATTTCCTTTCGGATGGACAGGCTGGATCTCCTTGCAGTCCAAGGGCCTGCAATACACTGCAGTATATATCATATTTTATATACAGTTGTTTCCTCTTACCCAGAGTTTTTATTTCCAGAGTTTCACTTACCTGTGGTCAACCACAGTCTGAAAATATCAAATGGAGAATTCCAGAAACAAACAATTCACATTTAAATTCTTTGCCATTCCAAGGAATGTGATGAAATCTTTTGCTGTCCTGCTTCATCGCTCTGAGGATCCTGAATGATTGACATTGTCTGCTCTAAATATCCAGCCATCCACATTATCATGTCTCAGTGACCTGGGATCACTTGAAGAGGATATGCCTCCTTCTGAGGGGTCATCAGAAGGTCAATAGAAGCCAAATACTACATTGTTGTTATTGTTATTCAGTCGCTAAGTCATGTCTGGCTCTTTTGCGACCTCATGGACTGCAGCATACCAGGCTTCCCTGTACTTCACTATCTCCAGAGCTTACTCAACTCATGTCCATTGAGTAAGTGATGCTATCCAACCATTTCATCCTCTGTCACCCTCTTCTCCTCCTGCCTTCAATCTTTCCCAGCATTAGCGTCTTCTCCAAAAAGTTGGGTCTTCACATCAGGTAGCCAAAGTATTGAAACTTCAGCATCAGTCTTTCCAATGAATATTCAGGGTTGATTTCGCTTAGGATTGACTGGTTTGATCTTGCAGTCCAAGGGACTCTGAAGAGTCTTCTCCAGCACCACAATTTGAATGCATTATGATGCATGAGTCATTTGCCTCACTTTTATCTCATCACATGGACATTTTATAATCTCACATCATCATAAGAAGGATGAGAACATTACCTTATGATATATCGAGAGAGAGACCATATTCACAGTATTTTTATTACAGTATATTGTTATAATTTTCTATTTAAATATTGTTAACCTCTTACAGTGCCTAATTTATAACTTAAACTTTATCATAGGTATGTATGTATAGAAAAAACATAGTGTTTATAGGGTTCAGTACTGTCTGTAGCTTCAGGCATCCACCAAGTTCTCAGAACCGGTTCCCTGCTGGTAAGGGTAGACGACTGTATACTCTAAATTACTAATTTGTTCTCCTGTTGATTGGCATTTGCATGATATCCAGGTTTCTGTTATTACAAATAATATTGATTTGAATATTTTTACTCATGTGCTGTCTTATACCTGTGTGAGTTTCTTTAGAGAATATACTACCAGTATAATTGCTATATCACAGAGCTTGAGTACATTCAGCTTCACAACATGGTTGCCCCCGTTTATACCTCTATTAGTGCAACATAAGAGGTCTTGCTGTTCACATCCTCATTGTCACTTGGTATTGTCAAACTCATAGATATTTGCACTCTAGATTGGGTAAACAATGGTTTATTTGTGTGCATTTGCAGAATTTCTAACATTGAACATTTTTAAAATGTTTATCCTTCAGATGTCTTCTACTATAAAATAAATATTTATATCATTTGCCCACTTTTCAAGCTGATTAGTGTGTGTGTGTATGCAGGATATTGTTGTACTCTGTAGGTTTTCATGCTAATCTTTTCCAGTTAAGTATGTTATAATGACCACACACTCTATGATTTATTTTTGTTCTTGCTTTGTGCTTTATTTGAAAAAGATTTATTTGAATTAGGTCTTAATTATGAAGTAATCAATCAAATCTATATTTTTCATAGGTTTACTGCTTTTTGTGTTTTGTTTAGGAAAATCTTTTTAACCTAAGTTACAAATTTATTCTATGTTCCAAAATGTTTCAAGTCTGGGATTTCACATTGAAGTCTCTAAGTCATATTATATATGATACGAGGTATGGATTGCATTTTTTCCTAGGTGAAAATAAATATGTCCTAATATCCTAAAATCCCTATGTTGGTTGACTTTTTCATTCTTTGCACACTGATTTGCAGTGGCACCAAATCACAAATAAATCTTTCACATTTGCATGAGTCCATTTCTGAGTTCTGTATTCTGTTCCTTTGGTTAAACCATCAGTTTAAACACTAATCACACTGACTGACTTACACAGATTTTAAATGCATATTGACTTTTATATTTTTCTCTTCTATAGAAGTGTCCTAACTATTCTTCATTTTATGCCCATATAGATTTTAGTATAAACTTTCTAAGAAGTTGAATGTTTATTGGAATAGCATTGAATGCAAAGATTAATGTGAGAAGAATTGATGAGCTATATTGAGACTCCTATCCATTTGCATGATATGCAGGTGTGTGTGTATACACACACATATATACATTTTATATATATACATATATATTATGTATATATACATATACACATTATATATATACACATATAAATATATACATTTATTTAGGTCTTTTAAAATCTCTTTCAAAAAAGTTTAAAATTTTTTTTCCATAAAATTTTAAACTATTTTACTACTTCAATATGTTAATAAGTGGATTTGCCTTCATATTTTTCTGTGAATTACCCTTAAGCTACTGTAGTCAATCAACTCATTTATGACATCATAATTTTCTATTAGACATTTGATAGATTTGTTAAACTTTTCAAAAAAATGGAACCATTTGTCTGTAACTTGTCATGGATTTCTTTGTAGATAGCCATACTATCTATGAAAATGTTTGTTTTGCTCTTTTTCAAATCCTTATATTTTTACCCTCATTTTATTTTACTCATTCAAATATTCAGTAGAATATTGAACACAGGTATAGTTGTAACTTTTCTTGGTTTAAAATAAAATTCTTCTAATATTTCATATTTAAGAATGATCAATAGACTTGGAATAACTGGCTTCTGTCACATTAGTTCCCTTATAGTTCTAGTTGTTATGATTTGGTGTTGAATACTATCAAATGCTTATTTCTGCATCTATTGAACTATTGATGTGGTTTTACTACTTCAATATGTTAATAAGTGGATTTGCTTTCAGATTTTCTGTGAATTACCTTTAAGCTCCTGTAGTCAATCAACTCATTTTAGCACTGTAATTTTTTACTCTTCTGAATTAATTTTTATAATATTTTTTGGAAACATTTTAATTACTGATTTAATTCCTTTAATGAATATAAGCCTTCTAGGGTAGATTTTCAGAAGTTATATTTTTCATGGTTGTCCTAAATTAAACTAACTTTTCAAAGTTTTTGTTAAGTTACTCATACCACTTTCTTCCTTTTTAAATTGAGATATAGTTGATTTACAATATTGTGTTACTTCCAAGTGTCCAGCAAAAATCACTAATAATTTAAAATTCATTTTCATTATAGTCGGTTGCAAGATATTGAATATAGTTGCTTGTTACATACAGAAAATTCTTGTTGTTATTATATTTTATACATGATAGTGTAAAATTGTTAATCCAGTACTCTCAATTTATACCTCCCCCCTCCTCCTTTGGTAGCCATAACTTTATTTTATATGTCTAAGTCTAGTTTAGTTTTATAAATAAGTTCATTTCTATCATATTTTAGATTTCACATATAAGTCATATAAAGTATTTGTCTTTCTCTGATTGATTTGCTTAGTGTGATAATCTCTAGGTTCATTCATAATGCTGCAACTTCTGTTTTATGCTGAGTAATATTCCATTGTTTGTGTGTGTGTGTGTGTGTGTGTGTGTGTGTGCATACTCTTCCCAACCCAGGGATTGAACCCGGGTCTCCCTCATTGCAGGCAGACGCTTTAACTGCTGAGCTACCAGGGAAGCCCACACATATACATACATACCATATATTCTTTATCCTTTCATCTATTGATTGACATAGGTTGCTTTCATGTCTTGGCTATTGTAAATAGTACTGCTATGAATATGTGGGTGCATGTATTTTTTTATTTTTCTGGATATATGCCAATGAGTGGGATTTCTGGGTCATATGGTAATAGATGCAGATTACACCACCCTTATGGCAGAAAGCAAAGAAGAACTAAAGAGCCTCTTGATGAAAGTGAAAGAGGAGAGTTGGCTTAAAACTCAACATTCAGAAAACTAAGATCATGGCATCTGGTCCCATCACATCATGGCAAATAGATGGGGAAACAATGGGAACAGTGGGAGACTTTATTTTGGGGGGCTCCAAAATCACTGTAGATGATGATTGCAGCCATGAAATTAAAAGACACTTGCTCCTTGGAAGGAAAGCTATGACCAACCTAGACAGCATATTAAAAAGCAGAGACATTACTTTGCCACCAAAGGTCAATTTAGTCAAGGCTATGGTTTTCCTAGTAGTCATGTATGGATGTGAGAGTTGGACCATAAAGAAAGCTGAGTGCTGAAGAATTGATGGTTTTGAACTGTGGTGTTGGAGAAGACTCTTGAGAGTCCCTTGGACTGCAAGTAGATCCATCCAGTCCATCCTAAAGGAGATCAGTCCCTGGGTGTTCGTTGGAAGGACTGATGTTAAAGCTGAATAATACTCCAATACTTTGGTCACCTGATGCAAAGAATTGACTCATTTGAAAAGACCCTGATTCTGGGAAAGATTGAAGGCAGGAGGAGAAGGTTGGATGGCATCACAGACTCAATGGACAGGAGTTTGAGTAAGCTCCAGGAGTTGGTGATGGACAGGGAAGCCTGGCATACTGCAGTCCACGGGGTCACACACATGACTGAGTGACTGAACTCAACTGATGGTATCTCTATTTTTAGTTCTTTTAAGGAACCTCCATAACCAATTTACATTCCTACCAACAATGTAGGAGGGTTCCCTCTACTCAACACCCTCTCCATCATTTGTTATTTGTCAAAATTTTGGTGATAGCCATTTTGATAAGTGTGAAGTGATATCTCATTTTAGTTTTGATTTGCATTTCTCTAATAAGTAGTGATATCAAACATCTTTTCATGTGTCCATTGAACATTGTATGTCTTCTTTGGAGAAACTTCTATTCAGATCTTCTGCCAATTTTTTGATTGGGTTGTTTCTTTTTTGATATTGAGATATTCATATATTTTGGAAATTAAACCTTTGTTAGTTGCAGCATTTGCAAATATTTTCTTCCAGTCTGTAGGCTGTCCTTATGTTTTGTTTATGGTTCCCCTCACTGTGCAAAAGCTTATAAGTTTGACTAGGCACCAGTTTTCTTTGTTTGTTTGTTTTGCCTTGGAAGACTCAAGAAAATATTTCTATGATTTATGTCAGAGAATGTTTTGCCTGTGTTTCTTCTAGGAGTTTTATGGTATCATATTTTATACTTAAGCCTTTCAGTCATAGTTGTCTTTTGGCCTGCAGGGTCTTAGTTTCCTGACCAGTGATCAGATCTGGGCCTCAGCAGTGAAAGCACTGAGTCCCAACCACTGGATTAGCATGGAATTCTACCACCTTGCTGAGTTTATTTTGTGTATGATGTGAAGGAGTATTGTAAATTCATTGATTTGTATGCAGCTCCAGCTTTCCGGAAACAACTTGCTGAAGAGATTGTCTTTAAAAAAGAGAGAGAGAGACATTATCTTATATTCATTGTATATTCTTGTCTTCCTTGTTGAAGGTTAATTAACCATAGGTGTATGAGTTTTTTTTCTTGGCTTTCTATTCTGTTTCATCCACCTATATGTTTATTTTTGTGTCAATATCATGCTGTTTTGATGACTAGCTTTGTAGTATTTTCTGAAGGACCTAGAGGGTTATGCCTCCAGCTTGATCTTTTTTCCCTCAAGATTGCTTTGGCAATTCTGGATCTGTTGTGGTTCCATATAAATTTTAGGATTATTTGTTCTAGTGAAAAATGTCAGGAGTAATTTGATAAACATCACATCAAATCTGTAGATTTCTTTGAGTGGTGTAGCCATTTTGACTACATTTATGCTTCTAATCCAGGAGCATGGGATATATTTTCATTTTCTTGAGTCATTTTCAGTTTTCTTTATCAATGTTTTATAGTTCTTAGCATTTAAGTCTTTCACATCTTTGGTTAGGTTTATTCCTGGGTATTTTTTTTATGTGATTGTAATGGGATAGATATTTTTTTCTTTCTGATATTTCATTGTTAGTGTAAAAATGCAACAAATTTCTTTTTATTAATCTTGTATATTACCACCTTGCTAAATTCATTTATTGGTTCTAGTAGTTTTTGTGTGACATCTTTAGGGTTTTCTGTATATAGTATCTTGTCATCTACATATAATGTATATTTTACCTTTTCCCTTCTTATTTGGATACCTTTTATTTCTTGTATGATTGCTCTTCTAGGACTTCCAATATTATATTGAATATAGATGGTGAGAGTGAGAATCTTTGACTTATTCCATATTTTAGCAGGGAGGCTTATAGCTTTTCAACATTAAGTATTGTTGGGTGTTGGTTTCTCATAAATGACTTTTACTATGTTGATATATGTTCCTTCGATATCCACTTTGATGATAGGTTTTATCATGAATGGATGTTGAATTTTACCAAATGCTTTTTTTGCATCTGTTGAGATAATCATGTGTTTTTTGCCTTTTTTTGTTGTTGATGTGGGTGTATCACATTGACTCATTTGTGTATGTTGAGCCATTCTTGTGACCGTGGAATGATTCCAACTTGACCATGGTGCATGATTCTTTTTATGTGTTGTTGGATTCAGTTTTCTAATATTTTGTTGAGTATTTTTGCATCTATATTCATCAGCTATTTTGGCTTATGGCTTTCTTTTTTGGTAGTGTCTTTGTCTGGTTTTGATATCAAAGGTGGCTTCCTAGAATAATTTTAGGAGTGTTCTCTCCTCTTCAGTCTTTTGGAAGAATTTGAGAAGGATGGGTATAAGTTCTTTGCATTTTGTAGAATTCCTCAGTGAAGCCATCTAGTCCTGGACTTTTGTTTACAGATAGCTTTTTTTTTTTTTTTTTAAACCACAGATTCTGTTTCACTTCTAGTGATCCATCTGTTCAAATTATCTGCTTCATCCTGATTCAGTTTTGGCAGGCTATAAGTTTCTATACACTTGTTCATTTCTTCTAGGTTGTCCATTTGGTGGCATATAACTGTTCATAATATATTCTTATGGTATTTTGTATTTCTGTGGTATTTGGTTGTTATTTCTCCTGTTTCACTTATCATTTTGTTTATTTGGCTTCTCTCTCTCCTTGGTGAGCCTCACCAGAGATTTGTCAATTTTATTTATCCTTTCAAAAGACCCACTCTTGGTTTTATTGATTTTTTTTTCTATTTTTTAATCTAAATTTTAAAAGAATTCTCCTTTGACCTTTATTACTTCCTTCCTTCTGCTGCCCATAGGGTTTTTTTTTTTTTCTCTTTCTACTTATTTTTGGTGCTAGATTAGGTTGTTTACTTGAAATCTTTCCTTTTTTAAAAATTTTATTTATTTTTCAATCCTTGCTTTTTTTTAAAGCCAGGTCTATATCACTGTGAATGTACCTCTTAAAACTACTTTTGTTACATCACATGTTTTTTGTGTTTGTATTTTCATTGTCATTTGTCTCTAGGTTATTTTTTAATTTCCTATTTAAATTCATTGTTGAGCCTTTGGCATTTTTAGTAGCATGTTGTTTAGTATATATGTAATCATTTTACCTCTTTTCTCATTCTGTGGTTGATTTTTAATTTTATGCCATTGTGATTTGGAAAGAGGCTTAAAATAATTTCTATCACCCTAAATCTGTTGACACTTGTTTTGTGTCCTAGTATGTGGTCTGTGCTAGCAAATATTTCTTATGCTCTTGAAAAGGGTTTATGCCCAGTCACTTCAGTTGTGTCTGACTCTCTGTAACCCTGTGAACTGTAGCCTGCGAGGCTCCTTTGTCCATGGTGTTCTCCAGGCAAGAATGCTGGAGTATGTTGCCATGCCCTCCTCCAGGGGATCTTCCTGACCCAGGGATCAAACCCACATTGCTTGTAACTCCTGCATTGCAGGAAGATTCTATAACTGTGAGCTACTGGAGAAGCCTGGTTAAAGTCTCCTACTATTATTCTTATCAATTTCTCCCTTTATGTCTGTTAGTATTTGATTTACATATTTAGTTGCTCCTCCCACCACTTCCTGGGAAATAGATGGGAAAGTTATGACCAACCTAGATAGCATATTCAAAAGCAGAGACATTACTTTGCCAACAAAAGTTCATCTAGTCAAGGCTATGGTTTTTCCTGTGGTCATGTATGGATGTGAGAGTTGGACTGTGAAGAAGGCTGAGCGCCGAAGAATTGACGCTTTTGAACTGTGGTGTTGGAGAAGACTCTTGAGAATCTCTTGGACTGCAAGGAGATCCAACCAGTCCATTCTGAAGGAGATCAGCCCTGGGATTTCTTTGGAAGGAATGATGCTAAAGCTGAAACTCCAGTACTTTGGCCATCTCATGTAAAGAGTTGACTCATTGGAGAAGACTCTGATGCTGGGAGGGATTGGGGGCAGGAGGAGAAGGCGACGACAGAGGATGAGATGGCTGGATGGCATCACTGACTCGATGGATGTGAGTCTCAGTGAACTCTGGGAGTTGGTGATGGACAGGGAGGCCTGGCATGCTGCGATTCATGGGGTCGCAAAGAGTCAGACACGACTGAGCGACTGATCTGATCTGATCTGATATTGGGTGCATGTATTTTAAGAGTGTGATATTCTCTTCTTATATTGATTCTTTTATCATTATATGGTGTCCTTCTTTCTATTACCCTTTTGCTATTCATTTCAGTTATAATCACTTTCATGAATTTTTTTATTGTTTTGTTATCTGTATAATGGCTTATTTAAGTGACATTCAATTCTTTTATATATTTACCTCTCCTATTGTAGTTTTACCTTTCCTAAAGATTCTTGCTTCTTTTCTATTTGGAGAAGACCTTTCAATACTTATTCTAGTTTGGGTATTGTTGTAGTATTTTACTTTTTGCTTATCTAAGAAATTGTTTATGTCTCCAATTCTAAATGAAAACCTTGCTTAGTAGAATATTCTCGGTTGCAAGATTTTTCCTTCCAGGTCTCTGAATATACCTTGATACTCCCTTCTGCATTGCAAAATTCGTGTAAAGAAGTCAGCTGGTACACTTTCAGAAGTTCCCTTATAAATGACTCTTTTCTCTTGTTGCCTTTAGAGGCTTCTTGTTATCTTTAACTTTTGCCATTTTGATTATGATATGTCTTTGAGTAGATCTCTTTGGGTTCAACTTGTTGGAACCCCCTGTGCTTCCTATACCTGGATGTGTGTTTCCTTCTTCAGATTTGGGAAGATTCCAGACATAATTTCATCTAATACATTTTTGAGCCCCCCTTTCTCTTTCTTCTTCTTCTGGGATTCCTTTATGTGTAGATTGGAACACTTTCTTTTTTTATTTGTCTTTCTTCTTAGGTTTCTTCTTATTTCATTATTCTATTTTCCATACCACTTATTCATCCTCTGCATTATTTATTTTGTCATTTATTGTGTTTAGCCTGGTTTTCATGTTGGCCGTTGGGTTGTCGAATTTTACTGGTTTCTGTTTATGGTTTCTAGTTCTTTGTAACATTTCTGTTGAAAGTCTTTTAATTCTGTCAGCAATTTGTATAACTCCTTTCTGACCTTGATGTCTGGTAGACTTAAGAGGACTGTTTCATTGTTCATTCTTTCAGGAGGTTTCTCTTTTTCTTTTAATTGAGAGTAGTTCCTCTTACTTTCCATTTTTCTTATATTTATCTGACTCTATTAATTTAGGAGCAAACGTTATCTGCTGTGGTTCTAAATGGCTGTTTTTATGTGGGAGCAACCCTGTATAAATGTATGAGTCCAATATTTTTGTTTTGAGAGCTATTTTTTAGCATGGATACTTGCCATGTCTTTTCTCAGGGTGTGCTGGCCCTTATCCCCTTGATGGTGAGGGTGGGGATATGTGTTGTAATGACCAGAGCCTGCACAGGATATTGGGCAGGACCTATCTTTTCTCTGCAATTGTCACAACCCTATTGAGGGCAGGAGATGTTCCCCAGTTGCTGAAGAAGCCGCCCCCAGATCAGGTTCTAAGATGCAGTGTGATGTACATGGGGCTGGAGTGCTGCCTCTGAGGAAGGAGCCATATGTATGTTCTTCCCTAGGAACTGTCCTCTGGGATGTATCCCCTGGGATGTGTGACTCTGTGATGCTGCCTGCAACATGCTGTGCATCCACAAAGATCACTATTGTTGGCACTGCCTCCACCATGGGAGCACTGGTAATCAGGTTGGAGATCTCTTTGGCATTCATGTGCAATCACAAAGCCCCTGGTCTGAAAACCCCTGAAGCTGCAGTGGGAGCTGGGAAATTGACTTAGATTTCAGCCCCGCCCCCCACATGCATGCATGGACCCACAAAATTTGCAAAACCATGGCAGCTGGAGCCTCATCTACTGTGAGTATGCTGATAATGAGGGCTTTTGGTGGACCCATGCCCCTCCCCTCCAGTGTTGACAATGGGGCTCCTATAGCAGACCTATATTCCATGCTACACCCACACCCAGCTACTCCCAAGGCCACACTCCAGGACCTTCAGGCTGTCTCTGCACAGCCAAACCGAGTCCTTTCACTGGGTCTGCCCACTGAAACCAGAGAGTCAACACCCAGTCACTGTGCATCTCAGTCTGGGCAGTGCAGTGACACAACAAGGATCATCTTTGGTGGTCTGTGTTTATGCTGTAGAGCTGAAGACCAGATTTTGCACTCTGCTTGTGAGTTTTTAGTGTGGGCAGGGAGGCTACACGCGCCGTGAGTTTTTGAAGCTATCCATTCCTGCAGACCTTCTAGCTGGTGAAGGAGGTTCTCAGGGTGAGGGAAGCTTTCCTGTTTCACAGCTCCCTACCAACGGTGTGGATCTCATCCCAATTCCTTTTTTCCCCCTTTTCTTTTCTCCTATCCAGTTATGTGGGGATTTTTCTTGCAGTTTTCATTGTATGATATCTTCTGCAAGCCTTCAGTAGGTATTCTGTGAGAACTGTTCCACAAGTAGATGTAGTTTTGATGTATTTGTGTGATGAGGTGTGCTCCACATCCATCTACTCTGCCATCTTGATCTCTTGTCATACGACTTTCTTATTGCTTTTAATGTCTGCTTTTTCTATACTTTTCCTCCAACTTCCATCTTAATATTTTTTTTCTTTATCAACCTGTCTAGAAGCTTTTCTTCTTTATTAGTCATTTCAGAGAATCGTCATTACCATTTATTCTTGTTTTCTATATCATTATTATTAGTTTTTTTCTTTATTTTCTCCTTCTAAGTATTTATTCTGTAATGTTTTTTTCTGTTATCATTACTATTATTTTTGACAGAAAATATTTTGATTCATCTAAATATGTATTTTTCTTTTCTCACCACTATTACTCTTTGTATTGAATTATAGTTGATGTAAAGATTATATGTTATATGTACAATATAGTGATTCATGATTTTTAAAGCTTGTACTTCATTTATAGCTATTATAAAATATTGGCTATATTTCCCATGCTGTGCATCATATCTTGTTGCTTATTTTATACATTGTACCTCTTAACCCCTTACCCATATGTTGCCCCTCCTCTTTCCCTCTTCTCAGTGGTAATTACTAGTTTGTTTTCTGTATCTGTGAGTCTGTTTCTTCTCTATTATATGCACTAGTTTGTTATATTTTTTAGATTCCACATATAAGTGATATCATACAGTATTTGCTTTCTCTGTCTGACTTATTTCACTTAGCATAATACCTTTCAAGTTCCATTCATGTTGCTGCAAATGGCAAAATTTTTATTACTTTTTATGGCTATTGCTTGAATATATATGCAAATATGTGTGTATACACACACACACACACACACACACACACCACATCTTCTTTATCTATTAGCTTTTGATGGACACTTAAGTTGCTTCCATATCTTGGCAATTGTAAGTAATGCTGCTTTGAACATTGGGATGCATGCATCTTTTCAAATTAGTATTTTTAAAAATTTTTTCAGATATATACATAGGAGTGCGAGTTTTGGCTCACATGATCAATTCAGTAATTGCAGAGAAAGCTTTTGAGACAATTCAACAGCAATTTATGATAATAAAAAAAACTCACACTATTTCTTACATCTCAGACCTCACCAAAGCTATTTCATTATTCTTAATGTATATCCTTTGGAAATCTCTTTAATGAAAACTTGGTGGTACACTTTCTTAGGTTTTATTTACCTGAGAGTGTATTTATTGTTTTTCTCAGAACTTCAAATATTCCACATCTTCTAGCTTCTATTATAACTCTACTTTTAGTCTAACTTCCATTCTTTTGTAGGTGACCTGTCTTTTCTCCTTTACTTCTTTTAGGATCTATTTTTGTGTGTGGTGTTAATCTATTTCACTACTGTATGTTTACATGAGGATTTCTTTGTATTTATCTTGCTTGTATATGCTTTTCTTCCTTTATCTCTGGATTCATGATGGTCACAGTTTCTCAAAAATTATTAATCACTGTTGTTTCAGATGTTTCCTCCTACTCTATTCACTGAGATTTTGATGAGAGATGAGGCTTTTTTATTCCATCCTTCTTCTCTTTCACAGATTTCTTTGTCCTCATCTTTCCGTTGTTTTCTGGGCAAGTCTCTGTTCATCTGTAACTGGTCTATCCAGTGTGTTTTAAATTTAAATGATTATATGTTTCACTTCTAAAAATTCTTTTTTATTTTGTATATTTTCCTGGCAATTTCTGATTAGATTTTTTCCATGTTTATTTTTATTCTATCTTTGAAAAATCTCACTTGTACTTATTTTATATTCCCAAGGTCTTAAGGTTCTAAATTCTTTGTCCCCTAGGTTTTCTTTTTTTAGTCCTATTGGCTTATTTCCATGTGTGTTCCATGAGTAGAAGAATTGTGAACCCATACTTGATTTAGTTTAACTTGTCTTATGCAGGAGGGCCTAAATTTGCTTTGCTTTCTTCCAGGTAGGAGTTTTATTCACTTCTTCAGATGCTAGGAAACACTATGGACTGGGGCTTCCTTAGCCCCCTTAGAGGGTCCCTCTTCATGGTAACATCTCAGGTTGAGCTCCCCACCTTGCAGCTATGGTCTCTCAGTTCTAGTGCTATTATTGACCTTTGTTCCCAGAGTGCTTTTAAATTTGCCATTGGCTTCAGTTCACCATTTGAATTTCATCACTCCCTCTTTACCCTTGGCTACTTTTATGAGAGTCCAGCAGTACTTTTAAAATAACATGAGTTTGAGCAAGCTCCAGGAGTTGGTGACGGACAGGGAAGCCTGATGTGCCGCAGTCCATGGGGTCTCCAAGAGTCGGACACAACTGACCAGCTGAACTGACTGACTGATATAGGGTATAGTTCTCTCACGTTGGAAAGGCCTTCAGAGTGTCTAATTCACCACAATAGTAGTATAATCATTACATTTTATTTCCTTTACTTATAGTAGAGTCCTTAGACCCTTATTCTGGACTCATTTCCCTTTTTATTTTATGCTTAATTATATGATTTCCTAAACAGCAGCTGAGTTAATGCATTAGTAAGAAAAGGGAGAAGAAGGATTTCTAGAAGCAGCTAGCAGAGAGAAAAGAGATAACAGCAGCTTAATGTAGACAGTAGGAGAAAACAAAAAACAGGAAAAGCAACAAAAAATCATAATAAAAACTCAAAAGGATCTTCTATAGGAATCCTAAATAATGATTTTACTCCCTGGTGGATCAGTGGTAAAGAATCCGCCTGCAGTGCAGGGGATAGCAGGAGACTCGGGTTCAGTCCTGGTGGGGAAGATCCCCTGGAGAAGGGAATGGCAACCCACTCCAGTATTCTTGCCTGGAGAACCCCATGGACAGAGGAACCTGATGGGCTACAGTCCATAGGGTTGCAAAGTCAGACACAAATGAAGTTACTGACCTTGCACATGCATGCACATTTTGCAACCACTTTTCTATCACTAGTTTTACACAATAATAAGCCACCTTAAAATTAGTGGCTTCAAACAACAGCTGTTCTTTTTTTTAGTTCACACCTTGGGCTAGGATCAACTGGGAATTTCTGCTGGTCTCAGCTGGCCTCACTCCTGTACCTAAATTCAGCTGGCAGGGTTGCCTGCCTTGCATTGTCTGGCAGTCATCTGTCTATTGGCTGAGGTAGGGCATTTGTTCCTTGCCATCCAGTAGGTTAGCTGACCTGGTTCCTGGGGTGATGGCTTCAGGTTCCCAAGGGCCCTTGAAGACAAGGCTCATGAGACACACAGCATCACTTTTAGTCGGAGCAACTCACAAGGCCAGCAGATTCAAGGGTTAGGGAAGTAGATCTCTCCTTCTGGAAGGAGCTACAAAGTGTTATGGCCAGTTTTGCAGCCTAGCAGTGCCTTTTCTGGAGAAGGCAACGGCACCCCACTCCAGTACTCCTGCCTGGAAAACCCCATGGATGGAGGAGCCTGGTAGACTGCAGTCCATGGGGTGGCTAAGAGTCGGATACGACTGAGCAACTTCACTTTCACTTTTCACTTTCATGCATTGGAGAAGGAAATGGCAACCCACTCCAGTGTTCTTGCCTGGAGAATCCCAGGGACGGGGGAGCCTGGTGGGCTGCCGTCTGTGGGGTTGCACAGAGTTGGACACGACTGAAGTAACTTAGCAGCAGCAGCAGCAGCAGCACCAGTGCCTTTTCAGTGTATCAGAGCAGATAAGCCTCCTGTGTAGCCACAGGCTCTGCAGAGTCTCACAGGTTCTTCATCAGGACCCTGTTGTACTGCCTCTGCTCCTGAACTCCTCCCCTTCTAAACACTGAATCATGGTGCAGCCTTGCTGGTAATTCTGGTGGTGAGTCAGGGGAGGTGCTCAGACCACTGAACCTCACTGTGAAACCTGGCTGGCCTGCTGGCTTTTCACAACTTTCTCCTCATCTGTAAGTGTTCTTTGATGTGGGACCACTTACTCCCTCTGAAGGTTGTAATATCTCCGGTTCCAGGGGGAGAGAAAAGGGGTGTGCTCTGCTTGGAAGTTTGATTTTCTGAACAGGTGCAGCCCGCCGTATGGCATGGGTGAGGGGTGGTGGGAGGGAGCGGGAACATAACCTCAACATCTCTGGGCCTGCTTGCATTCTGCCTCCTCAGATTGCTCTCCCTTCTTCCCCACTCTGGGTAGCACCACATGGTGGGAAATTGCAACTTGTCACTTCTTCGGGTGTGATAGCAAAATCTTGGTTCCTTGAATAGAACAATTTAATGTTAATTTTCAGCCAAAGACGAACTGCGTATATGTGGAAGGTTGTATATGTGCTTGTGTGTGTGTGTGTGTGTGCGCATGTGCACAAGTGTTTGTCAGAGTGGGGGTTGCTATCACACAGACTAAGTTCAAACTAAATTGTGCTGTGTCTCTGGTGGAAGAAATATTCACCCCAAACCTTCCCAAGTCCTCCTCCTATGCCATGAGTTCCTTCAGAATGTCATCCTCCTTTGCCCATCACTGGCCTCAGATTTCTTTCCTCTCTCTAGCTGAAATCCAGAGAGATCCTCTGAATTTCCTCGGGCAAATCCACCCCCAGAATGTAACTCTCATTTTCTGCAGTTAGCAAACTCTGCCCTCAATTTTTTTATTTTTCCCTTCTTCTTACCACCTTGGATCTCACTTTCTTTCCTATTTCTCATTATATGTGTATTGTGATGTTTTTTCTTTCTTGTATGACACACTTCTAAATAAACAACAAAGGGGAGATGCAAGAAATAACAAAATACTAAGCAATATTTTTGACAGATATTTTTTTCCTTATCAGAGCATTAAGAATCTAGCTATAGGCAATTCTGTTGTAGATAATGTACAAAGGAAGTTACACAGATATGATCCCCAGTACTAGAAATTTAATTCTGCTAAGGTATGTGCTCCTTGTAGCTCTCCTAAATTCAGAGGAGCTTATGGACAGTCATTTTATATTAGATTGAATCATATGAAATTGCTGATGCTTAACCATTGCTGACCTAAAAAAATGGCAGTTTCATATGGTTCAAACCATTTTATACTAGCCCACTAATAAATATTGTTAATCAGTTATTTGACAAGTCATTCTTCTCCTGAGTCTAGATTAAGCCAGGGAAAAAAAATTCCACTTTTCTCATCTTGCCTCTAGTATTGTAATAGTTTCCTGAATGATTTCTTTGCCTCTTTCTCTGATCCCCTGTTCCTCCCTTTAATCATGTCACTGCACTCATTAGAAGCATCAGTGATGCCTCTGGATAAAAACTAAATGATTTAGCTTAGCATATGGGTTTCTTCTATATGGTGGCCCCAATCTACTTCTCTAGCTTCATATACTATCACTGTGTCCCATATACCTTTGACTTTAGACGTGATTCCCTAAGAACTGAAGAGATGGAACACACCAACGATGTCCCTTTTTTTGAATTTGCTTGTGGTTCTCTCTGCCAAGAATGTTTTTCTCTATTTGGCTTCTGGAGTAACCCCTTCATATCCTGGGAGGCCTCACTTACAACAATACTTATGTTTCTTTATCCTTCTATGACCCACCTCTGGGTGGATTAATTTCACCTTTCCCTGGATTCCTATCATAAAGCACTCATAACTGCTACACCCTTTCCATTATACTATACACCTTTGTGGGGTGTACCCTTCTATAGTTTTAATCCTCTAAAGAGTTTTAATCCTGTTTGTATCCTAGCATTGCCTGGCCCTTGGAGAATGCCCCATAAATGTTGGTGAAGTTGGTTCCCAGTCCACAAAATTCGTCAACATTTTCCTTTCCTATTTAGGATAGAAGAAAGACATTCAGAGGCAAGCAAGTTGCTAATATTAAAGTTAATGAGTTTGCAAACATTCCATTTACATTTGGATAGAGAGGAAATATTCAAGGCAGTCTTTGTTTTCCCAAAACCCTTTACCTGTCCCAGCTGTGATTAGTTATTTCAGAAAAGATTAATCTATCTTTAATCCAACTACATCACATATTTCTCACTTATTTTAAGCAGCCCAGGACACCTTTCCGATTTAATGTTGAAACATGCAATAGCTTCTGTTTAAACATCACTTTATAACCAACAGATTTTTGTTTTCTCCCTTAATCAAATTTAACATAATCCTCACCATACCTCAAGGGAATGCAGCTGGCCAAGAATATCCTGTGTTATTTTTTTTTTAAGGTGATGGAACTCCTGCTTAGTTCTGAGAGACTGAGGTTTTAAAATTTAAATTGAATTTAGCTTAGAGCTGGCTTCCAATGCTAAACCCTGCATCCGAGGGTTCTTTCGCTCTTTTTGACTTTCCAGTCTTAGCAAGTACCTTGAGAAAGTCAAGTCTGTGTCAGAGTTGGAAGAGTTCAGCCACAGAAAGTTTCTAATTTCTGAGACAGAGGCTGAGCTTCCTATGGCCCTGCAGAGAGCTATTAGAAGCCCTGGGACCAGGGATACAGAAGAGCAGGGGTCTGATCCAGTGGAAGGCCACAGAGTTCCTGATTCTGCAAGTTTTTCTGAAGAGGCTGGAAGATAGGTTGGGAGTGTGAGCACACAGTGAGAGGAGGAAGCAGTTGCCGTAGGCAGAGCTACCAACAACAGCAGCTCTAGCAGCAGGACTCAGAGGGGAGGGCCATTGCCAGCAGCTCCAAGCTAACAGTGCCCTCTTCTCCCAACTCAGCAGTAGCTCTGAGGCAGAGAGCAGCAAAACATGTGTCCCGAAAGGGATCTGTGTGATTACTCATACTGTGCAGTGTTTTTCCATTCTGCCCAGTAGATTTTTATGAAAGAAGTATAAAAGCGTCAACACATTCAGACCATGACTCCAGCACCGTTTGGAGGTATGGGGGACAGACTCTGCCCCACCTCAGCAGCATTTACCCTCATTTCTCTCCTACTTCAAGTCACCTGGCTTGTCTTTGGGGAAAAGAGGGCAGGAGAAGAGAGTAGGTGTTGGAAGTTGTACTGATGGCAGGGGGTCTAAAGCTTGGTGATTTAGACCAATTGGTATGTTGGGCTTGCCTGAGGGACTTGGTCATTGTATAAGATTACTCACAACTTCCAGGACCCTTTTTTTTTTTTTAATTACAAAATCTAATTCTACAAATTCGTGTGCCAAAATATAAATTGGCCTTTTTTTATATCTTAAATTAATATCTTAAATATCTTAAATTAATTGCATCATCTTTCCACTGATGAGAAAATTTAATACTGGGCAATTCAGGGATGAACCCGATCCCTCAGTTTTTCTCCTCCTCCTTCTCTCGTTTGGGCACTTATAATTTCCCAGGGACTCATGTAACATTAAGACCTTGTGGTCGAGTGGTTTCTGGTCTTTGGTCTTTGCCACATTTCCTCATGGCATTCCCATTTTCCCCTGGTATATCCAGTGAGAAGTGGGCATTTTCACCTGGTCTGGAGTGAGAGTTCTTCTCCTATCATTTTGCCCCCTCCTCAGGGAATAGGGAGGCTGCTTCAGACCCACCAGTCCTCCATAGCTGCCTCCTCAGGTCTCTGGGGTACATGAGAAAATTCCCCGTGCTTCCCCACAGGCACTTCAGGGTAGATCTCTGGTACCTGGACACTTTCATGACCCCTATCTGGCCTGTAGAGCACAGGTCCTTACTGATCTCTGAAACCTAAACATTCCTGAAATTTCTAACCTTGGCTTTCCTGAAAGTTGGCATGTGGTCAATAAGACAGGGTGCTTATTAGAAAACGTTGGTATCTAAGCTGGTTTCTTCTCCTTTTTAATTACCTTCCCTCATTTGCAGTGATGGACCCCCTCACCCAGAGAGGGTCGGTGGGTGGGGATCTGATTCTTCAGCTGCTCTCCCCAAGTCTGTTGTTCAGTTGCCAAGTAGTATCTGACTCTGCAACCCCATGGACTGCAGCATGCCAGGCTTCCCTGTTTATTATGTTCATGGGATTCTTGTGGCAAGAATACCGAGTTGTTTGCCGTTCCTTGCTCCAGCGGACCACGTTTTGTCAGGACTCTCCACTATGCCCCTCCATCTTGGATGGCTTTGCACTGAATGGCTCATAGATTCATTGAGTTAGGCAAGCTCCTTCGCCATGACAAGACTGTGATCCAGAAAGGGGCCCCAAGCCTGTATCTATATGGAACAAAACTTTGATTTTAGAGTCTTTAAAAACTTGGGTTTTGATACTCAAAAACCAAGATTTTGGAACATAAAAGCCCCTTTCCCTGAAACAATTGCCTCTGACAATCATTTCAGAACACTCTCCTAAGACTCAAAAGCTATACGGTACTTTAGTATTTCTGTTATAGCAATCTTTCCTTGAGGTAAATGGGTATTTCTACTAAATGGAGGAGGGAAGGGCAACAAGGTTATTGGAGGTGGTGGGGGAACTGCAGTCAACACCCTAAATTGTTATCTTACCACACTTGTATTAAGTCTTTTCTCTGTCTTTGTGGTAGATGCCAGGAAAATCACTAGATTTCACATGAGAGATAATCTAGCAAGCTTTATATAGTATTGTAGCAATCATGAGGGGGTGAAATCATGGAGGATCTTGTCCCTTCCAAGAAGACTGAATCCCTGTTCCAAGGTATGGGATGTGAGTCCTGCTTGTTTAGATGAGTTTCACATTGCATTGGTCCCCTAACTTGTCCTAAGAGAAGGCTCCAGAAGAGGCCAAGATGCACCTTCCAAAAGAACCATTGCAAATCCCACCCTTCACTAGAGTTTCACCAGACCAGGCTGTGGAACATATCATTGGGATGGGTGTTTAGGCCAAACTTATGTTTTCACATCATCCTAAGAAACAGGTAGTTCTCAAAGAACTTTACACTAGAAGAGATGAAAAGAGATTGACTTACTAGGGAAAATTGAGAAAAGCCATTTCACATATGCATTTATTTTGCCTCCTGTGCCAGGAACTAATGAGAAGGAAGATAGTGATTGAAACAAATGACCACTACAGAGTATGCAGATTGAAAGGAGAGTAAAGCCAAGGGTAGAACCCAGTGCCAACAATATTCGAAATAAGGGAATATTTAGAAGTATCCATCAGAGAAGTCTAGAAGTAGAGGAAGAGAGCCTGAACAGAAGATCAGCCAACATGTCAAAGAGCAAATGTCAAGAAGGAGCAAGTAGCCAACAGTGTCAAATGCCTTGGACAAGTTAAGCAGGAGAACTGCAGATTAATTATTGACCTTAAGTAAAGGTGGTATCAATAGAATGATGATCTGGGGAATAAATTGTTGGGGAACAAAGGGCAGTAAAGCAGATGATGAGTGTAAATCATGATTTCCCAAAGTATGTTCTTTATTATCATTATGTCAGGCTACATGCTTTGAGAAGAGAATTTTGAGGTGGCATATAAAAATGACCAAAAAAATAATGAGTTCAAACCCAAGTGATTCTCTCATATTTTGTTTTTGGTTTTCTCATATGGCTGCTTTGGTGAATTCTTCAGAGACCTCTGCCCCGTTGCTGGGACCCTCCACCCCTACCCCAGATATCCCTGACGAGGGTGATTTGATCGCCCATATATCTTGGTATCAGTATTATTTACTAAGACCTGGTAGGAAGTCTGTGTGTGTTTATAACTTGATCAAATCATTAACTAAGACATTTGTGATGTCAGCATTTTTGGGTAGTTTCTCTTTTACTTCCAAACGATCAATTAATTTATTCCAACCATATGCAAAAGATGCTGGCCTTTGTAGTCATGTTTCCATAGTAAGAGAAGAGGCTCAAATTGGAATTTAGGTATGGACTCTCAAGTTGGTGTCTAGTTCACAATAATTTCGTGGCAATAATTCTCCATCTTTGGATTTTGAACCCCCATTATTTTAAATTATGATATTTATTTGCTTGTTGTTGTGCCTTAAGAATCCTACTTCTCTGAATCATCATGTTGTGACATTTCCACCTCAAATCATGATTGTTGTTGTTCAGTCTCTCAGTAGTGTCTGATTCTTCGCAACACCATGGACTGTATATAGCTGCCAGGCTCCTCTGTCCATGGGATTTTCCAGGCAAGAATACTAGAGTGGGTTACCATTCCCTTCTCCAGGGGATCTTCCCACCCCAGGGATTGAGCCCGGGTCTCCTGCATTCCAGGCAGATTCTTTACTGTCTGAGCCACCAGGAAAGCCCACTCAAATCATGATGGAAGGATACAAATCGGATGAGAAGTATTTGCTGTTCGAGTTTTATCATACACTTTTTTCAGTAGAAATGCTAGCCAAAATATGCCTTTTACTGGCCACAATACATTGGAAAAATACTTTATCATTACACACTAATTTCCTTATAACCGTGCTTTTTAAAAGCCTGAGGTCTTTTTACCCCTACCAGGTCTATGTGTGTGTATTCGCCTACCTTTGTTTTTATTCTATTTAGAGTTTCCAGATGGTTTTCTGGGTTCAGGAGTTTAAATATTGCGGGAGAGAATCATTGGCCTGCACCTGAAGGATACCGTGTCACTTCCTGCAACATTCTTCGTCCCTCCTTTCCCCTCTATTTCCCTCCTTTTTCCTCAGCTACCTGTATCTGACATGACTGAGCATTTCTCACCCTCAGCCTTGTGGTCTGCTCTCATACTTACCCAGCCCTCTCCATGCCTATAGGCTTCATGCAAGCAGCAAGTTCATCTCACCAATTTTTGAATTCCCGGAGTCGAGCACAATGCTATGACACATGGCTGATGTACACTGTTTTCCAAATGGGCGGATTCCACTTTGGTGGCCCAGTGTCAAGGCTTAGATTGGGAATATTCCCTGGGACTTTGGGGGCTTATAGTCACATTTATTGCAGAAAATTGTGTGTGTGTGTGTGTGTGCGCGCACATGTGTGTATGCACATATATGTGTAAGGGTGTCATGTTTAAGATGAGGGTAGGGAGACAATTCAAAGTCAGAGGAGAAAATTCCCTGGCCGCCTTTATAAACTGAACTGAGAGGGGTGTGAACTTTCTCCCTACTCTGAACTCCCTGTGCACTCATTTTAGCACTTAATTAGCATGTTGCCTTAAATGAAAGTTGCCCAGGATCATAGCAGGGTCTAATCTGCATAGTTACCTCAGGAATTCGGGGATGCCATGGCAGGTTATGTGGGGTTCTCTTCTCTCGAATTCTACCAAGTCACTCGGGAGGAACTGTGATAGGAACTTTGGAGAACCCTGGGAAGGAAAGTGAGAATGAAGTCTGCCCTGCTGTCCTTTGGGAAGGTGTTCCCAGGAAGTCAGAACATTTGTCCTGATGTGGGAAATGGTGGCCTGAACTGGACCTCAGATCCCATGATGAGGAGCAGATGAGCCAGGGTTCTGGTGGGTTCTTCTGAGATTTCACCAACCCTTCTCTGTCTGGCCCATCTTGGAGATTAGTGGAGTTGCAAACATTTGATGACAAAGGTCTGTCTAGTCAAAGCTATGGTTTTCCCAGTAGTCATGTACGGATGTGAGAGCTAGACCCTAGAGAAAGCTGAGCACTGAAGAATCGATGCTTTTGAATTGTAGCGCTGGAAAAGACTCTTCAGAGTCTCTTTGACTGCAAGGAGATCAAATCCATCAATCCTAAAGGAAATTAACCCTGAATATTCATTGGAAAGACTGATGCTGATGCTGAAGCACTAATACTTTGGCCACCTGATGGGAAGAGCTGACTCTCTGGAAAAAAAAGCCTTGATACTGCGAAGGATTGAAGGCAAAAGAAAAAGGGAGCAACAGAGGATGAGATGATTAGATAGCTTCATTGACTCAATGGACAGGAATCTGAGCAAACTCCTGGAGACAGTGGAGGACAGAGGAGCCTGGAGCACTGCAGTCTGTAAGAGCCAGACACAATTCAGCAACTGAACAACAAGCATTCAATAATTGAACCAAGATGCAAGGGCCATTCCGCAGGGAGGGAAGACCTCCTTTCACTTGAGGAAGGAGGTGCAGGCACCCTCAGTAGAAACAAATGGAGGAAGGCCCTGGGGGTGAAAGGCAGAGATGTGGGTGATGAGGGCACAGGCCAGGGCCTTGGTGAAGGAAGACTGAGGCCTGGAGACCATGACTCTTCTTTCACTACTTTCATTCTTTTGATCTGACACTCAGAGGAAGTGGACACAGTAAGGCCCTGAAGAGCCCCCAGGCCACTAGTGGTAACACTGGTACATTTTGAGCCAAGGGGATTCTTGGTGTGGGCTTGAGTCAGCTCTCTCAGTCTGAAATGGACTGAGAAATCAAGGTGACAGTTCTTTAACCAATTCCTTTAATAAGTCTGTAAACTGCAAAATACCAAGTGGGAACAGCCCTTTAGGAAAGTCATCATAGCCTCAATTCCATGCCCAGGCTTTTATCTCTTGTTTTGTTGTTGTGATTATTATCATCATTGCCTCCCTCAGGCTTTCTCTGAACAAGTGGCTCCACTACCTGAATTTTTAAAAGCCCAGTACAACTGATATATATTAAACAGTTATATCTTTTAACCAACACATATAATTAAACATACAAAACATTCCCTCGCACCAGTTTGCCAAGACAGTTGCTGGGATGCAAATTACTGCCGGGCACATCCCCTATCTGTTTCCTTTCCAAAGCTTATTCTGCTTGTGGTGACTGGTGCTGCCTTTTCTCTTTCCTCTTGCTTCCCACAGCCCTGATAGGGAACAGGGCATGGATAATTTTCCGATCATCTGCTGCTTTTGATTATCTGCACCATTGCTCCCCAACATTAGCATGTATAATCAAGCATTGACTTTATATGTGTCCATCATGCATCCTCAATGATGTCCAGAGAGGTCAGAGGCGCTGTGGGATCTGTTCAGTGCCTAGAATGGTGCTGAGCAGACTGAGAGTGCCCTGGATACACTAACTGGAAGCCAGACTGGGTGCCAGATGGCAGCTCTTTGATTTGGCTCCTCTAGGGTGTATTTATCAAACTTGAGTCTGAGCAAGCTCTGGGCATTGGTGTAGGACAGGGAAGCCCAGCGTGCTGCAGTCCATGGGGTCGCAGAGTCAGACATGACTGAGCAACTGAACTGATACTGGGTGTTTTTAACCACAATTCAAATCCACTGGGATTTATATACCATTTTATAACCCACGGTCTTCTGATCTTGGTATGAAGAATGTGCTGGAACAGCCCTTGACTACAATTCACATTAATATTAAAAGCTTCTAACAGTGGACAGAGGCAGAACTGAACCAAGGTTTTCTATCCCAGGCATTGGGACAATTCAAGTGTGTTAGTCAGTTTTCCCTCTCGCCTGTGACAGTAATGTCTAATGGTCCCCTACTACTGTCATTCTTTTTATTTCTCTTTCTCTCTGGAATGTTATTTTTTTAATGTAAATACCTATCTAGGGCTATTTGCATTTAAAGAATATAACATTCCAGAAAGGAAGGTAGATAGGTAACATAGTATGTAGTTATTAGCCCCTAGGTGTAAGTAAGCTTAAGAACCAAATTAAATTGGGGTCTTTAAGATGGAAACTTAGGAAGGGATTAAATGTTTGTTTACATATCTATGACTATCTGAGATGGCAGAGGAGGGAAATGAACTTTCAGTGAGGAAGGTCCTTAGGGAGTAATGTGGTCCCAGCTTTCACTAAATGGTTGTCAATATGTGAGGTGGGGTGTGAGGGCCAGGAAGGTTGATAGACTTCAACTTTAAAAGCAGGGGAAATCAAGTATAATTTTCAGGTACCATCTTAAGGGGAGCCATAACATTAGCCTGGAGAGCAATGCTGTAGAAACTTTGAAGGATTTCCTAAGATTTGTAACTTCATTATTGTATTTATTATCACTGTTAGTGTTTTCAGCTATGCTTTTTTTCTTTTCCTACAGTTGTTAGAAATAAACCCTTAAAACCAAAAAGACCTTTATGGTTATCCTGGAGGAAAAAAAAAAAAAGAGCTTGACAGACTAACTCTGACACTACTGCCACATCTTTGGGGTAAAAACCACATAGGTGATCAGTGAAATGAACTTTTTCAGGTGTAAAAATATTCCGTACCTTGTTTTTAGTGTTGTTTAAATGCATATACAATAGTGGAACACCTAAGGTCTTGCATTCTTTTGCAGGTAATTATACATCAATAAAATATTTTAAAAATAAAATAAAAAAAAAGGTAAAGAACAGAAAGGGGAGCAGAGGAAATGGACTTAAAAAGGACTCCGGGCTCAACAAGAAGGGCCCATTTGGTGAGAGAAACCGAAGCTTGCTACATTTGCCGGAAGCTAGAACAAAGCCATGCTGGGCAGCAGGTACTGAAGAGAACAGCAGGGAGAGCGTGGGCTGGGAGAAAGGACAGAAGAAGAGTTAGCCAGAAAGTAACTCTGTCACCCCAACCCCCGTGCTGATCTGTCCAAGACTGGCTCCACCAAAGCTCGAAGGAATCATCTTCCATGAGGGCCATGGGCCTCAAAGGGGAGAGAAAGCTCTTGATTTCAACTCCAGGCATCCATTTTCCTTCTTGATATGAATTTAGATCACATTTCAGCCAGTGTTCTTCTGCAGAAAACAGTCTTTGTGTTAAAAAGAAGGTTGGCTGAAGACACACTTGGTATTTCCAATGGCATTTCTGCCTATCCAGTTTAGGGTGGTCTTAGCCCCATCGCTGCCTCACCACTCTGCCTCAGGCAACTGAAATTGCTCGATTTAATCTATAAAGTTTTAACTGTGTGGCACCCCAACACTGCACATCCCCAGATGGATGGAACCACATTCCTGGTACTGATTTGAATTTGTGAGGAATGGAGATGAAGTGTTTTTGGTATTGGGTCATAGGATGCTTCCCTGATGGCTCAGATGGTAAAGATTCTGCCTGCAAGGCAGGAGACATAGGTTCAGTCCCTGGGTTGGGAAGATCCCTTGGAGAAGGGAATGGCTACCCTCTCCAATATTCTTCCCTGGAGAGTTTCTTGGACAGAGGAGCCTGGCGGGCTATAGTCCAAGGGGTTGCAGAGAGTCAGACGTGACTGAGCGACTAACTTTCATATGACACGATGCTGTAGAGGATATGGGGGCAAAGAGGTAACTCTCATCCTTTTCTCTCCCATGGGTTCAAATCCCTGATGTACTGCAAACACATATTTGTTCTTAGGCAGTGAAGTCAGAAGATTGGTATCTCAATTATCTGCTTCACTATAGGATTCATGATGATTTTCCTTTGAAATAAAACTTCTCCTGAACAGGGTGAAAATATTATTTGGTTACCTAAGATCAGATTAATGTGTAGCTGATTGGATGTACAGTTTTCATCGATCTGTTGGTTGGCATGAATGTTTTGTAGCAACTTCTGATAAATATAATCCCCTTCTGACCTGGGTTGGGTAGGTATTTCAGGCTTCCATGTTGAAGCAGAGTGGTAGCCAATTATAACTTTAAATATATATACTTGCCAAATCTTGCAGTGGACTTCGGGTTTTTGTAAAAAGTGATATTATTAGCAGAGGTTGTAAAAATAAATGAGAGTGCACTCAATGTCATTCATAGAGTGACATCCTTTTAAAACTAAATGATGCTACAACACTCCACCGTACTTTTTCCTGGAGGCATCTTATGAAATCAGCTTTTAGATGGCCTCCCCTGGTTGGATGGAGGCTAGATTTGGACCCAGTATAGACCCTGTGAAAAATATAGATGTTCATTTGCTCCGCCCCTTAGGAGAGAAACTGAGAAACTGAAACCTTGTAAGATCTGCCTAAAATGGTAGCAAACTAATTAAATGGAAAAGCAGAGTTATAGAATAAATCCAGCCTGGTACAAAGCAGGCTATGTGTAGGAGGGTGCGGGGGAGCCCAGCAGAGGGGTGGAGAGACAGTCAGGCCAATTTAGCAGAGATGGCGCCATGGCAAATTTGATGAAGGCACCCTCAGAAGTAATTGTCACTGTCGCTTTTGAACCCCTTGGAAAAATAACCTGAAGCACCAAGAGAAATGAATTTCCCCTTAAGTCACTAAGTGAAGAGCTCCTCAAAATGATGATTTTATTCCTCACAGAAGAGAGAGAATAGCAAAGAAAGAAGTGGTTTTACTTTCTTTCTGCTGGGAATTTTGAATAATGAGGCTCTCAGGCAGGAAGGGAGGGCTCCCAGGAGAGAAACTGGGGGCAGGGGCTGGACACAGAAGGAACTCAGATGGGCCAGTATCTGGAGCAATCTCTCTCTAATTTCCTGCATGAGTGAGAATACAGCACGGGGCCATCAATCATTGTCAAAACTACCTCAGAACACCACCCTTCTCTGCGATGCCTCTCACTTCCTTCTTTCTTGCCTCCTCCCCTTTGGAAAAACCAGGTGTGTAATGTGTGACTAAAACTTTGACCTGCTCCTTGGATGCTAGGTAATTTTGTTGTTGTGTGTTGTTTTCTTTAAACTAGTCCTGTGCCAAAGCTTGTCTGGGGATGACTACTTCTTTCTCTTGAGTTTTAACACCTAGAATTCTTTTAGATTCACCTGGCAAACATTTATTGAGCAAGAACTATATTGCTGCATTAAAACCTGCTTGTAAATCCTTCTCACCAAGGTCTCAGTGGTCACTTGCTGGAAATGCCACCCCTTCTTGGGGTTATCTGCATTTTCAAAGGGGCTTCCCTGGCAGCTCAGCTGGTAAAGAATTTGCCTGCAATGCAGGAAGACCCCGGTTCGATTCCTGGATCAGGAAGTCATTTTCAAAGACCTTGTAGATTTAGGTTGTAGGCAGGAAGTTGCATTCCAGTCCGAGAGAAGAGAGATTGCTAGTGGTGATTTTTGTTGGGAGGACATTTGCGACTAGAATCTTGATAGTGGCAGGAAAGGAAAGATTGGCATCTCCTTCCTTCAGAAAGGTGACCTCTGCCCACTCCCTCGGAGAGGAGTGAGGGAATAATGAGGCTGCATTGTGGTAGGAAAAGCACGTTACTCGTCTAAGACTGACTGGGGTTTTTGCTTTGAAATCATGGCTTCATTAGTCCATCCCTGTCTGTCTCCTTGATCTTTTATTTCAGTTTCTGGCAGGTTAATCAGGAGGCTGTAGCTAAATCATGTATCGTCTGCAGGACACTGGTCACCCACAGACACACCGCCGAGCATGAGAGCTGTTTGGTGACATGGGTTCCTTTCTGCTCAGGTTGCCGTATCACTGAGTCCCACAGCTGCTGGTTACCATGAACACTTCCTTGCGGTTTTGTTCTCAGAATGTCACAGTGACCAGCTTGCAGGTGGCATCCTACTGGAGAGGCTGGCACAGATTTTCAACTGCTCTGCTGCTTGTACTGATTTTTCCCTTATTTACTGCTAAGGATAGACGATGAATCTTCCTCTCTCCTCCTCCTCCTTTCTTTCCCCATGCATCAGGCTCCTTCTGAGTCACTCAGGTTCAGGAATCAGAGAAAGAAGCATCTCCCTAAAGGCTAATCCTGGGATTTCTAGGTTTCTTTGGACTCAGATTCTGCCAGGAGCAACATGAGCCCTGTGGGTCTCGCTGACTCCTTTCTCATTCTGTCCCCCAACTCCTGTCCCCTCCCCACTCTCTCCTGACTTTCTAGTCCTTCATAACATTCTGGGGACCACCAACCTCTGAATGGTCTCATGATCCTCACCTGTCTTAGTGCAGTTCATCAGGAACAAGCTGATTTCATGTTGAAATAAATGAGTTTTTCAGGGGTGGCAAATTGCACTTGTCATCTGTCACTGAAAATATGAGTTTGGGATGAAGCTGAGAAGAGCTTGTTTAGATTTGTGGGGTCTTGAGGAATGTATGTGATTTACTAGAAGAAACAGCTAACATAATGAGCTCTTCAAAAGTTCAGAGAGAATCCTCTGTCTGGAGCCACCTAGAAAGGGTGTTACTTCTGTTGCAGGGAGTGAAACATGAATGGAACAGAGGAGGCTGTGGGCAAGCAAACAGTTAATATGCGAGTTACTTTGTGCAGTGCTCATTCAGTCTAGCACCTGAAGATGACGGATACAGCTAACATTTACCTGGCATTTATTTCATCTCAGGGAGTGTTTCAAGTATTGTATATACTGTTTCATTTAATCCTTGTACCTATGCTACAGTGAAATACCAGTATTATCTCACAGAAATGAAGTCCTTTGTCTAAAATGATACAACTGGTGAGTGTTAAACCAAACTTTGAACCCAGACAGACTGCTCTAAGACATTCACTTTTAACCTGTGTTAATTCCACTCAATGACCATACTTCTTTCTCAGTGCCCTTTGTAACACTAGCATGTTGCTGTTGTTAAGTCGGAGTCGTGTCTGACTCTTTGTGACCCCATAAACTGTTGCCTGCCAGGCTCCTATGTCTATAGGATTTGCCAGGCAAGAATACTGGAGTGGGTTGCCATTTCCTTCTCCATGGGACCTTCCTGACCCAGGGATCTAACCCATATTTCCTGCATTGGCAGGTGAATTCTTTCTGCTGAGCTATGAGGGAAGCCCTTAATGGTAGCATACTATAAACTCAATGCGTATTTACTGAAAGGAAGTATTTGTTCAAGAAAAAAAAAAAAAACTGTTAGATCTCATCAGAGGAGGGTGTGAAGGATGCAGGATGCTGTCAACAGTGACTTCATCTCCTCAGGACTATAGTTTCAACTGGGTGAAGTGCTGGGTGTGGGATTTTACACAGCACTGTGGAAAGGATCAAGATGTCCCACCCCTGTCTCAAAGGTCAAAACCTCAGTTAGGACATAGCTTCTCCATTCTAGCCACTCCACACTCTTTACTGTTATTTCTTAGCCACACCTCCACACATTGGCTTTTGTCTGCATTGATTAGAATGTGCCCTTCTATTTGTCCACAGGACAACTCGATCATTGTTCAAAGATCACCACTCCTCAATCATTTTCTCTGACCCTCTGTTTGTCTTCTTGATTAAGAAGTAGCTATCTTTTCACATTTCAATTTCTATAGTTGTTTAGGTGACAAAGGTCCATATAGTCAAAGCTATGGTTTTTCCAGTAGTCATGCACAGATGTGAGAGCTGGACCATAAAGAAGGCAGAGCACTCAAGAATTGATGCTTTCGAGCTGTGGTGCTGGAGAAGACTCTCGAGAGTCCCTTGGACAGTAAGGAGATCAAACCAGTCAATCCTAAAGGAAATCAACCATGAATATTCATTGGAAGGGCTAATGCTGAAGCTGAAGATCCAATACTTTGGCCACCTGATGCAAAGAGCCAGCTTATTGAGAAAGACCCTGATGCTGGAAAAGATTGAGGGCAAGAGGAGAAGGGGGCAACAGAGGATGAGATAGTTGGATGGAATCTTCGACTCAAAGGACATGAGTCTAAGCAAACTCCAGGAGATAGTGAAAGACAGGGAAGCCTGGAGTGCTGCAGTTCATGGGGTCGAAAAGAGTGGGACACAGCCTAATGATGGAACAACATCCTTTGACATTTCAGTTTCTATAGTTCTTTATAGCCAATGTTACCATTTCACAATGTAACTGTCGGTTTCCCATCTGTTTTTCCCACTCAACAATGAGCTCTTTGCAGGCAGAATCATGTTTTATTCACCCATGTATCCACAATACCGAGCACAGAGCCAGATGTATACTGGGCACTCATTAATACATGTGGTCTACAATACAAACTGGACATCCTGCTAGTTATATTTCTTTTTAAAGCTTCAAAAGCTTAGTAGTTCTGCCAGGTGTTGAGGGCCAGAACCGTTGCAGGGCATGCGTTTACCTGTACCTCTTATCTTAGCTGGCCATTGGTTACTTCATCCAAGGGATGCTCAACTTGATTTAAAGGTGCAGGATTAAGGAAGAATATGTCAGGAACTTGACTAAATGATTCTCTTAATGTGTCAGCCCATTGAGCTGTCCTTTCAATTTTTAACTGTTCCATCAGCCAAACAGCTTACTCAGCTTTTCAGAGACCTATTACTTGATCTGAAAACACTGACAACATTTTGGCTTCCAATCTGACTTTAAGCCTGTTACAGATAATGTGTTTTCTCTGGATTAGGTGAAGCATCTTGGTTGTATTGGAGAAACATCAGTTATGTCTATGTCTTGGCTAGTATCAGCCAGAATTGGGAGCGTGCCAGCTCTCACATCATTGCTAACAGACTCCTTAATTAACCTGCTAAATCTAACACACAATTCACTCTTGTTTTAGAAACGAGATGCAGAATATGCACTCTTTTTTTTCCCCACTATGTCTTTTTAAAAATTTGTTCAAGGTTGTTAGATAGTTAAATTCTCTTGGGCTGTGAGTTAAACCAGTTCAGAAAAAGCGAGGATTTGAGAAATACCCAAATGGGTTTGTTTTCTTTTGACAAGACTTACTGTTGCCATGTCTGCTGCTGCTGCTGCTAAGTCGCTTCAGTCGTGTCCGACTCTGTGCGACCCCATAGACGGCAGCCCACCAGGCTCCCCCGTCCCTGGGATTCTCCAGGCAAGAACACTGGAGTGGGTTGCCATCTCCTTCTCCAATGCATGGAAGTGAAAAGTGAAAGTGAAGTCGCTCAGTCGTGTCTGACTTTTAGCGACCCCATGGACTGCAGCACACCAGGCTCCTCCGTCCATGGGATCTTCCAGGCAAGAGTACTGGAATGGGGTGCCATTGCCTTCTCCATGTTTACCCCTTGGTAATTGAGTTCTTCCCCCTAATATTTAAAGCAATCAACTCACTTAATCTAAAGTGTCTACCTTCCTTATAATGTTTCCATTTCCATAAACTATTATTTGTAATATGAAAGGCTGGAGAAGCCTTTTAAGGGAGTTTTCTTTTTACAGAGGTCTGTACATTGAGAGTAGAGGCTCTGGCTTTTCGTGTTTCTTGGACTATGCATACACATGCCTCCGTTTGTCATGCCTGAAATAAACCTGCTACCTGTATTTTTTACTTCATGCTTTGCACATAGTGCCCAAATTGCTCCTCCTTGGGAGACTAAGCCAAGGACATTGTGTTCCATTTTCATGATGAAATGCAGATTTCCCATTGAACCTAATCAACCTTCATTTCAAAAGGTTGACAAGGTGGATACTTAAAGAATTCAGTTGGGTAAATTTATGGTACTGAAAAGAGTCCATTCCAAGAATATTCTCTGTTTCCAAGGCTATAGAATTTTTATTTGATTGTGAATTAAATTACATTTTCATTCACTTCAAGTTCTTGCTTCTCAATTTTGTGTCCCTCAAAGAGAGACAAACTTGTCGACAGTCACATTGGTCTCTGTAATATTTTGGCCCAGATTGAAAAGATCTACAGTGTTTTTTCAGTCTTTAATTTTACTTTTTATTGAAGTCTAAGTAATTTACAATATTACATTAGTTTCAGGTGTGCAACATAATGATTTGATATTTTCATACATTACTAAATGGTCACCATGATAAGTCTAGTTACCATCTACTTACCATCTATTGTACACAATTATTATATTATTGACTCTATTTCCTGTTCTGTACATTACATGCCCATGACTTGCCTACTTTATAACCAGAAGTTTGTCTCCTAATCTTCCTCTCCTGTTTCACTCATCGCCCACCCCCTCTTGCAAGAGCTTGTTTGTTCCTGTATCTATGAGTCTGTTTCTGCTTCATTTATTTATTCATTTGCTTTATGGTTTTCTAGACTGCATATTTAAGTGAAGTCATGCAGTGCTTGTCTTTCTCTGCCTGACTTATTTCACGTAGCACAATGCCCTCTTGGTCCATCCGTATTGTTGCAAATGGCAAGATTTCAATCTTGTTGGTGTCTGAGTAATTTTCCTATTTATATGTATACACCCATCTTTTGCACTCATCTCACACGCTAGTCAAGTAATGCTCAAAATTCTCCAAGCCAGGCTTCAGCAATATATGAACCGTGAACTTCCTGATGTTCAAGCTGGTTTTAGAAAAGGCAGAGGAACCAGAGATCAAATTGCCAACATCCACCGGATCATGGAAAAAGCAAGAAACTTCCAGAAAAACATCTATTTCTGCCTTATTGACTATGCCAAAGCCTTTGACTGTGTGGATCACAATAAACTGTGGAAAATTCTGAAAGAGATGGGGATACCAGACCACCTGATCTGCCTTTTGAGAAATCTATATGCAGGTCAGAAAGCAACAGTTAGAACTGGACATGGAACAACAAGACTGGTTCCAAATAGGAAAAGGAGTTCGTCAAGGCTATATATTGTCACCCTGCTTATTTAATTTATATGCAGAGTACATCATGAGAAACGCTGGACTGGAATCAAGATTGCCGGGAGAAATATCAATAACCTCAGGTATGCAGATGACACCACCCTTATGGCAGAAAGTGAAAAGGAACTAAAAATCCTCTTGATGAAAGTGAAAGTGGAGAGTGAAAAAGTTGGCTTAAAGCTCAACATTCAGAAAATGAAGATCATGGCATCCGGTCCCATCACTTCATGGGAAATAGATAGGGAAACAGTGGAAACAGTGTCAGACTTTATGTTTTTGGGCTCCAAAATCACTGCAGATGGTGACTTCAGCCATGAAATTAGAAGATGCTTACTCCTTGGAAGGAAAGTTATGATCAACCTAGATAGCATTTTCAAAAGCAGAGACATTACTTTGCAATAAAGGTTCGTCTAGTCAAGGCTATGGTTTTTCCTGTGGTCATGTATGGATGTGAGAGTTGGACTGTGAAGAAGGCTGAGCACCGAAGAATTGATGCTTTTGAACTGTGGTGTTGGAGAAGACTCTTGAGAGTCCCTTGGACCGCAAGGAGATCCAACCAGTCCATTCTGAAGGAGATCAGCCCTGGGATTTCTTTGGAAGGAATGATGCTAAAGCTGAAACTCCAGTACTTTGGCCACCTCATGCGAAGAGTTGACTCATTGGAAAAGACTCTGATGCTGGGAGGGATTGGGGGCAGGAGGAGAAGGGGCCGACAGAGGATGAGATGGCTGGATGGCATCACTGACTCGATGGACGTGAGTCTGAGTGAACTCCGGGAGTTGGTGATGGACAGGGAGGCCTGGCGTGCTGTGATTCATGGGGTCGCAAAGAGTCGGACATGACTGAGTGACTGAACTGAACTGAACCCATCTTTTAATCCATTTATTTATCAATAGACACCTTCGTTTCTTCCATCTTGGCTATTGTAAATAATGCTGCAGTGAACATAGAGGAATATATATCTTGGAAAAATCTACAGTCTTGAATCAAGGTTTCCATCACGTGATTTTTATACCAGTTGATAGAACTGAGATTTTGGATGGAAGAGCATGGTATCTTTGTGGTCAGAAAGGGGAACTACCATACTTTGAGTTACTAGCCATGTGCCAGGGACTGTGCTAGATTTTAACATATGAGAAATCATTTTTAGCAGCTCCATGAGTAGCTGCTATTGTCACCATGACACAAATAAAGGTATCTGAACTCAGAGAGGCTTTTAAGCTCTTTGCCTAAAACACAAATACTAAATGGAAGAGTCAGCATTCAAACAGAAGCTTGTTTTTCTCCAAAGCAGTCACTTTCTCTTTATTCAACCAAACTCATCCTTGAAAATCCTTGATAGCATGGGAAGGCCACAAGTACTTAGAATACTAAAAGGGCCAAACTTTTACCTACTTACCCTTGATGTAACCTTAGAATCCCTCTTAACACAGCATTTAAATAGCCATTACCAGCCAATTCGTGTTATTATGCAAGTTGAGAGCTATTTGCTATTACTTTCTCTAAAGGTATCTCCAAATTCTGAAAGTATGGACTTTGCTCCTTGATTGTAAAGATGAAAACCCTAAGCCACTCTGCCAAAGAAGCAGCTCTAATGACGGTGGGGATGCTAGCACAGAATCCTAAAGTATGAAGTCCCAATGACATGGAGAAGTAAGGTGGGTGTCAGCAGAAGGCACTGATGAAACAAACCAGAGACACAGAACAAAATAGTCTTGTTTTTTTATTCAGCCAGTTCTGATTTCCTTCTTATATGAGGTTCATTAAACCTTCAAACTATCCCCAAAGTGTATAACAACCAGATTTCTCTCCAGTCGAATTCAATCTTTCAGGTTAATTTAAACATGGTGTATAATCATGCACTAAATCATTTGTACATGGTCACACACTTCTCATATAGTTTGCCCATGCTCCCTCACATCATTGTATTCAGTGACTCACCCAGGATCCATTTTCTCTTTTCTAGCTCACACCAGCATCCCCTGGTGTGATCACATCATCTCTCACTCTAGCAGCCTCAGGATCCTAGTCATACAGCTTGTGCATCAGACCCTCACCAGCCTGGAAGATTTCTCCAGGATTCAGGACATCCTACACTATGTGTGGTGTCTACAGCTTGAGTCACAAGTTTGAACAGCACGGTTTATAGATAACATGAACAGTAAAAATACATGGTGCTTTTTTTCCCTCCATACACACACACAAACTTTAGAATGCTTGACAGAGTATAGCTGTATAACGAGAAGGTTTATTTCCCACCTTTAACTAAGCTTGCTTCATAGCAGAGTATACTTGCTTCAACAGCAAGGCCTCAGTTTTTCTTAAGTCTAGGATAGACTTGGTGATGTGAAGTTGAAGTACAGCCCTGGAGCCAAGGAGGATAGCTTTGCATAATAAAGAGGAAAGATGGTTGAAGGTTGGAGTCCAGGCAAGATCCAGGAGTAAGTAACAGGCAAAAGGGCAGTTGTGCAATTATTGCAGCAAACCCCCAGGATTGACATGGCTGAGAAGGGAATTTGAGGTATAGATAGATTCTAGTGGGAACGTTTAAGGTATTTGTGGTGACAGGGAGCTCAGCTTGGTGCTCTGTGATGACCTAGAGGGGTGGAATGGGTGGGGTGGGAGGGAGGTTCAAGAGGTTCATATATGTGTATGTATACACATATACATAAGTATGTGTATACTTATAGCTGATTCACATTGTTACAGAGCAGAAATGAATACAACACTGTAAAGCAATTACCCTCCAATTAAAAATAAACATTAAAAAAAAAAAGAAGTTTGTGGTGAGATGTATGTAAAAGTCCAACTTTATGACTTGTTGATGCCAGCCCCTGTCTTAGGGTCATTGAACTCCTTTGGAATTTGAAGAGATTTCAACTTCTACAACCAGGATAAAGCAAAAATAGAAGGAGCTGTAGGAAAGGCAGTGCTAGAGTCGGGGAGCTCACATGTTTTCAGAGAGAGACATTTTTGAGTTTGTGTGGGATTATTTGAGTTAAGGTGTCTACACTATTAAGTATAGCCTTTCCCACCCTAATATTCCTTGTCTGAAGCATAGAGCCCTGAAAATTATTTGAGGAACTCTTTTCTCAGTTTCCTCAAAGTTTGTATAACTAGTATTATTCTAGATGCACTTAGAGGGGCTTAGTTAGTACATATTGGCTTGGCCAAAAAGTTTGTTCGGTTCCCCATACTCTCTTACAGGAAAACACCAAATGATCTTGGCCAACCTGATATATTAAACACTTCAGAGCAAGAGCTGACCAACTACTACTGGAGGCAGGCCAGTGCCTGATCTTGTAAATAAAATTTTATTGCAATGTGGCTACTCCTATTTGTTTATATATTACATATGGCGGCATTCATGCTATAATGGTAGGGTTGAGAAGCCGGGACAGAAAATCAAAGGTCCACTGTTTTGTATTCTTTCATGAAACGATCACTTAGGTGCTACCACAAGAGGAGACAGAGGAGAGGCCCAGGGAAACAAAGTGCATAATGCTTACAAGTCTTAGAAGCAGGAGGCACAACGTGCGCACATGGTCACATGACTAGGGTGGTCAGGAAGCAGAAAACAGGAGTGAAGGGTCAGGTGTGATTGCTCTGGTCACTTGCCAACTTTACTATTAATAGGGTTTCTGTTGGGAAGGCAGAGCGAGTCAGAGTGAACAGTTTAGCGTTGGTGAGTTTGCATAATTTCAGCAGGCTTTGGGCTATTGCTGTGCTGTGCCGTGTGCTTAGTCACTCATTCATATCCAACTCTTTGTAACCCCATGGACTGTAGCTCGCCAGGCTCCTCTGTCCATGGGGATTCTCTAGGCGAGAATACTGGAGTAGGTTGCCATGCCCTCCTCCAGGGGATCTTCCCAACCCAAGGACTGAACCCAGATCTCTTACATTGTAGGTGGATTCTTTACCATCTGAGTCACCAAGGAAGCCCAAGAATACTGGAGTGGGTAGCCTATCCCTTCTCTAGGGGACCTTCCTGACCCAGGAGTCAAACCGGGGTCTCCTGCAGGTGGATTCTGAGGTGGTCTCTAATTATCTGACATCTGGTTCTGGGATAGTTAAGGCAGAGATGTATTTCCTCCAGAGGTTCACAGAAGCCAGTTTCTGAAGGGTAGCATATATATGGAAGGTCTGCTCCTGGCTGGGCCCTTTACTTTTTCTAAGAACTGGCTACTCCTGAGAGGGACAGTCTCTCCCCAACCAGAAAGAGTTTTTTAAGATGTTAAAACATCATAATATGAAGAAAATAAAAAATACGTACAGTGCACCCACAAAACCTAAATTATGTTCTCTCTGAGCCTTTAATAAAGTGTGCCCGCTTTAGAGCAGTAGATCTTCATTGGGTCTTAATATTTTTAGGGAGCTCTGGTTGTGAAAAGCTGACCTAGTACATCTAGTAGCATCTTAAACAACCAGCTTAGAACTGAGTCTGGAGTGTGTCCTCATCAGGAATGCCAAACTCTCAGATGTACACTGCCAGGGAATCGGGATTAGCTCTACAGATGATACTGGCTTCTGCCAATGACTATACCGGAGACTTAGTCATATCTGGAAGAATCTAGACCCAAAAGGGAAATTTCATAGTTGCAACTTTGCCAGGATGCCAGTCAGTTTATATACCATGACCTATGAATTTAAACCCAGCTGGGGAAAAAAAAAATTCTTTAATGGCAATGGATTTATCAGAGCTTAGGGGAAATTTGAATCTACATGTAGTCCCCTTTCTCAGAAAAACAGAGTTCTTCTTATGTAGAAATATGCAGTGGTGGCAGTCACAAGCATCACTTTTATTTGAGAACTCTTTTTTTTACCCATCCTGCATATATAAAACCTCTTACTTTGCCTTTCTTTATTGGAGTCCTTGTACCTGCCTCCTGAGAGCCACATCTGGTGTGGGCTCTGTTTAAGGAGATTACCTCTTTGAGGCTTTCTGTGCAGATATTTATCAGTCCTGTGGCCTCAACATTGCTTTTCCCTCTGGCATTATTTATCCTAAGAAATCCATCATTTAAGAAGATTTTGACCCTTGCCCTGACATCCTTTTAGCCAGAGCATTACCCTGGGAAAATGCCTAAAGACAGAAGCTGCAGTTGACATTTCTGAAGTCTGCACCTCTGAGCACATCTGCCATGTGATTCTTATTTCCCCCCTATATCTGCGTGTAAATGTTACAGGCTTTAAGTAACATTTCTTTCCCCCATATTTTTTTTTCCTGCAGTCATGGGCTAGGCCTCCAGTGCTTCATTTTCCTTGCTAGTTCTCCTGTGCCTTTTAGAAAGGCTCAGCTGAGGTTCTGACAGTTTAACCTCCTTCTGTAGTTAGTTCCTTTCCTTCTCTACCACATGGAAGGTCGGCAGCATTTACTAGACTAAGTGCTTTCTTTTCTCTCTACTTTTTGATTTCTAGCCCAGACAGGAATCATATTCAAATATTTAACCTTCAGTATAGCACAGGCACTGACCAATCAAAAGAGAGGCTGGCTGTAAATAAGGCCTATGGGCGTGTTGTTACATACCTGTGCCTTCTAGCTAAATATCCATCCGGCCCCAGATATTGGCTTTTTAAAAATTTATGCTTGTGTATTTTTTTTTTTTCTTATGGGAACCCTCACTGTGAGACATGAAAAGTTGGTACATTCTGATCAATAACATCATCTATTGTTCAAACAAATCCTCTTTACCTTCTACCCCCAAGTTGGTTAACCTTACCCAAGAAGTATTATTGCAGCATATCAGCATCTAAGGCAGTCCAGGACTCACTTTTCTGTAGTTTCCCCCAAGTCCCTGTTAGGATGCTTTATTTGTTCCCCACATTCCGTTGGAGGCCAAATTTCACACAATTCTGAGCATACTTCAGTAGCTGTATGCCCGCAGTGGGGTGCTGGAGTGGGCTCGCATAGGCTCACAAAAGCTAGTCGTGTGCATCTATTCCCCAACCCATGTTCAGTGATACTGAATTCCAAGTTTGAAATTGGCCATGGAGGCAGTATTCATATCACAGAAATTGGCAAATGCTACCAATAAGGTTAGGATTTTTTTCAGAGAGTGGGTTGTTATATATTAACCATCACCAAAGTGCATTCCCACCTACACTAACTGTGTTACCTTGAAACTCACCGCAATATATGCTATGAGTATTTATGCTGGTCTTTTTAAAGTTATCTACTTTTCCCCCCCTTGAAATCCTTTTCTATAGCTATCACAACTTTGTAGAGTGGTTCCTCGACTCCATTTAAAGACTAACTTCAGCTTTAAAATGGGCAGTTCCTGAATCCAAGCTCCTTTGAGGGAAAAATGACAGGTAAGACTGCACTCTTATTCTCTTGTTCTGTGGGATTTCTTTGGGTTGTAGCAATTCTTTTGAATCTAGAACAAGTAAAACTTCTCCTCTCCTTTTCTAATCCAGGAACATCTCTTTTTCCCTGTCATATCTGCCAAATGGCCCCCAAGACTGTATTTTCACATTCAGGTATCCCTAGGCAGTCTTCTAAGATCTTCCAAGGAAAGCATTCCTTCTTTCTCCCAGAGCTCCAGTTATGATAATAAGATGATGCCTATTTTTAAAGTAAATTTGTCTTCTTTCCTGAACAAATTTGATTCCTTGAAACTCATCCAGACACAGGCCTTTCTAGTCTTTCAAACTCAAAAAACACCGATTTTTTTCAGTTCCCTAATCCAAAAAGATACTGTATCTTTTATAAACTAAGAGTTTTTAGTCTTTTAAAAATGTCCATTAATAAAATCTACCCTCTTAGAATCTAATATACAGAGTGATGAGTATAGTTAATAATACTTTATCATATACTTTCAAGCTGATAAGAGTAGATTGTAAGTGTTCTCACCATAAAAATGGTGATTATGTGTATGAGGAAGGTGTTAACTAGTGCTTTATTGGTAATCATTTTGCAATATGTAAGTATAGCAAATCAAGACATTTTATACCTTAAATTTACACAGTGTTACATGTCAATTACATATCAATAAAACTGGAAAATAAAAATTTACAGTGGGTCTTTAAAACCTGATGCCGTGGTCAAAACTTATGTATTTAAGGATTAACAAATCTGAAGCCAACCTAATATCATGAAACATGGGAATCAATTGGAAACCTATGAATGTGCTATACAACCTAGAAAATTCACCCTCCCCACTTTTCATATTAGGTCCTGAATGCAATTCAAAATAACATAAAAGAACTGACTTCTAGAATGTGCCTTTAGCTCTTTCCTCCTAGTCATCTTTCAAGTTTAAGATCAAATACCACCTCTGTAAAGATCTCTCTGACTCTCCTGGCAGAATCTTTCCTCGGTACTTTGTTCATTCTGTTTAATTATACTTGTATTGTGTAATAATTGTTTCATTAATTTCATTCTTCTACAGTACGCTTAGACCAAGTAATCTTAGACCAAGATACCTTTTATTCTTTATATTTCCAGGACTTATGACAATGCCTATTGTATAGATGGAACTTCCTAATGTTTGATTGATTAATCATAGAATGCAAATGTCTTTCTAGGATTTATAAAGTTTACATAAAAAATTAAGAAGTGTGATGGAAAGCTAAAGTCAGTGGCTGCAGTGTTCCCTTTGAAAACTACTGCTCCTTTGGTGTGATCTGCAGTAGAGCAAACTGAAGGTAGTGATGCTACCGTTGAGATGAATCCTTTAGTTTTCTTGTCCTTCTCTAATGGATCAAAAATCTACTTTGAGTTTTACAACCCTGGTTATGGTAGTAGGTAGATGCAGAATCGCATCTTGCTTTGTTGATCCAATGACTTATTGTACTCATTCTTTTATACTTTAATGAAATGGGCCCAGATCTTGAAGTCAGAAAGGTTGGATTTCCACTTTTGGTGGTGCCAATTAACATCTCTGTGTCCCGAGGCAGGTCATTTAATCTTGGTGAGCTTCTGCTTCCTTATTCATAAAAATGGCCTTAATAATACCTATATTTAAGGGTTGATTTGAGGGTCATGTTTGAGACCTTGCAGACAAGGATTCCTTAGAAATCAGTGTTTTTTTATGTGAGTGATTTCAGCTAGAGTCAGCTAGAGTTAACTGTGGACTTGGATCCTGAACAATAGAGAAGCTCTGTATAATTATGAACCATTGCCATTTCTCCTCTGACATTTCAGGATATTCATCTTTCTCATCATAAAAAGAGCTAGCCTGAAAATGGCCATGCTTCATGGCTCATCCTGAAGTGAGTTTTTTTTTTCTTTTGAAAGTTTGAACTGTTACAATTTCACCAGTTTCTCTGCCACCAAGTCAGACCACACAGGCTTTTTCCTCCCTTCAAGTCTCCCTCTCAAAGAAAATACTTCAATCTCTTTCTTGTGATTGTGTAGCTCAGAAAATGTCTAAAGCTATAAGCTTCAAACTTGGCAGAGTTATCGTCTTTGCCAAGAAAGAAAAATCAAGGAAAATCTGAAGGATAAACCTTTCACTGAATTTTTTTAGGTTAGGTAAATTTGAAAAATAATGGCTATTATTTACATGTTTTCATTCTCCTTGATAATAACATTGTGTGTTACCTAAGGAGATTTCAATATCACCATCTTATTGACACATATAGGATGGAGACACATTCCTATTATAATCAGGGATCATGTGTAAAGCTTGTTATTGTCCTGCGAACAATGAATGCTTTTTGTCTTCTTTTAGAGTAATTGTACACAGGTCTTATATTGAAGTCAATGATAATAAGTAGAAGAGGTGATTATTTTTAAGGTACATCCCTACCCTAGAGGGAGGGTACTCCCCTACTTATAAGCACAAATGAAATTTTAACTTCAGATCTTCCTTTACCTAAATAGCTATACTTATGTGAAAAGACAAAAGGTGATTATTACCTAAGGACTGCTCTGAATGAATAGAGAATCTGAAAAGAGTCTTTGAAGGGAGTTGGAGGAGGTTGTATATATAGACTGTGTAAGCAAAGTTAGCAAAAAAAAAAAGAGAGAGACAGACTCAGAACAAAGAAGATGAAGCAATTGCCTTTTAATTGATCTATTTTATATATGAAGGAAGGAATATACTTAACTGCAATTCACTAAACACACCAGAGGACACTCTCAAAAATATAAGAAAGAAAGGAATAGTAAGAGTCTGGGTCAAGAGTATGGGATATGCAAAGCAACATGTGGATGTGAAATGAAGAGCAGAAAGATGCCCAGAGGATTTACATCTTAGCCTGTGCTCAAGAGTGACAAACACGTGAGCCTGCATGACAGGCTTGGCTGGCTGAAGTTTGCTTAGGCATATTTGTAGTCAGCGGCCAGGTCTCCATGTGCTAAACACATAAAAGATAGAGCTCCAGGTAGTGTGCTAACCTTCACTTTACTCTTTTTCTAGATCTCCTCAACATTCACAATTTGTATTCCCTGGTGTGGCTTAGAAGTAAAAAGTCTACCTGCAGTGCAAGAGACCCAGGTTTAACCCCTGTGTTGGGAAAATCCGCTGGAGAAGGGAATGGCAACCCACTCCAGTATTCTTGCCTGGAGAATCCCATGGACACAGGAGCCTGGCAAGCTATAGCCCACGGGGTCACAAGGAGTCGGACATGACTGAGTGAGTTTACTTCACTTCACAGAGAGAAAAAAGTAAGAGAAAGATGTTTTTTTAAAATATTGTTGTAAAAGATACAACTTATAAGTTATAAATTCTAGAATTTTATGAATGGTGAACTCATAGATGAAAAAGAGTGTTAGGCATTTTGGCTGCAGGAAACAGTTACCTTAGTAATGGAAGTTTCTAGAAAGGGCATATGAGAAAATAGAGAAGAGAGTATTCTCACAGGAATCGAAGAACATCCATTACCCAAGATCCCACATAGTCCTGAGCACTAGTGTTATATCTGTTGTCTCTGTAGGAGCAAGAATTTATAGATCTATGCTCTGATACCATTAAGAAGGCTCTATTATTCTGTGTTTATACTTCTCATTGTGTCCTTTATAATTTCTCTTCCCACTATTTGGAGATCCAAAGTGATGAAGACCATAGATTCTACAATTAAAATACCTGGTTTCAAACATCAACTCTATAACTTAGTAACTGTGCAAATCATTTAACCTCAATCTCCTCATCTGTAAATGGGAATAATAATGGTACTTTCCTCACTGGTTGTTTTGAATACTTAATAAGTTCATATACTTAAAGCCCTTAAGGCTAAAACATTCTATCAGTTTCCCGTATTCTTTTTTTTTTTAAACTTTACATAATTGTATTAGTTTTGCCAAATATCAAAATGAATCCACCACAGGTATACATGTGTTCCCCCTCCTGAACCCTCCTCCCTCCTCCCTCCCCATACCATCCCTCTGGGTCGTCCCAGTGCACTAGCCCCAAGCAACCAGTATCGTGCATCGAACCTGGACTGGCGACTTGTTTCTTACATGTAATCTGGAGAAAGATATTGAATGTCTTGGAAAATTATATTACTGCGTAGAGTTTTTCTTTTTTCTTTTTCTCCTTTTTCCTTCATTAAAAAAAAATGAGTTGATTTACAATGTTGTGCTAGTTTCAGATGTACAACAAAGTGAATCTATTATGCATATACATATATCTATTTTTTTAAGATTCTTTTCCCATATAAGTAAGTCATTATAGAATATTGAGTAGATTTCCCTGTGCTACACTGTAGATCCTTTTTATGTATTTTTGAAATTTTTATTTTATATTGGCACATAGTTGATTAACAATGTTATGTTTCAGGTATACAGCAAGTTACCTTCTTTACATATGCATACATACATATGTATATATAGATATGTGTATGTTATACATATCTCTTCTTTTTCAGATCCTTGTCTCATTTAGGCTATTACAGAATATTTAGTAGAGTTCCCTGTGCTATACAGTAGGTCCTTGTTGATTATTTATTTTAAATACAGCAGTGTGTACATGTCAATCTCAAACTCTCAATCTATTCCTCCCCCTTACCCTGCCCCTCTGTGGAGCTTTTCTTACAAAAGTATTGGATGATTGGTGACCATTGTGCATAGATTGACCACATTTGGGTCAGATGTCTATGTTGTTCAATCAGTGGCCAATCCTTATTTATGAAACACGCCAGGGCAATTACCCTCAGGAAAAGATTGTGGTATAGATAGTTTTCCTTAGAAGGAATGGTGAGTGTGGAAGCTCCATGACTGACAAGCCCATTTTAAGAGGGATTAATGTAAAGAGAATGCCTTACCTAATTAACTGAATCCATCCATCATGCTGCTATTAAAATCTCTGACCCTTCTTTCTTTCTCATTTAACTCCTGTAATTACTTCAATTAGGCATTTCTTCAATTATTATAATTACATATTTTATTGAAGACATTCTCAGATGCTGTGATGTTGGTGAAATGATCTCTAAGGTTCCTTCCTGTCTTGATATTCAGTTAGAATGTCTTTACAATGATGCCTGTTAGTTTTGAGGGCAAGGACCCTGTCTTCTTGTTTGCTGCCATATTCCCAGCATTAGAGTAGTGACTGACATGTGGTAAGTGCTCAATAAATATAAGTTGAATAAATGAATAGAAAGGAGACTTGGTAGAGAAAAATGGTCAAACTCGATGACTGGACATATATTTCATCAGTCTTCCCTCCATGTTTAATGTCTAATATCCTATTATAAGATAGAAAATTATCCATCACTCATATTTTACTGGCATATTTTTCTTATTAGACTAAAATAAACTTCTGGAGGTCAGTGAAGTGAGCTGCCACTGCTAAGTCGCTTCAGTCGTGTCCGACTCTGTGGGACCCCGTAGACGGCAGCCCACCAGACTCCCCCGTCCCTGGGATTCTCCAGGCAAGAACACTGGAGTGGGTTGCCATTTCATTCTCCAATGCATGAAAGTGAAAAGTGAAAGTGAAGTCGCTCAGTCGTGTCCGACTCTTGGAGATCCCATGGACTCCAGCCTACCAGGCTCCTCCGTCCATGGGATTTACCAGGCAAGAGTGCTGGAGTGGGGTGCCATTGCCTTCTCCAGTGAAATGAGCTAGCCAAGCTTTAAACAGGAATAGGAGATGGAGATGTACTTACCTAGAGTTGAACTAGCATGATGCTGATAACTAGAAAAGCCTCCACCAAAGTTGCTCTGCAGTTGCCATGGATACTATTTTGGGTGCTCTGAGGTGTCATTACATAGTGGAAAGAGTCAGGTATAGTTGGGCTCAAATCCAAGGCCTGTTCTTCACTGGCTCTATGTCCTCGAACAAGTTATTCAAACTCTATGGAGCCTCAGTTTTCTTACTTTTAAAATGCATAGAAAGAGTTGGATTGAAGATGATAATAATGATAGTTACCATCATTTTCCATTAAGCAACACAAACCCACCTCAGTTACTTTATAAAGTAAGTATTATTATTCCTATTAACAGAAGAGATAACCAAGGTGCAAAGAGGCAAACTAGTTTGTTAAGATCATACAGCTAACAACAGTTGGAGCTAAAATTGAAACCCAGATTTGGCCTGAAGCTCACACCTTGAGTAGAGCTCTTTTATATAAAGTGCCTGGCATATAACAAGCATTTACTAAGTGGAAATGTTAAGATTACTTTCCAATACATGCTGCCCTCTGGACTTTCTCATCTTCACATTTCTCTCCTTTTATGAGAGCTTTTAAAATCCCCCCTTCCCCTTTCTGCCCCACCTTATTTCCTTACACAAACTCATGAATTTCAAAGACCTTGTAAATGAAGTGAGAAAACAGTCAATACAACTGGCTCCTTTCTAGTCAATGTCAGAGAAAGAAAGTCTATTTCCTTAGTGTAGGATCATCCAGGGGTTAATCTGTATCTTATAGTACTGTGCTCAGATCCCCAGCATCTGGGTAAAAATGAGTCAGGTAATCTTCTCTACTCAAGTAAACACTGAGAAGTGGGTGTTAGAAGCTTTCTCCCAATCTGCATTGCTTTTTTCTAGTGTTCTGAGCTCCAGCCATGAGAGATTCTTTATAAAACCAAATTTGATTCTGTCCTCTGGATCAAAGAAATGATTACACCCTGGAGGGCTAAAACTATTATACAAGAAGAAAGGGAAGAAGAGGGTAAATGCTGAGATAGGGAATAATTACTGCCAAAGGTGAAGGAGATTGACTGGGAGTATGATACCTGTATAATTGAGGCAGAGAGAATATAAAAATCTGTGCTTGCTCATAGCATGCGCATTCAGAGGTCCTTGGTGGCCTGTATGTACAGCAGGTGGGGTGCTTAAATGTCTGCTTCTTTTGGATCTTTGCTTTTATAATCTGCTTTTACAAGGGCTATTTAAGGAGTCTACTTTACTGCTGGCAGGGGAGTAGAGCACAATAAAGCTATCTTTAAAAAATAATTCCAGTTATCTTAAATTTCTTACGGCATTCTTTGAGTATTAAATCCACAGAGGAAGGTGATGTGCAACTCTCTCTTGACCTTAAAAATAATTTCTGATAATGGTTGAGTTTCCCAATGTAAGCTCACATGGTGGGGTGACTGGGATGGGAAATCAGAGAACCATATAGATGTGAATCTACATATGTAATTTCCTGCCTCTGTGGGTTCTGTTCTTTTCTGGAAGCTGGAGTTTTTTTCTGGTTTTTCTAGAAACCTATTTCAAGTTATCCTGGATTTTGGAGAGACTTGGATCCCCTCCAACAAGCTGTTGTTGTTGTTGTTTAGTCGCTAAGTTGTGTCTGACTCTTTGTGACCCCATGAACTGCAGCATACCAGGCTTCCCTGTCCTTCACCATCTCCCAGAGTTTGTTCAAACTCATGTCCATTGAGTCAGTGATGCTATCCCGCCATCTCATCCTCTGTCGTCTCCTTCTCCTTCTGCTCTCAATCTTCCCCAGCATCAGGGTCCTTTCCAAGGAGTCAGCTCTTTGCATCAAGTGGCCAAAGTATTGGAGCTTCAGCTTCAGCATCAGTCCTTCCAGTGAATATTCAGGACTAATTTCCTTTAGGATCAACTGGCTGGATCTTCTTGCAGTCCAAGGGACTCTCAAGAGTCTTCTCCAAGACCACAGTTCAAAAGCATCAGTTCTTCGGTGCTCAGCCTTCCTATGTCCGACTCTCACATCCGTACACAACTACTGGAAAAACCATACTTTTGACTATTCAGACCTTTGTTGCCAAAGTGATGTCTCTGCTTTTTAATATGCTGTCTAGGTTTGTCATAGCTTTTCTTTCAAGGAACAAGCTGTATTGGACCAATAAACAAGGAGCAAGGAAGAGTTGTAGCTGAGGAAATTCTAAGATCTTTACTTCCTCACTGACCTTCATTTTCTCGATTGCTAGTTTTATTTCTATGATAAGATGCATGCTCAGTTTGGATGTGATGTGGTTTGTTAGAGAGAACGTGTTGCTCTGCTTGAAGTTTAGAGCTTGTACTGGTCCTTCCTAACCCTCTTTTTTTCTCTTTTCCTCTTCTTCTTCCTCTTTGTGGTCATGTTTCTCCTTCTGCTTTCTCCTTTTCTCTTTTTCCTCCTCTTTTTTCAATGTCCCCACCTGTATTTTATTTTTTGTCCATTCTATTTCCTCTGCTTCAACTTTTATTTTACTTTGTTTTCCTTCTTCCATATTTCAAACTTAACTCTTCTTTAGTTTTGTCCTGAATAGTCCCCCTTTACAATATTTTCTTTTTCTCCAAAATAAGGCTACTTGGGTATCATCTTTTCAAAAAAGCATGCATCTTTAATGGTCATCAAACCCCCAAAGGACAGAAGTAGAGGTGAAAAGCTCGATTCCTCAACATTCAGATGGGCTGATAAAGGGTTGAGAGGTAGAGTTAGAGCCTGAAGACTTAGCTGGAGCACCGAACCATTAGTTCAGGATGCACACTGCCTACTTATCTCTGGATAACTCTCTTGGTCCCACTCAATAGGAGACCATTTTGTCAACCATCTGACCATTTATACCAGAGTTTTGAATTTATATATCTGTTGATTTCTGTTCCCACTGCCCAACAAATCTGTAATTATTTTCTTTTGAAGAAAAATATTAATACAGTTAAAAGCCTCCCATAGGTGCTTACTCGCTCACCGTGCTTAGTAACATAATGGGAGTACAGCAGAGATAACACTGCAAATCATTATTAATGAGGACCCTGACTGAGAGAAGTAGAAAATCAGTGTGAGAGCTGGACAAAGTATCTGTGTATCAGTCATCAGAAGAAGAAGGGAGCATGGGGTACAGACCTTGTGAAAAGTGTTGTGAAATGTACTGCAGCCAGAATCAGTGAAGAGGCAAAAGCAAAGCCAGTGGGAGTGGTAAGGGACCAACAGATGGGTGAAGCAGGAAGAGGGAGTTTGGGGGGTAAAAGGGCTAAGCTGAAGGCTGTGATGTATACTTAGATATGCACTGCCCAGTCCTTCAAAGAAACATAGTCAACCCTTGAACAACAGAGTTTGAGTCTTGGGAGCCTTGTGGGTCCAATTACATACATGTGGATAAATACTGCAATACTACACGATCTGAGGTTGTTTGAATCTGCAGATGCAGAACCAGAAATGTGGAAGAACCATATATATAATGGGGAACTGAATATGGAATTTAACTATAATTAAAGACAGGTTTTTCAACTGGGCTGAAGGTCAGTACCTCTGAGACGCACATTGTTCAAGGATCAGCAGTCATTGCCCTAGTTTCAGGGAGCACTGTCTGTAGACAGCCTTCAGTTCTCAGTTCATTTATGGATTGGATCAACTACAGAGAGCACCTTGTGTGAAATGACATGCATCTAATTACTGATAGAAGTGGGAGGAAAAATATTTAGTCAGTGCAGAACAACTCCATTGATATATTTTAGCCCCAGGGCTCCCCATGGGACTGTCCACGGCTGAATTGCAGCTCAGCTTCTCCCTTTGCTCAATCTTCTTTCCTTTCCCCTCCACAGTTGCTTTCCTAATGAGAATCCTCCACACTAACACTCATCTTAGTCTGTTTCCCAGAAAACTCAACCAGGGAAGTCAGTGCCAGGGTAGTCCAAGAAAGCAGGGATTAAGATGGAATTTTGGAGCTGAATGATTGACTACCCACCTGGCAATGAGTCTTCCATCACTAGCAGAGCAGAGAGAACCCCTGGCACAAGGAGAAAGTTCAGTTATTAAGAATTTTACCAGGGTTGGATGGTATACCAGTGAAGGAAATGCTATGCTTCAAATGTGAGAAATACAGGGAAAAATCTTAATTAGAAGAACAATGGAATTGAGTGGCTATTACTAAGCTTGATTTATGTAGTGAGTTAGGATATAGCAAACCAGGGCCCATGGGTGAAATTCTGCCCACTGCTTATTTTTATAAATAAAGTTTGATTGGAGCAAAGCCCTCTTTATCATTTACATATTGTTTATAGCTATTTTTGCACTACAAAGGCAAGTTGAATAGTTGTGATAGAGACTTTATGGTTTCAAAGCTTAAAGTGTTCATTATATAGCCCTGTAAAGAAAAGTTTGCTGACCTCTGCATAAGAAAAAGGAGAAAGCAATGGCACCCACTCCAGTACTCTTGCCTGGAAAATCCCATGGACGGAGGAGCCTGGTAGGCTGCTGTCCATGAGGTCACTAAGAGTCCGACATGACTGAGCGACTTCACTTTCACGTTTCACTTTCATGCATTGGAGAAGGAAATTGCAACCCACTCCAGTGTTCTTGCCTGGAGAATCCCAGGGATGGCAGAGCCTGCTGGGCTGCCGTCTATGGGGTCACACAGAGTTGGACACGACTGAAGTGACTCAGCAGCAGCAGCAGCATAAGAAAAAAGAGGAAGAGTTAGAATGATTAACAAGCAATTTCAGAACCAAATGTGAGACCCAGAAAGCCTTTTGATAGACTACTCTCATCTCATGTAGTTGGAGGGCAGATAAAGCTATGGAGCTAAATCAGGACTTCATCAGTGGAGTGACTAAACTTCAAAGAAGGTTAAACTCCCAACCAAGGAAGGTCTATTAAGGTCAGGACTCGGGTTAGGAAAGAAGGGATCACTGACACATAAGATAGAAACATATAGATTTATGCCCCTAATAAAGTTGAAACTCCAATACTTTGGCCACCTCATGCGAAGAGTTGACTCATTGGAAAAGACTCTGATGCTGGGAGGGATTGGGGGCAGGAGGAGAAAGGGATGACAGAGGATAAGATGGCTTGATGGCATCACTGACTCAATGGACGTAAGTCTCAGTGAACTCCGGGAGTTGGTGATGGACAGGGAGGCCTGGCGTGCTGTGATTCATGGGGTCACAAAGAGTCAGACACGACTGAGTGACTGATCTGATCTGATCTGAATAATGTTAAATTTCTAGATAATCCTGAATCTTTTGAGCCTGTAGAGGTGGCCCACCCATCCCTATTAATAGATAACATACTCCTTTTCTTGCTTGAAGAAAATGGAGCCCGCTGTCCCCTGAGAAACATATGCTGTCCTCAGGATCTGTCCCATCTTCCTTTTTGGTCAGTAGACTTTGTAACTGGCAGCCAGAAGTGTACAGAGCCTGCAAAGGAAGAAAAGAAGCTATACTTTAAAAGAGATGCAGGACTTAGAATGTACTGACAGGAACTGGGAGAGTATATGTGAGACTGGATTCTGAGGGTGCTTGATCAAGGGGACTAAATATATTGCTGGATAAGGGAGATTTTATTGCATTAGGACCATTCCTCTGAGATACAGGATTTAATACTATGTCAAGAACCCTAGTAATATGGCTGACTTGCTACAAAGCCTAGAAGCATGAAAAATCAATAGCCTATGCTGAGTGAGGCTGAAATGCCAGAATTTCTGTGGAAGAGGAATGAGAAAATTATTAAAAGACCCAGGAAAGGAGGCATGCTGAAATGGATATACTGTGTAAAGCCACACCACCTACCAGCTGATTATGTTCCTTGGGAAGACCCAGAAGATATACAATTTACCAAAGTCTCAAGGAAAGCTCTGATGAGGTCACCAGCATCAAGAATTTCAGTGATACCTCTCACATATATAGGTCATGGATAATGACAGAAGAAGCTGTCACAGGACAAAACTCATTAATAGCAAAGGGATGATTGGATCCCTAAAACAAATGAGGACAGGTGGCTGTGTTTAACAGTCAGAAGCCAGGTGGATGTAATTTTCATAAAGATCAGCAAGGTTGAAATAGCAAGAAGACGGGACCTGAATGAATTGTTAACAGACTCTGGCACCCAGTAGATGTGGGTGAATAGATGTGCACTAAACAAAATTATTATTCAACTTGTACCATCAGAGGATAAGGCAGAGGATAAGATGGTTGGATTGCATTATTGACTCAATGGACATGAGTTTGAGCAAACTCCAGGAGATGGTGAAGGACAGGGAAGCCTGGTGTGCTGCCATCCATATGGTCACAAAGAGCTGGACACGACTGAGTGACTAAACAACAACCATCAGAGGAAATCAAGAGGCTGAGGGCAGTCACCCAAATAAAAAGTCATGATTCTTTGCCTGTTTTCTGGATCTGAACCAGTTTTTGGATCCTGAATTTGTTGATTGAAGAGGAAATAGGACCTCCTGAATGAAAGACTGCAATACCATAGCAAGTTACGCAGTAATGTCACTCCAAGTTTCCTCAGAGCAATATATAGCACTTTACTCAGGAACCTTGTGAAAAAAATAATACTCAACTAATTTGAAGACTGTTGGATACCATGTTGAAGTTAACATTGACACCTGGAAACATGACATACTGTAGTCCCTCTATTAAGACAGAGACTATGGGGTCCAGGTAAAATATTGACTTTGACACAGGTATAGCTTGTTTTTTTCCTTGAGTTTGTGAATCATCCAATAGCAATCTCCCCAGTCTCCAAAAGTACAGTTGCTAATTGGGGCAACCTCCACATTGGGTCCTTGGCCAACTGAGTAAGAGCTTTCTATAGTAACAGAGGTCCAAGTGCAAGCGCCTAAACTTCCCCTATCTGTGCAAAAGACATTAACTTCTAAAAAGTATTGTGTTCCAGGGGTGGGAAGAACAGAAGTTAATGCTACTATTAAGGATCTAAAGGAAATGAGTGGTGGTCTCAATTATATCTCCATGTAAGTCACCATATGACACTTATAGCAAAACCAGACTGATCCTACCACAAATCAATCAAATTGTGGTCCTTATTGCACCTGCATGCCAAATGAGGTATCTCTTGCTAAGAAAGGTTAAAATGGCCTAGATACATGAATATAACATGGATTTAGCCAATGTTTGGTTTCCTATCCCTGTTGGAAGAGCAGATCAGAACAGTTTATATTTCTGCAGACTAGACAATAATACATTTGCATTTTATCCTCAGTTCAGTTCACTTCAGTCACTCAGTTGTGTCCGACTCTTTGCGACCCCCTGAATCGCAGCACACCAGGCCTCCCTGTCCATCACCAACTCCCGGAGTTCACTCAAACTCATGTCCATCGAGTCAGTGATGCCATCCAGCCATCTTGTCCTCTGTCGTCCCCTTTTCCTCCTGCCCCCAATCCCTCCCAGCATCAGAGTCTTTTCCAATGAGTCAACTCTTCGCATCATGTGGCCAAAGTATTGGAGTTTCAGCTTTAGCATCATTCCTTCCAAAGAACACCCAGGACTGATCTCCTTTAGGATGGAGTGGTTGGATCTCCTTGCAGTCCAAGGGACTCTCAAGAGTCTTCTCCAACACCACAGTTCAAAAGCATCAATTCTTTGGCGCTCAGCTTTCTTCACAGTCCAGCTCTTATATCCATACATGACCACTGGAAAAACCATAACCTTGACTAGACAGACCTTTGTTGGCAAAGCAATGTCTCTGCTTTTGAATATGCTATCTAGGTTGGTCATAACCTTTCTTCCAAGGAGTAAGCATCTTTTAATTTCATGGCTACAATCACCATCTGCAGTGATTTTGAAGCCCAAAAAAATAAAGTCTGGCACTGTTTCCCCATCTATTTGCCATGAAGTGATGGGACCAGATGCCATGATCTTCGTTTTCTGAATGTTTTATCCTCAGGGCTATGTTAATTCTTCTATCTTCTGATGTCAGTAAAATTTGCAAGAGTCCAGTGATCAGGAGCTTTCTTGGATATTCCCTCAAAAATAAATGCAAATAATGGCATCTTGCTCTTCCCATCACAAAGAAGGATGCATAGGCCTTTTGAGGCCCTAATGAATGGAAGTCAATCAATCCTGTCCAACTCTTTGTGACCCCATGGGTTGTAGCCTGCCAGGCTCCTTTATCCATGGAATTCTCCAGGCCAGAATACTGGAGTGGGTAGCCATTCCTTCTCTAGGGGGTCTTCCCAGCCCAGGGATTGAACCCAGGTCTCCTGCATTGCAGGTGGATTCTTTACTGTCTGAGCCACCAGGGAAGCTTAAGGATACTGGAGTGAGTAGCCTATCCTATCTCCAGTGGATCTTCCCAACCCAGGAATTGAACCAGGTTCTCCTGCATTGTAGGCAGATTCTTTACCAGCTGAGCTACCAGGGAAGCCCTGGAAGTAGCATATTTTACATCTAAGAACACTGCTTCATCTATTAAACAAAAAAAAATTTGTATAATAAAGAAAGTCCCAGCTTTGAATCAGGCCCAGAGCAGGAAAGGATTCTTCAGAAGATCTGGGCTTTGGGCCAGGTAGCCTGCCACTTGGGTCATTCAGTATGGCAGACTTTATGGTATTAGAGATCAGTGATGAGAAAGCATACCATGTGGAGTTTGTGGCAACATCCAATCAAAGAATCAAAAGGCACCTTGGGGTTCTGGAGCTGGGTCCATGCTACCTTCAGTAAAAAGTTGTGTGCTGTTTAGTTGCTAAGTTACGTCCAACTCATTTCTGACCCCATGCATTGTAGCCCACCAGGCTCCTCTGTCCATGGGATTTCCCAGTCAAGAATACTGAAGTGCATTGCGATTTCCTTCTCCAGGTGATCTTCCCAACCCAGGGACTGAACCTACGTCTCCTCCATTGGCAGGCAGATTCTTTACTGCTGAGCCACCAGGGAAACCATACTGTTTCCAAAAAACAACTTCTGATGTGTCTTTGGGCCCTGATAGAGACAGAATAGAGATAGAACATGGAACGTCAAATGATCATTTGTTTAGAACTGCCATTAGGATTCGAGTTTGCTCAGGCCTACCAAATCATAGGATTACAATTTATTGTAAAATTTACAGGTACATTGTCCATTTTGGATCAAGTACAGGAAGGACAGGGCATGAGCAGGTAGTGTGAACAAGTAGCCTAGATTCCATGACATTAACCACTGTTACAAGAGTGTCTTTCCATAAGTCCATGTCAGTAACCTACATGTCATCTTACAACTAGCTCATGGGAGAGAAAAATAACTTAGCTTGATTTAAGGATGGATCAGCTTTTTATATAAAGGTATGTTGAAAATGTGTACCCACTGCAAAGCATGGTGTCTCAGGAGTGAATGTGCAAAACAGTGGCAAGGAAAGTCTGCCCCAAATGCTTGTGCACTGTTGTGGGAATGTAAACTGGTACAGTCATCATGCAGAATACTATAGTTAATCCTCAAAAAATTAAAAATAGAACTACCATATCATCCAGCAATCCTACTTCTGGATATCTATCAGAAAAAAATGAAAACAAATAATTCAAAAAATATATACACATCCCTGTATTTATTGTGGTATTATTTACAATAGCCAAGACATAGAAGCAACCTGTGTCCACTGATAGCTAAATAAATAAAGAAGATATGGTGATCTTTTGCCCCAGAGGGAAAACACTTTCATCATTGAACTATAAGTTATGGCTACTACCTGGGAACTTGGAATTCTTTGAGTCCAGCTACCAGCAGGCATGAAGAGGTATAATCTTCATTATAATCTTGCCTTCAAAGAGGCAAGAGTAACTGACTCTGCTCAAAAAGAAAGTCTGTGCCTGTTACAGAATCTAATCTATGAAAGTATGACATTTATTTGGCATCTAGGTGATCTATTTGGATACTTCTTTGCCTAATCATGATGGGAAACAGATAAGTGAAGACAATTTAGCCCGAGAAAAGCATAGTGATCAGGAACTCAGACCACTCAGGGATGAGGATCTGTGGTACATCATCAGATGAATCACTGGGAAGAACTGAAAAACTAGCTAAGGGTGAGGGGAATCTGGATTGAATAATATAGTAGTGAGGTGATTAGTATCAGTTGTCACTCTGAGACTTACAGAAGTTTATTCTAGCCAGGGCCAGGACTAGAGTGAGTCAGCAAAATATCTAGGGTGGAAAATTCAGAGATGGTCTCTTTCAGGGTCATGTAAGTGCTGAATGTATACTTTTATGACTCTGGGAATGAGTGTGTACTTAAGAATGAAGAACCTACAATCCATCAGGAAGACATAGCAATTAAAAATATACATGAACCTAACAGTAGAGCCCCCAAATACAGAATTAAAAGGAGAAATGTACAATTCTGCAATAATATTGGGTTGGCCAAAAAGTTTGTTTTTCATAAGCTCTTGTAGAAAAGCCCTAACGAACTTTTTGGCCAACTCAATAGTTGAAAATTTTAGTACCTCATTTTCAATAATACAGCATTTGAGTACAAGCTCAACAAGGAAACAAGACTTAAACAACGCTATACTCCAATTCCCAGGGCCTCCCAGGCGGCGCTAGTGGTAAAGAACCCACCTGCCAATATAGGAAACACAGCAGATGTGGGTTTGATCCCTAGGATGGGAAGATCCCCTGGAGAAGGACATGGCAAACCACTCCAGTGTTCTTGCCTGGAGAATCCCATGGACAGAGGAGCCTGGTAGGCCACAGTCCATAGGTCACAAAGAGTTGGACATGACTGAAGCGACTTAGCCCATACTCCAAGTAGACCTAAATGATACCAACAGAGCACTCTATCAACAACGTAACACATATTCTTTTTAGCTGCATACTAAACTGTGTGGATCACAATAAACTGTGGAAAATTCTGAAAGAGATGGGAATACCAGACAACCTGACCTGCCTCTTAGGAAACCTGTATGCAGGTCAGGAAGCAACAGTTAGAACTGGGCATGGAACAACAGACTGGTTCCAAATAGGAAAAGGAGTACGTCAAGGCTATATATTGTCACCATACTTATTTAACTTCTATGCAGAGTACATCATGAGAAATGCTGGACTGGAAGAAACACAAGCTGGTATCAAGTTTGCGGGGAGAAATATCAATAACCTCAGATATGCAGATGACACCACCCTTATGGCAGAAAGTGAAGAGGAACTAAAAAGCCTCTTGATGAAAGTGAAAGTGGAGAGTGAAAAAGTTGGTGGTTGGATGGCCTCAACAACTCAATGGACATGAGTTTGGGTGGACTCTGGGAGTTGGTGATGGACAGGGAGGCCTGGTGTTCTGCAATTCATGGGGTCGCAACGAGTCAGACATGACTGAGCGACTGGACTGAATGAAACATTCTCCAGGATAGCTCATATGTGAGGCATAAAATTAGTATCAATTTAATTTAAAAAGATTGAAATTTTTAATAGTGTGGTCTTCTGCTACAATGGAATGAGGTTAGAAATCAGTATCAGGATAAACTTGGGGAAATTCATGAATATATAGTAATTAAACAACACAAACAAATAATGGGTCAAAAAAGAAATCACAGGTAAGTTAGAAAATACATTGCGATGAATGAAAACAATTCAGTTCAGTTCAGTTCAGTCACTCAGTCGTGTCCGACCCTGTGCGACCCCATGAATCACAGCACACCAGGCCTCCCTGTCCATCACCAACTCCTGGAGTTCACTCAGACTCATGTCCATCGAGTCAGTGATGTCATCCAGCCATCTCATCCTCTGTCGTCCCCTTCTCCTCCTGCCCCCAATCCCTCCCAGCATCAGAGTTTTTTCCAATGAGTCAACTCTTCTCATGAGGTGGCCAAAGTACTGGAGTTTCAGCTTTAGCATCATTCCTTCCAAAGAAATCCCAGGGCTGATCTCCTTCAGAATGGACTGGTTGGATCTCCTTGCAGTCCAAGGGACTCTCAAGAGTCTTCTCCAATACCACAGTTCAAAAGCATCAATTCTTTGGCGCTCAGCTTTCTTCACAGTCCAAATCTCACATCCATACATGACTACTGGAAAAACCATAGCCTTGACTAGATGGACATTTGTTGGCAAAGTAATGTCTCTGCTTTTTAATATGATCTAGGTTGGTCATAACTTTCCTTTCAAGGAGTAAGCATCTTTTAATTTCATGGTTGCAATCACCATCTGCAGTGATTTTGGAGCCCCCAAAAATAAAGTCTGACACTGTTTCCACTGTTTCCCCATCTATTTGCCATGAAGTGATGGGACCAGATGCCATGATCTTAGTTTTCTGAATGTGAGCTTTTTTCTGTTACTAATAGTATATTTTAATTTTTAATTCTTTATTTCTTTACTTCTCTTATGCAGTAATTCCATAGGTCTTTTACATTGCTTTAACAGTAATAAAAATAGTTAACATTATATAATGCTCACTATGTGCAAGTACCCTTCTGTATTCTTTTAAAATTTTTTAATTGAAGTATAGTTTAATTACATTGTTGTATTAGTTACAGATGTACAGCAAAGTGATTCAGATATATGTTTATATAGTCTTTTACATATTCTTTTCCTTTATCACAGAATATTAAATATAGTTCCCTGTCCTATACAGGAGGCCCTGTTGTTTATCTCTTCCATATATGTTGTTGTTCAGTCGCTCAGTTGTGTCCAACCCTGCAACCCCAAGGACTGCAGCACACCGCGCTCCCCTGTCCTTCACTATCTCCCAGAGCTTACTCAAACTCATGTCCATTGAGTTGGTGATGCCATCCAACCATCTCACCCTCTGTGGTCCCCTTCTCTTCCTGCCTTCAATCTTGACCAACATCAGGGTCTTTTCCAGTGAGTTGGCTCTTTGCATCAGATAGCCAAAGTATTGGAGCTTCAGCATCAGTCCTTCCCATTAATATTCTGTGTTGATTTCCTTTAGAATTGACTGATTTGATCTTCTTGCTCTACAAGGGACTCTTGAGTCCTCTCCAGCACGTCAGTTTGAAAGCATCAATTTCTTCAGCATTGTCTTCTTTATGGCCCAACTCTCACATCCATACATGCCTACTGGAAAACCCATAACTTTGACAATATGGACCTTTGTTGGCAAAGTGATGTCTCTGATTTTTAATACACTCTCTAGGTTTGTCATAGTTTTTCTTCCAAGGAGAAGCATCTCTTAATTTCAAGACTGCAGTCACTGTCTACAGTGATTTTGGAGCCCAAGAAAATAAAATCTGTCACTGTTTCCATTTTTCCCGATTTATTTGCCATGAAGTGATGGGACCAGATGCCATAATTTTAGTTTTTTTGCATGTCAAGTTTTAAGCCAGCTCTTTCACTTTTCTCTTTCACCTTCAAGAGGCTCTTTAGTTCCTCTTCACTTTCTGCCATTAAGGTGGTATCATCTGCATATCTGAGGTTGTAGATATTCCATATACAGTAGTTTATGTCTGCTAATTCCTCCCTGTTCCTTTCCCCTTTGGTACCACGTTTGTCCTTTTTTTTTTTTACTAAAAAATAAGATAAAGAATACAATGATGATTTACAATATTGTGTTAGTTTCTGGTGCACAACAGATCAGTTATATATACATATATATATTCTTTTCATATTATTTTCCATTATAGTTTATTACAAGATACTGTATATAATTCCCAGTGCTATGTAGAAGGACCTTGTTGCTTATCTATTTTACATATAGTAGTTTATATTTGCAAATCCCAAATGTCTAATTTATCCCTGCTCCTCCCCACTCCTTTCCCCTTTGATAATCATCAGGTTATTTTTTTTCTATTTGTCAGTCTTTGTTTTTTATATAAGTTCATTTGTATGTGATATGATTATATAATTTCATATTTTAGATTCCACATATGAGTGATATGGTATGATATTTGTGTTTCTCTTTCTGACTTACTTCACTTAGTATGGTAATCTCTAGGCCCACCCTTGTTGCCGCAAATGGCATTATTTCATTCCTTTTTATGGCTGAGAAGTATTTGATTATAGATATATATCCCACAAATAAAGGTCTTTTTTGTGTATTCATCTGTTGGTGAACATGTAGCTTGTTTTCATGTCTTGGCTACTGTGAATGGTGTTGCTGTGAGCATGGGGATGCATGCAGTTTTTTGAAACGTAGTTTTGTCTGCACACATGCCCAGAACTGGGATTGTGGGATCATATTTTTAATTTTTTGAAGAACCCCTATACTGTTCTACATAGTGGCTGCACCAATTTACATTCTGGTTTAGAAAGGTTTCCTTTTCACTACACTCTCTCCAGTGTTTATTATTTATAAACTTTTTAATGACAGACATACTGATGATGTGAGGTAATACCTCATTGTAATTTTAACTTGCATTTCTCTGATATTCAGCAATGTTAAGCATCTTTTTATGTGCCTGTTGGCCATCTGTATGTCTTCTTTGGAGAAATGTCTGTTTAGGTCTTCTGCCTGTTTTGTGATTGTTTTTTGTTGTTGTTGTTGTTTTTCTTATTGAGTTGTATGAGGTATTTGTATATTTTGAAAATTAAACCCTTGTCAGAAAAATTAACAAATATTTAACCAGACTGACCAAAGGAGAAAAGGAGAAGACCCAAATTACTAAAATCAAGAATGATATAGAGGACATTACTGCAACCTCATAGAAATGGAAAGGATTATAAGGAAATAATACAACTTAATATATGCCAATAAATTACATAACCTAAATTAAATGAGTAAATTCCTACAAAGGTAAAAATTCCTATTAAAAAAACTGAAACTGACTCAAGAAGAAATAAAATATGAATAGATGTTAAAACAAGTATGAGATTAAGTTAGCTTTTAAAAAGCCTAAAATTAAAGCCCAGGCCCAGTTGGCTTCAGTAGCAACCTCTAAAAAATTTTAAGGTAGAATTAACACCAAACCTTCACAAACTCTTTCCAAAACCTAGAAGAGGAGAGGATAGTTCTCAACCCATCCTAGGAGGCCAGCACCGCTGCTGCTGCTGCTGCTGCTGCTGCTAAGTCACTTCATTCGTGTCCGACTCTGTGCTAACGCAATACAAAAATTATGTAAAAATTGAGGTACTACCTAAATGAAAAAGCCAAATTTTCAATAATCATTCATGGAAAAGACCTAAATTTGTCTTCAGAATGAAAGGGGGAAGGCGGCAGTCAATAAGGAAATGATTGTTGGAAAAGACCCTGATGCTGGGAAAGATTGGAAGCAGGAGGAGAAGGGGATGACAGAGGGTGAAATGGTTGGATGGCATCACTGACTCGATGGACATGAGTTTGAGCAAGCTACAGGAGTTGGTGATGGACAGGGAAGCCTGGCATGCTGCAGGCCACGGGGTCACAAAGAGTTCATTACGACTGAGTGACTCAACTGAACTTATAGGTGTTAAGAGCAGCCTCAGATGCTGGCAGGGGTGGTAGACCATGGTAGGAGAGATGTGGTGTAGGCGCTGCTCTAAAGGGGCTTAGAGTCTTTTGATAGATGTGGGTGATAATCTCTCTAATCATATAACTGTTGTGCAGGATTAATGATGAGAATTTGGAACTTCTTTTCTCAGAGTATTTCAGCTACCCATTCTTATTTCTTCTCTGCTTGCAGCCTCCTCACTCACTGACTTACTCTAGATACCCTGGTTCCTACTGCACATATATTTTGCCTGAGGGTTAGGATAGCTTCCCAAAATGTCTGTAGGGCAGACGATTGCATCATGGACTTGGATACAGGTTCTGGGATAAATCTATGTGTGATGAGAAGTTGCGGGTTTTTGATGAGCAGGTCATGGACTTCAGGGCATCAGCCAAGACCCTTAGTCAACATAATGTGGTTTTGTAAAACATTTCCCACATCTCATCTCTTATTCCATGAAAGTTGCTTAAAGACTGACTCTCACTATATACTACAACCTTCTGAAAAATGAAAAGGAAAAAGAGTATGAATTGAAATTCTACTGCTTATTACTTATATGATTCTGGCAAAGTTACAAAACAACTGTGAGCTAAAGTTTTCTCAGATATAAAATGAAATGGGAATAGCTGTGCAGCCCACCTCTCAAGGATTGTTGAAAATATATAAGTATTGAAAGTGAGCATTTCATCAACTATAAAACACTATGTAATTGTAAGGTTTATTATTTTCAGCTGTTCCTACTTCATTGTAAATATTGTAAATGATATTGCCTGTCAGTTTTCTTTCTGTATCTCAGGATACAAAAGGAAAAAAGGAAGGGATGATTTGGGAGAAGCTACATGATTTAGTTGTTAAGGCTGAATCTGAGCATGTGTCTAACTGGGAGGGAGATTGTACCGGATCAGCTTGAGAGATGTGAATTGGTGGTAGAGAAATCTGGCAGCATTAAATTAATTACCTTGCAGTTCTCCAAGAGAGAGCTATGGACCATACAGTGTCCAAAAAGATATGAGTACTGTAACTTCATTCATTCGTTCATTCATTCATTTAAAAAACATTCAGCCATATTTCACTTTGTGCTCAATCCCAGGAGACTTGAATAAGACAAAATTACTCAGAGTGATGGCGGAGACAGACCAACACCTATTTCAGTGTAACGTGTCAAAGCCAAGACAGAGGTAGCAAGGCTGTGGGAGGGGCCAGAGGAGCAGCATCTATATTGGATTAGGAAGCTCAAGGAACATTTCTTGGAAGAAGTGATGCTTGAGCTGCATTTAGAAGAATGAGTAAGTCTTAGATGACGTAGGGACAAAGAGAGTGTTTTCCTGGAAGAGGGAACAATATGTGCAAAGATTTGGAAGCCTGAAGCAGTCTGTTGTATTTTAAGGAATCACAAGTAGTTTCAAATGACTCTTTTGAAAATGTGTGGTGAAGGGTGGGTGGAAGAAGAGAGGTGTGTATGGAGGTGGGAGAAGAGAGAAATAGAGGAGCACATAACCAGAATATCTGAGCTTGATCCTGAGAGCTGTGTGGGACCTGAAAACAGGGCAACAGTGACATGGTCAGAATTACATTTTAGGAAGAGGGTGGAACTGATAGGAAAGAGTTAGGTCCAGAGGCAGGAAGCTCAGTTAGACATGTGAACAGCAGGTACAAGGGCAAGAATAAGGCTGTAGGCTGGCTGTGGGACGGAGAGGAGGGAACAAAGCTAAAAGAGGCTGCACAAGTTGATAGCACAGGGTTCTGTGGTTGAATACAGAAGGACATGTGTGACAAGACAAGACAAGACAAGACAGCCTCTCAGAAGCTGGAAAGTGCAGATCATTTAAGTTTGGTCACTTAACTCCTTCTATTAAAACCTTTCTAGTATAGGTATTGGAGAAGGCAATGGCACCCCACTCCAGTACTCTTGCCTGGAAAATCCCTCAGACGGAGGAGCCTGGTAGGCTGCAGTCCATGGGGTCGCTAAGAGTCGGACACGACTGAGCGACTTCACTTACACTTTTCACTTTCATGCATTGGAGAAGGAAATGGCAACCCACTCCAGTGTTCTTGCCTGGAGAATCCCAGGGACGGCGGGGCCTGGTGGGCTGCCGTCTCTGGGATCGCACAGAGTCGGACATGACTGAAGCAACTTAGCAGCAGCAGCAGCAGCGCACCATCAATCATGCCCAGTCCATTATTTACTCTAAGAAATGGAGCTCATTTAAAGCAGACCCGGGTCTCCAGGTTCTTACATTCCCTGCAAGGTCCCAGATTCTCTGCCTTGCATCCTCCATAGAGCAGTGGGCAATGACCCAGTGCAGACTTCACCAAAGGATCATCCTCTTCAGCTGATGCTCCCCCTCCCAGCATCATGCCATACTCTGTCGGAAGTGACGGATGACTATTTTGGTCTTGGGATTTCCTTTCCGGAGTGTCTGTCACTTCTGCAGTCTGTGATGAATGCATTTTAAAGAGCTTAAAGGCTGTTTGACTGGGGCTGAGGCGTCTATTTTAGGTTGAGAATTGCTGACATCTAGGAGTGTGTGTGTTTTTTTTAAATAGAAAGAAGAGTATTAGAAAGAGATGCCTGCTCTTTTACACAGCAACATTTCTATGTTACCTAGTGATCTGGGATGGCATGGTGCACCTTGCAATCTGTAAATTGTGGCCCGTGGTGGATTACAGAAATGACCACAATATCCTCCTAGAATCCACTCCCTTGCAATGTGACCTTGTGGTTCTTCCTATCAAGCCAGGAAGACTTTTTCTCATGACATTGAAAGAATGGGGATTTTAAAGGGAAAGAAGAAAGGGAATATTTGGGAGACATGATTGACTTGGCACAGTGCTCAGGGTGGGCAGGTCTTAGTGTGTGTCTTCTAACTAGGAGGCAGAATGTACTGGATCAATGTAGGAGATAGTTTTGGGGCATTTCTGGGGAAAATAACTTTTTTTGCAATTCTCCAAGAGACAGCCCTATGCCAAACAGTGTCCAAGAGGAGCTAAGTGGAGATAACTTCACTTAGTCATCCATTAATTCATCTATTTATAAACTCAAAAAAAACATCTATTAGCTTTTAATTTATACCCCCAGGCACTATGAAAGTTGAGGCAAGTTCATAGGTCATTCATTTCAGTATAATGTACAATCATAACTGAGATTCAAGGAACCTACGCCAGCTGAGGCCAAAAGAATCACCTAGAAGGATTGTGAATTACATAAATGGAGACGTTTCTAAGCCTCTAGGTTTTGGGGCTGGTTGTGCAGTGAAAGCTAACTTAAGCAAGGTCTAAATCTGAGGAATAAGTATTTTGGTCCTTGTTTTTCTAGAAACCTCCCTAGGGCTCCCCTGAAGATGGGTGATGCCAAATTTTAAAATAAAAGCATTCCATGCACTACAGCAGAGCAGAAAATTCATGAAAGCAGATGAAAATGCTTGAGCCATCACTGTTTGAAATATAGAATACAACCAGGATTAATTTTTAAGTGATGCAAGGAAGGCTAGACCCCAGTAACCTTTAGAATTTAGAAGCTTACAAATGTAATTAAAGATACTCCTTTAATATTTTTATTTCCCCAGGTAACAATCGATTTGATGATTTTTTTCTATTGCCTCTTTATTAAACATTTTCAGCTCATAAACACCTTATGCTAAGCTTATTTATCACAGAAAAATTACCTTTCCATTTCTTCTGAGTAATCTTCAAATTCTCTGTGCTTTGCCAAAATGAACCATGTGATATCCTGGGATAATGTGAAACCTTTCAAAGGTTCTCTTTGAAAATAATAATATAAAATGTAAGAATAAAATAGCTATAGCTGTTAATATAAAGTTAATATGGATTGGACACTTGGCTTAAGACTCTACATTCACTGTTGCATTCAGTCATTTCCTTAGCTCATCTAAGGTTGAAATTACTTTCATCAGTGATTCCACTTCTCAGGTGACTGAGACACAGAGAGGAAGTTATAATAGGAGGAGGCATTTGTAGCATCCCAGGGCATTGGATCATGGATACCATGCTCCTAGCTGTCATTTTGCATTGCCATATCTGACTGGGGTTGAATTCACACTCTGCCATTATTTTTTTGGTATAGCCATTCGCATTTTCTGCACTTCAGTTTCTTCATCTATAACATTTGGTGAGAAAATACAGGTGCAGAAACGGAGGACTAAAAATGCCATTTTATATTAGTATAGTAGTAGATATGGAAGTGCTCTGAGAATATAAAACAGCTCTTTGCACACAGTAGGAAGTTCAGTTTTGTCCCTACAAAGATTGTCAAGGCAAGCAGTTAGAGCTTTGATTTCAACAGGTCTCCATATGTTTCTGTCTCTTCCCTCTTTCTCCACACTATATTTTAGAGATGTTCCAGAAATCTGAATGTCTTGAACAATTCCCGGTTCTGATCCACTAGACTGAACCCTAGCCACCTTTGACCTCAATGGAAGACAAACCTAGAAGCTCAGGGACACCAAACAATGTGGCATTCTCCCGTGAGAGTTGCAGAAACTGGTAGCAACAAGAATGTTTAGTGAGTGAGCGTGGAGGCAAGATGTCTGTGAAGGCAAATGGCACTCAGTGAGAGGGAAAGTTTAGGAACCTCGCAGATGGGGCCAGTGTGTACAGAGGAAATAGCCACTCCCTTTGTGCCTCCTGAAGAATGTCAACCTCCTTCATGCACACCGTGGATGAACGGGACGGATGCTTAGAGGAAACGATTTTTTTTTTTAATGTAGCACTAGGATTTGTCCCTTGTGTGGTTCCAAGTAGTCCCAGCCACTTAGACACACAGGCAAGTGTTCGTGCAAGGCTACATTCGTCCACACTCATACACCCTCATGTGAATAGGGACACACATGCATACAGACCCATGCACATATCACAAATGATAAGCCTCAGCAGGATTTACCTATTATAGGGAACATTTAGCAAATATGGCAGAAGCAAAGGAAAATCAGTGGCTAACACAAGGTAAAATGAAGCCTCAATTGCTTAACAAAGAAGAAGGGAAAACGCATGAAACATCAGGCTCCAAGGCCGGTGAGGAGGACTGCCCCTCTGGTCTCATAAATCCTATGTAACAAGACAGAGATTACCAGCCATAAAGCATCTCTTTCTCATATGATGTCACTTCCATAAATATAGTATTTAAAGAACACAATGATGAGTGCTAACTCAGGCCGCTGGGGGAAAGACAAATGTGTTCAGAAAGGAGTTTTTGTTGTCAAAGTGAGGTTTTAGAACTTGTCTCAAAAGGATGTTACAAAACTGCTTTGAAGAAATAAATACACACATATGCATGAATTATTATTTTTCCTTCAGTTTTTCCACATTAGCAGGAATCTAGACTGCTGAATAAGGAAGCCAAAGGGGCATGATCTTTGAGTTCATGGAAGTATTTGCTGTTTTTTTCTTTGCGTGTGCCCTAAATCAGGCCACACCTGGGTACTACTGGAATACAGTTCAGGCCTGTTGGATGACTTGTCCAGGTCACCACAGTCACCTTTGTGTTGTTGATGGTCTTTCTAATTAAGAGAACTTCCATCAACGTTCCATGCCCGTGAACAAAAGGGGCACCCTCTACTCTAAAAGGAAGTGAAACCAATCTTCATGTCTGTTATCTCCTAGTGTTTCTAAGCCTTTGTCACACCTACTCTACCCCTTGTCTACCTACTACTTTATTCTTCTAACTTGAGTCTTATGGCAAGAACAGACACCAGACTATGGGGCTTAGGTTGCACTCCCATCTTCCCTAAGCACTGCTTAAATTAGTTGTGAAGTGAAGTCGCTCAGTCGTGTTCGACTCTTTGCGATCCCATGGACTGTAGCCTACCAGGATCCTTTGTCCATGGAATTCTCCAGTCAAGAATACTGGAGTGGGTTGCCATTTCCTTCTCCAGAGGATCTTTCTGACCCAGGGATCGAACCCAGGTCTCCTGCATTGCAGGCAGACACTTTACCATCTGAGCTACCAGGGAAGTTTAAATTAGTGGTAGGAGGAATTATAACCAACTTAGGAAACCAGGACATTTGACAGCAGACTCAAATCCCTTTCCATTTAAATCTGTGTTTCCTCCCCTCCCCACAACACCCACCTGAAATGTGTGCCATTACACACATAAACAGTCCATGTAGAGCATATAGACACCTAAGCAAGCTAGGTTTCAAGAAGGATTTCAGTGTGGGCTTACACACATCCACTAATTCTTTTACTTATCCATCCAAGGGAAATTTATCCCAGGCTGGGTGCTGTGAAGTTTCGAATATAAAGATGTTATGCCTCTGCTTTCAATAAGCTTTAAGCTCTGATAGTTATTTGGGATTCCATTATACCTGAACTTTCCTGAAATTTTTAAGGACTCATTAAAAGGGGGAAAACGCATTTAAAGGGGCCACTGATTGAAAGGACATATAAATCTGAAGGATTGGAAAATGGAGACTATTTGGGAGAACCAGAGGAGACACTGTTATTTAGCACAGGAAAAAAAAAAAAAAGAGTTGAAATGATGACTGAATAAGAACATTTAAGTGTACAGAAGACAGACTCCATTATGGATCTATCATCCATGAATTTATCTAAAACCCTTTTCAATCAAATTATCTTCTTTTAGTTTGCTCTATCTCTTGGGATAATGAGTTCCTTTTTTCGGCTGCCTGCTGTGTGGAATAACATTCTTTTGTTTCTGAAATTTCTTCTTGTAAGTTTATAGGGACTCATAGGATTTGGTGAGTAGGTCATTGTGTGCCTTACCTGTACCCTGCATGATTTTGCAGGTGTCTTTCATATCCATGGGCTTCCCTTGTGGTTCAGCTGGTAAAGAATCCGCCTGCAATACAGGAGACCTGAGTTCCATCCCTGGGTTGGGAAGATCCTCTGGAGAAGGAAAGGCTACCCACTCCAGAATTCTGACCTGGAGAATTCCATGGACTGTATGCTGCTGCTGCTGCTGCTAAGTCGCTTCAGTTGTGTCCGACTCTGTGCGACCCCATAGACAGCAGCCCACCAGGCTCCCCCGTCCTTGGGATTCTCCAGGCAAGAACACTGGAGTGGGTTGCCAGTCTATGGGATTGCAAAGGGTCAGACATGACTGAGAGACCTTCACTTTCACTTTTATATCCATGGGCTTCCCTGGTAACTCAGATGGTAAAGAATCTGCCTGCAATATGGGAGACCTGGGTTTAATCCCTGGGTTGTTGGGAAGATCCCCTGGAGAAGAGAAAGGCTACCCACTCCAGTATTCTTGCCTGGAGAATTCCATGGACAGAGGAGCCTGGCAGGCTACAGTCCATGGGGTCACAAAGAGTTGGACATGACTGAGTGACTAACACTTTCATTTCTACCCTCAAGCTCCTATTTTTTCCAAAGAGTCCTTGTTTTTCCTTATAGAGGAGACCTTCTAATTTTGTTACAAAATTAGCTGCACAATTTCCTGAGATTTCCCTAGTGTGTCTTTTTGAGAGTATGCTACAAATGACAAATTTATCAATTAATCTAAGAGACATCCCCCACCCGCCTCATTTTAACATCTCTAAAATCAATATTTGTCCTACAGTTAATGTTAAGAAAGCAGTGTGTCAAATTTTGATTGGCAGATTTTTTTTCCTTGATGGTAAAGAAAGATAATGGTGTGTCTTGACTGTCACTTTCAATTTCATGAAATACAATATTGATACATTGTTGGTCTTTTGGAACCATGGATGGTAGGACACAGCAGTAATGTTTATGGGATAATTCTTGGATACTCTAGGTTTTAGTTTATTTGGGTATTTGTTCAATGATTATTCAGATGTTTTTTCCCCCACTGACTTCTTTATGGTCTCAAAGACTAGATCACCTTCTCTGCTATTTATAAGTTTTGGTATATCACCACATGGGCTTCCCTGTTGGCTCAAATGGTAAAGAATCTGCCTGCAGTGTGGGAGACCCAGGTTCAATCCCTGGGTTGGGAAGATCCCCTGGAGAAGGAAATGGCAACCCACTCCAATATTCTTGCCTGGAGAATTCCATGGGCAGAGGAGCTTGTGGGCTACAGTCCATGGGGTCACAGAATTGGACACGACCAAGTGACTAATACTTTCACCACATACCTGTAAGTACTTCAAAGATACTAACCAATAAGACTGATGAGGAAGCCCCTGGACCCTGGCCTCAATTCCTAATCTGGCTCCCCATGCAAACCCTACAGGATTTTCCTCCCATTGGTTCTGTCTAGAAGACAGAGGCATAGAGAAAAGAGTCTCTGTCCCTCATCTTCCCAACTGGGTTCGAAGATAAAAGCTAAGACAATGTCAGGATGGTACTCCGAGTTCCTTGGGAAAAGGAATTATAGAGAACAGCATGATATCATTATTATTATCATGTTGACCATGTCCCTTGAAATCTAAGTCATTCTGGAGAATGGATTTTCAACTAAAGTACAGCTCTATAATCTGAGCTTAATTGGAAGCAGAGTCTGTTCGGCAAGCTTCTCTGCATGATTCTCATTTCTAAGGTGGATTGTATTTCACTTTGCATAATGAGGCAATCTTTCTATTTACTGATTATTTCCTTATATAACTTGATCACTGAAAAGAAGTCACCACCAAGACCTAAAACAACTGACTCACAAACATGTTCCCAACTCCTGATGTGCAGAGCACTTAAGATGCCTCTCTTGCTTGCAGATTGAAGTTTGCATGCACTGTGTATCAGAGGGTGCAGATTCCTGGCATTTTATATAGAAAGTCAGAAGGAAAAGAATGGGATAATAGCTGGCATCTGGAAGATAAGAGAAAGAATGCAAAATTCCTAGGGTTGATTAATAATGGCAAAGTCACATTTGTATACCACCTTATAATTCATATTAACTTGCTCCTCTCTTCCACTATAATAGAAAAAAGCAAAATAGGTGTTATCCACCTTGTGTGAGAAAAGCAGTAATTAAAGTTGTTGACTTGCCCTAAATCACAATTAACAATGGGCAGAACCAAGAATTGAGTCCAGCTGGACTTCCCTGGTGGTCCAGAGGTTAAGACTCCATGCTTCCACTACCGAGGGCATGAATTCGATCCCTGGAGGGGAACTAAGATCATGCATGCTGTGCAGTGCATCCAAAAGAATTGAGTCCAGATATTTTGATTCATAACCTTGAGTGTCTTGCTGCTTCTCTGTGAAAGCTGAATATGTTTCAGGCCTTACCCCAGCCCCCATGACAGCCATAGAGGCAGCTACCAATACTGTGTCGCCAGTGATTCAGATAAGGAACCAAAAGACTTATACTGGTTTCCTTAGATAATTTCCTTAGTCATCCAGTTTGTTTTGGTAGCACAGGTTGGAAACACTGCCTTTCTCCATTATTCCTAAGATTATCTCCTTGCTTGTTTTCTGTGTAGAACTTATCCTGATATATAACTTTTCTACGTATTAGTGCATTTGCTTAGTGTCTCCCCTATAGAATGCAAAGGTGCATGTGGGTATATACTGTTCCATGTTCAGGGCCCGGCACAATGCCTGACACACAGTAGGTGTCCAAAAAATATTTATTAAGTGAACTAATGGAGAAAAAATGCTTGTAAAGACTAAATTTCCCAATCAATACCAAAGCTAATAGAATGGACTTTTATAAGTGACCCTTTTACTAGAGATTTTATTTTCTTGAACAACAAATCTGTGTTCAAAGGAATCATGATATTTTGTAGTGTAAACCCAGAATCTTAAATTGTGCTGCCAGGAATACCATATCATCCGCATTTAATTATACATTTACTGTATTACAAACCTTGGTTATCTCATTACAACTGGAGGGAAATTAAAAGGAATGCCAAATAGCACACTAGGGACCACTGCAGGGATATAGTCTGGACTTCAGAATAGCCGGGGCCCTATTTATGGTCTTCTTCCTGGGTTCAACTACCTTCATAATTCTTGATATTAACTCAATGAACCCTCCAATCTTCCTAAACTTATGTAAGCAACCTTGGTAATGTGGTAAGAAAAAAACCTGTATTCAATGTAGCATGCATCTTGTACATTCAGCAAAGCTGGCTCTCTTCTGCTCATAAACTATCTCTTGTAAATCTCAGCAAAGCTTCAGGAAAAATTTCTATCTTTTGCAATAGCATCAAGTCCCTCTGTGCAGACATTGTGCTGCGTTGGTCGATGTGCTTGTTAAATTGATCCAGTGCTTATGTTTTAGTTAGAACTGATGACACTGACACAAGTCAGTGTCACTTATCACTCTCCTTGATCTGCTCCTTAGGTTAGTGGCTGCATACATCTGCTTCTAACAGGTTGGATGAACATCAGTAGTAAATAATAAATTATAAATATAGATCATCTGCCACTGTCAACTATAAGCTTTCTTCCTGGACATTTGCACCAATATCTCCTTCATCCATCTTTCCAAACCACCCCCTTTCTAAATGTATCATGTTGCTTTTTAAAGAATCTTATTCATCACCCAGTATGAAAACACAAAATCTAAATTTCACCTCATCTGCCCCCAAGAATGTGATCCCTAATGCCGAGACACATTGGAGTATATAGATATGTTTTTTGCTTAAAAAAAAAGTAATAATAAAGTGGCTTAGGGTCCTCAAGTTATGTGAATAAATATGAATTTTTGAATCTAAAAAAATGAAACAATACGCCTATCCTTGTTTTCTTAAAGCTCTATTTCATTTAGTTTTGACTGTGCTGGGTCTTTGTTGATCACACAGACTTTCTCTAGTTGCAAAGAGTGGGGGCTACTCTTTGTCATGGTGCCCAGGCTTTCCATTGCAACGATTTCTCTTGTTGAGGAGCATGGCCCCTAGAGCACATGGGCTTCAGGAGTTGTGGTGTGTGGGCTCAGTAGTTGTGTGCACAGGCTTAGTTGCCTCAAGGCATGTGGGATCTTTCCAGACCAGGGATTGAACCTGTGTTCCCTGCATTGGCAGGTGGATTCTTAACCACTGGAAAACCAGGGAAGTCCCTGTGCCTATCTTTAGAATCATATGTTTGAGGAGGAGAAATCCTTGGTCATCCATCCAATCTGATAATCCAGCGTCCTCTCATTATGGATGAGGAAATGGAGACCCGGAGGAGAGAAGTGGTTTGTCTGAGGTTGTGAGGTTACTTAAACACAGGAATGGTGCTTCTTTATGTCCAATTCAGTCTGATTTGTGGATGCCAGAAGAGAAGATACAGCAGGTTTTTTAGACTTGTCAGGTTTCGGTTTGTTCTACTCACTGGGAGCAATATTTCTAAAGTTTCTTTCTCAGTATTTGTGAAACTGTGGTTCACTGACTCCAACATCAAAGCTGCCTGGAATTAAGTTGGTCTTTGAGAACCCTAGAGGGTCTTTGTTGTCATCCTAGAATGTAGTTATCTGAGTGCATTGCCTTGGGTTGGTGGAGAGGGGGAATGATGATGGGTGAGGGGAGGGAGGAGTCAAAGGAAAATGAAGAAAGAGCAAAGCCTTTGTGGACACGGAGGAATAATCCCTGGTGGCAGAGATTGCCCATTCCTTGCCCCAGCTGTGTTACAAGAACAGACACAAAGAAAAATTCCTTATTATAGCTCCTGTTTGGCCCAACACAGGAATGCTGCTGCTGCTAAGTCGCTTCAGTCGTGTCCGACTCTGTGCGACCCCATAGACAGTAGCCCACCAGGCTCCCCCGTCCCTGGGATTCTCCAGGCAAGAACACTGGAGTGGGTTGCCATTTCCTTCCCCAATGCACGAAAGTGAAAAGTTAAAGTGAAGTCGCTCAGTCGTGCCCGACTCTTCACGACCCCATGGACTACAGCCCACCAGGTTCCTCCATCCATGGGATTTTCCAGGCAAGAGTACTGGAGTAGGACTGGCTTAAAAGGAAAAGCTTACCTGTTATGTTCTGGATGACTCTCTTCAATTTCAGGCTGATTTGCAAAGACTTCATCTGCTGATCAGTGCCCTAAATTTCAAAAAGCAGCTGCTCTTTGCGGGGGAAAACTTTTTTTAGACCCACCTTCAGCATAGTTTAGTTATATCTTTGGGTTGCTCTTGAACATTTAATGAAAAATACTATTTCTGATGCTTATTAAATGGTTACAATAAAATAAAAAAATTTTATTTATGGTATCCACATGAGAGGTCACCAAAAAATTAAATTTCAGTATCCTATTTAAGGATTACCCTCATGTTTAGTTTTGAGGACAGGGCAAGAGTAGAGCTCTTACGGAGGTGGATAGAGGAGAAGTTAAACAGAGATTCTTTGACACTTTGATTCATCTCTACCTGACTTTGGTCTCCTCTTATTTACCCAGAGGATTTTGCCTTTCATATTTTATGCATCTGAAATTTTAACGATTCTATCTGGTTCGCCTATTGATCCACCTTACAGTATATTGTGCCAGTGGGTTGAACTGTGTCATGGACTCTTTGAAGTTTCTTAAAATGTCAGCATCTAGTGACTTTGAGCAGGGTGATGATCAGTAAGGTGATCAAACTTGGTGTGATCAACATCTGTTAAGTCTTTCTTTAACATAAGAAAACCAGACCACCATCTAAAACATTCCAAACAATGATTACATTAAGAAGACAAAAAGCACAGCCATGTCACCAATTATTAGTTTGTGTATAGGAAAGCACCAGAATTTACACAATTCAAATCAATACAGAATTTGCCAGAGTTACTTTGCTGGTGATGAACGTCTAGGATGTGATAGGAGAAGGCAATGGCAACCCACTCCAGTACTCTTGCCTGGAAAATCCCATGGACAGAGGAGCCTGGTAGGCTGCAGTCCATGGAGTCGATAAGAGTCGGACACGACTGAGCGACTTCACTTTCACTTTTCACTTTCATGCATTGGAGGAGGAAATGGCAACCCACTCCAGTATTCATGCCTGGAGAATCCCAGGGACAGCGGGGCCTGGTGGGCTGCCATCTATGGGGTCGCACAGAGTTGGACACAACTGAAGCGACTTAGCAGCAGCAGCAGGATGTGATAAATTGGTTCAGAGATATCCTTCTCTTCTGTCGTAGAGACTGGCTGGTCTTTGGCAGCCCTGGTAGATTTTGGAGAGACGATATAGCAAAGTATATAAGAACCTAGAATGAGGCTGCCAAATATGAAATGTAGACCTGCTGGCTATTAAGTATATGACTTTACATAAGTTATTTGTGCTTAAATTTCCCATCCATTGTCCATAAGACAAGAACAGTAATATCAGTAACCTCAGAGGGATGTTGAAATAATTAAATATACTAACATGTGTAAAGAATTAGAGCAATGCCCAGCACATAGTAAGTGCTAAAAAAAAAAGTTACACTTACTATTAATGATAATTAGATCAAACTGTTGAAGAGGCAGCAAACCATGAAAATTAACCAATTTATTAGCCTTCATGAGAACTGCTCCACAAGCACAATGGAAATGTCATTGACTTAGACATTACTTCTGGCTGTGCTCTCTTGGGCTCACTGCCTTACCTCTGTAAGATCCAGTTTCTTATCTGTACAATGGAGTAATAATATCTACCTCACAGCATTGGTATGAGGACTAAATAACATCCCATACAGGAAATACTGTGCCTGATATATAATGGCCAATGGATCTCATTTCCCTTCCCTTCTCCTGCTCAGCCAAACTGAGTTGACTAGGGAAAGAATGCAACACTTTTGAGTCAGAATTTTCAAAATGAGAAGGAAATTTATCTAATTATTAATCCAATGCATATTTATTAAGAACTACAGTGTGCCAGCCCTTATGCTAGTCACTTGAGGTGCTTGAGAATGGTTCCTGCTCTCTTAGAGTTTGCAATGTGCTGGGAATAGATAGCCTCAGTAGACAAGAAATCCTCACTTTGACATTCAAGGTATGGAAGGAAACATTGCTGATTGTCATCTCATAAAAGAGGCCAGGGAAGTTTTTGTTTGAGAAGGGAGATGTCTTTGGATTCCTCTGTCTCCTTGAATTGGACTGCCAAACCCTATCAGAGCACAGCACCTGACCTGGGGCTTCACTCTCCATGGAGAAAATAGAAATCTAGAAGAACTGCATGTCACTGATTAGGTTAATTTCAATGCCCCATCTGTCTCCACGGCTCAAGATCCTCAGTTGGAGTTCCAGAAGCCTTCAGAACTTAAGACCAAATATTCATTCTCACTAAGAGCTTACTGGCTGATTTAGCAGAAATTTGTAAAGGTGGCTACATGCCAAAGTTCTCTGTGGAGTTTCAGAATCACAAAATTCTTCCCTGTGGAGCTGAAAGTTTAACTTCAACAAAGCCATCTCAAACCAAATGAGGAGTTTATAGGAAGAAAAATTCATCTGTAAATTGGAGGGCTATGTTCATGTGGAAAAGTATGAGCCTGGAATTGGATGGACCTGGAGTCAGGAGGGGAGAATAGTTAGAGATACAGACTCTGGAATTGGAAATGCCTTGTTTCCATTATCTTAAGAGCTGTATGTCTTGTAAGATGTTACTCAACCATCCTGTACCTCAGTTTCTTGAACTGAAATGTGGGGATATTAACATTAACAACTTCATTAGGTTGTTGGGAGGACAAAGTAAATCTAATTAAGATCCACTTGAAATTGACTAGGGGAGAAGAAGGAGAAGCTGGATAGTGCAAGTAGGGAGGATGCTACAGTAGGGTGCTACAGGGGAAAGCTACATGTTTATTGAGCATCTGGTATGTATTATGTTCTTTGCTGTGTGCCAATGAAAGAGGAGATACAGGGTAAAAATATTAATTGAGCATCTGAGTACTAGGCACCTTCTGCACATTATTTAATTAAATCCAAACAACATCCTTAAATGTGGTAACTTATATGGTCTAAAGTTTGCAGATGAGCAAACAGAGACTACAAAAGCTTAAACAGACAATAAATGACAGAGCTAAAACTCTAAACGCCCAGCTCAGTTCAGTTCAGTTCAGTCGCTCAGTCATGTCCGACTCTTTGTGACCCCATGAACTGTAGCACGCCTGGCCTCCCTGTCCTTCATCAACTCCTGGAGTCCACCCAGACCCATGTCCATTGTATCAGTGATGCCATCCAAGCATCTCATCCTCTGTCACCCCCTTCTCCTCCTGCCCTCAATCTTTCCCAGCATCAGGGTCTTTTCAAATGAGTCAGCTTTCCACATCAGGTGGCCAAAGTATTGGAGTTTCAGCTTCAACATCAGTCCCTCCAATGAACACCCAGGACTGATCTCCTTTAGGATGGACTGGTTGGATCTCCTTGCAGTCCAAGGGACTCTCAAGAGTCTTCTCCAACACCACAGTTCAAAAGCATCAATTCTTCGGTGCTCAGCTTTTTTTATAGTCCAACTGTCACATCCATACATGACCACTGGAAAAACCATAGCCTTGACTAGTTGGACATTTGTTGACAAAGTAATGTCTCTGCTTTTTAATATGCTCTCTAGGTTGGTCATAGCTTTCCTTCCAAGGAGCAAGTGTCTTTTAATTTCATGGCTGCAATCACCATCTGCAGTGATTTTGGAGCCCCAAAAAATAAAGTCAGCCACTGTTTCCCCATCTATTTGCCATGAAGTGATAGGACTGGATGCCATGATCTTAGTTTTCTGAACCGTGAGCTTTACACCATTTTAAACTAAATGCCCAACTTATTCCTAAAATACATACTCTGCCCACTCTCCAAAAGATGAACAAATCTAAATCTTTCTTCCAAGGAGCTCACAGTCTAGTGCAGTAAAAAACAAAACCAGCCTACTGTAGTTATGTAGATGGCATGAATTTCATAGTTACAGACTCTACTGTGTAAATGGAACTGTATTGCCTTATATCTGAGTTCACCTTAGTTCATAAATCTCAGACTCTACCAAGGGAAGAAATTTAAGGTAACAACATCATTTCTACCATTTTTTCCCTCAACTCTTTTGGATAAAGATTCAGTCAGTTCAGGATTTTTTTGTTCCCCCTTAATTGAAAGGAGGTGTAAATGTCAAGAACTCTGATAGTCTCTGGTACTTTTATTTTGGGTCTGTGGCTCTTCCCTGATCTTGCTCACCATTGTTGAGAAATTCACCCACTACTGTACCCACTGCTCCTCTGCTTATCCCCATGCTTCCATCATGGTTCACACCCCATCTTCCATCATGACAAGTCTCCTTTATGACACTCACATGAATGCCTTTTTCTCATTAGGCTTTTCAACTTGCTATAGTTCTTTGGGGAAATGCCAGATTCAACACATAAGATAGTTGATGATTGGGAGTATAAACTATCAGCTCCTAAGCTGCGACTCTATGTTTCACTTGAAACACAGAGAACTCTCTAGATGCCTGCATCCATCAAAGAATTATTTTACTGTCCTGTCACATTTAATGAATGGCATGAAAGTTCTCTTTTACATCTCAGTCTGCCCCATAGAAAGTCTTCAGGATAAGGATTATGAATGTCTAGCATGAAACTGAGTGTCACATGATGAATGCTCAGTCAATTGTCTATTTTAAAACAATGTATAAATGAATTCATAAATACTGAACAAATACTTAAAAACCAAAAGTAACTTCTCCTGGGTACATGTTAGTGATATATTTAGAGTTCTTCTTTGATAATCTTATTTTCAGTCATCTCAAATGAGAACATTGAGGCTAAGTTAAGGAAAACAGATAGAAAATAATAACTGGGAAGATTAATTGGGGAAAGAAACACAGAGATCAATATTGAGCACTAATTATGTTTGAGATCCAATGTCAAGTCACCTGCACTGATTTCTTTGAGGAAGCTTTGCCTGTGCTGGTCAAGTTATGATTTTTAAAATATAGCCAGCAATTTTTCATTCTTAGTTCAGAGAAAGTGATTTTGGACTTCTTTTTAAATGCCTTTTACTAAAACTCAAGGGACAACATCATGACAAACTATCTCACTTAGGTAAGGATACAGATTTTCCAAAATATAGGTGGTAATCTAATTCTGGATAAAATCTAGCTAAAACCTGGCTTTGATGTGAATACTTCCAAACTACTATACTTTAAGTCAAAATCACGAAATCCTGAAACCCAAAGGTTTTATTTCTGGGTGGATTTTCTCTGGTGAATTGTGACTCTGGGAGGAAAAGTTGTCAGAGTTAACATGAACAACCATGCTTGAATGCTAAGCAATGACCAAATAGAATATTCAAGAAAAAGAAGAAGGAAATAATGTTTCTCTGGTCCCTATTAATAACTGGGCATCTGAAGCCATCTCACCCTTAAACAACTGTATAAGATGGGCTAATTACAATGTTGTAGTGATTTTTGCCATACATTGACATGAAGCAGCCACAGGTGTACATGTGTCCCCCCGTCCTGAACCTCCCCACCTCTCTCCCCATCCCATCCCTCTGGTTTGTCCCAGAGCACGGGCTTTGAGGGCCCTGCTTTGTGCATTGAACTTGTACTGGTCATAAGATGGGTATTATTATACTTATTTTGCTGCTGCTGCTAAGTCACTTCAGTTGTGTCCGACTCTGTGTGACTCCATAGAGGGCAGCCTACTAGGCTTCCCAGACCCTGGGATTCTCCAGGCAAGAACACTGGAGTGGGTTGCCTTTTCCTTCTCCAATGCATGAAAGTGAAAAGTGAAGAGTGAAATTGAAGTCGCTCAGTCGTGTCCGATTCTTAGCGACCCCATGGACTGCAGCCCACCAGGCTCCTCCGTCCATGAGATTTTCCAGGCAAGAGTACTGGAGTGGGGTGCCATTGCCTACTCATTTTACACATAGGGAAAATAAGGGTCAGAGAGTTGAGAAAATTTGCTCAGTAAGTGGCAAAGTTTTATACCTGAGGTCACTGTGTGGAGGGCTAAGACATGCTAAGGGTCATGGCAGGGGCTGAGGGCCTAATTTGGAAAGGCCAGTTGGACACTAAGCACAGGCAGAAATATGGCCAAAGCAGAGCTCAAGATCCAGAATCAGAATTTACGTACAGATGAAGCCTGATGAGAGGATTCAAGCTAAGTACAAGATAAAAGGGAGAATCCAGACTTCACCAGCTTGGAATACGACGCACTGGGACTTAGAACAGTCCATAGTGTATCTGCTGCACTGAGTATTAATTGCAGGGAAGAAACTAAAGAGCTCAGAAACTGGAATGAGACTGCCTAGATAGGAAATGTGAACCCACTGCCTATTAGATAAATGACTATAAATAAGTTGTTTGTGCTCAAATTTTCCATCCTCCATTCATAAGATAGGAACAGTAATATCACCAACCTCAACAGGGAAGTTGAAATAATTAAATGTATAAATACATGCAAAACATTAGAACAATACCTGGCACACAGTAAGTGCTAAGCAAGTGTTACATGCCTTGTATGAAAGCTGCTTTCTTGACATAAACAAGTAAGGCAGGTAGGTGGATGAGGTCAGGGTCTACAAATGACCCTCCTCTCAGGAGGCCTCATACCTCTGTGCGTGACACAAAAATGAGTTTGATGATATATAGTAGTAGCTTTGGCATTAGAGATGTTAATTTAGATAAAAGCTTGTCTCCAAGTTAGGAAACAGAAATTTGGAAGTCAGGGGCAGGGCAAGGCCCATGAATTAGCTTAATGAGGGTGATGAGGAGGAGTTAGGTCAGTGATATTTAAGTCAGTGAACTTCTGACCTGGACGTGAAAGGTTCTGGGTTGTTCAATGATACTGGAGTATGGGATGTAATTTACCTATCAGGTAACTGACAAAAGAGGACATTTTTATCCTGTTGAAAATTACCTGGATTTTGAAGGTATATAAAAAGCCTGTAAAAGCCAATAACTTACTCTTTCTCCAGGGTTGGAGTCTGAATCAAATGAGTGAGCCGTTTCCGTGTGAATTAGTTATAATTTGGTAGAGAGTGTTACGATATGGATCATTCACTATAGAGACAGGGGTACAGTGAAGACTAGGTTATAGGTCCAGATGCAGAAAGGAGTGCTCTCCTCACCCTTCATTTATGATGTTGAGGAGCCTTTCATTTGAGAATTACCTAGTTTTTATAAAAGACTAAACTCTTCCATTTTGCCAGGATCTGCTCCCGGGTTTTTCCTTTTGAGAAGTGAGATGGTACTACCTTTTCCTATGTCCAATAAAATACAGGAAACGCATCCACACGGCCATTTTTAAGACTCTAACACATTAGCCCACAACAGGCTTGCCTGGTACCTCCTACAGTTAGTGATGTTAGCATAAGCCTTCCTTTAATGGTGGCAAAGCTATCACCCAAAGAACATACCTTGCCCTTGGGATAAGTTTTTCAATTTTCTATGAAACATCCAACTTACAATCCAGTTTCTTCCTGATCCCCAGGCTGGGGTGTTGATATTAGTTTGACTGGAGATGTGGTGTTCTCCTCAGGTGGCGTTTGCAACCGCTGTACTGCCTTATTGAATACCAGGCAGAGCCGCAAGTCTCTGCTCTGATTCTTTACACATCTACCACCAGCATCAGGTTTTATTAACAGGGGAGACAGCTTCTAATGAAATATAGCCCTTAACTTCCTTTTATATTTGGTAATATCCTGAACACTTTATCCAAATGAAGCATAAAGCACTTACAACTGTGTTTTGCCATTGCACTGACCGAGGAATATATTCATTTGCAGTAACATGGGATTCAATGGAGTGGAAAATAAGCTCTGAAAATTGCTCTTGCCACGAAATTGTATCAATAAATAGGAAAAGCCCATTTAGATTTCACTGACCAATCTCCCCCCTGTGACAGAAATTAATTTGGCCAAGTGGTGTGTATTGAAGATAAGAAGCCAGAGGTACCAGAGGCTGGGTGAGCCATGTGTCAAGACCTGTCTGGCGCAGCTAACCCATTTGACTGCTCACAGGGCCAATGGAGGGTGGCTTTGTGGATGTTTGTTGGGGGCAATGAGTGGGAGACAGGTGAAGGAGGAGGAGAAGAGCTGGAAGTAGTCCCCTGAGGGTCATTGACCATGCTCTTCCTATAGTATCTCTGAGTCTGCTGAAAACTTTCCCCAAAGGAGTCCAGCCCAAGCTAAGAAAATGAACAGTAGTACAAAATGAATATTGAACTTCTTTGAGTCAGTATGGCTTCTGGCTGTTAATTTCAATACACCATATTCTCATAATAAAATCCTAGCAGACACATTAGAAAATAAACACATGGTTGATCTGAAGCTTATCCATGTGGAGATGAATAAAACATCAAGTTCAGGTGTGAAGTAGTCAATTATGATGTTAAAATTTGTGGAAAATACAAAGACTTGTGATAGATGATATGGAAATAAAGTTAAACCAAGAGTCAGAACTGACAGTTTGTGCCTGATTTTAAACAAGCCATATAATCTCAGGAACTCAGTCACCATATTTGGAAAATGGGCTTAATAAGGATGCTTGCCTATCAGGGTTGCAATCAAGTGAAGTTGTATATGTGAAACTATGGTAATTGTAATGATCTGAAAATATTTTAGATCATCCACATTGATTTTGAACATTAATCCTGATGGTCAATTGTACTTTTTAGAACTACTTCTTTGTGCCACTAGAAGCAGATTTTGTGATGAAAGATGAAGCACATGGGAATCTAAGGAGCTGGATTTGAGTACGGTACTGCCTCTCTTGCTGTAACACAGTGAGCCCTCAAGCAACTAACTTACCATCTCATTTTTCATATCTGCAAAATGAGATGGCTATACTGGATAATCTTTCAAATTCTTTCCAGCACCAAATTATATATGTCTTAGATCAAAGAGGTATAATGGAAACCCAGAGAGTAAACTAGGAATAAAACAGCACAGGTTGTAATTTCTAAAACAAACAAAATACCACAGCTCTCATAGTTTGATGTTAAAGGACAAGATCATGGGGGAGATTTTGGAACTGTTTTTAGACATCTGTACTCTCTAGGGTAAACTTGAACTAAAATCACATTACTTGGACTACCATCTGAAACTTTAAGATTTCTCTTTTTCCCTCTCTTTTGAATCTTCTGTTCAATGTCAGTGAAGCCTGATAGAGATTACTATCTCTAAACTTCTCTCCTTTCCAGGTACCCACTGATATTCTTACGTTTTGGCAAAGATGTAAAAACTATGTTTTCATGTGCCCAGTGCCACCCTTGTTGAAGCTAGCTGTATTACTTCCTCTCCTTGCCAGGAGAGCTGCCTTGGGGACCCTCCTCTTACTCTGTATGTGCAGAAAAACACACAGGAGAGCATTCCCGGGCTCTTGCTTGCTAACTAAATCCCCCTAGCCCCACACCCCTGTCTTCTAAATGCTTGTCAAGGAACCCGAACAAGTGATAACTCTAAGTGGCTCCAAGTATAGCAGAACAAGGCTGTCTTCTCCCTCTGAATACTCTTGCCAGACTCTTGCCCCTTCCACCCTGCAGGGTTTCCACTGCTCTCATCAGTCAGAGTCTAGCAGATGATCACACAGAATTGTAGCAGGTGGAACATAGAGGAAAACATTAACTTGTAGTCTGTGTCCCTTTAGCAACGTGGGTGAAGAGAGTCTGTGTTCCATGGCTCCACTTGCCAGTTTCTACTCCTGGGGAAAGTGAACTCCTCCATCAAACTTTAAGAAGATCTATCAGTGCAGAGTCAATAGTGCTTAGCACAAAATGGTAGTCAGGTTTGAGGCTCCAACCTCAGCTTCCTTGGTTAAGTCACCCACGGTATCTATAGCAGCAAGCCAGTTTTCTTTTGAATTACTGAATTAAATATATAAAAACATTCTCTTTGCAAAAGCCCAAATAATACAGGCAAACTAAAGCCTATTTGGGCTTCCCAGATGGCACAGTGGTAAAGAATCTGCCTGCCAGTGCAAGAGATGCAAGAGAGGCCCGTTCAATCCCTAGGTCAGGAAGATCCCCTGGAGTCAGGAATGGCAACCCATTCCAGAATTCTTGCCTGGAAAATTCCACGGACAGAGGAGCCTGATGGGCTACTCTACAGTTCATAGTGTCATGAAGAATCAGCCGTGACTCAAGCACACATACAAAGCCCATCTACCACAGCTTATCATGCCGTGTTCCTACCCAGAGAAAAACTGTCAATTATTTTTTACAAAATGTAGCTGTATGTTATAGGATGATAGATGGGCATGCAGCTGAGGAGTCACTGGGAACCTCCCTGTGGTTTTTTAAGAAGCAATAGAACTGACCAGGTTACCACCACCCTGTAAGTCCCTCCTCAAGATTTATAAGAAAGGAAGTGGGATTGTGATTTGTTAGTTTAGAGAGGGTGCTGTGGGTTTCCCGTCCATCTCTGTGGGAAATAGAGGAGGTACTTTGGCCTAATCCTCAAGTCAAAGGAGGAAAGCTCCAAGAAAACCACTTTTATATTTTGAGGATGTCTACAAGAAGAGGAAACTGACTTCTAATTTCCTGATTGGACATCTGCTCAGGGAGTGGACTTGTTGATCTTCACTCAGCACCTGTTGGGGAAAGGTGAAAATATATTGATAGAGAGGGCAAAGTGGACATGGAGGTTTCTATGCCTGAAGTGGACATGGAGGAAGGGGGCTTAAATGCTCTCGTTGCTGCTCTGACTGAGGCAGCTGACTTCCACGAGAGGAGACTCTGTCAATAGGAGAGTGTGGTTTGGACCACTTGGAAGGTGGGTCAGTAGAGGTCAAGCCAGAGCTTTTCATGTTTTTCAGGAAGACTTCTTCCTAATGCCTGTCAGCTCAGTGGCTTCAGAGGCCAGACTGTGTCAACCAAGAACATATTTCAAAGACACAGCAACTTCAGCTCCACCTCTCTACTCCAGTACACTGGAGCTGAAAGAGAGACCTAGAAGAGACAGAAGAAGAAAAAAAAGAACAGACCAGGCATTCTCCTCACTCTAAGTTCCCCAGACAGGGTCAGGCTGAATGAGGTAGAAGGAAAGATGTGAGGCTGATGATTTAAAATGGGAAACAAGTTCATTTGTATCATTTTTTTAAAATTCTGCACATAAGCAGATATCATAAAATATTTTTCTTTCTCTGACTTACTTTATTCAGTGTAACAATCTTGAAGTTCGTCCATGTTGCACAGATGGCAGTATTTCATTCTTTTTAATGGTTGAATAATATTCTATTGTATATATGTACCACATCTTCTTTATCCATTCCTCTGTCAATGGATATTTAGATTGCTTCTATGTCTTGGCTATTGCAAACAACGCTGCAACGAACATTAGGGTACATATATCCTCTATAATCATATTTTTCTCTGGGTATATACCCAAGAGTGGGAGTGCAAGATCATATGATAACTTTAGTTTTAGTTTTTAAGGAAACTGCATACCGTTCTCCATAGTGGTTGTACCAATTTACATTCCTACCAACAGTATAGGAGGGTTCCCTTCTCTCCACACCCTTTCCAGCATTTATTGTTTATGAATTTTTTGATGATGCCCTTTCTGACTGGTGTGCAGTGATATCTCACTGCAGTTTTGATTTGCATTTCTCTAATAATTAACGATGTCGAGCATCTTTCATGTGCTTCTTAACCATCTGTATGTCTTCTTTGGAGAAATGTCTGTTTAGGTATTCTGCCCATTAAAAAAACATGCTAGGTATACTCAGGAATATAAATCTTAAAAGATACACTCAACTTCAAAGGTTTACAAACTGTTCAATAAATAATCTCTATTTGGAGGGTCAGAATTGCTAATTAAATTGTTTGAATATTAAAAAATTAATAAACTGGGATACAGGTATAGGACTAAACTGAAGTATTAATATGTGAAAGTGATCAAAAAGCTGTGAGTTCTGTGCTGCATATCATTAAGGGTTTGAACACAGAGATTCAATGTCATTAAAGATAGCTATTGAAAAAAATAAAGCAATTCCATATTTGTATCCCAATGAACTGAACTCTTCAATAAACCAGGTAGGTGCAGAAGGATCTTGGGTTATTTTTAACATTAATAATACCATAATGTATATATCATACTGTAACTTGCTTTTTCTCATTGGGCAATATGTCTCCAAGATCTTCATATGTTAATACACTTATATTTTGTTGTAATTTATAACTGCTGCATAGACTTCCACAGTCTGGGGTTCCTAGAGTTTGTTTAGCCATTCTGTGGTTGATGGGTTTTCAGCTGTCATGAAATAGCCTGATGATTAGCCCAGTTAGACTGTGAGAGACAGCAAAGTTTGACACAGATCTCTAAAGTAGGACCATGCCTTCTGAACCACCTAAGGACATGCCCATAATTTCTGAATCCCTGGTCCTCTCTAAGGCTAGGTTTTAAGGACATGAAGATTGGGGAAAGTGACAGAACAGGTTCCCTAGGGGGAGTACTGTCTTCTTCAACTTCCTAGTTATTGTTCTTCAAAACTCTGTTTTAATGAGGTAGAGCAAGGCCAGTTATTTCAGGTCAAAACTTTTTTTTCTCACCTAAGAACTGAAGTGAATTCATTCCTTCTTCCAAATTTTGGTTCTGTGGCAATTAACCACTAATGTTAGAAAAGTATTCCTAAAATCTTGAAATAGAGATTTACTGCAAACTCAAGGATTTATTAAAACAAATTTGCTTGCAGTTAGATATAATATTTAGATATAATATTTCATGTGCATTTGTCAAATACATATATTTTAACCTCTAATTTATGTTTTCAAAGTAATACATCTTCATAACAGGAGGGTATTTTTCTGGTGATACTTTGCCTCATTGCCATAATTACTGAATAGGTATAAGGGTATCCAAATAACTACATGCAATATTAAACATACATATTAAAAATTCTGAGTTCAGAATACATTAATGATTTCACATTCTGTAGGCCTTTGGTCATCATGGTCAAATATCTATAAATATATCTTAAAATTTAGTGAGCTCCTTCTCCTAAGAATTTTTGAATATAGATTCCAGGTGGTACAGCATTATAGTTCGACATCTATATACACCACAAGTCTAGTTGTAAGCCATCACCATACAGTTGACTTCCTTCACTCTCACCTCCCCCAACCCCCTTCTAACTAACAGATTCATATCTGTTCTCTGAGTTTGATTTTGTTTTATTTTGCCTTGGCTTTTTTTTTAGACTCCACATATGAGTGAAATTATACAGTATCTGTCTTTTTCCATCTGACATATATCACTTGGTATGTTTCTTTAGATTCTCTGCCCATTTTAAATTATGTTTGTCTGTGTTATTGAGTTCTTTATATTTTTGGATATTAACTCCTTATTGGATATGTGATTTGTAAATGTGTTCTCTCAGTTAGTAGGCCGGAGTCAGTTCCACAGAAGTCACCACTTACATTTTCTCATAGAAATTTTATGGTTTCAGGTCTTACATTCAAGTCTTTAATATACTGTGAGTTAATTTTTGTAAAAGGTATATGATACACATGATCTCTGCCAAAAGGCCAGGAAGCGATGCATATAATTTAAGATTATAGCCTAGTTTCATTCTTTTGCATTTTTCCCATTGTCCAGTTTTCCCAGGACAGTTTATTGAAGGGATATGCTTTTCTGAATTGCATTATATTCCTTTTCATAATTATCTGCATTTGTGTGAGTTTATTTTTGGGATGTCAGTTCTATTCTATTTATCTCTGTGTGATTTTGGGCCAGTACCATACTTCTTGATTACTATACTTTTGTAGTATAATTTGAAATAAAGGATCATGTTACCTCCAGCTTTGATATTCTTTCTCAAGTTTGTTTTGGCTATTTAGGATCTTTTGTGATTTAATACAAAATTTAGAATTATTTGTTCTAGTTCTGTGAAATAGGCCATCAGGATTTTGGTAGACATTGCATTGACTCTGTAGATTGCTTTGGGTAGTATGGCCATTTTAATTATTTTAATTCCTCCAATCCATTAACAAGTTATTATTAACAATATTTTTTTGTTTCATTAACAATATTTTTCTTTAATTTTTTTTTATCAGAAACTTTTAGTTTTCAGTGTACAAGTCTTTCACCTCCTTTATCAAAATTCACTGCTGGGTATATTATGCTTTTTGATACAATTGTAAATGGGATTGTTTTTTCACTGTGCATTATTTATGTATGGAAATACCATAGATTTATGTCTGTTGATTTTATATCCTATAACTTTACAGAATTCATTGATTGATTCTAACAGTTTTTGATGGAGTCTTAAGGGTTGTTTATACACAGTATCATGTCATCTGTGAATAATGATGGTTTTACTTCTTTGTCTCCAATTTGGGTGCCTTTATTTTTCTTGCCTAATTTTACTGGAATTTCTAATGCCAAATTGATTAAGTGTGATGAGAATGGGTATCCTTATCTTCTTCCTGATGTTAGAGGAAAAGTTTTTAGCCTTTCACCATTGAATATGATGTTGGCTGTGTGTTTTTTACACATGGTCTTAATAATGTTGAGGTAGGTTTTATCAATACTAACTGTGTTGAGAATTTTTATCATAAATAAAAGTTGAATTTTGTCAAATGCTTTTTCTGCTTCTTTAACACATTAATGACCAGGGGAATTTTGCAGAAACTAATGCCTGTGGGTAGCAGTTTGTTATCTAAGTGAATATTTAAATGTCTCCAATTAATAGCATTTCGTTAACAAAAGACATATTAATACATCTCTGGTCATTGATGTGTTAAGATGATCGTATGATTTTTTCCTTCATTTTGTTAATATGATGTATTATGTTGATTGATTTGTGGATGTTGAACCATCCTTGCATCCTTGGGATAAATCCTGCTTGATTGTGGTGTATGATCCTTTTAAAGTATTATTGGATTTGGTGTGCTAATATTTTGTTGAGAATTTTTGCATCTATGTTGATCAAGGACAATAGCCTGCATTTTTACTTTTTGTAGTGTCTTTGTCTGGTTTTGGTACAAGGGTAACAGTGCTCCAAAACTAGGTTTGGTAGGTTTCTCTTCTCAAGTTTTTAAAAAGAGATTTGAAAATAGAAATTAAATCTTCTTTGAATGTTTTGTAGAAACCTTAAGTGAAAACATCTGGTCCTGGGTTTTTGTATTTTGGGAAATTTTTATTACTGTTTCAATGTCCTTACTAGTAATCAGTCTATTCAGATTTCTTCATGATTTTAGTCTTAGAAGATGGTATGTTTTCCATAAACTTAGCCATTTATTTAATGTCCAGTGTATTGGCATATAATTTTGTATTAGTCTCTTATGATCATTTATAATTTTTGTGGTATCAGTTGTAACTTCTCTTTCATCCCTGATTTTATTCAAGTTCTTTCTCTCTTTCCCTTGATGAGTTTGGCTAAAGGTTTATCAGTTTCATTTTTCTTTTCAAAAAACAGTTCTTAGATCATTGATCTTTGGTAAGTCTCTTTTATTTATGCTCTGATCTTTAAAATTTCCTTAATTCTACTAATTTGGGGCTTTTATTTCTAGATTCTTTAGATGTAAGGTTAGATTGCTTACTTAGGATTCTTATTTCTTGAAGTAGACAGTATTGCTGTAAATTTATTTCTTAGATTTTAGCATGTAATATTTCTGTTATCATTTGTCTGTAGTGTTTTTTTTTTTTTTAATTTCTCTTTTGGCTTTTCAGATGGCCCATTGATTGTTCAGTAACATGTTGTTTAATCTCCATTTTTTTCTTGATTGATTTCTAATTTCATAGCATATGATTGGAGAAAGTGCTTGATATGATTTTAGTCTTCTTGGACTTAACTTAAGTGATCTATTCTGGAAAATGTTCCTTGGGCACTGCAGAAGAATATATTATACTGCCTTTGAATGAAATGTTCTACATAGATCTTTTAAGTCTATCTGATCTGATGTTTCATTTATAGCCAATGTTTCCTTATTGACTTTCTGTCTAGAATGATATATCCATTGTTATATGGGATATTAAAGTCCCTTACTATTATTGTATTGCTTTCAATATTTTCCTTTAAGTCTATTAATATTTGCTTTATATATCTTGATGATCCTCTGTTGGGTGCATATACATATATAAATGTTGTATCATTTGCTGAATTGACCCATTTCTCATTATGCAATGTTCTTCTTTGTATTTTATTACAGTCTTCTTTTTAAAGTCTATTTAATCTGATATGAATATTGCTTCTCCAACTTTCTTTTCATTCCATTTGCTAATGGAATATCTTTTTCCCATCCCTTCATTTTCAATTTGTTTTTTCTTCTGAAGTAATTCTCTTACAGGCTGCATATAGATGGATCTTAGTTTTTTACATCTGTTTGGCCACTCTATGTCTTTTGACTGGTGAATTTAGTCTAGTCAGTTTTAAAGGAATTCCTGGTAGTTATTCAGGCTTTCCTGACAGCCCAGTTGGTAAAGAATCTGCCTGCAATGCAGGAGACTTGGATTTGATCCCTGGGTTGGGAAGATCCCCTGGAGAAGGGAAAGGCTACTCACTCCAGTATTCTGGCCTGGAGAATTCCATGGACTGTATAGTCCATGGGGTCACAAAGAGTTGGACTCCACTGAGCCACTTTCACTTTCATGTACTTATTTGGGTTTCCCTGGTGGCTCAGCAGTAAGGAATCCTCTTGCCAATGCAGCAGACACAGGTTCAGCCCCTGTGTTGGGAAGATCCCCTGGAAAAGGAAATGCAACCTACTCCTGTATCCTTGCCTGGGTAATCACATGAACAGAGGGGCCTGGTAAGTTACAGGTCATGGGATTGCACACGTACTTATTCACATTTTATTAATTATTTTTGTAGTTCCTCTCTGTTTCTTTCATTTCTTTCTTACTTTCCTTGTGCTTTGATGGTTTTCTTTAGTTTTATGCTTAGATTTCTTTCTTATTTTCTTTTGTATATTCACTATAAATCTTTTCTTTTTGGTTAGTGTGAAGTTCACATGATATCCTATGTAAGTAGTAGCCTGTTTTAAGTTTGTTGAAACTTAAATTTGAACATTTTCCAAAGCTTTATCTTTTTACTCCCCACCATGTTTTATGTTTTTGATAATACATTTTGCATCTTTTTCTTTTATACATCCCTTAAATGATTACTGTAAATTATTTTGTTATTTCTACTACTTTTATCTTTTAGCCAACTTGATGGATATGAGTTTGAGTAAACTCTGGGAGTTGGTAATGGACAGGGAAGCCTGGTGTGCTGCAGTCCATGGGGTCGCAAAGAGTCAGACACGACTGAGCAACTGAACTGAACTGAATTGATATTTTAGCCATCATGCTTGCTTTATAAATTATTGGCCCACTACACTTATTATATATTTATCTCTTCCAGAGAGATTTTTATTTTTTTGTTTTTGTATTATTGATTAGTGCCATTTCTTTTCAGCTTAAAAATGTCTCATTAGTATTTCTAGTAGGACTGATTTAGTGGTGATAAACTCCCTTAATTTTTTCTCTCTTGGAAACTCTTGATCTCTCCTTAAATTCTGAATGATAACCTTGTTTGATAGAGAAATCTTGGTTGGAAGCTTTTTTTTTTTTTTTTCCTTTTGGCACTCTGAATATATCATGCCACTCCCTTCTGGCCTGTAAAGTTTCTGATGAAAATCTGCTAGTAGCTGTATGGCATTTCCCTTGTACATAACAAGTTGTTTTTCTTTCGCTGCTTTTAGGACCCTCTTTTTCCTTAACTTTTACCATTTTAATTTTTATATGCTTTGGTGTGTCTATTTGGATGCTTCTCTGGGTTTCCTGGACCTGGATGTTTGTTCCCCTCCCTGAATTAGGAATGTTTTCAGCCATTATTGTTTCAAATAATTTTTCTGGCCATTTCCTTCTTCTCCTTCTGACACTCCTATTATGTGAATGTTATTCCACCTGATGTTGTCCCAAAGGTCCTATAATTTTTCTTCACTTTTTGAAAATTGAAAAAAAAAAATGCTGCTCTGCTGGGATGAGTTCCATTGTTTTGTCTTCTAGCTTACTGATTCATTCTTGTACCTCATTGTATCTGCAATTGAATCCCTCTAATGTGCTTTTCAGTTTAGTTATAACTTCTGTTTGGTACTTATTTTCTATCTGTTGAAGTGCACGCTGTGTTCAACCATTCTTCTCCTGAGTTCAGTGAGCATCTTTATGACCATGACTTTGAACCCTTTATCAGAGGGATTGTTTATCTCCATTTTGGTCAGTTCTTTTTTGAGGTTTTTAAAATTTTTTTTCTCTTCCTTTGATTGGAATATATTCCTCTGTGTCCTCATTTTGCTTAATTCTCTGTGTTTTTTCTATGTATTAGGTATATCAGTCATCTCCCAGTCTTGAAAGAGTGGCCTGACCTGTGGGGCTCAGAAGCTCAACCCTGCTTGTCCATCTTGTCCTCTTATTGTTATGGGGCTGCAGATATCATGGAGCACTAGCTGGCCCACACCAGCTATGGGGCCCAGCAGCTGCTGCCACAGCGTGCTGGAGGGAAGAGCTCTTAGTAGGGTGCCCCCACTGGCATAATAGGTTAAACGAAGACTTCCAAAATGGCTCCTGTTAGTGGCAATATTAACAAGGTAGCCTGAACATACATAATGGCTCTCACCAGTGACCCATTCCTGGGGAGTGACCCAGCTGGCTCCTGCTTCTTTGGCAGACACTTCAAAATTAGTAAGTGGGTCACATTCATCTATGGTTCACGTGCTTTTCAAACTGGTGTTTTTGCACTGGTTTGGGTTTGAATGAGTCTGCTTGTGAACCCTTGAAGAGTGGGTTTTATGTTCCCTGCAGTTCTATAATTTTCCTGGGCATATTTTCTGTTGGTTTTCAAAGTCATATGTTCTAGGGGCTCATCTATCCAACAAAGGATCAAAAGGTTGAGGTGTTTGATGTTGGACTCATCTCTCACTCCTTTGTGGATCACTGCAGCTGGGGTGTGGGCTTTTCCTTAGCAAGCCCATGTCTCTGCCTCTCCTACCCATCTCAATGTTGCCCTTCACCCTTTGTTGTGGAGGCTCTGTTGATCCAGTTTTCATTCCCCTCCTGAGGGGATTAATCTATATATAGTTGTAGATTTGTTGTCTCTGTGGGAGGAGGTAAACTCAGGATCTTACTACACTGTCATCTTGAACCTTCTTTCTAGGAATTTTCTATTTTTTTGGCCTTTGCAACCTACCTCATGAAACTTTAGAATGAGTGCATCACACTATTCACCCAATAGATTTTTCTTAGAAATATCTCTTCTTTGTTTTCCCCTAAGAGAAGAAAAATATGACATAATCCTTTTCTCATCTATGAATGGGGCATTTTTGTACAAATACAATTTGAGCATTTGTATTGATTTTCTGATTGTCTCTTGTATTTGGTTCTTAGTGTTAAATTTTTAGCAACAAATACATTATTGTTATTATTATGTACCAACCCAGGTTGCCTGATGGAGTGATTGTGTTCCTAGTCACTGTTAGAAAGAATGGCTGCTTCAGATATTTTCTCCTGATTTATAATTGTATTCTAAGCTCCATTTGCAGGTGTCAGTCAAGTGGCCACTATATATTTTACAGATAATATAATATCTGCATTTTATATATATATATATATATATATATATATATATATATATATGATCTGTATATATCTCCTTTCTCCTGAAAACTTGGCTCTCAGATGAACCAACTGCCAGTGGCTTTTAGCACTTTTTTCCTCTAAGGAAAAAGTAAAAACAAATCACTTAGTATATTTGGAAAATTTTCTGTTGGAAGGATTTATAGAACCACGGGACCATAAGGGAAACTAAGCCCATAGAGTCCATTCCCCTGCCCCAGGCAGGTCAGCAGTTGGTATCCCAAGTATACTGACCCTCCTCTTCTTATCACTTTTCAGAATAAGAGATTGTATTTCTCACTCTGGATGATCCATTCTAATATTTAATAATCCTCAATGTAGGCTATTTCTCTTTTAGCCTCTCTAAGAGATAGAGTTGGAAACTATCAGTTTCTTGTCTGTATGTATCTACAGTACTTGGCTGAGACTTGGCATTGGTAGGTGAGGTAATTTGCTACATTTGAAAACATTATCTTTCTTTAACACAGTTTGTGTTTTTATCATTTGTGTGGTTTTCTTCGATGCTTTCTCCAAGTGCTCAGGGTCAGATCCAGAAAAGCTACCCGTGTCATGTTGCTGTGGGCATGTAGTGGGCCAAATGCTAAGAGGACCCTCAAGATTTCCTAACAATAGACGTGTGTGGAAAAGACAGATGGCTTCCTTTGTATCTGATAGATTCCCACTGACTGAACATCTGTGAGAGGAATGAAAGGTATTTACTTTGAGATCCCATTTGTATCAGTAGGAAATCAAATGTAAGCCTTTGAACAGTTTCCAGAAGTAAAGGCAGAAGGCTTTGCAAGTCTGTTGCTTCATTCCCCCTTCTAACCACCATTTCCCTCACTGCTTGACATTAAGCAGAGCTTGCTCTATTGTCTCATCTTTTGTGATGACACCAGCCACCTAAAGCTAGTTAGCCACAGGACACAGGTCAAACCAATAGAACATTCTGGCAGGGTCACATGGCCTACATCCTGGAGATGTATACCACAGTACAGAGTGACTTTTCCTTTTTTTTTTAACCTCTCACCTTCATCTGTTCATCACAGGGAAGCAATTCTGGGATTGATATATGGTAAGAGAGTCCTGGGAGAAGGAAATGGCAACCCTCTCCAGTACTCTTGCCTGGAAAATACCATGGACGGAGGAGCCTGGTGGGCTGCCGTCAATGGGGTCGACAGAGTCAGACACGACTGAAGCGACTTAGCAGCAGCAGCAGCAAGACAGTCCCAGATGGCCCAGTAGTAAAGAATGTGCGTGCCAGTGCAAGAGATGCAAGAGACACAGTTTCCATCCCTGGGTCGGAAAGATCCCCTGGAGTAGGAAATGGCAACCCACTCCAGTATTCTTGCCTGGAAAATTCCATGGACAGAAAAGCCTGGTGGGCTACAGTTTGTGGATCTCAAGGATTTAGACATGACTGAGTACACACAAGGGATCATGCATAGATTTTGTTGATAACTCAGATTATTTTTCATAATGAAAATATACATAGAATTAGGGATGCTTTTACCCTCTAGATTTCTTCCCAATATCGAGGTAACAGGGTACAGGAATAGTAACTTGAAGTTTCTCAGAAGGCACAGACTAAAAAGGAGTTGAAAAGTTTTCGAAGAAATCTCACATAGTCTACAAAAGATAAGAATTTTTAAATTAAGCATATTCTTATTGAGCCTTTGTTATGGCACTGTGTTATGTGCCACACAAGATGTGGTAGCTATCTTCAATAACTTACTTAGCCTAGTCAAAGAAGACCCTTACAGTAAGTGATATTAAGTAATAACAGTTATTGCAAATCAGGTGTGCCTACATTTAGTCTTGAAAAATTAGTGAAATCCAGTTAGGTAAAAGAGAAGAGGAGGGGCAAGAGAAGGCGGTAAGAAAAAGAATAGCTTCTGCAAGGAACCACAAATTATCCAGGATGGTGGAATATATACTACAAGGAGGAGAGATGATAAGATGTCAGGATGGATAGGCATGATGGGTGGGGAACAGTTTACAAAGCATTTGGGAGTTAACCTGAAGACAATAATAAATCATTGCTGGCAAAGGCATAATCATATTTGTGGTTTAATAGTCATTTGTGTGGGTGGGAGGAGAGAGGTTTGAAGAAGAATAAATTGATGGAGACAAAGTTGGAGTCAGGGAAACCATTAGAAAAATTGTTGAAATAATTGATAAGATAGACTTAAACTAAGGTAGTATCATTTATGATGGAAAGAGTTTTATTGGAGATGGAATGTGAACCATACTTCTGAGGAAGAACAAATAGAATTTCATTGATTGACTATGGCAGTTGAGGGAGAAGAACCTCCAAATTTTGGTTTCAGAAGAGAAGACACTGAATTTAGTTTTCACTTTATGAATTGTACAGTGTCTATGGGATATCCAAGTGGCAATGGCCAGTGAGTCTGGAGCTTTCTTTGATAGTCCCCAGTATATATCTATAAATGAAGTCATAACAGTAGGTGAAATTACAAAGGAATTTTACACTGCTCTTGCCTTACCCTAGAGCACACCTATCCTGGTATTGATTATGGTGTTCTACGTCTTCAGGATCACTTTTTTCTTGGACATTAGTGAGCAAATCCTTCCATTGTTTCTGCTTTCTGAACTCTATGAACTCTCACCTTCTATTATTACAATCTCATTAATATTTCATGATCCATTCTAGTTTTCATGAGGATATGGACAAATGTCATCTTCTTTGTGGCATAAATAAATGTCTTAATTTGGGTATTAGCCATGCTCATACATCAAAGTAAAATGAGATTAAAGAAAAGCCCTTCTACTGTATGTTGATGCTTCTGAGGTAGCTTCATCAGTGACAGTTCCTTGCCTTGTTACTAGATGTGGAGGCGGTTGTTTTACTTGTAATTCTATTCCTTGACTACAAGAACTAGAATCTGAAAACGTTTGTCACTGTTGTTTTCCACAGAATAGTCTATATATCTATTCATCCCTGACCGTGAGTTGTGAGTGTTTATAGAAATGGGGGTGGGGAAGAGGAGGGGCTTTCAGAACTTGATTTTCTAAGGCCTGACAAAAGAGTAAATATTTTTAGATTAAAAAAAAAAACCCAACAATTTAGAACAGCAACTAAATGCATCTCAGTGTTCTGATGATTTGAATGTTCTAAATGAGGAAGCACTGGAGCAGCATCTGTGCTTGTCTCCTTGCCACATCTCTGATTCCCTTTGAGTCCCTGGGAAGTAAGATGACTCTGAGCACCAATTGCTCACAAATTTCTTCTTCTCTTCTGAAATAAATCTGTGCTAGCAAGTCTCCTAATATGCAGATGCTGCTCTGTTGAGTCAAAGAACATTCTAAGTAGAGGCATTTGCATTCTGATGACGAGTTTCTGCACTTTTAAAATGAGACTCTTGAGGAGTCAGGTATGTTTCCTGAATCTATTAGAATAGATGGAATAGATTCCATGCCCATTTTTCTGCTATTTTATTTGTTCTGGGGTTAAGACCCTATTGGAGATGTATGGCTCTATATAAAAAGATGAGCTTTGCCCCAAATATCTAGATGATTATACCAGTTCTCTGCTTTCTTTGACTAGTGAAGACAGAGCACAGCTCTCCTTGAACACATGGGGGATGTGGGTATGGGAGGAAGTTGCTGATGTGAACTGGATTCTCATGGTTCACCCTAGCTCATTTGATTTTAGGGGTAAGGCTTCTGTATTAGTAAAAAAAAAAAAAAAAAAAGCTGCCAATTGGAGTTCATGTTGAAGGTTCCAGTACATTGTATTCAGGATAGTTTTTATTTAGATGGTAAAAGAGTCAAAAATTCTAATGAGTCTGATGGACTTATTGAACTTGAGAGAGGTAACCGTCTGGGAGCAGGAGAATGAAGGGTGAAAGAGTAGGTTTGAGGCAGAAATATGGCCATCAGGATGGGCTCTGGAGATGGACCAACCATTTATCATGGCAAGAGGGTCATGCAAACTATTTTGGAGTTCAGAGTGGTACTGAAAACAGAAATTTGAAAAATGTAAAAATTACTCAAAATTGGGTAGGATTTATCTGGTCTGGTACTTACATCAGAACATTTAACTACAAAGATTAAGAAATGACCATCTTTATAACCAATGTGAAGCTAATTCACCCAGAAGCAGCAGCCTGGTATTAATGGTGGCATTGGTGCCAAAGAAGTTGGCAGGCAGCTTTCTGGGTACTGCCATAACCAGGGGTGTTGTTAGCATGTACCTTCATAGACTTTTGCATAAGTTGTAGTAGCAGCAGTTAAGTGCAGTGACCGGAAAACTAAGAGCAGTCTCAATGAATAATTGTCTTTCTTGATGTTATTCCTAGGGTCAACCTGGCAAATTATTTTTTACCTCCATTTATCTACTGTGGTTATATGCACTGCTGTAGCAGGGCATGTTTAGGGTTCTCTCTGTCTCTCTTTCTTTCTTTCTCTTTCACATACATCTACAGACCCCTATAGGTCAGATGGCATTGTTTAGAGGCTGTAAGATTTATCTGATGACCCAGAATTTTGCTGATACAGGTCACCACAGAATATAATGTGGCCATTTTAGGATAGATCATGACCATCTAAACAGAAGGCAGGGGTCTGAAACACTTTTGAGCCTGGTGGACCAAGAAAAGTCAACTTAAGTGGCAAGATCAGCTCCATAAACCAGGACAGTTAGGGTACAAAATAATTCTATGGGCTCAAGTCAGAAATGGTAAGAAAACTACTGCAACTCTTTTACCTCTAAACTATACCAAGTTACATTTCATTGTCATGCTCTGGGGCAGCTATTGTTACTGTCTCCGGTTAGGTCTCTTAAAGTCAGAGCCCAAGTCAGAGATTTGAGTGCACATGATTTATAAGGGGGATGTTCTCAGGAGAAAGGGAGAGAAGGTAGTAAGATAGTGTCAAGGAAAGAGTTAAGCAAACATTTGGGCTCAGCTTGATCCTGTGGGAGCCCTGGAACATAAAATGCACCGTGGAGTTCTACCTTGAAGGGAAGGGATTGCATTTTTGTACACTGATTCCCCCCAGTTCACTTAGCATAGGCGTAGGCATGGCCTAACACCTTGGGCGAAGTGGCTTTTGCCTGGATGTGGGCAATTACCCAGAGAGGATCACTCACAGCCGCAGGCAAAGATTCTCTGTCTATAACACAGGATAGAGGAGTTAGCAGGTAAACAGAAGTGTTGACCCCACCCTGTGTTTTCAGATGAGATAACTGAGACACAAAGTGAAGCTTTTTTAAGAAAATGTTTAATTGGAGTATAATTGCTTTAGAAGGTTGTGTTAATTTCTGCAAAGTGAATCAGATATATGTATTACATATATCACCTCCCTCTTGAGCCTCGTTCCCAGCTCCCTCCCGCATCTCACCCTCTAAGTCATCACTGAGCGCTGAGCTGAGCTCCTTGTATTATACAGCAGCTTCCCACAAGCTGTCTGTTTTACACATGATGGTGTTTATATGTCAGTGCTGCTCTCTCAATTCAGCTCTTCCACCAGTCAGTGGCAGAGCATAGATGTATATGGAGCTAGTGAACATAGATTACAGGATAGAGGTTGACTGGTTTTTACCCTCTACTGTTCTGTCTATGCACGTGTCCCTGGGTATATAACTAGTGTGTGCGTGCTCAGTCACGTAGTGTCCTACCATTTGCAACCCCATGGACTGCAGCCCACCAAGTTCCTCTATCCTTGGTATTCTCCAGGCAGGAATACTGGAGAGTGTGGGTTGCCATGCCCTCCTCCAGGGGATCTTCTTGACCCAGGGATTGAACCCAAGTTTCCTGTGTCCCCTGCATCGCAGGCAGATTCTTTACCACTTGAGTCCACCAGAGAAGTAGGTACCAAAAACAGAAATTAAAGCATGGAATGGAATTCCTGGAATCTTGGATGTACCTGAGGTACACACGGAAGCACCAGCATTACTTCAGTTGGTCAAGACGCAGTTCTCCATGAATCTCTTGCATTTCCCTAAGTCTTGTGAGAAGAAGCACTGACTGCCTTTACTCCTAACTATCTTTTCAGTAATGTTGTATAGTCAAAGTCTTGGAAGATGGAGATAGCGTCTCTTTCCCTCTGAGCAGGGGCAGGCATGCTTACTCTCTATTATATAAGGTTTGGGTTTCCTAAGCTCAGTTTTTCTCTCTAGTAATGTAAAATATTGAATACATAGATGTCACTTGGCCCAGTATGCATTGCCTGATGAGAACTGGGCTCAGGGAACTGATGCAAAAGTGATATACTCTAGCCACTATTGCTATGAGGAATAAAACCTCCTTTGTTTCTGACCCAGAAGTCTCATGTCTTCTGCCAGTGCCCATGAAACTGTGGCGGGCTAACTTGTTACTTGTTAGCATGCAAGTAGTGTAAAATCTTAGACCTGTCAAGTGATTGACCAATATATTACCACTTCTTGATTTATGAAAGGAGCTTTAACTTTGTGATTGGTAATTTGACTGTCTAGGAAAGCTTTAGAAGTTGCTTTTCCCCCAGAAAAAAGTATTCATGACAGTGCCAAACAATGATATGTCTACAATGTGCCTTTAAAATAATTTGCTCTCACAAGGATGAAGAGCCTCTTCATTAGATTAGTCAATTAAATTAATGTAATTAGATGGATTGCTTAATGGCCCCAGTTCTTCATCCCCTAGATCAGTAAGATGTTAACAGGTGTTCCGCAAGCAGAGTTTTAAAAATGCTTGCATGATTTAGGTTTGCCCTTTTATCTCTGCCATTACCACGAAATAACAAGCCCACTAGTCCTAGGATGTAATTTGAGGCACATGGAGTCGACACTGTCCCAGGCTTACCCAGACTAGGCCAGCTGACCCCTCGCTGTCCAAAGGCATGTGAGAGTACAAGCCAAGGCTAGCCAAACATCTCTGCTAAGGCCATTCTAGATCAACCTACAAACTTGACAGTTAAGTGAATGGCTGTTTTGTTTATCTTATTAATTTGGGGGATAGTTTATTACACAGAAAAAAAAAATTGTCACAGCTTTCCAAATGAATACATTGCTTTCATTTTTTTTTTTTTTTTTAGTAGACTTGGGGGCGGTGTTGCTCAGAGTTAGCTGTTGCAGCTCCAAACTACACATCTCAACTTTCAAAGCTACATGAACTCTGCTCTCTCTCTATTTGTTTTATATGGACAGACTAGGAAGCTTCCTTCCTTCCCTGCCTCCCTCCTTCCTTCCTCCTTTCTTCCTTCTTGGCCTCCCTTCTTTCCCTCCCTCCCTTCTTTCATTTGTTGGTTAATTTATTAAAGATTAATAAACTAACTTTTAGCAGACAGGTCCTGAGCATACAAAGATTAAAAGCTCATATATATGTGCTTTTTTTGAGGCAGGCAGATTCTTTACCACTGCCCCACCTGGGAACCCCTTTGAGGACATACACAGAGGAAAATATAAGTAGATATAAGTATTAACAGGATGTGTGCCTGCTGGGAACACAAAGGGCCAGTCAAAAGCCTCTGAGACATGGGCATGGGCAGCTTCACTAAAGAGGCATGGACTCAGGATTGAATAGGGACTGCCACAGTTACCCCTGAGTTCATGCTGGTACAATCAACATGGATTTTCCTACTCAGGAACCTACTCTATGCTATGCACTTTACTAGGCATGACTTGTATTCAGTTCTTTCAAGGACTTTATCTTTTTAGCTTAATTGCAGTAGCTTGGCATGCCTCCTTTATTTATGGGATAGCTATCTCTGAGATAAGTTGCACTTTAATCTGATGTCAATATTTAAACCTTATTGTGAGTCTTTCAGTTCCTTCCATCCTCCCTTCCTTCCTTCAATTGTTTTTTTTTTTTTTTTGGAATTGATATGATCTTTATTTTTTTTTATTCTCTTTTCAATTTTATTTTATTTTATTATTATTTTTTTAATTTTGTTTTATTTTTAAACTTAACATAATTGTATTAGTTTTGCCAAATATCAAAATGAATCCATCACAGGTATACATGTGCTCCCCATCCTGAACCCTCCTCCCTCCTCCCTCTCCATACCATCCCTCTGGGTCGTCCCAGTGCACTAGCCCCAAGCATCCAGTATCATGCATTGAACCTGGACTGGCATCTCGTTTCATACATGATATTTTACATGTTTCAATGCCATTCTCCCAAATCTTCCCACCCTCTCCCTCTCCCACAGAGTCCATAAGACTGTTCCATACATCAGTGTCTCTCTTGCTGTCTCGTACACAGGGTTGACAGAAAGGGTCAGACTGGATTATTGCAGGATGCACCCCTACACACACACACACACACATACCACACTGGAGAAAGGCAGGGGTCCGGTGACTGATTTGCTGGGTCTAAGTAGTCAAAAGGAAGGTCTCCATTATGGACTGGAAAATCTGTTTTTACATCCTTTCCCTTATGAATGTTCAAGGTGCTATAAATACACCATTCTCTGTCTTATCAACTTGGCCCCTATAATCAAGGAAGTAGTCCTCATTCTCAAACCTAAGGTACCATGAGATGGTGTCTCCGGGACTATTGTCTTGAAAGCAGGTTCCTTCACTGGTGTGCGTAACCTCAGCTCACACATTCTCTGCCCATTAATAAGACTACCTAAGGCTGTACCAATAATGGCTATTCTTAAACTTCCTTTTTTTGCTATAAAAAGATACTCATTTATTGCATTACTGGAATTATTAGAAAAATATCAGCCTCACATATTCAAGGACTCAAAAAGTGTAACAGATATTCCCATGAAATGAAAGAAATTCTCAAATACATAGTCTACTCATCACAGAAAGTTTCCTTTTTTGCCTCAGCTAATCACTAACTCCAAAACTTTATGCACCTTATTTGTTACCATTTGAAGGAATAAATACATCCTATACATAGACAAATTAATTTTATTTAATTGTAACTGGTAGAATTCTTTTAAGCAAACAAACAATAGATTGATCTACAACAACCAAATCATAAGCTGGTAGCTCTGGCCTTAGGATACACTGGAAACAGAGTTGTTGTGTGCATTTGCACATTATGTCCCTGGACAAGGGAGCAAGTAGAAGCTGGCATCCAATCCTTGCTTCATTCCCCAAGCTGTGCTCTTTAACATGATTTTATGTCAGTCCAAGGTATCTTCTGTTCATCTTCAGGGCAAGGTCTTCTCAGAGGCAGCACATTCCTCTAATTGGTTCTCTCAAAGGAGATGTCCATTTTCTCCCTCTCATCTGCTCGTTCTTTGCTCTTTTAGCTCAATAAGAGTCTCACTGTAGAGCTTAAGTCAACTAGATTCTCACAGTTCAAGCATGTTTGCAGGATATACCTCACTAGCTAACCGAGTGTGATAATTGAGTTGGCGTGGCAATAGCATTAGTGATGGTGTCATTCACAGTCATTAACTAAACTTTAATATTAGTTTAGATCATTACTGTGATCATGCTAAGAATAATCATAGCAACTGTGGGAATGAGGAAGTACAAGTCTCTTAACTATAAATCAGAATCTCCTGTAGATGGATTTGAGTCTGCATCAGAAGCACCGAGGAATAGAATTGATTCTGCAGGGGAAAAAATGTGAATCACAATTCACAAGAGCAATGTGAGAAGCTCTTCAGGTATGCAGAGGAAATAGGGGGAAGATGAGAAATATGACTATGAATGTAGAGGAAAGAAGGCAACAGCTTTACCAGATAACTAAAAGTGCTTCTGAATAGGGAACCCAAACTATGGGAACCAGATTAATTTAGGAAAAAAAATATTGAAAATGTTTCTTGATTCAAGAAAAGATCTCACACTGGGATGACCAAAAAGTCTTACTTATATTGGCAAAATTAATAAAATGATTCCTACATCTAGATATAGTCAAGCACAACTTTTGAATTGTAAAGAGGAGAAAATATCCTATGGGTACCTCCAAAAAAGGAAGAAAACAAATAGAATGTTTATCCACAGAGACATTAATAGTAGAATGGTGACAATTGATTTCCTCCAAAAATAAATGCTAGAACACAATGGAACAACATCTGGAATTTTGGTAGCTGTGAGAATAAAGATTATTAGCCCAAATTTTATACCCAACCAAACAGTTGTTCAAAATGTTTTCCTATAGGAACTAGTAAATACACTACCCTTTAATCCTTTTTTAAAAAGCTACTTGAAGACCCTCTCCAACTGACTAATGAATTTGTAATAATTACATGAGAATTAATTATTAAAATACAAATCAATACAAAACTGCCAAGAGAAACTTTTGGTATTGGTAGAGTTCATAATTATGGTTTTAATACTTTTCAAGAAATCCCAAAGGCCTGTGATATGTAGCAGGTTTTCATTGTGTTAAAGCTGAAAGCTGACGAGTGGATCACAAAGCCAAGGAGCTAATCTGGTCAGTACTGCAGCATCTCTATCTTTGTATGTGCAGTGTCTTCCTTTACAGAGTAAACCTAGTGTCCTAGTTTAAAATATCATTTCTTTGTTTTAAAAATGGACATCAGTTGAGAGAAAAATCATAGAAAAAGTCAACAAAGCAAGTAATGCTGTGAAGATTGGCTCAGAAAGAGACCTACTAGATGTATGTCAATTATTTCATTCCATAAATTACTGAACACTTATTACATTCTTGTCATTGTCTTGAATCTGGGAAAATGATGATGGAGGCAGTTGGGGGCCTCTTACATTGCATGGATTTGGCATTTGTACAATCATTAAGCAAATAAGTAGTGAGATAAGATGACCTGGTTTACACTTTGAAAGACTACTTTGCCATAAGGATGAAGGCAAACATGGAATCTGAGTTCCATTTGAGAGATGATGACATCCACATGATAGGTAAAAAATAATAGCATAGAAAAGTGTAGTAGCAGTGGAGAAAATGAGAGAAAGTGTTCTAGTCTAGCACACAACAAATCTGAGATGTCTGTGAGACATTCAGGTGGAAATATCCATCTGAATAGTTGGGGATTCAATTCTTGAGTTCAGAAATGTTGAAGATACAAGCACAGAATATTGTTGAGAACCATCAGCATATAGATGACATTTGAACCCATAGAAATTGATGATGTCATTAAAAGAGAGAGCACAGGGAAAGAAAAGGAGACCAGAACTGATTACTGAGGACCATGAAAAACAGGACAAACAGCAATCGTATTTCATATTTCTGAGGGAAAAAGCTCTCTTGAATATAGGCATTGTAGCAGGTATTCAGGTTCCCCATTGTTTGTTACAGTCATGGTCAAGGCTCTGAAACTTAACAGGGTCAAATTCTGGGCTCCAGCCTTGGACAATGGGACTTTTCAATTGTCTGACCGAGAAAGCATAACCCCTTCATTTGGCAGTCAGTGGCATTTATTTGATAGAATGCGAGTTAGCCCAGCTCTGCCAGTTCCATGTTTAAGGGTGATAACTCACTAGCCGCACTCCTGATGTGAATAGGGAACTGGGATCTAAGACTTGGTTACAACTGTATAACTTAGTAAATTACTGGAAAGATTACCTATGTTAGCATTCTGAATTGGAGAAGCATCATACCCTCCTATGGTCTGATAAGGTTCTCGGTGTCCAAGTCTTTTGGCTGACTTGTGTTGACTGCTTGAAGCCCTGAGCTCTAGCCAGTTTCTGTGAATGTAGTTGCTAGGGTCCCACAGGAGATGCTTTCAACCTACATTCTGATTCTGAAAGTTCATGTCTATGTACTATATCCAACTGTCAGAAACATACCTTTTCAATCCTGAGAGCTATGAGGCTAGTCACTGGCATCACTTTTAGAGACACTGGAAGTTAATTAGTAATGGTCAATGGACTACCCTCAGGAGGCTGGTCCTTTTCACCTAAGGCAGCCAAAGGAGTTCGTTCCTAAGAACAGTCAGGAGAGGAATATTCTTAAGTCTGAAAAATATAGCTGGATCAATAGCATCCTCAGCTGTAGCTCAGAGGTTGAGAAAATGCTAACAGAATTCACAGCATTACTCTCAAGCCTTCTCCAATGACTCCTGAAGAGAGATGAGACATCTTATATAGCTTTCTTCTATGATTCATTGTTGCTAGTTTCATTAGCAGGGTACTTGTATGGATGTGAAATTTGGACTGTGAAGAAAGCTGAGCGCCGAAGAATTGATGCTTTTGAACTGTGGTGTTGGAGAAGACTCTTGAGAGTCCCTTGGACTGAAAGGAGATCCAACCAGTCCATCCTAAAGGAGATCAGTCCTGGGTGTTCTTTGGAAGGACTGATGCTAAAGCTGAAACTCCAATACTTTGGCCACCTCATGAGAAGAGTTAACTCATTGGAAAAAACTCTGATGCTGGGAGGGATTGGGGGCAGGAGGAGAAAGGGACGACAGAGGATGAGATGGCTGGATGGCATCACTGACTCGATGGACAGGAGTTTGGGTGAACTCCAGGAGTTGGTGATGGACAGGGAGGCCTGGCGTGCTGCGATTCATGGGGTCGCAAAGAGTTGGACACGACTGAATGACTGAACTGAACTGAACTGAACTGTTGTGGTTATAGGAATCAGCAAACTAAAATCGACTGGAATGGATGAATTTAACTCAGATGACCATTATATCTACTACCGTGGGCAAGAATCCCTTAGAAAAAATGGAATAGCCATCATAGTTAACAAAAGATTCTTAAATGTAGTACTTGGATGCAATCTCAAAAACGAGAGAATGATTTCTGTCCGTTTCCAAGGCAAACCATTAAATATCACAGTAATCCAAGTCTATGCTCCAACCAGTCATGCTGAAGTTGAGCAGTTCTATGAAGACCTAAAAGGCCTTCTAAAACTAACACACAGAAAAGATGTCCTTTTCATTATAGGGGACTAGAATGCAAAAGTAGGAAGTCAAGAAACACCTGGAGTAACAGACAAATTTGGCCTTGGAGTATAGAATGAAGCAGGGCAAAGGCTAACAGTTTTGTCAAGAGAAGGCACTGGTCATAACAAACACCCTCTTCCAACAGCACAAGAGAAGACTCTACACATGGACATCACCAGATGGTCAACACTGAAATCAGATTGATTACATTCTTTGCAGCCAAAGATGGAGAAGCAATACACAGTCAGCGAAAACAAGACCGGGATCTGACTGTGGCCCAGATCATGAACTCCTTATTGCCAAATTCAGACTTAAATTGGATAAAATGGGGAAAACCACTAGACCATTCAGGTATGACCTAAATCAAGTCCCTTATGACTATACAGCAGAAGTGAGAAATAGATTCAAGGGATTATATCTGATAGACAGAGTGCCTGAAGAACTATGGACAGAGGTTTGTGACATTATACAGGAGAAAGGGATCAAGACCATCCCCAAGAAAAAGAAATACAGAAAGGCAAGATGGTTGTCTGAGGAGGCCTTACAAATAGCTGTGAAAAGAAGAGAAGCAAAAGGCAAAGGAGAAAAGGAAAGATATACCTATTTGAATGCAGAGTTCCAAAGAATAGCAAGGAGAGATAAGAAAGCCTTCCTCAGTGATCAGTGCAAAGAAATAGAGGAAAACAATAGAATGGGAAAGACTAGAGATCTCTTCAAGAAAATTAGAGGTACCAAGGGAACATCTCCTGCAAAGATGGGCACAATAAAGGACAGAAATTGTATGAACCTAACAGAAGCAAAATATATTAAGAAGAGGTGGCAAGAATACACAGAACTATACAAAAAGATATTCATGACCCAGATAATCATGATGGTGTGATTACTCACCTAGAGCCAGACATCCTGGAATGTGAAGATTAGTTGCAGAGGTCACCACCTGTGAGAAACACACCAAAGGCTGAGAACGGCTTAGGTGACAATCCTTTAGGAAGTATTGAAGTTAAGTTATTATGGACCCCCTCTGTCTCATGATTTCAGATATTTCCTTTTGAATAGTCAAAGGGCCTCTTCTAGAATACTCTTACTGTCTGTTCCATACTTGGAGTCAGTCACCTTGGCAGGGACCTTAGAATTGTCCCATCACCTCCATATGGCTCCTGCCCCAAGGTGCTCTGATTGCTGAATTCATACATTTGCACTCAAGGTGAACAAAGTGGCATGGTGTACCTGGAAAGCCTGTGGCAAGAGTCTGGGTCCAGAATTTCAGCATCGCATGAGGTAAGGGAAATGTAGCATGGGTTCCCTTGAGTCATCTGGTTGGCTGGACTAGGACCAGTCAGGAGAAAGCAATGCCTCTCTGTGGTGTCTGCCTGTTCCTTAGCACAGTATGTAGTTTGCAATTCGCAACCTCTGAAGGAATCCAGATTAGTCCTACTAGTGCCTCTAATTAGCAGAATCTAATTGGAAACTATCTTTTAAGTAAGTCTGAAAGATGCTATTTTAGGCTCTACAATCTTAAGTAGTGAGAAGAGCTGAGAATGGCAGCAAAGGTACAGAGTTTAATAAATAATACCTGGTACAGTCTACTTCTTCGGATTTTCAGTGTCCAAACACACCCTTATATCCACATCTAACTCCTAAATAACAGCAATATCAGAATCAAGCATTCATCTAACAGTATACATTTATGTATTACATGCTGCTGCTGCTGCTAAGTCGCTTCAGTAGTGTTCGACTCTGTGCGACCCCATAGACGGCAGCCCACCAGGCTCCTCTGTCCCTGGGATTCTCCAGGCAAGAACACTGGAGTGGGTTGCCATTTCCTTCTCCAATGCATGAAAGTAAAAAGTGAAGGTGAAAGTGAAGTCCTGCCTGACTCTTTGAGACCCCATGGCCTGCACCCTACCAGGGTCTTCTGTCCATGGGATTCTCCAGGCAAGAGTACTGGAGTGGGGTGCCATTGCCTTCTCCTAAAGAGTTATTCTACCTCTCCCCCCAAAAAGGAGATAAGAATTCCATGTCTCTATGTAGGAAGGATATTTGCCCTTTCCTGGCACAGCCAAAATTCCCTTTGAAATCCTGTACTCTAAAGACCAAATAATAATTACTACCAATATACCATGTATAAGATGGTGGGGAAGAGAGACCATCATCAGTGGCATAAATCATTTCTGCTCACATTGTATTGGCCAGAACGAGTCACCTAGGTCAGAACCCAGATACAACCAGCTGAAAGAAAAATGAAGATTGTTGGGTGAACAATAGCACTGCCTCTGTCATACTAAGAGTGCAGAATATTTTAGCAAAGAGGAACTTCTGATTAAACACATATATTTATCTCTTATTTCCTTAACCTTGGAATAAGCCTCTAAAATGAAAATAAAGGAATAAAAAATAAAAAGGTAGAAGTTGAGAAGGGTAAAGAGAATGTGTGGCAAACAATGAGAGATAGTAACAAAATGTGGACGTGATGATCAGATGAGTTAGATGAAAAAAATGGTAAATGTTTGAAAAGAAGACAACAAAGAGAAAATAGATGAGATTCCCACCCACCCCCAGCCCTGCTGTATTGGAGACAGCCAAGTGCATGGATTAAGTTTAGTCACAGTAAAAATGTATAACAATCCTAAAACCTCAGCAGCATGCAGGAACCTTCTGTCGTTCACACGTCTGAAGATTAGCTGGATTGCTCATGCATTTGTGGGTGGGCTGGGGGGCATTTCTCGAGGCTGGGTTTGGCTGGGGCTCCTTGAGGGGGAGGCTGTGCTCAACATCCTTTTCTCAAGGCCAGTTTACTAGCGCAGTCATGCCTTTCCCTGCCAAGGGCAGAGGCCTGGGAGCACAGGGGGCAATTCTAGACCCCCTAAGGATGGAGCTCTGAGCTGGAATGCTCACTCAGCTCTCATTGTATTGGCCAAAGCAAGTCATATAACCCAGCCTAAATTTAAGGGATGAAGAAGAGACTCTTTGGTGAGAGGAGCTGTGGCAAGGCCACGTGGCAAAGGCCATAGATCAAGGGAGGGGAGAAAAGAATTAGGTCCATTTACTGCAGCAGGACTGAGAGGATGAGCTGAAAATGAGAGAACTGCCTTGAAGTCCTGTGAAGAGCAATTAGACCCCCAGATTTTCCTCCAGCCCCATGAACAACAGAGGTGATTGCTAACACAAGGTGGGACGGTGGGAGTAAAAGCCTGCATTTTGCAAAGTAAGGCATCAGCCTCCTTTCCCTATTTATTTCCCAGAACTCTAGGAGGTCTGGAGAAGAAATCAGTAGTCTTTTCTGAAGAAACTAAATAAGCCCCGAGATAAGAGCTACAGATAATGCTCACTTGGGGCTGAAATTATGGAGGTACATGAAGGAAATTTTGAAAACAAGCAATCACTAATTATATATAACTATGTAATTAATCAACAGGTGCAATTATTTAATTAAATGAACAATAAATTATGAAATGAATTAATAACAAGATATCTATAAATTATAAATACAATAATTTTTAAATAGGAATGAATTAGCGATGAAGTGGCATCAGCCTATGAAAACAATTCTCTCAAGAGGGGGATATGAGAAATGAGGTGGTAGATGGAGGACTGTGTGTGTTTAACATTTTATAAGTCTATTTTACTGTCTTTTTAATGGCATGCTGATTTATAAGCACATGGAAGTATGCTACACAAGGGGAAAAAGTCCCCCAATTATAAGTAGATTTTGTTCTTGTTATTGGATCATCACAAGTGAAAATAAATGTTGCCAGTAATGGAAAAAAACAAAGTCTATTTCGTGATGCAGAAGCAATAGGGCATAAATGAAGGCTGAAAAATCTTGGGTAGTTCTGGAGAGTACAAGGGTGTGAGGAACGCTGATTTCTATTCGGGTATTTAGAGATTCGTAAACGTTTCTGTTTGTTACTTTGCCACATCATGGATTTATCATATATATGTATGTATATATATGTGTATATATATGTATGTATATATATACACACACACATATATATAGGCTTCCCAGGTGGAACCAGTGGTGAAGAACTCACCTGCCAGTACAGGAGACATAAGAGATGTGGGTTCAGTCTTTGGATCAGGAAGACCCCCTGGAAGAGAGCATGGCAACCCACTCCAGTATTCTTGTCTGGAGAATCCCATGGACAGAGGAGCCAGATGGGCTATAGTCCATATACACATACACACACACACACGTGCACACACATATACACACATAGGGAGCATGGAATCAATATATAAAATGCTAGTAATGGTAATATTTATGTGGTGGAATGAGTGATTTTGTTCATAATGGTTTTCTGTACTTTCTAAATGTTATATAATAAGCCTGCATGAATTTCAAATCTGGGGGGGGGGGTTGGAAATATTATCTCTCTCCCTACTTATTTATTTTCTTCATAAAATAGATGTTCCTAAAAGGGCAGGTTGACTACCAGGAAAGTGGTGCTTTAACTAAGCTGGCATAATTTAAAACACCCTGCCTTTTTTAGGAATGGTCTGCCTGAGGGGATGAATGGCTGGTTTAAGAACCCTGAAGGAGAACCAGCCCATCTCGCCCTGGCTGCCCCTCTCCCTGCCTCCTGCCCTTTCCTCCCACATCACGGTTGTCTCCGCCTTCCTTTCACTGTCTCACTTGTTTTGTCTCTCACTCCCTCAGGCTATTTTTGGGTCGCCCCCTCCCACGGCCTGATCTATTTTCATGTAAGGAACATGATTTCTGAGAGTCCTGTTTCATTCTTTCTGGTCCCCCTGTGGACTGGCCTAAATGCAGGTTGTCAGAGAATTCTGTTGCACCAACTGCAGGGAATGGATTAAATTAGTAATAGAGCATTCTCTCTCAGGACCCAGGAAAAAATGCAAATAGACCAGCTATGTAGTCTTAGCTCCCTATGACTCCACTCTGGTGTGCTGCAGCTCCGGACTGTCTCTAATTCTCAGGCACTCTGGCCTCCCTCTTGAGCTCTTACACCAAATGGACTTGGATAAGAAACTCTACCCCTGATTAGCTGTGTGAGGAAGTTCTTAGGCTCCCTGTCTAGGAGTCCTTTTTTGTAAGATGGGCATAATTACACCCATCCCACTGACAGCTGCTCCAGTCAGAAGAGGGATTCAGCAAATGGCCATTTCATCCTTTCACCCAGCTTCTTCTCCTCCGGTTTAGTTTAACTAGCTCACTCCTGTGCTCCTGTCACAACCTAACGGGTGCCCTGCCTTCATCTCCACAACTGTGTTAGGGCTAAGCTCAGAAAGAAACCAAGGATCCTAACGGAATGACAGTAGAGAGCTGCTCTGTTAAGGGAATCGTTCTCAGTTAAAACAAACATGTAACAACCTCACTACTTCCCACACTTCCTGAATGATCTTAGGCATTTACTTACCCACGTACCAGGATAAGTTCTTTTTATTTTGACCTTGTTTAAACTTCAGGCAATCGTATTGAGATAGCACCAGTCTGATAGAAAAGAAGGTGACGCTCAGAAAGGTTGCTCAAAGCCCAGTTGCTATAAGTTTTAGAGACATGGTTTTATCCTGCAAGAAATCTGTAGTCTGTGTAAGCTCTTGGGTAGATTCACCTGCCTGGATTTTACTGCAGTTTCCTGTGCCTGTTGCAAGTACAGCCACAATAGGAAACTGAGTTTAAAGATACTAATTAATCCAAAATACTGACATCTCTTCAGTTATTAACCTGTTCTCTTTGAAAAGGCTCTTCTTTCTCTTTGTTTCTTATTTGTTACCTTCCTCTTAATACCAGCTCACTCGAAAAAAAACTTGATAATGGGAAAGATTGAAGGCAAGAAGGAGACGGGGGCGATAAATTGTGACTTGTTGGATTGGCTTTTCAGGATTATCACGGGATTTATCCATTCATCTGTTCATACCTTATACATTCATCAGCCGATGGTGTGCAGGGAACTGTACGAGACACTAGAGATATTGATGAGGTCATAGTCTGTAAATTGCTATGACATACTCCAGTGTTGGGGGGTGGGGAGCATCATGGAATGCGAACTCTCTCCAGGTTAAGGAGAGAGGATACATTATGTAGGAAGCATTCAGCTGCAAGTACCGGAAAACCCAATTCAAATTGAGTTAAACAATAAGAAAATCATCTCTCACAAAACACAACATCCAAGTCATGGAAAGCAAAAATTATAGTCTGACCAGGGTACCAGCTCCATTTCTCTGCTATTCTCTCAGCTCTGCCCTCCTTTAAAGGCTGAATGTGACCTCAGCTTCCCTAACTGGCTGCAAGATAATGGCCAGCAGCTTCTTTGTTTGTATCCGGTAGGAATGAGAGTCAAAATTCTGCTTCAACTGTAGAAAAACATTTCCTTCCTTCAGTCATTTCAGATCATATACTCACTCTAAGGACAATAAGAGTCATCTGAAACATTGACGAGGATGGAGGTTATCTTGATGGGCTTTAACCGAAAAGGTCCTTTCCCTGAAGTGAACTTTTCTTGAGTCATATGCATGGCTTCCCAGGTGGCTCAGTGGTGAAGAAGATGCCTGCCAATGCAGGAGATGTGGGTTCAACCCTAGGTTTGGGGAGATTCCCTGCAGGAGGAAATAGCTACCCCATCCAGTATTCTTGCCTCAAGAATCCCATGGACAGAGGAGCCTGGCGGGCTATAATCCATGGCGCCTCAAAGAGTCAGATACCACTATAGTGACCGAGCACACGCATGCGTGCTGTAGGAAGTGCTATACAGGAGGAAGGAAATAGATGCTGGGTGAATAACCAACAAAGTCCACAGCAGTAGGATTCAGAGGGAAAATGACATTTGAGCTGGGTGTTAATGATAAGAGTTTGTGAGGCAAAGAAGGTTCAGAGTATGTTTTCAGACTAGGAAATAGCTGTGCTTTTGCCCAAGGACCAGACACGCTGGGCACCTGTGGTGGCAGCTATGAGGCAGCAAAATGGAAGGAGACAAAGAGGGCTTAAAAGAGGTGGGGGCACTCTAGGAATGGTCTTGCATCCCATGTAAGGTCTCAGTTTTCAGTCTATAGGCCATGGAGAACCAGTGGCAGATTCTGTTTTATCACAGGAAATGTGGGGTAAAATTTCTCTCAGGCTGGTTATCTCCATAAACTGGAGCATAGAAGAATGGAGAGACTAGCAGCAAAAAGACTGCAGGAAGTTTCAGGTAGAAGATACTGCATTCCTAGCTAAATCACACTGGACGTGGATGCAGTGCTAAAGAGGTAGGGTGGCCTGTGTGAGGTCACATTTCATCCTGAAGTCCCTAGCCAGGGTCGCCAATACACAGAAGTGAATTGATGGTGATGACTGGGTGGCAGAGTGAGGCTAGTTGGGCACATATCAAACCCCATGACCCAGGAGGCCAGAGCCCTCTGTGTAGGGAGGGATGAGAGGTTTGCATTCAACTTCCTTACTTCCTGGGCTTACCAGGGTTCTGTCATGTTCATCCTTTGCACAGAGACTCCCAAGTTATTAATAATTCATGGTCTCAGAAAGAGATGGAGGGAGCCTCTGCACCTCAGTGGAGCATGGAGTTCATTGTTCTCTTTCAGGGTCGGATGTTTCTTCCCTTCACTTTCACTCTGACACTGGCCAGTTCCTGATCTTGTTACCAGAGGCAGCGGCTGTTTCTGCAATTCCTGAGGCTGATGTAACAGGTGGTTAGGAAGGGTCTCGGAGTTGAGGATTGGGTCAGTTAGATCGTTTCTCAGGCAAAACCCACTGCCAGTGGGTAGCAGAGGAGAAGATGCTCATCTACTCCTGACTCATGGTCTACATAGAGGTGCCAAGACTGGAGTATTGTTCCTCGGTGGTCTTCTATTTTAGAATTCTAAGTACTGTGGAATTTTTTTTCCCACCCTAATAACTGAGCAGCTCCTACAACTCTATTCTAGGAGGGAAATTTGATGGCAAGATATTTACTAACTGGAATGGGAGTAGTGTCCCACCCATGGTGTAGCAAGGGTTCCCTGTTGACTCAGTTGTAAAGAATCTGCCTGCAATGCAGGAGCCTCGGGAGATGTAGGTTTGATCCCTGGGTCAGGAAGATCTCCTGGAGAAGGAAATGGCAACCTACTCCAGTACTGTTGCCTGGAGAATCCCATGGACAGAGGAGCCTGGCAGGCTACAGTCCATAGAGTCCCGAAGAGTCAGACACAACTGAAGCGACTTAGCACACACATGGTGTAGCAGCAAGATGGGGTGCTCACCTGACTTCATATCTTCTCCGAGGTGGATCAGTCCTGCTGGCGTACAGACAGTCTGTTGCCTCACATGGTACAAATAACAACAACCCAAATGAATGCCCCCTAGACCACTTGTACTCTCCAACTGCCACTCCATTCCTCTTTTTCCTTCCATAGGAAACGATTCCAAAGAGTTGTGCAGACTCTGCTTCTACTTCCCTGCTCCTCATTTTCTCCTTAATCCACTCCAATCTGGTTTCTGTCTCTGCCCATATGGGAACCATCCCTGTCAGAACGTCAATCATTTCAATCTGAGAAAACAAAATGGTCAGTTCTCAATCTCATTACCTAATCTCTTGGAACATTTGACATTTTTGCTCATTTCTCTTTTTTGAACAGTTTTTCACTTAGCTTTCCTGTCAACAAACTTTTCGGACCATGTGCCTACATCACTGGCCACTTCTTGATCTCCTTGGCTATACATTTTTAGTTTAATTGACTCCTACAAGTTGCAGTGTCCCAGATCTCAGTCGACTGCTTTCCTTCTTATACGTTCTCACTCCCTGGATGAGCTCATGTAGCTCCATGGCTTTAAACATGATTCATATGCTGAGGACTCAGAAATGTACCCCTGCAGTCCTGAGCATCGTTCTTGTGTATCCAACCACCTCTAATAGCCTCCATGAGGATATCTATGAAGCCACTTGTGATATTGTCTGTCATCTGCTGTATAATACTGCAACCAAGAGAGAGTTCTCCAATACTTGCTTCAAGGTAAAGACAGTCACTCTAATCAGGACTGTGCACTACAGCTGCTTCGTTACAGAGAGGCCATTCTCCAGAGGCAGCTCCTACAAGCACTTCAGCTATCTTTAACTCTGATCAACACCAGACATTTTGCTAATTAGCATGCTGAAGTCAAAACTGGGTTTTCATTTGTGAAATTAGTGGCTTGTTAATCAGCATAATGGATGTTAGAAATGGGCTTTCATAGGTCAAATTAGAGGTAATCAAGATATGGGAATTGGCTGAAATATTTTAGGGACATTCTCTACCCATATGAAAACAAGATGTAAGTGTCTAACAAAGCTGATAGGCTGTCCCTTTAGGGATAGGACCTGATTCTTACAATCAGTTCTTAAACAGTTCTGTTTCCAGTCATTAAAGCAAAGGATTTCTGGATGTCTGACTGCCCTGAAATATGGTCTTCTGCAGGGTGAACACCCCACACAATGCAGGCCTTGGAGTACTGGGAGGCCAGTGAGTTGGGACTACATCAGGCTTACAAAGCAGGTGTATACATTGCTTTATGCCTCCTTGTTATGTCTGCATATGGGGTAAAATCTGATCTGAGCCTGCTTTCATTATAACTTGGTAATGAGGTTGCTGATTTATCCATTGCAGCTTTTCCGAGTCTATAGTTGTGTACCGCAGTGAACCTAAGAGTTGTGCATTATCAAACTGGTTTATGTCAGGTTTCAATACAGCTCAAACATAACATGGCCAAATTAGAACTCTTTATTCACCACCACCCTCCACAATAAATGCCCGTGCTCTCCCTCAGGTTTCCCTTCCACAGTAAATGGCAGCAGAATTCATCCAGTTGCTCTGGCCCAAATACAGTGCCTTGCCTCGCACCCACAGCCTTTCCACCAATGGTTGTCTGGATCCTGCCTTCAAAGAATTTCCTCAGCTTGTGCACTTTTCTCTGTGTTCACAGCTCATCTCTGCACTCTAATACTACAACAATCTCCTAGCCCATCTTCCTGTTTCTACTCTTGCCTTTGGTCTTTTCCCAGAGGGCTGCCGGAGAGTTTGTCCAAGATATCAAGGAGATCACATTACTCTCCCTCTCTAACCCCTGCAAAGTTTCCTATCATACTCAGAATAAAATTCCAACATGTTATTGTGTCCTTTAAGATTCCTTGTAATCAGCCCCCTAACCACCTCTTCAACCTCATCCTCTCCCACTCTTCCCTCACTCCACACTCACAGTCTTCACACTTCCCTCTATTCCTTTAACTTCTCAAACTCCTTCCTGTGTCACGGCCTTTAAGTTTGCTGCTTCCTTATCAGAAGTGTTCTTTCTCCGCATCTTTATCCATGTTTCTTCTTCAGAGAGGACTTTCTTACCAAGCACCTTGTCTAAAACGGCCCCATTCCTGTCATTTTCTATCCTGCTGCCTGCTTTACTTTTATTCTTAACATATACGTATATCTCATGAGATGACAAGATAATAGATCTCTGTTGTCAAATATATTGTGATATATTTCCTCCATGAGGGCAGAGACTACACTGACACTTTGTTAACTGCAACCCCAGTGAAGATAACAGTGGTGGGCACATAGGAAATAAATATTCCTTCAACCTTTGTGGAATGAATTAATGCTTCCAATATTCTGACATATTTCTCCCATGTTATAATGTCCAAACCCAATGCAATGAGAAAGGCAATTGGGAGGAGATGTCTTTCTGTGAGATATGCTAATATTCACCCAATAATTGATGAAACTAAACTTTTTTACTTGCCTTCTACCAATCAGACCCTGTAGTAGGTAAGGATGCAACTGTGAGCCAACCAGACACACTTTCTACCTTCATGGGACTTACCATCCTCTGGGAATTATAAATGTTAAACAGCAACAAATAATTATGCTGTTGCTGAGAAGAGGTATAGAGTGCGGAGACAGAGAATGGTAATGGAACATTATAAAAGCTAGTTACAAGTAGCATGTCTGAAGAGATGACTTTATGCTGAGGCCTTCAGGATGAAAATGAGCAGTAAAGGGTAAAAAGTATGTCAAGGGAAAAGATTCTGAGGCAGGAAAGAGAGAAGCTTGTTCAGAGGACTAAGTGACCTACATGGCTAGACAGTTGTGACTGAGGGACAGCTAGAAATGAAAAGAGAAGCAGAGCTAGATAACCAGGGCTTACCCACAATGGGTATTATATTTTATATTAATTGTAAAACATTGAAATATTTTGGGTTTAGTGAAATCATTCTGTGGTAAATATTTCTGTGGAGGCTGGGTGAAAAAAAGGATGGGTGTGAGGCTGGGATCAGAATGAAAGCAAGGAGATCAGTTAGAAGGTGAGTGTGATGTTTGAACTGGAAATGATGGAGGCTTGAAAAAAAGTGGAGGCCAGGGAAGGGAAAGATGTAGTCACATTAGAGGTAGATTTTGGAGGTAAAATCAATAGGAGCTGGAGAAGAATGGAATGTGGGTACCCCGGGCTAGGGACGTGACAGATCATCAAAAAAAATGTGTGATCAAATTGAAACCAGGGCAGGGGAGGCAGGAAAAAAAAAAAAAAGATTTCCCAAATTTTTGGATTTCACAACAAGGAGGAAGGGTATTGTTGTTTTCAGAGAAGATGGGGAAGAAGCTTGGAGAGGAAAATTCACTTCTGATTTGAACATATAAAGTACAAGATGGCTATTGCTCATCATGTCACATTGACAGTTGAATATGCAAGTGGGGAGCAGAAGGGAAGTCTGAACTGGAGATTGCAACTTCGTTTCCATAAGAATATAGACGGTATTTGTGGCTATGAAATGAAGGTCATCACCTAGGAAAGACTAGAGAAGAGGATACATGCCCGAAAGAGGGGCTGGGGAAGTCTAACAGCCTTGGTCAAGTAGAAGAGGAGAGACGTGGGGGGAAATTTGACAAAGGTGAGTAAGAGGAAATCCAGGACTGTGTGATATCCTGGGGACAAAAGAGGAAAATGTTGCTAATGGGGAGTTTGTCAGGTTGAATACTGGTACACTCCAAAAGATGAGGAAAGAGCAGTGTCGATTGCATTTGGCAACATGAAGGTTGTTAACTTTGACAAGAATAGTTTCAGTTGAGCAATGGAGACGGAATCAGACTTGGGTGAAGAGTAAATTGCAGACATAGAGAGTGGAGATGGCTTGTGTGGAAAAACCTTTTTAGGAAGTTTGTGAAGAGGAGCAGAAAAATGTTGCAATAATAGAGAGGTACGTGGGGTGGAGGAAGATTTACCAATGTTTTTTGTTTTTTAAGATGGGAGATTATAGAGCTTGCTTTATACTGACAGTACTGTTTCAGTAGAGAGGGAGAGCTTGTATAGAAAATGAGGGGAGGATGCCTTTGAAACTTCACAGAGAACAGGATCCAAAGTAGAAGCAAAGTGATTAGATATGGGAAGGAGAAATTTTATTTCACTGATGCAGGGTCTCAAGAGTACTTACATCTCTTATTTTGTTGCTTAGGCCCCAAATCTGAAAATAAGAGATGGTGAATATTCCTACATTCTGAACTAAGGCATGGCATCATTTATGCAGGGTCTAGAAAGAGGCAGATCCAAGCCTGTCTTGTCCCATTAGCCCATCAACCAACTCCAGGGAATGTAGCAGAAGTTGGCAGTGAGTTTGGAATCTTGGGAGAGCGTCAATTTGCTGTTCCCCCCAGACATGAGAGGTCAGGGCATGTTTTCTTCTCCACTTCAAGTTAATGAGGGAAAGTCTTCATATAACAACCCAAGAAACTTGATATGTATTCCCTGAAGCTTGGTGCACTCAGGGGCCTACCTGACTACACCCAAAAAAGTCAACAGCTGAAAGGCTGCATGAAGTGATTGGTAGCAGCAGAATAAAGAGGGCCTCATGGAGGATGGCTTGCACTTCCATATTCACCAGATTTAAAATATTTTCCCCCCATGAGTCATATGTGCGTGCTCAGTTGCTAAGTTATACCCGACTCTTTGCAACCCCATGGACTGTAACCACCAGGCTCTTCTGTCCATGGGATTTCCCAGGCAAGAATACTAGAGTGGGTTGATATTTCCTCTTTCAGGGATCGAACCCGCATCACCTGTGTCTTCTGCCTGAGTACTCAGATTCTTTACCAGTGAACGACCTGGGAAGCCCTGTCAGTCATATATCAACCTCACAAATAAGTAGGTAGTCTTAGGATTTTGTAAGAGAAACTTTCCTATTGGGACACTCCGGAGAAATAAGGTACTATTTTCAAGAGACAAAGTCTGTGCTAATGGGCCAGGATCGAGAAATGATAAAGGAATCATAAAAATCCCTTTGGAGAAGATATCTCCCACAAATGGGAAGCCGTGGGTGGGAATTATGTGACAGACACACCCACAAATTTGACTTTTAAGGAAAAGACTCAAATGTGGGCTTCTGATACCCTAATACAAACATACCATCAAAGGAATACTGTGACCTTTTCTCTGATCACTCTTCTCCTGTGTCCAGCCTGTGAGGAGAGCACAAATAGGATTTAGAGAGTTGGAAAGAGGTAGAGAAGAAAAAAGTAGAGGAGGACAAAGAATGAAGAAAGTAATCTCAGCCTGCTTCATCCCAGGCTTTTGGACCTGAGTGAGCCTCCAGTTGATGTATAAGGCCAGCAGTGGGGCACTTCAGTTGGACAAGAAATTGAAGTTTCAGTGTCAGACTGGACTGGACTTTCTACATACTATATAAGTCAGGTTTTTCATTAATGCCTTAAAGTGATGGAAAAAATAAGGACATGCCCAAGAGTCATCCAATGGTGGGGAAGAATAATTCCACAGAGGGAGTAAAGGGGGCAGTGGTAATAGAACAGAGTTGCTTTCTGCCTCCCCCTTTCTCATTCCAGCTGGATCAGTAAACTGAACTGGTTATCGTTTACATTCATTTCTGTCTTGAAACTCTGTTTACAGAGTTTTCTGTCTTACACTGTTGCAGTCCAAATAAAACCTGGGTATGGCAATTTATAAGTATTGCCATATTTCCTGTTTTATCATGTTTTAGACCAGGTTTGCACATTGAAAAGTATCCCAAACCTAGCAGGTAGGAAAAATGAATGATTCAGGCCAAGAGCAATACAGTGGAAAAGAATAGAACCTGGACAATGCTTGGCTCCTAAATGTTTTAGGAACCTTCTGTCGGTCAAGTGCCCTAAACATGGAGACCACTGGTTGATGACTTCTGTGTGAGGTGTTAGACATAACCCTTCCCCTACCCCGGACACTGCAAGCTAACACTGTGCCAAATGTGGCCGTGGGATGGGCACAAGGGACAAGGCAGTGTCACATGAACCCACCTCACATTCTGACATACTAAGCTAATGCCATTTTCTAGGTAAGTGTATAAATATTTTGGAATTTTCCAAATCTATAATTTATAATTTCTTGTCAACATTCTCGGTACAAATAAGAAAGCATCAACCTGTCATTTCCACATTAATAAGAGGTTAGATGAGGGAAGAAACAGAAAGTGTGCTCATCAAGATGCCTTTCCCCATCCTCTGCTAGGTCCTGGTAATGAACACCAACACAAGCCATTTGCTTTAGTAAGGAAACCACTTTTAAAAAGGTTTCTGTTCGACTCATTAACTATTTACCAAGCACCTACTATGTGCAAGCAAATATTAGGTCAGTTTTGACCAAAAGGATCTGAACTCTCTAGTGTACAATTTTGGAATTATGCCTGAGTAGCAATATGCTAGCCTCCAGCGAAATCTCATGCCGGCCTAATAAGAGCTTCGTCAACCCCTCCTCCTCCCCAAAATGAGAGAAATTGAAAAACAGAATTTCAGGATGAGAATAGACATACACTAGGGAAAAATAAATAATTTTATTTCATGAAATGTCTGCTTTCAAAATGATTCCCCCAAAATGACCCAGGATTTGTTATTCTACATAGTGTCTGAAAATATCACAGAATCTTGGGTGTTGGAAGGGTCTTCAAAGGCCATCCATACTTCACCTCCATGTGGGGCAAGTGTCCTCCTAAGAGCAGGACCCTTTCCACATTCTTCATCCCACCTAAGCTTGGCCACTCATGATGATGACAACCTGGTTCTAGTGCCATGAGTAGCCCCAGACCAAATGCAACCCAGTGATGGGATCTAGAAAGATTTGTGATGCTGGGCAAAGCTTAAGGCTCTTTTACAAGACACATGACATGAGTCTGAGAGTTGGTCTGTAATCAGGATGCAACCCCAATTGTAATGATGGGTTGTAATGAAGGACTTGAGAAGTTAGACCATCATGGAAATGGTGGTGGTAGTGAGGTCTGACAGCAGAAATCAGAATCTAACTGAGGGTAGAGTCCTGCATTAGATGAGAAAAACCTTCCTGAGACCTGAAAACAAGGAAGGGACCCAGCTTTAGGGAAATGAGTTTCCAAGGGTTCAGTAATATCTCTTAACAATACTGCCCGGAGGCCAAGTCTTGAACAACCAGTAAGAGTCTCTCTGTCCCTTCTTTAGCACCAGTCCTGGTCTGGGTGCTCTGCCTGCTGGCGAAGTTGTCTTCATCATCCAGAAGAGGAGAGATAGGGAACAGTAAGGTCTTCACAGGGGACTGTGAATTTCCTTCTACAGTAGGAAAAAATCGAATTTTCATGGAATTTTCCTTAAATGGAATGACTTCTTCAAACACTTTCTTCTTTCAATTTTCATTATTCTATTAATACCTTCTCCTGGTTTGTCTCTTATCTCATTCAGTTCAGTTCAGTTGCTCAGTTGTGTCCGACTCTTTGTGACCCCATGAATAGCAGCACGCCAGGCCTCCCTGTTCATCACCAACTCCTGGAGGTCACTGAGACTCACGTCCATCGAGTCAGTGATGCCATCCAGCCTTCTCATCCTCTGTCGTCCCCTTCTCCTTCTGCCCCCAATCCCTCCCAGCATCAGAGTCTTTTCCAATGAGTCAACTCTTCGCATGAGGTGGCCAAAGTATTGGAGTTTCAGCTTTAGCATCATTCCTTCCAAAGAACACTCAGGACCAATCTCCTTTAGAATGGACTGGTTGGATCTCCTTGCAGTCCAAGGGACTCTCAAGAGTCTTCTCCAACACCACAGTTAAAAAGCATCAATTCTTCAGTGCTCAGCTTTCTTCACAGTCCAACTCTCACATCCATACATAATCACTGGAAAAACCATAGCCTTGACTAGATGAACCTTTGTTGGTAAAGTAATATCTCTGCTTTTTAATATGCTATCTAGGGTGGTCATAAATTTCCTTCCAAGGAGTAAGCGTCTTTTAATTTCATGGCTGCTGTCACCATCTGCAGTGATTTTGGAGCCCCCAAAAATAAAGTCTGACACTGTTTCCCCATCTATTTCCCATGAAGTGATGGGACCAGAATGCTATGATCTTCGTTTTCTGAATGTTGAGCTTTAAGCCAACTTTTTCACTCTCCACTTTCACTTTCATCAAGAGGCTTTTGAGTTCCTCTTCACTTTCTGCCATAAGGGTGGTGTCATCTGTATATCTGAGGTTACTGATATTTCTCCCAGCAATCTTGATTCCAGCTTGTGCTTCTTCCAGCCCAGCGTTTCTCATGATGTACTCTGCATATAAGTTAAATAAGCAGGGTGACAATATACAGCCTTGACGTACTCCTTTTCCTATTTGGAACCAGTCTGTTGTTCCATGTCCAGTTCTAACTGTTGCTTCCTGACCTGCGTATCTCATTAGTTATCCTTTTTACTGATTCTGCCTTCTGTAACTGATCTCTAAATAGTAAAAGTCCCTAAAGCTCAGTTTGGGGTCTCTTTTATTTCCTCCTATTCCTGGTCCCATGAATCATGTCTCATCTATGTGTTGATGATTTCCAATCTTTATTTCTGCAGCTGTGACCTCTCTTGTGAGCTCCAGACTCCTGTATCTGACTTCCTACATGATATATTCCCTTGAGAGTCAATTGAGATTTCAGCACAATATATCCAAAACATAACTCTTAACCCTGTTTAGTGTCCACAATTTGTTCCTCCTAGTATTTCTTCATCTTAATAAGGGTCAGCACCATTCAACTGAATAGTTTAGCCAAAAACCCAAGAGTCATCCTTAATTTTCCCTTTTCTTCACCAATACCTCCCCACAACATTGAATTCACCAGCAGCTCCTCACATTTCTATTTTTAAATGTTTCTGGAATCCATTCATTTTTCTCTTTCTACAGTATTACCAACTTGTTTCAAGCTACTGGCTTTTTTCCCCTGGAATTCTTCCATAGCATCAACCCCCACATTCCATTCTATGCCCAATGGCCAGAGTGATCATTCAAAATAGAGTTTTGATCATTTTACTTCTTGAACAAATCCTATCCAAAACTTTCACAATACATAGTCTCCCATCACACTTGGGGAAAAAACAAAAGAGAGACTGGATGAGCATTATCTATCTAATATCTGACTTCATCTGATTCCCCATTCTCCTCCTTCAATCACATTGACCTACTTTCTTGTCTTCATGAGCTCGGGCTCAATCCTGAGTTGTAGCCTTTCACTGCATGTCGACGCTGCCCAGATAGCTCTTCCTAAGACTGGCTTCTTCTTGTCGTTCTGACTTCAGCATGTCACTTCCTCGGAAGGTCTTCTCCAGCATCCCATCTAAGGAGTGTGTCCCCCATTTTGTACCCCCCCCCTCCACTCTCTTTCTTTGTATGCACTCCTTTCCTTATAGTTCTTACCAATACCTAAAGCCATTTATCATCTTGATTATCTGTCTAGTCCTATCACTAGAATATGGACTTCAGGAGAAAAGGGACTTTATCTATCAAGTTCCTCATTAGAGTCCTGTACCTGTACCTAGAAACAGTGCTTACTAAACATAGGACCTTAATATTTATTTATTGAATTAATATTAACTCTTCCTGCATATGACTTTCATTCATTGATCTGCTGGAGATATGTTCAATAAACAATTGTTTCTTCTATGTGATGACCATTTAAATGTTTGGAGGATGATGGTAAAGCGTCTGCCTACAGTGCGGGAGACCCAGGTTCAGTCCCTAGGTTGGGAAGATCTCCTGGAGAAGGAAATGGTAACCCACTCCAGTATTCTTGCCTGGAAAATCCCATGGACAGAGAAGCCTGGTAGGCTATAGGCCATGGGGTCACAAAGATTCGGACACGACTGAGTGACTTCACTTTTATTATATATGCAACTATCTGTGTGAGTGTTTGTGTCTGTCTGTGTGTGTGTTTCTCTGGATGAATATCTGAAAGTGTTTAAATCGATCCTAATATGAAAAGATTCCCAGATAGTTCACTATCCAGGTCACCTTCCCCTGGATAAAATTCAAGAGATTCTCCAAAATTAATTCCAATGGTGTCTAAAAATAAACTGAATGACACCAAAAATAGGTAAAGGGGAAAAAAAATGCTTTCAGGCTGGGATTAACAGCCAACTCCTGTCCTGGTCTAAAGTATATTTTTCTGTACTTGAGAATCTAAGGCATAGAAAATCTTAAAAGATTTTCTTTACTCTCCTTTTCTATAGCAAATAGCTCTGTCCTTTGGCCCTGAAGAAGTCAGCCTTAAACTTGTAACATTTACTTCCTTCCTTCCTACCTCCCAAGCTCTGATCTAAGAGAGGAGAATTAGAAGACAAGTTCTCTGCTTGTATTTTCAGCCCTAGCCTCTCCTCTGAACTTTTGACTTGTCCATCCAATATCCTATTTGGTATCTCCCACAGTTGTCTGTCAGGTGCCTCAGATTCAACACATATCCCAACACGGACTTCTCTTCCTCGCCCTATCCTTTCTGTTCTTTCATTTCTTCCAGTGCCTGTAAATGATACCACCATCCACCTTGTCCTCCAAGCACTCAACTTCAGAGTCATTAGACTCCTTCTTCCTCAATAGTCACACCCAGTTTTCACCTCCAAAGTTTTACCCTTCTCTTCCCCTTTATTGTCACAGCCTAGCTCACATCTTCACAGTCTCAAGTGTCTGCCTACAATGCGGGAGACCCAGGTTCGATCCCTGGGTCGGGAAGATCCTCTGGAGAAGGCAATGGCAACCCACTCCAGTACTCTTGCCTGGAAAATCTCGTGGTTGGAGGAGCCTGGTGGGTACAGTCCATGGGGTCACAGAGTCGGATGCGCTAAACTTTCAACTTTCCTGAACCAAGCTCCATTTCCCACCCACTGCTTTGCTTCGTTTAACCCCATTCCCTATATTACAATCTCAGTGACTTTCAGGGCAGCTCCTCTATCATGGGACCTAAATTTCCTTCCATGGTACCAAAACCTCCTTAAGCCTGGCCCACCTATCTTTCCAGGAGCATCCACCATGTCCTGACATGCACTTCATTCAAAAAAAATAACTAATTAGGAATCCTCCCCAAAACACCATATACATTTTTTTGGTTGATGATTTTTTGGTTGATGATTGCTTTATAATACTGGTTTGATTTCTGACACCACATACTTTTATCCTCCGTGGCTTGTCTTCTCCCTGTACCTAGACTTCCCTTCACACCTTTCTTCACCTGACCAAACCTCAAGGCCTAGAAGAACAGCTGCGTCTTCAGCAAACCTTTCAAACCCTCTGCCTGGACTATGCACTCCCTTTTTCTGCTAGGATAGTGTACTGTGTGCTTCTCTGCCTAACTATCTAACATTAGTTATTGAAATTATGTTTTTGCACCACTTGCAAGGTTGTAAACTCCTTTGAGGCAGGAAATGTGTCTTAATTATCTTAGTACCTACTCCCCAGGACCCAGCTAAATGGGCAGCTCATGGTAGGTAGTCCACAAATGTTTGCTGATCCAAAAGATGCTTTAGGAGGGAGAAACTTTGAGTTCTAGATATGGCATCTTTACACCTAAGATAACATCAGGACATCCCTAACCTACAAATTAAAAGTGTCTGTAGTTCTCCAGATTTCATAGTTTCTAATATTTCAAACCTTGTATTCAAAAACACTTTCATGACTTCTCCCCACCACCACAGCAGGATTCAGAGGCCTTAGCATATAGTTACAGCACTAACCAGGGCTTCCCAAGTGGCTCAGTGATAAAGAATCCACCTGCAATGCAGAAGACACAGGAGATGTGGGTTTGATCCCTGGGTCAGGAAGATGCCCTGGAGGAAGGCATGGCAACCCACTGCAGTATTGTTGCCTGGAGAATCCCATGGACAGAGGAGCCTGGCAGGCTACAGTCCATGGGGTCGCAAAGAGTCGGACAAGACTGTGCAGAAATTGCAGAGCACTAACTGCTCTTTTTTACCTTTTTATTTGTGGTGTCCGTACTAAGTCACTTCAGTGTGTCCAACTCTTTGCGACTCTATAGACTGTAGCCTGCCAGGCTCCTCTGTCCATGGGATTCTCCAGGCAAGAATACTAGAGCAAGTTGACATTTCCTACTCTAGAGGATCTTCCAGACCTAGGGATGAAAGCCACATCTCTTATGTCTCCTGCATTGGCAGGCCAGGTTCTTTACCAGTAGAGCCACCTGGAAAACCCTGTGGCTAAACCTATATTAAATATGAGGTTGGTAAGATACATGTGCATGGCCTGGGCGATGAAACTTCCCATGATCTAACTGTGTCGAGTTATTAGACAGTAGAGGCTCCAGGGTTCTCTTGTTATTTATGTAACATGTCTTAGTGTCTGCTCCAGTGTTTCCACCTGGAAGACAAGGCTCAGGACTCATTTATCCTTGAGACTCTGAGAGACTCTATCACAGTGTCCCGCACAGAGGATGGCCTCCATAAATGCGGACTGAATTGAACTGAGACTACAAAGTGGGACAAAGTTACTTTGAGGTACCACTTTCGTTGCCATCAGTCATGGGAAAAAGTGGAGCGACCATTTCCTTCTCGTTACAGTGAGTTTCCTTGTCAAGTGCCTCTTTAAAAGCCAGGTGAGGATAATTGCAAGTCAGCTGGAAGTACTGCCAAGATATGACCTCTGGGAAGGCCTGGAAGACAAGTGGTATTGTGCTGCACGGCTAACACGCAATGTCTAACTGCTGCAAAGTGAAGAATCAATTTGAAATTAAGATGAGGAATGGCATCAAGTACTTACAGTCATAGTGAAGGTCTTTGCGACCAGGCCCTGGGGGAGAGGAGGACCCTTTTCTTCCCTTCTCAGCTTCCCCTTGTGCTGTCAGACTCCAGCTGCTCAGACCCTCCCATGCTCTAAAATATCTCCTAAGTGAAGCACAGTATCTCTGCCACCTTTTGAATTCAAAAATATGAATCTTCCCCAACATTCACTCACTCATTCATTTGGTCAAAAGTCATCCATTAAATGCAGGTCACAAGTGTAAATTTAAGGAATTTATGGCCGACATTCTTCATGGTATTTCCCATGGATTGTCTGAAGGCACATAATACATAAAATGAGGATACTTGTCTAAGGGACACATGCAATTAAATTAGAGAAACGAGTGACTCTGCGTTCAAAAAGTTCTCACAGTCTTCAGAGACTCCATAGACTGCTTGGAGAACACATTTTTGGAGAGTATCAATGTTAACTTACTCTCGCCTTCATGTAAGGAATTCCAGTAATATATAGAAGAGAAACAGTGACTTTTCTGGGAAATAGAGCATAGCAAGAATTCTCAAGCTGGTAAAGCCCTATCTCTATACATCACAAAGGCAATTTGTACGCAGCACTTCCAGAGGACTTAAGAATCATACCTTTGTCCTCCTTGTCCTTAAAGGCCATGAGCACCTTTAAGTTGGTGTTATAAAATTGAAACAGAGCCAGATATGGAAACAGAACAACCCTTTACTTTTCATCCTTCTTTTGTTAAAAGCTGACAGAAATATTATTTAACTTCTCCAAACCTCAGACTTCTCATCTGCAAAATGGGATCATAAATTCACCTCACTCTGTAACTATGAGGGTTAAATAAAAAGAAAAAACAAATTTGTTTGGTATTGAATCCTGATTTGGGGTCTGGTGACCAGTAAAACTCATTAAGATACATTGTTCAGAAATCCACAACTTTTTTTTTCCTTTATTGCCAATTACTGATATTTGGTCCAGTGGCTAAGACTCTGTGCCCCCAATACAGGAAGGCTGGGTCCCATCCCTGGTCAGGGAACTAGATCCCACATGCTGCAACTAAGAGTCCGCATGCCACAGCTGAAGATCCCAAAAAAGTTTCTGCATGCTGCAAGTAAGACCCAGCGCAGTCAAATAAATTCAAAAGAATAAATATTTTTAAATGGACTAAAACTACCTGGAATTTCTGCAAAACTGTTAGTTTGTGATAATCCATGTAAATCTCCACTTTCACGCAGGTGAATCAGAGCTCACAGCAAACTAGCCAGGCTAAGGCTTTGTTGCTGTAGTTTCTGTGGCTTCCCAAAACAAACAGGAGCATCTAACATCTAATAAGGAGAAGGCAATGGCACCCCACTGCAGTACTCTTGCCTGGAAAATCCCATGGGCGGAGGAGCCTGGTAGGCTGCAGTCCATGGGGTCGCTAGGAGTTGGATACGACTGAGCGACTTCACTTTCACTTTTCACTTTCATGCATTGGAGAAGGAAATGGCAACCCACTCCAGTGTTCTTGCCTGGAGAATCCCAGGGATGGCGGAGCCTGGTGGGCTGCCGTCTATGGGGTCACACAGAGTCGAACACGACTGAAGCAACTTAGTAGCAGCTTAGCAGCAGCAAAATTTAATAAAGACATCCTCTTTGCCAGGCTCTAGGCTGTGGCCTTGATAGACATCCTCTCCTCTAATCCTCAGTATAACCCCAGGGAACTTGAGCTCCTCAGTGCAGAACCCCAGCACCCAGTGTGGCCAAGGCAGACCACAGACAGCCTGCTTGAAAAAGGAAGGTTTGTTATTCCAAGTCTGAAACTGGAAGGATGCTCATTAATGAGCAGTCTGTGTCCCTAGCTGCCTGGCTTCCTTTTTACTTTATTCTCTCTCAATCTATGGTAACCTCTTGGGTCATCAGCCTTCCTCTTATTGCCTCTTCCACAACTGCCAGGGTGACCTTCTGAACGTGGGCCCCCATGGTCCTGGGAAGGTCTCTGAAATCCTGGGTCTTTTGTCTTTCTACCCTCTGAGTGCCAGTGCACTCAGCAAAGGGCACTGTGGTTGCTTTTGTGACTTAGTCTCAGGAGAGTGAGAGATTCTGGAAGAGAGGGACTGTCCCTCATGTATCTTTATAACATCTGGACTTCCCCGATGGCTCAGATGGTAAAGAATCTGCCTGCAATGCAGGAGACACAGGAGACATGGGTTCAATCCCTGGGTCAGGAAAATCCCCCTGGAGAAGAAAATAGCAACCCACTCCAGTATTTTTGCCTGGAAAACCCCATGGACAGAGAAGCCTGGCAGGCTATAGTCCATGGACTCCCAAAAAGTCAGACACAACTAAGCTTGCAGGCAGGCTGTGGAGAATGGGGGCTCTTTTCCCCTCACTCCCTATTAGGTGATGCTCAACCCCTGATGCACATAGAATTATGAGGGGAGTTTAAAAAATTCACACCTATGCACAATCAATGTCTGATAGAATCAGAAGCTCTGGTTTGGGGGACTCAATCTACGTTTTGCTAAAGCTCCCAGGTGATCCTAACCTACAGGCGGGGCAGAGAGTCAGAGTGTTTGTGTGTATGTTCTGGTCTTTCCCTGTTACTCTCTCACTCATGTGAGTAGAAGAGGAAGACTGGCCTGTAGCCACTCCTAGCCGTCCTCTCCTCCCCTGCCCTGCTGACCTGCTCTGCTCCTGGAGAGGCCTTGAGATAAACAGTCAGGGCTCTGCCCTTGTGGGTAAGCTTGCTGTCCTCCAGTGCTGTCTGCGTCAGGGCAGATGGACTTGTCTAATCCTAGAGTTTACCATTAGGAAACCCATTCTTACCCCAACCCAATAATGGATACTTGAGAATTTGTTTTCAGTAACAAATTAGGCATTTATATCTTCATTTTCCTGATCTTCACTCCATCAATTGATTTAGAATTTTGGAAGGGAAGATATTTATTATCTCCCTCTTTTTCTTGCCTGGTTCCCAGGCCATAATAGATGTTCAATAAATATTTGTTGAACGAGTCAATTCCCTATGCACCTCTAGTAATATCCGTTCTCTGTATTTCAGCCTCACTTTCTCTCTGTCTCTTCCTTCCTTCGCAAGCTGCAGATGGTATAAATGCTGCAGTCCTTGTGAAGACAGCAAAAGCAGTCAGACAGATGTGTTGTTCATAGCTCCCTAGTCAGGCATAACTAAACATTTACATTTATTACCAATTAGAGGGGAAACAGACTGTAGTTTTATGCACTGTATGTGGCTGGATATATTTCTTTTTGGGATCTCACTAAAAACTTCAAAATGTATCACTGCGTCTCCCTCTCTTACCACCTCAAACCTCATTGAAAATGCCATTTAAATAGAGGTCTGCCAATGACAGCACAAATCTACATATAATTCTCCTACCCAGCCATAGAACACATGAAGGTGGCAAAACAATGTCGCAGAAGGGCCCCTGACCCAGTGTGATTGAGTTGAGCACGCTCCACCAGGAGTCTGTAGCACACGCAGAATTGAGGGAGTTATGGGAGACTTTATTCAAGGCGACGCATGTTAATTTGTTGATGGTATCCAGTGTACAACACCGTGTGTGGACACACAGTGCTTTTTGCTGTGTTTACAGCCCTTTTTCTATGTAGAACAAAAACAGAATGAGTTAAAATAGTGCTACAAATAGCTTTGGATTCATCAGTTCCACAGAACATCAGACCTGACACTGAAGAATTCACTGTTTTTTAGCTGAGTTTCACCCAATTTGCAACACATCTGACATGTGAAAAACTGACCCAACCTCATAAAAAAAAAAATCAATGGAAAGCACAGGCTGAGGTATAAGGCAACCCAAGTTATGGTCCCAGCAAATGTTAGCTTCTTCATCTGCAAAATCAGATGACTGCCCCCAGGAACTTTCACTAAGAAATAATGAGATTTAATTAAAGACTTATGTATTGGGTAAGGATTTCATCACTGCAGATGGTGATTGCGGCCATGAAATTAAAAGACGCTTACTCCTTGGAAGGAAAGTTATGACCAACCTAGACAGTATATTAAAAAGCAGAGACATTACTTTGCCAACAAAGATCCGTCTAGTCAAGGCTATGGTTTTTCCAGGGGTCATGTATGGATGTGAGAGTTGGACTGTGAAGAAAGCTGAGCACCGAAGAATTGATGCTTTTGAACTGTGGTATTGGAGAAGACTCTTGAGAGTCCCTTGGACTGCAAGGACATCCAACCAGTCCATCCTAAAGGAGATCAGTCCTGGGTGTTCATTGGAAGGGATGATGCTAAAGCTGAAACTCCAGTACTTTGGCCACCTCATGCGAAGAGTTGACTTATTGGAAAAGACCCTGATGCTGGGAGGGACTGGGGGCAGAAGGAGAAGGGGATGACAGAGGATGAGATGGCTTGATGGCATCACCGACTTGATGGACATGACTTTGGGTAAACTCTGGGAGTTGGTAATGGACAGGGAGGCCTGGCATGCTGCGATTCATGGGGTCGCAAAGAGTAAGATACGACCGAGTGACTGTACTGAACTGAACCAAAGGATTTCATCATATAGCTATTTACAGTAGGGACAATTTCAATACAAACTAAATGCCAAGAAAGGATAGGAACTGGTTAACATATTATGGAAAAACCAGATGACATTTAAAAATTGTGGTTTTACCATAATGAGGTACCACTTAATGCCCACAATAAGAGATGGCTACTATAGATTTTTTTAAAAACATAAGATAGCAAGTAATGGTGAGGATGTGGAGAAAATATAACCCTTGTGCATTGCTGGAAAGTGTGAAAGCGAAAGTGTTAGTTGCCCAGTTGTATCCAACTGTTTGTGACCCCATGGACTATGGCCCACCAGGCTCCTCTGTCCATGGGCTTTTCCAGGCAAGAATACTAGAATGGTTTGTCATTTCCTCCTCCAGGAGATCTTCCCGACCCAAGGATCAAACCCAGGTCTCCTGCACTGCAGGCAGATTCTTTACCATTTCAGCCACCAGGGAAGCCTCTGGTACATTGCTGGTAGAAATGTTAAATGATCCAAAAGCTATGAAAAATAATTTCATGGTTACTTAAGGAGTTAAATGGAATTATCATATGATCCTATAATACCTCTCTTCCATATTTACCCGAAAAAACTGAAAACAAGGACTCAAAGAAGTTTATGTATACACGTGTTCACAGCAGCGCTGTTCACAGTAACCAAAAGGTGGAAACAGCCCAAATACCACTAACTGGTGAATGGCAGAGTGAATTGTGATATATACATGCTGTGAACGGCTTCTCAGCCATAACAAAGTATGAAGTACTGATACACTGTACAATATGGATGAAAATTTTATTCTGAGGGAAGAAAGTCAGACACAAAAGGGTCACATGTTGCATGATTCCATGTATATGAAATATTCAGAATAGGTAATTCATAGGGACAGAATGTAGAGTGGTAGTGCACAGGTTATGGGAGCAGGGGAGGGAAGAATGGAGAAAGACTCTTTAATGGATATGGGGTTTTATCTTGCAGTGACAAAAATGCAGTGGAGCTAGAGACAGGTGGCAGTTGCACAGCATGGTGAATGTGCTAGATGCCACTAAATTGTTCATTTTCAAAAGGTTAACTTTATACTATGTGTATTTCACCTCACTAAATTATATTTTTAATTGTGGCTTTTGAAGAACATTTACTGATATAGGAAAATTCACATCATGTACGTATTGTTAAAAGCTGGACTTACAGTATAATCTCAATTTTGTAAACTTAAAAATGTGTGAGCATGTGCATATGCATATGTTTGTGTATATATATATATATATATATGCACACATATATATTTACCATATATGCAAATATTTTATATGTATATACACCATCCTCCCACCAAAAAAACCTAAGAGGAAATTCAGAAAGGATTAGTGAATTCTAGGTTATTTCACTTTTACACTGTTTTTCATATTCCATAAAATGAGTCCATGCCAATTTTATAATTTGAGAGAAATACATGTTATTGAATAAGAATTGAGTTTTAAAGTATCTCTAAGGTTTTCTCCAGCCTACAATTCTAGGAGTCCAAATGCATTACATCTAAGTGATTGCCCATTAGATGTTGGGTCAGAGCAGATAAGCCTTTTGGGTAGGTACCTAGGAAATGGTGATTTAAGGCAGGCAGGCAATAGAGGAGCACAGAGACATTTAATATGCAAACAGTTGTATCGGCAATCTGCATGCAGAACTTCAGTCCTTGTCACATTGTTCATAAGTGGGACTGCTAGAAGGACATACACATCCGTCATCCAGCTCCATAACCCATTCTCTTTGATGGCTCCTTCAAGAATTATGGTAACATTCATGGCTCTCATGTGGACTCTTTCCATAATATGTGCATCTGAAAATAAAATAGATGTCCCTATCCTGCACAGCTACCCTAGCTGAATCCCACTCGTAAAAGGAAATTGAGTTGCTTGACTTTTTCTTTTCTTTATTTTTAAGCAATAGTATATTCCAGCTGATGTATTCCAAGTGGTGGCTTCCTAAAAGGATCATTTCATGTTTGGCTTGTCACTCACCATAGGAAACTGAACTTTTTACATCCTCAATTCAACCCATCTCTTTCTTTTCCTGCCACTCTGTATCAAGTGACTTATTAACAATACTGAGGCTTAAGAAGGAGAGTTTGGTTAACACTCACACAGTCTGAACATTTTAGTCCATATTAACAGATTTTTTAAATGTGTCTTTTTTTTTTTCATTTTTGAAATCTTCAATGATTCTCTCTAAGCTAAATTTTCTTTATAGATAAAGAATTCCCACTTTTCACCCCACTACTGTTGGGTCAGTAGATATAAGAAAAAAAAAAAAAGCAGGGTTATTAAAATATTTGCACTGAGGTTTGTTTCCACTGGTGGAAAATCCCTGTATAGAAGGAACATGTGCTTGGACCTAAGAGAAGTGCAAAACCTCATCTAGTGTTCAGCAGAGAGAACATTCTTAAAATAGATGAATTTGGGTGTGGTCACTTTCTGACTGTGAGTCCAAAAGTGTGAAGTAATTCGTAACAGAAGATACAAAAGGTTGACAGTATGTTCACAAACACCCAAAAACACAGACACTTCTGGGGTTCAGAGAAGTTCTGTGGACAGAAGGTAGGAATGTGTCCAGGCTGAGTTCTGAGCGAATGGGAGGTGAGTCAGCTGAGTATGGGTTCTACAAAACTGAGACACAATTGAGTTGAATTCCTCAGTCACTAAGAAGATTGAGGCGTTGCTCTAGATTTCTACCTATAGAAAAGCCTGGAAGGAAAAATGGAGGTATCAAAAACCTGATGTGTGTGGACTTCATGGCTGCCAAACTGAACTGAATAATGAGTCATTATTTCCTATAGTCTCAGATATGGTTGTATCTCAAGTAAGATCCAGCCAGGGCAGTGGTGTGTGCCCTCTGGTGTCTGGATGTGCATGTGCATCCTAAAAGTTGGGAGTGGGAGCTTCTGGTTAAAGGGAAAACCTGGGAATTTTGTTCTAAATTTTTTTTTATCACATTTGCATTTTGTCTCCTGTCTCTCAATAGATAGATCAAGCAATCAATCAATAGATTTTTTTCTATATATTTCTTGTATGTGAAATTTGTTTATTTAAAATTTTATTTTATATTGGGGCCAAAGTACTGGAGTTTCAGCTTTAGCATCATTCCTTCCAAAGAAATCCCAGGGCTGATCTCCTTCAGAATGGACTGGTTGGATCTCCTTGCAGTCCAAGGGACTCTCAAGAGTCTTCTCCAACACCACAGTTCAAAAGCATCAATTCTTCGGCGCCTTCTTCACAGTCCAACTCTCACATCCATACATGATCACTGGAAAAACCATAGCCTTGACTAGACGGACCTTTGTTGGCAAAGTAATCTCTCTGCTTTTCAATATGCTATCTAGGTTGGTCATAACTTTCCTTCCAAGGAGTAAGCGTCTTTTAATTTCATGGCTGCAGTCACCATCTGCAGTGATTTTGGAGCCCAAAAAAATAAAGTCTGACACTGTTTCAACTGTTTCCCCATCTATTCCCCATGAAGTGATGGGGCCGGATGCTATAATCTTCGTTTTCTGAATGTTGAGCTTTAAGCCAACTTTTTCACTCTCCACTTTCACCTTCATCAAGAGGCTTTTTAGTTCCTCTTCATTTTCTGCCATAAGGGTATTGTCATCTGTATATCTGAGGTTATTGATATTTCTCCTGGCAATCTTGATTCCAGCTTGTGTTTCTTCTAGTCCAGCATGCGAAGAGTTGACTCATTGGAAAAGATTCTGATGCTGGGAGGGATTGGGGGCAGGAGGAGAAGGGGATGACAGAGGATGAGATGGCTGGATGGCATCACTGACTCAATGGACGTGAGTCTGAGTGAACTCCGGGAGTTGGTGATGGACAGGGAGGCCTGGCGTGCTGCGATTCGTGGGGTCACAAAGAGTCGGACATGACTAAGCAACTGAACTGAACTGATAGTTGATTTACAATGTTATCTTACTTTCAGTTATATAGCAAAGTGATTTGGTTATACATACACATATATCTGGGACTTCCCTGGTGGCTCAGCAGAAAAGACTCTGCCTTCAATGCAGGAGATGCAGGTTCAACCCCAGGGTCGGGAAGATCCCCTGGAGGAGGGCATGGCACCCCTAGAAAAACTTGCCTAGAAAATCTCATGGACTGAGGAGCCTGGTGGGCCACAGTCCATAGGGTGGCAAAGAGTTGGACATAACTGAAGCGAATGAGCATGCACACATGCACCCATATATCTATTCTTTTCCCATTTAAGTTATTACAGATTATTGAGCAGTTTCCTGTGCCAGACAGTAGGTCTTTGTTTGTTATCTATTTTAAATATAGGAGTGTACTATGTCAATCCCAAATTCCCAATCTGTCCCTAGCCCTCACCTTTTCTCTGGTGACCATAAGCTTGTTTTCTATGTCTATGAATCTGTTTCTGTTTGTAAGTAAATTCATCTGTATCACTGCTTTTAGATTTCTCATATAAATTATATCATATGATATTTATCTTTCTCTGTCTAACTTACTTCGTTTAGTATAATAATCTCCAGGTCCATCTGTGTTGCTACAAATGGCATTATTTCCTTTTTTAATGGCTGAGTAATATTCTGTTGTATATATGCACCACATATTCTTTATCCACTCATCTGTAGATGGACATTTAGGTTGCTTCCATGTCTTGGCTGTAGTAAAGTTGTGCTGCAATAAACCTTGAGGTGCACGCAACCTTTGAACCATGGTTTTCTCTGGATATATGCCCAGGAGTAGATCATGAGGTAGCTCTATTTTTAGTTTTTTAGGGAACATACTGTTCTCCATAGTGGCTGCACCAATTTACATTCATGGCGTTTTAAAAGAGACTACATCCCTACCTAAGATCGCCCTTGAGTGACTGTTATTTGTTGAATGGTAAAGCTGTGAGCCCTCAGTTGATAAGCTGACACACTGATTTCTGTTTTTCTGGCCCTTTCTTTGAAAGGACACTAATCCAGCCCCAGGGGAAATAGGTAGCACTGGGATTAACAAACAAAAGATATTTCTTCCCTCACCTTGACCCAGATCTCCAAAGGAGGTCAGCCTTTGTCTGGAGGACACTCTGGTAGTGTAACTAGCCAAGCAAAACATTCACTCATTTGCCTGGCCCACTCTGGACCCATAAACTCTCACACTGGGCTCACTCCATGTATCCCCTGCCAAAGTCAACACTTCACAGTTGTCTACACTAAATTGCCCATTGTTTTCTCCAGGCTCAGGTTACCCTGAAAAAAAAAAAAAAGATTATTTTAAAGTTCCTCTGCATTCAGCACATGGGACCTAATTAGTTGCCCCATCTGCAAGGGTAGTTTATCGGAGGAAGATTTGGTATTCTAGAGCTGATAGGCTCCTCCAGCGTCATTTCTATGGACAGGTTTTGTGAGGTGTTGTACTACAAGAATGGCATATCGCATGCTTTAAGCAACGTGAAAAGCAGTCTATGTTGTCACTTGCAGCATCACAGATGAATTCCTCTCCAGTTGCATTACTCAGGGAGCCTTCATCACTTGATTTCTGGAAACTCATTATTAAGGCAAAGAGACAGGAAGCAGTGTCAGACATGACAGCTCTGAATGGACATCACCTCAATGGTAAGAAAACTTCCTCTTGTTTCCCAGGATCTCTCTGTGTTAGTAACACCAGGACATATTTCTCCCACGGTGCTGTCTTTCCATTTTGAAGAATTAGTTGAGGGCAAAGAACAAGAGAAATCTGCGAGATTTGCTTCCCCATAAAGTGTCTCGATTTTTAAAAATGAATTGGCCTGCCCTCACACAGGAGCGTGATGTGATGGGCTTATTCTTCATACAGCATGTGTTGTGCTTTGTTTTTCTAGCAGCCAGGATGGTTTTACGCAGAATCAGAAACATACTCTCCTGGTCTCCCTTGTGACCAATGCTGTAAGATAGCTGGTTGGAATTAGAGTCAGAGTATGTTACCACTGGAAGAAAGAGAAGCTGCCTTGCCCAGGCTTACACAGAAATAAGGTCAACACTATGGGATATTCAGGTGTGCCCTAGAGTACCAGAAAGATGTTGACCTTAGTTCATGATCCAAAACGCAGGGTCAAAGGGTGGGAGTGCACTGGGAGATGATGAGACAAGCCAGATCAGTCTCCAGACATAACAGGAGAAAGACCTGGGAAGCAGAAAGGGGAAAACAGCTGGGACTCTGGGAGACAGGACCTAGGGAGACCCTATGGCTCCACTTGACAGCCTCGCCTTGGCCCAGCTTGGTTTTTGATGTGCTGGATATAATTTAGCTACTGATATGTTTTTCAACATGTGGTTTTTCAACATCAGACAAGCAAGAGTGGTTAGGAGATTGGCAGCAGCAGTCAGGTCTCTGTGGGGGCAGTGTGGGGTCATGAGTACCGGATTCCTGACTCTCAAGCCAAGTGCTCTGATGCAGAGCTAACCTAGGGCTGAGAGTAGAGTTTTCCTTCTGGGAAAAGGTAACATCGAAGCTCGTGGCATCTGAGGAGGTTAGTTATCTGTGGCCCAGCTCTGGAAGACCTATACATCTTTCCTCTTCCTCATAGGCAGAATGAAACTGAAGCCTGGTTCAGTTCAGTTCCGTCGCTCAGTCGCATTGGACTCTTTCCTCTTCCTCATAGGCAGAGTGAAACTGAAGCCTGATATTGTGTCAGAAATCTCCAGAAGCACCCTAGGGTCAAGATAGAAATGGCTGCATTTGACTCTAGATACATTTGTCTCTGATAAGCAACAAGGATACTGTGGCCAGAGAAGCCTGCTTCCTGTTCATAAGCTGAGGTTTCAAGACCCTCCCATCAGACCCTCTCTTATTTTTTCACCAGCTCTTTTTTCTCTTCTTCTCTGCCCTTCCCCCCACCTCCTGGCCTATGAGCTTGTTCTTTCCTTCTATTGATTTTTAGCCCTGGTTCCCCAAAGCTCTAAGTTTATCTTTGGATTTTAGCTTTATCACACTCTTACATCTTTTAACTCCACATTTTAATCTCTTGACTTGATAGCTCAGGGCTTTTGTTTTCTTACCAGTTATTTGGCTCCGCCTTATTTTCTAGCCCTTAATCATTTGAGATTTTTAGCCTAAACTTTAAGTTTATTGTCTTGTTGCTTCCCGTTATCTGTTATTCTTTTTAACATTTCTGGTCTTCTACTTGTAGTCTGCATTTTATCTGGTTTTTTTTTTTTTTTTTTTTTCTGGCCCTGCTGAGTCTTCATTGCTATGCGTGGGCTTTCTCTAGTTATGGAGAGCAGGGGCTACTCTGTAGTTGCTGTGGGCGGTTTTCTCACTGCAGCGACTTCTCTTGTTGTGGAGCCGGGGTTCCAGGACCCTCAGGCTTCAGTATTTACAGCACATGGGCTCTGTAGTTGTGGTTCACCACTTACTTGCCAGAACAGGAACCAAACCCGTATTTCCTGTTTTGGCAGGCAACTCCCAGCCACTGGACCACCAGGGAAACCCTCATCTGTTTTTTTAAACTATCTTTTATTTTTTATTTTTTCCCTTTAAAATTTTTGTCTTTATTGATTTATTGGTTTCAGATATGTTTACTTTTTATTGAATATAGTTAATTTAAAATGTTGTGCCCATCTCTGCTGTACAGCAAAGTGGCTCAGTTATACACATATACATATTCTTTTTCTTCCTTCTTACCATTTTCTACATTCTGTAATGCCTCAGCAGAATACCGGTCTGAAGCTATGCAGGTGATCAAGAGCTCCTGTGCTAACTTTCTCACTCCCACTTGCTCCCAGCCGCCCCTATACGTGTCTTTTCCATTTCTCTTCATAGATTTCCTAGCTTAGTTGAAGATGACTTTGTAAAGACACTTGCCTTGGGAGACTTGGGAGACTTATGGATAGAATCTCCTAAGAGCCAAAAATCCTACTGTTCAAGTAGCAGGTTTTATTTGCTGAGTATTAGTTATTTACAGCTCATGTTATCCAGGCATTTTCAGAAAAGTCAAGCATTTTAAAATCTATGTTCTCCAACATTTACGCCATTGGCTTATGAGTAAATCATCTGAGTAACTTCGGGCTGGAGCAAGTAGTACTTCTAGTCTGACTTGGTAAAGAGCCAGGTAGGGCTGAGGGGAGGGAACGAGGGTGGGTCTCTGATACCACACTGCCATCTCTCTGCTCCTCCCTGAGCTGGTTCTCTGCTCTCTCTGGGGAGGATCATTGGACAAGCCCATCTGAATGTGGGCATCATCCTTCTACCTCCTTTTCCTAATCATGAGAACAAAAAGAAGCTCTTTAGAACAGACATGATTACAAATAGGTTCCTAAGTGGGAGTAGATAGCGACCTTTCTAGGTGCTTCTTTCACACTACAGGCCCTGCGCCAGGCAACAGAGGCCTGCAAAAGGGTCTTCAGACATGGCTGTCCTCACTTTCTGACGTGGCTAGGTTTCCCAGATCTCCTGACTTCCCTGTCTCAGCACATTGCCAGTGTACAGGATTATAGTTGAGGGTGGAGATGTCCCATTCTCTTCTAGACTCTCTAACAAAGAAAGAGTGGAGGATTCCCCATCATCTGCATATTATGACCATCTTTTTTTGTCAGTTATGGCAGTGGATGAGCAGGCTGTCTCCCCTGAAGGCTAGTACTTTTCCTCAGAATTTGACAACTAAGACACATCAAAATGAGATTCTCACAGTCGCCAGTAGATACAGTTTGCCTGTTAGAGACAGGTCTTCATATTAGGTGCCAAGGAAGTGACATAATATGTGTTTTAGTTCCTGCCTTTAGGGACCTTATGATGAAGTTGGTGATACAAGAAATATGCATAACATAGTTACATGGCTTACAAATCCCTTACATCTTCAGGTGTTTCTCTCCTTCTCCCTGTATCTCACTAAAGACTTATTCATCCTCAGATCAAATTTTGTGGCTACCTTTTTGAGGAAATCCGCCCTTCCTGGGTTAGGTCCCCCACTTATTGGCTTTAATTGAACTCTTTTCCTACCTTCACCTTTGCACTTTGAGTTTCCTGTGTTTTTACCTGTTTTTCTCACTAGAAAGTAAGCTATTTATTTTTTTGGACACTGAATTATTTTCATCAGAGATGACCATGTTGTTTTTATCACCAGTGTACAATATAGAGAGATAATAAATATTTTTGAATGAATCAGTCAATCAACTAGGAGGTAATGTATGTCATGTGTTAAGAGCATAAGAGAAACAACATATTCTGAAAGAATTTAGAAGGGGATGGAGAAAGCAATTTCTTGAAGAACTATGGTAAAATTGTGGAGATTTTTGTGATCCTAGGCACCTGATTGCAGGCATAGTCATATCTCAAAATCTGGTGTCAGATTAAGTTATGGAGTCCCTCAATCATAAGGAAGTTGATATGAGTTGATTAACATTCTTCTGGAAAGGGTGACATTGAGATTCTGCTGCTAAGTTGCTTCAGTCATGTCTGACCCTGTGCGACCTCATAGACGGCAGCCCACGAGGCTCCCCCGTCCCTGGGATTCTCCAGGCAAGAACACTGGAGTAGGCTGCCATTTCCTTCTCCTAATGGAGGTCAATGCTTCCAGATCTGTGTGTGTGTGACAATGATAACAAGGTCAGATTACCTCTTTTAGCCAGCTTCCATCACCGGCACTTCCTGAAAGCCATTGCATGTAGCAGTCTGTGGGGTGACAGAAAGGACCTAAGTGTAACAACCCTCTACTTCTGTTCTGGTAGGAGAGTTTAGGCATTCATAAAAAAAAAAAAAAAAAATTTACACAGCGGGGTAGGCAGGAGGTTCAAGAGGGAGGGAACATATGTATCCTTATAGCTGATTCACATTTTTGTACAGCAGGAACCAATACAATATTGTAAAGCAATTATCCTCCAATTAAAAATGTATACAAAGACCCCTGAGTAGAACTGACACTCAGAAATCTTTACAAACAAGCAGACTGCAGAAGGAATACAGATACAAAAACAACCAGTGGGCAGCTGGCTCCAGCTGCATAAATAGATCCCATGTAAAGGTCAAAAAGAAATGGATTCATTTTGATATTTGGCAAAACTAATACAATTATGTAAAGTTTAAAAATAAAATAAAATTTAAAAAAAAGAGAATGAAAAACCAAGTAAAAAAAAAAAAAAGAAATGCCTACAGATGTAAGGACCTTGTAAGCCATCATAACTATCTGATGTACCCTTCTTGTATCACCAACTTCATCTTAAGGTCCCCAAAGGGGGATTAAAACACACATCAAGTAGCTTTCTTGGCATCTCATAGTAGGACCTGTAAATAACAGGCACTCAATACCAATTGGCTGCTGTGGAAGAGAGTCCCATTTTGAAATAGACCCCATGGAAGAATATTTGGGAGGGTGTTTGGAGGGGCTTCTGCTGGAGGGGACTCAAACACAGTTCTAACTGGGAGATGGGCCCATCTCTTGCTGGAGAAGACTGGGGAGGGTGGTTCTGTGGGGTGACAGCAAGCATATTGTGCAAAACGTGAAGGATAATGGATGCCTGTGTGGGATTGGTGGGTGAGGGAATTGCTGCCACCAAGCCAGGGAAGGTGATGAATAAGAGGGCAGCTACTGGTATACAGGAAAGGAGAAGAAGGGTAAATATCATGAATTACCACCCTCATTGGAGATGCCTGTATCAAGTATTTTTTGAATACCTGCTATGAAATTTGTGGATATGAGGTGTGGCTGGGAATTTGTGAGCTTGTGTATAAGGACACAGAGGGGAAGTTGGAAGAGTGGCTGCTGTGTAGGGTTCAATCTGATTCCTCTAAGTGAATAAATTCATATCAAGGATCTAGTGGGGACTAGTACTCTGCAAGGAGATGGTAAATACAATGCTAACTGGACAGTCCCACCCCACCTAAACTCTGGGCTCTGAGAGCTGGAGGGCATCCAGTTAAAGGTTCAAATTCCATGAACGGGGCTTTTAGGAAAAGAAGCAAGCTGAAGCTGCTTGAAGGGGTTGAGAAGGGCAGTCACATGTTCACATGATGCTTGATAAAGCTAACTTAACATCAGAGTCCAGACTGGAGTGTGATAGGGGAAGGAGTCCAACTCAGAGGCTGACTGAGGGCTGCCACAGTCTTTAGTAAAGAGGAGCAGCATCTGGCCTTGAGTGAGGATAGAGACAAGAAACAACTGAAAAAATGTTTCCAATCCTGCTTTGATGTGGTGACACTGAGAGATGAGAACAGAGAAGGGAGAAAGGCAAACATTCAGCTTCTATCCTTACAACAGAATCTGCTAAATTGGCCTTCTAGGAGCTGCTTTGTGGAAGGGGTTCAGGCCAGGAGTCTGAAACATGACTCCACTTTTGGCTGTTAGACCTTGGAACAAAATAATTTTACATCAACTTTGACTTACTTATCTTAAATGACCTGTGATATATGACAGTACTTTGGTGGGGAAAGTATGGAACACATGACATCAATTCATGGCATGCTAAGTTACATTATTGATGGCAATAATGACTGAGATTTGTACACTGTTTTACAGTTTGCAAGGCATCTTTGCATGCATTATTTAATTTCATCCCTACCAAAACCACTGAGGTAAATATAATTATTTCATTCATAATTTATAAAGGAAGAGGCAGAGACTTGGAGCCTTGTCCTAAAGACATAAGGTATAAAGGGGCAGAGGCAAGACTCAGACCCCCCAGATCTTGGCCTTTTGTACTGTGTGAGAACTTAGAGGTCTCATTAATTGAGTATCAGCTATGAATTTCTGATGCAATGGAAAGTAGCATTATGTGATGGTCTTGGTCATGCTGATGATGCTGACGGTGATGACTGTCTTGGGATGTTGATTCACCCATCCATTTATTCATCATATGTTTTCACTGAAGCACATGTGAAAGATACTGTGAAATGGTGTGCGTACAGATCTGTTTCATCTGTGGCTGGTGCCATACGATTCCACTCAGAGAACGAGCCTCTGACAGTTGGTTCAAGGACCCCTCCTTGATCAAGGCTCCCCTGGCTTCAAGTCCCAATACTCCACTTTTTCAGAACCCTGCTGCGCTCTGCCATATGGTCTATGGTGTCTTCGTTTTCATTTTCTCTTTATTTATTGTTCACTACATGTTTTCAGTACTTCTTCTGTAGAAGGCTCTGTGGTAGATATATAGTATTTTGGGGCAGGAGAGTACCAAAGCTAACATTTGTTATTTAGTCATAGCACTAGGTCTGAACATGGTAGGAAATCAATAAACATTTGTTTATTGATTAAGATTCCCAGACTGAGAATCCGCATGGTTGGGAGGTGCCAAAATGAATCCGCTAAAATTACTGCCAGTAAACCAGGAGAGCAAAGTCCAAAGCAGCTGCAGGACTATTCAGGGACATTTTCACGTGATCTCTGTAGTCCACAAGCCCACCCTTGACCCGCCTCTCCGTCCGCAGTGTCAGGGCTTAAACAATTACATTCAGAGAATATAAAGTCACCATGTTGGGGGAAAAGGAAGAATCTGGCTCTTTAAACTCGTTTTGTGAACTAGATCTTGATCCAGTAGGGAAGATGTTAAGAAGCAACAAAAAAGAGAAAGAAATGTATTGTTATTTTTACCTGCATCCTGTTTCTGGCTATGCCACCGCTTTGTGAATGGGGCTTGGCACATATGCTGCTTTTGAGTGCCAGCTTTCCCATCTGTAATATAATCCCCACCCTTGATCTGCTGAGGCTCACAGGGGTGTTTGGAAGCCCAGGGAGGTAATATCTATTCTGTGCTTGCAGGATCCTGGACAAAAGGCATTGTAGAAATAAAGGCAGTCACTCCTATTAGAGTGTACACCATGTTCAGAAGTGTGTTTAATGCCCTGCCACCTTTTCTTGTGTCTCCTTGCCCTAAAGTCTTCCCTCTGCGTGTTCCCACAAGCACAGCTGTTCTGATCTGCCCGCAGTCAGATTAATTGAACGAGATCCTTTGAAATCCCATTTTGTTTACCCAACCTGCCCTCTTTCAGGGCTTTCACAAGCTCTTCTCTTTATTGAGAAAGAGATAAAGCTATCCCTTGGAATGACAAATCCTTGGTTCCTTTATCAGGGCAGCTTTTCTCCTGAAGGGTCCCCTTGCTCCTCAAGTGAGCTCATCTCAAACTCCCTTCACACCCTGTTGGTTGGATGCAGGACTCTCTGGTGCGGTTGCCTTGGCAACAACTTCTGTTTGTTGCAAGTGCAGATGAGTGTTGGGTCACTGTTATTTTCCCCTCTGCCTCATAGTACAAGAGGGGCAAACAAACTGTGGATTAGGCGAAACAAAGGAAGTAGTCCAGTGAGTGTGAGGAGGAGGGGGAGAGCGGGCACAGGAGGCCTCTAGGAAGACCTCTGTTGGCCCTTGGGAACCTATCGGGTAGTTAGACATTTAACAAAAATATTAACGCCAAGAAGCAATTTTTTTTTTTCCAAGAAGCAATTTATCTAGAGTGAGTTAAGGCAAACACGTAGAGACTGTGACACGAAGGACAAATTCCTATGAGACTCATAAGAAGAAGCGGCTTCATAGGCAGAGCTGAGTATCTCCTCAGGGTAGTAGAACTATACTTGGTGTATTTTTCTCATCCTCAAGGAACTTAGACTTTGGGAATCCACTGACATTTACTGAGCACCAGGGCCTGCTTTGAAGGTAGACCCTGAGGTTATTTTTTTTAAATAGCATTTTATTTATTTATTTATTGCCTTACATGCAAATTATAAATGCTTCTCACATAGTAGGCATTCATAATTACTAATTGAATTTTAAAAAATTATCCTCTTTAGTAACTCCAGGAGTGACAGGGGACTCTGTATAAGGGTCCTCCAATGTATATATTATTCTAGCACTTTGCTTATTTTTTTCTTATATTGTGCACAATGTTTTCCCCCTGTAACATCCACCCATTGGACTTTGTTTTGTTACATGAAATCAATCCATTTATTATCTATGTAAATTCTTCTAAATACTTCATGTAGCTTTTGTGTCTCACCACATTTTCTGTTTTCCAAGCTAAACTTAGTTTCTTTAGCCATTTGACCTGTGTTGACTTTAAAATCCTTCTCTGACTTGCTTCTTTTTCCCTTAAAACCTACCAATTTGCCTGGTTCTCTCTTAAAGTGCAGCAATTGTTCTAGTTATATATCACAGCTACCGAGGGAAGACAGGATGAGCCGATTAACAGGAAACATTTGGCTAGTGAATCAGAAACTTGATCCAATGTTATAAAATGTTTATCGATCACTTACATGAAACTAGTTTAATGTCTAACCAATTAAACCTAATTGAAGGCAGTCTTCTGCCAAGCCAAGTATACCTTTCATTGGATTTTGAGCAATGAAGCAATGTGCATATTAGTGAGAAGAGGTGAAACTAATTCTCTGTTCTTAATCACTCATAATACATGCTGGTCCTCAATAAATATGATATCAAAATAATTATAATAAGATTATGTGAAATCTAAGACATGGTAATTAATGAAGAAGTATTTGAACTGTCAGTGGTATCTTGAGGCCTTAAGGGAAAAATAATAACCTGACAATACAAGTGAAATATGAGATCAACCAATTAATTAGCAGAATAATTTAATCTGATGCTCTGAAAGTAGGCCAATTAAAATGCACTGTTACTATTTAACATTGATTAAGCAAGGTGCTAGATCCTGAACACAGTTTGAAAATAGACCTTATTTCTATCTTCTGGGAACATAAAGCTAATTTAAGCAGTTGTATATAAAAGGACAAAGGAATGAGAGGTGTGGTGTTGTCTTGGTTATGTATTGAAGCTCCTTCCTCTAGTGCTAGGCACGAGTAGGGAAAGGCTGTGAATACCATGATATTCTTCCAACCTTCTCACTTCCTCTCCAGCCTCCTCCTCCTTCTAATGTTCATTGGAGGGTGGGGAGGGATCAATTTGAGGCCAAATGAAGATCAAAGAAATGAGTTTGGGGAAAAAAAAAAAAAAGGTTTCCAAAAAATACTGTTTTCTACACTTGAGAGAGTGGAAAAGAGGAACCTGGTATCATCAGTGCCTTTGTTAATTCTTTAGGAGTAATTCATTGGATATTAATGAAAGAACAATAACAATAAATACAAAAAACTGAAACCATCTTGCCTTCCAGCATCCTTAAGAGACAACTCTCTAATTTAATGATGATACAAAGATACAAAGATAAAACATAAAGTAGCCCATTAACTGTTCATTTAACTTTAACAAATTCTGATCTCTGGGATAAACAATAATAATATAAATGTATTTATAATTTGAAAAAAGTTCTTTAACCTCTTATAAGCCTTTTCCTTGTGAGATATTGAAGTCTTATGGTCTCCTCTCCCATACCTTGCTTATGTACTGGATGATCAGTATGTTGGTGTTATAACACTCTCCCTGAAAAGAGAATCCTCCATGCCTTCCATCTCATGAGAAGAATATACAAAAGGGCCCCTTCCCCCTTCCTGGATTAAAAGCATCCTATTGGGCTGCCCTTTGAATAACTTTTTAGTAGTTCAAGTAGGTATGTTGAGGCATTAATCTTCTTGTCTTCTCCTTGGGAACCAGTGGCATTTCTATCATAGAGATTGAGGAGACCTGGTTTAGCTGGACACCAACCATGGCTCTTTGAATCAAATGAGACTCACCCTAAGGCTTAGGACTGACAAGCATGCTTTTGTTAGAGTATTCCATCATGTAATATACCATAATGAATAATAATTTGCTGAAAGTTATTGTGGGTTTTTCAAACACACTAAATTATTGTGCTTAAACACAAAAGAGCTCTGCACTCACCTGCTAAAACTATTACCAATTCACTGTAGGTTAAGAAGTATGAGTATTTGCCTAACAATAGCACTCTCCTCAGCTTGACTTTATTTCTCAGTGCACATTTACATGAAAACAGGATAATAACACTATGATGATAAAGTTATGAGTAATTGGATTCTTACTAAAGTCTACTAAAGCTAAGTGCTTTCCATGCATTATTTCACTAAATCCTTACAACTTATGAGGTAGACATCATCATTAATCCCCTTGTTGTAGAGATAAAGAAGCTGAAACCTAAAAATGAAGTAATATGGCAATTGGTGATGGAAAAGCACAACTCCAAGCCTGTCTGAACCTCACTGCTCTATCATCCCTTTGGGAATAAAGTGTCAGTGTGTAGAGCTTACAAACATCACTTGGACATGGATGGTTTTGACATCTGAAACATCATTGCTGTCCCTAATGGATGCATCAGGCTTGTGTCCCCTGACTTAATCTTTACATACATTATATGTATAACTTGATTATTATAATAATTTTACAACAAATTGCTGAGACCCAGACCCTGATGCTGGGAGGGATTGGGGGTAGGAGGAGAAGGGGAAGACAGAGGATGAGATGGCTGGATGGCATCACCGACTCGATGGACGTGAGTTTGAGTGAACTCTGGGAGTTGGTGATGGACAGGGAGGCCTGGCATGCTGCAATTCATGGGGTCACAAAGAGTTGGACACGACTGAGCGACTGGACTGGACTGAACTGAAAGGTATGGAGCATCTCCTTGGTGACCACTCTTTCTCTGCTGTGTCTTTCTCTATGGTCATGTTTGCATTGTTCCCAATCATCTAATTAAATTAGTTTACTTATTTAAATCTCTACATTATCTTTCTCATCAACCTAGTCTGAAATTAGCAATGTTTACCTGTACTTCTACTCAGGAAGAAGAAATAGAAACAAAAATGAAATAGGGGCTGCTTTGTTGTTGTTCTGACAGTTGCAATGTATCACTTTCTTTGTCTTGAGGGCTAAAATAATGTTTGAAATTGCAAGAAATTAGGATCTCAGAGCCAAATCAATCTTCCTCTGTAATTCTGTATACTTCCTTGGAATTCCTTGGGGTCTCCCGTTTATTTAGTGTTGTGAATTTAAAGTCTGGATTCCCCAAGTTAACTGTCCAAAAGCCCCTCTCTACCTCAGTTCCCCAACCCAGCAGCCCCAAGCTAAACAGCCCCCAGGGAAGGCTTTGTCTGCTTATTTTTTTACCTGATGCTCTTGAATTTGAAGGGGCTTCCCTCGTGTCTCAGACGGTAAAGAATCTGCCTGCAATGCAGGAGACCCAGTTCAACCCCTGGATCAGGAAGATCCCCTGGAGAAGGAAATGGCAACCTACTCCAGTACTTGCCTGGGAAATACTATGGACAGAGGAGCCTGGTGGGCTACAGTCCATGGGGGTGTAAAGAGTCGGACACGACTGAGTGACTAACACTTGCATTTTTTCACTCTACCACTCAAAGGGCACAAATGTTATGGAACATGGGGAAATTCATCAGTGTCTTCCTTGGGCTAGAGAAGTAAGAGTGCATTCAGATAATAAGGGGTAAATTATCTTGTGATTGTCTCTATTTTCTGACCCTGTGGCTGGAGAGAAATTATTAAGAAATGATGAGAAAACCTTGGCAACTGATGAAATATAGAAGAAAAGGGAGAAAGAGGAGTCCAGGATGATGCGCATACTGAATTTCGGTTCCTGTGAGAAGGACGATACTATTAATGGAGTACAAAAGTCAGATGGAAGAACCACAAGGGTTGAAGGGAGGAGGGGAAAGAAATGATGAATTCAGTTATAAAGTAGTTGAGTTTGAGGTCAGGCTGCAAAATTAAGTAGCAGGTGTCCATCTGGCAGTTTGAATAGTGGAAGTAGAGTTTAGAGAAAAGGTCCAGGTAGGAGATAAAAATGTGGTCATCAGTGGAAAAATGGATGATGTTTCTGGGATAGAGAAGAGAAATGAGGCTTGGGCCTTGAGAAATGCTCACCCTTAAACAAGCAGCCAACACAGAAAGCCTGTTAGGAAGTTAGAGAAGGAATGGACCATGAAAAGGAGAGCAAATAGTATAGTACCATGTGTTGGGAGCCCAGAAATGATAATGGGGTTTTTTCTGATAAGGCTGTGAGGATTCAATCAGATTAAATGTGTTGAAGCAATTCATAAGCTATCAAATGCTATACCAGCTTTTACTTATAAAGTTGTTATTTAAAACCAACATACATTGAGAAAATGTATTGAAGGAGATCAGCATCTGAACCTCTAAGACCCAGTTAGGAAACTCCAGTAAAACACATTTTATAACTAAATTGAACCATATAAAATGGCCACTTGTTTTCTCAGAGAAAACGTACTTTTCATATGATTCATTCTGATACTTGAGCAGGGTTCTCCAAACCCACTCTGATGAGCTCAGCCACATTCAGGCTTTAGGAAGTGATTTTATCTAATCCAGATCCTTTCCCTTGGCCCTCACTTTGGTACCTCTGGTCATTCTACCTAAGGTCTTCTGAGGGATGGAGAAGGGGACATGACTGATGAGAGTTACACAGCCCAGTAGCCACAAACTTTAGATCAAAAATATATTCTCTTAACTTCTACATGGTCCACTCTTTTGGCCTCCCTTCCACACTCTTTTCCTGAGTTCAATGAGTGTAGTCAAGAAATCAAGACTCAAAACTTGTGACTCTGACTCTGTGTTTCCCCAAACTAAAAGTAAGAGAAAAATCCTCAGTGATCTAGTATACTGGGTACATCACAGGGAAATAACCAAATAACCTGCAGGTACAATTTGGACAGGGAAAGGGTTAAGATCTGTCATCATTCTGATTGACACTTAGACCCTTTTCCATGGTCTAGTGAATTTTATGGTCAGACTAAAGCAGAACACCAAGGGAATTGCTTTAATTATGCAAATCAATGACCCAATTAAGAACTTTCTTTTGTACATAGAGTCCCAGCATTTGCATGTCTGGTCAGTTGTTCAAATTACCAAATTTTACTTGGTCTCATTAATGTGTAATCTTTAAAATGCATATTCACCCAACTAATGTTGTAGCGTGGTCCCTGCAAATGGAATTCTTCCCAAATGTGTAAGTGGCTCTAAGTAGTTTTAAAAGTTTTAAAAGCACAGTAAGTACCTTGTATATAGCCTGTTGATCATTAAAAGAAGTTCTGCAAAATGGAAGTCAACAGAGAGAACCATTAAAGTGCAAATGGGGCAATTACAGACTGCCAGCCTGACTCTCCCTGTCACTCTGCATGACTGCCGCCCCTTTGCCAACTCCACAGTAGTCTGAAGAAGCTGACATGTATTCTTGATTCTTTGGTGTGGTTTCAGGGAAGGGAGATATTCCAAGGCACAGCTTTATATCTAGGACAATACACAAGAGGTTGAGAAAATGCCTGGTTTTAAAACAAAAATTAAGCCCGGCCTTATATTTGCCCTTTGAAATGACCATTGGTTTCAAACTTTATCTTTGTCTCCTCATCTCAGATTCCTATAATACCTACCCCCATGACTGCTGATTTTCATAAATGCAATTTCTTAAGGAAAATGTGAAAAGAATGTGGCAGCGGTTGATGGCCAGCCAGGGAAGGCAGTTGCCTCTGTGTTTCTCTTCTTAGAGATACAGCAATAAAACATCAGTGAGATTTTTCATTTTAAATAATCAGAGAGAAAGATGCTTATGTAGAGAAACTGAATCAATCTCAGATATGGAATATAAAATTATCATATAATTCTATTAAGAACTGCATCTATATGCAGGTCAGGAAGCAATAGATAGAACTGGACATGGAACAACAGACTGCTTCCAAATCGGGAAAGGAGTACGTATGTCCTATATATATTGTCACCCTGCTTATTTAACTTAATATACACAGTACATCATGAGAAACGCTGGGCTGGATGAAGTGCAAGCTGGAATCAAGATTGCTGAGAGAAATATCAATAACCTCAGATATGCAGATGACATCACCCTTATGGCAGAAAGGGAAAAAGAACTAAAGAGCCTCTTGATGAAAGTGAAAGAGGAGAGTGAAAAAGTTGGTTTAAAGGTCAACATTCAGAAAACTAAGATCATGGCATCTGGTCCCATCACTTCATGGGAATAGATGGGGAAACAGTGGAAACAGTGAGAGACTTTATTTTGGGGTGCTTCAAAATCATTGCAGATGGTGACTATAGCCATGAAATTAAAAGACGCTTGCTCCTTGGAAGAAAAGTTATGACAAACTTAGACAGCATATTAAAAAGCAGAAACATTACTTTGCCAACAAAGGTCCATCTAGTCAAAACTGGTTTTTCCCTAGTCATGTATGGATGTGAGAGTTGGACTATAAAGAAAGCTGAGCACCGAAGAATTGATGCTTTTAAACTATGGTGTTGAAGACTCTTGAGAGTCCCTTGGACAGCAAGGAGATCCAGTCAGTTCTGAAGGAAATCAGTCCTGAATATCCATTGGAAGGACTGATGATGAAGCTGAAACTCCAATACTTTGGCCACCTGATGCGAAGAACTGACTCATTTGAAAAGACCCTGATGCTGGGAAAGATTGAAGGTAGGAGGAGACAGGGACGACAGAGGATGAGACAGTTGGATGGCATCACCAACTCAATGGACATGAGTTTGAGTGAACTCTGGGAGTTGGCAATGGACAGGGAGGCCTGGAGTGCTGCAGTCCATGGGGTCACAAAGAGTCGAACACGACTGAGAGACTGATCTGATCTGATTTTATTCCAAAGCACAGTCTTAGGAAACCCAGCAATATATTTCAGAAAATTGAATGCTAATTTTAAAACTTAAATTTTTGCACCTATGGGATACTTTAGAAAGCTAATTTTCACCACAGACTGTGGTAATTTTAATAAGAATATCCTAATATGACTGATGCTCATGAACAACTTTCATGTATTGAAAATTAGGCTTGAAATGGGATTTGAGGCTGTCATTTTTATAAATGAGATATATTTTGTGCATGTAGTCCCATTTTTAATAATTTTAAAATTGGAAATTAATAAAAAAAAAAAAAAAACTCCATAGCAGTTTTTTTAAGGGAAAGGGCACTGTTTATCTTCATTTGATTGCTTTACTTTATAAAATTCCCTTAGGGCTTCATCCAGACATTGCATCTTTTCAGCAGCCATATTGCTATTACTTTGTTAATGTATTTTATAAAGACAGCAAAGCTAAGTGTATAGATTTACCACAGGCTGAAAGTCGCCTAGTGAGTTGTCTGGCAAGTGGTAGCTTGTTTCTGAAAATATCATAATTATGCTTTGTGGCTATTCTATGTAGCTTGTTTTGTCTATATTTCTTTATTAATAATTGCAATTTTTATCATAATCAAGTACTTCTTTGTAAGGTTTGGGCTGAGATCACTAGATTGCCAGGATCACAGATGCTAATCTTTGCTCCCGAAGGTCAAAGTCTTGATTGGTAGACCAGCCTCCCTGTCTTTGCTGCAAATGAAACAAGGATGAGTCGGAAGTAGTAACCAGGCTCAGAAAGAGAACATTTGTATGGGATTAATTTCTCAGTCTTTACAGTAACATCACACCTTTATTTTAATGATGTATGTGAAATACAAGCCTGCATAGATGGCCTGTAAAGTAGGCATTGTTACTTCTGTCCTCTCCACTTCAAAATTCCTCTGGTGGCCTTCTCTCAGGATGGGTTCAGGCATTCCTGGTTTCTGGGCATGCCTACTCTTTGAGGTGGATATACCACCTCAAACCATATCAAACCTGTTTGTCTATTATATATGTATTTAATGTACCATACCTCACATGAAATCACATTTATGTATGATTATCAAAGAGAGAACTTGAATTTTCTCAGACTATTTGATATAATAACATTTGTAGATACTTAAAGCTCAACATTCAGAAAGCAAAGATCATGGTATCCGGTCCCATCACTTCATAGGAAATAGATGGGGAAACAGTGGAAACAGTGTCAGATTTTATTTTGGGGGGCTCCAAAATCACTGCACATGGTGATTGCAGCTATGAAATTAAAAGACACTTACTCCTTGGAAGGAAAGTTATGACCAACCTAGATAGCATATTCAAAAGCAGAGACATTACTTTGCCAACAAAGGTCCATCTAGTCAAGGCTATGGTTTTTCCAGTGGTCATGTATGGATGTGAGAGTTGGACTGTGAAGAAAGCTGAGCGCCGAAGAATTGATGCTTTTGAACCATGGTGTTGGAGAAGACTCTTGCAAGTCCCTTGGACTGCAAGGAGATCCAACCAGTCCACTCTGAAGGAGATCAGCCCTGGGATTTCTTTGGAGGGAATGATGCTGAAGCTGAAACTCCAGTACTTTGGTCACCTCATGTGAAGAGTTGACTCATTGGAAAAGACGCTGATGCTGGGAGGGATTGGGGGCAGGAGGAGAAGGGGACGACAGAGGATGAGATGGCTGGATGGCATCACTGACTTGATGGACGTGGGTCTGGGTGAACTCCGGGAGTTGGTGATGGACAGGGAGGCCTGGCATGCTGTGATTCATGGGGTCGCGAACAGTCGGACACGACTGAGTGACTGAACTGAACTTAACTGAAACATTTATTATTTTTCCTTTTCATTTTTTCACATTTTGGAGGGATTTTTTTTTTTTTTTTTGGTTTGTTTTTTGGTCCCAAATATTATGGAAGCCCTTGAAAAGCCTATCAACCCTAGATACTAAGCATAGAAGACTTCCCTTGTCTCCTATATTAGAATAAAAGTTATCTTTCCTACTGGCCAAGACTAGCTCCTTCTCTTATGCCTTCAATCCTGGCCCTGCTCCCATCAACAAGCATTTGGAGAAAGTCTACCATATGATCACATGACTGGAAGCAAGTCTACATGATAATGTAGACTGAGAATTCCTGTAACAGAGAGAGGACAAGATCACTTTTTCTTAGGACCTGGCTTAGGATGGTTTCACAGAGGAGGTAGCGTTCACAGTGAGCCTCATAGTTTAATTGGACTTGGATAGATGGAGGAAAGTGGAGGTGAGGTAGGCATTCTAGACAGAAACAGCATTGGCAAAAGCAACAGCTTTCTGTTAGATCTTGGCCTGTAAAATAGCTCTGCCTTCCTCATTTTCAAAGACTAGAGACAATGGACAAGTTTCAGTTTCCTTCTATTTCTCAGACTACCCTTGTTAGTCTACTCTTGCTGCTACTGCTGCTGCTAAGTCGTTTCAGTCGTGTCCGACTCTTCGCGACCCCACAGATGGCAGCCCATCAGGCTCCCCCGTCCCTGGGATTCTCCAGGCAAGAACACTGGAGTGGCTTGCCATTTCCTTCTCCAAGGCATGAACTACCTCTATGAAATCAGACGTTGCTGCCTAGAGCCTGCCTGTCTCCTCTTTTTCTTTCTCGTTGTAGTTCCCTTAGTAATCTGAGTTTTCTCAAGGCTAAAAACCATTACCTTTTGCAGAATACTATTTCCTATCTCCGAGGTCAAGCTTTCTTCTAAACTAAGGGTGTTTTGTTTTCATTTGTATGGTGGGCATCTCTTTGCATCCCAAACTAAGCATAGCAATTCCTCCAGATGAGTCTACTCTTTGTTCTGTGCTCCTTATTCTTGTTACTACCAGAAGATTTTCTTGGGCATCCTTGGACCACAACATCTCCTGGCTCTTCCTTCTTATCTTTCACTCCCTTCCCACCTCACTCTCTCCTGGCTAGCTGATCATTCATTTTCCTTTCACTTAGATGATGACCAAGCCTCCTACATGGCCCTTCTGTTTCCATTCCCACCAACACAGGCTACACCCTCAAGTTACAAAATGCCCATTTCCGATCATATCTCTGCTCCATTAAGGGTGTTAAGGACATCAGTATCTAACAAATAGGTTCAAAATGCTCAGGTAATATGTGAGCTCTCTATTACCTACCTGTCCAATAGCAAATCAAATATTCACTTTTATATACTCTTTTCCTCATCAAAACAAACTTATTTACTACTTCCCACAGTCACCTAGAATTTTTGGTTCTATCTTTTTATGTAGAAAACTCTTGCTTCCCATGTTGAAATCTGCCTTCTCCTTTAAGGTTCAACTGGAAACTACCTCCTTTGCAGAGTATCTCTGTATGCTATACTTTCTTCCCCATCATTCATTTCCCCTCCCCCAGTCCCATAAAGTATTGGAAAGGAATTCTCCCTCTTTTGAATTCACATTTTTCTAATTAACAAACTTGACTGTGTTATTTCTCTTTATAATCCCATAGCATTTTACTCAAAACTCTTAGGGCAATTATTGTACTTTGCATTGATTCTGGAGACATTCCTCCATAAATATCTAGTGGATGAATGAGTGTAGCCTTTATAGATTTTTTTCCCCCTCTAACAAGTCTGCCTTCCCATCTCTAAGTCAATTGAAAGAGTATTATACATGGAGTGAATTTATGTATGCTCGCAACAAGTTATTTTAAAGGATAATTTGAAAGGGTGCTTATTTCTGGTGTGGAATTACAATTCTCTGTGTAACTATAAAAGAGAAATTAAACTGGTGATTGGATAATTTTCATTATATCCTCTTACAGAATATTTGAATTAAATTTTTATATGATAAAATAGGGAAGAGTCAGGACAATGAACAACAGTGATAGTAATTATTTAATAGCTATTGTTTATTAGGAACCAGATGTGTGCTACAACCTGATCATATGATATGTACACATTATTTCTATTCTCACATTTTGTAGATTTGAAAATTGAGTCTCAAAGAGACTAAATTCAATTATCTAAACACTGATGATTACTATTTAACATCCACTCTTAGATCTTATTTCTCTGGATCAGAATCAACTTCTCAAAATATTTCTGGTTACTTAAACATCAGATGATTCTAGGTGTTTTTCTTTTCTCTAGTAAAGCCTATCACAGTGTTGATCAACTGTGCTTTGCCTCTACTCTGTGCATGTGAAGTTATATTTTCCTTACTTCATACATTCGTGTGGTGGTTATTCCCAGAGTCTGAAAAACATCAAGTTATCAGTGCATGAATTGAGACTCTCCTCATGATGATTCAGGGTACAGTTCCATAGTGCCTGCATCTGAGAGTGATGTGCATTTGCCCACCAAGCACTGCTCTTTCTGTAATATTGACAGGATTTTGCCTAAAATATTAAATTTTTAAAACTTGGCCGTTGTTAAAAAAAATGTTTGCACTGATCTGTTCTAACAATAGGAGATTCCCACCTTCAGAGCTGCTTTGTGGAGCTAAGGAAGCTCAGCGTTATATTACAAGAGCTTATTTGAGGAAGTTCCATATGAGCAGGGCGGTGAGAAGAAAAAGCGTGGGCTTCAAATTGTTGCTGAAATCTGGCCTCTGTTCACAGATGCCTAATAGAAACACAAAGACAGGGTTTGGGGCAGAGTAGAGAAGAATATCTGTTAATTGCTTTGCCAGGCAAAGGGGGCCACAGTGGCCTCATGCCCTCGAGACTGTTTGACCCACCCTGGAGGGGGTAGTGAGAAGTTTTACAGTGTTCAAGGAGCAGGGTGTGATCAGCTCATGGACAGTGCTTGGATTGATTGGCATCAAAGTGAAGTTTCAAGCATCATCTACCTTCTGGTTTTAACTAGCCTGGGCTCTATGTTCTTGTGGTCAGCAGTTTCCATCTAGAGGGGGTCTGCTTCATACAAAAACAATTTAGAAATGTGTGTCAGGCCTTTATTTCTATCTTTCAGGGAACTGGGAGTTCACTGATTCTGCTATGTGACAGAATTATGGTCTAAATTGCTACCAGCTCCCCAGCCCAGTAGCTGTTGTTTGTTTCTACATCTTCACAGTTCCCAATCATTAACGCTGGAGTCAGTCTTTTCCTTTAAAAGACAAGGACACAGGGGCTGTACACAGTTTCAAAACCTTGGCTCTACTGCTTAGGAGCTGTGGGCTTCTCCATTTCCCTGTTTGTGTCATGAGTTGGCGTTAGGGGTGGGAGAAGAGATAACACCTATCGTAAAAAGTTACATGTCTCCTTAATTGCTCAGTGGTGTCCAACTCTTTGTGACCCCATGGACTGCAGCCCACCAGGCTCCTCTGTCCATGGGATTCTCCAGGCAAGAATACTGGAGTGGGTTGCCCTGCCCTCCTTCAGGCAATGAGTGATATGGGGATTGGAAAAAACATATGTGCCCGGTATAAATGAAGTAGTCAACAAATTGTTTTTAGTCTCACAGGAAATTCCTATTCCCTGGAGAAGGAAGCATCCTGTGTTGGTTTTCTGTGGCTGCCATAACAAATCACAATTTATTCTCTCATAGTTCTAGAGGCCAGATTTGTCAAGGTTTGGCAGGGATGTACTTCACCTGGAGGACCTGGAGGAAATGCACACTTGGCCTCTTCTCGCTGCTGGTGGCTGCCAGCATTCCTTAACTTAGGGCCACATCACTCCAACCTCCATCTTTGTTGTCCACGTAATCTTCTTTCGCCTCCCTCTTATAAGAATGCTCATCAATGGGTTTCAGGCCCACATGGCTAACCCAAAATTATCTCATCTCAACGTCTTTAACTTGACATGTGCAAAGATACTCCTTGTACATAAGATGGCATTTATAGGTTCTGAGGATTAGGACATGAATATCTTTAGGGGGCATCATTTAAACCACTGTAGGTCCTGGAGGAATGGGTAAATTATCTTGTTTTGTTTCCTTTTGGCATGTAGAATGTGTGAGGTACACAGAAGATTCCTGAGTGGGGTTTTTGTTGTTCAGTCACTCAGTCATGTCTGACACCTTGTGACCCCCATGAACTGTAGGACGCCAAGCATCCCTATCCATCACCATCAGCTGGAGCTTGCTCAGACTCATGAGTCAGTGATGCCATCCAGCTATCTCATCCTCTGTAATCCCCTTCTCCTCCCGCCTTCAATCTTCCCCAGCATCAGGGTCTTTCCTAATGAGTTGGCTCTTCACATCAGGTGGCCAAAGTATTGGAGTTTCAGCTTCAGCAACAGTCCTAGCAATGAACACCCAGGACTGATCTCCTTGAGGATGGACTGGTTGGATCTCCTTGCAGTCCAAGGGACTCTCAAGAGTCTTCTCCAACACCACAGTTCAAAAGCATCAATTCTTTGGCGCTCAGCCTTCTTTGTGGTTCAACTGTCACATCCATACATGACTACTGGGAAAATCATAGCTTGGATTAGACGGACCTTTGTTGACAAAGTAATGTCTCTGCTTTTTAATATGCTGTCTAGGTTTGTCATGGTTTTTCTTTCAAGAAGCAAGCATGTTTTAATTCCATGGCTGCAATCACCATCTGCAGTGATTCTGGAGCCCCCACATTAAGCTCTGTCTCTGTTTCCATTGTTTCCCCATCTATTTGCCACGGAGTGGAGTAGTGCAATGATGCTTCTGACTGCCAGGGGACAGTAAAGAGGCTGAAACAGATTATGAGAGGATCCTAATGCAGCCAGAGAAGCTGGGAGATGGCAGGAGGCCTGCAGAAGGGAAGATCTAAGCTCTAGGTGTAGCCTTGGCTTCAATTCACAGTGTAGCAGAAGATCAGACACTTCTCCATGGGCCTCAGTTTTCTTATTTATAAAATGAGAGTATTGAACCAGATAAGAAATTTAAAACTGACTGCATACAGGTTGAATGCAACCTTCCTAGGTGTTTTATTTCTACCTTTAAAATCTGAACTTTTTAAAAATTGGCAGACACCATATGAAAATTAGTACAGCTTCTTTTGACAGTTGGACGTGGCAGCCATAGGCCACTCAATCTCCTTTGCTGGCAGTAGGTTGTAGGGAGTGTGGCCGCATCATTACCATCCAGCTTGCCACCTCTCCCTCCACATCCTATTGGTTTCCAACACTGAGGCTGAGTGCCAGGGGCCCGCGGCCATTCTCTCACACTGCAGATTTCCTGATGGTAGAGAAATATTTGTCTGCATCCACATTTCCATCAATTGTGAAATCCAGATAAATGGCTTTTCCTGTGCCTAACTGGGTTCACTCACTTGGCCTGCCTAGAGTCTTGCTTCTGTGATGTCTGAGTTGGAGGCTGCTCATCTCTATGACACTGATGATCTAGATGCCAGAGAAGGAGGTTGGGGTTGCCAGGGGTGATCTGACCTGTGTCTGCAAGTAAGCTCTTCATACGCCCTTCAAGGCACACCAATCCACCATGATCCAGACCTGTTACAGGGATACCTTGCAGTTCATAGGATGAGATTCATGACCTCTGTTATTGCTCCTTATAACCTGATCCTCCCGCCTCCCCCACCCCCAATTTTCTCAGTCCTCAGGTTTCTTGCCCTTGTCTTTCTGTACATTTCCACAACTCTCACTGCACAATGTTTTACCCTTCAACTCCTGCCGGCAGTAGCCTTCCTGAGGTTTTTCTGGGAGTTTATTACAGCAGCCTGCCCTTCGTCTGGACTTTACTGCTCTCTCTTGCATGATTCATGATTTAGTTCTGCAGAGCATTTTTAAAGCCTTGTTTGCCATGGAAGAGAACTAGGAAACAAAGCAGCATATTGCCTTCAATCTGGTCCCTCTCATAAGGGGGTTAGTTAATTTTTAAAATTGTAATCCTCCAGTAATGGACCATCTGAAAAGACAGCCTCTCTCTCGGTTGGAGCCTCCTGTGACACAGGAGCCTGTCACATGTCCTGTCCTGGGCTTGCCTGCTCACCTTTCAAGGAAGCTGTCTTCTCCCATTCCCCTGGTCTCCAAGTCTCAATGTTCCTTGTCTTTCCCAGGATATTTCTAACTGAAGGTGGACAGTGATGCCATCTCATCACCTCTCCATCCCCAACAATATTCTTAACCTCCCAGGAGCTACCAACTCACTTTGAAGACCAGGTTCTACTGAGGTAGTTACCTGAATATGCTAATAATGGAGAAGGCCAAGATCTCTCAAAAGAAACCTTGGCTTTTATTTTAGTTTCTATTTAATTTTTGATATTCTGGAGCTTCCCTAGTAGCTATCAAGCTAACAAAGTTTTAAACACTATTAAAGCTACAGAAAAGCTTGGATCTGTCTTAGATCCTTAGTTGTATGGAGTTCAAGTCAGCAAACAGCTGCTCCGGATGCCCTGGCTGTGCTTGCATTCAGTGTGAGCTAACAGACTGTGGAGATAATGCTGCCTTAACAGGAAGGGTACACGATCACTGAGGTGGGGTGCTCAAAAGACAGGATAGAAAGAGAAGCCTGGTAGACACAGAGGAAGACAGATCAAGAGATAGGAAACTGATTAAAGCATATTAGAAGCATGCTTTATTATATTCTTGGTAGTTCAAAGTGTGAATGATGGTAGACATAAGGCTTTTGCAGACTCTGAAGACAGAAAATATTTCTTGAAGACCCATGTAGTTTCCTGAAAAGCATACACTTGTTTCAAATGATGTCCCATCAACTTTGCTTTCATTTTTCTCTATTATCTATTTTATTTTTAATTGGAGGATAATTGCTTTACAATATTTTGTTGATTTCTGTCATACAACTTTGCAAATCAGTCTATAACTGTATATATATATATATGTATGTATATGTATATATATGCTTAGTTGCTCAGTCATGTCCGACTCTTTGTAACCCCACGGGCTGTAGCCCACCAGGTTCCTCTGTCCATGGGATTTTCCAGCAAGAATACTTGAGTGAGTTGCCATGCCCTGTTTATATACATATACATACACACACACACACACACACACACACACATATATATATATATATATATATATATATATATATATATCCGCTCCCTCTTGAACCTCCCTCCCACCCATCCCATCCTGCCCCTTTGGGGGCCGCTATTCACCCAGCTGCTCAAGTCACAAGCTCAGATGCCTCCTGACGTCCACTCCCCACCTCTCTTTCCCCAGTCACCTGATTCAGTTGCCTCTGTTTACTAAGTACTGAATCCATTCCTGCTTCTTCCCACCAGTGCCCTGCTGGGTCCTACCATTCCTTCTCCTTGGGGATTTTAATCTGGTATAAAGGTCACTCAGGCAACCTGGCTTATGTCAGGATTCCTTCCAGCATTACACACACACACACACACACTTACCATCCACTCTCTCACACAACCCTCACAACACCCTCTCACATATATGCACACACACTCAGTCTCTCACACTTATTCTCACGCACACTCCCCTTCACACGCATGCTCTCACACATACCAAGGTCCCTATGATAGAACCTCACTGATGCTGTGCAGCTTATAATGGGCCCTTGAAGAAGGGCCCCGGGGCAGTGATATCCCAGAACCAGCTGTCTGTCAGCTTTTCCTTCCTCGGGCTCTCATTTGGGGGTACGTAACTTAAGGACTGGTCTTGGGTCACAGGTCAGTTTTCATGTTGCATCTGAAGCCCCTCCTGCTCACTCTGCTCTGCATGAATTCTGGTCTGTGACATTACCCTTTCTCACCTACGGCTACCTGCCTCTGAGTTCCTTTTCCCAGGAGAATAACTCTCATGTTGTGGAGAACTCCCACACCTGTGATGTATAGGGGAACCTCCACCACTGCCCTGGGAAGACTTTCTAACACGACACTGCTCTCTGATGCAGGAACAGCTCTATTCTCTTAGAGTGGAACTCTCATTTCTGGGCTATGCCCCCACCCCGCACCCCCCACCCCCTGCCAAGAGGGCAAGGACTTTTCTGATCTGACCAAGTGACCCTGACTGGTATTATCTAGTGAAACTTCACTTCATTGACCAGAGACATTATCATCCGGTCAAGGAAGAAATGAAATTACTCCGAAGTTAGAAATTGAATTAATTAAAACAATTATCACTATCATCCCCGGGAGTGAGATGGAGCTGTTAGGTAAGATTGTGGTTGGTTTTTTTTTTTCCTTCTTCCTCTCTCTGGATGAAAGAAGAATCTTCTCTTTTTCTTTCCATTTTGAGCCTCAGTAAGTAGAAAAGTAGCGCCACATTTCTGAAGAGGGCTGGAAAATGAAAAAAGAACAATAATTCATTATTCAGTAATCAACTTCCCTGACAAAAGCAGCAGATTCTGCAGAAAACACAGGGCTGTGGTGGAGGGGAGGGAAGGCAAACTCAGACTCTGCCCAGCTCACACCTCTGGGGCAGATGCTCTCCACAGAGACCTTATTAAGAGGAGAAAGACGGGGAACCAGCATGGGGCACCGCTCTTCACAGCCTCTCTACCTCTGTACAGCACATTAATATGCAGAGTCATTGTTTTATGGGCCAGCACTCCCTCCTCTCCGAATCCCACTCTCAGATTAAGAAGTCACTGTATAATCACATGCCTTAAGGTTCCAGAATGGATTCCTCTCCACTGGGACCTCTGAGTACAGAGAAAGGGAGCATCTTTGTAAGAGGACATGCCTATGAAGCAGCTTCTGTTCTTCAGTCTCTTCTGTGCTCTCCTGCTGGGCAGGATTCCAGGATGGTCTCCAAGATCCCCATCCTCTCCCACATATTCAGGCAAGCACCGATCTAGGTGTTTGAAGGAATTGTGTTTGAAGCGTGTTGTGAAGAGATCTTGCAGACATCATTAAGGTCCAAAATCAATTGACTTTAAAGAAAAGAGTATGCTGGGGAAATCTGACCTAATCAGAGGAACTCTTAACAAGCACTGGGCTGTTCCTAAAGAGTTTGAAGTGTGAAAGGGATTTAACAGCAGGGTGGCTCTCCATCACTAGCTTTGAAAATGGAGGGGCCAGGGAATGAGAATTATGGGTGACCTCTAGGAGCTCTGAGGAGCCCGTGGCTGATAGTCAACAAGGACCCAGGGGCCTTAGTCAGTGCTGTGACCTCAAGAAACTGAATTCTGCCACAACCACACGAGCTTAGAAAAGGTCCCTGAGCTTCAGATGAGATTGCAGCCTGGCTGATACCTTGATTTTAGCCTTGAGGGACCCATGTTCAGAGAACACACCCATGCTGTGCTAGGACCTCCGACATTCAGAACTGTGAGCTAATGAATGAGTTTTTAAAACCATTAATACTGTAGTTAAATGGTTGGATGGCATCACCAACTCAATGGACATGAGTTTGAGCAAGTTCTGGGAGTTGGTGATGAACAGGAAAGCCTGGCGTGCTGAAGTCCATGGGGTCTCAAAGAGTCAGACATGACTGAGCAACTGGACTGAAGACTGTGGTTGTTTGCTATGAAGCAACAGTCAACTGATTCAGCTCTCATGGACCCCCACAGCCGTCTGCCAGCAGAGCCAGGCCACTGACACAGTCCACTCTGTGCAATATTCCCAGGTATGTACTTGTGCCATGGCTTTCACAGGTTTGTTGTTTTTCAGTTGTTAAGTCATGTCTCTTTGCAACTTCATGATCTGCAGCAAGCCAAGCTTTCCTGTCCTTCACCATCTTCTAGAGTTTGCTCAAACTCATGTCAGTTGAGTCAGTGATGCCATTTAACCATCTCATCCTCTGTTGTCCCCTTATCCCACCTTCACTTTTTCCCAGCATCAGGGTATTTTCCAGTGAGTTGACTCTTCACATCAGGCGGCCAAAGAATTGGAGCTTCAGCATCAGCATCAATCCTTCCACTGAATATTCAGGGTTGATTTCCTTTAGGATTGATTGGTTTGATCTCCTTGCTGTCCAAGGTACTCTCAAGAGTTTTCTCCAGCATCACAGTTCAAAAGCATCAATTCTTCGGCACTCAGATTTCTTTATGGTCCAACTCTCACATCTATACATGACTACTGGAAAAACCATAGCTTTGACAATGTGGATGTTTGTCAGCAAAGTGGTGTCTCTGCTTTTTAATATGCTGTCTAGGTTTGTCATAGCTTTGAAGCCCCTCAAAGTTGGGGACTATGAATGTGTCACCCAAGCGGGGATTGTGGGGTGGTTATGAGCACTAAAGTCAGGCATTTTATCTGAATAGCTGGTCCTGTTCTATGAGCTATCTCAGGCAAATTCTGGGAGTTGAATACCCTGAATTTTATGTTTGTTATTCTTAAGATAAAGTAAATAACAACTACCTCTGAGGATCACTGTAAGGATTAAATGAAATAATCATAGGAAACTAAATGCTAGGATGAAACAAATTATCAACAGGTATATGGCAATTATTACTTGCTTTTAACCCATAAGCACGTATTAAGCAATTACTCTGTGCCCAGTTAGGATCCATGCTAGGTGCTAGGGTAGGATGACAAATGACCCCAAGACCCAGCCTTCAGGTATTTACAATCAGTCCAGTCTCCCACAGTGCCTGGGGCAGGGTTCTGTCCAAAGAAGGCACTCAGTGTCTTGGAGTGACTAGTATTGGGCAGTGGGCTATGGCCACACCCAGGCCTTACCTAGAGTCCTCCAGAAGGTACAACAGAAGAATCTAGGTGCTTTTATGCATGATCCCAAGCATATTTCAGAAAGTCATAGAGTCACCGTGAAGATTAATTCTCCAACTTGTTTGAGAATATGAATCACCTGAAGGGCCTTATTAAAATATAGATTCAGGGCACCACCCAAGACAGAGGAAGCTCCTGATGTGTATTTCATTAGCACTGCACACTGGTCCTATTCCAGTTATCTCTTATTATATGACAGACTCCCCCAAAACATAGAGGGTCTATACAACAGTCATGTTATTACATGTACAGGTTTTGTGGGTCATGAATTTAGGCAAGACTTGACTAGCTAGATCTTCTGTTCCACGTGATTCTGACCGAGGATCCTTGGTGGCGGTCAGGTAGCAGATGAGCCAGTCTGGAGGGCCCGGGTGGCTTCACTTCATACATACAGATGTCTCCTATCTGGGAATTTCAGGCTCCCAGAAAGGGTGTCCCAAGAAACAGAAAGAGGAACCTGCCAATTTCTCAAGGCCTTGGTCCCAACACTGGCTTAGTACATGTCCTCAGTGTCTTATTGGAGTCACAGATCCCCCCCAGAGCCAACAGGCAGAGACACAAACCAATGGGAAGAATGTAAAAAAATTATGATCATATTTAATCTGTCACATAACCTAAGAAAAGTTAGGAAATAACTGTTTTTCAAGAATATTAAATGACTAAAGCCTCCAATATGGACAGTTTCTGGGTATTCTAGAGCAGAGATCAGCAAAGTTTTTTGTGTAAAGGGCCAAATAGTAAATATATTATGCTTTGTGAGCCACATATAGTCTCTGTCACATATTCTTTTTTGTTTTATTTTTAATTTTTTTTAATGTTTTAACCATTTTCAGACTGTGGACTGTACCAAAACAGGCTGCAAACCAGGTATGACCCATGGGCTGTAGTTTGTCAGTCCCTGTTCTAGAATAATCTTTCATGACACAGAGTCTGGTTGAACTGTGTGTTTAGTGACAACCTCTACCCGTTGTATTCCCTGAGTAATTCCCTCAGAATCTTAGAGCCAGAAAGGACCATGAGAGTGACCTATGCCAATCTATCCATTCTACAGATGTGGAAACCAAGGTCCAGAGAGGTTAAGAGACAAGGCAGAAAAATGATGCTAATTAATGGTAGACCCACGGATGTGGGTGGACCTCCACAGATGGACCTCTTCACTTCTAATCCAGTGCTCTTCCCAATGCATCAGACTGTTCTAAAAATGCTGCTTCCCTAGTCAACAGAAATATCAGGTTTCTAGGGGTAAGGGTTAGATGTAACAGTTGGTAAATATGCTTGGACCCTAGGCCCTCAGGGAGAAGGCAATGGCACCCCACTCCAGTACTCTTGCCTGGAGAATCCCAGGGACGAGGGAGCCTGGTAGGCTGTAGTCCATGGGGTCATGAAGAGTTGGACATGACTGAGTGGCTTCACTTTCACTTTTCACTTTCCTGCACTGGAGAAGGAAATGGCAACCCACTCCACTGTTCTTGCCTGGAGAATCCCAGAGACGGGGGAGCCTGGTGGGCTGCCGTCTATGGGGTTGCACAGAGTTGGACACGACTGAAGTGACTTAGCAGCAGCAGGCCCTTGGAGCATGTTTTTCCATGGCTGTGGTCAAAGATGTGAGTGTGGGGCAAGTTTGTGGCAGTACTGCTTGGCCTGTCGCTGCCTCAGTTGAGTTCAGCTGCTCAGTTGTGTCTGACTCTTTGTGACCCCATGGACTGCAGCATGCCAGGCTTTCCTGTTCATCACCAACTCCCAGAACTTGCTCAAACTCACGTCTATCGAGTCAGTGATGCCATCCAACCATCTCATCCTCTGTCGTCCCTTTCTCCTCCTGCCTTCAATCTTTCCCAGCATCAGCATCTTTTCCAATGAGTCAGTTCTTCACATCAGTTATCCAAAATATTGGAGCTTCAGCATCAGTCCTTCCAGTGAATATTCAGGACTGATTTCCTTTAGGATAGGCTGGTTTGATCTCCTTGCAGTCCAGAGGACACTCAAGAGTCTTTTCCAACACCACAGTTCAAAAGCATCAATTCTGTGATGCTCAGCTTTCTTTATGGTCCAACTCCCACATCCACACGTGACTACTGGAAAAACCATAGCCTTGACTAGATAGACCTTTGTCAGCAAAGTAATGTCTCTGCTTTTTAATATGCTATCCAGGTTTGTCACAGCTTTTCTTCCGAGGAGCAAGAATCTTTTAATTTCATGGCTGCAATCACCATATGCAGTGATTTGGGGACCCAAAAAATAAAGTCTGTCACTGTTTCCGTTGTTTCTCCATCTATTTGCCATGAAGTGATGGGACCAAATGCCATGATCTTAGTTTTCTGAATGTTGAGCTTTAAGCCAACTTTTTTCACTTTCACTTTCCTCAAGAGGCTCTTTAGTTTTTCTTCTCTTTCTGCCCTAAGGGTGGTGTCATCTGCATATCTGAGGTTATTGATATTTCTCCTGGCAATCTTGATGCCAGCTTGTGCTTCATCCAGCCCGGCATTTCACATGATGTACTGTGCATATAAGTTAAATAAGCAGGGTGGCAGTATACAGCCTTGACATACTCCTTTCCCAATTTGGAACCACTCTATTTTTCCATGTCTGGTTCTAACTGTTGCTTCTTGACCTGCATACTGATTTCTCAGGAGGCAGGTAAGGTGGTCTGGTATTCCCATCTCTTTAAGAGTTTTCCACAATTTGTTGTAGTCCACACAGTCAAAGGCTTTGACAGTCAATAAAGCAGAAGTGTATGTTTTTTTGGAACTCTTGCTTTTTTTTTGATCCAGCAGATGTTGGCAATTTGATCTCTGGTTCTTCTGCCTTTTCTAAATCCAGCTTGAAAATCTGGAAATTCACAGTTCACATACTATTGAAACCTGGCTTGAAGAATTTTGAGCATTACATTGCTAGCATGTGAGATGAGTTCAATTGTGCAGTAGTTTGAACATTCTTTGGCATTCCTTTCTTTGGGATTGGAATGAAAACTGACCTTTTTCAGTCATGTGGCCACTGCTGAGTTTTCCAAATTTGCTGGCATATTGAGTGCAGCATTTACAGAGCATCATGTTTTAGGATTTGAAATGGCTTGATTATCTCTGCCTACTGGCTGAAAAACAGCATGCAATCTATTGCTTCTACCAGGACAGATCATCACCAGCTAGGGGTAGAGAACAGGTAAAGAAACAGGGTATGGAGAGCTTACTTATGGATCTGCAAGAAATCAACTGGGATAACCATGCCTCCCACTGGAGAAAAGCTGTCAGGGTTTGAAGAATCATTTATGCCCTTCCCAGGTGGCTCAATGGTAAAGAATCCACCTGCCAGTGCAGGAGACACAGGTTCGATCCCTGAGCTGGAAAGTTCCTCTGGAGGAGGAAACTGAAACCCACCCCAGTATTCTTCCCTAGGAAATCTCATGAACAGAGGAACCTCACGGGCCCCAATCCACAGGGTAGCAAAAGAGTTAGACACAGCTTAGAGACTAAACAGCAACAAATGTCCTTAGAGGGAAGAATCACATAGGGGAGATTCTTACTTTGCTAAGTTCCTCCAGAAGCCTCTGATCTACTAGGAATTGCTCTATGCACCATGCTCTTGTGTCACCATGCCTTCGTGTGTGCGGTCTCTTCTGTCTGGGAGGCAGCCTGCATGCCTTTTTGGAAAACTTAAGTAGTATCTCCTCTAAGAAGCCTTCCCTGACCTTCCTAGGAAGATTAAGGCACTTATCCTAGACTCTCATACCTTTTAAATTTTATGTAAATAATATAAATAATCTGTCCCTAAGTCACTTGCTGAGCTTAACGCTAATGGTAGCTATTTCCGTTTCATGCCTTTTTTGGTAGATATTATCTAATTGTGTTGTACTATAATTGTTTATTTTCATGTCGGCTTCCATATTAGACTGTAAGCTAATTGATGGCAGAGACAAGTGTTTTTTCTTCATGTCAACATTTTTTCATTGCTGGTTTTGTAATCAATTGAAATATTCCCATGAGGAATTTATTAAGTATAGTTGACCCTTGAACCACATGACTTTGAACTGCGTGGGTTCACTTACAAGTGGATTTTTTTTTTTTTTACTAAATGCGTACTACACAATCTGAGGTTGACTGAATATGTAGATGCAGAACCACAGATGCCCAGAGCAGACTGTAACTCAGATTTTCACTGCATGGAAAATGGAGGGATGGGGTGCCATGTTGTCTGAAAGTAAACTGCATTCTCATTTGGGTCTTAAATGTTAGAACCATTTCTTTAAAGAGATGCTTAGGCATAATTCTGTTCCACTGGCCTTGCAAGTCTTACCTTTTAAGTTGTGATTTGGGTATACCCATATCTCGTCCTCCATGTCCTAAATATTGAGCCTCTGAACTAATCATAAAATACATTCTGTTTCTTTCAAAGGAAAGCACACGCGGTCAACAGTTGGCTTTTGATAGCTTGTTTCATGAAGTATTTGAGGACATTTGCTTAACATATAACTCATACTGTAGAGGAATATCATTACAAACTCCTGCTGGGGTCTTCTCGGATGTATCTTGGCAATCCTAGCTGCTCTTCACAGGATCATGTGCTTTGATTCAGAGTAACTAGACACTGGCCGATCATTACCCCTTTCTACATATCAGTTTTGTTTCTTACATTGATTCCTGCATCTTACTCACATGATGAGAGCTTTGATTAAATCCACCTTGACCTCTTGCAATGGCAATGCAGAGTAGCAAGGCACCTTTGTTTTTCCAACCGTTTGAGTAGATGACCAGTTGGTTAATATTGATATGGATTCTAGGCCCTTGGAGAGATGAGTTCTCATTCAAAAGAAGGACGCTTTGCTTGTCTGCTTGCAGGCAGAAGGGAGGTTTGGCGGTTGGTACAGCACTTCCCGGCTGCCCATCCCTACAGCTATGCTGCTGCTGTTTTGCTGTTGTTAAAAATAACTAGTTGGAGGGAGAGTGTGGGCTTGCAGTGATATCAGACTATGTAGAGAGATTAAAAATGCTGTGAACATGTTCAGACTTTCCCCAGCTCTCAGGAACCTCCCATCGCTTATTGGCTTCTCACAGGCGAGTATCGTTAAGCAGACAACATAGATCACAGGGGAAGGACAGCACCAGAGTAGGGACGAAGACTTTTTGTTTACAACGTGTACTTGTCTTTAGTTCAGTGATTTTGCTTGTTTTAGATCTAGTAGAATTTCTCCCATTCCCAGAACCTGGGGGTGGAAGAGGGGCTGCTTCGTGTATGACATTTATTAACCTCGTGCCATTGCGTTTTGGCAAATGTCATGGCTATAGAAATGCTAGAGTGCTCACAGTGGACAAATAAAGTAACAGATATTTATACAGGACTCCTATAATAGAGACCAAGGACTGCTGATAGAGAGAAGTCTTTGTGATTTCCTACAGCAGCAGCTGTATCTCACGTTGTGACTGTGGACATTTTACTTCCTGACTTTGAACCTCAGTGTCCCTGTTTACAAATTAGGGGCAATTTAGCACTTTGCTTGGCTCCTCACATATCATTTAGCTCATTATAGCCAATTAAGGTCAGGGTTGGCCTGAGGCAGAAGTGTACCCCACGTGAAGTTCACATGCACTTTGCTTGGAGGTCCACTTCTAATGCCAATTCTGTGCTTCTGGATGAGAACTCAGAGACAAGACACAGTGAGCCTCTGAATGTCTCCACTTTACCTCCAGCTCTCGGGTGCGGAATGAATGTCAAATCGGATTCCAGGGATTCCCCCAGCAGGGAATTGGCATGGGACATGGGTGATACGATTTGGGAATTGGTAAGACCGGTATAGGGAGCAGCTGCCCATATGGTGGTGCAGTAAAGAGTCTGCCTGCCAATGCAGGAGAAGCAGTTTCAATCTCTGGATTGGGAAGATCCCCTGGAGGAGGAAATGGCAACCCACTCCAGTATTCTTGCCTAAAAAATTCCATGGACAGAGAGCCTGCCAGGCTACAGTCCATGGGGTGGCAAAGAGTTGGCCGCAACTGAGCAACGAAGCACACACATATGTGGGTGATGGTACCTACGCTTCGTGAGTCCCTATCCAGGGGCCCAAATGACTGACCAGGTCCCCATCCTCCTCCACACACTTTCTGAAGCGCTGGCTGTGGTTGTCTGGTAGGAACATGTAGAGAAACATGGCTGATGCTAAGACACAAGATCTGTGAAGGCTTTTGCCCCCTCCCCACTCCTGAACAGGAGTAAGAGTTCCCATTCTCTGGAGGTGAGAAGAAGGAGCTTCTTTGAGAAGGGTATCTAGAAAGGTATCTCCTCAGTGTTATTTTCCCCTAGAAGAAATAACAGAAATCCCCACTCTTTGGAAATAGAATAGAGAAAAAAACAGAGAAGGATTCCATAGATACACTATCTGGCATATCAGGATGCCCTTGATAACTTTTGGAGGTGAAACAGGCACAAGCTGGAGGTAGAGAAAGAAAAGAGAGAGAAGAAGTAGAGAGGGGCGAGAGAAGAGGGCAGGGCAGGGAGGGAGTTAGACAGTCGGTAAACGTCTGCAATATAACACTTGAAATCAGAGTCAGCAACCGCAGCCCGTGTGCCAAATCCAGCCCACCACCTGTTTCTCCACAGCCCATGAGCTACAAATCGTTTCTGCATATTTAAATGAAAAAAATCAACTGAGGAATAATATTTGGTGCCGTGTGAAAATTATATGAAATCCGAATATCAGTGTCCATAAATAAAGTTCTCTTGGAGTGGGGCTCTACCCATTGATTATTGACTATCACCGCCTTTGCACCTTGGCAGCAGAGTTGAACAGGTGTGACAGGGGCCATATGGCCCCCAAATCAACAAATTTACTATCTGCCCCTTTGCTGGCAGATTTGCTGTCTGCTGACCCCTGCAGTAGATAGCATCTTAAACGTTGGCCTGTCAATTGAATTTAGTAGTCTCAGTTTCCCACAGCAAGAAGCGCTTAGCAGTTCTTTGTTATTGCGTATCTTTTCTGAAAGGCCTTCCGATTCTCTCTCTGGCTCTGCCCTGCCCCTCAGCACCTGCATTCCTCGTAGGTACATCTCACACTGCTCTTTTTGGAAGCCAGCCTGCTTCCAATGTACGCGAGACTTTTATTTGAGCAGTCCCATGAGGACAATATCCAACTTCTTGAAATATCACAGAAAAATAAAGTTATATATGGAAATATGTGTGAAACGTGTTACAATGATTTCCATTTCTTACAAAGAAACTATAAGCGCAGCACAGCCATATTTGAATAATTGAATGTATATTAATCACAGTGTGATATGTCATGTTATTAAACTTCATCATAATAGTGACTGTCTGATAGCATATGGTATAGATCATCTCTGGCTAATTAATCACACTTGTGGTATATGTTTTGTATTGCTACAGTGAATACTGCTATATTTGAACAGTTGCTGTACCTCGGAAAGCACATATTAGGTATTCAAAGATGCCTCTTCCCCCCAGTGGCATTTTTCATCCTGTTAATGCTTGCAAAATGGCTGTCGGATAAGAAACTAACATTCCCCAACCTAGAACTGTCTTGATTCCCACTACTTTCCACCAACTAGATCTCTCTCTAATTAGGTTCCTATGTAAACTAGCCATTTTTTTTAATAGGTTTTTTTTTTTTTTTTTTGGCAGTTCGCTTTACTTTTGACTGGCTGAATCCTCATGTATTCCCTGAGGAACTTGTTACATAATCCAAAGGCAGGTTTTTTAACTCAGGGGAATCTAGTTCAGTTGGAAGGACAGGAATATATTGAGAGAGAGAGGGAGCAATAAAATAGTTATAAGACTGCCTCGCATAGAAGCTTCTTGTGAGCTCCAGGAGGAGAGTGGGCAGGTGCTGAATTGGCCGCTGAGAGGTGGAGGGAAATTAGAGCCATGGTGGAGGGTTGGGTTAGGGAAGGAAGAGAGGCAGGGATGTTTTTCTGAACGATTGTGTATGAAAAGAAGATGGGAGCAGGTTCAAGGTCAGGGAGATGAAATGGCAAATGAATGTGTGCTGAGTGCTCAATTGTGTTCGACTCCTTGCAACCCATGGCCCATAGTCCACTAGGCTCATCTGTCCATGGAATTTTCCAGACAAGAATACTGGAGTGGGCTGCCATTTCCTTTTCCAGGGGATCTTCCCAATCCAGGGATTGAATCTGCATCCATGTCTCTTCTGTCTCCTGCATTGGCAGGCAATTGTTTACAGCTGCACCAGAACCTGTTAAGACGAAAGTGTGGATGGAAAAGAAGGAAGAGTCTGTGAGTCTAGATGTGATCTGAGACGGAGAGGTCCACATGTAAATATGGTTTTTCCTGCTAGGTGTGCTCTGAGAGAACCACTGTGCAAGGAGCTTGGGTGGGCCAGAGAAAGCTTGTCAAAGAGTATTTAAGGCCAGGGATGGAGTTGGGTTTGTGAGCACGCATTGGGTAGGAGGGAAAATAGAAGGAAAGGGGCTGTGGGGAAAGGCATTAATTGTTTCCCGCCTGTTCTGTAACCTGGCCATAAACACAGTTTCCCCATCAGGCTTTTTAATGGACCGTTGAGGTGGACGCGTGGCTCTGTGCCCTGTCAGGAGTGATGGTATTGAGGTGGACAGCCCTGGGGCTTTGCTTCTCCCCTGCTGTTCATCATGTCTGAATTAAAAAGGGAATTGTTTGGACAAGCCTGCTAAGTGAATGTTTTTCCAGCGTTAGTGGGAGAGCATAAGGAGCTCCCATTGGATAGAAACAGCATCTAACCACCTCGGGCTGTGCTGGGAGAGAAAATTTATATAACATCATTCACATAGCATCTTTCCTTTGCTTCCCTGGTTTCCCTGCATCTCAGATTAGTCTAAAGCATCTGTCCAAAACTGCCCAGGGTTGACCTTACCCTGCATCCATCTCCTAAATTGTCCAAAACCATCAGTCCTGTTTGGACACTCTGATTTGGTCCTGCTCCAGCAAGATTGTGAGTGACCATGTTTTCATTTGAACGTGTGTGTGTGTGCGTGTGTGTATACACGTGTGTGCTGGCAAAACACATGTGCACTTTCAGTCCCTCAGTCATGTCTGACTCTTTGTGATTCCCTGGACTGTAGCCCACCAGGCTCTTCTCTCCAAGCAAGAATGCTGGAGTTGGTTGCCATTTCCTACTCCAGAGAATCTGCTTGACCCAGGGATTGAACCCTCGTCTCTAGCGACTTCTGCATTGGCAGGCATATTCTTTACCACTGTGCCACCTGGGAAGCCACACACACACACACACACACACACACACACACACACACGTGTGTACTGCTGAAGAGAGGAACTCTGGTTGTAGAGGCTCTCCAAAGATTCAGTTCCTATAGGAAAGTGTTCAAGCAATATTATCTGCATGAGTTTTTTTCTTCTCTGTAAAAGTTACATTGAACCACAGGAACCCCTACTCCAGGGATATTTGTAGTTATTCCATCCTGTCTGTTTTCCAGCAGAATATACTGAGGAAGCCAAATAAAAGTAAGCAGAATTGTCCAAGGCTATGTTATGCAGGACAAAGTCCAGTGAATAGTTTTGGGTCTGTACATTTGGAAGGGGAAGAAGAAGCCACTTGGCAAGGGAGAGACCAGCAGCTCATCTCAGGGGAGAGGTGCTGGGATTCTTGTGTGTCTTGGAGCAGGTCTCTCTGAGGCTACCTAGTAGGTGGAGTGGGGGACCAGCGTGGAGACTGCACACCTCAGCAGCAGAGAGGCCTGGAAGGAGAAGCCGACATGGGGCTGGAGAGAAACCTGCTCTGCCAGTAGAGAGGGTGGGGCCAAGGAGGAGAGAAATGGTTGTCGTGGCCAAAAGCATTCCTCAGTTCTGCTTGCTCCATTAACTCTGCGGAAGGAGGGCCTCGGTCCCAGCCAGTGCAGGTGTGAACACTCAAGTCATCAGTCGGAAAATTGGGCCCTGGAGGCGGGAGCCGCCAGCTGCTCCGTGATGGGCTCTAATGCTTTCCAAGTCAAGGCTGAGCCCAGTATCCTACCCTGGCGCCCCTTTCCCAGCAGTGTACTTGGCCCCCCACTGCCATCCTCCTCCCTCCAACCCTTTGCAGCTTCCCATGTAATTTGCTTGTAACAAGCCTCATGAAGTTTGATCGTGTTGCTAGGCTAGGACTGCAGACAGACCAGTGGAGTGAGCCCGTTTCTGGCAGTGGAGCACTTGGGTTAATGCAAGTCCCAGAGGGAGCTGCCTGACTGGGCTTTTTCAGGAATGGGAGGCAATTTAACAACCTTCAGGCTTTCAAAGTGCTGGGAAAGTAAAACCTGACCTGCTCTTGGTGGGCTATATAGCCACGTTCTTTGAATTCTTATGGTTTTTCAGCTCCTTTGACAAGTCCCCTCTCTCTTCTGGACTTCCTTGGTGGCTCACACGGTAAAGCGCCTGTCTACAATGTGGGAGACCCGGGTTCGATCCCTGGGTTGGGAAGAATCCCTTGGAGAAGGAAATGGCAATCCACTCCAGTACTATTGCCTGGAAAATCCCATGGACAGAGAAGCCTGGTAGGCTACAGTCCATGGGGTCGCAAAGAGTTGGACACGACTGAGCGACTTCACGTTCTCCTCTCTTCTCGGCCCTCATCTCCTGGGACCTTCAAATCATCATGAAACCAAACCTTTATTGTCATCTCATTGCCTTGAACCATTGGCCCAGCCAGCATTTCACTGTCTCTTCCATCACTCTCCATCCTCCCAACCTCTCTTAATTCCTTCTTGGTATGCTGTCGTACCCACCTCTTCCTCCTTTACCAAAAATCCTCACCTCCTACTACCCACCACCCCCTACTCCTGTCTTCTCCCTCCTTTCCTCTCCCTCCCCCCATCTCTCTAGCTTTCCCATATCCTCTGTACTTTCCTGGACATCTGCCATAGGCTTATTGGCTTGGCATCTCAGTGGTACATGGACAGATGGACAGAGACCAGAGCAATGAAGCAGATAATTTCCCAAGGTGAACTAAAAGGCTTTACTCTTGATTCTTTCAATCCACCCAAGGCACTTCTCAATTTAGCAAACATGTGTGGTACATCATTATGAACAGCCACCATGTTAAACCCTGGGCCTTAACTCTACTGTTTACGTTGGAATCTGAATCACCACAACTTTTACTACAGATATTGTCACTAAACCACCTTTTGCAAATAATACTGCTATTAATTTTCAAGCTTATTAAATAACTCTTCCAATATCATCCATTCAAATAAATACATCTTTGTTGGGTACCTTCTATGCAGCAGTCATTATGCTAATCATTGGAGACATAAAGTGCTCTTAATGGGACTTACAAAAATCTTTGAAATAGTCAGGCCCCAGAATTATCATTGGCTAGTCCAAGATTACAGAGCTAATGAATGTACAGCTTGGATTTTTTTCTCCATTAGAGCTAGTTTTTCAGTTAGAGCATGGTTTCTCAAACTTGGTTGTAAGACACTGGGATCACTTGGGCAACTAAAATATACTGATGTCTGGGTTCCACTCCCAGAGATTCTGATTTCACCTCGATGGGGTGTAGCCTGGGCTCATGATTTTTAAAAGTTCCCCCAACCAGTTCTAATATGCAACAAAGAACTGCCATCTAGAGCACTTTGTGAACTGCACCATCTCAAATTGGTTCTGTTTTTCTAGTGCTCGCTTACACAGGAATGAGCCCTGTTCCCTCTGTGAAGCTAGAAACTTAGGTACATACCTGTGTCTCCTATATTTTCTATATGACCCATAAGGTTTAGCACAATGCTTAATGTGCCAGAAAGAGGCATCACTACTTGTTGGATGACTACGAGTAGTATAACAAGTTGGAGGGTGGGGTTTGGTGGCAGGAAAGATTAGCAAATGAGTTTTCCGCTCCTCACCTGGTGGCAATGGACCTGAGCCATCTGACAACTCTTAAAAACACCGCACAACAAAATGGCTCCTTGTTTTATTTGTTTGCTTGTTTGTTTTTGGCTGCACTGGGTCTTCGTTGCTGTGCGCAATCTTTTCTAGTTGTGGGGCACAGGCTTCTATTGTGGTAGCTTCTCTTGTTGCAGAGCATGGGTTCTAGAGCACGTGGGCTTCAGTAGTTGTGGTGAATGCGTTTAGTTGCCCCACAGCATGTGGGGGACAATCCCTGACTAGGAATTGAACTCATGGCCCCTACATTGGTAGATGGATTCTTAACCACTGGACTACTAGGGAAGTCCCTGGCTCTCCTTTAGAGTCCATTCCTTTACTTGCCCTCTCTCTCTCAATTTTCCCCACTTTTATCTCTTGCAGGATTCCCCAGAAATTGTCTCTTTCCATTTAAAATGTTCTGTTTTCCAGACTAGACCCATGCCAAGTTAGCTTTCTAGAACACTATCCCCCTATCAAAGCTAGCACCTGGAAGCCAGGCGTTGCCACCAGCACAAGGAGAATCCAGTCCCTCTGCTTTTCCACTGTTGCCATGTTGCCCAAGGACCTCCGTGTAAAGGAGCCATGGATGTGAGCGGATCTCAAAGCCTTTGAGGAACACAGCCACGCTCTTTGTTCCACACTGTCTGAGCCCGCACCAGAATACCTTTAACTCTCCTTTCTTGGCAATATGGGCTCTTTCCAGCAAGCACCTCAAGACTCTTCCAGTTCCTGCTCTCTGCCCAGTTCCACATCCATATTGTTAGGTACTTGTTACAGCAGTATCCCATGATCGATACCAATTTCTGTCTTAGTCTGCTGAGGCTGCTATAACAAAATACCACAGACTGGGCAGCTTATATAACAGGAATTTATTTCTCACCATTCTGGGAGCTGGGAAATCTAAGATCAAGGTGCTATCATATTTGGTTCTGTTTGGGGAGGGCTCCCTTGCAGATGGCTGTCTTCTTGCTGTACCTCACATGGCAGACAAAGATCTCGTGTCTCTTCCTTTCCCTATAAGGGCAGTAGTCCCATCGTGAGATCATAACCTCATGTAACTCTAATGCCTCTCCCAAAGGGCTTTTCTCCGAGTGCTAGTGCAGTGGGGATTAGGGCTTCAGTGCATGAATTTTTGAGGAGACACAAATATTCACTCTATACTCATAGGTAAGGGCTTCCCAGGTGGCTCAGTGGTAAAGAATCCATCTACCAATGCAGGAGATGCAAATTGAATCCCTGGATCAGGAACATCCCCTGGAGGAGGAAATGGCAACCCACTCCAGTATTCTTGCCTGAAAAATCCCAGGGACAGAGGAGCCTAGCAGACTACAGTCCATGGGGTCGCAAAGAGTTGAATGCAGCTAAGCACACGTGCACATAGATAAGATATGTTCTATATCTATGGTTGGGTAATGGGATTAGAGTCTTTATCTCACAAGAACTCAAAGGACCATTTGTCAGCAAATCCTTACCCCTCAAAACTTCTTGGTTCTAGAACAAAGTACCATAGTTGCATCTTTCAAAATGTAGAGTTGTGAGAGATGGAGGTAGGGAAGGGTCGGATTTTTGCTTTTAAGGAGTTACTGGAAATGATCCATTCATTTATTCATGCATTCGGTGAGGGGGACAGTGGGTTGTGGAAGAGGGGCAAGTAAAGGATAAGTTAGAGAGGAAAGCCTGTGGCATATCAGGAAAGCCCTCAGGTGTCACACTGGAGAGTCTGGGCTTCTTGTCACACCCCTAGACTCAGGGAAGTGACCAGCCAGTCTCTGCCACAGAATCTCTTCTGCCACTAAGCATTTGGGATACAAGGGTGGCTTCAAAAACAACTTCTCAAGTGCCTAATTGATTGTCAGATGGCAATGCCATATCCACCTATGAAGGCACTCAGGTCAATGCTTCAAGGACATTTCTCCCATCATATTGAGCTTGTCTGCAATAAAAGAAAAGAGTAGGCGATCTCTAGTTGGGTATTATACTCTCTTTGAGGACTGCAGTTATATCACTAACCTATTTTGAACAAGGACTCACCCACCCCACTGCCAAAAAAAAAGAAAACTTATGTTTCCAGAAGCACCTGCTGTATCTATTCTCTGTTGATGCCAGAGATTTTTAGGAATGAAGTGTTCCATAGCTGTAATTTTTTAAATCCCACCTAAAACATGGCTCCATTGTTCTTCTGTCTGACACTACAGCTTCTATTCTCTCTCATAAGTCCCTTCTTAACAGAAAAAGGGCAAGAATCATTCCAGAGCTGAGGCCAGAAAAGACCTCACTGAATATATCTGTTTGCTTTTTAAACATCATTATAGGAGCCTCTAGAAATTCCATGTGTTCTGTTTGCCAAAGAGCCTTGAGTTCTCAATGAAGTTGAGTTTACAGATGCTCCGAGGGAATTTTATGTCCCTCACCACACACCCAGGGACAGGCACCACTGACTCTTTTCTCAATGTGTGTGTGTGTGTGTGTGTGTGTGTGTGTGTGTTAGTCGCTCATTCATGTCCAACTCTTTGTGACCCTCATGGACTGTAGCCCTCCAGGCCTCTCCATCCATGGGATTTTCCAGGCAAGAATACTGGAGTGGGTTGCCATTTCCTTCTCAAATATATATATATATAGCTTTTGGAGAAAGTAAAACACTTATTTCTGTTAATTCTGGGCCATTTTCTGTTCACCTTAACTTTTTTCCAGTCCAATTTTGCCATTCAGTCTCTGCCATAAGACAGTCACATTCAAAAGTAGAAGAAGGAACTATTGAAAGAGAAGGAAAGGATTTCTGGGCGAGAAGACTCAGACTGCTCTGAAGGATAGCAAGAACTTTACAGGTTTCATCCTCATGACAACTGGGCTGCTAAGTCACTTCAGTCGTGTCCGACTCTGTGCGACCACATAGACGGCAGCCCACCAGGCTCCCCCGTCCCTGGGATTCTCCAGGCAAGAACACTGGAGTGGGTTGCCATTTCCTTCTCCAATGCAGGAAAGTGAAAAGTGAAAGTGAAGTCGCTCAGTCTTGTCTGACCCTCAGCGACCCCATGGACTGCAGCCCACCAGGCTCCTCCGTCCATGGGATTTTCCAGGCAAGAGCACTGGAGTGGGGTGCCATTGCCTTAGGGCAAGTAAAAGCATCTCCATTTCACAAATGAGGTTACAGAAACTCGGAAAATTTGAATAATTTCCCTGAGATCACAAAGGTGGAAAGTAGCAGACTGGGTTCTACAGGTGTGCTCACAGGGCAGGCTCCTAATTAGTATCTGTGGATTTGCAATCCCCTGTATCATATTAGCTGGGGGAAGAGAAGGCTTTCTCTGATTAATTTGGGAGAGTGATTAATGAGGGATGTAAAATTTGATAAAAAGAATATGCCATCAGATTTGTAAAGTGCTTTTCTACCTTAGAAAACCTTCTGCAGCTCTTTTCTCATGAGACAGAAGGACCAAGTGAAGTATGGATGTTCTAGGCAAAGAAACTGCCACTTGCCAGGATCTTTCATGAATTAGGGACAGACTAGGGGATGAACCCAGGCTCCTGGCACCTAAGTCGGAGACTTCAGCACTGCACCTGTGCTTCACAAGTTTTGTTATTCTTCAAAAGCAGTACAGATTTCCAGAGACCACGCCACATCTACTGTATCACTGTTTCTGGGATTGGGGATGCTTTGTCCTGGCACCAAGTTTGTGAACATTTGCACTATTTTCTTGTTTTTTGGCTACTTAGACATGTCCCCAGAGAAGGCAATGGCACCCCACTCCAGTACACTTGCCTGGAGAATCCCAGGGCCGGGGGAGCCTGGTGGGCTGCTGTCTATGGGGTCGCACAGAGTCAGACACGACTGAAGGGACTTAGCAGCAGCAGCAGCAATGCCCCTTCTGTGCACTGAGGTGAAACCCGTAAGCCTCCTCTAAGACACTGGTGTCTTTAATCCATATACTGACTATTCAAGAACAGAAACAGGAAAATACCCCTTGTTGGCTCTCATTTTCCACAAACATCACTGTTAGCTCATTCTTCCTTATGTCTAGCTAGCTTTTCTTTATTCAAGTGTTTTTTTAAATTAATTTTCTCGTCATTAGGAATAGAGAACATATGATTGCCATCTTTCTTGTAATAGCAGTCCCTGTAATTGAAAGCACCTCTTCTTTCTTCAGAATCTTCTACCTCAGACTGAATTGTTGCCCTTGTAGCATTAGAGTTATGAAGTATTTTTAGACTAAGGCAATTCTGAGTTCTGGATCCTGAGGAGAACTTCAGAGAGACATCCCGAAGATACACTTTTTTTTTTTTTTGATGTGATAAATTGTGATTAATATTATTAAAGATTCACACTAATTTCACTTAAGAAAACATACATTTCAATTTCCTTTTGTTGCCCTATATTTCATTTTTTAAAAACCTAACCTAAAGTTATAAAGCATATAAAATTGAAAACAATTTTTAAAATCACAGATCACAGTGATATACTACAAAAATCACTGAAAGTGACCAGACTTCTTTTACGCATTGCTCAATCCAGATTTACAGCTGCCCAATACCTAGAGGGAAGGGCGGGTCAGACAAGCTCATATTTTTTCTCACGTTTCTGTAACCTTTTTCCCCTCTTACAAGAAAGAAAGTGTCAAGTAAAAAGTGAGAAAACACCCTCTCTCTCTCTACCCCCATCCAAAATAACCCAAACTGTTTGTTTTACCAAATCCCTAGGAGATAATTTTAGTTTGGACTTAAAAAGAATGTTCTTGTGTATATTTCCTCATGTCATGAAAGATCACAGGAGTGCCCTGGGTCGGGGGAGGACATATCTTTGGGAGCTACGACAAGGTTAACAGAAAGGAGTAGAGATCTCCATCCACAATCAAGTCACTTTGACCACATGTTCCTCCTCTTGTTGTTTGGTCATTAGGTTGTGTCCAGCTCCTTTATGACCCCATGGCCTGTGGCCCCTCTGGCCATGGGATTCTCCAGGCAAGAATACTAGAGTGGGTTGCCATTTCCTTCCCCAGGGGATCTTCCCTACCCAGGGATTGAACCCACATCGCCTTCACTGGCAGGTGGATTTTTTACCACCTGCACCTCCTGGGAAGCCCACTCCTCTTCCAGCACTTGGATAGTAGTTGTGTTCACTTAGTCAGTGACACCTCTGGTACCACTAGGGGCTTGGGACTTTCTTGTCTCTCTTGTTGGATTCTAAAAAGTTTATTAAATGTATGCATTAGCACCAGGTTCAATACCCAGTCAAATTCTAAATTCTGAATCCAGCAAAAAAAATTATAATAATGTGTAGTTAACTGCTGTTTATTTCCTTTTATTCTACCTTTTCCTTCTGCTTGTTAGAAATTTTTAAATATTTGGAAATAGCCAACTAAAAAAATAAACTCACTGAAGAAGGTGTTCATGTCAGCACAGTTTTCCTTCCCAGTTCTACCAACAGAAGCTCCACAGGCAGAATTATTCAGCAAAGAAACCTGGAAGCCCCATGGAGAAGGAAGTGGTGACATTAACACATGGGGTTGGCACACAGAGTAAGTGCCTGTCGGCAGGAAATATGTACAGACATGGTGCTTTATGACCCGTAGACGCCACTCTTCCCATCACCAGCCAACTTTATCTGGAAAGACCATTCTGCCTGATGTCCTAAATGTCACAGACAAAAAGGAGCTTTTTTGTTCCTAAAGAATCGTTTCTTTACTCAAGGCTTTGGGCTGTCAATGCATAAAATCTACAAAAGAAAAAAAACAAACAAAAAAAATGTACCTGGGAAAGACATCAATGGCAACACCTTCCTCTAGCTCAGGGGATCAGAGCTGGAAAGGAAGACACGACAGACATAGCCAACCCCTTTCCATCACAGCCAAAAAGCAAATGTGCCTTGCAGATGCCTTGGACTGCAATGGACATTTGGCTCAGGACTGCCTACATTTGTTTCACAGTCAACCTCACACATACCCTGACAGGAGCAATCAAATGGTCTCTCTTCTGCTGTACTCTGAGCATATACACACTCAACTGAGCAGATCGGATGTTCCACTATCCACCCTAGGAAACTTCAGGAAGGGAAAATGCACAAACATCCCTTCCACCCAGTAAGTCTTCTTTGAGAACCATGGTTATAATGGCTTTACAGAAAGAGATGGATGATTGAAAAGCAGTTTCTTCAAATTAAGACATCACTATTCTGTTGCAGCCTAGAATGCCAATCAGATCAAGACAACACAAGCAAACTCCTTGACTCCTTAGACTATGAATTGATGAGATATTATCTGGTGTCTCCTGCTGGAGGAAATGTCTTGAATCTCCACATGCACATGTTATCACAAAAATGTACTCAAGAGGCATCCCCAAAGGTTGGCCTAATGACACACAGTTTCTGGGGGCTTTCTGCCTTCCTTTTTTGGCATTCCTCCTTTCCTGCCTACCCACCTTCTGTGTTGTTGTCCAAGAATGACTCCCTCTTTAGACCTGACCTTTTGCTCCTTCCTGAGGTGATTCCCATGGGGATCTAACTTTCTGCTTGCTTTCTACCAGCCTAATTGGAATTGAGTTAACCATGGCTGGCTGTTTCGTGTTGCAAGTTTTTGTGCTGGTATCATTCCCAGGTGACATTATCCTTTAAAACTTTTGTTGATTTTGCAGTCTGAAGAAATGGCAATTGTGGCTGTGACAACAGAGTTAGGTCTGTAGGAGCCTACATGCAAATGGTGATCAGGAGTTCTCATTTCTACAAAGACTCCTGAGTTCTAAAGCTCTTTCTTCAAAAGATGATACCTGTATGCAATTCTTCTTTTCAATCTAATCCAGCAAATATGTTGCTGGTAGTAACAGAACTGTGTTCTGGTACATCACTGACCCAGGTGCTACAGAGGAATAAAAGAGGTATGTCTTGTTTTCTTCAAGGCACCTGTTGGTGCAGATTAGATCTGACAACACGTGAAATGGCCACAGAGCAGTAGGATAAAACTCAAAATCAGACACTAAATTCTGTTGCAGAGCTGACAATACTACACAAGTTCAAAGTGGGATCAATCGATGTGAATGGCTATTCTGGAGGGTGAGCGGGTTAGCAGTTGACAGGCAAAAGGGGCAAGCCATTCAACGTATGGAAAATGTGCTCAGCTATAGTAGGAACCAGAGCTAACCGAAAGCTGATGCTCTGAGCTGTCTCTAAGCACTGAGTGAAAGGCTGCCTCTTTTGAACTGTATTTTGTACCTTCAGATGGCTCCCCAGGGGAAGGTGAGACAAGAAGCCATTTGCCCACGAGCAGGCCATCAACACTGTCCGTGCTGGTGATCTCAAAGCCTGGTTCTCCAGGCACAGCATGAGCAAATAGCTGCCCCAAATGGGAAGTGAAATATTTCCAAATGATCAAGTGCCCAAGGTCAACTGTTCAATCCTGGGTAGGCCAGTTAGCTTTGCCTGTTTCACGACATAAGTGTGTGCTTTCTAACACCAGGTCAACTGTTCCATGTTAGTTATAAGAAATCTAGAGAAGAACATAAATGAGTTGTGAAGAATCTGCCACCACTGTAAAAATATCCAGTTTTACACTGGCTGTTTACCCATGTTGTGTTGGCAATCTCAAAGCTTTTTTTTTTTTTTTATCTGTTTGTTTTTGTTTCTATAGAGCACATAATTAAAACATACTCATAATAGCAGTATAGCATAGTGGCTGAGTGTAGGCAACCCACATTGCTGGGTTAAAATCCTAGCTCTTCTTTTTAGCTGAATGACTTTAGACAAGCTGCTTGATGCAATTGTGCCTCAGCTTCTGTCAATTTGAAAAATAGGGATGATGATAATAATATTTGAATAAGATTATTTTGGGGAATAAATGAGATAGTATATGTGCAAGGGTTAGAAGACTGCCCTAATATTTTGGGCATGCAATAAATAGCAAGTCATCACTAGGATGATGGTCATTATTCATCCAGAAGGGATCTTACAGAGCATCTAGTTAAATAATACCATTTTTACAAATACAGAAACTCAATTCTCCAGAGGTAAAGTAACTTTCTGAGGCGCATTAGTTAAGTGGGTATTAGTACCCTTGGCTTCTGACTCATTAAAAATACAATGTACATGCACGCGTTATCTCATTCATTAACAAAACACACTCACATATATTATTCCCCAAACTCTCCCTGTTACACCACATTGCCTCTCCTAAACTGAGTGCTGAAGCATTTTTCAGACACCCAAGTATCAGAGTTCCACAAGCTATGGTTCTCAGTGAGATCCGGAAAGAGGTACTTGTGTAGTGAGATGAGGGAAGGGCATGGAGAGGCCACATCCCAACATGGCAGCAGACAAATGTGAGGCCTTTGGTGCTGTGGCAAAGTTATGTTCCATTACTAATTTGGTCCTGTGTTGCTGCTGCTGCTAAGTCGCTTCAGTCATGTCCAACTCTGTGCGACCCCATCAATGGAAGCCCACCAGGCTCCGCTGTCCCTGGGATTCTCCAGGCAAGAATACTGGAGTGGGTTGCCATTTCCTTCTCCAATGCATGAAAGAGAAAAGTGAAAGTGAAGTCGCTCAGTCCTGTCTGACTCTTAGCGGCCCCATGGACTACAGCCCACCAGGCTCCTCTGTCCCTGGATTTTCCAGGCAAGAGTACTGGAGTGGGGTGCCATTGCCTTCTCCGGCTCCTGTGTTAATTTGGTCATTTAAGGCAATGGCACCCCACTCCAGTACTCTTGCCTGGAAAATCCCATGGGTGGAGGAGCCTGGTAGGCTGCAGTCCATGGGGTCTCGAAGAGTCGGGCACAACTGAGTGACTTCCCTTTCACTTTTCACTCTCATGCATTGGAGAAGGAAATGGCAACCCACTCCAGTGTTCTTGCCTGGAGAATCCCAAGGACAGGGGAGCCTGGTGGGCTTCCGACTATGGGGTCACACAGAGTCGGACACGACTGAAGCGACTTAGCAGCAGTAGCAGCAGCATAAGCAGCAGAGAGGATCCCTTCAGGGGGAGCTGCATGAGATATGCCGTGAACCCAACTGTCCCAACAGGCTGTCAAGACAGTGCCTGTTTCTCTTTGATGATTAGGAGCCATGGCTACAATGACACCAGGTTTGCTGCACTTTTTTCTTTCTGTTTTAAAAATATTTATTTAGGGTCTTGTGGCACGTGGGATCTTTAGTTGCTGCTTGTGAATTCTGAGTTGAGGCTTGTGGCATATAGTTCCCTGATCAGGGATTGAACCTGGGCCCCCTGCTTTGGGAGTGCAGAGTTCTAGCCACTGAACCACCAAGGAAGCCTTATTTCTTCTTTCTTAGAGAACTTAATCTGGCCTTCATGAAACAATATCAGCTTGTCTTTGGTCACTTGAAGTCCACCTCTTCATCCGCCCTGTCCCTTGCCTGAATCATCCCACCTCCACCAGTGACTAACCAGCTGTGTCACAGTCATCCATTTAAGGGTGTCCTTTTGATGGAGTGTAGCTGTCTTGTACAGGCCTCAAACTCCTTGAACACTTCTATTTTTCTTCAAGTAGAAGGAGAAACTATGTTTTACCAGAACTTTTTCAAGGGAGACCATTGTGCGTTTGAAACGAATCACTTAGGCTGGTGAGATGAGACTTCACATTTATGTTATATTACATAACAGCAACCTGGTGGAGTATTCAAATTAGGGGCAGAATTACATGGGACATTAGAGGAAAAAAGGGATGACTCCAGGTGTGGGAATTCTGTATGAGGCCCACAGTGGAAATATAAGAGAGTTATATCTGGTAAGAAGAGGTACTTTGCTATGGGGCGGGGGGTGAAATATAAACTCTGCTTTCTGTTTTGCTATGATTCTTCAATAAAATCTATTCACAAACATGAACAGGATTTCTTTTGAAAAACAATGAAGAAGCTGATATTGACATACAATCTGGTAAAGACAAGACAAAGACATTCTGCCCAGTTGATGGAAACCCAGGGCAGGAGAGAAGTTGAATAAAAATGAGCTGAGCTGCCCAGTGACAATGTAAACAGTAGAACTCTTCTTTCCAACAATGATTAGCTAATCCTTAGTAGGAATGACTGTCCTAATTTTGGAAACATTTTTCTTCTTTTTGTTCACAAGATGTACATTATAGATTGAACTGTGTCCTTCCAAAATACATAAGTTGAAACCTTGGTCTCCAATGTGATAGAGAGTGGAGATAGAGACTTCAGTGAGGTAACCAGTTCAATGAGGTTGTAAGAGTGGGGCCCTAATCTGATAAGATTGGTGTCCTTATAAGCAGAAGAAGAGACACCAGAGAGTTCTCTTTGCACACACAAAGGAAAGGCTGTGAGAGGACAAAATGAGAAGGAGCTGTATACAAGCCAGAAGGAGGAGCCCCTTCCTAAAACCAGCCCTGACAGCAACTTGACCTTGGACTTCCAGCCTCCACAACTGTGAGATAAGACGTTTCTATTGGTTGAACCACTAGGTCTCTGGTATTGTGTTATGGCAGCCTGAGCAGACCAATACAATGTGCTGTTCCATTTAAAGAACATGCTCTCTGTCACTGTTGGACATGGATTTATATTAATTTTTCCCACTTACTCTTTTACCTAGAATACTGTTCCAATCAGTCCTCTCCTCTCCTGTCATCTTAACTCTTTATATAAGCCTATTTAGCTGGTGGACAGCAATGGTTTTCAAATGTGCTGCAGTTCTCCTGTCTCTCAGTATTTGTATCAGAGTGCCACCAGAGGAGCTCGTGTAGGTAGCTGTGTATATCTATGTATAAGTTTGTATGTATTAATCGTATACATATGATTAGTTACAAGACATAGGCTTATGTACTATAGGAGCTGGCTTCATAATCCTGAAGTCCACAGGGCAGGCAATCAGGAAGGAAGAGAGCAGTTGTAGCTCCAGCTGCTGCTTCATGTCAATGAGGTGAGTTGGCAGATCTGCAACAATGATGTGAGTGTAGAAATCTCAGAATGTGGCGATATTTTACTGTTTACTTTCTCTACTGCCTGGAATCTTTGCTATTCAAGGAGGGCTTAGTCTTCAAAAGGCTTCCACCTAATTCAGTCAGGCCCATCCACAATACTCTTGCTTTTCATTAGTTCAAAATCAACTGATGTGGGGGTTCAATTGCATCTGAAAAATCCTTTCACTGTAGCACCTAAGACACGTTTGGTTAAATAACTGGGAGCGGATGTTTGTATGTAATAAAACGGCTATTGTCTCCCTTTGACACTCCGGCTCTCCTGAAAGAATCTCCCTTGTAGCCCACCATGGCCAGAAGCATACTAGAAAAGGAATTCTAGGGAATGTAGTTTAGTTTAGCCAACTCGACATGTTACAAAACCATCATAATGTTCAACACTTACATATGTTCTGCGCTCTCATGGTTTTAATCCCACCGCAGATGGAGGGCTGGTCTATCAAGAAGAAATTCTTCCCTGAATTCCATGGGAAGGACCATTAACCTTTAGAAGGACACATTCTTCTCTCCTGTTCTTCCTTTAGTTGTCCTTCTTGGGTGTGAATCCTGCCTGGTTTCACCGTGTATGTTTTTGACTCTGTTTGCTGGAATGTCCTAGAAAGGATGGGCCAATCCTCTTCTCCTTGTGGTTTGCTTTGTTGCAGTCCTTCCAGGTATGAACTGGGCTTGAATAGTGGCTTTTCCACTTACAAGCTATAAAGTTGGGCCAATCCCTTACATCCCCAGGGTTCAAAGAATAATCCCCTCTTAGGGTTGCTCTGTAGCTCAAGTGACAAAATAGAGGTAAAACACTGTGCTGCCTACACTGAACATCATAATCATCATCTCAATACTTTTTAATTTTCTTTAAGTCTTTAAGGACAGCCACAGAATAAGTTCTTTACCCAAAGCCAGAGCTCAGAATTTCTATCAGCTGGTTTTCTCCTCACCCCACCAAGAGTTATCTCCAATTTCTAGTTACTTGAAGGGCTCTAATTGATATCAGCCCTTCGCCACTTTCTCCGAAATATTGCCTACAGCACTAGCAGAGGCAGTGATAAATATAATAATGATAATTTCACAAAACCTCAGTGTGTGCTAAAGGATCCAATGACAATCTGAACAGCAGGAGAGAAAGTTTCTTCCTACCAATTAATGGGAAGCCACGTCTAATTTGCCACCTGCTCAGCACTTTTGAACCTGTCAGGAAAAAGGAAACCAGCGAACCTTGATCTTGTCACTAGTCTTCTTGGGGACTTCTCTCTAACACAAATGGAAATAGCGTTCATTAGAGTAAAAAATAGAAAGCCTGTGTCAGCTCCCTCTATTCTCTTCTTGGCTAGAAGTAAAATCCATCCTTGTCAGTGAGGAGGTGGTTCCGAAAGCCCACTGGACCCATATGCTCATCTCCTGATGCTGGAGAATGAATATCGCCTTAAACTCTTTAGAAACGTTTAGAGTGTTATTAGTTCTCCTGTGACTTATGAGTCAAGGGATATTATAAGAAAGAGTTCTACTGTTTCAAAACTTCTAAATATGAGAAAATGCTCCAGAAGCCAAGATAAATTCCAAGTAAATAAGGTAGGACTTCAGAGATCATTTTTTCTTTTGGCTCTCCTGATCATTTCAAATAATAATACAAGCCTTTATACAACCTATCATTAGTATGTACTTAGTCACTCAGTCGTGTCTGACTCTTTGTGACCCCATGGACTGTAGCCTGGCAGGCTTCTCTGTCCATGGGATCTCCCAGGCAAGAATACTGGAGTGGGTTGCCATTTCCTTCTCCGGGGGATCTTCCCAACCCAAGGATCAAGACTAGTCTCCTGTGTCCCTTGCATTGCGGATGGATTCTTTACCCGCTGAGCCATTGGGGAAGCCTTCGTTAGTGTATTTCTTGTTAAACACAAACAAAAATAAAACAAACCCACAAACCCCTTGCCAGTATTATTTACTAATACGTCAATGTTATTACATTTCTTCTCATCTGGCACTTTTTGCTTACAATTAGTGAAGCAGCCAGTAGTTTCTTAGGCTACCTGGATCTCATTAGGTATATCATTTAGGCCTGTTTGTGTATTGAATCAGAACATATCATATGATCACTTGTTTAAGACTCTGGGCTACTCATGGTCATAAAACCATGAGGTTAAAAATACAGATTAGATCTTATTCATTTAGCAAGTCACTAATTCAATGGATATTTAGTAAACCTACCATGTGCCTGGAACATTGCCAGGCAAAATTACTTACATCCTAGAAATTTTGCCTGACATGAAAGTAATCATATACTTATGGCAATAATATAGAAACTTTATACTATCAATTTCTAATTTATTGATGATGCACCTAATCAGAAAGAACAGGCTCTTAGGGAGCATTTCTCACAAATTATGATAATCTAATTCTCATCTTATCCTCATACCTTGATTAAAATTGCCTCCTTCCTTTGTAATGAACTCTGAATCCCATCATGGTGCCATTCTTCGGAACTGGCATATTAGTTTGGAATCTTTTTGCAACAGCAACCCCTCAGGGGCTGGGACTCCCAGAGATTCAGGGACTTCTTTTCCTTTTTCCCCTTTATTATTGGTCTATTCACCCTGTCTGCAGTTTAGAGCTGGATGCTCGGCTCAGGAGTAACCAGATGTCCTCTCTACCAGCTTCTCCCCTGACTTACCCCATCCCATAGTGAAGAAGGGATGATGTGATATAATCAACCCAAGTCAAGGAATTTATAGAGCTGCAGTCTGAGTCTACTCATCTCTTTGGGGATCTTTCTTTCGCGGTCCTCTTTTTCATAGGATGTCAGTTAGAGTACGGACTGCTCTGAGAAGGCCTGAAGTGTGTGGCTTCCACCACTTCTAGTGTTAGGCACTGGGGGCTCTTGAATCTCACACCTCAGGAATAGCACAGGGCACAGTGGTTGAGGAAAGACAGAACCTGAGTCCTGATTGTGTCTCTAGCTCTTTATTACCAACAACCCGACTTCTTTTAAATTAGAGGGACAAACTTCATTTGTCTTTTAAATCTGTGTCTCATATTCTTCCTGACAGCCCTGTGTGTTCTCTCCCATAGGCTAGGCTGACATAGAAAGGGTGAGAAAAGCCGCATAACAGAGCCTTAAGACCACTTCCTCTGAAATGATGATATATATATTCTCCGCCCCACCTTGGGAAATCCTTCAAGTTTCTGTCTTTCTGATCAGTACTTTATTTGCAATCAGTGACTCAGGTTGCCTCTAGAAACAGTTTTAACTTAAGCATATCATCAGGCATACCTTCTCCTTTCAAGATTTGTTTTCCATAAGCTTGTATCTCTTACCACAGAACATTTTCCAACATGTATAAATAGGAGACAATGAATCTTAACAAATGGGAGACAAAGTATTTTTTTTTTTTTTTTTGGTCAGATCAAATTGCCATGACAGGGACATGTTATTGGACTGAAATATTTATTATAGGATTACCTCTCAATTTCATGTTATATATATATATGTGTGTGTGTGTGTGTATATATATATATATATGGAGAAGGCAATGGCACCCCACTCCAGTACTCTTGCCTGGAAAATCACATGGATGGAGGAGCCTGGTAGGCTGTAGTCCATGGGGTCGCTAAGAATTGGACACAACTGAGCGACTTCACTTTCACTTTTCACTTTCATGCATTGGAGAAGGAAATGACAAGCCACTCCAGTGTTCTTGCCTGGAGAATCCCAGGGACGGGGGTGCCTGGTGGGCTTCCGTCTATGGGGTCGCACAGAGTCGGACATGACTGAAGCGACTTAGCAGCAGCAGCATACACACACACACACACACACACACATGTGTGTGTGTGTGTGTGTGCTCAGTTGCTAAGTCATGTCTGACTCTTTGAAACTTCATATACTGTAGCCTACCAGGCTCCTCTGTCCATGGGATTTTATATAATATTACATAAGACAATGTAAGTATTGCTTTTGCCTGTCTATAATATTAGATACAGCATGGACAAAATAGAAATAGACTCAGTTCACAAGATATTAGGATGGAAAAATAAAAATTAAGGTAAAATAGGAAAAGCTAATTGAATACATTTATCTTGCTACATGTTTTCTTCATGTGTAGAGCATGAACCCAGCCAATAGTTTTCTTAGGCTACCTAGACATCATTAGGTATAATATTTAGGCCCATTTATGTATTAAATCAGCATATTCCATATTATCATCTGTTTAAGACTCTGGTCTGCTCAGGTCCAAGGAAATTCAGGGTAAGAAGGATAAGAATTTCCTGAAATTCAAAAAAGTCTACTGTTATGGCAGTCTGTCCCTAGACCTCTCCTCTCAGGAAGGAGAGATGAAAGAAAACACTCCAAATTCAGAATACTCTAATTTGGAACACCACTTGCAATTGGAGATATAATTTTCAAATGCCATTTACAGCTCTGCCTTAAGTCTCATATATGATCATATATATTTTATGATTCATATATATATATGATTATATATAAATATGATTCACAGGCAGAATGCTTTTAAGGCAATGAGTCACAATGGGTAAAACCTTTATAGACTTCACATCTCAAACTAGGGAAGTCTAAGAATGACTTTGAACTACTTAAGAGCCTTACAGGTCAAGTATAGTTGGGCTAAATTCAAAATCCCATGAGAACAAAACCTCCCATGATTGGTTTTGTCCCTTGTCTTTGTCCTGGCAGGGCCATCTAAGACAGATGGTCATAGATCTTTCTAGATCCAGAGGCGGCCCTTTAATCTCAGTTGTATCCTCTAGCTGCAGTTTTACTCATTAACTCTCTAAGATATAGCATAGACTCTTCCTAGAACTATGGTTAGACATTTCTCCAAAGAAGACATACAGATGGCTAACAAACACATGAAAAGATGCTCAACATCACTCATTATCAGAGAAATGCAAATCAAAACCACTATGAGGTACCATTTCACGCCAGTCAGAATGGCTGCGATCCAAAAGTCTACAAGCAGTAAATGCTGGAGAGGGTGTGGAGAAAAGGGAACTCTCTTACACTGTTGGTGGGAATGCAAACTAGTACAGCCACTATGGAGAACAGTGTGGAGAGTCCTTAAAAAACTGGAAATAGAACTGCCATATGACCCAGCAATCCCACTGCTGGGCATACACACTGAGGAAACCAGAAGGGAAAGAGACACATGTACCCCAATGTTCATCGCAGCACTGTTTATAATAGCCAGGACATGGAAGCAACCTAGATGCCCATCAGCAGATGAATGGATAAGAAAGTTGTGGTACATATATGCAATGGAGTATTACTCAGCCATTAAAAAGAATACATTTGAATCAGTTCTAATGAGATGGATGAAACTGGAACCTATTATACAGAGTGAAGTAAGCCAGAAAGAAAAACACCAATACAGAATACTAACACATATATATGGAATTTAGAAAGATGGTAACAATAACCCTGTGTATGAGACAGCAAAAGAGACACTGATGTATAGATCAGTCTTAGGGACTCTGTGGGAGAGGGAGAGGGTGGGGAGATTTGGGAGAATGGCATTGAAACATGTATAATATCATGTATGAAACGAGTCGCCAGTCCAGGTTCGATGCACGATACTGGATGCTTGGGGCTGGTGCACTGGGACGACCCAGAGGGAGGGTATGGGGAGGGAGGAGGGAGGAGGGTTCAGGATGGGGAACACAGGTATACCTGTGGCGGATTCATTTAGATATTTGGCAAAACTAATACAATATTGTAAAGTTAAAAAAAAAAAAAACTAAAGGAAAAAAAAAAATCCAGAGAATCCACCTAGACTGTGGATGAGGATTATTTCTATCAAAACATAAAACATTTAAAAGGTATATGGATATTAATTTTTAAATGCAGAATGCCATGAGGCCTTGAAGGAGAAATCCCAAGGGAAAAATGATCTCTAAATTGAAGGAAGAGTTGAGAAGGGAGTGTTACTGCTTCCTTTTGGACAGAGACACAGAGAGTAACAAAAGCAAACTGGAATGTGGAAGGAGTGAAGAAACGAAAGATAGGGTTGAATACACTGACATGGCAAATAATATCTGAAATGGTGCCTGGATTGTGTAGAAACTCAACACAGTCTGTGTGAGAACTCGTGTCACAGGTTGCAGAAAGGCAACAGAAAAGTCAAAATGTCCCTAGTAAGAGCCAGGTTCACATGCTAGTCTGGGAAGCCCCACTGCAATCAACATTCTGTTGATCAAGAGCTGACTGGTGATTTAATGAAGCAGAGGGAAAGAGATCCCTGGAGGAGTATTACTTGTTGAGCTATTGACCAATATTAGCAAACAGAGCTATTACATGATTTAATACCTAAAGGTGTAACAAAAATTTTTCTTTTATAGAAAACAGTAACTTCATTAATTGATTCAACAGATACTTACGAAGGACTTGCTATGTGCAAGGCATTATGGTAGATGCTGGAAACAATAAAGAATAAGATAAAGCCCCTGCCCCATAGAGTTTTGATCATATAGGGCAGATTTAACACAATACATCAATAAATATGTAAGAATATATGCTATCATTAGCACCATAAGGATAACACACAGAGAGCCATGATTAAGAAAAATGAGTAGAGATAGGTTTATGAGATAGAGTGGTTTGGGAAGACCTCCCTGGGAGAACTGAAAAGTAACGGTCAGTCATAAAAAGAGTTGTGAGGAGGGAGTTCCAAACCATGAAGGCAAAGGAGACAGCAGGCACAGTGGCCCAGAGGGTAAGACAGCTTGGTATGTTCTAGAAACTAGCAGCAGGCAGCCTGGTGGGAGATATGTGATACTGTTGAAGGATGAGGGAACAGTAGGCAGTTGGAGATAAAAATGGAAGCTTTATAGCTGAAAAAAAGGCAGATTAGAGGGTATGGCCTGGCTATCTGGGTAAGGAGCTTGCTAATACACCTCAGAATTAAACTTGCCTATCCAAGCCTGGTTTAAAGACACCAGCATCCCACTGAAATGCGTGTACATGCTGAGTCACTTCAGTCATGTTTGACTCTTCATGACCCTATGAACTGTAAGCCACCAGGCTCCTCTGTCCTTGGGATTCTCCAGGAACGAATACTAGAGAATTGCCATGCCCTCCTCCAAGAGATCTTCCCCACCCAGGGATCAAACTCATGTCTCTTATGTCTCCTGCATTGGCAGGCAAGTTCTTTACCACTAGTGCCCCCTGGGAAGCCCTCCTGGACCTGGATCTGCAATTTACCCCATGGAGAAACAGAGGATGAGGCTTGCCACTGAGTAGGCTGCTAACCCCAAAAGAGAGAAAAAAGAAGACTGGACCACATACATAACTCAGTTCCTTCTCCCAAACCCACCAAACAAAGAGATCATTGTTCCTGAAAGCAGAGGCCAGGAGGCTTACGCATTTGGTAGTTTATGCATTACCAAATGAGGTCCCTTCATTTGGAAACTTGAAACCAAATAAGGTGTTTCCTCCACAACAGCTCCTTGGGTTAGTACCTCACTGTGTGTTTGGTCTGGAGAAGGCAGAAAGGAAGAAATGAGATACTGCAATGAAATGGGAAAAGACTGTGGCTTTTGATGGGTGAAATCCCTCACAATCTTCACCAATATTTTTCTCTTTGGATGGTGCCAACCAAAGGCACCCATCAGAGATGATGGCAGAGATGGATAAAGTAGAGCTCTGTTTCAGTTTTAATCCAGTTATGGCTAAACCGGATGTGCAAGGGGAAACACTGTCCATCAGGATTTAAGTTAAGTGTCTAAGATGATTCCTATGCCTACTGTGGTTGTATGCATGCAGGTGTGTGCCTGGGCCACGTGCATTCCCTGTCCCTCCATTAGTGTGAAAACCTCATTGGCTGCTTTTATATCTATCCATAGTGTCTCATTCCATTATAGAAATTCCATCTTTGCTGTTTGACCTACTGATTAATAAGGTTAAGAACAGAGCTGGTCTACCTTGTTGGGCTCAGGCCAACGAGAAAAATAACCTCTTCCCTATTTCATTCAAAACATTAATCCATCTTCCTTAGTATTGTGGTTGCTGTGAAACAACCTGCCTTGAAAGGGGAGAAAAATCCTAGTTAGAGTGAAAAGAGCCCTTTATCCTTTGGGAAAGCAGGCCAGGCTCGCTCTGATTCACACGCAATGAAATCCTGCTTATCCCAGTGTTTCCTGTTGCGTCCCCCAGGATCCATTAGCAGTGAATTTCTTGGCATTTGTGGCTGGCAGAAATGAGATCACCCAGGCCCAGCAAGCTCCAGTCCACTGAGGGTTGAATTTCAGCACAGAGAAGCTCCCTGGTAACTAGTTGGAAGCAGTGTTCTCACAAAAGAAACTGTAGTAGTCCAGTCAAAATGACCCTTTAGTGTCCACTGGATACTGCCCTCAGTAAGACAAGTATTGTTCTTTAAAAAAAAAAAAGTTTTAATTTTGACAAGATGTACACGATTCAGAAAGCCCACATAGTTCTGTGAGGTTTACAATAGAACCCTCACTGCCCTGCCCCAGCTCCAAATTCTTACTCCCCAGAGACAATTTTTGCTTTCAATTATTTAATCCTTCCTTTGGTAGTTACCTCAGTAATTTTAAATAACATGCTTACACTGCTAGTTTTTCAATGGTATGCATAATCTACTGATTTTACTATTACTAAACATTGAAATCTAACTCTCTGATGCATACCTATACATACACACACATGTGCTCACGAGCATGCACGTGTGTGCATACACACACACACACACCCCTCTTCCCTTCATTATCCTACTACATTTATGGCTTTTTTTTTAATTGGCAGGTAATTACTTTACAATATTGTGATGGTTTTTGCCATACATCAACATGAATCCATCATAGGCTTACGTTTGTCCCCTCCCTCCAGAACCAGCCCCCCTACCTCCCTCCTCACCTCATCCCTCCAGGTTGTCATAGAGCCCCAGCTTTCGGTGCCCTGCATCATGTATCAAACTCCCACTGGCTGTCTGTTGTACATATGGTAGCATTTATGTTTCAGTACTATTCTCTCAAATCATCCCACCCTCTCCTTCTTCCCAATGAATGGATAAGGAAGTTGTGGTATATATACACAATGAAGTATTACTCAGCTATAAAAAGGAATGCATTTGAGTCAGTTCTAATGAGGTGGATGAACCTAGAGCCTATTATACAGAATGAAATAAGTCAGAAAGAGAAAGACAAATATTGTATGTTACTATATATATGTGAATATATATATGGAATCTAGAAACATGGTCACAGTCCTACATGCAGGGCAGCAAGGGAGACACAAAGAACAGGCTTTTGGACTCAGTGGAAGAAGGAGACTGTGGGATGATTTGAAAGAATATCGTGACTTTTCATGGGATCAATACACATTGTTTACTTACTGTGAAGTTATAAATAAGATGCTTATACTGTTGAGTCATATAGAACACTAGGATTTTTTTTTCTTGTAGTTTTTTCCCTGAAGTGAGTATTTTGACTAGGTTATCCTTTCAATCAGTTATACATGTAACCACCTTTAATTCATCCCCCAACCAGATCCCCTCTCAAATGTTTCAAAGCACATGGGGTATAATCTCTCCTTGTCACTCCTTTTTTTGGAAGCATCCTTCGTGGAGCCTGCATCCTCTCCTGCCATTAGATAGCTGCTCTCTGGATCTGCTTCCAGCTGCCCTCCTGACAGCATCTTTAACTTACAGTTGCACACAGGAATGACACTTTCCTCTGTGCTGGGGTCCCTGATTCCCTAGATCCCTTTTTCCCCCTCTTTCTCAGTTTACTCTCAAATCTACGCAGTAGTTTTCCAAAAAGGGTACACGAATTGAAGATAAATTTTAGATAACTTTTATATCTGAAAAAAATCATTATTCTATTCAAATAGATTGAGTGCCATCTATTTGAAATAGTTTTTCCTCAAGAACTTGAACTCATCTATCTATCCATTGTCTTCTAGTTGCCTATGTCACTATCAAAAAAAATCTCAGACTGTTTTTAATCCCACTTTTTAACATTTAATCTATTTTTTTTCTTTTTGGAAAGCATTTAAGATCTTATCACTTTCCCAGAAACCCTCGCATTTCATTATAGAGTGTCTGCATGTCCCTTTTCATTCTAGTAGGTACTTTCATTCTAGAAACTCAGGCCTTTGTGTTCTGGAAAATTTTCTCAAATTACTTCTCTAATAATTTCTTCCTTTCACATTCTCTTTTCTTTTTTTGGAGTATTAATCGTTTGTTGTCCCCCCCCCCCCTTTTTTTCAGATGGGGTTGCTGGGTTGGTCCTAGAGATTTAGGGGCAGGGAAGTGGGTTATTTTGTTTGTTTGTTCTTACATGTTCCCTCCTATTGCTTCTCATTCTATATCTCTGTGTTTTGCTTTCCGGAAGATTTCCTTGACTTTATTTTTCAGTAATGAATGTTTCATTTCTGCAATTGTAGTTTTAATTCCCAGTAACTCTTTTTTGTTCTCTGAATGTTCCCTTTTATGGCCTCTTAGAGCAGCATAGTTTGCATGATGGTTGAGCTCATAAACTGAACAAGCAGATTGCCTGGGTGAAAACTGCAGCTCAACTGCTTAACCAGCTGTGTTAACATTTGACAACATACTTACACCCTCTGTGGCTCAGTTTTCTCAGCTGTAAAATAGGGATAGTAACAGCATCCACTTCATGCAGGTTAGTGTGAGGACTCAGTAAGTTACTTTGAGAGTACTTGCCCAGCATATAGAGTGCTCAGCACATGTCAGCCCTTATTATGATGTATGTTATCTCTTCTTTCATCTTTGTACAAATATTAATTACAAGGACTTTTTTCCTTGAAAATTCATTTATGCTTCCTGCTTTGTCTCTGTTTTTTTTCCTGTTTGTTTTGGTTTCTCTCTCTCTCTCTCTCTTTTTTTTTTTTCCATGAGGCTTTCCTCCAGCATTTCAGGACCTTGTAACAGTGAGAAATTCACATGATGATTTGATACTCTGGTGTTTATACTTGGCTTGTGCATAGGTGGGTTTCACCGTGGGTAATCTGGACATTTCGTTGTAGAGTCCCTGAGGGGTATAGGTCTTAGGCTGCTTAATCTCTTGCCTGGATTGTGGGGGTCTAAACCTGATAGCCAGAGTTCTTGACACTGGGTAAGGGGCCCAGATGCTCCAGGGCACTCTGCTGGCTTTCCTATAGCCCACTGTGTTCCACACGTTGGCTTGTTGCCTCTGCTGAGCCTCGTATTCCTTAGCTAGACGCATCTCTTCACAGACTGCACATCTGACCACATCTGGTTTTGAGATGACTGTCGCCTAGTTTTGCAGAGTAAGAGAGGGGCTCTGGGAACTTACCTGCTTCTTACATAGTCATTTAACAAATGCTTTTTTTTTTTTTTTAGCCTTGCCTGTACTCCCACTTCTGAAAGTATCACTGCTTACTATTCCTGGGCTTTTCTAGGCTTCAGGGGTACAGACCTGCTTGCTTCTGAACTTTTCTCATGGCAAGCTCTGTTTTTGCCCTCCTCTGACATGCTAAGTTTATTACCACTTGTTCATCTATTCCCTCTAGAGCTAAAGTTTTGTGGCCTTCTTCCCCACTTTATTTTTCTTGACTCTTATGACCAAATGCTGCCTTTAAAAAATCATCCTATTTGTGGGTTTTCAGGAAGATGCAGAAATATGCAAGTGTGTTTGTCTGCCACTCTTCACAATTATACTTCTCAATGCATTTCTCATGATTCTGGTTCTGCCTTTTTGGGCTATAAATAATGAGGGCTGCCATCCAGATAATTAATAAATGGGTTACTTTAGTCTATGAAGCTGCTGCTGCAAGTCATTGGTGAGGGATTTGAGCTATGAGTCTTGAGAGGGAATTTTTCTGATCAGCCAACAGGCTCTCGGTGTGTGATCAGCAGTTCACATGTGTAAACTGGTTAGCAAGGCTCAGGGGAACGGTCTGTTTTCCCATGATGGTGATTCATGTCCATGTGACCTTGGACAATTAAAACATCTGACGTCAGTTCTTTCCCTTGTGAAGCAAACACACCTCTGCTTCCATATTTTGTGTTAGGCTTAGAAATTGTAAACTGTAATTGAAACTGAAAGTGTTAGTCATGTCCGATTCTTTGTGACCCACGGATTGTAGGCTGCCAGGGTGCTCTGCCCGTGAAATTCTCCAGGCAAGAATACTGGAGTGGGTTGCCATGCCCTTCTCCAGGGGATCTTCCCTACCCAGAAATCAAACCCAGACCTCCTGCATTGCAGGCAGATTCTTTACCCACTGAGCTACCAGGTAAAGCTCTGTATAATTGATAGGAAACATTATATTTTCATTGCTCCCCTTTCTTGGCTCCCAAACATATCAATCTATACACATTTATTTATTTTACAATAAAAACCACACTAGAGTGAAATGCCTATTTTCTGTCCTTCTCCTATGTTAGACTGAGCAGCTTCTGGGCAGGCATATCGGTTGTGATTTACTTAGCCTGGTATCATCAAGTCCTAGCCCTGGGCATGGTATATAATAGTTGTTCACGAAAATGTTGACTGAATACAGAGGAGACAAAGCTATCTGACACCAGGATTGAACCCATAACCTTGACCTCCTTAGTTGGAACTTCTAACCATCTGCTGCTAAGTCGCTTCAGTCGTGTCCGACTCTGTGCGACCCCAGAGATAGCAGCCCACCAGGCTCCCCCATCCATGGGATTCTCCAGGCAAGAACACTGGAGTGGGTTGTCATTTCCTTCTCCAATGCATGGAAGTGAAAAGTGAAAGTGAAATTGCTCAGTCGTGTCCAACTCCCAGCGACCCCATGGACTTCAGCCTACCAGGCCCCTCCGTCCATGGGATTTGCCAGGCAAGAGTACTGGAATGGGGTGCCATTGCCTTCTCCGTCTAACCATCTACATACAGCCTTATGAGAACCCACTTCCATGACAGAGAAGATCCATTCTTCGCTGGCTCTGAGCAGTGGTAAGCTGCTTCGCACTGCCTGCCTTGAATACCTGGGGGGAAGACCTGAAAAATGATCTTCCTGCTAAGCCTGACTCCACATCCTATTACCCATCCCTTGAGCCATATGTTTAGCAACTTATATTTAATAAATACAGCAGCAGAATCCGATTAGAGTGAGCCCAGTGATAGTTAAACTCGATTGCCAGGGAAATCAAGTTAGAATCCTGAATTGTTTTTATGTATTGCAATGGGCAACTGGAATGCCTGTTCCATATGGCGCGGACTCTGTCTGCGGATTGCACAGCCCATTCCCTGTCAGATGGTCCCATTTGGGGTCAGTGACGATGGCAGGAAATAGTGTGGAGAGGCAGGTGAGCCCCAGGGGCGTCCATTAGATTTCAGTTGTCTCCCCTCCATCACTGGCCCACTGCAGACCCACAGACTCTGGCACAGTTGCGCTTGCATCCTTACATTTCTAATTGGCATGTTGGTATTTACGACACTGGCTCCATCCAGGGCTTCAGAAAGGCAGAGACAATGATGGGGAGAGAACAAATGCCTCATATAAAGGTTAGTGGAGAGTGTGTCCCTGTTTCCAGAGGTGGGGTGGGCTCTTTTATCTGCACCAATCCACCTGTTTCCAGCTGTCACCATTCTGAGGCACATCCACAAAGCTGCCAAGTGCTCAGCCAGAGAGGAGGGGGTTGCCTGCTGCTCAGCCTCCAGAGTGATATTTTTTCCTTCTCTCACCACCCTCCCCGCCCCTAGAATGTACTCTCCTTCCTTCTTGAGGCTGCCTGGGGAGTTTGCCCTTCTTTACCCTGGCAGGAAGAAGTGGCTTCCTCTCCCATCATTGAATGGAAATTATAGAAACTTCTTTAAAGATGTACCCCTTGGGCTGACCTGTTCAGATTTATTAATAAAGCAATTCTGTAGCTTCTGGGGGTGAAATGGCCTTCCAGGAGCCCGAGGTCACTCTGAAAAAAGGATTCCATTCAGATCTCAAGAAGGGATGCACGCGCCTCTCAGTGCCCCTTGCTAAGGCTTTTGTGAATGCTTTTAGAGTCTATTACCAGGAGGCTGGCTTCTGCACATTACAAATATCAATCGAGTTCACATAGCCATTCTCCCTATCATAAAGGAGCATTCATAGAATATTCAGCAGCTTGGTGGAGACAATAAGTCTGTTTCCCTCCCTGGGCGCTTTCCCTTCCTTGTCAAGAGGAATCAGCTCAGTGAAGAGCATGGGCAGCCTAGCTTTAAGTAATTGTCCTGAAACCTGGCCTCTTGAGCCCTGCAGCCACTTTTCTTCTGTCTGTCACATGTCCTTTGTGGGTCCCTTCTTCTGTAAACATTCTTCCATCTTGAAGTCATCTTGCTCTGTTTCTTGCTTTCTTTCCAAATGTTTTCCTAAAAATCCATAGGCAGGAGAACTCATACAGCGGCTGCTAGAATGTCGTGGTCAAAGACTCAGTGGCCAGGACACCAAGTCCTTTGTCCTTCACAAAAAGGCCAGATGCCTTCCAGCTGGAGTGTACAAATGTCTTGAAGTCATAACACGTTCTTATTTAAAAATCAAGTTAGGCCTCCTTGCTTGAGTGGTAAAGTCTTAATGGCCTACATAAGGCAAATGGCCATAAAGAAAACGAGTACTGCTTTATAGCCAGCCATTCATGTGAAAGAGGTGTGTAAAATAATGCTAATAGTCACAACAGCAAGCAGATATTAGGGAAGTCAGGCTGGAAACGGGGGCTGTAATAAAACACATCTTCCCCATTATTGCAATTCTGTATGTAACTCCTACAAAACAAGAGGGAGGCATTTCCTTCCTGGGCTGGGGGACGACCACGCTGACCTTATGCCTTGTGTTTTGACTTGGTCCTTGATTATGCACAGATGCATGGTGAGGATGAGGGTGTCATCTGGAGTTAGATGAAAGGAAGGAGTGGGTTGCATTGCTTTCTGCCATGTTTATCTCTTGCACTACTACTAAAGATACCCCACCATGGTTGGACACAGTTATTATGCGAGGCCCAGCAACCACTGAACAGGTCTTGTTACTGCAGAAGAGCCGTCTCAGACAGACTTTTTTTTTTTTTTTCAGGAGCTGTGCAGAAATCCTTTATTCACATGTCTAAAATATTATGAAACATCTATGCAAAGTGAAGTTTCACAGGAAAACAAAAGATGTTGACAGATTTACTTCTTTTTAGGTCATTGATAAATTTTTTCTTTCAGAAGCCCTCTGCACAATGTTGTTTTATTATTATTTTTTTTTTTTTTTACTTTACAATATAGTATTGGTTTGCCATACATCAACATGAATCTGCCACGGGTGTACACATGTTCCCCATCCTGAACCCCCCTCCCACCTCCCTCCCCGTACCATCCCTCTGGGTCATCCCAGTGCACCAGCCCCAAGCTTCCTGTATCCTGCATCGAACCTGGACTGGCGATTCATTTCTTATATGATATTATACATGTTTTAATGCCATTCTCCCAAATCATCCCCCCCTTCCCTCTCCCACAGAGTCCAAAAGACTGTTCTATACATCTGTGTCTCTTTTGCTGAGACAGACTCTTTTTTAAAAAATTTGTTTTATTGAAGTATAGTTGATTTACAATGTCATGTTTATAGTGTACAGCAAAATGATTCAGTTATATATATGTGTATATATATTCTTCTTCATATTCTTTTCATTATGTTTTTTTCTTTATTTTTAATTAAAGGGTAATTACAATATTATGTTGGTTTCTGCTATACATCAACATGGATCAGCCATAGGTATACATATGTCCCCTCCCTCCCATCTCCCACTCCATCCCATCCATTTTGATTTATTACAGGATACTGAATATATCAATAGTTCCCTGCGCTTTAGAGTAGGACCTTGTTGTTTACACACTCTCTCCCTTCTTTTTTTTTTTTTTTATTGGAGTATAATTGCTTTACAGTGTTAGTTTCCGCTGTACAACAAAGTGAATCAGCCATATATATCCTCTCCCTCTTGGACCTCCCTCCCTCTCCCCTCCCACCCCACCATCTAGGTCAGCACAGAGCACCTCTTTCTTTACATGTGAGTTTTTCTCTCTAGAGCAAAGCCTAGAGGCATTTCAATATGCTCTAGGGTATTGGGTTTATATTTGGGGCCCTATGCCATTGGTAAGATACTAAGCAAGGCAATATCCCATCAGGGAACGCTGATGGACCCTCCCTGCAAAGTTCTTTGGCAGCATCATCATCTAGTTTTATGTTTATAGCCCTCTTGGTATTCTCCTTTTGTTGTCCCCAGCCTTCAGAAAGTCTTGTTTAAATACTCCCCCTGGTTTTAGCTGTGCTATAGAGTTGGCAGGACAGTATCCTGGCTCATGTTTGGTCAGAAAATGAAGTAGGAGCAGCTCTGTCCCCAGATGAACAGTGGTGGCCCTGGTAATTAACAAAAGATTTCCCTTAGGCAGTGTTTTCCAAAGTGGGTTGCATATAATGTGAGTTCCGTTTGGATATTAATAAGCCTTGTAGGGAAAAAGAGCACCATGGCTAACCAGGTTTGGGGAATGCTGGGTAAAGCATGTTAAACGAGTTGATTCCTAGCAAGACTCCTCAAGGCTTTTCCACTAGTTTTCTGTAGCTCCTGTAACTAACTGCTTACACTTGGTGACTTTCGTTCTCACAGGTCTGGAGCTCAGAAGTCTAAAGTCAGTATAACTGACCTGAAATCAAGGTGTTGGCAGGGCTGTATCCTCCACACAAGCTCTAAGAGAGAATCTTTTCCTTGCCTCTTTCAGCTCTGGTAGGTGTCCATATTTTTTGGCTTATGTCCTCATCATTCCAATCTTCAATAGCATCTTCACAACTCTCTCTTTTCTTTATCTTCACAGCATCTTCTTCTCTGTGTGTCCGTGTGTGTGTATTTAACCTCCCTTTGCTTCCCTCTTATGAGGATACATGTGATTGCATTTAGAGCCCACCTAAGGATAAACTACTCCTCTCTAGATCCTTAATTTAATCACATCTTTTGCTGTATTAAGTAATATTCACAGACACCACGGGTTTGGAAGTGAATATGTCTTTTCACAGGATCACCATTTAACACACTAAAGCCCAGACTACATTATAAGCAGTGTGCATCTCTAGGATGAGGTAAGTGTTGTGAAGTGTTCCTTAAACCTCTGTGATAAAACAACCCTCTTTTCAGGAAATTTTTGTAGCATCAGTGTTTTGAAGAACACACTTTAAGAAATTTTGCAAAGGGAAGATGAATCTTGGGGGAAAATGAAGGCCAGTCTGTCTTGCTGCCCTTCTCCTTGTAGATCTAGGTTTTATTTTACTGAGGAAGATGGCACTTTCCTTGCCTTAGGAGATGATATTATTGCACAGATAAAATATGAAAAAAATATCAGCAATTTCACAGGGACATCTAAGCCAAACTCCACAGATGAAGTGTCTCTAGGGAATAGTTAAAATAGCATTGTATTTGGAGTTTCAAAACCTGGATTGGATTCCTGGTCCTCCTACATAAGAGCTAAATGATGCTGGGGAAGTAATTAAACTTTTCTAAGCCTTGGTTTTCTCATATATGAAGTTAGGATAATAACCATAGCTGCCTTGTTGTAACATGTAACTGCTGTGTGTAAAAACACTTTATTAAATGTGAAAGTTTATATGATCTAACTAATTATTTCTATTTTCTGAGACCCAAAGTTGAAAAAAAAACATCTTGTCCTTTGGTTGATGATAATGATGGTGGTGGGAGTAGATTTCTTCTGGACTTCTCTGGAGGTCAGGCTGTTTTTACTCAGCGAGAGGCCATAGAAACCTGGTTATACTTTCTTATCTACTGTTGTATTTCCAATACTTGGCGTCTAGTGTATGTTCATATGGCATGAATGAACTCCCCTTGCCTGGATCTCTACCCCCAGTGTCAGTTTTACACAATTGTGGAATCCTTGGGTTGGAAAGGCCCTTGAGATGTCATCTAGAACAGTAGTTCCCCAGTGCTGATCTGGGAACTGTTAATGGATGGCTACATGAGAACCAGCTGGAAGTGTATTAAATACAGTTGTCAGGCACCACTCTGAGGATTCTGATTCAGTAGATCCAAGGTGGCACCCAGGAACCTGTACTTTTATTAAGTTCCCTGGGAGATGTGATACAGCTTGTCCATATACTAATCAAGCCTTCCCACTATCTTCATAAGGAACCACTCCTAAAGCATCACACGAAATAGTCTATTTCTTTTTAAAGATCTCCATGGAATTTTTGCAACTTCCTTTACTAGAGATGCTCTTTTTATCAAGTAGTCATATGAGTCAGCCACAGCTCAGTGCATCTTCATGATTCATGTATTCATTCATTTGTCCATTCATACAGACATTTATTTTGCACCTATGATGTGCCTGGCACAGTGCTAATTTATTCCACTGTATTCCTTTTCAGAAGCTCCTTAGTCAACATGAGGCCCATGATTTAAAGCCTTTGATTTCTTCTTTTCTGACTTGAATAAGTAGAGAAGTAAGACGACATGACTTTCTGCTTCACTGTTTGCTTTTCTCTTTCCGGGGATTATCTTTAATGTAAGAAGGAAGCTTTTCTTCCCTTCAGTGGTGAAATCTTGAATGCCTCGGATTCATGGATCAGACAGTTGGGAGGGGCCTCAAGAGACCCAGTCCTCAAAAAGGTAAGGGACCATCAGCCTCATTTCCCCATTCACAAAATAAACTAAATAGAAGTCAGGAGCCCTAAATGATTTTCCCAGCATCAGAATCAAGAAATGTAGGGCTTAGATCTCTCCGTTTTATTTCTTAAAATAATGTTTATTCAGAACTTTTTATTCTAAAATAAAGTATGTGGAAGCAATATTCTCCCATTTAAAAAATAGTTCCTTTCATATATTCATCTAGCAGGCTTAGGGAACGGGCCTTCTTCTTCAGGGTTCATAATTACTTATCTGATATTCTCCCTGTCGGCTTATAAATAAATATCACATTCTCCCAGACTGAGCCAGCCAATGTCTATTACATGGTGGATAAGTGAAATGTTAGCTGAACTTTATTTTCCTAGGCTACACAGGGCCGCAAATGTTTTTCAGAGAGTCTCTCTAGCCCTAGAGGGTGACAGTGCTTCCCCAAGCTCTACTCCTCCTCTTTTTACTGTGTTTCTGTTCCAAGATGCTCTGCTCACCTGTCACCAGCAGTCTCCAACACTGATGAGGAAGCAGGTCTCCAGGCAGTTCTAGAAGCTGTCAGGGGCTCTGCTGGAGTGGGACTGCAGCAGCTGGGAGCCCTGCTGTCCCTGTTCCTCTGGGTCCTCGGTAGGAACCTCACAGGGTCGAATGCTGCTGCCATCCTGTGGCAAATCACACCCTTTGGAGGGTAAGGGAGTGGACCCATATCTCTGACCTGTGTGTCAGGGGATTGAGCTAATCAGAGACTTGATATTTCTCAGTTTAAACCGTATCGCATTGTGTTCTTGTTAAAAAGAGTTTCTGGACGGAGTAGATTCTGTAAGCTGCCCTTTGCTCACATCCATCCAGACGTCAACAGGGGGATGTGTAAGCACCAAAGGCCCTGGGGCCATCAACTGTGGACTCAAATCCTGGGATAGCTTATGGGAACAGGATTGTAATGGTCTTTGTAAGGGCAATGAGAAGTTGGAGATTTGCTGCATTGTCTGAGCCAAATGTAATTAGATGCCTGTTGGCCCCAGGAAAAGGCAAGATACTCTGCGCTGTGTGTGTGTGTGTGCACCTAGCTAGCATATGGAAGAGACTCTTGATTAGATGAAGGTGGATTCTTTTTTCTTTTTCTTTCAATATTTCTTTTAAATTACTGATATTTGTATACACCATTAGTATCATGAATTTTCACTCCATTTTCTGGAAATCTAATCATTAAGAATCCACCTATAATGCAGTAGCCACAGGAGATACAAGTTTGATCCCTGGGTTGGGAAGATCCCCTGGAGGAGGAAATGGCAACCCACTCCAGTATTCTTGCCTGGGGAATCTCATGGACAGAGAAGGTTACAGTCCATGCGGTCGCAAAGAGTCGGACATGACTGAAGCAACTTAATATACATGTAGTCATTCAAAATAGTCCCTTCATGCTGTTAGCAGTGAAATCTGAAGTTCAGAGAATCTAAAGAAATTAACTGAATGCCAACAAGTAGGACCATTTATGAAACATATAAAATTCCCATCTTTTCTCTCTCTCTCCTACTCTCTCACTTCACCCAGTTTGTCCAAATCACTTGAAAGGGGATAAAACTGTTTTGTGTACAAATATACAAAGCCTTCCTTTTCTTCCCTTTCCCCAGCCCACTGTCCTCTCCCACCACCTCCCTGATCCCAAGAGAGCCTAGATTAAGCAACTTTTGGCTCTATTCGTAAACCTGTGAATTTGGGACCAGCCCAGCAGCAGACCAGTCCCTTGGTGTTTGTCTCCCAGAGTGTTCACAGAGCTATCTGCATATGTCCCGAGGGAGAAGCATCCTAGGAAGCCACCAGCGTCAGCGGCCATGGCCACCCTTCTAGGATAACTGGAGTGGAAGGACATGTCTCATGGAGTCTCAGCTTTGGATTTATTCTGATGCCGGGAAATAGGGGGTGGAAGGCGAAAGTGTAGGGCAGAAGGAAGACAGATGAATGGTTAATGGGGGCTGAAGTGGCAGATTGAGAGAGAGCACAAATGCAATAGACAGAAGGATGGATTGATGGATTGGACCCGGAGATGTAAATAGGATAGTTTATCTAAGCTGTTTAGGGTCTCTCCTTCTTATCTATCCATCTATTTATCTATCTGTCGTAAGCACGGACCAATAGGGGAACAGACAGATAACATGAGTAGGATGGATTAGTGGCAGGCACAGGTGCCTCCTGACATCCCAGACTTCAGGAGAGGGAAGGGGATTGAGGACCTGGAGGACAGGTTCCAAACACTTCCCTGAAGGATTCCCACCCCTCCTGTACCCCGAATATAAAGACAACTAGCACCCAGACAGAGAGGGTTCCTCAGGCATCTCAGTGACGGCTCACCTTCTTCGTGCTCCAGACCTTTCCTCTAACAATCTGCAGTTGTTCTGTTCTCAGACCCGGAAAGTGGGCAGCTGTCAATCTGAGTTGGGAGGCTGGGAGAGCACGGCTTGGTGCTAGCATACATTTTTATCCCAAAGCCTTGCTTTAAATTCCAGTCAGGCTTCCAGTCTTGCAACAACACCAGGGGAAAGGAAGAGCAGGAAAAAAAAAAAAAAAGAGAGAGAGAAGGAACGCTAACTGGGCTCCGGCTGCTCCGGAAAGCTGTCAGCTGTCAGGGCTGCTTAACTGACAACCAGAGCCCTGGGAGCCCAGCCCCGGGAGAGGACAGGGCTGGCTGCCAACCAGTGGGCAGTGAGGTGGGGGTGTGGTCTGTGGTCAACTAGGGGAAGCAGGGGGCTCAGGGTATAAAGGTAGCTGTGTGGAGGGGAATCAGGACCTCTCCGGACACCCTCTCTTAGCTGGAATAGGACAGGTGCCTCAGAACTAGGGAGGGTGGAAGTGAAGGAGGCAAGGGGGCAGAGGAAGTTGAGAGATTTCCAGAGCTCACTCCAGGCACACAGGTGCAGGGACCCCACCTTTGACCCCTGTCACCTCAGGACTGAGTAACAACAGCCTTCCGGTTAGCTAGCAGTCACTACAGGAATGAGCTGGCCTTTCCCTTTTCTTATCCACACACCCCAGGATCCCTCTATCTTTCTCCTCCTCCCTTTCTTTCTGCTGGACCCAAATTCCTAGGTTTGAAATTCCAGTCAGTCTCAAGATCACCTTTTGAGAGCAGACTCTTGTGTTAATTGGGAAGATGTAGCTGGGCTCTGTTCCAGTTCCCACTAGGTAATGGCTCTGTGACCTTGATCCTAGTCCCCACTGCTTATTATGTGACCTTCATCCTATCCCCCAGTTTATTCACTGCGACCCTGATCCCAGGCTCCACCACTGATTTTGTGACCTTGGTCTCAGTCCCCACTACTGACTATGTGACCTTCAGCCTAGTTCCCACTACCTACTTATGTGTGATTTTGAGCAAATAAGCCTTATCTCTAAGAGGGAGATAATCCTTAATCCACTGAGCGAACAAAATACACGTACAGAGACATTTCATAAACTATAGGAGTCTTATATAAGACAGCATTCTTCCCTGATTTATCTTTGTTTTTCCCTGACAGCCCTGGCACAGACTTACACAGAGTAGGCACTCAATAACAGTCAAATGAGCAAATAAATAAGTGGATGAAGGGATGTAGGCGAGAAATGTTTCTCTAAATTTGATTGTGGAATGTCTGAACTCACAGAAACCCTAGACTTGGGAACTCTGAAATGGGACCCGGGAATCTGTATGTCAGCTGGTTACATGGGTAGTCAGTGTTTCAAACCTGGGAAATTTCTCCTCCAAATGGGAAAGTGGAGAACGTATAACAGGGTTTTGGGATTTTGTTGTTATTGCTGTTAAAGGGCATGGAACATCATTGTTGAATCCCCAGCACACAGCACAGTGCCTGAAAAACAACAGATTGACATTCAGGACAAATTTTTATTTTACAGTGTTTTGGTGGAAAGCAGGTTTCTGGAGTTTCAGTAATGATTGATGCAAAAAACTCAGCCTCTGTGTACCAGTGCTAAATTGAATTTTGGAGACAGAGTTTTGGGCGATGAAGAAAAGAATAACTATTGCTTTACCAGGCAAGAGGGACATAGTGGGCTTGTGCCTTCAAAATTGTGCATCCCAACCTGAGAGGTTTTGGTGAGGAGTTTTATAGCAGTGGGTCAAGGGCAGGACAGGATTGCTGATAAAGGTCAGGGTTGGTGCCGGGCATGAACTCTTTTATCTAGCCTCAGGTGGTCTCCTGATGAATTTCTGTGGTTCTCAAGGTTATCACACTGTACCATCTCTCTGGAATGAAATGTTTCATCAAGTATTAACATCTTCTGTTGGTTGGGGTTATTAGTTCTTCAGTCAGTTCAGTTCAGTCACTGAGTCGTGCCCAACTCTGCAAACTCCTGGACTGCAGCATGCCAGGCTTCCCTGTCCATCACCAACTCCTGGAACTTGCTCAAACTCATGTCCATCAAGTTGGTGATGCCATACAACCATCTCATCCTCTGTTGTCCCCTTCTCCTCCTGCCTTCAATCCTTCCCAGCATCAGGGTCTTTTCTAATGAGTCAGTTCTTCCATCAGGTGGCCAACGTATTGGAGCTTTAGCTTCAGCATCAGTCCTTCCAATGAATATTCAGGACTGATATCCTTTAGGATTGACTGGTTTGATCTCCTTGCAGTCCAAGGGATGCTCAAAAGTCTTCTCCAACACCACAGTTCAAAAGCATCAATTCTTCGGCGCTCAGCTTCCTTTAGAGTCCAACTCTCACATCCATACATGACTGCTGGAAAAACCATAGCTTTGACCAGAAGACCTTTGTTGGCAAAGTAATGTCCCTGCTTTTTAATATGTTGTCTAGGTTTGTCATAGCTTTTCTTCCAAGGCACAAACGTCTTTTAATTTCATGGCCACAGTCACCATCCACAGTGATTTTGGAGCCCAAGAAAATAAAATCTGTCACTGTTTCCATTGCTGCCCCATCTATTTGGCATGAAGTAATAGGACCAGATGCCATGATCTTCATTTTTTGAACGTTGAGTTTTAAAACAACTTTTTCACTTTCCTCTTTCACTTTCATCAAGAGGCTCTTTAGTTCCTCTTCACTTTCTGCCATAAGGGTGATGTCATCTGCATATCTGAAGTTATTAATATTTCTCCCAGAAATCTTGATTCCAGCTTGTCCTTCATCTAGCCTGGCATTTCTCATGATATATTCTGCATATAAGTTAAATAAGCAGGGTGGCAATATACAGCCTTGACATACTCCTTTCCCAGTTTGGAACCAGTACATTCGTCCATGTCCAGTTCTAACTGTTGCTTCCTGACCCACATACAAATTTCTCAGGAGGCAGGTAAGATGGTCTGGTATTTCCATCTCTTAAAGAATTTTCCACAGTTTGTTGTGACCCAAACAGTCAAAGGCTTTGATGTAGTCAATAAAGCAGACATAGATGTTTTTCTGGAATTCTGTTGCTTTTTCTATGATCCAATGGCTATTGGAAATTTGATGTCTGGTTCCTCTGCCTTTTCTAAATCCAGCTTGAACATCTGGAAGTTCTTGGTTCACATAGTGTTGAAGCCTGGCTTGGAGAATTTTGAACATTACTTTGCTGGTATGTGAGATGAGGGCAATTGTGCGGTAGTTTAAACATTCTTTGGCATTGCCCTTCTTTGGGATTGGAATGAAAACTGACCTTTTCCAGTCCTGTGGCCACTGCTGGGTTTTCCAAATTTGCTGGCATATTGAGTGCAGCACTTTCACAGCATCATCTCTGAGGATTTGAAATAGCTCAGCAGGAATTCCATCACTTTCACTAGGTTTGTTTGTAGTGATGCTTTCTAAGGCCCACTTGACTTCACATTCCAGGATGTCTGGCTCTAGGTAAGTGATCACATCATCGTAGTTATCTGGGTCATGAAGATCTTCTTTTGTACAGTTCTTCTGTGTATTCTTGCCATCTCTTCTTAATATCTTCTGTTTCTGTTAGGTCCATACCATTTCTGTCCTTTATTGTGTTTATCTTTGCATTAAATGTTTTCTTGGTGTCTCTAATTTTCTTAAAGAGATCCCTAGTCTTTCACATTCTATTGTTTTCCTCTATTTCTTTTCACTGATCACTGAGGAAGGCTTTCTTATCTCTCCTTGCAATTCTTTGGAACTCTGCATTCAGATGGGTATTCTTTCCTTTTCTTCTTTGGCTTTCGCTTCTTTTTTTTTCTCAGCTATTTGTAAGGCCTCCTCAGACAACCGTTTTGCCTTTTTGCATTTCTTTTCCTGGGGATGGTCTTGATCACCGCCTCCTGTACAATGTCACAAACCTCCACCCATAGTTCTTCAGGCACTCTGTCTATCAGATCTAATCCCTTGAATCTGTTTGTCACTTCCACTGTTTAATAGTAAGGGATTTGATTTAGGTAATACCTGAGTGGTCTAGTGGTTTTCCCTACTTTCTCCCTTTTTGCACAAGGAGCTCACGATCTGAGCCACAGTCAGCTCCCAGTCTTATTTTTGCTGATTGTATCAAGCTTCTCCATCTTCAGCTGCAAAGAACACGATTAATCTGATTGCTCTGAGTTCTTCAGAAAAGCTCAAAGACAGTGTTCTGTTATCCCTTGAGGTGGAGCCAGGACCCTGCCCCAAGGCTACACTATTGTTTCTTGGCTGCTCCTCCCTTGTCTCTGTATTGCCCCCTTTGCCTGATTAACAACTGTTTGAATCTGCCCTTTGGAACTCAGGAAAGGTCTTGGAGGTTGGAGTCTATTCCCTGCTACAAGAGATGGGAGACACAGAAAGAATTCTGTTTCCAGGACCCTGTGTCACACTGAAAGATGATTTTAAGACATCGCTACAGTGCAGCCATAGACTTACATAGGGACGTTACTCCAAGGGGGAGAATATCCAACAAGATGGTGCTGGGCTGGCTAGGCTGAGGCCAGCTGGGTGTCTGGGGCAACAGGGTTAAGGAGGCGCTCCTCTTAGATTTGTAGAACAACCCATTTACATTTTGTGCTATAGGTGCCCTACCTCCCTTACCCTAGGTCTGGCCCTGAGGTAAGGAGAAGGGTTAGAGAAGGTTTCTGGAAGGAGTCTTTCAGTCTGAAAAAACGAATAGGAAGTAGTCTTGCAAGGGTCTCTTAGGAGAAAGTTATTTCAGGCAGAAGGAAGAATATAAACAAAGCAGAGGCGCTAGAAACATTATGATGGGAGTGAAGAATGACCCCCCTCGTTGAGGTAGCAGAAGCATAAAATTAAAGGTGGAGGGTGAAGAGACATGAGACAGGTGAGAAAGAGAACATGGTGGGGTCTTGTCAGTCTTGGTAATGACCTTGGGATTTATCCTGCTGGCTGTGGAAGCAGAAGAGTAACATGCTCTGTCTGAGCGTCAAACAGAACATTCTGGTCAACCTCTGTGCCATCCGATTCACAGATATTATGCACCATAAACGCAAGCCACGTGTATAAACTTAAATTTGGTAGTGGCCGCATTTAAAAAGGGAGAGGAAAAGGAGAAACTACTTTGAATATTTTATTTGACTTGACATTCAAATATAATCATTATAACCATTTCAGCATGTAATCAATATTAAACATTATTAATGAGATATTTTATATGCCTTTTTTATTGTACCAAGACCTCAAAATCCAGTGTGTAATTCATGCTTATAGCACATCTCAATTCTGAAGAACCACATTTCCAATGCTCGGTAGCTGGCTAGCGGCTACAAGGCTACAATATTGAATTATGCATGTCTCAAGGATTGACACCAGATGCTAAAATACTGAAGCAGACTTTTACAAGGTTTGGGGGAAGATGGTAGGTTTCTAATCCAGCGTGTTGCTAATGGAAATGGAGAGAAAGTGATAGATTGTCCAGTGACTTAGCTTCTTCTAGCTTCTTTTTTTGTGAAATCAGGGTACAGCATTTACCTTCCTGGATGATGCAAAGAATCTCTGAGATGATGTATATAAAGCACTGAGCTTCCCAGGTGGAGCTAGTGATAAAGAATCTGCCTACTAATACAGAAGATGCAAGAGAGGCAGTTTCAATCCCTGGGCTGGAAAGATCCCTTGGAGGGGTAAATGGCAACCCACTCTAGTATTCTTGCCTGGAAAATTCCATGGGCAGTGGAACCTGGTGGGCTACAGTTTCTGAGGCCACCAAGAGTCAGACATGACTGAGCAATTGAGCACATATAAAGCACCAGCCCAGGCAGACAGGGAAAGTAGGTTCAGCCATCATTCTTCCCACAACCCAAGCTGTATGCTCTCTCAGAAATAAGGATTGACATCTGACTTGGATAAGGTGGGGTTTTAAAGCACCGGAATGGTGCAGTAACATGCATAGACTGTGGTCCCTAAAACAAATGATGGCACAGTAACCCCACTGCACCTTCAAAGGTGTCTCCCTTGATATCACCCAAGTGAAGGGAAGTTTGTTCCTGACTGTCATGGGAAGGCTGGAAGAATACATGAAGCCAGTCCAGAACAGGCAGAAAAGTGGAATTGCTGACATTCTGGGCAGCAGCCACTCTGACTATCAGCAGCCAGCAGTTGGCAGCAAGCTCCAGATGATTGAGAACTGAACAGCTTAATTGGAAGAGTACAGACACTGTGGAGTGTCAGCCTGGCATGGCTAAGTGCAAGTGTTTCCCTGCAGCCCACTTTCCTTGCCTTAGGTTGATAAACGTGTATTTTCTTGGGAAATACCCCCAGCCCAAAACCCTGTGAACAGATCTATGTTCCTTGGAATTATTTTTAAAAAGCAAAACAAAACCCTTTCCGGGTAGATGCAAGATACAGCCCTCCAGATAGAGCTGATTATATTGAAGAAAGGGGTGGGGCATAGGATGGAGAGAAGATATGTCATTCTGTGCTCCGTGAGAACTCCATCTGCATGTGGGGTGTCCAAAGAGTAAGACAGGGGCTGCACAGAAACCTCAGCCTCCTTAAGACCCTTCTCATCACAGGAAACTCCAACTTACCTCATCTTTCCACCAGGGTAACTTTCAGATGAATCTTTGTTCATTTCCAAAATGATGATTTTGATCAGCTGAAGTCACTGAGTAGGTGCTGAGGATTTTTAAAAGTGACTGAGTAATAAACACCTAGAGCTGCAGAGAAGTACAGCTCAGGTTCCTTTGGGTTCCCTCTGATTCACATGAATTTGCTTATCTCTGTATTAGTCAGTGTAAGCCAACTGTTGTAACAAACAACCTCCAAATTCCACTGGGATATAGCCTAACAAATGATTGTGTCACAGTCTGATTTAGAGGAGCAGTTTCCCTGGACAACTATCTTCCAAGGAGACCTTACATGTCATGGCTCTAACCGTCAGCCCTCAGAACAGTTTCCTGTCTTCTCATAGAAGAGGAAAGAAAACAGAGAATTGCATTTGTGGAGTGTCCATGGGGCAGGCATGGGAGGAGGTGCATCATCTCTGCCCGATTCCTTTGTCCACAATTCAGGCACATGGGTGTGCTTAACTCAAGGAGGCTGGCAAAATATACAGACTATGTGTGAAGGAGAAATAGGAAAAGGTTTGCTAGCATCTAGTAGGTCTTTGTCACTCTTTCTTTCTCTCTTTCTCTGATGAGAATAAAATGGACAGTTTCAGGCTCTGACTTGACCCTGAAGGTTTGGGGGTCAGAAGACTGCAGGAGAGGGGCAACTTTAATTAGAGGGCGATGATCTGTAGTTTCAAGGTGATTATTAATCAGCAAAATGTCATGGGCAAGAAGTTGAAATGCCAATTTATATTTTTTTCCTCGTATTCCAGACCTATTTTGTCAGTTTCTGGGCCAAAGAAAGGAAAGGTGTTGCAACCAGTGTGCCAACAGAGTGGTGGGCTGGTCTAGTCTTTCATCACTAATTGGCACCATGTTGTCATCTAGGGTTCTAGGTACTTTTGCCATAAGCATCTTTGCTGCAAATATTTTCACCACATAATTAATTGGCCATAAGGCAATTTTGCTGTAGAAGATAAGATAACTGGTTGATGGGTTTTAGCTTGACAGTTTGGTTTCAACTGATGGAAATGAGTTAGTATTTCTTCCAGTTAGCAGCTTTATTGATGGCTTTATCCAGCTGTCAAGTGACAATAAATCACCCCCCAGTTCAGTTCAGTTCATTTCAGTTCAGTCGCTCAGTCATGTCCGACTCTTTGCAACCCATGCACAGCACACCAGGCCTCCCTGTCCATCACTAACTCCCGGAGTTTACTCAAACTCATGTCCATTGAGTCAGTGATGTCATCCAACCATCTCATCCTCTGTCATCCCCTTCTCCTTCTCCTCCCACCTTCAGTTTTTCCCAGCATCAGGGTCTTTTCTAATGAGTCAGTTTTCCACATCAGGTGGCCAAAGTATTGGAGTTTCAGCATCAGTCCTTCCAATGAATATTCAGGACCAATCTCCTTTAAGATGGACTGGTTGATCTCCTTGCAGTCCAAGGGACTCTCAAGAGTCTTCTCTAATACCACAGTTCAAACTGGTTTCTTATTTTGAAACTCACTACATTGGAGGAAAGAGAAACCAAGGGCCCCGAAGACACAGGGTTGAGCCTACATTTCCCATAGCACTTTGGAAAGTCTATGAAGTTGCCTTCATTGACAAGATGTTAAGGACAAACAACAGTTCAGAGGCTTTCACAACACAATATAAAGCTTGGTTACAAACATTCATCCTAGTATTGGGAAACTGATACCTCTTCTTAATGAAGGAAGAAATTTAAGCAAAAAAGAAAAAGTGCAATGCTGAATGAGGAGACAAATCAATGAGCAAAAAATAAATGTTTATATATACACATATATATACACACACACACAATACACACACACACATATAAAAACTAGGAACAAAAGACTTGGAAGACAACCCACAAAATAAAATCAGTTATTTACACACTCTTGCCATGAATCTTTACCCATTTAAAATATATTCAAATACTTTGTATTTTTTAATAGTCTTTTTAATTTTGTTACTCGTTTTTCATGTTTCATTATGGCCTTCTTTTATGTTTTATTATTTTATTTTTTACAACGAAATCACTTTATGTCCAATTAGTTGTGGTGAAAATATCTGTGGCAGAAACACTCACAGTAAAAATGCTTTTGGCAAAAATACCTGATATGATCACACCCAGGACCCCTATTGCCAGCCAAGTATCTTTTGGATCCAGCCAAGTGGATCTTTTGTGATGGTACTATGGCAGCAGAGTATTTTCTTTTTACTAAAAAAAAAATCTATCCTGGGGGGGAAGAAAGCACCCCAAATGTCTAGAATAAACAGCTATAGCTGCAAGGGTGCAGAGATGCCAGTCTAGTAAGATACTGTGAAATGCAGGCAGTGGTCCTGGTTGGGTGATAATAGAGATGTCATTGTAACAGATGCTGTGATGTGCCATGGAGGTTCCCTCTTCAGGGTTGATGACTTATCCCCTTGCTTCTTGGGGTACTAACTGCTGGCTGCTCACAGATCACAGCTATGCCTCTCACTCAGAATTGCCTTGACCAAAGTTATGCCTCCTCCCATGCATAGCTCCTTCCAGGTAACCTGTGGCTAATGACTGTCTACCTAGAGATTTAAAAGCCTGGCTGTCTTTCCTCAATTTGGGACAACTCTGAAAGGCCATTCAAGCTCCAAAACTCCTCATAGAGTCTGCTTAGGTCTCAGTTGAAAAGTGAAAGTATTAGTTGCTCAGTTGTATCTGACTCTTTGTGACCCCATGAACTGTAACCTGCCAGGCTCCTCTGTCCATGGAATTCTCCAGGCAAGAATACTGGAGTGGGTTGCCATTCCCTTCTCCAGAGGATCTTCCCAATGCAGGGATCGAGTCACAGCAGGCAGCCATCGGGGACAACCTGTCTGAGCCATCAGGGACAACCTCATTATAAGTCATCCATTGCTTCTGCTCAAACTTTCTGTCTTCACTTGCTTACATATGTATCCCTCAAGAACTGCTCCCATTAAAGCTTCTGCATGAAGCTTCTAATCTAGGAATTCATTGTTACAAAGAGCAGTTGTAGGAAGCTGACTTTCAAAATGGGTTTTGGAGATACGTCTGTCATTGGATCTCTGGCAAGGAAAAACTCATCACTGGTAGTAGATAGAGTTGAATTTACCCCTGAGATGCTGTGGCAGTACAGTTGTTAGAATCAGCGAGATTTCTGTGCAAATGTTAAGTAGAATGATATGGGATATCCATAGAAGGGGATACATGCCCTGGTGCAATGTTTCTCATGATTGAAGGGATAAGGGAAATGTAATTATAAGGACCATGGAATTGGGTGCCTGTTGCTGAGCACCATTGATTTTTGAAAGATAAATAATGACAGGCTCAGATGATTAATCACCATTTCAAGACAAAACATGAAAGCTAGAGGGCCTTCTTAGCTGCACTTAGAGAAACCCTGGTCTCCTACAACCAGAGTACATAGCAAGAGAATAAAAACCTAGGCTCAGGACTTAATCATTAAAGTAGTAGAGCTTCGGATTGGATTGAATTCTCAGCCTCAGTAAGTCCCTATGCCAAATACAGGGCCCTAATGGGGAAGAAATAGGATGCTGAGACTTGAAATGGGCTAAGTAGATACAGTAAAGACCTTGACTTGCTAGGCCTTCAGAAGTCCCCTCCTCCCATCTGCCTTGTTAGGAGACAGTATCCCTGCCTTTGCTTGAAGATGTTGCAGAGACCTCAGATGAGACACTCACTTTATAAGGCAATGCTTGCCTGCCTCAGGATCACTCCCAGAACCCCTCTTGGCAACCAATCCAATAAGGAAGATTGAATCTCAGTAAATCAAACTAGAGATGTGCTAAGCTTGCTGTAGAAGAGAGAGGGAATATTCCAAAGGATCTGTAAGGCATGGCTAATTGATACTTGTAGTAGCTGATACCAAATGCACGGGACTGAATCCTGGAGTCCTGGGTCTAGAAGGACAGAATATAAGATTAGATAATACAGGCTAGTAAAGCTAGCCTGATTAGCTAGATTGATGAAGTTTATCAATACAGGAACAGTCTTCTTTTTATATGATTTAACACCCTTACAAAGACCTAAGAGATGTTACCAACCTATTGCTAGAAGGACTTTAGGATCTGGAAAAAGGCTGCTGCTAAGTTGCTTCAGTCGTGTTCAACTCTGTGTGACCCCATAGACGGTAGCCCACCAGGCTCCACCTGTGGAGATTCCACCACCTGTGATTCTCCAGGCAAGAACACTGGAGTGGGTTGCCATTTCCTTCTCCAATGCATGAAAGTGAAAAGTGAAAGGGAAGTTGCTCAGTCATGTCTAACTCTTTGCGACCCCATGGACTGCAGCCTACCAGGCTCCTCTGCCCATGGGATTTTCCAGGCAAGAGTACTGGAGTGGGGTGCCATTGCCTTCTCCAGAAAAAGGCTAGGCACACGTATTGTGAATTAGAAATGCTAAAATTTCCATGGAGTATGTTGAAGGAACAGATCGAAAATTTCAAGGAAGTTGACACGTGAGACTTCATATACTATATAAGGTTGGAAACCCACCTGTTGAATATGTTCCATGAGAGGGCCTGAATGATACTCCAAGTGTCATACCAATAAGGAATACACGGGTGAAAGTCAGATCAGCTTGGTGATGACAGTTCTCTATAGATCAAGACTGATGAAACGAAAGGCTACTGTAGAGACTAGACCCCCAAACAATAAAGGTTCACATGGTGACACTCAAACCCTCTGAAGCAAGGTAGTTGCAATTATTGTAATTAAGAAAGATGCCCACAGATACCACATTATGTGGCAAAATCCAAGGGCCTTTGGATTGGGCTGGAGAGGGAATTTAATTTCCAAATAGCTAAGGAAATATTAATGGGAACTTGATGTTTTCAGAAGAAAGTTAGGGGATAATTAGGCAAAGTGGATATTTCTTAGTTAACATATACAAAAGGTATCTAGGATGGATGATAGGAAGGGATGAAGGCAACTTCTCAAATTAAAATTCTTATTTATTTTGTCATTTCCAAACTTTTTTGGGGGTTGTGCTGGGTCTTGTTGCCGTGTGCAGGCTTTCTCTAGTTGTGGCAAGTGGGGGCTACTCTTCACTGCTGTGCGTGGTTCTCATTGCAGTGGCTTCTCTTGTTGCAGAGCACAGGCTTTAGGCGCATGAGCTTTTTGCAGCACGCGGGCTCAGTAGTTGTGGCTTGTGGGTCCTAGGGCACGTGGGTCCTAGGGCACGTGGTAGGTCCTAGGGCACGTGGGACCTAGGGCACGTGGGTCCCAGGGCACATGGGTCCCATGGCACGTGGGTCCCAGGGCACGTGGGTCCCAGGGCACGTGGGACCCAGGGCACGTGGGTCCCAGGGCACGTGGGTCCCAGGGCACGTGGGACCTAGGGCACATGGGTCCCAGGGCACGTGGGTCCTAGGGCCCTAGGGCACATGGGTCCCAGGGCACGTGGGTTTCAGTAGTTGTGGTGTGCGGGCTCAGTAGTTGTGGCAGCTGGTAATCTCTAGAGTGTGGGTTCAATAGGTAAGTTATACAGGTCTAGTTACTCTGCAGGATGTGGATCTTCCCGGGTCCAGGGGTCAAGTCCGTGTCCACTGCACTGGCAGGTGGATTTGTATCCACTGTGCTACCAGAGAAATCCTCAAGTTTCCAAACTGGAGTCAGTTCTCAGAACCAGAACACCAAAGGCAGAAAGAGATTCTGGTTCCCTGTGAAAAGGAATCATGCGATTGTGTTCAGTTGAAACCTCCTCTAGTCCTCTCAGGAACCATAGCTGTTTTATTTCTTGACATGCATTTGGTAGAAGAGAATACCCAGTCTTTAATGTGGTAAAAGAGCTTTTCTGTTAGAGTTGAATTCAGAGGTCAATTTGGGGATTATTGCCATACAGTGATGCTGTATGTGCCAGAAAATAAATGAAATTCTGGAATCCTTGGTCTGGCTCACAGTGGGTCTACAGGATTTAAAGATACACCTGATGGTCGTCTGCTGGTATAATTGAAATTAACATGCTTGGCATTTGGCAGAAATTTGGATTTGGCATTCATTCTTTAATCCATAGAGTAAGAAATATAGGGAAAAGAGTGAAGGCAGGAGGAGAAGGGGATGACAGAGTACAAAATGGCTGGATGGCATCACAGACTCAATGGATATGCGTTTGAACAAGCTCCAGGAGATGGTGAAGGACAAGGAAGCCTGGCATGCTGCAGTCCATGGGGTCGCAAAGAGTTGGACACAACTGAGTGAGTAAACAACAACAACAATGAAATATAGTAGTAAAAACTGGATGGAAGTCTCTGCAACTTCTAATCAAGCCAAGATAGTAAATAAAACAATGATATTGCAACCTGGGGAGAATAGCAAACATTAGTGTTATCTTAAAAGAAGTAAGGAATACAAGGGTGACGGTCTGTGACAAATCCCCATTTAATTCAATAGAATGTCCCACACAAAAATAAAATGAATTGCAACTGAATGATGCAAATCAAGTAGTGGCTCCAATTGCAGCTGCTTCCCCAGATGTGATTTTACTAAAGCAGATTAGTATAGCCTCCAACACATACTAAGTGGCCATTGATCTGATGAGTGCATTCTTTTCTATCCCTATAGGAAGAGGACCAGATACAGTTCATATTTATGTGAGATGGTCAAAAGTATACAGTTATGGGTCTTGTGTCAGTTTATATTAACACTTTGACTCTCTGTTATAATATTGCTAGTAGGGATATGAAGTGTCTGGCATTCTACAGGATATCATGTTGGCCCATTATATTGACAGTGTCATGCTAATCAGGCCAGATGAGCAAGAAATAGCAGGTATGTTGGAAGCCTTGGCAAAACAGATGTGCCCTGGCGGGTGGAGATTAAAACTTCAGAACACCAGCATGTTAATGAACTATTTAGGGATCCAAACGTTTGGATCTAAAGAAAGCTAGACCATCCTCTCCAAATTAAACAACAAGATATTATATATCCCACTACTACTAAGTTGCTTCAGTCATGTCTGACTCTGTGCAACCCCATAGACGGCAGCCCATCAGGCTCCTCTATCCCTGGGATTCTCCAGGCAAGAATACTGGAGTGCGTTGCCATTTCTTTCTCCAATGAATGAAAGTGAAAAGTGAAAGTGAAAGCGTTCAGTCATGTCTGACTCTTTGAGACCCCATGGACTGTAGCCTACCAGGCTCCTCCATCCATGGGATTTTCCAGGCAAGAGTACTGGAGTTCTCCCACTACTAAGAGAGCATAAATGTTAGTAGCCTTTTCAGGTTCTAGCGGGAGCATATTCATCCCTGGCAGTACTGCTTCCCTGTTTACTGAGTGACATTAGAATAGTGTATCAGTCAGGAAAACTTATCAGAGGGGCCAGGCCGTGCACATTGGTCTTGACACTTGAGCCGTATGCCCCAGGAGACCCTATAAGACTAACAGCATCTATGGTGGGTGAAGATAGTGTGTAGAGTTTATAGAAAACCTAAATAGAAGAATCCCAATATGGACCTCTGAGGTTCTGAAGAGAGTCCCTACCATCTACAGCAGAGGACTATCAGCCTTAGGAAGCAGTTTCTGATGTGCTAATTGACTTTAGTAAATACAGAGCTGCTCACTATGAGATACCAAAGACACTGTGACCAGAGTATCCATCATGAGCTGGATTCAGTCAAAGCTGCCTCGTCCCCAGTAGTCCACTCTAATGTGGATGTGGTATATCCAAGATTGGGAACAAGCAAAGTTAAGAGAGCGCAAGTAAACCAGTTGAGTAGCTGTCCAGAGCCAAGTGGCATCCATCAGTGTTGCGCTAGTGTACTTCCCATAGCTCATATCTGTGGCCTAATCGGAGGCCTTTATGACCAGATAACAGAGAAATTAAAAGGCCAACCTTAATTTGTAGGGTGGTGGTGATAGATCGTGATGAGGGCATATCCTCTTAGTGAGAAGAATTTTGATGTCAGGTGCAGTCAGTAGGTCATCAACTTTTGGTAGAAAGAGAAGTGGTCTGAGATTAAAATATAGAGAAACTCATGGGTAGTCATGAATGGCATGGTTGGTCAGACATGGTCCTGGAAGGAGAAAGATTGAAAGATCAGAGACAGAGAAGTCTAGAAAAGAGGTGTGTGGATGGATCTGTAGACGTGAACAGGAAGTGTGAAGGTTTTTGAACTACATATTAATGCTCAGCAGAGAACTACTATGGAACAGATACTATACATTTAGACATATGAATTGGTCAGCTGGTCAAAGCCAATATCTGTCATTTGACACTCTAGTGCTGGCACAATGGCTGCATGAACTATAGAGTCATGGGAATAAATATGGAGGCTGTGTGTGTGGTTTCCCATGCTGGTCTGGTCACTGCTGCCGTTGAATGGTTCTTGGAGGCCGCTGAGAACTTTGGAGATGGGCTAAGAGTGTTGATTACTCTCACTCTTTCATCATGTTAGCTTTCAGATGCTTTTGTGTAGGTGTGCTCAATTGCTCAGTTGTGTCTGACTCTTTGTGACCCCAGAGACTGAAGCCCACCAGGCTCCTCTGTCCATGGGCTTCTCCAGACAAGGATACTGGAGTGGGTTGCCATTTCCTCCTCCAAGGGATCTTCCTGACCCAGGGATTGAACCCACATCTCCTGCATTGGCAGGCAGATTCTTTACCACTGAGCCACCTGGGCAGCCCTTTGGATGCATCTGTGTGCTCACAAATAGTGCTAAGAGTGATATATTTTTCTATAGACCAATCTGACTCTGCAGTAAAACAATTTTCTCAGGTGCTCCCAGTAGGATCATAAAGAAAAAATTCTTTTGCCTTCACAGGAGGCAACAAGAACAAGAATGCATCTTGACAGCAAAAGCAAGAACGCATTGGCTGAGGAAGAGTCATTAAAAATAAGGGGCACAGTAAGACTGTGTTTGAAGATGATATGCCTTTGTAAATAGAAAATTCTGAAGGATCCACAAAAAATTAGAACTTACTAGTTCAGCAAGGTTTCAGGTTGTAAGATCAATGTATGGAAATCTATTTTAGTTCTCTATATGGTACAAACACTGAACAATCCAAAAACAAAATTAAGGAAGAAAACCCATTTATAATAGCATCAAAAAGAATAAAATATTTAGGAATAAATTTAGCAGAAGTGTGAGGATTTAAGACCAAAACTACAAAATATCATTAAATTAAACATTTAAATGGAAAGACGTTCCATATTTATAGACCAGAAGATTTAATGTTGTTAAGATGGCAATACTGGGCAAATTGATTTACAGATTCACCACAATTCCTATCAAATTTCAGCTGTATTTTTTATAGAAAATGACAAGGTGAACTTCAAAAAAACCCAGAATAGTCATAATATATTGACAAAGAAAAAGTTGGAGGTCACACATTTCCTGATTTCCAAACTCAGTACAAAGTTACAGTAATGAATGCAGTGTGGTACTGGCATTAAGATAGACATAGAGATCAATCAAATATAATTGAGCTATACATATATGGTCAATAAATAAATTTTTAGCACATGTGCTAAGACAATTCCATGGAGGGAAAAAATCTTTTCAACAAATTTTGGGACAACTGGATATACACATATAAAAGTATAAAGTTGGACTCCCATCTCAAACTGTATACAAACATTAACTCAAAATGGATCAGAAGTCTAAATATAATAGCTATAAGACTCTTAAAGGAAAACACAGGTATAAATCTACATGACTTTAGATTAGGCAGTAGAGTTTTAGATACGACACCAAAGCAACAAAAGAAAAAAAACAAATTGGACTTCATCAAAATTTTAGTGTGTGCTTCAAAGGATTCTCTCAAGCAAGTGAAAAGAAAATCATACATATTATATGATTCCATTTATATGAAATGTTCAAAATAGGCAAACCCACTGAAACAGAAAAGAGATTAGTCGTCAAGGGCTGAGGGTCAGGGAGGTATGCAGAGTGACTGCTGATAGTAGTCACAGGATTTCTTTCTTGGGGCAGGTGAATGTTCTGGAATTAGAGAGTGGTGCTTGATGTACAAAGTTTTGAATAAGAACTACTGAATTGTACACTTTAGAGAGGTGAAATTTATAGTATGTGAATTGTATCTCAATAAAGCTAGTATTTTGTTTCAATATTTACTTATTGGGCTGTGCCAGGTCTTAGCTGCAGCATATGGGACCTTTGATCTTCATTGCACGATGCAGGATCTTCTGGTTGTGGCATGTGAGATCTATCTAGGTCCCCAACCAGGAAACGAACCCCGGCCTCCTGCATTGGAAGCATGGAGCCTTAACCACTGAACCACCAGGGAAGTCCCAGAGCTGGTGTTTTAAAAAGAAAAGAATGGAGGGCAGGAGGATGGGTCTGGGATGTGAACATCAGGCTGACTTGTCACTGTGTCTAGGAACATGGGCCTAGGCTCATGGTGCTACCACTTCTTAGGTACCACTTTCCCACCTTTCTGTCTATTCACATATGTCTTCTTCTTCTAATGGAACTGGAGGAGACACTCTGCCTCCCTCATGTCGGTATCTAAAAATATTATGGTAGAACTATATTCTGGTTTTCCATCACGGAATTCAACTAGGAATTGCCTGCAATCTGGTACTCGCTAGAAGTGCACTTAGGATGTGCACTCTTGAAAGAGATGCACATCTTTGAAAGAGATGGTCTAATGGGAATGTTAACTAGCCATTCTCTCTGATGCTTCAAGCTCTATCATTCTAATAATTTATATCATCAGAAACAATGTACCTGGGCCATGTAACCTAGTCAGACACGGGCATTTTGGTGATAGGTGATGTTATAATATTATATTCTCTGCTTTTTTAGAGGATTTATCTAAGAAATATCTGTTTGAATGACTTATCTATGTCTGCCACAAAACTGTCATTGAAGACCTTTCTATTATATTAGCCAGTGACCCTGATGTAAGGGCCCCAGATGATAAATTTCTCTGTTTCGAGGACGAAGTTTGCTGTGAGTAGTATGAATATTCCTTTTACCTTTCCTTTGCTTCCCTTTCCTTTCCTCTAAACACGGAGACTATTTATATGTGCTGTGAGCTTGGGCCTCCCTGATGGCTCAGCAGGTAAACAATCCATCTGCAATGTAGAACATACAGAAGACATAGGTTCAATCCCTGGGTTAGGAAGATACCCTGGAGGAGGAAATGGTAACCCACTCCAGTATTCTTGCCTGAAAAATCTCATGGACAGAGGAGCCTAGGGGGCTATGGTTCATGGAGTTGCAAAGAGTAGGACACGACTTAGCAACTAAACGACAATGCACATCTAATGCGATATGTGCTGTGCGCTTACTCTACCCTTTATAGGATTTACCTTATTTGACCATCACAACATCCTATGATGTACACAAAGTTATCACCCCTCTTTTACAGATGTGCAGACTGAGGCTAAAACAGATGAAATGACATATCCCGCCCTTCACAATTGTAAAGGACAGGGATGGGATTTGAACCAAAGCAGCCTGACTGCCGAAAGCATGCTAAGTTCAGCTTCTGCTTTCACTTAGCTGCATAGGCTCTCCCACGTTTCATTCTATAATTCACCTGCACAATTTTTGAATTAAGGGAATGTACATACTAAATACATGGGTGTTTTTAACTCCCCACTTCTCCTATCTGAAAATGCTCAATAAATAACACTGATTGATGCATTCCTCCAAGTTTGAGATCCTTGGAAGAATGACCCTACATAAATCCTGGTGGCTGTTTTTATTAATGATGCAAGGGCAGTAATCACACAGACTGGAGGAGAGGAGGACAGAATTGAAAAGCAGAAATAATTCATTTTATTTCTTAGATTAGGTGCCTGGAGGTGGCATGGCACCTTAGCAGTCTAAAGTCTGGGGCCTCTGGGTGCTTGCACATTGCTGCTGCAGATTTAATCATCTCATCTGATGTATGTTTCTGTAGAGTGACAGGTACTCCCTATCCCACTTCTGAACAGATTTACTCTGATAGGCTTGGGGGAAAAAGCCTTTTACTCAGCCAGCATGATTCAGCCAGTCTGTGAGGCTGCTTACCTGTAAACACATTCACAAGCAGGCTAGCTCTCAGCCCATAGCATTTTGATTTAGTTAAGTTTCCTTTCTCCTTTCTCTCTCTTTTTTTTTCTTGGACTACCAGTATATATAGGTCAGGCATCTGCCCCCTAACCAGTTGAGAGATTAAAGGCTAAGGGAGCTCCAAGATTTCATAAGCAAGTCATCACACCATTGACCCTTTGCTCCCTTAGCCCCTGTTCTTTCTTGGAGGCTCTGTTTTGGGGTTTTTTTGTTTTGTTTTGTTTTGTTTTTGTTTCTTTTTGAGTCCTGAGCACTACAGGAGGATGAGAGACATTCTCTCTAAAAGAGTGCTCCTCCAAGTGTGATCTTCAGCTCAGCAGCAGCAGCAGCAGCAGCAGCAGCACCTGGGAGCTTCTTAGAAGCACAGAATCTGAGCGCCTACAGACCAGCTGAGTTCAAATTACAGGTGAATCATACACACATTAAAGTCGGGGAGCCTTGATTTTAGAACTCTTCACCCTCCAGGGGAGGAGGCATCTCCTCCACAAAACAGATCTCCCAGGGCAGTGCTGTGAGTGTCTTGGAGTGCATAACAAGCTGCTGACATGGGGCTCAGGAGCTGCAAATAAGGGCACCAGCCAGATGAAGTGTGAGCCTTCAGTGAGGCTCCGCTACTGTCGTTGCTCTTCTCTGTCCTCTGAGAGGGGAGATACATGTTAGGTGCTCAGTCTTTGCCTCATAACTATGTAGATCATCTGGAGACCTGGAGTATTGCTTCCATAATTATTAGAAGGTTCATAACAGATGTCACCTATGTGTCATCCAGGAAGGGATTTGCTCTCTTCCTGTGCTCCATCAAGACTGCATATCTCCACTAGAGAATGCACCACTGTGATTGGTTTATGCATCCCCATCCCTCACTTGATATTGTACAACCTTTCATGACCCAGATGAATACATAAGAGGAGGAAAGGAAGAAAGGAGAGAGGGAGAGAAGTAATGGACCTGAGTTTTAGAGAACTGAAGGTACACAAATACCCTGGATGTTGGAGAGTATGATGAAAGTATGCTGAGAAGTGAGTGTTCAGAAAGAAAAAAAAAAAAAAAACATCTTAGGGAGGTAGGGATGAAGCTGTTGGGTTACAGATAAGAGAATAAACTAAGAATTAAGGTCACTTGAATATAAGTGTGGAGCCAACATGGGAATCCAGGCCTGTCTGATGGATGGCTTATGTGTCTTCTGTATCACCCTGCTTTGAATGTCATAAAAGGATAGCCCTAGAAGTTTTCGCCAGTACCTGCAGAGCACACCCAACTCCCTCATCCACAGGGACACAAACTCCCAGAGAGGTGGAGTGACTTGTCCACAGTTACAGAACTGGCTGGTGGCAGAACCAGAATAAGAAACCAGAAGAAAGGTATGTGTCTTCAGCCTAGTCATACCACCTGAATTTCCCTATCTTATCTTTCCAGATCTGGAGTGCAGGCCTTAGTTTCGTGTCTTGGATGGCTCCTTCAGTCCACAGTCTCTTGCTGTTCCTCTGCAAGAAGCAAGGACTCTTAGTGCACAGCAGAGTGTTGCCATGGTGATTATATAGTTTAAGGCCTTTGGAGGTTAGTGGTACCCAGATGCCTTTAACCTTTACCTGGAAGATGTTTTGCAGAAACTATCAGATTTATAAAGATATTCAAAGTCTAATTAGTGACAGGATGCTATAATTAAAAACCACTGAGCTGATAGAGTCATCAGGAAACTAGAAAGTTCATCCCTCCATCTCAGACGGAAACGTGTCTACTCCGTTTAGAGCTTCCCAGGGGAGAAACTTAAGTCTTTTGTCTTTCACTTGTTATAGCCACTGATTATTTTTGCTAGAAAAAAATCCCAGGAAAAGATGTAAGGATTCTTTCACCTATTATTTAGTCTGTGCTGGGTTTTCATTGCAGTGTACAGGGGTTTCTCTAGTTGCAGTGCATGGGCTTAGTAGCCCTGTGGCATGTGGGACCTCAATTTTCTGACCAGGAATCGAACCTGTGTTCTCTGCATTATTACAAGACAAATTCTTAACCACTGGGCCACCAGGGAAGTCCCATTCTTGCCTCTTTAGTAGTCCTCTTCTGCTTTCTGGAAAATGGTCTTTGCTTCTCCACCCTCATACTTCCAAGCCCTGAACTGAGTCCTTGTCATCTCCCAAGATGCAGATGTCATTTACTGGCAGAGAGAGAGGTAGAGAAAGCAGATCCGACTGCTATTCCTAGTCCTGTTAATAGATACAACCTTGGCAAAGTTCCGTCACCTCTTGCTTGTGTCAGAAATCAGTAGACTGGATGATCTCTAAAAAACTTCCAGTTCCAAAAATCTAATCCTCTAGTTTGCCATTGAGCTAAACTTGACTATTTCTTCCTCAGTGTTATTTTATTTTTAAACAAAATATAATAGCAAAAAGGTCTCTTTTGTATGCAAGAGAATAAACTTACATGATGAAATTACATATACTAGAAGTGCTATTTTGGGGCAAGTCACCATGTAGGCAATGTCTTCTGTCCACTCAAGGCAGTTCTGCCCATCATGACCACTATTTTCATATTTAGTGAAATTTAGAAAAAATTCACTATTTTCATATTTCATATCAGGAACCAGATCTGAACTATATTTGATACCCAGTATTAGAAGCAATCTTCATTTCTGTTTTTGGCTATGCATGCATAAGTATGCATTATATTATCAGCTGCTGCTGCTGCTAAGTCACTTCAGTCATGTCTGACTCTGTGCGACCCCAGAGATGGCAGCCCACCAGGCTCCTCCATCTATGGGATTCTCCAGGCAAGAGTACTGGAGTGGGGTGCCATTGCCTTCTGCATATTATCAGCAGAAGATGTTAAATATATAATTTAGTATTAGTGGTTTTAGTCTTGAGTATTAGGGCAGATTAGCATTTGATGTATTAGTTCTCCAGGGGTTACAATTAAAGCTTGAATTTCCAATTGTTATATCCACTAACTGAATTGTGATTTGGCTTTTAATTCCACAATGAGTTCACCAACACTGACAACCTAGTACTAATTAGTGACGATTCTTTATTTGCAACTGTCTGAGAATAGGTAAGTCACATCTTCTGATTATTGTAGACTCTTCAGGCAGACATTTGGAGATGGCCTTTCCTTATTATGGCATTTCTCAGCCTAGCTGTCTGAGAAACACATACTGAATTCAAGCCTTTAAAAGCCTCATAAGAAAACCTACACATTGTTTACTCTCCCTCTTCTTCCCACCCGCCTTCTAGAAGCTGAGTCTTTGGTCTGCTGCTTTGATCCAAACTCTTCTATACCAGCTACCCCATCACTGTCTCAGAACAGAGGCATCAGGCATCCATCACAGATGACAGGTGAGTAGGTCAAATATAAACTTGTCTACTACTATAATTAGTAATGTCTTTTAGGCCTTCTATCAATATGGTGCTTACTTCTTGGCTCAGATGGGTACTCCTAAATACCAACCTGTAATAGTACTTTGGGGCTTCCCTGGTGGCTCAGCGGTAAAGAATATACCTCCCAATGCAGGAGATGCATGTTGAATTCCTGGGTTGGGAAGATCTCCTGGAGGAGGAAATAGCAATCTGCTGTAGTAGTCTTGCCTGCTAAGTCCCATGGACAGTGGGACCTGGTGGGCTACAGTCCATGGGGCCGCATAAGAGTCAAACACAACTTAGCAACCAAACAACAAAAATAAATACTACTTTCAGATGGAGTCGATACACTCAGCTTCATGGTTTAAACCTTGATGCAAGCAAGAGTTGGAAATCTTTGTAACTGAATGCATATATTTTCAAAACCATGTCACACCAGAATCTTCCCAGAGCTTTCCTAAGACAGAGTCTGAGATACGGAGATGTAGCATCCTTCCTAATAACCCTGTAGGTGGGCTCTTCCCTGGTCTGCTCTCCAATTCAGAGACTGACAGCTGAAGTCTCCCCCACCCTCAGCTGGGACACTGGCTCAGGCGGGATGTGAGCCCTCACATGCTGACTCAGTTCCCACTGGGACAATGACCTTCATGCTACTGAGGATCCAACTGCTACTTTTGTGCACACTTTCTCAATTGCTGTCCTCCACACTCTGAACATTGCTGTGTACAACGTGCCTTTCATCTGTGGGTGAAACCCTCTGCCCACCCATTCTGATGGCATGCAGGCAACCAGACTCTCCTGTCTGCCTTACACCTCTCAAACCCCATCCAGGAAAGCTATCAAAGCCTTACAACTAGTTGCAATCCCTTTCTCAACAAAAGCACACTGCTCTGGCACATCCACACCCCCACTGATGAAAATGACATCTGATGGCTCCATGTTCCACAGAAGAGGAACTTGATACAAACTCCCTGGAGCAAGCAGTGATTGAAGCATTAATAGGCACCCAATACCTGCGTTCGTCCCCACATCATTCCATCACTCTGGATTTCTACACTAAAAGCCTTTAGGGGAATTGTAAAGAATGAAATGCCCTAGGCTGCTTATGTCTACCAAGGATTTCAGGTCGTCTTGGATTGATGGTATAGTAATAGAATGCTGAATTCTTCTCTCTATACAACAATAAATGTAGATAGCCCTGGGAAGAGACACATGACCATCCTTTCTGTCTCCCAGTTCATTTTGTACCAACCGAGATGTACCACAGGTAGGGAATGAGGTACTTAGTATGTACCTGGTGACTTCTGCCTGAATAAAATGGGGGTTGTCATGCCTACTCATTGTACTTGGATCACGTGGAGAATAGATAGGGAATTGTTCTCCAAAAGATTTGCTATGAAATGCTTCTCATACCACCTGAGGGAGGCACTAAGGCAGAATGATGAATTATTCTGTGTGGCTTATGTCAAACCTACTTTTTAGGCTGGGGAAGTAGTCATCAGACAGAAGGGAGAAAACCAAGGCCATCACTGCATGGTTCCCAATTTCAGCAAATGGAGATCCCAGACCATAAGATGCAGAGTATGGAAAAGTCTCCTGATGTCCGCAGCATGGTGGGCAAAGGGGAGCCCCCCCCCCCACCCTTGGCAGGCATCTACCCTAGACCAATGGCTGCAGTTTTCCTAGAGAGTAGGAGCTTTCATACTCTTCTCTGGATAGTAGGAGGTCTTGGTTCTAGGACCTGTGTCAGCCCTCACACCTGGGATAAAAGGTGTGGGATGAGCCGATAATTCTCTGGAAGAGTTCTGCCTCACTCCATTCTTTATCGAATGTCCATCTCAACCTCTCTGTCTCTCTCTCACACACACAGTCAAGCCAGACATGTCTTCACTTGTGTGTTCACTAATCACCCAGCCTCCTACACAGCAATATCCTCCATCCATGGGACACCCACATGTCACACACAGAGCAATTTTAAAAATCCAAGCAGCCCAGGAAACTATCCTTTTCTTCTTTTCGCTCTCATTTTTCCCCTAAAAAAAGGTCTTTTTAAAAAATATATGTATTAAACCAGATCAGTTTTACCTCATATGTTCATGTTGCTGGAGCTGATTGACAAGAAAAACAATCACAAAATAAATATTTTTGTTGGTTTTTTCTTTTTTCTTAAAAAAAAGAAAAACATTTCCCTATACATGGTCTCTAACTTGACAGAGCTGCTTTCTTGGACAGAACAGATGCTGTTGGAAGAGGCGCTCTGACTGGACCATGAGCAGAACATGGAGGCAGCCAGGCCCTGAAACTGGGGAGGTCGAGGAAGCAGAGGAGCTAAGGGAGCGGGTGGGAAACACGGCTGCCTGCCTGCCCTGAGCGGTCCTCTGTGGGCGGGGGCCGGGGGTGGGGGGGGGGCTGTCGCTTGTTTCCCAAGGGAGCCAGCTTGAGGGGCAGTCCGTGTCTGGAGAGCTCAGTGGAGGCAGCATACAAAAGAGTAAGAACCAACGTGGGGAAATCACGAAACAGCGCCATTTTAAGAAATCTGGTTAAAAAGAATACAAAAGTGACTCCACGGAGGGGGAGGTGGTGTTCCTACCCCTCCTGTTGTTCTGTGTTGTTCTCTTAAATGATAAGAATCACTTTCAAGGATTTGTGTGTTGCTGGGTTTGGCTGGTTCTTTCACTGAATCTCTCCCTTGGCTCCTCTCCTTCAACTGCATTCATTTGAGAAAGCACCGACTTTACAGCTTCAGGGCTGCTGAGTGGCCGCCTCCTGGTGCGAGTGTGTGTGTGTGTGGGCACGTGTGTTGTGCATGTGTGCAGTGGTTGCTTCTCTCTCTCCTGCCTGCTTCAGTCCAAGCCCCGAGGTCCCATCTGCTGGGTTCTGACAGTCTTCAGGGAGCACCCTGTTGGCACTAAGATCAGGGCTTGGATGAACTCCGCACCCTGGATTCATGGGTCCCTTCCCTGCCCGGTGCTGGAGTGGGTCCCCCATTAGCTACAGAGTTTGCCAGTCTCATATTCCACAGGGTTTGGCAGCTTGGAGTTGAAAGCCCTCAGAGAAGACTGGATCCTGCCCACCTCGTTGTTGGCCAGCTTGAGCCGATGCCGGAGCAAGCAGGAGAAAAGGTCAAGCCGGACCTTGCCAGGGGGAGAAAGCTGGTTGACCCGGTCCCTAAGCTCAATGAGCTGCAAGAGGGCGGAGTCCTGGGAACCTTGCGTGTATGGGTAGTCTAACTGGAGAATTAAGTCCCGGATGGCATCTGGGTCAAAGGGCAGGCTGTAACCAAAGACCTGCAAGGTGTTGATTTTCATATAGCCCAAGTTCTTGGAGGGATCGGTCATCTCCAGTGGCTCGTAGTAGATTGTCTCGTTGGAGTTGTCATCCAGGGACTTGATTCGGCTCCGTAGATAAACGTGGACCGTCTCAAAGAAGGTCTTCCACCTGTTGCCCAAGGTGATAGTCCAATTTTGGCACTGGGCGGCTGCGTCCACGTTAGTCCTCTCCCAGTCAGGGAAGTTGCCCTCACTCACGGGCATGAACCAGCTCTCAGAGTGGCTGCCCCCGAAGGGGTTGACGTAGATGGCCATGACAGGCTCCAGGGTGCTGTTCTTGGTGAGGCAGATCTGCAGGGACAGGGCCAGCATCACGTGCACCAGCCCAGGCTTGTACTTGTTGCTCTTGAGGGTGAGCAGCATGCGCTTCCTCCAGGAGGGGTCGAACCAGCTGCCCAGACGCATGTCATTGCTGATGAAGATGGAGTGCACCTCGATGCGGCTGTCCCGCTTCTGCAGCAGGTACTTCAGCTCTAGGTCCTGCAGGTCTGTCTCCAGCCCCAGAAAGTTCTCCAGGGACTCGGCTACCTCGGGGCGGCACAACCCCTGGGCGAGCACGTAGCCCGGGTTGCAGCTCCCGCAGCGGGTACTGTTGTCTGGGGCACAGTGGGCACAGGCGGGCCCTTCGCCCAAGGCACAGGGGATGGGGCCCTGGCAGGAAGACTGGTCGTAGGGGCAGGTGCAGCTGTGGCTCTGTTCCAGGAAGGTTCCAGGGAAGGTGCTCTCCCCACAGTAGAGGAGGGACTGGATACGGTTCCACCAGTAGGGCAAGGACCTGTGGGAGGGGAGACAGAAATGAAACAAGAGTCATAGGAAGCCACACACTGCTGCTTCCCTGAGGGTGGCAGGAGGCTGCCTAAAAGGGAAGTTGATGAGGAAGATAAGAGCCCCAGGTTCTCTGAATGAGGGAAACCCTACTGTACCACTTTGGGATGACCAGCACGGCCTGGAGCTGGGTATCTGATGGATCAGCATCAGAAAGGTCTGACATCAAATTTGCACTCATCCCTCCCAAGTACCACCTCATTCCCTCATTCAAAAGCCTGCAGAAGAGCTCAATGTCTTCCATATCCAATCTAGTTTTCAGCCTCTTACGTAAGATCTTCCAACAACTGGCTCTCCAAACTTCCCAATGATGTGCCCACCTCGATCCCTCTTCACAATCCAGATCTGTCCTTTCTAGAACTCTCCGGTCAAGGACAGGACTTCTCTATGGTTGGCTCCCTCATTTCAGTTCTTATGATACCTCCTCAAAGAGGTCTTCCATGACTCCCCTCAAAAGCACCACCCAGCCCCTCTTTGTCATATCACGCTGCTTTGATGTGATCCACAGCCATGATCAGTATCAAAATGGATTGTGTTTGTTTACCATTGACTTGTTCAGAGATGGCTCCCCTGCAAATGCCACGAGAGCAGGGAACTACATTCTTCACCAACACATCTTCAGAAACTAGGACTGTTCCTGGTGCCTGGTAAGCATTTCTTAACTATTACTTGGGGGGGGGAAAAAAAACCTTTCTCAAAAGCCCTTGCTGGTCTGTCCTCTCCACTCATGTGTCCCTTGTCACCTGGGCCTCAGTTAGAGGTGCACCTCTGGGTTCCTGTGAGGGCAGCACCCTCTCCTGGAAGGCTCTGGCTCACAAGCACCAGCCCACTTTCATCTCCTCCTGGACAATCTGGTCAAGACGTCCTTCTCCCAGATGGCTTTTCTCTTGGACCTTTGCTATTATTAGGACATGTCTTCGATTTATGTTCTACCAACATGAATTTGAGCTTCCCAGGTGGAGCTAGTGGTAAAGAACCTGCCTGCCAATGCAAGAGACATGAGAGATGCTGCTTCGATACCTGGGTCGGCAAGATCCCCTGGAGGAGGGCATGACAACCCACTCCAGTAGTCTTGTCTGGAGAATCCCCATGAACAGAGGAGCCTGGCGGGCTACAGTCCATGGGGTCACAAGAGTTGAATACAACTGAAGCAACTGAGCATGCAACATGAAATTAAGTAGCTGCTGCATAGTAATAATTTTCTAGCTTTGGTGTTCCTATATATTTATTATATCTTTCCAATTAACAAATGCTCTCACTGCTTAATCTTAGGCCATATAAGGTAGACTCAACAAAGGCTTGTTGAATGCATGTGTGAATGAGTGATGGATGCTTGAAGGCCAGTGATGACCCAGCCCCCTCTGTTCCTAAGGACACAGCTCCCTTCGCTCCTGTGACTCAGAGCAGAGTTGCTGTTGGAAATGATCTATTGTGTGTGTTTCTCATCATACATAATCAGTGTGTGAGCTTTAACTCCACCCTTTCCTTTCCTCAAAGACTTATTAAAATGGAAATGAGTGAGTGAGAATTAGAGTATTATTAGAGTAACATTCGAATCGACTATAATTTATATAAAAGTAAAATTAGCTTCTCTCTTTTTTTCACTTCAGACACATCTCATAATTGAGACTGAAGCGCAAGTAGGTCAAGATAACGGGAGCCTCTGAAAGGCCACATGTGGGTCCGCACGCCCAGCTCTGCCGTGTTGGACAGGGGCCCTCCAGGGCCTCAGCCACTGTCGTGGGCGGCATGGCTCTGGCTCAGACACAGGGGTGCTCACCTCTCCTTGGGCAGACGGAAGCGGGGCTGCCGGTGACAGCGCTTGCAGAGGTTGAAGAGCCGGCGGACGATGCGATGGGTCTTCTTGAACAGCACTCGCAAGCTGGCTCCCAGCTGCTGGTAGCGGTGCTGGAGGCTGGTGTCCACCGCCCAGAACTGGGAGATGGCTGTGGAGTTCAGGAATCTGTCATCCGGCAGCCGCTTCAGCAGGGCCTGGAATTCCTCTGTGGTAAGGACACATGGGCTGAGCTGAGGGGGTGCCCTTCAGACCCTGGGTGGGCAAGAGCCCCCTCTACCCCCAAGACCCAGCTTACCCATCCATCACTGTATGAGGCAGGAGGCTTCACACCATTCTCCCAGGACTTTTGATTTCTTTCTTTTTAAACAGCTTTACTGAGAAAGCTGTTTATGATTGACATACCATAAGATAAGGCTCCAGGATTCTTTCCCCTCTATCCTAATATACTTCTGAATTTCAAAAAACATCTCTGTCACCACCCATGTGGCCAGTGACCTTGGGACACATCTCTTTTGCCATTAATACCTCCTTATAAATTATGCACAACCTTCTTGGATCACACCACAGCCCCCTTAGGGAAGCTGGTTAAGGTGAGGGTGGGCAAGACTGGCAAATGTGGGCACAGAAGACAGAACACCCACCTCAGAAGTCTTAGAAGGCTTTCAGTTCCTGACACCAGCCTCTCCCCACAACATCCTTCTCTCTGACTCTAGCACATCCTTCCTCTTTTGAGATTCACCCCTTGACCAGATTAAGGACTTCCTATAGCTCAAACAGTAAAGAATCTGCATGTACTGCAGGAGACCAGGGTTCGATCCCTGGGTCGGGAAGATCCTCTGGAGAAGGGAACGGCAAACCATCCAGTGTTCTTGACTGGAGAATCCCATGGACAGAGGAGCCTGTCAGGCTACAGTCTGTGGGGTTGCAAAGAGTCAGACGTGACTGAGCGACGAACACACACACCTTGGCTAGATATCCATACTGTTTTGAAGTTAGTCCAGAAGCAGAGTGCTTTCTGGTTCTTAGCTCCTACTACAGGTCTGAGTTCTCCTCAGAGCTTCCTGGGAACAATGTGTTTTCTGAAGTCATGCTCAGATCTCTGTCCACAAATCTGCTTTCACTTAGGACCTGCAGCCATCAGGTCTCCTGATAGCAGTCCGAATAGCCCTCCTTCACTCATTAGCAGTAACTCAGTGCTGAGAGCCCATAGTCCTTGCCTCCATACTCGAGCATCCCACTACCGTCTGAACTACCTTCCCATACTACCATCCCAATGCCACCACCCCGGTCCAGTGCAGCCAGGGTTGCTACTCTCCTCAGCTACTGAATACCTTGTCTAAGACTTGAGCTGGCAGTGCCTGGGTCCTCCACTCTGATTCTGATTTCTCCAGCCCCTGGTTCTTCATCCCCCACCCAGATAACTGGAAAAATCACACCTAGTAATGACATTAACAACTAGGATATGCATAATTCTTCTTATAAAACACTTAAGTATACAAAACGGCACAGAGAATATCAAAATAAACTCCCACAAGTCCACCACCTAGATCTTGCCATCTTGCTATATTGAATTCAGATTTTTTTTGAAGAAATGGGCAAAGCAAATATACTTGAAGGCCCTAAACTTCCCCTCTGTATTTATCTAGATGTAACTACTCTCTTGAATGTTTTCTTTATCGTTATCATATATTTTTTAACATTTTCTGTGAATACATTTATCCATGAAAATATTAAGTATTGGCTAGTATGTTTTTAAACATCAAGTAAATAGTACTAAATATGCATTATGTTAATAATGTATTATAGTATTATATATAAGTATTACATAAATATAAATATGTAACACATAGCCTTTTTCATTTGCCTTGTTTTATCCAATATTGTTTTCTGAGACATAACTATTATTCATGTAGTAGTGAAATGTATATCATGCAGAGTTCTTTATAATTTCATCCACATTGTTCCATATGAGTCTTCCATCCACCGATTGCTATCATTTTCCTACATTTACAGATGAAGAAATGGAGGCACTGAGTGGCTGCATGGCTAAACCAGTCATACAAAGGGTCAGTAATAGAGAGTATTAGGTCTGCCCAAGATGTTACAGCAAAATACAACAGAATGGATGGCTTATAAACAACCAAAATACATTTCCAGGGGCTGGAAGTCTAAGGTCAAGAGGCTGTGGCCAGGTTCTGGTGAAGGTCCTCTCCTGAGCTGAAAATGGCCGAATTCCTGCTGGATCCTCACGTGGTGGAAGAGGTAAGGGATCTCTCTGGGACTCCTTTTATATGAGAGTGCCAGTCCCATTCATGAGGATTCTGCTCTCATGACCTAATCACTTTCCCAGGTCCCCACCTCCTAATACCATCACCTTGGGCATTAGATTTTCAACATATGAATTGGGGGCAGAGACACAGACATTCAATCTGTAACACAGAATAAGAACTCAAAACCCAGTCCTCTGAGTCTAAGTCTCAAGGTGACACTGATACCAGTTATGCTTGTGCCAAGTAAGCAGTCACCAGCATGAACTAGTGACTCTAGACACATGCTATGCACCTCACTCATTCAACCAATATTCACCGTGCACCTGACGTGCAGGGATGGTGGACTCTGTGGCAAACAAGATAGATGAGGTTTATGGCCTTGATTATATTTACCTTAGCTTGAAATGCATCTCTTTGGTAGGTATTAGGTCTATTTGCATATACAACAAAAGAAAGCGACTGAGACTTGGGGTGGTGATATAACCTGCTAGAGGTCACAGGCCAGTGACGTGGCTGAGTCAGGAACCAAGCTGAGTGTCCCGTGGAGTACCTCATGACCTCCTCCCATTCACAGGGAGGAAATCTGGGCCAACCCACTGCTCACCTGACTCCTCGAACTGCCGGTTGTGAGTCGCCCAGGAGTCCTGGATCTGCAGCAGGCTGTCCTCCATGGCCTGGATGTCGGCATCAGGACAGTTGCATTCTGGGAAGGTGGGGCTGCACTTGCACCAACAGTCATTCCCCTTGCAGATGAGCTCACCCTCGGAGCTGCAAGTGATGTAGCTGAGTGCAGCGGCCACAAAGCGCTCACGCAGGTACTCGGGCAGCAGCACCTGCAGGCCTAAGGAAAAGATGGATCAGGGAAAACTGCCGGGCGGGACCCGTGGGTACTCGCCTTCACACACCCGAGGCTGCAGAGTCCCTGGCTGGAGTTCTGCTGACTTGTACATCCTGGGTCCAATGATGGGCACCCCAGGCCTGATCCTGCTAAGCTGGTTGGGACAGAGGGTTACTGCTACCCCTGTGACAGATGGGGTACGTCAAAGCTCAAGGCTTGGTTGAACCCCCACATCAGCCAAATTGAGAACCTGCCTATCAAATGAATGGGCTTCTTGGCTACACGTCAGCATTTCTAGGATAGAAATGCAACGGTGTTTCAGATAAAGGAAGAGCTTAGAGTCCTCATGGGGGAAAAACATCAAGGCTTGTTGGACTTTTTGCTCTGCTTCCAAGGGCCATTCTATCTCTAACTTCTCTGAGATGAGCAGCGGGCCTCCTAGGATATTACTAAATGCTGACCCTCCTGGGCCTCCCACCTTAGCCCTGAAGATCAAGGAGGCTGCCCTGCTTAGGAGGTACGGACAGGTGTTGTGGGTATGTAGTGGCCAGGTATGACACCAAGTAATACTTCCCATATATGACTGCAGGTAACACTTGTGGTCATACCGAGGCTCTTATAGGTGAGGAAGTCCAATCCTCCTGAGCACAGTGGTCTGCCCAAGTCACAGTGCTAGTAAAGCCACTTGGTGTCAGACTGTGCCCTTGTCCCCTTGGGTCCTACCCAAGGGGTGTCAGACTGGCTGCCCATCTCAGGCTTTCACTCTTGATGAGATATGAAAGCAAGGTGGTGGTAGATGCCCCAAGTTAGATATAAATGCTCAGCTCCTTTCTAATTAGCTGCCTCTGGTCTTGAATATAATCCACTCAGTTACTCCAAGATTCAGTTTTCCTACCCATCTGTGGTGCCTGCTTGCGAAGTCACTTCAGTCATGTCTGACTCTTTGCAATCCTAAGGACTGTAGCCCACCAGGCCCCTCTGTTCATAGGATTTCTCAGGCATGAATACTGGAGTGGGTTGCCATGCCCTTCTCCCAATCCAGAGATTGAAACCATGTCTCTTGTGTCTCCTGATTGGCAGGCGGGTTCTTTAACACTAGCACCACTGGAGTGGTGGACATTGGTTTATCAGCAGCAGGATAGACTCCTAGTTGGCTTCTAGCTAGACGTGGTGGCTGTTGGAAGCCTATGAAGAGGTGAATGAATCACAGGCATGCCTTGGGATGCAAGCTGGCCAGGTTCGAGGTAAGACCCACAGGAGGCTCCCTGAATAGGGACCCTAGGAGACACTGTGCCAAGACAGTGAGGGACGAGAGGACTTCTGGATGGGATGGGCTCCCCTTTCATCAAATATCTGCCGGCTCTTTATCGTCACACCCTTGACCTTGGCAGGAAATCAGAGTCCAAAGGATGTATCCTGGTGTCAGCAGACCTTAAAATAAAACTTAGAATTGCAGCTGTAGTAGATGTTTGTTGCTCTTGTTTGAGATCTACTCCTGTTCAGAACTGCTCCTACATTTCTCTTTCCTGACGATGTCCCTGCAGTGGCACTTGGGCAGCCCTCCCCATGTACCCTGTCCACACGTGCTTGCTTCCCACACTCACCCCTCTCCAAGCCCTTTCCTCTCACCTCCCCCATTAGCTCCCTCCTCCTCCCCATAACATTTCCCATTGCTATAAAATAAGTGCCCTGAGCAATGTCTGCATGAGTGATGGGCTATAAAATTAAATGGCATAAACTATTCCAAATGAACCACCAGACACTCTGAACTTCACTCATCGCTAATTTCCAGACACAAACCCATTCCACCCAGGGACCTAGGAGAAGAGGGATGCTAATTGCATTGTGAGGCTTTTAAGAAAGGAGGCTTTTCCTCCTTTTTATTATGTTTCTTGATGCCTAAAGCATTCAGGGGTTGCATCTGACTTAGGTTGGCTGGAATTTGTCATCGTAGATCCTGGGTGAGGGCTATTGATTTTATAATACCAAGACAATCATATCTTAAACAGAGTTCAATTCCATTAGGCCTTAAGAAGAATGAATGTTCCCCACTGCCAAACAGCTCTGACTCCATCTACATAGCTCTGCCCCTGGGATGCTTGGGGGACACCTGAGTGCATCCCCTTATCTCCCAGCCTCCAGACCTAGTGTCATTCCTGTTCCTTTTGCCTTTCTGTTTCTGCTTGTTCTGTCCCTGGTTGAGGCTCCCATTCCTTTCAAACTCTTCTCCTGGCTTTGATCTCCCATGGAAGGATGCAGACTAGTAACAAAAGGTAGGGACCATTCTCAGGATAACCAGTAGCCCCACGTTTTGTGTAGCTCTTAGTTGAGCTAGAGATGATGTCCCATGATCGCTCTGCAAAGACCAGCTGTTCCCCACTGTGTCCTTAGGATAAAGCAGAGGGTTCTTTGGACAACAAGGGAGATTGCCCAGCTAGATCAAGGCATAGAAGGATGGGTGTGCTCTTACAGTAGCATAGTGACAGAGATCTTGGGCAGGACTGGGAGGTAGGAGGATTCAGGCGTCAAGTGGTTTGAGCAATGATTGAGGTGTAAAGTAAACCATGAAAACCAGAAGTTTTCTCCAAAGAGTGATGGGAAGTTGTTAATTACAGGTCCCAGAACTAGGGGTTCAGTTCAGTTCAGTCACTCAGTCGTGTCCGACTCTTTGCGACCCCATGAATCGCAGCACGCCAGGCCTCCCTGTCCATCACCAACTCCTGGAGTTCACTCAGACTCACGTCCATTGAGTCAGTGATGCCATCCAGCCATCTCATCCTCTGTCGTCCCCTTCTCCTCCTGCCCCCAATCCCTCCCAGCATCAGAGTCTTTTCCAATGAGTCAACTCTTTGCATGAGGTAACCAAAGTACTGGAGTTTCAGCTTTAGCATCATTCCTTCCAAAGAAATCCCAGGGCTGATCTCCTTCAGAATGAACTAGGGGTAGTTCTTGTCTTTGGAAGGGTTTAGCCAAATGGGGCAGATGGGACCTTTTCCTTTGGGTGATCTAAACTTTTTCTTTTTTTTAACCAGCTATGGAAAGTGTGAAAATCACCACAGGGTACCTTACCGAGCAGCTGCACCTTGTTCTCTGGACTCTGTACCAGAACAGAGCTGACTGAGTCCAGGTTGTCGTAGTTGCTGCAGCCCAGGGGGCCAGTTCTGGTCTCCGTGACCTAGAGAAGGAAGGGCGGGTTTAGACAACAAGCCAAGGCTTTCCCTTTGCCCTGCTCTCTTCCGGTCAGCCATTCTCAGGCTCTGTGTCCTGTCCTGGACTGGCCCAAGGAAGGACATGGCTCGTCCTACCCTGGGAGCATGAAGCCACTTTTCCCCTTGTTCTGAGACAGGGAATATCAGTGGTGTAGGCTGGCAGCAGCAGCTGTCCAGAAGTGCAAGCCTTTCAGAGAAGCCAGGGGGACTTTGTGTCTGAAAAAAAGAAACAGTGTAGGAAGAGGAAGCTGAGCCTCCACACTGGAGTTCCCCCATCTCCTCCCCCAGAGGAAGACCGGAGGCCAGATGCAGATGCTGTCAGCCCACTGGCCAGCCCAGCTGTAGCCACTTGATGTGGTGCTCACAGGCTTTAGGGATCCCAAAGATGAAACACACTAGAGAAATATGAGTTATGAGTATTATTATTAATATTAAACATTTAAGTTCCACCTCGGCACTGAGACGTCCTTAGAGAAAATCAGCCGTGGGCTTACTGCATATTTTAATAAGTATATTAAATATACATAATCTCTTATAGCTATGTAATATTCCAAAACACCACAGAGTCATGTTAAAATATTATAAAGTTGGACTATCAGTTTTTCCCTGATGTTTAAAGTATAAGATGAAAAATGGGGAGCTTTAAATGCACTGAAATAATTATGTAATAAGACTGATGGGGACCTGAGGCCCTTTCTTTTCAGGATCTCGGGAGGCTCTGCCAACAATCAATCAACCAATCAACTGGTATTTATTGGGCAGCCACTGTTCAATTCCCTGCAATTTATCAAACATTCATAGAGTGCCTTTCTCAGAGTTCTTCAAGGAAGTCGGCTCTGATACCTCTGACCTTCTCGCCTAGCTCCAGGCACCTCTGCTCTGCAGCAAGCAGATGACTTGGAGTTTTTCATCCTTTTCTGCAAGTATTTAAAGCCTGAGTCCTCCACACATGAAAGGCTCCATAGAGGTCAATTCATAGTTATTTTGCTCATGAGGTTGTCAACAGCAATTAACGCAGTGGCTGGCACCTAATACGTACTCAATAAATTAGAGTGTGTGTGAGTAATATGTTTCAGGCTTTGAGGGGTGGAGAGGTAGACACAAAGATGTACAGGTTATATTGTGTATCCTCCAGGAGGTTACAACCTATGGGAAGACAGGTACATACCCAACTGATTGATACACCTCCAGGTGGGGAAGAGGCAACGTGTCATAATGAGCCCTGAGGAAAGTGCAGTTCTAAGCAAGGGAAGGAGTTTCAGAGGAGAGAGCAACTGAGTTGTTCCTTCAAGATGAGTAAAACATGGACAGGAAGAGAATGGAGGGGAAGTACTCTCAGAAAAAGAAGGGGCGGCATGATCTACAACATATGGGCTTGATAGTGTGAGATGTAATGTGTCTGCCACTCTGCCAGTTATCACAGTGAATTCCAAAGTGTAAGTGACATCATTAAAGAGAATTTAGTATAGTTAGTCCTGAAAACTACATTTGGAACACAGTAAATGAGAGATGGTGTGATACTAATACAGTGAAGAGAGAAAAGGGAAAAAAACGTTGTTGCTTAAAGTAGTAGGAAAAGGCTTCATGGAGGAGGTGATCCATAAATTGGTCTTAAAGGATAAGAGCGAAGAGGAGAATTGGAAGAGAAAGACTACAGGGCAAGCAACAGATCCTGGGCATGAGAAGCAGCAAGACCCAGCCTGGATGGGGAATAGGATCAAGGCCATGACAGAGGCAGGAAACCCCTCTACAGTTCCCAGGCTCATCCTCCAAGATCGTCCCATTTAACCTTCACACTAACTCTGAGACAGATTGCACTACTATCATGTTTCAGGGAAAGATACAAGGTTTAGGAAGATACTGGGCCCAAAGACTCAGCACTATTGAGTAGATGAGACAGGATTTTGACTTCTGAATCCTCAGACTTCAGTTCCTGGCCCCAGTGTCTCCTGTGAGGGCATATCAAAGGGCTGCTGAAAATGGAGTTAAACGCATGTAGATGACATCACTCCAAAAAACAAGTGTCAACAGACCAGCTCATCCAAAACATTTTAGTGATCTACCCTCTCTGCAGAAGGTGAACAAGGCATAAGACAAATTGTATAGACTTCTTTTATTTTTTATTGGAATATATTTGCTTCACAGTGTTGTGTTAATTTCTACTGTACAGCAAAGTGAATCTGCTATAAATATACCCATATCCCCTCTTTTTTGGATTTCTTTTCCCATTTAAGTCACCGCAGAGCATTGTATAGAGTTCCCTGCTATATAGTAGGTTCTCACGAGTCATCTAATTTGTGCATTGTATCAGAAGACTTTAGATATTATGATTACAGATGAGGAAATCAAGACCAGATAGGTTAAGTGATTTCTTCAAGGTCACACAGTCAGCTGCAGGGCTACGGTTCATTTGACTCACTCATTCTTTCTTTCACTCATTTATTCATTTATGAAATATTCCAGGAGAATCCAAAACTCACAGTGAGCCAGTCACAACCATAAGGAGTTTACAGACAAGTGGAAACATGTTTATACTGACATAATCCCAGTGTTATACATGAGCCTCCCTCCCTCCACAGGTGGGCACTTGGTGCTGAATAATGTCTCTGTATTGAGTGAGTTGGCGACTGGCTACTGCAGTGGGAAGGCAGAACCAGGATTATTTCAAGGTAAAGCTTTCTTTATCTATATGGTGCAAAAATTCCTATAGGAGCTGTGGCCAAGGACTAGCCCAGCTATTCGGGGAAGCCTGTCTCTCTTGGAATGGAGTGGGCTGAAAGACAGAGTGGGATGGGGGTGTGTGGTATTTGGGAGGTTTGCCTGTCCCCGCCTCCAGGTAAGCTGGCCACCACACTGCCACTGAGTTCTGCACTGGCTTTTCTACCCACCCACTCCCAGCATCGGGTCCATGCAGGGAGAAAGCTACATGCCTTATGCAGAAGTAGGACAACTCCCAAGGGGGTGAACAGAGCACAGCAACTTTCCGCTCTTTCATTCCACCCTGTCCCTCCCTCCCTACCACTGATTCATCTGCCCCCTCCCCAACCTCACCACCATCTTGTTCAACATTCTAGGGCCGGCTCCCATGCAATTTTCTGACCTTTACTTGCCCATTTCCGAAGATCAGTTCTAAAGAGAATAATCAATTAGGTGAGTCATTGAAAGGGTGTGTGTAGCTCTACTTTGTTAATTGCAGCACAAGGATGGGAACAAGGAAGAGATAGAAACTGCGATCCCCCTGTTCATTTCTTGTTAGAGGGAATGATTCAAGCCAGATCTCCACAAGTGAGGAAGGCTCACTCAGGTTTTACCAGATCCCAGAGTCACTGCCCTTTCCATGGCTCCTCTGCCCTGAGCCACCTCTGACCTCCCAGAGAAGCAAGGAGGTGGGAAGCAGGAGGGGAGCTGTAGAGGGTCCTCTTGCAGATGGTGCCTGAGCACTGACTTGACAAGCGGGATGAGCCAAGGACCCCTGAACCTGTGGAGTGATGAAAGTCCCAGAGTCCCTGGCAGGTTGATCCAGGAAACCCTGTGTCTCTCCCTGTAGAAGAGGCAGACAGCTTTGGTGGATTATAAAGAGGGCCAGCAGAGGTAATGGAAAGTGCAGCTCAAAGAGAGCCTCAGATAAGCTTTCAGAAAGAGAAAATAATTGTGTGCTAATTGGTCTGTTGACAGAAACCGTCCTGCCTTCAGAAAGCCCTGATGGATCTCAGGTTCATTAGCACATCCAATTTCCCATAAATGCCGGATTGTGCAAAGCCTCATTCGGGTGAGCCTGCTCTCCTCCCCTTGCCCTTCACTCTCTGGCTGCTCCCATCCTACCTGGTGGGGAGGGGGGCTGGCTTGCTGCACAGCTAAGCTCCAGTAAAATGGGCTTCTAACTGTGGCGATAGGGCTGGCCAGAGAAGCACATCTGAGAGTGTGTGGGATTCAAAGAGCTGCAAATTGAATCCCAGGCTGCTACAGGCAGGAATCTGGACAAGTCACTTTAAGGATGCTTATGAGAACAGCTCCCTCTTGCCATCCTGAGGTCTATGCAAAATTGTGTGTGGGTTCTTTTCAGGCAGTTCAGGAGCCTCTCAGACTCCCCGCCAATTCCTTCCTCAGTCTTCAATTAAGTAGAGGGTGAGTCACAACTGGGGTTTCCCAGGTGGTGCTAGTGACAAAGAACCTGCCTGCCAGTGCAGGAGATAGAAGAGGTACAGGTTCAACTCCTGGATGGGGAAGATCCCCTGGAGGAGGACCTGGCAACCAACTCCGATATTCTTGCCTGGAGAATCTCTAGGACACAGGAGCCTGGAAGGTCACAGGCCATAGGGTCTGCAAAGAGTCGGACACAACTGCAGTGACTTAGCATGCACACATGAGCTACAACTACAAAATACGCCCCTGCCCTCTTCTGGGCTTTTATCCCTTCCCAGGAATTATGGATAGGATGAATCTGTGTTCAGCCCTTTCCAGTTTGCAAAGTGTTTACATGTAAACCATATCATTTGGTGCCACCTGATCCTATAGCAGAGTCAGGGGTGATATTCACAATATGTTATTCACAGTATGTATCAGCAGGGAGGACAGGGGTGTGCTCACTAATCAGAAGAGGTGTCAGCTATAGGGCCATAGTGAGGTGCAATGATCCCAATGTGCATCAGTCCTCTGGTTACTATTCGGGGAGATCCTGGGGTTCCAGGGGAGGGATAAAGGTGGTTAGAGCGGCACATAGCAGACTACATGAAGATGACTCACCACTGTATGGTGGCCGAGTCAGCTGAATCTCAGTCCTGTACAGGTGAGTCAAATAGTTGGTAAATCCAGGTCATGGAGTTTAATAACTAACGTCTCAAGGTCACAGGAATAGTAAATATCAAGGCTGAAACCCAGTCCCTGTCTTCTCACTTGAGGAAGTTCCTCTCCCATTAAACCGGGCAGCCTGCCAGCCCCATCAGGCACTTTAGTGGGTGTCTCACCACACACCCAGCACAGCGAAGAGACCTGGAACTGTATGCGTATGACACTCCCTGCTGCCTAAGCCCGATGTTGCGTGTGGGGAGGTGGAGACAGGCGCAGAAACAGCTGCAGTCTAACGTGACACATCCTGGAACAGAGATGTGTACTGCCCACGGCAAACCTTGCACCAGAGGGGGTGTTCAGTGGGGTCTTGGGCATGTGTTAGATAAACAAAAGTGGGTAGGGTGCCTCTTTCTTGCCGTTAGTGAAAAGAAGTTGCTAACAAAGGGTAGAAAGTAAGAGCACCTCTGCTTAGAGAAACAAGAAACTGGCAGATTGACTCAAGAGTTTTTCCTTCACCAAAGTTGAGCAGGTGGGCAGACCCCCTCACCCCCACCTACCTCCACCCAGAATACTGACTGTGCTGGAAGCCAGCTCATCCCCTGCAAAGGAGCCTTCAGTAGAGGAAGCAGGTGGCAGGGCTGCAGCACCAGCAGCAGAGTTTGAGCTCGCAAGGGTGTGCTACTGTGGGGGGGTGGGGTGTGGGGGGTGCTGTCTGGATTTGCAAGTGCTGGGTGTTAAAGCAAAGAGGTGGTCTCCAGTGGGGTACCATTACTATCAGGATGGAATGGTCAGGTCAACCATATGGAGGGAGCAGAGCCATGGGATGGGATGCCAACACCTCCCTTTGCTCCCTGGTCTAGGGTATGCCCTTTAGCAAGGACTGGGTTATACTGAGAGGTGGAATAAGACACTAAATGCCCTTTTTTTTCATGGTTCTCTGAACTATATAGCCCATGGGGAGCACCCATGGTGCTCCCAAACAGAAATAACTCCAGGTCAAGTAGCCCAGTGGAAACTGAACAAGTCATCTTCCCACCTGTGACTCAGGAATTCCAAGAATAGGCTTCTGAGTATGGTGGCCCCTCTTTGGAGGAGATGGACAGCAACTCTAGTTCTAGGATGTGCATCTACAGGCGTATAACAGACAGGATTTGAGTGCCTGCCCACCTCTCACTGTCACCACAGTCCTTGCTAAAGAGGTGAGTCCAGGAAGCCATGGCTGAGATAACTCCCCGTCTTTGTGCTGGACTAAGGTGAATCCTGAACCAGGTTCCTCTGGGGAATTCAGAACTATGATACTGGCCAGGTGAGGGAAAACTTAAGGGGTAATTATGGAGACTTATGAAATTCAGAGTAACTAAAGCACCTACTATGTACCAGGAGGAGAAGGCAATGGCAGCCCACTCCAGTACTCTTGCCTGGCAAATCCCATGGACCAAGGACCCTGGTGGGCTGCAGTCCATTGGGTCGATAAGAGTCGGACACAACTGAGCTACTTCACTTTTACTTTTCACTTTCATGCACGGGAGAAGGAAATGGCAACCCACTCCAGTGTTCTTGCCTGGAGAATCCCAGGGACAGCGGAGCCTGGTGGGCTGCCGTCTATGGGGTTGCACAGAGTCGGACACGACTGAAGCGACTTAGCAGCATGTACCAGGAACTGAGACTGCTACAGTGAACAAGAGAGGGCTCTTTGTCCTGATGGCACTGGCTGAGACAAAACAGAAAGATAACGTTCAGCCAGGTCCAGCTTCAGAGCAAGAAAAAGCTAAATGCAGGCCGAAGTCCGTGGCATACAGAAAGTCTAGAATAAACAGAGGCAAGAACTTGAACTAGAGAAGCAGGAAGGTGAAGCAGGTAGAGATGAAAATGTAGAGATGTATTACAACAAGAAACAGAGCATCTTGGGAGTGTTACTGTCCTTTTACTATGCCCATGGGTCTACACTGGATCCAGTGTCTTGTTTTTAAGAGCTCTGTTATCCTTCACCAGAATCCTCTTAGCAGACAATCCTGACATTCAAGCTACCTTTTTCTTTCAACTTAACATGCTCACATGCAGTTGCACACACACTGAGCCCAACCTTTGTGATAAGTGGGGTCCGTGACTCATTCATCCAATGAACCTTGACTCATGACCCATAATGTGGCAAGCTCTGTACTCCTACTGGGAACCAAAGATGCCTAAGACCCAGTCCCTCCCATAAGGACCTCAGAGTCTCAGAGGTCCTCTTGTTAATGAGCACTCAGTTCAAATGACAATCCCTATAAAGGAGGCATGCTTGAAATACCAAAGAGGGGCATTTAACTACCTTGGCAGTCAGGAATGGCTTCATGAAAGAGTTACCTTTTTGAGCCAAACAAAGAAGGGGTAGGAAGAGCCACTCAGGTAAACAGACAACCATTGCAAGCAAAAAAGAGCAGGTGCTGGGGAAGGGAGACACAAGAAAATGGTATAAATGGTTAGTGAAGGGTTGTGACAGGGGCCAGGGCAGCGGGGGAAGCAAGGGTTGAGAAGAGTGTAAAAGGATTGCTTGGAGCTAAAACTAAGAAGACAACAGGCACAGTAGGTCTTCAATTGCCTTCCCATCTTGTTAAGCAGAAGAATTATTCCTTTTCAAGGTCCAGTTGCTCATGCTGTCTATATATTTTCTTATTAGATCTTCCCAGAAATCCTTCACAGTAGAAATTATTCTGATTGTTCAATGATTTTAGAAGGAACTAATTGGAGCTCAGAGAAGTTTGGTAAGTTGTTCAAAGCCTTGCCATGAGCTGAGCTCAGACTCTTGGGTTCTTTCCCATGCATCACACTACCTCCCTGAATGGGAGATGAGCCATACCCCATGTATAGTCAGGAACCACTGAAGGAGTTTAAGCAGTGGAATGATATGATTTGTACTCATGCAAGCAGCATAGATGATGAATCAGGGAGCAGAGTGGAGAATGAGGATGGGAAGACTAATTATGCAAGAAAATCAGGTAAGAGTTGATGACATTCTGAATGGCCATGAGCACAGAGAGGAGGCAATAAGTGAGCTGAAGACATGACATGCAAGGGAGTGATTCTAGTGATGGATCTAGGGATCTAAGATGGACAACCAGGCCCTGGAGGAATGATAGAGAAAAGCTGGTCAGGTCAAAGGCTAGAAAGGGACATTAATGGGACCACAGGGTTATTCATCCAGGTCTACCTTTCATGAATGGATAAGGCCAATTCTTCTTCAACTTTAACACAGCCCACTAGAGGGTTGGAGAGGGGGCTTCTACATAGCTCTGTCTTCTTAGTAAAACCCACTCCATGCTATTACAGTCCTTCTTTTATCAGTTTAAGCTGAGACACCAGCCTCCAAAATGTACCCCAAGTCTGCCTGAACATCTGTCTTCCTCCTCTCTCAGACTCTCACCCCAGACCCTGGACATCCCCCAACCTGACCCCTCCTCTCCACTTATGCTCCATCATGCCCTCTGAATCTCATGATCAGTCCTGGCAAGAACATCTATAACCTCAATCTATTCTCAGGAGTCCACCTCACCTTTTTGTCCTAAGCACAACTTGGCAGCTTCTGAGGACATGTCTCCCCCACAGTCTTCTCTAGGACCAATGGTCCTCCTTCCTCTCTAACCTCTGGCCCCTCTGAGGTCAGAACCCTCAGGACTATCATTCACTACACCTCCATATCGCAATCTATTTTTCTTGTTACTCCCTCTCCCTCACTAAGGATTTTCAGAGTTTAGCTTGCTTATCACCATCTTTCTTACCACAAACAGATCTGAATCATTCCTGATGACTTCAGCATCCATGTAGGTGATCCTTTAATACCCTGCCCTCCTCACCTCCTCATCTTGTCCTCCAGTGAACCCCATCTTGGCCTCCCATGCCTATGGTCATGCCCCAGAACCTGACCCTCTGTAACTGCTATATTAAACATCACACACTTGTACCTCCTCTAGTCTCTTCCCTGTAACAAGTCATCAAACCTATTTAGACTTCCAATCTTTTGACCTAGTCAACTTTTCACTTTCTATCATCCCCTAATGGTTTCAAATCCCTTGATCCATCACTATAATCACTCTTTCTATATACTTTCAACTCTCTTGCCTATTTTTCCTTTCATCTTGTACACATACACACACACACACATATCTTGGTTTAATTCAACTCTCCATCTATCTCATGCTTGTCTGAACATGAAGGGCTGAATATAGCTGATAAAACTCACAACTCTGCTGATTGGCCTCATGTAACAATTATGACCATGGGCCTCAAATGGGCCTTTTGTGCCCCTCGACAATTCACTCCATTTATCTAGTCAATTGATAACCTTAACTCTCTGAAAAACCATTTCATACATTCTTTTCTCAGCAATTCCTTCTTTCATTTAGCCACGGACTTTGCTTGTTTCATCAAGGAAATGGAATAAATCAGAAGAGAATACCCGTGTCCCCCACCATCACAGCTGTCTTCTCACTGCGTGTGTGCTGTGTGCTCTGTACTGCCTCGTGCTACAAGGGATGCAGTGTCTGTGCTCCTATGTGAGGCCTGCCACGCCACTCCTGCCTGGAGTAACCACCTCTCTCACCTCCTCAATTGCTTCGGCAGTCATCTCCCGTCTCTCCTGCACCATGATTTCCCCCCTCTCTACTGAGTCATTGTAATTAACATACCAATATCTTGGAATATCTCCCATTTTTAAAACAAAAACACAAGCTCCCTTGATCCCACATCACTCTCCAGCCATCACCTATTTTTCTATTTGCCTTTATAGCACAACTTTTCAAGGACTGTCTCCACGATTCTAATGCTCACTCCACTCTCTCTATTGAACCTTTTCTACTCAGCCTTTTATACCTTTCATGCCACTGAAACTACTCTTATTTAGGTTACCAGTTAGCTCCACACTGCCAGGTTGAAGGTCATATTCACAATCTGACTGCTTAAGCTGCCTGCTCCTTCTTTTGGAAAGCCCTTTCTTCACGTGGCTTTGTAATCCAACTTTGGTTCTCCTCTTACCTTTATGCTCTGTCTCAGCCTCCTTTGTTGAATCCTCCTCATTTGGCCCATTGCTGAAAACTGATGTACTTCATGATCCAAAGCCCTAGGTCCAGTTTATCAGCAGCATTCAGTCCTCAAGTGATCTCACTTCATCCTTTCCTATAGTTTTAAATACCAACTACACATGTGGATATATTTGCATGCCAAACTTACACCTCCAATATCGACCTCTCTCTTGAAATCCTGGTGTGTATAGCTGATCGCCTGTTAGATATCTAATAGGAATGTCAAATCCAGTGTGTCTAAAACTGAACTCTTGATTTCTCATTTCTTTCAGATCGGCACCTCGCCCCAGTGTTATCTGTTAATGAAATCACTGTTCATCATGTTACTCAGGCCAAAAATCGTGTGGTTAATCTTGACTCCTTTCTTCCAGTTTCTTACCTGGATAGGCTCTACCATCAAGTATAACCTGAACCTGGGAGCTTCACATCAGCACTATTGCACCAACTTCATCCAAGTCACTGTTGTTCATCTTGGCCAGTGCAGTAATGGGTCCACTGGGCTCCAGGAACCCCCTTCTCTCATCAGCAATGCCCTCATGGTCTGGCCCCTGCAACCACTGTTGCCTCATCTGCCTCTTCACTCTGACTCCACTCCAGCCACACTACCGGTGCTCCTGGATCATACCAAGCACACTCCCACTTAGGGCAGTTGCACTCCCTCCCTGCTCTGTCTTGAATGCAGTCACTCAAGATACCCTTGTGACTCACGCCCTCGCTTCACTGATATCTCTGATCTGGTCTTCCCTAAAGTACCATGTTCCCATCACCCTCTATACTCGTCCCCGACTTTGTGTCTTTCTACCAATAATCCCACCCAAGATTATCTATGTGTTTAATTATGTCTCCACCACTAGAATTTCAGCTTCATGAGGGGAGGGACCTTATATGTTGTAACTCACTTTTGGATTCTCAGTGTACCCAGAAGAGTGCCTGACACATAATAGGTGTTCAGTAAGGTTGAATTGGCATATGCACATTGCTGTATGTAAAACAGATAGCCAAAGAGGACCAACTGTATAGCACAAGGAGCTCTACTCAATACTCTGTAATAACTTATATGGGAAAAGGATCTGAAAAAGAATAGATATATGAATGTGTAAAACTAAATCACTTTGCTGTACACCTGGAACTAACACAACATTGTGAATCAACTATAATATAAAATTTAAAAAATTTTGAATACTTATTGAATGAATGAATGAATGAACAAAACTTCCTTGTGAATCTTGGGTGGGATAAAAGCAGAGTATAAGACTGATTCTGAACAGCCTCACTCTATGTTTAGAAGTAGAATCTCCAGTGATCCCAAGTATCATCACTACTCTTCTCTTCCCTTATACAACATGAACTGTCCTAGAAATCTTCTAGAGAACATGGGATGGACGTTACAGTTATTTAAATCATAGGAAGTATTGAGCTTTTCAAATATACATGAAATCCCATCACTCCTCTGCTTGTTTTCTACTGTGCTTTGACTTATATTAAAAGTCTTATCCCAGCCATGTGAGCCGGCTCCAGCCTACCTCTGAATGTCATCTTGCACCAGCATCTTTCTTGCTCACCTCTCTGGAGTCACAGCAGTCCTGGGTTTCACCATGGTTCCTGCCTCAGCACCTTAGCACTTACCATTCCCTCCTCCTGAACACCCTTCCCTCAGATCTACACACAGCTGGCTTCTAAGGATTCAGACCCCAGTCTAAACCCCAAGTGCCCTCCCCTGCCCCTCTCGCCTCAGAAGTCTGCACCTATGACCCCGTTTTCCCCTTACATCATAACCTGGAGTGACTTTGCTGACTTTTACAAGTTTATTATGTTCATTCCCCCACTATAATGTGACCTCTGGAAAGCAGTGGCCCTGGTTGCCTTTCGCTGAGGTTCCCTCAGTGGGAGCCTACCTTAGGGAAGATGCCATGTGGCTCTTTGCTGCAGAAGGAAGCGCCTGCCCAGGCTTTAGGGCTGGTTTAGGGCTGTGCGCACATCAGAAAGCTGCTTTCCCACTACCCTCAGTCAGGCCTGGCTGACGTGGAGCTGGCGAAGACCCAGGCCTCCGCCTGGTGTCTCTGCCTGCCTGTCTCTGCCTGCCTCCCCCAGGACCTCTCAGGCCCTTACCTTGATGGCCCCCGTGGCTATCTGGATGTGGTGCAGCCGCCGCAGGGTGCTCTCTCTGTCGATGAAGTAGGAGGCTGCCAGCTGGTGCAGGGTCTCCAAGGACACGGCGGAGCTGTTCCCACTGCCCCCGATCACAGAGGCACTTCCTGCCGTCTCCGACTTCCGGCTCAGTTTCCGCTTGTCCACAAAGATGGTCAGGGACTCTTCTCCTACAGCAAACAACATGGGTGTCCTGGTGAGGCCCCCAGCTCCCCAAGCCCCTACCCGTAAGAACATGAAACCCTCAGACTGAGCCTTACTGTGGCCTCTGCTGACAGGCTTTTCCCATTCCTACCATGCTCGGAGCACTCTCATCAAACTGCACCACAGCAGAAGGGCATCACTGCATGAGAGGCCAGCCTCCTCCTCCTCACTTCTGTAATCTCCCAAAGCTCATCCCCCGCCCCTCCAGCTTATCCATTTAACATCCTTTATTGATCTCTGTCTCAGGCAATCTACCTCTATGGGGAAGATAAAATTCTCTCTCTCAAGTTGTTTATAAAAGAATCACCGTGGATATTTCTGCTCCCTAAGAAAGGGCAAAAGCCTTGAAGCTCAACCTCCCTTTTCCCCCTCAAACGCTCAACACCTAGGACATGTCAGCAGCTGGCCTGAACCCTTGGCGTGTTCCTTTGTAGTCCATAAGACAGTGAGCTAAATGTTATAATAAAGCCTGCTTTCTTCTTTCCAGGACAGAGAGAACTCTGCCTCTTTCCAGCTCTCAATTCTGCTCTGGGTCCTAGCCAGAGGTTGTACCACCCCACCTTTGCCTCCATCCAGCCCAGGATCATTGGAATCTGTTTGGCTGGTTACCAGTCTCTACAGAGTGGTAGCAGAGAGATCAGGAACTTAATGAACATTTACTTTTTTGCCTATGTGTCTGGGCTTCCCTGGTGGCTCAGGCGGTAAAGAGTCTACCTGCAATGCAGGAGTGCGTGGGTGCTAAGTCACTTCAGTCGCGTCCAACTCTGTGTGACCCTGTGGACAGTAGCCAGCCAGGCTCCTCTGTCCCTGGACAAGAATAATGGAGTGGGTTGCCATTTCCTCCTCCAGGGGATCTTCCCCACCAGGGATTGAACCCAGGTTTCTTATGTCTCCTGCATTGGCAGGCTGGTTCTTTACCACTAGTGCCACCTAGGCTGCCATGCAGGAGACGCAGGTTCAATTCCTGGGTTGGGAAGATCCCCTGGAGGAGGAAATGGCTACTCATTCCAGTATTCTTGCCTGGAGAATGCCATGGACAGAGGAGCTTGGCAGGCTACAGTCCATGGAGTCACAAAGCACTGGACATGACTGAGTGGACATACTACTGTAGCCACAGCCAATATTAGGATATGGAGAAACTTCAGCGTTAGATGGCTCAGCCAAAAGAAAACTGGGAGCGCCCCCTGCTGGCAAGTTCTTAGTAAACGTCTGTCCCCCAACCTCCTTACGCTACAACCCCCTCCCCAAGAGGATGCTTATAAGCAAAGAGCAATGTTCTGGCAATGAAATTGGATGTCAAGAGATTACACTGTTGACAAATGCACCAGAAGGAGAACATTTCCCGGTAAAAAAAAAAAAAAATGACAGGAAGAATAAAAGACCCAGGAAAAGTATCGAAGCTGTAGTCAATAGGTGTTAGAAAGCTATTTCCAATGGTCTGGCAACCAGCGAGTGTAGGATGGTAGGATCAAGGTACTGCTTACCTCCGAGGGTGGCAGAAAGTAGGAAGTGAGTGCCATACTTTTTGATCAGGCTTTCGGTGACCTGTTGCAGGTTGGGTCTCCTTCCCAGGAGGCGTATGTTCCGGATAAACTCTGGGGCAAGAGGCAGTGGCAAACTAAAGAAGTCCTTCCTTTCCAGAGCCAGGTTGTTCACTTTCCAACGTGCAAACTCCCTGGAGGGAAAGACAAGGGAAAGTTCATTGTATTCTGGGACAAGAGGAATAAAGTTGGGAGCAGGCGCGGTTCTTTCTTCACTCGCACAGCCTCATCTCCTCTCAGCACACATCTCTGCAGATGCAGGCACCAGTGCCTAAAAGAGGCCCTCTGGCGTCTCATTCCCAGGTGGTAAGAAATCCCTATCCCAGTTGACCTCCCAGAATATGCTCCCACCCGGCCTTCTCATTGGAGAGTGGCTTCCCTTCTCCCGAAGGCAGTCATGGTAGTAGTGTGTAGTAGGGGAAAAACAAACAATGAAAATATTGGAAGTGGTTTTCAGAAATAGGAAAATGAAAGAAAGTGTATTCACTTAGTCATGTCCGACTCTTTGCAACCCCATGGACTGTAGCCCACCAGGCTCCTCTGTCCATGGGGTTCTCCAGGCAAACATACTAGAATGGGTTGCCATTCCCTTCTCCAGGGGATCTTCCCAACCCAGGGATCGAACCCAGGTCTCCTGCACTGCAGGCAGATTCTTTACCATCTGAGCCACCAGAGAAGCAGAAATAAGACCTAGTCACAATTGCAACTCAGTGGATGAGTCACCTCACGACCTCTGTTACCCATTTTTGAAGTCAGAAGATTGGTTTAGAACAATAGTTCTTAAACTTTTCGGTCTCAAGATACTACCACACTCTTAAAAATGAAGAGCCCCCTGTATTCATGTGGCTTATATCTAATGATAATTACAACTTTAGAAATTTAAACTGAGAAATTTAAATCCACTTTTTCATTATAACAGAAATAAAGCCATTACAAGCAACATAAATAACATATTTGTGTGACAATCACTGTATGTTCTGAAGCAAAACAGATTTAGTAAGAAGAATGGCATTTTCTTTGCCTTTTGGCAAATCTCTTGAGTTTCTGGCTTAGCAGAAGAGAGCTGCATTCTTGTATTCTGTGTTCAATCTGTTGTGATAATTGTGAATATTCTTCTTTGGGACCACACTACACTCAACAAGCATACTTTCTTAAAGGTTAATTACTGTGTGGACTCTGAAACCATACCAATAAATTTTTCATACTCAGTTACATTAAAATCCAGTGTTCTATTATGCATTTCGAATGCATCTTTTTACTCTGTGATTTTGAAACATCATGTACTGGTCATCCATCTGCAAAATATAGGACCATTGAGTTATTCAGATCTTCCATATTTTGACATTTTTTATTATATAATATCAAAACATCATATTTGTTAATATCACCACAAATCTCATCAAAAAAGTCCTTAAATATTGGAAAGCTGTCAAGCTTATGATGACAAATACAAGTTTTCCAAAATTCTAATTTTTGTTTGAAAGCTTACATTTTATCACTGGTAATAAATACTGCCCGTTGTTTCCCTTAAAGAAGCAGGCTTGCTCCATTCTTTTATTTATTTATTTTTGAGAAACTGTCTGCCAAACACTACAATCTGAATAACCATAGTTTGTCTCTTGGTTGTTCAAGAAAATTTAAGTCGTTCCATGAAAAAAATGGCTATTTCAACTCAACTCAATCAGAAAACTATTTTTCTCTGAGACCACCATTCTTCAGTAACCTCAAACATGCCTTTATGTGTACTTTTCACTTTATCATACAAAATATTAAAAAGACATGAGCTCATGGTCAAGATCCAATAAAAATAGATTTTACTGCTTCAGGGGCATTCGTGAAGCTAACATGCATGTATATGTGTATGCATTTTGGTTCAAGTATGTAATGATGACTATATGACTACCAGCATCATTGAGTGAGACTGCCCTTATTCAATTTAAGATGCCAGCAGTTTCATTCACCATTACTTTTGCACATTTACTGCAATGTCAACATGGACATCTTGAAAGGAACTAAGGGGATATGCATTTTAAGAACCTTTATACTAAATGATGGCAAAGTTCCTTTCTAGTCCCATCTGGAACGTTAATATTCATGCTTTTCTCCTCACTGAAATATTTGTATTTTAAAGGATGAAATTTAAATGAATATATCCACTAGTAAAAAGAAAAAAAAAAAAAGAGGGAGTTCTTTTCCATTGCCTCCCAAATTATACTAGAAAGGATCAGCTCCACTGCCTTAGAAAACCACAACATGTAAATAAAGTCTTAACATTCTCACTCAACTCTGCTCTTTATAATAGTGCCAAACCTTGGTCTAACCTTCCCTCCAAATCTATGAAGCAAAAATGACAAGGCCACAGAAAAAAATAATTCAGAATAAATAAATAAAGAGCATGTCCACTGGAGACTATAGAATCCTCCTATCTAATTCCAGAAACTAAGAGAGGGGGCATGTTCCAAACATTACCAGAGAAATAAAGGAAAAGAGATGACTAATAATTCATGGGTTCCCACAAAACCTTTTACAATCCCCATTGTGTGGTTTTATTTATCTAAGCAGACAAGTTCATAATAATGCATTATCATTTATTTCCTTTGTGTGGGAAATGCTAAACTTTAATTAAAGTAGGGTATTTGTGAAAAGTATTTTCTATCTCAAATCCCACTGCAGCATAATGAACAGTTGCTTGGTTTCACTTCTTACTGGCTGGACAGCCAATCAAACACATAGAGGAGCTTACTAAAAAAACAAAAACAAAACAAGACCCAGCCATGTTCTGCACACCAGACTCACTTCAGCTTTAAGGACACATATTGAAAGTGGGGCTTCCCTGGTGGCTTAGACAGTAAAGAATCTTCCTGCAATGCAGGAGATCTGGGCTCCATCCCTGAGTGGGGAAGATCCACTGGAGGAGGAAATGGCAATCTACTCCAGTATTCTTGCCTGGAGAATCCCATGGACGGAGGAGCCTGGCAGGCTGCAATCCATGGGGTCACAGAGAGTCAGACACGACTACACACACACAAGGACTATACTGAAAGTGAAGGGATGATCAAAGATATCCCATGCAAATGGAAACTAAAAGAAAGCTGGGGTAGCTTATTTAAAAAAAAATAGGTGTAAAGTCAAAGACTATAATAAGAGACAAAGAAAGTCATTACATAATGATAAAGAGATTGATTCATCAAGAAAATATAACATTTATAAATATTTATGCACCCAACATAGAAGCATCTAAATATGGAAAGCAAATAATAATAGATCTGAAAGGAAAAATAGACAGCAATGCAATAATAGAAGGCAACTTCAGTACCCCACTTTCAAAAATGGAAAGATCATCCAGACAGAAATCAGCAAGTAAACACTGGACTTAAACTACATGTTAGACTAAGTGGACATAACAGATATTTATTTATAGAATATCCCATTCATCAGCAGAATATATTTCTCAAACACACATGGATCATTCTCCAGGATAGCGCATATATTAAGCCACTAAACAAACCTTCATAAATTGAAGAAGACTAAAATCATATCACACATCTTCTCTGACCATAATGGTATGAACTTAGAAATCAATTACCAAAAGAAAAATGGAAAATTCAAATTCACTAATGCATAGAGATTAAACAGCAGGCTCCCAAACAACCAGTGAATCAAAGAATATATCAAAAAAATAAAATCTTGAGACAAATGAAAATGGAAACACAAATGCAAAAACCTGTGGGAAGTAGTAAGGGCAGTTCTAAGAGGAAAATTTATAGCAATAAATACCTACATTAAGAAAAAATAAAGACCTTAAATAAACAATCTAACTTTATACCACAAGGCACCAGAAAAAAAGAACAAACTAAGCCCAACGTTAGTAGAAGAAAGAAAATAACAAGATCAGAGTGGAAATGAATGACATAGTAACTAAGAAGACAACAGAAAAGACCAATGAAACTTAGACTATTTTTTGAAAGGTTAAATAGACAAATTGTTAACTAGACTAAATGAAGGCAGAACCAAAAATAGACTCAGATTAGAAATGAAAGAAGAGACATTAAAAATGACACCACACAAAGGATAAAAGACTACTACAGAAATTAGGCAACCTAGAAGGGATAGATAAATCTACCAATACAGAATCATTAAGAAATAGAAAACCTTAACAGTCAAATTACTAATAAAACCAAAAACAAAATTCCCAATGCACAAAAGTACAGGACCAGATGGCTTCAATGGCAAACTCTACCAAACATTTAGAGAAGAATTAACCTGATCCTTCTCAAACTCTTTCAGGCAAATAGAAGAGGAGGGAAACTTTCATACTCATTTTATTAGGCCACCTTTATCCTGATACCAAAACCAGACAAGGACATTATAAGAAAAGAAAATAGCAGGCCAATATCCCCAATAAACATAGATGCAAAAATTCTCAACAAAATGTTAGCAAACTGAATTCAATAGTACATTAAAAGGATAAAACACCTTAATCAAATGGGATTTATTCCAAAGATGCAAGGATCAATATGATACACCATATTAACAAAACAAAGGATAAAAATCATATGATTATCTCCATAGATGTAGAAAAAGCATGTGACAAAATTCAACATTCATTTGTGATAAAAATTCTCAGCAAAGTGGGTACAGAGGGAACAAGTGCAAGCCTGCATGCTTAGTGACTCAGTCGTGTCTGACTTCATGACTCTGCAGACTGCAGCCCACCAAACTCCTCTGTCCACAGGATTCTCCAGACAATAATACTGGAGTGGCTTGCCATTTCCTCCTCTAGGGGATCTTCCCAGCCCAGGGATAAAAGCCAGGTCTCCTGCTTTGCAGGTGGATTCTTTACCATCTGAGCTACCAGGAAAGCCTCAACATTATAATGGCCATCAATGACAAGCCCACAGATAATATCATATTCAATGATGAAAAGCTGAAAGCTTTTTCTCTAGCATCAGAAATAACACAACATTGTCCATTCTCCTCACTTTTATCCAAGATAGTACTGTAAGCACTATCAAGAAATAACAGGCAAGAAATAAGTCACTCAAATCGGAAAGAAATAAGTAAAATTGTCTCTACTGGTAGATGGCATAATATTATACATAGAAAACCCTAAAAACTTCACCCAAAACTGTTAGAACTAATAAATTCAATAAAGATGAAGGATACAAAAATATACAAATACAGTTGGATTTCTATAAACTAATGGTGAAATATCAGAGAAATTAAGGAAACAATCCCCATTTACATTTGCATTAAAAAGAATAAAATACCTAGGAATAAATTAAATGAAGGAGGTAAAATATTCAAACACTGCAAACTGTAAGTCACTGATGAAAGAAATTAAGAAGACACAAATAAATAGGAAAATATTCCATGTTCACGCATTGGAAAAATCAGTATTGTTAAAATGCCCATACGACCCAAAGCAATTGCAATCCCTATGAAAATTCCAATGGTATTTTTTACTACTTTCTACCAAAGTAGAAAAGACAATCCTAAAATTAGTATGGAACCCCCAAATACTATGACCAGCCACAGCAACCCTGAGTAAGAGGACAAAACTGGAAGTATCACACTTCTTGTTTCAAATTATACTACAAAGCTATAGTAGTCAAAACAGTATGATATTGACATTAAAAAATAGACACAATTGATTGAAGGAACAAAACAGAGAGCCTAGAAATAAACCCACACATGTAAGGGGCCAAAAATATTCAACGGAGAAAAGATAGTCTTCTTTGAGATAATGGGAATGATAATTGGAAAATTGGATAACTATATGCTAACAAATTAAACTGGACCCCTAAATTACATTATACATAAAATCAATTCAAAATGGATTACAGAATTGAACTTAAAACTTGATACTATAAAACTCTTAGAAGAAAACCTAGGCAATAAGCTCGTTGACATGAATCTTGGTGATGTTGTTTGTTTCTGGCACCAAACAATTGTCCCTGATTTGTTAAAGACCACATTTAGATGTTATTAAATAACAAAGAATTTCTATCCTATCAATTTCTATTCTATTAAATTGTTAGAGGGTGAAAAACACAAGGACTCTTCTATTTTCCACAGTTTCTTACAGTGGTGAAATACCCTCACTGAAAGGTAAAACCATCTTAAAAAAGAGGTGGCTCCCACTTTAATTAAATCTAGTAAATAAAAACTGGTGGTCACATTGCTTACTCAGTGCACTTCATTCAAGACTGCTGACTAGTATCTCCTTCAAGAAACTTGCCCTGACTACCCCATCCAAAAGGGCATCCCCATCACTCACTCTCTGTCTCTATGCTTTATAAATCTTTTTAGCACTTACCACTAGCTGAAATAATACATATTTTCAATTCTCTTTCTCTCCCGCTAGAACATAAATTCTGTGAGGGCAGGAATGATTCTGTCTTATCCAGCAGCAATAAAATAATGCTAGATATTCCAAAACAGAACAACAGTAGATATTCAGTAGATGTTGTTGAATGATTCTCTCATTTATTTTGTTTATTTAAAATAAACAATCATTTATGTCACAGCTCTCCTAATCCTCTAGTTGTTTGCAAATTATTGACAACTTGATAAAAGAACTTACAGGATGAGAATACATAGAAGCAAAAAGCACTTAATGATTGACGTGAAATAAAAGTAAAGCATTCTAAATGTGTATGCATATCAAAGGGAAAATTAAATTTGACTTATAAAAATGTAACTTAAGGGCATACTTCTGTGACTTCTTATATATAAATCAAGGCACTGATATTTTCTTATGCTTTGGTAAACTGAGTCTGGGTCCTCTTCCATTGTTGTCAGTGGACATGGACAACTTCCGATGACTGTCCACAGTCCACACACACAAGTCCAGTGAGTACAGAGCGCCCATTCGGACTCGGCTGTGCTTTACACTCAGTGGTAATGATCTCGAGCTCCAACCCTCTATACTGTGTCTAACAACAATTTTTGCCACACTCACAGAGTTAAAGATCCCCAAAGAGGCAATGATCCTGAAGTCTTGTACTTTTCCTTAGTCTTAACCTTCTGTTGTCCAACATGAGACTTGACGTATTTTATTGTATCACGTATTTTATCCAAACCAAACCAAAGATCTGACTGTATCTTATGTAAGTTGAATATACTGAAGTTCAGAAAACTTAGTCAGTTGCCTGATGTCACAGGACTACCAAGAGGGAAACTGGGGCTGTTAGGAGAAGCATTTGAGTACGATTCGCCAATCGTTCTCCTGTCGTTGTGTACACTCACAATTCTCTGTATGTTTTGAACTGGGATCAATGAATGAGGCTTCTCAGGCCTGAGGAGACAAGCACAGGTAGTTCAGCCGCCCCAGACCCTGCCCAACTGCCCCAAGGGCTGAGGGCATCAATACATGGACACACCTGTCCATGATGCATTTGTAGCAGCACACATGCCAGCCTGCACAGAAGCTGAGGCCCTCTCTTCCATTCCTCTTGCATCACAAGAAAACCATGAATTAGTTTCCCGAAAGCAATATAACCATTTGGCGTTAGAACCAGAACAAAATCTAGTGTCCTAACCCTCTCTCAGAGCTATTAACAGCAACTATGATTATGACGACAATCATAACAATGAGACCCAGAGAAGTTAATAACTTGCAAAAAATCACACAGTAAGTGGCAGAGCTGAGATCAAAACCCAGGTCAATACCATACTGCTGTTTCTATAACACAGTTTTCCTTTGTGTACTTTCAATTAAGTGTATTTTACTTTATGCTAATTCTTTTTAAGTGTTTACTGTCTTTTAACAAAATATTTTCATTGCCCAGAACACTTACTTCCTTTTATTACCTACACTAAACAGAATGTACTATATATCCAAAGCATAGGGCGAGGCATACGCCAAAGCAAAACCCTCTTTGGACAAAGGTAGTTTCAAGACACCCATTTGTGGGAGGAAAATTGAGACCTAGGGAAAAAAAAAAATCAAGTCCATGCACCGGGTACCATGCAAGGAATCAGAGATGAAGGCCTGAATCCGGTGCCTATGCCTGCTCTGGAAATCATAACACAGAATAACAAACGACTTCGAAAATGAATGATACTGTCTTAGGAAGCTTTTTATGAGCCAATAATAAAAAAAATAATGGTTAACATTTAATGAATTCTTAGCATGTGCCAGGCATTCCAAGTATCTTGCAAGTATTAACCAACATAATAGTCAAAATATTCAATATAATATTGAAATATAATATTGAAAATATTTGATATAATATTCAAACGACCCCTATAAGTAATAAAATATAATTATCCTCATTTTACAGACAAGGAAATTGAGGCACAGATAATACCCAAAGTCAGGAATTAAACACAGGCTGCCTGGCCCCAAGATCCACAGTATTCACCATGATGTTATACCACCTCCCCTGCGAAACTCAAAGGGGCAGTTGTGATTTTGTGAGTGGAAGCACACGTGTGCAGGCAGGTACGCTGTGCGTGTGTAAGTGGTAGGAGCATGTCACTGGAGAAAAATACTCTCCCCAAACAAACAAAAACCTCTTCCATAAACTGGTAGGGCACCGAATCAGAAATAAGCATCAGGCTTCTGCTGGTGGCAGGAAGGTTCGGGCTGCGAGGGCACCCAGCGGTTTTCCCTTCTACTTCACTAAATTTCCTGCCTGCCCTTTGGGGCCCTTCACTGAATCAAAATAATGGAGAAAACATCTGTGAATGGAGTTTGAGCCAAAGTGGTAGAAATTGTGCTTACAGAACTTATTAACCTGGTTCCTTCCAGCATCTGAAAACCTCAGAAGGCAATACTGGAAGGCAGCCTGAGCTATTCAAAGAGTAAATGTTCATTTCCAATTTTTCATTTAGTAGTGGGTTTTTTTTTTTCATAATAAAATAATCAAGGCTCTTTTTTTCCCTAGGAAAAGGATGTTTTCTATATATCAATTACATTAACACATACTACTTCAATTAAGCCATCATCTTTGTTTCAATTAAGACATCAAGTAAATTTCCATTTCAATTTAGCCATTTCTCCTAAAATCTTCTCCTACTGTGACTGTTTCACAGTCAACAGTATGTGAAAGCAAACATTTTAAGCACTAGGGAAGCCCATTTGGAAAGGACCCTTAAAGCAGCAAAGGGCGAAATCAAGGGCCACCAGAGCTCTCCAGTGTGGACTCTGCCTGCAAAGGTGTTCATCCAGCACTTCAAAAAGGTGCTGGAATTAACAGAAGTTTGGGCCATTTGCTATTGCATTTTAAATTAGCCTAGAGTGAATCACACATATTTCTGTCAAAGGATTTAGCATACCCATACAATCATTAATAACCAAAACAAAGTTTAGGGAAGATATGATCCAGACTGGGCTTCCGAGGTGGCACTGGTGGTAAAGAGAGTGCAAAGTCGCTCACTCGTGTCCGACTCTTTGCGACCCCATGGACTGTAGCCCACCAGGGCTGTCTGTGGAAATTTTCAGGCAAGAGTACTGGAGTGGGTTGCCATTTCCTTCTCCAAAAGTGGTAAAGAACCCGCCTGCCAATGCAGGAGACATGAGACTCGGGTTCCACCCCTCGGTTGGGAAGATCCCCTGGAGGAGGGCGTGGCAACCACTCCAGTATTCTTGCCTGGAGAACCCCTTGGACAGAGGAGCCTGGCAGGCTACAGTCCATAGGATCGCACAGTCAGACACAACTGAAGTGACCTAGCAGAAGTGATTGTAGTTATCTTTGCCTCAAACTGCTCAACACTACTGGTCCAGATTGCCAATACATGATGCTTCTGCTTATACATGAGTTGAGGGATTTTTCTGGGATCCAAAGGGGCCTGTGACAGGAGAGCTAAACGGGCAGCCGAGTGCCAAGCCTCAGGCAATGGGAGCTTCAGCAGGGCCTGGGGAGCAGGCCAGCTCTGGATCTGAAGAAAAAGGGCCTCCGATTAGAAGACTAAATGGCTACAAGGTGTTCCCAGTTTGAAAACTGTAAATGAAAAGGGGTGCCCCCACGTCACAGCTACCGACACGCGTGTCACCCTCCCCCGAAGTACTTGTTCCTCTGTCACACACAAGGTCAACAAGAACTGCTAGCAAGAGCCCCCACCCTGCAGAGTCCTGTACTCTTAGTCATGAAAGAGGCAAAGAGCACAGCTGGTGGCTTCCATCCAGGTGAGATTTCCAGCAGCAATGTGCTGAAGAACCACTTTTTGGGCTTGTAAACTGAGAATCTGAGAATCTCTTATATATTGAGAATATCAATCCAGCCCCTTTGAAGAGTCATGATCCATGAGCTTCCCTCCCTATGAAACCTTAAGGGAGAAAGTATTTTTTAAAAAATCCATAGTTTAATCAGAAATAGAGTTAAAGATGTAGAAAATAAACTAATGGTTATCAGGGGTCAGTTGTTCAGTCACCCAGTCGTGTCTGACTCTTTGTGGTCCCATAGACTGCAACATGCCAGGCCTCCCTGTCCCTCACCATCTCCCTAAATTTGCCATTGGGGTGCCATTGAAGGTAACTAATAAGGACCTACTGTATAGCACAGGAAACTCTACTCAATACTCTGTAATGACCTATATTGGAAAAGAATCCAAAAAAGAATGAATATATGCATATGTGAGCTTCCCTTGTGGCTCAGCTGGTAAAGAATTCACCTGCAGTTCTGGCAGCGTTTGATTCTTGGGTTGGGAAGATTCCCTGAAGAAGAGAAAGGCTACTCACTCCAGTATTCTGGCCTGCAGAATTCCATGGACTGTATAATCCATGGGGTCACAAAGAGCTGGACACGACTGAGCAACTTTCACTGCCACTTTCATAACTGATTTACTTTGCTATATGGCAGAAACTAACACAACACTCAGAGAAGGCGATGGCACCCCACTCCAGTACTCTTGCCTGGAAAATCCCATGGACAGAGGAGCCTGGTAGGCTGCAGTCCATGGGGTCGCTAAGAGTCGGATATGACTGGGCGACTTCACTTTCACTTTTCACTTTCATGCATTAGAGAAGGAAATGGCAACCCACTCCAGTGTTCTTGCCTGGAGAATCCCAGGGACAAGGGAGCCTGGTAGGCTGCCGTCTCTGGGATTGCAGAGTCGGACACGACTGAAGCGACTTAGCAGCAGCAGCAGCAACACAACACTATAAGCCAACTATACTCCAATAATTTTGTTTAATCCATAGTTTAAAAACAAAAACAAAACTATACCTCAGTGAGGCTGAAACTTAGTAATAATGAGCACTGCAACCTACAATATGGGTGATGGTACTGAGACCTCATGTTAAGAGCCGATTATTATTACCAGTTTTCCACATGTCTTTTCCTCTGCGTGGGAAGCACATTTAGGCTCATTTCCAAGACCACCAATATGGCTGCCATTTGGAAAATCACATTTCCTGTATCCCAAGAGAGTGGCTTAGCCCAGCCCCCTCCTCAGCCCAGTCCAGCTCCGCGCTCCTGCCGGCTTGTTCCATCCTGTCCCAGTGTCAGTGTGCCCCTGAGTGCCCAGAGCCCATTTGTTCCCCCTAAATTAGAATCCAGCCTGGTTTTACCGGGGAGGGATTCCATGCTGTTTCCAGCAGAGCCAATTGATCATCACCTGCTCACTCAGGCAGCAGTTCTAAAAGAGGTTCTGGTACTACCTGAGAGGCTGGGAGAGGCCTTAAGGTCACCTGTAAGTTCACCTGTAAGTCCAAGATGCCCAACTCCAGCTCTACTTTGAACACAAAGGCGGAAACAGTGGGCTGGTGTGGTCAGCAATGTCTCCCTTTTCTAGTCCTTATCCCTCCTTATCCATTTCCAACAACTTCTCTTTGGGGGGTAACCACCTCCGAACTTTAGTATTTAAAGGGCTGCAGTGATAATAGGGACTGAACTATCATCCTCCAAAAGGCTGTTTTGATATGAACCATACTTTTAAGAAAAAATACATAACTGATTTTCCTTGAAAAATGAAGGAAGACACAGGCCAGGTCATTAAATAAAATAGTTAAGAACTTTGGAGAGAAAAAGATGGGTTGGCTTTAAGCCAAGTACAAAAATAGATTTCCTGTCATTTTTCCTGTGACTTGACATTGTCTATGGAAATTGTCAACCAATGGCTATGGGAAAACTTCTTACATACCACCCAGTTCTAGATGAATGCAAATATCTTTGTTCTCAGAGCCCACCTATCTCTTGGAGAGTTGCCTTTTTCCGACTAGCTTGATACTAGCCAATATGACATGAGTCAACACTGAGTGTTGGACTGTTGATTTTCCTAAGGATTCTAGGAAAGAAGCATTCTCTTTCTTCATCTTTCCACCAATATTCTTTGTATTTCAGGCTATTTCTCTCTTCACAGAACTCAATCCATCAAGCTAAGGCATCATCATGTTTTCCTTTTCATAGGACTCATATTCTTTGCCTTAGGAAATTCACAGGAAAAAGAACAGCCAAAGCCAACATATACATTGAAGGATGCCTGTTATTTACCTCAGTGACTCAGTCAAGGTGGTTTCATGCTCTTAAGGTGGATATTTTAGAGACTGAGGGATATATCATGCTTTGGCTCCTGTACAGAAGCCAGTATTTCTAAATACATCATATCATCAAGAGATTTCCATCTCAACAACAGCTCACTATAATGTACTTGGCTATTAGAGTCTTTACTGCTATAATGAATAAGACATGATTAATCTGAGCTATAAAAATAAATTATAATAAAACCATAACCTCTTGTATTGGCATAGAGTTTTCCCTTAGTTTTGTAAAAAAAAGAAAACTGTACACAATTTTTACACAAGCTCAACAATTTTAGAAATGCAAGGACTTCAAAAAAGAGGAAATGGATTTATCACTACTTGACTTTTTATGAACTTTTTAGAGGTTAACAAACGAAGAGATAGAAATTGAGAAAAAGGGCCAAGTCTCCATTGATCAGCGGTAGAGTTTGGTGAGCACCCACGTCACGGCACAAGTGGTTTTCTACCTTTGTCTATGACCTGTGTTCAAGTTCAAAGACCACTGTCCCTCTTTGTCATGTTGACACTTCCCAGGAAATTCTTTTGTCCCGTTTACCACTGCGGCTGGGAGAAATCTCCAGGCAGAAAAACTCCAGTCCAGAAGCATTTGGTTAAATAATGTCTCGGCCCCTGCAACTCTAGGAGGCACAGAAGCAGAAAGAAGTCCAGCCCATCCCACATGCTCCAGTGCCCCCAGTCCACCCACTGGAAGAATTCAAGAAGCCTGGCATGGAGGTAATTCAGCAGCCTGCTGTGTTCTCAAACAACGGTCCGTAAACAATGATTGGCCAATTTCATTCTAATCTTCCCAATTTTGCTCTAATTAAAATCAAGCTGTAGCTTTCAAACAGTTTAATTAAGGCTGATTGGGAGAAATGGGGAGGGGAGACTCAAGTTTAAAGGAGGAGGACGGGATCCCTGGTGAACCTCGCACCGCACAGTCCGGGCTCAGGGGTGTGGAGAGGGTGCTGAGAGTGGTTATGCTTGCGGAATCAATAAGATATACAGCAGACACATTGAAATGAAGGACTAGTGGATCTAGGAGACTAGAAGGAACTGAAAATGGAGCTAAGGCCTGTGTTTTCCAAGGCACAGAAACCTCAGCTCTGCCCTGACCTCCAAACCTGCTCCCCACAGCTCATCTTTTTAACTGAGGAGAAAATAGCTTTGTTCACTACTCTTCACCTCCTGTTGTGGTTGTCTTTGCTCAGCAAGCTGACAGCCCATGCCAGGCTTCTCCCCAGCAAACATCCACGGGCTTCCAATCATCTATTTAACCCCAAGAGAAATCCCCCTGACTGGCAGTTCCTTCTGTTATTTGACAAGTTTATTCCTGTTGCAATGAGAAAGCCCTTCTGGTATTTGGGTGCATTTGCTTTTTATACAGGTCACTCTTCTTTGGATTAACTATTTTTAGTTCCTTCAATACAGCTTCCAGATCCCTAGACTGTCTAGTCAAAGCTATGGTTTTTCCAGTAATCATTCATGGATGTGAGAGTTGGACCATAAAGAAGGCTGAGTGCTGAAGAATTGATGCTTTCAAACTGTGGTGCTGGAGAAGACTCTTGAGACTCCCTTGGACAGCAAGGAAATCAAACCAGTCAATCCAAAGGGAAATTAACCCTGAATATTCATTGGAAAGACTGATGCTGAAGCTCTAATACTTTGGCCACCTGATGCAAAGAGCTGACTCACTGGAAAAGAAGCTGATGCTAGGAAAGATTGAAGGCAGAAGGAGAGGGGGATGACAGGATGAGATGGTTGGATGGCATCACCGACTCAACAGGCATGAGTTTGAGCAAATTTGGGGATATAGTGAAGGAGAGGGAAGCCTGGTGTGTTGCAGTCCATCGGGCCGTAAAGTCAGACACAACTTAGCAACTGAACAACAAAAAATGTAGCTATAAGATACTGCCTTTTAGCCTGAGACCCATAATAAGCATCATTGGAGGAAAGACCTAATGGCCCTTGTGCAGACGCACAACCTGTAGTATAGATAACTCAGCCAACCTACAGGCGCTGAGTGAGCAAAATGATTATTGTTTTGAGCTACTGAGTGTGGGGGATCTTATTATATCCATGGCCATAATTAACTGATACACACCACAAACTTGTCTTATTTTATAGACAAGCTAGCTGAGACTCAGATAATTAAAGTATCTTTATCAAAGATAATAACCAACCAAAATTGAGGATAGGTCTTCCCTAGTGGTCCAGTGGTTAAGAATCTGTCTGCCAATGCAGAGGACACAGGTTCGATCCCTGGTCCAGGAAGATTCCACATGCCATGTAGCAACTAAGCCTGTGTGCCACAATTACTGAGCTCATGAAGCCACCAGAATGAGAAGCCCGCACACCACAACTAGAGAGTAACCCCTGCTCACTGCAACTAGAGATAGCTCACACATAGTAACAAAGACCCAGTGCCTGCAAAAATAGATAAATATAATTTTCTTAACAGTGAAGATAGACTGTGATCTTTCTCCTATATACATTTCCTTCACTGATGCACCTGAATATTGCATTTCTTTTTTGAGACAAACATTCTGGGCTAACAGTAATCTCATGGTGAACCAGACACCTCCACATTTTTTCCACCCTTAGACATTTTTTCCACAGCTAAGCCAGGATTCCTGTACTCTATTTATGCAGTTGACATTTTGAACTTAAACTCAGGGCTCTCCATTTCCCCCTTTTCTTGCATTTCTCTCCTTTGTGGAAGAGACTGGAAAGTTGTTCTGTAAGTAATTTAATTTTCCTCCTGAACTCACAGAGAGCTTTCTCAGCTTCCTCTGCATTTTAGCATAAGCACATGACTGAGTTTTGGCCAGTGGAATATCAACCAAGATCTAGCCCACAAGACTGCCTATGAAATCATTCATGTTCTCTCTCTTTCCTTGTTTAGTAGGACCCACAGGGGAACTCTGAGGCCCGAAGTAATGACAGTGACTGGATAGACAGAAAGAGTCTTGGTTCTGAATGATTTCACAGGGCAGTCTCCTCTTAATCCAATCACAAATTGCACTGGACATGAGCAAAAATAAAAAAAAATAAACAAACATGATTTAAGTCACTGAGATTTGGGGACCCTTTGTGCCAGCAGTTAGCCAACTCTAATTCCACCCTGATCGTGCAGATGCACAACTTGTGCACACACACAACCTGAGCATGGTTGACTCAGCCAACCTACAGATGCTGCATGAGAAAAATGACGGTTTTAAGCTACAGAGTCTGCAGGATATTTCTATAACCATATTCTTGGTCGCAATCTCATATTGCAGCCTGGCAAGTAATCTTCACTTGATATTATTACTTACCTGGATAAGTGTGTGTTGTGTGTGTTGAGTCGCTTTAGTTATGTCTGACTCTCTGCAGTCCTATGGACTATAGCCCACACACAGGGTTTCTCTGTCCATGGGATTCTCCAGGCAAAAACACTGGAGTAGGTAGCCATTTCCTCCTTTAGGGGATCTTCCTGACCCCGGGATCGAACCTGTGTCTCTTATGTCTCCTGCATTGGCAGGCAGGTTCTTTAGCACTAGCATCTGCATAAGGGTCCCTTTCAATTATCTAATTTTATTGCCTATGTGGTCAAGCATCCATGCTCTCATATCGCCCCAGTTCAGTAACATTCCCATATGTGCGTCTTTCATCCTTACTTTGTGAGTCCAGATGGAAATGATGTTGGTCTTGAGGCCTTGACTTCAATGCTGTGGGATCGTGGTGCATGAGTTGTGTTCCACAGGGAAACCACCTGTCACTGTTAAGGATTTATTTGGGACTATCTACTCCTTGGAAGGAAAGTTATGACCAACCTAGATAGTATATTCAAAAGCAGAGACATTACTATGCCAACAAAGGTCCATCTAGTCAAGGCTATGGTTTTTCCAGTAGTCATTATGGATGTGAGAGTTGGACTGTGAAGAAAGCTGAGTGCCAAAGAATTGATGCTTCTGAACTGTGGTGCTGGAGAAGACTCTCGAGAGTCCCTTGGACTGCAAGGAGATCCAACCAGTCCATCCTAAAGGAGATCAGTCCTGGATGTTCATTGGAAGGACTGATGCTAAAGCTGAAACTCCAATACTTTGGTCACCTCATGCAAAGAGCTGACTCATTGGAAAAGACCCTGATGCTGGGAGGGATTGGGGGCAGGAGGAGTAGGGGACGACAGAGGAAGAGATGGCTGGATGGTATCACTGACTTGATGCACATGAGTTTGAGTGAACTCTGGGAGTTGGTGATGGACAGGGAGGCCTGGCATGCTGCGATTTATGGGATCGCAAGGAGTTGGACACGACCTTGACTAAACTGAACTGAAACTATAAAATCATTGGATAAATTAACTCAGGATACAGTTCGGGAGAACAATATGTAGATTTGAAGTGATAAATTTGATTAAGGCATGAAGATTGCAGTAGAAAGAGTTTGAAGGGCTTCCCCTTCTTTGTTACATCTTTTTCAATGAATCTTTCTTCATTTTCTCTTTCTTCCTAAGATTTTCCACTCTATTGTTTTCCATATTTATTCTCAAGAGATCCCTCACAAGAAGAATATGCACTTATCTTTAAATAAAACAAATTTATTTTTTAGTTATCACCAAATAAGCCTATAAAAAAAGTCCTATTATTCTACCCATTTGATTGATGAGAAATATGAAGCTCAGATACGAAACAACTTGTACAAGTTCACACAGCTAGAAGTAGTAGAAGGTCAGTTTAAACCCACATAGTATAAATGTAGAGCCTGAAGCCTCACCTGCTTGCTTTCTGCTTCATCTAATTCAGTCCCAGATCACCCTACTCTTAGGGAGTGACTTCGTTCTCTTATATCCTTACATGTGTTAGACACGGTACGGGAATCTAAAGCTACAAAGGTGAAATACATGTTTTTTGTCTTCAGGAGCTCAGAGCCAAGTGAAGAGCAAACAGAGATAGTCAAATAAATAATTAACTAAATGTACAAAATAAGTTCTAAAGCAGAAATATGAACAGTTGTCGTGGAACCAGAAGTAGGAATAACTAACTTGTCTGTGGGAGCCAAAAAAGATGCTATAGGGTGGTGATATTTGGATACGGGTTTGAAAGGTGAGTTAGAGCTTAGCTGGTAGAGAAAATGACAAGAGCTTTGCTGGAAGACGAAATGGGATATGGAAAGGCACATGGGATCTTAGGAAGTCTTCTGCATCTGGGCAAATCTGGAGATGCTCACTGAGACTGAAACAGAGTTATCCTGCTTATCCTCTGCAGGAAGAAATACAGAGGATAAGCAGGTGGGGTATGATCAGTGGCACAATGTCAGAATTCAAGGAATAACTATTGGAACAGTGAATCTAGATTCATTCTCTCACCATAAACCCAGAAAGAGAAATGCCAGGCTGGATGAATCACAAGCTGGAATCAAGATTGCTGGGATAAATATCAATAACCTCAGATATGCAGATGATACCACCCTAATGGCAGCAAGCAGAGAGGAAATAAAGAGGTTCTTGATGAAGATGAAAGAGGAGAATTAAAAAGTTGGCTTAAAACCCAAGATTCAAAAAACTACAATCATGACATCCAGTCCCATCAATTCATGGCAAATAGATGAATAAAAAATGGAAACAGTGACAGACTTTATTTGGGGGAAGGGGCTCCAAAATCACTGTGGATGGTGACTACAGCCATGAAATTAAAAGACATTTGCCCCTTGGAAGAAAAGTTAGGACAAACCTAGACAGCATATTAAAAAACAGAGATATCACTTTGTCAACACAGGTCCATCTAGCCAGAGCTATGATTTTTCTGGTAGTGATGTATGCATGTGAGAGTTGGACCATAAAGAAGTCTGAGTGCCTAAGAATTGATGCATACTTTCTAACTGTGGTGCTGGAGAAGAGTCTTGAGAGTCCCTTGGACTGCAAGGAGATCCAACCAGTCAATCCTAACGAAAATTAACCCTTAATATTCATTGGAAAGACTGATGTTAAAACTCCAATATTTTGGCCACCTGATACAAAGAGCTGACCCATTGGGAAAGACCCTGATGCTGGAAAATATTGAGGGTGGGAGGAGAAGAGGATGAGAGAGGATGAGATGGTTGGATGGCATCACTGACTCGATGGACATGAGTTTGAGCAAAGTTCAGGAGACAGTGAAGGACAGCGAAGCCAGGCGTGCTGTAGTCCATGGGGTCACAAAGCACTGGACACGACTTAGCAGCTAAATAGCAACAAAAACCCACAACATATTTCCCACTTTTCTTGTAGAACTGATGCTTCAGGTCCTGAACAGAGTCACCACATTTTCTGAGGTGCACCATGACCTATATCACTAATTTTCAAGAACTGCACAGAATACAAGAAGTTAAAGAAAATCTGTGGAGAGGGAAAGTGCTTGGTCTGAGAAACTCCAGAATGGTGAATTGATACTGATCTGTGACAAAAGTCTTGAGCACTTTGAAAGGTGACTAAGCAAGCAAGCTCTCCAGGAGCCAGAAAAAAAAAACCAAAAACCTTATGTTGACATCAATTTCTTGTTTATTATCTCTTTCCTTGTTTACCAGGGCCCAGTAAAGAACTCAGAGGCCCTAGGTGATGACAGAGTGATGGGATATGAGTCTTAGTCCTGAATGATATCATGAAGGTCCAAGATGGAAAAGAGAGAGGAGGGAAAAAAGAAACAAGGAAAACAAACAAGTTTGAGAGACATAACATGGAAAAGGGGAGAGAGAGAGAAAAGAACTTCTGGAGGGAAGTCTCAGTATGCTAGTAAGTCAAAGTAGCGCGGAGAATAACAACTGTTTTCAAGCATCTGGAGAACTTTTTGTGAAGAAGAGGCATTTTCACTTATTCTAGATACACAGGAGAAAGAAGACTCAGAAACAATGAGTAGAATTATGAAAAGGAAAAAAAAGACAAAAAACTGAGATTCAGTGTCATAAAAATCTGTAGTGTGTTTGGGGCTACTGGATGGAAATTGGCTTCAGAAAACACTCAGGACTGGACCTGCCTGAGCCAGGTTGATCACTTTCTTGGGGATTTGTGGAGTGGTTGTCTGCCTTGGGTAGGAAATAAATGATTTTAAAGTTTGCTTATGGAACTCTCTTCTTCTGTTGGTGGGAATGTAAATTGGTACACCCACTATGTATGACAGTATGGAGGTTCCTTAAAAAAGAAAAAAAAATAGAATTACCATATGATTCAACAACCCCACCCCTGGGCATATATCCAGAAAAATACAAAAGCTCTAATTCAAAAAGATACATGTACCCCAACATTCACAGCAGCACTAGTTACAGTAGCCAAGGCATGGAAACAACCTAAATATCCATCAACAGAGGAATGGATAGAGAAGACGTGGTACAGATGCACAGTGGAGAATTACTTGGTCCATAAAAATGAACGAAATAATGCCATTTGCAGCAATGTGGATGAACCTAGAAACTATCATGCTTAGTAAAGTCAGAACAGAAAGACAAATACAATATACACTTAGTATACGATAACACTTATATGTAGAATCTTAAAAAGTGATACAAATGAACTTATTTACAAAACAGAAACAGACTCACAGACATAGGAAACACACGAATGATTACCAAAGGAGTATGGCAAGGCTGGATATGTCACCCTGCTTATTTAAATTATATGCACAAAATCCTTCAAACTTGGCTTCAACAGTATGTGAACTGAGAACTTCCAGATGTACAGCTGGACTTAGAAAATGGAGAGGAACCAGAGATCAAATTGCCCAAATCTGTTGGATCCTAGGAAAAGCAAAGGAATTTCATAAAAACATCTAATTCTGCTTCATTGACTACACTAGAGCCTTTGACTGTGTGGATCACAACACACTGTGGAAAATTCTTAAAGAGATGGGAATACAAGACCACCTTACCTCCTCCTGAGAAACCTATATGCAGGTCAAGAAGCAACAGTTAGAACTGGACATGGAGCAACAAACTGGGAAAATTGGGAAAGGAGTACATCAAGGCTGTATACTGTCATCCTGCTTATTTAACTTATATGCAGAGTACATCAAGCAAAATGCTGGGCTGGATCAAGCTGGCATCAAGATTAAAATATCAATAATCTCAGATATGCAGATGATACCACCCTAATGGCAGAAAGTGAAGAGGAACTAAAGAACCTCTTGGAGAAGGTGAAAGAGGAGAATTTAAAAGCTTCTGCACAACAAAGGAAACTATTAGCAAGGTGAAAAGGCAGCCTTCAGAATGGGAGAAAATAATAGCAAATGAAGCAACGGACAAACAACTAATCTCAAAAATATACAAGCAACTCCTACAGCTCAACTCCAGAAAAATAAATGACCCAATCAAAAAATGGGCCAAAGAACTAAATAGACGTTTCTCCAAAGAAGACATACAGATGGCTAACAAACACATGAAAAGATGCTCAACATCACTCATTATCAGAGAAATGCAAATCAAAACCACTATGAGGTACCATTTCACACCAGTCAGAATGGCTGCAATCCAAAAGTCTACAAGCAATAAATGCTGGAGAGGGGTGGAGAAAAGGGAACTCTCTTACACTGTTGGTGGGAATGCAAACTAGTACAGCCACTATGGAGAACAGTGTGGAGATTCCTTAAAAAACTGGAAATAGAACTGCCTTATGATCCAGCAATCCCACTTCTGGGCATACATACTGAGGAAACCAGAAGGGAAAGAGACACGTGTACCCCAATGTTCATCGCAGCACTGTTTATAATAGCCAGGACATGGAAGCAACCTAGATGCCCATCAGCAGATGAATGGATAAGAAAGCTGTGGTACATATACACAATGGAGTATTACTCAGCTATTAAAAAGAATACATTTGAATCAGTTCTAATGAGATGGATAAAACTGGAACCTATTATACAGAGTGAAGTAAGCCAGAAAGAAAAACACCAATACAGTATACTAACACATATATATGGAATTTAGAAATATGGTAACAATAACCCTGTGTACGAGACAGCAAGAGAGACACCGATGTATAGATCAGTCTTATGGACTCTGTGGGAGAGGGAGAGGGTGGGGAGATTTGGGAGAATAGCATTGAAACATGTATAATATCATGTATGAAACGAGTCGCCAGTCCAGGTTCGATGCACGGTACTGGATGCTTGGGGCTGGTGCACTGGGACGACCCAGAGGGAGGGTAGGGGAGGGAGGAGGGAGGAGGGTTCAGGATGGGGAACGCGGGTATACCTGTGGTGGATTCATTTCGATATTTGGCAAAACTAATACAATATTGTAAAGTTTAAAAATAAAATAAAAAATAAAATTAAAAAAAAAAAAGAAAAGCTACCTTAAAACTCAAGATTCAAAAACTAAGATCATGCATCTTGTCCCACCACTTCATGGTAAATAGATGGGGGGAAATGGAAACAATGACAGACTTTATTTTAGGGGCTCCAAAATCACTGTGGACAGTGACTGCAGCCATGAAATCAAAAGATACTTGCTCCTTAGAAGAAAATCTATGACAAACCTAGACAGCATATTAACAAGCAGAGATATCACTTTGTAAACAAAGGCCTGTAAAGTCAAAGCTATGGTTACTCCAGTAGTCATGTACGGATGTCAGAGCTGGACCACAAAGAAGGCTGAGGGCCGAAGAATTGATCTTTTCTAACTGTGGTGCTGGAGGACTCTTGAGAGTCTCTTGGACTGCAAGGAGATCAAACTAGTCAATCTTAAAGGAAATCAACCTGAATATTCATTGGAATGACTGATGCTGAAGCTGCAATACTTCGCCCACCTGATGTGAAGAGCCAACTCATTGGAAAAAAACCCTGATGCTAAGAAAAATTGAAGGCAAAAGGAGAAGAGGGCAGCAGAGAATGCAATGGTTAGATAGCATCACTGACTCGATGGACATGAATTTGAGCAAACTCAGATATAGTGAAGGATAGGGGAATCTGGCATGCTGCAGTCCATGGGGTCACAAAGAATTGGACACAACTTAGGGACTGAGCAACAACAATGTGTGGTGTGTGTGTGTAACTGAATCACTGTGCTGTACACTTGAAACTAACACAATATTGTAAATCAACTAAACTTTAATAAAAAATAAAAATAAACTTTCCTTCTAATTCACATTTCTGGGCACCTTGGCTCCGTTCTGCCATCCCATGTTGCCAGGCTGCCCTACATCCTCAGACACTGTTTCTGTAGCTCTGGGCTCTTAGTCTAGACCAACCACTAAATCTGTGGTTCTTTGATTTAGTCTCCAGGGCTGCAGGCACCAGAATGGACATCACCCTACTTGGTGGAAACAGAAGGCAGACGAATGTATTATCAGCCTCTAGAGCCACATTTCCTCTATGGAGTCCCATTTGAGCATCAATTTTCAGATGACTGAGGCTGACCTTCAAGGACTTGAAAACCTCCTTTCCTCTGCATGTGGTCTTTATTAGACTCACCCTTTAGAACATAAACAGAACACAGCTAAGCAAAGCCTGGCTCATCACACTGAAGTTTACCTCTGTTACTAATAAACCAACTATGTGACCCCCGTTGAGGGATCATTAGGTATTTACATGCCTCTGTGGCTTCAGGAGAGCTCACTCCCCAAAGAGTCTTCCTTCCTCTTCCTCCTCCGTCACTAGTGTGTCCCCAGTGAGGTGCAGGCACTGCCAACACGCATGGAAGACGAGAATTCTCCCAGGCAGCAAGGCTAGTAATGAAGGTCTGGTGCAAAGCTAGTTCTGGCTACCTCATTTTAATCCCTCTAGGGCCTCCTGCCTGGCCCGTGAGACTATGTGTTCATTCTGACGTCCACAGCCTGGTTTTTTTTTTTTTTTTTCCGCAAGGGGGAGGGATAAAGAGGCACATTTCTGGGCTCAGGGGAGAACCTGGCATGGTGGCAGAACTAGGGAGCATTAAATAAGTGCAGAGGGAATCACACAGCACCAAGGAGGAGCTCTGCCTCTAAGCCATGGTCCAGGTGGCTAATCTGCTCACCCTATTCCTACAAATTCTAAAGCTGACTTGGGAGTCCCAGCCTCTAGGTCTCTTTCACTGCTTCATCTGATTCCATGATACGCTGTGGACACAAAGGGTAAGTGGGAATGACCCAGAGCATATACCAATCTTGTCGTTACATGAAACTCCACATTTACAAAGTGGCCCAATAAGCAGAGGTTATATCCATCACCCATGGTTTCTTCTGGCTGGATGGAAATATTCCTTGAAATATAAGACATTTCCAAGTGGATAGTGTGTGCTTATGAATCAGTAGCTATTGGATCCTAAAGTCAGGGGCTAGAGATTGGCTTAGCACTGGATTTTTATAAGCCATTGCCAGGAAAAAAAATAAGATACTGCATTTTGGAAATGGCATTAAGTGCTCCTCCAGTAGAGGATTTGATTTGCAGAAATTCAATTTACACCGCACCCTTAGAGAAATACACCACAGTGCAAAGCCGACACATACAAAATTCTCTGTGGGTGAGCTGCTCCAGGAAGGTTCATCTGTAGCTTCCTCCCACTAAGGGTTCCCCAGAGCCCAAGTACAGATGGAGAGCTCAGGTGGAAACACAGAACTACAGGGTCTTTAAGTGGGATGAGACACCTTCTAGCCCCCTGAGACCTAGCTATCCATCCCAAAGATCTGCCAGAATGCCAGAAGGAAGAGTAGGAGGGGTAGAGAGCAGAGGTAGTTATAAGAGAAGGCCCCATTTCTCTTGGAGCATTAAGAATCCCAGGTTCAGATTTTATTCAATAATAATCATATAATGGTCAGATACTCTACTGTATTGACTGCCGACTCTTCCTCTTACCAGTTGCATTAACACCCTCAAAAACCCAGTGTCTTCATCTGTAAAAATGTACACCAAAAGTATCTCCCTGGTACATTTCTCATAATGATAATTTTAATGTATATGAGACTCTTAATCTCAGGGTTGTGGGTTTGAGCCCCACATTGGGTGCATGCTTCAGGGCTTCCTAGATGGCACAGTGGTAAATAACCCGCCTGCCAATGCAGGATACACAGGTGAACTGGGTTCAATCCCAGGGTCAGAAAGATCCCCTGGAGTGGGAAATGGCAACACACTCCGGTATTCTTGCCTGGAAAATTCCATGGACAGAGGAGCCTGGTGGCCTACAGTCCACAAGGTCACAAACAGTTGGACACGACTGAGCATGCACATGCAAAATTACATATTATTATGCATTTAGTATGCTTTTGAACTGTGGTGTTGGAGAAGACTCTTGAGAGTCCCTTGGACTGCAAGGAGATCCAACCAGTCCATTCTGAAGGAGATCAGCCCTGGGATTTCTTTGGAAGGAATGATGCTAAAGCTGAAACTTCGGTACTTTGGCCACCTCATGCAAAGAGTTGACTCATTGGAAAAGACACTGATGCTGGGAGGGATTGGGGGCAGGAGGAGAAGGGGATGACAGAGGATGAGATGGCTGGATGGCATCACCGACTCAATAGACATGAGTTTGAGTGAACTCCAGGAGTTGGTGATGGACAAGGAGGCCTGGCATGCTGCGATTCATGGGGTTGCAAGGAATCGGACATGACTGAGTGATTGAACTGGCACTTAATAAGATGTTAGGAACATTGTGAATATTCAATATATATAGTCGATATTTATTATTGTTATTACTACATCACAATATAGAGAGAACACTTTCTTATAATTTATGCATTTGCCTTTCAAAACAATATTCCTTCTTTGCCCCCTTACTCCTTTCATCCCATGAAGAAACTGGGAAGGTTAGTGACAGCCTGATGCCTGTGGCCCACACTTTAATATTGTGTAGTCTACACCTTTCTCAGGAGGTCTAGCATTCCCATCTCTTTAAGAGTTTTCAACAGTTTGTTATGATCCACACAGTCAAAGGTTTTGGCGTAGTCAATGAAACAGTTCTGTTGCTGAGTTGTGTCTGACTCTTTGCGATAACATGGACTGCAGCACACCAGGCTTCCCTGTTCATCACTGTCTTCAGAAGCCTGCTCAAACTCACATTCATCAAGTTGGGGATGCCATCCAACCACCTCATCCTCTGTCATCCCCTTCTCGTCCTGCCCTCAGTCTTTCCCAGAATCAGGGTCTTTTCCAATGAGTCGGCTCTTCTCATCAAGTGTCCAAAGTATTGGAGCTTCAGCTTCAGCATCAGTCCTTCCAATGAATATTCAGGATTTCCTTTAGGATTGACTGGTTTGATTTCCTTTCAGTCCAAGGGACTCTCAAGAATCTTCTCCAGCACCACAGTTCAGAAGCATCAGTTCTTTGGTGCTCAGTTTTCTTTATGGTACAACTACTTACATCCATACAAACTACCATAGCTTTGACTAGATGGAACTTTGTCGGCTATACAGCTATATATAGCTTGTTGGCTATATATAGCTCTAAATATATAGACCTTTGAAACAGGGGTAGATGTTTTCCTGGAATTCCCTTGCTTTCTCTATGATCCAGTGAATGTTGGCAATTTGATCTCTGGTTCTGAGATGATACCAGTCTAATGGCAGAAAGCGAAGAGGAATTAAAGAACCTCTTGATGAGGGTGAAGGAGGAGAGTGAAAAGGCCGGCTTAAAACTCAATATTTTAAAAAAACCCAAGATCGTGGCATCTGGCCCCATCACTTCATGGCAAATAGAAGGGGAAAATGTGGAAGCAGTGACAGAGTTCCTCTTCTTGGATTCTTAAATCACTGCGGGTGGTGACTGCAGTCATGAAATCAGAAGATGATTGCTTCTTGGCAGGAAATCTATGACAAACCTGGACAGCGTGTTAAAAAGCAAAGACATCACTTTGCTGACAAAGGTCTGTATAGTCAAAGCTACAGTTTTTCCAGTAGTCATGTACAGATGTGAGAACTGGACAATAAAGAAGGCAGAGTACTGAAGAATTGATACTTTACTGTGGTGGTGGAGAAGACCCTTGAGGGTCCCTTGGACAGCAAGGAGATCAAACCAGTCAATCTTAAAGGAAATCAACCCTGAATACTCTTTGGAAGACTGACACTGAAGCTGAAGCTCCAATACTTTGGCCATCTGATGCTAACAGCTGACTTATTGGAAAAGACCCTGATGCTAGGAAAGATTGAAGGCAGGAGAAGAAAGAAATAGATGATGAGATTGTTGGATAGCATCACGGATTCAATGGACATGGACTTGGGTAAACTCCAGGGGATGGTGAGGGACAGGGAAGCCTGGCATGTTGCAGTCCATGAGGTGGCAGAGTTGGACACGACTTGGTGACTGAACAGCAACAACAGTCAATGCTTTGAGATCCCTGTACACAGAAAGCTTCTGTCTCTTGTATACCCACACCCTCCAGTCAGCAATCCCTTCCAGGGTTTTCTCCTGCTCAGCTGGTAGAGCTCCATCTGAGGTCACCTGCCCAGCCCATCTGCAGTATCTAATGATGCCTTCTCTGGTTGCTTCATGTAGGATTGGGCAAATCAGTCTGAAAGACCAGAAAGCTGTCTTTGAGTCAGGACAGATTGTGAGAAGAGGAATTCACACAACCGTCTCAGACTCAGGTCCAAACCTTCATCTCCAGCCCTGCTTTATGGTCATAAATCTGTCCCACTGGCTTTAAGCACCTTGTGAGCACTCTCACCTGTTTCAAATCCCAGAGGAGAGAATGGATAACTGGCACTGGGAACCAAACTCACACCCAGCGTTTTGGTCGGCCGCACAGACCTCAGCCCACTTCCAACCATTTGCCGCCGTGGGTCTGCCTTCCTGGAGGGCAGAGCTCCCTGAGGCCTGGGCCGCATCTCATTCACAGCTGTGCCCCCTGCCCTTGGGGAGCAGCCAGCACACAGAGGTAATAAACATACTTGAGCGAATAAATGCCCCACCACATGCCACTCACTGTTCTAAACAATGTGGACTGACATAATTTTCTTGTAGGAGATGTGGGAAGCCCTGAGGTGGGATAAATGTGGCAGAAGCTGAATAGCAGGAAGAAAAACGGAGAATCCCTGACCCAGAAAAAGCTCTTCTCTTGAGGGGAAAAAAAAAAAAAATGAAAAGACCACGTGGCTAGCCAGTGTCCCTGTCTACATCTGTGTCGCGACGGTTTCTAGATGAAGCCTACCTCATTCCTTTCTACATCTACGCGCCTCTAAGTAGCAATTCATTCATGAATAAAATTAATTATTTCTCAAAGCAAAAATTAATCCTCTTTTTCTCTGCCTGACTGACTCAAGATCTGTCTACTAAATCTCATCTGAAAACAAAACTGAACTGGCTTTCTCCCCCTGGCCTTCCTGGTTTTTTCCCTGCCTTTTTTGCACTTTTTTTTTTTTTTTACATTTTCTATTCACAGACCACCTGTGCAATCCTATTTCAATCCCATGTGAATGACCTGGATATAGCCCCCCAGAAGACATGAGAAAATTTGGGGCAAGAGTCATTTTGCCCTTGGGGAGCATGGGACTGACATCCTGAGAATTTATTCTGATACGGCATTCATGGACCAAATCTATCCATCACTCACTGAGAGTGTGCTAAATACCTCCTTCTCCCCAGAGCCTGGGATGCTACATTCTAATGTGTTTTTCCCGTGAGTGTGCTGTCACTCAAACTGGACAGCTGAACCCCTGGAAACCAGTAGAATCCTATTTTCTTTTTGGCAGCCTGCTATGGTGCCCAGAATAATGCTTTCCACAAAGTAGATGTTCCATAAATGCTTGCAAGAGGACCAAGTGAGCAAACACACCGTGTGGGAAGCTTACTCTAAATTCAATTTTTAAAGCATGGATGACACTGGATTTTCAGTTGAACAGGTGGCTTTATAAGATCTCAAAGCACAGCATATCATTTTCTCACTGGGTGCATATTCAAAGTCCATTTTTCCCCAGGTAGAAACACAAGGAATTGCCTTTGGTCCTACTTTCTACAGATATGTAATTACTTCTACTTCATTTTACTCATCGCTAATACAGGAAAATGACATGCCACTTCAGGAAAGAGGCTTTTTAAAACTGCACCTTGAAAGAAATCAGTGTCTAGGAGACCCTTTTGGCATGTTGGAGGGACAAGATATGGCAGACATAAGGCAGTGGGGCAGAACAGGTGGAGGAGGGACAGTCACATGCTTCTCGGCATTTACAATGGATAACTGGAACTGGCTGCTCAGTTTCTAAAGCACACTTGGCGCTCCCACACCGTTGGTTATACCGCTTCTGTGTCCACGGCACAGTTCCTCAAGCTCTCCACCCGGATAGCTCCCACTCAGCCATGAGAGTCCAGCCAAGGCATTACTTCATTGCAGCTTTCCTCACCTTTCTGTTCAGAGCCATCTAGCACGTTCTCCAAATGCACTGGTCTTGTGAGTTCCAGATCAAGGGCCGTGTCCTCCCCATTAATGATTATTATCAGAGTCTTATAGAAGGATAAGCACAGAGTTGGCCTTCAATAAAACGGATGGAAGGGATTCTGCTCTTCTCATGCTCTTGAACTGCCTTTGTCTGTTTCTGTGCTTCCTCCTTTCTCCAAGTGAGCAGCACACTTCCTCATTCACATAGGTTGGCTCTACTGGTCCCAGATGTTGCCATGTTAAGATGGAGAGGAAATGCTGTCCAAGGATGAGGGTCTGCAAGAGCCTGTATGCCCTTGTAGTGCTCAACCTCCAGACACTTCTGGAGTAAAATTCCTTGGGTGAAGTCCTTGGGCTGGGTCTACAGCCTAGATTAGATAGTCTATGTCAGATATTGGGCTGTACATTTAGCCAGCAGTGAACTCTTGAGGAAAGTGGATTCTAGACATTTCATTCTGTTCCCCTCCCACCTCCTCACCTCTATGGACCAAGAAAGAGTACCTGTGATGAGTCTCTAGGCTCATCACTCTGCAATGCCTCTGTTTTGCTTTGCTTTGCTCTAGTTTTCATACTATTTCTTCCTCTTCTTCCATCTCAGGAAACTCCCTTGCCAAAACAGAAACCTAGCAAGAAGGGCAGAGATCAACCAGTTTGCTCAGGTGATGGTAGTGTTTCTGGCAGAGCTCACCTCCTTCCCTGCCTGTCCCATCCACCTGAGAACCAGGGCTTCCCTGGTGGTGCTCTGCAGCTGTGTGATAACACAACCTTTCTCTACCTCTGCAGCCGTAATGAACACCTAGGAAATCACTGGGATTTACCCAGGCAGACTGAGGTTGCCGTTTATTTATGTGGATTGTGATCTCTTAATTGGAGATGCTGCCTCTCCCAGGGTTTGCTGTTTATTCAAATCAGTGTTTGTTAGTCCGTGAGACGTGGTCCGGATGATAAATCAGCTCTGGTGCTCCCTCTGTGATGGCTTCCACAGCTGCTCTCTGCTTCCTCACCTCTCCATTTCCCACAAGGCTCCCACAGGCTGGTTCTAGGCCCTCCAGCCTTTTCTGCTTTTAAAAATCTTTTCCCCCAGCTGCTTGGATCTATTCTTATGAGTTTATGTGCCTTGGCACTAATAATTCCTAAATTCAACTTCCTATGACTCCTACTCTATTTGTAGCATCTCCTGTAAATATTCTCACTACCTCAAGTGCATCATGGAGGATGCTGCCCTACCGTGAAGCCTTCTGTCCTTCTCCACCCTGGCCACTCGGCTCTCCTCTCCATCTCCCAAGCACTTAATCTAATCAAGCGTTAGTGCTATACAGTTCGTGTGGGGCTCTTGCTAAAATGCATGTTCTGATTTTGTAGGCTGGGACAAGGCTTGAGGTTCTGCAGTTTTCACGAGCTCTCAGGTAATGCCAGTGCTGCCGGTCCATAGACCACACGTGGAGCAGTATGGACAAAATATTGGGTTTTGCCTGTCTCGCTTCCGTCTCAGGTACTATTGCCAAGCCTTGTTTTTCATCCTGATGAATCATAAACAGATTATCTTTCCTTAAGATAACTGCTCTGGTGCCCGTGGAAAGGTCCTTTTAGTGGACGTCATTCAGCACGTCATCTGATTCTACCCCAGTTTGTCCTGTTGGATGTCTCCAGATGCACCTCCTCTGACACATTTCTGTTTCTACACTGCCCACCTTTGGGTACCACTCCGACCTCTTGGTTTTAAGCTTTGCTCTACTTTGGTTCTCAAAATTTGCAAACTCTGCCCAGAATATGATAAAAAATACAAAGGTCTTTTTAAAAATGAAGATATCTATTAATTTTTTATTTGTTCTCTCAAAAGACTTCTAATACATCCCCAGACCCCTTCTTTTCTAAAAGAGAGACAGATAGAAATGCAGGCATTAATGACTAAGATCAATAATTTGGAATTATACCTGGCCTTGCTTTTTTCTTCCAACCACCATATCACACTCATTGTTCTATACTATTTCTAACTTTCTCTCTTCGTTTTAATTTATTCTTTCCAAGTTTTAAGTGTTTCATCATAGCGGCTTGGATTTTTTCCAATCCCATGATTATCTCTCTATTAAAGCCTTAATACAAAAAGAAATTAAAAAAAAAAAAAAACCCAGACTGCTCATTACTTTGATTTGTAGCAAAGAGAGAATGGAACATTACCACTAGAGTGTTTCGAGAAACCATATTTACATTTGCATCAGCTCAATTTAGGTGCCTGATTAGGTTGTGCATTATGAAGAAGATGCATTTACCAGTCAAAGGGAAGTGGCGTGGTCTAGAGTTATGAGCAGGAGACTTCAAGTCAGGAGCCCTGAGTGTTATTTCTGGCTGTGACTGGCTACCTCTCTGACCTTGAACGAGTCCAACTCACTACTTTGAACCCTAAGAGTCCCCACCTGCCTCACAGGGCTGGTGTGAGAGCAGATCACTTAAATGTTTATTGTACTGAGGGCTAGAGTGGAGCAAATGTGGGCATTCAGGGGTCACAAATGGAATTAGAGACAGGATCTCTGCTCTTACAGCTCTTACCACTAGCCTGTTAAGAGACAGTGTCTGAGAAGTGGGCTGATTGCTCAGATCTTGGTCTGACAGGTCTTGAGGAGTTGCTGAGAGGTCGGCTAATGGAATTTAAAAGCTGACCAAAAATTGAGTAAGATGGCCAAGCCCCATCCTGCTATTTAGAAAGTTTTCACAAGTATGTATATCGTCTCTTTTCTCATAATGGTGCCCCTGAGACTGTTCATGTTAGCCCTGGGACCAGGGAGCTGGCAGGGACCACTGACTCCCTTCTGTAGGACACCTCAAGGCAGGCCTGCTCAGTTGGCTATCCCCGACTTTAGAAGAAAGGTCATTCTCTGTGGTGACTCTAAAACAGGCTGGAAATAAGCTAGCTCTTCATGGTAGTCCATAAGACCAGTAAGAGTGTGCCCCAGAGAAGATACATTCATTCTCCAGTTGAGAGAGAGAGAGAAGGAATTAAGGTTAATACACTTTAAAAAAGAAAGCAAGAGGGACTTCCCTTGTGATTCCATTGTTTGGGTCTCTGTGCTTGCAATGGAGGGGATATAGGTTTGACCCCTGGTTGGGGAAGTTCTGCATGCTCTGAGGTAGGGCCACAAATAAATTAATTAATTTAAAAAATAGAGAAGCATGAAACACTTCTCTATTTATTAAAAAACACAAAACATGAGAACATTTTTTTTCTCCTTCTAATGCAAGTTGTCAAATGCTAAGTCCCCAGCAGATGTTATCACAAGGAGAGTACCCATGGCTCTCATCTCATTATAACTTTTCCACTGGTTAATATTTATTGAGGATATTCTAATAACAGGTAATATTTATTAAGCACTATTCTAAGTGTTTTACGTCTATCAACTCTTTAAATTTTCGCATCAGTCCATTAGAGGTGGGCATTATACTTGTCCCAAATTTACAAATAAAGAAAGTGAGGAACAAAGAAATTAAATAATTATCCCAACATTATAAAGCTAGTAAGCTGCAGCTCCAGGATTAGAGTTCAGGTCATTTGGCTCCAGAACCTTCACTTTGAAGCACCTGTGCCTACGTGAATACAAACCTAAATGAGAGAGCAATGATCTCTGGGGACCCACGGTTAGAGAGGCCAGAGCTATTTTAGAAAAATCAGTCATCTCCTCCAAGTGAGAGAACACTCTGATTTCCAAATAAGAATGGAAAAAATGAAAAGAAGAGGTAGGACTTGGAGTTTAATCTTAGAATTTGGTTGTGTAATTGTTATGATATGCTCACACACAGCTAGAAGAGAAGAAGGGCCTCTCTTCTGCTATGGGAGAGAGCTTTGTGAAATTCTACACCAAATACTCTAACCCCACTGGAAAGTCTTATTCTTCCCCCATTACAGTTCACCTCCTTTCTTGTATGAAAGCACATGCAGATACCATACGATCTCCAAGCACCAAAAGCTTTCTTAAAATGTTGGATAAGAGACTTCCTGGTGGTCCAGGGGTTAGTAATCTGCCTTGCAATGCAGGGGATTCATGTCCGATCCCTGGTGGGGGGATTAAGATCTCACCTGCCTCAGAGCAACTGAGTTTTTGTGCTGCAACTACTGAGCCCACTGCCCTACCGGCCGTGTGCCACCATGGAAGAGCCCATGTGACGTAATGAAGATGCTGCATGCCACAACTGAGCCCCAGCACAGCCAAATACAGAAAAAAAAAGTGAATAAAAGACTAATTCTGTTCAAGGCTCAATCTCTCACTGCAGAGCATTTCTGATATTCTCTGTAAACTCTTTCTCCATCTGGCCTTCTAGACAAAATGCCCTTCTAGTCATTGGAGATGACCCTCAATATATATTCTACCAGTTTTCCATGACCTGTTCTCATCCCAGTAAGCAAGGTCTTGAGTTGCTTGAGGGAATCACCACTACAGACAAAAGGGGAAGGGATAAGAGTGAGTTCTCATGGGGATAATACAGACCCCTGCAACACTTGTGTACCTGGATCCAGCATCTTGCTTAAGAACTAAAAGCAGGACTCCCAGAATGCTCCTGGAGCAGCCGTGTGGGACCCTTCTCTCATTGCCCCCTCACAGGGTTGCAAATCAGAGCGCTGCATTCCTGTCAGAATGACTGGTTACTGTTTCCCCAAGCGCAAGTTCAGGTGCAATAACTGACCCCAGAGAAACAGAGCGGCACAGTGTACGAGCTTGTCACATTAAATGATCAAAAAACTATTACCAACTGATAGAACGTTGGTGGTGCAGAAGTGATTCCAGACACTCCTGGGGGGCCAGCTCTGAGCTGCCACCCAGGCATTCAGTGGTTGCCAGGCTTGAGGCGGGGGCCTGATGACAAGAAACATCTGTGGACGGGAGAAGGAAACTGGTGCTTTAACTCCTCTAGATCCCAGAGTCCTTAGACATGAATGGTGGTGTTGGGATTCCCAGTCTGACATTTCAGTTCCCATTTACTTGAAAAAAAAAAAAAGAATATATATATATACATATATATATATATGTATATATATATTTGGTGATAACAGTGTTTTGAAAGATTTGGGGGTAAACTGAAAAGTCTGAGATGAATTAAATCTTGTTTTCCTGGACCAGAGGAATTCACCACTAAATGAATTCTAGGGTAGATTTTCTGTTTTCCTTTTTCTTTTTTTGGAGGGATGGAAAAGGAAATTCTTTGATAAGAAGCATCACCCTGAATTTACCTTATAGAAAATCTGTGGAGGATACAGTTCTAATTTACATATTTACTGAGATTCAAGTTAACCTCTCTCTCTGGAGCAGGCTTCGCTCAGTCACTCCGCTCGAGCTGGTCTCCACCTCAATGGCCCTGAGAGAATCCCCACCATGGTGTGTGGAGGACGGCAAGGACCAGAGCTGCTGAATCAGAGAGCATCAGCTGCAGTCCTTTCTGAGACCAGATTGGGAGAGAAATGGCTTTTGTTTCTACAAACCTCTGCACTCATAAAGCACCAGCCCCTCAAACACCTCATCTTGTCTGTCTGTCTGCATCTGCCATGTGGGAAATCATGTACTAGGAGAATGGCCCCTATACATGAATCTCTCAGTGCTGAATATGTTAAACCCTCATTTCTAAGACTCCGTACTAACCCAAACAGGTTACTGTATAAGTAAAACAACAATAAATTTAAAAAAAACCTAAAAACAGAAAAATATAATTTCTTTAAATATAATTTAAGGACCCAGACTTTGGAGTCTGACTGCTTGGGAGCTAATCCTGGCTTCACCATTTACCAGCTGTGTGCCCCTGGACAAGTTCCTTAACTTCTCTGGACCTTGATTTTCTCATCTGTATAATGGGGAGAATAATTGTTCCTCCCACAGAGGATTGTTAGAAAGAGTAAGTGAGTTCACATACATAAGGCATGTAAACTGCTAGATCTAGAAAGAGGGTGAAACCTTTAGCGTGTTCATAAGACTAAGAATGCATACACTCAGCTTACAGATAGCAACCTCTACCTGAAAAAAGAATAGGTGATTTTCTGATTCTGTTTCTCTTGTGTTTTTTCATATTCCATCTCCACTCCTTTCATTAGGAAATAATCTGTAATTGAAAAGTAAATGTCTTTAATTAAAAAGAAAATTTTAGCAAAGCTCCTAGAGTTATCTGAAGACTACAGTCAATGTGAAGAGGAAAAGGGGTTGACACTTAAGGGAGAGACTGAGCCCAGGGATGAAGGGCAAGGTTGAATTCAGGGATACACTCCAGAGAGTGCTGAGGCTCACCGAGTCACCCAAGGTGAGGGTTTCGAGGAGCCTTGTGCTTTTGAAGTGCTGCTCCAGCAGCCGGGAATTTGTGCCTAGTCAGAGGGACCAGGTAGGTCACTTGTTTGACTTTCAGCTCTGATGCTCCTGAGGGACATGCAGAGAGAGGGCAGGAAGACACAGCCCCTTTCCTGCACAAGGCCAGCTGAGGCTGTGGTGTTGACAAGGGTGAGGGCAGGCCCCTCCCTGCCCCTGTGGGGCTCCCCCCACTTCTAAGGCAGGAACTGGAGCTGCCCTGTCTTCATTTGCAAGTCGAGGTAATTACAACTCATAAACGCATCTCACCCATTAGTTAAAACCCGTCCCCAGCATTTGACTCTGACCTCCTGCAGCAGCGCAGGCCACATGCTGACTCCATGCCGCCTGATTTGTCCTCAATTTATAAGCAGTACAACCTATAAATAGAAACCCTTTTGCTAAGTTCCCCAGGAGGCATCAGCAGGTTTTCCAGCTTGTATGTGTTTTCTTCTTGCTTTAAAAAAAAAAAAAAACATGGCAAGCTTGTTCGCCCTGCCTGCTACTCCTCCAGCTCTCTCCTAGTGCAGTCTGCGGTCTGCCAGCTGGCTTGGCGGTTGGCACCCGTGCAGACACAGACTGGCTTCGGAGGGGAGCCCCACTCACCTGTAGATCCTGTATCTGGTGGTGAAACCCTGGCGGTAGCGCTCCACAAAGTCCGTGTACTCCTGCGCGCGGTGGAAGGGGCCCCGATCGGTAAGAAGCCAGTCCAGGGGCGGCTGGCCGGCCGTGGAGGCATGATGCTCGGGAACCACAGCGGCCGCTGTGGCCGAGACAGCCAGCACCCAACCGGGGAGGCCTAGAGCCAGTAGAGTTGCCCATGGGGCCGCCGCCACCGGCCGAAGCCCTCTAAACCGAGCGCTGCTCTGCCACCTCATGCTTCTCCCGGGCGGTTGGTGTCTTCATTCTCTCGCCACACTCTCCCGCTCTGTGCCGCTCCTCCAGGGCTCCTGGAACTGGAAAAGGGCCACACGGAGATGTCAGTTGCACACCCTGATCTGACCCGGTGGGCCTGAGAACATCAAACCTCCCTGGGCAGGGACCCTTCTAGGAACCCTTCATCCTAGTGATACACCTTCATTCTAGGCCTTGAGCTAAGTGTCCATGTACATTTCATGTAATTCTTAAAACAATCCTATGGGCAACACCATCATGATCATTTTACAGATAAGAAGATAAGGTATAGTGAGATGAACAAAGCTGCTTACCTTCATGCAGCTTTTGAAACCAGAATTTTGACATCAGCTGGTCTAACTCTAACTCTTATGGTGTGTTGCATTCTTGTTTTCTATGTAAACTCGACACCATTCACATTTGTCTTCCTCTTTCAAAAATGTAAATGCTCACGGTGTACCAGTGATAGACTCATAGACTGTGTGCTGTCTCTGGAGGCTTGATGTAAAGCAAAGAGAAACCCCGTTTTTCTGATGGTGAATTGTGGGTAGAATAGTGAACTCCCATCACTGTTATGAAACTGGATTAACTTGGGCAAATCACCACCTTTCTCTGAGTTATCTCTTACAGAAAATAGAGAGGCTTCTATGGAGAACAGTATGGGGGTTCCTTATAAAACAAAAAACAGAGTTACCATATCATCCCTCAATCCCATTCCTGGGCATATATCCAGAGAAAACCATAATTTGAAAAGATACAGTCACCCCAGTGTTCACATAAGCACTATTTATAAGAACCAAGACATGGAAATAACCTAAACGTCCACTGACAGGTAAATGGATCAAGAAGATGTGGTATATGTGCATAGCGGTACATTACTCCATCAAAAAAAAGAACGAAGTCATGCCATTAGCTGCAATATGGATGGATGTAGATATTATCATACAAAGTGAAGTAAGTCAGAGAAAGACAAATATATCACTTATATGTGGATCAAAAAAATAAAGACACAAATTAACTTATTTGCAAAACAGAAATAGACCCACAGACATAGAAAACAAACTTATGGTTACTAAAGGGGAAAGGGGTGGGGTTGGGATAAATCAGGAGTTTGGGATTAACATATACACACTACGATATATAAAATAGATGAGCACCAAGGACCTACTGTATAACACAGGGAACTGTACTCAATATTTTGTAACAACTTATAAGAGAAAAATCTGAAAAATTATATACATATATATATACACACACATGTATATATGAAATAGCTGAGCTATTTCAAATCCTAAAAGATGATGCTATTAAAGTGGTGCACTCAATATGCCAGCAAAGTTGGAAACTCATCAGTGGCCACAGGACTGGAAAAGGTCAGTTTTCTTTCCAAGCCCAAAGAAAGGCAATGCCAAATAAATGTTCAATCTACTGCACAATTGCACTCATTTCACACGCTAGCAAGGTAATGCTCAAAATCCTTCAGGCGAGGCTTCAACAGTATGTGAACTGAGAATTTCCAGATGTACCAGCTGGATTTAGAAAAGGCAGAAGAACCAGGGATCAAATTGCCAACATCTGGTAGATCATAGAAAAAGCAAAGGAATTCCAGAAAAACATCTACTTCTGCTTCACTGACTATGCTAGAACCTTTGACTGTGTGGATCACAACAAGCTGTGGAAAATTCTTAAAGAGATAGGAATACCAGACCACCTTATCTGCCTCCTGAGAAGCCTATATGCAGGTCAGAAAGCAACAGTTAGAACTAGACATGAAACAACAAACTGGTTCAAAATTGGGAAAGAAGGACGTCAAGGCTGTATATTGTCACTCTGCTTATTTAACTTCTATGCAGAGTACATTATCCAAAATGCCAGGAAGGATGAAGCTCGAGCTGGAAATAAGATTGCTGGGAGAAATATCAGTAACCTCAGATATGCAGATGACACCACCTTAATGGCAGAAAGTGAAAAGGAACTAAAGAGCCTCTTGATGAAAGTGAAAGAGGAGAGTGAGAAGGCTGGCTTAAAACTCAACATTCAAAAAACTAAGATCATGGCATCTGGCCCCCACACTTCATAGCAAATAGATGGGGAATAAATGGAAACAGTGACAGACTTTGTTTTCTTGGGCTGCAAAATCACTGTGGATGGTGACTGTGGCCATAAAATTAAAAGATCTTTGCACCTTGGAAGAAAAACTATGACAAACCTAGACAGCATGTTAAAAAGCAGAGACATCACTTTGCCAATAAAGGTCCCTGTAGTCAAAGCTATGTTTTCCCCAGTAGTCATGGATGTGAGAGCTGGACCATAAAGAAGGCTGAGCACCGAAGAATTGATGCTTTCAAACTGTGGTACTGGAGAAGATTCTTGAGAGTCCCTTGGACAGTAAGGAGATCAAAGCAGTTAATCGTAAAGGAAATCAAACCTGAATATTCACTGAAGGACTGATGCTGAAGCTCCAATACTTTGGCCACCTGATGGAAACAGCTGACTCATTGGAAAAGACACTGATTCTAGGAAAGATTGAGCGCATGAAGAGAAGGGGGCAACAGAGGATGAGATGGTTGGATGGCACCATCAGCTCAATGGACATGAGTTTGAGCAAACCCCAGGAGATACTGAAGGACAGGGAAGCCTGGTGTGCTGCAGCCCATGGGGTCACAAAAAGTTGTGGACTCTTAGGGACATGACTGAGTGACTAATCAACAGCAAATATATATATGGCTTCCCTGGTGGTTCAGACAGTAAAGAATCTGTCTGCAATGCAGGAGACCTGGGTTTGATCCCCGAGTCAGGAAGATCTTCTGAAGAAGGGAATGGCAACCCACTTCAGTATTCTTGCCTGGAAAATTCCATGGACAGAGGAGCCTGGTGGGCTACAGTCCATGGGGTTGCAAAGAGATAGACATGACTGAGTGACTAACATGCACACATATGCACTTTATAAATAAAATACTTTATATATATATATATATATATATACACACACACATATATATAGATAACTGAATCCTGTGCCATACACCTGAAACTAACACACCATTGTAAATCAACCATACTTCAACTAAAAAATAAAACAATGTAGGATTAAACTATGTTTTTTATTAAAAAATAAAAATAAAAAAGGAGGAGAGAAAAAGGCTTGACTAGATAATAGTCCAGCTTTTGACTTCTAGCTGTGAACATCTGATCTGTTCTTTCACAGAAGGCCATGCAGGGATATAGCTAGAGTGGGAAATCAAACTGCCTCATTGGCATCATCAGAGAGCAAATCCAGGAACATGAGGATGACCATCACGCTTTCTCCTCACTGTGTTATATGGAAGTTCTCTGAGGTCACAGCTGTCTATCCTCCTATCCTAGCTCCTGAGAGCACACAGTAGGCCTTCAGGGATGCTTCCTGTCCTGGCCTCTCTGAGTTGGAGGGAAAGTTCCAGGAAAGAAGTAAAGTTTTGGCCTTCAAAACTCCTGGCTCCCTATGACTCACCCCAGGACTTTGCTTTCTAGTGCTTGTACTTGTCTAAGGATAACTAGTCACCTTTATAAACCTCTGGGCAAGTGCACAAGACTAACTCAATACTGTGGGGGCTTTTGCAATCCAATACATGTCTTTCACCTTCAAAGTCTAGCACATGCTGTCAGAGTCTCGCCCATCTCTACCACCTCTGTCTGTGCTAGAATGACTTCCCATCGCCAACACCTGTAATTTGTGGACTGAAGCCTTTCTCTGGCTGCCAATCTAAAGATGGGCTCCCTGGGGATGAAGCAAAAGGTATTAATTCCCTGGCATTTCCTTTAAGGTTAGGTAAAGCGGATTTCAGCACTTTACTCACGCCCACACCCCAAGGCCCCCAGATCACTCTGAAATGACTCCAATTCAGCACAACCACCAGACTTCCCTTGGACCAATGCAAACCCTGAAGAGGCTGCCCAGAGGCTGGGCCAAGTCTTAATCCTGGATACTCTAGGCCTAAAAGCTGGCCTGAGGCTGAGAGATCCAAGCCTCAGCATTTGTACAAGAGGTTTTCAAAAGATTTGCCATGTCTGCTGATAAGGATGAAGGGACAGAAGCAAAGGTGCCTGGGCCTTCAGAGTCACTCCTCCACTCCAGATAGTAGGTATTGACCATCTACTATGTACTGGATCATTCTTAGGTGTTACTCCAGTTCATTATGACAATAAGTTTCTACTCTGAACATTTCACTGCCTGTTTACATATCCCTGAGATTGAGAGGCATTGAGCTAGGAAGCCGCAAAGGTAGACTATGAACCTAGATCTGGTTCCATGTCCAGACTTTGCCAAAGAACGCTTTGCTCTCAAAAGTACTAGAGTGGGCAGCAAGATAGACCTGTATTTAATGAACTGATGGAGAGAGGGGCTGAAGGAGGAATAGTGGGGCAATACCTGACCTGCCAGATCTTAAAACATATAATAAAATTCCAATAACTAGGTGATACTGACATACAAAGTGGGTGGGCACATCAATGAAACAGAACAGCTAGCTCAGAAATACACCTTATTATATATAAGAACTTAGTGTATATGCATATATATATATAAGCATCACGGATTAAATGGGTAGGGGATGGATTATTTTATACATAGTATTGGGAAATTAGTTCCAGATGGATTAAAAAAGTTAAATATAAAAAATAAAACCATAGAAAGAAGCAATATTTCCAAGAGTGTTTTTATAATAAGCAAGCATTACTTTTTAAACCAGGGGGTGGGGAAAGAGCTATAAACTAAAAGGAGGAATCAGCCTTGCACATGGGGAGGTAGGCATTTATTTTTATGGGATGTAATCTGATGAGGATGCCCAAAATATTTCTCATTTAATCATCTATGCATTCATTGCATGAGAAACAGAAATTGAGGACTCCTAAGTGCCAGACACTCTGCTGAGTCCTGACAACATGAAAACAAGTACTCGTTACATTGTCTGAAACACTGCCTACCATCAGTGATTAGTTCCTCTTAAAAAATACTGTTCTCTTTCTAAAGGCACAGTGGTGGAGGCACATTCTGGGGACTGGGGCTGCTTGACACAGTAGGCCAAAGCAGCAAACACAGTCGGGTGGACAAGCACTGACATGGGAAGGACACTGCAGAATGCCAGTTTCTGAAATGGTCCCCAACATTCCTGAGTCCTTCTGTTTATGTCCCATATCATCCCCTCCTGCTGAGTACAGGCAGGCCCTGTGAATGTGATGAGACACTCTTCCCATGATCAGGTTACTAATCAGTTGACTTTGAGTTAATGAAAAGGAAAAGTATCTTGGGTAGGCCTGGCTTAATCAGATGAACCTCCAAAAGAAAGTGAAGTGTCTGAGAACATGGCTCCTGCTGGCCTGGAAGAAAGCAAACAGCTACGCTATGTATGGTCTATGGGGCTTATGCAGCAAGGGATTGTGGGTAGCCTCTAGGAACTGAATACAATCCCCAGTCAATAGCCAGTAAGAATATGGGAACCACAGTGGAACCACCTCAAGAAATCCAGTTCGGCCAACGACCTCATGATCCTGGAAGAGACCTCTGAGCCCCAGAAGAGAACTGCTACCCTGACTGATGCTTTGATTTCAGTCTTGTGAGACCCTGAGCAGAGAACCCAGTTAACCTATACCTGCACTCCTAACCCACAGAAACTGTGACACAGTGAATTCGTATTGCTTTATGTCACTAACGTTGTGGTAATTCTTAACACAGCAATCAAAAAATAATAGACACATAAAAGACAATAAGGGACTTCTGTGGTGGTCCCTCAGTGGCTAAGACACCGCAATTCCACTGCAGGGGGCCAGGGTTCAATCCCCCGTCAGGGAACTAGATCCCACATGCTGCAACTAAGAGTTTGCATGCTGCCACTGGAAAAAAAGAAAAAAGATCCCACATGCCACAACTAAAGATCTCGCCTGTGATAATGAAGATTCTGCGTACCACAACTAAGACCCAGCACAGCCAAAAAAAACCAATGATACCTCTCCCCCATTCTGCATGCCTGTGAGGGTTCTTGGTGCTTTCTGGAGAAAAAGGTAGCATGGCAGTTTCTTGAGTGCAGTGATGATGATCATTTCCCCCTCATCTGATCATCTCCACTGAGCCATACAACATCACCCCTCATCAGGTTAAAGACCTCTCAAGGTCAGGGCCGGGTCTTTCTTTTTATAAAAAACTCTAGCACTTACATAGTCTTTAAAAAATACAGGGTGAATCAATTCCATGCATTTCATAGAGACAGCAATTTGAGCTGGTGACAACATGTGGCCCTGGCCCAGCCATCTTGGTGGCATCTTGGTGGCCTCTGCTATAACACAGGGGATGGCAGCCACCCCCTCCTCTGCTAATCAAGGGTTTCTAAGGACAGGTGTGAGCATGTGTGTGAAAAGCTGTGTGCTCTTTGAAAGAATCCAGCTATATTAAGTCAACGTGTGCTTCTTGTCAGTCTTTGTTTGTAATTATGCTTTTTCAGGGCTCACAATGTGCTGGAACCTGCCTGGTTATAGGAGTATCAGCTTTAGAATCAGTTTTGATTGCCGGGCTGGGTCTGCTGAGCACAGCAAGAATGCCTGAATTCAGTGCTGACGGCGCTTCTGAAAAACCTGGCCTCAGAATCATATGGTTTCCATTTCATTGGTTTTTCTCAGGATCTGAAGACAAAAAAATCCTTTTTTAAGAAAAATTTTAAACATGTTTAAAGATTTTCCTTAAAAAAAGGATACCTAGAACATGTCCCTTCACCTTAAAAAAAAAAAAAAAAGATGACAGAATAATTGCTGCATTGACAGTTGTGTAAAAATTGGGCTTCTCAAAGAGAAGAGCTTTTGGCCATTTCCTGTTTATGCCCACAGGTTGTAATAGCAACCTGTCAAGCAAATTTTAAATATCTAGATTCTCACGTCCTGTGCTGGTACCGCTAATATTCAGCAGCTTAAAACAATTTGTACCTTCCTCATGATGCTTCAGTGTATCCACTTTGTCCTAAAACTGGCTGTGAAAGTAAAACTCCATGTTACATGTGAGTTTATCAAAGTCACAGCTAAGCCAGCTTATTGACGAAAAAAGTAGAAATTTACTTGTGAAAGCCAAATAATTTCACTTACTTAGACTCTACTCAGGACAGTAAGGAGATCAAACCGGTCAATTCTAAAGGAAATAAGGCCTGAATGTTCATTGGAAGGGCAGATGCTGAAGCTGAAGCTCCAGTACTTTGGCCACCTGATACAAAGAACTGACTCATTGGAAAAGACCCTGACGCTGGGAAAGATTGAAGGCAGGAGGAGAAGGGGGAAACAGAAGATGAGATGGTTGGATGGCATCACTGACTCAATGGACAAGACTTAGAGCAAACTCCAGGAGATAGTGAAGGACAGGGAAGCCTATTGTGCTGCTGTCCAATTGGACACAATTGAGCGACTAAACAACTTGTACTATGGTTACAAGATGGTGGAGTAGAAGGACGTGTGCTCATCTTCTGCAAGAACTCCAAAACTACAACCAGATGCTGAACAACCATCGACAGGAGAATGTTGGATCCCACCAAAAAAATACCCCACATCCAGGGGCAAAGGAGAAGCCCCAACAAGACAGTAGGAGGAGCAAAATTATGTTTAGAATTAAATCTCTTCCCACCAGAGACACTTGGAGGGCACAAACAAAACCTTGAGCACAGCAGGACCCAGGGACCCCACAAGAGACTGAGTCAGACCTGCCTTTGAGTGTCTGAGTGTTGCCTACAGCAGCACAGGTCAGTAGAGACCTGCAGCAGGGACAGGGGCTCTGGCTGCAGCACATCTGGGAGGCACTACATGTAGCATAAGCCCTCTTGGAGGAGGTTACCATAGTCCCACCACAGAGCTGTGGGGCAGATGACCCACAAACTGCAGAACAACTTGCTGGATCCCTAACCTAGGGATCGAGCAAAGGGACTGAGAACCCCCAGAACCTCCAGGGAATATGACTTTGAAGGCCAGTGGGACTTGATTATAGAATTTCCACAGGACTGGGGAAACAGACTCCTGGAGGGCACAAACAAAACCTGTGCGCACCAGGACCCAGGAGAAAGGAGCAGTGACCCCACAACAAACTGAGCCATACTTGCCTGTGAGTGTCCGGGAGTCTCCTGCAGAGGCATGGGTTGACAGTGGTCTGCCACAGCATCAGGGGCACTGATTACAACAGTCCTGGGAACCATGGAATGCTGGTATAAGTCCTTTTGAAGGAGGTCACCATTACCCCTACCACAGTCAGGGAGGGAACACAGCCCCACACATCAGCAGAAGGTTGCATTAATGATTTACTGAGCATGGCCCACCCATCAGAGCAAGACTCAGTTTGCCCCAAAGCCAGTACCTCCCATAAGGAGGCCTCTGTAAACCTCTTATCCCTGCACATCAGAGGCCAGACAGAATGAAAATCACAATCCCAGAAAACTAACCAAACTGATCATATGGACCACAGCTTTGTCTAACTCAATGAAACTATGAGCCATACCATGTAGGGCCACCCAAGAAGGACAGGTCATGGTGGAGAGTTCTGACAAAACATGGTCCAGTGGAGGAGGAATGGCAAACCACTTCAGCATTCTTTCCTTAAGAACCCCATGAACAGCATGAAAGGCAAAAAAAATGAAAGATGAACTCCCCAGGCCATTAGGTGCCTAATATGCTACTGGAGAAGAGTAGAGAAATAGCTCCAGAAGAAATGAAGAGGCTGAGCCAAAGTGGAAACAATGCCCAGTTGTGGATATGTCTGGTGGTGAAAGTAAAGTCCAATGCTGTAAAGAAAAATATTGCATAGGAACCTGGAATGTTAGGTCCATTCAGTTCAGTTCAGTCGCTCAGTCATGTCCGACTCTTTACGACCCCATGAATCGCAGCACACCAGGCCTCCCTGTCCATCACCAACTCCCGGAGTTCACTCAGACCCACGTCCATCGAGTCAGTGATGCCATCCAGCCATCTCATCCTCTGTCATCCCCTTCTCCTCCTGCCCTCAATCCCTCCAAGAATCAGAGTCTTTTCCAATGAGTCAACTCTTCGCATGAGGTGGCCAAAGTACTAGAGTTTCAGCTTTAGCATCACTCCTTCCAAAGAAATCCCAGGGCTGATCTCCTTCAGAATGGACAGGTTGGATCTCCTTGCAGTCCAAGGGACTCTCAAGAGTCTTCTCCAACACCAACAGTTCAAAAGCATCAATTCTTTTGCGCTCAGCTTTCTTCACAGTCCAACTCTCACATCCATACATGACCACTGGAAAAACCATAGCCTTGACTAGACAGGCCTTTGTTGGCAAAGTAATGTCTCTGCTTTTCAATATGCTATCTAGGTTGGTCATAACTTTTCTTCCAAGGAATAAGCGTCTTTTAATTTCATGACTGCAGTCACCATCTGCAGTTATTTTGGAGCCCCCAAAAATAAAGTCTGACACTGTTTCCACTGTTTCCCCATCTATTACCCATGATGTGATGGGACCAGATGCCATGATCTTCATTTTCTGAATGTTGAGTTTTAAGCCAACTTTTTCACTCTCTTCTTTCACCTTCATCAAGAGGCTTTTTAGTCCCTCTTCACTTTCTGCCATAAGGGTGGTGTCATCTGCATATCTGAGGTGATTGATATTTCTCCCAGCAATCTTGATTCCAGCTTGTGCTTCTTCCAGCCAAGCCTTTCTCATGATGTACTCTGCATATAAGTTAAATAAGAAGGGTGTCAATATACAGCCTTGACGTACTCCTTTTCCTATTTGGAACCAGCCTGTGGTTCCATGTCCAGTTCTAACTGTTGCTTCCTGACCTGCATACAAATTTCTCAAGAGGCAGATCAGGTGGTCTGGTATTCCCATCTCTTTCAGAATTTTCCACAGTTTATTGTGATCCACACAGTCAAAGGCTTTGGCATAGTCAATAAAGCAGAAATAGATGTTTTTCTGGAACTCTCTTGCTTTTTCCATGATTCAGTGGATGTTGGCAATTTGATCTCTGGTTCCTCTGCCTTTTCTAAAGCCAGCTTGAACATCTGGAAGTTCATTGTTCACATACTGCTGAAGCCTGGCTTGAAGAATTTTGAGCATTACTTTACTAGCGTGTGAGATGAGTGCAATTGTGCGGTAGTTTGAGCATTCTTTGGCATTGCCTTTCTTTTGGATTGGAATGAAAACTGACCTTTTCCAAATTTTTTTTTTCCAAAGTTTTCCAAATTTGCTGGCATATTGAGTGCAGCACTTTCACAGCATCATCTTTCAGTATTTGAAAGAGCTCAACTGGAATTCCATCACCTCCACTAGCTTTGTTCATAGTGATGCTTTCTAAGGCTACTTGACTTCACATTCCAGGATGTCTTGCTCTAGGTGAATGATCACACCATCATGATTATCTGGGTCATGAAGATCTTTTTTGTACAGTTCTTCTGTGTATTCTTGCCACCTCTTCTTAATATCTTCTGCTTCTTTTAGGTCCATACCATTTCTGTCCTTTATCGAGCCCATCTTTGCATGAAATGTCCCCTTGGTATCTCTAATTTTCTTGAAGAGATCTCTAGTCTTTCCCATTCTGTTGTTTTCCTCTATTTCTTTGCATTGATCGCTGAAGAAGTCTTTCTTATCTCTTGCTATTCTTTGGAACTCTGCATTCAGATGCTTACATCTTTCCTTTTCTCCTTTGCTTTTCACTTCTTTTCTTTTCACAGCTAGTTGTAAGGCCTCCCCAGACAGCCATTTTGCTTTTTTGCATTTCTTTTCCATGCGGATGGTTTTGATCCCTGTCTCCTGTACAATGTCACGAACCTCAGTCCATAGTTCATCAGGCACTCTATCTATCAGATCTAGTCCCTATGGTCAAACAGGAGATGACAACAGTGAACATTGACATTTTAGGAAACAGTGAGCTAAAATGGACCAAAATGGGCAAATTTAATTCACACGGCCATTATATCTACTACTGTGGGCAAGAATTCTTTAGAAGAAATGGAGTAGCCCTCATCATCAACAAAAGAGTATGAAATGCAGCATTTGGGTGCAATTTCAAAAATGACAGAATGATCTCTGTTCATTTCCTAGGCAAACCATTCAGTATCACAGTAATCCAAGTCTATGCCCCAACTACTAATGCCGAAGAAGCTGAAGTTGATGGGTTCTATGAAGATCTACAAGACCTTCTAGAACTAACACACAAAAAAAGTTGCCCCCCCCCCTTTTTTTTCATAGGGGACTGGAATGCAAAAGTAGGAAGTCAAGAGATAAATGGAGTAATAGGCAAGTTTGGTCTTTGAGTACCAAATGAAGCAGGACAAAGGTTAACAAAGTTTTGCTAAGAGAACACACTGGTCATAGCAAACACTCTCTTCCAACAACACAAGAGAAGACTCTACACATGGACGTCACCAGATGGTCAATACCGAAATCAGATTGATTATATTCTTTGCAGTCAAATATGGAGAAGCTCTATGCTGCTACTGCTAAGTCACTTCAGTCATGTCCAACTCTGTGTGACCCCATGGACTGCAGTCTACCAGGCTCCTCCATCCATGGGATTTTCCAGGCAAGAGTACTGGAGTGGGTTGCCATTGCCTTCTCTGGGAGAAGCTCTATACAGTCAGCAAAAACAAGACTGGGAGCTGACTGTCACTCAGATCATGAACTCCTTATTGCAAAATTCAGACTTAACTTGAAGAAAGTATGGAAAACCACTAGGCCATTTAGGCATGACCTAAATCGAATCCCTTATGATTATACAGTGGAAGTGAGAAATAGATTCAAGGGATTAGATCCGATAGAGTCCCGGAAAGAACTATAGATGGAGGTTCATAACACTGTACAGGAGGCGGTGATCAGAACTGTCCCCAAGAAAAAGAAATGCAAAAAGGCAAATTGCTCGTCTGAGGAGGTCTTGCAAATAGCTGAGAAAAGAAGACAAGTGAAAGGGAAAAGAGATAAGGAAAGATATACCCATCAGAATGCAGAGTTACAAAGTATAGCAAGGAAAGGTAAGAAAGCCTTCCTAAGTGACCAGTGCAAAGAGATAGAGGAAAATAATAGAATGGGTAATTCTAGAGATCTCTTCAAGAAAATTAGAGATACCAAGGGAACATTTCATGCAAAGATGGGCACAATAAAGGGCAAAAATGGTATGAACCTAACAGGAGCAGAACATATCAGGAAGAGGTGGCAAGAATACACAGAAGAATTGTACCAAAAAGATCTCAATGACCCAAGTAACCATAATGGTGTGATCACTCACCTAGAGTCAGATATCTCGGAGTACAAAGTCAAGCAGGCCTTAGGAAGCATCATTACAAAGTTAATGGAGGTGATGGAATTCCAGCTGATCTATTTCAAATCCTAAAGGATGATGATGATGCTGTAAAAGTGCTGCACTCAATATGCCAGCAAATTTGGAAAACTCAGCAGTGGCCACAGGACTGGAAAAGGTCAGTTTTCATGCCAATCCCAAAGAAAGGCAATGCCAAAGAATGCTCAAACTACTGCACAATTGCCCTCATCTCACAAACTAGACTTCCCTGGTGGCTCAGATGGTAAAGCATCTGCCTACAATGCGGGAGACCCAGATTCGATCCCTGAGTTGGGAAGATCCTCTGGAGAAGGAAATGGCAACCCACTCCAGTAGTCTTGCCTGGAAAATCCCATGGATGGAGCAGTGTTGTAGTCTACAGTCCATGGGGTCGCAGAGAGTCAGACACGACTGAGCGACTTCACTTTCACTTGCTAGCAAAGTAATGCTCAAAATTCCCCAAGCTAGGCTTCAACACTATGTGAACAGAGAATTTCCAGATGTTCAAGCTGGATTTAGAAAAGGCAGAGGAGCCAGAGATCAAATTGTCAACATGATGAATCATAGAAAAAGCAAGAGAATTCCAGAAAAACATCTACTTCCGCCTCACCCACTATGCTAAAACCTTTGACTGTGTCGATCACAACAAACTGGAAATTCTTAAAGAGATGGGAATACCAGACCACCTGACCTGCCTCCTGAGAAATCTGTATGCAGGTCAAGAAGCAACCGTTAGAACCGGACATGGAACAATGGACTGGTTAAAAATTGGGAAAGTACATCAAGACTGTATATTGTCACCTTGCTTATTTAACTTATATTCAGAGTATAACGTGAAAAATGCCAGGCTGGATGAAGCACAAGCTGGAATCAAAATTTCCAGGAGAAACATCAATAACCTCAGATATGCAGATGACATCACCATTATGGCAGAAAGTGAGGAGGAACTAAGGAGCCTCTTGATGAAAGTGAAAGAGAAGAATGAAAGAGCTGACTTAAAACTCAATATTCAAAATACGAAAATCAAGGCATCCAGTCCCATCACTTCATGGCAAATAGGTGGGGAAGCAATGGAAACAGTGACAGACTTTATGTTCTTGGGCTCTAAACTCACTGCAGATGGTGACTGCAGCCGTGAAATTAAAAGACACTTGCTCCTTGGAAGCAAAGCTATGCCAAACCTAGACAGCATATTAAAAAGCAGAGAGATTACTTTGCCAACAAAGGTCCTTTTAGTCAAAGCTATGGTTTTTCCAGTAGTCAGATATGGATGTGAGGGTTGGACCATAAAGAAGGCTGAGCACTGAAGAACTGATGCTTTTGAACTGTGGTGTTGGAGAAGACTCTTGAGAGTCCCTTGGACTGCAAGGAGATCAAACCAGTCAATCTTAAAGGAAATCAATCCTAAATATTCATTAAAAGCACTGATGCTGAAAGTGAAGCTCCAAAACTGCTGCCACCTGATGTGAAGTGCTGACTCATTAGAAAAGACCCTGATGCTGGGAAAGGTTGAAGGCAGGCAGAGAAGAGGATGACAGAGTATGAGACAGTTGAATGGCACCACAGACTCAATGGACATGAGTTTGTACAAGCTCCGGAAGTTGGTGAAGGACAGGGAAGCCTGGTGTGCTGCAATCCATGGGGTCACAGATTCAGACATGAATGAGCGACTGAACAACAAAAACAACAACAACTCAGGACAGAGTTTACACCAATACAAATAATAAAGTTTTAGCCCAAAGGTACTAGCAGAATTAATTAGTCATGACTTTTCCTTTGTGTGTTAGCTCAGCTGTGTCCACTAAGCCATGATTTCAATGGGCTCCAGTTTTGTCAACTGAGAAAATAAGATGCAGATGAAATCACATGACAAGTGGGCAGTGTGGTCTCCAGGGGACAGCTTATAAGAATCACATCTCCATCAAGATGTCACCCAGTTGAAGACTTATGGGGACTCTTTTCTCTCCTCCTGCTGGTCTCCATCTTCATGCACGCTAGATCTGTCTACAGAACAATCAGAATCTGGGACATCAGCTGCTCAAGTACTAAATCTTGGCAAGGGAGCTAGAGTTGACTGATAAATACCATGCAGGGGACAGGTTGCGTGTTAGAGGAGGTAAGGACATGGCTAAGCCCAGGCGGCTCAGAGGTAAAGCATCTGCCTGCCAATGCAGGACATGCAGGTCCTACCCCTGGGTCAGGAAGATTCCCTGCAAAAAGAAACAGCAACTTACTCCACTATTCTTGCCTGGAGAATCCCATGGACAGAGGAGCCTGGCTGGCTATAGTCCATGGGGTCACAAAATAGACACAATTTGGCAACTAGACAACAACAACAAGCTACTGCAAGTCAAGGATATGCTAAGCTATTGCTATTTTATTATAATTAACCAAAGAGTTAATTTGTTAACAATTATCCTTAACACCAGCAGACATCATTTTCTATCTGTGTAGAAAATAGAATACACCAATAGTTACTGCTTAAGAAGCAAAAGATAATAAAATGATGCTCGATCTTTGTTTCTCAGATTTTAGGCTCCCCTTTTAACAGATGAGAACACTGAGCCTGGGGATAGATAAGCGAGTTGCACAAGGTCATGTATGTTGGTGGCAGATTTGGGTCTACCTATTCTGGTTCCTCTAATATTTTTACTTTGTGCACCACTCACATGATTTACAGCTACAAAAATACACAGGCTTTTCCACTTACAAGTTTGTTCCCTTGGGAGCAAGTCACTTCGCTCTGAGAGCCTCCCTATGGTCATCCGTGAAATAATCCCTATGGTCCTGCCCAATGCTGAAATCCCTTAATTCTAAGCAGATAAAAGGAGGACAAATATAAGGGATGAGGCTCTGAGATTTTAGTCTTCTTTGGGAGGAGGCTCTTTGTTTTTGAAAGGGAGTGAAGCATAAGAGAAGCGAGGGGTAAAGCAGAGATTCTTGCCTGTTGGAGCAGTGACATTTAATAAAGTGATTAGGCAGTGACATTAAATAAGTTTTCAAGTCATTTGAGTGGTTAATTGGCCAACTCTATTGAAGAGATGTTTTCTTGAATAAATCTGATGGCATCCATGGTACAAACTCAGAGAAAATGTTATTCTTTTAATCTACGGCATCTTGATGTAAAACCTCTTTTAAATCCTCCTGTTTTGACTAGAAAGAGAGAGCAGACCAGAAAAATGACAGGACATCCTGCAGTGGAGGTTCCCCAAGGGGAGGATGGTGGAAGCACTGTCAGTTCAGATGAATGACTTGCATTCTCCTCTCTTGTTGGGATGATCTGCCAGCCTCAACACACACTAACCATGGTGTTTTTACCCTTATAACACACTCCTGGTAGCACATCAGAGAGCTTCAACAGTGCCCATCATTCCTCATGTGCACCCGGGGAAGATGTCACACCCCAACTGCCACTGTCCCCTCCAGGCTCTGGATGTGGCTTTCAGTGTCACTCACCCCACCCCCAAAGTGGCATGGAAGTGGCAGGGTACACTTGATGCATTCCCCCACTGCTAAACTTAACAGAAGCATAGGGACAGCCTCCCTGCACAGAATCAGGTTAACAGTGTTAACGATGATGTGTGCAAAGGTAAGTGCTAATCATGATGACTATTAGGTTGGCTAAAAAGTTCATTGGGGCTTTTCATCAGAGGTTACAGAAAAACCCAAACGAATTTTCTGGCCAACCCAATAATTACTAAATGGCCTTGTATTCATAGGAGACCTTTAAGAGGATAGAGTGTGAGAGGTGAAGGGACTTGATGGAGACCATTCCACAAGAAAGCAAAAATCAAACTCACATATTCGTCTCTAAAACCTATCACTCAGCTCTTCTCACCCTCCCTCACCTCTGCCCATGGAATAGACAATCAGTTAATAAGCAGTTTCTATGCACAAGGACCGTACTGGATGACGGTACAAGTTAGACCCAATACTTGCCTTCAGGGAGCAACAAAAAATATAGAACTTAAAGATTCTGTAATGAGCTTAAAAGAATAATGTTCTCTCCCTCCCTCTTTCTCTCTCACACACATACTCACACAGAACTTTACTGACATGGGACCTCATAGGCTCCATCCCCTGAGGGCCCCCAGTTTACAAATTTTTGCTGTGTGATAAGCAGCCCTTCACTCATCAAGGACGGATTCATCTGTCAGTGGCAGAGGCTTCAGACTTGCTTGCCAGGTGTCCTTGGCACTTTCCTTGGGGAGACAAGCTAACTGAGAGCCTCACCCAGAGCCTCATGTGATAAAACCTGGGTCACTGTATGCAGACCCGGGAGGCCCCTCTGGCCCAGAACTTCCCTTGAGGTCACAGGGTTCTCCAGAAGAGAGAAGACCAGGCAGACCAGAATCTCTAAGTGAAAAGCTGCACATTTCAAAGCCTTTGAAACCTGATCTCCATGCAGATTAACCTTCCTCAAAACCACTTCCATGACACCCCAGTAGCTCCTTGTGCCTGAGAACAAACCTGTCTTCCTTCCTCCCGGAGGCACTGAGCCCCCATCAGCTGCTCCGCAGTGGAGGAGTAATGAGTAGAGACCACAGAGCCAGAACGCCTGGCTTCTCAGGCTGGCTCCACCTCTCTTGGCTCAGCCTCCTCAACTGTTTAAAAAAAAGAAGAACAAAATAATACTGCCTCCTCATAGGGCTGTGGGCATTAAATGCACTAACATTTGTAAAAGCCCGAAAAGTGCCTGGCCCTGGTGAGTGCTGTGTGTGTTCACTGCTGTTTCTTCCAAGGCGTCTATATAGGTTTTTGAAGCCCAAGAGTCCAGAGCCACCACCGCATTCAATGCGGGCACATTGTTTACAGGTAAGAAGCCTGGGAAGACAAAATCTCTGCTAAAAATGTGTCCTCATCAGCCCTCCAGGGTCTCTACATGTGACTCCAGTGGCCTAACTGGTCCTCTTCCCCCAACAGTCTCTAGTTAATGACAGCAGAGGTAGACAGGCCTTTTGCCCTTATCTGTGGCCTCTGTCACTTGACCTCTGATAGTCCGGCCATGCGTTTCACCATACACTCACTCCTGTCTTCCTTTTTTCTCTGTAAGTCTATATCTCGCACATCTTTAAGACTCATGTTCTCCAAAGAGTCTGTCAACACTAGCCTCTGTGTTGATTACTTGCTTCCTTTGCCTTCCTACAGTCTTTGGTCTCTGATAAATTTGCACCTATCAGATCATGGAACTAGAGGCAAGGAGTGAGATCCTAGAGATTGCCTGGCCCCAGTGTTCTCAGCAGCCTGGAGTGTGTGTGTGGTATGTGTGCTGGAGGAAGGAGGAGTGGCATGGAGAAAAGGAAGGAGGAGAAGAGAGGAATAACTGATATCTTGGGTTGGGGTGTATTTCTATATTTTATAATATTTGGAAAACCTCCAAGAAGATTTTGATGTAACTCTCCAGGCTGAGCCACTGATGGAACCCCCTTCACATTGTTTGATTGATAAGAAATGTAGGGCCACGGAAGTTCAGTGAGTTACAGTGCATTATTCAAGATTTGGGACAAAAACGACATGAACCTGGGTTTCTTAGCACTAAGCCTAGGGCACATTTTGTCTTTATATCACTTGTGTCAGAAGTTAATTGAAATTTTAAGAAGCTGAAATCCATAAATTCCAGAGCTACCATCATCATCGACAATTATGTTTTGATACCAATTATTATGTGCCAGACATTGATCTAAAAACTTCCCATTCATTGGCTCACTTAATTCTTAAAACACTTTATGAAGTTGATGTTGCTGTTATGCCCATTTTTATAGAGGAACAAACTCAAGAACAGAGAAGTCAGTGATGGTATCCCAAAAATGTCCTTTGGACAGTGTAAACCACCTAAGAGCCATAGATGTTAATCTGATAAGGGAACTGTGGCCACAGAAGGTTATACTAAATTCCTCTTGGTCACCCTCATTTTAAAAATCTCTATGGATTGACGACAAGCCTAAAAATCTTAGAGAACAAAAGCAACACTCACCTAAAATCAATTTCTTGGCTTGGAAAAGGATGCTTAAACCTTCTGCTTTGGGGGAAGCTTTGTGGCTCCTGTTCAGATGGTCTGTCAGCATGGGCCTTATAAGAAGGTAGCTATATATCCCTTGTACTATCTTAAAAAACCATAAGGTCAGGTGTGTTTCCCCAACCTGGGCCCTGATAGACAACCAACAACTGCTGGTATCCTGCATGCCCTGAGTTACAGTGCTCTTTCCTTAGATTCCCCCCAAACCCAACTGTTGTTGATGTTCAGTTGCTGAATCCTGTCCAACTCTTTGCAACCCCATGGATTACAGCACACCAGGCTTCCCTGTCCTTCACTATCTTCTGGAATTTACTCAAACTCATGTCCATTGAGTCGGTGATGCCATCCAACCACCTCATTCTCTGTTGCCCCCTTCTCCTCCTGCCCTCAGTCTTTGCCAATGAAAGCATCTGGGTCTTTTCCAATGAGTCAGCTCTTCTCATCAGGTGGCCAAAGTATTGGAGCTTCAGCTTTAGTCCTTTCAATAAATATTCAGGACTGATTTCCTTTAGGATCATCTAGTTTGATCTCCTTGCTGTCCAACAAACTCTCAAAAGTCTTCTGCAACACCAGTTTGAAAGCATCAGTTCTTCAGCACTCAGCCTTCTTTATGGTCCAACTCTCACATCTGTATGTGACTACTGGAAAAACCATATCTTTGACTAGATGGACCTTTGTCAGCAAAGTGATTTCTCTGCTTTTTAATAGTCTTTTATTTCTGGCTCCTGCACCCCTTGCTCTCAGTTTCCCATTTCCCACTGTAGGAGACAGATCTCCAAGAATTACCTGTCCCTTTGCCTAATTTGGAATTGTCCCACCAGCTCTTGATATAGCCCTCTTCATATATTCTGTTACCAAGACTGCCTGAATCATGCCATTTGGCACCTGCCCCTGGCTATGGCCAGCCACTCTCCCTGGTCCAGCTACTGATGCTGACTTAGTCATCCCCACCACATCCCTGGCAGACAGCTGGTTCCACCCTCCAGAGAGGAAGACTTTTCTGTTCCTGCCTCCTTCCCCATGGTCTGGCTTCCATTGTTGAAGCCCCAGCTCACTTCCCAGAGGAGCCAGCCTCTGTCTACATAGGCGAATTTAAGTGTTTCTCTCAGGACTGAGAAGCTGAAAGAAGTCGAGGCCAATGACATGGAGATTGGCCACCACTGTGCAGGCTGCAGCACTGACGAGGAACTCCATTGTGATCCACAACCCTCACAGTGACTCTCGCTCTTGGCTTTCTGCCACACCTGTCACGGAATCTGAACTTTTAGCCCCAGCTCTGCCCTACTGGGGCCTTGGCACAGATCAGAATGTAAAGTGATAATGCCCTGAGCTCTGCCAAACAGTACAGAGCTCCGGAGATGTTACAGATGCAGCTGTGACCAGCAAACAACAGTGTTTCCGGGACTGTGTTTGTAAATACATGAGTTGCCCAACAGCTTGTGGAATTAAATATAGATGCTACATCACAAACTCTAGCTAAAATAAACTATATGCTGCTCAATGAATGTCAATAAGTACACTGAGAAAGAATCATTATCCCTTTCTGTAGCAGGGTCCAAGAAACCCATCTCTAAGTGATTTTTCAGTTGTTTGTTTTTTGATGAAGGCAAATTTTTTTCTCCCTCGGGCCTTGGACTGGTATTGCAGGCAGCTAGGGGAGGGTGGTGTGAAGAGACAAAGTGGATGCCATCACTAAGTCGGGTATGTTGGGAGCAGTGTGTATGGTATGGTGACAGGAGCCAGCTGGGAGGTTACCAGGTAGACAAAGAAATCACTAGTCAACTTTTTTGGGGACTGATGACCAAGGGGAACCATTTCTAAAAGTATGGCGTGAGGCCATTGGTGGTTTGGAAAGATTGTTTAAGGGAAACATGCTTACCCATCACTATACATCTGCTCTTTGGTTCTCAAACTAAATTATTCACCTTCTTTTGCTAGGATTACTACAGGTGGCTCATATATTACCAACATCTTGTATTAATAATGGCAGGTTAACAGAAGCAGGTATTCCCACACTAAAATCAGCATTCTGCAAGAGTTTACTGAGCACTCTCTCTCCATCTGGCTTAAGCTGACATGGCTTATTGCCATGCAACCCTTTGTGCTGATGCAAAGCTCACTCTGCCCTACCCAGATCACCAAACCTCCACTCTAGGAAGTGGTACAGAAGGAGGGGTGCTTTGAATCTAGGGTCTCTTCAGTATTACCCCGAGGAGTTAAGGTTTTTACTTGTGTTGATCATGTCATGTAACTGCTGCTTTTATTTGTTTGCTTGCTTTTTTATGATGTTCCTTTGCTTCCCTGGTGGCTCAGATGGTGAAGAATCTGCCTGCAATGAAGAGGACCCTGGTTTGATTCCTGGGTTGGGAAGATCCCCTGGAGAAGGGAATGGCAACCCACTCTGGTATTCTTGCCTGGAGAATTCTATGGACAGAGGAGCCTGGTGGGCTACAGTCCATGGGGTGGCAAAGACTCGGATACAACTGAGTGACTAACACTTTTACTCAATTATTTAACAGCAAGTTCTATCTCCACTGAAAGGAGAAGCTATATACTTAGACTGTAGCAATTCTGGTACTATCTGGAGATCCTTATGCAAAAAGTTTTCAGAGACTTCAGTGGAAGAACTAGAGCAAAGCTTTTAAAGTCTTAATTCACAATTCATTCTGTCTCACACTGCTACTGACTATCTAAACTATTTTTGACAAATTAAGCCTTTTGTAAAATGTGGTAGCAAGTTTCCCACTTTCTTCCTTTTAGGAAAGTTAATAAATATCTGCACATTATTCCAACTAATGTTTATTGGACAAAGAACATTCCATTTAGCTAGAATGTAAAATGCATGTGGGGACTGTGGAAGAAAAGACTAGAAGGCAGTCCTTGGATTTCTTTGAAAGCAAGGTGAGTATGAATCTTTGTTACAACTTTCTTATAACAAGCCTTCTTAGCCAAAGTCACAGTGGGAAGACTCTATGCTAAACAGAATTTGCATGTGTCCACATCTTAGGGATAACTGAGGCTTGAATCAGCAACTTCCAAATCAAAACTGAGATAAAATTATTTTCAGCCCAATTTTGAATTGTGCTATTGTCAGTCTAAATCTTTAGAAAACTGCTGTGAGAGCATTAAAATTACAACTAGCTGTTGAACAACAATCAACAGGAGAATGCTGAAACCTACCAAAAAAAAAAAAAAAAGCCTATTAGCCTCCTCCATCAGAGGGCAGACAGAAGAAGCAAAAAGAATCATAATGCCACAGGGACTAAAATAAAAACCACATTATAGAATGTTAATCAGCATGAAAAAGCAGAAAATCCTGTCCCAGATGAAGGGACAAGATAAAACACCAGGAAAAAACCTAAACAAAGTGGAGATAGGCAGCCTTCCAGAAGAAGAATTCAGAATAATGATAGTGAAGATGATTCAGGATCTTGGAAAAAGGATGGAGGCAAAGATTAAAAAGATGCAAGAAATGTTTACCAAAGACCTACAAGAATTAAAGAGCAAACAAAGAGATGAGTGATACACCAGAAGGAATCAATAGGAGAATAACTGAGGCAGAAGAATAGATAAATGAGCTGGAGGACAGAATGGTGGAAATCACTGCTGCAGAACAGATTATAGAAAAAAAAGAATGGAAAGAAATGAAGACAACTTAAGAGACCTCTGGGACAACATTAAATGCACCAGTCAGTTCAGTTGCTCAGTTGTGTCCAACTCTTTGTGACCCCAAGGACTGAAGCAAGCCAAGCCTCCCAACTCCCATCACCAACTCCTGGAGTTTACCCAAACTCATGTCCATTGAGTCAGTGATGCCATCCAACCATCTCATCCTCTGTTGTCTGCTTCTCCTCCCACCTTCAATCTCTCCCAGCATCAGGGTCTTTTCAAATGAGTCAGCTCTTCACATCAGGTGGCCAAAGTACTGGAGTTTCAGCTTTAACATCAGTCCTTCCGATGAATATTCAGGACTGATTTCCTTTAGGCTGGACTGGTTGGATATCCTTGCAGTCCAAGGGACTCTCAAGAGTCTTCTCCAACACCACAGTTCAAAAGCATCAATTCTTTGGTGCTCAGCTTTCTTTACAGTCCAACTCTCACATCCATACATGACTACTGGAAAAACCATAGCCTTGACTAGACAGGCCTTGGTTGGCAAAGTAATGTATCTGCTTTTTAATATGCTGTCTATATTGGTCATAACTTTCCTTCCAAGGAGTAAGTGTCTTCTAGTTTCATGGCTGCAGTCATAATCTGCAGTGATTTGGGAGCCAAAAAAATAAAATCTCTCACTGTTTCCACTGTTTCTCCATCTATATGCCATGAATTGATGGGACCCGATGCCATGATCTTTGTTTTCTGAATGTTGAGCTTTAAACCAACTTTTTCACTCTCCTCTTTCAATTTAATCAAGAGGCTTTTTAATTCTTCTTTGCTTTCTGCCATAAGGGTGGTGTCATCTGCATATCTGAGGTTGATATTTCTCCAAGCAATCTTGATTCCAGCTTGTGCTTCTTCCAGCCCAGCCTTTCTCATGATGTACTCTGCATATAAGTTAAATAAGAAGGGTGTCAATATACAGCCTTGACGTACTCCTTTTCCTATTTGGAACCAGTCTGTTGTTCCATGTCCAGTTCTAACTCTTGCTTCCTGGCCTGCATACAGATTTCTCAAGAGGCAGGTCAGGTGGTCTGGTATTCCCATCTCTTTCAGAATTTTGCACACAGTCAAAGGCTTTGGCATAGTCAATAAAGCAGAAATAGATGTTTTTCTGGAACTCTCTTGCTTTTTCCATGATCCAGCAGATGTTGGCAATTTGATCTCTGGTTCCTCTGCCTTTTCTAAAACCAGCTTGAACATCTGGAAGTTCATGGTTCATGTATTGTTGAAGCCTGGCTTGGAGAATTTTGAACATTACTTTACTAGTGTGTGAGATGAGTACAATTGTGCAGTAATTTGAGCATTCTTTGGCACTGCCTTTCTTAGGGATTGGAATGGAAACTAATTTTTTCCAGTCCTGTGGCAACAGGAGTTTTCCAAATTTGCTGCCATATTGAATACAGCACTTTCACAGCATGATCTTTCAGGATTTGAAATAGCTCAACTGGAATTCCATCACTTTTACTAGCTTTGTTCATAGTGATGCTTCCTAAGGCCCACTTGACTTCACATTTCAGGATGTCTGGTTCTAGGTGAATGATCACACCATCGTGATTATCTGGGTCGTGAAGATCTTTTTTGTACAGTTCTTCTGTGTATTCTTGTCATCCCTTCTTAATATCTTCTGCCTCTGTTAGGTCCATACCATTTCTGTCCTTTACTGAGCCCATGTTTGCATGAAATGTTCCCTTGGTATCTCTAATTTTCTTGAGGAGATCTCTAGTCTTTCCTAGTCTATTGTCTTCCTCTATGTCTTTGCACCGATCACTGAGGAAGGCTTTCTTATCTCTCCTTGCTATTCTTTGGAACTCTGCATTCAAATGGGTATATCTTTCCTTTTCTCCTTTGCTTTTTTGCTTCTCTTCTTTGGGGTTGGTGCACTGGGACGACCCAGAGGGGTGGTATGGGGAGGGAGGAGGAAGGAGTGTTCAGGATGGGGAACACATGTATACCTGTGGTGGATTCATTTTGATATATGGCAAAACCAATACAATATTGTAAAATTAAAAAATAAAATTAAATTAAAAAAAATAAATGCACCAACATTTGCATTATTGGGGTACCAGAAAGAGAAAAGTGAAAAGACCTGAGACAATCCTTGAAGAGATAATAGCTGAAAACTTCTCTAACATAGCAAAGGAAAGAGTCAGCCAAGTACAGGAAGCACAGAGAGTCCCAGGCAGGATAAACCCAAGAAGGAACACACCAAGACACATAGTAATCTGACGAAAATTAAAGACAGAGCTAAAATATTAAAAACAACAAGGGAAAATTGACAAATAACACACAAAGGAACTTCTATTAGCCTCTCAGCTGATTTCTCAACAGAAACTCTCCAAGCCAGAAGGGAATGGCATGATATATTTAAAGTGATGAAAGGGAACAACCTATAACCAAGGATATTCTACCCAGCAAGTCTCTTTCAGATTTGATGGAGAAATCAAAAGCTTTCCAGACAAGCAAAAGTTAAGAGAATTCGGCACTACCAAACCAACTTTACAACAAATGCTTAAGGAACTTCTCTAGGAAGGAAACAAGAGAAGGAAAAGACCTACCTACAGAAAATAAACCCAAAACAATTAAGAAAACAGTAATAGGATCAAACATATTGATAATTACCTTAAATGTAACTGGATAAATGGATTAAATGCACCAACCAAAAGACACAGACAGACTGAGCAGATGAAAACATGTGCACGTATGGTATGTACTTCCACTTGCCACGTCACTCTGCTTGACCCCCAAATTGTATGTAATTATTTTATATTGTTAGGTTAATCATGGTACAAAGTCCTATTTACTGATGGCTTATTTTCTACTGCATGCTGTGCTAAGCACTTTACTTGCAACAAGGTGGGTATTATTGATCCCTGAGCACTAACAGAAGCGGAAGATATTAAGAAGAGATGGCAAGAATATACAGAACTGTACAAAAAAGACCTTCATGACCCAGATAATCACGATGGTGTGATCACTGACCTAGACCCAGACTTCCTGGAATGTGAAGTCAAGTGGGCCTTAGAAAGCATCATTACGAACAAAGCTAGTAAAAGTGATGGAATTCCAGTTGCATCATTACAAACAAAGCTAGTGGAGGTGATAGAATTCCAGCTGAGCTATTTCAAATCCTCAAAGATGATGCTGTGAAAGTGCTGCACTCAATATGCCAGCAAATGTGGAAAACTCAGCAATGGCCACAGGACTGGAAAAGGTCAGTTTTCATTCCAATCCCAAAGAAAGGCAATGCCAAAGAATGCTCAAACTACTGCACAATTGCACTCATCTCACACGCTAGTAAAGTAATGCTCAAAATTCTCCAAGCCAGGCTTCAGCAGTATGTGAACCGTGAACTTCCAGATGTTCAAGCTGGTTTTAGAAAAGGCAGAGGAACCAGAGACCAAATTGCCAACATCCGCTGGATCATGGAAAAAGCAAGAGAGTTCCAGAAAAACATCTATTTCTGCTTTCTTGACTATGCCAAAGCCTTTGACTGTGTGGATCACAATAAACTGTGGAAAATTCTGAAAGAGATGGGAATACCAGACCACCTGACCTGCCTCTTGAGAAATTTGTATGCAGGTCAGGAAGCAAGAGTTAGAACTGGACATGGAACAACAGACTGGTTCCAAATAGGAAAAGGAGTACGTCAAGGCTGTATATTGACACCCTTCTTATTTAACTTATGTGCAGAGTACATCATGAGAAACGCTGGACTGGAAGAAACACAAGCTGGAATCAAGATTGCTGGGAGAAATATCAATCACCTCAGATATGCAGATGACACCACCCTTATGGCAGAAAGTGAAGAGAAACTAAAAAGCCTCTTGATGAAAGTGAAAGAGGAGAGTGAAAAAGTTGGCTTAAAGCTCAACATTCAGAAAACGAAGATCATGGCATCCGGTCCCATCACTTCATGGGAAATAGATGGGGAAACAGTGGAAACAATGTCAGACTTTATTTTGGGGGGCTCCAAAATCACAGCAGATGGTGACTGCAGCCATGAAATTAAAAGACGCTTACTCCTTGGAAGGAAAGTTATGACCAACCTAGATAGCATATTCAAAAGCAGAGACATTACTTTGCCAACAAAGGTCTATCTAGTCAAGGGCTATGGTTTTTCCAGTGGTCATGTATGGATGTGAGAGTTGGAGTGTGAAGAAAGCTGAGCACCAAAGAATTGATGCTTTTGAACTGTTGGTGTTGGAGAAGACTCTTGAGAGTCCCTTGGACTGCAAGGAGATCCAACCAGTCCATTCTGAAGGAGATCAGCCCTGGGATTTCTTTGGAAAGAATGATGCTAAAGCTGAAGTACTTTGGCCACTTCATGCGAAGAGTTGACTCATTGGAAAAGACTCTGATGCTGGGAGGGATTGGGGGCAGGAGGAGAAGAGGACAACAGAGGATGAGATGGCTGGATGGCATCACTGACTCGATGGATGTGAGTCTGGGTGAACTCCGGGAGTTGGTGATGGACAGGGAGGCCTGGTGTGCTGCGATTCATGGCGTCGCAAAGAGTCAGAAACGACTGAGCGACTGAACTGAACTGAGCACTTAATAGAAGGAAAGGGAGATTCTAAGAGATTAAGAAAATTTTGCAACTTCTTGCCTTCCTACTTTCTTTCCTAATTCAGTCAAAAAGTCAATAGTCCTATATGATAGGGGTGACATAGTAAGGGTCTTAAATCATGTGAGATAGGTGGTTGAAAGGGGCAACAACTAGTGGAAGAAGAAAACTGGTTACATACAGGGGCATCTAGGGGCTGTCCAGGTGGCTTAGTCGTAAAGAATCTCACTGCCAATGCAGGAGATGTGGGTACAATCCCTGGATCAGGAATATCCCCTGGAATAGGAAATGGCAACCCACTCCAGTATTCTTGCCTGGAAAATTTCATACACAGAGAGACCTGTCAGGCTACAGTCCATGAGGTCACAAAGAGTCAGACATGACTGACAGACTGAGCATGCACACAAAGGGGGTCTAGCCAATAAGTGAATATATTGAGGATAACAAGAGCTAAGTTTCTCATGGTTAAGAAAGTTATAAATATGGGAAATACAAAAGCTAGGATAAACCCTGTGGCACAGCCTTGGGATTAGAGGTATAAACTTGTAGTTCTAAACATAGGTAGAGAAATAGAGGGTTATAAAGAGATGGAAAGATTCTGGACTTGGATTTCTTTGAAAGAAATAGATGGATAGAATAAAAGTATGTGTGTGTATTGTTAAATGTAATATATTCTGGATTGAATTCTGAAACAGAAAAATGATACTAGTGGAAAAACTGATGAAATCTAAGTAGTTTGAGTCTAGTTAATAGTACTCCACCAATGTTAATTTTGTTTTGACATATATTCCTCAGTTACATAAGATATTAAAATCAAAGAAAGCTACATGGAACTAGAGATCAATCACAGAAAGAGAAATAAGGGAAAAAAAAAATAATTATATGGAGACTACACAACATGCTGGGTTTCCCAGGTGGTTCAATGGTAAAGAATCTGCCTGGCGATGCAAGAGAGGCAGGTTTGATCCCTGGGTTGGGAAGATTCCCTGGAGAAGGAAATGACAGCCCACTCTAGTATTCTTGCCTGGGAAATCCCATGGACAGAGAAGCCTGGCAGTCTACAGTCTATGGGGTCGTAAAGAATCGCACATGACTCAGCAACTAAACAACAACAAAACAATATGCTACTAAAAAAACCATGGGTAAAAGAAGAGATCAAAGGAAATTTAACAAATACATGGAGGCAAATGACAATGAAAACACAACTATACAAAATCTATTGTAAGCAGCATAAGTGGTTCTTAGAGGGAACTTCATAACAATTCAGGCCTTCCTTATAAAACACACACACAAGAAAAACCTCAAATAAACAGCCTACCTATCACTTAAAATAATTAGAAAAAAAAGAAAAAATAAAACTTAAGGTCAGCAGAAGGAAGGAAATAAATAAAATAGAGATTCAAAAAACAATACAAAAAATCAATAAAACCAAAAGCTGGATCCTTGAAAGGGTAGACAAAATTGATAAATCTCTGGGCAGACTCACCAAGAAGAAAAGAGAGAGAACCAAAATAAACAATATATGGAATGAAAAAGGAGATAAATCAACTGATATAGAAATACAAAAGAACATAAGAGAATACTATGAACAATAATATGCCAACAAATTCAACAACCTAGAAGAAATGGACAAGTTTCTAGAAACAGAGCTCACCAAAACTGAACGAAGAAGAAATTAATAATTTGAACAGACCAATCACTAGAAGTGAAATATAATCTGTAATTTAAAAATGTCCCTACAAATTTGTTGTATGCCTCAGGGAACTCAAATAGGGGCTCTGTGCCCACCTAGGGGGTTGGATGGGGAGGGAGATGGGAGGGAAGTTCAAGGGGGAGGGGACATATGTATACCTATGGCTGATTCATGTGGGGTTTGACAAAAAACAACAAAATTCTGTAAGGCAATTATCATTCAATTAAAAAAAATTAAATTAAAAAAAAACTTCCCTACAAACAGAATTCCAGGACTAGATGGCTTTACAGACAAGTTCAATCAAATATACAAGAAGAACTTATACCAATCCTTCCCAAAATCTTCAAAAAAATGAAAGGAACACTCTCAAAGATATTCTATGAAGCCACCATCACCCTGATATCAAAACCAGACATGATACCACCAAAACAGGAAATCACAGGCCAATATCTCCAATTAATATCGATGCAATAATTCTCCAGAAACTATTAGGCAACTGACTCCAACGCATGAAAAGATCATGCACCACAACCAGGTGGGATGCATCCCAAGTTCATAAGGACTGTTCAACACGTGCAAAATCAATGTGATACACCATAGCAATAAAGCAAGCAACGAAAAACACCAGAGCATCTCAACTGATTCAGAAAAGCATTTGCCAAATTCAACATCCATTAATGACAGAAACTCTTACCAAAGTGGGTATAAAGGGAACATACCTCAATATAATAAATGTTACTTATGACAAATCCACAGCCAATATCATATCCAACAGTGAAAAGCTGAAAACCTTTCTGCTAAAATCTGGAACAAAACAAGGATACTCTCACCTCTTCTATTCATCACAGTATTAGAAGCCTCAGCCACAATAGTCAAACATGAAAAAGAAATAAAAGTATCCAAATTAGAAGGAGAGAGTAAAAATTGTCATTATATGCACATGACATGGTACTATATATAGAAAACCCTAAGGACTTCACACAGAAACTACTAGAACTGATAAACAAATTCAGCAAGGGAGCAGGAGACAAGATTAACAGACAGAAATCAGTTGATTTCATTGCACTGACAATGAAACATCAAAAATGGAATGTTAAAAGAAATACCTATTAAAATCACATCACCCCAAAATTAAAATACTTAAAAACAAACCTGATCAAGGAGGTGAAAAACATACTCTGAGAACAATAAGACTTTACCAAGAAAACTGAAGATGATTCAAAGAAACAAAAAGTTTTTGGATTGGAAGAATTAATATTGTTAAAATGGCCTTACTACCGAAAAGCATTCTAGGAATTTAGTGTGATCCTTATCAAATTATCCATGACATTTCTGACAAAATTATAACAGATATTCCTAAAATTTATATGGAATTATAAAACACCCAGAATTGCCAAAACAATCCTGAAGAAAAGAACAAATCAAGAGGCATAACCCTCACAGACTTCAGACAACACTACAAAGCTACAGTAATCAAAACAGCATGATACACAAAAACAGACATATGGGTAAATGGAACAGAAAAGAGTCTAGAAATAAACCCACATACCTATGGTCAATTAATCTTCACAAAGGAGACAAGAATAAACAATAGAAAAAAGACAGTCTCTTCAGCAAGTAGTACTGTGAAAGTTGGACAACCACAAGTAAATTAATGAAGTTAGAACACATTCTCACACCATACACAAAAATAAATTCAAAATGGCTTAAAGCCTTAAACATAAAGACATGACACCATAAAACTCCTAGAAGAGATTATAAGCAAAACATTCTTAGATATAAGTCACACCAACGTTGTTTTAGGTCAGTCTCCCAAGGCAATAGAAATAAAAACAAAAATAAACAAATTTGACCTAATTAAACATGTAAGCTTTTACAAAGCAATGGAAACCGTGAACAAAACAAAAAGATAACCTACAGAATGGGAGAAAATATTTGCAAATGATGCAACCTATAAGAGCTTAATTTCCAAAACATACAAACAGTTCATACAACTCAACAACAACAAAACCCAGCTGAAGCATGGGTAGAAGACCTAAATAGACATTTCTCCAAAAAGGAAATATACCTGGCAAATAGGCACAAAAAACGATGTTCAATATAGCTAATTATTAGAGAAATGCAAATCAAAACTACAATGAGGTACCACCTCACACAAGTTAGAATAGCCATCATTAAAAAGTCCACAAGTAACAAATACCAGAGTGAATACAGAGGAAAGGAAACCCTCCTACACTATTTACGGGAATATATTTTGGTGTGGCCACTATGGAAGACATTATGGAGGTTCCTCAAAAAACTAAAAGTGGAATTACCGTATGATCCAGCAATCTCACTCCTGGCATACATCCAAATGAAACTGTAATTCAGAAAGACACATGCGCCCCTATGTTCATAGCAGCATATTCACAACACTCAAAATACGGAAACACTCTAATGCCTGTCAACAGATGAGTGGATAAAAAGGATGTGGTATCTATACACAATGGAATACTACTCAGCCATAAAAGGAATGAAATAATGCTATTTGCAGCAACATGAACACAACTACGAATTATTAAACTAAGTGAAGGCAAAAAGAGAAAGACAAATAACATATGCTATCATTTATATGTGGAATCTAAAATATACAGAAATGAACCTATTGTACAAAACAGAAACAGGCTCACAGAGAACAAACTTGTTGACAGGGTCAGGGAGCGGTGAGAGGGAGGCGGGGGTTAGCAGATGTAAGCTATTATATATAGAATGGATAAACTACTGTCTGACAGTATAGCACAAAGAAATGCATTCAATATCCTGTGATAAACCACAATGGAAAATAATATTAAAAAGAAAGTGTGTGTGTGTGTGTGTGTGTGTGTGTGTAACTAAACTGGGGCTTCCTGGGTAGCTCGACTGGTAAACAATCCACCTACAATACAGGAGACACTGGTTCTATTCTTGGGCTGGGAAGCTCCCCTGGAGAAGGGATAAGCTACCCACTCTAGTATTCTTGGGTTCCCTGGTGGCTCAGACAGTAAAGAATCTGCCTGCAGTGTGGGAGACCTGGGTTGGGAAGACCCCCTGGAGGAAGGCATGGAAACCTACTCCAGTATTTTTGCCAGGAGAATCCCCATGGACAGAGGAGCCTGGTGGGCTACAGTCCCTGGGGTCATAGAGTCAGGTACAACTGAGTGATTAAGCACAGTACACATAACTGAATCACTTTACAGCAGAAATAACACAGCATTGTAAATCAACTACACTTCAATCAAAAAGATACAATTAGAGGAAGCTAGGTAAAGGATACACAGAATACTGCACTCTAACTTTTCTGTAAGTCTAAAATTACTCCAAAATAAAATGTTTATTTAAAATTAGAGTGTATACATGCATATAGGTAAATTATACATAGGTTTCATAGCAATATATGTACATATACAAATACACACAAAGCAATCTTTCCCAGTTCAGTTCACCCAAGTACATCCTGTAGAATTCACTAGCTTCAGGATCTTGGTTTCTAAGTCCTGTTCTCCACTAAAAGGAATCAAAGATTCTTGGAGAAATGGATGATTACAGGTCTGTAGCAGTTAAGGTATAAGATTAGTCTGGAACATTTTTTTGTGACAGAAACTTTTTGTGTGCTGGCAAATTTTTAACAATTAGATCTTTGGAGGGAAAAGTTCTGGTTGCAGATTTTGCCCATTTCTATGAAGTAAGTGAATACTCCCAACGTGCTTGATTCTAAGCTACCAACTTGATGTTAGCTGTGCGGTTTGAGGTGTCAGTCGTGTCTGACTCTTTGCAACCCCATGGACTCTAGTCTGCCAGTTTCCTCTGTCCATGGAATTCTCCAGGCAAGAATACTGGAGTGGGTTGCTGTTTCCTTCTCCAGGAGATCTTCCTGACCCAGTGATTGAACCCACATCTCTATGTCTCCTGCATTGGCAGGCAGGTTCGATAACACAAGCACCACCGATGTTAGTTAGCACTCGCAAATTTCCTGAGAAATTTAAAATGGGCTCTTACAAAACAGTTTAAGCCAGTTCTTGCAAACCACTGGATTAAAAAGTACCTAAAGAATGATGAGCGCATGTCAAAAGGACACAGAGCTGCCTTAAAAGGCTTCCCCTCATGAATCTTGGGACAATTCGACACAACAATAGTAATGGATTATATTCCTTTGAACAAAGCAAGAATCCAAAAAGCCATACTATATTTACACAATACATGTGGGAAAAAGTAAAGAATATTTTCTAAATGATTATACAATTCGGCAAAAATTTAGAGTATAATTTCTAATAAATGTAGAATAACTGAATTTTAAAGTCATCATTATATATAGAGAAAAATAAATATAGAAAAATAATCATAATTTATAACTGAGAATATGTGGGCTCGGTCGCTCAGTTGTGTCCAACTCTTTGCCACCCTTTGGACTGTAGCCTACCAGGGTCCTCTAGCATTTTTCAGGCAAAAATACTGGAGTGGGCTGTCATTTCCTCCTCCGGGGGTTCTTCCCAACCCAAGGATCAAACTTGCATCTCCTATGTCTCGCATTGCAGGCAGATTCTTTATCCACTGAACCCATTGGGGAAGCCCATAATTTAGTATATAATAATTAATTAATAATTTCTAATACAGATAGAAAAATTATGAATTAGAAAATTATACTTTAGTAATTGTCATGGTTATAATCCACTCTGGCAAGAAATACAAATCAGTATAAACTAGGAGGTAAAATTTGGTGAAGAACAGGGTATTTCATAGCCTCAAAATATCTTACTTGAAGTGTTTATCCTTTATTCAGAGGAAAAATAACATTACGGTGAACAAAACTGGCAGCCACCATCTTATTCAAGTGATCAAAGTCAATGTCACTGGAAATTGGACAAATACAAATCATATCCACTAAATAGGATCCAATGGGATCACAACATCACTTCCGTGACATTCTGACCAAAAAATTCATAACTTGAATTCAACATGAGGAAATTGTCAGACAAACCTAAATTTAAGGACATCCTACAAATACGGCTTCCCCTGTGGTTCAGTTGGCAAAGAATCTGCCTGCAATGCAGAGACCTGGGTTTGATCCCTGGGTTGGGTAGATACCCTGGAGAAGGGAAAGGCCACCCATTCCAGCATTCTGGCCTGGAGAATTCCATGGACTGTACAGGCCATGGAGTTGCAAGATTCGGACACGACTGAGCTACTTTCACTTTACAAATAACAAGCCTGTAATCTTCAAAAGTATTAAGATTAGGAAGGTCTGAGATCTGAGGAACTAATCATTCTGATAGAAGGGCACTGGAGCGACAAGGTAACTTTGTGCCATGCACAGTCTGGGTTGGATCTTCTGTTGTAAGAGACATTATTGGGTCAGCTGCAACATTTGAATGGGGTGGATGGAGAAAGGGCATATGAGAGTCCCCAGTGCTCCTGCATACCTTTCCTATAAGATTGAAATTATTATAATATACAATTAACAGACACTTGCTCCTTGGAAGAAATGCTATGACAAACCCAGACAGCATATTAAAAATCAGAGACATCACTTTGCTGTCAAGGTTTCATATCATCAAAGCTATGGTTTTTCTAGTAGTCACGTACAGATATGAAAGTTGTACCATAAAGAAGGCTGAGTGCCAAAGAATTGATGCTTTCAAACTGTGGTGCTGGAGAAGACTCTGAGAGTCCCTTGGATGGCAAGGAGATCAAACCAGTCAATCCTAAAGGAAATCAACTCTGAAGATTCATTGGAAGTACTGATGCTGAAGCTGAAGCTCCAATACTTAGGCCACCTGATACAAAGAGCCGACTCACTGGGAAAGACCCTAGGTGCTGGAAAAGATTGAGGGTAGGAGGAAAAGGGGACAACAGAGGATTAGATGGTTGGATAGCATCACCAACTCAATGGACATGAGTTTGGGCAAACTCTGGGAGATAGTGAAAGACAGGGAAGCCTGGCCTGCTGCAGTCCATGAGGCTGCAAAGAGTCAGACACAACTTAGTGAGTGAACATCAACAAAGGAAAAAATGAAAAATAGGAGCATATGTTGTTAGACAGTTAATGCAGCCCACACTGAATCTCCCGTTGTTTTACTTTGACACCTATGTCATTTACCAATCCGTGATTCTAAAATACGTTTGTCTACTGAACTCAAGGAGAGATGTTTAACACATAGTTTAAAAAAGACCTTCACTGCTCATTGCTTAGAAGATACAACTGGGGACTTGCTACAGGTGGCTGTGTCCAGTGTCGTCCAATCAAAATATAATGCAAATCACATAAAAATTTTCAATGGATTAGCAGCTATATTAAAAAGATAAGATAAAATTGATGCAATTAATTTTAATAGTATATTTAACCTAATGAGTCCAAAATATTTTCATTGGATCATGTAATTAATATAAGAAAATCATTATCAAGACATTTTACATTATTTCACACCAAGTTTGAAATCCGGGGTGTACTTTACACCTAAAGCACATCTCAAAGTAGAGACTAATTTTTCACCAGAAATACTTGATTCTGTATTTAGCTTTGAATAATCTATAACTGAGAAAAATTCACATGCATAAGTTATTTCAAGCATACTTAAATTTTTTTCTAATAATTGAAGTACGAATTTTAACATTTAAATTAATTAAAATTAAATTAAATCTGAAAACAGTTTTTTATTTGCAAGAATCATATGCAGCTAGGAGCTACCATATTGGACAACGCACAGCTGCATAGGGGTATATAGGTCATCTGCTCTATTATACCCCTGTGAATGTATGTTGCTTATACTGTTCCCACGAAGATTTTGAGTGAAGCATGGTTTCACACAAGTGAAGGGATCGGAAGTCCTGGCTCCTAGTTATCTACCTTGAACTACTTTTGAGTGAGTGAGTGAATGAGTAAAAGTTGCTCAGTCATGTCTGATTCTTTGCAACCCCGTGGATTACACAGTTCATGGAGCTCTCCAGGCCAGAGTACTGGAGTGGGTGGCCTTTCCCTTCTCCAGGGGATCTTCCCAACCCAGGGATTAAACCCAGCCCTCCTGCATTGAAGGTAGATTCTTTAACAGCTGAGCCACAAGGGAAGCCCTTTAAATCATGGCTGCAGCTGCCTAAAAGCTAGAATACAGGTGAATAAGTATGAAAGATACAAAGCAGAATGGTGCTGCAAGGGAAAGTTCTTTCCAACTGAAAACACTAGAAAAATACTAATTGTTCAGACCATTTTTATTATTAGAAGCCAGAACCAGTGGACAGACGCCATTGCCATCACAAAGACTTTGAACAAGTCAGTGAATTTTCTATTTTGACTTCCCCAGAATAATAATAAAAGGAAGCACTACCCACTTGCAACCAACCCTAACACACCTGCACTACAGAATGAATTAGAACATATTCCCAAAATGCCTGGCTCTCCTGAAAGGAAAAAAATGTTGCAAGTGAATTTATATTGATAATTGTTGCCAAGTAATGCAATTATGGGTACATCTTATTGTCTTTGTTATGAGTTTCTGTTTTTCCAAAGTTTCTACAAAACAATGCATGAGTTGTATAATCAGAGAAAAAAAAAAAAAAACTTTTCCTAGTTAGAAAAATTGAGTACAAGGCATCAAGAGAACTTCTGTCTCCATTTTTCTCATCACGTATCTATGTGAGACCCAAGTCTTAGCTGTTCTGACTTGAAAGCTTCAACCACCAATTAGAACAGCTGGACCGACAAACCTTCCATTTCCAACCATCTCAGCTTCTCACACTCAGTTACTCCACTAATGTGAGGCGGAGCTGGGGTTTAGTGGAAACAAACAGAAACGATTCATCACACTCATTCACAAATGTCGCTCCTTCAGCTCTTAACTGGCTCCACCACCCTTGACATTTTGCCAACTCCCCAGCCTCGTCAGGCTTGTTCAGTCCTCAGCCAGCCAGACTGTGGGGATGGCCTTGGCAGCTCCTGGAACTCGGGTTGGTGATTCAGCAGTTCAGGGCTTTCTATCTCAGCCAATCCATCCTCATGCCCTGCGCTAATGAGCTGTCCAAAGGCTGAAACTGCCCTCCTGACATCACAGCTGGCATGGAAGGCCTGGGGAGCAATTACCCATATGCTTTCTGTGCTCACTGTCCCCTGAAGTTTCAGTGAAAGATGCTCCCAGTTCCTGGGTTTTGGTGTTTTGTTTTTTTTTCATCCTAATGTAGAACCCTTTTCTCCCCAGTGAGACTACCCCATACTGTAGTTCAGACTGAGCTTGTACCACACCAAGACACACCACGCACGTCGTGGTCTAAGCGAATGGCATCCTGCATTGTTGAAAGGAACACAACCTATGCGGTCAGCCCTTCTCAGGTCCTATGTTTTCCCTTTGCCTTCAGAATGACAATTAAGCCTCCCTCTCTGTGACACGGTACAGTTGTACAGAAGTAGGGACCATATACAAGAAAACTCAAAGGGCAAAGGAAAAGAAAGATACATTTGTCTGATCATGAAGGACAATGCTGGGTACCATCGATACACCCCAAGAGCAGAGTCCCCTGAGCTTGCCAGGATTAAAACATCTGAATCTATGGTGCAAATATAGAACATGGTGGAGGAGGGCCCAAAGAGTCACTTGCGTGGTTTATAGATTCAGTACTTCTCTGGAGGGCAGTTATCAGCAGTTAATGGGTCATATTTGCTACCACACTGTGGAGAGGGGATGGCAAGCACACTTCTTAAAATACTCATCTTCCCACTTTTGTTTGTTCAGTTTATCTCAGAGACACAGAACTATCACTCCTTAAATTGTCAGCACATAGCTCTCGAACCTACACACAAACAGCCCTGTGCCCCAGCCCACGGACATCATTAAGTTTGACTTCTGCAAACCCGCCCCAAGTTTGCAATCTCCAAACTGGAGAGACTTTTTAGTACCTGTGGCAACTACTTATTGAGTACTAACTGGGTGCCAGATGTTGTGTTCATTGCTTTACAGACACTGTCTCATTTGATCCGCAGGACAATAAATAGCATTGTGTTCTGTTATTTCCTTTTTATGGATGAGGAAATTTGGAGCTAAAGAGATCTAGTAATTTCTCAAGGTGTCAGCATCTTATGGCCAGGGTGGGCTGTCTAGCACCAGAGGACAGGTTGTAACCCCTCAGCCCCTTTCTCTCTCATGGCCCCTCCGCCTGACTTCTCTGTCCCCCTGTGCCTGAATTTCTGCCTCCCCTAGTTGTTCCTGCCTCTTCCTCCAAATCCAGCTTCCTGATCCCCTCACTTTCTGTCATCCTCCAACCATTCAGTGAAAAAAAAGTGGAAGTGTTAGTCACTCAGTCATGTCTGACTCTTTGCGACCCCGTGGACTAAAGCCCGCCAGGTTCCTCCATCCATGGAATTCTCCAGGCAAGAATACTGGAATGGGTTGCTATCTCCTTCTCCAGGGGATCTTCCTGACCCAGGGATTGAAACAGGGGTCTTCTGCATTACAGGCAGATTCTTTACCATCTGAGCCACCAGGATCTATTCTAATTCTCAGCCCTGAAAATCAGCTTTCTTTAGGGAGTGGCAAAAAGGAAACAACAGGAAAAACAAAACAAAAACCTAAATGATACAGGTAGAAAAAAATCCCAGGAAGATGGCTACCACATTAGCAACTGATATTTGGAATTCTAATTTTAGTATATGTGCTGCTGAAGTGAACACTGGAATTCTAGACTTGACAAAAGGCCCTTTGCTTCACAGAGGAACACCAGAGGCCAGGGTTGGTTACAAGGAGTCAGCTTATGTGGCCTGTTGCGGGGAGATCTGAGATTAGAATCAAGACAGGCCTTTGCCACTCAGCCCAGGGACCCTTCACTGCACCCCACCCTTCTGACAAACCTATGGTTTCAACAAACCCTCGAGGGACCCCATTATCCACACGGGACTTCCACATGCCTGTCCTTACATATTTGGATCCTAGCATAAGCCTTATCTCAGCAGCCCCACTCTTCCCTGCCAAAGCCTCTTCCTACCCTGCATTTCTCCCCTCCTTTTGTCTCAGGTGCTGAGTTTTCTCAGACCCTATCTTCTGTCTACCTGCGATTTGGGTTTTTCCAGGCTATTAGCCACTCCAGGGTCTAGGTAACATCTTTCTTCTTCTACAGGGTTGTTTTCAGCAGGATGTAAAGGCCATTAGTAAATCAATAAGCCTTTATTTAGAAAAGGGGGAGGGAAGGACCTGGAGTTTTTAATTCAGATCTAGCAACTCCTGGGGCATTATCAAGAGTATTCTAAAATTAGGCCTTTGAAAAGCATGAGGCTGCTACCGTTGGAACTTTATAGCTTCCTGCCCATAAACAGGAGCAGCTTGCTATGGGTGGGATCATTAGCTGAAAGCTCCCTCTCCCTGTGGTAGTTATGTCTTCCTCTAACTCGAACACCATATGTGTTATCTATTGCTGTGGGGCTCTTTGTTTCTTTTATTCTTGCCTCCTCTCTCTTCTCTCCACGCATCCCTTTCCTGGGCTCTGCATCTGTCCTTTTTCTTCTTTCCAGGAATTCTGCATTTCCATCTATCTAACACTCCAAATACTTCTGTCAGTGCATCAAGTCTCATTTTTCACTGTTGCCACACACAGCATACGTAAACAGATATCTTTCTGATATATTTACAAAAGTAATCCTCCAAAAGTCACCACATGCCCTAGGACACTTCTTGCTTCCCTTAAACCTTTTGGGGGCTCCTGTCATTGTTCTGTCCTTCCTCCTGTTCCCATCCCAATCTCTCCACACAGAAAACAAAGACACAGTCCTGCTGGCAGCTGTGCGAAGGGGAACAGAGTAGTGATGGCATGACCACACACTTTAAGGCCAATGCCGTGATGTCTAAAAGAGCACATTTAAGATTTAACCATATAACACTGGAATTCTGCATTTCCTTCCATCTAGCAAGTCTACATCTAGACAGTTATTTCAAAAATATGCAGAAAGATTCAGCTACCAAGATATTTATTGGTTGGCAATTGAAAGAGAGAAAGAGCCATTTATGTTTCCAAAGTATATTAATGATCTATTACTGTGTAGCAAATGATCAGAAAACTTAGTGGCTGAAAACAATTTAAAAAAAATTTACTATCTCATGCAATGTTTGTGGGTCAGGAATTTGGGTGGTTCTGGCTCTGGGTCTCTTGTGAGGCTGTAGTCATGATATCAGCTAAGGCTACAGGCATCTGAAGGCTTGACTGGGGATTCAGGCTCCGTGCCTAAGTAGCGTCATTTTCAAGGCTGGCAGCTTGGTTGATGCTGGCTGTGGTTGGAGGCCTCTGTTCCTTCTCATACAGACCTCTCCACAGGGAGACTGAGGATCCTCACAACGTGAGAGCCAGCTCTCCTCAGAGTGAATGATCCAAAAGAAAGCAAGGCACAAGCTGTAATGCCTTTTATGAGCTAGCCTGGCAAGTCACACCCCATCATCTCTGCTGTGTTTACTGTTCATGGAGACCAAGCCTGATACCCTGTGGGAGGGGGTTGCACAAAAAGGGGGTGGACACCAGAAATGAGAATCTCTGGAGGCCGTCTTGAAAGCTGGCTATCACATACGGGGAAGACTTCAACAAGAGAAGTACCCTCCAGGGATTGTTTGTACTGTGATTTTGAGAGAAGAACAGAGCTGCTCTGGCCCTGTTAATTCTAGACTTCCTGTTTGCCTGCAGGGGGTGTGCATTATGCCTGTTCCATCCCAGGTGGCACTAGTGGTAAAGAATCTGCCTGCCAGTGCCGGAGACACCAGAGACATAGGTTCGATCCCTGGGTCAGGAGGATCCCCTGGAGTGGAAGTGGAAACCCACTCCAGGATTCGTGCCTGGAAAATTCCATGGACAGAGGAACCTCATAGGCTACAGTCCACGGGGCTTCAAAGAGTGGGACATGACTGAGTGACTGAGCACATCTTCCAATAAGTTAGCAAGAGCAGGCTCTGCTTCTGTGGCATGGTGATTAGTTTGGAGAGATTGCAGTGGGAAGGCTTGTGTTGTCTATTCCTGATTTGGTTCCAGATCTAGGCCACATTCTCTACAAACTCTTTCAGAAATAAAGCTGCTCTTTACCTGTGTCTTACTCCTAAATTAGACCCCAAATCTTGAGTGCTTTTGTGACCCCTTATATTCACAATTATGTCTTTTATTTTATACTGTCATTTTAATAATAGTGGAAAACTCAAAACAACCTAAATGTCGAATGATAGACATGCTTGAACAAATTATGGCATATCCATACAATTCAGTAAAATGTGACCATTTAAAAGTGTACTCTGTAGGAATATTTAATGATATGGAAAATTGCACAGGATATATTAAGTGAAAAACATAAATTATAAGCCAGTATGCAGATTATTATTCTGTTAAAAAATAATGTGTACTTGTTTAAAAAAGAACTCCAAAGAGATAGATATATACCAAATATAGTTATTGGTTGGTAGGTTTCAGTTCAGTTCAGTTCACTCAGTCGTGTCTGACTCTTTGTGACCCCATGGACTGCAGCACACCAGGCTTCCCTGTCCATCACCAACTCCTGGAGCTCACTCAAACTCATGTCCATTGAGTCGGTGATGCCATCCAACCATCTCATCCTCTGTTGTCCCCTTCTCCTGCCTTCAATCTTTCCCAGAATCAGGTGCTTTTCAAATGAGTCAGTTCTTTGCATCAGGTGACCAAAGTATTGGAATTTCAGCATCAGTCCTTCCAATGAATATTCAGGACTGATTTCCTTTAGGACAGACCTGTTGGATCTCCTTGCAGTCCAAGGGACTCTCAAGGGTCTTCTCCAACACCACAGTTCAAAAGCATCAATTCTTCAGCGCTCAGCTTTCTTTATAGTCCAACTCTCACATCCATACAAGACTACTGGAAAAACCATAGCTTTGACTAGACAGACCTTTGCTGGCAAAGTAATGCCTCTGCTTTTTAATATGCTGTCTAGGTTGGTCATAGCTTTCCTTCCAAGGAGCAAGTGTCTTTTAATTTCATGGCTGCAGTCACCATCTGCAGTGATTTTGGAGTCCCCCAAAATAAAGTCTGTCACTGTTTTCACCATATTTGCCATGAAGTGATGGGACCAGATGACATGATCTTCGTTTTCTGAATGTTGAGTTTTAAGCCAACTTTTTCACTCTCCTCTTTGATCAAGAGGCTCTTTAGGTCTTCTTTGCTTTCTGCCATAGGAGTAGTGTCATCTCCATATCTGAGGTTACTGATATTTCTCCTGGCAATCTTGATTCCAGTTTGTGCTTCTTCCAGTCCAGCATTTCTCAAGATGTACTCTACATATAAGTTAAATAAGCAGGGTGGCAATATACAGCCTTGACATACTCCTTTTCCTATTTGGAACCAGTCTGTTGTTCCATGTCCAGTTCTAACTGTTGCTTCTTGACCTGCATACAGATTCCTCAGGAAGCAGGTAAGGTGGTCTGGTATTCCCATCTCTTGAAGAATTTTCCACAGTTTGTTGTGATCCACACAGTCAAAGGCTTTGGCATAGTCAATAAAGGAGAAATATATGCTTTTCTGGAACTCTCTTGATTTTTCGATGATCCAACAAATGTTGGCAATTTGATCTCTGGTTCCTCTGCCTTTTCGAATCCAGCTTGAACATCTGTAAGTTTACGGTTCACTTATTGCTGAAGCCTGGCTTGGAGAATTTTGAGCATTACTTTACTAGCGTGTGAGATGAGTACAATTGTATCGTAGTTTGAACATTCTTTGGCATTGCCTTTCTTTGGGATTGGAATGAAAACTGACCTTTTCCAGTCCTGTGGCCACTGCTGAATTTTCCAAATTTGCTGGCATATTGAGTGCAACACTTTCACAGCATCATCTTTGAGGATTTGAAATAGCTCAACTGGAATTCCATCACCTCCACTAGCTTTGTAGTGATGCTTTCTAAGGCCCACTTGACTTCACATTCCAGGATGTCTGGCTCTAGGTGAGTGACCACAGCATCGTGATTATCTGGGTCATGAAGATCTTTTTTGTATAGTTATTCTGTGTATTCTTGCCATCTCTTAATATCTTCTGCTTCTGTGTGGTCCATACTATTTCTGTCCTTTATTGTGCCCTTCTTTGCATGAAAAGTTCCCTTAGTAGCTCTAATTTTCTTGATGAGATCTCTAGTCTTTCCCATTCTGTTGTTTTCCTCTATTTCTTTGCATTGATCACTGAGGAAGGCTTTCTAAATTCTCCTTGCTATTCTTTGGAACTCAGATCTGAATGTTTGTCACTCTCTTTTTCCTTCCTATGGTGGACGCACTCTAAGGTGGCCCCCGAGGAGTCATACTCTTATGTCACTCCCTCCCCTTGAGTACAGGGAGGATCTGTAATTTATTTCTAACCAGTAGAATGCAGCAAAGGGAACAGGCTGTCATTCTCATGATTACAGTATATTATGTAAGACTCCACATTAGCAGAGAGAAGAGATTCTTCTGCAGCTTTGAAGAAGAGAACAACCATATCCTGAACTGCCTCTGCAGGGGCCATGGGGCAGGGATCAGAGGGCAGCCTCCAGCTGACAGCCAGTAAGAAACTAGGGTCTTCAGACCTGTAACTGCCAGGAAATACATTGTTATCACACTGAAAGCACTTGGAAGTGGATTCTTTCCTACCTGAGCTTCTAGGTAACAATGTAGCCAGATCAACAACACCCTGACTGTAGACTTGGGAGACCCTAAGCAGAGAATCTGGCTAAATCACGCTCAGATTCCCAACCTGTGCAAACTGTGGGATTATTACTGTGAGTTTGTTTAAGTCATTAGATTTGGGGTAATTTGTTATGCAGCTCCTTACTCTCAACCCCCAAACATATCAATCATTCCATGGCTTCCCATCACTCTTTAGATATATGTGTAAGAAATTATTAAAACAACCTGGGAAGCTATGAATGACCTGGCCTCGCCCACATCTCCAGCCTCATATGTTCTACCCTGCTCCATGCTCTACCTGCTCTACCCTGCTCTACACCCACCATGCAGACTTTCTTTAGGACCCCAGACCCATCCAATGTCCTTCAACCAGGGGGCATTTGTACCTCATGTTGCCTCTACCTCGAAGGCTCTGTTCTAATTCTTAGTCAATTCACTTCCTTAAGGAAGCCTTCCTTAAATCTCCCTATCAGGATCAAATTCCTGATTATAGCCTCCTGCAGCATCATATCTCTTTTGCTCATAGCACTTACGAACTATGACTTTACATAACTGTTTGCATCATTGTTTCATCAAGGTCTGTCCCCCCAGTTAGTCTATAAGTTCCATGAAGGCTAGTGTGACTCCTTTGGGCTCATCATTTTTCTCTAGTACTTAGCATATTAACTAATACATAATAGGCACTTAAATGTTCCCTGAATGAATGGACATAAATTGGATGTGACTTTTGTTTAGAGCACTGGCTCTAATTTCATCTCAATGCATCCTGATTAGATCAAAGTTTATAAGACTGACCTTCATTCCAGATTCAAGCGTGGGAGTTCTAGACATGCCATAGGCTTTGGGGAAAACTAACTACAACCAGACAAAGAGCCAATAATTTTTACTCTTCAAGCAAACTATTTTTAATGACAACCAACTGCACATTAGGTAATGTGTTAGTTATCATGGGGGCTGCCAAGAGGTACAATGCAATGCAAAGTCTCTGACTTCCTATAACAGGGAAGAAAACTGTTTTAGGTTCTCAGAAGAAAACCGAAGACATATTACACCTTCTCTTTTATTAAAGAAATAGTCCCTTAGATCTGATGGATTAAGCTGAAAGACTCCTGTTTATGCTGATCCTAATTAAATGAGGGACAAGTTAGGAGAAAATAATCTGAAAGTACAGATATATCATCATAAATTTAGGCTTCTAGAACTCTTGAATATCTAAGTTCTATTCAACACGTACGTTATACACTATGAGGCACAACAAATATTTTTGTAGCTTATATTTATCCCATAAAATACCTACTAATTGTTAAATGCAAAGTACTAATCAACTACTTCCTTAATTTGCACTCTAATAGGCAAGGGTACACTCAGCAAGCATATCAACAAATACACACACAACGGATCAGGTAATAACAATTATATGCAGACTAAAGCAGGACAAGGGGATAGGGAACACCAGTGAGGGTTGCTGTTTTATATAGAGAAATTTTTTGTTTTTTTTTTTTAATCTCTGCTGGTCTCATGCTGTACAAAGTTTGCCCTGAAAAAGTCATGAAAGGGACTTCTCTAGTGGTGCAGTGGTTAGGAATCCATGCTTCCATTGCAGGGGGCATGGATTGGATCCCTGGTCAGGGTACTAAGATCCCACATGCCACCTGGCATGGCCAAAAAAATCACTGCAGATGGTGACTGCAGCCATGAAATTAAAATGTGCTTGCTCCTTGGAAGAAAAGCTATGAATAACCTAGACAGTGTATTCAAAAGCAGAGACATCACTTTGCCAACAAAGGTCCATCTAGTCAAGGCTATGGTTTTACTAGTAGTCATGTACGGATGTGAGGGTTAGACCATAAGGAAGGCTGAGAACTGAAGAATTGATGCTTTCGAACTGTGGTGTTGGAGAAGACTCTTGAGAGTCCCTTGGACAGCAAGCAGATCAAACCAGCCAGTTCTAAAGGAAATCAACCCTGAATCATTGGACTGATGCTGAAGCTCCAATACTTTGGCCCACCTGATGCAAAGAGCCAACTCAATGGAAAAGACCCTGATGCTGGGAAAGATTGAGGGCAGGAGGAGAAGGGGATATCAGAGGATGAGATGCCTGGATGGCATCATCGATTCAATAGACATGAGTTTGAGCAAACTCCAGGAGATAGTGAAGGACAGGGAAGCCTGTTATGCTGCAGTCCATGGGGTCACAAAGAGTCAGACACAACTGAGTGGCTGAACAACAACAACAAGTTGAGTAATAGGGTATTTGAACAAAGATTCAAAGCAAGCGAGGGCATTTGAGGATAAAAGCATGCCAGGCCCAGGTAACAGTGAGAGCAGCAGGAGCTCTCTTTGGCAGCTAGGGGAACAGTAAAGAGGCCAGAGGGGCTATAGCACAGAGAGGGGATGAGAAAGTAGGAGAACGCAAGGTCAGAGAGGCAACAGCCAACTAGATCGTGTAGACTCTGTAAGGACTCGAGCTGAAATCTGAGTATAACATTCTGTTTACCAGTCTTGTTCCAGCTGCTCTATAGAGAGTAACTTCTAGGATGCCCTGGGTGGAGCAGAGACCTGTTCAGAGGTCAGGACAATTGACCAGGCAAAAGATGATTACAGCTGTGGATATGGTGAAAAACGGTCAGATCTTCTCCATATCTCACATGTGGAGCCATTGGTATGCACTGATACATTGATTGGTTTGAGAGAATAAGGAAAAAAAGAGAAATCTGGCCATGTTCTAGGATTCAGTGCATTAAAAAAAATAAAGTATCCTTAAGTCTCTTTCTTACTCTGCTTTCATGCAACAACATCAACAAAACAATCTTGGGACATGCCTGCATCCCAAATTTCTCAATCTCGACAAAAATTTAAGAATCAGAATGCTAAGAAGCACTTTTTACCCTGAAAATGCTGTCATTTTTGTATCTCCCCAAAGAAAGATGAGGGAAAGGGCTTCAGCTGGAGTGTGATGGAGAGCTGATGAATACAAGGAAACCAGATCAGACGCTGTGAGCAATGATCTGTGGGACTGAATCCTTAAAAGCCCTCATTCCAGTCTGTCTGGGACATCCAGGCAAGGGGTGGTAGCCCTCCAATCTCCTCTCACCTCTGTTGACTTGGGCTTTGGAGGAGCTGACAACAGTCCTTCTCTCTCCTGGTCTCATGCTGTGCAAATTTGCTCTTTAAGAGGCAAACAGAAAAGTGCTCCCACGCACGTGACCAAAGTTGGGAGCAGAAACCACCGCCCTGCTGTTAACAGGCCATTGATTTTCCTCACGCTTCTTCCTCCTGTCTCTGAGAGAACGATCACGCTGCCAAGACTAAAAGTTTATGACTTCAACAATACAGTAAGCATGAAAGATCTTTATATACACTTACTTATACCCCCCGTCCCTATCTTACAATAAGAAAAATATCTAAGGGTGTTTTTTTTTTCTTTCCTAAAATATTACCTCAGGACCAAAACTAGGATACCCCGTTCATGTGAATCTAGGTGTGTATGACGTGTGTTTGTACACCTATGAGTGTGCATTTCTTTTAGGATTAAGAAAGGGGATATCAGATGAGAAATGACAGAGAAGAAAATAAAAACTAACCATGACTTTTCTTTTGACTCAGAAACCTTCTAACTCACCAATTTCAAGGGTGTTTCACAGGGCTCATCTGGCTCTCCCAGTACTGTGCTGACGTTGCTCCCCTTGTGAACACATGTTCTTTCAAACTTCAGCTCTTAAGTGGCTGTGTGAGCACATGTGACCTGGCAAGAAGGCTGGGGGGACCCCGGGGAGGACGAGTCTGCTTCCCTGGGGTCATGGACTCTTCCGGCGTCCCTTCTCTGAACTCCTTCTAGGCTCCCACGCTTTCCTCACCAGGCTTTATACAGGGTAGGTCCCCGCCTGTCATTCTTAGAGGACTTTTCTGCTCAGTTCCAAGGGTGTTCAACTCCCACAGTCTTCACTGATACCCCTTCAGCCATGTCACCCCAATTTACGCCTCGAGCCAAGCTCTCACACCTGAGCTCTAGAACCACATGGACGTCTCTGCATGTGATCATTATTAGGTTTGTTAAAAAATTAATTAGGGACTGCATGCTCATTGCAACAAGTATAATGCAGAGATATGAGGAAATAGTCATTATTTTTCCTTCCCTCTCCAATTTCTCTAGTCTGAACAAGAAATATGAACAACTTACTGTGTGCATCTTTAAGCAACTTTCTCCCATCCATATTCATATAAATCAATATGTAGATCTGTTTATATGTTACACACATATATGTTTATATATACATTTCCTATAGGCATCTTAATCTCAGTTTATCTTATATTTAAACTTTAGACCCAAATTTCTATGACTTTATGCTTGCTTTGCTTTGAACCTGGAGTGAGACAGGATTTTCCTAATGCATCAATCTACCCTTCAAATCACCATATACCTATCCATACACTTCTCTCCTGATAGTGTCCTAAAATGCAAATCTGATCTACTTAAACTCAGTGGTTCATCATTGCTCCTATGAAAAAGTGGAAACACATTTCCCTTACATACAAGGGCCTTCAGTATCTGACCTCAGTCCCTCAAGCCTTAGTTTTCATCACACATCATTCTCCATCCTGGGCCCCTTGTCCAGCACCTTCTCTCCCCTCCTATTCCTGTATGCTTTGGGAAATCTCAGGCTTTCTCTTGTTTTTGCTCCTTCCCATACAATGTTCCCTCTTCCTGGGTGGAAGTATGACAGAATATCATAAGCTGGGTGGTTTAAAGAACAGAAATTTTAAATCTAAGATCAGAGTATCAGCATGGCTGGGTTCTGTTGAGAGGCCCCTTCCTGGCTGGCAGATGCCATCTTCTTTCTGTGTCCTCACACAGGGCAGAGAGAGGTTGGGGAGGGAGAGAAGAGAGAGAGGGAGGGAAGGAAGGAGAAGGGAGATTTTTGTCTCTTCTTATAAGGCCACAGTCCTATGATATTAGAGCTCCACCCTATGATTTCATTTACTCTTAACTTCCTCCTAAAGATGTGAAGAACCGACTCATTGGAAAAGACCCTGATGCTGGGAAGGATTGAAGGCAGGAGGAGAAGGGGGCGACAGAGGATGAGATGGTTGGATGGCATGACTGACGCGATGGACGTGAGTTTAAGTAAGCTCTGGGAGTTGGTGATGGACAGGGAGGCCTGGCGTGCTACAGTCCAAACAGTCAGACACAACTGAGCGACTGCACTGAACTGAAAGATGCTCTCTCCAGATATATTCACGTTAGGGGTTAAGATCTCAATGCATGAATTTGGGGAGGACACAATTCAGTCCACAGTAGGACTGAGGATTTTGCTTTCAGCACGGAAGTTAAGAGTGGGGACCCTGTGCCAGGCCACCTGGCTTTGAATCCTTCTGCCATTTAGTCTCTGAGTGACTCTGAGCAGGTTATTTAATCTGTATCTTAGTTTCCCTATGGCCACAGTTTTCCAGAATGTAAGTGCATCAGAATCAGCTGGAGGGCTTATTAAAACACAAGTTACTGAAGCACACCCAGAGAACAGACCAGTGAATAGGTTGGGGTGGAAGGGGACTGAGAGCTTGCATTTCTTTCGAGGTCCATAGAGATGCTCTGCTGCTGCTGTTGGAGGCACTGCATCTAGAAAAACCACTTCCCTATAATAAAATGGGGTAAATATTAGCACCTACCTCCTAAGTTTGTCATCAGAATGATTGTGTGTGTGAAAGTCACTCAGTTATGTCCAACTCTCTGCAACCCCATGGACTATAGCCTGCCAGGCTCCTCTGTTCATGGAATTTTCCAGGAAAGAATACTGGAGTGGGTGGCCATTCCCTTCTCCAAGGGGTATCTTCCTGACCCAGGGGTTGAACCCAGGTCTCCTGCATTGCAGGCAGATTACTAAGGGAGGTGGCAGGTGGATGTACCAGGGGGTACTCAGAGGGATCCCTGGCTCTCAAGAAGGTGGCTCTGGGAGCCCAGGTCTATGGCTTGAGGCCAGGAAGCCTTGAACATGGGCCTGTTTGGTCTGGATGCATGTCCTCCCCAGGAGATGCCCCCGCTCCCACAATGTTCTCCAGGTCTGTCCATGAGAGCCAGTAAGGCTGGTCCCCCACAGAGCAGGGATCGAGTACCTGCACACATGTGGCCTTGGAGATGTGTGCAGAACTGGCATTCTGAGGCACCAGAGAAGCCCAAACATAAGTTGTTCAGAGCAGTGACTGGTTATGCTAATTGCCCAATGAATGCTAGTTATAATTATTCTGTCTGGCAAAATTGTACGTTTCTCATCACTCAGTTTCTGCTTCACACTTGCGGAAAAGCTTTCCTGATATTCCCTAGTAGAATATGCAGTCTTACACCTGTAGCCTCCCAACCTCATTATAGAACTTATCACTGCTGCTGCTAAGTCACTTCAGTCGTGTCTGACTCTGTGCGACCCCATAGACAGCAGCTCACCAGGCTCCCCCATCCCTGGGATTCTCCAGGCAAGAACATGGAGTGGGTTGCCATTTCCTTCTCCAATGCATGAAAGTGAAAAGTGAAAGTGAAGTCGCTCAGTCATGTCCGACTCTTAGCGACCCCATGGACTGCAGCCCACCAGGCTCCTCCGTCCATGTGATTTTCCAGGCAAGAGTACTGGAGTGGGGTGCCATTGCCTTCTCCGGAACTTATCACATGGAATCGTAACTATTTACAACTTACACAAAAGCCTACGTCTTCCACAGACTGAACTGCTTAAGGATAGGAATTTTGTATTATTTACTTTTGATTTCCCAGAATATGTGTGACACAGACCAGCTGCCCAGTGATTATATTTTTATTGAAGAAATTGATGCAGAGTCCCGTGCATTTGTGATAATCTATGCAGGGTTGCCTGGACTCCGTAAGAACAGCTGTCTGGTTATCATTTAGGTTTTCCCCTCAATTCTAACACAGGAGACTTCCTCTTTTGACAGGGGTTCTCAATTATGGCAACATATTAGAAGCACCTTTTATACCACGGTGCTACTTGAGCCCCTCCCCAGACGAAGCAGTGCAGAATCTCTGGGTGGAGGCCCTGGGCACCGGTAAAGCGTCAGAGTTCATCAGGTGATTCTAATGAATAGCCTGAGTTGGAAACAAACAAGCTGGGAGAATGCAATCTACTAAAATGTGCATTTCATTCACAATTATCAGTCTTCTACTCCTGACCATAAACTTCTTTCTCTTATCCCAATATAAATTGCCAGCTTTGAACAGTTTTGAAAAGGGGTAAATAGAGAAATTAGCATTTGTAGAGCACTTTACAGTTTTCAAAGCACTTTCATACTCAGTGTGTCATCAAAATCTTAAAATAACCCAGTGAGGAAGGTATCATTATTCTTTACAAATGCTTTGAGGCAACAGCCTGGAGAGGGGGGTACACACCAAACCATTTTAAAAGAAGCAACAAATCAGCAAAATGCCATCTGCCAGGGGTTGGTTTTTTTTTTTTTTTCTCTTGGCCGATCTGCTATTAACAATGCTACCTATAAGCCATCTCTGCTGCTCATCTAGGACTTGGATTCCAAATATTTTTCTCCACTTGGCATTGGAGACACTTCGTTCCATGGCTGGCCAGTGATGTCTGCTCTGCCCCTTGGCAACCCTAAGCTGGCATGGCTCTCTCCTAGGTGCTTTTCACGGATTAACCTCATCCCCTGCTTACAGGTGTTGGTTTGACTTCACTCTGCCCAAAGTCAGCAACTCACAATTTCCCCAATAGTATGATTAAAGAAACTTCAGTTGAGAGCAGTTAAATGACTTGCTTAGACAAAGTCAGTGAGGGAAGGATCAGGATTCAAACCCAGATCAAGCAGGAAACTGAGGAGGACTCAGTGCTTTGAGGGAAGGAGTGGGCACAGAAGAGGAGAGGATGCGGCAAGGGAGGAGAAGGCGCTGGGCACCTGCTTTATCCTATGCAAGTCCGCCCAGGGCCACATCTGAGTATGTGGGCCTAAGACTAAACTATAAATGAATAACAATACTAGTTTTAAATGGGTGACAGAGGTCAAAAGGTTAAAAGAAAAGATGTCAATTAGTTTTCACCCAGCATAATTAAGCTTCCTTCATAGCTCAGTTGGTAAAGAATCCACCTGCGATGCAGGAGACCTGGGTTCAATCCCTGGGTCGGGAAGATCCTCTGGAGAAGGAAATGGCAACACACTCCAGTATTCTTGCCCGGAGAATCCCACAGACGGAGGAGCCTGATGGGCTATAGTCCATAGGGTCGCAAAGAGTCAGACACAACTGAGCGATTGAGTACATAGCATAATTAAGGATTCATTATTAAGCAGTAAATCTAACTCTATTGGATGCTTATTTTGATATAGTTGTTAAGTGCTTAAATAAGAAAATACTATCAGCATAGAAATAAATATAGCACAGAGATGGGGCAAATACAGAAAGAAAAAAGTCATTGTGGTACATCGGCCGCACTTTTCTTCACCTAGGAATTGAGAATAGGGTAAAAACAGGGGAAGTAGCAATAGATCAATCCATTGATTGATAGATAATAAATAAAGAAGTACTACAAATGTGTAGTAAAGCTGTTTTTTAAGGTGATACTTCCAGGATACTTTGGAAGGTTGGAAGTTTGGAGAATAAATGTGATAATTCTCTATTGTATTAGGGAAGTGTTTAAAATATATGTAATAAAGAATAAGGACAGTGTCAGACTGAGTACTGTACACTGCAGTCAAGAGCCTCGAGTGGCCCATGAACTAAGTTGGTGGGTTATGTTAGGGCTTAAAAAAAACAAAAAAGAAAAATATTAGAGAGCACCCGTCCTTGTAAAGGTGAGTGTTGTTTCATGACCTGTTGGAATCAGTGTTGTGTATGTGTGTGCACTCTCAGCAGCTGAAGTTCGTACAGTACAGTCAAAAAAGCATGAAAACGAATGACATACATAAATATTTAAAGATATGAAATAGTTTAAAAAATAAGATAAAACAGTAACAATAGTTTGCTAAACATGCTAGAATTTAACCATCTAAAATGAGTATTTAGCTCATCAAACGGAGAAGGCAATGGCACCTCACTCCAGTACTCTTGCCTAGAAAATCCCATGGGTGGAGGAGCCTGGTGGGCTGCAGTCCATAGAGTTGCAAAGAGTCAGACACGACTGAGCACCTTCACTTTCACTTTTCACTTTCATGAACTGCAGCAGGAAATGGCAACCCACTCCAGTGTTCTTGCCTGGAGAATCCCAGGGACGGGGAGCCTGGTGGGCTGCCGTCTCTGGGGTCGCACAGAGTCGGACACGACTGAAGTGACTTAGCAGCAGCAGCAGCAGCAGCAGCTCATCAAAGAAATCCCTTAAGTACACTGCTTTATTCCAGGGATGTGGCAATGACCCAAAACACTTTTGGAAGTGCTTCCAAAACCTGAAGCACATCCTTGTAAATATAATTAATGGCGGCAAATATTTGTCCTTTGAGGAAATATTTTATATTTAAATAAAAAGTCACTTAGAACCAAATATGATGAATAAAAAAGATGACAATGAAGATGAATGGGATATGTTCAGAAAAACCCTGGGCTGTAACCTCAATAACAGTGAGAATGTCATTTCTAAATTTTATACCTCAGGTTCTGCCATATTGCTTGACATACGATAACTGACCGAAAGGTGTTTGATGAAACAGTGAACAAATGAACTAGAAAATACTTTGGTATGGGGCCCAAATGTGATATTTTTAAAAGGATATCCAAGATGTTCTAATTTAGTGATGAGCCTCTCAAGGGAATCAGAGGCTGTTTGAGGGCAAATCAGAGTGAGGAATACAGTTCTTGATGCATTGACATATGCTGTATTCACATCCAGGCGTGCTCACACATACTCATAACTTACCTTTTCTATCCATATGCAAATATGTACAAGACATTCCTATATGTATGGAAAGAAAGTTAAATCTTCTTAGTCATGGGTAGCTGTTCAGGAGAGAGGGAAAAATGAAGGCTTATTAAAATCAAAAGGGGATAGAAGCAGATTTGATACACTAAGTGGTTATACGCAAGATTCTGCCTGCAAATTGAGAATGTGTCTTATCCCTATTGCCTGATATCAGGCAAATGATTATTTCTCAACTCCTTTGTGATCCAGTCCTGGATAGCCTGGTGAGGTGGAATTGGACATAGCACAGTGTCCTCAATCTCGACCTAGATTCTCAAAAACATATTAGGGGAAAGAACCCCACTATCTATCCTCTTTGAATTGTGGATGACAAAACAGAGGCAAAATAAAATATCCTGTTTATGGAAAGAAGCAGGACTAAGTCATATGATAGAGAGATTTTTAGGGCATCAAGAAGAGTAGAAAATTTGTCTTCTACAAGTTACCACAAAAATGCTATTGGAGAAAACAGAAAAACAAAAACAACCCTCCCATGTGTCTTCTGTTGAATAACAACGGGATATTCCTTTCTGCATGGTCCAAATAATTAAGATACATAACTAAATATCTCATAAGCATCACTATATTCTTTACATGTCAAACTCTGTCTAGGCCAAACACCAGCATTTCTATTGCAATAGCAGTATGGAAAAATCTAGGGTCATATCCTGGGAAGAGTGGGATCTGGGTTCTAGTTGCAGTTTTTATCCATAATTAGCTCTGTGACCTTGAACAAGCTACTCCCCTGAGTTTTTGTAGCCTCCTGAATAATAGGGTGATTGGAGTGGATAGTAGCTGATTCTCCTTCCAGGATTGGCAGGCTAATACTTGTTAAACACAGTTTCATCATGTGATAGGAAGGACATGCATGCAATTCATTCTATAACTTCCTCAAGAATGTCTGCTGAAAAGACCTTGCCTTTGTAGAGGGCACATGATGGACCTGGCCAGGTTCTCACTGTTACATTCTACCTGAGGGATGTTTTAGTGGCCTGGCTCAAGTTCAAGAAAGCACACACTTTCATCTCCTTCCCCATGCAAAGAGAGACTGATAAAGCTTTTGTTAAACTGCCCAACAAAGAGGAAACTACGAATTTCATGCAATTATATGGTTCCTGAAGGTTCTTCTAATTGAATTATCATAGGCGCCTATTGGGCATTCCTGGCCACGTCCCCTATAATTCCATTAGTATTCTTTCTGTGGATCCTATAAATGCCATTAACATAAGGCAGATATTTGCTTTCAATAAGATAACACAGATGATTTTGTCTAATTGTCTCTCTAATCCCTCCCCCTCACAGCCCATGTAATCCTTTGCAATTGTTCAAATCCAGCCATTTGTTATTGTTGATCAAAACTGCTTTGGAAACATGACAGTTACTGAGGAGGTTTGGCCCCTTCGCTTCACACATCACATGCTCTTGTCTTCCAGGTGGGTGAAATGAACAACTTGTACTGAGATCCATACTTTGAAACCTACGGGGAGGAAGGAAAAGGGTGGCCAGAACCTGCCCCAGTCCTCACTGCGCTGCATCTGAACACAAGACTGATCTTGTGAAGAGATTATACTTCACAGACTAGGTGGGTTTCTTCTCCCAAGATTCTTCTGTCTCACATGGGCAGTGGTTGGCTATTTCTGGGAGGTTACATCTGCTGGAATGGGCTCACCATACAGCCTTTGCAGGCTGGCTTTTACCATTTCATCAAATCTTCATTATTCTTGGGCTATGCGGTCTTAGATATCCCTAAATCTAATTGGCTTTTAAGCTATTCAAAGTCTTCACTTGCTTACCTTATAGTTTCAGTTATCTGATTGCTTATTCATTTCTGATTATTGGCTGAGCAGGGTAAAACCTGATCTCTTTTGATCCTGATCTGATATCTTCATGGCTCCAGTGAGATATCTCTAGGAAGGCTTGGGCAAAATAAGTATTTTTGTGAATTGCATTTATTCATGTCTGACCCACCACTATAAATAATCCAAAGTGGAGCATAAGGTCCAGCCACTGGACAGTGGTAGTAATAAAAGCTGAAACTCAGGTGGACCAGGGACATGAGTGATGTTCTTAATAAGAGTAGAGCTTGGATAGCCTCATTTCCTCTCCACAAAGCAACACATATGCACAGACCCAGGCATTGCAGTAAGAGAAAAGAAAATGTTAGACTGAGTTTGGGACCAGACGGCTTTCACAGTGGGCCTCTCTAATCTCATCTCCATTTCTGCAAATCACTTCCCTCTTAGACTAATCCTTTGATAATTACCAGGCCCATCCATTCACAGCTGAAGTGGAGATCCATCAGTATACTGAGAGGCATGGTGATATATGCAGTGGGCTGTCAGTGAAAGAAGCCAAGTCTCTTGTCTCAGCTGCAAAAGGTTTACCCTTTCCATGTTAAAGAAGGTTCAAATCAGAACACTTAACTTTGCAAGACTGGTTGAGGAACCTCCATCAAAAATGAGAAGTAACGAGAGGAGATGAAGTTTGCAGGAGACCCCTATTATCTCAGCTCATAGCAGAGCAATTATTGGAATAATCGCTCTACTGTGAACATGAATCCCACACTTAAAGTTGTTTCCCCATTATTTTCATTATTCCAATTGATCGAGGCCACTTCTAAAACTATTTGAAAGAAATACGGTCTTTCATTATATTCTATTTTTTAATGTAAGATTAAACCATGATAGGCATTAAAGAAAATATAAGAAGCACTAATTATGCTTCATACCATAGAAAATAGACCTGATTTTTGTAAGGGTTATTCACTGTAAATCTGTTTGCTTCAAAATATACAGCTAGAGAACTGAAAATTTTTGGTGTTTCCAATTTGGGTTTCCTCTATACACATTAAAGGTGAAAGACACAGGAATCAAGTGAACCAGATGTAGAAAGGGGCCACCAGGCCATTAAGTCCTATGTCCCTAAGGACCACTGTAGTTTGTCCCCCTCCTCAGAGTTTTAGCCAGTTTAGTTTGAAATGTCTTAAGCAGTGTATCACCCAGAGGAAAAGTTCTGGATAACAAGAGTGTGCCATTAGAACACTTTCCTGATGACTGAAACCCTGGCTGTTCTTTAAAATGTAGCCCCAGAAATGCTCTAAGTGCAAATGTTCAATTAGAACATATTTTGATAGGGCTTCTTAGTAATGAGGTCCTTGGTTAGTAAATTACCACTCTGTGGCTAAAAAGTCAATAGAGACATAGTTTACTGGAGGGACAATGCTCTCTGGATACTGACACAGCCAGGGTCCTCTGCAATATGAAAGTGTTCAATATTTCTCTCAACTGTTGAGAGAAATACTTGGCTTATCAGCTTGGGATGACATAATAATAAGAGCAGGGGCTTCCCAGGTAGCACAGTAGTAAAGAATCCACCAGTCAATACAGGAGATGCAGAAGACACAGGTTCAATCCCTGGGTCGGGAAGACCCCTGGAGGAGGAAATGGTAACCCACTCCAGTACTCTTGCCTGGGAAATCCCATGGAGAGAGGAGCCTGGCGGGCTATAGCCCATGGGGTTGCAAAGAATCAGACACAACTGAGCACAGCATCACAGCACAAAAATTAAAGCTAACATTTATCGGCCAGGCGACTGTGCTAAGTGAGCTCTGAATTATCTCATTAACTCCTCACCATAAGCCCTATGAAGGAGACACATATACATTTTCTATATGAGGATGCTTATATGTGTTAAGTGACTCACCCATGATCACAGGACTAGTAGAGCCCAGAACTGAAACCAAAACTGTCTGACCCTGGAGTTCACTCCTAACCCTGTGTGTATCTCTTCACCTGGGTCTAAGTAGACAGACTGGTACCCAGGGCTCACTTCTGATCCTGTGAAACTGCCATCATTAGTGAAGAAGGAACCATCAGATGGGTCCAGTTTGCCTATAGCTGCTTCACAGGGGATCCACATGCTTTTCTTTACTGACTCCCACCAGGGGAAGAAAGAGAGGAGAGAACAGGAGCCTGCCAACCTCGACAGATGGTGTGTAGGCTGTTTTGGAGATGAGGAGAGAGAGATTTTTGCTGGCTGACAAAGAACAAGGGAAAGAGATTGGAGGGAAGTGTGACATAAGCAGAAAGAGCTAAACTTGAAATATACATGGAAGAGAAGAAGATTGAGGGATGGGGACTGATCTAGGAGACAGATGGGTAAATAGACTTGAAAGAACATTTTTTAAAATGCCACATAACTCCAATCTAGTGAGGAAAAGTGAGGCAGAACACACAGTCAGAAACGAGAGAAGCAGGCTTCTCTCCATAGTGTTTCTGCAGTTTCCCAGTGGAAAGATACAAAAGACTCCCCCTACAAGGAATTAAAGATCCAAATCTACGTCCAAAGATAAACTTGCCCTAGTCACTCTAGTTTGGAGTTAGCCTCATGGAAGAACAGAAGCTCGAAACATCTTGAAGAAGCTTAGGATTATATCAGTTCCCATCCATTGTCAACTGAGTTCCAGAAAGAGGACAATAAGGTAAAACGGAATTTCTGTTCAGCTGAACCTCATGGATATATATCATCTATTACTAAGCTGCAAGGATCCTCTCAAATCTTGGCTGACAGACTACTGGTGGTGTGATCAGTGTCCCACATACTTGCCTTTCCTTTTCCCTCCCAAGCTAGCTTAAATTATTTATGCACATGACTTAACATTAAGATGGTTTATTCATGAGGTCGCCTTGGGAGACAGGAGATAGACAACCTGCTTTTGTGAGGGTCTCTCTGGAGAGCGGCAGCTGTAAAATGTGCTACTCCATCCAGCTCTATGAGGACAAAATATCTCAATGTAGAGCCCTCTGTTTAAAATAATGATCAATGTTGCATAGGTCCCAAGTTGAGAAGCATTTATATTGATATAGCTGCTTGGAGAGAAAAAAAAAAAAAGATTCCTCAGCACCAGACAGGGTAGGTCTGTGTTAAGGAGGACAGATCAGTACCTCTGACTGGTTGGATCTGCAACAAGCCAGAAGGTAATTTACCATCCTGAAGGTAATTTACCTTTGTCGGCCATGGTTCTTCTCTGGAAGAGATCAGGGACAACCAAATGAATCATTCTGCCATCTCTCTATACCATTTACTGTGGCCAGGGGCTTGGCCAGAGGTGAGGCTGGCTTGGGCCCTATTCTGGGAGGTTTGGTTGCTAAAGAACCTTATTACTGAATAGACTTTGTTGACAAATAGTCTCACCAGTCAGATAACTCTGGAAGAAAATCCTGCTGATTGCATCATAAGAAAATCTTTTCTTTTTCAGGTATCTTTTTTTCAACTTTCTTAATAGCATCCTTTGGTCATTTGTTTGCCTTTTTGGAATTAAATCTAACTGGAACTACTGCTTCCAATTAAGATCACATAATGTATAACTGCAATTCTCAACATGCAGCAAGATTTTTAAATGTTTTGTCATAGTTAAAACTGCATTAAAGACATCAGTTGTGTTTCTCCCTCCTCCTATACCCTGACCTTTTCCACCTCCCTGAGAATTCTCTTGTGCTACAGATTTCCCTACAATTAACCTGTGCTTTGTCCTGAGTTAGCTTAATTGAAAACATCAAGCCAATAAAACCTAGAAAAGACAAGTGTTTTATAAAGATACAGGGGAAAGAGAAGGGTTTTATGTAAACCTATACACTTCAATTTCTGCTCTTAAAAAAAAAATGTATTCTCAGGAAGATAGGTGTGGGTTTATTTTCTACAAACAACCTACGCATAGTACTGAGTATGCAGCTCTGAACTAGCACAGATATAAAGTATAATGCATGCTCTAAGCAATCAAGGAGACTACCCGGGGAAAAGACATGCATATCTCAGAAGCTAAGTGGTAATAAAAGAGTTAAATAGGTATCAAAGAGTTACTGGACAAAATATATTCATTTCCCATTGTGTGGAAATTTTTCCAGATATTCACAAGGCTCACTTCCTCACCTTCTTGCAGTCTTTCCTCAGTGTCACCTCTTCATTGAGCCCCACCCTGACTATCCCACTTAATTTTGGAATGCTCCTGTGGTGTTCCAATCTTCCCTACTATAGTTTTCCCATAGTGCTTTCTATCTTCTAACAAAAAAACCCCCAAAAAAGCTCATTAATTTATTAGGATTTGGGTTCTTTTCTGTCTCTCCCACAAAAATATAAGTTCCATAAGGGGCAGGAATTTTAATTTTTGTCCACTTTGTTCACTGTTAAATCTTTAGCTCCTAGAAAGTGAACAGCACTTTGGAGAAACAATAAATATGTGTTATTTGTATTGCATGACCTTGAAGTTGAGTTAGATAGAATGAATATAAAACTAAAGAGTCATACACCATGATCTAGTGGGGTTTATCCCAGGGATGCAAGGATTTCTCAGCATCTACAAGTAAATCAGTATGATATACCTCATTAACAAATTGATGAATAAAAACCATATGGTTATCTCAATAGATGCATAAAAAGCTTTTGATAAAATTCAACATCCATTTACCAAAAATGGAAAGTGGGCATAGAGGGAACATTCCTCAACATAATAGAAGTCCTATATGACAAACCCACATCTAACATCACACTCAGCAGTAAAAAACTGAAAGCATTTTCTCTAAGATCAGGAACAAAACAAGGATGTTCACTCTCACCACTTTTATTCAACATAGTTTTGGGAGTCCTACCCATGGTAATCAGAGAAGAAAAATAAATTTTAAAATCCAAGTTGGAAAAAAAGTAAAATTGTCACTGTTAGCTGATGACATGATACTATACATAGAAAAATCCTAAAGATGCTACCAGAAAGTTACTAGAGCTCATCAATGAATGCAATAAAGTTTCAGGATACAAAATTCATATACAAAAACATCTGCAGCATTTCTATACGCTAAGAACAAAAGCCCACGCACCACAGCCAGGGATGCCTGGGCGCCACAACTGCTGAGCCCATGCACCGCGACTAGAGAAGCCCAAGCAACACAACGAAGATCCGATGCAGCCAGAAAGAAAAAAAAAAAAAGGGACCTAATTACATTTTAAAAGTGTTTACCCAGCAAAGAAAACCATCAACAAAATGAAAAGACAATCCACATAATGGGAGAAAATATTTGTAAACAATGTGACCCACAAGAGATTAATCTCCAAAATATACAAACAACTCATACAGCTCAATACTAAGAAACAACATAGTCGAAAGTGGGTAGAATTACTCTTCAATCAAAAAAAAAAAATTATTTTTTAAAAATGTGGGCAGAAGATCTAAATAGACATTTCTTTAAAGAAGATATACAAATGGCCAAAAAGTACATGAAAAGATGCTCAACATCATTACTTATCAGAGAAATGCAAATCAAATCTACGATGATCTCACACCAGTCAGAATGGTAATCACTGGAAAGTCTACAAACCTCTCCAATAAATTCTGGAGAGGATGTGGAGAAAAGGGAAACCTTCTATACTGTCGGTGGGAATGTAAATTGGTACAGCCACTATGGAGAACAGGATGGATGTTCCTTAAAAAACTAAAAATAGAATTACCATATGGTCCATCAATCTCAATCCTGGGCAGATATCCAGAGAAAACCATACTTCAAAAAGATACATGAACCCCAAAGTTCAAAGCAGCACTATTTACAATATCTAAGACATGGAAGCCAGCTAAATATTCATTGATGGATGAAAGGGTAAAGAAAATGTGGTACATATATATAAAGAAATATTATTCAGCCATAAAAAGAATGAAATAATGACATTTCATTATGGATGGACCTAGAGATTTCACACCAAGTGAAGTCAAAGGAAGACAAATACATGTGATATCACTTATTTGTGGAATCTAAAAATCATGATAGAAATGAACTTATTTACAAAATAGAAACAGACTCACAGATTTTGAAAGCAAACTTATGGTTACCAAAGGGGAAATGGTGGGGGAATGAACTAGGAGTTTGGGATTAACATATATACACTACTATATACAAAATAGATAAGCAACAAAGACCTACTGTATAGCACAAGGAACTCTACACATATTCCATAATATTCCTAAATATTCCTAAATAATAAATATAAATAATTATATTATGGAATATAATGTTATATTCCATAATAACCTAAATGGGAAAAGAATCTGAAAAAGAATAGATACATGTATAGATGAATCACTTTGCTGTACATTTGAAACTAATAAAACATTGTAAATCAACTATAATTCAATATAAAATTTAAAAAATAAATAGAAAGGAAGAATGATTAGTTAACAGTACCTGCTGTAAGGAACTCAGAATGACACTAACAATCAAGAGAAACACTAATAACAACAACAGTGATGGTTGTTATTTATGGAGCACTTATTTGGGGCCTGTCACTGTGCTAAGCTCATTATTTAATTTCCACCATAATCCTTTTAAATAGATATTTACTCCCTTATATTGATAAGAAAACAAAGGCTCAGAAAATTTAAATCATCCGTCCCAGATAACATAGCAGGAAAGTGGCTATTGTGTTGGAGTTTCAGTACAAGACTCTTTCACCTCAGAATCCATAACTTTTCTATTGTTTTAATTACAGAACTTTTCCAAACATATATAAAATTAGAATCATGTTATGAAACCCTCTGTATTCACTGCTCATCTTCAACCAACAACCATAAATCCATAGCCAACCTGGTTGTCAGAGGTCATGATCTTAACCACTTACTATATGAAGAAACAAATGAAACAGAAATTTGACTCCTTATGAGCAGTCTACACATGAGAGTAGTCAGGAAAGCCTCCAGAAGGTCCACGTTGGTTAAACTCCCCTCCTTTGCTTTCTCAACTCCTCCTCACCAGCTCATCATCCAGGCTTCATGTGAGGCCACAGGGGATGGACTACCCTGTCTCTTCTCTGTTCCTAACCCTGTGCTCAGGATTCATGAGGCCTGATCCAAAGGAAAACTGAGTGAGCACTCGTTAGGGTGAGTAGATATGCTTAGGTTGGCAAGAAAGAACTTTCCACTAAGCCTCATTACACAGGGTTCAGAGTCCAGAGGAACAAGTTCAGGAAAGGAGACCCTTGAAGTACCCAAGGACTAAGACCAGGTATCACTTTGGGGTGCTGGTGGCTGATGGTGAGCCTGGAGGGATCATCAGCATTTTGGGGCTAAGAGGTGGGTACACAATACTCTGGCTGGACACAGCAGACTTAGGAAGTCACAGAACTTGGGTATAAAAGGGGTGCTGGGAAGGCTTACTTCCTAAAGATACTGATGTAATCTTGAGCAGGTCTTTCTAACGGGAGAGCAAGTCCACAGAGGTCCCTGCTGCTGTCTTTCTTCCCCTGACTTCTCCAAGCGGTTGAGAGGAAGAATCAGGAATTTATGTTCAGTTCAGTTCAGTCACTCAGTCGGGTCCAACTCTTTGCGACCCCATGAATTGCAGCACGCCAGGCCTCCCTGTCCATCACCAACTCCCAGAGTTCACTCAGACTCACGTCCATTGAGTGGGTGATGCCATCCAGCCATCTTATCCTCTGTTGTCCCCTTCTCCTCCTGCATCCAATCCCTCCCAGCATCAGAGTCCTTTCCAATGAGTCAACTCTTCACATGAGGTGGCCAAAGTACTGGAGTTTCAGCTTTCGCATCATTCCTTCCAAAGAAATCCCAGGGCTGATCTCTTTTAGGATGGACTGGTTGGATCTCCTTGCAGTCCAAGGGACTCTCGAGAGTCTTCTCCCACACCATAGTTCAAAAGCATCAATTCTTCGGTGCTCTGCCTTCTTCACAGTCCAACTCTCACATCCATACATGACCACTGCAAAAACCACAGCCTTGACTAGACAGGCCTTTGTTGGCAAAGTAATGTCTCTGCTTTTGAATATGCTATCTAGGTTGGTCATAACTTTCCTTCCAAGGAGTGTCTTTTAATTTCATGGCTGCAGTCACCATCTGCAGTGATTTTGGAACCCAGAAAAATAAAGTCTGATACTGTTTCCACTGTCTCCCCATCTATTTGCCATGAAGTGATGGGACCAGATACCATGATCTTCGTTTTCTGAATGTTGAGCTTTAAACCAGCTTTTTCACTCTCCACTTTCACTTTCATCAAGAGGCTTTTGAGTTCCTCTTCACTTTCTGCCATAAGGGTGGTATCATCTGCATATCTGAGGTTATTGATATTTCTCCCAGCAATCTTGATTCCAGCTTGTGTTAGACAGACCTAACTTGGGATCATACCCTGCCTCTCATACTTATGTGACCTCAAACCAATAAAAAAAAAAAAAAAAAACTTGCCTAAATCTCAGCTTCCTGATCTAAAGGGGGCAGCTTGTATGGTGCATATTTCAGGTGTCTAACATGATGCCAAACTCCGATCCTTTGGCCACCTGTTGTGAAGAACTGATTCATTGGAAAAGACCCTGATGATGGGAAAGATTGAATGCAGGAGGAGAAGGGGACAACAGAGGATAAGGTGGTTGGATGGCATCACTGACTTGATGGACAGGAGTTAGAGCAAGCTCTGGGAGTTGGTGAAGGACAAGGAAGCCTAGCATGCTGCAGTCCATGGGGTCACAAAGAGTCAGACACGACTGAGCGACTGAACTGAACATGATGCCTGGAACACATTAATTCTCTAGGAATCGGGGTTGGAATGTTCTCCCTTTCTGTCACGTGACACTTTAGCATTCATTAATGAAGACAGGGTGGAGATCCCTGGTGAAATGTGTCTATAACTGATATTATTCATATTTTTACAAAGAAGGAAACTGAAGTAACAAGGAATCCTTATTGGATTGTAAGTCCCAGTGACCCACATCCCACCCGCATTTTGGAAGAGAGCCAGGATCTTGAACCCAATTCCCTCTCACTTCTCAATTCTTCCTCACTCTCCAGGGTCATAACTCTGACTTTCTGTTATGTCCACATTAACACCTTTGAAGGCACTGACCCATTCTGAGTGTTCTCCTACTGTACCATGTCATCCTCAGGCTGTAATAGTACAAGAACAAGAAACTGAACATCTTCCCTGTCCATAAGCACTGTAAGCCTGAGTGCTCAGTTGCTAAGTAATGTCCCACTCTTTGTGATCCCATGGACTGTAGGCCACCAGGGCCCTCTGTCCATGGGATTTCTCAGGCAAGAATACTGTAGTGGGTTGCCATTTCCTCCTCCAGGGGGATCTTCCTGACCCAGAGATCGAACCCACATCTCCTGCATTGGCAGACAGATTCTTTACCACTGAGTCACCTGGAAAGCCCCAAGAACTGTGTTTATGTCTATAAATACATGTACACACACAGACCCACAACGTATGTATAGATACATACACACAGTATATGTGTATATATCATATATATGTGTGCTCAGTCACTACAGTTGTGTCCAACTCTTTGCAACTCGATGGACTGTAGCCCACCAGGCTCCTCTGTCTGTGGAACTCTCCAGGCAAGAATACTGGAGTGGGTTGCCATTTCTTCTCCAATATCATATCTATCTATACACACATATATAATATATACATATATTGCTTATAGCAATGTGGTATCATTAGTCTCTCTTCTCCTTTCTTTCTGTTAATATTAGAACCAAGGGCCAAGGAGGTATTGTAACTTGCCAAAAGCCAGTGTTGGAATTGTGTCATCCAGCCAGCCCACCTTGGCCCTTCAGGGGTACTTCTCATGCTCAGGAACAATGAGGGAGTTGAGAGTAGGGTAGAGACACAAGGGCCAAGCTATTGCATTCCATACCAAGGTGTCAGCAGGATGGTCAGATCTTCAACTCAGTCTGACATTCTGTAGGCACAAAATTCTACACCTAATTGCTCTCCATGAATCATCATTGTCAGGTTGTTTTGCTAAGCATATTTTGTGTTTAAGTACAGCAAAATCTTTCAGAGGTTCAGGCGGTCATTATAATAAATTCTCTGATGAATAGGGGCAATGATCACAGGCCCACATATATAGGAGAGAATCCTCAGGGACTGAGGCAGCATGGCTCCTGAACAGGCTATGTCTGCTGGAGCTGTTGTTCCTCCCAGAAATAAATTTCCAGAGCCTCATTACTGGAGGAGAGGCTGGCTGATAGAGTGGATAACAGGGTAGGCTCTAGAGGCAGATTGCCTGGGTTCAAATCCCACTCCACCACTTTCAAACTCTGGGATCTTGAGCACATTATTAGCCTCTCAGTATGTCAGTTTCATCCTCCGTGAATGGGGATAATAAAAATATTTGATTCATGGCTTGTTCTGAGAAGTAAATGAGTTAGTGCACATTAAAAACAAAATGTAGAGTCATGCCTGGGAAATAGTAAATGCTTAACAAATAATGGCTATTATACCAAACACATCTCCAGACTATGAGATATCCCCCATGTTTAGTGATTCCCTCAACTCCACACTCAACTTTGTTTATTCTCTCCTTGAGGAATTTAATTTGTAGTTGAGCTGGGCTGCAATATCACTCTTGCCCAGCAGGTATCAGTCACCCACTCGTGGCAATGTTCTCCATACCAAATTCGTCACAATAAGCTTTTAGCAATAAAATAAACTTAACATCCAGACATCGGAGAAGGCAATGGCAACCCACTCCAGTACTCTTGCCTGGAAAATCCCATGGACGGAGGAGTCTGGTAGGCTGCAGTCCATGGGGTCGCTAAGAGTCAGACATGTACTGGAAATATTTGGTTAAACAAAACTGAAACCATTTCTTTACTGCAGAACTTTTCAGAACATCTAACATGTTACATATATTGCAAACCTATAATCGTGAAGGAGGGGATGGGCATAAGAGGGGAAGAATACTGCTGGGTTCCCCAACTTTTCCAAACCCAGACCTTTTCTTCTACATGACATTCACTCATTGCTTAAGGGACATTAACATTCTACGAAACTGAGTTGGATAACACTTCATCTATGTGTGCTAAGTCACTTCAGTCGTGTCCAGCTATTTGCGACCCCATGGACTGTAGCCCACTAGGCTCCTCTGTCCATGGGATTCTCCAGGCGAGAGTACTGGAGTGGGTTGCCATGCCCTCCCTTGCCTTAAAGGGTAGTTTTTATATCATCTGGTTGTTAAAAATGCAGTTTTCTGAATTTCACACAAGCCCTACAGAATCAGACTCTGAAGGAAGGGCTGAAGATTCTGCATTTTAACAAGCTCCCCAGGTGCACATTAAATTTTGAGAACGACGACCTTAAAGAAAACACAGCCCTAATTTTGGAATTCTATACATCTGAAATCTTGAATACTAAATTTTTCTTAATAGGAAGAATACTCATTAAGTTCCCAGAAGCCCCTATTTTAATAAAAAGGAGGTACAGTGGGATAACTAGCAAGGTTTGTCTGTTGGTTTAATTGCATAAACAGTAACGGTTTTCCCTGTGCTCGGTATTGTGCCAAGGAGCTGGAGATACAATGCCCAGACCCTGCCTTCAAGGTGTTTACAGTCTATAATTATAAAGGGAACTGGGGACGCTTAGGGCCCCCCAGGTAGTGTTAGTGGTAAAGAACCCACCTGCCAACGCAGGAGATGTAAGAGACAAGGGTTTGCTTCCTGGGTTGGGAAGATTCCCTGGAGGAGGGCATGGCAACCTACTCTAGTATTCTTGCCTGGAGAATCCTGAGGACAGAGGAGTGTGGTGAGCAATAGTTCATAGGGTTGCACAGAGTCAGACACGACTGAAGCAATTTAGCATGCACACACGGAGACACTCAGCCTCCTGCCTGGAATCACTGGAGGGCTTTGGTGCAGTCACTCAGTAGCCAAGTTCACATAGGATTCAAGGGACTCATCCTAGCAATTAAAGTAGGGAGTATGCACCTGTGCTCAGTCATGTCTGACTCTTTGTGACCCCACAGACTGTAGCCTGCCAGGCTCCCCTGTCCATAGGATTTCCCAGACAAGAATACTGGAGTGGGTTGCCATTTCATACTCCAGGGATTCTTCCCGACCCAGGGATCGAACTCTTGCATCTCCTGCATTGGCAGGCAGATTCTTTACCACTGCACCACCTGGGAAGCTTCAAGTAGGGAGAAAAAGAATTAATTTCTCTCTTAAATGGCTCAGTCACAAATGAAGATTGGGAGGAGGGTCTGTTTTTGATATCCTGGGGGAAAATGGAGTAGGAAACAGAAGAAAGCAAATGAAGTAAACGATGAGAGTGGGAAGTAATGGGCAAGGAAACCTAATAGGGAGATGAGTTCAGGAAAGGAAAAAACAAACAAACAAACAAACAAAACCCTGCTGACTCTGTTCGGTTTAAGGTGAGAAACAACAGGAATAGAATGTCAAATTGCTGAGTCCTGCAGACCTAAACCATAAGCCTTCTCTGAACTGTTCAGCTTTTTCCCTCTATAGTCGCTAATTAAATATTGCCTAAAAATAAAGAAAAAAAATATAAAGGCTTTTTTTTTGAGTCAAACAGAATGCATATCCTGAGACTATAATGGGGTTGGTATCTGGCTGACCTACACAGGCATGAATGTGGAGCAGGTCAACAGAGGGCTTATCTCTGTTTTAAACTTTTCATAATCACTCCTGAATTCATGTGTTATTTTTAGAGCATTTTATTTTCATATGTAGTCTCTTTGCCCTAACTAGCAATAAATGAAAATATATGGAATTTCCCTTTCAGTGTGGTTTATGCAGAACTATAAACCAGAGGATCAGATGATTCTAAAGGACATCCTAAGTAGTATTTGAAATCCAAAAATCATCTACGTGTACAACAGGAGAACTGAGCAGGCAAAGCTCAGGAGTTTCCCCAAATCAGGGCAGCTCAATAATTCAGTGTCCTTTGCAATATTCTCCTCGTTTATCCAGGTGATATCTTTATAATAAGCTGTTCACTCTCTTGCACATGAAGCTTGCTATATTGGTAGGTTCCTGAGTCTCTTCCTACTCCTGTCATCACAACAGTGTCTGTGTCCCCAGCTCAGTCATAGGTATCTTTATGATCAAATATCTGGCTCCAGCACCTGAAGCCACAGTGAGTCCATTTTCCTTTTTCCCTCTGTTCTCTGTGGAGCAGGGCTGCCACTAAATAAGAATTTAACCGTCTGAAGCTTAAGTCATTGGTTAACCAGTGAGCTATCACTGGCCCTGCGCTCTTCTGTTGTTTGCCTGAGCAAAATCTATCACGACTCTACGTGCATATGGCATGTGTCAACTGTTTTAAAATTAGCCAATTTTCCTAAGCATAAAAATGGATTTTTGTCATATCACACGCACCATATATCACAGAAACAAACCAGTTTTTGTTGTGGCTTTTTTTTCTTTCCAAAATGCATTAAGTCTTTTTAAGTCACTGCCAAATCCATTTTGCTCACTGCATTTTTGAGATACATTTAAAGAAACCAAGCAGAGGGGCAAAAAAGGAAAAAAAACCTCATACGGTGCTGTCACCTGGAGAGAAATCTAGTTCATTATCAAGCCAACCATGCCTAAGAGGCTGGGTTGCTACACCTGCTTTTCAGTAATAAATACTGCATATGTATGCTGCCCTGCACTGAAAGTTTGGGATATGGCAAAAATAATTAAAATGGTAAAAAAGTATGGTGATTAAGAAAAAGAACTGTCACTTATTGAGCACTCTCTGTGTACCCAGACATTAAATGCTAATTCTGCATTATTTCATTTCATACTCAAAACTGTCCTATGAGTACACAATACATCCATTTTACAGACGTGGAAACTGAGGCTTACATAGGTAACTTGGCAAGGTCACATACTTAGCACACGGCAAGGCTTACCAATGACTTAAACCCAAGTTATAGTCCCTGAGCCTATTCTCTCGACGATTAGGTCATCTTATCTGTAAGTTAGAGCATATTCAACTTCTGGAGAGATAATACTGAGATATCAGTAAGCATCTAGGCCAATTCTTATGCTGCAGCTTTCTCTTAACAAAGGTTATAGGGGTGTTGTCACGGGCTCAGTTGCCTTAGGTTCCGTCAAATAAATCCCCACTTAGCTTGGCAAGAGGAAGAGAAGAAGATGAGGCGTCCTATGTCCTCCCACCAGCAGCACAAGGCACTGTTTTGAAGGACTGTGGATTAGAGCAAGCCTCTGGAAAATTCTGTGCGAGGCCCTGCATAATATTTCCAAACCTTGCTAAAGTCAAGAGTGAGGCAAATGTACTGAATAAGCAGCTGTCAGTGTGGTCCCTTTTAAGGGGCCTCCAGTTCCTCTCAAAAGGGGGGGGGAAACACACCAAGTCTCCTACTTAGGTTAAAATCTGTGAATTTCTCTTTCAAAATACTCAAGTGTTAATTGAGAGGGCAGCACATTAAATCGTTATTAGTCATTAATGCTTCAGCACAAATTAGTTGATCAGGTTACTGAGAGGTGTGAAGGGCCCTGAGGAAAAGATATCATTTTGATGGAGGTGGTGGGGAGTTGAATGGGTGGGGCAGGGAGGGAGAGGAGGAGGAAGGACCATAGTATATCTCACTCACTCACTCACTCACATCCACATACACAGGCACCCACACATACCCACACACATACATACATACACATACACACACACCCTCTGCTTTCCCTTTGGAGCCTGCAGGGACTGTACTCACAGGTAAGACTTTTAAGAAAGGTTCCAGCCACTCCTCAGCATCTTCCAGGCAAGAATCTTGCCTGCGCCTCCACGGCCAGAGGGCGTGTAACACAGCCGTCTGCCTCTAGGGGTCTCCAGTGCCCTGAGGCTTCAGGAGGAAGCTGACCTTGCTCTGTTACCCCGCAGGGCTCACATCCCAGAGGGCGAAGATTGCGGAAAGGGAAAGCGGCGCGTGTTGGGAGCACCCCCCAGGACCCCCTCACCCGCCGGGAACAGTGCTCATCGACCTCCCCAGCTCCTGCCTGTCGGCGCATTTATAATATGCTAAATGGCTGAACAGAGAGTGAGGGGGAGGCAGAAATTAACTGCCCCCGCACTCCGTACTGAGTGCTTAAGCGTTCTTATACCTCAAGGGGATTCCAAGGACTTCCCTTTGCAGCCCCACCCCGCACTCTTCCCGGAAGCCCCATCTCAGCTACTCCAGAGCGGGAATCACCGCAGGCTCAGCCTGAACTCGGCTGCTGCCCCGAGTGAGGGTCAGAGCAGGGTCCCCCCGCCCCTTGCTGCTGAGGCTGGACTCTGATGGCCAGACCCTCTCTGAGGTTGGGTCTGAGGGAGGGAAAGGACAGATAATGGGCGAGGACCACAGCCTGGCTCCTGGGAGACCTGGGTGTCCTATGAAAGCAAAGTCACTGAAGGCCAGAGGGTCCAGAGATTTTTTTTGGAAAATCTCACAACTGAGGAGCATCAGGAAAAGCAAGAAACTTTGAGAGAGGCACTATTCTTCCCCACCCATGCTTGAACAAGCTGCAGGGTCGGCAGCAAGACTCCAGCTCTCTAACCCATCTCGTGTCTTGGGTTTGAATCGCAGCACCACTAGCTGTGAGATCTTGGGTAACTGACTCAACCTCTGAGTACTTTTTTTTTTTTTTAAATCTTTATAATGGGAATAGTGATATCTATTGCATGTGCAGGCTCAGCCACTCAGTCGTGTCTCACTCTTGGTCACCCCATGAACTGCAGCCTGTCAGGCTTTTTTGCACATGGGATTTTCCAGGCAAGAAGACTGGAGTGGCTTGCCATTTCCTCCTCCAGGGGATCTTCCAGACCCAGAGATCAAACTCTCGATTCTTTACCACTGAGCCACCTGGGAAGCCCATCTATTGCAAAGGAAGTAATTATAACTAAAAGATTGCACAGCTGGTACATTGGGTGCCTAGCACTGTGTGTGACACACCACAGGCATTTGTGCATAGGCATTGAATTTCACACATCTTCAATGACCGAGAGCAAGAGGAATTCATCCTAGGCTCCCTCCACAGGTGTGTCAGCATTAATGATAATCTTATATTTTAAAATCAATTTTAGTAAATGAATCATAAGCCCGGTGTTTTAAAGGAACTCTGTAGCATGGTGATTTTCAACGCGTTTTTGAACAGCCTTTAGGTTCCAAGGAGGTGTCTCAAGGATCACTTGCAGGTGAAGAAAGAGAACTGACAGGTGGGGAAGCTCCGGGCCCCCAGACCTGCTCCAGTCAAAGACGTCTACTTTTATCTGTTTCACATATTGGGGTTCTGGGTAAGGATTTATTTGATTAGTCTTCTACTGCTTTTAAAAAAGGTTAAAACCGCTGGCAATATACCTTTGTGTAATTCAGGGAAACCTTTCCTCCAAGCGTAAGGACACTCACCTCTTATTTCATTTGAACATGGAGTGCACCTGTATCCAGAAACAGAGGCACTTACATCCAGCCCATACGTCTTAAGTACCCAATATGTGTAAAGCATTGCACTTAAAACTTTGTAGCTCCAGCCTTGTGACCTGCTCCAGAAATACCCGAGGGTTTAACAATGCTTCCATCCCACTCCTAACCGATTTAGCCTTGTCCTCAGAGCAGCTACCCCGACCTTGACCACAAAGGCGCCCTTTCCCCTGCATGCTACCTAAGACAATGATCACATTGAAAGTCCAGTGTCGAAGAGCATGGGCCTGGGGATCTCACAGATCTGAGTTCAAACGTGAGCTCTGCTGACCTCAGGTTATTTTATGTCCCTGAACTTAAATTTCTTCAACTATAAACAGAAGATAACAACCTTTCTCAAAGTGTTGTTAGATGATTAAATGAGCGATGCCTGGCGAGCACTTCACATGGTAACTGCTGCCAGGTAGCTCTGGATGCTCTGGCGTCCAATAGCAAATCCTGAAGCTAGTACCTGACCCTCACTGACCGTAGCTAAATGCCATTTCTGTTCTCTAAGGAAGTCAACGTCTTGTGAGATTTAATACTTAGGGATACAAAACCAGCAGCTGTCATTTTCTCAAAGCCCATTGTGTGGCAGGCACATTGCTGATGTTTTTCAAACATCGTCTTTAATCTTCATGATGTTTGCACTTCATGATATAAGGGGATAGCCTCTCCATCTTACTATATGGGCAAACTGAAGCTCAGAGAGGTTGTGTAATATATCCAAGGTCACACAGCTACCGTGTGACCAGGACTAGATCAAAGCCCAATTTGTCTAACCCCGAAATCAGGAGCCTTTTCTCCCCACCTTGCTGACTCTCAGAACTTTTCCTAGGAGGAAAGCAGAGGGCATGGCATAGGGGCAAGAGTCTCTGGGTTTTTCCTTCCCCAATTTCAGTCTGTAAACAGGAATGATACTTCATAAGGTTATAGTAAAAAATTAAATGAGAAAATATAGGTTTCAAAAAAAGCCTAGTACAGTGTTTATCAAGTATGCTTCAGATGTATATTAAATAGGTATGAACTTGCCCCCTCCCAGGTTTTATCTGCTCTCCAAATCATTTATTTTTTTAATCTTTTTACCAGAAATATTTATAGAAAAGATACATATGTATGTATGTGTATCTATGTGGAGTAGTGCATGTGAACATATATGTATATATGTGCATGTATATATACATATATATGAAAAATTATAGCACAGACTACCATCCAGGTCAACTGTCAGCATCTCAGAAGCACTGCCCTCTGTATACCCCTCCCTGGTCAAATTCCCATTTCTCCCTCCAGTCCAATTCACTTCTTGTCTTGTTGAAAAATAATTTTCCTTTCCCCTTTCGCTCATGCCACCGGCTCGTCTCTGGCCTTTTTGCTGTGCCTGTGCCTGTCACTTGACTAAGATTCTGAGCGACACGTCATTCACAGGAGAGGCATGAAACCAAGTGGTTCGGCAGCAGGGACACACGTGCGTGCGTGCGTGTGTGTCCACACCTCCCACCTCTGTGGAGAGCAGCCAATCAGACATCCTGTGAGACATGTCTTAACCGCAAAGAACAGAAGGACAAGTGGACTGACGGGAGACAGGCTTGCAAACATTTGGGCTGCTTCCTAGCACTTGCACTGTACCCCACCTCCCCCAGCCTGGACCAAATCCGGTGCCTTCAGTGGTGGCGGATGCTCATTACATTACAGCCACCAGAACTTGATTACTGAGTCCACAAGGTTTTTTTTTCCTTTAGACCCCAGATTCTATCCCACCTGGAATTTCCAGGTGGCGCTAGTGCTAAAGAACCTGCCTGCCGATGCAGGAGACATAAGAGATATAGGTTCCATCCCTGGATCAGGAAGATCCCCTGGAGGAGGGCATGGCACCCCACTCCAGTATTCTTGCCTGGAGAATCCCATGGATGGAGGAGCCTGGTGGCTACACTCCATGGGGTCTCACAGAGGCAGACATGAGTGAAGCGACTTAGCACACACACATGCAAACGGACAGATCCATTTCCAATTTAAATGTTCCCTTCTCAAAGACACCTTCCTCAATCACTCTCTCCTACTGTGCTCTATTTTGATGCTTTTCTTCATTATCAGCACGGAAAATACCTCATTTATTTGTCTACCTATTTCTCTTTATAGATATATAGTAATAAGCAATATAGACTCAGTACCTAAACTGGGTTAGAATGTCAGCCACCTCTTACTAGCTGTGTGACTTTGGACAAATTGTTTAACCTCCCTGGGCTTCCAATTCATCATCTGTAAAATGGGAATATAAGATTTATTAAAATGAGAATGATAGAATCATGACATGAAGGCAATGAGTTAATATACGTAAAACCTTCAGTATAGGGCCTGACACATAAGTCCTACTAAAGTGTAAGTACTTCTGTGTAAGACAGATGAGGACTACACATAAAGTACCTCTTTTATCAGCCATGCCAATAGTAATCATTATCATGATTATCATCCTCTAGAGTGTAAGCATCTTGATGGCAGGGTTTTTATCTGTTATTCACTGCAGAACTCCCAGTGCCTAAGAAGAGTACCTGGTACATACCGTATCCATAATATTCTGAATAAATAGTTCCTGACAAATGCATCTTAGAACTCCAACCCCAACAGTGCCTCTGAGTACAGGAGAGGGCCATAGGAACAGATGACTATAGTGTGCTGGGTATAGTACAAAAACAGAGTTTGAGTGACACATGCAGTAACACATACAGTAGAAGAGGAGGCAGTTAATTCCTTGTCTTGGGCAAGTCTTCTCTTCCATAAGGAGAGTATCCTTACGTAGTGTTAAAGCTTAGTAACCCTCAGGAAACAGACCACAGGGCAAGGGAAGGTTCTCCACAAAAGCAACACAGCACATCTGACAGCTTGGGATACTGAGGAAACTGCCTGGAGTTCAGGTAGCTGGACTGAGAAGGGGTAAGGAAACAGAGACATGGAAAGCCTGCTGGACCAGATCGTGAAGGGCCTCCTCTTTGTGATGCTAACAAACTTGGGTTTTTCTCCTGATAGCTGTGAGGAGCCACAGGAGAACCATACTAAAGGAAAGAGCGTAATGGCGTTTACCAGTTTGAAAGATCACTCCTGCCAGAGGCTGGGTTGGCTAGTCCTTAAAAAAAGGAGACAGGGAGACCAAGTACAGGGCAAGTCCAGGTGAGAGGGATGAGAGCCAGATAGATAGGGGCTGGAGGAGGAGGGAAGGGGAGGACGGCTTTGAGAGATCAGCAGGAGGTAGATCTCCTTAAGTCCAAATTGATGGAATTGATTGGGTGTAGGGGTGGATTCAGATGGGTATATCTTTCCTTTTCTCCTTTGCCTTTCACTTCTTTTCTCAGCTATTTGTAAGGCCTCCTCAACCTACCATTTTGCCTTTGTGCATTTCTTTTTCTTGGGGATGGTCTTGATGACTGCCTCCTGTACAGTGTCACGAACCTCCATCCATAGTTCTTCAGACCCTCTATCAGATCTAATCCCTTGATTCTGTTTGTCACTTTCACTGTATAATCGTAAGGGATTTGATTTAGATCATACCTGAATGGTCTAGTGGTTTCCCCTACTTTCTTCAATTTAAGTCTGAACTTGGCAATAAGGAGTTCATGATCTGAGCCACAGTCAGCTCCTGGTCTTGTTTTTGCTGCTTGTATAGAGCTTCTCCATCTTTGGCTGCAAAGAATATAATCAATTTGATTTCAGTATTGACCATCTGGTGATGTCCATGTGTAGTCAAGTTTTCTTTTTGTTGTTGGAAGAGGGTGTTTGCTATGATCAGTGCGTTCTCTTGGCAAACTCTGTTAGCCTTTGCCCTGCTTCATTTTGTACTCCAAAGCCAAATTTGCCTGTTACTCCAGTATCTCTTGACTTCCTACTTTTGCATTCCAGTCCTCTATGATGAAAATGACATCTTTTTTGGGTGTTAATTCTAGAAGATCTTGTAGGTCTTCATAGAACCATTCAATTTCAGCTTCTTCAGCATTACTGGTTGGGACATAGACTTGGATTACTGTGATATTGAATGGTTTGCTTTGAAAACGAAGAGATGATTCTGTCATTTTTGAGACTGAACACACATACTGCATTTCAGACTCTTCTTTGCTGACTATTAGGGTTACTCCATTTCTTGTAAAGGATTCTTGCCCACAGTAGTAGATATAATGGTCATATGAATTAAATTCGTCCATTCCAGCCCATTTTAGTTCGCTGATTCCTAAAATGTCAATGTTCACTCTTGCCATCTCCTGTTTGACGACTTCCAGTTTGCCTTGATTCACGGACCTAACATCCCAGGTTCCTATGCAATATTGCTCTTTACAGCATCAGACTTTACTTCCACCACCAGTCACATCCACAGCTGGGCGTTGTTTTCACTTTGACTCTGCTCTGCCTCTTCATTCTTTCTGGAGTTGTTTCTCCACTGACCTCCAGTAGCATATTGGGCACCTACCTAGCTGGGGAGTTCATCTTTCAGTGTCCTATCTTTTTGCCTTTTCATACTGTTCATGGGGTTCTCAAGGCAAGAATACTGAAGTGGTTTGCCATTCCCTTCTCCAGTGGGCCACGTTTTGTCAGAACTCTTCACCATGACCCGTCCGTCTTGGGTGGCCCTACATGGAATGGCTCATAGTTTAATTGAGTTAGATAAGGTTGTGGTCCACCAACTTGATGGACATGAATTTTAGCAAGTTCCGGGAGCTGGTAATGGACAGGGAAGCCTGGCATGCTTCAGTCCATGGAGTCGCAAAGAGTCGGACATGACTGAGTGAATGAACTGAACTGGGGGTGAAGGGAGGAGCTGTGTGAGAGAAAGCAGAGCTCAGAACAACCTGTATGTCTTAAATTTGGCCCCGGGGGATTGGTCTTCCCATTAACCAAAGCAGGGAATTTGGAGAGAGGAATCATTGTGTGTGTGAAATGGGTACATAATGTGTTAACCTATGAACATTTTAATCTTGGCAATCATCAAAGTGAAATATGTTTGGTTAGAAAGAATGTTGACATTTGTCATGTGCCTGGAACTGTGTTTGGCTTCTTATGTATTTCATCTCATTTAATATTTAGAACAGATTGAGATATGGGGCATTATTTTTTTTATATAAATGATAAAACTGAGGTTCATTTAAGATCCCTACTTTACACAGTGAACACTGAAGAACAGTAAGAAAACCAGTTTGATTAAGCAAGATTGAATGAAGTGCATATAAAGAGAGGGATCAGAAAATAAAGTTTAGGGGCAGATCATGGAAAAATTTGAATTGAGATATTAACCACCCCACAGGGATGTTGTAAAAATTGGTTGAGAGAAAGCGTGTAAAGCATTTTGTAAACTATAGAAGGCTAAGCAAATATGAGGAATTCCAGTTGTGGCCAAACCTTATTGCAACAAATAATAATAAAGAACATAACAATGGGTGGACTTTAGTGTTCAAATCTGTACTTATTAAATAAAATTCAACAATTATGCCTTCTCCCCATTCTTCTTACTGATAGGTCCACAAAAGAATCTCTAACACATAGCGGTAACTTTTCTTTCTCCCCACCAAACCATCAACACATATTGTTTGAAGGAAAACTCTCCCAAGGAAAGATGATGATATGATAGGCATGAGAAGGAAGAAGGGGATTTGAAAGTCAAACAGACCCAGCTGATCCCAACTACTGTGTCCTCACATGTTAGAGTGAGACCCTAAAGATATTTAACTTGGATATTTCTACTGTCAGGCAGAACCACAAAAAAATTAGGATAAAATTCCTAGGCCTCCTACCTGCTAATTGTTTCCATGTGAACTGGGAGCAGCAATGCTCTACAAATGCTTAAGACTGGGCTGAGTCACAGTTGGTAAGGTCACCATCAAACAAGCCAGCTTCAGCTATCTGTACCCTCCTTGACTTTCAACTTTGGAAATACATGACAGACATTCTTTGGGCTGCTCACCATCTTTCCATCCAAGTTCTCTCTCTTTATGTTTCTGGCCCCTCTTGTTTTAAGCCTCTGTTCTTTCTCCACATTAGCTGTCACTGCTCTGCAAAACTAGACCAGCACTGCCCAAAAGAAATATAATGTGAGCCACATAGCCACATTAGAAAGTAAAGGGAAATGGGTGAAACTAATCATAATATATCTTATTTAACCCAAAATATACAGTATAATTTTAATGTGTAATCAATATTAAAAGAAACTGTGGTATTTGAAATTCTCTTCCTTTAAGCCACGTCTTCAAAACTCAGTGTGCATTTTTACACTTTCAACACTCACTGCAAGTGCTCAAGAGTTACACGTGGCTGGTGGCCGCCATATGAGTACTACAGTGTGGGGCAGAGCTCAGTCCTGGGAGGTATCAGATTGCCCACCCTTCACCTAATCCAGCATGCCAGGTATATTTATGTTTCACGTGAGCTTCAGTGAAAGGAATGATAGAGCATTTGGCTGTTGAGAATTCCATACTCTAATGATGTTCCTCAACTTTACTTCCATCTGCACGGCAGAGCAATAGTTTCCAGAGACAGCAGCCTGCATCCTAGTCACTGAAATGAGACCCATCCCTCGCAGCCCCCAGGCTGAAGGACAACTGGGCTGCCTCTCTTCACCCCCAAATGGAAGGGGCTTTGGCCCACAGTCACTAACCACATGCCCATGGGCCTGGACCTCTAGGTTAGCCCCCAAACATGGCAGGCAATACTTGAGAATAAAATAAAGGGCCTCTGTCCCACCAACCAACTCAGGGTCACTTAACATAGGAAACAAAGGTGAAAACAAGGCCTAAGGGAGAATTTTCAAGAGAAAGTACATATCCCTGAGGACTTGTCCTCAGAGTGAACTCCTGGGGCTAAGCAATCACACACCCACCAGGTTCTTGGGGACCTTCCTTTTGACCTGAGAGCCACAATGAAGTGACTTTAGGTAAGTCATTCAGTTCTCAGGGCCCCACTGGAATTTTGTCCATGTCAGAATGGGGCCACCGAAGCAACCAGTGACAGGTAGAGTGAATGAAGGTCTCAAACCAAGTGAAGGCTGAGGAATAGGGTTTCACCAGTTCTGTGTTTGCCTTGACCCCTTCGCTAGAAAACAAGGCTCATGACTGGAGTCAGTGTGTGTGGCTGTCAGGTCGGAGCCATCTCCAGGTGCCAGGCAGCCCTTGGCCCTTCCTTGGCTGGCAGATTGACTCCCCCCCTCTGCTGTTCAGCTGAGCAATCACAGTTCCTCGTGGTACAGCTGCGGGCAATACCACACCCACCCTCTTGCTTTTGTGGTCTCCTCCTTGGTGACTGCTACAGCATATGTTTTATTAAAAAGGAAAAGGAGGGAAGATGAGAGGTTATGTACATGGGCACGCTCAAGAATCTTAAGATGGAAAGTCTCCTCAGTGCTAAACGCCTGAGGGCTTTGGCGTTTTGCCGGCTCCAGGTAAACCTCAATAGGGATATTTGGGTGGTGAAACAGGAAATGAAGGAAAATCAAGGCTCTCGCTCTCAGGAGATTCTCAGTCTAAAAAAAAAAAAAATATGAGATTTTCTCATATTCTCTTGAAATTTGCCTACTCCCCTCCCCAATATCTTTCTCCAAAATTTTTGATATGCTGTTGAAAAGCTCTCTGACCTTGAGCACTATTATTCCTATAATATATGGATTAGACTTGAGGGTGGGTAGAAGGCTTAGGTAATTTTCAGTGTCTAATGAGATGTCCAACATTTCAAATCCCTCCGTCTCATGTGAGGGCAGCTTCCCCTAGGCCACTCTATGCTTCAAGTAATTAACCCAGATGTATGCAGTTACCAGGATCCAAGTGGAGAAGTGGCTTAGAGCAAATCCCATGGAAACATGCAAGCCTTGAAGTTTCCAGCTTCCTCAACTGTGCTGCAGTGAGCCTCTCTGTCAACTGGGATCTTTTTACCATCTCTTCCTCTCCAAACAAATCCCACTCTATCCCAAGGCACAATTCAAATTTTCCTTCCTTGGAATATTGAGAGCTCTTGTTATCTGCACAAATCGATTGTAGATGAATTAGGTCAGCCTTGTGAATTTCTTGTATTGAACGGCTGTTTAGAATGTATGTTGTCATTTACCTTTTCCCCAGATGTAAGCCTATTTTCCTAACTAGAATGTAAGATCATTGAGGGCAAAGACAAGGTCTTATAAGGCTTCGTATCCCTCGTAGCTCTTAGGTCAGTGCTAGAGGCGAAGTCCTAGGTTACTGCAGCCTCCCATTCCTGCGAATTATAGAACAGCTGAGTCAAATCATGGCTACCACAATTAAACCATTCCCTAGGAGATACCTGGAGAGCCTGGGAGTGATTTAGGAGTGACGAGACCCAGACCCCATTCCGTAGTTTCCCTGAATTGTTTCAGAGTAAACTAGTTCATCTTCCAAGGTCCTCTGCCCTCCTTTTTCCAAGAAGGAGGCTAAACTCATTGTAGCTCTACTTGTTAGGGTAATCAAAGATAAATGAGACCATAAGGCATGTGAAGATTAATTAGATGAACTCCCTAAAATACCTTTAGCCCTTTGGAAAAGTATGCCATTGTAAAATGTACATACAAGGTCTTATTATTTAAGAGAAAGAGTTGAATCACCAAAAATAATCTGCACAGTGGAGAAAACAAAACATTAATCAGGAACCCTCAACACTAAGCATCCCACTCAGCAGAAAGTACCCACACAGATGTCTCCAGTCCCTCCAGATTACTTCTTGTTTATGAGCTGGGGAGGGATTTTGGAGCACCGTCTCAGAGGATGTTTTTGTGCCAGGCTCCCCAGTGGCCAGCCTGTGTCTTGGGAAAGGGGATCAGAAGGAGTTGATGACGCAGGTATGTTCTTTGCCCTCTGGTCTTGCTCAGTAAACAACCTGTTAGAAGTCCAGAAGGGAAAACCCAGAGGATGATCTTAAGGGCCTAAATGGGGGAAGACATCGCCCATCTCTGAGTCTGGCCCAATGCTAACAGAGCAGGAACCCTCCTCACTCCCCAGCCCATCCCTCCTTTCCTCCTTTCTTGTGGCCACACTGCAGCACACATCCCTCCATTCTTGGAGACAAAGCCAGCCCCATTTTTGGGGAGGAGTGAGAAGCAAGAGTCCGGGATGCTACTGTCTTCTCCATGGCTGCAGAACAGCTGTTAAACCCTTTGGTGCCAGCTGCCCTCCAGCAGGGAAAACCATGGTCTGATATTTGCTTTTTCCTCAAACATTTCACAGTATCCAGGCTCTCTACCAACTCAAAACATATCCCTCCTCGAAGAAACAAAGCATGCGTTTTTCCCCACAGTAGGCAAGTAGTCAGAAGCTAAAAAGAAGGTATACACACACACACACACACATATATATGTATAGCAGCAGCTGTGATGGAAAATTTCAGGATCATTGTGACAGCAGTGCTTGGTCATGCCCCCAGTGCTGCAAAGCAACTTATTTTGGATGGAAGGGAACTCCAGAGGGTCCTGCCATCAACAAATAACATACACATAACTGTGTGAAACCAAGAGGGAAAACACACAAACTCCAGAATCACTTTGCTGTCGTCTGATGTCATCAGACTGCCCCCCAGGGGATTTTGTAAAATACTTTAGCTTCTTGGTTAACACTGGCAATTGCACGTATTCTAGGAAGCATGGTCAGAAAGAGAATCTCTTCGCCCTGCACATGTCTGGAGAAGACAGAGGCAGAAATACTTGACTTACAACATACCTTTTATTCTCCTGATAGCTCTATGCTGACAGATCATTGTCCCTGCTGGACGAGGCTCAGATTGCCCAGCTAGAAGCCTGGCCTGTTATAATTGCTCTCCTTTGAACAAAAACATTTGCTTCTGCTCAGGGCACCTGACTCCGAGAGCAAGGAAGAGCACACACAGTTCTTTATGGATGGGGTCTGTTCAGTCATGTTACAGTGCATTAGCTTGATTATTAGTTGATATTTGGCTTAGGTCTATATACCCTGGATAAATATGTACCATGCAGAGGGACTGCTTGGTGAGCAGAAAACTCCTCTGGGCTGGAAGAGCAGCTCCCAAGTTCATGTTCCTACTAGGCAGGAACACTCCAGGCATCTGGGGCCTGGGCAGGGAGTTGCACATGCATGCTGCTTCTAGAGGCAGCCTGCTTCCTTCATATAGCTGTTAACAGGCACACACAAACACACACACACACATACCATAGGCAGCATTAGATGAGTACCCAGAAAGATGGCCAGATAATCTCAGCGTGCCCTTCCTTCCAGCATAGCAATTCTCTCCCCAGTGTCCCCAGCAAGCTACCAGTTTCCACTCAATCAGTGGGGTTCCTGCTGCCACCCTGGGGAGACTATTTGCAACCCACAGGGTTCACTCTTCAATCTTTATTTGTTCCTGGCTGTATGTGCGTGGGAGCAAGAGACAGGCCTCTACAGACATGCCAGGGAGCTCTATGGACATGTGAATAGAGCTCTAGGAATGTGTGAATATCTGTGAACGTGTGGATCGTGTATGCCGACCTCAGCTCTTGGGGGCCCGTCCCAAACATAGGGAACCATGTACAGTCCAATCCAGCATCCGCTGGGTAGGCAGAAGTCCTTGTCATCTTCTGCAATTATGCAGCCTGACAGGTTTTCTGAAGCTAATGGGAGTTGCACTAACTTTGAGGACTTAAACCAAGCAAAAGCAATATAGGTCAGGCAGAGTGCCCAAGTCGTGTGACAGCCATGCAACCAACACCAGGAGGCAATAACAGGACGGTCTCAAGCTAAACCCCAAAGTCCACTGCTCAGCCCCACAAGACAGAAACTAAGAGGCGAGGGGGATCATTCCCTCTGCCTGCAACTGCCAGGCACCAGGACAAGAAGGCTGTAGGAGAGCAAAAGCATCCCCTTATCAAGAGACACACCAAAAAGACAACGAAAAAGGGCGGTGGAGAAAAACCACCAACCCCCTGCACTGTTACCTTGAGTCCTGCAAGAGCCCTCCTTGCTCTATCAGCTGCTCCCCAAACCTCCACCGCCTGGGAGGAGACTCCTGAAAGGTTCCAGGTTTTTGTGCAACATCTCCAATGGCAGCTTTCCAAAGTTTTTACTTCATGATGTCTCGTGGCTCCTTCTCATTTGGGGAAAACGTGAATGCCTCCCCCTCAGCGTGTGAAAGGGAGCGGATGTCTCTTTTCAAATCTTGCTCCCCGCTTTGCTGCTGCCGCTGCCGCCGCCGCGCCGCCGTCAGACCACTTGCCTGCTGCCTTCTTCCAGCTGAGCAGCCAGGATGCCTGGCATCCACAGCATGTTTGAAGTGGGGCTCGGACGCTGGTTCGGGGCGCTCGCGGGTGGAGAGGGAAGGAAAGTACCAACCCCGACCCGGGGAGTCCTCTATCCCTGCACCGAAGAGAAAGCCAAGCTCGTGCCTTCCTCCCAACTCTGTAGAGACTCACTCGCCCTGTCTGTCTCCCGGAATTACTGCCTTGCCCATGGGTAGAGACAGTTCCTCCAGCTTCACTGCTCCCTCGGCTGCCTGCAGACCTGCCCGGACGCTCGCCGCGCACGGCAGGTGCACATCCCCGGGCAAATGCTAACGGTGTCCTCTGAGCTCAGCGAAGACGCTGCCCGAGCAGCCGCGAGCAGAGCAGCTTCCGAGGCGGGCGGATTCCATCCCAGGCTGTAGCCCAGCGTGTCCCCGCTCCGACTCCGCGCTTTTCACCTAAGCAGTTTCACCTGCAGGCTCACACACCAGATGAGTGTCTTAAGATAACAATGCTCCCCTGCCTGCCTCTCGCTTTCTTTCTAATGCACGTAGGTGGGCAGCCAATGAGACGCAGCTCCACACTCCCCACGGGCGCCCATTGGCTGGGAGGCTTGACTGGGGGCGGGCTCGGGGCCTCACCGGCTGTCTTCTTTGGTTAGCTGGCTGGCTGGGGTACCAGCTCTGTTAACCCTCCCAGCTTTGCAGCAGAGACTTTTTTTTTTTTTTTTTTGGTATGGGTAAGGGAGCCTTGGATAAATTCATGACTGGGGAGTTGGATAGTCGAAGAAGGCTGAGGAACAGAAAGACGCTTGGAAGCTAATTACATTTTCTTCTATTCTTCTGAGTTTCCATAATCATTTGTCCCAGACCATTTTGTTTGCTTGCTTAACTAGAACTTGCAGAGATAAGGACCCATTTGAGCCATTTTCCTTCTAATTTGAGGTTTTATTTGGTTGTTTTGTGCATTTTAGCCTCTTGGTCACGGTCCTGAATTACTTAATTAGAAATCACTGCCCAGGTGAGAATCTTTATCTTATTGTATTTTCTGCCTCTCTCACATACATGTACACACATCATAGATCAAGGAGAGAGAGAGAGAGGCAAAAGACAGCAGGAACTCAGTGAGCAGACAGAGAAAGAGATCTAGAGACTCTGAACAGCTAAATCAAGAAACATTATGTCCCCAAACCAGGACTGTGAAGACAAAGGCAAAGAAAAGAACTTTAGGTTTCTGGGGCGAAATTAAGAGGAAAAAATGTCCTGCCTCCCCCAAAGTGAACTGTTTTGCCTGTGGTGTTTTCCTTGGGCATGCCTCTTTTCACTTTAGTGTGTGTCAGGAAGAGGGAATCTCCACTTGGTTTTTAAAGGAAGACTAGAGAAGTCAGAACAGGAACAGCCTTGTTTCTGTGTTTCTGTGAAGCAGGTGCTGTTGCTGAGCCTGTGAATTGAGAGAAGAGAGAGAAAAAGGAAGAATGAAAGAGAGAGAGAGAGATGGGGGTGGGAAGGAAAGAGTAAAGGAAAAAATATTAACTTTGAATCAAAAAATATGAAATATAGTTCTAAATGTCCTAATGAGGGTGCAAAACTGAATTAATATTTCCAGCTAACTAGCATACTGCACTAAATTTTGGCAGAGCATGGGAGCGTAATAGTTGAAGAAAGAATCCAATTCAACAGAAGAGCTGGGGGTTGGAGCTGGCAAAGGGATGTGAGGGGTTCACACTAACTTGTGTGATGGGGAAAATATGGAGAGGAAAATACGAAGTCAGAAAGGGAGAGAAGTCTTTTGATTTAGTTTCATTTAAAAATGGAAACCAACATTAAGGATTATTTTCATAAAGAAGCATAAAAAAGAAAAGCAGACAGAGGTTTACCGAATGTTGAAGTAGTATATACCAGGATTATCTAAAAAGCATCAGGAAGCCAGCTGTTCTGAGTGAATGGGGAAAATGAGAAATATTCCTCCCATACATACCCCTTAGCTCCACTCATCTCTTTCACCTCTACTCTCTCCTCTGCATCTTTTATAGCTTTGACCTTCCCTCTCTGGATTGTAGGTATCTTTTCGCCTTAAGCTACAAAACATGTCAGAGAGCAGTCCCCAGGATAAAACATGGAAGTGGACCAGTGAAAGTCTAAATCTGTTACTATCCAACTGCTGAGTTATTTACTCCTGCGCTTCCTACAGACAGACGCCCCCTGAACTTTCCCTGGTGAAAAGACACCAAATTTCGAGACTCTTATAAAAAAAATAGTAGAAAGGAGTGGTAAAGGAAAGGGGAAGTTGAACAAATGACTACCAATCTTCAGGGAAGGAAAGTTAAAATTTCCAAAACCTCTAAAGAAGAAGGAAAGAGGGTATAGAGTTGGGAGACAAGAAAACAACTTGTAGAAAGAAAAAAAATTGCATCTGCTTTCTTCTTCTATAGGGTCCGCTGCTGCTGCTGCTGCTAAGTCGCTTCAGTCATGTCCAAAGCCATGTAAAAAACAGCTTAGTTAGGTATACTAGACATTACTAGACCACAAAGAAAGCTGAGCACTGAAGAATTGATGCTTTTGAACTGTGGTGTTGGAGAAGACTCTTGAGAGTACCTTGGACTGCAAGGATATCAAACCAGACCATCCTAAAGGAAACCGGTCCTGAATATTCATTGGAAGGACTGATACTGAAGCTGAAGCTCCAATACTTTGGCCACCTGATGTGAAGAACTAACTTACTGGAAAAGACCCTGATGCTGGGAAAGATTGAAGGCAGGAGGAGAAGGGGATGACAGAGGATGAGATGGTTGGATGGCATCAACAACTTGATGGATATGAGTTTGAGCAAGCTCCGGAAGTTGGTGATGGACAAGGAGGCCTGGAATGCTGCAGTCCGTGGGGTTGCAAAGAGTCAGGCACAACTGAGCAACTGAACTGAACTAGACATTACAAATTCCATCAGTGTACAGTTTGATATATTTTGCCTATACATGCATCCATGTGATCACTACCCACAGCATTTCCAAGAAGCTTGTCCTGACATTCTCAGTCCAAACTCCCTTCCCTGCAGAGATAACCACTATTCTGACTTCCAGCATCAAAGAGTAATGTTACCTTGTCATGAATTTCATAAATATTTTATCTTAGAGGATAACCTCTTCTGTGTCTGGTTTCATTCCCCTATGTCTGCAAAATTCATCCACATTGTTGCACAATATTTTTTATTGCTGTGTAGTATTCCATCACATGACTGTATGCTATTTATTCATTCTCCTATTGATGCATAGTTGAGTTGTTTCCATTTTTGTTTTACATGAGTAAACATGCAATTAATGTTCTTGTACATTCTTTTGGTGGACATATCATTTATCCTGGGTATATGCCAAAGAGTATTAGTCACTTGATTTGCTTTTGGTTACTACCTGGGAAAAAAATCTCATGAAAAAAGTTCTGAAGCCTATTTTCTTTCTGAAATAATTGAAGAGTGGCAACGGCTATCACTCATGAGCACCAACTGTCAAAATTTTAGATCCTTTATATACATAGTCTCATTTCCTTCTCACACCTATTCTAAAAAGCATGCATTATTGTTTCTGTTCTGCTAATAAAAATGTTCTATTTTGCTAATAAAAATGTAAGACACTATGTTGGGAAATGGCCATTGACCTTCTAAGGTTTTGTGTGTGTGTGTGTGTGCACGTGTGTGCATGTGTGTGCACGTGTGCACGCACATAAGGGCTCTGTGAAGGGACCTATGGGTAAAGGGAGTGATGGAAAGTCTCACTTCATAGCTAAGGGCTGAGATTCGTCTGCAGATAAGAGAGGATCTGGAGAACACTGAGTGGTGGACAGAATGGCATGGGAGGAGTAAAAATGGGTTGCGGACTTTAATTTGGTGGGGATATGTTTGTGTGTTGTGGGGGAATGGGAACCGGACAGTGTAGTAAGCACAACATCTAACAGAATAAAGAGTATGAAATTTGGAAAAGTTTTTGAATTTCCAAACTATGGTATTTGAACTTTATCCTGTGGGAAAAGAAAAACTAGAATGGCATGAGGAAAGTAAGATTAATAAAGATCAACCTGGTAGCTGTCTAAGAAAGAGTTTAAAAGCAGGAGAAGCATTCAAAAGCTATTATGAGTCAGGGAGCAAGGCCATTGGAGCTGGAATATGGAAGTTAGACCTCAGGAAGAAAGTCAGGATTGGAGATGACAGAACCTGCTATTTTATAGTGTCTTAGTCAATATAAGTATTTGTACTTCTATAACCTGTGGGATGGGCAGAGATCAGTGGCCCCATTTTATTGAGGGGGACAATGAAGATAAGAATAGTCCAGGTTCAAACTGATTTGTCTCTAGGATGATATGCATGTTTAAAGTGGTATTAAAAGCTGCACTGATGGATATGTAGTAATAAACCTATCTGTTATTAATATGCAAAATAATAATGTTCCAGGCTCACCTCCAAAGAAGCAAATTATGGAGTTGAGACTTGACTTCAAGTCTATTGCTTCACTACATCATGTTGCCTGTATACAAAGGTAGTTATTTAGATGTATACAAATTTCTCCCAGTCCCATTTAAAAGTAAAACATCATACAGAAGAGATGCTCTAGTTCCTGTGAACTTCAACTTCTCCCCATCTCTAGGTGTTTACTTCCCTAAGAAAAGGCCACGTCACAGTGTATGCATATTTACAGGAATCCAGTGCCCTGGCGATATACTATCTCTTTTTATGTGCATAGTCCTCTTGCTCGACCCTTCCACAAATTCCAAGTCTTTCCAATTCAATTTGTTGTTGTTCAGTCACTCAGTTGTGTCCGACTCTTTGATACCCCATGGATTGCAGCACGCTGGGCTTCCCTGTCCTTCCCTATGTCCTGGAGCTTGCTCAAATTCATATCCATTGAGTCGGTAATGCTATCTAACCATCTCATCCTCTGCCATCCTCTTCTAAATGGACGTTTAATCCATGTACCCTTTTTCTTGTGACTGTGAATGAGAAAGTATGTAAAAATGTAATCATGTAAAAACTATAGATAGGCAAAGTAAAGTCAATATTGACTTATCAGAAAATCAAATGGTTCACTTGGGTTTTCTAAAATGACTCAATACACTTCAGAAAATGAGGAAGAAAGATTTCAAAACAATAATAGATTATATGCTACTCAAAAGCAAGAAGAGTATTTTCCCTAGAATCTGTCCATGCTTAGTCTAATGCACAGCATATGGTAGGTATGCAAATGTTTACTGAATGAATTACTGGGAGCCATTAAAGTCCAGAAATTATCCATGGGTGTACCTAGATGTCCTGTAATTGTGTAGTGGAAAGGGCCCTAGGCAAAATCTTGTTTGTGGTCTTCACTCCCCCACTCCTTCTTGGCAGATTGATCTTGGGTAAACTGCTTCACTGGGGCTTCCTCCCCTGGCTCAGAGGTGAACAGTCAGCTGGCAACGCATGAAGATCCCCTGGAGGAGGGCATGGCAGCCCGTTCCAGTATTCTTGCCTGGCGAATCCCATGGACAGGGGAGCCTGGCGGGCTGAAGTCCATGGGGTCGCACAGAATCGGACACAATTGAAGTGATTTAGCATGCATGCATGCATTGGAGAAGGAAATGGCAACCCACTCCAGTGTTCTTGCCTGGAGAATCTCAGGGACAGAGAAGCCTGGTGGGCTGCCGTCTATGGCGTCACATAGAGTCCGACACAACTGAAGCAACTTAGCAGCAGCAGCAGCAGAAGCGACTGACCACACGCAAGCATGCAAACTGCTTCACTGTTTCACTGTCCTCAGCTTCCTTATCTGTCAAATGAGAAACTGGACTAATAGATGATCTGGTAGTTTCATGCTATTTCTCACATTCTAAGACCAAGTGTATTTTCTCGTTATCACTCTAATTTTTCAATGGGGAACCTTGAGTAACAAAGTTAATACTGGTTTTTATGCTAGAGAGAGTAGGCAAAAGAGACACCATGGGGTCTTTATCTCAGTATCTCCTATGAAGAAGAGTTTAAAAAAGTCATTAGCTGATAAATGCTTTTTGCAGTAATTTGCAATGCTACATGGTAACAGTTCTTAGATATGTTAAAAAAAAAACTGTTATAAAGTCTTTATCTCTTTTCTTATAAGCAAGACCTTCACTCCTTAAATGTGACCTTAAATATATGACTCATTTTCTTTATTCCCATTCATCAACTAGAGTAACCTTGTCAAATATATGGCAAAAGCTTTTTTTGTTGTTTCTTTAAAAGGACATACATTCAGAGATGCCAATAAATTGACACTAGGTAGAATGAGAATGAAATTGTTCTAAAGTGGAAATCCTCTTTGAAAATGGTGGTGCATTAAATTCCCAGAGATTAGGAATTATTTATAACATAGTCTTACAGCACTTAGTATTTAAGTCAGCATTGAATAAATGTTTAAGGGCAAACTTTTTTTTTTAATTGAAGTATAGTTCATTTACAATGTTGTGTTAGTTTCGGCAAACTTTTGAAATGAGTTAAAGGTTATCCTGTAAGAGAAAGTTCAGTTAATCATCAAATACTAGCACATACAAAAATCACTTTTCTATCAGTTTATTGCATACTATCATCATTTTGTTAAGACTTAAGGCATTACTGCCCAGCACTAATGGAAACAAAACTTTCAAGGGTTTTTGTTGTTAGTGACGTTTTTATTATCTACCCTGTTCTACCCTTGATTGGACTGGGTTTGACCTGGCCCATGCCCAAGGATATTTTTTTATTCCTTTTCCATTTGTTAAGGGTGTCTAGAAACTTTGTTTTTCTTACATTTTCTTCCAGCTCTGTTCTGTTTACTGGATTCTCTATAACTAAAAGCTCAACAATTCTTTGAGCTAGCTCTACTTTTTCTATCAATTATAGCCAGCTCCAAATGATCTTTATATTGCTTACCACAGATAAGATTGGTAACAGAAATGGAACGGAAAAGGGAGAGAGAAATAGCAAATAAAAGTTCTAATTTCCTGCTTAACTGTATGCAATACACTGACTTTGTTATTTGTCATTCACACAATCTATCTATATATATGTACATACAAAATATTCCCTCTAAACATATTTCTGCATCGTTAGTGCTGAGTAATAACACACACGTGCATTTATTCCAGCACACGCTTATCCAATATAAAAATCCAATTTTAGTGGGTAAAAAAAGACAAGAATGGAACCACCTATATCTACAAAACAACTGGGGGAGTATTTGCATCTACAGACCCCCCATCACTGGCTTTGAGGAAGCACATTTAAAGGGGTGTGCGCGCGCGCCCTTCCCAAGCCATCAGGAAGATAATGCGGGAGGGAAGATTTTGCATTGGAAAAACGGCTGGGGAAAAAAAAAAAAATGCTGTGCAGGTAGTTAATAGCCAAGAGCGTGCTCCTGCTGGGGGGATGCAAAGGAGGAAGGCGGCAGCACCGGCTGCCCGCTGGGGGCTGACCTGATTCCCCAGCATCTTCAGCTCCCTTCCTCTTTCCTCCGACGTCCTTCCTTCTCCTTTCTTCTCTCCCCACTTCCCCCCCACCTCCCCTCTTGCCTTCCCCAGATAAGCAGCTCCGGGAAACAAAGAGCGCGCGGGCTGTCCTCAGCCCTGCACCAGGCCAGCGGCATCTGGGTCCGGGGGACCCGGGCTTTCCCGGCTCCGCATCCCCTCCCCAACCTCCCCCGCCTCCCGCGCTCGCTCGCTCGCTCGCTCCCTCCCCGCTCGCTGCCTCCCCCACCTTCGCAGCGCTGGGAGGAAGGCGGCCGGGGCTCAAGATGGCTTTAGCCGGGCTCTGCGCCCTGCTCGCCTGCTGCTGGGGGCCGGCGACGGTGCTGGCCACGGCCGCCGGCGACGTGGATCCTTCCAAGGAGTTGGAGTGCAAGCTCAAGAGCATCACGGTGTCGGCGCTGCCCTTCCTGCGCGAGAACGACCTGAACATCATGCACAGCCCCTCGGCCTCCGAACCCAAGCTCCTCTTCTCCGTACGCAACGACTTCCCGGGAGAAATGGTCGTGGTGGACGACCTGGAGAACACGGAGCTGCCCTACTTCGTGTTGGGTGAGTCCCGGGGGAGGTCGAGGCGGCCCGAGGCGCTGGCCCGGCGCCCCCAGCCCCCCCACTCTGGCTCGCTCTCCACACCCACTCGCCGACTACCTCCCCTCCCCCACCCTACCTCCCTGGATCCGCCCCGTACCCAGACCATTCTCCAAGCCGACCTACAGGCGGGCGCTTCAGTGCACCTGACTTCTCCCCCGAATCCGACCCGGATGCTGGGCCTCCCACCTCCCCTGCGCTGCCTTGGCCCCCAAGGAACAGGTTGCCCGAGTCCCTCTGAAACCGTCCCCGGCTTTCATTTATAAGCACACGCACCGGAGCCCTTCTTGGCTGCTCCCAGCTCAACTCCCAGAAGCCCTTTTCCTGCTCCCAGGCCACAAGCTCAGTTCTTGGCTTCAAGCCCCCTGGACCACCACCCCCCCCCCCCCCCCCCCCGACCCCAACAGCATCTCCTGGGGACAGTTAAAAATAGGTATCTACTGCTCACCTAGCCAGGCCTGTGCAGGGCAGATTGGGTGATTCTCAAGAATTCTCTCAGTGAGAGCTCTTTATCTGTCACTAGGCTGCTGACCCTGGGTTCCATCCCTGGGTTGGGAAGATCCCCTGGAGGAGGACATGGCAACCCACTCCAGTATTCTTGCCTGGAGAATCCCATGGGCAGAGGAGCCTGGCCGGCTGCAGTCCAGGGGGTCGCAAAGAGTCAGACAGGACTAAGCACACACAGGCTGCTGACACTCTGGCCTTCCTTCGGAACACAAGTTTTTTACAGCCCTGGTGTCCAATCTGGCAAGTCCTAGCTCCATGCTTTCGTGTAACAGACACCTCCAAGTCTCCAACTCCTTGAATAAAGAAATCATCCAGACTGTGGTCTGTTAACATTGGCATCTTTTTTCTCAACCTCCTTAGAGAGATAGACACGGGCATTCCTGCACAAAGAATGGCTTCCCTGGGTCAAGAAGCTCTTCCTTCCTTTGTTTACATCTCTCTCTATTTTAATTTTCTTAGCCCACAAAACTCCTTCAGATACTCGAACTTCTACATTACTTGTAGTCCACTCCTCTTTTTTTCACTACTGAGCTGCAAAAGATACTGTGGTCCTGCTTCTGCAGCTTGCATGCACAGGTGCATGTGACTTTGTTATCCAAAATTTCCTTCACTTCTCCCTGTGCAGATCCACCTCACCTTGCGGTGCAGGCCAGCCATGCAGTCCATTTCTTTAGTGCTGCTATAAACCACCATTCTTATTTTGCCAAGGAGAGAATTAACAGACAGCCACCAGTAAGTTTCTAGATCCAAGGAAAAAAATGTGAAAATGTCCAGGAAGCTTTCCATCCATTTGACTACCCTACCAACTAAAGTTCACTTTGTAGGGACATGGCTTCCTGATGGCTGTATGTAGGTTAGAACCACAAATGGAGTGGTATTTCACATCCCTTTCATGTTCTTTCCTTATGAGACATGAAACATTAAGAAGTGGATGAGTAAACCCCCACTCTCCAGTCTGTGGAAAAACAATTTCAAAAACTGCCTGGTCCTTTGAAAAGTTGGTTTATAGTTCCTGGAGTAGAGCTCGGTAGATCTCATTAAGCCCAACCTATAGTCTTGATGGTGTTTACTTTTGCATTAGAAATGTACTAATAATACAAAAACTGGGGGCTGGCTGGGAATGCTGACATTGTGGATACGCTGTTCATTGAAATGTACAATTGCTGGGTTATTTGGTGGATGTAAATTTTGTGTTGGAAGTCATGCTGATGTGCAAGTAAGTACACAGTCTGTTCATCATCCAGTGTAAGAACGAGTGTAGGGAATTATATGTTTCTAAAGAGCCTATTTGGGGGCTCTACATGCAGTGCTTACTGTGCATGAGAAGGGACATGTGTGGTACATGAAAAAAGGAAGATTGGATGAGCAGATATTCAATGTTCCACTTCCTTTTTTGCAGAATCCCAAAGGCAGGGCCTGAAGCCATGATGTGCCTGCTCAGATCCAATGTGTACAGCAAAAGCCCACATGTTAAAGAATGGGTTTTCTGCACCTCTGTGCAAAGCTGCCCACTGCAGCATCCTGCTGGAGTTGCTATGGTAACCTTCTGCAACTTGGCATTGACACACAGGAGCAGACACACACTTTTATTTCAGGGGCAGATGCATTTGCTAAATGCATTGATTGTCTCCAGCCCTCCCAGTCAGTGGGGGTATGTTCAGAGCCAGAGATATGCTGGTACCTCCCCTTTTGGCTCTAAATTCCCAGGGGAAATAGGAGTGAATCTCAGCTGGGGCAGTGGGCCAAAGCAGGGGACAAAAGGAGAGGAGTCCAAGTTCACAGAAGTCAAGTGTGGTTGCTTTTGAACTTAATTTTTGTAGTCCTGTATCCTGTCACTCGTGGTCAATAGTAAGGTCTATAGTGACCTTGACTTATAGAGTTTTTCCTACTCTTATCCCTAGAACCTGGTTTGTTTAATCCACCCCTAGAAGAATTTGAATCAGTCAGTTCTGGGAATTTACTGAGCATTTACTTGCTAAGCATTTTTAAGTGCTGTTAGGGTATAGAAGTTAAAAAGAAGAAGGTTCCTGCCCTGAGAACTGAGAGTAATAACACCTGATTGTGTGGTTCTTAAAGGTTGTTAAAGGCTGTAGGAATTCGGAGGAAGACACTTGCATGGCAAGAGGAGACTCCATGGAAGATATGGGATTGACTAGGGGCCTTGATCAGATCCTTCTGTCTCCAGGATCAAGTCCTATCACTTCATTGAGGCATCAAGGGTCTTCTGACCATAGCCTTCTCCAGCCTTTTATCTCTGCAAGCCTGCTCTGGCTCTCGGGATTCTATACACACTCTTCCCTCTCCTCCACTTGGCGGCCTTCTTCCTTCTATACCCTGCTCACATGTCACCTTTCTGTGAAGCCTTCCCTACCCCAGCCAAAGTAGTTTGGGTTCATTCATCCCTTTTCTGTGCTCTTTGCATGAATTTAAAAAAGTGCACATGCGTTGCGTGCACACACATACACAGACACGAACAAAATTAAAGATAGGTTAAATTTGGCTTGGCCTAGAAGTGGTGAAGCCATTTGAGGTCATGGAAAGGATGAGCCAAGGATGGTGGCAGGAATGAGTGTGGGACTAGCATGCATATGGAGTAGTACGGAGATTAGCCTGGTGGTCTGAGAGTATAGACAACCATGTCTGGCTCTGAGAGTGGGATGTGGCCCATGGCTTAAAAGCCAGGCAGGGGAGGGTTGACTTGACGTAAGAAGCACTGAAGCCTGACTTGCAGAGGCTGTCTCAGCCATCAAAACCACTGTCAATTTTGCTTGCAGGATAACTGAGGGACAGTGAAGGAGGTGGCGTTATTTCCTGTTCTCTGAATTTGCAAATAGGATTTGCAAATTCTGGTGAAAGGGCCATATGTAACTTTCAGATGTGTTTTGTTTGGCTACACATAGTTTTGAATTTGAATGTTCTTAGTGAAGCTGTGCCATCTCTAGATTGCCATACTTCCTAGGAATATTGGTTGCACTATGGCTGCGCCTCTTTTTATGGCACCTATCTGGCACCTCTTAGGTCATCTCAACCCCTGTTTTCAGAAGTGTTGTAAACTTTCTATAACATGCAAAATAACTGCAGTTCCTAATTCAAGATATTTAGATACAGAAGACAGGAAACTATAAAATTTTGCTGAACTAGCCAATTAAAATTTCATATCTTAACTAAAATCGTGCATCTTCATCTTTCAAAACAGTAGACTTTCCAGCTTTGGAGGCATATCTGATTTTGAGACAACTGGTTAACCTGAAGTATGGCTTCTGTGCTGAAGTGTGGTTTTCTGTGATGTGAACAGAACATATTTATCAGTCTCATTACTATTTGAAAGGGATGCTCCTCTGTTTCAGACCCAGCTATTGAGCGTGTGTAAAACTTAGTGAAGAAAGCTGTTTCTCTTGTGCCTGGGAGTTTCGCTTTAGCTGTCATGGCTTTTGATTGAAGAAGGTATGCCTCAAGATAAATCAATCAGCCTGCGGAGATGTAGTGAGTTCCTGCATGCAAGGTGCTATTCAAAGTGTCTGGAGCAGGCCAGTGTGGTGGTTAAAAGAACAGGCTTTGAAGACAGATCTGGTGTCAACTCAGGAGGACTTTCCATTTATTCCATAGTGGAGAAAAAGGAAAGGATGGAGAGGTTAAGTAACTTACTCAGGGTCACATAGCTAATAACTGATGGATCTGTAACTCGAACTCAGGTCAATATGACATTTAAGTCTTTCTCTTAGTTACTATTTCATATATCTTAAAAGTTTTAAAAATCTATTCTTTTTCATGGTTTAATAAAAGGAGCCCTGGCAATGGATAGAGTAGGAAAATATATTCAGTTTGTATAAAGGAGTCCTTTGTGGCTTCTATGTAAATACCTTTTGAATATGTGTCCATTGAGTGATTTCTCACATAAGCCTTAATGCTGAAGAGGGTGAACTTCATCAAGAAGTATTTATCTAAGTAGGTGTACTTACCTAAGCAGAATCGGGGAATTCTTGCTTCATTCATAGTTTCCAGGTCTGAGTAGTCATGTTGTATGGCATGCAATGGCATCCACAGTCATGATGAACATGGTAGGGTAGGTAGGGATTAAGGGAACACTCTCTGTGCTTTTCTGAGAAAGGCCCCACAGAAATATAAACTGGGGATCCCAGAGAGCAGGCTCTGCTGTGAAATGGAGCCATCCAGAAGGCACTGTGCTTTCGGCTTCTTGACCAAGGCCACCAAAGTTTGTAGCGGGCGATCTTGTCCTTAGAATTCACCGTCAGAGCGCAGTGATGCTGCTTGAATAGCAGTTACTGAACTTTTTGATTGGCTTCAAATATAACATCAGACATAGTTTTCTACTTACCTTTGAGCTTTGCCTAATAGGAAGTATTGCACTGTTTTTTCACATATCCATCCATCTTCCCATTCAAGAAGAAACTTGGAAATTTGTTCCTTTTCCTTCTTTTTGCTCTCTGCTACAGTGAGCTGCCCAGGTAAACAGCACACACATTCATATAGAGTGGCAGCCCCATCTAAAACATGGGAGCCTGACTGGTAGCAATCCTAAGGTAGGGAATTCAGCACTCATGTAACTCATACTAGCAGAATGCACTAATTTATGGTATTGAGAGGGTTACTATTTACTGTTTCTCTACAGAACTGTGGACTTTACATCAAAGGAATGTTGAATGCAAGAGTGATGAATTTTACAATGCTTCAAATGCTCTTCTAGATATACTGAGCTGGTCTGAATTCAAGTTTTTGAAAGAAAAGTAAAATACAAGCTTAATTTCTTTATACATCTTTGAAGGCAAGATTGAGGTCTTGTTTTACAGAATATATATATATCTATATATTTTATATACATATATTTTATACTTTATTTTTGAGGAATGTAATCAAAATGTAGTAGTTTCTCAGATTAAGGCCAGTTTACAAGAACAGAACTTGGCACCTTTTCAGCAGGAATATGCCAAGTCTTTATTTCTTCACTTTTATACCAAGTTCAAATACATGTACATGGATAGCAGAAAAAGCTCTATTTTGAGCAAGTTAATCTCCAAGGACAAGTTAAAGCCTATGGTAAATTTCAATATACCAAAACTTGCCATTTATCATCACTGTTACTATAAATATTATAAATAGAGTTAATATTTTTAAAATCATATATACTTTAAAGACTGAGAGAAAAAAACAAAGTGCCTCTATTGATCTCCACGTTTCCAAGGAACAAAATTTGGAAAAATTAAATTGTTCCTGATGGCAGTCTGAATTGACATGATGACTTTTGTAGAACAATTTGGTATATATTACATAGTAAAGTTAAAAATATACATGCTTCATGACCCAGTAATTCCACTCCTAAGTTTTTATTACACAGGACTTCTTACATGTATATACAAGAACATTTGTGGTGGCATTGTTGGTAGTAGCAAAACCTGGAAGCAACCCAACCTCTGTTAATAGAAGGCTAGACGTATACAAGGCGTATAGTCACTCAATAGTGTATTATCTAGCCACATTTACCAATAATGAGTTGCAGCTACATATACCAACATGAGGAGAAGGCAATGGCACCCCACTCCAGTACTCTTGCCTGGAAAATCCCATGGACGGAGGAGCCTGGTAGGCTGCAGTCCATGGAGTCGCTAAGAGTCGGACACGACTGAGTGACTTCACTTTCTCTTTTCACTTTCATGCGTTGGAGAAGGAAATGGCAACCCACTCCAGTGTTCTTGCCTGGAGAATCCCAGGGACGGGGAAGCCTGGTGGGCTGCCGTCTCTGGGGTCGCACAGAGTCGGACACGACTGAAGTGACTTAGCATAGCATAGCATAGCATACCAACATGGGGAAACCTCACAAGTGTATCATTAAGTGAAAATAGCTACTAGCTTAAAAATACAAATGATACAATTCCATTTGTATAAAATTCAAACTAACAACATGTTTAGGTATACATGCACATGTACAATTTGTATGAAAAGCAAGGTGTCAGAAAAACACAAAGGATGGGTGTTACTTCTGGTGAAAAGGTAGATGATGTGAAGGAAGAGGGAAAGAAAAGGGGCTTCAAACATTCTGGCAGTTCTTTTGGAATTAATTTTTATTGGAATATTGTTTATTTACAATGTTGTGATACTTTCAATTGTGCTGCAAAGTGAGTCAGGTATACATATACCTATATCTACTAGTTTTATATTCTATGCCCATATAGGTCATTACAGAGTACTGAATGGAGTCCCCTGTGCTATCCAGCAGGTTCTTATTAGTTATCTCTTTTATATCTACTAGTGTGTACATGTCAATCCCAGTCTCCCAGTTTATCCCTCCCCATCCCTTTCCCCCTTGGTAACCACAAGTTTGTTCTACATCTGTGACTCAATTTCTACAATTTCTGTTTTGTAAATAGGTTCATTTGTGCCAGTTTTTAGATTACACACATAGTGTAGTAGTAGTAGTAGTGGCTCAGTCGTGTCTGACTGTTTTCCACCCCACGGACCCCTTCAGTCTCCTCTGTCCATGGGATTCTCCAGGCAAGAATACTGGAGTGGATTGCCATTCCCTTCTCCAGAGGATCTTCCTGACCCAGGAATCGAACCCTGGTCTCCTGCATTGCAGGAGAACTCTTAACCCTTTGAGCTACAGGGAAGACCCTAAGGTTACACATATAAGCAATATCATATATTTGTCTTTCTTTGACTTACTTCATTCAGCATGACAGTCTCTAGGTCCATCATGTCACTCTGCAAGTGGCATTATTTCTTTCTTTTTAATGCAGTGTGTATGTGTGTGTGTGTGTGTGTTGTGGGTGTACCACACTGTCTTTATCCATTCCTCTGTCAAGAGACATTTAGATTCTTCCATGTTGTGCCTATTGTAAATAGTGCTACAGTGAACACTGGGGTGCATGTATCCTTTCAAAATAAGCTTTTCTCCAATATATGGCAGTTCTCAATTTTTTTTTGCCTTTTTGAAAGAAGTAAACAATTTTTATAGCAGATTTAGATTTAGAGAAAAATTATAAAGACCATACAGAGGTCCATATACCCTGCACCCAGCTCCTCCTGTTATTAACATCTTTATTAGTATGATACATTTAACAATTAAAGAACCAATATTGACATGTCACTATTAACTAAAGTCTATACTTTATTCAGATTTCCTTAATTTTCACCTAGTTTTTATCTTTAAAAACTAAGTTTCCTTAGTTTTTATCTTCTTTCTGCCTCAAGATCCTACCTGAATCTTAACATTGAATCATCACATCTCCTTAGGCATCTTTTTACTATGAGAGTTTCTTAAACTTCTTTTTGATGATTTTGGCAGTTTTGAGGAGTACTCCCCAGGTATTTTGTAGAATGTCCCTCAATTTGTTTGGATTGTCTAATGTTTGGATCTGTCTAACGTTTTCTAATGCTTAGATTCGGACTTTGAGTTTGGGGGAGGAAGCTGTAAAGTGTCATTTTCATTGCATCATGTCAAGGGTGCATTTCATCATTATGACCTGTTGACCTCGATCACCTGGCTGAATTTGTCACTTTTCTACACTGAGAAGTTACTTTTCTTTCCCCTTTTCCACGTTGTTCTCTTTGAAGGGAGTTCATTACGCATATCCCATACAAAAAGAATGGGGAAGTTATGGGTCTACCTTTTTGAAGGCCAAGAATCTATATAAATTGTTTTGAATTATTCTAGGAGAGAATCTTCCCTTATGTCTCATTAATGTATTGATTTAATCATTTATTTATATCATATGAACTCATGAATATTTATTTTATACGTTGGATCATACCCAATACTATTTTATTGATTTTATTGCTCAAATTGTTTGAGCTTTAGCTAATGTGAGCTCTTTCAGTTGCCTTCTGTGTTTCTTTGACATAACCCCATTAATACATATAGATTTTTGTTGTTTTTGATTTTTAAGCACTTTGCTATTTTTGTCACTACAAGCTGCTCCAAGCTCATCTTGTATATTGCTTCCCCATCCCACCACTGTCCATTCCTGCTGCTGCTGCTGCTACGTCGCTTCAGTCATGTCCGACTCTGTTCGACCCCATAGACAGCAGCCCACCAGGCTCCCCCTGTCCCCGGGATTCTCCAGGCAAGAACAATGGAGTGGGTTGCCATTTCCTTCTCCAGTGTATGAAAGTGAAAAGTGAAAGTGAAGTCGCTCAGTCGTGTCCTGACTCTTTGCGACCCCATGGACTGCAGCCTACCAGGCTCCTCCGTCCATGGGATTTTCCAGGCAAGAGTACTGGAGTGGGGTGCCATAGAATCAGCTATTTCTCCAATGAGCCCCAAGTTTGTTCACTGGAGAAACAATACTAAAAACCAAGATCTAGGGACTAGGTATACTGATTTATACTGAGTGTTAGTTGCTTCTAGGCCCTTTCAGTTAACAGAATGAAGAAATACATGTGTTACTAAGTCATAGGGATTCCCTTGGGGCTCAGACAGTAAAGAATCCGCCGGCAATGCAGGAGACCCAGGTTTAATCCCTGGGTCGGGAAGATCCCCTGGAGAAGGGAATGGCTACCCACTCCACTTATTCTTGCCTGGAGAATTCTATGGACAGAGAAGCCTGACTGGCTGCAGTCCATGGGGTTGCAAAGAGTCGGACATGACTGAGTGACTTAACACTTCCACTTTTCTTTCACTTTACTAAGTCATATGTATACACATACCTATAAATATTTCCATATGTAACCATCTGTATGTATATTGAGCATAACTTCATACTGATGTCTCCAGCTATAATCCATTATCTAATTATCTAATAACATCTACTATGTGTATCTAGTCTGTAGATCATTCTAGCCCCCTTCCCTTATTTATTCCACTCCAACAGTGAGAAAACCTGATTCCCACTGTCTTCCATCCATTTATTTAATTGTTCTACTCCACTATACATGTATGGAAGTATCAGAATTTCACTTATATCCCCATAGGGAAAAACTTTACCAGCTAGAGTACAGCTCCTGTGTACAGTTCCTTTAGTCTTACAGATCCTACTCATTTCTTTGGTCACTTAGTTACTTAGATCAATACCTTTACTTCCCCTACTCCTGCAGAGAAGTTGTTTCATTTATTTATGAAACGGTTCATGTTTTGTCACATTCTGCATTCCATTCTGGGATCACCCCACCTCCTAAATGATATTTCTTAATTTGTTCTTTTCTCTTAATTTGTCATTTCTTTTCTCTGAACTTTTATACAAAGTTCTATGGGGTTTTAACAAATATACAGTGTCAAACATCCACAATTACATTATCGTACAAAATAGTTGTACTGCCCCACAAAATCCTTCACCTTTCACCTATTCAGCCCTTTCTTCATTACCCCCAAACTCTGGCAACCACTGATCTTTTAGTCTCACTTTGTTTTGCCTTTTCTAGAATGTCTTATAATTGAAATTACACAGTATGTGGCCTCTTCAGACTTGCTCCTTTTACTTAACGTTATGCATTTAAGATTCATTCATATAGATTTTTTATGGCTTGTTAGTTCATTTGTTTTAGTGCTGAATAATATTACATTGTGTGGATATGCCACTGATTGTTTATCTGGTCACCTAGGAAAAGGCATTTTGGTTGCTTCCAGTTTTTAACAATTAAGAATAATACTGCTATAAATATTAGCAGGTGGTTTTCTTGAATGTTGCCGCTTTTTTTGGTTTGTTTTGCTTTTGTAATCTCAATGGAGAGGTTTGAGTCGATTGTACTCCCTAATCCAAATCCATTTTATCATAGATCTGAGAGAGCCCTGCTCCTACCGTGGCTCACTTGTTTTTTGGCTCTCTTTATCCCTGGCAGGCCACAGTCCATAGGGTCACAAAGAGTGGGACACGACTGAACACACATACACAACAGATCCCTACTTCCAATTTACAGCTACTCTTTCTCACAGGCCAGCGTTCTAATTTTTTTAATGTGTATCTTTTCTTAAATTTGTTCTTGTGAAATGTGGATAGTTTTTTTGTGGTCGTGTATTTTTAATTTAACTAAATGGTGATGTGATAGAATGACATTCTGATTCTTACTCTTTTCAGTCAACACTATAGTTTAAGATCCACTCATGTTACTATGTGTGAACACAGCCCAACACTCTAGTCTGTAATTAAATTTCTGCAATAATGATAATGTTCTATACCTGCCTTATTCAATATGGTAGTCCGTAGCCTATGTGTGGCTTTTTAGCATTTGAAATTTAGCTAGGGCTGCTAAGGAACCAATTTTTTCTTTAAAAAATTAAGTAATCAATGTTTAAATAACCTTATGATAGGCTAGTGACCATCATTTTGAAAGTGCATATATAGAACATTTCCATCATTGCAGAAAGGCTAATTGGACAGCATAGGTCTAGCAATCCATGATGGCCATCCACCAGATTTTACCAGTCCATTCAATGATGTATGTCCAGACTGCCTCCAACTTCTTATCTCTATAAATAATTTTGCAGTAGCCATTTTTATGCACATTTCCTCAGAGATCATTGTGAAATTTCTCTGGGATATACAGCAGGAGTAGCGTTGCTGGCTCGTGAGGATTATATACACTTAATTTGACTAAGCACTGTCAGAATGGCTGCCCCACTGTATATTCTCATTAGTAGTGTTTGAGAGTTCCTACATCCCTATACTCCTGCCAACAATTGGCATTGTCCAGTGTTCTAATTTTTGTCAGTCTACTAAGTATAAAGTGATGTGTCATTGTTACTTCACTTTGCATTTTTAGCAGCACTTTAAAACCCTGAGGCACTTATCTCTTTGATTATAATATGGATTACAGAGAAATTGTTTTCTCAAGTGGATGTATATGTATGTCTTCTGATATCACCTCTGTTTTTGTTTAGTTGGATGGTTTTCCAGAAGCTTTTGAATTTTATTTAATTTAATGATTATTTATTTTTGGCTTCTACATCTTAAGTCTTAGGGGAAGTTTATCAAGTGGTCAAAGTATTGGAGCTTCAGCTTCAGCATCAGTCTTTCTGATGAGTATTCAAGGTTGATTTTATTTAGGATTGACTGGTTTGATCTCCTTAGTGTCCAAGGGACTCTGAAGTCTTCTCCAGCACTACAGTTCGAAAGCATCAATTTTTTGGCGTTCTGCCTTTTTATGGTCAAACTCTCAATCTGTACATGACTACTGGAAAGTCCATAGCTTTGAATATATATATATGTGTGTGTGTGTGTGTGTGTGTGTGTGTATTTTTCAACAATTATATTTGTATATATGAAGGCTACTAATGTTTGTATTAATTTTCAACCCCCATTACATTACTAAATCTCTAACCATAGTAGTGTTTCAGTTGCTTCTTCTGAATATTTTAGCTTCATAGACATATCATATGCAAATACTGATAATTTTATATCCTTTCCTTCAGTTTCTTTACCTCTAATTTCATTCTCTTATCTAATTGCACTGGTTGTAACTCCAATATAAGGTCAAAAAACAATGTGATAATGTGAATTCTTGTCTTTTCCTGACTTTAATGGCAACAGCACTGCTGTCTTGCAATAATGTTAATGGCTGTTGGATTAAGGTAAGCAAAAATTACCATATTAAGGACGAATTAAGTGTTTTTTCCCTATTGATAATTTTTTCCTAAAAATTATATTTTCTGTATCTAGAAAGATAATCATGTGATTTTTCTCCTTAGATTTATTAAAAGGATACATTATATTAATAAACTTTCAAATACTGACCTATCTGCATTCATGTAATAATTCTTCCTTGGTAAATGATGCATTATCCCTTTAATATGCTGTTGGATTCTGTTTGCTAATATTTTATTATGAGTATTTGGCTACCTGATGTGAAGAACTGACTCATTGGAAAAGACCGTGATGCTGAGAAAGATTGAAGGTGGGAGGAGAAGGGCATGACAGAGGATGAGGTGGTTGGATGGCATCACCAACTCGATGGACATGAGTTTGAGTAAGCTCTGGGAATTGGTGATGGACAGGGAAGCCTGGCGTGCTGCAGTCCATGGGGTCGCAAAGAATAGGACACAACTGAGCAACTAAACTGAACTGATTTTGCGTCAGTATTCCTAAGTGAGATAGACTTGGGTTTTCTTGTCTTTGTGTGTATAATCTTTTTCAGGATAGGTCATCAATTTTATGATGGGTTTCCCTGGTGGATCAGATGGTAAAGAGTCTGCCCAAATGTGAGAGGCACGGGTTTGATCCCTGAGTTTGGGAGATCCCCTGGAAAAAGAAATGGCAACTCACTCCAGTATTCTTGCCTGGAAAATCACATGGATGGAGGAGCCTGGTGGGATACATTCAGGTGGATCCATCCTTGGGATGGATGGTGGATACATACTTTGTGACCACGGGGTCACAAAGATTTGCACATGACTGAGCCTAGATAGCATATTGAAAAGCAGAGATATTACTTTGCCGACAAAGGTCCATCTAGTCAAGGCTATGGTTTTTCCAGTGGTCATGTATGGATGTGAGAGTTGGACTGTGAAGAAAGCTGAGCACCAAAGAATTGATGCTTTTGAACTGTGGTGTTGGAGAAGACTCTTGAGAGTCCCTTGGACTGCAAGGAGATCCAACCAGTCCATCCTAAAGGAGATCAGTCCTGGGTGTTCATTGGAAGGACTGATGCTAAAGCTGAAACTCCAATACTTTGGCCACCTCATGCGAAGAGTTGACTCATTGGAAAAGACCCTGAAGCTGGGAGGGGTTGGGGGCAGGAGGAGAAGGGGACGGCAGAGGATGAGATGGCTGGATGGCATCACCAACTTAATGGATGTGAGCTTAAGTAAACTCTGGGAGTTGGTGATGGACAGGGAGGCCTGGTGTGCTGTGGTTCATGGGGTCACAAAGAGTCAGACATGACTGAGCGACTGAACTGAACTGAACTGAGCGACTAAGCGACACATCAGTTTTATATTTGATATATTTACACTTTTAATAAAAATAGTTTTCAAATTTCCCTTCTTTGTTTGCTCTAGAATAATTTAAATAGCATTGAAATTATGTATGGGATTTGTAATCTTAATCACTGTACCACAAAGTATAGTGAGTGTAATGAATGAATCAAGAACTGACTACTTTGTTAGTAAACAATGAACAACTATATCAGACAGGATAATAGGGAACTCCTTCTAGAGACAGTGCTCTAAGCTGAGATTCAGAGAATGGTGGGAGTTAGTCTGCTGACTGGGTATTCTGGGTTTGGAAAAGAAATTACCAGCCCTAGAAAATAGAAAGGCTAAAGTGCCAATCCTTTGGCCACCTGATATGAAGAGCCTACTCATTGGAAAAGACCCTGATGCTGGGAAAGATTGAAGGCAGGAGGAGAAGGGGGCGACAGAGGATGAGATGGTTGGATAGCATCATTGACTCAATGGACATGAGTTTCAGCAAACTCTGGGAGATGTTGAAGGACAGGGAAGCCTGGCGTGCTACAGTCCATAAGGTTGCAAAGAGTCGGACACGACTGAGCAACTGAACAACAAAACCAAAGTGGGTGAAAGGAAGTACAGTGTCACATTTGGCACTTATGTCAAAGTTGACAGTCTTTGATTAAAGGGCTATGAAGCTGAGCATGTAAACCGGAGAAGGCAATGGCACCCCACTCCAGTACTCTTGCCTGGAAAATCCCATGGACAGAGGACCCTGGTGGGCTGCAGGCCATGGGGTCACACAGAGTTGGACACGACTGAGCAACTTCACTTTCACTTTTCACTTTCATGCATTGGAGAAGGAAATGGCAACCCACTCCAGTGTTCTTGCCTGGAGAATCCCAGGGACGGGGGAGCCTGGTGGGCTGTCATCTATGGGGTCACACAGAGTCGGACACGACTGAAGCAACTTAGCAGCAGCAGCAGCAGGTAGTTTTTACAATTCTAGGTAGTGAGGGAATACTCACAGTAAATCCACTTATATAGCTCCATGAGGCACCATTCCCACTGAAACTTATGTCCACGCAGCATCACCTGAAGTTGTGCAAAGTCTGTGTACCTTTAGTGGCCTTGACTGATGACTACAGATTGTCCTGTTCTCCCCTAGATATCTACTTTCCCCCAGTTATGAATTCTGAGGATTAAAATGCTCTGACTTATTTTCCTCCATCATTATCTATCCTGTGCCTTGACCTTATTCTCCTTCCCATAGCCCTTCTCCTTTCCTTCCCAGTGTCCTCTAGATGACTCTTTTCAGTAGCACTAATCAGGGATATAACCTAAAAGGGTGCAATGACAAACAGTGGCAATTTTATCAAAAAGTGGATACTTCCTGGATAGTTTCTCAGAATATTCCCCAAACACATGGGAGGAATGGCCATTTCCTATTTTCTTCACTGATGCCTCTGTATAGCCTTAGGGCCACTTTTGATCCAGAGTCTCTTGTGTATAGATCTTATGTGCAGTTTCTTGGAAAGTGAGTGTGTGCCCAGTTGCATCTGATTCTTTGCCATCTTATGGACTCTAGCCCACCAGTCTCCTCTATCCATGGGATTTTTCAGGCAAGAATACTGGAGTGAACTGCCATTTCCTTCTCCAGGGGATCTTTTGGACCCAGGGATTGAACTTGCATCTCGTGAGTCTCCTGCATTGGCTGACAAATTCTTTACCACCGATTCTTTACCAGGTGCCACCTGGGAAGCCCCTGGAAAGTGAGTCTATAGCTTAAATCAGATTTTAAAGGGGGTACTGTAAGTAGGGAAGGAGTTAACCTTCTGGAATGAAGAGACCTTACAAACATGACTTAAAGAAGAAAAGTTTACTGTCAGATGATGGCACTTTCAAGGTGAGTAGTTCAGTTTGAAAGGGCAGCTCCCCTTCCTGCAGTTGTTCAGAAATGCAGAATCCTTTCCTCTTGTTGCTCTTTAAATCCCCAGGTCTTTATCTTTTCTATATATGAAAGCAGGCTCACCAGCTTGTGTGTTTTAGCTCACACAAAGGAGAAGGGCATGAGTTCAGAGTAACAATTTTCTTAGTGTATTTTTTTTTAATTTAAGCAAATGAAGCACAAATTGCACATATCTAGCCTTTTCCCATGTCATTGTTTACCTGAATCAAATCTTGGGAAATGATGCTGGGAAATGCAGTCTTAGGCGGGTGGTTATGTGCTTGAGTTAAATGAGAGAGAGAAGTTAAATGAGAGAGAGAGACACACACACACAGGGAGAGAGAGAAGAAGGAGGGGGGAAGGGAAGGAGGAGAAGCAGGGGTGAGGAGGGAAGGGAAGTCAAGACAAGGCAAAGATTTTTTGGGGGGAAAAAGCAGTCTTTGGCAAAAGGATCTCAAAAACAGTTAACTACCATCCTTCTAGACCCATACAATTCCACGCTCCTTTCAGGATGCACCTCCTTTTTGGAAGGACACAGCTTCAGGTTCGTCACCATCTGCCCCTCCTAGTTGTCTCCACTTACCAGCTTCCTAGACTTCCACCACTGGTTTTGCCCCTCTGGTTTTGCTCTCTTACCCAAGAACATGTCATTAACCATGTAGACCCAGGTCAACAAACCTAGTCTTAGAGGGCAAGACAGTAAATATTTTGGGTTTTTCAGGCCATATAGTCTCCATTGCAACTACTCAAATATATCTTTGTAGGAGAAAAGCAGCCATAGACAATATGTAAATAAGTGGATGTGGCTGTGTTCCACGAAAACTTTATTTTTAAAAGTAAGCAAGTAACTCCCAGACCGTAGTTTGTCAACGCCTGATGTGGACAGTACATCCAGTATCCTATTTTATAATTCAAACCTATATGCAGGTCAGGAAGCAACAGTTAGAACTGGACATGGAACAACAGACTGGTTCCAAATAGGAAAAGGAGTACGTCAAGGCTGTATATTGTCACCCTGCTTATTTAACTTATATGCAGACTACATCATGATAAATGCTGGGCTGGAAGAAGCACAAGCTGGAATCAAGATTGCCAGGAGAAATATCAGTCACCTCAGATATGCAGATGACACCACCCTTATGGCAGAAAGTGAAGAGAAACTAAAAAGCCTCTTAATGAACGTGAAAGTGGAGAGTGAAAAAGTTGGCTTAAAGCTCAACATTCAGAAAACGAAGATCATGGCATCTGGTCCCACCACTTCATGGGAAATAGATGGGAAAATAGTGGAAACAGTGTCACACTTTATTTTCGGGGGCTCCAAAATCACTGCAGATGGTGACTGCAGCCATGAAATTAAAAGACGCTTACTCCTTGGAAGAAAAGTTATGACCAACCTAGATAGCATATTCAAAAGCAGAGCCATTACTTTGCCTACAAAGGTCTATCTAGTCAAGGGCTATGGTTTTTCCAGTGGTCATGTATGGATGTGAGAGTTGGACTGTGAAGAAAGCTGAGCACCGAAGAATTGATGCTTTTGAACTGTGGTGTTGGAGAAGACTCTTGAGAGTCCCTTGGACTGCAAGGAGATCCAACCAGTCCATTTTGAAGGAGATCAGTCCTGGGTGTTCTTTGGAAGAAATGATGCTAAGGCTGAAACTCCAGTACTTAGGCCACCTCACGCGAAGAGTTGACTCATTGGAAAAGACTCTGATGCTGGAAGGGTTGGGTGCAGGAGGAGAAGGGGACGACAGAGGATGAGATGGCTGGATGGCATCACTGACTTGATGGATGTGAGTCTGAGTGAACTCCAGGAGTTGGTGATGGATAGGGAGGCCTGGCGTGCTGCGATTCATGGGGTTGCAAAGAGTCAGACACAACTGAGTGACTGAACTGAACTGAATTCCTTGACTCCTACAACTCCACTGACCATCAAAACTCCCACTTTATTCTCCTATGACAATGGTCACAACCCCTTGTCCCCAGAACTCAGCTCTGAAACTGGCCCCATTCAGACCACAACGTCTTCTTTTCAGCTCTCATGCTTTCCTTTTCCCTTGACTGATCTTTCCTCTTTGCAAATTCACCATTTCATTGATCTTTTTATTTTCTCCATATCTACTGGCATGTTTCTGGCATCTCCTCCTCTTCCTGAAGTGCCTTTTGATCAGAACCCTCAATTTCAGTGCTTCTTGTCATTCTATACCATCTACCAGTTAAGTGTCCAAATGTGGATCAGTTTCCCTGAACCACATGCTTTACTTCTGCCCCCGCACTGAGCGCTGAGATCTCTGTATAAATATTCCCATTTGCATGGATTTGTGGTACTATAAATATCTAGGTTCTAATCTAGTTTGGTTCTAAACATTGCTTACTTTTTATCATCCTTGATAAACTTCTTTCATTGCCCTCAGTGACTATTTCAAACCTTTAATAACACAGTTAAGCTCCCAACTTAATATATACATCTTTATACTTAGCATAAGACCTTGCCTCATGCTTTACCTAAAAAAATTCAGGCTATCAGACATAATCTCTGTACACCTCAACTCTCAAATGTGTAGACCTACTTCCATATTCATTCTTAGCTTCTCATCTCCAACTTCCAGAATTTTCTGAGCAGCTGTTAAGTACCAGTCATGATATTAAGTTCTCAGGATGCAAGGAGAAATGAAAAAGACACAATCCTGTCCTTATAGAACCTAGAATTCTGCCTCTTCTGGGCCCTCACCATATTTTTCATTTGTCTCTTTATAGCGTTTTACTTTTTCTTTCTCCTTTTTCCTCAAGCTTTCCGTCCAGCCTATCAATATATTCATGTCTCTCCTATTTTAAAAAATCATCCGTTTACTTGTGTACCTTCTTAGTGAGTACCTTATCAGTCTCTCACTGATCACAATGGCTTTTGGCTTCTTGTCTACTTCATTGCATTGAAGTTGCCATTGACAGCTAACGTTTAATCCAAGGAATACTCTGCTATTATCATCTTAATGGCCCACTGTTGCATTTGCCACTGCTGATCTTCAATGAAATTGTTCTCCTTTTCATGGATACTGTACAACCTCCTTACAGGTAGGAAGGTGCCTTGTAAAACTTAAAGAAAGCCACTGCAACCTGGGCATAAAAGTAGAAAGAGTTTTTCCAAAATCAGCTGGTGGTAACTTCAAAAGCCTTATTATTTCCCAGTTTGCAGTAGTGTAATAACTCCTAGAATTTGCTGGAGATGCTCAGGATTCTTAGCAAGGCATGCAAAGTACTCTTGATCTGGTTCCTCTGTCACTAGCACCATCTCAAATTAACCTCATATTAATTTAGAATTTTTCCATTGCAAGTAAGAGAAAACTGAAATTGATGTAAATGATAAAAAGGATCCATAGACTTAGGTCAGTAAAAGTGGCCACCGGGCTTTCTTCTTTCAGGGCTCCAGGTGTGTGTCTTTGCAGTTCGGTGGGCTCTGGCCTCTTGGGTGGATACGTCCTTAGACTGGTGGTTAGAGAGCTGCAGCAGTTCTGGGCATCAAATTCATATGGAAAAGTATGGAAATATGTCTGGAGGAAGGATCAGGGTTGCTCCTGAGAGTTCTTTCATAAGAGGGAGAAGGCTGTTGTCTCCTAACACCCCCCCTGCAAGCCTCTCCTTGCAATTCTTTGGCATGAGTTGACTCAGACCTGCCCAGCCCTGTACCAATCTCCTGTATCAAGACAGGAGCAATAAACCAGTCAATAACAGCTACTCAGGGCCCATTCCTGGAGCTGGAATCAAAATTCCAGACTGGATGGGGAGAAGGAAATTGAGGAGGACACCTCAAAGTCACCTCAACAACTCTACTTCCTTCTTTGGGAATGGTGACATATTTTTATCTCTTTAAAATTTCCCCCTAATTCTTTTCAGTATTCTGTATACATCTGAGATACCACCTCCTCTTCTGAGGGTTCTCAGCCCTTTTTTTTTCAAACTTTTTATTTTGGGGTATAGCTGATTAACAGCATTGTCATGGTTTCAGGTGAACAGTGAAGGGACTGAGTCATACGTATACATGTATCCATTCTCCCCCAAACTCCCCTCCCATGCAGCCTGCCACATAACATTGAGCACAATTCCCTGTGCTATACAATAGGTCCTGGTTGATGATCCATTTTAAATATAGAAGTGTGTACCTGTCCATTCCAAACTCCCTAACTATCCCTTCCTCACATCCTTACTCCCAGCAACCATAACTTCCTTCACTAAGTTTGTTTCTGTAAATAAGTTCATTTGTATCATTTCCTTTTAGATTCCACATATAAGGGATGCCATACAATATTTCTCCTTCTCTGTCTGACTTACTTCACTCAGTATGATAATCTCTAGTTCCATCCATGTTGCTGTAAATGACATTATTTCATTCTTTTAAATTCTTTGCCCTTTTCCTGTATTCTCACATGCATACCTATAATACACTATTATTCTAAATTACTTTCTTCCCTGTTTGCTTATCCCATGATATGATAAGCTCCTTAAAGGCAGACAACTTCTTATTCAGCTCAGTATCCTCGGCTTCTAGCACAGTGCTAGTTTGGCATGGAATATGTCCTTTGTGAATGTATGTTGAACTTGGTTCCTCTGAACTTCATGGGCTAATTCCTATGGAGCCTTCAAGTCCAGCTCAGTGGTTCTCAAAGTGTTCCACAGATCTTCCCATGGATTGATGAGGTCCTTTCCAGAGGCTTTTTGAAGTGGAAACTACTTTCCTCATAATATAAAGATCTTATTTGTCTTTTCCAGTGAGTGATGATGGTACATAAGCAGTGGTGGGAAAACCTGCAAACTGCAGATGCCTTAACAGGAATCAATTCATTGACACCAAACCATGCTAGCTGTCACTGCACTTGTCACCACACCTATAGTTTTTATTTTATTTTAATCTGGTTTTGCTAGGGGTATCCTAGATGGAGCAATTTATGAAACAGTGACCCTTGAGTACATGTCCTCTTAATATTCTAACTTGAAAATGGCAAGTATGCGTACAGCACTTATGCTCCAGGCTGAAGCGTGATTATTTTGAGTTGGAAGCTAAACTATTTCCCTTTGTCATGTGCCACAATTTTTGCCTGAAAGAACAGGAAAACTATATTTATTCAGAGTTGGGTACTTGTAATAGAAATTGTAATAGATATTTGGCTGCCATTTTCTTGAAAATGAACAAAGTGTGCTTGGAAAATGACTGACAATATTTGTAGCTAATGGTAAAGTCCAAGCTTTCAAGAGAAAAAATATTTTAAAAACACTCGTAAATGCCACAGTGAACTTGACAGCTTTCCAATACTTATAGACTTTTCTCTGGAGACCAGCACTGCTATTAATGAATGAGAGTTTTTGAAATTGTGTAATGAAATGTGCCAACAGTTGGAAGATCTGTGTAAATCCATTAGCCAATATTTTCGAAATGACCAGTGCCTAATGTTTCAAAACCATGAATGAGTAAAAACAGTATGTTCAGATTTCAACATGGGAATGGGTTTTGCTGAAGCATGAATTCAATGTTCAATGTATGGCTTCTATTTCCAAACTGCAGTGCACCTTTAAGGTAGTATATAGAGTTTTCGTAATATTTTACTGAGGTTTGATATAGTATCAGAGACTGTCCACAATTTTTTAAAGTGGCTATGAAAATACTCCTCCCTTTTCTAACTTTGTCTCTGTGTGGGTAAGATTTTCTTCATCAGTTCAGTTCAGTTCAGTTGCTCAGTCATGTCCGACTCTTTGCAACCCCATGAATTGCAGCACGCCAGGCCTCCTTGTCCATCACCAACTCCTGGAGTTCACTCAGACTCATGTCCATGGAGTCAGTGATGCCATCCAGCCATCTCATCCTCTGTCGTCCCCTTCTCCTCCTGCCCCCAATCCCTCCCAGCATCAGAGTCTTTTCCAATGAGTCAACTCTTCACATGAAGTGGCCAAAGTACTAGAGTTTCAGCTTTAGCATCATTTCTTCCAAAGAACACCCAGGACTGATCTCCTTCAGAATGGACTGGTTGGATCTCCTTGCAGTCCAAGGGACGCTCAAGAGTCTTCTCCAACACCACAGTTCAAAAGCATCAATTCTTCGGCGCTCAGCTTTCTTCACAGTCCAACTCTCACATCCATACATGACCACTGGAAAAACCATAGCCTTGACTAGACGGACCTTTGTTGGCAAAGTAATGTCTCTGCTTTTGAATATGCTATCTAGGTTGGTCATAACTTTCCTTCCAAGGAGTAAGCGTCTTTTAATTTCATGGCTGCAATCACCATCTGCAGTGATTTTGGAGCCCAGAAAAATAAAGTCTGACACTGTTTCCACTGTTTCCCCATCTATTTTCTTCATATACCTTAGCCAAAATAATAAGCCGTGGTGTATTTAATGCAGAAGTATAGATGAGAAGCCTCTTTTATTAAGCTTGATAGTTTAAAAAGTTGCAAAAAAAAATGTATGACAGTGTCACTCCTCTCACTGTTCCTTTTATCACAAACAGTATTTTTTTCATAAAATATATTGTTTATGTTAACATGTAGTGAGTTTCCTATTTTCAAATGAATTAATAAATACTCAAGACATTTCTCAGACTGGCTTCAAATACAGTAAACATTGATAGATTTAACCCACATAAACAAAAAGATCTGTGTTGTTCTCAATAATTTTTAAGAATGAAAAGGGTTGCTGAGACAAGATGTTTGAGAACCATTGATCTACCTCACTGGGCACCTCAACTGGGAACTGACCCTGGCATCCTAGGGAGAATTAATTACCTTTCATATGTGTGGGACCTCACAGGGCACCTCAACTGGGAACTGACCCTGGCATCCTAGGGAGAATTAATTACCTTTCATATGTGTGGGACAGTGCTTGGTTTACAATTTCTGTGATATATCTGTTACCTTCCTTCCTATAGAGTAACATATTAGTTTGTATGCCTGTTTTTTCTAGCCTGTGAGCCTAGTGCTGGTACATGTCGATACTTTAGTGCTGGATGAATGAATGAAAGAAGTTTCCTGGTCTCCTCCTTCTACTCCAGGTGTTTGTTACTGAATTTCAAAGAGCATTTTGTGGTTCCTTTGGAGGGCAGAGCTGTACACACATTATGCACGCGTGCTCAGTTGTGTCCAACTCTTTGCAATCCTGTAGACTGTAGCCTACCAGGCTCCTCTGTCCATGGGATTATCCAGGGACCACTGCTGGAGTTGCTATTGCCTTCCCCAGACACACAGTATAACTTCTACCAATTAGAGGTGCTATGCTTGGCCCTTGTATCCTTCAGCCATGCAGGGAGTTTCTAGAGATCAGGAAGGAAAAGTGATCAGGGGACTAATGGCTGATTCACATTGCTGTATGGCAGAAACCAACACAACATTGTACATTACCCTCCAAATAAAAATAAATTAAAAAAAAAAAGAATCTCTGAATCATGGTGCCTCAATTGCTTTCAAAGGTGCATTTGTTCAGCCACTTTCTTTGGAGTTTTGGATGTACAGTGAGCCTGGAAGATACACTGTTATCATTACCTACAGGTCACAGGGGAGATTATGTCATGAGAGACATATGTCATGAGAGACTATGACATTTAAAGCAACTTAGGCTTATTTCGCAGGGGTCTTGAGACTAAATGCAAAGGGCATGGTTATTGTTTTAGAGCCACATGGAAGAGTTCAAGCCACTCTAATACACAGACTCTAAATCCAAGGTGTTTTCAACTTCATTTGCCACCAGAGAAATAGCTGAAAGTTGATTTCAGATTAAAGCAACCTAGTGAAAAATCCAGCTTTCTTAAATCTTGGTCCTGGACTACTCAATCCTGGGGATTAGATACTTGGAGTCTCAGAGAGGTGGGGATTTAAGGCATTCTGAAAGATTCTAGATCAGAGCTTCACAAACTTTTCCATGGCAGGAGATCTCTAAAAATGATGGTATGTGTCTTCTCATGGCTACAGGTGATGGTTTAGGGACCGTGGCTTATACTAGACCCCATCAGTTACCCTAAGGTAACTGAACATCACAGCACATCTGTAATCCATATGTAGCATACCAATATGATATGAAGGCTTCACAGGTGGTGCAAGTGGTAAAGAACCTGTCTGCCAGGTAAGAGATGCAGATTCTTTCCCTGGGTTGGGAAGATCCCATGGAGGAGGGCATGGCAATCCACTCCAGTATGTTTTGCCTGGAGAATCCCATGGACAGAGGAGCCTGGTGGGCTACAGTCCATAGGATCACAAAGAGTTGGACATGACTGAACTGGGAAATTCTTTTCTAATCTAAAATGTCTTTGTGGGAAGGAAGCACAATCTCATTATACCCTATATGGATTCCTTATGTGAAGTGAGAGATCAGTAACCTTCCTAAGATCTTCCCTGGGACCTGGGTTTGATCCCTAGGTTGGGAAGATTCTCTGGAGAAGGGAATGGCTACTCACTCCAGTATTCTTGCCTGGAGAATTCTATGGATAGAGGAGCCTGGTGGGCTACAGACCATAGGGTTGCAAAGAGTTGAACACCACTGAGTGACTAACGCACACACACACACCCCTCCAGATTGAACCAGTTGCCCCTAAACCACTGGGCTGTTATCCATTGGGTTAAACCAGCTCAGAGATAACACCAAACCTCTGGACTCTTCTCCTGCTTCTGACCTGTTTTGGTCTCAGCTTTAGGTACTGTTCATATTTAGTCCAGTAATCTAGCTTAGAGACCATGCTCCAGAATTTCTCAAGACTTCATCAACAGTAAGTTATACTCTGTGGAAACTTGTAATAACCCATAATTTCCATTGGGACTTTAAAAAGTTCTAGCCAAACCTAAAGGAAAAGAAACTTGACATTTTGTTTACCTGTGGGACTTTGTTCAATGTCAGCACTGCCCAATAAATGATAACTTATTTTTGGGAAATAATGTTAGGCATGCAGAATAGTTGCAAAAATATTAATAATTCAGAGAATGCTCATACACCCTTCACTCAGCTTCTCCTAATTTACATGTTGCTCAAGTGTAATGAATGATCAAAATTAAGAAATTAGCATTCATTGGTATGAGAATATTTTTAGGTGGTACACGGCCTATTGTTTAAAAATATAATATTTATGCATATATTAGAAAATATGCATATTATAAAATAAAATGCATTTCAAACTCATAATTTCACTGATTTTTGTGACAAAAATTCAGATTAAGCAAAAAATTTAAAGTAAATTTTAGTTTAAAAACATGAAAGTGACTACCATTTTAGGTGGTTGGTGGACATGGCAAAATTAAATCAGGAAGATATTACTTGAATGAGTGACATTGGGACTCTCTGTCAAAGTAACTGCATGACTTAGACATTTTAAGAATTTACTTCTGTCTTCCTACTATCTTGGGAGTCACTCCTAGGATGCTGGCTTCCCAGGGCAGGCTTTATGGCTTCTGAGTGCCACCCCTGAGTGATTTGCGCTCTCCATCCAGTAAGCTGACAATGGTCAAGACTAGAATAATGTCCCTGCCCATCTCCATAGCAAAGCTGACTTCCCTAGAATCCTCACATTACAATATAGATTGATGATTATGGTGGTGATGACGGAAGTTAATGTTCTTCCTAAGACTGGACATTGACAAAAACTTGGAAATGTTCATACCAGAGGGAGATTGGAGAGGGAAATGTAAATTATCCAGTTAATGGGTTTTCCCCAATATAAATGCAAAAACTGCCTTCATCTTCAGGTCACCATCTAAATCACATAGCTGCCTGGCAGTTTTATGTTCTCCCAGGTTCTGTGCCGAGGTGATTACTAAGAACTCTGGAGCTGGGTAGCTATTTGAGGAGTTTAGACAGTCATGAGGGCATGCAGAAGGCTAGCAGGACTTGTGTTGAATCTGGAAGGGAATTTGCTGACCACATCTCTCTTCTGAAGTTCAGTGTTTCTTCTCCCTTAGGAGTCAAACTCACTTTAACTAATTTGTCCTGAAGCTCAGCCTTCCTTTTGGTATTTCCTCCTTCCTTTCTCCCTGCTTTCCCAGGCATGTTCTTGTTGCTAGTGAAAGTTAGTGGGACAGAGGGCTTAAATAAGTCCCCCACTTTCCTTGTTGGATTAATCTGTTTGGATTAATCTGTTAAACCTAATCTGTTTGATTAAATCATGACCTCCAGAAATGCAAAAGTACTTTTTGTTATTTTTGAATTTTTTTTTAACCAAAAGGAAAATAGACTCAGTTTCACTGACTTTCGGATGCCCTTGCTTTTCCCCATTTTTATTTTTTATAGAACATCTTGGACATGAAGAGTGACAGTGATGTATAATGGGATATTTGATTGGTAGCTGCCACTTGGCAGCCTTCTGTATTTTTTTTTTTTCTGTTTATATTTGCCTGGCTTTTCAGACCATTCCACATCTTCCAAAGTAACCCTGACACCTGAGCTGTTCAGGAATAACAGAAGGGTTCTGATTTCTAAACATCAAGCATATGTACTGCTGGTCCTCTGTTTCTGCTAGGACTCTTATTTGTTTATTAATTTTAAAAAATCACTTTTTAAAAAAATTTAAATCATTAAAAATCTTTTATTAAAAAAATTATTTATTTATTTTTTAATGTGTAACTTATCACATTACATACAACCACTGGCGTTACAAGTGTCATTTAAAAAAAGACAATGGAAATTTGACGATTGGGCCACATGCTGACTACCTTGCCCAGAATTTGTAAATTTGCTGGCAATGTGTAATGATTATTTTTATTGCTTCAAACAACAATTGCTACAGAATAAATACGACCAAAGGGAGCTGTCAGCAGAGCATGTCTGCATAACCATTAGAGCCGGGGTTCGTGCTATAATGAGGTGCACTGTCTCCTATCGCTGCCGTTAGTCTGGTAGACGCTGATACTGCCCCCGGGACCCATGAGGGGCGTCCAGTAAACTGGCTTATTTATTCCCACAAACTTGGCAGGTAAACCACTACACTTACGTGCCCTGTAATGTCTTGTAACCACGGACACAGTGTTGCGTCATTTCCTACCATCAGGTGAGACGTACTGTATGCAGCTAGGCTCTGGTTATGCCTCCAGATGCCATGGGTGAAATACTTATTGTTGGGGGTGAGTGGACCCAATGAATGACCCTCCTCTTCTTCACCCAAGTTCAGGACCAACTGAGAAGCAGAGATAGGAGGTAGGCAGTTGACTATGAAAGTACCACCTTTCAGTTCAGTCGCTTAGTTGTGTCTGACCCTTTGCGACCCCATGGGCTGCAGCACACCAGGCTTCCCTGTCCATGAACTCCTGAAGCTTGCTCAGTCTCATGTCCATCAAGTTGGTGATGCCATCCAACCATCTCATCCTCTGTCATCTCCTTCTCCTCCTACCTTCAATCTTTCTCAGCATCAGGGTCTTTTCCAATGAGTCAGTACTTTGCATCAGTGGCCAAAGTACCACCTTTATTACTGATAAAACTATGCTGGGGCACATGGCTTAGAGATGGTCAAAAGGCTTGCCTGACATTCTTTCCAGCTAAACTTTCATTCCTGAATGTCAGAAGTGAAGTGAAGTCGCTCAGTTGTGTCCAACTCTTTGTGACCCCATGGACTGTAGCCTACCAGGCTTCTCCGTCCATGGGATTTTCCAGGCAAGCGTACTGGAGTGGGTTGCCATTTCCTTCTCCAGGGGATCTTCCTGACCCAGGAATCAAACCTGAGTCTCCTGCATTGTAGGCAGATGCCTTACCCTCTGAGCCACCAGGGAAGCCTGGAAGTGGAGCTGGCCTTGCTGGAAAGCACAGCAGAGGGTGCACTTTTCTCAGGCCTGCAGACTTCAAACACACACACAGCCAGGCCTGGCGGGGCTGAGTCCTGCCAGCTCAGCTCTTTCCCTGTACTCACCACTCACACCGGGAGTGCTCAGGGAGAGAGAGACCAGCAGTCCTGCCTGATGGAGACCTCTCCCACGCGGAAGAACAGATCCAGTGGAAAAGAGGGTCCCCACCATCCCGGACACTCACTGTGCACCAGGGTCTGTGCTTAACCCGCCACCTCCATGATCTCAACAATCCTATGAAATAACTGCTACTTTACTAAGGCAGAAACTAAGGCTTCACAAGGGTAGTTTCCCCAAGGTCACACAGCTGGAAAATGTGGACACAATTCATTCTTCAGCAATGTTGTTGTTGTTTGGTAGCTCAGTTGTGTCCAACTCTGCATGGACTGCAGCCTGCCAGGCTCCTATATCAGTGGGATTCTCCAGGCAAGAATATCGGAGTGGGTTACCATTTCCTCCTCCAGGGGATCTTCCCAACCCAGGGATCAAACCTGTGTCTCCTGCATTGGCAGACAGATTCTGTACCACTCAGCTACCAGAGAGGCATTCTTTAGCCTATCTGACCCCAAGCCTATGCTCATAACCAAAGGACATGAGAAATCTCAAACATTTTACATTTAATAGGACTTCTCACCTTAGCATATCTGGACACAGAGTGCATTGTTTCTTGGTTTCACTATCCGCTCAATGGGGAAAACAATCCTGACTTTGATGAAAGAAGTCATATAAGGAATACAGAGTATAGGATGATTGTAAACTATAGTTAGCTGGCACATCTGTGGATGCCCATGGACCCCATGTATGGAGGAAGGACACACATTTTAGATGGGGGAGTGAAGGGTGCCCATGCTTTTTGCAAAATGTTCTGTATCTGAGAGCTGCCGCATGCTGGGTAAAGGAGGTTAGCCTTGCTTCCCATAAAGTGGTAAACTGGGGCACTTGTGCTTAATGATTCTTTCACGCACTTGTCCATAAAATATTTATAAGGTATCCACTCTGTACCACTGACTCAATGGAAATGAGTTTAAGCAAGCTCTGGGAGATGGTAAAGGACAGGGAAGCCTGGCATGCTGCAGTCCATGAGGTCACAGAGTCAGACAGGACTGAGCGACTGAACAACAACAACATTCTGTACCAGGAGGCTTGGGGCTGTGTTAGGGGGATGCTTTGATGGGAGAAAGAATGCTCACATGACCTAAAATTATGAGGCTGTAGACACACCCATTGGAGAAGGCAATGGCACCCCACTCCAGTACTCTTGCCTGGAAAATCACATGGACGGAGGAGCCTGGTGGGCTGCAGTCCATGGGGTCCCTAAGAGTCGGACACGACTGAGTGACTTCACTTTCACTTTTCACTTTCATGCATTGGAGAAAGAAATGGCAACCCACTCCAGTGTTCTTGCCTGGAGAATCCCAGGGATGGGGGAGCCTGGCAGGCTGCCATCTATGGGGTTGCACAGAGTCGGACATGACTGAAGTGACTTAGCAGCAGCAGCAGCAGACACACCCATAAAAGGGAAGGTTGTTTAAAAGGCCAGGTGGCACACTGGTAAAGAATCTGTCTGCCAGTGAAGGAGACACGGGTTCAATCCTTGGATCAGGAAGATCCCCTGGAGAAGGAAATGGCAACCCACTGCAGTATTCTTGCCTTGGAAATCCCATGGACAGGGGAGCTTGGTGGGCTATAGCCCTTGGGGTTACAAAAGAGTCAGATGTGACTTAGCGACTAAACACCACCACCAATAGTGTATATATGTCAATCCCAACCTCCCAATTCCTCTCACCCTCCCTTTTCCCTCTTGGTATCCATATATTTGTTCTCTATGTCTGTGTCTCTACTTCTGCTTTGCAAATAAGATCATCTATACCATTTTTTCTAGATTCCATATATATGCGTTAATATACTATGTTTTTCTCTTTCTGACTTACTTCACTCTGTACAACACTCTCTAAATCCATCCACATCTCTACAAATGACCCAATTTCATTCCTATATATGGCTGAGTAATATTTCATTGTATATATGCAAGCTATGGTGGATTCTTGACAGACCTATTTTTAGCTAGCTTAATTCTCATTCTTCTCAAAAACACTCTCATTGCATTAGACTGATAAAACAGCTTTTATCCTACTCACAACACTAATGCTAAATGTGTGGGTATTTTCCCCCACATTGACCAGTTTTTCAACTCCCTGGACAATAGCTGGGTATCCTGCAGTTATGACACTGACTACCTGGAGTTACTGGAAACTCCATAAGTTGAGGGCTCAACCCTGTAAGATCGGCCCCCACAGATGCAGTCGGAAGTCCCAGGTCGTCACCTGTACTTCTGAACAACCAGCTATAGACTGGGGTTCCCAAAGCCCTGTCCTTGGTTTCAATAATTTACTCTAATAGCTCAAAGAATTCAGGGAAACACTAAAATTTGCCTATTTATTATGAAGAATAGAGGAAACAGGTGAACACCCAGAGGAAGAGGTACATAAGATGGAGCCTGAGGGTCCCAAGCACAGGGGTGTCTGTTCTTGAAAGTGTGGTGCACCTCTCTCCTGACACATGAATGCTCACCATCCACGAGCTCCTCAAATGGTGTACTTTAGGGATTAAAAAAAAATCTTTTATTTATTTACTTGGCGGAACTGGGTCTTAGTTGCAGCATGTGAACTGTTCGTTGTGGCATGTGGGATCTAGTTCCCTGACCAGGGAATGGACCCAGGACCCTTGCATTGGGAGCCACAGTCTTACCCATTGGACCACCACAGAAGTCCCACTTCAGGGATTCTTTAAATGGAGGCTTCACCACGTGGACATCACTGATAATTAACTCAATCTTCAGGTCCTCTCCCTTTGCCAGAAGACAAGGAGTAGGGCTGAAAGTGCCAAGCATCGAATCATGGCCTCCTCTTTTTAGTGACCAGTTCCCACACAGGAGACCACCAAGAGTCACCTCACTAGAACAAAAGATGCTCCAAAACCCAGAAAATTCCAAAGGATTTAGGAGTTCGGTGTGACACTCCTGTTACCCTCATCACTCAGGATATTATAAGAATTTTAGGAGCTCTGGTTCAGGAACAAGTGGCAGAGACCAACACATATTTCTTCTTATGCCACAGGTACCTCTAGCATCACCACAGTGATGGAATCCATCCATTCATTCATTTGTTCAGTTACATGTTTAAAGGTGCCAGTGGAGTTATATGTTTATTTCTCATGATTCTGCCTGACTGGGGCCAACTGCGACAAAAATTGGAGCTTCCCCAATGGCTTAGCAGGTAAAGAATCCACTGGCGATGCAGGAGACATAGGAGCTGCATGTTCGATTCCTGGGTCATGAAGATCCCTGGGAGAAGGGCATGGTAACCCACTCCAGTATTCTTGTCTGGGAAATCCCATGGACAAAGGAGCCTGGTGGGCTACAGTCCTAATGATCGCAAAGAGTCAACATGACTGAGTGACAAAAAATGAGCTTAAAATGGCAGTGTTTTTGAGACACTCTCACTCACTTAGTGGTTAGTGAACTTTAGCTCATTTACAAGTATATTGTTTCCTTCCTAGGGACTTTCCAGGTGGCTCAGTGATATAGAATCTGCGACCAATGCAGAAAACTCGGGTTCAATCCCTGGCTTGGGAAGATCCCTTGGAGAAGCAAATGGCAACCTGCTACAGTATTCTTGTCTGGGAAATCCCAGGGACAGAGGAGCCCGGTGGGCTATCATCCATGGGGTTGCAAAGAGTCAGACTTGACTGAGCACGCATGCACACCTGTCTCCTTTCTATGCTCTCAGCTATATATGGAAAACTCTCCTAAAAAGATTTATTTTTAGGTGATAAAAATACCCTGATAAAGTAGTAAAAGTGCTTGGGATATTTAGATGGAACAGACCAAGGACTTGTGACTCATTTTGTTGGGATTCTCAGTGAGACCCCTGGAAGGTTAACAAGAAAGATGAGTAGAGTTTTCCTGGCTTTATCATACCCTCTGGCTGTTCTCTGTAGATGAAGCCATTGGATCTCTGTCCACTTTGAAAAGTCTAGTAAAACTCTACTTGTCAAGTTAGAATAATAAATAGTATCAGATAAATCTTAAAAACTCACTAGGTTTTTCCTTCATTCCCAATAGACTTTCTGACATTCAAGATTCTGTCAGTTCCACAGTATCTGTTCTCCAGCAAGGCTGTGCTCATCATTGCATCCGAAGTGCCTTCATGGATTCAAGCTCTGAGCTTCTGTTCAGGACACCTGTCTTGGTCCTGACTTGGTTCATATCACTTCGTTTTTGTCTGGGATGTTCTTTTCTACTTCTCTGTTTCCTGAAATACTAAAAGTTATTTAAAAGTTTATTAGTTCTAAGAGAACAGCCTGCGTCTCTCTGATAAAAGCTTCCCTTAATTACACTGTCTGACATAGACATCTCTCATTTCCAAAGTCCCACAGTCCTTGTTATCTAACGTGCATCATTTTATGTGACTTAAGTATTTGCTCTGTGTTCATTTTTCCTCCCGGCTAGATGGCAAGCCCGTATTAGGAAGTAGTATTTCCCATGTGTCTTTTGTTGGAGCCCAGAACAATACTCTGCTCATCAAAGATGCTCAACAGTTACAGAGTAAATGCAGGAGTCCTCATTTGCCGAGATGCACTAAATCCTGAGTGCTTTTTGTGATTCACATCGGGAAGGGTTTTTCAATGGATTGTCCTTTTTCTTTCTAGCTTTTCTTCATGGTGGAGTAGAAAGAGCCTGAACTTTGGTGTCAGAGACTCCAGCAGTTATTCATTAAATGACCACAGCCCAGTTTTATTCAAAGCCCATAAACATTGGCTGCCTCATCTGCATTGTCCAGATAATGCTTTTCTCGTAAGAGTGCTAGAAATCACTTTTGTAAGGAAGCTGGCACAATGTCCAGCACTGAGGCGATGCTTCATGTTGTAGATCCACTTGGACGCCACCCAGGCTGCACCTTCTCCTCTGCCTTTAATCGGGTGGCTCCCAAGTACTGGTTCTGTTCAGTGATATCCTGATTAATGAAAAGCTTTCTAAGGAAGCTCAGCTTGGTTCTAACAAACTCACAAAACCTCCTCTAAATCTTGGGAAGCAGAGCTGTCTGGGTTCATTAGCATGACAAAGCCACCTTGAGACACAGCTATTTGTCCCAGTCCAGTTGAAGAGGGAGCCCTGTTGGCTCAGCAAAATGACCAAGTGTTCTAAATTTATCTGGATCCACAGCCTTTTCTTTCTGTGCTTTCCCTCTTTCTTCCCCTCCTCAGCAACCAGAGATTCCTCCATGACTTTGCTTCCATCCCACCACAAAAACTGTAAAGGATCTGACGCAATTAATGATTTTTATTTATTTATTTTGGCCATGCTGGGGCTTCACTGCTCTGAGGGCTTTTCTCTAATTGCGGCAAATGGGGCTACTCTCTAGTTGAGGTGCACGGGCTTCTCATTGTGGTGGCTTCTTGTGTTGCAGAGCACGGGCTCTAGGGCATGCGGGCTTCAGTTGATGCAGCACATGGGCTATGCAGTTGCAGCTCCCTGGCTCTTGAGCACAGGCTCAGCAGTTGTAGCGCATGGGCTTAGCTGCTCTGTGGCATGTGGGATCTTCCTGGACAGGGATCAAACCCGAGTATCCTGCGTTGGCAGGTGGATTCTTTACCACTGAGCCACCAGGGAAGCCCCAATTAATGCTTTTTTATTAACTGATGGTACTTGAATGAGATTGGATTTTAGCTAATGTGTTAGCCCAACCAGCAGTTATGTTTTAAGCCTTTTTGGTTTATGGTGGTATAAGAAACTTTGGTCTCATGATAAGAGTGCTCCCCTAGCAGAGAGATTTTCTGGAGCAGGAAAATTCTGAAATCCCAATCTGTCAGTTCCAAGGTTGACCTTGAACATAAACCAAAATTTAGCGTTTTTAAGGTTATAGGATATGACTGTTTCAAAAGGGGCATATCTTCTTTCTCCATGGCTCTGTTCCCTCTTCTCCCGGGGAGAGCTGACCTGGGCTGGGTTCTGGAACTTGCTCAGGTGGCTGGCAGGTACTGAATAGAGAAGTGAGTACTGGTGTGATAGGCATCTTCCAGCCTTGCTTCCCTGGTGGCTCAGATGGTAAAGTATCTGCCTGTAATGCAAGAGACCCAGGTTTGATCCCTGGGTCGGCAAGATCCCCTGGAGAAGGGAATGGCGACCCACTCCAGTATTCTTGCCTGGAAATCTTACAGACAGAGGAGCCTGGCGGGCTGGAGTCCATGGGATTGAAGCGTCGGACACAAAACTGAGTGACTAACACAGCTTCTTTTTAATTTCTAGCCTCTATTCCCTGCCACTATACCCTGGAAGGCATACAACTCACTCTCCCCTGGGTGAGGTATCTTAACCTCTCTCAACCCTATTCCTCTCATTTTCTATTGGAAGACCCACAGATGCACATTTTATGCTTTCCAGTACACTAGAATGCTATTTTAATTAGCATTTCACCAACGGACTTGCCATACTCTAAAAAGCCTCTTAAGTCCCAGCAGGTAGAGGGGCATGGCAGGAAGAGTATCAGGCTGTGCGGCCAGAGATCCAGGTTCACTTTGACTACTCAACCATCCCTGGTCCTCAGGATTCTCCAGGCCCTGCTCTGGGTGCCGGGCAACAGAGACCAACACCAAGCCTGCGCCTCCATAGACAAGTGTCCCCACTCCGCCTCGAGGTAGCTGTAACTTGGACTAGTGCATTTGCCTTTCTGGGTTATGTGCAGGATGATGGCATTGGAGGAGGTGAATCTAAGGCCCATTCCAGCTGTAGATTTTATGAATCTCTGTGCAGCACACCTGCCTTTGAGAACTAATACTTCAGAGTATTGTAACAGTATACTTCAAATACTGTAACAGTATACTGTTACAGCCCTTCTTGTCTGACATCCTTGAACTCTTCTTTGTCTCTGACATTACTTCCATCTTTGTTAATAATGTCTGTGGCTGAGAAACAGCCTGTAATCAGAAACTCTGCTCTTCAATATGAGGTGTTTGCTGGAATTAGAGGTAGCCTGTTCCCCTTGGGTTCTCCTTTCTGGGTCATGGATCTCACTTGATTCTTCCTCCTGTCCTCCCCGGCCTGTTGACTTGCATGTGTTATGAATACCTCATTGTTTATTTCACCATTAATATAATTGCTCAGCGTGTGTGTTGTGGTTGTTTCCAGTCACATCCTCATAGACGTCTTCCTTATGCTTTCCGGGTAGTCCTCACTAGTGTTTTCTAGTCCAGTGGTTCTCCACCAGGGGTGATTGTACCCCCTTCCCCCAAGGAACGTTTGGCAATGTCTGGAGACATCCTGGCTGCCACAGCTGAACGGTGACTGCTTCAGGCATCTGGTGGATACGGGCCAGAGATGCTGCTAAACAACCTCCAATGCACAGGACAGCCCCCGCAACAAAGAATTGTCAGGTCCGAAACATCAGTAGTGCTGTCATTTAGACACTTTCATATAACCATTTTTAATTCTGTAAGTGAAGGGGCCAAATATGTCCATTTCCACGTGAATGTTCTGCAGCACAGGGCTACCTAACAAGAAAGAGAGGAATCATCTATTACTGTTAGACACACGAACCCCTGGGTTGGTAAACAGAGCCACTCCACCTGCAGATTTAGTCCTGTTACAATCGGGTAGTTGCATCCGGAAAGGGAGGTTTGCCTAAAACTGCTATTTGATACCTCATATAATATTGTATTTTCACGTGTGTGAAGGCTGTTCTGTTGAAATAGTTACCGAATGCACTAAGACCTTTAAGCAAGGCAGCGGAGATATGTTCAAAAGAGGACACGCTGCCTGAGAAGCACTGGGACTACAGCGATGCCTTCTGAGGCACGGGGCGCTTGCTCTGAGTAAAACAGAGAGTCAAAGCCTGGGATAAGGCTTAATTCGATGACAAGTTTTAAAGCACAGTGTCAGGTCCTATTAATGAGCTACAGTGATACTTTTTAAAGAAGACAGGTCATCTAGTCTGGCATTTGTTTTGCTTTATAATTCTCAAGTTAGGATGGATGATTCTCTATAAACCTGTGATCAAATATTCTAGAACAATAATTGTAAAACTTTAATGTGCATATGAATCACCTGGAGATACTGTTAAAATGCAGGGTCTCTTTAAGTACTTCCGGGGTAGGGACCAGGACATTCCATGTCTAATAAGCTATCGTTATACACACTGTACACATGGGTGTTGCTGGGCCCTGGGTGTACCCAGAGTGACAAATTTTTAGAATGTTAAAGCTGGAAGTATTTTAAAGGTCACTGAATCTGAGCCTATATTTTATAAATGACGAAAGTGAGGCCTGCAGACTCTAGGGCAGTCATGGAAAGAGCGTGGTGACCAGATGTCTGTGTCCAGCCCAGTGCCCACACCTTCCCCACTCTGGCAGTGCTACGCCATCTTTCATAGCTGTTGGGTCTTGAATTTCTCTTTTTAGAAACAAGTGGGCTGTGGTCCCTGTGAAGTGTGCTGTAGCCGAGATGTCTCTGTCATTTGGAGGCTGATGGTCATCACTGCTCACATCCTTTGTCCTGATGCCTCCTGCCTTCTCGGCAGTAAATCTGGGGGATGCAGGAAGCAGGGCTGGGTGGGCAGGAGACTGGTGGTGGGCTACTGGCAGGAGAAGCAGGTGCCGTTTTCATTTGGTGAGCGTACTCCTTGAGATGGGCTCTAACCTTGGTCACAGATGCTGAGTCCCAGCACCCATCACATGCTGGCTCAGGGCCGCGGCTGATGTGACGAGATGCACAGAGCTTAATGTGAACTGGCACTCCTTGCTGCTGAGACACAGGCAACATAGCCAAACCAGTCTCCTGTGGCAGTAAGCACAGCTTCCTGCCCCTCCACACGCAGCAAAGGTTCTCTTAGGACCCCAGGGAACTCTTTTATTAATACTGCACTGGAGGGCGGTGAGAGAGGGCGAGGAAGGAGAGAAGAGACCTGCGCCTTCATTTACTTGAAACTCCTCCTTATTCATTTGCTTATTCAAGGTCTTCCCTGGCATCTTGTTGCTTTTCAGTCATCATTATCACTAACCATTATGGTTACCTTTGGATAGCCCTCTGGGAATTCCTAAGACGTTTCTCAAAACTCATTTGAAAATAATGATTCTACCTCTTCTTGTTGTTGTTTTTTTGCTCAGTCATGTCCGACTCTATTGTGACCCCATGTGACCCCCTGTAGCCCGCCAGGCTCCTCTGTCCATGGGATTCTCCAGGCAAGGATACTGGAGTGGGTTCCCATTTCCTTCTCCAGGGGATCTTCCCAACCCAGCTATCAAACTCATGTCTCCTACATTGCAGGCAGATTCTTTACCAAAGAGTGGTTATTATTGCTAAAGTTTCCTCTCCATTCTCTATGCATTCTTGATATTTCCTCTTTGCATTCTATAGTAGCATCCAGTGTAGTCGTTTTTAAAATTTGAGGGGAAAAAATCAATATTTTAAGCCATAAAAATCCATTGTTTTTCACAGGACTTTTCTGTGAGGATTTTTGCAGACATCAGACCATAAATCCCCTTTGTATTCCTTTAAAGTATTAGGGAGGGTAGCTCTTATTATTCTATTTTGAATAGTAGTAAGACTGACAGGTAGCAATTTAGTGTTGACCTAAATTCAGTCCTTGGGTTGGTGGGGTGGGGACCCACATCAGGAACAGAACGAGGGTATCAGGTTGGAATCTAGACACCTGGTGATTCTCAACTCCTGCGAGGTTGCGCCCAGTAGTGAATTAGGCAGGAGACCAGTGTTCTCTAACAAGATCAGAACCGTAAGAGCTGATTAGACCTTTGAGATGGAGCAGCAGTGGATAATGAGTGGCGCAGAGGTCAGAGAGGTGCGACCGCTTTCCCGGGCCCACGTTTCAGAGGCAAGAAGGCACTCAGTGGAATGAAAGTGTAACCCGTTTAGTGTTGATGAAATGACAGTCTTATGTTTGCAATCCATTACTAATCTGTGGATCTCTGCGCTCCTTGGAAGCTCAGAGGCCACCTTCGTACACGGAATGATGAATTTTGTAGGTGTTAGAGCAATAGATCGGAATTTGTAGATCCAGACATCGGTGCCCTCATTTCTGCCACTCTTATCTGCAATCAATAAATGTTTTCAAGGCACAGTCCCTGGGTGACTTCTGTGGGCACAGCACCATCCTAGGCACATATGATTTTGTTCCCCTAGCATCTCATATGTGGTAGGTACTCAGAATAAGTTTGTTGAATAACTCAGTATATGAATAAACTGCATATAAACGAAAGCAGCTGGACCTATTCCTTACCCCCATGCAGCTTTCTGAAGCGTGTGCATGTGTGCGTGCTTAGCTGCTCAGTCATGTCCAGCTCTTTGTGACCCCATGGCCTGTAGCCTGCCAGGTTCCTCTGTCCGTGGGATTTTTCAGGCAACAATACTGGAATGGGTTACCATTTCCTACTCCAGGGGATCTTCCCATCCCAGGGATTGAACCCATGTCTCTTGCATGTCCTACATTGGTAGGAGGACTCTTTACCACTGAGCCACTTGGGAAGCCCTCAGAAGCGTGTTGTCTGTAGAAAATCAGTCACATTCTTATGTCTCACTTTCCCCACCTCAAAAATAAAAAATAACTGACCTTTACAGGGCTAACCTGTGAACTCATCCATTTGGATAAGCAGAGATGCTTTCCTATAAATTACTATTAGATGTTTAAGTGTTTATGTTTGCTGGACTGCAGGCAAGAATAATGGCGTTCACCTTTGTTCTGATGGTATTCAACATGCAAGTTATATTCATCACAAAAGAATCCCCATTCCTGCCCTGTTGTTAAGTTCTGACCATACTATTCTTGCTTTCCTATCACCAATTAGAGGGAAGAGAGAGGCAGTGATGAGGTGTTTGGATTATAGGGTAGTATGCTTACATAACACATGGATTTTTTATGGTGTATTTTGTTAGGTAGAGGAGAAATGTTCCAGTCTCAGAAAAAAACAGTTTTTTTTTGAGGTCACAGAATTTGGTGGAAAGAGAAGAGATTGGGCTTTGTACCCAATCAGAACCTGTTTTGAATTCAGTCTGTGGGTGATTGTCATCCATTTACTTAACTTCCCTGGGATGGAGTATTCTTTGGATGGTGGGGAAGCTTAGAAACTGTAAATTGCCTAGCATGTAATTGCTGATGAATAGCTCTTCTTCTTCTGTTTATTACCTAGGTCAGTTACTTAGGTATCCTTGCATGTACCTCAGCTGGATGACTAATTGATGTGTGTGATTAAAAACAAGGCCCAATAGGATGAGCACAGATGTTCGTGGCTCTAGGATATTAAGGCCACACTAAAAGCTGTCTTTAAAAGTGGACTGTTTGATCAGCTGGGGGGAAATCTGCCCCAAGCCAGGTGACTTAGAGAGGGAGTATCCCAACCTTGGAACATCTCCCTCATCTGTTTACCCTCTTCTCATTTTGGGTATGAATATCCAGCAGCACCTACAATCCTACTTGGAATGTGCAGAAGCAAACACACATGACTCCAGGTCTTCAATGAGCAGCTTTGTTGGCAGCGTAGCAGTTACACCTGTTAAACACAGGCAGTCTGCTTAGCAAGCGCTAGAACAGATACCAAGGCAGTCTACTGGGTGGCTTTCAGAGAGGAATGACATCAGCACTGTTTCCATCAGGGCTCTAGAGTCCAGAGAGCCAGCTCTCTCCTGGCTTATACTTGGTCCTCAGGAGAATTCTGGACTAATACTTCCAGACTCCTATATTTGATATTTTGTTGGAATTATGATCTTAATGAGGAACTGAACTCCTGTTGCTTGCATACCTGCACTTTCCTTCTGATGAGTGAGATTAGGAGATGTTGGGGTCAGTAGGAGACATAGGGAATCACAAAACCACGTAAATAAAACTATAGCGTGGGGAAAGCAAACTGTCACCATACCTCTTTGGTGACTTCATTTGCTCCCAGTCATTGCTCCCAGTCATTGCTCCTTGGTGATGATTAAATCCAAATAGAAGATAGTAATTGGTAGCTTGAAAGAAGTGAGTCTTCTTAGCAAAGGTAAGAATCACATTTCCTACTCAGAGGGGAAAGGAGTTGGATATCTTTATATATTTTTGTTTGTGTGCATGTTTTTAGAAATGGAATATTTCCTCTACCTCCTTCAATTATAAAAGTAATGTATACTCACGGGCTTCTCCAGTGGTTCAGCGGTAAAGAATATGCCTGCAATGCAGGAGACTTGCAGGACATGTGGGTTCAGTCCCCGGGTCGGGAGGATCCCCTGGAATAGGAAATGGCAACCTGCTCCAGTATTCTTGCCTGGACAATTCCACAGACAGGGGAGACTGGTGGGCTATAGTCCATGGGGTTGCAAAGAGCTGGACATGACTGAACACCCATGCAAAAAAAGCCATCTGTGTTCATAATATTTGTCTCAGAATAAACAGGAAAGCATAAAAAAGAAAAAAATTGCTCTTAACTTCTTCAAACAGGTAACCCTGTTGACATGTAGATATAATTTCTTCTTTTTTGGCTATGCCACATAGCATGTGAGATCTTAGTTTCCCAACCAGGGATCGGACTTTCAATCCCTGCATTGGAAGTGCGAGGTCTTGACCACTTGTCCACCAGAGAAGTCCCCAAATCTTGGATTTCCATTTGAAACTTTAATATAAACAAATTCCCATATTATCAACATTTAAAAACACTAACTTTATAGACTCTGAGAAGGCAGTGGAGAGGTATAGATGGTTTACCACTAAATTCTCAGTTCAGTTCAATTCAGTCGCTCAGTCGTGTCCGACTCTTTGCGACCCCATGAATCACAGCACGCCAGGCCTCCCTGTCCATCACCAACTCCCAGAGTTCACCCAGACTCACGTCCATCGAGTCAGTGATGCCATCCAGCCATCTCATCCTCTGTTTCTTAGTGCCTAGTAAATAAACATTTGCTGAATAAAATGAACAATGATATTCTAACCATATGAATGTTTGGTATTCTACTAAATAATACTGATGTTTCCAATTTGTTTTCTATTATACATAATGCTGCAGTGAACATCTCTGGTACAACAAACCTCTTTTGTATTTCTGATGGTTTTCTTCAGATATATTCCCAGCAGTGTAATTATATACTCAGTCAAAAAGGATATGAGCATTTTTAAAGTTCTTAGAAGATAATACCAAGTTGCTTTCCAGAAAGGTTGCATTAATTTACACTTCCACATGAGGTATGTGAGAGGCACATTTCACTGTACTCCAGACAGATAGCGAGTTAACAGATACCAAGGACCACACAGCCTGCTCTATCCATCTAAGATGGACAAGAACAACTTCTGGTGAATTGAGGGGAAGGTGTTTTTAAATAGAATCTTGAGAGTGAAATGTCATGTAGCTTAATTAAAAAGAAATCCAATAAGTGTAAAACGGGGTTCAGAGTAGAGAACGTGTGAGGAAAACGAAAATACGTAGTTTTCTTCTGCTCAAGGGACCTAACCGGCAGCCCCTGCCAGCCTCAGAGGAGGCTCCCTGCTGGGAGCCAACAGTAACCTTGTCTGCCCTCACCACTCAGAGTCACTCACTTTAACATGGACCAGGCTTCTGCCAAGCTCTCTGGGTGACACTAATCCCTGATTTAATTACCCTTGACAGTGTGTGATAGGCCTTAACGAGCTAGGGTCCGTAATGAGCTGCATCTTGAGGATTTAGAGCATTACCTGAAGGGGGTGGTCCTCACCCAGGCTAACTCTGGTGGGTGCAGAAAACCCGTTCCCAGCTCAGGGACCTCAATGCAGCTGACAAAGCACCATCTGCTGACCTGCAGGGTGATGCTTTTAAGTGAGGAGGTGACACATCACAGTTTCCAGGCCCTAAATCATTAGCCAGTAAGTACACAGGGAGAGTTTTAAGCATGTAGGCATTATGTGGGTGCCACGCCATTTTTCCTGCCATGCAGTTGTCTTCCTGAGGACGAGGACCATATTGCTTTTGTGCTGCTCATTAAAAGTCTCCTTACTGGCAAACCATACGGCTGGGTGGGAGGGTGGGTGTGCCTGCTGGCCACTCTGAAGGGGTCTTCTGACCAGGGTTACATAGACCAACCTATCCAACAAGATTTATCCCTGGTCTTCTTTGGTAAGCATGGCAAGATGACTGTTTTAAAAAAGGAATTTCAATAGGAAGAAACATTAGAAAGTGTCAAATGAATTAGAAAAAAAAAAAAAAAATAGCTGAGTTTGCAAAATAAGGTTTAGCCATGAATGAGATTGTCTGTTCACAAGTTCTGTGACCTTGGGGCCAGTTAGTTAACTGGTGTCCTCATCTGTGAAATGGAGCTCATAGTACTCACACAGCAAGATTCTTGTTAACATTAAAAGACAGAGGCACAATGAGGAGAAAGAAATATGGTTTTTAACACCTTCTTGGGGCGCAGCAAATGGCAGGTGCTTTTTTGTTGTTGTTTTCCTATGTTTTTTCTTTAAGAGTTAAAATTTTTAAAAAATTTTTTGGCCATGGTGGGTCTTTGCTGCTGTTCATGGGCCTTATGAATAGTTGTGCAGAGCAGGGACTACTCTTTGTTTGGATGTGAGGGCTCTTGTTGCAGGGCTTCCCTTGTTGAGGAGCTCAGGCTCTAGGTGTGCAGCCTCAGTAGTTGTGGTGCATGGGCTTAGTTGCTCCATGGCACGTGGGATCTTCCCGGAACAGGGATCAAACTCGTGTCCCTTGCACGGTCAGGTGGATGCAAAACCAGGGAAGCCCTGTTTTTTCCTTTACTCAGCTCTCTCCTCAGTGCATACTCTACACAGACATCCTGACTCCCAGTCTGAGGGAGATTTGGGTTGACAGGCGCTTCCAGGTCTGGTAGCAATGTAGACCCTTTCTAACAACCTGCTTCCTTGTTTGCCGGGATCCTCAGATCCTACAAAAGCTGCTGTCCAGTTTTACTTCTGCATCCGAACCTATTTCCGCGTCTTTAAACTGATTTTTAACTTGATGCTGAAACTATAATTATCTCTTTCATTCATATCTGGTTCTCAACATTCTGAATGTAAATTTCTCCCGTGGATCAATTTGTTCTATGAAGGAAATGATTATATATCCCTGGAAGTTATACTTTCATCCCTTACACATGCTTACTGGCATTTTTTATATTTCCTGAAGGCTATTCATGAATTTCCTTCCCTAGTAAGATAATCCTATCAGCTGGTGAAATGAGGCATCGTCACCTGCTGGTCTAGTTGGGCTCACTGACCTGCTAGTAAAGCATAACGGTGGCACCATCCTTCCTTGGAGCTCATTTTCTACCTCTGACAAACAGGCTGCTGGTTCTTTCTCTGTTCTTACACTGACACTTCTTTTTTGACTGTTTATCATATTCCTAATCCATGCTGATGAGAAATTACAGCCCTCATATTATATTCAGAGCTGAGACAAGTGATTGCAATGTCCTCAGGTCAGTGGCCGATCCAGACTTTACTGGGTTGAGTTGCTAGTTCTATCCACTTCTCCAGTTTCTCTTCAATCCATTGTAGAAAATGAAATAACTCTTTCTCTCAAGTGCCCCCTAAGGGCACTTTTGGTTCTTATCTAATAGCTAAAGAGCATAAACATACTGTTGAAATCACAGAGGAAAGAGAAGAATCATTTTATCACAGATGTTTCTTCAAGATTTTAATTTAGGAGTTGCTTACAGGATCTTGTATTGAGCTAATATGCATACAATCAGACTTGTGTCAACTTTAAAAATAGCAGTGGTACTATGAGTTCCTCAAACTAAGGGCGATGCTGCTGCTGCTGCTGCTAAGTCACTTCAGTCGTGTCCGACTCTATGCGACCCCATAGACGGCAGACTACCAGGCTCCTCCATCCCTGGGATTCTCCAGGCAAGAACACTGGAGTGGGTTGCCATTTCCTTCTCCAATGCATGAAAGGGAAAAGTGAAAGTGAAGTTGCTTAGTCACGTTCGACTCTTTGCGACCCCATGGACTACAGCCTACCAGGCTCCTCCGTCCAAGGGATTTTCCAGGCAAGAGTACTGGAGTCGGGTGCCAGTGCCTTCTCCGAACTAAGGGCAATAATGTTTTCAAATTTGTGGAATAATATTTTCCACAAATAATATTTTCAAATTTAAAAGTAACTTGACTTTTGAAAGCAATATATGGATAATTTGAGGGGAAAAATTTAACTCTATCCTCATAATGTTTGACTTTTAGAATTTTGATTCAATTAAGCAAATATTAAACGTGTGTTTGCAGTTTTTGAATTCACTATGGAAAGGCCAGTCCCAGGCATAGAGTTCCTATTGTGCATAATAAGAAAATCTGGGGAGAGTATACCTTACAGATTCAAGAAAGATTCTCTGGAGAGGCTTGTACAAAGATACAAGGTATCTGATGAATACCTCTTCTTTGTTTTCTTTTTATATTGTACTTTGAAATTATGACTCTTCTTCAAAAGTGCATTATTTGTTCAAATTCATCTAATGGCAAGTAATTTTGTGAATAACCTTAAATTCTCATGTAGAGTTGCAATTAAGAAATGTTGAAGGCCTCCAAACCGTTTCTGCTGTTCAATTAAACATTACATTTATGTTATTATATTTTTTATTAGAACTTAATGATTGCTTCACCAGGGCATTGCAAGTTACTATTTGTAAAGAAATTGCATCGCTCTGGAATAAAGGTCATTTTCTGTTGGTGCAGAAGTTGACATGAAAAATTACATCTACAGCAAACATTTATGTTTTGAATCGTATGCGTACAGGATGTGGTTGACCTGACAAACTGTTTAAATAAATCATCAAAATGGGATGCCATCCATCCGATAGCTTTGAAAGAACTTGAGAGTGGAATTGTAAAACTGGGGGTTGAATATGTCAGATGGCTCCTGTATGAGCAGCCTGACTCACTGGATTGCCTGGGTAACTGTCAGGGATGCCCAGGGATATGCGGAATGGACCTCTGGGCCTCTATTCCTTCTTATTCCTGCAAGAAAGAGATGACGTGCTTATAAATAGACGGTCAGTGAATAGATACAAAGTCATATCCAGAACTGAAGGACAGTATGGTGGTTAGGATCCTGGGTTTCAGACCCAGATGCAGTGGGTCAGATGTGCTGAAGCTGTGGAGAAGGCACTGGGTGTGGGCAGAAGGGCAGAAATTCTTCACTGTGACATGGGTGAAGAGTGGGCTTAGATATCAGGGAGACGATAAATGGGTGTTTCTTAGAATAAAAAGCATTAACCATGGGGTATTCTAGAAATGAACACTTCAGAAGTTTTAATTTAACATGTTAATAGTTTGTGTCAAGCCAGTAGAATTTCAGAGAGAAGCTTTAGGTGAGGGAATGGAAAGGTAACTTTTGTAAACACTTGAAGCTTCATTCTTTGCTGCCCACATAATTAATGACCTACCTACACAAGGTTGTCTGACAGTTCCAACGATTGTTTACCCCTCTTCATGCCTTTGATCTTTGTTGTGTGTGCTCTTTTTTTGACGTGGGGCATATGGTAGCTTTAAAACGTTACCTTTTCTTGTCTGTATCTTGACTCTCCAGTCACACTGTCCTTTTCCTTGTGGTATGGTATCACTACAACCTATCACAGAACCCAGAAGCCACTAGATCCTTGGTCAGCCTTTAATGGTATTCTTGATGATTACCTTAGCTCAAATTCCCAAGAAAACAGGACCTAAGAAGCAAGTTCTAATGCTTTATTTACAAGGCAAGGACCTCAAAAGTGAGGAGGAGGGGGATGAGAGAGGGAAGACTGAGAAGAGATGTGAGAGGACACATTACCGTAATGGCCGTGGCTCCATGACACCGGCCAGAAGACAGCAGGCCAGCTGGCTGGCGCACACGTTTGGCTCTGCCACACGGGGAGTTTTTGGACACGGCTGCACCACTCCCTGGACCAGTCTGTGGAAGGGAGGAAGGGGAGATTATCTGCCTGGCTCCTTCCCGTCTTCTGTTTCTCATTGGTCAAAGTCTGTACCAAGGAGTTACCTTCCCTGTGCTGCGGAGTTGCATCTCCTGGCTCCTGCAGTGGCCACTCGGCAAGCTAGATCTCACACCCTAAAATATGGTGCTCCATCTGACCCAGACATTGCAAGAGATGCCAGGACTCAAGGGGTCCAGCTGGTTAGCCGGGTTGTAAGTCCCCAGCCAAGGTGGAGGTCTGTCATTCCTAGGCAGGAACTGCCTGGTTCCATGCTGGTTTAGGTCAGTTCATCTGCCACAAAGATAGCTGGGGATGGAGCAAGCAGCTGAGGGTCTCCGAGGCAGGTAAGGCTAAGGGAATCAGATGAAGTTAATAAGAAGAATCTGATAGGATGATGATGATGATGATGATGATAAAGAACTGCAGCCAGCAAGAAGTGGTGTTAAGAAAGCACCAGAAGAGATCCACAAGAATAAACAAATAGAAGAAATATTTAATGTAAGGATAGGTTCAACAGTCTTCCATTTAGAAAGGTGAAAGCCAAGAGAAATTCTAATTATGTGAATATGGATTTGTTCACAATGTCTTGGAATATCAGAAATTAGGGGCATCCCTTGAAGCTTGAAGGAGAGACTTAATTTGGGAGAAGTGAAAGGGGGTATTACTATGACTTAATATAGTGGGCAGTAAACACATAGAATGTATTATCCTTGGAGGTGATGCTGTCAGAAAATACAAATTGGTTGGAGAATAATTTAGGTAAGTTTATATTTTATGGCACCATAATCAGCTACTAGGAGGAAATTAAGAGTGTTTAGGGTACAAGTCCTAACCTTTTGAGATTGAGATCACAGAAGACAGTAATGTCCTTCCTTGGTGTCATTTTCAATGACTGAATCCTGGTCTGAATGGATCATTGGTCTGAGTGTTTTACATTATCTATTTTTATCACTAATATCCATGGTAATTTCAGGGACCTTTTCCCTTGGGGAAAGTGGAGGGTGCTTTAGCATTGTGGTCTTTAGATCTAGAAAAGCATCCTGCCTTCTGACAGAAGGACAATGTTCACTTTAAGGAACATTTAAGGATGTCTCTGCCTTTGTCAACACTGAGTCTTTTAGCATTTAATTCTCCTCTACAAACCAGTGGGGCATTAAATGGGCCATCAATTCACTTGATCTTTGCATAGTCATTTGAAACACAAATACAATAAAGTCATTAGTTTCCTCACACTCATTCTGAACTCTAGTCCTTTGCTTGCGTTAATCTCTATACTTGGATTGTCTCCTCTCTCTGTTTATCCAAATCCATGCACTGCAAGGCTTAGGCCAATTCCCATTTCTCCATAAAACCTTCTCTGACCACTTCGTTCTTCACAGCCTTTTGCTGCTTTAAATCATTTGACATTTATTATCGCAATCATAAATACTCAGCTTTATGCTCTCCTGAATTGGCTGCTAATCACTTTGTTTGTACATAAATCACGTTGCGCTAACTGGATTTTAAGCCCTTTTGAGAGCAGCAGTGAGGTCACCTGGTCCTCTCAGGTTGCCCCTACATGTCGCACAATGCCAGGCACTCAGTGGACGCTTGATGAACATGTGCAGGGGGTGGTGGTTTGGCAGGTGAGAAGAGCATGTGTGCGCTGCCATCCAGATAGACTCAGGACTGCAGGCAGCTCCAGGTGAAAATGCTTCCTCATTGCTTTTGGATAATGAAGGCAGTCCTTAATTTTCACCAAGAGTAATAAAAGTTACTGCCCCCTTTTATGGTGTTAACTCCCCCCCACTCCCTCTCCTCCTCTATCAAAACATGCTGGGGAATCCTAAAGACCTTCTAATTGATAATAAAAAGAATTTATTCTCCTATCCGATTTCAGAAAAGGAATCTGCCTTCTCTACGTTTGTCCTCTTGTTCCTCTGGGCAGTGGCTTCTGTGGTCGCTGTTAGCCAGATGCTTCAGGCAAAATACATCAGATACAGAAATCCTTCATTACTATTAATAAATTCCTTCCAAGCTCAAATCTGAGACGATACTACTGAGTTTAGCCAAAGCAACATCGAGCTTCCCCTCACACTCTTACCACATCTGTGATGGGGTCTCAAGAGCCATCATCTTTTTAGTTTTGGAGTAAATGTGGAGGGAGTGGATCCATTTGTAATAGGCAGAGGAAAGACTGGAGCGAGAATGGCCTGAGCAGTTTGGCCTGGAACATGCTACTGAACGTCTATCAGCCCCACTTTTACTATTATCTTCCAGACGCTTCAAGTGAGGATGGAGTGAGATAAAAACATATAAATGCAGGGCAAGTGAGGAAAGTTTCTGGGGCCCTGCTGGTAGGTTGAATCTCCTACCCAGGATTCTGGCTACCTGCTTTAAACTCATGTGCTCATCTGGCAGAAAAAAAAAATGCTCAACTGTGCCATGTGCTTCTTAGAAGGAGGACTGTGGTATACTTGGAAGGAAAAGTTAAGCCCACAGTGGGAGGCAGCTCACAAAGCCCTAAGATAATCAGATGTGCAGCTGGAAGGCTTCCTTGAAAACATCTCTATCAGAGAGAACAAAATTAAATGCCCTTAAATCAAACCTTTTACACAATGGACCTGTCTCTTCCTAGGCAAGATGAAAACAGTCTCGCAACTCTGGGGCTTAATTCCCTTACTTCCCGTCTCCTCACTGATCAGCCACTGGATTTGGTTTCCTGCCCGGGATTAGCTTACAAGTGGATCCTGAGGCCTCCCAGTGGCTTGGCCATGCCAGCTGCTCTCTGCATCCATGGCCAAGATGTAACCAGCTCAGAGCCAGGGCAGGTAAGATGCAGCTTGGAATGAATAGCTGCTGTCTGTGGAGAAAGGCTATTGTAGAGAACCCTGAACTCCTAGCACAAATGAAGAAGGAGCCCATGGGCCACTGGGTGCCACTGGTTTGGGGGAAGGGTAGGGAGGTGAAGGTCTACCTTCCATGATTGCCATCTTTGGGATGCTGGCTTAGGTTGTGCATTTTAGAGCCTCTGTTGCCCATTTCATCTGTAAAAGGGAAAAAATAGTACCTACCCTACTTCCTCTCCATGGTTCTGATGAGGAGTAGATGTCCCTACATCTACTCCCCACATCTAAGAACTCGAAAGGTATCGGGCAGTTGTTGGATGTTAATTATCATTAGTGGAAATGGAAGTCCAATAATGATTATTATTTGGTCAGTTTTTCTCCTTTGTTTTAAAAGAGTGCTTTGAAAATTTTGGTAGAAGTTTGTATTGATCTTCCATGTCTCCCACCGACTATTGAAGCCATATCATGTACGGTGAGGGTTTGCTCAGGGCCACTCACAATGCTTTCTATTCAGCACATACTTTTCCTCGACCCCCTCTATGAAACCGTGCAAAAGAATGGTAACTGACCCTGTGGTCAAGTCCAGCTGTATGGAGTTATGTGTGGTTTTAAACTAAGTGAGGCCGAGCCTACCGCACTGGGTGTTCCCTGCGATGCTGAGAGGTGTCCTGACCTTGAAGCTGGGGGCTCGCGCTCCAGGGAGTGCTTCAGCCAGGGTCGTCCATAGAAGGAAGAAGCGGGAGGGCACCAGGTGAGGCAGTGCAGTTAAGTTAATTTTGATTCTCGCTTTCTATCTCAAGGGATCTTCTCTCTCAGCCTTTTCCATAATTTACTGCAAGCAGCTTGAGAAGACCTTAGATCTGGGGCCTTTCTGACTTCAGTTCTTTGAAATAAGGAGGATAATTCCCATCACCTCTCTTGTGGGAACACAGTGAATCTGATGAGTTAGGTAATGTCTGGACAGAACACTGGCTCCTGTGAAGTAAGGAGTGTGGGGTGGCCAAATGCAAAATAAAACTCAAGGGGTGACATGAGTGGTCACCTCACCAGGATGAGGGGTGTGGTCACAGCCTGCCCAGCAGGCATCTGAGTGGCATATGGGGTTGGGAGCAGGGAGGAGTGGGAGAGGGCAGAGAGATGGGAGTGTCCCCACTCAACTCCATAAAAATCTTCTCTCTAGCACCCTTGACCTTGCAAGTTGAGGCCTGGCCTTGCTGCCACGTTCTAGCACTCGTCAAGTACTTCTGAGCCGCGCTGCTCCACTCTAGCGTTCCCAGATATTATGACTAATCGAGTTGACAGGAAGCAAAGACAGCTCCACTCTCTTCGTTTTGCTTTGCGTAGCATCGGGCTCTGCCTTTCAAAGAACAGGCAAGACTTGGCTCCCTTCACTTCTGGTCCCTGTCTCCTCCTGCTCCAAGCCTTCTGCTGTCCACATTCTCTCAGCCCCTCGGTCACACAGGGCTTACACTCACTATCTCTTCATATCTCTTACAACTCATTTAAAAACCACTTGGGCTCAAGGAGAATACCTTGGCAGGTAACAGTAGGGTGCCCATCGATCTCTTTTTAAACCCCACAACCCCAAAGTGCCCCAGGTAGCAGCGATTCTGCTCTCCCTCAGCATTTATCCCTCTGCTTGAACCAAGAAATCAGACTGCCAGCTCTGTGCTAAGTGGGTCGAGAGGTCCTCTCGTGTGCCTGCCTCTGCTTCAGCCCTGTTGACAGCATCCCTGAGCCGTTCTGGGAACGATTCCCGTCCTGCCCCGGCTTCAAATTCGACACGTTTAACCTCCCTCCCGGGTTACAGCTGGGTCCTCACCACGAAACCCAGACTCTTCAAAGGGATGTGCAGAACATTCGCCATAGCCTGTCTTTTCACCTGGTGTCAAGGCGTCTCGGATGTGAGAGCTAATAGAGGCTTTGGAGGAGCTGGGGGAAGGGGAGATGGAGGCGGAAGTGCTGACTTTCACAGATCATTTCTTTTCTGCTACAAATACGGAAAGGCTGTCTCCCTTTATTTTCACCCCAAACCTGAGAAAGTGACAGAGTGAGAGGATGAGAACCTTCAGACCCAGAGGGGACAGTATCCTGGCCACCGTCACATGGCCAGCCTGCTGTATACCCAGGTCCTTCTGACTTCAAGGGCCCTGTTTCTCCACAAATGTCCTTCTCCTGACTTCAAGTTCACCTGGGCTCATCCTTCCATTTCCCTGCTGAGCAAGCAGGGTGGGTATCACCTCTTCAAGGTTTTTGGCCTTTTTTAGGAGCACAGATCTCAAGCTTTTACCTGGTGTCCTTCCAGAACTCCCTCCACCGCTGCAGGATTATGAGGATGGCTGGTGGCCCTATCTCCGAGTCATTTGATTGAAACTGGAAGCCTTTTATCCTCATAAAGCTCACAGGTGGTTTACATAGTGTGTAAAGGTCAACACCGATGTCTTGACACTGGCATGGCTGCTCCTTATGTGAAGATGGCAGCAGCAGCAGTGACAGTCATTAAACCAAAGACAAACAAAACCGTGACCAGAGGACAGACTGGTATTAGATCTGCTGAGCTCGGTTCAGAAGACAGAGAAGGGTCCTGGCTAAGGATCCCCACCAGGAAGCAGGAACCTGTGCCAAGGATCTGTCTTGACCCAGTGCAGCAGGACCACATCATCTGGTCAGGCGGAAGCCCTCTTCCTAATGGCTAGACATTTCTAATGGCTGGGGTTCTCCATCAAACTCCTGCAGCGAAGAGGCAAGCTAAAGGCAGATACCAACTTAGAAAAACTGAGAGGCAGAGCCTGTGTGAGGGAGATAGGAAGGGTGAAACTCTTTGGAGAAGAAAGTGCTGTCTTTCTGCAATGGAGGACCCTCCTGTGTCTGGGAGTCATGAATATTGCATCAAAGGCATAAGCTTATTTAAGAAAAGGAAAAAGAAACCTAGAAGCTGAGAGAACTAAATAACTCCTGGGAACTAGCCTTAGGAATGTCTTTTCAATTTGATTGTGGAAATACGTTTCTGTCAGGGTTTTGGCCTTGGATTTCCAGCTTTGTGTGAATCCAGATCAAGAAAACCCCTTTGAGATGCCTAAGGGGAGGAGAAAGCCCTTCGTGGAAAGACAGTGGGTTATGTGACTTCATAAGCAGCGGGGCTCTGGGCACCAACAGGCTTCTCAATGCCTGGTTTCCATACTGTCTTTATGTAAAATTTCCCAGTGTTTAACTTTCACCAGGGTAGTTGAAGATATATTGAGTATCGATGTTGCAGCTCAGCATTTTAATACTTCAATTAAATATCAAGGAATCACAGAAACATACTTCGAGGAGACTTTCCAGCACGAGATCAGAGACAGGAGCTTTAAACTGCTGCTCCCTGTTCCAGCTCTGAGGCCATGCTGCTGCTGCTTTTGGTGTAGCAGGGAGCAAACACACATTAGCAAGACATGGCTGCTTTCTGGTGCCTCACAGAAAAGGAGGAGAAGGAGGAGCCTGTTTCCTGGAAGACTTGGTGAGTTTTTGACCGTGGATCGCGCAACAAAGCACCTGGCTTCTGAACCAGAGAACGGGTTCTTTCAACAGCTCCCCATGGCCTGGCCTGCCCCGTTGCTTTCCCTGCTATTTTAGGACTGAGGCGGGTGGCTTCTGATAGACAACGAGAAGATTGTTAGTGGACATACTTGGGGTAGTTCTTTGTGATACTGAGAATGAGAAAAGGGAAGGCAGAGCAAGAATGACCACAAAAGGCAGAAGGAACAGAGAAGCACAGAAGGCATTAAAAAGTGTCCAGAGCTAACTGCGTATTGTTTCATGTGGGCAAGGCCTTTCCAGGAGTATATGGAGTTCTAGGAGAACTGGCTCCCAGAACTCAGCTGGCTTCAGCATTCAAGTTGCTCAAATGAGTGGAAGGTTTGGGAAAAGAGAAGGCGGGGAACTGAAATACCCTTTGCATTTCTGCAGCTTTGTCTGAGTTGAGAAGGGCTCTTTAGCCAGAGCCTCCAACCAGAACCTTGTTTCCATGGCAACCCACTTGCAGCCTGCAAAGCTGTGACAACCCACTCTGGATCTAGTGTTGCTGAACCAGAAAATGGAATAGGAGAAGTTTGGTTTCCTGAATTATTAATATTAAACATATTCACAGAGAGGTATGTAGGAATCTGCGTATTCAGTAGTGAATGCCATTTTTCTTCCTTGACCTTAAACATGAATGCGCTGGGTAGGTTCTAGGACACCGGGGTGAATAAGAAATAGCCTTTGACATTGATGAGGCTACCACCCCAGGGGATCTGTGCCATTTGGCATTTACGTGCTGGGCATTGCACAAGCACAGAGGAGGGTGTAGCTAACGCATAGGGGTTGCGACAGTTTCCCAGTGATAATAACATTCGAGAACTGACAAAGAAGAAATGAACAGGAATTTTCCAGGTGGAGAATGTGAGAAGAAGGGAATTCCTGTGGGAAAAATATCTTTACAGCAGGAAATAAAGCAAATTATGACTTTGTTTCTTGACATGGCTTTGAGATCCCCCCCAACCTGTCTCCCATTAGTTCTGCCCTCTCCGGAGCTTCTGCCCATCAGCCCGTGAGCTTCTGGCTGCAGCATTACTTCTTTGGGTTGATTTTAAATCTGTGGACTGGGACTTCCCTGCTGGTCCAGTGGTTAAGAATCCACCTGCCAACGCAGGGACACGAGTTCAATCCCTGGTCTGGGAAGAACCCACATGCCTCGGAGCAACTAAGCCCAGGAGCCACAACTGCTGAAGTCCATATGCCTAGAGCCTGTGCTCCCCAACAAGAGAAGCCACCAGAGTGAGAAGCCTGTGCACCACAGCCAGAGGGTAGCCACCCACCCTCGCTGCAGCTAGAGAAAGCCCATGGCAGCAATGAGCACCCAGCACAGCCAAAACTAAATAAACAAATATGTAAAAGGCTGTAGACTGACAGGAGTTCCCAGTCCTTTATGGGGCTCACTTACACACTTGTTTTAATGGGAAAATGCATTTCTAGCCTTATGTGGAAAGATAATACTAGCAAAGCAAGTATCGTGAGAGGCTCAGAGGATGGTCAGGACTGCCTTTTAAAGACAGCTTAGAGTGAACTGTTTGAAAAGCCTTTTGTTTGGGGATTAGAATACTTTCTCCCTAAGACATTCCACCATTAGTTTGACTCTGCGTAATGACTTTTTAAAAGAAAGACGTACCTGTTCTGAACCACCTAGTGGTTTTTACTTTAACTAGCTGGTTTCTTTATGCTCCTAGGGATATACTAATTTGCATACTGACACCAAGAATATCAAGACAAATTACTTCTCCCAGAGCACTGGAGAGCGAGGCTCACCTCAGTAATAGTCCATAGAGCCCCCCCTAGGATCAGCACCAGTCATCCTGTGAACACGCCATGCATATTAATTGGTGATAATTGAAAAATAACACCCATCATCCTTAAAGAAGAAAGTCGCCTCAACTGATTGCACTTTTATACAAAAACTATTTTATTACCTAGATTCACTAAATAATCAGATTGTCATTATCACACTCAGTATTATTACTAATATATATTTGGCCTTTTATCCATTCATCTAACAGCTATGTTTAACACAATGTGATGGGGAAATAAATGCAGAAAAGAACAAGTCCTATTCGGAAGAATCTTACCATTTACTGTGTTTATGGGATGGAGGGTGGGGCATTATAAATAAATATAATACAGAAAATGAAGTAGTTGCTGTATATGTATATATATATATATTTGTGTGTATACATACATAAATATATATACATAGAGAGTGAGACCTATATCTAGTACCACGCTTCACATATAACACATTCTGTAAGTGTAAAGTGATTGATAGGATAAACATGCTGTAAACATGCATAAAAGAAAGGATTGACTTTGATGGGTGCCCAGGGCTTCCAGAACAGAAAATCTTTACAGACAAAGTAACATCTATGTCGAATCTCAAAGGATGATAGCTGTTTTGTAGGTATGGAGGAGAAGGGCAGCCCAGGCTGAGGAAACAGCCTGGACAAAGGCTGGGAGGAGGCCTGTGGTGCGTGCGCCTGGGAAATGGTGAATGGTGCAGTGACGGGAGATGCAGTGTGAGGCACCTGGAGATCAGGCCCTCGGCTTTGGAGAATCTTGAACATCATCATGCCTCACAGTTTGGATTTTATTTTATGGTGCTGGTGGGGTAGGCAGAAACGAGTAGCCAGGGAAGTGAGGAGGAAGTCCACGCTGGATGCTTATTGCTCATCCTGTGAGCTCCCACAGGACATGGGCTCCACCAGGGGAGGCTTTTTGTCACCTTTGTCCTCTCATATATCCCGAGGGCTAACCCGGGCCTGGCACACAGCAGATCCTCAGTAGATAGCTGGTGAATGGGGTTCTACCAATCGTGTAAATTTTTAAAACAAATTTAAGAATTTGTTTCTGGGCATGATGAAAAGGGAGATGGAAAGGATTTCAGGAAAGAGATGCAAGGTGGAAGCTAAGTTCAGGTGAACACCTACGAGACTGAAGCTGAGAGTGATACGAGAAAGGACAAGAACTGTGAATGGGAGGTCTGGGGAAAGCTCCAGAGGACTTGGTCACTGAGTGAATGTGAGGGTGAGGGTCAAAGATGTCCTCTGTATGTTTAAAAATAACCAGCCTGCTGTTCACCAAGGCTCAGAACTGCAAGGGAGGAGTTGCTTCCAAGTTGAGGGTGGGGAGCAGCTGAGAAGAGAAAGACAATAGCTTTGCTTTTGGAAAAGTTGAATCTGAGGTGCAGCTGGGAAATTCATGTGCATACTCAAAGGGACAGCTGGGGAGTAGAGCTCAGTTTGGGAGAGAAGGGCTGGACTGAAGGGTGTGGGAGTTGTTAGGATAAAGGTAGTAACAAATACATACAGAGCAGGCGCCCCGGGTTTCCTGGGGAGGGCATGAGGACTGATAAGGATGGGACACGGAGTCCGAGGAAGGCTTGCTTCTCATGAGTAGGAAATTCAAACGCTTGAGAACTGGGAAGGGAAGTTAGGGCTAAAAGTAGGAGAACGGAGAGTCAAAGAAGTCAGGGGAGTGTTTTCTGATTGAGAATGTGAGCAAATAACTGAGTCTGGTGGAAAACCATGAAGGGCGAAGGCTGATAAGAACCCCCTGGATTAGACAGTCAGGAGCTACCAGTCAGGTGAGTAGAATGGTGGAGGCAGGAAACACAGGAAGATGAAAATGTTAGATGACAAAATGGCGTGCAGAATGCAGAGTGCTTTAAGAAATTTGGCAGTGAATGAAAAGAGAGAGGAGGGTTTGGCTTCAGGGGAAATCAAAGTTGAGAAAAGACATTTTTTTTTAAGAAGAGAAGTAAGTTTGTGAGCTTGTGAGAGGCAAGCTTTTATGCCACAACTTAACAATAAGCTCTTAGCTGTTTCTATAAGAAAAATATTTTGATTTTGAGAAAAGAAGCTTAAGATACAGCTTTCATCTACACATAAAATTCAGTGAAGCATCTGAGAAGTTTTAGTGTAATAATGTCAAGCATGATACATAAAAACGATATTTAGTCTTACTGATAAAGTCTCAGATTTCATCTATGGAAAGAGGGTTTCTTTCTGTAAATGGCTGTGAGGCGGAAGAGGTACTCACATCACGATCTGCCTGTCCCTGTTTCGTCATTGCCTGGTGATGGCTGCAGAGTCCCAAGTGGGAGGAAAGTCAGCTTAGACAGAGTGAGGACTTGATAGTCCTACATTTGGGTTTCATGAATTCCTAGGAATTCTGGATGTCGAGGTACTTTGGAAGGTCATTGGATCTTTCACCTTGCCCTCCAGAAGCCTTCCATGAACACTGTCTCAGAATTATAATGTCCCACCCACGTTAGCGTGCCTGGGACCTAGTAGCAGTGGTATAGTTTATTTGGGAAAGGATCTCATGCAATTTTATGCGACTGCTTTGTTTTGGCCAGCCAGAGGGTAGAACTGGCATAGAAACAAATGGAAAAACATTTCCCCCCATGTTTTCTTAACCAAATCATATAGCCAAATAGAAACAAGCACATTTTTCTTTATCCCCTTCCTGAAAGTTGAAGATTTTTACCTTGTGTTTTCAGAGTTCTAGGAAAGAATTAGTGTTATAGAAACATTGTTGGGGCAGAAAGAATTCTACACATTTCAAGGTCCTCTACTTATTGGAATCTCACAGCAACCATGATTAGATCAACTTGGATATGTGGGTATGTTACTGAGTGGAAAACCACACTGACAATACAAAAAATTCTTAGTTTTTTGCTTTTTTTTATAAAAAAAATCATCATTCAAAAACAAGACTAAAAGACAACTGAACATAAATGATGAAAGCAGCATTGATGCAGGTACACTGAGAAATAGAAGCGGATAAAATATCTAAGCAATATCAGGGGAATAGCTGAATAAACTATGCCGCTCTAAATTCACCTTACACCGTAATTAGCAGATTCAAAACATGGAGGAAACCCAATAAGACATTCCAGGGAAAATCCTTTTCATAATATTCAATTTGGAGAAGCCTCTTTTTGAGTCCCTTGGACCACGAGGAGATCAAACCAGACAATCCTAAAGGAAATCAACCTTGAATATGGGAAGGACTGATGCTGAAGCTGAAGCTCCAATACCTTGATCATCTGATTTGAAGAGCTGACTTATTGAAAAACACCCTGATGCTGGGAAGGATTGAGGGCAGGAGAAGTGGGTGACAGAGGATGAGATGGTTGGATGCCATGATTGACTCAATGGACATGATTTTGAGCAAACTCTGGCATATAGTGAAGGACAGGGAAGCCTGGCTTACTGCAGTCCCTGGAGTCGCAAATAGCCGGACATGACTTAGAAACTGAACAAGGGAAAATCCAGAATACACATTGCTATGTAGTATGATACAAGTTTTATAAAATTCAGTGTTGCACATATAGATATATTTGCATAGAAAAAACCTGAGGGAGCATTGCTGCTGCTAAGTCGCTTCAGTCGTGTCCGACTCTGTGCGACCCCTGAGACGGCAGCCCGCGAGGCTCCCCCGTCCCTGGGATTCTCCAGGCAAGAACACTGGAGTGGGTTGCCATTTCCTTCTCCATGAGGGAGCATTACACTCCAGAAATGCTAATGATAGTTATCTATGGTGATAGGATTAGGAATGATTATTATTTTGCTTTTTCTATTTTTAGAAAATAGAAAAAAGGTACTTGCCAAGTATTTTTATAATTATAAAAAACTGTTTGAACCTGAACTTCAATCTCACAAAAGCATAATTGCACATGTGTTCTCCTATATGTGTCTTTCCATTTCATTTTCACCAGAATAGGGTCTGGATTGAGGGGTGCTAAATTCATAATCCCCATGGTTTTATGTTTATATTCAGACCTCAGTATGAGTCAGAACAGGCTCCCTTTAGACTCTGGACTAGAGCAAATCAGCAAATCAGAACTGACTGATCACCAGATACTCCCTGTGGGCGAAATGGGGGTTGGCATCAAGACTGGGGAGATGGGGGTGCTTCTCCTGACCTGGGCAGGGAAGGGGCTGCCATGCCTGCTCCTCTCTCTTCTCTGCCCTCACTCTTATTCCTCCCTCTCTTCCTCTTCCTCCTCCTACCCTTTCTCCCTCTCCTCCATTCCTCCTCTTCTTTTCCTGGGCTCTGAATCTTTGATGGCCAAGTGCTCCACTGCTGCGCTTGAACCGCATGCATTGGAGGATAAAGAGCTGGCTCAGGAAACATCTGTGAGCGTCACTGATAAAATGTACTAGGAACCAGAAGAAAGGCAGAAATGAGCATTTTGACTGTGGCCACCCAAATTAGGCTGTTTAAAATCCTGATTTAAAAAAAATATATATAGCACAGGGAACTCTCACGTAATGCACTACGGGAACCTGAATGGGATGGAAGTCCAGAATGGAGGGATGTATGTTTATGTATGGCCGATTCATCCTGCTGTACGGTAGCAACTAAGACCGCAAGGTACAGCAGCTACACTGCAATAAAAATTAATTTAAAAAGAAGAAAATAAAGCTAGAGGCCAAAACATGTATGTTTGTGGTAATGAAACCTCTACGCATCTTTTTTTTTTAAATTGGAGTACTGCTGCACATCTTGATTGTGGTGGTGGATGCCTGACGCTACACATGCAACCAAACTGCACAGGATAAACACACACACATGCACACACACACACACGAGTGTAAGTAAAAGAGCAATTCTGAGTGAGATCAGTGCTTTGTTTACATCATTGTCAATATCCTGACTGCCATACTCTGATACTGTAAAATGTTCTGCAAAATGCTACCACTGGGAAAGCTGAGTAGAGGACATGTGCCATCTCTACCATTTCTCCCAACAGCATGTCACGCCACAGTTATCTCAAAATAAAGGTCAACTAAAAAATAAAAAAGTATGTGTGAGCTATTCATGTCATGTAAGAGCCACAGTTCACATGGCTCAAGAGTCTGATCTGATAATAAGAACAAAGGGTTTTAAACAAATATCCATTATGGGATTATTATGCATTAGGCGCAATGCTAAACAAGCACTTTGCAGTATTCTTTTAAGAAGTTCATCCACCTTATGATGGGTATTATTGTCCTTATGTGATATATAAGGAAACTGAGCTCAAAAAAATTAAGTAACTTGCCACACTCGCCCAGCTAGTAATTGCAAAGTAATGAACCAACCCAGGTGGTCTGGCTCCAAAGCAAACACACTTAATCCCTAAGCTGTACTCCTTTTGTGTTCTGTCAAGTAACACGTTTGCTTTGAATGATATTTAACTCAGATAGGGGGTGTCTTGTGACCTCCCAGCCATCATTTCTTTGCATCAATCCTTTGGGGCTGTTCCCCTAAGAGTTTATCTAAATACTTACAACACTTTTTTATATGACCAATTTTACTATCTCCAGTTTATTATATCAAATTTACCATCAATCAAGTTTATTCCCTGCTATGCAGAGAGTTATGTGTTTTTAAATTGGAACTCACTCTCTTAGGTTTCTTTGGGAAACTCCCCAATCCCTTACCACGTACTGAATAATTATGGAGATTAGGTGGGGCTTGTCTACATACTCAGTTAATACAGGGCATTAATGGAATACAGATGAATCCTGTAGCTGGAATTGGGAGAGTGTGGCAAGGTTGGGAGGGCCTGAAAAATGGTATCAGGGCAGAGATTAGCTTCTGGAACCAGGGTGGTGGTTGAACACATGTGAGTGAGAGCAAAGAAGTGAGTTTAAGCCAGGGAGGTGCATGGGAAGTGGGGAGACAGAAAAGATAAAAAGCCACGCAAGTCCAGCTCCAGAACTGGCACATTCAGAGGAAACAAGATGGCAGTAGAGGGTGGTGTGGACGAGAGCAAACCCAAGGTCAAAAGGGTAACAGTGGAAAATGGCTTTCCAGCTGGAATGGTCTGGTATGCTTCCCATGAGAAACAATCAATTCCAGAACAGACAGTAGACATGTCACTCAGCTCATCCTGGCTCCAAGGTGTTTTAAGACTTTAATCACTGAACCTCGAGTGTCATAATATTTCACGTGTGCTGTGTGTTCTGTCGCTTCAGTCGTGTCCAGCTCTTTGGGACCCTATGAACAGTAGCCCACCAGGCTCCTCTGTCCATGGGATTCTGTAGGCAAGAAGACTGGAGTGGGTTGCCATGCTCTTCTCCAGGGGATCTTCCCAGCCCAGGGATTGAACCTGTGTCTCTTACAACCCTGCATTGACAGGCAGGTTCTTTACCACTAGTGCCACCTGGGGAGCCCCCTAATATTATATATGATCCCTTTTAGTTCTGGAGGGAAAATGGTCTCTTTTCTGCCACATGGAAACCAGAAACAGCCTTAGGTGCTGATGGCCTGATTTGGAGCAAGTGCAGTGGTTATGACTTATTGTCTCTGTGCAGTGGCTATGACTTATTGTCTCCTATGGTGAACTGGCTGCCCGGTGCCACTTGGAGGCTGAACTCCTTGTGATAAAGAGGCAGTTTCCAGGCCATCTCTGGGAAAAGGCTGAATGTTTGCAGAGAAGGATGGAGATAGGAGAGGGCTGCAGGCTTCACGTGGGTCGGCTCTGTCTTATGCTTGCCTGTCCCTTTTCATGAGATGCTTTGTAGAGGCTTGGGAAAGAATTGGTCGGCTAGTTAAAGTTAGCTCTACAAAGACTGCCTCAGAAAGAGAAATGAAAGAGAACCTTCACAACCAGTCACAGGGGAGAGAGGTCATAGCAGAGGGAGGAGCAGGAGATGATGTAGGGAAAAAAAAAATTAATGAGGAGAGCACTGGGCATGATAACAGACTGACTTGAAAAGGGGAAACAAGGAAAGGATTCTGGGCTGCCCCGGGACTGTCTAAGCTGCATGAAATGTAGAGATAAAAGGTAACACAGCTATCTTATTAGAATAGGGGGATGTCTGCACCTCATGCGTTTCTCCTCCACCCCCCCTTTTCCCGGCTACATCTCAGACCCAGGGGCATTAGGGATGTGAGATGAAGAGAAAGCAGAGCTGCCTGTTTGGGAGGGAGCAAAATCTACTCGTTGTGGCAATATTGATCAAGAGCAGTTTGAAGCCATCTCCCCCATTGGACCTCATTACCCGCGTCTGCCTTTGAGTCCATGTTCCCAGGCTGATTGTCGCCAGGTGGCACCCACCGCTGCCAGACACAGGTGGATGCCCAGTGTCCTCGAGGAACTCACTCCCGGTGAGCAGGGCCGCAGCTGGCCCACAGAGGAGGTGTGGCAGGGAGGGGCCAGCAGTTCTGGAAGCAGCTGGTATGTGTGTCGTCAACAGAGTCCTTTTGCCTTTGATGTGAAAGATTCTCTACACAAAAGCCACTGTGAGCTGCAAAAACATGGTAATAAGTTTTTTTTTTTTTTTGGCTGCTGAAATGAAGCAATTATCGCAGACTAGGTAGACACCTAAGTGACCGCAGTGGTATCCAAAGCAATCTTCTATGAAGTCGGTTTCCATTAAAATAGAGAACATTTGTGGAAGCTGCCTTGATGCCTGATTCATAGACATGGAGGAGGGTCCCTTGTCATTGGGCTTCTATAAGGGAGGGAGAGAGGGAATGGGGTGGGGCAGGGAGGAAGACGTGAAATGCAAAGCAGAGCAGAGGACCACAGTAAACAGTCACAAAACAACTTTGTAACAAACATTTCCAAGTGGCCAGCCCCTCCATCCCCTTCTATGGATGTGGGCCTGTCACATGGGATCTGGCTCATTGGAGAACTGCTGCAGCCTCCAGGATCTCAGGAGACACAGGGAAATTCTGCCTTACAAAAGGAACTGCTCACAGCTGCTCTGGAGTCCTTGCTTTGCTGCGCAGCTGGCCAGATGCTTGCAGAACTGAAGTGAGGGCCTAGGGTGATACACGTGTGTGTGTGTGTGTGTGTGTGTGTGTGTGTGTGTGTGTGTGAAGTCGCTCAGTCGTGTCCGACTCTTTGCGACCCCGTGGACTGTAGCCCGCCAGACTCCTCTGTCCATGGGATTCTCCAGGCAAGAGTACTGGAGTGGGTTGCCATTTCCTTCTCCAGGGGATCTTCCCAACCCAGGGATTGAACCCAGGTCTCCTGCATTACAGGCAGATGCTTTATCCTCTGAGCCACCAAGGAAGCCAAGGGTGATACACATGGGGAACACTTAATCCTTCAACCCCATCTTTTCTGTGTTCCCACTCTCTATCTTAGCATCTATAGCAGAGACAATCACCATCCTCTCACTTAGAGCAGGGGGTCCCCAACCCCCGGTACCCATGCACACGGCCTGTTAGGAACTGGGCTGCATTGCAGGAGGTGAGGGAGTGAAGCTTTCCCTGCCGCTCCCCATCTGTCCCAGTACTGCCTGAACCATTCCTCCAGCCCGCACTCTGTCCATGGAAAGAGTGTCTTCCACAAAACCAGTCCCTGGTACCAAAAAGGTTGGGGACTGCTGACTTAGAGCACTAACTGGATATTCTAGAAAGCACAAAGTTTCACTGAAGCCATCTGGTGAAGCACGCCCAGGTTGGGAATATACTTGTAGGAGTCGCTTCGTAAATACACTGTCATCATTTCTAGCCTTAAGAGTGGCTGCAGACCAGCAGCATCACCTGGGAGCCTCTCAGAAATGTAGATTCTAAGGCTCCATCCCACACCGGGTGAACTAGACATGTACTTCAACAAGATCCCAGGTGGTTTATATGCACTCTGAAGGCTGAGAAGCACTGCCACAACTGTCTTCAGCAGTCTTCTCTCCATGGTATTATAACAGAGCAAGCTCGGCCTTCGCACTTAGCCCTAGATCCACACCTTAGCTCGATTACTTCATGACACTGACCGAGAAATACTAATTTCTCTGAGACACAATCTCTCCAGTATAAAGTCATAATGCCAGGGTGGTTGTGAGAACTCAGGGAACTAATTCATATCAAGTGGCTGCCAATGAGAACGAATGAACACACAGTCTCCCCACTAACCTAGTTTTCTTGTTAAAGAACCTTTGAGTGAAATACAGTATGCCCCCATTTCTAAAAGGCTAGCTTTTATAGAAGCTGGTCTGTTCAAGTGGTATAGGAGGGTTACACAGAATTCCACTTTGCTTGATCGATCTTCCCTCTCTCAAACTCAGCCAGGCTTTCACAGCAATCTTTTTCTAAATTATGTCTACTTCATAATTAAAGGCAAGATGCTGGCTTATTTCCTGGTCTGTTGAGCCCATACTCAAAGCAAGCTGGCATCAGGGCACCTTTCACGTTTCCTTTTCTCTAAAGTGGACAGTGGTGCACCTGCTCAGGGCTTGCATTCTGACAGTTTTGAGTCCAGATTCTCAGTTCAGTTTGGTTACTCAGTTGTGTTCAAAAACTTTGTGACCCTATGGACTGCAGCACAAGAGGCTTCCCTGTCCATCACCAACTCCTAGAACTTGCTCAAACTCATGTCCATAGAGTTGATGATGCCATCCAACTATCTCATCCTCTGTTGTCCCCTTCTCCTTCTACATTTGATCTTTCCCATCATCAAGGTCTTTTCCAATGGGTCAGTTCTTTGCATCAGGTAGCCAAAGTGTTGGAGCTTCAGCTACAGCGTCAGTCCTTCCAATGAATATTCAGGACTGATTTCCTTTAGGATGGACTGGTTGGATCTCCTTGCAGTCCAGGGGACTCTCAAAAGTTTTCTCCAAGACCACAGTTCAAAAGCATCAGTTCTTCAGAGCTCAGCTTTCTTTATAGTCCAACTGTCATATTCATACATGACTACTGGAAAAAAACCATAGCTTTGACTAGACAGAACTTGGTTTGCAAAGTAATGTCTCTGCTTTTTAATATGCAATCTAGGTTTGTCATAGCTTTTCTTCCACGGAGCAAGCATCTTAATTTCATGGCTGCAGTCACCATCTGCAGTGATTTTGGAGCCTAAGAGAATAAAGTCTGTCACTGTTTCCATTCCAAATAGATGCTTCCCCATCTATTTGCCATGAAATGATGGGACCAGATGCCATGATTTTCATTTTTTGAATGTTGAGTTTTAAGCCAGCTTTTTCACTCTTCTCTTTCACTTTCATCAAGAGGCTCTTCAGTTCCTCTTTGCTTTCTGCCATAAGGGTGGTGTCATCTGCATATCTGAGGTTATTGATATTTCTCCTGGCAATTTTGATTCCAGCTTGTGCTTCATCCAGCCTGGCATTTCTCATGATGTACTCTGAATAGAAGTTAAATAAGCAGGGTGACAATATACAGCCTTGATGTACTCCTTTCCCAATTTGGAACCAGTTCCATGTCTGGTTCTAACTGTTGCTTCTTGACCCACATATAGATTTCTCAGGAGGCAGGTAAGGTGGTCTGTGATTGCCATCTCTTGAAGAATTTTCCACAGTTTGTTGTGATCCACACAGTCAAAGGCTTTGGTTTAGTCAATAAAGCAGAAGTAGACATTCTTCTGGAATTCTCTTTTTCTTAATTTTCCAACGGATGGTAGCAATTTGATCTCTGGTTCCTCTGCCTTTTCTAAATCCAGCTTGAACATCTGGAAGTTCTCAGTCTACATACTATTTAAGCCTTGCTTAGAGAATTTTGAGCATTTTTTTTTTTGCTAGCCTGTGAGATGAGTGCAATTGTGTGGTAGTTTCAATATTCTTTGGCCTTGCTTTTTTTTGGGATTGGAATGAAAACTGACCTTTTCCAGTCCTGTGACTACTGCTGAGTTTTCCAGATTTGTTGGTGTATTGAACCAGATTCTAGTTCTGCGATTTACTAAAGTAGGACCTGGAGGAGTTATCTACTGTCTATGAACTTATGTACAACACAGCACTGAAAAGTCCTTATCTACTAGGGTCACTGTAAAGAGTAAGTCAAAATCTATATACACTGAAAGCATAGAACCTTGCACAGAGTACGTGTTACTGCATATTTATTTCCTCCTCCTTTGTATCTAGAAATAATTCTAAACCTTTTTGGAGGATAATCAAAATAATGAAAACTAATATTTACTCTGGAACATCACTAGAAAAAGGAAGGTTTGCCTGTCAGTGACACATGCATAATTTTTGATCCTCTATTACTCACTGACTATTTCAGAATTGGAGTTTATGTTAGGTTAGACACTCCAGCCCATAGAGTATACTGATGAATCAGTCTTATGGTTTTAATAAATTAACCATGAAATGTTACCTATTTGTACACCTAGGAAATCATGCTAACTTAGTCCTTGTTTGATCTTTATAACTTAAAGTTTTCTTTATATGTTTTCTTTCCTCTGTAAGTTTAGTGATGGCCTTTGACCAAAAGAATTAAAATTCTGACCTAGTAAAATTCTTATTACTAATTTTTCACATATTACAATATATGGTTTAAATTTACCTACCAACTTTGAGTTCTCAAACTAATAGACTTCAGTGAAAAAAAAATCAAATATTAGTGTGTTTTATGGATAAATAAATAAGGTAGAGAAAGGATGGAGAAGGAAGGGCAAGTAACAAGTGAATGATAATAAGTAGTGTAAGAGGGAAATATTCAGAAGTAAAATTAAAGATGAAAGATGCCTTCAACTGAGCTTTTCAAGGAAGTGGAAAAATCAGTAAGGCTGAAAAACCTGGCCAGGCTATCTATTTTAGTAGTTTGGAAAGATGAAAGCTCTTCCACCAAAAGCAGTAAAACTGGAGAACATCATATAATCTTATGAAAGGAAGGAACCATGAGAGATCTTCAAGTCTGTCTTCTTTATCTTGAATCATCCCTCCACTTACAGTACCAGACAGATGAGAACCCATTTCTGCTTTTTAAACAATGTTAGAGGAAGATATGCTATAGCCTCTTGATTTCAGGTAGCATTCTACAATTTTGAAAGTTTTAAGCAAGTTCCAATCACAGGTTGCTTTTCCTGAAATCTAACTGAGGTCTCATGGGTTGGGAAGATCCCCTGGAGAAGGAAATGGCAACCCACTCCAGTCTTCTTGCCTGGAGAATGCCATGGACAGAGAAGCCTGGTGGCTACAGTCCATGGGGTCACAAAGAGTCGGACACGACTGAGTGACTAACACTTTCCTTCTTCAACCAAGGTCTCAAGTTTCTTGTTCAGCAGTGATTAAAAATAAAATACTTTTTTTGGCTGCACTGGGTCTTTGCTGCTCCACTGGCTTTTCTCTAGTTGCAGAGAACAGAGGCTATTCTTGGTTGCGGTGCATGGGTTTCTCATTGTGGTGGCATCTCCTGTTGCAGAGCACAGGCTCTAGGGTGTGCAGGCTTCAGTAGCTGTGGCACTTGGGCTCAGCAGTTGCAGTTCCTGGGCTCTAGAGCACAGGCTCAACAGTTGCGGCACACAGACTTAGTTGCTCTGGAGCACGTGGAATCTTCCTGGATCAGGGATCAAACGCATGTCTCCTGCATTGGCAGGCGGATTCTTTACCACTGAGCCACTATGGAAGCCCTCAACAGTGATTTTTATAGACAGTATTCTGCTAAGCACTGGAGTTCAAAAATTGTATCCTAGAGCATTCTCACATCCAATGCAGTGAAGCCTTCTGTCCCCTGGGATAGTGTATGTGCATGTGTGTGTGTGTGAAACACAATTTAGCTCCTTTAAAACCACTTTGAGAGTTTTATCAGGTGTGTCTCAAACATCTTCTAACAATGTGTCACAAATGTAACATCAGCGATTTCATGCACACTTTCCTAGTAAGTATCTATATTCTTCTACTATTTCCTGAACAAATGAATTCCTTAGATTTACTACCTATTTTCTGTGAGCTTCAAGTAAATACTTTTAAATGTAGCAAACTATATTTGAAAAATCAATATTTGTAATTTAAAGAATTTCACTTATGTCTATTCTCAATTTTAATTTTTACCAAACTGATGAGGCCTGACATCCTCTGTCTATTCTAGATGTTGTGCAGAATCAAATAGCCCCACATTTTGTTGAATTTCTTCTCATTTTTCCCTATGCTGTTCTATCTCCTTTTCTTGCTCATCATTCTTTTGTGGTGGTGGTTGTTGTTTAGTCGCTAAGTCATGTCCAACTCTTTGTGACCCCATGGACTGTAGCCTGCCAGGCTCCTCTATCCATGGCATTTTCCAGGCAAGAACACTGGAGTGGGCTGCCATTTCCTGCTCCAGGGGATCTTCCCAACCCAGGGATGGAACCTGTGTCGCCTGCATTGGCAGGTGGATTCTTTACCACTGAGCCACCTGGGAAGCCCTCATCCTTCTCTACCTCACCACCTTCAAGACTCAGTCCTAGATCTTCTGCTTGTTCTCCATAGGTGATCTCATTTACTCTGTTGATTTTATTGCTACCTAAATGCACACAACTGCTAAATCTAGTCCTCCAGTTCAGATATTCTTCTGAACTCAAAAGCTGTATGTATAGTATTTGTATATCAAACATGAGCATTTTTATATCTCAGAGGCACAGAATGTTAACATGCTCCAAACTAGATTTACTGTTTCTCCCTTTACCTGCCATCCCTCTTCCTTCTGTTTTTCCCAACCCAATAATTGGCACTGCCCACTATTCACAATAACCAAAAGGTGGAAAGAACCCAATTTTCCATCAGCAGATGAATAGATAAAATGTGTTATACACATACAATGGAATATTATTCGGCCTTAAAAAGAAGGAAATGCTGACACATGCTACAGCATGGATAACCCTTGAGGACGTTATGCTACGTGAAATAAGCCAGTCACAAATAAGCCAGTCAATGATTCCACTTATTCCTAGAGTGATCAGATTCACAGACAGAAAATAGAGTGATCACTGCCACGGGTTGAGAGGAAGGGGCTATGGGAAAGAGAGGGTTGCTGTTTAACTGGTACAGAGATTCAGTTTAGGAAGATGAGAATTCTGGAGATGGATGGTGGGGGTAATGATTGTACAACAATGTGAATGTACTTTAGTGTCCTGTAAATGCAGACTTAAAAATAGTTAGAGATGTTAAATTTCATGCTATATGTATCTCACTACAAACTTTTAAAAGACAAAAAAAGTAAGGCAGCATGTTAAAAGACACCACATAAAGCAATCCCAGAATGTGGAACATGCTCTAGGACAAATGACCAGGTTTTAGTAAAAAATCAAAGGCATAAAAAAGGAGGAGAGAGGGAGGGAAGAATGATTATGGAATAAAGGAGGCCTAAGAGATAAAAATAAAGAAAGGAGTAAACAACACCACCTTCCACCTGGGGTCTTAAGCCAGGAACCTAGAGGTTATGCCTGAATCTTCTTGCCCCATGTATCTATTTCTGTTTGCACATGTGCTTTGCTTACAGAAACCCCCTGGTTTCAAACTTAGAAGCAAGCACCAAAAAGAGTTTTGATAAAGGAGGAATTTTTATATTTTACAGTTGCAGGGAAGACTTACAAAGAAGGAGCCTGCTAAGGGCCTTGAATGCTGGGTGACTTAAGAACCGGTTGCTGGTGATAAGATTCTAGCTAGAGGGACAGAATGAAGATATGGTAGGAATAAGCTTGACACCCGAGTGGCAGTTATGGATGGGCAGCTGCAGGAAAGCCTTCTTACCTGACCAGTCTGGTCATGCTGACTCCTTGTAGAGGTGGGCCCTCTGGAGCGGTGTGGGCCAAACTCCACTCGGGGAGAGTAGCATGTGGTTTTGTAGATAGGCAAATGCATGTACACGTGTGACAGTCTGTGATGTAAAGGAGTCAGAAATAAATTAGATCGTATCTAATTCTGGAAGCTCCTGCAAAATAGGGGTCATACTAAACAAAGGAATGGGGGACTTGAACACATTGATTGTGAGAGGATAGGTCTTACAGGGAAAGGGCGGGCTTATCCAATCAATGCTGTACTTTAGGGAGAAGGGATGGAGAGGGGACACTTTCAAGAGATGACTTATCTTCAAAGGCTGTTTGTGGATACAGGCCAGATGAGCATCTAAAGGGATGCTGAGACATAACTAGGATGCACTTATGGATTGAAATGCAGTGGAAACCCCATTTTGAGAATTAGGATTTCTTAACAGATGACGGGTAAGCTTGCTATTAAACACTTTCAGAGTCTGTTTCCTATGTTAGACATCTGTGTGCTGGAACATGGCCCTTAGTTACAATTCGTTGCTATCTCTTTCCTCTGCTGCTGCTGCTAAGTTGCGTCAGTCGTGTCCGACTCTGTGCGACCCCATAGACGGCAGCCCACCAGGCTCCTCTGTCCCTGGGATTCTCCAGGCAAGAGTACTGGAGTGGGTTGCCATTTCCTTCTCCAATGCATGAAAGTGAAAGTGAAAGTGAAGTCGTGTCCGACTCTTTGCGACTCTATGGACTCCATGGACTGCAGCCTACGAGGCTCCTCCGTCCATGGGATTTTCCAGGCAAGAGTACTGGAGTGGGGTGCCATTGCCTTCTCCTCTTTCGCCTGGACCATTCTTATATTTTAAGTTCCCTCCCCTATGATTGGTTAATGTTCTCCACTCTCCTTTCTTCCTTTGAACCAACAGTTTTGTCTAAATCTATCAATCAAGGTGCCGGCAGAAAACAAGTTATCCGGCAGAAAACAAGTTATATACTCCAACTGAGTCTTACAGAATTTACTGAGGGATTATTTGCCAGGTGCAAAAGGGAATAGTGCAGTATGCAGAGGCTGTTAAACAGTAAAGTGTTGTGACCAGTCTCAGGCCTGAAGAACAGCAGGAGGAGGAGGGGTTACCAGAACCCCGAGATGGTGAGGGTTGTTGGGACAGAGCTGTGACTTTCACTGAGGCACGAGGGGGCCCCTGAGGAATCTCAGCCTTCTTCATCCCTCTGCTCTCACAGAGGTCAGCGTCTCTGGTCTCAGAGCAGGATGAACAGTGAATGGTGCATCAGAACAGCAAATGGAATATTCCTATTGGGTTGCCATGTAGATCTTTTGCCATCTTCTTCTTTAATACTGCAGCTTTATTCTGAGCACAATTTAAACATTTTTCACTCTTGCTTAATTTTGCTTTTATATTATCATACGTTCTTACTTTGGAGAAGGCAATGGCACCCTACTCCAGTACTCTTGCCTGGAAAATCCCATGGACAGAGGAGCCTGGAAGGCTGCAGTCCATGGGATCTCGAAGAGTCGGACATGACTGACTTCACTTTCACTTTTCACTTTCATGCATTGGAGAAGGAAATGGCAACCCACTCCAGTGTTCTTGCCTGGAGAATCCCAGGGACAGGGGAGCCTGGTAGGCTGCCACCTATGGGATCGCACAGAGTCGAACACTACTGAAGCGACTTAGCAGCAGCAGCATGTTCTTACTTATTCAATGAAATTGCAAAATAGACTCTACTTTATAGCTAGGTCAGACCTGCTAGTCTTAACCTGAGCTATGAGCCCCCCACCAAAACTTCTCAAGACTCAGGAATAAGCAGCTTCCAATGCTGATTCAGACTCAGGAGGTCTGGGGAGGGACCTGAGAGTCTTTATTTCAAACATCTTCCCAAGTGATGTCCATGCAGCTGGTCCATGGACCACATTTTGAAGAGCAAGGCACTGCAGGATTTTAAAATGATCTTTAGATAAACTACCAGCTGCCCTGAAATTAGTTAGGTGCGGCAGTGGGAGGGTCCACCTTTCTGCTGACGGTCTGCCATCTGCTACTTCATTATTTCTTGGCTTTACCACCAGTTCCCAGGATTCAAGTGTATGATGTACTTCTCCAAGTTTCAAAATTTCTGCCTTCTACATGGGTTTTAATGCTACTCTTTTTCCTGGACTTGTGAGGGAATGATGACAGCAAATAACTATGATTATCTTCTGGGAATGGTGTCTTCTATGACCTGCTATCTGCCTCACCACTGCTGCCATTTGTTTGAACACCATTCAGCTTGATGCTCACCTGAGCCAAATAAGCTGATGATGTTTTAGTAACTGGATCAGTGAATTGCGGGAAGTAAGGAGTCTGTAATCTTAAGGTGAGCTTTCTTTTACCAGGGTAAGGTATCGCAGCCTAAAATTTTATTGTATCTTAACATATCTTACAAAACAAGGGACCAGTTTGTCAGAGGCTGAAGCTGTACATAGTGATGGAGGCATAGGGAGAGGGGGAGAGACGTGTTCCTCTGAGTTTTATTTCAGACAGGAAGCTGAGTGATGAAGAGGTGGAACTCTGAGAGGCGGACCTGGGGAAGTTACCAGGTGACATTGGGAGAAGGTTCATGTCGATGGACGCCACCCAGCCTTGTGCCTGTGGACTGAGATAGCAGCGAGACCAGTGGAACTAAAGACGTGGGGAGTAAAAGTGGAGAAGAGGACTAGAAAGGATAAATCTTTGTCGTCATCAATTGGGAAAAGCAGCAGCATTTAAGAAAATAGCGATTTTAACCTGAACAGTATAGAAATGCTGTTCTCTGTGTGCCTTCGGTATGGCCAGTTCTCTACATATTGATATATTCTTTCAGATCATCCTGCCAGCTCTGGAGAGTAGCATAATTAAAAGCCCAGACGCTAAATTGCTTGGGTTTAAATCTGGTGTGCACCGATTCCTGGAAATGTGGCGTTCTGAAGCTTTTAACCTCCCTGCGCTGTGCGTTCTTTACACAGTGAAATGGACATGAAAATAGTAACAAGCTCATAGGGTTGTCTGGAGGAATAAAGGACTTGATAAGTGAAAATTTCTCAGAACAATGCAGGCATAGACTAATTTCTCAATCAGCACTAACAATAATTATTATCTTCATCTCATTGAGTTTGATTTCCTGCTTAAATGTGAGTTCTTTCCATGAAGCCAGGTTGTGTTCTCTGGATTACAGTGGGATGACCCAGTTCGTTATAGTGGAGAGGGAGTCTTAACAGTGTTGAAATACCCACAGGATATGTTCCCTTTATGTTTATAGCACAATAAGCATCTATCTGTAAAGGAACATGGGAACAATGATTTGAGAGTGTGAAACACAGTGACTGTGATTCGTCAGTGATTCTGAGGAACTAAGGTGAAGGAAATTCATGCTCGCAATGGTATATCAAGCTTTCAGTTTGTGGCACAGTTTTTTTCAGGAGTGAAAAGGAATTAAACCCTCTTATGGAACCATTTAGTCCTTGAATCAGGAAGGTATTTCAGGTAAGTTCTGGGAGACTCAAAAGGTAATTACTACCAAGTATCCAGTGTACCATCAAGTACTGGCTAAGTCCCATACAAGTATATTATTTAATCTTCTCTCACTCCTTCATAGTAGCTAAGTATCGTCACATAATCCCCCATCAGCGAGGAAATGATGGGCCTGGAATTCCTAAGGACTCTCTGATCAAGGGCAAACGGCAAGTCAGAGAGGAAGCCATCGCTTGTCTCCGTAGCCTGTGGGCCTCCATTCTGCCTATTAACTCTGTGAGCCAGGCTAAGCAGTCGAAGAGCAAGGCCCATTTGGGAAAACAAGAAACTCATTTCAAAAAGATCCTTGACAAAAGGTAGCAGTGATCAAGGAGGGATAAAGATAAGGCCCAAGGGAGTACTATTTCACAATTGGAAAGCAGGGGAAGACATGGCTATCGCCTCATCTAAATCTTTTCAGCCTACAGATGAAGAGGGAAGGGTCTAGACCTCAGGGTCATTTGCAGTTAGTGTCAGCATGGAGCCAAGAGCCCCTTCCTGGACTATGGCTCATTTCACTCTCTCTTCCCATAAAGTGCAATTGCTTTCGCTGGGAATGAGAGGCTGTCAGTATAAGTGTCTATGGCATCCTTTTTATAGGAAATAGTTAAACTGGGAAAAATCATACTTTTTAATTATTGAAATCCTTTACCGATGCTGAGACATTGTTTGTTTGGTGAACATATGTGGAGAATATTAATAGATATTATATATTACTAAAGCTCCCTCTTATTGACTTCTGCATCATAACATAAACACATAGAGCCCAATAAAACATGACTTTGTCTTAATAGCATTATGAATAAATTATTAAGAACTTTTTTCTTCTGCAGTAACTTTACTAGTTTCTTTTTTTCTTTCCAAAAAATAATATCAAACCTTTCATAGGACTGTAATTAAAAGTAAAGGAACGTGCAGCAGATTTTAGCTGCATAAGCCTCAGGAGATTAATATAGAACTGTCAAAACTCAGACTAAAGAATATTCTCTGTTTGCTGAGGGGCTCCTTGAGAATGGCTTCCAAGGGGCTAGAACCACCGGTGGTTGCTTATGCATCTCGCCAACTATGGCTGAGGTTTGCGCTGTGGAGCACTTGCCCAGAATGGCTACCCCACCGTGCTTGTTGGAGCTGAAGGACATCACCAAAGTCAAGGAGTCGGTCTTCTTTTGCCTGCATTATACACATCTAGCACAAGCCTGTCCCATAGCAGGCCCTCTTCAAATGCTTGTTGGATGAGTTACTGCAGTTCAGGCCATACGCTTTAACTCTAAAGCCAGGTACCATGGTTTGGATGTTTAACTGAGCTGGCCTAGGTATGTGCTTAGAGCTAGTTGACATCGTGAATAACTGTGATGAGATGGAGGACCCAGTTTAATGAGTAAGGGCTCCTGTGTCAGCCAGACCTATATTTTAGTAATGATGTCATTATCTTAGGCAAGCTACTTTTTCATTTTGAACTCATTTCTTGAAAAATGATAGTACCCACTTCTCAGGGGCTGGTGAACACTGTGTGATAAACGTTTTGTTCAGTCACTAAGTCAAGTCCAACTCTTTGCCACCCCACGGACTGCAGCCCACCAGGCTTCCCTGTCCTTTACCATCTCCCAGAACTTGCTCAAACTCACGTCCATTGAGTCGGTGATGTCATCCAACCATCTCATCCTCTTCCTCTATCATCCTCTTCTCCTTCTGCCTTTTCCAGTGGTTTGGCTCTTTGCATCAGGTGGCCGAAGTATTATAGCTTCAGCCAAGCATTATAGCTTCAGCTTCAGCATCAGTCCTTCCAATGAATATTCAGGGCTGATTTCCTTTAGGATTGACTGGTTTGATAAACATGTAAAATGGCCTAACTCAGCGTCTGGGAGTTCGTTCTTAGTATTCACTTCTGCTTGCCACCTGATGGAAGCTCTGGAGGAGAGTCACCTGATCAGAAGCCAGCTACTAAGTTTGATCTATCTATTGCTTTGCTGTTTCTGCAGACCCACTGAGTACCTGCTGCTCTGTCTCTGTCACTCAGTGTATCCTCTTCTCTGTTGTCATGTTAGATGAGTTTTAATTCAGAGTCTCTGTGGCTGCTTTCTCCTGACAGCCCTCCAGTGTGGCTTCATTCAACTCTCCCAGTGCCCAGTCCTGCTAACCCTGCCAGAGAGCATGCAGAGGACACAGGGCTGCCTGTGATTTTGAGTGTAAGGACAGGGCCACTGGAGATCTCATTTAGCCTGGCAAATTGCACTCTAATTTTTTTCTGACTTCTTCATTCAGTCCCCCAGTATATCTCTACATCATCCATTTGCTTTTGTGTCTTATGATGAGTTAGGAGGTCACTCTCAAACCTTCTCTTTTGGGAGGTGAGAACACATATGATCTCTGCAAGAACAACACCAACCTGCCTTGCTCAAGGCTCCCTGAACTGGTGGTCACTTAGCCCTTACATGATGCTTCTTCCTGCAAACATTAGTGGGTTCTTTTAACATCCTTGAGGACAGGCAGGAGTTCTTATCATCCTTTTCCAGTGTGGGAAAGCTAAGTAGGCAGAATCAGATGTTTATTCTAGGTCATAGCAATAGCCACAATGGTCAGGGAATAGCTTTCAGGCAAGGTCTGCTCCCAGTTGGAGTTCTGATACCTCAAAGCAATACATCCGGTTTATGGTTTCTCTAAAGTCTTTTGGGTTGGCACCACTGCTTTCTTCTTCCTCTTTGGATCTGGGCCAGTTCTATAGTGCTAGGAGTAATTCCTTCTTGAGTCTAAAGGAAGTTAGATGCATTAAACGTGAATGTGAATGCCTAAAATTTTGAGGACTGCCTTTTGGAAGGTATTTCATAGACCACCCCTTAGATACCATCATTTCTGAAAGAATATTGGGGTTGACTGAGAAAGTGGTCTGACCCAGTGATGACAACTGTGAAAATTTTAAACCTTCACTACTCCCAGCTATTTAAGACTTTTTTTTCCCCCCCAGGCAAAACTCTGTTTTTTCTTGCACTTGGAATACTCCCTGGTGTTTGGATTGATTTGAAGCAGAGTTGAAAAGAATCCTTAGGTTCTTTTCTCTGAGGAATCTGATTGTTGTTATTTAATCGCTCAGTCGTGTCTGACTCTATATGACCCCAAGGACTGTAGCCTGCCAGGCCCTTCTGTCCATAGGATTTCCTAGGCAAGAATGCTGAAGTGGGTTGCCATATCTTTCTCCATAGAATACAGACATTTTGCCAAAGGGCTGTTGATCTCCATAGAAACTAGACTATATGAAAACAGCCTGAGGAGTCAATGGTCCCAAATTTGAATCTCTTTTCCCTTAGCAGCAGTACAATTTCCATAGGCTTCATCCTTTTTCAGAGTTTGTTTCCTTCTCTGTAAAATGAGGCCAGTATTACCTGCCCTGGAAAGCTACTGTGAAGATTATTTAAATGCCTAACACTGTATTGGCTCATAATAAGTACTTAAAAGTTTATTCCTTCCTCCGTTATTAAATCTTGAGGACAGACCTCTGTGTTCCCTCAGTAGTCCTTACAAATGCCCAATTAGTGCATGTCCCCAAATGATGTATGTTCCCTGAATTTATCTGATTTCTCTTTAATTAGTGGGACACAGCTCAGATAACACAGGCTGCCAGCAATCAACTTGAAATGACAGACATGAACTCACTCATTACCCTAATAGGTCCATTTTTAGTTTATGAAAACTGAGACCCAGTCCTGCCTTGGGGCAAAAAGAAGCGAGTGCCTGGTTCCTGCATAAGAATGTGACATTTACACATTTGTGTTCCTCATTTGCAGGCTGATGACCAGTTTCATAAGCAATGATGAGGGTAAGACCGGGCAAGGGAGGGAAGGCTGCCTGTGGGTGCAGTCATTCTTTATCTTACTAATGGGACATCTCTTCTACTAACGTGTCACTCTCGCCCTATCTTGTTTCTATAGGAAAATGCTCAGAGCTCAATTTTTTTTAAATAACATAGATATACACTCATATTAACTTACAAATCATAAGCATAAAGGTCAGTGCATTTAAGCAAAGATAACAACCTTGTATAACCAGGACCCTGATCAAGAAAGAAAACAGAATGAGCACACACCCCCGCAAAATCCTCCTTGTGCCCCTTCTAGTCACCACCACCCCCTCTACCAGGGGAAGCATTAACTGGATTTTTAACACCACAGATTAACTGGATCACTTTGAAATTTTATATAATAGAATCATAGGGTTCAAACTTTTTGTGTGGCTTCTTTTACTCTACAATATGTTTTTGTGAAAATTTGTTTGTGTTATTGAGAGTAGCTCTAGTTCACTCACTATCACTGCAAAACAGTACTCCATTGTGTGACTATAACACAATGTATTTATCCATCCTACTCACGATGGCCATTTGGGTAGTTTCCAGTCTGGGGCAGTTTTGAATAGGGGTGTCATGAGCATTCTTGTGAATGTTTTTTGACTCATATACAAATGCATATTAGTTAGGTATACACTGATGACTGGAATTTCTGGATACAAAGTGCTTAGCTTTCAAAGCTACTGTCAAACAGTTCTCCAAAGCTGGGTCTTTGGTTTTGAAAAGACAAGGTCATATTAGTGGTAACACTGGGAAAGGACCCTGGGATCAACCTGGCATCAGTAATCATCTTAGAAATGAAATTATCTTGCTCAGTTATAGTTTATATGCTACTCACAAATGGCGTTTCAATACCCAATTCTATCACAGTGGTTAGTTTTCCTCACCCAGGAGTAACAAGGATTTTGTCTCATCCTGGACTCTGAAAGGCAAAACATTTTTCGTGCAGGTACCAACCTTTCTCCGGATGTGAAAGCCTCAGCCTGTTCATTTTTATGGTACAATAAAAGCCCACTTTTAAAAATTGGCCAGCAGGGGATTAGGGTATCTGTGGAAAAATTCTCTATGTATGCAGTTTCTAAGCTATCTTTATCCTGCTTGTTCTGTTCTGGAAATGTATTACTAGAAGCTGTCACTTGTCTTAAATGTTTTAATGAATGATATTTAGTTGCCTAAGGCTTTTTTTTTTTTTTAGCAAAGTACATAGATTTTTTTTAATATGCAGAGAGAGAGAATAATAAATGTTCTGCCTTAACAAAAGCATCACCAAATGCCAGCTAACTGACCTCATTTCCCTGTTTCCAGCACAGTGAAATTTCATTATCGTCATCATCTGCATTAACTAATTTTTATTGTCTGAACATAAAGCACTAAGGGGTTTATAGTAGAATGAGGTGAAACAGAACATGTGTTGAAATTGGAATTAGTACCTGAGAACAAGTCTCTTCTGTCATTTACTACCTCTGTATCTTTGGGACTGTCACTTAACTTCTTCTACCTCAGCTTCCACAGTTTTAAAAAGGAAGGGTTATTTTCCAAGACAGTAAGAATCTTTAAAAATCCTGTGATTTGAATTTTAATCAATTTGGGTATGTTGATTGAAATGCATATAACCTAGTGTTTTGTTGTAATATATTATTACTTTTTACTTTCATAGCTAAAGAAGATAGATGCCCATACTTTCCTGAGTTCAGTGACTTTTACTTAATGGACTTTTACTCAATGGACTTTGTTAAATAAATGAGAATGCTTGTCCCAAGTGAATTAAGGACAACAGTAAGAAGAATCCTCCCACTTCCTAATGATAGTTTCCCTGAAATTGCTCTGTCTTTATTTAGTAAAGAGGAAAGTGAAGCAGAGGAGGAGAAAATTCACTGGGCAATAATATTGGCAAAACATTGAATTGTCCCATCCTCAAATATCTTCTTAGTCTTTATTTTTAATATTAGTAGTTATTTATTCAGAAAAATATTCATTAAGCACCAGCTATTTGTCAGGGACTTAAGATCTAGAAATAGGTTCAATTAAAATAAATAAATTTATATTAAAAAAAAAAAAGATCTAGAAATAGGTTAATAGAAACCCACACAGTCAATGAAAGTCTGCACAGTAAACTAAAGTCTCTTGTGTCTAGGAATACAACAGATCTGATATGTTGCATGATTTTCCCCTTAAAATAGCACAATAATGGAAGTTAGCATATGTTCATTGTGGAACATTTCAGACTGATTTTTTTTAAACAGCCTGTACACATCATAAAATATAAGCCAGGACTTTAAAGGAAGATTATATGTTGATTTATTCTTTTCTGCCTGCCACTTTTTCCCTGGAATATAATTATATTGAAAGGCTGGTAAGAATGAGGTTTTCAGAGAAAAAAGAGAGTACATAAAAATCAGCTTTGGAGTTTCTTCAACATAATACTTTGTGTTTAATTTTTAATTATAGAGGTATAAGAGATTATATCCAGTGTGTTGAGAATTGATATTGCTTAATGGAAATGTGTTTTCTTTCCTACTATTTTATGTATTATTCATAGGAAAAAAAAAAAGTGGTCTTTTATGAAAGGGCAGCTGGTCCTTTAACAGACAGGAACTTCTTCAGTTAGAGTAGCTGCTAACAGTGGTTTTGATTTGCTGCCCAACGTGCATTTACAGGCTCATTTAACATTAATAGAAGGTGATCTGGGTTCACTTCATGACCTCTTGGAACCTAAATCACAGACTGGGTCATTTAAGAGGTTTGGGGAGAGTAGACAGCCACTTAGCAACAGTTAGAAACTTTGGCTAGAAAATAATCTCTATACAAATGAAAACCTAGCTATCAAGTTAGAGCCGGTAAAGTCCTGGTGCCGCAGCTGTATGTACCTGGAGGCCTGCTTCCAAGAGCAGCTCAGCGACACAGAGGGCGTCCTCACTCCTTTGACCAGTGGGGGAAGCACAACACCTCAGAGTTGGAGTTGCTCGGCGTAGAGGACCTGTTCTACTCCAACTGCACATTCATTCTCAAAACAGTGCTCACAATCGCAATCCTTCTGGTCCCCCGCCTGGAGTGAGAACACGCACACCAAAACCTCATCTACCCGGATGTGAAGCCCGAGAATTTTCTTGGTGGTGGTGGGTGGAGGGGGCCGCAGGGCACCAAGCAGCAGCACACCACCCACATCATCAACTTGCACCTGGCCGAGGAGTCCAGCGACCCCGAGACCAAGGATCACATCCCGTACCGCGAGCACAAGAGGTGATGGGCACGGTGCGCTGCTTGAGCATCAACACGTACCTGGGCAGGAGCAGAGCCACCAAGACGATCTGGAGACCCTGGGCCACGGGGTTCCTGTTATTCCTGTGCGGCAGCCCGTGCGGCCAGGGGTTCAAGGCCCACGTGCTCGAAGAAAAGTTCCCAGAAGATCCCGGACACCAAGCGGGCCACGCTCATCGAGATGCTCCGCGAGAGCTTCCCGGAGCAGACGGCCTTGTACCCGACTCATGAGCGACACCTGGACTTCTTCCCAGGGCCGGACTCCGACCACCTGCCCGGGCTTGACCACAGCCGCCTCGTGGTTGGCTACGACTGAGCCGGATAGCCCCTCCCCATGCCTGTAGCACGGTCCCCATTGACCCGCCCTCGCAGCCTCCAGTGCGCAACGAAGCCCTGCTACCCTGCAGAAACAAGGCACTGAACTCAATCGACAGGCACCTGAATGCCGACAACCCCACTGCTGGTCACTTCAGCGTCCCTATCACAGTCCCTGCAGAGGTGGAGGTGGCTGATGACACCAAGGTGCTGCTGTTTCTTTCAGAAGAGAACGAGAAAATCGCTGCAGCGACACATGCGACCCTGACGCCATGGCCCCTGAATCGTCCCGCTGCAGCCCCTCGGGGCCAACTTGTCCATGGCCACTTGGCCGCAGCTGGACGCGGACTGCTTGGCCGCCCATCCTGTTAGTTTCATAAAGTGCAAGTTGGTCTTCTTCCATCCGGAGCGTTTTCTCGAGGTGAGCCTGCTAGGCGTTGCTGCCAGGGGTGAGCCTCCCCCAGACCAAAGGGGAAGGCTGGGTGAGGGCAGCCCCCAATCCATACGCTACTCCCAAGCCCAGGCCTGGCAGGTGTGTGCCGGGGCAGGGGGCAGGCGGGTTGCAGCCCACCTGCTCCGGGAGTGCGCCGGAACGCGTGGCGTGGCGGCCACCAAGTGGCCTCGTGGGTCTTTTTGTGTCTGTTCTGCACTACTGGCCAAGCAGTGGGAGACAAGCGCCTTAAAACGGGCAACACCGCAGGTACGAGTGGGGCGGGTTGCGCCCCTAGTGCAGTCCCCATAGTTTCCCGACGGCCTGCATGCTACACTGAGCAACCAGAGGCGTTCCCTGCGGCATGTGCATCTAGGTCTCACTTTACAACGTGTTCTGAAATGGCACTTGGTTTCTCTGACGCTTCCTGGAAGCCAGAGAATTTAGGGGCTTTTTTTTTTTTTAATGGAAAATGAAACCAAAATAATGGTAATAATAATACTGTGTTAGTTGTTCAGTCGTGTCCAAGTCTTTGGGACCCCACAGACTGCAGCCCGCTAGGCCCCTCTGTCCATGAGATTTTCCAGGCAAAAATACTGGGATGGTTTGCCATTTCCTCCATGGGATCATGTCGACCCAAGGACGGAATCTGAGTCTATCGCATTGCAGGCAGATTCTTTACTGTCTGAGCCACTGGGGAAGCCACAAATAAGAATAGCTGTAATGCAAGCTTCTCTGTGCGCCAGGCAGGCACTGTATTATTTATTTCATTTTTATGATAAACCTTTGGTATAGTTATCATTACAGCTACTTTTAGGTGAGGAAATTGAGGATTAGATTTATTAAATGAGTTGTGTTGAGACATACAGCTGATAGATGATGAATCTGGGACTGAAACCAGGTTCTAACCCTAAAGACTGTGTTCAGTGAGAGCTGCACTTGGTTAAGGCTGAACCTGTATGGAGAAATTTGTCCATGATATAAGGTGAAAGTATTGGGCAGTAGGGAAGAAACAATAATGTAAATTTTCTTTGAAAATACCACAGCTTTTTCCTAGTGGTGGTGATGATGGGAGAAATGATAGTGATGAACAAAATGATGGCAGTTTTGTCAAGGCTGAGAAAGAATGAGGAAACCATGAAGATCTCTGTATAAGTTGTTCTGGGGCTTCCTAGTGGTTCAGCAGTGAAAGAATCTGCCTGCAATGCAGGAGGCAGGAGTTTGATCCCTCAGTTAGGAAGATTTCCTGGAGAAGGAAATGACAACCTAGTATTCTTGCCTGGGAAATCCCGTGGACAGAAGAATCAGCCAGACTACAGACTATGGGGTCGCAAGAGTCAGACACGACTTAGTGACTTAACCATCACCACCATGAGTTGTTCTAAATTGGGTTTACTTCTAGAAGTTAGCTATATTAGACTTGAGATGCACAAGCAGTCTTGAATTGTCTGGGATTCATGCATCTGAATGACAACGAAGTTCTCTCTCAAAGCTGGTATTCAAAAAGAGTGTGTCATAGACCGGCAAAAATTCCTGCCATTTTCTTTTTAGGGGTTGATTCATAAGAAGCAAAGATAGTAAAAAAAAAAAAACAAAAAAACACTCATTGAGTTTTGTTCTTATTTCTCAAGATTGTTTTGGCTATCAGGATCCTCATGATTCTGTATGAATTTTAGGATATTTTTCCTATTTCTTAAAAATTTGCCATTGGAGTTTTTAATAGGCCTTGCATTGAATCTTTAGATCACTTTAAATAATATGGATATTTTAAGAATAGGAAGTCTTTTAACCCATGCACAGGGGATGTGTTTTCATTTTGACTTCAAAACATAAAGCTGTGCTGATCAAAACAGTGTGGTATTGGCATAATAGGAAACATATAGACCAATAGAACAGAATCAAGAGTGTAGATCCAAGTACATGTGGTCAAATGATCTTTAACAGTATTGCCAAGATTACACAATGGGGGAAGAAAAGTTTCTTTAATAAATGGCATTGGGAAACCTGAATATCTACCTGCTAAAGAATGAAGTTGGACCCTTATTTTACAGCATACACAAAAATCAACTCCAAATGAATTAAATACTTAAGCATAAAACCTGAAACTATAAAACTTCTTGAAGAAAACAGAAAGGAAAATCTGTATAAGGTTGGTGTTGGCAATCATTTCTTGGCTATGACATCAAAAACATAGGTAGCAAAAGCAAAGATAGACAAGTGGGATTACATCAAACTGAAAAGCTTCTGTACATCAAAGAAAACAGTCAACAGAGTAAAAAGGCAACCTGTGGAATGGGAAAATATTTGCAAACTGTGAGTATGATAGGAGGTTAATGTCCAAAATATTAAGGAACTCCAACAATGCAATGATAAAACCAAATAACTTCATTTAAAAATGGGCTAAGGACTCGGTGGCACTCGTGGCAAAGAACCTTCCTGCCAATGCCCAAGACATAAGAGACGTGGTTTCGAACCCTAGGTTGGGAAGATCCCCTGGAGGAGGGCATAGCAACCCACTCCAGTATTCTTGCCTGGAGAATCCCATGGACAGAGGAGCCTTGCAGGCTACAGTCCATGGGGTCCCAGAAAGTTGGACATGACTGAAGCGACTTAGCGTAGCATGCAAGGACTTGAATAGATGTTTCTCCAATACACACAAATGGTCAACAGGTTTATGAAAGATGCTCAACATACGTAATCACCAGAGAAGTACAGATCATAAGCTATCACTTCATACCTGTTGCAATGGCTGTCATAAAAAAAGAAGAGTATTGATAAGGCTGTGGAGAAATTTGAACCATCATAGACTGTTTGTAGGAATGTAAAATGGTTCAGCCACTACGGAAAAGTTTATGAAGATTCCTCAAAACATTAAAAGTAGACCTACTATATAAAACAATCTAGCAATCCCACTTCTGGCTACTTATTCAAAAGAACTGAAAACAGGATCTCACAGAGATATTTGCATTTCCATTTTCATTGCCCATTATTAACAATATCCAAGATATGGGACAATCTAAATTTCTGTTATGAATAAATGAAAATAAACATCACAGAAGGATAAATAATATATAATTCCAGTTACATTAGGTATTCAAAGAGGTAAAATGCATAGATACAGAAAGTAGAATGGTGGATACCGGAGACCAGAGCGGGGAAGACATGGGAAGTTGCTTTTCCATGGGTGAAGAGTTTCAGGAATCCAAGATGGAAAAGTTTTAGAGCTCTGTTATACAACAGAGCTGTGTATATAGTTAACAGCACTGTACTGTACACTCAAAAACTTGTTAAAAAGATAGATGTCACACGAAGTGTTTTTTGCCCCTCCCCCCCCCAAAAGCAAACATTGGAAATGAAAATACATGTTAAGAATGTGAGAAAGATGAAAAGGTAGTGGGCTTGAGATTATGAGCATTTGAATTGGCAAAGTCTAAGGCAAGGATTTAGAGAAAGAGAGGCAATTGGATTTTACTCAGGAGACAGTCATGTGCTCAGGCAGCCACTCTTTGTTTGAAACTACCCGTTGTGCATTTATAATGCATTATATTCTTTGGAGAGGTAGGATGTACAGTTTGGTGTCAGACCGACCTGGGTTTGAAACTTGGCTCCTCTGATTATGAACTGATAATTTTCTTCTCTCAGCCTTGCTGTTCTCATCTTTGCAGCAGAAGACAATATCTATTTCAATTGAGAAGATTAAATGAGGCAATTTGTGTAGCAATCTCAAATGACAATTGTGAAAATTTTTTTTTTTTTTTTTAGTAAGGAGGCAGCATAAGTACATAAGGCTGTAATGACTGAATTATGGAAGTTGCCTGAAAGTTCATGAGATTTCAGGCAAGGATATTTCTCTAAGTCGGGCTCTCTTGGGAGCTGATGTCAGTATCAGTATTTGTATGCAGATCTGCATGCAAAACATAAAGCCCCAAATGTAAACCTTCAATTAAATTTGGAGACCTAACAGTCCTGTATATAGACACACAGCGGAAAAGTCCACTGTCACACACAATTAAGGAAAAATTAGAACTTTAAAAATTAAAACTGGTAGTTGTTTATCTGTGGGAAAATTTGAAATGTCTCCTTTTCTTTGTTGATATTTCTCTTTTTTTGACAAAATCTACCCACTACCCAATCTTTCAGTCATTTAGGTCCCATTCAGAAATGGGGAGAGCTCTGACAGAGCCAATATTGAGGGTTGTCATTTGCTTGTTTTTCAATGTTGCTTCCTGGGCTTGCCCTTCCAAAAGGGCAAATGTGACATCTCAGAGTATCAGCTTATCAGATGGGTTCTTAAACTTTGAAATGATATGAGTGTGGTTGTCACAGGATTTTGCAGTTCTTCTAAGTTGGTAATAATGGTTTTAAAGAAATAAGTAAGAAAGAATTTCCTTAAATCAGCTGCTGATGTCCTGCCTGTGCTAGGAATGGTCTAAGTCATTGTTCTTTGGGTAACTCTAAGTTGATAGATGTCACATAGGGTATTCTGACACTGAGCATTAAAATAAATGTCCTTTAGACTTCAGCAAAATATTTGGCAAGGTCTTCCACACAAGCCTCCCAGACTTGATGGAAGGAGACAGCAGAATGTTGGCCCAAGAAGTAGATTCATGTGTGGTTGAAATTTGATAGTGATTCTAATCATATTTTTATTCAATCATTTTTTCAATGTCAAAGGATATTTATTCTGAGCTTTACCATGTGTCAGACACTTCTCTAAATACTGAAGATGTACTCTTCACCAAAGTAAACAAAGCCCCTACTTTGTCTTCATGGAGCTTATATTCTAATGCCACAAGGCTCTTTCCTGTTTGTCCTACAAAGCCACAGTAATGAAGACAGCACACTACTGGCATAAGGATAGATGTATATAAATGGAATGTAATTGAGATGACAGAGATAAACCCTTATGTTTATAGACAATTTTCTGATAAGGGTGCCTGGGCCGTCCAATGGAGGGGCAGTGGAAATGGTGCTAGTATAACTGTTAAACTGCATATCCCATGCACAAGAGTGATTAGAACCCTTATCTCACACTAGTGCAAAAAATACAGTGATTTAATATATAAATGTAAGAGCTAAAACTACAAAACCTTTAGAAGAAAACACAGGTTTAAGTCTTTGTGACTTTGGATTAGGCAATGCTATGGCACTGAAACCACAAGAAACAAAGGAAAAAAATCAGATAAATTGGACTTCAAAATTCAAAACTCTGTTTCAAAGAATAACATGGGGCAATTGAAAATACAACCCACAGGGTAAGAGTAAATATTTGCAAATCATGTATCTGATCAAGAATCCAAAAGACTTTTAAAAATCATGTATCCAAAAAAGATATAACGAACTATAGCTCAACAATAAAGACTAGTAATCCAATTAAAAATTGGGCTAAGATTTGAATAGACATCCTCCAAAGAAAATGTACAAATGATCAATAAGCCCATAAAAAGATGCTCAACAGCATTAGTCTTTAGGGAGCTACAAATAAAAACTATAAAGAAATACCACTTCATAGCCACTAGGACAGCTAAAATCAAACACAGTAATAAGTGTTGACAGGATGTGGAGAAATCAGAACCTTCACACACTGCTGATGGGAATGTAAAATTGTTTAGCTGACACAGGAAATGATTTGGCATTTTTTCAAAATAGTTAAACATAGAGTTACCATATGACCCAGCCATTCCACTTTTAGGTATATGCCCAAGAGATTTGAAAACATCTATCAGCGGGAAAATTTACACATAAATGTTCATAGAAGCATTATTTATAACATGCAAAAATGCAAACAATCCAAGTGTACATTTTTTGAAGAATGAATAAACAAAAATGTGTTATATCCATACAATATACTAGTATTTGAACATACAAATGAAGTATTGATAAGTATTGATACAACTTGGATGCCTCTTTAAAAACATTATGCTACATGAAGGAAATCAGATACAAAAGACCATGTATGACTGCATTTATATGGGATGCCATAATAGGCAACTCCATAGAGACTCCATAGAAAGTAAATTAGTGGTTGCCAGAGGATGGGGGGATTAGGGATGGGGACTGCTAGTGGGAATAGAGTTTCTTTTTGGCATAATGAAAACTTTCTGGAATTAGATAGTAGTGCTGGTTGTATAACTTTGAAAATAAAAAAAAAAAAAAAACTTTGAAAATATATTAAAAATCACTATGGTACAATATACAAGCGTAGATTATAGGGTATGTGAATTATATCTCAATAAAAATGTGTGCTTATCATAATTACAGGTTACTTGAAACTAGCAAGGGGAATATTTGCATTGGATGGCAAAAATGGCAAAGTCAGTACTCAGAAAAATCTTGATGATTGGAAAGATGGGATGAATCTGACAAGGTCAAATTTCATAGGAATAAACATAGAGTCTTAAAACTGCATTCAAGAAAAACAACTAATAACAGCCCTATAAAAATAATTCCAGGCTTTACTTCACAGAGAGCTTGATGTGAGTCAACAGAATGTCACATCCTAAAAGGTTAATGTAATGTTTGCAGCATTAATAGAAGTATAGTTACTCCAATGAGAGATTAACATCATTTCTTTTGAGCTGGTCAAATGACACCCAGACTTTTGAGGTCAGTTCTGGTTGCTGTGATTCAGGAAATATCTAGTTAGTGGGTGACTCTAGGCCAAATACATGTTACAGTTGCCTTTCACAAAGCCTGTTTTCTCATTGAAGGCATTTTGGTAAGATGGTCCTCTTCTTTCACTCCCAGCCCTATGACTCCTTCATTACTATAAGCAGGGCCACACTCATACATTTATGTTACCCACCTGCTCCTTATTAACATTTGAGTTTAGTCTTCTTTCCATCCACTCTTGAAAACAAAGGCAGGTAAAAAGAATAGTAAAGGAGTCCCAGAAGATGTTGAAAGGATGAGGAACAATTGAATGAACTAGTTCTGTTTCATCAGAAAAAGATCTGGAAACCACTGGAGCAGACTTCAAATATTTGAAGGTCTTTCATGTAGATGTAGGAAAAGACTAATGAATACAAGGGATTGATGGATTGAGGCTTCAGAGAAGGAAATGTTTTGACTCAAAGTAGAGAGCATTTCAACTGAGCTCCCTGTGGATGGGTGGTCTTTATTCAAAGGTGGAGTGTTGCTTGAGCTTTGTTGGCACAAACCAGATGACCATTTAAATGGAATTTATGATCAGATGGATATAAGATCTAGATGACTTTTGTAATCTCTTACAGTTCAAAGATTTCATCATGATATTAATTATCTCTCAAGCTGCCCTCCTGGTTCATGTATTAGACACACTACCAAGAGACTGCAAACATAAGACTGCCTCAGGAATCTTTATCCTTTAGGAAGCTCACAGTCAAAAGAGAATACCAACACCATGGAGTTCTTCTGAGGATTAAACAGTTTAATGTTAGTAAAGGAAGGTCTGTGTCTAGCACATAGCATAAACTCAGCTAAATGTTAGTGATGTTTTAAATAAGGGAAGACAGAGAAACTAAATATAGTAAATGCGTAGATATATGCATATATATAGTAGATGTGAGTGTGGATATATACATATATAGTAGATGAACAAAGTGCTATTGTGTAGGTCACTGATTGTAGGGAGTGTCCTTCATCTAGGGCCTTGTCATATGGTGATGGTTGGCTCTTATAGTAAAAATGAATTGTAGAGATTATCAGTTTAACTGTGTATAGGTCATGACTTTCTAAATTGATGGGACCTTTGTCATGTGTCGTGTAGAGTTGTGTTGATTGGATTGCATTGATGCTAGTGGTGGTGATTGAGTGGTGTGGTTCACAGGTGTATACATTTAAGCTCATGTGAGCAGAGTTAAACTAATATGTGAGCAACTAGTGATTTTGGTCGTAGAAGTGAAGCTGCTGCTGCTGCTAAGTCGCTTCAGTCATGTCCGACTCTGTGTGACCCCATAGACGGCAGCTCACTAGGCTCCCCCGTCCCTGGGATTCTCCAGGCAAGAATACTGGAGTGGGTTGCCATTTCCTTCTCCAATGCATGAAAGTGAAAAGTGAAAGTGAAATCGTGCCCGACTCTTAGCGACCCCATGGACTGCAGCCTACCAGACTCCTCCGTCCATGGGATTTTCCAGGCAATTAAAGGAAATCAGAGCTTTGTTCAGCTACTGACTGTTTACACCCTGGGAAAAGTGACTTGTTTTCAGTGACTTCTAATTTCTGTTTCAGTGTCTGATTTCAAGCCCTTTTCTAAGGGTCGGTTTTGATGGGGTTTGTCGGGTTGTGGAAGAACCTCAGCTAGAGCTGGGGAGAGTGTGATGTGCAAGTGCAGAGCAGGGCTTGAACTGGGGCAGTTCAGGGAAGAGGCCATAGGGTGAGTAAGAATAGATATAACTCATTCTCCATCTGTCTCTGTGTGAGTTATGAGTGTGTGTGAGAGAGGGTGGTGTGGGTAGGTATGTGTATCCTGGGGAGCATCAGATAAGGTTTCTAGCATTCTGGACTCGGGAAATTGAGAAGTGCTTGTACTTGTTGATCTTATTTCCCTCAAATGTTTTCAGGTTGTAGTGTCCCTATGCTGCCTCGTTCTGGGTCTCTCTTTCCTTCCCATCATAGCTATGGAACAAAGATGAATACATTAACGAACAGAAATGGCTTTAACCACCCTCCATAGAAGCCTTTGTTATTGGAAGGGTCAAGTCTGGTCCCATTCAGAAACAGTTCAGAAACACTCATGGGGCAGGAGTGTTTCCACAAGAACCACCTGGTGGCGTGAGCGCCCCACTGAGCAGGAAGACTTGGCATCAGACAGAGTACAGTGATCTGGGAGCCTCCATGCCTCCACAGTGATGAGATTAGGCAAGGGCTCCTGGGTCACCTCCACTGCTCAGAAGGACTGGCTGTGTTGGTTACATAAACCAAGAAAAACCAACATCCTCTCTTGCTTGCTCACTGCCCATGGATCTGATGCCCATTGTCCCTCCCATAAAAGAGAAGGGAGTGTGGTAGGGGGAGAGAGACAAGAGACATGCAATAATTTTTTGTCTAGTTCTGACTCTAGGCCAGGCAGGGCAGCTCATATCCAATGAGTTTTCTAAACCTTAATGGAAGAATTTTGATGTTTTGACTACTGTTTTTTTTTTTTTGAAAAAGGAAGAAAGAGAAGGAAAAAAGCAAGAGAGAAGAAAAACTCTATGTGTGCTTGTCTATATTTACAAGTTTAGAGGAGGTTGTGCAAAGATGTATTTTGAACTTTACTATTAGCTCACTCTCCAGGAGTGGAATTGCAAGATAGAGGCATAGATGTTCATTTTCTTAGACTGAGCATGCTACATTTTAAAAGAGAAACGTTTAAAATAATTTTAAAAATAAGTACTATCAGCAGTGTCTTCCCGGGTGGGTCAATGGTAAAGAATCTGCCTGCCAGTACAGGAAACAGCAGGCTCAGTACCTGGGTCAGGAAGATCCCCTGGAGAAGGAAATGGCAACCCACTGCAATCTTCTTGCCTGGGAAGGCCCATGGACAGAGGAGCCTGGCTGGCTACAGTCCATGGGGTCTGTTCAACAAAGAGTTGAACACAACTTAGTGACTAAACAGCAGCAGCAACATCAACAGAATTTTTTTTAAAAAGATGAATGTATCACCTTTTGGCTTATTGTTAACTTAAAAATACATGTATTTTCCCCTGCGTATGTCCTGCCTGCCTCCCTGATTTTTTGATGGTGACGCTAGCTGTGCTCAGTGAAGTATCTCTTCAGGCACATGGTGGCACAGCTATGCCAGCTTATCTGTGTCTTTGGCTTATGGACCTGATTCTCAAGCTCAAGAAAACTACCTGCATTTCATCCCTTGTGAGATAGGGAGCACCGGAAAGCTTGGCTGGGCACTTAGGAGTGAGTATTATTCAACTCTGGCAATGGAACTTTGTCTTGGTTTCTCAGCGGCGGCAGCAGCAGCAGGCAGGCCGGCATCTCGGTGGGTAGCAGTAGGAAGCCTTCCATTCTCTTTAGGTGCTTAAGTAGATTTCCAGTTCAATTCTGTCACATCTGAGGGGTTCAGATATATTTTCAAAATCCAAGCCTTTAGGCTTGTACTAAACTGAAACTCTGAGGCACATCAGGTTGGTTCCTCATCACTAGGACTGGAGTTGAAGATTGAAAAAGATTAGGTGATAATAATACCTTACAGGTATACAACTTCTTTAATCTAAAACTCTTTGCAAACAGCTCAGCAAACCCCAGGACCCAGAGCCCCGCTTAGCCACTGTTGATATGCAGCCATGCCCTAAACGAAGCCACCTCCAGGGTCAGCAGGCCACCCTCAGAGAGACCTTAACTCCCAACGTCACTTGAAGAGGTGAAAATGAAGACTGCATCTCCCAGCAGCAGCAGGGACACTTTTTTGAAGCAAAATGCAATTACCAGAGTAGGAACTGGCCTTGCACGTGGAGATTAACACTCCCTAGCTTCCACGAGCACCTTGGGTTCTCTGAACAGCTTTGGCAAAATTTGGGGTTTTATGCTTCCATCCGAAAGCTGGCTCCACGTGAAACACGGTTGAGGGCTGCAGGCCACAGGGACATTGATTCATTGCAACGAGGGGAAAGGGTTTACCAGTATTTCTTGTAAGCCTAGGCAGCTTGAGGGTGGAGGTGGGGATCAGAGATTCACAGAGTCTGAAGGTGGAAAAGGAGGCTGTGGTCACCTCCAAATAATAAATGATGTCCAGGCTCTTGCTGAACTGGCAGAATTCCGCATATGGCTTGCTGAGTGCATTGCTGAGGATGGGTGACTCCTTGTGGTCAGCATCACAGGTCCTATTTCTAGTCTTGGTATCTCAAGAACATCAGGGAAAGGTGCTTTTCTCTTCTGGGCAGGTCTCTCATGCAATCAGCTCCGGGGTATGAAAATTGGCAATTTTTGTTTTGCCCTGGTCCAGAACCCTGATGACTTCCTGCAAGTCACTGCCTCTCCCGGTGCCTGATTCTTGCGGCACAGAGAGGTTGTACTAAATCAGGATCCTGACACATGGTGTCTCACAGAGTCCTAGGGAGTTCACTAACAGGCTTCAGCTGCTCTCAGGAGGGCGGGGAGATGGAAAAGATGGGACGCTGGGCCTATTATCCCTACTGGGATGAGAACCACTTTGCTTTTATCTTTGTTGACATAGTAAGTATCTCAATAAAGGTTTCTTTTGAAGAAAGAGTTCTGCTGTTGAAAAAATGTTGAGAATAGTTGCTATTTTGTAGTTCTCTCCAGCTATAATAGCCTGCACCCATGCAAATAGCTTTGGCAGTTTTACAAACAAAACACCCAGTGTACTCACATTTGTTCCCAGAGAAGACACCTAACAATCTGTGGTGTCAAAATAAAAGCTATTATTTTCTTTTCATTAAAAACTATTTATCGATCATAGTAAAATTAGAGGAAACACACAAAACATAATAAAGAAGAAATTTAGAATCTCCCGTAACCTCACTCTCCAGAGATGAACTATAAACATTAGTTACATGTTTTGCCAACTTCCTGTTCATACAAAATTGCTTTTTAAAACCTGAGATCATCTTTTACACAATTTTTTAAAAGTCTGAAAACATTGTGTGGCAAATCACTTACAATGTAAGGTTAAATGTTCATTGAAACATGATGGTTATTGTATTTACTGTCACATCCTAGTTCATATGTCCATGCCAGCATTTATCCATCTTTTTTCTATTGCTGAGCATCTAGATGGATTCCAGCATCTGCAAGTTAAATTCTAAGAGGAACATGTTTGCAGTAATTGTTTTACCACTATATATGTATTTCAGGTTATGGCTGTTGCCCATCTTGAAGTTTGTGTTTATGTTTAAAACGAGTTGACATGAAAAGAAAGCTAAAGGTGGAGAAAGGGGTTGGTTCAATGATCCATGGGACAGTAGAGAAGATAACACCAGAGAGACAAGAAGTAGGCAAGAAAAACACTAGGAGAAGACGTGTGGAGGAAGAGGAGGGTTTCTCTGCCCTTATGGAAGACCAGAACATCTGACAACCTCAATAATACAGAAAAGCCTTTGGGTCAGATCGTAATTATTGAGTGAAAAAATATTCCATTTCTGAGAAACACAAAATTAGCCATGGAGAACCCCCCTGAGCAGTATCCTGAGGACTTTGAATAAGAATCACCTGGAGAGTGAAAAAACCTTGCTGATTTTGACATTGCCACGAACTTGGGTTAAACTCTGTTATTTTATCATTTAATGAAGGAGTTCTAGTAGATCAGAACATTTCCTGAGAAAGACGCCAGACCACCTAAAAGCCACTGAGAGAGTAAAGGGTGCCTACAAGATACTTGCAGTGTTTGTTAAGAACCTGATAGAAACTTTGCCCCTGCTATTGAAGAAAAAGATAAAGAGAAAAGCAGGGAAACTCACATATTCCATTCCTCTCTGCCAACCATTCTGTGAAGCAGGCTTTTTATCTCTACCACCTCTCATAAAAATCCTTGGAGGCAGGGGTTTTGCAGGTGCCCTTTACTGCCTTAGCTGCATTTTACAGGCAAGGAATCTAAGGCTTATATCAGTTAAGTAGCCTGTCCAAGGTCATAGGGCTAGTAAGCGACAAAGTGGGATTCAAATTCATACTGCCCGTTTTCAAAACCTGTGATCCTGTCACTGGGCCACATAACCCCGGGTATCTATGTCTTTGAATAAAAAGAGAAAAAGAATAAATTAATTCCCCAATAAATATGTTTGGTAAACAGGAATATAAATATTATTCAAGGTTTCAAATCAAATTTTCTTTTTAAAAAGTGAAGAAAGAGAGCTTTAGAAACACAGGACTATTTCATCTCTAAGCTCTCCTCCAACATATACAACCAGATGCTTTTCTTTCATATCTCTTTAGGTGTCAAGGAGCATGAGAAATCCTTTAGTCACATCACCTTGTTTTATAGATGAGACACTAGGCTCCAGAAAAAGGTCATTGATTTATTCAGTATCATTTGGATGATTAAAAGCAGAACTGAATTAAGAATCAATGTTTTCTGTGATCAAAGAAGGCAAGTGTAAGTAACACCAAACGCAGTGCCTGGCATAGATTAGTACCAGTCATTCAATAAAGTTCACCCCTTATGTTTCCTCTTTGCTGTCCCATCCCTTATTCATTCAGCCATCACTTGCTATGCCCAGGCCATGAATTCAAGAGGTTCTTGGCCCAGTTAGAAGACTTTCATGCCAGTGCTTTTTTGCTCACACCCTATATCTTTGGGGAAGAAACTGGATGTTAATGGGTTAAGAAGTACAAGTGAGAATGAGTAGAGTAAATGAATTCATAGGTTCAAGTTTTGAAAGATTGAGCAGTTAATGAAAGGGAGAAAATCAGAAAAGTCAGAATTAAGATCAGAAGGTTTTTTTTTTTTTTTTGGCAGAGACAGAGGTGAGAAGGACTTTTAGCATTGTTTTAGACCAAGGAGGAAGAAACACTGGAAAGATAGATTGAAGGTAAAAGAGTCAGGAGAGCAGAGCAGAATCTTTAGAGGTAGCAAGTAAGGGAGAAGTTACGGGCCCAGGGAGAGGGATTGAACTTTGAGAAGAAGAAGAACAAAGAATCCCTTTAGGCCGGAAGGGGTATGAAAAGAAAAGTGCAGGTAGGAAAAGTCTTGAAGTGAAGGGCAGGGAAGGTAACCAAGTTCTCTTCTCCCGAAGATGGACTGAGATGGGGATAACAGGTTTGAGTTATGCAAGCAAGACTTGAGCTCAGATGTTCCCACTCTGGAGATTTTTATCTGGAGGGGAGCATGTTCTCTGGCACCTCTGTGATTGGGAAGATATAGAAAATATGTAAGAGCTTACATAGCAGCCTCTGCCTTTAGTGGGAGATGTGCAGGCCGTGGGACTGTGGAAGCGCTTAATTAGCTAGTTCTCTCGTCCTTGGTCCACGTGGTCCATTTGCCTTTCTTTGCTCCTGAGTGGAAACTGTGACCCCTGCAACCATTCTCTCCCTGCTGGTTTCAGAAGGATGACTGGGAGACCTTCACTCCCCCACGTGACAGGGAACGGAGGCAGCGCTGTGCTTTGCAGTCAGAGGTATATGGCGCTTCAGAGGTAGTGGTCACGTCTCTGAAGGTATTATTAGGAGGCTCCAACCTAACTACTTCCCATCTCCGCAGAAGACAGAGCTGAAAAGAGCAGGTTTAAATGACAGCAACAGGGGGATTTTCTCAGACAAAAGAAGAAAAGCATCTTAGTAAGTTAAGGTAAGTATGCTGTGGAGAGGATTTGGAGGATGTAGAACACCTAGCCCTAGGAACCTCCAGGGCCTCATTTGTCTGGGTACCTGCGATGTAGAAAAGCATCCCACAGGGGTTTGCTCCAAGTGGGGTTAAGACTCCCTTACAGTTATATGTTTCATTTATAACCTTGATAACCTGACCCCAGGTGGTGATTGCTGAGAATGATCCAGTTTAAGGAGACCATGTTCCCAACAGAGGATTTGGGGGAGAGTTACACACACACACACACACACACACACAACAACAAGGGAGAAAGAACTCTTCTATTGCTTTCCTGATGTATAAATGACTGTCTCAAGAGGAAAGTATTCTATTCCAGGGGTTAGAAACCTAATACCCCATCACAGTTTTGTATAGGGAAAGCCCATTGGTTGCATTTTCATTCGTTTCTGACTACACTTGTAATTCTTAATTTCTAATAACTAAAAACAATGTTTTTATTTTTAACTTTGAAGTGAAACATTTTTCTTAATGGCACTTGACCTAATTTGGCATGGAGAAAAGAATGATGCTGCTGGACCTACAGATTTCCTACAGCAATTTTAGAAAATCTGGAGGGTTGCCATCTTCTGATACTGAGTGGTTCCAGAAAGAAGACTATAGATTATTACTAGCGTTGAAGTTGAGTATGATCGGCAATATATTTTATGCTCTGCCCAGACAGCCAAAAATACACAGCTCTGGACTCACTAATAATAAAGAAAATATACTGATCCATGGCCAGTTGTTGTCATCAGGTCACTAAACCTATTTCTCCAAGTATAAAATGAGACTATCTTGCCTCTCAGTACAAATGTAATAAAATCTAGTAATGCAACCATGAAAATAAGCACTGGCCCATAACCCGAGGGCTTAAGAAGCCAAGGCTAATGAGAAACGGGCAGTATACAAAAATTAAATTGAATTTCTGCCTCTTTATCTTGAGTTTAATAGGAATTTGGGTGTATTTTTCTGTAGAGAACATCCTAATGTGCTTTAAGCAGGTGGGATGTGGAAAAATAGGAAATACGGTGCATTGATAAGAAGAAGAGGGGGTAAAATTATAAAAGGGGCTATGGACAATGAATATGTAACGGTCCTAATATTTCAAATCCTACTAGTACCAATACCTTCGGCCAGACTGTAGTGGCTGAGCTGCCTCCAGTGTCAGGAGAGAGAGTAATGAAGGGAAGCCAGGAGTATTTAACACAAGGTGCTGGTGTTATTCTTCTGGTTTGTATCAAAAACACCTACCCTGAACAACTGATGAGTGGGAGGGAAATACATGCTATTGTGGCTCCTTTGAAGGGACGAGAAGGGTCACGTCCTGGCACTGAGACTGGCCCTTGTTTCCACTTGCCTTTTCTTCTGCTCCAAAGTCTCCCAGCTGTACTCTTTGTATGTGTGTCCTTATGACAGAAAGATCAAGGGGCCACTTCAGAGGAGCTTAAACTTCAAACAGCCTTTTTCCAAAAATAACAAAGGAGGAAGAAAGAGCCGTCTGTGAGCGAAAGCCTGAGCCAAATAAAAAGGCATGGAATGAGACGGTGTAGAGGTGAAAGTCACCCAAGAGAGCCCGGAAGCCCACCCCTCTCACTTAACAGGAGAGGAAATTGAGGCCCAGTGAGGCCTTTCCCTTAGAGGACGGTGTTGTCCCTGTTCTCATCATTGCCCCTGACCCTTACACACCGCACACTCGCAGGTGAGTTCATCCATTCCCATGGCTTCACCTTACCATCACTTGTACATGACCCCAGAGGATCTATTTCCATGTACCCGTCCATGGGGCATTCCTACATGGAGGTCCAACGTGTAATTCAAAGTCAGCATATCTGCACCTTCACTTCCCAGAAAAGCTGCTCCCCAGGCCTTGTTTCCTCTCTGGGTGAATGGCGTAAACCTCACACTGGCCTCTCAGGGTTATCCTTCCCTTCATCCCCACATCCAAGCAGTGATCCAGTCTGTTAATTCCTCCTGTCCCATTAGTCTCCTGTCTTTTCCAGCTTCTTTCCATCGGGCAAACCCTTAACTCCTCTTAGCTTGAAGACTCTGTAGTGGTTGATCTTCCTGACTTTGATCTCAGCCCATCTGGTTTTTACATTCCAAAAGCACCTTTCTAAAAGCCTGAATCAGGTCTTGTCTTTCCATTCCCTTCTTCCTGGAGGATAAAGTTCAAACTCTTAAGCATGCCACACAGTATACTCTGTAATGTGATCTCCAGTGATCTCATCAGCATACGATAGCCTGCCAAGTGCCATCTTGAAGTTCTAGGAGGTTGCCTTGCTATTATTACATGGCTCTGTAGCATGGAGTGGGCTTCCCTATGGCTCAGATGGTAAAGAATCTGTCTACAATGCAGGAGACCTGGCTTCAATCCCTGGGTCAGGAAGATCCCCTGGAGAAGGGACTGACAACCCACTCCAGTATTCTTGCCTGGAGAATTCCATGAACAGAGGAGCCTGGTGGGCTACAGTCCATGAGGTCACAAAGAGTCAGACACGACTGAGTAACTAACATGCATAGCATGGAGTACCTTCCCTTCAACACATACACTCTGCTGGGATAGCCACAATTATCTTTAAGCTTAGTGTAGATACCATCTTTTCTTTTAAACCATTCTGATGCCCTCTCCTTAGGAAGATGGAGCTACTCTTTCCTGATACCCTTACTCCATCCTGGGAGCCAACTTATTAGAAAAGACCTTGATGCTGGCAAAGATTGAGGGCAGGAGGAGAAGGGGGCAACAGAGAATGATATAGTTGAATGGCATCACCGACTCAATGGACATGAGTTTGAACAAACTCCAGGAGATAGTGAAGGACAAGGGAGCCTGGCATGCTGCACCCCATGGGGTTGGAGAGAGTCAGACACGATTTGGCAACTGAACCACAACCACCATTCTGTATATACGTCTCCCGTGGCCCCTTTATTGCATTCTTGGTTGTTGGTGTTTCCCTGTCCATTCTGGGATGTAAACTCCTTTGAAGCAGGTTTATTCATATTTGTAACCTTTAGCCTCTGGCATTAAGTTGTGTGTGTGTGTGGGTGTGTGTGTGTGTGCACACATGCACATGCACTCTTTGTGTGCTCAGTCACTAAATTGTGTCTGACTCTTTGCAACCCTGTGGACCATAGCCTGCCAGACTTCTCTGTCCATGGAATTTACCAGGCAAGAGTGCTGGGATGGGTCGCAATTTCCTACTCCAGGTGGCATGAATGTAGGATTCAATAAAATACTTTCCAAAGAAACAAATGAATGCAAGTACACACAGCCCACTAGTGATTCAGTCAAGACAGAGGTCCCTGGTTTTCCTTTTTCTAGTTCCTCTTTTCCTGACAATATGTATGATAGTCTTGGTAATGAAATGGGGCACTGACACGTGAATAGAGAGATCAATGGAACCTGCTGCCCAGGGAGAAGACCCTGGCATTTAAAGTGGTACCATCAATGCATTTTCTGTACAAAATTGAGCTTATTTTCAAGTTAAAATGTTGGAATTCACAAAACTAATTGGAAGTAAGTGAAGACGAATCTTCACTTTCTAGATTTGTTTTCTTTCTCTTGTGGCTCAATTATAGTTTAGTTGTCCAAGAAAAATACAGATGTGAAAGGTGCACACGTGTATTAAGTGCCTGCTGTACACTCACATATGGTTTCATTTAAGCCTCATGCACCCTTCGAAGTGTGTATTATTATCTGCCTTTTACAGATGAAGACACAAGCTCTGAGGTGATGCAACTTGCATCACGTGACCAGCAAATGTCAGAGTTGGGAGTCTAACCACGTCTGTCTGATTCTAAAGTCCATTCTCTTTCCCCTTCACTACACTTCCTCCCTAGGGAGACAGAACAGAATTAGGGACATAAAATCTCAAGAAGTTTCACTAAAAGACATTCCTCTGTGACTCCAATAACAAATTGGACTGAAGAGACAGGAGCTGTGAGTGCTAACTCTTATCCTATTGCATGGTATGATACTGAGAAAGTCCATTAACCTCTTTTTTTTTTCTTTTATTTATTTATTTTAATTGGAGGCTAATTACTTTACAATATTGTATTGGTTTTGCATTAACCTCTTATTTCCCATCTCTTTATATTCACAAATACAGGACACACAGACTTTCCTCATCAATCACTCAGTTAATGAAAAACAATTTCTTCATAAGTGAATTTGTATCATTTGTTCCAGAAATGCATTTGCTGCAATGATTAAGCCATAAAAGTGACCTTATTTCTCTATGAAACTAGTACTGGTCTAAAGGAGATAAGACAGCTGGTCTAGTGAAAATTAAGCAGTGGATAAAAAAAAATTGATTCCCTTTTTATTTAATTTTATAAAAAGTCTTCTTTGGGATGTGTGATGCCAATATTCTTTTACCCCTGGTGATAGGACAGAAAATGGAGAAGAGGAGAGATGCTTAAGAGGAGAATAGGAAGGACACAAGGAGTGTGGCTGTTGAACGTTTTACCTGCCAAATTGATTTTTTCCCTAGGTTTAATAACTCCAAGGTGGAAATTGACATTTTTGCTTGAGCATTAAACACATAACATTCACAGCATTCATTGGACCTCAACAGATACTGGCTGTTGACAGAATTCGAATTTTGACAGCAATTTTATATAGTGCAGGGAGTCTAAAATTAAATATACCGGACAGAGCAATAGAGAGAATATTCAAAATAGAAGCATCTTAGAATATTTTTAAAAACCTTTTCAAATATTTTTTTGAGAGGCAGTATAACAGAAAGAGATTCTTTCTCTGGATTTCTTATGGGCTATGCTCTGTGTGACCTTGGGCAAAATACTTAACTAAGTTTTTGTGATGTTTTAAATGAGGGGTGTGTGTGCACATTTATGCCCTTGAAGGATTGGGCATCTATAAAATGAGGACAGCATCTCTGAGTTCCTTTGTAGTACATGTGTCTTTAGGTTTTATGATGGTGGGGATACTCAAGTTGGTTCCCAGGCACCTTTAGAGCATACCTGGTGATGTGGCAGCTGGAAGCAAGAGAAGGGATCAGATCAGATCAGTCGCTCAGTCGTGTCCGACTCTTTGCGACCCCATGAATCACAGCACGCTAGGCCTCCCTGTCCATCACCAACTCTCGGAATTCACTCAAACTCACGTCCATCGAGTCAGCGATGCCATCCAGCCATCTCATTCTCTGTCGTCCCCTTCTCCTCCTACCCCCAATCCCTCCCAGCATCAGAGTCTTTTCCAATGAGTCAACTCTTCACATGAGGTGGCCAAAGTACTGGAGTTTCAGCTTTAGCATCAAATGGGGCCCAGATAATGAAAAACAATGGGAAAATAGTGACCGGGTCTCTTCCTTAAAATTGCAATACTTCTTTCAACATAGACCCTGACAAAAGAGGCTTTTTAAGTTGGAAGGGAGAATTAACCCAAACTTCTAGAGGCTTTCTAAAGGATGAAAACTCCTTGAGACATTTTTACAGTAACCTCCATGATCAGGGGTATGAAGGCTGGGAGAGACCCAGCTTGGCCCAGCACTTAGCCTTACAAACTGCTCCACACCCCACATTGCCATTCTTCTGGGACCCGGGAAAGACACCGGGCCCTTCACCAAGCCCTTCACCAGGGTCTGTCGTTTTTACAGTTGGAATACTCTCTCAGTTATTCAATCCACTCTTCCCTTGTTTTATCAAAAGTCCTACCTTTATACACCTAATATGATTTAGTCCTGGTTTCATTTCCTGAATCCTTGTGTTGCTTTTTCTTCCTGGATCTCATGCTCAATGCTGCCAGTTTCTTTGTCCCTGCAGGTGCAGACAAATTAGCATAAAGAGTAAGTTGCAGAATTGGAGAACAGCAAATTTGATTTCAAAGGCCATTTCAGATTGAGGTCCATTTGGTGGCATTAGAAGCAAAACTAATAAACAAACCAGATTTTTTTTTTCCTACCCAAATTGATTTTTTTGTTTTACTTGACAGTATCCCTTTCGAAGTAGAATATTTTATCAAATTCTGATTTTAGCTGTCATGTACGGTGTTTTTGTTGTTCCCTTTCTCATTATTGCTGACTGTTAAAGTTATGTGGGTTGGCAAAGGAAAATCTTTTCTTTTATAATAAAGGAGAATGCATTGCCATTCTATTGTCATTAGCTGCCTGCGTGTTTCACAACCTCACAGACGCAGCATATTGTCGTTTGCCATTGTGCTATCATGACTCCCATTTTGCAGATGGAAACAAAATTACAAAGAGACTTCAGGGCCATAGCTAGACTGAAAAGGCCCACTTCTGAAAAAAAACCGGGATTCCCGTTACTCTATCACTGTCTAAACATTTGTTTTAATGATTTCTCTCATAAAGAGTTACATGTATTTACCTGTTGTTCGGGGGTGGGGAGGGAGAGACTCTTCTGTAAACTGTGATAGGCGATCAGAGGAGGCCTGGGCTGAGTGCTGTGATCAGAGGAGAGGCCAGCATCTGGAATTCTCTGAGCATTCTCTGAGATCCTCTGAAGGGTACATCACAGCTCAGTGGGTAAGGTTCCTTTGATCGTAAGGTACAGTGACTGATGTCACTCCATGATGGAGAGTCCTCAAGAGTCACTCACATCAGCAGGAGGCAGTGACCTCGAAGGAAGGACAGAGCATGAGCCATGCTCCTCCCAGGCCTCGAAGCAGGTGGACCCAGATCCAGGATGGCACTCAGGGCTCCGTAAAGGGCTCTGGGGCCCTCCCTGTGTTGTCCTGCATGAATGTGCCTCGCTCCTGCCAAGCATTGGCTCCTATCTGCCCCCCTGCCGGCTTGCCTAGCGTTTCCTTCTGTGCACAGTGTCTGTCCTCTACCTTGGAGCCTTACTTACTCATGTTTTTTTTTCTGTTTTTTCATCTCTCCAGTTTGAAGCGGCCATTATGGCCATGATCCATCTGTGCTTTTCCTGTGCATCTCTCCAAGCTTGTTTCCACTGATTTAGACTTGATCCCTGCCACATTCACTATTTCCAATTGCTAAGAGTGAGAGAATCTGGCTTGCTTAAGTTCATGGGCCGAGCTAAGTCTATAGACAGGCTGTTCTCTGATGAGGTTCCCACATTTTTTTTCCCCCAAGGCCAGTATGTTTGTTATTATTATTATTTTTGTATGACTTAAGATAGTTGGTTTCATTTTCATTTGTAAGCATTGCAATAATTCCCATGCAAAAACCAAGACTGCATATGCTTGATGTCAATTGGCCAAAATCCAACTTGTGAGACTGGACATTCAGGATCACAATCAAAATGTTTCTTGACCTTTCCAGTAGTAGAAATCATGGTCACCCTTTGAGAGATCTGCAGGCCCCTGATCTCCCAAACACTGCAGGCTGTCCTCGGACTCTTGCAGAAAGAAGGGCCTGAGGAAGGGGCAGGGTGGGGGGCGGGGCAGCTTCCTGTGGGAGGAGCCTTGGGCAGGTGCTGGATTGGCCTGCCTAGTGACTGGTCTACTCATCTTTCTCAACTTTCCTAATACTATTCCTCACCTAGGAGGAGTTGGCAGCCTGTAAAGAAATGACTGGAAATTAATTCTTAGGAGCTAAAATATTTTCAAGGTCAGAAAAGGAGAAATCATTAAAGTGGCCATAGCTCCCAGACACCGTATTAAGAGCTTTGCATTTATGACTTCATTCCCTGCTCACAACAGCTTTCTAAAGTAGATATCACAGTCCTCACTGGGCTTAAATAACCTGTTCAAGACAAACCAGTACTGAGTAGAAAGGCTGCTATTCAAACCAGGTCTGTCTGACTGCAAAATCAGGACTGCAAATCATATTTTTTTCACATCAAACTACATCTCTTCCACTAGCGTTTTCTTCACCTGAGTCAAATTAACCATCTATGAACTAGTTTGATTGGCATTGGAGCCCCTGAGATGGAGGGAAGCAGCTTGGGGGGTTCAGCAGCCAGGAGCCCGTGCTCCCCCATTGTAGCGGTGGAGCTGCAGCGCCGCCCCCAGGTCCTTGCGCCCCCACAGCCGTGAACGCGCCCTGCGACGCCTTCTCTGACTTAGATTAACACAGATCCATCATTAATATGACAAATAGGCGCACCTGCAGGCTTAATTGCTTCAATTTTCTTGAGTCACTGATAGGTTTATGGCCGGCCTCAATTCCAGTAAAACCGCAGCAATCTAGATGGGACGAAAAAGTGTCTTCCTCCAATCAATCTCTTGAACAGTCCCAGACTCCAGCCCTGATGACAGACTTTCTCTCTAGACAGGGTAATTAAAGAGGCCGAGCTGGCTACTTTTAGAAGCCCCTTCGTCTTAGTTTTATCATCTATAACACAATATTAGAAACTCTAGACGGGAAGAATCTTTCCCTCTCCCATCCCTCCCCAAATGATTGGCCCTCCATCTTGGCAAAGACTGTATTTCCCTCTCCATTCGTCTCACTACAGAGGCCCGTCAGCTAGACTTTCTAGTTCACTCCCATAAGGCAAATGGAGGTGGTGAAGGGTCTCCATTGCAGTTTAGGGATCCCTCACCTAAGACGGAAAGGCCGACCCAGATAAAAGAAAAGCCGCATTTACACCAGAAGCTTTTTTCCTCCAAGACCAGGTCTGGCTGTTCATGAAAAACCGAAGGTAACACAGAGTAGTATGTAAACTATCCCTTAAATGATAGAGGAAACCTCTCACAAGAGGACAAAGCTATCCAGTCTGTGTTTTGTACTAAAGGGACAATTTAAGTATCAAAATTGAAAAAAAAAAAGGATTTGGAAAACTCTGATAGGTTATCATGTAGGAAAAATGTGTGCTAAATAGAAATTTTTTGACCAAAAATAGATTTTTATAACCATCAGGGGGTAGGATATAAGGATATAGGATAAGATATAAAGAACTGATGCCAGGTACTTCCCTGGTTAAGAATCAGCCTTCCAGTGCAGGGAACACGAGTCTGATCCCTGGTTGGTGAAGGCAGGTGCTGCTGGACAACTAAGCCGGTGCTCCGCAGTGTAGAACCAGCACCCAGCACAGTCAAGGCAAATATAAAACAGAAACAGAGTAACATACTTCGAGAATGAACGTCCGGTTGGGGCAGGGAGGTGGGGGGAGGGATAGTTAGGGAGTTTGGGATGAACAGGTACACAGTGCTGTATTTAAAATGGATAACTAACAAGGACTACTACACAGCACAGGGAACTCTGCTCAGTGTTATATGGCAGCCTGGCTGGGAGCAGGGTTTGAAGGAGAATGGATGCATGTACATGTATGACTGAGTCCCTTTACTATTCACCTGAAATTTTCACATTGTTAATCAACTATACTCTAATATAAAATAAAAAGTTAAGTAAAACGACTTGGAATGAAAAAAGTCAATTATGTGTATTTTTCACATCAGTTACACGTTGAAATAATAAGAGTTTGGATGTATTGGTATAAATAAAACCTAGCCTTAAAATTTAAATAAATAAAGTAAAATGTTTGAAAAGAAAAAAAAAGGTCAGAAAAACCTTAGATTCTCTCATGATTATAAATGAGAAAATGTTAAAATTAACTGATGGAATGACTTTTCTATTTTTGTACTGAAGAATTTGTGAATTTCCAGCAAGCATGTGACTTCCTAACATTTTAATTTCTTAAACAAGTAATATTGAGGACAAAGAGCACCCTAAACTGGGTAACAAGAACAGTTAAATTACTGGTGCTGCCTGAGACACGCCCATGCATCCCAAAGAACCTCAGACATGAAGTTAGGGAAAGTGAACAAAGTAATACTTCAACCTGATCTGTCAGACCTTCCCTGTTTGTAAGGATTCTGAGCACTTACTGGGGACAAGCCATCAAAGTTGACGCTAACGGATGCGATCTGTAAACACTTGTGCAGTAATTGAACCTAGCAGGCATGGAAGAGGTAAGCGCCTGTTAACAGTGGGAACCTAGAAAGGGAAGTCAAGTCTGAACGATCCTTGTTCTGTAGGGGTGTACCATACGTGTTGATCAAGGGCATCTACTTAGATTTTCAAAAAGCTCTGGCATGTGCTACCTTTGAAATGTATCTTTTTAAATGGTAAATTACTATCCTATTTGTTGGGCATGGAGTCTCAGTTATTAAAGCAGTAAATAATCAGTCTTCGTGCAAGGTTTAGAGGGTACTAACTTTATATACTAAGAAGTCGAATTGATGGAGACAGACTGCAAGAACATTAGAATCTATGTAGAGGACAGAAGAGAGTATGGTGATTTTCATGTCATCAACTTCAAGGTAACACTCTCCCAGATACAGGCTCTAGTTAGAGTTATAAAATAAAATATTCTTTTCCATACCATTAATGACTCAGGAAAATAACCTAGGGTTTATTAAAATCATTTTCTGAAAACATTGACCTGATATGCTATCCTCTCTGAAAAAAGAAGAATGAAATGGCATTATGAAGGGCTTGGGAAACACAGCAGCCCTCTACACTAAAGTAGAATCACATTGATTTTTTTTTAACTAGGAATAAAAAAGTTATTCTTGTCACCAATCTTTAATGATCATAATATTAGTAATAACTACAACTTTTATTTCTCATATTTCAAAACACCCCCATGTGCATTCTCACTTTTACGGCCCTGTGAGGTCGGTGTTTGTATTATTCCCATTTTTTGAAAGACTGAGAAACTGAGGCCTACAGATTTCAGCAGTATTAGGTGTAAGAACCTTGTCTCAGGTTTTTCTATATTAAAATCCTTCCTATTTCCACTACGTTGCATGAAGCCACTCCAGAGAATGCATGTAATGAACCTAGAGAAGTGTACAGAAAGGCAGCCGTAATGGTCAGCAGAAGTCGGTGTGGTTGTGTGAAGGCGGAATAAAAAGCCTGACACATGCTAGACACGACAGCCAAATAAGGATGAAAGAAATATGAATGAGTCTGTGGATACAAAGACTAAGAGAAGAATGTGATCCATATTCATCACATGAAGTATATGTGACCTTGTTTACCAAATACTCAACTGCCAAGACTCAAAGCTCTATTTGAAACCCCAAAGAGGTGGTGCTGTTCAGTGTATAAGTCATGTCCAACTCTTTGTGACCCCATGATGTGTGAAGGGCAAATGAAAAGTTCCACTTCACCCAGAAGGTATGATTCATAGGGAACTTATTTTCCAGTGTGCGGTACAATCAGAAAATATAGACGCAGTAAACAGAAAAAGATACTGAAAATTTTGTGAATGAAAGAGACATAGTTGCTAAGGAGTTGAGATCAGCTTTTAAGGCTGATGTCAGAGTGGGTATGGGCCCTTGACAGAATTGTCTTCCAGCTCTGTGCCTTTCTGGCCACAATTTGAGAGCTAGATGAGAAGCTATCAGCTGTCCCGAAGTTCTCGTCTTTGTGTCCTGACTGAAGTCTAATCATCCACTCATTTCACTTACCATCACTTGTGTTCACAGTTTAATGGCTTGATTGTGAAACATGGCTGTATTCCTTCAGAGTGTGCTCTTGCAGAAACAAGCTGAAAACCCAGCACCTTTTTTTGGTTATGCAAAACTCCACTAGCATTGTTTTAGTGGCATCTTCTAATTAACGGGCTAGAGCTACTAAGTAGTGAATAGAAATGTCAGTGCCACCTGTTAATTTCCTGATCTTTGGTTCTGGTAGGGTATGGAGGAGAACTAACCATAGGAAGTCACCTTACAGTGGAAATATGTGTGGAGCGCTACTAAAAATTAAAAATTAAACTCTAGAAGAAATGCAATGCCCTTTAGGGTATGGAAACCAAGGGCAGAAAACCAAGAAGAAGGGAGCAAGGAAGACATATGAGCAAGAAGGATGATTAGAAATTAGTCTTATAGCAGAAACTATATGTTAGGGTCTTTCATAGGGAAGAGGCAGGGAAGTATGGTGTTTCAGAGCTCAGACCCTGGAGCTACACAGCCTGTTTGAACCTAGTCTCTTTCACTTGCTAAATGTATGATGCTAGACAAGTTACTTTACTTTTCTGTACCTCAGCCCTCTCACTTGGAATTGGTATCCAACTCATAATTTCTGTGAAGATGAAATGAGTTAATGTATTCCAAAGCCCTTAGATAGCACCTGACATACATACTTCAAAGGCATTAGCTATATTGTATATTGGGTTAATAGACAATCTGGGGACTGGTGCTTTTTCATGTACCCAGATAATGCTTTCCCACTCTTGACTTGATCAAAGTCAAAAAAAGGGAATATATAGACAGATTATCAAGTCCTGTTCATGTGTCAGCCCTCCCCATTTTCAGGACCATGCGGATAATAACAAGGACACCGCCCCACCTCTCTCCTACCGCCGTGGTCAAGGCGGGCAAGAGTTGGAGTCGATGTGTTGGCCTGCATGCTGATGATCCTGCACTGGCCCTGTCTTTTACCCAGTGGCAAGTGGAAAGGGTAAGGGTTCAGGAAGAGTGTGTTCCCTTCCTAGAGTCACGATGCCAAAGTCATGACCAGTTACCTGACCTCTTGTGTCTCACTTCCCTAAGCCGGAGATGATGATAATAATAGTACCTGCCTTTCACCCGTCAAATAGCTTAACGAGAACATATGTGTTTAGCCCATTACCTACCACAGAGCTAGTGCTCAGTGTAAGTAGCTGTTGTGAAAAATAGTAATAATTATCCATTGTTGTGCTTTATCTTGTTAGCTTCAGCCTAATCATCACATCACTGAGAACTTTACGGACACTAAACTTGGCCTGTGCAAAGCATGAATGAGTGTAAACTCTTGTAATAGGGATTGGAAAAAAGAGGAAACCATCCTTGGCTCCATGATGTACATATGATTATCTGAACCCAGAAGTTCAAACGCACACCCACAGAGCAGTGCCTGGCACAGAGAGGAGCTGGAGGAATGCAGGAGGCGTGAGGGGTGGTGCGGTTGACCAATGCAAAGTGGAAGCCTGTTTTCTAAAATACACCCCTTGTGAGGAATACATGGTTCCCGCTTTTCACTGTCAGTCCCATAATGAGTATTTTTGGGGGGACTGTAGAGGAGGGAGGGTTGTAGAATTAAGGTGGAGTAGGGAGAGGGCTTGGAGAAGGGAATGGCAACCCATTCCAGTATTCTTGCCTCGGAAATCCAATGGACAGAAGAACCTAGCGGGGTACAGTCCACGGGGTCACAAAGAGTCGAACATGACACTCACACATGGGAAGAAGGCTATAAGAAAGAAAGAGGAGAAAAGTGGAAAGATGTCAGCAACTGGTACTGTCAATACTTTATTCCCAGCTGAGCAGCAACGTATTTTAGCAATCAAGTGCCCTTGTATTTCCTTTAAATCATTATCTTTCATCCGGCAGAGACTAGATGGCTAGATTAATATTTCCCTGGAGATATCTGTCAGGTTACTTAGAGGTCATCTTGACCTCTTTTGTAAGGAACATTTACACAATAGCCTGCAGAAATGGGCCCAAGATAGTGTCTAGTGTCTTTAGACCAGTAGCTGGAATCCAGGAAGAAGTAGATCTGATCCCCCAGGGGAGTCTGTCACAGGGAAATCACATCAGCTTGTCATGTGATTTGTATACTAGTATGAATTGGTTAATAACTCAATTTCATTCCCAGGTCTATAAGCCCAAACTCTTGAAACTCCTGACGGTATTTATTATTGATGTGTATCTTCTGTGTATCTAATTCATTAAGCTGACATACAAGCACCGTGGTTCATGATTTCTTGGTAAAATCAGCATCGCTTTGGTAGACAGCACAGGTTGATAGAAAGAGCACTGTGGGAGTCAGAAAGCTGGATTTGAGACTTTTTGTCTCTGTCACTTTACCTCTAATCCTTGAGATCATCAGTTACCCTCTTTGGCCTTCAGTCCTAATTCTGTAAAACCTACCACTGCAGAGGACTGATGAATGAACAGACAAGAGGCCTTATAAGAAAGGCCTTTTTAAGTTGAAACACAGTGGTATAATAGGAATTTTCCATGTGCCATAGAATGCTGTCCCACTCCCCTTTCTCGCCTTGAAAAACACAACAGAGACGCAGAAGACTGCTACCACTTCTCAGCTTCACTTCATAGGAACTGATGATTCAGCCTCTTATATGGTGATTGCAGTTCGAAGGAAGATAAAAAATAAAACCAGAGAGTCTTAGGGTGAGAAGAGGCTTTAGAAGCTACTTTGACCCCTCTTTTCCGTAGGAGAAAGTAGTTTAGAGAGAAGAGCTTAGGCAGATGACTGGCTGACTGTCTAAGGCTCCCTGACTGTATGTGTGCTGCAAGAGGGCAGTGCTCAAGGTCAGACAGGGGAGCTCACAGGTCTGTAGGAATGGGGTAGAAAGCTCTGTCTCCCATGTATTAAGTTAACCTTAAAAATGCATTCATTCCAATATACAGTGGGTATAGACAAACACCGTTTGATTGCACTTATACAAGGCATATAGAATAATCAAATTCAGGGTCAGAAAGTACATTGGTAGATGCCCAGGGGCAGAGGAGGGTTTAAAGGGGTGAACAGGGGAAGTGGAAAGTTAGTGTTTAATGGGGACAAAGTATCAGTTTAGGAAGGTGAAAAATTTGTGAGATGGATGATGATGAGAGTTACACCAAAATGTGAATGTACTTAGTGCCACTGAACTGTACAGATAAACATGGTTAAAGTAGTATGTTTTATATTATGTGGCATTTACCACAATAAAAAAATTTTTAAATAAAGCTTTGTCCCCCAAGGAGAAAATGAGGATAGAAGGTTCCCCTTGAGTGCAATTCAGCTCAGTTCAGTTCAGTCAGTCATGTCCAACTCTTTGTGACCCCATGGACTGCAGCACTCCAGGCTTCCCTGTGCATCACCAACTCCCAAAGTATATCAAACTCATGCCCATTGAGTCGGTGATGCCATCCAACCATCTCATCCTCTGTTGTCTCCCGTTTCTCCTGCCTTCAATCTTTCCCAGCATCAGGGTCTTTTCCAGTGAGACAGCTCTTCACATCAGGTGGCCAAAGTATTGGAGTTTTAGTTTCAGCATCAGTCCTTCCAATGAATATTCAGGACTGATTTCCTTTAGGATGGTCTGGTTGAATCTCCTTGCAGTCCAAGGGACTCTCAAGAGTCTTCTCCAACACCACAGTTCAAAAGCATCAATTCTTCGGTGCTCAGCTTTCTTTATAGTCCAACTCTTACATCCATACATGACTACTGGAAACACCATTGCGTTGACTAGATGGACCTTTGTTGGAAAAGTAATGTCTCTGCTTTTTAATTTGCTGTCTAGGTTGGTCATAACTTTTCTTCCAAGAAGCAAGCCTCTTTTAATTTAATGGCTGCAGTCACCATCTGCAGTGATTTTGGAGCCCAAGAAAATAAAGTCTGTCACTGTTTCCATTGTTTCCCCATCTATTTGTCATGAAGTGATGGAACCAGATACCATGATCTTAGTTTTCTGAATGTTGAGTTTTAAGCCAACTTTTTCACTCTCCTCTTCCACTTTCATCAAGAGGCTCTTTAGTTCTTCTTTGCTTTCTGCCATAAGGGTGGTGTCATCTACATATCTGAGGTTATTGATATTTCTCCTGGCAATCTTGATTCCAGATTGTGCTTCATCCAGCCCAGCATTTCTCATAATGTACTCTGCATATAACTTAAATAAGCAGGATGACAATATACAGCCTTGACATACTCCTTTCCCGATTTGGAACCAGTCTGTTGTTCCATGTCCAGTTCTAACTGTTACTTCTTGACTGCATACAGATTTCTCAGGAGGCAGGTAAGGTGGTCTGGTATTCCCATCTCTTGCAGACTTTTCCACAGTTTGTTGATATCCACACAGTCAAAGGCTTTGGCATAGTCAATGAAGCAGAAATAGATGTTTTTCTGGAACTCTCTTGCTTTTTTGATGATCCAGATGTTGGCAGTTTGATATCTGGTTCCTCTGCCTTTTCTAAATCCAGCTTGAACATCCAGAAGATCACAGTTCATCTACTGCTGAAGCCTGGCTTGGAAAATTTTGAGCATTACTTTACTAGCATGTGAGATGAACAATTGTGTGGTAGTTTGAGTATTCTTTAGGATTGGAATGGGCACTGACCTTTTCTAGTCCTGTGGCCACTGCTGGATTTTCCAGATTTGCTGGCATATTGAGTGCAGCACTTTCACAGCATCATCTTTTAGGATTTGAAATAGCTCAACTGGAATTCCATCACCTCCACTAGCTTTGTTCATAGTGATGCTTCCTAAGACCCACTTGACTTTGCATTCCAGGATGTCTGGCTCTAGCTGAGTGATCACACCATTGTGGTTATCTGGGTCGTGAAGATCTTTTTTGTATAATTCTTCTGTGTATTCTTGCCGCCTCTCCTTAATATCTTCTTCTGTTAGGTCTGTACCATTTCTGTCCTTTATCGAGCCCATCTTTGCATGAAATGTTCCCTTGGTATCTCTAATTTTCTTGAAGAGATCTCTAGTCTTTCCCATTCTGTTGTTTTCCTCTATTTCTTTGCATTGATCACTGAGGAAGGCTTTCTTATCTCTCATTGCTATTCTTTGAAACTCTGCATTCAAATGGGTATATCTTTCCTTTTCTCCTTTGCCTTTTGCCTCTTCTTTTCTCAGCTATTTTTAAGGCCTCCTCAGACAACCATTTTGCCTTTTTGTATATCTTTTTCTTGGGGATGATCTTGATCAGGGAATGTCTTAGAGGCTGAATGAAGCCTATTTCCTATATATATATAAAAAAAAAAAAGAGTATCACTAAGAATTTTGTGTCCAGCAACCCACAGCATCAATTACTGAGTGTTTTGCCTTATAGCAAGCTCAGGGGATTTGGCTGAGCTTGGGCCATGGATAGCTTGGGCATCCATGGGCATGGATAACTTGACATCATCTGTGAAAGCCCCAGTGGCCAGATATTAAAGCAGACAGTGTAAGTGAGATTTTATCAGAGATATCTAAGGAACGTTCAATTTTTTAAGGAGCATTGGAGAGATATACAAGTATGACTTGGCCAAGTTCCTCACTGGAACTGAGCTGATTCTTAATGGTTCCTGGGCTTAGGAAGACTTTTAGGCAGCTTGTGACAGTTAAAGTTACACTTGGCTTAACTCTCCCAATGATTATTACTCAATTTTGGAATTTCTATGAGTGATACTAATGGTGAAAACAAAAAAAAACATAGTATTAATAATGACAATATTGATGTTGATGGGTATTCATTGTATGCCACATATTGCTAAGCACTTTACTTCTATTATCTTGGATTGAGATGTGTAAACACCATCTTCCAACAACACAAGAGACAACTCTACACATGGACATCACCAGATGGTCAATACAAAATCAGACTGATATATTCTTTGCAGCCAAAGATGGAGAAGCTCTATACAGTCAGCAAAAACAAGACAGAGAGCTGACTGTGGCTCAGATCATGAACTCCTTATTGCCAAATTTAGACTTAAATTGAAGAAAGTAGGGAAAACCACTAGACCATTCAGGTACAACATAAATCAAATCCCTTAAAATTATACAGTGGAAGTGACAAGCAGATTCAAGGGATTAGATCTGATAGACAGAGCGCCTGAAGAACTATGGACACAGGTTTGTAACAGTGTACAGGAGGCAGTGATCACAACCATTCCCAAGAAAAAGAAATGTAAAAAGGCAAACTGGTTGTCTGAGGCAGCCTTGCAAATAGCTGAGAAAAGAAGACAAGTGAAAGGCATAGGAGAAATGGAAAGATACAGCCATCTGAATGCAGAGTTCCAAAGAAGAGCAAAGAGAGATAAGAAAGCCTTCCTAAGTGATCAATGAAAAGAGATAGAGGAAAACAATAGAATAGGAAAGACTAGAGATCTCTTCAAGAAAATTAGAGATACCAAGAGAACATTTTGTGCAAAGATGGGCACAATAAAGGACAGAAATATTATAGACCTAGCAAAAGCAGAAGATATTAAGAAGAGGTGGCAAGAAAACACAGAATTATACAAAAAAGATCTTCATGACCCAGTTAGCCACAATGGTGTGATCACTCACCTGGAGCCGGACATCCTGGAGTGTGAGGTCAAGTGGGCCTTGGGAAGCATCACTATGAACAAAGCTCGTGGAGGTGATAGAATTCCAGCTGAGCTATTTCAAATCCTAAAAGATGATGCTGTGAAAGTGCTGCACTCAATATGCCAGCAAATTTGGAAAATTCAGCGGTGGCCACAGGACTGGAAAAGGTCAGTTTTCATTCCAATCCCAAAGAAAGGCCATGCCAAAGAATGTTCAAACTACCGCACAATTGCACTCATTCTCCATGCTATGCTTCAACAGAACAGATAACTTCAAAAAGATGTTCAAGCTGGGTTTAGAAAAGGCAGAGTAACTAGAGATCGAATTGCCAACCTCCATTGGAAAAGGAAGAAAAAGTAAGAGAATTCCAGAAAAACATCTACTTCTGCTTCATTAACTGTGCTAAAGCCTTTGGTGGATCACAACAAACTGGAAAAAATTTTTTTTTCCTTTTATTTTAATATAAATTTATTTATTTTAATTGGAGGCTAGTTACTTTACAATATTGTATTGGTTTTGCCATACATCAACATGAATGCTCCACGAGTTCCCCATCTTGAACCCCCCTCCCACCTTCCTCCCCATACCATCCCTCTGGGTCATCCCAGTGCACCAGCCCCAAGCATCCTGTATCATGCATCGAACCTAGACTGGCGATTCATTTCACATATGATATTATATATGTTTCAATGCCATTCTCCCAAATCATCCCACACTTGCCCTCTCCCACAGAGTCCATAAGACTGTTCTATACATCTGTGTCTCTTTTGCTGTCTTCATACAGGGTTACTGTTACCATCTTTCTAAATTCCATATATATGCATTAGTATACTATATTGGTGTTTTTCTTTCTGGCTTACTTCACTCTGTATAATAGGCTCCAGTTTCATCCACCTCATTAGAATTGATTCAAATGTATTTTTTTTAATGGCTGAGTAATACTCCATTGTGTATATGTACCACAGCTTTCTTATCCATTCATCTGCTGATGGACATCTAGGTTGCTTCCATGTCCTGGCTATTATAAACAGTGCTGCGATGAACATTGAGGTACATGTGTCTCTTTCAATTCTGGTTTCCTCGGTGTGTATGCCCAGCAGTGGGATTGCTGGGTCATATGGCAGTTCTATTTCCAGTTTTTTTAAGGAATCTCCACACTGTTCTCCATAGTGGCTGTACTAGTTTGCATTCCCACCAACAGTGTAAGAGGGTTCCCTTTTCTCCACACCCTCTCCAGCATTTATTGCTTGTAGACTTTTGGATCTCAGCCATTCTGACTGGCGTGAAATGGTACCTCATAGTGGTTTTGATTTGCATTTCTCTGATAATGAGTGATGTTGAGCATCTTTTCATGTGTTTGTTAGCCATCTGTATGTCTTCTTTGGAGAAATGTCTGTTTAGTTCTTTGGCCCATTTTTTGATTGGGTCATTTATTTTTCTGAAATTGAGCTGCAGGAGTTTCTTGTATATTTTTGAGATTAATCCTTTGTCAGTTGCTTCATTTACTATTATTTTCTCCCATTCTGAAGGCTGTCTTTTCACCTTGCTTATAGTTTCCTTCTGGAAAATTCTTAAAGAGATGGGAATACCAGACCACCTTATCTGCCTCCAGAGGAATTTGTACGCAGGTCAAGAACCAACAGTTAGAACCAGACATGGAACAACAAACTGGTTGAAAATTGGGAAAGGAGTATGTCAAGGCTGTACATTCTCACACTGCTTATTTAACTTATATGCAGAGTACATCATGAGAAATGCCAGGCTGGATGAAGCACAAGCTGGAATCAAGATTGCCAGGAGAAATATCAATAACTTCAGATATGCAGATGATACAACCCTTATGGCAGAAAGTGAAGAGGAACTAAAGAGCCTCTTGATGAAAGTGGAAGATGAGAGTGAAAAAGCTGGCTTGAAAATCAACATTCAAAAAACTAAGATCATGGCATCTGGTCCCCTCACTTCATTGCAAATAGATGGGGAAACAATGGAAACAGTGACAGATTTTATTCTCTTAGGCTTCAAAATCACTGCAGATGGTAACTGCAGCCATGAAATTAAGACACTTGCTTCTTGGAAGAAAAACTGTGAAAAACCTAGACAGCATGTTAAAAAGCAGAGACATTACTTTGCCAACAAAGGTTCGTCTCGTCAAAGCTATGGTTTTTCCAGTAGTCATGGATGGATGTGAGAGATGGACTATAAAGAAAGCTGACCGCCAAAAAATTAATGCTTTTGAACTGTGATGTTGGAAAAGACTCTTGAGAGTCCTTTGGACTGCGAGGAGATACAACCAATCCATCCTAAAGGAAATCAGTCCTGAATATTCATTGGAAGGACTGATGCTGAAACTGAAACTCCAATACTTTGGCCACCTGATGCAAAGCACTGACTTGTTAGAAAAGACCCTGATGCTTGGAAAGTTGAAGGCAGGAGGAGAAGGGGATGACAGAGAATGAGATGGTTGGATGCCATCACCGACTTGATGCATATGAATTTGAGCAAGCTCCAGGAGTTGGTGATGGACAGGGAAGCCTGGCATGCTGCAGTCCATGGGGTCGCAAAGAATCGGACACAACTGAGCGACTGAACTGACTGAGAAGTGTAAAATGAAGGAATAGGGACTGAAGTAGTGGAAAAGAACCATAGCCTTGAAGCCAAAAGACATAGGAATTTCCCCCTGTAACTTTAGTATTTACAACTGGGTGAACTTGGTCAAGTAGGTTGACTTTTTGGAGCTCCCTGTTTGTAAAATGGGAATATAAATACCCCCATTAAAGCATCGTTGAAGATTAAATTAGCTTGTGAATGTTGAAAGGGCTTCTTTGCAGAGCCAGCTTGTAATAGGTACATCATTGCTGGTTGGGTTGAGTCACAGATGATAAGAACAGAAATACAAGGTAGGAAAAGTCATCAGAAATGGAAATGAGTCAAGACTGTTTAGGAGAAGCAGAGGGCCAACCTCCTTATGTAAGTCATGCGCAGGTGATACTTTGTCATTATCGTCCTCTTCCCCTCCGTTTTATAAGCTGAGAGCTAGTGAGGGAACGTCGCTGTTCGAGATCAGAGAATTAGAGCAAATATTAAGCTCTTTGTCAATAAAAGACTGGAGTACAAGAGGGAGGACTGAGAGTGAACATAGCTCTCACTGGATCTACCGGACAGTTTCCTTGCAATCTCCCTGTAGCCAGTGTCCTGGTTTTCCCAAACCCATGTGTCCATATTGCTTTCAATGCTACGCTGCAGCCAAGTGGCCCCCAAGGACTTGCAAAGCTCAAATCAGCATTCCGATTGTGAGACTGCAGGCTTGAAAATGACTTATTCTCATTACAATGTACAAAATGATCCATAAATATGTATTTTAATATTACAGAGTTTAAATATTATTACACATCTTACTTGATGTCAGATTTTGTTAAATGTGTGCCGTTATCTCAATTTACAAAGGTCAGTCAGATGGCAGTGGAGAATAGAACTAGATATATTTAAAAATCTTTTTACCCGTACATCTGTAGCCCAGATAACCCTGCCTTTTTCAAAGAGCTTTGGGCTTTTTTTTTCCCCTTTCAAATGAGACTTTAATGAGTATCATGTGGATAAACTCTTTGCAGAGGTTTGAAAAGATCCAGAGAAACACTGTCGTAGGAACAAGCAAAGCATTTTGGATGAAATCATAAGCCATTTGAATGTCTCCTCATCTCTCTGGTTGTGTCAGAACCTTTTGGCCGCATTTTCCCCCCACAGGAATGTTTTCATCTTCATGGCTAGGTAAATAGAATGTTCGAAGAGTTGCTCAATTGCTATTCATGCCAGCACACAGTAGCAGAGAGTGACCTACTTCCAGCAGCATCCATAGAAAGCTTCACTGCTTTCCATCAAGTCCGATTTACAAAACCACCCTCCGCTTTCTGCAGCTTCTGCCTCCACCCACCCCTAGAGGCAACATACTATATGAGTCCTTATTTCTCTCTCCCATCACTCCTTCTTTCCATATCTGTTTATTTTAGTCAGTTGTAAACCTCTCCAGAAAACAGAGAAGTGGATGGGTAAGCAGCTTTTAAGGAAGCTGACATTTCTGATTTTTAGAATATAGCTCTATAAAGGGCTATTGGTGAGGCTGCCGAGAGAGATCAGATGCAATTTTCTTCTTTAGACTACCCTTGTCCACATAAACACGAAAAGTAAAAAGTCATTTGAGACCCTTTGTTGACATCTGTAGGCTAGATAATTCTTTCTTACTGGGGGGCTGCTAATTAGAGTTCCCTCTAAGTCACTATAGTTCCCTATAGGTCCCTGTCTTGAGTTTCAATGTAACCAGTCTATAAACGGATAGGCTGGACTAAGCTGGAAGCATCCCAAAACCCAAGAGGAAAGTCTGATTTGGAAAAACTTCCAGAGACGTTTATCTCATTGGCATGCAGAAATTTACTCAGCCTGCACCTGATTTGGGGTGTGACTAGAGCCAGTGTCATTGAATACGATGGTTAGAACTGGGAGGGGTTGGTCCTCAGAGACCTCCTAGTCTCATCATTTGAAGATGAGAAAAGTGGGCTCTGGGGAAATTACAGCAACCTGATTCTCCTGCGTCCCCCACCCCCACCCCAACGCAAAGCTCTCTTTAACCTGCCATTCCATTTCTCAGCATGGGATCATTAATGATTTGAGGCTGTCTTATTTTTGCCATTGAGAGCAAATGTCACCAAGCAGAGGAAATAGAAATTCAATTATCCCTCTCCTGGTCAGAAGTGGAAATTTCTATTCCAAATCTCAGAAAGTCAAAAAGATTCCAGTTACTTGGAAAAGGAACATCTTGTTCTTCTGTTGGGCGAGAGATTCTTAAATTTTAAGCCATTTTGCTGTGAAGCTTTTGCTCATATAGTTGTGTGTGGGGGCAGAGGAGTGAGAATGAGATAATAAGCAGCAGCTCCGTGGTCGACCGTGTGTTGAATAGAAGAACCACAAACAGAGTTCCGTTTCCAGTTGTGTTCTGGACATGTTTACAAAAGAATTACCTGGCTATGTTATCTGTCACTTGATTATTCACTTAGCCAAGCCTATGTAGGCACAAACTTCGGGCAAATCATTGGTGTTCCTGGCATCCGTGCTGGTGGATTTTTTTAGACCTAGTAGGGCACCTTATTGTATGTGGCTCTCTCTCTGGGATGTGGGATTGCATCACTTCAGAACTCCGTACCAGATGGTACCGGCAGCAAGAGGTGTGGAGACCCAGCCAACTCAACCCATGGGATATTGTTTCTCTGGCTGGTCTCCTGTCCGTGCTTCTCCTGACTTTGTCCTTTCTCTCTGCATCCATCTCCTTTGCCTGATTTTCATCTGTCCCTTATCCTTCCTCACAGATGGCCAGGACACTAATGTGCTGCTCTCATTATGTTGATGGAACAACTTGGGGTCTTTAGAGGCTGCTGTTCCCGAAGCAATAAAGACTTGGGTCACGTTTGATACCAGAGTAAAGATTTACAGGATAATTAGTGATCCTCTGCTGTTATTAACCCCTGACCTTTAGCAGGCTATTTTCTTACAGAGGTGTTGAAAGTTACTGCCATTGTTAACAGTTTCCGTCCGAAGACCATAATGAGAGCATGTGGGAAACATAGACCTACCATTAATACCTTTCAAACTCTGAAGTCGGGGGCGGGGGCGATTAAAAAAAGAATGGAAGAAAAAGGTGTAATTCTATCACAGGCCTACCTTTGGTCGCCTTTATGTTAGTCACTGATGGACAAGACCCACTTGTTGCCCTTAGTTTGGGATAATTAGCTTATCACCACTAAAGTTCTGAGCTCAATCCTTGTGGCAGAGAACAACTCAGAATGGCAGGGTAGATAGCAGAGGTTGAATGGGTGGCTAGATTCTATTTTTAGAGATGTTCCCTTTCGCTTGTAATTCTTTCATGAAGAATATGAAGCTCTTCACAATACCACACTTAATAGAATTGAAAAAACAACCAAGCAAAACTAATAACCCATAGACACTCCCCCTCCAATCCCCTAATGGCAGGGAATTTCATGGTTGTGCATTTTATTTGTCTTCCAATTGATCCAGTCCTTTTCTAACTCTGCTCTGGGGAGCCCCTTCCGAAGCCATATTAGATTTGGTTTGGAGGCAAGGTTTTTAAGATTAACAATGAATTTAAAAATCCTGATCTAAGCAAAGTCTTCTAATAGTCATGGCCATCAAGGGGTATCACCCTCAATCTTGAAAGACTGCGGGGTCAGTTCATCAGGTGCCCTTAACAAGAGGCTAAGAATGGACAAGTTAATGCTTCCTTCTGGCTTGACGTCAACACCTGAGCCACCTCATTACTACTCAGCTGGATTTAGCGTGAAACTCAGCCTTGCCAGGAGAGGGAAAGGGGACCCAGAATGCCAGGTCTGCTCTAAGCCACTCTTAAGTTATTCAGTAAATTAAAGGATCTTTGAGAATTTCCCAAGTTAAAATCCACATTTGACTTTAAATTGCCAGATTCTTTGAAAGAGGACATCATGCATCTGGTCCTCGATGAAGTTGTCCTTTGGGCAGATTCTGATACTCTGATGTGATGCGTCGTCTTAGCAGGTCAGTTCAGGGACTCAGTGTGAAGCGATGCCTAAAGAAGGACCAGGGATTTCTGCAGTGAGTTTTGGGTGTCCTAAGCTAACCCCTCAGAAAGACAGTGTGGCAAGCTCAGAGCATGCAGGCTAACATTAGAACAATGACTAAGGCCTATGTAAGAGTGAGTTCATCTCACTCTCCTCCTCTCTGCCTTTGCCCGTCCCAGGTTATTCTGTAGTATGACTTTCCTTGCCTAAGGTCCTGTCTTCCTGGTTCTCTATTGTGTGCAGAAGCTCCAAGGTTTCTTTCTTAGAATCTACATATCTATACCAGCCTGGATGAGAACCTTTCTCACCAACTTGCAGTCCAGTCTGAAGATGGGCCTGGCCCCTACAGTCTCTGATCACATCATCCCTAACGTGTCCACTGTGTGGTCAAGAGAAAGGGGAGACGTAGAGTGAGGTTAGACTGGAGTGAAGATTTGACATTGCTTGGGACATTGAAATCATTGTCTTTTAAGGTGCTCATGTGAAGCACACCCTTTGGATTTAGAATTGTGGACTGGCAACTTAAAAAGGATCTTAAAATTCATCGATGCAGCTCCTCCGTATACAGAGAAGAAAACCCAAGCCTGATGTCTCATTTAAGGTTCCTCCAGACCGAGGTCTTAGTATTGTGGTCTCTGTGGAATAGAGGATCAGCATGACGGTGAGACTGTGACCGAGTCTCATCTGTTGCTGCTCTTTCTGTTCTTCATCTCTATAATCATGGCTTTATTCATCCTTCTGTTTAATAAAGCCAAGGGTGACTTTGCATTGGGGCTCAACTCCTTAAACTGGCATTCACAGCTTTTACAGTTGACCCCAGTCTGGCTTTTCAGCCCCAGTTCTCCACTACTGCCCTGCGTGTCTTCACTCTGCAGCATAACCAGACCTCCCGCGGTTCTGCAAGCATGCAGCACCTGCTGTTCTTTATACACACTGTTCTCTTCATCTCGAATTGCCTCCCAACACTTCTTCCCATTTTATCCCTTCCCAAGGGAACAGGCCCAGCCAAGTTCCACCCTCTCACCCAGCACTGCTGTTACTGTTTAGAGTAGTTATTCATGGCTCTGTCTTCAGTTTCTTACTAGACCAACACCTCCCTGAGAGTAGAAAACCTGCAGCACAACTTGCTAAATGTGGCAAATAGAGTGGACTTTCCAGGTGGCTCAGTGGTAAAGAATCCGCCTGCCAGTGGAAGAGATGTGGGTTTCATTCCTGGGTTGGGAAGATCCCCTGGAGGAGGAAATGGCAGCCCACTCCAGTGTTCTTGCCTGGGAAGTCCCACGGGCAGAGGAGCCCATGTAGAGTCAGACACGGCTAAGCGACTAAACACCAATAACAGGGTGTGCTCCAAGGATCTTGGCTGAATACAAGAATAAATGGCATCCTGGTTTCTGTGTGTTTCAGACATTCAAAAATTTTGGAGGTGCTGAGATCCATAAGGTTCATGGAGGGGAAGCTTGGAAGGACTGGAACGCTAAAAGAGAGGGCAGCCCTACCTCTTTGGAGATCTCAGCCCCACAGTATGATAGATGGCCATGGTGGTACCCTGAGATGACACTGGCTCCTCTTGGCACTTGTTTTATTCAGTACACTGGCAAAGGCTCTGTTGGAGCCTCATCCACAGCCCTCAGGAGGCCTTGGACTAAAGTAACTATTTGATCACGTCCCATATTTGCTGCTTCAGAGTCCCAGGTCAGGTTTGCATTGATCAAGCAATTTCTGAGCATTTATTGTTCTTGAGCCATTTTGCTGACATCCAGACCAACGTGATTACACTGATGTTCCAAGCCTCTGATCTCAGCCCCCCTGTGATGAAATTCACAAGACATTTACTGTCCCTGTGTGGTTTTTCTTTGGTTAACCCAGGCCAGATAGAGCATAAGTACATAACTTTCTGGTTTAGCGTTTTAGCTCTCCCATGCCAGATGTTGCCAGGAGAGGTGGGAAAAAGCCAAGGAGGAACCTATCATTCTGTAATTATGTTTAATCTAAAAAATGACAGCCACCTTCAGTGGCAGGTATGGTAACTTCCTTCTTTTGCCCTTTGCCCTCTATGATGGTTCTGGTCTGGACAGAAACAGAATATAATTTTCCGAAGGAATTTGGCATCAACTCATAGATAGGTTCAGAGGGCTGGACTGGAAGCCAAGGGTAGAGATTCTGTGTTCTCAGCCCACGTCCCCATATACCCACTGCACCTGTTCCTTCCTTGTTACTATTACCCCTAGAATCTTGAAGCAGAACTCCTTCCTTCCCAAAAACAGTCTTGGCTGCCTCTGGGTGCAGGATTTCTTCTGGAGGGTGGTGAAAAGTTTCTGGATTAGAGTGGTGATGGTCGCACAACTTTGTGAATATGCTTAAACCCACTGAATTGTATATATTTGAGAGGGTGAATTTTATGGTTTGTGAATTATATTTCAATTGTAAAATAACTCATGGAATACCAAGACTTTGTGCAAAGACTTAAAGTACTGCAGCACAAAAACTCCTAAAAGACCCCACGGACTTTAAACTCAATGTCTTCCCCCTTTATGCATGTTCGAAGGTCGTGTTGTCTGATGCGTGTGTTGGAGGTTGAGGAGATCTGATAGAAGTTCCTTCATCTGTCTTAGTCCCTGTTCTGTGTCAGGCTGGGGTGACTTTGGTCTGGGTATTTACTTGTCTTTGCTTCCACAGTTAAAACAGAGCTAATGAGCCTGACCTCCTTGATGAGGGTCTCCTGGGAGATAAAAAGCCGGTTTGTTGAGTGCTTTAGAGGTATCATGTGCTGGATTCCTCTTGAATAGTTACAGGAAGGGCTAAAGAGGCACCCAGCATGTGCAGAATAAATTCCAAGGTGGGTTAGAGCAAGTGCAGGGAAGAGGCTGAATGTGTGTTGCTCTAGATGATTTAATTAGGCCATTAAGTGCTCTATTAGGGGCTGTTGCTGCTTGTAATTTTTTAATTTAAACTTATATTTCATATTGGAGTAGAACTCATTAACAATGTCGTGATAGTTCAGGTGCATCACAAAGCGACCCAGCCGTACATATACATGTGTCTATTCTCCCCCTAACTCCCTCCCCATCCAGACTGCCACATAACACTGAACAGATTTCCCTGTGCTATACAGGAGGACCTTGTTGGTTATCCATTTTAAATACAGCAGTGTGTACATGTCCATCCCTGCCTGTGACTTTTATGTCTGTGGTGAGGAGGAGATAGAGTTTGGTTTCTACCGCAGCTGCAGGAAACAGACCTGGGAAGGGGAAGAGTGTCTCCCAGGAGGAATCTTCCAGTGCTTTGATGTGGAGGCCTGAGTGCTTAGAAAGTGTAAGTGCTGGGGAGTGGGGTTTGTGATTGCAGGGCTTGTGATGAAGCATGGTGTGGTAGCCACAGGTCGACCCAGGTACCCACAGAGGTGTGCCCAAGGGTGTCTGTTTACCCGGAAATCTTAAAAAATCCTTAGAGGAAAGGTGGATTTGGGAAGCCCGTGTCACTTCCTCACTTAACGAATGGAGCTGTGCCTGGGGGAAGGCCGGGCTGGGCTGCAGGGCATGTTCCATTCTCATACCCTCTGCCCACTGCAGTGTCCTCCGTGCCAGTCACTTCGAGAGCATAGACAGCTGACCAGCCCAACAGTCCTCCTCTTCCTTCTCCGTATTCTCCTATCCGTGTCTGAATGTCCATTCCCCACATCTCTGTCTACTTAACAAAGTCCAGTCTTCAAGGCCCAACACCATAACATCTTCTTTTGGCAAGTCTTCTTTCCTTCCATCGTCCACCCTCTATCCAAGCAAGATTACTCTCTCCTTCTGTCTCCACAAAGCTTTTACGCATGTGGTGTCACAGGACACATTCACTCACAGTGGGTTGCTTTGGAGAACTTGTCGAGGATTTCATTCAGTTTAGTCTCTGGGTGTCTAGAGCAGTGCCGGTGCATATGCAGCATATATCCAGTGCGTGTAGGTTAAATAAATTAAAGAATAAATATATAAGTAAATACATACAGCAGAACATCATTTGTACACTCCCACAAATAGTGAAAGATATTTATAAACTCGATAAATATTTAAAATTGCTTTCCTCTTTATGATTGTGGTACTTGATGAAAATACTCTTCTAGATGGATCTTATTAAATCTTTTTTATGTATATTGAATTTTTTGGTCAAAGGTGATAAATTTTGGGAGAAGAAGCCATGCCTTTCAAAAAAAATGAAAATTTTAAAGCAATGGTTTGCCAAGTATGTTCAGCAGAATATTAGTTTTTGAGGACGATAGTAGTTGTTAAGGGGAAAAAAATGGTGTTAGGGCCAAATGAAGCTCAAGAATGCTGGGTTAATCAGGTTCTTTCTATAGTGGGATGTCTCAAAACTTTGATACAATACTGCTTAGGAATATTAGAGGAAGAGACATATAGCAGTATACTTCTGCAGCACAGCTGAGCTCCTATCGTGCAGAGTGCATAACTGGTTTGCGTACATTGGTATTCATTGTTGATGTTAGTTATCTCAGTGCCTGCATCTAGAGCTCAGGAAGCAGATGAGTGCTTAAGTCTGTGATAAGGGCCCACTTCTTCATCATCCTCTCATGTACATCACCTTTGCTCTGCAAAAATGAAGAGAAAAGTTAAAGGGAATTAAAATATTACCTGCCAAAAGCCAGTATCAGACATCTCCAGTGGACTAAGTAGCAGATGATGGTGGTTTTAGAAATAACCTGCCAGCTCCAGTTGCTCTGCAGTACCCTCCCAGGACTCTTCCATAAGTGCCAGTTCTCTGCACGGTAATTACTAACTCTCTCCTTGGTAGACTCACTGGTGTCTACGAGTAATTGCTAGGGAACTCACACTTTCAAATTTACAAGAGGCAAACAACCTTATGTTTACCTCAGTGGGTCATCAGGGTATTCAAACTGTGGTGAGTAAAGGATGCTGTTGATCATAGAAATATGGTGAAAAACTTGAATTCTTACCTGTGTATTTTTCTCAATGGGCGGGAGCCCGGGCCATTAGTTTATGGGGGATTAATTCTGTTCTTCTCAGGGCCTCTTCCCCTCCTTGAGATTTGAAGCAGCAGTAAGCCTGACTCAACTGTAGTTAGAAACCCTTTGTTGTCTTCAGCTGACATTGACTAATCAGAGGCAGTGTCTTAAAAGAAGATGAAACCATAGATGTGGACTGGTCCACTCGGAATTCTGACCTGTGCCTTTGGTGTCTGTGCTCTAGAGATCTCAGGGAACACGGAGGACATCCCTCTGGTGCGCTGGAGGCAGCAGTGGCTGGAGAATGGCACTTTACTTTTTCACATCCACCACCAGGATGGTGCCCCAAGCCTCCCTGGGCAAGACCCAACTGAAGAACCCCAGCATGAGTCAGCAGAAGAGGAGCTGAGAATCCTGCACATCTCAGTCATGGTAAGAACAGTGCAACCATAGCCTCTCAGGCTATACTACCTTGACCTTAAGAACGTGGGTGCCACAGCCCTGGAGGATCCATCTCCACAATCTCATCATTGATCTTGTGCATAAGTTGATTTCTCATTTATGGGAAATGTCTCCACCTGTGGTGTAAGTAAAAATTGCAGTTATTTCCACAGCACCACTCCCTGACAGTTCTCTAGGAACATGCCTAGATAGGGAGTAACTGTTACAAATCAGAGACAACCTCAGATGGGGGCATTGGATTGTCTTAGAAAGGGATTATTCAGTTAGATCAGAATATCTTCTAATAGTTTCTCCATGAATGTTTGCTGAGTGACTGGATTGCCCAATCTGCTTGCTGCTCCTGAGGTATCTTCTCCCAGCTGGGAGAAAGTTAGTCCTGGCTTTCTGTCCTCTTACAGTAAAGGACATGCCAATAAATAGAGCCTTGCCTCTCCCACTAGTCCAGCTCAGAAACATCCCATCAGCATCCCTTCTGAAAATTAGAGAATTTTCTCTAACATTCTATATTTTAGAGTCTCACTAGACAGACATTAAGTGCTACGGTGACAGGCATGGGTTTTGTTTGATATTGTTTTGTTCATTGGTATATCTTCAATACCTGGAATAATGTATTCACATAGTACTAAACAATTATTTGTGGAATAAATGAATGTGTTTCCCAGTAGAAATGAAAAATGCCTGACTCACTCAATATTTTTATTAGTAAAATCAATACATCACCTGCTCTGAGGGTAGCCTGAAAGCAAGCTGAGACTTGACTGATTGTCTGTGTATGGGAGAGGATGGGCTCTTTCAAACCAAATGAGGTCTTGGTCTAAACTGTAATTAATCTATTACTCTTGAACCATCACTATGTGCTATTTAGCTTTGTGTATTAGATTGGGGAAAACTGAGCATGTTTTAGATATATTAGAATTTCCATTATCTAACTATTTGGCGTGGAAGATATCCCCATAAAATCTCAAAAGGCAAGTCTTCTGTTTCTCCTTCAGCCAGTGTCTCCAGGAATGACTTATTTGATAGATTACCTGTATATGTGTAAGCTGCTCTAGTTTGTTGAAACTATGTGGTTGAGAAGAGTCTTTCCATAGCAAATGGTCAACCTCAGATATGCCAGAAAGTGAATGGGTAAATGAGATTATTGTGCTAATTGAGGTTTACAACATAAGAGCTAGAGTACCTGTACATCCTTCATTAAAGACCAGCGTTTCCTCTCTCGAGGAAGCTTGTTTTCTTCAGTGTAGCTTGCAGTTTCCAGATTGTGGTGAGAACGAGCAGATCGCCAGTGGCCTCCCTGGCATTGACTAGGGAGACAGAGGTAGGAGCTGCATTGTTCTTGTGTTTATCATATGGTCTGATTGAAAAGAAAGGCACGATGGTGGACTTCCCACCGGCCATCCACAGCTTCCCATCAATGTGGGAAGTGGTCTTTGTCTTGGATAGTTTTTGTTTGGTTTCTTTTGGTCCAAGGCCATTTCAGAGAACACCACAAAAATGTTTAGGGTGAAGAGAACTGTAAAGAGATTCCCAGGAATTCCTGTTGGATGTGGTTGTGTCTGAAAGAAAGACCCAAAGTATGAGCTTAGGACTGATGAGGTGTCAGAAGGTATGTTTCGTGGGGATAGGGGGAGTGCTGTGAGCTTCTGAGGGAAGACAGACTGAAGCTGTCCTGGCTGCCACACCCTATCTTCACCACAGCAAGGACCCCGCCCTCTGTCCGCAGAATGAGATGCTCCGATAGGTTCGCTAGAGAAGTGTGAGTGTGTAGATGCGTATGTGTGCACATATTTATGGCGATGGGTGGCTGATCAAGGATGCCAAATAATTTGAGGAAATAGATGGTGTCCTTAGAATGTAACAACCCTTAGGAAAAGTCCTGTATTGCTAATGCTTTTTGTTGAGTTTTCCTGAGCAGAAATTAATGGACAGTGGACAAGGAATTGGAAAGAACAAAAATCAGCCTTAAACCTGGGACTCTGAGCTCTTTCCTTCATATGCTACTGGTTACCCATGACAGACCAACAGTGACGTTCAGCTTTCCAAATAAAATGAGATTACTCCTTCAGCTTGACTTTAGTTTATGCCATGTTATTTTCAACTGAACTGGAGCGGGCAGAGCAGCCCTTAGAAGGGCTTGGGCAAAGCGTGAGGGTGGGCAAGTCTTGTATGTGTCTCCGACTTGCCCTCGGATGTGGATAGACCCACACCTCTGTGGAAAATTCAGGAAAGCCTATGACTTCTGCAGGAGCACAGGGCTCCCCAGGCAAACTGAAGACCTAAGTGCTGCCTCCCATCCTTGCAGAGACGATGTGGTCAGTGGAGCCTCCCACAGCGCCTCTTCCCATCCCACCTTCCTCCAGCCCTATTCCATCCACCCTCAGACTCGGCCTCTCCTATCCTTTACATTCTATTCTAGAAACAGTTTCAAAGTCTGAAGTTGTGTATCTGCCCTCAGCTTAGAAATCAAGCCTGAGGGTATCCTGTTTGAAGATGTCGTTCCCAGAGTCTCTGATGGTTTCTTCTTAAGAAACTCAGGGACTGGTAGACTATCTGATACTCTTTATGCAGTATCCTTTGGAAGTAAGTAGGCAGCCATTTGAGGCTCCTCCATGACAGCAGTATAAGTGTTAGAAGGTAGCAAAGTCCTTTGACTAGTAACAGTGTTGGGCAGCAAAAGGCACTTAAATGAAATCTTATTACCCAAACCCTGTTAGTTATGAAATAACAATAGCAGGGCTATTTTTCATTAACTGTAGTGATCAATACTGATGAGGTTTTCAGTTGGATCCAAATAGCATAATTCAAAAAAGAGAAAAGTTAAGGTTATTATCAAAACATGAATATACCCAACCTTTTCTCTCTTGTTAAGAAAATGTATATATAAAAGCTTAACTGATAATCCTAAATATTTCCAATATGTGCAGAGGGAATTAATGGTTCTGTGAACACCTTAAAGTTTGCATTTCTTTCATTTTGTATTTACACTTTTCTCATCCATATTACCTCAGTGCAGGGACCACTGTTTATTTTTATATTTTGCATTCACTGTTGGCTGTGTTTTGTTTTACACACAAAATGTAAGTAATGAGAGAATGAGATGCCAAGAAAAACCCTTTTGTGTATCCTTTTGACACTGTATGGATGAGAATTGGTAAGTCCTTCTTACACTGTGCCCAGTGTAAATATACCATCAGCAAAATCTTGAGCTTACAGAAAACCAATACCTCAGCTGAGAACTTGGCAATTTAAAACTTTGAAAAACCTTTTGCTTTTCTTATTTTTCAATCATATCCTAAAACTTTTGAATTATTTTTTCCAAGGAGGTACTATTTCTTCCTCACATAAAACAATTGGATTTCCCTCCAGAAATCTTATATTATTGCTTAGAGGGTCACACGATGTATTTTAACCTCTTGCATGATTCAAACTTGGCTGAAGAGATTTATTTCGAATTTAGCCAGATAATTGACACTTAAAACTACAAAAGCGCACAAGGATACTATTTTGCAAGCTCTTGAACAAGTGAAAACAAAATCAATTGTAAACTGATATGTGAGCTTAAACCAAAGTCAAGGAATTCTTCAGTTATTAGCAAATCATTTACTCCACTGAAGATCAGGTTTTAATACAAGTTTACATTAGATAATCAGCCTATGAATTTAAATTTTCATGTTGTAATTTTGCTAATTTACCATGTGATCTACATTTTTCTTCTTAAAGTGTGCAAAAGAATTTTACAGTGCATAATGTAATTTTAATGTATTATCTACATATTTCATGTTCGTAATTAAAGATGACAGTGTTAATAGACTTCCTATATGCATATGGGTTGGTTAAGTATATTTTTCACAGCAAGTAGCCTTTCAAAAATGCTTCAGTTTGATATATGTGTGTTTGTGTTTATATGTATACACACATATATATATGATAACTCCCACTGTTAGATGATATCTTTTATAGTTCACTCTTCTCAGGCACAGTTCACAATTGAGGGGAAAAAAAATCTAAGCATTTGTCTATTCCTCCTGAGAGTTTTGTGAGGAGAACCCATCAATCAAGGCTGGGTGCTGCTCAGAACCACTAGCCCCTGTGTAGAGCCCACTGGCCAGCGTCAGCCAGTTCTTACAGCCTTCAACTGCTGGCTCCTCAGGGGTCCGCAAGCTTCTTGTTTCTGGGAGCCCCAGGTAAGCCCAAGACACATAGTTTTCTTCTGGGAGAAACAATTTAGAAAATAAGGTTCTGGAAGTTCCATTCTGGGTAGGTCACTCTTCAGGCTGAGTTAGCGCAAAGCCCAGAGAACACACATGTGGGGAGCCCTAGGGCTGTGTTTCCAGGATGACAGGCCACTTGTGCCAGAAGACGCATTCTTGCTCCTACCTGAGCATCCTTAATCAAGTTCACTTCAGTTGTCTAGAGTCACATATTACTTTGCTTGAAGCTGTCTTCATTTCCCTCCTCAAGCTCAACCATTTCTAGGGCAGAGAAGAGCAGTTGTAAGCATGGTCATCGTTATATGCCACTGAGACTGTCAGGTACTTATTAAATGTACGTGCGCGAGGGAAACAGGGCAAGATGCTTTTCCTTTCAGCACCTTTAATGTTCAGCAAACCTGTTACCAAAAATTGGTTAGCAATCTCATTCTTCAGAGTCACTTTTGCATCTTTCTTTTCAATTGATATTATTTGTTTAGTTGAAGAGAGCAGGCCCTAATTTATCAGAGCTGGTCCTTCTGATCTTTAAGAACCAGATAGAGGAGTTAAGACATTTTGTGTTACCACAAAGAACAGAACTCGAGTAATAAATTGGAAGGTACAAAAAGACAGGTCCTGATTCAGTCCAAGGAGCTTATCTAGGGACTCAAGCCATCCATGATGGGGCTAGACTGACTTATTGGCCACACTGTTCCCCTGCCAAACCCATCTTTGTGTTCCTGGCCTCCCATTAGGAAAATGGTGGGCAGTTCCTAAAATAGCAAGACCCCTAAATAACACAAATGCTTTGCTTTTTGGTTGTCTCAACAGTCTGATGTGCAAGACCCCCAGGTCCATTTGAGGGCTATTCCAAAAGCCGCGGGACAATTGCCTTGCAAACCTCCCCCACCTGGCACCGTGGTCTGGCAGTGCATCTCTTGCCAAGATGCAGCAGATGCAGGAACTTGTGAATCTATTAGCCATTGCAGTTGATTAGCTATCCGTCTTGCTGGCTACCCTCCCCCATTCCTGTAGAGTGGGAACTGTGGTATAGTGGAAAGAAACCTTACATTTAGTTGGAAGGTGGTCTTCAGGTTCTGGCTTTAACATTTTATCCTTTAAAAGAAGGCTATCCTTTGGGGAGCCTTCATGACCTCATCTGTGACATGAATGTATTAATTAAACTTTTTAGCTTTAAAGACTGGAGATCTACTCAGACCATCTCTGTAATGAAGTTTTACTGTAGAAATTCATAGGGAGGTAAGGGAGACAGGAATCTTCTGATATTGAAAAAAAAAATCTTAAAAGCAAAATTTCATGAAACCTGAGACTGGTGGGTTGGGCAGGATCCAAGTCATCTTGTGAGCCCCCAGCCTCAGCACTTTGTGGTTTGGCTTTTTGCACCTGTTTCTGTTGCTCCTGTGGCCATGAATGGGAAACTTTGTCCAGTCTACACTGTAAATGTCCCCATTTTGATGCCTTTATTAAATGTTCATACTATCCATTCACTCATTAGGTCACCTCACTTCAGACCTCGCCTGACTCCTCTCAGCTTTACGAGGTTTCTCATGTTATTCCTGGGCTGCCAGCTTCCCCTCTTTCTGCCACTGTTATTCTAGCTTAGGGAAACAAGTGGATGGACCTCGCTGGTTACCATAGTTCTGTATCTTCAGAGACTTTCCTGTCGAATAGCCCATAGGTGGATGCAACCTAAACAAACCTCCTTCTGTTGGCTGTTATTATGAAGAGGTTGGCTTAGGTGACACAGAAAATGGTGGACTTCTGCTCCAGATACAGCTTGGAACCGTTTCCTTTATTGGAGGCTGAGAAGCCATGAGTCCCTGATTCACTCATTTAACACAGTAGGCAACACAGTCTCAGTTGTAGAGATGTTGATGGATCGGAAGATCTCACCACCACCACCACCACCACCACCATCATCACGATCTTATTTTGCACTTACTATGTGTTTACTACTAAGTACTTTCAAAATGCATCCATTTATTTGTCATTCATGTCACAATATCCTTCAGATCAGATCAGTTGCTCAGTCGTGTCCGACTCTTTGCGACCCCATGAATCACAGCACGCCAGGCCTCCCTGTTCATCACCAACTCCCGGAGTTCACTCAGACTCACGTCCATCGAGTCAGTGATGCCATCCAGCCATCTCATCCTCTGTCGTCCCCTTCTCCTCCTGCACCCAATCCCTCCCAGCATCAGAGTCTTTTCCAATGAGTCAACTCTTCGCATGAGGTGGCCAAAGTACTGGAGTTTCAGCTTTAGCATCATTCCTTCCAAAGAAATCCCGGGGCTGATCTCCTTCAGAATGGACTGGTTGGATCTCCTTGCAGTCCAAGGGACTCTCAAGAGTCTTCTCCAACACCACAGTTCCAAAGCATCAATTCTTCGGCGCTCAGCCTCCTTCACAGTCCAACTCTCACATCCATACATGACCATAGGAAAAACTGTAGCTTTGACTAGACGAACCTTTGTTGGCAAAGTAATGTCTCTGCTTTTGAATATGCTATCTAGGTTGGTCATAACTTTCCTTCCAAGGAGTAAGCGTCTTCTAATTTCATGGCTGCAGTCACCACCTGCAGTGATTTTGGAGCCCAGAAAAATAAAGTCTGACACTGTTTCCCCATCTATTTCCCATGAAGTGGTGGGACCGGATGCCATGATCTTCGTTTTCTGAATGTTGAGCTTTTAGCCAACTTTTTCACTCTCCACTTTCACTTTCATCAAGAGGCTTTTTAGTTCCTCTTCACTTTCTGCCATAAGGGTGGTGTCATCTGCATATCTGAGGTTATTGATGTTTCTCCCTGCAATCTTGATTCCAGCTTGTGTTTCTTCCAGCCCAGCATTTCTCATGATGTACTCTGCATATAAATTAAATAAACAGGGTGACAATATACAGCCTTGACAAACTCCTTTTCCTATTTGGAACCAGTCCATTGTTCCATGTCCAGTTCTAACTGTTGCTTCCTGACCTGCATACAAATTTCTCAAGAGGCAGATCAGGTGGTCTGGTATTCCCATCTCTTTCAGAATTTTCCACAGTTTATTGTGATCCACACAGTCAAAGGCTTTGGCATAGTCAATAAAGCAGAAATAGATGCTTTTCTGGAACTCTCTTGCTTTTTCCACAACATCCTTAGGTAGAATTTATTATCTCATTTTACAGATGAATGGATTGAGGAACAGACAAGCTAAGTAACCTGCCTAAAGTGAAACCACTCTAAGGTTGCAGAGCTAAGATTTGAACTGAGGCAGTTGTCAGAGTCTATATACTCTAAGAGGGAGCTCAAGTGGTAAAGAATCTGCCTGCCAATGCAGAAGTCATGGGTTTGATCCCCGGGTTGGGAAGATCTGGAGGAGGAAATGACAACCCACTCCAGTTTCTTTCCTGGGAAATCCCACGGACAGAGGGACTTGGCAGGCTGTAGTCCATTGGGTTGCAAAGAGTCAGACACAACCGAGGGACTAAGCACAATCATGATACAGTCTAAGAAGTACCCAGTTCATATCTGGTCCATGGTGAGTGCCCAAGATATTTTCATTACATGCCCTTTTACTGGGTTTTGTTATTCTGTCTGCTGGAACTCATTTGACACGTGTCCCGTTTTTATTCTAAAGCCAGTCACTCTATGAGTGCTAGGACCCACAGCTGGGGTGGGCTTCAGGTCTGTCTTTCTGTGGCTCTACCAGGCAGCTAAGCCGAAAGCTCAGAGTCTGTTCAGCTCTGCTGACCCCACCTGCTAACCTTGGCTTCAGCCACTCTCTCTCACAGCTGGCAGCAGGTTTATTGGCAGAGAAGGAATGAGGGAAGTTGGGAACTCCCAACTCTAAAATTGTGAAAGTCAAGTAACAGTAAATTTAGGCTTCTTCATATATATGTTCTCACACTTTTGCAGTTAATTTCTAGAAACTAAAAAAAAAAAACAAAAAAAAAAAACACCAAAAAACATTTTTAAAGCATTACTGACCTGTCATTGATTTTAAAAAAATCATCAATGCATTCATTCATTTAGTCATTGATCCTTTCATGGCAGGCTTCAGGTACTTTTTTTTAATTATGGAGAGAGAAAATTCATAAGACAAGATTGTACTTTCAAGGAACATTCAATCATATCATTAACACTTAACATTTGATGATGATCTTCAGCAGAACTGTGTGCCAAGTGCTTTCCCATTCCATCCCATTCTTTATACCCTCTTTATAATTCTGTTCTTCTCTTTCCTGAAGCTCACAGAGGCCTTCAGTTACCCTCATTTTTCCAGACAGCAAGGAAAATAGCTAAGAGGCCAAATTTTCACTAGGATACTAATATCTTTTAAGGATACTAATATCTGTTAACAACTTGATGTAATATTCTCTTCAGCAATTTAGCTTAGTTTTGATATAGATGCCAACAATTTACTTTTAAATACTTAGTTTCAAAAATCCCTGAAGATCTATTTGAAAGCAAGCATCATGACCTCTGTGGGGTTTAACTCAATATTAAGAGTTGGTAATAGTCATAGTAACGAAGCTGTCCCTTCACTCATTCTGTTCCAGACAATGTATGGGATTATCTTCAGGAACAATAGCAATTTCTGTAGCAGCTTTGTGAAATAGACATTAATTCTCCCATATTTTGGATATGAACACTGAGACAGAAAGTAAATTACAGACCCAAGGTCACGCAGGTGGAACCAGTTTTCAAGACAAGTACATCTGACTTCAGACTTGACTCTGACATTAAGACTGCAGCTTGGTGGCATGAGAGTTGGCTGGCTTCTCCAGTTTTGCAGGCTGTGGAACAAATGTGCTTCTTTTGGGTAGCACAGCAAGAAACCTTTACTTAATGGAGGTTAGGAAGACACATAGAGAATTGGGCAAGGTATTGTTATGCTGGAGTCTCTAAGCCACTTCAAAGAGTGAAGAACTAGATTGGACCACAAGACCAAGCATTATAGAAGCCTGAGGTTGGATCTGAGCAAAAGTCACTGAGAAGCCAAGAAGCCAGTGAAGACGGTAAGTCCTATGTGTAGTACTGTGTAGTTCTATGGTCTAGCTCTGGTAGTTTATAGCAATGGTTTTGCTACCAGAAAGACCACAAAATTAAATCCTCATTCCTCCACTGACTAGATATTCCAGTGACCTTGGCAAAAATTGCTCAATCTCTCTATTCTCACTTTTCTTATCTATAGAATGGGAATAATAATAGATTCTACCTCTTAGGGCTGGTATGATGATTAAATGAGATGATTCTTATTAAGCACTTCCTATGTGCCTGGCCCCTGGGAGATGCCTAGTAAATATCACCTAGATAAACTCTTGCGATGCCATGTAAGCTAGCTGTAACAATTTCTGTGTGCAGTGTGTTACCCAGGGGCCCTCTGCCTTGGGGAGCCAGGAAAGCAGGTGGGATCATAGCAACCTCTTAGAGGAGTCCTCGAGGAGTTTGGCTCAGGGAGAAGACTGAGGCAATTAGGGCCATCAGGGCCACAGGAGGTGCCCATGACAAAGCTGGGACGTGGTCATATACATCCAGGGCATTGTTAAGTCAACTTCAGTTTTGTTGTTTACAGGGTTTCCTAGCAGCTATCCTGTAGTTTAGCATGATAATCTCAGCTCTAAACTTCCCTGGAAGAACTTCACTCATTTATTTTTTTCATCAAACCAAATGATGTCATTATGGGAATTCCTTTTCTGCCCATGTATCCACAGATACAAAGATTGTTATTACATTCTCAACAGCCAAAAGAAGGCATATACATAATGGTGGGGGATATTCAGGTCAGCACTGGCGGAAAAACTCAGATTCTTATTCCTAATGATGTTATCTTTCCTCCAGATCTTGCTGTCTTCCCTCGCCTTCTGCCCCTCCCTAAAGCTTTGGGATTCTCTCACAGACCTGAAGTTTGCCCATATTTATGACCACAAACTCACACCCATGGGGCTTGGTTGGAGAAGGCTAGATTTATGCCTAGTAGATAGAGCCAGCTTATGCCCACAGAGAGACCCCTAGCATGGCTAAAGGCAGAAAATTAGGCCAAGGATCTGTAAAGGGCCAAATGGTAAACATGTTCAGCTTTGAAGGCCATTTAAGCTTTGTTGCAACTATCCAACTCTTGCCATCATAGTGCCAAAGCAGCCATACACACTGTATGAATAGTGTATGCGGCTGTGTTCCAATAGAGCTTTATTTATAAAAACAGGCAGTGGGCCACATTTGGCCTGGAGGCCACAGTCTAGTGACCCTGATTAGTACATTCTCCTCATTTTGCCTGCAGATCCCAAACAGACTAGACTCTAACAATAGGTAGAAGTGATAAGGTCCTATTCGCAGAGTGAAAGACAATGGTTTGCTAGTTTTTGTTAGACTCCCATAGATTGATTACAATTGTCACTTAAGGAAGGCATTGATAAAGATTGCTCTTGCTATAATACAGGCATGTGGTGTTTACAAATTAAGGTGAAATACACTCACATTAGCCTTTCCTGAGTGGTATTGCTGGGTTTCGTGAAGATAAACATTGATGAAAACAAAAATGTGCTTAAAACTTGACAAAAGAAATATAAACAGGACACCGATTAGCAAACATGCTATCTTCTCTTCCCTGTGTCTCCTGCTTGGCTTCAACTTTGCCATATGTAGTAGAGTTGTATGTATACATGTTAGAGTATACCTTAAAGCAAAATACCTCATATAAATGTACATTCAGACATAGAAGTAGAATTGTGCTTTCAGACATGTCACAATCAAGTTGGCGATATGGAAGGATTTATAAGTTGGTGGGGGCTCTCTGCCTTGCTGAGGAGTCTGAGGATGGACAAAGCAGGGGCTTCCCTGGTGGCTCAGACAGTAAAGCGTCTGCCTACAATGTGGAAGACCTGAGTTCAATCCCTGGGTCGGGAAGATCCCCTGGAGAAGGAAATAGCAACCCACTCCAGTACTCTTGCCTGGAAAATTCCATGGACAGAGGAGCCTGGTAGGCTACATTCCATGGGGTTGCAAAGAGTCGGACACGACTGAGCAACTTCACTTTCTTTCTTTTGTAAAATCAGCTGTGAGTCTTTCAAGTATCTGTGGAAGTTTATTAAAAGTCTTGACTACATGAGAGGCTGATGTCAGTAGCCCTCCCCAATATTGCTTTGGGGTCCCCATGGTACATCCAGGGAGGTCAAAAGCCTCTTAATGCTGCCCTGCTATTTATGATTCTCCTGATACCTCTTGCTGCTGCTGACGTCCATGAATAGCGACAAAGATGAGTCAAGGAGCCTTCTAACTTGGGATGAATCAGCTGTTCTGTTTGTTGGTACATTGGACTGTGGCTGACAGCAGCCAGGGCTTCACAGAACAGTATCTGAGCCCTTCTGGGCTCTGGCTCCCACTCCCAGAGTTGGCTTAGGGTGAACTTAAGGTGACGTCTGCTGCTCCAACACCATGAGGGAGACAGGGGTGTGTGGGATCCCAGCAGGAGCTCTGACACCAAACGTTTATTAAAGGATTCAGCCTTTTGTTTCCTCCCTCCTTTTTGTCTGAGGGAGAGGGCAGAAGGCTTTGGGATTAAGATGCATAAGTGTTATGGATTTTTGAGTGAGTATGTCATAGTTTGACCTTTATGGGCTTTAAACATGGTATTACATACAGAGTGAGGTCAGTCGCTACACCAACCAAACTCAGAAGCATTATGCATCCCAGCAGTGATGTCAAAGCATCTCTCTTTGATTCTTTTTTTTTTTTTTTGTACAATTGTTAGCCTATTTTGTTATCAAATTACATGTAAGAATAAAAAAATTATATTGTTGTAGTTGCTTAGTCTCTAAGTCATTTCCAACTCTTTGCAACCCTGTGGACTGTAGCCCACCAGGCTCCTCTGTCTATGGGATTTCTCAGGCAAGAATACTGGAGTGGATTGCCATTTCCTTCTCCATGATTCTGTCTTTATTCCCCAAATTTCATGGAGTGTATGCATCCAGGTCACCATCCTTAGGCTTTACACTGGTTGTGTCAGTCTCTGGCCCCACTCTACTCAGTGCTTTGCTGATCAGAGTAAGCAGCCCCAACATCTAAAGCCTCCAGCCTCTCCAGGGCATGGTCACCTTCCTTGGACTCCACCTGGAGTTCAGATGGGGGTGTGCCCACATGTCCCAGGTGGGGCTCTGTTCAGAACTCCCATGGCAGAGTGGGGCCACGAGCCCACCTGCTCTCCATAAGAGTGGACTGGGGACTTGGTTAAGGGACTTCCCTGGTGGTCCAGTGGTTGAGACTTTGCCTTCTAATGCAGAAAGTATGGGTTCCATCCCTGTTCAGGGAGCTAGGATCCCACATGCCTCATGGCCAAAGAGGCAAGACACAAAGCAAAAGTAATATATCATAACAAATTCAATAGAGACTTTAAAAATCAGTTCAATTCAGTCACTCAGTTGTGTCCAACTTTTTGCGACCCTATGGACTGCAGGATGCCAGGCTTCCCTGTCCATCACCAACTCTTGAAGTTTGCTCAAGCTCATGTCCATCAAGTCGGTTATGCCATCCAACCATCTCATCCTCTGTCATTCCCTTCTCCTCCTGCCTTCAATCTTTCCCAGTGTCAGGGTCTTTTCCAATGGGTCAGTTCTTTGCACCGGGTGGCCAAAGTATTGGAGTTTCAGTTTCAGCATCAGTCCTTCCAATCAATATTCAGGACTGATTTCCTTTAGGATGGACTAGTTGGGTCTCCTTGCTATTCAAGGAACTCTCAAGAGTCTTCTCCAACACCACAATTCAAAAGCATCAATTTTTGGTGCTCAGCTTTCTTTATAGTCCAGTGGCTCAGAGGTTAAAGCATCTGCCTGCAATGCGGGAAACCTGGGTTTGATCCCTGGGTTGGGAAGATCCCCTGGAGAAGGAAATGGCAACCCACTCCACTATTCTTGCCTGGAGAATCCCATGGACGGAGGAGCCTGGTGGGCTACAGTCCACAGGGTCACAAAGAGTCGGACACAACTGAGCACCTTCACTTCACTTCACTCACTTCTCACATCCATACATGACTACTGGAAAAACCATAGCTTTGACTAGATGGACCCTTGTTGGCAAAGTAATGTCTCTGCTTTTTAATATGCTGTCTAAGCTGGTCATAGCTTATCTTCCAAGGAGCAAGAGTCTTTTAATTTCATGGCTGCGGTTACCATCTGCAGTGATTTTGGAGCCCAAGAAAAGAAAGTCTGTCATTGTTTGCATTGTTTCCCCATCTATTTGCCATGAAGTGATGTGACCAGATGCCATGATCTTCATTTGTTGAATGTTGAGTTTTAAAACAGCTTTTTCACTCTCCTCTTTCACTTTCATCAAGAGGCTCTTTAGTTCTTCTTTGCTTTCTGCTATAAAGGTGGTGTCATCTGTGTATCTGAGATTATTGATGTTTCTCCTGGCAGTCTTGATTCTGTAAGCCCTCTTGGAGAGGTTGCCATTAATCCCACCATAAGGCTGCCGAGCGGACAACCTGCAAACTGCAGAACAATTATACCAAATAAATTCTCGCACTGTTAAGAAAGTTTAGGACCCACAGCAGATTTCCCAACCTGGGAATCTGACAAAGGGATTGAGAACCCCCAGGGAATTTGACTTTGGAGGCCAGTGGGATTTGATTACAGAAGTTTCACAGGACTGGGGAAACAGACTCTTGGAGGGCACAAACAAAACCTCGTGCACATCTGGACCCAAGAGAAAGGAGCAGTGACCCCACAAGAGACTCACCCAGTCTTGCCTGTGAATGCTCAGGAGTCTGTGGCCAGAGGCATGGGTCAACAGTGGCCTGCTCCAGGGTCGGGGTACGGAATATAACAGTGTGTGCACAAGACCTTTTGAAGGAGGTCACTATTATCTTCATTACCCCTACCATAGCTTGGTCTCAGATCAAACAACAGGGAGGGAAAACAGTCCTGCCCATCAACAGAATATTGGATTAAAGATAATACTTTGGCCACTGGATGGGAAGAACTGACTCCTTGGAAAAGACCCTGATGCTGGGAAAGATTGAAGGCAGGAGAAGAAGGGGATGACAAAGAATGAGATGGTTGGATGGCATCACCAACTCGATGGACATGAGTTTGAGTAAGCTCCGGGAGTTGGTGATGGGCAGGGAAGCCTGGCAACCTGCAGTCCATGGGGTTGCAAAGAGTCAGACATGACTGAGCAACTGAACTGACTGAACTGAACTGACTGACTGAACACGGCCCTGCCCATCAAAACAAGACCCAGTTTCTCCCACAGTCAGTCTCTCCCATCAAGAAGTTTCCATAAGCCTCTTATCCTTATCCATCAGAGGGCAGACAGAATGAAAACCATAATCACAGAAAACTAATCAAACTGATTACATGGACCACTGCCTTGTCTAACTCAATGAAACTATGAGCCATGCCATGTAGGGTCATGTAAGATGACAGGTCATAGTGGAGAGTTCTGACAAAACATGGTCCAGTGGAGAAGAGAATGGCAAACTACTCCAGTATTCTTGCCTTGAGAACCCCATAAACAGTATGAAAAGGCTAAAAGATATGACACTGAAAGATGAACTCCCCAAGTTGGTAGATGCCCAATATGCTACTGGAGAAGAGACTTTAAAAATAGTCCACATCTAAATCTCTTAAAAAAAAAAAAAAAGGCCAAGTAGACCAGCAGCCTCATGCTGGATAAGACCACTAAGTAAGAAGTCAGGAGGTGTCCAGTCTAGTCCTTTTGAAAGTTTGTGAAACCTCAGGCAAGCTCCTTCACCATCCTGAACCTCAATTTTCTTATCTGTAAATGAATGTTTTCAAAACTTTAGGCATTCAGAGTTTTTTTTTTTTTTTTTTTGCCAAATTTTTATACAATCTGTGTTAGTGTTTTCAGAATATTTTTATTTAAATTGACTGTCTTTTTCGGTTTGAACTTATTTTAGCTTTATCTTAGATGAAACTGCCAACAAAACCATGGGTCTGAAGTAATAGTTCATTATTTCAAAATATGCTAGGAAAAAAAAAACGTTTTATGAAATAAAAATGTTTAACACTTTTACCAGCCATTGGCATGCCATCAATCAGGAACACTAGAAGGGCTTCAGGGACTGTGCCTTGGGAAGCCCAGCCTAGATGACCTTCAAGTTGTCTGCAGCTCATACCTTCTAGGAATGAGAGTGAAGGATGTATGGGATAGTAGCAATCCCTGGTTAAAATAGACTTCAGAATAATAGATAAAGAAACTTTATTCCATCCCCTGAAGCAACTCTACTCTTCTTTTTTCCATTTATGAGTGTAAGATGAGGATCTATGGGGTCAGGGGTGGGCTTCTGTGCCTATAGGTTGGGTTGATGGATGCACTTCTGCCCTGGGAGGGAGCTGTCCCATGGTGATCCATTGAAAAGAGTTTGGTCACTGTGACCCCTTTCCTGTGGCCCACTGGGACTACTCTGCAGTCACCCTGGAGTCTTGCTGAACTGCTGGCCCAGGGCCCCTGTGCTTAGCCCCCTCTGCTTCTCACAGTCCCCAGGGAGTCTCCCTAGATGTGCCCCATCTTGGCTGGCAGGAAGTGCTCCAGGATGGAGTGGTCCTTGGACCATGTGAGGGATCAGGTCATGGAAAGGGCCCCCAGTGTCCAGCTTGGGGGATTTGGTAAGGGGAAGTGTCACACAGAGCATGAGGAATCACCTCTAGAGGACTTGGGATGTTCTAAGAAGGGGATCTTTATCCTCCTATCTAAAATGACTTCAGAGGCAGCTGGATTCCTGGCGAGCACTGCTGAGCCAGTGGTTTTATATTTCCTCCTCACCTGAGGGCCTCAGTTGCCCTGTGAGCTCTGTTCTCAGGACAGCAGTTAGGGGGAAAAATCTGCTTTGGAAAGAAAAGTCCTGACAGGATAGGGGACCTTGCTTTGCCGACTGATAGTACAGGGACTTACAGGGTACCTGCCAGACTCCCCTTCCTGGTGGGTTCCCTGGTCCTCAGCATGGGGACCGGGACAAGGCAATGCTGGATTTCTACCAGGAATCAGGAAGTTGCTCGAGGTCCTCTCTGAGGCACTGGGCATTCAGCTGTCTTCCTCTTCCCTGCTTCCCTCTCCTACACGCCAGTGAGTTCCTTTACCTCTTTGCTCAAGCTTGGATTCGATGTGCATTTTTACGTAGTTTTATCTAATGAAAAAAGTTGGAGTGGGAAGTGGGCCATGTAACTATTTCTGTGTGATACTGTGAGCACTTTTGAAGGGCTGTGTCTACATCCAGACATTGTTCACCAGCATTCATGCTAAATGCTGCATTACCCAAGTAACATCATTTCAGGTCACTAGGGTTGTAGGAAATGGCAACCCACTCCAGTATTCTTGCCTAGAGAATCCTGTGTATAGATAAGCCTGATGGGCTGCTGTCCATAGGGTCTCATAGAGTTGGACATGACTGAGCGACTTAGCATGCATGCATGCATTGGAGAAGGAACTGGCAACTGACTCCAGTATTCTTGCCTGGAGAATCTCAGGGATGGAGGAGCCTGGTGGGCTACTGACTATGGGGTCATACAGAGTCAGACACGACTGAAGCGACTTTGCAGCAGCAGCAGCAACAGCAGGATCACAAAGGAGAAAGATTGTCATTTTGCTTGCAAATCACCCACAGAAACAGAGCATTGTATTGTCTGGGAACAGAAGGATCTCAATCTTCCTGTTCATTCTCTGGCCCAGGATCCCCCTTTCTGCACTATCCTGTTCAGTGTACCTGCCCCGGCCTTGGCATTGTCCCCTTGTGCCCTCCATTCCCTTCCACGTGTACGTATGCAAATCGTACCTATCTTTTATGTCCTCCCTTAAACATCACCCCCTGGCACCTCCCCTAATCTCTCAACCAGAGACCGTGCCTTCTTGATTTCCTATGGCTGGACCACCAGGAAAAATTTCTCTGAGCGCCTCTCATGGCTGGTATCTATCTCTTTCCAATGTGTTTGAATTTTGATGACTCTTTTCTTCTCTACTAGGCTCCTAAATGGCAGGATCTGGTCTGAGTCTGATTCATCTTTGTATTTCTTACAGCTACCAGCACAACGCTTCACACAAGATACATCCCCAGTTGGTGTTTGTGGAATGAATATTATTTGTTTGTATCGTGTGTTTTCCCCTTGGTCCTTCCATCTATCTCTCTCTCCAGCCCTGGCTTCTCTCCCTCAAGCTTCTGACTTACAGATCTATCTGTATGCGGGTGTCTCACATACATTCCGAACTGCATGAATTTGGTGAAATGTAGCATATACCTTCCCCACCATCCTCCCCACCTCTTGTGTTCTCTGCCTCTCTTGGGCAAGGACCACCAGCATCATCCCCTCTCCTCCCTTTCCCTCCTCATTCCATCTGACACCAAGCTCTGCTCATTTGATTTTCCCGAAAGTCTCTAGAATCCCTCTCTTCTTTGCCTCCCTAGCACCACCGCTGATACAGGTCCCCGATCACCTCTCACCTGACTGCTGCAGGAGTTTTCTACCTGTTCACGCTGCATTCTGACTCCATCCCCTCAAAAGCCCCCTCTCACTGTCGCTGGGCCGTCCCTAGTGAAATCCAGCTTCGACAGTGTCCCCAGTGAAACGCATGGGTTTGTTCCTCCACTCTGGAGGGTAAACTCTGAGAGGTTGCAACTCTCATGACCTGACCCTCCTCTCCCACGGTTCCTCGCTGTGTCCGCTCTCTCTTCTAGCCACACTGACTAGCTCATTCATCTTCGTTGGATCTCTCTTGCTATTTAATACATTTATTCCCAGGTGGCATTAGTGGCAAAGAACCCACCTGCCAATGCAGAAGACATAAGAGACAGGTTTCATCCCTGGTTGGGAAGATCCCCTGGAGGAGGGCATGGCAATCCACTCCAGTATTCTTGCCTGGAGAATGCCATGGATGGAGGAGTCTGGCGGACTACAGCCTATGGCATCACAAAGTCCAACACAACTAAAGTGACTTAGCACATGATTTCACTGTACTTTTGATGTAAAATGTCTCTCGTCTTCTCCAAACCGGGTCACTTCTAATGACTGTTTTTAAAATTTGTCCATGACTTCCCCTAAGAGGCGCTCCTGAGCCCCCTTCCCTCTATGATGGGTCCTGCCTGGGCAATTCCTGGTGCATAATTCTGCCCTGGTCCCATCCTTACGGGAGTCTGTCTCCCCAGAATGTGATGGCCTCGCGACTGTGTCCCACCCGTAGGCCTGGCCGAAAGGGACTCTGGGAATGAAGAGACGACCCCGTGAGGAAGGTGGAGCAAGCTGGGCTCACAGAGGCCAAAGGGCCAAATGCCTGGGACGTGGCACTGCCAGGACTGGGCCCAGGTGCTCAGTCGGTGCCCCTTGCTCTGTGTTGCAGGACCTTTGGGGGATGTTCTCCTCAGGGCTCCTCTCTCGTTGCTGGGGCTCCTTTCCCTCCACTAAACCCTCGCCTCTCTTCTTTCCTCCACATTGTCATGGAAAAGGAACTCAGGGAAGACTAACACACACCAGCACTGGCCAGGTCACAGGACCTTCTCTCTGTATGTGTTTATACTAAATGTTTGTTTTAACTGACACCAGGCAAGATTGCCATGAAAGATTCTCAGAGTGAGAACTTGAGTTGTGAGCATTACATGGCATATTGTGAGGACCGAGGTGGCATCACCTGGTGTTGTACGATGAAGAGGCCTCCCCTCCCTCCGACCCCCACCTGGAACCTGAAGCTACAACAGTCCCTGATCCAGCCTTCTGGGTAAAGCTAGGCTCCTAGGGGGAAAAAAAAAACAACTTTTTTTCCCCCTGTCCTCAGTGGCTATATTCACACCTCTGCAGTTTGCAGCCACAATGCCATGACCCCATCAATTGTAAAGTGTGGCAAGTGAATTTGATACTAATAATAGGTAAAGTGCTGAAATTTGTGACTGGTTTCCTTTTTTCCATTAGAGTGGAGTCAACGTTATAAATGACCTGTAATAAGGTCATTCGCACTCAACTTGCATTCTGGTGCAGCTTCTTGACAGAGAGGGAAAAAATGGAGTTCTGGCTGGTGCTGGGAGTACATCAAACCCCCGGTGTGCCTGTGAGGTCTATCCAGGGTGCGGCCCACATTTGTCATGGTGTGATGGCAGAGAGAATTGGTGCAAAGTGTTGGTCCTGACATTGTGTAGCCCTCTTGCTAAGGCAAATTTAATTTCCCCAACTGCAGAACAGAGTGAGCGAGAACTTCTCCATCTTACCTGTGGTCACTCTGCAAAACTACAAGTACAAATGTAAACATATGTATATAATATACATTTTATATATACATATATAAATGTTGTCGTTTCGCCACTAAATTGTGTCTGACTCTTTCGCGGCCCCATGAACTGTAGCCTGTGGGGCTCCTCTGTCCATAGAATTTTCCAGGCAAGAATACAGGAGTGAGTTGCTATTTCCTTCTCCAGGGGATCTTCCCGACCCAAGGAGTGAACCCACATCTCCTCCATTGGTAGGTGGATTCTTTATCAATTAAGCCATCTGGTAATACAAAAAATGCATATATTATTAAAAACAAAAAAATGCATAATTATTAAAAACACAAAAATTAAAACTTTAGTTTCTAGAAAAGGAACTTTTACACTATTCTTTTTGTAAAGCACACAGTATAGCTCTTCCTATGATTAGGTACTAAATAGATGTTTTATAAATGTGGTAACAGATGTCTCTGACCTCTCTGGCGATGAGACTGTATTCATGCGGAGCTCTGTGGAGGACAGCATGAACAGTCAGAACCAAGCACAGGTCGGTTCACTTTTTCTTGAAAAGCATCGCTGTCAGCTTCAGCAAGCCCTCTGCCGTCTCCTGATGGCTTGCTAATGGTACAGAAAGATCCGAGCTAGAATGAGGCTGGGTTGGTAGAAGCCGTCATGCTTTCTGAAAACACAGTTAGTATCCCCTGGATGATGTATCATGGACCTCCCTTTTAAATATCTTGAGGCAGCAGATACCCTACTGCAACTGACTCCGTTCTGGGAGGCTTTCCAGCCAAGGGAGCATCTGAGGGTTGGCCAAGAAGCCAGCTGAGAAAAGAGGGCTTCCAGATGGAAACCTTAATTCTGAGCTGATGGTGTAGACGTCATGCTTTTTGTGCTTTATCAGCTTCACCAAGCCAGCTGAACGTGGCTCCCTGTAATGAATCAAGCACTGCACTGTTGACGGAGGGTCAGTTCTGGGTGGGGCCCTTTGCGAAGGCTGACTCTGTATTGAGTTTTTAAGCCATGGTCTCTGCCTGCAAGTCTAGTCAGAGCTATGTTATGGGAAACAGCAGAATTGGGGATTGGAGATTAATTAAGAAAAGCTCTTATGTGTTTTCAATGTTGGGAGAGAATGGCATGTCTGAGGATTGGAGTAATCAAAATAGGTTTCAGGAAGCAGATGAACTTATGCTGGGACTTATTAGGGTATGAAGGACTGAGATGGAAGAGGGTGGGAAGAGTATGTCAGAGAAGGGAGAGGGCACAGAGGCTCAGAGATGAGCATGGACGATGCTATCACCCCGTCCTGTTCTTTTTCTGCCCTTCCCTCCCTTACAGTTGAACTGAATGCTAAGAACAGGAAAAAAAAAATCACTACTGTTGGGGCCTCCTTGCTGGTCCAGTGGCTAAGACTCTGCACTTCCAATGCAGGGGGACCCAGGTTCGATCCCTGGTCAGAGAACTAGATCCTACGGGACAAAACCAAGAGTTCTCATGCCTCAACTAAGACCTGGAACAGTCATATATATATTTCAAAAAATAAATAAGTCACTACTATTAAAAAAGTAGAAAAGTGAAAACTCATGAATGCCATGATTCAAATTCAGTCATAATGATGTTTCAGCCTGGCTTGGGATGGCCTCCGTGGGGTCAGGAAAACATGCCTGCTTAGGGTAGAGAATTATGCATTTGCTCGGTGGATGATGCCTGCTTCATTCAGTTGTCTTGGAAGCACGAAACCCTGACTGTTTCTGTATCATGTGAGCGTCTCTGGCCAGATCAGGCTGACCTGTGGATTCACTCTGCGTGATCAAGCTGCTGATCAGTAAATCAAAACAATAGCAGAGTTCCGCCTTTTGTCACTTTCCATGGGTGGGGTAAGACAGAGACGGGTTCAACTTCCAATTTCCCTTTACTCTGGCCCATCTTTGCTGGTGAGCACTGGGCCTGCACCCCACGTCCTGGTATGCATCACTGGCGTCTGGACAGGACCAAAGCGAGACATGATCAACTAGTGAAGAAATCAAGCTTACAGGTGTCAGGTTCCCTACTCCACCTCATCACCCTCCACACACCCACCCAAAGCCCGATACAAGAGAGAAATCCTGGGAAACCAGAAGAACAAAGCTGACAGCATGCAGAGAGGCTCTGGTGGGTGGGATGCTAGCGAGGGAGGAGGCTGATCAGGGCCGATGTTGTGTGTTTTTTAAATTAATGATGGGAAGGATTTAGAGACTTGTACAATGGCTTTGCCAGCAAAAACCTAATTAGCTGAAGACAATATGCTGCTGATGTTGGAACTGGTGGTTTAATGAAGCCTGCCCTAATGAGAACGTCAGTGTCTTGCTCGGAGATTACCTTCACAAACCAGGCCTCTTCTCCAGATTTTGTGCTTGATTAGTTCCAGAGAAATGAATTATAATAATTTTTTTAGCAGGGAGAAACAAGGGCCACAGCACTTGTATGGCCCAAGAAGAGACCCTTTTGACTGTCAATCTTCCCTCTCTCTCCCCTCTTTGCTGTCAGACAAAGCTCACTGGCAAGGAGTGAGGGGTTTGGGAGGAATTTGAATGTATGATACACTAGTCGTGTTTATGTCAGCATCACCTCTAGTCTTTGATTCCCTCACCTGTTCCTTTGCTACAGTTCTTCAGCTCTATTATGCATATCACTTGGTGCCAAGATTGAGTTGCAACTGGAGTGTTACAAGAGATGTAACAAGACCATGGAGTGTTATAAGACAATGAATGCCTGTTATTCTCCTCAGCATTGTGGGTCAAATAAGTTACAGGTTAGAAGAGCTTTATGAGCAGAAAGCCATGGATAGGAGTTTTGCTAACCTCTGTATTTGATCAGCATTAAATGAGTTGCGGATCTTCCCTGGTGGCTTAGTGGTAAAGAACCTGCCTGCCAATGCAGGAGATGTGCATTCAATCCCTGGGCTGGGAAGATTCCCTGGAGAAGGAAAGGGCAATGCACTTCAGTACTCTTGCTTGGGACATCCCATGGACAGAGGAGCCTGGCAAGCTACAGTCCATGGGGTTGCAAAGAGTCAGATACAACTTAGCAACTAAACAACAACCACCACTACAAATGATTTGCATTGGGAGTAACCATTATCATTGTTTGGGTCTTAATGCAAAACATGACCTGCAGGGTTTCACATCCCTTTTCCAAATCTGTTGGCTAGTAGTCTTTTGGATGAACTGACTGATGCAGGTTCTAATTTCTCTGAAAGTGATAAAGTCCCACATTTTCTCCCCAGTCTGTCTTCTACATGTGTTGTTATATTATGGAACATGTCTACTGCTCCTCTTAGGGCTCTGACTCCAGAACAAGGGCTTGCAGACAGTAAAGAGAGACCTGAGCTTATGTGCAAGTGTGGCAGACTGTTCTCAAGGAAATAGCTGAGCATATGTACCTGTTGACCCGGAAGATGTTTGATTTCATTTAGAAAACACCCACCCAAGAATAGATGTCCCCACTGGTTTTCCCTTCCAATGTCAAAATGACAGCCCAGTAAGTATGGCCACCCTTGGCACAACTAAAGTATTGCTTGAAATTATGCATTTGGTCAACCCAGTGATCACATTAACTGATCAGTTTAACTGAAGAAGGTTGGGGGCCTCTGGGGTAGGCAGTGAAGATAGTACTGAGTGTAGACATTTGGGAATCCTTATTGAACACCCCTAAGAGTTAGGGGTAGGAGAAAGACCCCTGGGTTTAATTTAGAGAAGATGTAAAGTGGGGAAATGTGGCCCAGGCTACAGTGCTGGACCCCTTTCTGCTCAACAGGGTCATAAAACAGCATCGTTCAGATCAGTGATTGAGTCTCTGTTTGGCCTCATAATACCATGTAAACTTGGGCAAATGATTTAACCCCTCTGATCATCTGTTTCCTCATCTAAAAATGAAAATGGTAATTTCTACTACCTATATTTATTCGTAGGGTTAAATAATGAATGTAGTTCACCATTCACTGTGTTTGGCACACAGTAAATACTTCACACATGGTAGTTGTTATTATTTCCTTATCATACCGATACTATAGGAATAAGGCAGTGTGAACATAGAATTGCAAAATAAGGCAAGAATTCAGGGAAGGAATTACACATACGTAATGGGAGAAGGCAATGGCTCCCTACTCTAGTACTCTTGCCTGGAAAATCCCATGGACGGAGGAGCCTGGTAGGCTGCAGTCCATGGGGTCCCTAGGAATCGGACACAACTGAGGGACTTCACTTTCACTTTCCACTTTCATGCATTGGAGAAGGAAATGGCAACCCACTCCAGTGTTCTTGCCTGGAGAATCCCAGGGACAGAGGAGCCTGGCGGGCTGCCGTCTCTGGGGTCGCACAGAGTCGGACATGACTGAAGCGACTTAGCAGCAGCAGCAGCAATGGGATTGCTATAGGAAGCTGGGAACTGCTTTTATAGTGGTTTGTAGCTTCTGAGATCTTTATAAAGCTAAGCATCAGCTCTGTAGGATTATCACCTCTCTGAGTACAGACATGGAGCCAGTGGATGTTCTGCTGTGAAAGAGAACCCTGGCAGGGCTCCTGAACACTTGGCTAGACCCTCCCTGCCACACCAGACCTCGTGGCAATCATGACGATAAAGTTGGACCTCTGTGTGTGGGACAGAAATATGATCGAGGCCCACACCTATGTGAAGGGCCTTTCACCTGTCCCCTCACTAGGAGGCATCTCCTGAATCTTGAAGCCTTTAATGGTCCATCTCAGTTGTTAGCTGGGGAGGGAAAAGACCTTTCAAATCTTCACTGATTTAGAGAGTGATAGTGGGCTTCCCTGCTGGTTCAGAGGTTAAAGCATCTTCTGGCAATGCGGGAGACCTGGGTTCGATCCCTGGGTCGGGAAGATCACCTGGAAAAGAAAATGGCAACCCACTCCAGTATTCTTGCCTGGAGAATCCCATGAATGGAGGAGCCTGGTGGGCTACTGTCCACGGGGTCGCAAAGAGTCGGCCATGACTGAGCGACTTCACTTAGGGACTTAATGATGAATATGTACCCAAGTCAGGGAGATCTGGACATGTCAGCTTTTTTCATCTAAAGTCAGTGGAGCTCCCACAGGCCATTGGAATCTCCATAGGGGTCTTGCATAAGGCCTGCTCTCAGCAACTAATGTTAATGTTGATTTTCATTTGCTCAGCCCCAGCTGCTGCCCACAGAGCTGTTAAGGTCTCTGAGACCTGCTCTTCTTGCCTTGGGCTGGGCTGCCTGATGTTTAGGGGAGATGGGAAGAAGAGGGATTTAGCTACTCCATTATGGTCAGAGAGAAAGAAGGTTAAAGTCTAGTGGTCATTAGCATAGAGGTGCCAGCTGTCTCTTCTGTTACTTGTTCAATAATTCCCTTAATGTTTGACCCTAATGGAACAGATTATTGTTATTATTTTATTTCACCAAGATCACCTACTGCATAAAAACAAAGAGGAAAGGGGGAAAGGAACGTGGCCAAGAATAGGCATGGAGCATTATCCAGCTGGAGATATTTATTTATTGGCTTCATGCTCGGCTTGTGAAGTTCTGACAGGCTGGGAGCCTGTCTCACACCGCTCTGCCCATGGGTTGCTGAGGCAGCGACCTGGAGTGCTTTTGCTTCTGTGTGGGCCCCTTTATCTCCCAGCCTGGTCATCATGCACAATGTACCCATTAGTGCACGTGTATGCACGCACATACCTACACGGTGGGTCACACATGCGGCCAGACTCTCAACACAGCACTGATTGGGGGCCCATCCGTAATGTTTGACTCAGCAGCAGCATCTCTCAGAAATTTGCTAAGTCTACAGCCAGAGGGAGTGGAAGACCTCAGCTTTGCCCAGTCACCTGGTCGTTCCACTCGACTCTCTCACTCTGCCAATCTTTGGAATTAGGGGATCCATGAAGGGAGCCTTGGGCCTGGAGAACCCAGTCCATGGCAAGCTGCTTCTGTCAGCCTGCTTCATCCGGCTCCACTAGACCTCAGCCTTATTAAGGCAAACTGTCCCTTGTCCCCTCACTAGGAGGAATCTCCTGAATCCTGCAGCCTTTAATGGCCCATCTCAGTTGTTAGCTGGGGATGAAAAAGACCTTTCAAATCTTCACTGGTTTAGAGACTGATAGTGATGAATATGTACCCAAGCAGGTACATATGTACCCAGGCAGATACCCCAAGCTACTAGTGATCAGAGAGCTCTGAGCTCCTTATGAACAAATGTACTCCCTTGCTTTCACTTTGGGACAGCAAAGTCAAGGCTCAGAGGTAAGAAAAATCCCAAGAACGAAAAAAGCAACTCTATAAAAAGAACCTGAAAGAGGACAACTTGAAATAGCCCAAGCTGACTCCAGCATGCTAGCCTCCAGACACTTTCCCTGCAGAGCTTCAGGCTCTCATTAGATGAAACTCCTGAAACCTCATAAAGAAATTGAAGACAAAATTACCAGATTAAAGAAGAAAGACTGTGATCAAACCTAACAGAATAAAAACTTTTAGACCTGCGGAAAAAAAAAAAAAAAGCTCTAAAGTTGAGTTTCCTCTTGAAAAGAACTTCATACTCATAGCCATCTTGGATTGGGAGATCCCTTAGATATCAACTTGCCTAACCTGGGGGGCTCTTGAGCTTAGAGTTTGTCTCTTGTTTATGTATGGAAGGTTGTCTAGTCCCTTTCTTTACCCTCAAATGGCATTTTAATGAGAAATCTTGGGGGACATCATTATGTCTTCCCTGCATTTTAGATACTTGGTTCTAGAAAGCTGGGGAAGGGGTTCTGAAGCATCTCGTGGCAGCAGGACCCAGTGAGAGACTAACCATGTGGTGTGGGTCTGTCCCCTTCCAGTGGGATGTGCAATTCTCATCAGAACCCCCAGAGGAATATTGAAGCCTCTTAATTAACGTGGTGGCCCATGGCAACTGGCAAGCATTTTAACACGATTAAAGACTTCAGCAAACCCTCAAGAGGAGGTAAAGTTCCTAATAATTTATAAATTGAGCCCGTTACTTAATATGCTTAACATGTAGCTCTTGTCTTCCATTTGGGAAGTAGATGGGCAGAAGATCTGTCTTAGTCACTTCAGTCCTGTCCGACTCTTTGTGACCCCATGGACTGTAGCCCACCAGCCTCCTCTGTCCATGGGATTTTCCCAGCAAGATACTGGAGTGGGTTGCCATTTCCTGCTCCAAGGGATCTTCTCGACCCAGCAATTGAACCCACATCTCCTACATGTCTTGCATTGCAGGAGGATTCTTTACCAGTGAGCCATCAGGGAAGCCTAGACAGAGGATAGTGGATTTCTATTGATCAGCCACCACAGAGAAGAGAATCTTCCAGAAAAGCAAACCAAGGGGCTTTCTATTCTAGTTTGGGGACTCCTAGCAGTAAAGGGATCCTGACGGTCAACATGTCACTACAATTTCAATGGCATCTTCTGACTTGCAAGGCCTTATTGTGCCTTTGGGGAAGGTGGTGGGTCTGCTTATCAGGGCTTCGCTGGCTGGATGAAGTTGATGGCCCCCCTCTGAAGGATCAGTTCTTTGATCTGTAGTTTCTGGCACTGCTGGGCGAGAAGAGCTCTCAAATATTTCTTTCCACCATTAGTTTACCAGTGGGCTTCCCAGGTGGCGCTAGTGGTAAAGCACCCGCCTGCCAATGAAGGTTAGACAGAAGAGACACAGGTTTGATCCTTGGGTTGGGAAGATCCCCTGGAGGAGGACAAGGCAACCCATTCCAGTATTCTTGCCTGGAGAATCCCACGGACAGAGGAGCCCGGCGGGCTGCAGTCCATGGGCTCACAATAAGTTGGACACGACCGAAGTGACTTAGCACACACACCCACTTCACCAGTTTAGAACTGTTTCCATTTTGACAGGGGTCAGTGTTATAATAAGGAAATTTCCAATTTGGAAGAATCAGTGCATTTCTTTTAATCCTCTCCTTTGATAGATGAAGGCCGGGGTAGGTTCAAAGAGGCTGTCAGGTGCCCAGAATTGTGCTGCAGGTTAATTCTGCTGTTTTATTGGTGACTTTCCTGCTACTGGAAACCCAGTGTAGTTTTTCACTGGACTCAGAGAAGCACAGGAGTGGATGGGACCTTGAACATTCACCTTATCCATTCCCTACCCCTGGGATATTTTGATCTAGATTAGGAAGTGACCAGCATTACCATATGGGCCACACAGTTTTTCTCCTCTCAGTCTGTCTTCTTTGAAAGCTGGAGACAGACAGGAATGATCACTGTTATATATGAAAGAGGGCCTTTGCCCTAGATCTTTGGGCTTAGTTTTGGGGAAAAGTAGGTGACACAGGCCACCAAACTTGTCTGTTTGATTCTTTTTTTTTTTAACCACCATTTAATTCCTAAAGGAATATAATTTGAATTCAGTGTATCCAATTGCCTTGAGGGATAATTAATTATGTCTCAGATTCACTCTTCTGGTTACTCCTAGGGCCAAGCAAAGCTTTGAAATGTGAACTGATTGATTGGCTGCAGCGCCTTGACAGATGGTAGCTGGAAACTTAATCTCAGCTTTCCCATTTCCCTGCCAAGGGTCCACAAAACCCAGGTGACTCCCTAAACTTTGGTGAAATGTGATAAATCCAGATTGTTTATGATGGGATTTGCTGATCACAGGACACTGATTTAGGATAATGGAAGGGTTCTACTGGCCCCTGGCATGATACCTAGAGTATCTCCTCAGTCTGAGATGTCTTTACCTATCATACTGTCTTCTGTTATAAGAGAAGTCATGGCAATCTATTTATAGGCCTTGTGATCTGTTTTTTTGTCTTCCTTTTGTGCCTACAAATTTTCAATTACCTTTAAAAACCAAATTATAAAGATTGTTTCCTCTAATGTAAACCAGGTGGCATCAGGACCTATACCTTTATTAGTCACTGCAGAATCCCCATAACAGTGACCATCAGAAAAATTCTGAAGTGAGTAAATACTTGTTGAATGATTGAGTGATGAGTTGAATGAGTGAGTCACATAAACAACGGACTTATATAAGCTTTGTTTGCAGGCATGGAAGTGATGTCCATATTGAAAGTTATTCAAAGTTGACCTTCACTTCCTTCCTTCCCTCCTTCTCTCCTTCTTTCCTCCCTCCCTTCTTCCACCTCTTCCTCCCACAACTATTGAACACCTACTTCACGGAAGGTGCTGCGATTGACCATGGAGCTTGGTGTCCTCTGCTCCCATGAAGTCTGTAATCTAACAGATGAGAACAACAAGCAAATCAAAGATAAAAATACTTGTGGTTAGTTACGTGAAGCATTCTGTGGATGGTTCCATAACATAGACAAGAATTGGCTGAGTTATATCACTGACTTTGAAGGACAAGTAAGGGTTAGGGAGAGAGAAATGACCCAGACGCAGGACAGATAGGCAGGTCAGATAATGAGACAGTCTTGTGGTTGGCCTACATGACTGAGATGAGCATAAAAGGGAAATCTGCCTCGAATTTTCTATCCCTGAGCAGTCACCAGCAATGTTATATAAAACAGTTACATAAATATTCCAAAATCTGCAAATTGTCTGACAAACCTCATACTACTCTCTCAGCTAAGTGCCAGAAATGCCAGTTTCATGATGAAATAAAAGCTGATTTCATTTGTTTGATCTCTATTACAGCTGCTAGAAATGATTTATTGATTTTTTAAAGAAAAATATATTTTTAATGCCATCTTTTGTAAGCATCTTATTAATAGATGTGGAGATCCCATAGACCCCAAACAAACTTCTAGATACAAAATTGTAACAGTTTTGAGCGAAATCAATAGAATAATCAGAAATCTCATGAAACAATGAATAAAGAACACAATAATTCCGTATCTTGCCATTGGTGTTATTTTTTTTAAATGTTCAAAGTTTGCATTTGTTACTTGTCAGTTGGGTCCATGTGTACCTTAATGCTTGTTCTGTTTGTTTTGTTTTTAATGCCGTAAAAACCAAACTTAACACATAAATGAAGTACATACTCTGAGCACAGCTAAGGTGATGCCAAAGCTCAAAGCCAGGGGTAGGTATACGAAGAACTGTGCACCCTCTGTGAAGCCTGAGGGACGACCTTGCCCACAGCGATCATCTCTGTGCTCCTGTTCACAAGCCATGGGCAAGTCTATTCTAATGGAGTTGAATGCTTGGAGGAAGTTTGTTCCTCTCAAAAGACTTCCTTTCTTTAAATTACAGTATAGTTGATTTACAATGTTATGTTAGTTTCAGATGTAGCAAAGTGAGTGAGTTGTATATATTTTTTTCAGATTTTTTTACATTGTAGGTTATTATAAGACACTGAACATAGTTCCCTGTGCTACACAGTAGGACCCTGTTTATATATTTTATTTTTTACAGGTTTTTTTTTTTTTGATGTGGACTATTTTTAATGTCTTTGAGTGTCTTGAGTTTGTTACAGAATTGCTTCTGTTTTTGTTTTGGTTTTTTTGGTCACTAGGCATGTGGGATCTTAATTTCCCCAACCAGGAATCAAACCCATACACCCACTGCATTGGGAGGCAAAGTTAACGACTGACCGCCAGGGAAGTCTGTATCTGTTTTATATATAGTAGTTTATATCTGCTAATCCCAAGCTCCTATTTTATCACTCTCCTCTTTCCCCTTTGGTAACCATAAGTTTGCCAACAAATTGTCTTTTGTCAGACAAGAAGATTGTACAACTCACCTTGCTCTTTTTGATTTGGTTATTAAGCTCCTAGCCCTTCTTGGCCTGGGCTTTCTTTCCATTCATCTACCACCTGTTGGTTTCATTAGATTATTTGAAAGAAAAGTCTTAGAGTATCTGTGACATGGAAACTGCTTGAAATCCCCAGTAGAAGTACAAGGATTAATGATAACATCAGAGAACTATGGTTTATCATGAGAATGCAAAAGCGATGGAATTTGAGCATCGGCTTTCTGAGACCTCACCATAGAAAGAACATTATCAAAGTGGCTACACCCATGCCTTTTCCCAGAATAGAGGAGGCCCTGCACATACAGTTCACCTACCTTTACCCTCCTCACTGGATAGAGCAGATAAACAGTCAGGGGATTTGTGTGTGGTGATTTTACAAATTATTATTGCAAAATATTATTATTAAATAATATTACAAATTATTATCATATAACTTATGCATATTATTATTTCGGTAATAGTCCACAATTAGCAAGTCATAGCAAGGTGTTGTGACACCTGCCGTCAGTTTGGGTTATTGATGCAGAGAGGCCTTTCCACAGCTTGAGTGACTGTGAATATTTTTTCATATGCCTTTGCTGAGTTTCACCTGATGGCTGGAGATCATTACTGGTAACAGATTATTAAAAAGCTGAGGTCATCTGAAGTCAGTGACTCTACGCAGAGGGAATGTTTTGCTAAAGCAGTACTAGACATGCTAAATGAACTGGCTTAGCCAAATGAAAACTTGTGTTCTAGCTCCCTATGGCTTATTTTTTAAAAAATTAGTATAAAATATTGCTAATTGAGGTATCTAGGCTCCTACATGGTAGAGGGGACTTTTTTATTTTTTAGCAATCCTTTTTGTAAAAAAAAAAATAATTGTATTTATTTATTTTATTTTTGCAGCAAGTAGGGGCTACTCCCTAGTTGCAGCGTGCAGGTTCTCATTGTGGTGGCTTCTCCTGTTGAGGAGCGTGGGCTCTAGGGCACATGGGCTCAGCAGCTGCAGCACGCGGGCTCAGTAGTTCAGCACGTGGGCTCTAGAGTGCTGGCTCAGTAGTTGTGGTGCACAGGCTTAGTTCTCTGCGGCATGTGGGTTCCTCCCAGACTAGGATTGAACACATGTTTCCTGCACTGGCAGGCAGATTCTTTACCACTGAGCCACTAGGGAAGCCCCTGAGGGGACTTCAGATGAGCCTGACAAAATAGGGCCGTGAAAAGATCAGTGGAAGAGGATCTGGGTGTAGAACTAGTTCTGCACTGCCAAGTTTTGTAGTTTCTCTGCCTTTATTTCTTCAGAAAAGGAGGACCTGAGTCCGAAGATTTTTACTGGATCTTGCAGTTAGGAGAGAACATAGATTTCTATGTGGAAAACGCAGCTAAGTTGAGAGAGTCTAATGGTATCCTCCAGGCATGTAGTAGTGTGTGATGCACAGGCTTATTTTAACACAGAGACTTTGAGATGTACCTGCTGTCTTTACCCTGCAGACTAACCTTGAGTTGGACGCTGAGTAGGTGCTTGGTGCCAGGTCCTTTGTTTGCAGTAGTGCCTCTTTGTCAGCCAGATGTGCACTTTGAGTAGTTTCTGTTTTTTCTTCAAGAAGTTAGGGTGGATCTAGGTGGAATCAGCCATACTTTCTCTGTCCTCTTACAATTCATGAGATAGATGCCAGGCTGTGTATGTCTCTAGTGAGCAGAGCTCACTCAGAATGACTGCAGCTTCATGGTTAAGCAGGTAGGCTCTGGAGTGGGAGTTGTTTTGGTTCTATTCCAGTCCTATGATTCACTTGCTCTGTGGCCTTGGGCAAGTTATTCAGCCTCTGTGCTCAAGCCTTTTCAAATGTAAAATGGGGAAATTGTTGACCCTACCTTTAAAGTGTAGAGCACTGGGGGCAAATGTCTGATACATAGTAAAACCCCATAACAGACCACTGATCTTGCTTTATTCCTGCATAATATGGGGCATGAAGTTATGTCCTGGATCTTATCACAGCCCCGTTGTGAGCACCTGAAAGGAGAATCAGAGAGGAAGGGGCGCCTGAAGACCTCACCCAGGGCATTAGATGGTGCTTCAACCATTCCTGGGAGACTGATGTTTATGCTCCCCTTACAGCTCTTTAGGGAATAAAATTACCTCAAGCTTTAGCTAACTTAATTCAGTGTCTGACAACTTCTCTTGCTTGGGTAGTTATTCCTTCTGAGTGGCTTAATTACCTGTTGTTGCAGTTTCAGTGTGGGGTGAAGGAAAGGATAGTGGGTCTGACTCTGAGATAAAGGGTCTGCCGAAAAACCATTGGATTGGACTCAAACACTCATTCTCAGCAGATAGATGCAGAACTTCCTTCCACTGAGGACACCCAGTGAGGTGCCCCAGGGGCTCTGTGCGCACATCTGCAGGGCTGCCAGGAGGGACCAGGTTCGGTGCTTAGCCTGGACCTAGTACGTGTGGCTGTGGACTCCCACTGTAATCTGAAAGTGAAAGTCACTCAGTCATGTCCAACTCTGCGACCCCATGGACTATATAGTCCATGGAATTCTCCAGGCCAGAATACTGGAGTGGGTAGCCTTTCCCTTGGGATCGAACCTAGGTCTCCTGCATTGCAGGTGTATTCTTTACCAGCTGAGCCACAAGGAAAACCCAAGAATACTGGAATGGGTAGCCTATCCCTTCTCCACTGGATCTTCCCGACCCAGGAATTGAACCGAGGTCTCCTTCATTGCAGGTGGATTCTTTACAGACTGAGCTATAAGGGAAGCCCACTGTAACCTGAGCAGCTTCATATTCCTGCTTTCTCTGTGTTTGCTTGAGAGATCGCACCAGGAGAAAGGGTTATGCAGATAAAATAAAAATGTGAAAACCTGGAGGCCAGTGTATGGTCCCCCAAAACCCACCTGACATGACCTGTCATTTGGGAGCTGATGGTTGCTTCTTGTCAGCTCTCTGAGCTGCCTGTGTGAAAGCAACAACATTGTGTATGTGTGTGTATGCATGTGTACACATGCTCCTTTGCTCACAGTAATGGTGGGGGGAGAGGGAGGATAAATGGGAATATTTACAGGGAGAGGAACTTTATAAATCCAAGACATAATTATTATGAGACTGGAAAAGGCCCCCTCTAATACATTCAAGGGAATCATCTTGACCCAGCCTTGTGTGGGTGGGTCCCTGGGAATTAATAGAGGGTTTTCATCTCTAGCCTATATGATGGGGTGGCAGTGATTGAAGCCCAAGGTTGAGAGCAGAACCATTTGGCACACTCCCACCAAATGAAATAGGTTTGGAGGGATATTGACCAAAATAAAGGGAGTGAATACAGATTGTGCACGGGAAAGATTTATGCCCACTGAGTGCTGTGCAGTGATGTGCCTGCAAGCTTCCCTCCAAATCCTGCCCCGGGTGCATGTCAAGGCGAGAGATGTTCAGTCTCACCAAAAACTACATCCTCATCTCTGACAGAAAACTGAGTGGTGTTCAGGTTTTTAAGTGATGGCCTCAGAGGATGGCCTTGGGGCACCAGAAAGTTCAGAAGGAAACTCCTCTGCCCATCTGACAGAGAAGGTGGAGTCCCTTCTCTTGAGCGAGAGCAAGGATGAAACGTCACTCAAGACTGTGGAGTGGGAGAAAGCTGTCTCCTAAAGCAGCAGTAACCCCCAAAGTCACGTTCGAATGATGAGATTTCTCTGCACACTTGGTTGTGAGTTTCTGATGGATGTAAACTTCTCTTTGGTTAGGTCGCTGGTTTTCTCCTGCCTGGGCACTTGGGAGACATTTAAGGTTGGGCTGACATCCTTGATGCCCTGTAGTACACTCCATTAGATACTCTGCATAGTTCCGTAACATTCCTTAACCCACCCTGCGAGGGTAAATGGTACCTTCTCCACTATACAGATGGGAATCTGAGGTTTCAGATTTATAGGACTTGTTGACTGTTGGTGGAGCCAGAGTTAGAATCTGTACGTGATTGATTTTAAGATGTGAAAGAGGAAGAAACTAGTTGCCATTCCACTGCCAAAAAACTGGCCTGAAACCAGCTTTACATGCAGCAGATCTACCTTAACAAACCTTCTCCCTTATTTCAGCAGCTGAAATCACACACACAGACATATACACACAATCACAAAGACTTCTTTCTTCTTTAAATTGTTTGCTAAGCCAGAAGCAACTGTGGATCACTTGAAATGATGTGTGATTACCCCAGTTCCATTTTTCTTTCACCTTGAACGCTGATCACAGCAGACTTGTCCCTGTGCTGCTGAGTGAAGCTTGCTCTAAGTACTTACTGCACCTCAGTGAATGAATGAATAAATAAATGGGTGAGTGATGGATGGTGACAATGGGAGGGGTCGACGCCTCTTGGTGGGAGGAGCTCACCTGTTTTCACTGTCCATTTGCTGTCCTCCTTCCCAGGGTGGCATGATCGCACTGCTGCTGTCTATCTTATGCCTGGTGATGATCCTGTACACTCGCCGGCGCTGGTGCAAGCGCCGCCGGGTCCCCCAACCCCAGAAGAGTGCCAGCGCCGAGGCGGCCAACGAGATTCACTACATTCCTTCCGTGCTCATTGGCGGGCACGGGCGGGAGAGTCTGCGCAACGCCCGTGTGCAGGGCCACAACTCTAGCGGCACCCTGAGCATCCGGGAGACGCCTATCCTGGACGGCTACGAGTACGACATCACCGACCTGCGCCACCACCTGCAGCGGGAGTGCATGAACGGAGGGGAGGACTTTGCCAGCCAGGTCACCCGCACCCTTGACTCCCTGCAGGGCTGTAACGAGAAGGCAGGGATGGACCTCACGCCAGGTGGGTGACTCCGTTCTCATCTCGTGGCTTTAGGGGGCGCTAGGGAACAGCTGTTCTCTAATTTCATGGTTGATTGTCATACGTACATATTGAGATGAGCCAGGGCCCTTTCCCAAGTGGGCAAGAAGAATAAGCTTTCTCTTGCTATGATGGGAGCTGTCTTCTAATATAGAAAATCAGTACAAGGATAAATTGGATTCCTCTCCATTTCCACTTGGCACTGAAAACAGAGATACTTTGAAAAAAAATCTTTTAATTTATTTTTTAATCGAAAGAGAATTGCTTTACAATGTTGTATTGGTTTCTTCCATGTAACAAGGCGAATCAGCCATAATTACACATTTATTGCCTCCCTCTTGAGCCTCCCTCCCCTGCCCCCAGCCCATCCCTCCAGGTAGTTAAAGAGCACCAGGCTCTCCCTGTGTTATAGAACAACTTCTCACCAGCTATCTGTTTCACACATGGTAGTATATATATGACAATGCTACTTTCTCCATTCATCCCACTCTCTCCTTCCCCTGCTGTGTCCACAAGTTTGTTCTCTGTATCTGTGTCTCCATTACGTCCTGCAAATAGGCTCATCAGTACCAGTTTCCTAGATTCCATTTATGTGCATTAATACATGATGTTTGCTTTTCTCTTTCTGACTTACTTCACTCTGTGTTCTAGGTTCATTCACCTCACTAGAACTGACTCAAATTTGTTCTTTTTATGGCTGAGTAATATTCCTTTGTTCATATGTACCACATCTTCTTTATCCACTCATCTGTTGATGGACATCTAGGTTGGGAAGCAGAGGTACTTTAATATCCAACAGAAGAGTGGGTTAGAAGCTTTTTCATATGCAATGAGCAATCCTCAGGGAAATAAGAGATAGCAAGAAAGATGTGTATGACATTTTTGCAGGTCGTATGTTTGTGTGGGCAATTTAATTTTCCATTGACATGGAGGGGACAGAGGTATCTGTTCTTTTCTGTGACTCCTGAGACTTTGGCCTGGGAAAGTTGTTCTGCCTTGCCTATAACCTCTGTGGTCTTTACAAGAGATGTACTTCTTCAAAGAAAATTGAGGAATGCAAGCAAACCGTTTGACCTTAGACACTTTGTATATCTGTGAAACGCTGAGTATAGAAGAGTCTTGGACCTAATGTGGCTGAGCAAGACCAAGGTCGATAAAATGCAGAGAGGAAAAGACTGTACTTTTCATTTATAGCCTCTCTCTCTCATACTTCTATAAATAACAACTATCTGTTGATAAAATCCCAAGGCAATGATCCTTCAAGGAACTGCCCAATTATCTTTGGAGAAGACATTTTTTGAAATGAATCTTGCTTACAGTGTATGGACTTTCAGTGGGGCTTGAAAAGAGTGAAATTGCATCATGGAGGTTTCCATTCTGCTTATCTAGAGAAGATTCCCTAAGACTAGGAATGACTTAATAAGATTTAAAGTCAGAAATTCCTGGAGAGTAGGGGGACATATCTTTAATACCTCTTATTTTTCATAGCACCTGCCATAGTGCTAAGCCCACCGAGTAGCCATATGACTAGAGGCTTGGGGAACAGCAGATAGCACGAACATGTGAGAGAGCCAGCTGTCAGACGATAGGGAATGGTCCAGACTGGGATGACAGAGAGGGGGCAAGTTCTGTCTGAATGCACTGAAATTCAAATTTTTGTCAAACCTTGTTCTTACCAAAGGAAAGAAATCTGCAGTCTCTCTCTCACCAAACGGCCACACATGGTGACCCTGGCAATACAGAAGTGGTTGAATTGGATTTCCTTTCTTCACACCTTCTTTTATAACTCTGTCATCCCCTAGAAATCAAAGAGAAGTATTTTAATCTCTTCCAGTCTCTCACTTTAAAGCTTTCCCATTTCAATTTCTATGAAACCCTATCTACCTGGTTCATGCAGATTTCCTTGCTCTCACTTTCTTTCCACTTTTTCTCTTCAAGTTTCTGCCTTGACCTTTCCTTATTCAGGAAGTGACAATGCCAAGCTGTCGCTGATGAACAAGTATAAAGATAATATCATCGCCACCAGCCCCGTGGACTCCAACCACCAGCAGGCCACTCTGCTCTCTCACACCTCGAGTAGCCAGAGAAAGAGGATCAACAACAAAGCAAGAGGTATCCATGTCTTATATGAGGGCTTAAAGGTGGCTTCCTTAATATCAGGGGAGGCAGGGCCACTAATATCCTTGACCCCCTCTCAAGCATGGCTAGGATGACTGTATTTGAGCAGTATTTCTTTTTCTTTTTTTTTTTTTATGTCTTCCAGCTCTCCTGCCTTTATTTTATTTTCTTTCCAACTACAATTTTATTTATTTGGCTGTGTCAGGTCCCAGATGCAACATGAGGGATCCTCACTGATGGCACACAGACCTAGTCTCCCCATGGTTTGTGGGGCCCCACTCCCTAACCAGGGACCAAACCCACACTCCCCAGCACTTCAAGGTGGAGTCTTAACTACTGGACCGCTAGGGAAGTCCCTGAGCAGTATTTCTGCAGGCCTGCTGAGTGCTACTTACCAAAAATGTAAATACACACAATTCTTTTGACCAAGTAATTTCACTGGTGAGAATTTATCCTTAGTAAATAACTGGACAAGTGTGCAAAGATGTGTGTAAAAGACTGTTCATCACAACATTGTTTAAAAGAGCGAAAAATTGGAAATAGCTTAAGTGTCCATCAGTGGAGAATTGCTTAACTACCTGTACATCTGTCTCCCGTCCAGTGACTTAAGATGATACTGTAGATCTATATCTGTTAATATGGAAAGTAGCCCACAATCTATTCAATGGGGGAAAATGATGTTATAAAATAGAAGGTACAGCAGGATGCCATTTTTAAGGGGAATTTTAAAAAAACCTTTATCTGCTTCTGTATCAGAAAAAAGACAGGGTGCATTCATCAAATGTTCACAGAGTCTTTCTCCGATTTAGAGGACATCAAGGTTGTTCCTTTTATGCATTTTGGGATCTTTTGACTTTTTTCTCTCTTTTCCACATTGAGTATATATTAAACCTAGAACCAGAAAAAATATAGATATTAAGACATACAGACATGTGCCCCTTAAGACATGATTCCAATCTCTATCCACCAGAATCATGACGTGTAATGAAGACACTTTCCCTTTTCCCCTTGTCCACCTGCCATCCACACCGTCCTTCTCTGGCAGGTGGCCCTCCTCGGTAGGAGGATGGGCTGGGTGGAGATAGGGCTCCAGTGATGGCCGTCACATAAAGATCCACTTCTCCAATACATCTGTGTATCCGGAAGCTCTGGTCTCTGTGGCTAATCCTCCCAGACTGTCAGTCACCCTGCTCTCGTTTTTCCCTTGAGCTTGCCCAGTGATTTGGTGTCATGAAGACAAAACTGAAGACACTGTTTCTTTGCTCTTGTCTTTTGACTACAGCTGGTTCCGCCTTCCTGAACCCTGAAGGGGATTCTAGCACAGAGGCAGAAAATGACCCCCAACTGACCTTTTACACCGACCCCTCACGGAGCCGAAGGCGCAGTAGAGGTAGGAAGGCTGGAGGGGAAAGTGGGGAGAGAGGGGCAGTGGAGAGAGGAGGCGAGGAGCTGCAGAGGTGCTGGGTCTAGGTGGGGGCTCTGGCGACTAAAGCCAGTTTCTGCAGGAAGATTGGCATCTCCTTCTAAGGAGGAAGGAAGAGCCAGCGTGGAAGACTTCAGAGAATCATCTCTCCCAGATAATGGCACTCTCAAACAGGTTTCCAGGTTGTTTGAAAGGCTGTTTCTTGGTCAGAAGACTCTCAATTCCTTCTGGAAGCCTCAGGAGTCATAGTTTGCTGTTTAGACACAGGAAATAAAGTTGATAAAGTGTGTTATGTGAAAAATAGACAACATATGTACCCATGCTTACCCAGCCATCCTGAGATTGAGTGAGACAGACAGGCCTTAGGGGGTGGGATAGTTGAGGAACCATGTGGCCTGAAAAAACATGTGGAATGGTTTTTGGCCTTTAATCATCCACCCAGCAGAATCACAGGACCCCCACTGTCCAAGTCCCCTCCCTTCTCCTGGCAGGACCTGGCTTGGTTCGTTCATTCTCCTCAGCATTGATAGAGTTGTCCACCATGCAGCCGCAGCCCACGCCTCCCCACCCTGATGTTCAGTGGTTTCAGGTGTGGCTGTCGCAGCTGTGGCTGCCACTGCCTTTGACCTTGAGGTCTCACCGTCATCATTGCTGAGGGAGGTCTGTGTTCAGGCACCAATCAGCTTCACCATTTACTTGCTGTGTGATATTAGATAAGGACAACAACTTCTCTGAGCCTCCGTTTCCATGTTAAATGGGTGAGCAATACCTCATGCACAGGGCTAAGTTATATTAAAATGTACTCTTACGGTGACTGACAAGGCATTATGAGATCTCTACTGTGTTGCTGTTAGAACTCTTTACAGTGGAAACTTGGGGTTTCTACAGCATTTCATCTTAAGTAATTTTAGACAGGGGGTCCTCGAGATGTATTGGAGGGTATTTGACCTCACCTTGTGTTATAGTCAGTAACCTTTCCCCCAACCAGTAATCAACCGATGCCCCTTAGTAGACACCTATCTTTTGGCTCTCTCCCACCTCCACTCAAGTTCGTGACATACTGAGAAATTCTTCCCAGAGATTGAAAGAAGCTCTGTGAATTCCTTACTTCCGGTTTCTGCAGGCTCTGCTGCTATCAGTACAAAAGTTCTTCCCACCACTTTCCTCAAGAGATCAGTGGGGCTCTGGGCCACCTAATCTCTGATGTCCCAGTATCCCTGAGGTGAGAATATAGACCTTTGACCCTCATTACATATTTCTATACAGCAGAGAGTTGACCTAGACTCATCAATCCTAGGCCACAGCAAAGCAGGGTAGGTTTCTGCTTTAATAAAACCCTGCCTAGGAAAATCTATAGTAATGAATTAGAATGAGTTTCTTTGCAGCATAAAACTATTCCTTTTAAAATACCAAGCTCTCCTAGTGAATCAACTGTTTGTTGCGATTAACTAGACTGTAAGCTTCTTATGGATGGGCATGTCTAATTTATTTTTCCAAAGTGCCTAGTGAGGGATTTTGCCTGTAATAGATGCTTGCCAGTGTTTGTTGAATTGAACTGGATACATCAATCAGGCCAGCAGGAAATTTTATAACCCACACGCCATGGGTCAGGCTTTGTGATCGGTAGTAGAAACATGAAAACATGGCACAGTGATAAGGCTTAATTTAATAATATAAATAAAGTAAAATGAGTACTCAGAAGAGAGAACAGTTAATTCTACCTGGCAGCAAAAGGAGACAAAAAAAGGAGAAAATAATTAGCCTTGGTTTGTATACAATGTATAGAATTTCTTGAAAGAGAAAAATCTAGGGGAAGGGCATTTCAGTAGAGGAAAAGAGCAATACAAAGCCTTGAAAGCACCAAAGAACATGGCATTTTCAAGCAAGGAAAAGGAGTTCAGTATGGCATAAACAGGCACACCAGGAGATGAGGGATGTGGGTGGGTAACAGGCTAGCTGCCAGAGGACCATGCAAACCATTTACTGGGTTTGCACTTGGTTCTGTAGGTCAAATGCATTTAAGCCTTGTAGCTCAGTCGGTAAAGAATCTGCCTACAATTCAGGAGACCTGAGTTTGATTTCTGGGTTGGGGAGATACTCTGGAGAAGGAGATGGCAATCCCCTCCAGTATTCTTGCCTGGAGAATACCATGGACAGAGGAGCCTGGCAGGCTACTGTCCATGGGGTGGTAAGAGTCAGACACGACTTAGCAACTAAACAGCCACCACCACTGTAGGTCAAAGGGAACCCCTGGAAATTGTGAAGTCGGGTAGAGATGCTGGGTGATGGGTTGATGCTGCAGAAGGACCAGAGAGACAAGAGGCTGGGTAGCAAGTCGTTGCTGTCACAGGAGAGCAGTGGCAAGCTCCTGTGAACAGTGACAGCAGTGTGTGAGGAGGGCTGGAACAGCAGGGTGCAGGAGGGCTGGAGGGAGAGCAAGGAATGGGTGAGAATCTCTTCTTGAAGGCTTCAGGGAAGTGTTTACAGGGAGATATTGTTTGAGCTGAGACCTGAAGAATAGGCTGACAAGGTGACAAAATGGCATTCTGTGGAGGAGGGAATAATATGTGCAGAGTCACAGGGACATAAACTATAATTGTCTAGTCAGAGCGCAGTGAATGGTTTACTAGAATCAAGCTTCCGGGGCAAGCCTGTGGTTTGCTTCAGAGACAAGGCTGGAAGATCAGGAGAAAGTCCCCTGCCTCGGCTGAAGGACTTGGACCTGACACATCGGTTGGAATCATGGAAGGTTTTTAAAGAGCCAACTCCCTGGTCTGCTCAGCTTCGTGAACCATCCCTCCAGGGCAGTGTGGAGGCTAGATGAGAGTAGGGGAGGGGTGGGGTGTTGACCAGGGAGACTGGGTGGAAGGCTATGGCCATAGTCTGCGGGTGAGATGATGGACACAGGTAGGGAGGCAGAGGGTGGAGTAAGAGAAATTTCAGACACAGAATGAAAAAGATCTCATGACACTGGTGTCAGGGAGGGCGTGGCTTATGAGAGAAGGAAAAGTTAGACATGGTGGGGTTTTTGAACTTGGAAACCAAGGAGACGGCAGTGCCATTCATTGGGCAGTGGAAGTGGGCAGGAGAGCAGGACTGGAGGGAAAGTGGAAAGCCCAGTTCTGGGTATTGCATTTGAGTGCCTGAGGGCCATTCTGGTAGCATATCTATCTGCTGCTCGGACCTGGTGTGGGCTGGAGGTAGAGTGTGTAAGTGTGGGAAACAGGCTCCATGTCGAAGGATACTCACATGAATAGAATATCTCCAGATAACAAGGGACAGGGGTTCCAGAGGCCACCTGTGATTCTGGAGTCTCTCCTTCCCGGCTTTTGCCAACACACCCACTCAGGGAACCTGCTCCCATCAAAGATGTGTGCATCCAGAGACCAAATCTTTCCCTGTGTTCCTGAGAACAGTGGTTCCAAAGACCTCACCGGGCCCAGCGAGTGAATAGTGAATTGTCTGGGGGTCGTAGCCTTGCTGGATCTGTGTGCTGATTCTGGCTCCCCTCCTGAGTAGCTGCTTGACTCTAGACTTGCCCTGTGGCCTCTCTGTGCAGTATTTCTGTGGGCGCTGCCTCATTAGGCTGCATCACTGTTAATGATGTGAACTATGGAAGACCCTGGGCACTGGTGCCTGACACATAATCACACTGCATGAGTGTTAACTGTCACTGTTAGGATGGTCCCTTTGAGCCTTATTTCCCTTATCTGTAAAGTGGGCAGTTTCTGTTCAGACTCATAGACGTGTCGTCAGGAAGCAAATGTTTAACGTCATGTACGTAAAAACACTGAGCACATTGCCGGCCAAAATAGATGCCTTTTACTGCTATCAGTAATAAGTACTTACACAGACTATAAGATAATTCCACAGGATCCACACATTTTATTGGCAGCTTGCCTTGCTTTCTTAAGTTCCCACATCTATGAAAGGTCCCTCTTGTTAACTCCCAAACAGAAAACACACCCCCAAAACCTCCCTTCTGAGCCCTGTCCCTACCTACCTGGACATGTTTCTTACCCTCAGCTTTCTTATTTTCTCTCTACGCTTCTGTTTATAACCATACCTCAAGGACTGCAGGACTAGGGAGAGCCTTCAGGTGTGACAAGAGCCAGCTTTCCTTGCTTTCCTCCTTCCAGGCCCTAGGACGCCTGCCTAGGGGTGGGAGGTGGTTTGAGCTCCAGGAGTGGAGGAGCTGGTTTGTGAGAGCACCCTCTGTGGAAAACCATGCAAAGTGCAGGGACTTCCAGCGCTGGGTGAAAGCCTTCCCACCACCCTTGAGCAAGAGGTTAGAGCCCCACCAGCCAGCCGAGTAGAGGGCGGCAGTGCCCTCCTTTATGATTTCCCTTGTGAACCTGGCTCAGGAGGCATGCACAGAAACTTGCTTGCAACTGACCGCTGTTCACACTCATGACCACCTGTGGCCCAGTCCCCTCTGACTCCAGGCGATGCCATGGTGTTCCCTGAAGCTCATGGACTAGACACATCTCCCACCTGGGCTGTGTTTGCACGCTCCCTCCCCTATTTGCCAGGTCGGGCAGCAAAAGGCCCTTTACTGCCAAGATTCTTACCACCAAACGCTTTGCTCTTGTCTTGTTTTCAGTGGGCTCTCCCCGAAGTCCTGTGAACAAGACGACCTTGACATTGATCAGCATCACCAGCTGCGTGATCGGCCTTGTGTGCTCCTCCCATGTCAGCTGCCCCCTCGTGGTCAGAATCACCCTGCACGTCCCCGAGCACCTCATCGCTGATGGTAAGCCCACCTCTGAGGATGCCATTCCTCTGCCCCCACCCAGAGAGGAAGGCTTCAGGGTGGGCAGGAAAGATACAGACAAGCCAGGGTCCACTGTGACCTATTACTATTAGTGAGAAAAAAAATATACCCAGATAAGAAAGACAGAGGACAAAATTAGATTGTCCACCAATGAAATCAGATTGTTGTGTTGTTCAGTCGCCCAGTTGTGTCCGACTCTTTGTGACCTCATGGACTGCAGCACGCCAGGCCTCCCTGTCCGTCACCATCTCCTGGAGTTGGCCCAAGTTCATGTCCATTTCTGATGGAATCAGAAAACAGGTTAAAAAAAAAAATGAGCAGATCACTGTCTCCTCTCTGTGCCCATTTCTGTTTGCTTTTCAATAAGCACCTGTCTCAGACGGTAAAGCATCTGCCTACAATGCAGGAGACCTGGGTTCAATCCCTGGGTTGGAAAGATACCCTGGAGAAGAAAATGACAACCCACTCCAGTACTCTCACCTGGAAAATCCTATGGACAGAGGAACCTGGTAGGCTACAGTCCATGGGATCAAAAAGTCAGACACAACTGAGCAACTTCACTTCACTTGGTGGATAAATACAGAGCTTACTGGTTATAGATACATAGCCACCAAGATTCTCTTAGCCTTTGAATGGGGAAAAGCTAAGTGAAATAGTCAAGTGTTGAAGTATCAGTCATGTTTCCAATTGGTATGCCTGGTGAGAAATTCCTAATTGCAGTAACTTGCTATGAGCCTAGCAAGCTGAAGCAATAATTTACTTTCACCCAGGGGAACCCCAATATAATGAAGGAATAATATAGGTTTGGAGAGTCCCTGAATTAGTAAAGCCCAGAGCACCTAATTGACTTGTTAATGTCTGTTCTCTCAGTTGCTGTTAAGGCTGAAAACAGGTGGGGACTGTCCAGGGGGTTAGAGAGCCTGCTATTTCATGGCAACTGAAGACAGGCAGCAGGTCCCTGTTCCTTGGATGAGTGCCAGCGCCTGTGGCTAGGTCTGATGGAGCCATGCCACAGCCATCACAGAGCTGCTCTGTCCCTCTATCCCTTGGGACCACCCTAGTAGAGATGGGATGGGGCGAGTCAGCAAGGGATGGTGTGGCAGGAGGTCCAAGAGGTGGCCGAGCGTCTGTCTGCTGACTCCTTGCTCTGTGACTCACTGTGGGCCAGGATTAGGAGAGGTAATGACCTTGGCTTGGGGCTAATCTGCAGAGCATCCCTTATTCTGTCTTCCGTGATGCATGTGTATGTGTGTCGAGGGGTGGGTGGTGGTGTTATGTGCACACACAAGCACATCTCCTCTCTCTCCCCCTGCAGGGAGCCGCTTCATCTTGCTGGAGGGGAGCCAGTTGGATGCCAGTGACTGGCTGAACCCTGCCCAAGTGGTTCTCTTCTCTCAGCAGAACTCCAGTGGACCCTGGGCCATGGACCTCTGTGCCCGGCGGCTCCTGGACCCCTGTGAACACCAATGCGACCCCGAAACTGGTAGGCGGGAGCATCGGGCAGCGGGTAACTGTCAGAGTTCATGCCTCTTGCAAGCACCCCCTCAAAATCCAGGCCACCCCTCCTGATTGACCCATTATCATTGGGAGCCAAGGCTGTGCAGACTGGCAGCTCAGGTTGGGCCCCTGAGCGTGCTGGCTTGAAATGTGGGTCATCTTCTGGCAGAAGCCTTGGAAACATCCTGACTATAGCCACAAGCCCCACAGATATCTCAGGATGACCTCCACAGCCCATTTCCCTGCAGTCAGAGGATATCAGCTACGGGGTCTGAAATCATTATGCATGTTTATTGCAGAAAATTTGGAAAATTTAGAAAAGCATATAGAAGGAAATGATTCTCATCTATAATTCTATCTCCTGGAGAAATCATTTAAAAATTTTAATGTCCTCCCCTCTGATCTTTTACAGTGACTGATTCTTAGAAGTTTGTAAGCACACTAAGTCCTGTAGAGTTTTCTTGATTTTTTTTCACACATTCTATCACAGGAATTTTCTAGAAACACTAAATAATCCTCAATAATGTAATTTCTAATGACCATTTGGTATTCTATTGTATGTCTGTATCATAGCTCATTTAAATAGTCCTGTATTATTTGACATTTAGGATGCATTAAATTTTTAATTTTTATAAATACTGTTAAAATGAATATCTTTCCACATAAATGTAAGGCACATTTGAAGTCATGTTCTTCAAATAAATCTTAGAAGAGAGATTACTGGGCCAAAGGGTATAGGCATCTTTCAGGCTGTTATATTATCCAGTGGGGCTGGGACTGCTCTGAGAGAGGGTTTGAATTCAGACACAGTATGCGTTGGGGTGTTCACAGTGCTTCTTGAGCTCCAATATACCAGGAATATGGAGCCTTCATCCCAGGTTGCTTTGCACTTTCGTTGTAGAAGGACTTCATCTATGATATTCTTTATAAAGACCTAGTTCCAGTAGATTCAGTACACAGATAGCTCCTTCTCAGAGCCTGGTTCAGTTCAGCTCAGTTCAGTTGCTTGTGTCCAATGCTCTGCAACCCAATGGACTGCAGCATGCCAGGCCTCCCTGTCCATCACCAACTCCCGGAGCTTGCTCAAATTCATATCCATTGAGTCTGTAATGCCATCCAATCTTCTCATTCCCTGTCATCCCCTTTTCCTCCTGCCTTCCATCTTTCCCAGCATCAGGGTCTTTTCCAATGAGTCAGTTCTTCACATCAGGTGGCTAAAGTATTGGAGTTTCAGCTTCAGCATCAGTTCCCCCATGAATATTCAGGACTGATTTCCTTTATGATTGACTGGTTTGATCTCTGTGCAGTCCAAGGGACTTTAAGAGTCTTCTCCAACACCACAGTTCAAAAGCATCAATTCTTCAGCACTGAACTTGATTTATAGTCCAACTCTCACATCCATACATGACTACTGGAAAAACCATAGCTTTGACTAGATGGACCTTTGTTGGCAAAGTAATGTCTCTGCTTTTTAATATGCTGTCTAGGTTGGTCATAGCTTTTCTTCCAAGTAGCAAGCATCTTTTAATTTAATGGCTGCAGTCACCATCTGCAGTGATTTTGGAGCCCAAGAAAATAAAGTCTGTCACTGTTTCCATTGTTTTCCCATCTCTTTGCCATGAAAGGATGGGACCGGATGCCATGATCTTCATTTTTTGAATGTTGAGTTTTAAGCCAGGCTTTCTGCCTTAAGGGTGGTATCATCTTCATATCTGAGGTTATTGATATTTCTCCCGGCAATCTTGATTCCAGCTTGTGCTTCACCCAGCCCGGCATTTTTCATGATGTGCTCTACATAGAAGTTAAATAAGCAGAGTGACACGGAGAAGGCGATGGCACCCCACTCCAGTATTCTTGCCTGGAAAATCCCATGGAGGAGGAGCCTGGTGGGCTGCAGTCCATGCGGTCGCTGAGGGTCGGACACAACTGAGCGACTTCACTTTCACTTTTCACTTCCATGCATTGGAAAAGGAAATGGCAACCCACTCCAGTGTTCTTGAGAATCCCAGGGATGGGGGAGCCTGGTGGGCTGCCGTCTATGGAGTCGCACAGAGTCGGACACAACTGAAGCAGCTTAGCAGCAGCAGCAACAGCAAGCAGAGTGACAATATGCAACCTTGATATACTCCTTTCCCAACTGGAATCAGTCTGTTGTTCCATGTCTGGTTCTAACTGTTATTCTTGACCTGCATACAGATTTTTTAGGAGGCAGGTAAGGTGGTCTGGTATTCCCATCTCCTTAAGAATTTTCCAGTTTGTCATGATCCACACAGTCAAAGGCTTCAGCATAGTCAATGAAGCAGAAGTAGATGTTTCTTCTGGAATTTCCTTTCTTTTCCAATGCATGTTGGCAATTTGATCTCAGGTTCCTCTGCGTTTTCTAAATCCAGCTTGAACATCGGGAAGTTCTTAGTTCACATACTGTTGAAGCCTTGCTTGGAGAATTTTGAGCATTACTTTACTAGCATGTGAGATGAGTACAATTGTGTGGTAGTTTGAACATTCTTTGGCATTGCCTTTCTTTGGGATTGGAATGGAAACTGACCTTTTCCAGTCCTGTGGCTACTGCTGAGTTTTCCAAACTTGCTGGCATATTGAGTGCAACACTTTCACAGCATCATCTTTTAGGATTTGAAATAGCTCAACTAGAATTCCATCACCACCACTAGCTTTGTTCATAGTGATGCTTCCTAAGGCCCACTTGATTTTGCGCTCCAGGATGTCTGGTTCTAGGTGAGTAATCACACCATTGTGGTTATCCGGGTCATGAAGATATTTTTTGTATGGTTTTTCTGTGTATTCTTGTCATCTCTTCTTAATATCTTCTGCTTCTGTTAGGTCCATACCAGTTCTGTCCTTTATTGAGCCCATCTTTGCATGAAATGTTCCCTTGGTATCTCTAATCCTCCTGAAGAGATCTCTAGTCTTTCCCCTTCTATAGTTTTCCTCTGTTTCTTTGCATTGATCATTTAGGAAAGCTTTCTTATCTCTCCTTGCTATTCTTTGGAACTCTGCATTCAGATGCTTATATCTTTCCCTTTCTCCTTACCAGAGGCATGGTAAAATACCTTAGAACCAGGGAAGGGGATGTACTGACATCTAAGACCCCCAGGTGAAACATGGTTGGAGTCTAGAGCTGGCTCCTCCAGCTCTCTGTACCTCATGTACCACCCCCTCTTCTTCCTCCTTCTATACACATGCACATACAGACACACACACACACACACACACACATAAACACACACATACAGATGCATCTCAGTCAGGTGCCAGGCTGTAAGGATATCAGTAGAAGTTGCCTCCAAGAGACTTGGCTCTTACTTCTGTTATAATCCATCGTTTCAGCTCTCTGGGGGAATAACAGGTAACCGCAGCATCAAAAGTTCACCTTGTTAGGTCTAAAAGTTGTTGTTACGTGGGCCCATCGCAGAGATTCTAGGCCCCCATATGGAGGAGAAAGCACAGCATTTTAAACATCTGATGTCTAAGACTGTGCTTACTTGCTGCTCCTCCCACGCTGTCAGGCAAACACCAAACCAGACAGATGGGCTGTGCACCATGCCCAAAAGCCAGCGTGCTCAGGAGAGAAAAGCAGGCTTATCTCAGTGGTGGGGCCTCTCCAGGCAACTGAGTAGTCTCTGGCCCCCTCTGACCTGCATGGGGAGACCCTGGCCAATCTCACTTGTTAAAGTCACTTCTGAGAGAAGCATGACATCCAGAGGGTCTTGGAAGCTTCACCTGAGGTTTTAAAGAACAGGAAGCTTTTTTGAATAACACGTGGAAAGAGGGATTGATGTTTTAAGCTTGGTCGGTCTTAGAGATAAACCCCTCCTTACTTTAGGTCAGTGCTCAAATTCCCTAAGAAGTCCATGCCTTGCCTGAAGTCCCATGGCTACCGCAGGCAGAGTTGGTGTTCTATCCACCATGAAATCGGAGCAGAAGTGGGGTTGTAAAGGTCAAGGCCAACATACCTGTCGCTGTAACACTATTCACCAGTCACCATTGCTGGACATCCCTGTTTCCCAAGCTGGAAGCTGAAGAAGCTACTTGCCCACAGCGAAACTCTCATCACCTCTTCAGCCCCTCCTGATGTCTCATTGCTAATCCTCACTGCAAATACCTTTGGGAAGCCCCTCCCCTGCCACTGGCTTCCCAGTGTTTGTGGCAATTAATGAAATTCCAACTGGAAAGCCAGGGATGGAGGTTAAAACAAGAACCCCCAACAGAACTAAGGTGCGATATCTTCATTCAGGGTAGCCGCTGGGAAATGATGGCTGCAGAGACTTCCATTTCCATCAATGCTGGGGTTGGAAACCCTCCCCCTTCCCGCCCTGCTTCTGTCTGAGCAGGGGATGATGTGGTCATCCCACACAATCATCAGCAAGAAACTTTATCGCCTCCTACACTCTATCCTAGAGCCTTTCTCCAAGGAGCTGAGTGTGGGAATTGGCTGCAAGTCAAGCCCACGTTATTTTTGCAGTCCTCCAGCTAACTCACTTGGAAATGCCATAGTGTTGGGACATGTGCTTTCCCAGCCATGCTGAGGGCTCTGCCCATGTGGACTGGTAGAACTGTGCAAGTGCACATGTATACTTTTTCACACACACAAACACACATGCAAGCACTGGTGCTCAGTCACTGCAAAGGAGCACCCCCTCCCCCAGAGCCTGAAGCTCTCCTTAGGCACCCTTCCAACGTGTTCCAAACTTAAGTGTGTGTTTACTCATCACCCGCACAGAAGTTTGGAGTACCAGGTGGGGTAGGTGTTGTAGATTGTTTAGTCGCTCAGTTGTGTCCAACTCTTTGTGACCCCATGGACTGCAGCACGCCAGGCCTCCCCGTCCTTCACTATCTCCTGGAGTTTGCTCAAACTCATGTCCATTGAGTCAGTGATGCCATCCAGCCATCTCATCCTATGTTGACCCCTTCTCCGCCTACCCTCAGTCTTTCCCAGCATCAGGGTCTTTTCCAATGAGTCAGCTCTTTTCATCAGGTGGACAAAGTATTGGAGCCTCAGCTTCAACATCAGTCTTTCCAATGAATATTCAGGGTTGATTTCCCTCAGAATTGACTGGTTTGATCTCCCTGTTGTCCATAGGACTCTCAAGAAAGAGTCTTCTCCAGCACCACAATTTGAAAGCATCAATTCTTCAGGGTTCAGGTGTTGTGAAGTGAAGTGAAGTTGCTCATCGTGTCTGGCTCTTTGCGATCCCATGGACTGTAGCCTAGCAGGCTCCTCCATCCATGGGATTTTCCAGGCAGTAGTACTGGAGTGGGTTGCCATTTCCTTCTCCAGGGGATCTTCCTGACCCAGGGATGGAACTCAGGTCTCCCACATTGTAGACAGATGCTTTACCGTCTGAGCCACCAGTGAAGTCAGGTGTTGTAATGGGCTCCCAAATATGTTCACTTCCTAATCTGAAGAACCTGTTAAAATGTTATGTTACCTGGCAAAAATGAATTCAAGTTGCAGGTGAAATTAAGGTTGCTGGACATCTGATCTTAAAATAAGGGGAGTATCCTGAATTAATCAAGTAGGCCCAATGAAATCACAAGAGTGCTTAACAGTGGAAGAGGAAGGGAGAAGAGGCCAGAGTGATGCCACATGAAAAGCACTCCACCAACCATTGCTGGATTTGAAGGCTGAGGAGCCAGTGAATGCAGGCATCCTCTGCTGCTGCTGCTAAGTCGCTTCAGTCGTGTCCGACTCTGTGCGACCCCAAAGACGGCAGCCCACCAGGCTCTGCCATCCCTGGGTTCTCCAGGCAAGAACACTGGAGTGGGTTGCCATTTCCTTCTCCAATGCATGAAAGTGAAAAGTGAAAGTGAAGTCGCTCAGTTGTGTTCGACTCTTAGCGATCCCATGGACTGCAGCCTACCAGGCTCCTCCGTCCATGGGACTTTCCAGGCAAGAATACTGGAGTGGGGTGCCATCGCCTTCTCCGAGGCATCCTCTAGAAGGTGGAAAAGGCAAGGAAGATGATTCTCCCCTGAAGCCTCTAGAAAGGAACACAGCTCCATGGACACCTTGTTTTTAGCCCAGTGAGACTCACATCAGATTTCTGACCTGCAGAACTGCAAGGTAGTAAATTTCTCTTGTTTTAAACCACTAAGTTTGCGGTAATTTTTTTATGGTGACTATAGAAAAATAACACACGGGGGAAGGAGAAAAAGGACAGAGGAAAAATAAACATTGTTATGCCCTCTGTATGTCACCCTGGCATGGTTTATGGAGGGTGGCTACACAGACCGAGAGATGGGTCAGGAATCTGCAGAAGGCCTAGAGCTAGAAGGAACTTGAGATCCATGTTCCAGCCTCCCCTTGCCGTTCTCCCACTGTGCTATTTGGGCAGGACATTATGTACCCAAAGTTACTAGCCTGGGAGCCCTCTGGCAACCACATACTGACTTTCTCTCCCAGATCCTGCCAGGTTGGTGACCCTGGGTGTGTCTCTGGTCACGTGGGGCTAACAGCACACTACTGAAATTGTATCCTGCCTGGATCCAGCCAGGCGTTGACTTTTTCTGTACTTTCTAAGGGTTTTTGTGGCAGCTATATTTTGGTTGATTGGTTTTCTGATGGCAATACAGACTGACTAGCTTCAGCAACTTCTCTCTCTCTCTCTCTGCTCCCTTCCTGGCCTTTGTTCTGCCATATGGGCAGCTGTGGAGGCTTCACACACCTGCTGGATTTCACAGCCCCCATCATTTCTGGCCACAGACCTTCATTGCCCTTTTCAGGATATGTAGCTTTTATGAGTCTGCAAGGAGGATTGGCTTCCAAGCTAAATCAAGTTTTAATCCCCATCCAAGATAGTCACTGAAATTCCTTCTGTCCCAGATCTTTGTGTAGGCCAGTCCCATCCTGGAAGAAGTGTGTAAAATCTGGTGAGGGGCATCGACTAGTTCCCAGACTCACTCTAGCCCTCCTCCCTTTTCCTTGCTCTGAAAAAAGACCTTTCTCTCTCTTTTTCTCTAGTCTTCCCTAGTTTTCAGAACCCAGTTTGGCGGGGTACCACAGCTCCCATTTTGTTCCTGCCCACTGGATTGCCCACTCACCCCAAACTCCTTTTGTGGCTCAGTTAAAGCACCTTGCTTCAGGGTGTACTTTTGGCTTATTTCCCTCTGTCTGTCCTCCCAGAGTCACCTGTGGCTATTTGATTCTGAGCCTGATGTCTGCCCAGAAGAGGAGACCAGGCAATTAGATGTTATTCCCTCCCAGATGTCTTGCAAAGATTTCTCTTTTTGGATGAAGCATACCCAATTCATTTAAATAAAAGTTAGCAGCTACCTGAAGGTTGGAGATGATCAGGGCTTTTTGGCATTGATCTCTGTATTTACTTCATGAAGAACTTGTGTTCAGCCCAGTCATGTCTGAGGCGCTCTGGCTTCAAGGTCTTCCTTTAACCCTTCAAAGAGGTTTGTGCCTCCATCTGTCTGTGGAATGAGTGGGAAATGACCGAAGGCACTGCACATCACGGAAGGTACCTTGAGGTGTCTGCCTTCAGGGTGTCAAGCGCAGATCAAGTGTAAGCATCTCCAGGCCCTACATGGATCATCTCTTGGGTGGGGTTGTGCTCTCTGGCAATGTGGCTGCCTTTGAGTGCCTCCTGCAGGGCACGCTTCATCGCAGTTGGGCACTTCTCCGTGGCCGAGACACGTCTCTGCATTGGATTCCTATGAACACCACCACAGAGTCGGCACGTCATGTGTTCCCTGCCATCTGTCACAGCAGATGCAGAGACTGTAACACTTCGAGCTTAGGAGGGCATCCAACACCCTTGTGGGGTCTTTAAAATTCACAGCTAACAGTCAGAGCCTGTGCTTGCACGAAACCCCTCTTAAAGTCAAGATTTAGCCGTTGGTTGCCATAGCAACTTTCCTCATCAAGTCTGAACTCCTTTCAATGTAGATGGCCAAACTGGTTTTGAAGAGGAATACAGAAGAGAAAAGTTTGGTGAGTCCCAGAAATGAGGATGATTTAAGAGGCAAATTTTGGAAATCCTCAAACCCTAACCTGATATGTTTGAAACATCTCTCTGTTGCTCTGAGTTGGGGCTGCATTTACCATTGTATGGAGAAAAGCTTTTGTTGTCAGTAGTGTCCCCACATAGTAATGAATGATGGAAACCTCATAAGGGGATAATGACTATGAAGGCAATTTGAGGAAGGTAAATGTGCTCTACAAATGGTAGGTATTGCCATCATTAGGAAAATCAAGCTCTGCTTGAACTCTGGGTTGTTACTGCATTTATTTCTACACATTTTGTGGTAATTAGATCTCAAGTGTGGAGGAAGGATTCACTTTTTTGTCAGTCTTTAATTCTAAGCAAGGCATCCAGCCAAGAACTTTCTAAGAGTCAGAGTGATGGGTTTGACAACCTCTTGAGATTACTTCCTGTTTTGTAATATCATATCCATGCCTAAATGTCCACAAGGAAATTAAAAGATGATCTGCTTAAGGGAGAATCATATCTGGACACTTGACCCATTAATTGGCTTGATATTGGCATCTTGGGGAGAGGTGGTGGTATCTATAAATTTAGGACACACTTTAATTTATTATTGTCCATTACACAGTATTTATACAAGGTCTATTCAAAAAGAGGAAAAACCAGCTTATTCCTCCCCTTGTGTAACTTTCAGTCTAGAGTCCATGCTTTCTTTGGAATTGATATGGTATGAAGCCCAGCTCCTGGTATTTCCCTTCTTGCCCTCCTCTGGTCCTCGTCCATTTTCTTTCCTTCTATCAGCGAAACAGCCTTCACCAGAAGCCTTATCATCAGCTGTGCTTTCTTATGTTTGACTCCCAGCTTCATGACCATACCTAGATTCAGCTCAGCACCTCTGAAGCCAGTAAATTGGAGCCCGTTGTGAATCTGGCCCACGTGGAAGCCTAAATTTGTCATCCAGAAGACAAAGCACTGCTCTAATGCTCCCTTTGTATCCCTCACAAAGGAAGTTATTCATTTTCACTCCACTCCTGAGCACCTTGACTGAGTCGGTGCGGGAGAGGACGATGAGTGTTATCTGGTTGTGAGACTCTGATGGGCAGTAGCTTATAGGGCAATTTTGGCAAGAATGTCTGTGCTTAGAGTTTAACAAAAACTTCTTGCTCAGAGCCTACACAATCCCTGCCCTCATAACTGTAAGGCCCCTTCACTTCATTTTTATTGTTTTTTATCTTTGAAAAGAGGAAATAGCTCTCAAAGCTTTTATTCCATCTCTGTCCTTTTAGAGCATCTCTTCCCAAGGAGATAAAGAAACCTTACCCCTTGTCTCTGTAGGGCCTGGTGCCTGTATAGCAATTTCCATGTTTTAGGGAGTCACACCCTGTTCTTTCACTGTCTACAAGTTAAAGAAGCAGTCTGTGACAGAGTCAGTACTGGTGCTGTAGTGAAACTGGTCTCAGCAGTTTAGGGATGCATAGCATCACCCAAGGAATTGTTAACAGGAGGAAACAGTTACAATTTTCTTCAAAGTCATTCTAAGTAGAGCAATGATCCTTGATCTTTTGGGGGGTCTTGGATTGGCTGGTAAATCTGATGAATGTTATGGAAGGCTGCTCAGGAAAGATGCACATAAACACACTTCAGTTTTGCATACAATTCCAGAGAAGGCGATGGCACCCCACTCCAGTACTCTTGCCTGGAGAATCCCATGGACGGAGGAGCCTGGTGGGCTCCAGTCCATGGGGTCGCTAGGAGTCGGACATGACTGAGCAAATTCATTTTCACTTTTCACTTTTATGCACTGGAGAAGGAAATGGCAGCCCACTCCAGTGTTCTAGCCTGGAGAATCCCAGGGACGGGGCAGACTGGTGGGCTGCCATCTATGGAGTCGCAGAGTCAGACACGACTGAAGCGAGTTAGCAGCAGCAGTTAGCAGCCAGAGAGGCTGTGGACCTCTTGGTACCCTATCGGAGTAACGAATGGTAATGAAACATAGTGATACCATAAACAAACATAGGTGATCCTTCTGTTTATCAGCACAAAGATGATTAGCTTTGGACTTCCCTGGATGTCCAGTGGTTAAGATGCCGCCTTCCAATGCAGGGGATAAGAGCTAGATCCCTGGTTGGGGAACTAGGGTCTCACATGCCTCGGGGTGTAGCCAGAAATTAAAAAAAAAAATTATAGCTATTTTCATTTAAAAACCTAGAGTTCTTATAAAATCATAATAGCTATAAGTGGCCTCCTCTAAATACAGCTGTTGTACTTGGGCTAGCTACACAGCCTGGTTGGGGAAAAAGGTCTGTAGTCAGACTGACATAGCTTCAAATGCTAACTCTGCCATTTAAAAGCTTTCTCCAAATCCCTTAATTTTTCTGAGCCTCAGTTTCCATTATCAGCATAACATCGCTAATAATACATACTTTTCAAGTTTCTTAGAAATATTTGATAAAATAACTCACTTATGTGGTCTTTAAACATGTACTGATCATCTAATACGTACCTTGCAGTATTTGGCCACTGAGAAAATAAAGATGAAAAAGTCCCTTGCTCAGTCCTTCTTGGATTTTGTGTCTGCGGAGCCCATGTAACAGGTGCTGTGTAAATGTTAGTTTCCTCCACTAGTGAAAGTCATCATGTAGTGAAAATGGACGATTGGTGCTGTGTTCCCTTACATGGGCAGTGGAGATGGGAATGTATGGCATAATGGGATTTATGGCCTCATCCCTGCCACTGTTAGAGTTTGATCTGATCATTACATTTTCTCCAACACAGACATGTCAATCAATTTCTTTGTGTTTCTTTTCCTTCTTCCTCACCCTGCTTCTAAGGGGAATGCCTCTGCTACGAAGGTTACATGAAGGATCCAGTACACAAGCATCTTTGCATTCGGAATGAATGGGGAACCAACCAGGGGTAAGTGAGGGGATGGCGAATTAGCCGGTTCCTGGATATTACCACGCCCTCAGGCAGACAGGATGCAGAGCAATTGCCTCTAGAGGGACAGAGCTAAAGGGTGGTTCTATTCTGAACATCAAACGGGTGACCTGTCACTGTGCATCCATATTTACACCATCCCAGTGACGTCCTTCTCTTCTTTCTCTCCGCTTATGAGTTCAGAGCCTTCAGCTGGGATCTGGGAATCAGGCTTCCTTTTCTTACCGCCGTCAACCATGAGGATTCCACAGACAGGACTTAGCTGATGATTTTGTTGGAGACACGTGAAGACACACAGACTCTAGCACAGCTCCCCCAGAGCTCCACGAGCTTTGTGAGACTGACATGAGTAGAAGCTTGTTTTCACCAGCACTGTCAGAGAGGGTGAGATGCAAAGACTCGGGGAATGCAGGATTGAGATAAAGGAGTTTTGTCTGATCCCCAATTGCCATCTCTCTGTGAGACCTTTGCTTTCCCCCGAGCATAGACAACTGGGGTAAAATATTAATAGCTACCATGTCCATTGCTTTGTTTTTAAATCTATTTTACTTTTTAAAATTTTTCATGGTGATAAAATATACATAACATAGAAATGATTATTTTCCCCATTCTTAAGTGTACAATTCAATGGCATTAAGTGCACATAGTATTGGGCCACTATCACCACTGTCTATCTTCTGTTGCTTTTTTTATCTTTTTATACTTTATTCAGGGTGCTGAGAACCCATTTTCTGCCTTGACTGTGTTCAGTAGGAGAGTGTGGGGAGACAAGGGTCAATAATGCTAATAATAGCAGTCAGTGGGGCAGGGGAAACTGGAAATCAGGGCAAAAGCCCTCTTGGAGTGATTGCTTGGACTGCAGAGTTGAAATGTATTTGCAGTCTGACAAGGTGGAGAAAAGAAACCACCATCCCTTCCCATAGCACCACTGAGGACTCTTAGCCCTGAGGTCGGTGCTTAGCCTCCTCTGTATGTTTCTGATGAGCCCAAACCTAGAATATTGAATGTAGTTCTGGACTCTCAAAGCAATAAATATGGAGACAAATGGGTGAGAGTTTGGAGAAGAGCAATAAAAATGATTGAAGAGCCCGAGGGAGTGATTTATGATGAAGGGATAGAAGAACTCCACTCAGAGAACTTGGCCAGCTGATGACTAAGTCAAGGCATGATAGATGCCCGTAGACGTTCGATGAGGGCAAATGTGCTGGAACGGGTTGAAGTTGAGTGATAAGGACAAGAGAGAATGAAGTTAAGGAAAGGAAATCTGAGTCACAGGTCAGAAAACTTGGGGGAAGTCAGAATGCCATGAAATTTCTCTGTTAGTGAAAATGAAGGATGACTCCGTTTCTACTGAATTGGTGATTGTATCAGGGAGTCAGGCTGCAAAATGTAGAGGAAGGAGTTTGGAGAAGGGTAAATGCATATGAGGTGGCCTGCTGTTGAAAGACTGGTGGGGAGAGCTTGGCTCATAGATGCCAAGCAGAGTGTGAATGGTGCACGTGTAAAGGCAGCTCAGTCCTCTTCCTCTCTGACCCCTGACATGCTTGCATGGTTGCTGGGGCACCAGGATTTTAGCCTATGGCTGAGAATCTCAGTTGACTATGATTCTTACTGAGTAAAATATTGGGAAAGCTGATGAATAACTGACAAAGAGATCTCTTAGCCAGCATACCTGCTGCTGAAGTAAACAATGACAAAAAATCATTTCACTTTGTGCCCTGAATGATCAGGGCTGGCTCTCTGCAGTGATTGGATTTGGGGGCTAATCACTCAAGCCTCCGTGCCCCTTGTCTTGTAGACAGATCATGTGAGGATGGGCCTGACTTCACTGGGTAATTGCACAAGGCTTCGTCATTCCCTCTGGCTGTGTGTAGAGACAGTCTTAGGATGTAGACAAGAGCCTCCAGGGAAATGGTGGAGGCCCCACGATGGTGTCATTTAAAATAAGACAGGCTAAAGCCCCAAGTTACAGACTGACAGGAACATTAGCCCCAGGAAACAGACAAGTAGACCTAATCTGTCATTTCCATCTCTAATTTCCATTATTCTCTGATCATCACTGTCTACGAGGTCTCATTTTGGACACTAATAAAATAATGGAGCAACTGTTAGGAGGTGGGGGAAAAGTGACTATCTGGAGAATAATGGAGCCAGGAGTGATAAGCAGCATGAGTTTATATGTATATAAAGAAGTGCCAGACAAAGGACTGCGTTTTCCTCCTAAAATGACAAGATAAATGAAAAGCAGAAGACGCCATACATCTTGATCTAAATCAGGGGTCTGATGCCATGTTTCTTTAAATTATTCTTACAAAATTAATCGAAATTGATTTCAACGTGAAAACTGTCACTTGAATTGAAAATTACCTGACGGATTGCTAACTAATGACATGTATTGGGGTATTATGGAAAAATCAATGGTAGGCCTGATTTTCCTGAATAATTTATTTAATGTTCCAGGAGGTGGAGGTGAGCTGCATGTATGGGAATTTACATTTTTCACTTAGTATTCCTATATCGCATACGTTAAAATACCTGAACATTCTTTTGAAGTCAAACAACCAAATCCTAGGCCACTGAAAGCTAAGATGAATTCCCTTGTGAAAAATCTAGGTTAATGTACCAAAGGAAAAGTAGCAATGAAGCAGTCATGACTTTCAGACAAAGAAGAACATTGATCAAGGACGTTAATACAAAAAAAAATATCCAGTGGATGATTCTGTGAGACAGAGGATTTACCTGCAACTTTATCCGGCCACTGCATTGTGCTTCAGTTTACCTGGATCTATATGTGTTCATGTGAGTGTGGTATGTGATGTATGTGTGAGTGATGTGTGTGTCTGAGTGAGCGGATTTGTTTATAGAAATCCCCTCACTGCTCCAGGATTCCCTGGTGGCTCAGACAGTAAATAATCTGCCTGCAGTGTAGGAGACCTGGGTTTGATCTCTTGTTTAGGGAGATCCTCTAGAGAAGGAAATGGCAACCCACTCCAATATTCTTGCCTGGAGCATGGACAAGGGAAACTGGCGGGCTATAATCCATGGGGTCAAAAGAGTCAGACACAGCTGAAGCGATTAACACACACTTTCTCACCATGCCATTCCGTCGTTTACTCTCTCACTCATTCATGTTTTCAGCAAATATTCACTGTATTACCCATTGTGGCCCAGGATAGGCTAGGTTGCTAATTATAAGAAGAAGATGTTGTCTCTGCTCTGGAAGAACTAATAGTCTAGATAGATAGGTGGGCACATAACAAGGAAATTGCAGTGAATTCTAAAACCAGTTAAAGGTTTCAGTTCAGTTCAGTTCAGTCGCTCAGTCGTGTCTGACTTTTTGTGACCCCATGGACTGCAGCACGCCAGGGCTCCCTGTCCATCACCAACTCCTGGAGTTCACTCAGACTCATGTCCATTGAGTCAGTGATGCTATCCAACCATCTCATCCTGTCGTCCCCTTCTCCTCCCGTCTTCAATCTTTCCCAGCATCAGGGTCTTTTCAAGTGAGTCAGCTCTTCACATCAGGTGGCCAAAGTATTGGAGTTTCAGCTTCAACATCAGTCCTTCCAATGAATATTCAGGACTGATTTGGTTTAGGATGGACTGGTTGGATCTCCTTACTATCCAAGGGTCTCTCAAGAGTCTTCTCCAACACCACAGTTCAAAAGCATCAATTCTCGGCACACAGCTTTCTTTATAGTCCAATTCTTACATCCATACATGCCACTGGAAACACCATAAGCTTGACTAGATGGACCTTTGTTGGCAAAGTAATGTCTCTGCTTTTCAATATGCTATCTAAGTTGTTCATGACTTTTCTTCCAAGGAGCAAGAGTCTTTCAATTTCATGGCAGCAGTCACCATCTGCAGTGATTTGGTAGCCCAAGAAAATAAAGTCTGTCACTGTTTCCACTGTTTCCCCATCTATTTCCCATGAAGTGATGGGACCAGATGCCGTGATCTTAGTTTCCTGAATGTTGAGTTTTAAGCCAACTTTTTCACTCTCCTCTTTCACTTTCATCAAGAGCTCTTTAGTTCTTCTTCACTTTCTGCCATAAGGGTGGTGTCATCTGCATATCTGAGGTTATTGATATTTCTCCTGGAAATCTTGATTCTAGCTTGTGCTTCTTCCAGCCCAATGTTTCTCATGATGTACTCTGCATATAAGTTAAATAAGCAAGGTGACAATATACAGCCTTGATGTACTCCTTTCCTGATTTGAAAGTAGTCTATTGTTCCATGTCCAGTTCTAACTGTTGCTTCCTGACCTGCATACAGATTTCTCAAGAGGCAGGTCAGGTGGTCTGGTATTTCCATCTCTTGAAGAATTTTCCACAGTTTGTTGTGATCCACACATTCAAAGGCTTTGGCATATTCAATAAAGCAGAAATAGATGTCTTTCTGGAACTCTCTTGCTTTTTCAATGATCCAGCGGATTTGGCAATTTGATCTCTGGTTCCTCTGCCTTCTCTAAAACCAGCTTGAACATCGGGAAGTTCATGGTTCACGTACTGTTGAAGCCTGGCTTGGAGAATTTTGAGCATTACTAGCATGTGAGATGAGTGCAATTGTGCTGTAGTTTGAACATTCTTTGGCATCGCCTTTCTTTGGAATTGGAATGAAAACCAACCTTTTCCAGTCCTGTGGCCACTGCTGAGTTTTCCAAATTTGCTGGCATATTGAGTGCAGCACTTTCACAGCATCATCTTTTAGGATTTGAAATAGCTCAAGTGGAATTCCATCATCTCAACTAGCTTTGTTCAGAGTGATGCTTTCTAAGGCCCACTTGACTTCACATTCCAGGATGTCTGGCTCTAGGTGAGTAATCATAAAGGTCTGAGCAAAGTTTAATAGGACTACCATTTAAGGAGTTCTTTATGGGACATCCCAGAATCTGGAATATGGTTTCATGGAGAAGTTAGATCTTAAACTGTTCTGTTTAATAGGTACCAAAGGTAATTTTAAATAGAAAGAACAGCATATGCCAAGGCATGGAGACTTCAAGAAGCATGATTTTTCCAGGAATGACGAACAAGTAGCTCAGTGTAGCTTACAGGTGCAGTCTACAGAGACAGGAGAAGAGGCTGGTAAGGTGGATAACCACTAGATCTTAGGGACTTCCCTGGTGCTCCAGTAACTTAGGACTATGTGCTCCCAATGCAGGGGCCTGGGTTCGATCCCTGGTCAGGGAACTAGATCCCGCGTGCCACAACTAAAGATCCTATGTGCCACAACTGAGTCCTGGCACAGCCTAAAAATTAGACTAGATCTGAAGAGCTCTTGCTTACTAAGGCTTTGAACCTTAAAGCTCCATGTGTACACCCCTTGAATGATGAGCAGGAGGTGCCTGTATATGTGGTGGATTGTTCTCTCACTGCGTGTTATTTTTCTGGACCCTTCAAAATAAGACATCTTAAAAATAAAGCAGAACAAACACACAAGAAACCTCTCAAGACTGTCTAGTTTTACTTATCTGGATTGTGCAAGTAAAATAGTCTTAAAATTATCCTGTAGATAAAAGTTTTCAAGAGCACACAGCAAAGAGTTTCAGAGAACTGGGGACCATATATGTACATGATATGTAAATTGAGGACATTGCAACCATCTTGGTGACTCTGGTTTTGCCAAAAATGCCCAAGGAGAAGTGAGGCAGGTTGAGACATTCATGTGTGAATCTTGGTAATAATGTCAGTCACTGTGGTTCACCCAAGTGACAGGATCCAGGCAGGGTGGCAGGTTGTAAAATCAATGAACTCATTACACAAGAGGCTCCGATTCACTAAAAGTAAAAATAGCTTCAAAAAGATTCAAACAAAGTCATGGATGACAGACTTCTAATGAGTTATTAAAAGAACATGGGATGTTTGAGGTTACATCCTTGGTCTCTGAGGTTGGCAACAAAATCAATCACTGCCTGACTGACCCAGCACCCCTGGTAACCTGGTGCCCAGCAGAAGTCCCAGCAGAAGTCCCAGCATGGGAGGGTCCTACCCTGACCCAGGGCTTCGCCACATCTCTGTCTAACCTGTGTGGATTCACAAGTGCTCAGCCTTCTGACCCCTGTGGCCGCATAGACACAGCCAGAGGCCTTTGGGGTCTCTATATGGTATTTGTCTGCTAGGACAACAGGGACAAAGTGAAAATTTTCACAGACAAGAAAAGTGAAAGTGAAAGTCACTCAGTCGTGTCCAACTCTTGCGACCCCCTGGATTATACAGTCCATGGAATTCTCCAGGCCATAACTGGAGTGGGTAGCCTTTCCCTTCTCCAGGGTATCTTCCTAACCCAGGGATTGAACCCAGGTCTCCCACATTGCAGGCAGATTCTTTACCAGCTGAGCAACAAGGGAAGCCCAAGAATACTGGAGTGGGTAGCCTATCCCGTCTCCAGCAGATCTTTCTGACCCAGAATCGAACCAGAGTCTCCTGCATTGCAGGCGGATTCTTGAAACCAATAATGTCAATAAAGACAAGAAAGGAACCAATAGATGAGGGTGAGGGAGGCAAGAGAGATTGATTTACATGAAAATATGAGAGGAGAAAAAACAAATGTATTTAGCCACTTTGGAGGTTATTAAGAAAGGCTCTAATGATGTCTTTTGATAAAGAGTGCACCCAACAGCCTCTCGATATGTTTTTCAGAACACCACCATTAGATTATATTCATGCATTTGACGGTGTTCCCAGTAAAGAGCAGTCTGGTTTCTTATTCTGGCATCTCAGATACAGAGGGTGACACCAAGGAGAGTCCCCACTGGAGAACATAGTACTAGATTTCAGTGCTGAAGGATGGCGATGGAGCGATGATTTATGAGATGGGAAGAGACCAGCTGTGGAAAATGAACAGGTGTTTCTCAAGGTGTTAAAAGCCATTGTTAGAACTAGACCTGCTCATCAGAGCACTCCTCTCACTGCCTGCTCAGGAGGCAACTAACGTACCACGGTCTCCCCTCAGATCCGTGCCTTGTGTGTGTGTGTGTGTGTGTGTGCACACACATACCCTCACACAGCCCATGCATCTTAAGGCCTCTTCATTGTCTCAGGTGCGTACTGCTCTTTCTATTTCTACAACTCCCCACTGCTCCTCACCCTCCCAGGAGTGACTGCTTGGGGATTCTAAATCTGTACAAGAAACAAATGTCCCACACCAAAGCATCCGGTTTCCTTTTCAAGCCAAGAAGGAGGACGGTGTTTGTCATGGATGGTCTCAGCCCCTCTGTCTTTTTCAGAAACGTCCTTGACAGAAGGTAATTTTATTTAGGTCTGTCTGAATGATGCCATCCTAAACATTTCCCTAGAGACCACTCACAGGAAAATGACCACAGCCCAGTGGGGAGGCTGCCTTTCCCTCTGGGTTCTAGGTGTTAGCAGAGACTACCTACTCAGATTATTCAAAAGGATCCAAAATCCGTTCTCCCCTCCAGACCCCCTAAAACTGAGCAGGAATATTCTCTCAGCTTTCTGACCATCAAAGAGCAAACACAGAACCATTGTAGGGCAGCGACTAGAATGCTGGGGGGTAGCTCTGATTCCCAGCCCAGGTCGTGGGCAGTGTTTGGCCTTCTCTGACCTGCCCGAGGTCTCGTCAGAAGTGACTCAGATGGAGTCAGACAGCCCTGTGTGACACATGACATTTCCTGACTTTCTTTTGTCCATTTCTAGCTCATCATCTGGCTTTTGCGTCCCCACCCCGCTGCCTGTCTGTGTCAACGATGCCCTATTCACCTTCCTCCAGCCACCCCCAACACCAGACAAGATTTGCAGGCCAGCCTGCCGCTGCTCTTTTATCTGTGGGCACCCTCCTCCCTTCCCTCCAGCCCTGGCTTCATTGTCTGTGCCCAGCTCCTGTCACTGCCATGCCAGGCACAAATGTGATTACCCTCCCATTAGCTCTCTTTTTATTCTCCTTTTTTCTGTGTGTGTGTGTGTGACTCCTTCTAATTACCCTCACTTATTCCCTTCTTCCTAGTGAGGGTTTCTAGTGTTTTTATTTGGCCTTTTATTTCTCATTCTCCTTTTCTTTCCCCCTCCATTTTTTTTTCTTGCATCGCCTCCTCTTCGTCCAGGACTCAGTAGAAATGTGACTGTCCTTTCTCCCACCTATTTCAACAACAAACAGGTCATCTTAGCTCTTCAAATGAAACCTAATGTTCCTAGTTCCTTCTCTTACGAGAAGCTTTGATGTAGCCTGATTCCAGCTGAAATGTTGCCCCTTAGAAGAACTGACTCCCGATGGTTACGCAGGCAGGAACTGAATGTAAAGTGGATCTCCACCTACCAAGATGACCTCAGATGGGCTTCAGGGGATCAAGTCCCCCCTGTTGGCTCAGGGAACCCTGCATCTCATTCTTAGGGATTTTCTCAAGTGGCAGCATGTTTAATTTGACCCATTTTCATGGCGAATGTGTGGTCAGTCAGCTGAGTACAGCCATATGCTTTGTGTGTTGCAGGTAGACAGCTGGCAGAAAGAGCAGCTAAGGGCTGAAACCTCGTGCCTGTGGGCCCAAGCAAAGCAAACCCTGAGACGCTGGGAGGGTGTGGGGGGGCGGGGCGGGGAGGGGACATCTGCCCTGATGCCTGCCTTTTTCTACTGTGCACCAAGGCACTTGAGGAGCTTGTACTCCCTTGGTGGTGATTGTCTTGGGTGATGCCCTTTGCTCCCCTCTTAGAGGCAACCTGAACCTTTTTAGTTACTCGGGATGATACAAGAGCAAAATATGCCCTAATAATTGACTCTCTGATGCCAGTTCATAGAGCAGATACTTAAGAATCATCTGGGGAGCTTATTTAAAATACTGACTTTCGATTGCTGCCCCATGAGATTTTAGTTTCATGGGTCTGAGCGAGGGCCCAGACTCTGTACATATGAAAAGCTCCCCCATATGCTTCTGCAGTCCAGCTAGACTTTAGAGCCCTTCCTGAGTAAGGTGTGGAGTCTCCACATCCCCCATGCCCCAGGAAGACATCCTCTTAACTGCACACCATCCCCACTGATGAAAATAATGGGCTTGTAGACTAGTGGCTTAGTGCATCTTAAAGGATTCTTGCATTTTACTGATTGGGAAATAGAGGGCCAGAGAGTTGAAGAAACTTGTTCAAGATCACATAGCCAGTAGCCAAGCATTATAGTGACAGGTGGGTACTTGAGATAAATCAGTTGAGTAAATACTGGTTTCAAAGAGGTCTCAGTGTGATAAGCACGTGACATTCTGAAAGTCAGTCATCAGCTGTAGAAGAGAGGTGGGCATTCTGTGGTTCCCTCCTGCTTCTCTACATCCTTTGCAAGGCACCAAGGGGGCTCAGCTTCATCTCACCCTCCCCCACGTGACAAGCATCTGCAGCCCCCCTACAGTACTGCCTACCCCGTGGAGGAGGGTGAAACCTCCACAGTGCTCTTTCTGACTAGTCCAGTCACAGCACCAAGAGACTTATTTTAAACAGCGCTGGAGGCGGGAACACTCATATTTCCTCCGACATGACCACCAGGGTGAAAAAAAAATCAACCTCAATTTACCCTCCCATCTGCTCAAGAATGGAAGATAAATTGTTTCAATTTTATAGAAATGAATGTTTTATGTCTGGCCCAGGCTTTCCAGATAGTGTCCTGAATTTATATATTCTACTGAATGCATGGATGTTTTCTACTAGGAATGCTCCCCGGACCTCCGGCTTCTTTGGGTTTTGGTCTAAGAATACTGGGTTTGAGAGGGCTGTCATTTTCCCGGGCTTTGGAGATCTTGGCTATTTATCTTTTTCTTCCTTTAAAATAAATAGAAAAAAATCCACTCATTATCCCATGCTCAGAGAAAACCACTGTTAGCATTTTGGCATCTTTCTTCCCCGTTTCTTTTTCTATGAATCACAAGTTTTATTTCCCACTGCCCTCCCCCCAGTTTTGAATGCATGTTGTTCACTTTCATTATTTGATAATGAGCGTGTATTATTTTTGTAACCACAAAATTTGGGGGAAATTTAAGAAGGGAGCTTTAAAAGTGTCATTGGGGTACATTATTTTTCTCAAAATGTTTTCTCTGGGGAAGTTATTCTTAATGTCTAACTGACAACCCTTAGTTTAAACCCTGGTTTTGGAGGAAGAAGAAAATGGTTAGAGTTTAGTGTTCAGGTCAGAGTCGTCTAAAGTACACATCGCTGTTAGTTTGTGTATAATAAAGGACTGGATGAACACCAAGAAGTGACCCTCAAATTCAGCACAGTCTTTAATGCAGTACAACTTCAATGTCACTGGAGATTTTCAGCAAGCCCTCAGATAATGCTGATTAATTGCTGCCTTTTATTAAGTGTGTAGTGGTGGGCTATGTGTGTGTGTTTTTTTTTTTTTTAAATATCATCACTAATCTTGATTAAAATCCTCCAAACTGGTTAAGAGGTAAGCAGTTAGTAATGTTTATTCCATTTACAATTTCTGTGAAAGCAATTTCGGTAAAAGCCATCTTAAGGTTTAGTCTTCCTAGATAAGTATTTATGAATTCTTGTTCAAACATTCACACTGCAATTTTTTCCCTAAGTTTTAACTTTATATAATTTCAGAAATTGGAGAGCAAGCATTTTGTCACTGCACATTGTGGTTTTTACTTGATCTTTTTTGTTGTTCTTATAAAAGGAATGCATATAATTAGTGGAAAATCTAAAAAAAAAAAAAAAAGGAGAGAGAGGAAAAAAAAACCCACAGAACAGTAAAAAGGAAGCAATCCAAGCCACCTGAAGTGGCATCTCCTAAAGGGAACACATTCTCAACTCTTTTGTTTAGGGATAATATTTTTTTAACAAAAATCACATTATATCATCATATCTCTTGCTTTGTCTTATATAGTCACATATGCATATAAACACATGCACACATATATATGTATATTTAATAAGAAAAGTACCTGTTTTCATGTGGGGCTCAGTAGTGTGGTGACCAGGGTCGCAGTGGTGAACAGAATTGCCTGATGCCAACATGTAGGCTCTTCTCACTAAATCATGATACAGCTCAATGGTTGGGATAATCTTTTCCTTCCCTTGTGCTCTCCTTCCCACCAAGTTTATTAACCTTTCTACACAGTTTTCCACACTGAAAGCATTATTGTTGGCTTGAGGAGAGATAGGCTGGAAACCAGGCTTTTCAGCCGAGGTTGGCTTTTGGATCTCAGATCTTTGGATGGAACAGAGTCCCCAGATTTCTGTTGCTGAGGACTGTGAAAGGAGGCCATGAACAGCTGTTCAATGCCCTGATGCCGCACTCACCCAATTAGCCCTGGAGGTGGAGGATTTCCATGTGGCTGCCCAGACCACAGTGGTTGGCATGGGCTTCCTCTAATCCTGATGTACAGCAGGGTCTCCCTTGCTCACAACCAAATGAGAAAGATGGCTTTGTTTATGTGTGTATTACTTATTGACGTATAGTTGATTTATATTAGTTTCAGGTACACAGCATAGTGGTTCAATATTTTTATAGATTACCTTCCATTCAGAGTTATTACAGAACACTGGCATACATCCCTGTTTGTATAGTAGCTTGTACCTTGTAATCCCCTGCTCTCATCTCACTCCTCCCCACTTTCCTCTCCCCACTGGTAACTACTAGTTCTCTGTATCCATGAGTCTGTCTTATTATATTGCTTCCATATGAGAAGGATAACTTTAAATGGAGTAGATGCTCACCATGAGTGGAATAGGAGCATATTTCATACTGGGTGACACCATCTGGAGGGAAATTAACATCAGTGTTGGACTTCCCTGATGGTCCAGTGGTTAAGAATCCGCCTGCCAGTGCAGGGGACACAGGTTCAATCCCTGTCCCAGAAGATCCCACATGCCATGGAGCAACTAAGCCTGGGCACTACAACTACTGAGCCGGAAAAAAAGAGCAGCCCAGGCACCATAACAAAGAGTAGACCCTGCTCACCACAACAAAAGAAAGCCTGTGTGCAGCAATGAAGACCCAGCACGACCATAAATACATAAATTTAAGAAACTAAAATGGTCAACACCAGTGAGCCTTAGTACTTTACATGCCTGGTGTTATAGCATTTCCCACACTCTACCCTTCAGATGCAGTAGTAGTAATAGTCATGGTACTAATACGGTAACAATAACAGCTGACACTTAATAGTTCTTGGGATGCACCTACCAGCCTTCCAAGTTCTTGTCATGTACCAACAAATTTATTTCTCATTTCAACACTTTGAGTAAAAACTCTTGTTGTCTCCCTTTTACTGGTGAATCTATTGAATATTGCAGCAATATTCAAAGTCTCATGGGCAAGAAAAGAAAATCTCAGTCCTAAAGGAGAACTTTCTCTTGCCAAACCTCTCAAAGGCTACTGTTCTGAGAGTCTCAAAATGAAAGCAGAAGAGAAACTACCATTCAACCTTGACGCTCTGGTGGCAGGGGATCCCCGTGAGTAGATGCCTTGATTAAAGCAATGACAAGGATGCAGTCTGTAGTTAAGCATCTCTTCCTGAATGATGAAGTGTCCCAGGGAGAGTGACAAGTCTCTCGAGGGACCTAGCTGGACCTAAACTGGGGGCTTGTAACCGCTGGGGCCACGCATCTGTTACTGAGCAGCTCTGTGCTATGGCTCATGTAAAATTATCACTGTGGATTCAAGTCAAGATGGTCCATTATACCAGAGGTCATGGCATACTCTTCACCATGGACCCTCCGCAGCATTTCATTTGCCCATTTACCGGTGCAAATATGGGAGACAAAAACACCAAGGCAAGTCCTTGCTCTTGGCGAAGTTTCTAGCGCCTTTGCACAGTGTATTGAAGCGAGGTCCTCACCTTTGAAGGATGGGGCCGTCCATTTTCTTCAGGCTACTTGCTCTAAAAAGAACATAGTCTGAGATATGCTCAGAGGTTTTTCTTTCCAAATGTAGCCTTAAATATTGTCAACCAGAGTTCGCTTAATAGCCTTGGTCAAACAGTCTCCTCGTAACCAGAAGCTGTGGACACCTCACCTCCAAGAGTAGTTTTGTTCACCTGCTCATGCTTTTTTCTCCATAGGAGGCAGCAGAGCACAATGGGAGGAGCACGGAGTTGGAGTCAGGCTTGAGATTCTACTAAAAGCGCTTTATTTTTGGTTAGCTTCATAACTCTTTTGAGCCTCAATTTCCTTTTCGGTGAAAAGAATGTTGCACTCAATAATGTTACATAAAATATGCAAGCACTCAATAAGTGATGGCATTAAGTATCCCACTGATGATGTTTTGCATTGGTCATTGCCTCATTTATGTTCTTTGAACTGCCTCCAAATGATGTGATCTTAACATCAATTTGGCAAGTGGGGTTGAGAATAATCTACCTCTAGAATGTAAATTCCACAAAGGTATAAATACAGTCTCTTGTCTTGATTGCACTGTCAGACCCTATGGGGTCGCACAGAGTCAGTCACGACTGAAGCAACTTAGCAGCAGCAGCAGCAGCAACACACTGCTTGGCACATAGATAATACTCAATAAATATTTGTTAAATAAATAAAGACACGTGTTCATCTTTGGGCAAGACACACACAGACCTCTTTTCTGAACCTAATTGGATCTTTAGACTCTCTCATGAGAGTGGTGACTCGCCTCCCTAATTTCAGGGAATAGGAGTAAGAATATCAGCTGAATATCAGCCACACATTCAGAGCCGGGAGCCCACCTCAAGGCCATAGCATCTCACCTGCCACCTGGGATAGGAATCCCTCCTACAGCCTTTCTCACAGATGGCCACCTGAATACGATCAGTGACTGTGTTCTTGGAAAAGGCGGCTCATTTCATTGTTGTAAGGCAGATTCCTAGACAGTGCTCCTTGAGACTGAGCCAAAATGTGTTTTCCTGTAACGTCCACCCATTTGGTCAGCTCTGTCCTTTGGAAACAATACAGAATATATTGATTTGCTTCTTCTATGCTAAGGACTGCCAGCTTATATGGTGCCTTTGCGTGCATTATAAAAATGTGCCTACCTATTACAGGGTGTAGGGTGGATGCCTGTGGACAAATAGGCCACCTTATATGGGCTGGCTACATATTAATGTTTCTTTTTTTAGTATTTATTTATTTGGCGGCACCAGTTCTTAGTTGCAGCACATGGGATCTTCCGTCGTCATTGTAGCATGTGGGATATTTTAGTTTTGGTATATTGGATCTTTTGTTGTGGCATATGGGATCTAGTTCCCCAGCCAGGGATCAAGCCTGGGCCCCCTGCATCGGGAGCATGGAGTCTTAGCCACTAGACCACCAGAGAAGTCCCTAATGTTTCCAATAGTTGTGATAATCTCCCCAAGTCTTCTCTTCTGAATATACCTAATTCCTTCAGCTGTTCTTTAGATCACAATTTTCCTGAATCCCTTTAAGTCCCTACCAACTGCATGCTGCATCCCCCTAGTTTTTCAGAATGCCTTTTAGAATATGTTGCCCAGGACTAATCAAACAACCCTATAGAAAGTATCATGTCTGTTTCTTCCCCTGCATTTTCTATTAATGAATTTCAAGCCAGGTTTGTGTTAGGCCCTTTAAGAGAAGAGCTGTGGTGTTAGATTATATTTAGTTTATGGTCAACTAAAGATCTTTTTCACAGGGACTGCTGTCAAAAAGGGAAAGTATATTTAAGACTGAAGTCAATTTTCTTAACCTAAATTCAGGTCTTATATAAAACTCTATTAAATTTTTGCTTGTAGCCATTGAAATCCTTTGGATCTTGACTTTGTCATCCTATGTATTAGCTATCTCTGCTATTTCATGTTATATATGAATTTAATTAACATACCTTTGGTGACCTTCTCCAGGTAACCGACAAAATTGTTAAAGAGAACACCACAAAGCCCTGCTCCCTTCAGAGACTTTCTTGCACGTTGACCTTGACCCCTTACTCAAAACTTGTAGGTTACATTTGTTCCATCACACAGAAATTCATCAGCTGTATAATCATTCAACCTTCATATTTGCATCTAGTCCTTATAAAAGATTTTGTCAAGTGTCTGTCCCAGAATGAGTACTCAGTACATTTTCTAAGCCAGGGAATGAGTGCCTTTCTGAAATCAGGAATAGCTAACTTTTGTGCCACCCTTTGAAATGCCGACCTGGAGGTGCCATCAGAAATGGTCATGAGCCTAGCTTGGGATTCCCCCTTGTTCATGAACCCAGTCTAGCTCTTAGACATCTTGGCATTCTTGATTTTTTTAATAATGATCTATCCTCTGTCTCTGAAGAGCCCAAAGCTGCTGAAAATTTCCCTGCACACTATCCATGTGGCTCTTAGACATCTATTTCGCCAGACCATGCAGTTTTATGTCATTCAGAATCTTGCCTCACAGAGAGTTCTAGTGATATGACCCTCAGTGGGCTCCTACCTGACTGAGTGAATGTAAAGATCCTATAAGAGCTATTATTTACTGAGAGTTTACACTGAACCGGACATATTTCTAAGAGCTTATAATAGATCTGAATCTTACCACAACTATTTGAAGCTATCCACTTTTTATAGATGGGGAGACTGAGGCAGAGAGAAGTTTACTAGCTTGCCCAAAGCTTAGACCATAGAGTGGCATAATTGGGATTCAAACCAAGGCAGTCTGTCTGGAGTCCGTGCATGTAACTCTCAGGGTGCTGCCTGACAAGGAAAGGATTTACTCTGTGAACAAGCAAGTCTGTGGGCAGTGAATGCCCCCTTCACTTGTGTCTTGTCCCACCCGCCACACTCCCTTCTGTGAAGTATCCTGAGTCAGGACGCTAAGCTGATGGCAGGCACAATGATCAGGATTGCCCTCCACCTTAGTTCTCAGTTCTCCACTTCTTGGGGATTGAGCTAATGTAGCCATCTTCTCTCCACTGTCAGCCACTTTTGGGTTTCTCCCAGGTCCCAGAAGCACTTGCTCTTTGAAAGCCCACAGAGATGTGGAGTTTAGCCCAAGGGAATGAGCTACTTTCCATGTCAATGAAGTGCGCATAGAGAGATACTCGGGGTGTTCCACCTGAACAAGGTGAGGGAGTCAGGGTGTCATGAGCTCCTTCCATGGATCCAGCTCTCTTCCAGGTGTTTTATATCCATTACCTCATTTAAATAATAATAGCCAATATTTACTGAGGGCTCTCTCCACGAAGGCATCATCTGTAGGTGCTTTGTGAGTGTTCACAGCATCCCTTCCTCACACCGTGCAGATGGGAAAGTCATGGCACAGAGGGATACAGTCACTTGCTTGGAGCACGCAGTAGGAGTGGAGGACGAGGGATGACTCCAGCAGTCTGGCTGAGTCTAGGCGCTTGGTGGGATGCATATGGATGAGTTTGGCCACCTCAGACTAGGGGTCCCCAACCCCTGGGCCATGGACTGGAACTAACTGATCTGTGGCCTGTTAGGAACCTGGCCACACAGCAGGAGGTGAGAAGCAAGCAAGCAAGCCAAGCCTCATGTATATTTACAGCTGCTCCGCATCACTCACATTACTGCCTGAGCTCCTCCTCCTGTCAGATCAGTGCGTGCATTAGATTCTCATAGGAGAGTGAACCTTCCTGTGAACTGTGCATGCAGGGGATCTAGGTTGTATGCTTATGAGAATCATCCTGAAACCATCCCCTGCACCTCCCCCAGCCCCCATCTTTGGAAAAACCGCCTTCCATGAAACCAGTCCCCAGTACCCAAACGTCTGGGGGGTCCCTGCCATAGAGCCTCTCAGCCATAGATCCCTCCCAGCTGTCAAGGCTCCAGCATTTGTTTCCAGCCCAGCTGAACTGCTTGCTCTTGATCACGCTACCCTGTTACTTTATCTTCTGGCTACTTTTGCTCAGGACATCTCTTCTCCTGCAGTTCTCTCCCCCCAGTGCCCTTCCTCACTCCCATTCTCCTGGGTCCAGTCCAAACTCTTGCTTCTTTGTAAAGCTTTCTCTGTTCTCCAGTTGAAAGCTAACCCTTCCTCCTTTGGGCTGCCTCAGCCCTGTAACTTTCTCTTGTGGTCATTGCCACATTGGGCCTTGTTTATACACCTAGACTTGTCTTGATTCCTTGTAGACAATAAGAATTGTAGTACAAGGGATTAATTTTGAGTCTTATTCTCAAGTACACAGTGTTTTGCATGTAGTAGTTGGTCAGTAAAAATTAATTGTTGCTTGTGAGGGAGCATGATAACCACTACACTACAGAAACTGGCTTGCTGCTTGTGAGATTCCAAGCATTAAGAGAAATGAACCAATAGAAAAGATATGTATGTTGGAGGCAGGAAGGGGATCATTTTAAGATGACTCACATCACTTCTCCTGAGGACTTCTTTTGTGCTAGACACTCTATTCCACCCTCACAAAAGTTCTATAAGTCCCAACCCATCAAGTGCTTAAATACATTAGGAGTTGAGCCCATAGAACATAATGGTCAAAGCTATACAAGCAAGGGACTTCCATGGCAGTCCAGTGGTTAAGACTCTGTGCTTCCAGTGCAGGGGGGGTGGGTTTGATTCTTGGTCAGGGAACTAAGATCCCACATGCTGCACAGTGCAGCCAAAAAATAATAATAATAATAATAACTATGCAAGTGGACCACCTGAGTGTCACTCCAGCCTTACCACTAACTGGCTTTCCCCCTTTTCTTGGGTAAATTGCTTAAGCTCTCTGTGCCTCAGCTTCCTCCCCTGTGAACCAAAGATGATGATATACAGTACCTCATAGTTCATTGTTGTTGCTGTTCAGTTGCTAAGTTGTGACTGACTCTTTGTGACCCCATGGGCTGCAGCATGCCAGGCTTCTGTGTCCTTCAGTCGTCTCCCAGAGTTTGCTCAAACGCATGTCCATCTGAGACTTAAAGAGTAGAACTGTGGAAAGAAGAGTGTCTAGCTCGTGGAGAGTTTTGGTAATACCAGGTGGCAAGGGGATCAGACGACCCTTCTTCTAAGAGTCGGAGGATCTCGTAGCAAGGATCATAATACCTGCCAGGGGAGTGGTTTTCAGAAGGGAGGTCCTCTTTCCATTATTGAAAATCTTTCCATTTTGACCACTGGCCAGGCTGAGTCTCTTTGTTTTGGTTTGAATTTCTCTTTCTCTCTGTCAGCATTAAAGCAACATGAAGACACACTCCTGTTCTTCAAAAGCATTGTCTCTCCCTTCCCCATATTGTTCTTACCCCTAGGCAGAGGATGGTGCTCTTGGGCACACCAGCCTAAACTTGGGTCTCTTGCCTAATTACACTGCTGTCCGCTTTTCCACGCAAGCCCCTCTCATGGCAGGATGCCCTGTTTGAAGTCACTCGTCTTCACAGCAGGAAGAGCTCATCATCAAAGACTCTGGTTCCCAGCACTCTGTGCTGCGCGCTTGCTCACCAGAGGATTGCAGATTGGGAGAGTGGAGAGTCTCCGAGTGCATTAAGTCTGCTCTTCTGTCCTCTGGTCCTGAACTGAGATCCCTTTGAACTGAAGCCCAGGGAGAGGGCTGGTGATGCTATCGCAAAACCTCTCCCCATTCTTTCAGTTTTAGCCATTTTAGCAATTACACTTGCTAGGGCTGGGAATATGATATGTTGGACATAGTTAAGGTTTCAGTCTGCAATCTAAGGCCCTAAGGAAAGGGGGTTGGGAAGGTAGCGAGAGTGGCTCTGAGGCTCTAGCCCCTCAGCATGCACATAACGACTATGAGGATTCTGCTGAAGTTAAAATTCTGTGTGTGTGTGTGTGTGTGTGTAAGACAGAGAGCAAGAATACTCCTGGACTTTGGTTACAGAAGCCTGGATTTGTGTCCTGGCCTTGCGTCTCACTCATCATTTACCTGTACAACCTCTCTATTTCTAACTTTCATTCTCAATCCCCTGGAAATTCAGTGACAGTTGTGAAAGAAATATTGTTTAACAGAGCCATTCACTTAGACCCGGATCTTAGATTTCTGCATGAACCCCGGCCTGAGGTTTCAGCACTGAAGTCTGAGGGCCACCTAACCTGCCCTGTCTTCGGAAGATCTGTAGGTGGAGCCCCATCATGGGATTCTTAAGAGGGAGGTGTTTGAGTCCAGATCTCCAGGGCCTTACCCAGGACCACAGGATGCCCCTGGTGGACTCTGGCATCTCCTCTGCACCACTGCAGTATTCATCCAGAGGCCCATCTCACACACACACACACACAGTCTCACCTACACACTCCACTCTCTCAGGCCAGCACTTTATTTCTCACCTAGACCACCATGATAGGCTCCCTGCCCTCTGACTTGGCCTCAAACCCTTCCCCTTCACTCACCAGAAAGATCTGTCCAATGAGTTTTCACTTTACACTCCGCCTAAGGCTTGCCAACACAACCTATGGCCCTACAGAACAAATTTGGACCTTTCTAAGGAGGCTTATAGGCTCTTTCTGACCTGATTCATGCCAACCCCTTCAGTCGCATTATCTCCAGTCATTCCCAGGAATTTAGATTACAAGGACATTGAGTCTGTTGTAGAGCTTGTGTGTACACCATGCTGCATACTGCATGCTGTCGGCAAAGTGATGCCTGTGCTTTTTAATAATCGACTATATCCCAATATAAAATATAAAAAAAGAACAGATAGCCCCCTCTGAGATATCTATCTGTTGCTCCCTATCTGTTGTGAAGAGGGTCTTCACAAAGGGACCCTCTTCTGTGATCCAGTGACTCCCAGGCACCATCTCCGCCATTGTTTTCACACCATATCATGATCTGATAACCCTAATCATCTGTTCATGTATCTGTCTCTGCCCCTACTATCCCAACTCACAAGTGCCCTAAGTTCAAGACTGTGTTTTACTCGTCTTTGTAGCCTTCCGAGATTTTCTGCCACATTCAGGATTAAGCACCGAGTAAATGTTTGTTGAGTGAACAAGTGAATGGTTGCACGTGAAGTTATACACGCAAGTTCTAAGCAGACCTCTGCGTGATTTTCTCATCAGTGAGTTTCTTGGTGCTTTGGTCTCTCCAGGAACAAAAGAGAAATTGGTTTAGTTATAGTTAATGCTTAGCATAGTGTTCATTTCTGAGTTAACTCATCTATCTACCCAGTGTCACTTAAATAGGGTACATCCATCATTTATTCATTTGAAAAACATTTACCAGTGACCTTTCATGTCTCAGAGATTGTGTTAAGTGACTGGGAAAAAAAGAGATTAATAATAATAGTCAACAATCATGTAGGGCTTATTATATGCTAGTCACTGTTCAAAACACTTAATATTAACTCATTTAATCCTCACAACTTTTGAAGTAGATACTATTACTCTACACCCATATTTTTCAGTTGCAGAAATTGAAGGATGTAGCCTGCCCTAGCCTGAGCACCCTAGAAACCAAGCATGTGTGCTGGAGTTTTATAGGAAGGCACTGCCAGGCAGGGCTTCCCTGGTGACTCAGTGGCAAAGAATCCACTTGCCAATGCAAGAGACACTGGTTCAATCCCTGGGTTGGGAAGATCCCCCAGAAAAGCAAATGGCAAACTACTCCAGCATTCTGGCCTGGGAAACCTCATGGACAGAGTGGCCCGACAGGCTACAGTGCATGGGGTTGTAAAAGGGTCGAATGTGATTTAGCGACTAAACAACAGCAGAACCCCAGGGTAGCAAGAGGGAGGGAAAAAGAAATGCAATGTAGCGCACCGGTAAGCTGGCCACAGCTTTAGAAGAAGCCAGCTTTTGGACACAGTATGCAGCATCGATAAGCTTTATGGAACTCTGTAACTCTGAGCTGGCTTCCCAGGTGGCGCTAGTGGTAAAGACCCTGACTGCCAGTGCAGGAGACGTAAGAGATGTGGGTTTGATCCTTGGAACGAAAAGATTACTTGGAGGAGAGCACACCAACCCACTCTAGTGTTCATGTCTGGAGAATCCCGTGGGCAGAGGAGCTTGGTAAGCTACAGTCTATAGGGTCACACAGAGTCAGACACGACTGAAGCGACTTAGCATGCACACAAATACCTCTAAACAGTCCATAGTGGCAGAGAATAGGTAGGAATGGAGAAGAATTAGAAGAATTTGTCTACTGGTTCTTTCCAATCTGCTAGTCTTTATGGGTAGGGATGTTAACTTCAACATCCACAATATTAGAATGTATGGAACCTATGCTACCACTGCCTACACACACACACACTCACACACTCACGCACACATCGTTACCACCCAGGTGAGGCTCTGATAGAGGGCAGCCTCAAGGAAGAAAATGAGTCTCCATCAAAATTATGATGAACATTTACATTCAGCATAGAACAGTGCATAATGTGCACAAAGCATAAACTACAAGAGATTTAAATATAGGAAACTTGGAGGCTGACTGTAAATAGAGTCTGTTGAATGAATGAATGAATGAGTTGAGATGAATAAAAGCATGAGAAGGAAGCATCCTGACGAAAGACTTAGATAGTTCCAACCGAAGAAAGTAGAGCCGTCCTGAAATACTCCGACTGATAACTAGAGCATTAGTACACAAGTGGGATGGTGGCTGTCACCAACCATCCGTCAGGCTAACAGGGCCCCCACTGACCCAGGTTACGCCTCGGTGTGTGTCGGTGAGATGGGTGCAGCCAGATTTTATAGTAGGTGATGTTCTCAGAAGAGAGTGTTCCTGGGAGAGTTACTAGCTTCTTTATGATTTTTTTTTTTAAAGTTTGATTTATTTAGGGGATGGGAGAGTTAAGGATACATATTATCCTGCCTCTATTTACCTCCAATTCCTGTCCCAAAAAGCCTTCCCAGAACACTCTTGTTTGTGTTCTTCTCCTCCCTGCTTTAGTAGATTTAAAAGATTCTTACTTGAGATTTCCATAGCACCTGCAGATAGCTGAAAGTGTGAAAGGCACTCAGTCATGTCTAACTCTTTGCGACCCCATGGACTATACAGTCCATTGAATTATCCAGGTCACAATACTGGAGTGGGTAGCCTTTCCCTTATCCAGGGGATCTTCCCAACCCAGGGATCGAACCCAGGTCTCCCACATTGCAGGCAGATTCTTTACCAGCTGAGCCACAAGGAAAGCCCAAGAATACTAGAGTGGGTAGCCTATCCCTTCTCCAGGGGATCTTCCCCACCCAGGAATCAAACCAGGGTCTCCTGCATTGCAAGTGGATTCTTTACTAACTGAGCTATGAGGGAAGTCCAAGCAGATAGCCAAATAAGGGCCCAATTCAGTACAACGCTTGGTCTGGTTTCCCATTGGACTGTACAAGCAGGGGAAACTCCTTAAAGACTGAGGCTGTCCCTTTTTATCCTTTCTTGTCTGTTTTTGTGTTTGTATCAGCAGGCCCTCTATTAGTCATACAGTAGATGCTCAAAAGACATTAAATCAATAATGGAATCAATGAACAAATATTTCCAAGTGGTTGATAGTTCCCCTATAGTCACTTTCTGAGAGGGGAGGCTAGCAGGCATTTTTTCTTACCTGTCTGAGTATCTCTCTCTTCCTGTATCCATCCCCAAAGTAATATCCAATGAGAGGGACTGCAACAAAGATCATATTAGGAGTGATGTCAGGTCTCATTGGAAAGAGAAGGGAGACATGAGTTTCTTTCACTATTTCATTCTAGACAGTTGAGGAAGATCCTTTCTCATCTAGCCTTTTCATTTCAGGAGCCACTGGGTCCAACTCGGTGTCCTTAATGAGTTTAGAAGTAGAATTCTTACTCTCCAAGGTCATCTTTGTAACTCTCTTTCACAATGTTCAAAGTATCCAATATAATATGTGTTTTTTCTTAAATGCAGTGTTCAACTCAGGAGTTCACATCTCCCATTTTCTCCCAGCTCCTCTGGACCCTGTATTTAACACATGGGGAAGCAATGAGTCTGAATGAGATTAACTTCAATTCACGTTTCTAGAGCCAGTTTAGATGCTAAGGGAGTGTTCCAGTTGGTAGCAGAATAACTGCCATTTGTTGGGTCCTTGCTCTGTATTTACCATAGCCTTACTTACACTTAACTTTCCTGATGCCTCGACTACACCCTTAAAGATTTGGGACACACAGCTGTCTTACAGGGGCACTGCAAGATATTTTAAATTATCAAGGGAAACATGAGCATATCTGACAGAGACCACACAAGGTACTTTCAATTTTTGAAAGTATTGTTTTTTTCAAATGACTACTAAGTTGTTAGAATGTGAACACCTTATTAAGTTGTTTGGACTAGACTACTTAATAAAGCTAGTAGAATTTCTTTAGGTGTAGGGGAGTCACTTCGAGTGCTACGGGTTGGGAAAGTTTGGGAACTTCTGTTTACTTCATACAGTAAGATCCCCAATCAGGTTGGCAATATTTTCTCAAGTTTACCTCTGAGGACACTCAGGGTCAGAAGAATCAAGTAAATTACTACAAGGTCAAGTGGCTTACAAGTAAACAGTGGAGCAAGATTTTAAAGCCTGTATGTGTGTTAGTTGCTCAGTCGTGTCTGAGTCTCTGCAACTCCATGGATTATAGTCTACCAGGCTCCTCTGCCCGTGGAATTCTCCAGGCAAGAATCCTGGAGTGGATTGCCATTCCCTTCTCTAGGGGATCTTCCTGACCCAGGCATCGAACCCAGGTCTCATGCGTTGCAGGTGGATTCTTTACCGTCTGAGCCATCAGGGAAGCCCAGTGCCTTCACAAAGTTGTCTACTACAGAGTTAACAAAGATTAAATCTCTTAGGCTGTCAGAGCTAAAACAGGCTTTGACAGGAATCCAGCTCAACTCACAATCTGGCCCAATCACACAACGAGTTAGTAATAGAATTTAATCTGGGGATCCAGTCTCCTGACTCTTACTTCTGCATTATTTCCTCTCTCTTGCCGGCTTTGGGCAACCACCTGTTATTGTTCCTTTATTACCTAAAGCACAGAGAAATGAAGGACTTTGGGGGAACGACCCTGAGATTCATGATGGCAGCAGAGGGTTTGGTTTACATGGAAATTGGAAAAGAAGGATCATGTAATATATAACTTGGGCGAAGCCAATGTAAGTGGGGAGTGGCATCATCTATTAATGTCTAAGCAATATAAATGTCACAAGAAAAGGCAGAGAAGTTATTCAGTGGAGAAAACTAGGAAATGGGTGAGAAAGAGAGAGAAAAATGTAAGTTGAAGATATGCTGTTATTTATTAGCCAGTGTGGAGAGGGGGGAGTGGAAGATTCCATTGCCTGATTTATATAAACATTGTGGAAAATGCCTGAGAGGATGACCACACTAACCCCTGGGAATCACCTGCATAGTCTTTCCTATTGGCCACTTCTATGCTTCTTTAACAGCTGTAGTTTTTCTTGTGTCTCCTATTGTGCTCTTTGCCCTTTCTGTATGGTCCCTTCCTGTTCATTTCCCAGCAATTCAGGTACTTCTTTCCATACTTCTTTTCTCCCTTTTGCTTCTATCTGCCCCCTCATCCTCAGAGTCGCTTTTGATGTTCTTTTTCTCTCCTCTAGTTATCCTCCCCCTGCCCATCTTCCTCCTCCTCTTTCTCTGGTCCCTGGCACATGCCAGGTTTCTGGGCCATTGCTCTTCCCCTCTCTTCTTCCCAAGGAGGAGATGAAATTTGCCCCTCTGACAAAGGGAACAAAAGCTGAAAGTCCCTGCCAAAGTTACAAGGACAGCATTTTCTCTTTTCAGGGAGTTTTCATTTTAAAAGGGAAAAAAAAATCGCAGTCTCTTCTCCCTCCCTACGCTGTGCCTTCTCCGCTTTCTGGGCTGCGAGCATCAGTTGAGGGACAGCCAGATAAAAAGCCCCTGCTTGGTTCGGATCATCTCTGCTTCTCTTCCTTACCAACCTCAGCCCCGCTTTACTGCATTTTTTTTTTTTTTTTTGGAAATCCAGGCAGAAAACGTTAGTATTAGCATTTTTAATAAAGAAGCTGGAGGAGAGAGAAAGGCAACTCAAGAAAGCTGAAGGAGGGGCTGAAGCCCAAATCCACTGACAGTTAAAACTCCCTTTTTGGAGTCAGAGAGAGCTCAGGATGGGGGCAGCAGAAGGCGGACAAGAGAAGTAGTAGTTTTAGGAGAAGCATTCAGGCTGATATAATTGGAGCTTTGAGCACAAGCAGACGCGGTTGGGAGGTGGGAAATTGCTGTGCTGGATTGAGTTTGGCTCAACTTGATACCGAGGCCCGGCATTGTGAAATGTTTTCTAATTTAGCCCATTTCCTCTGTCTTCCTGGAATGAGCCATTATTCCTCCATTACTGGCAAAAATCATGGTCCTGGCTAATTCCTTCTCTCCTTTTCTCTTCTTCCTGCTCTCCCTGTGCTCCGTAGGAAGGAAGAAGGAATAAACAGGAGGGAGGGGGCCACCTGTATAGTCTTGATTTAGAAAGAAAGTGAACCGTGGAGACCCAGAGTGGCTGACATCATCTTTCCCTATTTCATTTGTCTGGGGATAGGAATGCAAAAGTTTAATGGAGTTGCTAGGTTTATGTTTTGTGTGTGAGGCCACTGTACCTCTGCAGGATGAGGCTTAATTGGCTCTTTTCCCACCATTGAAAAGAGGAAAAATATCTCCTCGCAGAGGTTACTGTTCTCTAAAGAAAGTGGCAGTGATTAGATCTAATGCCTTTGACAGCTGGATAAAAAGTTGCTAAATAAGAATAAATTGAATGCCTAAATCTGAAGTCAATCAGAAGGTAACATGAATCCCAAAGATCAAAATGAGCCTTCTTGTCAAAGTATTCTTTCCCTATTCACACTTAAAACTCTATGTGAGTAAAACAGTGGCAAATCTACTTTACTTCTCCAAATCCAGTTCTGCCAAGGGCCAGGGCAGAGTCGAAATAGGGAGAATACCCCTTCTTTTTTTTTTTTTTTTTGAGAATACCCCTTCTTACCCCTGAGTTTGAGCATATTAAGTGCTGAAGACCTCTCTGTTGGTGAAACGTCAACCCAGATAATTGTCCACACAGCAGACACTTAGAAGTGGTGCTAATCCCATTGTTCAGAGCCTTACAGTTTTAACAAAACAGTGACTATCCCAGCCAATGTTCCTTATCCATGAAATCAATCATTTTAGCCTCATCTGAACAAACAAATAAATGTGCATATTTGTGTAGACACTGAGGTGCATCTGGGCTCTACATCCTAATGCTGTGTCTTGATTTCCTTTGCCAGATTATTCTTCTTGTCCCTTTACTCAGAGCTGTGACCTGGTACTAGGTGCCAGGCATATAAATATACATACATATCAGTATCAACTGCAACTCTGAAAAATTTGCAAAATCTTTCAACCAGAATATCTTTGAAGAGTGCAGAGAGGCAAATGGGATTGTGTCTCTTAGGTTCCTTCAAGGAGTAAATGCTGCCTCCCAGCTTTATAACCATGAGAAGAACTAGCATCAGTTGGAGATTCTTAAAAACATTAAGGTTTGGATAGAATGTAGATTTATACCCAGAGCCAAGTTATTTTGAAGGAGTCGGGAATTAATTTGGAAATTGCTTTCTCACTATACCTAGGGATGAAAGTTCATTTTCTTGTATGGATTAATTTGTGAATAACCTGAAGGGATGCCTTGGCCTTCAGCTTTCCCCACACTGAAACTGTTCTGGACAAAGATTAAACATTTAAGCATCTGAAAGGGAAGCTGAAACCTCCAGGAAGAGGTTTTGGCAGGGTCTTTGTTTCCCTTCTCTTACTAGCTTGTTTTTTCCCCTAGATCATCCCCCTTCTCCCACCGTCTCAAACATGATCTATGTGCTTATTTCCCAAATCTGGCTCTCTAGCTTGAATCTCTTTTCTTGGTTTCAGACCTCCATTTCCAACTGTTTTCTGGACATTTTCTTATGGGTGTCCTACAAGTATCTCAAATTCACTTGTCCAGAATTGAAAGCGAAACCCACTCCCACCCTGATACCCAGTTCCAGCTCCCACACTTTTGGGTCTGTGTAAATAGAATCAATCACTCAGTCTCCCAGATGAGAAACTTGGGGCCATTCTCCCCCTAAGCCCCCCACAGTTCTCTCTCCTCTCTCCCGTTCACACACACCTGGTTAGCCACCAGATCCTCTTTGCTCTTCTCAGAAATGCCTCTCAAACCCAGTAGTTCCTCTCTATTCCCAAAGCTGTTGCCTTACTCTAGGACAATCCATTGCCTTCAACTTTCCTAACATCTTGCTCATTGCTTTCAGTGCCATTAGGCTCACCTATTGAAAAGGGAGAGAGAAAGAGAAGAAAGACCTAAGGAATTAGAGGATGTGCATGGTGGGGACGTGACTATGAACAGAGTCAAGGGAAGGAGGAGGGAAAGCTTGTGGCTTGTTCAGGAAATGGTGGGTATGGTGGGGCTGCAGGCCTGACAGTAGAGGCATAAAGGATAAGGGGGAAAGAGAAGCACTGGCCAGAAGGCTTTAGATTCCCAACAAGGAGTCTGGTCTTTACTTGTAGGAAATGGGAAGCTGGTAGAGTATATTTTGAACCAGGGCGGAAGTGATGAACATGATATTTAAAGAAGACACAGGAGGCATTAGCTCAGGGACCTGCAAACTACTGCCATCAAGCCAAAGCCGGTCTGCCATCTGTTTTTGTAAATAAAGTTTTGTTGGAACACAGTGGCACTCATTTGTATGTGTATTGTCCATGGCTGCTTTCTCACTGCAAAGGCAGAGTTGGGTAGTTGGAGTATGGACCATTGGACCATATGGCTGCAAAGCCAAATGTATTCATTCCCTGGCCCGCCATGGGAAACGTCTGATGTCTCCTGCAGTAAATCAGGGTTTCTCAACCTCAACATTATCTACATTCCTTGTTGCAGGGGGCTGTCCTGTGGGTTGCAAGATGTTTAAGAATGTCCTTGACTCTAACCTTAACTTCCACCCACCACATAAAGGCAGCACCCCGACCCCTTAGATATGACAATCAAAAATGTCTCCAAACATTGCCCAATCAGGAGAGGAGTAAAAATCTCCTCCCATTAGATTATAGTGAAGCCAGCAGTATTGGAGACAATTTAATTGTCCTTATCTGTTACAACAGATAAGGATGATTTTAATAGTGACAGCAAACTGTTACATTGTATGCTACATACAATGTAACAGTTTAATTCATTTGATCTTTTCAACAGCCCTATGAACTGGCTACTATTTTGTCATTAGTCTCTTGTAAGGCGATACAGTTACTCTCATTGTTTTACATACAAGGAAATGAGGTCGGAGTAAAGTGCTTTTCTCAAGGTCACCCAGCTAATAAGTGGTAAGCCAGGTTTTGAACTCAGGTGGTCTGGCTCCTGAATTCACATTCTTAACCATGAGACTAGTGAGAAACGAAAAATAAATCTATCTTGATAGCTTAATGGACATGGAAGTGGTTAGAAAATAGGCATTTGAACTGTTTCCTTCCCCCCACTTCTAAGCTATTTTTACTTCACTCTAATCGTGAGCAGTGGGACAATCTCTTCAGGTATCCCTGCACTTTGAAGGTGCTGCCCTCAGCTTTTCCTCCCTTTTTTCCTCACACGTAGAAATGTCCCTGAGTCAGGCATGAGACCACAAGGCTTCAACTGTAAAGACGGTCATGGTTGCCTTTGTTTGGGTGTGAATGTTCTTTATGATTCTACCACATTTTTATTTAAATTTTTTTGTTATTAGCATATAATTGCTTTACAATGTTGTGTTAGTTTCTGTTACACAACAAAGTGAATCATTTATAAGTATACACATATCCCTTCCCTCTTGAGACTCCCTCCCACCTCCCACCATCCCACCCCTCTAGGTCATCACAGAGCGCATGTCTTTAGAGTCGTGAATTCATATTCACTCTTATAAAGCGATTACAACCTCTTTCCTGTGGTTTGGCACTGTCTTTAACTTTATTTCTTGTTTGTACCTGGCAACTCTTCTGTCACCTTCTTGGTTATACTGTCAACGGAGAATGCAAACGTTGGGAAGACAAATGGGCAGAAGATGAGCCTGGGAAAATGAAATAAGCTGGAAGGCATTTATAAAAGGAGACAGTCCTTCTAGGGACAGAAGAGCAAGTCTGAGCATCAGCTTCAGAGGCAGTGCTGGGAGCCAGCACTGGAATTTGCCATCCAATATACTCTGCCTACAGGCTCCTGAGTGTATCAGAGTCCAAGTAATGTTGGGGTCGTCCGCTTCTGTCGTGAGAAGAGAAAATGCCTGTCTCCCTCAGGCATGGTAGATCCACTTTTATTCGGAAGATGGCCTGCATGGAAAGAAAAATACTCCGTGTGTGTGTGTGTGTGTGTGTGTGTGTGTGTGTGTGCTGGAGACAGAATGGCAATAAAACAGCTAGGTCTCAAGGTAAGAGTGTGGGAACCAAGTCACTCAGCTAATGGAGGACAGGGTTGAATACTGTTCCCCAGGGGGATGGCTGGGTGGATGAGTGGTCAGCCCCTGTCCAGGTAGAGGGTTTCTTGGTGCCTGGGACTTTGGGCAGGGGGATGAAATGAACAGAAGAAGCTAACACTCACAAGCTGCTTCCTTGGCTTTGAGCTGGTCCTACGGGGCTGCTGGGTGTCAACAAGCAGGGAAGGGCAATAATGAAAGCCGGATGCTGCCTTCCTGATGGCCTAAGGGTTTCTCATCCTCCCCATCCAGCCCAGACTCCTTGGTGGATCAGCTCCAGTTCTTTTATAACTGCCAGGGTGTATCAGGGGTGTGGTGACAGTCAAGAGCACGGAGCTCACAGCAGAAGGAAGAGGCTGCAGTGACTTTGAGAACTAGGAGTCGGGGGAAAGAGGATGGAGTGTGTGGAGAGGAGCAGGAGGAAGTGGGTGTTGCCAAGGGCAGAGCAGTGCTACAGGCAGCAGGTGCAGAACAGTGGGCAAAGAGGGCAGGATTCTGCGAGATGATGCAGAGTAGGCTCTGGGTCTTCCTCTCTGAGACATCCTGGCCCCAGGAAAAGGTTTTCCATGTCATCTAGGCCTTGTTTTGTCCCTTGAAGGGGACAGTGAGAGAGGGCCTGTTGTATACACAGAATAGATGATTTCTCTAGGCTGGACAGGGGTTCGGAGCACAGAAGTCCCTGGACTTGAAGCAAAAGGTGAGGACTAACAGAAGGTGAGGGCACAGTTTCTTTCTTACGAAGGCCTGAAAGCTAGGTGGAGAGGAGGTGTGTGCATGCCTACAGCAGGTCATGCTAAGGTGCTGCAGTCATGTCTGACTCTGTCCAACCCTATGGACTCGATGGACTGACAAGTTCCTCTGTCCATGGGATTCTCCAGGCAAGAATACTGGAGTGGATTTCCATGCCTTCCTCCAGGGGATCTTCCCAACCCAGGAATCTAAACCACATCTCTTACGTCTCCTGCATTGGCTATGTGTTCTTTACCACTAGTGCCACCTGAGTGTAGAGGGTCAGCTTTCCCCAGATACAGACCCCCAAGCAGGACTTGCATGTGCTGGGGAGTTCTCCTTGGGAGCAGTAACTCAGAGGGAGGCAGTGAGAGGAAACCAACTGGGCAGAGGTAGGCGGCCCACTCCAGTATTCTTGCCTGGAAAATCCCATGGATGGAGGAGCCTGGTAGGCTGCAGTCCATGGGGTCCTGAAGAGTCAGACATGACTGAGCGACTTCACTTTCACTTTTCACTTTCATGCATTGGAGAAGGAAATGGCAACCCACTCCATTGTTCTTGCCTGGAGAATCCCAGGGACAAGGGAGCCTGGTGGGCTGCTGTCTATGGGGTTGCACAGAGTCGGACACGACTGAAGTGACTTAGCAGCAGCAGCAGCAGCGGGTGGTCACATGCCAGGCAGTGATAGCAGAGGCTTTGGCCAGCCCCAGGGGAACTCTGGAGCTGGTACAGACCTTTAGAGGTATCTCAAATCGAGGCAAGGGTATCGGGCCTTAACCCCACATGGACCCATCACCAGAGGCAGGCTACATTGGGCAAAGCAGCTTCCCAGAGAGGGCCTCAGCTGAGGTCTGTCTGCAGCCACACCTTCAGGCCTGGGTCCTGAGGGAAGGTTCCCCAGAGCACCCACAACAGCGGCACAATAGTGAGAATGTGGGTGTCCTCGTCGGCCTCGGTCCCTGGGGAGTGAGAGCTGTTACCTGCCCCGTGTCTAAGGCAGCTTTGCACGGGATCAGTGCTGTCGGGATATGCAGGAAAATGTTGGGACGGTGGTGGAGGCGTGCACGAATCTTGCTCCAGGGTACCCTGGTCTGGCTATTCATAGATTTCAAGCTTTAGGTCTGGGCAGCTCAGTGACAATCTGGACAGTGCCCAGATGATTGTGACCAGAGGCTGGTCAGCCAGTTGGCAGGCTAGGTACAGCGCCTGGGGTTGTTCAGTCTAGAGAAGGCGAATTGAAGGGAGGGTGTGGTAACAGCTGCAGCAGGAAAAGTTAGACTTGTGCTGTTTTGCTCCAGAAAGGCAGACCCAAGACTAATGGGTACAGATGAGAAGGAAGCAGATTTTATTTCAATAAGAAAAGTGTTGACTGTGTAACAGCATCTCAGAACAGAATGTTCTGCCCTAGGAGGCAGTGAGTGTGTCCCATTATCTGAAATCTGGGGGCTGAGATTCGCGATGGTTCAGTGGACACATGGTGGTGGGTTTGCAGTAAGGGATATGGTCTTGAAGTCTTTTGATCTTATGATCTCCTCAAGTCCGGCCCTTCCCCGGAGGCCGTAATCATCTCGCCAGCATTCCCAAAGTATCTGACCTCTCAGCCTTCAGTGTGATGGTGACCTCATTGCCTACCCGGCTGTGGTTTTCATTTCTGGATGGTTCTAATGAAGGTAAAGTCCCCCCATTGCCTTCTCCCCAGTGCAATGCTGACCATCCCCCATCACTTAAATTGGAAGGAGAAGAAATCAAAAGCCAAACAGTACAGATGAGCACTCCTTTCTCCTTGCTGTCTGCACAGAACAATTGCTGAGCCTGGCCTTTGTTCCTGGTGCCAGCAGCAGCAGTGTGGAGGGAGAATAAAGGCCCCTTCTTGGAGGATGCTAAAAGACCCAAGAAATCGCAAAATCACTTGCACTGAATCAATGAGTTAGGAGGACAGCCTCCGCTGCTGTGTTTTTCTCTGGCCTCTGACTGGGCCCTTACAATTGCCGGACTTGCAGTGGGCTTGACAGAATGGATTAAACTCTGGCTGGAACTTTCTACAACAGCACAATCCAAGAGTGGCAGGCCCAGCAGCTGTCATTTGTATGAGTGCATTTGAGGCCAGTGGGGTCTGCAGGAGGGACAGCCACGGGAATCCGAAATCTTTTGTGAGCCCAGAGGCCTGAGGCTGCTCAACCACTGTGCCCAAGGCCAAGGTCAGAGCAAATACTCTGCAGGTTTGAGAGAGAGAAAGAGGCCCATATGTGCATCTCAAGGGCACTGAGTTACAAAAGGTAGAGAATACATCTCAAGCTGATGAGTGAGTTGCCTTCAGCAAATCTCGTCTATGAGAGAAAACAGCCCCAAACCCCAAATCAGAAAAAGTTTTGGGAGAAAACAGTAAAAAAAAATTAAAATCTGAATTTTAACCATGTCTATGAACATTTTCACAGGAGCGATAAGGGCAGTGAGTACAGAATGAGTTAATGCTGCCAAAAGGATTAAGAGGAATAAAAATGGTGTTTACAAATATACCAGGGAAAAGGCACACTTGGGAAAAATAGGTCCGTAAATAAGTAAAGGGGATTGAAATCTACTGCGAGTATAACAAGACCGAGGCGCTGAATTGCTTTTTCCTATCTGTCTTTTACATGAGAAATAACAAGAAAATGCGAGGAGTTGTCATGATTTTCAGTGGGAGGCCATAACCCTGAGGCTGGGACGGGAGCCCAATGGGAAAGCCTGGGCCACTGCAGGAAGTTCTTCGCACGCTCCCTGTGACCCCAGATGACCCAGAGTCTCAGCCTGGTTTTCATGCTGCTCCCTGACCTGCCCCCCACAAGCCCGATCAGCCTCATCCCAGGCTTTAGCTTCTGTGGTCCGGGTGCCTCTGCTCCACTGAACCACTAGTGTTATCCAAGCAAACCACATTCTTGGGCTCTCTCCCCTTCCTGGACAGGCACACCACCTCAGTCAACAGCCAGCTTCACCGTCTGTGCATCACCACTGCCCTCCACCTCCCAGTGACCAACCTGGAAGGTCAAACCTCTTCTCTTTTCCAGTCTCTCTTTCCAAATCCCACCTTGGTTATCAACTCTGTGGCTTTCCCCTGCTTTCCTAAAGCGTTGCACCATTGTTTTCCAAACCTCCATTACTCACTTCTCTTACCTTACATAAATATGTGCATATACATGCTTCTTCATCTAGACTGCCTTTGACCTCTGCTAGACTTAGCAGCAGAAACAGCAGTCTTCTAACTCAGAGAAGGCAATGGCACCCCACTCCAGTACTCTTGCCTGGAGAATCCCATGGATGGAGGAGCCTGGTAGGCTGCAGTCCATGGAGTCGATAAGAGTCGGACACGACTGAGCGACTTCACTTTCACTTTTCACTTTCATGCATTGGAGAAGAAAATGGCAACCCACTCCAGTGTTCTTGCCAGGAGAATCCCAGGGACGGGGGAATCTGGTGGGCTTCTGTCTATGGGGTCGCACAGAGTCGGACATGACTGAAGCGACTTAGCAGCAGCAAATCCTTAGTAATTGTTGGCTGACTGCATGAACAAAGAAACACGTATGTTAATTTTCCTTCTAACAGACATCTCAGTTCATCAAGGTCTTCTAATTCTCCTCTACTTTAGGTGATTCCCAGCAAGGCCACTCTTTAATAGCATTATATTTTAAAAACATCTCACCATTAAGTTTTTGAACTCTGAAGTTCTCCACAGCCTCCCAGATTCTCCTTGCCCCACTCCAACCTCCCAAAGACTCTTTGACTTCTTTTTTCAATATCCATCAAATCCATTGTCTCTTTCCTGGCTCCAGGCAGCCTAGACCCCGAGGGAAGGCATCCTTGTCCTTTATTGTTTCTTCCCTGGCCCATTCCGGCCTTTATGAGAGCTTTCTATTTGCTTCTCTGCTGCTCCACATCTTCTTAGAGCTAGAGAGAATCCCGGACAAACCTGCTAATGGGTGTTCTTTCTATAATTCCAACCAGGGACTCAGAGCAGCATCGAGTCTTCTTATTCATCCCCTGTCCTGGGTCAAAAACCTTTCCCTCTCCTCAAGTACTCAGTTCTGTCCCAGACCCTGGCTCTCAGCTCCTAACCTCAGATCTGACTTAGCAAAATCAAAGCTATGCAGCACAGGCTCCCTTTCCTTCCTTCTATCTACTTTGAGTCTGTCCTCGTCATTACCCTGCCTCACGCCTGTCTTCGAAATAGCTGTGTTCTTCTCAGTGCTAAAGCTAAATTCCCTACCTTAATCCATCATTCCAACTCTTCTTACTTTCTAAGCACCCTTGCTGTCCAATCAACTATTTCTTGCATTGTTTGTATCCAGACACCTTCTGTCCTTTATTCAAATGTCAAATGATCCCTTGACCTTATTATTGCTCCCTTTTATTTTTCTCATTTACTTTCTTAAGGAAAATATCTACAAATTTTGTCTCTGCTTTTATTGTCAGTTAATTTCTTCATGAAGACTATTGATGCTGGTTTTATAATTATTACCTTGAAACTATGCTTGGTGATTCTTTTATTTTTCCTCTTTCTAATATAGATGGACACCACACACACATGCTTGCTTATTTATAATCATCAAAATCATGCATTAATTTTTTTTCTTGAGAGTTTACTGTGTGTTGGGTTCTGCTAAGAATTGAATATACCATTGAGGAGGGAGGTAGGAGAGGGGTCCAGGATGGGGAACACATGAACACCCATGGCTGATTCATGTCAATGTATGGCAAAACCCACTACAATATTGTAACTTAATTAGCCTCCAATTAAAATAAATTAATTAATTTTAAAAAATTAATGCAGATACCATAAGGAGTAGACTTGCAAGGCTCCTGCCCTCAGGGTATAAACAGTCTGATGAGGAAGGAAGGCACTAGAACAAACAAGAAAACAAACTCAAAACAGAGTACTTATGGGTTGTGAAAATACCGTGAGGGAAAAGAAAGGGCTAACAGAGAACAACTGAAGTGAGGGGAGGAGATGGGTAACTTGAAATCTGAGGTCTCTGCGGCTGTGTTCCCACTGAAACTGAGAGATGAGGAAGCAGCAGCCAGTTGAGGATGAGGTACAAGGCTCTGTAGGACTAGCATTCCCTGGATGGTCTCCTGGGGAGAGAAAAGCCTGGCCCCCTGTAGGAACTGTCAGGGTCCACGACTCTGGTGTAACAAACGAGAAGAGGCTGTGGAAGAAGTTGGGGAGGTAGGGAAGGGTCAGGGTCGCCCTGAGGGGCCAATCAGGACTTTAAAGGTTGAGATAGGATCAGATTTGTATGGAAAGATCTCCCCCAGGGCTTAAACTTCACCTTCTCAGACAGGCTCTCCTTAACCATATACACCCAAGGGCCACACTCCTTTCTTCAGAGCACTCGCATCAACTGTGATGACTATATATTCATTAGTATAAACTCATGAAGCAGAACTTCACCATCTTCACTTCTGTTCACCTCTGTATCCCCAGAACACAGAACGTGGCCCATGCTAACTGCTGACTACATATATGCTGAGCAAATGAATGAATGAATGATGCTACTTCATCAGTCTTCTGTGTTATTTTCCACAGTGTAACCTCGCTGAGCCTCAATGATCTTATCTATTAATACGAAATAGAGGTAAATGGGGATAGTAAGTGATTGATCAGTCACTTGTTATTATCAACACTTGCTCTGCTCCTCCCATGGCCCCTGTTTTCACTCCCATTCTCTTTCTGTATTTCCTTCTCTTTTAAATGCCAGCCCTGCTTGTCTCGCTGCCTACTCCACATCTCGCCAGATGCTCTCAGTTAAAACTGTCTTTTCCCTCCCACCTCCTCATCTCTGCTTGGGAGTGCAGATGTGTCCTCATCTCATTAACCCTTCCAGCCAGGGCAGCCCAACAACTCCCTGTTGTCCCCCATAGCACCAGGGAGAATGATGTTCACGGAGGTTGTTGCAAGGGCTTTGGCATCTGAGAGCACTGAGCTGGAGCCTGGACTCTGCCAAGCATTAGCTGTGGGACTTTGCCACATGTTATTTATCTTTCCTAAGCCTCACTTTCCCCGTCTATCAAATGGGAATACTATAGGCTTCCCTGGTGGTTCAGTGGTAAAGAAGCCGCATGCCAATATTGGAGACCCAGATTCGATCTCTGGGTCGGGAAGATCCCCTGGAGAAGGAAATGGCAACCCATTCTTGCCTGGGAAATCCCATGCACAGAGGAACCTGGCAGGCCACATACAGGGTCACAAGAGTCAGATACGACTTAGCGACTCAAACACCAAACCTTAGTGCCTATATCTCAAAAGATTTTATGAGAATTAAGTGAAATGATAAATATAAAGCCCTTGGCTCATTGACTGCCAGTAAGTGTACAGTAAATGATGATTTTTACTTGCTTTATCATAAAAATTGACAAACCAAATGTCATGGATTGTTTACCGTCATTCTTACACCATTTTACCATGATCCCAGACAGGGACCCGCCTTTCATCTGTGTCTCAGCACTCCCCATTACATCTGGCTCATCAGAGGTGCAGAATCACTGCTCGAGGAATGACTCACTTCATAAATGAAGTCCTTGATGACAGAGACTGTGTATTAAATCATTTCTGTGTCCCTTGATGGTGTTTAGCAATGCAAGTGGTTAATTCTTATTTTTCAAGTAAATAAATAAAGGAATGAGTGAATGAGGGATTGCATTAATAGTGAAATGTGTTAAGTAACACGTTGAATGGAAGCAAATTAGTAGATATGAAAGGACTTTGGGGAAAGGCTAAAAGCGCTGTACTCATACTAAAGACAAGTCCTTGGTGGCCATTGTGATTCTCCCCTGGTTCCCCAGCTTATTTACATTGTCAATTTCCCTTCACATAAGATCACAGAAATGGAGGAAGCTGTCTCTTCTCCTGTATATCCTCTGCCTCTTGTCTGTCACTCTGCTTTCGTGTTGTGTTGTTCACTCTCCTACCTCCTCACTGAAATGGAAGGGCTGCATCTGTGGAGGAGGAGGGGCTCCCAGGTTTGTGCCCTTCTCTTACCGGGAGGTCACACTCCACAGCAAGTAAGTGTTGAGCCGTTTTTCTTGTGCAGAGATGGATTTGCGCAGATCCGTCACTAAGCTCCTGTCCTGTGCATTTGTGAGCAAAGATGGGTGTCCAGCGATATCCGGTGCAGGCTTTGCCCATAAGGCAGGAGTAGGAGAGACTAACAAGCTTTCGGGAGGATTGAACTTGAGACCCTGGCTGCATTAGCCCAGAGTGAAAAATCAACTGAGTCTGTAGATACAGTCCAGAGACAAATAAGGAAGGAAACTTACATTTAGAAAGTGACAACTGTATGTCAGTCATTGTCCTGAAACTGTGTTTATTCATTTATTCTTCTACAGCCCTAGAAGTAACAGGCAGTTACTATTATCACAATTTCACAGCGAAAGAAAGTGAGGGCTGAAAAGGGTAAATATCTGGTCAGTTTCACACCTCTGGCAAGGAGCTCAAGTCCAGACCTTGGACTTGAAGGGGGATCTGACTCCAGAGCCCACCCACAAAATCTGAGCCTTTTGGGGTAATTTATGTGAACGACTGAAGGCCCAGATGTGTCTGCAGGAGACTCTGCTATCAGGGGCTCTTCTCCCAGGTCTGCTTTCAGTGCCCACAGAAACTGCCAGGGGGTTAAGAGAGGTGGCAGAGAACAACTGTGAATCCTACCAGCCATCTGACCAGCCCTCGCTCGGGCTCCCAAAGGAAGTGTTGCAGTAGTGTGGCAAGGTGTGTGAGTTTGTGAATGAGTGTGTGTGTCATGAACACAGACACTTGTATGTATGCATGTGTGTATGTATGTATGGGGGTGTATCTGTATTTGTGAGTGAATTTATAAACATGAAAATCTCAATGCTGTATGTGCTATGCTGTGCTTAGTCACTCAGTCATGTCCAACTTTGTGACCCCATGGACTGTATCCTGCCAGGCCCTTCTATCCATGGTGATTCTCCAGGCAAGAATACTGGAGTGGGTTGCCATGCCCTCCTCCAGGGGATCTTCCCGACCCAGAGACTGAACTTATGTCTTTTATGTCTCCTGCATTGTCAGGCAAGTTTGTTACTACTAGCACCACCTGGGAAGCCCATTATGTTACTAATACCTAGTAATAAACTGTTAGGAGTGGACCATCTCAAGTAGGATCTGGCAGCCTTATGGGAGGGGGGTGTTTATCCTGGGACAGCATTGTGGGATGATCCAAAATTCAAAGTGATACATCCAGACAGTAGAACAAATGTCCCAAGCCCAGGGGCCGAACCCAGGTCTCCCGCATCAAAGGCAGATTCTTTACTATCTGAGCCACCAGGGAAACACATGAATACTGGAGTGGGTAGCCTATTCCTTTCTCCAGGGGATCTTCCCAACCCAGGAATAGAACCAGGGTCTCCTGCAGTGCAGGTGGATTCTTTACCAGCTGAGCTACCAGGGAAGCCACAATTTTGTATAATACTGTTTTAATGAAAGTGGCCCACTAAAATCAAAATGACAATTAAAAAAACCCAAATATACACCTTATATAATTATAATGAAATTAATTCATCAATAAAGGGAATAGGAAGGAACTCAGTATGCTTTGTCCCTCATTATTATTCATAAATTTAAAAAATGGGTTCCAGTGAATCCTTAGTCTAGATTGTAACTTCTGTTTTTATGGCAATCATGTTGTATAGAAAACCAAACTCATTTGTAAAGATTGACAGAGAGTATGAGTGTACATACGTTAGGTCCACAATTCTCAACCTATTGTGTGCATTAGAACCAGCTGCCTTGGAGAAGGCAATGGCACTCCACTCCAGTACTCTTGCCTGGCAAATCCCATGGATGGAGGAGCCTGGTAGGCTGCAGTCCATAGGGTCGCTAAGGACTGAGTGACTTCACTTTCGCTTTTTACTTTCATGCATTGGAGAAGGAAATGGCAACCCACTCCAGTATTCTTGCCTGGAGAATCCCAGGGACAGCAGAGCCTGGTGGGCTACCGTCTATGGGGTTGCACAGAGTCGGACACAACTGAAGTGACTTAGCCGTAGCAGCAGAACCAGCTGCCTAACTTTTAAAAAATACTGATGTCTGGCCCCACCCTAGATAGATAAATGGGAGCAACTAAAGTTTAAGAAGCATTGTGCCCGTGTGTGGTGTGAATCTGATGTACCCCCAGAGTTTGAGAACCATTATGCCAGACAGCACTTATGAGAGATGCAGGGATAAATGAGATTCAGTAGCTATAAGCAGTGCAAGGACACCCAAAGAGGAAGACTGGTGACTTTAATACCACATGGTGCATCACAGACTGTCCAATGAAAACACAGGCAAAGGAGCAGGTAATTCTTGGACATTATAGATAACATTTGCCCCCAGGCCCCCACCGGCACTTAGAAGCCAGCGGTGGGCAAGCCAGGTCAAAACACAGACAACATCCTTGTCTGTAGACCTGGTGCTAGTTGAAGAGGAGGCAAGGCATAGGACAAAATGCAGGTTCTGTGACCCATGATAACACTCACCTGTGCCCTTCCTTGCTGGCTGAGTGACCTTAGGCAACTGACTTAGCCATGCTCAACCTTTGTTTATCTTGGAAACCTGAGCATAATAACTATATAACTGTGTGGCTCCCCAGGTAGCAGTGAAAGCGTGTGCTGATGTGTGTGCAGCACTGAACATGTGCCTGCCTGGCACGTGGTCAGTGGTCAATGAATGACAGCTACAATTTCCAACTTTTTCTGACCCACTCAAGATTTTCTCCTTCTGCTTTATATAATCTCTGATCTCAGAATATACAGGGGAACTGCAAGTCTCTAGGCCAGTTTTCCCCAACTGAGGACATATGGACTCAGCCTTCTAGGATGCTCCCTGAGTCTGCTGAAGCAGATGCTTATCCTTTCTCCCCATAAGGCAAGTGACAGGAATCAAGTTACAATGTCTTCTACAAAACTGGGGCCCATGCCCATGTTTTCTCACTGCTGTAATTCTCTGACATGCTTTGTGTTGACAAAAAGGTTAAGTGTGGATTCTGTATTTATATGTACAGTATCTGTGTGGATATCCGTGTATGGGCTTCCCTGGTGGTTCAGATGATAGAGAATCTGCCTGCAGTGTGGGAGACCCAGGTTCTATCCCTGGGTCAGGAAGGTCCCTGGAGAAGGAGATTGCTACCCACTCCAGTATTCATGCCTGGAGAATCCCATGGACAGAAGAGCCTGGCAGGGTACAGTCCATGGGGTCACATTAGCATTCTTCACAGAAACAAAACCAATAGGATGCAGAATATAAAGAAGGATGTAAGGCACTGGCTCATGTGATTATGGAGGCTGACAAGTCCCAAGGTTTGCAGTCAGCAATCAGGAAACCCAGGAGACCCAATAGGGTAGTTGGATATGATTCCAGAGGCCTCAGATCTAGGAGAAGTGAATGATGTAGTCCTAGTTGGCTCAAGACCCAAGAAAAATCAGTGTTTAACTTTGAGCTCAAAGGCAGAAAAATTGGATGTCTCAGTTTGAAGCCATCAGGCAGAAGGAATTCTCTCTTACTTTGGGGAGGGTGAGTCTTCTAATCCTATTCAGACCTTCAGCTGATTGGATGAAGCCCACCCAGATTGTGGAGGGCCATCTGCTTTACTCAGTCTATCAATTCAAATGTTAATCCCATTCAAACATCCTCACCGAAATACACAGAATAATGCGTGACCAAATATCTAGGCACCCTGTGGCCCAGTCAAGTGGGCTCATAAAATCAACCATCACGATGTGTGTGTTTGTCTTCACTGCCACTTTTGGGGATCAAGGTTGTATTCCTGAATTCCAAAATTTGGGGGGAAAGTCACAATATGTGTTTATTATTGTGATTTTCAAAATCATTTTATATATTTCAAAATTTCTTGAGCAGAAAGCCTCTTCAAGTTTTAGAACCAACATTCCAAACAAGATGTGAGTAATAACAGCCTACATTGATTATTCAGGACTTACTATATCCAAGGTTATTATAAGGTTTTACAGATATTAGATTGCTTAATCCTGTTCAATCAGTGAGGTGGGTAGTAGTATTTGTTGAGGCAGTCCGAGTGTGGGTTAGAAAAGAATTTCCAGACATACCATATTACAGAAAGGAGTGAGTTTATTAAGAACAAAAAGCAGAGATATAGTGGGCATTGTGAGCACAGCAGGCCAACCTCCTGACAGACCAGGGAGAGTTGACAGTTTTTGTGGGTTAGTAACCAATTTTTATAGCCTCAAGACAAAGAAAATTCCTGCTGGAAGGTTGGTGTTAGGTGATTGGTCTGGGCGCTATAGGGTGTCTACTGGAGTGGGCATCTTTGCCTAACTGGAAGTCAGGGAGAGTGTTAGTGATGACCAGCGAGGGTTTTGGCAGGATTACAGAGAGGCTCGGTCAGCTTCGGAGGTGACCTTGGTTCTGGACTCTGCTTCTCTGGCCTTGGTGCACTGCCTTGCACCTGTGGCTTTGGGGGCAGGACTCAACATTGTTATCCCATTTTATAAGAAAACTGAGCCACAGAGAGGCAGGATCTGTGTCAGTTTTTCACCATTCTATCTTTAAATGAGATAACATGTTAAACATACACAAGCACACGTATCAATTCAGTTCAATTCAGTTCAGTCGCTCAGTCGTGTCCGACTCTTTGTGACCCCATGGACTGCAGCACACCAGGCCTCCCTGTCTATCACCAACTCCCAGAGATTACTCAAACTCATGTATGCAAAACTCAAGCACATGTATGCAAAAGAGCAAATACTGCAAAAATAAAGTTGATTAAAAATGAAAAATCGAAGATTGTTAAACATCTGAAATGTATACACAGTTTGGTCAGCAGTATAAAGTTTTAAGTATGCTCAACTCAGGATCCCCACTCTGCATCTGAAGAAACAGAGGCTCTAAGGTAGTCTCACTTGCTTGAGGTCATAATAGCAGAAGGATGTTGAACTTGTAACTTCCATCTAGGGCTTCTCCCCTTAGATCTCATTGCTTGGCGTCCAAGGGTAAGTCAAGGAAGGATTATTCTGAACAGGAGCACAAACTGTTTCTGCCTAATTATTGGAAGGAGGGCCAAGTACTGGGCACAGGAGCGGGTGGGTGGGTGGATGTGGTGGGGCCAGCTTTTAATCTGACTGCCTCTGTTTTCCCAATTATGTAGGAAGCAGACCATTAGCTGAGGGTGAGGATGGGGGAGGAGGTGTTGGAGGTGTGAGGAGAAAGAAGGTATGAGATAATGATCTTGAGAGTGGGAGGGAGAGCAGACAGGGAAGATGTAGTTTGATCAGTAGGCAGTATGCAGAGCCCACTTGAGGTCAGTGGTGTAGGATTTAAAGGGAGACCAATCAGCGTGGTTGCCAGCAACATTCATTTGTGCAGACACAGAAATGGAAGCCACGGGGTCATTGAGTTTAACCAGTGTTGGAGTGTTTCAGACAAGTATGATGAAGCAATGGAGGGCAAGAGAGTTGAGGTTCCTTGAAAGCGTGATTACAATAATGGATCACAGAATTTAATTTGAGTAAAGAGGAAAGAGGGTACATGAGGTGGGTGAGGGTCAATAAAATGGTGGTTAGATGAATGCATTTTAAGGCTCAGATGGATAGAAAATATTCTGTGGGTATAGGAAGAATGAACTGGGAGGGCAGGAAGTGTTGGTCAGATATAGGGATTCTTGAAGCTGTGACCAAGGAGAGGTTGCAGATATTGGCAATCTAGGCTACGATCATGGGAGTGAGAGTGGGGGACAGGATCGTTTGAGGAGAGAAGTCAAGGCAGTGAATGGTTTGAGAATTGGAAAGATCGTTTTAATGGCTACTGAAGTCAACAAAAATTATGAAAGGAGCCAGCCTCTGAATTGTGGAGGGAGGGTGGGGGTGGGGTGGTGTTGGCATGACTAGGGCAAGTGGATAGGATCGTCTGATGGCAAAAGTCAATGACCTTAACCAAGGACCTGAGGTTAGTAAGTTGCAGTGGCAAGTTTTAACCCTACTCAGTCTGGCTCCATGGTCACACTCCAGCTGCTTTGCTAGTTACTGAGAAGTATGTTATTTTTCTGCATAAAAAAACCTCTAAGTAAACTCATTTATCAGTTCAGTTCAGTTAAGTCGCTCAGTCATGTCCGACTCTTTGCGACCCCATGAATCGCAGCACACCAGGCCTCCCTGTCCATCACCAACTCCAAGTTCACTCAAACTTATGTCCATTGAGTCGGTGATGCCATCCAGCCATCTCATCCTCTGTCATCCCCTTCTCCTTCTGCCCCCAATCCCTCCCAGCATCAGGGTCTTTTCCAATGAGTCAACTCTTCGCATGAGGTGGCCAAAGTATTGGAGTTTCACCTTTAGCATCAGTCCTTCCAATGAACACCCAGGAGTGATCTCCTTTAGGATGGACTGGTTGGATCTCCTTGCTGGAGTCCAAGGGACTCTCAAGAGTCTTCTCCAACACCACAGTTCAAAAGCATCAATTCTTCAGTGCTCAGCTTTCTTCGCAGTCCAACTCTCACATCCATACATGACCACTAGAAAAACCATAGCCTTGACTAGATGGACCTTTGTTGGCAAAGTAATATCTCTGCTTTTTAATATGCTATCTAAGTTGGTTGTAACTTTCCTTCCAAGGAGTAAGCTTCTTTTAATTTCATGGCTGCAATCACCATCTGCAGTGATTTTGGAGCCCAAAAAAACAAAGTCTGACACTGTTTCCACTGTTTCCCCATCTATTTCCCATGAAGTGATGGGACCAGATGATTAATAGGTAATAAATAATGAATAAAATCACACCAATATTTCATTTTTCTTTACATGAGATTTACATACTTAAAGATAACACAGTTTGAAAAGACAGCCTGTCATCACACTTTATGTTTAAAATGTAGTGTTAGACATGAATTTTCTATTTACCAAATGGGAATATTAATTATAATGAACAATAACATTTACTGAGTTTGTTCTGTGTGGCCGGCACTGTGTGAGGTCTCTACACGCTCCCTTAACAACTCTAGGTGCTATTTTATCCTCATTTTATAGCTTTAGAAACCAGGGCTGAAAAAATTAAGTCTTATCTGACAATGGACTGCGGATCTGTCCAACCCGAAACCTCATTTACAATGTGGTCTGGTTCATTACCAAGTACCTGCTGTGTGATGGCTCTACGGTGGATAGTGAGGACGTGGCAAAGATGATGATAGAGTCTTTTATATCTGATGAGGGGACCATATTAACTAAATGTATAACATATTGATTATATTTATAGGTTCTATAAAGGAAAGTGCAGGGTGCTTTATATAACAAGGGACCATAACCTAGTCTTGGAGGGGAAGGTCTATTTTGGGAAGTAATTTTTAGGCTAGAATTAAAGAATAGTGTAAGTTACCCAAACAAATGAGAGAGGGAAACAATTCCAGGTAAAGAAACGTCTGCAAAGGCCTCCAGGCCCTCAAGTGTCCTGTAGGAACACTAGACATCATTATTCTTGTCATTTAACTTCTGATAAAGCTATAGCTTTACCAGATATCAGAGAAATCAGCCATTCCAGCCCTTATTCCTCCCAGAACTGGTGCTGATATGAAGATAGTGGCACATAATAATGTCATTTTATCATCATGGTAAATTGAGGTGTGGAATGTTTCACCCAACTGCATAGCTAGAAAACTCATTTTTACCAATTTTCTCTTCACCTTTTCTCCTGGATATCTCTCAAACTACCTTTTCCCAGAAACTTAAAAAAAAAATAAACCTCTATTCTCTTTGTTTCACTGCTCCTTCCTTGCAAATGCATTTACCTAGTTAAGAACAGGAACATTTTTCTCAAAAGCCCTCACATTGCATGTGGATATGACAACCTATACCAGAACCCCAGAGTGTTCTGACTGGCTGGGGGGAAACCTTGGAACCATGCTTCTGCTGGAAATCTAGCCTAGTGTGGGCCAGAAGCAAGCCTAAAAGGATGTGCTTTCATTTAACTATGGACACATTATTTTCATTTGTAAAATGATCTCTTTAAGGATAGGTAGAATATATGAGTTCAGAAGAAGCTCCTTGTTTTTAAAAGTCCATCGTGAAATGCCTTTTTCATTATTGCCTCCAGATGAAATATTCTTTCCATACACTGAACTGTGTATGCACATTCATACATACAAATATACATACATGTATTCTCTCTCACACTATCCCCTCACCTGTTCCATGTCTGTTTATTATCATCTATCTATCTCTCATCTGTATCTCTCCCCCTCATTCATTCCCAGGTGATGAGTCCTAAGTCCTCTACAAGGAAACCCATCACCAGACAATGCTCACCAGAAACTTTCTTTTTTTTTTTTTTAATTTTATTTTATTTTTAAACTTTACATAATTGTATTAGTTTTGCCAAATATCAAAATGAATCCGCCACAGGTATACATGTGTTCCCCATCCTGAACCCTCCTCCCTCCTCCCTCCCCATACCATCCCTCTGGGTCGTCCCAGTGCACTAGCCCCAAGCATCCAGTATCGTGTATCGAACCTGGACTGGCAACTCGTTTCTTACATGATATTTTACATGTTTCAATGTCATTCTCCCAAATCTTCCCACCCTCTCCTTCTCCCACAGAGTCCATAAGACTGTTCTATACATCAGTGTCTCTTTTGCTGTCTCGTACACCGGGTTATTGTTACCATCTTTCTAAATTCCATATACATGTGTTAGTATACTGTATTTATGTTTTTCCTTCTGGCTTACTTCACTCTGTATAATAGGCTCCAGTTTCATCCACCTCCTTAGAACTGATTCAAATGTATTCTTTTTACTGGCTGAGTAATACTCCATTGTGTATATATACCACAGCTTTCTTATCCATTCATCTGCTGATGGACATCTAGGTTGCTTCCATGTCCTGGCTATTATAAACAGTGCTGCGATGAACACTGGGGTACACGTGTCTCTTTCCCTTCTGGTTTCCTCAGTGTGTATGCCTAGCAGTGGGATTGCTGGCTCATAAGGCAGTTCTATTTCCAGTTTTTTAAGGAATCTCCACACTGTTCTCCATAGTGGCTGTACTAGTTTGCATTCCCACCAACAGTGTAAGAGGGTTCCCTTTTCTCCACACCCTCTCCAGCATTTATTATTTGTAGACTTTTGGATCGCAGCCATTCTGACTGGTGTGAAATGGTATCTCATAGTGGTTTTGATTTGCATTTCTCTGATAATGAGTGATGTTGAGCATCTTTTCATGTGTTTGTTAGCCATCTGTATGTCTTCTTTGGAGAAATATCTATTTAGTTCTTTGGCCCATTTTTTGATTGGGTCGTTTATTTTTCTGGAGTTGAGCTGTAGGAGTTGCTTGTATATTTTTGAGATTAGTTGTTTGTCAGTTGCTTCATTTGCTATTATTTTCTCCCATTCTGAAACTTTCAAGTTCCCTTCCCAGGTGGAAAGCTGGGTGGTGGTTTAATCCCTAAATCGGGTCTGACTCTTGTGACCCCATGGACTGTAGCCTGCCAGGATCCTATGTCCATAGGATTTTCCAGGCAAGAATACTGGAGTGGATTGCCATTTCTTTCTCCAGGGGACCTTCCCGACTCAGGAATCGAACCTGGGTCTCCTGCACTGCAGGCAGATTCTTTATCGACTGAGCTCCCAGGGAAGCCTGGAAAGCTGGGACTAGCATTTAATCAAAAAGCAAATTTAAAAATACTCTTATCCAGAGCAGGAGTGGTCCCTTTCTGCCCTAGGAGAACAGATGTGAAGGGCTCATCCCATTGGTGTGGCCATGCTGGATTCCATTCATGCAGTTGGGTCTAGGCTACATGGTGGAAGGAATGCCCAAGCAACCGGTCAAGTCAGGTCAAGGCCATGACCAACTTCTGGGCTAACCAGAAGGAAAAACTAACGGAAAAAACCCTGTGATAGCGGTATGTCTTGGGAAAGAGGAGCAAGAACTGAGGAGAGAAACTGAAAGCTTAGAAATTTCCAGTGCTTAACAAAGCCTCTGCATAAACTGTTTGGAATTATGTGAGACAGGGCAGAGAAGAAAAGGCAAAGACGAGGTTACGAATAGCTCTCAGCCTATCCAGTTTCCACGTGTGTCCCAGTGGCTGATGTCTTCCTGTGACAGTGGCTCCTCTGTGGTGCAGATTATGCCTCTGCTCAAGGTAGTGAACCCCAGATGGCTCCTGTGCTGGCCTGAGAGGACCCTGAATCTAGGCCATCTGTAGCTGCCCACACAGGAGGACCATCTTCAGGGTCTTGATTTGTCAGACTGGCGATATTGACAAACAAACAGATAAGCTCTATTCTGACTTCCAATTCTGCTAATTTTCCTAAACCAAGATGTGACTGGGTTGCCCAGCGTAAGACAGAGAATATTGCAGGCCACATTACCTAAGCTGGAGTCAAAAGGCTCAGGTTTTCTTCCAACTACGGTGTTCAGTCTCCTGCCCCGCATCTGGCCTGATGCTATCCTTGGGCTCCGAGGTGGGTACTCTTTCCCCAAAACTAATATTGGTGTAGTCTGTTCTGTAATGCCACCCATTCCTGGTGGGAGGCCGAGCTCTTGCCACCACGAGCAGAGGGAACCTGGGCTGGAAATGATCGTTTTGTTTGACACTCCCCATCCTCCCGGCTCTAGCCCTGGAAACTGAATGAGAGTTGAAGCTGTTTGGATGCTTCTGCTTCCCTGGCCCCAGAGACTGGTCCGGGTTCCTCATCTGACCTGAGATAGATCAAGCAGTTCTTCCACGGATTATTGTTTCCGTGGATGGGCAGTGTCTCTCTGTGGCCTGAGCTTGTAAAGACATGAGTTGGAGCTATGAGAGGCCAAGTCTCCACCATGTGCATGAGCCATTTTGAAAAAATGGTCTGATAGAGTGAGAAACAGAGAAGAGGGACAATTATTAGGGCCTCTAGACCTGTTGCCGGGCATCCCCGTGGCAGCTTCCATCTGAGCTTGGAGATGGATATGTATCTTGGGCTCACATGCAGAATGCCTAATGCAAAGACCTCTTCCTCTTTCAGTTGGTCTCAGGTAACTCAGCTCTAAGTGTTTTCAGCACTTTTAGGTCTAGCTCTTCATCACTTAGGGATTCCCAGGTGGTTCAGTGGTAAAGAATCTGCCTGCCAGTTCAGGAGAGTCAGAAGACTTGGGTTCGATCCCTGAGTCAAGAAGGTCCCCTGGAGGAGGAAATGGCAATCTACTCCAGTATTCTTGCTGGAAAAATCCCATGGACAGAGGAGCCTGGCGGACCACAGTCTGTGAGGTTGCAAAGAGTCGGACATGACCGAGCACACATACTCCATCACTTCACCCTGCCTTTTCCTAGGTGGCCCCCTGTGGCCTCTCCACTCACATGCATCATTCTCCCCTCTGCTACCCCGCCACGCACCGCCAACACCCAGCCCTCCTGGCGCCCAGGGTGAGTGATCTGCCACTGCCAGGACCACTTAGCTTATCTGCTCCAGTCCCATGCCTCCTCCTTTTTACTCATTCCCTGCTATTTGTCTGGGCGTTCGTGTGTTTCTTCAGAAAGACTATAGATTCCTTTGAGAGCAAGAATCTCTTTATGCCGACTCCCGTTGCCTAGTATCACAGTTCACACACAATAGGCCCTCCATAAATATTTGCTAAATAAATCAAATAAGAATCCCCATCTCCCTGACAGATCATCCCTGACTCAAGGGAAGGAAAGAAGTCAATTCTCTTTTCCTTCCTCGCTGAAGCAATTTGCAGACTCTCTGATTCCTCTTCCCCTCTCACAGCGTGCCCTTCTCCTCTCTGCATCTCAGGTCAGTGCTGTAGAGTCCCTGTGAAGTGGGGCCTGGGTGGGAGGTGGGAGTGGGGTCTGTCTCCCACACGCATCATTGGCTCCTCTCCAGACAACACAAATACATTTACAAGCTGAGTTAAAGCCTGGTGTGGTACTGTGTTTGCCTCTGAAGGGAAGACACTGCTTCCTCATTAAAAGCTTGGGAATCTCCTTTTTGTAGTATTTATATTGGATTCAGGTAACTAGTACATTTCACTTATGTAACAGATGCTGGTATGGCACTCACTGAATGCCGGACGCTGTTCGGAACGCTTTAATCATAGTAACTAGTTCCACCTCATGACAGCCTTGCCAGGTTGATAAAGTTATTACTCTCAGCCTCATTTCACAGATGAGGAAATGGGGACACAGAATGATTAAGGGACTTGGTCAAGGTCACACAGCAATTGATAGCTAAGCTGGAATTGGAATAGGCAGGCCAGAACCCACGGCCTACCCACTATGTCCTGCTGCCTGTCCCTGTGAACAGGGTGGGGTCCAGATGGCGCGTCTGAGTTGCCTGTTTTGACACTCGGGACTCTTGAGAGCAGGAAGTCTCTTTGCCCTGACTATCTGACAGCACGTCAACGTGTGCTTAATCAATGTTTCTGGGCTCACTGATTCTTTACCTATGGCTTGAATACAGGTTTATTTATATTATTCTATGTATTTAATTGTCCACGCTGTAATCAATGCTAGTCTAAAATTTGGCTCCACAAAATATATTTCAAACAACCAGGGAATCATGCCAAGAATTAACGCTAATTACACACTATACCCATTTTGAGTACTGGAGATGACTTGAAGGCAAAACGTGTGTTGTTTAAAATTATTCAACTGATAGTAAATAAAATATGATTTTGTCCAAAGGAGAGAGAAAGTTGCAGGTCCCTTTTCTCTTTTTATTGCCTTCTCTAGGTATCTAGAATCAGATGGGACATTTTTTTCCCCTAATTTTTAGTCTTTTTCTTGAATTAGTACGTATTTTTTACCTGCTCTTAAGTCACACTTACTGTTCAGCAAAAAAGAATCATATTCAAACCCCACTCTGTGGCTTTACCTCCAATGAACAAAACAAACATGAAAAACACACATGGGCTATTTATTTGATGCAGGGGTTATTCATAGGATGGTGTTTGGATACCTTTTGGAGCCAATTCTAGTTGCCTCAGGGTATTCCTAAGTTGAATTCCAGGAATAAAGTGTTTATAAATAATGAGCATAAAAAAGGAATGCACTCATCCCAGCCACTCCTTTATAGAGACCCAGTGGCCTTACTTTGCAGCTACCAACTCCTTCAAGTAGTTAATTGGTTAGCTGGTTGGGTTAAGTTGGTGTCTCAACCCTATCGGACCCAACACTCTATTTTATGACAAATTTAACTCTTTTTTTAATCTGTAAATGAAATCATATATAATAAAGCCTAAATAAATAAAAATTTTAAATAATATGAAGTGGTTCAGTTCAGTTCAGTTCAGTTGCTCAGTCGTGTCTGTCTCTTCATGATCCCATGAATCACGGCATGCCAGGCCTCCCTGTCCATCACCAGCTCCCGGAGTTCACTCAGACCCATGTCCATCGAGTCAGTGATGCAATCCAGCCATCTCATCCTCTGTCGTCCCCTTCTCCTCCTGCCCCCAATCCCTCCCAGGATCAGAGTCTTTTCCAATGAGTCAACTCTTCGCATGAGGTGGCCAAAGTACTGGAGTTTCAGCTTCATCATCATTCCCTCCAAAGAAATCCCAGGGCTGATCTCCTTCAGAATGGACTGGTTGGATCTGCTTGCAGTCCAAGGGACTCTCAAGAGTCTTCTCCAACACCACAGTTCAAAAGCATCAATTCTTCGGTGCTCAGCTTTCTTTACAGTCCAACTCTCACATCCATACATGACCACAGGAAAAACCATAGCCTTGATTAGACGGACCTTTGTTGGCAGAGTAACGTCTCTGCTTTTGAATATGCTATCTAGGTTGGTCATAACTTTCCTTCCAAGGAGTAAGCGTCTTTTAATTTCATGGCTGCAGTCACCATCTGCAGTGATTTTGGAGCCCCCAAAAATAAAGTTGGACACTGTTTCCACTGTTTCCCCATCTATTTCCCATGAAGTGATGGGACTGGATGCTATGATCTTCGTTTTCTGAATAATTAAAAGAGAAGTGATAATAAATAATTTATAGTAATGTAGCTATTTTAATGTATAAATTCTCTGCAGTATTACAATAGGAGAAATAAAGTTGACAGACATTTGCATGTCAAATGTAGACATGTAGACTCTACTAATGTAGGGTCCCCATAATATAAAATGTGAAGTAATATGTAATACACAATATATATAAGAGCAATTGGGTTGATGTAGACATGCTGTATTGGTGACTCAAAGACCATGAACAGCACTGCAAACAATGATGTGATTTTCCAAAACTATGAACGAATCTTGGCAAAATTTCCGAGTAATCTTGTATAATCTTCTCTTAATTTACATGGTAGTTATACACCTAGACAATTCATCTTATATTAAAACAGTACAAGCTGCTTTGTGCTTGTGGGTAAATGGAGTTAGTGTCTAGGCTGAGATAATAATAAGCAGGTTTTTACCTATGTAAATGTGCAGCAAGACATTCAAAAGTTTGCAGGGCCTGGGGGAATTTTTTGTCATGCAGGGCTGTCCTGAACACTGGACAGCCTTCTAAATTCGAGACTTCTAAATGCCCTTTAAAGAATTCACCTGCAATGCTGGAGACCCTGGGTCGATTGCTGGGTCAGGAGATCCACTAAATCAGGAAGATCTTGGGTCAGGAAGATCCACTGGAGAAGGGATAGGCTACCCACTCCAGTATTCTTGGGCTTTCCTTATGCCTCAGCTGGTAAAGAATCCGTCTGCAATGTGGGAGACCTGGGTTTGATCCCTGGGTTGGGAAGATCCCCTGGAGAAGGGATAGGCTACCCGCTCCAGTATTCTGGCCTAGAGAATTCCATGGACTGTATAGTCCATGGGATTGCAAAGAGTCAGACACTACTGAGCAACTTTCACATGCTAAATGCCAGTAATATCCTGCAGTCATTGTGTCATTCAATGACGATTGCCCTAAATTTTCCCTAAATGCCCTCTATTGTTGACACCATTGACAACAACTGGGTTAATTCCTAGTGTTGGATTTAGTCTCAAATGATTATGTCGATTTATTCTCCTGACTTTCTGTAGTCCTTGAAAGCCAAAGGCACGACGTCTGCAGTAAAATCCTCAGTAGTTAGGTTATTGGTTGGTATGATTGGTTATACATGGAGACTGTACATTCCATGAGAGCAAGGGCCCAGTTCACTCTGTACCTAGTACATACCTAGTATCCACATGAGGCTGGGCTTTATAAGTCTTGCTGGAAGGAGTAAATAATTTGGGAGTTGGACATCTGGGTTAACATAGAGATATATGCTATTGAAAAGAAATAGTTTTGGTAGTTTCAAGTATATGCGACATCCAAATGCTAGGGTGCGTGTGCATGCTTAGCTGCTTAGTGTTTGAACCCTTGTCTCTTAGTCTCCTGCATTGGCAAGTGAGTTCTTTACTACAAGCTCCACCTTGGAAGCCCACTCACTAGAGAGACTGGTGAAAAGAAAGTGTTAGTCGCTCAGTCGTGTCTAACTCTTTGCAACCCATGGACTACAGCCCGCCAGGCTCCTCCATCCATGGGATTTTCCAGGCAAGAATACTGGACTGGGTTGCCATTTCCTTTTCCAGGGGATTGTCCCAACCCAGGGATTGAGTCTCCCACATTGCATGCAGATTCTTTACTGTCTGAGCCACCAGGGAAGGTAGTTAAGTCTTATTCAAAAATACCATGGTTGTTTCTGGTTGAATGAGTGACATGGTAATGATTGAAACCATCTGGGACCTGTCAAAAACCCAGAACCTTCAAGTCATTTTGAGGGAAAGGGAGCATGATGAGAACCCACTATGAGCTGTGGCTTTGGCCTAAAAGGTTTGCTTCATCTTCATGGTGTCTATGAAGCCACTATTAACAATCCTGTTTTTAAAAATGATAAAATTAGACTTAACAAGGCAAATAATCACCCAAAGGCAAACAGCTGACTCAACAGTAGAACAGAGTTTGAACCCAGAACTGTCTGATTCCGGAGGCTTTGTCTTTCCAAGAAATCATACTCCCCCTCTTTCTTCAGTGAGACAAAGCTACTGCTGCTAAGTCACTTCAGTCGTGTCCGACTCTGTGTGACCCCATAGACGGCAGCCCACCAGGCTCCCCCATCCCTGGGATTCTCCAGGCAAGAACACTGGAGTGGGTTGCCATTTTCTTCTCCAATGCATGAAAGTGAAAAGTGAAAGTGAAGTCGCTCAGTCATGTCCGATTCTTATCGACCCCATGGACTGCAGCCTACCAGGCTCCTCCATCCATGGGATTTTCCAGGCAAGAGTACTGGAGTGGGGTGCCATTGCCTTCTCCGGAGACAAAGCTAAGGATCTGTTAAATCTATACCTGCTGCTAAGTCACTGAAGGGCCATAAATTCTGGCTATGATATTATAATAATTTTTTTCTCTACGGAGTTCCAATTGTCATGTCTATTAAATTCCACTTTTCTGGTGGGTCAGTGATTTTTGGATTGATACTGTTATTAATTGAGTGCCAGCATTCTGTGTCTTGTGAACTCACATTAGTGGGATTCTTGAGAACCCGGACTAGGTCCCCTCTGTCTTTGGGTCTCCAGAACCTTGGCATGGTACTAGGCACAGAGTGGACATTCGGGGAATGTTTGTTGATTGATTTTAATTGTGTGCTGTTTCTCCTTTCAGGCCTTGGCCTTACACAATATTTCAGCGAGGCTTTGACCTGGTTTTGGGAGAACAGCCTTCTGATAAAATATTCAGGTAAGTGGTTGCCTAGGGATGTGCTTACATAGGGATGTGCAAGCCCCACATCCCACTGAACTCTCTTTCCTAGTGGTAATTTATAAAATGGGAAACACATGTGGTCATTCTACCCTTCCAGTAAGAGGAACCCTTGCCCCCTTCATCCAGTGAGAGTGTGGAGTGCGTGGAGGATGAATGGATCCTGTTGAGGTCCTGGCTTCCTTCCTTGCCTGCTCTGGAACCCCCACTCTTGGAACCCCCTGATTCCACACTTGTTAAACAGAACTGCGTTGCATGCCAGGCTCTATTGTTGTGAAGAATACATGAGATAATGCAGGGAAAGCCCCCAGCAAGGGAACTGGCAAAGAACAAGCAATTAATGTTAGTTTTTGCCTCTCCATTTTGCATCTAATTTGCACCTTCCACATAAAGCCTTAAGTTGTTTAGAACAAACCCCTCCCACCTCTGCCTCTGTCCTTTCTCAGCCATACTTCATTATTATTTTCTTTAATCTACCACCTTCCTCATCGAATTGGATGTTTCCAGTCTCTCCCAAATTTCTACCTACATACCTGGGAATGGTACGTATTAGACAAGTCAGCAGGCAGAGGAAGAATTTGGGTGCCAGCCATGAACTATGGGATTTTCATAAAGTCTAATTCCCACCAGACCTTAGCTGGAACACAAGTCTATCTCCAGGCTAAGACTGTATCTTCCATTTATTCTGTCAGTCTATTTTTCACTCAATGTGCATCTGCTGAGTACCCAGTAAGTGCCAGAGATTGTGCTTGTGCTGCCTGTGCGGACATGAGTGCACCTCCCTTCGTGAACAAGTCCTCTGGGAGAGGCATAAATAGTCCTGCCCAAGTGTCTGATGTCAGAGGAGCAATAGCTACTGCATGGCATGTTAGAGGAATGACATGCAAAGAGAAAACTTGCTTCCTGTTCACTGCAGTCAGAGGGTGTGTACAGAGTCTTGCCTATTCCCTGCCCCAGCCCCCACTATCAGCCAGTCCCCGCCTTGATGCTAATCTTTCTCCTGTATTTGCCTCCTCGAGCTGGCTCCTCTGCCTCAGCTTCTCCTGCTCCTTCTCTCTGTCTGGGATAGACTGGGCTTGGCCACTGCCACGCTCTCCTAAAGCACCTTTCTAGCTGGGAGTCCAGATTCACAGAACTGCTTTCTCCCAGAGCCTTCCCTGCCCTTTTCTCTTCCGAGTGTCTCTCCTGGGACAGGCTGGGTTATATTAATGGCCTTGGCCGCAGGCGGCTTTTGAGGATTTGTTCTACAAGAGATGTCAGCTGTATTCCTTAGACTATGACTCAAGCATTTAAACTTTCCAACAATGATTTATTATCGGGCTGACTCTTTTTTCCCTCCCGTTTTCCTACCACTTGTCTGTTGGGACCTTCGAAAGGTGATAAAGATAAGGCAGATGGGGAGTCTGGTGGGGGTTGATTAACATGGATAAGTTCCCACTCCCCTAAAAGTCAGAAAAATTAGGGCCTCCATGAAATTGCTGTTAGAGAAGAACCTGCACAAAAATCGTGTTTCTATCCCCACAAGCACCATCTGTTCAAATTTGTTAGGTACCAACTGGATGTGATACCCACTTACGACAGAAGGAGTCAGTTGTGTGGTTTGACCCATGCGGTCAACTATCTCAGAAGTCGGTGGGTTAATCCATAAGTGATTAATCATTTTGATCCTTAACAAGACAGTAACTAGGCTCTCAGATGAGAACATTGGGTCATGATCTCCTTATTTCAGATACTTAGAATTTTAATCAGAACCTTCTGTGATCTGAGTAAACCAACTACCAGTGGCCACTCTGGAAAATTCTGTGATCTGGTCAGTGACTACAGTTTCTTGCTGCTGCTACTGCTGCTGCTGCTAAGTTGCTTCAGTCGTGTCTGACCCTGTGCAACCCCATGGATGGCAGCCCATCAGGCTCCCCTGTCCCTGGGATTCTCCAGGCAAGAACACTGGAGTGGGTTGCCATTTCCTTCTCCAATGCATGAAAGTGAAAAGTGAAAGTGAAGTTGCTCAGTCGTGTCCGACTCTTCACGACCTCATGGACTGCAGCCTACCAGGCTCCTCCGTCCATGGGATTTTCCAGGCAAGAGTACTGGAGTGGGGTGCCATCACCTCCTCTGACAATTTCTTAAAGGAGCTAAATAACTATTTACTTGGTACTCTGTTCACTTATGATATAGAATTTTGACACATAAACTGCATATGTGATATAGAGTCTCGGTGGGACCAGGGCATGAGTGTTTTGTAAAAACACCACAGTAATTCCAATCTGTACCTGGGATTGAGAAACACTGGCCTGGAGCTTCTCCAATCCATTGCATCAATTCACAATGACTTTCCACCTCCAAATTTGTATATATACTGACTTTACTGTGTATTTGTCAATTATTTATTTCATGGTTATTTCTAATTTGTGTATTTGCTTCTCCAATGAAATGGTTGTCGTCCTGAAGGGAGGGGAGTACCTGTTATGGTTTTAAATATTTACTATCTGGCACACCGTTTTGAACAAGCATGTGTGCACTCAGTCACTCAGTTGTGTCCAATTCTTTTCGACCCTATGGACTGTAGCCTGCCAGGCTGCTCTGTCCATGGAATTTTCCAGGCAAGAATACTGGGGTGGGTTGCCATTTCCTACTCCAGGGGATCTTCCCAAGCCAGGAATAGAAACCACATTTCTTGTATCTCTGTATTGGCAGGTGGATTCTTCACCACTGAGTCACCTGGGAAGCCCTTTGAACATATAGGTGGTGGTTGAGTCACTAAGTCATGTCTGACTCTTGTGACCCCATGGACTATAGCCTACCAAGCTCCTCTGTCCATGGGATTCTCCAGTCAAAAATATTGGAGTGGGTTGCCATTTCCTTTTCTAGGGGATCTTCCTGACCCAGGATTCAAACCCAGATCTTCTGCAATGCAGGCAGATTCTTTACCAACTGAGCTACAAGGGAAGCCCTTTGAGCAAGTAGGTTTTCAGTAAATATCTGTAGATGATCATTTCAAGTATTTCCTAATTAGATTGAGAAAAGGCCTTGAAACCTAACCTTGGTAATCTGTAATCCCAAAGAACGCCTTAGAAGGGGTCCAAGCTAGACTCACAGGATCCAGGGGAACCCTGAACCTCCAGGATGAGTCTCCTCAGCCAACTTTCCTGGTGCTGAAGATGGTCTTTCTGTGGTAGCTAGGATCACTCTATTCCACTAGACCCTCTGGTGGCAGGGGTGAGTACAGACCAAATTTTTCTCTCGAAGACCGTCCTCCCAAGTCTGTACTTGCGTTCCTTGGAATAAGACCTCCTTCTGGAATGGCCTGCTCTAGGAAAGGGTGGAGACGCCAGGCTAAGAGCGACTTTTCAGTTTTCCCACATTCTGTTTCATGCCAAGCCACAGCGAGAGCACAGGCTTATTCCGTCCAGTGCTTTCTGGCAAACATTTGCTTCTGGACAGAAATTTCAAGTGCCAGTTCAACAGGGCCATGTGCAGGGCTCAATCCACAGCTGAGCCATCAACTGTGCTGGTCACCACCAACTGTCATGCGAGAAGACCCAACCTGGGAAAGCATTCCAGATGTTCACCCAACTTCTGTTTGGTGGCTTTTTGAAGTCCTTCCTGCCAAATCCACATGGATGAGGGACAGATGAGATTTTAGAAAGCAGCTTTTCTCTGACAGTTTGTTCTATATTTGGATTTTGGAGTCACTCAGTAGATTTTGCAGATAAAAGAAAACTTCAGAATTTCATAGGCATGAGCCAACATGGGCTGGAAAGCGGCTGTGAGCAACACTTGAGAATCAGGCTATTGCCCATCTTTCCCACTTAAGGAGAGGTGACCTTGGGAGGTTGCTAAACTTTTTAAAACATTAGTCGACGCCTTGGTAGAATGGGAGAAAATGACTAATCTCAGAGGGCAGCGGTGAGGATAAATCACACAGTCCTACAGAGCACCTGCTTTAGAAAGTTCTCAATAAATGTTGGTCTCTCCCCACACCTGACTTTGCTTCACCTACAGGACTTCTTCACCTTGACGCTACCAGAGAGTGGAGGTTTTCTTATTAACTTGGTAGAGTGTCATGTTTCAGAAGCTGCTGTGCATTCAGGAAGATCTTTATCCTATCAAATCCAGATCCATCTCAACCATTAAATGTATTCAAACAGAGCGATTAACCCATATCCTATTTTAAATGAACAAGAATTTCCACCACCGCCTCTATCTTTAAATTGGGAAATTGGGATTATATCCGCTAGCAGCCTGTTCAAACTAAAGAACATAACTAAATCTCCTGTTGATCAGTCAGTAAATATTCATGGAGTGACCTTCCTGGGTCAGAAATTATGTTTGGCAGTGGGGAATACAAAGATGACAAAGAACTGTCCTCTGCCATCCAAGAGAGAATGTTTGTATGTATGGTGATGGACATGTGAAAAGGTGGGTATAGATCAGCATCTCAGGGTGATAAAGTGCCATGTGCAGAAGAGAGTCCCTTACTCAGCCTAAGAGTGTGAAGGCCCTGGAGAGCTTTCAGGAAGAGGTGGGGCCTTAACTGAGTCTTAAAATGAATCTGGCAAAGGAGAGGAAAGAAAATTCAGAAAGGAGGATTAAGAGCAAAGGCAAAGAGATGAGAAAATCAGGACAACTTTAGGAGCCATAGTCCAATTGCATTGTAGGAACAGAAAGTTTGAAGCGATTTTGGTGACAGAAGCCACTGGAGACGGACATCTTTGGAGATGTGGACTGAGTTCTGTGGTTTAAAGTAAAGGGTTAATCGCTGAGTCATGTCAGGCTCTTTATGACCCCACCAGGCTCCTTTGTGCATGGAATTCTCCAGGCAAGAATACTGGAGTGGGTTGCCATGCCCTCCTCCAGGGGATCTTCCAACCCGGGACTGAACCCAGGTCTCCTGCACACACGCATACACCCACCAAATGCCCTCCCCAAGCATGTGTGTGTGTGTATAGGAGGGGTGTGTGTGTGTGTGTGTGTGTGTGTGAAGGAGCTGGCATACTTTCACCAGGCACAATTTCACAGAAGAGTGGGGAGGTGGGTCTCCTCTTCTGTCCCCCTAGTAATGGGCTTCCCTCATCTGGTGCAGACAGCTCCCTCACAGACATCACCCCCCATTGCCTCTGGTTCCCATGGGTAGGGAGAACTGAGTGCCTCCTTCAGAGCAAAAGCATCTCTGCTATTTCAGTGCTGCCTAATGCAGAGGTGCCCCCACAGGTCAGAGAAGTAGGGCCCTGAGAGTCAGGCTGGGAATCAGGGAGAAACCTCCCCAGTCCTGCCCCACACCCACGTGCTCAGTGGTTTTGCCCCCCACCCACCCTGGGCCCCTGCTTTCTCTTCTTTCAGCTCCTCTACTACCCAGGTCTGTCCTTCAGGGAGTGGATGAAAAAGCATGGGGCTTAGTTACTAAGTAACTCATGAGCCTTGGGCCGTGGGGATTCTCTGTGGCCCACATCCTAAGCAGGGCTACATGTCTCATAAAAGATCTCACGTCATCAGTCTGCTTTCCTAGCATCTCAGGCAACCTGGAGCGGCAGGGGGTGGCGGGGGCGGTGGTGGAGAGAGGAGCGTGTGGGTTAGGGGAGAAAAAGGAGTGGGACCTGCAGTGGTGCTCAGCGACCAGCATGCTAATGGAGCCGGTGCTGGTTCTGTTTAATTGTACACATCCTTCCATTGTTCCACCCTCCACATTAAGTGGGAAGGGGACGCCAGACTGCCACAGCCTCGTGATATCCCACCCACACTGGCTTTTATCCCAGGGACTATTTTTGACTGTGAACACAGAGCATTTGAATGCCTTTGGAATCAAATGAATGAATAAATAAACAAATACTCTCTCATGGTTTCCTTAAGCTCTCCCGTGAAATGCTGATTGATTCCTTTATTCCTTTTAGCCCTTGTTATAGGAAAAAAAAAAAATCTTCCTTGCCTCCAGAGGGTTAGCACCATTAGCTAGGGGTGTGGGTAGAGAGAGAGAGCAGAGAATACATCTAGGCTTGCCTTGTTCATCTTCTTCTCTCCCCCTGGGAGGCTCCTGGCTTCAATTGTTTCTGCTCCCATCTCACAGAAGCCAGAAAAAGGGAGTTTGCTTCTTTCCTTTCCTTGGTAGGGTTCCTCTAGGCACAGAGAGAAAGCATCGCTACCAGTGTGGGTGTGCAATTTGAGGGATGGGAATGGTGGGAGGCCGGTGTGTCTTTTCAATTAAAATGCTTCCAGTTATATCTGACTTAAGATCAGGGAGAAGACAATGGCACCCCACTCCAGTACTCTTGCCTGGAGAGTCCCATGGATGGAGGAGCCTGGTGGGCTACAGTCCATGGGGTCGCTAAGAGTCAGACACGGCTGAGCGACTTCACTTTCCCTTTTCACTTTCATGCACTGGAGAAGGAAATGGCAACCCACTCCAGTGTTCTTGCCTGGAGAATCCCAGGGATGGGGGAGGCTGGTGGGCTGCCGTCTATGGGGTCGCACAGAGTCGGATACGACTGAAGCGACTTAGCAGCAGCAGCAGCAAGATCATGGAAGCCAGCTTCAAATCTGAAGGAAACTGGAACTCGATGTCTTATGGTTTGAAGAAGAGACACTTTTAGCAGCTGGTGAGTGGATAACATGTTGAGCTCTCCAATGGTCTGGATGCGTGAGCAGGGGTCAGCCTCTCTGCCTCCATCAGACTCAATTATCTCATCCATAAAATGGGAATACGCTCTCCTTTTTGGAGAGGACTACAAGGGTTGAGAAGGAAGCAGCTGGAGTTAGGGTGCCAGGTCCTCCGGTGGTGTTTATCCCCCAGCCCTAACCAGGTGGTGTTGGGTGTCCCTGCAGATTCACCTACACGCTTGGGGAGGGCATGTGGCTGCCGCTCAGCAAAAGCTTTGTGATTCCACCTGCTGAACTGGCCATCAACCCATCAGCAAAGTGTAAGACAGACATGACAGTGATGGAAGATGCTGTGGAGGTCCGGTGAGTCCAGCCTCGGGGCCCGAGGCACGCACTGAGTTTGGGAGGCTGGGTGAGAAACTACCCGAAGGTTCTGAGCGCTGGGAGAGGAATCAAGCTGGAAGGAGAAGCTGGCAGGCTGCCTTCCGCTTCCCCAGATGCAGTGCCAAGGTCTACTCTATCTGGGTCAATATTGCACACCGCAAGGCTGATGCACCGAGAGAGGACATAAAATGAGAGTTTGTAAGCACTTCCTACGGCCCCTCAGGACTGACAGGCAATAAAACGTTAATTTCTTTGCCTGAGTTTAGACCTCCTTCTTTGACCAGGTGTTACTGCCTTGGCTTATTTCCCAGAGATGGAGAACGTCTATAATTTGTTAGTTCAAGGCTCCAAGACTGGTTGATCTTTAGTATTTGTAAGAGAGAGTGAGACGTGATCTGGTCGGCCAGACATGAAAGTGGGATGTGAAGCTACCTGTTGCACCTGGCGTCCCCTGACCTCCTCCCACCTCCTGCCACTTCTTCCCACAGAGAGGAGCTGATGACCTCGTCCTCCTTCGACAGCCTGGAGGTCCTCTTAGACTCGTTTGGACCAGTCCGTGATTGCAGCAAGGACAATGGGGGCTGCAGTAAGAACTTCCGTTGCATCTCAGATCGCAAACTGGATTCGACCGGCTGCGTGGTACGTCTGCCCTGTTGAGCTTGTAATTTCAGAAAGTGGTGCCACAGGATAAGACACAATGAAGATAGAGGTGGAAACATATTGTGAGTAAAACAGAGGGTCGAGAGTGATTCCTCCCTAGCTTTAACTACTGTCTAGTCTATGTTATGAATTTTCTTTTGACAGAGCTAAGGAGCTAATTAGAGGTATTTATGCAGAGCTAATCTAGAGGTATTTATGCAGCACCTACTGTGTGCAACTATCCAAGGAAAATGTCATGAACTGTGTAGCATGGTTCTTTCTTTCTTAATAGTCTTGCACTCTAGTTGATGAGCAATATCCTCAAACAATTTGAGAACTAATTAACTGCTCAATGGTAAAATATTGACTCCAATAGGAAATAGACTGCATTTACTACAATAGGAAATTCTAGAAGATGCCTACCTTTGTTTAGAGTCAAATTACATTGACTGTAATAGGAAATTTTAGAAGATACCTACCTAAGTCCAGAATGATAAAAGAAGTAAGTTATGCCAGGAATGGCAGAGAAACAATAAAAATACATCCCCTTTGAAACTATGGCAATGAACTCTTGCTTCACCAAAGATGGTTTCCTACTTTATTGGTTCTAGTCCATGGGGTCGCAAAGAGTCAGACACGACTGAGTGACTTTCACTTTCACTTCATGGGCTTTGACGATGTATAAGCTGTGTGATGCTATGACATACAAAGACTGTTTGGGCTGGAGTGGACTAAGCTCCATGCCATGCCATGGATGTGAATACTGGTGGACCTGCGTAGGTGAATTGAGGCAGGAGCAAGTGGGCAAGCCTGCTGGTGCCTTTATATTGATCATTTTCTTGCCCATCAACACTATCAGTTTTCAGCCTTCCCTTCTCTTAAGGATGGAATGATGCAGTCCTCACAGAGAGGAAAGGGAATGGGGCAGAGAAGAGAGACAGGAATGCTGTACACAAAGTTGGCATGAAGGAGTGGAAGAGGTGATTAATTGAGACACATTGTTATGCAGTGTTTCCAGGCAGAGCTGGGAGCTTCCAGCTCTAGGGAGGATATAAGCTTCATCTTGCTTCCCAGTCTGGCAGCTGTGCTCTTGTAAAGGGACCCAGAGCAGGGGCAAGCTGGGAGGATGCTGGGCCAATTCCATCCTTCATACCCCCCACTTCCTTGTCTCTGAGCACCTGCTCTGTGCAGGGAGCTCTTCTCCATCAAAGATGTATATGTACTGGGTGCAGAGCCCTGAGACCTCCCCAGTCTTCATAGATTGAGCAGCAGTTGACAGGAGCCTGATTCTCCTGAGAAAGACAGAAAATGAAGAAAAAGGAAAGAGAAAGACCAGAGGGGCAGGGAGGTGGAGGACCTGGCCAGTCCATCAAAAAGAAGAGAAGGCAGAGAAGACTACCAGGAAACAAAGAAAAGTGCTCTTTAGGTCATGTCTCCCAGAAGCAGTCAGTAGTAAGTGGATGTCCCAGGTGTTCCCCAGCTTCCTATTCCACCCTCAGTTGTCTTAAGCAATGAACTTCCCAACTGGCCCCCTCGGGAGACGGTCTCACTGTCTAATGGAGTTCCCAGCCGGGACAGCTGTTGTTGTTTTTTGTTCTTTAGCTATTCAACCTGCATTTCCTCATCCAGATTTTAACCTTTCCATCCTTGGTGCTCTCTCGGGTGGGTCTTTCTAAGTACTGAAACCCTGCGTGTGCACCTATGTATACATCCCTCCCCTCAAGTGAGTCTGAGCGTGCCCACACATACACACACGTGCACATGGACCTATTCCCCATCTCTTCCCGCTCCTCTGCCCCTTCTCGGAGCCCCCCGGGGTTTGCCTGTCAGCTGCCTTCTGTTGGTGATCCTAGGCCCTTCCACTTGGCATACTGCCGTGCTGATGTATTTTTGTACCTTTGACTCTGTGATCTGTGAGACGGAACTCACAGGAATAGTTACGATGAATATGCATTTGCTGTAGGGCTGCTGCATTTACAAATCAGAGCCACTGAGAAGTTGCCCAATTACACCGGAGCTTGGCATTAGCGTAAGACTTTGAAGTCAGTGGCCCACGTGGCTCTTGGAGGGAAGAGGGGGCCAGGCCCATTCAAGTGACTGCTTCTCATTGGCCATGAAGCCCAGGATCCCTGAGGCAGGAAGGCTGGGACTTGAAAGGTGACCACATCATAATCCCGTGACCCTACTGAGGACACTGAGCCTGATCTGACTCCACCGAGCAGCAGCATCCTCCTAAAGCCTCGTCATCTTAGCACAGCGGCCCTATGTCATCAGGAGGTGGGCCGGGGACAAGGGCATCAGCTGTAGCACCTGCAGTTTGGGGGAGAATCGGCTGCCTTCCTCCTCTCCATCCACAGCAACCCTGGCATTCAGTTCTCTGGGCGCTGAACTGAAAGGCTTCCCCAGAAAGGCTTATGCTTATGAAAGGAGAGGAGGCACTCAGAGCTGGCCCTGACGGGATCTGGAAAGGGGACAGAGATGTGGGAAGAGACCATATTCAACCACAAATTTTCATGACTGAATTCAAGCCAGACAGGTGGGGTGGTCCACATTGGCTGCTCCACCTTCCTTCTTTCTAGGAAGGCAGGGCACGTCTCTCTGCTACGCATGGACTCCCACAGGGTTCATTGCTACTCAGTTAATTGCCCTGTTGTTTATATAGTCTCTGGGGACAGGAAACAAATGCCCGTGAAAGGCTCAGCCCTGTATCAGCCTCAGTCCACTCTGTTCCAAAACAAACCACACTCCATGGCAGGATTGCTAAACCCAGGAATGGTTCCCAGAGCAGAGATCCACCCTCTACCACCCCGACAATGGGTTTTACTGCTTCCCATTGTCCCTATTGTGCCATGGTGGGTGGGAGCAGTGGTTACCACCTGGATAGCACAAAGGTGGGGTGCTCTGTTTGGTGGAGCCCCAGGCCGTCCTGCAGAGTCCCTGAGTTAGTGGCCTATGGCTGCTATGACAGATTACCCCAGGTTTGATGGCCTAAAACAATAGCCGTTTTCTTACCTCGGTAGGTGAGAATCCAGTTCTGTGTCACTGGGCTAACACCGGGGTGTGAGCAGGGCTGCGTTCCTTTCTGGAGGCTCCATTCCTGGCCTTGTCCCACTTCCAGAGGTTGCCAGCATTTGGGGACTCATGGTCCCCTTCCACCATCTTTAAATCAGCTTTGTTGCATTTTCCGGACCATTCTTCTGTAGCACCTCTTCTCTTCTGCCCTCCCTCTTCCCCTTTAAGGACTCCTGTGATTCCCTTGGGCTCACTTGGATAATCCAGGATCATCTCCTCATCTCAGGAGCCTTAAAAAGCTCCTTTTGTCACAGGTTCCCGGGACTATGTCACAGACATCCTTGGAGACAGCAGTGGAGACTGGGGCTGCCTTGGTGGGTGGAACACCAGTCTCCTCTCTCCCAGCTTGAACCAGAGCATGTTCCTTATCAAGCCTACCTGTTGAGGCTTAATGTAAGGCTTTATTTGAAAGTTTGAAAATGATTTCCAACACTATAAAACTATAAAAAAAACACTATAAAATGGAAAACCTGTGCTCTAATGCTTCTTCCTTATCTTCACACTCATCCTGACAGTGCCCCTCTGCCCCAAATGCCTTCTGCTTCGGGAGGTGTCTGCACATGCGGAGATGAGCAGACTGTGGCCTTGGAAGGAAGAGGTCTGCTGTCCCGCTTCTCGTGTATTGAACACATGACCTTCCTTGCCAGAGCATCGTACTCTAATGAGCTTTGAATTACCCAGTGACCCTGCCGCCCTTCTGTCCACTTGCTGTCCGCAGTGGTTTCCCATGAAATGTGTCATTTCACCTCTACTGGAGCGCAGCTGTGCAGAGACCATTACAGATGACCATCTCTCTGTAGGACAGTAAGCAGAAGGGTCTGCCTCAGAGGCTTTCAGAGAAGTAAGGGCAGGATGTTGAAATATAAATTTCATTCCATAATCAAACTTTTCCCCCTTGGGAGAAGTACTGCATGGCTTGGGCTTACATGTCCCCATCAAACAGTGAGGGAAATCATTATTTATGAGAGGAATAAGACTGCTGTGTTGTAAAAAAAAAAAAAAAGCCTATTTTGAGTAGGAATTATAGTTGTGTATCTTATGAATCATCCAGGTAAAGCAAGGCAGGCTCAGCTGCAGAAAAGTGGTTCCTCTTCTCTCAGGGACCCTGAAGACACCCTGTGTCCATCCGTCATATTCATCTGCCAACAGGGCCTTCATCTCATAGTCTGGAACTGAGGTGTGTGTGTTTCAGGCTGAGTGAGATTTGACTAGACTCCCAGGTAATTAATCAACCAAAAAGCATTGGTAGAAACAGAGGGAAAAGACAGAGAAGAAAAGGAGTTGAATGGGGAAAATCATTTTAATCTCATTAGCACATCGTGCTTTAGACCAGTAATAAGTCAAGAAGCCATGAGCATCTCGTGAAAGATGATTAACCTTGTGTATTTTAGGGGTCACTGAAATATGAGCTCATTTATTAGACCCTCTTGATGGGGGAGGGTAGTTGCCATAATAAATGGAGTTTTCTTACTTGGACTGCTAAATGTAACCTATGCACAAAGACGGATTAAGATCTGACCTTGGAGCTCAATCCCGATCAAAAAGTTCTCTTTTTTTCTAAATTAAAAAAAGTTTTTGCTTTTATTTTGACTACGGGGGTCTTCTTTGTGGTGCGCAGGCATCTCTAGCTGCAGCACAGGGTCTTTCTGTGGTGCACTGCATATGGGATCTTAATTCCCTGACCAGGGATCGAACCTGCATCCCCTTCATTGGAAGCGTGGATTCTCAACCACCGGACTACCAAGGAAGTCTCCAGGCAGTTCTCTTTTAAGGAAGAAGTGGAGGGATTGTCCACAAGCCAGGAGAAGAGAGCAGCCAGTCCTTGAAGAGGGAAAATACAACTCCTCCTGGAGGCAGGATTTCTCTCCTGACAACTTGTCTCTGGCTTTAAGGACTTCTAGGAAAAGGCCATGATTTAGAGCCTATTCTACTGCTGCTAAGTCACTTCAGTCGTGTCTGACTCTGTGCGACCCCATAGACGGCAGCCCACCAGGCTCCCCCGTCCCTGAGATTCTCCAGGCATAAGAGCCTATAGTTGCATTGTATTTACATACAGATTTTTTTTTCATTTTTAAAAAATTTATTTATTTTAATTGGAGGCTAATTACAATATACACGCAGATTTTGAGAATCTCAAAATGTGATGACAATAGCACAAAAAATATTCAGGCTAAAACAGAAGCAGATTTATACCATGGGAAACTTGATTGATTAGACTCCTTGGGGATGGAAGTTCTAGTTCAACAAGGGTTAAGAAGGAAACTATTTTTGGTTTCAGCTTTTTTTTTTTTTCTGGAAATCTTTCAAAAATCTTTTACTTTGAACTGCAACCCAAGTAAGTTACAGTGCAGTAAAGATAATTGCATCTTTTTTAGTGATTGAGGATCTTGTCTTGCCTTCATGGTCATTGCTTTGAATGGTTTGCAGTGTTTTGTCCTATAAATATATGTACCCATAATACAGTGTGTGTTTGTGTGTGTGTGTGTGTGAAGAGAAGAGGAGAGAGAGAGAATATCAGACTGAATCTACAAATCCTTAATTGATTCCAGAATGTACTGTAGGAGTTGCTTAAGACAATCAGATAAACAACACATCTGCAGGATTTCTTTATTTTGTTGACACGTTGACTTATTTTTTAGTGATCCCAAGATCCAGGTTTTTTTCACACTTGAGAAGCAGCCTGGCCGAGTGGAAGAGACACAACTGAACTTTGGGGTCAGATAGAACTAGATCCAAATTCTGATTCTGCCATTTTTCACCTCTGTGACTTTAAACAAGTTACCACTTAATCCTTCAGAGTCTAAGTTTGTTCTTTTATGAAATGAGGGGGGAAAAGTCTAATTGTGTAGTTAGGACTGAAGATAATTTATGTAGATTGTTCTGCACATAGAATTGCTTAATTCCCAATATCTGTTATTATTATTTTTAGCTTTGCTTAGGAGAAAAGAATATCCAGCTTGGACAAAGCAACTAACTCTGTCTTCTTTCCAAATCTCCTGAGAAAGTGTAAACATCAGGTGGTCCAGTTTGGCACAGCGATGGTTATCTGACACCAGGGCCTGGCAAGATGCCCATGTGCTAGGTTTGGGGCATTTTGGAACAAAGCCTGCTCGGGTTTCTTTGGTGACATCTTTGTCAAACATTACACCTGATGGGGCATTCTGAAACAAAGCGGGTGGTTGAGAAGATGGGGAGTCCTGGCTGATGACTGAGACAGCTAGCTGGTACAAGGGTTGAAACCACATGAGGTGGGAATAACAAGAGTACTGGCTTTGTCTCTCTGATGGCTTTTCTCAAGCTTCATAGAAGGAAAAAAAAAGAACTCGTGGCAACCAGTGCAGCCCATTTAATTCCAATCAAATGTCTATGTTTCAGTACCCGCATCCATGCCTGGGCAGCCTCACAGCGGTGAAGCCAGCTCCCTTCTGGTGCCACATCTGGCCTAACAGCTGGGTGGCAAAGAAAATGGATGAGTTGGGGGGCTAACAGAATGTGGGGTGCAATCCTCAGCTGCCTCGTTTGCTTGTTTACCAGCATCTGAAACATCTGGGTTTGCATGGCACGAGGAAGCCCTTGGAAGCATCTTTAAATGCTGTCACCTTCCAGCACTCCAGCTGGCTTCGTGGGGAGAGAGGGGATGGACCAGGCTGGAAGCCTGGCAGGCCCCTGGTGGGGGGGGGGGGGGCATTTGTTTGGGAAATTGCAAAATTAGCGTCAGCAAACAGTGTGATCCTGCTGTGATCTTCAATTGGGAAGCATGGAGGGCAGGGAGGTGGATTTTCAGGGCCACACCTGTGACAGCTCCAGGCTACTAGGTCAGGATGCTTGGCAATCAGGAGCAGGAGCTAGCCAGGCAGCAGGGCAGGAGGGGCAGTGTTTAACAGGGTTCCACTGAGTTTTTAAAGGCATTTTTTGGTTTGGTTCCAGTTTTGAAGGAGTGTGTTAGCTAGCTGATAGTAGGTCAGATCTAGACAGACCTGCCCAGCTCTGCCCCATACAGACTGCTGGACCCTGGGCAAGTTATCTGTCTCCTTCCATCCTGTTGGAAAGAATCCATTGTAATGCAGACATACAGCCTCTATGGCATAGACAGAGGAAGCGGGTTGGAAAAAAAAAATATCCTTTGGCTTTTAGATGGAGTCCAGTGAGGTGAGAAGTTTATGCATTAATTGGCAATGCTAATAGTTTCCAAGTCTGTTAAATGAGAATAATATGGGCTTCCCAGGCGGTGCTAGTGGTAAAGAATCCACCTGCCAGTGCAGGTAACATAAGAGACACAGGCTCTATCCCTGGGTCAGAAAGATCCCCTGAGGAGGGCATGGCAACCCGCTCCAGTATTCTTGCCTGGAGAATCCCATGGACAGAGGAGCCTGGCAGGCTACAGTCGCAAAGAGTCAGACACAACTCAAGTGACTTAGCACGTAACAAAGCAAGAGCTACTAGTAAGTGTTCAGTTTACGGTGACTGTTGCATGAGAGCCTGATGTGGCTGTGAGGTGATGACGGAGCAACCAAGTCATGGACTCCACAGCCAGCCAGCCAGGGTTTTAGGATGGTCCTCCTGTGATCAGCCGTGTGACATTAGGAAGGTTAAGCTTTCTGTGCCCCAGTGTCTTCACATGTAAATTGAGGATGATCAGCCTGCTTACCTTATGAGATGCTGTGAGGGTTATATAAGTAAGATGTAGGAATGTTGGCCACTGCCTGGCTTACCATGGGTGCCTTGTGAGCTTTCCTACTGCTCCCCAAGCCTCCCTGTCCTCCCTGAGACCTGACCAGTTATCTCTTCCTGGATCACCTCCTTTGCTGTCATTCTTGAGACATTTATGGAGGACATGGCAGTGTAGAAAAAGCTAAATGTTTTACCCTGAGTGTCCAGGGAACTGGGATAAAGCCCAAACCCAAGTGTGGCCCCTGTGGGTCCTCGAGGTCACGCCCTTGACTGTGCATCTTCCCCAGGGCATCCTCGAGGCAGGACCATCACAAGAAGAGCCATCAAACCTCCCTTCAAGGTCATGGAGAAGGTCCACTTCCTTCTTCCAGCTCGCAGCCCTGACTCAGTCCACTTTCTCCAACACCGCCATCCATCACCAACATTGACAAAGTGCTTTGAAACATAAAAAATAAAGTCCTATCAATCCAAAGTCCAAACAGCAGCACTCCCTGCCCCTTGCCCAAAGGAATCCCTGCAAATGCATTTTAGTTCCGGCCCATCCAGCTTCCACTCTCCTGCCAGCCTAAGGCCCAGCTGGGAGGCCGGGGCACCTCGGCGCTGTCTTGCCACCGTGCTCCCTTCCAGCCTGCTTGGAGGGATCAGCTTTAATGCAGATGTGTGTGATCTGTGCCCAGGGAGAAGCAGCGAGAGGTCCCTTGCTTTTACAGGGAGTCCAGCTTAGTGGGAAATTCGTGCACGACTTACCAGTGTTGACGGCTTCAAGTCTGAGTGCTAAAAATAGGCATCAGTGGCTACACTCTGGTTCCCAGAGAACCCCAGCCCCTGGCTCACCCACCTGTGTGGATGCTTTCTGATTGTGCCAGTGTCCCTCCGGACTCAGCCCCATGAAGGACAGCTCCGGCTGCTACGACCGCCACATCGGGGTGGACTGCTCTGATGGCTTCAACGGGGGCTGTGAGCAGCTGTGTCTGCAGCAGATGGCCCCCTTCCCGGATGACCCTGCCGTGTACAACATCCTCATGTTCTGTGGGTGAGTTGAGCTGCCCTCAAGGCCAACCTACTGGTGGGGATGTGGGACTTTCAGAAAAGTAGATCACAGAGAACTGGTCGACCTAGGCCAGCCCTTAGGGTCTGAGGAAACTGCCTTCAGGACTGGAAGAGGAGCATTTTTAGAGTCAGAGTTGGGAGGACCCTCAGGGAGTCTCATGTCAGTACTGACAGACAATGAGGGAAAAACCCCTAAGTCATTGCCAGCTTACACTAGAATTTCCAAACTGTGTTTTGTGGTGCTGTGTTAATTGCTTTGTGACAATAGGATGCTGTGGTCCAAAAGCCTAGGGAAGATTATGTAAAGCTAATCACGTATCAAAGAAGGGACGAGGCGGGAGTGCAGGCATGGTTAAATTCTGCCGCTGAAGTCCCAGCATTTGGTGCAGCCATACTCCCTCAGACGTAGACGATCTTCAGTGTAAAGAGCCGTTTCCCATGGAGCGGCTTGGTCCCGTCATTTGTTCTAAGGCTCGCCCCATGAGGGCAGGCGATGCCACACCATTTTACAGTTGATAAAAATAAGTAATGCACCTGTGAGGTTGAGACCCTCAAGACTGGGGAGTTGCTAAGTGGGAAGATGAGCACTAGAATTCAGGCCCTCTCTGGTTTTTCAAAAATTCTGCAGTTCCCTCAAAATTTAAATTTATACCACTGACTGGAATTATATTTAAAAATATTTTCATGGTGTATTTATAAAGTAAGTAAAGATTTGGCCTGTTCTTCTGCAGCCATGGTTTCCTCCCCCTCTTCCTCCAGCTCACCTCCCCCACCTCGTTCCCTGTCTCTCCTCTCCTGCCTGTCAGGGAGAGCACTGATTTTATGCCATATACCCTGTTGGCCACAGGGCTGCAAAGATGAAGGACATGTAGTTCTTGTCCTCAAGGATCTCACAATCCAATAGGCTTGCAATGCAAATCAGTGTTTATAGGAATAAAGCTATGCTGGATTGTTGCTAAAAGCCAGTGCCTGCCTTGAATAATAATCATGAGAACATTATTCAGCGGACTAGTAATGTTATTTTATTGTATTTCATTTTATTTTCTTTCTTTGCAATTGAGCAATATTCCTGTTTAGTTCTTTTTTTTTTTTTTTGTAAAATCCCATTCCATAAATGGAAGCTTGATCTCTATTTTAATGCCTCTATAATGGTATCATTATGATTGACCCACTTCAATTAATGAAGTAAATGTAGCCAAAGTTGCATCACACTCATTTATTTAACAAACGTGTCTGAACACCCACTCTGTGCAGACAAACGAGTTAAGTGTCACGTGTAGGAGACAGAGCAGGATGTGAGGTCTGTTCTCCTCCCTCTCAGAGGAGTTTACAGTGGGACACACAGCCAGGGCAACAGAGGATGGGATGGTTGGATGGCATCACTGACTCAATGGACATGAGCTGGAGCCAGCTCGGGGAGATAGTGAAGGACAGGGAAGCCTGGCAGGCTGCAGTCCATGGGGCTGCACGGAATCAGACATGACTGGCCAGCTGAACAGCAATGTGCAGCCATGAGCACAAAGAATGGTGGAGCTGGGGCAGGGGGAGGGCAAGTTGTCGAGATGCTCAGGGTGGACTGAGAGGGAACCTTCATTCCCTTGTGGGTCTCAAGTCAAGTCTGTTGCTTAGACCATGCAGTAGGTCCCTAACTGGACTTTTCTTTCCTATTTCATCAGGATTTGGTACACATGTATATTTAGCACTCTCCAAGCCACTATATATATAGCCTGCCAGAAGAAGTCCTTGATTTGAGGTTCTTTAGGAAGACCAAATCACATGCGCTTGTAATTAAAGCGCTCTGCTTACACCTGTTCACGTGATATATAAATGGTAAATGGAGGCTGCAACAATGTTGCCTTAACATAGGCTCCATTTGTACCTCTGCTAATGAGGATAGCAACATTTAATGAGCACCTATTAGAAGCTAGGCACCTTCTTTATCTTATGCAAACTTCTCAGTAACCCAACAAAGCAGCTACTGTTTATCCCACTTTTACAGATGTGGAAACTGGAGCTCTTGAGAGGTCAGTCAACTGATTCAAGGTCATTCAGTAAAGGGCAGCAGTATTGCCATGATAAAATTGCTTCTCAGCACTTAAAACTATGATTATTTGTTCCTCTCTTTAGAACAGAGGTCTTTATCTTATTGCAACATTTACTGTAGATAGCAATAAATGATGTGTTTTAATGTCATGAATATCTATAAATTCTAAATTTGGAATGCTTCTAAGGAGAGACCCAAATTAAATCAATATGCTTTTAAAATGACAGCTTTATCAAAATATATCTTACTTGAAGGAACAAATTATGTTCTTCTCACTAGAACTACAAATAGAGCCCCATTAATGACTTATGGGTCATTGACCCATGTTTACCAACATTAGTATTGCTCTTCCATTAAAGTAACTGCACATGCTTAATGGGGAGGATGCCCAGGAGGTGTCCACACAGCATGTCCTAGTAACTATTTCGTTCAGGAAGGCTACTCTGAATGAAGGGGAGTTAATACAGGTTGATCTTGCGTTTGGACACGTTCAAACAGAACACAGCTGCAAGATGATCAATCTTTTTAATTTCTTAGTTGACTTGTCACAGGACCAGATTAGAAGGTTATTAATTTGTTAAGTGTCATTCTTTTTGCTACCTAATTACCCTCCAAACAAATGCAGGGTCTGACCATATAGATTGTTCTGGAGAAAGGCTCTAGAACATCTTGGATTTAAATGTGTCTACTCACATGGTAAAACAACTATACTCCAATTAAAAAAAAAAAAAAGGTTTCCAATGAGTGAGTGAGAAATATGTTAATTCATTTATAAGCTTATCTCCAGTGTTTCTTACTGTATCTGGGAAATCATACATATAGAGGAGAGAGAACTGCAGAGCTCTGGAAAGCACTTGTCTGCGAAGAAAAGGTGAGAGGTTCTGTATGATCACATAATGCAAGGAGACTCCATTTATAGACCTAAGAAACTGAGTTATAAAGGGACAAAATCAATTCAGGATACTCATAATCTTTGGCTATCCAACACTCTTCTGAAGGCATCTTTTTTCCCCCAACCTAGGAGTTGGCTGCATGGCTTATTGATGGAGTAACTTCTTATCTTGAGTTTTCCACTATGCTAGATGCATCGAGGATTACAAGCTTGGTGTGGACGGACGCTCTTGCCAACTCATCACGGAGACATGCCCAGAGGGAGGTGACTGTGGGGAAAGCAGAGAGCTTCCCATGAACCAGACCCTCTTTGGGGAGATGTTCTTTGGTTACAATAACCATTCCAAGGAAGTGGCGGCTGGACAGGTGCTGAAAGGAACGTTCAGGTGAACCCCACATCCATAGAGCTGGTTATTCAGGGCTGTTGATGAATCTTGTCCATGATGGGCCATAAAGCCAGCATAAAGTCTTGTATCTTGGATCCACGTAAATGCAACCCTAAAAGGATAGGTTACTTCCTGCCCCCTGGTCTTTTCTAGGTTTATACTCCTTCTTCCAGAACCCAAGAACCATGAACAGTAAAGTGTTAAGTAAATTTTTACCTTGTCCAGGCAGGGACTGTAAGATTTTCCATGGAAGCCACCACAAAGTGCCCAGGTTCTGTCATCCCTCTGAGTCTTGGCATGTGAGTCAATCTAGAATAAGTCCCCATTTTGGTCCAAGAATCCCCGAGGGACCCTGAGATCCTTACAGGGAATATTCAAGGTCCTGCCTTTTCCAACTACAGAGAGTGTGGGTTTTCTTCATATACTTTGACCCAAACAATATATCGCAATAAATTGAATGCAGAGGTGAGAATTCAGCTGTTTTCTATAAAGTCAGACATTTAAAAAATTTGCAAAAAATGTAAAGTATTGCCACTTGTCATCATTATTCAAAACAAGTTAATATTAAATGGGTTTATTACTATCATTTAAAATGGATCAATAGGTATTTTAAAATTTTTCTTTCATTTTATAATATGAAATTGATAAATGGTAAGTGTTGATAGATATACAAAAAAAGCCTACTTGGAGTATTCAGTTATTTTTTAAGAGTATAAAAGGATCCGGAGAACAAAATGTCTCAAACCACTGACTTAGACTGTTTCTAGGAGATTCTCCATTTGAGCCCTGTCCTTCATCTAGCTTAGGTTATTTGAGTACATCTTCCTCAGAACCCATGCATTTCAGGTAAAGATGATGATGAAAGTGTTATAATATGGACCAGCAATTGATAGCAAGCTGGGTCTGGGTTCTTACAAGAAAAAAACCTATAGTCAGTTTTCGAGCTAGTTCTTAGAGTCAGCTGCATTTTCTGTTACAGACAGTAGACTTTATAAAATTTCTCCTCTTATCCTGGGACCTCGTTTGCCAATGGCAAGCAGTGAGGTCTCATGGGAAATATTGTGGTGGCTGCATTTGCTCTGTGGAGAGGGGCTCAGGGAGTAAGAACTGGAAGGGAGGGAAGAATATTCTCTGTCTTGTAAGTAGACCTTTTCAGCAGGTTTGTTTCTCATCTCCCCCAGCCCTCACCTTACTTCTCGCACTCGAATCTTACTTGAGACATGTACACTGAGTGGGGTTCACCACGAGGGGAATATTTGGTCCACCGTGGGTTGAGATACAGCTCCCCCACTGACGACTGGGGCTCACCTGAATACTCAGAGATGAAAGTCTGCCTCTGTTTTCAGGCAAAACAACTTTGCTCGAGGTTTAGACCAGCAACTGCCAGACGGTCTTGTGGTGGCCACTGTCCCCCTGGAGAATCAGTGCCTGGAGGAAATCTCGGAGCCCACCCCAGACCCCGACTTCCTGACTGGTGAGTGTACCATGCACCTTACTTAACTGGCAGAAGCAAGCAGCTCCCTGTGACCTTAGGAGCTCAAGAGTCTTGACCTTGCTTATCTTGGTTTCAAAGCCTGTGATTTCCTTGATACATGCTAAAAGCTCAGTCCTAAAACAACATCAGCAGGATTATTTGTCAGTAAAACAGCCAATATTATTACATAATTATCTGCAAAATGGCCATAATAATACCTTTCCCTGCTAGCTTTATTGGGATGCTTTGAAAACAAATGAGATAATAGATATGTAAGAGTGAAGAGTTCTCAATGGATTAGAGGAAGTGACCGGGTCAAGAGTAGAGGTAGAAAGAAGGTGGATGGCTTCCAGGCTGAATGTCTGTCATGTGGATGGCTGCGTTTCCCTGACAAGCGCCTAGAGAGCAGTGTGAGGGAATAGAAAGTGATAGAGCTTTGTTGTCAAACGACCCTGAGTCTGACTGTCAGATGAGTCCTAGCTCTGCTACATTCCAGCTGTGTGACGGTAGACAGCACAGTCTCTTGGGGTATCATGGCCCCCGTTGTAAGATGGAGATCATGGCACCTGTTCCTCAATGTTGTTTTGAGCCCAGTGGCACTCCTCTCCTGGGCTCATTATGGATGAAGGTATGGGGTACTTGGGAGAGGTGGGCATACCTGGGGATGCTTCTCCATTCTGTGCCACTGAAGACCCCAGTGAGTGCTTCCTGGACCAAAGAAGACACTTCAGAGGTTTCCAGAGACCCATAAGACGCAGCCATCTGGGAACTCGGCGTCACTTACTGGAAGACTGGACACGAGCTTGTCTGCTGTCAGCTTTGGTCATTTCTCCATGTTCCTCTTCCTTCTCCATTCTATGTCTTCCTTATTCTAGACCTTTATCCCTTTTATTACCCCCTTTTCTGAAGAATGGCTTGAACTGAATGTGAGCCTTTTTCAGATATCATGTCTGAAACATTCCTTTAGACTGTAATGGGATTAAAAGCAGGTCCATCTGAGGTAGCATAGCGCAGTGATTACTAGCTCAGCCTCTGGAGCCTGACAGCAGTTCTCAGCTCTTCACTGGCTGTACAATCTGGGACAAGTTATTTACCTTCTCTGTGCCTCAGTTTTTTTTTTACCTGTAAAAAAGGGATGTTATAACATTGCCTTTCTGATAGGATTAGTATAAAGAACAAATATTTGTAAGGTTTTTAGAGCAGTTCCTGATGCATAGTGAGATGAATGTTTAGTAAATAAATAAATATACCAAAGGAGAAAGAAAATATGGACACTCAAGCTCCCAAATTGTGTCTCCCTTATAGCAGAAGGAAAGAGAACAAGAGAGAAAACAATTAGATATTTTCTGTACTGGAAATAAATCTAAATAACCTGCCTTCTAAAATATTGCACACATGCACATGTGCCTGCACACACACACACACACACACACTCCTCTGAAAAAATTAAAGTGCACCTCTGGGTGTATTACTGCAGCCTACATTGCTAGTGTTTGGCAATCTGGTTTTCTTGTTTCCATGTCATTTGCTGAGAAACACTTCCTGAGCGTGTGTAAAATGCCTTGTAAAGGAGGTGTGAGATGGCACACAGAAGCAGGACAGGCTCCACACCACCGCTAAACCACCTGGCTTCTGTTTAGTGAGTCACCAGGACAACTTGCTCACAGGTTAGAACTTACACGGAAGTGAGGAGCTGGGCTTCAGATGCCAGGCTGGAGGACGCAGTCCTGGATGCGACCTGAACTTTGGGGCTGGGGGGAGAACAGGTCTGAGAAACATCAGGAAAACATGTGTCTGAATCTCCATCTTTGGAAATAAGAAAAAGATCCAAACTTGGTTCTCATCCGCAAGGGAAATATCTTTCTTCCGCATGTCCTTGGACCCCTCCTGGTTTGGCATATCTGAGGCCAAAGGAGAAGGATGTCCTGGTGGGACACTTCCTTTTTCAGGGTTTGAGGCAATGGCATTCCTAAAAGTATAGAGAGAATTTTTTGTGACCTGCTGATTTTATTCCCAGCCTTTTATTTTTTAACCTATTTTGATTAAAAAGTGATACCAGTTAGACTAAGAGTAGGTATTTCCCTTGACGTAAGAAGGAATCAGTCTTGTTTTTTCAAAGCCTGGAATAACTAGAAGAATCAGTTAAAAGGGGGACTTCCCTGGTGATCCAGTGGCTAAGATCCCATGCTCCCAGTGCAGGGGACCCAGGCTTTACCCCTAGTGAGGAAACTAGATCCCACATCCTGCAACTAATTGCATGCTGCAGTTGCCAATGCAAGAGACACAGGTTTGTTCCCTGGGTGGGGAAGATCCTCTGAAGTAGGAAATGGCAACCCACTCCAGGATTCTTGCCTGGAAAAGTCCATAGGCAGAGGAGCCTGGCTGGCGGGCTGCAGTACTGTTGTAGCCACACATTCCGGTAAACAAACTCATTCAGAAGGACAATGCAGATAGTGGAGTGCAGCTTATTACACCGGCGGGCCCAAGGCAGAGTCTCCTCTTGGCCAAGGACCCAGACCAGTTTTTGTGAAAACTTTATATACCCTAAGTGTACTTGTTCAAACCCATCTCCCCAAATTCCTTGAAACTAGCCTGGACAAGGTAAAAGAGAGATATGATCAAAGTTAACCCATGATTCATGTGTCACAAGACTAGATAAACAGTGGGTATTTATCAATAGGCCTGTGGTCATAGCCCGATAAACATAATGGAATTTACCACTTTGTTCTGTTACAGAGATAATTAGCATATTCTTTTAGGCAACGGGGAGTCCAAGTCCAAGTCCTGAGGCTCTTTTATCTGGGGGGTCTGGTTTTCCATTGGTATGCCATTTCTATAGACACCGGGCACAAAGTTCAGAATCCACTGGGAGGGTGACCATGCGTGTAGCCTAATGTTCGCAGCCTGGCCTAAGATGGAGTCAGGCTCTGTCCGTTTTCTCCTTCAGTACATGCGGCTGCAAAGAGTCAGACACAACTGAGAGACTGAGCACACACACACACAACTAAAAACGATTCCCTGTGTGCCACAACTAAGACCAGCCAAATAAATAAATATTGGGGGAAAAAAAAAAAGAATCAGTTAAAGAGACTATTGACCACATTTCTTCCATATTTATTTTCTAGTTCTGGTAGCACTTTAATTATATCTTTCCTGAGAGTCATACAGAGAATGTCATAGCGTGCCTCACTATGCACTATTATAGGTCTAAATCCCCATAAAACTTTAAGCTCACAAGATTTCAGAGCAAAAAATGATCTTCAGATTCTTCAATATCAGCATTTTCAAGCATTTTATTTCATTTTTTTATGAGAAAACAGTGCTCCACTCATAAGTAGGTTATCTTCAAATTCCTCTGGAAAGACTATAGCATCAACCTCTCAGCAATTTGTAACACCTGAGCATGGAAGAGATTCCAAGAAGTCCTGCCCTAAAGAAACACCTTTTACTTAGTCCAGAAATTCCCTAATCTATTTAACTAGAGAATCCTCTTACACATAACAGAATTATAGGCTTAAAGAAAGTACTGGAGGGATTTCCTCTGGTGATCCAGTGGTAAGAGTCTGCTTACCAGTGCAGAGGACACAGGTATGATCCCTGGCCCAGGAATTAAGATCCCACAAGACACCGGGCAACTAAGCCTGTGTGCCCCAGCTACTGAGCCCACGCACCCTAGAGCTTGTGTTCCACAACAAACGCCACTGCGATGAGAAGCCCACACACCACAATGAAGAAGATCTTCCCGACCTGGGATCAAACCCGAGTCTCCCGCATTGCAGGCAGGCGCTTTACCGTCTGAACCACCAGGGAAGCCCTGGTGGGCTGACTTTATAGAAGACAGCTGAATTCTCACCTCTGCATTCAATTTATTTTAATATGTTGTTTGGGTCAAAGTATATGAAGAAAACCCATGCTTTCTGTAGTTGGAAAAGGCAGGACCTTGAATATTCCATGTACGGATCTCAGGCTCCCTCAGGGATTCTTGGACCACAATGGGGACCTAGTCTAGACTGACTCACGTGCCACAACTAGAGAAGCTCTCCACAACTAGAGAAAACCTGCACACAGCGACAAAGACCCAGTGCAGCCAAAAATATATATATATATATACTGGAAAGTTACTGATGTATGTGTTTTATCTTGCAGACTTCTTTCCTCCTTATCAAAACAGTTAAGAACTCAAAGCTTTACTAGCCTTTTGGGTGTTATAAGCGTGTGGAAATAAATGAAGACCAACAAAATGAGAACAAGTGAAGGCTACTTACACACAGCGAGGGAGTCAGCCACCATCACCTGCTTTTTTGCAGAGACCAAGAGACAGAGAAATAGGAAAGCTGTAAAGTGGAAAAAAAGGAGGGCTTCAGATAGGCGTTGATTGGCATGTAGGCTGTTGGCAGGTAGGTGACCCAACTAACCAGGAGGGAGGTATTCTTAGGTAAATGTTTAGGAGATGTATTTGACTCTCTCTGGTGGAACCTAACTTGCAAGCAAGAACAAAACTTAGGGAAGCTGTCAGTTATTAATCAAGTCTTACTCAAGTCCTGCTGATTTTGGCTTGATTGTTATAGGAGTTACTGTTTGGCTTGCTGAACTTCCAATAGATAGTGGTCTGACTTCCTACAAGTCTGACTTAGAGATGGTAGGCTCGCTTCTTGGGCTGGTTGCTGTAGATTGTCAGAGTTCTAGTTTTCATGTGGCCTGGCTATTGTCCATTTGATTTTCAGTCTCTCAGTTGAGAAAAGAAGAGAGTGTAGAGGCAGACCAAGGAGGTAGAGGAGGCCACATCCATGGGCATATTGCGTGCCATAATCAAGAAATCCTATGTGAAGATTCAGAGCTCTGGGCTGTTTTGGAATTTCTTCAAGTTCATCCAAAGGAAGCAGACTCTTATCTTCAGCGCTTTGGGGATTAAACATCCCCTTGACATTTCAATAAAATAACAGGAGTAGACTAAATTCCTTATTTTCTTTCTTCCTCCCTCCCTTCCTTGTCTCCTTCCTTCTTTCTGTTTTCTTTCCTCCTTATCTTCCTTGCCTGCCCGCTTGCTTTCCTTCTCTTTTCTTCCTTTCCTTCCTTCTTTTCTTCCTTTCCTCCTTTCTTTCACACAGTTCTATTAAGTCATTCTTTTTTCAAGCATATGAACAGAAAAATAATCTCCTTTCTTGAGAAAATGGATATTTTGTTTGGAAAAAAAGCCATTCACAAAAGTATCCCAAACAATAATAAAAGAAAAAACTAAAACTCACTGCATTGCAAGGGCACACTGAGAAAGAACCCTATGACTCAGCAAGAAAATACATACTTTAAAATATCCCTTTCTTTTTAACTAATGGAAGTATTATCTGTAAGTGAGCACAGAACATCATTTCCCGAGCCTTCACAGTTACGTAACTGTTTCCCTGAGTGTGGTGTAGGGTAAATGCACTCGGTAGATTGCTGTTTAGCAGTGAAGTAATGGAGTTCAGATGTTTGGCTCAACGTGGCTGAGTGTGAGACACTGTCACCCCTGCTCACCCCCAACATCCAAGCTTACTTTCTGCTTTCCTCCCTCTGTCGACCTGAACCAAGGCCTGGGAATTTATAACAAAAAATCAGTTAACAAATGTCAGGTTCACCCAGTTAGGGGTAATGACCTGCATGATGCTTCATATTTTCTCTGTGGGCTTTTGTACCTGTAACTTTATTTGTCCTGATAACCTACCTATAAAGTAGCCTGGATGAATTCTATTATCCCCTATTTTTCAGATACAAAAACTGAAAGAAATGAGTTGCCGAGCCCCAAATCACACTGATTGGAATTACAGAATTGAAAAGGAGGCCAGGGGTCATCTCAACTCAGCTGCTCACTTTACAGATGCAACGCTGGGAACCACTAGATCCCCTGGCCAGGTCCCACCTCCTGATTCCCTGCCCTTTTGTTTTCCTGCTAGGAAACAATTCCCTTAAAGGGAATGTTTTCTGATATATTGAAAACAATCTTTATTTATCAGGCTTGCTATCTTTTTATTAATAGAGTTTCTGAAATAGCAGCAAGCTGATGAGCTAGCATCACTAGAGAACGTGTGCTTCATAGAACAATTTTACAAAACATGCACATTATAACTCTAAGAAAACATACCTTGGAGGCCTGTGACTGCAGTCTTATACTTGTAAAGTTAGAATTTCCTTTATATGCTTCTCCGATTAACATAAAGGCTAAAAGCCAGAGTATGCAGAAGTAAAACTGGCATCACAAAGCTTAATGCCCTAAAAGAAGAGCATCTGAAAGGAAGCATACTGAAAACCTTTTCTGAGTTTCAAGTAACTTATCTTTGATTACCTGAGATCAAATTTAAGCAATTGATTCAGTAAGCACCTCTCCTGACCTTTTTTCCCATTTTTCTTATCTATAATTATTCCCATATGATTCACACAGAAATGGAAATTTGGCAATTACTTAGCTAATTTGATTGGAGTTGACAAGCAGCTAATTAATCCCGCCCACTCTTCATCCAGTTTAGGTACTAAATTAGTTGATTTAGCTCAAAGGAAGCATGGGTCAAAATGGCAAGATAATTCACTGTGTGTGTGTTATTGCCATTATATTTATGCAGACACACTCACTATCTAAGTTTATCATACCTGTGATCATTATATCTGCATATGTACATATATATATATATACACATATGTATACATTAGGCAGAGAAATGAAGCTAAAATTGACTTTCTAAAGTTAGCAAGGTGATTTCTTTGTTTCCTATGGCCTAATTATTTTGTTTCTGTAGCATTTTACATTTATAGTAATGACTAGAATTCCAGTAGAATGCCACTCTTTCTCCAAGGTGCTCAAGCAAGAACAGCTCATTATAGCATCAATAAGAGGCTATACAGGGTGTATTAATTGAGAATAAGCTTGGGTAAGTAACTTGGCTTCTCAGAGCCTCAGTTTTCCCATTTATAAAAGAGGGACCACACATAAAGTGTCTATGGCATGTCTGGCACATTGATGACATTCAGTAGAAGGCAGTGGTCCCCAGCCTTTTTGGCACCATTTTCATGATTTCATGGAAGACAATTTTTTTACAGAGCTGGGAGGGGAGGTGGGTGAAGGGTTGTTTTCAGGATGGTTCAAATGCATTACATTTATTGTGTGCTTTATTTCACAATAAAGTTATTACTAACTTTAATTATATCAGTTTGATAGTAATTATAATAATATTATCAAACAAATTATGATTATGAAATGATAAAAATAATCATCATATGCTATTGTTATTATATCAGCTCCACCTCAGATCATCAGGTATTAGATCCTGGAGGTTGGGAACCCTTGGTATAGGGCCCATTCCTGCCCCTTACTAACTTACTTATGCTAATACAGTCGCTCCTGGTAAGGACAAAACAGCATTATCGGCTTTAGAGTAATTAAAACCTTAATACTGAACACAAATCAGTTAAATAGGACACAAAAATCAATGTTATCAGGAACGTGAGCTGAGTCAATTACTACAGCTATTAAAGAGAGTAAAAACCTGTGTGTTCCAGTAAGCCTAGAGTTTCATATAAGTTTATTAAGGGAGTATTAGAGGAGAAGGGAGAAGGCAATGGCACCCCACTCCAGTACTCTTGCCTGGAAAATCCCATGGACGGAGGAGCCTGGTAGGCTGCAGTCCATGGGGTTCCTAAGAGTCAGACACGGCTGAGCGACTTCACTTTCACTTTTCACTTTCATGCCTTGGAGAAGGAAATGGCAACCCACTCCAGTATTCTTGCCTGGAGAATCCCAGGGACAGGGGAGCCTGGTGGGCTGCTGTCTATGGGGTCACACAGAGTCGGACACGACTGAAGTGACTTAGGAGCAGCAGCAGCAGAGGAGAAAGGTTGAGAACCCAGGCCTGGTCTCAGACACACCTGGAACTCTGTCTGGCTCTGTGTAGGTCCCTTATGCAAACACCCTCTCTACGCTTCCATTTCCTCATTTATAAGATACAAACAAGAGCACCCAGCTCACAAGGATCATGTGACTATATACAAAGTGCTCAGCCAAATGCCTGCCACCGAGTAAAGGTTTATAGCTGTTGTTACTATGACTCCAGAGAGTTTCTGCATCCAAACACACTTTCTCATTTTCTCACGATTACACACCCTAACCAGAAGACTTGGGACTTAGGAATCAACTGCCCGCACTGAGCCCTCATCTCCTCTGTCCCTAGGGATGGTGAACTTCAGTGAGGTGTCCGGATACCCCGTGCTGCAGCACTGGAAGGTCCGCTCCGTGATGTACCATATCAAGCTCAACCAAGTGGCCGTCTCTCAGGGTGAGCGCAGCTGTGAGCCGTCACCCACCCCCGGGGTGTGGAGTTCCTTCCCCAGGGTACAAACCTTTTATCCATGGTGAAGATGCCGTCCAAAAATGTAGCCACTTCACAAGATCTATAACCTGTTCACTCGATTCACCCTTCAGGGCAAATGGCTGGAATGGGATCATTTTCTTAGCATAGATTAAATTGCAAGTTCTATCTTGGATGATAGAAGAGATGGAAAGGGCAGTGTGGGAACCATGGAAGATGAGCACCTACTTTATCATTTTTCCTGGGGTCATACAAAAGCAGACTTTTTATAAATTGACAGAATAAAATTTTCCAAATGCAAAGAGTATACTTTAGAGGTTCTATCTGCTGAAAGAAATACGGGAAAGAGGGCAATAAAGGGGAAGTGGTGAAGAAAAATAGAAAACAACCCACTCCAGTATTCTTGCCTGGGAAGTCCCATGGACAGAGGAGCCCGGTGGGCTACAGTCCACAGGGTCACAAACACTTGGATACAATGTAGTGACTAAACACAGCAAAGATTTCTAAACAGTAAGTAAACAAGATAGGTAGATATAGATTTATCTACTGTATATGTGTGTGTATACACACACACATACTTATGTCTTTATATCTGTATCTAGTAAGTTAAGAAACAGTGAATTCTAAACTTACTTAGGATAAATTATTCCAAAACAGAACAATGAGGCATCTTGTGTAAGTATTCTTCAAACCTTAGTGATAAATGCCTTGAGTCAAGTTTTTCCTAACATTTGAGCAATCCCACTGTGAAGTTTGCAAAAGAGGAAATATCTAACAAAACGGCCTTAACATGGGCTTGCATCCCTATTTCACCTCAGCCCCATGGACTAGAAGAACGTGACTCCACTCCTTGCTCGGGGGCTAGAAGAATGTTCCAAACCTGAGCTTTATGCTCCAGAGTCTGGCTTCGCTGTGTTGAGTGGAAGGGGGACTAGAGCTGAATGCTTTTGTTGACACAGGATGACCAGACAGGTGAGAGGACTCAGGGTCGGCAACAGGGAGGCTGAGCTTTAGGGCCAATGAGAGAGAGAGATGGAAGGTCAGGGATAGAGAGAAAGAGCAGTGAGACATATACTTGCTAAAGGTAAAGCTTGATGCGGAGAGAAAGAAGAGGCATTAAGGATATAGAATATCTCCAGAGTACACACAGGGGTTTAGATCTTTTCTATCACCAGAGTTCTTGGCAAGAAGGGATTATTAGTGAAGTAAAATCTGCTGGTGCAGAAAACGCCTAGAATGAGATAAGCTACTCTTCATCCTAGAAAAACATGGCAATAGAGACCCTACCCTGAGCACATACTCATTTGCACTCAGCCCAGATGCTATATGCCTACCAGGGGATAACAGTCGGGTATTTCTGCTGCCGCATGCCTTTCGAAGCCACACATGGCATCATGGATGATATGGGTGTCTGCACTTGGGTTCTTAAGCTTCAGCCATGCTCTGCCTTGCCCTGACAGGACACAGGTGTGTCAAAAGGAAGGCTGTACAACGTTGGTCAGAGAAGATACTGGGTTTGAAAAATTTGCCATAGATTATCTTGCTGATAAACATAATTCTCTTAAACAGGGAAAGCAAATCCAAGATTTGTCTGGGGAGGTGAGTGAGGCGCCAAACAGGTTCTTTGTTCCATTTGCCATTTCCCAGTCTTTATATACTTTTTTCCTAAATAGACATAAGCAGTGTTTTAGTGACTTTCCTTTTTATTCGTCTTCCATTGTCTTTCCATTACCAATGTCTCTGCATGAAGAACAAAATCCTGCAGACTTTTTTGATCCCTACACACAGTTAAAATACATTTTACACTGTGACCTTGTACATACACACCCCCCCACATACACACAACAGAAGTTTCATGAAGCCATATTTCATCTTCTGATGGGAAATGTTCTCTGCTGGTATTTGTGTTTCTATTTTAAACTATGCTATTCTCCTTCATTTTTAATGCTATTATTTGAGCTCACTAAGTTGATTTAATGTCATGATTGTGATTTGGAAAAAAAAAAACTGACTTAAGCAGGTGGGTGGTAGAGATGTGACAATGTTTTACTCAACTTGTACAAAGTTAACAACCAATTGGCTTGAAGAAATATTCTTTTAGGAACTGAAATGTCTGCTTCAGCTACCTGGAAAGACTCACCCGATAGTTCCAGCCAGCTCTCCAGCATCACTTTGGGCCACGTGGCTCTTGCAGATTTGAGGCTGGAGGGCCTGAGAATCCGGGATGCCCATATTGTGAATCCTCACTCTTAACCTGGGTGATGTTTCTCCGTAGCCCTCAGCAACGCTCTCCACTCCCTGGACGGGGCTACATCTCGTGGGGATTTTGTAACCTTGTTGGATCAGTTTGGCAACCACTACATCCAGGAAGCTATCTATGGCTTTGAGGAATCCTGCTCTATCTGGTACCCAAACAAGCAGGTCCAGCGGCGACTCTGGCTGGAATATGAAGACATCAGCAAAGGTGAGTGACCTGCTCACTGACAAGTGCTATGCTTTGTACAAGCCCTGGCTGCCTGCATGCATCTATGGGACCAAATGCAGGGAGTCTGGAGGTGAAGGTTTAATTCTCCTCAATGCTGTTTTCTATCCTTTGAATTGTCAAGGTTTGGTTACTAAAGCTAAATATCAAAACAGAGGAATTTGGGCAAACTTTAGATACAGGACAGAGTCAAAGCTGTCTGGTCACTGAACTGGTTAACGCAGAGAAAGTAATCTAAAGGTTTTTACCAGCCACCACTCATCCCGCTACCACAGCACAGGCAATGTATTAGATCGTTCTTCTGCAGTAGGGGGGAAAGAACAGCCTTGCAGCCTCCCTGTCACTTCCTGCCCCCAGCAATCCCATCGTGCGCTGGCTGGCAACCCCTTCCAGTAACTAACTGCATAGCAAACCCCTTCTCACTCCATCCTGCCCCGTGTTTAGGAGCATTTTTTCCTGCTGCTCTGTGCTATGAGGAAATCTCCATTGCCCCGGGTGTTTATATAGCTGTGGATAACAGTCTCACAAATGTCCAGTGTTTGATGGCAAGTTAGTATTCAGTCCAAGTATGTATAAGGAACTGGAATTTCTCAAACCTTTTGAATTCACCTTCTAGTGGAGGAGGAGTACTGGCTGGTAAATTTGTATTCTGACTGAGCAAGACTTGGTTTAGAATTGCCATTCATGGAATTTCTTCATCTGAGCTTATCCTCACGGCATTCTGATGAGGCCAAATTTTGGAGGTGTGAGTTGTTAAAGGGCAAGTGATGAAATGAGCACAATGAAAACTCAAGAAGTAGGTCAAGCTAAGATTTGATGACCAAGCTTCTCTCTAAGACTAGGGACCCTCTGCTGTCAGCAGGGCTGCAGTGGGGAAAATGTGCTCCCATGGTTTAGACACTCTTGGTTCTCTGAGCTCCACACAGATTTCTGTTTTGTCTTGCTTAAGAGGTAGTAGAGGCACGAGAGCCTCTCCTTCCACTGGACACTTTCTTCCAAAAGAGGCAAGAGGCTTGTGCCTGGGCTGCAGACTTCCTCTCCTGTCCCCCACCAGGTCCTGATTCCTGTAAGCTCAAAGACACAACCACAGACTTCTTGTCTCCATTCAAATGTCAACATCTTAAAATTATTCTGATTCCAGTTTGCCAAGAAAGGAGTATAATGTAAGCACATTTCGATAAGACCAGTTCCAGCTGGCAAAACTTTCTTATGTTTCCACGCCAGAGCCTCCTGATTGAACCAAAGGGCTAAACCCTCCTCCATTTCTGTTTGCCAGGGGTTCAAGGATTGCCAGGCTCTGGGACTGTTGGGAGAGGCAAGTCTGACCTTCCTCAGAACTCCTGGTTCTGCCCTTGCATCTCTCCTGAGCATTGTAATGTCCTCACTAAGCCCAAGAGGAACATTTGTCCATGGCCTTGGCATTATGCCCTTATCCCTCTTGATCTCAAGCCATTCTTGCACACAGGAGCTGGTTTTGTCACAGTCCAACTGTTGGCTTTATTTTCCCATAAATATGATGTATATCAGCCCTTGCGTGTTATAGATATTAAAATCCATTCAACCACTTTAGTGTGTCTATTTTGATCTGTTGTAGTTGTCCACATATACCTACCCCCCAGCTGACCCCTAAATCTGACCTCTGTGTCACCCACTTTGCGTCTCTTATCCTTGGGTCTGATTCTTACACTAAAATATATTTTTCTCTCTAGGCACTAATTTCTTTTTATTCCAAAAGCGTGAAGCCTGCTACTGATTAAGAATTATAAGTACATAAGACAAAGGAAGATTTTCTTCTGCTTTTCTGCACTCTGGGGACTGTTGTTCCAAAACGGAATTTATACACCAGTGATGACAAGTGTTCTGAGGGGACTATACCTGCCATGACATAAAGTGATACCTTTTTAGACTCGAGTCCTTTGATTATAGGTTCTTACCTGCTCTAACTTTTAAAACTTTCCAGTGAAAAGGGGTTTTCTGTTCTTTGCTTTTGTACCTATGATTAGGTACCTAAAATTGCTTATGGATTGAATAGGAAAGGAGGTTTGTCAGGGGTGAAATGAAGTGGAAAGATCATAGGACTAGGGGTTGGGAGTCTAGAATCAGCCAGGCGACTTTGTTTATTCAATTAACTATCAGCACCTTCCCTGTAAAGCTCTCATGGTGCCTTCCAGCTCTGACACTTTATGGATCCTCAGAGTCTCCCTTCATGTGAGAGGTTTTCTCAGGTCAGGCGTATGAGTTAAAGACTTTCCTTCTCTTTCTTTAAATCACTATGCAGCTTCTCAAGGGTGGGTTCTATGCCTTATTCAACTTTAAAATCCCAGGGTCCAGCACAGAGCTGGGCACAGGACAATCCCTCAACAAGCGTTGGTTGTTGCTGCTGCTGCTGTTGGTGGGGGGAGTGGTGGTAAAGGCCCTTCTCATGTGATGACTTCCTATGTGGGTTTTATCACAGACACAGGAAATGGTTTAGGTATGCCTGCCTGATGAGAATAAAAGATGGATATGAAATCTTTTTGAGGTGGACCTGTTTTAAAGTCTTTATTAAATGTATCACAATATTGCTTCTGTTTTATGTTTTGGTACTTTGGTGACAAGGCATGTGGATTCTTAGCTCCCTGACCAGGGATTGAGCCTACATTAGAAGGTGAAGTCTCAACCACTGGACCATGAGGGATGTCCTTAGAGATGGATATTTTTGACCAGATCTTCAAAGGGCAGCCTTTGTTTCAGTGGACACTTACGTGTCATACAACCACTGTATGGTTTGGTCAGACCAATATTTAGGACCACTTGTCTTCAGATAGGGCTTCCCTGTGGCTCAGTGGTAAAGAACCCGCGTGCAATGGAGACCCAGCTTTGATCCCTGGGTCATGGAAGATCCCCTGGAGAAGGGAATGGAAACCCACTCCAATATTCTTGCCTGGAGAATCCCATGGATGGAGGAGACTGGTGGGCTACAGTTCATGGGGTCTCAAAGAGTCAGACATAACTGAACTAACACTTCGACTGTCTTCAGACAAGTCTGACTGGAACTCCAGTCAAAAAAGATACTTCCCATTTCTCATTGTCTAAGATTAGTCTCTCTTCTTTTTTAACAGAGCATATAAAGACTGTCTGAATTGAAATTTTCCAACCTTGATCTCTCCACTTCTACACTCACTTCCATCTTCTTCCTTATCCTTTGCCCTCGTGCCTCAGGAACTGTAGTGAGTTCTTCCTTTTCAGTTGAGTCTCTCCCCCTGTGCCCTTGCTTCCTTCCCTCTCTGCCTCCTCTTAGTCCTCACTCATTGGTCTCCTCCTTTTCCATCTCTACAGCCTCTTCAGCCTGAGTTTCTATTTTCAAAAAAATGAAATTTTTATAAATATGCAACTTTTTTATCACTGTTGCCTTTCAACATGTGCTGTGCTAAGTCACTTCAGTCGTGTTCAACTCTGTGCCACTCTGGACTGTAGCCCGCCAGACTCCTCTGTCCATGGGATTCTCCAGGCAGGAATACTGGAGTGTGTTGCCATGCCCTCCTCCAGGGGATCTTCCCCACTCAGGGATTGAACCTGGGTCTCTTACATCTCCTACATTGGCAGACAGGTTCTTTACCACTAGCTCCACAACACATCACAATCAAATTTCTTAAGTAAGTCGTTTGTACATCTTTTCTCTACTTCCTCAACTTCTTTTCACTCTTCAGATAATTTCTTCCAACCCTGTTACACTACAGAAATAACTCTGGAGAAGGAAACTAAGGACTTTCTAAGCAGAGTTTCTGTTTTCTATTCTATAGAAAACTAAACCAAATTATCATTTTAGTTTAGTTTAAAACTGAACTATCATTTTATCTTATCTCGGCAGAAGAATTTGTTCCTGTTGGCCAAGTCTGCCTTTTTGTAAATTCTCTCCTTTGGTGTTCCTGATGGTATTCTGTTCAGATTCTCTTTATTAATCTTGGGCCTTTATTTCTCATTCTTTTTTGCCCTCACTCCTCTAAAGAAATCACTTAAGTTTTGGTCATTTTTCAGGATTTCATCCTTAATGTTCATCTCATCTTCACTGATGCTGGGTGATTCTCTTCTGTATCTACCTCAACCCATATCTCAAATCTTTCCTTTCTCCCTGAAATTAAAAAACCCATTTGTCTGTGAGTGTTTACCATTTCTACCTGGATATTCCGTGATCATCTCTTTTCTCTGTATTTGTGAACCACATTGATTCGTGAACCACATAGTTGATTCGTGAACCAGATTGATGGGCCAAAATATAAAGTGAGGAGCCCTTCTTTATATTCTCCTCCCCGCTCCACGTTCAACCATTTACAAAGTTTTATTCCTTTTAGCACCTAAATATTTCTTTAACAGGTGTCTTCTCCTATCCATTTCTCAAAATTGCATCTCTTTACGGTATCAGCTCATAGGAAATATTGAAGTAGCATCCTCATGTGCCTCTTTTTGTTCAGTTTCATGCCTGTGTAGTCCATTCTACATTTCACTATCTGTTATCTTTTTTAAAATGCCCCTTAATGCCTTGACTCTTCAGCTTGAAGCCTTTCACTAATGCCTTACATCATGAACCTGGCTTCACTCCCTGTCTTAGTTTCCTATGGCTGCTGTAACAAATTACTATGAACTTGATGGCTTAAAACATCATACATTCATTCCCGAAAGTTCTGGGACCAGAGGTCCAAAATCAGTTTCAGTGGACTAAGCTCAAGGTATCAGTGAGGCCAGCTTCTGAAAGTTCTAGGGGAAAACCGCCCCCTTGCCTTTTTTGCCCTTTCCAGCTTGTAGTGGCTACCTGTATTCCTTGGTTGAGTCTCCTTCCTCCATCTTCAAAGGGCATCACTCCAGTCCCTGAGTGACATGGTCTTCTCTCTAACTCTTCCTGCCTTCTCTTATAAGGAGCTTTTTGATTACGTTGGACCCAACCAGATAATGCAGGATACTCTCCCCATCTCAAGACTCGTCATTTAAGCATATCTGCACAATCTCTTTTGCCAATCATGCAGAAAGTGAAGAGGAACTAAAAAGCCTCTTGATGAAAGTGAAAGTGGAGAGTGAAAAAGAGTGAAAAGTTAAGCTCAACATTCAGAAAACGAAGATCATGGCATCTGGTCCCACCACTTCATGGCAAATAGATGGGGAAACAGTGGAAACAGTGTCAGACTTTATTTTTCTGGGCTCCAAAATCACTACAGATGGTGACTGCAGCCATGAAATTAAAAGACGCTTACTCCTTGGAAGGAAAGTTATGACCAACCTAGATAGCATATTCAAAAGCACAGACATTACTTTGCCAACAAAGGTCCGTCTAATCAAGGCTATGGTTTTTCCTGTGGTCATGTATGGATGTGACATTTGGACTGTAAAGAAGGCTGAGCACCGAAGAATTGATGCTTTTGAACTGTGGTGTTGGAGAAGACTCTTGAGAGTCCCTTGGACTGCAAGCAGATCCAACCAGTCCATTCTGAAGGAGATCAGCCCTGGGATTTCTTTGGAAGGAATGATGCTGAAGCTGAAACTCCAGTATTTTGGCCACCTCATGCGAAGAGTTGACTCATTGGAAAAGACTCTGATGCTGGGAGGGATTGGGGGCAGGAGGAGAAGGGTACGACAGAGGATGAGATGGCTGGATGGCATCATTGACTCGATGGACGTGGGTCTGGGTGAACTCCAGGAGTTGGTGATGGACAGGGAGGCCTGGCGTGCTGCGATTCATGGGGTCTCAAAGAGTTGGACACGACTGAGCGACTGATCTGATCTGGTAACATTCACAGGTTCTAGAAATTAGGACCAGGGCATCTTTGGGAGCAAACATTTAGCCTCCCATCCCCTCTGCCCTCTCTAGCTATTGTGTCACTGACCATTCCCTACCTCGAGCATTCCTCCTCTCTGATGACACAAGATTACTTGCATCAATCCAAAAATGGTTGCATTTGATTCTATACAGTTTTAGGCTTTGAGGCTCCCTTCTTGCCTCAGTCTGAGGCCACAGGTATGTGCTCTAAAGTTTCTACGACTACTTTTCTCACTCAGAAATTTTTTCTTGGGCCCCTCTCTTGCCTCCTCCCTTGAAACTCCTTTTTCTAGTGTCTGTTCCTTTGTCTCATTTCTGGGTGGATATTATGCTCTGCTTAGGCCCTTAGGATCTACAGGTTTGTCTTCCTAGTTATGATTTCTGTCTCTCACTTGTGTCTTTTAATCACAGACGTCAGCTCCATAAATTGCCATCTGCAATTAAATGATACCCTGACCCAATGTCAGGCCCAAACTCTGGGTCCAGGGTCAAGATTCCCACTGGTTTGGAAGAGGGCATTGAGCTGTTTCACACTGTTGAGCCTACCCAACCTTGTCTCCTATCTACCTACATTCTATCACCTCCCTGCTCTTCAAGAGCCAGTTCTAACGTCACCACTTTCACCAAGTCTTCCATGACGCTCTAGTCAGAATCTTTGCTTCCTGTTTTATGCTCTTAGAGCTCCTTATCTATATCCTTTAGCAGTGGTCTTCACATGTCCCTGTATTGTCATTTCCCTGTATGACTGTCTCCTGTGATAATAGACTTGAAAGCATGTACCATATTTCCCTGACTTATGTAATTTAAAAAGTTTATTTAAAAAATGCAAAATGTATAAAACAGAATAAAGTAAAAAATAAATCTTCTTCTCACTCTTATTTCCCAGTAATCTAGTTCCATTCCCCAGAGGCAACCAGGAAACCATTACTACAGTTTAGTATCTATCTGTCCAGAGATGCTCTATTCCTAACCATTTGGAAGTGAACAAAGCATGTTGCAGAAAAATAGATATATTAGGGTCTTGTCTGTTTCAAAAATGCTGTATATAAAAATATGCGTATACCCATCTATATAAATATAATCTTTAGCCTCTCTCTCAGGGCCTTCCCTAGTGGCTCAGCAGTAAAGAATCCTTCTGCAATGTAGGAGGCGCAGGAGATGTGGGTTTGATGCCTGGGTAGGGAAGACCCCTGGAAGAGGGCATGGCAACCCACTCCAGTGTTCTTGCCTGGAGAATCCAATGGACAGAGGAGCCTGGTGGGCTACAGCCCCTAGGGTTGCAAAGAGTCGGACACTATTGAAGTGACTGAGCCACACGCACACACATACATTATCTCTCATACTACATATGTATATTTGTGTGTGTGTGTGTGTGTATACACACAAATTATTTGTTTATTTCAAGATTAGGGATATGGTATAGGGTAGGGGCTTTTATTTTTGTACTAAAAGCTTCTTTTGCTTTTCCCACAATAAGCATGGGCCACTTTTCAATAAAACTTTTTTAACACATTAAAAATATATTCTGAAAAGTTTTCTATTATCTCGAGTAAAGATTTAGAAAGTTAACTGGAAAAAGAAGAAAACACACATTGTATTTACAAAGAGCTGAACCCTAGATAGAAATCTGGGAGGAAGTGCAAAACAATAGATCATTTCTTATTAATCTTTGAGTCTTCACCCCTGACACAGTGCCTGGAGTATAATTAGCATCACTATTGTCAAACGAGTAAATCCTTTATTTTGTTCTTACTTCAGAAGAAACCAGTAAAAAGAGCCATAGATCTGTAGATTTCAGAAAAGTGACCAAAAAAGAACTTCCACAGGCTTAATTTTAATCCTTAGCCTGACACATTAAGCTCAGTATATTTTCTTTCTCTCTTTCTTCTTTCTTTTTCTTTTTTGGTACTCCATTTGGGAGTGGCTTTCCTTGGGTCTTTCTTTTCTTTCCCAGTGGCACTTTCATTGGTACATTAGATCTGACCTTTGTCATAGCTCTTCCTTGCCATTGCTTTTGGGGCATATCCGTGGGGTTATCTGGGTGACAATTGGTGATAAGTAAGCTCTTCCTGGCAGCCCACTTCAATATTCTTGCCTGGAGAATCCCAGGGGCAGGGGAGCCTGGTGGGCTGCCGTCTATGGGGTTGCACACGACTGAAGTGACTTAGCAAGCTCTTCCTTTCGGCTGTACCTTCTAGTCCATAATCTACTAGGGGTTAGGCAATGGTCAGTGGGTAGGGGCATTGATTGTTTGGTTTCCAGCCGGTTACTTCCTTTCCATGGTGAAAGCCAAGAAGAATCTTCCTCTTCTTCCAAGATGCAAGCTGAGAGTTTTTCCCTTAAGGGGACTCTCTAGCTCTGAGAGGTCTTAGGTTAGAATCAAAGAAAGAAGTAAACCACCTGAATGACATTATATTTCTCCCACACAGAATGCCACCTTTCCCAATTTTCATCAATTAGTTTTTGGGTGGATAGAAGCCAAGAAAGACTCAGTTGGTTCATCTTCCTAAGACAGTGGACAGATTTCAGCCATAGCTGAAGCAAAAACAATAGCTGAATCAGTCATCAGCATCTGATCCAGTCTTTGAGAGTTGGTCAGCAGAGACATAGTCTGGTGTATATGATGCTGGTGTGGTCCATAGGCTAACAGGCATAACTGTGCTACATGGCACAAAACCCTGTTACATTAAAAGCAGAACATAGAAAGCCAGTGAAGAATAATAACTTACGTCTGTGTAATATTTTATGTGTTACAACCCCAGGGTTGCAAACCAGCTGCAAAGGCTCTTTTTATGTACATTTACAATGACAAAGTTAGCACTCAAATGGCAAAGCGATTATAGCATATAGCTATTTTCTTTCAATGATTAATTAATTCATTCAACAAACGTTTGCTGAGGGCCTGCTACATGCAAAACCCTGTAGTGAGCAGAGAGGGGGTTTAGAGGAAACAGCTGTTCTATGGCATTCCCAGGCAGACAGGCCTGATGAAGGTGCTACTGATGCTGAGCCGGGTGGTGTATTAAACAACAGCTTCCAGGAGGATCTAAGCTTTTTGAAACATATGTGAGTGGATTTAATTTGAGTCTTCAAGTCCCCAGGCTCTGGTGCAGAGTCCGGAGTAAACTGGATCTGTAGGTTGAGGGAAGAAGTTATCAAAATAATATTACCAAACAGCCTGTTACGTAGCTTTTCTCATTTAATCCTCAAACGTGTGCTCAGTCACTTAGTCATGTCTGAGTCTTTTGTGACCTTGTGGGTTGTAGCTCACCAGGCTCCTCTGTCCATGAAATTCTCCAAGCAATAATACTAGAATGGAAAAAAAAAAAAAAATACTAGAACAGGTTGCCATTTCCTCCTCCAGGGGATCTTCCTGAACCAAGGACTGAATTCAAGTCTTCTGAGTCTCCTGCATTCGTAGGTGGCGTCTTTATCACTGTGCCACCTGGGAAGCCCTCCAGACAACACATCACTTAAGTCTTACCTTCCCTATTTATAGATAAGAAAGTAAAGCCACAGAGAACTTAAGTAACTTGCGTGTGGTCACCAAAGCAGTAAGTGACTGAGTGAAGACAAGAAGAATGCCTTCACCTACCAAGATACGTTGCAAATGGCGGCATGCTACTTTGCCTTCCCGTGGCACAAGAAGAGATGACGGTGGGAAGGTTAGTGGGCAAAATGGAAGTGAGATCAAGATGGAACTGAAGCCGAGTCACTGGTCTAAAGTCACCACCACAGGGCCAGATGTCAACCGTGGTTACACTTCATGATGGACCTACTGCCTTTCACCTTGAGTTTTCTGAATGTTGGGTTGTTGGTGTTGATTTTTTGGGTGTGGGGGGAGGAGTGGTGGCCCACGATCAACGGTGACAACCCAGATTCTGGAGGAGTGTTTGTTTTCCTGTGCGGCAGTGCTTCTCAAAATTTAATATGCCTGTGTATCACCTGGGATCTTCTTGAAATGGCGATTCTGATTCAGTAAGTCTGGGTGGAGCCTGAGATTCTGCATGTCTAACAAGCTCCTAGATGACACCAAACAGCAAAGCTAGATTCTCTCCTCAGAGACCAACAGGGTGTGGGTTCCTTCATCATCCTGCTTATCCTACCTGGCGCAGGAACCTCAACATGGGAGCCACAGCATGGTGGACTCAAGGGCTGTGTCCTGGTGTCGTCTCTGCAGAGGACAGTCTGTCGCAGAGAGGAGGACAAGCCTGAATGGTTTTCACTTTGTACCAGGACTTTTCTCCTTAAAGCCATTGATTATTAGGCTTGTGTGCAGAATTGAACAGTCTTAAGCCTTTGGGCACTGAAAGGAATTGGAAACATGCCAACAATTAGGATTAAATGAGATACGCTTTTTTAAAAAAATCATTTAGTACTGTCGACAACACTATCCTCATCGTACTATCTCAAGGATTCTATTTTTTTTAAAATAGTGTTTGAGTCCCCCACTTGTTTTCCTCTCAAAATAAAAATTTATTAGAGTTCCATATTTTAACCTGGCTAGTATTTAATTGATGGGATGACAATTCTGTTGGCAATATCGAACTTCTTTCATATAATGATGAGCCTGACAATAGTGACATCTTGTCCATAATACACAAGTTAATAGTTGATTATATAGCTTTCTAGATATAGCTGCTCAAAATATGTAAGCTTTTGCCTTCACAGCTTGATGGATTGCTTCCTGAGGATGGGCTCATTCATTCATTTCCTTCTATATCTGAATATTGGTCTAGGCACTTTGCATATAATGGCAAATGACACAGAAAAACTCCCTGCTTCTACAGAGCTCATATCTTAGTGAAGAGAGAAAGAAAGTGGCAAGTGACAAATAAATGAGAGCAATGATTCTAGTCAGTGATAGATACTATGAAGAAACAAAAATCAGAAGAAGTAATAGAGGGTGACTGGACGATGGGGAAAGGGGTGCTGATTAAGACGGCAGGCACAGAGAAGGCCTCAATGATAGTGATGAAGCAGGGAGTTTGAGCTGAGATGTGGCAGACAGAGCTAATCATGCAAAGATCTAGGAACCGAACAATCCAGGCAGGGGACGTAGAAAATGCAAAGGCTTCATAAGTTTTTGAATTCTCATAGCTTCTAGCATCATGTAGCACATATAGAATTTGCTTAGTAAATATCAGACTCATAACCACTATTACTGAGAAGAAAGAGGCCTGGATTCTCTGGTGGATTATGAAGAGAAGAAACTCTACTTCTAGCCATACTTGTTGTTTCCTAAATTCTGCAAGCTAGGCTGAGATCCATTTGTTTATCCCCCACTTCTTTTATCCAAAATGTAGATCAGTGCTCAGTGGGCTGCCCATGGTGCTACTGATCCAAGAGAAATAAGCATATGGCAGCAGGTTTAAGAGTACAATTCCTATACTTACTAAGACTTTTATCTTGATCTTAAATTATGGTCTCCATAACAAAACTAATAGTTTATCTCTGCACAAAAAAATGGGGGGAAAATTGTAAGACAAGTAATGAGGCAATGGGAAATTCTGCACTAAGGTGAAAATTTGAACTTGACATCACTTGGGCTTTCTGCATTTTGGGGGATGGATGCCTTGTGTCTTAAGTGCAATATACCTATATTATAGTCTATCCTACTCTAAGACAGTGTGTTGAGGAAAAGAGCATGGTGGGGGTGGGGCAGGGGACGGAGAGGGTGGGGAGCGGTCAGGAGACCTGGGCTATTGTGCTCAGTTGAGCCATTAGCCAGCCAGCTGACCTTGGGTAAATTACTTAACGCTCTTCAAAACCATCTTCCCATCTGTATAATAACTAACTTGAATTAGGTAATACTTAGAGCTTCTTTTACATTTAGTTCTCTGTGACTCTATATACACAGCAAATTATTTCTACATATTAGAAATAGAATAATAGATAATAGATAGAATAATAGAATAGAACAGATAATAGAATACTATAATAATAGAATGCAGCATTTAATAAGGCCTGGATCAAGGTTCAATAGGCTAACTCAACTGATACTGCAATGGAAGGAGTTTAATACTGTTGTTTATAGTGAGAATTTAAAGTCAGACAGATAGGCATCAGAATTTTTATTAAGTTTACTTAATGGCTGTGAGCCTCATTTTCCCTGTCTGTAAAATAGGGCTATTGATACTTGGCTTACAAGTAAGGATCAGATACAATAATTATTTATGAAACAGAGTGTCTAGCATCCTGTAACTGTTCTATGCATTTTGACTTATTATTAGCACTATTATTATTATTACTAGCATTATTTCAATAAAATTTTCAGTTCAGTTCACTAATTTTTGAACAAAATAGCAGCTGATCAAAATGTCAGGGAGTAAAACTGGATAAATGTGTTCTTCCTAGAAACACCGCTATGTCTTTTAGAAGTCACAAATCACTAACTAGCCCAGTGGAACAGGGACGTCAAACCTCCATTACAAAAATCAAGACCAGAATCACATCTTTTGGGAGCTGTTTTCAGTCCCAGTTATGTAGCTCTTTTGCTGAGAAAAGACCAGGAAATAAACCCCACCCATATGAGAGGGATTTTTTTTTTTTTTTTTTTGATGGGGGAAGGGAGGCTATAAGACTGTGCTCTCTGTGGAAAAGAATCCCTGGGAAGCTCTGATAAGCAGCCGGTGTTGCTGCTTTTTAAGTGCAAGGGAGCTGACAGGTGCATCTTCTGCAGGGGGAAATTCATGCAGGTGTCCAGCTGCAGCAGCCTTCCCTTTACTTCTGACTCGAAACCTGAACTGTCTGGTTGCACCGGCTGCATACAGATGCAGACTGGGGTTCCCCTTGAGCCCCAGAGGGGAGACCTTGGCTCTAGTAGCAACCCAAGTTCCAGCGTAAGTGGGTGTTGGAGTTGAGAGATAATTGACTAATAGTTTCTGTGTTTTTGTTAGGCTCCTATCTTTTCCTGTTCTCTCTTAATAACGTGCTTTAGAGGAATACTCTTGTATTCTCAGAGGCACAAGGGGGTCAACAATTTCTGAAAGGTGGGGGCTACAGCTAACGAATCTCCGAGGTCACTCCCTACTCCTACCCCGTCTCTCGCAACATATAATGCCAAGCACGGCATCTAGCAGGCAATCAGTACATGTTGGTTGAATAAGTGAGTGAGTGCCATACTTTTGTCTCCTCCTTTTCCCCTTCCAAGGGAAACAGCAGCCTGTTGTCTAAGACAGCATCGCCTCAAACACCTTTTCCTTCAGCCCCTGGCTAGTCCTCTCTCTCATCATCCCTCTTCTGTATCTCCAGGTTTGATTGTTTCGTGTGGGGGACGTCATGCACTTGCCCTGTCTCGGGATCTATGTCATGTCCTAGGAATTGGCACAGGAAGAATAGGCTAGTCTTTAAAACCGAGTGACCAGCACAAGGTATTATATACTAGGAACTGGGGCAAATGCATGTGTGGACCTCCAATATGTGATGGTTATTTCAACTTTCTGGCTACCAGTTAGTGCTGTAGGAGCCAACAATAGTTTTTCTTTTACCACGTTTCCTATCATTGCTTTTTCTAAAAGCAAGTAGGAATGCAACTTACATAGGAATGCAACACAAGACATAAAACTACATTGACTTAAACCAACAAATCAACAAACCCCTTTCATCAAAGCTTATCCATTTGACCACTACTTATTACTAGTTTGCATTCCTCTGTCATCAGAGACTGTCTCCCTGAATCTCATGGAACTCTTTGGAAGTTGGTTCAATTACTAAAAGATGAAAATTAAATGAAAAAATTAAAAATACATAAGAAAAAATGTCAAGGAAATCAGCAGAAAAAATAATGGATTAGGTAAGTAATTAATTTAGAAAAAAATGCGAGTAGTTGACATCATTTTTGAACGTGGCCCCAGCTGCCAGCTACACTACAAAATGAAGCTGATTAATGTTACAACAGTCAAAGGCCCCAGTATACATCATTTCTATCTCTGTTACTGAGAGGAAGATGGTTTTCCAATCAGATCAACTTCCCTCTAAGAAATTCACTAGTACCCTTTGACACAACGGCTGATATATTGGTGACAGCAGGGTCAAGGGCACATAGACCTCGATTAGCAGTACCGTGAGGGAAGGCTGAGTTCCTCTGCAAAGTAATGATGTGTATGCCTTCATTCAGAAGTGTATGTCATTTGCCGTAGATCAGTGCCGTGCTAGGCGTCAGGAGTACATGGGTAGTAAGAGAAGGCTCCTGGCCCACTGTGGGATTCTAGATGTTGAGGCCAAGCATAGCTCTTTCTTTTGCCAGCCTCGTCTTACGTCTTCTCTTCTTTTGTTTGGCTAGTCAGCATCTGTGGGACAGCATGACTGAACTCTATGAAAACAAAGTGAAAGAAAGGGTTGGTTGTTCAGTCATGTTCGACTCCTTGCAATCCCATGGACTGTAGCCCACCAGGCTCCTCTGTCCATGGGATTCTCTAGGCAAGAATGCTGGCGTGCCATTTCCTTCTCCAGTGGATGAATCTTTCTGACCCAGGGATCAAACCCAAGTCTCCTGCATTGCAGATGAATTCTTTACCATCTGAGCCACCAGGCAAGCCCTCTCTGGGCTTTTCTTTGACCCACAAAAGAGGCAGAGAAAGTTGTTGCAAGGTCCCAAACATACTTCCCACCCTGAGAGTTCATCCCGTTCCTTGGAAAGTTTCTTCAACCTGTGTGTATTCTGTCTACTGCCAAAGTGCCCATATTCAAGGTGGCTGCTGCTCCCAGGAGCAATCTGTGAGACACTGAAGATGGGACGCAAAGGGACAGGTGTGGAGAGCTTTAGATGGAAGACCCGTGGCAGTGCCAACAATTCCTGGGGAGAGGGGCTATTGGGCCAGGTTGGACCATTCCCTGGTCATGTGTGATGGCCACACCACTGGCTGGCTGCTTTGTGCAGGGCTGTGTGCAGACCACCTGTGGTCTGGCAACCTCCTGCTGAGGCCAGAGAGGGGGATGGTACCTACCTAAACAGAGTTCATGCCCTGGGGCTCCAGGAAGGGGTCACACCAGTCTCCCCTTAAAGCCTAACGTGACTGGAAAGGGATAGAGAGCTTGGCAAAGACAACCACACAAGGCCTATCCAGTTGATCAAGTCTGGCAGGGGATGGGGTTCATTCCACAGAGTTAGAATCTAACAGCACAGAAACCCTTGGTTTAGAGCAACTGCAAAAGGCAAGCAGGTTCAAAAGACTTGAAAATATTTTCCTTTTGCTGATCAACAAAATAACAAAGAAAGAAAAAGAAAGGTCGAAGCATTTCTCCAGTGCAATTTCTCAATAAATCTGCCAGTTAAAATATGTGATTTGTAGGTAAAATGGGAGTGCCTGTGACAGGGGAAAACAGCCTAATCGGGTCAGCCAATAGCCTAGACTCCCTTGACATTTTCTTGTTTCCTTGGGGTTTTTCTTTAGTCAGCTTGATTCCACAGGGGCAGCTTATAAAGTCACTGTGTGTGTGCCTCTGTCGCCCGCCCTGACTGCTGTGGTCCCTCTTGTCAATGTATTGCAAGTCCAGTCGATTACTGCGGTAATTGGTTCTATATATATTGATGTGTTTGGGGGCATTTGTGGCTTTATGTATTTTCACTGAGTCTGATTTGCCTTCTTAAGAGAGCAGCGACTCTGCCCACATCTTTGCATCTCCCCATAGCTGTTACTTCAGACTCTGCTCACAGCACGTTCACATTCAATACTGATCATGGTAATGTGGCTGTAGATAATCAAAAGATGGCAGCCCCAAAGTTTTACTGGTCAGTCACTGCATTCTTTTACACAGCTGGGTAGAAGGAAGTGTTATTTTTTTAGAATTTCAGAATTTCCATTGTATCTCCCTTTGAGGGTAATCCATGTGTTGGGTCCTGTGTGGATCATGAATCTTGCATTCATTGGGCTGGTAAAGATCATTCATGATCTACAGATAAATATAAAAGCAAAATTTTAAAATAAACTTATTTATTTTTAATTGGAGAATAATTGCTCCACAATATTGTGTTAATTCCTGCCATACATCCACATAAATCAGCCATGGGTGGGACTGGGTGGGAGGTGGGAGAGAGGTTGAAGAGGGAGGGGACATAAAAACAAATCGAAACCAATTATAGTTCAATCAGTCATTTTTAAAAAACTATTTTATCATTCAGTGAATATTGATTGAGGTTCTGCTTTGTGTAGACATCGGGCAAACAGCACTGTAGAAGGAACTTGATTCCTGCTCTCATGGAGAAGACGTGGATGAGACAGAATATAAACAAGTCAGTAAGGAATAAACAAAATACTAGAAACTTTGAGCTATGAGGATAATGTGGGTGCAGTGACAGGGTGGCGAGGCAGTGTCCACTTTAGAAAGGGTCATCTGGGAGGATGTGAGCGGCGTTTATGTTGAGATTGGAGGCTGAGCTGGAGGAAAGCCATCCCAGGAAAGGGGAATGGCCAGTGCAAAGTACTGAGGTAGGGAGGCCTAGCGGGGTTACAGCCTGGAGAGTGAGGAAACCTTGGCCTGGCTGGAGCTGGAAAGGATGGGGATGGCTGGGCAGTCATGGAGGCAAGTACCCCAGGCACACCTGGGGCACTGCACTGGGTAGAGAACAGCTTCGAGGGAGGTCCGAGTGGTCACATGGACACCAATAAGGACCTTAAGCAGGAACCTGGGCAGTGGACATTGGAGAGGCAAGAACAGAGCAAGGTTTGTTTATGGCATAGAGAAACTTGAAGACAGGGTGAGTCTGGGAGAGAGAGGAGCTGGGGAAGAGGAGTCGAGATAGTTTCTAGATATTTGCTTGGGCAACTGATGATGCTGGAGCACCTTTGACACATTGAGGGGTGATGGGATGGAACAGGTTGTGGAGGGAAGAGCTTCATGCAGACTTGGAGTTGCTATGGAGACAGCCAGGTGGAGAGGTCAAGTAAGCCATTAGCTGTGCAGGCCTGGAGCTCAGAGGAGAGGTCGGTGCTGGAGTTTCAAGTGGGAGCCTGCAGAGTTCAACCAGCATCCTGGATGATCTTACCCGGGGAGGAAGACAGAGAAGCGAAGTGGGCCCCGGCCCGAACTCTGAATTGCTTGCACGGTTAGAGGCCAGGTGAAGATGGCAGGTGGAGGGGTAGTTCAGCAAAGGAGACCATGAGGGATCAGCAGGGAGGTGGGAGGATCCGAGGAAGGCTGAGGTGAGGAAGATAGTGGATGGCTGTCTTGTCCTGTTGACTGAGATCTGTAGGTCAAACATCATAGCCTTAGAGCAGTGTTCCCTTAGAAAATCATAAATTATTGCCATCACAAAGGCCCTGGTGAAATATGCACAGGAACTTCCAATGATGAGTATTTTTCACATAGCTCATACCTCTCCCCACAATTATGAAGTGAGGAGGTAGGTTCTTATTATGATCCTGTCTGGTGAAGGGTCTTTGTGAGTCATGCTCACTCACAATGGCTTCAGTTTGAATTGTGAAGCCACGAAAGGTGCTTTGCAAAACAGAACTCTGTCCTTCAGGGCATCTCCAGAGTGAGCGTGTTGTTAGAGATCCTCGGGGTGCTGAGCGGTGGAACCATTCCCCATACGGGATGTCTGCCTGCAGAGCCTGTGCTCTTGAAGGATGCCCCCACCCCTCCCACTGACAGTCCTGCACCCCCAGTTCCGGGGGAGGAGCAGACACTAGTCTGTGGTCACATAGAGAGTGGCAGAACCAGGAGTGGAGCCCAAGCTTGGTCATTCATTGTCCTTGTGTCGCAGATCTGTGCTTTGCTTTATGAATGTATTAAAAATCAGGAGGGCTTGGGATGCTTGTACCATTGACTGGATGTGTCTTTGAATTTTGGATCATCCCACAATGCTATCTCAGGATAAACACCCCCTCCCATCAGGCTGCCAGATTCTACTTGAGATGGTCCACTCTTAACAGTTTTATTATTACTAGGCATGACTGGCATAATAGCAAACAAAATAAAATCTTTACTCTGCCCACTTCTTACTTTGCCATCCCAGTCCTGGGAAGAGAGTTCCTTTCCACAACTTAAGAAACAGTCACTGAATACCTACTGCTAAAAATATACGGAATGCCAGTTCCTATGCCAAGTGTCCAGAATACGCTGATGAATAAGAGCCAGGCCCTGCCCTCAAGCTGTTCATAAATTATGTGGGAGGGTGTCCAGTAAACCAGAAATTGCAATATAATGTGATAATGACTATAAGAGACTGGAAAACAATCAGCAGGGAAGAGAAGCTCCTAGCCCAGACTGGAGCCAATTTGTGAAACCCTCCTGGAGTGTTGCCTAGACAAAAAGATGGAGGGTGGGTGGACATTGACAGGCAACCCCTGGGGGAAAGGTGTTCTCAGTGGGAAAAGGCAGGGCATGTAAACACAAGGAATGAGATGACACATACCCCTGGCACTTGCGGGACAGCTGGAGGCAGGGTCGGTGGGCAGGAAGGGTGGGTTGGTAGGGAGGTGTAAAGGGCCCACTGGCCAAGCGCTGTTCCCCTACTTCTATCTTAAAGAGGTTTGAAGGACCTACTTGTACTTTATGTGGTTTGGGAGTTGTTAAAGAATTCCAGCAGAGAAAGGATGTGTTCCCACCATGCTCTAGAAACTTACCCCTGGACAACATGGAGGATGACTGACATGAAAACCAGAGGTAGATTGACCAGTCAGTTTTGGAGACGACCAGATGGGAACTGCTGAAGGTCTGGACTAAGGGGGAAGAAATGTTGAATGTAGGGTAGATGTGACAGTAATTTTGGAAACATCGCTAATAGGTGACTTTTTGGATGTGGAAGGTGAGAACGTGGTCAGCCATGGCAAGGCCCAGCCCTGGAAATGTTCTAGATAGGCAGAAATGGAAAACCTGGGTCTCCTGCAGTGATTTCCCCAGTTATGGAATGGCAGGAGTTGAAAACTCTTTAACCCAGACATTAAACTGAGCTGACATGGATTGCAGAGTAGCAGAATTTTTGCTTTTCACGATAGTACAGTTTGCTTACGAATGCTGACATGGTAGAGGATGCCAAAGGTAGTAAACTCACCTTTCTGGGGTGTCCATCCTAGCAAGAGCTCCCTTTTTCGGGGCTCTTGAACTGCAGGCATGCCTTATGGAGAGGCAGGGAGGAATGAAAACCCTAGCTACTCACCTGCATCCTTACGTCACGAGTAGCCTGTGCTTTGTCTGGAACCCCAAGTGGAAACACCTTGAACCCAGCTCAAGGCACGATGCGAACACTTCCTCCAACCAGCCCAGACCCAGTCATCTGGCCTAGCACAGAAGAAATCACTCAGCAGTGACCTACATGATCTCTGATTTTCAGATACAAGTTAGTCCATCCACCACAGTAAAAATCACTGCAGTTTTTCTGCTGCAAGCCATCTGGGCAGAGATGAGTTCGGGCCATGGGTGAAAGATGGAGAAGGGGTAGGGCAGGCAGGATTCAGGTTTATACAATACACCGGTGCTTTCCTACAGCAGCTGGAGGTCATATTTCCATAAACACTCAGATTTCTTACCATCCAGAGCATATGTTTCCTTGTTATCTTTTAATTGGTTTTTATTCTAAATTTAACACCGAGCAGTGTGTGATGGCGGCGACTGCAAGCACTGGAGTGGTACGTGTCAATTCCAGGGCTGCCTGAGACATCAGGACCTTATCCGCACCCTCCCTCTCCTCCCCACATCACACCAGCCCCCATTAGGAAGCTGGAGACTGTTCCTCCTGCCCTTTTCTGCCAGTGTTGTCATGTTTATAGATGTCAGGTTCTGGGGAACAAAGGAAGAGAGGTAATCTAAAATCCGAATGATTCCACCGGAAGCTGTGTGTAACGGCAGGTGAATGCCAACAGATTGGAGGCTGGTATCAGCAGTCCTGTGATGCATGAAATCCTGCATCCCAGGAAGGGACTTCAGAAATTGTCGAAAGCACCTCAGCAAAATGCAGTGATCGGGTGTTCTCGAGAAAGCTGAGGAAGTCTGATTCTGAAGATTTCGTGTATCTATGATGTGGAAGAAAGCCGGATGCAAAGGGAGGAGGACTGGGGAGTTAGAGACTCAGTGGCTGAGTGATTTTAAAACAAATCCTCATTTGCAAAGCAGGATAATGAGAATTTCGCAGAGGATTGTCAGGACTAAGAGTCTTAAGGTTGGCAGAGCCCCGGTCCCTAGTTGTTCAGTCACTAAGTCATGTCCAATTCTTTGTGATCCTGTGGACCTCCAGCATGACAGGCTCCTCTGTCCTCCACTGTCTCCCAGAGTTTGCTCAAATTCATGTCCATTGAGTTGGTGATGCTATTTAACCATCTCATTCTCTGCCTCCCTCTTCTCCTGCCCTCAGTCTTTCCCAGCATCAGGGTCTTTTCCAGTGAATCCACTGTTCGCATTAAGAGGCCAAAGTATTGAAGCTTCAGCTTCAACATCAGTCCCTAGTAGGTCCTCAAGAATGTAACCATTAGGTGATTTTCTAAGATAGGCTCTGTAGCACACAAGTCCTACAGTATTTTCTGCACGACATGAATTTCATGTTCAAGTTATTTTTGACAACACTGGCTGCTTTATTTCCTTCTCAGAGATTTGCAATACAGATGAGAATTTTAAAGGCTTTTTGAAGATTTACCAAGATTTTAAGATTTGCTTAACTTTCACTCAGGTTGCTCCCTCACATGAGAGATTGAATATCTTTTTGTCTGTCTGTTATTTTGAGTAATGATATTAACAGATCCTAAAAGAGAGAAGTTCTATGAGAACTACTTAGAAAAATTCTGAGTTTGTAGCTCGTTGTTTAGTTTCTCAGTCGTGTCCAACTCTTTGCGGCCCCAGGGACTGTAGCCCATCAGGCTCCTCTGTCCATGGGATTTCCCAGGCAAGAGTACTGGAGTGGGTTGCCACTTCCTTCTCCAGGGGATCTTCCCCACCCAGGAATTGAACCCAGGTCTACTGCATTGCCAGGCGGATTCATTACCACTGAGCCACCAGGGAAGCCCTGAGTTTATAGTTATGCTGTTTCTAATAAGGTAGAAGCTTTCCTTTTAAACGCCTCTCTCCAGACCCAGCATCAAATCCTCATTTCTTCTGAAATTCTCCCTTGGTTTGCCCCTCATTCCGGGCCACACCAGTCCAATCCCCAGACCTCCAAGTTTTTATCGTTACTACAGCCCCCTGGCTAGTCTTTTTTGCCTCTAGTTTCTCATTCATTTGAAGTCAGTCTACATTTCACCACCTGACCCGTCTTCCTCAGCTGTTTTCATCCTCTATGCTATTTCCTGCCCAGTTTTAAGAAAGATTGATTGCTAACTGTTGCTTCAAGCCTAAACAACCTAGTCTGCTTCTTCAGGAGCCCATTCAATATGGCCCTACTTTGTTTATGTAACTTTAATGCTCATTATTTTTCCAGTCAACAGCTCTGTGTCACAGTGTTAAACTCTTTAATGGCTTCCTTGGCTCCCATTACCTCTACTTTTGACCTTTCTGCCCCCACCATGATACTCCACATTGTCCTAACTACCTGGTCAGCTCCTCCCATTCTTCTAAACATAGCATGGCAACCCACTCCAGTATTGTTGCCTGGAGAACCCCCATGGACAGAGGAGCCTGGCAGACTACAGCCCATGGGGTCACAAAGAGTTGGATACAACTGAGCCACTGAACATGAAACTTCCTGAGATTTCTCTGGCCTCACTGATAACCCCTCTTCTTCAAACTCCTGTAACAAGTACTAATCTCAGCCACGTGATAAAGGACTGATTGGATACCCTGGAGTCAGACAGACCTGGGTATAAGTTCTGCCTCTTCTAGTGAGAACTTTGTGAGCGTGGGCAGAGTAGTTAACCTCTCTGTTGCTCAATTTTATCATCTTTAAAAGAGGGACAATTTCCGCACCAGCCACAAAGGTCAATATGGAGGACTGATCTCATCATTAACTCTCACCTGGATATTTAAGAAATCCAGTCATCCTTTCATGTTCTGCAAGATGTCTTGCTGCAGAGAACCATCCTTCCCACTTAGGAGAGTCACAGATGCCCTCCTTGTTTTATCAATGACAAGTCCAGACACAGTCCCTCGAAATTCCCATTCTTTGCCATATAAATGATTAGCTGAACTGCTGTCATCACTGATCAATCAGAACAAAATCCTTGTTAATTGGATTTTGGTTAAGCTTCTCTCCTTTCTTCAGGCTCCTGAACTTTGGCCCACCTGCAGCCTAAGCCAGTATACAGCCACTCCTGAGAATGGACTAGTCTCACACCACTTCCCTACATGTGGTTCTTTCTAGCTTTGTTTACTTCTCTCCATAAAAGAAAAACTCTTTTTTTCCCCCTAACTTCAAGATACTGGCAAATCTTATCAGAGCCCGCCAGTTGTAATCATCCCCCTCTATTATGACAGTCATGTCTTGCATATCTCCCCCAGACAGGTCGTCTTCTTGTTCAGTCGCTCAGTCATGTCCAACAATACTTTCTTACCCCACAGACTGCAGCACTCCAGGCTTCCCTGTCCTTCACTATCTCCTGGAGTTTGCTCAAACTCATGTCCATTGAGTCACTGAGCCATCCAACCATCTCATCCTCTGTCACCCACTTCTCCTCCAGCCTGCAATGCTTCCCAGCATCAGAGTCTTTTCCAATGAGTCCACTCTTTGCATCAGGTGGCCAAAGTATTGAAACTTCAGCTTTAGCATCAGTCCTTCCAATGAATATTCAGGGTTGATTTCCTTTAGGATTGACCTTGCAGTTCAAAGGACTCTCAAGAGTCTTCTCCACCACCACAGTTCAAAAGTATCAATTCTTTAGCCCTCAGCCTTCTTACATCTGTACATGACTATGGGAAAAACCACAGCCTTGATTAGGTGGACCTTTGTTGGCAAAGTGATGTCCCTGCTTTTTAATACACTGTCTAGGTTTGTCATAGCTTATCTTCCAAGGAGCAAGCACATTTTAATTTCATGGCTGCAGTCACCATCTGCAGTGATTTTGGAGCCCAGGAAAATAAAGTCTGTCACTGTTTCCATTTTTCCCCCATCTATTTGCCATGAAGTGATATGACCAGATGCCATGATCTTAGTTTTTTGAATGTTGAGTTTTAAGCAAGTTTTTTCACTCTCCTCTTTCACTTTCATCAAGAGGCTCTTTATTTCTCTCACTTTCTACCATTAGAGTGGTATCATCTGCATATTTGAGATGGTTGATATTTCTCCCAGCAATCTTGATTCCAGCTTGTGCTTAATCCATCCCAGCATCTGCCTACAGTACAGGAGACCTGGGTTCTATCCTTGGGTTGGAAAGATCCCCCAGAGAAGGGAATAGCTACCCACTCCAGTTTCTTCCCTGGAGCATTCCATAGACAGAGGAACCTGGCAGGCTATAGTCAATGGATTCAAAAGAGTCAAACACAACTGAGCAACTAACACTTCCACTTGTTTAAATTATGAAATGGCAACCTACTCTAGTATTCTTCCCTGGAAAATTCTATGGACAGAGGAGTCTGGCAGGCTACAGTATCTGGGGTCATAAAGAGCTGGACACGGCTGAGCATGTACAGATACCACACATAGTCAAAGGCTTTAGCGTAGACGTGTCTGGCAATAGTCTTTTTTAATAAGGCACCCTACTTAGTCTAGATTTGCCTTTTGCTTGACAGAATACATGTAGAGTGTTCTACAGAGTGCCATGATGTGTAATAGAGAGTAGCTCTGTTATCATCCTTATATTTTCTTATCTTGCTAGCTCAGGTAGAATTGCAAATTCCTTGAGGTCAGTCTCATACTTTAGAGCTCCCCACAGGACCTATCAGAGTCCTGGGCACATAACACATCTTTAATAGCTGTAGTGCAAGTACTCCATTGTGTCCAACTCTTTGTGATGCTATGGTCAGACTGTAGCCCACCAGGCTCCTCTGTCCATGGGATTGCCCAGGCAAGACTAATGAGGTGGGTTTCTATTTCCTCCTCCAGGGGATCTTCCCGATCCAAGGATTGAACCAACATCTCCTGTGTCCATTGCAGGCCTACTCTTTATTGATGAGCCACTGGGGAAGCCCCAATAGACATAGACTGAATGACTGGTGACCTTGCCATTGTCATATGTGGAACCCAGTGTGATCCTACGTTTGTGAACAACTCTACAGACAGTGTAAGGATACTTGACCTTTGTTCAGAAAAGAAGGTGACCAAAAAAGGATTGACACCACCTGCAGTCATCTTACGGAGAAGGCAACGGCACCCCACTCCAGTACTCTTGCTTGAAAAATCCCATGGATGGAGAAGCCTAGTAGGCTGCAGTCCATGGGGTCACTGAGGGTCGGACATGACTGAGCGACTTCACTTTCACTTTTCACTTTCATGCATTGGAGAAGGAAATGGCAACCCACTCCAGTGTTCTTGCCTGGAGAATCCCAGGGACAGGGGAGCCTGCTGGGCTGCCGTCTATGGGGCTGCACAGAGTCGGACACGGCTGAAGTGACTTAGCAGCAGCAGCAGCAGTCATCTTAACAGGTGATAAGAAACTGTGGCAACTCTTGTTTCCCTTCCATCTTCTCTAGCTCATAAAATTGCTTTAAAACAATAAACAGTAAAAAAGCCCTATAAGAGAGAATCATTGCTAACAATGGTGAGGAGAGAAAGAAAGGAATTAGCAACTCGGAAAGAACTGTGTCTCTAAGCTTACCATCACCTGCAGGGTCGAGTGACACCTTCTGTGTGTGGCTCTGGGTAACCATGGGGAGGAGTGGGAGTGGGGAGGTTGGAACAAATGCTAGAAGGCTGTTCTTTTTGCTTCATGTATGGGAGGATATTATATTCTGGGCAGTAGAAGTTATTAAATATTATACCTGTGTCCTGCATGACTTGTGGAAAGAGAGAGGGTGGTGATAACAGAGGTTTAAAATGAGTTTACTCTGAGTAAGCCATGATAGCAAACCTCATATTTGTTGTTTATTTTTAGATGAACTAAATGCCCCTGGCCAAAGGAAACATGTTCATTTCACCTTTCCCATGATTTCCTTACCATTACTGGAAGACAGTATGGCCTGGTGGTTAAAAGCAAGATCTTTGAAACCTGTATAACCTCAGTTCTCTAAGCTTTACTTTGGATAGCTAGAAAAATATCCTTACCCCTCATAGAGCAAGGTGTGAGGATTCAATGAGATCAAGTATAACAAAGCATTATATTTATAGTGAGGACTCCATAGATCAGTTCAGTTCAGAAGCTCAGTCATGTCTGACTCTTTGCGACCCCATGAATCACAGCACGCCAGGCCTCCCTGTCCATCACAGCTCCTGGAGTCCACCCAAACCCATGTCCATTGAGTTGGTGATGCCATCCAACCATCTCATCCTCTGTTGTCCCCTTCTCCTCCTGCCCTCAATCTTTCCCAGCATCAAGGTCTTTTCAAATGAGTCAGCTCTTTGCATCAGGTGGCCAAGGTATTAGAGTTTCAGCTTCAACATAGTCCCTCCAATGAACACCCAGGACTGATCTCCTTTAGGATGGACTGGATCTCCTTGCAGTCCAAGGGACTCTCAAGAGTCTTCTCCAGTACCACACTTCAAAAGCATCAATTCTTCAGCACTCAGCTTTCTTTATAGTCCAACTCTCACATCCATACATGACTACTGAAAAAACCATAGCCTTGACTAGATGGGCCTTTATTGGCCAAGTAATATCTCTGATTTTTAATATGCTGTCTAGGTTGGTCATAACTTTCCTTCCAAGGAGCAAGTATCTTTTAATTTCATGGCTGCAATCACCATCCACGGTGATTTTGGAGCCCAGAAAAATAAAGTCTGCCACTGTTTCCACTGTTTCCCCATCTATTTGCCATGAAGTGATGGGACCAGATGCCATGGTCTTAGTTTTCTGAATGTTAAGCTTTATCAGAGGTCAACAAATATGACCTGCTCCCTGTGACTGGATGACCCACAAACTGAGAATGGTTTCTGCCTCTTTAAATGAATGGGAAATAATAATAAAAAGCAAAATAATATTTTATGACATGAACATTCAATAAAATTTAATTTTCAGTATCCATAAATAATGTTTTATTGGCACATAGCCATGAACATTCATTTACGTATTGTCTGTAGCTGCTTTGACACTCAAAGGCATAGTTGTGTAGCCTGCAAAGCCTAAACTATATCTGGCCCTTTGCAGGAAAAAAAAAATTGCCAATTCCTGCCATAAATGGTAGCTCTTGTTATTAAGGATGCTGTCATTCCTCAAGGGGCTTCCCTGGTAGCTCAAGTGGTAAAGAACCCACCTGCCAATGCAGGAGACACATGTTCTGTCCCTGGGTTGGGAAGATCCCCTGGAGAAGAACTGGCAACTCACTTCAGTGTTCTTGCATGAGGAAGCCCGTGGACAGAGAAGCCAGGTGGGTTACAATCCGTAGGGTCCCAAAAACGTTGGCCACAACTGAGAACTAAACAATAACAGCATCCCTCAAGGCCAGGCCCAACAGCCTCCTCCTCAGTGAAGCCTCTTCTGAACTAATTGTCCCGATATCATCTGGTCCTTGTTTGATCCTCTAGAAAAACAGCACTTAAATTCTGTATGTCTATCTTATCTCCTCTATAAGGTAGTACATCCTTTGAATGTAGGGATTACACATAATTCATTTTGGTATATTCAGAAGACCTGCACAGTACCTTGTAAATAGACATTCAATAATTTAGTATTTGCTGTATTGAATTGAGTTCAATGAGCCTGTGTCTTCTGACTTTTGCCTGATGTCAGCCATCTTTTTGATGGAAGGAAAGTCCTGGGAGGCTAAAAACAGAAGCATAAGAAGGGGCTAAAAAGATTTGCACTCAAAAAAACTGAGTAGTGGTTCAGCTCATTCAGTTCAGTCGCTCAGTCATGTCCGACTCTTTGCGACCCCATGAATCACAGCACGCCAGGCCTCCCTGTCCATCACCAACTCCCGGAGTTCACTCAGATTCATGTCCATTGAGTCGGTGATGCCAACCAGCCATCTCATCCTCTGTCTTCCCCTTCTCCTCCTGCCCCCAATCCCTCCCAGCATCAGAGTCTTTTCCAATGAGTCAACTCTTCGCATGAGGTGGCTAAGTATTGGAGTTTCAGCTTCAGCATCAGTCCTTCCAATGAACACCCAGGACTGATCTCCTTTAGAATGGACTGGTTGGATCTCCTTGCAGTCCAAGGGACTCTCAAGAGTCTTCTCCAACACCACAGCTCAAAAGCATCAATTCCTTGGTGCTCAGCTTTCTTCACAGTCCAACTCTCACATCCATACATGACCACTGGAAAAACCATAGCCTTGACTAGACGGACTTTTGTTGGCAAAGTAATATCTCTGCTTTTGAATATGCTATCTATGTTGGTCATAACTTTCCTTCCAAGGAGTAAGCATCTTTTAATGGTAACAACCTTAAAATGAGTACATGGCACTGTACACACAGAATTTCAGCACCGGTTACTTGTTGACAGTATCCATTTCCTACTATTTCTGAAAGTGCACAATTAGATGTGCCTCAGGGGCTTTGAGAAATTAAAGGTGACTCTTGCTACCTACCATTTTAAAAGGGTCCTATTCTCTCAGGTTTCTTGACACCCTGTAAGTTCCTGGCATTGGGAGAAAGGTTTTATTTTGTGTGTGTGTGTGTGTGTGTGTGTGTGTGTGTGCGCACATGTGCGTGTGCATGTACATTCTTAAGGCAGATGTTTGTTCCATTTTGTTCCTTTTTTTGTTTGGCACTAGACTAGAATAAAGACAAATATCTGAATTATCTTCCACTGTAGGAATGAAAATTAAATACAAGATCCTATAGTTGCAAGCTTTAGAAACAGACATAATTCATGACTTAATATATCTGAAGTGGCTTATTTTCTGTATTTTGCTGTGGGTTTTTGATTCCAGAATGATACAAGGGAAAGATACCCCTGGGACATTGCTGATACCTAAGAGGGATTTGCTTTTTATCTTTTCCATGAAAATAAAACAGAATCTAAAAATCCTAGTGCTCTTTTAGTACTAACACCTGATGCTGCTGCTGCTGCTAAGTCGCTTCAGTCGTGTCCGACTCTGTGCAACCCCATAGACGGCAGCCCACCAGGCTCCCCCATCCCTGGGATTCTCCAGGCAAGAACACTGGAGTGGGTTGCCATTTCCTTCTCCAATGCACGGAAGTGAGAAGTGAGAGTGAAGTCGCTCAGTCATGTCTGACTCTTAGCAACCCCACGGACTGTGGCCCACCAGGGTCCTCCGTCCATGGGATTTCCAGGCAAGAGTACTGGAGTGGGGTGCCATTGCCTTCTCTGACTAACACCTAAGTATTGTAAATAGTTATCTAACACATGGAATGGAGGTCCTTCAATATTGCCATTTATAAAGCATCCACTCCATGTAAACACAATTTGAATAGCATTGTATTTCAGGGATAAATATTTTGTAACTAGAAAGGCTGGTTTGGGAGATCAAAATTTCATCTTATTTCACTAGTGTTGCATCTTTATTTGAAGTAGTTAAAGCTCAATGTGGTCAACAGCTGATGTGAAGAGCCAACTGGTTGGAAAAGACACTGAGGTTGGGAAAGATTGAAGGCAAAAGGAGAAGGGGGTGACAGAGTATGCATGGTTAGATAGCATCACCAACTCAATGGACATGAGTCTGAGCAAACACCGGGAGATAGTGAAGGACAGGAGAGCCTGGTGTGCCATATGGGTTACAAAGAGTTAGACATGACTTAGCGACTGTACAGCAACAATGGTCAACTGCATCCTTTCTACGCATTTCCCCTAATACTAATTAAAGAATCACTCAACTCCCAGAGAAGTTGGCTGCAGCCTTGACAGTCCCCTTGGGGCCATAGACAGCATGTCACTCTGAACAAGCTTGCTCTCAACAGCAAGGATGCCTGAGAGATGACCAGCCACATCTTTTGATCAATGTCATGCATCAGAGCTGTACGTGGAAGCACATTGTCATAAACTAATTATAAATTTAACGGCATCTATCCCTTCCCTCTTTCCCATCCCACTGGGCTCTTGGGCACTTTGTGACTCCAGTCCTGAAGCAGTAACTCAGACTTATTCATTCTCTGCTCCCTTCTGCCAGCTCAGTAACGTCAGAGGTCTGGACTAAGTCATTGCTCTCTCAGCCTCATTTTGGGATGCAGGTAGTGGAGCCCTTCCTTGATCCTAGTATTATTTCCCCACAATGTGGGGGACTTCTGATTCCTTTACTGTGTGGGAACTGGCCTTACAGCCACCTTGGTGAGTTAAGTTCCTGCAGACTTGAAGCCTGCTGTGTGTTCATGCGTGCTAAGTCACTTCAATCGTGTTGGACTCTTTGCGACCCTATGGACTGCAACCTGCCAAGATCCTCTGTCCATGGGATTCTCTAGGCGAGACTGCTAGAGTGGGTTGCCATGCTCCACTCTAGAGGATTTTCCTGACCCAGGGATGGAACCCTTGTCTCTTACATCTACCTGCATTGGCAGGTGGGTTTTTTTTTTTTTTTACCACTAGTGCCACCTGGGAAGCCCTTGAACCCTGCTGGTTTAGTCCCTATTACTGGGTATTCTTGAGTATTCTTCTGCCATCGCTAGCCCATGAAGATTCTTGGTTGTTTGTAGGTTTTTTTGGGCATCAGCATCAATTTTTAAGAAATCATTATGTATTTATTGAGTACCTATTGGATGTTAAGACTGTGCTGGGCAATGGAGTTATGATGGTGAACACTGGCTCCCAGTGAAAGCTAAGATACCAGAGGTCATGCCAAGGGTTCTACATGAACTATCCCATTGAATCCCAGACAATTTTATGAGATAAATTCTGTTAGAAATCCATTTTACAGATCAGGAAACTTCGGCCCAAAGAAGTTAAGTCTTAGAAGTCTCAGAGTTCTGAATCTGAACCCAAACCTAAAAGCCCCATTCATCAGATAAGGAATTCTGGGTGAACATGGATCTTGGCCAGTTGAGGTGGGGGCCTGGGATAAGACATGCTCACAGCATCTCCCTCTGCTGCTTACTGTGAGACCAGAAGGGCTACTGCACCTGTCTCTGGCCTCTCCCTTCATTTCCAGGATCAGGCATATGCTTTCCCATTTTGACAGGTAGTCCATCCTCAAGGGTCTCAGAGACTCTGGCCTCTTCATAGACCATGTCCTCATGTACCATTGGGTCTGGGAGTTTCTGCTGGCACTAGCTGGGTGGGCCATGGCTAGCTGGCTGGCTGGCTATCTGGGGCTGTGACTGTTGCTGCTCCCTAGTAGTCATTGCCCAGTAGTTTCTTTATTGAAAAACAAAAACTGTGTGTGTGTGTGTGTGTCTGTGTGTGTGTGTATGAGAGAGAGTGAGACATTAAAGAAGACCCTGGCTTTAACGATCGGAATTACAAGATGGCCATCTGTACTGGTTATCATAACTGCCAGCTGGGCCCTGCTACACAAGTAACAGCTTCCCTTTGGCAGTGCCCTAGAAGTACATTTTAACATTTGTAATTGTTTTAGTATCTATTATTATTACAAGAATTCAGGGAAGTAACTGGAGCTGTGATTTTATGTTACTTCCCTTGGTTGGATATAATGATGAAGTTTTCCTTATGGCACTTGAATGAGATGAGGTAACAGTGGAATTTATTAATATATATGAACCTCCTCAGAGAAGGCGATGGCACCCCACTCCAGTACTCTTGCCTGGAAAATCCCATGGACAGAGGAGCCTGGTAGGCTGCAGTCCATGGGGTCGCTAAGAGCTGGACACGAATGAGCGACTTCCCTTTCACTTTTCACTTTCATGCATTGGAGAAGGAAATGGCAACCCACTCCAGTGTTCTTGCCTGGAGAATCCCAGGGACAGGGGAGCCTGGTGGGCTGCTGTCTATGGGGTCACACAGAGTCAGACATGACTGAAGTGACTTAGCAGCAGCATTCACCTCCTAACTACTATCTGAAGGAGAGTATTAGATTTGGCTTCTACAGTTGCTCCTCAATTTGTCACCCCCTTGAATGGAACTGTCTGCATAGATGTTGCTTCCTTTTCACTTTCCTTGACATCCTTTCTTTATGAGATGAACATGCGTGATTGAGTAGATCTATTTTTGGTCAACAGTCTAAAAGTTTTCTAACCTTCATTATTATACATCTAAAATAAGACTGACCACATGGTGCTTTTTGTCTAGCAAAACCCAGGATGCAAAGTGATTATAGATGTCTAGTTGGAATCTACTCTTTGTGGCAATAGTCTTCCTAGGGCCAGTACGGGGTCCTATTGGCTGGGGAGCACGCTTGGTTACTTCTGGAAAAGTTCAGGCCAATGTCATCAGAGTCTGAATCAGTAGTTTTCAAATTGGGCTGCTTGTACCCTGGGGCTCTGAGTAAATGCTTGAATGATTCCATAAACAATGGAGTTGTTTATTTTTACCAAACAGTAATGATATTAAATGCCTAAGCAATCTTATTCTTGACTTTTATCTCTTTTACATATTTGGATTAGTTATAGAATTTTTAAAAAGTGCCTGACAATATTTATAAAATAAATTACTCTTGGTGATCTTCAACATGTAATCTGAAGACTGCTGTGCTATCTGAAGTGAAGTTGCTCAATCATGTCCAACTCTTTGAGACCCCATGGACTGTAGCCTACCAGGCTCCTCCATCTATGGGATTTTCCAGGCAAGAGTACTGGAGTGGGTTGCCATTTCCTTCTCTAGAGGATCTTCCCAACCCAGGGATCGAACCCGGGTCTCCCGCATTGTAGGCAGATGCCTTACTGTCTGAGCCACCAGGGAAGTCCACCAGGGAAGTGTTATCTGAAGTCAGAATCTTTTGGTGTGCCTGATACCATGCATATTCCCAGCTCCACCTCACTGATGTAAGGAAACACTGAGAAGATCAGGTCACAGAATAATAGACATTTGACATTTGGCTGTTAAAAGGAACGTGGAACTTGTTCTTCTGAAATGCCCCTCCCCCGCTGTGAAGTCCCTGACAAGTGGCTATCTAGTTTCCACAAGAACCCTGCTGTCAGCCAGGCTTGTCATCTCCAAGTCTGCCCATCCTGATTTGAATCAGTTATAAATTAATAGAAAAATTGTCCCTGAAGGAATCAAGAGGCTTCCTTTCACCTCCCCCACCCCAAGAGTGGGTTTCAGAGCTTCTTCCCGGTATACTCAGAGCCTGTCTTTGCTGCCTCTAATATCACCCCCCACCCCTGTCATATCATTGTCTCCTTTCCTATCCACTCCCCTCACCATGCACCTGGAAGATGACCTTTTTTTTCCTCTTATTTATCTGTGTACATTAGCACTGAGTACTCCGCTGCTGCTGCTAAGTCACTGCAGTCGTGTCCGACTCTGTTCAACCCGATAGACGGCAGCCCACCAGGCTCCCCCGCCCTGGGTACTCTACTTGACACATTATTGTTGTTCAGCTGTGAAGCCATTTCTGACTCTTATCAACTCCATGGACTGTAGCATGCCAGGCTCCTCTGTCCATGGAATTCTCCAGGCAGAAATACTGGAGTGGGTTGCCATTTCCTTCTCCAGAAGATCTTCCCCACCCAGGGATCGAACCTGAGTCTCCTCCATTGTCAGATGGACTCTTTACTGCTGAGCCACCACCTGACACATAGTAGCACTCAATGAAAGTGTGGTTCAGTCAACTCATCTCCCTCTCATTTAATAAGAATACCCGCCCTGGATCTTCATTTTGCCCTCTGAAATGTACAGAATTCGTTTGATCCCTCTTCCACATGACAACGCTTCACATATTTACAGAGAGCGCTGCTAAGCCTGCTTCTAAGACTCCTTGTATCTGTTCTAACTCCCTCAATTCCTTCAACCATTGCCCTTAAAACGCTGTCTCCAGGGTCCCCGAAATCCTGATTGCCCAGCGTTTGTCCTAGTCTCACTTGGGTCACTCAGTCCTGAACCAACTCATGGCGTGTGGCTTGACAAGACACTGTTTCTCTCCATCATCTTGGTCACCACACTGTCTTAATAAAATGTAAGATTATATTCATGGGCTGAGCAGTCATGCTCCACTCATTGCCAGCCTCTTTATCTTGTAACCTTTGCTTTCCCATGATTTTCCACAATTTAGAAACTGTTTTGCAACCAGGCTAAGTCTCTGAGTGTGCCTCACAAACCAATGTGGGTTGCAGCTCTGGGTGAAACCGAGTCATATAAAGAGACTTTCATTAAGTTTGGATGGGCAGCTGCAGAGACCTGAGAGTCTGAGAAGAGAGGGCACGGGTCACTGAGAGGTGAAAAGAACCCAGTCCACTCAGCGCATTTTTAAACTCAAGAGGACCAAGAGGTGAGGGACTTGTGTGGAATCCAAAATCACCACCAGGAGCCACAATCTATTTGAGCTGGTGGCTCCAATGGACAGAAAAGCAGCATAAATTTCAGTGAAGCAAAGCTAAGTGGTAACGGACTTTAAGTTCTGTCATATATAGTTAATTTGCAGAATAAATTGGTCAGGGCAGCAAAAGGATTTAACATCCAAATTCATTTGCAAAACAGAAGCTAGATGAGTATCAAGAGGAAAATGGAGACCGTTACAACATTCCCTCGCCGGATGGAGTAGTATTATTATTGAATAATATTTTTATTAAACATTTCTAGACCATTTGGTAGTTAAAGATATTTATAAGCAAGCCCTTGCAGCATCTCAGCGAGGTACTGAATCTCCCGCTGTGGAATCACACAAGCACCAAGGACTTCCACCTGCATGGAACTCAGGTTAGCATCCTGGACACATGTACACACACACACACACACACACACACACACAGTACACAATGTACTGCTGAGTCTTTGTAATCTGGAGATAGGCAAGAAATGGTCATGTGTCAGTTTTTCCCATTTCATAATTCTCACGGGGTGTCCCAGACTGTGCTCCTCTTGTCCAGGTTTGAAGCCAGAAATAGAAGAGGTAATGGAGGCAGAAGCTGGAGCTGATGAGAGGAAATGGAATAGAGTCACAAAGAGTGTCGTTGGGCTGATGGTTCAGGCAAAGCGAAGGGGACTCCTGGGCGCCCCCTAGCGGATAAATAATGCCGTGTGGCTGACAGAGGGCAGAAGCATCATTTAATTTCACTCTGGATACAGCCGGAAGTTGAGAGAGGCCCCAGTCGAGCCCTCCACGATAGCAGAGGCCAAAGCTAGTTCCGGGAGCGCCCTTTCCTCTACACTCGCTCTGTTTCTATTAGTTGCCTCCCTCTACCTGTCCCAGGACTATTCCGCTGTGTTTTCCTGGCTCCTTCTTGGGGAGGACCAGGAAAGAGGAACGGCTCCTGCTCCGGAGTGGTCTGGGAGTGCATACTTGGCTTCTCAGCTCAGCCTCTCAGACAGAAAAACAAGACTAGGAAAATAAAACAAAACCTTAGTCTCCAGGCAAGGGCACAGGAGATTCCTGGCGGCCCGCTGAGCATGCCCACTCACTCACATGATCTTCCTGCTAATGGAGATTTGAAAATAAGTAATCCCGCAGGTGTTCCTCATTTTCACCTCTCTCCCAGACTCATCCTCTCTGCCCCGCCCTCCCTCCATGCTGCTCTGTCCGCAGCAAATCAGCAGGGATAATCCAGCGCAGCTCTGTGCATCCAGAAGGCTGTGACTCTGAATCTCTATGTCAGGTTTATTTTGATGTTGACAAGAAGATGAACACAGCTGAGGCTGGGCCGGGGATGCTGACGGAGCCAGAAACTTCTCCCCTCTTCCTGTGGCCCGTTGTCCTGGGCGGAAGTCCAGGGGGTGGATGGCCAGCTCCCAAGTGGCCAGCTAATGAATAGTCCCTGGCCACCGATCAGGGGAGGGCTGACTGTCAGTGTCACATTGGAGCACAGGATGCTCCAATGGGTTGAATACTGTCTCCCCCCAAAGCCATGCTCTTCTGGAAGCTCAGAATATGACCTTATTTGGAAATAGGATCTTTGCTGATGTAATTCGGTTAAGATAAAGTTATCCTGGATTTAGGGTGGGCCTGGTATCTTTGTAAGAGAGGGAGATTTGGGAAAGATAGACAGAGAAGATGGCCTCGTTAACACCCAAGGATGAAACTGGAATGATGCAGCTTTAAGCCCAGAAATGCCAAGGATTGCAGGGAGCCACTGGAAACAAGAAGAGGCAGGAAGCAACCTCCTCTAGAGCCTTCAGAGGGCGTGCAGCCCTGCCGACACCTTGGCTTGGGACTTGCAACCCCCAGAACTGGAGAAATAAATTTTTATTGTTTTAAGTCAGTCATGTGATGTCATTTATTATGGCAGCTTTAGGAAACAGAAAGGGAAGGATTTGATGTGAACAAAAAGCTTGGTGATCCACTTAGTCACATGAGAGGCATTTAGTGAATAAAGAAATGAGACTATAACAGGCAAATGAAAAACCAGAATCCTATAACCATTAGAAATGTGAGTGTCAGTGTAAACCTACGGAGTACCTGGTGCTGGCCTCTAGGGTTGCAGGGAGGAGCAGGTCCCACCCCGGAAGCGAGTAGGATGGACAAGACATAACCCCAAACTCAGTCTGATTCAGGGTGGTAGGTACCCTCTCTGGACCCTGGCACAAAGTTCCAGTGGGATGACTTCTATTAGGGGTGATGGGAGCAGAGTGGCACCAGTATATTTATGGGGAAGGATGGAAGAGTGACAGGAAGGGAGGGAGGGAACACGGAAGGAAGGAAGAAAAAGAAAGTAAAAGGGAGAGACATTTTTAGAGAGTGTGGGACAACCACAGTCTCAGCTGGTCTCCCATGGCCCGTAGACATGGGCACTGAGTAGGTACTTCTGGACAATCTCTGTGAGCCACCTCAGGCTGCCTGGCCTGGCCTTTAGGATGTATCCTAATGAGGCTTTGGGTGGCAGTCTTGAGGAATTGCAGGCAGTCAGATGCCTTTGCTTCTTTCCATCCCTGTGTGTTTGTTGAATGCTCATCAAGGACAGGGCATTGGATGAAAACGCACCTTCTTGCCCACTGGGGACTAGCAATCTAGTGATTAGAAGGGCTCATTTCTGTGGTCAGAGCTTTAGGGCTTCCCAGAAATGTTTGGATTTTGTTTTTGTTCCTCTTGAGATATACGGGCTGAGATGCATCTTCAGGCATCTTTAAAGTGTTGGTTGCATCACTGGGCTGCATTCATATTTCCCTTTTCACACTAAGTTGAAGATGAAAAAGAAGTCACTTTTTTTTTAAGCACTTGAAGTCACTGTTAAACAAAGGTTGGTTTTGGGTTTTTATTGATCCCTTGGTAGCTGCTGCTATCCTGCTATTTCTCGGACTCAGCCTCTCATTCCAAACATCACTATGACTGACCAGAAAAGAGGCTGACAGAGGCTTTGGCCAGCTTGTCAGTTTATTATGAAATTAAACCTGGTCCCACGTCAAAGGTGACTTAACAACTTTGGGCAAAGATAAAGCATTGCAGCTACCCCCAAACTTCAGTTTCACGTGAACCAGGAGCCTCAACCAGGAAATTATTTGTTTGATGACATTCTTATTAAGACGGGGGCAGTCTTCAGGAAATGTAACCTTATCCTTATGTTATTGATCAGCTTTTTAAGAGCCTTTTGGGGACTAGATACCATTTTCTTTCTGTCTCCTACAGCTTCCAAATCTGCATGGTCATAATTGATGAACAAAATCAGCACCTGGAGGCGCCTTGGGGAAAGGTTTAATTCTGTTTTGTAGGCAATTCTTCATGAGGGAATTGGAAAACTGCATTTTTAGAGAAGAAAAAATGTCAACAAGGATTGGAGAAAAACTGAGCATTTTCTGGCTAAGTACCAGTTAAGAAAAAAAAAAAAAAATCGCTTGTCCAGAAGACATCTTTTCTTCAACATCCCCATTAATGGGGCTTTGCTGAGGTGCCCAGTGGGTATTTGATGACACCTGACTGTTACTCTGGATTTTACCATACCCAGACATGCTGCTCATGCTTAAAACAAAGACCATCTGCTATTTCCAGAAGCTTTCTGAAGGAATAACAAAGAACTAGAACTGATGTGTGCAGTGACTTTAGTTTTATTGTCATTGTTGTCCTACATCACATCCTTGCATATCATTTATTTTCTATTTAGTAGTTGGTACCTCTTCATGTAACTTTAATTTTAGAATACAAGGGATACATCCTGACAAAGGATGTTTGTTTTTTAATTGTGGATTGATTTGTAAGAAAGGACAAGAGTATACGTTCTCTGGAACTGGGACTGTTTCTGATAGTTGGATAGTTGTCTAGTATTTAATCCCAAAAGAAAGTTGTGCTTCCTCTGAGCTAATGGGTAGTGATGGATGATTGGCAGGAGAGGTGAATGGGCTCCTATGTGCAGGCTGAGGTTGGACAGAGCAGAAAAAGTGAAGAAGACGTGGTTTTCATGCTTCATCTCTGTAACCATCTTTGGGGTCCAGAGTGCCTGTCTCTGTGTCTTGTTTGTTGGTGAACTGGTCCATGCAATGAATCCCGGTACACTGCTATCCCTCAGCTCTCAGGGCTGCCCAGAACCCGCACAAGCGATGTGACATCAGTGGCCACAACTTTCTCACATTTTCAAGTCACGAAAGAACCAGTCTCCTCTTCAGCACCACCCTTGGCTACTCCCTTTCCTATGTGTAAATCCTTAAATCCCAAAGTGATTTACCCAACGCACGTTAGTAACCTTTGAGCTACATGTGTATGCTTTAAAGTTTGCAGAATGTATTTTTGCAATATTATCTCAAATCTTTGCAACTAGATTATCTCTGGCCAATTTCTGTTTGTACATGAAAGTAGCAGAACTTACTCAGAACTGATGTCTCTCTTCCTTGAAGGAAACTAGAAAATCTCAAAAGAACCTAGGAAGTTACGGGGAAAAGTAACATTAAACTCAGCCTGTCTAGTTAGTACCTGCAGAACGCAGAGAGCAGGCACTTCGTATATAAGCCATTTAAATGATTTATTAATTGGACAGACATTTGTATGCATCCCATAAATATTTGTTTAATGAATTGTTGAATGCATTAGTTACATTACCTATTAGGCACTGTGGGATATTACAGTGGCGAAGAAGACTTAATTTCGCCCTCCAAGGAGCCTACCATTTGATGGTGTGGCTGGCCGCAGTGCAGGTAAGTAGACAGACACTGTGAGTATCCTTCATTTTAGAGTCCTCGCTGTGTCCCGTATCTGCTAAATTCTCTTCATGGATTTTATCAGTTGATCATTACCACGGCTTACGAAATCGGCTATTATCAACTCTATTTTATGTATGAGAAGGCCCAGGCACAGAAAGGTTAAGAAGCCGCCCTGAAGTTACACAGCTAACAAGTGGTAAGGTGAGAAATCAAACCCAGGCAGTGCGACTCAGACCTCACAGAGAAGTGGATGGCTTGGGGGACCTAAATGACGGAGACTCGAGACGAATTGGGCGAGCAAGGAAGAACCCACAAAGAACCCAGGATTTCTGGCTCCAGTGACACAGAAGCTGATGCCCTTTGCTGAGGGAAGGACCGAAGGAGGAGGAGGTTCTGGGGAAGGTGTGGAGGCGTGAGGACGGTAGTCTGGGACACGTTGAGTTTGCATGTTGACCATTCACATGGATTTTCAAACAAATATCTTAAGTTTCTGTTATACTGGGGGAAGCAATCGTGGCTAGAGATGTAGCTTTGGCTGTTATCAGATGATTCTTTGTTCTTTCTGCTTGACTGCTTGAAGCTTTAATAAGGGGCTGGAGACATTTACAGATGCTGTGACTTTATTCTTTATGTTTGGCTTGTTTTCAAAATTTAAATTCATGGTTCATGAGTTCTATGTTTACTCCTCCTTTCCCTCTCTCTCTCTCTCTCTGTATATATATATATCTCTCCACGGATATATGGATAGACATAGAAAAATATGGACATGAAAATGGATATTTGCACCTAAACTAGGGAGAGGAGTTTCAAATATGAAGACGAAATCCTCCTACCCAAAGCACCCACTCCCTGCTGCTCAGGTGTAGAGAGAAGTGGCCGGGTTACGCCCTACCCACTTGTCCCTGATTTGGAACCCATCCTGTCGTATGTTGTCCAGCTCAGTTCAGTTCAGTTGTTCAGTCGTATCCGACTCTTTGTGACCCCATGAACTGCAGCACGCCAGGCTCCCTTGTCCCTCACCATCTCCTGGAGTTTGCTCAAACTCATGCCCTTTGAATCGGTGATGCCATTCAACCATCTCTTTTGCCTTCTTCTCTTCCTCCTGCCCTCAATCTTTCCTAGCATCAGAGTCTTTTCAAGTGAGTTGGCTCTTCATATCAAGTGGTCAAATTTTGGAGTTTCAGCTTCAGCATCAATCCTTCCAATGAATATTTAGGGTTGATTTCTTTTAGGATTGACTGGTTTGATCTTCTCACTGTCCAAGGGACTCTCAAGAGTCCTCTCCAGCACCACCGTCCAAAAGCATCAATTCTTCCGTGCTCAGCCTTCTTTATGGCCCAGTTCTCGCATCTGCACATTATTACTGGAAAAAAACCATAGCTTTGGCATGGCAGGTCTAGGAGTTCACTTTAAGGCCATCCAGAGCAACTTGACCCTCTCTGTCTACAGACATAACCAAATGCCGTGAGAGGCTGATTTGAGCCTGGGTATGTGGGTGGAAATGTGAATTCTGGTAATTTCAAGACTTCTGATGTGAACAGGAGTGGACCAGGGTGGGGCGGGTACATGGACATTGGGGCGTCAGCTTCAGGGTACACTTCCCTGTGGCTGTGCTTCATTTACCCCATGTCAAGCCTTCTTTCCTGTGGGTCCTAAACTGTCTCCAAAACCTGGGATCTGATGAGTTTGCGTTTGGTTTTCTTGCAGCCTAATGAACTGCCTCTGTAGTTCTAGCTGTGATGTCATTAGCATCTCATTGCCTTGGGCAGCAACTCAGGAGAGAGGTTCTTAGGCAGCCCCAGAATCCTACAGGAATTGTACCAATTTACTTCATAACTAATTCACCCTCATGACCTGTCAGTTTCCAGCAGCAGAGCAGACCCTGCATGAGGATGGTCATACTTTTATTACCATCCTCCTAGGCTCCTGAGTCTAGGTGAGTCAATATGCACAGGCCTAAGGCCACAGGCACATCCGCAAAGAGATTCTGAACACAAAGGATGCCAATAATCTCATACCATGATATTCTACTGGGGAAAGTCATCCGCTGTGTGCTGTAGGATACAGATTTAGCCTAAAGCAAATGGCATGTATTTATAGCAAACTGTATTTGCAAAATGCTTTGCAGTTTGGGGGTTGTTAACGACTTTCCAGGTTGGCTGTTCTTCTGCTTGTAAGAAAGCTAAGTGTGATGAGGACCCCAAAGCCTCCCCTGAGAGCAGAGGGGTAAATTTTGCAAATCGGGGTGAGTGTTTTTACTCAGAAGGCACCTTTGTCAGTTACAACTTTTAAGACCTTTGTCACTGTTCAGTTACTCAGTTGCGTCTGACTCTTCACGACCCCATGGACTGCAGCACGCCAGGCTTCCCGGTCCTTCACTATCTCCCAGAGTCTGCTCAAACTCATGTCCATGGAGTCGATGATGCCATCCGACCAAGACCTTAACTGTAACTTATTTATGTCCAGAAACTGTGTGTTTGTTGAAATAGAATATTCATTTTATTAAGAGACAATATCATGTCTTGAATTACTAGAGCATTTTTACCCTTCTACCCAGGACCTAGAAGGTAGAAGAGGGGAAAGTAAGAAAAGACTGTAACTGGAGTGGGTAGTGGATGAAGGCAGGCATTGAGCCATTAGGAAATACAGTAGTGTCTCCTCGTTCCATGTCTAGACCGCGCCACCACCCACTCCAGCACCCAGGATGGGGTTAAAAGCAGATGTCAAAGATCAGACTGTCCTGCAGCATTTAGGATTCGAAACTCTTCTTCCACTCACCACAGACATGATGGTTATTGGTGTTCTCTTTGGGCAAAGGGAGATTTATCTGGGCTTTCACCACCAGACTCCATCATTTTAAGGAGTATTTCCCAATTGTATCTTTAACAGTGCATGGAAAATGCATTTCCTTTTTGAAAAATCTCTCTCATACACACATCTCTATTCTTCGCTGGAGCCTGAATAGATGGCTTTGGGGAGTTAGCTGCTCGTTGCTTCTGTGTAAATCTTGCTCCTCTCCTGACAGCTCCATCCTGCATGACGAGGGGACCAGAGGGGCAGTTCGTCTTGGCCTCCAGCAGAACCTGCTCTATATGGGCCTGAATATTTTCAGGAGAAGGAAAATAAAGTTCTGATGAAACCAAGAGTTTGGTGGCCTCCCACCATCTTCCTCTGTAAACTGCTTCCTGTGTTTCTCTGTGTCCTAACCTTGCACCAATCCAGGGCTGAAGGATATCGAAGGGGATTAGTTGCATCTTGCCTTTAATTGGGAAAGCCAGAAGACAGCAGCAAGAGGAACCACCCCTCAAATGTTTACAGCAATTACAAGCCTTAATGATGGCACGCTGGAGGGCAGGGAGGCTGTGACTCAGCTCCACTGTGTTTGGGGTGCAGTGCCCTCTAGTGGCCAAATTTGTCTGCCATCTGGTGCACCCTAAGTGGTGAATGGGCAGAGCTTGTATGTCATGTATTGGAGCTTCCCTCATAGTTCATTCAGTCAAGAATTTGTCTGCAAATGCAGGAGACCCGGGTTTAATTCCTGGGTGGTGAAGATCCCCTGGAGAAGGAAATGGCAACCCACTCCAGTATTCTTGCCTGGAGAATCCCATGGACAGAGGAGCTTGGTAGGCTACAGCCCATGGGGTCGCAAGAGTTGGACACGACTTAGCGACTAAACCACCATCGTATGTGTATGGATGTGTGTGTAGGATCTAGAGGGAATTTCTGGGTATTGGGGAATTAAAGGTGAGAGAAAATAAATGTGATGCCATATTATTTTCCCCTTGAAGTAGTTTATACTTCACGTGAAGGATATTGAGGGGATTTTAATTTTCCCTCTGAATTTTATTCTTTTCTTTATCTTATGTTTCTCCCCATTATGTCTCTCACTCTATCTTTCTCTGCATAAGTTTTATGGAATTTGTTTTACTCAACTTTTTGTTATTTGACTGAATGGAAATTGTACCATCACATTTTTTTTTTAAGTAGCCAGGCATTACTTTTCCATAAGTATCTCTTCTGTCCAAAGTGGCTGTGATGAATTTATCACACCTTTTCTTTCCTCTCACAGAAGTCATTTTAGACTTTATATCACCATCTAGTGGTCATTTCGTAGAAGTGCTTTTCCAAGCCTGTGTTGAGTTACTTTCTCAACCTCTTGGCTGGCTGGATAATGAAATGCATGTGAGGGAGGGGCAGAGGGCCAGCAGGAGACCCTCAGGCTCTCCTGCGAAGCTTGCACAGAGAAATGTTTTAAATCTTATCTTGAAAAGAAGCATGATCTCTTTACTGATTTTTTTTTTTTTTTAATTCTTTTACTCTCTCGATGAATGAGGGCCTGCTTTTCTAGAAGTCACATCATGGATTCAAAGCTCTCACCCCACCCCCCTTATTGCAGCCCAGTCCACACAGCCTGTTGAAGAAGAATGGAAGCTTGGCCAAAGGGTTGGATGGGGAGTCCTGCCAGGTCATGGCCACTTTATGAACACTCCCAGCCGTGAGGTGGACTGAGTTTGCACATGGCTTGGAGTGACTTTGAGGTTAACTACTGTGGGCTCCTGGATCTTCCATTTGAGGCCATCATTCTTGGTTTTGGTGTGTGCAGTTACTTAGTTCTCTTATAACCTAGCAAGGGCTTGAGCTCAATCTCGGATCTGTTATTAAACAAAATGTGAGTGTGAAATAAATGATATTCCATATTTATAGTCTCTGAGTCTTTGCCTTTGCGCAAAGAAGGAGTCTGGTGTCAATGGAACTGCTGATTAAAAAATGCCTTGTCTGCATAGTGATAATGCTCATGTGGGAAATGATAGTGCTGAAATACCTCTGGAGTCTTCCAAATGGTCTTACATTACATTGCAAACAAGGGGAATAGCAGAGCTCCCTGAACCCTGTAAGAGGAGACTCTGCTGTAAGGCTATAAGTCATATCTCATGATCACCTTCTGGAACCGCTTTGTAGATCATTCCAAACAGTTCCCCCAAAGATCCAGTTCATTAAGGATGGCACCCTGGATGAGCTTGAGGAGCAGAAGGAATGTTCTATTATATCTGCCCATCATTTCCAAAAGCCCAGGTGTCCCCCTGAAATTTTTTCATGTTCAGGCATACAACTGGGCACAAAGGACCAGGGGTCACCTAAGGAACACGGAGTTTGTCAGCAGATTCTACTTCCATCTTCCTTTAGACTTAATAACTTAAAAGTCATGAAGGCTTGGAAAAGAAATACCAAGCAGTGCTTTCTTCTGTAAGGAGCAAACACTTCTTTTCTGGCAGGCATTTCCACTGTTTGTCACCAAATATAAATCAAGAGCATCCCCAACTACCTTTTACTCATCAGTCAAGAGCAATATGGATCCATCTCTCAGGCTCTGGAGTACAACTCTTTTTGAAAAAGTCAAAATCCCCTCCCCATCTTCCATACCCCAATTGATAATGAAGCAGAGAATTCTTATTCTTCCCTGTGACTTAAAGGCTTTAGGGTTCAGATCTCATGATAGCTGTGTCTTCTTGAGGCTCTTGGATTTACTCTCCTCGTCTGTAAAATGGGTGTGATGATAGAATTCACGCAGAGAGCTGTGGTAGGGGTTCAGGGAGGTCTTAAACAGCTCTCACTTTCATAGTTCAGACTTGATGAATCTTACTGCTAGTTATGATTAAAACTATAATGATGGTGATTTGACACGCACTAGTCATTGTGTTTTGTGCTTGAAAAATGTTTGGCTGTTTATTTATTACACAATGCTAGGGGCAGGTATTATTGATATCTTCATTTTGGGATGAAGAGAGTGATTTATAGAATAATCACTGCTATTATTGTTTATGTTATTGATGATAGCCATAAAACCTGCACAGATACTGCAGAAGCCTCCCTCTGAAATGATTCATGGGGCTCATGACACTCAGAAAGCAAGGAAGGAAAAAAACTGTCTCACATTTGGAAGGACTATTTCCAACTCTGTGGCTTTCTGAGAGTATGGGTTCCCCAAACTGAGTGGGATGACAGCGTCACATTCTTACCCCTCACAGACACTTTCTGACTTCTCAAGAACCTGACTCCAGCACTCGGGCCAGGAGGCCATGCGAGTCCCTGCTGTCTCACCTCTCTGTTCCCTTTCATTCTGTGTCTGGCAGGCAACTCCCCATCCGACGAGTCAGAGGAGCGGGAAAGAGATCCCAAGGTGCTGACGTTCCCAGAGTACATCGCGAGCCTCTCAGAGTCTGGCACCAAGCGCGTAGCAGCTGGAGTCCGCATGGAGTGCCAGAGCAAGGGCCGATGCCCCTCGTCCTGCCCCCTGTGTCACGTGACATCCAGCCCTGACACCCCTGCTGAGCCAGTTCTGCTGGAGGTGACCAGAGCAGCCCCCATCTATGAGCTGGTGACCAACAACCAGACCCAGAGGGTAAGAGGCCTGGGACTCGTGGCTCAGGGTGGCATCAGCAACAACAGAGGGCTTTGCAAATGGTCTGAGGAGGTCACGGGGTCAGCTGAGCTCCAGGCTAGGACATGGAGAGCGGGACTTTTTTTTTTAACTACTCCAGGCATCTAATTTTCTTAGATTTGCATATTTGCATGTTAAATCCAGTCAGTGCCTTCGCGTCACCCATGGTGATGACTCAGGAGTCACTGTTCAGCATTTGTACAAGTCTTTGAGCAACAAGGGCTAGTAGGAAAGAGGAGGATGGGGAGGCATAAGCAATCATAGTCACCAAAACAGTGTTCAGAAGGCCTCAGGAGGGGATGGTCATGGGAGGGGGTCAGCAATGCGGCCCCTTCTTGTTGGCATGGCAGGTGGACCAGCGTTCCTAACTGATCCAAACCTAGGACCAGCTGCAGCCAGATGAGAAGGAGCACCTTAGGGATACAGGGGAAAGGTCGGCCCACCTTAGCCTGGAGGGGCTGCTTTCCTGGTGATCACTTTGACTCTAAGAGCAAAACTCCAAACCAATGCAGATCTTTCTGCCTTCTCTTATGCAGCTGGGTCATGACGTTTCCCCCAACCACTTCTCCTTTTCTTCTGCTGATCCCTCTCCCAAAGTGCTAGGAGGAAATAAATGGAGCCCTAAGGATAAGCTGAATAAGTGCAGTACAGGCAGGCTTACCTCACTCCCTAGCTCTCTGATCTCCTCAAGGATGTGAAGAACAGGGTGAGTCAAAACACAGGCAACAACAACAACATTGACAATCACAAAATAAACACAAAAGCTCAAGGTGGGGACTTCTGAGACTCCAGGCAAAGCCCACCTTGGGGACAAGGTACAGTAGTCACAGCAGTGAGCTGCTGGCAGGCCTGAGGTGTGTGTCTATCCAGGTGGGTGTTAATTGCTTTCTCTTTTCTCTTTTGAGGAACACCTGGTGTGTCACAGTTTGCTCCACAGGTGATGCTCAAACCAACAGGAAGGATTTTGCATGTGTGTGTGTTTCTCTCGCCTCTCTGCCTCCACTGCAGATATTTCATTGGGTGTTTGAAAATAAGGTTTTTCATAGGAACAAAAAGATAAATTGTTCCTTTGGCCTACAAATTTCTCTTCAATCTGATAGAAGTGACTATGGGAAGAGAAGTGGGAGAAGAGAGACCATGGGAGGTGGGCTTGAAAGGATGAAGAGAAGGCGGGGCTTGTGTCACCATGGAAACCCAAAGCTGCAGTGCTTTTACTCCAATGCCCAGCCCTCCCCTAACCTTTCCCACCCCAGGCTGCTTCAGCTGGTATCCAGGAGCTCCTGTACACTTGGCTGGAAACAGCAGAGTCACAGCACTCAGGCACAGAACCATCCTATGAGACGGGCAGGGTGTGTGAAGCTGCAGACAGGGATGAGCTTTGTGGGAGAGTCGGGGATGGCTAGAGCCCCTGCTTCCTATATGGCCAACACCAGCAGAATGAGGAAGCTGGAGGAAGTTTCGTCTTTAGCAGCCCCCTTTTCTGGATCCCCTGCTAGCCTGAACTTAGCCCCTTCCTGTCTTCCTGCACTGGTCTTAGGAGGCGTCTCTCAACCTCTCTCCTATCTGGCCATATTTTGAACCCTGAATTTCTAAGCACGTAGAAAGGTGGCTTGAACTGTAGTTCAGTCACTGCGCCCTGTTTCTCCTCACTCATCTTCCTTAGACGTCCTCTGTCCCCACCATTCTCTCTGCTCCTCTGCTTTTCTTTCTAACTGTACCCTTCCTCCCAAAGGATGGAGATGAGGAGTGACAAGCCAAGGACCAGGGGAGGGGAGCTGAGTCCTGGCATTAGTAACTCAGTGTGTCCCTATCCCCACCTCTCTGATGGATCTTTGAGCCAATTTTCCAACATCTTGGCCTTATTATCTTCCTTCTGTTGGACTAAATACTCCCTAATGCCATATTTCAGTCTAGTCTGTGATTGCAGTTTAAAAACATGTAAGTCAAACCAATATTCTTGCCTGGAACATCCTATGGGCAGAGGAGCCTGGCAGGCTGCAGTCCCTGGGATCACAAAGAGTTGGACATTACTGAGAGACTTCACTTTTTAAGTCAAGCCATATTACCAACCAGGTATCTCAAATCCAACAAACTCACCATCTTCCACCCTAAGCCATACCTGCCATGCTTCCGTCTCAGTGAAAGACATTATTTTCTACCAAGTTGCCCAAACTGGAGACCAAGGATGCTTCCTATACTTTTCTTGTCCCTGACATCTATTCCATCACCAAGGGCCACAAATATCTCAAATCCATCTCTTTTTATCAAACCCCCATCACAGCCTAACTATTATATTTCAGTCATGTTAAGTTGCTTTAGTTGTGTTCAACTCTTTGTGACCCAATGGACTGTAGCCCACTAGGCTCCTCTGTCCATGGGATTCTCCAGGCAAGAATACAGGAGTGGGTTGCCATGCCCTTCTCCAGGGGATCCTCCCATCCCATTGATTGAACCCATAACTCTTACATCTCCTGCATTAGCGGGTGGGTTCTATGCCACGAGCACCGTGTGGAAAGGAGCTCAGTGGGTAATGAACCAGCCTGCAGTGCAGGAGACATAGGAAACAGGTATTCAATCCCTGGGTCAGGACATAGGAAACAGGTATTCAATCCCTGGGTCAGGAGGAAGAAATGGCAACCCACTCCAGTATTCTTGCCTAGGAAATCCCATGGACAGAGGAGTCTGGTGGGCTACAGTACAAAGGGTCGCAAAGAGTTGGCACGACTCAGTGACCGAGCACGCATGGATTGTATTTCAGTTATCCACTGTAACATCAGGCCACCATCTTATTACAGTAGCCTTCTTACTGGTTTTCCTGTTAAACCAGTCAGAGTCATCTAACTAATTAGTCTAATATGCACTTCTGATCATATAGCAGCAAAGTAATTCAGTGGCTCGGTAGAATCTCTTGACACCATCTAAAGCCTTTAGCACATCATTAACAAGGGCAGGTCACTATCGAATTTCGTCTTCACTTACATGGTTAGGCTGCGCCCACGCTATACTTTATCCTCTAAAATTTAACTCCTTGTATCTCCTTAAACACAAAATGTTTTCTCCCATGCTTCTGGTCCTTCAGATTTGCAGCTCTGTCTCCCAGAAGTGCTTTCTCCCACATTACTGCCCCTGGCAGACTCCTATTGTTACTTCCAAGTTCCAGCTCAAACATGACCCTCCCTTACTCTCCCAGGCCGACCCGGTGTTCCTTCATGTAGCCCCCATGGTACAGGTGTGTGCATCTTTTAAAGCATGCCTCACCTATTACTCTTCAGTTTATATACATGTTCACTCTCCCCTAGACTGTGAGAATCTTTCTCCTCTATGAAATCCCAATGCCTTTGAAACATGTATATTATCATATGTGAAACGAATCGCCAGTCCAGGTTCGATGCATGATACAGGATGCTTGGGGCTGGTGCATTGGGACGACCCAGAGGGATGGGATGGGGATGGAGGTGGGAGGGGGGTTCAGGACGGGGAACACCTGTACACCCGTGGCAGATTCATGTTGATGTATGGCAAAACCAATAAAATATTGTAAAGTAATTAGCCTCCAATTAAAATAAGTAAATCTATATTTTAAAAAAATGAAATCCCAGTGCCTGACAATAGTCACACACAGATGTCATTCTGCAGAATGAATAAGCAAAAGGATCAATAAAAAGAAATGAATGGATAGATGAACTTGAAAGTTCAGCTGCTCTCCTTAGAAAAAAAATAATAAAAGTTGGAAATTAGATTTCTTTTTTAGAATCAGAATTAAATCTAATGACAAACCAGGACTCCTATGCAATGCCGGGCACATTGGAGGGACAAAGAAAAATGTAATTTTCCCTTCTCTTTCTTTCCCAAATCGTACCTTCTTGATTCTGAAATCACTTCAGCCATTTCAGGGTGTGCTCCAAGGAGATCCAGTCCTTTATGCCTTCGCACAGAAAGAACTCAGTGAGAGGCACAGCGATAGGTAAGAAGTGACCTATTAGAACAAGGTGCTTGTGAGGCTTATAAATGGGCAGGTTAGAGGGGGCTGGGCACTGAGAACTTAGTAGGCTACAGTTTTATAATCAAAGGAAGAGTGAGGAGGGAAAAAAAACACTTTTTTCCTCATTCTTGAATAGACATCACGCTTCTATCGGCTCCTCCTCTGGGTTGAGCCGGGGAGTTTTCCTATATGAGCGGGCTAGGACTGTCGTGGCACTGTGGAAAAATTAGTTTAGGTCTCATTTCAATGAGGATGGGCTTCCCAGGCGGTGCTAGTGGTAAAGTACCCACCTGGCAATGCAGGAGATGTAAAGCTGAGGGTTCGATCCCTGGGTCAGGAAGATCCCCTGGCAACCCACTCCCGTATTCTTGCCTGGAGAATCCCATGGACAGAGGAGCCTGGCGAGCTACGGTCCATGGGGTCGCAAAGAGCTGGACACGACTGAAGCAACTAAGCATTGCACGCACAACGAGGGCCTTTCACTGTGAGATGTCACTTTCCATAAATTGTTGGGTTTTGTGTGTGCAGAGAGCATGTCCTAGGAGTCAGTAACTCACTGGGCTCACTGGGCAGGATGCGGGTCTCATGCCACCACCGTTTGGTTGTTTGGGGGCATGTCCCGTGCTTCCGTAGCATGGTTTTGTCGCTAACCAAGCCTGCTTGGTTTTGGTTAAGCAAAGCTGCTTTCTTGAGTGATTATTAACTTACAGGATCTCCCATACTTTTTCTTTACTTACAGTCCCCTAGTGGGATTAACTATTTAATCACTTTTCCCCTTTCCTCTGTCCCTGTCAATTCCTCTCTGGTACCCTCAACCTACCTTCACAGTTACCTCTCGCACAGAACATAAAGAGGAGGAACTTGCAGGGAATGGTCTGAAATGGCATTCAGAATGTTTGTCATTGTAAGTGACAGTCGTCACGCCTTTGGGAGGACAATCTGGTCACGTTGCTCCCTTGTGTGAAACATTCTGATGACTGCCTGTTGCTCTTAGAACATGACACCTTCCCACGCAGTGTCCAAGGACTCTCTGTAATCAACCCTGCCGCCCTCCCACTTCCTCAGCATCTCTTTGCCCCTGCTTTCTCTCACAGCCAGGTGAACTTTTTCTCAGTTGATGTTAGAAGTAAAGTCTCATACAGGCTAAAGTCTTCTTAATGTTGGTTTTTTTCCACCTGGAACACTTCTCCAACTTTTGTGACTCGATTACTCTTGACCTATCCCTCCAGTCTCTCGAAGGCATTCCCGCGCTCTTCTGTGATACGGGCCCCCTCCTTGTGCCTCCTGCCACCATCTCAGCCCTTCTGGAGTCCTTGTCACAGCTATGGTTATTTATGGAACTTTTGTTTATTATTTGTTTATTAACTGTAAGACTTAATGCAAGCAGGGGCCGTATTTACCTTTGCATTGTATCCTTAATGCTTAGCACAGGAAATGGTCTTTATAGGTGCTGAATCAATAATAGTCGATTAAAGACTCTAAGGCAGCAGCCATGAAATCCTCTCCATTCTGTTCATCTCAAAGGTTTTCTGTTTTCCTAGTTTAAAAAAAATATATATATATGTATCTTTATATACATATTTATATATATGTGTGTGTGTATATATATATATATATATGCATATTTTAATATAGTTCAGTCCAGGAAAACATGAAGTGAGCACTTAGTACGGACCAGGCTTCATCTTGGGAGCTAGTGGATATGGCATTAATCAAGACAGCTTGATGTGTCCATCTAGCCTGAGATACCAAATCCATTCTGTTGCCCATTTACTAACCTGTGACCATGTTCATGAGCAAGTTCATGGTGACCCAACCTCTTGGACTCTGTAAGTGTCTTCCACTGTGAATCATGTTAATCATGGAGCTTAAATTAAAGTGTCACTGATCCAAACTCAGGTCTGCTCTCCTGCATGTGGTAAAGCCAATCTACTGACACCCGGTCATGATGAAGGAAAATGCAGCTTACATTGTGAAGGTTGCCAATACAAGGACAGTGGCTTATGCTCCAAAACCCTAAACTCCTGAACAGGTTTCAGCAAAACAGTTTTAAAGGCCAGGTGAAGGAGGAGGGTATGTGATCAATTCGTGGTGAACAATTCTCTGAATGGCTGATGGTGAGGGAACAGGATAGCGTCTCGGGGGTTAACATTATCGATGCAGTCCTTAGGTTCCAGGAAGCCTGGTCATCAACTAGACACATCTTCCATTTGGTGGGGGATTGACATCTGTAAAACAACTCAGGAAATGTGCATCAGATATATTATCTAGGTACTTCAGAGAGGAGCCAGAGCGAAGGATGAAGGGGAAGGCTCTACAGGGCTCCACTCTGTTACAAAGGAGTTAGCATCTACAAGGGCTTTGTCAACTTGAAAACTCTACACAGATAGTACTGATAATGGAGAATGGCCTGGCCCCTGCTCCCTAGAGGCTCCCTTTCCAAGGTGGGTGGTGTGGGAGGGGAGTGTCAGTACGCGTTTTGTATATTCTGACCTGCGGTGGATGGGACATAGGATACTGGCTTTGGGCTTGGACACGTTGGTTTTTCAGGATTATCTCTTCTTTTACTTCTTCTCTTCTGTTTTTTTTCTTTCTTTCTTTCTTTAATTGTTCGGCCTAACATTTTCTAGGATAGCTGTGTCATTACTCTAACTTATCACTTATATGTGGATATGGTGAGGGTGGAACTGAGGGAAGAGAACCACAGGGAAAGCGGAGGCTGCGGAGGTTGAGCTGCCCTGAGAGAAAGCTCTGGGCTCGCCCTGCGGCCATCTCAGGCTCTCCCCGACCCTGGGCTGGGGTTGGGATATTGAGGGGGGCCACTGAAAGGTCAGTGCCCCTGAGGTCAGTACCCCTCAGGACCCACTTCTTCTGCCCCTCTCACATTCTGTTCCCTCACTGATCTAATGTTATCTTATTGTCCTTACATGGAACTGTGAATATCTGCTGTGAAACCACTGTATGTAAAGAATTGTTCTAGCTTCTGTGGTATTTACAAGCTTCCTCATAAGACCTGACCCTGTCTTTTAAAGACAATAACAATTGCTGGTATTTATTGGTGACTAACATGTACTATTTATATACGACTATTGTGTGCATTGGGCTTCCCTGGTAGCTCAGCTGGTAAAGACTCTGCCTGCAATACAAGGGATCCTGGCTCAATTCCTGGGTCGGAAGGATCCCCTGGAAAAGGGGTAGGCTACCCACTCCAGTATTCTTGCACTTCCCTGGTGGCTCAGATGGGAAAGAATCTGCCTGCAAAGCAGGAGACCTGGGTTCGATCCCTGGGTTGGGAAGATCCTCTGGAGAAGGGAATGGCTACCCACTCCAGTATTATTGCCTGGAGAATTCCATGGACAGAGGACAGTCCCTGGGGTCGTAAAGAGTCCGGCACGACTGAGCAACTTTCTCTTCCTTCAATTTAATGTGTGTGCATTAGCACAGGCACTCTGCCGTGCTCCTTGGCATAGAGTTGTTTCATTTAATTGTCACAACATCCTTATAGGGAAAGTGCTGTTTTTATCCCATTTTACCACTGAGGAACCTGAGTTTATGTCATTTGCCCAAAGTCACAGGGCAGGGGTTGGCAGAGCTGGAGTTCTCACCCAGAGGGACTGCTCCAGAGCCCGGGTCTCAGCCTGTGTGTCACGTGGCTTCTGCCTTCCATTAGAAAGAGAGGCATGATGCGTAGTCACAGCCCAAGGCAGAACTGCATACATATTGCAAGTGAGATACAAGGCATCAACTGAAGGAGTACAGAGGAAATACTGGGGTGGGGTGAAGAGGGCAGAGGAGGATGCCCTGAGAGGCATTTGAGAAAAGGCTGAGTGCCTCTGGGCCAAGGGTAACCCCGCTGAGTGGATGGAGACGGGGTTGTGTCTCTAGAGCTAGAGTATAGAATGCTGGTGCAGAATGGGAGGGAGAGGCAAGGTGGAATAAGACTGGCTCCCAAGGTTCCAGCCCTCAACCACAGGGATGCTAATGAGGCAGGGACACCCTGCAGGTCCTCCGAGGTCCAGCTTTCCCAGAAACACGCCCCTGGGGTAGAAATACACGGAGACGTGGTGCTGCAGCTGGCTGGCTGGACTTATTTAGGGCCAAGCAGAGCCCTGATAACTCCGTCTCTAGAGTCTGATGACCTGGCCCTGGCACCCTGATGCTCACTCTTGTCTCTGCCCTCCCTTGCAGCTCTTGCTGGAGGCCACCATGAGCTCCCTCTGGTGCTCGGGAACCGGAGACGTCATCGAGGACTGGTGTCGATGTGACTCCACTGCTTTCGGAGCTGACGGGCTCCCCACCTGCGCGCCTCTCCCTCAGCCCGTGTACGAGTCCCTCCTTTCTGGGCTTTCTCTTGCTGGCACACCTTAGCATTATCCTGCAAATGTATATTAAAGATTGTTCACTATTTTCCAGGCAATGGGCTGGGTACTGGGGAACAGAAAGAAAAAAGATGGTGCAGTGCCTGCCTTTGGGGCACTTTCAGTCTTTCAAGGGAGGCAGGTTCACAAATTTAACAGTAGTGGGGAAGGGTTTGATAAGAGTTATATGAGACTAACTGGTGGTTAGTGGTTAAGACTCTGTGCTTCCTCTGCAGGGAGCAGGGGGCAGGGGGCAGGGGTTTGATCCCTGGTCTGGGGAACTAAGATACCACTTTCCATGTGGTGCAGCCAAAAAAAAGGGGGGTTATATGAGACATTTAAAGACAATGTGAAAAAGAAATGGTCAAGTATGAATCTGAAGAATAATGAAGCTTTCATGAAGGAGATGGCGCTGGAATTTCTCCCTGAAGGTGAAGAAAGCAGGATAACATGGCTCAAAGCTAAGAGGGGAAAATGTGCTAGAAGTGGACGAAGTTAGAGATCAATTATAAGGCCCGGGCGAAAAGCACACTGACTGGGCGGCAGGCAGCGTGTAGAACGGTAAAGCAGTTATCACCCTTCCCCTTTAATAGACAGGGAAACGGACTCAGGAGGATGAAATAGTTTTTTCTAAAGTCATAGAACAGGAAGCAGAGCCATAGCTGAGAGACCGTGGTCTTAGCCATCATAGTACCGAGAGGATACCTCTGAGAGATGACTTTGGGTCAAACCAGTAGAGTTTGGTGACTGGTTGAGTATGGGAGTGACAAGGAAGGAGAAGTTGAGAATGGACTTAAGCCTTATGACTGGAGTGGCTGGGAAGATGAATAGGCTACAACTGAGAAAAGAAGCATCCCAGGAGAAGCAGGTTTGAGGAGGAGGTTGACTCCCTCCGGACCTGCCTTAGAGTTATAGTGGGACAGTCTTACAGAGATGGTCACTGGTCAGCAGGAAAGATGATCTGAGCTCTGTAACAAAGTAACCACTAGAGATAAGAAGGTTGAACTCAGCCCCGAAGAAATGAGAAACAGAACCAGAGCTAGGAGAAAGGGTGCTCCAGACTATCAGCCATAAAGAGTGGCAGGTCAAGGACGCGTGCTAAGGGGTATCTGCATGTGAGGAATGAACAAATGCAAAGGGCTCAAAGGTAGCTGAGAATGAACATGTCCAGCTTCCATCCCTGGATTCCATCCCCTCCGAGGAAGGCTGAACAGAATTGGCTGGACTCATGTAAAGGGCAGGAACCCCTGTTAGTCTCCAGTGGGGCTTCAACCATGGGAGTGAGGCACAGAAATACTGTGTCTACTAAAGAGGGCTGGTTGGACAAGCTAGAGAAGCCTGGCCCCATGAACTGTCACGCAAAGGGAGCCCAAAGGGAGGATCAGGACCTGGTAACTGGAGGGCTGAGTAAGTGGGAGCAAGAGGGCAGGAGGAAACAAGCAAGGGAGAGGCTGGCCTGGGTGCACACTGCCCTCTGGTCTGTTCCATGCAGGTGCTGGTGGGCATTAGAGGGCCAGGACTGAGCAGGAAGAACACTGAGACTGAGGAGAACACAGCGCTGGAGGTCATTACGAGTCCAATGTCTCCTTAGGTCTTTTCTACTTGGGCAACTTTAGACACACCAGCCACTGGCTTCTTGCTCTTTATAGCCATGATGTGGACCTCTTAACTTGGAATCAAGCTCATTATGAGTAAAAGCTCTTTCTTTTGGTATAAAGGGAGACCCTAAAAATGGTGCTTCTAGACTGATTCACCAACTAAAACCGCTAGCTTTGAAATACTGAAGCCACCAAATTGCTATCATCAGGCGGACACAAAATCCAGTTATTAGTGTGAGCTGATTTCATTTCTAAAGCTGCATTGACTAAATGTCACAGCAAAAAATCAAACTGGGCTAAATTTCCATAAACAGGAAAGTCTATTAAGGATTTTGCTTTCCTTGTCAACTCTAATCACTTCTTCCATCACCAGACCTTAATTTCTTGAATTTTTATCAGTAGTTAGATATAGAGATGCACTCTAAGTTCTACACAAGCCTGTGTAAATCATACACAGTCCTATTTTTCAGTAGAGGCCACAGCCTTAGTCCCTATTTTCACAGAATCTGAATTCTCAGAAAGCCTTAGTTACTTAAGCTTCCTAATGTTTTTTTTTTTTCCTTCAAAATAGCCCTGTGCATATGATTCTAATTAATGAATTTGTCAGTCTTTGCACTGTTTTGGGTCTGCTCCATCTTTACTGTCATATGCAAACTATGCACTCCTTCCTAGTAAGCCACTGAAGAGCATGTGGTTTGTATTATTTTCCCACCAGTTGAATTCCTTGCTGTCACTCCCAGAGTCTCCCATGATTTCTTGTTAGAGTTCTTATCACACGTGATTCCAATCACATGTATAATTGTATGTTGGTCTGGTGACCACTCCATAGAAGAAGGGACTGGAGCTGGCTCAGGCATCCTCAGCACCAAGCATATTCTTACAAGTAATGGGTGCTTAATAAACATGTGTTGAACTGAAATTGAACATTGCTTTGGTATGATCCGTCCACACTACCTTGCCTGGGAATCCTTGAGACCAGTGATACCTCTTTGAGCTCAGCAGAGACTAGAGGGCCTTGCTTATGGGTGGTCATGAGATAGAGGAGTCAAGGTTGGGAATGAATGGCAGAGACACACGTAAGGGAAGGCGGCTGGCGTGATCAAGAACTGGGAAAACTCCCCGAAGCCAGTGGTCTAGGAAGGAACAAAGACAAGAAGCAAATGAGAAACCTACAGCACACACATGAAGCCAGAACAAAGACAGAGAAGGGAAACCTCTTGGATCATTAGAAAATCCATACCAGTGGATGTCAGTAATGTTTCTTGAATCTCTACCATGCACAACCAGAGATGAGGTGGCAAAGAGTGGTCAAAATGGACGCCTGACATGACATGAGGAGACAGTGAATTGGGCAAAGCGATGAAAGACTGGAATCAGGAATCGGGATCTTCATAGGAACCCAAGAGCAAAGATAGAAACTGAAATCAGAACCTGCGTTTGCAGACGCAGGCCATCGCCCTAAGGAGAACTGGACATGTGTCCAGTGAACATGAACTCCAAACTGAGCAGATGTCAGTCCCCGTAACAAGAGGGGAAGCCAGGGTTCCCCCAGTAGGGCAGACCCTATAATGTTCTCGAAGCTGAGCCGACTGTCCTTCTTAATAAAGGGTTCTCCCAGACATTACCTTCAGTGGGCCTTGGTATGAGTCTTATAGGGACATTTTCTTATTTTCAAGAGCAAATCCAGAAATTATATTTGTAAGCCTATAATGTGTTACTCCAAAGGCCCTCTCCACTCACCCTGTGCAATATAAGTATTCGTTTATCTTTGACTTACCTGCTTATTTATTTACCAATAAATGTTGAGTTCCCAATTTGTAATGGGCTCTTAGAGGAACAAAATATAGACTTTAAGGACCTTCAAGAATCTTTACTTTTTAGTCAAGGAGACAGGCTCTCAAATACATCATTTTAGTGGCTGGTCAAGAAAAGTTAGAAAAAAGAGAGTTTACCATGTAACAGTTGGGAAGGTGGCCAGCGGTGGTATCAGGAGACATCCCAGGTCTGGGCCGGGTCCTTGTCTCACGTTTCTTCCTGTCTGCACTCAGGCTGAGACTGTCCACAGTTCACGAGCCCAGCAGCACCCTTGTGGTCCTGGAGTGGGAACACTCAGAGCCTCCGATCGGGGTGCAGATTGTTGATTACCTCATCCGTCAAGAGAAAGTCACTGACAGGATGGACCACTCCAAAGTGGAGACAGGTGAGCGTCTCCCACTGGGCAGGCTCATCTTGATCCAAGGTAGCAAAGAGAAAAGGAAAATGTCCTGCCTCCTGCCTTTGCCCCCGGTCCCCAGGATCCCCGGGTCACGTGGGAAGAGCAGGGAGAAGCAGCAGCAGCCGTCTTTCCCGTTTAAGAGTTTTTGCATTGTGAGTAGCTGATGAAGTCTTGTTTTGATTTTGTTTTCCTCTTTGTTTATGAAAGAGGTGTCCGTTTCATTGCCTCTAGGCACACTTACAAAGAAACAACAATATAATATGCTAGTTATCCTAGGCCACAATTAGGAAACAATTCTGTGTTAACCACTGCCATGATTACAGGAAAAAAAAAAAATCCCTTTGCTATAACCCCCACTCCCCACCCCAGCCAGGCAAAAGCATGTAGAAACAGATGTGCTTATTACCCTGTGTCTTGTCCTAAAGCAAGGACAGGCTTTTGCCAGGTCCTAAAGCAAGCAAGCAAAAGATCCTTTTGCTTGTCCTAAAGCAAGGACCTGCTTTTGCCAGGGCCTGCTGGAAGAGGGAAGTCTTAAAGGAGTGGAAGTACCCCGTGAAAAATGTTTCATGCCTATTTACTGTCTACACATAGAGAAAAGTCAACATAAATCATTCCTAAAACTGACGCATGAACATGGGCACCAGCAGGGTGGTCTCATTCAGGGCAAATAACTTCTGGTGAAGCTATCACGGAGGCTTGGGAACATATGCGCTGCCTTCGGGCATGGAGAGCTGGCTCCTGCTTCTTCTGGGCCTTTCCTTATGTGCACAGGTATTGTGAAGGTCTGAGAAAAGGTCTGGCTGTGACCACTGACCAGAACAGATGTTCTCTGCCAGAGCCAAGAACGTGTCATAAAAGGGCTTGCTGGTGTGCTGGGTCCATCGTGCCTTGGTTGTTTCTGAACTAACTCTGGACAGATGGCTCCAAACTGATTAGTTAGGTGTGAATCACTCAGAAAAGACCATTCCTTCTAGGTCTCCTTTCCCTACTGGGAATTTAAGATCAGGGATCAAGACTTCCTTGGTGATCCAGGGGTTAAGACCCCACCTTCCAACGCCAGAGATGTGAAGTTCTACCCCTGATTGGGGAACTGAAATCCCACATGCCCTTGGGTGCAGCCAAAATTTAAAAAATAATAAATTCAGCTCAGTTCAGTCAAACAGTCATGTCCAAATCTTTGCGACCCCATGGACTACAGCACGCCAGACCTCCCTGTCCATCACCAACTCCTGGAGCCTGCTCAAACTCATGTCCATCAAGTCATTGATGCCATCCAACCATCTCATCCTCTGTCATCCCCTTCTCCTCCTGCCTTCAATCTTTCCCAGCATCAGGGGGTTTTCCAGTGAGTCAGTTCTTCACATCAGGTAGTCAAAGTATTGGAGCTTCAGCTTCAGCATCAGTCCTTCCAATGAACATTCAGGACTGATTTCCTTTAGGATTGACTGGTTTGATCTCCTTGCAGTCCTGATTTCCTTTAGGAATGACTGGTTTGATCTCCTTGCAGTCCAAGGGAATCTATAAATTAATTAATTACAAAAAAAAAAAGAAGATGGGGGACCAAATGATTTGCATATTAAGTTTTCATGGAGTTGATCATCACCAGACATTGCTTGGCCATCACTGTTTCTCATGCCTTTTCTATTACTTGCTGTTCTGGGCAGAAACGGTGCTAAGCTTCGTAGACGACATCATCTCTGGAGCGAAGTCTCCTTGTGCGATGCCCTCTCAGGTCCCAGACAAGCAGCTCACCACAATCTCTCTGATCATCCGATGCCTGGAACCCGACACCATCTACATGTGAGTGACAGACACCCACCTCGTTATTCCTTGTCTTGAACGCTCCAAGACTTTTAACTCGTTCCTTTTTACTACTTGAGCTCCTTTACAGACTTGGAAAAATGTAAGTGTTCCAAATCTTGTCTCAATCATCATTATAGTGTTTTGTGTGTTAGTCGCTTAGTCGTGTCTGACTCTTTGTGACCCCATGGACTGTAGCCCACCATGGGGTTTTCCAGGCAAGAAGACTGGAGTGGGTTGTCATATCCTTCTTCAGGGAATCTTCTGACCCAGGTAGGTCTCCCACATGGCAGGCAGATTCTTTACCGTCTGAGCCACCAGGGAAACCCTGGCATTATAAGGGACTTTCTAAACAATGGATGGGGAGGATCAAAAAAGATAATATAATCCCATCCTAATTTGCAACACAGAGGGGAAAAACATAAACAGCTAGCTTTAACATCAAGCAGAATGAAATAAAAGCTAGATATAAAAGAGCAACAAACATGTCGTAGAAGAGAAAAGAAAGTTGTGATTCATTCTAAGTAGAGTGGAAGTCATCTGAACTGGGTTGTACAGATTTAATGGCAACCCACTCCAGTGTTCTTGCCTGGAGAATCCCAGGGATGGCAGAGCCTGGTGGGCTGCCGTCTATAGGGTCGCACAGAGTCAGACACGACTGAAGCGACTTAGCAGCAGCAGCAGCAGCAGCAGCACCATGTTAGAAAAGGCACACCAGGTGGAGCAAACAGCAAGGGCAGAGGTGAAGAGGGGCGATGGCGAGAGGCCAGGAGGCGATGGGGTGGAAACAGATGGTGAAGCAAGGGGCTAGACGAAAGTGAACTCAGGAGAATAAAGTGAATGCTGAAAGTCAGAGGATAGAATACTAAGAGCTCTGCTTTAAAAAATCTAGCCTCAGCCACATTGAAATAGCTTTATAGAGGTGAGAGGTGGTCTTTCTTCAAAGAAAATACAGCGAGCTCCTATCTTGGGGCACTTGGACCGGCTCTATTCTTGCTGGTAGCGCTTCCCTGGTTCCCTCTGTGCTCTGGGAACAACTGTGAAGTATTTTCGAAACAAACATAAAAGACACCAAAAGAGGAGAGATAGTGATGGAATCTAAGTCATGATGGGAACACTGGGGGACGAAGGCAGAATTCATAGTGATGTAGTTCTGGGACCCTTTGACCCCATCAGTATGAAAAACATTTAGCAGTTTATAGATGAGGTCATGAGAATAGAGTTAAGGTTTCCAGAATAAATCGTTTCTATTTCCACAGTGAAAGAGTTCAAAGATGAAAAGCACAGGAAATGTGAGTGACATGGATTGCAAAATGAACTTCCATGCTCAGGCTGAATATCTTCAGTACAGGAAAGAGAGATGTAACCAAGGGGCTGGGCTGATGACAGCAAAATACATAAAGACAAGTGATATTCTGGAGGAGCTGGAAAATATAGAGAGACATAAATGGGAATAGTAGGACAAAGGCAAGTCTGCTCAGGATTCTCATTAGCTGGCCTGTGGTTTGGGCAGCCTTGGTTCAGTGTTAAAGGCTCCTCCTGCCAATGCAGGAGATGCAAGAGTCAAGCATTTGATATCTGGGTTGGGAAGATCCCCTGGAGGAGGGCATGGCAACCCACTCCAGTATTCTTGCCTGGAGAATCTCATGGACAGAGGAACCTGATGGGATACAGTCTATGGGATTGCAAAGAGTCGGACATGACTGAGTGACTGAGCATGCACGTCCTTCATTAGTAGAGGAACCAACACGAGAAACAAAGGTTTGGAAATATGGAACACCTAACCCACTGGAAATGCCTCAAACTCAGTGCAACTGGAATTCCCATATATAATGAGGGCTCAGTAATTCCTGTCACTAAGTTACAACTGTTAATGAGGAATTTCAAGGCTCCTATGAGCGGGAGGCTGGCCTGGGTGTCTGTTAGGAGCACCAGTCCTTACCCACCCTGGGACCCTCCTCATGTTTGCCTTGGTCTGGCTACATTTCCTGATCAAAGACCTGAGTCTGATGGCTTCTCCAACTCTGCTATCCCAGGTGAGTTTTCAGTGTCTCCCACTTAAGTCTTGTAAAACACAAACGTTCTGTCAAGGTTGATTGCAGAAGAAATGATGAGACTGCAGGAGCCAGAGGGAAAAATAAACAGCCAACCTCCACTAGGTGGCGCTGCAGATCACATGCAGAGGGCACGCGGGCAGGCCTGGGAGAGAGGCTCCTCTCTGCAGAGCTATCAAGTGAACCAGGGCATCAGTCCCTGGCTTAAGGAGGGGAGCCCTGCATTAAGAGCTGAGAACACACGGGCCCCACACCTGGCTTTGTTCCTAGCCGACGAGTGATGAAGTGGGACACAACGTTTCTGCAGCTGTTTCCTTATCTGTAATACAGAGGAAGGCAGCCTTCACTTACGGCACGTTCACTAGATGTAGGTGTTTCTAGGAACCCTCCAACCTTGTGAGATTAGGGTTACTGTTCCCATTTTATAGTTGAGGAAACTGAGTTCAGCAACACTAAGTAACTTCCTCTGAATCACACAGCTTGTCGTCTGGCAGTGGTGGGTGGTTAAGAACTGAATCAATGTTTGCACTTTCTTCACTGCATCTCACTCCCAGCCAGCCCAGGCTACTGGAAGGATAAAGCATGATCTTATTACTCACGTTAAAGCACAGAGCTGGATCTTCACCTGAGGTCCACAGAGGCAGAACATCCTTTCAGTATAACTGGCTCACTTTGTCATCCTACCCACTTTATTTGACGCATTGGAAAAGCATTATTCTGAGAAAGGCCTACAGTGCAAAAACAGCTAAGAATCCCTGGTTAACAGGGAGTGTCCGGTCCAACATCTTCATTTTACACACGAGGAAACTGAGGCCAGAGTGGGGAGATGACTCCTGAGCCTTGTAGCCCACCATCCACATCACAGTGTGTGCCCACAGGAGAGCTGCTGCCTTTGGAGGGTGGGGGATGAGACAGTGAACAGATAATTCAGAAAGAGGGAGTGGATTTGGAGCCATCTGCAGAAACCACCACACCTGGAGCGGGCAAGGGTGAAAGTTGCAGATAGAGGCAGTCAGCCCTCGGCAGGAAGCCCAAGGATGCTCCTTGCACATTAAGTTTCAGTCCTTTAAAACATCAGCCCTGGAGCCAGAGCAGGGTTTCAGTGGTTCACAAACACACATCCTCACGATACACGTGTCATCACACAGGCTCTGACAGGCTGAGCAATCCCAGCAGGCAGGCAGTGGTGGAAAGGGACCGGCGGCTCTGGGCAAGGCCGTAGGAGCACCTACACATCAGCCCTCCGGACTGGGGGCAGAGCTTATCTCTTCTGCCCACTGATTCCAGCTACTTACTGTCCTATAAGTGTCCAAGAGTAGAAATGATGATGCTGACAATGAACAGAGAAGACTTCCTGAAGTAACTGCACGTGACATTTCCGCTTGAAATGCATAAAGTGTTCCCCAAGCTTGCTTCAACAGTAAAAGTAATCTGGCTACTCCTCAGGGTCCCTCCAGGACTGAGAGAGCCAGGACCCCTGAGGACGGTCTCTTAGGCCAAGAGTCTTCTTTATTTAGAAGCATGTGGGGAAGCATTGCCTTTCCTAATACCTTGCTTTGCTATTAAAAATGATAAGGGCTTAGGACCCTAAATTGTATACTAATTGCCCAGTCAGAGCAATGAGAATTAAATACAGCACACACAATTTCATCCCAGCCCAGAATCCAGTAGACTTAGTGAGAACTCACAGCAGGATGAAGCACAAAGCGAAACTCAGAGGAATGGGCCAAGTGGGGTGGGGTGAGGATTAACTGCATCCCAGGCACTGAGAGAGAGCATCCATCTGACAGCCACTGTGCTGCCTGAGACTTAGGACGTTTCAGTCCAGGGAAACTGCTAGAAATCAAGCGTCCAATAAGGTGTGCTACAAGAGGTGGCTGGAACCCATTATCGACAGTCCAGGGCAGGTGACCCCTAAACTGGTAAATATTCAGGCAGACAGCATCACATGGCCCATCAGCAGCTAGCAAGATGCCAGCCCTGACCTGGAGTCCTAAGGCGATTCTCAAGACCCTGGGAGGTGGACGGGAAAAGATGAAGCAGAGCGATCTTACAGAGGATGGGACATCAGGCAAGATGAATCTCAGGGAGGGGGTTCAGGAGGTGGGCTCAGACACATAGTTGGGGAGGGGTCGGTGAAGGAAGAGAGCCTGGTGGTAAGAGCAGGGCACAGGGCCAGGCTCACGCTAGCAGTCCTGTGACTTTGCTGGCAGCGGGGCATTGACCTCATGGAGAATAGGATTTCCTCTTTGCTGACTCTGGTGAGAAGGGACACTGGAAATGGGGTCAGGGTAGAGTCTGCATGTGAGGGTGAGGGGGAATGCATTCATGTGGGAGTCCCTGAAAGTGGGGCGCAGGTCTGCAGTCTGCCCTGCGTACCTCTGGGCGCATCCCTGACAAACAGCTCAAGATGATCTCGAGCAGAAGGGCAGAGAAGGAAGGTGGACCTGGCTTGAGACCGGGATGTGGGGATAAGACTGCGAAACAGAGCAGGTACCAGAAGGGCAGATCAGATGTGCCAGATTCAGATTTGGTGGCCTCAGTCACAATTCTAGAAATAGTGGCAAGAGGTTTGTGTTTGTGTGTTGCAGGGTCTAGAAGGAATGATGAAAAATTCTGGGGGCTGCATTGCTAGGGATCCAGGCAGCCCAGAGTGTGGGCCTGGATGCCAAGGGCTCAGATCTAGGAGGGGAGGGATGGTCGGGGAGAAGGGCAGCCAGCCCCTGAGTTTTGGATCAGGGTGGCAGAGGGGTTTAATACCAGGCAAGGTGCTGGATCTGAACTAAGGAGCAAGGCAAGAAGCAGAGGGCAGTAGAATTGACAGAGTCACGTGTACACCTAAGATGGGAAAGCCACGCACCTGGTCCTTGTTTGATTGAAAGCAAAGAGGCGGGGCGGTCCTGAACAGCCGGTGGGGTGGGATTCCAGCATGAGACTCTGAGGAGGGCAGAGGGAGGGAAAACAGCACATCAGGACACACAGGTTCGTAGCACTGACCATTTCCCGGGTTTCTCGGCGGGTAGATGCAAGGCTGTCTTTTCTCTGCCGAGAGACTCGTGTATTTCCTGGCAGAGTCTTTAGGCAATTTCCATTTCTTTTCTGCCTCACCAGTTCAGCTGTCTGAGGCTCATTTACCTGAACAGGTACCCAAGCCCCTCTGTCTCGGGGCCTCTTTCTTCTTTTCACCTCTCTTCCCCGCTGCAGCTCTGCCCAGAGGAAAGAAGATCCAGACTTGCCAATAAATGCAACCTCCCAAGGAGACACAGCAAAAGAGAAAGAGACAAGAAAAGCAGTGTTAATGATTTGCTTTAGACTCACTAGATTAGTTGTTAGAGGCCCTGGGCACTGACACCAGGGGTTATCTTCATGGTTATATTCAAATTCCTCCCTGAGTAGCAGAGCCTGGTGTTGCTTTTTCCTCTGCATCCAGCTCCGTCACCCGAGGGGGAAGTTTTACATTCAGCCTTTGATGGCTGGGTCTTTATCCTCTTTCTGGGGTGAGTGTGTGTGTGTGTGTGTGTGTGTGTGTTGAAGGGTGGAGGGGGCTCTTAGAACCACATCTTCTCATTGCCAGGGCTAGCATAAGGTTTCCACTCTGGCCTCCTGGTCCATGGCTGGTAGCATCTCCATGGGTCAAAAGGAGTCTCATGTAGGAAATAGAGGGTTCAGTCATAGGCAAGTCAGGCCCCTTGATTCTGGCTGTTTCACTTCTGACTTTAAAGAGGAAAACTGTCCTCAGTGCTTGGCACAAAAACCTCAACTGAGCACAAGATGGACAGAACAGAATTGATAGTTGTGTCATTGGGCGCCAGGTACTATGTTAGGTGTTTCTGAGCCTTATTATCCTGTTTCATCTTCACAGTGATCTGCAAGCAATTTTATTATCATCCCCATTTCACAGAGAGGGAAAATAAAGCTCAGAGGTGTTAACTACAACTCCACATGGCAGAAAGTAGAGGTTTCAGACCCACATCAGACCATCTGTTTCTGTAGATGCATGCTCTTTTCCTCAGCTCAGTAGTTGTCAGGATGTAACAGTCATCAGGCGACCCACTCCAGTGTTCTTGCCTGGAGAATCCCAGGGACAGGGGAGCCTGGTGGGCTGCCGTCTATGGGGTCGCACAGAGTCGGTCATGACTGAAGCGACTTAGCAGCAGCAGCAGCAGCAGCAACAGGCATCAGAGTCACCTGGAAGGCTTGTCATAGCACAGATTTTGTCCTCATGCCTAGAGTTTCTGATTCAGTAGATCTGGCATGGGGTATGAGGAATTTCATTGCTGTCCACTTCCCTGGCGATACTACTGGTCTGGGGACCCTACTTGGAGAAACACTGCCCTGTGCCAAGATGGTTGCTATCATGCAATATCCTCAAGACAGCAAATGACAGCCCAGGACCTACCAGGAAGTAGTAAAAGACACTATACTACGTACTTTATGACCTGGGTGATGGTGGTAAGTGCACGACTGGGTGGCAAGAGCAGCCAGGGGAAACCCGTCCGTCTGGGCAAGGCTGGGTTGTCAGCCAGAACCCGGTGAGTTCTCTCTGTTGATGCCCTCCTCTCCCTGCCAGGTTCACCCTGTGGGGCGTGGACAACACAGGGCGACGCTCCAGGCCAAGTGATGTGATTGTGAAGACCCCTTGCCCCGTGGTGGATGATGTCAAAGCTCAAGGTAAGAGACACGGAGGCCAGCAGAGTCTGCTGAGGGATGCTCCGGGGACCTCCCCTCGCCATGGGGAGCAAGGGAGTCAAACAGAGCAGTCTGGAGTTCAGCGGGGAAGGGGGAGAATTCAAGGCTCAGGAGTGGAGCAACTCCTTTGCAGGAACTCCTCAACCTCTGCCTCTGGTGTGGAAATCTGCATTGCGCCCCGGTATTCCACATGGCCTGTGAGTCAGGGATGTAGCAGACACTGGTGAAGGCCCCAGCCACACATGGCAGTACACCAGGTGCTTAGGGACGTGACGCCAGGTGCTTTAATACCTGTGACCTCTGCCCTCAGGATGCTCATCAGCTCACTTACCCTCTTCCCGTTTTTTTTTTTTTTTTTTGGTACATCTGAAAGATTATTCTGAGTTACAGTAAAGGAAGACTACAGATTTAGAATGCATTGCTGTATGACTCCCTCCTATAAAAGATGTGTCGAAATCTTCATTCTGTATTTTGGAATTGTTATGGATCAGTTCTTTGGTAAAGAATTGTCCTTTTTCAATGCACCAGAATGAGCCCTTGTCAGTTAGGAAGAGTTGGTTTTCAGTCAACATCCATTATATAGATAGCACATTTCTGACTGCTGCTTCTCATGAAGCTTCCTGGTGTCTGGATAGCATCCCTTGCTCTAAGGTGTATTACATTCCCTCCACAACCAGGATTTTACCCTGCTGGGCACCCCTTCTGCAGGGCCCTGGCACTAGTTAAAGTGATCTGATCAACTACCAATATGCACTAGCACTTGGACTGCTAATGGAGCAATCAGTTCAGTTCAGTTCAGTTCAGTTGTTCAGTCATGTCTGACTCTTTGTGACCCCATGAATCACAGCACACCAGGCCTCCCTGTCCGTCACCAACTCCTGGAGTTCACCCAAACTCATGTCCATCGAGTTGGTGATGCCGTCCAGCCATCTCATCGTCTGTCTTCCCCTTTTCCTCCTGCCCCCAATCCCTCCCAGCATCAGTCTTTTCCAATGAGTCAACTCATCGTATGAGGTGGCCTAAGTACTGGAGTTTCAGTTTAAGCATCAGTCCTTCCAAAGAACACCCAAGACTGATCTCCTTTAGAATAGACTGGTTGGATCTCCTTGCAGTCCAAGGGACTCTCAAGAGTCTTCTCCAACACCACAGTTTAAAAACATCAATTCTTTAGCACTCAGCTTTCTTCACAGTCCAACTTTCACATCCATACATGGCCACTGGAAAAACCATAGACTAGACGAAGCTTTGTTGGCAAAGTAATGTCTCTGCTTTTGAATATGCTATCTAGGTTGGTCATAACTTTCCTTCCAAGGAGTAAGCGTCTTTTAATTTCATGGCTACATTCACTATCTGCAGTGATTTTGGAGCCCCCCAAAATAAAGTCTGACACTATTTCCACTGTTTCCCCATCTATTTTCCATGAAGTGATGGGACCGGATGCCTTGATCTTCATTTTCTGAACGTTGAGCTTTAAGCCAACTTTTTCACTCTCCTCTTTCACTTTCATCAAGAGGCTTTTTAGTTTCTCTTCATTTTCTGCCATAAGGGTTAGCAATAGCATGTGCATATTAACAGAAATGGTGACTGATGTTAGAAGTTTAGGTTGCTCAGGTTTTGATAAGAGAAGTTTTCTTGCCAAGCTGGCCTGTCAGATCAGATCAGATCAGATCAGTCACTCAGTCGTGTCTGACTCTTTGCAACCCCATGAATCGCAGCACACCAGGCCTCCCTGTCCATCACCAACTCCCGGAGTTCACCCAGACTCACGTCCATCGAGTCAGTGATGCCATCCAGCCATCTCATCCTCTGTCGTCCTCTTCTCCTCCTACCCCCAATCCCTCCCAGCATCAGAGTCTTTTCCAATGAGTCAACTGATCGCATGAGGTGGCCAAAGTACTGGAGTTTCAGTTTAAGCATCAGTCCTTCCAAAGAACACCCAGGACTGATCTCCTTTAGAATAGACTGGTTGGATCTCCTTGCAGTCCAAGGAACTCTCAAGAGTCTTCTCCAACACCACAGTTCAAAAGCATCAATTCTTCGGTGCTCAGCCTTCTTCACAGTCCAACTCTCACATCCATACACGACCACAGGAAAAACCATAGCCTTGACTAGATGAACCTTTTTTGGCAAAGTAATGTCTCTGCTTTTGAATATGCTATCTAGGTTGGTCATAACTTTCCTTCCAAGGAGTAAGCGTCTTTTAATTTCATGGCTGCAGTCACCATCTGCAGTGATTTTGGAGCCCCAAAAATAAAGTCTGACACTGTTTCCACTGTTTCCCCATCTATTTCCCATGAACTGATGGGACTGGATGCCATGATTTTCGTTTTCTGAATGTTGAGCTTTGAGCCAACTTTTTCACTCTCCTCTTTCACTTTCATCAAGAGGCTTTTGAGTTCCTCTTCACTTTCTGCCATAAGGGTGATGTCATCTGCATATCTGAGGTTATTGATATTTCTCATGGCAATCTTGATTCCAGCTTGTGTTTCTTCCAGTCCAGCGTTTCTCATGATGTACTCTGCATATAAGTTAAATAAGCAGGGTGACAATATACAGCCTTGACGTCCTCCTTTTCCAATTTGGAACCAGTCTGTTGTTCCATGTCCAGTTCTAAGTGTTGCTTCCTGACCTGCATACAAATTTCTCAAGAGGCAGATCAGGTGGTCTGGTATTCCCATCTCTTTCAGAATTTTCCACAGTGTATTGTGATCCACACAGTCAAAGGCTTTGGCATAGTCAATAAAGCAGAAATAGATGATCTTCTGAAACTCTCTTGCTTTTTCCATGATCCAGCGGGTGTTGGCAATTTGATCTCTGGTTCCTCTGCCTTTTCTAAAACCAGCTTTAACATCTGGAAGTTCACGGTTCACGTATTGCTGAAGCCTGGCTTGGAGAATTTTGAGCATTATTTTACTAGCGTGTGAGATGAGTGCAATTGTGAGGTAGTTTGAGCATTCTTTGGCATTGCCTTTCTTTGGGATTGGAATGAAAACTGACCTTTTCCAGTCCTGTGGCCACTGCTGAGTTTTCCAAATGTGCTGGAAGCAGCACTTTCACAGCATCATCTTTCAGGATTTGGAATAGCTCAACTGGAATTCTATCACCTCCACTAGCTTTGTTCGTAGTGATGCTTTCTAAGGCCCATTTGACTTCACATTCCAGGATGTCTGGCTCTAGGTCAGTGATCACACCATCAATATTATCTGGGTCGTGAAGATCTTTTTGTAAAGTTCTTCTGTGTATTCTTGCCATCTCTTCTTAATATCTTCTGCTTTTGTTAGGTCCATACCATTTCTGTCCTTTATCGAGCCCATCTTTGCATGAAATGTGCCTTTGGTATCTCTGAAGAGATACCTAGTCTTTCCCATTCTGTTGTTTTCCTCTATTTCTTTGCATTGATCGCTGAAGAAGGCTTTCTTATCTCTTCTTGCTATTCTTTGGAACTCTGCATTCAGATGTTTATATCTTTCCTTTTCTCCTTTGCTTTTTGCTTCTCTTCTTTTCACAGCTTTTGTAAGGCCTCCCCGGACAGCCATTTTGCTTTTTTGCATTTCTTTTCCATGGGAACGGTCTTGATCCCTGTCTCGTGTGCAATGTCACGAACCTCATTCCATAGTTCATCAGGCACTCTATCTATCAGATCTAGGCCCTTAAATCTATTTCTCACTTCCACTGTATAATCATAAGGTATTTGATTTAGGTCATACCTGAATGGTCTAGTGGTTTTCCCTACTTTCTTCGATTTAAGTCTGAATTTGGCAATGAGTTCATGGTCTGAGCCACAGTCAGCTCCTGGTCTTGTTTTTGCTGACTGTACAGAGCTTCTCCATCTTTGGCTGCAAAGAATATAATAAATCTGATTTTGGTGTTGACCATCTGGTGATGTCCATGTGTAGAGTCTTCTCTTGTGTTGTTGGAAGACGGTGTTTGTTATGACCAGTGCATTTTCTTGGCAAAACTCTTTTGTCTTTGCCCTGCTTCATTGCGTATTCCAAGGCCAAATTTGCCTGTTACTCCAGGTGTTTCTTGACTTCCTACTTTTGCATTCCAGTCCTCTATAATGAAAAGGACATCTCTTTTGGGTGTTAGTTCTAAAAGGTCTTATAGGTCTTCATAGAACCATTCAACTTCAGCTTCTTCAGCGTTACTGGTTGGGGCGTAGGGGTACCACAAGCTGGCCTGTGTGGTACACCTCAAATCACGCCAGCTGCCTCAAGTTGGTTATGAGTTGACATAATCCCACAATGTTCAAGGGGTGATGCCATGGTAATGCAAAGTCACACTGGGAAGAGAGACCTAAACCTATTTTATTTATTTAAAAAAATATTTTATCTATCTATTTACTTTGGCTGTGCTGGGTCTTCTAGTTGAAGAGAGCGGTGGCTGCTCTTTGGCTGTGGTGCGTGGGCTTCTCTGGCTGTGGAGCAGACTCTAGGGCTTGCAGGCCTCCGTAGTTGCAGCACGTGGGCTCAGTAGTTGCTGCTCTCAAGCTCTAAAGCTTGGGCTCAGCAGTTGTGGGCTTAGCTGCTCTGAGTCATGTGGGATCTTCCTGGACTAGGGATCGAACCTGTGTCTCCTGTTGCAGGGTGGATTCTTCACCCCTGGATCACCAGGGAAGGCCTGTTGTTGTTCGGTCCCCAAATCGTGACTGACTCTTTGCAACCCCATGGACAGCAGCACACCAGGCCTCCCTGTCCCTCAGTATCTCTCAGACTTTGCCCAAGTTTCACGTCCATTGAATTGGTGATGCCATCCAACCATCTCATCTTTTGTTGCCCTCTTCTTCTTCTGCCTTCTAGGGAAACCCTAGATCTACTTAATTAGGATCCCTGATGCTGTAGCACTTTAGAACTTTTGAAAGGGAAGGACCTTCATTTACTGCCTCATTAAACATGCATCGTACTCTAAAAGCATAGTTATTTTCAACACAGAAATCTGATCATTGTAATGCCTCATCTTACAACCCTTTAATGGGTTTCCATTCTTTTCCTGATGAAGATAAAAATATGTATCAGGCATATTAGGACCTAAATAGAGGAGCCCTTGCCCACTTCTCTGGCTTCTTCTTGCCCCTGCTCCCCAGCAATCTCTGTATTTTCTGAAGCCTCACTGCCTCTCTCAGTACCTCGGCACATCATTTCCAACACGGAGGCTCTGCCTACGTTGGCCTTTGACCTCAAGTGTACTCCAGCCCCACCCCTTCCACTCATCAACTTCTCTCAGTCTACAGTTCTGAGCGAGCATCCCTGCTCCGAGCAGGGGTCCAGGGCCACAGCTCAATGCCCTCGTGGTACCATGTTTCTTTCCTTCAGAACACTTATCTCAGTTTGTTATTATAATGCCTTATTCAATGCCTGGGAGAAGGCAATGGCACCCCACTCCAGTACTCTTGCCTGGAAAATCCCATGGATGGAGGAGCCTGGAAGGCTGCAGTCCACGGGGTCGCTGAGGGTCGGACACGACTGAGTGACTTCACTTTCACTTTTCAGTTTCATGCATTGGAGAAGGAAATGGCAACCCACTCCAGTGTTCTTGCCTGGAGAATCCCAGGGACGGGGGAGCCTGCTGGGCTGCCGTCCAAGGGGTCACACAGAGTCGGACATGACTGAAGCGACTTAGCAGCAGCAGCAGCATTCAATGCCTGTCTTCCTCATTAGTCAGTGAGTTCCCTGAGAGCAGAGTTCTGCTCACAATGGTGTCCCTAACACTCAGAAAGCAGCATGCTGACCAACTGGTTCCAGAAAACTTAGACTGTGGAGTCGGACCATGCAAGGTCAAGTTTCTGCTCTGCCATCTAACTTCTTGACCCTGAGCAGGTTATTTCACTCCATGCCTCAGCTTATTACTCTGTAAAATGGAGTGGGGATTATGATACCCTAGGTAATTAGTTTCCAGTGAGAGTTCAATAAGCCTTTGACTGTGTGGATCACAACAAACTATGGAAAATTCTGAAAGAAATGGGAATACCAGACCACCAGTAGTCATGTATGGATGTGAGAGTTGGACTATAAAGAAAGCTGAGTGCTGAAGAATTGATGCTTTTGAACTGTGGTGTTAGAGAAGACTCTTGAGAGTCCCTTGGACTGCAAGGAGATCCAACCAGTCCATCCTAAAGGAGATCAGTCCTGGGTGTTCACTGGAAGGACTGATGTTGAAGCTGAAACTCCAATACTTTGGCCACCTCACACGAAGAGTTGACTCATTTGAAAAGACGCTGATGCTGGGAAAGATTGAGGGCGGGAGGAGAAAGGGATGACAGAGGATGAGATGGTTGAATTGTGTCACCGACTCAACGGACATGAATTTGAGCAAGCTCCGGGAGTTGGTGATGGATGGGGAGGCCTGGCATGCTGCAGTCCATGGGGCCACAAGGAGTGAGACACAACTGAGCAACTGAACTGAACTGAACTGATAGTTCAGTAAGTAAATTTATGTAACTTTTTAAAAAAATTATTGGAGTATAATTGATTTACAATGTTGTGTTAGTTTCAGATATACAGCAAGGTGATCAGTTATACGTATACATAGATCCATTCTTTAGGTTCTTTTCCCACATAGGCTATTGCAGACTACTGAGTAGAGTTCCCTGTGCTATACAGTAGGTCTTTATTCATTATCTACTTTATATATACTAGTGTGTATATATAAAGTGTATATATAAAGTCGACCCCAATCTTCCTATTTATCCCTCCTCCCTCTTATCCTGTGGTAATTCCCATTTTGCTTATTATGTTAAATTAGATATTTAGAGGGTTATTACGTAAAAGACAGAAAACCTTCCTTTGTCTCTCAATGCTAATGAAGAGAAGACCTCTATTAGAAAATAGTTTTCAGCTATATATCAAAATAATTCCCCCTGTCAGGACTGTTGGTCTTCACTGAGATGTTATGGCTGACTGGAGACCTTTAAGTATAAGACCAATGTGCCTCTCTCTGGAGTGAATGCTGCCTGGCTTGTAGGGTGTGGACAGAATGAGTTTTGAACATCTGAGAAATCCCTCCATGATGAAAGCATAATCTGAGGTGGAATATCCTTAGAGGGGAGACTGGGGAGGACCCATGGCACCCTTACCTTATCATCTCTTGATTTCTTACTCCAAGCCAGAGCAGGGACAGGTGGTGAGAAGGTGCCCCAGTTCTTTCTGTTTTGGAGACTTTGCCAGCGTCCTTGCTGGCAGCAGCAGGCACCCTGGACTTCCTTGCTGAGTAGGCAGTGGGCTGGTTGACATCAGTGGGTGATCAGCAGGTAGGCGAGATGCCTCATAATGCCACCTGCAGAAAGAGATGGATAGAGCAACTCTGGAATAAAGAGTAGGACTTCCCAGGTGGCACTAGCAGTCAAGAACCCACCTGCCACTACAGGAGTCATTAAAGAGACAGGTTTGATCCCTGAGTCAGGAAGATTCCCTGGAGGAAGGCATGGCAACCCACTCCAGTATTCTTGCCTGGAGAATCCCATGGACAGAGGAGCCTGGCAGGCTACAGTCCATGGGGTCACAAAGACCTGGGCACGACTGAAGCAATTTAGCATGTACACGAGGTAGAGTAATCAGCCAGGGAGAGACCCCTGTACTATTTCTCTGTGGGGCTTCTTTGTGTTAATTCTAGTACCCAAAGCATATCAAAATATGCTTCTGATCATTTGTGCTCCCTGGCAAAGAAGACTTTCTGAAACCCCAGCAGCGTAGCTGAGAGTACAAGAGGCAATTTAATGCTGAGAGAATGAAATAATGTTTCCAGGTCCTGTTATCCTTCAGCCAGGAAGGAGTCCTGTACAGGGCAGGTGTGGAGATTAATGAATTAGACTAATTAAGGGCATCCTTGCAAATTAGTACTGGCCTAGCAGTTATCAAAAAAAAAAAAAAAAGCTTTGCCTTCTTCAAACCCAGATGGTGATCATAAATATAACTCACTTGAGTGGAGTTTACAACTAGTAACAAACGGGAATTACCTTTTAAGTGACCCAGAGCGTGACCTCAGCTCCTAATTATCTAACAGAAAGCCAGACTCTATTTCTTATATGATCATTTTCCTAAACTAGGAATTCTTCTATGAAGAATTTTAGAACCTCATGACTGTAAAGCCTTTGACCAAAAAAGTTTCTACCAGTAAAACCACCCTTCTCCTAGCAGGAAAGGCTATGTTCAGTAATAAGATCAACTTAGTCTCTAGGTTTGGGGTGCGGCCTTATAGGAGTTCTTCACTGAGCAAAGGCTAGTTCTGATCCATCTTTCCTCCAGCATCCATCCTCCTCTCCTGATGCCAAGCATAAATCCTATCCATTTCTTCATTGCTACTTCCACAGCCATTTATTCATTAATAACACACCCTGGTATTAGATGCTAAAGAAACAAAAAGAACAAGGCTCAGAATCTATTTGCAAGAATTCTGTAATCAGATTTCTGAATTTATCAAATAAAACAGCTTATTTCAAGCCCTTCCTAAATATCTGACTTAGGCTTTAGGGGGGGAAAAAATCCCTTGCCTCATGGAGACTATATTTAAGCAGGGATGACAAAGCAAAAAACCAAAAAAAAGTTGGGAAAATAAATACTATGTCAGATAGTGACATATGTTATGGAGACATGCAAGCAGGGGAATGGTTTAAGAGCTGCAGAGAGTAGAATTTCAACTAGAGTGGGCTGGGAAGCAGATGAGGAAGGAAGACACACAGAAGTCTGGGGGAGGGGCCTTCTGCAGGTTTCAGCCATCGTAGGGATATGGAGGGAAGGAAGAGTGTGCCAAGGTCAAGGGCGAAGGGAGAGTTGGTTGCCATGTAACCGTGCTGGTCCCAGAGGAAGTAAGAAAGTTTTGAGAGAGTGAATTAGTATAGAACGTGGTGGTCAAAGAGTGGTCCATACCAGCAACAGCAGCATCACCTGGGAGCTCATTGGAAATGCAGACACTCAGGTTCTATCTGAGACCTACTGGATCAGGAACTCCAGTGGGAACCAGAAACCTGGGCTTTCACAAGCCCTCCTGGCTGTGAATCAAGTTTAATTCTCAAGTTTGAGAATCCCTGGTGTGAAGGAAGCACAGAGCAGCATAGAGAGAGAGAGGCGGGGGAGGGGACAGACAGACTTGGAGGATGCGGGGGAAGGGACTTTGCAGTTTGGACAGTGCTAAGAAGCGGAGAAGGCAGTGGCACCCCACTCCAGTACTCTTGCCTGGAAAATCCCACGGATGGAGGAGCCTGGTAGGCTGCAGTCCATGGGGTCGCGAAGAGTCGGACACGACTAAGTGACTTCACTTTCACTTTTCAGTTTCATGCATTGGAGAAGGAAATGGCAACCCACTCCAGTGTTCTTGCCTGGAGAATCCGAGGGATGGCAGAGCCTGGTGGGCTGCCGTCTATGGGGTCGCACAGAGTCGGACAAGAGTGAAGCGACTTAGCAGCAAGAATGCAAAGCAGGGGACCTGGATTTGATCCCTGGGTTGGGAAGATCCCCTGGGGGAGGGCATGGCAACCCACTTCAATATTCTCCAGGTGAGAATATTGACACCAGGACAGACAAGCCTGGTGGGCTAGTCCATGGGGTCGCAAAGAGTCGGACACGACTGAGTGATTAAACACAGCATGCCAGAATGACAAAGATAAAAAGCCAGTTGGGATTCATGGTCCTCAAATTTTCATGTGAAATTCTATGGTCAATTACATCAGTGCAGGGACAGACCGGGGTTTTAGGTAGTTCCCCACCAAAACAATGAAACTGATGACTTAGGACCTCCATTCAGGAGACTTTCATCACAGCAGCCAAGGAAGCCATTGCAGAAGGGATAGATGCTTCCCAGGATGCTTATTTCTTAGTAAAAAGAGCAACCACTGCTGGGGGATAAGAAAGCTCCCTCCTGCCCTTGGAGTCACTCCTTTTCATTTAAATAAGACTATTTCCCCCTGCCCCGCTCTTGCCCTGTGTTTCAATCTCTGTCTCATGGCACTGGGAAAAACATGATCAAGTAGAGACCCAGTAACAGTGATTTTTTAAAAATAATATCTAGTATTGTCCAGCTCTCTCCCTCCCTCACTTCCAAACACCATGGGTGATCACGTATTTCAGATCTGCTGGCCACCATATCTGGGGAGCTTCTGTGCTGCTGTTCCCTCTCCCTGGTCTGCTCTGCCACAGATGTCCCCAGCTCATTCTCTCCGCTTCTCCAAGCCTCAGCTTGATTGTCATCTTTCCAGTGATTCCCTCATATTTAAAATTGCAGTGCCTCATCCAGCACTCCCAGTATTCCTTCTCCTGTTTTACTTTTTAACACACCGTATTTTACTTATATATTATGTCTATTGCTTCACTGAATGAGTCTTACCACCAGACTGTATCCTAAAATGAGAACTTTTATCAAAGTTTCTCCCTTATGTAGCCCAAGTACATAGAAAAATGTCAAGCATGTGGTAAGCCCTCAGTTAAAAATGTTTTAGAATGAATCAATGAGTCAGTAAATGTGTACTTGCTCCTTCCAGACATCATGTAAAAGAAAGGCTTTACATTCATCATCACTTTTAGCCTCACAGTACTCTTGGAAGATATGCATTATTGATCATCAATGAACAAACAAGGAAACTAAAACCCAGAGAGGTTAAGTAACTTGTCCAAGGTCACACAGCCAGTGGAGCCCAACTCCATTCGGTGCTATGGTGCCTGTTCTAAAACCATACCTTTGGGCCTGGGGCCTTTAATCCCAACCCTGTTGATTTATTCTGCTGCCCAGGAGTTCTTAACTCCCTTCTCTCTCTCTTTTTTTTTCTTTTTTGTGATGAGGCTGCATATGTTGACATGTTGCCATCTCTTCACTGGCATTTTAACTATTCCTGAACACCCTGCATGTCAAGAGAGGAAAGACCCATATGTATTTTGGATAGCTCAAGACTTCTGGGAAGCTGAAAGCTGGGTAAATGATAACCAAAAATACCTTAGAGTCTTTAACATTCTTTGAGTTAGTGAATTCCTCAGATGCTTTGAAAACTAATGAAATAATATCCATAAATTCCCTCAGTGGAGCTAGGAAGAGCCAGAAATACTCAGTCTCTAGAAGCCTAGCATGTAGATCTTTCTGAATATAGCATCCCATTTACTGATGTAGGCTTTTAAGCACACCCTGGAGTTAGGTTACCTTGGTTTTAAGAGATTTATCATGAAACTTGGGCCTATCTCACCTGGTCTCGGACACAAATGCTGATGCTAACGGCCTTCTCTAGTTGGATATTACATGCCGGAAAACACCTTCTCGTCATCACTGTTCCTCAGCAGAATGTCACCACCAGGGCCGGAGCCTGGGATGCTATGTCCCATCACCAGAAATAAGAATAGACTGACATCAGTAAAAGGGAGAAGGAACCCCAGACCTCCCTGTCGGGGCCCTGATCTCATCACATGCGTTTTCCTCTATAGGTCATCCTTCTCTAAGTGCGCACTCCCTGTCTCCCATTGAACACAGCACAGCTCTTAGGATAGTCCCTCTGCTTCTTTCCATCCCTACTGCAGAAATGACAGACTTCCTGCATATTGACTCAACTCTTTCTCATGTAGCATCTATGGGTCAGCCAGGAAAATGTCCTCTGCCAGAAGTAATCACTCCAGAAAACATCCCCCAAGACCCTGCCTCCTGCATGTTAAATTGGTTAAACACTGCCATCCCCTGAACATTGATACAAGAGAGCAATGGGAGATAGATAACATTTTCAACCCTGACTCCAGCCCACACGGGCTATGCAACCTTGGGCAGACAACCTGGCCTCTGTGACTGTCCTCATTTGTAGGACAAGAACATTCATAATCATTGTGCAGTGCTCGTGTGAGGATTAGAATTCATAGGTGTAACGTTCTTGGCAGTCAATAGGCTGTTAACAAATACCAGAGCTGTTTATAATCTATATAATTTTATTTATATTCTTTATATTCTATTAATATATAACAAATAACAGAGATCTTTATAGTCTAAATCACTGTCCACTTTATTTCTTGGTCTTATTTTAACAACCTGATAATTTTAAAGTCCTGAAAATCCAAATGAATTTCTGGACTAAAATTATTTTTATTGCAGCTAAAGATGCTGGTTACAAGGGTTTAACTGCTAATGGGTTGGTATAACCTGGTCTAGAGATACATCACCAGAAACCCTCCCCCAAAATAGACTCAAATGACTCCCAAAGTCATGAATTTCACCCATTGAGCTAACATTTTTGAATCTATTACAGTGTCTAGCCTTATTCTGGACTTCCTTGGCAGCTCAGATGGTAAAGTGTCTGTCTACAATGCGGGAGACCAGGGTTCGATCCCTGGTTTGGGAAGATCTGCTAGAGAAGGAAATGGCAATCCACTCCAGTACTATTGCCTGGAAAATCCCATGGACAGAGGAGGCTGGTAGACTACAGTCCATGGGGTTGCAAAGAGTTGGACATGACTGAGCGACTTCACTTACTTACTTAGCCTTATTCTGGCCACTCAGGACACTAAAGAAGTAATATCTGGCTCCTGGACAATGAGCAGGATAGAATAAAAAATGAAATCACTGCAGTGTTTGGGCAGAGGTAAAAATTGTAGTCATTCCAACCCAGGAAACTCACAATGATGGCTCTGTCGTTACCAGCAGCCTTGAATTCATTTGAAATTTTGACAAGGAATCAGGGCCTTTTGGCCAACAGGGAGTCAGGTAGGCAAAGTCTGACTCCGAGGCCTGAAGAGCTTGGCTTCTCCGTCCCCAGATTTATCTCTGGGTCCAAGACAAAGCATTGCTTTCCCAGTAATCAGTTCCCAGCCGTTTAGGAAGGAAGTGTGAACAAATGTCCTTTCTGACAGGTTTAAAGAGAAAGTATTTAATGATAAAGTGCTTTGAGCTCCCCAGGAAAGAATGCCAAGACTACACAAAATCACTGCCACTCTGCCACATCACCAGCTTTGGGCTTATCAATGCATACCCTGGAGGCAGAAATCTAAGGGGTATAAATTAAAGCAAAAGATCACTCGTTTGGAACTGTGGAATGCACTGGATTCAATGGACATGTCAGCACACATCCAGCACCGCAAGCTTGCCTTCCCAGCTGTCTGGGTGGCCCTAGCAAAGGAACTGCATTCCTGTGGCCACAGAGTCAGGTTCCCTTTGGCACTGCAGCTACTCCAGGTCTTCATGTAGCTGGAACCATGACCTGGCCGTGCCTCACTTCATCCCTGAGCCACATGCTGCTCCCCACTGCTCAGGGCTTCCACACTGCTTATGCAGAATCCCATTTGTACCCAAACTATGTGGCCTAGAGGTGCAGGGGAGTTAATGTCTCCCAGGGGCAAGTGTGAAAGTCCCGTGGACTGATCCTGGATGGGAGCTGGATGTAAAGTCTTCTTCCTTTTTCCCTGTGGAGGGACTGGTGGGAACCGGGTAGCTTCATACATCCTCTCCTGCAAAACCACCATCAGTTCCTTAGAGCAATTTCTAATATTTTACTCTGCCTCCTTTCTTGCCTCATTTCTCTCTATCCTCCCTTCTGCTTCCCTGGGACTGCATTTGCCAATACAGTATCAATCTATGAGCTTCTGCCTCCGGCTCTGTATTTTTAGGAAACATGGGTGAAGACAAAGAAAATTATCACTGCAGTTCACCTTAGAGTGATTCTGTTTGAAGCCTTTCATTTTATAGACAAGAAAACTGAAACTTGATGGAGCAGAAATAAAGTAAATTACTCAAACCATTTTTCTCCAGGCTTTAGGTTGAGTATTCTTTAAGTATCAAACACACACACATATACACATGCATATATATCCAAATACACACTTATATGCATATATACACATACATGCTTATATTTATAATCATTTATATATATATATACACAAAAGTGATTTATATGTATATAAATATATACATATATATATATGTATATATATATAGGCTTTCTCAGAGAAGGCGATGGCACCCCACTCCAGTACTCTTGCCTGGAAAATCCCATGGACAGAGGAGCCTGGTAGGCTGCAGTCCATGGGGTCGCTCAAAGTCGGACAGGACTGAGCGACTTCACTTTCACTTTTCACTTTCATGCATTGGAGAAGGAAATGGCAACCCACTCCAGTGTTCTTGCCTGGAGAATCCCAGGGACAGGGGAGCCTGGTGGGCTGCCGTCTATGGAGTCGCACAGAGTTGGACACAACTGAAGTGACTTAGCAGCAGCAGCAGCAGCATGGGCTTCCTAAGAGATGCTGGTTCAATCCCTCATTCAGGAAGACTCCCCTGGAGAAGGGTGTTGCAGCCCACTCCAGTTTTCTTGCCTGGAGAAGTCCCATGGACAGAGGAGGCTGGTGGGCTACAGTACACAGGGTCACAAAGAGTCAGACACAACTGAAGCAACTTAACGTGCGTGCACACACACACACACCCCGACACACACATATATAAAATCTTATTTATGTGCCTTTTCTCCCCTTGTCAGAAATAGCAGACAAGATCTACAATCTCTTCAATGGCTATACCAGTGGGAAGGAGCAGCAGACGGCCTACAACACGCTTCTGGATCTGGGCTCCCCAACTCTCCATCGAGTCCTCTACCACTATAACCAGCATTATGAGAGTTTTGGAGAATTCACCTGGCGGTGTGAGGATGAATTGGGCCCCAGGTAATCAATAAGCTTCATCGTCTCTTTTATAGACCTCAGCTCTTGGAAACGTTGTACCTCTTCCACTATAGTACTGCCTTCATGAATTTGCAGATATCCTGGATGAGCCTAGGTGCCTGGAGAAGTAGGTCCCATGCTTTTAGGCAGCTCAGTTCATACAGATTCGTTATGGATAAGCTGTATTAAGGAGTCAAGTCATGGATGCATTTCCTGAACTCTGAAAAAAACCTTTGCCCTTAAGCTGTTTTACCCATTCTTTATCATGCTGATGCAGCATTCCAAAGGCTAAACTGTAGGAGCCAAAAGCTTAGTCTTTTGAAAGAAAATTAGAAATTTTATTGAAGGGGTTATCCAAAAAATTCATTGTATATGAACTTTGCAGGTGTTATGTGCATATACAGATTTATTTTTTAAATTAGTTGATCAGTTAATTTTTATTTTTGGCTGCACTGGATCTTCGTTGCTTTGGGAGGGCTTTCTCACGTTGCAGAGAGCAAGGACTGCTCTTCCTCGCAGCGCGCGAGCTTCTCGTTGCGGTGGCTTCTTCTGTGGCGGAGCACGGGCTCTAGGGCATGGGCCTCAGTAGTGGTGGCACAAGGACTTAGTTGCCCCATGACACATGGGATCTTCCTGGGCCAGGGATCCAGCCGGTGCCCCTTGCACTGGCAGGCGGATTCTTAACCACTGGACCACCAGGGTAGTCCGTACAGATATATTTTGAGCTAAATTCTGTGTTCTCTTGAAAGGCAGAGTAGGGATAGCCAATGACCCACCCTGGCATCTAACTTGGCCAAAGTTAGGATAATGTAGTGTTTGTCAAACCACCGTGGCCCCGAGGCTACAACTTCCTAAACTTCCTCTGCTTTTAGGTTATATAACTCAAGAGATAGGTTATATATACCAAATCAGATTGATTATATTCTTTGCAGCCAGAGATGGAGAAGCTCTATACAGTCAGCAAAGCAAGACCTGGAGCTGACTGTAGCTCAGACCATCGGCTCCTTATTGCAAAATTCAGGCATAAATTGAAGAAAATAGGGAAAACCACTAGGCCATTCAGGCATGACCTAAGTCAGATCCTTTGTGATTTTACAGTAGAGGTGACACATAGATTCAAGGGATTAGAGCTGGTAGACAGAGTGCCTGAAGAACTATGGATGAAGGTTCACAACATTGTATAGGAGGCGGTGACCAAACCCATCTCAAAGAAAAAGAAATGCAAGAAGGCAAAGTGGTGTCTGACGAGGCCTTACAGATAGCTGAGAAAAAGAAGAGAAGGGAAAGGAGAAAGGGAAAGATATGCCCACTGAATGCAGAGTTCCAGAGAATAGCAAGTGGAGATAAGAAAGCCTTCTTATGTGAACAGTGCAAAGAAATGGAGGAATACAATAGAAAGGGAAAATCTAGAGATCTCTTCAAGAAAATTGGAAATACCAAGGGAACATTTCATGCAAGGATGGGCACAATATAGGACAGAAACAGAAAGGACCTAACAGAAGCAAAAGAGATTAAGAAGAGGTGGCAAGAATATGCAGAAGAACTATAAAAAAAAAAAAGGGTCTTGGATAATCAAGATAGTGTGGTCACTCACCTAGAGCCCGACATCCTGGAATGTGAAGTCAAGTGGGCCTTAGGAAGCATTACTACAAACAAAGCTAGTGGAGGTAATGGAATTCCAGTTGAGCTATTTCAAATCCTGAAAGATGATGCTGTGAAAGTGCTACACTCAATATGCCAGCAAATTTGGAAACTCAACAGTGGCCACAGGACTGGAAAAGGTCAGTTTTCACTTCAATCCCAAAGAAAGGCAATGCCAAAGAATGCTCAAACTACTGCACAATTGCACTCATCTCACATGCTAGGAAGGTAATTCTCAAAATTCTCCAAGTGAGGCTTCAATAGCCTCACTTCAGCAAACTGAGAACTTCCAGATGTATAATCTGGATTTTAAAAAGGCAGGGGAACCAGAGATCAAATTGCCAACATCTGTTGGATCATAGAAAAAGCAAAGGAATTCCAGGAAAGCATCTCTACTTCTGCTTCACTGACTATGCTAAAGTGTTTGACTATGTGGATCACAACAAACTGGAAAATTCTTAGAGAAACGGGAATGCCAGAGCACCTTACCTGTCTCCTGTGAAACTTTTATGCTGAAGCAACAGTTAGAACTGGACTTGGAACAACAAACTGGTTCCAAATTGGGAAAGGATTACATCAAGGCTGTATATTGTCACCTTGCTTATTTAACTTCTATGCAGAGTACATCATGTGAAATGCCAAGCTGAATGATTCACAAGCTGGAACCAAGATTGCTGGAAGAAATATCAACAACCTTAGATACATAGATGATACCACTCTAATAGCAGAAAGCAAAGAGGAACTAAAGAGCCTCGATGAGGATGAAAGAGGAGAGTGAAAAGCCAGCTTAAAACTCAACATTCAAAAAACTAAGATCATGACATCCAGTCCCATCATTTCATGCAAATGGATGGGGATTGTGGAAACAGTGACAGATTTTATTTTCTTGGGCTCCAAAATCACTGTGGATGATGACTGCAGCCATGAAATTAAAAGATGCTTGCTCCTTGAAAGGAAAGCTATGACAAACCTAGATGGCATATTGAAAAGCAGAGATACCACTTTGCTAGCAAAGGTCCATATAGTCAAAGCCATGGTTTTTCCAGTAGTCATGCATGTATGTGAGATTTGGACCATAGTCATGCCTGGATGTGAGAGTTGAGCTGTGACGAAGACTGAGTGCTGAAGAATTAATGCTTCTGAACTGTGGTGCTGGAGAAGACTTTGAGAGACCCTTGGACAGCAAGGAGATCAAACCAGTCAACCCTAAAGGAAATCAACCCCGGATATTTATTGAAGGACTGATGCTGAAGCTCCAATATTTTGGCCACCTGATGCTGACTTATTGGAAAAGACCTTCATGCTGGGATTGAGGGCAGGAGAAGAGGGTGACAGAGGATGAGATGGTTGGATGGCATCACCAACTCAATGGACGTTAATTTGAGCAAACTCCGGGAAATAGTGATGGGCAGGGAAGCCTGGCATACTGCAGTCCATGCGGTCGTAAAGAGTTAGACAGAATTTAGCGACTGAACAAAAACAACAACTCAGATAGAGTTCTTGGCAAGAGAGGAATGGGGGGAATGTGTAGAGTCCCCTTTCATCTGTTCCATTCATCATGGCTGTGCACTGCTGCTCTGAGAAGAGAAGATTTCCCTGGCAATAATGGAATTTTCAGATAGACACAGTGAAGAGGCTTTTCGTGTAGAATGTTGGGACTTCTATGTTCCCAAACTATGTAAGAGTTCATAAACGAGCAAAAATAAGGCAAGGAAGGAAAGAAGGAGGGGAGAGAAGAAGGAAGAGAAAGAAAAAGAAGAGAAAATAAATGAAGAAAATCAACATAGTAGTATCCTTTGGCACTCAGAATTCTTGCTGTCCTGCCAATGAGATGAACAAAGGTATCACCCAGAGGTTATCCCAACCATCTGGCCTCTCATCAGACTGAAGGGTGACTTGGCCTCACGGTGCCTCTTGTGACCTGAAATTATAAACTCTCTTAGGAGACCCTCATGTAGGACATCTGTCCTCCACCACCTATTCTCTTACTTTTGAAGGAAGGAGAGAATTTAGGATTATCTTCCTAAAATAAAATGATTTTATGTGTAAGATCAGGAAGAATCTTTTGGCATTCCGTAAACTATTTCCTGAAATTTATGAAGGTTGATAGTCCTTGGGTAAACAGATGCCATGGCTATGGATGGGATGCAGACAGCACTATATAAGGGCCTTTTAATTTGTTTTGTCTCAGTTTTGGTAAAAAGCAAACCCTGGGTTAGAAAGTAGATACATGTTAAGAAATATCTTCCTTGTTCCATACCTTACCCTTACTCCTGCCCTCATTATTACTCATAATGGGTATCATCCCTTCTCTCCAGCTCTGTCCCCCTTTCCCTCTGTGCTCGCTGCTTTCCTTTTGGTTTCCTGCTCCCTGCCTTCTTCTCTCTGACATTTGTGGAGTGTGCATATATGCAGTTCTTTGTCAGGAAATGTAAATGTCACAATTTGAGTAGCACTAACCTTGCATGCATCATCTCGATGGAAGGCAGTATGGATTGCTTTTAAAATTTCTCTCTTGTAACTCAAGAGTCAGAAGGAAAATTGATTAATGAAAGTGAGCAGGGGAAAAAAAAGTAGATCTCACTGTAAAGTAAGGCCTGCTGCTGACTTGACACTCTTCTCAAAACTCTTCCCAGAAGATTCTCTCATGTGTAATATTGGGTTTTCAAGGCTATATATTTGGGGGAAATTGTAGTTTCATTATCCCATGGAAAATAAAATTTTATTTTTCAGTGTTATGGATCCGAGGGAGAACCACAGGAAACAACAAGTCTCTTGCCTTGAGATGCATCAACCCACTTTCGAGTTAGCTGTGAGAATGAATAGAAAAGGGTCGGTGGGTACATGTGTCCTGCAAGCAAGGAGAAAGGGTTGGTTCAATTCAATCCAGTTGCATCCAAATTCATGGAGGCCTCCAGATTGAGTTGAGAGTTGAACTATCTTGAGGACAGCATTGGTTGCCTCACTCTTAAGAAAGAAGAAAGCTGCAGGCTCTGAGATAGTCAAGGGCAGACCCAAATTAATTATTTTCTTTTTTTAAGCGAGTGATGATAATAGCCACAAAACTCCATGGGCTAATTGAATCCATTTGTTTGAAAGAATGGCTAGGATGTGTTCCTTTATCCATCTCCTCAAGATGCAGATGCAGAGGCTGCCCTTCGGTCTTCCTTCCCTCGCCCTTCATCCACCTCCCAAGAATGTGTCAGCAGCTAATGACATGCAGCAGGACAGATTAAGAGGAAGGCCACCAAAGACCCTGTTGCTGACGGCTTTTGGAAAGGCTGCTTGGCCAAACGGCAGAGGCTGATGGGCAGAGGAGAGACAATCTGAATAAGATGTGACTTAGTGGGCAGAGTGTTTATTTGATTTTCTCTGACCCACCACTGAAGTGGGAGAAGATGCAGCTGGCCCCCGATGACCTCACACTCCGACGGCCCCTTGACTTTGCTGCCGCAGCTCAATACCTTGCCTCCAACATCATCCCCCCTGCAATCCCTCACTTGCCCTCCTAGGAATGCGGTGAGCTCACCCCTGTTGTGCTCAGAGCCAGGACGGAAGAAGAGGCTTGAAATGAACGTGCTTCTTGTTCTTGAGAGCTCATTCTAAACTCAACGTGTAAACTTCCAGTTTCTGGAGAGAGTTGTGGACTGAATTAGAAAAGAGATGATTCCTCCCATGTAAATACCGCAAGGGGTCCTGCTCCCTGAGCTTTCCAGAACAGATTTTACAGCTTTGCATGGGCTTGTTGGAATAAGAGACTATTCCTTCATGGGTCTCTGGTCACCCGTGGGTTTTGGAAGAAGGGAAAGAACAGAGCTAAATGAAGGGGACCCCATTCCTTCATTTATTCCTAAGTGTTCAGAGTCAAAGCCAGTGTGGGCTGAAAACTGGTTATCAGGGGGTCCTGTCTCTAACATCAGAAGTAGAGGCCAGGGAGAAGCTATACACCGATTAACAAGATCGTGGTGACAGCCAGCTTCCCCGGGCTACATGCAGGATCCCACTCTCTATTCTTAGCCCGGTGGGATCACTCCTTTCTAGCATGTGTGAACCTGGGGAGACCTTGCCCTCCTCTGTCTGGTTCTCTGGTTCTGGTTCTGGTTCTCTGGATCTGCAACAGCTCAGGTGCTATCTCATCACCTCCTTGTCTTCCTGCTCTTTGGATGGGGGCCTCCTGACTTTAGAGGGGGATTACAAAACAGAGCAGGCACTCACCTGGGGATTAATTAGGTGATGTGTGCTACTGAGAGTCTGCATTTTCCCAAAGAATGACCCTGTGTAGTATGCACTGAGGACTTTATTGTTGGCGCCCTTATCACACTATAATTACCTTCAGACAGGCATAATTAGTTACATTTGATATCCCCCGAGTGCAATATATTGGCTGCTTCTACTCAGTTCAGAAATAGCCTTGAAAAGGGAAATATCCAGTCAAACATATTATGTTTGTCATTTAATGATGATAAATTACTGGCTTTAAAGTAAATTGATCTGACTTGCCTTTCAAAACTGACAACTCCATGGTTTTAAGAGGGCATGAATTTCTAAAGTATTAGTCATTTTTTCTTATTTGTCCTCATTGCGTTTTGTTTCTTTGTTTCATCTCGGTGCCCTACTTTGCTCACCCGGCCTTATTAATTAATTATTTCACTCATTCATTTTTCCCTTACTTATGTTTTTTTATTGGAGGATAATTGCTTTACAATATCGTGTTGGCGTCTGCCATACGTCAACATGAGTCAGCCACAGGTATACATATGTCCCCTCCCTCCTTAACCCGCCCTCCCATTTCCCACCCCATCCCACCCCTCTAGGGCATCATTCCACAGAGCACTGGGTTGAGCTCCCTGTGTTACACAGCAATTCCCACTGGCTATCTATTTTCCATATGGTAATGTATGTTTCCATGCTACTCTCTCCGTTCGTCCCACCCTCTCCTTCCACCCCCACTCCCATGTCTATAAATGTGTTTTCTAGGTCTGTGTCTCCATTGCTGCCTTGCAAATAGGTTCATCAGTATCATCTTTCTAGATTCCATAAGTAAGCATGCATTAATATACAGTATTTGTCTTTCTCTTTCTGACTTGCTTCACTCTGTGTCATAGGCTCTAGGTTCATCCACATCATTAGGACTGACTGGAATGCATTCTTTTTTATAGCTGAGTAATATTTCATTGTGTATAAAAACCACAATGTATGTATCCACTCATCTGTGGATGGACATTTAGATCGTGTCTGTGTCCTAGCTACTGTAAAAGGTGCTGCTGCGAACATTCACTCATTCTTGATGAGCATTTATGGAAGTTCCCCCCACCGGCCCGCCCCTGTTTCTAAGCATTAAACATGGAACAGTAAGCAAAACAGACTGGGCTCTGCCCTCTTGGAGCTTACAATTTCACACTATTTGTCCTTGCTGTCTTCTTGTCTTTCTAACTTAAGCATCCTCTGTGCTTGCTCCATAGGAAAGCTGGCCTCATCCTTTCTCAGCTTGGAGATCTCAGCGGTTGGTGCAATGGACTCCTCCAGGAACCCAAGATAGGCTTGCGACGCAGCTCCCTCAAGTACCTGGGCTGCCGCTACAGCGAGATCAAGCCCTATGGACTTGACTGGTCAGAGCTCAGCCGGGACCTCAGGAAGACGTGCGAGGAGCAGACCCTGAGTATCCCCTACAACGATTACGGGGACAGCAAAGACATCTAGTGCAATGATGCCAGAGAGTGGCTGCCGAAAGGGAGCAGGAGAGAGGAGGGGAATGTCTGGGTTGGCGTGCGGATTTTTAATATTTTTTAATGGAACATTCAAACCTCCACAAGCAACATCTAAACCGGGGAGAAGGTGACCCTTGCTCCCTGCGGAACTTCTTTGGTATCATGTTCTCCATCTGCGTGGTCAGTAAGCCTGCTACCCAGGGCTTCATAAATTTCTCTTTAGGGGGTTACTTTGGGGCTTGTTTTGCAGTTAGTTTATTTTGTTCATTTTTTGTCCAAGAGGTTCATCAGAATGCTCGAGTTCTGCCATGCTGCTCATGAAAGGGCCACTTGGTTGGTGCACCTGTGCTGAATTCCTAAGTCCCATGCAACTAGGGACAGAGATGAGGCCAGAAAGTTGTCAGAACAGCCTCAGGCCGTACTCTCACATGTCCTCCAGAAACTCTCATGCTGGGAACCTAATCTCTGCTCACAGAGAATGACAAGAAAGCTGGGAAGGTGGCTGCTCTGTGGGTCTTGTGATTGCTCCCCAGGCCTTCCGATTGCTCTCTTCACACCTCACAGGTGAGCTCAGCCTCCAAAAGCCTCCTGGCTTTTTGGGTCCTCCCTTATTTTAAGGAGATCAAACCAGTCAATCCTAAAGGAAATCAATCCTGAATATTCATTGGAAGGACTGATGCTGAAGCTGAAGCTCCAATACTTTGGCCACCTGATGCAAAGGGCCAACTCATTGGAAAAGACCCTGGTGGTAGGAAAGATTGAAGCAGGAGGAGAAGACAACAGAGGATGCGATGGTTGGATGGTGTCACCGACTCAATGGACATGAGTTTGAGCAGACTTCTGGAGATGGTAAAGGATAGGGAAGCCTGGTGTGCTGCAGTCCATGGGGTCGCAAAGAGTCAGACAGGACTGAGCTACTGAACAATAACAATCTTTTAAGACAGGACTGGAATTAAATCTCCTTCCAGAAGAACTCTGCCCTTTCCTCCTCCAAACAATATGATCTTTAAGAGGCAACATAATGTACCCGTGGAGCAGTCTACCTGGGAGTCTAGTTAACAGTCCACATTCTGTGGACTGAAACTATGAAAGTATAGTTTCTTCTTTTAAAAACTCCAGCACCTCCAGGGTGAGCTTCTCCAGACCAGCAGTACACATCACACACCTGGAATCTGTGGTCTCCACAGCCTTTATCCTGCACAGACCAGTCCTGGCTGATGCCTGCTTTGGTCAGGTGGGCTCCAGACCTCCGTGGCAGTGTTGTAATGAACTGAAGTTATTACCCCTCAGAAAACCCTTCCATCCACTCCCCCACACCCCCTGTGCCAGATTTCCTTAATTATGTTGCTAGTTTTGCAAATCATTTCTCTGGATGAGAATTCCACCATTTTAACCCCCTTCTAGTTGCAGAAGCATTAGCAGTGCTGTGTAGGTGAGCTCCCCTGACTGCAGGTAAAGATCAGGTCATTGTTTCTGCTCGGTTCCCTGAGCATTAGCACTGGCATGAATAGGTGCCCAACCAGAGGGAAACCTAGCCCCTCAGAAAGAGCTCTGCAGGGTCCTGTGGACCAGTAACGGCCTTAACTGTCCCCACACATGCACCTCAGAGGCCTGAACACATGCTTTCAGCCAACCTGCCTTTGACCAGGACTCTGCACTTAGAAACACAAGGGAAGTAGACAAGAATCTTTAAAGCCCATTGTTGAACCCTATTGATGTTTTTCTAAATGGTTAGAATGACATGCGTGCTAAGTTGGTTCAGTCGTGTCTTACTGTTTGTGATCCCATGGACTGTAGCCTGCCAGGCTCCTCTGTCCTTGGGATTTTCCAGGCAAGAATACTGGAGTGGATTGTCATGCCCTCCTCCAAGGGATCGTCCTGACCCAGGGATGGAATTGGCGTCTCTATGTCTCCTGCATTGGCAGGTGGGTCTAGCGCCACCTGGGAAGCCCGGTTAGAATGACAGAGCTCGTTTATTGAGTGCTTACTGTGTGCCAGACACTGCTCTAAGCACTTTACTGACAGCGGATTCTCACAGCTACTCTTTCTTACCTGCCTGAGGTACCGTATGAATTCAGGCTCTGGACTCCAGAGCACAGGATTGTAAGCCCTCACCCTCCTCAGCACTGCCTTCAGTATTGCCCGGGCCCCGCTCTCCTTGGCCCCTGCCTCCTTGGCACAGATGTGCCCGCAGTTGGTGCAGTGGGAGAGGACACGGCACCCTCGCCCTGCAGCTGGGTGCCCTTTGAGACCTCAGGGCGGGTCACAAGTCTTCCTCGCTGGTGCCTGGGAGCGAGCCTGTGACCTCACGCCCCTCTCTTTCCACAGAAAGATGGAAAGGTTTTATATCAAGCTCTGGAATGCACCACCAGAGCAAGGGTTGGCAGAAAACCCCGAGACACCCCTCAAGTGAAACGCCTCAAGGGTCAGTGTCTCACCTTGACCAGACAGGAAGGGGTACAGGCAGCAGAGGGGGGACCCCAGCCAATGGGGTGGGGCCTGGGAAGGCCTGGTTTTGCCCCTGCTGCCATGTCTTGGTCCTTTATTCAAGTCTGCGCAGAAAACACAGGGGTTCCGCACAGCCAACGAGAGGACGTCCGGGCTGCTGCTATCTTGGGCTGGGGCAGGGCCAGGGAGTGGCATCAGGACCACCATTCCTTGTTCCTGCCCCTCCTTGTGTGTTACTGAAATGAAGCAGGCTCACACTTCCCTCCCTCTTCCTGGCCCCCCCAACAAGGTCCCTCCTTATCTTTGTCTGCTTCTCCTGCCTACGACCCTCCCCAACCCCTTCCTCTGCCTCTGCGAGCCCTTCCTCCTTCAATGTCCCCTGTGCCCTACACACACACGCACACACACACGACACAGTATATATATATATACACAACACACATGCACACACACACACGACACACATTATATACACACACACGCACACACACACGACACAGTATATATATATACACAACACACACGCACACACACACACGACACATTATATACACACACGCGCACACACACACACGACACAGTATATATGTATATATATATACACACAACACACACGCACACACACACACGACACAGTATATATGTATACACAACACACATGCACACACACACACGACACACATTATATACACACGCACGCACACACACACACGACACACATTATATACACACACACACACACGACACAGTATATATGTATATATATATACACACAACACACACGCACACATAACACACACTCCACACAGTACACACACACCACACACTCTCAACAGAGACTGTTTACACACACACACACACACACAAAGTGTGCACATACTGCAGACACACTCTCCAAACTCTACACAGTATATACACACACACACATGCACACACCACACACAACACAGTGTTTACACACACGCAGACACACTGCATGCATTATAAACTCTTCACAGTGTACACACACTACATGCACAGCACAGTGCAGACTGCATCCACATTGTACACACTCTACACACACATGCTATCCACACACTGTGTACACTGTACATATGTACCTTCTACACACACACTATAGATTACACACATTATTTACACACTACACAAATACAAGCAATAGGTACACACAGCCCCTGTGCACACACACTATATATACACACTACACATAGGCACTCACACTATATACATACACACCGCATACCCACTGTACATACACAACACACACTACAGAGAATACACACACTGCATATACTTTCTACAGACATACTGTATATATATACAGTATACACACACTATTCATGCACTACAGAAACACGCAGCATATACACAAACTGTATACACTGTACACACGGCCCCTATGCCTGGGTCCCATTTACTTCCAGTTAAGATAAGATCAGTATGAATGGAGCGGGACAGCGTGTGAGGTTCCCCCGAGGATTTCACTGGAGGATTTTGCCCGAGGAAGGCCCCTGCAGTCACAGTCCGAAACACTGCCCAGTGGGAGGAACCCATTCTGACTAGAAAGGTAATGGATGGGGCCAGTATTAAACCTCAACTTTCCAAGCTGCCAAACAGGTCTTTAGGGAGTCACTTATACCCAGCAACACGCTGCCAGCCCCAGCTCCCACGAGACCCCCCGGGGGTTCCTCCTGAATGGACACGGCCCACGGTAATGGCATTAGACCTTTAACTGAGTGTGCAATCGTTTTCCATGGAGCTTGCTCCATTCATTCTTTTTAGTTCATCGTACTTCTTGATATTTGAAAATGTTCTGTTAAAAAAACTGAGTGTGGAAAAAAACCACTTTACTACTATAGAAGGAAGGGAGATATAGTGTGACCAACTTCAGGTATAGCAGTATTGTTTAAAAGAGAATCACTGTACGATTATACAAATGGAATAATCAACTAAATAATAAACTAAGCTATTAGTAAGTGTTGGATGTGTGGATGTTACCTGTGTCTTTCAATAATCAGGCTAATCTGATCGGACCAACTGAGGAATTATTAATATTAAAGCTTTAAATGTCATACTTTAGATTCTACATGTGTGCGTGCTAAGTCACTCAGTCATGTCCAACTCTTTGGGACCTATGGACTGCAGCCTGCCAGGCTCTTCTGTCCATGGGATTTTCCTAGCAAGAATACTGAGTGGGTTGCCATGCCCTCCTCCAGGGGATCTTTCCAACTCAGGGATTGAACCTGTATTTCTAACCTCTCCTGCATTGGTGACTAGGTTCTTTACCACTAGAGCCACCTGGGAAGCCTTTAGATACTATATACATAAGCGTTATAGCCCATCAACCTAAATAGGAAAAAAACCTTCATAGAAAATTATAAGCTTATTGTTAGATACTAGCAGTTTTCATCTTCTTTCTACCACCATCTCCAAATAATTAGCCAATAAAATGTATTTATTGCTCATCTGCTGTATTTCAGACACTGTGCAGTGTAGGGAATACACTGCTGATTAGACAAGCTAGTTCTACCGCACTGAGTATGGCATTTATAGGAAAAGTTAGACACTGAACCCATCCTTACAAGGGTGACAAGAACTATGACAGAGATGGACAGGACACTGTGGGAGTTGTGATATTTATACATTGGGCATCTAAGAATAATATTGCAGGAGGCCCTGCCTGACGCGTTCTTATCTATAGGCACTTGGGAGAGGTTGGCTGTAATGAACTGTAGCGCAAAACCCTCAATCTTTTTCAACCCCTCCCTATGTTGTAACTTTATATAGATGTTCTTTGTGCTGCCACCAACACACATGATTCAGTTCTTTAAAAGCCGGATATTTAGTGCCTGGGCACTTGTCGGCCCTCTTGAAAAGTGACTGTGAGCGCTCTGGTCTGTGTGCACAAGCGGGAATTATTAAAATAAGATGAAGACTGGCAGTTTTAAAAGACAGCCATAAATTCTTCAACACCCCTCCTGTCTAGAAGGGTATTCTGCTGCCTCTCCTCTGGAATCTGGGCAGGTTTATGAGTGTTTTGACCAATAGATGATGATGGACATGGAACGCTCTGACTTCCAAGTCTGAGTCATAAAAAGCCTTGAGGCTTCTGCCTTTTTCTCTGGAACTCTTGCTCTTGGAGCGGTAATCGGAGGCCACCGGGCTGGGGCCACCACGCTGGAGAGGTCACGGGTAAGCACCCTGGGCTAGTGGAGCCCGGCCTCCCAGACATGCCAGCAAAGGCCCCAGACACGTGAATGAAGCTGTCTTGGCCCTTCTGCCAGCAGCACACCACCCAGCAACCTCTTATCAACATCACAAGGGAGAAAAGAATCACCCACCAAGCCCCACCTGAATTCCCAGCCCGGAAAATTATGCAACGCAACAAAATGGTTATTGTTTCAAGCCACTATGGGGATCTGTCTGCTAAACTAAGGAAATCTGATGAGGGGTCAGTGGCGTCTAGTCCATCCATGCAGGGATTGATCATTAAAGCAGTTCCTGTCCCGGGTGTGAACTCACCGTGAAAAGGAGAGGTGAGTTTACCCAGCCTGGGCTGCATAAGCACAATGTCCCACTCACCAGCAGGGTGAGTCTCTGCTCTAACAGAGGAGGATAAAAAAGAAGGGTGATGCTTCATCCCAGTACCTCGGAGAGGGTGAACCTCAGGAAAGTGAAAGTCGTTCAGTCGTGTCCAGCTCTTTGGGAACCCATGGACTATACCATGGAATTCTCCAGGCCAGAATACTGGAGTGGGTAGCCTTTCCCTTCTCCAGGGGATCTTCCCAACACAGGGATCAAACCCAGGTCTCCCACATTGCAGGCGGCTTCTATACCAGCTGAGCCACAAGGGAAGCCCAAGAATACTGGAGTGGGTAGGCTATCCCTTCCCTAGCGGATCTTCCTGACCCAGGAATTGAACTGGGGTCTCCCTCATTGCAGGCAGATTCTTTACCAACTGAGCCATCAACCTCGGGAACTTAGTAGAAACTCTAGGAAAGGGGACGGTTCTTCTAGAGCCAGCAAAAGAAAAGGAAAGGAAAGGAGAAGATAATTTGGGGCAAAAAAGAATATTAGAAGGGAAGGGTTTCTAATTATTTGTTTTTCTGTCTCTGTGTTTGGAACTTCCTGGATATAAGTGTGTGTCCATTCCACACGTAAAGTGTGCTAGGCACTGCACTGAACACTTTAACGACATGCTCATCCTCAGTCTTCATGGTGGTTCTGTGAACTGGATACTCCTAGGGAAGAGGAAGCAAAACCACAGAGATTTTATGTAACTTGCCCTAGTTCTCAGCGGCATAGACATATAGGCATCTGCACCAAGGGCTGTCTGACTCTAACCATTATACCATCTGGCTTCCATCATTCTTGCGTTGGCTTCTCATTGAGTTTCCTAGAAAGGGAAAAAAACCCCATGGAGATTTTTACAAATCACTTGCTGGTTACCCTATGTCAGATCATAAAGGAGAATGTGGCCAGACCCATGCAAACCTACCATGATCAGGAAAAGAACTCAGGGTTCATAGCTTGTTTGCAAGCTGGTTTGCTTGTCTCTTTGGCTTGGTCTGGGATTTGTTTGGCTTGTTTTTGTCTGTCACAGGAGGAAAACAGAGAGCCAAGAAAGACTGGGACTCCATCTGTCTGTTGAATGTAGCCTCGTGTTGGTCTTTAATGGTTGTTTTCCTCTGTTCTTGGTGTTCTGCATGCATCCATGGTTAACACCTGATACTTGAGTGAGAACTTGGGAAACAAAAGCCTCCTGTCCTTCAGGATAGCAAAGCTTAATGCGTTGATGCAGGACTCCAGCCTGATTTTGATAACCTACAGGCTCCTATCCATTTCCATTGTCAATTTCCATTTCATTGTCATTTCAACTGAACCAGTGAATGAGCAGCTTAGTGTCAAATGAAACCTCAGCATTATATGGAACAGCTGACAGTTTCTCTTTGATGCATGTGAGACTCCAGAATCTGACTCGTGTCTTTACTGTTCCAAAGTGAGAGGGAGAAAACCCTCTTTGTGCCAGGAATTTGCAGGGTGTGCTGTAATTAAACTGATGGACAGGTTTTGATATCTTATTTCATCACCCAAACTGCCTTTTCTTAGAGTTTATGAATATGTCTGTTCACACAGGGCTACAAATTAGTCTAATTGATTTCTTGCTACCTGTCCCAGGAGAAAAACCCCAGCTGTATTCTGCACTTAATAATTAAAAGCAACTTTATTCAGAAGGATTCAAATGTCAGATGACTCTGAGGCCTTTGCTGTTCAGTGAGTCAGTGTTCTGTGATCGACTGGCTTAAAGATGAAGCTGTCTCCCGCTGTGTCTTTGCGATGTCCTGGCACCTAAGAGCCTGTGGATAAGACCAGGTGGGACACGCCTTCATGGCCTTTTTGCCCCAGGGACTGTTGAGCGTAACTCAGTAATGCAAGTACTGCTCAACAGCCTACTGCCTGTTTGTCCTAAGATCCATTCCCCAGCCTTCTGCTGCTCTGCTCTGTGTCACAGAGAGCTGGTTCTTTCAAGTTGCACTTCCCACACACCTTTGCCAACAGGCTTTCAGCCCCAGGGGTGGGGGCGGGCAATGGCAGGCATTGGGGGAAGATTGGAGGACAGGGAGAGGGAATAAGCCAGGGTATTTCTTCCTCTCTCTGACTGGATGGTGTCCTTAGCATCTCCTCCGTGATTCCAGCTGCCACTCTGGCTTCAGAACTCCTCCAGCACATTCCTGCCATGCTTTCATCTCCCTTTAGGTGGCTCCAAGTCCTGGGTTTCAGTAACACTATCTTATCTCCTCAAGGCAGGAGTTTTCCGCTGTCCCCAATCTTTGGGGTTGGCCCATGATTTTTCACATGCCCTTTCTGTTGCTCCTAAACCTTTCTAATTGGCTTCCCCTTTTTTTTTTTCTATTGCATTATCTAAAATGTGTTCTGCTTTCCTTACTGGGTCTTAACTAATAGATACTTTAAACTCAAAATTATTATGTATCATTTGGCATAGTAATTTTGTAACTCTTTAGGGGTCTCAGTGACAATCTGGAAGATGAATTCTGATGCCAAAAGTAAAGAAATTTCCATAAACTCGAAGATTGATTGCAAGGTTGGCAAATGGGTTTTCACTTGAGTGCTAAATTTGATTGAGTGTAGTGGCTGACTGTGATTTGAGAAGGCGTCTGAGGCTGGATCTGGATCTGGCCAGAAGGAGTGGTGAGAGGTGTGATGAATGCCTAGTATGGATATGGAAATGGTGAATGATAAGTTATGTGCCATCCATTTGCCTTCCCTAATTTACAGAAAAAGAATAGGCGCAAAATACCAAAAATCAGGACTCTCCAGAAAAATCATTTTAAAAATGTATTTATTTATATTTAGCTGCATCTGGTCTTGGTTGCAGCTGTGAGCTGCTTGTTGTGGCACACAGGCTCCAGAGCACGTGGACTCTGTGGTTTGCATCACACAGGCTTTCTAGTCGAGGTGCCTGGGCTCAGTAGTTGTGGTACTTTGGCTTGGTTGCCCCATGGCGTGGGACCTTGTGTCCTGGACCAGGCATCGAACTCATGTCCCTTGCTTTAGCAGGGGGATTCTTAATCACTAGATCACATGGGAAGTCCCCCAGGAAAATCCTGTATGTATGCACTATAATATTATATATAATAATATCACATAACTTATGACATATACAGAAGTGAATGCACATTCATTGTGCACTGATAATGGAAATAGAGTAAGAACAAAAAACATTTCTGAGATCTCTGGGCCTGTTACTACACGATCACTTTCACAGCATTTTATTTATATTTTCTGAACCATTGTTTTCCATTTCTGAATCTGTCTTTTAAGATAGTCTTCATGGTTCATTTGGGATCTTAAGTGGCATGAAACAAAGGATTCCCAAAGTCTCCTTCAGTTTCTGCCTCTTGAACAGTGTGTTAGTTAAGATCCAGTGAGGATTTCCACAGAAATAATTTAATAGAGGGAATTGGTTCAAAGATAGTAGAGGATCAAAAAAAAAAAAAAAAAGCATAACTATTTGAAGCACTGAGATAGCACAGAGGTATGAATACCTTCAGGAAGCAGCCACTCCTCTTGGACTCAGAAGACAAAGGGAGGAAAAAGAAAGTTTCCTCAGAGAGAGGCCATTTGCCTGGTGATGGGGCTTTTTTGCAGGTCCGTCAAGGGCACCAAGACAACAGAGACTAGAACCAACTGGTGCTGCCACAGTGAAGAGCCATTGGCAGGATGATGCCGACACGAACCACAAGCAAACCAGAAGGGACCACTCCTTTCTCCCTTCTTTCCTCCAGTCTCTCTCTCTCGTGGCCCCTATTGACAAAACCTAGCATGACCAAAAGGAACTGCAGTTTGTAGTATTTTAAAAGCAGCATTACAAAGCAGAGGCCAAGAGGGTGGGTTTGAGCTGGGAAACAGTAGCTTAGGAACTGACACAGCAGCCTGAAGATGAGATGATGGAAGGTTTTGGAGCTCATTAGCACAGTGCTTGGAATACACCTAGTAAATGCCCCACAGCATTGGTGCTCCCTGGTTGGGCTGTCTACTCTTCTTACACACTGAAATAGAGCCACACGGGCCACTAATATAATCCTTTCCCAATTGCTTTCTCTTGATGTGGAGGAGAGCAGGGCAACCCACTCCAGTATTCTTGCTGGAGAATCCCATGGACAGAGGAGCCTGGCGGGCTACAGTCCAGGAAGCTGCAAAGAGTCAGACACAACTGAGCGACTGACCCTTTCATTTCTCTTGACCACATTATAGCGTATCAAGAAAACATGTTTCAAGTTCATATTATGCATTCTTTTATTGTTTTCCTCTGGATTTTGTTTTTGAGGAAACATTGGTTTATAACATTATATAAGTTTCATGTGACAACATTATAGTTCAACTTCTGTATATGCTACAATGTGCTATCTTTGAAACCAAATTCTAAGAGGTTTCACCATTTTATGGGAGATTTGTCACTGAAGATGTAGTTTTTAATAGCAAGTGATATTGATTGCTTATTATGTGCTAGGTACCATCACTTTGACATGGCTTCTTTTGTCTAATTCTCCCAACAAGCCTGTGGACAGATATTGTTAGTATCTACATTTTAAAGATGAGGAAACTCAGAAACTTTCAGTACCTTTCCCAAGGCCATAGGGCAGGTAAGTATGGGAGCCAGAGTGTATCTTTTTAAAATTTTTATTTAACAAAAAAATTTTTTACAGGACCATTTTTTAAAAAACTTTACTTGGAGTATTAAAAAACAGCAACATTACTTCACAATGTTGTATTAATTTCTGCTGTGCAACAGCTATAAGAGTGTACCCTTTTTACTGCCCTCCATTGCTGCACGTGTGCCACTTAGACCACCCTCCTTCACCCGGGACACTTGGAGCCTATGGTCAACATGGTGACTGGGTTTAACCAAGAGCACAATTTGACTGAAAATGCTTATTTTGCCTGTTATTTCGCTATGTTTTGTTTTGCTGATGAAGCGGGGAGGGGTTTTCTTGGATGCAGCAAAACTGACAAAGGAGACCCGATGATCTTTACATGTCCATGTGTTGCTGCTTCATCCTGGTCATCAGCCTAGCGTCAGTCCCTGCTGTGGAGAAGGCATTACTAGGGAGCTGGGCCTATGCATTTTCAAGGATTCTTAGTGACATGAGTTTACTGGTGTGCATGGACATGGAATTCCTCCCACGTCTGAGCTCACGGACTTTTTGATCTATACTGACGTTAAGAGCCATTCCCACCCTCCAGCCTGGTCGTATTCTCAGGAAGATCGTTCCAGCTATGCAGATGTCTCTACAGTTCTAGAATAGAAGCTTTCGACCACACCCACGGATCTGTTATGTCTACACCATGGTAACCCCGGAACAAGAAGGTCAGTCTAGTGCCCTTTGGATCTCTGGACCTTACGATCTCACTCTCGGGTATCTGACAGGGTAAGATGTTTTGATCCTCACCCTGTAGCCTCCATGTCCCTTGGAAACGAGGAAGGAATCTGAAAAGGCCCACCGTAGAGGTGTTGGTGATGGAGCTGACCAGTGTGGGGCAAGGAGAGGCGAGCATAAAGAGAGGGTGTATTGGTTGCCGTAGCAATCCCAGCAAACACTCAGAGGAGAGGGTGTGGCCCGAGACTTAACGAAGTGCCACTGGGTTTGAGCAGCCGCTGGAATGTCTGAGCGGAGCCTCATTCCTCCCCACAGAGCCTGGGCCCGGGCCACAACCAAAGACTGCCCTACCTCTCAGGATTCCTCAGGATGAAGACAGCCTGGAAAAGACAAGCTGACCTCCCAGGTGTGGGTTTTCCTTTCCCCCGGCCACAGACCAGGGGCCTCCCAGAAGAAATTTGGAAATCTCCACAAAGAGCCAAAAGAGACTTGATCTACAAATTATTTTTTTTTCCCCAAAAAACTCTGAGCCGGACATTCTTTAAGGTATGAGCAGGCACTTTGAAAGTTCTTCCCTGCAAAAGTTCACTTCTGTCATTCTCTTTGTTGCCTGCCCTTCCCCGGGGTGGTATTCTCACTGTGGGCATGGCCTTGGGATCCCCAAACCCTCACAGTTGGGTCAAATAAAAGACAGATCCGTGATGTACATGAGCAACAGTAATGTGGGTGGCAGTGGGTTGAAGAGGCAAGTGTGCAAAGATGCTGGATCCCTGACAGACAAGACCACAAGGACAGTGAAGGCCTGGGACTGGCATGACTTGAAAAGCTGGAGTTAAGGAGCTCATGAAGTCTGAGGTCAAGGCAGGGTCTGTGTCGGAAACCCAGTGATTCAATGTGGCTTCACTAACCAAGAGATGTGTAAGAAACCTGATTAAGAATGAGGTAGTGGCCAAGGTATTTATGACGAAGGAGGTCTGGAGCTCTCCTTAGAGCCCATAAAAGGTGTTGCAGGAATCTGACTTTGCCTTCACCTCCAGGTCTTGCCAGACTCAACCCTTCTCCAGATGCAACTCTTTTCTGTCCCATTTCCTCTTCCCCGAAGCCTTAACTAGCTTAGCAGAAACTCTCATCTAAGCTATTGCATGAATGGAAACTGGAAGCAAGTGGTGAGATTTTTAAGTGCAATTGAAATGCTAATAGAAAGATACTGGGCACGTCATTGGAAAAGAAAGAAGGAAATCCATTCTCTAATAAATATTTATTATTAATAAGTATTTATTGAGCTCCAGCTGTGCTATGGGAAAGAAACACATGGAACATTTCACATGCTAAGTGTTTTCAAGGGTTACTAAGGTTACCCCATCAAGTGCTCATAATGGCCCTGCAAAGTTCATGCCCACATTAGAAATGGGTCCTAAAAGACTCATTGCCCAACATCTTGAATTGAGAGTCCACACTAGGTTTTCAGTCTGAAATCTACAATCTCTGAATGAGCAAGATGAATACATAAATGCCTATAATTCCTACCAATGTTCTCTTTGAGACAGTAAAGTCTTGATACCTCCAGGAACTTCATTTACATCTAGAAGAAACCTTGTTATTCTCCTCAAGCCAACACCCTTGCCTGGAGCTCTCTTTTACTTCATGAAGGTGAATTGTCTAAGACTACAATTAGTATGAGTGGATACACATTGCTTATTTGTGAGTATACTGCCAGGCAGAGCCCTAGGACATGCTCTGGCATCAACATGACCCTCTAAAATTGAGAATAAATGATGTCATCTTGCTGACATAGTTTAAACAATTTTTTTCCTCCCCTTAATACTTGGAATCAGGGTCACATTCTAATTATTTAATTTGGGGCCTCAAACTGGCATATGACATGGTTTTAAATGAAATTATATTTAAAACATCACCAGAGGTTCACAGAACACTTAATTGCATGTGAATATGCAACCTATGTGAGTATATGGCAGAGAAGGCAATGGCACCCCACTCCAGTACTCTTGCCTGGAAAATCCCATGGACGGAGGAGCCTGGAAGGCTGCAGTCCATGGGGTCGCTGAAGGTCGGACATGACTGAATGACTTCACTTTCACTTTTCACTCTCATGCATTGGAGAAGGAAATGGCAACCCACTCCAGTGTTCTTGCCTGGAGAATCCCAAGGATGGGGGAGCCTGGTGGGCTGCTGTCTATGGGGTTGCTAAGAGTCGGACATGACTAAAGTGACTTAGCAGTAGCAGTGAATATATGGGTTGTGTGTATGTGTGTGTGTGTGTGTGTGTGTGTGTGTGAGAGAGAGAGTGGGGGGTGGAGTACCCATTAGAATAGTTCACATCCTAGGCCAGAAAGTGCATGGAAGCTCAAAATCCAGCTAATCACCATCTCCACTACTCTGTTTCTTCCTGGTTCCTTCTATAATAGGGATACTTCTATTGATCTTGGGTAATAATACTTATAACCACCATTTTTAGAAGTGCCTCCATGTAAGGCACTTTGTGCTTATTGCAGTAAATACACATTAAAATTCCTTAAGTTAGGAATTATCATTCCACTTTACAGATGGGAAAGTTGAATCTTGAGTCATTAAGTAACTTGCTTAATGTCACTTAACTTCATCTCAATTCTCTTATCACACCTGATCAACAGTTGCTACCTCTTCCTAATCCATGCAGATAGCACATCTAAAACCAAAATGTGAGCATCTGAGCTGAGCACACCTCAATGGAAAATTGACTGATGAACCCTGAATTCAGTGGTCAACTTCAAAATGAGTCATTTTGATACCATAGACTCACAACCACAGTGTTGTGTGTTATAATAACTGCTTAGACTATTGTTAAAGAACAAGTCAAAGCATACCACCCGAGTGTACAGACCCACCAGCCCATCTCCAGCCTCAAACACAACATCTTCTTTCCTTTTGTCTCTCACATTCATAAAAATCAGGATTGGGATTCAATTCAGCAAATTCCAAGGTTCTATTCAGGAAGGGCACTGTGTAAGGCAGTGTCAGAGATCCAAAATTGAGTAAGATAGTGTTTCTAGGGTTACCGTGTAGAGATGTGAAGTTGTGTCTTGCCCTAGCCTGCCTGTTCCAAGGAGTGAATATGGCCAGAAATCCAGCCTGGGCTACACTTTTCAGGTCATGGTTTCTGACACTGGTTTTCTTTCATTCAAATGAAGGAGTACTTTTTTTTTTTTTTTTCACTTCTCAGAAATGGTATTGAATGTCTAGTAGAGCCCTGAGTTCATCTGGCTTTGAAGAGTTTACATTGAATAGGAGGGAAAGATCAGAACAGAACTATCAAAACATCAATCAGGTTGATTATCCTGCGGCTGCTAAGTCACTTCAGTCATGTCCGGCTCTGTGCAACCCCATAGATGGCAGCCCTGGGAGGGGACAATAAGGTGCCATACACACAGTGTATCTCATCAGATGGGAGACGAAGAACAACTTCATGAAACTGGAGAACCTGAGAAGGAACTGGGGAAATGAGCAGGTTTGGGGCATATGGAGATGGAGGGAGGCATCCAGGTTAGGGATTAGCACCAGCAGAAGCAGGATCTTCAGGGGCTGGGGGCACATCCTCTGGGATGGGGTGGGGGTAGACGTGAGTGGAGGACCACTAGTTCAGAAGCAGCGGGAAGCCAGTGTCACAGGTTGGCTCTGCTGAGACTGGTCTGACCCTTCAGAACAGGCAGATACCATGAACTCATTTCCCTGAGTCCTGGGTGATGGGACAAGAACTGTGCTTTAGGAAGAACTGATGTGGAAGCCGAGTGCCAGTGGACTGTGGGGGAAGAAGCAGGAGAAGGGACGTGGCTTGGTAATGTTACCATGGCTGTTGAGAAGTTGGTGGCAGCCTGAGATGGGATGAGAGGACGGCAAGCAGAAAGGAGGAGGATGGATGTGAGAGTTAGGAAAGAGATATGATGGATTATGTGCAGACACAGAGAAACTGGCATGGAAAACAATTTCCCTCCGAGTAAAAGCCAGAGTCACTACCGTGGCTAAGGAGACCCTCTGTGACCACTCCCGATCTCCCATGCCTCTCTGCTCTCACCTACCTCCCTTGTTCTCTTCTTCTGCAGACACACTAAGTTCTCTCCCACCTCACCCCTGGTGCTCCCTGTGCTGACTCTCCCTTAGGTATCCACGGGCCTCACTCTCACTTCCTGCTGTTGAGAAGCATTCACGGACCTTCCCTAGAGACACCAGCACCTCCCTACCCCAGCTACTCCTTACCTCATTGCATCTTAGCTTTCTTTGTAACACTCATCACTGGCCACACACACAAACACACTCACACACACACACACACACACACACAAACAGTGTATTGTCTGTCTCCACCAAGAGAGAAGAAGAGAAGTCGCTCAGTCGTGTCCGACTCTTTGCAACCCCATGGACTGTAGCCCACCAAGCTCCTCGGTCCATGGGATTTTCCAGGCATGAATACTGGAGTGGGTTGCCATTTCCTTCTCCAGGGGATCTTCCCAATCCAGGGATCGAACCCGGGTCTCCCGCATTGTAGACAGATGCTTTACCATCCAAGCTACCAGGGAACCAACTTCTTTCCAAATAAGAAGCTTTGTTTGTTCACTGCTGCATCCCTTGCACTTGGCACAGAATAGTTGTTCAATAAATATTGATATCACACACTAGCTGGTGAAGAATCTACCTGCAATGTCGGAGACCTGGATTCGATCCCTAGGTTGGGAAGATAACCCTGGAGAAGGGAAAGGTTACCCACTCCAGTATTCTGGCCTGGAGAATTCCATGGACTGTACAGTCCATGGGTTCCCAAAGAGTTGGACACGTTGACTGAAAGACTTTCACTTTCAAAGGCAGAACAGTCCAGATATAAAATGTGCAACCCTGACAGACAGTGAGCTTCTTAATAGTAGACTGATTCACAGTTAGGCAGGACAACCCATCGTAGGAAACATTGTGTGAATAATTCAGCCTTTTGGAGACCCTTTCAAGCCTGCAAATCTACAGATCCAAGTACTCCCAGAAAGGGAGTGTTCTGTTAGAGCACAGAGGGTCAACGCATAGACCTTGGAACCAGGGTCCAAATCCTGGCTCTGCTGCTTATTAGCTGTACCACCCCAGGTGTCTTTGTACTTCTCTCAATACTTCTCCTGTCTTGTTTTCGTTAAGTGTTTTTCTGCTTCTCAGTCACTGATTTCTCAGGGTCCCTGTAGCAGGTGACCTGGCAGAGCAGAGACATCAAGAGCAGTGTTGAGTTCATGAGTATTTCCCAGGACATTTGAAGAAGCTGCAAGAACTCTCTTCCAGATTATTCTAAAGGTTACTGATTTGCTCCCAACAAAATCATTCCTTGGAAATTATGTCCTAATACAACTTGGCTCTACTATTCAGAAAGCACTCTGAATGGCACATGTTGAGTTGTGGTATGGGAACTTTTTTGAACTTTGATAACCTTTTGTGAGATTGAAATATTGTGACTTCTATGTGTACATTTTTTTTTTTTTTTTACAAAGCAGCTGTCTTCAGAGAGCAGTTCTCACAGGGAGAGGAAAGGCAAATTGATATAACGTGATGTGTATGTGTGTGTGCCTGCTCAGTCATGTCCAACTTTTGCAACCCTGTGGGCTGTGGCCCATCAGGCTACTCTGTCCACGATAGGTAGTCATTAAAAGCCAACTCTTATTTGTTTTCTGCATTTGAATAAGTGACTTTTAGGTGGACAAAGACAAAGTGAAGGAAGCTTGTCTGTATTAAGTTATCCTCAGAAGAAAATTTGATTTAAAGAACATTAGCAAACTGTAGTCTGTCTGGACTACCTTTCAAGGCTTGGGGATGTTTTTATTATACTGATTTGGAATGTTAAATAGATTTGACCTGTAGATCCTTTTAAGAATGGACTTTGCCATTGTCCCAGCAGTTCTTCCTAACACTTGGCAATGTAACCTGAGGATCTAGTGGCAGAATCAAGGGAAAAACAAATAAAACTTGAAGTCATCAACAAATCACTCACACACTTGAAAATAATCATTATTCTCGAATCAGTCTTACTTTGTTCTCAACTCACATACCCAGGGCATGTGTAGGTTTTGTGGGTGTGGACATATATTATAGATATAAGGTTTTCATCACTACCCTTTTTCCTGTGCCAACCACTGGGCAAACTGAAAGGTTAGTGGTAAAGAACCAGTGGTCTTCTTGGGATGACATGAAAAGAGATGACCCAAAGACAGCTAGCTCTAGAGATGCCCTGGAGTTATTTGTAAGTGAAAAACCATATCATACTGCTATATTTTAAATGGATAACCAACAAGGATCTACTGTATATAACACAGGGAACTCAGCTCAATGTTATGTGGCAACTGGATGGGCAGGGAGTTTGGGGGAGAATGTATACAAGTGTGTGTATGACTAAGTCTCTGTTGTGCACCCGAAACTATCACAACATTGTTCATTGGCCACACTCTGATACAAAATAAAAAGTTTTTTAAAAAACCCACATTGCCCTCTTTCCCATTCCGAGCCCCTCATTATCTGGTTGGCAGGAATCAAAGAGTAGTGAGTCTCCCAGCTGATGGGTGACTCATCATGTCATTTAAGTTTGTCAGTCAATGGAAACCAGAGGTCCAATGTCTTTCTCCAGGACTCTCCCAGGGGAAGCTATTAGGGAGAAGGCAGCCTTGCCAGACGTCTCAGTTCAGCTGGCCTAACTGGCATGTGCAGGGCATCTGCTTATACTCAGGGCCTGGCATGAGCAGAGGGCCCTGGAATGATGCTCCAGAAGGTTTCCTCTCAGTTTTCCTACCACCAGCTACCAAGAAAGCCACTGGGAAGCCAATGAGCACCTTGAAACATAAACAAGCAAAAAGACATTTAACTTTCCCATTCCATTTGGTCAAGTCTGGGTTCACTCTGGGTCTACTGGGCTGAACTTCATGTAGTGGAAAGCACATCACATTTGGGAAAGAAAACTTGGATTCCTATCCCAACCTCCACTTAGTTATATGAACTTAGATTCTTCAATGGCCTCTCTAATACACAGTTTATTTGTAAAATGGAAATTTAGAAGAAGTTCTTCTGCTTAACCCATGGGTAGAATAAAGCATATGAAGGTATTTTGCAGCCCATGAAGAAAATATCAGGTAACATAATTTTCACTCTCAAATGTCTGCTTCTAGTTGTACACCCTACCATCAATTTCCAAGCTCACATATCTAACTATCTCTTCTGCAGAAGCTCCCAAACAGCTCATAGATGTACTGAGATAACCGCCCAGCCCTTCTGGCAGCCAGGTGGTGCGTGGCAGGGCCAGAGACCTTGGTGAGCTGCCCCCCAGGTGCAGAAGTCTCCTCCAGCTTGCTAAACACTACTTTATGTGAAAATTCCAACTAATTATCTCTCTGACTTTTAAAATGATTTTATCAAAAAGCAAATATATTCTCTTTCTTCAAAAGCTTCCTCCTCCCAGCTTCCCTTTTCTGTGATGGACAAAAAGAGAAGGCAGAGGCATCGTCTTTGACATTTCTCTCCACTTCCACCCTTTCCCATCCTATGAACCATCATTTTTTCTTTTCTTTCTTACGTCTTGGTGTCTCGCAGAACCAAGCTTGACTCTTGGCTTATGACCATAAACAATTTTATTTACACTGACCCTTGATGTCCACATCTGTGAAATGAAACAATGAAAGTTGTAGGTCTGTCTGTGATGATTAAATCAGCTTGGGTTTGCCACATGTGGGGTACATGTGAGCTGAATTCTGCCTTCTAGCTAAGTTAGATGCCCCAGAGATGTTCACTGTCTCCCAGCCTTTTCTTTTCTACCTCCATAGTGTTATCCCTGTTCTTTACTTTGCCTGGACTCTTCTTTTTCCTGTCCCATTTCTGCCTATCAAGCTCATGTGCATCCCTCATGGACCATCTTTCAAATACTTCCTCCCTTTGGCATCCAGGAGTGACGCTACTTCCCCTGAACTGTAAATGATTCTTGCATTTTATTCCTACAATTCATGAGGCACTTAACATGACTACTGTGTACTCTGCTTTTGTATATGTCATCTCTTCTTGTAAACGTTCATGTTTATCTTCCTTACACATACCATTTACTTAATAAATAGTTTTTAAGTGACCGAAAGAACTCATCAATCAACTGATCAATGATGGATGTCCGGACCTGGCATGAGTAAATGAAAAACAATTTGGAAGTGATGGAATGATTTAAACAAAGAATAAGGCACCAAAGACGCATCCCATTTTGTGTGCTGATTTTTTTTTAATGAACATCTTATAGTCTTACAAAATAACTGGCTGTAGCTGTTTTACGTTACAATACAGTAGATCAGCTCCTTTCACTGTGTTCCCAATCAAACCATCCCCTTGGAGTGCTAACCAATGCACTCAATAGTGATCCCACAGAGGAGAGGACGTGCCAAACCCAATGCCTTGCAATGGAGGGAAGAAGAGGAGAAAATCAAGAATAGCTCTTTGCTTTCATGTACAGGTTTGCCAGCTGACAGTTCTCACTCTGTCCTCTCATCTGTCTGCTCGGAGGCTGTCATACTAATTGCCAGAATCATTCAGCCCTGGGCAACCTGAACCCCAGAGCTCCTAGTCACTAGGAAAAAGAGGAAGCAGAGAAGCAATTTTTGAACAAGGAAACAGAGGGAAGAGCCTCTGGGAGAGGCTCTCTGTGACCCCATGTATGGGGAGGAGCAGCAGAATGCAGACCACCATGTGGACTGAGTGTGAGCTGACATCCACAGGGGATCTGGAACTGTGGTATCTCAGACCTTCAACTTTATTGTGACTGGAGGAGCTCAAAACACTAGGCTCCAGGGGAAAAGGCTGGAAGAACCTTCTGTTTCTGAATGGCCAGGCCTGACTCAGGCTGGGCAACCTGTAGTCTAAAAGGCATTCCACACACCCCCAGATCCCTCCTGTCACCTTCCTAGGGAAGTGATGAAGAGCAGATGTTGCCAACAGAGACTAAATTTTTTTAAAAAATGAAGTACAAAAGAGAAATGTTCTCACGGTTACTTCTGTGGGGAGACTGAGGCCAGACACACACCATCATGAACCACAGGTTCCACATTCCCATGGTGGGGGTGGGTAGCAATGGGGGCTGTAACCTTCTTGAGCTGGGCAATGCCCAGGATAGCTCTCCTGCTACCTCAGCCTCAGACATGGCAGGATTCCCCTGAATGGAGTTTGACATGCTTCAGGAAATTTGGATAGTGATTTTACAGCTGTTTTAAAATGAAGAATTGAAACTTGTCTACTCTCCTTTTCCATACTGAAGCCTATCAGAATCCCGGAAATAAATATTCTTTCCTTGAGAGCACTAAATGTGAAGCCAGATAAGGAAGAATAGGTATCTATACTGTTGTTTCTGTTATGGCTGGGAATACAGAGGACAAGAGTATTTTGGACGGGTAACCTCTGGCTCTTTACCTTCCCCCATGACTCTGCCACTCTCCTTTTAGATCCCTATAGATAAATCTGTACATATCCCCTTTTCCTTTTTATTCCATTCCAGAATGTTGTTCTTTCCTACATGAAGTCTGGCTCAGGTTGGAGTGGGGGAAGGTAATATTTCCTTTTTCCTATTTGCATAGCCAAGGCTTCAGTGTTGATGGGAAGAGTAGAAAACTGTGGTTAGAGGCAAAGAGCAGGTGATCCAGAGAGACCAAGACTGCCCTCAACCTTTTGTCTGTTCTTCCTTTCCTGAGATGATCAGCTGGGGTGTTGAAAAAGAAACTAGCTCCTTACTCTCTTTCTCCATAAAGAAAAAGAAACTAGTTCCTTACTCTCTCTTCCTCCAAAAAGGCCTATTCCATAAATCATTACCCCCCCCCCAAAAAAAAAAACCCAAAAACAACTGCAATAGACCACATGCAGAAAGAGTCAGCCCGGGCTGTAGACAGAGGCAGGTTAACATGGTCACTTCACACATTGTCCATCTATTGAGCAAGAAAGGATCACAATGACAAAATGGACTCTAAATAGTTGAAATTCTTCTCTCTCCCCACAGAGTGTCACCCTTGCTCCATGTATTTTCAGAACTCACTCAAAGGGAGCTCTCTGGGACACAGATTTGACACAAAGCACTTGAATAGACTTTATCTCCCATTCTGCATTGTTCAGAGGATCCCAGTGGTGTGCTGTGGAGACCTGAAACAAAACTGAGTCTCCTTGACTCAATTTGTCCTCCAGTCCTGGGCTCTGATTGACCCCAGTGTCTACCCTGTGAATGGCCTCTGTCAGCTCCTTCATCCCTGCCTATTCTTCCATCTACTCTCACCTTTCCCCCATGTCATTTCCTTGACATTTTCTCCCCCAGAAAGTCAACAATAGGTCATGTGGCTGTGAATGATGGCCAGGCTCAGCGAATTAGAAGATGGGAAACCACAGACCAAGTATGAGGGATGCATGCGTTCCTATAATCCTGGTGACAGGAAGGTGAGCCTGCATACAGACTTGTTGACTGGCCAAGAGCCACCCCTGGAACAGGCACCTGTGGAAATGCAGAAAACCCTGGGCCTCACCGACTGCAATTATGAGTTCTGAGAAGTGAAGAGAAGTACTTTTTGGATGGATACTCAAGACTCATAGTCTAGTTTTCCTGGACCCCTCACCAATGGATACCCCCACCCACCTTTCCATGCCCCTTAGTATTATTCCAAGTCCCCCTCTCTTCAAAGTGGGCCCATCTCTCAGCTCATAAAAAGATGATTAGCTGACATGTGATCATCAAAAACCCCATCCAATCTCTCTCTTTGCTTCCCCAGTTCTCTCTCAACCTGCTAATCCCTATGAATAGAAAGATGGTAGAAGAACTCAGTCCTCAAACCCTCAGCATTCATTTTGGATGTGAACTTCACAGCAGCATGTGTGGAACAATGGATAATTTTTAGCTTAGTAGACAGCAAAAAATATAATATATATAATATATTTATATCATTATGTTTAAATACTTATAAAGAATTAATAACTAACCTCATTATTACTAAGGGAGACTACACAAAGAAAGGAGAGAGCCAGTTTAGATTAGATGAGCCCTGAAAGATGGCAATCCATTCAAAATGGGTATTAACAGAGTGTCCCTGGCAACTGCTCTTCTAGTGTTTTGGTATTGTTTTACAAGTTGGGTGGGGCTGAATAGTTGGCAGGGTGCAGAGTAGGGAGCAGGGCAAGAGTTGAGGATGGGATTGGATAGAATATAAATGGGGGAGGAGGGTCCTTGTATATCTATCATATTTCTCTTTCCATTTTAAATCAACTGCCTCTTTGAAGAAACTTTTGCCTGTGATTCTTCCTTACTTGGGCTACTTGATACAATAGTTGGCACCTATAAACGTCCTCTTGCTTTAAGATCCTTCATGTTCTTCTTCCTTCACTTTATGCCCTTTCTTTTTCACTCATCTTTTCTTTCCTTTTGTGGAGGCCCCTCTTCTTACTGCCTCCAGGGCAGTGGAAGGAAGGGCTTGATCCTACAGTTACAGGTTTTCTTCAGCCCTGGGGTCTCGGCAGGTGCATTCATCCTGATCACAGTCAGCAGCAAATGGAATGACCTAAGGGAAGAGAAGTTGAAATCACCAAATGACCAAAGAGAAGTTGAAATCACCCATTTTTGCACCAAGCTTCACACTTTCAACCAGCCTTTGCTTTTCTCACTTGGTCCCCGAGGAAGTGTGGGATAGCATGTCAGTATCACAGAACTGAAATTAACACTCAGTTCTTTCACTTACACACCATGTCTCCTTGGGCAAGGTAAACCTTGTTTTGCTTTCTTTACACATATAAGGTGGGAGGACAACAGCATCTACCTCAGAGGGTGTTTGGATGGTTTCAATAAGATGATGGATATGAAAAACATATTCTAGGTACCTCTAACACCTGTTACTACTACTTCTAACATTACCACTAATGTTTTCACAAAATCCCTGTAAAGCAGGTAAGACGAATGTTAGTATTTTCTTCTTAGAGGTCAAGAGAGGTAGGGTGCCTTAACTCAAGGTCATGACACTACTACCTAGCTCTATAGGTAGGTAGTAGTATAGCTCTACCTAAGACTCTATAACCTAGCTCTATGTTTTCTATTCCCTTGGTGTTCTTGGGGCCATAGGGTCATCTCTGCTATTTTTGTAAGTTTGAGGTTTTGCCCTTCTTGAACCTAGACTATACTTAGGCTTGGTGAAACGATGCATCTCTCTACTCATTGTTTGTGGCTAGATTGCCTTCCTGCTATGTGATTATCCCTCCTCCAGGCCAGAGATGGCCCAGCAACATTTTCTCTCTTCCTGTTTGCACTGCTACCAACAGATAACCATACAGTTTGAGTGTCCATAATTAGCTTCAGAGACAAGTGGGCATTTAGGAGACATGACATAAAAGTGACAAAGATTCTGCTCTCTGGGCATGGATGGTCAAATGAAACAAAAATAGATCAGGGTATCATTTAATAGTTCAAGTGCACTGAAGAGACAGTCTTGGTGATTGGGCAAGTGGTGGAGAATGGGTGGTAGGGTTTGAGGAAATTTCCCAGCATATTTTCATATATGAATTCACTAATTTAAGAGTCAACAAGAGTCAAATGATTTTTCAATCCCTTTTGTGTATACTAGCCACAGCCACTGAAATCCATTAAAGGCAAACCCTAGAACTGCAGAATGTGAGATGGAGACGAGGAGAGAATTGACTGCTTTCTTCTCAAGTGGTTATGCCTTCCTGGGTAGAAAAGGGACCCGTGACCAGTTACTTTCTTCAAGTGAGACCAGGAACTAGTTGGCATGATTTCTTACCTGCATTCCAAGCTCTTGATCTCTTTCTCATAGTTTGGGATTTAATGGTTTTTAGAGCAAACTCAACAGTGACACAATGAGCCCTTGAGTTTTCTGCACTAAATAAGTTAATTCATGTCAGCAGTGAGAAGAATGCCTAGCACAGAGTGAGTCATCGGTAAATATTGTCTCTTAGAAGGAGTATTCAGGTCTGTGTACAGGTAATCATAGGTGTGACTTTATTGTGGAGATGAATACAAGGAAGAAAACATTATCTCTTGTGTATTTCTGATTCATCAAATCAGCCAACTAGCATCAAATACCTTTGGAGTTCTTGGGTTTTCATTCATATTATTCCAAGTTTTAAACCCACTCGATTTTATATGTTTAACTTGAGCATATCTTCTAATTTTATAGAGCCCAGAGCAACAGGATAAAAGGAGAAAAGAACTACTGCTCAGGATACAGTCTAGGGAGTGTTCCAGGGAGCTTGTGATGGTTGCTCAACAAATACCTGCAATATGCTTGCTAGACACTTTATAGGATTTTTAATTTAGCTATGAATATTTAATAATAGCTGGAGACATTTAAAGCACTAGGTAGGAAGCCCTGCTCTGAAGTAGGAAATGGAAACCCACTCCAGTATCCTTGCCTGAAAACTCCCATGGACAGAAGAGCCTGGCAGGCTACAGTCCATGGGGTTGCAAAGAATCAGATATGACTGAGAGACTGAGCACACACAGATACCACTTCATGGGTAATCCTGCCTCCCCAAGGAGTGGAAGCCGTTATTCTCTGCTCATAGAAACATTTCCTGGACAATGATAAGCAGGTGTGAATCTCTGAGGAGCAGCAGCATGGCTTTTCTGAACCAGCTGCAGGACTGACAATGAGAGAAGTAGTGTTTTCTAACAACTTATCCTAAAATTACAGTCTTTCATCCTGTCACCATAGAGGCTCCCGTGTTTGCTCATTGTCATTCCGTCCTCTTGACTGTTGAAGAAAAACCATGATGCGCCACAAAGTAGAGCTAGCTGAAGCCCCTACTTGTTTCTGGGGCTACTACCCTCTCTCCCCACTCCCAGGTGTCCTCACTTACCTTCTTGGAGGAGAGTGTAGAAGGGCAGCAGTCTCCCCCATCATAGTTGCAGTAGGCCCGGTTATTGATGGTGTCACACCAACCGTCCCCTTGGAAAGGCTGGTAAGGAGGTGGCAGGTCAGTGTCTAAGTACAAATTCACTCTGTTTCACCCTTTTCTCCCACTTAGCCCACCTCAAAATAATCCACAGAACTCAAGATACATTGTTACGGGAGCACACCCAAAGGGCAGGGTCAAAACTGACCCAACATACTCAAGAAGTTGAAAAGTCTCAAGATAAGACCCTTGGATCTAAGGAATTGTCAAATTTCATACCTAGCATCTGTTCCTGGCCTATTCTAGGGTCCAGAATGGTTCACTGAATTCCTTGATCAACTTTTTCACCTTCTTGTAATAGTAGGTCTTTATATCATGTGGTTTACAGAATATTTTTACATACAAGAAAATTAAAAAAAAAATATATATATATATATTTACATGTGTTAACTCTGTTGGTCATCAAGAAAAGCTGTGCATCAGGCAAATTTGGCTTTAAAAGTCCTATTTCATTAGTGAGGAAATGGAGATAAATAGAGTTGACAAAAATCTCCCCAGGTCACACAGCTAGGGTCAAGTAGAATTTGGGATTAAAAGTCATGTATCTTGACTTTTTGCTGCTTGTTGAACCATAAAGAAGGCTGAGTTGGACCATAAAGAAGGCTGAGCACTGAAGAATTGATGCTTTCAAACTGTGGTGCTGGAAAAGACTCTTGTGAGTCCCTTGGACAGCAAGAAGATCAAACCAGTCAATCCTAAAGGAGATCAACCCTGAATATTCATTGGACAGACTGATGCTGAAGCTCCAATACTTTGGCCACCTGATGCAAAGAGCCGACTGATTGGAAAAGACCCTGATGCTGGGAAAGACTGAATGCAGAAGGAGAAGGGAGTGACAGAGGATGATATGGTTGGATGGCATCACTGACTCAGTGCACATGAGTTTGAGCAAAATCTGGGAGATGGTGATGGACAGGGAAGCCTGGTGTGCTCCAGTCCATGGGGTCACAAAGAGTTGGACACAACTGAGTGACTGAACAACAAGACAGATTAAGGACTGTAACCTCCACTTCTTCTGGTGTTTGTACTTAGAGACCCAGTTCTGGGTTGCTATATTGACTCAAATGATGTCTGTGCAGAGTGCAATGGTCCTAGGGTTTGGTATACCATGCTGGAAAACAAGTCATCCTGCTTGTACAGCTACTTCACGCATAGCGGCTAGACACAGGGTTAGAGCAGAGAAAGCCAAACAGTTTCCATCTATTCCTATTACTGCTACAAGTTAAGAGAAACCAAAATGGGAAAGGGGCCCAGGCCAAACCAGAGTTAATGGAGTGTTTCACCCCCAAAGGGAATGTATGATAAGAACAGCAACCAGTGGTTACAAAATAGCTCGGCAGCCCAATATGTCGTTTCTCTAGAACCACTCCTGGAAGGAAACAGTGTCCCGCAGCATCCTGGAAGGCACACCAGCCAACCCAGCCCACCTACTCAATCACATCAGCTGCTCCCCATGCTGAGTGGATGCCTCATTATAAAGCTCACGAGACATCTCGTGATCAAACTCTTGGGGCCACAGACGGTCAGTAGACTCTTGAATCCTGAGACCACCTTTCAGTTCCCACATTCAAATCACTTTCTCTTTCCCCACCCTCCTTAAAGGTCAACTAGAATGACTGTTCCCTATTTCACTGTGCTTTGATGAGACAGATCACTAAACTAAAAAAAAAAAAAAAAAAGGCCATTAAATAATTTTCAGCAATTGCGTTACATCAGAACAAGTTCATCCAAGCTATTACTTCAATGTTTTGATTTATTCTATGGGGTCCAGAGGTCACTGGAGCACCATTCCAGATATATACCAGTTTGCCAACCCCTGAGAAGCTGCTACTTGTGGGGTGGAACTCAACAGCTGTCGTACAGCTGCACATACAGCAATGTCAGATGAGAGTGGGAAGTGAAAATGAATTCTGTTCTCAACATAGGCCTCGCTGGGATAAAAGACAAAGATTCTGAGATGAGCATTGTTTTCAATGCTGGAGCCCATTGCTCTGGCTCTGGAGAACTTGGAATAACTATACAATAAGCACTTGAATCTACAATTACAGCCAAATAAGAGGAGTCAAAATGCAACTAGCCACATCCTTAACACCTATAGATGCCCCAGTTCTCCTGGGAGGACCAAGTGCATCCCACTGAGATTCCCCCAGATTTTTTTTTTTTTCTTTTTTGTGTGTTTGGAGTATATTTTCCTCATCTAACACTGCATCTGTTACTTTTCCTCCAACCCTGACTGACTCACTGGCAAAACTAATCTTGTTCCTTCTTTCTCTTTCATGTAATTGTCTATAAAAATCCAAAGAGCACCCAAAATACTTTTCCCACATTATAAAAGCATGGGCCTCAATATGGAGGACTAAAGGGAGAGCTAAAAAAGATCTTCCTTTTCATAAGAACCACTTAGACATTTGAATGGATTAATAAGAGATCCTTTGGAGTCTTTCTTTCCAATATCTTCCCCAAGGATGGCCTCTCTCATCTCAAGAGCATTAGGGAAGATGTGTTGAAAAGAGCAGAAATGGCCTAGGTCTAGGTTCTGCAGATCCCACTGGACAACAATGGCTATAGCCTGGACATGATTTCTAAAAATTGCTTCTTTTATGTTCTTAAAGGTCATCTGGGAAGAGAAAGGAATTTATAAAAAGGAGCATAAATACAAAGAAAAGGTTGAAAAGACCCAAGTATTTAATTTACTGTATACCTATTAGAATTAATTGTTCCTCCCCTAACCTGCCAAAAAACAACTACTCCACCCTAAACAAACAGAGTCTCCTATGGCAACATGTGCCTGGGAAGCTTGACAGCTTGAGTCCAAAATCACAATGGAAAAAATAGGAAGGGAAAAACGCCTAATTGATCCAAAATTTTTAAATTATCTGAAGACTGGATGTAGACTGGGAGACGTAAATCACACTAATGGAAAGCTGTCTGATTTGGGACGTCACTCTTCCCTACAGGAAGCTTCCCCAAGGGAGGGTACAGGATCGGTTTCTCTGCGTCCATAGGTGAAATCTTCATTACTCACTCGCGCACTTCACTTTCCTGTATCGTTACAGTGTTCCACACAAGTGAATTTTTCAAATACCTAACACTTATTTCTTTAAGAGCCACTTTTAATTTTTATTTTAACTATTTTCACAGAAGAAAAAAAAACCTTTTATAAAATTCCAGTTTCTCTGTCTTTTGATAAATTAGAGAATACAAAGTCATTAACTTGAATATTTTTCATTTTTACTCACAAGGAAGCTCTTTGCGTTGGGATAGTTACTTCTTTACTAAACAAGCCTCCTTCAACATACACACAACACAACACCGCACACACACACACAGACATCCTCATGGATCTAGTTTTGTAGAATCAACCTAAAGTAAATACGTAAATCTGAGAGAGAGGCTGAGTTGCTCTTCTTATGATGTTTGATGATACCTACAGGAAAGCTTTTGTTGCAGTTGGCTGTGTTCCAATCAGATGAAGTGGCCATATAAATGACTATGCGTAAGTGATGCAATACAAAGAGGAAAGGCTGTCAGTCTGTCCTGTCCCTATGACTTGACTTCTCAAGAGTAAAGATAATTTCTTCTTTATATTATATTATCTGGTGATATTTTCTGTTTAAATTGCTCTGGGGAGTTAGGTATGGGAATGGTAGCTCTATCTGTTGCCTATGGATATAGTCGTTCATTCAATCACTTAACATTTATTCCACACCTATTTGTGCAAGGCATTGCTATGGGGATACAGAGAGAAATAAAACAGGGCTCCAGTCCTCAAGAAGATCCCCATTAGCAATCACAGCTGCTGCTGCTGCTGATGAGCTAGCACAGAGATACAGACAGACGAGAAGTACCTAATTCAGATTTGGGGTGGATGAGAGCAGCGGAAGGATTGCGTGAGCTTTCAGGTGTTGGCGCTACTCCATCTAACCCTTGTGAAAAAGAGCCTAGCACTGGATGATGCAGAAGGACCTGAAACTGTACAAGTGGAAGGAGAGGGTGAAAATAGACAGGTAGGTGGTCCCAGATGGCTTCTCACAGAACCCAGTGTCAGGAAGAGTGCCATAAATTTAAACTTTGACTGATTGGCTTATAGTACCCCTATTTTGTGAATTAGATTAAGAACACTTTTCCTCTACAGCATGCAATGGAACACATGGCCTCACTGATGTTTTAGAAAGGTTAGTTTTGGACTTCAGACCTTCTGCTCTGCTAACTGGAAGACTGAGATCTTAGCCAAAAATGATTATATCCCCAAAGGTAAAGTCTGGGACAAAAGCCTTTGTATTTGTATCTTTTTGTATTTGTATCTTAAGAGGTGTTTTAGAATAGAAGATGCTAATCACATTTTTGCATGCCTAACACTATTTTCTTTCTCCTACATCATTTTCCATCAAAACTTTCTCGTTATGTGAATGACAAATCAGACCCACACCCATTTCTCCATATTGATTAGGCTGCATCAGGCCAAAAGAAGCCTTTCTCCAAGGCAGCTGTGGTATCACACCCAGGGAAGTCCATGCAGCAGATGGAAGCTCTCTGATTCTCCAATGAATGGTGATCTCCAGCCTCGTTCTTTCAGCCCTTGGATCTGCCCATATGTCCATACTGCCTGGGTTTCACTGCAAGGCCTCTCAGAATCTCAGGGGCAAAATCTGAGAGATTTTTGAGCCCCCGCAGGGACTCTTAATGACCACAACACTACTTGCTTTTTCTTTAAAAAGACCACCGATACATAAAATTAAACTCTTACTTTACAAATGATGAAATGGCCCTTTAATAAGGTGAAATGTCTTGTTTGAAAGGCTAGATATGGCAATCCTGGAAGAGAGCCTAAATTTCTTAATTCTTGATCTTCTTTCTACTAAACCATGCTACCACCATCTGATTATTTCATTAACCTTTTCATTTTTGTGGATTACAGAGTAACTTAAATTCCTTTGGCACCTCTATAAGAAGGGCTTAGTTGTAGGAATGTTAATAATGAAGTGAACTCAGTGATCTAATACAGAAACCAGGAAAGGGTCATACCTATACTCGCAATTCTCCTGGGCCCCCACAACCTCACTTCAGTTTTTCTCAGTTTCAGGTTAAAGGTTTGTGCCAATAAGCAACCTGATACTATAGCTCCTTCTGATCTTGGGGCTCAATTGGTCCATGTTTCTTTCCCTAGAGCTGATTCTGCCAGGAGGAAGCAGTGCTGAGCTTTCATCTCATCAGCAGATACCTGCCACCCAGAAACATTGATTTCTGGGCCTTAGAATTGTAATCAGATCTCTCTGTTCTTCAAAATCAGGTTCCCTGGGGTTTTCTAGTCCTTTTGCCGGATCCTCAGGTTGGGAAGTCTGATGTGGGACCTAGAACCTTCACAGTAGTGTGAGAACTTCTTTGGTATTATTATTCTCCAGTTTGTAGGTTACCCACCCAGCAACTTCAAGCTGTGTTTCAGCAGTATGTGAACCAAGAATTTCCAGATGTACAAGCTAGATTTAGAAAAGGCAGAGGAACCAGAGATCAAATTGCCAACATCTACTGGATCATATAAAAAGCAAGGGAATTCCAGAAAAACATCTACTTCTGCTTCATTGACTATGCTAAAGCCTTTGTGTGGATCACAATAAACTGTGGAAAACTCTTCAGTGGGAATATTAGACCACCTTACTTGTCTCCTGAGAAACTTGTACACAGATGAAAAAGCAACAGTTAGAATTTGACATGGAACAATGGACTGGTTCAAAATTGGGAAAGGAGTACATCAAGGCTCTATATATGCATATATACTCTGTATATGTACAGAGGACATCAAATGAAATGCCAGATGAATCACAAGCTGGAATCAAAACTGCTAGAAGCAATATCAACAACCTCAGATATGCAGATGATACCACTCTAATGGTGAAAGAGGAACTAAAGAGCCTCTTGATGAGGGTGAAAGAGGAGAGTAAAAAAGTTGTCTTAAAACTCAATATTCAAAAAAATAAGATCATGACATCTGGCCCATAACTTCATGGAAAATAGATAGGGAAAAAATGGAAACAGTGATAGATTTTATTTTCTTGGGCTTCAAAATCATTGCAGACAGTAACTGCAGCCACAAAATTAAAAGATGCTTTCTTCTTGGAAGGAAAGCTATGACAAACCTAGATAGTGTATCAAAAAGCAGAGACATCACTTTGGTGATGAAGGTCTGTATAATCAAAGATATGGCTTTTGTTTTCCATTAGTCATGTATGGATATGAGAGTTGGACCATCAAGAAGACCGAACACTGAAGAATTGATGTTTTTGAATTGTGGTGCTAGAGAAGACTCTTGAGAGTCCCTTGGACAGCAAGGATATCAAACCAGTCAATCCTAAAGGAAATCAACCCTGAATATTTATTGGAAGGACTGATGCTGAAGCTGAAGCTCTAATACTTTGGCCACCTGGGTGAAGAGCTGACTCATTGGAAAAGACTCTGACACTGGAAAGATTGAGGGCAGGAGGAAAAGGAGGCAACAGAGGATGAGATGGTTGGATAGCATCACTAACTCAATGGACATGAGTTTGAGCAAACTCTAGGAGATAGTGAAGGACAGGGATGCCTGACATGCTACAGTCCATGGGGTCACAAAGAGTTGGTCATGACTTAGCAACTGAACAACAGGAAGAAAGATGATAAAGCCAGGCATTTTCTGCTCACTGCAGTCATCTGAGGAAAAGAGGGAATGGAGTCATTCCACTCTTCCTGTGTTCACCCATTGGGGTGGGAGGGTGCCAGTGATCTCACATTTGTGGGTTTGCAACAATCTTCTTGAAAATGCAAAATTCAAATTGACAGATATCCTGAGATGGATTGTGCAGGAAGAATTTCTTAGATACAATGTCCTCTGGAAAATCTCATCTGGTGTCCTAGACCCAGAGAACTCTCCATGCCTGTGTACTATGGCATATTTTATCCATATATGCTTTATAGGACCTAACATTCAGCATGTACTGTCAAGGGCTCAGAGTCTAATCACTTCTGTAGTGCCAGGTACTAGCTCAGCGCCTGATGCACTGCAGGTTCCCAACAAATAAATAACCATGATGGTGTCTAACCACATTTTCTTAGCATACTTTATGAGCCGATTGTCCTTTTCATTAGTCCTCTCCTCCAAGGTGCACAGTATGGATACACACTTATTACTGAGTGGGAAGAGATAGTAGGATGCACTGTCTGAAAATTCTCCCTCTATAAACAATCTAGAAATACTGAACAGATTTATCAACATCATCTTAGTTCTATAGGTGGGATAATAAGGGAAGAATCGAAATTGCCAGGGGCCAAAATCTAGAGCAGAAAGAAGGCAGTGAAACTGTGACTGCCCTTGGAATGTTTGCAAATACTATCTGTAATCAAGTGGTTGAGTTTTAACAGTTGATCAGGAACAGGGACCCAGGTCTTGGATCTTTGCAAAATGGGGATATTTTAAGTGGCTCTGTTAGCATTTTGTATGCATGCTATGCATGCACGTATACGGGTTCTTTACCTCTAGCACCATCTGGGAAGCCCATGGAACAACATATATACGGCAATGCTGCACGGGTAGCTTAACTCATCCGGAACTAAGAGATTTTCCTGTGCCTACCTACCTGACCTCAAATCTCCATGATTTAATCCAAGGAGTGGCAAGGTCACTAATCACTAAGATATTAAAGACCTCCTAGGTGCCCAGCTAACAAGTGAAACCATGAAGAGTGCCTTCTTGAAGGCCAACAGTCTACTCTTCAAACAACAGATAAGCAAGACACAATTGAGAGGGAGGCAATAAAGATACACATTCTATTGGATGAGCAGAGGGGAGCAGTCCCATTTCATGGCCCTCAGAGAGGGGTCAGTACTCAGGTCTACTCCTGTGGTCCATTGTGCTTTACTGGTCCATATGAGGTCACTAGACCCTCAAAAGAAAACCAAGGGCGACCTTGACAAGGTCAGAAACAGAAGCCTGATTATTACCAGGTTACCTCTATCTGACACCAAAACCAAATACAACCTTAGAACAGGAATAACCAAGTAGTGCAAAAATGAATCCCTTCTGCGAGAAACAGGATACAATGGACAGGAAAAGAAAAGCAAACAAAATAAGCTCAAATTACTTCTTTCAGCTATAACACGTTTATCTGCAGTGAGGTACCCAGAGCTTCAAAGCTCCTGCCCAGTAAGATGCTCAAGGCTGTACAGTATGGTGATTCAGAACATGAGGTATACTGTGAGATAAACCTACACCCAGGTCCCAGCTCTGCTCCTCAGCAACTGTTAGAGCCTGAGCAAGTTACTGCACTTTAAGCTGCAGTATTCTCCTTTGTAAATAGGAATAACACCTATTTACAGAGTCGCTGTCAAGAAAAAATGAGTGAATGGGGATGAAATGCTTAGCCCTGTACCTGGCCCACAGTAAGTACTTGATCAATCCTAGTTTTATAAAGGTGCCAGGAATGTACCATTGCTTTTACCAGGGTGTGGGTTGGTGTCTGAGCTCCCTCCATAGAGACTCTGGTCAAAAAGACATCAAGATTCTGCCACCAACATTTTAGGATCAAAGCTGTGGATGCTTTCATCTCTGCTCCCACCACTCTCAACCATAAATGTACCTATCTGAGTCACGGAGGAGAGTCGGATGACAAGGGAAATGGGTCTGGGACTTATTAAAACCGACTGGGAAAAGTCTTCCTGGCTTCTGGAAACCAGGGCTCCCCTAAAAACCATAGTGGTGACTCGGGTGTCTTAGCCTCTGAAAAACCCCAAACCATCACAGACACCTCTTCCCTGACGGGCACTGGAGGAAAACAGGAAGGTGAGAAGACTCTGTGACTTATTTTTCAGCCAAAAAAAACCTCCTAGCAGTTCCTTCCATTTAGCTGCAAAAAAAAGACCCAGAAGCTCAGACTCCCCACTTCATTTACAAACATACACCACCTGCTTCCCCACATGGCCCTTCTCTTGGCTCAGCACGGCCCTGGTGCTTCTCACCCACACCCGGCGGGGCAGGGGATATTAAGGTCCTGATGGGGAACCAGGGGCAGCAGGGTGTTCAGGTAGAGGCTGCACTTCCCTGTGCCAGAAAATCATGGGCTCCAAGTCAGAGCTCTGCTTCTCACAGGAGAGAGGAGAAGAGGATATGTCTCCAGGGTCCTTGTCATTCTCTCTCAGGGAGCTTAATAAAAGGACAAAATCCTCCTGCAAATTTGTGATCTGTCCCTCTGCTGAGAAATGTTTACCAAATCGAACCCCTGCTGCTGGTGGGACCATGTCCTAGCCCTCAAGTGCCCAGGGAGGCCTCACGGATAGTAAGACACTCTGTGCCTCGGGCCTTTACCTCCCTCTACCTTTTACCAAAACTGTATGAGGCTGTGACAGAACCGGTACTCCACTCCCAGTGTATGTGTGCTCAGTCGCTCAGTCGTGTCCGACTCTTTGTGCCCTTCTGGACTGTAGCCCACCAGGCTCCTCTGTCCATGGGGTTTTCCAGGCAAGAATACTGGAGTGGGTTGCCATGTCCTTCTCCAAGGGATCTTCCCAACCCAGGGACTGAACCTGTGTCTCTTGTGTCTCCTGCTCTGCAGGCAGATTCTTTACCCGTTGAGCCATCAGACACCTTTCCCAAATCCCTTAACTCCCTTCTCAAATCCCTTAACTCCCTTCTCAAATCCCCATAGTTACTCACAAGGTCACTGCCTGCCCTCGGCCTCAAATCCCAACTCCATGTCCTAAACACAAGGCCCCTAAACCTTTCCTCTCCTCCGCCTTTGGTCTTACTCCTCTCTCTCATGCTTTCCTTTCCTCCAGAGCAGTTGATCCTGCACAATCAGCTTATCCAGTTTTGATGCCAGTGGTTCCCAGTCCTTCGCTGGCAAACCAGGATTTCATGGCAGCATCACCTGTCTCATCTCCAAACTGAACCACACAGTAGTGCTTCTTAAGATACGGTCAGGTGACCCAGCAGCAGTCCTTCGGGTGGCCTGATGGCTGTGCTGAGGTTCCCAGTGGGAGATGATGACAACACACCCTCAAGACCCCACCCATGTCTCCATCACGAGGCTGGTGGACCCATTAATTCTCATGATTTTGCCTGTCTAGTTTTCATGGTAGGAGGGACCTTTTAGGTGGCCTACAAGCTCTCCTGATAGTCTTGCTACAGGGCATTTGGCTTTCGTCTTTAAAAGAGGAATAAGTTAACAATTGTTTGTTCATGGGAATTTCCTGCCTTGGATCCAGCTAACTGGAGCAACCTACTGTGGTTCAAGGCCAGAGGTAGAAATGTTGAACACAAGAAGTTTGACGTCTACAAGGGCCATGGGGATAGGGGCACTTCCAGTTTGTCCTCATGCAATGAGGCCCCTGCGTTAGCACAAGGCCTAACACACCACAGTAGGTACTTCCTGAATATCCAGTGGATGAGACCTGTGAGAATTGACTTTATAAGCTCAGAAAGCAGAATAGTGTTTGCTTTCTACTCCTCTGGACTTTCCTCCAAGATAAGGTATTTTCCTCTCTCTGGTTCTCTACCCTCCCCGGATATCTGTTCTCACTATCAAGGACTCTCTAAAGCATCACTTGAAATATGAGCTTGGCATGACCTTCCAGGGAGAGGTTCACCAACAGATTCTCAGGAAACCAAACTGAAAGACTCAGAAGAAGAAAGCTAAGAGCACAACACCAGGCTGCTACAGGCACCTTGCCCAGCAGGTGGGACCTTCTGCCTGGCTTCCAGGCACCTCTGTAGATGGTCCTTCATCCCCGCTTCCTCCCTGGGCGTCTGCCATCTGCGGTGCCAGTACCCCAGCCCACATGATCAAGACATGGAGCCCTACAGGCTCTGTTCACGCTCTTGGAGGACAAGGAGGTGAAAGCCAGAGGAAACAGGCAGAAGTCAGAGGTGGAGGACCTGCCGCCAGAGACAGGGACAGAACACGTGAAACCTGGAAGAAGGCCTGGGGCTGATGGTGGGGTTCCTGCTCTGACTTCCAGCCTTCACCTCCCCCTGTCCTCGTCTCCTGGTTTTTCAGCCAGCCTGCAGTTCATGGGAGGTTGAAGCAGCCCGAGCCGACGACGGGAATGTTCCACCGCAGCCCCCGACACGCGTGCTCGCCCCCAGGCGCCCCCGCCACACGCACTCTCCTGCCAGGCAGCTCGGCATTTCTTGGCTCCCTAAGCCTGCCTGTGGAAGATGACTGGGAATGCAGACTGTGGGAGGAAATGACAATATTCATTGTTTGGATTAAATATTTTTCTTGGCCCTCCTGTTGTTTGCTGAGCGTCTTTTTCCCCCCCTTCCCATTCTCTCTTTCTTTCCCTCCTCCCTCCCTCTACTTCTCTCTCTCCCCCTCTCCCTTCCCCCCTCTCTCTCTCTCTCACCTCTTCCTCAGTAATCAAGCACACTGAGAGAAACTTCAAGGAGAAAGCAGAAACTCCTAGGGTGGGAAGAGCTGTTGAAGGAAATTAAAGTAGTTGACAAAGGCTTTTGCCATTCTGGTACCATAACCAGCTCTTCACAAGGATGTTTCACTTTGGGATAAATCTAAACCTACATTGCTTTGAGTTTGCGTAAGTCTTCTTGGGATATAACCCATAGCACTTGTTTTCTCTCTTATTAGCTCCTTCTTTCATATATGTGCAATATGTGTGTATATATATGTATACACATATATACATAGGGCTTTCCAGATGGTTCAGTGGTAAAGAATCCACCTGCCAATGCAGGAGACGAGGGTTCAATCCCTGGGTTGGGAAGATCCCCTGGAGAGGGAAATGGTAACCCACTCCAGTATTCTTGCCTGGGAAATCCCATGGACAGAGGAGCCTGGTGGGCTGTAGTCCACGGGGTCACAAAGAGTTCGACACGATGGAGTGACTGAGTATGCACATATATACACAAAAATATAATGCATAAATAACATATATCATTCTTATATAAGATAAATGTGTAAATAACAATCCCTAATATATAATGATTAGAAGACAGATATATAACCTTAAAATATGCGTTACAAGCCCGAGAAAACCATAATTGAAGACACATGTACCCCAGTGTTCACTGTAGCACTATTTACAATAGCTAGGACATGGAAGCAACCTAGGTGTCCACTAACAGACGAGTGGATAAAGCAGCTGTGATACATATGTACAATGGAATATTACTCAGCCATAAAAGGAATACATTTGACTTAGTTTTAATGAGGTGGATGAACCTAGAGCCTATTATACAGAGTGAAGTAAGTCAGAAAGAAAAATAAATATCGCACACTGACACATATATATGAAATCTAGAAAAATGGTACCGATGAACCTATTTTCAGGGCAGCAGTGAATGTGCAGACACAGAGATTTATGGACACCGTGAGGGAAGGGGAGGGTGGGAGGAATTGAGAGAGTAGCATGGAACGATATACATTATGATATGTAAAACACATAGCTAGTGGGAATTTGCTATATGACAAGCGAGCTCAAACCTGGTGCTCTGTTACAACTTAGAGTGTTGGGATGGGGAGGTGGGAGGGGGTTTCAAGAGGGAGGGGACATATGTACACCTCTGACTGGTTGGGGTTGATGTATGGCAGAAACCAACACAGTGTTGTCAAGCAATTACTCTCGAATTTAAAAACAAATGAATTTAAAAATATACGCTACATTTTATACACACACACACTCACACACACACATTCAATTTCTCTGGAAGCCCCAGGCAGAAACAGTGACTCTTAAAGGTAAAAATATTTTTACAACTAGAAATCAACACATAGAAATAAGATACTATTTTTATTTTATAGTTGACATTTTCTGTGTATCAGGAGCTGTGCTATAAGGTTTGTACTCATGATTGTATTGAACCCTCACAACAACCCATTTTATACATGAGAAAAACCAGGGATCAGAGCTGTTAAGAAATCTGTCTCTAGAAAAGATGCCGAGCTACCATCTGACACCCAGGTCTGTGCTATAAACATCTTGGGAGGCTTACTCTGCCTCCAACATCATTCACCATAAAATAATGATACCCCTCACTTCACTTTTCAGAACTGCATACCTGGTTCAATCTCTACCATAATTATGGGCGTGAAGTAGCCACTTTCTGGATGGAAAGTCAGTGTCACAGAGGCTCCTGAGAAGTGTTATCATCTTCAAAATATACGATGAGCCAGGCATGGAGCTATTTGATGGAATTCTGGAATGTCTATTTGATAGATACTTAGTGTGTCTCCTAAATACAAGCTATGACTAAGTATCTGCCTTAAAGAAGTTTTGGCGGCATCAGCATTGAATAGGGCAGAATCTGAGACAACAGGGGAAAAAAAATCACAAGCCAATGCAGGATTAATTGCCAAAGGAATTAATGGCAACAATGAGACCTATAGAAGTTCAGAATAGGAAAGGGTCTGGGGCATTTCAGAAAGGCTTAATGGAGTAAATGGGATTAGACTTAATCTTTGAGGGTGGAGGATTTGGGCAGAGGAACCGGGAGAAAAATCCCAGCAGGAGGGCAAATATACGCCAAGATTTCAAATGGAAAAAGAAAAGATATATCTGTGGTTTTCTGCCTGGATTATTAATGGCCTAAGTTTGGAACTAGGTCAAAATCTCCATCTAGAGGAATCTAGTCCTTATCCCTGAAAAAAGTAGGGAGCAATGAAATCTGGGAGAGTGTGTGTGTGTGTGTGTGTGTAGAAGAAGAATATGGTAAAAGTTGTCTTTCAAACATTGGATCTGGGGACAGTGCGGGGAATGTTTAGGAGAGAACTGGAGGGCTCCACAGTAGGTAGAAGTTGATCTCAAGCAGATAGGAACTGAGAAGAACAGAATTGTCTGGTCATAATATGCAACAGGAAAAAAGAAGGGAGGGGTCTTATGAAGGAAAATTGTCAGGACTCGGCAAGTGGCCACATTTGGTTAGAAGACCACGGTAATGAAGGTCTGTCTGTGACAATTTACTCAAATCATGATAAGCTTTTCTCAAAAAATTAGCTCATTGAGAAAACAGCTAGAAAGACTCCTCACTAAATCTAAGGACTGAGTCAAAACAAAACCTATCAGCAAACTCTATACTATCTCACAGTGAGAAGCTCTACACATCTTCTTTGTCCATTTAAACAAAGGCCCAGAGGGTCTCTCCTGCCCAACTTCTGCTAGGCTTTCCCCACAACTTGGCCGTGACTATTTTATCACCCCAAGTAATATTCAGGTCCAGCTAAGTTGAGGAATGGCAGGAGGGAGGTGGCATGTTTATTCTGGAATACTTTCTTGCCAAGAGTCATTTCTTTTAGCCCCGATCTAATTTTTAGTTCCTGTGTCTGCAAGGAGCTCAGTTTGTGTGGCTGGTTACTGTGGTTCCCATCCTCAACCTGTCACGCCATCCTGGGTTGTCAGCCTGGCTGTTCTGTTCTCCGTTAATTGGTCCATCCATCCAGTCTCACTTTCACCCATATGGAACCTATTCTCTGTGCAAGTGTCTTGTTTACATTCCCTTTATCTACGGGATGCTTGTCTGTGTATCTTATTCACTCATCCGCTGATCAGCTGCATCTGTTTCACAACATGTTCTCCAGGCTCACTTTGCTGGTCTCTGATCCTTGCTAAGCAGGCCTCCTCTTCTGGGGGCAAGCCTGCAAAGCCCAGGGAGAGATCCTAACAGGTGACCAGCACCCCACGTTCATCTCTCACCCGAGTTCCCTACAAATGCTGCATTGCTAGTTCGTGTGTTCTCTATTTGTTTATTTGTTCTTAATCTTCCTACCAGTTTAAGAACAGGGCAGGGATGGGATGGAATGGGCTGCCTGGGTTCATTTACAGCCTCACACTGCTCTAGCTGTGGGGATTTGGAAATGTAATTGAATCCTTAGCCCCCTAGTTTCCTCATCACGAAAACAAGAAGGATATGAATGGTAATAATTTCTCATAGAATGCACCTGGCATTCAATAAACATCCAATAATGTTATTAATTATACCATGGAAGCAGGAGTTATTTTTCTGTCTCCTGAGTGCAGCAAGCCTGCATACTCTGGGTATCCATGCTTCCCTATTGGTGAAAGTGGAAAGTAGTTCTTCAGAGGCGGCTACCAGAAAGCCTGGTTATTCTTCTCTTGCAACTATGACCAGTAATACCAGGGATCTTACCATTAAACTTGCCCAACTATAGGGACAGAATGACTCTACATACATAACACAGCTTTCGCTCTGTGCTCAGTTGCCCATCATGTCCAACTCTTTGTGACCCCATGGACTGTAGCTCACCGGGCTCCTCTGTCTAAGGGATTCTCCAGGCAAGAATACTGGGTGGGTTGCCATTTCTTTCTCCAGGGGATCTTCCCAACCCAGGGATCAAACCTGCATCTCCTGTGTCTCCTTCATTGGAAGGCAGATTCTTTACCACTGCAACACAGCCTTAAGGCAGGCAAATTAAGCAAAGCTATCTGAAATACAAGTCATCTCTCTTAGGTTCTGTTGGATAGCTTCCCTGGTGGCTCAGATGGTAATGAATCTGCCAGCAATATAGGAGACCCAGATTCAATCCCTGGGCCAGGAGGATCCCCTGGAGAAAGGAATGGCTACCCACTCCAGTATTCTGGCCTGGAGAATCCCATGTACAGAGGAACCTGATGGGCTACAGCCCATAGGGTTGCAGAGTTGGGTATGACTGAAGAGTTTTAGCACATAGCACAGAGGGCTCTCATAATGGAATTATTACCCTTACTAGAAGAGACACCAGAACTTTCTATCCCTCTCTGCCAGCTGAAGACACAGTGAGAAGGTGACCGTCTGCACACCAGGAGGAGAGCCCTCTCTAGGAAATTGGATCAGCCAGCACCTTGATTTGGGATTTCCTGGCCTCCAGAACTGTGAGAAATAAGTGTCTATTGTTTAAGCCAGCTAGCCAATGCATATTGTAAACAGAAGACCAAGCAGACAAACACTCAAGATTTATTTAGTGAATTTATTACTTTAGCTTTTTTTTTTCCCCTTTACTGATTTGTCAACCTAAAGAATTCCTAGAGAGTTTTGTCTGAAAAAAGGAGCATGAAAAAGAGGTAAGAAGAGGACAAACAGGCAGGAAGCAGCTCTCAGAGGGAACCTAAAGAAGTTAAAAAGACCGTTGGTTTCTGCTATGCAGTAACAAGGCAGTTTTGCATGGGTTTGACCCATGAGTTAGGCACGCAGGGCCTGAAACCAGGACAGGTGAGCGAAGCCAACAACTTGGGCAACGGTAGCCACTCCAACTCAGCTCTAGTGTCCTCAGGGTCTTAAGTGGTTCCAAGGCCAGAGACCATTCCCAGAGACCTAACAGCACTGCAGACATGCACCACCAAGTTTAATATTTCCCACATTAGAAAGACTTCAATTGAATCTAATCTCATTTTTAATTAGTCCTCACATCGCCTGGTGAGGCAGATTAATATGATTATCCATATTCCACTGATGGGGAAAATGAAACAAAGGGCCATGCCTCAAGGTCACTTAGGGAATGAGCAATAGAGGTGAAAATTAAGCATTTTAAATTTCCCAACTAGCACACAAGGGAGAGGACAGTGGGGAGTTGATTTCATCTCCTTTTGTTCAGAATCTTTCACATCTGGATAATGCATATTCAATTTACTACTTGGTTTCTCTAATTAAAAAATAAAGGACTCATTCTACTTCTGAACTCCAATATTCAATTTTCAATGCATAAGGAATTTATCAAGTATTCTATGCCAGAAGCAGCCCCAAAGAAAGGTAATAAAATGAGTATTACTTAGACAAATGTGAATATATATGGACTATTTATCCAATGCAGGAGACGTGTGTTCAATCTCTGGTCAGTAAGAGCCTCTGGATAAGGAAATGGCAACCCACTAAAGTATTCTTGCCTGGGAAATCCCATGAACAGAGGAGCCTGGCAGGCTACCGTCCATGGGGGTCGCAAAGAGTCGGATATGACTTAATGACTAAACAACAACATTGACTATTTATGGAATGTTCAATATTATCCTACATTGTAGGGGATGTATATAAACACAGAAGACTAAAACATGATTTCTGTCCACTAGAAGCTGGTCTAATTGATCTAACTGAACATTCAAAATAGTAACCAATACAAATAGTACACACCTCTAGCTACATAGCTCAATCATTAAAGAATCTGCCTGCAATGCAGGAGACCCGGGTTTGATTCCTGGGTCGGGAAGATCCCCTGGAGAAGGAAATGACAACCTACTCCAGTATTCTTGCCCGGAGAATCCCTTGGACAGAGAAGCCTGGTAGGCTACAGTCCATGGGGTCACAAGAGTCGGACACCACTTAGCGACTAAATCACCACCACTAGCCGTGTAGACAGGAACCAGCTCTTTTCTTTGTTCCCCAAAGTAGATGTTTAAGCACCATGTGTTGATGAACTATTGGCTGAGCTTATTCCAGATCAAACTGAGATATTACTAGTGTGAGAGGCAAGCTCATAGTATCATCATACACCTCCCCTCCTATCATTCAGTTATTTCATCTTCAATCTCTCTCTCATAATCCATCACACCCTTCTACTGAAGAAATAATTTTGTATGCAGCCTCTTTTCACTCTTCTCTTTCTGCTTCCCCAGTTCAGTGAGGTGGCTGTTACATTATTTTAGGTGAGAGAGGATAAGGTTCTGACTTCTGTGGTTCAAATTTGCCACCATGATTTTCTTCCTTAAATAGAAATCTTATCATCTTTGTTCTGTGACTGAGATGTTTAATGCTCACCTAATATCTGTGTGTTTCCCCGAACTCAGTTGAGGCCACGAGACCATGTTCTGGCAAATGGGAAGGCAAGCAGACTTAATGCACTACTTTTCACCCAAGGGACTCAAGAGTTATTGGCCTCTCTCTATATTTCTTCTCTGCTCTTTTGGAACAAACCATGGAGACCACATTTTGAGAAGACAGAGGTGTGAGATGGAAGAAATAAATGCATGCTCCAGAGAGTTACACCAGACTTCATGGGAGTAAGAAACAAATCCTTTGTCACGTTCAGTCACTTGAAATTTCTAGGTTCATTGGGGACCACAGCCTATCCCAATTAATTCATATTCTATTTATAAACCTCGACACTGGCTCCAGGATAAAATCCAAACTCATTAGCTCAGCACACAAAAACTTGAGTGATCTAGCCCTAACTGAGCTCTTTAACCCCCAATCATTCCACATTCCTTCATGTTCCCCAAGATCAGCTTCACAGAGCAGACGAATAATATTTTCTGTGATATGCCACTGGGATTTGGGGGTTGTCTGTTATAGGCTATGACTGTGGCAACATTTAAATACTATAGAGATTGGTATTAGAAGTGGGGTGCTGCCATCACAAAATCTAAAATGTGTGGCCCTGGTTCCAGAATGGTGAGTCAGGAAGCAAAGGAGCTGTTTTAAGAAGCTGGAAAAATCAGTTACTTCACCCATGTAGTGGGGAAAAAAATATTAAATGTTTCCTGTAGTTGTGAGAAAAGTTAACTGTTATAACTCGTATATCAGAAAATTTATTTAATAGCCTATTGGCTTTGGGAAAGGAGGATTTAAAGAAGAGTATTACCAGAGTTAGTTAGTGTTGGCTACCTTCATTTGATAAGGTGCTGCAAGAAGAGATGAGCTCAGAAAATGTTGCTGCTTTGCCAGCAGACTTGACAGGTAACATAAAGTACTAAAAATTCCAGGATTTGTAGTGAAAAACAAACTTATTTCTCATTTCCAACGAGCAAAAAATGAAACTGAGTAATACTTTGTATTAGAAATGCCTTCTAAGAGTGAAGTTAAGGACTAATCTCAGGCAAAGACCAAATCAAGGACTATTTCATCATTTGTTCACACTTTTAGTTGGATTTCAGTGGTACCTAGAAGATCCTTGTAGCTGAACAAAGCGACTTCTAGAAAAGAGACTAAAGACTTTATCAAACAAGACAAGCCTCATAAGCTCAGAATATCTATAATCAAATCGATATGAAGAGGTACATCTTAAAAAGACTGTGAGGCTAGCTCTTATAATATGGATTTGACTGAAATTAAATATATGCAAAGCCAAAAAAGTCTGTGAGAATTCAATTTCCAAAAGTAACATCAGCTTGTGTCAAAAGAGATCTGCTGCTAGAGAATTTTGATAGATTTTTGGATTCCCCATATTCTATACCAGAAGAAAGAAGTCTGAGAAAACGACTCAGTTTCCAATAGGAGGATGTTCCCTAGTGCTCTCTTCTTGTGACCCAAGAGGATAATAGAAAAGGAAGGATGTCCAAGAAAGCCAAACCAAGAGCCATGAATCAAAATGAACCTGGGAGTTTTACCTAGGGGGTAATCAATAGGCATTGAACAAGCAGCACTCTCTATTCATAGAGTATAATTTTTGCCACTTTTCTTGGAGGGATTTCAGAATTTTTGTGTTATGTGATTTTTCCTTTTTCTCCTTGAAAGGGGACAGTTACTGCGGTTTTCTTGTTTCTACTCTACTTTGCCATCAAGTCCGAGGAAGGAAGAGAATCTGTGATTTTATCACATCGGACTCAAGATTAAGAGAAGCTATCTTGTACCTGATGTAAATCATGTTATTTGAGATTTTTAAGCCTGATACTAGACTCGATAAGACATTTAGAGTATCTTGGGGTAGGGTGAAATAAATTTGAATATAACAAATGTCTGTGACCAAAGAGACTGACTGGAAGATATTGTTACATGCCCATAGCGCCTTCGGATCTCTCTTCCTTTGCCAGGAATTCACTATCAGTAGAGTATAATTTCCCCTCCTACAAATTTTAAATGGAGCCATATGATTTGCCTTGGCCAATGGAACATGAATATATATAACAAGTGCTACATTTGACAAGAGGTTTTGAATGTCTTGGTATGCCTTTTCTGGTTTTTTCCTACTCATGCAACCCACCATGTGAAGAACATATACTGGGTATCTACTGACCCTGAAACTTTGAAGCCTGGGTCCTTGAGTGAGAGTTAGGTGGAGTAATCCAACCCCAAACCTAAGGCAGAACCACTTTAGCCAACCAGCAGATGAATGAGTGAGAAATAAATGTTCTTGATACAGGACATTGATATTTGAGGATGATTTGTTATGCAAAAGGGGCTTCCCTGGTGGTTCAGATGGTAAAGAATCTGCCTGCCATACAGGAGACCCAGGTTCGATCCCTGGGCCAGGAAGGTGATCCCCTGGAGAAAGGAATGGCTACCCACTCCAGTATTTTTGCCTGGAGAATCCCATGGACAGTGGAGCCTGGTGGGTTACAGGGTCCATAGGGTCACAAAGAGTCGGACGTGACTGAGTGACTAACACACACACATACACATGGTATAAAAAACTGGATCACGGCATCATACAATTTCCTTTCACATTTTTGCCTTTCCATATGTTTCTATTTTTCCTTCAAAATTCACCTCAGATGGTTACCCCTCTGTAAGATCTTCTTAACATAATTGAGGCAAGTTATTTGCTTTATTCTCTGTGCCCCTATGTGACTTTGCTCATATCTTTGTATTATTACTCATTGAGTAGCAATTTGATCTTTTTACCTCTGTTGTATGCTGTGTTGGAAATTCCTTATTCATTTTTGTAATCTTGACACATACTTGGCACTCAGAAAATACTATTTTAAGTGAAGAAATGAATAAAGGAAACTGAAAGAGCGATCATAGTTTAGTGACCATGGTGTAAGTTGGGAGAAGAGGCTATGCAACTTGTGCAAATCCTAGCCATTGGGGGGAGCAGCAAGCTTTTAGATTGAGAAATGGTATGAAGCTCATATTAAAAAAAAAAAAAGAGCTAGATGAATTTGTTTTTTCATGTGTTGGAATTTGGAGCCCTAGATTCTGTAGCTAAGCTTGGAGAGGTGGGAAGATGCTTCCCATGCATGAAGTATTGTACATTCCTGGTTAGAACATGTTTTCTTTGGGGGTTGTTGTGGTTTCTTTCTTTTTTCTCTTTTCTTTCCTTTTTATTTTTTTCCAGCTTTGGAAGCATCTAATGTTTGCAATAACAACAACAAAAATATGAGGCTGGCCCAGTATGAATCAGGAGACAATCTGGACATGCAGTGGATCTAAGGGGTGGGAGGTGGAGGGAGGAAAGAAGAAAGGAAAAACAGTTGCCAGGAGCTTAACAGAAGAAAATGCCATGCACGACACATGGCTGGCACAGTGGGCAGCAGCATCTGGTCTAGATAAGGACCCCCTGTGTGTGCTGCTGAGTGTACACGTGTATGTGCGTGTGCACGTGTAAGGAAACACCCAGGCTCTGGGCTTCAGGAAGCCTGCTCGTGGCTCCAGGCTCACTAGTCTGAAATGCTACCCTCCGTGGCAGCCTCTCACCGTGAGCTAGATCGGCAGCCAACTTATTCTTGCAAAGTATGTTGCAGGCTAGAATGGGCTGTGGAAAACAAGCCCGAGAAAAGCCACAAGGGCCTCCTGACCCATTTGAATCTTATTCCTGCCAAGTCCTCATTACTGATCTCAAATAGGAAGGAAAACAATGTATAAGGCTGAAGAGGCTATGGAGAATCCACTGGGGAAAAAAGGCTTACTTAGGGTCGCTGGGCTAGAGGTGTCAGACAGGAAAGAGGCAATGAGTCTGTTTTCAAATTAGTGCATGGTTTGGCGTGGTTTTTTTCTGTTGTTGTTTTGCTTCATTCTTGTTTGACATTCAAAGGCTTGTTTTCTCTCTTATTCTTGTTACTCTGTGCAATGAAATAGAGGTAAAATAAGGTGGAGGCCTTATATCCTCTATGGATAATGAGCACCCTCTCAAGGCAAGTGTCTAAGGAAATTTATCCCCAGCTGATAGGCTGGAGCTGGTATGCTGCCAGCAAGACTCAGATCTGAAATGTTTTTAGCCCTTTAAATAAGGTTATGGTGCCCAAGTGGGGTGCCTACACCTGGAAAGGTAGACGGAAAGAGACACAAAAACTTAGCTCAAAGCTGCAGGCCTGGGGAAAAAAAAAAAAAATCAGACTGAGTTGAAAGGAGGAAAGTGGAGGTTCTGCTTCTACTGGATTCCTGCTGAAGCTTTCTGCGTTCACCTCATGGAGAACGTTTGGCTTCCTCAGCCAGGACCTCCAGTGTGCAGCATGTAGCACATGTCACCCATCCCTGTTGGCATGCTTCAACCTGGTCTTGCTTCAGGTGACTTCTCACACAGGGATGATAAAAATGATGATAATCCTATACACGTGTGTAGCACCCGAGTGTCCGTCAATGCTTTCGTAAACATCAGAGAGCCAAAAACAAAATTCAAAGTCAACCAAGGGAGACGTTATTTTCCCATAGGAGGGAAATGACTTTGTTTGAGATCACATAGCTAAGAAGAGAAGCAATCCATGGAACCAAGCTTTCTCTACCCATTGCACAAATAGCCTTCAAAGAGTTGAAGGGAATCTAAATGTCATCACTCACCCCCCAAGTCCCAAGACAGGGCCATGCTAACTACAGGCTTCTCTCAATAAAAAAAGAGTATCCAGTAAAAAAGAGTCTTAAAGGAGTCATAAAACTCAGGGTCTCTTGGCAACCTTTTTATTCTTCACAAGTTAGCAAAATTTTCCTTTTTCCCATAGTAATCAAGTTTCTTCTCCAGATCTTTACCCGACTGCCATCTTCTTCCCAATCTGTGGCTGCCCTTAATTGCTACCTCATTCATCCACTCAAGACATATTTATTGAACATTTACCCTGTGCCAATCACTGCACCCCTGTACTAAGCACTTGAGGTTTATCAGTGAATCAAATAAACAGAAAACCCTTCCCTGTAGAGCTTATATCCCAGTGAGGAATATTGACATTAAGTGTAACAAATAAAGAAGGCTGAGTGCTGAAGAATTGAGGCTTTCAAACTGTGGTGCTTGAGAAAACTCTTGCGAGTCCCTCGGACAGCAAGGAAATCAAACCAATCAACTCTAAAGGAAATAAACCCTGAATATTCATTGGAAGGACTGATGCTGAAGCGCCAATACTTTGGCCACCTGATGCATAGAGCTGACTTATTGGAAAAGACCCTGACGCTGAGAAAGACTGAAGGCAGGAGAAGGGGATGACAGAGAACAAGATGGTCAGATGGTATCACTGACTCAAGGGACATAAGTTTGAGGAAACTCCGAGAGATAGTGAAGGGCAGGGAAGCCTGGCGTGCTACAGTCCATGGGGTCGAAAAGAGTCAGACATGACTTAGTGAATGAACAACATAACAAATAATTATTTAGGGAATTAGAAAGTAACAGCCTTATTTTTATTTTATTTATTTATTTATTTTTTTAACAGCCTTATTTTTAAAAAATAGGGCAAAGTGAGGGAGTGCTCCCTGGGCTTCCCTAATGGCTCAGATGGTAAAGATCTGCCTGCAGTACGGGAGACCTGAGTTCTATTCCTGGGTCAGGAAGATCCTGTGGAGAAGGAAATGGCAACCCACTCCAGTATACTTGCCTGGAAAATCCCATGGACAAAGGAGCCTCTCAGGCTACAGTCCATGGAGTTACAAAGAGTCGAACACGACTGAGTGATTTCACAAGGGAGTGCTCTGGGGCTTCCCTGGTAGCTCAGCTGATAAAGAATCTGCCTGCAATGCAGGAGACCCCAATTCGATTCCTGGGTCAGGAAGATCCCCTGGAGAAGGAAAAGGCTACTCACTCCAGAATTTATTGGCTTCCCTGGTGGCTCAGAAGGTAAAAAATCTGCCTGCAAAGCAGGAGACCTGGGTTTGATCCCTGGGTTGGGAAAAACCCCTGGAGAAGGGCATGGCAACCCACTCCAGTATTCTTGCCTGGTGAATCTCCATAGACAGAGGATCCTGGAGGGCTACAGTCCATGGGGCTGCAGGATCGGACATGACTGAGCGACTAAGCACAGCACAGCAAGGGAGTGCTCTAGGTTGAGGGATGGGCAGAGAATGAGAGGACAGTTGTCATTTACAGTCAAATGATCAGAGAAGGGAAATTTGGAGGGCTGTGTACACCATAGCAAGGCCTCTGTATTTTACCCTGAATGAACTGAGGAATCCTGGGAGGGTTTTGGCAGAAGAGGCCCCTTTGGCTGCTGTGTTGAGAATAAAAAGTGCTAAAACAGGGGTAGGAGTGAGACCAGTCTGGAGGCTGTTGCGGGAATCCAGGTAGTAGAGGATGATAGCTCAAACCAGGGTGGCAGCAGATGAGATGGTGAAAAGCGATTGAACTGTGGATGGATTTTCAAGGCAGAACTAGTGGACTGAACTGATGAATTGGATATGGAGAATGAGAGAGGGGGATTAAGATGACACCCAGGACTTTGTCCTGAGCCACAGGAAGGATAAAGTTGCCATCAACTAAGATGGGAAAGTCTGCACAGAGAAATGATAAACTGTTGCATATGAACTCCTTGAATTCTTAAATTCTGTTTGCTACTCTACTAAGAAATGGAAAAATACTACCACATTTACATATTTACTTCCATATCAATAAACAAGGGTGTCAGAGTCTATTGCAGCCTACCAATGTGAGCCAGTGAAGAACTCAGGAAAGGGAAGGATACCTGCCATCTAGCAGCCATTAGACTACAGCCACTTCCTAGGGTGGTGAGTCCCAAGGAACTTGCCGCTGCTGCTGCTAAGTCGCTTCTGTCATATCTGACTCTCTATGATCCCATAGACGGCAGCCCACCAGGCTCCCCCGTCCCTGGGATTCTCCAGGGAAGAATACTGGAGTGGGTCACCATTTCCTTCTCCAATGCATGAAAGTGAAGTTGCTCAGTCGTGTCTGACTCTTCAGGACCCTATGGACCGCAGCCTACCAGGCTCCTCCACCCATGGGATTTTCCAGGCAAGAGTACTGGAGTGGGTTGCCATTGCCTTCTCCACCCAAGGAACTTAGGATGTTGTAAAAACACAGGATACTGGCCCCAAATAGCTGAGGTGCCTATCAAAGGAATGACTTCAATGAGCCCAGACTCTTGCATCTTCCAATACATAGAAAAGCGTTAAATTCCTTGTCTGGGGTTATCTGGTTTTCTTTAATTAACAATAATCTTTTGATGTTCAGACTACCTACCCTTTATTATTATTATTATTTTCAAAATTTCTATATAACCGGGCTCCTCCCCCAGTCTCGGAGCAGTTCTCTCAAGGTTACTTGAGATGCTGTCTCTTGGGCTTGAAGTTCTAAAAGTCCCCGCAGAATAAAACATAACTCTCAACTTTTAGGCTGTGAATGTTTTTTAAGTCAGCACTACAAACTTTGTCTTCAGTCATTGTGCCTTCCTTCCCATCTGACTCAGAGCCAACAGTGTTTGTAATCCCTTCTATCTCCTCTTTACCTTGGGTCCAGACTTTTAATCAGTTTATTATCCACAGATAATATATTAAAGTTTCATTCATATCAAAAGTCTTTCCATAAACACTATCTTCCACTTAAGTTATTGTTCATCTCACTCCTTGTACTGGCCAACTTTTGGAAACAATATTTTTATTTGCTGCATCCATGTTCTTATCTATTTCTCAACCTACTTCCCTCTCTCCGGTTCCACGGTTACCACTGTGTCTGGGATTATAGCAAATGTTGAAATCATAAGCCTAATTGTCTCTTGTCAATACTCAATTCATCTGTCCGCTCTTTAGCATTTCACACCATTTGCCATCTCTCTCCTCTTCCATGGTTTTCCTCTTAATACAACCATTCTCTCCTGTATTTCTTTCTACTTTTCTAATCATTCTCTATTCCCTTGACTAGCTTTACTTCCTCTGTTCTTCCCTGTATTACTTCCCTCCTCCCATGCCTTTTTTCTCCACCTCTCCCCATTCACATTTCTGGCATGATCTTATCCCCTCACCTACCTTTAATTATCATCCATATTTCCCTCATTTCTCAACAGGTCATCAACTGAGACTGTGTGACTGAACTCTAGACTTTTTATTTCCAACTCTACTAAACTCACTCTATCTAAAGCCAAGCTCATTATCTTCTCCTACAAGCCTGCTTCTTCTTCTTTTTTTTTTTTTTTTTACAGAGGTGAATGGCATCCACTATCCATCCAAGCACCAGGGAGTCAGATATAGATCTTCTTCGACCCCATTGGCTGGGATTTTAGAATCGATTTCATATCTTAAAAGGAAAGCCCTCAGTCATGACTTCTTTCCATCCTTACCAAGTGGGGCTGAGTCTGGGTTCTCAACATCTCTCTCTTGAGATGCAAGTATTGTCTCCTAACCATTCCACTTATCACCTGTCTCTTCTGCAAGGGCTTCATCTTCAACAATTTTTCTACCTTATCTGATCTCTCAGCTTCCTGGAGATGCTCTTCAATACCATTGGAATAAAGTTGATCGTCCGAGTAGGGCAACATTCAAGCCATGTCTTCATCTAGCCTGAGCCCCATCAGCCTCATCTGTAGTCTCCAAAGGGTTCTCCAAACTTTCCCTGTGTTTCAAATCCCTGTTCCTTGTACACATACCATCCTCTCTGCCCACAGGGCTTTCAACTTTAACACCAACTAATAAAACCATCAAATCCTACAAGAGTGTCACTTTGCTCTGAAATCTTCCCCAAATCGTATGTCCCACACCCATCCTCTGCCTGTTCAGTAAGTAAATACAGTATCTTTCCTTTATTCCCAAAGAACTTTGAAAACGTGCCTCCCTCAAGTCAGAGTGGATTACCAGAGACAGGAGTTTCATCTTGATTCTTTTAACATCCCAAGAGTCATAGACTATACATGGACAATAAATGTATGTTCTGTGAATGAGTGCTTCTTTATCTAAATCCTACACTTTCAAGAGTTGAGCGCCTTGAAGACATTTCTTCTTGGCTCTAGGTTAAAATAAGAAATTAGAAGAGACAGTAGAGGGAAAAATACCAAAATAAGAAACATTGTCTCTATCAAGTGCCTCTATTTTCCTCTATATCAGCATAAACCCTGTTGACGGGAATATTGAGGAGTGACAGTATATTGATCACTGCATATCTACTGCATTTCAGGCTTAGTGCTGGTAAAACATATGAACTCAATTTGTTTTTATATCTGCTCCTTCTGGAAGTCCCCTAATATGGGAATAAAGGAGTAAAGAAGGTGTGAAATCACAAGAGCAAAGAGGACAGGCAAGACCATGACAGCCAATGGAGAATCCAACAAAGTTTAAGAAAGTGGAAAGTTCATGAAGGAGTAGTAGCTGACAGAGCAGATCTGAGAAAACAGAAACCTAAATGCCTGAAATGCACAGAACACCAGAAAAACTCAAGAATTAGGATTGTCAAGTACCTCTGCAGGCAGCTATATAGGTGAGTGTTTGTGTGTGTGTCTGTGAGAGAAAGAGAGAGAGCAAGAGAGCATGTCAGAGAGCTCAAACCCCACCTCCTATATTAAGAAGTCCGTACATAATGCCACAAACGAAAAGAAAAATCAAGATTGGCAGTACAAGCATTATTAAACAGATATATGTGTGTGCGTATCTATCTATCTATATATATGTAGATATATATATAGACACAAATATACATGGGCTTCCCATTGGTGACTCAGTGGTAAAGAATCCGCCTGCAATGCATGAGACACAGGAGATGAGCATTCTATCCCTGGGTCAGGGAAGATACCCTGGAGAAGCAAATGGCAACCCACTCTAGTATTCTTGCCTGGAAAATCCCATGGACAGAAAAACCTGATGAGTTACAGTCTATAGAGTCACAAAAAAATTGTACATAACTAAAGTGACTGAGCACGCACGCATGCATGCATAGATACAGATATTTATAGACATAATTTCCTGATGAAATTAAAGAATTAAAGAGGAGAAGCAAAGAAGACATGAAAGAGTTGTCTCTGCCTTGGGAGGCGAGGTTAGCCAGAGAGGGCCAGACACTGCCAGTTTTCAAAAAAAACCAGAGGAGCTAACTGGCTTTTTATACTAGGTACATGTATTACTTTTATAGAATTAAAATGAAATTAAAAAATATTACATGAAAATATGGCTAATAAGGGCAGAGCTGAGATTTAAACCCATTAGTGGTTGGGAAGATCCCCTGGAGAAGGGATAGGCTACCCATTCCAGTATTCTTGGGTTTCTCTTGTGGCTCAGCTGGTAAAGAATCTGCCTGCAATGCAGGAGACCTGGGTTCGATCCCTGGGTTGGGGAGATCCCCTGGAGAAGGGAAAGGCTACCTACTCCAGTATTCTGGGCTGGAGAATTCCATGGACTATATAGTCCATGGGGTCCCATGACTTTCACTTTCTAAAATGTGTATCCTTTCTGCTATGCACACTATTTGCTCCAATTTGCCAATAATTACAATCAGATTGGGACTGCTACCCTTTTATTGTTCACTATGTCATTATAGGATTAATCACAACAAACTTACAAACATACACAACCACATACACATACATGTATATAGGTATACATATGTACTTCATATAAGGGCTTCCCAGATGGTGCTAGCAGTAAAGAACCTGTCTGGCAATGCAGGAGACATAAGAGACGTAAATTTGATCCCTGGGTCTGGAAGATCTCCTAGAAGAGAGCATGGCAACTCACTCAGAATTCTTGCCTGAAAAATCCCATGGAGAGAAGAGTTTGGCGGGCTACAGTTCATAGGTCACAATGAGCTGGACACAACTGGAGTGACTTAGCATACATACACACATGTACTTCATATGTTTTAAAAAATTAAGTATGAGACTTAAAAAAAACCTTTTATCATTCAGTTGCTACCAAAAGCAAGTACTGAAAAACAGAGATATTACCTTGCCAACAAAGGTCCATCTAGTCAAGGCTATGGCTTTTCCAGTGGTCATGTATGGATGTGAGAGTTGGACTGTGAAGAAATCTGAGTGCCGAAGAATTGATGCTTTTGAACTGTTGGTGTTGGAGAAGACTCTTGAGAGTCCCTTGGACTGCAAGGAGATCCAACCAGCCCATCCTAAAGGAGATCAGTTCTGGGTATTCACTGGAAGGACTGATGCTGAAGCTGAAACTCCAATACTTTGGCCACCTCATGTGAAGAGTTGACTCATTGGAAAAGACTCTGATGCTGGGAGGGATTGGGGGCAGGAGGAGAAGGGGATGAGAGAAGATGAGATGGCTGGATGGCATCACTGACTCGATGGACATGAGTTTGAGTGAACTCCAGGAGTTGGTGATGGACAGGGAGGCCTGGCATGCTGTGATTCATGGGGTTGCAAAGAGTCAGAGATGACTGAGCGACTGAACTGAACTGAACTGAATAAAATAATTTCACTTAAAGGAATATCTATTTTAGTAGGATAAATTAGAAATGACTTTTCTGAAAGAGCTTGTCAATATGACTATTTGATAAAGGATATGCAAATGACCATGAAGGTAAATGGTAAACTAATCAACATTTTATGAACTTTAAGAACAGTCTCAGTGAACATATTTGAGTCATGCTTAGACTGCATTTAAAATATATTTTAGGAACACAGTGAGAAATGGAATCTTTCCTGTCATATCAGTAAACAAGAACGTCACAGTTCAGTTCAGTTGCTCAGTCATGTCTGACTCTTTGTAATACCATGGACTGCAGCATGCCAGGCTTCCCTGTGCATCACCAACTCCTGGAGCTTGCTCAAATTCATGTCCATCGAGTCAGTGATGCCATCCAACCATCTCATCCTCTGTCATCTCCTTCTCCTGCCTTCAATCTTTCCCAGCATCAGGGTCTTTTCCAATGAGTCAGTTCTTCACATCAGGTGGCCAAAGTATTGGAGTTTCAGCTTTAGCATCAATACTACCAATGAATATTCAGGACTGATTTCCTTCAGGATTGACTGGTTTGATCTCCTTGCAGTCCAAGGAACTCTCAAGAGTGTTCTCCAACAGCACAGTTCAAAAGCATCAATTACCAGTTATCAGAATCACAGTTACAAGCGATTGCAGCCCCCCACTGTGAGTGGTGAACCCTGAGGGAATTCAGAAAGGAGAATACCTGCCATCTTTGACTACACTAAAGCCTTTGACTGTGTGGATCACAACAAGCTGTGGAAAATTCTTCAAGAGACGGGAATACCAGACCACCTTACCTGCCTCCTGAAAAATCTGTATGCAGGTCAAGAAGCAACAGTTAGAACCAGACATGGAGCAATGGACTGGTTCCAAATTGGGAAAGGAGTATGTCAAGGCTGTATATTGTCACCCTGATTATTTAACTTATATGCAGAGTACATCATGTGAAATGCCAGGCTGGATGAAGCACAAGCTGGAATCAAGATTATCAGGAAAAATATCAATAATCTCAGATACGCAGATGACACTACCCTTATGGCAGAAAGTGAAGAACTAATGAGCCTCTTGATGATAGTGAAAGAGGAGAGTGAAAAAGCTGGCTTAAAACTCAACATTCAAAAAACTAAAATCATGACATCCATTCCAATCACTTCATGGCAAAAAATGGGGAAACAATGGAGTTAGTGACAGACTTTATTTTCTTGGGCTCCAAAATCACTGCAGATGGTGACTGTAGCTATGAATTCAAAAGACGCTTGCTCCCTGAAAGAAAAGCTATGACAAACCTAGACAGCATATTAAAAATCAGAAACATTACTTTGCCAACAAAGGTCCAGTCAAAGCTGTGGTTTTTCCAGTGGTCATGTATGGATGTGAAAGTTGGACAATAAATAAAGCTGAGCGCTGAAGAATTGATGCTTTTGAACTGTGGTGTTTGAGAAGACTCTTGAGAGTCCCTTGGACTGCAAGGAGATCAAACCAGTCAATCCTGAAGAAAATCAGTCCTGAATGTTCATTGGAAGGACTAATGCTAAAGTTGAAACTCCAATACTTTGGCCACCTGATACAAAGAGCTGACTCATTGGAAAAGACCCTGATGTTGGGATAGATTGAAGAGAGAAGGAGAAGGAGATGGAGATGACAGAGGATGAGATGACTGTATGGTATCACCGACTTGATGGACATGAGTTTGTGTAAGCTCCAGGAGTTGTTGATGGACAGGGAAGCCTGACGTGCTGTAGTCCATGGGGTCACAAAGAGTTGGACATGACTAAGGGAAAACACAGGGATACTGGTTCCAGATCCCTGAGGTGCATATCAAAGGAATGACTTCAGTGAGCCCAGACTCTTGCATCGCCCCATACAGAGAAAAGCTCTAAGTTCCTTGGCTTGGGATATCTGGTTCTCTTTAATGAACAAAAAAACTTTTTAAAAACTTCTGACATTCAAGCTACCTGTCTTTTGTTGCAGAGCTTCTACATAACCTGGTTCCTCCCTTTGCTTCCTCGGAGCAGTTCTATCAGGGTTATTTGAGATCTGCCTCCAAGGCTTGAAGTTCTAAAAATTTCCACATAATAAAACATAACTCTGAACTTTTAGGTTGTATGTGTATTTTCAGTCGATAACCATTAGAAATCTTAGTGGAGAAAGGCCTTATAAAAAGAGGAAAGGGATAGAGTTATTTATGGATAGAATCAGGTTTTATTTGCTCACTGCTAATTCTTATAACAGTGTCAGACTTTATTTTGGGGGCTCCAAAATCACTGCAGATGGTGACTGCAGCCATGAGATTAAAAGACACTTACTCCTTGGAAGGAAAGTTATGACCAACCTAGATAGCATATTCAAAAGCAGAGACATTACTTTGCCAAGAAAGGTCCGTCTAGTCAAGGCTATGGTTTTTCCAGTGGTCATGTATGGATGTGAGAGTTGGACTGTGAAGAAAGCTGAGCGCTGAAGAATTGATGCTTTTGAACTGTTGGTGTTGGAGAAGACTCTTGAGAGTTCCTTGGACTGCAAGGAGATCCAACCAGTCCAATCTAAAGGAGATCAGTCCTGGGTGTTCATTGGAAGGACTGATGCTAAAGCTGAAATTCCAATACTTTGGCCACCTCATGTGAAGAGTTGACTCATTGGAAAAGACTCTAATGCTGGGAGGGATTGGGGGCAGGAGGAGAAGGGGATGACAGAGGATGAGATGGCTGGATGGCATCACCGACTCGATAGACATGAGTTTGAGTGAACTCCAGGAGTTGGTGATGGACAGGGAGGCCTGGCGTGCTGCGATTCATGGGGTCACAAAGGGTCGGACACGACTGAGCGACTGAACTGAACTGAATTCTTATAATCTCAGCATAATGATTAGAAAGCACCTGGACAGATGAAAGAAACTGTAGAATTTCCATATTATTTTTATAAGCAAGTAATATTTCAATTGTCTGCAAACCTGGATTACAAATGAAGACTCAAAAGAGCAGTACAATAAGGAAAAGTGCAAAGTAAATCAGAAAACGGGTGTGGTTGGAAGAGAAATAGGGAAAGCCTATGTCACAAAGGAATTAACAGAATGAGAAAGTGGCCCACCCAGGAAGCTGGAGAAGACAAAAGGAGCAAAATGTAGAAAGCCCATCAGGCTGTCACAGCCTGGTTCTGCAGGAGACTTAGACAAACATAAATTCTCATGAATTTTGCTAATCTAGAGGAGGTTTTACAATTTGCATGGTTGTGCTTTTAATGTTTCTTTCTTTTCTTGTTTTTGGAAAGCAGAGGGGGAAAAACACAATGGTTTTAGTTTTCAATATGAAAACCTAGTCCTAATTAACATTTGCAGTCCAATTTTCAGAGATTTCAGCTGGAGGATCTAAAGTCAAGCCCTGGACCCAAAGGGGACTCTGGACAAACCTAAAGCCATGCCCAGATCTCCAGCCTGGTGCAGAGATTGCACAAAACTGGCAGAGACATTCACAAATAAATCTCAAGGGGACTGGAGTTTGGCAGCCAGTGAGCCTGTAAGACAGTTCCAATGTAAGCTAATTTTCATTTTTTTCTCTGGATTTTAGCACGTCTAACACATATTTAGATTTAGATTTGTGTGAACCCACACAATTCCTACCAGAAGTGGAGTAGCTATACTCATTATTGGCTGTTAGGTCATTATTATTTCCACCCTAATTAACTCCTTTCCACTCAGATACTGAAGAACTTGGCAAGAATGTAAAAGAAAAGTAAGCTCATATGATTTGTCTTCTGAGAATCAAGGGAGGGGTTGATTATTATGTCTGATTTGTAAACAGCTAAAATGTGGCACAGAGAAGTTTAATTGTTGGCTGTTATTTAAATGACAAAATATCAATGAAAAGGAAATAAAGAGAAGTTAAACAACTTTGCAATCACACAGTGCCTAGAGTGATAAAATTTGGATTGGAACATTTGGTTTTCTGAATACAGGTATCCTCAAAAAGACTCACTTTTCTCTTTTCAATAAGGAATTTATAAAGACATACTCAGGTGACTGTTTTTCTTTTTTTTCTCAGAAAGATCAGTAGCAATTCCATGAGTTCACACTTCAAAGATCAAGTTCTGGGCATGTATTAAAAAAATGTTGTGACTAGTGATGAAAAAGGCATTACTAAAGCACAGTAATAGAGATAAACCATACAGATAGAAAGGATAAAAGTTCAATAAAAAATGGCTGAATAGGGGTTACTATGGGACCGAGTGAAGGCTTATATTTTTAAACCTTAGTCCGAAAGGACCACACATCAGGTAGAAACCCGTAACAATCACTTACTTCTTGGGTATTTATCACATGTAGGCTAACCTGTGAGCCTCTCCCACCCCCATCTCCCCCCACCCCATGATCAGAGATGCAGAATGATCAGAGGTGCAGGCAGGCATTCTGCACCCAGGTATAAAGCACATCTCTGTAAAGGGACATTTTAGTCTGACTCTAGCTCCTCTCTACCCTTCTGGGCTTAAAGTTTGGGAAAGAAGAAAAGGTGCAATAAAAACTTGATTTTCATGCCATTATTTCTACCCCATGTATTATATATAGGCCCCCACATCCTAGAGGTACAGCAGGAAGCCCAGACAGTGCCATAAGTGATCCTGAAGCACATTGACACAGCTAACAGGGCTACCATCTGGAATACGAATAACAAAAGAAGGGAAGAGAGAAGGCCAAGACGACACAGAAGAAAGAATCTAAGGAATGGTGGAGCAGATGGAATGAATTAGTGATGGAAGCATTGTTGATATCAGCTACCAAATGTGTAAAAACAATACAACTGCCCACCTACACTTAAGTAAATGCAGTCAGTGAATAAGAAATAAAGGCTAACCAAGAAGGCCACAGATCTGAACTGGAGTTTGTTAAGAGAAAGACTCATGGGTATAATCAAGTTCAAAATGTATACAGAAGGGAAAAGTCCCAGTAACAAGGGAGATTTGCAGTTATTTCTGAAAAATCATCATGATCTACATTCTTCTGGGGCCACTTTGAAGGCCCCAAATGACACCTGGCCCCAGGTCCATCTCCATTGTTTACTGAACCTGGTATCTGATCAACAAGTTTAAAAGATAAATTGTATCCATCTAACTGTAAAGCTGAGGAAACAATTCAGAAAAGTCAATGGACTTGTCCAAGAAGCATGTACCAAGGGATGAAACTGAGGTTGAAGCCTGCCTCCAGACTCCTGACAGCCTCCCTCGGCTCCTCCAGGCTGCCCTCGTTGCAAGGCTCTCCGATTCTAAGCATCACAGGGTTGTATTCTCTCCTGGTCCTTCTACTCCTTCCCTACATTTCTCTCCACTGTGCTACTCTTCAGAAAACTGATACTATCTTTCTCAATTTGAGATGCTCAACTCTCTCTGCTTGCCTGTGAAGGGGAAGAAGCAGGAGTCACTGAAGAGTTAGGCCTGTGCTTTTCAAGGGAATAACACACATCCTATCACTGCTGCTGCTGCTGCTAAGTCACTTCAGTCGTGTCCGACTCTGTGCGACCCCATAGACGGCAGCCCACCAGGCTCCCCCGTCCCTGGGATTCTCCAGGCAAGAACACTGGAGTGGGTTGCCATTTCCTTCTCCAATCCTATCCCTAGGAGCTCACAGATTGTTGGAAGGATGGACCTGTCATATAATCTTGAAATAATGTGATAAGTGAGATGACAGTCATTTACAAGGATATATATAAGAATTTATAGGAGAAACAGTAGCATGCCCAGAGAAACTTACTTGAAACATCCCCAAAACTCTAAAAATTTCCTACAGTTTATTGGAAGCCTCTAGAACATCAATTAACCATATCCATCTTCAGTATATAATAATACTCATAAGACTTATGGGTGTGTGAACTGTTTCTTGAGTCTTAATATTTATATATTGTTTCAATAAGATCCCATCCTTACATGCTGATGTATATTGTTCCTTAGCCAATACTGCAACAAATATGTTACATTACATGCAAATTACACAGCACCTTAAAATCAGTTATTTCACTTGATTCTCACAGAAGTTTTGAGACAAAGCCAGACAGATACTGTATGCAGTTAACAAAGGTAGACTCAGAATTTGAACCTAATTCTGACATCATTCTGCTTCGTCCTCCTGCATGGCTCCCTTTTTGTCCAAAAAGAAAGAGCACAACTCTACAAGAACCTGCAAAAGGTTGAAGAGAGACTATCAGAAATTGTAAGCCAAAATGGGTGCTGCTGGGAAGCACAATGAACTTGCAAGAGATACATGCTCAAAGAAAAAGTAGAACCAAACTGTAGGCCAATGGGCACTCCATGTTAATTATCCTACAGGAAGTAAGTTAGTCGTTTCTATCCAAAGGGAGGCTGAAGTGTGGCCTTTATTTCCTTTGCATTCCCTAGAGAACAAGATGTTCTTAATTTAAGTGGAACCTAGGACTGTACATTTTGTTAGAATTCATAAATATGACTTTTGGGAAGGAAAGAAGAAAAGGAAGGAAGGAAGGGAGGGAGGGAGGGAAGCAGGAAGGGGAAAAAAGACAGAAGATAACACTTATATGATCTGACAGTATTATGTGTTCATGGATGCAGTGACCACTCACTTCAATTATCACCCCACAAAATGAGGAAAACCCTCCCCGCTACAATAGGTCAGGAAGGTCCCCTGGAAAAGGGATAGGCTACCCACTCCAGCATTCTTGGGCTTCCTTGGTGGCTCAGATGGTAAAGAATCTGCTTGTAGTGTGGGAGACCTGGGTTCAATCCCTGGATTGGGAAGATCCCCTGGAGGAGGGCATGGCAACCCACTACAGTATTCTTGCCTGAACAATTCCCATGGACAGAGAAACCTGGCGGGTTACAGTCCATGGGGTCTCAAAGAGTCAGACATGATTGAAGGTCTAAGCATATTTTATATATTTATATATATATATACACACACACATAATTATAATTTATTTACATTATTGCACAGCAAAAACTAAGACAACATTGAAAAGCAATTTTCCTCCAATTAAAAAAAAATTAAAAAGTAATTAAAAAAAAAAAAAAGAATAAAAAGCACAGATTGATGGGCCCCACCCCCAGAGCCTCTGATTCAATAAGTCTGGGATGGGGCCTGAGAATAGGCACTTTTAACAGGTTCCTGCTGCTGCTGCTGCTAAGTCAGTCGTGTCCGACTCTGTGCGACCCCATAGACGGCAGCCCACCAGGCTCCCCCATCCCTGGGATTCTCCAGGCAAGAACACTGGAGTGGGTTGCCATTGCCTTGTCCAATGCATGAAAGTGAAAAGTGAAAGTGAAGGTTCCTAGATGACGCCAATTGTGCTTGTCCATGGGTCACACTTTGAGAACCCCCGGAGTAGGGGTACCAACAGGTGTGTGGTGGTCAGTCCTCGTCTGTGCCTGATAGTAGTTGGGTGGTGGGGGGTCATAAGAGGGAACACAGTTTTGTTCTTCATCGCATCAGCAAAGGAGCTGAGAGCAGCCTGGGATGCTCTGGATACCACAGCATGCGCTGGGTTCAGTGTGGAGGGAGGACAAAGTGGGAAAGCTGTGTGTTGTAACCTTCTGGGAAACACCGAAGCCAGCTCCAGGGCCTGCTGTCTACCCTCCCTCTTGCGATCATGCGTGGAAGCACCAGAAGGGAATTCTCAGGATACCTTTGATCTCGTCCCAGTTCTCGAGTCTTCTGTCTGTTTATCTCCCTCCTTCCCTGGCCTCTTCTTCCCCCTTCTTACCCCCTGCTTGGGGGATGAGTCACTCCCCCTCCTCCCCTCCCCACTGCCATCTGTTTTTCTAATGATGGCAGAAGATGAGCTGTTTTGCTGGCTGACACCGTAACAAAGCACACTCCAAGCTAGCGTATCTCCTGATGCACTCTCCCCACGCCAGTTTACTGGTATCATTTCCCCACCCAGTTTTCTCTTTGTCTCAAACCCCACCCTTTTCCCCCCTTTGGCTTCACATAGATCCCAGTTTCCCAGAATTAGATCAAGAGAAACAGAGATACAGAAGAATGGAGAGAGTTGGGTGTTTATGACTGGAGGGTGCTGAAGTCAAGGGCAGTTAAACAGCTCCCTCTGGCGCTCGAGGTGCAGCCAGAATTATCGAGTGTTGCTGCTAAGTGGCTGAATTACTTCCATTGAGAGGTCTGGATAACAAAGGCTGTTGTGACTGAGACTAGAGTACTTGTATTTGTTACTGGCTATTCCCTGGGTACAAGAACGTGTGTGTATGTGTGTGTGTGTGTGTGTGTGTGTGTATCCATGTCAGGATTCCTTTGTCATGCTCTGTGAGCAAGGCTCTACCTCATTCTTGACTCTTCCTTGTAATAACTTCTCTTAATCTAGTCAAGGAATTCACAACCCCCTAACTTACCCCCTGGTAGGGGGATGCCCTGAGTGAAGAAGTAAACAGGATTTCTTGAGTTGGTAAAAATCTAGTTTGGGTTAATCACCAGTGGACTACAGGTCCTCCTCAGAGGTTGCAAACTGAGATGCCTGCGTGACCCCGACAGTTGATGTCAATGAGAGAAGCCCAGGAGGTGAGAAGCTACAGGGAAAGCTAAGGACAGTGTGAACTGGAGGGCAGCGGCCCTTCTGGCATTCTAGCTGCCACTCAGATCCAGTTAATTGTTGCCATAGTTGCCAGATATTCTTGTTTTTCAAGAGAAAAATCTTTGCACAGATTTTATATTTATTTGGTGTATGTAAAATGTTACCTATACACATACGAATTTTGTGTGGAAATCCCAATTTTTAAGCATTAGCAACCAAAACAAAATTTTTTTTAAGACACTGCCCTGGCCAAACCCCTGTCTGTGGGCCATCGAGCTGCAAAACTCTGATCTAACTAAGCTCCAGTGAGGCCCAGTTAGAGAATCCCAAACCATAAATCATTCTGACTTGCGTTTAACTTTATTTTTTATTAAGTAATTTAAAATGGAACCCTGGAAATTTTGCCTTAAAAAAAAAAGACAAAATCAGAAATCCTAATATCTGTAATTTGGGGATTATGGAGCTACATGTAAGAGATTGAACAGAGGGCATCGGAGCAGAGAAAGGGCAAGATACTGAACCAGAAGGACTCAAATCTCTGTGAGTTGAGCAGAGCAGAGAGTGCTGGTTTGGGTTTGAGGGAGGGGGGTACCTTACCTCACAGGACTGGATGCAGTGGATCAGGAGGGGGTCTGGGTGCCACTGACGCCGCCCAGTACACATGATGCTCTGAAAGGGAAGAGGGAAAGAACAGAAAACCAAAGCTGAGATACCTGGTCAGTGAGAGGAAGGGCAAATTCTGAGCTTACTCCATCAGCCCAACCCCCTCCCTGAGGAACGAGCCCCAATCAGGCTGCATGAAGAGGTCAAAGGCAGCTGCCCAGTCCTTCCCTTGGAACTGCTAATCCAGCTGGATAGAGCCAAGGTAGAAACTCTTAGCAAAGGGAAGTTTTCATCCTCTTCAATGTCTTCACCCTCCCAGAGCTATTAAAATTTCCAGAGTGGTGTCAGTGTGGTTAAAAAAAAGCATCCTCATGTTGAGGTTTGACAGAAAACAACAAAATTCTGTAAAGCAATTATCTTTCAATTAAAAAATATATAAAAATTTTAAAAAAGCATCCTCAGTACTAAAATGACTTTATTTTGGCTCTAGGCACAATATTTGTCCCACTTGTTTTGAAATTTTAATGTTGCAAGAAATTGTGAGATGGCTGTGTTGATCAGGAAGCACCATGGAGTTTTAAAGGCTGAGAAATAGAGCTTCATCAGAAGAGCCTTGAACTAAAAGTGGATTTCGGGCATCCTAGATCACTAAATGTGAGTGCCCAAGAGAGGAGTGGAGGCCAAACAGCACTCTGCAAGTCATTAGCACCATGTATCCCCTCCCTGTGAGAAATGAAAGAGGGTCTACGCACTGCACATAGACGTTTAATGTGAAACCACCAGTGTGGGCAAACTTCGGAAGATAGTGAAGGACAGGGAATCCTGGCGTGCTGCAGTCCACAGGCTCACAGAGTCAGACATGACTTAGTGATTGAACAGCACAACACCCCAACACTGGGACTCAAATGGCACCAGCACTAACTGGTGAGAGTGTAAAAGTGTGTTCCTGTGTTCCTTTTAAAACACTGGTGACTCCCTCTAAATCCCAATGGCCATTTGCTAATGTGACTTTTAACAAACTGTTATCTGCTCTTTGTGAATAATAACAACTCATGTTCATGGAGGTTTTTTCCCTTCTAATTTTTGCATTTTACACTTTCAAAAGATACGCTTCAGGAAAAGAGAAAGTCCCATGAGAAGTTTCAAAGAGAAAAAGAGATTCTCCCTATAACTGGCTACTCATCCACCCATTTGCGGACCTTCATATGCACATTTTAAATTCAGTACAACAGAAATTCAGGGAAACCATACAAAAAAAATACACTGTGAGACATGAGTTTTACATTAAATAGACCTTTAGTAATTGAAAATTATACATTCTAGAATGCTAAGACTGGAGCAATCAGATTGAAGACATTTTCATATATTAACCTGCAGGTATATAAATATATACCTCACAGTCAGTTATGAAAATGGGAATCTGCAGTATTTTTCTGGAGTTATGTTACTATAAACTAAAAGTCCTGCTTCACAGTTTCCAAAGAGAGGAAATAAATACTATAAATCTTAACAAAACCTTGATATTCAAAACTCTATACTATAATAATATAGAAGATGACTTTGCTTAACTTATCATTGTGCTAAAAAAAAAAAGGATTATTAAATGTATACAGTCATAACTTGATATCCACAGGGGATTGGTTCCAGGACCTCCACAGATATCAAAATCCAAGGATGCTCAAGTCCCTTATATAAAATGACATACTATTTGCATATAACACCCTATGTATACTTTAAATCACCTCTGGATTACTTATAATACCTAAAACAATGTAGATTCTATGAAAATAGTTGTCTGAAAGCAGCAAATTCAAGTATTTTTTTTATAACTTTCTGAGTTTTTTCTCAATGTTTTATCATTAGATAATGGTAATGGCAAAACATAATAATTTGAACAGCAAATACACGGCAACTCTATTCCTTCTTGTTCATTGAATTCACTAAGGACCCCCAGGTCGCACCCTAGTCAGTCAGTCATTCAAATCAAATGTATCAGTAGCTAGGGGCCAGAATTCCCAGGGAACACGAGAGCTCTGAAAATCCTTCGGTCCCCTCGCTGCCTCAGAGAGCTCAGAGTCTATGGGGGAGGAGGCAGCTGGAAGTCCATCAATTTCTCTACACGAAAGGAAACAGCCTTAGCATCCTTGCATGATGACTATAGCTAGAACTTGCCAGAACCCTCTGACTGGATCAGTTTCTCTTATGCCCTTCATACCTTCTACTTCATCCATCACCTTCATAGGCCAGAGCACTGATCTTCTAAACTGAAAAATTCTAAACATATTTTGCAAAGGAAAAAAAAAAAGGAAGGAAAAGAGTCTGTCTTTACTTTTAACTCTTTTTCCCCAGTGCTGTTTTCTGTTATTACTTCCAATTTATTTTTTACCTTTTTGTATTTTTTTTTGGCTGTGCCATGTGGCTTGTGGGATCTCAGTTCCCTGATCAGGGATTGAACCCAGGCTATAGCACTGAAAACCTGGAATCCTAACCATGGAACTCACCTACATCTTTGTATTTTTACATAATTTAATTTTATTACTATGTGATATATGTTGACTGTATAAAATATACACGGCATTAAAGGATACACATCTCCCTCCTACATCTGTTCCTCAACTACCCAATTTCTTCCATCCTATTTTTAGTTCTTGTTTATATCATTACAGAGATAGTCTATGAATATACATATGCATATTAAATTATTTCCTCACACAGGTTATAAAATACTGAAATTTTATTTAGTGCTTTATTTTATTATTGTTTGTCTGATTATCTTACTTGATTTCACTTCATAATGTTTCTTGGTGTTCTGTTCATTTTATGGTACACGGGATCCTGCATTCTATTGATTGTATATTATTCCATTTCATGGATTTACCCTAGTTTAATCACACTCATATTAATGGGTATTTAAGTTATTTTCAGTCTTTTGCTCTAACAAACAAGGCTTATGTATAAATCATTTCATACATGTGTAACCACATCTGTAGAATAAACTCATGATAGTGGAATTGACAATAGCCATTTCAATGATTTTTAAAATATTCTATGATTCAGTCTTAAGACTAATTCAGAGTGGCAACCTCTTTAATCTCTGTAAAAACCACATCAGTTTCTGGTACGTGTGTCACATGCTTTGTAGACTGCAAACCCTTGTGAATAGATGCCGGGAGCCAGCGTGAGGAACTCCGCCCATGACAAAGGTCATGAGGAAGGAGGCTCGACATACGCAAAGGCGGGATTGAGCCTGAGGAATACCCCTGGAAATTCTACAGCATCTACCCCCAAAACTAGAGTCTGCCTACTTTACTACTTTGTGCTCTCACCTACACCTCTGACTTTACGGGGGACTGTCCCCCACCACCTCTTTCGGAGAAGGAGTTAACTTAGAGCTCCAGTTAGTAATAATTCCTGGGCGTGATAGGAGTGTTTCAACCTACAAACTCCTCTGAAGGTTCTCTAGCCTGCCTGACAGGCTTGTCCGGCCACATGTGATTGTTCACAGCCTCCCAACCGTGAGAGGCACGAGATGCTGTAAACCTTCTAAAAACAGGTTCTTTAGAGAAGTTAGAAAACTATTAGTATAGTATAGTGGGCTGATTAGAAATTGTATTGGTGAAGGGTTTTTCATTTGTTGAGCCAATGTTTGCTGCTAAGTCTCACATCCCCTGCCCTTATACACATTAATGAATATATAGAAGAAATAAGTATTAACTTTTGATATTAATCACGTTAGACCTTAGGCTAAGCAAATTCTTTCCTTAATTAAAACCCACCACACCCTCACCCTATAGGAATGTAACTTTATCTGGTACCTTCGGAAGGTGGCATCTGTTTTAAGAATACTCACCCCTGGAGAAATAAGTGTTCTGGTTGACTGACCGCTGTCACAAGGAGAGGGTCATAAATTGTCAGCAGGCCCCCTGGCCAAAAGATGATGTAACACCCCTAAGACCTCTGTATACATTTGTATAAAGCACCTGACTTTAATAAAAGTCAGGACTGCTGCCCCCACGTGACTTTTGTATAACATCTCAGTGTATAAAAACAGACCCTGGAAAATGAAAAATGGGATCAGTTCCTCGAAAGACTGGTCTCCCCATGTCGTTCTTTCTCTCACCTTCTGGCTGAATTCCCATCTGAAACGTGGAGGCTCGTCAAGCCTACTAATTATGCCTGGGCTTCTAAGATCTGACCAGGGAGGCCTTAGTGTCTCCTCTCCTTCCGGAGAACAGGAGTATGCCTGAGGCCTACGTAGCTGACGTAAATTCCTTGCCTTGGAATTTTATTAGCTTTCCACGTAAGCCAAGTTATTCAGCCTCTTTTCTCCACTGGATTTTCCTCCTGAGCTATCCTTATTTTATTACTCTTTATATCTCTAATTAACATTTAATTAAAGCTATCGTATCCTTATCGCCGAAGCCATCTCCCCTTCTAATTCCCTGGATCCCCTGGGGCTGGACCCCGGCAAATAGAGACTGTATCCAACTCATAACCTTATCTCAGTGACTTAGAGAGAGACAATGTTTTTTAAGTATTTGTCAACCACTAAATAGGATGCTGTATTTTTAGGATTTTTCTTTATCTTCTGGCCTATGAAAATCATTCATCTCATAAGAAAAGATCTGCATACAGAATTAATTGAATAACTACTTACTAATTAAAATTGGCGGAAAATTTCAAATGTTTTCCAGGTCCTACATTTTTATGTGCACATTTGTGGTGGTGAGCTGAAAGATGGATGTGAAACAGGAGGGAAGTTAGGGAGAAGCTGGCAGAGAAGGGCCAGCTCCTGGTGAGGTATGTTAAATTAACTAAACAAGAAGGTCATGCTAAGATGGCTCTAAATGCCATGGTGGCCTGTGGAAGTAAACCGGAATCTAAGCCCATCAATGCCTCAAGGTTATGAAATTGAAAACAAAGGACAACCAATTAGGCTTTATGCAATAACCAATCAATGATTTCCTTACTTTCTTTTGCCTGTTCTCTATAATCAAATCTCTCCCCAACACCTCCTGGTGGAGTACTCCTAACCAGTTCCAGTTTGGCATTGTCTAATTCAAATTGAGATTTGTTCCTATAAACTCTTAAAACCTTTAATAATATGCCTCAGTTTGTCTTTTAACAGTCAATATGATTTTCTTACTTCCTGGAATATTTTTTTGACAAATTATAATCCTATATATTATATTTGAAAAGTTATGGAGAATAATTGAAAAAATAACCTTATGCCCTCTGCCCAGCTTTATCAAATTATAACATTTCACTTTATGTGCTTCTGGAGTTTAAGTCATTAGAGGTTCAGTTAAAGTCCCCTATGTGTATCCCTCTAACATCATTTTCCTTCCTTTCTCCCTTCTGGTAACAACTATTCTGACATTTTAAATTATTATTTCTACACATTAGTATATGATTATATAGCTGTTACACTGTTAGCAATCCACTTCTCAGATGAGTCAGTTGGGAACAACTGAGTGCCAAGGATTTGTTTTGAACTTTTCAAAAGGAAAAGATTCATGAGAAAACCAGTTTAAAGATTTTCTTTTGATTGAGCTACTTTAATTTTTTAAAAAAATCAAGGGAAAAGAAGAGAAGAGAGGAAGGAAGAACAAAGGGAGAGCAGATGGGAGAGAAGAAAAGAGGGTAGAGAGAGGGAGTGGGGGGAGAGAGAAGGAGACAGACAGAGAGAGAGGGAAGGGAGGGAGGGAGGAGGGGAAGGGAAACTAGTTAGGGTTATTCAGAAGGTCATAGGGCTGTATGAAGGTTGTTGCATGTTTAAATGTGTTGCTGAAAGTCACAAGACTGATGGTTAGCCAACATTAAAGTCTAACAAAAAATTGCTCAATTGTTTTTTTTTTTTTTATCAGGAATAAGTTACTTAACACAATGGGCAACTAATCACATCGGCCACAAAGTTCTGCTCCTGCCCAGGTTTGTGATGGTTTCCTTATCATCAGTACTATATATGTATGCAGCCCTAAATAAAATACAGTGTTATTCTGAATATCTATTTGGACCATAGCACATTACCCTCCAGTAGGCTTTTGGTTCCTCTTCCCTCATCTTCCAAGACCCCCTTGTCTGTTCTCTAGAGAAGAGGAAATTGATGCTTGAGACTTACTCAAGCAGAGAGGGAACAATTCCATGCTTAAAACAGACGAACAAAGATCTTTGCATGACTCACATCTGAAGGATTTGTTCTCTCATGGTGTGTGGCAAGTGTCACTAGGGCTGTTACTCATAACTGCACCTCTCAAGAGGACCCTCGAGGTGAGGGGAGGGCAAGGATTAGGAGACAAGGGGACACCAGGAGGATGATACCAAATAGTAGGGAGCTATGCCACTGAAGGGTATTGTCTTTTTTTCTTCCTGCTTTTTCTTTCTCTTAAAACAGTTTGGTTTTATTTAAGATGTTATTAATCCTTCTGGGACCAACTTGGGAAAACAAAGTCAGAAATTATAAGATTTGTTTTGACTGAGCAATTCTGTTGATGAGCTGAGGAGCTGAGAGAGGAATTCCACACAGTGTTTAGAATTTTTGCAAACCTAATGAGTGTAGCCCCAGGAAAATCTCATTAATTTGGACTTCCTAATTATGATATACTAAATTATGATATATTAAATAATTCCTAATTATGATATACTGGAAAAAAGTATTATCCAATCTGAGAAAACTGAATTTATGAAACAAACCAATAGTGAAAATGAGCTATTGTGATGGATTCTTTTGTATTTCAGAAAGAAACATTTAAAAAAAAAATTCATTTACATGCAAACAATTGCCATACTATGTGTTTTTAAGAAAAACCTCTCCATGAAATCTGATTCTCAAAAGACCACTTCTTTATAAGGTAAGTCAAAATGCCAATTTTCCTATTTTAGAAAGGAAAGTCACAAGATATAATTAAACATTCTCCAGACACAGTGGTTAAGGACAATAATAAAAAAATTAATCTTATTTTTTTTTTGTCGCTCAGGGAAAGTCGGTCAGTCGTGTCTGACTCTTTGTGACCCCATGAACTATACAGTCCATGGAATTCTCCAGGCCAGAATATTGGAGTAGGTAGCCTTTTCCTTCTCCAGGGGATCTACCCAACTCAGGGATTGAACCCAGGTCTCCTGCATTGCAGGCAGATTCTTTACCAGATGAGCCACAAGGGAAGCCCAAGAATACTGGAGTGGGTGTCTTTTTGGAAAAACCCAAAGGTTTGCCATGAGAAATGGCGCTGGAGGGGTGGGAGCCATTCTTTTTCCAGGTCTTTGGTTTCGCACAGCAACTGCCTTCTGAGCAGCAAGTGAAATGAATCTTGCATTGAGGAGGAGGTCTAGAGATGAAGGTGGGGCTTCTCAGGTGGCATGAGTGATAGAGAACCCGCCCGCCAATGCAGGAGAGGTAAGAGATGCTGGTTCCATCCCTGGGTCAGGAAGATCCCCTGGAGGAGGACGTGGTAACCCACTCTAGTATTCTTGCCTGGAGAATCCCGTGGACAGGGGAACCTGGTGGGCTACTGGCCTATAGGGTCACAAAGCATCCAACATGACTGAAACAACTTGGCATGCACACATAGGGATGAAGGTAAGACATCATTCTTATCTCTAAGACTCTTGCTGCTGCTGCTGCTAAGTTGCATCAGTCGTGTCCGCTGTGCGACCCCAGAGACGGCAGCCCAGCAGGCTCCCCCATCCCTGGGATTCTCCAGGCAAGAACACTGGAGTGGGTTGCCATTTCCTTCTCCAATGCATGAAAGTGAAAAGTGAAAGTGAAGTCACTCAGTCATGTCCGACTCTTCGTGACCCCATGGACTGCAGCCTACCAGGCTCTTCTGTCCATGGGATTCTCCAGGCAAGAGTACTGGAGTGGGTTGCCACTGCCTTCTCCCTCTAAGACTTATAGTTTGGTATTAGAGTGACAGAAAAGAGGAAGAAGAAGGGGAAAGGAAGAAGATAAAAAGCAGGGATGAGAAAAGCACACAGTGCTCTCAGTGGAAGTCCACGTGGAGCTTTTCCCATACCCTCAGCTCAGGCCCCCTAGATATGAGTGGCGACACTGAGTGCACAGTTGGCTGCTCCTGTCTGTCCCAGCTGCCAGATTCCACTGCTCAGTCACTTTAACTGGCAAGAATTTATTTGACAGCCAAGAAGCCTTTTTGTTTTATGTCCTCTCTTTCTGCAAGGTCTCTGCTGACGCCATCATTATAGAGAAGTCTATGTCTGCAGACGTAGTAGGTGAAGGAGGAAGACATTATTACAACAGCAAAGGCTCAGACAGCTCATTTGGGGATTTCAAATCCTTGCTTCACGTTTCCTAAGCCACAATGCTCTCGAAACATTTAGATATAACAGAATAGTATATGTTCATCCTTACTCTCTTCTCAGACTCATAACCAAGCCATTAGACATTGCTTCTTTAGTCAGAGGTATTCCAATAGGAAGCACTGAATCGCCATTGTCTTCCCAGCCCCATTTGTAAAAGGCACAGAAAAAAAAAAAAAAAAAGGCCTACATACATCAATCTGTACATACACACACACACTAACAAGCAGAGCATAGAACTTGTAGAATAATATTTCTCTTTCTTATAGATAGCTGGTGATATCTTTTCATAGGTGTAGGAAATTTCCAAAGGTGAGATTTGTACTAAGTGAACACAAATTCCATTTTTACATAATTCAAAACTATGTGCAAGAAACTGAAAAACATTGCAAAAGTGTTATTTTGAATTTTTATAGCAACCCTTTGAGAGGGTAACAAGCAGGAAGGGCAGAGATCCCCAAGTGGCAGAAGGAAATGAACTGCAAGTGGCAGAAGATTTTGTTTCTGTTTTTCCTTCTCTACACAAAATTAAGAGCCTTCTTTTAATTCTGTGTTGATGATACCTGGTTCAGCCTAGAGCTAACCAATGCATTTTTCTTATGGAAATATTTTGCTTAAGCTATGTTAATGAAACTATGTATTTGCTTGGGAATCTGCCCTTTCTTCAAAATGGTTCTGCTTAAAGCTAGCTTTTTTTTTTCATTTTTCAAACCTTGGGCTGATAATGGCTCAATAAACCAGTATTCATGTCAATCTTATTGGGGGCGGATGGATGACACACCTCGTGCTATCCTATCTCAAAAGTGCATATGATAGGAGAGGGGCCTGGTGAAATCCCTCAGCCTTGAGGTGTCTCTCTTATCTGCTTAGCAGCACCAAAAGACGCAAAGTTCAGTTCAGTTCAGTCACTCAGTCGTGTCCGACTCTTTGTGACCCCATGAATCACAGCACACCAGGCCTCCCTGTCCATCACCAACTCCCGGAGTTCACCCAGACTCACGTCCATTGAGTCAGTGATGCCATCCAGCCATCTCATCCTCTGTTGTCCCCTTCTCCTCCTGCCCCCAATCCGTCCCAGCATCAGAGTCTTTTCCAGTGAGTCAACTCTTCCCATAAGGTGGCCAAAGTACTGGAGTTTCAGCTTTAGCATCATTCCTTCCAAAGAAATCCCAGGGCTGATCTCCTTCAGAATGGACTGGTTGGATCTCCTTGCAGTCCAAGGGACTCTCAAGAGTCTTCTCCAACACCACAGTTCAAAAGCATCAATTCTTCGGCGCTCAGCCTTCTTCACAGACCAACTTTCACATCCATACATGACCACAGGAAAAACCATAGCCTTGACTAGACGAACCTTTGTTGGCAAAGTAATGTCTCTGCTTTTGAATATGCTATCTAGGTTGGTCATAACTTTCCTTCCAAGGAGTAAGCGTCTTTTAATTTCATGGCTGTAATCACCATCTGCAGTGATTTTGGAGCCCCCAAAAATAAAGTCTGACACTGTTTCCACTGTTTCCCCATCTATTTCCCATAAAGTGATGGGACCAGATGCCATGATCTTCATTTTCTGAATGTTGAGCTTTAAGCCAACTTTTTCACTCTCCACTTTCACTTTCATCAAGAGGCTTTTGAGTTCCTCTTCACTTTCTGCCATAAGGGTGGTGTCATCTGCATATCTGAGGTTATTGAGATTTCTCCTGGCAATCTTGATTCCAGCTTGTGCTTCTTCCAGTCCAGCGTTTCTCATGATGTACTCTGCATAGAAGTTAAATAAGCAGGTGACAATATACAGCCTTGACGTACTACTTTTCCTATTTGGAACCGGTTTGTTGTTCCATGTCCAGTTCTAACTGTTGCTTCTTGACCTGCATACAGATTTCTCAAGAGGCAGATCAGGTGGTCTGGTATTCCCATCTCTTTGAGAATTTTCCACAGTTTATTGTGATCCACACAGTCAAAGGCTTTGGCATAGTCAATAAAGTAGAAATAGATGTTTTTCTGGAACGCTCTTGCTTTTTCCATGATCCAGCGGGTGTTGGCAATTTGATCTCTGGTTCCTCTGCCTTTTCTAAAACCAGCTTGAACATCTGGAAGTTCACGGCTCACATATTGCTGAAGCCTGGCTTGGAGAATTTTGAGCATTACTTTACTAGCGTGTGAGATGAGTGCAATTTTGCAGTAGTTTGAGCATTCTTTAGCATTGCCCTTCTTTGGGATTGGGATGAAAACTGACCTTTTCCAGTCCTGTGGCCATTGCTGAGTTTTCCAAATTTGCTGGCATATTGAGTGCAGCACTTTCACAGCATCATCTTTCAGGATTTGAAATAGCTCAACTGGAATTCTATCACCTCCACTAGCTTTGTTCGTAGTGATGCTTTCTAAGGCCCACTTGACTTCACATTCCAGGATGTCTGGTTCTAGGTCAGTGACCACACCATCATGATTATCTATGTCGTGAAGATATTTTTTGTACAGTTCTTCTGTGTATTCTTGCCATCTCTTCTTAATATCTTCTGCTTCTGTTAGATCCATACCATTTCTGTCCTTTATGGAGCCCATCTTTGCATGAAATGTTCCCTTGGTATCTCTAATTTTCTTGAAGAGATCTCATCTTTCCCATTCTGTTGTTTTCCTCTATTTCTTTGCACTGATCGTTGAAGAAGGCTTTCTTATATCTTCTTGCTATTCTTTGGAACTCTGCATTCAGATGCTTATATCTTTCCTTTTCTCCTTTGCTTTTCACTTCTCTTATTTTCACAGCTATTTGTAAGGCCTCCCCAGACAGCCATTTTGCTTTTTTGCATTTTTTTCCATGGGGATGGTCTTGATCCCTGTCTCTTGTACAATGTCACGAACCTCATTCCATAGTTCATCAGGCACTCTATCTATCAGATCTAGGCCCTTAAATCTATTTCTCACTTCAAAAACTAGCAAGGGGGCACTCTTTCTGTCCCCTTACGATATCTGTGTCAGAAGCTTTCCCTGTCTCTATTATACTTTAATAAAACTTTGCTACACAAAAAGCTCCAAGTAGTCAAGCCTTGTCTCTGACCCAGAATCGAAATCCTCTCCTCCAGAGGTCACGAATCCCAGCATAACACATGGCTTTCAGCAGCAACCTTTCACCTTCAAGACAGAATACCATCCCCATTCTTGCCGCTGAGCAGGAAGAGGCTCCAAGGGGTAAGTCAAATAGTATTTGAACCCAGGAGAGCCTCACTCTTCCTTTTATGACAGTTGCCACTTGGAGTTGTTTTTCATCAAAATTCCTTACTACCTAAGTTCTTGGAAATTCTTCCTTTAATGAAAAGTATATTATTCTAGGACTCAGGTGTCATTTTCAGGAGTAAAATCCAGCAGAATCCCCAAAGACAGGCAAACAAATTTTATAGGAACCTGAAAAGTTTACTTGATTGTTCTTTAAAAACAAACTCACAATAAGGAAAAGCAGTACTATAGGGAAATATCTCTCCAAATTATTTTGTTAGACTTCACGGGGAGGGAAGGAAAGTGTGGGAACAAGGAGGCTCTCATGGTTGTGACAAGGGACTTCTTTTCTATTTGATGGGCAAAGTAATCCAAATGTACACCAGACTACAGAAAACACGGTGATTCAGGGGAAATCACTGAACTTGAAGTCAGAAAAGTTGGTTGCACTGCTCTCTCCAATTCTTGAAAGCCATGCAACCTTGGACAGATCATCCGACAAGATCTAATTTGTCTGTGAAATAAGGATAATAAAATCTTTTTTCCCCTAGTTTATTGGTTTATGAGAAGATTCAAATGAAATTATAAATACCTAAAAAATATATTTTATATATACAACTTTGCAGGCAATAAAGTGTTATCCAAATGTAAGACATCATTTTTATTATAAAGAATGAAATCATTGGAAGCAGACTAGAGAAAATGATGCAATTTAATCCACTGCTCTGTTGTCTTGCCAGATACCAGGTATTTGAAGTATGGGAGATAGCAGGGGTTTACATGTAATAGGAGATCATCATTTACCAAACAAATGAGCCAGGCTCCAAATAGGTGTGCTTTTACTTAAAACATTTATGTTGCCAGAATTTTATAATAGCAGTGTTTTGCGAAGTTTTACAACAGAATTACTTGGGGTGCCTGTTAAAAAATACATACCCCAAGGCACTGCGAGCCTCTCTGAAGAGGGGGAGACAGGTCTGCTCCCTTTACAAACTGCCCAAGTGATTCTAAAGGACACCAAAACTTAAGATTGAGTATAATGTGGAACATCCTTCAAGATAAATCGATGTAAGCTATGAAGCTTTTACTTGAGGAAGATTTTCATTTAATACAACTGCTTTGGTGTAATAGGCACTTCTTTGTGAGTGTTAGGTAGGTAGACTAGGGAAAGGAGTCCTAAATGGCGGTGGCTAAAAGACAAAGAAGGGAAAAGCCCGCGAAAATAGAACAAAAGAAGGTCTGAGGACCGGGGTCAGGACCTCAGGTAAAACAAGCAACACTCCTGGCTGGCCCAATTTACATAGGACAGGCCCAGGGAGAAGATAAACATATAAAAAGAGGAGCCAAAGCTAGCTCTCTCTCTCTCTCTCCCACATGCTGGGGCACTCTTCTCTTCGTGTCTTTGGATCAACGTGTCCTCACGCCTCAGAGATGGATTTTCCTGCTATCTTCTAAATAAAATAGAGCTGTAACACTGAGCTGTAACACTGATTTGTCTAAGAGCTATAACATGGTCCTTTCGAGACCTGAGAGCTATAATGCGGTCTATCCAAGACTTGAGAACTGTGACACGCCGAGAGGGCTTTAACGTCCGTCACTCCAAATCTTTGTTGTAACGAGACCAGGAACCGAGGAACGTATACTCACGTGACATGAGAACAGGCTTAGATCTCCCACCCCTCAAGAGCCATTGAATGCCACAAAGTGGCTGACATTATGGGTCATCTGTTTTCACTTTCATGCATTGGAGGAGGAAATGGCAACCCACTCCAGTGTTCTTGCCTGGAGAATCCCAGGGACAGTGGGGCCTGGTGGGCTGCCGTCTATGTGGTCGCACAGAGTCAGACACGACTGAAGCGACTTAGCAGCAGCAGCAGCAGTGGCTAGTGCATAATCTCATTTCTATGGATCTGGGAACACAAGCGTAATAACCTCATCATTGTCTCCTGTGCTTCCATTGACTTTTTCTTGTTTTTCTGTCTTAATAAAGTTTCAGTTCCCTAAAGGTGAAGCATTCCATGTAAGCTTCATTTGTAAGCAATCCTTCTTAATTTCATTATATCTATAAAAGAGCTGAGAGAGTACAGGTAACAGCATGGTGGTTAGCGACTGTATGATAATGAGTATTAACACTGGATTAACCCTCGGTTTCCTTTTGGCATAAAAAATACTGATTTGGGCATTCAGGAAATGTCAATTATGCTTTCAACCTTTGAACTTCTGACTTTTGGGTTTTTTTTAGGAACAAGTTACTCTTTCAAGGTAGGAATAAAGTTCATTTTGTGAGTTACTTCAATTCTTCCACGACAGTGTTGGAAGCAGCTAATTTAATTATTTCACTTTATTTTCACACAGAAACATGGCACAAGTCTCAAGGGTACCACTAAAGTAATGGTGCTACTAACCATATTGCACACTGTGACCCACCACAACATTATTTAGTTGCATCTCCAAATTATAAAAAGCATGGTTGCCATTACAGATGAGAAGAGGCATGCAGAAGTGAGGGGAAGCAGCTTGTCTCCAGTAGGAATGACAGCCAGCCAAGAAAGATTATTATGCATCAATCACAAAATTAAATTCTAGTCATATGCTTCTCATCTGATACTCATACTAACCTTATGAGTTAAGTATTACACCTATTTTACACACAAGGAAATGGAGTCACAGAACAGAAAAGCAGCCTAAAATTATGTAGCTCGTGAAGAACAGAGATTATGAATAAAAACTCAACTTTTTTTTAAACACGATTTTTTTATCCCAAGATCTACAGTGTTCCTTAGATGTTATCATCCTCAAAATTGTGCTTGGATAACCTATTTTCCAAAACCAGGAATTTACTTACTAGACCATAGTCATGATAAATGCAGTGATACAAATGATAACATTTGATGTTTGGCTTAAGAAGAAAATAAATTCTGCATTTTCTCTCTGGCGTTTGCAACTTGCAGTTGACAAGGAAATAATTATATATAACTGTAGGAAGCTGCAGCAACATACCTAGTTTGAGGAGAAGATATGTATTTACTTCCAAAGTAGAAAATGATGCCATAGCAATTTCTTTGCTTACTTGACTAACATTTATAAGACACTTACAATTTGCCCTGTGCTGAAAAAGGAAGTAGGAATATAAACACGAACAAAATGCTATGGAATAGAGAAATAAATAATAGTGACTGCCCTGAAGGACAGTGGAGAAAGGAGAGGTTTTAATAAAACAGAAGATACTATTTTCCAGTTTGGAAATAGTCAAGTCTCTGCTGTCTTCATGAAGAAAAGTGAACTGCTCATTCTGAATGTCCCATTCAGAAAGTGGAAGTGGAAGAACCCCTATCACTGGAAGGCCTGCACTCTGGTCTCACAAACCCTGAATCCACCGACTATGCTCATCGGATACCTTGTTGGGCAGATGCTAAAGTAAGTGTAGAAGGGTTCCTGAAGCAGTTCATCTCTCAGGTGGAGAAAATGGATTGTAAAAGGTCCAAGCCTTTCCCCCTTTAGCTGCTTATAGAGAAAGAGAAGTCTTTCACATAAGAAGTTGAGCTAGAGGGACTGACAGGGGATACTCTGCCTGGCACCCCAGGAACACGAGGCAGAAGTCCTTTCTTCAGGTATTCTAATTCCAGCTAAACCTTCACAACAGATTGTGGGAAATGGTGCAGAAAGTCCAGAAAGGCCAGGGGATAGGAGAACCAGGCAAGGTGTTTTTCTGGCTTTCTCCTTTCCACTTCCAACTGGACTTCCCAGAGTCCCTCCCACTGGTGCAGTTTTCTCTTTGGGTTCAACATCCTTAGAGGAGTGCACCATGCACTACAGGGTCTCATCCGCCTGCCTCTGTGCTTTCCCATCTTTCTAGCTCCCATCTCCCCTCTCCCTCACCACAGCGCATACTCTGGTTTCAGACACACAGAACTTCTTACCCACTAGAATGTTCCCTTTGATCATAGTTTATGACCCAAAGGAAGAGCTTCCTGGTCTATTGCTCCTTCCCCAACTCCAAGGTCTTCCCTGGTGGCTCAGATGATAAAGAATCTGTCTGCAGTGCAGGAGACCAGGGTTGGAAAGATCCCCTGGAGAAGGGAATGGCAACCCTGGTATTCTTGCCTGGAGAACGCCATGGACAGAAGAATCTGACAGATGACAGTTCATGGGGCCCCAAAGAGTCTGACATGACTGAAGGACTAATGCACACCCCCCCAGAGTTCCCCAGCAGAAGAATTAGTTGCTTCCTCTTAGGTGTTCCTATAGTTCTCTACCACAAACAAGGCACTTCTCATGTTGCATTATTATAAATGGCCATTTTTATGGCCAGATTGTAACTCTTGTAAACAGAGGGACTCTCATTTTTCCCTCTTTATATTCCCAGCACTTAGCATAGTTCTAGGGCACACAGTAAGCCCCAGTAAGTGTTTGCTGAGTGACTGAATTGATAGGGTCACACTCCTCCCATCCCCCACCCCTGAATCATACTTATGTATTTGTTCCTTATCCTCCTGCTTTAACACACATCCTCACCAATAACACAGCACAATTAGCCTGTGAGGAAAAGGGAGCAATCTGAGAATGAATTCCAAATGAAATGTGGTACCTCTCTAGAGCCTATGTCTTGGTGACTCTGCAAGAACAAACTTCTAAGGTTTTTGCTTATTAGACAGTTTAATAAAACAAGCCATCTTCCAGGCTTTATGACAGTCCCACCCTCCCATTCTAAGAAGAAATAATGTATCACCATCTTATCCATCTTTCTCTTTTTCATTTATTCATTTCACACAAGTATTTATTGAACACTTACTACATAGTAGGTAGTATTCTAGGATCTGGGATATGGTAGTGAACCATAATTCTTCAGTGATCTTTTGATCTTTTTATTCTAGTGGCAGAAAGAGACTGATTAATATATAAGATAAATGAGTTAAATATATACTATGTATGGTCACGATAAGTCCTAAGGAGAAAAAGATAAAAGAGGGAAGAGAGACAAAAGTGTAGGGGAGTTAACATTTTAGATAGTAGAGTCAAAGGAGGCCTTCCAGACATTGAGTAAATTGAGGAAGGAAGCTGAGGAGCAGGACATGAAGATACCCAGGAGAAGAGCATTCCAGGCAGAGGGAACCACGGGGCAAAGGTCCTGAGGTGGGATGTGTCTGGCATGTTCAAGAATCAGCCAAGAGCTACTATGGCAAGATTAGAGTGAGCCAAGGAAGGCATGTGGGAGAGGAAGTCAGGGAGCTAAAGGTGATCAGAGGAGGCCATGGAACTGAGAACCAAGGTTTCAGAAGGACCAGATATGTGGATGTTGAATTCAGTAAGAGTTATGCCAGTAGTATTAGGTAAGGTAACTACAAGTCAAGAGCTAAAGTGGTTAAGAAACCAGGGGAGGGACATCCCTGGTGGTCCAGTGGTTAAGAATCTGTCTGCCAATTAGAGGACATGGGTTCAATCCTTGGTCTGGGTTGATCCCACATGCCTCAAGTCAACTAAGCTTGTGTGCCACTGCTTAATCCTGTGCAGCTTGGAGTCCATGAACCACAACTAGAGAAAGCCCATGCACAGCACTGAATACCCAGCACAGCCATTAAAAAATAAAATTAATTAAATAAATAAAGTCAACTTCTCTTACTTCCTTTCATCATTCTTTCCCTGTTTTCAGTTTTTTTCATTGTTTTATCTTTTCCTCTCTACCCTTCTCTTATCTTTATTCATAACTTTGGCTTATCCTACATTTTGCTGTTCTATTTTTTAAAAAGCTTTTTATTGGAATAGAATTGATTTACAATCTTTTTTTTTTATTAGTGGTAATTTTCTCTTTAAATTTCCTTCCTGTATTATCATATTTTATGCCTCTAGGTCATCCTTCTATATTCTTTTAAACTTTCCTTTGGATATGGGTCATCTTTTCTCAAGCTTTTCTCTTTTCTTATTTATTTTCAGTTCTTCTCTCTAGGAATGATCCATGTGGTTGTTTGTTCTAAGGATGCTTTGAAAGCCTCTGAAATTACACCTGGGAATATGCTGCCAGTTGAGAATTGCTTAGTGTCTTACCTCCTTAGCATATAAAAATGACTCTTTTTCTTACCTGTACTCTGACGGGTTCCATCCAGTGCTCCAGAGTGTCAGTAGTGACATTCTCAGGAAGGATTACAGGATCATTAGGGAGGACGGTACACAATGGGGAACACACTGCACCTGAAGGAACAGAAATTTACGATAGACTTCATGCATCTCAGTGTTTCACTTCCTGGAATCATTAGCTTTGTTTTTCAAAAACAATTGCTTTCTATATTGTGTTGTTGTTGTTCAGTCGCTAAGTCATGTCTGACTCTTTGCAACGTCATGGACTGCAGCACACCACACTTCCCTGTCCTCCAGTGTCTCCTGGAAGTCTGCTAGAATTCATGTCCATAGAGTCCATCATTCTACATTGTAGATCACCTCATTAACATGGTCACAGGCAAGGCTGATACTCATTGACTATGCACCTGTAGGGATGCTCCTACACTCACAAGTAAAGAACCACTGCACCAAGGTAAGTCCCTGGCTCCAAGTGCTCTTCCCCTTTCTGGTCACATATACCCCTTCCTCTAGAATCCCTGAAATCTCTGTATGACCCAGCAATAAAAGATTTAATTCCTGCTCTGCAGACCTCTGAGACCCCACTCCAGGACTCTGGCCAGCTAAGGTCTATACTGATTGGTTGATGCCTTTTAAGTACTTTTAATAGCATTCCTGCTTATATGATTTCCTGAAGCTGATAATTGCAGGATCTATTATCTAAAAACTTTACTAACTGGGGAGAAAATGGCCCAGAAATCATGAAGGTGGATTTATAGTGCCTGAAACACTGAAGATCATTACTCTGGTAGCCAAGAAACCTACTGATTAAAAGAGGAAATGAGGAGAAAACAAAAGCAGAGACTTTGGTCCTGTGGTGGCCTTTCAAAGGAAAATCCCACTCTTTCTTTGTACATGAAGCCTGAGTATCTTCTAAAATTCTATTCAAAGAAGGCAGACTCTCAAGGTTCTCTATTTCCTCATCTAAAGATTTTATGATCTCCAAGTTTCTTTTCAGTGTTATCTATACTCCTGTTTTATACTGACTTGTATAACTCAAAGAATTACATGAATCTTAAGGACTCTACACATGTTAGCATATGATACATTAATGTAGAAATTAGAGGGTGGGGATATAAGAATTTTCTCATGAGGCACCACGCAAGAAGCACAGTCTCAGCATCTAACTACTCCTTGTCTGGCCACAAGATTTTTCAGTGCAAACAGTAAATTGAAGATGGTAAAAAACAGTCTCAGAAACTAACAAGCTTTCTCATTAACTCAAGTTTTATCTACTGGCGTTACACATGTTAGAATGACTTGGAAAATTACTCCTTGCTCATGCAATTAAAAACTTAGGGTTAGTCTCAACACTTTTTTTCACAAACAGGATCTCTTTTCTATGATGCTTAAGTTCACACAGAGCCAATTTGAGTTAATTTCACTTTGAATTATCCCTGGCCACAGAGACTTTTATCTTCACTTGCTTCATAATTCGAAAAGACATATGCACCCGGATGTTCAATACAGCACTATTTACAATATCCAGGACATGGAAGCAACCTAAATATCTATCAACAGATGAATGGATAAAGAAGATGTAGCACATATATACAATGGAATATTATTTAGCCATAGAAAGGAAAGAAATTGAGTCATTTGTAGAGACATGGATCTACCTAGAGACTGTTATACAGAGTGTAGTAAATCAGAAAGAGAAAAAAAATATTGTATATTAATACATATATCATTGGAAAAGACCTTGATGCTGGGAAAGATTGAGGGCAGGAGGAGAAGGGGACGACAGAGGATGAGATGGTTGGATGGCACTACCGACTCAATGGACATGGGTTTGGGTGGACTCTGGGAGTTGGTGATGGACAGGGAGGCCTGGTGTGCAGCAGTTCATGGGGTTGTGAAGAGTTGGACACAACTGAGCTACTGAACTGAACTGAACTGAATACTTATATATGGAATCTAGAAAAATGGTACAGACGAACCTATTTGCAGGGCAGGAATAGAGACACAGACATTGAGAATATACACGTGGACACAAGAGGCAAATGAAGGGTGGGATGAATTGAGAGAGGAGCATTGACATTTATACATTACCATGTGTAAAATAGCTAGTGGGAACCTGCTGTATAACACAGGGAGTTCAGCTTAGTGCTCTGTGATGACCTAGATAGGTGGGGTGGGGGGTGGGAGGGGGTCCAAGAAAGGATGAATATATGCATACATATAGCTTATAGGAGCAGAGAAGGCAATGGCACCCCACTCCAGTACTCTTGCCTGGAAAATCCCATGGACGGAGGAGCCTGGTGGGCTGCAGTCCATTGGGTTGGCTAAGAGTTGGACACAACTGAGCGACTTCGCTTTCACTTTTCACTTTCATGCTTTGGAGAAGGAAATGGCAACCCACTCCAGTGTTCTTGCCTGGAGAATCCCAGGAACGGGGGAGCCTGGTGGGCTGCCGTCTCTGGGGTCGCACAGAGTCAGACACGACTGAAACGACTTAGCAGCAGCAGCAGCTTATTCACTTCATTGTGCAGCAGAAAGTAACACATTGTAAAACAACTATCCTCCAATTAAAAAAGAAAAGTTGTCCCTAGGTTCTGGAGCCAGGTTCACCATAGAGAAAGAATGGCTGCTGATCCAGGCAATCAAAGACAATCTCAAATTGCTCCTTTGGGAACTCTCTGCTCAAGGTATAGCAGCAGAGAGAATGAAGCAGGTGTCCAATGCATGTGTGGTATGTGGCTACACATTCCCACCTTTCCTCTTTGAACTACAACTCCTACCAAAAATCAATCCATTTTCAGGCTATACTGGGTAACAAATCACTCAGCAGCACCACCAACATTACATGTGTGTGGAGGAGTGGGGGAAAAAAAAGTGTCATAAATTTCATTTTAACCGAAGCAGCTCAAAGTCAACTTGGATTTCTGTCCACTCCTCAGGCAGAATGATGGAGCTGATCTAAGACCCAGCCAGGCCTGATAGAAGGATTACTTGAGAGCAGAAGTCAGACTCTCTTCCCAAACATACCTATCCCGTATCCTTGTTCACACTTGTACTCCACGAGTTTCGGCTCCGAGGTGGGTGGTGGGCATTCCCCTTGCAGGTTCTCACATAACTTGAACTCCTCACTCCACACTCCCTCCTTCGTGCAGCGGATGGGAAGCTAGAATATCAAAAGTTGAAAACATGGACATTATAGTTTTGCTAACTTCTTTTAAGGTGTGGGCAAAAGTGGTCTGCTTAAATGGTAGCATTCTCCAATTGTAGAACCTGGACTAAAAGACACTATTAAGATAATAAACTATGTTGTTATTGACTTTTCCCCCAAAAAGTCAAGACAAGTTTTTTACTGTTTTGATGTGAAGGAATCATGAATAATTTTGTCATTAGAAAATCATTAACAGTGTGTCTTCCTTTGGATATAAGGATACAGTAAGCTACCAAATGGGACCCATATATTCTGAGATAGCCTTGGGAAATTTTTTTCCCAGACGGTGTCATTTTTGCATTGATCCATTCATACTCTCCCACAAATGCTGCTTGTGGCAGATGTCAGATTTTTTGCAAGATGAGTTTGAGCCAGTGGGACTAATTCATAATTTTTCTGAAGGTGCTTTTTGCTTTTCTGTCTGGTTGAATGGACACGTCATAGCTGCTTTTCGTCTCATCAAAGTTCTATTCCCTTTTTCTACATGTGTGCTTGTTTGTGTAACTCTTGGCTTCATGTCCCCAGTAATCACTAAATATCTTATATGCAGAACATAGAGAATAGCACTAACTCACAAAGCCCAAGAAAATAAGATTTTAGAATTACAGATAAACTCTCCCTTCATCCGGCCAACTCCTTGAGCCCTTAAACAATTAGTGCGAGCAGGTGTGCTTGATTTCCCAGGGGACTCATTTCATGGAGTATTCTTTTCACATGTGTCCTGTGGGCTTTACCTTGGAGTACTGAACATTGAGATAAAGGCACGTGCCAGGAGAGAAGGTAAAGTCATTGATCTCTGCTTAGGAAGTCTGCTTAACTTCCTGTCTCTGGTTTGTGTAGGGTACTTGAAAGGCTTCTAAAATAAAATTGACTTTAGTCGCCCAACCACGATAAGACTGTGGTTTTTGTTTGAGACCTCTTGCGCCAAAATCCTAGGGAGAACAACAGTCCAACAGTGCTTTCAGCTTTGCCTTTGCTGAGGAATTTGTGTTTCTGTTCAAGACTGTTTTCTATTAAAAAGTATGATACCAGCATTTCTAGCCAAGTTAGTTTGGGGAAATCACATTGCCAAATCAGAATCTGAGCCTTTTTGCAGTTTACTCAGGTATCTAACCTATCAGGTTGTTCTTCTTATCCAAGAGGAGAGAATATTCCAAGAATGTAGCATCTTCTGAATTCCCTATTAAATGATATCAACATCTCTGGTTAGAATCCCAACTTAGCCCCTGTCTGTTGCCATTCATTTAGATTATTTTATTCAACATTCTCGGATTGGTCACCAAGATTGGAGCACAGCCTGCTCCAAAATAAAGTTCAAGTCATCCTTACCCTTTTACTTTCCTGGTTACATTTGACCAAACACTGGCTGTTGAGCTCAAAGCCATTGGTGCATTCATACATGCCTTCAAAGACAGGGGAGGGGGGCTTGCACACCACTGGGACACAGCTGCCTTGCTCCCAGATTCCACTCTCCAGGCACTGAATCTTCAGGGACTTCCTGACAAGACAAAACAAAAGAGTCCATCAGAATCCTCAAGGGGGTTATGGGAGAAGTCTTGACCCTCAGCAACATGGGACAAGGATTAGCTAATAGATGGGAGCAGTTGGTTCTTGTTAGCCCAGTGTCTTACCTCTTCATCCTAATTTCTAAGCCATGGAAGGAAAAACAGTAATAATGCACTTTACAGCAGTGATTGCATTGTTATGTAGTAATATTGATATATTCCTCTCCAGAGACCTTGTTAACTATCTGTGCAGCGTCTAGATTTTGCAATTGGGTTTTCTCTAAGGTTGTCATCTTGGAGCAGTCTCACACTTAAGTGCACTGGGAAATACCAGGTAGGATGGTGTACAGCAAAGGTTATCACACACTCAGGGGACTACCCAGAAATCATCTGAGGATCATCAGTATTAATATGGTAATGGAATCAATGAAGCTGCCAATATTTATTGGTTCTCCAGAGAGGAGAAAAGATACAGCAGTGGGGGGTCTTCTTAAAACAGAAGCTCTTACCCTGAATTTCATAAGGGCAAGAGTATTGCTGGAAATGACTATGGCCATTTTGTTTGCTGGCAAGTCCATTTTTTTTTCTTGGAAAGTATTCATAGCTTTCATCAGATTCTCAAAGTAGACATGACTCAATAGTGTCCTGGAATAACTGCCCTTCCTTCCCATGCAGAGATACGGCCTCCACCCAGAAGAACTGCATTTGAGGTAGTCGATAATCAGCAGGATTAGGTCTTACCACTTCAAACTCCATCTCATTTCCTTCCTAACTCATTGCCAAACTGAAAGTGCTTTCCATTTGCTGTTTTAACGCATCCAGTTCTGATTCAGAACACTCCCAGTCAGATAATCTTGTGATTCTAAAATAGAAATAATCCTTTGTCCATTGATTCAAGGGCTTCCCTGGTGGCTCAGTGGTAAAGAACCTGCCTGCCAATGCAGGAGAAGCAGGTTCAATCCCTGGGTAAGGAAGATCCCACGGAGGAGGAAATAGCAACCCACTCCAGTATTCTCGCCTGGGAAATCGCATGGACAGAGGAGCCTGGCCGGCTACAGTCCACGAGGTTACAGAGTCAGACACGCCTTAGCGACTAAACAACAACAACCACTGATTCAATCACATGATGGCCTTGAATTGTTATTTTCCAGTATCATGATGCCCTTTGAAAATTTAAATATGGCCCTCACCCACACACTTTTAATGGACTTCTGTACAATGCCTCCTGCATGCTTTGCCAGTATTCTAATATTATACTAGTATAACATTTATCAAATTATTTTATAAATGTGTATATGTTTGTCTTTCCCACTAGGCTGGAAGCTGCCTGAAGGCAAGGATTGTGTTTTATTCTTAATTTCAATTCCCAAGAACAACAACAAAAAATCTGTCTTATATTAGGCATTAATGAAACATTTACCAAACTGAATTAGTTAACCAAAACTCACAGTGCATTAAGCACACTGCAGAGCACACAAAATATTTTAGTAAACCAAATCACCAGGATAGCTCTACTGAAGTAGTATTATCATTCCCATTTCATAGATAAAGAAACTACTCCAAGATGTTCAGTAATTTTACCAAGATCCTACAGCCCAGAATGTAGTTGATTTTGAGTAATTTAAATAAATTTTAATAGTTTAACATTATAAATTTTAGTAGTTTAACATTATATATTTTAGTAGTTTAAAGGGCTTTTCTCATATCTCAGTCAGTAAAGAATCCACCTGCAATGCAGGAGACCCGGATTCGATTCCTCGGTCTGGAAGATCCCCTGGAGAAGGAAATGGCAGCCCTCCAGTATTCTTGCCTGGAAAATCCCATGGACAGAGGAGCCTAGCGTGCTACAGTCCATGGGTTCACAAGAGTCGAATACGACTTAGCTACTAAACCACCACAGTAGTTTAACGTATTTTAACAGTATCCATTTAGATATTCATGAAGGAGTACTTAATTTATGGTTAAACAGTTATTTAGATTCATATTCATACCTTCATCCCCAGTAGTATTCTAGGAAAGAAGGCTGATTTTATGACTGGAATTCTTTAGCATCATAGTTTATGTGGACATATGTCTAGTATCTGTCAATAATAAATATTATTTTTGAGCTATATTTCAGGTGTTTGGCAAAATACCTACACACATAATTTCATCAAATCCCCCAAATATCAGTTAAAGGTAAATATTATTATCCACATTTCAGGGAAGAAAACTGAGCCTGAGAGATTTAAAGCTAGCTCAAAGATCCACAGTTAAAGCTGCAGACAGGATTTGGACCCACATCAGCCTGCCATTGAATCCTATGGTCCTTCCTGGGTCAGGTTCTTCTGCATGTTATGCTCTACAATCCACTTTGAGTATCCATAACATCTCTTCTCCACTTTGAGTATCCATAACATCTCTTCTCTACTGAACAGTCCTTTATTCAGGTGCCACATTTGTAAGTGTGACCAAAAAAAAGAAAGAAAAGAAGATTCATTTGAAATTTTTGCATTGAGCAATAAATTACATATAGAAAACTGCATAACTTGGTATATAGCTCAAGAATTTTTACATGTGAATAACCTGGGTACTCATCACTCGGATCAAGACACAGAGAATTTCCAGTCCCCCTAAAAATCTCCCTTCACAACTGAATACCCCTGCAATCCATACTTTTCTGACTTTCATCAGTGTGGATTTATTTTGCCTGTTCTTGAACTTGATATAAATGAAATCATGCACCATGTACTACATGGCTTCTTTCCCCAAAGGAAGATGACATTTTCAAAATGTCTTCTCAAATCTATCTTCAAGGAAGTGTAGGCAGTTCTTTTTACTATAATGAAGCTCTTGTTTGTCTCTCTCCAAGACTGGATATTCTACTCCTTTTTCACGCTACAGAGTTTATATCCTCCCAGAGACTCTCCTTTCTACCACGTCCCACAGATGAAATCCGCCCCCAACCTCGGCTGAACTGACATCCCCCGGCTGCAGAGAGCAGGCAATACCATTGACACCAGGGGAGAGGCAAGTCTGTAAACCTTGCATGTCAGCATGGTTATAAAGGAAAACCCTTGCTTGGCTAGGACGACAATATTTTGACTTCGTGTGGTATTTTTCTCTGAATTGGTTGGAACGCTTAAACCATGGAAACAGTCCTGTCTTTCCTTGCCCAGAGTGAAGAGCCATTCAAGAATGTCGACTTCATATATCTCTTTGTCAGTTTAATAACCTCAGAGGTGAGGGTAGACAGATCACACTTGGCTGGGGAAGAGTGAGTTGGATGTTGTGGGTGGTACCCAGGCAACGTGACCGGCCCTGTGCTGCAAACTACCTGTCATATCGGTGACGAGGGAGGAAGAAGGCTGTGAGGTGGCCGGAAGCAGCACAGTTCACATTGATGCCCCAGAGGAGGCACTACAGGCAGGACAAGGGACAGACTGGGAGAGTCCTGATTCCCTAGGAAATATCTTTTCCTTCTTATAAGAGTTCCTATGCCCCCTCCACCTCAAGGATTCTCCTCACAGTTTCATCTCCCTTATACAGGGGCTGGCTTCTGCATGTCACCCAAGCAGATGACACAACTCAGGCTCCGCCCACACACTTCTCACAAAGCATTTGATTGGTCCTTTCCTCATAGCCCCAGCAGTCTCACAGCTCCACGGTGCATATCTATATGGGTTTATGAAATAAGAGCCCCTGGTATGGAGGTTGACACTTGAGTGCCATAGGCTGGTTCTTTTCATTTTGTTCAAAAAGGTACTGTGATTGCAGGAGGAATTGAGGGCGTCTTGTATTTCCTCCCAGCTTCAGAAAATTTTATTTCCATGTAGGTCCCTGAAGAGGACTAAAGCCTATATCGCAAAGGCAGAACTTTAATCCCCAGTGATACCCAAACTGCCTCTGTGTTTCTTCTAGTTTGGTGATCTTGAGGAGTAGTCTCTGACACTTAAAAAATCATTATGAAAACATTGGTTTTTTCAGAATGGTCCACCTTCTTTGTGTAATGTGTATGAATTTAAAAAAGAGAGAGAGAGAGATTTCTTATGTCATGAAGTGAATCAGTTTGCATTTTAAAGAAGGATGGTATTCGATATTAGACAAAGCACACAGGCAGGTCCTCACCAGGACAGATTCCAAGACTTTTTTTGATAATCTAGTGCAAGTGCCTTTCAACTGAGATATTCTATTGACTCAAAGCTTTCTGCATTTTCTTTATCCTGATGGAATAAGAGAGGCTAAAACATCTCATTTTACAGGCAGGAAACTGCACATTAATAACTATGAACTGACTTGCTCAATGCCACACAGCAAGCTAGTCACTGGCAAAAGCAAGGATAGAATTCAGAGTTTTGCAATCATAATGTAACACCCCAACCATTAGAACAATGGTTTCCAAATGACATTTGTAGACCAGCCCATCAAACTCATGTAGGAACTGTATAAAAACTAGATTGTCTAAGTTTCATGGAATTGGCCTCACACTCTTTATTTTTTAATTTGTCAGCAGTCTAATATGTAGTTAGGTTGGCAAACTGCTAAAATCTATGCTACTTTCCTATGCTAGTAAAAATAAACCATAGGTATAGAAATCAGAGTGCAAAATCACCCACCTAACAACACCAGCCAAAAGACTGGATGTTTAGCAAAGACCAAAGAGGACAGTTACAGCCAGACAACTTACTCTGTAAATGGTACCATGAAGGGTTGGGGGTCGGGGAAGGTTTATATTTATTTTCCCTCTAACTACTCCAGACAAATCACCACACTTTCCAAGTTAGAAGATGCTTTTTTCCAATTTTCAGAACATGTGGTATCCACCTAGTACTGAAAATCCAGCTGTGCTCTTTCTGCTTCTTACATCATTGCCAGAAATAAAGATCTTGTAATCAAAACTTGGCTGAAAGTTTGATTGATGTTGCTCGAGGCACACGTGAGTCTATCCCATCCTTCTATCACCACTGCAGGGTTTTCAAAAGTAATATTTATTTTCCATTGGAGAAAATAAAAGTATGATTATTGAGTCCAAGGGAATTATCATGTCTTTACTGATCAAGGGCATCTGGTGTCTCCAATGAGTAGTCCTTCATGAGTAATAATAATATTAACAGAAAAACAATAAAATACTGAGTATTGAAGTGCTAGGCATTGTACTGAAGGATATATATCTATAGCATTTCCCCTCAAACCCATTCTGTGTGATAAGATCTATCATTACCTGAGTTCTTGATTCCCTTCTCTCCACACATGCTCTTCTCCAATCATTCCCAGCTCAACAAATGATACCACCATCTATGCTGTTGCCCAAACTTGATATGTAGGAGACATCCTTGATTTCACTCTTCACCCCAATCTTTTATTTTCCCCAAGCTCCCATTTGCTCATGTTCTATCAGTAGGGCCTCTTAGTTTTACCTCCCAAATATCTCCATCTGTCCCCACATCTCTTGCATCTCTACTGCCGTGAGCACTAGCCCACATTCTTAGTGCTCATCTCCCAACTAGAGACTTCACTTGTCCTCTGGACCCCTTCCTTCCTGGTCCAGAAACACCAGTCAGAGGGATACTTTGTAAAAACAAACAAATAAATCAGAATGTCATTTTCCTGCTTAGGATATTCCAATTGCCTCCTGTTACATGAAAAATAAAATCCAAACTTTTTTGCTCATGTGGTCCCGCATGATCTAGCCCAAATTTTTCTGACCTCATCCTATGTCCTTCGAAGAAAAGCTATGACAAACTTAGACAGCATATTAAAAAGCAGAGACATTACCAACAAAGGTCCTTATAGTCGAAGCTATGGTTTTTCCAGTAGTCATGTATGGATGTGAGAGTTGGGCCATAAAGAAAGCTGAGCGCCAAAGAATTGATGCTTTTGAACTGTGGTGCTGGGGAAGACTCTTGAGAGTCCCTTGGACTGCAAGGAGATCAAACCAATCAATCCTAAAGGAAATCAGTCCTGAATATTCATTGGAAGGACTGATGCTGAAGCTGAAGCTCCAATACTTTGGCCATCTGATGCGAAGAACTGACTCACTAGAAAAGACCCTGAAGTGGAAAAGAGTAAAGGCAGGAGGAGTAGTGGACGACAGAGGATGAGATGGTTGGATGGCATCACTGACTCAATGGACATGCATTTGAGCAAGCTCCAGGAGTTGGTGATAGACAGGGAAGCCTGGCGTGCTGCAGTCTACGGGATCGCAAAGAGTTGGACATGACTGAGCAGCTGAACTGAACTGATACTATGCCCCAGTCATCTTACTTACTTTGTCCACACTGGACTTAGAATCCCAAGCACAACTCAAGCTCTTTCCTGCCAAAGGAAGTTAGTACCATTCTCTCTGCTTCTGATGCTTTTCTTTTTTTTCTTCCCATGGCGGGCTCGTCTTCCTATCTAAAGAGAATGTTTGCCACCCGAGAGTATCTTTATTTTATGCCTCTAATGTTTTGGGCTTTCATCAAAACACCTGTATATTTTTACATAGAATGCATACTGTGTAATTATTTCATTTTTTTTCCTATCTCCCCCTTTGGGTTCTGAGCTTGGCGAGGGCAAAATCTCATTTAGTGTTATATCCTCAGCTCTCAGCAAAATGTCTGGTATGGAATAGGTGCCAATAAACACACGTTCAATGAATGTATAGATGTTCATTTTATAGATTAAGTAAGCAGGTTTAGAAAAATAAAATAACCAGCTTGAGGTTACCTAGCTGGTTAAAGGCAGAGCAGGGATCAGTACAGGCATACCTCATTTTGTTGTGCTTTGTTCACTGCACTTCATAGATACTGCAATTTTTACAAACTGAAGGTTTTTGGCAACTCCGTGTTGGCAAATGATGGTTAGCGCTTTTTTTTGGGCAATAAAGTATTTTTAAATTATGTACATTGGTTTTTAAGACATAATGCTATGGCACACTTAAGAGACTACAGTATCATGTAAACATAACTTTTATGTGCATTGGGAAGCCAAAAAAATTTGTATGACTTGCTTTATTACAATATTTGATTTATTGCAGTGGTCTAGAACCAAATCCCAACTATTTCTGAGGTATGCCCATACCAGGATCTGTCTGATGCCAATACTTAAGTCATAATATGGAAGCACTAGAGTTACTAGAAGTGGAGCTGCACATAAATTACCTCCCTTTACTTTGTGCCTTTGCACCAAGTATCTCAAAGTCCCCCCACGCAGAATATCCTGAAAATGGAAATGTAAGAGTGAGGAGTAACCAGGTCACTCTTTCCATTACATAGGTTAGGAAACCGAAGTGTTAATTGGCCCAATGTTTTACATGGCATATGGTCCGTTTGGGGGTTAAAATTAGAAAGACTCTTCACTGAGAATATCCTCGCCCGTCTGAGTATGGCTGCAGAACAGCAGCACTGAAATCACCAGGAAGCTTGTTGCAAATGCAGAATCTACAGCTCTACTCAGACTCACTCAGAATCTGCATTTTAACAAAGTCACCAAGTGATTCCTATTCTCATTAAAGTTTAATAATTAGCCTTCTAGACCATTTTAAAAGACTCGGTCCTCTGGTATTCTACCCAACCCCAGAGAGAACCATCAGCGCTTCCAAACACCAGGCCAGCTTTATTAACAAACTGCAGACCTGGTTTCTCAAGCCAGCATCCTAAACGGAGAGCAGCAGACTCCAGGCATAGCTAGTCCACAGCCGATCGCAGTTATCCTGTCTTTTCTCACACCAGGCCGCCTGAAATCCAGCCCCAGTCCACTTGACTAGAAGAGAAACAGTTCAGCAGGGCCAGCACATTGGACACATGGGCTTTGACCTTTCATTCTTCCCTGACTCATAAAAGCGCCTGTAACTTACAAAGCTCCTCTTCCATGTAAAATAGAGCCTCTCTGTGAGAATGAGCAATCTGCTGACCCCTACAATCATGTGGTCACCAGTCTCCTTTGAAGTCCCACCCCTCACTTCTATCTTTGGATTTCCTGCTGTGAACTTTCAGGTCTCCAAATTAGCAGATGCAATAATGTCCTGCCCCTAAGTCTGATCCCCTACCTCAAGTTTGGGGCCCCTTCTTCATCCCTCACTACCACTGCCTAAACTGTCCAACCTTTAGCCTCTCTCACTTCAAGTTCAGTGTGTGTGTGTGTGTGTGTGTGTGCGCGCGCGCGCACGTGCACACACACACATGTGTGCAGTCAGTCATGTCTGACTCTTTGTGACCCCATGGACTGTAGCCTGCCAGGCTCCTCTGTCCATAAGGTTTTCCAGGCAAGAATACGGGAATGGTTTGCCATTTCCTACTCCAGGGGATCTTCCTGACCCAGGGATGGAGTTCAATAGCCCCCGCTTAACCTCTTTTCTACGAGTATCTTGGCGCCTCTCATGCATTCTTCACACAGCTGACAGCTATCTTCCTACTAAATCTCCTCAGGTTACCTCCAGATCTAAAAACATCCTGAGGTTTCTCCAATGCCTACAATTTAAAGCCAAACATGTATAATAACTATTAAAATTATTCCTCAGAATTCTGTATCTGTTCCCTTCAGTGTGTGTTTGAAGAGTTAGTGATTACACTGAAATGCAGTGATGAACTGAGTTTAAAACATGGGAACATTAAATAGGAATCTCTTGATTTTGTTGTTTTTTATCATTTAGTCACAGGCATACCTTGAAGATATTGTGGGTTTAGTTCCAGACCACCGCAATAAAGTGAATATCACAATAAAATAAGTCGTAGGCATTTGTTGTTTTCCCACTGCATATAAAAGCTATGTTTACACTATACTATAATCTACTGAGTGTGCAATAGCTTTATATTTTAAAAATGTACATATATTAATTTAAAAATTCTTTATTGCTAAAAAATGCTAACCATCATTAGGACCTTTAGTAAGTCATAATCTTTTGCTGGTGGAAGATTTGAAACATTGCAAGAATTACCAAAATGTGATATAGAGACACTAAATGCCATTAGAAAAATGGTGCCAATAAACTTGCTCAATGCTCAATACAGGGTTATCACAAACATTACATTTGTAAAACAAACACAATTATCTACAAAGCATAATAAAGCAAAGAGCAATAAAATGAGGTATGCCTGTATTTGTCCATTCATATGTTCAGTCTGTGAAGAAAGCTGAATGCTGAAGAATTGATGCTTTTGAACTGTGGTGTTGGAGAAGACTCTTGCAAGTCCCTTGGACTGCAAGGAGATCCAACCAGTCCATTCTGAAGGAGATCAGCCCTGGGTGTTCTTTGGAAGGAATGATGCTAAAGCTGAAACTCCAATACTTTGGCCACCTCATGTGAAGAGCTGACTCATTGGAAAAGACTCTGATGCTGGGAGGGATTGGGGGCAGGAGGAGAAGGGGATGACAGAGGATGAGATGGCTGGATGGCGTCACTGACTCGATGGACGTGAGTCTGAGTGAACTCTGGGAGTTGGTGATGGACAGGGAGGCCTGGCGTGCTGCGATTCATGGGGTCGCAAAGAGTTGGACACGACTGAGCAACTGAACTGAACTGAACTGATGTTCAGTCAACAAATATTCATTAAGGACTAGTATGTGCTATGTATTGCATTAGGTCCTGCTATTGTAGAAACAAATATTAATACTATAATTAGGCCAGAAGACTAAACTGTGGGGCCCCAAAGAGGAACAGAAGGAAGGCTATCAGGAAGGGATCACTTAAAGATGGGTTTGTTAGAGAAGGAGAAAGGTCCTCCACACAGAAGGAACAGTGCATGCAAGGGCCAGTGATGCAAAAGGCAGTTTGTGTTTCAAGCATTGGTCTAATGTGTAAATGGAAAAAAAGGCATATATGTAACCTCTGTGGGGAAGAGGCAGGGCAGGAAGAAGAGAGCCTGGATGGGATAAAAGTCTGGCAGAAAAGAGCTGCAAATTGCATGGATTCCATTTCAGAGGGTGGGCTCTCTCATCCATAAGGAATCCCTCAGCTATCTTCATAATGCTTATAGTTGAAGAATTCTTCTCGGTGTTGTTCTATTCCTATTCCTGGTCAGTCCAACTCACAGACAGGCCTGATGAAAAGTGCTCACAGAATGTACACACATCCACACCCTCACCTGGGAGTTCATGACCCCATTCTGCCCGTCACTGTTGGTCTCTCAGAAAGCAAAGTTCCTGACATGGCTCTTGCCCAGAAGCCACAGCAGTGATGAGACCTGAGTCTATTAGTGAGTTATGAGAATGAGTGGCAAGTTGTGACCTGTGTCATGACTTCAGAATTCACACAGGTAGACCCTGAATTTGCCTCATCCGTCTGATGTGGGCTGGAATGGAAAGGTTGATTAATATTGACCAGCTTTTCCTGACTGAAGAGAAGGAGTCAGAGGTCATAGTGGCCTTCAGCAGGCTGTTAGTGACCACACTGAGTAGTTCCCATCAGAAAGATGGTGTGCAGTGTGGTTAAGAGCAGACAGCAAAGTCAGGAAACCAATGCTCAAAGCCCAGCTGTGGCCCTTCCTGACTCCCTGACATTTTCTTCTCTCAGTTCTCCTATCTGAAAAATGGGGATGAGAGCTTCCTTACAGGGTCACTAGAAGATTCTATAAGTTAGTGTATAGATAGCATATAGTCCAATGACTGGCACATACAAGGCTCAAAAACCCAGGGAAATTATTAGCTCGGATGACCAAGCTCTCCACCCTTTCCCTGTGTGTATGTGATTAAAATGTGGAATGTTAACATTCTACTCAGTCTTTCCACACTACTTAATTCTTCAGATTTTTGTCCCACCCAGAATCCTTCAGGAGACAGTTCATAAATTAGCTGGGCCTGACCTGACCCTTAAGAACAAAGCCAAGCTCACAATCAAAATGCTCACCCACTATGCTGAAGAAGGACTTGGCAGGAGCCTGAGACTGGATGGAGAAGCAAAAAGGAAGTGTAGAAAGGGCATCAGGGAGAGAAATTCTGGATTGAAGAACCTATTGGCTTCTATTTAACAACCCAGCACTTATTCTTACTAGATTTTTAAAGTTATTTTTCCTGATGAATAGAAAATCAGTGGTCAATATAATATTAGAAGAGAAAGGGCAGTTTTTACAATAAGACTCTCCCTAGTCTGGGATTGAAGGTCACAGGGAAATTTTTAAGTTCAACAAATGCTGTGTTCAAAGTGAAGGCTGCATGCCAATCGCCTGAGCCTGTGAAGCCTACGGCAGCAAGCTGGCCTGTAGCCAGGTGTGCATGCAAGTGTCCAAGGCTTGGAGCAGAGGTTCAGTCACTTTTCTGCCAAAAGAGGCTGTAATAAATTAGCCTAAAGCTCACAGTATCCTACAATGGCAAAAGAATTGAGCATTCCAAGGATAAACTTTGAATGTATTTACTATAAACACTAATTAGAAAGCCAGACAATGTCTTAATGGAAAGAAAACAAATTTCTGTTTCTCACAGATGCATGGGTGTTCACAAAGATTACAGTGTGACCCATTAATTGGCAAATCATGGCTAGGACATGTGTCTCTATATACATAGGTTTACTCACTTCAGTATCTAGTCATGTATGTATATGCATGATGTTATGACAGAGCTTAAAAATTAAGTACATTATTTTACTGAATTTTTAAAATTACAAATCCAGGGTACTTAAGGTTTTTAGCATTTGCCTCAACTGAGCATTTCATTTCATTTGCCAAGACTTTCTCTCCCTTCCAATGGTAGAATAAAATCAACTGAACCTCAGAAAATCAAGCTATGGTTCAAAAAGATGAAAAGAGCCTAAAAATTTAGGCAATATCTCTAAGAACATGCCCTTCCCTTCTCCTCTGAGACCAGCTTGACCGTATTTGCCCACCCTAATTTTTGAAGTATGTCCACCTGTATTTTTTGATGAGTTAATTTCCGTTTCCTTTTCGCCACATCCCCCTTTTCCCTTTTCATGGGCTACTTGAAGCCACAGTAGTGTTTGGATAACTCAGAGTGGGGTGAGAAGCAACATTCAGAGGGGGTTCTGACTGGTGGAGGGAAGTACAAGCATTTTTCTTAATTTAATGAAGATTCTGTTTTGATGTGTGTTTTTTCCTTCATGCAGGGGAAATGTACTCCCTTACCACCCTGTAAATGAAGGCTTGTACTTCCCATTTGGAATGCCACTTTCAGTCTTTCTGGTCTCTATGTTGTTTTTCTGGGGTATAGAAACCAACCACAGAATGGGAGATGATAGCCCTTGATAAAAAATGTAGCTGAGTAGATTCCTGGCTAAAGAAAATTACCCATTAAACACACCAAAAGCAACAGTCATTTTACAAGGAGCAGCAACCTGTTGGAGATGATGATGCTGATAAACAGCATCTATTGCTGACTTGAAGCTGAACAAGACTAAGAACTGTGCTCAGTTCATCTGTCTATTGTCTCATTCAATCCTTGTAAAAATTTGTAAGTATCCCTCTTTCTTTGATAGAGATCAATGACTTTCCCAAGATCAAAGAGCTAATAAATAGAAGAGTGGGGATGCAAATTTAGATCTCACTAACCTCAGAACCTGTGTAATTAACTATTAATACTAAGCCAAGGGATTTCCCAAGTGGTGCTAGTGGTGAAGAACATGCCGGCCAATGCAGGAGACATAAGAGATGGAGGTTCAAGCCCTGGATTGGGAAGAACCCCTGGAGGAGGGCATGGCAACCCACTCTAATACATTCTTTCCTGGAGAATCCCCATGGACAGAGGAGCCTGGAGGGCTACAGTCCATAGGGTTGCAAAGAGTCAGATACAACTGAAGTGACTTGGCATGCACGCATGCACTAAGCCAAGAGAGAAATTTTGCACAAAGGAAAATCTTCCTAAGAATTTGACTAAATTTTCTTTTTAGAAGTTTTAGAGACTTGCTTAATCTTTCAACTCAATTCTAGAAATCTTAATAAATGTATGCAATATTCTGCCTTCAAGAAAGATCTAGAACTCATCCTCTTGGGTGTGAATGGAGAACAATTCACCAAAACCCATCAAAAGGAAGAGAATAAAACCTTGGCTGTTCATCCACATCAGAATCTCTCCAAGTAGTACCCAATATGGCCTACTAAGATCATGTCTGTGTAGTGTTTATGTTTATAAATAACCTTGCTTCTTTTTTTCCTGGTGGTAACAAATTTCATGTACCACTTCTCTCACTGGTATTGTACCAAAGTTATAACTCTCCTCATTGATTCTGTTGAGATAGACTTATAGAGTTTCAAGTCACTCAAGATCTTCCATTATTTTGCAGAGGTGGAAAAAAGAACCTCAGAGAAATGTAGTAATTTACTCAAGATCAAAAGTGTTGTTAGCCAAGAGCATGGGCTTTGGTCTTAGAGTGAGCTTAATTAACATCATATATTGGTTGAGTGACCATGGGATGGCTGCTTAACAATACTCTGAGTCTCTGAAAGAGGTGATAATAATGTATTTATTATTAAATTGTGGTATTATAATACTGTATTAAGTATTATATTAAGTATAAGTATTAATATAAATTAAATTAAATGTATTACTATTATTATTTCAAGTTGTATATTATCATATCATAGTATGTTATTCTACATTATACTATTATTTTATTATATAATAAGATTTATCAGTGTCATAAGAACTAAATGAGGTAATATATGTAAAGTGCTTCATATAGCATATAGTGATGAATTATCATTGTCATCATCATCATTAACCCAATAGAACAGAGTCAAGACCTTATGCTTTTTAACTCTCTGCCACACTAAACAATCTCCCTACGTGTGTAGAGATGGGTCAGGTACACACATGTAACTATAAAGCCCTCTCCCACTCTTCTCCCAAATCAGATCAGACAAACCTCACTGAAGGTGTTGACAACCAAACACTGTCAAACGATGCATAAGCACAACGTGAGGCCTTTTTACAGTATTGAGTCTGAACCTATGTTTGTGTTTATAGCCCTTCAATAGATTTAAGTTCACTGGAAAAGTGACCCTCAGAAAGACAGCTATTTACAATTACTTTTAAAAAGATCTTACTATGACACTACCTTTCAGATGGCATCGTGATGAATGACTAGCTTATAGAGGGGGAGGCTATCTAAGTTAGAAGGCTGGGATAATTTCTAATTTCAATTAATTGTGGGCCCTAATGGGGTTAATCTAAACTCCACACATTAAAGATAGCAACTAATGAGAAAAAGGTAACCATTGGAGCGAAAGATGAGGGAGAATAGAATATGGTCTTTTTTATAAAATATAAGTCAAGCACATTTATTTTAGCTTCCTGGGAAGTTGGGTTAATGAAACATTAACCTGACAAATGTGATTAATGATAATATGTATGTGAAAGTAAATCGCATGGGATGAAAAGAAGGGTGTGTGTGTGTGCGTGTGTGTGTGTGTGTGTGTGTGTATGTTATAAAATATGAACGAGAAAGAACTCCCCAAACTGTCTAACTTGACCATTTCTTTGGAGTTACCATTGTTTGTATTTTCTCTATTAACTCCAAAAATAAATAAACCCAAAGAGACATGTGAAATCTAGCATGCAAAAGTGCTGCTATAATTAATTTTGAGAAAAGAAAGTGTTACTATGGATATTTTTAGGAAAGTATAAGTCCCATGACCAATACCGTTCTTACATGCAGAAAGGTTCTTGCTTCTAGACTGTGCTTCGTCATTTTGGCTGCACATTGGAGTGACTTAGGCAGCTTTGCAGAAGATTAATGCAAAGCACTGAGGTATTTGAACTTGTCCCAGCTGATGCTTACACACAGCCAGGTATGAGAACCACTGTTCTGGTGAGCTTGTTGAGAGATCTGACCCCTTTTCTGTTTCCAACAACTTCTGCAGAGTTTGCCAATCAAGTTTAAATGTCAGTTCAATGAACAAAATTAAAACTATCTCTGAAGAATGATTATTCCTTCTAGGTTGCTGACACAAACTGCTAGAAAAAAAAAAAAAACACAATAGTTTTAAGGGTTTCTTTCACTCTAAAGCACTTGAAATAGAAATTTCCACCCCTCATAAGAAAATAAAACTTCCCTTCACTATTTTAGCATCAAATTTAACATTAAAATTCTACCACAACTTTTCTAATAAGGCAGTCTTTTCACCCATTTAGAAAGTGTTTATTGAGTACCTATCAATAAATGTAGAAGCCACTGGCCACATGATGCTAAACAGGAATCCATGGTCTACTGAACAGGTAATCAAACCACTTCTACTCAGTGAAATAAATGATGTTGTCAGCGAAGTCTTTTGTGCAGTGGGAAACCATGGGAGGGACACTTCCTACAGACTGGGGAGATCTGGAAGGCTTTGGAAATAAAAATCACACCTATCTTAAAAATAGGACAGTAAGGCTAATGGTGAAGAATCTGCCTGCCAATGCAGGAGACGTAGAGACACAAATTCAATCCCTGGGACAGGAAGATCCCCTGGAGAAGGGCATGGCAACCCACTCCAGTATTCTTGCTGGAGAATCCCATGGACAGAGGAGCCTGCCGGGCTATGGTCCATAGAGTTGCAAAGAGTTGAACACAACTGAAGTGACTTACCATGCACACACGCATGCAAGAGTTAGTCAAGCAAAAGGCCACTGTTGGGGACAGCTCAGACCAGAAGGAATAGCATGTTTGAAAGCCCAGAGGCATGCTAGCTATGGTGCATATAAAGAAGTAAAAGAAACCCAGAGCATTAGAACCTACACTACAGAAGGTTTTGTGTGTAATAGTTGGAGGCAAGTGATCTCCCAGGGAAGATACTGATGACCCTGGAGAGGTAAGCCGGGCCTGGCAAGATCATGCAAGACCTTGAAAATATTTTTAATTTTAAGTTTTTTTAGTGTCTTAGATGAAATAGCAGAAAGGCTGGTCATTTAGTTTTATATAAGGGAAATACTATAACTGGGTTGAAATTTGTTGAAGATTGCTATTACTGCATAGTAGTGAATGTAGTGAAGGGGGAAAGACTGGAGTCAGAAAGCTCAGTTCATACATGACAAAGGATAGTGATTTGTCATACAGAAGTGGCAGCAGGGTGAGGAGAAATGGCCAAGAGTCAATAAGATAATGACATTTGATGGAAGCTGATGACTGATTTGACTGAGGGAGAAGGATGTTCAAGAGTCTCAGGCCAATCTGTGTTGCCATGTGGCAGAGGCCAACACAATATTGTAGAGCAATTGTCCTCTAGTTGTTCGATGTTTCTCAATAGTGTACAATTATAGTCTCGGATCATTATTAGTTACTCAGGAAGAGTTACGTTTTGTGAGTATTGTTCAATTGTCATCACCAATAGAATAATACTCAGATGTGTTCTTTCCATCAGTTCAGTTCAGTTCAGTCACTTAGTCGTGTCCGACTCTTTGCGACACCATGAATCACAGCACGCCAGGCCTCCCTGTAAGTCAGTGATGCCATCCAGCCATCTCATCCTGTCATCCCCTTCTCCTCCTGCCCCCAATCCCTCCCAGCATCAGAGTCTTTTCCAATGAATCAGCTCTTTGCATGAGGTGGCCAAAGTACTGGAGTTTCAGCTTTAGCATCATTCCTCCCAAAGAAATCCCAGGGCTGATCTCCTTCAGAATGGACTGGTTGGATCTCCTTGCAGTCCAAGGGACTCTCAAGAGTTTTCTCCAACACCACACTTCAAAAGCATCAATTCTTTGGCGCTCAGCTTTCTTCACAGTCCAACTCTCACATCCATACATGACCACAGGAAAAACCATAGCCTTGACTAGACGGACTTTTGTTGGCAAAGTAATTTCTCTGCTTTTCAATATGCTATCTAGGTTGGTCATAACTTTCCTTCCAAGGAGTAAGTGTCTTTTAATTTCATGGCTGCAGTCACCATCTGCAGTGATGTTGGAGCCCTAAAAAATAAAGTCAGCCACTGTTTCCACTGTTTCCCCATCTATTTCCCATGAAGTGATGGGACCAGATGCCATGATCTTCGTTTTCTGAATGTTGAGTTTTAAACCAACTTTTCAGTCTCTTCTTTCACCTTCATCAAGAGGCTTTTTAGTCCCTCTTCACTTTCTGCCATAAGGGTGGTGTCATCTGCATATCTGAGGTTATTGAGATTTCTCCCAGCAATCTTGATTCCAGCTTGTGCTTCTTCCAGCCCAGCATTTCTCATGATGTACTCTGCATAGACGTTAAATAAGCAGGGTGACAATATACAGCCTTGACGTACTCCTTTTCCTATTTGGAACCAGTCTGTTGTTCCATGTCCAGTTCTAACTGTTGCTTCCTGACCTGCATACAGGTTTCTCAAGAGGCAGGTCAGGTGGTCTGGTATTCCCATCTCTTTCAGAATTTTCCACAGTGTATTGTGATCCACACAGTCAAAGGCTTTGGCATAGTCAATAAAGCAGAAATAGATGTTTTTCTAGAATTCTCTTGCTTTTTCCATGATCCAGCAGATGTTGGCAATTTGTTCTCTGGTTCCTCTGCCTTTCCTGAAAACAGCTTGAACAACTGGAAGTCCTTTCCATAACACTTTATAAATAAAAAAAAAATAAACCCATATATGGATTAAAAAAAATGTGTCTCAGGTTATATGCAGATCTCTCACCTGACCTGTCCAACCACATGGAACACAGAAGGATGTACAGATTTGAAAGAGTTTATAATAGGCTCTGTTTTATATAGGGAGAGTTTGAAATGCATTCCAGATATCCAAGTGGCTTTATCTGCAGGCAATTGTCTTAATGAGTCTTAAAGCCCTTATGGGAAGAGATTAGATAGCAGGTGTGGGTTTAAGGGTCATCAGCATGTGGAAGGTAGTGGAGGCCATTGGGGTAAATGAGCTTCAGGCCAGACAAATGTGCAGAACACAAGAGAAGAGTGAGTTCAGAGAAACACCAACATTGAAGCCATGGGCAGTGGAGGAAAAGCCAGAAAAGGAGATTGAGAAGAGGCAGAGAAGAGGAAAATCAAGGGGGTGACAGAGAGCAAGATCAAGGAAGAAGACTCAAGGAGGGCTCAGACAAGTGTGTTTTACTGAAGAGCCAGACTCTATCTTTGATGTTTGACTCTTGATAGCGTCCGAGCCCTACCATCTCCCACCTCCGAGCAAGCCTATAAGAAAGCCTGGGTGCCTTCTCTTTTGGCCTCAGCATAAAGTTCAAACCATAGCAGGTCCTGTTCACAAGCACAAGTGAAAGTGAAAGTCACTCAGTCATGTGCAACTCTGTGACCCCGTGAACTATGCAGTCCATGGAATTCTCCAGGCCAGAATACTGGAGTGTGTAGCCTTTCCCTTCTTCAGGGGATCCTCCCAACTCAGGGATCGAACTCAGGTCTCCTGCATCGCAGGCAGGTTCTTTACCAGCTGAACTACAAGGGAAGTCCAAGAATACTGGAGTGAGTAGCCTATCCCTCCTCCAGGGGATCTTCCTGACCCAGGAATCAAACCAGGGTCTCCTGCATTGCAGGCAGATTCTTTACCAACTGAGCTATTAGGGAAGCCCTCACATGCACAAACCCTCACTCAAGCCCCACACCCTAACTACCATCCAACTCCTGACCAGCCTCTTTACCCTGATTACTCAAGCTATTTGAAGACCAACCTGGGATTTTCCCCTTCTCTCCGCCAAAAGTCTCATTATGTGACTAACAACCCTCTTAACGCTCTCTTGGTCTTGTATGTATGGCATCATTACTTTCCATAGCCAAACCAAATTTGGGTGGGAGGATCCATTTTATCTCACAGGGTGATTACAACATAAGCCAAATATTCCCACATAACGTTAGGTTCCTGGTGTCTCAGATGGTAAAGAATCTACCAGTAATACAGGAGACCCAGTTTCAATCTCTGGGTCAGGAAGATCCCCTAGAGAAGGGAAAGGCAACCCACTCCAGTGTTCTTGCCTAGAGAATTCCATGGACAGAGGAGCCTGATGGGCTACAGTCCATGCAGTCACAAAGAGTTGGACAGGTGTAGTTGGAGCAATTAACACCACATTAGGTCCAAGAAGAGTCCTTGCATTTGGCAGCGATGTTCATGGCACCCTCAGCTTTAGTGGAGAGATGGGAATGGAAACCTGAGTGTCAAAGTGTGAAGGAGAGAAAAAACTATAAGACAGGGACAGTGAATACAAATGACTCTTTTACAAATTTCATAAGGGAGGGGGAAGCTGTGATAGCTGGAGAGGAACATGGGTCAAGAAAAGGCTCTGCTTGTTTGAGTTTTAATGTAGGAGAGACCTGAGCACAATTAAAGAGAAGTAACCTGGCGTGAAGAAGAGAGAGGCTTCAGCTGCAGGAAAGAGGAAGGTGAAGAAGTTGAGGGAAATGTTTGAGAAAGATTACGGGATCCAGGGTAAAGGTGGAGGAGTTCCTTTTATTTTATTTATTATAAAATATTATTTATTAACAGAACCTCAAATCAGAAAACAAAAAAAATCTCCCTAAGTCCTGCCACTTGCCCATGGTCTTGACATTTTGCTGGGTTTTTTTTCTTTCTAGTAAATATATATATATATACATATATATATATACATACATACATACATATATATATATTTGAGGTTTTTGGGTTTTTTTGAACTATAGTTGATTTACAATGCTGTGTTAGTTTCAGGTGTACAGAGTCTCGGTGAACTCCGGGAGTTGGTGATGGACAGGGAGGCCTGGCATGCTGCGATTCATGGGGTTGCAAGGAGTCGGACATGACTGAGCGACTGATCTGATCTGATACATATAATACATAAAGTATATATATATTATATATATATATATTCTTTTTCAGATTTGTTTCCCTTATAGGTTATTACAAGACAGAGTAAGTTCCCTGTGCTGTACAGTAGGTCCTTGTTGGTCTTAATTCATTTTAGACAGTAAGAAGGGGGAAAGCCTGTTTGGAGGTGTCATTTGGCTGGCACACCGGTGGGCAGACCTTTGCGCTTTGGGAGTAGGATGATCTGCTGGAAGTTAGGGAAGAGGCGTTAGGACTGGAGGAGATGAGGTCTGAGACAGCCTTCAAGAACAGAGATGGTGCTTGTATATTAAGGTATATATGTGGAATCGAGAAAAATGGTACAGATGAACCTATCTGCAGGGCAGGAATAGAGATGCAGATGCAGAGAACGGACATGTGACATGGAGGGGGACGGGGGGTGAGATGAATCAGGAGAGTGGTACTGGCGTATGCACACTGCCACTTGTAAAATAGACAGCTAGTGGGAAGCTTCTGGGTAGCACAGGAGGCTCAGCTCAGTGCTCTGTGATGAACTAGAGGGGTGGGATGGAGAGGGGTGGGAGGGAGGCCCAAGAGCGAGGCGATATATGTATACTTAGAGCTGACTCACATTATTACACAGCAGAAGCTAACACAACAGAGTAAAGCAATTATACTCCAATTTAAAAAATATAGATGAGTCTAGGAGCAGGATGCCAGTGGCAAGTTCCTGTCTTAATGCCATCTTGGACTGCTGGTCTCTGTTTGGTTTGCCTGTTTAGAAAGATGTGGCTAGTTCTCCTTTTATCACTCTCCACCTCCACAAATGGCTATGATATCCACTCCATTACTTCATTTTTAAACTATTTATCTCATTCTAAAGTCTAGAAAATTTAGCATATATAAACAGCAGAAAAATAAAAGCTATATTCCCTATAAACTTACTATATAAAGATTATGGCTGTTAATATCATCATCACTTCTAGCTACTGAAAAAGAATGCTAAAAATATACATTTAATGTGGAAAATGGGGATTGTGTCATTTATAATAATTATGTTCTTGCTTTTATCCATTTGCCATATTGTGAATGTTTTCCCATGTCCATAATATTCTTCTAAACATCTTTAATGTTTAGAAGGATACTTCACAATGTGCCTGTACCAGCCTATGATTGTACCATATAATGGGCATTTGTTTCACTGAATATTTGTCACCCCACATCCACTTAACCTCCTTCTCAGTTTTTCCCTCTATAGAATCTATATGGTTTGGGTAATACTGACTCTACTCAGGACTTCAAGATCAGAGTGCACTACCCAGGCCAAACCATTGCATTTCTCTGTCCTCAGGGACTAGATTCAGTGTGAACAGTGCATCTTCAAATCCCAGAAAGAAGGGGCAAGGGATCCAAGGGCCAAGAGAAAGGGCCTACTGTGGTCCGTGTCCACTCCTATGCTCTCTTGCAAGAAGAAATGATGCCCATGAAACAGGGAGCATGGCGGCTGTGTGCTCCTGGAGGCCAGAGCCTTGGTCCTACTCTTACAGGGGTCTTTGCTCCTAACTCCAAGGCTGACACACAGCATGCTCGTGAGAAAGTGGTAGCTGCAGCTGTGCCTTCCATGCTAACCTCCAAGTGCAATGGCACAAAACTTAAACAAGCTGGATGGAAGAGAAAAGTCAGACACAGCACTTCTCTTTTTCTCTTTTGAAACAATATTCAACAGACTTGAGAAGAAGCAGGAAGGCAATGTACTTGGCTGATATTTTGGTAGCTGTTTCCTTCTTCCAAAAAGAAATGAACAAAAAGTTACATCTAGCACACGTATTGAACTCATAGTTTATAAAACACTTTCAGGACATTACCTACTTTGGGCATCAAAACAATACTGTTCGGTAGAAGTCATTACCGCCCCTCACATTAAGAATGCAAAGTCTGAGACACATGGCTATGATTGTGGAGTACCTTATTCAGGGTCATGCAAAGAACAAGGGGCGAACTTGACCATCAGGGGGCTTTTTCCACTTCTCAAAGAGGTGCAGAAGACTAGCACATGCCCACTCTGTCTGAGCTGATTTCCCTGCCAACTTCTCTCAACCTCTTCTCCCCCTGCCTGCATGCCCTAGAAAGAATTTTCAGGGCTCCATTTGTACAATGCTGGGCTCCAAGTGAGGGACAAGGCTGACATAATTTGTTGGGTAAACACAAGCAGCAAGTGACAGTGATTTACTCCTGACTTGCAAACTTCTGATTACCAATCTACTGCTGTATGTAAACAGGTGTAAACTAAGACTGAAATCAGTTTACACAGTGGGGTAAATAATTTAATCTCTCCTCAGGATGGTGCTTGCAAATGTAAATGTTTAAGCTCAAACCCATGCTGACGTTGTGACGTAAGCTTCCAGTTTCTCAACCAGAAAAGAAAGTCATGCCAGCAAATGGCCCCTGTTTGCCCCTGCTGGGGCGGGGAAGCTGGTGGAGATGTGGATGCAGTAGAAGCCCATCCTCTGGGGGGGAAGCCACACTCTTCCCAATGCAAAGCTCAGCCATGGGCCTGGAGAGCTAGGAAAAATCCCTCTGCCCTGAATTCCTCCTGGTCCCGAGACTGTTAGTCTTTATTGCACTGTTCTGCAGACCCCTGAGTTGGCTGCAGGTGTGAGAGAAGGGAGGCAAGAAGAAAAGAAAAAAAGGCAAGAAAACAACAGCCTCCAGGGCTGGTTGTAATGACATTCTCACTGGAAGATGACCTGGGCCCTCCCTGCCTATCAATGTATGTTGATGCAAATTGATCTAGACCCTATGACCAGAACATGCAAATGTGTTTTTGGTTGTCAAAAACTGTAGACTGTACCTGCTAGAGTCACTGAACCAGAATGCTGCTTCCTATGAATTTTTCATCAGTATTATTCATGTTCTAATTAGTATGGCTCTTGCCTTGGGCTGAGATGAGGAGGAGGCTCCCCCCACCCCAAATATTATCTTGGGTTTTCTCAGGAGTGAAAGGCTCTGGGTGAAGCCAGACTCAATCCATCCCATACTGAGATGGCTGGATGTAGACTAGAGAAGGTCAAATGCAAGCCAGAAAGTAAGCTTCCTAATTTTCTTCCGCTCCCTTAGAAAATTCTAGTTTACAATCGAAGTTGATATCTTCTGGAATCACTGGTAATGCCATGGCTAGGATTTTGTCAATTCAAAAAAAAAATCTTTTAAAAAGAATACCTACTATGGTCAGATTTTGAATTAAGTCCTAGATAAGTAATAAGACATAATCTATGGTAGGAAAATAATAGTTACAATTTACTGAGTACAAGGAGTTTCTTCTTCTGAAAGTTTTTTGCTTGTTTTGTTTGTTCAGAAAATGTTTCTTTCTTTCTTTTTTTTTTGAAACAATTTATTGAGCATTTAGCACAAGTCAGGCACTGAGCTGTACATTATTGTATTGCGTGTGAGCTCTGTTGTATCCAACTCCATAGAATGTAGCCCCTCAGGTTCTGTCCATGGGATTTCCCAGGCAAGAATACTGGAGTGGGTTGCCATGCCTTCCTCCATCGGATCTTCCCAACCCAGGGACTGAACCCACATCTCCTGTATTGCAGGCAAATTCTTTGCCTGCTGAGCTATTGGGGCTGAATATGTATTATCTTGTTTAATCCTCAACTGAGCACTTTGATGCAGGTATTATCCCTAGTTTACAAAGGAGATGAGACCCAAAGAGTTCAGTAACTTGCCTGAGGTTACTCAGCTAATAAAATGGGTGATAACTGGGATTAGAACCCCAGCACAAGTGTCTTCAAAACAGTTTCTCTTAAATTATGCAGCAAAGCTTTTATTCTTTCTGGTCCGCCATGCACTTTGAAGAAAGGTCCTCTTGATTTCTGGGTCTAGGAATGTATATACACAAAGTCCAGGAAGGATAAAGCAGAGACACTGTAATTACAATAGTAATAGATAATATGTATTGAGTTTTATGTTTTAAAAATAGATTTACTAGATTTCCCTGGTGGTCCAGTGGTTAAGAATCTGCCTGCCAATCAAGGGAACATGAGTTCGATTCCTGGTCCAGGAAGATTCCATATGCTGCAGAGCAACAAAGTCCATGAGCCTCAACTACTGAGCCCATGCTCTGCAACAGAAGTCACTGCAATAGGGAGTAACCCCCACGTGCTGCAACTAGAGAAAGCCTGAGCACAGCACTGAAGATCCAGCACAGCCAAAAATAAAATTTAAAAAATTAATTCACTGACTCATGTTTTATACATATTAATTTACTTAGTTCCTACATTATTATTATCATTATCCTCATTTTACAGATGAGAGACTGAGACAGAGAAACTTCCCAGCATCACATACCTAATAAGAATCTGAGTTGGAGACCACCCTAGACAATTTCTGCCACAGCCACAATTTTAAACTTCCAATGGGCCTGATGATGATGTTCTAGGACAGAGTTGGATTCGGGTGATGTGTGTACCAGTTAAGAAGCTCCTAACACTTACTTTCAAGGAAAATAATAATATGGGCAGAGATTCTTTTAAAACACACCAAGATGAGACTCTGGAGTCTGCTATGGGAAATCATATCTTTACAGGAAGCATGTCTGGCCAGTCTGCCGGTCACGACTGGGGAACACACTTGTGCAGTCGAAGAGAGACTGGGGAACACACTTGTGCAGTCGAAGAGAGATTATATAGAAAAACACACACAACAAATGGTGGACAACCCAGAAGGCCTTAATGTTATTTCCAAAACAATGGTCTTGGATTTGCAAGTGAAAGAACAGGAGCAAGGTACAAGGGTAGAGAGAACTGCAAAGACCAGGAATGTTCCAACTTACTTCCTGACTTTATTCTCTGTGCTTCCCATCACGTAGTAGCCTGGTTTGCATTCGTATCTACAGGTAGAGCCCACGTCATGGTTGCCCTTGAGGCAGCGAGGCTGGAGCAGGTTGGCATTCAGGATAACAGGAGGAGCATCACACTCCAACTTGCAGTAAGCTTCAGGGAGAGACCAGAGCCCATCTTCAAGACAGGTCAGCCACGGGCTCAGTCCTGACTCCAAGAAAGAGAAGCACAGAATGCTCAGAACAGAGAGTCCAAAAATAAAATAACAAACAGAAAGAACGAAGACCTATCAACAGACAGGCATTCTTGGAAAGTCACAGTATTTTTCATGGAGCAGCTCCTCTAAAACATCAGGTCAAATGTTTATCCTATATCTTTCTACCCACAGAGCGTCTACTGCGCTCTCTTGTGTAGCATAGAGGTCAGAGAGCTAGTTTTTGACCTGAATGAAAGAAGGGCTACCAACCAAATCCTTACCTCACTCCTCACTACAAATAATAAAAATCAAGTAGTGACAGTATTGCGGAAAGGATTATAATAATACTAGATGACACTTTTACAGGGCTCATTACATGCCAGGCACTGCTGTAAGCATTTTACATGTATCACTTGTGTGAACTTCAAACCTCAAACAATCCTGTGAAATAGATACCATCATTATCCCCTATTTTGCAGATGAGGAAATTGAGTTTAAGTAATTTGTCCAAGCTAGTAAGGGCAGAGGCAGGGTTTGAACTCGCAGTTTGATGCAAACTTCTGTACTTCAATACCATACTCCCTATGCCTCCGCGGTTTCTCTGAGTTCAAACTATGGGCACCCCATAGAGTAGTATCACCAACCCACTTCAGGTTTACTAAAGCAGACTCTGTCAGCATGAGCCTAAGAATCTGCATTTGTAACAAGTCTGCTGGATCACTGTTGGGCACACCTAAGTATTCATGAGGGAGAGCAAGATGTGGGGTCAGAGGGACCTCCCTGGCAATTCAGCGGTTAAGAATCTGTGTTTCCGAGGCAGGGGGCATGGGTTCGATCCCTGGTCGGGAAACTAGATCCTACATGCTTCAGGGTGTGGCCAAAATAAATTAAAAAACAAGTAAAATAAAATAGCCTATTCCCACGCTCTCTTAAACAACAACAACAAAAAGATGTGGGATCAGAAGAAGTTCTACCACATCCTCATCTCTCCCTAGCAGTACAGCTCATACAACTGTGCTCTCATTGCTAAAACAGGACTAAAGGCACCTAACTCATAGAAGGGTTGTAAATATTACATTTTAAAATGTGCATGATAAAGGGTATCTGAATTATTAATACTCTCAGAAAACTGTTAGTTGGCTTGACTCCAGAGAACATAAACTCAAATAAAAACAGGAAAGTCTCAGTTTCTTTCATCAATGAGATCTTGAGTTAGGGGCATCCTTCCAAGTGTTTGAGACAAGGAATGTGTTGCCTCTTGCTTGTCAAAAGAGGGTGCTTCAGCAGAGTCAGGTGGGAAGGTCACTGGAGTAAAGAAAATATCCCCAAAGTACACGCCCCCTCCCCCCCACAAAAAAAGAGAGAGAACCTGAAGAGAACTTGCATATAACTCCTGCTTAGCCAGAAAATACCTTGAAGCTTGGCTGGTGGGACACAGGAGATAGAGCAGCGTTTCAGAAAGTTGGTTCCCTCTGAGCAGGAGAATTTTGCATAGTTCACCAAAGATGCGTCGGGGACACCACAGTCAAGGGGCTGGCAGCTCACAACCCGGTCCCAGTGCCCAGAGGAACATGTAAGCAAAATTTCCTTCTAGAAACAGAAAGTTTTCTGTTATCAAAGTCACACAAAAAGGCTTATCAAAATAGTTCCCAGGATTTGGCAGAGTCCTGATGATTATTTGTGCAAATATTCACAATGGGCAAAATGATTTTGCCTCCCTCCCTCTTTATGCCTTGTCTTAATGTGCAATTTCACAATACCCAAGTACATTGTTGATGAAAGGTGCATGTGAGCTCAAGGGAGTCATTAAATGAAGACGCTCCTCCAGGCCAACTCTTGGCTCTCCTCACATGCTTCTCCAGATGACTCTCCACCCTACTCTACCCTGCTGTGTGCTCTGGGCCCCTGGCCCTTGTGGACTTCATGCTTTTGACTTGTGTCTGCTGTAGCACCCAAGGTAACACTGGTAGGAGACTGAAGAGGCAGAGAAGCAAGGGAGGTCGGGGTGCTGATTCTTGCTACTCCCTCCCTTGGGTCGCTGTAGGGTGGCTCCTCCTTTGGCAGAGCTCTTCACACGCCTGCTGCACTCTTTCTCATGGGTTCTGCTAACTGCCCCTTACAGTCAACTCTTTAGGTCTAGAAGGGATATTACCCTTTCACCCTGGGATTCTGGACCATCTCTTTGCCATTTCCTATATCCTGCCCCCACTTTTATCAGCAGTCCCTTTACTGAAGTTCCTCAAATTGCCCCCTTTTGGGCATTCGTCGGTTTCCTGCTGGGACCTTTACTGATAAGCTGACTGATAATGGTACATAATAAACATAATCATATTCTCTGAGAATGGTGCCTAGTCTTTAAGAACACCTGAGAATTAATGCACATGAGGCATCTTCCAAACTCTTGTAGTTAAATTTAAGAGATTCCAGCCATTTCCTTGGGGCTATGGCTTATGTAGGGGGTCCTAGAATTCATCACCATGAAACAAATGAGGAGACTTTTTTTTTGAGCACTTAGAAGGGCCAGGTACTTTCAAGTTTGGATAAACAAGACCCTTAAGGAGCTACCAGCAGAGCTCATCACAGGTTGAAGCAGTGAATCAGAAAACATCTGAAGTGGGGAGAATGGAAAGAAGAAGAGAGAGAGAGAAGAAGAAAGGAGAAGAAGTTAAAAAGGAAAATATGGGAGATGTATTTTGGTTATATCTTACTCCCTTCTATGATGATTTGTGAGAATGTAATACAAAGAATGCAAATCATAAAATAGAAAACATGGACCAAGAAGAAGGAGAATACAAACTGTTCTACTAAATAACAGCAACATCATATAGGCATGCTTGTTTTATGGTGGTAAGATAGCACTACAGAGGCTGGAGAAGGGATTGCCCATCTTGGGTAGGAGGGAGAGTGTTTGCGGGGAGATTCACATAGTAGATAACTCAGGAACTGGTCTTTGAAAGATAAGCAAGACTTCCCAGCAGCAGAGGAGAAGCAAGGATAAGGGTTTCAGAGTGAGAGGAACAGGATGGGCAGGCACTCAGAGACCTGGACACTCATGGCTTGTTGGGTGAAAAGTGTCACCATAGTAGGTTACCAAAAGGCAAAGGGAGAGAAGGGAGATTCTGGGGCTCAGCCAGCATCCCACCGGGAGACCACAGTGGCACCAAAGCTGAAGGTAGAACGACTGGTGGAAGCACCTGTCACCCCTGACACCTACTCCTGCCTGGCTGCCCCTCCGTCCTTCCCAATGTCCCCAGGTTCCCTGCCAGAAGGCCCCAGTTCAAAGCCAGACACATTTTTCTGGTTAGTTTCAGTTCTTATGTCAACAAAAAGCAGATATCCCTGCTGTCTTGTGATCACGAGCTGGGATCATATCATTTCTTTAGGGGGGCCAGGCTCAGGTGATGGGAGCAGTCAACTGGAGAGCTGTGCTTGATGATTCCATCATATGACTGGCAAAGGGCGAGCTCCCACCTTCCTTCTCCCAACTTGGCCGCAACCGCAATGCTCACAGCCTAGAAGACTGGCTCCAATCACAGTGATCACTTACAGAATGTCTCTCAAACACTGTCTATATTGTCTGGGTTTTCTCCTGGCTCCAATAAGTATTGACTGTTCTGTTTTGAATTTGCTCCTAATTTTAATGAATTGCACACACCATCTTTTCTTCTCTCTCCTTCTTTACCTAGCACACAAATGTAGTCGGTTCCTACATTGTTTTTGTTCTTTTTCCTTCTTTCCATCTCTTTTCTAGTGTAAGGTAAGCTGAGTTAAGGACAGGTAGGTGGTAAGAGTTCTGCTTTTCTGACCAGAGCATCACAAACCAAGGAGCTGATGCCTCAAGGTATGTCAAAACGGTCTCTCTACAAAGTCTCTTTAAGCCATCTGAAACCAAAGATTGTATCTTTAAATTCTGTGTCTAAGCAAGAGAAATTCCTCCATGGATCCACAATCTGCTGAGCAGTCAACTGGTACAATATGAAAAACAATTCCAATCTTCCAAGCCATTGATACCTGACTACAAATCATGCTTCCACTCGTCCTTCATCATACCTCATCTCCCTCATATTCTTCTCAAGCACCATTTACCTTTTGCCTAATGCATCCTGTCTCTCTATCATATTGTGCTCATGTGTTCTCAAATTTCAAATTCCTCTGTAGAATATGGAAAGCTTTCTAAAGGAAAGAGGGAAAACAAAATTCTTAGTCGACAATACATCATCATTGTCATCATAATGGCAGCTTTGCAGAGAGCTAGGTGCCTACCATTTTGATAGAAGCTTATGAATTATTTCTACTCAGTCATCAAAACAGCCCAAGGACATAAATACCTCTGATCTAACTATTTTACAAATGTGGAAACAACCTTAAAGAGGTTGGCATGTTTTGCTTGTCTTTACCTAAAATTACACAATAAACAGAGGAGTCAAATTTCATTCCAAGTCTGTCTCCCAAGCCATGCTCCTCACTAATATATTCTACTACCTTCAGACCACCTTAAAATCCTGGAAGTGGTGCCATGGTAGCTTACAGAAATTTGAAAAATTCAGTCAAAACTAGAATCTTGATATAAGTCCTACTTCAGTAGCAGAAGAAAGAAAATCATAATTTTCCCTCCAGTATTCTTATAAGGAGGGTCAGACTTGGGGGAACAGGCAAAAGATGGACCACAAAAAAGCTGACTGCATCCTATCTTGCCTGCAAATTTTGGACAGGTCTAAACTGTAACACTCTCATCTTGAAGCCAAAAGTCGGGATCATAATTTCTTACACTTCTTATATATTTCTACTTATACCTTGCATTTCTATAAATCCATGTGTCTCCTTGATTGTTAGAGTTCTCATTTTTTCTTTCAGATGATTTAAAAACACAGGCCTTTCCCCCATCCAGCCAGGAGGAGGAGCATGCATATTGTCCCTCCCCAGAGGCTTGGTCCTGATGACCACAAATTTCCAACTCACCTCTATGGGCCTGAGGTACTGCCCATTGCTGGCCTGAAGGGCAAACCCCCTCTGACAGGTGATAGAGCACTTCATGTGACCCGGGCCACCAGAGGTACAGTTCACCACATCCGCGTGATCAAGCACCAAAGGCACACAGTTGCCCTGCTCCCCACAGGGCCGATGGACACAGCTGGAGATGATAGAAGCAGAAATATCTTACATTGACTTGCTAGGCAGCAGCAAAGGCTTTGCCTCTCCCTTTGAAAAGGGTCTCTAAACCAAAGAGAACACTTTCTTGAAAACCTACATTAAACTCATCACTTCCTTCTTGTGACCTGGAACCCAGCAACGTAGAGTAAACAGAAACAGTATCAGCTGCCAAGCGATTATGAACCAGCTTTCTATGGATCTTCCAGGAAGAGAAAATGATGATGAGACAGGAGGGGAGAGTGTCCCCATAGCTCTTGATGCATAGCAGTGAATAGATCAGAGGGTAATCCTCAAAATATTTCACAGCCAGTACTTCTGAGACCCAAACAATCAGAACAGATGCAGGGCAAAGATAAGGAGTGAATTCTAGAGGCCCCTGATTGTGTCAGGCAGAAATCTTTTTGTTTTTCCATCATGGGTTGGTCTCAGGGGGCCCTGTAGAACAGGTGTTTGAGCTGGCAGAAAAGGCAACATTTATTTACTGATTGGCACGGAGTATTTTTTTAAACTTCTTATTTTGTTTTGGAGTATTAACAACCAACATTTAACAACAATTAACAACCAACGTTGTGATAGTTCAGGTGAACAGCAAAGGGACTCAGCCATACATATACCTATATCCAGTCTCCCCCAAATCCCCGCCCATCCAGGCTGCCAAATAACACTGAGCAGAGTTCTATATGCTATACAGTAGGACCTTGATGGTTATACTCTTTGAATATAGCAGTCATGCGGCACTAGTGGTAAAGAAGCTGCCTGCCAATACAGGAGTTTTTAAGAGACATGGGTTCAATCCCTGGGTTAGGAAGACTCCCTGGAGAAGGGCATGACAACCCACTCTAGTATTCTTACCTGGAGAATTCCACTGATAGAAGAGCCTGGCAGGCTACAGTCCACAGGGTCACAAAGAGTCAGACATGACTGAAGTTACTTAGCACACATGCACACATACACCACTGAATATCAACACTGGCTTGGAAGAAAAGCTATGAAAAATCTAGACAGCATATTAAAAAGCAGACATGTCACTTTGCCAACAAAGGTCCATATAGTCAAAGCTATGGTTTTCCCAATAGTCACGTACAGATGTGAGAGTTGGACCATAAAGAAGTCTGATGCCGAAGAATTGGTGCTTTTAAACTGTGGTGCTGGAGAAGAGTTTTGAGAGTCTCTTGGACAGCAAAGAGATCAAACCAATCAATCCTAAAGGAAATCAACTCTGAATACTCATTGGAAGGACTGATGCTAAAGCTGAAGCTCCAGTACTTTGGCCGCTTGATGCAAAGAGCTGACTCATTGGAAAAGATGATGCTGGGAAAGGTTGAGGGCAGGAGAAGCGGGTGACAGAGGATTGGATGGTTGGATGGCATCACCGACTCAATGGACATGAGTTTGAGCAAACTCCAGGAGATAGTGGAGGACAGGGAAACTGGGCATGCTGCAATCCATGGGATCACAAAGAGTTAGACACGACTGAGCGACTGAACAACAAATCAGAAATTGAGCCCATGACAGAAAGAAGAAAAAACTCACACATATTAAGCCCCTGCCACATGCCTAATGTGCTAGATGTTTCCAGGACATTATCTCATGGGAGAACTGCCGTCTGGGTCTCTAAAGCTAGCTACGAGGGAATAGGAGAGACAGTTAAACTCCCCGGGGTTCGAGGGGACCCTGTCAGGACCATGACAGCATCAAGGATGTAACAGATTCCAAAGAGGGTTACTCTTTTATCAAGGCAGAGCCACAGAGATTAAAATTTAGAGCACTGCCCTCAGGCTGGGTGAATTTGAATCCTGGCTTCACCATTTACTACCTGTGTGATATGGTTGAGCTATTTATTCCCCAGGGTTTCAAGTCCTTCCCCCATGAGATGAGGACGATAACGGTGTGTCCCCATACGCAGCTGCTGTTCCTAGGTTCATTCTCTCTACTGCTCCACTGCAAATGGCCTTCATCCCACATTCAGTGGCCTGTTTCCTATGAGTCACCCACATGTCTTGGTTTTCCTATGGCTGTACCTTTGCTCAATTTATTGAACCTTTTAAAAGGCCTTCCATGGTATGGGGAGGGAGGAGGGAGGAGGGTTCAGGATGGGGAACACATGTATACCTGTGGTGGATTCATTTCGATATTTGGCAAAACTAATACAATTATGTAAAGTTTAAAAATAAAATAAAATTAAAAAAAAAAAAAAAGGCTTTCCCACTCCAAGAAGCCCCTCCAGATATCTTCCTTCTTTGAAGCTTGAAGGGAAATTTAAAAAATAACTTTGCTAACATTTCTTTTACTCTATCTGCATTATTGCCACAATTTTTAGTTAATGCATCCATTCTTTGATCCACAAGGCAATGGGTACACAAGTGTCTCCTAAATGCTGCTGAATCTCCCAACTAGACTATGATGTCCTTGAAGACAAATACTGACTTCTACCCACTTTTGTATTTACCATACCCTTCATTGTGAGAGATGCAACAAATGTTTGCTGAATTAAATATTTTCGTGTCATAGACGTCAAAGTAAGTCAATGGCTATCAAAATGGTAAATTTGTTAAATTTTATAGTGATAGATGGGGATACAAAGTTAAGAACAATCATTGTCAAACAACGATTCAATCATCTTGCCCTACTGCTTCATTCATTCATAAACATTTCCCAAGCACTTAGCGCATCGGTCTCAGTATTGGGATAAAATAAGTATGCCCTTAAAGAACTCATAGTCTAGTGAGGGAAAACAGCATGATACTTTTTATACTTTCTTGCTCATGATGTTTTTGCCAGTGGTGGTAAATCTTAATCAAAATGACCTCTGTGAATCCCCTCATCATTCATTTGTTTTATTTGCTCTTGAATTTTGTTAGAGGCCAAAGACTTTTATCAAGGAACTGGGCAACAGTATAAGAAAGTGGAAAACAAAATGTCATTGAATTGCACTTGAAATAATTGAGAATTGATTTAAAAAGCACTAGTCCAAGAAGTATGGATTTGATTTGAATATGCTAAAGTTGCTGCCTCTGATCTTGTACCCATGGGATTTAAACTATGTCAGTGACATTCTCATTTTTTTTTTACCCATGCTTATCAGGCATAGGATGGAGGAACTGCATTTGAGTGGTATGCAGTAAATGTTTTTCTCCTGTAAACCCTGATTATTCTCTGGGATTGTGAAGTATTGCCTCAGACTCACTGCACGGAGCCTGATGAAGGGAGGAATATATGAGTTGAGGGAGATGGATTCTTCAAATTCAGCACTGCTAATTAGGTCTGCAATACAGGAAATAAAGCTTTGTCTCTGAGCCTTCATTCAGCCTCGCGGCATAAGGAATCTGAAACCTGACCATCCTTCATGGAATGAGATGAGAACCTCTCATTAGTGATGCTAAACAACTCCAAGTTCCATAGATACTACATGCCTTTGATATGCACAAGATGTAATATTTCTTCAGTGTGTTAAGCAGAGAGGACTGGAAAACAGAGAGTCATTAACAGTTCTGGCTCATGTCAGCTCACTGCCAGGAAATTAATGTGAAATAGCACGTGCTATTTTCCAGTGACCCCATCCAATTCATCCTCAGTGTCATCACTGAGGACAAATACGTGCTGAGATAAGACACAAAACAAATACTCTGAATGAGCCTCCTTCCATCAAGGTGGTGTTCCATTGACTATGGTTGCTATGACTACCTGTGTGCGAAGTCCATCAGCACTGGCAGCAAGGGAGGCAGAACAGAACAGGGGATCACAGAAGAGGGGGAAAGGCATGAAATAAGACCAAGACAAAAAAAAGAAAAAGCATCAAACACAGACCTGTTTATGAAGTGAGAAATGGTTTTAGGGCAGCTGCTGCAAATTCTTTCACTAGCTTATATTTCCATTTGCTTCCTTTTTAAGGAATTTGTTTTATGAGGACGGTGTTTGTCAGGTCGTTAGCTTCTGATGGCATCTGGTACCAATTGTAGACTTCTCTGCCTTGCACCCTATCCCCAAAACCCCTTTTGTGTTTCTCTTCCACTACAAATACACTGCTTCTCTGAGTGAAGTACTGTATTCTCCGTTTTCCCACGCTCCTGATACATTCTTCTTTCTGGCTACTACAACATTAAGCCCCAGTGTCATAATGATAATGTTGCTAGTAAACATAATTAGCCTTCAAACTTTTCAAAAGCTTTCTTCTTATGGTCTTTGGACACATGTCAATGAAAGCGGCAGCAACAAAGCCTTACCATGCGAGAGATGGGAAGTTAGGTATTTATCTTGGTTTGACATACAAAGAAACTAAGGCTGTTTGGAGTCTGGCTAAAGGCCACACAGAGAGTCAGGAAAACCCTCAAACTGGAATGCAGAGCTCTCACTCTCCAAGCCAGCTTAGACCACCAGGCCATCTCCCTGGAGATGAGTTGGGTCTCCTGTTGCTTTCTTCTCCATTCAGGAGCTAACATCATTGGCCAGGATGAGCCAAGAAGTTCCTTAGCAGGGTGGTTGGGGGGAAACGATGGATATATTTCATGGTCGTTCTTAGTTTTGAGCAGTTTACTTGTAAGTGATAGCAAGTCAAATTAACGGTCTCTGTCCAGCTGCCTTTGTCTGCAAGATGCCCTGTTAAGCCTGCTTCCTCCTTGGGCAAGCTTACTCTTTCACCCATTTTTTCCAGACCTTTCCTGACACCCCATCACAATGTATTCTCAAGTAAGAGTATGATACACCCAGTCAGACATGATTCACAGCTATTTCCATTTTAATGGGAGACAACATTTGCAGACTGAAGAATGAGTTTTTCATGGTGGAATTTTAAGTCAATAGGTCCTTAGAGATTACACTATGTAGATGGTCCCCTTATCCATCCTTCCAGCTTTGCTCTCTGTCTCTCCACTTCCCCAATATGCCTCTATTCTCGCTGTCTCTTCTAGTTCTCACTCCCCAAAGTCATTGCATTTGAGGGTTTTAGAAAACGCTTTCAATAGAGAAATTCTGTTGCAAAATGTGCGTTATCCCTGGACTATCCTCTTGCATAAAATCTGCTCGTGGGTATCCAGGCACACTTCTAGCACCATCCTACCAAAATGATGTGTGTGTTTCCTTTATGTTTGGGCCTCCGAATGATGCCTTGGGAAATCTCTGTTGGCAGAGTTCCATAAAAGAATGGCCCTCATCTGTCACAAGGCAGACATTGTCAACCATCATTGTGTTTTTGACTCACTTAGGCAGCATTTAAAAAATATAGATACCCAGGCTTTTCCCCCTGGAGAGTTTGATTTTGTAGGCCTGTGGTGGGATCCTCACAGTGGTGATTTTATTTTGCATTTCAAAGTTCTTGATGCTCATGAGGAGTGAAACTCAGTACCACAAAGATTTGGATATGTGTAACCTGAAAGATAAGTCAACAAATTCCATAGTCCAAGACTATAAAATAATAATACTGATTCCAGAAGGAGAAACTGGTCCCACTGTTTCATCATTATGCTTTAATGTTTTCAGCACAAATTATCACATGGGAGCCATAAGACAGATCAAAAGTGTAAAACATTTCCTTAATTCTGAAGAAGCTTTCAATATAGTCAAAGAGAGAAAATAATTAAATCATGTGGTTCCGATTATAAATCCATGGCTGTTCCAGAGAAATTTTATCATTGAATATGATTTGACCTCAATAAATTAATAGGATTTGGAAAGGCAAAAGAGATATGCCAGTAAGTTATCACCAATGCTTTCCAGACCAGACAGAACACAGCACAAAGCAACCCTCTAAAAACCTAGACAAAAAATCACCATTTCCTTTCCACTGAGAGCTAAAGAAAATTCAGTAGGTGTGGGTCTCTAATTTTGACTAACAAATTTAGAGAACCTATAAGAAGAAGAGTCATCATCAATATTTGATCCACTGAGAACTGAAGAAAATTCAGTAGGTGTGGGTCTCTTAAATCCTGACTAACAAATTTAGAGAACCTATACGGAAGTCCTGAATATTCATTGGAAGGACTGATGTTGAAGCTGAAATTCCAATACTTTGGCCGCCTGATTCAAAGAACTGACTCATTGGAAAAGACCCTGATGCTGGAAAAGATTGAGAGCAGGAGGAGAAGGGGATTGCAGCAGATGAGATGGTTGGATGGCATCACCAACTCGATGGACATGAGTTTGAGCAAGCTCTGGGGTTTGCTGATGAACAGGGAAGCCTGGTATGCTCCATGGGGTTGCAAACAGTCAGACACAACTGAGCAACTGAACTGAACTGAACTGATATGGAAAAGCATCAACATCAGTATTTGATGATAGGCTTAGAAGCAAGTTTCCCAAATCTTCTCCTACCTTCCAAAGGTTGGTAAGGAAAGAGCATGGCTAACACCAGAAAGCAGACAGCATTCTCAGCAAAGAGCAGACAGACTCACCAACAAATCTGCCATGAGCTGTCTCCCAAGGTATGCCAAATAAGGCACATTAAAATTTTTTCCATTGCATGAGGCCACTAGAGGGAAGCTGGCCTCACTTCCAGCCAAGGGCCATACTTGGAAAGCTGGGTAGTTCCTTAGGAATGGGCAAAGTCCTGGCTTCCTCACAGCTTTGGTGTAAGGTTCCCCTGAGGGTCTGAGCTACCCATGAGGAATTTCAGGAGGTTGTGACACTATTTAGAGTCAGTCAGAATCAATAGTGAAACCTTATTTCTTCCATGTAGGAGCTAATGAGAAATTATGCACCAAAGACCCCATTTCTTGCATGTTACTGCTGGAGAGTGGAGAAGACCTTTAAAACTGATCTTAGAGGATAATTCAAGTGACCTTAATTTAAGTGACCTTAAAGATAATTCAACCTTAATTTTCCATTTTAGAGATGAGGAAACACCCTAACAGAAATGATGGGATATTTCAGAACTTCCTACCATACTCAGACTACAATATAATAACAAACAAACATCCAATTAAGCTTTAGCTCAAACTCAAAATCAGGATGACATCAGCTTGTGAACTTTTCTAAAGTCAATGTCCCACCTTCTCTCAGGCCTCCATTTTGATACCTGGAATCCAGGTTAGTTTAGGAGAAACATTCTGGTTTCTGTACCACAGTTTTTGAGAAATAGCCTAATATGATGGAGAAAGTAGTAGATCAAGGCCCACATGACTTGGGTTCAGGTCTTGGCATGTCCCTGCTTAGCTCTGTCACATTGGGTAAGTCTCTTAATCACTCTGGCCTTTTGTTTGCAAATTTATAAAATGATGAAGCTGAACTATGTTCTCTTAAAGGTCTCTTCCAGCTTTAACATGGTATTTAATATCCTAGATGAAGTGATGGTGGTATTGGGGTGGGAGTACAAAAAACCCATGAATGGGGAGGATGTGGTAGAGAACCAAGAAAAGAGTTACTCACAATCTTCCTTGCCCAGCGTAAGTTTTTTGCTTAATGTCCCAACCTTTAAGTTGTTAAGTTAAACAAAATATTGCAATTCATTTATCCAAGAAGTGTCACCATTGACCAAATAGCAATCCCAGTGGTTTCTGTAGAAACAACTCTTTGAAGGTTAAATAGTAAAAGAGGATCAGATGTCTCTGCGTTCCTTCACTCTTTTACTGATTCTTATTGAAATAAGAGGCTATGGGCTAAGAAGGAATGTATGCTCTGGATTTGGCAGCAGATGGAAGAAGAATGTACAGAATGTAGAATGGACCAGAAGAGATGGAGTCCTCATTAATCATCCCACCACCAATAGGAAAACCAAATAATAATAATAACATCCATTCTTAGAGAGCTCTGCTGTTTCTCCAAACAAATACAAAAAGATATGGCCTCCTTTTTGGCTCCCATTCTACCTCTTCCTCTCTACTGGTTCCATCTTCACTCTGTAGGACAAGAACCAGACTAAATGTCAAGTACATTTCCATTGGCCTTCTTGAACAGAACAAAGCCAGTACTTTGAGGGTTTTACTGAAAGAACATATTCACCAAGAAGAGAAAATGGATTCAAATTTTTCTCCTCTAAAGAATCTCATCTGACAGAAACAGGGGCATCTCAGTAATAATTCTGATTCTTCCGTCATGTGACAAAGAAATTAATATTGGACTAAGTAGACTTCTCCTTCCTGTATCCTGGGAAAGCAGAGGTTTTCTCTGCCCTTCAATTGAAGTCTCTGACCCAAAGTTGGCCCCTGAAAAGACCTCTGTCAGGAGACATGTCCTAGAATGTAACCTATTCATAAGTTCAGGACTGGACTCCAGTAGCCCCAGTACTGGGTAATTTGCTTTGTTCATTTCTAGTTCTGGGCCCAACTTTTGTCATGCCTGACTGTAATGCTAGAAGTCCCGTCCAAAGGCCCCCTCTTCTTCCCTGGTGGCTCAGACGGTAAAGAATCCACCTGCAATGTGGGAGACCTGGTTGCGAGCCCAGGGTTGGGAAGATCCTCTGGAGAAGGGAATGGCTACCCACTCCAGTCATCTGGCCTGGAGAATTCCATGGACAGAGGAACCTGGCAGGCTAGAGTTCATGGGGGTCATAGAGTCAGACACGACTGAGCGAATTTCATTTTCACTTTCTTCTAAAGTAAAACAGATTTCCATCACACAGCCAATATGTACTGCCTTTCCAAAGCCGTCTCACCAAGTTTCAGAACTGACAATTTTAATGTAGTTATAAAATATGTAAAACACCAAAAAAAGAGTCAAAGCAATTTCTGGCTAAGTAGCAAAGAATGTGCACCCTAGAACAGCACCAGGGAAGCATAATCACTCATCAGAAATAACGATATTAATAACAAACATAATATATATAATACATATCTATATATCTATATAATAAATATACATAAACATTTTTTCCCACTTGCAAAGGCAGGAACGATCTCCACATGGTGCGTTTCCTAATGAAGAGTGATCAATGGAATCCCAAAATGACCACACTGCTGACTCCCACTGCACCACCACTTCTCCTTGGGCATTCCTCCAGTTAAAAAATAAATAATAAAAGTATCCTTGGGCCTCAATTAAACTATTAATTCAGGAGTGACACTTCCCCAGACATATTCATAAGCCATAGCTGAGGAATGGTGAAACAGGTGGAGGTAAGTGAGGGAACAGCATAGTACTGTGAATAAAGTGTAATGCGGATGAGCTTTCACATATGGCAATCCTAGAACAGTATCTAAAAGGCATGAAGAAAGGGTAGCATGGCTTCTGCATGCTATAATATACAAGCTTTGTGTTGACTGAGGTCTTAAGGAGTCACGAGCTACAACCTTGAATGAGTCCCAAATTCATATATAGAAGTAGAACATAAAACATATGTCAGCCCAGGACTCTTCCCCTTGGCTTCTTTTGCCTATAAAGTTTCTAGACTCCTCAACAGAAGCCTCACATTGTTCCTATCATCTTGTAATTCAGGAATTTATCAGTCCTGGGTTGACACCAGATTTGGAATATTACTGCCTTCTGTCCTGTTGCAAGCATTCCCAAGCCTTGCAACATCAATGGCTCATTTGCTTATGGAGATAGGAAGGCCCAAAGGAGCAAAGAGACTTCCTAAAACTGTGTGGTGAGACTAGATGATGTGGCCAGATGTGAGAGGCAGGGGTCTGGACAATAGGCTCGCTACCATTCAAATCACTGGGCTTCTGCTGCTCTTGCGGTTATGGCTACACAGAACCAGACACAGCCTGAGAGTCATTCCAACCAGAATGCAGGGTCATATCTATCAACAGCCTGTTTGGCAGGCTGGCAAAACAACAGAACCCTGGAAATATTGGTTTGTTTTATTTTCTGTGCTGTCTCCATCAGCTGCCAATAATACCATTAGCATAGGGCTAGCCCTGAGCAAAATCGGGAAGCAGGTGATATTTTAAACTAATTTCTCATTTTGGCACCACTTTTCCTGCTTCTCATACTCCCTCAAACTTCCAGATGCCTACACTAGGTTGCATTTCAGCAGGGCTCTGGTCTGATTTCCAACTGGCAAGGTCTATAAGAGAATATCTTTGACATAAATAGCTGATAATGACTTAAAACATTTCTACTTCTATTAGGTGGTTATTGACTATTTTAAAGAGACTGCTGGAGATTATCAGGACTTAAAATAATTCCTAACCATGGAGTTTTAGACACTATGATAAGACATTGGGAGTTAGTGTCCTGAAGTCATTGTTTTTAAACCATCTTTAGCAGTAGTCTCCAGCCTCAGGTCGTCCTAAGTTGCCTGAGCCTGTCCCTAGCACTGAAACTCAAAACCTGAAAGCTGCCACCCAACTGGTTCTAAGACTGTATCCCACTAGGAACCAGGATTTTTCTAGAATAGTCTAGCCATGCTCCTCACATTGGAGGCAGACGCTTTAACCTCTGAGCCACCAGGGAAGCCCAATAAAGCCCTAAGTGAGACCATGTCCGTGACCTTTCCATTCTTCCTCTATAACCCCATGACAGCAAACAGTTGAAAAGACTCTACAGCTCCCAAAGCAGATCTGCGGTTCACCAGACCTTCTGTCATCAGCCAGGAGAACCAGAATCCTCGCCAGTGGATTCTCCTGCTTCCCTCTTATTTTATGGACAAATAATTCTGGGAAGAGGAAGTTGAGCAAGAAATCTAGGGAACAAGTGAGCAGTTATAATTCTTTTCCTGCTTAAGAAAGACAATAGATTCAATGTTCATTTGCTAAGCTGCTTTAGGGAAGAAGATAATCAAATGAATAGAAATATAATACATATTTCATTTTCTATAGTGCCTTTCCCAGCAGCAAGAGATGACACTTCCCATCATCCTGGAACATTAGAAGGAAACTCTCTGCTAAATAGAAAAGATGAAGAGCCAAAGGATAAATTGATGCTTTAACCTGCAGCCCCTAGCACAAAAAAAGGAAGTAGTCCTTTACTTTGTGAGGCTATCAGAAGGGAAGTGATTGGAATGGTTTACATAGGACTGAGTAGGGGAAGAAAGGGCCTGGCAAGGTGTAGGAGCCCAATCCAGGCAGAGAAGGAAGGGAAAGGGTCAGCATTTTAAATTTGAGCTTCAAATAACTGAAGTACAATTTGAACTGGTAAAGCAGCAGCAATGAGGGTTCCAGGGAATAATGAAGCATGAAGCAGAATGACGGACAATAGAGATGGAATGATCCTATTACCAAGACCAGGATCACAAACTGGTTATAGCAGGGATGCAGTACAAGGCGCTGAGCTGTGCTCTGGCTACATGTCCCTGGACTCAGAGCCCTCAGGGTTTTGAGGGCTCAGGACCTTATTATAATGTAGCCCTAGCTCTACCTGCAATCTACGCTGCAGCCAAGAAGACACCTTTTCACACCCGAGTCCCAACATCTTCCAAATGGAAAAACATAGCCACTTCCTCCCAGAAATTATCTGGGGATTATTCAAGTCAAGTGAATTCTATGGAAAAAGTGCTTTCATTTCTACCACATCCCTCCAACCTCCCCCCACCCCAATCAAAATCCCATGTCTACAGAAAATTCTCCAGGGACAATGGAGGGTGACCCAGAAATCTTCTGTACTTGACTTACTGATGAAGGCCCTATCTTCACTGTCAGCAGATCTACCCTTTCAGGATTTGCTTTCTAAGGCTAAAGACATCTTTTGTGTCACAGTACAGGGATGTCATGGAAAGGGATCTGAAGACATGATGCAGCTGAGGCAGATAGCCTGAGGCAGCTTTAACCCTGCATGTTACCAAGGTTCACAAATTGCAAGTGGAATGTTATAGGTGATTTGGTGGTAGTTGATTGTTGGTTTTTCTCTTTTGATTATTTATTGTTGCAGTCTCTGCTTCAGGAGACAGGATCTGAAGAACAGAAGCTTCACAGAGAAAACAAAGGTGACTGAACTAGTATTTGTTGTTGCTGTTCAGTCACTAAGTCATATCTGATGCTTTGAAACCGCAGGGACTGCAGCATGCCAGGCTCCTCTGTCTTCCACTAGCCCCCAGAGTTTGCTCAAATTCATGTCCATTGAGTGGGTGATGCTATCTAACTCTCTCATCCTCTGTTGCCCCCTTCTCCTTTTGTCTTCAATCTTTCCCAGCATCAGAGTCTTTTCCAATGAATTGGCTCTTTGCACCAGACTACCTTATGTGTCTCCTGAGAAACCTGTATGCAGGTCAAGAAGCAATAATTAGAGCCAGACATGAAACAACTGACGGGTTCAAAATTGGGAAAGGAGTACAAGCCTGTACATTGTCACCTACTTATTTAACTTATATGCAGAGTACATCATGCAAAATGTCAGGCTGGATGAATCACAAGCTGGAATCAAGATTGCTGGGATAAATATGAACAACCTCAGATATGCAGATGATACCACTCTGAAGAGGAACTTAAAAGCATCTTAAGGAGGAAAGTGAAAAGCTGGCTTGAAACTCACCATTAAAAACTAAGATCATGGCATTCAGTCCAATCATTTTATGGCAAATAGAAGGGAAAAAAGTGGAAGCAAAGACAGATGTTATTTTCCTGGGCTCCAAAATCACTGTGGATGGTGACTGCAGTCATGAAATTAAAAGATGCTTGATCCTTGGAAGAAAAGTTTTGATAAATCTAGGCAATGTATTAAAAAACAGAGACGTCACTTTGCCAACAAAGGTCCATATAGTCAAAGTTATAATTTTTTCAGTAGTAATGTATGGATGGAGAGTTGGACTGTAAAGAAGGCTGAGTGCTGAAGAATTAATGTTTTTTTAATTGTGGTGCTGGAAAAGACTCTTGAGAGTCCTTTGGACTGTAAGAAGTTCAAACCAGTCAATTCTAAAGGAAATCAACCCTGAATATTCACTGGAAGGACTGCTGCTGACCACACGAGTATCCATGCACACTAATTGGCAAGTCTCCGTGCATCCCGAGGCATTTGAAACCAAACCAGCTACACACTATTCTTTGATGACTCACTTTTTAATTACCTGATTCTTTTCTTCACACAAGCATGATTAACAAAGTATGGTAAGTATGTTAAGGCATATTTATGTCAAGTACACAGAAGTTGGGGCTGAACTCCAACTGATTTCCACAAGAACAGACTAATAGGAAATGTTTTTAATGCAGAAGATAAAATCTGCTTAAAAGTTGTTGCCTTGAATATAGAATCGTACAAGAGTACAATATGTGTTCATTATTTTCTCTTGACTTAAACTTTATGTGTTCATGTTCAGTTTGCTTTAAGCAAATAGGAAAGTGAACATTTATGCAGATAAGAAAAAAAGGAAAGAAAGAGGAGAAAATCTGAGGATAACACTGCTCTTTACAAAAATATGTGTTTTTTTACTTAAAAAATAATACCTTTTTGAAAGGCACTATCATTTACAAAGTTGCTGCTGCTAAGTCAGTTCAGTCATGTCTGACTCTGTGTGACCCCATAGATGTCAGCCCACCAGGCTCTCCTGCCCCTGGGATTCTCCAGGCAAGAACACTGGAGTGGGTTGCCATTTAAAAAGTTAAGTCACTTCTTGCTTCAAAATGTAGCTATATAATTCAGTGAACATTAATGTTTTCCAAAAGACTGCTTTGTGTATAGTAAAATATACACAAACACATTTACACACATATAACTACATTTTACTGGGCCCAAATTGCTAAAAACAATTAACTCTCAATTCTCCTATATTATGAGGAGTCAGAATGCAGGCTATTTTAATAATAATCCCATTTTTAAAGATTCTTAATAATTTAATGACTTTCTAGGAAACCCAATTAATATTACTGATTATTTTTCACTTTAATGAATACTATTAATTCCAGCTGAGCTATTGAGAAGTTGGCTCAGGCTTAGACAAAAGGGAAAATGAACTCGGGAATAAAAGGTAAAAATGGATCAGTCATGAAATGGATGTGAAGTATCTAGATACTGGAGCATAAAGAGGACATCCTCTGGTAAAAGGCTGCCTAGATAATCCACCTGCCAAGAACTGGGGAATTCCTACAAAGAAAGACCATCCTTTCAGAATCGTTGTTCTTCCCTTCTGATTTATTTCTGCATGTAAATTCCTCGCATGTCCTTGTGAGCCAAGCTGTCCTGTAAGTTAAAACTACATCAATACCGTATGTGGCTCCATCAGGAGTGAGGTCCTTGTAACTCCAAGGTCTAAGCACACATCCAGCTAGTCCAGGCTAACGCATTTTGGCGCACATGATTCCAGCTTGTTGGAATCCAAAATCTTGTGTAATTCCCTCAACCTGAGTGCAGGTGGGACCAATGACTTAAGTCTAACCAGTTGAATATGGCAGAGGTGACAATGTCCCTTCTGATCATTATACATAACCTAAGACTGAAAGGTACTCTTGCTGCGAAACTCTCCCTTTGCTGGCTTTAAAGAAACAAGCTGCCATGCATGAGCTGCCCAGTGGAGAGGGCTATAGGGCAAGGAACTAAGGACAGGACCTGTGCAACAGCCAGCAGGAAATGGAGCCCTTAGTCGGGCAGCCTTCTGGGACCAAATGTCAACAACTGTGTGAGCTTAGAAACTGACTTTCCCCACAGGAGCTTTCAAATGACCTGACCTGGCCGACACCTCATTATAGCCTTATAGAGGATCCAGTTGAGCCTGGCCTAGAATCTTTTTAAAATTATTATTATTTTAAACTTATTTTATATTTGGGTACAGCTGATTATTCTAAAGGAGATCAGCCCTGGGTGTTCTTTGGAAGGAATGATGCTAAAGCTGAAACTCTAGTACTTTGGCCACCTCATGCGAAGAGTTGACTCACTGGAAAAGACTCTGATGCTGGGAGGGATTTGGGGCAGGAGGAAAAAGGGATGACAGAGGATGAGATGGCTGGATGGCATCACTGACTCGATGGACATGAGTTTGAGTAAACTTCGGGAGTTGGTGATGGACAGGGAGGCCTGGCGTGCTGCAATTCATGGGATCCCAAAGAGTTGGACACGACTGAGTGACTGAACTGACTGACTGACAGCTGATTAACAATGCTGTAATAGTTTCAGATGAACAGGGAAGGGACCCAGTCATACATATACATGTATCCATTCTCCCCCAAACTTCTGTCCCAGCCAGGCTGCCACGTAACATGGAGTAGAGTCCCATGTGCTATACAGTAGGTCCTTGCTGGTTATCCATTTTAAATATAGCAGTGTGTACACGTCTGTTCCAAACTCCCTAACTATCCCTTCCACTCAGCAACTATAAATTCATTCTCTAAGTCTGTGAATCTCTTTCTGTTTTGTAAGTAAATTCACTTGTATCATTTCTTTTTCAATTCCACATATAAGGTATTTCTCCTTCTCTGTCTGACCAACTTCACTCAGTATGACAATCCCTAGGTCATCCATGTTGCTGCAAATCTGGCCTAGAATCTTGAGTCTCAGAAACTGTGAGAGTGTAAATGTGTGTTGGTTTAAGCTGCTCAGTACATAGCAGTATTGCTGCATGGCAATAGAAAACGAATACACACATAAACCTGGCTTTAAGTTGTAACTTCTTTCTGGCTTATCTGTACTTCTAATCTCCAAGAGAAGGGAATATTTCTTTCTCTGATTTTCTCTCCTCTGGGGACTGAGATTCTTTTTGCCTGGGCTAGGACAACATGCTGAAGCTGAAGCTCTAATACTTTGGCCACCTGATGCGAAGAACTGATTCATTAGAAAAGACCCTGATTCTGGGAAAGATTGAAGGCAGGAGAAGGGATTGACAGAGGATGAGATGGTTGGATGGCATCACTGACTTGATGGACATGAATTTGAGCAAGCTCTGGGAGATGGTGAAGGTCATGGAAGCCTGTGCTGCAGTCCATGGGGTTGCAAAGAGTTGGACACTACTGAGTGACTGAACAAAAACAACAAGGACCCCATAGGAGCTAGGTCAAAATCTCTTTTTCTAATGACCCCAAATCCTCTGGATTCTGCCCATAAAATTGCTCCACTCCAGATAATTCATTTCCTGAATTTTCCCAAAGTTCAAAGTATTTTTTTAAAGATTTATTTGCTTTGTTTATCTTTGGCTGTGCTTTGGTTTTGACTGCTTCATACTTGGTCTTTTCTCTAGTTGCGGTGAGAGGGGGTTACTCTCTGGTTTTGGTGACCAGGCTTCCCATTGCAATAGCTTCTTTTGCTGCAGAGCACAAGCTCTAGGGCACTCGGGCTTCTGTAGCTGCAGCTCTTGGGCTCTGGAGCATGGGCTCAGTAGTTGTGGTGCATGGGTTTAGTTGCCCTGAGGCATGTGGGATCTTCCCGGAGCAGGGGTCTGACCGGTATTCTCTATACTGGCAGGTGAATTCTTAACCAGGGAAGCCCCCAAAGTATCTTTACAGTTCCATCACTTATCACCTACTCCATCAAATGTCACAAGCTCACCTACATTACTTGGCACCCACATCTATATTTAATTTCATGTATTCCACAAAAGAAATATGCCATTTGCATAAATATATCTAAAATACAGGTGTTCTTTAATTATGCCAGTTAACCTCTTGTTATCCTAATCTTAATATGGTTTGAGGGAGAGGGTAGGATTTCCTGGGTAGTAATAGACAGGAGTATATTTATAAAATAGTTTTTCATTCATAAAATGGAAACTTTCTTTACAGAAAAACTAATTTGACTCTAGTCTTAGTTTTGCTAATTTAAAATAAAGTGAATTTGTACACACTGAGTCTCAGTTTCCTCAACTGAAAAATGATTCCTGGCATATTGAAGGCACTTAATAAACATTTTTTGAATACTTCTATATTAAAATATAGTCTGCCCCTTTCTCTATACAGACACACACACACACTATATAGAATAATTAGTTTTATAAATCACTCTACATTAAATTTTTCAGAAGCCTTTCTTCTATGTGAAATAAAACACAGCAATATAAATACAATGTATACACACACACACACACACACACATAAACATTCATTGTTTTAGACCTAAATTGTTACATAATTCTGCTCTCAATTATCCATAATGATAAAAAGGATCAAACATGATTATATATAGTGAGTGAAAAAGAATGAAAGTGAGAACAAGAGAGAAAGAGAAGAAATAACTCTGGTTTCCACATGGATATTTGTTTTAAAAGATAAATGTCTTTTTCAGTTTTATAGTAGAATACTTGGTTTTAATAAGCTACAGTTTAAGGTAAACCTCAGAACCCACTACAGTTTTATATTTATGAGTATCTATTACTTGTTTTCCATCTCAATCAGAATGTGCACTTATACTGAATAAGTTAAAGTGATATTTTTACCTTATGTTTGCCTTGGACTTAAAATAAGTTCAAAACATTAAAAAGAGAAAATATAAATGTCCAGTTAGTTCAGTCTACTTAGAAGTTATATTGAAAACTGGTCTTAGCCATTGAAAAGACAGCTAACAAACAAATGAAAAGATGCTCAACATTGCTCATTATTAGAGAAAAGCAAATCAAAACTACAATAAGATACCATCTCATACCAGTCAGAATGGTCATTATCAAAAAGTCTGCCGCTGCTAAGTCACTTCAGTCGTGTCCGACTCTGTGCGACCCCACAGACGGCAGCCCACCAGGCTCCCCCGTCCCTGGGATTCTCCAGGCAAGAACACTGGAGTGGGTTGCCATTTCCTTCTCCAATGCATGAAAGTGAGAAGTGAAAGTGAAGTCGCTCAGTCATGTCTGACCCTCACCGACGCCATGGACTGCAGCCTTCCAGGCTCCTCTGTTCATGGAATTTTCCAGGCAAGAGTACTGGAGTGGGGTGCCATGTAGACTCCAAAAAGTCTACAAACAATAAATGCTGGAGAAGGTGTAGAGAAAAGGGAATCCTCTTGTGCTGTTGGTGGGACTGTCAATTGATACAGCCACTATGGAAGACAATATGGAGACTCCTTAAAAAACCAGGAAGAAAACCACCATGTGACCCAGAAATCCCACTACTAGGCATATACCCTGAAGAAACCAAAATTGAAAAAGACACATGTACCCTCATGTTCATTGCAGCACTATTTACAATAACTAGAACTGAGAACAGGAAGGAACCTAGATGTCCACCGACAGATGAGTGGATAAAGAAATTGTGTTACATATATACAATGGAATGTTGTGTGCTGTGCTGTGCTTAGTCACTCACTCAGTTGTGTCTGACTGTTTGTGACCCCATGAAATGTAGCCCGCCAGGCTCCTTTGTCTATATAGATTCTCTAGGCAAGAATACTGGAGTGGGTTGCCATGCCCTCCTCCAGGGGATCTTCTCAACCCAGGGATAGAGCCCAGGTTGACCACATTGCAGGTGGATTCTTTACTGTCTGATTCTTCCCCACCAGGGAAACCCACGAGGGTAGCCTATCCCATCTCCAGGGGATCTTTTCGACCCAGAAATTGAACCGGAGTCTCCTGCATTGTAGTCGGATTCTTTACCAGCTGAGCTACCGGGGAAGCCCACAATGGTATATTACTCAGCCATAAAAAGGAATGCATTTGAGTCAGTTCTAATGAGGTGGATGAACCTAGAGCCTATTATAGAGTGAAGTAAGTCAGAAAGAGAAAAACGAATATCGTATACTAACACATATATATGGAATTTAGAAAGATGGTACTGATGAAATTGTTTGTAGGGTGGCAGTGGAGACACAGACAGAGAGAACAGACTTATGGACATGGGATGTAGGGGGGAGGAAGGAGAGGGTGAGAGGTACGGAGAGAGTAACATGAAAACTTACATTACCATGTAAGTAGTCAGTCAGATAGATAGTCAATGGGAATTTGCTGTACGACTCAGGGAACTCAAACTGGGGCTCTGTAACAACCCAGAGGGGTGGGATGGCGAGGGAGATTCAAGAGGGAGGGGACATATGTATACCTGTGGCTGATCCATGTTGATGTTTGGCAGAAAACAACAAAATTCTGTAAAGCAATTATCCTTCAATTAAAAAAGGAAAGAAAGAAGAAAATTGGTCTTAGAATTCAAGCCAGGAAAATCTTAATCTGGAACATCAAAGGCAGAGAGAAAACGGGTTTCTTCATGGTTATTTGACAAAATATTTTCTGCCAGCAATCAACTTATGGCCTGTCATTTCCAAATGCCCACTCTTAATTACCCTGCTTTGAGATACGAAAGAGGGACCATGCAAGTATTGCTCTTTTGCCAGGTAGTATAACATTATGTTTGCCCAGTAGATATAACTGGGGAGACATTGTAGGAGAAAGGGGTGTCTCTTCTTGATTCTCGTGTGCTTTTCTTTCCTTGCTTCAGCAGCATTTGATGTCTGACACAGCATCAGAGTTTCAGTGACACCCTGCATGTCCCAGAACTCCTACCAGCACCCTAGCTGGATTTCCAGCAAAGGTACCCCACTGAATGACTTCCCAGAAAGTCTCATTGGTACCCCAATGGGTGGCTTTCCATCAAGTTCATCAGTGCACAGCAGGTGACCTCCTGGACAGTTTCAGTAGCATTTGCTATGACAGCTTTTCAGAAAGTCCCAATAGAACCTCAACAGACAGCTTCCTAATGAGCCTTGATCAGCACCCCAGAGGGTGGTTTCTTGATTGCCAGTCTTAGCCTACAAAACCTCAGCACCCTTCTCTGTTACCCTGCTCCACCCTGTCCAATGAGATAAAAATCACAGCCTTGGAGGGAGTGGAGCGCTCTTCCTCAAGATACTCTCCCCCCATCCCTAAAAGTAATGGTTGCCCCCTTGACCCACCATTCTTCTCTAAAATTAACTACCAAGGTGTTCTCCTTACCCCTTAAGAGTTCCTTTTCTGTTACTAGTTACTTATATTAATCTTCCCCATTCTAATTATGGTGTCCTGCTTGACCGACCGACACAGAATGGAACTGGAAATGATGGTAGAAGACAGAGTCACATAGATGGAGGGAATCGGTTTGGTTGTGCCTGTGTGCTTGAGTACAGTGCTCAGCTACTTCTCGGTGGGAAATGGGATGAGGATAATCAATGACAGGCTGTGGGACCACAATTACTAAGCTGCCACCTCTAACTACCACGGTGAAGAGCCATCTGGAGCACAAAGGCCGCCATCCTTGACCACAGGTGTCCTGCACATCACTGGTGAGCATGTCACGGCAGCCAGAGGGAAGATGGCATATCCGAACAGGAAGAGAAGCCCCTTCCTCCTGCAGTGTGTCTCTAGAACTCTCTGTTGACAAGAGTTAACACTGTGTCAGTCAGCAAACAGAATCCTATTCTTAGTACTACAAGTTAGGGTGATGAGGGTGACTTTAGAGATGAGAAGCAGTAAACTGATGGATAACTGTCACATTTTGTAAAAGGAGGGTGGTAAAAAAAGATAAGGATGGGAAATGGTGTGGAACTGGTCCCACCTGGTGCTTGAATGGGTTACAAACTCCACATAGATCATTCTCAAGCAGTCTCACAAGACTCCTCAGAGGTAGTTTCTCCCTGCTTCCCACTTAAATATCAACAATTCAGAAACATAGGAAAACTCTGATTAACACCAAAAACCAAGGTGGATAGCTGGACTCTGAGGATCCCCCCGCCCCGATTTCAAAATGTATTGGAATTGAATTGAGAAACATCACTGGAAGCCAAAATGTGATTTCTGTTGTTGTTGTTTATTTTCTGAAAAAAGAAAAGAAAAAAAAAAGCACAAAGCAAATAAAGAATAGAGCTATACTAAAAGAAAAGAAACAAGTCAGTCTTTCTTCATTCCCTGGCCCCTGTAAAGACCAGGAAACTGGGCACTACTTTTCAGGGGTCACAGATCTGTCCTCTATCCATCAGTCTTCAGCAGTACTCTTTCTTTACTCATTTCACAATTTCCAGTCAGAAAGTATAAGGGTCTTGGTGGAGTGAGGTAGGAGTGAGTGAGGGGAAGGGAGAACCATTGACAAAGGCCACTGAGTGCTGGGAGATAAACATCCCAAAGGTAAAGATGCTACAGCATCCTAAAGAATATTATGGGCTTAGGGAACATGAGATGAAATTTCAGAATAAAAGCTTGGAGTAGTTTTACACAATGAAATCCTACTGTCTTTGTAAACAGTGCAATGAAACAATAAGCCCTGGACTCATTGGCAGTGAAGATAGAGAAAGGTTAAAAATAAAAGAAAGGCAAATATTTATCAAACAAATACAAACAAAGAGAAAGCATGGATGGAAATTTTAATTCCAGACAAAGTGTAATACAAAGCCAAATCCTTTTAAAGGGGCAAAAGGGTTGGCAAGAGGTATGATCCCAATAAAGATAAAACAGTCACAAGTACTTCTACACCTAATTATGTAACACAAATTATAAAAATCCAGAACTGTTTGAAATATAAGGATAAATTGAAAGAAGCACAATTGTTTGGGAGGTTATATTCTCAACCTTTTATAAGGCAGGTAGGTAGGAAAAAAAATCAATAAAAAGAAAGTATAAATGCTGAAAAGAAATGGGTGATCAGAAGTTTCAACCATTGCTATCAGCCCAGACCCTGGAAAAGGGGACACTATTCTTCAACTTCAGAAGACTCAACACTGGGGCATTTAATGGCTATACCATCAGGCAGGGTCAGAGAAGTTGCAACTAGTATTTTAATTGTGTTCATATGACTGAAAGAACAGAATCTTGTTGCACAGGAAACACACGTCCATGAGAAATTCTTGTCTATTAGCAAATTCTGCTAGACTTGATCTTGTGAATTTCCAAGGTAGATTATATGAATCTTGATTATCTGTGAGCTAATCTACTCATTTAGGAAAATTAACCTGTTAGTGCATGGATTCTATTTTGGAAACATTCAAAACCCCACTGTATTAATCAAAAAGATGGTTCCCACTTTCCAAAGCTATCGACACAACCCTGGGATGGCTGGGAATCTGCCTGAGACTCCAACTCCTGGGATACTGTGGAAGGTTATGCAAGGCCTTTCCCAAAGGTGGCTAGAGCAAGAAATAGAGAGTAAAAAAAAAAATGCAGGAAACTGTTACTGGGCACTGGTGGGGCTTCCCAGGTGGCGCAGTGGTAAACAATCCACCTGCCAATGCAGGAGACACAGGAGACATGGGTTCTTTCCCCGGGTTGGGAAGATTCCCTGGAGGAGGAAATGTCAACCCACTCCCATATTCTTACCTGGAAAATTCCATGGAAAGAGGAGCCTGGCAAGCTATAGTCCATGGGATCGCAAAGAGTCAGACACGACTGACCACATGCGGGCATGAGGAGACCGAATCCCGGAATGCTAAACTTGGTTTTCAAGACTAAGGATCCATTATCAAAAGACTAAGCCCAAAGGGTCATAAACTGGGTAGCCATCATGGCAAAATGGGAAACAAGATGAAGAGAGAGATCAAAGCCAAAGAGTCCAAAGTAAGCATCATGAATGTCACCGGGAAGCCAGGCTTAGGTTTACTGGAAGCTCAGCTGAGATTCTGTGGACCAGTCACACTGGTTTAAAGATGCAGTATTGTAACGCAGAGCACAGAGCATTTTCAGGGCCGTGAAACTACTCTATGACACTGTAACAGATATATGTCATTAAGTATTTGTTCAAACCTATAGAACATGCAAAACCATGAATGAACCTAATGTAAACTGTGGACTCTGGGTGATGATCATGTGTCCCTGTAGGTTCATTGATTGTGCATCTGATGAAGGTGTGACAGTTGGGGGAGACTGTGACTGTGTGTGTGTCGGGGGGGGGGGGGGCATGGTTTATGCGAAATCTCTGTACTTTCCAGTCAGTTTTGCTGTGAATCCAAAACTGCTCTAAGAAATAGAGTCTATTTCAAAAAATAAACAGAGGTGCATTGATGTAGGAAGTTGGGCCATTGGTTACTAATGGTTAAATACAAAATGGGTAACACATCTTCTACTGCCAGGCATCTGTCAGCTCTCCCTTGCCCATTTTAGTATTAATGGAATTCAGGTCATAAGGGGTAAGAGGAGGTAGCCAGGAATCCCTCTTACTATGCCCAGAATTTGAGGCTTTCATATTATGGTCTATCTACATTTACAACTGTGATTGATACAAAGATGCTAAAAGACTTCCATCCTTTGAGAATATATAGGGGTTCAGATTTTAAATCTGTCCACAAAGAAAATACGTGGGATCTATTAGGTCCCCTATATATCAAAATTTACTATATTGCACTGATTTGCTGGCTGAGAAGGAAAAGCCAATTTGCATGGCTCCTGTCAGTCAGACGTGGTTTGGAAATGCTTATGCATTCCAGATACATTCTGTGTAAACTGGAGAATCATATCCTATTTCTACTGGTTTGCACGCATGCATGTAAGAAAACTTGTTTTCCCACAGTGCCAAATGAAAATAAGCAAAGAATTAGCAGCAGTGATCATAATTAATCAACTTCTTTGTCAAAATTTCACAGCTGTGATGGTGTAAGGGAATTCTTGTCCCTTGGGCCTAGAGAGGTTGTGACCTCTTTTTTGGTTTGCTTGTTCAGTTCTGTTCCATGGAGGATTTAGAGGTAAGGTCTGTAACCATCATGCGATGTACAGTTTCTGACATCTCTGATACATCAGGGCCTCTGCTAGGTATTGAGAGATACTGAGCAGAATGCCTACTGTAGGGAGTTCAGAGTGGGAAAGAACAAGAAAATAAATAAGCTACCACCCAATGAGAGAGCTGCTTTTGTAGAGTGTGGGTTGTATGCAATGTCCTATGGAAACAAGGATGGGGCTTGCCAAAACTTCATAGAAGAAGGTGAATCCTGATGGTCAAGTGTGAGTTGAAGTGAAGAAGTACTGGACAGCATTCAAGAAAGTAGGAACATTATGTGCAAAGACATGGAGCTCATCAAGAACACATGTTCCAGGGACCTGAAAGAAATTCTGTATTGCTTGAGGCCAGAGGTAGAGCCAGTAAAGAAAATAATTGGAAAACACATGAGACAGAGGCAATCATTCTAGTAAACAATGTTATTTTAACAGTCTACATTCTTGCATTAATATTTGAAGATGTTTGCTCACTCAGGAGACTTAAAAGTCACAGATGAACTAGCTAATGTTGCAATGTCCATTACCGAGACCCCATTCCTTCCTAGCACTTACAACAATGTCTGGCACATAGTTAATACTCAATTAACATAAACTACTATCATTGCATGTGGTAAATGACCACTAATAATTTGTGCACTGATGCTCGTCCTTCCTCTTGAGTATGGGCAGGACTAACTGACTCATTTCTGATGAATAGAATATGCCAGAAGTAATGGGGTGTCAATTCCAACATTATGTTATAAAAAGACTGGCTTCCCTTTGGGGCAGATTCTCATGTACTCACCCTTTCTGGCTCTTTTTATGTTTTTGGATTATTAGCCGTCATGTCATAAAGACATTCAGGCAGATTATGGAGATGCTCATGTGGCAAGGATGGGAATACCAGACCACCTGATCTGCCTCTTGAGAAACCTGTATGCAGGTCAGGAAGCAACAGTTAGAACTGGACATGGAACAACAGACTAGTTCCAAATAGGAAAAGGAGTACGTCAAGGCTGTATATTGTCACTCTGCTTATTTAACTTATATGCAGAGTACTTCCTGAGAAACGCTGGACTGGAAGAAGCACAAGCTGGAATCAAGATTGCCGGGAGAAATCTCAATAACCTCAGATATGCAGATGACACCACCCTTATGGCAGAAAGTGAAGAGGAACTAAAAAGCCTCTTGATGAAAGTGAAAGTGGAGAGTGAAAAAGTTGGCTTAAAGCTCAACATTCAGAAAACGAAGATCATGGCATCTGGTCCCATCACTTCATGGGAAATAGATGGGGAAACAGTGGAAACAGTGTCAGACTATTTTTGGGGGCTCCAAAATCTCTGCAGATGGTGACTGCAGCCATGAAATTAAAAGACGCTTACTCCTTGGAAGGAAAGTTATGACCAACCTAGATAGCATATTCAAAAGCAGAGACATTACTTTGCCAACAAAGGTTCGTCTAGTCAAGGCTATGGTTTTTCCTGTGGTCATGTATGGATGTGAGAGTTGGACTGTGAAGAAGGCTGAGTGCCAAAGAATTGATGCTTTTGAACTGTGGTGTTGGAGAAGGCTCTTGAGAGTCTCTTGGACTGCAAAGAGATCCAACCAGTCCATTATGAAGAAGATCAGCCCTGGGATTTCTTTGGAAGGAAAGATGCTAAAGCTGAAACTCCAGTACTTTGGTCACCTCATGCGAAGAGTTGACTCACTGGAAAAGACTCTGATGCTGGGAGGGATTGGGGGCAGGAGGAGAAGGGGACAACAGAGGATGAGATGGCTGGATGGCATCACTGACTCAATGGACGTGAGTCTCAGTGAGCTCCGGGAGTTGGTGATGGACAGGGAGGCCTGGCGTGCTGCAATTCATGGGGTCGCAAAGTGTTGGACACGACTGAGCGACTGAACTGAACTGAACATGTGGCAAGGAACTGAGCAATGCTTATGTGACTGTGCCCACACCAGCACCTATGCGAATTAATTTGGCCACAGATCTCCCGAGGCTTGCCAATAGCCACGTGAGTGAGCTTGGAAGTGAATTCTGCAAGGCTCCACTTGAGCCTAGGTTACTGCAGCCTTGGCCAAGAGCTAATGGCAACCTCATAAGGGACACTAAGCCAGAGGCACCTAGCTGAGTTGCATCCAGATTTCTTACCAACAGAAACTGTGATAAGCCACTAAATGTTGGTATTAATATAATTTGCTACAGAGCAAAAGATAACTAAAATACTATATGAGTATCGTCTACCTCCTAATCAAGATTGGGTTTCTGGGATACCTAGGTTGGGCATGGTGGTATCGGAGTCCCTCCTTGATGATGGAGCACTGTCTACAACCCCAGCTTTTTGACTAGGATCCCGATTGCCTGACACTTCACTCCTTGAGGAAACAAACTCTGTTACCTGTAGTCCTACTTACCTGATTAGACCTTTCAGAGAATGAATTCAGCACAAGTGCAGCACAGATTACCATGTCTGACTTGCTCCTTGCCTCATCAGGGCCAACCTTGACCACACCAACGTTCATTACTAGCTGTGGCTGAGAGTCCAGGAAACACTATCTACATGGTGACAGTCACAGATGTCTACAGAAGGGCACACATAGCTCATATAGTCCTGACTTCCATGCTGCTGCTGCTGCTGCTGCTGCTAAGTCACTTCAGTCGTGTCCGACTCTGTGCGACCCCATAGACAGCAGCCCACCAGGCTCCCCCATCCCTGGGATTCTCCAGGCAAGAACATTGGAGTGGGTTGCCATTTCCTCCAATGCATGAAAGTGAAAAGTGAAAGTGAAGTCGCTCAGTCGTGTCCAACTCTTAGCGACCCCATGGACTGCAGCCTACCAGGCTCCTCTGTCCATGGGATTTTCCAGGCAAGAGTACTGGAGTGGGGTGCCATTGCTTTCTCCACCTGACTACCATATGTAAGTCTAATTGATTACATAGCACGCCTTAGAGACTAATTGTTAAACTCACTACATACACTGTCCAGGCGGGAACAAGTGGAAAAATATACATCACCTTGGGAACACTGAGTTTTTGGCAGGGAAATTTGGCAGTTTACATAGCAACGTTAATTTGAAGGCAGTGGTTTTATATGTACAAGAGATTTTAAGACCTAGTAAAGATGATAAATATTTACATAAAAATTATTCTCAGCTAAGGAAAGAAGAGCAAAATATAAAATGCAAGTGTGCCTTCTATGAGTTGTTCTTTGCTTGGTTCTTATGTCTTTTTTAGTAGTTCTTAGACTGGAATGCAGCAGGGCAAAGGCTAATAGAGTTTTGCCAAGAGAACACACTGGGCATAGCAAACACCCTCTTCCAACAACACAAGAGAAGACTCTACATATGGACATCACCAGATGGTCAACACCAAAATCAGATTGATTATATTATTTGCAGCCAAAGATCGAGAAGCTCTATACAGTCAGCAAAAACAAGACTGGGACTGACTGTGGCTCAGATCATGAACTCCTTATTGCCAAACTCAGAATTAAATTGAAGACAGTGGGGAAAACCACTAGACATTATGACCCAAATCAAATGCCTTATGATTACACAGTGGAAGTGAGAAATAGATTTAAGGGACTAGATCTGATAGATAGAGTGCCTGATGACTATGGACAGAGGTTCGTGACATTGCAGAGGAGACAGGGATCAAGACCATCCCCATGGAAAAGAAATGCAAAAAAGCAAAATGGCTGTGTGAGGAGGTCTTACAAAGCTGTGAAAAGAAGAGAAGCAAAAAGCAAAGGAGAAAAGGAAAGATATAAGCATCTGAATGCAGAGTTCCAAAGAAGAGATAAGAAAGCCTTCCTCAGCGATCAATGCAAAGAAATAGAGGAAAACAACAGACTGGGAAAGACTAGAGATATCTTCAAGAAATTTAGAGATACCAAGGGAACATTTCATGCAAAGATGGGGTCGATAAAGGATAGAAATGGTATGGACCTAACAGACGCAGAAGATATTAAGAAGAAGTGGCAAGAATACACAGAAGAACTATACAAAAAAGATCTTCATCACCAAGATAACCACGATGGTGTGATCACTCACCTAGAGCCAGAGATCTTGGAATGTGAAGTCAAGTGGGCCTTAGAAAGCATCACTACGAACAAAGCTAGTGGAGGTGATGGAATTCCAGTTGAACTATTTCAAATCCTGAAAGATGATGCTGTGAAAATGCTACACTCAATATGCCAACAAATTTGGAAAACTCGGCAGTGGCTACAGGACTGGAAAAGGTTGGTTTTCATTCCAATCCCAAAGAAAGGCAATACCAAAGAATGCTCAAACTACCGCACAATTGCACTCATCTCACATGCTAGTAAAGTAGTGCTCAAAATTCTCCAAGCCAGGCTTCAGCAATACGTGAACTGTGAACTTCCAGATATTCAAGCTGGTTTTAGAAAAGGCAGAGGAACCAGAGATCAAATTGCCAACATCCACTGGATCATGGAAAAAGCAAGAGAGTTCTAGAAAAACATCTATTTCTGCTTTATTGACTATGCCAAGGCCTTTGACTTTGTGGATCACAGTGAACTATGGAAAATTCTGAAAGAGATGGGAATACCAGACCACCTGACCTGCCTCTTGAGAAACCTGTATGCAGGTCAGGAAGCAACAGTTAGAACTGGACATGGAACAACAGACTAGTTCCAAATAGGAAAAGGAGTACGTCAAGGCTGTATACTGTCACCCTGCTTATTTAACTTCTATGCAGAGTACATCATGAGAAATGCTGGGCTGGAAAAAGCACAAGCTGGAATCAAGATTGCTGGGAGAAATCTCAATAACCTCAGATATGCAGATGACACCACCCTTATGGCAGAAAGTGAAGAGGAACTAAAAAGCCTCTTGATGAAAGTGAAAGAGGAGAGTGAAAAGTTGGCTTAAAGCTCAACATTCAGAAAACGAAGATCATGGCATCTGGTCCCATCACTTCATGGGAAATAGATGAGGAAACAGTGTCAGACTTTATTTTTGGGGCTCCAAAATCACTGCAGATGGTGACTGCAGCCATGAAATTAAAAGACACTTATTCCTTGGAAGGAAAGTTATGACCAACCTAGATAGCATATCCAAAAGTAAAGACATTACTTTGCCAACAAAGGTCGATCTAGTCAAGGCTATTGTTTTTTCCTGTGGTCATGTATGGATGTGAGAGTTGGACTGTGAAGAAAGCTGAGCGCCGAAGAATTGATGCTTTCAAACTGTGGTGTTGGAGAAGACTTTTGAGAGTTCCTTGGACTGCAAGGAGATTCAACCAGTCCATTCTAAAGGAGATTAGTCCTGGGTGTTCATTGGAAGGATTGATGCTAAAGCTGAAACTCCAATACTTTGGCTACCTGATGCAAAGAGTTGACTCATTGGAAAAGACTCTGATGCAGGGAGGGATTGCGGGCAGGCAGACAAGGGGATGACAGAGGATGAGATGGCTGGATGGCATTACCGATTTGATGGACATGAATTTGAGTGAATTCCGGGAGTTGGTGATGGACAGGGAGGCCTGGCATGCTGCGATTCATGGGGTCGCAAAGAGTCGAACACGACTGAGCGACTGAACTGAACTGAGACCCATTTTTAGTTGGCAAACAAACACCTACTTTATATACAACAGTATGTAGAAAATGATAGCAGTTGTTGAAAAAGAAAGGGAAAAGGAAGTAAGGGGACTTTATACCTTTGTCCCTGATGATTTTGCCCCTTGTGCTCTGGGATGATGCAGCTGTTGGGAGCTGAAGGACTTATGTCGGAGGGTGTCCTTAGAGCCACCGCCGAGATGCCCACCAATGGGGTTGAGAAATTCAGCAGCACTGATGTGGCATGGTGGAAGAGGACGTTTGAGTGATGAGTTATGTTGATAACCAGCGGGTTATGCTGGCATGACAGTTCATAGGTTCCTGAAGAGAAACAAGGGGATCGAATAATATTTTAAGCCATTCGTGTAGCATCAAGTTTCCATACCTAGTGTTCATTTTATCTTCTCCATAGCTATATTATGTAACAAGGTCTCAAAGAATATCAGAGACAGACATCGAGCTGAATCCTGGGTCAAAACTGGATTTTCCTCTGGTGGCCCTAAAGGGATAACTGTCAGACTCACCAAGAGAGTGGTTGTTTCCACTGACATCGGTCAGGTAAAGGGTCACTGTTGGCCGCTGACGTTTCCCAGGTACCAGGCCATCAGATGTCAAGAAAATGAAAATTGCTGTGGCCACTCCTGGTCTATTGAAACAAACCTAGGCACAAGCACATATATGTACGAGCCATTATTTCCAGTGGGCTCTCAAGGCACATGTCACACTACTTTTATCCTTCTCAAATAGCTCGCCACTTAGAAGATAAGAACTCCCTCCTTTACAAATGGGAAAAAAAACATGGAGTAGGCACAGAAAGATAGCCATGGTCTTATCAAAAGTAAAAATTAGCTGGAAAGTAGCTAACTTTCAGCTACTGAGAGTCCCATCTTTTTCTGAGACTTTTTACTTCAACCAGTTCTTTTTCACTTGAATCCTTCTTTACACTTCTCTAAAAGATCATTCAAGGAGACCATTGTTGGAGATGGTAAACCACTGCATAGCCAGCCAATACCTCCCTATCTCCAATGTGAGAGACGTGGACAAGATGATCACCAAGCTAATGCTTTGTTCTCAAGTGGCATAGCTAATTATCCTTCCCTATCTCCTTTGTTTGGAGAAGGCAATGGCAACCCACTCCAGTACTCTTGCCTGGAAAATCCCATGGATGGAAGAACCTGGTAGGCTACAGTCCATGGGGTCGCAAAGAGTCAGACATGACTAAGTGACTTCACTTTCACTTTTCACTTTCATTCATTGGAGAAGGAAATGGCAACCCACTCCAGTGTTCTTGCCTGGAGAATCCCAGGGACGGGGGAGCCTGGTGGGCTGCTGTTTATGGGGTCACACAGAGTCGGACACGACTGAAGCGACTTAGCATCTCCTTTGTTGCTGTTGTTTAGTCGCTAAGTCACATCTGACTCTTTTGCAACCCCATGGACTGTTGCCTGCCAGTTCCTCTATCCATGGGATTTCCCAGGCAAGAATACTGGAGTCAGTAGCCATTTTCTTCTCCAGGGGAATCTGCCTGACCCAGGGATCGAACTTATGTCTCCTGTGCTGGCAGGTGGATTCTTTACCACTGAGCCACCAGGGAAACCCTCCCTGTCTCCTTGTCTCCCCCTTAAAATTGTTATCAGAACCTCTCACTTGGCATTTCAACTATGACACAGGAGAAAGGTCACTGCAGAGTCTGTTGCTTCAGAAACTAGATGCTGCCAAACTGCTTATTCTTATTCTTCTGGTGCCCCAAGCACAACATTTACCCTGTCCATGGCGGGAAAATAAGCCAGCGCCGAAAATTCACAGGGAAATTCAGTTATCTGTAAGAAATATTCTAGATGGCTAGACTAATTAACAATGAAGCAGTCTTGTCCCTAAAAATTCTTTAAAATAAAACATTTCGGAGATTGGGGAATGACATGAAGAACTTATCTTCCATTATCTGATGTTGCAATTCTACTTTTGTCTTATTTCCTAGAGCTCAATGTTGCTCTTAACACTAAGATATTGAGAGTCATCTCCCATCTTCCCCGGTGTTGCATGGTTGCTGCTTTATTAGAATCTAGGGCTAGAACATACATCAGTCTGCATGTATTTCTCTAGCTTTGTATCAGGTTCTGAAAGGGATGTGCTGTGCTATGCTTAGTCTCTCACTTGTATCTGACTCTCTGCATCCCTATGGACTCTAGCCCCCCAGGCTCCTCTGTCCATGGGAATTCTCCAGGCAAGAATACTGAAATGGGTTGCCATGCCCTCCTCCAGGGGATCTTCCCAATCCAAAGATCAAACCCAAGTGTCCCACATTGCAGGTGGATTATTTACTGTCTGAGCCATGAAGGAAGCCCAAGAATACTGGAGTTGGTAGCCTCATCCTTCTCCAGGGGATCTTGTGGACCCAGGAATTGAACTGGGGTCTCCTGCATTGCAGGCAGATTCTTTACCAGCTGAGATACCAGGGAAGCCCCCCCAAACACTGTCCTCAGTGTCAGAGCAGGGTACGACATCTAAAGGCAGAGGGTTTTTCTTAAAAGGGGAGCATGAGAGTCAAACATGTTTTCTATTTTAACGAGAATTTTTCCCTGTCCACAGACCTACTCTCCCTGAGCCTTGGTGGTATGTTTATAGAGTGTCCATTTGCACTGCTGGCTTAATTAGGGTGATTTTATGATTTTCAGTGGTCAATGTAGCACACTCTCCCTTCTTGTTCTCCACCTTTGAGGAAAAGACCAGCCACGCTCTATTTTTTACAGTGTCATTTCCACCCCGCCCCCCACCTTTTCATTTCCCCTCTTTGAAGTAGTAAATATTTCTTTATAACTTAAAAAACTTCCAGACCCATAGGTTATGGCTTGCAATACGAGGTCCTTTGTTCCTTGCTAGATGAGGGCTAGACATGAAACACACCATAAGTTAACCAGGAGCCTAATGCAAAGCCCTCAACTCCAGCCCCCAGAGACATCAAAGTCCCCCGGGAATGCCCACAACCTCTTCCTTTTCATACACCACAAAAGAGACCCAAGTACTGGAAGAAAGCTCTGGGTTATTTCCTGAGCCAGGAACAAACAGAGCCCAAAGAAGTACCTGGTGGTTTTACCCGAATAGGTCTCAGGAAGAGTGGGGTGGCTTCAGTGAGGAACAGGAGGGCTCAGTTTTCCCACTTTCTGTTGGGTCCCCAAATAGACATCACCCACCTGAAACTAATTAGTAGGCCTTATGCTGTGGATTTCTCTGTCTTGAGGGCCTGTGCCCAAAACCTCTGAGTCATTTTGCATCGCCTTGCTCTAAGGGTCTTTGAATCCCAAATCGCTTTGAACCTTAAAGCCTGTTCCTGTGGCAGTGGCAGTGTCTCTGTGCCTTGATTTGTGATTTGTGGGAAGTGGTTATGCCAGGATTTCCCGGCCATGGCTTTAGTAGGGAAACCACAAGTGAGACACTGGCAGAGGAAAGTCTGATCACGATACAGGATGCCGAGTCTTGGGCATTTCCTCTCACAGTGACACAAGGGAGGTAGCCACACCTCATTCTCATCTGAATACCGAATATGCCCCCACAGGAGCAACTCAGTGCAAAGAAGTAGAACTCTGTCGTATAATTATTGGAACCTCAAACCAGAGACCGGTTCAAGTCTGTGCAATGAATGCTAACCACGGTAAAGGGAATCTAGTTAAGTGCATCATTCTGAAGGGAGGGATGGCCAGGCCGAACCCTGGGTTTAACTCTTAGCCCATCTTTTTTATTATTGTTTAGTCGCTCAGTCATGTCTGACTCTTTTGGGATCCTGTGGACTATATATAGCCTGCCAGGCTCCTCTGTCCATGGGATTTCCCGATTGCCATTTCCTTCTTAGGGGGATCTTCCTGACCTAGAGATCGAACCCACGTCTCCTGCATTGGCAGGTAGATTCTTTACCACTGTGCCACCTGGAATAGTCCTAGCCCTATCTTTACTAGCTGGGTAAACTAAATTTGACAATCCATTTCTTCTCTCTGAGCCTAGGGTTCTTCTTTTCCACACCTGAGGAGCCGACATACTACCCATCTCACTTGGCTACTATGAGGATGAAATGAAATCATGTGAAAGCACAAAGATAATGCCTACGATCTAGTAAAGACTCAATGCTCAAGAATTTTTATTTCCAAAAAGGAATATTTTTTAAAAAATTCTGTTTACACTTCAGGAAGATCAGGATAAAGAAGAAACATTTAAATAAACACACAACTATGTATTTTGGTATATAGAGAATTATGCTTTTCTGAAATTTATAGGCTAAAGAATCTCACATATGTTGTTTTAAAATGGTACTTGTAGATGTGAATTGGTACTGCAGGTTCTGCTTCCATAGAAACTGGCAATATTTGAGGCTCTTGGTATAAAATGCATCTCTACTTTATATACAGAATCCATGAAAAATACATTTTGTATATATAACTTTTAATAGAGATTTTTAAAAATTCAGTTCAATATGTGTTTATTAAAAATCTACTTTTGCTGTACATATAAATAAGGACATTTCTAGAATTGACAGTATAATTAGAATACTAAAATGCATTCTTTATTTGAACAAACATTATATTTTTCAAAGCTGCTCTTTCTACAGCCAAGTCGCATCTATTTTAATTTATATAACAGTCTAGGCTATTTTTACTTTATATGAAATAAACAATGAATTTTGTGCTCTTAAACGAAAGTAGGTAGTGGCTAGAGCAGAAAATCTGGCAACACAAAATCCTGCTTATTCTCACCTCATGCCACCATGGTCACTACATAAGTACGACATTCCTCTAATCACCACACCAAACGCACAATGCGAACAGCTGCCCTCTTCTAGACAAAATACACTAGAGGCAACTAACTGGGGATTGCGCAAATCTGAAATGAGCACCAGGCATGCCCCAAGAGAAGAGTCCAGGATGCTAAGAGGTCAAGGGAATTGTTAGCTTTATTTGTAATATTTTACTGCTTGTTTTAACAAGAAAATTGCGTTTATGTATTACAGGGCGATATAAAATTAATTTGAATGTGGCTTTTAGGAAGAGGACAAACTATAGTTAGATATCAAAACAAGGCAAGATCTTTTAGAAAAGCAATTGATTCTCAGACAGAACTGAGGAATGGCTTAAAGATAGAATGATAGCCAGTTAAATTAGCTCAGTGAATCTCTAGCAAAATACTTTGAAACAGAGAGTATGGAGTACATAGATAATAGGCAGATAGATAGATAGAAACCGACTGACAGAAAGAAATGGAAAACCAGTCTCATGCATTCAGTTGCTTTCCATCCAAAGTCTGCACATTAACAGCCGGATCTGACTTCTGGCCCCTGCTAAAGGGTAAGACTGAAAGAATGCTTCCCTGGTGTAGAACTTTTTTGGGCTTAAGAAATCCCTCTTCAGTCTGCCTGCTGGGTACAAACACACTTAATTGACTCCTAAACCAAGCATCTTGACGTTCAGGTCATCCTTTGCGGTGGTCCCTGGACAGCAAACCCTGAAACTATACCACAAACTTGAAAAGAATCTTCTCTGAGGTTTTAAAATGTTTTTGGTTAGTTACTGAGATGTTATTTTTTTCTGTGTGCCTTTCCATTTTCATTCATCTATGGCACTTCCTGATTTCAGAGAGAAAGGGAAGGCCCTTGAACAGGAGAAAGTGGGCACATACTACTTTCTCTTTATAAGTACTTTACGGTTCCCCAACCATGCTTTCCTGGAGCCTCCATTAAGCTCATTAGGTTTTTGTTCCTATCTGAGACACTATTTTTTTTTTTTTTTACTATAATATCCTTAGGATACAAAGGTTATATTATAGAAGTGGGAGGTAGGATTCTGAGAGCTTAAGTGACTTTCTCCAACGTGAATGTTAGACAGTTAGGAATTTGGGTTTTCTGTATTATTTTGACTGCCTAAGGGTTCCTAATTTTGGTGAGCAGAAAATCACAAAGTTCTTAGAAAATTTGTTGACATGTGTGCCCTCTCTCTCCACAAAAAGTGAAGTCACATAAATACTTAGGTATAAAAACATGATACTATTTCAGGGAGCTAAGAGAGCCCTTTGAAAGCCATTCACAGTTCAAGTAGGGTCAATAGAAATTAGATTAAGAATGCTTACACTGTTGGTGGAACCATATGCCTTTTTTTTATAGGTGAAAAATTATCAAATACTGGCAATTTTATATGGTTTACTCTAATAATATTACTGTCTATGTAGACTTCAGAAATTTGAGAATGGAGAGAATAACTCTGAAACCTTCAAGGTATCTAACCTGAAGTCCAAATCCAACAGATGAAGGGAAGGTGAGAGGCAACTAGCGTCTTGCCTCTGAGCTTGAGATCTCTTGGTGGCCTCTCTACTTGAGGGCGTGGGTCAAAATGTGGGAGGAGTTTTCAGCAGAGTTTGACTTCCTTCTGGTGCCCGGACACCTATCTCTCTGGATATTGCTTAAAGTCCAGTTGATTTCTAGCATTATCCCATCATCATACAAGTAAGGTTATAAATATCATGAGCTTATGTAGTTCTTTTTTCAGAAGAGTGAGGTCACCTTGTAAATTTTATGAAATGAAGAAATCTCCATTATGACCTCAATTATCCAGGAGGAGGCATATGCCAGGGTGTGATTTGGCAGGTCATTGGAAGGGCTCTGACCAAAATCAATTTATTGCTTAGTTCCTTCTAATAGCAACTCCTCAGCTGTGATTTTAGATACCAGAACTAAGTCTTCAGAAACTTTGTGTTAGAAGAACTTGTGAGACTCAGAGGGGGATCATAAAGGCAAAAATCAAATCTGTAGAGAATACTGTGGTGTGCCACCAAAATCCCCTGCTTCATGACTGAGCATTCAGCTCACATCAAGTCTCTGCCTTCAGAGAAAGAAAGCCTCCAAAAGGTCATGCCACTTCCCTGGAGTAGGGGGAGAGGAGAACCCCATGTCTAATGACCTTTTGATAGGATTGTGTGGAACAAAGTGGGACAATTCTGAAGGGCCATCCTAGTTCCCTGTGGGATGCTGAAACCTTTGTGTAAATGTTTCACAGTCCTACTCCTCTCTCTGCCAACTCCTGGATCTTTCATTCTCCCCTAGGTATTGATCCCAAAGAAAGTTCTTAATAAACTTTCTGCGTGCAAATCTTTATCTCATAGTCTGAATCCTGGGGAAACTCCACTTAAGACAAAATCTGAGAATGTGAAAACATATTAAGAAATATTGATAATGAAAGGTCTCTTGGGAACTAGACTGCGTAAGTGAGGGGATGAGGGATTCACTGTGGAGCCAAGAAATCTTTCCTTCTGATTAAAAGAAAATTGCTATCCAAGTATTTATGAAACTTACAGTTTGCCAAGTTGTCATATCTAAGGCCTGGAAAAGTTTCCATGTAAAATCAATCAAGTTGTGTTAGTAGCAATCAGATAGGAAAATGGAAAATGAGTCCTTTATCTCTGGGGCTAAACTGCTTAGCCAAGGAGAGATGAAATTCTTCTTTCAATGCATTAGGCTATTCTTTGATGGAAGTGAAAATTATACATGCATAGTCATATTTGCTTTTTTTAGGATTCCCAGGGACTGTAGGAATTCACCTAGGTTAATTTTCCAAGGAGAAAATTTTATTTTGGAAAGCAAGAACTTTTCAGAAGTTAAATCATGTGCATAGAAATAATCCCAATATATATATTAGAAAATTTTCTTCCCTCTTAAAAACAGGATCCTGTACTTAAGTGAATTTTCATAATTGGAGGCATCATTTTGAACATCAGTTATTTTACTGATGAGATAATAATCCTGTAGAGCTCCTTTAACCTTACAAATCTCCTGAGAATCATGTTAAAATAAAGATTCTGATTTAATACAGCTGAGATTTGTATTTCTACCTAACTCGCAGGTGACACTGATGCTTTTGGAAGCCAATCAGGTTTTAAGCAGCAAAACTCTAAAAGAATCAATAGATATGATTATCTTTGTCCTTATCACTTAATAGCCTAAGACTACAATTACTTGATTGATCATACTTATTTATTATATTATCTTTTCTATAATTCACCATCAAGCTTGAAATACAACCAGAGCTGAAAGGAATCACCTAGCCCAAACACCTCATTTTAATTCAAATAAAAATGATGCCAAAGAAGGATATATGATTATATAAGGTCATGACTGATAAATGGTAAAAACAGAGCTTACAATATTCCTCTGAGCATACATTTTTGTCAGTTTCTAAATCCCTGACTAATTGGTTTCACCTTTCCCATTAAAGATTGAAATTCAGATAACTAATATTTTTAGAAATTTATATTAAGTTAATAGATTCTGACAAAAGACCTTGCCAACTTTTCTACAAATAAAGTCAAAGAAGTTGTGGCTAGACTAGGAAACTTCTACACATGAATTTTTTCTTTTTTTGCTAAATTATGATATCTGGACAGTTTTCTGGATGGTTATAGTTTTCTGGATGAATCTTTGAATAGAGGCTTACCTTCCAATTTATGAAATAAAAAAAAAAGAATTGTCAGATCTAGCAAAATAAAAACAGCACACCATATAAACTTAAATGTCAGAGAAAAAATATTTAGTATAAGTATGCCTTGAATATAGCCTCTGACTGTAATAGATACAGAAAACCTGTAATAGATACAAAAAAGATAATGAAAAAGGAAACTAAGCATATCATTCTTAAAAGTCATCAAGCCACAAAGGAAGCAAGAGAAGAACTAGTAAAAAAAGAAACTACAAAACAGCAAGAAAACAATTAACAAAATGTCAGAAAGTACATACTTATCATTACTTTAAAAGTAAATATGTTCAATTCTAAAGCAGTTATAAGAGAGAAGTTCATAGAAATAAATGGCTGCCTCAAAATGTAACAAAAATTTCAGATAAACAACCTAACTTTACACCTAAAGGAACTAGAAAAAGAAGAAAGAACAAAGCCCAAAGACAGTAGAAGGAAGGGATTAAAGTCAGTACAGAAATACATAATACAGAGAATAGAAAGAAAATAGAAAAAAATCAATAAAACCAAGGGCTGATTTTTTTAAAAGATCAGCAAAACTGATAAACCTTTAGTCAGACTTACCAAGAAGAAAAATAGAGAGGGTTCAAATAAAATCATAAATAAAACAGGAAACATTACAACAGGTACCACAGAAATATAAAGGATCAGAAGAGATTACTACAAACAATTATACACTAGCAAATTAAACAATCCAGAAGAAATGGATAAGTTACTAGAAACATACAACTTTCCAAAGCCAAGTAATGAAGAAATAGAAAATCTGAACAGACCAATGACTAGTATGGCGACTGAATCATTAATTTAAAAACTCTCTACAAAAATGTCCAGGATGAGACATCTATACTGGTGAATTCTACCAAACTTTCCAAGAATTAAAGCCAATTCTTCTTGAACTCTTCAGAACACAGAAGAGGAGGGAATACTTTCAAACTCATTTCATGAGGCCAGCATTAGCCTGGTACCAAAACCACACAAGGATACCACAAGAAAAGAAAATTACAGGTTAATATCCCCGATGAATATAAATGGAAAAATCCTTAACAAAATATTAGCAAACCAAATTCAACATTACATTAAGAGTATTATACACCATGACAGAGTGGAACATATTCCAGAGATGAAAGGATAGTTCACCATTTGCAAATCAACCAACATGATACACCACATTAAGAAAATGAAGAATAAAAACAATGTGATGCAGAAAAAACATCTGACAAAATTCAACATATATTTATGATAAAAACTCTCAAAGTCGGTATCCAGGGAATAAACCTCAACATAATAAAGGCCATTTATGACAAATCTACAGCTAACATCATATCAGTAGTGAAAAGCTGAAAACTTCCTCCAAGATCAGGAAAAAGACAAGGATGCCCAATTTTGCCACTTCTATTCAACATAGTATTGGTTATTCTAGCCAGAACATTAGGCAAGAAAAATAAATAATAGGCATCTTAATTGGAAAGGGAGAAGTAAAACTGTCACTATTTGCAGATGATATGGTTTTATATATAGAACCTAAAGATACCACCAGAAAACTATTAGAACTAATGTGAATTCAGTAAAGTTGCAGGATACAAAATCAGTACATAGAATTGGTTGCATTCCTAAACACTAAGAAACTATCAGAAAGAAAAATTGAGAAAACTGTTCCATTTCCAATTGCATAAAAAGAATAAAATACCTAGAAATAAATTTAATCAAGGTGGTGAAAGACCTGTACTCTGAAAAAATGCTAGAATGACTACTATCAAAAAGGTAAGAAGCAGCTAGTATTGACAAAGACATGGAGAAAGGGTAACTCTGTGCACTGTTGATGGGAATGTATATTGGTGCAGCCACTAAGGAACAGAGAAGGCAATGGCACCCCACTCCAGTACTCTTGCCTGGAAAATCCCATGGATGGAGGAACCTGGAAGGCTGCAGTCCATGGGGTCGCTAGGAGTCGGACACGACTGAGCGACTTCCCTTTCACTTTTCACTTTCATGCATTGGAGAAGGAAATGGCAACCCACTCCAGTGTTCTTGCCTGGAGAATCCCAGGGATGGGGGAGCCTAGTGGGCTGTCATCTCTGGGGTCATACAGAGTCGGACACAACTGAAGCAATTTAGCAGCAGCAGCAGCAGCAGCAGCAGCAGCAGCAGCACTAAGGAAAGTAGTATGGAGTTTCCTCAAAACATTTTGAAAAATAGAACCACCATGTGATCTAGCAATTCCACTTCTGGGTATTTAGCCAAAGAAAATGAAAAGACTAACTCAAAAATATATATGTACCCTCATGTTCACTGTAATGTTACTTACAATAGCCAATATATGGAGACAACCCAAGTGTCTAACAATGGATGAATATATAAAGAAAATATGGTGTGTGTGTGTGTATACACATATATTCAGTCATAAAAAACAAGGAGATATTACCATTGTGACAACATGGACAGAACTTGAGGGCTTTATGCTAAGTAAAATAACAGAGATAGGCAAATACCCTATGATCTCACTTAGATATGGGATTTTTTTAAAAGGGGAAAAAAGCAAGCTCATAGATACAGAGAACAGATTAGTGTTTGCCAGAGGTGGGGATTAGGGAGTGGACAAAATAGATCAGGAGAGTCAAAATGTACAAACTTTCAGTTATAAAACACAGTCAAGGGGATGTACTGTGCAGGGTGGCAACTATGGTTAATAATGTACTACATATTTGAAAGTTGCTAAAAGAGTCGATCTTAAAAGCTCCCATCACAAGAAAAAAAACTGTAACTAAGTATGATGATGGATGTTAACTAGACTCACTCTGGTGATCATTTCCCAATATATACAAATATTGAATCATTATGTTTTATACCTAAAACGAAAATAATCTTGAATATAAGTTATGCCTCAATTAAACAATAAATAATTTGAAAATAAAGAATAAAAGTAAGAAGAGCAAAGAACACAAATTTTTAAAATAAGAAAAGAGGAAAGGAAAAAGGATTTTGTACATATTTCTGTATATTAAAAAAAAAATAGAAAAAAATGGTAAGAGTACTGGTAAACACTTTTTGACCAGCTAGGAGAATCTCTAATACATCTCTGATACAGACTGGTCCTTAATTTCTGAATGAATAAAGGCTCACTATTTAAGTACTTCCTAATAAACTGTTGGGCCAAGTGGAAGAGGAGTAAAACTCTAATATTGACATAACTGGCACAATTAAAGTTGTTATGCTCTGAAAAATCAGGGCTAGAAACAAAATGCTATTAAAATTTTACAACTTCAAAAAGAAATTATGAGGTATAAAAAATACTTAGGACTCGTTGACAATAAAAGAACTATATATCAGTATTTATGGACTACAGTTAAAATAACATCTAGAGGGAAAATTTATGAAACAGTGACAACAAATTATCCAAGTGTCCAACATAAGAATCTAAAATAGAACATCAGAGTAAATGCAGAGAAACAGGAAGGGAGGAAATAATAAAGAGAAGGACAGAAATCAGTGACTTGGAGAATAGTAACTAGAATAAAAACAGAAATGAATAAAACTAAAATTTGTTCTTTGAAGAAGTACCAGGCATGTGTAATTAAGAAAACAAGAGAAAAGGTTCAAAAAATTCCAGTATAAAGGGAGTGAAAACTATACCTAAACCTAACTATACATAAAACAGAGTTATTTGTAAATATATTATGAACAACTATCTGTATTAAAATTTGAATATGGAGAAGAACTATCTAGTAAACTATCTAGTAATCTAGTATCTTTTCCAAAATTGGAAAAGAAAAATTGAATATATTAATAACAATCAAAAACATTTAAATAGAAATTATAAATTATAAATGTTTCCTCAAAAAAGCCCCAGGCTCAATTGGTTTTACAGGTGGGTTCTGACAAATTTTGAAGGAACAGATAATTCTTATTTTATGCAAGTGGTTTCAAAAAATAGAAAAGGTGAAAAATTTCCCAAACAATTTTATGAGAGTTGTATATTCTGAACATTCAAAAAAGAAATATATAAACTAATTTCACATATAAATGTAAAAGTAAGAATCCAAGATTAAAAATCAATAAAATCCAAGAGTATGCTCAAATATTATATATAATAAACAAGCAAGTTCACTCCACAAAGGCAAATATGATTTGATATCTTAAAAAAGAAATCCATCAATGTAATTCAACATAATGATGGATCAAAGAAGAGAAATCACAAGATAATATTAAACAGTGAAAATCAAGTGTTTGATTAAATTCAGCTCATATGTACCAGTATGCTTTTCAAGAAGTAGAAGAAACTATCCAAAGCTTATTATAAAATTGGAAAATAAGTGAATAATGTGAAATAAGTGAATAATATGAAATAAGTGAATCAGATCAGATCAGTCGCTCAGTCGTGTCCGACTCTTTGTGACCCCATGAATCGCAGCACTCCAGGCCTCCCTGTCCATCACCAAATCCCGGAGTTCACTGACTCACGTCCATCGAGTCAGTGATGCCATCCAGCCATCTCATCCTCTGTCGTCCCCTTCTCCTCCTGCCCCCAATCCCTCCCAGCATCAGAGTCTTTTCCAATGAGTCAACCCTTCGCATGAGGTGGCCAAAGTCCTGGAGTTTCAGTTTTAGCATCATTCCTTCCAAAGAAATCCCAGGGCTGATCTCCTTCAGAATGGACTGGTTGGATGTCCTTGCAGTCCAAGGGACTCTCAAGAGTCTTCTCCAACTCCACAGTTCAAAAGCATCAATTCTTCGGCGCTCAGCCTTCTTCACAGTCCAACTCTCACATCCATACATGACCACAGGAAAAACCATAGCCTTGACTAGATGGACCTTTGTTGGCAAAGTAATGTCTCTGCTTTTGAATATGCTATCTAGGTTGACCATAACTTTCCTTCCAAGGAATAAGCGTCTTTTAATTTCATGGCTGCAATCACCATTTGCAGTAATTTTCGAGCCCAAAAGAATAAAGTCAGCCACTGTTTCCACTGTTTCCCCATCTATTTCCCATGAAGTGATGGGACCAGATGCCATGATCTTAGTTTTCTGAATGTTGAGCTTTAAGCCAACTTTTTCACTATCCTCTTTCACTTTCATCAAGAGGCTTTTGAGTTCCTCTTCACTTTCTGCCATAAGGGTGGTGTCATCTGCATATCTGAGGTTATTGAGATTTCTCCTGGCAATCTTGATTCCAGCTTGTGTTTCTTCCAGCCCAGCGTTTCTCATGATGTACTCTGCATATAAGTTAAATAAACAGGGTGACAATATATAGCCTTGACATACTCCTTTTCCTATTTGGAACCAGTCTGTTGTTCCATGTCCAGTTCTAACTGTTGCTTCCTGACCTGCATACAGGTTTCTCAAGAGGCAGGTCCAGTGGTCTGGTATTCCCATCTCTTTCAGAATTTTCCACAGTTTATTGTGACCCACACAGTCAAAGGCTTTAGCATAGTCAATAAAGGAGAAATAGATGTTTTTCTGGAAATAGATGTTTTTCCATGATCCAGCGGATGTTGGCAATTAGATCTCTGGTTCCTCTGCCTTTTCTAAAACCAGCTTGAACATCTGGAAGTTCACGGTTCACATATTGCTGAAGCCTGGCTTGGAGAATTTTGAGCATTACTTTACTAGCGTGTGAGATGAGTGCAATTGTGCGGTAGTTTGAGCATTCTTTGGCATTGCCCTTCTTTGGGATTGGAATGAAAACTGACCTTTTCCAGTCCTGTGGCCACTGCTGAATTTTCCAAATTTGCTGGCATATTGAGTGCAGCACTTTCACAGCATCATCTCTCAGGATTTGGAATAGCTCAACTGGAATTCTATCACCTCCACTAGCTTTGTTCGTAGTGATGCTTTCTAAGGCCCACTTGACTTCACATTCCAGGATGTCTGGATCTAGGTGAGTGATCACACCATCGTGATTATCTTGGTGATGAAGATCTTTTTGTATAGTTCTTCTGTGTATTCTTGCCACCTCTTCTTAATATCTTCTGCTTCTGTTAGGTCCATACCATTTCTGTCCTTTATCAAGCCCATCTTTGCATGAAATGTTCCTTTGGTATCTCTGATTTTCTTGAAGAGATCTCTAGTCTTTCCCATTCTGTTGTTTTCCTCTATTTCTTTGCATTGATCGCTGAAAAAGGCTTTCTTATCTCTTCTTGCTATTCTTTGGAACTCAATTTTGAAAAAGATGTACAAAAATTGGAAAGGGGGGAGGATATGCTCCACCAGAAATGTTTTACATAGTAAAAAGTTATAGTAAGAGAAACAGTGTATTGTATTGCTAGTGTAAGGAGTAGAAAAATAGATCAATGGAATAGAACAGAGTGTTTAAAAACTGTCTCTTGAATATTCCAGAAACTAGTATATAGTTAATGTAGTGCCACAAATTATCAGGCTAAGGATTAAAGTTTTAATGGATAGAATTAGAAAAACTGGCTTATTGTATTTAGAAAACAAAATGGGACTCTATCATATTCTGCATATGAAAATGAATTTTAAATATGTTAAAAACTAAATTTTAAGAGGCAAAACTATAAAACAAATAGATAAGTGAAATAATTTTCAGGTTGTTTTTCTCTTTAGATGTTAATTCAGTTTATGAGAAAATGATTTAAATTTTAAGTCTTTTTTTCATGTTTTATACTTCGTTTATTTTATATCTCATAAAGTGTAAAACTAAAAGTCTAATTGCACTGCTGCTATTTCTAGAGAAAATAAAATAACAGTGATGATACAGGAATTTTTTTTTCCTACTTGACTGACTTTTGCTCTTTGTTATTTCCTTTTTATTTTTACTTTGGTTTTTATTTGCTCTTTTTCCAATTACTTCAGGTGAAAATTGATTATTGATTTTATAATGCTTGAAAAAAGTAGAAGTCTTAGTTACTCAGTTGCATCTGACTCTTTGTGACTCCATGGACCTTACCCTGCCAGGCTCCTCTGTCCATGGAATTCTCCAGGCAAAAATAGTAGATTGCGTAGCCATTCTCTTCTCCAGGGGATCTTCCCAACCCAGGGATTGAACCTAAGTCTTTTGCATTCCAGGCAGATTCTTTACCATCTGAACCACTGGGGAAGCCCTTAATAATGCTTTCCCTCAACCCTAACTACCTCCTCACCCCGCTACTCCCGCCAAACATAGACATTTAAAGCTATAAATTTCCCTTTAACATTGCTTTAATTGCATCCCATAAAATTTGACATATTATTTTCATTCAACTCAAAATATTTTCTAATTTCCCTATAAAGTCTTCTTTGAACTATGGATTATTTGCAAGTATATAGGAACTGTGACAGAAATGTTTATTGAGGAAGCACAGAGGAGGAAGAGATTAATTACACATACTATGTAGGGTTTGGGAGAAAAATTCAGAAAAGTCTAGGCCTTATAATAGAAGTAATCCTTGAGCTAAATCTTAGAAGATTAGTATGTGTTTTTTGGAAAGTCCAAGTGGAGAAAGCACTTACCAAGAAGAAAAAACATGAACTCCTTACCTGAAAGGCTAGGGAAATATAAAAACTTTGGTGTTTTCTAGCACTGAAAGCAATCTGTTATGACTAAAATTTCTAACTCGTAGAATGTGTATATGTGTGTGGGTGGGGAGGGGTATAGAGGGGTGTGGAAGATTAGATGAATGGGGAAATTCCATTTGAGACAAAGCTATCTCTGTCTCTCTATGTCCAAACAATCACCAGGTCCTTTTGAGTCTATTTTACACTTAACAATATTTGTAGCATAGCATTTTGTCTTCTGCAGTATTGCATAAATGTGATCGCTGAGGAGTATGTACCTTAAGGGTGAAGATTCATTCCTCATCGAATCCCTCTACAATACAATATTCTGTTCATTTTAGGTAGTGGACTGGAAACTAGAAATACAGCAGAGGTCAGACTCTATAGCCCATGGGCCAAAACTGACCCATTGCCTGTTTTTTATGGTCTGTGAGCTAAGAATGACTTTTGCATTTTGAAATGGTTGAAAAACAATTCAAAGAAAAATAATGTGAATATTGTGAAAATTATATGAAATTGAAATTTTTGTGTTCATAAATATGATTTTATTATAGCACAACCATGCTCATTCCTTTCTGTATTGTCTATGCTACTTTCACTCTGTAACAGCAGTGTTAAGTAACTGTGTGTTAAGTCACTTCAGTCATGTCTGACTCTGTGCGACCCTATGGACCGTAGCCCACCGGGCTCCTCCATCCATGGGCTTCTCCAGGCAAGAATACTGGAGTTGACTGCCATGCCCTCCTCCGGGGGATCTTCCCAACCCAGAAATCAAACCTGCATCTCTTACATCTTCTGCATTGGCAGGTGGGTTCTTTACCGCTAGTGCCACCTGGGAAGCTATAACTGTGACAGAGACCAAATGGCCCACAAACCCTAAAATATTTGTTACCTGGCTCTTCAAAGAAAATATTTCCCAACTCCTGGTATAGAAGAAAAATCATGGACTTTGAAATAAGCTGGATTTGAATTTGAATTCTATCTGTACCTCTGCTGTGTTATCTGAAATGCTTAGCATCTCTCAGTTTTCAGATAATCATTTTTAGAATCAGAAAACTCATATCTCTGATAAAAATTTGTATAAGAATTGATAATAAGATATCTGGAAAAGATTAAATCACAATAAATGTGTCACTTTTTATGCTCTTAAAGCCTAGTTTTATGGATTCTCATCTTTGAAATCCAATCAATTAAATATACGCTACATTTCTGTTGAGGATTCATATGCAGAGTTTGGCTGCTGCTGCTGCTGCTAAGTTGCTTCAGTCGTGTCCGACTCTGTGCGACCCCAGAGACGGCAGCCCACCAGGCTCCCCCGTCCCTGGGATTCTCCAGGCAAGAACACTGGAGTGGGTTGCCATTTCCTTCTCCAATGCATGAAAGTGAAAAGTGAAAGTGAAGTAGCTCGGTCGTGTCCAACTCCCAGTGACCCCATGGACTGCAGCCCACCAGGCTCCTCCATCCATGGGATTTTCCAGGCAAGAGTACTGCAGTGGGGTGCCATTGCCTTCTCCGAGAGTCTGGCTAGTTAAACTCAAAGAAAAGAAGGAAATCATGGTAACAGGCTTTAGGTTTTATGTAGCGAGGGTTTCCAGGCAGTGGTCCATAATTTATAACCAATGTGGAGAACCCTAGTATTTCAGATACTATGACCAACCACCTGATGGCTTCTATTAGGAATGCTAACCAGTCTAGCCTGAATGAGGCCATTCTTAACTTTTGATTTTATAACAGCAATGAAAATAAACATGAACATGTGAGGTTTGCATATGATGATGGGCTCCATGTAAAGCCAAACAACAAGTAATTCACTGGATACTTGCTTTTCAGATTGCTTCATTGGTTGTCTATATTGCTTAGTGTCAAAGGACTTTCTGAGAAGGATCATGCCTTCTGTTTCTTTCTCTATTCCCTAATGGCACCTAGAGTTTACAATATGCACTTAATAAATCCTGTGAACTAGATCCACAGATATTGTCTTTGAAGAATTTAGAAGAAATCCAACAAAAGAAAAAAGGGAACCTTTTCTTCCAAGTCCACATATGTTTTAACTTGTTTTCTTGCTCATGTCATATTTCCCTGTTTATTCCCAGTGATTATTTATGGGTTTGGCATATCACAGGTACCTAATGAATGTTGATTGAATGATGCAACGTAGTGCAAAGAAATAAACATGGGATTAGATCAAGAGGCATGAGTCTGAACTTCAGATTTACTCTTTTATTCTTGGGTGATGTAGGAAAAAGCACTCTGAGTATTTGATTCTGATTTCCCCCATCTATAAAACAGGAAAACAATTACTTTGCCAAACTCATAGGACTATTAAGGGGTTCAAATAAAAGTGTGTGTGAGAATGTACATTGTAAACTATGAGTGGCCTTAAAGTGTACTTATTATTGTAAATAATAAAAATAATCTACATTTTATGCTATGTAAGAGATCTCATAATTTTGTCTATTGACCCAAGATGTAAGGAAATAATGATAAGGAAAACTAAAAGAGACAAGCTACCTTAGTAAATATGTACTAAAATGAAAGAAATTGTTAGGCAAGTAGCAAGGAAAGATTTTGGAAAGGCATTTTCAAGGCTAATATTTTCCAGTACAGTTGTTTCTCACTGTAATAAATTTGTCTCTGATCCACAGAATACAAATCATATTTGTATATCAAATAAAGATTAAAGTGAGATTAAAGAAATAATGAAGAATCAAAAATCTTTCAGTCCTCAAAAGAACTTTGAAAAAACCTTAATCAGATTATTTTAAAAAATCACTTTCTCATTTATTTGGTATTATGTGAATTTGTGAAAACTAAATTTTTAAAATAGCTTTTATATATTAATTTTCAATGATATTAGTTACTTTTTTGTTATACAAGTATTATTACTCTTATATCACTTGTAATAACAGAGTGCAAACCTAAAATACATATGGTAGCTAACTATTATACATTAATAAAATTCCAGTTGTAGATTTTTGCTTCCAATTACAATGAAGTAACATATAGCAAAACACATACTCTTGGTAAGAACAGTTTTAAAATATGAATAAAGTAAAAAAGAAAGTTTGAAAGCATTTGAGAGCAATTAAGGCAGTCAGGACTGAAGAGACTCAAAAAGAAATCACATTGAAGGTAACCTAACATTCCGTGCCACTATTGCCACTGAGGTATTTTTCAAATTCTAAGCTATGAAGATTAAGAATATAAGAAGCAGGCAGATTAAAGGCCAAAAAACAGGCACATAGTGCTGAGGAAATAGAAATTGTGCTTCAGAAACTATCAAGAGGGAAGGCTCAATCCAAAGTTTTAGTTGAGACCCTTGAAGGGATGGGCCTTAGCAGAAAAGGAAATATGAAATGTGTCAGGGCTCATTAATACAGAAGCACAGGTTGAGTCAACTTAAGAACTGATTAAATTAAGGTGCTGTTTCCCAAATCTTATTATACATTTTCTTAAAGAAAATCATCTTAAAGGGAAGATACTATTAGCTAGAGCCTATGTATTTTTTCAGTGTCTGATATTCAATTAAGACACTGTTCAGTAAGATAGTAGATATGCCTAAATGAATGAAAATTAAGAAAAAAAACTAACATGAACAGACCTCCAGTCACCAATACATTACTATTATCAAACACAGGTTTTAAAATAATTGTGATTAGTATATTTTAGACAACAGTCTATTAGTATACAATAGACAACAGAATGGAGAATTTCAAAGAAAATGAGAGCCTGTAGGAAAAATTAAATAGGTGTTCTAGAATTAAATGACTGAAATTAATAATAGTTGAACAACTGATTGTATGGAGTGAAAGTTGGGTTTAATGAAACAGAAGGTATGTCAGCATAAAATAACCAGGCTTCGGCATGGGGAACAAAAGGAATGGAAAATAGAACAAAGAAAAAAGGAACAAACAATATACAGCAGAAAGTAATTTGGTGTTCAAAAAACGAAAGAGCAAGCAAGGACATTAAGCTATAGATTCAAGAAGCTTGATAAACTCTTCGCCAGATATATGCAAAGAAAAACAGACTTAGGAATATTACAGTAAAACTGTTGAAGACAAAATATAAGAAGATTATGTTAAAAGCACCAGAGAATAAAAGACATTGCCTTCAAGGTAATATATATCAAATGTTCAGCTAAATTTCCAGAGAAAGTATGTAGGTAAAAAGGCAACAAAATAACATCTTTAAACCAGTGAAAACTACAACTGGCCACCTAGAATTTTATACCAGGCAAAGATATACTTTGAAAATAAATGTCAAGGATATTTTCAGCTATACAAAAACCATAAGAATTCACTGCCAGAAGATTCACATTAAAAATAATAATAAATGAATTTCTTCAAGCTAAATAAAAGTGAAAAGCATAGAAATACAGAAAGGACCAAAGAACACTGGAGAAGGTCAATGTTAGGTGATATTAAATCATTTTATCTTTAAAAAGCCAGGAAACAGAAAATAGAGACAAAGCATTCTAAGTTACTTATTGATTATGAAATTGTGAGAATACTAATTCATAGTAGACTCTAACCAGTTAAGTACACAGCTTGTTATCTATAGGGTAACAAAGATAGAGAATAAAAGTATTCTCTATCAACAAATTGATAGAATGGAAAATAAAATAATAAAAACACTTATTTAATCTAAGGGCTCAAAAAGGAGGGCATTGGGAAAGGCGTATGTCAAGGCTGTATATTGTCACCATGCTTATGTAACTTATATGCAAAGTACATCATGCGGAATGCCAGGCTGGATGAAGCACAAGCTGGAATTAAGATTGCCATGAGAAATATCAATAACCCCAGATATGCAGATAACACCACCCTCATGGCAGAAAGCAAAGAACTAAAGAGTCTATTGTTGAAAGTGAAAGAGGAGAGTGAAAAAGCTGGCTTAAAACTCAACATTTAAAAAACAAGGATCATGGCATCCGGTCCCATCACTTCATGGGAAATAGATGGGGAAACAATGGAGAAGTGACAGACTGTATTTTCTTGGGCTCCAAAATCACTGCAGATGGTGATTGCAGCCATGAAAATAAAAGATGCTTGCTCCTTGGAGGAAAAGCCACGACCAACCTAGACAGCATATTCAAAAGCAGAGACAATATTTGCTGACAAAGTTCCATCTAGTCAAAGCCATGGTTTTTCCAGTAATCATGTATGGATGTGAGAGTATTGGACGGACTGATGTTGAAGCTGAAACTCCAATACTTTGCCCACCTCATGTGAAGAGCTGACTCATTGGAAAAGACCCTGATGCTGGGAAAGATTGAGGGCAGGAGGAGAAGGGGACAACAGAGGATGAGATGGTTGGATGACATCACTGACTCGATGGACATGGGATTGGGTGGATTCCAGGAGTTGGTGATGGATAGGGAGGCCTGGCGTGCTGCAGTCCATGGGGTCACAAAGAGTTGGACATGACTGAGTGACTGAACTGAACTGAACTGAGCGCCAAAGAATTGATGCTTTTGAACTGTTGTGTTGGAGAAGACTTTTGAGAGTCCCTTGGACTGCAAGGACATCCAACCAGTCCATTCTAAAGGAAATAAGTCCTGAATATTCATTGGAAGGACTGATGCTGAAGCTGAAACTCGTATTTTGGCCACCTGATGTGAAGAACTGACTCATTGGAAAAGACCCTGATGCTGGGAAAGATTGAAGGTAGGAGGAGAAGGGGACGACAGAGGATGACATGGTTGGATGGCATCACCGACTCGATGGACGTGGGTCTGAGCAAGCTCAGGGAGTTGGTGATGGACAGAGAAGCCTGGCGTGCTGCAGTCCATGGGGTTGCAAAGAGTTGGACATGACTGAGTGACTGAACTGAAATGATTTAATCTAAAAAGGGCAAGAAATAGAAAAAAACAGAGTACGAGGGAAAAGTGAGAAACAAATGATTCCCTGGTAAATATAAAACTGCTTAGTTGCTAAATTGTTTTTGACTCTTTTGTGACCCCACACACTGTAGCTTGCCAAGCTCCTCTGTCCATGGGATTTCCCAGGCAAGATTATTAGAGTGGGCTGCCATTTCCTTCCAAGGGACCTTCCTGATCCAGGGATCAAATCCACATCTCCTGCATTCCTGCACTGGCAGGCAGATTCTTTACCACTGAGTCACCAGGGAAGCATCATTAATTACATTAAATGTAACTGGACTAAATACTACAATTGGAAAAAAAAGAATTTTAGATTTATATATATAGCGGTTTCTTAGATTTATTTATATTATTTACATATATATAAAGATATGTTGATTTCAAACAAAGTATATTAAATATAATTGCACAGAAGGATTAAAAGTAATAGAAGAGTAAACAATATGCAAACAAAAAAAGACATATCTATACTAATATTATACAAAGTTTATAGTGCAGCAAGAAATATTCTTAGAGATAGACATTTCTTAGTGTTAAAAGAGATAATCCACAAGGAAGATATAGTTCAGTTCAGTTCAGTCACTCAGTCGTGTCCAACTCTTTGCAACCCCATGAATTGCAGCACGCCAGGCCTCCCTGTCCATCATCAACTCCCAGAGTTCACTCAGACTCATGTCCATCAAGTCGGTGATGCCATCCAGCCATCTCATCCTCTGTCGTCCCATTCTCCTCCTGCCCCCAGTCCCTCCCAGCATCAGAGTCTTTTCCAATGAGTCAACTCTTCACATGAGGTAGCCAAAGTATTGGAGTTTCAGTTTTAGCATCAGTCCTTCCAATGAACACCCAGGATTGATCTCCTTTAGAATGGACTGGATGTATCTCCTTGCAGTCCAAGGGACTCTGAAGAGTCTTCACCAACACCACAGTTCAAAAGTATCAATTCTTTGGCACTCAGCTTTCTTCGCAGTCCAACTCTCACATCCATACATGACCACTGGAAAAACCATAGCCTTGACTAGATGGACCTTTGTTGGCAAAGTAATGTCTCTGCTTTTCAATATGCTATCTAGGTTGGTCATAACTTTCCTTCCAAGGAGCACGTGTCTTTTAATTTCATGGCTGCAATCACCATCTGCAGTGATTTTGGAGCCCGCAAAAATGAAGTGTGACATTGTTTCCACTGTTTCCCCATCTGTTTCCCATGAAGTGATGGGACCAGATGCCATGATCTTCGTTTTCTGAATGTTGAGCTTTAAGCCAACTTTTTCACTATCCTCTTTCACTTTCATCAAGAGGCTTTTGAGTTCCTCTTCACTTTCTGCCATAAGGGTGGTGTCATCTGCATATCTGAGGTTATTGAGATTTCTCATGGCAATCTTGATTCCAGCTTGTGTTTCTTCCAGCCCAGCATTTCTCATGATGTACTCTGCATAGACGTTAAATAAGCAGGGTGACAATATACAGCCTTGACATACTCATTTTCCTATTTGGAACCAGTCTGTTGTTCCATGTCCAGTTCTAACTGTTGCTTCCCGACCTGCATACAGGTTTCTCAAGAGGCAGGTCCGGTGGTCTGGTATTCCCATCTCTTTCAGAGTTTTCCACAGTTTATTGTGATCCACACAGTCAAAGGCCTTGGCCTAATCAATAAAGCAGAAATAGATGTTTCTCTGGCACTCTCTTGCTTTTTTGATGATCCAGTGGATGTTGGCAATTTGTTCTCCAGTTCCTCTGCCTTTTCTAAAACCAGCTTGAACATCTGGAAGTTCATGGTTCACATATTGCTGAAGCCTAGCTTGGAGAATTTTGAGCATTACTTTACTAGCGTGTGAGATGAGTGCAATTGTGCGGTAGTTTGAGCATTCTTTGGCATTGCCCTTCTTTGGGATTGGAATGAAAACTGACCTTCTCCAATCCCATGGCCACTGCTGAGTTTTCCAAATTTGCTGGCATATTGAGTGCAGCACATTCACAGCATCATCTTTCAGGATTTGGAATAGCTCAACTGGAATTCTATCACCTCCACTAGCTTGTTCGTAGTGATGCTTTCTAAGGCCCACTTGACTTCACATTCCAAGATGTCTGGCTCTAGGTCAGTGACCACACCATCATGATTATCTTGGTCGTGAGGATTTTTTTGTACAGTTCTTCTGTGTATTCTTGCCACCTCTTCTTAATATCTTCTGCTTCTGTTAGGTCCGTACCATAGGAGCAACCCCACGTCCAAAGAGCTGCTGCTGCATAGGCGCAGGAGGGCTGAAAGGAGCTACTCCACGTTCAAGGTCAGGAGGGGTGGCAGTGAGGAGATACCCCTTATCCAAGGTAAGAGAAACCCAAGTAGGACGGTAGGTGTTGTGAGACAGCATCAGAGGGCAGACACACTGAAACCACAATCACAGAAAACTAGCCAATCTGATCACATGGACCACAGCCTTGTCTAACTCAATGAAACTAAGTCATGCCATGTGGGGCCACCCAAGATGGGCAGGTCATGGTGGAGAGGTCTGACAGAATGTGGTCCACTGGAGAAAGGAATGGCAAACTACTTCAGTAGTCTTGCCTTGAGAACCCCATGAACAGTATGAAAGGGCAAAATGATAGGATACTGAAAGAGGAACTCCCCGGGTTGGTAGGTGCTCAATATGCTACTGGAGATCCATGGAGAAATAACTCCAGAAAGAATAAAGGGATGGAGCCAAAGCAAAAACAATACCCAGTTGTGGATGTGACTGGTGATAGAAGCAAGGCCCAATGCTGTAAAGAGCAATATTGCATAGGAACCTAGAATGTCAGGTCCATGAAAGCAAGGCAAATTGGAAGTGGTCAAACAGGAGATGGCAAGAGTGAATGTCAACATTCCAGGAATCAGCGAACTAAAATGGACTGGAATGGGTGTATTTAACTCAGATGACAATTATATCTACTATTGTGGGCAGGAATCCCTAAGAAGAAATGGAGTAGCCATCATGGTCAAGAAAAGAGTCCGAAATGCAGTACTTGGAGGCAATCTCAAAAATGACAGAATGATCTCTGTTCGTTTCCAAGGCAAACTATTCAATACCATGGTAATCCAAGCCTATGTCCCAATCAGTAATGCTGAAGAAGCTGAAGTTGATGGTCCTATGAAGACCTACAAGACCTTCTAGAACTAACACCCCCAAAAGATGTCCTTTTCATTGTAGGGGACTGTAATGCAAAAGTAAGAAGTCAAGAAATACCTGGAGTAACAGGCAAATTTGGCCTTTGAGTATGGCATGAAGCAAGGCAAAGGCTAATAGAGTTCTGCCAAGAGAATGCACTGGTCATAGCAAACACTGTCTTCCAACAACACAAGAGAAGACTCTACACATGGACATCACCAGATGGTCAACACTGAAATCAGACTGATTATATTCTTTGCAGCCAAAGATGGAGAAGCTCTATACAGTCAGCAAAAACAAGACCGGGAGCTGACTGTGGCTCAGATCATCAACTCCTTATTGCCAAATTCAGACTTAAATTGAAGACAGTGGGGAAAACCACTAGACCATTCAGGTATGACCTAAATCAAATCCCTTATGATTATACAGTGCAAGTGAGAAACAGATTTAAGGGACTAGATCTGATAGACAGAGTGCCTGATGAACTATGGACGGAAGTTTGTGACATTGTACAGGAGACAGGGATCAAGATCATCCCCATGGAAAAGAAATGCAAAAAAGCAAAATGGCTGTCTAAGGAGGTCTTACAAATAGCTGAGAAAAGAAGAGAAGTGAAAAGCAAAGGAGAAAAGGAAAGATATAAGCATCTGAATGCAGAGTTCCAAAGAATAGCAAGGAGAGATAAGAAAGCCTTCCTCAGGGATCAGTGCAAAGAAATAGAGGAAAACAACAGAATGGGAAAGATACAGTAAGTTCTAAAATCATCTACTGGCAGTAGTTTCATTTTATGTAGTTTCCGTATACACAAATATCAGTTATCACAATTTAGGTATATAATACCAGATAATGTGATTCAAATTTCAACTAGCAAAAAGTATTAATTGTAACTGCAGAAAGTGTAAACTCCATGAATAGTCCTTCCGTATCACCATATAAATCACCATATAAATAACCAATGAGAATCATGATAAAGTGACCAATTACATCTCTTCATTCAAATTGTCATTGATTGGTCCCTGTGTACCTGTTATTTTGTTCACACAGAGACAGAAAAATGTGCAGCTGCATTGTCTCATCTCCCACCGACATATTACCCACATGACATTTTACAAAAATGGATAATCAAAAGAAGGGATCTCTAGGAAAGATGAAAGTGTGGCAAAGAAATAAAAAATTATAATGCTGCAGGTGAAATTTGAATGAAAGGTAAATAGAATTATAGATGAAATAATTGGGTATGGGAATGCTGCTGCTGCTGCCATTTGAGAGACTCTGTATTTGCAGCCAGAGGAACTTAGTGAAAATGAAATTATCAGCAAAAAGGAGTAAAGTGGTTGTGACAAAAAGGATAAAGATGTCCCAGAGGAAATGATGCCAAGAAAAAATTCATATCAAAAGAACTCTCAGAGACGTTTCATAACATTGAAAGTGTAAAGTACCATAAAGTATTAGAAGATAATCAAACTTGGAAAGGAATATTACAATTCACAATGGCATAGAAAAATTGCTTGCTTTGTAATATAAGTCATATGATGCAAAAAAAGGCAAGAATTGTTAAAACTATGCTTGTAAGTTTATTTTACAAAGAAATGAAACACTAATTCTCTGTAATGTTTTAAATTATGAGTTAAATTTTACTATTTTTTCATTTTATTTCACATATACTTCTAAAAATAAAAGTTTTTAATGTTGTGACAAACATATCATGTAACAATTGTAATTTTCACCATTGGTTATTTAGCTTGCTTTGTACAGTTTTAGGATACATGGTCATTTTGTGTTTCCACGCTACAAAGTGAGAATTGCCTGAATATTTAATAATAGTCTCAAAATGTAAATAAATCAATGCGTAGATCAACCACTGGCAAAAATAAAAGAGAAACAGGCAAATTTAAGATTATGGTAAGAAAGTCTAACACATGTATCTCAGTAACTGGTGGAAAGAGTATCAAGGAAAATATACAATATGGGAAATTTTAACAACATGATGGATGAACTTGATCTATGTTAAATATATAGAATGCTATATCCAACTATTTCAGACTACATATTTCTTTCAAAGTACATGTAATATTTATCAATATTAACCATATTGTTGTTGTTTAGTCAGTAAGTTGTATCTAATTCTTTTGTTACCCTATGGACAGTAACCTGCCAGGCTCCTCTATCCATGGGATTTTCCAGGCAGGAATACTGGAGAAGGTGGCCATTTCCTTCTCCGGGGATCTTCCCAAACCTGGGATCGAACCTGCATCTCCTATTTGGCAGGCAGATTCTTTACCACTGAGCCACCAGGGAAGCCCAATTAACCATATGTTTTTCCATAATTCAAAGGTCAACAAATTAAAAAGGCTTGACATCATACCAAATATAATCTTTAAGCACAGAAGACTCTAGCTATAAATCAAAAACAAAAAATAAATAATTTCCAAACAAATATTTGGACATTCATCAGCATATTTATATATAACTCAGGGATCAAAAAAGTAATCAAATAAAAATTAGAAAATATGTTTGAACTGAATGATAATAGAAATAACACATATGAAATGTAATATGTTGCAAAAGTCACATTTAGAAAGAAATTTGCCACCTTAATGTTTATATTTTAAAAATAAAGAAGCTAAAAATTAATGATCTAAGCATCATCTCAAGAGCAAATTAAATGTAAACATAAAAAGAGGCAATAATGAAAATAAGAGCACACATGTATGCTACTTTCATTATTTCCTTCCTTTTATGTTTACATATGTATATTTATGTATATATGTATATATATATATAAGCATACATATATACACACATGTATAATCTTTGGTTCTATAAAAACATTAATGAAAGATTAATGTAACTGTTAAGTCTTTAGCAATACTAAGCAAAAAAATAAAAGAGAGAAGCCAAAAATTAGCCATAGAATAACTAAAAAAAGTCCTAGGGAGTATAGAAATATACAAAATAAGAGAGCATTATGAAAAACTTAATGCCAACAAATTCAAAATTTTAGGAAAAAAATGGACAAATTATTTGGAAAAAAAAAATAACTTCTTCCAAAGTTAACCTAAGAAGAAATAGAAAGCCCCAATTCTGCAATATTTGGTTTAAGATTTTAACATATATTTAAATATTTTCCTCAAAGAAAATACCAGACTCAGATAGCTTTACTGATGAAGTTCACGAAAATTTAACACCAACCTTTCACAAAATATTTCAGAAAACTGGGGAATAAAGGAAACTTACTCTAGGAGTCAAACCTGGCCTTCATCATAAACCTGACAAGATAGTAACATTTTTCTTTTTTAATGTAGGGACCAAGCTCTAATGAATATAAAAGAAAAAACACTTAATATATTCACAAAAAGTATCCAAAACTATTGGCAAAGGATTATACATTGCCTTCAAGTTGTTATTTTGGTGGCTCAGATGGTAAAGAATCTGCTTGTAATGCAGGAGACCCAGGTTTGATCCCTGGGTCAGGAAGATCCCTAGAGAAGAAAATGGCTACCCACTCCAGGATTCTTGCCTGGAGAATTCCATGGACAGAAGAGCCTGGTGGGCTACAGTCCATAGGGTCACAAGAATCAGACATGACTGAGCAACTAACATTTTCACTTTCAATGGTGGTTCTAGTTCTAGGGGGAAAAAATCTTGATCCCTACCTCACACAATATGTAAAAATTCCAGAGGATTGTAGATCTATATATAAAAGGTGAAACAATAACGTTTCTAGAAGATAACATAGGAAAGTATGTCTTGTGGTAAGCAAAGACTTCTTAATATAGTACACGATTAGCACTAACCATAAAGAAAAAGAAAAATAAATTGGATTGTGGTAAAATTTAGAACTCTTCATCAAATACACCACTAAGAGTAAAAAAAAAAAAAAAGTAAGCCATGAAATGCTGGAAAATATTAAATAATATACAACTGAAATATGATTTATATATTCCAAAAATTGTAAAGAAATCATATAAATTAAGAAGAAAATGACAGTCCAATAGAAGATTGAGCAAAAGACTTGAATAAACCCTTCAGAAAAAAAGAGGGAAAAAGGATATATCGATACAAATGGCTGATATACATATAAACATTACAGCTTCATTAGTCAAAATGTAAATGTAAATTGAAACCATAGGGAGGTACATTTACATACTTAATGGTTAAAATTAAGACTTAAAATACTAAGTAATCAGTAAAAATATAAAGCAATTGCCTCATAAGCCTCTGTTGGGAGTATAAACTAGTATAACCAAGTAGAACACCATTTGGTATTATCTACTAAAGCTGATCATCTGCCTAATTACTATCTAGCAGTTCCAAATATCGGAGAAGGCAATGGCACCCCATTCCAGTACTCTTGCCTGGAAAATCCCATGGATGGAGGAGCCTGGTAGGCTGCAGTCCATGGGGTCGCTGAGAGTTGGACACGACTGAGCGACTTCACTTTCACTTTTCACTTTTATGCATTGTAGAAGGAAATGGCAACCCACTCCAGTGTTCTTGCCTGGAGAATCCCAGGGACGGGGAAGCCTGGTGGGCTTCCGTCTATGCGGTTGCACAGAGTCGGACACGACTGAAGTGACTTAGCAGCAGTTCCAAATATACCCAACTGTCTGTATACATTCACCAAAAGAAATGTACAGAAGTGTTTATAGCAGAACTATTTGTAATATACAATAGAGAAAAATTAGAAATAAATGAAAGTTTCATTACTATGATTAATTAAAGTATGGCCCATTGATGCACTGGAATTCTGCTCCGCAGTGGACATGAACACTACTGCTAAGTATAGCAGCCTGAATGAATCCCAGAGATAGAATGCTGAGTAAGAAAGAATCAGACACAAATACTACAGACTGTCAAATTTTTCACATAAAATACAAACAGGCAAAACTAATCTTTGGTGATAAATGGAAAAATAGTAGATACCTCTGTAGTATAAAGAGAGGGAGAATGACAGAGCCTTTTGGGGGTGATGTTAATTTTCTGTTTTTTGATCTCTGTGGTGGTTAGAGAGGATGATTACTTTGTAAAAATTTATCAATCCTTTCTGATTTTTGTACTTTTCTATATGTGTATTACACTTTGATAGTGTGATTGCTTATAAAGAAAAGTCCAACATTCAAAAAGAAATGAAAATAAACTCAAAACATAAAAACTTTTAGATGACAAAAGGAAATTTCCTGACATTCCAATGTATCATTTATACACACACACACACACACACGCACAATCTATCCAGTTTTCACAAAAAAAAACATTTGAGTCACTTACTTTGAGCCAAACCTCATCCTCTCTCTGCAGGCTACCTTTTGGCTGCTTACTCCCTTCATCTTCAGGTCCATTTCCACTGGGGACACAGGGAAACCAGCCAATTATGGGTCGGTGCTCTGGTAAATCTGGACGGTATGATGTGCAAACCTGAAATGCAATTTCAACCAAAAATTAGACATGAAGGGTGAGAGACAAGTAAAGATAATGAAACTCCCAGCTCAAAATCAATGTTTTCCTTTTTCTGAATGCCTCATGATGACATTATTGGCAAAAAACTTTTCTCAAGGTAGAATGTCTCAGTGCTCTCTCTTAGCCTCAATATCCAACTTTCCAGGGAGGAAGAACACACATGACAACTTACAGCCCATCGGTGGTCCAGGGACCTTGCTCAACGAATTCTCCTGGCACATTTCAGACAACTGCTCCTAGGATTAGTTAGGGAAATCTGTTCAAGATGATGATTCTGTCCTTAACAGGAAGGATCTTAACAGGCCCAGGAGTGAGACAACCGAGTCAAGGAAACACTAAGATGGGAAAAGGAACCAGGAAAGAGAAATTCCAGAAAAATTTTCCCACTTCACTTGGGGAAAACAGACAAGCTAGACTAAAAGCCGCTTTAGAGAGCTGTTACTAACTCAGAATCACCTAACTTTCCTAACTTCCTACCACTGGGCATCAGAATGCTTGAGAAAGATGCCTTCAGAATTAGCGAAAGGAGAGAGACAGGCATGGCTAACTGGCTGTCCATATCCATACCTCCCTCTTTCTTATTAACAAACTCTAATCTTGGTCAAGGTGACAGTGTATCCAGCTATAAATGCTCATCTCCTCAGGGTCCCTTACAGCTAAGGCTGGTGAAGTGACCTGGATCTGAACAATGGGATGTTGGTAGACGCCTATATTCCTGGAACAGCTCCCGTTTTGCCACTAAAAACAGACTCAGCTCGCATGCATTTATTTCCCTTTGACCTTCCCTCTTCTTCCTGCTTGAATAATGACTTCACACCTGGAGGGCAGTAGTCGTCTCATGAGCTTGAGGAAGAAAACTGCAAGTCAAGTGTGGAAAGAGCCAAAATCTCAGAGACACTTAGGTCCTTGATGAGTTCCTTGACCTGGACCACTAGCCTTGGCTAGTTCCTCAGTCTCTTGGGCTGTCTCCTCAAGGCCAAAAACCAATGATTTGCCTCTGGCCTAAAATACCTAGAGAGCTATTAACAAATCTTACTTCTGTCAAAAATGACTATATTACTTATTGTTATAAAGCATGGAAGAGTATATTTGGCAATGGAAACATCTAGAATAGCATTCAAAAACCAAAGCCCTTAATCTTTGGGTTTCCCTGATGGCTCAGACAGTAAAGAATCCACCTGCATGGCAGGAGAACCACGTTCTATCCCTGGGTTGGGAGGATCCCTGGAGGAGGGAATGGCAACCCACTCCAGTATCTTGCCTCCCACGGACAGAGGAGCCCATTGGGCTATAGTCCATGGGGTTGCAAAGAGTCGGACACAACTGAACAATTAACAATTTCACTTTTTTCACTTAATCTTCTTTTAGGTATTTATAATTCACAGAAGTCAGTCCTCAAAGCTCTCAGAAGATCTTCTATTTACTTAGGTAGATATTCATGGAAAATTGTGTGCCTATGGATTTGATTTAGTACTAATTCTAGAAAGTCTTTAATAATAATAATTTTTAAATCAAATTATATTTTGATCTTTAATATATATTTTAAATTTCACTTGATCCTTGCAATAAACCTTGAGTTAAATGCAAAAGATTTACATATGAGATAATTGGGGCCCAGAGAAGTTGAGTGACTTGCCAAATGTCACTTAGTAATAATCATAATGATACTGATAGATCTAACAGTGTCATCCAAGTGTTCTGACTTTACTGCTCGTTTATCTTCTTTCAAGATAAATTCTTCCAAACTCAAAGCCTAAGTGTAATTTCTGACATGCATATTATAAGGCTAATTGGAGATGCTTTTGTGTACTTTTAAGCCAGTTATTGCATAGTCAAAGGTTCCTAGATGAAAACTAGTGAAGGTAAGTGGGGTGAGGGTTGGGGAGGAGATTTAACTGATAGCCTAGAAGCTTTTCATTTAACATTATTTTATTCTGAGTTCGTTAACTAAATTTGGCATCAAAGTTAGGAGAAAAAAATGTAAGCTCAAGGTCAGTATCTGGGGGAATCACTTAACAATTTTGTTTACCCTTGACTAGTCTTAACTTACCATGGAGTGAGGTGCTCCAGTTACCAAGGAAGCAGGACATTTCTTCTTGTCTTCATGAGAAGAAAAAGCTTGGGTAGCCCACTGATCCAGGTATCCTTTGGGAGTATAGAGGCCACAGTCTACAATGCTGGTTTCCTTCTCAAAAGGCTCACATATTCCATCTCCCTCATGTATATAGCACAGGCTTGGTTCCCCTGTCAAGAAACATTGTTTGACATTTGAAAAGGTATTTTTATATAAGTAAAAATAATTACATTTTTACTCCAGCTGCTAGAGAGAATCCTGTAACTACTAACCAGTCTAATGCCCACCTCAAACATATAGATATCATACCCCTAAAGAAGGATACATTTTCATGGGGAGAATGGTAAAATCCATTGAGATAATAAAAAGTCTACAAAGTGGGTGGGGTTAGGGGAGAAGGAACAGGAAGGAAAAAAGCAGCTGTGGGGTGGATATAGAAAGAAACTTTAAGGAATCATTGAGCAAAGTACTAGGGGAAGCTAGGGGAAGCTAGGTAAAAGAATAAAGGAAATTAAATAGATGGTAGGATGTGATATGTACTTGGAACCTCATCATAGTCTTTGAAATTTTAAATAAAACATTTGAGGGATTTGTTTTCAATTACATTTTTGCTGCTGTATTTCTTCAGTTAACCATGCAATTTGCTCTGAAATGGACAATATGGGCTCCAGGTTTATAAGGGTTACACATCTATTATTGTCTTACAATAACCATGTGAGGTATGTATTTTTTGTTTGTTTCATCAATAGACAATCTGAGACTCCATGATTATAAGTGATTTGTCAAAGTTCCCTTGATGCAGAAGCAGTACTGCTTGGCTTTGAGCCAGGCTTACAGGAAGCAGGTTCAGGGGCTTTCTCTTACTCCACAGTACCTCAACCAAGGCAGAGAGACTGTCTTCAGGAGCAAATGTGTGAGTAATGAACATATGAGAACAATCACTGGGTCTGTAAAGCAAGCTATAATTCCTTGGACAAGGTCCTTACTTGCTTGTAGGATAACTTCTACTACGTGGATAGTCCTCACTAACTATAGATATATAAACTGCGTGGGTTTACATATCTTCAGTAACTTCAGTAAACTTCAGTCATGTCCAACTCTTGGGGACCCTATGGACTGTAGCCTGCTCTGTCCATGTAGGCTCCTCTGTCTATGGGATTCTCCAGGTAGGAATATGGAGTGGGTTGCCATGCCCTCCTCCAGGGGATTGTCATGGCCCAGGAATCAAACCCATGTCTCCTGTGTCTCCTGCATTGCAGGCAGATTCTTTACCCCTGAGCCACTTGATATGTAACTTAGCTTTCTTCAAATGTAAAAACCTGAGATGCAGTTATAAAGCCATTTATTTATTAAGTATTATTGCCCTGTCTACCCCTATTAGTAACACAATTCTAATTCTTCATTTCTACCTAAAATAATAGGACACGAAAATAAGATCAAGATTTAAAATAGATCAACCCATAGCTACATGGGCTTTCTAGGTGGCACTAGTGGTAAATAACCCACCTGCCAATGCAGGAGATATAAAAGGCACCAATGTGATCCCTGGGTTGGGAAGATCCCCTGGAGAAGGACATGGCAACCCACTCCAGCATTCTTCCCTAGAGAATCCCATGGACAAAGGAGCCTGGCAGGCTATAGTACATATGGTCACAAAGAGTCAGACACGACGAAAGCGACTGCATAGGTCCACATTCAGTAACATCACTAAAATTAACTGTTACTATTCCATTCTTTTAATTTTAAATTCTTTACAGAAATACCACAGGACTGCTTCAGTAATTTTTCAACTGTTCATCAACATGTAGTTACTAATTATTTTCCTTCATAATCTCTTCAAGTCAAAGACGCTTCTCTAGTAAATCTATCTCTACTTGCCAGGGGTATGCTCCTGTTCCGAGGACTTGGTTCTGAGCCTATTTTGGGTTTTCAACTCCTGTATGCCATTAAATCCAAGGCCTTTCTAAGTTACTCCCCAAAGCCAATATATGTGTATTTGGAATGACTTTTCCATGATTGTTCCATATATATATATATATATATATATATATATATACACACACATGCATATATATGTATAGTTTATATGTTTATATAGTTTATATACATACATACATATATTCATACATATGCATATATGTAGAGTTTAATATGTATGTGCATATTTTGAATATACACATATGTACATATGAATGTGTTTGTTTTATAATATATATTTTATGACATTTTTATAATATACATATGTATACATGTCTTATTTTTCTATATAATCCAGTGACAGTCTCTCCTCGCTTCTTCTCTATTTTTTGTTTACCATCAACTTAAAAATTTTGCTTCTGTTTCTTCAAATCAATGCAAAAATAGCAGACCACTTTTATAACACACTTCACAATGGTTCCTTCAAACTTAGTCTCGAGAAATGATGGAACAGAACTATATGCTTAGCATATGCTATGAGCTTTAGAGCCATATGCTATAGAACTAAATACTATGAGCATATTACTAACTGAAATAAATATCTAGCTGTGGAATAGACCATTTTAACTTTGCCACGTAAAGCTAAAATAATTTAACTATGATCTTCCTGGAGTTGGAGGGTAAAGGAATATGAACCAAATTTAATGGAATTAAATGTGATGGAAACAAAGTAAGGTCCACTTTTAAGACAGATGAGATGAGCTGCAGTGGCAAAGGCTGTGTGTGTGTGTGTGTGTGTGTGTGTGTGTATGTGTGTGTTTGTGTGTGTGTATCATGAGCCCATTATGTGAAAAAAGGAATGATGCAAACAGAGATGGCATTAACAAATACTGGTATACAGAAGAGGGGAGGTAATCAGTTTAGTGTATTTTACACAGCCAGACCGTATCTGGAGTATTGAATTCCTTTCTGGGCATTGACCACAGAAAGCATGCCAAGTTAGGGTAAATAGGAAAGGGCCTGGAAACCTAATCACATCAGGGGATGTTTGGACTGGAAAGGAGAATAATGGGGAGGCATTTCAAATATCTGAATGGTAGTCAAATAAAACAGGGGAAAAAAATGTAACCTCTGTAGTTTCATAGCAAGGAAAAAGCACTTGATTAAGAATTAGGAAAGCTGAGTTCCAATGCTGGCTTTGTAGACACTTCATTATATGCCCATGGACAAGTCACTAAAATGCTCTGAACATCAGTTTCCAAACCAGAAAGGGGGAGAAGAATTTTATAATAGATAAAGCCACTTTTAAACAGAATGGTCTTTCAAGGTGCAATCTTTACTGCTAGATGCATGTAAGAAAAGCTCGAGAACTGATACAGCAATTTCTATAAGGTAAAGAGGCTGCACATATGAAGGGATCAGGGTCTCTATTAGACTTGTGCTATACAGAGGGCACTGAACATAGTTTGTTATACGGATAGATGTAAGACCACTAAGATTTTATAATTTTATTATTCTGCTCAGGGAAGCAGGAGCATTTGTGTGTTCTTGTGGTATTTAATACCTTAATAAATTATACATAATTATAATCATATCCAACTTTGTCTTGAAATTTAGAAACATTAAAATATTGTTAAATGCACTGCTTTAAAAAATAACTTTGCTGAGTAAATATGTTCCACAGAATTACTTCAATGTATGCACATAGGAGGGCTTCCCTGATGGCTCAGATGGTAAAGAATCCGCCTGCAATGCAGGAGACCCAGATTCGATACCTGGGTCGGGAAGATCCCCTGGAGAAGGGAAAGGCTACCCACTCCAGTGTTCTTGCCTGGAGAGTTACATGGACAGAGGAGCCTGGCAGGAGACAGCCCATGGGGTCACAAAGAGTTGGACCTGACTGAGCGACTAAGTGTGCATGCTCATAGGAATGAAAAAATAATCTACAAAGAAGCCTGTTGATGGCTTTAATCAAAATCAGGGAAAGTGTTCTGGAGGGCCTTCCTGTGTGGCAAGAGTCTAGAGTCAATGGCACCTAGCGATAACATTACCAGTGATATTCCCGGATTAAGAAATTCTGTGTGTCACTCTTCATAATTTTATCTACTAAACACAGACACCAAGAGATATCTTGTACTCTCTTTGGCTTAAAACATGTCCCATCATCATTTTTATGTTGAATCTGTGATTGTGCTACTTGGCTGACAGTCTGATGTTAGACATGAGGACCCAAGAGCAATCTTTGGTAACATTAATCTAGCAGGCCAGGTAACTTAGTAGTTTAACATGTGGATTTGCTTCCCTGGTTCAAATCCTGACTTCATCACTGCCAGCTGTGTAAGAGAAAGCAAGTTATTTAAGCTCTCTGTGCCTCTGTTCAGTCTCCTTATATTTATTGTAGGGATTAAACTGGATAATATATGTGAAACAGTTAGTACCAGGCACATAACAGACACAGAAAATGTTATCATTATTACCACTAAATTACACATTGCCAGATATCAAGGGATCACAAGAGTAAGAATTGGAGACACCTCCAAACATAGGATATAAACCTGGGCAGGTGCTCCTAAACTCACCTACACAGTTGAAACCTTCCTCTAACTCACATGCCCTTGAGCAGCCGTCTCCATTCAAAAGGTCTCCATCATCACACTCTTCTCCCAGGTTCCTACAAGGTAAAAGTATACATTCTGATATACAAACACACACACTTGTATACATAAAATGATTTTTCTCTTGTAGTTAACATCATTTTAAAAAGTATTTAGTTAGTTTTGGTTGCTGTGCCGGCTTTTCTCTAGTTTTAGGGAGCAAGGGCTACTCTCTCAGTGTGGTGTGTGGGTTTCTCATTGCAGCGGCTTCTCTCATTGTAGAGCACAGGGTCTAGGGTGCGAGGGCTTCTGTAGTTGCAGCTCCCAGGATCTAGAGCACAGGCTCAATAGTTGTGGTACGTGGGCTAAGTTGCTCTGAGGCATATGGGATCTTCCTGGATCAGGGAACCCATGATCTCGCATGAACCCATGAACCATGTCTCCTGCATTGGCAGGCAGGGCCTTCCAATGTCACAAGAACAAAGTATGACACTCTATAGAGAGGTGGTATAGGCAGAGTTCAAAGGAACATTTTGATAAGGAGCTTTGTGAAGCCCAGTAGCCAAGCAGGTGTCACTACAGATGAAGCTGTTTCAAGGCTCAGGCTAGAATGTACAATGTCAGATTAGGAAGATGGCCCTTATCTTGTTCTGCCCCAGAACCCCAGACAGATGTGGCATCCTGGGACATGAGAATCTTAATTGGAGGACTGCTGTAGGAGATGCTACAACATAAGATCAAATGTTTTGTTCAAGCAGGGCTCTCTCTGGGTAGTAATGGTCACCTAGTCCTGCAGACACCTTAATTAGTGGGCAGCAGGTTTAAAATGAGGTAGCCATTGAAAACATCAACAACAACCAGATTTGTTCTGTGCACACGTTGAGTCATCGCTAGGTGATAGGGACAAAAGTGAAAGTGAAGTCACTCAGTCGCATCCAACTCTTTGCAACCCCATGGACTGTAGCCCTCCAGGCCCCTTGGTCCATGGAATTTTCCAGGCAAGACTACTGGGGTGGGTTGCCATTTCCTTCTCCAGAAGATCTTCCTGACCCAGGGATCAAACCGAGGTCTTCTGCATTGCAGGCAGACACTTTTACCGTCTGAGCCACCAGGGAAGCTCAAAATAGGGACAAAGTTGGTGATTAAGTAGTTAATTCCACTAGGGGATTGTATGTAGAAAAATATGGGTGACCCCTGTAAGTTACTGATTACTCAGTTGAGCAGTTTTCAGTTCAGTTCAGTCGCTCAGTCGTGTCTGACTCTTTGCAACCCCATGAATCGCAGCACGCCAGGCCTCCCTGTCCATCACCAAATCCCAGAGTTCACTGACTCACGTCCATCGAGTCAGTGATGCCATCCAGTCATCTCGTCCTCTGTCATCCCCTTCTCCTCCTGCCCCCAATCCCTCCCAGCATCAGAGTCTTTTCCAATGCGTCAACTCTTTGCATGAGGTGGCCAAAGTATTGGAGTTTCAGCTTTAGCATCATTCCTTCCAAAGAACACCCAGTACCGATCTCCTTTAGAATGGACTGGTTGGATCTTCTTGCAGGTTTACTTAACCACAAAACCAAGCTGGCTTGCTTAGCAACAAAATCATGCAACAGAAGCACGAGACACTGCCCCCAAATGATCAAATAAGTGTTGTCATGAGACCCACATCCTGCCCAGTAAGCTCAGTAAGCTAATTATCCCTAGAACATTCTCTCTGCACACATAAAAAACAATAATTTGCAGACCAAGCTTGATCAAGTAGGGACAAGAAAACTCCCCTGCTCAACCAGGAGGAAGAGCTGATGATGGAAGCATGGCATCTACTCAAGAAAGACAAAGAAGTTCTTCTCCCCCTCCCCACTTTTCCTTTGATTATAAAACTGGAGCCCAGTAAGTTCTCTGGTTGAGAACCTTCACCACTACTGCCTCCTGCCAATCCTTGCCAGCTTATAAGTCTTACAAGCATCCTAATCTAATAAATCACTTCTTATCTATCACTTTGCCTATTGCTGAATTCTTTTCTTTGCTGAGACGTAAAGGACTGTGGTACTGGAGCTCTTGCGAGCCCCTGAAATGGTTTCACAGGGAGATATTTAATTGAGATGGGGGGGGGGAGGGTAAGCTGAGACTGAGGCAGAAGGTGGCCTGAGCAAACTAGCAAGGTTTGGGTATTGAAGTGATCTCAGTCTCTTGGATCTATTTCTGAAGTCTGGGAACATTTGGTGTTTATGCTACTATGAAAAGGAGTAGACTTACACTAAAGCTTAAGAATCTTAGAAGATTGAGAAGACAAACAATATTTAGTAATTACTAAACAATGGGATAAAACCCCAAGAAAGGCTAATAGATTGCTTTCAATTAGGCCTTCAAGATACAAGATATTTTTACTTGATCTGGAAAGCTAAAAACAAGCCATCTTATTAGGATACAGACTCTGAGACAAATTACAGTACCTGGGCTTCCAGTCTTTTACTCCCAGCAGCTTTATATAAACAACATATTAGGTGAGCTAAGCATTTAGAATAGATTAATATAGGGTGGTCACTGGGACATGGGAATATTCAGTGAAAAATTTTGGCAAGTGCCTGGCAAATCAGAATGAATTAAGTTGATATCACTAAAGGGCATAGAGAAAGACCATAAAGAAAGCTGAGCACTGAAGAATTGATGCTTTTGAACTGTGGTGTTGGAGAAGTCTCTTGGGAGTCTCTTGGACTACAAGGAGATCAAACTAGTCAATCCTAAAGGAAATCAGTCCTGAATAGTCTATGGAAGGACTGATGCTAAAGCTGAAGCTCCAATACTTTGACCACCTGATGCAAAGAACTGACTCACTGGAAAAAGACCCTGATGCTGGGAAAGACTGAAGGCAGGAGAAGAAGGGGACGACAGAGGGTGAGATGGTTGGATGGCATCACTGACTTGATGGAAATGAGTCTAAGCAAGCTCAGGGAGTTGGTGATGGACAGGGAAGCCTGGTATGCTACAGTCCATGGTGTCGCAAAGAGTCAGACATGACTGAGAGATTGAAATAACTAACTAACTAAAGGGCAACAGGAAAAGGAAGGTAGTATGTTAAGAAATCAAAAGAGTGATTCCATTTTTACCTTGGTGCTTTTATAGAATAGTTGTAAATTGCATTGCAATGAGGTCTTCCAGGGATCAAATGAGCAACTGAAGCTCATAAAGCTATAGTGACTTTCCTTGGGTCATAAGACAGGCAATTGATCCAAAAGATACCCTCACATCCTCTTTTAGCATCATTTGGCAATAACCTTCTCCACCATGAATTCCTTCCCTGAATCACTGCCCAGCACTTGTTCTCTGAAACCTGAAGAAGATCCCCACAGAATCAGCCCCAATATCTTGGTACTAAATGAAAGTAGGTCCATCCTTAACTATGTAGAGATGTGAATGACCCCTCAAGATCACTACCAGGTCCCAGATTTTGTTCAATACCAGAATCACACAGTGCCTTGCCCCTTTCACTTCCCAAACCAGTCTCAAGGTGAACCCTCATGGTCCGAGCAAGGCGGGACATCCTCTGACACCCAGCCCAAGGCACCCAGTATGTCCTCACCTTGCAACCTTCCCATCTCCACAGTAAGGAGCTCCATGGATGTGGCTCAGAGGAGGTGAAGCTTCTCCCAGTTCTGCTCCAGCTGCAGCTTGAACTTGGTACCGATACATCTGCCCAGGCATGACCTCCCTGTGGAAACCAATGGGCTGTAACCATACATCTGGGAAGTGGAGCAGGCCCTGGGTCTTTTTCAGATGGTGTGAAGGAATTTTAAATAAATATTACAGGGAATATAAATGTTAAACATGTGCCATGTTGTTTGAAACAAAGAGCAGGGCATATAGTCTGACAGAGCATTTGAAACCATATTCATCTCTGTATTCCCAGTACCTTTTATATAGTCAATGTACAACAAGTGGTTGTTTAGTGAACGCTGAACCAACTAACAGTCCTACACAATCCAGGAGGATGGTATTTCGAGCATATCTTTACCATGTTACATAAACACACACACACAAACCCACCAACTTTGAGAGCCTCGTCTTCTGTATCACTGCATGTGTGCGTACATGCTAAGTTGCTTCAGTCATGTCCACCTCTTTGTGAGCCTATGGACCATAGCCAGCCAGGCTCCTCTGTCCATGGAATTCTCCAGGCAAGAATACTGGAGTGGGTTGCTGTGCCCTCCTCCAGGGGATCTTCCTGATCCAGGGATCAAACCTGTGTCTCATGTCTCCTACGTTGGCAGGCAGGTTCTTTACCACTAGCCCCACCTGGGAAACTCCTCTGTATCATTGAAATGATTGTAAAGCTGAAGATGAAAGCTTCAGAGTTTGGGCTCAGCAAGGCCCTTCTTGGGTCCGTGAATCATAGTTTTCTTGTCTCTCAAGAGAATTCTTGTCTTGAGGAGACTGAATGCTTATGAGGAAAAGCAACTTTCTCCTAGAAGGAGATGAGAAAATCTTCCATCCTTATTTTAGGGATGCAAGAAATTCCACAACTGGAAATGCATTAAATGACTCCTCAGCTCCAAAATACATATAAACCAGGAATGGAGTTTTATCAATTGACACCAGAGATGGAAGGAGTTTATTGGACTATCTGGAGCCCAAGAGCACTAATCAAGTGGAGACTGTGAGAGACTGAATGTTTGCAAGGGGGCCAGTGGTGTGGGGGTTGGAGGGGAGTTGCTGGTTCCAAAGATGAATTCTGCCTTCAACTTAATTTTTATCTAACGCTTACCCTAATTGGAAAAGTACCACTAGAGTCAAGCTAGAATGGGAGTGACTTAGGAGAATAGGATCTCAAAGGGCTATTGGTTCTCCCACAAGAGGTACCCACAGATGTCCTGCCAAAGCCCTCTCTGCTTTAGCACACTCTTCAACTCAACCACAAAGCTTCTACTCTTCTGCTTGATGCTGCAAGCAGCAAACAGGAAATGTCACAGGGTTTCAAAAACACCTTTAAACATCTCTGTACTGGTTTTTAGTTATTTTAATAGGAAAGACACCTAAATATTAAAGACTTTTAAATTTCCAAATTAGTTTTCTGTAGGGAAGCACTCTTTTCATAAGACTGCCAGGTATTTCAAAAGCAAAACAAGTTTTATATCCTAATCAATTCTGATGGCTCCCCTTTCACAGGGAGGTTTCTGTCTGACTTCTCATCCAGCCATGCATAAAAGTCTTACACTGATCTCTAGCTGGTAAAGGATTGGAAAGAAGCATCAGGACATGTTTACGCTTCTTGGGGAGAAAACTCAGCAGCAGGTAGCCCCAATCTTCAATGAGCTGAGTTTGTAAAAGTAATGTGTTACTAAGGAACCAAAATGAGATTTAGTCAGAAAATTGGATTTTATTCTTGAGTTTGCCACTTACTAGCTCTGTTCAACAAAATTAAAGTTAAGCCTTAGTTCTCTCATCTATAAAATAGAATATTATTATCCTTAAATGTTTTTTGTGTGTAAGTGTATGTGTGAGAATGTGTGTATATCAAGTTAGATAATAAATATCATTAAATAGCTCATGCTTTGAAAATCATGAAGTTAAAAAATATCACTAGATAGCTTATATTTTGAAAATCATGATGAGGGAACACAAAACTTGACTTACTAAATGTAACAAAAATAACAATAAAAAATTATTTAAAAAGATAAAAAATAACATTTTAATTGGCTTACTAAAGAAAGTCCCCCTAAATAACATTTTTTTTCTTTTCAGACCTGTCCCATGATCTATCCTCCCATTTGCATGAACTTTTTGACCATTTCACTATCCTCTAGTTCTAATTCAGAGAGCAAGTATGGAAAGAAAATTGCAGTAAAATTCAAGGTGAACGCTTTTCTTGACTCATTTGTAACTATGGCAGACTGAAAAGTGGCCACAAATTCTTCCCATCCCAGATGTATGCCTTTCTGTGATGTGACTTTACTGTTTCTCTCATTAAGAGATAGAATCAATTTTGTCACCACCAGAATCTGAAATTCTTTGTGATCTGTTTTGACTAGTGAAATGGTATCATGAGTGATACAAGCAGAGGCCTGAAAAGTATGAGAATTTGGGGACTTGCCCTTCCTGCTTCTGGAAAGCCTTCTACCACCATGAGGACTTCCTGGGTGGCATGAGTGGTAAAGAACCTGCCCACCAATACAGGAGACATAAGAGATGCAGGTTCCATCCCTGGATGGGGAAGATCCCCTGGAGGAGGAAATGGCAACCCACTCCAGTCATCTTGCCTGGAGAATCCCATGGACAGAGGAGCCTGGCGGTCTACAGTTCATAGGGTTGCAAAGAGTCAGATATGACTGAAGCGACTGAGCACGGCGAAGCACCATGAGGACAAGCCCAGGCAAAGCCTCCCAGTGAAGGAGACATGTGGAAAGAGAACTTCATCCTCCCAGCCAGGCCAGCATCTTAGCGGAGCTTCATGTGTGCATGAGGTCATCTGGGGCCATGTAGCCTTGGTCAAGCTGGTCCGGATGAGTGCACCCAGCCAACACACAGAACCATGAGAAATGTGTTTGTTGTTTTAAACCACTATGCTTTGTGATGATTTCTCATGTGGCAAAAACTAACCAATACAGCACCTCTGATAAAACTTTTGTTTTACCCAGAGTTCTGCCCTCAGGGCAGCCTCTGAAAAAATTATAAGGTGAGGAAAATTTGCCTTTGGAGATACCAGCCTCCTACTTTTGAATTCTTTAAGCCAATGATCTTATCTTAGTCTGTGTCCCCTCCACTGAGCACACAGTGCCAGGAGCACTGAAGAACACTAAATGTAGGAAGAACAGAAGAAAAAGAAAGAGAAGGGTTGTAAGAGAAGGAAAGAGAGAAGGAGGGAGGGAGGAAATAAAGGAGGAGTGAAAAATGAAATTCATGAAAGTATAGTGTTTCAGGAACCCTAGGCTTCTCTGCTTAGCTGTGGAAGAGGTGACTATAACCTTTGAATGATATAGGAGCTGTGGCAGATTATTTAAAAGTTGCGGCAAAGATCAAAAATCAGATGGTGTCACCAGATAGGAGTATCTGACTCTGATCAACTTATTTCTGGCAATTACTTTCAGCCCAACTGAAACATACATGCATGTTGCATCTGACTCTTTGCAACCCGCAAAGAGTTGCAAGGCTCCTCTGTCCAAGGGATTCTTTAGGCAAGAATACTGAAGTGGGTTGCCATGTCCTTCTCCAGAGGATCTTCCTCACCCAGGGATGGAATCCAGGTCTCCTGCACTACAGGTGGATTCTTTACCATCTGAGCCACCAGGGGATACCAACATATCATTCACGGACCTCTTTTGTCCATAATCATAACGATGGCATCATCAATCAGGACATCCACTTTCCCTTTTCTGGGAAATATTTTTGTTCATCTCAGAGATGCCACTTTAGAATAAAAGCCCCTCCGAGGGTCTGAATGTTTCTCCAAATAAGGGCATGTTGGAATGTAAAACAAACAAAAACAAAGAAACGCAACAAAGAAAAAGGAAGCAAAACCCACTTCCAAAGCCTCAGGAGGCCCCACGGTTTAGAAAGCCCTGCTGCCCAACTCACGTGTCTGTGAACTTCCGGAGAGGATGCGTCACCACCACAGGCAAGCCACTGGCAAATGGGGGCTCACGGAGGACCTGGTATTTCACAGGCCTGCAGCCAGAACACAGGGGACTGTGGGGCTGAGAAGTCAGGAGAGCTGCGTCAATCTCCATCCGCTCATCAAAGGTGTAGACTTTCACCCCCACGACCTTCCCATCAACATGTAGTTTGATAGTGAGCGGTGTGTCACAGAAAGTGTCCAAGGGGCCCAGGTGCACAGACTTCTGGTGTTCCAGCAAGATCTCCGTGTCAAAGAGCACCGGGGAAGAGCCCATGGAGAGGTAGGTGACCCATAGGGTGAGAGTGTCAGCTTGGACTGGGTGCTGAAAGAGCAGCTCCAGGCTGCAGCCTTCTGCAGGGCAGGGGACCGTCATGTTCATGTGGTACAGGTGGAGCTCGGGACTCCAGGCCTGCAGGCTCGGTTCACAAGGCCGATCCACGTCCGGAGGCCCTGAGGGAGACGAGCCAAAAGACAGATGCATCAGGAACCACCAATAAAAATCTGAAAATGAGTCACCCCTATCAATAGTCAGGAAAGAAAATGAAGAAGAAGAGAATTTTGAGCATATTCTTATAGGAACTGGTCAGCTTAGTAGGTTGGGGGATTTTCCTAGCAATAATACTGGAGTGGGTTGCCATTTCCTCCTCCAGGGTATCTTCCTGATCCAGGGATCAAACCTGCATCTCCAGCAGCTCCTTTATTGGGCAGGTGGATTCTTTACCCCTTGAGCCACCTAGGAAGCCCTTACTGAAGATAAAACTCTAATGATTCTAAAGCACTCTGCTCCAAATCACCTCTGTCTGGGGCCCTTTAACAAGAGAAACCCAGCATGGCACTGAGAATGGAGTGACCCCAATCCTAAGTGGAAACATGAGGCTGATGGAGATAAGGTAAGCCTTAAAGAATCCTTGAGCAGGACTTCCCTGGTGGTCTAGGACTTAAGAGTCTGCCTGCCAATGCAGGGACACAGGTTCAGTCCCTGGGTGGGGAAGATTCCATATGCTTGGTACAACTAAACCCATGCACCACAACTCCTCAGCCCACGCTCTAGACCCAAGCTCTGCAACAACAGAAGCCACCGCAATCAGAAGCCTGAGCACCACAATGAAGAGTAGCCCCTGCTCGCTGCAACTAGAGAAATCCCACATGCAACAGTGAAGACCCAGCACAGCCAAAAATAAATAAATAAATAACTTTAAAATATTTTTAAAATTAAAAAAAAAAGAATTCTTGAGCCAAGAAGAACTATTTGTACTTAGTTTATTAATAATTTATGATAAAGCAATGCTTCTGAAGCCCTATTTTATTAATAAGGCCAATGTTTTTTTCAGGCTGTTGCTACACTGTTTAACTGTTGCTCTTCACAAAACTTTGATTCCCTAAGATCATACCTTAGAAAGCCTTCCAAAGGACTGTAAGTCAAACTTTAAAACCATACACTGAAATTTCCCCTTTAGTTCAGATATGTGTAAGGCAGGAGATCAGGAAACTGCCCGGAGGAAATAGAAACACTTTTCTTTAGTAGAAGAAAAAGGAGATTCAGTAGCCAGGTAGCCAAAAATGTAATGGTGAAAAATCAAAGATTGCTAACATATTAAGGTCATCTCTGTGGAAATAATCTATATACAAGGTGGTTTCCTTTTATATCCCACAAAGGGAATTAAAAGAAAACTGCTAAATTAAAAAAAACGTAGTTCAGCTCTGCTTGGTGCTGTGCATTAGCTGTGTGACTATGGCCAGTCTCTCTAAGCCTTCGTGTCCTCATTTATAAAACAAGGCCTATTTAACCCTGCCTTACTTAGTAGTTCCTGGTGGCTCAGCTGGTAAAGAATCTGCCTACAGTGCATGAGACATGGGTTTGATCCCTGGGTTGGGAAGATCCCCTGGAGAAGGGAAAGGCTACCTACACCAGTATTCTGGCCTGGAGAATTCTGTGGACTGTATAGTCCATGGAGTTGAAAAGTCAGACAGGACTGAGTGACTTTCACTTTCACTTACTTAGTATAGAAGATCTGTACGATGTTTCATAGGAATATTTGCAAACTATATGTGCAAAAATAGAATGACTTATCCCTTCAGGATTTGGAAAACAATGTTCCATATCCCAGAGGAAATAAGTTCAAATGTGTGTGTGTGTGTGTGTGTGTGTTACATCTTTCAGTCCCTATTGTTTTTTCCCTATATTGTGAATCCATTCATTCATTAACTCAATAAAAATTGACTGTATACCTCTTTTATATCTAGCACTAAACTAGGTATCAGAGATTGAGTAATGAACAAGATAAAGATACTGACCACATATATCTTACTGTAGGGTGATAGGTGCAACAGTAAATAAAGAGGTGTAATTTCAAGTGGTAATGTCATCTCTGAAGAAAAATAAAGGAGGAAAAAGGACTAGAGAATGATGGGGTGAGACTGGGGGCTATTTCAGATCATGTAGCCAGGGAAGTTCTCTCCAAGAAGATGATATTTAAGCAGGGAATATATCTGGTTCAATTTTCTAATCTTTATAGTACTCATAATGTAGTTGGTGATCAATAAACGTCCAATAAGTATCATTAAATACATTTTGATCATATCTGTGTTTGTGTGTGTTCTGCTTGGGAGTCAATTCCTTTCATTTTATATATTTAAAATATGACTTGATTCTTCACCTGTTCAAAACAAAGGAATACCAGTATTTCCCAGCAGTATTTTCCAATAGTCATCCCCAAATACTAGCAGACTGCAGGCCCTTGGAAGCCAACTCCTCAACAGTAGCACTGTCTGTCAGAAAGTTTTTATTATGATCTCATCTGAAAAGATGGAGTGGAGGCCCTAAAAGCTAATTTGGTTTGCTTGGAGACACAATACAAGAGTTAGAAACCAGAACTTCTAATTCCTTTCACCTCTACCAGATAACTTTAAATTTTTCCAAGAATTAAAAAGGAAAAAGTACAGGGCCAGACAGTCAAATAGGCATTAAAACACTAGTGCAGGACAAACTGTTTGCCACAAGAATGGCCTTTTATGAAATGCCAGTCTCTAAATGAGTCCTGTGCCGTGCCAATGTAAATTTTATAGTCACTTTCCATTCTTCCCTGAAAACTCATTTGAAAAAAGTCCTATATGATCAGTCAGGTCAATTGTCTCCCTCCAGATTTCTCCTTCAGGCTCCTGTTGTTTGAGTAACTGGGAGCCCAAGGGGACATGGTAGATACTTAGACCAACGTTCTCCTTTTTTTCTTATCAGAGTCAAGATTGCAAACTAACTCAAATAGGACCATGCCCAACACATCTGATTGAATTGTTTTACTCAAGAGAAGATGATGACTAGGTAAGCGCTGATGGTTTGATGGACCAAACAGGACAGTCATAATGGAAAAAGTCAAGCCATTCATCAGAAGATGCTGAAACTCATGTCAACAGCATATTTGGGACTTGAATTGGGATAGCATTCATGCTCTAATTTGCTGTAAGGCACTGATACACGTATGTGAGTGAATATGTAACTGAGAAGTTGGGGGGTGGGACAGGAAAGGGGACAACAGCTAAAAACATTTTCCCCTCCCAGAGCCTAGCTTAGATCACATCCAAAGCACAACCAGCACCACAGGTTAATAGACTCATAAAATAGCATAGATGAGAACGATGAGTTTGGAACACCTAGTCCACCCCACCCCCACCCCAGCTGGCTCAGTAAGTGTGCATAAGTGTTTCCTGACAGAGGCAGGGACGAGATCAGCTTACGTCATCCTGTGGCAAGGCTGTTCCATGGGCTGGCGGGCACAAATAGCATGATGTGCTGGAGCCAGCTCATCCTGAAGTCGTCCCCAGAGTTCTCCTCCCTCGGTCCCCCATCTGTCCTCTGACTCAGCACAGCCACCACCACCTTAAGCACAGGTGGGCCATCCGCACAAAGATCCCAGCCAGAGTCACTTGCAGATCCCTGGAGGTTTCCAGCAAACCATACACACAGACACACACACACACGCACACTGCCTTATTCTCACTGCCACCACTTCACCCTTTACCTCCACCCCCATTCTCAGTGGCCACCAAGGTGTAAATGAAAAAGCCATGGTCCTTTACCCACGGCCTCCTCTGGAGTCCAGTAACCTGAGGAGTCACACACACGCTGGGAGGAAGCCGTGTGCACGTACTGACGGAACGTGCCATCTTCAGTGCAGGCGCCACACACGCTGCCCGGGGCCCTGCGAAAACAACGCGGGGGGTGGAGACGGGAAGAATAGGTCAGATGGACTGGGACAACAAAATTCAGATGACTTTTGGGGCAGGGAAGTGACAGTGGGTATGGAGGCCCTGGGGGGTAACTGGGAACACAGCTCTTTCGCAACTCACTCCCTTCTTGTATAGACCTCACCTTTGCAAAATTCAGAGTGACATGAAAATCTCAAGGTTATGAAGCAGAAGAATTTAACTAAGTCATAAAGGAGGCCTGTGGAGATGAAAGAGGACTTCTATCCCAGCAATGGTCAACACAAAATAATTACAATCTGAATCTTTCAGCATAAAACAGCTTTTTTGCTGATTCTCAATAAGTCAGCCAGAGGCTCCTTGCATTCCCCTGAGTAAAACGAACAGCAGTTTTCACAGTAAACTTACTAGCTATATGTGGTCTTATGTTTTAACACTCCACTTTTTAATCACACATGTAAGGGTCATGTGAAATATAATGCCTCTTGGTTCTCCAACACCTATGGGGATATGCCTAAATTCCTGATCATGACCCAAGATCCTTCAGAGAAGAGCTCTAGCCTTACCTCCTTCAGTTTCTTCATGAATTTTATGTTCCCATCACAATAACAAATCACCACTTCACAAAAACATCCTACCCATCACACAGTTCCATGAAACATGATGTACTCTCTCCTGCTAAGTCAACTTTCCAAGCTTCTTTATTTAGCAAGCTCCTATTCATCCCTCAAAACCTATGCAAGTGTATCCCCTGCAATGGTACTTAGCCTGACTCCTCTGGATGACCAGCACTCTCCCCTCTGGGCACCCACTACATCTTCTAGCTCCCATCTTGGGACACTGATATTTGGTATTGACAATCCCCATTCCCATTCCTTCTCCTGGAGGGGTTCCAGGCTGAGCTCTATTCTTTCTGTGCCTAGCAGTTAGGACAGAGACTGGTCTAAGCGGTCCCTCAGTGAGAGCTTGTTCTGTGGGCATCCTTGAGACTATTAATAAGACTATGAAGAGCTCTTCAAGCACCATATCTTGAAGAGTAATGTAAATAGCTAAATAGCAAGGGTAAATCACTTGATGAAGCCTGTTTCTGATACTTAGAATTTTTTTTAATTTATTGAAGTCTCAGTTCGGTTCAGTCACTCAGTCGTGTCTGACTCTTTGCAACCCCATGAATTGCAGCACGCCAGGCCAGCTGTTATATAATATTATATAAGTTCTAGATATATAAACAGTGATTCAGTTTTAAAGGGTATACTCCATTTACAGTGATTATGAGATATTGGCCATATTCCCCATGATGTACAGCATATCCTTGTAGCTTATTTTACACGTAATAGTTTGTGGAAACCCCACTGTGAATGATCCATCTGCAAACAGAGGTACCGAATCAAGGTCTCTCAAGAAGCAGCAAGAGAAAAGTAAAATCCAATAATATGATAGAAAAACAGTATTGTCAAATAAGGGTAATGACTGTGCTACTGAAAGGTTGCTGCTGTGAGCTGTGTGTTACGCCGGGATTCGTGACCTCCGGAAGAGAGGATTTTGATTTGGGGTCAGAGACCAGGCTCGACTACTTGGACCCTTTTCTGTAGCAAAGTTCTATTAAAGTATAACAGAGATTGGAAAAGCTTCTGACATAAACATCAGAAGGGGACAGAAAGAGTGCCTGCTTGATAGTTTTTAACAAGGTGTTTTATGCTTGTTTAAAGTGAAAGTCACTCAGTTGTGTCCAACTCTTTGTGACCCCATGGACTACACAGTTCATGGAATTCTCCAGGCCAGAATATTGGAGTGGGTAGCCTTTCCCTCCTCCTGGGGATCTTCCCAGGGATCAAACCCAGGTCTCCTACATTGCAGGCAGATTCTTTACTAGCTGAGCCATTGTCTGTTAGCTTCTAATCAGATAAAGATCAGATCAGATCAGTCGCTCAGTCGTGTCCAACTCTTTGCGACCCCATGAATCGCAGCACACCAGGCCTCCCTGTCCGTCACCAACTCCCGGAGTTCACTCAGACTCATGTCCATCGAGTCAGTGATGCCATCCAGCCATCTCATCCTCTGTCATCCCCTTCTCCTCCTGCCCCCAATCCCTCCCAGCATCAGAGTCTTTTCCAATGAGTCAACTCTTCGCATGAGGTGGCCAAAGTCCTGGAGTTTCAGCTTTAGCATCATTCCTTCCAAAGAAATCCCAGGGCTGATCTCCTTCAGAATGGACTGGTTGGATCTCCTTGCAGTCCAAGGGACTCTCAAGAGTCTTCTCAATCAGATAAAAGAAACACCTTAAGCCTGAGGGAGTTTCACCAGGCTGCTCTTCCACGATATGCATTTTTGAGGTAGGAGGGCAGGAGGTGTGTCATCCCCTGGCCATAAAACAGTTGCAATGAATACTGGTTTGTTGAGCCATTATCGACCCAAGGTTTGAGAAAAGTGAAAAAGTTAGTCTTAGGTGGAACCATTTTGAAGACAGGCAGTTCCAAAGCAGATAACATAGTTTCATTAACATAGCTTAAGAAAAACATTTCCATAAGAAAAACACATCGATTAGCTCAAGGCAGAACCAGGTGTCTTCAACACAGAATTAAAAGAAGCCTCTTTCAATTCTGTGTAGAGAAGGAAATACACTTGCTGTCTATTTCCTCCTGCCGCTTGGGGACCTCTGGCCTTCCTACCTGTTACCCTCTCACTACCAGCTGCTGTGTATTAAGCACACTATTGTGTGCTTAATACCTGGCATTGTCCCACGAGATGCTTTTCATAAATTATTTCTCATCCCTGTTTACGAGTGAGGATACTCAGGCTCAGAGAGATGAACTGCCTACAGTCAGAAATTTCTTAATTTCTCTGAGCAAATTCCCAAACACCATCAAGTGTCCAGGACTTTGGCAATGAAAAGGTGTCATTAACTGCAACCCGTGACTGCAGTCAGCACTCACGGCCGCTGCGGACACAATTCCAAACCACAGTTCCCTGATGCACTTGGCTCTTCCGGGGCCGCCGCTGAGTGCGTGGTTGGGCTCTCTCTGACATAAGGATTCCAAATACCTACTGGAGAGGAGTAAACACAACTCCAAGCATGACACAAATCCCTGGGAACGTGACGTGAGTCTCCCTGACACACGTGTCGTGAGGCCTCGGCGCTGTGGCCCACCTCGCTGAGAAAAGGAAGCCAACTGCAGCCTTTGCTGCCAACAGCCTCGCAGCCAGCCAGCAGTGATGTCTGCTTTATCGTAACATTTGTACCAGAGAGAGAATTGAAAGATTAAATTGTTTACACGTGTTACATAAACTGATGTAAAAACGTGGGTTTGCACATACCCAGGGAGGGCCTACTGTTCAGCCAGAGCCACCCAAGGTCACACTCGCAAGAAGAGGTTTCTTCCACACATCACAGAGATATAGGTCAACTCACAAAAGGGGTCTGTGAGAGCTTGGGGGCTGATGAAAATCGAAACTGCTTTATAGGCTTGTGAGTCTAAGTACCATCATGCAGTAAGTGCATATTGGGCTAGCAAAGTACCAAGATCCCAGAAGGCTGGGAAAGCCACTTTGCAAAATGATTCACCTGCTTCTTCCCATCCCTGTCTCTGCCTGTCCTCTCTCCTAGGTTTTCGGAAAAGCTGGAATACACGGGAACATGCTTCAGGGACACTCATCTCCTCAGCAGGGATCTGACACCCAGAAAGGTGTCACACAGATGAGGGGCTATCCACCTGCTCAATGAGAAAGCCCCAAATTCAAAGAAACAATCTATTCCACATCCTCCACTTCTGAAATTCCCGGGGATGTACCCAGTTCACCTCTACCCTGCCTTGGATTGCTCACTGATACAGCAGGGATTGGGCTCACCGCGAGAATTAAAGAAAATAATTTCAGGTAAAACATCTCACATAGTGAATGCCTCTCACACAGAAGGCCCCAGTAAACCACGACCACTGGTTATTTAGAAGACAGTGGCAGGTTTTGGGAAAATGGACAGCAGGTCGTGGATGGGGTTCCGACCCTTCCCCATTAAACGACATCCCCCATCTTCCCACCAATTGTCAGAGATCACCCTTTTCCTTCCATCTCTCTTTGCCACAGAAATGTTCCTGGTAATCATTACAGCAATATGCAGAGGATGAATAAAAACCAACTTTAGCTAGAATGATTCTCTTCACTAAATATGAATTAGGTGTTTATTGTGGCAGGCCAAGAGACCAAGATAACAGAAAGCAGTTCTGCCCCCTTGGAACTACCAGTTGAGCAGTGGAACAGACAGGAAAATGAACAGATAATGACAATTGCACGAGATATAATAGCCATAACTGAGGCAGGCACAGGGTATAACAAGATAGAAAAGAGGCATTAGAAACACCCACCCAAACCAGTTAAGCCCCTGATACATGGCTTGAATAGGCCAGTTACCCACCCAGCCCCAGAATTGCCTGGAGGAAGACGGTGCACTTCCCTTCATCCAGACACTACTGCGCAAGTAGTAAGCCCCTTACTACTGTTCTCCATCCTTACTCCGAGCATAACAGCTGACCTGGGCAGGAAGCAAGTGCCGTCCCAGTTTTGCCAGATCATTGTTACCACGTTTGTCAACCTCTTCACAGCTCCTGGGACCATGCCAGATGTGACATAAGGAAACATCGGAGATGCCCCTAGCCAAGGAGCAGGCACACATGATGCAGTGTTGGCTTACGTGAGAGCCCCAGGAACCCTGCTCAGGAGATAAGGATGGAGCAGGGAGGCCGACGCAGCCCTGAGCAATGGTGCACACTTATTGTTACAAACTGGGGTTCCCCCAATTTCACATTCTTTCCCTCATTCATAAGAAACGCCACGGAGAAAGATACCAGCTCACCCACAGCCAGCACCCTCTCACCTGTCATACATAACTCCACTAATAGGAGGCAGCCAGTGGATAGTGAGGGACTTTTGAGTCTGCCCGATGACCATGGGGGGGATGGGGATGGGGGTGGGCTTCTGGCTCTGGCTCCACTGCTGATATACAAGGTCCAGATAGCAGTGCATTCGGGCCACCTGGTTGGGGGTGAAGTTGTCAGTGCAGTCATCGTCTGCGGAGACAAAAAAAGGGAACAAGAGAGATGGAGGCTTTACCCTGAGAAGTCCACCAAAGTGGGGATAGATTTTGCCAGAAAGTATCTAGGCTGGAGATGGGAAAGAGAAGGCAGAGAAGAGCAGTGGCTTATCTCTAAAGCAAATTGGGCTTGATGTTTACCTTGGGCTGGGCCAGTGAGAGACTCAAGCCCTGCGGTACAGGTTGCTCTGAGCTGACACTGTTTATCCAGGAAACCACAAGATGGCAGTGTTTCAGCGTATGACCCTTTATCCGTGACCGTGTGTGGAGTTAGACACCTGCTTCATGCCTGGGGACTTTGGCCAAGGTTAGTGAGCATTCAGTGGAGATGCTCGAGGAAAGAGGGCCAAAACGTCAAGGAGGCATCACACCTGGGAGTGGTGATCCCCAACTTCCTTTTGGAGCTGCAAAATTCCCCATTAGGGACACTTTTCATAAAGTTAGAAAGAGAGTTATCTTAGTTTCCAGGTCTTTTTCCATGAAAGCACACACAACACTCTCCTTACTTCTTAGGTGTTTTCTCTCTCCACTTCAAAGGTGGTGTCTAAAGAGCTCTGCCCTCCGCACCCCATTGCCTTGTCCCTCTGCCCTGGAAAGGGACACTGCTGGAGGGCTGGTCCTCATGAATTTTATGTACCTGAATCATGTGCCTAGATTAGATTTAGATAGGAATATATTGATGGGTCATGGACAGGACTAGTTCAGCACTCTCTTCCCTTCAAAGGCACGGCCAGCTTCTTATCATTTACCTTTTTGGGGGGAGGGGGTGGTTTTGGAACTTATGACCAAGTCCCTGAACCTTATAGAAAAATTACTTCTTTCCTTCACCACCAGGATAAGTCATCGAATCACATCACTCCTCAATTTTAGGGATAAATGTAAGTCCATTATCAGGAGATGATGACTAGTATTGCTTTTTGACAGAAACAGGAAAGATGTGGAAGGATAAAGAAGAAGCATAATCCAAGACAACAAAACCAGACACTAAAGTTGTCCCCAGGACCAGGAAATTACCATTTTTAAGTGAGACAGCACCATTTTTTATAGGAAGACTAAGAATCAGCCCTTGGCTAGTGTTGGAAGAGGAGAATCTGATACTTTTAAAAATAACATAAAAGAAAAAGGAACTCTGAGCCTAACATTAACCAGAACCATCTTTCTGATCAACTTCAAAACCAGTAAAAACAGCCACCTTGACCCAAAAACCTCTTTCTCCATCACTTTTGGACTCTCCTTCAGAGTAAATCCCTAAGAATGTGGCAAAGAAGCAGGATAACCAAGTTCTAGAGGTCAAGGGGCTCTCAAGAGAGTGTTTGACTTTGTCTCTCTCTTTAACTATCTGTGTCAGAGGTGTGTTTTTCTTTTAGTTTTTAGTGGAGGAGAATGTAGTCAATGAGACTAATCCAAACTTCAATATTTCTGTAAGTTCTTCAAGAACATGAAAATAAATGCCATGATAAATACACTTCAATTCTCTGGCATGAATGACTCTTGATGATACTCTCTAATTCTCATACCTCCACCCTCCCAGCCAGCAAAGGCCTCCATGTAATCTTAACAGAAAAGAAATCCATCAGGACATTGGTGATACCTGTATAACTCATGTAGTTGTTGAATGGAGCCCCTGGGAAGTGGGTGAAGCCACAGGTGTCATTGGCAGGCTCTGGGTTCTGGCACAGCTTACTCTTGGGAGTGGGGGCAGTGTCAGCGCAGAGGTCTCCTGTCTCCATGGATGGCACAGTCTCCCTGCAGGGGTCATCACAGGATTCTCTCTCACTGACCCCTTTGAAGACATGGTAGAGTCCCAGGACATGCCCCACCTCATGGATCATGATGTTGGTGTGGCCAGGCATGCCATAATAGGCTGGGTTGAGGACAACACCACCTGCAATGGAAGGTTTGCAAAATATCTCTAAGCATAGAATGAATAACCAGCCTCTGCCTTCTGGAAACAGTGTTCATTTCCAGCCTCTAAGGGGAACAGTTTATAACTTCTAGTGGCATTCAGCCCCTGCTCTTCCCTTTTGCCACAAACACCTTCTGAACTAATCAATAAACATGTCTCTAACCTTTGTCTTGGGTGAGTGTTGTACTGGACACCAGGGATAACAATACGACAAGGCGACATGAGAGAAGGCCAAGATTCTGAGCCCTGGTTGCATATTAAAATCACCTCACGGCGTTGAAAAATACAGATGTCCAAATGCCAGCCCCAGTGAAATGAATAGCTGAGGATAGGGTACATGACTCAATATTTTTTAAAACTTCCCAGGTTGAGAGCCATTGGTCTTAAATGAAAGCACATGCAATTCTCTGAGGACTTGAACAGCTATCTGACATTCTAGAAGATCAGTTCTGCTGTCTGTAAAGTAGAGATAATAACACTCCTCTTTTTTTGTTTAAAGCATTTGGCATATTGAAAGAGTTCAGTAAGTGACAGTTGTACATGTTGCTTCTGATTTTATGACCCATGCTCTCAAGGAACTAACAACCACTGAGACAAAAGAGACGTCCAACTGAACTATCATGAAATTCCAAATGTCACAGGCTCTACAGGGAATATGCTCCACCCTTGTTTCGCCCAGTCTCCCCAAGAACACCAAGAGAGATATTTCAGAGAAGAGTTCATTACATCCAATATGGACTTGGACGAAACAGCCAGTGGCATCACTGTTGTTACAAAAGAAAAGGCTTAGGATCTCTGAGTGTCCTAACTTCTGTCTAGTCCCTGCTTTTCTCCTCTTCCCATGGAAGACTTTCCTTTTTCACCCCTAAACATTATCAGGATCAGACCAATTCTCATCTCCAGGACCTGAAACAGCATGTCAACAGGTCTGGACCAACCGACCCTAGGCTTCAGAGTCACCTTAGCTGTGTTTGCAGGCTGGCCCCCCGCCTTGTGTCCTAGATCCGATCCTAGTTTCCAGGACTTGCTTTATTCCTCATACCTAAGCCCTTTGTATATCAGTAGTCAGCTGAGTAGAGCAGGAGCCCCCAGAAGAATCCCTCTGCCTTTCTTTTGCCAGATGATATTCCATATGATCCACCCTGAACTCTATGCAATACCCGAGAGAGAACTACTTTACATGGTTTTACGGGCAGAACACAATCACCAGGGTATCCAGCATCATATCCATTGGTTTCTGTAATGGGCAGCTCAGTGTGCCTTTTTAGTGACTACTTAATTTGCAGGATAGTTTTTATTTTTTTTAATTTAAATTTATTTACTTTAATCGGAGGCTAATTACTTTACAATATTGTATTGGTTTTGCCATACATCAACATGAATCCGCCACGGGTGTACACAGGCTCCCCATCCTGATCCCCCCTCCCACCTCCCTCCCTGTACTATCCCTCTGGGTCATCCCAGTGCACGAGCCCCAAGCATCCTGTATCCTGCATCGAACCTGGACTGGTGATTCATTTCTTATATGATATTATACATGTTTCAATGCCATTCTCCCAAATCATCCCACCGTCTCCCTCTCCCACAGAGTCCAAAAGACTGTTCTATATATCTATGTCTCTTTTGCTGTGCAGGACAGTTTTTAAATCCAAGTTCTAGTTTCTTCCAGTCTAGTCAGTCATGCTGACATCAACCAAGGCATGTTTAGAATTGTCCTCAGATATACTGTCTACTTTCACATCTAAAATAAAAGTAGTCCCTTGTTAATCATTTCTATTACTTCCAGTAAAAAAAAAATCAACATTAGTCTTTTATAAAAATGTATTTTGTATAATTTTATTCATTTGTACATCATTATTATGTCAATATAAAGTTAAAAAGAAGTTTGAAAACAGATCTATTTTTTAAAAATCCAGGGTGCCTAGTATTTGAATAAACCTGGGGAAGTGAAATATGTTCACTTCTCAAGATGCCTTCCCTTTCACGTTTACATATCCAGTTTTAGTAATAATCATCACTGAAGTTCATACTCCATTATGCTCTCAGTTCTCCAACAGCAATATCAACCTTCACATCAATGAAGATTGTAAGAGAATACATTTCTGTTCTCTGAAAAATACCTACATCAATTTGTCAGATATCAAACTTTGAAAGACTGTAACTTGCCGAAAGTTTTGAGTGTCTATGCTGAGTAGCCTTTCCTAAATTGTATTTATAAACTCCGGTCCTGGGTGATACTTTGCAAAAAAAAAGTAGTATCAGTGGTTAAATGTGCTTGAGAAAAATGTGCCATACCAACCTTCTGAAGATTCACATGGTACCTGAGAACTGTTACATTAAAAGTTCTAAAAAGTCCTACAACAATGTTCTTTAATCCTTTGTCCCCATACTTGTTTGGACATGGAACTCGTTTGGGACAGAATACTTTTTGTCATCTGGAGTACTGAATTACTTGGAGCACAATTCATGAAATACTAATCCAAGGACCAAAAAGCTTCCCAATCAGTAGTTATTTTCTATCCATATTCTTGCCCCTGAGCAAATATCAAATAGCTCTCATCCTATGGTCAGTCTAGCCCAAGTCCTCTTGGGATCTCCTCCAGCAGTAGAGAAAGGAACTAGAGCTGAAAGAAAGAAGTAAGATTCCAGGAAGAAGGGCTGGCAAAAGTAGCATGTGTCAGTGACACAGGGCTGGCAGGCAGTGAGGCCCCAGGGCACTCAGAGTGGATATGAGTGTGGTCATGATAACAGTGGGCTTCTTAGCAATCTCTCAACCTCTAGAAGTAGACTGCCTCAAGTCTAGATAAGATTTCTCCAAACCCAAAAATATTTAGTCTCCTTTCAGTCAACTTGGTTATTTATAAGAGGAAGAAGAAGTGTAAAAATGCAAATCATCAACCCTGCCAGAAAGTCTCCTCCATGCTCAAGACAACTGGCCAGAGTTCTCCTCCACTATACCTTCAAGATATATTATCAAAGAAGGAGAATATAGATTTAACTAGACAGCACTTAAATTTTAATGCAAAGCAAAAGCCTTTGAACATATTTTCTCAGAGTTACGTTTTTGATTCCAAAGACTTCTAGCCCCAAATTATCTGTATGGAATGCCTTGTAATGAGTTTAGTTACTAGTCACTGAGTCATTTCTGATTCTTTGCAACCCCATGGACTGCAGCCTGCCAGGCTCCTCTGTCCATGGAATTCTTCAGGCAAGAAAACTGGAGTGGGTAGCTATTCTCTTCTATCTTCCCAACCCAGGGATAGAATACAGGTCTCCTGCATTGCACACAGATTCTTTACTGTGTGAGCCAACAGGGAAGCCCCTTAGTTACTATATGTGGCTTAAATAGCATACTACATATTCTCATTGAGGAGTGAGTGCTGTGCACACCAATACCTGTTAAGGAAAAAGTACAAGACCCTGGACCTCTTATGGTAATTCTGCCCACTAGATATCAAGGTTATGCATCAGAACTTAAGGACCTTGAAATGTGACTCTGACTAGCTATGTAATGCTGGCCCTGCTCTTTAACTTTTCCCTAGACCTCCTCATCTCTAAAGTGAGGCGCCTCCACGGGCTTATGGTTGAGAGTCCTTCCTGTTCTCCTCCTGGGCCTCTGAGAGCTCACATGCAGGACTGAGTGAGACAATCATAGACACCATGTGGATAATTCATGTAATGGACTGTCACCACCTCAGCTTGGTAAACTGTGTTCCCAACTCTAAGCAGCCTGAGGGGAAGGGGAAAGGCTGGGAATGAGCAGCCACAGACAATGCATCTTGCTCTGCTGCAGACATTCAAGCGGTCCAACCACTGCCTGTTCATCCTCACACCCTTTCCGCCCCTGAATGCTCTCCTTCCTCCTTCGTGCCCTGGGGCCCCACGCTGGTCTCAGCCCCTCTTTATCCCAGCCAAGACAAACTGGTTAAGTTATTAGAGGAGTGCATTTTAGTTACTCAGACACACACACACTAATACACCCATATGGGGATGAAAGGCATTAATTTATGTCATGGTTTAGTTTATAAAAGTTCTTCCACATTTTCATAATAATTACACACACACACACACACATACACACACAGGCTCATGCCAAAGCCTGAGGGAGGCATACAAGTTCAGAATCTAAAGAGAAATATCATCCAAAATCTGGAAAAACAAAGGTGACAACTTTTTTCCATTAAGAAGGAAACGGAAGAGGGTATAAAAAAAGGGAACCCTCTTACATTGGGAATGGTGAGAATGAGATTGGTGCAGCCACTATAGAGAACAGTATGGAGGGTCCTTAAGAAACTAAAAATAGAGTGACCATGTGATCCAGCAATCCCACCCCTGGACATATATCCAGAAGAAACAAAAACTCAGTCAAAAAGATATATGCATCCCAATGTACATAATAGCACTATTTATAATAGCCAAGACATGGAGGCAACCTAAATGTCCATTGACAGTGGAGTCGATAAAGGAAATGTGGTGTGTATATACATATATATATATATATATATATATATATATATATATATATAGTTACTCAGCCATAAAAAGAGCAAAATAATGCCATTTATAGCAACAGGGATGGACCTAGAAATTGTCATGCTGAGTGAAGTAAGTCAGACAAAGAAAACCAAATATCATATGATATCACTCATATGTGGAATATGACTTTTAAAAAGATACAAATGAGCTTATTTACAAAATAGAAATAGATTCACGAACATAGAAGACAAACTTATGGTTACCAAAGGGGAAAGGTAGGGGAGGGATAGAATAGGAGTTGGTGATTGACAGATACATACTGCTATATATAAACCAGATGAACAACAGGGACCTACTGCATAGCACCGGGAACTGTATTCAGTATCTTGTAATAACCTATAACAGAAAAGAATCTGAAAAAGTGCACACACACACACACACACGTGTGTGTGTATGGACTTCCAGTTGCTCGGCTGTAAAGAATCCACCTGCAATGCAGGAGCTTCAGGAGATGCAAGTTCGATCCCTGGGTTGGGAAGATTCCCTGGAGAAGGACACAGCAAACCACTCCAGTATTCTTGCCTGGAGAATCCTATGGACAGAGGAGATTGGCAGGCTACAGTCCATAGGGTCGCAAAAAGTCAGATGTGACTGAAGTGACTTGGCAAACACATGCATGCACGTGCGCGTGCACACACACACACACACACACCTGAAACTAACACAACATTGTAAATCACTATGTTTCAATTTTTTAAAAAGAAGGAACAAGACGTGAAATATAATAAGTAAAAACTAAGTCCAGCTGCCAGAATGGCAACTCCTTCCCGCCTTCTCTGCCATTTGGGTCTGACCAGGGAGGATCCAAGGAACTGTAAATTCTCACCCTCTCAAGGAAATGGGCAATGCTTTTCCAGGAGAAACTTAGTAGAAACAAGGAAAAGATGGTGCAAAATGCTACTTTCCAGGACTATTTTGTACTAATATTCAAACAAATCAGCACCATTTCCTGAAGCGGATACCTATGCCCCACAGTTCCTCCATTTTCATTTATTTACCAGCACCATGTGTGGGTCTGACTCTGTGTGGTTATAAGTGGGGCCTTACACCACTGCACTTTGGAGGGACCAGGGCTCCTTCTCTGGCTGTGGACTTTCACTGGGAATGTATTGGTCTTTATTTAGGGGGACATTGCTTAAAAGTGCTAGGCTCTTTGCAAATCTGTTCAGTGGTCACAAGAGTTCCTACCTTAAAGAGTTGTTATGAAGATTGAAGTAGCAATGTAGATTAATAAACATTTCACTTATTTTCCAGAACAAAGTAACTGAAAAGGTGTATTAGACTATTTGTCAATATTATTATAATTACATAATGCATTCTGGCCACATGCACTCACTTGCCCCCACCCCTCGCTGGCTCTCACCTAACCATCTTCATTCAACTGGAAAATGAAAGCTAAGGTCTGGCCACAAACAGGGCAAACCTCCCAGAGTGATAGCAGACATCACCAAGCAAGGCAGACAAACACCCTCACATGAGGAGCTCTGATTTGCTTCTAAGATGCTCATACTTTGCTTCCAAGTTGTTCTAATCTTGAGACCATGGGCACCCAGAAGACAGAAATGAATTGAACAGAGTTGCAAATAGACAAGTGCCCAATCTCTTCAGAGACAATATACTGGCATTCAAAACTACTTTGGCCTAAAATTAATGATCGTAAGAGGAAAGGAAATTTTAAGGGATTGGGAAAGTAAGCTGAATGCTTCATAGACCTTACTGGCAGGTCAGATTTGTATAAGATACCTTTTTTTCTGTAGTGTCAATCCTTTTCCTTATCACATCTCTAATTCCAAAAAATTTAATTATCATTTCCTATATCGAAACCACTGTTCATGTTTGTCTTTCCTCATCTGGGAGGATAAAAATAAAACACAGCTGATAGATAAATCTGGTGGTAGATTGGGAGGGATAGGATTTCCTCTACAATATTATTTTGTGTTCTCTGATGTCACCTGCCACATTGAAACAAGAAGTAGAAAGACATACCAATATTTGTTTTGACCATACCTTGGCCCCTCAGTCTTCACTTTAAGACACTATTGGACTTTCTCTACTCTCATTCACCTTCTAATACCTGTCCCACAAAGGGCTTCTAGGAACTGATGACCAGAACAGGAGTACCTATGCAGGGGAGACTTTCAGCAACATTTTATAAATACTAACATTTCACCCAAGTGGTTCCTTGCCTCCCTCCCTCTTACCCTATTGCAGGCTCTCTTGCATACATTTATTACCTTACTAGGAGGTATATGAAAGAGTGAAAAGCAAGGAAAGCAGCAGTCCTTTTCTGGCTGTGAGATTTCCAAAGCCTATGCCACTGAGACACTGAGAGGACTCTATGGTTCAGTTAGCATGGTGGATAAATGCAGGAAAGTAATCCTTGCCTCACATTACCAACACCACCACCATCCTCTTAGCCTTGGAAAGATTCTCTTAAGCTGGAGGAAGAAAGAAGAGATAAAAAGGACATAATGGGAATGTATAGATGATGGGGGGTCCAGATAAAATGGACTGTAGTCCATCTTTTGAGACTCCAATAAAGGGATAAAGATTCAAAATATGTGCATATGATCTGACAACCAGAGGGGTCTTGCCTCATTCTAGAGATGGGTTCCTGATTAAAGCACCTGGTTCTAAAAAAGAATAGCTGCCCAGTGATGCTAAGAGGGAAGGATAACAGAGGGCCTTCCAGGGAATCCCTGAAGGTGGAGGACTCTGTGATGGGAACAAGGGTCATTTCAGATGATCAGCATCACCTGATGACTAAGGATAAAATGAACCTTCCCTCTATGACCTTGGCATTTATAAGCCAGATCTGCAGTTAGATACAGTCCCAAGCAAAGGAAATTACGTTAAGAGTAAATTTCTACTACCCAGCAACAGAGAGGCTCAAAATAGAAATAAAATTCAATTATAGAAGAATAAACAAAGATTACATTTCTTGCATATCTGAATGTGGTACTGGACCTTGAACTCAATACGTACCAGTACCACTGACTTATACACAGAACACAGTATGAATGAGGCTCCCTTGATTTAGCAACTGGTGGCCACGTGTGGCACAGCTGTTGCTTAATGGACTGGCGGGGAGCACAAATGCCTTCTTAGAAGACCTTTCAGCTTTGATTATAAGAGACGAACTAAAACAATAAGACAGGGTTGTTGTGTGGTCTGGAGGATGGTGCAGAGGAAGAAAAGCAAGAGAAGTTGCTGATTAAAAGATGAAATCTCAGTAGCAGACAGCCAAGCTCCCAAAGTGATGCTGTATTCCCAAGTTCCAACTTTTCCCCACTTCAGCACAAGACCGCCAGAGTGGCGTGTGGGAAGGAAATGATTCCCAAAGTCACTTCTGTCTAAAAAAAAAAAAAAAAATCTCTGGCGGCTTGAGGAAAAGGACATGAGTTGAAATGACTTTAAAACTGTTCTGTAAAACTTTTAGGGCTGAATGTTATATGCCCATAAAACAAGGAAGTTGAGAGCTGGTCTGCAGGTGCCTTGTGATTACTTCCAGTTACTGGCTGAAACACACTCCTCCAAACACACCTTCTGCAAGTAAGGAACAAAGCCATCAGGATGTGTGTGGGTCCGAGGAAGGAGCACTTGTGGGCAGGGCAAGGGAGGAAAGTGGCAGACGTGGACAGACAGACAAAGGGAGAGAAAGAAATGGAAAATATTTTAAAAAGCCACTAGCACTTAGAAAATGAAGCAAATTTTTAACAGGACCAATCCAGGCATCATTCATCTCCAAGCCCTGTACTGGTCTCTTGGTTTTACAGCCTGTGGTCTCATGAGAAAGGAGTCCTTGTTCTGGACAAGGCTGAACTAAGAGTAGAGTGTGTAGAGGGTAAAGATTTTGCAAAGCTTGATGTTGTTTCTTGTCTCCTTTTACACTCTTTCAGCCATTTCTACCCCCCAACTCGCAAGCACTCCAGGCTTTCTAACCACTCTCATACCATGGGAGAAAAGTAATTTGATTAATGAAAACTGAAGATGTTATTATTGAGGCTTTGGAGACCTATGATGTAATCATTTCTTTGCTATTGGATGAGGGTGTTGCTTCACACACACACACACACACACACACACATACACAACCTCATGCCAAAATCTTAGGCGCTACAGAGTATGAATGGGAAAGATATTTTCCATAATTGATTTATCAATTCAGCCTTTATTGTGCATCTATACAGTGTCAGGTCCTGTTCTAGGGCTTCCCTGGTGACTCAACAGTAAAGAATCTGCCTACCAATGTGGGAAACACAGGTTCAGTCCCTGAGTAGGGAAGATTCTCTGGAGGAGGAAATGGCAACTCACTCCAATACTCTTGCCTGGGAAATCCCATAGACAAAGGAGCCTTGTGGGCTATATTGCATGGGACTGCAGAAGAATGGGGCATGACTTGGTGACCAACAACACTGTTCTGGAAACAAAGGATTCAGTGATTACTAGGATATGTTCTAGTAGAGGAGATCTTTCAAGGTATCACATATAAAGGTGATTGTTTATTAATACTCCACATACTCACGAATGCATAAAACTATCTTTGCATGCATGCATGCTAAGTCACTTCAGTCGTGTCCAACTCTGTGTGACCCTATGGACTGCAGCCTGCCAGGCTCCTCTTTCCATGGGATTTTCCAGGCAAGAATACTGGAGTGGGTTGCCGTGTCCTCCTCAAATCTGTCTTCTGTTATTCAGTTGCTCGGTCATGTTGGACTTTTTGTGACCTCATGGACTGCAGCACACCAGGCTTCCCTGTTCTTCACCAACTCCCAGAGCTTATTCAAATTCATGTCCATTGAGTCGGTGATGCCATTCAACCATCTCGTACTCCATCCCTTTCTCCTCCTGCCTTCAGTCTTTTCCAGTATCAGATTCTTTTTCAATGAGTTGGCTCTTTGTATCAGGTGGCCAAACTATTGGAGCTTCAACTTCAGCCCTTCCAATGAATATTCAGGATTTATTTATTTTAGGATTGGCTGGTTTGACCTCCTTGCAGTCCAAGAGACTCTCAAGAGTCTTCTCCAACACCACAGTTCAAAAGCATCAATTCTTCAGCACTCAGCTTTCTTTATAGTCCAACTCTCACATCCATACTTGACTACTGGAAAAACCATAGCTTTAACTATATAGACCTTTGTCAGCAAAGTAATCTCTCTGCTTTTTAGTACACTGTCTAGGTTTGTCATAGCTTTTCTTCCAAGGAGAAAGTGTCTTTTAATTTCATGGCTCCAGTCACCATCTACAGCGATTTTGGAGCCCAAGAAAAAAAAGTTTGCCACTGTTTCCATCATTTCCCCATCTATTTGACATGAAGTTATGCGACTGGATGCCAAGATCTTAGTTTCTTGAATGTTGAGTTTTAAGCCAGCTTTTTCACTCTCCTCTTTCACCTTCATCAAGAGGCTCTTTAGTTCCTCTTCCCTTTCTGCCATAAGAGTGGTGTCTTCTGCATGTCTGAGGTTATTGATATTTCTCCTGCAATCTTGATTCCAGCTTGTGCTTTATTCAGCTCAGCATTTTGCATGATGTCCTCTGCATATCAGTAAATAAGCAGGGTGACAATACACAGCCTTGATGCACTCCTTTCCTAATTTTGAACCAGTCAGTTGTTTCGTGTCCAGTTCTAACTGCTGCTTCTTGACCTGCATACAGGTTTCTCAGAAGAAAGGTAAGGTGGTTTGGCATTCCCATTTCTTTAAGAATTTTCCACACTTTGTTGTGATCCACACAGTCAAAGGCTTTAGTGTAGTCAATGAAGCAGAAGTAAATGTTTCTCTAGAATTCTCTTGTTTTTCCTAAGATCCAACAGATGTTGGCAATTTGACCTCTGGTTCCTTTGCCTTTTCTAAACCCAGTTTGAACTTCTGGAAGTTCTTAGTTCACATACTGTTGAAGCCTAGCTTGGAGAATTTTGGGCATTACTTTGCTAGTGCATGAAATGAGTACAATTGTGTGGTAGTTTGAGCATTCTTTGGCATTGCCTTTCTTTGGGATTGGAATGAAAACTGACCTTTTCCAATTCTGTGGCCACTGCTGAGTTTTCCAGATTTGCTGGCATATTGAGTGCAGAACTTTAACAGCATCATCTTTTAGGATTTGAAATAGCTCAGCTGGAATTCCATCACCTCCACTAGCTTTGTTTGTAGTGATGCTTCCTAAGGCCCCCTTGACTTCAAGCTCAGGATGTCTAGCTTTAGGTGAGCAATTACACCATCGTGGTTATCTGGGACATTATGATTTTTTTGTATAGCTTTTCTGTATATTCCTGCCATTTGTTCAAACCTATCTTTGGGCCACCCCAATTTCAGGACATGTAGTTCATACCAGAGGATAATTTTTTCAGGGTTTCAATGTCTAAGAGTGCCCACTATGTTTGAAACCCCAAGCAACCTAAAATAACACCATTTATAGAATGTCGTCTTCTGATAATTAAATAATCTGCAGAAGCAGCCAGTGGGCAATGGCCAGTAAACGCCCTTATCCTGTTCTCGCCCTGCAGCTTTTCTCATTAATGATTCTGTAAGTCCTCATAGGAACCTGGTGTGCTCCAGTTTACATGTCTTGTTTGCTCCTAATCTCACATAAGAATCACTCCACTTTGGCCTAGTGAAGAGGAGACAGTGGAGAAGAATGAAGCTGCTTTGCTCTAGCCCCATCATTTAGTGGTTAGTTGCACCAGGGTGCCCTTCTTCACCTCCTGCAGACTCTTCGACCCTTCCCACTCTGGTTCCTTCATCCACACTCCTCAGAGACAATCGGGCTGAGATTACCAAAGACTTCCCACTTGCCAAATCCATGGCTGTTTCTCACTCACATTGTGAATGAATGTGTCACAACTGATGTCAGAGTCCAATCTCAATGCCAACTGTTTGGTTAGGAGGATGTCGAGCTTTGTCTTGCGGTGGGGGGGATGGGGATCCCCTATGAAAATTCTAGGTGAGGGAAGTTTGTATCCCCTGTGGGCTCACATCTGCTGCTTCCGTCTTCCCCTGCCGGGCCATGCAGCTCCTGCTTTGCCTTCCACCAGATATATGCCACACCCATGCCACCACCCCCAAACTGCCAACAATCACTTATTCTTTCCTTCTGTGACTCACAAGGAGATTACTTTTGCTTCTTTTAATTTTTCTTCTTTTTTTTTTTTTTTGTAGAATAATGGCTTTACCAACTCAAAGGACATGAATCTGAGCAAACTCCAGAAGATAGTGAAGGACTGTGAAGCCTGGCATGCTGCAGTCCATAGGGTTGCAAATAATCAGACATGAATTAGCAACTGAAGAACAACAATTGCTTTACAATGTTGTGCTGATTCCTGCTGTGTAACAACACGAATCAGCTAAAACTGAATATATATATATATATATATATATACATATACACACACCCACACACACACGTGTGCGTGCTAAGTCACTTCAGTCACCATGTCCAACTCTTTGCAACCCTATGGACTATATAGTCTACCAGGCTCCTCTGTCCTTGGGATTCTCAGGCAAGAATATGGGAGTGGGGTGCCATGACCTCCTCCAGAGATCTTCTGGACCCAGGGATTGAACCCATGTCTCCTGTGGCTCCTGTATTACAAGCAGATTCTTCACCACTGAGCTACTAGGGAGGCATATATATTTATATATATATATTATATATACAATATATATATATATATATATATATATATATTCCCTCCCTCTTGAGCCTCCCTCCCACCCCATCCCCGATCCCTCCCTTCTCGGTGGTCACAGAGTGCCAGGCTGGGCTCCTTGTGTTATAGAGCAGCTTCCTTGGGCTCCCTGTGTTATATATATTAGCTATCCACTTTACACATTAGGTACTGTGTATATGTTCAGGCTACCTTCTCAATTAGGCCCCTCAGTTAGGCCCACCCTCTCTTTCCCCTAAGCAACCTAGATGTCCATTGACAGATGAATGGATAAAGAAATTGTGGCACATATATACAAAGGAGTATTAGCCATAAAAAAGAAAGAATGGGAGTCAGTTGAACTAAGGTGAGTTAACCTAGAGCCTGTTATTCAGAGTAAAGTGAGAAAGAGAAAAATAAATATTGCATATTACGCATATATATGGTATCTCTTTGCTTCTTATAAGTTGCTTTGCCTCTGCAAAAAGTTTGACCCTTAAAACACATTGTTTACTCTTTTACAAAGGAGCGAACATCTTTCTAGGACACTAAAATTCTCTAGGATGGAGATGAGGTAGGTGAGAGGCTAAGGGCACAACCAAGAATGTCAGCCACAGACACATGGTATGTGGAACTTCTGCTGTTGCTACTACCGCTAGTACCAGTGGGGCTAATATTTACTGAAGCCCTACTATGCACCAGGTACTTTTAAAATTCATTCATTCATTAATTTGGCTGTGCTGTGTCTTAGTTGCACCATATGGGATCTAGTTCCCTGACCGGGGATTGAACCTGGGCCCCCTGCATTGGGAGTGCAGTCTTAGCCACTGGACCACCAGGGAAGTCCATGTGCCAGGCACTCTTCCTTTATTCCCATTTTATATATTAGGTGACTTGCTTAACATATATTTCTTCCTATCTTTTGGAAGCCATAGCCCACTCTATCACTCAAAGATATTTTTTCCTACAAGGGTCGTATTACCTGGACTCCTTAGAAGATCCTATATGTCTAAAGCCCCATTGTAAGCCAGGCTCAAGTTCCCTCCCACACAGTTCTTAGGTCCCATGTGTTGGGGCATGTTGCTTGTGATCTGATCAGTATCTCTGAATGTTCTTGGCAGTACAACATTCCCTAGGACAATTAGAAAGATGGTTGGCCCAGAACACTCTGAAGTGTTCAACGTCCATGCCAGAGAGTGACCGACTGTCCTTTCTAACCAAGCCAAGATGCCCTTGTACTTACTTCATCTTTCTGAAGCAGGCATATTTGTGGGCCTCAAGGGACTCTCTCAAACCCCTCTTTCCTTTGGTGTCTGGTACACTTCTGAATCCTGCTCCTCCTCTGCTTTTGTGGAAATCCTTTGCATGGTCAAATTGGTAGAGACCCCAAATTTAACACCTCCAAAATCAAACTACCTCACTCTTTGCTCCTCTTTTTTTCTATATTTTCTACCTTGGCACCACCATCCACTCAGTCAAACACAACTCTATTTCCCTCATCTATTTATTTATGTGAAAAAAGTTTCTCAGCACTTAGAGCTAAAAAAGAAAAAAAAAGCAATATAACTGATGCTAAATCCTGTCTTATTATAGCAGTAATTACTTTTCATCCACTGACACAAGAACTAATCTGGGACAGAAAAGCCATTCTCAACTCACTAAATGTGCATTTTCCACTTTGCTTACTAGTCATCAATCAACATTTTAAAGTATTGTTTTGATCAATTTTGGACAAGGAAACATTTCAAAAGCTAACTCAATTGAGAAGAAATTTTTAACTCATTATAACTTATGATCAGTATCAACATTAATATCCTGTTTGTGATATTGTATTATAGTTTTGCAAGATGCTTCCCTTGAAGGAAAATGGGTAAAGGATATGTGGAATCTCTTTGTACTATTTCTTACAACCACATGTGAATATACAATTATCTCAAAATAAAAAATTTAATTAAAAGATATCACAAAAGAGTTGTTTTACTCAAAATCTGTTTTTAGAAGATAAATAGGTGACTTACTAAACCCACTCCAGTATTCTTGCCTGGAAAATCCCATGGATGGAGGAGCCTAGTGGGCTACAGTCAGTGGGGTCACAAAGAGTCAGACATGATTGAGTGACTTCACTTTCACTTCCTTTCATTGTTACATTAAGTGCAAAGTTCTATATGTGTGGGTGGTGTGTGTGCGCACGGGCACGCACACTCAGTCACTTCAGTCATGTCCAACTCTTTGCAACCTTATGGACTATCACTCTCCAGGCTGCCCTGTACCTAGGATTCTCCAGGCAAGAATACTGGAGTGGGTTGCCATTCCCTCCTCCAGGGATCTTTCCAACCCAGGGATCGAACCTGCATCTCTTATGTCTCCTGCACTGCAGGCAGATTCTTTACTGTTGAGATATCGGGGAAGCCCACAAACTTCTATAGGAGCAATGAAGTGGAAACACAAATCCAAAGAGAAAAAAGGAGCAATGAGCAATTTCTCAATGTTAAAATAGTAGCAGATGAATGGATAAGAAAGCTATGGTACATATACACAATGGAGTATTACTCAGCCATTAAAAAGAATTCATTTGAATCAGTTTTAATGAGGTGGATGAAACTGGAGCTTATTATACAGAGTGAAGTAAGCCAGAAAGAAAAACACCAATACAGTATACTAACATATATATATGGAATTTAGAAAGATGGTAATAATAACCCTGTATACGAGACAGCAAAAGAGACACTGATGTATAGAACAGTCTTATGGACTCTGTGGGAGAGGGAGAGGGTGGGGAGATTTGGGAGAATGGCATTGAAACATGTATACTATCATGTATGAAACGAGTCGCCAGTCCAGGTTCGATGCAGATACTGGATGCTTGGGGCTGGTGCCCTGGGATGACCCAGAGGGATGGTATGGGGAGGGAGGAGGGAGGAGAGTTGTATACCTGTGGCGGATTCATTTTGATATTTGGCAAAACCAATACAATATTGTAAAGTTTAAAAATAAAATAAAATTAAAAAAAATAAAAGAATGCTAAAATAATCTAAAAAAAAAATTTTTTTAAAAATGGGAAAAAAAGTACATGGCCATACATTTTTAAATGAATGATAGTAATTATCAAATTGTTATTTAGTGAGGATACATTTAGTAGAGGAGATTTTAAAAGCATTTTTAAATGTCAATAATTTAGATAATATACCAGCAATATAATATAATTAAATTGCTATAATTTAAACTTATGGCTAAATTTTTAGTTGTTACTTTTAAAATCTATGAAGGGGTAAAGGGGTTTTTCAAAAGTCTTTTAGGAGTTACAAGAAAGCAAAAATGAGTTTGAAGAGCACTGTTCTAGCGATTCCAAGGACATTCCATTTCTAAGCAAGTCTAGATTTATAACAGTCTAAACATTGGCATCTACCTTTTGTTTCGCTCTGGAATGCCCTGCCATTGTCTGCCACACAAACTTCTGCTTATCTTTTAACTCTCTCCTCCAGCCTCAGCCCCTCAGCCCACTCTCCCCTTCTTCTCTGATATTTTTGGCATAACCAAGCACTTTCTTGTCACGTTCCTACTTGCCCTCATGTGCGGCAGATTCACATAGTATGACTATAAGTTTGTATTTGCCTGTCTGTCTCCCAATTTTGCTGTGCATATCCCTACAGTGAACTTCTTCTAATTATTCTATCTTTGACACTACCATGAAATGAATTCAATTCAATTTTCCAGTAGTCATGTGTGGTTGTGAGAGTTGCACTCTAAAGAAGGCTGAGCATTGAAGAATTGATGTTTTCAAACTGTGGTGCTGCAGAAGACTCCTGAGAGTCCCTTGGACAGTAAAGAGATCAAACCAGTCAATTCTAAAAGAAATCAACCCTGAATATTTGTTGGAAGGACTGATGCTGAAGCTGAAGCCCCAATACTTTGACCACCTGATGCGAAGAGCAAACTCATTGGAAAAGACCCTGAAGCTGGGAAAGATTGAAGACAGGAGGAGAAGGTGCAGCAGAGGATGAGATGGTTGAATGGCATCAGTGACTCAATGGACATGAATTTGAGCACTCCAGGAAATACTGAAGGACAGGGAAGCCTGGCATGCTGCAGTTCATGGGGTCATGAAGAGTTGGACTTAGTGACTGAACAATAATAACAAGCACTAACTTAAGACTTCTGCCTTTGAAGACATGTTTTCAGTTTAAGTGTTGTTGTACACTAAAGGTAGAGATAGTCAAAACACTGAGCTCAAGGGGATCTCACTTATTCATTTACTGATTAAAAAAGATTCTGCCCTGCATTACCACAGCATTGACAGTACAAAATCATGCTAAGGTCAGAAATGGGTTGACCACAGATTACCTTGGTTTTTCCACATAGTGACTTAAGCTGTTTGTAGTCAGAAATTGGCCTCAATCTTCCAACTTTCAGACTAGTGTACTTATCTGCCAGGTCACTCAAGTGACCCTCAAAATACAGAGTCTTGAATGTTGACACAGATAATCTTATCTTGAGTTTTGTAAAGACTGTGTTTAGAAAATCATAAACGTCTTCCTCTATCATGTTATTTCAGCTGTCTGTACTACTCTACACCTGATTTAGGTCAATATAGTTCCTTTATTAAATCACAGTTATGACTGAACAAGAAAAAGTAAATAAGAACATGAGAAATTTCATATTGAGTCAGACATTTCAGCTGTTCAGTCTACTCTTCTACTTCTTAAAAACAAATTAGGAAACATGTGGTGGGGAACTAGTTACTCTTAAAAGGTTTAAGAATAAAATTCAAAATCCCTAGCTTCTTTTTCAATTCATTATGAGTCAGTGACCAATGACATAATTTAAATATTTCTTTTCTCTTTTTTAAAAAAATATTTATTTTTAATTGAAGGATAATTGCTTTACAATATTGTGTTGGTTTCTGCTATACATCAACTGAATCAGTCATAGGTACACCTATGTCCCCTCCCTCTTGATACTCCCTCCCACTTCCCACCCCATCCCACCCCTTAGGTTGTTACAGAACCCTAGTTTGAACAAACATTTCTTGAAACCATTTAAATTTAATACCTTCATTCATTTATTCATTCATCCCTTCATTCAGTGAGCTTTCAAAAAGCTCTATGTGATATGTTCTATTTATGCATAGAGACTACTGACCTTATTTAGATTTCACCAGTTTCTGCATGCAGTCTGGTGTGTATGCGTGTAGTTCTGTGAAATTTTATCACATGTTCGTATACCTTGGTGTACTACCACCACAATCAAGACACTGAAACGTTCAATCACCATTAAGATTGCTCCTCTATTATCCTTCGCGCCCCCCCCTCACGCATACCTCTCTCCTCAATCCTCTACTATTCCTAACCCCTGACAACCACTAGCTTGTTCTCTCTCTCTAGTCTTCTTTTTTAACTTTGAGAATACCACATGAATTTTTGAGAATATTATATAATATTCTCAAACATGCAACTTGTGAGATTTCTTTCACACCCCATACCACCCTTGAGATCCATGTAAATTGTTGCATGTATCAATACTCTGGTTTTTTTTTTTTTTATTACTGAGTAGTGTTGTTGGCTTCGCAGGTGTCTCAGCAGTAAAGAACCCACCTGCCAAGCAGGAGGTGCAGGTTCCATCCCTGGGTCAGGAAGATCCTCTGGAGTAGGAAATGCCAACCCACTCCAGTATTCTTGCCTGGAAAATCCCATGTACAGAGGAGCCTGGTGGGCTACAATCCATGGGGTTGCAGGGTCGGACACAACTGAGCGACTGAGCACAGCAGGCACACGTGCACATTCCACTGTATGGATGTATCATTGTTTGCTTAAAGTTATCACTAAAAAATACTCTTGTCATTTCCAGTTTTGCTCTATTGCAAATAGAGCTACTATGAAGATCAATACACAGGTTTTGGAGTGGACATATATTTTCACTTTTCTGGGACAAATATTCAGTAGTCCAGTTACTGGGTCATATGGTAAGTATACATTTAATTTTACAAGAAACTGCCAAAGTATTCTCCAAACTGGTTGTGCCGTTTTACTTTTTCATTAGCAATATATGCAATATCCAGTTCTCTGCATTCTCACTAGCAATTAGTATTGTTATTATTACTTTTTAGGTCTTTTAGTAAGTGTAGCCTCATTGTGGCTTTAATTTGTTTTTCCCTAATGATATTAAATATTTTTTCATGCGCTTACTTTCCATCTGTATATCTTCTTTGGCAAAATGTCTGTGCTTTGGCCCATTTTCTAACTGGAATATTTGTTTACTCTTGTTTTCAAAGTTCTTTATATATTATAGACACAAATCCTTTGTGAGATGTACGACGGTTTGCAGATACTTCTGCCAAGTCTGCCATTGCTTTGTTCATCTTAATAAGGTGTTTCTCAGACAAAAAATTTTAATTTTTATTAAGTTCAATTTATCCATTGTCATGTCTATGGACTATGCTTTGGGTGTGATATATAAGCACTCTTCACCTAACCTTGCCCTGAAGATTTTCTCTTATGATTTCTTTATGAAGTTATACAGTATTACTTTTTATATTTAAACCTATGATCTATTTTGATCTAAGAATTTTGATCTAATTCTTATATAAGGTATATATAAGCTGTCTAAAATGAATAAATCAGTAATTTTTCTAGATATTGGTATAGAAGGGGCTTAAATCATTTAATTTACTTTACTTTCTTTTTGTCTTTCATGACATTGTTGTCATGTTTTAACCACATATATTTTAAACCAAAAAATTTTTTTATTACTTTTAATATTTTTCTCCTATCTAGTGTGGTTCATTTCTTTTTGTATGTCTCTGTTTCCATTTGGGGTCATCTTCTTTCTATTTGGATAGCTTTCTTCAATATTTACTTTACTGCTGGTATTAAATTATCTATTTTTGTCTGAAAATATGTTCAATTTTTCTTTAAAAGATTTTTTTGCTGAATATAGAATTATAACTTGGCAATTATTCTTATAGCATTTTAAAAAATCTATCAATCTGTGTTTTATGACTTCCATAGTTTCTGTTGAAAAATCAGCATGCCAATCTTACTGCTGCTTCTTTTAAAGTAACAATTTTTCTCTGGTTACTTTTGAGTATTTTCTCTTTGCCTTTGATTTTCAGCATGTTTGCTATAATGAATCAAGTTGTGATTTTCTTTCTATTTATCCTTCTTAGGGTTTGAGAAACATTTTGAATCTGTAGTTTGATATTTTTTGTCACCTTGCAAAATTCTCAGCTGCTATCTCTTTGATATTGTTTCTGCCTCAAAATCTTTCTCTTTTGCTTCTAGAACTCCAATTTACAGTAGGAATTTTTCATCAGGTCTCAAATGCTTCATGCTGTTTTCTATATTTTTACATCACTTTTCCTCTTTGAGCTTCAATATCTATGTGTTCTTTAGTTTTCTAAATCTTTTCTCCTGCTCACAAACTAATCTATTAATTTCTTAATTTTAGCTACTATATTTTTGTCCTAAAATTTCCCTTTGATTCACTAATATAGATTCTAATTCTCTGAGGACACCCTACAACTTTTTATCTATCTTGAACATATTAATCATAATTATCTTAAGCCACTATTCCATAACTCCAATATCTGGATAATCTGTGGATCTGCATTTATGGAGTGATTGCTTATTTCTTTGTTTAGTTTTGTTTACCATCATTTGATCCTGTCTCTTGGCATAACTGGAATTTTTTTTTTTTACTGGTTTCAGGACATTGTGCATGGAAATTTGTAGAGGTTTTTGATGATATTGTCTTCCTCCAGAGCATATTTAACTTTCTTTTGTTAGGCAGTTAAATATAGGCAGATGCTGCTACTGCTGCTGCTAGGTCACTTCAGTCATGTCTGACTCTGTGACTCTATAGACTGTATTCTGCCAGGCTCCTTTTTCCGTGGGATCCTCCAGGCAAGATGACCTTCCTAAAAACAGGTATTTAAGAGTGTTTCAGGCTGAATTTTATGCTTTGTGTAAGCTAGACTATTTATGTTTTCCTTCATAGAATGTCTATGAAGAGTATTTCATAGAGTGTCTCAATGCCCCTCCTTGACAGAATCTCAATTCCATTTTTTTGTCCCCCCCACTGTAAGACTCCTGATATTACTTTTCAGCTTTTTTATCTAATAGCAGCTATTTTATAGCAATTCTTGTTTTCTTGGTCACTGACTTAGAGAATGCATAGTTCAGAAATCAGAAAATATCTTAAAATTATGAGTAGAATATCACATTCATTTTTTCCATGGTTTCTATTTCTCTGGGAACTTGATCCCTCTAGTCTGGATACCTTAGAAGTTCTGACTTATAGTTTTTGTCTCCCCAGTAGTGAGACTGAAACATGCTTTGGACTGCTGCTCTCTGATCTGCTTCTATTACTTTTACTGAGAATTGGCAATTTCCCTCAAGGAGAAAAAAACAAAACCCCAAAACTGAGCTATATGTAGATCTCACCTCAATGCAGCTTTCTTCTAATTGAGGATTGGTTCTCTGAAATCATTGTCTTGGCTGATGTCTGATGTTTTCAAGTAGCTAATTTTTTGGTATTTTGTCCATTTTTTTTATTTAAATGAATTTTGTCAATGGCCTAGTACCAGAAAAGTTAGAAAATACTCAAGGCTCTGCTCCCATCTCAACAATTCTTATTAAGGGGCCAAGATTTGTCTCCATAATGGCTAGGCAGATCTTTTTTTTTTTTTTTGAAGGTTTTTTGAACAAGTAGATTCAATTCCCAATGACTGACCTAGGATTCTTAGAAACCATTATTGATAAACCTTGCTGTCATATATACTGAAACGTAACATTTGGTGAATCAGATGTGAGCCAATTTGGAGATATTTTCTTAAAGTTTTGTATGCTCCTCTGTTACCACTGTTTATCATGAGGATAATTCAAGATACTCAAACTCACTACTAAATGATTTATTGGCATATAACCTTCCAGGTTGCCTCTTACAACCATGAAGACTAGAATGACTCACATTAGTTTTGATTTGGACAGCACCACTCACCTCACAAATTTCTGACTTATCATATACTGACAACTGAAAATACAAAATTTAATGATAAAAGGAGAGCCCTAAAACTGTATCAGATGACTATAGAGCCAATGAAACCCAGGATAAACAAAGCATTCAGTTTGGATCACTACAGGTTTAACTTTTTATTATCTCTTCCTTTCTTGAGATATATAGCCCTACTGTATGCTGACCTAATTCGCTACAGGGATTTCTATGTTCTGGTTTCCTCTTGAACAGCAACAATATCTTTTCATCTATTGTTAACCTATTGCTTCTTATTCCTTCCCCAATCTTTTGGACACATCCATGCAAGATGACCAGCAATCTTCTGGCACAGTGATTATTGCAAACCAGATTTCACAGTCTAGCCACCTTTTTGCTTGGTTCCCTCTTGAGATTAATCAAGACACAAAATGGATCTTATCCCATGTCAGCAATTTATTTGCATCTAGATTATTTGGTCTAGAATCTTCTGAATATTTGATCTAGAACATTCTGAGTATTTGCCACATTGCCCTAGTACATCTTACCTGTCTTCATTAAAACATTTTGAAAAACTCTCCTCAAAGCTATTATCAGCCCAAAGAAGCTAATTTATTAAGTAAATTTATTTTTCTCTCCATTTCCCCCCAAACTAACTTTCACAGATTCCCTTCCAACCTGCTCATTTCTCCAACTGTAGTTGTTCTTCAACTTTACTTACCCAGGTGACTGATGGCTTCCTTGTCCCAAGGCCAGGTGGCAGCACCTGCAAGGTCTTCTCGTACTGAGTTGCCAAAGTAGACATTGAGGAAGTGGGTGCTGTTGAGCTGCAGTGCCTCCTTCAGCTCCTTCACACTCATGTACGCCCTGGGGAGCACATAAGAGAGGAAATGTCACACCAAAGGATCAGTACATAGAAAGGAACAGAGCCAGATCTAATCAGACTCTGGCTTCCCAACCATCATTGCCTTTTAGAGGAGAAGGGCAAAGAGGCTGAGACCAGGTATCATGGTGCTCTCAAAAAAGACACTAATACTCATTTAGAATATTTATTCCAAGATAAATAATATCCTACCTTTTTTGGCACCATAATATTTATATGAATACTCAGTATTTGACATCATACTCAGTTCCCCACTTAACGCCTAGATTATTTCTTCAAGATAAACCCAATGATACTCTTAATTCTATGCCTTGAGAATTACTCTCCAGTCCATGGTGAATGAGGCCTTCCAGTTCTCATTCTCTGGTTCTATCACACTGCACGATCATTACTATAAGAAGATTGATTAAATCTCTATTTCAGCATATGCTTGCTTTGGGCATTTTTAAAAAAGGTAAATAGTAACCAGGAAACACAAAATTAAAGAGGAAAAAGAGATGAGTTATAGGAAGGAAAGGATAACATAAAGCTACTGCAGAAAATATTAGTTTTATGTATATTTTTTCTCTTTCTAGTACCTTAATCCATAAACTCTCTAACCCTACTCTGACTACTTTATACTCACTGAGTATCTCTATTGGTGGCCTTCAAAGAACTAGGTAATATTATGTTTGTACTTATTTGCAGACTTAAAGGTCTATTAAAAACACATGCCCCATGGCCCATAAAATAAAGGGCCATCGAACAAGCATTCGATCTCTTTTAAAGCTCATATATAGTCAAAGACCTTCATTTTCCTGACACGAGTGAAACTTAAAACTTCACCATGAGCAAACAGAGCCTCATCATTCTCAATGGAGAGTTATTTTAAGAAAGAACAACTAAACCAAAACTGAGTCGCCCCTTGGATTCACTGGAAATGCTGCTCCAAAAATAGCAATGATCCTATCACAGCTTCAACTATGCAGACAGCTCTCTCAACATAGTTGAAAATATCCTTTATAGATTGATGCTTTATGCTTACTACTCTGGTAGACAAGCTGCAGACACTGAAATCACTCAACCCCGAAGCTCATGTGAGAACACCATGACCCTCTTCTCTTGCTTGCTTTGCCTCCCAACTATACTGTTGATGCCATCTATTTAATCCACATGTAAGATATATTGGCAAGGAGTATCCAAGAAATAGAGATCCCAAAGAAGACTGTATTTGTGTTCTTTGGCACAGAACCAAAAAGAGGAATAAAGAAGCACAAAAAGACTTTGCTTTAAAACCAAAAGTGCTTAGGAGAAAGGGGGTTTTAAAATATCCTTTCTTATTGACTTATAATATCTTGGAAAAATAGTTCTCCTCTCCCAAGAAACCATCCAGATTCCATGAAGTGATGTCAGATGTGATCAGAGGGATATTCCTTCTGCTTTCCTGGAGACTCAGTGATTTTTGAACTGTCGCCTGGTTTTCCACAGACATTAGTCACATGCCCTTTCCTTTTCTCCTTTATTAAAAACAATTACAATTTCCTGCAATGACAAATCGATGGTTTGGAGCTATGATGACATCAAGTAACTCTTCAACATGGAGATGTTCTAATCGGTCAGACGAAAGAAGAGGCAGCATGGATAGGAGGAAAGAGAGAAGAAAGAAAAGGAAAGGAAAAAAGAAACAATTAGAAAAGAAAGGAGAGGGACCAGTGACTGAGCCTTCACAGAGGCAGGGTACCAAGGAAGAAAAACTGCACCCTCTGTTCCTTTTCAGAGAGCCCACTAAAATTAGGAATTGGGAACTTGACAGTTTTCTCTCTTTTCTCCTCCCTCACTTTCCCCAAGTCCCCCTGTTCCTGGCATGGTTTACTTGGGCTACCTGTGTGTTCCTGGCTTCCCTGTCTGCCACTTACCAACCTTGGCCACCATCCTTCTGTTCTCCCTCAAACCAGCAGTTCCAATAATTTCCTTTGAGCCATTCTCCAAGAGGCCTCCTCCTCCACCACCAACTCATCAGTTGGGTCTACTCATTTCCCTTTCCTTCCTTGTCCATCCCTCTCCCAGCCATAAATTACTCTTCCAGATGAGAGTGTTTATGTAATGTGGTAGCAAACTGGATGCAGTCGCTCTAACTCCTGTACTCCAAAAAGACATAGGTAGAAGTCGGCAAGTATAAGGGAAAAATACATTTTTAAAAGCTAGAGACAGTAGGAAACGGTCATTAAGGAAAACTATAGAGGAGAGTCTTATTTTGTTGGAGACAAACATTTTTGTCCAGATTTTTCCCTAAACCAAAAAAGGGTAAAAGTGTAGCTATCCAAAGGGTGTTCACTTTGCACGTAGACTGCCTCACCTATTATAATACATGTATGCCATTTCAGTATTTAATCTGAGCTAATAACATAAATGTCTTAGTTTGTCCACTAATATGACCAGAGCCTGGCTCAGACCTACAGTGAAGAGAATGGACATTATTCAAAAATTCAAACTATAACATCTTGCTTCAGAAATAAGTTATTAAGAGATATACTTGTCATCCAAAATATCTTAATATTCAAAGAAGAAATGACATACATAAGTGTCATAAAATGCATAAGCTCATGAACTGACCGGGACCAATGTACATAAATGTCATAAAAAGCATAGGTTCATGAACTGTCTAGAACTATGTATTACAAGAGAGATGTGTTCAGTCACTCAGTCGTGTTCGACTCTTTGCTACCCCATGGATTATAGCCAACCAGGCTCCTGTGTCCATGGGATTTCCCAGGCAAGAATACTGGAGTGGGTTGCCATTTCCTCCTCCAGGGGATCTTCCTAGCCCAGGAATCGACCCTGCATCTCTTGCATCTCCTGCATTGGCAGGCAGATTCTTTACCACCATTCCACCTAGGACCCTGAAAAGAGAGACGAGCTGTATTAATCTACTTAATTTCTGCCAAGATCTCCCTTTACTCATCTTCTCCACACCCTAGATGGAAATACTTGCCATGAACTTCTCTCTGAGGGCTCAGACAGAGCAAAGTGAAGTTTCACCTTGATCTTCATAAACACTGTCTCAAAATCAAGCTTTCCTTGAGGCTGACATAGCAAGTTGTTCTGCCATAACTTAAGTCTATTATTTCTGGTATGCCTCCTGGAAGAATACACACTTGTTTCACTATTTTATCACTGTCACCTACTGATTTGAGATTAACCATTGTCCAGTGTCCAGCCTACCACATTCCTTTGTTGGGCTCCACAACTGCTGACCCCTAGCCACACTCTCAGAGAAGGCAATGGCACCCCACTCCAGTACTCTTGCCTAGAAAATCCCATGGACGGAGGAGCCTGGAAGGCTGCAGTCCATGGGGTCGCTAAGAGTCGGACACAACTGAGCATCTTCACTTTCACTTTTCACTTTCATGCATTGGAGAAGGAAATGGCAACCCACTCCAGTGTTCTTGCCTGGAGAATCCCAGGGACGGGAGAGCCTGGTGGGCTGCCGTCTATGGGGTCACACAGAGTCGGACACGACTGAAGCGACTTAGCAGCAGTAGCAGCAGCAGCCACACTCTAATATCTAACTTTCCATGAAAGTCCCAACTCTTGCTTAGTTTCCGATTAGGTAAAAGTAAAAGAATATAACAATAATGCCTGTTGTGTTCTAGTTTAATAGTCAGTCAAACAGCTCCCTTATAAACCAAGAGAAGTAATTCAGGCCAGAAAGAAGAAAAAGATCCTGAGCTGTCTGAAGGAAGTTGAATGAGCATCAAAAATTCTCATGTTAAAAAATGAGACATAAAAAGATGCATACATGTGTGCCCTAAGACTGGGACCCAGGGCACTGTTACCCACAGGCAGAGCAAGCCCCCTCCAGAGGAAGATGCTGCCTGCATGCTACAGGTGGTCAGGCAGCCTCCAGGAGAACAAAACCAGATGCCCCCAAGGACCCTCAGCCAATTCCCCTCACAGAAACAACTTGGGCCAAATCTTGGATATCTGGGTTTGGTTAAATCTAAATCTTTCTGTCACTGTTGTCCATCCGTTGGTTCTCAACACAAAATACGCAGAATGATTTCCCTCTGCCACCTGCATCTGCTAGCCACTTTGCCAGTTCTGTTTCTTCCTCTGGGCGACTATCCCCTTTGACCTGCTCCCCCAATCCTTGGGCTGTTCTCACACCATAAGGCTTACAGGTCCCCAGAGTACTAACTAGTATTCTCCTAGATGCTTAGGGCAACTTCAAAAACTTAGTGTTTTCTACCTCTGTCAAAGTGCTCCTACTACTGTGCATGTGGCACTCTAATATGTCACTGTATCTTTCTATTTTCTTTCATTTTCCCATCCCCCGGCTGTCCCATACACATCAAGGGCTTCACAGTCTGACTCACAGTCTTTCCCTTTGCCCAGCTCCTAGAGTCACTTGAAGAAATGTCAACACACTCCCTTACTTCCAATGACCTTTGCACACCATTCTCAATGTCACCCTAACTCAGATTGATTTTTTATTTCTGATCTACTGTGGATCTTTAGTGGCACTTGTCTAAATTGTTTATGGTCATCTCTTCTTCAAAATATTCACCATTTTTCTTGCCCCTTCTTCCTCACCAACCTCAATCTCCTCTGACTCCTACACAAGTATGCATCTTTCTTTGATGATAAAATGTAGGCCACTTATCATGAGCTCTATCACTCCCTTGAACAAAGCTAGTGGAGGTGATGGAATTCCAGCTGAGCTATTTCAATTCCTAAAAGATGATGCTGTTAAAGTGCTGCACTCAACATGCCAGCAAATTTGGAAAACTCAGCAGTAGCCACAGGACTGGAAAAGGTCAGTTTTCATTCCAATCCCAAAGAAGGCATTGCCAAAGAATGTTCAAACTACCATACAACTGTACTCATTTCACACACTATCAAAGTAATGTTCAAAATTCTCCAAGCCGGGCTTCAACAGTACGTGAACTGTGAACTTCCAGATGTTCAAGCTGGATTTATGAAAGGCAGAGGAACCAGAGATCAAATTGCCAACATCCATTGGATCATCAAAAAAGCAAGAGAGTTCCAGACAAACATCTACTTTTGCTTTATTGACTACGCGAAAGCCTTTGACTCTGTGGATCACAACAAACTGGAAAATTCTGAAAGAGATGGGAATACCAGACCACTTTACCTGCCTCCTGAGAAATCTCTATGCAGGTCAAGAAGCAACAGTAAAAACTGGACATGGAACAACAGACTGGTTCCAAATAGGAAAAGGAGTAAGCCAAGGCTGTGTATTGTCACCCTGCTTATTTAACTTATATGCAGAGTACATCATGTGAAATGTCAGGCTGGAGGAATCACAAGCTGGAATCAAGATTTCGGGTAGAAATATCAATAACCTTAGATTTGCATATGACACCATCCTTATGGCAGCAAAGAACTTAAGAGCCTCTTGATGAAAGTGAAAGAGGAGAGTGAAAAAGTTGGCTTAAGGCTCAACATTCAGAAAACTAAGATCATGGCATCCAGTCCCATCACTTCATGGCAAATAGATGGAGAAACAATGGAAACAATGAGAGACTTTATTTTGGGGGGCTCCAAATTCCTCCAGATGGTGACTGCAGCCATGCAATTAATACACACTTGCTCCTTGGAAGAAAAGCTATGACCAACCTAGACAACATATTAAAAAGCAGAGACATCACTTTGCCCTCAAAGGTCCATCTAGTCAAAGCTATTATTTTTCCACTAGTCATGTATGGATATGAGAGTTGGACTATAAAGAAAGCTTAGCACCAAACAATTTATGCTTTTGAACTGTGGTATTGGAGAAGACTCCCGAGAGTCCCTTAGACTTCAAGGAGATCAAATCAGTCAATCCTAAAGGAACTCAGTCCTGAATAGTCATTGGAAGGACTGATGCTGAAGCTGAAGCTCCAATACTTTGGCCACCTGATGTATAGAATAGACTCTTAGAAAAAGATCCTGATACTGGGAAAGATTGAAGGCAGGATGAGAAGGGGATGACAGAGGATGAGATGGTTGGATGGCATCACCGACTCAATGAACATGAGTTTGAGCAAGCTCCAGGAGTTGGTGAAGAACAGGGAAGCCTGGCTTGCCACAGTGCATGAGGTTGCAAAGAGTCAGACATGACTGAGTGACTGGACTGAACTAATCACTCCCTCACACACAAACACACTCCAACATTTATTTCTTTACTTATTTTTATTACCTTTCTTCTTTCCTACAGGATGAGGCTTCTGAGAAAATCATAGCTAGGAAGAAAAAAGGGTTCTTCCTTTCTAATTCAAATCTCTTGAAAGGATAATTTCTTCATCTCCCATTTGTTTCTGTTTTCATCACATACCCCCCAATCCCACTGTAACCTGGTTTTTATGAGAACCACTTTCATGTTTATATTGTTAGTTACTTCCTGATTCTTGAAGTTCTCTGCTTTTATTGCAGTGTTCTTTCCCAATTCTTTCCTTGCTTTTGTGATCACAGATTCTCAGTCTCCATTGTGGGTTTCTCTTTCCCTTTCTGATTCTTATAAGTTATTCTCCTGGGTCATGATTGCAATCCATTCTTTTGTCATTCACCTTGTTCACCACTGGGAAATTTTCTATTCTTGAACTATGAAGTGCCTGTGTGTGTGTGTGTGTGTGTGTGTGTGTGTGTATCTGGATCCCCCACAGACATCTTGAAGTCAACATGTCAATGTTATGGGTGTTCTACCTGAGCAGAAACAAATTTCAGACACTGAATTTTAATTCCCATCTGAAATAGTAGTCTAATTGATGAATCTGTGGATATTTTTCCATGGATATATTTGCAAGAAGGGTTTGAATTTTGGCCAAAGGCAGAAGCAGTATGTGACGGTGTCCACAGAAAACCAAAAAGGCAAGAACAAGGGAAGAACCACAATGACATTCTGTCCATTACTTGATTTTAGAGACTGGATTTTGAGTTCTTTAGTAAGAAACAAAAAGAACTCTTTTCATAGGAAAACTGGTACAACCCAGGATACATAAGCAATACTTTAAGGTCTAATAACAAAATGAAGCACCAATTGAGGATAAGGGATACTCTCTCCATTTCTGGAAAGAATTAAGGGCTGTCAGCACCATTCTAACACTTGAAAGTTTTATAGCCTTGGGTTGCATTAGAAGCCAGCTCACTAATAAGGCCAGCTTTTCCCTAGAGAAACAGTGAGGGCAGAGCATCAGCTGGAAATGTTGAGTGTCAGCAGACAAGGTAAATACCATTGCCAGCATGCAACAGCAAACAGCAACAGAACCATAGATGCCAGTGGGCATGGATTTTTATGGCACACCAGTCTGAAGACTCCCAGAAATACTAAAGAAAGGGGCAATGTATGAAGTTAAGATTTTATAGTTATACATTCTACTCGTGTAATTTGATTGTTAATAGCAGTATGACATCATTCGTTCTCAGGGGGCATGTGGACTGGAGGATATTCAGTTTGTCTCTAACACTGAACTCATAGTCTTCTTCCCCACACTATCTTCTCCTCCAGTGCCTCTCTCTGAATTGCTGCCACCTCTATTACCCTCTCTATGACACGAGAAGAAAAGTCAGGATTCCTCCTCAATACTTCCTTCCCTCACCTTTGACTTCAGTTCTCTCAATGCTGCTGCTGCTGCTGCTAAGTCGCTTCAATCATGTCCGACTCTGTGCAACCCCATAGACGGCAGCTTACCAGGCTCCCCTGTCCCTGGGATTCTCCAGGCAAGAACACTGGAGTGGGTTGCCATTTCCTTCTCCAATGCATGAAAATGAAAAGTGAAAGTGAAGTCACTCAGTCGTGTCCGACCCTCAGCGACCCCATGGACTGCAGCCTTCCAGGCTCCTCCATGCATGGGATTTTCCAGGCAAGAGTACTAGAGTGGGGTGCCATTGCCTTCTCTGAGTTCTCTCAATAACCACCTACTAATGACCCCAGGAAGATAAGATCTCAAAATGATGATTGTTTCTCTTTTGAATGCCACAAAAGAGCCAAGATATCATCATCTCTCAGACATAATCAACTGGGAACAACATTTTTTTTTTTTCTTGAAATTCAAATGTGGAGAACTTGACAAAACTTTTTACACCCAAAATACTAACTCACTTCTGCTAATGCATATGGGAGTGAGTAGTACTACTGGAAATAAAGTGGAATTATTCTCCTGAAATGTTTATGTATTGTAAGAACTTGAGGTTGAAATACAAGAGTTAACTGGAAATTTAAAGGATTTGAAGTCTAATGTCTTCTGTGCTAGGCAGAATAATGCTCCCAAAGTTGTCCATGTTCTAATCCCTGCAATATGGCACTATGTCACTTTACATGGAAAAGGGGACTTTGCAGTGATGCTTAGGAGTGCACTTTGAGATGAGGAGACTATTCAGGATTTTCTAAGTGGGTCCAATCCAATTAGATGAGAACATTTCCCATCTGTGATCACAGAAAGAGGTGGCCATGGAAGCAGAGTCAGAGAAATATTACATTGCTGGCTTTGGAGCTGAAGGGAAGGGGATTGCAAGCCAAAGAATGTGGGCAGCCTTTAGAAGCTGGAAAAGGCAAAGAAGTGGTTTCTCCTGCAGATCCTCCAGAAAGATACACAGCCCTAACACCTTGATATTAGCTTGGTGAGACCCATGTCAAACTTCTGACCTACAGGATTGTAAGGTGATCAATATGTGTCATTTTCAGCCATTAAGCTTGTGATCACTTGTTGCAGCAGGAATAGAAAATGAATATATCTTCTCTCACTTAAATACAATATCTTTGGAAAATAAAAGAGCATACAGAGAATGAATGTCTGGCTTCCAAAGATGGTTTCAAAGCAAAGCACCTGTTTTAAAAGAAGGTGTGATTGCCTAGATAACTGGCTCAAAAGGCAGAAGAGAGTAAATTCCACCTTTCCAGTTCTTGGTAGTGGTTTATTTATCTGACCAAGAGAGTCACACCCTGAAATTTATTTGGAAGGGTAGCATAAAAATACCCATATAGCTTATTGGGTCAGGATAAGAAAAAAGAAAAGCATGAGGGAAGAAGTACCCAGTAAAACTTAAGAGAAAATGGTTGAACCAAAAGTCAGAGGTAGCATGTCAGCACCCCGAGGAGAACAGGTGCTTAAGCCAGAATGACTTGGTCTCATGTCCCACCTCTACCACTCACTGGCCATGTGGCACTGACAAGCTGCCTGTCATCATTCCTTCTCAGTTTCTTTATCTGTAAAATGAGAATAATGAAAGTATAATCTGTGTATACTTATTAGAAATAAAAATCAGGTAACATATATAAAAATCACACATAAGACATCATCAATAAACATTATATTATTAATAACAATATCTAAGGTCTCAAATGTCTACATAATCAGCAACAAAGTTCAAAAATCATAATACAGGAAAGCAAGTATCAGCTTAAAGACTCTGGGTAGCTAGTCTGAGGACAGGCATACCTGGTGTGACAGAAATGAAGTTAAGTGAAATAGAAGTAATACCACAGTGCAAAAAGAAAGGAAATGCAACTGAAATAAGACACCCGAAGTAAATCCACAATGGAAACATTTAGTGACAATAAAATAGCAATGAACATTTTCTAGGCATAAACTACTGCTGGGCATGGTCAGGCAAAGGATAGCTTTGATACATCCCAAAGGCAGTTTCTAAAACTGACACAGAATAAAAATACAGTGATAATCTAGAACTTCAGGTGAGAAAGTTTCTGCCCGAAGACAGGTGCTGCTAATAGCAATGGCAGAACTTCTGATAAATACTTTATATGACTTGTGGGTAATATCTCTCAAAAACGTTCAAGAAAAAAGCAGAGTTATGATAATTTATTTTAATTCATATTAATAAGAAAGACCTAGATGGTGACATGGCATGGGAGAGTTCTTTTAATGAAAGAAATTCTATTTTAGTTCTTGCAATGGCCAGGACTGGTAACATCAGGGATTAGAGTTCAAGAAAACAGATTTCTAAAAGGGAATATGGTATAGTCTCAAGGGGAAAATGGCCCTTTGTAGGTGAAAGTGTATAAACCTTGAAAATCAGCATAATTCTAGGTTATCCCAATAAGGCAGAAAGGAGACAGAAAGTAATAGGAAGAACGAGGTTCTGTAAAAGAACTCCTTGCTGAGCTAAAATTTTAACAGAGCATATGTAGATTTTGGAAAGAGGAACAGCACAAACTATTAAAAAAATAAGGTCAAAAATAAATATAAAGCCAGCATAAACATAAAAATGCAAAGTGATAAATTTTAAAATTTACAAAATCTGCATTCAGAATAGTAAGCAAGATAGAGTATAATAATACAGAAGGGAAAAAACTGAACTCTTCAAAGTCTGCTTTGCTGCCAAGACAAATAATCATGAAGAAATGCACTTAATAAGTCATTAACTTGGCAATAGTTTATGAATCCCTAATAATAATAGTGATCACAATGAACTGAATCCCAAATACATGCCAGATGCTTCATATATATTTTCTCATGTAAGCTCTCAAGTCTATGAAGTCAGTATTATTTTATTTTACAGATTAGAAACTAAAACTTACAGAGATAAAGTCACTCGCCCCAAACCACACCACTTGTAAGTTTTGGAGGCAAGTTTTAAACTTGAGTTCCTTTAACTCCAAAGCCCACATTCTTTCCCCTGTTCTTCAGTTGGTCTCCCTAGGATCTGTGAGTCACTGTGTTGGGCCTTGGCAATGAAAAGATGCATAAGGCATGACTCTCGTTTTCAAGAAGTTCAGTCTAGTGAAGAAAACAACCATGGAAACAAATGATTATAATGCAAGGTACAAGGCATTATAACAGCAGGGTGCCCAGAACTGTATGCAAGAATGGGAGACAGAGGGAAAACCAGCTCAGAGAAGCAGACATGAGTAAGGTTTTTTGAAGTTTCTGGTGGATACTGTCAGCTGGTTTGTGCACATCAATTCTTTCCTCCTTCTAGGTATCTTCCTGTTCTGGAAAACAGGAAAGTTGAACTCTACATTGGTCCAGCTCCCTTGCACCTAGGGATCTGGATGTCATTTAGAGTCTACCAATCAGCTGGGCTCTAGTTGGCAGGTGATGCCAACATGAAGACCTCACTTCTGACTGCTGCTTCTCTCTTTGCCTCCAAGCAGGGCTGGACCATTCTGTTACAGTGCCCAGCCCAGCCACTGGCAGTGAGGGTGTGAAGTAGGCTGTGAGGCAAACCCTCTTTGCTGGTGTGGGTCTAGCAGACTTGGCATGACTCAGTGATGGCAGCTGGGGTTTAGAGACTTTGTCAAAGAAGATTCTATAGAAGTTGGTGATTAAGGGGATGTTTTGTCCCAGTTTCTATAGACTCTTCTTTCACAAAGTCTCTAGAATACATTCCTATATTCCCTTTCCCACTGTCACTATCTGGAATAGAGCATTTTTACTTTGTCATGTGCTAAGATGTCTTCTTATTTTTCTCGCTCTAATGATATACGTACTCCAGCCCATGCCATATGATATTCGAATTGGTGTTCTGTTCCTCTTGGTTCCATCAGCCCTACACGATAGCCCTGCAGATACCCTATAAGTTGCCACTCAACGTTGCCCTTCATCTGACACTCAGCCTACCCTCCAGGATCGCCCCAACTCCACTATGCCATCAATTGAGCAAAACTGATTTACTCACTGATGTCAAACATGCTCCTGAGTTTTTTGTTTTGAGTCATTTTTATTCGTTTGGTTTTTTAATTAATTCATTTATTTTTTGCCTCACTGCTTTGTTTAAGGTGTACTTTCCTTACATATATAATTATCAAAAATGTATCTAATATTCAAGGCCCATTTTCTATCTTAACTTTCCCATGAATCCCACAATGATCATCCCAGACTGAAAGGAGCCCCTAAATCTGAATTTCTAAGTCATTTAGTCTAGTCTATAATAGATAGATTAGAATAGGTAATTACCATATGTAAGCCTGCTTTGGTAATATTTGCCAACAGTAGAAATCTTACCTCTAGTATATTTAACTTAAGAAGATATTTGTATGAGTTTCATATATGCACCAAAAATAATGGAACAATAGCAAAAAATATAGTGCAATAACATAGAATAGTGTAACAGGAAGCACAAGTATAATCGCAAAAAAAATGTAGTGCAAACTTCCATTACCATGGATCTGGCAATATAAATTAAGAATATATAACATTCACACGAAATCATTAACAATAATTTAGATTTTTTTATTAAAATTGAAAAATGTCCCCAACATATTATTGAGTAAAAAGTCTGGCTGTACAACAGTAAGTATAATTCTATTTATTTTAAACCATATCAAATGTCAGTCTAGATATTTAGAAGGGGATGAAACAGGTCATGGGATTTGAAGTAATTCTCTTTTCTTATTTGTATTCTTCTGTATTGGTCTTTACATATATATATATTATATATATATATATATACACACACACACACACATTTATTTATATGTATGCATATGTGTCGGAGAAGGCAATGGCACCCCACTCCAGTACTCTTGCCTGGAAAATCCCATGGACGGAGGAGCCTGGAAGACTGCGGTCCATGGGGTCACTGACGGTCAGACACGACTGAGCGACTTCACTTTCGCTTTTCACTTTCATGCATTGGAGAAGGAAATGGCAATCCACTCCAGTGTTCTTGCCTGGAGAATCCCAGGGACAGCGGAGCCTGGTGGGCTGCCGTCTATGGGATCACACAGAGTTGGACACGACTGAAGTGACTTAGCAGGAGCAGCAGCATATGTGTAACCTACACATATAGGTATGCATAGGTCTTTACATACAGATACATATACATGTGTGCATATATTTATGTATATATAATACCAAGCATTCTTTATTTTAATATTATAGAGCATTCCTAATCTCATTAGCTGGACAAAGTTCCCAGAAGTCAAGCACCACATCATTGTGAGAACAACCTAGCACATCATCTTGCGTATTATTAAGTGCTCATTTAATACTAGCTGAATATATGAATGGTGCAGATGGGCTGTAACTTGAAGATGAGGCAGAGAACACCCCACTCTTCCCACCTCCCAAGTTTGCCGATACTCCCCAGCTGCAGAACCATCCTAAGCCACAGGGCCTGTTTACATCTGAAAGAACTAGATTTCAAAGGGTAGCACACAGGATCTGCTCCTCTGGTAGAGAACAAGAGACAAAAATACACCCAAAGCCCCAAGTGTATGCCCTTTGACATCTCTTTGTTGATAACTAGAGACAGAACAGGTTCTTGGCAAAAACAGTGTGTAATGATAAACTCTGGGGGCCTGGGTGGGAATAGGCAATGTAATTCCACAGGCATTACACTAGGTTTAAAAATAGGAAGCTTTTCCCTAGAGAAGTGGTCCTTGTGGGTGACTGGAGCAGATATGATGTGTTTCAACTTCACGGGTAAAGACCCATGAAGTCATCCCATATTTTAGTCTTTTGTGTGTGTTTCTCTTCTTTTCTCTTTTAGTTCTCTCTTTCACTGCTTTAGACTATTTTAAAAGGTTTATTTCAAACCCTGTTTTCAAATAAAACATTCTTTGCATATTATGTCATACACGTGCACATACACACATACATACGCCACAGAAGTCAGTTCTTTTTGATGATTCAAACTGAACTGACAGTTCAGTCAGTTCACCAAACAGAACTCTCAACTTTCTATTCTATTGACATGGGACAGGTGAATGAATTCTATAAGAACGCTGATGATTGAAAATCCTTTATACTTGGACTTTGTCAGGTGGAATAACACACTCCTCAATTCAGAAAGTATCTATGGATTTGAGGAGCACAAAACCTAATAGGCAGAGAAACCTATTCAGAGGCTGTGGATATATATGAGAGATATTTAGGGAAAGGACTAATAGCAATTGGTGGTGAACTGGATGAGGTTAGGGTGAGCAAGAGGAAGAGTCCAAAATGACCCCTGGGGTTTTAAATTAAGTAACTGCTTAACACAATTCACTGAAGTGGGAAATAGAAGGAGGAACAGATCTTGGTGACAGTTTGAAGTCATTGCGATAATCAAATTATAGATGCTTATTAGATGCTTGTATATATGGTTCTTTAGATCTGAGCAGTATGTAAATTCAGAAATTGGTAATAATAAAAACTGTAGAATGAATGAGATAATGCATTCCTGACCTCCTAATAGGTTTACTCAACACAATACATGCTTAGGGATCCAACAGAGGGAGAGAGAGAAAGAAAGCATGTGTTCTAGGTAGTTCATTTTCAAAAATTTATCCAGAGCTGTACGATTTAAAAGACTAGAGAGACCATATTGTTTCTCCTTTGTTTAAAAATATGTGTTTACTTCTGAATTACATATCATAGAACAGCAGAGGGTGATCTTTTCTGATGGTCTCAGAAGCTCAGACTGGTCCAGGAAAAGGTATACAGAGTGAGAAGAGAAGGTACCAAATCAAACACTGAGGAATAGTAACTTTAAGGAATAGGCAGAAGAAAGGAAATTGGCAAAGACGTCTGAGAAGCAGTGATGAAGAGGTAGGAAGAAATCCAGGTGAGTTGGCATCTCCAAAGCCCAGGGTGAAGATCAATCCAAATGTTCCTGGCGATTGAAATAGCAGAAGAACAGAAAAGTCTCCACCAGAACTAGAAACAAGAAGGTCAGTAACATTGACAAAAGCAATTTCAGAAAAACAGTAGAGGCAGAAACCAGACTGCAGTGGGTTGGAGAATGAGTGGCTCTTAAGGAAGAGAAGATAATGGGCTAAGACAAGGATCTTGGCAGTGAAGGAAAAAATGTGAGGATGTAGAGGAGGATGGAAAATGTTTATGGTAGGAGATTTAAGCATCACTAAAATAGTCCACTCCAGTACTCTTGCCTGGAAAATCCCATGGGCGGAGGAGCCTGGTGGGCTGCAGTCCATGGGTCGCTGAGAGTCAGACATGACTGAGCGACTTCACTTTCACTTTTCACTTTCATGCATTGGAGAAGGAAATGGCAACCCACTCCAGTGTTCTTGCCTGGAGAATCCCAGGGGCAGGGGAGCCTGGTGGGCTTCCATCTATGGGGTTGCACAGAGTCGGACACGACTGAAGCCACTTAGCAGCAGCAGCAGCAGCAAAACAGTTTAATAGGAAAACAGCAGTAAGGGGAGATAATATAAAAGGAAAAGAAAGATTTAATTAGTGTAATTAAATGCAGAACTCATCAGAAAAGATACATCATGCACAGAAGTGGTGGATATTGTTGGTGCTCCGCCCAAGCAGGTACCACCAACACCTAGCTACTGTGAGTACTGGCTAACAGCTTACTGCTGGTGCTTTTCTTTGGAAAAATCTCTTTTCTCCAAATAGGAGTTGCCTCAAAGCATGGTTATGTCTGCCTTTTCCCAGGGTGGCTGGCAGACAATGACCAATTGACAGAAAGTTACAAAAAGCCAGCCTTTGCCCCAAGATAGGACCAAATCCATGATGCAATTTATGCTCCAGAGCTCCCTATGGGATTGGACTGTGAGACCACATGCTTGCTTAGCCCCTCATTCTGCTTGTTTTTCTGTTTTCCTTATCCCTTTCTGCTAAAAGAAACCCTCAGTAAATTACAAAAATTCCTGTCTCTGGCATCACTTCCTGGGAATCTCCTTGAATATCAAGAGAAAATTGCTCACGAATTAGAAAGGGAGGAGGGAAGGGAGGAAAGAATGCACAAGGTTTCTAGGGTTGATGGCAGGTATTACATTGAGGAATGCTTCTCTAATTAATGCTGCTCTAGAAATAAAGGAGAAGGTGGGGGTATCTCCTGTGACACAGCGTGAGGTAATGGGGATAGGAACTTGAGAAGACTTAGAAGGTGTGAGATACTAATTGTGGGAGGAGACAGAAAAGGACACCAACCACTTACTAGAGAGATGTAGGGGGGTTAATTAGATGAGGTTCAGTAACAAATACTTTGATGCCACCTTCTCCCAAATCTAGTTAAACACCGAATTTGAAAAATCTAAAGAGCAGGACAAAGAAGAAATTCTGCTGTTATTAATGATTTCACAGTATATGATCATTCTTAGATTTTGAGCTTCCCTGGTAGCTCAGATGATCTGTCTTCAATGCAGGAGACCCAGGTTCAATCCATATCAGGAAGATCCCCTAAAAAAGGAAATGGCAACCCACTCCAGTATTCTTGCCTGGAGGATTCCATGGACAGAGGAGACTGGAGGGCTACAGTCCATGGGGTCACAAAAGGGTCGGGCATGGCTGAGCAATTAACACTTCCAGATTTTGAATTTATAAAAACTATACAATGAAAAATTGTTAATTATAAATTGAATTCAAAATTTTCTGCTTTCATCTTCAACATTCATAGTAAAATTTCCCTCTGCAGGTCATCAATAATGTCCCAGTTTTTCTATGAAGTGGACACATTCTGTCCTTATCTTCTTGATCTTTCTAGGGCATTGACATTGTTGATCATTTTCTTCTTGAAACTTCTTCTTCCCTTGGCTTCAGTGTGTCATCATATTCCTATTCTGCCTATCTCTAAGGATATTCCTTCATATACACTCTCATGTATACACCTCTTTTTCTTTTTCTCCCCGTCACTCCCCCAGGGCCCATCCTCCACTTTCTGATATATATATATATAAAATGAATCATGCCTAAACATCATGCCTAAACATGCCTTATATGCATGCTCAGTCACTTTAGTCATGTCTGACTCTGTGCAACCCTTTCGACTGTTACCCACCAGGCTCCTCTGTTCATGGGATTCTCCAGGCAAGAATACTGAAGTGGGTTGCCATTTCCTACTCCAGGGGATCTTCCTGACCCAGGGATCAAACTTGGGTCTCCTGCATTGCAGGCAAATTCTTTACCACTGAGTCACTGGGAAAGCCTTAGAGACCTCAAACTCAGCAAGTCTAAAACTCAACTCATCCTTCCATTCAATTTTCACTTTTTGAAGTCGGACTGTGAAGAAAGCTGAGCACCGAAGAATTGATGCTTTTGAACTGTGGTGTTGGAGAAGACTCTTGAGAGTCCCTTGGACTGCAAGGACATCCAACCAGTCCATTCTAAAGGAGATCAGTTCTGTGTGTTCTTTGGAAGGACTGATGCTAAAGCTGAAACTCCAATACTTTGGCCACCTCATGCGAAGAGTTGATTCATTGGTAAGGACTCTGATGCTGGGAGGGATTGGGGGCAGGAGGAGAAGGGGATGACAGAGGATGAGATGACTGGATGGCATCACCAACTCAATGGACATGAGTTTGGGTGAACTCCAGGAGTTGGTCATGGACAGGGAGGCCTGGCGTACTGCAATTCATGGGGTCACAAAGAGTTGGACACGACAGAGCGACTGAACTGAACTAACTGAATCATGGAGACAGACCTCACCAATACTTTGTATCTAAACCAGAACCCTATGGTGGTGGTGGTGGTTTAGTCTATAGTTACCCTAAATGCTTCTCTTTTTCTCACTTCTATATCCAATCATTTACCAGGTCCTATAAGTTATACATTCTGAATATTTCTAAAATCTCTCCCTTCCACTGTTTACTATTGCTTTACACTATCGTACTTTCTCATGTTTATGGAGCAAAATCTTTACTGCCTGGAATATCTCCCATCTTCCTCCATCTTCTTTCATCTCCCTTATGGAAATCTGAGCAAACCGTGTTCCTGTTTAAAACACATCAATGGTGTTCAGTGTATTTGAGACAAAATCCAAATGCCTTAATACATCTTCAAACCTTTCATGATCTGGCCCTTGCTATGTAACTAACTTCGTCTCTCACTGTTATTTCTCTTCTATTGTTTTTTCTGAATCCCCAAACTACTTAAAGTTCTGTGCCTCTGTTAGGCTCTCCCTTGGTTCCATGAGAGTTCACATGTATTATTTAGCCTAGAATGCTCTTTTCCAGTGTATTTTTGCAATAACTACACATTGTCAAAATTGGTACAGATGTCACCTCTCCTAGGAAGATTTCTTGACATTTGTCCCAGCAGCTGAACCCACCTTAGCTCAGTCTGTGTCCCTCATCAAAGCATTGATTTCATTATGCTGCTGACAGGTGGAGGGATGAAACTGTAACTGAGATGTTTGTGATTCTACAACAATTTCTCTATGGTACAGTATTGTCTGTCATGATAGATTAAATATTTCTCAATATTAAGAAATATTCCTAAAAAGAATTAAAACAAATCCCACTGTGGGACATACACATTGCAATGCAGAAAAGAGCCTTTTCTGTATCCATATAACTCCTTTTGATGAAACAATGAAATACAAAGGATAACTAGATAATAAAACAGATGTTTAAAAAATATTCTGTCACTCATAGACTCCAGGAAAAGTATTACTGGTTGTCTGGTCAAGGCTATGGTTTTTCCTGTGGTCATGTATGGATGTGAGAGTTGGACTGTGAAGAAGGCTGAGCGCCGAAGAATTGATGCTTTTGAACCATGGTGTTGGACAAGACTCTTGAAAGTCCCTTGGACTGCAAGGAGATCCAACCAGTCCATCCTAAAGGAGTTCAGTCCTGGGTGTTCATTGGAAGGACTGGTGCTAAAGCTGAAACTCCAATACTTTGGCCACCTCATGCGAAGAGCTGAGTCATTGGAAAAGACTCTGATGCTGGGAGGGATTGGGGACAGGAGGAGAAGGGGACGACAGAGGATGAGATGGCTGGATGGCATCACTGACTCGATGGCCGTGAGTCTGAGTGAACTCCAGGAGTTGGTGATGGACAGGGAGGCCTGGCGTGCTTCGATCATGGGGTTGCAAAGAGTTGGACACGACTGAGCGACTGAACTGAACTGAAGGACACACAGCATGGGAAGATCCAATCCACCAAAGCTTTCTGGATCCTTCTGATGGTGCTCACAACCTCTCCAGAAGTCTCATGAACCTGTAGCCAAGGCTCACTTGTCATTATCTCTCAAGGGACAGAGAAGCTTCTGCTTCTAATTCCATCCTTTCACCTAGGAAGTTCTTGAAAGCCCACAGACTCCATACGGATATTCAGTACATGTGTATCCTCTTTTGATGGGAGAGTTTTGGTTTGTCTTTTGCAAACCAAAATTATTGTTTGTAGACTTTGATTCCAGAAAGATGCCAGACCACTCCTGTCCATCTGAAATTTGCAAGTGTTGTTGTGGCTGAGGAAAGAGATGTCTGTATATACACATGGAGGCAACCTCCCCACCTTCCCTTCTTCACTCCTATCCCCTGGCTTTTCTCTCACCCTCTCCTTTCCTCTGAGAGTTGGGACCCAGAAAGGCACGCTTCTTCATCCCTTGCACTGGGCTTTCTTTCCAGAAGGTCAGGGCCAGTGTTCTATCTAAGGAACATATTTCTTTTCCTCAATCTCTCTTCCTCACCCGCCCCTGACATTAATGCTTTTAAGCCCTCTGAGGATCATTTGTTGGCTGAGTGATCACGTTCAGACTATGGCCGAGTGATGACTCACACTCTTGTGGTCTCCCTGTGTTTACCATGGATATTCTATTCCAGCTGGATTTCCCTTTCCCCAGGAAATGTAGAGCTAAGTGATTTCTCCATTTTTCTCCTTCTCCTCCAGCATGCTTCATATGACCCTTTCATCACCAGTATTCTCTCTAAAAGGTGTATACATGTATGCATGTGTTTGTCTGCTATAAACCAGGGATATGCAAATTCAGCCTGTGGCTAGTTTTGTATGGCTTACAAACTAAGAATCAAGTTTATATGTTTAAAACTTGTTTAAAAAAAAAAACAAAACAGAAGAAGAGGATGCAAGAGAAACCATATGTGACCTGAAAGATAAAAGATATTTACTATCTAGCCATTTACAGAAAAAAAAATGTTTGCCAACTTCTATTCTTAAAACTCAATATTCAGAAAGCTAAGATCATGGTATCTGGTCCCATCACTTCATGGCAAATTGATGGGGAGACAATGGAAACAGTGACGGACTTCATCTTGCAGACGGTGACTGCAGCCATGAAATTAAAAGACGCTTGCTCCTTGGAAGAAACGTTATGACCAACCTAGACAGCATATTCAAAAGCAGAGACATTACTTCACTGACAAAGGTCTGCCTAGTCAAAGCTATGGTTTTTCCAGTAGTCATTTATGGATGTGGACTATAAAGAAAGCAGAGCACTGAAGAATTGATGCTTTTGAACTGTGGTGTTGGAGAAGAGTCTTGAGGGTCCCTTGGACTGCAAGGAGATCAAACTAGTCCATCCTAAAGGAAATCAGTCCTGAATATTCATTGGAAGGATTGATGCTGAAGCTGAAACTCCAATACTTTGACCACCTGATGCAAAGAACTGACTCAGTGGAAAAGACCCTGATGCTGGGGAAAATTGAAGGCGGGAGAAGAAGAGGACAACAGAGGGTGAGATGGTTGAATGGTATCACCAACTCAATGGACATGAGTTTGAGTAAACTCTGGGAGCTGGTGGTGGACAGGGAGGCCTGGCATGCTGCAGTCCATGGGGTTGCAAAGAGTCAGACATGACTGAGTGACTGAACTGAACTGAACTTTTATTCTATATTAAAGTATGGTTCTAAGTTAGAGTGAAAGTCGCTCAGTTGTGTCCAATTCTTTGCGACCACATGGACTGTAGCCCACCAGGCTCCTCTGTCCATGGGATTCTCCAGGTAAGAATAATGGAGTGGGTAGCCATTCCCTTCTCCAGGGGATCTTCCCAACTCAGGGATCGAACCCAGGTCTCCCGCATTGCAGGCAGATTCTTCATCATCTGAGCCACCAGGGAAGTCCATGAGTCAATCAGACAGACATGAATTTATAGTCAAGCTCTGTCACTTACTAGCTATGTGACCCTGGACACAGTATTTAACCTTGCTGAACCTCAGTTTTCTCATCTGTAACATAAATTAATAATTAACTCCAATGACTGATGGGAAGGCAAAAATGATATGCTATATAAAGTATTTATCATAGTGTCTATGAGTAAGAAGAGTAGAATAAATAGTAGCTATTTTTGTAACTGTTATTTTTGATTGGTGGGGGAAGTCTAATACACCTTGTATGCTTACACAGGAAAAGGAGGCACACAGGAAAGGCCATGCCCTTTCAGACCAATGTGGAATGTGAAAGTCTCTCAGTTGTGTCTGACTCTTTGAAACCCCATGGACTATACAGTCCATAGAACTCTCCAGGCCAGAACACTGGAGTGAATAGCCTTTCCCTTCTCCAGGGGATCTTCCCAACCCAGAGAGCAAACCCAGATCTCCCACATTGCAGGCAGATTCTCTACCAGCTGAGCTACAAGGGAAGCCTAAGGTCGGCCCACTGAGTTGGCTGGGAATCAAAACCGGGTCAACTGCTTGGAAGGCAGCTATGCTCACCCCTATACCATCGCCAAATCTCCTAACTCTCCTGTGATTGGATCTATATCTTCACTCTCAAAAAGGAGAACAAATGCTTCCATATATGGCTCCAAACTGTTTCGATGGAAGAAGATCTCAGAGTTATATTTTCCACTTCTTTTCACCCTAGGCAGACACCTGAGAGTAATCCTTTCTCCTCCATATTTATCCTCAACCTTAATATCCATTCAATCACTGAAGCCTTACCTAATTTACCTATGAATTATTTTCAAATCTGTCACCTTCACTCTAATGTCACTGCCATGGGCTCTCATTATCTCTTGCCCAAACAGTGGTCTTCTATCTTCTTGCCTGTGCTGTGCTGTGCTTAGTTGCTCAGTCATGTCCGACTCTTTATGACCCCATAGGCTGTAGCTTGCCAGGCTCCTCCATCCATGGGATTTTCCAGGCAAGAATACTGGAGTGAGTTGCCATGCCCTCCTCCAGGGATCTTCCCAACCCAGGGATTGAACCCAGGTCTCCCACATTGCAGGTGGATTCTTTACCATCTGAGCCACCAGGGAAGCCTATCTTCTTGCTTCCCTTCCCCAAACTGTTACTCATATTGCTGCTGGAGTTATCCACCCAAGCCACCATTCTCACCAACCTGTGACCTTCCTTACAACCACCTCATCTCTTGTCACTGTCCAGCTCATTGCTCTACTCACAACAACATCAAACTACTTACAGCTCCCCATCCACGCTCAACTATATTGTTCAGTGCCATCATCCTTTGCTTGTGTTATTCATTCTACCTAACCCCTTCTTTTTTAATAATAAAACTACTACATGGTTATAATTGACAATTAAGAATGCAAAAAGAATTAAAAGAAAATTATATAGTACCCAAATTCTAATCCTTCAGAGATAATTGCTATTAATATTTTGATTTGTTTGTTTCTATTTTTGTGCATATACACACAATAATTTATAGAATTTGGGGCATGCATCTTAAGCTCTTGGTATTTCACTGTTATTATTTTTTTGATCAACACAAATTTATCTTGTTCAACCAAATATGCAATAAGCTATCCTTTGCAATTATTGTCATTTAAACTGTAATAAACCATAGAAAATTGACAGTCGTGGTTTTCTCAGCCATTTACTCTTTTGGGCAACAGATTTTCTCATTTCATTCAGAGGAATTTCTGTAAAAGTAAGCATGCCTTGGGCACAGCCCAGAAAAGTGGAGCAATTATCTTTCACTGGGGCATGGAATGAAAAGAAAAATCTGGGAACATCAAATCTTTCCTTCTCACAATAAGTTTAGTTATAGAGACAAGTTGCAATTTGGTTAAAGTTCAGTGGCAATTCTGGGAGTAATGTGTATATTTGAACTGACTTTGCTGTAAATAAAATTGTACACGCATGTGTGCTAAGTCGCTTCAGTCATGTCCCACTCTTTGTGACCCTATGGACTACAGCCTGCCAGACTCCTCTGTCCATGGGATTCTCCAGGCAAGAATACTGGAGTGGATTGCCATCCTCTTTCCAGGGGATCTTCTCAACCCAGGGATCAAACCCACATCTTTTATGTCTCCTACATTGGCATGCAGGTTCTTAACCATTAGCACTATCTAGGAAACCTATAAAATTGTACACACTAACTTAAATCTCCTTGACTTATCTCAGTGTTCATGAAAAGACTGGCGTGAGTCTCAGTAATGTCACTGTCACCATGAAGCTCTTAAGATCAATGGTCACATTTCATTATCAATGAAATTGATTCAGACTAGATTCTGTTCTGTGAGGAATAATGGCTCCTTAAATGTGTTTCACCAAAGGAATACCACAGTCAAAAAAAAAAGGAAAGGAGTAGACTGTCCTCTTTATTCTAAATGCAAATTATTAAATGTTCTGAGAATTCTGTACCTAATAAAACTAAAATCTGTTTAAATTCCTAGGAGATGGCATAAGTAAATACAGATTGCAGCTCTGAATTAAGATGACCTGGGTTGATTTGGGCTTTGCCAACTTCTTATCAAATGTTTTGGAGTATTATATAATCTTACTAAGACTTGGTTTCATAACTTGAAAAAATGATTGTGATTATTTTAAAAATGAACTTAAAAATAACCTAGAAAGCTGGAATAATAATAGCCTTAGGATATAAACAAGATTGACTCTTAAGACTGACTACGCAGGTTAAATGAAATAAGCAATCTTTAGAAAGAAGAATGGAACTGAAGGAATCAGCCTACCTGACTCCAGGCTCTACTACAAAGCCACAGTCATCAAGACAGTATGGTACTAGCACAAAGACAGAAATATAGATCAATGGAACAAAATAGAAAGTCTAGAGATAAATCCACGCACCTATGGGCACCTTATCTTTGACAAAGGAGGCAAGAATATACAATGGATTAAAGATGATCTCTTTAACAAGTGGTGCTGGGAAAACTGGTCAACCACTTGTAAAAGAATGAAACTAGAACACTTTCTAACACCATATACAAAAATAAACTCAAAATGGATTAAAGATCTAAACGGAAGACAAGAAACTATAAAACTCCTAGAGGAGAACATAGGCAAAACACTCTCCGACATAACATCACAGCAAGATCCTTTATGACCCACCTCCCAGAATATTGGAAATAAAAGCAAAAATAAACAAATGGGACCTAATTAAACTTAAAAGCTTCTGCACAACAAAGGAAACTATAAGCAAGGTGAAAAGACAGCCTTCAGAATGGGAGAAAATAATAGCAAATGAAGCAACTGACAAACAACTAATCTCAAAAATATACAAGCAACACCTGCAGCTCAATTCCAGAAAAATAAATGACCCAATCAAAAAATGGGCCAAAGAACTAAATAGACATTTCTCCAAAGAAGACATACAGATGGCTAACAAACACATGAAAACATGCTCAACATCACTCATTATCAGAGAAATGCAAATCAAAGCCACAATGAGGTATCATTTCATGCCAGTCAGAATGGCTGCTATCCAAAAGTCTACAAGCAATAAATGCTGGAGAGGGTGTGGAGAAAAGGGAACCCTCTTATATTGTTGGTGGGAATGCAAACTAGTACAGCCACTATGGAGAACAGTGTGGAGATTCCTTAAAAAACTGGAAATAGAACTGCCTTATGATCCAGCAATCCCACTGCTGGGCATACACACCGAGGAAACCAAAATTTAAAGAGACACGTGTACCTCAATGTTCATCACAGCACTGTTTATAATAGCCAGGACATGGAAGCAACCTAGATGTCCATCAGCAGATGAATGGATAAGAAAGCTGTGGTACGTATACACAATGGAGTATTACTCAACCATTAAAAAGAATACATTTGAATCAGTTCTAATGAGGTGGATGAAACTGGAGCCTATTATACAGAATGAAGTAAGTCAGAAATAAAAACACCAATACAGTATACTAACGCATATATATGGAATTTAGAAAGATGGTAATGATAATCCTGTATGCGAGACAGCAAAAGAGACACAGATGTATAGAACAGTCTCTTGGACTCTGTGAGAGAGGGTGAGGGTGAGATGATTTGGGAGAATGGCATTGAAACATGTATAATATCATATATGAAACGAATCGCCAGTCCAGGTTTGATGCAGGATACAGGATGCTCGGGGCTGGTACACTGGGATGACCCAGAGGGATGGTACGGGGAGGGAGATGGGAGGGGGATTCAGGATGGGGAACACGTGTATACCTGTGGTGGATTCATGTTGATGTATGGCAAAACCAATACAATACTGTAAAGTAATTAACCTCCAATTAAAATGAATAAATTTATATTAAAAAAATAAAGCTTACTTAAGTTTTCAAAACTAGTAAATAATAAAAAAAAATAAATGAAATAATGTATGTAAAGTACAAGGCAAAACATGGAGGATGCAGAAGAGCGATTGATTTAACTTGGCCTTCCTCAATCATATGTGAAAATGGCACACTTTTTATTGTTTTTCAAAGAATGTTTATTTAAAAACCAATGGAACACACTTTCACAAACTGACCTAAACTCAGAATTAGGCATGCTTTCAAAAGTTGTGGAAAGATGGAAAGAAATAGATGGGGAAAGTAGAACAAAGACAGAACTTATAACTATTTCTTTACTGTTTGAAAATTTACAAGGAGAATGTATTATTCTAGAGGAGAAACAATTTCTAAAGAAGAAGAAGGACAAATTAGACCTTGTTAGACTATTCACCCTATACTATACCACCATTTTATATGCTAGAAAACAAAAGCTGCTTCACAGTTAAAAGGCCAGCACCCAGAGGCTAGTGCATCAAGCTCTGCAAATGAAGATAAGGTAAGGCAACACTTGCCTATGTAAGAGCTTTCCTAGGCAGAGTGTGGGCTACTTAATCTCTATTATTCTAACTCTGGCCAAGTGTTTGGAACCAGCAAAAGGGTCGACCAACAATAACTAACAGAGAAAAGAAAAACATATGAGAGTAAGGACCAACTGGGTTCATCCTAGTTTTTTCCACTTGGCATACATCCTAAAGACATTCTTGACAAGCTGAGAAGAAGGATGGATGGGTCATCTGTTAAGCCTCATCCTTTATTTAAAAAGAAAAAGTCAGCATTTCCAACTCCAAGATCTATTAACAAAGTATTTTCTACATTCAGCTTTCTCCATTGTCTCCCCTCACACACACACACACACACGCACACACACACAGAGGCGCAAGCACATGCACACACACATACATGCAATTTCTTAAAACCCAAGTTTATTTTTAGGCTAGAGAGATTGGGTGTTCCAGATCGGGGCCCTCTGCTCCTGAACAGACATTGTAAAAGGGCTTTCTTGCCAGATATAAAAAGGCCCCTGTATAATTTATTAGAGGAACTTTCACCAAGCCTTGATTACTTTTTAACCAGAAAGTGAAAAAAATATCCAAGAATCCTGATCAGATTCAGTATTGCACTTGGCACATGGGAATCTGTAAGGGCTAGGAATTCTCAGCAATCCTCAGCTCTACAGGCTGTTCATCCACAGTGCACCATGAAGGAAGGTTCGAGTTAACTGGCATTCAGTCTCCTCTCTTCTCTGCAAATGTGCAATTCCATTTCCCTAAATAATAGGGGAGTTTGGGCCAAAGAAAACTCAAAACAATACATTCGTTTAATAGCCCTAATGGCTCTACTAAGGCCTGCCAATGAAAATGCTGGCTAAATTGTTCCAGAGAGCCTTCTACTGGAGCTAAACAAAACCCGCCAAATCTCTACCCACCACCTCCTCCTTCTTGCCGCTCAATTTTTTTTTCTTTCTTTCACTTATTTATATTTTTTTCATTTTGGCCTTTTCCAAGAGGAGAATGTAAAATACCCAAAGAATGTTCTCTTTTTTAATATGGATTATATTTGGGGTACAGATTAATGTTTACTTTTCATGGGTAGGGTGAGCATATTTTCAAACCAAAAATTAAGATGTGGTTTTATAGTATAAGTATACTTTATAAAACAATAGAATAGAATAGTTGAAATCACAAATGTCCTGAAAAACTCAAGTAGGGTCAACCTTCATTATTAAGGACAAAAACATGTCTGAGGTTATATCTTGCATTTTCTTTCAAAAATCATTTTTTGTGAACTTAACATTTCCTAGCACTGTGCAAGGCACTCGGGATGACACTGAGATAATTTAACTAAGAAAAAAGGTCTCCACCCTAGACAATGATTAACAAATAACTCTCATCCCCTCTTCTCCCAAGGAAAAGGGTCATGATGACCCTTTGGGGCAGACCAAAAGAAGAGATTGCTGGTCATAATGAAAGAAAGAAAAATGAGAAAGAGTAAAAAAGTTAGGGTCAGAACATAAAGTGAGAAAAGAAGCAAAAGAGTAGGCAAAGAAAGAGAAAATAAAGATGTTCATAATAGGGAAGGCCACCTGCCATTAAATTGCCGTTGTACATTAGACCAATCTTTTCTACCCTTATATAAGAAAAGCAATTAAAACCAGTTGGAATTAGATCTCATGCTCTCTCACCTTCCAAGTATCAAGAGAAAGTCATGAAATTCTTTCAAAAGAATGCAATGCTGTCACTACGATTTGGAACATGTCTTCAGGTTTTCTCATCCAATACAGTTTCTGTTAAAACCCCAAGAGTCTCTTATTTTTATTATAATTCATGTGACATATAAACAAACTATGGTACCACTTTCCACTGATTCAGATCCAGGTACTGAGACCTGGAGGAATCTGTCATTAATTCAGCAATTCAAAAATCACAGAAGGAGCAAGTCAAAAATGGTGTTATGTACATGTTTATAAAGGAGAGATTTTGAGCAAGCCATGGGGAAGCTTTGGCCTGAAGCAATGTATGAGTCCTGCAACCTATCTGTTTAGATCCAGGTTGTCTCCCTACCAAGCCATCCTACACCCTGCTGCTCATATCATATCAGTCTCTGCTCAGAAAACCACATGTGGCTCTTCATTTTCCAGTACCTAGTTTCAAAATCCTTAGTTTTGTGTTGAAGATCTTTTATGCTCTTGCTTTTGGCCTCTTCTTTCTCTATCTTTCTGTAAGTACCATGATCCAGTTGAATGACACTGCTCTCTACTCCCTAAATATACCTGGAAATTATCTACAAACTTTCATTCATGCTGTGTCCATTGCCAGAAATCCCAAACCTTCACCTACCAAGTCTTATCAATACATCAACACCCAGATGAATTTTTGCCCTCCTTTAGAAGTATGACCTCGGAGAAGGCAATGGCAACCCACTCCAGTACTGTTGCCTAGAAAATCCCATGGACGGAGGGGTCTGGTGGGCTGCAGTCCATGGGAGCGCTAGGAGTCGGACATGACTGAGCGACTTCACTTTATTTTTTCACTTTCATGCATTGGAGAAGGAAATGGCAACCCACTCCAGTGTTCTTGCCTGGAGAATCCCAGGGACGGGGGAGCCTGGTGGGCTGCGGTCTATGGGGTCGCACAGAGTCGGACACGACTGAAGCGACTTAGCAGCAGCAGCAGCAGAAGTATGACCTAATTCCCTCCTCTTCACTCCTGTTCTACTGTATCTACAATGAAACCTCACTGCTTTGTTGCTTTTTTCCTAAGTTGCTAAGTCGTGCCTGACTCTGTGACACCACGGACTATAGCCAGTCAGGCTCCTCTGCCCATGGGATTTCCCAGGCAAGAGTACTGGAGTGGGTTGCCATTTCCCTCTTCAGGGGATCTTCCTGACCCAGAGATGGAAACTGTGTCTCCTGCATTGGCAGGTGGGTTTTTTACCACTGAACCACCAGAGCCTAATTCCCACCTTTTCACTCCTATTGTATTATCCTTACCTTATTTTAACCTGTAACCACATTTTACCTTCCTTCATGTTTATATTTGTACTTACCCCCCCACCACATTGTGAGTTCATCGACTATATGTCTTACTTTTTTTTTCTCCCATGAAGAACTGAGGTTCTCATTGGATACACTCAGCACTGACTTATTTTACAAATAAGTGAATCTAGATCTTTATGTACCCAAAATGAGTCACTGAGAATTTTCAAACTTTTCTATGCACTACTATCACCTCTAAGATTTATTTTAAAATATATTTGGTTAGAGTGTAGACATGAGAATTTTTAAAAACCTGATGATTCTGGTGTACTACAAAACTTGCAAGGCCATAATCTATAAAATGTTAATGATGAAAAAATTGTGTTAGTGATCCCAAAGATTTAAGTTCAAGTCAGAAGTTGAAATTAGCCTACAGATTCTACCAACTTTCCCATCTGCGGTCCATGCTAACAAAATCTAATTTGTTTGCCCAATATTCCCCATTTGACCTTTCATCTAATTGATTACTCCAAGTAACTAACAAGTAGAGAGCCAACCTTTCTGAGAAAGTTTCTGTTTGGAGATACTTGCTAGCTATTTAAATTTAGAGCTTAACCAGTTGCCAGTCTTAAATTCTAAATTCAGGATGTCTAAACTTGTAGCTGGGGATTCTTTAGTTTAAGTCGCTTAGGACCCCAAGCCTTGGTTTCCCTGACAAAATATGGAAACAAAGAAATAAGCAAAATCAGTACCTCTTAAAAATTCTACAGTTACCTCTGCAAAATGTGATAGCCCCCAAAGAAATTCTCCATTAATTTATATAACTGTCACTTTACAATTGTGTTTGTTGTCTGAGTCCCTTTCATAGTCTCAATAGCAGAGTGCATCAACAAGAAATCTTTTTATATGGGCACCACAGAGGAAGAAAGATATTGAGGCAAAGTTGTTTCATGTTATTTACTCTGATTCCCAGGTTTCAGAATTGATGACAAACCACTTGGCATTTCTGGATCTGTGACATCTGGGTCTCCAAGATTCATTCCTGGTAACGTCAGGTTAACTCGGGGCATTTGGCAGCGCTGTACGAGGTGCTGTGAGTAACATTAGTTTTGCAACCTCATTTGTCATATAATTAAATTATTATATAATGAAAACTATGTACCACACAATAAAATGTTCATTCTCCTACTGTGGTACAGTATACTTGAGCATAAAACGGCCACAAGGGATGATTGGAAATGACATGGAAAGGTCAGCCTTAAAATTATTTTAATTCATTTAGAAAAAAACAACAATAAAAAGAAGAACAAACCCAGGAAGAATTAATTTCTAAACCGAAGGGACCAAGGAAAGTTGAGTGGAAAACAGGAAATTAAAGAAGGGGAAAACAAACCCTGGGACAGGGAAACAGAAAGAGAACGGGCCTTAGAGATGGGGCAATTGTTACAATTCCCCATGATAAATTACACAAAGTGGTCATTGAGAGTCATTAATATTTGCTATTATTCCAAGATGACTAGCCAAACTTGAGAATTCCCTATGCCCACATGTCATCGTGGTACCCTGAATGTTTGAGGGTAGCTATAGTATTTTCAAACACTGGATTGTGGACCATTATTGTTATGAAACAAATTTAGTGGGTTGCTAATCAACAAGTATTTTTTTATATTAAAAAAAAGAATAGAAGGGGAAATATCAGCACTGTTAACAGTAAGTACTGCGTTTGGAAACTTTGGGTTTACACATATACATAAATATACACATATACACATATTGGGTTGCCAGACAAAATGCTTTTTCTAACTGGGAGTCAGGGTAAAGACATGAAAGATAATATTATAGGAGTTATTGTTCTACCTCTTGAATCATTTTCTGTTTTCTTAGAGAGCTCATATTTTCCCTCCTCTCTTCTGACACATGAGCAGTCCTCAAAATTTAGTCCTCAGTTCTTTGCTCTGTTATGTATATGCTGTGCCCGTGGAAATTTTAACTACACCTACCAATTCCAAGAGGGTCTATAAGAAATTTCTGTCTCCCAAATGTATCTCTTTCTAGATTACAATCATCTGGCCTCAGGTACCTACTGAATATCACTCCCCCATCAATCCCCAAAATGAATGTACCTGGAAGTAAAATCGGAGAAGGCACTGGCACCCCACTCCAGTACTCTTGCCTAGAAAATCCCATGGATGGAGGAGCCTGGTAGGCTGCAGTTCATGGGGTCGCTAAGAGTCGGACACAACTGAGCAACTTCACTTTCACTTTTCACTTTCATGCTATGGAGAAGGAAATGGCAACCCACTCCAGTGTTCTTGCCTGGAGAATCCCAGGGATGGGGGAGCCTGGTGGGCTGCCGTCTCTGGGGTTGCACAGAGTCGGACACGACTGAAGCAACTTAGCAACAGTAGCAGCAGAAGTAAAATCACCTGGATCCAAAGTCTGATACCATCATCTACTGACTGTGTCACTTTGGGGGAAATAAATCTCTGAAAGCTTCAATTTCTTAATCTATCAAATATAGATAATAATATTTTCTTACATTAAAAATAATAATGTATATTAAGTATAATGGCCTTTTGGATACATTATGTGCTTCATAATACCTAATATTTCCCTGCCCCCTCAAACCAAATTTCTCATCAATTTCCAAATTTTTACAAAATGCAACATTTCTCCAGAACTTGAATTATTGGAATAATTCTTGATTCCTTGCCCTCCCTTCATCTCACATCATTTACTAAGTCCTATTGATCCTACCAGGTCTAATTCATTTCCACACTTCTACATCCCTTATCATCTCTATTGATCTATCAGTATCCACTGACTTCACTTTCTTTCTGGTGTCACTTGATTCTCAGACTGAGTCCCATCTAGAGTCAAGGTAGAAGAATTTACCAACAAATCATTCATCTCAGAGGTAAGCATTAAGCCACTCTCATGAAGTGCTCCAGCTACTGCTAAGCCAATTACCCCTCAGCAAGTGATTACCTCCCTATGCTTCAGTGTCCTCATCTGTGAAAACAGAGATAATAGTTTTTCTTCACTCATTTAGTTATTGTGAAGATTAGATATAAAGCACTTAGACTGGTGCCTGGTGAAAAGTAGCTGCTCATTGAGTGTTTTTTCTTCTTCCTCTTCTCTTCTACTTCCTCCTTCTCCACCTCTTCCATCTTCCTCTTGTTAGTGGTTATTGTTGTTATTGTTAATGTCATTAATCTCATATATCTTGCTTTCCATGTTCCACTTCATTAAGTACTCCATAGACCAGTGGTTTTCAAACTCTGTTCTAAGAGCCATAGGACCCCAAGAAGCTACTCAGGGACTGCTGAAGAAGGGAAGAACATGCTGAGAGGTGTATCTCCAGGTCACTAATAAGAAAACTTTGTGTGTACTTTGGGGGGCTGTTTTTTTTTAATTGATTTCACTAAAAAATTGATTTTTTAATTTTTTAAAATTGATTTCACTAAACAGAATAGTTCCATTGCTAAAATAAGACTTGAGCAACCCTTTTAGACCACTAGACCACTATCAGTATCCATTGACTTCACTTTCTTTCTCCCTACCCATCATGTTAATCAGCCATGTATCTTGAAATTTGATTCTCTGCTTCTCCTTGCACGCAGTGCTCTATAAATGTTCAAAGTTGAATCAATTCCAGCACTTGTTCTTCTCTCCAGGTTCCTGAGAGCTGATGACAATAAAACATACACATACTACTAATTCTGGTCTTCAGCCTCAGTGGAACATTCACTGCTGCCTAGCAATCCAATGTGTCTCAGTAAGCTCCTTCCTCCATTTCCTTCATGACTGAAAATCCTTATTCCCCACTTAAACCATCGACCAGGCTAAATGCCACTCAACCATAGAAGATTTGCTTCCCAACTTGATGGAAATATAGAACCTGCATGGCAACACTTGATTGAATTTCCTCCTTCTCAGTTACCCACAACTTCTCCTCTACCTGGGCAACAGATCCTATCACTTTCTACCTATTCATAATTCCTTTCGTTAATCACCCCTCCTCACTCCTGTATATTGAAACATTCATGTTCTCCTAGCTCTCCTCCAGTTTTAGAGAAATACTTTCATTGCTCTTAGCATTCAACTCTCTTTTCCTATCTCAGTCAAGGTTCTTCAAAAAGATCATTTTAACCTCCTTCTACCACTGTCATCTGTACTTGACACCCCCATAGCATTAAATTTGCCAATGATCTCTCGGTAGTCTCAAATTCAATTGAGATTTTTCTATGCTTATTTTGTTAGACCTCTATGCTACACTTGATTTTACTCCATATTCTTTTTCTTTTAAAGAGATTTATTGCAATAAAATCTACATAATATGCAATTTATCCGTTTGAAGGGGAAATTCAATGTTTTGAGTATAATCACAAATATGTGCAGTTTTAGAATATTTTCATTATCATGAAGAAAAACCTTATATTGCTTAGCTACCATCTCCCTATTTCCCCCATCTTCCCCAACTCTAAGCAACCACTAATCTGCTTTCTGTCTCTATAGACTGGTCTATTCTGGACCTTTTGTATAGATGGAATCATAGAATATGTGATCTTTCATGACTAGCTTCTTTCACTTAATATAATACTCCAAGTTTCATTTATGCTGTGGCATGTATACCAATACTTCATTCCTTTTTGTGTTGGATAATATTCCATTGCATGGACATACCATATTTTATTATCAACTTTGCAATCCTTTAAGAAATTATCTCCTCCTTAATTTCTGTGACAACATAACCTCCTGGATTTCCTTTACCTGTTTTCCCCCCCAGTTTCATCAAAGGCTTTTTCTTCCAACTTCTCATAATTTAACTGTCTGGTGTTTACATTCTACAGACTTTCCATGGATGAATTCATCAAAATGTATAGCATCAGCTGCCACCAATTTGTTGATGACTGTTAAAGCAATACCTATGACTCACAGGCTATTCTCTAAGTTTCAAACTGCATAGCCAATTTTCTACTGGACATTTTCACCTGGGTATATTTCTCTGAATGTTTCAAATTCAGTTAGTCCAAGTTGAATTTATCTCTTACCTCCACTTCTTAATCCCTAACCAGCTATTTCTCATCAATTCTTCACTATGGTGAAATTGCCCACCACTTATTTATCTCTGCCATAAATACATGAGTCATCCCATCCCTAAGCTCCTCTTCATTTTTTATCCTTTCCCAAAGCCCATATAGACATTAATGCCCCTCACTGTTGTCGTTTAGTCCAAGTTGTGCCCGACTCTTTTGCAACCCCATGGACTATATCCTGACAGGCTCCTCTGTCCATGGGATTTCCCAGGCAAGAATACTAGAATGGATTGACATTTCTTTTCCAGGGAATCTTCCCAACCCAGGGATAGGAACCCATATCTTCTACAGTGCAGGTGGATTCTTTACTGCTGAGCCACCAGGGAAGCCCTAATGCCCTTCATACATGGCATCGTTTTCTCTCAGCTTTTACTGTCACTGCCTTCTTTTAGGCTAAGCCTTTGTCATTTCCTACGAGCATTACCAAAAGAACCTTTACAATACCTGCCCCCCATCCATTCTCCTTATTTCTACAAATGCTAATCTTGTCACATAATCTACTTAAATAATCTTCAATGGTTTAGCACACGTGGTTCTTTGTTATCTTCTCCTTGCCTAATTCTCTAGCATCAAGAGCTTTTTCCCAATATATTTTTTGCTCCAGCTTGAAATTCCTTGATTGCAATTTCACATTCATGTGCTTTTGACAAACTTCTCATTTTACCTAGAATATATTTACTTATAAAAACAAACATTTATTTTACATAAATATATGAAATATATTTAGCTAGGTAAAGATCAATAGATATAAATATATTAATGCATGTATTAATAACCTTTACCTAAATAACTCTTTCTTATCACTCAAAGTTCACCACATAGGGAAGTTTCCTCTAAGACACATTCCTGGCTGATGTAAATACTCTCATCGGTGCTAACTAAGTACTGACCACATTACACTGTAAGTTTTTGAAAGCAGAACTTACCTCCCATTTAACTTTGTGTCCTTTGAGTGCCTAGTACCTTGGTTGGCATATATTTGGCCTTCAATAATGTTCAAAAATGTATCTTACATTTTCCATGAAGCTTTCTTTCCCTTTCTCCCCAGTCTTCTCTGCATGATTCACCCAAGTACTTCTAGAATATTAAGTGATACACTCTGCCACAATATCTATCATATTGCAGGATAATTATTATCTTTACATACCCCAGTGTCATCACAGTGCTTGGCACACAGTAGATGTTCGATAAGTACTTGGTCAATTAAGGAATTCGTGAATGAAAATGAGTGCATGAACGGAAGTCTTCATCACAGGACCCAGTGTCTGCCACTCCTAATAATTGAACTTGTACTCATGTCCCTCTCCCTGGGTCCATTTCCTTATTACCTGCTGAGTAGCTTAAGCTCACACAGAATTGGATTCCAACCTGAGCCTAATTCCTACACAGATCTCTCAGGGACTGAAATTCTAAATTCCATCTTGATATCTGAGGTTCTAACAGTCTCATTTGGGACCAGTTGCCCAACTGTCTACCTGCATGTCTGGACTTTCAAGGAGGTATAATATATTATCCATCATCCCTGTGATTACGCACTTGGATACTCCATTGTTTTACATGTTAATCCATCATTAAATGATAAATAAGGTTACATTTCCTTTTAACAGGGAACAAACTCTTATTTGATTGAAATCTTGTAAATAATGTTCTATTTATGGAATTTGGGGCATTATCAGCTGGTGGGAGGAACCACTCTCAAATGGACCAATGGCCTGCTAGAAACTCTGAATTCATTCCACTTGTGTGTCTACCTGTATTCATCTGCTCAAAAGGAAGCTAACCCTGACTGTGTATAACCTCCCATTAATATCAGAGGCAGTTATTGGAGTAAATGTCTCTCGCTGGGAATATACTATAAACCACAACAGATAGGGGTCAAGTTGGCCTGTTTATACCATTTCTTGATTGCTTTTCCATTGTTGGTGAAGGTCTTAAGTTTTATGGGAAGCATAAATTGCAACTGCAGCCTAAGATTTCATATCCAGCTTTTAACATAAAAGATATGTCAAATGTAATACATCTTGTGAAGAGCAGAACCAGAAAGGAAAATTAAATTTTATCTGCATGCAAGTTATTTAAAAATAGGAGCCTGAAAATCCTTATTCAACACTGAGAGTTTCAATTCCATATGATACACTAAATGAAAAGGCAAATACAAGATTATGTTTTTAAAAGAGATTTGAAAAATCAGCCTACGCAGACTCATTGTATCTCCTTCTACGTTCCTTGCATTTATCAACTAGAGATCAGTCTGTGCTTGAATACATTCAAGAGATAGCATTTATTCAAAAAAATATCCAGTAGTGATCAAGTAATAATGTTATAAACCATATAAACACTTCTAAAAGGTTTCATTCCATATTTTATTACATTTTGTACATTATGTTCTATTTTTTGATTAGGGTATAAATCCCTTTAGGGTAGAAATCATGGCATATTTCTCTATGTTGTCCCCATAGCATTTAGCATGGTAATACAAACTTACGATTAATAATGATTTCATTAATTGAAAGTCATACTTCAGCAAATATGTACGAAGTGCCCACTATGTCCCAGTCTGAAGATAGTTCTGAATTTGGCAAATGTTTCTATAGGAAACAAAGACTTCTGAGACACAGACATCACCATTTTTCATCATTAGACTGCTCCCTTTGCATACCTTCTCAACTCCTCTGCCTTGACTTTCTCTTATTTCAGCGCACGTCCTCGGCAAAAACCTCAAAACTAGTGAAATCTATCTTGTTGCAGGTGCTGTTTGCATCCATGCAGCTTCAGATCATCAAAGAAAAACACACAAATATGCTTCTGGTTTCAATTTAAATGCATGGCCTTTAACCTCACCTGGGCCCTTATGCTGTTCAGATCCTAACACATTTCCCTGGTCCATTCAATGTCCTGTTCACCTGGTAAGTATTTCACAACTTATTTTCTCCCTTCAAACCTTCAATACCTTCCTCTTCAAATCTTCACTCTCAATCGATTACCTTAATGCTTCCTTCATGGGGACGTAGCATGGAGAAGACCATTTAGACTAGCTCCTGCCATTTAACCTACCTGTCCACTGGACACTATGTCTCCTCTTCCTACTGTTAGGTGAGTGAATCAGTCAGGCTCTGGCCGAAAGCTGGTCCTCCTATTGTGGCCTAGATTTTAATCCCTCTTCACCGTCTCTAGGATATCTTTCAATAGTTCCCCCCAAGATGATTTAAATCTCAAAATGACATGCTCTAGCTTCCAAGAGTATCTTCCTCATAAGTTTTCCCTACAAGGAAGGATGAAACTGGCTATTTAAAGTAATGAAAATGTCATCTGTGTCTAGTTTCTCTTGAAAAGAATAACATCAAAATAAAGTTCAGTTTATACACCCTAACCAAATTAAATCAGAACTGGAGGTTGGAGAAAGAACTCTGGACCAGGGTCTAGTTCCTGTCCTTTGGGCAGTTGACTAAGCTTCTCTGTCTCAGAGGATTAGACTTAAAGATCTTTGCTGTCCCATCCAAGTGCTAGTGTCTCATCTAGCACCTGCATTTTTTTCAGTGCAATTTATGGAAAACAAATTGCTGACTTAATCGAAATAATTGTAATCAGAACAACTGGGTATTTGGTACAAATTGGGTTTGATGCCAAACCAGAGAACACATATAGACAAAGTCATAGCAAATCCATGCAGCTGAAGTTAGCTGAATAATTAACAGGAAAATTCACCTTCCTTGTATCTAAATCCTTCAGAAAGCAGTGCCAATTTTTTTTTTCTCTTGGTTCCCAGTAGCATGGGTCTGGATGTATTGGCCTGAATAATTAAAGAAATAGGAAGAAATACAGGAAGCTCTTCAGACAAAACAGGAAAAAATGTGTGATCTGCAGGCCACCTATACATCTAACCTCACTGAAAAAAAACAAAAAACAGCATTTTATTCTCCGAGGAAAAATAAGACACATACCTGGCCCAGAAATGTAGTGAGATTTCTTATCACCTTCTATTGTCTAGACATAAAGCTTCCAGCATCCTCCCTAATCCTTATTATAATTGTACACTCTTCTTTTATCCAACCCTCAAGTGCATTTACTTTTGTTCTCCATGTGAAATCAATTCAGGTATAACTGTATTGATAGAGATTTCTAAAACACTATCTAAGCTTTAATTTTAACCCAATAATATTTTTAATTTTAAATGGCTAGTACGGTAAATCATTTAGGAAAGAAAAGAAAACAAACTACCCTCAATATTTGTCAGTTTGGCTTTCCTGAAAGAGGGTCCTGGGTGTACATTATAGCTCATTCAAACATTTACTCAAAGGGTAGAAGGCAGGCATATTCTCCAGTCATCTCAGCAACAAAAAGGTTAAAAATAAAATCTCAACACAAATTAACACAGATTAATGAATATAGTCAGAGAAGGCAGTGGCACCCCACTCCAGTAAGGTTTAGCAGAAGAAGCCAGACACAAATGTATGCAGGAAGCTTCTCTTTAAATAAAATTCAAAACCAGGCAAATTAAATATATATTTTAGGAATACAGGCATGTGATAAAACTATGTGTTCATGCTAAGTAACTTCAGTGATGTCTGACTCTTTCTGACCCCATGGACTGCAGATCGCCAGGCTTCTCTGTCCATGGGATTCTCCAGGCGAGAATACTAGAGTGGATTGCCATGCCCTCCTCCAGGGGATCTTCCTGACCTAGGGATCAAACCCATGTCTCCTACATCTCCTGCACTGGCAGGCAGGTTCTTCACCACGAGCACCACCTGGGAAGCCCCTAACTAAAAGTAAATAAATTATTGTCACAAACATTAGGATATCGGGGAATGGAGGGCTGAAGTCAGAGAAAGAGGGTAATCAGAGCTTTTCTAAGGCATTAGTGATCTATGTCTCAACTTGAGTGGTGGATGCTAACTTTGTAATTATTTTAAAAATCATGTACATATGCCTTACAAACCCTTCTTTAAGTATAACATTTTTATAAAAAAGAACAAATTAGCACCAACATTGTTTTAAAGTAAATTTGACTTCTTGAACTTTTTAGTTTGGGAAAACAGTGGGATTAGAAGATGGAAAGGGCACTCATACCCAAATAATTATGGATTATATAACTATGTATTGGTTTAGTATTCTCATAAACCTGATTGTGTGTATGTCTCAGGATTGTGTGTATGTGAGTGCATTTTATAGGAGCTGAGGACTGTTCATTTATCCATTAATTCACTACTTTAATCAACACCTACTGAGAACCTGATACATGTCAGGCACAGTGTTAGGCAGTAGAGAGAAAAAATGAATAAGATGTGAACTCTATTCTCAAGAGCATATGATCTACTGCTAGAAGACTAGCACCTTTCCAGTTTTTCAAAGTGATAATCATCCCCTGCCTCTCGCACTCTTTCTAGCTGGAGGTTTTCATGCTCTTCTGTTGTCTCATTCTCTAATTTCCAAGCCAACTACCTGGACCACAGCTCCACCAGCAGTCTCAGGAACCATTTCTTGCTAAAGTATGGGAACTGACCATGTTGTCAGACTCAGTACCCATCAGGGCAGAGTCAGTCTTAGGCTTCTTATCTCTGTGACATTGATCAGGTCCACTGTCTAGTTTCTCCTCCTAGCACAGTCTTTGAACTCCTCCAGTCGGCTGGGTTGCCACTGACCACTGATCTGAGTGATCTAACAGCATGTGGCCTCCAGACACCTCCCTCGTGTAGTATCCTGAAAGGCTCAGTGTCCTTGGCTGCAGTGTTCTTCACAACTGGGCTGCCTCTTGTTAGTATCCACACACTCATATCCACCAAGCACCCTTTCTGCCTGCCTTCTGACCCTCTTGGGGGTCCGTCATGCAACCCAGTTAAGTCTCCCAGTCCTAGACTTGCCAAGTTCTCGCTCTCTCTGCCTTTCCCCTGAGCAGTCTCAGAAGGCATAGCTCACAACCCGTTGAAACTATGATGCCAATGCAATAAATAAAACCATAGAGGTGCCTACAGAGTGATACAAAAGCTCAGAGAAAGGGAACAGGATTGGAGGAAACAACTGAGCTGAGTCACAAGAAAAAGTGTACCAGATGAGGGAGCAAAGGAGTATTTCAGCAAAAAGGAACAACTTCTTCAAAGGCATAAATATGGGGAGAAGTCTGACACATTTGGAAAATGATGAGAAGTTTTGTGCGTTCAAAGAATGATGAGATATGAGAACAGAGCAGTAGATAAGAAAATGAAGAAAGCTCTGTAGCGCCTCGCTAGTAAAAAATGTGTCCTATTTGGTATGCATTTAATACATTCCTGTCACAAACGATGAAGTGACCTGACCTGAACCAAAGTAATGAATTCTGTTACTTGGAGATTAGTGTGGGCTTACTCACACGTAATTTATAAGGCTTAGCATTCAAGGAACTCTGAGCTTTTTTAATACAACCTCAAACATCCACACCATTTTCTTGGGAAGGAGATAGTACAAGAAGCTGCAGGTACAGCACCTGCTCAGAGGCACAGTGATTTTAATGAACTTATTTAAGGCGATAGAAGGAGAACAAGAGGTGTTCAGCCAATTGTTAGTGAATACATTTAAACTGAAGCAAATAAAACCCCGAGCCTTTGGGAAATCTCCCCAGAGTTCCATACACTTAATTTTATTCTTTTGAATGTCAGCACAGCTCTCTCTCCTGATCCATGTAGAAAAGGTAGTTGCTCAGGAAGGGAGGTCTTCAACAAGGACAGTCCCAGGTGAAATGAGGACTGGCTGTTTTCTGGGCCCAACCAAAATGAAGACTGGCTCTAACTCTTGCTGGCACTGGGGGAGTTTACACTATTCATTTCAGGCTGCCAGGGTCTATTCACTGCCCAGTGATTTACACTGCCAATAGTGAATCATCAGACATACACAGACCTGTTCACCTCTCTGAAGTAGAGACACAGTGACTCAACCAGCCAAGAGGACTTTGTTCAGAACAGAATGAGAAAGGGAAAACTTATTAGGCCTGAAAGGGGGAATCAAAATGGAAGTTCTTGAGACAGATGTAAAATGGTTCTAATAAGAATAAAAGGAACTAAATATCTCAAGCTATCTATCTGGTCAATGAGTTTCCTTATTGCTTTACCCCATTTTTATTCCTCACAGACTTAGGCGGGCATAACTGGAGTGGATAAGAGCAGATGATTTTGGAAGTTCCATTATATCAGAGCCTGCCTTCATGGTTTATCAACTCTCTGTATCTCAAGTGTGCTCAAACTCAAAATCCCACCTCAGAAGAAGCCTCACAGTCTTATTAGAGTTTACTATGATCAAGTTTGCTAGTAAAGTATTTTGACAGCTTGATAGCAAACAAAAGGAAAACTCATGGATAAATGGCCTCCAAGGATGGTTCTTGGTCTAAAGTTGTAATTGTAGGGCTCATTTAATCTTCAGAGATTGTCCTTGATCTCCTTATATCATAGTTTGTGTATTTATACCTTCAGCAAATTTGTTTAGCACAATTAAGAACCGATCGTATTCTCTATATGAGATTATATAAAGCAAACTGTGAGAGATTGAGTTTCATCTATAAAATGAGGATAGTATTCATCTCTCAGAATGGTAATTAAATGACACAATAAACATAAAATAGCTCAGCTCCTGGGGCTTCCTAGGTGGCCTAGTGGTAAAGAATCCGCCTGCCAATGTAGGAGACATAAGAGACTTGGGTTTGATTCCTGGGTCAGGAAGATGCCCTGGAGAAGGAAATGGCAACCCTCTTCAGTATTCTGGCCTGGAGAATCTCATGGACAGAGCAGCCTGGCTGGCTACTGTCCATGGGATCGCAGAGTCGGAAACGACTGAAGCGACTTAGCATACATGTAGTACCTATGACTGAAATGACTTAGCAGCAGCAGCAGCAGCAGTGCCCACACAAAATCAAGGCTTAATAGTCATCGCTTTCAACTGTGGCAGTACAAAGATAAATAGGCACACTTCTCTTCCTTCAAGGAACTCAGAGTATAGATCAAGACTGAAACCAACCCTGCATCCTGGAAGTACCACCTGATCCTTCCTAGGCTCTTTGAGCAGCCATGCTGGGTCAAACTTAATGCTGAGTCTTCTGGGCTGAGAGCCCCATGGAGCTTTCTCCTGCATGCCTTATAGACCCTAACTCTACATCCCCTTTAGGTACTAAAAGAAAGCTATGGAATATTTTTAAGTTTAAATATAAGTGATTAGTGAGGACATCACCAGAGTGTTGTCAAATGGCAATGAACTTGAATAATAGCTCTTGTCCAAGATACTTTGTAACTTGTTGAAAGTGTTCATAACTACTACTTTTTAAAAAGAGAAGGAGGGCAAGGAAGAGAGAGCAATGTTTCCTGGCATGAAGAGGTCTTGGGTCCACTAGATGCAGTTACTACGACAGAAGGCCATTGATCCCAACACTGAGTCCTTACTGACAGAGCAGGTGCCTCATGGGAGCCGCTTATGCCAGAGAAAAACCACTGCCATCAACTTGTCTTTCCTGGTGTTTTGAGTGGAATTTTAATCTTTACTCCTGAGAAGTTGGCTTTGTCAAAAGTAACTTTTTTCTCTGTTACATTTTCTTTAACATTAAGATTTCATGTGCTAAATTACTTAGAAAAGTGAAGTCTGACTGGGAAACGTGAATAAAAACTAAGGGAACTGGTCATTCCAGACATTGTGGCAGGGAGCCAGGGTGATGACCATAAGAAGAGCAGCTTTGACCACCAGGTAGGAGGTCCCCTGCTTTGTCCATGACTGCAGCCAAGGCATTTGTGTTTTAGGTGAACCCATTATATTCTTCCTCATATTAGGCTTGTATTTTTCCATTGCAATGAATGTTTGTTGAGTTTAAAAAATAAGACAATCTGGGGACATCCCAGAAGACCCCAAGCAGCTTTCAGATCCATGACTTACCAGATGTCCTTAACCTCCAAAGAAGATTGAATTATTACCATACTCATGAAGCAACATCTTTCCCCTCTTACAAATATATTAAAAAAAAAAAAAAAGGAGGGGTCGTGCCTTCTTCTGTCTTTCAACAATCCTCTTGGCCTGGGGTTTTCTGTTGCTATTGTCTTCTCTCACTTAGGAGCCACTTTATCGCCCCACCCCACTTCCTCTCTCTCAATCCCCCATGTGGAATCTTTTTCTCTTTGTTTATATTTCCATAATTAAAGGCAGAGTGTGCCTTTAAGTAGCATGCATAGGGATATTATTATACTTTTATTATACTATGGGAAAAGAGATATTAAGTAATGACTATCTTGAGACAGTGTACATAATGCAAATTGCACTTTTTTTTTTACTGTTTGTATTCAATCCCTTCTGAGCGTATTTGCTTCTAGAATAAATGTCTGTAAATCAAGTCTCCCTTGCAATGTTGCCCCCTTTTCTTCATCTAAAGAAATGTGACTGTGTCAGGCAGTAACCTGTCATCTTGAGAAGTAATTGGGTAAATACGTTTTCATAAGCCACTTCTTTACCAAAAGATACATTAACAGAAACAGGTCAATAAACATCTTCCAGAACATATGTCTAGCATGTGACTTTGCAATGGCTATCAGAAAGCATTTTCATTGAGTGAACCGGCCTTCTATACACATTGCTGTATATACATAGCCCGTTTCTGGGAAAGGTAGTGAAGTCTTAAATGTATGCTAGTTTTATCTCTCTTTTCTGAGGAAGTGCACCATTTTTTTATGCGTTGCAAAGTCATCTACTTAGACTGAATAGGCTTTATTTTATTGGCCATAACAGATTAGATCAGGAATTATTATGTGAATTGAGAGCTACCGAATAACAATGTTCTATAATGGGTTGTGACTCACTGACCCAGTTGGATCTTCTCTGTTTGGGGAAGGTGAAGGTATGGGGAGGAGGAGAACACAGAACATGAAACAGAATTTCTGGAGCCACTTCTAGTACTATTTTCTGTACCACTTCTGGAACAACAGTTATATATTCACACTAATTCTCATTACTTGAGGTCACCAGAACATGAGATAGAACTAAACTCAAATAGTCCTTATAATTAATTCATTTCTCATAAAGTTCTAAAAAATTGTCTAATGAGAATCACCATAATGGAGTGTGATAGACATCATGAATCAGTGATTTTTGTCTCCTGGTATTCACAACCTTGTATAATCCCCTCTGCTTGAGTGTGCACTGGGCTTCTTGACTCACTTCTAAAGAACAGGGTAGAGGCAGAAAGAATAGGGTGTGCTTCCAAGATTAGGCTATAATAAGACTGCAGATTCCATCTTGGCTTTTTGTTTGTTTGTTTTGTTTTTATTGCTGTTGTTTTTACTCACATGCTCTGATGAAAGCCATGTAGTGGAGCACCGCATGATGAAGAATGAACATCTCTTCACAACAGCCACATGAGTGAGCTTAGAAACTGACTCAGTCGAGCATCAGTGATTACAACCCAATGTGATACCTTGACTACAGCCTCCTGAGAGACCAAGCACCAGAAATACCTACCTAAGCCATTCCCAACTCCCAGTCCTCAGAAACTGTGAAACCACAAAGGTTTATCATTTCAAGCTGCTGCTGCTGCTGCTGCTGCTGCTAAGTCGCTTCAGTAGTGTCCGATTCTGTGTGACTCCATAGACGGCAGCCCACCAGGCTCCCCCGTCCCTGGGATTCTCCAGGCAAGAACACTGGGGTTTCCTTCTCCAATGCATGAAAGTGAAAAATGAAAGTGAAGTCGCTCAGTCATGCCCGACTCTTAGCGACCCCATGGACTGCAGCCTACCAGGCTCCTCCATCCATGGGATTTTCCAGGCAAGAGTACTGGAGTGGGGTGCCATCGCCTTCTTTGCATTTCAAGCTACCAACATGTTATTCAGCAATAGATATTGGATGACAACATCTCCTTGTACAAGACAGGCCAGTGCCTCTTTTTGTAAGTAAAGTTTTACTGGAATACAACCATACATTCATATCATCTAGGACTGTCTAGACTACAACAGTATGGAGTTGTTGAGCCAGAGACTGTAGTCTAAACTACTTATTATCTGTCCTTTATAGAAAAAAGTTTTCTGACACCTAGACTTACAGAAAAATGTGTTTCTCTTATCCTACCATTATTATTAACCATACCTTTTCTTTTTCAATGGTGTCCCAATCTGTATGAGAAATTATATAGTCATCTGATTGATCATCCAATTTGGAAGAGGCCTTTCTCCTTTCCCTAACATTCCTTCAGTAATTAATAGCTTAGAGTTGACAAATTATTTCACATATAATAATTATTTTAGTTTTTATTTGTGCTTTCATAATCCACTTCCCAGTCTAGATCATGAACTATGAGGGCTACTGTGTTTCACTCTACAAGGGTACTAAAATAGACATGTAGCAAACAAAATTTCAATTAATCTTTAATCCCTACTGACTCACACATACTAGACACCAAGAATCATTTGTTGAATTAACAAATTCTTAAGATCATAAGAGTTCTAATAGTTAAGTTACCCCTTACAGTGAACTTCACAGAGAAATAGTACTTTGAATACCATGTATGCCCCATAAAACTTGTTTGTGTAAATGAATAAACTAATGAATTCTCATAGGAAACTTTCTTGGCCACATTATTCAATCTTCCTCATTATGTTTTTTACAACACCATAGAAGATTATACTAACCAAATTCGTTAACTGAGATATTAGCTATGGGTTTTCCAGTAGTCATGTATGAATGTGAGAATTGGACCACAAAGAAGGCTGAGTGCTGAAGAATTGATGCTTTCAAATTGTGGTGCTGAATAAGACTCTAAGGAGTCCCTTGGACTGCAAGGAGATCAAACCAGGCGATCTTAAAGAAAATCAGCCCTGAATATTCATTGGAAAGACTAATACTGATGCTGAACCTTCAATACTTGGCTACCTAATGCAGAGAGTCAACTTATTGGAAAAGACCTTGATGCTGGGAAAGGTTGAAGGCAAGAGGAGAAGACTGAAGCCAAGGATGAGATGGTTAGAATCACTGACTCAAGGGACATGAATTTGAGCAAATTCTAGGAGATGGGGAAGGACAGGGAAGCCTGGAGTGCTATAGCCATGGGGTCACAAAGAGTTGGACATGACTTGGTGACTGAACAGCAATAACAAATCAAAAGCAACATGTTGCCATAGGGCAGAATTCCTTTTTAATTTCCTGGTGCATTTGAGTGGTTAATAGAAATATGATAACATTTCCTTGCCTAGGTATTTTCGTATGGCTAGTAGTAAATATTGGCCCATTTCTGAATAGAGGGCATGGATCTGATGACATCTGATGATCCAGGTGGCCCATTTGGAAAAGTTAGCTTGGACAAGAGGGTTCTCAGAATATGATCCATGAACAGAGGTCATCAACTTGATTCTATAGTGGCCACGAGTTCAAGGTCTAATTTGATATTAAAATATCTCAAATTTCCAAATGGAGGAGCTAGACTAGAGCTAAGAGACTACAAAAATCAGTACTTACTGGGACTAGAAATATGCTAGGGATTGTCTCTCATGACACAATTATGTTTCTTAAATTCTAGCTTATGATCCGACTATCATTTTCACAGCTCCAAAGCCATTACTTATAGGTCTTAACATTCTATGAAAGGAAGAATTATGAGTACTTTTTAGGTCTTTAGCACTTGTCAGATTTTCAGACAGATCATTATAACCAATAAGATGTTCTGATTCCCTAAGAAAGAGAGCCTGTTCAGTCTCCTATGGAGTTTACTTTGACTAGGGGGCTTCTCCACACACCACAGTTAACTCAGAAATAAGACTAATTATTGTCTTAAAACCCTGCTTAGACATAATGTAAGGGTTCTAGATGCCTGAGGAGGCCCTTACATACATTTGGCAGGGAGTGAATTAAGAAGGAAATATAAACTCAAAATATTTGTTTCTGGCCAACATTTCAAGTTTTCATATGTAAGAACAGAGGTTATTCAGCAAACTTCAGGTGAGCCGAACCTAATACCAGCTCCTGCTACAGTATAGCATGTGGCCCAATTAATGGAGCTTCCATATCTCTAGGGAAATGGCTATGGTTGACCCCTCATGTGGCAATGAATGGACTAACTGATCTCCATTTAGCTCTTATTAAATTCTCGTACGGAGAAGGCAATGGCACCCCACTCCAGTACTCTTTTGCCTGGAAAATCCCATGGACGGAGGAGCCTGGTGGGCTGCAGTCCATGGGGTCGCTAGAGTCGGGCACGATTGAGCGACTTCACTTTCACTTTTCACTTTCATGCATTGGAGAAGGAAATGGCAACCCACTCCAGTGTTCTTGTCTGGAGAATCCCAGGGACAGGGGAGCCTGGTGGGCTACCATCTATGGGGTCGCACAATATCGGACATGACTGAAGTGACTTAGCAGCAGCAGTAGCAGCAGCAAATCCTGGTAAATTAAGGAGCAAGTCACAAGGACATATTGTATAGCACATGGGATATAGCCAATGTTTTACAGTAACTATAAATGAAGTATAACATTTAAAAAAATTAAGATGCAAGTTCACAATTAAAGGAAAAACAAAAATGGTCTCCATACTCCGGTTCTTTGCTTCCTCCACTCATCCCCCTTTTTCCCTTCACCATCCAACCCTCTTGATCTCCCTTGCCGTTTCTCCCTGCACCCCACCCTGGCTTGGGTTAATGATTTACTCATTCTTCAAGGCAGAAGAATACTGCCTTCTCTGGAAAAATGATATGGCTTTCTCAGCCCATGCATCATTGGAATTTTTCCTTATTTCCCAACCTCTGCTGTGGCAACTGCAGTGAAGCATGGGCACACTGCTCTTTGTCCTTTTAAATTGGGATTTGCATGCTGTTCTCCATGCCAACTGCAAAGAGAAGAGCTACTTGGTCACCAAGCCAGCCGCCTGCCAGGGCATCCAGCCATGGACACCACAGACTCAGTCCATTCTAATTTCATGGGAGTCACGTTACCCAAAGTCACGGCAGTTCTGGGATTTATTCTTATTCTAAACTTTACTTCACGTCTTATTTTTCTCAATATCCCTATTTTTCTCTTTCCCAGTCATCATGTATTCCACCAATGGTTGCATTATATGAAACTATTAAACCAGATAAGCACATGGCCACATAGATAAGGGAATCCAGTAAGGAATCTATGGCTTCAAATCTTTCCTTCTCAGCCCCCAGATAGTTTTGAGACAATGGGGTGAAGTAGACCATGGAATGAAATGAAGACACTGAGGCAGATTCACCTTCATCTGCTACCTAGCAGCTTGAGTAGTTAGGTGCAGTTGGGAAAAGAATTAAAATTATTAAATTAAAAATAAAATAAAATAATTAAATTTAAAATAAAATACTTGATCCACTCAAATTAATTGCATAAAGATGCTGTGATAGTTCCCTAAGAACTCTAAACACAGGATGGACCATGACTCCATAGGCCATTTTCACTCTGTGTTCTTTCCAAAGCTACATGTGATGGATTTTTTTTTCTATTATATTAAAATCTATGGAAAAGAAGTAGACCAAACTATTGAACAAAAGAGTTAGATTTAGATGTAATTATAAAATGTATTTAACTGAAAGTATTATGCTCCACATGGAGTCAGTCTGAAAAACTGTTCTCCCAGTATTATACTGTGAATACCAATTGATGATGTCCCATTTTCATTATTAATGGTTAGGTCATTGAATAAATGGCAACTATTATTACAGTTGTTACCCTAAATCTTATACACGTTCGTGCAAGCTCAGTCATGTCTGACTCATTGTGACCCTGTGGACTGTAGCCTACCATGGGATTTTCCTGGCAAGAATATTGGAGTAGGTTGCCATGCCCTCCTCCGGGGGATCTTCCTGACCCAGGGATAGAACCTGTATCTTCTGTGTCTCCTGCATTGCAGGAAGGTTCTTTCCCACTGAATCACCAGGAAATCCCCTTATACTATGTGATAGTTGCTGATTCTCTGTTTACCTTGAGCCTCTGCTTAGCATACTCCCCCCTCTGATCTCTATTACCCAATTGAGTGCTTCCACATAAATGATTTTAGAATGATTACTCTGATGCAGGAGTTAACTGAGTTAATTTTTAGGTTAGGATGGAGAAAAACTGAAAATAGAAAGACAAGTAAGTTGATGCAGAAGTTCGGCTTTAGGGGGACCAAAGATGACTAGAGATAGCACTTAGCTGAGCGACTTCACTTCCACTTTTCACTTTCATGCATTGGAGAAGGAAATGGCAACCCACTCCAGTGTTCTTGCCTGGAGAATCCCAGGGACAGGGGAGCCTGGTGGGCTTCCGTCTATGGGGTCGCACAGAGTCAGACACGACTGAAGTGATTTAGCAGCAGCAGTGGCAGCATTACAATTATATTCATATGTGTTTGTTTCTCCCACCTGCACTCATTTGCAGACAAGAATCATATCCCTAGAGCCTGGTACTGTGTCTAAAACATAGTTGTTGTTCAGTCGCTAAGTTGCATCTGACTGTTTGTGACCCAATGGACTGTAGCCTGCCAGGCTCTTCTGTCCATGGAGTTCTCTCATCAAGACTACTGGAGTAGGTTTGCCATTTCCTTCTCCACTAAAACACAGTAGCCACCTAATAAACATTTGTTAGAAACAATGAATTAATGAATGAGAAGATGAATGAATAGAATGAATAAGATATAAAAGAGGCCGTTGTGACTTCTTAAAAAAACACACGACTATTTAGGCTCATTCCTTAGTCAAGTAGGGAAAAGTTAAAAATCCACATCTGAAGGGAAACAGGGCCATTTTACCATCTTGCTCATCATTACTCTCTTCCCCAAACTTTGGATGTCCTCCAGGTTGCTGGTGTTCCTCATAAAACCTGCTGCCCAGAACTGAGCCTAGGCTCCAGATAGAGCCTGATCAGGACTCAGAGCATCTCTTCCAGTCATCTGAACACTTTATCCCTTTTTAAGAGAGCCCCAAATTGTTGGCACACTTTTAATGGCCACATCACACTTTTGATTCATACAAAGCTTATGCTTACAATTATGTTCACATTGTAAGTTGGTGATGCCATCCAGCCATCTCATCCTCTGTCATCCCCTTATCCTCCTGCCCCCAATCCCTCGCAGCATCAGGGTCTTTTCCAATGAGTCAACTCTTTGCATGAGGTGGCCAAAGTACAGGAGTTTCAGCTTCAGCATCAGTCCTTCCAATGAACACCCAGGACTGATCTCCTTTAGAATTGGCTGGTTGGATCTCCTTGCAGTCCAAGGGACTCTCAAGAGTCTTCTCCAACACCACAGTTCAAAAGCATCAATTCTTCGGTGCTCAGCTTTCTTCACAGTCCAACTCTCACATCCATACATGACCACAGGAAAAACCATAGCCTTGACTAGATGGACCTTTGTTGGCAAAGTAATGTCTCTGCTTTTCAATACGCTATCTAGGTTGGTCATAACTTTCCTTCCAAGGAATAAGCGTCTTTTAATTTCATGGCTGCAATCACCGTCTGCAGTGATTTTGGAGCCCAAAAAATTAAAGTCTGCCACAGTTTCCTCATCTATTTCCCATGAAGTGATGGGACCAGATACCATGATCTTCATTTTCTGAATGTTGAGCTTTAAGCCAACTTTTTCAATCTCCTCTTTCACTTTCTTCAAGAGGCTTTTTAGTTCCTCTTCACTTTCTGCCATAAGGGTGGTGTTATCTGCATATCTGAGGTTATTGACATTTCTCCTGGCAATCTTGATTCCAGCTTGTGCTTCTTCCAGCCCAGCGTTTCTCATAATGTACTCTGCATAGAAGTTAAATAAGCAAGGTGACAACATACAGCCTTGATGTACTCCTTTTCCTATTTGGAACCAGTCTGTTATTCCATGTCCAGTTCTAACTGTTGCTTCCTGACCTGCATACAGGTTTCTCAAGAGGCAGGTCAGGTGGTCTGGTATTCCCATCTTTCAGAATTTTCCACAGTTTATTGTGATCCACACAGTCAAAGGCTTTGGCATAGTCAATAAGGCAGAAATAGATGTTTTTCTAGAACTCTCTTGCTTTTTCCATGATCCAGCGGATGTTGGCAATTTGGTCTCTGGTTCCTCTGCCTTTTCTAAAATCAGCTTGAACATCTGGAAGTTCGCAGTTCACATATTGCTGAAGCCTGGCTTGGAGAATTTTGAGCATTATTTTACTAGCGTGTGAGATGACTGTAATTGTGCGGTAGTTTGAGCATTCTTTGGCATTGCCTTTCTTTGGGATTGGAATGAAAACTAACCTTTTCCAGTCCTGTGGCCACTGCTGAATTTTCCAAATGTGCTGGCATATTGAGTGCAGCACTTTCACAGCATCATCTTTCAGGATTTGAAATAGCTCCACTGGAATTCCATCACCTCCACTAGCTTTGTTCATAGTGATGCTTTCTAAGGACCACTTGACTTCACATTCCAAGATGTCTGGCTCTAGGTGAGTGATCACACCATCCTGATTATCTGGGTCGTGAAGCTCTTTAAGAAATTATGCATGTCAGGAGTCTCCAAGAAGTAAAGATGAAAAACCAGCTTGCTCTACCCAGAGTGTTGGCACCAGTTGAGTGATGTTGCCTTGGAACCCTGAGGCGCCCTCCCTGTCATCCTGTTTTTTGGCCACAGTTGCTTAAATTCAAAGCTGGCCAGAAACCTATGATTTCTAGCCTGATGTGTAGAGATGAGTTAGGCCAAGTCATTGTTGATTATCTGCAGAATTTGAGCAACAATTTGCAAGAGGCTGAGGCAATTAGCAATTGGATATGAATCTTAAGACTCAATGAGATAAAGCAGGAGCCACAGAAAGCTGAGTTGTTTTAAACCAAAGCCATACGAGAATAGGAACTACGAGTAATCCAGCAAACTAGGACCAAGGTGTGAATGGTGCAGATGCACTAAGATGCAGAGAACCTTGCAGAGAAACGAAGCACAAAACCTGCCTTAGTCCCTAGCAGCCTTGTAGCTCCAGTCCATTTGTAATTGTACAAAAAATCCTTTTTTTTTTTTTTTTTTAAGCTAACTTGAGTGAATTTCTGTTTTTTACCACCACAAAAGCTAAATGTTTGGTAGGAACTTGGCTAATCTCTGACATCACCTCAAAGAGGCCATTACCCATTGAAGGGCTCTGCACCCCTTTCGGAGAAGGCAATGGCACCCCACTCCAGTACTCTTGCCTGGAAAATCCCATGGGCGGAGGAGCCTGGTAGGCTGCAGTCCAGGGGGTCGATAGGAGTCGGACACAACTGAGCAACTTCACTTTCACTTTTCACTTTCATGCATTGGAGAAGGAAATGGCAATACACTCCAGTGTTCTTGCCTGGAGAATCCCAGGGACTGGGGAGACTGGTGGGCTGCCATCTATGGGGTCGCACATAGTCAGACACGACTGAAGTGACTTAGCAGCAGCAGCAGCAGCAGCACCCCTTTGCGGAGTCTGCTCTTTCTCTCATTCACTGTCTCTCCAGCTAATGAGGATGCATCTTACTTCCTGGCTACTTTAATTGACTATTTCTCTGATTATAAACTTTACTCCATGTTTCATAGTTTCAGAGCCATCTGGGAGTTTAGTCACTCAAATAATGAGACAATGAGTAAAATGGCTTCCCAGGGGTCTTTCCTGGTGGCTCAGTTGTGAAGAATCCACCTGCCAATGCAGGAGACATGGGTTCAATGTCTTGTCTGGGAAGACTGCATATGCTGCAGGCTAACTAAGCCTGTGCACCACAACTACTGAGCCTGTGCTCTAGAGCCCGGGAGCCAGACTATTGAAGCGCACACATTCTAGGGCCCGTAAGCTACAACTACTGAGCCCATGTGCTACGACTACTGAATCCACATGCCTAGAGCCTGTGCTCTGCAACAAGAGAGGCCACTGCAATGAGAAGTCTGTGCATTGCAACCAGGGAAAAGCCCTTGAACATCAGCAAAGACATGGTGCAACCAAAAATAAAATAAATAAGCAAAATTGTTTTTAAAATGGCTTACAGCCTTTCGCTCAGCTAATACATTAACTTTTCATGGGTATCTTTAGTTATTTCACTTACATCTGAATATGGCAATCCTACCACAGTAAGGGAGCCAGCAGGAAGGATGGCTAGAATATAGATTCTGAATACCTGTCTTCCTTCAATACAGAGTAGCATACTCTACCCTTCCGAAACCCTTGCCCAACACTGTCATTTCCCCCGTGTCACTGATTTTGCATTCATATATATGTCAATTCATTTAAAAAATATCAATTGAGTGCTTCCTATGTTGCAAGAACTATGAATAAATAGCCTAAAGTTTTGTACAAGAGACAAATAACAATAGACAATGATAATGCATGAATGTGTGCACACTAAGTCCCTTCAGTCGTGTCCAATCTTTGCCATCCTATGGACCATATTTTTCTGGGCTCCTCTGTCCATGGGATTCTCCAGGCAAGAATATGGCAGTGGGTTGCCATTTCCTTCTCCAGGATCTTTCTGACCAAGGGATTGAGCCTGAGTCTCTTAAGTCTCCTGTATTGGCAGGTGGGTTTTTACCACTAGTGCCACCTGGGAAGCTTACGTAATTATAACATTGTGTGGTAAGTACATACTCAAGGACTTGGCAAACTTTCTCTGTAAAAGGCCAAATAGCAAATATTTCAGGTTTTGTGGGCCACACAGTTTCTGTTGTAACTACACAACTCTGCCACATGAAAGCAGTGATAGACAACATGTGAATAAATGCATGTGACTTCATTCTGATAAAAATTAATTTACAAAAACAGGTCCTTAGATAAATTTAGTCCACAGGACATAGTTTGCCAACCACTATATGAGGATAAGAATATTCGTTTATTCAACAGTTATTTCTTGAACACTCATAGCATTTGTTTTTCTAAGTGCTAGGGTAAATAATAACTCAAATATACGAAAACTCCCTCTCTAATGGAACTTGCATTCTAATGGAGAATATGGACATTAAGCAACAATTAAAAATATGTAGCCTGTTAGTGTCAGATTCTAAAAAGAAAAATAAAACAGAGAAGAAATCACGAAGAGTTAGAGGAATTGGGATTTTAAGTGAGGTCACCAGGAAAGGCTTCACTAGAAGGTGACTTTGAAAAAAAGCCTGGAAGGAAGTGGGAACACAAGCCATGTAGGAATCTGGAGGATGAACATTCCAGCAGAATGAAAAGTCACTGAGAAGTTTATGCAGCAGGAGTGTGTCTGTTAAGCCAAGGGACAATGAGAAGGCCACTATGGCTGGAATGGAGCACACAAGGGAAGCCTGGTGGGAGATGAGGCCACAGAGTAACTGGTATCAGACCAGTGAGGGCCCTGTCGGTCACTGCACTGCTGTTGGCCTTGACTCTGAGTGAGCTGGGAAGCTGCTGCAGAATCCGGGCAGAAGAATGACTGGACTGAAGTGTAGTCTACTAGGGTTACTCTGGCTGCTATGTTAAAAACAGACCCGGGCGGGGCAGAGGTGGTGTGCAAGAGCGAAAGTGGGGAGACCTCTTAGGAGGCTATTGTAATAACACAGGTGAGAGACAATGGGATTAGAGCAGAGTGATGGCAATAGGGGATGAAGAGTGGTACGAATGAAATGTGTGTGTGTCTGTTAGTCACTCAGTCGTGTCCAACTCTTTGAGACCCTATGGACTGTAACCCACCAGGCTCCTCTGTCCATGGGGTTTCCCAGGCAAGAATATTAGAGCAGGTTGCCGTTTCCTTTTCCAGGGATCTTCCCAACCCATGTCTCCTGTGTCTCCTGCATTGCAGGCAAATTCTTTACCCACTGAGCCATTGGAGAAGCCCATCTGAACGAGGGATCAAATGAGATAAAATGGCAACCCACTCCAGTATTCTTGCCTGGAGAATCCCATGGACAGAGGAACCTGGAAGGCCATAGTCCATGGGCTCACAAAAGTCGGGCATGACTTAGCGACCAAACCAACCTCTATTTGAGGACAGAGGACTATTCCTAGGAAAGAGGGAATGACATGGGAACTGGACTTAAAAGTAGGAATTAGCCAAGCATCAAGAGAAGAGAATCAGGTCTACTGCTGCAGATAGAGCTCCTGATGAGAAGTGAGAGATACGTGAGGGTTCAGAAAATAAGTGAGTCAGCATCTTCCTCCTGAAGGTGAAACAAATCTTCAGAAAAACCCATGATGGCCAAACTACATATTCCATCCACTCCCCAACCTACTTCTCTGCGACTTCCATTCAGTCACTAAAGTAAAATGCAAACAGAGTTCCTAGAGGGGGAAAAAAAAGGAAAACATGTGTAAGTGTGCAGCTGTCTTTCAGATTCCTAGGCTTAAATTCTAAGAAAAGATCCCTAAGTGAAATCCTCTGAGACAGACTGGCATCCAGCCAGGGTACTAGGGCCAGAACCCCAGCTCCTAGGAAAATACCCAAGTATCTTGAACAACTGAATGTGTTTGGAGACCAGGGTCTCTCCTAAAATTTTTCTAAGAGGAAATATTTTTAACCCAGACATACCACAAGGCTCTCTCACAAGTCGGCCTATTTGGCTAGAAAATAGCCCCGAAAAGGAGAAAAACAACCTCTCCCCACTCACCTGGGGAGAGAGATTCACTGAGCCAGCTAAGTGAACAGAAAAATTGTGGATATGATTTACTCCATAAAATAGTACCTATTGAAACTATGGAGAAATTGGCCTGTAGGAAAGCAACTGAGAGACATTTCTATTTGTTAGTACACTTTCTGAGCTTACCTGCAAGTTATTCTCCTATTCCTTCCCTTCTATTCCCTTTGCCAGGTAAAGTGCGTATGAGAAGGTGAGATTTGTTTCTTTAGAGTTTGTGTGGCCTCTGCATATTGCAGTAGAGAGGTTCAGAGGTTTTCTTGCTGTTTAGTTTTAAAGTTTCTCCTTCATTTATTTTCTCTCTGCCCTCTTCTACCCCCTTACACTTATTTTCCCCATCCATGTTTTTTTTGGCTACAGGGAACTTTGAATCCCAACTTCAAAAGAAACCTATAATGAAGCCTGGCTGATGTTTAACAGATCTGCCTCTGTAGGGGCCCAGTCCAGCCGTTCCTTTGGCTCAACAGCCACAGAAGGTGAGTGAGCAAAGCACAGCTAAACCAGAGCACCCAGCTCTGTGCAGCACCCATTTCTCCACCTGTTCCCTTGGATGTCATGTGCATCTGCCCTCCTGTCCTAAGATACACATCCAAGAGCATGCAACTGCAGGCACCACTCTCTGGCACGCTCCTTTAGGGCACCTCCCAGTCCACCCTCTTGAGGACCTGTTTAGAGGGAAGTGGACCATGCTCTGGGGCTTCCCCAGTGGTACTAGTGGTAAAGAACCTGTTTGTAAATGCAGGAGACACAAAAGACGTGGGCTTGATCCCTGGGTTGGGAAGGTACCCTGCAGGAGGGCATGGCAACCCACTCTAGTATTCTTGCCTGGAGAATTCCCATGGACAGAGGAGATAGGTGGGCTACAGGTTATGGACTTGCAAAAGAATAAGACATGATTAAAGCAACTTAGCACAAATGCAAGTCTGGACCATGCTCTAGCATTGCTATATACAATAGTCTTTCTGCCCTCAAACTCCTCACCATCAAAACTCAGGCAATGAGGCAGAGGAGAGACAATGAGGCACCAAGACACAGAGACCTCAGCCCACCACAGGCATCAGTAAACAAATGCATGCCATCGTCATCCCATTGTCTGCTTCAGAGCATAGTGACACTAGGTGGCTAATGACTCGCTTAAACTATGCTCAGTCATTTATTTTTACTTGGTGATTGTCCTCCTCCACATGATAATAGAGTGATGAAATCTGACAGAAACCAAAGCAAAGAGGTAAACGCGATGTTCTAGACTTGGTTGGATACTAAACTCATGTGAAAAGGGGAGGGAGAATGAGGGATGGAAAGTAGATTCAGCAACAAAGCACCCTTCATCTCTGGGACATAATTTTAGAGAGAAAAACAACAAAAATAAATCATGACCAAAAAAGAAGCTGCAGACTGCAAAGGTCAGGAAAGCTGGGTTTCCCTTAGGGCATAGACATTCCCTTCGCTTGGCTTTCTAAGATGCATCATAGGGAGTAGCCAACGACATTTGGGATTTTACTAAAGAGGACTTTCAAGCCCTCTTTCCCACAGCAATTGTAGACCCTCTCTTAGGGTAGCTACGATGTAGAAATAGACATCTGGCCTATGTAGCCTTCACTTTCCACAAGCCAAATTTCTCTATCTTGGTAATTCTGCTCAACTGGCTGGGTAATGTTATCTATAATTCATATCTCCTTCTGACCAGTCCCAAGTCTGATAAATACTCTGCCTTTGATAGGTGCATCTGGGTTACAGATGTTTGGTGTGGGAGTCCTCAGACTCCCTCCTCATCTCAGAGCCTTTGGGAGAGGAACTCCTTTGGGCTACATTTCTGGTTTCTTGCTGTGGGTGGGGGAAGAGGGAACACTAAGTAGGATTGGAAAAATGAAGAGGATTGTTCATAGAGCCATCACTGTGCTTGCATGTTAGTGATCTGTCTGTAGATGTGTCCCCCACTTTCCAACCAACGCTGTGAGTTCCTGAACAGAGGGATTCTGTGCCTGACACACTCTGCTCCTCAAAAAATGTCTGATAAAACATTTGTAGAAGTTGGGTTCTTCAGAGTCACAGAATAAAGGGACTGTGAACTTGAGCACTGTGATTTAATTGTAACAATACAGATGCTATGCCATGCCTTGCCGTGTGGTACCTGAATGCTTAGTCGTGTCTGACTCTCTGAGACGCTTTAAACGATAGCCCACCAGGTTCCTCTGTCCATGGGGTTTTTCCAGGCGAGAATACTGGAGCAGTTTGCCATTTCCTTCTCCAGAGAATCTTCCCAACCCAAGAATCAAATCTATGTCTCCCGTGTCTCCTGCACTGAAGGTGAATTTTTACTTGCTGAGCCATCAGGGAAGCTCCATAGAGATGCTGCTGCTGCTGCTGCTGCTAAGTCACTTCAGTCGTGTCCAACTCTGTGTGACCCCATAGACGGCAGCCCACCAGGCTCCGCCGTCCCTGGGATTCTCCAGGCAAGAATGCTGGAGTGGGTTGCCATTTCCTTCTCCAATGCATGAAAGTGAAAAGTGAAAGTGAAGTCGCTCAGTCATGTCCAACTCTTCACAACCCCATGGACTACAGCCTACCAGGCTCCTCCGTACATGGGATTTTCCAAGCAAGAGTACTGGAGTGGGGTGCCATTGCCTTCTCGGAATAGAGATGCTAGATACTGGTAATTTAGTTCAGAGACAACCACTAACTCCACTAAGTCATAGGCCCTCATAGAAATCCAGAGATCTACATCTCTGTGAATCCAAAGTCCTTTCAAACAATCTAAGCAATGGCACAGAAAAGCAGTCTACACTCTATGTTCTGCTTTTAGTGGGTCAGACTGGATTTAAACCTGGGTATTTAGATAAAATTATTAAACCCCTCCACTAAGATATGAGCACTTATTCTATGTATTCTTTATATTTGTCCCTTTGCTTGTCTTACTGTGTCTGGCACATCAGAGAAACTTGATAAATAATTGTTTTTCAAAATATGGTTCCTGCCAATAAGAGTTATGAAAAACATTCAATGTTTTTAATAATAAAAATTTAACACAAGAAATACAAAGCAGAGAAAGTGGAGTAGAATAAAAGGTCTGTACATGAAATAAGTATAAGGGAACTGAGAAAAAAAAACCCACTGTCTTCAGGATTCTCCCCCTAAAAGAAGAAATTCACAATTAAGTATCCTTTTTTAAATCATAATAATAGGGCTATAAAAGTCTGTTTCTTATTGTGAATAAGCACTATGCACTTGAGAAAATCCACCAGCATGAAAGACAGATCAGAATTAAGAGGGGAAAAAAAGGAAAAATAAAAGTTGACTACAGATGAATCAAATATACTGCACCAGGAAAAAAATTCAGAATTCATCTTACTTTTAGCCTCAGAAAATGGCTGCACCCTTAAAAACAGACTAATATAGAAAAATCAGAGTAAAGTCTTAAATATATGATTGCTAAGATTAAAAAAAAAATTCAGCAGAAGATTTAGAAGATAAACTCAAGGAAATCTCCAAAAAATAGAACTAAATAACAATGAGATGGAACATATGAGAGAAAAAGGACAGAATAAATTCAGATCATCCTCAGAAGGTTCAGAGGGGAAAAAGAGATCAGAGAATTAAGAAATATCAACCTAATAATTTCAGAAAATTTGCTAGAGATAAGGATGGCATCACTCAGTGGACATGAGATTGAACAAGCCTCGGAGATGGTGAAGGACAGGGAAGCTTGGCATGCTGCAGTCCGTGGGGCCTCAAAGAGTCGGACACGACTGAGTACTGAACAACTGATCAACAACAACGACGACAACAAGAGGCATGTGTCCAAACTGAAAGAATCATTGAATATCAACAAAAGAAGAATGAAAGGCCAACCCTTCAAAAAATTATCATAAAATCCCTAAAGTAACATGGCTAAAAATCCAAAATGATTTTTAATAGGAAAAAAATTCACCTCTAAAACACATAATTATTAGAATAGAAGCTAGAGACAATTAATGAATTTCTTCAAAAATTTAAGAGAAAATATTTCCCAACTCAAATTTTACACCAGGACAAACTATCCGTTTTGGGTAAAGGCAAAATAAAAGCATTTTGAGAAATGCTTTTCTGGAAAAGTTATCTAAAACATCCTTTCTTAGAAAGTTACTTAAGGAGGTTTTCCAGGAAAAAATTAAGCTTTAAATTAAGAGATATTCATGCAATTCAGGACACAGTGACTCCAATCCTCCCAAAAAATCAGTGATGAGAAATTTCAGGATAACAACTGTGCAGCAGAACTAAATATAACTGGTGAAGTTGGAAGAGGAGAGAAAAGTGGAATGAACTGGAAGGGAGAGCTCCAGAGGAGTGTTAAAAAAATTAAAAGACACTTTCTATAGATCTATTTATCTATTCTATAGATATGATAAAGCATTTGAAAATGAAGACATCAAAAAGGAAGGAAGATAGAAGGGAAGGAGGAAATAGAGACTCAAGGGATAGGGTCCATGTGTATGTGGAAGTGGAAGCGCTATGCCAGAAAGAAAGCATAGTAATAGAACAGAACCTTGTTCTGCAACCAAAGAAAAATATTTTATAGTCACAATATTATAAATATATATAACTGAGCCAACTACAAACAGTAAAATTAAAACATTAATTTTAAAATATATTAAAAAATGCAGATGCAATGTGGGAGTAAAGTAAAACTCTCATCGTTATAATAAAAGCAAGTCATAATATTTAAAACTCATGTTTAAACATAATGTTTAAAATGGATGAAAATAAGTTGATCCAGTGGTTCGGACTCCGCACTTTCACTGCCAAAGGCGTCGGTTTGATCCCTGGTCAGGGAACTAATGCAAGCCATGTGCATGTTCCCTGCCAAAATTTTTTTTAAAGTAAAATAGATGAATCAAGTAATATAAATATAATGTTTGGATATTACCAAAAAGGCAAGTAAAATAATTAAAGATAGGAGTAAGGCTAGAGAGTAGAGAAGGACGAGGAAGAGTTAGGCAGAGGATTGCCATTCCTTATTTTTTGGTACAGTTGTCTTCAGTACATTTGATATTTTAACCAGGGACATTTATTTGGGCTTCCCTGTGGCTCAGTGGTAAAGAATCTGACTGCCAATGCAGGAGACTCAGGTTTGATCCCTGGGTCAGGAACATCCCCTGGAGAAGGAAATGGCAAGCATTCTAGTATTCTTGCCTAGGAAACCCCATGGACAGTGGAACCAGGTGGGCTATAGTCCATGGGGTCACAAAAGAGTCAGATACAACTTAACAACTAAACAACATCAACAACCAAAAAAGTATGAATAGTTCCTTTTATTCCGTAAAGCAAGTTTTGCATCTAAGGGTAAGAAAGTTTGAAACACATCTGGGTCCACAGATAGAAAAGGATAAGTTACCATGGCAACTCTGAAGGAGTAAGGTGAATAAGTTATAAACCCCTGGGTACGAGCAGTGGCAGTAAGGATTCAGAGATAAGGGCCACTCTAAGGAGAAAGATGCGTAGGTACCATGAAAGACATCTCTGTCAGTCAAGGCAGTGTGTTGTTGTAATGAGCTAGTAGACAAATGAGAACAAGCCAGATTTGCCTGGAGAGCTCTCTGGAGATCCTGAGTTGGCAAACACTGTTGCTAGTGAGGTTTAGCTTCTGCTTAAGGTTATCAAAATCTAAAAACCAAACCCAAACAGAATCTTTCTTATGCAAATATTTCTGGTAATATGATCAGTTCCCTGGGTATTATTATGTAAACAAAGGCTTCCCATCTGTCAGTTCTAATAATGATAATAACTAATGTTAGTTTAGAACTATTTTTGTACTAGGAAAACTTTAGAGTTACCAAGCACTTTCCTGTACCTTGCTTCCCTGGTGGCTCAGATGGTAAAGAATTTGCCTGCAATGCAGGAGATCCGAGTTCAATGGGTCAGGGAGATCCCCTGGAGAAGGGAATGGCTACCCACTCCAATATTCTTGCCTGGAGAATTCCATGAATGGGCTACAGTTGTAAAGAGTCAGACACGACTGAGTGACTAACACATTTCCTGTAACTTATTTCATTTGCTTCACAAAATAACCCAAAGATATAGGTAACACCAAGTATTACTGCAACCCTTGTTTTACAGACAAGACATCTGGGTTTCCAAAAGTGACCTGTACAATTTACATAGCTGGATAAGTAACAAGGGCTCTGGAATTCAACTCCGTTCCCTCTTTGCAAATCTTACCATTTTGACATCACATGTCTGAGATATAGGAGAATCTATTAATTGGTTCTAACCACCCACACACAGGGGCATCAAGAGGACAGCCCACACACAAGACCACGAATTACCACACAAATCGTGTCCAAAAAATTCAAAGGCAGCCATTCAGGTATTGGGTGGAAACTGATATCCAATCCTCCCACCTCCCACCAACACAACACCCTAGCTCAGGTGTGAGGCATTTTAGATTTCATACAAAGGTACAAGTTATAAGTAGGGAACCCTTGTCCATATGCACAAATCAACAAGTTTACCACCATCTCTATCCTTTCTTAACTCCCTCTAATAGTCCTCAACCCTGGCATCAACCATCAAGCAGAAATCCTCCTATTGGCTTCTGTCTCACAACAGATGACACATCAGATTCATTTATTCATTAAAATAAACATAAAATAGACAACTATGTTTCAGCTGCTGCTCTAGGCACTGGGAATGTAACAAGAACTGATATTCCAGGCCAGGAAAAGACAAATAAGCAAGTGCACAAGAAAAACACCAGAGGTGAGAAGTGTTATGGAGATAATTTAAATTAGTTGACATAATAGAGATTGACTAATCAACTTAGATTGGGTGATCAGGAAAGGTCTCGCCAGGAGGTGACATTTAAATAGATTTTGGAATGACAAGAGAAAACTCACCAAGGGAAGATTAAGGAAAAGAAGATTCCAAGGTGAAACAGCTAGTGCAAAGCTCTGGGGCAGGGACAAGCTTAATGTGTGCCATGGAACAGACTAGAGTCTGCGAGGCTGTGTAGTGTGGGTGTGGAGAACCAGGCTGGGGTGGGAGAGAGGCTGGAGAGGTAGACAGGGGTCGGGTAGTGATCCAGGAGGCAGGAGTGGGGCTTGGGTTTCATTCTAAGTGTAGTAGGAAAACATGTAAGGAGGCAAGTGACCGGATCTGATGCACCTTTCCAGTGGGATTGTTCCAAATACTGTGTGGAGAATGAAACTTAATGGAGCAAAAGAGGAAGCCTGCAATTGTGCTTAGATGTGAAACATCTTAGGTTCATAAAGCTGCTGAACTGCTCAGTCCACGTCACAGACTAAGCACACACGGGGCCTCCTCATGAATTTGCACTACTTTGCTGGAAACCAAAGACTGTGAAAAGAATGGAAGTGAAAGTGTTAGTTGATCAGTCATGTCCGACTCTTTGCAATACTATGGACTGTAGCCTGTCCATGCAGTTCTCCAGGCAAGAGTACTGGAGTGGGTTGCCATTTCCTCCTCCAGCGAGTCTTCCCAACCCAGGGATCAAACCTGGGTCTCCTGGCTCCTGTATGAGTGCTGTCTATCAATGTATACCCCATTTGTTCTCTGCAAAGATGCCCTGGCTTCCTTGGACAGATAAAGTCATTCAGCTTCCCTGTATCTCAAGCACCTGGTGCACGTGCGGCTCACACCACATCCACAGTTGTGTGCTTCAAATAAACTGAGTTTGTAAGGGTCGTGTTTTCATCTTAGTCATCCGTGTGTCCCTAATTACCCAGCACAGCATCTAGTACTTGATGAAAGCTCACCGATATCTGGTGGAGTAGATAATTGTTCTATTTGGAGGTTGCGTGAACACTCTTTTGTTTCCAGAAGCCAAAAAGATAAAACGACGTCAGGAATGACCCTCCAAGCAGGATACCCCCTGGCCCCGGTCCCTTACCTCCTGGGTGAGTCAGGGTCAAAGCAGGTCTTGCGCACCTCGGCCACGTCTGGGTCACAGCAGTCGCCCTCGTCAAAGTCGTTCAGCATGTTGTTGCACCCCACATGGCAGCGCCCGTCCTTGCGATTCCAGGGGTAGCACCGGCCCCGCAGGCGGCAGTCACCCCCATCATAGCCCGTGAGTGGGTGCTCACACTCGGGGTCACAGTGGTCATTGCCAATTTTGCTGGGCTCGCAGTTCAGCAGCACGATGCGGTGGCGCAGGGTGGAGTTTTGGACGCGGTGGACGCTCAGCTGCCAGCTGATGTTGTAGCGGCTGAAGGCGTCATTGAGCACCTCGTGCTGCCGACGGATCTGCTCCTCACTCACCGTGGGGTTCAGACCCTCGTCGTCATAGATGTTCACCAGCCGGTAGCGGATCACCTTCTCTCCCCGGAGGGGCCAGTGCCCATTGTACTGAGAGATCAATTCCACATTGTCACATGCTGTCTGCCCACAGAGCGGGGGCTGCAGAGGGGACAGAATCTCAGGCTCTGACTCAAAGCCCTGGAGAACCTCAAGCCGTGGGTACTTCCCATCTCTAAAAGGGACCCACTGTTCTTCCAGGGGCTCAAAACTGGCGGTCAGTAGCAGGGTGGTCAAATCCTCCACCTCCATTGGCTGCTGAGGACTGTGCTGAAGGTGGCTTTGTGAGCGGGCTGTCGACCAGAAGACCAGGATGCCCAGGTGTCCACGGAAAGAGTGCCCGTCTTCCGAGCTGTCCCCCCCAAGGAGGAGAGAGCGACAAGATGCCATGAAGGGGCTGTTCAGGGGACCAGACTGATCTGGACTACTAGCCACCTGAGTGCCATCCACATACAAGGCCATGCGCTGTCCATCGTAAGTGGCTGCCACGTGGGTCCACTTGCCCGGTTGGTAGCGACTGTGGCCCATCACAGTGGTGGCTTTCTTCACTCGGTCGGTGCGAAGAGAGAAGAAGAAGCGAGCATCTCGCCTTCCCACATCCTTCCCTGAGCGGATCCCCAGGGCCCAGCCCTTGTCACTGATAGCGTGGGAGCAGTTATCAAACACACCTGGGAAAGAAGGAAGAGTCGAGGGAGAAATACCAGATGCAAAAGGGATGGAGAAAGGGAGAAGAAAACCCGTATAAATAGCAAGAATGTAGGTTTTTAATGGGAAAAAAAATTGATACAGAGTCCCCACCTAAGATGCTTGTCCAGTACCCCATATTAGATGTTCTGGCAACAACTTTCCCCAAAGGAATTTAATTTGAGATTCCATCCAATTTAACGCATTCCAGTATTTTTAAATAACCAAAATGGAAGCTGGAAGGGGATTTGTCACAGTGCAAGTGACAAATATCCTCACTACTTTGTCACAAACATTTCTCATGCTGACTTCGTATCCATGCCTTCTTCTCTTTCCACTTCCTTAGAATTCACAAGGGCCTTTGTAGTTTTTACAAAATATAGTAATCTACCCCCCCCAAAAGATTTTTTTTCTATTGAATATTGAAATGACGAATCCTGTGGGGAAAATAAGAAGACTGTAACATCCTAGACATGTTATTCCCTCTGATGCCTAAGGGCAAGAACGCCCATCTGAAGTGAACAGGTGTTCCCCTAAATAAGCAAAGGAGTATTGCCCCATGGTCCTAGACTATAAAAACCTAGTCAAACTATAAGAATGATTGTTCTTATGACCCATAATGCCTACCACAGTGCAGAAGTGGAATCTTTCCAGATAAATGAAGCTCCTTACCACATGCTGCCTTAGCATCATATTCATTGCAGGCCCAGGACTATGAAGTCCCATAAACAAAGCAGAGAATTCCTGTAGATAACTATATCACTAAGAATTTGGCAGCAGGAAGGAGTAGTCATATGTGACAGATGAAAGAGGAAGCCTCAGACAATATGGAGGCCTCGAATGTTCCTGGCAAAGCCATCTGCAGTTATGAGTTCACCACCTCCTCCCAGTACCTCTTCCTGTACATAGGTAGAGTCTATGTAGTTAAACAGTCTTGTAATTTACGTAGAGGTAGTACATTCACACAGGAAATGCTTAGTAAATACTGTTTTAAGAATGAATGGATAATGGAAAAGTTGACTGGCCTTTAGATAGACACAGGAAGCTAACAAGAGTCATTCTTCCCCAGCCCCCAACACACCCCCCAGGCAAGAATTTTACTTATTCCTCTCAACTTCTACGTAATGCACTCAAATGGTACTATCCTATGGAGAGTCTGAATTTTAAAGCCATGAGTTGCCCCATTCTAATCGCAGGCAAGTATCAAAAGTAGCTATGCTTTCATAAAAGGATAGATTATCTTCTCTTCTGTCTCTGCTGCTGCTGCTGCTAAGTCGCTTCAGGCATGTCCGACTCTGTGTGACCCCATAGATGGCAGCCCACCAGGCCCTGCCGTCCCTGGGATTCTCCAGGCAAGAACACTGGAGTGGGTTGCCATTTCCTCCTCCAATGCATGAAAGTGAAAAGTTAAAGTGAACTCGCTCAGTCGTGTCTGACTCTTAGCGACCCCATGGACTTCAGCCTACCAGGCTCCTTCATCCATGGGATTTTCCAGGCAAGAGTACTGGAGTGGGGTGCCATTGCCTTCTCCCCTTCTGTCTCTAGTATAAATCAATAACTTGTGTTTTAAAAAAATAAAATGTTCTTTTTAACAAAGGCAACTCCTCCCCAATCTAGTAATTCTACCAATTATACTTGCAAGTGAACACTAGGAGTAATAAAACGGTGATATTCTGGTTTTGTATTGAGAAAGTCAATTCCTAGGCAGGTTGATAAGAAGTCTAGAGGTCCCTGAGGAGAGAGAGGTCTGGGGTTCTTGAGGAGGAGGAAAAGACAAACTTTTTTTTTTCCTCTACATTCATTTGTCTTAGTCACATAATTTTTTTTTTTTTTTTAAGCCTGAAACTGATGATTACACAACAAAAAACTCAGTTTAAACTCTGTACTGCTGCTGAGGCTGCTAAGTCGCTTCAATCATGTCTGACTCTGTGCGACCCCATAGACGGCAGCCCACCAGGCTCCCTCGTCTCTGGGATTCTCCAGGCAAGAACACTGGAGTGGGTTGCTGTTTCCTTCTCCAATGTATGAAAGTGAAAAGTGAAAGTGAAGTCACTCAGTCGTGTCTGACTCTAGCGACCCCATGGACTGCAGCCCACCAGGGTCCTCCGTCCATGGGATTTTCCAGGCAAAAGTACTGGAGTGGGGTGCCATTGCCTTCTCCTGTACTGCTGCTGCAAAGTCACTTTAGTCGTGTCCGACTCTTTGCAACCCCATGAATCGCAGCACGCCAGGCCTCCCTGTCCATCACCAACTCCCGAAGTTCACTCAAATTCCCATTCCTATTTGGAACCAGTCTATTGTTTCATGTCCAGTTCTAACTATTGCTTCCTGACCTTCTTGAGAAACCTGATATCTTAGAATGTATATTATGGGAGTGGGTTTGGTAGGATCTTTCTATTACTAAGTTCTAAGCCTGTTATCCTAAAATGTAAATTGTGGGAGTGGGTCTGGTAAAATTTTCACAAACTTGAGACATTCTTTTGATTTACTGTAATAATTAATTAAAAAGTATATAACTCCATAGCTAACTCTAGTGAGGGGGGTATTCTCTGTCCCTCTTCTGATGTCTGTGTCAGAAGATTTCTCTGTCCCTTTTATGTCCCCGTGCCAGGCTGCGACAGCACAGGAGCAGCCAAGAGGAGCTACCCCACGTCCGAGGTCAGGGGCAGTGGCCAAGAGGAGCAACCCCACCTCCAAGGAGCAGTGGCTGCAAGCAGGAGAGCCGAGAGGAGCTACTCCATGTTCAAGGTCGGGAGGGGCAACTTGTCCAAGATAAGGAGCAGCATCTGTGCTTTGCTGGAGCAGCCGTGAAGAAGCACCCCAGGTCCAAGGTAAGAGAAACCCAAGTAAGATAGTAGTTATTGTGCGAGGGCATCAGAGAGCAGACACACTGAAACCATACTCACAGAAAACTAGCCAATCTGATCACATGGACCACAGCCTTGTCTAACTCAATGAAACTAGCCATGCTGTGGGGCCACCCAAGATGGAAGGGTCATGGTGGAGAGGTCTGACAGAATGTGGTCCACTGGAGAAGGGAATGGCAAACCACTTCAGTATTCTTGCCTTGAGAACCCCATGAACAGTATGAAAGGGCAAAATGATAGGATACTGAAAGAGGAACTCCTCAGGTCGGTAAGTGCCCAATATGCTACTGGAGATCAGTGGAGAAATAACTCCAGAAAGAATGAAGGGATGGAGCCAAAGCAAAAACAATACCAAGTTGTGGATGTGACTGGTGATAGAAGCAAGGTCTGATGCTGTAAAGAGCAATATTGCATAGGAACCTGGAACGTTAGGTCCATGAATCAAGGCAAATTGGAAGTGGTCAAACAGGAAATGGCAAGAGTGAATGTTGACATTCTAGGAATCAGCAAACTAAGATGGACTGGAATAGGTGAATTAACTCATATGACCATTATATCTACTACTGTGGGCAGAAATTCCTTAGAAGAAATGGAGTAGCCATCATGGTCAACAAAAGAGTCCGAAATGCAGTACTTGGATGCAATCTCAAAAACGACAGAATGATTTCTGTTCATTTCCAAGGCAAACCATTCAATATCACAGTGACCCAAGCCTATTCCCCAACCAGAAATGCTGAAGAAGCTGAAATTGAATGGTTCTATGAAGACCTACAAGACCTTTTAGAACTAAAACCCAAAAAAGATGTCCTTTTCATTATAGGGGACTAGAATGCAAAAGTAGGAAATCAGGAAACACCTGGAGTAACGGGCAAATTTGGCCTTGGAGTACGGAATGAAACAGGGCAAAGGCTAATAGAGTTTTGCCAAGAGAACACACTGTTCATAGCAAACACCCTCTTCCAACAACACAAGAGAAGACTCTACACGTGGACATCACCAGATAGTGAACACCTAAATCAGATTGATTATATTCTTTGCAGCCAAACATGGAGAAGTTCTATACAGTCAGCAAAAAAAGACTGGGAGCTGACTGTGGCTCAGATCATGAACTCCTTATTGCCAAATTCAGACTTAAATTGAAGAAAGTAGGGAAAACCACTAGACCATTCAGGTATGACCTAAATCAAATCTCTTATGATTATACAGTGGAAGTGAGAAATAGATTTAAGGGCCTAGATCTGACAGATAGAGTGCCTGATGAACTATGGAATGAGGTTCATGACATTGTACAGGAGACAGGGATCAAGACCATCCCCATGGAAAAGAAATGCAAAAAAGCAAAATGGTTGTCTGGGGAGGCCTTACAAATAGCTGTGAAAAGAAGAGAAGTGAAAAGCAAAGGAGAAAAGGGAAGATATAAGCAACTGAATGCAGAGTTCCAAAGAATAGCAAGGAGAGATAAGAAAGCCTTCCTCAGCGATCAATGCAAACAGAGAGGAAAACAATATAACAGGAAAGACTAGAGATCTCTTCAAGAAAATTAGAGATACCAAGGGAATATTTCATGCAAAGATGGGCTCGATAAAGGACAGAAGTGGTATGGACCTAATGGAAGCAGAAGATATTAAGAAGAGGTGGCAAGAATACACAGAAGAACTGTACAAAAAATATCTTCATGACTCAGATAATCACGATGGTGTGATCACTCACCTAGAGCCAGACATCCTGGAATGTGAAATTAAGTGGGTCTTAGAAAGCATCACTATGAACAAAGCTAGTGGAGGTGATGGAATTCCAGTGCAGCTATTTCAAATCCTGGAAGATGATGCTGTGAAAGTGCTGCACTCAATATGCCAGCACATTTGGAAAACTCAGCAGTGGCCACAGGACTGGAAAAGGTCAGTTTTCATTCCAGTTCCAAAGAAAGGCAATGCCAAAGAATGCTCAAACTGCCACACAATTGCACTCATCTCACATGCTAGTAAAGTAATGCTCAAAATTCTCCAAGCCAGGCTTCAGCAATACGTGAACCATGAACTTCCTGATGTTCAAGCTGGTTTTAGAAAAGGCAGAGGAACCAGAGATCAAATTGCCAACATCTGCTGGATCATGGAAAAAGCAAGAGAGTTCCAGAAGAACATCTATTTCTGCTTTATTGACTATGCCAAAGCCTTTGACTGTGTGGATCACAATAAACTGTGGAAAATTCTGAAAGAGATGGGAATACCAGACCACCTGACCTGCGTCTTGAGAAACCTATATGCAGGCCAGGAAGCAACAGTTAGAACTGGACATGGAACAACAGACTGGTTCCAAATAGGAAAAGGAGTATATCAAGGCTGGGTATTGTTACCCTGCTTATTTAATTTATACGCAGAGTACATCATGAGAAACGCTGGGCTGGAAGAAGCACAAGCTGGAATCAAGATTGCCAGGAGAAATATCAATAACCTCATATATGCAGATGACACCACCCTTATGGCAGAAAGTGAAAGAGGAGAGTGAAAAAGTTGGCTTAAAGCTCAATATTCAGAAAATGAAGATCATGGTATCTGGTCCCTTCACTTCATGGGAAATAGATGGGGAAACGGTGGCAACAGTGGCTAACTTTATTTTTCTGGGCTCCAAAATCACTGCAGATGGTGATTGCAGCCATGGAATTAAAAGACGTTTACTCCTTGGGAGGAAAGTTATGACCAACCTAGATAGCATATTGAAAAGCAGAGACATTACTTTGCCAACAAAGGTCCGTCTAGTCAAGGCAATGGTTTTTCCAGTGGTCATGTATGGATGTGAGAGTTGGACTGTGAAGAAGGCTGAGCACCGAAGAATTGATGCTTTTGAACTGTGGTGTTGGAGAAGACTCTTGAGAGTCCCTTGGACTGCAAGGAGATCCAACCAGTCCATTCTAAAGGAAATCAGCCCTGGGTGTTCTTCGGAAGGAGTGATGTTAAAGCTGAAACTCCAATACATTGGCCACCTGATGTGAAGAGTTGACTCATTGGAAAAGACTGATGCTGGGAGGGATTGGGGGCAGGAGGAGAAGGGGATGACAGAGGATGAGATGGCTGGATGGCATCACCAACTCAATGGACGTGGGTCTGAGTGAACTCGAGGAGTTGGTGATGGACAGGGAGGCCTGGCGTGCTGCAATTCATGAGGTTGCAGAGTCAGACACAACTGAGCGACTGAACTGAACTGAAGCGTGTCACTTGCCAAAATCTTATAATTGCAATTCTGAACATTTTAACTTATTATCCTTAGAACCTATATTCTAGTAGCAACAATTTAATTGTTTCTACTTAGTTAATCTCGTTGTTTAGTCTCTGAGTTGTATATGACTCTTTTGCAACCCCGCAGGACATACTCCCACCAGGCTTCTCTGTCCACAGGATTTCCCAGGCAATAATCCTGGACTGGGTTGCCATTTCCTTCTCCAGAGGATCTTCCTGACCCAGAGATTGAACAACATCTCCTGCATTGGCAGGCAGATTCTTTACCACTCTGCCACCTGGGAAGTCTATTTAACCCAAGATCAGATCAGATCAGTCACTCAATTGTGTCCGACTCTTTGTGACCCCATGAATCGCAGCGCCAGGCCTCCCTGTCCATCACCAACTCCCGGAGTTCACTCAGACTCACGTCCATCGAGTCAGTGATGCCATCCAGCCATCTCATCCTCATTTAACCCAAAGGAAGCTATTAAAATTATTATAATTATAGTGTGTCTAAGATTTTATCTCTAACTTCTTGACACACTACACAGAAGATGGAATTTTCTTATTAGTTCTGATTAATCTAAATTTTAGTAACTCTATTAGTAATATAAAGGATTTATTGGCCAAGGGTATTAAAATAGTTCTAGTTGGGAGTTGTAGGAAGTATATAGAGGTATTACTTTTTAAATGATTATGAAAGTAATGATTCTTTACTTTCATTTAATAAGATGTCCAAGCAGTATATGTGAAACCTCACTAGGTACCTGGATAACTGCATTTTACTTGCTATATTACCACTTTTCATATTTCATCTATAGGAAGAGGGTAAATAATTGGTGAAGCATTGCCTTGCACTCATTCCAGGAAAAAAAGAAGCATACTTAACAAATAGCATTTTCTAATCCAATTACTGTGAACTGAACATGTGTATTCCCCACCACCTCCCAAATTCATTTACAGGAACCCTACTGTCTCATGTAATGATATCTGGAGACAGAGCCTTTTGGGAGGTTATTAGGTCATAAGGGTGGTGCCCTCATGATGGGATTAGTGTCCTTTTAAGAAGGACAGAGCTAGCCCCTCTCTCTGCTCTCCACTATCTGAGGATACAAGAAGACAGACAAACATCTGCCAACCAAGAAGAGGATTCTCACTGGATACCAGATCTGCTAGTGCCTTCATATTAGATTTCCTTGCCTCCAGAACAGTGAGAGATTAATTTCTTTTGTTTAAGACACCCATTCACCTAGAGGGTAGGATGGGAGGGAAGGGAGGCTTGAAAGGGAGGGGGTATATATATAATTATGACTGATTCACCTTGCTGTTTGGCAGGAACCAAGACAACATTGTAAAGCATGTGCATGCATGCTAAATTGCTTCAGTCGAGTCCGACTCTGTGCGACCCTATGGACTGTAGGCTGCCAGGCTCCTCTGTCCATGGGGAATCTCCAAGCAAGAATGCTGGAGTAGGTAGCCATTTCCTCCTCCAGGGGATCTTTCTGACCCAGGGATTGAACCTGTGTCCCTTACGTCTCCTGCACTGGCAGGCAGGTTCTTTACTACTAACGCCACCTGGGAAGCCCTTGTAAAGCAATTATCCTCTGATTTAAAAAAAAAAAAAAAGAAGACACCCAGTTTATGGTATTTTTGTTATAGCAGCCTAAACGAAGACATCACTATCCTCAACACTAGCTGTGGATCAGAATTACATGTGGTACTTTCACAAATACAGATTCCTGTGAAACCATGTTGAGAGCTGCTGATATTCTATATTTACAAAACAAGTCAAGCTTTTCCCTGCAGCTCAGTAGGTAGAAATGCAGAAGACAGAAGCTGGGGGTCTTAGAATTTCCACCAGTGGAAAAGCATTAGAAAATTTGTTATTAATAAGTTAAGTCAGACAGGAAAGTGGAAATAGCATCTGAGATTCTTTTAAACCATTTATTTAAGCACTAATATCAGATCAAGTATTTTAGGTTTGTCTGAGGTCTCTACATAACCATAGTGCATTCTTGCTCATTAACTCTGGAAACTAGTGGAATGAAAGGCAGTTAAAACAAACAGGTGTCTGTTATGAAGTGTACTGATATAATGCTGTTAGAGAAGATGGTTAATTAGTTGTCTAGGACTGGTAATTAATTAGAGTTTTTATTATCTATAATTCAACTCATATTTAAGACTGCTGAAATGGAAATAAATGCCCCCTGTTCTCACTAAAAAAAATCTATTATTCCCAGAGAAGAAACTGTGGCCCTGAAGAACAGTATGCTGACATCTCTCTGAGAATCACTGCCAGCCACACCAATCTCTTTCATGAGATCACGAGTGTGTCCTTCTGGGGATTTTCAAAATTTCCAAGAACAAAGTAGATAAATGCTTCTAGCCCCTGCATTTTCTATATTCTCATAGTCTGTAGAGGTGAAAATCTGTTCCTCCAATCTGTGTGATATTGAATGGAAAAGTATCTGGTTCACTTCTACCTTGAGACTGAGTAAGCCAGACTACAGTTAGACCAGAATTGCAGTCTGTGCTCAGAAAAACACAGATTTACCCCAACGGTGAACCTCTGACCTGGAAGTGCTCTGCTTCACCCCCTGTAGCTGGTGGGAAGAGGATCCTGCTTTGTCGCTTGGGGCGGTCACCCCACGAAGCCTCAAAGGATTTGCATTTCCTCTCACTATCTTACTCCTTCTGGAAAAAGAAATTCCACTTGGAATTAGTCCTTTAGGCTCCTCAAACGTTTACTGAGCATCTTATGCATGCCAGCCATATACATTCTTCTTAGTTTGGAAATAAAGGTAGTTTTTGCCCTTCAGGAGTTATAGTCTCATGGGAGAATGAGCAACATAGGAGATAATTTTAATATAATATCAGAACTAAGCACAAGAAATACATAAAACCCTCTGAGGAAATAAGATGAAAAGACAACCCTCAGAATGGGAGAATATAATTGCAAATGAAGCAACTGACAGAAGATTAATTTCCAAAATATACAAGCAGCTCATGCAGCTCAATATCAGAAAAATGAACAGCCCAATCAAAAATTGGGCAGAAGACCTAAGCAACAGATGGTCAACAAACATGAAAAGATGCTCAACATCACCCATTATTAGAGAAATGCAAATCAAAACTATAATGAGGTATCACCTCACACCAGTCAGAATGGCCATCATCACTGGATGCTTGGGGCTAGTGCACTGGGACGACCCAGAGGGATGGTATGGGGAGGGAGGAGGGAGGAGGGTTTAGGAGGGGGAACACATGTATACCTGTGGCAGATTCATTTTGATATTTGGCAAAACTAATACAATTATGTAAAGTTTAAAAATAAAATAAAATTAAAAAAAAAATCTACAAACAAAAACTGCTGGAGAGGGTGTGGAGAAAAGGGAATCTTCATGCACTGTTAATGGGAATATAAACTGATACAACCACAGTGGGAACCACTATGGAAGATCCTTAAGAAACTAGGAATAAAACCACCACAGGTGTTGAAACTGTTAGTCACTCAGTTATGTCCAACTCTTTGCAAGCCCGTGGACTGTAGCTTGCCAGGCTCCTCTGTGGAATTCTCCAGGCAAGAATATTGGAGTGGGTAGCCATTCCATTCTCCAGAGGATCATCTCTACTCAGGGATCAAACCCAGGTCTCCCACATCACAGGCAGATTCTTTATTGTCTGAGCCACCAGGGAAGTCATATGACCCAGCAATCCTACTTCTGGGCATATACCCTGAAAGTAAAAGTGAAAAGTGAAAGTGAAGTTGCTCAGTTCTGTCCAACTCTTTGTGACCCCATGGCCTGTAGCCTACCAGGCTCCTCTGTCCATGGGATTTTCCAGGCAAGAGTACTGGAGTGGGTTGCCATTTCTTTCTCTGGGAGATCTTCCCGACCCAGGGATCCAACCTGGGTCTCCCACATTGCAGGCAGACGCTTTACTGTCTGAGCCACCAGGGAAGTTTCCTGAGAAAACCATAATTCAAAAAGACAATACTGGATGCTTGAGGCTAGTGCACTGGGACAACCCAGAGGGATGGTATGGGGAGGGAGGAGGGAGGAGGGTTCAGGATGGGGAACACATGTATACCTGTGGCAGATTCAGTTTGATATTTGGCAAAACTAATACAATTATGTAAAGTTTAAAAATAAAATAAAATTAATTTAAATGGCACATTAAAAAAAAAAAAAAGACACGTGTACCCTGATGCTTATTGCAGCACTATTTACAATAGCCAGGACATGGAAGCAACCTAGATGTTCACTGACAGATGAATGGATAAAGAAGATGTGGTACATATATACAATGGAATATTACTCAGTCATAAAAAGAACAAAATGAGTCATTTGTAGTGATGTTGGTGAACCTAGAGTCTGTCACACAGAGTGAAGTAAGTCAGAAAGAGAACAATATATATATATATATATATATACACACACACACATATATATATATATGGATTCTAGAAAATATATATGGAATCTAGAAAAATGATACTGATGAATCTATTTGCAGGACAGGAAAAGAGATGCAGATGTAGAGAACAGACTTTTAGACACAGTGGGAGAAGGAGCTGCTGCTGCTGCTACTGCTAAGTCGCTTCAGTCATGTCCAACTCTGTGCGACCCCATAGATGTCTGGCAGCCCACCAGGCTCCCCCATCCCTGGGAGAAGGAGAGGGTGGATCAAATTGAGAGAGTAGCATTGACATATGTACACCACCATGTGTGAAACAGACAGCCCCTGGGAAGCTGCTGCATCACACCGGAAGCCCAGGCTGGTGCTCTGTGATGACCTAGAGAGATGGGATGGGGGTGGGAAGGAGGCTCCAGCTGGGGTCAGGGATATACACATTTATAGAGCTGATTCATGCTATTGTATAGCAAAAAGTAACAAAAATTTTTAAAATAAATAAATACATCAGTGAGTGAAAACAGAACCTAATTTCAACCCATAGTTCAGAGATGATTTCCTGAGGGAATGAGACCCAAACCTACTCTTGAAAAGTGTGTAAGAATTGGCCAGGAGAAAGAACGACAGATCGTTTCACACAGTGGCAGGATGGAGAGCACCAGAGGTGAAACGTGTCAAGGTAGTTCTTGTAAACACAACTAGGGACTTGGACTGTAAAAGTTAGGGAACACCTAGGGGCTTTCCTATTGCTGTCAACTGTCTCTGATATGCTAAGAGCACACAGATAAACTCTAGCCTGAAACATCACATGGTTGACCTTGCCTTGCACACTACTTCAACTTAAATTAAGAAAAATTTTCAAAGCCTGCGGATAGACAACTGCAGCACAAGGAAAACATGAACACAACAAGTTGCATGTAGTTAACTCACCCATGCACTTGTTGAATAAATATTTATGAAGCAACACTAGCTGCTTATGTCAGTACGCAGTGCTGGGGATATCTATAGTGATCAAATGGTTACTTGACATCAAAAGGAGTTGGTATAGGGAAGAATATAAACCTTAAATAAGTAGCTAAAATGAACAATGCTGACAGTTCGAAGTATAAATGGCTATGTGAACAGCAAATGAAGAAAATTCTTCATTAAAACATGGACATAATATGGCAAAATTCTCCTTAAAGTTACTAAATGTCAACTTTCCAGCACTGGCCTATTGTGGTAATAACTTCAGATCAGATCAGATCAGTCACTCAGTCGTGTCCAATTCTTTGCGATCCCATGAATCAAAGCACGCCAGGCCTCCCTGTTCATCAACATCTCTGGAGTTCACTCAAATTCACATCCATCGAGTCAGTGATGCCATCCAGCTATCTCATGCTCTGTCGTCCCCTTCTCCTCCTGCCCCCAATCCCTCCCAGCATCAGAGTCTTTTCCAATGAGTCAGCTCTTCGCATGAGGTGGCCAAAGTACTGGAGTTTCAGCTTTAGCATCATTCCTTCCAAAGAACACCCAGGGCTGATCTCCTTTAGAATGGACTGATTGGATCCCCTTGCAGTCCAAGGGACTCTCAAGAGTCTTCTCCAACAACACAGTTCAAAAGCATCGATTCTTTGGTGCTCAGCTTTCCTCACAGTCCAACTCTCACATCCATACATGATCACAGGAAAAACCATAGCCTTGACTAGACGGACCTTTGTTGGCAAAGTAATGTCTCTGCTTTGCAATATGCTATCTAGGTTGGTCATAACTTTCCTTCCAAGGAGCAAGTGTCTTTTAATTTCATGGCTGCAGTCACCACCTGCAGTGATTTTGGAGCCCAATAAAATAGTCTCTCACTGTTTCTACTGTTTCCCCATCTATTTCCCATGAAGTGATGGGACCGGATGCCATGATCTTCGTTTTCTGAATTTGAGCTTTAAGCCAATTTTTTCACTCTCCTCTTTCACTTTCATCAAGAGGCTTTTTAGTTCCTCTTCACTTTCTGCCATAAGGGTGGTGTCATCTGCATATCTGAGGTTATTGAGATTTCTCCCAGCAATCTTGATTCCAGCTTGTGCTTCTTCCAGCCCAGCATTTCTCATGATATACTCTGCATAGAAGTTAAATAAGCAGGGTGACAATACACAGCCTTGATATACTCCTTTTCCTATTTGGAACCAGTCTGTTGTTCCATGTCCAGTTCTAACTGTTGCTTCCTGACCTGCATACAGGTTTCTCAAGAGGCAGGTCAGGTGGTCTGATATTCCCATCTTTTAGAATTTTCCACAGTTTATTGTGATCCACACAGTCAAAGGCTTTGGCATAGTCAATAAAGCAGAAATAGATGTTCTTCTGGAACTCTCTTGCTTTTTCCATGATCCAGCAGATGTTCGCAATTTGATCTCTGGTTCCTCTGCCTTTTCTAAAACCAGCTTGAACAGCAGGAAGTTCGTGGCTCATGTATTGCTGAAGCCTGGCTTGGAGAATTTTGAGCATTACTTTACTAGCGTGTGAGATGACTGCAATTGTGCGGTAGTTTGAGCATTCTTTGGCATTGCCTTTCTTTGGGATTGGAATGAAAACTGACCTTTTTCAGTCCTGTGGTCACTGCTGAGTTTTCCAAATGTACTGGCATATTGAGTGCAGCACTTTCACAGCATCATCTTTCAGGATTTTAAATAGCTCCACTTGAATTCCATCACCTCCACTAGCTTTGTTTGTAGTGATGCTTTCTAAGGCCCACTTGACTTCACATTCCAGGATGTCTGGCTCTAGGTGAGTGATCACAACATTGTGATTATCTTGGTCATGAAGATCTTCTCTGTACAGTTCTTCTGTGTATTCTTGCCATCTCTTCTTAATATCTTCTGCGTCTGTTAGATCCATATCATTTCTGTCCTTTATCGAGCCCATCTTTGCATGAAATGTTCCCTTGGTATCTCTAATTTTCTTGAAGAGATCTCTAGTCTTTCCCATTCTGTTGTTTTCCTCTATTTCTTTGCATTGATCACTGAAAAAGGCTTTCTTATCTCTTCTTGCTATTCTTTGGAACTCTGCATTCAGATGTTTATATCTTTCCTTTTCTCCTTTGCTTTTCACTTCTCTTCTTTTCACAGCTACTCGTATGACTTCCCTGGTGGCTCAGATGGTAAAGCGTCTGTCTAGAATGCAGGAGACCCGGGTCTGAGCCCTGGGTTGGGAAGATCCCCTGGAGAAGGAATTGGCAATCCACTCCAGTACTATTGCCTGGAAAATCCCATGGACAGAGGAGCCTGGTAGGCTACAGTCTATGGGGTCACAAAGAGTCAGACATGACTGAACAATTTCACTTCATAACTTAATTTCAATCAAATCTGCCATGAAACTAAGGTTACCTTGATTACCAATCAGACTGTCCAGGAAGGTTAGGGAGACCCAAAACCAAAGAATTCCAAGAGATAAGTTCAGGCATTCCCAGATCAAGAATCCTTCCAATTCACTTAGAAACATTCACTGTAAAATTCCATAGAAACTACATTTATATTGAATATCCACTTTAGCTGAATCCTCTAAACTGTGATGTGGTGTTCTTTTGGTAAATATTTTTTTTCCCTTCACTCCTTATCATGTAATGATATCACCCATTTATACAGTACCTGAGCTTTCCAAAGCAATCTTGTACAAGTATCATTTAAATGGTAAAGCCTCCTGTGAGTTAGGCAGGATTATTATCATCACCAGTCTTATTATATAGATGAGGACACTGAGGTTCTGAGAGGTCAGGTTATCAGGCTGGGTGTAGAGTGTTCACTAGAAGCAAGGTGTCATAATTCAGAGCCCAGAACAGTTTTCAATGCTGGGGAAGACCATAGAGCATGATGATTACATGCATGAGTCAGTCAGAAGCTTAGGTCTCCAGTCTGAATATGGAGTCTCAGTCTCCAGCTTATGCTATATGACCTCAGAAAAATTACATCTTCTTGCTGAACCTCAGTTTACTCATTTGCAAATTATACCTGTAAAATAAAAATCTGTCTGCCACTGCTCTTCTCTTCAGCATTCTTCAACTACAAGTTGAGACTACAGACCTACTTCAAGACATTGTTGTGAGAATTAAATAACACATGTGAAAGATCTTGGCACAGTGCCTAATGCATACAAAGTGATTAATAAACCATATCTGTGATAACTAAAAGGAGTTTGATGATGAACTATCAAAGGGAAGAACAAATTAGATATAAAATTAGTGTTTTGCAGATACATGTTTAACAACTGGCTCTCTGAAGAAAACCAAGTGAATACTGATTTGTAACATTTGCTAGTTTCTATGGTGTAAAATTCTAATTTACTGACATCACTGAACATGGAGTTGGGGAGAGATGTGTACAGCTGGCTCTGATGAGCTAGGCTAAGTCAGTCCCACCACTAGAAAGACTCAAAAGGAAAGCAGACGCAAGCCACTATGTGTCCCCTTCACCCCATGCTATTAAAGTAGATGTAGCTGCTTTGTGGGCCATCAGATTTTTTACAATTAAAAAGGGGTAAGTGTGAATTTGAGACTTACCATAAAGCTATAATAATCAAGATACTGTGGTATTGGTGAAAGAGCAGACAAATAGATCAATGGAACAAAATAGAGAGCCCATCAGAGATCAGACCAGATCAGTCGCTCAGTCGTGTCCAACTCTTTGAGACCCCATGAATCGCAGCACGCCAGGCCTCCCTGTCCATCACCAACTCCCGGAGTTCACAGAGACTCATGTCCATCGAGTCAGTGATGCCATCCAGCCATCTCATCCTCTGTCGTCCCCTTCTCCTCCTGCCCCCAATCCCTCCCAGCATCAGAGTCTTTTCCAATGAGTCAACTCTTCGCATGAGGTGGCCAAAGTACTGGAGTTTCAGCTTTAGCATCATTCCTTCCAAAGAACACCCAGGGCTAATCTCCTTAAGAATGGACTGGTTGGATCTCCTCGCAGTCCAAGGGACTCTCAAGAGTCTTCTCCAACACCACAGTTCAAAAGCATCAGTTCTTTGGCACTCAGTTTTCTTCACAGTCCAACTCTCACATCCATACATGACCACAGGAAAAACCATAGCCTTGACTAAACGAACCTTTGTTGGCAAAGTAATGTCTCTGCTTTGCAATATGCTATCTAGGTTGGTCATAACTTTCCTTCTAAGGAGTAAGCATCTTTTAATTTCATGGCTGCAATCAGCATCTGTAATGATTTTGGAGCCCAGAAAAATAAAGTCTGACACTGTTTCCACTGTTTCCCCATCTATTTCCCGTGAAGTGATGGGACTGGATGCCATGATCTTCATTTTCTGAATGTTGAGCTTTAAGCCAACATATAACCAATTTATCTTTGACCAGGAGCAAACTAAGTACAATGGAGCAAAGATACTCTCTTCAACAAATGGTGTTGGAACATTCAGATATTCCCATAACAACAACAAAAAAAAGAATCTAGAAACAGACCTTATATTCTTCACCACAATTAACTCACAATGGGTCATTGACCTTATGTAAAAAGTAAAACAGCAAAACTTGTAGAAGATAACATATGAAAGAAAACCTAACTGACCTTCAGTATGATGATGCCTTTTAAAATACAACACCAAAACATGATCCATAAAAGAAATAGTTTATAACCTGGATGTCATTAAAATTAAATACTATTTTTTTCTTCTAAAGACATGGTATTGTCTCACAAGGACTAGAAGACAAGCTACACATTGGGAGAAAACATTTGCAAAAAGATATGTCTAACAAAGGATTGTTATCAAAATATACAAAGAACCCTTGAAACTTAACAATAAGAAAGAAATGGTCCATTTTTTAAATGAGCTCAAAACTGTAACAATACCTCGCTAAATAAGGTACACAGATGGCAAAAAGGCATATGAAAAAATGTGCCAAGTCACATATCATCAGGGAAATCCAAATTAAAACAACAATCAGTTCAGTTCAGTCTCTCAGTCATGTCCGACTCCTTGCGACATCATGAATCACAGCAGGCAGGCCTCCCTGTCCATCACCAACTCCTGGAGTTCAACTCAGACTCATGTACATCGAGTCAGTGATGCCATCCAGCCATCTCATCCTCTGTTGTTCCCTTCTCCTCCTGCCTCCAATCCCTCCCAGCATCAAGGTCTTTTCCAATGAGTCAACTCTTCGCATGAGGGGGCCAAAGTATTGGAGTTTCAGCTTCACCATCAGTCCTTCCAAAGGACACCCAGGACTATTCTCCTTTAGAATGGACTGGTTGGATCTCCTTGCAGTCCAAGAGACTCTCAAGAGTCTTCTCCAATACCCCAGTTCAAAAGCATCGATTCTTTGGCACTCAGCTTTCTTCACAGTCCAACTCTCACATCCATACATGACCACTGGAAAAACCACAGCCTTGACTAGATGGACCTTTGTTGGCAAAGTAATATCTCTGCTTTTGAATATGCTATCTATGTTGGTCATAACTTTCCTTCCAAGGAGTAAGCATCTTTTAATTTCATGGCTGCAATCACCATCTGCAATGATTTTGGAGCCCAGAAAAATAAAGTCTGACACTGTTTCCACTGTTTCCCCATCTATTTCCCATGAAGTGATGGGGTCAGATGCCATGATCTTCATTTTCTCAATGTTGAGTTTTAAGCTAACTTTTTCAATCTCCTCTTTCACTTTCATCAAGAGGCTTTTGAGTTCCTCTTCACTTTCTGCCATAAGGGTGGTGTCATCTGCATATCTGAGGTTATTGATATTTCTCCTGGCAATCTTGAACCAAGCCTATGCCCCAACCAGTAATGCTGAAGAAGCTGAAGAAGAATTGTTCTATGAAGACCTATAAGACCTTTTAGAACTAACACCCAAAAAAGATGTCCTTTTCATTATAGGGGACTGAAATGCAAAAGTAGGAAGTCAAGAAACACCTGGAGTAACGGGAAAATTTGGCCTTGGAATACAGAATGAAGCAGGGCAAAGGCTAATAGAGTTTTGCCAAGAGAACACAGTGGTCATAGCAAACACCCTCTTCCAACAACACAAGAGAAGACTCTACACGTGGACATCACCAGATGGTCAACACCGAAATCAGATTGATTATATTCTTTGCAGCCAAACATGGAGAAGCTATATAAAGTCAGCAAAAACAAGACCAGGAGCTGACTGTGGCTCAGATCATGAACTCCTTATTGCCAAATTCAGACTTAAATTGAAGAAAGTAGGGAAAACCACTAGACCATTCAGGTATGACCTAAATCAAATCCCTTATGATTATACAGTGGAAGTGAGAAATAGATTTAAGGGGCTAGATCTGATAGACAGAGTACCTGATGAACTATGGAATGAGGTTCATGACATTGTACAGAAGACAGGGATCAAGACCATCCGCATGGAAAAGAAATGCAAAAACGCAAAATGGCTGTCTGAGGAGGCCTTACAAATAGCTGTGAAAAGAAGAGAAGTGAAAAACAAAGGATAAAAGGGAAGATATAAGCAACTGAATGCAGAGTTCCAAAGAATAGCAAGTAGAGATAAGAAAACCTTCCTCAGCGATCAATACAAAGAAAAAGAGAAAACAACAATTAGAAACCACTAATGGTGAAGAATCTACCTGCAATGCAGGAGACTCCGGTTCAATCCCTGGGTTTAGAAGATCCCCTGGAGATCAGAATGGCTACCCACTCCAATATTCTTGCCAGGAAAATTCCATGGACAGAGGAGCCTGGCAGGCTACAGTCAATCGGGTTGTAAAGAGTAGAACACAACTAAGCGACTAACACCATCACTTTCATACACCTAGTAGGAAGGTCAAAATACAGAACACTGACACCATCAAATGCTTCTCAAGATGTGGGGAAAAAGAAACTCTCCTACATTGCTGGTGTAATACAAAACAATATAGCCTCTTTGGAAAACCATTTGGCATTTTCTTAAGAAACTAAACATACTCTTACCATACGATCCAGCAATCATTCTCCTTGGTATTCACCCAGAAAAAATTGTAATTCTATCCACACAAAAGCCTGCACATGGATATTTATAGCAACTTTATTATAATTGCCAAATCTCGAAAGCAACCAAGACATTCTACGGTAATTGAATGGCTACATTAACTATGATACATCCCGACAATACAATATTATTCAGTGCTAAAAATAAATGAGCTACCAACCCATGAAAAGCATGAAGGAAATGTCAATGCATTTAATTAAGGGAAAGAAGCCAATCTAAAAGAGCTAAATACTACATGATACCAACAATATGGTATTCTAGAAAGGGCAAAACTATGAAGACAATTAAAAGATTAGTGGTTGCCAGGGGTGAGGGGAGAGATATGAATAGGCAGAGCAAAGAGGATCTTTCAGACAGTGAAAATAATCTGTATGATATTTTAATAACAGATACACATCATTATACTTTTGTCCAAACCCATAGAATGTACAGAACACAAGATTAAACTCTAAACTATGGTCTTTGGGTGATTATGATGCATCAGTATAGATTCATCCTAGGAAATTAAAAAAAAAAAGATTATTTTAGTAAGTGATGTTGATAATGGAGGAGGCAAAGCATGTGTATGGGCAAGGAATACATGGGAAATCTATGTATCTTCCTTCCAATTTTATTGCATACCTAAAACTGCTATTTTAAAAAAGTGTAAGTATTTTTAAAAGACACTGGGTGGGGGAAAAGGTAAATATTACTTCCACTCTGGGTTTTGAGCCTTAAAATTACCAGAGCACACAGCAACCAACTGCGCCTATAAAATAAAATCTGCCCATACCAGGGCTGCTCTTCATATCCTTCAACCATGAACTAGGATCACAGAAAAACCTGCACAGCTCATCCACAAGCCCTCAGGAGTGATCCTCAGCCCTGCTTCCTTAACTCTGCCAAGGAGAAGCAAGACGGACTCTGATAAAAAAGAAAAATTACCAATATCCTCATTTAGGAGATTTCTCAGTCTAGCAGAGTAAAGGCTTACAAAGCCAACACAGGCTAAGCCAACACAATGTACTTGATGAAACTGAGCTTATGCAATATTGAGATTTTATAACTTTGGATGTACATGTGACAGAAGCAAATATGTTATAACTGTTGTTTACTCATCAAAACCACATTCTTGGGAGGAACAGAGGGACCAGATCATCAACATAATTTATAAAATCACTCAGCACCAAACTGAACTACAAAAGCACATGAGTTAGAAAAATCAGATCAAGTGACGTAACTCAAAAAATGATCGTGGTACTGAAGCCAAACATGTGGGTCATGTCGTCTTAAAACTTTAAGAATCATTCTTTAATAGAGAAGCTGAATGAAATAAAAAAAAAAAGAAGACTCTTCTATACACTGCCAACAAAGACTAACTTCAGATATAAGGATATACACAGCCTAAAAGTGAAGGAATGAAAAAAGATATTCCATTCAAATGGAAACCAAAAGAAAATTGAAGCAGATGTACTGTTATCAAACGAAAGAGACTTTAAAAAAAACACTGTAATAAAAGACAAAGAAGAGTCTCACATAATAATAAAGGGGTCAATTCAACAAGAGGATATTATATTTGTAAATGTTTATGCAATCAACATAGGAGCCCCTAAATATATAAAGCAAATAATAGTAGACCTAGAGGGAGAAATAGACAGTAATACAATAATAGTAGAAGACTTAATACCCTACTTACATCAATGGATAGATCATCCAGACAGAAAATCAATGGTGAAACATTAGCTTTAAATGACACATTAAGCCAGATATACTTAATCATTATATATAAAACATCCCATTCAAAAGCAGCAGAATATACATTCTTAAGTGCTCACAAAACATTCTTCAGGGTGAATTATATGGCTATGAAATAAGTCTCAATAAATATAATACTGAAATCATATTATGCATCTTTTCTGACCACAATGATATAAAACTAAGTATCAATTACAAGAAGAAAAAAATTTTTTTTTCTTCACAAATATGTGAAGATCATGGCATCCGGTCCCATCACTTCATGGAAAACAGATGGGGAAACAGTGGAAACAGTATCAGACTTTATCTTTTTGGGCTCCAAAATCACTGCAGATGGTGACTGTAGCCATGAAATTAAAAGACGCTTACTCCTTGGAAGGAAAGTTATGACCAACCTAGATAGCATATTGAAAAGCAGAGACATTACTTTGCCAACAAAGGTTTGTCTAGTCAAGGCTCTGGTTTTTCCAGTGGTCATGTATGGATGTGAGAGTTGGACTGTGAAGAAGGCTGAGCGCCAAAGAATTGATGCTTTTGAACTGTGTTGTTGGAGAAGACTCTTGAGAGTCCCTTGGACTGCAAGGAGATCCAACCAGTCCATTCTGAAGGAGATCAGCCCTGGGATTTCTTTGGAAGGAATGATGCTAAAGCAGAAACTCCAGTACTTTGGGCACCTCATACGAAGAGTTGACTCATTGGAAAAGACTCTGATGCTGGGAGGGATTGGGGGCAGGAGGAAAAGGGGACGACAGAGGGTGAGATGGCTGGATGGCATCACTGACTGGATGGACGTGCGTCTGAGTGAACTCCGGGAGTTGGTGATGGACAGGGAGGCCTGGCATGCTGCGATTCATGGGGTCACAAAGAGTCGGACACAACTGAGCGACTAAACTGAACTGATGTGGAGATTGAACAACATTCTACTGAATAATCAATGGGTAAACAAAGAAATCAAAGGAGAAATTTTAAAAATACCTTATGACAAATGAGAATGGAAATACAACACACCAAAATCTAAAACATGAAGCAAAAGAAATACTAAGAAAGATGTTCATAGTAATAAATGCCTCAAGAAACAGGAAAAAATCCCAAATAAACAACATACCCTGACACCTAAAGGAATTGTTTAACAAATTAAAAATATAATAAAGCAAGTCCAGATTTGGTAAGAGGAAGGATATAACAAAGACCAGAGTGGAAGTAAATGAAATAGAAGCTAAAAGACAATAGAAAATATCAGTGAAACTAAGGGCAGTTTCTTTGAAAAGATAAACAAATATGACAAAGCTTTATCTACACTCAGCAAAGAGAGAGAGAGGGCTCAATTAAAACCAGAAATTAAAAAATAAGAAGTTACAATTGATACCACAGAAATACAAAGGGTGGTAAGAGACTGCTATGAACAATTATACACCAACACACTGGACAACCTAGAAGCAATGGATAAACTCCCAGAAACAAATGATCTTTCAAGTGGAAGAAATTTCATGAAGAAATAGTAGTTTTGAGTAGACAAGCTACTAGCAAGGATATTGAATTATAATCAAAAACCTCCCAACAAACAAAAGCCCAGGACCAGATGGCTTCTCTGATTAATTATACCACATATTAAAAAAAGATTTAATACAAATTTTCTCAAACACTTCCACAAAATTGAAGAGGAGGAGATACTTCCAAACTCATTTAATAAAACCAACATTACCATGATACCAAAAATAGACAAGAATACCACAAAAAAGAAGATTACAGGACAATACCCCTGATGTAAATAGAGGCAACAATTCTCAACAAAATATTAACAAAACAAATTTAACAACACATTTAAAAAAATCATACACCAGTGGGATTTATTCCAGAGATGATCAAGTGGGATTTATTCCAGAGATGCAAGAATGGTTCAACATCTGCAAATCAATCAGTGTGATACACCACATTAACAAAATGGAGGCTGAAAATCATGTGATCATCTCAACAGATGCAAAAAAGCATTTCACAAATTCAACCTCCATTTACAATAAAAACATTCAATAAAGTCAATATAGAGGAAATATACTTCAACACAATAAAGGTCATATATAACAAGTCCATACTTTTCACCAATAATATTCAAGGGTAAAAGGCTAACAGCTTTTCCTTAAATATCGAAACAAGACAAGGTTGTTCACTATTTCACTTTTATTTAACATAGTATTGGAAGTTCTAGCCAGAGCAGTTAGGAAGGAAAATGAAATAAGAGGCATCCAAACTGGAAAGGAAGAAGTAAACTGTCACTATTTGTGAATGACATGATTTTATATACAGAAAAATCCTAAAGATTACACCAAAAAATTGTTAGGACTAGCAAACAAATTCAGTAAAGTTGCAGGATACAATACCAATATGCAAAAATCTCTTGTGTTTATGCACACTATCAGAAAGAGAAGTTAAGACAACAATGCATTTAGAATAGCATCAAGAAAAATAAAATACCTAGAAATAAATTTAGCCAAGGAGGTGAGAGATTAATTGATGAAAGAAATTGAATAGGACACATATAAATAGCAATATAGTTGCTTATGGGTTGGAAGAATTAATATTGCTAAAATGTATGTATTACCCAAAACAATCTACAGATTCGGTGTGACTCCTATCAAAATTGTTGGGCATTTTTCACAGAAATAGAACAAAAAACCCTAAAACTTGTATGGTTTAGGAGTCCTAAGCCACAAACGACCCCAAATAGCCAAAGTAATGTTGAGAAAAAATCAAACAAACTGGAGGCTTCATGCTCCCCGATTTCAAACTATTCTACAAAGCTATAGTAATCAAAAGAGAATTGCTATAAAAGTAGACATATGGATTAGTGAAACAGACTAGAGAGTCCAGAAATAAATCTGCTTGTATACGATCTATTGATTTATGACACAAGAATCAAGAACACAATGGGAAGAGGACTGTCTCTTAAAAAAAAAAAAAAAATTGCTGTTGTTTAGTCAGGAAGTTGTGTCTGATTCCTTTGCACACCCCATGGATTACAGCCTGCCAAGCTCTCTGTCCATAGGGTTTCCCAGGCAAGAATACTGGAGTGGGTTGCCATTTCCTTCTCCAGAGGATCTTTCTGACCCAGGGATCAAACCCACATTTCCTGCATTGTCAGGCAGATTATTTATCACTGAGCCACAAGTCTTCTTTTCAAAAAATGCTCTTGGGAAATCTGGATAGCACTTGTAAAGGATGAAAACAGCTATCTTACACACAAAAATTACCTCAAAATGGATTAAAGACTAGAACGTAAAACCTACAACCATAAAACGCCTAGAAGAAAAACAGAATATAAGCTCCTCAACCTTACTCGTGGCAGTGATTTTTTGGATCTGACTCCAAAAGTAAAGGCGATACAAGCAAAAATAAATGGGACTGTATCAAACAGACAAACAAAAACCCGCACAGCAAAGGAAACCGTCAATAAAGTGAAAAGGCAACCTACCAAATAGTGAAAATACATGTACATCTTATATGTGATTAGGGTCCAATATCCAAAATGTATAAAGAACTTGAACAATTCAATAGCAAAACAAAAGCCAAAAGAAACCTGGTTTCAAAAGTGGTAGAAGATGTGAACACATATATTTCCAATGAAGACAGTGATGACCAACAGGTATTTTAAAAAATGTTCTACGTCAATCATCACCAGGGAAATGCAAACCAAAATTGCAAAGAGATATCACCCTTCATCTGTCAGAATGCCTATTAACAAGAAGCTAAGAAATAACAAATGTGGGTGAGGATGTGGAGAAAAGGGAATCCCTCTGCACTGTTAGTGTGCACAAAAATTGTTGCAGCCACTATGAAAAACAGTAGGGAGTTTCCTCAAAATATTAAAAGTAGAACTAACATACGAACCAACAATTCTACTTCTGGGTGTTTATCTGAAGAAAATGAAAACAGTAATTTGGCAAGATATGTGCACCTTCATGTTCATTGCAGCATTATTTATAATAGCCAAGATATGTAAACAACCTAAGTGTTCATCAGTGGATGAATGGATAAAAAGATGTGGTAAATAGACTCTATAGAATACTATTCATCCATAAAGCAGAATGAAATCTTGCCATTTGTGACAATGTAGATGGATCTTGAGGATACCATGCTAAGTCAAATAAGCCAATAGTATAATAAATCATAATGTAAAAGTTTTATATATGTATATATATGTTCTCTGAATCATTTTGCTATATACCAGAAACTAACACAACATTGTAAATCAATCACATTCTCATAAAAACATTTTTTTAAGTCATGCAGAGAGAAACAAATACTGTATGATTTCACTTACATGTGGAATCTACAAACCAAAACAAACCAACAAATAAAACTCATAGATACAGAGAACAGAATGGTGGTCACCAAAAGAGTAGGAGATTGAGGGGGTAGGTATAATAGGTAAAGGGGTTCAAGATGTCCAAACTTCCAGTAATAAAATAAGTAAGTCATGGGTATGTAATGTAGAAGATAGTGACTATAATCAATAATATTATAGTACATACTTGAAAGTTGCCAAAAAAGTAAATCTTACAAGTTCTCATCATAAAATATATATATATGTAAATTTTTTATGGTGATGGATGATAACTAGACATTGCGGTGATCATTTTGTAGTATATACAAATATCACAACATTACGTTATATACCTGAAACTAATGTTATATCAGTTATACCACAATTAAAAAAAAAATCTTTCAGCTCTTCCTTGGAATTGGCTTCCATTATTTATCAATGTTTACTAAATATAATGTTTATTAAATTTAAAATTATTCAGATACTTCACCCTGTACTTAAGTTTTGAAAGGGAAGTAAATTGAGAGAGCATACCTTTTTCATTTTATTCCTGCTCTCAACTCCAAAAGTTGTATTTAGAGACTATGGTTACTTTAACAGAGATGTATACACACTCATGTGGGTCTTCAGGAAAAATCATTTACATTCAGTTCTCTACTATTATTAATGGCCAGAATTTAGAGTTAATAGAATCAATTACTCTCCCTGGTGATAAAAGTCTAATAGTAGTGAACATCAAAGCCAGAGAGATACAGACAATTGTTTAATGTGGAAATTTTTAAATGTAACCCTTGTAGAGGAGTAAGCCTGCTTCTTTCTCTCCTGGGCTTCTTTCTCTGCACTCAGGAGATCTGCTCATGCCAAGAGGAAGTAAAAAGACACACTATCTTTTATTAAATATCTACTATACTCCAGACACCAGACATGTGCCAGCCCTTGTAAACTCTACCACAAATGTATGAACTAAATTTTATTATCTTCACTTAGAAACCAAAAAACTGAAGATCATAGAAGTTAAGTTTTCCACAGTCTTACATTTAGGAAGAACCAGAGGCAGGGATCAAAACCAGATCTCTTTGACCCAAAAGCCCATGCTCTTTCCACTGCACTGCTGTTGCTGCTGCTGCTAAGTTGCTTCAGTTATATCCCACTCTGTGCAACCCCATAGACAGCAGCCCACCAGGCTTCCCCGTCCCTGAGATTCTCCAGGCAAGAACACTAGAGTGGGTTGCCATTTCCTTCTCCAATGCATGAAAGTGAAAAGTGAAAGTGAAGTCACTCAGTCATGTCCAACTCCTAGCAACCCAGTGGACTGCAGCCTACCAGGCTCCTCCGTCCATGGGATTTTCCAGGTAAGAGTACTGGAGTGGGGTGCCATCGCCTTCTCCGAGTCCACTGCACTAAAACATTTCAAATACTAAAATAAATAAATAAATAAGTGGTTAGTTGCTCTTTTGGAGCATGAAGAGCAAAAAAGCTGGTGAGTATAACATTAACAAATTTTCAGACCATTTCTTTAAAACTGTCTGGGATCTGATTTTCAAAAAAAAAAAAATGTATAAGCTGACATTTACACCTGGAAATAGTTTGGAGGTGAGAGTTAATATTAACTGAGATATCGGTTAATATCTCCAGGTTGGCCAGTATCTGAACTGACAGGCTGCCTTGTTGACATTTGATAAAACATCTGGGTGGCCCTTCAGGGTTTTCTGTGACACATGACACTCAGTAATGAATTCTAGAGGACGCTGAGAGAAAGGGAGAGCTTCGTATCCCAAAGCCAGGACAGTGACTAAAGGCTGGAGAAAGTGGGAAGGGAGCTAATATGAATACTCAACTGAAAGCTCTCCTGCAAACCTGTGGCTTCCATCTGCATTTCCTCCTTCTTCTTGGTTTCCCCACTAGGATTGTAACTGGTGGAGGAAGAGTTCGCATCAGAGACAGGAAGCGAGATGGTCCAGGTAAGAGTTGCTCTCAAACAATGCAATCACACTGTTCTGACTGCTCACCTACCTTTCCATCAGAAATCTCACCTTGCTCCCCTAACTAGAAGCTTCTGTCAGGAGGTTTTGCCAGAAGAGACTCCCCTGAACACAAGACCAGAAAGAGGGAGTTGTGCTCCAACAGTGCTCTTGGCATCACAATGAGGGGGACTGTATCCACCCCAGGACTTATAAAGGTCAATATGAAGTGAGAACTGTCAGGAATCAACCTGTCCTTGGCATTCTGATTTTACGATAATAACAAAAGGGGGAAAGGAGCAGTTCATACCCTTTTCTTCCTCAAAGCAGAAAAGTGTCTGCGTTTCAAGAACATTATGTGAACTTCAGTTTCAGAGTGTTGAAATAAAGGCAAAGCCAAAAATATCTCCCTGTCTGAGAGGCTATGTAGGCGTAATGCTGAGAACGACGCACGACGCATTGAGACTTCATTCTTGTACACTCCCCAATTAAAATCCTGCTCTCCAGTCAACATGCCACTTTCCTAAAACCAACATCAAATATAGTCTCAACTCCCTAAATAATGCTAGAGAGCTCCCTTTATCTGAAGTGGGTCCCATCTACAGGTGTGCCCTTCAAAATTAACCTAAACTTCACTTTGTACATGAATCCTTGCTTGCTGCTAAGTTGCTTCAGTCGTGTCCGACTCTGTGCGACCCCACAACGGCAGCCCACCAGGGTCCCCCATCCCTGGGATTCTCCAGGCAAGAACACTGGAGTGGGTTGCCATTTCCTTCTCCAATGCATGAAAGTGAAAAGTGAAAGTGAAGTCGCTCAGTCGTGTCCGACTCTTAGCAACCCTATGGACTGCAGCCCACTAGGCTCCTCCGTCCATGGGATTTTCCAGGCAAGATACCGGAGTGGGTTGCCATTGCCTTCTCCAATCTTTGCTTGGCCATACTTTAATCAAAGCAGTTTTCTGTTGCAGCTTGCTGACCCTCATAGCACTGCAGCTATTACATTATTCAACCAAGCAATTTGAACGTTCCTTGAGAAGAAGATCCTGTCTTAGACACCTGTGAATTTGCAAAGGGTCAAGGGAGGAACAAGTTTTAGTTCCTACCTTCTACCTTCTCTGAAAGTCAAACTAAGTCATTAGAATCTTAACTTGGGGAAGGAGGATATCCCACCATTCTTGGGGAGAGGGGACAATGGTTGGGTAGGGGGTAGGGCTGCCCACTCACCCTGCAATTGCATCTGACCTGCTCTGTCATTTACCTATAACAGAGTCTCATAGAGGAGATCACTTAACTACAGGTCAAGGTGGAAGAAGAAAAAGTCCAGATAAAAATGCTGTCCTTGGCACAGAAATGGCTGCAGAATCTCAGTTCCAGTAACTACCACAGCTGAGTTCTCCTCTGTACTTCTGGGAGGGTTAGAGTCTGGAGTGAGAGTTCTGCTTCTCTTGGAAAGCCCATTGGCTTCCAGGAAGGTGAGGTTCAGTAAAAGAAAGAAGTCACGCACAGTGTCATCAGTTCTGGTAACTGGAAAAACATGCTGTGTGGTGCAAGTTTGATTTCAGGAAAAAAATGAGCAAAAAATAGGGCCGGGTTAGGTCATGATTATAAATCAACCTGGTACAAGGCAAGGTTCTTTCTCAGGAATTTATGCCTATGGCCTCTCTGCACAACTATTTGCTGCCTTCTGCAGAACTACTTACCCAATACCTTACCGCCCCACCCAGGGAGAGCATGCGGGGAACAAAAAGGAACAAAGAGGAGGAGAGAGGCCATCCATCAAAAGCCGTGCAACCTGGCAGAGAGCAGGATTGTGTCAGCTGGAGAAAGTGAAAAAAAGCCCAGGGAGGTATTTTTCAGCTGTTATAGATGACTTTCCTTCAAGATAGGATTAGGCTCACTTTTTAACTATGAGTTCAAGTTTTTACAGGGCGGGGGAGTGGGGGGGGGACCTCCTGAGAATATTTCACTAGCATCTTCCCAGAAAAAAATTTAAACCTCTTTACAGTCCACTCTTCATTTTAGTCATGCCTTACAATGATAGCAATCAGAATGAGATGTCCCAGGCTTTCTGTAGGCCATGCATGCATACGGTGAGTGAATGAGGCAGATTGGCAGGGAGAGGAGAGCAGAGAAACACAGAATGATAAGATGAAGGACAAAAATCCAAAGGCATACACATCCTCAGAAGAGGTGACCCATACATAGCATCCATGGAAAGTAGTTAACAAGTTGCCTGACACAAAGCGTCACTCAATTCAGTTCAGTCACTCAGTCGTGTCCGACTCTTTGTGACCCCATGGACTGCAGCACTCCATGGACTGCAGCCCCATGGACCAGGCCTCCCTGTCCATCACCAACTCCCAGAGTTTACCCAAACTCATGTCCATTGAGTTGGTGATACCATCCAACCATTTCATCCTCTGTTGTCCCCTTCTTCTCCCGCCTTCAATCAAAGCATCACTAAATGTTAGCTAATCTCAAAGTTATTATTATTGTTATGGATGCAGGTGAGAGTGGACATGAGGAATTAAATGAAAAGCACTACTACTTTCTACCTTTAAAAGAGGTACTATTTTCTACTTGCTGAACTAGGCTAAAAGTGCACAAAGACAAGGCCAGCTCTAGACCAGAGCTGCTCAGATCTTAGTGTGTATATGAAGAACCTCCAAAGTTAATATTATCAGCAAAATTAATATTAAGAAGGAAAGAATAAATTGCTTTTCAGAAAAGCAAATGATAAAAGAGTTCATCACCACTAAACAAGGCTTACAAGAAACGTTAAAAGGACTTCTTCAAGCTGAAAAGAAATGATGCTAATTAATAACAAGAACACATATGAAAGAATAAATCTCACTGGGAAGGTAAGGGTAGTGGGTTAATCTAAAGGCAAAAAGATATGACACTGAAAGATGAACGCCTCAGGTCGGGAGGTGCCCAATATGCTACTGGAGAAGAGTGGAGAAATAGCTACAGAAAGAATGAAGAGGCTGAGCCAAAGTAAAACCAATGCCCAGTTGTGGATGTGACTGGTGATGGAAATAAAGTCCGATGCTGTAAAGAACAATATTGCATGGGAACCTGGAATGTTAGGCCCATGAATCAAGGCAAACTGGAAGTGGTCAAACAGGAGATGGCAAGAGTGAACCTCAACATTCTAGGAGTCAGTGATCTAAAATGGACGGGAATGGGCGAATTTAATTCAGATGACCATTATATCTACTACTGTGGGCAAGAATCCCTCAGAAAATAGAGTAGCCCTCATAATCAACAAAAGAGTCTGAAATGCAGTATTTAGGTGCAGTCTCAAAAATGACAGAATGATCTTTGTTCATTTCCAAGGCAAATCATTCAATATCACAATAATCCAAATCTATGCCCCAACCACTAATGCCAAAGAAGCTGAACAGTTCTATGATGACCTACAAGACCTTCTAGAACTAACACCAGAAAAAGATGTCCTTATCATCATAGGGCACTGGAATGCAAAAGTAGGAAGTCAAGAGATACCTGGTGTAACAGGCCAAGTTTGGCCTCGGAGTACAAAATGAAGCAGGGTAAGACTAACAGAGTTTTGCCATGAGAACACACTAGCCATAGCGAACACCCTCTTCCAAAAACACAAGAGATGGCTCTACATCAAGAGGTGGACATCACCAGAGGGTCAATACTGAAATCAGATTGATTGTATTCTTTGCAGTTGAAGATAGAGAAGCTCTATACAGTCAGCAAAAACAAGACTGGGAGTTGACTCTGGCTCAGATCATGAACTCCTTATTGCCAAATTCAGACTGAAATGGAAGAAACTAGGGAAAACTGCTAGACCCCCATTCAGGTATGACCTAAATCAAATCCCTTACAACTATACAGTAAAAGTGAAAAATACGTTCAAGGGATTAGATTTGATAGAGTGCCTGAAGAACTGTGGATGGAGGTTCATGACATTGTAAAGGAGGTAGTGATCAAAACCATCCCCAAGAAAAAGAAATGCAAAAAGGCAAAATGGTTGTCTGAGGAGGCCTTAAAAATAGCTCAGGAAAGACGAGTCACAAAAGGCAAAGGAGAAAAGGAAAGATATAACCATCTGAATGCAGAGTTCCAAAGAATACCAAGGAGAGATAAGAAAGCCTTGCTAAGTGATCAATGCAAAGAAATAGAGGAAAACAATAGAATGGGAAAGACTAGAGATCTCTTCAAGAAAATTAGAGACACCAGGGAACATTTCATATAAAGATGGGTTCAATAAAGGACAGAAATGCTAGGGACCTAACAGAAGCAGAAGATACTAAGAAGTGGCAAGAATATACAGAAGAACTAGACAAAAAAGATCTTCATGACCCAGATAACCACAATGGTGTGATCACTCACCTAGAGCCAGACATCCTGGAGTGGGAAGTCAAGTGGGCTTTAGGAAGCATCACTACAAACAAAGCTAGTGGAGGTGAGGGAATTCCAGCTGAGGTATTTCAAATCCTAAAAGATGATGCTGTCAAAGTGCTGCACATAATATGTGAGCAAATTTGTAAAACTCAGCACTTGCCACAGGACTGCAAAAGGTCAGTTTTCATTCCAATCCCAAAGAAAGGCAATGCCAAAGAATGTTCGAACTACTGCACAATTGCACTCATCTCACATGCTAGCAAAGTAATGCTCAAAATTCTCCAAGCTAGCCTTCAATAGTATGTGAACCATGGACTTCCAGATGTTCAAACTGGATTTAGAAAAGGCAGAGGAACTAGAGCTCAAATTGCCAACATCATTGGATCATAGAAAAAGCAAGAGAGTTCCAGAAAATCAACTACTTCTGCTTCATTAACTACATTTAAGTCTTTGACTGTGTGGATCACAACAAACTGTGGAAAATTCTTCAAGAGATGGGAATGCCAGACCACCTTACCTGCCTGCTAAGAAACCTGTGTGCAGGTCAAGAAGCAGCAGTTAGAATCAGACATGGAACAATGGACTGTTTCAAAACTGGGCCACCTGATGAGAAGAACTGACTCATTTGAAAAGACCTTGATGCTGGGAAAGATTGAAGGTAGGGGGAGAAGGGGACAACAGTGGATGAGATGGTTGGATGGCATCACTGACTCAATGGACATGAGTTTGGGTAAACTCCAGGAGTTGGTGATGGACAGGGAGGTCTAGCGTGCTTCAGTCCACAGGTTTGCAAAGACATGGACACAACTGAGCGACTGAACTGAACGTCAAGGCTGTATATTGTCACCCTGCTTGTTTAACTGATATGCAGAGTACATCATGCGAAATGCTGGGCTGGAAGAAGCACAAGCTGAAATCAAGATTGCTGGGAGAAATATAAATAATCTCAGATATGCAGAGGACACTGCCCTTATGGCAGACAACGATGAGGAACTAAAGAGCCTCTTGGTGAAAGAAGAGAGTGAAAAAGCTGACTTAAAACTCAACATTCAAGAAAATGAAAATCAGGACATCCGGTCCCATTGTTTCACGGCAAATAGATGGGGGAAAAGTGGAAACAGTGACAGATTTTATTTTCTTGGGTTCCAAAATCACTGCAGTTGGTGACTGCAGCCATGAAATTAAAAGACACTTGCTCCTTGGAAGAAAAGCTATGACCAACCTAGACAGCATATTAAAAAGCAGAGACATTACTTTACTGACAAAGGTCTGTCTAACCAAAGCTATAGTTTGTCCAGTAGTTGTGTATGGATGTGAGAGTTGGAGCATAAAGAAAGCTGAGCAGCGAAGAGCTGATGCTTTTGAACTGTGGTGTTGGAGAAGACTCTTGAGAGTCCCTTGGACTGCAAGGAGATCCAACCAGTCCATCCTAAAGGAAATCAGTCCTGAATATTCATTGGAAGGACTGATGCTGAAGCTGAAACTCCAATACTTTGGCTACCTGTTGCAAAGAACTGACTCACTGGATAAGATCCTGATGCTGGAAAAGATTGAAGGCAGGAGGAGAAGGGGATGACAGAGGATGAGATAGTTAGATGGCATCACCAACTCAATGGACGTGTTTGAGCAAGCTCCTGGTGTTGGTGATGGACAGGGAAGCCTGGCGTGCTGCAGTCCATAGGTTCGCAAAGAGTTGGACATGACTGAGTAACTGAACTCAGCTGAAGTTAATAGAGCAGATTGTGGAGTGAGATCCACCAGACCAGCCAAACTTAATAACTCTACAGCCTAGAGCAATCCTCTCCCATTTTCCTCATCCATGAAATGGAGATAATAGTGATACCTAATTTACAGGGTTTGAGGGAGGATTAAATTAATTCACACATGTAAAATAATGAAAACAGTGCTTAACACACAATAAGCACTCAATATTATTATCCATTACTTTGCCAAATACTATTTTCTTATTTATTTATTTACTTGACTGTGCTAGGTCTTAGCTGGGTCATGCAGGATCTTTGATCTTTATTGCAGCCTGCAGGATCTTTCAGTTGTGGCATGTAGGATCTAGCTCCCTGACCAGGGATCAAACCAGGCCACCTGCGTTGAGAGCATGGTGCCTTAGCTCCTGGAACACCAGGGAAGTCCCTCAGAGTTAATATTATCATTTTAACAGGTATAGGGCTTATGTCTTCCCTTGTATTATAAACTCCTTAAGAGCAGGTAGTCCTGTCATACACTCTGTGCTCAGTAGAGTCCTGTTGAATAAATAAATTAGTAGGTGAGTGAACGGATTAAAAAGCACTTAGAGCTATGTACTTCCTCTAAGTGTTTTATCAGACGAGATCAGGTGTGTTCAGACCTATAAGTATCTTATGTTAAAAGAATTTCACCTCCCCACCCCCACCCCCCAAACTTTGTAATAACTGCAGATTTCGTGAAGACCACAGAAGCAGCAAAGGCAGGAAAGACTTGGAAACTAAGGAAAGTTTCTGGACCACTGTTGACCTCTTTTCTGGATTGGCAAGATTTTTTTCTACAAACACTGCCTTCTCCCTCTTCCACAAGGAATAATGTGAGCATAAAAGAGACAATGCATACAAACCGCAAGAAGCAAATAAATAGAACAGATAATATCTGAAAGGTCAAAAATGATCATAGTTAAATCAAGTTTTAACTATATCCAATTCTTCTAGGAGACTAGTTTCCAGTCAATATTTATCAAATAAAGATGTATTGAGGGGGGTTGAGGAAAAGGAATTCGAGGTGGAAGATAAGGGTAATCATCCCTTCTAGTTATTTTTGAGTGAATTTCAGACATATTAGTCACTTTCCAAATCAATAGGATGTAAAGGTTACCTGTGCCTACTTCCGAGTAGAAAAATTCGCTTCCCAGTTTGTAAGACTAATCGTGCCTTCTGTTTGTTCACTCATTCATTCATCCTCTTATCAAATATTTATCAGATGAGTTTCATTTGCTATCGCTGCACTAGATCCAATGAACAAACCACAGCCTTGACCTCCAGTAGCCCAGGAGCAGAGCTAGCCAAAAGAGAAATATGGCAGTAGGGCCATGTCTGTCTAACAGTCCCCAGCACAGGGCCTGGCACACAGTAGGAACTCAAAGAGTATCTGTTTAATGATTAAAACGTAAGATGGAAATTACAGTAAGTTGACCTAAGTGTTTTGATAAGGCTTAGTGCAGGATATCAGGGGCTTTCCAGGTGACTCAATAGTAAAGAATCCACCTGCAATGTAGGAGACATGTGTTCAGTCCCGGGATCAGGAAGATGCCCTGGAGAAGGAGATGACAACGCACTCCAGGATTTTGGCCTGGAGAATCCTACAGACAGGAACCTGACAGGGTCCACGGGGTCACAAAAGAGTCAGACACGACTTAGCAACTAAGCAACAATAACAACAGCAGGATATCAGTATTCATTGGAGAACAAATCTATATCAGTGAGGCCAAGGAAGGTTTTCTAGAAAAGGTGTCATATTAACTAAAATCCCAGGGAGTGACTTGAAGTAAGTTTGGTGAGTGTGGGTTTGGGGAGTAGTTTCTTGGGCTTCCCTGGTAGCTCAGACGGTAAAGAATCAGCCTGCAATTTGGGAGACCTGGGTCTGATCCCTGAGGCAGGAAGATCCCCTGGAGAAGGGCATGGCAACCCACTCTACTATTTTTGCCCAGAGAATCTCATGGGCAGAGGAACCTGATGATCTACAGTCCATGAGGTTGCAAAGAGTTGGACGTGACTGAGCAACTAACACTTTCACCTTCACTTTGATCCTAGGGACCGAGCGTTCAGGTTCAAATCTCGATGCTGCAGGAGCAGCTGTGTGTCATCCTATTCCTCTCTGTGCTACAGCTTCTCCATCCACTTCCTTGAGTTGTTCTGAGTTCATGAGTTAACATTTTCAAAGTGACCACAGTTACATGTGCTGTTGAGTAAATACTACATAAGTATTTGTCAAATAAAAATCCTTTCAATAATTTCTTGAAACACTGGAACTTGCATGGGCATGCTCTCCATTTCCGGGATCCATCTTGTATCACCTCCCTGTGTGTTATGCTGCCTTCTCTTTTATATGACTAGTGCTTTATTACAGGACGTTGGCTCTCTCTTACCTTAAAAAATTCCCTCTACACCCCTGTGTCTACTTCTGCCTTCTGTCCATGGCCAGTTTCTGAGCAGATTGTGCTGGACCCTGTTCTGGGTCTTCATAGTCTCACATCTCACTCATAACTCCACCCGCTGTAATGTGGAGTCCCCTCTGAACCCCCAACTCCAGAGTGAAACTGCTCTCTCTAAAGTCCCTGATGATTTTCTAACAGCTGCATCCAATGGGCCCAGTTCAGGCCTGATCTCGTATCGGGTGGCTCTGTACCATCTGACACTTTGGTAAATCCATCCTTTTCTCTTTTCCCCAATTCTGCTGCCTTCAGGCCTCCTTCAGTCTCTCCAGTTACTGGCTCTCCCTTTCTAGCCTCGAGGAATTCTTGGTCTCATCGAGATAGGACTGGGATCTCCCAGAGGCCAAGCTGCAATAGTCTAATTACAGGTCAGCTCCCACCGGACAGAGAGAATCTTCTAGGTATGGCCTCTGCCTTGCTCTCTTGATTCCCCCAACATATGACTAAATGTCTAATACTTCACCTAAGAGGAACTCAATAAATGTGGGATGAATGGATAAAATAATAAACAGAACCCAAAAAAAAGTATATTTATTTTCTAACCTGTCCAAAATGCAGGGCAACAAGTTGTATGAAAGTCAGCAAATGCTGAGTCACTGCTTGAATGATGACTCACTAACTGATTGATTAACTTTTAAGCTCTGTGACTTCCCCTCTGATCAGCCACTGGACTTCTAATCCAGAAATGAGCCATGATTACTGGTCTTGATATCCCAAGCATTGCCATGGCAACATTTCAACTTCAAAATGCTCTGAAATGTTGGGTTCCAATGACCGTTTTGTATATTTGGGCAGGACCATTTTTCTCTACGACTCACTTCTGACTCATAAAGAGAATTGGGATGTTTTTGTTTGCCCACTGGGCTTTATTTCCTGGATGCTCTCTTTTTTAAAAAAATTCAAAGCATGGGATTTTTTTAAGGCAGGTAATGAACATGAGAAGGAGGGGATGTTATTTTTGGGACACAAACTTAACATAGAGATGTGTTTTCTAGAAGGTGCCAGGGTCATGGGGTGTATGATGTGAGCAGGAAGGAATCTGATGAGTACCCAGAGTAACTGACCCTCAGAACACAGAAGCATGGAATTGATGTACTTGTTTATGGCAGCAGGAACCAAAGCTAAGGGACAGTCAGGGTATACAGGCTCAGAATACAAACTAACGTGCCGCCTTCCACTCCTATTTATTTTGCCTCCTCAAGGCATGGGCTAGGATGGGAACAGGAAGAAGCCAAGCCACCTGGCACACACATCCCAAATGACTCAGATGGGCAGCTCCAGAGGAACAATAAAGCAGAGCACGGAGGAGGGAGCAGAAGGTGAGGAAGGACAAAGCATTGCCAGTGCAGGGCAAACGGGTGAATTTACTTGGGCTGCCAAAGGTGATGCCTACTTTCCAGCTGCACCCCTATTACTCCTGAATATTTCCACCTGACAACCTGTACTCCACCCAAGAACTACACTGAGAGTGCCTGTGGGTTTCCATCTCATCTCTGAGGATGGAGAGAATAGACAACCAATAGACAAAGAGAAGAGAGAAGCAGATGGTGGCACGTGGATTGGCCAAGGCTCCTCCTGACTACACTGTCATCCTGAGATTGTAGATGCCATGAAGGGGGGTAGTAACTGAAGAAGGGGATGAAGACAGGAAGGGCAGGGAGCGGTGTCAAGCAACACACCTGCAATGTGATGAGGACAATCACACAGTCATGCTCAGAGAAAGCCCCTCTGTGCTACCACCTGGAAGTGAGTCTCCTTTCCTGACCTGTACCCCAGACACCTGGGTGACTTCAGCATCCCAACCCCCTGGGAGTCAGACACAGGCCCTGAATAGTGTGGGCCACAGGGAGATGGCAATGCCTGAGCGCCCAGAGCTGGAGTCCAGGGAAAAGTTCAGGTCATATTATCAGAACTCTATGGCCTTTATTTTCCCTCCTCCCTTCTGTTTCTCTCTTTTGCTTCCTGAAGGTGCTGCTGCATCAGAATCTGAGGCACTGTGGAGGGCCTGAGTGTTCCCCATGAGCATGTCATTCTGAGCTCATGTGGTGGAAAGCCATAGAAAGTAATGCAGTTCAGGCTGAAGGGAAACTCCATCAGGCAGAGTTAGGTTCAGGGAAGAAAGGGCCCTCTTAGGATGCCCTTAAGTGGCTGAAGGAAGGAGCTTGATGATAATTTCCTTCTCAATCAGTAAGACCTTCATGTGATTGCAGAGGTCTCAGTGCAGAGATCCAGGTGTTTATTCATTGTACAAAACATCAGCACATTCCTCAAAGACGACCCAGGTGCTACCAGATGTAAGCAGTGGCCAAGCCCTAGCCTTCAACGAGCCCAGAGAAGCCCTTTTCATTTCAGTGGGTCAAAAATATAAAACCAAACTCTCGTGCATTGCTGAGGAGTGCAAAATGGTGTAGCCATTTTGGAAAACAGTCTGTCAGTGCTTCAAAATGTTTAACACAGAGTTACCATATACAATCCCACTCTTAGGTGCCTACCCAGCAGAAATAAAAACATAAGTCTGCTTGTGCAGGGTCCATAGCAGCACTATTTGTAACAGCCCAAAAGTGGAAGCCACTAAAATGTCCATCAACTGCAGAATGAATAAACAAAATAGGACATATATAAGGAATAGTATTCAGCAATAAAAAGGAATGACGCTCCAATACATACTAAAAAAAGCAAACCTCAAGTGAAAGAAACCAGATTCAAAAGACCACACAGAGTAAGCCTGCTACATATGAATGAGTTCCCTTCTGAGAGTTCACAAATCCAATTTGTTCATATAAGTCCAACAAAGTTAGCCTAGGTACCAGATACAATCAGCTGTATAGTACTGTACTGTATAGATTTGTAATACTTTTCACACAAATAATGCATAAAAAACAAACACACACAAAAATAGAACATATTTAATCTCACAGCACAATACCTTGAAAAATATGCCAGGCATGTGAACTAACTTACACGATTAGACATGCAAACACAAGTTCGCATCTTTGAAGTTCTCAAGTTAAAGATTCATATGTAGGGTACTTACTGTATTACATGGAATGACCGGAGTAGCCAAATCTACAGAGACAGAAAATAGTGGTTGCAACATTCAAAAAACTAAGATCATGGCATCTGGTCCCATCACTTCATGGGAAATAGATGGGGAAACAGTGGAAACAGTGTCAGACTTTATTTTTGGGGGCTCCAAAATCACTGCAGATGGTGATTGCAGCCATGAAATTAAAAGAAGCTTACTCCTTGGAAGGAAAGTTATGACCAACCTAGATAGCATATTGAAAAGCAGAGACATTACTTTGCCAACAAAGGTCCGTCTAGTCAAGGCTCTGGTTTTTCCAGTAGTCATGCATGGATGTGAGATTTGGACTGTGAAGAAAACTGAGTGCCAAAGAACTGATGCTTTTGAACTGTGGTGTTGGAGACTCCTGAGAGTCCCTTGGACTGCAAGGAGATCCAACCAGTCCATTCTAAAGGAGATCAGTCCTGGGTGTTCTTTGGAAGGACTGATGCTAAAGCTGAAACTCCAGTACTTTGGCCACCTCATGCGAAGAGTTGACTCATTGGAAAAGACTGCTGGGAGGGATTGGGGGCAGGAGGAGAAGGGGACGACAGAGGATGAGATGGCTGGATGGCATCACCGACTCGATCGACCTGAGTCTGAGTGAACTCTGGGAGTTGGTGATGGACAGGGAGGCCTGGAGTTCTGCAATTTATGGTGTCACAAAGAGTCAGACACGACTGAGCGACTGAACTGACTAGTTATTGTGTATTTGGGAAGAAGGGGAAGGAAATGGGGAGTGACTACTAATGAGTAAGTTGTTTCTTTTGGGTAGAATGAAAATGTTCTAAAATTAGATTGTAGTGACAATTGCACAACTCTGTAAATATTCTAAAAAACATAAATTGTAGAGTTTGAACAGGTGAAGTTTACAGTATAAAAGTTTTATCTCAAAATGCCATAAAAAGAAAATATAGTTGATGTTGCACAATGCAAGGGTTAGGGTCACCAACACTCCATGCATTCAGAAATCCATGTGCAACTTATAGTTAGCCCTCTGTATTCCCATCTCCTCCATATCTGGGTCCACATCCTCAGATTCAACAGCTCAAACTCACGTTGTTCAAGGGTCAGCTCTAAATAAATACAAACTCCATCTGGAATGTTTATATCCAGAAACCATCAGGATTTGTTTTTTTTGAAGGAAATTTCTGGGAAGTTTTGTATTTACTTGAATAAAAGGAGTTTTCCTACCCCTGATACTGTCAGTCTCTCTGTAGGCATTATCCTGCATAGTGTAGAACTAGGAAGCAAAGCAAAAGAGGATTGAGGAAGACGCACAGCATGCAGGAAGAGTCCTGGATACCAGGAGCTGGCAAATAGCCAGCCAAAATCTGATCTGCCCACAGCCAAAATCAGATCTGCCACTTGTCTTCGTAAATAAAGTTTTATTGAAACACAGCTCTGCTCATTCATTTACATATTGTTTATAGGGGCTTGGACATTCTAGGAACAGAATAGTTTCAATGGAGACTGTGCAACCTGTAAAGTCTAAATTATTTACTAATTCTTGTGCCTTTAAAGAAAAAGGCACTTTTTTGCTGACACTTCTCGAGACTCACGTGTCCACTTAAGTCCTAAGTCATGATCCGCATGCTAGTAGCAGCAGCACCGAGGAGCCTGTTAGAAATGCAGAATCTCAGGTTCCCCCAGACCTTGTGTTAGTTAGTTGCATTAGTGAAAGAAGCAGATGTCAAGATGGAGCTCAATATACATGGACTTTATTAGGAGAGATAACTAGGAGATAAAACAGGGAGGAAGCCCGAAAAGGCCAGGAGAGCCATTAGTCCATGATGCAGGTCTGACCTCGAGGGAAGGAAAGAGAGGAGGAAGATCGGGTGAAAGCATTGTAAACTGCTATACGGTCTAAAGCGTGATCTGCAAGGCCCTCATGAATCCTCAAGGCAGAGTCGGCTGTCAAAGGAGTCCTGAATCTCTCAGAAACTGGTTTTCCTTTATCCCTGCTGCACCAAGGCATCCGGCCTTAGTGTACATGCGGTGACAAATTCATAGCACAGCGCCTCTGGTCCTTCGGAAAGGAAATGCGCTGTACTTGGCATTCTCATTGCATCTGCGGCAAGGTGTATTCCCATAGCAGTGAGATCACTTTGAGAAGAATTTCAGGGAATCTCTATGCACATTTAAGTTTGAGAAGCAAACTCAAGGGCAGGAGTTAGCCAACTTTCTACAAAGGGCCACACAGCACATATTTTAGGCTTTGTGGGCAATATCTTCTCTGTTGCAACTACTCTGCCATTCAAAGTAGGAGCAGCTCCAGAGAACACATAACCAATTGGGTGTGGCTGGGTTCTAATAAAACTTTCTTTATAAAAACAGACTTTTGCTTTGGACAAGATGTGGCCCATGGGCCAGAGTATACCAACCTCTGCTCTAGAGTTACAGGGTTTAAACTTTTTAGAAGCAATTAAACACTTTTGGGGGGTGGGGTGGGAGGGCGGGCTTCCCTGGTGGCTAGACAGTAAAGAATCTGCCTACAATGAGAGAGACCTAGGTTCGATCCCTGGATTGGGAAGATCCCCTGGAGGAGGGCATGGCAACCCATTCCAGTGTTCTTGCCTGGAGAATCCCCATGGACAGAGGAGCCTGGTAGGCTATGCAAGGCCTGTGGCCCACGCTGGGTCTCAAAAGTCAGACACAACTGAGTGGCTAAGCACAGCAGAAACTCTTTTTTCATATGAAACAGGTAAGAGAGGGGCTACCCGTCTTGATGGTGGGCAGGAAGCCCCGTGTCCAACAGTTCCCCTCAAAAACCACTGAGACACCTCTGTAGGCAACAAAATCAGAATCTGAAAGTCACTGCCCTGGTTCCCCACAAAGAGCCTCGAGTTACAGAAAGTTTCTCTCACCTTTTTCTCATTCCTAGTGGGCATCGGCAACCTAACTTTCTACTTTATCCATTCTACAAACATAGCTGACAGTCTAACACTGTGCTAGGTACTTAGGGACGACAAAAGTGAATCAGACATGCATTTGGCTCCTGGGGAACTTTCAGTAAATAAAAACAAGACCTGTATAGAACCACGGCAGCAGGGAGCAATGTGCACCCCAGGAAGTCACAGGTCAAGGACTATGGGGACTGAGCAGTGGAGGAGATCTTTTCCACACAGGGAATCCGGAAGATTCTGTGGACAAGGGTCAGGGAGCTGTGAAAGGAGGGGGCAGACTGACCATCTGTTTTCCTTCTAAAACCAGACAATGCCTCTCTTCTGGAGGACCACACCTCCACAGGACAGACTCTGCTGTACACAGATGCTAACTTACATCCATCGGGGCACATGGCTTGCCCACACAAGCAGACTCATGGATCTCATTCCCATCACAGTGGGCATACTCACCCCCGGAGACCAACAATCTCGTGTCCACAGTTCTTTCACGCAGGGTTACTATGACTTCACTGCATGTCTGGGGCAAGATCAAGGAGCAGAACTAAGTGAGAATAAAATGGGCAATTCCTCAGGGTCCCACGAGGGCAAACATTCTGACCTTGACCACCAATGCAGTATAGGAAGAGGCAGCTGAGGAGGAGGGTAATGGAAACCTTATCTTCACAGGAGCCCTGGGAAAGGTATGGACGTGGTGCTTCACATGTCACTGAGCCCTGCTGGATACTAGGGGAGGCAGCACACGTGGCCTTCCTTTTAAATTCTCTTTACATCTCTGTGGATACTTCCATGTGTCAATCTGCCTTCTGCAAAGCTCCACACCCCACATCAATAAAACTCCTCACCCCGGGGCTGCTACTCCCTTACTGAGAGAAGGGGATGTTACAGAGTCCTGTGAAATCTCATTTCTCTGGGGTCGTTCAAAACAAAAGCTATCCATATGCCTTAAACAAGGTCAGCAAATGCTGACCTTCCTACCAGGAAATCCAGAGACCTTTGAAACTTACATGAAATATGTGACTTGGGAATATTGCTAAAAAGTGAGCAGAGCTTCCATCATATTCCCAAAAGGGTGCATGACCCCAAAATAGCCTTGGACCACTGTCCAACGTATTAAATAGTATATAGGTCACTTCAGTCGTGTCTGACTCTGTGCGACCCCATAGACGGCAGCCCACCAGGCTCCCCCATCCCTGGGATTCTCCAGGCAAGAACACTGGAGTGGGTTGCCATTTCCTTCTCCAATGCATGAAAGTGAAAAGTGAAAGTGAAGTCACTCAGTCGTGTCTGACCCTCAGCGACCCCATGGACTGCAGCCCACCAGGCTCCTCCATCCATGGGATTTTCCAGGCAAGAGTATAGCCCAGGCTTAAAAAAAAAAAAAAAAAGGATCAAAAAACAAAAAAAAAATGGTCTTTTCAAGCCACTGACTCAATAGTGTTCTCAATCATCTTGAGACCATCTTGCAAAAAAAAAAAAAAAAACCCTATTTACCACCATTCCTGCTGGACAAATGAGTAAGTTAAATTCTTTTTTTTTTTTTTTTTTTGAGGGTATTAAATCTTTTATTGATTACACATGATAATGGATGATACACAAGCTTCATTCCCATCTATAACTTTATCTGGTACCATAATTCAATTTAGATATATTGCATAGGATGTGCCAACAATCATTAATAACCAAAAAAAATTTTAAAAAAACTCCATGACTTTGCATGGGTGACCCTTTTAACGGTGGACTCCAGGTCACAACACAGTAACTGTCAGTTCAACTACACCAAGGTTCTGAAGACAACAGCTTCTCCACCAAGCAGGTTGTAAATAAATTTCAAATGGAACCTGGCATCACCCTGAAGGAATTCTAACTTCACACTGTTGGGGTAGTTTACCAAAATGGCTTCAGAGTAGACTAACTTTACACAGCACATTAAAAAAAAAAAAAAAGACATTTATTCAGCGTCATGATCAGACTATTACATTTAGCAATCAACAGCATGGGTGCAAAAAAAAAATCTACATTAAAACCCTTTGTTGGAATGCTTTACACTTTCCACAGAACAGAAACTAAAATAACCTGTTATACAATTAGTCACAAGTACAGTCCTCGAGTTTTTTGCCCATACACATGAGTATTGTCTAAAACATGTCTTCTTTGTAGCAGCTAGGCCCTGCCACCACTGTGCTTGGCTGAGTTCACAAATCTGTTGTAACCTGAAATTAATACCCTACCTAAGAAAAGATTACAGGTTGACAGGTTAGCACCAAAGATGAGTAGGCTAATACACTGCTGTTAGCAATGATCACCTCCTGCTGTTATAGCACTTCATAAATGAATTTTACAGTCAAGTCTGTGTTGGGCACTTTACATACATGGCTTCTTTAAACACTATAACAACTCTTTGCGACATTTTCCCATTTCTCCAAGTGAGGAAACCAAAGCTCAGAAAAGTTGAATGGATTGCCACAGATCCCAGCACTGATAAGTGTCAGATGGAATCTGATTCCAGGTCTGACTCCCAGATTCTGCCCTGGGATCTCTACCTCAACCTGGATCCTCAGAGAAAGAAAACTCATCTTCAAGTCAGGGACAGTTTCTTAGACATCTTTGTATTCCCCCACAAAGCCTTGCCCTGCTTTGCATGGCAAAGCACTCAATAAATATTTGTTGAATGAAGAAGCGTGGGCTTGGGCTCCAATCCTGCCATGGACTTACTGACTCAGTCTCCGGCCACTTGGAGTTGCAGGTGGTTAGTCAGCTGGGCAACTTCAGGGAACATTTGAAATCAATTACGGGTGAGGAGGAACCCATTAGAAGTTCCTCTTCTGTGTGTGTTGGTGTGGAAGGAGAGGAAAGGAAGTTGAGAAGGAGGGAAACAGGGTGGTTTCAGGACTGAGTGCTGGAGCTTAAAGATTTCACACCAGGATAGGACAGCATTTGACTTATGTCCACAGCTGAGTTCCAAAAGCCCGTCCAAATGGGCTGCTGACCCCAGGCTACTCCTCGGTGGCCACAAATCCCTGAATTGCCAGGCCCCCGAGCAGTGACCTTTATGGAGGCCCTGACACTGGAGCAGCCACACACAGTCCTTTCCTGCTTGCCGGGAGTCAGAGCTACAGGAGATTGGCAACTTCAGAAGATCTAAGCTGCGGGAGGCCCAGCACCATCGCTCCCCCTCCAGGGGCCAGAGAGAAGCTAAACACCTACAGCCTGTGAGGCCCACATTGTCCTCTCAGCCCTAAATGAAAGTATTCCAGCAATCCACCCGGAATCCAAAAACTTCCTATTTTGGAAGCATGTGGGAGTTGGGGGGGGGGGGGGTGGGAGGGGGAGGTACCTCGAGTTGATTTTGTTTTCTTTACAGTTGTTACAAGTGCCGGTTAGTCATAACCCAAAGAATGCCACTTGAGCCCTTTCACATGGGCCCTGCAAAGAGACTTGTATGAAGCCGACCCTCAGGGATGCCTACCAACACGCTCTGGGAGGGAATGATCAAATACCTCCCAGAGGCCCGGGAAGGGACAGCCCTCCAAGAAACCAGACTGCATTCCCCACTACTTGGCTTCCAAGGCACCGCCTACTCTCCTGTGCACGAAGCAACACTGCCACCTAGTGCTCTGTGTAGGAAGTATTCTCCGAGGCCTCCTATCTCTGGGGGTGGGGTGGGGGGGTGGGGGTGGGGGATGGTTCCTCTACCACGGCTAGGGCAACTGAAGCCCTTGATATCTCTGCCGAGGAGAAAATGCCCCAAGTTTGGTAGATGGAGAAAACTGGGTCTAGGTTAAGTAGGTAGAACCTGAGGTTTGAGAGCTGTTAGAAGAGTGTGGGAGCCAAGTGTTGTATCATCTTGTGTTATCCTCAGTGGGGCAGCAGAACTCCCGTGGTTGAACTGTATTTACCTCAGGAGCACAGTTCAGCTGTGGTCATTCTGCAACAGCTGAAGGCCAACCATCCCAGGAAGAGGCAGGTACCGGCTAAAAGGACCAGGGCTAGGGTCAGAGAGGGAAGATGGGCTGATCTGTTGGTAAGAGTGAATAGATGAGCAAATCAGAGACTTTTATTCCTGGGGGTGACTACCCTTGGCCCTTCGTGGTTCTCAGCCCAGGGGGCCCCAGGGAAAGCATATGGAGCTGACCACAGCGAGTCGACAAGGATGCCTATGTCCTGGGAACCCAGTTGCTAGAATCCTGAAGAACGAAGGCTGGGTTCTCAGCCCCTATCTCTCCCAAACTTTTACCCTAAATCTTTTCTGAATATTTTCTGAGGTGCACAAATCTGAACAAAGATACAGGGTGGGAGGTGGAGAGGAGACAGACCCGAGTATTCTCTGCTCTCCGTCTTTCCGGTGTGGACCTACAGGGGACCTGCCAGCACAGCTCCGGGAATGCTTTGATTTGAAGAGAAAGAAACCTCAGAGGCTAGACTGTCTGCGAAAGATTTCCTGCCTAATTTTACATGCTTAGGGAGGTGGCAAGAGCTCAGATGGGCACCTTGGAGAAGGAGTTGAGTATGCGCTGTGGCAAGGTTGGGGGGCAGGGGGCGGCAGTGGAGGTGGGCATGGGAGGGAGAGGTATGGGCTGGCGGGGGAGGGCTGGTACATTAAGGAAAGCTGTGTAGGTGCATGCTCAGTCACTTCAGTCTTGCCTGACTCTTTGTGACCCCATGGACTGTAGCTGCCAGGTTCCTCTGTTCATGGGATTCTCCAGGCAAGAATACTGGAGTGGGTTGCCATGCCCTCCTCCAGGGGATCTTCCCAACCCAGGGACTGAACACGCTTCTCCTGAGTCTCCAGCATTGCAGGCAGATTCTTTTACCCACTGAGCCACTTAGGAAGCCCTATGCTGCTGCTGCTAAGTCACTTCAGTCATGTCTGACTCTGTGCAACCCCATAGACAGGAGCCCTATAACTGGAACCAAATCCTGACCCTGTTCTCCTCTCTTCAGAGAATAAGAACAGAAGGATGCAGAAAGTTCAGGAACAGGGGTCAGGTACCCACTGTCCAGAAACTGTTCCCTCAGGTCTAAATTTTAACAACTCAGACCACTGGTTTCTTACAGCCTCCCTCCTATATTCCTGCTGGATCTTTCTCCGATTCTTCAGAGCCAGGGAACTGATCCCAGGTCCCTGTGCTGCTACTGCCAGAGGAGGGGTAAGTGGAGTCGTGGTCTAGATGGCAAGCACACAGTTTCCCTGGCAGATGGGTACTAGGAAGCGAGATTAGGCAGCAAGAAGATGTCATCTGGGAAAAACTGTGAAGCTGCCAACTCCGATCAGATAATCATCTCATTATTTCTTCCATTTGGCCTCAGAATAAGGATTTCCTTCTACTCTTTCTCTGCCCCAACCTATCATCCAGCCCAGCCCCTTCTCTATCCTCTCCCCTCACCCCCTTTCCCACCCCAAAATAAAATCAAGCAAAACCACAAGAGTCTAGAGTGCTCAGTGTCTGGGAATCCCAGCTTCCAAAAGAGAAATTACAGCCAAAGAGGGGGGAAGACAGCGTGTCCGGAAGGGATGTTCCAGCAACACACCATCGCAAGAGGCTCCCTCCTTCCAGATTTCTTTCTCTGGTCTAAAATTTATTTGCAGGCACCCACCAGCCTGAGAAGTCTTTAATATTGGGAGCTGTCAAGCCCTTCAGGGGTTCTGGAGTTCCGCTCCCCGTCTGCCCCAGGCATACCTCTCACGACTTTGGTTTCCCCATCCATGTCATGGGACTGGCAAGCATCAAAGGGTGTTGTGTACAATCCAGATTAATAAGATGAAAATGGTTCTACTATGTACCTAGGTTTGTGTGAGGTTCTGTCCTGGGGTGGGGGCTCTGAAGGGATAAAGAGACACTGAATGATCATGTATCACTTCTAATCCCTTACCCACTCCCTGCTTGAAACCAGTATCCCCCAACCGTCCCCCACCCCCACTGAGGCAAGGGAGACAGTTATTCCTAATCCTACTCTTTTCTTTGTCCTTCTGGGTGACTTTCCATGAAAGCCAAGATCCGGGTATACTGTAAAATAAATGTGGAGAGTGTTCCCAAACACTGTTCCTAATGAAGACCATAGAATTATACAAGGTGCATTTCTGGTCCCTTTTACAACAGCCCAGGTTAGAAACCAGGGTCCTGGCTTGTGAGTGCCCATCTTTTCCAGTAGACCTTGCTAGTCCCAGGCTGGACACATGATTTTTAGGACAAGACAAAGGGGACTCCAGGACCTGGTCAAGGTAGTAGCGTTCTGCTACATTCCAGGGCTACTCGAAGAAAAGGAAACCAACCAGGACCCATTGGCTATGTAGCCGGCAGCCTTGTTTCCTCACTACCTAGTCCAGCCCAGGCATGACTCACTGCCCAGGTCTGTACACTTTCATGTCGTTTCAAAGTTGCCTGGGTTTCTCACACTGGACTATAAGAAATGGAGTGTGACACCTCTTCCCCACTGACAAAGAACCAGAGATCTTCCCCTTTAAAGAGGGATGAGAGAGTGAGCTGGAGGTCTCCTAAGTGCCAGCACAATGTATAGAAGCACACGAGATCAATACAAGGGACAAATGCTCTTGTGGTTATAGAGTCATTAATGCAGATGATGCCTGGGATTCTGCTGCGCAGATGAATAGAGGCCCTTCCCCCCCTCTGCCCGGCTAGCCCTCCCTGGCTCTTCTGTTCTGCCCCTTTCCCCTCCTTGCCCCCGATGTCTAACCTCACCAAAACCAGAAGCCAGCCCTACCCCACGGACTACGGAAAGCCCAGGAGTGGGTGATTACCTGCAATGATGGCTGGGCTGTTCTGTCCTCCCTCCGGTCTCACCCAGGCTTCCACTGTGAACGCCTCCCGGGGAATGTCAGCCAGCACTTCTGGACGCAGCAGCAGCGGCTCCCGCCTCCCAGAGAAGTACAAGACAGGCAGTCTTCCTTGGGGGCTCACGGTCTCTGCTTCCCAGGAGGGGTCCCCTCCACCATTCCGGATGCCACTCTCTGATGGGCCGGTTCGGACCCTAGGCGTGAGGGGATGCTTAGGCCACAGCTGGAAATGCTGGGGCGCAAACTTGGGGTCTCCCCACAGGCCTCCTGCCTGTCCCTTCACCACCTGGCGCCGACGCCTGGTCTTGGTCTGACCCTTCCTTTGGGTCTCTGGTCCGGATTCCCCTGGGCATGGGAAGGTGGTGATCATGGTGGCAGCCGAGGCTGTGCCTTCTAGAGTCCCAGCCTCACCTAGAGGCTCCTTGGATCCTCCATCGCCAAGATAAGTGTCATCATCTCCCAGTAGCTCCGACTGCCCAATAGGACTGTCCCCTCCCCACGGAGCGGCTGGCCGCTCAGCCTCACTCCTCATTCTTGCACTTGCAGTTGGGTCTGGGGGCACAGAGCTCACAGCCATTCCCTCGGCATCTTGCTCACTGCATTCTGCATGGTCCCTTCCCTGATCTCCTGCAGGGTAGGGCCTCAGGTAGTCCCCAGGCAGGCTGGGATAGACCCCAAAGAGGTGATGCTGAGGAGCAACTCTGGGTCTTCGAACCTTGGCCCCCAGCCAACAGTGCTCTCCTTCCGACAGCACCTGGCTCAGGTGTCCTCTTTGGGCCAAGGATCTCTTGCGTGTCCAGCCCAGCTCCGAGCTGACAGTACTGAGCGCCCACCCAGCCAGAACTACCAGGCTTACCCTCAGAATCTTGAAGCACATCATACCTCCCCCCGGCTCTTTATACAGGACCAGAAGTCAGCTTCTGGGTACCACACCGGGGTGATGGGGTTAAGAGGAGGAGACAGCTAGCTGTGGATTTGCTGTCCCCTGGCAAATTGTTTTGTTCAGGGACCAGACTTTTCAAGCAGCCCCCAAAGAGCACCTCTCCTGGCTGCCTGCACTGGGTGCTGTGACCGCGTAGCCTCTGTCCCTCAACCTCTCCCTATATATGTCCCTCAACCTCTCCCTTGACCTCTCTCTCTCTCTCCTTGCTCTAGTTCAGTCCTTGAAGAATGAAGTCCATTTCTCTGGGTTCCTTTGAATTTCTTCCAGAGAGCTCAGGTTTCTTTCTTTTTCTTTTTTTTCCCCCTTCTTCAATAGCTCCTCCCCTCGTTGATACCAGAAGGGGGACACGTGGGCAGGAGCCAAATCTTCTCAAATACACATTTGTGCACACACATACCACTCACTACCTGAAGTTATTAAAAAGAATATTAGCCTCCAATGTTCTTTTCTTTATCCCCCTTCCTTCCCTAGGAGTTACCTTTTCTTTGTCGTCTTTAACCTCAAATACACTTACCTTCCAACAAATTGCTAGAAAAACTGGTATACAGAGAAACAGAATTTGACGCTTACTATCTAAAAAGGCAAAAAAAAAAAAAAAAAAGAATCTAGGGGGCACAAAAAATGCCAGCTGGTACTTAGCCTTCACTTCCAGATGTCCTCCTCAGCCAGCTCCCCATCCAGCCTCCAGTCTGCCTGTGCAGGTCAGAATGTTTCCCTCAGCTCTGGGGTTGGTGAGTGCTGAAGGTTGTTTTTAATCCCCTTCCAACTTGTTGGTGTGTTGCAAGTCTCCGTAAAGTTCTCCTCTGGGCTGCCAGTCTGGTGCCCTAATAACCTTAGGAGTCTGAGAGCCCTTGACTTCACCTTCTGGGAGTCTTGTGGGTCCCTGGGAAGATGGAAAAGAGAATGAGAAGAAGAGCATATCCTTCAGGGGACCTGTGCTCTCCAGTCCCTCCTGCTCCCCTTCTCTCCCTTCCTCTCTGCCTATAATTATCTTCTTGTTTGTTTCATTTAAAGACAATGATGATGTCAAAGCTAATAAGTTCGGTGCATCTCTCCACCTCCTGCCTGTCCCCTCCTCCCTCCTGAAAACCTCCCCACCTCACTGAGGCACAGGGGACAGATGCTACTCTTGGTTTCCCCCGTAAACATCTCCCGCTTTCTCTTCCAGCAGCCGCAGCCTACACAATCAATAGCCAACAATCAATACTGTTTTGGAGCACTCTCTTCTGTATGTATTCTCTCTCTCTCTCTCACACACACACTCACATACACATACTCACACATGTGTTGTGAACAGACTTGCTTACTGCCTAATAAACCCACACCACTCTTTTAGGGACCACTTGTCTCGCTTTGTTTGTTTGTTTGTTTTGCCACATATATACTGTATTCTTTTCTTATTTCAATCATTTGGGATTTGAAAGGACAATACCCCAAATTCACTTCACATTAGCCATTGGGAGAAAGGAGAAATCAATTATCCTGCTGTAGGAAACATTCAGAGGAAATGCCATGGATTTGCACGATATAGTTCTTATTCTCGCTCAAGTTTCTCACTCTGAAGTTACTAAAAGTCACCATATGCTGAGTGAGCAAATAAACAAATGAGATGCTCAAAATAAGTAAATTACAAATATCAGCAGCTAGACCCAAACAACTAGTTTTTTTCATTGATTTGAAATGAATGGATAAAATGGGGAAATAAATAATGTGTATTTAACCTCCAAATTTCTGTTTGCCTAGATGTAAGCTATCTCAAGGAGTCCTACCCCTAAAATCATGTGTGTACCCACACACATACACACACACACACACATGCATACACACTGAGCGGGTCTGAATTCTCAATACAGGTAAGGGTGTTTGACCATGGGTGAATACAAAGCAGGGAGAGGAATATATTGGGTGCTTCATTCAATAATAAGAAAAATCATTTACAGTTCTAAAACCACTGCTTGTGTTGCCCACATATAAAACATGCAGCCCACATTACTTTGGAGTAAGATCACCCTGCCTCTTCTGCCTTGGGTCCCCTCATCATCTTCTAAGTTCCTCTACCCTAGCTAATCACTGATTGATGTGCTTTACAAATGCTGTATCCTAAAGCCTCCATCGCTGGTGTGCCCTGTCTCCCTATACAGCATCCACTGACACTTCAAGGCAAGTCCCTGAAGAAGATATCAATTCAGGCACGTGGATATCACTAAACAGAAATCCCTCAATCCTAGACTGTGCCTTTTCCTCTTAGCGTCTCCCTGTCTTCCTTCACTTTTCTGTCTCAGTCCTTTCCTCCACCTCCCCGCCTCCCACCAAAGCAGCTAAACAGAGATTGGGGCTTTGGAAAGGGGTAGGGGGGTTGCAGAGAAAGACAGAAAGCAGAGGAGACAGAGAGAGAGAGAAACCAGGGCAGAAAGGAGGGAAGGAAGGAGAGGAGCCTTAGTTTAAATGAAGGGAAGATACCCAGGTAAGTAAAGGAGAAGTAAACTTGCCCCTCCCTATGCCACCCCCAGGACCCTCAGAAAAAGGATTCATACCATTCATTTCAGGGAGGAGGGATACACAGCAAGGAAGAATTCCGCCGTGCGTTTGTTTCTCCCCCTTCTAGTGTGTGAATGATCTTGCATCCCCTATAGGTCTCTCTTGGTTCTCAGCTGCTAGTAATCCATTCATAAGGTTTCAAGAAGCTACACAAAACTCAAGCTTCCAGTTTAGTTTCTCTCTCTCTCCCCTTCATTCCTTTGCTCACCACTCTCCTTCAGCTCTTGGCAGTCCAAAGTTTAAAAAAAAAATGTTGAACCATTTCTGTGTTTTCCTCCTGTTGTAACTTTTGCTGTGACATCATAACCCTGCCCACCAACACCCCACCTCTCTCTCTCCTTTCCATCCCACCCCTCATCAGCCCCATGCCCCCAAAACACCCCCCACGGAGAAGAAGGGCTCCTGTCAGTTCCAACGTGTGAAAACACAAAGCTACTGGAAGGCACCCCCTCTGCACCGTCCCCCTCCTCTCTTCCCCTCCCTGCCTTACCCACCGCTCAGCCACGGCTCTCCCAAGGCTTTAACAATGATCCCATCTGTTTGACATGTGCGGAAAGGTGGGCTGGATTCAAATAATCTGTCAAGTGAATCAGATCAAAAACCCAGCAACCCCCTCCTCAATTCCATCACACACGCTCACTCGCCAGACCCCAGTCAAAGTGTGAGAGAAGTCAGACTTGCACACCACCCACCCTGGATGCCAGGGAGAAAGACACCAAACACGCCAAGGGAAACGCACATTTATATATATGTATAAATCCTGTGGCTTATTTGTTTATGACAAACACCCGCACCCCAAGTCTCCTACGCCTCTTCCCCAAGCCCTGCCACTCCACAAGTGCACAGATTTGAAAGCTGGTAGGATCTGTTTTGAAATCTCCAACGAGAGGGTTTTTCCCCCTTTTTTTCACTCCAAAGCACTATCTGTGGCGATCAGACTGGAGCAGGGTTGCCAGCAAATGCAGGAGGCCCCTTCTAGGGTACAGGCTTTCAAACCAGCGAAGCTAGAAGGAATGGATCTAAGGACACACAGCAGGAGCTGGCTGAATTTATTTTGTTTTGACGGGGGTAGTTGGGGAGGAATATCATTTCTGAAATGCCCAAGGAATGAAGGGGAGAGGATATGGATTTCTTAAACAGTTTTTGCAAGAGGAGCGGTGTCTTGTTCTGCAGGTAAATCTATAAGGCAAGAAATTGGAGCTTACAGATAAACAAGGACCGAGAGGGAGAGGGAGGGAAAGGGGAAGCAGGGGAGAGAGGAGAGAGGGAGAGGGGATGGGGAGATGGGGACGAGGAGACAGGAGGGAAGGGGAGAAGGGCAGAAGGGGGCGAGGGGAAAAGAGGAGGAAGGGAGGGATGAGGAGGGAGGGAAGAAGGAAAAGGGGAAAGGAGGGGGAGGGGAGGGATGGAAGAGGAAAAGGGAGAAATGGAAGGGGACGGGGAGGGGGGAGCAAGGGCAAAGACCAGAGCCTGGGAGGAGAAAGGACTGCAACAGAAAAGCAGCGAAGAGAGGAGGGAAGAAAGGGACAGAGAGGAAGAGAAAAAGAGAAGGGGTGGTGAGGCACATAAAATATGGAGACCAGGAAGGCAGTCAGACCCATGACAGTTAAACTTAAAGGAGTCAGAGAGGCAGGTGAAGGCAGACACGATAAAGTGGGGCAGAGGTTCGGTTTTCTGAACAGAAAACAAAGGGCATACGGTGGAGGGCTTCGCTGTTAGTGATCGGACACACGGAAAAAAGTCAGACTCCCAGGCTTCAACCTTATTTCTTTAAGTAAACCCCTTACCCCTTCCTCCTTCCCTGCCTTCATCTCTTCCTCCAATCCCCACCTCCACCTTCCTTCATGAACCTTTTTATTCCCAGTATTCCTCCCCTGGAGAATTCAGGAGTAAAATTCAGAACTCACCAACCCACCCACCCACTCACCCACCCCCCAAAAAACCCACCCTTACTAACCCCTGTCTTTGCTTCTATCCTCAGAGAGTCCTGGCTCCTGTTATCTAAAGACTGAGCTGTTTGTGACAATCTGCACTTCATTTCAACCCAAATTATACTATGTTTCCTTTAAGCCCAGGGCCGTCAGGGCTGTTTTGCTTGTATTTGCTGCCATAGTGGGGCTGGTCAGTTTCCATCAGCATTGTCATCATTATTATTAAGAGTCTTTGAGCAAAAGGGAGGAGCCAGTCCACGCTGGCGTCCACCTGCAGTATAGAGCCACAGTGGGGAGAGAGAGGAGGGAGAAAGACCCCTTAATATGGTCACTGATCCTTTCTGACTTTCTGATTCCAAAATCTGATCCCTTGAGGGAAAAGCTCAGCTGGGAGCCGGCCAGGGAGTGTAGTAATAAAAACCTCCCAGAACACAACCAAATGCAGTATCTATATATAGGAACCGGATCTGTTTTAGCTACTTGAAGCCTGAAATGACACCCGGAAACAAACATTTCAGCAATATGTTTATTGGAATCTTATTCAGCTAGTGCTGGAAAGAGTGAGCTTTTCTGAAGGATTTCACTTAAAGGCTCAGGGTTGTTGCTTTCTGCACCCACCCCCTTCCATACGGGCTTCCCAGGTGGCTTCAGTGGTAAAGAATCTGCCTGCCAATGCAGGAGACAGGAGATGCGGGTTCAATCCCTTGGTCAGGAAGATCCTCTGGAGGAGGAAATAGCAACCCACTCCAGTATTCTTTGCCTGGAAAATTCTAAAGACGGAGGAATCTGGTGGGCTACAATCCAAAGCGCTGCAAAGAGTCAGACATGACTGAGCATGCGTGCATACATGCACACCCTTTTCCATACACAGAGCTGGGGGTCAGCTACTCTGTCACTCATGGGGGTCACTTGAGATCCCTTCAGGGTGACCTATTATAGCCCACTCTTCCATGGATGATGAACAAGAGTGAAGGCACACAATTAATGGGCAGGGCCAGATAGGGTACCAGGGCTCCTGAATCCCTGTCCAGGCTTTCCCTCCTCTGGTATACACCTGTCTTGCTGTCTGCCACCCACATTCTCATTGGATGGAAGGATAATATCGAAGGCGGGCCCCTCCCATTCCACACTCAGGCAGCGATGCCCAAGGAATGTATGTTGGTCACATGTGTTCTGTAACTCAGAATCACACGCAGACGAAAGTAGAGATCTGAATTTCAACCTCCCCCCTGTGCATTTTAAGCCAAGAGAGGCCCCTATCTTTCTGTCTAACTGTTTGTTGCTCCGTATGCTAGATAATCATATCTTTTTTCCACAATGCTATTCCCATTTTATTATCGATGTGAGTTGTAATGCCTTGCAAAGTGGCTTCATCCAAAGAGATCAGAGTAGTTCATCCACAGGTTGGGCTTCCCAACCCCATGAGAACTGCCTGATGAAGGTAACACGCCAGAGATCTATTTCCCCTAGTGATAGTCCCTGTTGGGAAGTGTTGCCGGCCACATTCTAAATCTTGGAGCCAGTTTGCACAGCCCTTTGGCAGGGGAAACGTTTAGCAGAGATGCTAGACCTTGCCCTGCTCATCAGAAAAACAAAGGCTCTGCAGGGTTTCTGCTTGAATTAGAGTTTGCTTTGTACTTGGAACCTCTTCAAGAGGCAACCTCATAGCAAGAACAACAAGTACACTTGTATATACTTGCTTTTCCTTTGAACTGGTGCACATTGGCGTGCATTCTTTCTTCCTAACCACAACAACAAAAATGCAAGGCAGGACCATGCCCATTTTACCGATAAGAACACTGAAGCTGAAAGTTAAGCAACTCACTCAAGGACCTGTAGACTCTGAGGACGCGGCCGGGACAAATCTTAAATGTGTTGTGCTACATGGGAAAAAAAAAAAGACTCAAAGGCCACATCTGGTATAATTTCATTTATGTGACATTCTAGAAGAAGCAAATCAATAGAGATAGACTAGATTAGTGGTTGCCAGGAGCTGGGTGTCAGGTCTGGTGGGGGGAAGCTGCATACACGGCGTACAAAGGGACTTGGGGTGACTGGGGTGTTCACTATCTTGATTGTGTGACAATGCGTGACTCTGCATTTTTCGAAACTCAAAGAACTGTAAACTAAAAGAAAATAGATTACTGTTATGTAAATTATACCTCAGTAAACCTGGGACAGAAAAATGGAGCCAGAGGTAAGGCCAGGGTTTTTTTTTATTCTGAATACAGGATTGTTCTGTCCATATCCTGCAAGTGTCCAAAGATCAAAGGAGAGCATGACACTGCTTGCTGGTGGGTTGGGGCCACTCTGGGCCCAAACTCTCTGCTGATCCTCTTGCCTACCGGCTGAGGGGACCCTAAGGAACCAAACTGAACAGGGCACAGCTGGCTTCTGGTCCCAGTTCCATCAACCCAAAGGATTCTAATACATCAAATAAGCAATCCCCAAATGAGCACTGGTCAATGACCTGCTCTGCCATTCAGTAGCTACCTGTCCTTGGGCAAGTTGTTGAACTTCTCTAAGCCATCTAAAATGTAAAATGAGAGCTTGGAACAGGAGACTCCGAGTTCCCTTCCAGGTCACACTTAACATTCTCTAATTTTTCAACCCCACACTTTCCTGAGATTTTGTTTGCTCAGTTATTACAAAGAAAAAATAAAGCCATTGCCCACCTCCCTAAATATCCCAGAGACTCAAGTGTACAGTAACAATGGATACATGACACTTATTTTAGTCCTTAAAGAAAACCATATATTCAAATGTATTAATAACTCCACTGGAACACCAATAGGCAAAAATAAGGATAGTGTGTGGGAAGTTTTCAAGCTCTAATACATATAGGTGTCCTCTACATATGAGCCAATACCATGTATTTAGCAAATCAAATATTAGAACACATGGTTTTAGTATGAAAACACTTACGAGGAACAAGTTTTAAATTTGATACTGTGCTAGATTCTTAAAGTCTGCTAATTTCCCACAGTGGTAATAATAAAAGTATTAATGACAGTAATAGTGATAACGAACATGTATTACTTACAATATGGCAGGCAGAGTTCTGGCCACTTTATATATATTACAACAGTTCTCTGAGTGGGTGCTTTTATTATCCTCATGCTCGCATGAAGAGAAGTAGCAGCTAACACCTATTGAGTACCTACTATGTGCTCAAAGTAGCATGTACTAAGCAATGTACATAAATTATCTCATTTAATCAAACAACTAATCTATGAGATAGCTCCACTATGATCCCCATTTTTAGGTGAAAAAACTAAGGTAATAGAGTTCAAGCAACTTATTTGAACTTATCCACCTGGAAAAGATCTACCTCTCTCCAAAGTCCTTGCTCTCCATCACTATCCTGTGTTGCCTCTCCATGGAGGACTTAAGTACATGCTGATGATGCTGTGACTCTCAGCACACCAAAACCAGACTTTCCTGCTGAGGCCATCCCAGTGGTTTCTCTGGAGTAAAGGGAAGACTTTTCTTAAATCTCTCCCTCAAGTCTCTCATTGTTGAGGGTCTAAAGCCTCCAAGAAACATGACCCTGCTGATAGCAGCAGCCGGCCACAGCCTGCACCTCTGCCAGTGCTAAGGTACCGTTCACACATCCCTGTGAGTGTCTCTGCTCACTGCCCTTGCCCTCCCCCAACCCTATCCACCATATTCACACTGAAAATCTAGGGGACTTTTAACCAACCAGCCATAAAGGAAAAACCAGTCACTTCTCCAACTCATTAACTCCATCTGGGAGGTATCAAGCAAGATGGATAAATGTTGGGTTGTCTATTTATTATAACCGATACAAACTTTTAATACTAATAACAGCTATTAGTTGATGGTCTACTAACTATCATAAAATATGTACTTCCTATGTTAAGGTCAGCTCTGATACAGAACTCCAGGTTTTAGCCCAGATTCTAAATATTGAGCAGTATTCATGTCATTTAATTGCCAAAATGTGGTCCATGTATAAATATTTCAAAATGGATATGTCCCCCAGATGTCTTCAGCAAAGAGAGCAGGCCTGTGTATGAGAAAGGAAAGGCACCCTTCTTCCAGCCCAGCCCAGCTTTTGCATAGCTCACAGTCAGAGCTGGAGGCAGGAACACACACCAAGGTGGGCTGAGCCCCTAAGCTGTCAGATGCCCTTCAACTCATTCAACAGAGACCCTTTCCAGTAGGTGCCAGGAAAAGTTCAGGTTTCTCTTTTTCAGACTAAGCTCTAGCTAATGCGGTGCATAGAGTTAAGAAGGTAGGCACTGTGGATGACAAGCATGGCCTGTGTGGTCTGGCTTAGGTTTCAGGGCCACCTCTAAGGATAAGAGCATGCCTGTGCCATTGGCGAGAGGCTGTAATAAGGAGCATTTCTCAGCAATGAATCTGACACAGAGTAAATATTAGATAAACATGAGTACTATCGAAGAAGTCAATGCCTTCAAATGTTCTACCTTACAAGCCTTACACTTTCCATCACTCCCAATGACCCATCTTGATGCCGCTTCTCACTGTACTCAAAAGATAAGCCTTTCATATGTCCCAATTGCTCTTTTGTCTGTCTAAATCTATCATCCCCATTCCTGACAGCCCCACAAGTCTCATTTTTATAGCAAACATTCCGTATTAAAAATCCAAACATAGTAGGACCTACCTTACATAATTTTAAAAAAATTTAATGTCCTATTTATATTAAAAGAAAATATTTTACATTGAATTAAAATGAATTTCAATATATAAATGTGTCTGACACAATTGCATTCAAAGAATAAAGTAAAATGAAGCAATCAAATGCTTGAACCTACTCATGAATAGATTCAGATGTAAGAGAGAGAAGAAAATATTCACCAAATATTACAGGTGTTTTTCTCCACACTGATATTGTATTTTGAATTCAAAGTAAAGTAGTGTTTTCACAGAGTCAGCATAACTGTAGTAGTTCCAAATGCAGACCAATGGAGGTGTATGTGTGGGCGACTGAATACTATAAGCGGCGCTGTCATCAATGGCGTGACTTTCCAGAACGGGAAACAACTCTTGGTAAAATTTGCAAACAAATCAAAAGGAATCTTCCTTCAAAAACATAATGGTTGCATTCCTAGGGAGTTTATTTGAAGTATACAAAACAATACTTTTGTGATTCAGCATTTATATTGAACGTAGAATTAGCTCCTAGACTCAGATCATGATAAATGAGTTTTTCGTCTACATGAATGTTTGCCCAAGCATTCAAGAATCAAACAGGATGCAGGATGATTCACTTAGTGGGACTATTCATGCACTACAGGGATGCCTAATGTCCCTGGCGCCTACTTACTGAATGCCAACGGTAACCTCCAATCATTGTGACACCAAAACCACCCTCGCTGTTTCCCAGAATGTCCCTAGGGGGCAGCACATCCCCCACTGAGAACCACTCGACTAATTCGAGGCCAAAATACTATGCAGACAAATCTAATAGAACCTTATGTGTATATTTGCTCTTGACATACTGCCAACATCCATAAGGAAGGAAATCATGTGGAGGCTTCTACCTGCAATTTTTATGGTATTTGGTGATAAAGCTGAAGTGTATACTCCTTAATAGTGGTTTGAACTCTGTGTATCTCATATACACACAAAGATGTATAGAACACATTCTGTCAAATGATCATCTTTCTAAATATCTTCCAGGGAACTTCTCCTTGCTCAAGGAGCAGTTCACTCCATTCCATTAAGCTCCCTCTACTTAAAAATAAATAGAGACCTTCAGGGTATTATGCTAAGTGAAATAAGTCAGAGAAAGACATCATATGATTTCACTCACATGTGGAATATAAAAAACTAATAAACAAACACAAACAAAATGAAACAACAAACCAAACCAAACAAAAATAAGCATGGGAGTACGAAAAAGAGAGTAGTGGTTAGCAGAGGGTAAGGGGCTGGGAGGATGGTAAAATGAGCAAAGGGGACCACTGTATGATGATGGATGAAAAATACCTTTTGGTAGTAAGCATGTTGTAGGCTATAGAGAAGTAGAAAAATAATGTTGTAAACATGGAACTTACATACTGTTATAAATCAATGTTGCTTCATTTTTTTCAATTTTTAAATAAATAAAGTATTATTGCAAGACATAACTCACTTGGATTAGAATGTTAGTGGTTAAATACATAATAATTAGAAACAGAGGGTTGACGAGATGGTGGAGGAGTAGGTGGACATGGAGCAAATCTCCTTCCATGGATGCATCAAGAATACATCTACAGATGCAGCAGTTCTCATAAAACACCAGCTGATGTCCATGACAACTGGAAAGAAATATGTGGATCCACACACAAGTCTGTAGGATGAAGGAAAGAAGAGAGAAGGCGAGAAAGCGGGACAAGACCTGCAGCTGAGGGTTGGGAAGCTGAAGCAGGGGAGATACCCCTGCATCCGAGGCAATCGGTTGGGACAGAGGGGAAACATTTGAGGTTATCAGAGAGTGAGGCAGCTGATCTGTGACACTCTGAATGGAGTGAGAACCACACAGACCATCCGTGCCATGGCCCTACATACCTCAAGACAGGAATGCAACTCCACCAGTGTGCACAGTGGCTGGGAGCTGGAGGCAGGGATGGCAGAGCAATCCCAGGGGGGAGCCAGGGCTGTTTTTGACTATGGGGAGATGGCCTGAGGAGATGGGAGGATGGAAATCCACTGTGGGGAATGCCTTTGGAGGAAAGTGGGTGTGGAAGCAGGGTGCTACTACTGAGTCATGGGCAGGGGCTGGAGTCATCACTATAACCTCTCTCCCCCGTACATGCTGGCAGCAGCAGATGAGCAGTAAAGAAAGACCCCAGTAAGAGTGGCCCTTTGAGTGCCTGATGCACTGAGCAAGTGAAGGATCAGCCAGGGAAGCCCTTTGAATGTAAGCTCCCAGAGGCTAGAAAAGAATCCTAATAGAGCCATATGTCCTGCGCTGGTGGCCTCTGGCTCTCCTGGTGCTGCCAGGGTCCCTGCAATCCAAGCAGCCATGCCACCTCCACATCTGGTCCTCTCTGGGGCAGACCCACGTCCTCCAGGGCAGCCTCAGGAGCAAATTCCTTTGGATGACCCACATGCAGAGGTGGGCATAAAATCACAATTGAGCTCCAGGTGTGGAGCAACTAAGGAAGAGAATCAAAAAACTTTCCAGCTAAATAAGCTGCAGATTAAATTCACAAGATCAATTAGGTAGACTCTGTGTCTTTGGAATATATAAAAGGACAATGAGTGTACCCAAAAAAGAAAACACTCTAGAGCTCTGCGAGCTGTGGACACTGGAGGCAAGGGCACACAGGAATAGGACCAGAGTCTGAGCTGTCCTCACAACAGGTCCAGAGATCAGCCCTCCCCAGCACTGGAGGGCCTCCTAGGGAGGGGGAGGTGGGCTGTGTCTTCTAGCTGGGGGAAAGGATGCTGACAGCTGAGACACAAAGAAAACATTTATTATTATTCTCATGTTTTGATTTGCTCTGTGGTTGATTCTGGCTTTTTTTCCCCTCCTCTTTTTTTTTTTTTTCTCTGTTGTTTTTATTATTACTGTTTCTATTTAGGCTTTGGGGAACATTTTTAAATCACACTTTCAATTTCTTTTACATATTTCTACTTCTACTTTGGCTTTCTGCAGTTCTTTGAGGTTTTTTTGTTTGTTTGTTTTGTTGGTGGTTTTTTATTTATTTATTTATTTCGGTTTTTTCTTGTAGCTTTTCGTTAATAGACATAGATCTTTTCTATACTTCTCTTTAATTTTGCTTTTCTATTTTTTCACCATTTCTATTTGTTTGTCTTGTTTTCTTTGCTTTATTTCTCAGTTGGCATTCTGCTTTGGTTTGTTTTCTGCTTTTTGTTTTGGTTAATTTTGTTTTTAATTGGTTGGCATGATTTTTTCAGTTTCCTTTGCTCACTGGGTCACTCTCTTGTACTTTGTTTTCATTGGTCTCTTTTGGTTTTGTTGTGTGTGTGTGTGTTCCTTTGTTTTTGTTTCTATTTGCCTGATTTTTCTTTTGCGATTTGTCTTGGTTTCATTTTTTGTTTCTTTTGTTTGTTTTAATCCACTTTATTTCCATGACAAACAGCTGTCATGTGGGATCTTGATTCCCCAATCAGATGCTGGGTCTGAGTCTCTGGGGTGGGAGTGGAGAGCCCAGGATTCTAGACCACCAGCAAACTCCTGAGTCACAGGTGCATTAATCAGGGAGAATGCCCATGAAGGCCTCCTCTTGAATCCAAGACCTGGCATCACCCAACTGCCTGCAGCACCTAGTGCTGGATGCCTCACCCAAACGACCAGCAAGATAGGAAAACAGAGCCAATCATCAGCAGACAGGTGGCCCATAGACACCCCAAAACACACAACCTCACAAGATCCTGCCCATCAGAGGGAAAAAACTTATCTTCTCCCACAAGAATGCAGGCACAAGTCCCTCCCAACCCAAAGCCTACATAAGCCCCTGGACCATCCTCACTCACTGAGAGCAGAGATCAAAAGCAAGAACTATGACCCTATAGCCTGGGAAAAGGAGATCTTAAACATAATAAGTTAGAAAAAATGAAAAGACAGAAAAATATTGTGCAGATGAAGGAACAAGGTAAAACCCCACAAGACCAAATAAATGAAGAGGAAATAGGCAAACTACCTGAAAAAAAGAATTCAGAGTAATGATAATAAAGATGATCCAAAATCTCAAAAACAGAATGGAAAAAATACAAGAATCTTTCAACATATTTAACAAGGGCTTAGAGGAAATAAAGAATAAGCCAACAGTGACAAACAACACAATTACTGAAATTAAAAATACTCTAGAAGGAATCAATAGCAGAATAACTGAGGCAGAAGAACGGATAAGTGAGCTGGAAGATAGAATGGTGGAAATAACTGCTGAAGAGCAGAATAAAGACAAAGAATGAAAACAATTACAGGTAGTCTTAGAGACTCTGGGACAATATTAAATTGAATGTGCCAACATTCAAATTATAGGGGACCCAGAAGAAGAATAGAAGAGATAGGGTCTGAGAAAAATTTTGAAGAGATTATAGTTGAAAACTTCTCTAACGTGGGAAAGGAAATAGTCAAGTCCAGGAAGCACTGAGAGTGCAATACAGGATAAACTCAAGGCGAAACATGCTGAGTCACATATTAATAAAACTAACAAAAATTAAACACAAAGAAAAATATTAAAAGCAGCAAAGGAAAAGCAACAAGTGACATGCAAGGGAATCCCCATAAAGTTAACAGCTGATCTTTTAGCAAAAACTCTGCAGGCCAGAAAAGAATGCCAGGGTACAATTAAAGTAATGAAAGGAAAAACCTACAATCAATATTACTCTATCTAACAATCATCTCATTCAAAATTGATGGAAAAACAAAAAGCTTTACAAACAAGCAAAAGTTAAAGAGAACTCAGCACCCCCAAAGTATCTTTACAGCAAATGCTAAAAGAACTTCTCTAGGCAAGAAATGCAAGAGAAGGAAAAGACCTACAAAAACAAACCCAAAACAATTAAGAAAATGCTAATAGGAACATAAATGTCAATAATTACTTTAAATGTAAATGGACTAAACACTCCAACCAAAAGACACAGACTGGCTGAATGGATACAAAATATATATGCTATCTACAGGAGATCCACTTCAGACCTAGAGACACATACAGACTGAAAGTAAGGGGATGGAAAAAGATATCCCATGCAAGTGGAAATCAAAAGAAAGGCAGTGTAGCAATTCTCATAGATGAAATAGACTTTAAAATAAAGAATAAAACAAGAGACAATGAAAGACACTATAAAATGATCAAGGGATCAACCAAGAAGAAGACATGACAATTGTAAATATTTATGCACCCAGCATAGGAGCACCTCAATACATAAGACAAACGATAACAAACATAAAAGGGGAAATTGACAGCAACATATAATAGTAGGGGACTTTAACAACCAACTTACACCAGAGATCATCCAGACAGAAAAGTAATAAGGAAACACAAGCCTTAAATGACACATTATGCCCAGTGGACCTAGTTTATATCATCAAAGCATTCCATCCAAAAGCATCAGAATACACTTTTTCTCAAGTGCACACTGAACATTCTCCAGGATAAATCATATCTTAAGTCACAAATCAAGCCTTGGTATATTTAAGAAAACTGAAATCATATCAAGCATCTTTTCTGGGCACAATACTATGAGATTAGGTGTCTATTATAGGAGAAAAACTGTAAAAACACAAACACGTGAGGTTAAACAACACACTTGCAAATAACAAAGACGTCACGGAAGAAATCAAAGAGGAAATAAAAAACTACCCAGATACAAATGATAATGAAAGCATGACAACCCAAAGCCTATGGGATGCAGAAAAAGCAGTTCTAAAAGGGAAGTTTACAGCAATACAATCCTACCTCAAGAAGCAAGAAAAACATCAAATAGACAACATCACTTTACACTTAGAGCAACTAGAAAAAGAAGAACAAAAAACTTCCCAAAGTTAGTAGAAGGAAAGAAATCATAAAGTTCAGAGCAGAAATAAGTGAAAAAGAAATGAAGAAAACAATAGCAAAGATTAATAAAAGTAAAAGCAGTTCCTTGAGAAGATAACCAAAATTGACAAACCATTAGCCAGACTGATCAAAAAACAAACAAAGTCTCAAATCAATAAAATTAGAAATGAAAAAAGAGAGGTTGCAATAGACAACCTAGAAATACCAAGTATCATAAGAGACTACTATAAGTAACTATATGCCAACAAAACGGACAACCTTGAAGAAATGGGCAAATTCTTAGAAAAGTATAACCTTCCAAGACTGAACCAGAAAGGAATAGAAATTATGACCAGACCACAGAAATTGAAACTGTGACCAAAAATCTCCCAAAAATCAAATGCGAAGAACCAGATGTCTTCACAAGCAAATTCTATCAAATGTCTAGAGCAGAGCTTATGCTTATCCTTCTCAGACTCTCCTAAAAAATTACAGATGGAGGAACACTCCCAAACTGCTTTATAAGACCATTATCACACTGATACCAAAACCAAAGATATCACACAAAAAGAGAAAATTACAGGCCAATATCACTGATGAACATAGATGCAAAAATCTTCAACAAAACACTAGCAAACAGAATCCAACAACACATTAAAAGGATCATATACCATGATCAAATGGAGTTTATCTCAGGGATGCAAAGATTCCTCAATATATGCAAATCGATCAATGTGATACACCATATTAGACTGAAAGATAAAAATTATATGATAATCTCAATAGATATAGAAAAAGCTTTTGATAAAATTCAACATCAATTTATGATTTAAAGAAAAAAAAACTCTTTAGAAAATAGACATAGAAGGAATCTACCTCAACATAACAAAGGCCATATATGGCAAACCCACAGCAAACATTCTCAGGACTGAAAAACTGAAAGTATTTCCTTTAATATCATGAATAAGACAATGGTGCTCACTCCCACCACTATTATTCAACATTGTTTTGGAAGTCCTAGCCATGGCAGTCAGAGAAGAAAAAGAAATAAAAGGAATTCAGATTGGAAAAAAAGAAGTAAAACTCTCACTGTTTGCAAATGACATAATACTGTACATAGAAAATCCTAAAGATACCACTAGAAAATTGCTAGAGCTGAAATTAGGAAATTAGGAAAGTCACAGGATACAAAATCAATACACAGAAATCCTTTGCATTCTATACACTAACAATAAAAAATCAGAAAGAGAAACTAAGGCGACAATCCCATTCACCATTGCAATAAAAAGAATAAAATACCTAGGAATAAACCTACCTAAGGAGACAAAAGACCTGTATGCAAAAAACTATAAGACTGATGAAAGAAATCAAAGATGACACAGACAGATGGAGAGATATACCATGTTCTTAGATCGGAAGAATCAATATTGTGAGAATGACTATACCACCCAAGGCAATCTACAGATCCAGTACTGTCTCTACCAAATTACCTATGGCATTTGCCATAGAACTAGAGCAAAAAATTTTACAATGTGTATAGAAACACAAAAGATCCTGAATAGCCAAAGCAATGTTGAGGAAGAAAAACAGCTGGAGGAATCAGCTTGCCTTGCTTCAGATTATTCTACAAAGCTACAGGAATCAAGACAGTATGGTACTGGCACAAAAATAGAAATATAGCTCAATGGATCAAGATAGAAAGCCCAGAGACAAATTCATGTGTCTATGGACACCTTATTTTTGACAAAGGAGGCAAGACTATACAATGGAGAAAAGACAGCCTCTTCAATAAGTGGTGCTGGGAAAACTGAATAGTTACATGCAAAAGAATGAAATTATAACACTTCCTAACACCACACACATAAATTAACTCAAAATGGATTAAAGACTTAAATGTAAGACCAGAAACTATAAACCTCTTAGAGGAAAACATTTGCAGAACACTCTGACATAAATCACAGCAAGATCCTCTTTGACCCACCTCCTAGAGTAATGGAAATAAAAACAAAAATAAATGAAAGAAACTTAATTGAAAATAAGAGCTTAAAAAAAAAAAGCACAGCAGATGAAAAGACAAGCCTTAGAATGGGAGAAAATAATTGCAAATGAAGCAACTGACACAGGATTAATCTTTGATAAATATAAACACACACACACACACACACACGGTAAATCACTTCATCTGTGTCCGACTCTTTGCAACCCTATGGACTGTAGCCACCAGGCTCCTCTGTCCATGGAATTCTCCCGTCAAGATTACTGGGGCTGGTTGCCATGCTCTCCTCCAGGGTATCTTTCCAACCCTGGGATTGAACCTTCATATCTTACATCTCTTGCACTGACAGATGTGTTCTTTACCACTGGAGCTACCTGGGAAGCCCATATATATATTTTTTATATATGTGTGTGTATACATATATATATATATATATGTATATTATATATATGTGTGTGTGTTATATAATATTGTGTATATTATATATATTATATATGTGTATACATCTATACATATATGGGCTTCCCTACTGGCTCAGTGGTAAAGAATCTGCCTGCCAGTGCAGGAAACGCAAATTCAATCCCTGGATCAGGAAGAACCCTCGAAGAAGGAAATAGCAACTCACTCCAGTACTCTTGCCAGGAGAATCCCATGGACAGAGGAGCCTGGCGGGCTACAGTCCATGGGATTGCCAAGAATCATACATGACTGAGTAACTAAACAACAATACACATACATATGTATTGTTATACACACACACACACACACACACACACACGCATATATATATAACTCAGCTGTGAGAAAGAAGGAAACTGCCATTCACAACAACATGGATGGATAAACCTGGAAGACACTATGCTAAGTGAAAGAAGTCAGACAGAGAAAGATAAATACTGTCTGATCTCAACTTATATACAAAATCTAAAAAAGTATAACTTGTAGAACCAGACAGAGGAACTGTGGTTGCCAGGGGTTGGGGGTAGGGGAAGTAGGAAGACATTGGTCAAAGGGTACCAAAACTGATGAGTATTTTCCAGGATCTAATGTACAGCATGCTGACTATAATTAATAATACTATATTGTAGACCAGAAGTTACTAAGAGAGTAGATGGTAAGCATTCTCATCCCCCTTTCCCTAAAAAATAGTACATGTGAGGTGATAGATGTGTTAATTAATTTGATTTTTAAATCATTTTGCAGTGTGTATGTACAGTAAATTATCACATTTTATACCCTAAATATATATAATTTTTATTTGTCAATTAAACTTCAATAAAGCTGGAAAAAAAATTTTTTAAAGCGTGGCCAAAACCAGAATGTTCTCTGACTTCCTGCCTGACATGAGGTCTCCTGAGAATGGAGCAGGACCCACATGGAGTCCCAGTGGAATGAAGGGTAGGAGATCAGGTGTCTAAAGAAATCTCTGTTCAGTAAAGGAAGAGAGATTTATTGGAGCAGCAGGACTCACTTCCAAGTGCATAAATCTCTGCTCTACCAGCTCAACACATGCCATATATCTTATGAGGAAAAACCCACATAGTACTCAGCTAGAGTCATAAGCAGAGCCCCAGACATTTCTCTCTCTTGCTATGTCTTCCTTCTGCCCCAGACTATTAGCTGCTTAAGCTCATGGACCTTTTCTCATTCAGCCCTGTGTCTTTATAACCTAGGACAGAACCTAGACAATAAAATAGGAGCCAGGGTAAACATTTGCAGAACTGAGCAGAAATAGAGGCCATGTGCAAGGGATCTGCCCTGCTGAGCGTGGTGGCATCTGTGGCTCCCACAGTCAGGCCACCATGACCTGAGCCTGTAGTCCCCTCCAACTGCCTTCCACCTGCTCTGGCCACCTCCTCCTTGGCTAGGCCCAGAGCAGTCCAGCCAACCTCAGTGCATGCCCTGCACTCCATACCAACCCAGAAAGCCAGATGAGAAAACTGGCACAACTCTTGAGCCCTCTAGCTCTGCCATCAGAATGACTCTTCTCTGCCTGGTTAGACCAGCACACAGGCATTTGAACTGAGAGGGTGGGGTAGGGGGCTTATCCAGCAGGGAAATAAAAGGCCTTTATTTAGAACCTATTAAACTCAAATCCCAATTTCATTCATCACCATGTAAGCCTTAGGACCCACCAAGCCATTACGATGTAGGTGAAAGAAAAAGGATTCAGAGATGACTGAAGTCTCTTCAAGAATCTGAAGGATAATCTGTAAAGGTTATGTAAACAACCATAATTTTAACCAAAACTTTTTAAACCTGTGAGGTCAAGCAAAAACAGACTGTAAGACTTTCAGAACCAGAATCTCTGCTGGCCTCTTTTATCTCTTTCAAAGACTTGTGATTGAAGAGCTGGAAGCAGGAGTTATAGCTGGCTTAAATTTGTGAAATACTGTCTAGAGATAAGGCAGAGGGATTTTGAAAAGAGATCGCACGAGTGTGAATTTTGCTTAGGGAGCTTGGACTAGCATGGACTATGGGGAGGGGAAGTAGAGAAAGGGACTGAAGAAAAGCAAGATTGACCCAAAAATGGAGTGGAGAACAGCTTGGTTTGGCTTCAGGAAGAAATCTGGAAGAGAATATAGTGAATCAAGGCACAGGCTCTGGAGTTAATCAGATGTGGTTCAGAAGCCTGGTGTCATCATTCAGTACCAGTGTGACCTTAGGTAAATGTCCTGACCTCCCTGTCTTGGTTTCCACTTTTACAGAGTGGAAAAATTACCGCAGTACCTGCTGCATACGTTGTTGTGAGGATTAAACAAAAAGATGACTGGGACTTCCCTGGTGGTCCAGTGGTTAAGAATCTTCCTGGCAATGCAGGGGACGTGGGTTCTATCCCTGGTCCAGGAACAAAGATCCCACGCGCCGCAGGTTAACTAATCCATGTGCCACAACTCAGACCTGATGCAATCAAATAAATAAATAAGTAAATATTAACAAATAAATAGAAGAATGACTGTAAAGTGCGCAGCTCCAGTCTGACAGCTAACACATGTTCCAGACAAGTGAAGACTGACCGTCCGAGGTTTTGTCCTGGCTCTATGGGTTGGGGCTGGAAAAGGAGGGAGGAGATTTAGAAGTGGAATCCTGTCACTTGGGAGTTTGTGTGAGTAGAGCGAAGTGTTAGGATGGGAGGATAAGAAATAATGAGACCCAAGAAAGACCACGGTGCTTTGAGTCAATGTGTTGAGATGAAGAATAAACAAAGCTGAGGCAAGAGCCTTCCTCAGAGTAAAGAAAGAAGTAGGCCTGGGCTGAACGGTTGGATTCAGGACATGGGACTCAAGTAGGAAGAAGGATTCCGTGAAACATGAGGAGGGGAAGAGGTGAAAGAATCAGCAGAGGTCCAGGCAGCCAGGAGGTGAAAAGGCAGGGCGAACAGGGTCACACTACAGGTCTAAGCAGAGAGGTCAGGATCTCAGAGTTCAGGGCATTAACAGCCAAAGATGAATGGCCCTAGGGCATGGTTGCTTATTCTGTTTGTGTTGACCAGGCTTTCAGATGCATGAGGTGAACAGAACCAGAGTCCCTTATCAAGGTGTCTCAGGAGGTAATTTCACAGAGAAATTGAAGAGTTGTCTCTCTTACATTTGCAGAAATGCTGAACTTAAGTCTTCCCCAAATTACTTGTATTCATTGATTAACCATATCAAGAAATTACAGCAGCATACACACAGACACACAACATACCTCCTCTGCTTTTAAATGATCATCTTCTCTCTTTTTTCAGTGGAAAAAAAAAAAAAAAAGATGTGGCTCCTTAAGTACTGAGCAAAGAAGGAGAATAAGACACAGAACTTGGCGCATGAACAAGGTGCAAGGTATTTTCCAGTTTTATATGCCAATATCTGATCACTAATCTGCAGAACTTTAAAATGTCAAAATATAGAATTAATTGAGCACCTCTTGCATTTATAGAACCACTGAAAGTATATGCTAGATGAAATGGCATAAGAATAACTTAAGTCCCAAGATAATAGTCACCAAGTGGTGGACCAAGGGTGTAAGATGGTACAGCATTCAGACTTCTGCACTTTCCAATGTCTAAGTCTTGCCCACTGCCTTGGAGGAAGTGGACACTGGAAATCTACCGAGTCACCACTGGGAGCAGAATTGAATCTGTACAAAGTGAACTCAAAGCAAAGAAGCTATCAGACTATAAATTATTTCTACAACATGCTTTCCCCTCATTCTCAACCAGATCTACAGGAATCTATAAAGATCCCTTTAAAAAGAAACTCCCAGAAAATGAGCTATATCTTAACATGGTCATGAATGGAAGCAGTGTGGTACAGAAGTTAAATGCATGGGCTTCAGAGTTAGGTAAGTGAGGTCCAAGACTAGCTCTAGTGTGTGTGTGTGCATGCAGTCGTGTCTGACTCTTTGTGACCCCATGGCCTGTACATGACTCCTCTGTCCATGGGGATTCTCCAGACAAGAATACTGGAGTGGGTTGCCATGCCCTTCTCCAGAAGATCTTCCAGATCCAGGGATCAAACTCAGGTCTCCTGCATTGCAGGCAGATTCTTTACTCTGAGCCACCAGGAAGTCCCAAAGCCTAGCTCTGCTGAATGCTAAATCTATGACTTCTCTATGCCTCTGTTGCTCATCTACAAAATCAGGATGATACTTGTACCTCCTTATAGGGGTAGAGGCAGATTATATGAGACAATAATGAACAGAGCTTAACAGTGTTAATGTAGACTGCATGTTTGCAACATCAGTTACTATTAATAACACTTGCTGCAATTGGTCAACACCCTCAGCTCCTTATTCTTTCCTATTTTTGTCTCATTGGGACTCTCCCACACTGGCTCCAGGCTTGGCTGGTGGGACATTAGTGAACAAGACCAAGTAGAGGATGATTTGCCTTTTTGGATGTACTTGACCTTGCTGCTCTGCTGTATCCTTGAAAACAGAGGTTGAGCTGCTGGAGGATGAGAACTAGGAACCAGCGAGAGTGCTCTCAGTCATCCTGACTGAGCCAATTCTAGACCAGGCAGTACTCACCAACTCCGCATACATAAGCAAATCTAACCTAGAGCCCCAGAGCACACACCCAAACTGCAGCTAACCTCAGAAGCATGAACTAGTCTAGCAGACATCAGCCAGGTCAAATCAACTAAATTCCACAAACTCCTGAGATACATAAATCTGTATCATTGTGTGCCACTGCGGTTTTGTTTGTTACAATATTGTTTCTTACACAGCATCATTGTGGCAATAGATAACGGATACACCATTATTATTAATGTATTAATGTTATTGTTACTATTATAATCATTACTCTTTAGAGGAGCACAAGAAGGTCCCCCAACCCCCCGTGCCCTCTGTAACTGTCACAGGCAAAGCATCTTTCTCACAACCTGCTGTTCTTTCCAGAGAAAGAAAAGTATTAGACAAACCGAGCAGGTGGCTGCTGCTTCAGAACTTTTTGCCTTGTTTCCCTGACAGGTTGCTGCTAATGATGCTATTATTTTTCTTGTGAGTGGAAATACCCATGACAGTATTACCCCACAGGCTGCTCTGATGAATGGTTAATTAGTTTAATTAGTGACGAGCCCTTCTTCCATCAACTTAGATTCTAGCCTTATATGTTCCCACAGGGACTTTACAGTCCTAGGTCCTAAGAGTGCTTGTAGGAGACCTTCAAAATCAAAAGCACTAGATGGAATGTGTCCTCAGGGCTTCCTGCCTTCCCTTTCAAATAATAACAGGTAGCATTTACTCTGTGCCAGGCACTACGTAAGCACTTTATGTGCATTTTCTCATTGATTCCTCACAAAAATCTAAAAAGCAAGGACGATTCTTATCCCTAAAGTATATATGAGAAAACTGAGACTCAGAGACATAATGAATGTTTCTGAGGTCACAAAGCTAGTAAGTGACATAGCTGGCACTAAAATCCTAGTCTGTCTGATTCCATTCTTGTTACTGCTGTAGGTGCTGTTTCCCTGGCCCTAATTACACCCTCTCTCTCCAGCCTGGTGCTCTTCTCCTCTGTCCCCCCTAATATGCTTTGCTCTCATAAGAAACCCCAACACCAGCCCCTAGTTTTCTCACGTGCCTGTAGGCCACTGTGCTCGTTTCCCCAAGTTATATGCATTTCATGCCTCAGTGCTCAGGAGAATTAGCTTAATTGTGATAAAGAGCAATTCTGAAGAATAGTAGATTCAGCCAGATGGAAGATTTTTAATTCAGCTCTTATGAAAATGAAATCTGGAGGTCAGCGAAATAGCATAGTATGGGCTCCCCAGTCATCAAGAATAGGGTCCCTTCTCTCTTGTTGCTCCACAGTATCGACATTTCTGCCTCAAAGTCCAATATGGCTACATGAGCTCCAGACATCACATCTACATTCCAGCCAGCAATGTGGAGGAAATTGGAAGAGGGCATGCTTCTTTTTCCTAACATCTTTTCTCATATTTTATTCATTGACCCTTTACCTCTTTATCATTTCATTCTTCCTGTTTTTCTCTACCCTGTGGCAAGCTGGTCCATTCCTCTCCACTCTCCACTTTTTATCACAGCCTTCTACAATCTCCCTCTGATCTTGAGAATGGTAACAGGAGTATGAGCAACATGGTAAAGAGCAATCTCGGATCCTTTTGCACCCAAAAAGCAAGACATTTAGCAATTTACAAAAGATTTCACTGTAATTTCAAGCAGGATGCCCAAAGCAAATCATTTTCATCCCAACTGTTTGTTAACTTTCCCTCTTCTCTTTCATTCTTCTTTCTAAACCCTCTCAAAGCTGCATCACTGCATGTCTGCTTCAGGAGTTTCAATTTGCTCTGGTTACCCAGGAGAAGGCAACTGAGTTAGAGAACACTTGCTACTCCCAGAGATTAGCCCCAGTGTGGGGACTGCTTCTCCTGTGCAGACACCCACTATAAACTCAGATTCAGTTAAGCCACAGCATGCATTGAAACAAATAACCTCCTTCTAATTGTGAATCCATTGTATCTGTTGAAGTCATCAAGAACGTTCAAAAGTGTTCCTTCTTTTATTATTTTTCTCTTATCTAAAGGCAATTTGACACTTACAACATGTCTTCCCTTGTTCTCAGTAGGAATGATTCTTCCAATCTGGACGGTGTTGAGCCACCATCTTGCTGAGGCTTTGGGAACTGATGAATCATGGAGATTGAGAGGGAAGTCAGAACTGTGAGAAAAGTGAGTAATTAGGTTGGGCCCCGAGAACACCCAGAAATAAGAAATCAACCTAGATCCTAATGTTAGAAGCAAGGCAAGCTAGACAGGGAGCTAATAGCAGTTAAATATGCTGGGACCTCAGGACAGAAATGCAGGGAGATGACCAGAGCTCAAATTGGCAATTCATCTCTCTTCTGTTGCATGGTTCTCTGGACAGACACTGTCCCACAGAAATGTAACACAAGTCCTGGATATCATTTAAAATCGTCTTGTAGTCATGTTTCTTAAAGGTGAAATAAATAAGAATATGGTTTATGGAATAAAATATATTCAAAATACTATAATTTCAAAATCTAAACCAATATTATTTAAAAAAATTATCTCTGAGACTTCTTTACATTCTTGTTTTATATACTATGTCTTCAACATCTGGTGTGTATTTTACACTTATGGCACGTGTTTGAACCAGTCTCATCCAAAGCTCAGTAGCCGCATACAGCCAATGAGAGCTATGTTGGACAGCGAAGGTCTAGACCTACTCTGCTGAAAGCCGGCTCTAGGAACCAGCACCATCAACAGACACTTGGGAGTTTGGTGAAAACTGCTGAATCCGGGAACCTGCATTTTAACCAGATCTCCAGGAGATAGGCACATATGAGTTTGAAAAGTGCTACCACAGACACAAGCAGAAGTCTTTAGAAGAAAGTGCTTTGTGACAAATGTTTAGGAAGGTCTGAGCATCACTAAAGAAGGGGGCAGGGAGGCAGTGCAAAACGGGCTTACTCAACTCTGGCAGGTTGCTCAGAGGAAAACAAGGAAACTATCACTACAGTCGAAGAACAAATAGCTCCAACTCGAGTGATTTAAAGAAATAAAAGACTGACCACATTATATTTTCCACAGCTGCAGGACCCTGCACTCAGCCTGAATAAAATGGCTTAAGATGATGGTGTCTAAAATGGCTTAAGATGATGGTGTCGCTGACCTACCTCCTTGCCAAGGCAGAACCTATAGATAGAGCCAGGGAATATTGCAAGCAGAATCACCGCTTCCCCCAAAATAGCTCCCTAGCAGCCTGCCAAGGTGGCTATAATTTTTACCATTTGAATTACACTTTAGAATTGAGGTGTTATTTTCAGAAAGCCCTAGGCAACATGACATACAAAGCTCATCCCTAGAAAGGGGTTCCCCGTATAGGTTTACTTGCAACCGGATCGAGAATCTGCTTAGAGCACACATGCAGGAGGAAAGGAGCAGAAAGTCGATGCCTTGACAGGAATAGGAGGAAATGGTTTGAAGAAAGAAGCAAGTAATGAATGACCCCGAGGAAAGACAGCGGGCATGTAAAGAAGCACGAGTGGGGAATCAAACACAAATTTCACAAAGCTGCGCTTTACTTCACTGTGAATCACCTATATTATTGCCAAGGACAAATCTGAGTTAATCCCCCTAGTTGAGAGGATACTGGGGTGAACAGAGAAGCTTCTACTCTGTCAGGGGTAGCCCCCACCCCTGGCTGGTGGGCAGTGTTCAATACACGTGTGTGGAGTCAAGTGATGATGCTGACACTGGGCACCAGAGATGGAGAAAAAAACAGAGGCCAAGATGGGTCCAGGGAGCATGGAGCAGAAAGAGTCAGGCGAGGCCATGAAGAAAATATGACGTGGGTGTTTGGATCACCTGCGTGCATGGTGGTGGCCAGAATGACGCTCTCGCGTGTCCGGAATGAGAGGGTGACGCTGTGTTGACCCACGGCCAGGTGGGCACAGGAAGCTGGTTGCCCTTTGGGTCCTTGGCCACCATTAAAGGTGAGTGCCCAGGAAGGGTCTGGACGTAAGACTTCCCTAGTACACATTTGTCACCAGCGGCCAGAAGGAGAATCAAACAAACACCGCTGTGAGTAAATCAGTCACTGTTTGAGCAGGTGCCCTTTTCCGAATGAAATTGCGTGTGTTATTTTTAATATCTCTTGTCCATCTGCTCTGGTTGTTTCCTCTGGCCCAAATTGGAAGGCTCCGTCGCGCTACCTGGACGGAGATTTGACCATGCAGTCACCTTCGCCTAGCTGCAGGGATGTGCTTGGCTTCTCTGATACACAAACCCCAGGAAGTATAAATAGAAATGTTGCTTTTATTTGTAGACTTAATGCTTATGGGGAAGCTGGCTCAGAGGCATAAAAGCTTACCTCTTCCAATTCACTGAACTTTGGGCCCATAATTCTTGCAGTTCAGAAAATTAAATAGAGGTCAGCAATTTATGCCTAAGGTACCGGAGATGGAGAGCCTGAGCAGGGCTATTAAACCCAGCAAATGTGCTTATGTGTTTTCAATTTTCTCATGTTGTTTCTGCCGGGGTCTTCCACAACAAAATTGCTGCTGCTTTATGGACTGAAAAACCTCAGAGTGAGAGACAGCTTCTCTTTAGCACCTCTGCCAGAATGTCAGGGCAGATTCTGAGCCCAGGCAGCCCTTAATCAGGAGGTCTCTAGGGAGCCCAGTTCCCAGGATATAGATATGCTACCGTTAGCATCAACATCTATCTGTTCCCAAATGCCCCAGAGGGCCAACCTGTGTTTATTAGGTGTTCTATAATATACCAAGGACTACTTACTTCATTTTATATTTGGAGATTTTTTAAAACTGACTTGTGTACTTCCCACGCTTCAGTTGGAAAGAAGGTCCTGGGAATTATGTAAAGAGAAACACGGACACCTGGAACCCCTAAGCAAACTTGGATATCAGCTGTTTGTTAAACAGCAACCTTAGCAAATCCTTGTAAGGAACTCCTGGAAATTCTAGAAAGGAAAGCTGCTTTCCTTTCCTCTACCTTAATAAAGGTAGAACAGTAACCAGTGTGCTTGAGGAAATTCACTGAAAATCTAGATTCTTTGGGAAAACTTGAAAAGGGCAAAAATAGCACTTCAAGAAACGTGATCAGTGTGATATCCCCAGCACCTACAAAAGGTTCTCAATAAACAGTGATTGATTCTCTGACTATAATTCCAGGCTTCCACCCATCTTGACATCATGCTTAAAAACATGCTGAACATTCTAATGCCCAGACACAGCCTTTTTCAGATTTCATCCTTTTTCAGAAAGTCGGGCATCTTGCAGCCTTAGGCTTTGACACAATACACTGAAAACCAATGATGGCGAACCTCGAACATCCCACGGATCAAGCTGGACTAACTTACATCAATAGTAATGCAGAGCTACTGGAAGCAGGCAGGATCCAAGTTGGATCCGGTCTGCCTGCCTGCTGCTAGGACCATGTTGGTGTGAATATTCCTGTTTACATCAAAAGAGCTTCATATTTGCTTGGCAAATAATTCAATACAAATTAGAACATTCAGTTCCAGTCTGGCCTGGGAGCCTCATGTAGACAGAGCTAAAACTTCAGTCGTCTTTTATGAACTACCAAAGTAGCCTAAGATATTGGGCCTAAGGAGACTTTTATGTGGTCATAGAATTGATTCTCCCAGTTGGAAGCAAGAAGTAGAAATGCATGAAAGTGCAGAGAAAAGGAAAAGGGAAAAAAATATGTACAAACTCCTTTAAGCTCTGTAAAACTTTGGATTCCAGTTCTTAGACCCTGTTTTTCATACCAATGCAATCCCAATAGCTGAGACAACTCCATGAAATATAGACCCCCTAATATAGAATCATGCACTTTTCCAACTCTAATTTTATGAATAAAGAAATTAAGATCCAGAGATTTTAAGTGACTTGTCCAAGATAACAGAACTGCTTGGTTCTGTATCACAGTCTCAGCCTCTTTATACCTACCACAGGACAGTTTAAGAGGGAAAAGGGAAGTCTCCGTAGCTCTCTAAAGATGGCAATGAGCCTTAAGCTTCACAGGTTTTACAGCTGCTGACTTAAGACAGAGTTCAACACCTGAGAAAAGAGTGAAGATTTTATTTCTTTTAAATGGAGTTGTGATTCCTAGGCCTGGCCACCTCACATCCCCAGGGATATCTCATCTCCAGGACTTCGGATGGCAGCAGGGACTATACTGATCCAGTTCTAAGAACAGGTAGCTCACGAGTCTCTGATGAATCGTGAGCCTCACCTTTTAACACAGCGCATGCTATGTGCCCACTTACAAATATGAAAGAGCAAAATTTCCAGAATGTGTGTGATGTCGTTGAGATTTTTCAGCCAGTTCTGTGCATCAAGCTTCGGAATCTCTCCAGCCTATTGGTATGACTTCTCCTGGCACTAAAGAGGGGATTAGAGAAGAAAAACTCTAAAGAAATATGGTACAGATGGCAAAAATCGGGGAGAAAGGAAAAGAAAGAAAACTTGGCCTTGAGAGAAAGTAAGTAGCAACATGGATGCAAACATGCCGATTAAAAAGACAAGTGGCCATCTTGCAAGGTTAAAAAAAAAAAATCTGGTGATGGATCACCATGCCGGCAAATGTTCCACGGTATTGAAAACAGAGCTAGCCACAAAATCATTTTTTCTCCAGGTTTTTTGTTTGGGTTGGAGAATGCAACATCAAGGGCACATTTGGAGGAGATGTGTGTGGTGAGGGAAGGCAGAACCCTAGCTCTTGCAGCAGTTCTCTTGGGCTGATAGCTGTTCTCCTTCCCTCATCCTCCCCCCAGTACCCTCCCCTCACCCCAGGAGAGAAGAACATGCCATACAACTTTATATAACTGACATCCCCAGCACTTTGAAGATCAGACCTCAGTGAGTTCAGCAGCCAGGAGGTCAGATCCAGCGCATTCTCTGATTGACTGCTTTCCCTGGTTAACTGCAGGCTGGAAGCAGAGCCTTGGATAGGCTTCTACCCACAGGGAGGTGTGTCCTAACACTTGGAGGAAGGTCAGAGAGATCAATCTCTGGCTCCTTCTGAGACTTTCGGGGACACTCTTAGAATGAAATGGGCTGCTGGCCTCACTCTCTCACTTCTGTTTCTATTATCTGTTTTTTCCCCACCTGATTTTTCTCAAACATACTCCAGCAAAATCGCTTTTGTCCCAGTTCTAAGTCATACACCAGGGAAAATCTAAATTCCCTTTAATTCTCTGGACTGCATTTCAACAAGTATTTATAGAGTGTCTACTATGTACAGATTGCTGTTCTAAGATATCTTGGATATTATTAAAAAAAAATAATCTGCCTTCAAGGAAACCTCTAGTAAGCAGAATAAGTTATTATGGCACTAAGTGAATGAGGGTATGTTTAACTCAGGATATCAGAAAGGAAGGATCAATAAAGTCTTCATGGGAATTTGAAGGACAGTAGGATCTTGATAAGGGAGGTTGGGGAAAGAGTATTCCATGGTATAGGCACAGCAGAAGACACTTAGAGGGGGAAAGTGTGAAGAGCCCTGCCTGGAGGAAGCACAGGATACATGGAAGATGTCAGGGCAGTACCTCCAAAAAGGTAGGCTAGAGCTAAAGCCAGTAGTCTTGAATGTCAGACTGAGAAATTTGTACTGGGAAAGAAGGGAAAGCTGGTGCTGTAGAGGCTAAATCAAATCAATCCAATGAAACAAAGAAAAAGATAGTTATGAATGAGAGCATGTCTAAAAGTCCACTTGAAGGGACAAATTGTTACTTTTCTTTTCATTCAGTGTTTCATTCAATACCTCCTACGGTGCTGAAGAATGGAAAGAAAACCAACATTTGGGCCAGATAGAGCTCTATTCAAGTAGTGATTCTACACTATTTAGCTCTGGGCCTTTGGGCAAGTCTTGGGTAACTACTATGAATCTGCTCATCTCCTAAGATATAAGAAACATCACATTACCCTCCTTTTCCAAGTCAAATTAAATCTCCTTCTGTATGTTTGCTAGCAAACAAGAAATGAATTCTCTATCATCGGTGGGGGTAGACGAAGATCAGTGGAAGAGCTGCCCCTTCACAGGAGCATTCAGAATCTCAGAAGACTGGTGCAACCACAGGAAAGGGGAAAGATCTCTATTCTTTAGATCATCTCAGCATATTGACTTCTTAACATCTGAGCCCTCAGGGTCCACTGAATGTGGAAGGTTCCATCTCCCCCAGCTACGCTTGTGTTTTGCTTAAAGTTTTACTTTCACTTTAGGTTTGAAGGATTTGTTAACAAAAGAAATCACTCATTACACATATAAACAATTTCAATGTTTTATAGAAGATTATTTGACTTAATTTCAATATACAGTCATTAAAAGAAAAGAAATAGAAACAATAGAGAGAAGTAACAGCATGTACATCACAAAATTGGGCCAACCAACATACAGTGCAGAATTAAACAGCCCTGAGAAGTCCCTTGTTAACAGCAATCTGGGGTCCCAATTGGGAAAGGGTCTTGGGCAGTGCATCCACCTCATGGGTGAAACTTCAAATTGCAGTTTTGAGGGCTCCCACTTAAAATCTCAGGCTGTGCAAAAAATGTACCTCTGGTTTTACTTTAAACTGTTTGCAATTCCATTTGTTTCACCTTGTCGGTCATAGGATTTTGTTAGACCCTGGGGTTGGCCAGACCTCCAGAGGCTCAAAAATTCCAAAACCCACTTCCTTTCCTATCTAAAGTGCTGCCTGACCTGCCTGCTTGCAGGTAGGCATGGAATCCAGTCAGAGGCCTGCTCTCCTGATTCTGAAGCCTGAACAAGACTTCCTCTATTTTAATTTCCCTAAGAGCTTGGCATGTTGATCTCTGATGATAGGTCCTGAAACATGGCAGTAGTGACCAACTGTCCTGGTTTTCCCAGGACTGAAGGGGTTTCCAGGATGCAAGGCTTTCAGTTTTCAAACCTGGAAAGACCAGAGCAAATTAGGATGAACTGGCCACCCTATCTGGCACTCTATGTCCAGATCTGTGGCATTCACCTGTCCCCAACCCCACCAGAGACTCTGGTCTAACCAGAGCTCTATCAGGGAGTAGGATAGGGCCAACAGATGTGGAAGAACTTGCTACTAGCTTCCCATCTATGTCTCAAAGCCAGTTCTACTTCTTTAAACCGAAGTCCTAAACTGGGTGAGGAATTTCTTCTGAATCTCTGGCAATTTCTTCTTCCTTTTTTTTTTTTTTTTATTTGAGGTGAACCAAAAACTCATCAAACAACCCCAGAAGCAAAGTTGTCCAGAAGTCTAAATATACAGGCTTGACCATTCAAACCTGCAGGAGAGAGGAAGAAGATATGAGGATAAAAGGAAAAGAACAAATCATCCTTTTGTTCCTCTGAGATGAGTCAGTCATTGAGCCAAATACAATATGTCCTGTACAAATATAGCACATGCAATGTACCAGGCTCTGGGGCTGGTGCTCCATGTACATCAGGGGAAAAGATGGCAGGCCTCTCCTCATTGAACTGACATTCTATCATTATCCTGAAACAAGAAAGAAGCAGGGGGTAAAAAGATTCAAAAAATTATTCAGATGCAAGTGACTTAGACAAGCCTACTAGAGCCATCATAGGGTCAAATGTGTTGTAATACACACAGGACCCTCACTACAGAGCTGTCATGCAGGAAGCTGCCCAGTATAACCATGGGGGTACCTCTGACTCTCTGGACTTGCTACAAACTGTTCCTCTTTGACACTTCCTTCAGTTTCTACCAGCTTTACTTATTTATTTATTTGGCTTCATTGGGTCTTAGTTGCAACACACAAGATCTTCATTGCATCATGCAGGATCTTTGTTGCCGAGCACAGACCCTTTAGTCGTGGCTTGCGGGCTCCAGCAGTTGCACACGCAGGTTCTTAAACACTGGACCACCAGGGAAGTCCCAGGTTCTGCCAAACTCTTGCTACATTTCTGAAGAGTTTTTAGATTTACTAGGCATCATGACCAGATTCTTTTATATATATCATCTCTTATTATTCCCATTTCACAGGGGAACACTCTCTGGCTGTAACAGCAATCAGTTAAGTTCACACACTTAGACCAAGAATGAGAATGTGAACCCATTTCTTCCAGCTCCAAGCCAGTGCTTTTCCTCATGTCACATTGCCTCCTGGCAGCTCCTTTGAGAGACTGCTCACCTTTCCCACTGCTCTGGGGCTCTCAAGTCAGAGATTGGTGTTATAGCTGCAGAGGCTATGGGCCAAAGGCAGGGCAGATGCATTAATCAGGGGAGGCTCATGGCCATCTTAACACAGTGAGAATTATTTCTCACCACAGAATTCTGACAAGGAGCCACACAATCAAGTTTTTTTCTGAATCCTCTAGGGTTTTGTTTTTTGTTTTTTTCATCTGCTGCATTCAGCTTGCTGATGGGAAAAGAGAAAAAGCCCAAAGGATAATACTGGGGCTTCTTAAGGGGCTAACCTTGGAAGTGGAGTGATCAATTTTGCCCATATTCTATTGGCCAGAACTCAATCACATGGTCACATCTAATGAAACAGGTGCTGGGAAATGTAGTGTGGGTGTACATGCATGAGGAAAAGGCAATGGGGTTTAGTGAACACAGAGTAATCTTTGCCAGAGTGGGGAAGAATATTTGAATGGCAACAATGTGGTGGAAATACTCAACTCTTGAAAAACTCCATCCACAAAATGGAGGACTCCAGAGGTATTTTCTTTGCAAGGTTATTGCAAGGACTAGAGGAATGTATACAGAGCTCCACAGTCAGTATAAGCCCTTAGTCAACAGTCACAGAGGAGAGGCAAAGGGTATAATGAGGCAAACATGACCCTGAGTTCCCCTCACCAGCTTGAAGTCACTGGGCAGGTTTATAATCTCTGTGAGCATGGAACTCCATCTCAAAAGCGTGGATCCTAGTAGCACATCTATACTCGTGAGAATAAGAGGGAAGATTATTTGAAATAAGAACTATCTCAAAAGCCCAAGATAACGGTGCCAACTTGCATTCAGAGAAAGAGTCTGTGAACACACAATAAACACATTGTTGGTAAAAGACCAGAGAAGCACTTGGCGAATGCTTGCATTAAGAAGTATAACTTTCAGAAAGACCAGTACCTCCCTCCCAAAAGCTACCTTGGTAACTTGCAGTGGGCCTGTACTACATGATCTATTTTTGGAAAATTGCCAACAGCTAGGATTTTCTAAGTTTTGATCTTACTTTAAAGAAGATGGCAGTGGTTCTCAAACCTGACTGTGTATCAGGATCATCTGAGGAAATTTTCAAAAATACAGAAGTAAGAACCGGAAATCTGAACTGCTTCAAGTTTTCCAGCTAATAATGAGATAGCCAGATCGGCACTGTTCTATTAACCTCATTAAGAACCTCTATCCTAATTTATTAAAAGAAATCCTAAACATCTTTTTGACATACCTATTTATCCACCTTATAATTTATTAAATAAAGTAGAATTCCACTCTAACATGTTATAGCTTTTAGAGTGTTGAACAACACAAGCAAATGCACCATAATGTGAATATAAACACTTTAAACTTGACAGACAAATGCTTAAATGAAGACACAGAGTGGATCAGAAAGCAGAAAAGTTTTATTTGATTGAGTGATTGATTCATTCACTCATTCAACCAATCAGTTAGCAAATTATTATTGAGCCATTTGCCAGGTACTGTGCTAGACTCTAAGAATATAAAAATAAATATTTCCTATATTTCCAGAAGACAAGGAAAGGAAAGCTACAATCAAGCTTGCTTCCTAAAAGTACCCACCAAAATGCTTCTGAAATTTGAGGCCTGTAACATTTATTAACATCAAGGCTGTATATTGTCACCCTGCTTATTTAACTTCTATGCAGAGTACATCATGAAAAACGCTGGACTGGAAGAAGCACAAGCTGGGATCAAGATTGCCAGGAGAAATATCAATAACCTCAGATATGCAGATGACACCATCCTTATGGCAGAAAGTGAAGAGGAACTCAAAAGCCTCTTGATGAAAGTGAAAGTGGAGAGTGAAAAAGTTGGCTTAAAGCTCAACATTCAGAAAATGAAGATCATGGCATCCAGTCCCACCACTTCATGGGAAATAGATGGGGAAACAGTGTCAGACTTTGTTTTTCTGGGCTCCAGAATCACTACAGATGGTGACTGCAGCCATGAAATTAAAAGATGCTTACTCCTTGGAAGGAAAGTTATGACCAACCTAGATAGCATATTCAAAAGCAGAGACATTACTTTGCCAACAAAGGTCCATCTAGTCAAGGCTATGGTTTTTCCTGTGGTCATGTATGGATGTGAGAGTTGGACTGTGAAGAAGGCTGAGCACCGAAGAATTGATGCTTTTGAACTGTGGTGTTGGAGAAGACTCTTGAGAGTCCCTTGGACTGCAAGGAGATCCAACCAGTCCATCCTAAAGGAGATCAGTCCTGGATGTTCTTTGTCAGGACTGTTGCTAAAGCTGAAACTCCAGTACTTTGGCCACCTGATATGAAGAGTTGACTCATTGGAAAAGACTCTGATGCTGAGAGGGATGGGGGGCAGGAGGAGAAGAGGACAACAGAGGATGAGATGGCTGGATGGCATCACCGACTTGATGCACAAGAGTTTGAGTGAACTGGGAGTTGGTGATGGACAGGGAGGCCTGGCGTGCTGCAATTCATGGGGTCACAGAGTTGGACATGACTGAGCGACTGAACTGAACTGAACTGAACATTTTATTAAGAGCCAGTACAGCTCCATGAGACCATACTCCTACTCTCTTTACTGGAGGTAACTTGTTAACTCTGCTTTAAAAGTCTGTTTAAGTGTGCTAGTCTTTTGCTCTCTTTCCTATGACCTGAGTACCAGCTGATGAGAACTAGCGTGGCAGCCTGACGCCTGCACTCCTGGCCATTGGGTGTTAGTGCACCGTGTTGCAAATGCTCCCCCTCAAAAAGGATACTGTGAAGTGAAGAAGTGAAGTGAAGTCACTCAGTCATGTCCAACTCTTTGTGACCCCATGGACTGTAGCCCTCCAGGCTCCTCCATCCTTGGAATTTTCCAGGCAAGAGTACTGGAGTGGGTTGCCATTTCCTAACCAGTGCTAATCAGAGTTGAGTGTGTTCTGCAGTGGGTGTGGCTTATCCATCATTTACTCTATGTCTGCCATTTGTCTTTTTGTTTTTTGCCATGCAGCTTGTGGGATAATAGCTCCCCATTCAGGGATTGAACCTGGGCCACAGCTGTGAAACCGCTGAGTTCTAACTGCTGAACTGACGGGGAATTCCTCCATTTGTTTTACGTTTGTAGAGCAACCACTTTGACCCATAATAACTGAGGAAATGTCTGCAAATGATAGTACTAGAAAGAAAAACATGAGAGTCATATGGTGAATGTCAAAAGGTAAGTTTTGTAGGAGCTTAAAAATTCTTCAAGAAAATGATCATAGATAAGAAAAGAGAGGGTAAAAGTCAGCAGGCAAGAGACTGATGGGAGTCCTTTGACATTTTGAGGGGCCTAAACCATCACCATCCCCTTAGAGGACTAACAGACAATTGTATGAATGGGGCTGAAGGATCACAGCAGGTCATAGACTCAGACAAGCTGGAGGGTAGAGAAGAGCCATTTGCCCAGTGTACAAAGAAGGGAATGTAATTCCACAGGAACTGTACCACAAATAACTTATTGCACTGACTCAGTTAAAGCTCCCTTTTCCAAGGGGACATCAATACTGCCAAACTGGGTAGGTATTTTGTTCTTTTATTTCTCCTACTGAATCAGAAGCTCTTTCAACAAGAGATTCTGTCTCAGTCATGTTTGACTTCCTTAGAAGTCTCCTATAAAGTCATGCCAAAAAATTTTTAATGAATGAATGAATGGATTTCTAATTGAAACAAACCACTCACCATCTCTGACATGCTACTGTTGTGTGTAAGAGGGTCTCCAATTGGCTAATAACAGAAATCCTGCATAGGCTGGAGTTCTCTGGTTTATGCCTATTCCTTACTGTGCAATCTCTAGATCTCACTTTCACTCCCATTAAAATCTCCCCAAAACTGAAAATGGCACCCACCAGAGAATAGATTCAGAGATTCTTCCTTCCTCACCTAGGCAATGAAGAAGAGTTTACACAAAGAAAGCAACATCTTAAAGAGAACCTAATCTCCACCCTCTAAGATGAAGGAAAGAGAGGCAAGGCAGTGAGTCGGGTATAGCCCAGGTTTATTAGGTTTGATTTTCCTTCAGTCAACACTCAAGAGGGACAGAGAAAGAACAACACTGGCGTACCTTCGCAGGAAACTGCAGTCATTTTAGTAGGATAGAAAATGGGAGAGTGAAATGTTATCACTATAACAACTGACATCATAATTGTTCCTCAGAGGACAAGCGTATCTACTGAGTAAATATCTTGATAAGCAGCTCAGGTTGGAGAGTGAGTCCCTGAGTGTAATAAACAGATAGATAGCTATTCTATATGAGAAGATGAGAGAAATTTGTTTCGTTCCTGAAAGATGTAAGGAAAAGAGGAATCATGACGTAGAATAAGGTTCGGCCAGCACTTGGAGTGACTGTTTGTGAAAATTCTCCAGTGCTGGGGCAAACGTATTTTTAAGAATACGGACAAAAAAAAAAAAAAGAATAAGGACAGGAGACTTCCCTGGCAGTCCAGTGGTTAAGACTGCACTTCCATTGCAAAGGACATAGGCTTGATCCCCTGTCAGGGAACAAACATCCTACATTCCACTCTGCATGGCCAAAAACAAAACAAAAACGCAGCTCTTTGTGAGTGTTCAACAACAAAAAAATATGAGGATGGTCTTGGGTTCAATTTGAAGTTCATATTGCTACACTTTAAAATACTCTTCACAGACTCCAGCATTTCTTATTAATATCTACTAATCACAAAAAAATGCATATTTTTTGCACAATTTCTATGCACAGAAATTGTGAAAATTAAGAGAAGATTTAATGTTTAGATTGATATTATGTGAAACAGAAAAAGCATAAAGAGGACAGTGAGACCACCCATAAAAGAAGCCAGAGTTTAGAGTTAAGGCTAAAGAATAAAAAACAATTTCCCTAGAAATCCATAGTAATCCTGGGGAGTCTTTTAGTCTTTCACAATGCGGAATTGGTGCATCAACCAAATCTTATCCAGATCTCAAGAAGAAGGAAAGGCCCAGCTAACATCAAGATTATAGATTAATAACAAAAATCCATGTATATTGGCATTCTGGGGTTCATGCTTTTGTAGAACTTATAGATCTCACTTTCACTCTCAACAAAATCTCCCCCAAATCTTTCTAGATGTTCTTTAGGTACCTTGCCCATGTATGCCAGACTAAGACTGTCTGCCACCACTTGGCCATCATCATTTTTCCTCCTTGCCTGCTTGCCTTATGGGAATGCCTTCCCACTTCCAGCACTACCTCTTACCACAGATGTGGCTTCAAGTGGCTGTCCCCTTCTCTCCTGACCAAAGCTGCATCCCAGTTAAGCCATCCTTTCTAAAGCGTGGAGATTCCACATGTTTTAGTTATATATGACTATGTAACAAACCACCCCAAAACTTGGTGGTTTTCGAACAAGGACTTATTATTTCTCATGTTCCCGTGGATTGACTGAGCATCTTTTTTGCTTCATGTGGGACATGAGGATGCTATAAGATCAAAAATGACCTCGTTCACTATGGCTGGTGGTTAGCGCTGGCTCTGCAGGCTGCAGCTCAGCTGGGTTGGAGGCTGGAGGCTTTGGTTCCCCTCCAGCAGGTCTTACTCTGTGGTTTCTTGGGCTTACTCACAATGTGGTGAGTGAGTTCCAAGAAAAGTGAAAGGAAAAGCTGTAGATCTCTTAAGGCCTGATCTCCAAAGTTATATACCATCACTTCTACAGCATTCTATTGGTAAAACCTAAAGGGAGGGGAACTATATTCTACTTCTTGATGTGGGGAATAGTTGGGGGGGAAAGAAAAGAAAGAAAGAAAACTGGAAGTCATCTGTAATCTTCTATACCACCTACTCTGCCCCCCGCCATCTACACACACACTACACACACACCCTACTGCTGTACTTTCTCTTGTTGACTTTCTGAGGATCCCTCTATTTCCAACTTCTTGCCGAATCTATATGAGAACCACTCTATTTCCATTAGCATCACCCTAAGCCTTAGACATCAGAACAGGAGAGTCTGGTAGCAGGACCAGTCTAGTGAATCAATTCTTCCCTGCCAAGCAGTCTCTTTCTGCCTGAACTCCCTTTTTAGTCAACCACACTTCCTCCTTTGACTAGTCCATTTATCACAGGGTTTGTGTATCATGTCGAAGCTTGTCTTTCATTGGTTTACTCAAAAGAACATGAGTTCACCTTAATCAGAAAGATAGGCATGTGCCATCTTTGATAAGGGGCTAACTATGGAATGTCTCTGCTACGTATCTGGTATTGGCACAGAGATGACAGGCTCTTCAAAGTGTTCATGATAGTCATATACCACTGAAAGTTCCCCAAATCTAACCCAGCACAGCAATTCAGCTCTCTGAAAGTGTGCCTGAACTTCCTGAACCTGAACTACTTTAAAAAGACTCCCAGTGAGACAAGTTCCTGAACTTAACTGAATAGATGCAGTTCCAGAAGTTTCTGGTAGTTCTGGGAAGCTAAGAGGGTGAAAAACCACACAGGCCCATTCACCCCCAACAAATCTCCAGCACAGTACGGGCCCTGATCAACCTTGGGTCTGGATCCGAGGCAAGCAAAAATCCTAGGGGATAAATGTAGAAGATGAATTTGGACAAGCAGGAAAAAGAGAAGCATAACATTTCTAATTCCCATCTTATCCACAGAAGACAAAACTGCTAAGTCTGTAGAAGAATGACTTTTCTACTGTCCGTTCTCTAGGCAACCAAGATTCTGACCTGATCAACTGCTAAAATCTTGCCCCAAGGACAATTACCAACTAGACTACCAATTACCAACTTAATTACCAAATTAAATCAGAGATAAGGTACAGTCTTCCCCCAGTCCACTCTTCCAGATTCACACGGCTGTGCTTCGCCCTCATCTTACAGAAGAAATGCATCAAGAAGTAGAGCCCTTGGAACTTCCCCAGTGGTCCAGTGGTTAAAAGCCTGTCTCCCAAAGCAGGGGACAGGGGTTTAATTCCTGGTCAGAAAACTAAGATCCCACATGCCATAGAGCAACTAAGTCTGCAAGCCCCAAAGAGAAAGAAGTGTTTGCTGCATGCTGCAACTAAGAACCAACACGGCCAAACAAACAAATAAATAAAAAAGAAGAGTGCTTAATAACAACCAAAGGGACAATGAATTTATTCCCATTGTAGCTTCTAGCCAACTACTGCCTTTTGGTTTCACTGTCTTACTATAAATATTAAAAAAGAAAGAGTGCCAGCAGCAAATACAGGGAGTTTGTGATAAATTACTGTCCTGGCTTATATTGATTAACTGCAATTCATTATCCAAACAGGTGATGGCCATTCATGTTGTTTCCACTTCCTGGAGATAAGCAGTGCTCAAATCTTCCAAATAGCTAGGTAGAAAAGAGGAACAACTCGGGACAGCGAATGGTGGGTTGTTGAATGCACTGTTTTATTAGTTTTTCTTATCATCATCTCATGGAGAGGCAAATTTCTAATTCAGATGAACCTTGAGCTTCATCTGAAAGCAGGAACTGCAAAATAAGTTTTTCTTTAACAAGAAACATAGTGTCAAGAAGCACACATATTATCTACCTTTGCTGCTGATACTAAGTCTGAAGGTCATGTCTTTTCCCTTCCCTGTCTCCCTCTCTCCCTCCAACCTTCTCTTGAACACCCAAGCTCATTCTCAGACTGTATCTTCTCCGAGAACCACCCCAACCCCACAAGCGAGGTCAGTGCTGTTCTTCTGCACCCCTTTGTTTTCTGTACACACCCCTGCTGCTATATTTGCCCCAGGGTGTTACAGTTACTTGGTCATGTCTTTCCTTAAGAGGAGGCTGAAAATGAGCAGCATTGTGTCTTATTCTCCTTTGCATCATTAGATCCTAATCCCCTCTCCAGAAGGCAGCTATGCTCACCACTATACCACAAACAGTTGCCCCTAATCCCCTCTCTGGCACATAAGAAATATTGAATCCACATTGAACTGAGCTGAATGGACATCTAACATACTGCAGTGTGACATTTATCATCCTTTATCTTCTCCTCGATATTACCAAATAAAGTACATTACTATGTTTCATAGTCGTGAGGCTAGATTAAGTGCATCTCAAAGAAGTTTTGAGCATGCCTGATCCCTGTGGCTAGAAAAATGTGTGAGAACACACAGCAGCAGCAACTGTCCATGGAATTTTCCAGGTAAGAACACTGGAATGGGTAGACCTCACCTTCCCCAGGGGATCTTCCCAAGCCCGGGATCGAGCATGCATCTCCCGCATTGCAGGAAGATTCTTTACCGTCTGAGCCAACAGAGAAGCCCACGGCAGCAATACTTTCATATTCCTTTCTTGACGTACTCTTTAAGCTGCTTCTCCAATAAGAAGTGTCCTTTGTTAAGTCATCCACATTCTCTCTCCTGAGTTCCTATTGTGCTAAAGCCAGATGTTTGGGAGCTGTGTATCCATCCTGGGAATGCTGTTCCATTGACGATAGAACCAACTTATGACTTGCTCTCCCAAAACCTATACATACACACTCCCACACACGTGTAGGTATGTGTACAGGAGAGTGCCCATCTGCAGCTGGTTTCTGAACGTATCCTTAAAAAGTCCACAAAAAGCTTTTCAGAATCATAAGGACTCTTGATTGGATTTCAACTATACAGCATTTTTAAAAATTGTGCTCAAAAGAATTATTTTCATAGTCACCAGTACTGAACGTCCAGGCCTGAATGTGCTCAGGTATCTTCTGGTGAGCTTCTTTTTTCACCTGAAAGGCTTTCAAAATCAAGGGTAATTCAAGGGTAGCTCCACTAAGTCATTGCATTCTTTTGGTGGCATTCCAGTAGACTGGGATGAATCGTGTAACATCTCTACAGTTGGGTTGAACTATTATGGCCCTATCAGTGGATATTCTCAGATTAAAGTGTGCATAATATGCAGTTTCCTCGAATGTGTTCTTTTTTCAATTTTTATTTTGTATCGGAGTGTAGTTGATTAACAATGTTGTGATAGTTTCGGGTGGATGGCAAAGGGACTCAGCTGTATATGTACATGTATCTATTCTCCTCCAGGAGAAGGCAATGGCACCCCACTCCAGTACTCTTGCCTGGAAAATCCCATGGATGGAGGAGCCTGGTAGGCTGCAGTCTGTGGGGTCGCTAAGAGTCGGACACAACTGAGCGACTTCACTTTCACTTTCCACTTTCATGCATTGGCGAAGGAAATGGCAACCCACTCCAGTGTTCTTTCCTGGAGAATCCCATGGACGGAGAAGCCTGGTAGGCTGCCGTCCATGGGGTCGCACAGAGTCGGATATAACTGAAGCGACTTAACAGCAGCAGCAGCATTCTCCCCCAAACTCCCTCACATCCAGGCTGCCACATAACATTGAGCAGATTTCCACATGCTATACAGTAGGTATTTTTGGTTATCCATTTTAAATATAGCCCTGTGTACATGTTCATCCAAACTCCCTAACTATCCTTCCCCTCTTCTTCCTACCACCCCCCACCCCAGCAACCATAAGTTTGTTCTCTCAAATGTGTTCTTATTTAAAGTTATTAATAGGAAGGCAGCAAGAGGTCTTTAAAAATCCTCCAGACTGAGGGTCAAGAGAATCCTCAAATATTTTACAGAAGGAAGTGGTACATGAATAGGTAAATAGGTAAGTAGGTAGATAGTTAAGGAGATGGATACATAAGTAAGTAGGTAGGGAGGGAAGAAAAGAGGATTCCTCTACCAACTAAGCACTCTGTACAAGGCATTCCTCCCCTCTGGGGCTCAGTTTCTAATTCTCTAAAATGAGGAGGTTGGACTAGTGGGTCACTGAGCTCTGTTCAAGCCTTTTGAATCTGTGACGTCATCTGTGACCAGCTTTCCTTCATCCCACTTTCCCATTCTCATGGTGTGTTTCCATGTTCCCTGCCATTCTCTTCCACAGACCTTCTCAAGGTGACTAGATCTACGGAGATCTGCCTGCTTAAATTTCATTTCTGTTTTGGGGGTTTTATTTATTTATTTTAGCAAATTGAATGTTTATTCAGTAACTTTTCAGCACTGTTTTTTTCCCCCTACAAAACACCATAAACAAATGCACTCTTTGAGGTTTTGACCAAAAGTCTCCATTCTCTAGAACTCAATTAATGAGGTCATATATAGCTGATCCACATGGCATGTGTGCGTTCAGTTTGGCATTATTAAAAGAATAGGGTTAAATTCACCTTGTATTGGGTGGTGTATGAAAAGTGTTGAATGGATGTGATTTTTATTTTTAATTAATTTTTATTGGTGTATATTTGCTTTACAATGTTCTGCTACTTTCCACTGTACAGCAAAATGAATCAGCCATACATTTACATATTATCTCCTATCTTTGGCCTTCCTTCCCATTCAGGTCACCACAGTGCATTAAGTAGAGTTCCCTGTGCTATAACAGTACGTGCTTATTAGTTACCTATTTTATAAATAGTATAAGTATTGTATATGTGTCGATCTTAATCTCCCAATTTCTCTCACTTCACCCCTTTCCCCTTTGGTGTCCTTATATTTATTCTCTACCATTTCTTTACCGCCATGGATTTCTAACACTTCTCAGTTCATGGCCCTTTCCCCATGGTGACTGGCCACTTTTCAATCTTTAAATGCTTTTCTTCATGTTAACAAGAAGCCAAGAACTGACTTCCTTGTTTCCTGTAGCAAATGGTTTGAAAGTGACCTGAAAAGTTCACGTAACTTCCTCAAATGCCTCACTCATAGACCAGCAGTGAACCTGGGCTGCTGGGTCACCCTGGCTGCAGTCATTGGTTATTGATTGTATCAGTCCCCATATAAGCCACAGGCTTCAATTTCACAGCCTGGATGAGCAGTTCATGGGGACTACCTTCCCTGCCTTCCCCAAACACCTCCAGCCTGAAAGAAGCTGTCATAGATATCACCTCAGGTTGATAGTTTTCCTTTTAATATTTATAAACAGGAAAGTATTTCTCTCTCCCCCACTTGAAATGTATATATTCATTCATTAAAAGGCATTGACGTGGCTGAGCTAATGGCCTGTCGACAGATTTACAGCAGGAATCATCTCACTGCCTGCAGGCCTGTGCATTTTAATATAATTAAAAGGCTTCTGTTTGGAATCCTAGCTAATTAATATTCATGCTTTCCTCCTTCCACCTGCCATTCCCAATTTGCCATCTTTTAGGAGATTGATCATGGCCCAATTAATCCCACCGCCAGTCAAAGCCAGACAGGCGGGGAAGAAAGGAAGAAATGCCATTGTAGTGTTGGCTTCCTAACGAGAAAAGAGCATATTAAATAAAGGAAATCTTCTCCCGGTTTATTAGGAAAGTTGCAGAAGGATCTCTATGAATATGGGAATTGATAAGAGTGGAACTGTTGATCAGAGATTGTGGATTAATCGCTCACACTGAAGTGAGTTCAGTTTATTACTCCTTAAGAATATTCACAAGTTTTGTTCATATCAGAAATCACAGAACAGAGAATTGGAGAAGCACATAATATATATATTTTTTAATTTTTAAAAATAATATAAAAGTGAAAAGTACAGCGATAGATAGTTCCCACTATTCAGTAGATGAGAAAATCATCCACAGATAAAAGTGTGGTCACTTATTTTTCTCTGTCTCTGCCATGCTTTAACACCAAGACTTAAAAATGGACCCTGTTTTGCCTAAAAAAAACAAAAACAAAAAACATCGTGGTAAGTGATGAGAACAAGGGTATTTGTAATTAAACTACCCTCAGATATGTGAAAGCAATGGAGCAAATTTGACCTGAATGGATAGAAATGGAAATCTTGGCAGCATTTGCAGTGAGACACCCAACAGCCACAGACCTGAGCTTGAGGGAGCTCTAAATGTCAGAGAAGGAAGAAATGGTCTCTGCCTTCCCCACACAGCTGCTCTTCCCAGGCCTGGATGTCTTGTGGACATTTGTCCAGTCGTGAGAGCAAGAGCCACAAAAGAAAGTCAGCAAGCAGCACACTTCATATTCAGGCCTGCTGACGTTCATCGGGTTACTTCACCTCTTTGAGTCCCATCCACAAAATGCTAAAACTGTACCTACACCAGAGAACTGTCATGAGAACTAAATGGGAAAAAGCCTTCGAAGTGCCTAGCACAATAGACGGTAAATATTAATTCCAATTGAATATCCATGGCGATCACACTATGCAACAAAGTGTAGAAATGACAGCTACTTTGTGTCATATAGGTAACACATCAGAGAGAAGAACATTTTTTCCAGAAAAAGGAAAGAAAATGGGTGGAGAGGAAGTCACTCTCTTGGCCACAAAATGCAAAAAGCCAAAAAGGAGTTGATTGCATCGCCCAATGCACTGAGTATTAATAATGGAACAAAGAGAGGTTACAGAAGCAAGATAAAAATAGACCAAAAGCACTGGGTTTACGCAACAGGTACATGTAGTCTGCCCTGTTGATGAGTCACTGGCCTGAGAAATCTGTTTAGGTTCAGCAGGAAGTCCATGAACAGGCTGCAGCTTAATTGTCCTTCCATCGCGTCTGCTCCCATTGTCAGCTTAGGGCTCTTTATTTTTTTCAATGACTGAGCAGTCACATCCTCCTGGGTGAGGTCATGTATGGCCTGTATTGCTGATCCATCCAACCGGAATGCCCTTTGCCAGTTTTCAGCTATCAAACTCCCACTCTCACTTCAGGGCATCACAGTTGCCCCTTACTCAGGGAAGTCTGCCCCATTAACCTGGCCAGGACTAGTCATTCCTCACTTTGAATACCTGAAGGATACTTTCTGCTCTGTTGACATTTGTAATTCTCTCTCCCTCAATAATAATGATGTGACATTTGCTAACAGTTATTGAAAGGCTTTCCAACTACCGAGTACTGTGCCCATTGTTTTATGGACTCTCCCTCACTTAATCCTAGGGAGTATATATTTTTTATTCTCCTCATTTTGTTGATGATGAAACTAAAGTTTAGTAAATTTGGTGAATATCTTGCCCATGGTCACACACCTGATATAACAAGATTAGGGCAATGGCAGTCGAACTCCAGAGTGCTGCCTCATTCTGACTCATCATTGTCTCTTCAACAATTCTGAGTACACACTGAGAGCTCAAGAGTGATTTCTACACCAAGGAAGGACTGTTGGATGTTGGAGGCACAGGCCATGATCAATGGGGCCAGTGTGAGGTGGGCAAACCTCCTGCAGACGTGCAGGGAGAGCTCTCCCAGTCCGCCATCCTTATCACCATACTCCCACAGAGCCTCCTTTTTGGTCTTAGTCATGCCCAAGATTCAATGCAAAGCCCCAGATTTCCTTGAAACAGATCCAATCCATGTAGAAGACTGTGGAGGAACAAATTTACACCTCTTTTTGAAAGTTTTATGTTTTGTCAAAATAAACAAAGCCTGGGTGCCGTGAAGCAGAGGTTGAGTCCGAATGATTTGAAGCCTGAAGGGACTTGGGTTTTGATTTTGTCATGCCAAACCCATACGGTAAAGGGAAGGACTCCAGAAGCTGACCTGGTTAAGGTCTGGGGAGTCAAGGCATATCCTACCATCTAAGACAGTTGTCCATGACATTGTGGTGATAAACCCTGCCCACCCACTCATGTTGAGAGCCTGTGTGTGAGAGCCCTGAGCGTGAGTGTGTCGTGCTCTTTGGGGAAAATTGTATGATCATGCTTTCCCCACAGTGAGTTATCTTTAAACCAAGCCCAAGTAAGACGCTTAAAGTTTTTCCTCGTCTTCCTCCTGAGTTGCCAGCAAGACGACGTGGACTGCTCTATAACAGAGGATGCAGTTTGTAAATGACAAGGGAGTAATTGTGAGGCTTCTATCAGTCGGACTTTCAGGGAAGAACTGTGAGAAACAGAAGAGATCATAGAATTTAGCTCTCTCATTTTACAAATGAGGAACTTGAAGCCAAAATCAGAGAGTTTGTGGAATGAGAGAATGGCCAACTGGCTCAAGATAACATGGCCGATTCACAGAACAGCTAAGATGGGAAGCCAGATCTTCCGAGTTTTATTGATACCATGCTATGATTTCTCTTCTCAGAACGTTAAGTTGTATTTCCCATTTTGATAAATGTTTCTTTAGCTGAAAAGTAGAAAGGGTGAACCAGTGAGGGTAAGAGAGAAGAGGTAGATCTTCCCTTTAAAACATATGAAGAAAGAACAAGGAAAGGGGAGGAGAGGGACAAGAGAGAGAAAAAGGAAAGAGAGGGAGTGAAGGAAGGAAGAAAATGAAAGAAAAATTAAAATTTTTATCTGAAAATTTTGAAAAATATAAGCAGGTAAGAGTTTATCCAACAAGCTACAAAATATGAGAGAAAAATGAATAGGTCATAGCCATTCACAATTTTTAGAAAAACCAGGTCATCCCTAAAATTCGAAACTGTCACAATTCATCAGCATCCCACAAAACATCTGGTGAGACTGGTGCTCAAACTGTTACCCAGAAATATTGTCCTCATGACCCAGTGGCACTTTTTATGTTGCTTTTGTTTATTTGAACAGAGACTGAAATGTCAAAGAATCCATTATGTTTTATTAAAGTTTTAAAAATTGTTTTGATCAAGCTTATTTAAGAATAATTCTATAAACAAAAAGGCCCATTTTAAGCAATAGTTCAGTGAGTTTTGACACACACATATATATATGTCAATCAGTGTAATTAGTACTATAAAAAATATGGAATATTTCCATCACCCTAAAAAACCTCCATCATGCTCCTTTATAGTCAGTTCCTCCACCCTTTGTTCCATATAATGAATGACCTACTTTCTATTCCTTTGGATTAGTGTTATCTTTTCCATCAGGATCTTTTCCATTCTTACAAATGGAATGACAGCACATGTACTCTTTTCTGTCTGACTTCTTTTACTTAGCATAATTCTTCTGAGATTCATTCATGTTGCTGAGGATTTCCCTTTAGCTCAGATTGTAAAGAATCTGCCTGCGATGCAGGAGACCTGGGTTTGATCCCTGAGTGGAGAAGATCCTCTGGTGAAGGAAATGACAATGCACTTCAGTATTCTTGCCTGGAGAATCCCATGGACAGAGGAGCCAAAGAGTTGGACACGACTGAGCAACTAAATCTCATCATGTTGTTGCATTTGTTAGAAGTAGTACATTCCTTTTTGTTTTTTATTTACTTATTTTGACATGTATACATTGCTGTACATATATGTATTATTTATTTATTTTTAGCTGCGCTGAGTCTTCACTGCTACACATGGGTTTTTTCTAGTAGCAGCTGCACGGGCTTGTCATTGCAGTAGCTTCTCTTTTGTGCAAAGCACAGTCTCTAGACACACGGGCTTTAGTAGTTGGAGCTTGTGGGCTCTAGAGTGTGGGCTCAGTAGTTAGGGCACACAGGCTTTGTTGGTTGGCAGCATGTGGAATCTTCCCAGACCAGAGATCTAACCCTGTCCCTGCACTGGTAGGTGGATTCTAATTCAGTACACCACCAGGAAAGTCTTACATTCCTTTTTATTTCTGAGTGGTATTCCAGTGTATGAACATACAAGTTTGCCACATAACGATGGCTATTTGGGTTATTCCCAGTTTGGGACTGTAATGATTGAAGTTGCTATGAACTGAAACATGTTCATGTAGTAGTCCTCAAGTGGACAAGTTTTCATTTCTCTTGAAATGTGATTATTGAATCACAGGACCAAAGTATGCTAAGCTGCCAAACTGTTTTCAAAGTTGGTTGTACAACTTTCACATTCTCACCAATAATGTAGGAAAGATCTGGTTGTTTCACATTCTCACTAACCCTTAGTGGGGTTGTTTTTTTAAATGTTTTCCTAGAAGAGATGTAGTGGTACCTCACTGTGGTTTTAATTACTTTTGTTGATGAGTGTTAATATATTTTTTTATCTTGTAAAGTTTTATTTTGGGTTTTAGAGATTGATGAGTGTTAATATTGAACGTATTTTCAGTGTTTATTGGCCATTTATATATTTCCTTGTGTGCAGTGATAATAAAATATTTTGCTATTTTTAAATTCTAAGTTGTAAGTGTTCTTTGTATATGTTTGATACAAGTCCTCTGTTTGACATAGATACTGTATTTTTCTCCCAATCTGTGGCTTGAATTTTAATTTTCTTAACCTTTTAAAGATTTTAACTTTGATAATTTATAATTCATAATTTCTTCTTATGCTTTATATGTCAAAAAATCTTTATTTCAGGGTTGCTAAGATCTTTCTCCCATTTTTTTCCCTAGAAGATTTATAGTTTTAGCCTTTATGTTAAGTTCCATGATCCATTTCAAGTAAATTAATGTTTATGAAATAAAGTAATGGTAAATGTTAATTTTTTTCTGTGTGGATATTCATTAGTTTCAGCACCATTTGTTTAAAAACTATCCTTTCCCATTAAATTTCCTTAATTCCTTTGTTCAAATCAATTGGCCATGTATATGGGGGTCTCGGAGAAGGCATGGCACCCCACTACAGTACTCTTGCCTGGAAAATCCCATGGATGGAGGAGCCTGGTAGGCTGCAGTCCAAGGGGTCGCTAAGAGTCGGACAGGACTGAGCGACTTCACATTCACTTTTCACTTTCACACATTGGAGAAGGAAATGGCAACCCACTCCAGTGTTCTTGCCTGGAGAATCCCAGGGGTGGGGGAGCCTGGTGGGCTGCTGTCTATGGGATCGCACAGAGTCCGACATGACTGAAGCGAATTAGCAGCAGCAGCAGCAGCAGCAGCAGCATGGGGGTCTATATCTGGATTCTGTTGTGTTTCATAAACTTGCTTACATGAATACCACCCTGTCTTGAATCCTGTAGCTCTATGGAAATACTTAAACTCCATAATGTAAATCTTCATACTTTGTTTTACTTTTTCAAAATTGCTTTGGCTCTTCTAGGTCTTTCACATTTCCATATAAACTTTAGAATAAAGTTTGTATAGAACCATCTCTGGAATTATGATTGGGATTACATTGAATCTGTAGATGAACTTAAGGAATATTTGACTTACAATATCGAGTCTTTTGATTTGCATGATGTATGGCTCCATTTATTTAAGTATTATTTAATTTTTCCATTTAATGCTTTGTAGTTTTTACTGCACAAGTATTGAAAATATTTTGCTAAATTACCCCTCAGTATTTTATAATTTCCTGTTTTTGTTATTGGGCTAGTGGCACCGCATGTTGATTTCATCATTCCAATCGGTTGTAACTATGCAGAAACACGGTTGATTTTTGTATACTGATTTTGTATCCTATCATCCTCCTAAATTTACTTGTTAGTTCTAATGCCCTTTTGCTCAAGATTACTTAGGGCTGTCTATAATGCCATCATATTAATTTGTTAGGGCTACCATAACAAAATGCCAAAGAATGGGTGACCTAACAGAAATTTATTTCTCACAGTTCTGGGGCCTGGAAGCCCAAGATCAAGGAGTCAGCAGATCTGCTTTCTTCTGAGGACTCTTTCACTGACTTGCAGCTCGCACTTCTCACTCTGTCTTCACATGAGCTCTCACCTGTGCCTGCTCCTTGTGTCTGTGTGCCCAAATTTCCTCTTCTTATAAGGACACCAGTCAGATGGGATTCAGGGTTTCCTTAAAGGCCTTATTTTAATTTAATCACCCCTCAAAGGCCTATCTCCAAATATAGTCATATTCTAGGGTGTTGGGATTGAGAGCTTGATCACGTGAACCTGGAGGAACACAGTTCAGCCCTTAACAATCATCAGGTTATCCACAAATAAAACTATTTTCTTCTTCTTTTCTAATGATATGCCTTTTATTTACTTTTCCTGTCCTATTGTATCAGCTAGAACCATTAGTCAACTGTTGAATGGAAGTGGCGAGACCAAATATCCTTGATCTATTTATAATCTTAGGTGGAAAAGTATTCGATTGTTCCCCATGAAGTATGAGTGTTCACTGTAGTTTTTTATAGATGCCCTGTAAATTAGGTTAAGAAAACTTACTTCTATTCCTAGTTTTGATCATGAATGGAGTTTGCATTTTTTTCAATCGCTTTTTCTTTATATTTCCTGATAACATACATACCTTGTACTAAAATCCACTTTTTCTGATGTTAATACAACCATTCCAGCTTTCATTTAATTAGGGTTTGTATGATATATCTTTTTCAATTCTTTTACATTTTAGCTATATGTGATCTTATGTTTAATGTAGGCTTTTAAAAGACAACATGTAATAACAAGAACAATGGTTCCTACACTTTCATCCATTCTGACAATGTCAGCCTTTTAGTTGAATTGTTTAGACTTTACATTTAATATTATTGATAAGGTTAGGCTTGAATTGACTAGATTGATAGTGTTTACTGTTTGTTCCTTAGATTGTTTCTTTTTTCCAGTCTTGTTCTGCCTTTTCCTAGATTAAATTAAAAATCTTTTATGATTGGATTTTATCTTTACTATTGGTTTATTACCTCTGTCTCTGTATTTTTAGGTTATGGCTTGTGCGTGTGTGTTTGTTCTAGGGTTTAAAATATACATTTTTAACTTATCAAAGTCTACCTTAAAATGTTATTATACCAATTACATTAGTATGCTTCCATTTCTTCTTTCCCAACTTTTTTGTGGTTAAATATTTTATTTCTTCAAGCATTATAAACCTCAAAATATAATCTTAATTTTGCTTCAAACAGTTGCCTTTCAATGAAATTTTAAAATGAAAAAAAAAATTCTTTTAACCTTACCCACAATTTGCAATTTGTAGAGGTTTTATTTCTTTTTATAGCTCTAAATTTCTGCCTCTACAATGTCTTTTAGCATTCCTCATAGATTAAATCTCCTGGATACAACTTCTTTCAACTTTTGTTTGCTAAAAAGTCACTACTTCACCTCTATTTTTTTGAAAGAAATACTCACTTGATACAGCAATCTAGTTTGACAGGGTACTTTTGGTTGCTGGCTTTTCTTGTTCTGTTTTTGGTTTTGTTTTTAGTTTCAGCACTTTAAACACGCTGTTCCATTGTCTTCTGGTCTGCACCATTTCGGATGAGAAAACTACCATAATTATCATCATTCTTCCATCCATAACATGTGATTTTTCCTCTCTGGCTGCTTTTTAAGATTTTCTCTTTATCACTGGTTTTTACCAATTTGTTTATGATGTGTCTTAACGTGGTTTTCTTTGTGTTTATCATATTTGAAATTCCTTGAACTTTTCAGATCTGTGGGCTTACAGTTTTCAGCAAATTTAGAACATTTCAGCCATTATTTCTTTAAATATCTTTCTGTCCTCTCCCATCCTTCTGGAATATCGTTTACATAAATGCTAGACTGTTGGGAAAGTTTCCCAAATTTCCTGATCCTCTGTTCATTTGTTTGTTTCAGTTTTTTTCTATATGCACTTAATTTTAGATGATATTTATTGTTTATTTTCTTATTATTTTTTTGTTTTTTGTTTATTGCTTTATTTTATTTTTATTGTTATGATTTCAAGTCCACTGATTTTCTTCTGCAATGTCTAATCTGCTCTGAATCTCACCCAGTGCTCTTTCATTTTGGATAGTCTACTTTTCAAAACTAGAGTTTCTGCTTTGCTCTATATACTATTTCACTTTGCTCCTTTTTATGTTCATATTTTTCTTCAAGTACTTATGCATGGAGAAGGAAATGGCAACCCACTCCAGTATTCTTGCCTGGAGAATCCCATGGACAGAGGAGACTGATAGACTGCAGTCCATAGGGGCACAGAGTTGGACACAACTGAGCAATTAACATACACACATGTAACAGCTGTTTAAAAAATTTTTTGATAATTCCATCATCTCTGTTACTTCTTACAGGTTTCTTTTGACTTATTTTCTATTAAATATGGATCATATTTTCCTATTTTCACAAGATCACATGGTCAATTTTTTAATTGAACGCTGAACTTGGTTAGTCTTATGTTGTTGAATTCTGGATTTTGTGGTCTTCCTTGAAAGAGTGGTGCACTTTGTTTGGACAGAAAGTTACATTACGTAAAGCTCATCTTGATCGTTTTCGATTTGTTTTTAAGCTTTGGAAAGTGGATCTTGAGTGACTTTTACTCTACAGCTAGTTTCAGTTCAGTTCAGTCGCTCAGTCATGTCCGACTCTTTGCACCCCCATGGACTGCAGCATGCGAGGCCTCCCTGTCCATCACCAACTCCTGAAGCCTGTTCAAACTCATGTCCATCGAGTCAATGATGCCATCCAACCATCTCATCCTCTGTTGTCCCCTTCTCCTGCTGCCTTCAATCCTTCCCAGCGTCAGGGACTTTTCCGATGAGTCAGTTCTTCACATCAGGTGGTCAAAGTATTGGAGTTTCAGCTTCAGCATCAATTCTTCCAATGAATATTCAGGACTGATTTCCTTTAGGATTCACTGGTTTGATCTCCTTGCAATCCAAGGTACTCACAAGAGTCTTCTCAAACACCACAGTTCAAAAGCATAAATTCTTCAGTGCTCAGCTTTCTTTATGGTCCAACTCTCACATCCATACATGACTAGTGGAAAAATTATAGCTCTGACTAGACAGATTTGTTGGAAAAGTAATGTCTCTGATTTTTAATATGCTGTCTAGGTTGTTCATAGCTTTTCTTCCAAGGATAAAGCATCTTTTAATTTCATGACTACAGTCACTGTCTGCAGTGATCTTGGAGCCCCCCAAAATTAAGTATTTCTCTGTTTCCATTATTTCCTCATCTATTTGCATGAAGTGATGGGACTGACTGCCATGATCTTAGTTTTCTGAATGTTGAGTTTTAAGCCTACTTTTACATTCTCCTCTTTCACTTTTATCAAGAGACTCTTTAGTTCTTCACTTTCTGCCATAAGGGTGGTGTCATCTGCATATCTGAGGTTCTTGATAATTCTCGCAGCAAACTTGATTCCAGCTTGTGCTTCATCCAGCCCAACATTTCTCATGATGTACTCTGCATATAAGTTAAATAAACAGGGTGACAATATACAGCCTTGACACACTCTTTTCCTGATTTGGAACCAGTCTGTTGTTCCATGTCCAGTTCTAACTGTTGCTTCTTGACCTACATACAGGTTTCTCAAGAGGCAGGTCAGGTGGTCTGGTATTCCCATCTCTTTCAGAATTTTCCACAGTTTATTGTGATCCACACAGTCAAAGGCTTTGGTATAATCAATAAAGCAGAAGTAGATGTTTTTCTGGAATTTCTTGCTTTTTTGATGATCCAACAGATGTTGGCAATTTGATCTCTGGTTCCTCTGCATTTTCTAAATCCAGCTTGAACATTTGCAAGTTCACAGTTCATGTATTGCTGAAGCCTGGCTTGGAGAATTTTGAGCATTACTTTACTAGCATGTGAGATGAGTGCAACTGCAGTTTGAACATTCTTTGGCATTGCCCTTCTTTGGGATTGGAATGAAAACTGACTTTTTCCAGTGCTGTGGCCACTGCTGAGTTTTCCAAATGTGCTGGCATATTCAGTGCAGCACTTTCACAGCATCATCTTTTAGGATTTGAAATAGCTCACCTGGAATTCCATCACCTCCACTATCTTTATTCATAGTGATGCTTCCTAAGGCCCACTTGACTTCGCATTCCAGGATGTCTGGTTCTAGGTGAGTGATCACACCATTGTGATCATCTGGGTCATGAAGATCCTTTTTGTATAGTTCTTCTGTGTATTCTTGCCACCTCTTCTTAATATCATTGGCTTCTGTTAGGTCCATACCATTTCTATCCCTTATTTTTCTCATCTTTTCATGAAATGTTCCCTTGTTTAGTTTAGCTAAACAAACTAAATATCTAGTTCAGCCCCACCATTTAGGCATGACCGCTCTGAGATTGCCATCAATTGTCCCAAGTTTTCAACAAGAACCCTCATTGCCCAGAACTTGAATATTTTCCAGACCTTGTGAAACATAGCTGCTTCATCATTCATAGCCCAATTTTGCAGTGTTTCTCCTTATACATGCACAGTAGAGAATTCAACAACAAACTCAAGGGAATCCCTAGGATATTTCTGAATCTTTTTTCCCCTGCAATTCCCTTCTCTCCAATGTTTCTTGTTGTTTTTCAGTTGCTAAGTTGTGTCCAACTCTTTGCAACCCCGTGAACTGCAGCACACCAGGCTTCCCTATTTTTCACTATCTCATGGAGTTTGCTCAAACTCATGTCCTTTGAGTCGATGATGCCATTCAACCATCCCATCCTCTGTTGCCTCCTTCTCCTCCTGCCCTCAATCTTTCCCAACATCAGGGTCTTTTCCAATAAGTCAGCTTTTTGCATCAGTTGGCCAAAGTATTGGAGCGTCTGTTTCAACATTAGTCCTTCCAATTAATATTCAGGGTTGATTTCCTTTAGGATTGACCAGTTTGCTCTCTTTGCTGTCCAAGGGACTCTCAAGAGTCTTTTCCAGTTCCAGTTTGAAGCATCAGTTCTTTGGTGCTCAATCTTCTTTATGGTCCAACTTTCACATCCATACATGACTACTGGAAAAACCATAGCCTTAACTATATGGACTTTTGTCAGCAAAGTGATGTCTCTACTTTTTAATACACTGACAAGGTTTGTCATACTTTGCTTCCAAGGAGCAAACGTTTTTTAATTTCATGACTGCAGTCACCATCTGCAGTAATTTTGGAGCACAAGAAAATAAAATCTGCCACTGTTTCCACTTTTTCCCCATCTATTTGCCAATACTATGTCCTGATAATTCCAATCACCTCAGCCATTCTGACCTCCAGTATTGATTCAGAAACTCAGAAATTTTCAGTGCTCTGCTTAGGATCCCCCTCTTTGAATCAGGGTGAGGAAAGTGCCTTCCGCCATAAAGTTGGACAGTCTTAAGCTTCCCTCACTTGTTTCTCTACTTCTCTACTTTCAGGAATCACAGTCCTTTGCCACCTGTTTTCCAACATCCAAAACAGTTGCTCCATGTATTTTGTCCAGTTTTCTAGTTGTTTACAGTGGGACGTTCTGGACCCAGTTATTCCATCAGGCTGTTAGGGAAATTAAAATAGAGGAAGTCTTGTTCAGGTTGCAGAAGCAGGAGAGCAGGTCTCTGACCTGCTTCTGCCCTGCCTGAACATTGACCGGGTTCCATGCCTGCCTGCAAGCACAGCAAGTCAGGCAGCACTTTAGACAAGAAAGGAAATGGGTCTTGGAATTTTTGAGCCCCTGAGTGTCTGGCCATTCCTTGGGGTCTAATGAAATTCTGTGACACACAGGTGAAACAAACAACACTGCAAAAAGATTAAATTGACACCAGAGCCACATTTTTGTGTGCAAACTGATGATGGTATCAGTCGTGGCCTGGGGTTATAAGCAGGAGCCTTCAAAACTGCAATGTGAGGTCTCACCCATGGTGTGGATGCACCACGCACGATCTTTTTCCCACGGGGACTCCAGATTATTGTTAACAAGAGACTTCCCAGTGCTGTTTAATTCTGCTTTGGATGTTGGTCAGCTCAATTTTGTAATGTATGTACTATTACCTTTCTCTATCGTTTCTATTTTTTTCTTTTCTTTTAGTGATTATATATTGAGATCAAGTTAAATAATTCTCTGTTCAATATTGAAGTTGTTATGTGTGTGTAGTGAGTGGTTTCTTTGTTAAGGAATCCCTCAAACCTAAAACTAAAATAAAGCACATGGCCAGGAGCAGACATTTGCACCTTTCCCCCAAATTATTTGTTTTTAAAGTACAAGAATATTGATTACTTTGATCTGTGGACAAAATAGCCTAGAAAAATTTGAAATAGAATGAAAATAGTCTAAAAATGAATACATAGAATGAAAATATTATTAGTGAGGTTTTTTTTGGTCACTTGATTTAATGAATTGAGAAAGAAGGAATTAGGAAAAAGAGTCACTGGAAAATCATTTCATGACAGGAAAAGCTATTTTATTAAAAATGTTCACACTCTCATTGTTTCTTAGGTTGCTCCCTGTATTAGGCAGGATAAACTAAATCATTTTGTGATTCCAAGCAACTTCCTGAAATCAGTTACTTAAGATAATGAAATTTTATTTTTCACTCATGCTACCCATCCGTTATGGGTGAGTTACAAGTTACAGCTAAGTTCCATGTCATATTCATTGTGCAATCCAGCAGAAGAAGTGGTGTCTGTCTGCGCCATAAGCTGTTAACTTCTACCTTGAAGATGACACATTTTCAACTTAATAAGCTGTTAACTTCTACCTTGAAGATGACACATTTTCAGCATTGCATTGGCTCAAGTCACATGGCCATGCATTATTCCAACAAGCTGAGGGTATAAAATCTTTCTATAGGGGAAAAAATACTTTGTAAATGTTAATACAGCCTACTGTGTCTCTAAACCTATCATCTTCTGTCTTGGATTAGCTCCTAACATAAAGCTAAACAGCATCAAGAAATGTAGTTAAGTATTTGAATATAGATTCCATCCTGAAACTGCACATAGTCTGTACTTAAATGACTACTATGAGCCTTCAAAAGAGTAAACGGATTCTACATCCACTGCTATGTGGACACTACCAAAATATATTAAGTGAACAAAAGTAAGATACAGACTAGAGTTTATGATATACTTTCATTTGTGTAAAAAGAAATATATATGCATATATCTGCATGTGTATGCGTAAAATATTCTAAAAGAATGCACAAGAAATAGATGTTTCTAAATATCCAGGAAATGATTCCTTAGAGTAGAACATAAGGGTCTAGTCTGGGAGAGATTTTTTTTTTTTGGGGGGGGGGGGGGCTTTAAACAACAGAAATTTATTCTCACGTCCCATACCAGAAGTCTGAAAACAAGGTGTTAGCAGGGCTGTACTTCCTCTGAAAGCTCTAAAGGAGACTCCTTCATTATCTTTGCCAGCTTCTGGTGGCCCTAGATGTTACTTGGCTTATGGCAGCATCACTTCACCCTCGGCCTCAGACTTCACGTGGCCTTTTCCCCCTTTCCTCTCCTACTCTTCTTTTTCCTTTTGTCTTTTATTTACTTATTTTTATTTTTAATTTTTTTTCTTGTGATGAGAAGTCTTAGGATTTACTCTTTTATTTTAATTGGAGGAAAATTCCTTTAGAATGTTGTGTTGGTTTCTTCCATACAACAATACAAATCAGTTATAATTATAAATATATATATATGTAATATCCCCTCCCTCTTTTTTTTCATTTCTTTCTGTCTTCATCTTTTTAAAATTTTTTAATGTATTTAATTTTCATTGATAGATAATTATTTTACAATATTGTGCTGGTTTCTGCCATACATCAACATGAAACAGCCATCAGTTCAGTTCAGTTCAGGCACTCAGTCGTGTCCAACTCTTTGTGACCCCATGGACTGCAGCATGCCAGGCCTCCCTGTCCGTCACCAACTCCCAGAGTTTATCCAAATTCATGTCCATTGAGTCGCAATGCCATCCAACCATCTCATCCTCTGTTGACCCTTCTCCTCCCACCTTCAATCTTTCCCAGCATCAGGGGCTTTTCAAATTAGTCAGCTCTACCCATCAGGTTACCAAAGTATTGGAGTTTCAGCTTCAGCATCAGTCCTTCCAATAAACACCCATGACTGATCTCCTTTAAGAGGGACTGTTTGGATCCCGTTGCAGTCCAAGGGACTCTCAAAAATCTTCTCCAACACCACAGTTCAAAAGCATCAATTCTTCAGCACTCAGCTTTCTTTATAGTCCAACTCTCACATTCATACATGACCACTGGAAAAACCATAGCCTTGACTAGAAGGACCTTGGTTGTCAAAGTAATGTCTCTGCTTTTTAATATGCTGTCTAAGGAAAGTTGGTCATAACTTTCCTTCCAAGGTGTAAGCATCTTTTAATTTCATGGCTGCAATCACCATCTGCAGTGATTTTGGAGGCCCCAAAAATAAAATCTGCCACTGTTCCCACTGTTTCCCTATCTATTTGCCATGAAGTGATGGGACCAGATGCCATGATCTTAGTTTTCTGAATGTTGAGCTGTAAGCCAGCTTTTTCACTCTCCTCTTTCACTTTCATCAAGAGGCTCTTTAGTTCTTCTTCACTGTCTGCCATAAGGGTGGTATAATCTGCATATCTGAGGTTATTGATATTTCTCCCGGCAATCTTGATTCGAGCTTGTGCTTCTGCCAGCCCAGTGTTTCTCATGATGTACTCTGCATATAAGTTAAATAAGCAGGGTGACAATATACAGCCTTGACATACTCCTTTTCCTATTTGGAACCAGTCTGTTGTTCCATGTCCAGTTCTAACTGTTGCTTCCTGTCCTGCATACAGATTTCTCAAGAGGCAGGTCAGGTGGTCTGGTATTCCCATCTCTTTCAGAATTTCTCCACAGTTTATTGTGATCCACACAGTCAGAGGCTTTGGCATAGTCAATAAAGCAGAAATAGATGTTCTTCTGGAACTCTCTTGCTTTTTCCATGATCCAGCGGATGTTGGCAATTTGATCTCTAGTTCCTTTGCCTTTTCTAAAACTAGCTTGAACATCTGGAAGTTCACGGTTCACATATTGCTGAAGCCTGGCTTGGAGAATTTTGAGCATTACTTTACTAGCGTGTGAGATGAGTGCAATTGTACAGTAGTTTGAGCATTCTTTGGCATTGCCTTTCTTTGGGATTGGAATGAAAACTGACCTTTTCCAGTCCTGCGGCCACTGCCATAGGTATACATACATCACCTCCCTCTTGAGACTCCTGCCTTTCCCCCTATTCCATCCCTCTGGGTCATCACAGAGTGCCAGGCTGGGCTCCCTGTGTTACAAAGCAACTCCCCACTAACTATTTGTTTTCCATATGATAGTGTATATATGTCAGTACTGCTTTCTCAATTGAGAGAGGTGTTCTTATAGTGTGCCCTTTTGCACTATTTAAATCTTTTCAAGGGTATTTATTATTTTCTTTTTTATTGATGTATAGTTGCTTTACAATTTTGTGTTAATTTGTTTTACTGCAAAGTGATACAGATATATTTAACCATATTAATATCTTGTGATAAATCATAATGGAAAAGAATTTTAGAAAGAATGTGTATGTGTATATATATACAAGAGTTTGATATCAGTCAACCAATTTCCCCAGCAATGTTCTAGAGGATCATAAAAAGATACGGTACCACACAGCAGAATGATCATAAGATAAAGCAAAGAATCAACTGACAATGAACTCTTTTAGACCCATTTCAGGAAGTCTTTCATAGATTCTGGAGATCAACTTAATGAAAAAATATAACTATGAAATGAAACTTTCAAGTTACCTCCTTAGGTCCTGACATTGATGCTGACATTTTTCATCTTATGCTGATGAAATATTTAGTTCATGTAATCTGATCCCTGAGATCAGACAGTTTACTGCTTAATTATACAACTCCTTTCCTGCCATATTTTCCTTCTTCACATCTGTCATTATGAACTAACTATTTCAGCTCTTTCTATAGCCCCTGCCTTCTAAGCATAGGAACAAGTACATAACTTTCCAGAATGCTTATGCTTAAACTTTAAAAAGAACAGACACCACTTTCCCCCAAAACCTCTTACTTCACAGTATTGGAATAGTGACCTCTTTATCAAGAACAAGGTCAACTTTGCACCAGAACAATGACTAAGAAACTATTGCTCTTATTGTGAGAGTAAATTTCATAGTTATCTCTGTGGCTGTGTTTTGAAATTTTTAATGTTTAGATACTAAGTAGTTTAGATACTAACTAAACCTCTCTTGAAATTCTTCTTTCTATATTCATGTGGGAGACAGAACGGCCACCCAAAGATGCCTATGTCCTAGTTCTAGGATGTATAAATATGTTACGTGACAAACTGGAAACAAATTTTGTTAAATTATAGTAAGACTGCAAATGGAATTAAGGTTGGCTGACTGGAGGTGGGAGGCAGAAGGAATATCTGTGTTGGAGTGATACAGTGTGAGAAAGACCCAACTTCCCTAATAGGAAACTATTAAGAATAATATACATAAGCCTACTTAGCATAACTCAACAACAAATTTTTTCCAAGACAAAAACTGATTGACACTTTCTCATGTAGATTTTATTAACCACTTCAGAGAAACAGTACATAAGAATGACCAACAATACAATGAAATTCATCTCGAGCTTTATAGCTATGGGATAGTTGCTAGTACAACATCATGTCAGACATGGGTTTTCACTAATATCATTTACACTGAAAGAAAAATGGGCCAGAACCTTGTCTGGGCATCACCTCTTTGTTCTAATGCTCTCAAACAAATGGTTAGACTTCTGAAAGGATGGTGCAAACAATTAGAATCTGTTAAATCGGATGTTTGGAGAAAAATTGATTTAAAAATTTGCATGTTTTTTTTTTTTTTTAACATTGCTTGATAGGTCATCCCTATGTTCAACAATACGTGTTAGTCCTGCTTACTTTTTAAAACGGCTACATCCGGACATAACAGAGAACCGAGAACTTAGAGCAGTTATTCCTTATGCCAGTCTATGTTCAACACTATTTCACTTATTTAGTCCACAAAAGATTGTTATTAGCAACTGTGAAGCTGGACTACAATGCATTCATTTTATAAATGAGATGTTGGCGTCCCTATCGCAAAAGGTTCCGAAGGAGGCTACAGAATGGGGCATCACCATGGCGACCTACTGTGATGGTGAGCATCCCTGGAGTAATCAACCACAGAAAAACCATTAGAAAGCTCTCCTCCAGGGACATATTGTTGTTTTTTACTCAACCACTTAAGGAATGATCAGGGCCACAAAGTCAAGGAAGCAATCACTCTTCTGTGACTATTACAAAGGATGAAATGGAGTCTCTGGGCTCTTCCTCAACCATTTGTACAGACATAACCTCGAGAAAGGCTTCCCCATCTCTGACTGGAAAATTACATTAGCGAGAGAGAAAAGGTTTCACAAATGCCAAGGGGTACAGTAGTTCATTATGAGTCTGTTGGTCTCATTTACACCATTTTCAATTTCTGTAGTTTTGTGTTTCATCTGCTTTAACAGAGATTAGGATGTTATTCAGCGGTTTGGAAAAGAGTGGCCTGAGGGATAAAGAGGTGGGGAAAGGGAAACGGGGCAACTTCACATAGAAGAATTTTTCAGTAATATTAGGTTCTCTTAAACAGAAACCTGTCACTTATTGTTTGTTTGCAATTACCATTCAAAATAATAGAAACAGTGTTACAGGGAGTAACTAAACCGATAGAAAGGTATTTGTTAGAAGCCACATTAAAACTAACTTGTAAGGGATAATAAAATTGTAAGAAAAGACTTTTCCATCAACTGTGGGAATTTGCTTTACTGCTACTGTTTCTATGATTTTAACTTTTGGATTTTTGGATTCAGTCTTATTAAGTAGGTATCGCTTTCTTTCTTTTATATTTTGTAACATATGTATATATGCATGCATACACATATTTTAAAATATATTTTACGATTAACATTTGGAAACAGGTAAGGCTGACAATAGTCAGCTGATGCTAACCTAGTCTTCCAAGTACTAACATGCTATAAAGGAAAACCAATTTGTTCAGACTGTTAGCAAAGTAAAGCACATATTAGTCAATATTTCAAATGAGCTGCCCCAGGATGACTTTTCAAGGACGTTTTAGGCATTAGCCAATTAAAACTGCTGACGTCAACAGTAACCCATGGTTTAGATTTATGTCATTAAGTACATAGGTTAGGGGAAATTGGTATTGAGTCATTATCAAAGGTTAATTCCAGTAAGAACTGTTTATATTTGATTTATTGAATGACTATAGAATGTATGTCTCCATGAGGTACATTTCCAAATTCATATTGCTGGTCAAAGATATTTGGAATAAAGAGGCATAAATGGCAATTATTATTGTAAGACTGTATAAAACTCACAGATCAGGTGTAAATTAAGTCAATTGGCTACGCATAGATGGACACACATGTAGAGATAAACTTTATTTAAAATTTAACTTAAGGCAAAATATTTTTGGAAATAAAATATATCACAAATTGAATTTTTTTTCTTTTAATGTTCTTTTTAATGGGTCACATTTTTCTTTTGTTTCAGATCAGATGAGATCAGTCACTCAGTTGTGTCCGACTCTTTGCGACCCCATGAATCGCAGCACACCAGGCCTCCCTGTCCATCACCAACTCCTGGAGTTCACTGAGACTCAAGTCCATTGAGTCAGCGATGCCATCCAGCCATCTCATCCTCTGTCATCCCCTTCTCCTCCTGTCCCCAATCCCTCCCAGATTCAGAGTCTTTTCCAATGAGTCAGCTCTTCGCATGAGGTGGCCAAAGTACTGGAGTTTCAGCTTTAGCATCATTCCTTCCAAAGAAATCCCAGGGCTGATCTCCTTCAGAATGGACTGGTTGGATCTCCTTGCAGTCCAAGGGACTCTCAAGAGTCTTCTCCAACACCACACTTCAAAAGCATCAATTCTTCAGTGCTCAGCCTTCTTCACAGTCCAACTCTCACATCCATACATGACCACAGGAAAAACCATAGCCTTGACTAGACGAACCTTTGTTGGCAAAGTAATGTCTCTGCTTTTCAATATGCTATCTAGGTTGGTCATAACTTTCCTTCCAAGGAGTAAGTGTCTTTTAATTTAATGGCTGCAGTCACCATCTGTAGTGATTTTGGAGCCCAGAAAAATAAAGTCTGACACTGTTTCCACTGTTTCCCCATCTGTTTCCCATGAAGTGGTGGGACCGGATGCCATGATCTTCGTTTTCTGAATATTGAGCTTTAAGCCAACTTTTTCATTCTTCACTTTCACTTTCATCAAGAGGCTTTTGAGTTCCTCTTCACTTTCTGCCATAAGGGTGGTGTCATCTGCATATCTGAGGTTCTTGATATTTCTCCCGGCAATCTTGATTCCAGTTTGTGTTTCTTCCAGTCCAGCGTTTTTCATGATGTACTCTGCATATAAGTTAAATAAGCAGGGTGACAATATACAGCCTTGATGAACTCCTTTTCCTATTTGGAACCAGTCTGTTGTTCCATGTCCAGTTCTAACTGTTGCTTCCTGACCTGCATAGAAATTTCTCAAGAGGCAGATCAGGTGGTCTGGTATTCCCATCTCTTTCAGAATTCTCCACAGTTTATTGTGATCCACACAGTCAAAGGCTTTGGCATAGTCGATAAAAACAGAAATAGATGTTTTTCTGGAACTCTCTTGCTTTTTCGATGATCCAGCAGATGTTGGCAATTTGATCTCTGGTTCCTCTGCCTTTTCTAAAGCCAGCTTGAACATCAGGAAGTTCACGGTTCACATATTGCTGAAGCCTGGGGAGAATTTTGAGCATTACTTTACTAGCGTGTGAAATGAGTGCAATTGTGCGGTAGTTTGAGCATTCTTTGGAATTGTCTTTCTTTGGGACTGGAATGAAAACGGACCTTTTCCAGTCCTGTGGCCACTGCTGAGTTTTCCAAATGTGCTGGCATATTGAGTGTGGCACTTTCACAGCATCAACTTTCAGGATTTGGAATAGTTCAACTGGAATTCCATCACCTCCACTAGCTTTGTTCGTAGTGATGCTTTCTAAGGCCCACTTGACTTCACATTCCAGGATGTCTGGCTCTAGGTGAGTGATCACACAATTGTGATTATCTGGGTCGTGAAGATCTTTTTTGTATAGTTCTTCTGTGTATTCTTGCCATCTCTTCTTAATATCTTCTGCTTCTGTTAGATCCATATCATTTCTGTCCTTTATCGAGCTCATCTTTGCATGAAATGTTCCTTTGGTATCTCTGATTTTCTTGAAGAGATCCTTAGTCTTTCCCATTCTGTTGTTTTCCTCTATTTCTTTGCATTCATCACTGAAGAAGGCTTTCTTATCTCTTCTTGCTGTTCTTTGGAACTCTGCATTCAGATGTTTATATCTTTGCTTTTCTCCTTTGCTTTTCGTTTCTCTTCTTTTCACAGCAACCCACGCCCGAGGCCAGGGGCGGCGACGAGAGGAGTTAAGAGAGGAGTTACCCAGCATCCGAGGTCAGGGGCGGAGGCTGGGAGGAGCTACCCCACGCCTCTAAGCCCGAGGCCAGGGGCGAAGGGTGGGAGGAGCTACCCCACTCCCCTAAGCCTGAGGCCAAGGGCGGCGGCGGGGAGAAGCAACCGCAGGACCGAGGCCAGGGGCGGTGGCCGGGAGGACCAACCCCACGTCCAAGGAGCCGTGGCTGCGCGGGCGCAGGAGGGCCTAGAGGAGCTATCCTGCATTGAAGGTCAGGAAGGGCGGCAGTGAGGAGATACCCCTCGTCCAAGGTAAGGAGCAATGGTTGCGCTTTGCTGGAGCAGCCGTGAAGAGATACCCCACGCCCAAGGTAAGAGAAACCCAAGTAAGACGGTAGGTGTTGCAAGAGGGCATCAGAGGGCAAATATACTGAAACCATACTCACAGAAAACTAGTTAATCTAATCACACTAGGACCACAGCCTTGTCTGACTCAATGAAACTAAGCCATGCCCATGGGGCAACCCAAGACGGGCGGGTCATGGTGGAGAGATCTGACAGAATGTGGTCCATTGGAGAAGGGAATGGCAAACCACTTCAGTATTCTTGCCTTGAGAACCCCATGAACAGTATGAAAAGGCAAAATGATAGGATACTGAAAGAGAAACTCCCCAGGTCAGTAGGTGCCCAATATGCTACTGGAGATCAGTGGAGAAATAACTCCAGAAAGAAGGAAGAGATGGAGCCAAAGCAAAAAGAATACCCAGCTGTGGATGTGACTGGTGATAGAAGCAAGGTCCGATGCTGTAAAGAGCAATATTGCATAGGAACCTGGAATGTCAGGTCCATGAATCAAGGCAAATTGGAAGTGGTCAAACACGAGATGGCAAGAGTGAATGTCGACATTCTAGGAATCAGCGAACTGAAATGGACTGGAATGGGTGAATTTAACTCAGATGACCATTATATCTACTACTGCGGGCAGGAATCCCTCAGAAGAAATGGAGTAGCCCTCATGGTCAACAAAAGAGTCCGAAATGCAGTACTTGGATGCAGTCTCAAAAACGACAGAATAATCTCTGTTCGTTTCCAAGGCAAACCATTCAATATCACAGTAATCCCAGTCTATGCCCCAACCAGTAATGCTGAAGAAGCTGAAGTTGAACGGTTCTATGAAGACCTACAAGACCTTTTAGAACTAACACCCAAAAAAGATGTCCTTTTCATTATAGGGGACTGGAATGCAAAAGTAGGAAGTCAAGAAACACCTGGAGTAACAGGCAAATTTGGCCTTGGAATACGGAATGAAGCAGGGCAAAGACGAATAGAGTTTTGCCAAGAAAATGCACTGGTCATAACAAACACCCTCTTCCAACAACACAAGAGAAGACTCTACACATGGACATCACCAGATGGTCAACACGGAAATCAGATTGATTATATTCTTTTCAGCCAAAGATGGAGAAGCTCTATACAGTCAGCAAAAACAAGACCAGGAGCTGACTGTGGCTCAGACCATGAACTCCTTATTGCCAAATTCAGACTTAAATTGAAGAAAGTAGGGAAAACCACTAGACCATTCAGGTATGACCTAAATCAAATCCCTTATGATTATACAGTGGAAGTGAGAAATGGATTTAAGGGTATAGATCTGATAGACAGAGTGCTGGATGAACTATGGAATGAGGTTCGTGACATTGTACAGGAGACAGGGATCAAGACCATTCTTTTGTTTAGGAATATATAAATACACTTTTTAATTTGGCTTGTCCTTAAAGTTGTTGTTTTTTTATCTTTTAAATATAAATACCTGGAAAACAAAAAATACATAGAAAAATTTTCCAATGTTTTTTAGGTGGGGGAGAAGCAGTGGGAGGAAGGACAAAATAACTGGAAAATTACTCTATTTTTACCAAGTTAACAAAATCTCACAACTTTCTCCACACATATAGATACTTGTAAATAAAAAGTTTAAGAAGTGTCACCTTTTTTGATTTAAGTACATTTGTCCATGTGCATCTAAACACACCCTTATTTATTGTAGGATTCCTGTTTATAATTAAATTGCAAAGGGGTATGAACATTTCAAGCTTAGAGCAAGGTGTTCTCATTAATTATTGAAAGAACACGGTGATCTCCGAATCCATACATACATACACACAGAGAGACCCAGGGAGATGTTGCAAGCATTTGTTCAGTTGCAAGGAGCTAGGAGAGAGACAGTGACCTACTCACAGACTCAAAAGGTTATTATCAACAAAATAAATTAAAGCATGAGTTAGTCAATTGTCCATAAAGGATGGGCTGTGATAAGGCCAGTGTTAGGCAAGTTCTCCTTTATGCAGTGGTTCTTTTCAGCCTCAGAATCCCTTTCTGAGAATTGTAGAGAGGATCACAATGGAAGAGAGCTAATAAAGGGAGCTGTCCATCCCTGTCTCCCCTCCCCAGCTGGAAGCCAGATCTGAGCTAAAAGTCAAATTTGGGGACACAAATGCTCCACAGAAGCAGAGATCACAGCAACTGAAGCAATGCTGCCCATTTCTACAGTAAGATCTATTTTAATTGTACATTTCCTGGTCCAGATAAATTCAAACCACTAGTTCAAAATGAGTGTGATAAACTGCCCTGCAGACTTTGTAGTTTCCAGGATGAGGAGAATCCTGTATACATAAAGATTAAATTATGATCTATTCTGGGACCATGGCAGGACTAGCCACATATTCTAAAATTCTAATCCATTAAATTGAATCATTATTTATTATTAACTTACTATTCCTTAAATGCAAGGATTAACAAGACATTATTGAAGTCAATTTAGTAAATAATTATACCCCCAAATATGTGGTCCAGAACTGATGACTGTGGACTAGAAATCATAGGCCATTCACAGCCCATCCTAGAGTGAAACCAGTTCTCATTCAGCCAGGGAGTCATTTATTCTTCCCCACAGTCACATCACCTATGAGTCACTCATTTGCTAGGTAAGATTTTCTTACTTGGTTGCCAGCTAGACCAAGGCAGTTTAAATTAGCACAAGACTCTTCTCAGAGGCAAAAGCAACACAAAGAAGATAGGCATAGGCTAGACCTGAGAGCGCAGTCACCACCACTGAGAGCCCCTCAGCAAGCCCCCTCCTGACACCTTCAGGGCAGAAGGGAGGAGTGGGTCCACTCTCTCTGCTCGTGCAGTTGGTCAACACCACCACTCAAGTGCTCAAGGCTGTTTCAACAAGAAGTTCCTGTGCCACGTGAAGGCCTTTGACAGGCACTACAGCATGGTGCTGGACGATGTGAAGGACATGGGGACCAGCGTTCCCAAGAGTGGCAAGGTAAGCAGTCCAAGTGCTGCTTCATCTCCAAGGTATTCCTGCACCGGAAATTGGTTATCACAGCCCTGCAGAACCCACTCATGGCTGCCAAGGAAGAGTCTCCTTCTCACCCTCTTATACCGCCCCCCAGTCCTGCAAGAACCTGCCCTTTGTGATAGGAATAATAAAGTCTTGTGGGGTATTTTTAATAGATAACTAAATTTTTTTCTAAAGTAGGAATGAAGAAAAGATGGAAGGAGGTGGGGAGAGGAGGAAAGGAAGGATAGTAAGAAGGAAAAAGAATACACTGGCTTAAAAAATAACACTGTGCAAAGGGCAGGCTTGGGGATGACTGGCACCAGGGACTTCAGTGACACTAACTGGTGCTTTTTTTCTTGTGATTCTGTGTGGTGGTTTCTCTCTGACCAGCATTTCCAACAGGCATGGAGGCTGGTCACCTGTAGCTTCAGATTTTCTTGTTATAATTTCAGAAAGCAAAATTTCAAGCTCTGGTTAGAAAAAAATTCAGGAAAATTCCTCATTGTCTTGGTCTGTGACAGGTGCCCATCCTGGGATGAATCTCTATGGCCAAGGTCTTATCAAGCTAGCAGCTCCCAGAGTAGAGCATGGCAAGGAACAAATCCCAAAGAAGAGGAGCGGGTTATGTCTAGAAAGAAAGAAGCTGCCGTGCAATCAGAATAGAACTCATTCAATCTGTACTGCTTACCAGATTCTCATGACGTAAGAACTGGAAAGAATAATAAAAGTCTATGGTTCCAGCTTTCCACCTCTGTGCTAAGTTCTGGGTTCCATGTTTTAACAAACTGAAGAAATGTCCAGAGGAAGGATGGTGTTAGAAGCTATACAAGGTACAGTTAAAGGAACGGAAACTTAAGGAAGACGAAAGACAGGTACAGGAAAAAAGATAACTTTTTCATGTACATGAAGGGGCATATTTGCTCTGTGCTGCCTAGTTCTTGGGGTCACAAATGTGCCTACAGGACTCAGAAAGGTAACATAAGGAATAGAGCTGGCCAGATGTTAGAAAAGTAATAGTATATGCATGATAATTAATGTAAGTGACACTCAGCCATAAGATGTGGAAATCTACAGGAAGCAGATGTCTCTGGAGACCTGCAGAACTTACGCCCCTTCTGAAAAAGGCAGTTCCCACTAAGGTCCGTAAGACCTTAAGAATGTGCACAGGGGAGCCTGGCAAGCTACCGTCCACAGAATCACAGAGTCAGACTTAACTAACGACTAACACAAACACCTGTTACTGTTAAGAATGTGGCTGCAATATTACAAGATCTTTCTTTTTTAAAGAAAAGCTATAAAATCTTATTTTTACATGAAACGTCTCAATTTCTTCAATGTTGGCTGATTCTTTTTAAAAAGCAACAAGCAGGCCAAACAAAATACTATGTTGAAAGGGGTCCTCCATGGGGTGCCAGATTGAAATATCTGCTCAAGAAGGCAAATCTAAAACTCATCACTCAAAATTCTTACGAGTTAGGGTTTTAGTTTTTATCATTTATATGTAGTTTAATAGCTAGAGCTCTTCAATTGTGTGGTAGATGTTTTGTGAATTAGTGCATTGTCCCTGGATGTAGGTAAGTAGAAGCCAATGATTATCATTAAGGAATATTATGGAAATGAATCTGGTATTAGGGGATCCTGACTGGTCCACAATAAAGGTCTACAGATTGAAATTTTGGAAATGAGGTCAGAAAGTGTTCTCCAAGAGAGATTCTGAAGAAGTAGAAAACAATATTTAAGAACTCTATAATCCTCTTGGAGTTTAACACATCACTGAAAGAGACAACGGAGAGAGCCAACATGGCATGATATTTCTAAATGCAGGCAAGATCACACTGAAGATACGTATGTCACATGTGCTGGCAATGGGATAGGATTTTAATGGACATAAATCCAAATCTCTTTCCGTCTAGTTGCAAAAAACGTCTTCCTGGCCCCTATGACATGTCTTAGCATGTTTGGAATGAGGGGAGTGTGGTTTTGGGGGTTAAGTGTTCTGGATTCTTGTCCTTGTTCTGTTACTCATGAGTCACATGACCATGGACAAGTCACATTCCTCACTCTCCAAACAGCTTAACAATCTAGCATGGTTTCAAATTCAAGATTGCCAAAACAGTTCCCCTCACTGTCTTTTCTTCTCATAAGAAGAATATGTTCCTTTCTTGATTTCCTCATGTCAAGGAAAGTTGCAAAATTTGACTTTTTCTGGACTCCAGCGGCAAATCCCCTGCCCGCTATCATGAAGGAAGATTCTAAGATGACATCAAAGAAAGGAAACTAGGCGTCCTGGTGTAGGAGGACAACACAGAGAATTTCCACTTGAAACCAAAGACAATGATGTGCTCAGAATAAGAAAGCAGGTCTATTGCTGAGCCGTGGGGTTCATAAAGGTATACCATGGGCAATAGAAAAACCAAACCAAAGCTCAGAAATTACCTCCACAGGGGCCTGATAAGTTCTAGATAGGGCCATCCTCTTCCCATTTTTTTGCCAGTAGAATTTGGGCCGAGGAAGAAGATTCCATCCTCTGGTTGCAGCAGTATCCCTGAAACCTCCATGTAAAGTGAATATATGTCAAATCATATGTATCAAACTCAGCTATAACTTCAGATAGACTCTCATGAGAGAAAAGATGGCCAATGTTAAAAAACAGTCATGTGAATCCTAACATATTTAATTTTTTAAAAGTGACTACAGAAATATTAGTTGAAGGAGATAATGGTCAGTGTAATATTAAATTTTGTTTAAATGTGATACACATGCAGTTTGTCTCAAAATTCACCGCAAAATTCATTTCCCTATTTGCTGAAAATTGTCAAGGATGCCATGAGACTAATATGTTTCACTAGGCTGTGAAGTTACACTATGGCTCTTAGTATTTAGAAAAACTGGTTGAAAACCAAACTCAGACAATTAAGATCACACAAATAGTTCTTGACAAGCTGTTGCTAATAAAATGTTTCTATCTTTCTCAGTAGAATTACCCAGCCATTAATAAACATTATTTGACTGGTAACTAATTAATAATAAACAATTCCTGCATTTTACTGAGAGGCAGTTTAGCAGAGTGAATAATGACCTGACCTCTGAAGCCAGATTGCCCGGATTAAAATCCCAACTCCACCACTTACTAGCTGTTAAGTTGCTTAACTTCTGTAGTTTGCTCATTTATAAAATAGTAAACTTACATGATAGGGTGTGGTGAGAATTAATTCAATATAAGTAAGACAGTGCCTGACACATAGCACTGTGTGACTGTAAGCTATTATGACTATCTCTTGCTTCATAAAATCCATTTGTCCCATAGTCATTCACTAGGCTGCATGTCCTCTGTACCAGGCAATACACCAGGCACAGGGATATTTGTAGTATTTCCTAAACCAGCAACAGAAGTCTGAGTGGTGTAGGCAGTGCTTTCTCAAGTACAAAAACTAAATAGTGGGGTGGAATAGGGGCAAGCCCCCTTCTCCTAACTGATTACATACATAGATCAAAAACTACTCGGACTATGCTTCAAGAGGAGGTCACCGATAATGTTTGTGAAATTTGCAATCAGTTACCCACTCAGGTGACTTTTGCCACATCTAAATTAAATTTGCATCTGGCTTAGATTTCTGTAGGAGATGATGCTTCTAATTTGTGTTTTGGGTAAAGGCCCAGCTCCCAGTGTGTGGAGAGAGAGTTACGAAGGAGGAGGCTGCGTTATCAGAAGGCCGGGTGGGACAGAGTTTTGATGTGAGCATGTTGTGCCAGTTCTCATATGTCTACAGCCCAGGCCAAAATCTGCCCTCAGTTATGCATGCACAGCTTTCATTGACGTCAGTAGGAACGGTGCTCATGTAACAGGAGGCAGAAGTTTGGCTCTTTGATTTTAATAGAATTAAATGCCAAAATGTTTTGCTGATGCAGGTTGCAAATTTAAACCCCAGAGGGTCAGGAAAATGCAACAGAATTTTGTTCTGTTGGCAATCTCCTCTTTTGCACAGACCATGTCATTAAGCGAGTACTGAATTTCTCAAGTCTGACTTGGAAGCGCCTGATTGTATGGTGCTGATGAGTTGTGTGTGGCTGCCCGCTGCAGTGAGACCTTTAAGTACAATTCCAAGATTTTGTCTGTGGCTCCAGATAAGACTCTAACATGTAGCCCTAATTCGTTGTCAGTTACAGAATTCCATTTCTCATCTGGGCTTAACAACCATGCTGAAATCAGATGGTGGTGCCTATCAGACTCCACTCCCCACCTTAGATGTCTGGGGAATTATGTAATGAAATTTAGGGGCTTAGCATTCTTGGAGTTTTCAAACTAAATTTCAGTCTAATTTATTTTCAGGCATATCCATAGCATTGTCTTAATATATGTGTGGTTTTGTAAAAATTTTAATTTAATTTTATGCTATGATGTTAACAATTGGATCTCCCAGACCTGAGCATCTGGCAGTAAGTTTCTAAGTGGTAAAACACGATTCAACAGAAATATTAAGCCAGGCCAATGGACCAAAAAAAATCCTTTAACTGAGAGTGGAGATCCTTCTGATTCCTTTATCCAGCTACTCAAAATCTATTTCCTGCTTTGGGTCCAGAGAAGCAGGCTTTCTCTTGAATTATTTAGAACTAGGATGGGTGCCTGAGTGTGTCTCTTGAGCTGTGAGTTTCCTTATGGGTGACCTGACCTAGCAAAGCCTTTTTGGCCACTTGTCACTTCTTGCTCCCTCCTCCTTAAGGGAGAGATAGATTATATGAATGGGAAAGCTGGGAGCAAGAACAAATGTATCTCAGCTTCTCTGTCTTTGGGATCTTCCTGCCTACAGAGAACATGTTTTTTTGCTTTGCACCTGTGCCACAGATTTTGTCACTGTGAAGATTCTGCCTGTGACTGAGGATGAAGTCTTTTATATTTCAGAGACTGGTATTCACAAACCCATCTTATGTCAACCACTTTCTCCAACAGCTTCAGGAGCAACAGAGCCGCCATCTTGATATCTGCCAGCTTGACATTTTAATGAAGGGGCATTGGCAGACAAGCAATAAATTATCAGCTAATGTCTAAAACTGATCAATTAATTTCTAAGAACATCACTTAGAAATAGGGGAGCAAATATCAAAGAGAAAACACATCTTAAAAGTGGCAGCCTTTGAAAATCAGATTGGGAGAGGAGGGTTGATGCGGCAAGAATCCACTGTCCTCACTCTCCTTCAAAGCTCAATTTGGTTTTGACACTTGGTGAATAATTCATGATTTAACATTTACTATCGATATATTATGGAACTATAACACATCAGAGTGGAGAAACTCTGATAGATCTCCAGTGGTTTTCAAATTGAAAGTCAAAATTGGTGTTAGCATGCCATGAAATCAATTTATTGGATGGTGACCAAGACTTTGAAATGAAATGAAATAAACAGAATAGGTCAGAGGGCATGATAATCTGGATCATAATATAAAATACATATTTTTATCGTGGATTATGATTAAAATGTTTGAAATCTATTCAGTTTTTCCAACTTTCCACTTAACCCTCAACCACTTTCCTTAACTGTGGACCCACTCTATCTACGAAGCCAAGTAGTTCTAAAAGAGAGTATGCATATGAAAATACTTTGAAAACCATAAGGCTCAAACCACATTGAAGCTGTTGTTTTGATTTCTCAATGATAATGATGATGATGATGGGGGAAATGTCTGATCTTCAATTTTGTGCAGCTCTTCAACATGAAAGCAGTCATAGTACCAGGCCCAACCCCACACTTACACTCTTCTAAGAAGCTTGCAACTCTAGGTAGGGTGTGCACCAAGCTCCAGATCAGTCAGACTGATCCTTAGGCTGCAGGGTAAGGTAATGGCTATAGCAGACTCTGGAGTTATACAGACTGGGATCCAAATTTAGCTGTGCCACTGACTCACTACACAACTTGAGCCAAATTATTTAACTTCCCCAAGTCTTAGGATATCACCATTATTATCATCGCCATCATCAAATCAACTATTTTTGTTTTATAGTCTGAAAACATGAAAAAAAAATACTCCTTGTTTTTACTGGAGAAGCTGCAGGGCCCCTGATGAGACAGAGATGTTGCCTGAGCTGAGGGACAGCCAGGGAAGGGGGAGAGAGGGCTCTGCTTCATCTCCCATGACCTGTGTCAGGCACCCGTGAGACACACTGCACTGGGCTCTTGATCGCCCAGGGCCCTCTGAACACCACTGACTCTACCCTCTAGCTTTTCTTTTTTTTAATTTTAAACTCATTTATTCTTTTAATTGAAGGATAATTGCTTTACAGAATTGTGTTGGTTTCTGTCAAACATCAACATGAATCAGCCATAGGTATAACATTTCGCATCCCCACGTCTAATATCCTGCTCTAGCCAGTCACACACGTTTGACCCACTGGCATTTTGACTCAGGGTTCAAGACTCAGTGTTCCAAAGCATCCACTGTGCACCCAGCCACACGCTTGCCAATAACAGAAGAGCCTGGGCCCCAGCTACATTGGACAAGTGCAGGTCTTAGGGAAGGGAAACCTCAGCACATATTTCAATTCTGCCACTTTCTCTCATAACCTTGCTAAATCATTCCATTTCTCTGATCATACTTGCTTCCTCCAATGAGGTCAGACAAAGACCAAATAGAAAATCAAGAGTCAAAATGCAGTAAATGAACATTTGGAAATATTTCAACTTCCCCAGAGTGATATTAATGAGAGCAAAACAATATGTTATACTGTAACATGTATTTTAGAAATGCTTTTAAGTAAATAAAAATAGTAATAAATATTGTTCTTTTTTTTCAAGTTGGCATTTACTATTTATTGGGGCTTCCCCCAGTTAAACGATCTGCCTGCAATGCAGAAGACAGGAGACACGGGTTCGATCCTTGGGTCAGGAAGATCCCCTGGAAAAGGAAATGGCAACCCACTCCAGCATTCTTGTCCTGGGAGATTCCAGGGACAAGGAAGCCTGGTGGGCCACAGTCAGTGGGGGCGCAAAAGGTCGGACACGACTGAGAGACTAAGTATGACATTACTATTTATACAAAAAGCAACTTCCTTTGATATTCATTCCCTCTCACAGTCTGGTTCTACTTACAGTTTTTATTTCATTTTCCATTGTTCCCCAACTCTGCTCACCCCATGCAGTACCCACACCCAGCCTCAGCACTTCCCAAACATGTCCACCATTTTCATAATCCCATGTTTTTGTTCATGCAAAGGTCTTGTTCCCTCCCCTAATGACACACTCGCCTTCAAGCCCAGCCCAAACATCACCTTATCTGCAAAGGCAGCTCCCAACTTCTCCCTGAAAAAAAAGGGGGAAAGTGTTAGTTGCTCAGTTGTGTCCAACTCTCTGTGACCACATGGACTGTAGCCCACCAGGCTCCTCTGCCATGGAATTCTCCAGGAAAAAATACTGGAGTGGGTTGACATTCCCTTCTCCAGGGAACCTTCCGTAAACAAAACTAATTTTTCCCACTTCAGGACTCCCATAGCATGTAATCCCTATGGATAGCATAGGAAGTATCCCAGGATATCATCGCAGTTCTATCTGTTCTCCCCTAGAGCGTCAGCCCCTTGAGGGCAGAGACTCTTCCCTCCGTGTTTGACATCCCAGCCTTTCCACAGTGCGTGGCACTTAACAAACAAATATATAGTAAATGTCTGATCAAAGAACAAGGTTATCATGACTCCTCAATATTTATAGCCTTGGACAAGGTTATGAAAGAAATTCTCATTCTTCTCCATCAGGCACCAAAGCCAGTTAGAGGCCCAGCCCTTGTGAGTCACAGGCCCTTGTGATCAGGTTATAAATCAATTTTCAGACTGAGGAGATCAGCATATGGTCACCAGACATTCTGCAGTAAGTAATGATAGTCTGTAGTTTGGACTAAGATGTGCAGTAATTAAAAAAAAAATCTTATTTAGAGAATGTTGAAAATCTTGGGGTCCACATAGGATGCAGGATTCCTGCCACAGTTACTGAGTGTCAGGAGGGGCGGTCAAGTGGCCTGGGTCCTTTGAACCTTCCCACCATCCATCATAGTGCATGGCTCTTACTAAGGAGTACTGAACCACGATGGAGCAACTGATTCCTGGTGCCTGAACTGGCTACTTTGAGCTCTGGATACTTCAGACAAACATGAACTCACAGCCATCTGCGTGGACTGATGGAGTCTTTCTGCATCCCCGAGTGGAGAAGATGAACACATACGAAAATATATGGAAGAAAATATGTAGCAATATATAAAAAAAAATTAGTCACTCAGTCATATCCAACTCTTTGGGACTGCTCTGGAGGAAGAAATGGCAACTCACACGAGTACTTTTGCCTGGAGAATCCCATGGACAGAGGAGCCTGGAGGCCCGCAGTCCATGGGGTTGCCAAGAGTTACAACAATGACTCCTGGGGAACCACCAGCCTAAAGAGTCTGACTGTCAGTGTGTGGAACTGGTCATGTTTCTTCTGTGAATACTGACCCCAGACCTGTCCACCTACATGGCATGCCCACTCCTTTATGTCTTGGTGTGAAAGTGAAAGTGTTAGTTGCTCAGTCATGTCTGACCCTTGGCAATCCCATAGACTGTATCCTGCTAGGCTTTTGCCCAAAACTAAAGTCAGAAGAACTAGAAAAATAATGAAAATTTAAAAGAATAATAAAAGCTTATATTTCATCTCTCTGGGATTTCTTATAACTGAATTACCAGTCACGGTTTAGAACTTTTTCTCTGAAATCTCACCAACTTGCTTCCCAGTTACATTCTGACTACCTGGCCATAGCAGCCAAGGTAGATGTGAACACCAGCAGAGAATAGCAGCTGGTCATCAACAGCTCCAGGAGTGAAGACTTTAATGCAGGAGCTTCAGGGGCAGATATGGAGGCTTGGCAGCTGCAGGCTTTCTGGATACTGCTGGAGTTAGAGCATGTTTTCAAAGGGATGCCAGTTAGGTAATGGCTACAGGGTGGCTTTTAGTCAAGATGGTCTTGACTCGAAACCCAGCCACTGGTAACACTGACAGCCATGTTTTCAGAACTACTCATTTTGCTGCTTCTTTTTTTTTTTTTTTTTTTTGAGTCTTTTGTCTATTTATTTATTTATTTATTTATTTATTTTTGTTTTTTTTCCTTTTTATTTATTTTATTTTATTTTATTTTTTATTTCAGATATACACATGCTCCCCATCCTGAACCCTCCTCCCTCCCAACCTCCCCATACCATCCCCCTGGGCCTTCCCAGCGCACCAGCCCCAAGCATCCAGCATCGTGCCCTGAACCTGGACTGGCATCTCGTTTCATACATGACATTTCACATGTTTCAATGCCATTCTCCCAAATCTTCCCACCCTCTCCCACAGAGTCCATAAGACTGTTCTATACATCAGTGTCTCTTTTGCTGTCTCGTATACAGGGTTATCGTTACCATCTTTCTAAATTCCATATATATGCGTTAGTATACTGTATTTATGTTTTTCCTTCTGGCTTACTTCACTCTGTATAATAGGCTCCAGTTTCATCCACCTCATTAGAACTGATTCAAATGTATTCTTTTTAATGGCTGAGTAATACTCCATTGTGTATATGTACCACTGCTTTCTTATCCATTCATCTGCTGATGGGCATCTAGGTTGCTTCCATGTCCTGGCTATTATAAACAGTGCTGCGATGAACATTGGGGTACACGTGTCTCTTTCCCTTCTGGTTTCCTCGGTGTGTATGCCCAGCAGTGGGATTGCTGGATCATAAGGCAGTTCTATTTCCAGTTTTTTAAGGAATCTCCACACTGTTCTCCATAGTGGCTGTACTAGTTTGCATTCCCACCAACAGTGTAAGAGGGTTCCCTTTTCTCCACACCCTCTCCAGCATTTATTATTTGTAGACTTTTGGATCGCAGCCATTCTGACTGGTGTGAAATGGTACCTCATAGTGGTTTTGATTTGCATTTCTCTGATAAAGAGTGATGTTGAGCATCTTTTCAAGTGTTTGTTAGCCATCTGTATGTCTTCTTTGGAGAAATGTCTATTTAGATCTTTGGCCCATTTTTTGATTGGGTCATTTATTTTTCTGGAGTTGAGCTGTAGGGGTTGCTTGTATATTTTTGAGATTAGTTGTTTGTCGGTTGCTTCATATGCTATTATTTTCTCCCATTCTGAAGGCTGTCTTTTCACCTTGCTAATAGTTTCCTTTGATGTGCAGAAGCTTTTAAGTTTAATTAGGTCCCATTTGTTTATTTTTGCTTTTATTTCCAATATTCTGGGAGGTGGGTCATAGAGGATCCTGCTGTGATGTATGTCAGAGAGTGTTTTGCCTATGTTCTCCTCTAGGAGTTTTATAGTTTCTGGTCTTATGTTGAGATCTTTAATCCATTTTGAGTTTATTTTTGTGTATGGTGTTAGAAAGTGTTCTAGTTTCATTCTTTTACAAGTGGTTGACCAGATTTCCCAGCACCACTTGTTAAAGAGATTGTCTTTAATCCACTGTATATTCTTGCCTCCTTTGTCAAAGATAAGGTGTCCATATGTGCGTGGATTTATCTCTGGGCTTTCTATTTTGTTCCATTGATCTATATTTCTGTCTTTGTGCCAGTACCATACTGTCTTGATAACTGTGGCTTTGTAGTAGAGCCTGAAGTCAGGTAGGTTGATTCCTCCAGTTCCATTTTTCTTTCTCAAGATCGCTTTGGCTATTCGAGGTTTTTTGTATTTCCATACAAATTGTGAAATTATTTGTTCTAGCTCTGTGAAGAATACTGTTGGTAGCTTGATAGGGATTGCATTGAATATATAAATTGCTTTGGGTAGTATACTCATTTTCACTATATTGATTCTTCCAATCCATGAACATGGTATATTTCTCCATCTATTAGTGTCCTCTTTGATTTCTTTCACCAGTGTTTTATAGTTTTCTATATATAGGTCTTTAGTTTCTTTAGGTAGATATATTCCTAAGTATTTTATTCTTTTTGTTGCAATGGTGAATGGAATTGTTTCCTTAATTTCTCTTTCTGTTTTCTCATTATTAGTGTATAGGAACGCAAGGGATTTCTGTGTGTTGATTTTATATCCTGCAACTTTACTATAATCATTGATTAGTTCTAGTAATTTTCTGGTGGAGTCTTTAGGGTTTTCTATGTAGAGGATCATGTCATCTGCAAATAGTGAGAGTTTTACTTCTTCTTTTCCAATTTGGATTCCTTTTATTTCTTTTTCTGCTCTGATTGCTGTAGCCAAAACTTCCAAAACTATGTTGAATAGTAATGGTGAAAGTGGGCACCCTTGTCTTGTTCCTGACTTTAGAGGAAATGCTTTCAATTTTTCACCATTGAGGATAATGTTTGCTGTGGGTTTGTCATATATAGCTTTTATTATGTTGAGGTATGTTCCTTCTATTCCTGCTTTCTGGAGAGTTTTTATCATAAATGGGTGTTGAATTTTGTCAAAGGCTTTCTCTGCATCTATTGAGATAATCATATGGTTTTTGTTTCTCAATTTGTTAATGTGGTGTATTACATTGATTGATTTGCGGATATTGAAGAATCCTTGCATCCCTGGGATAAAGCCCACTTGGTCATGGTGTATGATCTTTTTAATGTGTTGTTGGATTCTGATTGCTAGAATTTTGTTTAGGATTTTTGCATCTATGTTCATCAGTGATATTGGCCTATAGTTTTCTTTTTTTGTGGGATCTTTGTCAGGTTTTGGTATTAGGGTGATGGTGGCCTCATAGAATGAGTTTGGAAGTTTACCTTCCTCTGCAATTTTCTGGAAGAGTTTGAGCAGGATAGGTGTTAGCTCTTCTCTAAATTTTTGGTAGAATTCAGCCGTGAAGCCGTCTGGACCTGGGCTTTTGTTTGCTGGAAGATTTTTGATTACAGTTTCAATTTCCATGCTTGTGATGGGTCTGTTAAGGTTTTCTATTTCTTCCTGGTCGAGTTTTGGAAAGTTGTACTTTTCTAAGAATTTGTCCATTTCTTCCTCGTTGTCCATTTTATTGGCATATAATTGTTGATAATAGTCTCTTATGATCCTTTGTATTTCTATGTTGTCTGTTGTGATCTCTCCACTGTCATTTCTAATTTTATTGATTTGATTTTTCTCCCTTTGTTTCTTGATGAGTCTGGCTAATGGTTTGTCAATTTTATTTATCCTTTCAAAGAACCAGCTTTTGGCTTTGTTGATTTTTGCTATGGTCTCTTTTGTTTCTTTTGCATTTATTTCTGCTCTAATTTTTAAGATTTCTTTCCTTCTACTAACCCTGGGGTTCTTCATTTCTTCCTTTTCTAGTTGCTTTAGGTGTAGAGTTAGGTTATTTATTTGACTTTTTTCTTGTTTCTTGAGGTGTGCCTGTATTGCTATGAACTTTCCCCTTAGGACTGCTTTTACTGTGTCCCACAGGTTTTGGGTTGTTGTGTTTTCATTTTCATTCGTTTCTATACAAATTTTGATTTCTTTTTTGATTTCTTCTGTGATTTGTTGGTTATTCAGCAGCGTGTTGTTCAGCCTCCATATGTTGGAATTTTTAATAGTTTTTCTCCTGTAATTGAGATCTAATCTTACTGCATTGTGGTCAGAAAAGATGCTTGGAATGATTTCTATTTTTTTGAATTTACCAAGGCTAGCTTTATGGCCCAGGATGTGATCTATCCTGGAGAAGGTTCCATGTGCGCTTGAGAAAAAGGTGAAATTCATTGTTTTGGGATGAAATGTCCTATAGATATCAATTAGGTCTAACTGGTCTATTGTATCGTTTAAAGTTTGTGTTTCCTTGTTAATTTTCTGTTTAGTTGATCTATCCATAGGTGTGAGTGGGGTATTAAAGTCTCCCACTATTATTGTGTTATTGTTAATTTCTCCTTTCATACTTGTTAGCATTTGTCTTACATACTGCGGTGCTCCCGTGTTGGGTGCATATATATTTATAATTGTTATATCTTCTTCTTGGATTGATCCTTTGATCATTATGTAGTGACCTTCTTATCTCTTTTCACAGCCTTTGTTTTAAAGTCTATTTTATCTGATATGAGTATTGCTACTCCTGCTTTCTTTTGGTCCCTATTTGCATGGAAAATCTTTTTCCAGGCCTTCACTTTCAGTCTGTATGTGTCCCCTGTTTTGAGGTGGGTCTCCTGTAGACAACATATGTAGGGGTCTTGTTTTTGTATCCATTCAGCCAGTCTTTGTCTTTTGGTTGGGGCATTCAACCCATTTACGTTTAAGGTAATTACTGATAAGTATGATCCCGTTGCCATTTACTTTATTGTTTGGGGTTTGAATTTATACACCATTTTTGTGTTTCCTGTCTAGAGAATATCCTTTAGTATTTGTTGTAGAGCTGGTTTGGTGGTGCAGAATTCTCTCAGCTTTTGCTTGTCTGAAAAGCTTTTGATTTCTCCTTCATACTTGAATGAAATCCTTGCTGGGTACAATAATCTGGGCTGTAGGTTATTTTCTTTCATCATTTTAAGTATGTCTTGCCATTCCCTCCTGGCTTGAAGAGTTTCTATTGAAAGATCAGCTGTTATCCTTATGGGAATTCCCTTGTGTGTTATTTGTTGTTTTTCCCTTGCTGCTTTTAATATTTGTTCTTTGTGTTTGATCTTCGTTAATTTGAGTAATATGTGTCTTGGGGTGTTTCGCCTTGGGTTTATCCTGTTTGGGATTCTCTGGGTTTCTTGGACTTGGGTGATTATTTCCTTCCCCAGTTTAGGGAAGTTTTCAACTATTATCTCCTCAAGTATTTTCTCATGATCTTTCTTTTTGTCTTCTTCTTCTGGAACCCCTATGATTCGAATGTTGTAGCGTTTAATATTGTCCTGGAGGTCTCTGAGATTGTCCTCATTTCTTTTAATTCGTTTTTCTTTTATTCTCTCTGATTCATTTATTTCTACCAATCTATCTTCTAGTTCACTAATCCTATCTTCTGCCTCTGTTATTCTACTATTTGTTGCCTCCAGAGTGTTTTTAATTTCATTTATTGCATTATTCATTGTATATTGACTCTTTTTTATTTCTTCTAGGTCCTTGTTAAACCTTTCTTGCATCTTCTCAATCCTTGTCTCCAAGCTATTTATCTGTGATTCCATTTTAATTTCAAGATTTTGGATCAATTTCACTATCATTATTCGGAATTCTTTATCAGGTAGATTCCCTATCTCTTCCTCTTTTGTTTGGTTTGGTGGGCATTTATCCTGTTCCTTTATCTGCTGGCTATTCCTCTGTCTCTTCATCTTGTTTAAATTGCTGAGTTTGGGGTGTCCTTTCTGTATTCTGGCAGTTTGTGGAGTTCTCTTTATTGTGGCTATTCCTCGCTGTGTGTGGGTTTGTACAGGTGGCTTGTCAAGGTTTCCTGGTTAGGGAAGCTTGTGTCAGTGTTCTGATGGGTGGAACTGTATTTCTTCTCTTTGTTCAGTCGCGCTGTGGGGAGGGAGGGAGGGATGCTGCAAGCAAATAACACTGGCGTGCGCTCGCAGTGCCTCAGCCACACTGGGTCTGCCCCTGCTCACTGCGCGTGTAGCCTCCCTGCCCACACTGCTCGGGCTCTAGGTTGTTCCGCCGGGAACAATCTGAGGCTGGCCCTGGGTTGTATGTACCTCCCAGGTCCAAGCCGCTCAGGTTCAGGCACTCGGGTAGTCCTCAGAGGCGCAGACTCAGTTGGGCCTGAGTGTTGTGCTCTTCCCAGGTCCGAGCAGCTCAAGTGATGAGGTGTTTGGCGAGCGCCAATGCTGCGACTTATCGCCTCCCCGCCACTCGGTTATCTGGGCGCAAAACCGGCGCACCTTCTTAGGCAGATGTTAACCGTCCAGACCCCCAAGAAGTTTTAGTTAGCAAAGAAGCCTGCTTACAGTTTTATAGATAATGTCTCTCTGGGGCTGCGATTGCCCCCTTCCGGCTCTGGCTGCCTGTCACCGGAGGGGGAAGGTCTGCAGCCGGCTATCTCTGTTCAATTCTTTGTTCCGTGCGCGGGCCTGGCGGTCTTAGGTTGGGGCTGGCTTTTCGCGTGGTAGATATCCTACAGTCTGGTTTGTTAGCCCAAATTATTTCGCTCAGATAGTGCTTAGGGTATTCAGGCCAGATTTTTACTCTAAGCGATGCAGCCCGTGCTGCGCCTCCCTGCCCAGCCCCCGCTTGTTAATGGCGCCTGCAGGCGTCTGCGCTGCTTCTCCGCTGGGGGAGTTACCGTAGGACTCGCAATCTTCGAGTTTCAATTGTTTATTTATTTTTTCTTCCTGTTATGTTGCCCTCTGTGCTTCCAAAGCTCGGCACAGACTCGGCAGTGAGAAGGTTTCCTGGTGCTTGGAAACCTCTCTCTTCCCAAGACTCCCCTCCCGGGACGGAGCTCCGTCCCTCCCTCCTTTGTCTCTCTTTTTTGTCTTTTATATTTTTTCCTACCTCCTTTCGAAGAGTTGGATTGCTTTTCTGGGTGCCTGATGTCCTCTGCCGGCATTCAGAAGTTGTTTTGTGGAATCTACTCGACGTTTAAATGCTCTTTTGATGAATTTGTGGGGGAGAAAGTGTTCTCCCTGTCCTACTCCTCCGCCATCTTCTACTCAGTCTCCATTTTGCTGCTTCTTAATAAAAAGAATCTGCCGACAATACAGGACACCTGGGTTTGATCCCTGGGTCAGGAGAATCCCCTGGAGAAGGGAATGGCAACCCACTCCAGTATTCTTGCCTAGAGAATTCCATGGACAGAGAAGCCCGGTGGGCTTGAGTCCACGGGATCACAAAGAGTTGGACACAACTGAGTAACTAACACCCACACACAAAAAACGATCATCTACATTCATATTTTCCAAGGCATGTTTTTAAATGTTTGATTATCTTGTTTAATTTGTTACATTGCTCTCCCTTAAGATGTGTGTAAGCTCTTTTGGCTGTTTTCTCCTGGTTCTTGATCTCATCCCCTTTCACCTTCTTTAGACTTGGTTCCACTTCAAGTATTTCTTATTCTTCAGCCTTCCTCCCCCTCCATATGGCAACATTTCTTCTTCTTTCTACCCGTAAACGTGATCAAGATGTCTAGAGTCTCTTTCTTCAAAAACCCTCAGTGGCTCTCCAATGCCTCCTAAATTCTGAGTACACTGTCCTTATCTGACATGCAAGGCCAAGTATAATCTAGTCCCAATGTGTCTTTCCATTCTGATCTGCTGCCATCCCTATCTATAGAGATACCCCAAACGGAACCTTCACCAGTTTCAAAACACGCTCTGCGCTTTCTCATTTCTAGACCTTTGCTTGTGATGGTCCCTCCATTTGGAAGTCTTCCATTTGCTCTCCATCTAGAAATAAGATACTGCTCAAACAGTACCTCCTTCATGAAGTCTTTCCTGATTCCCTAAATTCTGTATGATCTCTCTAAGTTCCAATCCCAATAGCACTTGATACATAAGAACTTCTCTTGTAGTATGAATTGATATTCTACCTTGCACTATAAATATGTCCATACCTTTCTGAGTATTCCTACTAGACTGTACATTCCTCGAGGGTGAGGAATATATGTTATTATATGTCTGTAACATTCCAGACATGGCAAATAGAGGATGAAACAGTGGAAACAGTGGCTGACTTTATTTTACTGGGCTCCAAAATCACTGCAGATGGTGATTGAAGCCATGAAATTAAAAGATGCTTACTCCTTGGAAGGAAAGTTATGACCAACCTAGATAGCATATACAAAAGCAGAGACATTACTTTGTCAACAAAGGTCCATCTAGTCAAGGCTATGTTTTTCCAGTGGTCATGTATGGATGTGAGAGCTGGACTATAAAGAAAGCTGAGTGCTGAAGAATTGATGCTTTTGAACTGTGGTGTTGGAGAAGACTCTTGAGAGTCTGCAAGGAGATCCAACCAGTCCATCCTAAAGGAAATCAGTCCTGAATATTCATTGGAAGGACTGATGCTGAAGGTGAAATGCCAATACTTTGGCCACCTGATTCAAAGAGCTGACTCATTTGAAAAGACCTTGATGCTGGGAAACATTGAGGGCAGGAGGAGAAGGGGACAGAGGATGAGATGGTTGGATGGCATCACTGACTCAATAGACATGGGTTTGGGTGAACTCCAAGAGTTGGTGATGGACAGGGAGGCCTGGTGTGCTGTGGTTCATGGGGTCACAAAGAGTCAGACACTACTGGGTGACTGAACTGAACATTCCAGACCCTTGCACAGACTCCCATACATATTATCAGAGTACACATGCATTCTCTCATTATAGATACTATATAAATTCAGATGTCAGCATAGTGAGTTCTATGAAGCAAAATAAAGTGTAGTAAAAAATTCTTTTAAAACATCCAAAGAAAATTATAAGAAAATACTTCCCTAAGACGTTGACATAGAAGCAAAGAACTGAAGGAGATAGGAAAGTGAATCATGTAGCTTCTAGACACAAGGACAAACAACTGAAAAGGTCTGAAATATATATGTCTGAAGAGTCTGAGGAATAGAAAGGAGGTCAGCGTGGCTGGAATGAGACAAAAAGAAAGATATGAGGTCTAAGAGGTAATGGGGAGAAACATCATTTAAGACCTTGTAAACCATTATGAACTTTCCTAGTGGCTCAGTTAGTAAAGAATCTGTCTTCAATGTGAGAGACCACCTGCAATGTAGGAGACCTGGGTTCAATCCCTGGGTTGGGAAGATCCCCTGGAAAAGGAAATGGTAACCCACTCAAGTATTCTTGCCTAGAAAATTCAATGGACAGAGAAGTCTGGCGGGCTACAGTCCATGGGGTCGCAAAAGAATTGGACATGACTTAGCGACTAAACCACCAAACCATTATGAGGACTTTGGGCTTTTACTCTGAGTATGATGTAAACAATTCTGCTCAAGGCTTTTGAGCAGAAGAATGATGTACTCTATCTTAATTTTTTACAAAGTCTCTCTAGCTGCTGTGTTGAACTGCAATTGTGGCAGCTGAGAAAGGGCTAACACAAGGAAGCCAATTAGGAGATAATGTAATTATCCAGGTGAGAGAGAACTTTGATGTGGACCTGGGAGGTAGCAGTGGAGGTGGTCTAAGTCTGGATACATTCTATATGCAGGCCCAACAGGATATGCTGAGAAATTAAGCACAGAGTGCGCAAAAAGAGACGTTGACTCTAATGTTTTAGCCTGAGCAACTCATGCGAAGAGTTGACTCATTGGAAAAGACTCTGATGCTGGGAGGGATTGGGGGCAGGAGGAGAAGGGGACAACAGAGGATGAGATGGCTGGATGGCATCACTGACTCGATGGACATGAGTCTGGGTGAACTCCGGGAGTTGGTGATGGACGCGGAGACCTGGCGTGCTGCGATTCATGGGGTCGCAAAGAGTCGGACACGACTGAGTGACTGAACTGAACTGAAATGAACTACATGCAGAGTTGCCATTTACTGAGAGATAGGTTTGGATTCTGTGCAATTTACTGAGTAAGGACTGGGTTCCGAGCTCTGGAAGCCACCCCCTCGTAGTCTGCATGGATCAGCTGCAGCCCACACCCAACAGCTTCTGCCCATGGCCTCTGGCACATTTCTTCACCACTGTCAGGCTTCGTGTTCTTGGAGTGGACATGCTACCCTCAAAAAGCTCTGAATCTCAGCTGGGGGTGGATTTCTGCATTTGCTATTGCTATTTCCCTTAGAGTCCTCTTTTACTCCTTCTCTCAGCCACTTTTTCTAGTGTGTAAAATGATACACTGCTGCTGCTGCTGCTGCTAAGTCACTTCAGTCATGTCCAACTCTGTGCGACCCCATAGACCGCAGCCCACCAGGCTCCCCCATCCCTGGGATTCTCCAGGCAAGAACACTGGAGTGGGTTGCCATTTCCTTCTCCAATGCATGAAACTGAAAAGTGAAAGTGAAGTCGCTCGGTCGTGTCCTACTCTTGGCGACCCCATGGAGTGCTGCCTACCAGGTTCCTCCGCCCATGGGATTTTCCAGGCAAGAGTACTGGAGTGGGTTGCCATTGACTTCTCCGAAATTGATACACTAGTATGAAACAATTCTTCATATCATAATTTTTCTGTTTGAATCACTCGTGTGTTTTCTGATTGGGTCCTAACTGATACTGTCAAGGAGAGGAAAGGACCCGGCAAAGGAGCAGTCAATGACGAACAAAGACAGGTAGAAGGGGGCGGGGCCTGCAATCCCAGGGAAGAAAACATTCTGGAAATTGAGAGCCACCCAGTGAGTCAAATGGTGATGATTATAATGTAAGAGGAGGATGGAGAACTGATACTGGGATACAGCAATGCAGAGGACTTTCGGTAACCTTGAAAAGAGTGTAGACCAATTTTACCTGTCCATCAACTCCCCCCAACACACACAATTCATGGTATCAGGTCCTGATTTTGTTGGGAAGCCATCCACTGTCTTCTCTCATTACCTCTGGTCTGAGTAGGCTTGACTCCACAGCTGGGCATATGATAAGCCTGGCCAGAGCAAGGCACCCATTTGTTACAATGACTGGTTCAGAGATGAGCACATAACCCAAATTGCTTCACTGAGATTGACATCCCAGGCAGCAAGACTAGAGCATCCAGGAAATAGGAATCCTTTTCCCACTGGACATGAAGCTGGGAAGACAGGTTATAAGCCCAGAGATGCTGGTATTCACTGTACCACCCAAACAGGAGAGTCTGACTGAAAATGGAGCCAATGCAAAAAAACCATAGCTAAGAAAAAACAAACCCCAATGACATGTGTGTGAGCCCTCAGATCTAGTTAGCCTGAAGCCACTCCGGGTTTTTCAGTTACATGAGATTATAAACTCCTTCTTTTCTATTCCTGACAATGGTGTTTTAGTTTTCTTCACTTACAACTGAGAGAGTCATGAGCAAAATACTGATGCTTAATTAGCGCTTGTAGAATGGAGAACAACTGATGAGAGAATTGACTTGCCTAAAGTCTCTGTGGTCAAGCTGACTTTATAAACCAGGTCTTCTATTTCTAACAGTGCTTTCCAAGTCTTCCATCTCTAGCAGTTCTTTCCACTAAACCAAACTCTTTGCGAAGGAAAGCAGCAGCATTCATTATGACTGCCAGCAATCAGCTTAGGGAAGAAAGAGGACTAACACCTTTTGGTATGACTGAAGATTTTTCTGGATTGTATTGAATGGCCTTTCTCGTTTCCCTCTATGGCATGAGAATGTGTCATAGTGAAGAATGGAGAATGTCAAAGTATCAGAGGGGAATGTGACTGAGGGAACTAGTAAAAAGCTATTTTGAAATTAATTGGAAATATGTAAAAATCCTTTTAAGAACATCCATTCTTGTCTAGGGCTAGGGCAATATAAATCATAGTCTCAGTTTTTCTTTTACCCCCAGATGCTATAGTAAAGCTGATTCGCCCCCTTGATTAACTCAGTTGCAGACACAATAAGCTAATTTGACAACCAGTCCCCCTCGGCAATGGGTAGCTAGGGACATCAGCTTCCTTGATGAGTCACACGTGTGTGTTAAACCACTGTTTGCCTTCTGGAAGCCTTGCCCTGGCCACACTAGGAGATGTCCCCGGTAAGATATAAATTTAGATCCCTGTGAGGTGGACAGACAGCTCTGTCTCCAAGCTGCCACATGGCATCACCCCAGTGTGTGTCTGAGCCCCAGCACAGGAGGAGGGCACGATGGCCCTGTTGCTGAAAAGGTGCTTTGTCTGTGTCTATGTCTGTGTGTTTTAAAAATCTCAGAGCTTAAATCAACCCATGAAATATTCATGGGGATTTAAAGTAGTGGGCAAGCTAACGGCCTTCTTATGGGAATATCAATATTCTTGGAGCCAGTCTTAATCCAATATTCAGAAAGCTTCTCTTCCCTCCTTCGTCACTTTGGGGTCAGACTTATTTTCAGAAACCCTCCACCCTTTCACAATCCGGCTGCATTAACAGGATGGGTGGTGGCAGATGGGCTGAGGGCAGAGCAAGACGACAAGAAGAAGGCACTCGGGGGTGTGGGTAGGGGGCCGGGGCAGAGGAGGGGCTTCCCTCCCACACGCAGTCACAGGTATGTCCAGGAGAGATGTTTAGTGCGGACACCCCGGGAAGCTGTAGAAAGTGTGCACAGTCGGGTGACTGGCTTCAGTGTTTTCGTCTAGTCTACGATTCCAGGTGTGTACGTAGGATTTTCCTTCCTGGCAAGGGCCAAAGGGAGGGGTGCGGAGAGGGAGAGAAGGAGGTCCTAACCAGTGTCATGGAAGGAAATTACTGCTGCAAAAAGAAAATATTTTCCTTCATCCATTCTCTGTCGCATCTGGGTGCCCCTATGAGCGCAGAAAGATGTACAGGATGGACGTCTACAAAGATAGACCTTGCCCAGCAGACGACTCGTGTGCTACCCAGTGACCCCTGCCTGTCCCCGACCCCACCTGGTCCTTCAGGCCTGCCCATCTCCATTCCCCGCCAACCACATGCCTGCCCTTAAGGTAGGGTGGAATTCTACCTTCGCCTTTTCCCTTCTCGGCCTCTCAGTTCAGACTGCCAAGAAGGGGGCCAGTTCAGATGGTGGTTTCCTGATGTGGGTACCTGTCCCTCAGGACTGGAGTAAAGCCTGCCAGCTCATTTCAGGTCTGCCCGCCCAGAAACCATGGAGCAGGCTGGTCCCCGGGGCTGCTCTGTGTTCCTGAGACTTATCCAGCACTGCCCTTGCGGGTGCCCCAGGAGCCGGGGAGGCAGAGAGACTTCTTGGAGACTGGTGCTCAGAGCAGTACTGCCAAGCCAAGCTGGGAACTGAGGAAGCCCAGTTACATGCCTAGTCGAGGGAGGTAGGTGTGGACAGCAGGCCTGGGGAGAGAAGGCTGCTCTCCACACACACCCCCTCTTCCACCAGCTGGCTTCTCTCCAGCAAGAGTTAGTGAGCAGCAGTGTTCAGTGCACGGCCTCAGAGGTTGTCAGTCAGCTGGAAACCCTACCCTGGGGCCAAGAGGAGGTGGAGAGGGGCCCCGGGCCATGGGCACTTCCCTGTATGTTGCTCTTCCAAAAGATAAATCTTCAAATCCAGGCTTGAGAAAATAACTTTTTTTTTTTTTAAACTTTCTGTGCTGATGTGCTGTAAACTCAGGGAATAAAGCAATGACGGTCAATTTTACAAATCAACTCACTGTTTTCATCTCACATGCTGAGGCTTCTTGACGCAGAATTTGGAAAAAGGGAAACGCCTCGAGTCAAAGCAACATATTTGGGTTTTCTCTAGAGAAGCTTGAAACTTACTAGGTACTAAGTTACACAGATTGACGAACAGTAAAGAGAAAAGTGCCAGGAATGAAGAGGCCGTGAGAGGACACTCCTGGTTCATGACGTTTCGCTGAGTCGGCTCCCTCTACGATTACTCAGCAAACACTTACAGGAATTCCCGAGGGTCCTCACAGACTGCTCACCCCGAGTCATGTCACCTACTGTCTAACACTTGTCCCTCTCCAGCTATATCTAAGCCACCAGGGAAGCCTTCAACCCATATCTAAGTTAAGGGGTGCTGTTTCTTAGGGAGACTTTCTTATTGTTCAGATGCTGTTGTATAATTATCCTGCAATTGCAAAGGCCAAAGAATCACTGCTCCCTATTTTTGAGTGACTCTTCTGCTACTCCCCACCATCCACCCACCACAACCTTCACAGGAAAAAGCGAAAAGCCAAAACCGGCTGGGTCCACATGTCACCTCATGTGCTTTAGTCTACTTGCTGTGTGACCCCGGGGGAAATTACTTCACCTCTCTGTGCCTTAGTTTCTTCATCTTCAAAATGGAGATAATAATAGTACCTATCCCGTGGGTTTCTGTGATAAATAAGTGAGATAATATATGTAAAGATTTCTAGAACACATAGTGCTTATAGATGTGTTAGCTGATATGATTACTTTAATAATTATTATCAGTGACCCCAAAATATTAATTGAGTAGGATTCTTGTCAAGTTCTCATGGAGGAAATGTCCTCATTTGTTAATTAATGTAGAAATACTAAACAGCCAGTCAGCCCTTAAGGTCTTACATAACTTAAATCTGATCTCAGTACAGCTTGATTCAGCCCCACCAAAGGGAGAGCAGAGTTTAATTCCTATAATATGAATCTGTTGTTGTTCAGTCACTAAGTTTGGTCCAACTCTTTGCAATAATATAAATAGGTGACTGTAATATAAATAGGATAAATATAAATAGGATGAGGACCTGGCTGGAGAGGCTTCACAAGGAACTCAGCAAGACTGCACGGTATCTCTGAGCCCAGGATTGACAGAGCACAGAGAAGCCTGACCAGTCTTGCTGGCCATTCTCTGTTTCACCTAACCAGTTGCTCAAGAATACTGCAGCACAATACTCCTAGCTTAGATAAGGTCTCTGTCCACACATTCTCAAGCTGAGGTCCACATATTCTGAGGTAAAAATAAATCCACTACTTTAGCATTTGATGTGATGCAGATCATTACTGACAGGCTGTGCTTATTGCTGTGTAAAGCACCCTACCTAACACTTGATGTTCCTTCATTTGATCCTCATAATATCCCTAATGGTAAGTTGATTCTACTTACCTCCCCATTTTATTGAAACTCAGAGAGGTTAGGTAATTTACCCCAGGGCACACAGCTAATAAGTTGAAGAGCTAGAAACCAAATCAGAGTTTATCTGGTTCCTGAGCCTGCTATCTTAACCATGAGCCTGTACTCTTAGTACATTCAAGGTGTTTTTAAAAGGAATCTATCATAGAGTTGGATGGCATCACTGAATCAATGGGCGTGAGTTTGAGCAAACTCTGGGAGGTAGTGAAGGGTGGGAAGCCTGGCGTGCTGCGGTCTATAGGGTCACAGAGTCCAACATGACTTGGCAACTGAACACCAACAACAACCACCACCATATAGGACTATAGTCCACTGGAATGCTGTTTGAAATCCATATAGATTCTTAGCAAAGATTCCTCAGTCTCCTGTTGCTGAAAATGAAGTGCCTTTGATGGCTTGTGCTCCACAGTTTGGCAAGTGCTTCTTCCTTTATAGTCTTTTCAGGAGCTGATCCCACTCAAAATATTCAGCTATAGACCCTAGCCAAGGCTAGCATGCCAGCAGTTTCCAGATAATATTGCATCAGGTATTGCCTATAAGCTCTAACTACTACATATTGAATCCACATAATTGACCCATGTCTTAAAGAGCAAATAACTAGGCTGATAATCTGTTGATAACTTGAATTCTCTGTTGTTCACTCTCTTCACACCCATATTTAAGATATAGGTCAGTCTGGGAATCCTGACAGTAGTGTTTTTCAAAACTGGGTTGAACCCCCTTTGGTTCAACCAGCTCAGTTCAGTCACTCAGTCGTGTCCGACTCTTTGTGACCCCATGAATTGCAGCACACCAGGCCTCCCTGTCCATCACCAACTCCCGGAGTTCACCCAGATTCACTTCCATCAAATCAGTGATGCCATCCAGCCATCTCATCCTCTGTCGTCCCCTTCTCCTCCTGCCCCCAATCCCTCCCAGCATCAGAGTCTTTTCCAATGAGTCAACTCTTTGCATGAGGTGGCCAAAGTACTGGAGTTTCAGCTTTAACATCAGTCCTTCCAAAGAATACCCAGGACTGATCTCCTAAGTGGATCATAAAAACAATTTTGTAGATCTAAGCCACTTTACTTTTTAAAATTAAACAGAATAGTATATACGCTAGAGACTGGAGTGTATCACATGTAGCAAGAGGTCATAAACACTATGTAACCTTTCTTTAGGTATATATACTTGTAATGGGGCTTCCCTGGTGGATCAGTGGTAGAGAATTCACCTACCAATGCAGGACACGTGGGTTCGATCCCTGGTCTGGGAAGATCCTCAGGAGAAGGAAATGGCAACCCACTTCTATATTCTTGCTTGGGAAATCTCATGGACATAGGAACCTGTTGAGCTTCAGTCCACAGAGTCACAAAGAGTCAGACGCGACTTAGCAACTAAACAACAACAACAAATGTTTATAATGAGTCACAATATAAAATGCATTTCTTATTGAGAAAGCCATGATTTTAAAATTCTGGACACATTCCCCAAGTCTGTCACAGGGAATACTGACATGCACCAAAGTCACAGGAAGGAGGAGTAACAGGGCCAAGATCCTAAGAGGAAGGATAGGATGAGGGGAGGGGGGAGCGGAGATTCTGTTAGGAAGAATAAAGGAATCAAAAACTGTCTTTCTCATACAGATCTACTTTCTCTTCTTGAGAGCAGTTAGATGGGATTGAGAGGGTGTTTCTTTGGAGCTGCTCTTGAAAGCTAAAGAGGAAGAGGATAGTTATGACCTTGGAGGGGGCTGTTGAGATTTCTTAAGGATGATGACTTTGACCAACTTAAAGTTCTAATCAAACCATTTGGAGGATTTTGAGGTTCCCAGTGCCTCACCAACATGGCAACAAGGCTGAGAGCTTTCCTCAACAAATATCCAGGAGCTGAAAGTGAAAGTGAAAGTCGTTCAGTCGTGTCAAACTCTTTGCAATCATATGGACTGCATAGTCCACAGAATTCTCCAGGCCAGAATACTGGAGTGAGCAGCCTTTCCCTTCTCCAGAGGATCTTCCCAACCCAGGGATCAAACCCAGGTCTCCCGAATTGTATCAGCTGAGCCACAAGGGAAGCCAGAGCCAAAGGAGGGGCAATAGACCACTTGGTTGCAGACTGACTTCACATCAGAATCTTTTCTAAAAATACACATCCCAGGGCTTCCATCTGATAGATATAGAATTATAACCTCCAAGGAAGAACTCAGGAATCTGTCATTGTTAAAGTCTTTCCATATGATGCTGATACAGTCAGGCCATGGTTCCCGAAGTGACAACTGGGCAAACAGATCAACTGAAATAAAAAGTGCCATTAAAGTGAGAGTTCAGGGGTCTTGTTGGCTTTGCAGTGTACCCACAAAAACAAATCTTGAGCAACCACATTGTTGGGAGGGAGTTCTTGAGTCTAAGTGTCAGTGAGGGACAGGTCAGTCTTCCTCCTGGAGCCCCACTTAAGGCCACACAAGTGGGAGCCCCAGCTCACTGACTCTGGGTGCCTAAGCTAGCACCCTGTTTATGGCTCTGCTTCCAGGTGCTCTGAAGGTACCCAAGGCCCCAGGCATGTTTTGAACCACTCCAGAGTCCCTGAATCCCACACATTAGTCTTGGCAAGCTTTAAGGATGCTTTGGTTTCCAGGAGTTCTTTGTTCCAGGCACCATATTTTGTTCAACAAGAGTTACTGGAAGAAGTCAGTACAAGGAATTGGACCTGGGATTAAGGCTTCAGGGCAGCGGAACACTTCTTATCTTTCCTCTAAATAAGATCTCCAAAGTCAAGAGTGAGGTGAATTCCTTCCAAAGGCTAGTGTTCAGATAATTCTGAATAGTCTGATTCTCAGGTGTGGATGAGAAATAAAATTTCCTGCTGGGAGTCTATTCTCCCTGAGGTAGAGAAATATTTCTTTTTCTCATGCATTAAGTTCTATATGCCTGAAAAGTCTGAAACCAGGAAGGACAGGAGGGCTATTCTGCTCTGAATAATAACACAGATGCTCATTCTGGCTAGCCTGGGCACAGAAGCCATGTGGTGCCAGTAAATGGTCCCCACAATGGCATCCAGAACACACAGGGCCATTCCATTAAAAACAGTCATTGAAATTCATCTGAACCACCAAATTTCTGATTTCCAGTTCTTGTCTCCCATACCCAACTGGCTATTTTGGTTTCTAATTGTTGCTGCTGGTGGAATGAGAATGTCTGATACTTCCTTGCCATAGCTGTAAGAGACTACTCATTACCACCCTGATACCCATTCCAAATGCCACTTTGGGGGTCTCCTCAGACAAAGCCAATAGCCTCCATACTCTTGCTAACGACCTGGCCCACTCCGACTTTATCTCTGTCACATCCCATCACAAGAAAGCATGCCACTTGGAGACCAGGTCACTGATTTTAGGAAACAATGACAGTCATCATCCGTCTTCCTTATTATGATGGGAACTTGAGCCTCTACTCCTAGATTCTCAGAACCACGAGTATGGCAAAGAACACGTGACATTCAGTCAACAAATAAACATTGAGAATCACCTGTGTGCTGGCACTGTTCTAGGTGTTGGGTCACAGGGAATAAGATGGGCAAGTTCCTTGCTCTCAAGGAACATATATTATAGACATGAGACACAAGTGTTTGTTGGTATTTTTTGAGCCACATTTTTATATCATTAAGAGATTCAGATGTTGGCAAGACTGAGATGAAAGCCTTCTTGACAATGTGTTTTCAATATTTTCCCTTTCCTGTTTTAAAAGGATACTGGCCTGGCCATCAGGAAAGATATTAGGGCAGATGATCAAAACTTTATGAAACAGTCTTTGCTCTGAAATTTTACAGAAGTCTTTTAAAGTCACAGCACCAGATAACTACAGTAACTCAGAAAATCCAATACCTTACTAACATTGCAAAATTGCACCCTCTGCAAGTCTAGCAATTACTTTTGGTTTCTGTTTCCCATTTCCATTATAGGTACCACTTAGATGTCTCAAGATAGGTGACTTCTCTTTTAACATTTTACCATCCTAATTTTTCAGAATTTCCTAATGAAGTGACAGCTGGCTATCACTCTTTCCCACCTTCTCAAACCACTTCCCTCTCCCATCCTCCAAAAACCAAAGTAAAAGAACATACTAAAGTTGCTAATCTCTATTAAAAGGAATGTAAGATGTTGAGTTATTTTCTTGCCTCACCCAAGATATTGCCAAATGACCTCTTTCGATCATTTAACCTGTCTGGTGAGATTTTTAGAAAGTAGGATTGTCTGGCTTTTTTTTTTTTTTCCCCAGTTCCCATCCTGGAAGGTCCATAATGACAGGAACTTCTCTTGCCAGGGCTATTCCTGGTATCAGGAGGACAAAATGACAGCACACACGGTTCTTGCTGCTGACTAAAAGAGGCAACCATGTCTTCCTGGTGTAGACCTTCCTCCTGTAAGGATGCACGGAGGCCAGGAACAACCGATGCCAGGCCAGGAATGGAGAATCTGGGCTTTTCATTTTCAGTAACACTCCATTAAAAACTCCGCACCTATACTAGGTGTTTGGTTATTTGTGAGCCAAGTCATACACACAGACACACACATACACGCACACACGTAGTCATTCAGTCAACAAATATTTATTGAGCACCTACTCTGTGCCAGCCCAGAGTTAATGACAGTGTGGCTTTCTATTGCACATGTTTCAAATGAGTCACGTGCCCCAGGAACAGTTTTATAGCATAGAACTTAGGTACTTATTTATGATGTAAATTCATTCTGTTTTTGTTTTCAACATAGGGAGTATGGAAAATACAGAAAAGGATAATAAAAAGATATTTTGCTTAAGACCACCCACCGAAGATGACTACTACATTTACACTTTTGATTTATTTTCTTTCCATTTTTTTCTGTGTTGAGCTTCTGTTGTAGTTGTTTAACGTAGATGTTTGTGTACTGCACATATAATTTTCTATCTTGCTTGTTTTGCCCTCCTATTGATATAACACATGGTTTTTCCAAGTGCAAAATCCTGTGGCTTGGAAAAAAATTCTAAGAAGATGGAGTAGGAAGCACCAGGAACCTGTCTCCTGACCTAGACAATAATTGCACTGACAGAATCTGTCTGACGTAACCATTTTGGAACTTCAGAGTCTGTTGAGGCTTGCGACTTCCAGGAGAAGGTTTGGATGGTAAATTGCGGTTAATTTTTGTGCAATTTCAGCTTTTCAAACAGTTGAAGCTGTCTACCCCTCACTTCTAGCCACACGGCAGGCAGCAATATATGTGTTCCTGTGCACACACTTTGCACAAGTCAGGACAGGAATTAAGAACCCTCTCCTCAAAATATCAGGGGTCTGTGCTTCCATCTCTGCATTCTGTGTCTAATCACTGAGATGTAGACAAGGAAATGGGCTGCCTTTGTTGTACTTCCCCTCTTTGTGTCAAGCCTCTCCCCACTGGCTGAAGTGACTTCCTGGAGATTTAAAGAGATAGTGCTCTTTTGTTTCTTCTCTTCATGTCTCTCTTTTTCCCCTTTTGGGAGCCAGACATTAAAGACTAAGATATTCAAAAGCAACTGCATATATAGAAAAATCAGAAAACGAACATGAAAACCCAGGGAAAGATGCAGGCTCAGGAAAAAGCCTGAGAAGACTTTAAATATACACCTCAGGATTATCCTTGGCAAAAAGACAGTATACAACAACTTAAAAATAAAAAATATATATATAACAAAACAATAGCAAAAATGTCAAACTCTTTCTCAGGGAAGAAAATCTGGTCCCCAAAATAACCACATTAGATTTAAATGTTTAGTTTTCAACACTTACACACAGAACACAAAGCATACAAAAAAACTAGGAAAGTATGGCCCATTCAAAGGGAAATTAATAAATCAACAGAAATTGTCCCTGAAAAAGATTTGATGGCAGATCTACTAGACAAAGACTTTAAAACAACTGTCTTGAAGAAAACCAAAGAACTAAAGGAATATGTAAAGTCAAGAAATGGTGTACCAACAAAATAGAAATATCAATAAAGAGATAGAAAACCTAAAAAAGAAATCAAAAAGCAACGCTGGATCTAAAAAGTACAATACCTGAAATTTAAAATTCAAAAGAGAGATTCAAAAACATATTTGAGCATGTGGAAGAAACAACTTAAAGTTCCTTGTGTGGTCCTAGTGGACTACACAAAAGGACCCCACTGATCCCTGTGAAACCAAGATCATCTTAAAGAAGAACAAGAGGTGAAGCTCTACAATCAACTGCTGCTACAAGGACTTCCTGGTATCATCTTGAGACTAACCAGAGTTTCAGTACAAAGAGGGACCTGTGTTATAATCAAAGTTGAATGTTGTACATATATTCCTGATTTATCTGGCTAAATATCAGCCACCCTAGATGACATGAGGGTCAGGTAAAAGATATGTCTGATGATAATCTTCCTTTTTGGACTTCAGTCCTATCTTGGGTGAAGGGTGATTGGTGGAAAACTATATTTATAATTGTTATAGTTGCCTTGATAGTTCTGCTTTGTGGACCCTTTATTTTACAATCTATTATAAACTTTGTAACCCAAAGGTTGATGTTGTTCTCCCAAATTGGAGGTCAGAGAGTCAGGGTGCAATATTTCCCTATGAATGATGCTCATACTATGAGTTAAGAGCATCGGGGGGTGGGGGTGATGAAGGAGGAAACAGACAGAACAGACTCCATCTTGAAAGCAAGACTCCATCTTGGGCCAGACTGTGGACTTTGAGCTATATGCCCAGTATCTATGGAGACAACATACCAACTGGAAAACCAGGCTCCCTGGATGGAAGAGCCCCAGGGCTCATGCCTAGACTCTCTGTTGCCTGAAAGAATACCCTAATATTCTGTGTAACTGAATAGAATCATAAACTCTATTATGCTTATTGGGATATGACCACAGGCGTATTGATAATTGTCCACTGTTAACTATGTAGGCTTAAGGCATATGAGTCACGGGTTGACTTTGATTGTATCTTTCTTTTCCTTTCTTCAGACTAGTTTCAGGGAATTTGAGGAGGTGGGTTTGGACACGTACACTTAGGGTATATAAGGTTTTCAGAAACCTTGGCTAAGAGGAGACTCTGCCTTGGGCCCACCGGTGTAATAAACTGCACTCCACTATCTGCATTGTCCTTCTGAGTGAGTTTGTTTCCCAGAACGCGTGGCCCCAACATTTGGTGCATGGGCCAGGGAACTCCTCACTTTGAGGAGACAAGTCCCACTGGGGACTACTCCGAGGCCTTGCGGCTCAAATCTTCTAGAGGGGGGTAGGAGCCTCGCCCTTCTTGAAGGATTCTGCTTCTCAGTGCCCAGACCTTTCATGTTAGCAGGTAGTGGACGGCAGCAGGGGAACTGAGCACTAAATGAGGAGGAACATACCCAGTAGGGTGGAAGAGGGGGCCTGATCACCCCCCTGGGAGGGATTAGAAGGGGCACAGACCCACAGGAGCCTGGAATTGGCAGGTGGCAACGATTTCTTGGTACACAGATTGATGAACATGTTAGGGCTTAGGAAGGAAATTTGTGAAGGGCATTTAGGAGGTGGTGTCCACGCCGTCTTGGGAAAATTATTACCAAGCAATTGCCAGGGGATTTTTAGAAGAAACTTGGTTTTTGTGTGCTCATATTCTGTCCTCCCCAAGAAGGAGTCCCATCTGCTATGAAATCCTTGACCCCCTCGGAATTCTCAGAATAGAAGGAGGGGGATACATAAGTGAGTACAAATTGGCTTTTCCAGAGATGGCCTGGGACGTGGGATATTTAACCCATCTGTATTTCCATCCGTACCTGATCAAGCCCACCAAGGCAGAATGGACTTCAAAAGTTAAGGGAGAAACAGTCTTGGATCACGTGGTGTTCTGGTTCGGCTGTGCTGACTGGCAGGTGAAGACACGCTGATCCCCCTTCTCCCTCTGGGATCTGGCAGGTAAGGCTCTTCTCACCCCAATTAGGAAGGAGGCAGAATGGCAATTTGAGTGTCACTGAGTGGAAATATCAGAAGTACATAGGGTACTGAGAACTTCATAGACAGAACGAAAAGGAAAAGTAGAAGAAGGTCTGAGAAGGTAAGCAAGATGGGAGGAAGTGAATCTAAGGCAACTGTATTGGAGTGCATGATTAAACATTTAAAGAAGGGATTTGGAGGAGACTATGGGGTGAAGATGAAGCCTAACCACCTCCACATACTCTGTGAGGTCGAATGGCCCCCTATGGGAGTAGGATGGCCACCAGAGAACACCATGAACTTACAAATAGTGGAAGCAGTCTATACAGTAGTCACAGGAGAGCCAGGACACTTGGATCAATATCCATATGTTGACTCATGGCTAGGATTAGCTCAAGACGCTCCTACTTGGACAAGGTTTTGTATCCAGAAGGGAAAGGGAAAAATATTAATGGCACAAAAATTGACTGATGATAAAAAAGGAAATTCTACAGGATTTGGATGGGGATGACCTGACCCCTCCCCCATACCAGATAATGACACTCCTGCCTCCCAGGGCTCCACCAGGACCGGAGGCCGCCTTACTGCCAGGTGAAGTTCCTGCAGCAGCCACTGGTCTTCCACCAGCTCTCCCGGAGTTCGTAGAGCCGCCGTTTCGGCAGGCTCCAATCCCAGCAATGGAGACCTCTGGTCAGTGCCCCCAGAATTCCACCTCAGCTGGACCTCCTAGATTGTATCCATCTCTCCCAGTGAGTACTGATGGGAAGGGGGACAAAAACACAGCAATTAGACAGAGCCTGAGCTCCACCAAGGAACAGGGGGAAGAACCCCACTACAGATGCCCCTCAGAGAGCTACAGCAGCCTCCGGTTCAGGACCCATGGGGCACTACCATCAGCCCCTGTAGCCTATTATTACCAGCCATTTTCCTCTATGGATATATTAAACTGGCAGAAACACGCTCCACCATACTCGGGCAGCCATAAGTCATGATTAGGCTATTGGAGACTATTTTTTGAACCCACCGCCCTATATAGGATGACATAATCCAAGTACTAGTCTCCCTTTTCAGCACTGAGGACAGACACAGGATCCTAACTGAGGCCAGAAAATGGTTAAGAAAAATGGCACCTGAGGGTACTGCATACCCGCAGCGGTGGGCAGAACGAGCCACCCGCGAGGAGAGGCCCAGCTGGGACTGTAACACAGAGGAAGGGAGGGGCCGCCTGGAGAGTTATCCGGGTGACTATTTTACAAGGTCTCAAGAGGGAGGCCCAAAAAGCTATGAGTATTGCAAAACCCTCCGAAGTGATTCAAACAGAAATTGAATCATCCTCTGAGTTCTGAGAAAGACTGTGCAAGGCCTATAGACTTTATACACCAATAGACCCAGCCAGAGGCTACTGGGTCTCAGATGGTAATAAACGCAGCCTTTGTCTCTAGCCTACCCTGAAAATGTCAGATGGCTGGGGGGAGCGGGGGGCACCAAGTGACCCACGAATTTTTATACATCCCTGAATGCCCAGTGCCTTTGTTGGGAAAAGACTTGCTGTCTAAATTGGGGGCACAAGTCACCTTTCCCCCCACGAAAGACCCACTGTTCGAGTGGGCTCAACCACCTATTTACTTCCTCTCAGTAACCCCACAAGATGAAGGGAGGTTGCACGATCTCCCGGAAGGGAAACCGGACAGGCTAAATGGTCAAGAGAGAGAGTTAACTCAACAATTCCCTGAGGTCTGGGCAGAAGACAACCCCCCCAGGCTTGCAAAACAAGTCCCACTGGTAATAGAACTCAAACCCAGTACAGTTACATCAGCACCCGCCTTGGGCCTGCCAGACCTTGCTTAGCCGTTTACTCTTTATGTGACTGAAAAGGACAAGGTGGCTATGGGAGTGTTGTCCCAGACTTTGGGGACATGGGACAGACCTGTGACTTATCTCTAATCAGCTGGACAGTGTTGCCACTGGGTGGCTGGGATGATTATGGGCAGTTGCTGCAGTTGCCTTACTGGTCTGGGACGCAACCAAGCTGATTTGGTCTAAGATTTATTAGTAAATGTCCCACATGAGGTCAACTCTCTCCTGCGAGGGGACCCCCATAAATGGCTGTCAACATCCCGGATTACGTAATACCAGGGACTGTTATGTGAGAACCCCCATGTTACTACTGAGCCTCGTCAGGCCCTGAATCTGGCCACTCTCTTTCTTGTGGGAGAAGGTGGGCCCTCACGTGATTGCAAGAAAATATGCCAGCAGACTTGACTTGAGAGACCAGCCAATCCTGGACCCAGATTCCGTCGTGTACACCAACGGCACCAGCCTGGTGAAACAAGGACAGTGACTGTCGGGATATGCAGTAGTCATGGAAGAAACCATAGTTGAGGCTCCCTCTCGGCTGAACTGGTCCACTCAACAGGCCAAACTATATGCTCAAATCCAGGCCCTCTACCTGTCAAAAGGTAAGAAGACAAACATTTACACAGACTCGGTATGCTTTTGCCACACTACAGGGCTCTGTATAAGGAGAGAGGCCTTTGAAAGCTAGTGAAAAAGATATTAAAAATAAGGAAGAAATTAAGACCCTATTAGATGCTGCCTGGGAACCAGAAAGACTTGCAGTCATACACTGCTGAGAACGTCAAAAAGAGGATACCCCCCAGGCTCAGGGAACAGACTGGCAGATAAGACCACTAAATCAGCAGCTGAGGGCTTGGGGGTGACAAGTGAAGCCCCTATTAAAGCTCTCATATTGGCAGAGCTACCTGAGCTAATGCTAGACTCTCCAAAATACACTGAAGCTCAAAACTAACTAGCCAAAGCAGAAGGGCCTATCAAGACTGAAAAGGGATGGTGGGAATTGCCAAGTGGCAAATTATGGGAGGAGCTGGCACCCACTCTGGTAGCCAAACACACCAAGCAACCCATCTAGGCCATGATAAACTGGAAGAACTAATTTAAAAATATTTCTTGGTTCCCCGCTTCTCTTCCCTAAGTGAAGTCGCTCAGTCGTTTCCGACCCTCAGCGACCCCATGGACTGCAGCCTTCCAGGCTCCTCTGTCCGTGGGATTTTCCAGGCAAGAGTATAGGAGTCGGGTGCCATTGCCTTCTCCGAGTGTCATGGCACATTCTCACAAATAATCCTAGCTTTATCTTACTCTATGACTTTACAAAGCCTTTCATTCATGTATTTAATTTGTGATGGAATAATCTGACCATCGATTTATTTTCCTAAAAAATATATCACTTATAATAGGTTATAAAATTGTATAAATATCAAATATGTAATAAAATATATACTGTAAATATAAACTATAATAAAATTATATATATGCATATATATGAAGTTTTAAACTCTCTAACTGAAACCCAGAACTGAAACACTATTTTCACATGCATAAGTCTCTATGTGACTTAGAAGGAAGAAACTAGGTCCTATTGTCTTCATATGAGCATCAGTAGGATAGATCACTATTAGCTATAAACCTTACTTCAGAACACATACTCCATCTTTGTTCATAGTTTACCTTTTTAAAATAATCATTCAAGATAAATCATATTATCTCAATTACCTGAGAATCTACACACTGTATACTTGAATACCAAAAATGCTAACCATTGCCACCAGGCTTCTAAATATATGACTATATCATCCTCCCACCAACTTTGAATGCCAACATGGATACCCACGTGTGACCCATTTGTCTTTATTCACTTACACATATATTTATTCATTCATGCATTCACTGATTCATTTATATCAATAAACACCATAATGAGGAGCCACTAAGACCCAAGAACAGATCCCCAATTTGTCCTAAACTCTATCCCCTAAAAGGGAAAAAGCCAACTCTTTTTCTTAAGCAGGACGAAGTCTCAGAACTGCACTGCCTGCTCACAGGTCAATGCTGCCTCTTGGCACAGACAGATTCAGGGATTCTGGTAAAAGGCATGCTGACCTTTGAACACCTGGAAGTGGACTTCCCTGAAATGAAACCTCACCGACACTACCATTATCTGCTGGTCATGGTATGTACTTTCTTGGGATGGGTAGAAGGTTTTCCTACCTGCACTGAAAGAACATCAAAGGTAGCCTAGTGCCTGCTTAGGGAGATAGTTTCCAGATTTGGATTTCCTACCAGCATAGGATCGAACAATGGCCCAGCTTTCATAGCTGATTTAGTATAACAAGTAAGCAAAACTTTAAACATCAGGTGGAAATTACATACAGCATATAGGCCCCAGAGTTCTGGGATGGTGGAAGGAACCACCCGGACACTTAAACAGACATTCTCCAAGTGGATCTTAGAGACTGATGGTTCCTGGGTGGACTTGTTTCCGACAGCTCTGCTCAGACTCAGGATGACCCCACAGTCCCATGGCTCATCTCTGTACAAAATTGTGTATGGGAGGCCCCCTCCCATAATAAAACAGGTGTCAACAAATTTGCCTCAGGTAAGGGGAGATGAGATTTCACAGCAGATGGAACAACTGGGTAAGGTAATAAATCAGGTAACTAAGTTTGTACAAGAAAGGGTGCCATTCCCCCTTGGGGAACAGATTCACGAATTTGTGCCCAGGGATCGGGTGTGGTCAAGGACTGGAAACACGACTCCTTGGCCCCACATTGGAAGGGTACATATGCTGTTGTTCTAACCAGCCCTAATCCAGTTAAATTTGCAGGTGTCACTCCTTGGATCCACCACATGAGACTGAAGAGAGCATACCACGCAGACCTGGAGAACACCAAGTGAACTCCACAAAGGACCCCTCTGATCCCCATGAAACCAAGATCATCTTAAAAAAAAAAAAAAAAAACAAGAGGTGAAGCTCTACAATCAACTGCTGCTACAAGGACTTCCTGGTATCATCTTGAGACTAACCAGAGTTTCAGTACAAAGAGGGACCTGTGCTATAATCAAAGTTGAATGTTGTACATATATTCCTGATTATCTGGCTATCAGCCACCCTAGATAACATGAAAAGTCAGGTTAAAGTTATATCTGATGAAACCTTCCTTTTTGGACTTTGGTCCTATCTTGGGTGAAGGGTGATTGGTGGAAAACTATATTTATAATTGTTATAGTTGCCTGGATAGCTCTGCTTTGTGAACCCTTTATTTTACAATCTGTTATGAAATTTGTAACCCAAAGGTTGATGTCATTCTCCCAAATTGGAGGTCAGAGAGTCACGGTGCAATATATCCCTATGAATGATGCTCATACTATGAGTTAAGAACATCAAGAGGGGGAAATGAAGGAGGAAACAGACAGAACAGACTCCATCTTGAAAGCAGGACTCCATCTTGGGCTGGACTATGGACTTTGAGCTATATGCCCAGTATCTATGGAAACAACATACCAACTGGAAAACCAAGCCCCCTGGATGGAAGAGCCCCAAGGCTCATACCTAGACTCTCTGTTGCCTAAAAGAATACCCTAATTTTCTGTGTAACCGAATAGAATCATAAACTCTATTATCCTTATTGGGGTATGACCATAGGCCTATTGATAATTGTTCACTGTTAACTATGTAGGCTTAAGGCGTATGAGTCACGGGTTGACTTTGATTGTATCTTTCTTTTCCTTTCTTCAGACTAGTTTCAGGGAATTTGGGGAGGTGGGTTTAGGCACGTACACTTAGGGTATATAAGGTTTTCAGTAAAACTGGTCAGGGTCCTTGGCTAAGAGGAGACTCTGCCTTGGACCTGCCACAGTAATAAATTGCACTACACTATCTGCATTGTCCTTCTGAGTGAGTTTGTTTCCCAGAATGCGTGGCCCCAACATTTGGTGCATGGGCCAGGAAACTCCTCACTTTGAGGAGATAAGTCCCATTGGGGACTACTCTGAGGCGTTGTGGCTTGAAGCTTCTAGAGGGGGGAAGTCACCTCGCCCTTCTTGAAGGATTCTGCTTCTCAATGCCCAGACCATTCAGGTTAGCAGGTAGTGGACGGCAGCAGGGGAACTGAGCACTAAATGAGGAGGAACATACCCAGTAGGGTGGAAGAGGGGGCCTGATCACCCCCCTGGGAGGGATTAGAAGGGGCACAGACCCACAGGAGCCTGGAATTGGCAGGTGGCAACGATTTCTTGGTACACAGGTTAACGAGCGTGTTAGGGCTTAGGAAGGAAATTTGTGAAGGGCATTTAGGAGGTGGTGTCCACGCCGTCTTGGGAAAATTATTACCAAGCAATTGCCAGGGGATTTTTAGGAGAAGAAACTTGGTTTTCATGTGCTCATATACTGCCCTCCCCAAAAAGGTGTCCCATCTGCTATGAAATTCTTTACCCCCTTGGAATTCTCAGGATAGAAGGAGGGGGATATATAAGTCAGTACAAATTGGCTTTTCCAGAGATGGCCTGGGACATGGGACCATCTGTATTTTCATCCGCACCTGATCAAGCCCACCAAGGCAGAATGGACTTCAAAAGTTAAGGGAGAAACAGTCTTGGATCACGTGGTGTTCTGGTTCGGCTGTGCTGACTGGCAGGTGAAGACACGCTGATCCCCCTTCTCCCTCTGGGATCTGGCAGGTAAGGCTCTTCTCACCCCAATTAGGAAGGAGGCAGAATGGCAATTTGAGTGTCACTGAGTGGAAATATCAGAAGTACATAGGGTACTGAGAACTTCATAGACAGAACGAAAAGGAAAAGTAGAAGAAGGTCTGAGAAGGTAAGCAAGATGGGAGGAAGTGAATCTAAGGCAACTGTATTGGAGTGCATGATTAAACATTTAAAGAAGGGATTTGGAGGAGACTATGGGGTGAAGATGAAGCCTAACCACCTCCACATACTCTGTGAGGTCGAATGGCCCCCTATGGGAGTAGGATGGCCACCAGAGAACACCATGAACTTACAAATAGTGGAAGCAGTCTATACAGTAGTCACAGGAGAGCCAGGACACTTGGATCAATATCCATATGTTGACTCATGGCTAGGATTAGCTCAAGACGCTCCTACTTGGACAAGGTTTTGTATCCAGAAGGGAAAGGGAAAAATATTAATGGCACAAAAATTGACTGATGATAAAAAAGGAAATTCTACAGGATTTGGATGGGGATGACCTGACCCCTCCCCCATACCAGATAATGACACTCCTGCCTCCCAGGGCTCCACCAGGACCGGAGGCCGCCTTACTGCCAGGTGAAGTTCCTGCAGCAGCCACTGGTCTTCCACCAGCTCTCCCGGAGTTCGTAGAGCCGCCGTTTCGGCAGGCTCCAATCCCAGCAATGGAGACCTCTGGTCAGTGCCCCCAGAATTCCACCTCAGCTGGACCTCCTAGATTGTATCCATCTCTCCCAGTGAGTACTGATGGGAAGGGGGACAAAAACACAGCAATTAGACAGAGCCTGAGCTCCACCAAGGAACAGGGGGAAGAACCCCACTACAGATGCCCCTCAGAGAGCTACAGCAGCCTCCGGTTCAGGACCCATGGGGCACTACCATCAGCCCCTGTAGCCTATTATTACCAGCCATTTTCCTCTATGGATATATTAAACTGGCAGAAACACGCTCCACCATACTCGGGCAGCCATAAGTCATGATTAGGCTATTGGAGACTATTTTTTGAACCCACCGCCCTATATAGGATGACATAATCCAAGTACTAGTCTCCCTTTTCAGCACTGAGGACAGACACAGGATCCTAACTGAGGCCAGAAAATGGTTAAGAAAAATGGCACCTGAGGGTACTGCATACCCGCAGCGGTGGGCAGAACGAGCCACCCGCGAGGAGAGGCCCAGCTGGGACTGTAACACAGAGGAAGGGAGGGGCCGCCTGGAGAGTTATCCGGGTGACTATTTTACAAGGTCTCAAGAGGGAGGCCCAAAAAGCTATGAGTATCGCAAAACCCTCCGAAGTGATTCAAAGGGAAAGCGAATCACCCTCTGAGTTCTGCAAAAGACTGTGCAAGGCCTATAGACTTTATACACCAATAGACCCAGCCAGAGGCTGCTGGGTCTCAGATGGTGATAAATGCAGCCTTTGTCTCTAGCCTACCCTGAAAATGTCAGATGGGGGGGCACCAAGTGACCCATGAATTTTTACACATCCCTGAATGCCCAGTGCCTTTGTTAGGAAGAGACTTGCTGTCTAAATTGGGGGCACAAGTCACCTTTCCCCCCACGAAAGACCCACTGTTTGAGTGGGCTCAACCACCTATTTACTTCCTCTCAGTAACCCCACAAGATGAAGGGAGGTTGCACGATCTCCCGGAAGGGAAACCGGACAGGCTAAATGGTCAAGAGAGAGAGTTAACTCAACAATTCCCTGAGGTCTGGGCAGAAGACAACCCCCCCAGGCTTGCAAAACAAGTCCCACTGGTAATAGAACTCAAACCCAGTACAATTAGGTCAGCACCCGCCTTGGGCCTGCCAGACCTTGCTTAGCCGTTTACTCTTTACGTGACTGAAAAGGACAAGGTGGCTATGGGAGTGTTGTCCCAGACTATGGGGACATGGGACAGACCTGTGACTTATCTCTAATCAGCTGGACAGTGTTGCCACTGGGTGGCTGGGATGATTATGGGCAGTTGCTGCCGTTGCCTTACTGGTCTGGGACGCAACCAAGCTGATTTGGTCCAAGATTTGTTCGTAAATGTCCTGCACAAGATCAATACTCTCCTGTGAGGGGACCCCCATAAATGACTGTCAACATCCCAGATTATGCAATACCAGGGACTGTTATGTGAGAACCCCCATGTTACTACTGAGCCTCGTCAGGCCCTGAATCTGGCCACTCTCTTTCTTGTGGGAGAAGGTGGGCCCTCACGTGATTGCAAGGAAATATGCTAGCAGACCTAACTTGAGAGACCAGCCAATCCCGGACCCAGATTTGGTCGTGTACACCAATAGCACCAGCCTGGTAAAACAAGGACAATGACTGTCGGGATATGCAGTGGTCACAGAAGAAACCATCGTAGAGGCTAGCTCTCTGCCATCACACTGCTCCACTCAACAGGCCAAACTATATGCTCTAATCCAGACCCTCCAGCTGTCAAAAGGTAAGAAGACAAACCTTGACACCGACTCCAGGTATGCTTTTGCCACACTACAGGGCTCTGTATAAGGAGAGAGGCCTTTGAAAGCTAGTGAAAAAGATATTTAAAATAAGGAAGAAATTAAGACTCTATTAGATACTGCCTGGGAACCAGAAAGAGTTGCAGTCATACACTGCTGAGAACGTCAGAAAGAGGATACTCCCTGGGCTCAGGGAACAGACTGGCAGATAAGACCACTAAACCAGCCGAGGGCTTGGGGGTGACAAGTGAAGCCCCTGTTAAAGCTCTCGTATTGGCGGAGCTACCTGAGCTAACACTAGACTCTCCAAAATACACTGAAGCTCAAAACCAACTAGCCAAAGCAGAAGGGGCCATCAAGACTGAAAAGGGATGGTGGGAATTGCCAAGTGGCCAATTATGGGTACCGGAGGAGCTGGCACCCACTCTGGTAAGCCAAACACACCAAGCGACCCATCTAGGCCATGATAAACTGGAAGAGATAATTTGAAACTATTTCTTGGTTCCCCACCTGTCTTCCCCATGCAGGACAAAATCTCAGAACTGCACTGCCTGCTCACAGGCCAATGCTGCCTCTTGGCACAGACAGAAAACTCCAGGGATTCAGGTAAAAGGCATGCTGCCTTTTGAACACCTGGAAGTGGACTTCCCTGAAATGAAACCTCACAGACACTACCATTACCTGCTGGTCATACTATGTATGTTCTCGGGATGGGTAGAAGATTTTCATACCAGACTGAAAGAGCATCAAAGGTAGCCTGGTGCCTGCTTAGGGAGATAGTTCCCAGATTTGGATTTCCTACCAGCATTGGATCGGACAATGGCCCAGCTTTCGTAGCTGATTTAGTATAACAAGTAAGCAAAACTTTAAACATCAGGTGGAAATTACATACAGCATATAGGCCCCAGAGTTCTGGGATGGTGGAAGGAACCAACCAGACACTTAAAGAGACACTCTCCAAGTGGATCTTAGAGACTGATGGTTCCTGGGTGGACTTGTTTCTGACGGCTCTGCTCAGATTCAGGATGACCCCACAGTCCCATGGGTCGTCTCCATACAAGATTGTGTATGGGAGGCCCCCTCCCATAATAAAACAGGTGTCAACAAATTTGCCTCAGGTAAGGGGAGATGAGATTTCACAGCAGATGGAACAACTGGGTAAGGTAATAAATCAGGTAACCAAGTTTGTACAAGAAAAGGTGCCATTCCCCCTTGGGAAACAGATTCACGAATTTGTGCCCAGGGATCAGGTGTGGTCAAGGACTGGAAACATGATTCCTTGGAACCACATTCAGTTCATTTCAGTTGCTCAGTCGTGTCTAACTCGAGACCCCATGAACTGCAGCACACCAGGCCTCCCTGTCCATCACCAACTCCCGGAGTTCACTCAAACTCTTGTCCATCAAATCAGTGATGCCATCCAGCCATCTCATCCTCTGTTGTCCCCTTCTCCTCCTGCCCCCAATCCCTCCCAGCATCAGAGTCTTTTCCAATGAGTCAACCCTTTGCATGAGGTGGCCAAAATACTGGAGTTTCAGCTTCAGCGTCATTCCTTCCAAAGAACACCCAGGACTGATCTCCTTTAGAATGGACTGGTTGGATCTTCTTGCAGTCCAAGGGACTCTCAAGAGTCTTCTCCAACACCACAGTTCAAAAGCATCAATTCTTCGGGGCTCAGCTTTCTTCACAGTCCAACTATCGTGTTCATAGATGACCACTGGAAAAACCATAGCCTTGACTAGATGAACCTTTGTTGGAAAAGTAATGTGTCTGCTTTTGAATATGCTATCTAGGTTGGTCATAACTTTCCTTCCAAGGAGTAAGTGTCTTTTAATATCATGGCTGCAGTCACCATCTGCAGTGATTTTGGAGTCCCAAAAAATAAAGTCTGACACTGTTTCCATTGTTTCCCCATCTATTTCCCATGAACTGATGGGACCCCACATTGGAAGGATCCATATGCTGTTGTTCTAACCAGCCCTAATCCAGTTAAATTTGCAGGTGTCACTCCTTGGATCCACCACATGAGACTGAAGAGAGCATACCACGCAGACCCAGAGGACACCAAGTGGACTACACAAAAGGACCCCTCTGATCCCCATGAAACCAAGATCATCTTAAAGAAGAACAAGAGGTGAAGCTCTACAATCAACTGCTGCTACAAGGACTTCCTGGTATCATCTTGAGACTAACCAGAGTTTCAGTACAAAGAGGGACCTGTGCTATAATCAAAGTTGAATGTTGTACATATATTCTTGATTTATCTGGCTAAATATCAGCCACCCTAGATGACATGAGGGTCAGGTAAAAGATATGTCTGATGATAATCTTCCTTTTTGGACTTTGGTCCTATCTTGGGTGAAGGGTGATTGGTGGAAAACTATATTTATAATTGTTATAGTTGCCTGGATAGTTCTGCTTTGTGAACCCTTTATTTTACAATCTATTATGAACTTTGTAACCCAAAGGTTGATGTTGTTCTCCCAAATTGGAGGTCAGAGAGTCAGGGTGCAATATATCCCTACGAATGATGCTCATACTATGAGTTAAGAGCATCAAGAGGGGGAAATGAAGGAGGAAACAGACAGAACAGACTCCATCTTGAAAGCAGGACTCCATCTTGGGCCAGACTGTGGACTTTGAGATATATGCCCAGTATCTATGGAAACAACATACCAACTGGAAAACCAGGCCCCCTGGATGGAAGAGCCCCAGGGCTCATACCTAGACTCTCTGTTGCCTAAAAGAATACCCTAATTTTCTGTGTGACCAAATAGAATCATAAACTCTATTATCCTTATTGGGGTATGACCACAGGCATATTGATAATTGTCCACTGTTAACTATGTAGGCCTAAGGCATATGAGTCACGGGTTGACTTTGATTGTATCTTTCTTTTCCTTTCTTCAGACTAGTTTCAGGGAATTTGGGGAGGTGGGTTTAGGCACGTACACTTAGGGTATATAAGGTTTTCAGAAAAACTGGTCAGGAGACTGCCTTGGGCCCGCCGGTACTCCACTATCTGCATTGTCCTTCTGAGTGGGTTTGTTTTCCAGAACGCTTGGCTACAACAAAGGGACTATTGCAAGCTGAAATGAAAGAACACTAGAAAAAGCCATATAAAGAAATAAGTATCTTAATAAAGGAAAACAGGTGGACAATTATAAAAGTTAATATTGTTATAACAATCATTTGTAACTTCACTTCTTGTTTTAAATATGACTTAAGAGACTAATTCACGTTTTAAAAACAATCATTAGTCTAAAAGCTAGTATGATTGTAAGCATTAGTTTGTAACTACACATTTTGGTTTTTAAATAATTTAAGATATTAATGCATTTAAAAGAAGTGTTAGTTTATATTTTGGAACAATACATTAAGATGTAATTTTGTGACATCAACAACTGAGAGGGTCATCGTTAACAGAGATGTTAAAGAGGTAGAAATTTTGTATGTTATTGAAGTGAGTATAAATTCAAATTACATTGCTATAATTTTAGGATGTTAAATGTTATCTGTTTTTACAATCACAAAGAAAACAGCAATAGAATATATACAAAAGAAAATTAGGAAGATACTTATATGTCTCACTATAAAAATCAACCAAACACAAAATAAGACAGTAATACAGGAAATGAGGGACAAAAAAACTGCAAGGCATATGTAGAACAAATACCAAAATGACAAATCCTCAGGGATTACTTGAATGTAAATAGATTAAACCCTAACCAAAATACAAAGGTTGGCAGAATGGTTTTAAAAACATGATCCAACTATATGCTGTCTATAAGAGGCTCACTTTAAAGACTGAAAGTGAAAGGAAGGAAAAAAATATTCCATGAAAATAATAACCAAAAGAGAACAGAGGTGGCTATACTAATATCAGACAAAATAGACTTTAAGTTGCTTTTACAGTCACAAGATACAAAGTAGTGCATTGTATATTAATAAAAGTTTCAACAAAGCAAGAAGATAAAATAATTATAAACATGTATGCACCTAATGATCATAAAAAATATAGAAAGCAAAACTGACAGAACTGAAAAGAGAAATGCATAGTTTTACAATCAAAGCTGGAGATTTCAATATCCCATTCTCAATAATGAATAGAACAATCAGACAACATAAGTAACAAAATAGAGGACTTAACACAATTAGCCAACTAAATCTAATAGATGTAAACAGAACATTATACTCAGAACAATACTATACACATTTTTCTCAAGTGCACATGGGACATTTACTAGGATAGACCATATTTTAGGTCAAAAATGAAGTATTAATAGATTTTTAAAGACAAGTACCAAGCAAAGTATCTTCTTTGACCACAACAGGATTAAATTAGAAATCAATAATAGAAGTAAAACTAGAAAATCCATAAATATTTGGAAACTAAATAGTACACTGTTAAACAACCAGTTAATTAAAGAAAAAAATCACAAAGAACTTAGAAAATCTTAGCAATGAATGAAAATAAAAATACAACACACCAAAATTTATGTGACACAGCAAAAGCAGTACTAAGGAGAAATTTATAGTTTTAAAAGAAACTTTTTTTACATTACATTACATTAAAAAGAAAAAAATCTCAAATCAACAACTGAACTTTACAGCCTAAAGTGCTAATAAGAGCAAACAACACAAAACTAGCAGAAGGAAGGAAATAATAGAAACTAGACTAGAGATCAACAAAGCAGAAAACAGAAAAATAATAGAAAAAACAATAAAACCGAAAGTTGGTTCTTTGAAAAGGTCAGCACAATTGACAAAACTTTACCTAGATGGACTAAGAAAAAAAGAGAGAAGATTCAAATTACTAAAATCATAAATTAAAGTGGGAACACTACCACCAATTTTATAGAAATATAAAAGATTGTATGAAAATACTATGATCAAGTACAGTGACGAATTGGGTAAGTTGTGTGAAATGGATGAACTTCTAGAAACATAAAACCTATAGAGACTAAATCAGGAAGAAACAGAAAATCTTAATAATCCTTTTCCTAAAAGGATTTTGAATCAGTAATCAGAAAATCTCCCCCAAAAATAAAAGTTGTGGACCTGATAATGTCTTCACTGATGAATTCTGCCAAATATTTAAAGAACTAACACCAACCTCTCTCAAGCTTTTCCCAAAAAAATTAAGAAAAGTGAACAACACATTTTAACTCATTCTATGAGGCCAGCATTACCCTGATAGCTGCTGCTGCTACTAAGTCGCTTCAGTCGTGTCCAACTCTGTATGACCCCAGAGATGGCAGCCCACCAGGCTTCCCCGTCCCTGGGATTCTCCAGGCAAGAACACTGGAGTGCGCTGCCTTTTCCTTCTCCAATGCATGAAAGTGAAAAGTGAAAGTGAAGTCTCTCAGTCATGTCCGACTCCCACGGACCCCATGGACTGCAGCCCACCAGGTTCCTCCATCCGTGGGATTTGCCAGGCAAGAGTACTGGAGTGGGTTTCCATTGCCTTCTCCGACCCTGATAGCAAAGCCAGATAAAAGCACTATAAGAAAACTACAGACAAATATCTCTTATCAACATTGATGCAAAAAATCCTCCACAAAATATACTAGCAACTTAATTCAGTGGCATATTAAAAGGATTATACACCGTGACCAAGTGGGATTTGTTCCTGGAATGCAGAAATGATTCAACATACATAAACTAATTAACATAATACAGTACATCAACAGAATGCAAAGGGGATAAAAAACTTACATGATCATCTTAGTTGATGCAGCAAAAGCATTTGACAAAACTCATGATAAAAATACAAAAAATAGGACTTCACAAAAACTACCTTATAATAAAAGCCACATACAAAAAATCTATAGTAAACATCAAACTCAATGGTAAAGCACTGAAAGCACTTCCTCTAAGTTCAAGAACAGTGCAAAGATGCCTGCTTTCACCACTTCTATTCAACATAGTATTGATCTAGCCAGAACAATTAGGCAAGAAAAAGAAAGAAAAAGCATCCAAACCAGAAAGGAAGTAAAATTATCTCCAGTTGCAGATAATGTGATCTTACATGTAGAAAGTTCTAAAGCTTTCACAGGCCACACACACACACACACACACACACAAATATATATATATATAGTTAGAATTAATTAATTTAGTAAAGTACCAGGGGAAAAGTCAACACACAAAAATCAGTTGCATTTCTATACATGAAGAATTAACAATCTGAAAAAAGAAATTACAAAAACAACTCCATTCACAATAGCATCAGAAATAATAAAACACTTAGAAATTGCCTAAACCAAGGGGGTAGAAGAATTGTACAATGACAGAACATTGTTGAAAGAAATTTTAAACAGTATAAATAAATGGAAACATATCCCATGTCTACAGACTGGAAGACTTCATATTGTTCAAGTGTCGGTTCTACACAAAGCAAGCTACAGGTTCAACGTAATCCCTATCAAAATCCCAATGATATATATATATATATATATTTTTTTTTTTTTTAAAGAGAAAAACTCATCCTAAAATTCACACGAAATATCAAGGGACCCAGAATACCAGAACAATCTTCAAAAGAAAGGACAAAACTGGAAGACTCACACTTCCTAATTTTAAAACTTACTAAAAAGCTACAGTACTCAAAACAATGTGGTATTGGCATAAAAATAGGCAGATACACCAACAAATAGAAGAGAGCCCACAATAAACCCTGGAAAATATGGCCAAATGATTTTGACAAGGCAACCAACACCATTCAATGAGGAAAGGACAGCTTTTTCAATAAATGGTCTTGGGGAAACTAGATATTCATATGCAAAAAAATGAAAGTGGACCCTAACTTAACTCCATACACAAAAATTAACCCAAAATGGATCAAGAACATATTGTAAGAGCTAAAACCGTAAAACCCTTAGGGAAAAACACAACAAAACTTTATGACACTGTATTTGACAATGATTTTTAGAACATGACTTGAAAGGCACAAGTAACCAAGGAAAAAATCAGACTTTGCAAAATTTTTTAATTTTTGTGCATCAGTAGATGATATCAACAGAGTAAAAAGGCAATCCACAGAATGGAAGAAAAATATTTATAAATCACACATCTGATAAGGGATTAATACCCAGAATATATTTTTAAAAAACCAAAACCTCCTAAAATCAACAACATGAAACAAACTGATTTTAAAATGAGCAAAGAACTTTATTTCTCTAGAGAAAATAAATAAATGGACAATAAGCACACAGAAAAAGACGCACAACACCACTAACATTTGGGGAAATGCAAATCAAAACTAAAATGAGATACCACCTCACACCCATTAGGATGGCTACTATTTAAAAATAAGATAAAAACAGAAGATAAGTGTTAGTGAGGGTGTGGAGAAATTAAAACTCTTGTGCACTGCTGGTAATGTGAAATGATACAATCTCTGTAGAAACCAGTATGGTGTTTCTTCAAACACTTAAAAAGGAAATTACTACATGATCTATCAATTCCATTTTTGTGTATATACCCCAAGTTATTGAAAACAGGATCTCTTATATGTATACCCATGTTCTTAGCAGCATTATTGTGTATACCCAAGAGATATTTGTATACCCGTGTTCTTAGCAGCATTATTCACAATAGCTAAAATATGGAAGCAACCCAAGAATCTATTGACAAATCAATGGATAAGCAAAATGTGATATAAATATACAATGAAAATTGTTCAACTTTAAAAGGAAAGAAAAATCTATGTATCCTACAACATGAATGAACCTTGAGGACATTATTGTGAAATAAGTCAGTAACAAAAAAAAAACAAATACTTTATGATTCCATTTATATGAGGTACTTAGCATAGTCAAAATCATAGAGATTTGGAAGTAGAATGGTGGTTGCCAGGGACTCGGTGTGAGAGAGGAATGGGCGGGTATTGTTTAATGAGTATGGAGTTTCAGTTTTACAAGATAAAAGGCTTAGGGAATTAGATGGTGATTATGGTCCCACAACACTACGAATGTATTTTATACCACTTACCTATATACCTAAAAATAGTTACAATGATACATTTTATATTATGTGTATTTTAGAACAATTTAAAAAATGGAAAAAAAAAAAATCCTGGAACTTGAAGTCACAGTACTTTAAGAACCATGGTGAGTTACAAGTATTTCCTCTTCCTAGGACTTGTTTCACAGCTCAGGTTTGAAAACTATCATATTTTCTTGTAGCAACTTCCTCTTATTTTTGTACTATGCAAATTAAGAGGGTTGGTAATTTCAGGTTTTATATGAAGCAATAATACAATTATGAAGCTTGTAATAAGTGTGTAAGCTTTGGATAAGAACTAAATATCCTCATTTCCCTCTATTACCTGAAGTCTCCTGATAAGCATCACCTCTAATTCTCACTGGGTACCACTATTTCCTGCTGGACTCTGTCTCCAAGTCTCCAAGTGAGGATTTCCATCACCTTCATTGAGTCCACACAATGGCTAACGGAGTATGGCAGAAACAGTGGAATTCACCAAACATTCCAGCTGATTTCCCACATTTTCCAGCCCTCTTGCAGTTAGGCATCCACTTGACTAGTGCTGGTCAATGGACTGTGAATAGAAAGGATGTGTGTCATTTTCAGGCTTCAATGTAGAAAAGCCAATATAGAACCTTCCCTGAGTCTGTCCCTCTAACCAAGAAGGTCATGTGTTCCACACAGTACAAACTTAAAATGATAGAGCCTTTATCAATCCGGGTCCCAGTGACTGGGGTAATGAAGCCCCCACCAATCTGCACTGACCATGTAGAATGAGAAATAAATTAATTATTGTGCTATCAAGCCACTGGGATTCCACACTTGGTTGTTACTGCATCATTAGCTAGCCTATTCATACTACCGGACATAGTTTTTGGTGAAATCACTCTTTTAGTTTTTATCTATAGCCAACCACATCTGTAGTAATCAGACATGAGGTAAGTAGGAGTAATATACATTTTACTGCCTTCAGAATTGCTCCTAATGGATTCATCTCCAAGAAACTCTACGTGCAAATAGCCTTCTACCTATCTGTTCTTCCAATTCATCAAACATCAGAAACTCATAGTGGATACATCTTAGGCTCCTGCTGAATAACTCATCTACTTGTTACTCTAATTCTAAGTATGGCACACTCAAAAGTGGGTAGAATGCAACTAAGTTAGAAAAGGGGCCAAAGACCTGAACAGATGCCTAACCAAAAACAGATAAGCAAATGGCAAATAAGCATATGAAAAGATGCCCAACGTTGTATATCATTAGGAAACTGGAAATTAAAAGAACAATGAGATACACACCTATTAGAATGGCCAAACTCCAAAACACTGAAAACATCAAATGCTGATAAGGATATGGAGCAACAGGAACTCTCATTCATGGCTGATAGGAATGAAAAATGGTATAGCCATTTTGAAAGACAAGTCAGCAGCTCCTTATAAAATTAATCATACTCTTACTATATGACCCAGCAATCATGAGTCTTGGTATTTATCAAAAGGAGTTCAAAACTTATATCCACACACAGAAAAATCTATGTACAGATGTTTATAGCAGCTTTATTCATAACTAACAGAACTTGGAAGTAATTAAGATGTTCTGCAGAAAGAGAATGAATAAATAAACTGTGTTACATCTAGACAATGGAATATTATTCAGTGGTAAAAAGAATGAGCTACCATACTTAGAATTACAGTAACAGGTAGATGAGTAAATGAGCTACCAAGCCACAAAAAGGCATGGCGGAAACAAATGCACATTACTAAGTGAAAGAAGCCAACCTAAAAAGGCTACATAATACATGATTTCCTTTCCTCTGGGAAAGGAAAAATAAGACAGTAAAAAGATCAAGGGGAGGAAAAAGGAGGGGTGAACAGACAGAACAGAGAGGATTTTTTAGAGCTATGAAACTATTCAGTATGACATAATGAGGAATACATGTCATTATGCATTTTTCCACATCCATATAATATATATATATATATATATCATCAGAAATAAATTCTAATGTAAACTGTGGACTTCAAGTGATAATGGTATGTCAATAATATTCACCAAATTGTCATAACTGTAGCACTCTGGTAGAGAATGTTGATAGTGGGAGAGTGTGTGTAAGTTGGAGCAGAAGAGTAAGGGGAAATCTCTGTTACCTTCTGCTTAATTTTGCTGTGAGCCTAAAACTGCTCTAGAAAATAAAATCTATTTAAAAAGTTAAAAAATAAAGCACACACATATAAAAATAGAGGCAAAAGCAGAGAACAAATTTTAAAATGTCTCTTAATTATCATATTGGTGGCCTTAGTAATAGTATAATTGTTCTGAGACTACTGTGTTTAAAAACAAACAGAAAAAAAAAAAACCTACAGCACCAAATTTGAACTGAAAATATCAAAATGAACTTATGAGGCATTTTATCTTTAAAAATATATGGATATTTCCTAGTTCCATCTGCTGAAAAGGCCTAAAAACAATAACCAACACAGTAGTAATGAACATACTTTGTGCCTGGGTTGTCACTTCAAAATACCATTGCCTTCTAAAAGAAACTGGGCTTCCCAGGTGGCTCGGTGGAAAGAATTCACCTGCCAATGCAGGAGACGAGGGTTCAGTCTCTGTGCTGGGAAAATCCCCTGGAGAAGGAAATGGCAATCCACTCCAGTATTCTTGCCTGGGAAATCCCATGGACAGAGGAGTTCATGGGATTTCAAAAGAGTGGGGCACAACTTAGCAACTAAACAATGACAACTAAAAGAAACCAGGGATTCTTGAAGAAATGGCAGATTCCAGGTCTAGGGCAGGAAATGTACAAGATGAACCTAGAATATTTTGTTATATCAAATAGTAAGTAAGCCATCAAAGACTACAAGGGTCATATCTTCTAGTGCCAATGGAAGAGGATCTCACTGGCCAAAGATTGGATGAATTAAAATTAAGGTAATTATAACAGTTGCTTGCAGAGAAGGCAATGGCACCCCACTCCAGTACTCTTGCCTGGAAAATCCCATGGACGGAGGAGCCTGGTGGGCTGCAGTCCATGGGGCCGCTAAGAGTTGGACACGACTGAGTGACTTCACTTTCACTTTTCACTTTCATGCATTGGAGAAGGAAATGGCAACCCACTCCAGTGTTCTTGCCTGGAGAATCCCAGGGACGGGGGAGCCTAGTGGGCTGCCGTCTCTGGGGTCACACAGAGTCGGACACAACTGAAGCAACTTAGCAGCAGCAGCAGCAGCAATAGTTGCTTGAAACCTATCCAGGATGTTGAATACATATATGAACACATGGATACACCAGTTCATGATAATTAAAATGAAAAATAATCTTTGGAGGATAATAGAAAACATTCATTATTTTGACAACTGATAAAGAAAAGAATTAAGCATTTACTTTGCCTTTTCTATCTGAATTATACCACCAATGATACAAATAATAGATGAGGGAAAATGTCTGTTATAGAAATATTCTAACTAATGAATATTAATAAAATAATAGAATTCTAATACTCTGTAGTTCACAATAAACATGGATATATACATTGAGAGAGTCAACTAGTCATTACAGTATATGCTTCCTGATGAATCACCCACCATCTTGCCTAAGAGACTGAGCTTGAGCTTCAAGCCTCCAAATCCAGCTGCAGGAAATACAGAGGACAGAGGAACCTGTTGAACTGCATCAGGAGTATGCAATGAAAATGGACCCCAGGAATTTTTGCAGGTGAAATGACTTGGGTTCTTCAACAGATCAATGGTATAAAAGAGGAAACTTTGACCTGGAGAACTAAAGAGATTTAAAACACATATCGACATTTTTCTTCATGGACAAAACTATAGTGTTTAAAGATCTACTTTGTTGGTAACCACCAATTCCGCCCCCCACCCCGCCCCCCAAAAAACAACAACCACAACAGAAGAAAGTGATTCCTATAGAAGTTAGTACAGTAGTTACTTTCAGGGGCAGGGAGACCCAGGACAGAGCCCTTGGAGGGCTTCTGACATGACTGACAATGTGCTCTTTCTTTATCTGGGGACAAGTAAGTAGGTGCTTAACAATCCACTAAGCCTTGAATTTGTTTGGTTTGGTTTTTTGCATTTGTGTTTTATTTTATGATTTTAAAAAGACTTTAACACACATACACAAACACACACATACAATGAGCTGAGGTATCTGGAGAAGGCATTCCAGAGGTTAAGATATCTTGAACTAAGTCTTAGAAGACAAGGCAAATGCAAGTTAGGAAAATAAACTCAAAATGGATTAAAGATCTAAACGTAAGACCAGAAACTATAAAACTCCTAGAGGAGAACATAGGCAAAACACTCTCTGACATACATCACAGCAGGATCTTCTATGACCCACCTCTCAGAATATTGGAAATCAAAGCAAAAATAAACAAATGGGACCTAATTAAACTTAAAAGTTTCTGCACAACAAAGGAAACTATAAGCAAGGTGAAAAGACAGCCTTCAGAATGGGAGAAAATAATAGCAAATGAAGCAACCGACAAACAACTAATCTCAAAAATATACAAGCAACTCCTACAGCTCAACTCCAGAAAAATAAATGACCCAATCAAAAAATGGGCCAAAGAACTAAATAGACATTTCTCCAAAGAAGACATACAGATGGCTAACAAACACATGAAAACATGCTCAACATCACTCATTATCAGAGAAATGCAAATCAAAACCACTATGAGGTACCATTTCACGCCAGTCAGAATGGCTGCGATCCAAAAGTCTACAAGCAATAAATGCTGGAGAGGGTGTGGAGAAAAGGGAACCCTCTTACACTGTTGGTGGGAATGCAAACTAGTACAGCCACTATGGAGAACAGTGTGGAGATTCCTTAAAAAAACTGGAAATAGAACTGCCTTATGACCCAGCAATCCCACTGCTGGGCATACACACTGAGGAAACCAGAAGAGAAAGAGACACATGTATCCCAGTGTTCATCGCAGCACTGTTTATAATAGCCAGGACATGGAAGCAACCTACACGTCCATCAGCAGATGAATGGATAAAGAAAGCAGTGGTACATATACACAATGGAGTATTACTCAGCCATTAAAAAGAATGCATCTGAATCAGTTCTAATGAGGTGGATGAAACTGGAGCCTATTATACAGAGTGAAGTAAGCCAGAAAGAAAAACACCAATACAGTATACTAACGCATATATATGGAATTTAGAAAGATGGTAACAATAACCCTGTATACGAGACAGAAAAAGAGTCACTGATGTATAGAACAGTCTTTTGGACTCTGTGGGAGAGGGAGAGGGTGGGATGATTTGGGAGAATGGCATTGAAACATGTATAATATCATATATGAAATGAGTCACCAGTCCAGGTTCGATGCACAATACTGGATGCTTGGGGCTGGTGCACTGGGATGACCCAGAGGGATGGTACGGGGAGGGAGGAGGGAGGAGGGTTCAGGATGGGGAACACGTGTATACCTGTGGCGGATTCATGTTGATATATGGCAAAACCAATACAATATTGTTAAGTTAAAAAATAAAATTTTTAAAAAAGGAAAAAAAAAAAAAAGAAAATCTAATTGGCTTAGAAGAAAATAAGTCTCCCAGAATACTGCTTGAGCTCCTCATCCCTTTGAGGGGAACACCTCAAATCCCTCAAACCCAAACCAAGCAAGCTTGGAACCAGGCATAATCCTCCTTCCTAAGTGTTGCATATTTTCACTGCCCCACATGGTTCTTATTGTGCCAAGTAAAAAAACACCTCCCTTCCTATGATCTTCTTGGCTTAGGCATAAACTCCACCCAAATAGGTACATTCATCAGCTATAGCCAACTATCTGTAAAAGCTAGAGAAGACAAACCTGGGATGCTAGAATCAACAGCTCCCTCACATTCTGAGGGTATGTCATTTGACCAGAGAGAAACCAGGGGAGCAGCTCTTCTTTCTTTCAACCCAAAGCTGGGGAAAAAAAATCTTTAACTTTTTTTTTTTTAATTCACTGACCCAAAGTAGTGGTCTCCAGATTAGAAATCAGATCCAGCCAAGATTAGGGGAGACGCCACATGAGGAAGGCTGGCGCTAAGCTGATAAGCATAAAGTATTCTTGGAATTGTTGTGCTTTTTTTAAAATGATTGTGTTTTCATTTCACATTTTTTGTTGCTTCTGGGCCATTTTCATTAGGGGTTGAATATTTCTCTGGATTTTCTGTTTTGTCAGGGACATCAAGTCTTCTTTCAGGAACGCATTCATTCCTCAATTCAATTCTCTTTTCCTTCTCTCTAAGTATTCCATGTAGCCTGAGCCAATCTCATTTCTGTTGACTGTCTTCCACCTGATCACCCTTCTGGATCTAGAACCTGTTGCTCTGGTTTGTCTCTCCAGCTTTCAGGTCTAGAAAAGGCCAGGTGAAAATCATAGATGTCTAGATACCTTCATTAGGAAAGTATAAAAGGTGACTTCTATACAGATGTCCATTGAAGGGAGGACCTAAGTGAGGATTCTTATCCCTAATTCACTGAGTACCAAAGAATTGACGCTTTTGAACTCTGGTGTTGGAGAAGACTCTTGAGAGTCCTTGGACTGCAAGGAGATCAAACCAGTCAATCCTAAAGGAAATAAGTCCTGAATATTCATTGGAAGGACTGATGCTGAAGCTGAAACTCCCAACACTTTAGTCACCTGATGTGAAGAGCCAACTCATTAGAAAATATCCTGATGCCAGGAAAGATTGAAGGCAGGAGGAGAAAGGGATGAGATCATTGGATGGCATCACCAACTCAATGGACACAAGTTTGAGCAAACTCCAGGAGATAGTGAAGGACAGGGAAGCCTGGAGTGCTGCAGTCCATGGGGTTGCAAAGAGTCAGACACGACTGAGCGACAGAACAACAACAAATTCACTGGGGCCACTTGGTAAGCAGAGGAAAGAGATGGAAACAGATGTCCACCGTGGGACAAGAAGAGAAGTCAGTGCAAGTTAATTCTGTGTGCTGGGTCTCTCCCTTAAAGTCGTGGTGATGTGAGCCAGCCCCACTCAGCAGCCCCCTACACTTGCACCCCAACCTCCGAAATCCAGAACCTTCCTGGGTGGTGTTGGAGTGGGGTGGTTCTCAATGACACGGTTATTGTGAATTTCGCTTAGCACTTGTATCTGGGAATTTAATCTGAAAGCTGTGCTTCTCCTTAGAGAAATTCCATCGTGTTTTCTGGAAGGCATTTTGGAGGGTAAAGTCCCTTCTTTCTCCAGCACATAAAACTCTTTCAAGTAATTGGCAGCTTCCCCTGCAAAGGTATGTAAAGTATATGGACTCAAACCAGGACTAACTGGAGAGAACAGCAGGGAGTGCCCAGAGCGCGTGTCTGTGGCAGGGGAATGTATACTGAGGGCTGTGGTGGTGAGGCCTCTGATGCACCCCGGGATTTCAGGCTCTGGGGGATGCCTGAAGTGTCTGGGGGGCCCTCCAGAGCTGGGGAGGGGGAGAGAGCAGAGTCTCGCCATGAAACAGTTCAGGACTTTTGGCCCAATGCATGTTGTCACCAGCAGTCACGCTGGGGCCAGTTCCCAAGAAATTTCAATAGTCAGCTTTTCATTTCCTCTTCTAGTGGGAGCTGTTCTCCCAGACTCAGCAGGAAGTACGCAACTGCTAACGTAATCCTGAAAAGACAGCACTCCCCAAGGTGCCACCCACAGTAAGAGCCCAGTCCAGAAGTGGATAGCTGCTCTATCCACTTCTTCCCACTAGGCAATTAATCTTGGGTCTTCCGTCCTCCACTTATCATCAGAGATGTGTTCATAGGGGTGCTAGAGGGATGTGGGAGTTATAGTGTGTGCTTGGATGCCCCAAGGGCTTAACACTCACACTCAGAGAAATAAAAGAGAAGAGAGAGAAAAAGAGGAGCGAACTAGCACATTTGCCGGACGTCAGAAGGAAGTAACAAGCTACTTTTCTAATAGAAAAGAACTCTTTCAGTAGTTGGGGTGTTTCTTTAAAAAGTCACAGGGAGTTGAGGAAAGAGAAGCATTTTCTGGTCAGAAGGATCTGGATTTATCACGGAAATTAAAGCAGAAATATTTGCCCTTGAGACCAACACTGTTCTTTCCAGACTGTGCTGCCCAGAAAGCTGCTGAGTACATATAACGTTTGAAAGTATTTGCAGGTGGGATGGCATAGTGGTTAGAAACAGAGTTTGAAGTGAAAAACCCAAACTTAAATCTGGATTGTTTCACTTACCAGCTACTAAAAGTTATTAATTTCTTTAGAATTCACTTTACTCACCTCCCCAAAGCCTCAGCGGTAAAAAAAAATCTGCCTGCAATGCAGGGGACACAGGAGACATGGGTTTGATTCCTGGTCAGAACGATCCCCTAGAGGAGGAAATGGCAACTCACTCTAGTATTCTTGCCAGGAAAATCCCCTGGACAGAGGATCCTGGTGGGCTACAGTCCAAGGGGTTGCAAAGAGTCAGATATGACTGAACGCAAAGCACAGAGACAAACAGGATAATATTTATAACTGTTCCTACTTTGTGGGACTGGTGAGTTTTAATGAGATGATGTGCTTAAATTACCAAGCAGAGTACCTAATAGGTGGCTTATGTTCCATAAATACAATGTTATCATTATTATTATTTACTAGGGTAAAGCTTTTTAAAGAACATATGTCCCCATGAGTGATAAAGAGAAGCATTAGCTGGAGATCCACATTCTTCATATATCCCACCATCAGGGAAACTTTTCCTTCCAGGTCATACCTGAAAGCAGGAGAGAAAAAGAGAAACAGGCATGAAAGTGGTCAACTAAACCCTTGTGATGAATGGGTGTTATTGTTGTTCAGTTGCTCAGTCATGTCTGACTCCTTGCAACTCCACAGACTGCAGCACACCAAGCTTCCCTGTCCTTTATTATCTCCAAGAGTTTGGTCAAACTCATGTCCATTGAGTTGGTGATTCCATCGACTCAATGAATATGATGGGTAACAGATTTTAAAATCAGTTTACCTTTTTATGAGGCATAAAGGATGAGAAGGGACAAGAGAACATGGAAAGGGCCCTATGCAGAAGATATTGCTGCTGAAACTCCTAATTCTTTCTAATCCCACTTAACCTACACAGACATGAAGTCGTGTCTAACTCCTTGCAACCCCATGGCCTGCAGCACACCAGGCTTCCCTGTCCTTCAAGAGTTTGGTCAAACTCATGTCCATTGAGTCAGTGATGCCATCCAATCATCTCATCCTCTGTTGCCCCCTTCTCCTCCTGCCTTCAATCTTTTCCAGCATCAGAATCTTCCAATGAGTCAGCTCTTTGCATCAGGTGACCAAAGTATTGGAGTTTCACCTTCATCATGAGTCCTTCCAATGAATATTCAGGGTTGATTTCTTTTAGGATTGACTGGTTTGATCTCCAAGGGACTCTCAAGAGTCTTCTCCAGGACCACAGTTCGAAAGCATCAATCCTTCGGCACTCAGCTCTCTTTATGGTTCAATTCTCACATTTATCCATTATTACTGCTGCTGCTGCTAAGTTGCTTCAGTCGTGTCCAACTCTGTGCGACCCCATAGATGGCAGCCCACCAGGCTCCCCCATCCCTGGGATTCTCCAGGCAAGAACACTGGAGTGGGTTGCCATTTCCTTCTCCAATGCATGAAACTGAAAAGTGAAAGTGAAGTCACTCAGTCGTGTCCAACTCTTAGCGACCCCATGGACTGCAGCCCACCAGGCTCCTCCGTCCATGGGATTTTCCAGGCAAGAGTACTGGAGTGGGGTGCCCTCGCCTTCTCCAATCCATTACTACTAGAAGAACCATAGCTTTGACTATATGGACCTTTGTCAGTAAAGTGATGTCTCTGGTTTTTTAATACACTGTCTAGGTTTGTCACAGCTTTTCTTCCAAGGACCAAGCATCTTTTAATTTCACAGCTGCAGTGATTCTGGAGCCCAAGAAGATAAAATCTGTCATTTCCCCCCCCCCCCCCCATCTATTCAGCATGAAGTGATGGGACAAGATGCCATGATCTTAGTTTTTTGAATGTTGAGTTTTAAGCCAGACCTAGAAACCATAGGGACTAACAAGGAGATTTGCTTTTTCTGGTGCTGGTGAAACACCCAAATGTTCTTCCTGCATCAACAAAGTCCCTGAGGAATGTAAAGTGGTGCAGTCACTATGAAAAACAGTACAGAGGTTCCTTTAAAAACTGAGAGTTAGCATGTGATCCAGCAGTCCTGCTCCTGGGTATGTATCTGGTTTGTTGTTTAGTCACTAAGTCATATCTAAGTCTTTGCAACCCCAAGGACTGTAGACTGCCAAACTCTTCTGTCCATGAGATTTTCCAGAAATGGGTGGCGATTTCCTTTTCCAGGAGATCTTCCCCAGCCAGGGACTGAACCCACATCTCCTGCGTAGGCAGATGGACTATTTACTGGTGAAGCAACCAGGGAAGCCAAAACTCTAACTCAAAAAGATAAATGCACTCCAATGTTCATAGAAGCACTATTTACAATAGCCAAGACATGGAAGCAATCTAAATGCCCACCGACAGATAAGTGGATAAAGAAGATGTGGCATACACACACACACAGAGTGGAATACTACTCGACCATAAAAAAGAATGAAATGACATTTGCAGCAATATGGATGTACCTAGAGATTGTGATACTAAGTAAAGTAAGCCAGAGAAAGGCAAATATCATGATATCACTTATATGTGGAATCTAAAATATAATACAAGAGAACTTATTTATAAAATAGAAACAGACTCACAGACATAGAAGACAAATTTATGGTTACCAAAGAGGAAAGCAGGATAGGGCTAAATAGAAGTTTGGGATTAGCACGTACAAACTACTATACATAAAATAGATAATTGACAAGGATCTACCATATAATCCATGGACTTATATTCAATATATTGTAATAAATTATAATGGAAAGTAATATCCATTAAAAGTAATATCCATTGAAAGTATAATGGAAAGTAATATCCATGGAAAAGGTCAGTTTTCATTCCAATCCCAAAGAAAGGCAATGCCAAAGAATGCTCAAACTACCACACAATTGCACTCATCTCACACGCTAGTAAAGTAATGCTCAAAATTCTCCAAGCCAGGCTTCAGCAATGTGTGAACTGTGAACTTCCTGATGTTCAAGCTGGTTTTAGAAAAGGCAGAGGAACCAGAGATCAAATTGCCAACATCTGCTGGATCATAGAAAAAGCAAGAGAGTTCCAGAAAAACATCTATTTCTGCTTTATTGACTATGCCAAAGCCTTTGACTGTGTGGATCACAATAAACTGTGGAAAATTCTCAAAGAGATGGGAATACCAGACCACCGGATCTGCCTCTTGAGAAATTTGTATGCAGGTCAGGAAGCAACAGTTAGAACTGGACATGGAACAACAGACTGATTCCAAATCGGAAAAGGAGTTCGTCAAGGCTGCATATTGTCACCCTGCTTATTTAACTTATATGCAGAGTACATCATGAGAAACGCTGGACTGGAAGAAACACAAGCTGGAATCAAGATTGCCGGGAGAAATATCAAGAACCTCAGATATGCAGATGACACCACCCTTATGGCAGAAAGTGAAGAGGAACTCAAAAGCCTCTTGATGAAAGTCAAAGTGGAGAGTGAAAAAGTTGGCTTAAAGCTCAACATTCAGAAAACAAAGATCATGGCATCCGGTCCCACCACTTCATGGGAAATAGATGGGGAAACAGTGGAAACAGTGTCAGACTTTATTTTTCTGGGCTCCAAAATCATTGCAGATGGTGACTGCAGCCATGAAATTAAAAGATGCTTACTCCTTGGAAGGAAAGTTATGACCAACCTAGATAGCATATTCAAAAGCAGAGACATTACTTTGCCAATAAAGGTTCGTCTAGTCAAGGCTATGGTTTTTCCTGTGGTCATGTATGGATGTGAGAGTTGGACTGTGAAGAAGGCTGAGAGCCGAAAAATTGATGCTTTTGAAGTGTGGTGTTGGAGAAGACTCTTGAGAGTCCCTTGGACTGCAAGGAGATCCAACCAGTCCATTCTGAAGGAGATCAGCCCTGGGATTTCTTTGGAAGGAATGATGCTAAAGCTGAAACTCCAGTACTTTGGCCACCTCATGCGAAGAGTTGACTCGTTGGAAAAGACTCTGATGCTGGGAGGGATTGGGGGCAAGAGGAGAAGGGGACAACAGAGGATGAGATGGCTGGATGGCATCACTGACTCGATGGATGTGAGTCTGGGTGAACTCCAGGAGTTGGTGATGGACAGGGAGGCCTGGCGTGCTGCGATTCATGGGGTCTCAAAGAGTCAGACACGACTGAGCAACTGATCTGATCTGATCTGATAATGGAAAGTAATATGAAAAAGAATATATATACATGCATAACTGTATCACTTTGGTGTGCACTAGAAACTAACATAACATTGTAAATCAACTATACTTCAATTTAAAAAAATAAAAGTTATTTAATAAAATTTAAAAAAAAACTAACTCGGAGTGCAATGGAAAAACTTAGCCTGAAGGTCTGCATACAAGGAGGAATGTGATGGCCCAGAGATTTTCAGGGTGGGAAAATCTCAGAGGCTTATCTTAAACATCACTTTAAGTTAAGTCAGCGAAACTAATTCAGAAGTCACCTGAATTCACAAACCTTGAGATAAATGGAGTTTGGACCTTTCAGATCATCCCTATCTATTGCTTTTTGTCCACTTTAAAATGGCTACCTTTTATCTCACACCCTTTTCTGCCGCTTATCCTTCCCAGCCGCCATTCATGTATAATGCTGTCTTTCACAAATTTGTCAAATCCACTGGACAGCAAGGGCCGCACTGGTGGCTCAGTGGTAAAGAATCCACCTGCCAATGCCTGCCAGTGCAGGAGACATGGGTGCAATCCCTAGGTGGGGAAGATCCCTTTGAGCCGGAAATGGCAACCCACTCCAGAATTCTTGCTTGGGAAATCCCATAGTCAGTGGAGCCTGGTGGACTACAGTCCATCGGGTCACCAAAGAGTCAGACATGACTTAGTGACTAAATAACAATTAGATACAGAGCACCTTAATCAAGCTTGCCTTTTCAGCATTTAGCATAGTTCCTGGTACATTGTAGTGGCTCCATAAATACTCAGCTGATAGACTCATGGTACATCAACTATATGAAGCACAACTGAGAAAGTGGTGTGTGTTGAAGCACCTACACCTCTCCCCATGAACTAGTGACTTTGTAAACTGACAGATCTGATTGGGGAGGATAAATTAGGACCACTTGTGGAACAGACTGAAGTCAACTGGCTTGAGTGAGAATTGAACCCAGCACCTTGCTCCATTGTTAACTCAGTTGAGTTAGCAAGGTACAGGCTGCCCCTGATTCACCAGGTAGCCCCCATGCCAAGCCTCCCTCCTTTTGCAACAGCACCCATCTTTGTGATGGTGAGATAGTTCTCCAACTGTACGAGCAGCTTCTCAAAGTTCAGATGGAGAAGCTGAAGATCATCTCCTACAAGGCAACTGCTACTCTCCATTTGCAGTCTCGAATAAGCCAGCAGTTTTAAAAACGTGAATAGAAGACTAGGAGGAAACAACTGGGAAAGGAAAAGAATAAAAAAACCCTCAGCCCTCTTGGACTTATTCCAGAATGATGAGACCTCCAAGGCCTCAGAGCTACAAGATTTAACCTAGAATTTCTAAACAAAACATTGAACCTAACACCAGAATTTTATGGTGGAATCCACAACTAGAGTTGCCCTTAGCTCTGGGGGAAAAAATATTCTCAGTTCATGTTCCCAAGGTGACCAATCCCCTTTTGTCATGGCTTGACTGGTGATAAACATACAGGGCCACTCCTAGGCCAGGTTCATAACCTTTAACCCACATTGCTTTTTTCTGCGCCTGGAAAACCATCACATCCCTGTCTACTGCTGCAGACTGGTTCATTCAAGACTGCCTCCCTCCACGGGGACTTCCCTGATTTCTATAGTGCAATAAGGAGTCCTTTTTGACACCTCATAATAGTAAAGTGTGGTCCTCTTGATCATACTATTGGGAACTTAATCTCACTTTATCTCAGATAGTATACTGTTATTTACTGAGATAACTTATTTGATCCAGGAAAGCCTGAAGGTACCTAGAGGCAACTACACATAGATTAGAATTAGAAGGGCTCTAGCTGACAGGCAATGATCCTAAAAATTTTACCATTAAAATTAGAGGAAAAAAATAAAAAATGATTGGTCGTCACCTAATCAGTCCAACCTCTCACCTTAGTACAGGAATCCCCTCCACATCACTCTTGCTGGATGTTCATTCAGCCTTTGCAGAAATTCTTGCAATTATAAGAATTTCATTTCCTTTGCAGTAACTCATTCTCATTAAGAACATTACTGAAGTTTTTAGAGAGAAAACAATAAAGTCCAAAGGATTATTAAAGGTAACTTTAGCAGAGATAACATGTTAAATATGCATTCATCAGCCACTTGTATCTAATTCTGCATGTTCTCTCATATATTTTTTTAAAAAAACTAAGATAGTTAATAGATAACTAACTTACAGATACCAGGGGGAAAAGCGCACTTTGATAAAACAGCAAATAAAGATGTGATTAGATAATTTATAAAAGATATATATGTGTACAATAAATATATGAAAAATACATTCAGTCTAATGAGTAATCAAAGAAATGCGTTTACCTGCAAACTTGGACAAATAAAGTTTTAGAAAATAAAAACAGCCAATATAGGGAGATTTGTGAAATAAGTTCTCTCAGTCACTTACTGGTGAGAGTGAAAATTGCCAATAATTTGCATATGTGACTCTCCATACCTTTTAACCAGTAATTCTGCTTTTTGAAATTTATCCCAAGAAAATAACCAAAGAAGCAGACAAAGATTTATATGCAAGGATGTTCATCCACGTGATATTGCACCTTGGCAAAAAACTGGAAACAACCTACGTATCCCCAAAAAGCAAGAAAATATGTCATGACACATCCGTGTGACAGAATGCTACCAACATAAAAAAACAATTTGTATTGTTATTGTGTAGTCACTAATTTGTGTCTGGCTCTTTTCAACCCTATGGACTGTAGCCCACCAAACTCCTCTGTCCGTGGGATTTCCCAGGCAAGAATATTGGAGTAGGTTGTTATTTCCTTCTCCAGGGCATCTTCCTGACCCAGGGATCAAACCCACATCTCCTAAACTGGCAAAGGATTCTTTACCACTGAGCCACCAGGGAAGCCCATAAAACATAAATAATTTTGGGAAATTATTTAAATTTAATAATTTTGGAAAATTAAATTATTTAATAACATGGGAAATGGCAAAAATGAAATTTCAAGTGGAAAGAACAGGATTATAAAAATGCAAGTGCAGTAGGCTCCTGCTGCTGCTAAGTCACTTCAGTCGTGTCCGACTCTGTGGGACCCCATGGGCTGCAGGTCACAAGGCTTCTCTGTCCCTGGGATTCTCCATGCAAGAACACTGGAGTGGGTTGCCATTTCCTTCTCTAATGCATGAAAGTGGAAAGTGAAAGTGAAGTTGCTCAGTCGTGTCCGACTCTTGGCGACCTCATGGACTGCAGCCTACCAGACTCCTCCGTCCATGGGATTTTCCAGGCGAGAGTACTGGAGTGGGGTGCCATTGCCTTCTCCGAGTAGGCTCCTACTTACATTTAAAAATATAAATAGGAATAATTAAAATTGAAAGTATCTAATATCCACCACCCAGAGATGACCTTTGCTTAATGGGTGATAAGCTGTGGATTATTTTATGTTTTCTTCCTTATATATTTCTGCAGAGTTCAAATTCTATACAGTGATTTCAACCACTGTTATATCAAGAAAAATGTTTATGTTGTTAATAATGTTTTATAGTGAATTAGTTATGAAGGAGCTTTTCAAAGTCACAGTTAGCTAAGACAGTATTTAGCTGATGACCATATGAAAAGCCATCTTTAACACCTGAGGTGTTGCTTAGGTAGGGAGCTGGTCACAGCCAGGGAGAAATTTGGGGGAAAGCCTGTATCTTTTCATCTTTGCTTCTCCAGCACATAATATGGCACTCTATGGGAACAGTGCAAAATGAAAATTCCTTGCACGAGGACCACTTGTTCAAGAAATACTACAAATTTCAAACCAACATCAGTGGTACATTAAACCAAGCACAGAAGCTTCCTAAGTGGAGGCCCTGTGCAACTAAATCTCAAAATTCATGAAGCTGGTCCCACACCATGCACTGTAGGTACTCAATAAATTTTGTTGAAAGTAAAGCTAGGAGGATCCCAAATACAAACTTCTCGAAGGTGCCTCATGGCAAAACTACAAACAATAAGATTTTGAAGTTATAGGAGGGTATGAAGTCATAGAAAGAAGGAAGCAGTCTTTCAGAATTTTCCCAGACAGCCTATATTTGAACTACGCTTCCTCTTGTTGTAAATATAACTGTTTGATGGTAATCTGTAGTCACAATTTTGTATTTGGATGACACGATCACTCTGTCTACAAAAGAAATGAATAGTCTCTCTTTTATCTGTTCAAATAAGATATTTGGCTCTGGCTATTACAACTTCCCTCACTGTTTTTCCCCTCAACCCACTTTTCCTCTCATAACCCTTTAAGCTTGGCAACAGAACTCTCCCGACCCATCTTTTCCTTCCTGCACCCCCTACACACTGATCCTCAGCGCTCCCTCTGCTTTTAATGCCATCCAAGCAGACAGTGAGCCTGAGAGGGTGTCTGCAGAGGGTGTGGATAACCCGCTCCTAATCTCCTCCACGGTCTTCCTGCCCAGGCCTGGCCCAAGCCCAGGAGAACTGGAGCTGCCAGCTCATGGAAGCAGCTGCAGCCTAAAAGGAGTCATGGCAGCCAGGGGTTGTCACTTATCAAGGAGAAATGAGACAATTTGTTACAGCTGATTAGACTGGGGAAACTGAGCTGCTTGAGTGGGAACCTGACCTTTGTGCAGGGACAGTGCTAAAGAAGGATGCCTGGCCTCTGTTGCCAGGGCCCCATTCCAGCCCTCGAACATTAAAGAAATATGAGAAGTCTAACACCCCTTCGCTCACATCAGAAAACAAGCCGAGTTTGCAAATGTCTAGCGTCTCCTCCATCAACAGTAGTATTGCTGTCCCTTTAAATGCTCTAAGTGTTCTTGTTCCTTCTTAATCACTGCCACGTGTTGGAATCCATTTTGATCCTCAGAAGAACTCATGTATGAGGTAGGACAGGTATTATATGACCACTTTTGGCTTAGGAAACTGAGACACCAAGAGATTAAATGATCTACCCATGCTCAGAATTTTAGCTAATGGTGGGGCCAGAACTCAAGTCCTGGTTTCCTGTGTTTGCTGTCTAGCTCCTTCTGGACTGCTATGGTGGGGGTTGGGTAGACGTCCTTTTAACAGAGACCAGTCTAGCAGAGACAGGGGAGGGACACGGGGAAGACAAGGGAGGGTGCAGCAGATTCTCACCGGAATTTCTGAACATTTTGCCTTGATAAATAAGATAGAAATACTGTGCCATTTGTCTGGCAACTTAGCAGCTACTCAGCTTTTAATTAATCTCATAAAAGCAGGAAGCCTGATCAAAAGTAGAATGAGGAATTTCTGTTTCAGTTTAGAATGAGAAGAGGGCATTTTGCTAAATGTGAATATAGGATTTCCAATGGCCTGGGGCCCTTTTAATTTTAATTGCTTTACCATGTTGTATTCTTTTCTGCTGTATAACAAAGCGAATCAGCTATATGTATACATATATCCCCTCCCATCTCCTCCCGACTCCCCACATCCCACCTGTCTAGGTCATCACAGAACATCAGGCTGAGCTCCCTGTGCTGTACAGCAGCTCCCCACTAGCTAGCTATTTTACACATGGTACCGTATATATATTTCAATGCTACTCTCTCAATTCATCCCACCCTCCCTTTCCCCCTCTGTGTCCACTGGCCTGGGACTCTCTAAACCAGGGAGTGTAGCTAGACCTTGAGGAGCTGGCTCAATTCAGTGCCACAAGTGTTATTGCACATATTCTCTTCAGGCTGCCACCAGGAAGGGACCCTTAACTGTCTCTGAGCCCAGTTCTGTCTCTTGCTTCCCTGACTTCCTCAGGCAGACCTGGGGCTTCTTCACACAAAGCCCCCAACTTTGCAAGTGCAGGCTTCATCAGAGCAGTCACTAGATTCCAAGCCGTTTCTGGGTTCTTTCCCCATTATATTATGACTCCCAGAAAGCAAGGCTCATTGCCTAGTCAACTTTACATCTCAAAAATCTAGGAGATGATCTGGAACATAGAAGCCCCTCAATAAATCTATCTGATAGATGAGCAAATGAATGCATAAACCAGTTCATCTGAAACAGGTCCCATGACCTCTTCCAAGGTTCAGCTGTCCCATTTGTGAAAATAGGTGTAGGCACACCTGTCCTGACTGAATCACAAGGTTGTAAAATGACCAAATGTTTGTTTCGTTGTCAGGCCCTCTTACACAACACCTAAACACACACTAAAATGTAGAAAACCCGCAGACAGGAGCCCAGTCACTCTTGTTCCTGGTGTATCCCCAATATCTACATTAGTAGCTCAGTAAGGAAGTGTCCAGTTAGCACTGGTAGAAGGAAGAGAGATGGGACAGAGGATTGTTGGTGTTGTTGCTAATCACCAAGTCATGTCTGACTTCTTATGACCCCAAGGACTGTAGCCTGCCAGGCTTCCCTGTCCATGGGATTCTCCAGGCAAGAATACTGGAGTGGGTTGCTATTCCTTTCTCCAGGGGATCTTCCCAACCCAGGGATCGAACCTGGGTCTCCTGCATTGGCAGGCAGATTCTTTACCACTGAGCCACCAGGGAAGCCTGAGACTGAAGTATACACAATATTTTATAAACACATGGCCTTTGACTGAAAAGATATGATGTTTTTTCCCCGAAGTATAATAAGTTCTGGTCATCAGAAAGCATGTTGTGTTGCTGAGAGACTCTGCCCTGTTCCCAGTTCTGTCCCCTCCATTGACCATTGATCCTCCGCCACTGACAACATGAGGAAGGCCATGTTCACCCTCCTCTTTTTCAGACGGGGATAATTTGTCTTTTTCAAACTTTCTGCAATGTAGGAGGATGGTGAGGCCAAGACTGAATCATACCAGGGAAGCCAGTATCTAAGAAGGATGTCTGCCATCTGTCCCAGAAGTAGTCTAGAGCCCGCCTTTGTGGGGGTCAATAGTCCAGGCTAGAAAGGACAACAAGCTGAGCACGGGCTGAGAGCTGGCTACCATCGCAGAGCTGGAGAGGGCACTGGGGCGCCTCTGCGGCCAGCCTGAGCCAAACAGCTACCTCAGCACAGGCACTTCCTGGGGATTAATGAGGCACAGAAAGGAATAACACCTCAAACCATTAACCCCAACCAGCCATAAATCCTCAGGAATTGCACAGCAGAGTGGCTGCTCCTGCTATATTAAGTTGAAAATGCATTTTAAAAGGCCTATGGATTTTTTTTAATGGACAACAATATCATTGGAAGCCAATGGGCCTTTCCATAGACAAAATACCTCAGCCCAGGGGCCTGGCCCTTTATTCAACGTGGGACATTCCTTCTCCTGCTTGAGGCTATCTGGCTTTTCTTGTGTCCTTTGCTCCTAGGATATTGAAAAACACCCCTTAAACTGAAAACACCGGAATGAGAAAAAGAGAAGCCCAACCAGCTTGCAGGAGCCACCAGTCTGAGAGCAGGTACCAGCGTGCGGCAGTTGGGTTCAGGGGGAAGCCAGAAGGGAGAAAATCAGGAGAGAAGACTGCCAAGGTGCAGGAATGCTCCATGACTTCTTTGACATTGAAATCCCCAATGAAAATATAAATGTTATCTGGTAGAGGAAGCCTCTGAGCCATTTTTAGGCCATTAGCAGCTTTGCTGTAAATTGTCTAAAATAGCCAATCACCCATTACAGCCAGGGGCAATGGAACTCAACACAGGTACTAATCTCAGAAGTAAGGAAGGTCAGGAATGTTGGGGGCAGGAGGGTGCAAGAAGTGGAGGAGGAGGAGAGACCTCACTGGGCTTGGCCAAAAGATATGAAGGACAATGGGTGGAAAGTGAATACTGGACCATCAACTTTTCACATTAATAACTCTTTCTAGACCAGGTCCAGCTAGGGGATGATTAAAGATACACAAGAGTCAGAAAAGAAGGCAAAGCAGAGACAGAAGAAATGAAGGCCAATGAGATAGAAGCATTATTTTTGGCAGTCGTGGGATGCTGAAGTTACTGGGGGCTCCACTGACTATGAGTTACCCTTTGGCAAAATACATGTCTACTCCATGATTCAATTTCCTGATTAAAAAGCATCTCTTTCAAATAATGCCCCTCAGAACATCCTTCTGGGGGATGAAGAGTTAATATTTGAAAATCTCAAGGAGACTTTGGAGAACATCGAGTTTCTATTCTAAGTATGAGGGATTCCTATTCTAAGAAATTCTGTAGATTGACAAAACTAAATGGGCTCTACATCATATAACCATAATCCTCCTCTGTGTACAAAAGTCCAAAAATAAAGACCAGATGTCTTCAAATTGCTGACGTTGGTTGAGCTGGTTCCACCCGCTCACAATGATTGCTAAACCAAGCTTTCCCTGGACACAAAGCTGAGGATTTCCATCCTTGAGTTATTGGCTTTTTCTGCCACAATTTTCCTGTTCACATATATGGGCACCATGTCGGCCTCCCTCAGGTCTGGAACGGAGTTTTCCACTCCTTAGAGGATGTATCTGCAGAAGCTCTCGAAACCTGTTAAGTACTTATGCCTCCTCAGCAGCCTCTCCTGGCATCAGAGAGTCAGCTTCTCATTAGCAGCTGGTTAGAAGAGCAAGGCCTCCACCAGTGACTTGCTCAAACTCTGGTTCTCCAAGAAACCTCTGTGAAGATTCTGCCCCAGGCCAGCTCTCCCTAGAAAAGCCCCAGACTGTGCTGGGAGGCCAGCGCTTTGTATAGGCCAGCTGGGAGGTGGTTTCCCCAATTTCCAGCCCTCCACCCGCTCTGTCTCTTTCTCATAAATTTCCAACAGGGTTCCATAGTGCTAAAACACTTTCTGTTCTTATTCTCATGTGTTTCTCGTATGTATTCACCCTATTAGATCATAAGTTTCTCAGCCATAAGAACTATATTCTGTAATTCCTTTTTATTCTCCCCATCAACTCTCACAGATATCAGTACATTAAGATGTTTATGTAAAGAGCTGGTTGACTGGATAATTTTTTCAAAGGGAGAAACAAAAGAAAAAGTGAACTGTGATAGAACAAAGACAAAGAGGTGTATGTTTGCATATGGGTGTGAGTTCATTTGTATATTCACTCATTCCATAAGTATCTGTTGAACACCTACTACGTTCCAGGTGTTGTGATAGGCATAGGGATACAGCAAAGAACAAGAAAAATAAAAGTCCTTGAGCTCCCAGAACAACGCTTCCTTGGGACTTCTTTACATTATTTTGTTTTCGGCTGTGCTGGGTCTTTGTTGCTGTGTGTGAGCTGCTGTCTAATTGTGGTGTGTGGGCTTCTCATTGCAGCGGCTTCTCTTTTTGCAGAGCACAGGCTCTAGTCGCTTGGGCTTCAGTAGTTGTGGCGCACAGGTTCAGTCATCCCTTAGCATGTGGAATCTTCCCAGACCAGGGATAGAACCCATGTCCCCTGCACTGGCAGGTGGACTCTTAACCACTGGAACACCAGGGAAGTCCAAGGACTTCATTCAATATAGTTTGCCAGGTCCTTGAGCCTCATACTGTTTGTGTGTTTGTAAAGTTTATTTAGTGGCTAAAAAGGGATGCTGTGTTTGGCTTTGTTTCATGTAAAGAAAACGTGTATGTGTCCTATGAGAATATGTTTGACTTAGATTCAGGTTACAAAAACCAGAAAAGAATGTTAGATGTAATTTAGAACCCGATACTTTCCTTCATGATGTGTGACTTTTATCTCAAACCTGGAGGAAAAACAGTGCAATTTACATATGCTAATGAGGACAGTCAAAATTTGCATACCACTGAAAATTGTGAAAGTTGGACTGTGAAGAAAGCTGAGCACTGAAGAATTGATGCTTTTGAACTGTGGTGTTGGAGAAGACTCTTCAGGGTCCCTTGGACTGCAAGGAGATCCAACTAGTCCATTCTAAAGGAGATCAGTCCTGGGTGTTCATTGGAAGGACTGATGCTGAAACTGAAACTCCAATACTTTGGCAACCTCATATGAAGAGCTAACTCATTAGAAAAGACTCTGATGTTGGGAGGGATTGGGGACAGGAGGAGAAGGGGACGACAGAGGATGAGATGAATGGATGGCATCACTGACTCAATGCACATGAGTTTGGGTGAACTCCGGGAGTTGGTGATGGACCAGGAGGCCTGGCATGCTGCAATTCATGGGGTCGCAAAGAGTTGGACATGACTGAGTGACTGAACTGAACTGAATATTTTAGGAAACCCCAAACTGCAGGTTACTACTAAATCAGAAGTATTGATTTCAGGCCAAAGATTTTAGACAATAAACATAATGATTTCCAACAAGTTGTTTGCTTTTTTATTTTTTAAATTATATTTATTTATAATTGATCGATGATTGCTTTGCAACACATCAATAAGAATTAGCCATAGGTGAACATATGTCCCCTTCTTTTTAAATTTAATTAATTTATTTTAATTGGGGGATAATTACTTGACAATATTGTGATGGTTTTGCCATGCATCAACATGAATTGGCCACAGGTATACACGTGTCCTCTCCCATCCTGAACGCCCCTCCCACCTCCCTCCCCACCTCATTCCTCTGGATTGTCCGAGAGCACTGGCTTTGGGTGCCCTGTCTCATGCATCAAGCTCGCACTGGCCATCTATTTTACATATGGTAATGAACATGTTTCAGTGCTGTTTTCTTAAATTATCCCACCCTTACCTTTCCCCACTGAGTCCAAAAGTTTATTCTTTACATCTTTCTTACATCTGTGTCTCCTTTGCTACCCTGCATATTGGATCATAAGTATCATCTTTCTAAATTCCATATAAATAAGTTAATAATTGGTATTTGTCTTTCTCTTTCTGACTTACTTCACTCTGTATAATGGGCTCCAGGTTCATCCACCTCATTAGAACTGACTCAAATGTGTTCTTTTTTATAGCTGAGTAATATTCCATTGTGTATATGTACCACAGCTTCCTTATTCATTCGTCTGCAGATGGACATCTAGGTTGCTTTCATGTTCTAGCTATTATAAATAGTGCTGCAATGAACATTGGGGTTCATGTTTCTCTTTCAATTCTGGTTTCCTCAGGATGCATACCCCACAGTGGCATTGCTGGGTCATATGGCAGTTCTATTCCCAGTTGTTGTTTTTTTTTTTTTTAATTTTATTTTATTTTTAAACTTTACAACATTGTATTAGTTTTGCCAAATATTGAAATGAATCTGCCACAGGTATACCCGCGTTCCCCATCCTGAACCCTCCTCCCTCCTCCCTCCCCTACCTCTGGGTCATCCCAGTGCACCAGCCCCAAGCATCCAGTACCATACATCGAACCTGGACTGGCGACTCGTTTCATACATGATATTATACATGTTTCAATGCCATTCTCCCAAATCTCCCCATCCTCTCCCTCTCCCACAGAGTCCATAAGACTGATCTATACATCGGTGTCTCTTTTGCAGTCTCGTACACAGGGTTATTGTTACCATCTTTCTAAATTCCATATATATGTGTTAGTATACTGTATTGGTGTTTTTCTTTCTGGCTTACTTCACTCTGTATAATAGGCTCCAGTTTCATCCACCTCATTAGAACTGATTCAAATGTATTCTTTTTAATGGCTGAGTAATACTCCATTGTGTATATGTACCACTGCTTTCTTATCCATTCATCTGCTGATGGACATCTAGGTTGCTTCCATGTCCTGGCTATTATAAACAGTGCTGCGATGAACATTGGGGTACACGTGTCTCTTTCCCTTCTGGTTTCCTCAGTGTGTATGCCCAGCAGTGGGATTGCTGGGTCATAAGGCAGTTCTATTTCCAGTTTTTTAAGGAATCTCCACACTGTTCTCCATAGTGGCTGTACTAGTTTGCATTCCCACCAACAGTGTAAGAGAGTTCCCTTTTCTCCACACCCTCTCCAGCATTTATTGCTTGTAGACTTTTGGATCGCAGCCATTCTGACTGGCGTGAAATGGTACCTCATAGTGGTTTTGATTTGCATTTCTCTGATAATGAGTGATGTTGAGCATCTTTTCCTGTGTTTGTTAGCCATCTGTATGTCTTCTTTGGAGAAATGTCTATTTAGTTCTTTGGCCCATTTTTTGATTGGGTCATTTATTTTTCTGGAGTTGAGCTGTAGGAGTTGCTTGTATATTTTTGAGATTAGTTGTTTGTCCGTTGCTTCATTTGCTAAACAACTAATCTCAAAAATATTCCATTTTTTAAGGAATCTCCACACTGTTCTCTATAGTGGCTGTACCAGTTTGCATTCCTTCCCACCAACAGTGTAAGAGGATTCCCTTTTCTCCACACCCTCTCCAGCATTTATTGTTTGTAGATTTTTGATGATAGCTATTCTGACCAGCGTGAGATGATACTTCATTGTGGTTTTAACTTACATTTCTCTAACAGAAATTGCTTTCTATCTAATCTTAGTAGCAAAAACCCCAAGTTCATATTATGTTACTTTTTAAAGCAGGGAAAATGATTTGTAACTGAGATCTAATTTCATTCTTGCCACACAAAAGTGGAAGAGTACAGTATCTACTCCATGTCCCTTTAAGAACAGTTAAGGCCACATGATACTCTAAGGTAGGATGAGACTAGAGCTCATATGAAATATTCTTGACCCTCTCCTAACCTAAGGCATTTTAACTTTTTAATTATAATTTTATTTTCAACTTGATAGACAGGTGAGTTGATTATACTCTCCAGTTCATAGCACACTATCATTATCAGCATGTGCAGAGCTTCTGTCATATTTTATTTTATTTTATTATTCTTCTTTTATACCTGATTTCAGTCACATTTCCCTCTCTTTCTCTTACTTCTTAGCCCCTCCCCAACCCTAAAGGCACCCACATTGATGTGTTTGATCTAGATAGGCAGAGATAGATACGTGTACATACGCACATGCATTTGTGTGTGTGTGTGTATATATATTACGGTTAGGGTATATATATGTGTGTATATATATGTGTATATGTTCTGAATGTATACATATGTGGAGGGTTATCTTTGAAAATGTACATTATGAGGTGTGTATATGTGTTTTAAATTGACATAGGTGGTATTTGCTGGAAATTTCATTGTGCTTTTTATTTTCTTTCATTCTCCTCTTTCACGTCTATGGCTCTCTGCCTTCACAAACAAAGATCCTTTATGACTATCTTTGCATATTCCCCTTCCTAGTAATGTGTGAAAACTTCTCTGGGGTGTATGCTCAGGCCTGGGATTCCTGAGTCATAAGGTGAACCCATAAACATCACTTTAGCTAGTGGCTTCCAGGTTATTCTCTAGAATGACTATACCAATGTACATTTCACCAGCACAAGAGTTCTAGTGTCCCCAGGTCCTCACCAATAACTTCTAATTTTTGCTATTCTAGTTGAATGTAAAATTGTATTTCATTATCATATCTCTGATTTCAGAGTTTGAGCAAATCATCATATACTTATTAACTATTCAGATCACCCTTTGGGTAAATTACCTACTCCTGTTCATTGAGTTCCCCAATCTGTCTTACTGAATTGTAAGAATTCCTGTTCTACCCTAGATATCTATCCCTTATTGTTATATTGGTGAATGAAAATATCTTCTCCCAGTCATTATCAGTCTATTAACTTGATCCATGTACATTCATTGAAGAGAACTCCTCTAATGTTTTGTAGTCAAATACATCAACTATTTGCCTTATGAATTATGCTTTGCTGGTCTTATTTTAAAAGGCCTCCCTCACTCCAAATTCACAAAGACATACTTTTCCACTAGTTTTATAATTCCATTCACATTTAGGTCTTTAATCCTTCTAGAAGATTAATTTTTAGTATCATATAGGAATCTGTCTTAATGGTTTCCAAATAATGACTTTATTTCCTTAGTATCATATATTTAACAATCCAATGATGTATATTACACATTTGTAGGGCCCTATCTTTTGTATGTCAAATCATTTGGAAACATGAGTCTACTTTTAATTCTTGTTTCCTTTAACATGGATTTATTGTCCTATGCTTTTTCTCACACAATTTTTGCTTTTTCTTGCTTTTACTACTTATTGATTTTACTACTATGGCTTAATATGTTTCCCTATCTGGTGGAATAAATTTTCTTTGCTCTTCTTTTCAAATTTGACTTTGCATCCCATGGACATTTGTCAATCTATACAAACTGTACAATAAGCTCCAAGTCATTTCTGTTGTCTTGAAAGACCACATGAGCTTTCACTTCCTCCACTCTAGCCCTTTATGTCGTGCAGTTAATAAAAACCCAACTGAAAGCAATTTAAGTCAATAATAATAATGCAGTAAGTGTTCAAACAATATCATCAGGACTTTGTCTTTTCTTCTGCCTCTTGACTCTACTTCTTCTTAGTTGGCTTCCATCACAGACAAAAGTTCTCCAGGAGTAGGTCCCTAGCTACATCTTACTTTGCTAGCCACCCAAGCAGAAAGAAGATGGTTCCTCCCTGAGAGTTTCATCAGAGTTTTGGATGGGGTTCTCATGCCCCATCCTTCCCTGTCCTGAAACATGCTCCATCCTCAAACAACTGATGTAACCAGACTTTAGAAGATTCTGTTTGGCCAGGCCCATGTCTTTTGCCTGCCAACCACTGGATCAGCCCCATATGACACAAGTGAAGTAGAAGGGAAAGAGTATTTCCATGAACAAAAGCTGAAATGCGCCCCACAAGGGCTGGTAAAACCTATGAAGGCTAACTATCCACTGTGACAATCCATCGCACGTATTTTTTTTTTTTTTCCTACCTGACTCCTCCTGCCAGAACATAAGCTCCTTGAGGGCATGTCATGTGTCTCTTCACCTTAGAGGCCTGAGTACCTAGTCAAGAGTCTTTATATAGTGGGCACTCAACAAACATCTACGGAATTTGAGAAAGTGAATGAATGAAAGGATGCCAGGAACAGTAGTTAGGGCTAGGCTGCATCTTAGGCAGAGAGAAGAAACAACAGTGACTGCATCAAACCCTTTAAATTAGGATTTAAAAAGCCAAGAGGTCAACCTCAGAAATGGGATCATGGCTCCTCTTGTCACATAGATATAAAATCTAACAGTTAATTCCACCAACTTCCCCAGTGACCTGATACGTCTTGTAAGAGGAAGTCTAAGGCAGTGGTTCAAAGTTTTAATTAGAGAGTGACAGTCCTGATTCCCATCCTAATTCTGCGACTTATTAAAACTTGATTCATTTAGCCATTTGGGGCCACAATTTCTTTTCTGCACAATGGGACTAATAGGTACACTGGAGAGTTGTTATGATATTTTCAAAGAGAATTATGTAAGGACCTCAACCAGTATCTGCAGTGGGCTATAAGAAAATCTTTCCCTTCTGGTGTGCAACGTTGGGAGTTCCCTGGGCAAGATTCAAAACTGGTCCCCATACACTGAGGGCAAAGAGAGACCAAAGAGGTATACCACTCCAGATTGGTACATGGAAGTTTTAATGACCAAGGGGACATACATATGAAGCTTATCTTGGGTGGCTGCAAGACAAGCAGATCTTGGCCCCCACCTGCCAGAATCTCAAAAGTTTATACAGAGGCCTTCGCTGGAGTCAGTTACATATTCTGTCCAGATGGTTTCAACAACATCTTACTCTCTTAAGGCTGTCCTTGAGACAATGCTAGTGTGGGAACAGTAAGTGGACATATAGTTTAAGGACAGAGGAAGGGATGAGGAGCCTCTGCTTGCCCAGGTCCAGCTCACAGGCCAACGAGAGGTTATCTCCTTTCAATGACCTCCTCCAACACAGCTGCAACAGAGTTTTCAATCACCTATTAAGTGTCAGGCAGGGTTGTTGTTGTTGTCGCCAAGTCGGGTCTGACATTTTGTGACCCCATGGATTGAAGCATTCCAGGCCTCCCTGTCCCTTACTATCTCCCGGAGTTTGCCAGAGTTCATGTCCATTGAATTCATGATGCTATCCAACCATCTCATCCTCTGGCACCCTCTTCTCCTTCTGCCTTCAATCTTTCCCATTAGGGTCTTTTCCAATGAGTTGGCTGTTCGGGCAAGATGCTTAACTCTATTCATAGATCTCTTCATTATTTTTCTAATTCCTTTGATCTGAATTTATAGTTAACATCAGTTATTTCTTTCAAATGCTCTCCAGATCTAGACCACAGCATTATTTGAGTATGCCAGGTCCTTGATGAATCTTCTAAGACCAAATAAAACACACTGACAGTTTGGAAATCAAGGACTATATGTTTTTGGAAATACCAATAAAGGTTTTCTTAAGAGGAAAAAGGGTTACCCTATAGAGCATAATAGGAGTTAATGGCCATTAATAATATGTCATTATAATTGTGAAAGTTATATTAACTAATCCTTCTTGAGAACCATTGCAAATTTCTTTTCTGTATGAAAAGAGAATCAACAGTAGTTAAGCAAGAGTGTAACCAGGAAAAGTCCCAGCCTCGATCTAAACCCAAAGGGAAATTAGGAGCATGAATTACAACTTCAAAGTTTGTCTCTCCTCAACACCAGAAATCTCGGCTTTCATACTCCATGAAGTCAGCCATTGGCTAACTGGTATATAGACCAAGAAGCTCTAGAAAGCCAAGGACAGTCCTCTAAAGGAGGTGGATCTGTGAGTCATTAGTCATTTTTTGTGGTACACAGGCCACAAAGAATCAGTAGGAAGACCTGAGATTCTGAAGAAACGCTGGTTTCACTGCATGTACAGTTAAGAAACAAGCCTCTGCAGCAATACCATCACATATTTGTGGACACAGTAGGGGAAGAGAGACTGGGACAAACTGAGAGAGTAGCACTGAAACATACACATCACCGTATGTAAACTAGAGAGCCAGTGGGAATTTGTTGTATGATGCAGGGAGCTCAACTCTCCTCTGTGACAGTCTAGAGGGGCTGGATGAGGTAGGAAGTGGGAAGGAGGTTCAAGAGGGAGGGGACCCATGTATTCCTATGGCTGATCATGTTGATGTATGGCAAAAACCAGCACAACATTGTAAAGCCATTATACTCCAATTAAAGATAAGTAAATTTTTTTTTAATGTAGGGACTTCCCTGGTGGTCCAGTGGCTAAGACTCTGTGCTCCCAATGCAGGAAGCCTGGGATTTGATCACTGGTCGGGGAACTAGATCCCACATGCCGCAACTACAAGTGTCTATGCTGCAGCTAAAAAAATCCCACATGCTGCAATTAAAGATCCCATGTGCTGCAATTAAGATCCAGCATGGCCAAATGAGGAAATAAGTAATTATTTTCAAAAATAAAATTTAAAAAGCCTCTGGCTTCTTCAAATCCAGCCATGCCTCTAATTTAGGATGAGATGAAACTGTCATCTGATCACATTTAATCCTTGCCCCAAAAAACATGTGAGGTAGTTGCAACTATTATTCCAATCTTAACCAAAGCTTAAAGAAATTATGGGACTTGCCCAAGAACACACGGCTTTTAAGTGTGTGAGCCAGGATTCAAACTCTGGTTTATCTTTCTCAGAGTCTAAGCTTCTGAATGCTATTCTATAAGTTAATACATATTTATTCTTTTAATTTTACTAGCATCATGGAGAAGAGACTAGGCTAAACAGACAGACATTGATAGAAAGGGAATTGATTGCCCAAGTGTACTCATCCCCTTCGTGCCTCTAGCATTGTAGATACTCAGTAAATATCCATTTAATAAGTGAAGAAGTGACTATAATGCAGGGGCCTTCTCCATACAGCAGTCTTAAGATATTCATAGATGTGTTGTTGTTGTTCAGTCACTAAGTCATGTCCGACTATTTGCAACCCCACAGACTGCAGCATGCCAGGCTTCCCTATCCTTTACCATCTCCCAGAGTTTGCTCAAACTCATGTCCATTGAGTCAGTGATCCTCTCTAACCATCTCAGCCTCTGCTGCCCTCTTCTTTTGCCTTCAATCTTTCCCAGCATCAGGATCTTTTCCAATGAGTCGGCTCTTCACATTAGGTGGCCAAAGTGTTGGAGCTTCACCTTCAGCATCAGTCCTTCCAGTGAATATTCAGGGTTGATTTCCTTCCTTTAGGGTGGACTGGTTTGATCTCCTTGCTGTCCGAGGGACTCTCAAGAGTCTTCTCCAGCACCACAATTCAAAAGCATCTGTTCTCTGGCACTCAGCCTTTTTTATGGTTCAACTCTCACATCCATACATGATTACTGGAAAAACCATAACTTTGCCTATACGGACATCTGTTGGCAGAGTGATGTCTCTGCTTTTTTATATGCTATCTAGGTTTGTCATAGTTTTCCTTCCAGGGAGCAAGGGTTCCTTAATTTCATGGCTGCAGTCTCCATCTGCATGATTTCTGAGCCCAAGAAAATAAAATCTGTCACTGCTTCCACTTCTTCTCCTTCTATTTGACATGAAGTGATGGGACCAGATGTCATGATCTTGGTTTTCTGAATGTTGAGTTTTAAGCCAGCTTTTTCACTCTCCTCTTTCACCTTCATCAAGAGGCTCTTTAGTTCCTCTTCACTTTCTGCCATTAGAGTGGTATCATCTGCATATCTGAGATTGTTATTATTTCTCCTGACAATCTTGATTCCAGCTTGTGATTCATCCAGCCTGGTATTTTGCATGATGTGCTCTGCACAGAAGTTAAATAAACAGGATGACAATATACAGGCTTGTCATACTCCTTTCCAAATCTTGAACCAGTCAGTTGTTCCAAGTAATGTTCCTACTGTTCCTTCTTAACCTGCATACAGGTTTCTCAAGAGACAGGTAAGGTGGTCTCATATTCCCATCTCTTTAAGAATTTTCCACAGTTTGTTGTGATCCACACAGTCAAAGGCTTTCACATAGTCAGTGAAGCAGAAGTACATATTTTTCTGGAATTCCCTTGCATTCTCTATGATCCAGTGAATTTGATCTCTGGTTCCTCTGCCTTTTCTATACCCAGCTTGTACATCTGAAAGTTCTCAGTTTACGAACCGCTGAAGCCTAGCTTGAAGGATTTTGAGCATAACCTTACTAACAGGCAAAATCAGCACAATTGATTGTCAGTTTGAACATTCTTTGGCACTGCCCTTCTTTGAGATTGGAATGAAAACTGACTTTTTCCAGTCCTATGGACACTGCTGAGTTTTTCACATTCGCTGACATATTAAGTGCAGGACTTTAACAGCATCACCTTTTATGATTTTAAATAGCTCACCTCCACTAGCTTTGTTTGTAGTAATGCTTCTTAAGGCCCACTTAACTTCACACTCCAGGTTGTCTGGTTCTAGGTGAATAGAACCTAGATATCTGATGTTTGATATCATGGTTATCTCAACATGGTTCACAGCATGGTTCATAGCTTTACTGAGTTATGCAAGCCCTTTCACCACAAGAAGGCTGTGATCCATAATGGGGATTTATAGATTGGGTGCAAACAAATCTAAGTCCCAAGATGCTGAAAAGATAGGAATAAAAGAAACTTTATGTCTGCTCTGGAGTGGTCCAATAAAATGCTTTCCATGATGGAATATCTGCTTATTGTTCCACAGAAGTGTGGAAAAAACCCAAACCAAAAGCTTTTAGGCTTATTTCTCCTTTCAATAGAACTCAAGTGAATTTGTAGAGACAATTCCAGGGAAAGCACTTTGGGTTTAAAGAGAAGGTGAGGATTAGGTTTTATCAAAGGTGATGATGGAGAGGATATATGGAGATCACCAAATTCAGCCAACAAGCCTTTTTGTGCAAAAGTACAGATATCTTCATTTGGTTTCATTGATGCACCTGTGATGCCATGTTGAGCAAACACCACAAATAATCTTTCTCCTGGGTCACTGGAATACACTTGAAGCCCTCTGATTACACACAGGTAAAAGGTCTGGAGACCAGATGGGTCGGGTGAGGCGGATACAGATACCAATCAATAGGGACTTCGAAACCTTCTGTTTTAGTTTTTGGTTGTTTGTTCATCTTGAACTGTGCTCCAGATTTGCTGTGAGATAATGCCCAATTCCATTCTCTCTTGCGATCAACAGCACTGCCTTACCTAGTGTACCTTCAAGGTTGGGGTTTAACCAAGGGATTCTATAACAGAGTGAAACTAACCAGCCCAGTCATTTATTTTACCTTTTGTGGAATTATAATAAATTTACACCTGGGGTGGGGGAGTGTGTAAAAACCATTGATCAGTTTAGCCTGTTTTATACTTTACATAACTGGAATCCTACAGTGTGTATTCTTTTGTGCTGTTTCTTTTACTCAACATTACTTGTTGAGATTCATCCATGTCATTGCATTTAGTTGTAGATCATTTATTCTAATTGCTGTATATTAATTCCATTGTGTAAAAAATGCCATAATTTATTTACCCTTTCTACTGTCAACGGGCATTTGTGTAGTTTCCAGGATTTGGCTGTTATGACTAATGCTGCTGTGAATATTCTCAAATAAGACTTTTGGTGCTTTTTTTGTTGGGTACCACCTGAAAGAGCAGCTGCTGGATCACACTGTGGGCATGTATCCAGCTTTGGGAGATACCACCAAACATTTCTCCAAGAAGGTATTTCATCTGTGATTTTCTTCTATGTATTTTTCGCCTGTGATTTTTCACCCTCCAACACTGGCCTCATTAACAGGGCACTTGACCAGAACCCGCCAATTAAAAGGACTGCACTACGACCCCTCCTGAGGGTAGCCCCTGAAGAGCATGAACACTTCAGCATTCTCAAAGTTACCTTAACCCCTGGAGAGCTCTGAAAACACGGTTTTCCCCCAGGGAGGGAAAAAGGCAATTTGACAGTAATCCCATGTTGTTTGTGATAGATATTCCCACGATACAAGAGTTACAGCCCTTGAAACCGTTTTGTTTTTTGTTTTGTTGCTTTTGGTGAGGGGAGAGTTTCATAAACTCCAAAGTAATTACGAAGAAGCTTTTGCAAAAGAGATGGGGGTTGGATCACAGCGCTTCTGCTTTCCACATACACCACAGCAGAAGTCCTGGGAGGACCACTGGAACAGAGATTGGTTGGAACCCTTTTCAATCCCAATGAGAAGCCTTCCTAAGGTCTCCAAAGTGGAGCATAAATCAGAGCTGTGTGGCGCTTTGAAGATCTATCTTTTGTTGCTAATCTCTCCTTTCTGAAAGGGTTGGGGGAGGGATATATGAAGGCATGCAGCACTTTCCAAATCAACAAACAATAGTCCCTGCCCTTGCCAAAGTTGTGGTTCGTTTTGTTTTTTGTTTTTGTTTTTTAATAAGCTCTTTGGGATTTATTCTTGTTACCGTATATTACTCATTAGCTCCTTGAAGTTACTGTTGGGTACCTCGGGGTGGAGGCCCCAAACCTCAGCATTCTTCTAAAGGGCTTCCCACCGCAGCAGGGAAGGGTGGGGCGAGTGCGGCGAAGCTCGCCTGTGGCCTCAGCAAGGTGCCGCCCGCCTGGATCTGCTTCCCAGGAAGAAGGAGGGGGGCCCAGAGTTGGTGGCCAGCACTGACACATAGGACCTAACAGGGAAGGCTTCCGCGGACGTGTAGACAAGTAGCTCTCAACACCTCCTGGAGGTCCGAGGTCACAGGAACCGAACTTTACATTCAGTCCCTGCCTCCCAAACGACCTCTATTTCAGCTCTGGGTTGGTTTTCAACTGGACGTGTGGTGGGCAGGCACTGAGAAAACACTCTTTGACAGATCAAAGTTGCAGTTATAAGGATATCATTTCGTTTGACATTAATCTGATTTAAAAAAAAAAACAACAACAACAAAAAAAAAAGTACCTACGACAGGACTTATTAATAACATCTGGTCCCTCATGTCCAGTTTTTCTAAATTCCATCTTGGTGGTGTATTTGTGAGTTTTGTTCTTCAAGGAGGTTTAGTCAAAGAGAGCGGGGAGAATAAAAATAAGTTCTTTATAAAACAAAGACACCAAATTGAAGCTTTATAAGACTGTGTTACACTTAACACTTGCTGCTCCCCACCCTTTACCATAGCGACATTCTATTATGCTTATTATACTCTTATTCTATTATGCTAATTGAATCAGCCCCTTCCCTGGCTCCTCAGTGTTTTCCGGAAACAATTTAAACTACTTACTCTCCCTGTGAAGGCCCTACACCACTTAGTTTCTAACTGCATTTCCTTTATTGTCCCAACTTCCTCTCCTATGTAACTATGTTTTCATTCTCCTTTCTCCTTATATTTACTCCTTATATTCTACCATCCTGGCCTGTAGGAAGACCAAACTGTCTATTCTCTAAATGCCACCTCCCTATATCCACGTACTTTCTGTCCCTCCTTAGGAATGTCGTCTTCTAGAATATCTATCCTATTTACCTTTCTGAACTCTAGAAGAAAAGGGACTAGATTCATTGCCCCTTGTACTTGGAAAGAAGGTAGAAAAGTTTCCTTAAATTTTGCAGAATTATGTTGTGAACACCAAAAGGAACCTGGAAAGACCAGTCATAATCCCACAGCACAGACTTCCTCAACGCCTTTTCCAGCTTGTGTTCCCATTTGTCTATATATTGTGCATGAAAGTTACAGGGATCATTTCTTGTTAACCATGTATGTAGACAGAGAGAAGAACAGTTTGGATAACATGACCAGTTAGCCAGCAGGAAAATGAGAAATCATGTTAATACTTCTGAATTAAACTCTTTATTCTCAAAACAAATGTTTACTAAGGTAGGTTGACACATTTTAATGCATTTTTATACTACTTAAACAACCCTAGGGTATGATAGTATGGCATTGTAATATGCATTGTATTATAAAGTATTTACTTTCAGAAAACCTTCTGCACTTAATCCTTATAACCACCCTGTGATGAAATGGGACAATGGTGAGTTTATTTTATGAAGGAAAACACTCAGAAAGTTCAGGATTGTTCTGGGTTTCTAGTTGGTTTTTTCCACTGTATTATGTTCTCATAGAACTTGAGGAGCATGAAAGACCCTCTTGCACAAGGACATTCCTTTAAGAACTGTACTGTAACACCTGAAATTATGCTATGGTAGAATTATCCATTTCTTTAAATTTAAGTATTATGTCACCAGAAATAAAACATAAAGGCATAATCATCAGAAATAGTTCTAACATGGCTGATTGTTATCTTTGAGTAGCTACAAACAAGAAAGCTTAAGATTCAGATGTAAATCACCTGAGGTCCCAAAGTAGAAGTTTGTTTAAACACTAGTTGTGGGGAAGAAAAGGTCCTTGAAGAACAAAGTGTGTGTCCTGTCTTCATGACTTGCTACTTCGTGATCTTGGGCAAGGGCTTCCCGGGTGGACTAGTGGTAAAGAACCTGCCTGCCAATGCAGGAGACATAAAAGACGTGAGTTCGATCCCTGGTTTGGGAGGATCCCCTGGAGGAGGGCATGGCAACCCACTCCAGTATTCTTGACTGGAGAATCCCATGTACAAAGGAGCCTGGCAGTTCTATAGTTCATAGGGTCCCAAAGAGTCAGACACGACTGAAGTGACTTAGCATCCACAACAGATCTTGGGCAAATTACCTCTGAACATCAGTTTCCTTACCAGTCCAAGAGACAAAGTAACAATACCAAAAGGAAACAAAGTATTTAAACTGTATATTAGTACAGTCTGAAAAGGGAAAGTTTCCACAAAAATGTTAGTTCTCACCATCATAATGAGATACACCATCATGACCCCCTTGAAAGAATGAGTCTTTATAATCTAAGAAGATCTATAGTATTTAAAAGGTCACCCTTGGAAATAAAATTTAGAGAATTCACAAGGGACCAATCATGATGGCAGATCTCTTCACTGCTATCACATTAAGCCCTAAACAGAACTTTTCGCTATTCCATGATTAGACATCTGCACTCAGTGTGTTCCAAAGACTTGGGTCAGAATGGAAACAGACTCAGGAAGTTCAGAACTGCTTCAGATCACTTCTAGGACCAAGCTGAGCCAAGCAGGGCTACTTACAGAGCTTCCAAGGGTCTCCAAGCAACTTTTGGGGGAATGGCAAAGCAAATCTGGCCAAGGCACAGCCAAGATAATTTTCAGGATAATCATTCATCCTCTTATTAAAAGTCAAATATGACGTACGTACTCAGTAAGCTTGGGGGCTTTGTGGGTTAGCAGAAAGACCTGATTCTTCCTTCAGGGAGCTTTATTGTCTAGTTTCCATGAATATGGGAAATAACTTACCCCAATCACATACTTTCTAGGGTACTTCTTGATGGCTTCTCAAAACCTTGTCCTGATACCTAAAGCAATGAAAATGCTCATTGAAATCTTCCAACCATATGAGTTCATTTCCTTTCTACCAGAAGTCCTGTTCTGCCCACCCTATTTATTACTACCATGACCTTGCTCTCAGGCATAAGATTTCTTTCTTGCACTGGAAACAGTTTCTTAGTCAGTGGAAAACTGCTCTCTATCTTAAAAAAAAAGAAGCACTGCCCATCATTTTACCTATCTCTTCTCACTTGCTGTACTTCAGCTAAATTGGACTCTAGTTCCTCACATGAGCCATTCTCATTTCTTCAAGTCATTTGCAACCTCTAAACTTTGTTGCCTAAAAACCCCTCTCCAGAACCACTCCCCTGCATTAACACACACGCAGGTAGGCAAGCACACACACACACACACACACGCACACATCGTGCCCTCAAACCTTGGATAAGTCCTATTTGCCCTTCAGGGTTCAGTTTAAATATCACTTCCAGAAAGATACTAACCTCATGGTGGAGGTTAGCTCTTCCTAATCTATACTTCTATATCCCATATGCTTCCTATATATCATGTATTTTATGACCCTTTTCACACTCATAGTCACTTGTTCACTATTTCCCTTAAGTTCTATAAGGGCATAGAATTTATGCCCCAGACCATAGCACAGTTCCCACAAAGATAGACAGTTAATAAATATGTTTTGCATGATTAAATGAATCTCAACTACACCTTGCCCCAGGGTGAATTTTAAATTTGCCTACTCACTCTTCTGAGTTGATCTAAAACTTTTCTACTTGCTTGAGAGAGTTCCTTCCTTCACAATAGTCTCCTGAGAGCACAGCCTTTTTTTTTTTTCCTCCAAGTGTGATTTCCCTGCCATGTACATTCATAGCACCAAATAAATATTAAGAGCGTGATCAAATGTTCTGCAGTTGGAATATGGTAAGTGAATAACTCAGTGAGAAGTGTCCTTCTATTGTGTGATTAAACAAGACACATCATATTACATGTTGTCAGAACAGGACGAAGTCAACATAATCTAGATTAATGTGGATGTTACTAGCTCGTCGGTGTCCAGAATGGATGGAAAATCTGGCACTGCCCCTGGCCAACAGAGCAAAAATTAGACAAGTTCTGAAAGTGAATGTTTTTTGATCTTTTCATACTCCAAGTAGCATTTCTTCACTACTGTGGATTGGGGAGAAGGTAGGATTATTCAGAACACATGGCGCACTAGGGGAAAGAGAACACAAAACACTTAAAACTCAACTCTGGTAAACATAAAACTTGTGCCCTGCCACCTTCAAATGCAGTTTTTCCAAGGTACAAATTTCATGGGTAAGTTCAGGGAACCAAAGGGACATGTGATCAGTTGGCAACTGAGCGGAAGCTGGTTCTGGATCCAAATTGTTTCCTCACATTTTCACATCCAGCCCCTTCCCTGCCACTGCATCACTACTTGGGTATGCCATGGTGTCATATTTAGCCTTCAGATTCTTTCATAAGAGCTGTCTTTACAGTCCTTAACAGGGAAATGACAGAAAATAAAGGAATACATGAGCTCTTCTTCCACCTTTCTACCACCCAAATAGATCCAATATCCCTCCTCTTTACAAAATTCTGCCCTAAAATGGTGCTGCCTCACATGTGTGCTGGTGAAGGAGGGTGAGGGTGGGAAAGAGGAGAGTTCAGGGTGGATGGTTCAGGTTATGGAGACAATGGGTTCTTTCAAAAAGAGAAAGAAATACTTAAAAAAAAAAAAAAAAGCCAGCTCTGTTAAATGACATTCAACTGAAGTCCCTTTCTTTAAACATAAACAGATGCATAATGTCCGCAAATCCTCCAATGGAATAATGCCTAAGTACCTAAAGGCAGAATGTGGCTGGATATCCAATGAGAAATTATGATTTTAAACATTCAGTTCAGTTCAGTCACTCAGTCGTGTCCAACTCTTTGCGACCCCATGGACCGCAACACGCCAGGCCTCCCTTTCCATCACCAACTCCCAGAGTCTACCCAGACCCATGTCCATTGTGTCAGTGATGCCATCCAACCATCTAATCCTCTGTCATCCCCTTCTCCTCCGGCCCTCAATCTTTCCCAGCATCAGGGTCTTTTCAAATGAGTTAGCTTTTCGCATCAGGTGGCCAAAGTATTGGAGTTTCAGCTTCAACATCAGTCCCTCCAATGAACACCCAGGACTGATCTCCTTCAGAATGGACTGGTTGGATCTCCTTGCAGTCCAAGGGACTCTCAAGAGTCTTCTCCAACACCACAGTTCAAAAGCATCAATTCTTCGGCGCACAGCTTTCTTCACAGTCCAACTCTCACATCCATACGTGACCACTGGAAAAACCATAGCCTTGACTAGATGGACCTTTGTTGGCAAAGTAATGTCTCTGCTTTTGAATATGCTGTCTAGGTTGGTCATAACTTTTCTTCCAAGGAGCAAGGGTCTTTTAATTTCATGGCTGCAATCACCATCCGCAGTGATTTTGGAGCCCAAAAAAATAAAGTCAGCCATTGTTTCCACTATTTCCCCATCTATTTGCCATGAAGTGATGGGACCGGATGCCATGATCTTAGTTTTCTGAATGTTGAGCTTTAAGCCAATGTTTTCACTCTCCACTTTCACTTTCATCAAGAGGCTCTTTAGTTCTTCTTCACTCTCTGCCACAAGGGTGGTGTCATCTGCATATCTGAGGTTATTGATATTTCTTCTGGCAATCCTGATTCCAGCTTGTGCTTCCTCCAGCCCAGTGTTTCTCATGATATACTCTGCATATAAATTAAATAAGTAGGGTGACAATATACAGCTTAACATACTCCTTTTCCTTGACGTACTCCTTTGGAACCAGTCTGTTGTTCCATGTCCAGTTCTAACTGTTGCTTCCTGACCTGTATACAGGTTCTCAAGAGGCAGGTCAGGTGGTCTGGTATTCCCATCTCTTTCAGAATTTTCCACAGTTTATTGTGATCCACACAGTCAAAGGCTTTGGCATAGTCAATAAAGCAGAAATAGATGTTTTTCTGGAACTCTCTTGCTTTTTTGATGATCCAGTAGATGTTGGCAATTTGGTCCCTGGTTCCTCTGCCTTTTCTAAAACCAGCTTGAACATCTGGAAGTTCACGGTTCACGTATTGCTGAAGCCTGGCTTGGAGAATTTTGAGCATTACTTTATTAGCGTGTGAGATGAGTGCAATTGTGTGGTAGTTTGAGCATTCTTTGGCATTGCCTTTCTTTGGGACTGGAATGAAAACTGACCTTTTCCAGTCCTGTGGCCACTGCTGAGTTTACCAAATGTGCTGGCATATTGAGTGCAGCACTTTCACAGCATCATCTTTTAGGATTTGAAATAGCTCAACTGGAATTCCATCACCTCCACTAGCTTTGTTTGTAGTGATGCTTCTTAAGGCCATTGCATTGTTATTGAGCTATAGTTAAGATAATAAAATTCATTCTTTCATTCAACTGACCTGCATTGAATATCTACTCTGTGCCCAGAGACTGTGCTAAAGGCCAGGATGTTCACATAGGTTAGAAGCCTGCACCCTGGAGGAGCTTATATTTTAGTGGAGGAGATAAGATAATAAAGAAATGTAATAAAATTTCAAAGACAGAAGGAAGGAAGGAAAGAAGGAAGAGGAAGATAAAGAAGGAAATGGTAGTGGAAAAGAAACTGCCTAAATCTGCTTGGGGAACTCTGGAGTGACTTTAGCGGATGACACTAACATGAATAATTAATGTGACATTAGCAATAATCATTATTGTTCTGTTGTACCCTGGTGAATCTGGGTTGACACATAATGGTATGAATAATATGGGTCAAATACATTAAAATACTCCCTTTTTAGGTTAGAAAATTCATTGCATTATGTAAAAATACCTAAAACAGGCAGTAAAGAATTGTCAAAAATGATTTTCTTGAACAGGAAGATCACCGGACAACAGAATTCCTGAAAAAAATTACAAGAAAGTCAAACTGTGCTGGTAATTGTGAATAATTGACTCTTTCAGGGAGTGTGTGTGGTATTTTATAAGAGAATTTAAAATAATTAAAACATTAGAATTAGAAGGGATATAGACAGATATCTGGGCTTCCCTGGTGGCTCAGTGGTAAAGAATCCACCTGCAACATGGGAGACATATGTTCGATCCCTGGGTCAGGAAGATCCCCTGGAGAAAGGAAATGGCAACCCACTCCAGTATTCTTGCCTGGAGAATCCATGGACAGAGGAGACGGGCAAGCTATAGTCCAAGGGGTCACAAAACAACTGGACACGACTAAGTGACTATACAATGACAAGACAAACATCTAACTTAATATTAGCATTCCTTTACTATGCATATTTGTCTACCCTTCTATCTGCCCTATTAGTCTTTAAGCTCTTTGAGATTAAGGCCTGTGTCTTATTTATTTTGAATCACAGTACTAAGCACTTCCCTGGTGGCTCAGAGGTTAAAACATCTGCCTGCAATGCGGGAAACCTGGGTTCGATCCCTGGGTTGGGAAGATCCCCTGGAGAAGGAAATAGCAACCCATTCCAATATTCTTGCCTGAAGAATCCTATGGATGGAGGAGCCTGGTGGGCTACAGTCCACGGGGTCGCAAAGAGTCAGACACGACTGAGCAACTTCACTTACTTACTTCACTTACTCATTTATACTACTAAGCAAGGAACAAGAGCTCAATAAGTTTTCTGAAGGAAGAAACTGAGAAGTTATTTATTCAAACCCTTTATTTTAAAATATGGAAACTGAGCCTCAGAGTTATGAAGGACTAAAAGACAAAACAAAATTTTTCCATGATAAACACAAGCTTGGAACCCAGATCTCTTGACCCCAGGCCAGGTTACTCTCTGTCTTATCATATTACTCATCTACAGTCAATCCCTAATCAACAGAACATGTAGAAAAGAGTGTTTTGATCACACAGTTTCTAAAGTTCTGTTTTCTTCCTGTAGCTTTCCCCCACATTTTTCACCACCTCCATGTAAATGCAAAAAAAGAGAAAAACCAGAAAATTTAAATCTCATTTTCAAAATGTTGCTGATCATTGAAACTCACCTCTGACATTGTCCCCAGACCCCATAGATCCCTGACAATTGGACGTCCTACAAAGTATGTGAAACTAGCCCAGTTTCCATGTTTTTTCCACTTTCCACTGTGGATCATCAACAGGATTCTATTTTAGGACAGAAATGCTTTTCACTGCCCCTCAAATCATACCAAAGTAGGTGGTTTTCTACTGAATCAATTCTGCATAGCAAAAAACACTGCATCTTACTTGTTCTTCCAAGCGGTAGAGGGCCTTTCTCTTGGCCTGATACTGTTTTCATCCCTGTATTCCTTGTACTATGATATTGATGGTGGTGATGCTGCTGCTGATTTTTATTTTCTATTTGTCTTTAGTTGATATTGAATTTTACCTTAAGGATTGCAGGTTAAATGTTAAGACAGTAGAGGAACTAACTTTCTGAGAGTTTTCATTTATAAAGAAATAAAGCAAAAAGTTAGGTCAAAATATCTTGACATACAGTCTTTCATCTAATCCACCTAAGGCAAGGAGTTTTTAATTCTTATTTTACAAGTGAGAATACTAAGCTTCTGATGATACTCACACTTGCACAGCTAATGAATGGTGGAACTGAGACTCCAATCCAACACTTTGGGTTCTAAATCCATTTGGAATCTTGTCTAGCACAAGGAAGGGCAAAGGATAATGAGCAAAATCCAGCAGATGAAAATTAAATTTCCTTTAGGAGGAAACTACTGGAATCAAATAGATTGCTAAATCATTTTTGTGTCAAGCTCCCAGAGTTAAAACTGAATTCTTAATCTCAAACTCACTCTCCATATAGGGCTACCATATTGACCTTGGGAAACTGTAGAGCTGGATCATTTTCATCACTTAGCAAGGAGGAAAAAAAACTAAAAACAATAAAAAGGTCAAGCAAGTAGAAGGATGTTTTGACTCTAGCTGGTGTAGAAATAGATGCAGAAAAAAAATCAGAAGATGTGAGCCCTCCCTTGTGAGGCTCCAGTATTCATTTGTCAGGGTTAAATTTGATATCAGATCCTAAGTGTGTATTACATAAGATTCTGAAAACTCAGAGTTCCCAAGATGGTGGTTCCTTCTAGAATATCTTTCTGGCTACAGAGGTATACAGTCCTAAAAGCAGAAGGATACTTTATCAAGAAAGCAGAAACCAATGCACCATATTGAATTCCTGAATTTTACAAAGTTTTCAACACTTGACTCTTTTTCAATTGTGAGACATTGAGATAAATTTGAATCTTAAACTTACTCCATTGGGCTCAGCTGTTGATCCATTTATGAACAAACAATCTGATATTCTCACTCAAAAGGGAGGCACTCTGACAGGAATCTTGTCCCAAGAAAACTTGCTCTTTTTTTTTTTTTTTGACTCATTAGAGATCTCAATACCTCTCCTAAGAGCATTACTTATTTTCCAGGGTCACACAGACCTTAAATATTCAATTACCAGAAAAAAAAAAAAACAACAACAACAACACAGCAACTGGCATTAGAAACACTGAATCTACAGATGGCTTAAATGAACATTCTGGGAATTGCTAGAGCCACTCAATATTCTCCAGAGGGCATTAATAACATAATTCCTAACTGCTGTAATTTAATTCATTACATACTACTGAGCACCAGATATATGCAAAGTGCTACACTAAGTGTAATAGAGAGAAAACCACGGTCCCTGCTCTCAAGGAGTTCACTGTGTAACAAGAGACAGCAGACATGCTTCTAAGAGACTATAAAACAAATCAAAGTACCACAAGAAATGTCACAGGACTCCAACAGTCAATTTCTGCTCCTCTTTTCTACCCTCAGATTACCTCCAAAAAAGTTGATGTTAATTTCTACTATAAAAAGGAGCACCAAGAGTCTTCTGACTAGGTCAGATTCTACCTCAGAATCAAGGTTCTCTTCTTTGAGCCTGTTCCCCCTCCTGCTTTGGTCCTCCTTCTTGCCTCTGGCCCTTTCCCAGGCCCTCCTCTCTTTCTCTCTACCTGCCGAGACTTTAGGCTATTGGTCCTGCTTCACTCTACACTGTTGGTTCTATGACCTCTTGATTTCTGTTCCTCTGCCCAGGTTTATTCCATTGCTAGGTTACAACATATGATAACATTGTCTGTGACATATGATAACATGCTTATCTGGATTCTGGCCCTTGACACTGGATCCTTAGATCTGGTTTACACCTAAGTCTGCCTATGTCTTTTCAACCCACACCTAATTCCTGCTCCCTGTCAAACTCTTTGACACTTCAGGTACGTTGGTAGGATCTTGGAGGTACAGAATAAATCACTGAGCAATAAATCTAACCAAGTTATTTGAGCAGAGATAATTAAATTATTTCTGTCAGTTAAATGACTGAGGATCCTCTTTTGAAAAAAGGATCCATGCTGTGAACTGAACCACATAAAAGGTCAAAATCACCAAATTTAACATCCAAACATGGGAAATGTGTGTTATGTAGAAGCAGCTATGTCCTGAGCATTTTAATCTCGATGTCCCAGTGTAACATAAAATCATGTATATAGGAGCTCAGAAGAATTTCAGAGGTTGTCTAGTTAAACCCATACCCAGTAAAAAAAAAAAAAAAGAAGAAGAAGAAGAAGAAGAAATCTGTAGATCACCCTTCTTTAGGAAGCTCTTTGACCTCATTTATCCAACCCACACTTATTGATCATCCTCTATGGGCCAGGTTTAGTGCTATAGCAGGAACTATAAAAGTGAGCCAAATATCTAGGCCTCAAGAAGCTTCCAATCAGGCCAGGGATAGACATGAGACAAATAATTATAACACTGTGTGATGAATATTGTGATAGAAATAAGTGCAGGACTCTGTGGGAACTCACAGCAGTAAAGAATGGAACCTCACTGAGATCAGCATACTTACGAGTAAGAAGTGAGATTAGAAATGGATTTCCAGTACAGGAGACTCTTGGGAGGAACTGAGTCAATCCTAGGAGGTTAACAGGTATACAAGGCAGAGATGCCACCAAGCACAAGGGCAAGAAGGCATAAGGAAGGAAGAACAGGAGAAATACGCAAGAATTAGATAATAAAAGGCCATGTCCCTTCCAACAAGAAGATTGGATGGTACTGTGAGGACAGTGGGGAACCACTGAAGGATGCTGAGTGGAAGAATACTTGAAAATGTTTGCATGTCAGAAAAAAAGAAATGGCTTCAACAATAACATAAAGGCTGGACTAAAGGAGTGTGAGACTGTAGTAGTAGAAAAACTAAGCTTCTAACGCGTCTGATGTAGAGAAGTATGGCAGGACTGTGTGAGGTCAAGCCCAGAGCCAAGGCAAAATCCTGAAAAATAGACAGGAAAAGGAAGCAGCAGCACCTGGCCAGTGTAGGAGCCAGCAAGATGGGTCACAGCCTCTGATCAGAACCCAGTTAACTTCACACATTCCGGTAAGTCCATACAAGTGCCCAGGAATACAGAAACTATATCATTCACAGTACCTAGGTATCTTCCTTCAAGTCTTTGGTACAGATATGCCCAAGACTATACATTCCCACCCCTACTCTCAATTTGTAGGTGTCTGCTAGATCATTGCTGGTCAATCTTACCTCCTATGCTTACAAGAGAATGTGAAATTGTGTAGTTTCAAGAACATCAGTCTTGCATTGGATCCCATTTTTCTACTTTTATCGTGGATCTGGAGTTTACTGAATGAAGAGACAACTACAGGAATCCAAATTAGAAACAAGAGCCTAAATCAAGGCAGATTAGGTGTGACAAAGACAGAGAACAGATTAAAGTGGCATTTTAAGGAAAGAATTGGCAAAACTCATGGGTAACAGAAACTGAAGAAGAAGGCTGACTGTAGATACCACCTGCCTAATGGATCAGCAGTGCATGACTGCTCAGTCATGTCTGACTCTGTGTGACGCTATGGACTGTAGCCTGCCAGGCTCCCCCTACCATGGGATTCTCCAGGTAAGAATACTGTTGCCATTCCTTCCTCCAGGGATCTTCCCGAGCCAGGGATCAAACCCATATCTCTGCATCTCCTGCATTAGCAGGCAGATTCTTTACCGCCGCATTACCTGGGAAGCCGCCTGCCTAATACCTGCGTTAAATGGAAACACTGGTGAAGGGAAGGCTTTCCAGACACTGAATTACTATGAAGAAGAAGAGACATTGTTTCTTTCTGAGGGCTGTAGATTCTCTGCTGGCTTTGGATTAGGTGCAACAGTGATCATCTTTCACTGAAGTTGGCTTAATTGGGGCCCACTTACCCTTCAGAAAAGGAAATGTACGTAACTTCACACAGTTTTTTCTAGTCTTGATTTTTGTCTTTGGGATTTACACCCTACATTACAACATTCACATTATGTACTGACAGCATTTGATCCTGTAGAACTGGTTTATGGCCATTCTCATCATTGACTTTCTCATTACTCCTTACTTTTTATTGCATACCAAATTCGGGGATTTCATATTAGGGGAGTAAATACATGTTTAAAAAACTTCCAACCAATTGATTTTTCCTTCCAGCCTTCAATATTATCTGGTCACAAAGTGAACCTAATAATTTTTATCCAAAAATCTGGTACAAAGGAGTTATCCTGGATGGGCCTCTCCTGAAGCCTTTGATTAATCCCAGGCAGACTGTGATGGAAAATTCTGTGCCGAGTTTTGGAGGTCATGCAAAGAAATGCATATGTGTCAACCCTGCAGAAGTATCATCTGCATTCCAGCAGCAAACTGTTTTGGAAATGTCATCCCTCAGAGGATTTCATGCCAGAGCCAATTAAAGTCATCATAATGAAGGGTGGAAAGATGACACAAATGGTCAGAAAAAAAAATCACAAAGTGTTAGAACTGAAAGAGTGATTAGACATGATCTAGTCTAATGCCTTCATTTTTAATGGTGGAAACTGAGACTGAAAGAGCTAAAAAAGAAAAAGGCAAAAAAGCCCTGGATCGGTAGCACTAACAAGACTTCAGATCTCCTGGCTCCAGGCTCAGTTCTCTTCCTATTGCACATTATCACTTCATGGGATCCCAGAGCTGTACATAGCAATGCATTCTGGCCGAGTTTCAGATATGCTAGCATGTGGAACTAGGCGCCCTCCTGTCCAGAGGTCATCTATGTGCACCAGGCTATTAAGGGTAACTGTCATGGAATGTTTGTGGACACTTAGATAAGAATCTTGCTGCATCCTTTTACTGGTATGGGCCTAGGACCCCCATGGGAAAGAACTTGAACTGTGTTCATAATTGAGGTCCAGACAAATACAGACATTTCTGATAGATTGGGGAGGTCCCAGGGGAAGCTATGCTCCAAACAGGGACAACCAGGCCACTGAAGAAAAAGTTACCATAAGTGAGGAGGAGTCTCGGGAGGGACAGACTTAGTATCAAGGCCTGAGTGTAGAAAAGGGAGCTGTTATTCTGGGTACAATATGAGACTATCCTTAAAACACTCTCCATCTAACCCCAACCAGCCCCCTGGGATGTCTATAAGGCAGAAGAGAACTACAGGAAAACAAATACACAAAAGAAATCAATCACGCAAAGGCATCTGCGTTTCTGACAAGAAAATGACCTCCCCGGAGGGCTGGATGATGAAAATACAAGATTTTACCATGAGGGAAAGACCCCTCTAAAGGGGAAAGACACAAGAAGGGAAACAGGTTTCCTCACCAGCAAAAGACTCAGAGAACAAACATGAGCAGAGATGGAGAGAAGCTCCCATCAGACAGCAGTAAAAAGAATAGACATTTCGAGGGAAGTGGAGGTTGAGAACAGGTCATAACTGTGCGAAGTGCATAGCTGGCATCTAGCATAGCTGTTGTGGCAGAGCCAAGCTGATAGCATCAAAGTGGCTAGTGGCACAGCCAGAGGCAGTGATTAGACACACCCAAACTACAGGGGTTAAGAGATGGGCAGCAGCAGCACTCTGTCCATATTAGCAGCAAGGCTGACCTGTGAGAGCAGCAAGATGTTTTAACCGAGTCATAGCCCAGATCAGGGAACAACAGTAGCTGGAGCAGATACACTACTTAATTGTAAGCGTTCTCGCTGCCGTATTCCACACACTTAGCACTTGCTTGATACTTAAAATAAGACAGCAAGTGTTAACGTTGCAGGTTGGCTTATCTAGGAGGAAGAAGACTTCTGTGACAGCAAGTTGTGTGAGGGATCTTTGCTGAGGAGCCCTCTTGGGATTGTAGATATCTACAGGAGCAGATGATGATAGCAACATTGAACAGAGAGAAAAATGAGCTTGTGGGAAGTCACAACAAAATCCTCAGCTGATTGCATGGGGAGCTTTGGAACTAGGATGGCCCACTGAGTGATCCCGAATTGGGGCAAGGGGTGGGCCTTTATGAGCTTCCCAGCTGACCCTAGTGGGACAAATTGTTCAAGTAGTACAACCTAGAGTCTATAAACAAATGGGGACTTAAAGCATCCAGGCTCCATTAAGACTCTGAAAGGTTAAAAGAGTCATTTAGTCCAACCTTCCACCTCTAGAGACTAGATGTCTGAGTGCCAGAAGAGCCCAACTGCTAGTTTTCTTACATCATTCCGTGAAGAAAAAAAAAAGTATGGATTCATGGGCCTATGACTCACCTGCTCTCCATCTCAGAACTCTGCCTGATAATGGAAATTTTAACCTAACAGAGATCCAAATATCAGCTTCTTAATGGCCTGGAAAGCATTTCAATGATTTGCAAAGCAGGGGTCTTGATAACTGTGCCAGAGAGGATAGCTTATTCCTGAGGCTAACTGGGGCCTGTATTTTCCATCTTCAATATATACCTTAGAAACTACACACTCACGTGTGCCATGGGATCCCACAGAGCAGACCCTGGAGTCCCACACCCATCTGGACAAAGAGCCTGAATGTCTGACACATATGGTAATCACCAGCCTCTTTCAAAAAGTTTTACATGATGACCTGCCCCTAGTAAAGCAAGGCCTCAAAAATACCCTATGCTATACTATGCTAAGTCACTTCAGTCGTGTCCGACTCTGTGTGACCCCATAGACGGCAGCCACCAGGTTCCCCCATCCCTGGGATTCTCCAGGCAAGAACACTGGAGTGGGTTGCCATTTCCTTCTCCAATGCATGAAAGTGAAAAGTGAAAGTGAAGTCGCTCAGTCGTGTCCGACTCTTAGCGACCCCATGGACTGCAGCCTACCAGGCTCCTCCATCCATGGGATTTTCCAGGCAAAAGTACTGGAGTGGGGTGCCATTGCTACCCTAGACTCTAACAAAGCAGACTGGTCTCTTCCATGAGGAGAGGTAAGCAAATTAAGAGAAAGGGGATAGAAGTATTGGTAGAAATGTCCCTCTTTATTCTAACATGGGTCATAGATGGGAGGCATGGACTTCCCCAAACCCCAGGACAGTTGCTTGTCAAGCCACTTTTTAATCATCTCCAGAATGAGAGGTGCACAGTTCAGTAAGAAACCTATTTTGTTACTGACGTCCCTTATTGTTAGAAAGTTCTTCATCATTCTGAGTTGAAAATTGGTCCCATTTAGTTTCTACTTCTCACTTGTGCTAATTCTGCTGTCTAGGATATCTGAGAGTATCTGTGTTCCCTCTACTATCTAGCAGTCTCTACCAAACAGACTCTGATTCTCCTTCCCATACACTGCCTAAGCACATTGGATAAATCTCCATGACAATATCTATCTGATTATGTTGCTAATATGTGTGGTTCTAAAAACGTTGTTTTCTAGACCTCACTCCATGGGTTGATTCAGTAGATCTGATGTGAAGTCTAGGACTCTATTTGACAGATATCCAGGTGTCCAAAGAACTTACTTCTAGAAACACAGGCTTAGACTATGAGGTTCTTAAGAGTAGAGATCTTTTCATATTTGCTTGTGCATCTCTAGCACTTAGTAGCGGGTTCTGAATAAACCTTTATTGAATGAATGAAAAAACTGAACATGAAAAAAAAGTGAATGAAAAATTTTAAAGATAGCTATCATTGACAAATTATCTGTAAGTCTTTCCCTTTTCAGAATCAATGCATCTAGTTTTCTTTACAACAGACCCTTCATAATTCTGTCACTCTCCTCTAACGCACTACAGTGGTCAATATTTTTGTCTAGAGCCCTGCTCTACAACAAGACAAGCCACTGCATTGAGAAGCCTGTGCACCGCAACTAGAAAGAAAGCCTGCATACAGCAAAGAAGACCCAACATGGCCAAAAATAAATGAATAAATTTTTAACGTGGTCTCTGAAGTCCAGTTCATCTTCCACGTGTGGTCGGTGCAGGGAACAGCTACCTCCCTTGAGCAGAATATGAGAATGCTTCGAAGACAGTCACGGGTTGGCCTACACTGCACTTACGTTCATCTAAAACATCTACAAACCACCCTGCCTTGAATAGAAGCAGTTGAGTTTTTAAATGAATCGTAGTACTTTTCTCCTAGTATTAAACTTCATCTTATTATTTTCAGATCATTGTTCCAGTCGGTCAAAAGCCTCATGAATCTTGATTCTATCATCCAGTGTATTAGATATTCCTCCCATCTTTGTCATCTGAAAATTTAGTAAGAGATTTTTCTGTGTCTTCATCTCCAATTTTAATAAATAAAATATTAAAAATAACAGTGACAGAGCCAGAAACCTGAAGTATGTCTTTAGAGACTTCTCTTCAAATGACACAAAGCTCTTAAACATTGTTTTTGAGTTATGGCTATTGTACCAATTATAAATCCACGTAACTGTGTTTCATTCAGTCCTTACTTCTTGTCAACAAGATACAACGAGAAGAACCTGATGTTCTAGAAAGAACTCAGCCTGAGAAATTTGAGTTTGTTCCAAGTTCTAGCTGCCTTGAACTTACTGTGTGAAATTAGGCAATACAGTCTTTCTTTCTGGTCTTTATCCATTCAAACAAATGAGGAACTTGAACTAAGTGATCTCTAAGATCCCCACTAGCTCTACAACTCAACAATTCCTGGTATCTCGGTAAAATATACTGCTTTCAACACTAGTAAACCCTCAGAAAGTAAAAGATATTGCTTTGGCATTACTTGTTGCCAGCACACTTCTACTGGTTTCCAGTGAAAACACCATACTTTCCTAAGTTCCAAAAGCTATTTGCTTGCAGTCCTATCTCCTCTCAGTGGCAAATGGAAATCAAGAGACTCTGATATTGGACTGAAGTTCAAGAATTCTGGGAGTTGGCATAGGCATGGGGCCGCTTACCTGCCAAGCCCTGAATATGGGCATGGACAGATCTCAGCATAGGTAATCATGTGAATTGACATCAAAGCCTCCCATTGTAATTTCTGATGTCTATATGCTCCATTATAAAAGTTAAAATGTTTGCCTCCCTCAAGTGTCTGGCAAAGCTCTGCTTTGCCATTTTTTTTCTCAAAGATCATTAGGAGCAGTTACAGGCACACATTTCCAAGTTCATGATTTATCTCCTCTTGGCCTAAAGTAGTCAGATGCCCTTTTGAATTCATCTCATTCTTGAATTCTTCATTCTATCTTTCAATTTGTTAATCCTTTTCTTTAAAAGAGAAAAATGAAGAAAATAAGACTTAGGCAGGTCTGTATTATCCTCTGTTAATAACCTGTATTAACATTGCCTCACCTACTTTTAAACAATCGAATAATCTTTTAATATATTTCTTGCTTCCAAATTCCATTTTTTCAATCTTCATGCTACCCTTTCAGGTCCTTTGTGATAGGATGATCTTTTGTTTGGTGATGTGCGTGAGAAAAAGACTAACTTTGCAGATGCCAAGTTGAAAAGCAGAGGAGCCATCAGGCAGAAAGGAGGAACTCTAAGCATTAGGACCAGCAGCTGTTTGAGAAGGCCATTTCCGAGTCCTCAGAGAAGCTCCCAGGAGATTAAACCACACAGAGGCGCTGAGCTTCAGAGGGCAGACCAATAAAGACATGTGGCTACCAGAAATTAAATCCACTTAAGTTCTCACAGATGGGCAGGCATTTAAAAACCAATTTAGTCCTTTCTTCTGAAAAACAACCAGATTCATGTTTCATTTCATCTTTGCTCTGAGATTTTTTTTTTAATTTATAAGGGCAAATAAAATCAAATTATGTCATTTATTTAACAAAGATATCTTAATATAAAAGAAAAACCACAGGATGATACAATCTAGTGTTATATGCCTGGCTCTCTATTACTTTTATAAAGATCTGCACAGAGTCTAGCCTACTTTCAACAAGCTCCATTAATAATCTAGGACTTCCCCAGTGGTACAATGGCTAAGAATCTGCCTGCCAGTGCAGGGGGGCATGGGTTTGATCCCTGTTCTGGGAAGATCCCACATGTTGCAGAGCAACTAAAGCCTATGGGCCACAATTACTGAGCCTGCCCACCACAAGTACTGAAGCCCACATGTCCCAAAGCCCGTACACTGCAACTACTGAGCCCATGTACCTAGAGCCTCTGCTCCATAACAAGAGAAGTCACCACAATGCAAAGCCCATGCACCGCAAGGAAGAGAAGCCCCCAGGAGCTGCAACTAGAGAAAGACCGAGCGCAGCAACAAAGACCCAGTGCAACCAAAAGTAAATAAATAAATCATTTTTTGAAATAAATAATCTATTGTAACAGTGCAAAAAGCAAGCATAATTCCCAGGAGAAGTTCATTTTCTAAAGAGTTCACTGTCACAAAGAAGTTAACTATGAAGAGTGTGAGATTCCTATTTGGTAACCAAAAGATTAGACAGCAATGAACCAAAAGAAGACACAAAAACTTAGATAGGTTTTGGTTGTATTTTCTTACTGTCTTCTTCTTCTTGAAGCACCATAATTGCAGTTATGTTGTGCCATGCTAAGTCACTTCAGTCGTGTCCAACTCTTTGTAACCCTATGGATTTTCTCCTGCCAGGTTCCTCTGTCCATGGGATTCACCAGGCAAGAATACTGAAGTGGGTTGCCATGTCCTCTTTCAGGGATCTTCCCGACACAAGGATTGAACCTGCTTCTTTTAAGTCTTCTGCATTGGCAGGAGGGTTCTTTAATACTAGCACCACTTGGGAAATAATTGCAGTCATCTACAAGGTATATTTTTTCATTCTGATCCTAGATGCCTGTGATTAGAAGGCTGAATGTCGAAGAATTGATGTTTTTGAACTGTGGTGTTGGAGAAGATTCTTGAGAGTCCCTTGGACTGCAAGGAGATCAAACCAGTCCATCATAAAGGAAATCAATCCTGAATATTCATTGGAGGGACTGATGCTGAGGCTGAAGCTCCAATACTTTGGCCACCTGATGTGAAGAGCCAACTCATTGGAAAAGACCCTGATGCTGGGGAATATTGAAGGCAGGAGGAGAAGGGGACGACAAAGGACAAGATGGTTGGATGGCATCACCAACTCAATGGATATGAATTTGAGCAACTCCAGGAAATGGTGAAGGACAGAGAAGCCTGGCGTGCTGCAGTCCATAGGGTGGCAAAGAGTCAGACACGACTGAACAATAGCAACACAACAGAGTTTCAGCCTGATGCCAGATTTTTTGACTTTTAAGGTGAGTCATTATTTTTCTGGACCACTTAGCTGTATAGAAAGTGAAGAGCTATAATATTTTATTCAAAGACCTCCAAATTTTTAATTTTTTTCCTCAACCCAAGAGGAACAATATAGCTAGTTTATTTTTTTTATCTTTTTCTGTTGGAGTATAGCCAATTAACAAGCAATGCTGTGATGGTTTCAGGTGAAAAGCAAAGGGACTCAGCAATACATATACATGTATCCATTCTCCCCCAAACTCCCCTCCCACACAGGCTGCCACCAATGTTGCTAGTTTATACTGATTTTTCCACAGTTTACTGTGATCCACACACTCAAAGACTTTGGCACAGTCAATAAAGCAGAAATGGATATTTTTCTGGAACTCTCTTCCTTTTTCCATGATCCAGCAGGTGTTGGCAATTTGATCTCTGGTTCCTCTGACTTTTCTAAAACCAGCTTGCACATCAGGAAGTTCACAGTTCACATATTGCTGAAGCCTGGCTTGGAGAATTTTGAGCATTACTTTATTAGCGTGTGAGATGAGTGCAATTGTGTGGTAGTTTGAGCATTCTTTGGCATTGCCTTTCTTTGGGATAGGAATGAAAACTGACCTTTTCCAATCCTGTGGCCACTGCTGAGGGGTCGCAAGGAGTCAGACACGACTGAGCGACTGAACTGAACTGAACTGAACTGATACTGATTTTTCTTACACTGCTCCCAAAGTAGGATAAATAGCTTTGTTAATTAATTAATCAAAACCCATGTGTTATACAAGTAACCTATAAAAAATATACAAATAAAGGCCCAAGTTCATCATCTTTAGCAATAACCATAAAAGAGGAACCTGGATTTCTAATAAATTATCTTCTTACAGAGTAGAAGAATTACAATCTGACAAAAGGGATTTCCTTCTTCCACAAAACTATTTTATACAATTGTGCTCAGTTTTTGTGGACCTTCAAAGGATATACCACTAACAGGAATCAAGAGTAACTTCCTCAACTTGATAAAGAATATCTACAAAAATCTTACTGCTAGCATCATATTTAATGGTGCAAAACTTGAAGTTTTCCCACTGATATCAGGAACAAAGCAAGGATGCCCTCCCTCACCAGTGCTTCTCAACGTCATAGTGGAGTCCAGGCTAATGAAATAAGACCAAAAATAGAACATGTATTAGGAGGGAAATAAAAGTAACACTTTAGGAAGAAAGAAAGAAAACTATCTTTTTTCACACAGATGACGAGAACATTTATATATGTAAAAAATCCAGAAGAATTAACCAAAAAAAATAATAGACTCCTGGAACGAATAAATTATTATAACCAAGTGGCACTAAATAGTGAGAAGAATATACAGTGACAAAAACTCTCATTTGTTGCTGGAAAGAATACTAATTGGCACAGTCACTTTGGAAGACAGTTTGGTCATTCGGTGGTTTCTTATAAAACTAAACATACTCTTACCATAGAGTCCAGCAGTCACACTCCTTGATATTTGTCTAAAGGAATTGAAAACTCATGTCCACACAAAAAAAAAAAAAAGCCTGTATACAGATGTTTATAGCACTTGACTCATAACTGCCAAAACTTGGAAGCAATCAAGATGTCCCTTGGTAGGTGAATGGATTAGTAAATTGTGGTGTATCACACAATGAGATGTTATTTAGTACCAAAAAAAAACACAAACAAACAAATGAGGACTTCCCTTGTGGTGCAGTGGATGAGAATTCACCTGACAATGTAGAGGACATGGGTTCAAACGCTGGTCCAGGAAGATTCCAAGTGTTGTGGAGCATCTAAGCCCATGCGCCACGACTACAGAGCCCTCACTCTAGAGCCCACAAGCCACAACTACTGAGGCCTTGGGCCACAACTCCTGAAGCCCATGTGCTCTAGAGCCTGTGCCCTGCAACAAGAGAAGTCACTTAAATGAGAGGCCTGCGCGCTGCAACGAAGACTAGCCCTCACTGGCCACAACTAGAGAAAGCCCATATACAGCAATGAAGAGCCAGTGCAACCAAAAATAAATAAATAATTTTTTTAAAAGATCATATATAAAAGAAGTGAACTATCAAGCCATGAAAAGATATGGAAGAAATAGAAATGTATATTACTAAGTGAGAGACGCCAATCAGAAAAGGCTACTATAGGACTCTAACTTCATGACATTCTGGAAAAGGCAGACCTATGGAGACCATAAAAAGATATGTAGTTCCCAATCATTAGGGGGAAAAGAAGGATGAATAGGTGGAACACAGAGGATTTTTAGGGCAATGAAAACCACTCTGTATCACTATAATGGTGGCTACATTACTATAAATTGATTCAAATCCATATAATATATAACACCAAGGATGAACCCTAATGTAAACCATAGACTTTAGGTGATAAAGATGTGCCGACATAGGTTCATCAGTTGTAACAAATGTCTGTCTATCGTGGGGAATGTTGATAATAGGGGAGGCTATGTGTATGTGAAGCAGGAGATACATGGGAAATGTCTGTATCTGTTTAGTTTTGCTGTGAACCCAAAACTACTCTAAAAAATAAAGTCTATTTTTAAAATAAATAAAATTATATATCATATATATATTAAATTTCCACATTCTAAACTATGGAACTTTTAAATGTAAATTTATTTAGGGAAAGGGTTTTTGCAGATAAAACTAAGTTAATGATCTCAAGTGGAGTTCACACTAGATTATCCAGATGAGCCCTAAATCCAATGACAGGTATCCTTATAAGAGACAGAAGAGGAGAAGACACAGATGAAAATGCCAGGTGAAGACAGAGGCAGAGGTTGGAATTATGCAGCCACAAACCAAGGAACATCTGGAGTGATCAGAAACTGGGAGAGGTCAGGAAGGATTCTTCCCTAGAGCTTTGGAAGGGGCACAACCCTCCCAACACCTGGATTTCAGACATCCAGGCTGCAAAAATGTTAGAGAATCAATTTCTATTTTTTTAAACCACTAAGTTTGTGATAATTTTTTGCAGTAGCCAGTTGAAGCTAATATATCAGTTTAGCATTGGATTAGGCGAGTTTCAAAGATTCAAGTCTTCCTTTCCTTTCTACCCAGGACAATCCCCTTCCTCCATCATCAGAACCAGCAGTCAAGTCTTTTTTATATCACATTGCTCTAAACCCCAGCTTCCACCAATGTTTCCTTTTCTGACTCTTCTACCTCCCTCTTTAACTTTCAAGTACTTGTATGATTTCACTGGGCCCATCCAGATAATAAAGTATAACCTCCCTATCTCAGGATCCTTAACTTCATCTGTGAAGCACCTTTTACCATGTAAAGTAACAGATTCACAGGTTCCAGGATTAGGATGGAGATATCTTAGGGGTGGGGAGAGTGCAAATGGGTCCCTGGATAAATCCATCACAAAACTAGAAGACAGGGAACACCACAAATCACTAAATAAGAAATGAGAGAAAGAGAACTAACAACAACTACAAAGTCTGCATGGCATCAGGATCTACACAGAGGAAAACAGCAGAGTGTCTAGTGCACTTGAGAATATGAGAACTCCAAAATCCCCAATAGATGCTCGCTGGAAAGGGCGATGGGCCAACTTAAGGTCAGTAGCTGAACTGGGAGAGGTCCACTGTTCAGAGTACAGGGAGTACACAGTAAAGTATGAAGAACCTGGATCCATCTAAGCTGCGTGAAATCTTGAAATTAACAATCTAAAATACTTACCCAGGATAAATCTCAACAGAAAGGAGAAATTCCTAAGACTATTCAAATACAGAATGAAGGAGAAACAAAAGCAAAAGGAGAGAGGGGTTAGGGAAAGACAATAACAGAAAACATGAGTCTATTTGTCAATTTCTTTGTGAAAAAACAGATGTGGAAGCTCGAGTCATGAAATTTGAGAAGTTATCTTGGCCCATCCTATGATCCTGAAAACAGAGAAATATTCATTTTACTTAAAGTAAGGCCCAAGCAAGGATCATAATCAAAACCCATATAAGATCATTTTAAAAAGAAATAAAGAGCAGAATACCATCCTTTTAAACAATAAAGTGCTCCAAAAGGTTATGGGTACAAAACATAAAAACTGTAACCTAATGTTTCAAAATGAGCTAAAAATCAATTAAGAAAATTATCAAAGTATTGAAAGAACACATACATCATAAGTAGAATCCTTAGGAAAAAATAGAACTCAGAAAAGAATATAAATAAAATAATATATAATATCAGTAATTACAACTAAATGAGAAGGGGCAAATGAATAGATAAAATAGATAATGCCTTAAGATAAATAGAAAATTAAAAGAGTGAACTTTTTATTTATTTTTTTTTTTTGGGGGGGGGGGGCGGGAAACAACTTTATTGTGTTTGGGGCAGCAGGCAGAGGTCCAGTCTCAGAACTTCTGGAACTGCTTCTTGGTGCCGGCAGCCTTGGTGACCTTGAGGACATTGAAGCGCAGAGTCTTGCTCAGGGGCCGGCATTCGCCCACTGTGACGATGTCGCCGATTTGGACGTCCCTGAAGCAGGGAGAAAGGTGCACGGACATGTTCTTGTGGCGCTTCTCAAAGCGGTTGTACTTTCGGATGCAGTGAAGGTAGTCTCGGCGGATGACGATGGTCCTCTGCATCTTCATTTTGGTCACCACGCCAAACAGGATCCGCCCTCGAATGGAGACATTACCCGTAAAAGGGCATTTCTTGTCAATGTAGGTGCCCTCGATGGCCTCCTTTGGAGTCTTGAAGCCCAGACCAATGTTTTTGCAGTATCGAGGGAGCTTTTCTTTGCCAGTTTCTCCAAGCAGGACCCTCTTTTTATTTTGAAAGATGGTCGGTTGCTTTTGGTAGGCACGTTCTGTCTGAATGTCCGCCATCTTCCCGGCTGCCTGAAAAAAGGAAGGCCGCGGCGGCGTCCGGGTTTCCTTATCGACTGCAACTTTTTAAACTAAAAAAAAGTTTAGAAATTTCAATGCCAGCCTAGATGGATTAACAGAGGCCAGATGTACCATGTCATATGAACAGGTGAAAGAAAAAGACAAAATACATAAAACAATGATTATCAACACATTGACATCTAGCAATGAAGGGCATCTAGCATCTTTATTCTCTGAAAAAGAGAGAACCAACAGTAGCCCTACTACTGTCCCAGTGTACTGCCCAGGGACAGGATCCAGACCACAGGGCAGGGGGGGAGGACTCAGGAAGATCCCAGAGTTCTTCCCGTGGGGTTGGGTAGATAAGAGCTGGAAATCTAGGGAGGTCAAGGCAGCCAGAGTTCACAGGGGGACATGCTAGACAGGAGGGAGGGAAAGAGAGGGAGAGAGGTGGAGTGAGTGGTAGGGGAGAGAGACAGGGAGAGAAAGAGGATGAAGAGGGAAAGAGGAAGAGAGACAGAGATCAGTAAAGTGTCCTCCTTGAGTCTTCGTCTGAATATTGATCAATTCCTCCATGTAAGAAAACTACATAAGCAGGGAAAGAGATGCCTGAAAAGATTAGAAGAAACAGTTCTTGGGGGCTCTTGGGGAATGGTTTCTATTCCCACCAGTCAGAGTGCAGAATTCAACACAGGGCATGGGGTACAGTACTCTTTAAAACAGTTTTTGCCACAGTATTGTAGAAAAAGTAACCCTATGCTAAACACTGCTATGTCCCACCAAAAACAAACAAAAATTTAAAATCAAGCATATAGTATGAAACTGTTTCCAAGAAATCAAATGGTGTCACCAAAAAGGGTATTAATATTTATAATAGTACAAAAATATCCAGTATCCAACAAGGTAAAATTTACAATTAAAAATTACCAGACATCAAACAAAAAAAGAAAGTATGACCCATAGTGAGGGGAAAACTCAAACAAACTGACCCAGCAATGACACAGATAGAATTAATAGATAAAGAGATTAAGAAAATTATTATCCAATGGTGTACTGAAATCAGGTCATACTGGCTCAGGAGAGCCAATTTTTCAATTATTCTCAATTACTGGGAATTTTACAAGTCAGTTGTTAAATATGACCATTGTTAAAATTATATAGACTCACAATTAAATAATTTATAGTCAAAGCAAAGGTAACAAATACCAAAACTCATCTTGCTAATTTTTTTCTTACATTTTAATATGATCTATGCTTCTGAGGTTAAGATTATTATATTCATGTGGTAAAGATATTATGAAATACTGTGTTCTTATTTTGCATCTCTCCTCAACTCTACATTCAATGATTACATGTTGGTAGTTTGGAGAAGGCAATGGCACCCCACTCCAGTACTCTTGCCTGGAAAATACCATGGATGGAGGAGCCTGGTGGGCTGCAGTTCATGGGGTCGCTAAGAGTCAGACACGACTGAGTGACTTTACTTTCACTTTTCACTTTCCTGCATTGGAGAAGGAAATGGCAACCCACTCCAGTGTTCTTGCCTGGAGAATCCCAGGGACGGGGGAGCCTGGTGGGCTGCTGCCTATGGGGTCTCACAGAGTCGGACACGACTGAAGTGACTTAGCAGCAGCAGCAGTTTGAAATTAGCCAGAGTGGGATAATTTAAAGCACAAAAATTTGCAAATTGACAAATAAAGTCTGAGATGTTGTGAGGTTTTTGTTTTTTGTTTTGGCCAAAAAACCAGTTGTTAAATATTTGCCACCACATATAAATTTTAACTGTATACCCTATGTTAAAGAGGCTAGAGAAAATATGGAACATGTTCAGTAGAGACACAGAATATGTAAAGATAAGACAGATAGATAGATAAAATACAGATATTTTAGAGATAAAAATCATACCGGATAAAAATAGAATTTGATTAGATTAGATTTTGAAGAAGAAAAGATTAGTGATCTGGAAAAGAACAATATAACCTATCAAAAATAGAACGCATAGAGAAAAAGAGAGTTTTAAATAAATAAATAAGTACATCATCAGTAAGCTAAAGGACAACTTCAAGTGACCTAATGTATGTGTGATTCAACTCTTAAAGGGGCATAAAGGAAAGAAACAATTTTTAAAGAAATAGTGGCCAAAGTATTGTCCGCATTTGATATAAACTGAAACTCAGAGGCCAGAGAACCTCACAGAACCATGAGTACATAAAACATAAAGAAAAAGGCAGCAAAGGACATCATGATCAATGCTTCAATCTCATGATAACAGTAAAATCTTAAAAGTGGTCAAAGAGGATTGGCACATTATATACAGAGGAAGAGAGTCTTGTCAGAAATAATGCAGCTCAAATGACAATGGAGCAATGTAACTGAGGGAAGAAACCTTTCAACCTAGAATTCTATTAGTGAGTAGAAATATCTTTCAAAGGAAGAGACTTTGGAGTGACATCAGAAAATGGTGCCATAGGAATTTCTTGCTCTCCTTCCCAAAAGAAAATACCAGCTTGAACAACTATTCACATGTCAAAATACCTTCACAATAGCTAAGGATTCCAGGTGAGGGGTTAGGGAACATGGATGAAGCACAGAAAGAAGCAAAGAGGCATTGGAGAGAGTAGGAAAGATAGATTCACATTACTCCCACTGTCCCTTTCCCAGCGAGTCTGCACAGAGAGAGGCACTGTCCCTGAGGGAAAAAGAGAGTGAAATAAGCACCCTTCACCATGGCTACCAGAGCAGCAGGCCCCCACCTGCAGTCCTAGACAGCTCCCAGTGGATTCCCAGGAGCACAAGTCCCCAGCCCATCCCAGTGCCAAGCTGGCCCCTAACTCCAGACAGGGTCCCATAGACCCAAATTTCAAACCAACCCTAGCAGGCCAGCCCCCGAGACTCAACCTCCAGGCTAATATCCTGCTATGCTCAAACACCAGGTTACAGGCTGACTCCAAACTCCAGGCTTGTCCTAGTGCCTGGTCACCTCACATGGCACCAGCTTCCAGGCCAACTCCAGTGAAACCCGGCTCCCAAGACTGTTGGGGGCCAGAGTGAGGTACTCCGCCCATGGCAAAGGTCATGAGGAAGGAGGCTCAACATACGCAAAGGCGGGATCGAGCCTCAGGAGTCCCCCTGGAAATCCTCAAGCATCTACCCCCATAACCAGAGCCTGCCTACTTTACTACTTTGTGCTCTCACCTACACCTCTGACCTTACGGGGGGCTGTCCACCACCACCTCTTTCGGAGAAGGAGTTAACCTAGAGCTCCAGTTAATCAAAACTCCTGGGCGTGACAAGAGTGTTTTAACCTACAAACTCCTCTGAAGGTTCTCTGGCCTGCCTGACAGGCTTGTCTGGCCACATGTGATTGCTCACAGCCTCCCAACCGTGAGAGGCACGAGATGCTTTAAACCTTCTAAAAACAGGTTCCTTAGAAAAGTTAGAAAACTATTAGTATAAGTACAATGGGCTGATTAGAAATTGTGTTGGTGAAGGGTTTTTCATTTGTTGAGCCAATGTTTGTTGCTAAGTCTCCATATCCCCTGCCCTTACACACATTAATGAATATATAGAAGAAATAAGTATTAACCTTTGATATTAATCACGTTAGACCTTAGGCTAAGTAAATTCTTTCCTTAACTAAAACCCACTACACCCTCACCCTATAGGAATGTAACTTTATTTGGGTGGCATCTGTTTTAAGAATAATCACCCTTGGAGAAAAAAGTGTTCTGGTTGACTGACCACTGTCACAAGGAGAGGGCTGTAAACTGTCAGCAGCCCCCCTGGCCAGAAGATGATGTAACACCCCTAAGACCTCTGTATACATTTGTGTGAAGCACCTGACTTTAATAAAAGTCAGGACTGCTGTCCCCGCGTGACTTTTGTATAACATCTCAGTGTATAAAAACAGACTCTGGAAAATAAAGAATTGGGATCAGTTTCTCGAAATACTGGTCTCCCCATGTCGCTCTCTCTCTCACTCAAGCTGAGTCCCCATCTGGAGCGCGGAACCTGCCATGCTTACTAATTATGCCTGGGCTTCTAAGATCTGACCGGGGAGGCCTCAGTGTCTCCTCTCCTTCGGGAAAATGGAAGGACGCCTGCGGCCTACATAAGTGGTGCAAGCTTCTTGTCTTGAAGTTTTATTGGTCTCCCACGTAAACCAAGCTACTCAGCCTCTTTTCTCCACTGAATTTTCCTACTGAGCTATCCTCATTCTATTACTCTTTACATCTTTAATTAATATCTAATTGAAGCTACTGTATCCTGACCCTCGCCGATGCCGTCCCCGCTTCGAATACCCTGGATCAGCCGGGGCTGGACCCTGGCATAAGACTGTGCTAGGACCAGACCAACTCCCACAGACTAAGACACTGGGGCCCACCCTAGTGGTCCCCAGCACCTGAATGGCTCGTATGGAGCCAGGAGCCAGCTGTACTCACAAAGACCCAGGTCCCAGGCCCATTCCCTCAAATTCAAGTCCCAGGCCCACTTTAGGGAACCCAGGCTCCAGGACTCCCCCTGAGGACCTGAGCACAAGGGGGGTCCCCATGGACCCAAGCACCAGGCTGGCTCACCTGTTGACCAAAGCACTAGATCTGCCCACCTGTGGACTCCAGCAGTCCCTAGACACCACTGGCCCACAGACACCACCAGCTAGCCTACCCAGAATCTCTGGAGGGGCCGACCGGTGAAGGACTTTGCCTTCCAAAGGAGTCTGCAAAGCCTAGAAGAGGTACCTACTTCTCCAAATGCACAGAAACAAGTCCAAGACCATAAAGATCAGGAAAAGTCAAGGAAACATGACACCACTGAAGGAAACTAATGACTGACGCTAAAGAAATGGAGCTGTATATGAGTTTCTTATAGTATACTTAAAATACATAAAATGACTTGAAGGTAAACAGTTATAATTTAAAAATAAGTACTATGAACTCTAAATTAATCTCCAAAATAACAAGAAAGAAAACAAAGAACAACGGATGAGAAATCAACAACAAAAAAAGATTAAACAGAATTATAAAAAATAATCAGTCCAAAAGATGTCAGGGAAAGGGAAAAAAAAAAAACAGATTGTATAAATCATATTCTAAGCTACTAAACTAATCTCAATAAATTTAAAACTACTCAAAGTATTTTTTCAAACAACAATGGAGCTATATTATAAGTAAAACACAGAAAATATACAACAGAAACTATCTAAGTAACCTATGGGTAAAAGAAGAAATCAAAAGGGAGGTTAAGAAGTATTTAAACTGTATGGCAATGAAAAAATATCCCAAAGTCTGTAAGTTGCAGCCAAACAGGAATTGGAGGGAAATTTATAGTAATAATTTCCTTTCAGTTCAGTTCAGTCCCTCAGTCGTGTCTGACTCTTTTCGACCCCATGAATTGCAGCATGCCAGGCCTCCCTGTCCATCATCAACTCCCGGAGTTCACTCAGACTCACATCCATCGAGTCATTGATGCCATCCAGCCATCTCATCCTCTGTCATCCCCTTCTCCTCCTGCCCCCAATCCCTCCCAGAATCAGAGTCTTTTCCAATGAGCCAACTCTTCCCATGAGGTGGCCAAAGTATTGGAGCTTCAGCTTTAGCATCAGTCCCTCCAATGAACACCCAGGACTGATTTCCTTTAGAATGGACTAGTTGGATCTCCTTGCAGTCCAAGGGACTCTCAAGAATCTTCTCCAACACCACAGTTCAAAAGCATCAATTCTTCAAAGCTCAGCTTTCTTCACAGTCCAACTGTCACATCCATACATGACCACTGGAAAAACCATAGCCTTGACTAGATGGACCTTTGTTGGCAAAGCAATGTCTCTGCTTTATAATAAAATTCCTTTACTAAAAAGTAATAAAGGTTTCAATTAAATGACACCTCCCACTGTCTCAGCTGGTGGCTCAGCTGGTAAAGAATCCACCTGAAATGAGGGAGACCTGGGTTAGACTCCTGGGTCAGGAAGATCCGCCGGAGAAAGGATAGGCTACCACTCAGTATTCTTGGGCTTCCTTGGTGGTTTCTTGGTGGTTCAGCTGGTAAAGAATCTGCCTGCAATGTTGGAGATCTGGGTTCAATCCCTGGGTTGGGAAGATACCCTGGAGAAGGGAATGTCTATCCACTCCAGTATTCTGGCCCAGAGAATTCCATGGACTATATAGTCCATGGGGTCACAAAGAGTCAGACACAACTGAACGACTTTCACTTTCCCACCTGAAGGAACTGGAAAAAAAGAAATTAACTAAACCCATTGTATACAAAATAAAATAAATAATAGAGATTAGAATGAAAACCAGTGAAACAGAAGAAAAACAACACAGAAATTCAATTAAATGAAAAGCAATTTATTTGAGAAAATAAATAAAACTGATAACCTTCTAGCCAAACTGATTAGAGAAAAGGAGAAAAGGAAAAAATGATTAGTATCAGGAATGAGAGAGGTAACATCATTCCAAAATTGATAAATATTAAAAGAATAATAAAGAAATATTACAAGCAACTTTTGGGCTTCCCGGGTGCCTTAGCAGTAAAGAATCTGCCTGCAGTGCAGAAGCCACAGGAGACACAGGTTTGGTCCTTGGTTGGAAGGATTCCCTGGAGGAGGGCATGGCAACCCGCTCCACTATTCTTATCTGGAGAATCCAGTGGACAGAGGACCCTGGTGGGCTCCAGCCCATAGGTTTGCAAAGAGTCTGACACAACTGAGCACACACACGCACAAATAACTTTTCTGCCGGTAAGTTTGACAAGTTAGATGAAATGGGCTAATTTTGTGAAAGACACAAACTCGAAGTTCACTACAAAAGATGTAGATAGCCTTCCCACCAGCTATCTGTTTTACATATGGTAATGTACGTGTTTCACTGCTACTCTCTCTATTTGTCCCATACTCTCCTTTCCCCACTGTGTCCACAGGCCTCTCCTCTGTGTCTGTGTCTCCATTGTGAAGTGAAACTCGCCCAGTCGTGTCCAACCCTTTGCGACCCCGTAGACTATAGCCTGCCAGGCTCCTCTGTCTATGAAATTCTCCAGGTGAGAATACTGGAGTGGGTAACCGTTTCCTTCTCCAGGAGATCTTCCCAATCCAGGGATCGAACCCAGGTCTCCTCATCCCATGCTGATTCTTTACCATCTCAGCCACCAGCATCTCCACTGCTGCCCTGCAAATTGACAACCTCGAGGGGTGGGGTGGGGTGGGCTGGGGGTGGGAAGTGTGAGGGAACTTCAAAAGGGAGGGGACATATGAATGCATATGGCTGACTCATGTCGATATATGCCAGAAACCAACACAATATTATAAAGCACTTCTCCTCCAATTAAAAAATAAATAAATTTTAAAAGAGAAGATGTAGGAAAACTGAATATCCCTGTAGCTCTTTTTAAATTGAATTTATAGCCTTTCCACGAAGAAAACTTCAATCCACATAGCTTCACTGGTGAGTTCTACCAAATATTTAAGAAAGAAATAACACCAATTTTACACAAACCATTACAGAAAGCTGAAGAGAAGAGAATACTTCCCAACATACTCTATAAAAGCCAAGATTTTCCCAATTCCAAATGCCTAGACTGAGATATTAAAAGAAAAGTAAATTGCAAACAAATATCTGTTATGAACATGGATGCCTAAAGACTAAACAAAACTTTAGCAAATTGAATCTTACAATATATAAAAATGATATTATAGCATAACCCAGAATGTAATGTTTTTAGCATTTTAAAATCAGTAGCATATTATTGATATCACATTAACATTCTAAAATTGTAAAACCATATATTAGTTCAATGAAAGCATAAAAATACTTAACAAACACCAAAGTTCTTTTCTGACCAAAAAAAAAAAACCACAAAAATTCAACAAACTAGGAATAGAAAGGAATTCCCTCAACCTGATACAGGGCATCTATGGAAAACCCTAAATAAGCTCTCCTTAAGATTAGGAATAAGAACATCATGTATATTCTCACTTTTATTCAATATTGTATTGAAAGTTCTGGCCACTATAATTAGATAAGAAACAATATTTATATTGAAAAGGAAAATATGAAATGCATTTATTCATGATTACAATGAAAAGCAAACATTTCTAAATATCAAATATTAACATATATGTACACTATAAGAAAAAAGAGAGATTAAAAATAAAAGACCACATAGTGAAATATTATTTATATAAAAGATTTGTATAGAAAACATAAAATGAAAAGATAAGTCATAATTTTAAAAAATAGTTAACTGTAAGTCAAGACTATTGTGGAATGCACAGAAAAATTCAAGACTTCTCTATATTTTGTTTTATAAATTTAACTTTGAACTTGTGCACATATTTTACATGGCTGTAAAAAGTTAAATTAAAAAATTCATTCCAAAAAAAGTTAAAATGAAACTAAAGAACCTAAATGTGTATCCAGCTGGTCACATAACCACATGGAGAGAAAGACCAAAGGAACTTTAAAAACAGACTCCAAATCACATTGTTGGTGAAAGGACTGGTATTATTATTCCAAGACTGTTGTGTGTGTGTATTGTGGGATAAAGCAAATGAGTAACCATACGATATTCTATCATTCCTGTTGCAAACCGAGCATTCTCAGAATACTTAGAGAGAGAATTGGACTTCCTACAGCCACATAACTCTGAGTATCCAATTATTGTCATTCAGTGTCAAAGAAATCCAAAGATTGCAGAGTCTAGAAAACTTAGGAATGTTAAATTACATTTGGCTTCTAGGTAAATGTGAGTTTACTATCTTTGGAAGTTTTCTAAAAGTAGAATAACCGTAGAAAGAAAGAGATAACGACATAAGATGTTCATTAAAAAGTTAAGCTCCATTTCTCTTGGCTGTATAAAGCTGCTGAACAATAAGGGACTTGATCAAGTTAAAAATAGCACAGTGAAAGGAAAGAGTCAAGAACTCTGGTTTCAAGCCCAGGATCAGTTAAGGTTGATTCTGAACCGAGAGTTGTGAAGCAGACAACTTCTTTGGTCTCTTGAAGTTTTCAAATTCTGTCACGGTCCCAGCAAAAATATGAAATGCCATCAAGAGCCTATTCTTTCAGTCCAGTAGTTTCAATAGTAAATAAACTGACTCATGAGCCAAGTCCAATCTCAATTGAAAGGTGTATAGTATATATGTATATATATATTTTTTTTCTTTTGTTAATTAATGATATCCCAGTTTCAACCAGACCACAGCAGAACATTGGCACCAATATGTTTATCTGGAAGAAAAAGTAACAGAGAATATATCATTAAAGAGCACAACGACAACAAGAATCTCGGGACTGGAAAGCTTGAACAATACCAGTTTACCACACGAGTCCACAAATTGAAGGCCACATTTGCCAGACATGGAATTCCTAAAAGGATTATCTCTGACAATGAGCCACAGTCGTCCTCAAAGGAATTTCCACGTTTTGCCAAAACATGACATTTTGAGCACTTCACGGTCAGTCCACGTTACCACAGAGCCAAGCCCTTTGCATGGGGTTACTGGTGAAAAGCTGAAAGAATGAAACTCTCAAACACATTGGACCACGCGAAGACTAATGATAAAGGTCCCTGCCTCAGACTATTTGGAGCAAGGAATGTATTGTGGGCAACTTTCGATTCTCCTTTCCCAGTTATTACAGTCTTGGCATCTCCCCTCAGCACTATTGTCTATGCATGGAATGCAAGGGCATATGACAGGAAGTTTGATCCTCACACAAATATTGTAAAACTGAATAAAAACAGCTATGACAAACAACGCACCCCACCAGGCCCTGATCTAACCCCTCAGTCTGTGTGAAATTCTATCCCTTAGAAGTTATGCTTGACACCAAACACTGAAATAGGAGTTATTCTTGCTGGTGATGGTTTATGTTTAAGAGGACACCAGAGTCCCACAGGGAACATTCTAGAAAAGATGAACATTTTGTTTAATTAGTGCAAATGTGGTTTGAAAACCTAATAAGGGTCTAGACCCATACTGATGAAGTACAATCCTGCCTTACTCAAGGCTTTTTCAGTGTCAAGTAACAGAAGTCATTTAAACTATCTTAAGGAGAAGAAAAAAAATGAGAATTTGCTGCACAGATTATAGGGATATATTATGGAAGCCAAGAGTAAGTAATGCAATTGGTCCTCGTGAAGGCTATAGTTAGGAACTGGAAAGATATTAGAGTCAAGGCAGAATGTGGTCCTTATCTCCACCTTTCTTGTACGTTTTGTGTCTTCTCTGTCCCTGCTTATAGCATAAGATGGCAGCTTGTGATAGGTGGCCTTCAAAATGACCCTCAGTGATCACATCTTCACCTTGACACTCTTGTGTAATCTATTATACCTGAGTGTGGATTGGACCCTGTAACTCTTTTCCAATATAGAATACAACCTAAACAATAGCATGTCACTTCCAAGATTAGGTTAAAGAGATCTAACCTGCAAACTTTCCCTCTTTGTTCATTGTGAGTGGCACCAGCTGCTATTTTATGATTTGATTCACGAAGGGTCCCACAGAGAAAGGAATTGAGGGAGGCCTCCAAATAACAACCACTAAGAACATGAGAACTTCTGTCCAACAGCTCATGAGGAAGAGAAGCCTGTCAAGGACCACGGAAGTGACAGTGATTGGAAATGGATTTGACCTCAGGCAAGCTTTCAGATGAGATTGCAGCCACAGCCAAAACTCCAATGGAAACCTTGTGAGGGATCATAAGGCAGAGACATCTAAATAACTCGGAGATTCCTGACCCACAAAAATGGAAATAATAAATGCTGATTGTTAAAAGCCATTAAATTGCAGGGGTGGTGGGGTATGTTTGCATACAGGTAAGTAATATAGATTTTGGTACCATAACAAATACCTAAAAATATAGGAATGTCTTTAGGGCCAGAAGGTGAATGAAGATTACAGGGTTATAAGGAGCAATGCTTAGAGAAAGCCTAAATTGCCTTGAGCACATTTTTTAGTCAAAATCTGGACTTTGGGGATGCTGCCAGTGAGGGCTCAAAAAAAGAATGTAGGTGCAAGTTATCAAAAACTGAAAAAAGGAGGATCTTTATTATGTATGGGCAGAAAGCTCAGCAACACTGTCATCTGTAGTTGTGTGGAAAGCAGAAAATGTTCCTAATAAAATGCATGATCTGGTTAAGAATATTTCCAAGTAGAATGCTGAAGGTGCTTCCTGGTTTTCTTCTTACAAATGTGAAAGAAGAGAAATAAATAGGACTGTTTAACAAAAAGAAACCAGGAATCAACAGCTTTTTAAAAAATTCATAGCCACTTCAAATGGCAAACAATTCTAAAATTAAAAAATGGTTTTCAAGTAAGGAGCAAATAAAGAGATTGGCTGGGAGAACTTGGTTGAAAGATAAAATTCAGGGTATGACTGTAAAACTTTTTGTTCAGACCTCAGGAAAAAAAAAAAAATAGGTGATGCCTAATAGTATTATTCAGTCACACAAAAGTCCCTTTACAGAGATTAAGGAGTCTCCCAAACAACAGGTGCTCTAAAAGCTTAAATGCATCATCCCTTATTTATTTAAGCACCAGCTCAATGTGAAGAAGGGCTTTTCCCAAAGAGATTTATGAGTATGGACTTTATCTAACGGCAATCCTAACTCCAATGACATTCATAAAAAGTGCGCGATATTTCTGAGAGAATTAAATCAGCAGAAACACTGCCATCTAAACAGAGCAGAGGCAGTACAAGTGAAAAGAGGGAGTTTGACCCCAAAATTTAACAAGCAGGAATTAGGCTGAGAAAACTACTCAGCTGAAACTTGTTACCTTTCATATATTAAAAAAAAAAGGATGATTCACAGGTCGCCTCCAAGATACCCAGAGAGCAGAGCCAAGAGCCATAAAATATTCTTTTCAGGCCTTGAGACACAATCAAGGAATTTCCAACATTTGATTGTCCAAATTTCAGAGTCGTTGTTAACTAGTAAATCTTCTGTGGCTTCTCATGTCTTTTTGAATAGGAATGGACTAGTTAATCCATGCCTGTATCATAATTATGTATTATACATACTGAGGGCAGATAATTTCTTTTTAGCCTTACATGTCTACTGATTGAGAGAAAACATACTCAAAGAGCAGTATTTAAGGAACAATTCTTAAGGTTCCTCATCCAAACCTGGAACTGACTTGGTGAGGTTCTAGACTTTGAACTGATGCGGTAATGCCATACTTCCGGTTAGGCATAAGTCTATTTTGCACGTAGGAGAGACAAGAGTCCCTGGGGGTCAGAGCATAGACTGACCCTACGTCAGGCTATGCTCTGACATAGATGACCCTACGTCTTAGAGGCAGGCAACGTCCAAGATGATCGGCAATGTCTGCCTCCTAATATGTACATCCTTGTGTAATCATCTACCCTTGGGTCTGGAACAGAGCTAGTCACCTCCTTCTAATGGGTAGAATATGACAAAAGTTATGAAATGGCATTTCCAACATTAGGTTACAAAGAGATTGTGGCTTCCGTTTTGTGCTTCTCTATCTTTCATTCTCTTGTCCTCTGGTGAAAGCCAGCTTCCCTATGGAGAGCCCCATCAAGCAAGGAACTTAAGGAAGCCCCTAATCAACAACCAGGAAGGAATTGAGACCACCTGTCCAACAGTCCATGAGGAACTGAATCCTACCAACAACCATATGATTAATAATGGAAACAGATTGTACCACAGTCAATCCTTCAGATAAGACCACAGCCCTGGTCAATCAACGTATCAATACACAGGACTTGGATTGCAGACTTGTGAGAGATAATACGGTAGAGGTGATATCTAAGCCTTTAGATTTCTGACCCACAGAAACCATGAGATAATCAATGTTTCTTGTTTAAAAATGTCAACTTTGGGGTGATTTGTTGTACAGAAATAAATAACACAGTGGCCCAGCCCTGTAGCCCTGAACCTGTTGCTCTGGCACCATCAACTAATAAGTGTCCCAGAATCTGGTTTCCAAATTCCCAAGAGAAAGATTCTGATCGGCAGAGACTGGTTTGGCTGCCTACCATTGGTACAAACTGCTATGGCCATGGAGAAAATAAAGTTGTTTGGTACAATTATAGCCACAGAGTTTTGGTACTATGAGTAGAGATCAGTTCTTAGAGAAAAGAAAGCAAACTAGGAAAAAGCTTCTCTGTAAAGGAAATCCACATCTAGTTAGGAAGATGAAACAGTTGCAGTAAACAAAGACTACTGAGGACAATAAAAGATTAACTACAGGCCTCAAGTCCCTGTCGCCTCAAACAAAAAGTCTAGGGCTTTGCCTAACGTGACTCTAAGACAACCAGGAAGTTCTGTTACTAGAATTACTTTGTTTGCTAGTTTTTGTTTTTTTTTTAATCCATTAAGCTAGTTGTTGAGCAGAGTGCTGAGAAAACAATCAATTTATTGTATTGTTTGCTGACATAAAAAGAAAAGGAGGAAACTAAGCATCATACTAGCAAACAAATACTCCTCTTTGATTGAAAGAAAATCTCTAAAATGTTACTGCTCTACATGGCATGACTGCTCCAATGAATCTTCTTAAAAATAGATGTCTTGTTATGACTGAACAAGAAAAACAGAAGAAAAAAAAAGATGTTGGAAAGAGGATTATTAAGGGCTAAATATCTCTCTGAGACCAGAAACACCATGGTTGGATGATGTCAGGAAATGAACTTCTCATTCTTATTCCTGATACCAAAGTCTTCCAAGTGATAAAGACTATATATTACCAAAATTCTGGTCTCATAGACTACAAAAATCAGAAGGGAACTAGCAAAGATGAGGAATGACAGTACAGAAAGGTGGGAGAAAAGAAACCTAGAAATAGGTCAGAAACGGGCTTTAAGTCTAGAACCAATAGAGAACATAATAGAGAAACAATAGAGAGCATATTTATAGCACTAATTTATACCTAGGATTTTGAAAGTGAAATTTAAAAGTTAGAAATAGAAGTTCAAAGAGTAGCGTTTCCAGTATGTATCAAGGTAAACAGGGACAGCAAAAGATTGTAATCGTTAGCTGCATAATCCCATCCTGTCTCCCCAACCACAACCAAGAATTTTTTTTCCCCCAAGTCTTTGTGGCAACACTGTTCTGTCACATTATTAAGCAACTCACAGTTATAATACCACCATTACTAGTAATGTCAGCAATTGCTACTATTTATTGAGTACTGGCCAAGTCTTAACCAATGAAGTACCTTTGGTACATGCTGCTGCTGCTGCTGCTAAGTCGCTTCACTCGTGTCTGACTCTGTGAGACCCCATAGACAGCAGCCCACCAGGCTCCCCCGTCCCTAGGATTCTCCAGGCAAGAACACTGGAGTGGGTTGCCATTTCCTTCTCCAATGCATGAAAGTGAGAAGTGAAAGTGAAGTCGCTCAGTAGTGTTCGACTCTTAGCGACCCCATGGACTGCAGCCCACCAGGCTCCTCTGTCCATGGGATTTTCCAGGCAAGAGTACTGGAGTGGGGTGCCATTGCCTTCTCCGACCTTTGGTACATAATATCACCTAATTCTCGTAACCACCTATAATGTAGGTACTATTAAGTTCTCCATTCAGTAAATGAAGAAAGTCATCTAAGGCTGAAGGAGATTTACGAAACTTGTCGAAAGATGCACAGCTGGAAAGTGAAAAGCCTGGAATTTGAACAAACTTCAAAGCCCATGACCACTATGTTAGATAGCCCCCCATGATATTTCATTTGCCAAGTAGGTATATGCTATCGCTGTGCTACAAGCTTTGCTTACCTCATCTCATTAGATTATCACAACAGCCAATAAGGTTTGATTATATTAATGCCATTTTGCAAAACAAGAATGCACTAATCATCAAGTTATTGTCTATTGACCCTCCAGCTAAAATCAACCACTATTTCAGTAACTTACATGTGCAAAGTGAATATTTAATAAGAACAAGCTTCATGGACAATGTGTTTTATGATGACAATAATTGGTGAACAATGTACGAATATTACACAGGGAACTCCTAGTTTCATGGAATACTAAACTCGTGTTAAATTCTTTCTCTTTGTCTTATTTTGGAGGTCAAAGAAGACTGTTTTCTGCTGTCTACCTATTTATATAGCCCTTACACAGAAGTCAATTGGTGTTTCGAGCACAAGCAAGACAGATGTAGCTGCTGGGGTGGGGTGGAATATGATAACCAACATACAGACAGTTATGCTTACGTTGTTCTGTGTTGACATCTGATATGGCTATTCTTGTCTGTGTTTACATGTCCCATTCATCTGGTTCAACCAGACAGGATTTTATTAATATTATTGATGGTTACTATAACAATAAGCATGTGAATATACTTTAGCTTTGAAACTGTGACAAGTATTTGGTTGATCACAGTCCGTAAATCGCATCATAGAGATGATCCCCAGAAGTGAAGGGAGATGGAACAGGAAATCACCAGATGGATACTTGCTTTGATCTCATTGAGGAAACTTACATGGTGATTTCTCCTGGAAAAGTTCCTTCCAGGGGCTTCCTCTGGAAATTTGGAGCTGTTTGACCCTTGGGGAAAAGCCAATAACTTAACCAAAGCTTCTTCCTAGACCATAAATAGCATTCTAACTTTGTATCCTCCATCTTCCTTACTCTCTCTCTCCTGGTCTTCTGAGTCCCTCCAGTATTCAGGACGTTAAGAGAATAAAGCCAAATACTAGAAAACTGGGTGATCTTCCTTTGCTGCTTTTAGTTCTGGCTTCTTAGATGACATTCCTTTGGACTGCAGATATTTGGTACAGTTTATACTGGATATTGTGATGCGGGAAAAGAAGAGGGAAGACAGTGGATACATAGGACAGGTAAACCAATCTCTGCCATTGAGGAATCTGTGGTCTTGTTTAAAAGGTAGGATGACTGAAAGGATTCAGGTTTAGTTTAGGATTTTTAGTTTAAGACCTTGACTTTTATTATCAGGAAAACCCAGGGCAAACCAGGAGGAGTTAGCCACTATATGCAGTGAGTCTGGGAAATTCACTTCATCTACATAGAACTCATTTCTACCAACTCTAAAAATAATTTTAAATTTTAAATTTTTTGCTTTAATTCACAGTAATCCATATCCAATAGGAGGGGAAAAATACATGAAATCTTTCAAAAAGAATACAGAGATGTCATTTATATCTGATCCCAGAGCATTGGCTCAGAGAGACAGGAAATTTGTCACCTTTGATAAAACACATCAATGTTCATGATCTTAAAAACTTAGTTTCTCCCTGTGGTACACTGGGCCTCTTTGAAGCAATAGGGTACCATTTAACAAATTGACTCCCTAAAGGTTTCTAGTGATCCCAGGATATATAATAGCTTACACACTGAAAGAACCTAGTTTAACAAATACTGAGCAACCAGGAACTCATTCAGCTTAAGGTTAAGGTAGTTGGTGTATTGTCACCCCGGTTATTTAACTTATATGCAGTATACATTATGTAAAATGCTGGGCTGGAGGAAGCACAAGCTGGAATCAAGATTGCCAGCAGAAATATCAACAAACTCATATATGTAGATGACACCATCCTTATGGCAGAAAGCAAAGAGGAACTAAAGAGCCTCTTGATAAAAGTGAAAGAGGAGAGTGAAAAAGCTGGCTTAAAACTCAGCATTCAAAAAACTAAGGTCATGGCATCCGGTCCCATCACTTCATGGCAAATAGATGGGGAAATAATGGAAACAGTGACAGATTTTATTTTCTTGGGCTGCAGATGGTGACTGCAGCCACGAAATTAAAAGATGCTTGCTCCTTGGAAGATAAACTATGACAAATCTTGGCAGCATATTAAAAAGCAGAGACATTAATTTGCTGACAAAGGTCCATCTAGTCAAAGCTATGGTTTTTCCAATAGTCATGGGTGGATGTGAGAGTTGGACCATAAAGAAATCTAAACACTGAAAAATTGATGCTTTTGAACTGTGGTGTTGGGAGAAGACTCTTGAGAGTTCCTTGGACTGCAAGGAGATCAAACCTGTCAATCCTAAAGGGAAATCAGTACTGAATATTCATTAGAAGGACTGATGCTGAAGATGAAGCTCCGGTACTCTGGCCACCTGATGCAAAGAACTGACTCATTGGAAAATACCCTGATGCTGAGAAAGATTGAAGGCAGGAGGAAAAGGGGACAACAGAGGATGAGCTGGTTGGATGGCATCACGGACTTGATGGACTTGAGTTTGAGCAAATGCCAGGAGTTGGTGATGGACAGGGAAGCCTGGCATGCTGAAGTCCTTGGGACTGCAAAGAATCGGACATGACTGAGCAACTGAACTGAACTGACTGACTTAAAATGTTATCTTCCTTGGAGAACATGCATTATAACAGAGATTAAGGTCTTAACCCAAGGGAATTGAAGCTTTAAAGATACATGGAGCAGGTTGGGAAGGTTTTTTGTTTTTTTGCAGAGGTGTAATAAGTAGAGTTTTAAAAGTCATTTTTTTTCATGATCAGTCTTGTATTTGGCCCATGTGCTATGCTGTTGCTTAGTCACTCAGCCATGTCCGATTCTTTGCAACCCCATGGACTGTAGCCCGCCAGGCTCCTCTGTCCATGGGGATTCTCCAGGCAAGAATACTGCAGTGGGTTGCCATGCCCTCCTCCAGGGGATCTTCCCAACCCAGGAGTCGAACCCAGGTCTCCCTTATAGCAGGCAGGTTCTTTAGCATCTGAGCCACCAGGGAAGCCCATGAATACTGGAGTGGGTAGCCTATCCCTTCTCCAAGGGATCTTTAAGATCTTCACTTCCTGGGTGTTCAGGATATATAAGCCCATACCTTACAGTTATCCCTGGGAATCTCCTAGTAGAGTCATTTGTTTTCTGTTCAGGAGGAGAGTAAGAAGTGTGTAATAATCTGGTCTGGACAATTTGATAACATCTTCTTTCCTTTGTGTCTGCCCCCCATCACCCTCCCCCTTCCTGTACAATAGCTGTGCTGTGCTCGGTTGCTCAGCCGACTTTTCTACCCCATGGAATGTAGCCCACCAGGCTCTTCTGTCCATGGGGATTCTCCAGGTGAGAATACTGGAGTGGGTCTCCATGCCCTCTTTCAGGGGATCTTCCTGACCCAGGAATTGAACTGCGGTCTTCTGTACTGCAGGCAGATTACCAGCTGAGATACCAGAGAAGACACTTATGATAGCTATTCTCTTTCAACCCTGAGGAAGGTATTGGGAATAATCTAGGGCCTTTCTGAATAATTGAGATGATCCTCTTTGCCTCCACTTGCTTCTGTTCTTCTAGGCATGGCCTCGGGCTTGGTGGAAACAAAAGTGGACCCCGTCCAGTCAAAGCTCTCTTTCTTAATGCCTTGTCAAGACTCAGTCTGTGGGCAGGTGGGGGTGGGGAACACCAGATTCATTGCATATGTCCTTTTCAATGGCTCTTCTCTTGAAACTCTTCTCGCTTTCCCCTTGAGGGGAATTGGGCCCCAAATAAAGACATGTAAGTTCATACCCACAGGAGAAAAAGACATTGCTGTCCATAAAAGCCCAGAGGCTAGGACTGTCTCCCAGTCTCTCCTATTCTTGTTTGGTAAGAGTTGAGAGATTTATTTAGCCTGTTTTCTTCATTGAGTCCTTCTATCTTTCTCTCATAGCAGATGTTTTCCTTTTGAGATTGGGGACATGGTGTCAATGTCATAGAATGAGACATTTATCGTGTTGGTGGGTTTGGGGCAAGTTCTGGATTATGATCTGGTTCTGATGATTTGAGTTGCAAGTGAGACAGTGCATATATTGAAGAGATTTGGCCAGGTTCCATCTCTTGCTGTTAGTCCTGTCCTGTATCTTTCCAATAGTGGTTTCAATAGCAAAACCCAAGAAAGATGTGATGTACAGGGCCATTGAGCTGGGCACACCTATCAGATCATTTTATCTGTAACTTACCATTCCACCTTGGCAGTTTCACCTCTTAAATCCTTTAAAATTTCTCAATCTTCAGGAATCGTCTATTAAAATAAGCAATTCCAGCAAAAGCTCATAGCTTAGTCCTTAACAGCTTTTGTCTTGTGTTAGTTGCTCAGTTGTGTCTGACTCTTTGTGATTCCACGGACTGTAGCCCACCTGGCTCCTCTGTCCATGGGATTCTCCAAGCAAGAATATTGGAGTGGGTTGCCATTCCCTTCTCCAGGGGCTCTTTCTGACCCAGGGATTGAACCTAGGTCTCCCACATTGCAGGCAGATTCTTTACCATCTGAGCCACCATGGAAGCCAGGTTTTGCCTGACTTCTTATTAATAGTTTAGCAGATACTGGAGTCATGCAAGTTTCCTTTCAGAGAATCTTCATATATCACTCACTTTATTGAGGCTAGACTGAGAAATGAGAATCGTTTTTATAATTTACTTTTTTTATTGGAGTATAGCTTCTTTACACTGTTGTGTTAGTTTCTGCTGTGCAGTGAGGTGAATCACCTATATGTGTACATATCTACCCTCCCTCTTAGACCTCCCTCACACTCACCCACTTCCCACCCCTCTTCGTTATCCGAGAGCACCAATCTGAGCCCCTTGTGCTACACAGTAGGTTCCCACTAGTTATCTATTATTAGCTAAGGTTACATGTCTCGAAAAAGAAGAACTAGTGCTATGATTCAATTCTTTCCATGTCTAGAGTGGTGCCTTTTTTCCCCTCTGTTATTTTGTGAAGGAGACTACACTGGGGGTGAAGGTGAGAGGGAGAGAGGAACGCCTGTAGGGAGGAAATGAGCACTTGTGAAAGAGGTGGTTAGTTACCCAACTTTCATTTAAAAAATATGTGTTGGGCATTACCATTCTAGGCATTGAGCTCCCCAGGTGGCTCAGTGGTAAAGAATCCTCTTGGCAGTGCAGGAGACACAGAATTGATCCCTGGGTAGGGAAGATCCCCTGGAGAAAGAAATGGCAACCCACTCCAATATTCTTGCCTGGGAAATCCTATGGACAGGAGTCTGGCAGGTAAAGAGTCAGACACAACAGAGTGATTGAGCAAATTCTAGGCATTAAGGTAGGTATTGTAGACTTTGAAGACAAACAAAACATCACTCTTCTCTTGATCTAGACAGACAAACAATTATAAGGAGTGTTATGGCAGAAATGAGAGTCACAGGTGGCTCTGGAAGGACTGTCTATCGTTAGTTCTTTTGGTTGCAAGTGACAGAAAGCTTACCTGAAAATAGCTTGAATAAAAGAATTTACTATGGCCTTGCTTGGTGGTCCAGTGGTTAACAATCTGCCTTGCAATGCAGGGAACTTGAGTTAAACCCCTGGTCAGGGAACTAAGATCCCCCATGCTGTGGAGCCACTAAGCCTGTGTATCACAACTAGAGAGTCTGTGCACCATGGCAAAAGTTCCTGCAAGATGCAACAAAGGTTCCATGTGCCACGACTAAGACATGATGCAGCCAAATATAAATAAATAAAAATCTTACAATCCAATGGCTTTATTATTATTAAAAAAAAAAAACATAAGAGAGCCAGAATTTACTGATTAACATAACTAGGAGGCTCAGAAGGTTATTTCTGGTTTCAAACGCAGCCACATTTCAGGGTTTCAAAAAATCTATTAGGACAATCGTCTCTTAACTTTTCTTTTTCATGTGTGTTGACATCATTCTCAGGCAGATTCTCTGCAAACGGTGCCAAGGATGGATTAAGAAGCTCTGGTCTTGCTTATTATCAGCTTAACAACCCTGATGGAAAGAGAGTTTTCCTCTGTCAAACTGATCTTATGGGATTGACTTGGGTTCCATGCCTAGTCTAAAGCAACAAGGTGAAACAGAGTACACTTATCAGCCAGAAATGGATCAAATGCTTATTCTAGAGCCGAAGAATTGAGATTAGCTCCACTCAGACAACATAGATTAATTGTGGAGAACGGTTTCGTGCGGACAGGCAAAAACAACACAGGTTCTAACACCAACTGGAAAAGAGGTGGAGAAGAGGACTAGGAGGTTGTGCTGTCAAAACCCAACTGGGCATACTACCATGCAGTTCTGACACCAACCACTAGGTGACAGTGTCGGACTCTACAAGTTAAGTGGTCTGCTGCTGCTGCTGCTATCTGCTAAGTCCGCCAGTCGTGTCCGACTCTGTGCGACCCCATAGAGGGAACCCCACCAGGCTCCTCTGTCCCTGGGATTCTCCAGGCAAGAACACTGGAGTGGGTTGCCAGTTTCTTCTCCAATGCATGTAAGTGAAAGTGAAGTTGCTCAGTGGTGTCCGACTCTTAGCGGCTCCATGGAGTGTAGCCTACCAGGCTCTTCCTGCCATGGGATTTCCCAGGCAACAGTACTGGAGTTGGGTGCCATTGCCTGTCGGACTCTACAAGTTAAGTGGTCAGTCCTCTACAAAATGAAAGTCACTCAGTCGGTCGGACTCTCTGAAACTCCATGGCCTATACAGTCCATGGAATTCTCCAGGCCAGAATACTGGAGAGGGTAGCCTTTGCCTTCTCCAGGGGATCTTCCCAACCCAGGGATGAAACCCAGGTCTCGCTCGTTGCAGGTGGATTCTTCACCAACTGAGCCACCAGGAAAGACCTCTACGAGACTGTCTTTAAAACCCACAAAAGAAGACTCTACACATGGACATCACCAGATGGGCAAAATCAAAATCAGATTGATTATATTCTTTGCAGCTGAAGATGGAGAAATTCTATACAGTCAGCAAAAACAAGACTAGGAGCTGACTGTGGCTCAGATCATAAACTCCTTATCGCCTAAAATTGAAGAATTTAATTGCCTTAAATTGAAGAAAGTAGGCAAAACCACTAGACCATTCTGGTATGACGTAAATCAAATCCCTTACAATTATACAGTGGAAGTGACAAATAGATTCAAGGGATTAGATCTGATAGACAGATTGCCTGAAGAACTATGGGTGGAGGTTCGTGACATTGTACAGGAGGCAGTGATTAAGACCATCCCAAGAAAACGAAAGGCAAAATGGTTGTCTCATGAGGCCTTACAAATATCTGAGAAAAGAAGAGAAGCAAAAGGCAAAGGAGAAAAGGAAAGATATACCCATTTGAATGCAGAGTTCCAAAGAATACCAAGGAGAGATAAGAAAGACTTCCTCAGCAGTCAATGCAAAAAGATAGAGGAAAACAATAGAATGGGAAAGACTAGAGATCTCTTCAAGAAAATTAGAGATACCAAGGGAACATTTCATGGAAAGATGGGCTCAATAAAGGACAGAAATGGTACGGACCAAAAGAAGCAGAAGATATTAAGAAGAGGTGGCAAGAATACACAGAAGAACTGTACAAAAAAGATCTTCATGACCCAGATAATCACAATGGTGTGATCACTCACCTAGAGCCAGACATCCAGGAATGGGAAGTCAAGTGGGCCTTAGGAAGCATCACTACGAACAAAGCTAGTGGAGGTGATGGAATTCCAGGTGAGCTATTTCAAATCCTGAAAGATGATGCTGTGAAAGTGCTGCACTCAATATGCCAGCAACTTTGGAAAACTCAGCAGTGGCCACAGGACTGGAAAAGGTCAGTTTTCATTCCAATCCCAAAGAAAGGCAATCCCAATGAATGTTCAAACTACTGCACAATTGTTCAAACTCATCTCACATGCTAGTAAAGTAATGCTCAAAATTCTCCAAGCCAGGCTTCAATAGTACATGAACCATGAACTTCCAGATGTTCAAGTTGGATTTAGAAAAGACAGAGGAACCAGAGATCAAATTGCCAACATCTGCAGGATCATCAAAAAAGCAAGAGAGTTACAGAAAAACATCTACTTTTGCTTTACTGACTACGCCAAAGCCTTTGACTGTGTGGATCACAAAAAACTGTGGAAAATTCTGAAAGAGATGGGAATACCAGAGCACCTGACCTGCCTCTTGAAAAATCTGTATGCAGGTCAGGAAGCAACGCAACAGTCAGAACTGGACATGGAACAACAGACTGGTTCCAAATAGGAAAAGGAGTACATCAAAGCTGTATATTGTCACCCTGCTTATTTAACTTATATGCAGAGTACATCATACGAAATGCCAGGATGGATGAAGCACAAGCTGGAATCAAGATTGACGGGAGAAATATCAATAACCTCAGATATGCAGATGGCATCACCCTTATGGCAGAAAGTGAAGAAGAACTAAAGAGCCTGTTGATGAAAATGAAAGAGGAGAGTGGAAAAGTTGGCTTAAAACTCAACATTCAGAAAACTAAGATCATGGCATCCAGTCCCATCACTTCATGGCAAATAGATGGAAACAGTGAGAGACTTTATTTTAAGGGGGTTCTAAATCACTGTAGATGGTGACTGGAGCCATGAAATTAACAGATGTTTTCTCCTTGGAAGAAAAGCTATGACCAATCTAGACAATGTATTAAAAAGCAGAGACATTACTTTACCAACAAAAGTCCATCAAGTCAAAGCTATGGTTTTTCCAGTAGTCACGGGTGGATGTGAGAGTTGAACCGTAAAGAAAGCTGAGCACCAAAAAATTGATGCTTTTGAACTATGGTGTTGCAGAAGGCTCTCCAAGAGTGCCTTGGACTGCAAGGAGATCCAACCAGTCCATCCTAAAGGAAATCAGTCCTGAATATTCATTGGAAGGGCTGATGCTGAAGCTGAAACTTCAATACTTTGGCCACCTGATGCAAAGAAATGACTCATTAGAAAAGACTCTGATGCTGGGAAAGATTGAAGGCAGGAGGAGAAGGGGACTACAGAGGATGAGATGGTTGGATGGCATCACCGACTTCATGTACATGAGTTTGAGCAAGCTCCAGGAATTGGTGATGGACAGGGAAGCCTGGTGTGCTGCAGTCCATGGTGTCACAAAGAGTCGGACAGGACTGAGCCACTGAACTGACTGACCAGGCATACTACAATGCAATTCTGAAACCAACCACTAGGAGGCAGTGTCAGACTCTACAAGTTAAAGGGTCAGTCTTCTACAAGACTGCCTGCTTCACATGCAAGCTGCATTTTGAGGGGTTCCAGCTCACCTGATGGAGAAGGCAAGGGCACCCTACTCCAGTACTCTTGCCTGGAAAATTCCATGGACTGAGGAGCCTGGTAGGCTGCAGTCCATGAGGTCGCTAAGAGTCGGACACGAGTGAGCGACTTCACTTTCACTTTTCACTTTCATACATTGGAGAAGGAAATGGCAACCCACTCCAGTATTATTGCCTGGAGAATCCCAGGGACTGGGGAGCCTGGTGGGCTGCCATCTCTGGAGTCTCACAGAGTCGGACACTACTTAAGTGACTTAGCAGCAGCAGTAGCAGCTCACCTGATCTTTTGACTGGCTATAAATTCATGGGTCTCCATTATCCATCCCATCAGGTATGAGAATTTGATAGAAGAACTCATCAAAGTGCTATACTGATTGTAGTTTTATTACACACACACACACACACACACACACACAATACACACAGGAGATGGGTCCTAGGAGGTGGTACAGAGGTTCCACACCCTGTCCTGCGGGAGTCAGGGTACATCTCCTTCCAGCACATCAGTGTCTTCACCAACCAGGGAGCTCCCTGAGCTTGGGATCCAAGGTTTTGGGTTTTGTTTATTTTTTGGCTGCGCTGGGTCTTTGTTGTGGTGATGGGCTTTCTATATTTTCGGTGTGTGGGAGATTCTCTAGCTGTGGTGCGTGGGCATTTGTTATGGTGTAAGGGCTTCTTGTTTGGGTGCACCAGCTTCTGTTGTGGCAGAGCATGGGCTCTAAATCTCAAGGGCTCTGTAGTTGCCCTGTGGCATGTGAGATCTTAGTTCCCCACCCAGGAATCCAACCCACATCCTCTGCATTGGATGGCAGATTCTTAACCACTGGGCCAATGAGGAAGTCCTGTACCCAGCACTTTTATTGGGGTTACATAGGCACGATTAAGTCATTGGCCACATGACTGAACTCAATCTCCAGTCCTGCTTCACTCCCTGAAGATCTGGTGACTAAAAGTTCCAACCTTCTGCTGACCTGGAGCTATCTGGGGACCTACCTAGAATCACAATATTAGCATAACAAAGACACTTCTGTCACTCAGGAAAGTCCAAGAGTTTTGAGGCTCTGTGCTGAAATCAGACAAATTCTTCACTTACAGAGGTGAAGGAAGGCTTCCTAGAGAGGTGATATTTGAGTTGAATCTTTACATTGACAAAGACACATCTGCATGAAATCACCAAGGGGTGAAAAAGAAGTGCAGTTGTAAGGGACTATCAGTACACTGTGGCTTCCCAGCTGGCACTAGTGGTAAAGAACCTGTCTGCTAATGACATAAGAGATGAGGGTTCGATCCCTGGGCTAGGAAGATTCCCTGGAGGAGGGCATGGCAACCCACTCCAATTTTCTCACCTAGAGAATCCTATGGACAGAGGAGCCTGTCAGACTACAGTCCACAGGGTCACAAAGACTCAGACATGACTTAGCATCTTAACACCACACACACACACACACACACACACACACACACGAGTACAATGAGTGAGACAAGATGACTTAGCATCTTAACACCACACACACACACACACACACGAGTACAATGAGTGAGACAAGAAAGGGCTATAAAGCTGGACAGTGTCCATGTCTGGCAGTGCTTTGTAGGTCTGCTTCTATTGTGGACAAACTATGGGACGCCACTGGAGGATTTGGATTTTAGTATAAAGGAAATCAACCCTGAATACTCATTGGAAGGACTGATGCTAAAGCCGAAGCGCCAACATTTTTCACTCTTTTGCAAGGACAGACCCTTGACCTCTGTACTAGAGTCTTGGGCTTGCCATAAGAAACTGCCACAGACTGGGTGCCTTAGCACAACAGAAATTTACTCTCTCACAGCGTGGAGGTCAACATTCCAAAATCAAGGTGTCGGGAAGGTTCCGTCTGAGGGAGAGCCTGTTCCATGCCTTTCTCCTAGCTTCTGGTGCCTGCCAGTAATTCTTGGCATTCCTTGGCTTGAAGATGCATCACTCTAATCTCTGCTTTTGTCATCACATGTTGTTCTTGTGTGTCTCCGTGTCCAAATTCCCTCTTCTTATAAGGACACCAGCCTTTAGATTAGGGCCCGTTCTAATTCCGTAAGACCTCATCATAATTTGATTACATCTGAAAACAACTTATTTCCAAATATGGTCACATTCACAGGTATGAGGAGTTTGGACATCAACCTATCTTTTTTTGTCGGGGAGGAGGGAACAATTCAACCCATAACATGCCCCAAGCCTTCCTGGGCACAGAAAGGAAAATGATGGGTCATCTGTATAGCTTCATCATATCAAAGTACTTACAACCCCTTAACTAGGAATCATCCCTGGGAAGCACAGTACAGCTTGAGGAACTAAATCCTGCATTAGAACAGCAGGAAGTACTCCATCCATCTTCAGTCACTGTAACAGCTTTATTTATGAACTATCTGTTCCTCCCTTCCACACAAATAAGGTATAGAATTCTCTTAGAAAGAATTAAGCATTTTTCTACCAATCTCTCTTGACACAAGCTATGGAAGGCTGCAGGTCAGCCCTTCAGTTCACAGGCTACTACTGTCAGAGTCTTCATACTGCCCTTTCTGAAGAACCTCAGAAAAGAAACACGTTAGCAAATGTCCTTAAACTGCAAGAACTGCCAATTTTCTCTTGGGCAAGAGCACCCTCTGGTGGTAAATATCTGTACTGTGGCCAAGCCACTCTGATCTCTGGAGGTACACTGTCTCCTAACGGGGCTCAACCATAAATTCTTCCAGATGGAAGGTGTCCCAAGATCTCTTTTGATAGCATAACAACTCAAGTTATCACAGTTATAAGGTCTTGGTCCAGGGCCTTACACTATTATTCCTAGTGTGCAATTCTGGCCTAGTCACCTATCTCAGTCTCACTTCCACTACTAACAGTAGGAAAACAGTGCCAACATGAGGATCAGATGAAAATGCTTGTGCTGTGCGTAGTTGTTCAGTCGTGTCTGACCATTTGTGACCCCATAGACTGTAGCCCACCAGGCTCCTCTGTCCATGGGGATTCTCCAGGCAAGAATATTGGAGTGGGTTCCCATGCCCTCCTCCAGTGCATCTTCCCAACCCAGGGATCGAAGCCAGGTCTCCCACATTGCAGGCAGATTCTTTACCATCTGAGCCACCAGGGAAGCCCAAGAATACTGGAATGGGTAGTCTATCCCTTCTTCAGGGGATCTTCCTGACCCAGAAATCAAATCGGAGTCTCCTGCATTGCAGGTGGATTCTTACCAGCTGAGCTACCAGGGAACTCAGTAAAGTACTATATAATTAAGAGAAGCCATTATGGTTTACCAGATATATGCAGATCTTATACCCCAATAAAAGTTCTCAATAGTACATTCTTATGTTTGCCACCTGCTCTCCTGTTAATCCCAACAGCTATGTTCATCAGGTCACTTCCCAACTTTGAAACCAAGGACAATTTCCCATGGCCTCCAGCAGGGATCTGCAAGAGCCTGAAGCACTCGAATAGACCTTCCACAACATGGCTGGAATCAGCCTGGCATCTCCCTGGCGTCTCTGATATGACAGGATACTTCCTGTCCTTTTCTGTAGGCTACCAGGTAGTTCCTGGTAAGGGACCTGGGGCTTTCATCATCTGGCCCTTGGCTACCTCTCTTGCCACGTCTGACTTTGCTCCTTCATATTTGCGTGTGTGTGTGTGTGTGTGTGTGTGTGTGTGTGGAAGCCCTATGGCAGCCCAGTGGTAAAGAATCCGTTTGCAAATGCAGGAGATAAGAGTTTGATCCCTGGGTTGGGAAGATCCCCTGGAGAAGGAAATGACAATCCACTCCAGTATTCTTGCCTGGGAAATCCCATGGACCGAGGAGCCTGGTGGGCTACAGTCCATAGGGTCACAAAGAGTTGGACATGACTTAGCAACTAAACAATATATGTATGTATATATACATTCAGTCCATTCAAATCAATTTACCTGTAGTTCTCTGATTGCTTCCATAACTTTGTACATGGGTTTCCTTTGCCTAAGCGAATTCATCACACTTCTGGTTAATCCTTACCCACACGTCAGTGCTTAACACCAGCATGTATTCCTCCTGAAGGCCTCCATTCACTCCTTACCTCCATCTCCCCTATGGGTCCCTGTGGTTGCTATTATCATAGTACTCATCACACCATATACTAATTGTCTCTTACTTGTGTTTCTTCTCCTTTGGCCAAGCATAATGCTTGACATTCAATAGAAAGTTGGTATAATTTGGTGAATGTTCTTGTTCAGTCACTAAATCATGTCTGACTCTTTGCAATCCCAGGCTTCCCTTGTGGCTCAGTTGGTAAAGAAGCCACCTGCAACACGGGAGACCTGGGTTCAATCCCTGGGTTGGGAAGAACCCCTGGAGAAGGGAAAGGCTACCCACTCCAGTATTCTGGCCTGGAGAATTCCATGGACTATGCAGTCCTTGAGGTCGCAAAGAGTGGGACACAACTGAATGACTTTCACTTCATTTCACTTCTTTGCAACTCCATGAACTGCAGCACAGCAGGCTTTCCTGTCCTTCACTATCTCCCAGAGTTTGCTCAAACTCATGTCCATTGAGTCAGTGATACTATCTAATCATCTCATCCTCTGCTGTCTCCTTCTCCTCTTGCCCTCAAATTTTCCCAGCATGAGGGTCTTTTCCAATCAGGTAGCCAAAGTATTGGAGCTTCAGCATCAGCATCAGTCATTGCAATGAATATTCAGGGTTGAGTTCCTTTAAGATTGACTGGTTTTATCTCCAATTCTTTGTTCTAATCTTACTCGTTCTCGCAACAGCACTGGCTGACTACCCTACTTCTTCTCTTGAATCTTATGATACCAAATCCTTCTGGTTTTCTCCCCGCTCAGACTCCTCCACTGGCATCCCATATGCTGGAGTATCCAGCACTTTGCCTTGAGCCCCCATTCTTTTCTGAATTCATGCTTTCCCCAGGTGACCTATTTTATTCCACCAATATGTTGGTGACCACTAGCCTGTGTGTCTCCAGCTCTTACCTTTCCCAGCAACTCTATGCTCATATATCCAAATGCCTATTAGATAGCTTCAATAAATTTTACTACATATAGATCTTAAAGTCAATGTGGTCTGAACAGAACTCTCAATTTCCAGTCTCTACTCCCAACTGACTTTTGTCTCACACTTTCTGATTTCAGTACATGGCCCCTGCATCCACCCAGATGTTCAAGTCAAAATGCAAACAGATGGTGGTGCTAATTTTGATCAATTGATGGAGATGGTGCTTTCCAAGTTTATAGGAAAGTTACTTTTTAGCTTTGACAGATGAGAAAATAAGTTGAGACACTGTAAAATCTCACTTTTCACTCCACTAGTTTTAGCATTCACTGGGGCTTCCCAGATGACACTAGTGGTAAAGAACCTGCCTGCCAGTGCAGGAGATGTAAGAGACACAGGTTTGGACAATAAAGAAAGCTGAGTGCCAAAGAATTGATGCTTTTGAACTGAGGTGTTAGAGAAGACTCTTGATAGTCCCTTGGACTGCAAGGAGATCCAACCAGTCCTTCCTAAAGGAAATCAATCCTGAATATTCATTGGAAGGACTGATGCTGAAGCTGAAGCTCCCAATAATTTGGCCACCTGATGCAAAGAACTGACTCACTGGAAAAGACACTGATGCTGGGAAAGATTGAAGGCAGGAGGAGAAGGGGACAACAGAGAATGAGATGGTTGGATGGCATCACTGACTCAATGGACATGAGTTTGAGCAAGCTCTGGGAGTTGGTGATGAACAGGGAAGCCTGGCGTGCTGCAGTCCAAGGGGTCACAAAGAGTCAGACACAACTGAGCAACTGAACTGAACTGAAGTTTATGGAACACCATATCTACTGAGATTATTTTGTGTGCATCTGACCCTGACTCTGGGAAAGATGGAAGGCAAAAGGAGAAGAGGGTAGCAGAAGATAAAATGGTTATATAGCATCACTGACTCAATGGACATGAACTTGAACAAACTCTGGGAGATAGTGAAGGACAGGGAAGTCTAGCATGCTGCCGTCCATGGAGTCGCAAAGAGTCGGACACGACTTGGCGACAACAACATTGGCCTGTGTCCCTTTGGATGTAATCTCTGGGTGAGAAGAGCTTTGTTTTATTATTAAACTATCTGCACAATTTTTCAAATACCCGGCAGAGATTTTTACAACTTTAAACAGTACCAGTAATTATGAGAAACATCAGAAAGTTGTGATTTGTTGACACTCACTTATAATTGGATCTCAGTGGTATGCTGCTGTGCTGGAAAGTCTTAATTAAAAAAAGATACAACTTCTTTTCTGATTTCATAATTGACACTTATGCATGTAATGATAGAGAGAGAGGGCTTTACTGTCTAGTCAATAAAGCTGTTCTTTTCAAGGTTGGTGGGTCCATTCCTTATGAATTTTATTAATTATTTATTTATTAATACCATGTATTTTATAATATGTGTTAATTCTACATGACAAAATACTCTTGATTCCCCATGCTTAAGGTTCGATTCACTGGATATAACTGAAAACATATCCATTTGTGCTCGTTTTAATGGTCCTCAAAGTAAACAGCCCTTTCTTTGTAGGTGGCTAAGATTATTGAATAATAATCACTTATTTCATAGTTTTTATGTAATGTGGTAATATATAGTTAGTTTCCTGGTAGAGTTGCTTTTTTGCAATTTTTCTCCATGCGTTCAGTATTTTCCTTGAATTGTACATATAGGGGTATATGCATGTGTGTGTGTGTTAGGGTTTCTCTTGCTTTTTTCTTTAATCAGTAAAGAATCCAGATCTGAATGTGCAGTAAGCCGTTTCCATGTTGGCATGCTGTGATGTTGTTAATCAAATTCCTGAGAAAGCTAAGCTGATGAACTAAAGTTAAACACATCTCTTCTGCAGCTACCAGAATCAAGAACCTTCTCATTGTAAGAGCAGCCCTTGCTTTTACCGGGTTTTACAATTTTCAAAGGGCTTTTAAATGCATTGCATCTTCTGGTGGACACTGGCCAATGTATAATCTTGAATTCAAGGTGCAGCAGCCTGTAGTAGCATGTTCCAGCATGTTAGTAGAAGAGCTGCCAGAAGAACACAAAAGCCAACACTAAGAATTCAAAATAGAAGGAAAGAGTGGGACTGGTTATCCATTTCAACCATGGCTTTAACAAAGCAAGTCTAATTATGCTGGGAGAAGAGCCAGTTATGTTCATTTATTTATTAAATAATCATCAGTATTAGTCTAAAGCAAGAGGAATCTCATCACGCACAAGAAGGGTGTGATGACCTCACTGGACAGCGCGTGTAGCTGCTCAGCATAACAATAAAGAAAAAGGCCAGGAGAAAACTTCTTTTTTTTCTTAAATTGACAAAGACTCTTAGAATATGACCAGATTATAGTATAAATAGCGAGATTTCATGTTTAACTCAATGGAGCTTAAATTTCCATGCCAGTCTCCAAGGCAGAATTGTGCCAGAAGTAGAAGAAAAGACAATAGGGAAAGAAATATTGACTTGACTTCAAACTGCAAAGGCAGTTAGGAATTGGCACCTAGAATTCCCTACAGTTGGAACTATGGCTTATAAAGACTGCTACGACTTTTTTGCATGTCAGTCTACTAAGCAGCATTACAACCAACCAATGCAATTCCTCATCTGCCTCTGAAAGAATTGCCTAATTTGAAGTATGCTCTTTGAACAGCAGTCATAAGGAATCTGGTATGTGCAGGGAAACTCAGAAAAGTACAGAGAATTCCCTTGTTTTCAAAGAAAACACCATCTTGTTGAGGAGATAAAGCAATATACATCTAAAACAAACCAAAATATGACATTAAAAATTTAAGGAAAGGGGAGTGAATTCAGAGACAGTGTTCAAGATAAGCCCCAAGGAACCTGACCTGGGTCTTGTGGGGCAACTGGATTATATGGACAAAGTAAAGGTGAGGAAGGACTTTGAATTGAATTGGCGCAGAAGTGGAAGCGCAAAACTTGCAGAAGTGGAACATGCCGTGGGCACGTGAGGAGCATTAAATAAACCTCAGAGTGGACAGTGAGGCTTATTTTTCTAATGGTGAAAATGTAAAGAACAGTTGGGAATTTCCCTGGTAGTCCAGTGGCTAAGACTCCATACTCCCAATGCAGGGTCTGCTGCTGCTGCTGCTAAGTCGCTTCAGTCGTGTCTGACTCTGTGCGACCCCATAGACGGCAGCCCACCAGGCTCCCCTGTCCCTGGGATTCTCCAGGCAAGAACACTGGAGTGGGTTGCCATTTCCTTCTCCAATGCATGAAGGCGAAAAGTGAACGTGAAGCCGCTCAGTCCTGTCTGACTCTGAGCGACCCCATGGACTGCAGCCTACTGGGCTTCTCTGACCATGGGATTTTCTAGGCAAGAGTACTGGAGTGGGGTCCCATTGCCTTCTCCCAATGCAGGGGACTTGGGTTCAATCCCACATGCTGCAAGTAAGAGTTTGCATGCCACAATTAAAAGATAGCATATTAAAAAAAAAAAAAAATGAAACAAAGATCAAAACTCCCCCGAGTGCCACAACTGAGACCTGGCACAGCCAAAAAAGAAAATAAATATTAAAAAATAAAGAACAGATGTCTTCCAAGTAGCATCTATTCCTCTGCATATTACAGCATGAAACTCTGAAGGTTGGGTATATTCAAAGGCCACAAAGCTTGAAGCATCGTCATTCCTTCATGGAACTGAGAGCAATGGCTAGGATAACCTAAAAAAAAAATTATAGAGCATGTCAAAATTTTCTGAGTTCTTTCTAATAAACAGTACAGAAGTCAAAAAATATCATAACTGCAGCCCATTCTATAGTCCACTTAAGAAGAAAAACAGGTGATGGTAGCAACGAGGACAATGTTGCCATGGTTACGAGGATGAGAAGTGTTTATAATATCTTAGGATTTGTGTTTTCCCTACATTATTTCACTTTATCCTCACAGAAGCCTCATGACATATTTTTGGTAACAAATAACGTAAAACTGACCCCAAATAGCTGAGCGCTAGAGAATAATTGTCTGGCACAACTGGAAAGCCCAGGGACAGATATTCCTAGCTTCAGAAATAGGTGAATCCAGAGGACCAGGTGATGTTACTGGGATTCTGTCACTGTTCTCTTTTCTCAGCTCTGTTTCACTCTGACGGTAGGCTTCGTCTGCAGCCGGACACTCTCGGTATACCTGGGGAGATTAACTGCCTCCGTGTGTATACTCAGAGGTCCAAAGGGACAGATCTTCCTGGCTTGCTCGCTCCTCTCTTGCTCTCCCTGGCTCTCCCTCTCTTCCTTTCCATCATGGAAGGCTTTGGATGGCCCCAGTGGATCACGCGCACAACACGCAGACCAAATGCTCCAAGGGCCTAGAGTCCTGTAGACATCCCTTTCCATCAGAGGTCAGCAGGTAATGGGATTGGCAGCCCCACAGGCACCTTATGAGTCAGGGAGGGCCATTCCCAGTGGAAAGCAAGCTGCCCGGCACATGTTCACCATTGGTAAAAACTAACATTATCCCTATTTGGCAATGAGAAAATTGAGGCCTTGGCTGGTTCAATCTGATACCAGGCTTTGGGAGTAAGACTACCCTTTTTGTTGTTTTGTTTTGGCTCGGGTGAGGGGGGACGGGGGAAGAGGGGTTGGCCCTGCCCCTTGAAATATGGGATCTTAGTTCCCTGTGCAAGGATCGAGCCCACAGCCCCTGCAATGGGAGTGCAAAGTCCTAACCATTGGACCTCCAGGGAATTCCCAAGACTGCCCATTGTTAAATCAATAGCTGTTAAGCTGAGAAACCTTTGGAAAGGACTAGGCCTGAGCCTCACCCAGATAATTAGCCCATTATTAAGGTAGTAAGAACTGGAGAACACATTTTTTTTTTAAATATCCTCAGGTGGTTTGAACATTAGAAATGTTAGAAAACAGTCAGTATTGAAAACTCCCATCCTAAGCACTGCTGCTGCTGCTGCTCCTAAGTCGCTTCAGTCGTGTCCGACTCTGTGTGACCCCAGAGACGGCAGCTGACCAGGCTACCCCGTCCTTGGGATTCTCCAGGCAAGAACACTGGAGTGGGTTGCCATTGCCTTCTCCAATTCATGAAAGTTTAAAGTGAAAGTGAAGCCACTCAGTCGTATATGACTCCTAGCGACCGCATGGACTGCAGCCTACCAGGCTCCTCCGTCCATGGGATTTGCCAGGCAAGAGTACTGGAGTGGACTGCCATTGCCTTCTCCGAGTCCTAAGCACTAGACCCCTGTTAATAATGAATCCCAGGCTGCACACAGTACTCACTTCAGCCACGTCCATCATCCAGCTCATAAGAATTACCTGCCTGCCTCTGTCCCTCACCTTTATAGCATCCTGTCTTTATAGCTGCAGTCTCTGGGACCTCACTGGGCATGACAGACATTCAGTAAATATTTGTCAAACTGAATTGATGTAGCTCCCTGGATTTTCAGGCAAACATTCCTGCTGGAATGAAGGACTCCGAGTGGGGAAAATAATTCAACTATCTTCACGTGATAGTTGTGATGATAAAGATAGGAAGGAGGAAAAAAGACGGGATAGTAGTCTATTGTCCACATTTTCTGAGCCAAAAAGAAACAAAAAGAAAATAAGGAGTTCAGTAGGTAAGATTATCATGTGGCATAAATTACTTTTCAAGTTAACATAACCCTTCTAGCCAGAATTTCAGCTCTCATTCTGCTATGCTCCTTAGTTATAATATCCTTATTCTATTTCTCAATTAAAGGCTTATTAGGCTTGTCGACATCTTTCTAGAATATTAACTATTTTATTCGTTAGAAAGCTAGGCTTTTTTAAATTGAAATCCTTTATGGAAAAGCATGCTGTAATGATTTTTTTTTTTTTTTGGCCCAGTCATGCAACTTGTGGAATCTTAGATCCCCGACCAGGGATGGAGCCCGTAGTGTGGACTCCTAACCACTGGGAATTCCCTCTAATGATTTCTTGATCTCTCATTCCATTTGATGACACCATACTAAACAATAGCTTTAATCTGATCAAAAAGTTAATTTTTCTACAGTCAAGTAACTGCATTTCTGTTAAAAGCTTCTGTTAGAACTACACTAACATTATAGCTCTTGGTTCTGTGTTCCTTTGCTGTTTTCTGGTCTTTTTCACACCAAACAAGTTAACTTACTGCTCTCAGACTTCCATTTTGCCCTGCAGAACCCTGAGCCCCGTATTTCATGTCTATGTGGAGGCGGGTACAGGATAACTTTAGTTTTCCTACTTGGCTGTCTCTTTGCTACAATCTCTCCATTTTCAGCTGCCCTGGAATTTGCCTTTTCACTGCACCTGCCCCAGCACTGGCCAAACTTGTAAATGTTTTATGAGACTGTCAGCAGCGACCCTTGGTGCCAACCAAGAACACCTGTTGTTTCCTTGCCTTTCTCGAGACTGTCAGTGCCCACCTCCTGCTGGGCTCAGGCATTCCTTCCATCCAGAGGGTTTCTGGGCTTTGCGTATTTGCATAATCACCCAATCATCAGTCCAAGGGTGAGTTTCTTTCCAGAAAAACGATTGGGCACTAAAGCGTGTTTCAGGCAACTCAGCTAGGCCTTTAAAGAAGTATTTGCCTAAAAGGACCCTTTATGTGAAATCCAAAGGCTTATTAGCAATCATGTCACCCTTGGTGATGTGTTTGTTTTTTTTTTTTCCCAAAGTTCTTGTTCCTCCATTTTTATTGTCTGTAAACACTAAATAAAAAGCAAATTCTAATTAGAGTCCAGAGAAGAATGAATGTTTCCTCATGGAAAGAATCTAGAATTTCCATTAGGAATCCGATATTCATGGACTCACTGCTCCTATCCCCATGACTGACTGCCATCACTCTAGGGCTTTAGACTTGGTAATTTAGGGATCTTAAGCTCTTTGCTTGATTCCTTCTGGACTCAAGTATTTCTTCAGATAGTGTTCCATGTTGGTAGCATTTGAGTTCAATAGGCTTTGAAAGGCCCGCATGGGAACCTCATCACTATCTGCAATGCTGTGCCTACAGGAAAATGTGTTACACATACACAAAAATACACGCTCAGCAATAGCAACTTATCTCCTTATCTTCACACTCAGGTGCTGCCAATAACCCTATGGAAGCCACTGGACATCCAGCAGCAGTTAGAGGACACAGAATCATTTGCTTACTGTTCCTTACACTTTTTAATTTAATTTTATTTCTTCTAAATTACATCTCTCAGTAGTTCCTTCGGCGAGGTTCTTTGGTGCTAAATTCTTTCAGCTTTACTTTGTCTGAAAATATTGTTTTAGAGGGAGAGGAGATTTTATTCTTAAAGTTTAATTTGCTATATAATTTAAGTTAATATTTATTTTCTCTTAAGACTTGGAGGATATTTTTCCACTGTCCTTTGACTTCCATCATTGCCTGTTGAGAAATCTCCAGCTAGTTAAACTATCTTTCCTTTATTAACTTGGGTTTTTTCCTAAATTTGCCTTTATATTTTTCTGTCTTTTATATTCTGTAATTTCATTAAGATGGGTCTCGATGTGGATTTATTTTACTTATTTTGTCAAGAATTTTGTTAAGCTTCTTGAGTCTTAGGACTAATGTTTTTAATCAACCACAACAACAACAACAAAAATCAATGAAAAAATTCTTAGTTTCTCTATCTTTGAATACTACCTCTACACCATTCTCTTTATTCTTTATTATTGAAACCCCTAGTAGATATATGTTTCATCTTTTTGTATCATCAAGGTCTCTTGATGTCTCATATTTTCCAACATTTTCTTTTTTTTTTAATTTCCTCAGATTTATCTTTTGGTATACTAATTCTCTTTTTAGTTATAAGCCAGCATTGTTAACCTATCAACTAACTTCAGCGTCTATATGCTTCTATCTCTAATAGTTTTATTTTAAGATATGCCTCTGGAGAAATCTGTATGCAGGTCAGGAAGCAACAGTTAGAACTGGACATGGAACAACAGACTGGTTCCAAACTGCGAAAGGAGTACATCAAGGCTGTATATTGTCACCCTGCTTATTTAACTTATATGCAGAGTACATCATGAGAAATGCTGGGCTGGAAGAAGCACAAGCTGGAATCAAGATTGACGGGAGAAATATCAATAACCTCAGATATGCAGATGACACCACTCTTATGGCAGAAAGTGAAGAGGAACTCAAAAGACTCTTGATAAAAGTGAAAGTGGAGAGTGAAAAAGTTGGCTTAAAGCTCAACATTCAGAAAATGAAGATCATGGCATCCAGTCCCATCACTTCATGGGAAATAGATGGGGAAACAGTGGAAACAGTGTCAGACTTTATTTTTCTGGGCTCCAAAATCACTACAGATGGTGACTGCAGCCATGAAATTAAAAGACGCTTACTCCTTGGAAGAAAAGTTATGACCACCCTAGATAGCATATTAAAAAGCAGAGACATTACTTTGCCAACAAAGGTCTGTCAAGTCAAGGCTATGGTTTTTCCTGTGGTCATGTATGGATGTGAGAGTTGGACTGTGAACAAGGCTGAGTGCCAAAGAATTGATGCTTTTGAACTGTGGTGTTGGAGAAGACTCTTGAGAGTCCCTTGGACTGCAAGGAGATCCAACCAGTCCATTCTGAAGGAGATCAGCCCTGGGATTTCTTTGGAAGGAATGATGCTACAGCTGAAACTCCAGTACTTTGGGCACCTCATGCGAAGAATTGACTCATTGGAAAAGACTGTGATGCTGGGAGGGACTGGGGGCAGGAGGAGAAGGGGACGACAGAGGATGAGATGGCTGGATGGCATCACTGACTCGATGGACATGAGTTTAAGTGAACTCCGGGAGTTGGTGATGGACAGGGAGGCCTGGCGTGCTGCAATTCATGGAGTCGCAAAGAGTCGGACACGACTGAACTGAACTGAACTGATTCTTTTTTCAGAATCTTATGCTTTATGATATTATCCTTTCTTTTGTGTCACTTTAAGCGTACAGATTTGATAGTCTCCACCTGATAGCTTTATTAATTGATGCACTGTCACTCATAAGGATTTCTAGTATTTTATAATTTTGGGTTGTGAACTTCTCTTCATTGTGGATTTATCTATGGAAATCTTGTGTACCCTAGGTTGAAGAACTGTATCTCCAGAGAGGTTTTGCATTTTCTTCTGCCAGCTGTGAGGCCCTAAATAATTTATATCCTGTTCTCTCAATTTAGGAGTGCCTAGCCTAGATGGGTGGAGAAGGCAATGGCACCCCACTCCAGTACTCTTGCCTGGAAAATCCCATGGACAGAGGAGTCTGGTGGGCTGCAGTCCATGGGGTCACTAAGAGTCGGACACAACTGAGAGACTTCACTTTCACACACTGGAGAAGGAATTGGCAACCCACTCCAGTGTTCTTGCCTGGAGAATCCCAGGGACAGGGGAGCCTGGTGGGCTGCCGTCTCTGGGGTCGCATAGAGTCGGACACGACTTCAACTACTAAGTTGAAGCAACTTAGCAGCAGCAGCCTAGATGGGAGGGGAGTTCAGGTTAGAGTGGATACAGTGTATGTAAGGCTGAGTCCCTCTACTGTGCCCCTGAAACTGTCACACATTCCTAATTGGCTAAACTCCAGTATCAAATAAAAAGTTTAAGAATAGCAATAATAATAATAAACTTGAGTTCCTAGTCAACCGTTCATTTTCACAAAGTTTTTGTGCATCCTTCAAAAGTAAGGAATCCTTGCTTTGAAAACATTACAATAAAGAATAAAAGTCCTTCAGCTGAAAGGTTCTTTGTAAAGAAGTCCAGTTTGGCCACTTGGTAGAGGAAGAAATTATACCTCCAGCATCCAATGCCATTGGCAAGCTCCTAAGAAATTGAAATACAACCAGATTTTCACTTTATTTAAATAGCTAAAACAAAATCCTGAAGTTTCTAATCCTCTTATCTCTATGACTGGTCATAAAGACAAATTCTATAATTAAAACTCATCATACTTCTGGGCAATACTCCCACTTACGTTTTTATGAGGATTAAATGGGATTGTTCATGAATGGTATTTAGCACAGTGTCTGAAACTTAAGTACCCAATAAATGTTAGCTACTGGTTTACCATCTAATTCTCACTGAATCTTGTAATTAGGTATTCTTTCTGATACCTCCTATGACTGTCCCTCTTCTTCTTGCAGTGAATAACATCTTCCCTAATAATCTATCACATAATTCAAAGGTTTTATTCTCAATGCTTTAATCACTGAACTTCTTCTTTTCTACTGTTCCTTTGCCATTTATTGAATTTACTTGAAGAGAAGTACAAAAGTAGACTCAATGCTAAATTAAAGGACTGACAAACACTGGATATACTAGGAGTATAATAGCAGTATTATAACAGTCCTATTATACTCCTGAGTATAATACTATAATTCTGGCTATAATACAGCTTATTCCATTGGAAATGTCCAAGTATAATACTCGCTTTTATAATAAACTATTGTAGACTCATATTTGGCTAATAGCTCATCATGACCCTCATGTCTCACTGGGTCTAAACATGCCATTACCCTTCAATTATTTTTTTTTACCACTACGCCTTTCCTTCTGGTTGATCTGGAATAAATGTTTACATTATGTTTCACACAAAATAAAAGACTTCTTTTAGAGAACTGCTGCAGATGTCTATGAATCAGAACATCAAAAAGAAATCTTTCAAATATAAAGTTTCATCAGCTTGATATCACAATATTTTCTTTACAATAATGTGTAACTCTCAGCAACGATGCAGGGAATGTTATTGATTATGTGTGCATATTTTAAGTCAGTTAAAAAAAAGGTGTTGCTAAAATGTCCACATGTCTCAGAAGAGTGAAAACATAAATCATCTGAGTGTGTCAAGGGTTTTGTCTTCTTTTGGTGTTTTGCGATGATTTCTTTGAGTGATTCCTTAGGATAATTTTGTCAATGGCATCTTTGTAAATAAGGCCGCATGGGACAATAGAAAGACCCCTGGCCTGAGAATTAGGTGAGGTGGGTTCCAGCCTGCTAACTGCTGATCTTCTCTGGAGCCTTAGGCAATTGATGTGTTCCTTCTGAATGTCAGTTTCCTCCTTGTCCATGTTGACCTTTGTAGCTCTGATAGTCTAAGCAGGGCAGATTTTGCCAACCTTAGTTGCATCCTGGGATTTGAACATCTCTTCACAGCTCTGTGTTCATGCAGCGTCCACCCCAGTGAGGCATTTGGGGTGTTCTCCAAGTACACACACACACACACACACAAGCTCCTTCCCTTGGTAGACTACATCTGAAGGGTGTCTGTGTGGTACCCTTTTGATCCATAGCTGTGCTGTCTGTTCCTATGAGTCAAAAGAACAGTTTCTGGTGTCTTTCGTAGATGTGTGTCAGCTACGTGGAAATGCAACAGTAGCAACCTCTGTTAATAAATAACTGAAGAAAATGTCTCAGGGCTTCCTTGGTGGCTCAGTGCTGAAGAATCCACCTGTCAATGCAGGAGTTACAGGTTTGATCCCTAGTCCAGGAAGACCCCACATGCCGAGGAGCACCCAAGCCTGGGCGACACAACTGCTGAGCCTGTGCTTTAGAGGCAGGTGTCCACAATTACTGAGCCCATGAGCCTGGAGTCCAGGCACTGTGACAAGAGGAGCCACCACAATGAGACAACCAGGCACCGCAAAGAAGAGAAGCCACTGCCCTCCACAACTACAGAAAGCCTGTGCACAGCAACCAAGACCCAGTGCAGCCAAAAAATAAATAAAATTATAAAAAAAAGAAGGAAGAGAAAATATCTCAGTACTTTTGATGATGAAATGGCACAAGGTCCCCAAGATCATTTAGAAACCCTCCATCCACACACATCCCTCATTTTCCAGGTAAGAAAATATTGCTGCAGAAGGTTGGGTATAGAGTAAGACTGGAACCCAGATCACTTGTCTTGGAGAGAGTGGAATTTTCAATGAAGAATACTACTGCTTCCATATATACCACAGTGTCAATATGAGGGGTTATGCACCGCTATAAATAGAAAATATAAAAATATGTTCTCAAGGCTTTATGGTTGACAAGCAACTTACACCTCTATTATTTCAAATTGAACTTCACTGCAAAGAAAGATTTGAAAGGGTGAAGTGATTTACCCAATGTCACTTAGCCAGGCAGTGAAAGAGTCAGCTTTGGAGGCCAACTCCTCTGATCCAGGTCTTATATGTTTCCTGGACTTAGCCCTGCCTTCCATCAAACAGGCTGATTACCAAGGAATGAAGTAGATCTTTCCACTGCCTCTGGCAGCTGAGGGATCAACCTGAAAAAGGTTGGTCCAGTTGGCAAAATACTCCAAGATATTCACGTTCTAATCTACCAAGATCAACACTATAATTAAGTTTACTTTTAGGAAACTTCTGAACAGGAAATCAATCAGAAACCAGATATTCCAGCTGATTCTTTTTTTTCTTTTTTCTTTTCCTTTTTGGATTCTCTGAAACGGTTCATTTCTAAACATTCAATCATATTAATATGCAATTACATGAATGGGTGTTCACACAGACAAAATCACTAGATAAGCTATTTTTTGATCCAAATATTTTCATCAGATAATATTAAAATTTCTTACAATAAGGAGCTAGGGCATAGTGGTCACGCAAGAGGGCTCTCGTGGGCACATCAGGATTCAAACCATGGCCCTGTCACCTCGTCAGTTCTCCTCTGTGTAGCGAGATAAAGTTGTAGCACATACATCGTAAAGTCATTAAGAGAACTAAATGTGGTAATACCTATATAGGGCTTGAAATTGTACCAAGCACACAATAAGTGCTAGGTATTATTATTGTTATTTATATAATAGGGGTGTCATATTATTCTCATTTTACAAACTGAGATTCAAAGAGGTCAGTGATTTTCCTAAAGTTGCAAAGTTTTAAGTGGCTTCATGGAAATTTATTTGCTAAAATCTCATTAAACTCTAATTTGAAAAGATACAGGCACCCCAATGTTCATAGCAGCACTATTTACAATGGCCAAGATAAGGAAGCAACCCAAGGGCCCATGAACAGGCAAATGGATAAAGATTGTGGTGTATATGTATAAGGGGCTTCCCTGGTGGCTCAGACGGTAAAGAATCTGCCTGCAATGCAGGAGACCCAGGTTCAATCCCTGGATCGGGACAATCCCCTGGAGAAGGGAATGGCATCCACTCCAGTATTCTTACCTGGAGAATTCCATGGGTTGAGGAACCTGGCAGGCTACAGTCCATGGAGTCTTAAAGAGTCAGACATGACTGAGTGACTTTTTTATATATATATATATAGTGGAATGTTATGCAGCCATGAAAAATGAGATCCTGCCATTTGTAGCAACATGGATGGGCCTAAAGAATATCATGCTTAATGAAATGCCAGACAGAGAATGACAAATACTATATAATATCACAATATCACTTGTATGTGGAATCTAAAAAATACAACAAACTAGTGAATAAAACAAAAACAAAGTAGACCCACAGATATAGAGAAAAAATTACTGGTTACCAGCTGCAGGGCAGTGGGGAACAGAGAGGAGATAGAATGGGAGGTTTAAACTATTGTATATAAGATAGATTCAAGGATGTATTGTACAATGCAGGGAATATAATCCATATTTTGTAAGAACTAAATGGAAAGTTACCTTTAAAATTGCATAAAATTTCGTTTAAATTATACAAATAAAGATTTTAAAATAAGAATTAAAAAACAAGAACAATATAGAGACATCTCTGATGGTCCAGTGGTTAAGAACCCACTTTGCAATGCAAGCGATGTGGGTTCAATCCCTGGTTGAGGAACTAAGACCCCACATACCGCAAGACAACGAAGCCTGTGAGCCACAACTAGAGAGCCTGATTGCCACAATGAAAGATCCTGCATGCTGCAACTAAGACCCAAAGCAGTCAAAGAAATAAATAAATATGTTTCTAAAATAAAAATACAAATGAACATAAATGCAAAACAGAAATAGATTCACACACAAAGAAAACAAACTAGTGGTTGCCAAAGGGGAGAAGGATGAGGGAGGAACAAATCAGAGGTAAGGGATTAAGAGACACAAACTACTATGTACAAAATACATAAGCAATGAGAAAACATGGTATAGCATGGGGAATTATAGACATTATCTTGTAATAACTTTTTTATACGGAAATTCTTTATTTTCTAACTTCTTTTACACAATGGTTGAGCGTTAAATCTTAGAGTTGATTTAACATCCGTATAATTAATTTTAGACTATATTTCATGGATATGACCTCAGGTAAAAATACTGGATTAGTATGCTGTAGTGATTACCTGAAAATAATGTAATATTATAAATCAATTATACTTCAGGAAAAAATAAAAATATTTTGAAAACTTCTTAAAGATGACTTCATGTCAAGCTTAGAGTAAAAACAAGAATAGGAAAGAGAAGAGGAGGAATGACAGACTGGCTGGTTGGGAGGGACCCTGAAGGACCGCACGACAGAGCCCCGAACTAAACGTTGTCAACATTATACTTTTGCTATACTTGTAAGTGACCAGTCTATACCACCCTGCTTTACCTGAAGTAGCTTGGTTTTCTCTCAAAGCATGATGACCACAGAAGAATTAGATCACACAGAACAACACATTTGTTAAGACAGCCCCTAAACTATGGTTTTTCCAGTGGTCATATATGGATGTGAGAGTTGGACTGTGAAGAAGGCTGAGTGCCGAAGAATTGATGCTTTTGAGCTATGGTGTTGGAGAAGACTCTTGAGAGTCCCTTGGACTGCAAGGAGATCCAACCAGTCCATTCTGATTGAGATCAGCCCTGGGTGTTCTTTGGAAGGAATGATGCTACAGCTGAAACTCCAGTACTTTGGGCACCTCATGCGAAGAGTTGACTCATTGGAGGAGACTCTGATGCTGGGAGGGATTGGGGGCACAAGGAAGAGGGGACCACAGAGGATGAGATGGCTGGATGCCATCACCGGCTCAATGGACGTGAGTCTGAGTGAACTCCGGGAGATGGTGATGGACACGGAGGCCTGGCGTGCTGCGATTCATGGGGTCACAGAGAGTCGGACATGACCAAGCAACTGAACTGAATTGAACTGAACTGAAGCAAAAAGTTCAGTTGTATCTAGGTCTCTACCGTGTGACATAAATCTGTTTAAATTTGAGAGTATATCAGTCATGTGAGCACAGACTTCTTTTCTTAAGAGTTAAGAATACTCTTAGCTAAGCGAATTTTCTTAGCTAAGAAAAAAAAAAAAAAGTCCACTGAATTATCAGGTAACTAAGTGACCTGTGGCATTGCTGTTGTTTTAATTTCCAATCCACCTTGGACTGGTCAATACCTTGTTCAACAAGTCTACCGTCACCAGTGTAACAGCAACGTACTATAGTAGCACTGAAGCCCTTATTCTCAATTTTCTGTTCTTATCTCTTTACAGAGCAGTAAGAAACAGTTTGCAGACTGGCACATACTTCTCACATTTTGTGAAGCCTCGGCACAAATAAAAGGATATTTACTGTCAACTTCATGAGAAAATCAAAAGTGATTCCAGGATCAATTTGAAGGCTCCATGTCATTTAAAAAGAACCAGGCTTTTATTATTATTATATTATCCCATTTTGCCAGCCACAGGTCGTTGGTCTCTATCCTCAGGCTTGTCTAATGGCCGCAAGCTCTCTGAGCCCCAGGCATCACCTCATCGCCCAACGTTATCCAAAGCAGGAAGGGAAGAATAAGGACAAAAGTGCTTTCTCCTCACCTGGCTCTGTATTCACTCAAACAGGAATATCTTGTCTAGAAGAGCCCCAAAGGTCCCCCAACTCATTCAGACCTGCTCTTATACCCAATATGCAAAGAAGAATGGGAGCTCTGTGGTTGAATGAGGCCAACAAGGATGCAATCCCTTGAAGCTCCAGAGCACATTGCCATTTGAACAAAACCAGAGACTTTGGCAAGGAGGGGGTTTCCTTGGTGCCTTAAGTTAAGGAATCTGCTCACAATGCAGGAGACCCAGGTTCAATCCCTGGGTTGAGAAGATCCCCTAGAGAAGGGGAACCTGGGAATACTGGAATACCCACTCCAGTATTCTTGCCTGGAGATCCCATGGACAGAGGAGGCTGGTGGGCTACTGCCCATGGGAACACAAAGAGTCAGACATGACTGAGCGACTAACTTTTCATTTTGACACGGAAGAACCAGGAAGGACTGTTAGGTGAGAAAAGACGTATCTGCCACAGACATCTTCTGCTCAGACCATGTGAGGCTTAAAGATATCTGTCCTTGGGGAAAATGTGACATTCTGCAAGGATAAAGGAGGCACTCAAATTCTTTAATGTGATATACTCTTCTTTATCCACAAAAAATTTCTGGAATTCAGAAAGAACCAGAAGGCAGATCTCCCATCCATTACCTCCTGAGCACATTTTTTTTAACTTTGTAAGTCTCCTTTTCCCTGTTTTTAAAAGGGGTGGGACTTCCCTGGTGGTCCAGTGGCTAAGACTCCACACTCCCAAAGCAGAAGGCCCAGGTTCCATCCCTGGTCAGGGAACTAGATGCCACTTGCTGCAACTAAGAAGTCACATTCTGCAGCCAAGCGACCCCACATACCACAGCAAAGATCAAAGATCCTACATGCCACAAACACGGCCCCATTCAGCCAAATACAAAAATAAGTCTTTTTAATAAATTAAAAAATAGTAAATGAATGGGGCTTAAAACAGGACTTTCATCAGGAATGTGCTATGAGGATTTTAAAAGTTAATAGAAAGCACTTACGTGCTTGGCGTGGATTTGTTGTTGTTCATTTGCTAGGTTGTGTCCTAGCAAGACTCTTTACAACTCCATAGACTGTAGGCTGCCAGGCTCCTCTGTCCTCCACTATCTCCCAGAGTTTGCTCAGATTCATGTCCATTGAGTCAGTGATGCTATCTAACCATCTCATCTTCTGCAGCCCCCTTCTCCTATTGCCTTCAGTCTTTCCCAGTATCAGGGTCTTTTTCTAAAGAGTTGGCTTTATTGCATCAGGTGGCCAAAGTACTGTAGCTTCAGCTTCAGCATCAGTCCTTCCAATGAATATTCAGGGTTGATTTCCTTTAGGATGGACTGGTTTGATCTCCTTGCAGTCCAAGGGCCTCTCAAGAGTCTTCTCCAACACCACAATTTGAATGTATCAATTCTTCGGCACTCTGCCTTCTTTGTGGTCCAGCTCTTTAGGGACGTCCCTAGTGGATCAGACGGTAAAGCATCTGCCTACAGTGTGGGAGACCTGGATTTGATCCCTGGGTTGGGAAGATCCTCTGTAGAAGGAAATGGCTACACATTTCAGTACTCTTGCCTGGAAAATCCCATGGATGGAGGAGCCTGGTAGGCTACAGTCCATGGGCTTGCAAAGAGTCGGACACGACTGAGTGACTAAATTAAACTAACTTTCTTTAGGGCTTGGCATGGTGCAAGCCCTAAATAAACCTCACCCTACTCTTATTGCTAACTGGTTATGAAGAGAAATTTTGAGTTTCTACATAACCCAGGGTCACTGTTAGAAAATTATGAGAGCTAAACCGTTTGAAGATGCCTAGGGCAGTTTCCGGGGCTCATTTCACCACACAATAAGGGAGGACTGATCATGTAGAGAAAAATTTTACAGGCAACACATGTGACTTCTGAAAGAAGAATGTCAAGGCACTCACTCCGAACCAGTGGAGACTCAGGAGACCTAAATCTGTTTCAGAGTCCAGCAAATCCCAGCATGACATTGTGGACCTTTATGGAGCCTTGCTTCCCCTAAGTCACTTCGGGGGCTTAGTTGAAGACACAAGTTGCTGTCGAACACCAGAACTGAGGTCTGCCCTTAGAGGTGGTGCTGAGGTGGTGACGCTGCACTGTCTACTTGCCAAGGAGCTATGCCAGGAAGCAAGAAACTCTGGAATGACCCAGAGGACCTTTCAAAAGCTGCTAACAGGAGCAAGTGGGAGTTTACCACAGCCAGGAGAACATGCTGCTGGGAGTCACTGAATGCAGCCACGTAGGGAGGAAGGGGCACCTGGAGCTGGGCCACTGGCCTTTCCTGCCACTGAGGGTCAGGAACCACAAAAGCTGTTGCCATAATAGCAATTTCTAAAAGACAGTTTTGGAAACTGCCAATGGAACCAATTCTCATTATTCGAAGCAACTGATTCCTGGGTCAGAACTGGGAGATCATACTGCTCAGAAACTGTGGCCCTCCTTAGCATCAGTTCAGGGATCAAAGTGCTGGTAACTGAGTAGCAAACTGTTGAGGGGAACACATGAGCTCAGAGTCAAAAAGACCTGGATGTGAGTTCTGGGATTTCCATTCTGTGACCTTGGGTAAGTCCCTTAATCCTCTGAGCTTCAAAGTATTTAATGGGTTCAGTTCAGTTCAGTTCAGTTCAGTCGCTCAGTCGTGTCCGACTCTTCACGACCCTATGAATCGCAGCACGCCAGGCCTCCCTGTCCATCACCAACTCCTGGAGTTCACTCAAACTCGGGTCCATCGAGTCGGTGATGCCATCCAGCCATCTCATCCTCTGTCGTCCCCTTCTCCTCCTGCCCCCAATCCATCCTAGCATCAGAGTCTTTTCCAATGAGTCAACTCTTCACATGAGGTGGCCAAAGTACTGGAGTTTCAGCTTTAGCATCATTCCTTGGTTAATATATATATAAATGCTTTATAACATAGAAAGTATCAGGAAATTAAAAAAACGTTATAATCATTTTTTTTTTCAGTATGTTCTTCAATGAAGAGAAAAATTAACAATTTTGCACAAGAAAAAAACTGAAGGGAATAGAGCCCTGGAAAACATGAGTGGGGGCCCAAGCCCATTTCAGAGACCCTTAACAGGAACCTAGTTGAAAGTTCAGATGAGGTTTGGAGAATGAGAGCCTCACTAATGACTCGGATCAGATTCGAATTTGTGATTTCAAGTCCTCAAGCCTCTCGTAGATTTGGTACAAGTTTTCAGTTGCTTAATGAGGCCTGAAATCCCATTTTGTTTCCCACGAAAAAACACCTGAAAGTTTCCTGAAGAGGGTTTTTTACAAAAAAAAAAGTTAAGCATAACATATCTGTGGGTGATCTTCTGTAAATATTTGTTGTTGTTATTTAGTCCATAAGTTGTGTCCAACTCTTTGCAACCCCATGGACTGTATAGCCCACCAGGCTCCTCTGTCCATGGGACTTCCTAGGCAAGAATACTGGAGTGGGTCCCTTCCAAAGTCCCTTGGGGAAACAAGAAGGCAGCAATGTAGATGAGAGAGGACCCGTTAGAGGGTGTGATTTCAGCCGCTTTGCTGACTCAGGACGCCCTTTAGAGACGTGCAGACTGGGCTTCCGTGGGGGCAGCCGTGCTCTCAACCCCTCGCCATCACCTGCACACATCCAAGCAGCAACATGACCCACTTGCCTCCCTTGCCTTGGGCACGGTCTTCTGTTCTGGCAACTGGTGGTGCTTCTGAGAGACTCCATCTGCCTATCCACTTTGAGTTTCCATTGAACTGACATCTGGGATTCAAAACTTTTCAGTCTACTGTCAACAGAGCCTTTCTTTTAAAAAGAGAGAGGGAAAGAAGAAAAAAAAAACCTCTCAAGAAGTGAAAGAATCCAAACACTATCTAAAACAAAACAGAGAAACAGCATTCTTTCTGTCTTGTTTTTTAAATAGAGTTTTCCACACCCCCACGTGTTTATGCTATAATTAGAAAGTGTGTTGTAGAGAGGGTGTTTTGATCACCCTCTAAAAATCTTGTTTTTGAAATACTGACTTTACCATATGATATTAATTTGGGGAAAGAGAAATAACAGGAAAGCAGCTATAGCACCGAGAATTCTACAAGGCAGTGCTATGGAGTAGCAGAGGCAAAAATAGTAATAGGGACTTCCCTGGTGGTCCAGTGGTTAAGACTTCACCTTCCAATCCAGAGGATGTGGGTTCCATCCCTGGTCAGGAAGCTAAGATCCCAAGTGCCTTGTGGCTAAAAAAAACAAAACATAAAACAGGAGCAATGTTGTAACAAAGTCAATGAAGATTTTAATAATAATAATACTGATGTATATTAATGTTTTCAAGCATGAAAGTGATGAGAGTCTTAACTTCAAGTCCACATTGACTCTTCTCTAGACTATTGCAATAGACTGACTTGATTATCCCATTCTTTCTCTTCTTTGATTCAATCTCCAGAGATCATTGTCCTGAATCCAAGGCCTGCTCAGGCCCTTGCTCTAGTCAGAACTGGTTTAGTAGATACTCAGCACCTACATACAGGACTAAGGACTGCCCCCAGATTTGGAATCCAAGCCACCTTCAGTCATTTTCTGCAGGGTTGATACTGCCTGTCCCCAGGATGGGTTTGAAAATGTTTGAGAATTCTTTTTATTGGTCAAAATGCCATGGAGCACTGATGACTTTTAGAAGACACACACTCCCTAAGAAAGCAAAGACCCATTCACCCCCTAAAACCAGTAGCACACCCACTGAGAAACTTTGAACCTAACTTTTCAACTTTTCGTAACTTGATTTTCTACTCCATCCTCTGTCATATCCAACTTGGCAGCCACCTTGACTAGTCCTATCTCTAACCTCCATTCATGTGCTCACACTGGTCTCTAGTCTGAAATGTCCTTCCTGACTCACTGATCTTTGTCATTCTCAGTCCTTCAAAACTCAGAATAAACCATCCCCATCCTCCAATCAACATTCATTTCTCCATTTTTGTGGTCCTGTATCACTTTGCTTATACCTCTACGCTTACTATATTCTGCCTTGCATTATTGCCATTGTTATTACTTTTATCTCCACTACCAAATAATATATTTCTGGAGGGCAGGACTTGCCTTATTCAGCTTTATATACCTGGAACACTGAACTCTCAGTGCCTGGTACTTAGCAGATTTGTCGAATTCATTTGAATTATGCTCATGATTTGAAAATATATTTTTCTCTCAAATGTATGTGTATGTGAGGACATTCTAAATTTTTTTTTGCTACTAGTGGATTTAATATGTAAAGTCTTATTTTAATGGGGCTTCCCAGGTGTCCCTAGTGGTAAAGAATCTGCTTGCCAATGCAGGAGACATAAGAGATGTAAGATGTTAGAGACATAAGAGTTCGATCCCTGGGTCAGGAAGATCCCTGGAGGAGGAAATGGCACCCAACTCCAGTGTTCTTGCCTGAGTAATCCCGTGGACAGAGGAGCCTGGCAGCTACAGTCAATGGGGTCACAAAGAGTCAGACACGACTGAGGGTCTGAGCACGACAAACAACAACAAATTTTATTAGTTCTTCCTAGGAGAAAAACTGTTGGAATAAATTGAAAAAGAAAAATGGTTGGTTTCCTGTCCTTGTAATTGAGACAGGGTTTCAAAAGAAAAAGCCAAAAGGATTTAGTCTTTCAAAAGTCACAAGCAAAAGGAAAATGTAATTTTTTTGTGTTACTCACTGAGATCTTTGTGTACACATACCTCCTCAGATGACTAAACTTTACAAATTTCACTTGACTTTACTTCAACTTTCCAAAAAAAAAAACTTTTTAAGTAACCTTTGGATTGGGATGAAACGTGGAAAATTTCAACTCAAAGTCAGATATTTGTTTTTTTTCCCCCCTAGGAAGCTGTGTGCAAATAAAAACAAGGTTTGGCAGGAGCATTTTATAAACCACCTTTACCCTAGGATGGGTCACTGCCAGTGCCATATTTGTTGATGAGACATTTGGCAAAAGGCCTGCTGCAGAAATACCGTCTTTGACTTGATTTTGCTGCAGATTTCATCTGTGAAGATTTTCTTTTCCAGTTACAAAGTTCCCCCAGGAGGACGTAGCTTCTTTTTGGAAGCCTGTGAAGTGTTGGCAAGTCTTGCCCTGTTTACCATGGAAACTTGTACTTGGATAGAATTACAGTGTGTGACCTGGTACAAGCAGAGACGGATGTCTGATGCCCGCCATTTTCTCTTCATATTGATTTGAATTTTATAAACCACAGAACCAGATCAAATGACTTTGATCTTTCCTGTTCATTCGTTCATGGTGGCATACAGTCATACTCATATAGACTTGAAAATAGATTGGCAGATAACAGAACATATGTTACTATTAAAATGTATAGGTTTGGTTCTAGTTAATCTACAGATTGCTCTGCTAAGTCGATTCAGTCATGTCCGACCCTTTGCGACCCTATGGACTGTAGTCTGCCAGTGTCCATGGGATTCTCCAGGCCAGAATACTAGAGTGGGTAGCCTATCCCTTCTCCAGTGGATCTTCCTGAGCCAGGAATCAAACCAGGGTCTCCTGCATTGCAGGCGGATTCTGTACCAGCTGAGCTACAGGGAAGCCATTTCACTGTAAACTACAGAGGGTTGCCTGAAAAAAGAGTAGTCCATTTGTAAGCATGGATAATTTAATATCGACTTGTCCATTTTTTTTTTCCTTAGGAAGTTCTAAAATACCATATGGCTTTGAAATTGCATTGATGGGCTAATTTTTTTTAAATGAGAAAGAAAATGAAAAGAACTAGCCTTGCCTATAAATAGGTATTCTGCTTTCCTCTAAGTGACAGTTTAAAATATCTGGCCCAGAATTGAGTAAAAAAAAATTATTTTTATGTCTTTGGGAAATAGTTAACAGTATAGCTCAGGACCTCATCACTTCTTGCCTGGATTACTATAACAATTCTAACTTGATTCCACATCACAGTTATCATACCCTATTCTCAATCTATTTGCCACACTCCTACTGGCACTGTCTTTCAAAAAACAGATCTGATCACCCCAATCCAATGGTTAAAACCCTTAAAAGGCTTTAGGAATACTTTTAGGAGAGAATGCCAAATTAGTGTGGCATACAAAGCTCTTTCCTAGTCTTCCATTTGCCGCACACTATTCTTACTCAATATTCCACTGTATACATGTTACTCGCCTGAATTTTCACTCAGCTGTGCCTCTCTACCATTGAACCAGCTGCTCCCAAACATATAATGTCACTACAGTAACTCCCTGTTCTTTCCATGGCTTGCTCCTACTCAGCTTACAGCTCATAGGCCACTTTCTCCAAAAACCAACACAAATTCTCTCGTCCAGCAAGGGTGACCTCCACAAGAGTTTTAGTAACACTTGCTCATATCTTCAGGATGACCAACAGCTAGCACACAGCACTGCATTTTAATGACATGGAAGTCCCAAGAGACCACAGTTTATCCTGAGTTTAACAAATATCCCAGCAGGTAGATGGTAGTCAATGAAAACTGATCAAATTATGAGCAAAAGGATGAATGAAGGAATACAATTTAGGGGTTTACATTACACTTGTTTTTCTGGTTATACTTGGAGACACTGAAATCTTGAATTTGCTATTTTGAATGGATCTCAATTATCAGAAATTATTTTTTGTTTTTACCGTTTGAGAAAACAAAGTAAATTTAAGAACCAAGTTGACCTCAAAGAAAGTTTAGGTGAGCTGAAAAGGGTTAAAGAATGCTCTTTTCATGGTTAGCACTGCCATGACTCAATGTCTCAGGAAGCATCTGAAGCATGTAGCAACTCCAAAGCCCTGGATGCTGAAAAACTGATCAATGTGCTTGTTCCTTGCCCATCTACCAGTCCCCACATGCCTGAGGGAAAGTCTCCCCCTCATCATTTTCTAAGGAACAGACTTAAGTATGCTCTGACAGGAGATGAAGATCTGCTTGTGCGACAGTTTATTAAGATTAATGGCAGGGACTCCCCTGGTGGTCCAGTGGCTAAGACTCCATGCTCCCAACACATGGGGCCCTGGTTCCATCCCTGGTCAGGGAACTAGATCCCACATGCTACAGCTAAAACCCAGTGCAACCAAATAAATAAATAAATACAAGAGAGAAAGAAAAAAAAAAAAAGATTGATGGCAGAGATCCAAAGTGATGTAACCTAACCTACCCTGCTGGATTAATAGATGTCATCAGCCTTAACAAGACCAGAGAGAATTCCCCTCTCTTCTGTGACACCGAGGGTCACTTTGCTGTTCATTGTAGTCCACCTGAGGAAGCCAAGTACAAGTTGCGCAAAGTGAGAAAGACCTTTGTGGACACAAAAGGAATCCCTCATCTGGCAACTCATGATGCTCATACCACCTACCTCCCTGATTCCTCATCAAAGTGAATAACACCGTTCAGACTGATTTGGAGACAAACAAGATTTACCCATTCCACCAGTATATGGTGACCAGAGGTGCTAACCTGGGAAGAATTGGTGTGATCACCAACAGAAAGAGACCTCCTGGTTCCTTTGATATGGTTCATGTGAAAGATGCCAAAGGCAACAGCTTTGCCATCCGGTTCACTAACATTTTTGTTATTGGCAAAGGCAACAAACCACAGACATCTCTTCCCCAAGGAAAAGGGATCCATCCCACCATTGCTGGATGAGAGAAATAAAAGACTGGCAGTCAACAGTGAAGTGATCTCTAGGTTATGTGATTGGAAAGATCTTTATATTTAATTGAAGGTAATATGGCATGATTTGAAAATATGTGGGTTATTTTCAAATGTCTTTGGATAATTGATTTCTAACATAATTCCACAGTGGAAAGAGAACAGACTCTATATGACTACAATACCTTTAGACCATGAAATTTTTGCAACTTGTTTTATGTCTCTGGATATGTCTCCCAGCTTACAGTCTATGGAAACTTGAATAGAATTTGTATCCTGCTGTTGTGTGAAAGTTGTATAAATCTTAGTTATGTTGAATTGGTTCTTTTCAGGTCTACTATATCCTTCTACTTCTCTGTATATTTATTCTATTAATTTTTGAGTTTGATATTGAAACTAAAACTAAAAATTTATCTACTTAAAAATTAATTGTACTATATAGTGGAACTATATGTAACCTTGTCCTGCATTTTCCAAGTCTCCTGTAAATGTGTTACCACATTTTCACAATTAAAAAAAATTAAAAATAAAATAAAATGGAGAACCAGCAGGGACATGCTGTGTGGCAAGGGGAATTCTGTTCAGTATTATATAACAACCTAAATGGGGAAAGAATTTGAAAGAGAATAGATACATGTATATGTATAACTGAATCACTTTGTTGTACAGCTGAAACTAACACAGCATTGTTAATAAACTCTACTCCAATACAAAATAAAAAGTTGGGACTTCAAAAAAAGATAATGTGGCGTGACTAATTATTAATACAATCATCATTCAAATGATTTTGTGACCCTTTTCAGTGTGTATATTATATTGACCACCCCAAGCATCTAAAATAAAGATGCCAACTTTAGTTTGTAACCAGTAAAGAGCCTTTAATTATTCCATAAACTTTCAGGATAAAATTATTTTAAACTCACTTCAATACAAAACATTTAACATAAGTGATCTTCTTTAGAATTGTTGGTAAAAAGTATTTTATTAACTTGAACTAGCCAGAGGGTTTACAAATCCCCCTCAGATTTGAAACAATCTGTTTGCAGGATTTGTGACTTTTCCATTTGTTTTCCTTCATTCCTGCATGTATATTGATGGTTCAAAAGCCCAGTCTTTAATTCCAGTGGCAATAAATTCAACTTTAGTCTGAATTTGTATTTCCTGACATCTTCCATCCAGTCTCCAAGAGATAAAAACAGTGCTTGAAATTTAGCCTTCTATGTAGAAGAAAGTCTATAGTGTGATATGAAGTGCAACAGAATCTCTAACCCCCAAAATGCTTCCCTTCCCACCCCCTGCCCTTATCAGTAAATATCTGAAACTGCTATATCAAACAGAAACATGTAACAAGAGAGAATAGTCTTAGGATGTCAAAGGGAATTATCCACTGATTTAAATTCACTCTGCCTATTATGTTTCGGAGAAGGCAATGGCACCCCACTCCAGTACTCTTGCCTGGAAAATCCCATGGATGGAGGAGCCTGGTAGGCTGCAGTCCATGGGGTCACAAAGAGATGGACACAACTGAGAGACTTCACTTTCACTTTTCATTTTCATGCATTGGAGAAGGAAATGGCAACCCACTCCAGTGTTCTTGCCTGGAGAATCCCAGGGACAGGGGAGCCTAGTGGGCTGCCGTCTATGGGGTCGCACAGAGTCGGACATGACTGAAGCGACTTAGCAGCAGCATTATGTTTCCCTTTGTGCCTTATTTGCCAGGAAGCTCAGAGTCAAATTTATTATTCAGTTGTAGTATTATCAGTCCTGGGTGTTCATTGGAAGGACTGATGTTGAAGCTGAAACTCCAATACTTTGGCCACCTGATGCGAAGAGCTGACTCATTTGAAAAGACCCCGATGCTGGGAAAGATTGAAGGCAGGAGGAGAAGGGGACAACAGAGGATGAGATGCTTGGATGGCATCATCGACTCAATGGACATGAGTTTGGGTGAACACCGGGAGTTGGTGATGGACAGGGAGACCTGGCGTGCTGTAGTTCATGGGGTTGCAAAGAGTCGGACACAACTGAGCGACTGAACTGAACTGAAGACTTTTCTACTTCCTGCTTCAGTTAGAAGGCCCATCCCTTTTTCAAAATTTTAAGGACAATATGTGGCCCCCCAGTGTCACATGTTGAAGTCCTAATCCCCCAGTGTGTCTGTATTTGGAAATAGGGTGCTCCATGGATATAATTAAGGTTCGGTTCAGTTCAGTTCAGTTCAGCCACTCAGTCATGTCCAACTCTGCAACCCCATGGACTGCAGTATGCCAGGCTTCCCTGTCCATCACCAATTCCCAGAGCTTCCTCAAACTCATGTCCATCGAGTCAGTGATGCCATCCAACCATCTCATTCTCTATCATCTCCCTCCCCTCCTGCCTTCAATTTTCCAAGTATCAGGGTCTTTTCTAATGAATTGGTTCTTCACATCAGGTGGCCAAAGTATTGGAGCTTCAGCTTTAGCATCAGTCCATCCAGTGAATACTCAGGACTGATTTTCTTTAGGATGGATTTGTTTGAACTTTCTGCAGTCCAAGGGATTCTCAAGAGTCTTCTCCAACACCACAGTTCAAAAGCACCTGTTCTTCAGCACTCAGCCTTCTTTATGGTCCAATTCTCACATCCATACATGACTACTGGAAAAACCATTGCTTTGACTAGATAGACCTTTGTCAGCAAAGTAATATCTCTGCTTTTTAATTTGCTATCTAGGTTAGTCATAGCTTTTCTTCCAAGGACCAAGCGTCTTTTAATTTCATGGCTACAGTCACCATCTGCAGTGATTTTTGGATCCCAAGAAAATAAAGTCTGTCACTGTTTCTATTGTTTCCCCATCTATTTGCCATGAAGTGATGGGCCCGGATGCATGTCCCTTGTTGTAATTAACGTCACATGATATTATAAGGGTGGGGCCCTGATCCTATAGGATCAGTGTCCTTACAAGAAGAGACACTAGAGAGATGGCTACTCTCCTTCCCTTTATAACTCTCTCTGCACACACAGCAAGAAAAAGCTATATGAGAACACTGTAAGAAGCCAGCCAGAAAGAGAACTCTCACCAGAAACCAAATGAGCTAGAACCCTGATCATGGACTTCCAGCCTCTAGAACCATAAGAAAATTTCTGTTGATTAAGCCACCTAGTCTACAGTATACTCAAGATGACTATCATGTCTGTGATGCCTGCATGGTGACTGCAGCCATGAAATTAAAAGACGCTTAGTCCTTGGAAGAAAAGTTATGACCAACCTAGATAGCATATTGAAAAGCAGAGACATTACTTTGCCAACAAAGGTCTGTGAAGTCAAGGCTATGGTTTTTCTAGTGGTCATGTATGGATGTGAGAGTTGGACTGTGAAGAAGGCTGAGCACCGAAGAATTGATGCTTTTGAACTGTGATGTTGGAGAAGACTCTTGAGAGTCCCTTGGACTGCAAGGAGATCCAACCAGACCATTCTGAAGGAGATCAGCCCTGGGATTTCTTTGGAAGGGACGATGCTAAAGCTGAAACTCCAGTACTTTGGCCACCTCATGCGAAGAGTTGACTCATTGGAAAAGACTCTGATGCTGGGAGGGATTGGGGGCAGAAGGAGAAGGGGACGACAGAGGATGAGATGGCTGGATGGCATCACTGACTCGATGGACGTGAGTCTGAGTGAACTCCGGGAGTTGGTGATGGACAGAGAGGCCTGGCGTGCTGCGATTCATGGGGTCGCAAAGAGTCGGACACGACTGAGCGACTGAACTGAACTGATTCTCTTTTTATCTGACTCTTCACTGTTCACCTGGAACCCTGTCTCTCATTCCTGGTCACCATAAACTCTGCTGGGCTGCATCTCCCATCATCCATCTACCAGTCATGAAAACTTCGAAAAAAAAAAATATTTCATAAACTGAATGAAATTAAGGATAGTAACTCAGCACAGTAATTTGGGGTCTACCCACAAACCATACTCGCAAACTTAAAGTCAACCTGGTTTATTATTTTTCTAGAGTCCTTCTATAACTTTGCAAAAAGCAATATGACCTTTTTTTTTCTTATAGTGTCCAGTTTTATAAGTAATGTTTGTGTAAAACTAGCAAAATTGACAAGTATGATACTATGGCTTGATCTCATGGGATGGTGTATTACTCCTATCCTATTTTCTTTTCATGTTTTCCTGTGCTTTTTTTTCCCCTAATTTTTAATATGATCCACCACCTAGCCTCACTCCACCATTCTCAAGATTTTCCCTCCTAACAAAGTCAGCAAATGATATCAGCATTGCCTGTATCTTTGATATCATTCAACTTAATCTGTGAAAACTGTTTTCTTCTCCTAAGACATACTCCAGATAGCCTGTAAGCCTTATGAACTGCAATCTCTTCTAAGGGAAGTACACATGTTTAGAGCATAGCAAGGCTAGTAGTATTCAACTAATAGTTTTTGTGCCAAAAAAAAAAAAAAATCATTAAGATAACAAGTTTCCACTACAGCTCACATGCTTAAAACTTTCTTTGAAAATTCTCCTTAGGGCTTCCCTGTTGGCTCAGTGGTAAAGAATCTGCCTCCAACATAGGAAATATGGGTTCAATCCCTGATCTGGGAAGATCCCACATGCCTCAAGGCAATTAAGCCCAAGTGCCACAACTACTGAACCTGTGCTCTAGAGCCGTGGAACTGCAATTGCTGAAGCCTGAGCACACTAGAGCCTGTGCTCTGCAACAAGAGAAGCCACCACAATGAGAAGCCTGTGCACTGGGACTAGAGAATAGCCCCCACTCACAACTAGAGGAAAGTCCAAGCAGCAATCAAGACTGAGCAGAGCCAAAACTAAATAAAGAAAAAAAATTTTTTTTCATTATCTCTATAAGTTAAAATATTTTGTATTTGTACTGAATAAAAATTTGTATTACTGGAATATTTGAGGAAAATCCACTTAGACATTTTTTCTTCCTTAGGTGACGAAGTAAAGAAATAACATTTATGTGTTCAAAATTGTATTTGGTCATTTTTACAAAAGTGGTGGAACTTTGTTGATTTCTGTGTGGATAGACTTCAGTGTGAGATAATTTTAATGAAAAACAGGAAAAATAATAAGCTGAAGTTAAATGTGATTTGGAAATATTTTATGAGCAACTAAGAAAAATTCTTACAGCTCTCTCAGATACACTTGTCAAGATTAACCTCCTGGGCATTTAGACACTGAATAAAGTTAATTGACTCAAGATGTAATACTGACTAACTAGAGAATGACCATTTCCACTTAGCTGCCAAGCATGGATATTAAGTGTTCCTCTATACAGGGTACTGGGCTTCCTAGGTGGTGCCAATGGTAAAGAACCGGCCTGCCAATGCAGGAGACATAAGAGATGCAAGTTTGATCCCTGGGTCAGGTAGATCCCCTGCAGGAGGGCATGGCGACCAATTCCGGCATTCTTGCCTGGAGAATCCCATGGACAGTGGAACCTGGTGGGCTACAGTCAATAGGGTTGCAAACAGACAGGACTGAAGTGATTTAGCATGCAAATGGGGTACTAAAAAGACTATTGTTCAGGAGAGTGAGCACAGATCTCACTTCTTGAAGAATTAAAGTACTTAGTGTTTTCTAGAAATGCCTTGAAAGAACTTACCAGGCCTGACACGCATGGTGTTCCAAGGACTCCCACATACAGATCTTGCTAGTTTACTATCTCATAATCCTATCACAGAACCTACTCTCCAGCAAAACTAAACCTCTCCTTGACCACACTGTCTAATGTCTTCCACTCAATTTATGCCTTATATTATCCTGTTTCCTTCATAATACTTAACACTGTCGGAAATTACCTAATTTATTTATGATCTGTCCCTTGTCTCTCAGAATGAAAGTCACATGAGAAGAAGGATTTTTCCTTGTTTAGCGCTGAGTATCCAGGGACTAGGACAGTGTTTGTCACACAGTATGTACTCTATAAATATTTATGGAATGAATGAATGAAATACTTCTTATAAACATCTGAACTTCATTGCCTCTGTGTCTTAGCATGTAAAACTTCCTCCATCAAGAATGCCTGTACTTTCCTTCCACTATACATTTTCATGGTCCAATTAAAGTTTTATAGCACTCAGGCCTGTGTGGGAGGTGACAGTGTGCAAGCTTCAGCTCTCTTCAAAGAATGGAAGATATTTAAGGAATCACCAATTGATGTGTTCTTTTCACATGCACAGACCCAGCAGCGCACATGCACACACATACACACACACACACACACACACACAACTAGCACAGCATCACTTCAGTTCAGTTCAGTTCAGTCGCTCAGTCATGTCTGACTCTTTGCAACCCCATGAATCGCAGCACACCAGGCCTCCCTGTCCATCACCAACTCCCGGAGTTCACCCAGACTCACGTCCATCGAGTCAGTGATGCCATCCAGCCATCTCATCCTCTGTCGTCCCCTTTTCCTCCTGCCCTCAATCCCTCCCAGCATCAGAGTCTTTTCCAATGAGTCAACTCTTCGCATGAGGTGGCCAAAGTACTGGAGTTTCAGCTTTAGCATCATTCCTTCCAAAGAACACCCAGGACTGATCTCCTTTAGAATGGACTAGTTGGATCTCCAAGTTCAAAAGCATCAATTCTTCAGCGCTCAGCTTAGGAAGCATTCATTACATTAATTAATGAGACAAATGTAACATTCAAATTCTGAATGCGATTTTATCTTAGCTAGAAATAGAACAAGAAAAGTGAACCCATCATTTGGTGAGTGCTGTGGCACGGCAGGAGAAATACATCAATTATATATGCTTGATCCACACAGAAGCAGCACGGCTGGCAAAAGTCTGACTTAAATTTAGGTTGTCAGTTAATAAACCTTGGCTCAGTTGGCCCCTGCCCAGCTCGTGGGATGTATCCAGGATTTCCCATGGCATTGCATGTGAGTTTGGAAAGAAGAAAAACCAGAATCTTCCCAAATATACATAAATCTTCAGGGGTCTACTGTCATGGGTTTATGTCAGGCTGACCTCTGTTTTGCCCTGCTTAGAGAATCCAGCTTGAATGGGTCAGTCGTGATTTACAAAGGCAGAAAGAGAAACACATGTGTTCATCTCTTGGACTGAAGGATCTTACCAGGTCGGCCATGCTAGGCCCACTCATTTTTCCAACCACCAGATTCTCTTTTCTCATTCCTCTTTCTTCACACACAGTCTAACAGCCTATTGAATAATATGTTTTTTCAACTACACTCTAAGAACTATCAGGACTTATAATGACAGTGAGTACTCTGACTATGATAAAGTCAATGTTTAATCTCATCTTTTTCTCTTACCTCTATGCTCATTCTTTGCCTTATAACACAGAAATATGTCCTTTTTATTTATTTGCTGTGTAAGATCTCTGGCTGGGTATAGAGGTAAATGTAATCTGCAGATGATAACATAGTATATTTTGGTTTTTGACGTGTGTGTTACAAATTGCCAATGATTCCCAAGATTCATTTTGTGATATCCCAGTTGTAATATCCCAAAAGGTATCATAAAATCCTCAAAACTAAATTAATTTGGATTTGCCATTAAATTTCTGAAGTAAATATGGAACAATAGCATTTCTTGACACAAAACATAACAAAGTCGTTCTATCTCCAAACAGATTAAGAACTATTTATTGTTCTCAGAGACAGAGTCAGTTCACTTCATGAATATTGGTTACTAAGCACAAAGTTTAGATGTGTTCTGATGATAATTACTGAATTCATGTTTGTTGCATTCAAAGTCTTTTTACATAAAAATATTTACTCATCTTTAAGACTTTGGAATTAGAAACCTGATGTGTGTGGGAAGGCTACATGGACAATGATTAGGAGTTGCACCAAGTTACTCCTGGGCTTTAAGCTGGCTTTCTAACATTAAAAAACAGTACAAGAATTACCTTGTAGTCAAGATAGAGAGATACATATTTATTGAAACCAATCGATTTTACTCATGCTGGTGAGAGTGAGACATGACTATGGCTTACTCAGAAGACTGTCTTTAAACATGGTTGAAAACATCCTATACAAATTGGGACATGAATTAGAAACAAGAGGATGAGATAGGGAAAGGTTATTTGCACAGCCTCAGTCCCTCATGTACATGCATAGAGTTGGGAAGTATTTTGCTTGGTACCAGTACACTCAACACAAATAACACTTGCTGTTGTTGTTATTCAGTTGCTAAGTCATGTCTGACTCTTTGTGACCCCATGAACTTTAGGCACTCCAGGCTCCCGTTCTTCACTATGTCCCAGAGTTTGCTCACATTCACATCTATTGAGTCAGTGATGCTATCTAACCATCTCATCATCAGTCACCCCTTTCTCCTCCTGCCCTCAATCCTTCCCAGCATCAGAGTCTTTTCCAATGAATCAGCTTTTCACATCAGGTGGCCAAAGTAGTAGAGCTTTAGCATCAGTCCTTCCAATGAATATTCAGGGTTGATTTCCTTTAAGATTGACTGGTTAGATCTCCTTGCTGTCCAAGGAAATCTCAAGAGTCTTCTCCAGCACCAAGTTTGAAAGCATCAATTCTTTGGCACTCAAGCCTTCTTTATGGTCCAACTCTCACATCCATTGATACATCACTACTGGAAAAACCATAGCTTTGACTACACAGACCTTTGTCGGCAAAGTGGTATCTCTGCTTTTTAATATGCTGTCTAGGTTTGTCATAGCTTTTCTTCCAAGGAGCAAACATCTTTTAATTTCATGGCTGCAGTTATCATTTGCAGAGATTTTGGAGCCCAAGGGAAAAAAAAAAATCTGTCACTGCTTCCATTTTTACCTTTCTATTTGCCATGAAGTGATGGGACCAGATGCCATGATCTTAGTTTTTTAATGCTGAGTTTTAAGCCAGCTTTTTTACTCTCCTCTTTCACCCTCATCAAGAGGCTCTTTAGTTCCTCTTCACTTTCTGTCATTAGAGTGGTATCATCTGCATATCTGAGATTGTTGAGTGATGATATTCAGAACTTATTACTTAGTATTTATTCAGTACTTAGCATGTGCCAGAAATTGTTAAAGTCATTTAACATGTTAATCCTTTAAGTCTCCCAGCAGATAGTAGGGGCTAGGCTACTTTATTGCTTTCAACATTTTACAAGTAAAGAAACAGACACAAAAAGAATAAGCAACTTGCCCCTATACATGAGAGGTTGCATTTTTGCTAACAGCCTCAAAGCTGCAGGAGACTAATCTAGACCAAACTAACGTTAGCACGAAGAGTACAATACCTGCATCATCACTGAGGGAAGACATTCCACAATTACCAAAATAAGAAGCCATATAAAACCACGCAGAAAAAAACATGCATTTGTTGTGGACAAATCAAATTACTAAGAAGCTTGGTAAATACTATAATGATGAATTTTCATCAGTTATATATAAGGGGGAGTTAGATACACCTTGCTCAGCATGTCAGCTGCAAACATGTATGCTAGAAAGAAAATGAACAAATGTCAAGTATTACCATTAGGCATCACTGAACAAATGTCACAGTGATCATGAAGGCAACAGAGGTCTTTCGAAGTATCTTCATTACTCCTTCAAAGTCATTTATTTCTTAAGAATAAAGTCCTACCACAAGTCCACCACAAAACCTCCGTCAGTCAATGTGAGAGGCTATAAGGAAGAGTAAGGCTCTGTTACTAGTTAATTACATTCTTTGTTTTTGTACTGTGTCAAGTAAAATGAATGAAATGAAATGCTTGCCTGATGAGATACAGATTTGATATTGTGGTCAATGAAAAGATCATATAAAAGGCATCATTTCTAATCTATTCAATTACTTAGCAGATCACTTGGACAATTACATAGCCTTAATTAAAATTCTGGCATCTAAGAACTACAAGTATATCATTAATATTGATTTATTTTTATTAAAAAAAAACACAAAAGTAAAAATTGAAGTAAACCTGCAAATGAGAAAATAAATGATATAAACATATTTATTCATCTAGAAGCAGTATTATGACACCTGGAGATATAGAGAACATTTAGTAATAATTTCAAATAACTTTCTTGCCCATGGCCCATGAGTTGCAAATAAAAATTACGTTTCAAAAATTTTTCATCAAAATATTAATGGATAAAGATGCATGTTTGTTTATTTGCTAAGTCATGTCCAACTCTTTTGCAACCTCATGGACTATAGCCACATACATACATATATATGTGTGTGTACGTGTGTACGTGTGTGCTCAGTTCCCCAGTTATATCCAACTGTTTGTGATCCCATAGACTGTAGACTGCCAAGCTCCTCTGTCCATGGAATTTTCCAGGCAAGAAAACTGGAGTGGGCTGTCTATCCTACATATTATATTGTCGCTTTGTTCAGCCACTCAGTCATGTCTGACTCTTTGTGATCCCATGGACTACAGTACACCAGACTTCCCTGTCCTTCACCATCTCCTGGAATTTGCTCAAACTCATATCCATTGAGACAGTGATGTCATCTAACCATCTTGTCCTCTGTTGTCCCCTTCTACTCCTATCTTCAATCATTTCAGCATCAGGACATTTCCTAATGAGTTGGCGCTTCGCATCACGTGGCCAAAGTATTGGAGCTTCAGCTTCAGCATCAGTCTTTCCAATGAATATTCAGGACTGATATCCTTTAGGATTGACTGGTTTGATCTTCTTGCAAACTAAGGGACTCTCAAGAGTGTTCTCCAACATCACAGTTCAAAAGTGCCAATTTTTCCATGCTCAGCCTTCTTTATGGTCCAACCCTCACATCCATGCATGACTACTGGAAAAACAATATCTTGACTATATGGATGTTTCTCAGCAAAGTAATATCTCTGCTTTGTGATACGCTGCCTAGGACTTTTATAGCTTTTCTTCCAAGGAGCAAGTGTCTTTTAATTTCATGGCTGCAGTCACCATCTGCAGTGATTTTGGAGCCCAAGAAAATAGTCTCTCACTGTTTCCACTGTTTTCCCATCTATTTGCCATGATGGGACCAGATGCCATGATCTTAGTTTTTGATAAGCCAACTTTTTCACTATCCTCTTTCACTTTTATCAAGAGGCTTTTTAGTCCCTCTTCACTTTCTGCCATAAGGGTGGTGTCATATCTGAGGCTATTGATATTTCTCCCAGCAATCTTGATTCCAGCTTGTGCTTCATCCAGCCCGGTGTTTCGCATGATGTACTCTGCATATAAGTAAAATAAGCAGGGTGACAATATACAGACTTGATGTTCTCCTTTCCAATTTTGTACCAGTCCAATGTTCCACGTCCAGTTCTAACTGTTTCTCCTTGACTGGCATACAGATTTCACAGGAGGCAGGTCAGGTGGTCTAGGATTCCCATCTCTTGAAGAATGGTCCACAGTTTGTTGTGATCCACACAGTCAAAGGCATTAGCATAGTCAATGAAGCAGAAATAGATGTTTTTTTGGAACTCTCTTGCTTTTTCAACAATCCTTCAAGTGTTGGCAATTTGAACTCTGGTTCCTCTGCCTTTTCTAAATCCAGCTTGAACACCTGGAAGTTCTCGGTTCACATACTGTTGAAGTCTAGCTTGGATAATTTTGAACATTACTTTGCTAGCGTGTGAAATGACTGCAATTGTTTGGTAGTCTGAGCATTCTTTGGCATTGCCTTTCTTTGGGATTGGAATGAAAACTGACCTTTTCCAGTCCTGTGGCCACTGCTGAGTTTTCCAAATTTGCTAGTGTATTGAGTGCAGTACTTTAAGAGCATCATCTTTTAGATTTGAAATAGATCACTGGAATTCCATCACCTCCACTAGCTTTGTTCATAGGGATGCTTCCTAAGGCCCACCTGCGTTCGCATTCCAGGATATCTGGTTCTAGGTGAGTGATCACACCATAGTGTTAATCTGGATCATTAAGATCTTTTTTGTATAGTTCTTCTGTGTATTCTTGCCACCTCTTTCTAATATCTTCTGCTTTTGTTAGGCTTATTCGTTTCTATCCTTTATTGAGCCCATCTTAGTATGAAATGTTCCCTTGGTATCTCTAATTTTCTTGAAGACATCTCTAGTCTTTCCCATTCTATTGTTTTCCTCTATTTCTTTGCATTGATTACTTAGGATCTTCTCTCTCCTTGCTATTCTTTGGAACTCTGCAATCAAATTGGTATATCTTTCCTTTTCTCCTTTGCCTTTTGCTTCTCTTCTTTTCACAGCTATTTGTAAGGCCTCCCCAGACAGCCATTTTGCTTTTTTGCATTTTTTCCCCTTGGGGATGGTTTTGATCACATCCTCCTATACAATGTTACAAACCTCCACCCATAGTTCATCAGGCACTCTATCGATCAGATCTAGGCCCTTAAATCTATTTCTCACTTCCACTGTATAATAATAAGGGATTTGATTTAGGTCATACCTGAATGGTCTAGTGCTTTTCCCTACTTTCTTCAGTTTAAGTATGAATTTTGCAATAAAGAGTTCATGATCTGAGCCACAGTCAGCTCCTGGTCTTGTTTTTGCTGACTGAATAGAGCTTCTCCATCTTTGGCTGCAAAGAATATTATCAATCTGATTTTGGTATTGACCAGTTGGTTATGCCCATGTGTATAGTTGTCTCTTGTGTTTTTGGAAGAGGATGTTTGCTATGACCACTTCGTTCTCTTGACAAAACTCTGTTAGCCTTTGCCCTGTTTCACTTTGTATTTCAAGGCCAAACTTGCCTGTTACTCCTGGTATCTCTTGGCTTCCTACTTTTGCATTCCACTCCCCTATGATGAAAATGACATCTGCCTTTGCATATATATATGCATATTTACAATGGAATATTATTATCCTAAAAAAGAATGAAATAATACCATTTTCAGGAACATGGATGGACCTAGAGGTTACCATACTAAGCAACATCAGAACGATAAAGACAAATAGATGATATCATTTATATGTGGAATCTAAAATATAACACAAATGAACACATCTATAAAACAGAGACTGACTCACAGATATAGAGAACAGACTTGTGGTTTCCCAGGGGGATGAGAGGTGGAGGAGGGAAGGACTGGAAGTTTGTGATTAGTAGATGCAAACTATTATATTTATAATCATAAGGACTAGGTGCTGCTGCATAGCACAGTTCGGTTCAATTCAGTCGCTCAGTCGTGTCTGAATCTCTGTGACCCCATGAACCGCAGCACCGTTTTTAAGAGCGCCGGCTGTGAAGGACCTTGCAGAAGCGTGGCCAAGAGGAGCTACCCCACGTCCAAGGTCAGGGGCGGCGGCCGAGATTGCCAGGCTGTGATGGCTTAGGAGAGGCAGAGAGGAGCTACTCCACATTCAAGGTCAGGAGGGGCGGCCATGAGGAGATACCCCTCGTCCAAGGTAAGGAGCAGCGGCTGTGCTTTGCTGGAGCAGCCATGAAGAGACACCCCATGCCCAAGGTAAGAGAAACCCAAGTAAGATGGTAGGTGTTGCGAGAGGGCATCAGAGGACAGACACACTGAAACCACAGTCACAGAAAACTAGTCAATCTAATCACACGGACCACAGCCTTGTCTAATTCAATGAAACTAAGCTATGCCATGTGGGGCCACCCAAGACGGGCGTGTCATGGTGGAGAGGTCTGACAGAATGTGGTCCACTGGAGAAGGGAATGGCAAACCACTTCAGTATTCTTGCCTTGAGAACCCCATGAACAGTATGAAAAGGCAAAATGATAGGATACTGAAAGAGGAACTCCCCAGGTCAGTAGGTGCCCAATATGCTACTGGAGATAAGTGGAGAAATAACTCCAAAAAGAATGAAGGGATGGAGCCAAAGCAAAAAGAATACCCAGTTGTGGATGTGACTGGTGATAGAACCAAGGTGTGATGCTGTAAAGAGCAATATTGCATAGGAACCTAGAATGTCAGGTCCATGAATCAAGGCAAATTGGAAGTGGTCAAACAGGGGATGGCAAGAGTGAATGTCGACATTCTAGGAATCAGTGAACTGAAATGGACTGGAATGGGTGAATTTAACTCAGATGACCATTATATCTACTACTGTGGGCAGGAATCCCTCAGAAGAAATGGAGTAGCCATCATGGTCAACAAAAGAGTCTGAAATGCAGTACTTGGATGCAATCTCAAAAGCGACACAATGATCTCTGTTCATTTCCAAGGCAAACCATTCAATATCACGGTTATTTAAGTCTAGGACCCAACCATTAACGCTGAAGAAGCTGAAGTTGAATGGTTCGATGAAGACCTACAAGACCTTTAAGAACTAACACCCAAAAAAGATGTCCTTTTCATTATAGGGGACTGGAATGCAAAAGTAGGAAGTCAAGAAACACCTGGAGTAACAGGCAAATTTGACCTTGGAATACGGAATGAAGCAGGGTAATGTCTAATAGAGTTTTGCCAAGAGAACACTCATCATAGCAAACACCCTCTTCCAACAACACAAGAGAAGACTATACATGGACATCACCAGATGGTCAACACCAAAATCAGACTGGTTATACTCTTTGCAGCCAAAGATGGAGAAGCTCTGTACAGTCAGCAAAAACAAGACCGGTAGATGACTATGGCTCAGATCATGAACTCCTTATTGCCAAATTCAGACTTAAATTGAAGAAAGTGGGGAAAACCACTAGACCATTCAGGTATGACCTAAATCAAATCCCTTATGATTATACAGTGGAAGTGAGAAATAGATTTAAGGGACTAGATCTGATAGACAGAGTGCCTGATGAACTATGGACGGAGGTTCATGACATTGCACAGGAGACAGGGATCAAGACCATCCCCATGGAAAAGAAATGCAAAAAGGCAAAATGGCTGTCTGAGGAGGCCTTACAAATAGCTGTGAAAAGAAGAGAAGCGAAAACCAAAGGAGAAAAGGAAAGATATAAGCATCTGAACGCAGAGCTCCAAAGAATAGCAAGAAGAGATAAGAAAGCCTTCCTCATCAATCAATGCAAAGAAATAGAGGAAAACAACAGAATGGGAAAGACTAGAGATCTTTTCAAGAAAATTAGATATACCAAGGGAACATTTCATGCAAAGATGGTCTTGATAAAGGACAGAAATGGTATGGACCTAGCAGAAGCAGAAGATATTAAGAAGAGGTGGCAAGAATACACAGAAGAACTGTACAAAAAGATCTTCATGACCAAGATAATCATGATGGTGTGATCACACACCTAGAGCCAGACATCCTGGAATGTGAAGTCAAGTGGGCCTTAGAAAGCATCACTAGGAACAAAGCTAGTGGAGGTGATAGAATTCCAGTTGAGCTATTTCAAATCCTGAAAGATGATGCTGTGAAAGTGCTGCACTCAATATGCCAGCACACTTGGAAACTCAGCAGTGGTCACAGGACTGGAAAAGGTCAGTTTTCATTCCAATCCCAAAGAAAGGTGCCAAATAATGTTCAAACTACTGAACAATTGCACTCATCTCACACTCTAGTAATGTAACGCTCAAAATTCTCCAAGCCAGGCTTCAGTAGTACATCAACTGTGAACTTCCAGATGGTCAAGCTGGTTTTAGGAAAGGCAGAGGAACCAGAGATCAAATTGCCAACATATGCTGGATCATCGAAAAAGCAAGAGAGTTCCAGAAAAACATCTATTCCTGCTTTATTGACTATGCCAAAGCCTTTGACTGTGTGAATCACAATAAACTGTGGAACATTCTTCAAGAGATGGGAATCCCAGACCACCTGACCTGCCTCTTGAGAAACCTGTATGCAGGTCAGGAAGCAACAGTTAGAACTGGACATGGAACAACAGACTGGTTCCAAATAGGAAAAGGAGTATGTCAAGGCTGTATATTGTCACCCTGCTTATTTAACTTATATGCAGAGTACATCATGAGAAACGCTGGATTGGAGGAAGCACAAGCTGGAATCAAGATTGCCGGGAGAAATATCAATAACCTCAGATATGCAGATGACACCACCCTTATGGCAGAAAGTGAAGAGGAACTAAAAAGCCTCTTGATTAAAGTGAAAGAGGAGAGTGAAAAAGTTGACTTAAAGCTCAACATTCAGAAAACGAAGATCATGGCATCTGGTCCCATCACTTCATGGGAAATAGATGGGGAAACAGTGTCAGACTTTATTTTTGGAGGCTCCAAAATCACTGCAGATGGTGACTTCAGCCATCAAATTAAAAGATGCTTACTCCTTGGAAGGAAAGTTATGACCAACCTAGATAGCGTATTCAAAAGCAGAGACATTACTTTGCCAACAAAGGTTCGTCTAGTCAAGGCTATGTTTTTTCCAGTGGTCATGTATGGATGTGAGAGCTGGACTGTGAAGAAAGCTGAGCACCAAAGAATTGATGCTTTTGAACTATATAGCACAGGGAACTATAGTTAATATTCCATGATAAACCCTAATGGAAAGAAATATGAAAAAGGATATATGTAAAACTAAGTCACTTTCATGTATAGCCCGACATTAACACAACATTATAAATCAACTATACTTCAATAAAAATATTTTAATTACATTTCTTTATTATTTTTAATAAAGCTTCACCTGCAGTATGCAGAATTTACTAAGTTGCTCATGTCAGTGATTATATAAACTAATGAAAGTATTAAACAATAATATTTTATTATTACAATTCATTAAGATTATATGCCATTATTCCGACATACAGTTCTTTCTAAAAATAATTTAAAGGTAATAATAATGCTGAATTATAGGATATTACAATTAGGACAGGAGGGACAGTGCATCTAGATTAAACTGCCTGAACTAAAATGTTATAAAATCTTTCTGAGGAAATAAATGCATTTCATTCATTCAACAGATATTTACTGTCTGATCACCAGAGAAGCCCTACTCTACAAATATTTAAATTGAGTACCTATAAAAGTAAAATATGTTATCCTATCAACTTTTGATGAGTATTAATGTTAATTTATTATATTTTTATGCATATAGTCTACTACAAGTATGATAAACATTGTTCTTCTTGGATATATTTAATAAATTCCATTATGAAACTCTGAAAAAATTCCATATAGTTCTCTCAAAATGTCTCTGGGAGCAATTTTTCTTTGTAAAAATACACATTAAAAAATTTGAGGTAGGAATTCCCTGATGGTCCAGTGGTTAAGACTGGGCTTTCACCGCCAACCGTCCAGGTTTGATCCTTCATCGGGGAACTGCAAGCTACACAGTGTGGGGAAAAAAATTCAGGGCAATGGGCCACATCAATTTCCTTGCTCCCAAATGTTTCAAAGGAAAAAATTACCATGCTATACTTGAACTTTTCTCTGTGGGATTTCTTTTGCAAAATAGATTTTTTTAAAATATGGATAAAGGATAAAAAACAGGCTAGAGATTGCATTCTTTGAGACCTTGAAGTAGTTTTACTATAGTATCAAGTCTTGAGGCTCTAAGCTTCTTGCTCTGCCTTCCACTTGATAAATCCTTTTCCACTTCGGGGCCTTTGTGCTTGCATTCCCACTGCTAGAAATCCATGATTATGTCCATGGCTTTGATCCTCACTGCACTCAGGTCCTGGCTCAAACATCATCTCCTCTGGCAGTACCTTCCTCCATCACTCTCCATCCTTTTCCCGGCTGCAGTAGACTGTTACTTGAATCTGCTTTGGACCTCTGTGCTTCAAATAACAAAAAGAAATTCATGTGTAATAGACTCAGCATTACGATGGCTCTATGACATGGATCCTGAAACAAATTACAGCATTACTCATCCTTATACATGAATAAAGATTCTATTTTCAGACATAGTGACATTTACTGGTTTGAAAACTATTTTCATCTTAATATTAAAGAATATTACTTTTGTTAAAAAATCTCTTGAAGGTCTGATGACATTTGCTGATTGAATTTGAAAGTCAAGTACAATGAGATGTTCCCTCCCAGGCACTACAAATGTCAGTTTTAAAGACAGACAGACCTGGCTTCAGATCTCAGGTCTGCAGCTAACTAGCTATGTGAGCATAATCAAACAGATGTATAGAACAGTCTTTTGGCCTCTGTGGGAGAGGGAGAGAATGGGATGATTTGGGAGAATGGCATTGAAACATGTATAATATCATATATGAAACAAATCGCCAGTCCAGGTTAGATGCATGATACAGGATGCTTGGGGCTGGTGCACTGGGATGACCCAGAGGGATGGTAAGGGGAGGGAGGTGGGAGAGGGGTTCAGGATAGGGAACACATGTACACCCGTGGAGGATTCATGTTGATGTATGGCAAAACCAATACAATATTGTAAAGTAATTAGCCTCCAATTAAAATAAATAAATTTATATTTAAAAAAAAGATTCTCATTAAACCACCAGAACCATTCTTTTGCTTTGATCTAATAGACACTTTTCAGTTTTTACATGATTGGTTCACTCAATCATTTCATAAAGATAATTTTTCTTTTTCCCAGAAATTGTTTTCTTTTTACATTTTTAGCTGCTCTATATCAGCCACCTTTGCAGACTCCTCCTTTCTTCATCTTTCAAATATTTATGTTCCTCACAAATCAGAATGAGGCCCTTTTTTCTCCTCACTCTCTGTCCTTTCTCAGTACTATCATCCACTCTCAGGCTGAGACGTCCAATGTACCAACTTAACTTTAAGTTCCCTCTTAAAGTAGCCATAAAAAAAAAAAGTCACAGCCAAGTCAGTATTTTGGAATCTGAAACGCTCTTTTAGGTAAGAATGAGATCCATAACAGGACAGGTGAGTCCAAAAATGCTACGTGGGAAATACATAACATTACTGATCAGGTCAGATCAGATCAGTCGCTCAGTTGGGTCCGACTCTTTGCGACCCCATGAATCACAGCACGCCAGGCCTCCCTGTCCATCATCAACTCCTGGAGTTCACTCAGACTCACGTCCATCAAGTCAGTGATGCCATACAGCCATCTCATCCTCTGTCGTCCCCTTCTCCTCTTGCCCCCAATCCCTCCCAGCATCAGAGTCTTTTCCAACGAGTCAACTCTTCGCATGAGGTGGCCAAAGTACTGGAGTTTCAGCTTTAGCATCATTCCTTCCAAAGAAATCCCAGGGCTGATCTCCTTCAGAATGGACTGGTTGGATCTCCTTGCAGTCCAAGGGACTCTCAAGAGTCTTCTCCAACACCACAGTTCAAAAGCATCAATTCTTCGGCACTCAGCCTTCTTCACAGTCCAACTCTCACATCCATACATGACCACAGGAAAAACCATAGCCTTGACTAGACGGACCTTTGTTGGCAAAGTAATATCTCTGCTTTTGAATATGCTATCTAGGTTGGTCATAACTTTGCTTCCAAGGAGTAAGCGTCTTTTAATTTCATAGCTGCAGTCACCATCTGCAGTGATTTTGGAGCCCAGAAAAATAAAGTCTGACACTGTTTCCACTGTTTCCCCATCTCTTTCCCATGAAGTGATGGGACCAGATGCCATGATCTTCGTTTTCTGAATGTTGAGCTTTAAGCCAACTTTTTCACTCTCCACTTGCACTTTCATCAAGAGGCTTTTTAGTTCCTCTTCACTTTCTGCCATAAGGGTGGTGTCATCTGCATATCTGAGGTTATTGATATTTCTCCCGGCAATCTTGATTCCAGCTTGTGTTTCTTCCAGTCCAGCGTTTCTCATGATGTACTCTGCATATAAGTTAAATAAGCAGGGTGACAATATACAGCCTTGATGTACTCCTTTTCCTATTTGGAACCAGTCTTTTGTTCCATGTCCAGTTCTAACTGTTGCTTCCTGACCTGCATACAGATTTCTCAAGAGGCAGATCAGGTGTTCTGGTATTCCCATCTCTTTCAGAATATTCCACAGTTTATTGTGATCCACACAGTCAAAGGCTTTGGCATAGTCAATAAAGCAGAAATAGATGTTTTTCTGGAACTCTCTTGCTTTTTCGATGATCCAGCATATGTTGGCAATTTGATCTCTGGTTCCTCTGCCTTTTCTAAAACCAGCTTGAACATGAGGAAGTTCGTGGTTCACATATTGCTGAAGCCTGGCTTGGAGAATTTTGAGCATTACTTTACTAGCGTGTGAGATGAGTGCTATTGTGCGGTAGTTTGAGCATTCTTTGGCATTGCCTTTCTTTGGGATTGGAATGAAAACTGACCTTTTCCAGTCCTGTGGCCACTGCTGAGTTTTCCAAATGTGCTGGCATATTGAGTGCAGCACTTTCACAGCATCATCTTTCAGGATTTGGAATAACTCAACTGGAATTCTATCACCTCCACTAGCTTTGTTTGTAGTGATGCTTTCCAAGGCCCACTTGACTTCACATTCTGGGATGTCTGGCTCTAGGCCAGTGATCACACCATTGTGATTCTCTGGGTCGTGAAGATCTTTTTTTGTACAGTTCTTCTGTGTATTCTTGCCATCTCTTCTTAATATCTTCTGCTTCTGTTAGGTCCATACCATTTCTGTCCTTTATCAAGACCATCTTTGCATGAAATGTTCCTTTGGTATCTCTGATTTTCTTGAAGAGATCTCTAGTCTTTCCCATTCTGTTGTTTTCCTCTATTTCTTTGCATTCATCACTGAAGAAGGCTTTCTTATCTCTTCTTGCTATTCTTTGGAACTCTGCATTCAGATGTTTATATCTTTCCTTTTCTCCTTTACTTTTTGCTTCTCTTCTTTTCACAGCTATTTGTAAGGCCTCCCCTGATAGCCATTTTGCTTTTTTGCATTTCTTTTCCATGGGGATGGTCTTGATCCCTGTCTCCTGTGCAATGTCATGAACCTCCATCCATAGTTCATCAGGCACTCTGTCTATCAGATCTAGTCCCTTAAATCTATTTCTCACTTCCACTGTATAATCATAAGGGATTTGATTTAGGTCATACCTGAATGGTCTAGTGGTTTTCCCTACTTTCTTCAATTTAAGTCTGAATTTGGCAATAAGGAGTTCATGGTCTGAGCCACAGTCAGCTCCTGGTCTTGTTTTTGCTGACTGTATAGAGCTTCTCCATCTTTGGCTGCAAAGAATATAATCAATCTGATTTCGGTGTTGACCATCTGGTGATGTCCATGTATAGAGTCTTCTCTTGTGTTGTTGGAAGATGGTGTTTGTTATGACTAGTGTGTTTTCTTGGCAAAACTCTATTAGTCTTTGCCCTGCTTCATTCCGTATTCCAAGGCCAAATTTGCCTGTTACTCCAGGTGTTTCTTGACTTCCTACTGTTGCATTCCAGTCCCCTATAATGAAAAGGACATCTTTTTTGAGTGTTAGTTCTAAAAGGTCTTGTAGGTCTTCATAGAACCGTTCAACTTCAGCTTTTTCAGTGTTACTGGTTGGGGCATAGACTTGGATTACTGCGGTACTGAATGGTTTGCCTTGGAAACGAACAGAGATTATTCTGTCGTTTTTGAGATTGCATCCAAGTACTGCATTTCGGACTCTTTTGTTGACCATGATGGCTACTCCATTTCTTCTGAGGGATTCCTACCCGCATTAGTAGATATAATGGTCATCTGAGTTAAATTCACCCATTCCGGTCCATTTCAGTTCACTGATTCCTAGAATGTTGACGTTCACTCTTGCCATCCCCTGTTTGACCACTTCCAATTTGCCTTGATTCATGGACCTGACATTCCAGGTTCCTATGCAATATTGCTCTTTATAGCATCAGACCTTGCTTCTATCACCAGTCACATCCACAGCTGGGTATTCTTTTTGCTTTGGCTCTGTCCCTTCATTCTTTCTGAAGTGATTTCTCCACTGATCTCCAGTAGCATATTGGGCACCTACTGACCTGGGGAGTTCCTCTTTCAGTATCCTATCATTTTGCCTTTTCATACTGTTCATGGGGTTCTCAAGGCAAGAATACTGAAGTGGTTTGCCATTCCCTTCTCCAGTGGACCACATTCTGTCAGATCTCTCCACCATGACCCACCCATCTTGGGTTGCCCCATGGGCATGACTTAGTTTCATTGAGTTAGACAAGGCTGTGGTCCTAGTGTGATTAGATTGACTAGTTTTCTGTGAGTATGGTTTCAGTGTGTCTGCCCTCTGATGCCCTCTTGCAACACCTACCGTCTTACTTGGGTTTCTCTTACCTTGGGCATGAGGTATCTCTTCACGGCTGCTCCAGCAAAGCGCAGCCTCTGCTCCTTACCTTGGATGAGGGGTATCTCCTCACCACCGCCCTCCTGACCTTCAACGTGGGATAGCTCCTCTGGGCCCTCCTGCGCCCACACAGCCATGGCTCCTTGGACATGGGGTTGGTCCTCCCGGCCACCGCCCCTGGCCTCGGGCTTAGGGGCCTGGAATATCTCCTCCCAGCTGCCGCCCCTGACCTCGGACGCTGGGTATCTCCTCTCGGCCGCCCCCACGACCTCGGATGCAGGGTAGCTCCTCTCAGCCGTTCCTGCACCGTGGCAGTCTGGCACTCTCGGCTGCTGCCCCTGACCTCGGATGTGGGGTAACTCCTCTTGGCCGCCGCCCTTTGGGCATGGGGTCCTCCCGGCTTCTGCCCCTGACCTCCGACGTGGGGTAGCTCCTCTCGCCTGCCTGCGCTTAGCGCGCCGGTCGCAGCCGCCTGCGCTTAGCGCGCCGGTCGCAGCATTCCTGAAGCCAAGAGCAAATGCTTCTAGTAAATCTAGTTGCTCTACTACAATATTTTTTCTCTTTTTTCCCTTCCCCTATCAACATGGTATATAAGCCTCAATTTCTAACTACCCATTTCTGTTATTCATTCTGAGCACTCCTATGAGTAAGTATGCATTTTTTTTTTCTTTTGCTAATGTGTTGCTTGTCAGTTTGATTTGAACATCTTCAGAAATAAACAGGAGTGGGCAGAGGACAGAGGTCCAATTTGCTTTGGGGTGAACTGGGAGAAAATCCTACTCGACATGAACACACAGAATCATGAACAAAAGTTCATACCTCCTTTTGTATGCCCTCAAATCCCCTATTAGTGGTAGCACATGGCCAAGGTGTTTGGTGCCTCAGATGAGGAAAAATTTAAATTATGGCAGCCGCCTCCTCATCCAAGATTGAGGCATAACTTATCTAGGAGCACACTCTTGTTAAGTGGGTTATCATTTGAATGGTAGCCTTTTTTATGTATGCAAGTAAAAAGTAGGCAGGCAGCCAAGTCCTGGGGGAAACTGGTGAAGCTTTATAAAGGTCCTTCCAGGTTAGACCCCTTTGTATGTAGCACTCAAGAGAAGCTGACCAGTTTATTCAAGAATCCCAAGACCCCTGGGAGGAAATATCCTTAAGCCCCACAAGACCCAGGTAGATCAGAGTGGCTAGAGTGTAGTCCACTGGTGTGAAAAGATACTGAAACTGGGACTTGAACCCAGCCAAAACCCAGATCAGAACTTGAACCCATAGTTTTTTAACTGAAATCACACACCTAATTTAAGGACTTAATGAAGCTCTGGTTCTTGATGTCTCACTTCAGAAAAAAATCGGTGACAGACAAAGTGACATGTAGGAAGTGAATTTATTTACAGAGAAACACACTCCACAGACAGAGTGTGGGCCATCTCAGAAGGTGAAAGTGGCCTATTTCATGTAAAATACATTCTTAGCAATCATTTAGTATTTTGAGGTCACATGTTTCCCCACTGACCTCCAAAATAAGATCAGAGTCAGTCTTTCAATGCACTTTATTTTAAGGAATATTTCTCAACCATCTGTACACCTGCTCCTCCTTTTTTCACCTCCTACCTAATGAGCAAAAACAGAAGGAAGTGCCTTAACACCAAACCACAGATTAAGATTGAAAGCCCAAGAGTGCAGATTCTTATGACTGTTTTAGTCTAGTTTCTTTTCATTACAAATGTAGACACCCAACTCAAATTAACTTAATTTGTAATTTAAAAAATTTAAGAATCTACTTGCTTATGTTTCTGAAAAGTCTAAAAATAGATCTAGTTTTAGACATGATTTGCCCTGGGCATCTAAGTGATGCAATCAGGCTTCTTTCCATCTTTAACTCTGCTTCCTTCCATGAATTGGTCCTCTCTTCTAACTACAGACACTCTTCCTCCCTGTGACTGGGGAAAATGGCCACTGGCAGCCCTAAACTCACAGTATCCTAGCACCTTTACAGTAAAGGAAAGAGTCTTTGCCTGCTTTTTCTAGCAAAAAGGTCTCAATTTGCTATGTCAGTTTGGCTAACATACTGACAACCTCCAAGAAAGTAGAGGTCTAAAGCACAGTGATTGACAGTTCTTCTATGACCCCAGAGAATAAGAAAGGTGATTCCCCCAGAAAAGATAAATGCTGAATAAACAAATAAGGTCCATGTAGAGCAGAGAGTAAGAAGTAGAGGCAGAACTCTTGGAAAGAAATTAAATATGTAATTTAAAACTGTCCCCCCCACACAAAAACACACATACTCTAGATTCAGATGGCTGAACTCTCTTGAATTCTACCAAATATTCAAGGAAAAAGGAATACCAATCTTGCATAAACTCTTTCATGGGAGGAAAAAACACTTACCATCTTGCTTTATGAGGCCAGCTTAACTCTGATACCAAAACCTGAAATCAAACTTTAAAAACAAGAAAATTATAGGCCAATATTTTTCATGAACACAGATTCAAAAATCCTCACAAGGTACTGGCCAATGGAATCCAAAAACATAGAACAAGGACAACATAACCGTGACCAAGTGGGGTTTTGTCTTAGGAATGCAAGTTAGGTCAACATGAGAAAATCAATCAATGAAATTTACCACATTGACACAATAATAAGAAAGGAAAAAAGGATAATATTCTCAATAAAAAGCAGACCAGCATTTGACAAAGTCAATACTCATCCCTGATAAAAATTGCAGAAACAAGGAATCAAAAATAATTGTCTCAGTCTGAAAAAAGGACATTGGCTAAAATCCAATAAGGATATGTTAAATGCTTTCCTCATAAGCTCAGGAATAAGACAAAGACATCTCTCATCTCTTCTGTTCAACACTGTATTGGAAGTCCTAGACAGTGTGATGAAATACCTTAGCTACATTTTTAAAAAGAAGTTGTGGGTTTTCTATTACTGTGCTAATTTCCCTGTTACTTTTTTCTTTTTTATTAAACTTTTTATTTTCTATCGAAGTATGGCCAATTAATGGGCTTCCCAGATGGTGCTAGTGGTAAAGAACCCACCTGCCAACGCCACCCGTCAATGCAGGAGACAGAGGGCATGTAACCCACTCCAGTATTCTTGCCTGGAGAATCCTCATGGACAGAGGATTCTGAGGGGCTACAGTCCATAGGGTTGCACAGAGTCAGACACAACTAAAGTGACGTAGCACGCATACATGGACGATTAACAATATTGTGATAGTTTCAGGTATATAGCAAAGGGAATCAGCTACACATATACATGTATGCATTCTCCCCTGTTATTTTAAAGGCATACAATCTCGAATCTGTCAACTCATCCATCTCATCCATAAAATTGTGGGTTAAGGAAGCTATTTCACTAAAACAATTTTCAAAGAAATGAGATGAGACTGGGTTATTTTGGAAGCACATATGATCCTGTATGTTTATCCAGCAGGAGGAGGAAAAATAATGCCTCCAAGAATAGATTGACTTTACCGCATCAGTGCAATTTGCTTGCAATTGTCCCTTTGTCACTAAATACATTCACATCATCACCTTCTGTGACCAGGGACAAATAATGACTATTTCGACTCTCCTTCCATTTCATCTTCTCACTTTTTACAATCAGATATCTACTTGAAATGTAGCAGTTCATTATAAAAAACTGCCTTTTTTTCACTATGTCTGCATTTTGTAACCAGTTTATAGTTGTGTAGTATTTGTTGTGACTATAAAGTTTATGGTAGAGCATGTAAACAAAGCAAGTTTTTTTTTAACAACACCATTAGTTATTTGGTAATTGGGAAGATGTTCTAAGCATTTTACACCCCAATATAGTTTGTTGCTTCCCACGTAACTCAGTGGTAAAGAATCCACCTGCCATGCAGGAGACATAGAAGACACGGGTTCGATCCCTGGGTTGAGAAGATCCCCTAGAGAAGGGAATGGCAACCTATTCCAGTGTTCTTGCCTGGAAAATCCCATGGACAGAGAAGCCTGGCTGGTCTACAGTCCATGGGGTCGCAAAGAGTCAGACACCACTGAGAGCAAGCACCCACGATAGTTTGCTATGTGCGCATGAACAATGGCCCAAATTATGGCAGACAGATAGACAGTCAGACTGGTAGATAGATAAGAAAGACGAAACGCATAGAGGCAGATGTAAACAGAGATAGAGACACAGACATCCTGGTCAGAATGTGAGCCCTGCTGCCAGACTGGCAAGACTCTGAACCTTGAGCAAGCCAGCAGATGCCTCGCATTCCCAGCACTAAGACGGATTTGCAGAGCCTCTCTGCACCAAAGTCTTGCACATCCAAAAAGGAACTCTCCTTTTTGCTGAGATTATACTGTGACTGGCCATTCTCGTCTGCTTCAGTGCTATGGCACAGTCAGTACCCAGGGAACTTCTTCCTGTTGATGCAAGTTGAGAAGGTCCTTGTTTCTTTCTAAGATGCAGTTCATCAACTAGCCCTGGAGTGCTCTCTTCTGAATCCTCACAGTGGTGAACTTTACCTGATCATTTCCATCCTTGGCCTGGTTAAAAAAGGGAACCTGTCCAAAATCATCTCCTGGTTGCCCAACCCCACAGTAGGCTGTGATGGCTACTCCACCTTTCCTCTGGGACAGCAAAGACACAGAGTAAGCTCTACTGCCTCTGTAGATGGTAAGCAGACTAATCCCCTCATTTCTCTGAAACCTGCTAATAAGTCCTCCATTTGCAATAACTCCATCCAGCTCCAATAATGCTTCCTGCCCATTCCTAGCCCCCTACTGAGGTAAAAGCACCTTGATAGAGATTATTTAGCTTCACATCTGTGGATCAACCCTACCCTCCTAGGTGTAGCCACCTTTGGGCTTCAAGGAGATACTAGTTCTAGCTGGTTCCTACCCCACCTAAAGCCACAAAATGAACAAAGAGTGTGCCTGGGATTTTCAACTCCAAACTCTACGCTATGACTTCACTCCAAATAATCTCCTCTGTGTAAATAATTCTAGGGTAGGATGAAAGTGAAAGTCACTCAGTCCTATCCTGGACTCTGTGCAAGCCCATAGACTGTAGTCCGCCAAGCTCCTCTGTCTGTGGGATTTCCCAGGCAAGAATACTGGAGTGGGCAGCCATTCTTTTCTCCAGGGGATGAACCCAACCCAGGAATCAAACCCAGGTTCCCTGCATTGCAAGCAGATTCTTCACCGTCTGAGCCACATGGTGACTTGGAGAAGCCCATGCACTGCAACTAGAAAGGAGCCCCCCACCCATTCACCACAATAGAGAAAATCCTGTGCACAGTGACGAAGACCCAGCACAGCCATAAATAAATAAGTAAAATTTAATGAAAAGAATAATTTGTTATCAGTCCTTAAAAAAAATAAACTAGCACACATGCAGGGAGAAATAACTTCAAACAGAACAAAAGGAAGCTCCTTTTTACTCCAGGCCTTGGCCAGTTCTGCAACACAACATTTCCTCCATCTGGAGTTTCTTACTTACCTTTGCAGAGTTTCCATGTATTTATATATGTATATGTGCTTTAATAGCAATATATCTAATTCTACTGTTGTACACAAATGGAGGAATATGATTTATCCTGTATTTGTTAACAATACATCTATCTTTTTAAGAAGTGTGTAACATTTCCCCATTGTTATATGGTTAGGTTGTCCCCCACCCAATTTTTCCCTCCTTATAAATAATGCTGCAACAACATGCATATGCATCTTTTCAGACCTGTATAAAACTGGATAAATTCCTAGAAGTGGAATACCTGGATGAGAAGCTTTGTGTATATTGAATTTTAATGGATATTGCTAAAATGTCCTCCACAGGGTAATTTGTACAAATTTGTGTGTATTATATTATCCAATTTTAATCTTTTTTAATAAGCTGATAGGTAGAAAATAACCTCTTTTGTGTTCTTTTCTTTGCTTGTTCCAATAAGTTTGGGGGAGGTGGTAGGGGGAGGCCCATGCCATGTGGCTGTCAGGATCTTTGTTTCCTGATCAGGGAGTAAACCCAGGCCATGGCAGTGAAAACACCAAGTCCTAGCCATTAGAATCCTAGGGAATTCACTCAATGTACATTTTTTTTTCATTTATAAATGAGGTAGACCATATTTTGATATGTTTATAATCTATCTGTATTTATTTTTCTGTAAAATACCTATTTATATTATTTGATAATTATTTTTTCTTTTTGTTTATAAGCTTGCATTTTTCTTGTTAATTCTTGTTATAATAGTTGTGTACTAAGAAAATGAGTATTTTGCCTGACATGTTATATATGTATATTTGATAGACAATCTTCCAATTGTCTTTTGAATTTGTTTAGAATATTTGTTGTTGTTCGGAAAGCTTCTTCTCTTTGATCTATAGGCATCTATCAGTATTTTTCTTTCTATGTTTGTTTTTGTATCTTCTTTAGAAAATTCAGGTTAACAACGTGGTGGGTGTGGGGAGGAAGTGTTGTTGTTGTTGTTCAGTTGCTAAGTTGTGTCTAAGTCTTCGTGACTCCATGGATTGCAGTACACTAGGCTTCCCTGTCCTTCACTATCTCCCAGAGCTTGCTCAAACTCATGTCCATTGAGTTAGTGATGCCATCTAACCATCTCATTGTCTGTCACCCCCTTCTCCTCCTGCCTTCAATCTTTCCCAGCATCAGGGTCTTTTCCATTGAGTTGGCTCTTCACATCAGGTGGCCAAAGTTGAAGCCTCAGCTTCAGCATCAGTCCTTTCAATGAATGTTCAGGGTTGATTTCCTTTAGAATTGACTGGTTTGATCTCCTTGCAGTCCAATGGACTCTCAAGAGTCTTCTCCAGCACCGCAGTTCAGAAGTATCAATTCTTTGGCACTCAGTCTTCTCTATGGTCCAACTCTCACATCTGTACATGACTATATTTTTCCCCAAAGGGAAATTCAGTTGTTTCAATACATCAATAAATAATTTATTTTTTATTATTAATAAAATATATTATATATTAAAATAAATATTTATAGTTATGTGAAACATAAATTTTATAAAATAAAATATTTTAATATTATATCATTAGTAAATAATATATTCTTCACTGATTTGAAATGTTACCTTTAGCACCCATCAAATTCCCATATTATTAAAAAAATCTATATGCAGACTGTACTCTTGTCTAGAGGTAATATAGGGTAGGCAGACCTTCACGAGTTACAGATGTACCAAAAGATTAGTCCCCTCAGTCCCTGGGGCACCTTAGTCAAGACTGATGCAGCCCTCAGTCTGCTGCTCTGCAAGCAGCCTTGTTTCGATTTCCCATCATGCCATAAAAATACTTTTCAGTTTCTCTGTGAACCAGAACATGAGGAAGACTAGGAAGCTTGGCTGTCTGCAGCAGAACAGGCTGAAGTGATCTCTGCATAAAACGCTTGTTGTTGCTTAGTCACTAAGTCATGTCTGACTTTTTGTGACCCCCTAGGCTCTAGCCTACCAAGCTGCTCTGTCCATGGGATTCTCCAGGTAAGAATACTGGAGTGGGTTGCCATTTCCTTGTCCAGAGGATATTCCCCACCCAGGAATCGAACTCATGTCTCCTACATTGGCAGGTGAATTCTTTACTGCTGAGCCACCCTGTCTAGGTTCAAATCCAGGCTCTGTTCTTACTGGTTATGTGCCCTTGGGTGAATTATTAATTTACCTTGTCTAAAAGGTAATTAAAGCAATTTGTGATTATTATTGTGTGTGTGTGTTTGCATGTTCTCAGTCACTCAGTCGTGTCCGACTCCTTGCAACCCCATGGACTGTAGCAGGCTAGGTTCCTCTGTCCATGGGACTTTGCTGGCAACTGGAGTTGCCTAAAGAAGAAAAAAAATGTATTAATTGTAAGCTATACATCTACTGACAGCAGGGCAGGGGGTCTGTCTTCCTTGGATCAGATACAAACCCCACGAAGTGGAGTGACAAGGTCAAGTTGATTAGCTGGCCAGGAGTCCTACCAAAATCCACTGCTAGAATGAGGCAGCCTCAACAATGAGAGGATAAAGGTGCCTCATGGATGTAGAAGTGGAGGAGGGATGAAACTGGCCACAGAGAAGCAGCATCACTTTGTTAAAAGTTAAGGACTTTAACCCCTTTTATTTCCCCTATTTTAATATTAAAGAGCCTCAAAATAGCAACTATTAAGTGGAGAATGCAATGAAGTAAGGAAAGGAAAAAGGTGAAAGCCCTTCCCTTTCCCATCCCTTCAGTCCTCTAAGCTTGGTGGTGGTGGGGGTTTGGTCACTGTTTGTGTTCAACTCTTTGCAAACACATGAACTGTACCCCACCAGGCTCCTTTGTCCATGAGATTTCCCAGGCAAGAATATTGGAGTGGGTTCTGTTTCCTTCTCTGGGGGATCTTCCCTGGAGATTGAACCCTGTCTACCTGCATTGCAGGCGGATTCTTTACTGACAGAGCTATCAGGGAAGCCCTCCTCCAAGCCTGATGTACACCTAAACTGAGGAAGAAAAGATTTTAAACGGAATGGGATTTTGAACTTTTGATATTTGACTATACTGTGATGTTAATCATTTAGTGAGATGGAAAAAACTTGGGACCTGCCTGCAATTTTATTCCAGGGGCTAGAAATATGTGTTATAACCCAAAGAACAAGGGAAAAAAATAAAGGTGCTTTCTGCTTCATTCTACTGAGTGCAGCTCATTTAGTAAACCAATTAAATAAGTATAACTTGTCATATTAGGGAGAAATCCCAGTTAGGAAAACTTCTGAGTTAGACTTACTGGGAGAACAAAGTAACGTAACTGTGAACTCTTTTGATATGAAAAGTGAAGCTAAACAAAGCCTCCTTGGCCAATTTCCAAATAATCTACAGCAACAAAAGATAGAGATTCATAGGAAAGTAATTATATGTACTCCACTATTGGGCATCTTCCTGAGTTTTTCCATATACCACTAATTTTTTTCTATCATTTAATCTCAGGACAGGGAGATTGTGACCTGTGAACTATAGAGTTCCCGTGTGGATAATTGTTTTTATTTTTTTCTAAAGCTGAACTTGAGTAGGAAGCTTGTAAAAAGGTTCAGTTGTGGTCAGATAAACAAGTTTCTACCACCTTTGCAATAGGATACAAAGTTCATCCACAATAGGAGATAAATGAGTCAGAGATTAAATATAGTGGATGTTTTCAGATCAGCATGCCCTGGTAGGTAGATCCAGGAATATTTAAGGCCTGTCCTGAATTTATCATATAAACAATCTTTCTGAACACATGGTGGACAGCTATGAAGCTTAAAAACACAGAAAGAACATGGGTAGGGCCTACTTCTAAAGTAGAAAATAAAGTGATAGCCCTAAAAATTATAACCTGGTCACCTTAACTTCAATACCTGAATATACCAAATTAATCAATCATTCCATTTATAAAATACTAAAAGATCACAAGATACCAGAGAATTGTAAGCAGGACTTTGGGAAGGATAAATCAGTTTGACCTATGTAATATCATTCCATGACAGAATGCCAGGCATTATTGCTAGAAAGGGAGAAAAAGACTTTAATCCTGGTGTTAAAGGACATACGCATAAATAAAGCTGGAAAAATATTTTCAAAGTATATCACTATGTGAATTCTCAACTAATTAGAAAGTAGAACAGATGGATTTTTATTCCCCTCTTTTCTTTCCTGGAGAGAAGACAAGAGGTATGGTTAAGTTTTAATTAAATATATAAGAATTAAAAAAAAAAAAAAAACCTCCACCAACTTTTTGTAAATTGGGAGGGTATTATTCATTCTGGAAGGAGAGAAAATGCACTTTCTCCTCTTGCAGAATGAAGACTGTAAATTCACAGTATTCAAAGTCTGTAACATCTATCTGTAATTGACTTTGCAGATGGATATATTTTATGCTACATTAATCTAAAAAGAATCAAAGGCTAGGGAAAATTGCTCCCAAGATAAAATGAGAGAATTTCAAGATAATTCAGAAAAAGAAGACTAGCTGGGGAAAACCAAAAGCAGAGTGAACAAAAATAGAGGAATTCTTGGGATCTAAGCTTTTTCATATCAAGGAAATGGAAAGAAATTTAATCTGTGTTGACAGAATCATGTGAGGACAGGAAATGAGTGCTGAATTCCATTGACACAGAGACAGCTTTAATCTGAAGCCAAGGGGGTACACTCCCACAAGGACCGAAGACACCACAAGAGAATACTCAAACTGTGAGACAAAGTAGTCTATATCATCTCAGAATTTTCCACAGCTGTTGCCTCAACTGAAACATGGCTTTGCTGTGATAATACAACTACATCATGAATCTTTTCAACCAGTGGAAGTGCCTCTCATTAATTGGGCATAAGGAGTTATATAGTTCTTAATGCTCCTTGCTCCAAACTCCTCTATTAATTCAAGACAGCTTTTTACCACTCTTACTACAGGTCACTACACTTGCAGATCATGCCACCATTCTTGATGACTTCAGTCAATGAGCTAATCTTCCTATTCATCCAGTCCCCTACCCAATCCCATTCCCATGCTTATTGACTTAACACCTAGTACCCTGGCCATAGAATTCCTCAATTCCAATGACATCTACTAACACTTCACTTGAGTTACAAGATGATACAGGCACATTTTGGATTTTATCATACAGCAATGCTCCACCTCCAAGTTCATAAAATCTGCTTTCCTCTATATGGCTTCTATTCCCTCACTTTTACTGACCCCTTTCTTAAACTTCATTATGACTTTTGAAACTTACACACTAAAGTAAACAAATCTAAATTTAAATACAAATGTTCACATTTACATGCCCTGTGACTTTATATGAGTTGCTCTACAAACCTTGGGATGCTTCTCTGCATAGCAACATAACAGCATTGCCTAATACAACTCAACTCACACCCATCTCACCATTAAAAATCTATGACAATATACAAAATGACAAAAATTAGTTACAACTTTGTCAAATGAGAAGGCCGTATGACAAACCCAAGGAAGATTTCCAACACCTGCATTGTCAATCAAAAGGGATTAAGAAACATTTTTAGACTACAAATCACATTTCTACAACCAAAATAAAATGGCAGAGAAACCACCCCCTCCCCCGCCAAAAGGGAGACAAACCTTCACCTCTCCCTTCTATTTATCTCCAATTCTGAGACACAGTGAATATGATAAGTGGCAAAACTAATGATCATTCCTCAGTGATATCAGCCAAAGCCAAAATCACAAATAGCCATGTTCTTTTATTTCTCTACTTTATTATTTCCTCTTTGTCTGTATCTATTCAAAAACTAAAATCTTTAGTGCTCAATTAGGTAAAAACAGGCATGATAACTTTGCCCTAGATATCTTATCCAAAAAGTAACAATAATGTCAGTAATTAAATACTTATTATGTATCATGCATGACACTAGGTATTTCACCGGGATTGTTCCAAGCATTTCATCTGGATTATTGTAACAAGCTCAGGAAGTAGGGACTATAATACTCTTCACATGTAGAAACTGAAGCTTACAGTAGTTGTTAATTGCCCAAAGTTGCATGGCTAGTAAATGTCAGGTCTGTGTTAAAATACATTTTCTTTATACTTTTAATGCAGGTAAGATAAGTGAATAAAATCATTAATCTTTCTTGCATTACATTCCTTCCATTAGAGGGACAATATTTTATTTTTGGTTATTACACTTTTTTTTTGGCAACTTGAAGGGAGTTTTTCTCATGTATTTTCTAGACATGAAGGAAAACAATGTATTTTTAATTTAGAGATAACCATCTTACTGATGTCTCCAATAATTTTAAGCTGATGTTCTAGGATTATAATGATAGATAAAAACATCTAGAAATAGAGATGAATGCATGCATTTTTTCCCCACACAGACAGTTCTAGAGAAACAACTAGAAAATGCATTAGAACTAGTATAACAAAAAGGGAATTTAAGTGAAATCATCCATTGTTTAAGTGAAAATCTTCCATTGTTTTCTAAAGAAAATAAAAATATGTATTCTTATTTCTCCCTTTCTTATGGAAAGGCAAATGCCATACAAAAGAACAAAGTGAAATATACAATTAATCCAGTTTTCTTCAAAGTCAATAATAAAGTGAAAAAATAATAGTAGGAACATATGATATTTAGAGTAAGCATTAAAATATAATGTACCCAGAAATAATACATGAAACCTGAAAAGCATACTGAAGAAAATGTCCAATATTAAATCAGACATTAAAAATTCTGTAAATAAATGACTTTACAAAATAATGTCCTATATTTGAAGTTTGAATATTACAAAGCTGTCAGTTTTCCCCAAATAACTGTATGAGTTTAATTCTAACCCAATAAAAGCCTTAAAGTTGTTAATTTATTAGTTTCCTTGTTTGACTTTTTTAGAGGTGATACATTCACATATCAAAGATACTATATGAAGGATCAAAGAACCTAAATATAAGAGCTAAAACATTAACATTCTTAGAAAGAATCATAGGGGGAAATCTTCATAATATTGAATTTGGCAATGTTTTCTTAGATAGGATAGCAGAAACACACACAACAAAAGTAAAAATAAATTGGACTGCATCAAAATTAAAAATTGCTGTGCAGTGAAAGATAAAATCAATAGAGTAAAAAAGGCAACCTATGAAATGGGAGAGAATATTTGCAGATTATCTATCTCAAAAAGGATTAAGATCCAGAATATATAGAGAACTCATACAACTTAACAACAAAAAAAAAAATCTGATTTTTAAATTGTCGAAGGATTTGAATAAACATTTCTCCAAAGAAGATATATAAATAGCTAACAAGCATATGAGAAAAATGTGAACATCACTAATCATTCAGTTCAGTTCAGTTCAGTCGCTCAGTCGTGTCTAACTCTTTGCGACCCCATGAATTGCAGCACACCAGGGCTCCCTGTCCATCACCAACTCCCAGAGTTTACCCAAACACATGTCCATCGAGTCGGTGATGCCATCCAGCCATCTCACTCTCTGTCATTCCCTTCTCCTCCTGTCCCCAATCCCTCCCAGCATTAGGGTCTTTTCCAATGAGTCAGTTCTTTGCATGAGGTGGCCAAAGTATTGGAGTTTCAGCCTCAGCATCAGTCCTTCCAATGAACACCCAGGACTGGTCTCCTTTAGAATGGACTGGTTAGATCTCCTTGCAGTCTAAGGGACTCTCAAGAGTCTTCTCCAACACCACAGTTCAAAAGCATCAATTCTTCGGTGCTCAGCTTTCTTCACAGTCCAGCTCTCACATCCATACATGACCACTGGAAAAACCATAGCCTTGACTAGACGGACCTTTGTTGGCAAAGTAATATCTCTTCTTTTTCATATGATAATTATTAGGAAAATCTAAATCAAAGCTACAGTGAGATACCATCTCATACCTATTAGAATGGCTACTTTCAAAAAACAAAACAATAGCAACAACAAACCCAGAAACTATCAAGTGTTGATGAGGATGTACAGAAACTGGAACCCTGTTCACAGTTAGTGGGAATGAATGATGCAGCCACTATGGTGTTTCCTCAAAAAATTAAAAATAGAATTACCATATGACCTGACAATTCAACTTCTACATGTATGTCCCCAAAGCCATGAAACCAGAGTCTCAAAGAGATTATTTGTACACCTATAGTTCAGATGGTAAAGCGTCTGCCTACAATGTGGGAAACCCAGGTTCGATCCCTGGGTTGGAAAGATCCCCTGGAGAAGGAAATGGCAACCCACTCCAGTATTCTTGCCTGGAAAATCCCATGGACCGAGGAGCCTGGTAGGCTACAGTCCATGGGTTCGCAAAGAGTCAGACACAACTGAGCGACTAACACACATGTTCACAGCAGCATTATTCACAATAGCCAGGACATGGAGGAACCAAATTGTCTGTTGCCATACAGATAGACAAACAAAATGTGGTTATAATACAATGGAATATTATTCAACTCTAAAAAGGAAAGAAATTCTGACATATATTGATACTACAATGTAGGTGAAATGAAAGGACATCATACTAAGAGAACTAAACTGATTACAAAATGGCAAATATGATGCCATTTATATGAAATATTTATAGTCAAATTCACAGAAACAAGAATTACAGTGGCAGATACCAGGGGTTGGGAGAAGGGGGAAATGAAGAGTTGTTTAATAAGCATATAAATGTTGGTTTTACAAGATGAAGAGAATTCCAGGAATTGGTTGTACAACTATGCAAATATATTTAACACTATTGAACTTTACTCTTTAAAAAGATTAAGATGGGAAATTTTATGTTATCTGTATTTTAAGATAATGAAAACAATTTTTGAACACACAAAAACTAGGTTCAAACATACCAAATGATAGACTAAAAATTTAGACATAAAAGTCAAAATTATAAAACTCTTAGAAGAAACCATGGAGATAAATCTTCATGAGCTTGAATGGCAATGATTTCTTAGATATGACACCAAAAAAATAAACAACAAAAGAAAAAAATAGATAAATGAACTTTGTCAGAATTTAAATTTCTGGGGATTTCTCTTGCAGTTCAGTGGTTAAAACCTGCCAGGGAGTGTAGGTTTGATCCCTGATCAGGGAACTAAAATCCTACATGCCTCACAGCCAAAAAAACCAAAACATAATACAGAAACAATACCGTAACAAATTCAATAAAAACGTATAAAAATGATCACATAAAAATTTATTTAAATAAATTAAAAATTTAATACTTATGTGCATTAAAGGATACTATCAAGACTGAAAAAGCAATCCATAGAATGGGAGAAAATATTAATAAATCTTATGTTTGATAACACCTTAGGTATAAAAGAAATGAAAATTAAAGGCACAATGAGACATCTTGTATTATGTACCAGAAAAATGAAAATATTAAAGAGTCACAACACCAAATGATAGTAGGGATGTGAAAAACCTGGGTCACTCATACATAGCTGGTGAGACTGTAAGATGGTAAAGCCACTCTGGAAAAAATTTTATAGGTTTCTTATAAAACTAAATACATGATTATTGTATACTCCAGAAATTTCTCTCTCAGGAATGGATCCTAAGTAAACATAAAATTATATTCACAGACATACATTGTACATGGATGTTTATAGTAGTTTTACTTGTAAAAGTTCAAAGCTGAAAAAAACCCAACTGTTCTATAACACGTGCAGTTAGACAAATCCTGGTACATCTATGCTAAGGAATATCCAGTTCAGTTCAGTTCAGTCACTCAGTCGTGTCTGACTCTTCGCGACCCCATGAATCGCAGCACGCCAGGCCTCCCTGTCCATCACCAACTCCCGGAATTCCCTCAGACTCATGTCCATCTAGTCAATGATGCCATCCAGCCATCTCATCCTCTGTCGTCCCCTTCTCCTCTTGCCCCCAATCCCTCCCAGCATCAGAGTCTTTTCCAATGAGTCAACTCTTAGCATGAGGTGGCCAAAGTACTGGAGTTTCAGCTTCAGCATCATTCCTTCCAAAGAAATCCCAGGGCTGATCTCCTTCAGAATGGACTGGTTGGATCTCCTTGCAGTCCAAGGGACTCTCAAGAGTCTTCGCCAACACCACAGTTCAAAAGCATCAATTCTTTGGTGCTCAGCTTTCTTCACAGGCCAACTCTCACATCCACACATGACCACAGGAAAAACCATAGCCTTGACTAGACGGACCTTTGTTGGCAAAGTAATGTCTCTGCTTTTGAATACGCTATCTAGGTTGGTCATAACTTTCCTTCCAAGGAGTAAGCGTCTTTTAATTTCATGGCTGCAGTCACCATCTGCAGTGATTTTGGAGCCCCAAAAATAAAGTCTGACACTGTTTCCACTATTTCCCCATCTATTTCCCATGAAGTGATGGGACCAGATGCCATGATCTTCATTTTCTGAATGTTGAGCTTTAAGCCAAATTTTTCACTCTCCTCTTTCACTTTCGTCAAGAGGCTCTTTAGTTCCTCTTCACTTTCTGCCATAAGGGTGGTGTCATCTGCATATCTGAGCTTATTGTTATTTCTCCCGGCAATCTTGATTCCAGCTTGTGTTTCTTCCAGTCCAGCGTTTCTCATGATGTACTCTGCATATAAGTTAAATAAGCAGGGTGATAATATACAACCTTGACATACTCCTTTTCCTATTTGGAACCAGTCTTTTGTTCCATGTCCAGTTCTAACTGTTGCTTCCTGACCTGCATAAAGGTTTCTCAAGAGGCAGGTCAGGTGGTCTGGTATTCCCATCTCTTTCAGAATTTTCCACAGTTTATTGTGATCCACACAGTCAAAAGCTTTGGCATAGTCAATAAAGCAGAAATAGATGTTTTTCTGGAACTCTCTTGCTTTTTCTATGATCCAGTGGATGTTGGCAATTTGATCTCTGGTTCCTCTGCCTTTTCTAAAACCAGCTTGAACATCAGGAAGTTCACGGTTCACATATTGCTGAAGCCTGGCTGGAGAATTTTGAACATTACTTTACTAGCATGTGAGATGAGTGCAATTGTGCGGTAGTTTGAGCATTCTTCGGCATTGCGTTTCTTTGGGATTGGAATGAAAACTGACCTTTATTGAGCAATAAAAAAGAGTTAACTATTGATATATACACAATGATTTGGATGGATCTCAAAGGAATTTTTCTGAGTGAAAGAAGCCAATCTCAAAAGGCTATCATTTACAAAATATTTTGAAATGACAAAATTACAGAGATGGAGAACAGATTAGCAGTTGCCAGATTTTGAATGATCAAGTGAAGGAAAGAGGTGTAGGTGACTATAAAGGATATACAAAGGATTCATGGATGGAACTATTTTGTATCTTGACTGTGGGTAGTAATCACACAAGTCTACACATGTAATAAAACTGCATATCTCATGACACACACATATGCATACAAATGACTGCATATTAAATTGGTGAAATCTGAATGAGATAGATTATATTAATGTCAGCTTTCTGGTTGTGATATCATACTATAGGTAATACATGTGACCCTTGGACTAGTAGCATTATCAACAATTTGTCAAAAACGCAGTGTGGGCTCAACTCTGAAGTGACTTAACAGCAGCAGCAGCAGCAGCTAGAGCTACTGAATCAAAAACACTGGTGTGGGAGCAACCAAGTTGTTTTAATAAGCTCTTAGCTGATTCAGATGAACGTGAAAGATTAACAGCCATTGCTTTTGTTTATATGTTGCTGAACCCCTGAGAACCATATTCCAGATAGAAAAAAACTGTTTATCACCCAGAGATTAATGTTTTCAGGCTGGAAGTAATACTTGCATAAGACTTTGGGGTTGTTGAACTTGGAGAAAAGATGACTATGTTCCATGGAAAAGAATAAAAGGTGTGTACAAAAATTGTAAAACCATAGGAATGGACTCCATTTGTTGGCTCAGCAGACTTTTTCTCTTCCTGACTTCTAGTTGGGAGTGGCCATTTGACACTGTTCTAGCTACTGGAAATCTGTTGTGGGATTCCAATGAATTGTTTTCTTAGTCCAAGTGGTGTCACTTTCCTTTCTTCAATCTAGTGAGTCCATATCTAGGGAGTCTATCCTAAGGAAATAATCATATGTATATATAAAGATTTAGCTCATATTGTTCATCGTTGTATATTTTTTTGGAAATAACCTTAATGTTTAATTACTAGAGAATAAAGAAAAATAATAAACAATTTTGATGTTTTCTCAAGATGGAATTTTTCTGGTCATTAAGGATGACAACTACTAAGAATTTTGATGGCATAGAAATAATTATAATATTAAGTGAAATAACAAAAATTAGAAACATATGTTTACATATATACAACCTTTAAAATTTAACTTAAAAATAAGTGTATATTATTAATCAATCTTTTGAGGTAGGGGTAAAGATCCTTCTTTAAGCACTGTTCAAATGACTGGAGCTTCAATTCCTCTTTCATAGAACAAACTGATATTTTTTTTAACTTTCATTATTATCATTACATATATAGTGGTATTGATGATAATGTTTAATGTGAAGCCAGGACTGAGAATTATCAGTATACTACATAGGGGTGTGTGTGCGTCTGTGTGTGTATGCGTGTGTGTTTGTGTTTTAACATATAAGAACACTAAAATGTTAAGAAAGCTATAATTAAATGTTAAGATAGTTATATCCATTCCAATGCATTATATATTTTTATGTACTTTTGCAATTTTCTATGATGTATTATTTTTAATATTCTACAAAATAATTTTTAATATTAAAGAAGGATGAGGAAATAATTCAAGCTCGTTAGACCAATAGAGCCAGAAAAGCAGCTCAGAGTGAAACAAGTTACCTGAGAGAGTAAATCTTTGCCTTCAAATAGAAACATCTCTTCACCACGCGCCGGTTTACGGATTAACAGCTACCTGCTTGTGTGTTTTCTCTTCCATTGATCCAGACACTGGAATTAGATTAATTTACTGAGCCATTCCAAAAATTACAGATCAATAGATAAATACATAGGTGTAAGTATAGAGATAGACAGAACAAGTATATGCTTCTTTTATGCATACATAACTTTTTTCCTAATTTTAGATAAATCCTTTCCCTAACCCATGATTTTTTGCCTTTGGAAAGCCCCTATTTTAGGATTCACAAAAGGCAGAAAATAAAAACTGCATTAAAGGAGCAGTTGCTGCTGCTGCTGCTAAGTTGCTTCAGTCATGTCCGACTCTGTGAAACCCCATAGATGGCAGCCCACCAGGCTCCCCCATCCCTGGGATTCTCCAGGCAAGACACTGGAGTGGGTTGCCGTTTCCTTCTCCAATGCATGAAAGTGAAAAGTGAAAGTGAAGTCGCTCTGTCGTGTCCAACCCTTAGCGACCCCATGGACTGCAGCCCACCAGGCTCCTCCATCCATGGGATTGTCCAGGCAAGAGTACTGGAGTGGGGTGCCATTGCTTTCTCCGAAAGGAGCAGTATGATCAATGATTTTCCCATGCATCACCTCTTGGCTCCATTTCTACTTAGAAGATGTAATACACCAGGATAAACCAGACCCTTAATATTTTATCAAGTATTTCCAAAGCAATTTCTGATTCTAGAATTCAAATTAGATTTTCTATCATAGAATAATGATTTTAAACCATTAAAATTCTTCAGAGGTTTTCACTGCAGAGCTGGTGATAATGACTGATCATTGAAGTAAGAGCCATTACTCCCAAGGCAACACTCCCGCCACATCCAATTCATTTAATGACTAGAGGAGCAAGTTTCTTGTTTCCCTTACTACCTTAGAGTCTTACCGTTTATTGCAATAGAGAGTCAAACTTGAAAGGAATAAAGTTCACAGTCTACTTTTTGCCACTGATAGAATATAGAATACATACAGAATTGAATATGTATGTTCTAAAATGAACCATGTTGATGAATTTATTAAAATACTGCATTATTAGATGACTTGTGGGAAGTCAGGGTAAGTCCATCATTACTGAACACAGAGCACAAACCAGAATTTCAAGAGGAAGAAAGAGATGATAAGATACTTACTACTCTGCATGCCTACTTTTAGGATTCTGTATTGATTTATATGGCTGTCCTGAGCCACATAATTCAGCTGGTTGGTTACTGAACTCTTCTGTTCTTTTTGAAAAGATGACCTTGAGTTTTTGAATTTACATGGCCCCAAAATATGTAGCTTTTGAGAAAGGGTAAATTCAATTTAACAGACATAGTTTTAGAAAATAATTACAATTTTGTGAACTTTCAAGGCAGATATTATTGAAGTCACCTGAACATCAAACAGTTGCTGTCCTTTTCTCAGTGTGAGTCATGGGAACCAACTAGACCATCTGAAGGTCATTTTTTCAAGATCAGGGATCTTTCAGAAACTTGATCACCCTACCCATGGCTGATGCCTCTGACAGGCCTTAGAAATGCCAGAAGATTTATGAGACTGATTAACTAGAAAATCTATCAGTTAGCCAAATTCAGCATGCCTTCTATTGTTATTCTTATTCTGTCTTGAAGCTGCTCTGGTCATCTATGCCTTCCTACTATACTGCTCTCCGCTAATCCAATGCCTGTTGCTATCCTTTCAATGGTGCCCTCTGAAATCTCCACACCATGGAAAACAACCTTTTTTTACATTATAAACAGTGAATGTTCCTCGTGGACATTTCTTCTCTTGAATCTTTCCCAAATGGGTGCTTGTAACACCCCCACAATCCCCTAAATCATATGTAGAATTCATGTTCTCCTTACTTCTCAATGTTTTTGAAGACTTTTTCCTTTGTGCTCATGTAACACACCCTTCCGTTGGTGTAATCAAGGAATGTAGGTATATGTTAATAATAAAAGTTTGTATCTAAGGATAACACAAACTTCAAAAGGTGTATCCCTCTTTTGAACATTATTCAGTTTTTTTATCATTCCATCCTCCCAATTAGTTTGGAAATTATATATTGCTTCTGTATTTGTTAATATTTAATAGTTACAGCGGAGGTTACCACATGCCTCCTTAATTCATCATTTTAACCTCTTCCAGGACAAGGCAAAGACCTGAGAACACTTTAACTATATAACTATATTTATCTTCAGTTCAATGTATCAGCTTATTTCTGCATATATTTCATTTCTCTAGATAGCTCACTCAAACCAAAAAACAAGATAGCTTTATTATTATTTTATGCAATGTTCATTTAATGAACATGTTATCGCTCTTCATTTCAGGTGGCGCTAGTGGTAAAGAACTCCCCTGCCAATGCAGCAGATATAAGAGATGTGGGTTTGATCCCTGGATTGGGAAGATCCCCTAGAGGAGGAAATGGCAACCCACTCCAGTATTCTTGCCTGGAGAATTCCATGGACAGAGGAGCCTGGTGGGCTACAATCCATGAGGTGGCAAAGAGTTGGACACAACTGAGAGACTAACACATACTTTCTTTCTTTCTAAACCTCTGACCTTCCATCCATGGTCATTTCCCTTCAATCTGAAGAATACCCATTAGAATTTCCTTTGTGCATGATTAACTCAGTTCTGTTTATTCAAAATTTTCTATATTTTTCCCTCAGATCCAAAGAATTCCTTCACTCTGTAGAGTCTTCTAGGTTGGGTGTCATATTTTTCATCACCTTGAAGATATCCTCCCACTATTTCTGGTCTCTGTTTTTGCTTTTGAGAAATTAGCTACAATTCTGTTATGCCTTCAGTTAATCTCTCTTTTCTCTAGCTGCCTTAGAAGATTTTCTGTTTAACACAAATATTTGAAAAGATAATGGCTGAGATTTTCTAGAACTGATGAAAGACGTGAATACACAGAAGTTCAATGAATCCCATGCTAGCTAATAAAGAAATACACATCTAGACTTTTCATAGAGAAGTTACAAAATGTCACTTTTCATAGTTGCTAGTTTTATATTTTTAGATGATGCTTTTATTCATATATGCATATATCCTATATATATTTTAGTCATCTTCAATGGGAGGGTTTGTCCAAATTATCTAGTCTAGCATTATTGGCCTTTCTTGCCTGTGATTAAACTCATCTTGATTTTGAGCCTCTGTCATACTAGGTAGTGAGGGGAAGTAATTTAAACTTTCCAGCTAAAGGCATCTTAGTTTCTGGCTTTAAAACAGTAAATTCAGTCTCTTTTAGAAAAAAATTTGTCTTGGGGGGTAAATATTGAATGCCTTAAGATTTCTCATCACCCTTTGTACCCAAGATGTAGTCAGGTATGTTTGGAAGATTATAAATCCTTATAAAAGAAATGAGGGAAGGGCCTTAAGTTGACATGTGTGACTTTTCAGTTAGATTCCAAAACTTACTGTAATCCCTGGGTAATGAATCAGTTGGTGTCTTTTCTAGACAGTTGGGGTCTGATGGCCCCACCTTAGCTCTTTTGGGGGCTGCAGATGCTCTTGGTTCTCAGCCACATCCTCCATCTTGCCCTCAGATTCGATCACTAAACCAGAGCCTCCGCTGTAACATTACCCCGTTCCTTGTCAAGACGGCCCCATAGCAGGGCCACCTGTCCCCTACTTGGCTATCTTCTGTATTTCCTACATGAAGTACACTGGGTTTTCTCACACTTCTGTACTATACACAAGTCATGGAGCCCCTGTCTTTTCCAGTGCTGCTCTCTTGCTCCTGAATCGATTCAGGTGTGGCCCTATGTGACTGTGGGTCAAAGTGAAGACATATCCCTCATCTACTGGATATGACTAGAAAAGCTAGTCACTAGCTCTGATGTCTTCTGATTTCCCTATGCCCACCTAGATGTACCACCCTGTTTTCTGATTCCCAAGATTTGACCTGAAAGGATATATGACGATGCTAACTTCTGGCCTCACTCAGCCTTTTTTTCCCTCTCCAAATCTCTTAAGTGGAAACATTCCTCCTCTTCCTGACTGTTGTATGCTTCTAGCCTTAAATCCTTTTTTCCATCTTACCCTTTTGATAAGACTTTCTACCCAGTGCTCCAAGCTTTCCTTTTGATATAAAAAGAGAAGTGTTTGCTTGTTTGTTTAGAAATCTCTTTCGACACAATAAATTCTTGCCATCAGATTAGTGTTTTTCCAGAGACTAAAAAAAAAAAACAAACCCAGCTCTGGATCTTCAAGCTGATTGACTTCGTTTTAGATGGAACTTTCTTGTTTCTGAACAGAAACAGTTTCTGAGCAACAAGGTTTACAATCAGTAAGATTACATCTGAAAATACCTCAAATGTAGTAACCTCAAAAAAATGGAATAATTACCACTGAGATGTGCAAAACATGCAAGTTTCTTTTATTTTCCGTAACTAATCCAATGTTGCTCTTGGGTACCCATTCTGCTGAGCGGTACAGGAAAGCAGAGAGAAGATAAACTAGCCAGCTTAGAGTAGTTCATTCTCTTTTAAGTTTTTTTTGGCTGCACCGCATGGTTGTGGCATCTCAGTTCCCCAATCAGGGACTGAACCCAGGCCATGGCAAGGCAAGCCCAGAGTCCTAACCACTAAGCCACCACAGAACTCCCTTAACATTTTTTCTTTCAGCTTAAACATGTCATTTACCTTTTTCTGCTCCTCCTCCCAAAACATCAGCTCTGGATTCAGTGGAAAGCTGAATTGTCCTCAAGGAGTGCAGTAGCAGATGGGATATGTTTTCAGATGTTTCCACATCAAAATGGGACAGCCAGTTCAGAGTGAAATCTGCAGAGTGAATTCACCATATCGATAGAAAGCCAGAGACAGTGCTAATATCCTAAAGAATCCAGAGACGCTATGTGCCCTGTAGAAAGTTTTAAAATGTAGCTGATAGTGAAGTTGACAAGGGATTGCTAATGGAAAAGATGAGCAACAAATGTGGTTGAGAACCTGCGGGCAGATTCCAAGAGGAATCACATGAAAGTCCTAGCCAGATCTCAGAGGGCCAGCAGCACCAGTAAAGGCTGAAAAAAGGCCTGAAGAAATCCCCACAAATAATCCTCACACTGACAGAGTTTCACCAGAAGCAGAGCTCAACAGCAGAGTCCCTTGAAGAGCCAGGGCAGGGCCCTCCCTGCTCCACCATCACGAAGCACAGTTTTCCAGTCCACTATATCTAGGCACTGCCTTTGGGAAGAAGAGAGGTAAGAAACTCGGGAAGACTCAGTCTTTATCCGAAATGGACAGTTTTAAAGAAAAGGGACTCTTGAAGCTATTAAGATATTTCTAAATGCAAATATACATTTTATTTTTCCATCACTCACTGGTATATGAGTTCATGAAAATGCTCAGACCACTTACAGAAAATAAAGAAACTATAATTTCCAAGTTTTATAAAACTTGAAGCACAGTATATAAATTATAATCATTCCACATTTTTCAAATTTATTAAGTTACAAAGTATTTGCCTATAATTTCATTTTTTCCCCACATCTATCATTTCTCCATCTTCATATGAGTTTTATCATTTGCATTTTCACCCTCATAACTTGATAGGCTAAACCAGTGAGCTTTCCGGTTCATAAAGGTTGTTTTCAAGAAAACAGCTCTTGGATTATATATTTACTCTGTTGTTTCTAATTTAGCAATTAGTACTTTTATTTGTTCCTTCTGCTTTTGTTAGGTTTACTTAATTATTTTTCCAACATCAGCGTTCAATATTAATTTGATTTATCTTAATTTCCTTGGTGTAAGCAGGCAGAAAGAGACATCTTCTGTCTTTTCCTCATTATAAGAACGTTAATCCTATCATGAGGGCTCCATTCTCATAATCTAATATAACCTTATTATTTCTCAAAGCCTTTACCTCCAAATACCATTACATTGAGGATAAGGGTCTCAACATATAAATTTGGGAGTAGCACAAATATTCATTCCTTAGCAATATTATATTGGAGGTTCTAGCTACTACGATAAGACCAGAGAAGGAACAAAAGGCACAAGATTGGAAGGAAAGAAATAGAACCATTTTTGTTTGCAAATGACATGATTGCTTACATAAAAAATTAAAAAAAAAACTGACAAAAAATATTTCTGGAATTAGAAAGCAATCACAGCAAAGATGCAGGATATATAATAACCTGCTAATATACAAAAGTCAATAGCTTTCTTATACATCAGCAATCAACAACTGGAATTTTTTTAAAAAATTAAACCACATATAACACCCACCCCAAAATAAAATTCTTGGATATAAATCTAACAAAATATGCTTAAAATCTATACGTAGAAACAACAAAATTCTAATGAAAAAATCACAGAGGCTTGGTCTTCCCTGGTGGTACAGTGGGTAAGAATCAGCCTGCCAATGCAGGCGACATGGTTTAATTCCTGGTCTGGGAAGATTGCACATGCTGCAGGGCAATTAAGCCCATGTGCCACAACTACTATGCCTGTGCTCTAAGCCCCAGAGCCACGACTACTGAACCTGCATGCTGCAACTACTGAAGTCTGTGGACCTAGAGTCCATGCTCTGCAACAAGAGAAGCCACCACAGTGAGAAGTCCATGCGGCACAACTAGAGGGTGGACCCTGCTCACCACAACTAGAGAAAGCCCGTGCTTGGCCAAGAATCAATTAATTAAAACTAATCTTACTTTAAAACAATTGAAAGAGGCTCTAAACAGAGAGATATTCCATGTCCATGTATTATAAGACTCAATATTAAGATGTCAGCTCTCCCCATCATGATCTATAGATTCCATGTAATCCCAATTAAAATCCCTGTAAGCTATTTTGTGTGTGCACACTAAGTTGCTTCAGTTGTATCTGATCCTGAAACCCTATGAACTGTAGCCCACCAGGCTCCTTTGTCCATGGGATTCTCCAGGCAAGAATACTGGAGTGGGTTGCCATGCTCTCCTCCAGGGGATCTTTCCGATCCAGGATCAAACTCACTCCTCATATATCTCCTGCTTTAGCAGGGAGGTTCTTTACCATAGCACCACCTGGGAAGCCCCAAATTATTTTGTAGATACTGGCAAAATGATTATAAAACATACAAAGAAGACAAAGCACCTAGAAGAGCCAACATAATACTGTGAAACAAAGTAGGAAGACTCCCGTTACTCAGTTTCAAAACTTAGTATAAAGCTGTAACAGTCAGATCAGATCAGATCGGATCAGTCGCTCAGTCGTGTCCAACTTTTTGCGACCCCATGAATCGCAGCACACCAGGCCTCCCTGTCCATCACCGACTCCTGGAGTTCACTCAGACTCACGTCCATCGAGTCAGTAATGCCATCCAGCCATCTCATCCTCTGTCGTCCCCTTCTCCTCCTGCCCCCAATCCCTCCCAGCATCAGAGTCTTTTCCAATGAGTCAACTCTTCACATGAGGTGGCCAAAGTACTGGAGTTTCAGCTTTAGCATCATTCCTTCCAAAGAAATCCCAGGGCTGATCTCCTTCAGAATGGACTGGTTGGATCTCCTTGCAGTCCAAGGGACCCTCAAGAGTCTTCTCCAACACCACAGTTCAAAAGCATCAATTCTTCGGTGCTCAGCCTTCTTCACAGTCCAACTCTCATATCCATACATGACCACAGGAAAAACCATAGCCTTGACTAGACGGACCTTTGTTGGCAAAGTAATGTCTCTGCTTTTGAATATGCTATCTAGGTTGGTCATAACTTTCCTTCCAAGGAATAAGTGTCTTTTAATTTCACGGCTGCAGTCACCATCTGCAGTGATTTTGGAGCCCCCAAAATTAAAATCTGACACTGTTTCCACTGTTTCTCCATCTATTTCCCATAAAGTGATGGGACCAGATGCCATGATCTTCGTTTTCTGAACGTTGAGCTTTAAGCCAACTTTTTCACTCTCCTCTTTCACTTTCATCAAGAGGCTTTTGAGTTCTTCTTCACTTTCTGCCATAAGGGTGGTGTCATCTGCATATCTGAGGTTATTGAGATTTCTCCCGGCAATCTTGATTTCAGCTTGTGTTTCTTCCAGTCCAGTGTTTCTTATGATGTACTCTGCATATAAGTTAAATAAGCAGGGTGACAATATACAGCCTTGATGTACTCCTTTTCCTATTTGGAACCGGTCTGTTGTTCCATGTCCAGTTCTAACTGTTGCTTCCTTACCTGCATACAGATTTCTCAAGAGGTAGATCAGATGATCTGGTATTCCCATCTCTTTCAGAATTTTCCACAGTTTATTGTGATCCACACAGTCAAAGGCTTTGGCATAGTCAATAAAGCAGAAATAGATGTTTTTCTGGAACTCTCTTGCCTTTTCCATGATCCAGCGGATGTTGGCAATTTGATCTCTGGTTCCTCTGCCTTTTCTAAAACCAGCTTGAACATCAGGAAGTTCACGGTTCACATATTACTGAAGCATGGCTTGGAGAATTATGACTGTGGCTCAGACCATGAACTCCTTATTGCCAAATTCAGACTTAAATTGAAGAAAGTAGGGAAAACCACTAGACCATTCAGGTATGACCTAAATCAAATCCCTTATGATTATACAGTGGAAGTAAGAAATAGATTTAAGGGCCTAGATCTGATAGATAGAGTGCCTGATGAACTATGGAATGAGGTCTGTGACATTGTACAGGAGACAGGGATCAAGACCATTCCCATGGAAAAGAAATGCAAAAAAGTAAACTGGCTGTCAGGGGAGGCCTTACAAATAGCTGTGAAAAGAAGAGAAGCAAAAAGCAAAGGATAAAAGAAAAGATATAAACATCTGAATGCAGAGTTCCAAAGAATAGCAAGAAGAGATAAGAAAGCCTTCTTCAGTGATGAATGCAAAGAAATAGAGGAAAACAACAGAATGGGAAAGACTAGATATCTCTTCAAGAAAATCAGAGATACCAAAGGAACATTTCATGCAAAGATGGGCTCAATAAAGGACAGAAATGGTATGGACCTAACAGAAGCAGAAGATATTAAGAAGAGATGGCAAGAATACACAGAAGAACTGTACAAAAAAGATCTTCATGACATAGATAATCACGATGGTGTGATCACTGACCTAGAGCCAGACATCCTGGAATGTGAAGTCAAGTGGGCCTTAGAAAGCATCAATCACTATGAACAAAGCTAGTGGAGGTGATAGAATTCCAGTTGAGCTATTCCAAATCCTGAAAGATGATGCTGTGAAAGTGCTGCACTCAATATGCCAGCACATTTGGAAAATTCAGCAGTGGCCACAGGACTGGAAAAGGTCAGTTTTCATTCCAATCCCAAAGAAAGGCAATGCCAAAGAATGCTCAAACTACTGCACAATTGCACTCATCTCACACGCTAGTAACAGTCAAGAGAGTATGTTATCTCTTCAGCAAGTGGTTTTTGAAAGCTGGACAGCTACATATAAATCAGCTAGTTAGAACACTTCCTCACGTATAAACAAAAATAAATTCAAAACGGTTTAAAGACTTAATATAAGACATGACATCATAAAAACCCCAGAAGAGATCATGGGCAAAACTCTCTGACATAAATCCTAGTAATATTTTCTTAGATCAGTGTCCCAAGGTAAAAGAAATAAAAGCAAAAATAAACACATGAGATCTAATCAAACTTACAAGCTTTTGCACAGCAAAGGAATCCATAAACAAAACACAGACAATCTATGGACTGAGAGAAAAAAATTGCAAGCAGTAGAACTGACAAGGCTTAATTTCTAAAATATACAAACAGTTCATCAGAAAAATCAAACAACCCAAACAAAAAATGGACAGAAGACCTAAATAGGCATTTTTCCAAAGAAGATAGGCAGGTGGCTAATAGGCACATGAAAAGATGCTCAGCATCACTAATTATGAGATAAATGCAAATCAAAACTACCTGGAAGTACCACCTCACACCAGTCAGAATGGCTATCATTAAAAAGTCCACAAGCAATAATGCTGGAGAGGGTATGGGTAAAAAGGAATCTTCCTTCCTACCTACACTATTGATAAGAATGTAAACTGGTGCAGCAGCTTTGGAAAACAGTAGGGAGGTTCCTTAAAAAACCAGAGTTACCATGCGACCCTACAATCCCACTCCTGGGCATATGTCCTAAGAAAACTCTAATTTAAAAACATACATGCACCCCAATGTTCATAGTAGCTCTATTTACAATAGCCCAGACATGGAAGCAACCTAAATGTCCATTCATATATATATGTGTATATATATCTATATATATATATATGTTTGTGTGTGTGTATTGTCACTCAGTTGTGTTCGACTCTTTGTGACCCCATGGACTGTAGCCTGCCAGGCTCCTCTGTCAATGGAATTCTCCAGGCAAGAATACTGGAGGAGGTAGTCATTCCCCTTCCCCAGGGGAATCTTCCCGACAGAGGGATCGAACCCGGGTCTCTTTCATTCCAGGCAGATTCTTTGCTGTCTGAGCCACCAGGGAACCCACACATTCACACACACAATGGAATACCACAAAGCCATAAAAAAGAATGAATAATGCCATTTACAGAAACGTGGATGGACCTAGAGATTAGTGTACTAAAGGAACTAAATCAGATAAAATCTAGTATCATGTGATATCACCTATATGTAGGTGATATAGTTTGTTATCACCTGAACAGTGTCAGATTTTATTTTGGGGGGCTCCAAAATCACTGCAGATGGTGATTGCAGCAAAGAAATTAAAAGACGTTTACTCCTTGGAAGAAAAGTTAAGACCAACCTAGATAGCATATTCAAAAGCAGAGACATTACTTTGCCAACAAAGGTCCATCTAGTCAAGGCTATGGTTTTTCCTGTGGTCATGTATGGATATGAGAGTTGGACTGTGAAGAAGGCTGAGCACCGAAGAATTGATGCTTTTGAACTGTGGTGTTGGAGAAGACTCTTGAGGGTCCCTTGGACTGCAAGGAGATCCAACCAGTCCATCCTAAAGGAAATCAGTCCTGAATATTCATTGGAAGGACTGATGCTGAAGGTGAAAGGCCAATACTTTGGCCACCTCATGCTAAGAGTTGACTCATTGGAAAAGACTTGCAAGAGAAGCCACTGCAGGGAGAAGCCCCAGCACCACAACTTGAGAGAGCCCGCATACAACAAAGATCCAGTGCAGCCAAGAGTAAATTAAAGAAGACTTTAAGGTAGTTGAAAAAATCATTAAAAAATAATATAGATACACATATGTACACACATATCAATCACTTTGCTGTACACCACAACGAACACAATATTGTGGATCTGCTATACTTCAATCTAAGAAAAGCAAGTAACAGAAAGGACAGAGCTAAATTCAACTGTATCACTAACTTCTTTAAATTTCGAAAAATTGGTTGACATGAAAAGAATGAAAAACATACACCATGTGAATGCAAAAGAAAGCTGAAAAGAGTTTTATTAATATTAGACTTAATGAACCTCAAGACAAGAAGAATTATCACAGATAGAAAGAGACATTTATAATGATAAATGGGTCAATCCATGAAGAAGACATAGCAAACCTAAAATGTAGGTGGTTAATAACTGGTTTTAAAAATAGATGAAGCAAAGGCTGACTGAAATAAAGAGACAAATAGACAAATTTACAAGTAGAAATATCAATCTCCTCTTTAATAACTAGATAAAAATCTATAAGGATGTGGAAGATCTAAAAATATGAACCACTTTAACCTAACCTGACCTTTATAGAACAATTTATCCAATAAACTGCAGCTTTCACACTCTTTCCATGTTCATATAGAGCATTAAAAAAGACAGATCTTATGCTGGGGCATAAAACAAATTTCTACTTAAAATTTTAAATTCTATAGAATATGTTTTCTACATATTTCTACAACAAAATTAAATCAGGAATCAATAACAATTAGATATTTAGAAAAGCCTCAAACAATTAAACTTCTAAATAACCAAAGAAACCATTAAAAATTAATAAATACTTAACACTAAATAAAAATACATCAAAATATTTTGGAGGGAGGTAATGTGTACTTACAGAAAGTTTATCAATCTGTCTTCAAGGTCTGCTAATTCTTTATACTCTGCCATTCAAATCTACTATCAAGTCCCTCCAGTGAATTTTTAAATTCTAGTTGTTATACTTTTTATACTCACGTTATACTCGCCACATCAGAGGGTAAGATGGTTGGATGGCATCTCAGACTCGATGGACATGAGTTTAAGCAAGCTCCTGGAGTTGGTGATGGACAGGGAAGCCTGGCGTGCTGCAGTCCATGGGGTCGCAAAGAGTCGGACATGACTGAGCGACTGAACTGAACTGAACTTTCCACGTCAGTAAACAAAGGATGTTGTTGCTGTTAGCCAAGGCAGCTGCCCTGCTCTGTGCACTCTTGAGGGGATTCAGGATGGAGAAAAACAGGATACTGGCCCTAATAATTAAGGTGCGTATCAAAGGGATGATTTTAATAAGCCCAGACTTTTGTACCTTCTGATACACAGAAAAGTACAAAATTCATTCACTTCCAGTGTCTGCTTTTCTTTAATTAGCAGTAATCTTTTGATGTCGGACTACCAGGTTTGTTTGAACTCCTATATATCCTGGCGCCTCCCTTATCTCTTTGGAATAGTCCCTCAGAGGAGTTAAGTCCTCAGCAAGTCAGCCAAATAAAACATAATTCTAAACTTTTAGATTTTGCGTGTGTGTTTTTCCATCAACACGTTCAACTTCCACAGAATTTGCATATTGACTTTTCTTTGTATTTCTATCTCTTCGTTGATATTCTATCTGATGCCACACTGTCATACTATCTCTTTTACATCTTTAATCAGGCTTTCCTTTAGTTCTGTGAGCATACTTATAATGGCTACTTTGAAGTCTTTTTCTCTTAAATCTGACATCTACTTACTTACTCTCACAGTTTCAGTCATATGTATAGGTCACACTTTCCTGTTTCTGTGCAAGCCTCAAAGTTTTTTGTTAGAAAATAGACATTTTTCCTGTATATTGCAGCAACTGGTATACTGATCCTCCTACGCGCTTTCCAAGGATGTTTTTGCTATCTGGTTTTTTTTTTTTTTTTTTTGAGGAGGGGAGGGGGTATCAAATTACTTTATTTGAATGAATGGTACCAAGAAAGAACTTAAGTAGATGTTTTGGTACAACTTATAGAAAAGGCAGAGATAAGCCAAACATGCCCAGCCTGCCTTGGTCACCAAGGAAGTCATCCTCATGGCTACAGGAAGCCAGCCTAAGGCTAGCCTGTTGTCACTGATCCCCAGGACATGCTTGTCAAAGAGATACTTCGTCAGTCATGCTAGATTCACGGAGCCCCTATCTTGGCACAAGTTGGTTACATAGTCACTCAAATCTTTGATGGATTTCATCTACTCGTTCAGGCAAGTCACACAGAAACATGTTAGTCACTCAGTCATGTCTGATTCTTTGTGACCCCATGGACTGCAGCCTGCCAAGCTCCTTTGTCTCTGGAATCCTCCAGGCAAGAACACTGGGGTGGATTGCCATGCCCTTCTCCAGGGGATCTTCCCAATCCAAGGATCAAACTTGGTTCTCCTGCATTGCAGGCAGATTCTTTACCATTTGTGCCACCAGAGAAGTCACATGGTGGGGTGGGGGGTGGTGTCATTATTGTCAGTGGGCATTTTGTGCCCGTTCCAGTTGAGATGGATCTACAATTTTTCCGAAGAGTAGCGCACATTCCATTGCATTTAGCCCACTCTTCGTGACTGGGTTTCTTGATATCCTGAAGAATATCAAGCTTCTCAGTAAGTGCCCTTGCATCACGAAATTGGAGAGGAATGTATTTGGCAAAGTTCTTCAAAGCCGCATCATCAAGGTCAAAGTCGTATGACACTGACAGGTAGCCATAGAAGGTGAACAGCTCCAGGCTGGTGGTTGATGGCAGTCTCCGAGTCCCTGTGGTAGTTCTGGTACACCAGCGTGATGGCCACTATCCTCACGATGAGTTGAGACCTGGGGCCGCACGGTGCTGGAGTGAATTTGAGGAGGTAGGTTCCCTTCAAGCACTGTTGAAGTAGGAAATCAAAGTGCCTGTCCAGGGAAGACTGTAATTTGTTTTTTTAATTTATGCAAAGAAAAGTCTTTTGGGGACTTCCAGTGGCTAAGACTTGGGGCTCCCAATGCAGGGGTCCTGGATTCAATCCCTGGTCAGGGAACTAGACCCCAATGCCAGGATTAAAGATCTGACAGGCAACAAGGAAGATTGAAGGCCCGGATGCTGCAAATAAGACCCTGTGCAGTCAAATGAATAAATAAGTGAAGACATAAAGAGAAGTCTTCTTTCCTTTACTAACTACTCATAGAATATGTGACACATGGAGGGGTTCTTGTTTATCAACCTGCTTTCCAACCCTCTAATCACCCTAGTTGGTTCCCCTGGCAACCAGCCCCCATCCTTAGGTGATGCTCTACTTATCTAGAGGAATAGTCCCTAACCTTTTTGGCCCAAGGGACCAATTTCATGGAAGACAGTTTTTCTACGGACCAAGGTTGGGTGAATGGTTTCAGGATGATTCAAGTTAATTACATTTATTGTGTGCACTTTATTTCTATTATTGGTGGCTCAGAGGGTAAAGAGTCTGCCTGCCATGCAGGAGACCCAAGTTCAATCCGTGGGTCTGGAAGATCCCCTGGAGAAGGAAATGGCAACCCACTCCAGTATTCTTGCCTGGAAAATCCCATGGACAGAGGAGCCTGGTAGGCTATATAGTCCCTAGGGTCACAAAGAGTCAGACACAACTGAGAGACTACAAACACATACTCAATAGGCATTAGATCCTGGAGGTTGGGGGCTCCTGATCTAGAGGTTTTCCAAAAATTCCCTCACTAATATGAACTCAGGTGTGATTGAAAGGGTTTGCTGTAAATAACCAAACACACCCATTTTGCCTTTATCACTCTAAAACTATTGCAGGAATCAAAAACAAAAAAGCAAACATAAAAGATGCCCCTACTACTCTAATCACATAGGAAACAAAAAGGGTTTTGAGAGCCAAGAAGCAGGAACCGATAAATGAGACCAAATTTTGTATTCTATCACAGGCCACCCTCTGTTTTTTGAACATAGAACCCTTACAGCAAAATGATAATACCTATCAAAGTACCTACATTTTGTGTAGCATTTATGGAACAGATCTGGAAATAATACTGTTAAATAACAAAAATTCAAATGAGGAAATGGGAAGATCTAGTTGGCTTCATTAAGTGACTCATGAAATGAGCAGCATCCAACCTAGTGAATGAAAAGAGCTTTGTCTAGTGCTTCCCTGGTGACTCAGATGGTAAAGCATCTGAGGGAGACACAATGCGGGAGACCTGGGTTCCATCCCTGGCTTGGGAAGATCCTCTGGAGGAAGAAATGGCAACCCACTCCAGTACTCTTGCCTGGAAAATTCCATGGACGGAGGAGCCTGGTAGGCTACAGTCCATTGGGTTGCAAAGAGTCAGACACGACTGAGCAACTTCACTTTCTAGCTGCAAAAAAGGAAAAGATTTTTGTATTTTTAGAAAATCTTTTCATTTATTTAATGAATTTATTTGGCTGTGCCAGGTCTTAGTTGCAGCATATGGGATCTTAGCTCCCTGACCAGGGATCGAACCCGGGCCCCCTGCATTGGGAGCATGGAGTCTTAGCCACTGGACCACCAGGGAAGTCTTGGATATTAGTATTTTTAAAGCAGAGAGTAAGCAGGAGAAAGAAAGTTATTAGTGAAGAATTGCATGGTTTTAGGTAAGGCCACTCTCCTAATGGGAACAGAAGGAGCCTACTAGCCAAGTATTTCAGTGCTAACCAGGTAATTCCTGGTTGACTCATGAAAGGTTACATCCCTGGGGGAGGCTGTAGCTGCAATTAGGTTAGGTATTAAGTCTTGGTTTGCTGACGTGTGGCCTAACACAAGTGACTCCATTTTGGAACAGAACCAACACAAATATGCCTAACATTTGAAGAAGCCAGTGTGGGGTAGGGACAGATTTAAAGAAACAACTAATTTATCCTATAAAGCCATTACAGATATTTTCATATTCTGGCACTAGTTTGATTATTCTTTTTTCCCCCTTGATCTACTACTATTTATACCTTATGATAACTATTTAGCTCAGAAATCAACTGATGGTTTGCTAGATCCAGATCCTCCTCAGGCCAGTCACTTTCCTTAGATATTACATCCTGAGGAGGCTATAACTCAACCTCCCAATACACTTGATCATCAGTGTATTATAGTATTATAGAACTCCTTGACATGAGGCAGTTGAATCTTTCCAACAATACCACATCGTCATTGTCAGTGCGATACAGCTTCATTACAGGACAAATCAGTCACTTGCTGGCTGGAGGCAGGACTGAGGTTGAAACCTCCCAGATGTGCTCTCAAGATCCCTCTGGAATGGCCTATTAGACACCTTTCTCCATGGTATTTTTATTTTTTGAACGATGGACTCATATATATAGGCTTCCTAGGTGGCACAATAGTAAAGAATCTGCCTGCCAATGCAGGAGACGCAAGAGACAATCTCTGGGTCAGGAAGATCCCCTGGAATAGGAAATGGCAACCTATTCCACTATTCTTGCCTGGAGAATTCCATGAACAGAGGTGCCTGGCAAGCTACAGTCCATGGGGTCTCAAAGAGTCAAACACAACTGAGCAACTACAAGCACACATATATAATCTGTGTTCTGCTGCTGTTGCTGCTAAGTTGCTTCAGTCATGTCCAACTCTCTGAGACTCCATAGACGGCAGGCCACCAGACTCCCCCATCCCTGGGATTCTCCAGGCAAGAACACTGGAGTGCGTTGCCATTTCCTTCTCCAATGCATGAAAGTGAAAAGTGAAAGTGAAGTCGCTCAGTCGTGTCCGACTCTTTGCGACTCCATGAATCGCAACACGCCAGGCCTCCCTGTCCATCACCAACTCCCGGAGTTTACTTAAACCCATGTACATTGAGTCGGTGATGCCATCCAGCCATCTCATCCTCTGTCGTCCCCTTCTCCTCCTGCCCCTAATCCCTCCCAGCATCAGGGTTTTTTCCAATGAATCAACTCTTCGCAGAGGTGGCCAAAGTACTGGAGTTTCAGCTTTAGCATCAGTCCCTCCAAAGAACACTCAGGTCTGATCTCCTTCAGAATGGACTGGTTGGATTTCCTTGCAGTCCAAGGGCCTCTCAAGAGTCTTCTCCAACACCACAGTTCAAAAGCATCAATTCTTCGGTGCTCAGCTTTCTTCACAGTCCAACTCTCACACCCATACATGACCACAGGAAAAACCATAGCCTTGACCAGACAGACCTTTGTTGGCAAAGTAATGTCTCTGCTTTCGAATATGCTATCTAGGTTGGTCATAACTTTCCTTCCAAGGAGTAAGCGTCTTTTAATTTCATGGCTGCAATCACCATCTGCAGTGATTTTGGAGTGCCAAAAAATAAAGTCTGACACTGTTTCCACTGTTTCCCCATCTCTTTCCCATGAAGTGATGGGACCAGATGCCATGATCTTCGTTTTCTGAATGTTGAGCTTTAGGCCAAATTTTCACTCTCCTCTTTCACTTTCATCAAGAGGCTCTTTAGTTCTTCTTCACTTTTTGCCATAAGGGTGGTGTCATCTGCATATCTGAGATTATTGATATTTCTCCCGGCAATCTTGAATCCAGCTTGTGCTTCTTTCAGCCCGGCTTTTCTCATGATGTATTCTGCAAAGAAGTTAAATAAGCAGGGTGACAGTATATAGCCTTGACGTACTCCTTTTCCTATTTGGAACCAGTCTGTTGTTCCATGTCTATTTCTAACTGTTGCTTCCTGACCTGCATATAGGTTTCTCAAGAGGCAGGTCAGGTGGTCTGGAATTCCCATCTCTTTCAGAATTTTCCACAGTTTATTGTGATCCACACAGTCAAAGGCTTTGGCATAGTCAATAAAGCAGAAATAGATGTTTTTCTGGAACTCTCTTGCTTTTTCCATGATCCAGTGGATGTTGGCAATTTGATCTCTGGTTTCTCTGCCTTTTCTAAAACCAGCTTGAACATCAGGAAGTTCATGGTTCACGTACCACTGAAGCCTGGCTTAGAGAATTTTAAGCATTACTTTACTAACGTGTGAGATGAGTGCAAATGTGCGGTAGTTTAAGCATTTTTGACATTGCCTTTCTTTGGGTTTGGAATAAAAACTGACCTTTTCAAGTCCTGTGGCCACTGCTGAGATTTCCAAATTTGCTGGCATCTTGAGTGCAGCACTTTCACAGCATCATCTTCCAGGAATTGAAATAGCTCAACTGGAATTCCATCACCTCCACTAGCTTTGTTCATAGTGATGCTTTCTAAGGCCCACTTGACTTCACATTCCAGGATGTTTGGCTCTAGGTCAGTGATCACACCATCGTGATTATCTGGGCTGTGAAGATTTTTTTTGTACAGTTCTTCTGTGTATTTTTGCCACCACTTCTTAATATCTTCTGCTTCTGTTAAGTCCATACCATCTCTGTCCTTTATCGAGCCCATCTTTGCATGAAATGTTCCCTTGGTATCACTAATTTTCTTGAAGAGAGCCCTAGTCTTTCCCATTCTGCTATTTTCCTCTATTTCTTTGCATTGATCACTGAAGAAGGCTTTCTTATCTCTTCTTGCTATTCTTTGGAACTCTGCATTCAGATGGGAATATCTTTCCTTTTCTCCTTTGCTTTTCACTTCTCTTCTTTTCACAGCTATTTGTAAGGCCTCCTCAGACAGCCATTTTGCCTTTTTTTGCATTTCTTTTTCTTGGGGATGGTCTTGATCCCTGTTTCCTGTACAATGTCACGAACCTCTGTCCATAGTTCATCAGGCACTCTGTCTATCAGATGTAGTCTCTTAAATCTATTTCTTACTTCCACTGAATAATCATAAGGAATTTGATTTAGGTCATACCTGAATGGTCTAGTGGTTTTTCCTACTTTCTTCGATTTAAGTCTAAATTTGGCAATAAGGAGTTTATGATCTTGGTGTAAATTACAAGTACCCACAGAGAACTTCCATAAGCTTGGAGGCCTTAAGATTTCCATAGGTGTGTTCTCTTAAGCCTCAGGAATAGGATAGAGGGTCATTGCTTTCCATACACTTTAGCCTCCATGTGCATTAAAATTTCCAGAGAACCTCTCAGGTCAGGGTGCAGACTTTTCCCAACTCTGGGTTCTAGCATTGTGCAGCAGTAATTGTTGAATCTGCCTGCTCCAGTTTGCTAGTGCTTCTTTATCTCTCCAAGCTGCCTCTTATCCTTCACCTTCGTCTAGGAACAGAACTCCCTCTAATCTGTCTGTTCTAGTGAATATGTCTTCTTCCTCTGAATGCTGCTCCTCATTAACAGCAAATGCCACTTGTCCAAGAATACCTACTGGCATCTATTTCCCCTCAGGCCCTTTTCTGTCTTGTGAGTCACTGTTGTTTAATCCACTGTACATGTTGTTGCCATCATGGACTAACAGCCTGAGTGCAGTTAGGGTACATAGTTTGTACCCAAAAATGTTAGGCACCTTCTACTAGGGTTGGTTGGTCAAAGTCAGCTGTAATTTAGGTTAAGTATTTCATAAGACCTCTCACAGCCTTCCTCTTTAAGGATGGGGCTATTCCCCAGGGAATCTCAAATCCATCACATGATGCCTACTGCTTTAATCCCAACAGGAAGCCACTGTCTTTTCCCATTCTGCTTATAGCTTTCCATCCACAAAGGCCAGGGTGATTGTGTTTGCACATAGCACACTGTGGCACGTTGGGCATGCTGCCATTGTACTCTCTCCACTATAACCAGCAACCTTTCTAAGCATTTGCTTGTCAAGGTTTATAGCTACATGGCAATCGGTCTGCTGGGAGCCACCCACCACTGGCCTAAATCCCAGTAGGAAGCAGTTCTCAGAAAACAACTCAAACTAGTTTAAGCAAAAAAAGGATTATAAATATAAATGCTTGCTTTTCTCCCTGCATATCAATTCCCTGTTCTCTGCTCCAAATGAGGGGGAACATGGCTGCCGAAACAACTTGCATGTTACGCCTCACAGTCCAAGTTCTCAAAGAAAGGCTGGTCCCTCTCATTTCAAACTCCAGAATGTCCAGGGAAGGACTGTAATTGGCCATGCTTGGGCCAACTGACCATCCTTAGACCAATCGTTATGGCTGGGGGTGGAGAATGAGGCAATTTTGTGTTCTTCTGAGAGCTTCACATACATTAACTCCTCATACAACTTCTGAAGGTACACATTATTATTAACCTCATGTTACAGATAATGAAATTGAGAGAGGAGTCTTCAGAAGGAAGGCATAAACATCGTAGCAAATGCTGAAGTTTGCCCAAACAAACTGGTAGCACTTCAGGTAACAAAAACAGAAGTGGTCTTGGCAAACAGTTTTGCCCCTTCTGGGCACGTGGTATAACTATACTAAGAGATAATATTATTCCCTTGCTCTAAACCTCTCCTAAGGTTGGATTTCTTTCATCGCATAACCTACCCATACAATCCTTTATACTCTATTATTTCTCCTCTCATCTGTCGTTTATTTTTACCCGAACTTTTCCACATTTGGAAGGGACGTTAAGTTCGGTCACTGCGCCGGTCCAGATTGCTAGCAGCAACAGTAGTCTCGTAAGTGCATCCCCCTCAATTTGTTCATGATTGGTTGGATTATTTTAGTGAAGTCTAGTCTCCTTGCCTGGAGAAGGCAATGGCACCCCACTCCAGTACTCTTGCCTGGCAAATCCCATGGATGGAGGAGCCTGGTGGGCTGCAGTCCATGGGGTCGCTAGGAGTTGGACACGACTGAGTGACTTCACTTTCACTTTCATGCATTGGAGAAGGAAATGGCAACCCACTCCAGTGTTCTTGCCTGGAGAATCCCAGGGACGGCGAAGCCTGGTGGGCTGCCGTCTATGGGGTTGCACAAAGTCGGACACGACTGAAGCGATTTAGCAGCAGCAGCAGCAGCCTCCTTGCCAGCTCACACGTGAACAGACATGCATGCGTGCACACACACATACACAGACACACTCACATCATATTGCTCCATAAGAAGTGACAGTTTGGGGTATGTCCACAGTCACCCTGAGATGACAGTGCTCTCTTCCTCTTTCCCTAACCACACCCAGATGCTCAACTTCACTAACTGCTGGTCAGTTGCTTTATTTTTTTTCATCAGTGTCCTGGTGCCTAATTGCTCTATAAGCTAATCCAGTCAAACTATACCTCCCTTAAAAAATAGTTTCTTAACTTAGTGTTCTGTGTATTTTTCTGACTCCATAAAGAATCCTCCCAGGTATCCTATTCCTCAGTCCTCTCTCACAAACTATCCAGCCTGCAGTCTAGTCCATATCTTTATTAAATCCACAAAACTCTTTCTTGTTGCCTCTCACCACAGTGTCTACTGCTCAGGCCCTTTGGCTTGAACTTCTCCAAACTCTTTACCCATGAGGCCAGTCCTTTGGGAAAAGATTAGAAATTATCTTTTGTATAGCCCACTTCTCTTTCCAAGAAAAGTTTCTGAGCCCAAGCTCTGGAGCTGGGGTTGGGAATGATCTTGGGTGGCCTCTGCCTGCAGTGGCTTGAAGCAGGGCTTTGGCTCTCAGCCAGAGATTGAGGTTGGGTCTCAGGGGTGAGAGTACCAACTCCTAACTGCTAGACCAGTGGTGGATGACAAGCCCTGACTCCTTGACTTTGCAGAAGAAGAATTTTCACAAAGACAGAAAGTAGTAAAACAAGTAAAGTATTTATTAGGAGGAAAAAAGAGTATAAAACACAAGGGCAGACTCAGAGAGAGAGAGTGTTTCAGAATCGCAGTAGTTTGAATGACTTCTATGGAACATTTCTTCCAGGTTTCCTTTGGCCAATCATTTTTATTTACCTGGCTGTGAATCCACATTTGGTATATCTCAGGATCCTCCCATGTGTGCACATGTATCTTAGCGAACACAGGTTTTACCTAAGAGGCCTATGGATAGTTAGCATCACTTGCCTTTTGACCTCTAAGGATCCTCTCTACACTGTGCATGTGTAGTTGAGGAGGTCTCCAGACTTTGAGAATGAAAAATAGGTAGTCTTTTATCTTCTGTCTTTGCAGGACTCAGCCTCCTCCCTCCATTGTCCTGCTATTTTTGTCTTGTCTACAGGTCCACAGAGAAAGAGCTCCAACTATTTGCTCAGGGGGCCCATCTGTCTTCGGCCTCAGGAACAATGGCAAGTTTCTCTCTGAGTGACACCCCAGCTGTAAAAGCTGAATACTCAGTGAAGTGGGGGTGGGGGGGGGGTAGAGAAGGCAGCAGCCTGGTTCTCTCAGCTTGCCTCGCTTGGCATGGAACCATTGCTCCCAAGCTGTGGCAAGGACAATTGGTCCCCAGTCTTCTCAGCATGCTGTGACCAAGGTCCTGGATTGCTCTTAACTCACACAATAGCCCCTACTTCCTAAGTCAGCAGTCATTTAAGTCATTAATACGTCATTGGCAAGCATACCATAGACACCTACACATGTTCCTTTGATATTAATAGAATATCTCAGATCATTCTCTTTCTGCCTACTGCCATCAGGATGTCCACATTTATAAATTTTTTCCCTCCTAACAACCAAAAATTCTTCAGTTAAGTTAGTGTAAATTGTGGGAAGTTGTCTTTCCTGCTTCTTTCTGTTGCTGCTGCTGCTAAGTCACTTCAGTCGTGTCCGACTCTGTGCGACCCCATAGACGGCAGCCCACCAGGCTCTCCTGTCCCTGGGATTCTCCAGGCAAGAACACTGGAGTGGGTTGCCATTTCTTTCTCCAATGCATGAAAGTGAAAAGTCAAAGTGAAGTCGCTTAGTCGTGTCCGACTCTTAGCGACCCCCTGGACTGCAGCCTGCCAGGCTCCTCCGTCCATGGGATTTTCCAGGCAAGAGTACTGGAGTGGGGTGCCATTGCCTTCTCCATTCTTTCTGTTAGGTAGTTAGAATAGGGAAAAGGAGTCCAGAATGGTGGTGCCTAAAAGACAAAGAAGGGGAAAGCCCATGAATATAGAAAAAAGGAAGGCCCAAGGACCCAAGTGAGGACCTCAGGTAAAACAAACAGCCCTCCGGGCTAGCCCAGTTTACATAGGGCAGACTCAGGGGGAGGAGACAAATATATAAAAGGAGGAAGCCTAGAGGACTGGGGCTTCTCTTCTCTTTGCATCTTTTGGGTCAGCCCACCCTCACGCCTCAAGAATGTATTTTCCTTTGCTTTCTAATAAAACTGAGCTGTCACATGGAGCTGTAACACTGGTCTGTCTGTCACTTCAAATTTTTACTGCAGTGAGACAGAATTGAAGAAATTACACACTGCCCCAACATTTCCATCAGAAAGTATGAAATAATCTTCTATGACATGAAAGACTTCTTATCAGAATGACAGATCACTTTCTCCCCAGACTCTATTATACTTACCCATTGTTAAAAGAGGGTGAAACTGAGCAGGACTCTGTGGGGCCCTCCTGGATACAAAAGCTTTTCCATGTCCCCAGGTTTCTTGCTTATAGGCTTCAGCCTCCTAAACCCTCCCTGAGTTCTGAAGGGCAGATTCAAACAGTTACTCATTAGGTAAGTGAGAGAATGCAGAAACAAAGGAAAAGCTGTCGAGAAAAAATAGTGTGGCAATGAAAGAGAATGCTAGTTCCTCCTCAAGGAATATACACAACAATGGATCTTTGAGGCCTCCACCCAAACGAAGGTTGTTAACTTCAGGCCAAGGACAACATTTCTGGAACACCACCCTGTTACTTCATCATCAACCAATGAGAAGAAAGCCAGACATTCAGTAGCCCTCACCCCAAATTTTGCCTTTAAAAACTCTTCTGTGAAATCTATTTGGGAGTTCAGGTCTTTGCACACATGCCATTCATTCTCCTTGTCTGGCTTTTACAATAATCCAAACTCTGGTGTTTCCATTTGTTTGGCCTCACTGTGTGTTGGACTTACGCACTTGTGTTTGACAATACTAGGACTTTCTGAGATTTATTACCATAAAAGCAAGTTAATATTTTGAAGGGTAGCAGAATATGCCATCCCCAAATATATCTCTTTGGCATAAGGATTATTTTGAACTGATTATTGTGGAGCCCTACACCAAGGTCACAGGTGTGGAGCTGTGTACCAGGGTCACAGGATAAAAATCTCTGGAACTGATCAAGCCCCATAGTTGAAGCCCCAGATCCCTCCCAAAAACTTTCCCGAGCTTATGATGGTTTATAAACCTCCATCCTCTGGCTGACTTTTGATTCTCATATTTCTGAGGGAGTCCCATAAGTATATTATTAAGATCATTATTTTTCCTCCTGTTAATCTGTCGCCTTACTCCAGCCCCCACCCCAAACTTTGGCTCACCCTCAGTATAAGCCAGCATAGACCCCCTTCTGAGAGTAAACAGGCCACAGTGTAAAATAAAATGTTCTCTGGTCTACTATTTGAATGTGCCACCCATTCACACACAACCCCTCCCCCACACCTAGTTCTTTCTAGCTTTGTTTACTCTTTTTGCCTAACTCTGGAGTTGTTGCTACAGACCTTGTGGTCAAAGCATTCTTCCTGTAGCAATAACCTTCCTCCCTAACTTGCAATAGTTCATTTCCCTCTCTTGCAATAATCCTTTTGAATACAGTTTCAACTTCACTAAATCCAGATCTGATTTTTATTCTAGTCTGGTCAGTGATTTCTCTTGGTATTGCCTACCCTATGACATCCCAAACATATGGCTTTACGTTTTAGGGTTAACTTTGAGTTAATGCTTGGTATAAAATAATGACATACCTCATGGGGTAGAGAAGATTGTTGCTGTCCCAGCTAAGGGCATCATAGACCATCTAGCCTCCAGCCAATCCAGCAGCCACAGAGAGTCTGAGTGAGATTCAAAGAGCTTCCCAGTGGAGCTCAGTAGAAATCGCCAACCGAAGAGTCACGGACTCGAGTGACTATCAGTGGTATTGCTTCAAGCCTCTAAGTTTGTAGGCATTTGTTATGCAGTAGTAGATTGATGATAGGTTGGCTGAACACATGAATGGAAGAATGAACAAACAAATGAATAACGTCATTCTGGAGATTGATTTTCTTCCCAAGTAGGCAGAAGGCAAACAAGGACTTCCCAAACAGATTGCAACTGGGGCTTCTGGTCTGAGATGATATACGGTATATGAACTGGCAAGGATGAAAATATTACTTCTGAGTGTATTTTTGAAACTTCAGTTACTATGGGGGTGTTTGGAAGTATATCAAATACATCACCCACCAAAAATATGGAGTGACAGTACTAGGAGGATATTAGTGAGTTCTCTGTGAGTCATGCATTCACCCTAGACTAGAAAATATCTTCATAATTTTGTAAAAACTCAAAATCACAAAGGAAGTTGGATTAATCTTTAAGGCATCTTTGAAATACGGGAGCATCTTAATTCAATATCTATTTAATAAAAATATATGAACCTCATACTCTGTATGGAGAAGGAAATGGCAACCCACTCCAGTGTTCTTGCCTGGAGAATCCCAGGGACGGGGAGCCTGGTGGGCTGCCGTCTATGGGGTCGCACAGAGTTGGACACGACTGAAGCGACTTAGCAGCAGCAGCAACTCTGTATACCAAGCATTTTGCCAGATGCTGGGAATAGAGCAGAGAAGATATAGTCATTGCAATCAATGTGACAGTCTAGTCAAAAGATACTGATGATTACAATGTTAAGTGCAGTAAGAAATTTATTGCCTGTGTAACAAAATATTTTGGGTTAGTGGAGAAGGTAATGGCACCCCACTCCAGTACTCTTGCCTGGAAAATCCCATGGACTGAGGAGCCTGGTCGGCTGCAGTCCATGGGGTCGATAGGAGTTGGACACAACTGAGCGACTTCACTTTCACTTTTCACTTTCATGCATTGGAGGAGGAAATGGCAACCCACTCCAGTGTTCTTGCCTGGACAATCCCAGGGACGGCGGGGCCTGGTGGGCTGCCGTCTATGGGGTCGCACAGAGTCAGACACAACTGAAGCAACTTAGCAGCAGCAGCAGCAGCCAATATCAAAAATGGTAAGATTTAGGGCTGAAATGATGTGGTTAGAATTTCCTTTCTATGTATTAATTCTACTTTCCTCTAAGTTGGTCTCATTCTTGTATTCTACATGGCAGCAAGATGGTACCAACATGGTGGTAATAGCTATGACTTCTTTGCTTTCAGATCCAAAGGGGGGAAGACAAACAAACAAGCTCTCCTTCCTAAATGTCCCAGGAAAAGCCCCTTTTTTTGAATAATCTGTCCATTCCTGAACCGATAACTCTGGTGGGAAGGGTGAGGGAGGCACTGAGAATATGATTCACTGATTTAAGTCTGGGTTACATGCTAAAGTTGCTGAAGTTTTGAGGTTTGGTTCTCCCCTATGGAGTCTCCTTTGGACTGAAGAGGAGAAAGGGCACAGATCCCCACATGTCACCAGAGGTAGGGCAAAGGGATGTGTGTGCTTAAGTCTCTCAGTCATGTCGGACTCTGCGATCCCATGCACCGTAGCCCACCAGGCTCCTCTGTCCACGGGGATTCTCCAGGCAATTCTACTGGAGTGGGTTGCCATGCTTTCTTCCAGGGGATCTTCCCAACCCAGGGATAAAACCCAGTCTCTCACTTGAAGGCGGATTCTTTACTGACTGAGCCACCAGGGCAAATCAGTGGTGGAATTTAAAACATAATCAATATAGATTACAGAGGATCTAGGACCTTCAGGCAGATTCTTCATAATTCTCACCACATCATAAGAACACTAGTCAAATTGGATTGGGATACACCCTCAAGGCCTCATCTTAACTTAATTACCTCTTTGAAGACGCTGTCTCCGAATGTCATATTTTGATAGATGAGGGATTCAACATATGAATTGGACTGGGGAGGAATACAATGTAGCCTATAATATTTCCTTTCTGACCTCCTTTCTTCCCTTTCTTTCTCTCACACAAACTCTCTTTTTCCACCCTAACATGCTGCTTCAGCATACTGACTTTTGAGCTTCAAATACTAACCATTTTCCCTGATCAGAACCTTTGCACATGCTCTGATACTCTGCCTAGAATGATCCTTCTGCTCTGGCCCACTTCTCCTTTCATTCAGGTCTCTGCTCTAACAATAGTCTCAGAGATGGTTTGACCAACTCAATCAAAATAGCAACCTCTATTGTCAACTTTGTTTCATAGAACTTGCTGCTGTTTTTGTTTAGTCGCTAATTCGTGTCGGAGCATCTGATTCTTTTGCAATCCCAGGGACTGTAGTCCTTCAGGCTCCTCGGTCCATGGGATTTCCCAGGCAAGAATACTGGAGTGGGTTGCCATTTCCTTATCCAGGGGATCTTCCTGAACCAGGGATCAAACCAGCATCTCCTGCTTGACAGGCAGATTCTTGAATGATCTGGGAAGCCTTAAGAACTTACCTACTGACTTGAACATTCTTTTCCTATTAGCACATAAAACAAATGAAGAAGGAAGCTTTGTATGTACTGCATCTTCAGAACAGTTGTTGATACATGGCAAGTGTCCAGTGAATGTCTATTGAATGAACGTATGTAACTACCGAAGAATATCAATATCAAGAGACTGATCCACTGACCTCCTACAAATGAGTAATTAATTTATGATCAGATGTTATCTTCTAATTATATCCATCTCAGAGACTAAAAGTTGTAAAAAAAAAAAAAAAAAGAGAACCAAGAAAATATTTGGTAGGAAAAGTATAATAATTGACAGGATAGCAGCAGATGGATGAAGCCATAAAGCATATTAGTGAGATGAGTTAGAGAAACTCTGCTGCTGCTGCTAAGTCACTTCAGTCGTGTCCGACTCTGTGCGACCCCATGGATGGCAGCCCACCAGGCTCCCCCATCCTTGGGATTCTCCAGGCAAGAACACTAGAGTGGATTGCCATTTCCTTCTCCAATGCATGAAAGTGAAAAATGAAAGTGAAGTCGCTCAGTTATGTCCAACTCTTAGCGACCCTATGGACCACAGCCCACCAGGTTCCTCCGTCCATGGGATATTCCAGGCAAGAGTACTGGAGTGGGGTGCCATTGCCTTCTCCGGGAGAAACTCTGCTGCTGCTGCTAAGTCGATTCAGTCGTGTCCGACTCTGTGTGATCTCATAGACGGCAGCCCATCAGCTCCCCTGTCCCTGGGATTCTCCAGGCAAGAAGACTGGAGTGGGTTGCCATTTCCTTCTCTAGTGCATGAAACTGAAAAGTGAAAGTGAAGTCGCTCAGTCGTGTCCGACTCTCAGTGACCCCATGGATGACATACCAGGCTCCTCCGTCCATGGGATTTTCCAGGCAAGAACTGGAGTGGGTTGCCATTGCCTTCTCCAGGGAGAAACTCTACTAGGAGGTAAAAAATGAAGTAAGAGAATATAAAATTATATATATATATATGATGTAGATGTAGAAAGGATAGAAATTAAAGTATTTAATTGAAATTTCAACTAAGTGAAATCTCAGGAGAGAAAAGGAGGAAATACATGGTGAAATAATATGATGAAATATGCAATGATTAATTTCCCAGAATTAAGGAAAAATAAAATAACTCACACTGATAAGGTCCACTGAGTGGCAAACAAAGAGATAAGAAAAAAGGATGTGATCTCAGATTTAAATACTAAAATAGGGTGAGAGGAAATTCCCTGGTGGTCCAGTGTTTAGGATTTGGCACTTGTCACTACCAGGGCCCAGGTTCAATCCCTGGTCAGGGAACTAAGATTCCCTGAGAGGAAGTTAAGAATGATGCAAATGCAGGCAGTTTTATTCTAAAAAGTCTGAATCCCATTCATTATGACCTAAATGTATACTGATACCATAAGGTTATGAAAAAGGCTACAGTACACTCAATGTGATATATCAAAAATATAATTGATATTTTTGATAATTATATTTAAACTTAAATTTATGTGGAAAATTTTTTGCATGGTGTCAAGTAAGGATTTGATTTATAATCTTTCTAAATGGACAATATCCCCAGCATGATTTATTGAATAATATTAGTACTGTTTCTAATATTTATATATCTTTTTTTTTTCAGTGCTTGCTAAGAATTTGAAAAGGATGTTGAAATTCTTGAGAATTATTAGCTAGAGTAATATGCACTAGCTGCTGCAACAAACAAATTTTCACATATCAATAACTCTTCTAGTTTTGCATGAGCTTTGGGAGTGGTTACTCTCACCTCCCCACACGTGCAACTTTGGGTGGTTCTTTCCCTAACTATGTGGTGGTGGTTTCGTTGCTAAGTTGTGTCCAACTCTTGCGACCTCACGGACTGTAACCTGCCAGGCTCCTCTGTCCATGAAATTCTCCAGGCAAGAATACTGGAGTGGGTTGCCATTTCCTTCTCCAGGGGATCTTCCTGACCCAGGAATCAAACCCAGTCTCTTGCAATGCAGGCAGACGATCCTCAGGCAGTTTCGTCACACTCATCATGCCCTGTTCAGTGTTGAGCTGAGGACTTGAGGAAAAAGCTCTTGAGATCTATGGAGTTCTCTTTGTAGACCTCTTTCCTCTCTACAACTCTACCCTGAAAACTCTAGCCACTGGATCCTCAGCCTCTTCTCAGCCTCTCACATATGTTTCCTTATCTGAGGCCTAGGTCCTCCTCCCTGTAGTGTGGCTTGCAGATGTTCTTCAGGCATTAAGCTGGGGCAGTTGTAGGGCTTGCCTCATTTCTTTCCCCTTTCTCAGGGGTCACTGTTCTGTGCCACCTGACATCCAGTATCTAAAAGTGTTGTTTCATTTAGTGTGCCCATTTTTTCAGTTCTTTCATGTGGAAGGACTTGCTTCATGTTAATCCATATTAAAAGATGATTGCTCCTTGGAAGAAAAACTACCACAAACCTAGACAGTGTATTAAAAGACAGAGACATCGCTTTGCTGATAATGGTCTGTCTAGTCAAAGCTATGGTTTTCCTAGTAGTCATGTACAGATGTGAGTTGGACCATAAAGAAGGCTGAGCACTGAAGACTTGATGCTTTTGAACTGTGGTGTTGGTGAAGACTCTTGAGAGTCCCCTGGACAGTGGGGAGATCAAACTAGTCAATCCTAAAGGAAATCAAAACTGAATATTCACTGGAAGGACTGCTACTGAAGCTGAAGCTCCAATACTTTGACCACCTAATACGAAGAACTGATTCATTGGAAAAGACCCTGATGCTGGGAAAGATTGAGGGCAGGAGGAGAAGGGGGAGCCTGGCTTGCTGCAGTCCATGGGATCGCAAAGAAGCGGACACAACTGAGCAAATGAACAACAAATTATTAACACTGGTTCATCTTGGTACCAACCAAGAGTTTGAGAGTTAAGTATTAGCACACAGCAAAGGAAGAATGAAGACTAGCACATGATAGTTAATTTTACTTTACAACTTGGATTTAACTAACTCAAAACCATTATATGCTCTTGTATTGGGTAAACTATTGTCAGACAGAGATAATCCAGATTTAGCAAACCTTAGCTGTTAAACATAGGGTGGAGTCCTGAGATTTTGGCCAGCAGCTTTATTGCTTTGACCTAATTTTTCTAAACAGAAGGTGAGATAGTATCAGTTTCTACTATTTTACAATAAATTGATAAGTGCAAATGCAGTTGATGAATTGCTTTCAATGGGAGATGCCCAGGGCTCTGTGTGGGAGGACTCAGTGTGGGGTGAGAAAGGAAAAACCCGCTCTATCTGAGCAGAGTATTCACATTTAGAATACAAAAATTACCATACAAACTCAGGAAAAAGAGGAAACATATTGGCAGATGGAATATTTGTTTTACTTGATATCCTCTTCAAATGTTAAGAATAGGCTCCCAAACTAACTTCTCTTCCAACCTGATGTAAGTCTAATTATAATGATTATATCCAAATGTTCTTCCTCCTTCATTCTAGGTTGTTACACAAATTCATAATTTAGTGCTACTTTAGCAGTCCCAGAATTCTGTAAGAATTTTAAATTCTTACAGAATTCAATGGATGACAGGAATAGGTATTGGAGACAATATGGTAGCATGATTTGCCAGTAATTACATCCTAGTACACTCAGGGTACTAGGCAGAAAGAAATATCACTCATGATCTAGGAAGAGACGATGCAAATTACAATGGACAATGTACTGTTTTAAACGTTTCTTGATCCTAGCCGTACACACTTTCCCAGATCACTTAGGTATGCAACACCACACGCATGGCTGGTCAAGTTCCAAGGGGCAAATGACTTGCAGTGCTACCTGCTTCCATTTCAGGGTCAAGTGTTTTTCGCTGGATCTTTAATATTACCTGGTCTCCACCTCTTGATGACCTCAATTGTTCTGTTTTTGTAGAATGCTTTATACCTCATCTTATTTTGGTTTATGGTCTTTAAGTAGATCTAAATCTACCCATATATACATAAAATCTGTACACATTCACCACATATAAAACAAGTATATGTTTCTCTAGTCAATGTCAGCTTTTCCTAATGTTTGGTTTCTTTTTTTAAATATTTGTTTATTTGTCTGCATTGGATCTTTTAAATTGTATGTATTTATTTTTGGCTGTGCTGGGTTTTCATTGCTGAGCCTGAGCTTTCTCTAGCTGCAGCGAGTCAGGGCTGCTCTCTGGTTGTGGTGTGTGGGTTTCTCACTGTGGTGGCTTCTCTTGGTGCAGAGCACAGGCTCTAGAGCATGCTGGTTTCAGGAGGTGCGGCTTGTGGGCCCTAGAGCATGGGCTCAGTCATTGTGACCTATGGGCTTAGTTGCTCCAAGGCATGTGGGATCTTCCGGAACCAGGGGTCAAGTCGGTGTTCCTTGTATTGCAAAGCAAATTCTTAACCACCGAACCACCAGGGAAGCACTTGGGTTTCTTTTTATTAAGCTGACTAACCCTACTCAGTAACTTGCATTCACATTCATACAGCCACACCTATAATTCTTCATTGTTAATAATGTTTCTATTGGCTTGGGCGATATTTCACAAGGACTTTGACTGAAATTGCTAGCAGTAGGTTGAAAAGGAAATTAACTCCTCTTAATAGGATGAGTGACCTACTAAGGTATTAATACTCTTAGTTTACCTTCTCTAAAAAATTCTTGTAATTTCATATAGAAAGACTAGAAGGGAATAAAAGCTAATGATGCAATTCTAGCAATGAAAACAGCATGGTAGACATTTTCAGAAAAGAGTTGCCCTCAAATTATAAGAAATTACAGTGCTCCACAGGTAACTACCTCTGGTTTTAACGTATAAATTGGAGCTTTTAATTTTACCAGTAGATTATGGATTATTTTCTGCTACATGTATTATGATGCTATTGAGTTTCAAAAATTTTTCTACTTTTTCCTGTCCATTCACTTGGACCGAAAATATTTGACTCCTTTTCCTTCTCAATTTAGCTTTTCAGTAGTGTGTTTATTTCACATTCCTTATGTTGTTATAACAGGGCAACCACATTAAAAAAAAAATTAACAGAAAACGGCCATTCACCCACAGGTTTGATTGAGACAGCAGACAGGGCTAAAGGGAAGCAAACCCACCAGGTGAGTCAGGCAGAAAAGTTTTTCAGGGAGAATCTTTTGGGAAGATTGGTTACCAAAGGGCAGGGTTAGTGGAAGATGGAAACCACTGGCCTTATTTCCCTAAAATGTCATATTTAGCTAAGACACCTTAGAAATATATTTGGGAAGTTGAGTCCTGTTGACAATTCCATTCCATTTTAACTACATGAGATTTTGGGCTTCCCTGAGTCAGCAGTAAAGAATCTGCCTGTAATGCAGGACCACAGAAGACACAGTTTAGACCTCTGGGTCGGGAAGATCCCCTGGAGGAAGAGCCCCTAGAGGAGAGCATGGCCACCCATTCCAGTTTTCTTGCCTGGAGAATCCCACGGACAGAGGAGCCTTGGAGGGCTGTAGTTCATGGGGTTGCAAAGAGTCAGACACGCCCGACTTAGCTTGTGCACGTACATGAGATTTTACTTCAGAAGTGTTTTTGTGGAAGACTTGGGGTTTCATTTTGTCACTTTTGTCATCCACTTTTGTCAGGACTAATATTTTCAAACATGATAACATTATTTTTAATTTTTATTTCATGTTTACTTTTATTTTTCATTAATGTTCTCTTTTCCTATTAGCTACTTCTGAATCGGCTGACTTCCTGTCTGTGTGTTTGCCATTCTTCCTCTTTTCTCTTCTGCTTTCCCAGAAGATCTTGCCACCAGAAACTAGAAAGAACTGTGTACTTTCAGAATAGTCTTTATACATTTATCTGGTATTAAAGGGAAATTCTATTGCATCACATCGCCTCAGCTTCCTTTTGTGAGTTCAGATTATACTGAAGATAGGTTTCAAAGAGATAATACTAAGAGCTGATGATTTTTTTTCCCCCAGGAGATTTCTCAGCCAGGGTCATAGCACTTTCTGTCCTCTGAATAAGATACCTGAAAGGAAGAGACTGTTTTACATATTTCTCCTGAACTGCCTATAATATTAATCACAGTATTTCTTAAAAGGTTACCTGCGTCAAGTTCAGCTGGGTGAGGATAAGAATGCATATTCATAGGTCCTAGCCTAGAACCATAGGTTCCGAATCTCTGGAGAGAGAGCTCAGGAAATCAGCAGTTTTATTTTCGTTATGTGCTGAATCTTCTCCTGTGTCTTGCCTGAATTTTCAGTTACTGGCTAGATATGCTTACTTGAATGTATTTTCACCTCATGAACACTTAACATATCCACAATCAAATCATTCACTATCTAATTCTGTCATGCTGGTATACCTGAAGTCATCATTAGAGTCCTTCATCCTTGTGTTTCCTAATTTTTACTTAATCGTCTAATTGGCCTTTGTGCCAAGCACAGGGAAAGACAGTGATGACCTTCAGACAGACATAGGTCATGCCTCAAGGATCTTGACGATTCTGTTCTTTGGTTGTGCCAAGTCTTCGTTGCTGCAAGCGCGCTTCCTCTAGTTGCGGTGCTGGGGGCTACTCTCCATTGCGGTACCTGGGCTTCTCATCGTGGTGGCTTCTCTTGCTGTGGAGCATGGGCTCTAGGTGAGCTGGCTTCAGTAGTTGTAGGGCTCAGGCTCGTTAATTGCGGCTCATGAGCTCTAGAGCTCTGGCTCCATAGTTGTGGTACACAGGCTTAGCTGCTCTGCAGCATGGGGAATCTTCCCAGATTAGGGATCAAACTCATGGCCCCTGTTACAAGGCAGATTCCGATCCATTGTGCCACCAGGGAAGTCCAATGAAGACTCTTTTACAGAGAGTAACTAAATCCTGTAGATTCTTGTGTGTGTGTGTGTGTGTTTCAGAATACCCTTTTACTTTCCTTATCAGTATACTAACCTAGAGGGCTACCCTGGTGGCTATGTGATAAAGAATCTGCCTGCCAATGCAGGAGACGCGGGTTTGATCCCTCATTCAGGAAGATCCCCTGAACTAGGAAACGGCAACCCACTCCAGTATTCTTGGCTAGAGAATCCCACAGACAGAGGAGCCTGGTGCCTGGTCTACAGGATGCCTGGTCTACAAAGAGTCAGATATGACTGAGTGTGCACACACACACACATCCTAACCTCTCATCACTTACGCTTGGACTGCTCTAATGTTTTTCCAATTTGTCTCTTTGCTCCTAATCTCCCACCTCTCCTCAAAGATTAATCTGCTGAAAATGTAATCTTCAAAACACCACTTCAAATATATTTTACCCCTACTTAATCTCTTCATTATTTCTAACTGCTTGTAGCCTATTTTTCAAAGTAGAATCAAGGCTCTTTACAATATGGCCCCCAAATGAATTTTTGTCAAATGAACTCTTTGAACTCTATCAAATAGATATCTGAACTTGATGTAAGCATTTTTACTTATTTATTTTCTGGGCTCATGAGTTTAATTATACTTTAACTGACCAAGACATACTTTTCTCTTCCGGCCTAACAACTCCCTACCCCTGCCCCCCACCCCCACCCCCACCCCCACCACAATCAGCATGGCTGGCCCTAAGCACTTGCTCCAGTTCCTATGTTGATTCTCTGCTTTACTGATTAAGCATTTAGCACGTACATCAGTAGTCATGTATGGATGTGAGAGTTGGACTATAAAGAAAGCTGAGCACTGAAGAACTGATGCTTTTGAACTGTGGTGTTGGAGAAGGCTCTTGAGAGTTCCTTGGACTGCAAGGAGATCAACCAGTCCATCCTAAAGGAAATCAGTCCTGAGTGTTCATTGGAAGGACTGATGCTGAAGCTCCAATACCTTGGCCACCTGATGCGAAGAACTGACTCATTGGAAAACACTCTTATGCTGGAAAGATTGAAGGCAGGAGGAGAAGGGGATGACAGAGGATGAGATGGTTGGATGGCAATACTGACTCAATGGACATGAGTTTGAGTAAGCTTAGGGAGTTGGTGATGGTCAGGCAGGCCTGGCGTGCTGCAGTCCATGGGGTCACAAAGAGCTGGACATGACTGAGTGATTGAACTGAACTGAATGTACACCTTGGTAACATTACTTATTTTTACATATTTTTCTAACTCTTCAATTATTCCATGAACATATATTTATCTCTTCCTTGCCTAGTCAAGGGCTATGTGTAATAAATGTTCAATAAATATTCATCAGATTCCTTGGCTAATAAACACATGAAAAGATGCTCTACATCACTCATTATTAGAGAACTGCAACTCAAAACTACAATGAGATATCACTTCACACGAGTGAGAATGGCCATCATCAAAAAATCTACGAACAATAAATGCTAGAGAGGGTGTGGAGAAAAGCGAACCCTCTTGCACTGTTAGTGGGAATGTAAATTGATACAGCCACTATAGAAGACAGTATGGAGATTCCTTAAGAAAATTAGGAATAAAATTACCATATGACCCACAATCCCACTACTGGGCATGTATCCTGAGAAAACCATAATTCAAAAACACACGTACTTCAATGTTCACTGCAGCACTATTCACTTTAGCTAGGAAATGGAAGTAGCCTAGATATCCCTTGATGGCTGAATGGATAAAGCTGTGGTACATATATACAATGGAATATTACTTAGCCATAAAAAGGAACACATTTGAGTCAGTGCTAACGAGGTGGATGAACCTAGAGTCTATTATACAGAACAAAGTAAGTCAGAAAGAGAAAAACAGATGTCGTACATTAATGCATATATATGGAATCTAGAAAGGTGGTACTGTTGATCCTATTTACAGGGCAGCATGGATTGCAATGGACATGAACTTGGGCAAACTCTGATAGATGGTGAGGGGTAGGGAGGCACAGCATGCTGCAGTCCATTGGATCAAAAAGAGTCAGACACAACTGGGAGACTGAACAACAATGGAGATGCAGACAGAGAACAGACTTATGGACAAGATGGGTAGGGTGGGAAGGAGAGGGTGGGATGAGTGGAGAAAGTAGCATGGAAACATATACACTACTATGTGTAAAATAGATAGCCAGTGGGAAATTGCTGTATGACTCAGGGAACTCAAACTGGGGCTCTGTGACAACCTAGAGAGGTGGGATGGGGAGGGAGGTGGGAGGGAGGTTTGAGAGGGAGGGGATATACCTATACCTATGGCTGATTCACACTGATGTGTGGCAGAAACCAACATAATATTGTCAAACAATTAAATAAAGGGGGGGAATATTCATCAAATTATTTACATTCATTTACTTATGGATTCCTTCATAAAAAATTATTTGAATGCCCACTGAGAACTCGTCTGGTCCTTTCTTTCATGGAGCTTAAATTTTAGTTGGAAAGACAGACTTTAAGCAAATAATTAAAATAAAAATGAGATCAATTGCTTTGTTTGCCCAGAAATACTTAATAAGCACCGATCATAGGCCAGGTATTGGGTTACATGAATTGGCTAGGAATATAAAGCTGAAGCTGATAGGTTAATGGAGGAGAATTATAAAGTATAAAATACAATGTTGTAAGTGCAAACACAATATTCTAGGGACACAAATGAGAGTGCAACTCTCTATGCTGAGAAGTCAGTAAGGCTTGATATTTTAATTGGGTCTGGAAAATAAATTTAAACAAAGGGTTGTATAACAGAATAATCAGGAAAAGAAGAGGGTTGTTAGAAATCTGATATGCCCATCCTTGTATCATTATTCTGAGCAGAAACCTGAGCTAGGAATATGAGGGTGAGCAGTTAAGGCAGACTTAAGATGGATGGGTGGTTCACGGCCAGGTGAATGGCTAGGTATTGCTGCTGGGCCTGCATCGAGGCCCTCGCCTGGCCCTGTCCCCTCAGCATGGACAGGTATTCTTAGAGAAAGGCCCTCTAATTGCACCTAAGAGAATTAACTGAGATCCTTCCCTCTAAGAATCATAGCATGAGTATTGGAAAGTATACTGACAATCAGAGTTAGTTGTTTCTAATTTACATCACCCAGAATCTGGGGGAGGAGGGGTCTCAAAATGGCAAATGAAAATCTGTAAACAAATTTCCGTATTTCAAAAAGCCTACCAGAAACTGCAACTTCTGGTAGCATTAACTGTCAGATTTTCCTTGTTTTGTGCTAAAAATCGTATCAGACACACATCAGACGGAGGTTTTAACTGAGCTATGTTCCGATTAAATGTAACTTGTTCTCTCATTATTATGATGCTTAACTTGGTAAATTACTTTTCAAAGGAGTGAGATCACGGTGGAGCACGTACAATTGGAAACACCTGCTACCACGCTTGCACTGTACAAAGCACTGTTCACTGACTTCAGTACTGTGGAATGGCTAACAGCAGCGGCGCCTGGAGTCCTGTCAGTCCAGAACTCTTCTCAGCGGCTCGGGGCTTCCAGGTTCTTTCCCTGTGTCCCAGCCTTCAATATCCGAACCGAAGTACCTGTCGTACCCTGGCCACCGGGTCAAACTGCCTGCCTCCCAAGCCACCAGCCGCCGCTCCCAGTTCATGTTCAGGAATGCGGCTCACCCCCACGCATGCGCGGTGCGGCAGCCCCCGCGCCGGCGCCGCTCCCCTCCGCCAGGAGCCGGGACCCTAGGTAAAGCAGGAGGGTCTGCGCCCTGGGCGCGCGTGCGCAATTGCTTTCACAGCACTTTTTCTCCCCCGTCCCCCTGCCCCAAGCCCTCCGCCACCATCCATTTCTCTCTCCGCTGCCCTTTCGTTCCCTCACACGGCCCTACCCTCGGGCACGTTACGAAAGAAAACCGGCTCTCCAGTAGGGCGGTGTCGTTGCTAGGCCGCCGCCGTCTCCCAGGGCGCGCTCGGCGCGTCTGAGCGCCACCCGGGCCGCGTCTGAAGTTGTATCCCCCGCCGCTCCCGCCCCTTCCGCCGCTCGCGCGCGCGCACGGCCGGCCCACGGCGCGCTCGGGTTGGTTGCTGCGGCGATCGCGGCGGCGGCGGTCCCGAGAGCGGCAGTGGTTCCTGCTTTGCTTTAATAGTTCCCTCCGCCCCCTCCCGTCGGACGCTGCTGTGTGGTTTTGCCTTTACAAAAATCAACTTTATTGTTCCTCAGCCCCGCCTCCCGACGCGGCGCGCGTCCTCAGGATGCACTGAAGGCAGAGGGGAGGGAGGCGGCGGCGGCGGCGGCGGCGGCGGGTCGCGGTCGCGGTCCCTCTCCTCCGAGCTCCCAGCCGGAGGGGAGGGAGTCACGATGTCTGGGAGCCGCCAGGCCGGATCGGGCTCCGCCGGCACCAGCCCGGGCTCCTCTGCGGCCTCCTCGGTGACTTCCGCCTCCTCGTCCTTATCCTCTTCCCCGTCGCCCCCTTCCGTAGCGGCTTCGGCGGCGGCGCTGGGGTCCGGCGGGGCGGCCCAGGCCGCGGGCTCCGGCGGTCTCGGGGGCCCGGCGCGGCCTGTGCTGGTGGCGGCCGCGGTGTCCGGCAGCGGCGGCGGGAGCGGCGGCGGGGCGGTGTCCGCGGGCCTGTCCCGGCTCAGCTGCGCGGCCAGGCCCAGCGCCGGCGTAGGAGGGAGCAGTTCCAGCCTAAGCAGCGGCAGCAGGAAGCGACCTCCGCTCGCCCCCTTGTGCAACGGGCTCATCAACTCCTACGAGGACAAAAGCAACGACTTCGTCTGGTGGGTTGGACGAGCAGCCTCCAGCAGTCCCCCCCCCCCCCCCGCCAAGTCTCTGCATTAGGAGTTTCTGCTGTTGGGGCTGTTGGGCTCCGGGGTGAGGGCGGTCTGTAGGGCGCTGTAGCGGTGTCTGCAGAGGGATTCGAGCGTTTGCAGGGGTTGGTGGGGTGGGATGGGGAAATGTTGGCATCCCGACGCAGGGTAAGGGTACTAGAGAGGACAGTGTTGCGGGGGAGATGTGAAGGGAGTTTAGGCAATAATAAGAGGACGAGATGGAAGGTCAAGTAAGTGGCTGTGCATAAAAGGGAAAAGGTGGGCACGGAGGTTGGGCCTTGAATTTTCTGGCCGTCTGGTGAATTAGGTACCCTGTCAGTCCGCATTGCTCGTGGAGGTGAATTAAACTTGTAAAAGGAGAGAATTAAGCTTCCTGGTATGCTGAGGGAGGGAGTTGTTGGTCACAGTTTGTTTATTGAAAGTGTGGTAGATGGTACTCTAAACATGGGTATGGCTGTTTTAAGGAGAAGTAGTATTTGCTGTAAATATCCGTCGTGTGTGCTCTGAGGTAAATATCCGTTGTGTGTACGTGTAAATATCGCCTCCTACTTCAAAGCCTAGGTCATTTACTTTTAAATCTGCTGTTGAGGCTCCTGTAGTCAAGAAAGTCTGTTCGCAAAAAAATTGCACCTCTCAGTTGAATGTCTTGAAAGGGGGGGCCACATTTTTAAATACCATCCGTGGGTCAGATGTAATTGCACTGCACTTGGCACTTGTGTTAACGCATCAGAGTTTTTTAGAACTTCTGATTTGAGAAACGCTTGGAGTTAGATGGGTCATCGTGGATAGTATACAGCAGTACTCAGTTATGACATTTGGCATAAGGGGCTTATTCATATTAAGTGGAAGATGGAGTTGATTGTCTTGCTTGAGAGTGTTTTGAGTTTTCACTGGGTTTTGTCCAATTCAGATGGTAAGATTAGAAGAAAGGAATTGCTGTTAGCTGAGTGAGAACTGGTAGGATCTTGTGCTTTTCTTCTGGAGGAAATTGTTGACAGACTTAGTGTATTAGTGATACGGGAAATTGGCTTACACTATCATTAGAGAGTAAGTTGATTCACTTCAGGGTTGCAGATGGTAAGTTGTCATTAAATACAGTAGGGCTAGAAGTTGGGAGTATAAGAAAGTTATTGATTACAGTTTCTAGTTCTTGCAGTGAAAATGGCTTTATATTTTTGCTTTTGTCATACATTATTCTGGATTGAGAATTGATTCATTTTTCACTGAAGCTGGACTAGAATTGTAATTTTTTTTTAATAAATAACTTAAGCAGTTTATGTTTAGGTCTAAGTGTTTGTACCTGGTAGAGAATGCCATGTGATAAAAGTAGAAAGTAATGAAACAAAAGTGAGGATTTTTAGAACTTGTCTTTTTGGCCGCCATTTCCATTTCACTTATAAGTAGATTAAAGGAAACAAACTTGCTAGCATCCATGTAGGTGCACTAAAATACAAGGTGAAAGAAGGGAATCATCATTCATCCAACAGACATTTGACACTCACTGTCTGCCAGGCACTGTATGCGCTTATACTTACTGACTATACTTACTGTAAGCCATTTTATAGAGAATTGGAGAGGGATAGGGGAATATAAGCCACTGGCACTAATTTTTATTTTTTAGGGGTAAAATTATTAAAATTTTTGTTAGTCTGTCACCTAACTTAAAAAAATATATTTAAATCCAGTCTCTGAATCTTAACCATGTTGCTTAGGTTTTTTTGTTTGTTTGTTTTCTTTTATATTCTAAGTGGAAGTGTCCAGTGCGAGTCTTTAGTTAAAAATTCTGAATATTTCACTTTCTAAGAATGTGATAGTCCTTGGTCTCTTGCTGGTGAGGTTGACTTTTCAGAAGAATTCATTAATGGGAATCAATTTTCCTGAGTCTCAAGCTAGGTTTGATTTGGCCAAGTGTTTAGGGTAGGAAGATAAAGGACTAGGCAAAGCCCAAGGAATCCTTTTCATTTCTAATTGGCCCTGGGTGGTTGGTCTTGTCGCTTCAAGGTTAAACTGTGAACCAGTCCAAATTATTCTAAGCTATTACATCTTAATGAGGCTTACGTTTGAATAATGATAATAATTCCTCATTCACATTTTAAAGATGTTTATGTTTCATGTTTCATTTTATCCTAGAACAACTCTGTTAAGTTGTATAGAACTTCCAATTTTAATGTAATGCTAATATAATTGTATTCTCATAGAGGTAGAGAGAAGTTAAGTAACTGTTTCAGATTGGACTGTTCAGAAACAAAATTACAACTCACATCTCCCGATTCTCAGTTTAGTGCTTTCTTTTATGGAATTTTAAAATTTCAGATCTATAAGATCAATTATATGCATTTAGCCTCATGGTTCTTAAATATGGTGGATTGGAGGAAAACAGCTGTTTCATAATCACAGGAGATAACTCTTTTTTTCTTTTGACCACACCCTGTGGCATGTGGAATTTCTCTGACCAGGAATCCAACCTGAGGTCTCTGCAGTGGAAGCTCAGAGTCTTAACCACTGGACCACCAGGGAAGTCCAGGAGACACGTGTTTTTATTCTTACTCCCTCCCCTTGCCTGTCTATCTGCCCACATCCTAAGAGGACTTAACAGAATTGAGGGCTGGAGTGGGCAGTGTAGTTTGCAAAAGCTCCCTTGGTGATAATGACTTGTCCTTTCACCCTGTTTGAGAACAGTTGATTTAAAGTCAAATGCTGAATTGTCAGTAACATGTTTTGGTCTCTCCTTACTTATATTTCAAAGTAAGCTTATATCTTATTGTAGAATTGATGGACATTTTAGGGATTTATAGTTTTGACTTTAATAATTCTTTCAAAGGATTGAAAGTACCATCAAGTTGTAAATTCTGGTTTTATAGATGAAGAGTCTGTAGTACAGTAGAGAGTGGTATATATAGCTTGAAGTTGGATGAGTCTCTGACATTTAAAGGAAGTCTGTGTTGCCTTACTTTTCAAAATTTTCTGACATGGTCTGTTAAATTATGAGTCTATCCTCTGTTTGGAAGACAATATCTTTCTTTTACACTGTCACATTATGACTGTCTCTGTGTTAGCCTTTCCAGCTCCCTGAAATGACCTTTTCTACCTCTTTAAGTCCCAGATATTCTCGAAGTTGTAGCAGAAATAAGTATCTTTAAGTCGATAGTAAGCCCTTCAGAGAAGGCAATGGCATCCCACTCCAGTACTCTTGCCTAGAAAATCACATGGATGGAGGAGCCTGGTAGGCTGCAGTCCGTGGGGTCGCTACAAGTCGGACATGACTGAGTGACTTCACTTTCACTTTTCACTTTCACACAATGGAGAAGGCAATGGCAACCCACTCCAGTGTTCTTGCCTGGAGAATCCCAGGGACGGCAGAGCCTGGTGGGCTGCTGTCTGTGGGGTCGCACAGAGTCGGACACGACTGAAGTGACTTAGCAGCAGCAGCAGCAGTAAGCCCTTATGGGAAAATTTACTTTGCCTGATCAAATGTAGGTCGAATCTATGTTAAGTCCATCTACTGTTTAATAAATGTGACAGACAGCCTCTTGTGTCAAACTGTTAATAACAGACTGTCCTGAAGGAGTTCACGATTATGTGAAGAAAAACTTTTAATCACATAATTATAATATCACACCCTAGCATCACTGCTTCTCTTAGTGTCATGACAGATGTTAAGCACTCTTTTGGAATTCAAATGTTGTCTCACAGTCCTCAACATAGCAGTCTGGGCAGCCACTACCTATTAATCATATTTAGCACTAAAGATGAGACCTGTTGCCCATGTCTTACTGAGTATGAGACCTCAGTTTAGTTTAAGGATGGGCTTTTGGCTCAGATAGAGATAATGAAGCAAAATGGGTTTAGTGAAAATTTCAGATAACTGTGTTAGAGGCTCATGTAGATGCTTGAAACTCAAAGTTCATAAATGCCAAGTTCACTAAAAAGTACTAACAGTTGGTTCGGTATACATAATAATAATGTGAAAGTCGCTCAGTCGTGTCTCACTCTTTGCGACCCCATGCACTACTATACATTCCATGGAATTCTCCAGGCCAGAATACCGGAGTGGGTAGCTGTTCCCTTCTCCAGGGGATCTTCCCAGCCCAGGTCTCCCACATTGCAGGCTGATTCTTTACTAGCTGAGCCACAAGGGAAGCCCAGGAATACTGGAGTGGGTAGCGTATCCCTTCTCCAGCAGATCTTCCTGACCCAGCAATTGAACTGGAGTCTCCTGCGTTGCAGGTGGATTCTTTACCAACTGATCTATTAGAGGTGCCCACATAATAATATGTGTTGCAATATAAGTAAGTAAGTGTTAGTCGCTCAGTCGTGCCTGACTCTTTGCGACCCCATGGACTGCAGCCCACCAGGCTCCTCTGTCCTTGAGATTTTCCAGGCAAGGATACTGGAGTGGGTTGCCATTTCCTTCTCCAGGGGACCTTCCCAACCCAGGGATCGAACCCGGGTCTCCTGCACTGCAGGCAGATTCTTTACCGACTGAGTTCCAATATAAATTATTATTATTTGCCAGGCACTATCCTAAGGGTTTGACATGACTTAATCTTTACAACAACTATTTGATGCAGATACTTCCCATTGAAAAAAATTAATTGCAGTTCACTTGTTTTAGTGCACAGGCTTCAGTAATTGTAGCACACAGGTTCAGTAGTTGTAGTGCATGGGCTTTTGTTTCTCCACTGCATGTAGAATCTTCAGACCAGAAACTGAACCCATGTCCCCTGCATTGGCAGGCAGATTCTTGTCCACTGTACCAGCAGAAAGTCCCTAATTCCCGTTTTATAGATGAGGAAGTGAAGGTCAGAGAGGTTATGTAACTTGTCTCAATTCATATAGTTAATAATGGTGGTAACAGTGTTTATATCCAGATGTTTTGGCTCAAAGCTCAAGTTCTTAACCACTATATTACCTTGCCTTTCAGAGACCAGTGATTTTGTTTACAATCAACCTTATTAAGATAGAATTTGCATGCAATAAAGGTCACCAGTTTTAAGTGTATAGTTCAGCGAGCCTGACAAATGAATATATCTGTGTTACCACCCTAATTAAGGTACAGAACGTTTCCATCACGCTCATGAGTTTACTGTGCCACAGCTTTGCACTCAGTCTTCTCTCACCTCTGATAACCTGGCAGTCTGTTTTCCTTCAATGTAGTTTTGCCTTTTCTAGGATTTTATGTAAATAGAGTCATTCAGTCTGCAGTCTTTTGTGGCTGACTTCTTTCACTTGGAGTAATGTTTTTGAGATTCAGTAATGGTAAGTGCTGTGCTGTGTGTGCTTAGTCACTCAGTTGTGTCCGACTCTGCGACCCCATGGACTGTAGCCCGCCAGGCTCCTCTGTCCATGGGGATTCTACAGGTAAGAATACTGGTGTGGGTTGTTGCCATGCCCTTCTCCAGGGGATCTTAACGATGCAGGGATTGAACTGGGTTCTCCTGCATTGCAGGCAGATTCTTTTACCAGCTGAGCTACCAGGGAAGCCCTTAATCATGATGAATGTTTCACTAATTTTCTTCTTTTAACTTCTGAGTAGTATTCCATTACATGGATATAACGTGAAAGTGAAGTTGCTCAGTCATGTCCGACTCTTTGGGACCTCATGGACTGTAGCCTACCGGGCTCCTCAGTCCATGGAATTTTCCAGGGAAGAGTACTGGAGTGGGTTGCCATTTCCTTCTCCAGGGGATCTTCCCAACCCATGGATTGAATCCTGGTCTTCCGCACTACAGGCAGACACTTTACCGTCTGAGCCTCCAGGTATATAACATGACTTCTTTATATATGCATTGTGAGAGATACTGAGTTTCTTTGTTTCTGAAGTTTTCAGTGATTGTAAAGAAAGCTGTTGTAAACATTCATATTCAGGTTTCTGTGTAGACCCATCTTCACATCTCTTGGGTAAATGTATAGGAGTGTATTCTTGGGTTGTGTGGCCAACTGTATGTTTAACATGATAAGAAACTGCAGAATGGTTTTCTAAAGTGACTATCATTTTGCATTTCTACCAGCAATGTTTGAGTTTCAGTTCCACATTCTTGCCAACTCCTGCTTTCAGTCTTTCAAATTTCAGTCATTCTAGTGGTATGTTTAGTAGAATCTTATTGTCATAATTTGCATTTTCTTAATGACTGATGATGTTGAGCATACTTCCATGTGCTTATTTCCACTTGCATATCTTTCATAGTGTGTCTTCTAATCTCTCGCGTACATTTCTCATGTTTGTGTTAAGTTGTAAGGCTTATGGCTGCAAGTCTTTTGTTAGTCTGTATATTGTGATGTTTTCTCCCAGTCTGTTGTTTACTTTTTAGTTTTCTGAGCAGTCTTTTGAAGTGCAAAAGTTTAAAATTTAAGTCCAGTTTACTGGACTTTTTTCTTTTGTGGTCTGTGACTTTTATGTTCTACTGAAATTGTTGTCTAAATCTTCTTGTATATTCTAGAAACTATAGCTTTTTTGTACTTAGGTACAATCATTTTATGTTAGTTTGTATATACTGTTTGTGGTAAGATTTGAAGATTTTTCCCCTCCACTGTAGATGTCCAGTTATCGAAGCACCCATTTGTTGAAAAGACCATCTTTTTTCATTAAGTTTTCTTGGAGTATTTCTCAAAAATTAATATATTTAAGTTTATTTCTGAAATCTTTATTCTGTTCCATTGATCTAAGTGTTTATCTTTATGTGTATACCACAGTCTTAATTTCTGTATCATTGTTGTAAATCTTGAAATCAGATAGTGTAGTTTTGTTCCTCTATTTTTAGTTATTTAGGAAGTTTGCATTTCCACATATATTTTAGCTTACCAATTCTTAAAAAAAAGATTTCTAGGATTTTAATTTGGGTTACTTTGAATCTCGGACTCAATTTGGGGAGATTTGACATCTTAACAATATTGAATCTTTGAGCCATAAACATAATATGTTTCTGCAGTTATTTAGGTCCTGAACATCTCTTAGCAGAGTTTATAGTTCTCCATGTTTGGATCTTGCGCATATTTTGTTAAACTTACTCCTGAGTGGCTCATGTTTTTGATGCTCTTGTGTTAATTTCAGTTTCCTAAAATTGCTAATACGTAGAAATACAAATTGTTTTTGTGTATTGACTTTTTTCTTTAAATTGTTAAGTTCACTTATTACTTGTAACAGTTTTTTGGTAGAACCATATGATTGTCTAAGATGACAGTCATGTCATCTGAAAATCAATATAGTTTTACTTCTTTCTTTTTGAATTTTATGTCTTATTTTGGGATCTTCCCTGGTGGCTCAGAGGGTGAAGAATCCACCCACAATGCAGGAGACCCTGGTTCGATTCCTGGTTTGGGAAGATCTGCTGGAGAAGGGTTAGACTGCCCACTGCAGTATTCTTTGGCTTCCCTGGTAGATCAGACAGTAAAGAATCCACCTGCAATGTGGGAGACCTGAGTTTGATCCCTGGGTTGGGAAGATCCCCTGGAGAAGGAACGTCTACCCACTCCAGTGTTCTAGCCTGGAGAGTTCCATGGACAGAGGAACCTGGCAGTCCATGGCCTCACAAAGAGTTGGATATGACTGAGCAATTTTCATACACGAATTTTTTAAAGCTATATTTCTCATTTTTATTTATGAGTGACATTGATCTGTTGTTTTCATATAATGTACACATATATTTACTTTATGTATTTATATTATAAGTTTTGGTATCAGGGTTATTAGTTTCTAGGGCTGTTGAAACATAATCACAGACTGGGTGGCTTAAAAAGCAGAAAGTTACTTTCTCAGTTTTAGAGGCTAGAAGTTCAAGACCGAGGTGTTGTCAGATTTGGGTTCTTCCCTGTGGGCTTGCTGATGGCCACCTCTTGTTGTGTCTTCACACAGTTGTGCTTTGGTCTGTGTGTTGTCTGTATCTTGGTAAGAACACCAGTCATAGTGGGTTTAGGTCCTGCATATATGACCGACCTTTACTGTAATTACCTCTTTCATGTCCAACCTCCAGATACAGTCTGGAGTACTCTGAGGTACCGAGGGTCAGGATTTCAATGTATGGATTTGGGAGAGGACACAGTCTAGCCCATCACATAGAATAATACTGGATTTCTAAAAGGGGATGAGAAATGTCTATTTTCTGAAAGAGTTTATGAAATTGGTATATTTCTTCTTAGGTGTCTGGTAGAATTCATCAGTGAAGCCATAGTTTTTGTGGAAAGGTTTTATTTACTACCAGTTTCTTTAACTGATAAAGGACTGTTCAGGTTTTTTATTTAAGTGAGCAAGTGAGTTTTGTTAGTTTGTCTGCTAAGGGATTTCTCCATTTCACCCAAGCTATTGAGTTTGTTGGCATAAGGTTCATAAATATTAGCACTTCTTTATGCTTTAAATGTTTGTAGGATTTGGAAGGATGTCCCTTCTTTCTTTCATTCCTGATGCTGATAATTTGTTTTCTCTCTCTCTCTTTTTTTTTTTTTTTTGCCTTGAACTGTTTAGCCAGAGGACTGTCAGTTTTATTAATCTTTTCAAATAACTCTATTTTACTGATATTTGGCTTTGTTTTTTTAATTCTACTTTGAGTTTTATCTTCTTTTTCTAGCTTTGAATACAGAAGCTTACATTTTTTTCTGAGAAAAATTTAATTCTAGTAGTTTCCCTTACTAATATTGCACTAATTTTCAACCAGTTCCATATATTTTTTTTATCCTTTCCATTGTGATTGGAAGAATGGGTTACTTAGATGTATTTTAATTTCTAAATGAGAATTCTCTGGATATCATTTTGTTATTGACTCTTGATGCAGTGTAGCTTTGTTCAGGGAATAGGATTTGTATGAATTCAGTCCTTTTAAATTTACTGACTTCTTTCATTTTCTCCCATAGGCTTTATCTTGGTTAATGTTCCATATGCATTTGAAAAAAAAAAAGAGTATTCTCCTGTGTGTAGACTGGTATATTCTATTAAGTGTCAAGTTTGTTGATGTGTTAAGCTCTGTATACCCATACTGATTTTCTGTATACTTGTTCTGTCAGTTACTGAAAGAGGTGTTAAAATCTTTAACCATGCCAGGTGTAATTGTGGGTTTTACTATGTTTCCTTGCAATTCTGTCAATTTGTGTTTCATGTATTTTGAAACTTTAGTAGTAGGGCACACACATTTAGAGTTGGTAGGTTGATCCCCTTATCATTTTGAAATGTCCTTGCTTATTACTGGGAATGTTTGTTGGTCTGAAATCCATTTAGTCTGTTAACATAGCTTCTCCAACTTTATTTTCTTAAATGTTTACATGGTATGTGTTTTTGTCCTTCACTACCTCTATGTCTGTTTCAAAGTAGGGTTCTTGTAGATGGCTTATGGTTGAGTCTTTTTTATTTACTACGACAATTTGCCTTTTAATTGGCTTGGTTAGACTTTTTGCATTTTAACATAATTATATGCTTGGTTTTATGTATACATCTTGCTTGCTCTTTGTTTTCTATTTGTCCTTTCTCTTCTTCTATTCCTTTTCTCTCTTTTTTCCCCTTATTTCCCTCTCTTCTTTTGGATTAATTGTGTATTTTTAAGATTTCTCTTTTGTTGCTACTGTTGACTTATTAGTAATACTTGTATGGGATGTGTGTGTGTGTGTGTGTTTTGGGGGAAGTGCTTGCCCTAGGGTTTATAATACTCATTTTTAATTTTTTATAGTCTGCCTTCAAACAACTTAATGTCACTTCATAAACAGTGTAAGAATTTTGTAATAGTATGCCTCCATTCTGTAGGATCCACCCCAGTTACTCCCTCATGGCCAGAAGTGTAAGTTCTACGTGTGTGTGTGTGTGCGTGCACGCGCGCTCAGTTGTGTCCGACTCTTTGTGATTCCATGGACTGTAGCCCACCAAGCTCCTCTGTGAAATTTTTTCAGGCAAGAATACTGGAGTGGGTTTCCATTTCCTCCCCCAGAGCATCTTCCTGACCCAGGGGTAGAACCCGCATCTCTTGTGTCTCCTGCATTGGCAGGCAGATTCTTTACCACTGCACCGCCTGGGAAGTCATAAGTTCTGGTTTCCTTTTCTAAAAGAAAAAAAAATGAAGTAAAATGCGTGCCATATAGGATTCACCACTTAAAGTGTACAGTTCAGTGCATTTACAGTGCTGTGCAGCCATCACCACTAGTCATTGCCCTGCGGCACGTGGGATTTAGTTCCCTGACCAGAGATCAAACCCGCGTTCCCTGCCTTGAAGGCAGTATTTTCAGCCACTGGACCACCATGGAAGTCCCCAAAGCAATATTTTTTCAAAAGTTACTTTAAAAACTCCAGGTGGAAATACAAGGAGGACATCTTCTACATGGCTATAAGGAATACATCTTCCACGTGGATGGGTGTTTCTTTCTCCCGATGATGGGACTGACGGTATCAGGGCTTCTCTGGTGGCTCAGCTGGTATAGAATCTGCCTGTGATGCAGGGGATGTGGGTTCAATCCCTGGGTTGGGAAGATCCACCAGGGAAGGGATAGGCTACTCACTTCAGTATTCTTGGGCTTCCCTTGTGGCTCAACTGGTAAAGAATCCACTTGCAATATGGGAGACGTGGTTTCAATCCCTGGGTTGGGAAGATCCCCTGGAGAAGGGAAGGGCTACCCACTCCAGTATTCTGGCCTGGAGAATTCCATGGCTTATATAGTCCATGGGGTTGCAAAGAGTGGGACAGGACTGAATCATTTTCACTTTCCTTCATTGTCTAATGAAACATATTAGGTATGGTATCTCCCCTGTCCATACTTTTGTAGCCCCTCCTGCATATGCATCCGTGTTTTTCTAATGTGTGAACTTGCTGTCTTTCCTAGCTCATTGGTCTGTGATGGTTGCTTTTCTGAATTAATGACTAAAATATAACAGTTGCATTTTGTTGGTATTGGCATGAAACAGTATTTATTTTGTATCAATCATATTTTCTGTCTCAGGAATTTGAAATTTAAAAAGAAAAACACTTGAATTGGCCTACTTTTTAAAAATATTAAAGTTCTTAAAGTAGTTCTGATGCTTGAAGGGCTATACAGTTGACTTAAACAGCACAGCAGTTGGGATGCCCACCCTCTGCCCAGTTGAAAATCCACTTTAACTTAAGTCAACCCTTCATATCCACAGTCCCTCCACATCTGTATGTTCAACCAAATGGAGATTGTGTTGTACTGTAAGTATTTATTATTGAAAAAAATCTGTGTGTAAGTGGACCCACATAATTCAAACCTGTGTTGTTCAAGAGTCAGTTGTATATTGCAAGCTGAGATATCCTTGATACGCAGAAAAAGAAACATTAGTCACATTAATAGCAGAGCTCTGGTGAAGATCTGTATTCCATGTAAGTGCACTGAAGTCCCTAGATCCACCTTGAATCTAACACCAGATCCTGTGAGCCCTGGTGATGCTGTTTGCTATGAGACAATTCTCTTAATTGTTCCACTTATAATTCACAAGCCTAATTGAAATTCTTCTCTAACTGTAAGCCTTTCCTGGTTAGAACTGCCACTCTGAGAAGTGGAATCTTGGGAATGTGTGAATAAAATAAGATCCAGGAGGAAATTGAGAGTGTATTGGGGTGATTTCATACTGAGAGGAATCAATAGTGACACTCTGGCCATATTTGCTTTCCTGATCCGTCTGCTTTTTTTAGGGGATTGCGGTGGACAGAACACCCGAGCTTGGCTCCCTTGCTTATGTTTTCATGCCTATCATTTCTTGTGTTAATCACGGTGTCCTTTTTCCCCTCAGCCTACATGGTCTCATTAAAAAAAAAAAAAAGGCAAAAAAATAAAAACTCTGCTCCTAAGACTCTACCAGAGCTATTTTGAATGCCCTACCTGCCTCTATTTTTTTTTTTTTAAGATTTCATTGTTAAATTAGAGTCTAAAAATTTTGCCTTCTCTTTCTTTTCTTCTTTACCTTTCCTGTCCTTATTTAGAGAATCCTGTGATATAAGACAAAGTTAAACCTGGAGATACGAAAGGAATCTCTTTTATAAAATACAGGATAAATTTAATCTCTATTAAAAGGGACATTTAAGTTTTCTAGGGCTTTTATCATATCAAATGAAGTTAGGAAGGAGTGAGATGAATGGACAGAGGCTAGAACTTAACTGCTGTCTGTGAAAATTGGTGCTTGGGATCTAGTGTTATCTGTATAGGTGTTAAAATGATTTGAAGTTAGTATTATTTTCCTTTTCATTTATTTCCTTGTCTTTCAGTCCTGAATCCACTTAGGGCCAATTGAAAATGAAGGGTAGCTTGGGAATAGTCACAAAGCAGCTGGTTTAAGGGGAAGGAGGAAGCTAGGGAAGTGTCAAGTTTTGGACATTTTGAGGGGAAGGAAGAAACACTTCTGTGGCTGACTTTTGTTGGGTGTCTTTCACTCTTGAAAGATGTATATAAATTTCAGCATATTCAAAATAATTTTTCCAAGGTTTTCTCAATGCTGATAGTGATTTGAAATTTCATGGTCACAGTGATACATGTATTTGTTTCCTTTATCTTCTGATGCAGAGGGCACTGGACTTGGAATTAAAAGCCCTGAGATTTAACTTAGGGCAAATGAATGTTTGAGTATGTTTTTTTATTTTCATTTATAAATTGAGATGTAGTGGTATCCCATTAAAGGATTGTGAGGTTTAGATTATATAATACACGTATGAAGACACTGGAACTTATAAAATCACTGAAAGGAATCAGGTGGTGTTTGCCAGGATTTCACGTTTGGTACCAAAATACGAAAGTGGTTCTTTGATCCTGTTAGGTAAGATAAGGTGTAACCACTCCTTATTTTCCTAAATGATTCTTAATTGTGCCTGGTCCTGATTATCTTGATAATGTTTTTTTGTATAATACTTAAAATTTGAAAAATTGAATGCTTGGTTAGTTAGAATCAGTGCTACTAGAATCAGTTGACACATTTTGTGGAAGCATAATAGAATTAGTGTTGCTATCAAAATATGTATGGATTGAGCAATGGCCTTATTGTACCATTTATTATCGTTTGGTAAGTTTGGATGCTGGTTTTGAAGCAGATAATACATATAAAAGGAAGAGTATAAATAAGGCACTGATTGAAAATTTAACTTGAGTGTCAGGCCAGTTGTTATGAAACCCTTGCTTAACTGAGATGATGTATTAACTTAAATACAAAATAGTGAACTAAAAAATAATTTTCTGTATCTATATCTGTTCTGCTCTGTTGGTTCTTAACGTGGTTAAATGACGCACATAACCTTTTGGCAAGCTTAAGGATTGTGCAGTATAATATCTACCTTTAGTTTTGACAGCTGCTATGAATTTATCTTCTTCACGAGATTCAACTGAAGATCATTATTTTAATAAACAATGGTAAGATGAAAAGATCAGATAATCACTACTAGTGTGGTTCACTCCATGGTCTATCAAAAGTTTTGTGGTAAGGTTGCAAAATCAGATACCTAAAATAGCCATCTGGTTTTCTCTTAAATCAGTATCCGTTATGCTTCTTTGCTCTTATGTCTTTTTCTTTATTTCTAAGTTTTCCTGAGTTCTTTAACTTCTTTTAAAATAAGTTTTTCTTCCCAATAATTAATTTCTGAGGTTGCCTAATTGAGAATTTTCTTTATCTTTCAATGCTTTGTAATTTTGTTTATTTTTTTTAGTCCATCTTAAAATACTAGGTTATAATTTCCATTTGTCTTACTGTTTTCCTCTTGTGCTTGCCTTGTTTCTAGGGATGGTATTATGCTCTATATTCAATTGTGAACTCTTCCTGCTGCTTATAGTTTAGAGTGATTAAACATAAAATGTTTCATATTTATATTCATTGTTACCACTTTTAGAGCTCTTTCTGTCTTTGTGTATATTTGCTGTCTTTGTATTCCTTATTCCAGTTCAGTTCAGTTGCTTAGTTGTGTCGGACTCTTTGCGATCCCATGGACTGCAGCACGCCAGGCTTCCCTGTCCATCGCCAACTCCTGGAGCTTGCTCAAACTCATGTCCATTGATTCGGTGATGCCATCCAATCTTTCGTCCTCTATCGTCACCATCTCCTCCTGCCTTCAGTCTTTGCCAGCATCAGGATATTTTCCAGTGAGTCAGTTCGTCACATCAGGAGGCCAAAGTATTGGAGCTTCATCTGCAGAATCAGTCCTTCCAATGAGTATTCAGGACTGATTTCCTTTAGGATTGATTGATTTGATCTCCTTGCAGACTCTCAAGAATCTTCTCCAAAACCACAGTTCAAAAGCATCAGTTCTTCAGTGCTCAGCTTTCTTTATGGTCCCACTCTCACATCCATACATGACTACTGGAAAAACCACAGCTTTGACTGTATATAGACCTTTGTCAACAAAGTAATGTCTCTGCTTTTTAATATGCTGTCTAGGTTTGTCACAGAGAAGGCAATGGCAAGCCACTCCAGTACTCTTGCCTAGAAAATCCCATGGATGGAAGAGCCTGGTAGGCTTCAGTCCATGGGGTCGCTACAAGTCGGACGCGACTGAGAGACTTCACTTTCACTTTTCACTTTTACACAATGGAGAGGGCAATGGCAACCCACTCCAGTGTTCTTGCCTGGAGAATCCCAGGGACGGCAGAGCCTGGTGGGCTGCCGTCTGTGGGGTCGAACAGAGTCGGACACGACTGAAGCAACTTGGCAGCAGCAGCAGCTAGGTTTGTCATAGCTTTTCTTCCAAGGAGCAAGCATCTTTTAATTTCATGGCTGCAGTCACCATCTGCAGTGATTTTGGAGCCCAGGAAAATAAAGTCTGTCACTGTTTCCATTGTTTCCCCATCTATTTGCCATGAAGCAATGGGACCGAATGCCATGATTTTAGTTTTTTGAATGTTGAGTTTTAAGCCAGCCTTTTCACTCTCTGCTTTCACTTTCATCAAGAGGCTCTTTAGTTCCTCTTCACTTTCTGCCATAAGTGTGGTGTCATCTGCATATCTGAGGTTATTGATATTTCTCCCGGCAATCTAGATTCCAGCTTGTGCCTCATAGAACTTACGTGAATATATCAGATAGTGAAGTCTGTATGCAATGAATTCTCTAAGTTATTTATTTGTTTATTTTGGAAATTACTTGTTTTGTCTTTATATTTGAATTTTTTATTTTTGCTGGATATAAAATTCTAAGTTTAAAGTTTTTTTTTCTTTTAGTTATTTTGAAGATATCAGTCGATTGTCTTTTGCTATATAGTTTTTTTTTAAAACCATTAAAAAGTTGAAATGTAGTAAATTTATAATGTTTTAGTATCAGGTGTACAGCAAAGTGATTCGCTTATACATATATGTATCCTTTTTCAGGTTCTTTCCCATATTAGGTTATTATAAGGTATGGATTATAGTTCCCTGTGCTATACTAAGTGTTCTTGTTGTTTACCTATTTTATATATAGTAGTTTGTATCTGCTAATTCCAGACTCCTAGTTTATCTCACCCTGGTTTGCCCCAGCCCCTTCCCTGCTATCCTCTTTAATAATTGTAAGTTTGTTTTCTATGTCTGTGAGTCTGTTTTATGCTTTGTAAATAAGTTTATTTGTAGCATTTTTTTTTTAGATTCCACATGTAAGTGTTATCATAGGATATTTGGGTATGTCCATGTTGCTGCAAATGGCATTATTTCATTCTTTTTTATGGCTGAGTAATATTCCATTGTGTGTGTGTGGGTGTATATATATATATATATATACACCCACACACACACACACACACACCACGTCTTTATCCATTCATCTGTTGATGGACATTTGGGTTGTTTCCATGACTTGGCTATTGTAAATAGTACTACTGTAAAAATTGGGGTGTATATGTCTTTTTGAATTAGAGTTTTATCTGAATATATGCCCAGGAGTGGGATTACAGGATCATGTAGTAACTGCTTTTAGTTTTTAAGCAAGTTTCAGACTGTTTACCGTGGTGGCTGTACAGTTTACACTCCCACCCACAGTGTAGGAGGCTTCCTTTTTCTCTGCAGCATTTGTTATCTGTGGACTGTTAAATGATGGCCATTCTGACTGGTGTGATACCTCATAATAGTTCTGATTTGCATTTTTCTTAATAATTAGCAGTATTGAGCATCTTTTCATGTGCCTCTTGGCCACCTGTATATCTTCTTTGGAGAAATGTCTATTTAGGTCTTCTGCCCATTTTTAAATTTTTTTAAAAATATTGAATTGCATGAGTTGTCTGTTTTGGAAGTTAATCCCCTGTTGATAGCATCCTTTGCAAATATTTTCTTCCAGTCTGTAGGTTATCTTTTCATTTTGTGTGGTTTTCTTTGCTGTGCACAACCATATAGGTTTGACTTAAGTCCAATTTCTTTATTCTTGTTTTGATTTTCAATTTTCCTCAGAGACAGATCCAAAAAAAATCTTGCTACAGTTTATGTCAAAGAGTGTTTTGCTTAAAGAGTGTTTTCCTTTAAGAGTTTTTTAGTATTCTGTCTCACATTTAGGTCTTTAATCCATTTTGAGTTTATTTTTGTTTATAGTGTTAGAGAATGTTCTGCTTTCATTCTTTCACATGTACAGTTTTCCTAGCAACAGCTATTGCAGAGACTGCATTTTTTCCATTGCATGTTCTTCCCTCCTTTGTCGTGGATTGAATGATCATAAGGTCGTGGGTCTATTCCTGGGCCTTCTGTCCTGTTTCATTGATCTGTATGTCTGTTTTAGTGCCCGGACCATACTGTTTTGATTACTGTCGCTATATAGTACAGCCTGAAGTCAGAGAGCATGAGTCCTCCAGCTCTGTTCTCCTTTCTCAAGATTGTTTTGGCTATTTAGGGTCTTTTGTGTTTCCATACAAATATACATTTTTTTAATGAAAAATATCATTGATAATTTAATAGGGGTTTGCACTGAATCTAGATTATCTTGAGTAGTATGGTCATTTTAACCATGTTCTCCATCTTGGAGAAGTGGCTCTTTGTAGGAAATGTCTTGGGCCCTCCCTTCTTGTCACTGGGTCCCAGGTAGTGTCTGACCTGCCTTTGCAGACTTTGTTTGTGGAACTATAGTTTTCTTGTTTATGGTGTCTGCCCGCTGAAGGGTGAGGCTGGTCTAAAGGCTTGTGCCCCATTATGGCGGGAGGGTCCGATGCCTGACCTCTCATGGGTAGAACTGGGACTTGGCCCTCTGTTAGCAGTGCAGTGTCTAGGGGTATGTCGAGGCAGGAAGTCTTAGGCAGCTTGTCTGCTGAATGGTGGGCCTGTGTCCCTACCCAGTTTGCTGTTTGGCCTGAGGAATCCCAGCACTGGAGCTTACAGATGTTAAGCAGGGCAAGGTCTTGATGCCAGAATGTCTCCAGAGCCCCAAGGGTGGGCTGCCGTGGCCCCCTCTTTCTCCTGAAGACCGTCTGAGATCAGCAGGTTGGTCTGGCCCAGGCTCCTGTCAGATGATTGCTTTTACCCTTGGTCCTGTTGGGTGTATGATTTTGTGTGCATCCTTTTAAGAGTTCCCCCTGGAGAAGGAAATGGCAACCCACTCCAGTATTCTTGCCTGGAAAATCCCATGGATGGAGGAGCCTTACAGGCTACAGTCAATGGGATCACAAAGAGTCGGACACAACTGAGCGACTTCACTACACTTCACTCTAAGAGTGATGTCTCTATTTTCCCCAGTCTTGTGGAGCTCCTGCAGTCAAGCCCTGCTGGCCTTCAAAGCCAAATCCTGTGGGGGCTCTTTTTCCTGGTGCTGGACCCCTGAGCTGCAGGGGCTGACATGGGGCTCAGAACTCTCACTCCTCCTGTGGGAGAACCTCTGTTATATAATTAGTCTCCAGTTTGTGCGTCACCCACCTGGGAGGTATGGGATTTGATTATATTGCAAGTCTGTCCCTCTTAATGGTCTTGATGTGGTTACTTCTTTATGTCTGTAGTTGTAGATTTTTTTTTTTTAATCTGGTAGATTTCACTCATTTTCAGTGATAATTGTTCTGCATATTGTTGTGATTTTGGTGTGCACGTGTGATGAGGTGAGCTCAATATCTTTCTACTCCACCATCTTGGCCGTTTTCCCCAACCCAGTTTTTTAAATGGGCAAAAGACTTGAACAGATGCTTCCTGTATGGAGTACTGCAGCAACCAACCAGTTCCCACTATGTAGATGATCCATCACCTCTAGAAGTTGGAATAATGACCATATTATTGGTTTAATATTAAAGGATATAACTCAGAAACAGCCAGATGGGAAAGATGCATAGAACAAGGTACAGGGAAAGGGCACAGAGCTTCCGTGCCCTCTCCACGTGTGCGATTCTCCCCAGGTCCCCACCAGTCCAGAAGCTCTCCAGACTCTCTTGGCTGCTATAGCTTCTGATGAGAACTCTGCTGTACTCTTAGTTTTGTTCCTCTATATGTGGTGTGTCTTTTTTCTGAGACTGCCTTCAAGATTTTCTCTTCATTTTTGCTGTTATCGGTTTAAATGCAGTGTATGTATCAGGGTGGTTTTTTTTTTTTTTTTTTTTTTTTAATTCTACTTGGAGTTTTCTGAACTTCTTGGATATGTGGTGAGGTGTCTTTTTTTTTGTTTGTTTTTTGTTAATTGTTATTTTAAAATGCACTTCAGCCAGTGTCTTCATATATTTATTTTGATTGATTTGATACTGACCCACAGCCCATAGATGCTGTGTTTTCTTTTTCTCTGTGTGTTTTAACTTGGGTAGTGTCTGTTGAGATCTGATTTTCTGCTTCTTTTCTCAACTTGTATTTCACGTATTAATCAGCCCATGGAAATTATCCTTTGTCTGTAATGTTACGATCTTGTGGAGTGTTCACCTTGGGCACATGTGACTAGTATTCGGCAGTGAATCTGATGAGAATGCTATGTAGATTTTTTTCGGATTTTCTTCTTGTAGCTCCTTCTTGGGTGTCCTGCCGTAAATTCTTTCCTCTTTCTCGTTCCAGCAAGATTGAGGTGCTCTGCTTGTGTTCTCCCTCCTTGGGCCTGGGAAGCTTTCTCTTGAAGGCAACAAGCTGAATCTATGATAGCTTCGTTTCATTTGTCTGCTTTCCTCAGAGATCTCAGTACTGTGTTGCTTAGTGTCCAGTGTCTAAAAGCAGTTGGTTTATTTATTCTCCCTGCTGCCCAAGCCCTGCCACCGCCCTGCAACCCCCCGACCGCCAGCCAGTTCCTAAGTGTGCATAGTAAGAGGGTAAGTCTGCTTCATTTAAATTTTGACCTCAAGTCCAGAGTGAACTAACCGTGTTTCACCTTGTTCATTAACCAGCGCAGGGCTCCTCTTTTGCTTTGTTTCACTTTGTCATGTTCTTTGATTCTAGTTTTTCCTTCATTTATTCTTTGGCAAATTTGAAAATTGGATTGTAGATGATGGCATTAAAAAAAAATTCTTGGAGGTAGCTGTCATTTCACACGGATATGTCAACAGAGAAAATGCCTGCCTCAACAGATTAGAATTTGGTGAATTAGACATGTTTAGCAACATTCCTAAAGCTGGAGTCAGATGCAGATGATCTGACTGAAGGTAAACTTGGCTTACAGTCCCAGAAACAACAGCTTTTAGTTCCATTATGAATTCTCCTAGTAAATGATACTTCACCACAGAAAGTATTATGTGGAAAAATCTGGAAATCAGTGACTTAGTCAACAAGTGATTCAGAAAAGTTAAACCCTGAAGAATGAGAATTTGTTGGAAAACATAATTATAAGTGTGTGTATGTGTTTTCCACAAGAGTGATGTATGATAAAACTTAAATCTAAAAGAGCTTTTTTAGAAAAGGTAAAATTCCTAACTGATAAAGAAGTGTTTAGTTTAATTAGCAGAGTCATTTCTTTTTTAGTTGCGTATAATGGTACGTCTTACTATTGATGTCCTTTTTAGATTCTATTGAATAAGATATTATATTCCTCTCCCTACTTTTTCTTATTTTCCTAACCTCTTCTCTTGGTTTTCTATTGTAATTTATATGTGTTTTTGATTATATGTGTACCTGTGAACCGATACCTGTGAAACATGTTTTTAGTGTTTTAATTTTATGTGAATCCTATTGTGTCACAGATCTTATTTTCATTTGTTTTCACTTGACAAAATATACAGTCATGGTGCTCCCTGACTAGAATCTATACTATATAGATGTTTTCCAGTATCTATATATATATATCTAAGCACATTTTTACTTCTCCATTCTAGTAATTTTGATCGTTAAGGTTGCCTGTAGTTCCCTACTGTAAGAAGTATCCAGTTTGTTGCCAGTATCCTCAAAGGTATTCCCTATTGACAGATGTGGGTGTTTTTCTCTTAGCTGTGTATACACATATACACACACACACACAAATGTAAACATGTATATATATATTTACATATATGTACACAAATGCTGATGTGTATGTTTTTATGTTGGGTTCAGTTCAGTTCAGTTGCTCAGTCGTGTCTGTGTGTTTGCGACCCCATGAATTGCAGCACACCAGGCCTCCCTGTCCATCACCAACTCCCGAGTTCACTCAGACTCAGGTCCATCGAGTCAGTGATGCCATGCATCCATCTCATCCTCTGTCGTCCCCTTCTCACCCTGCCCCCAATCCCTCCCAGCATCAGGGTCTTTTCCAGTGAGTCAACTCTTCGCATGAGGTGGCCAAAGTACTGGAGTTTCAGCTTCACCATCAGTCCTTCCAGTGAGCACCAGGGCTGATCTCCTTCAGAATGGACTGGATGTATCTCCTTGCAGTCCAAAGGACTCTCAAGAGTCTTCTCCAACACCACAGTTCAAAAGCATCAATTCTTCGGCACCCAGCTTTCTTCACAGTCCAACTCTAACATCCATACATGACCACTAGAAAAACCATAGCCTTGACTAGACGGACCTTTGTTGGCAAAGTAATGTCTCTGCTTTTCAATATGCTATCTAAGTTGGTCATAACTTTCCTTCCAAGGAGTAAGCGTCTTTTAATTTCATGCCTGCAGTCACCATCTGCAGTGATTTTGGAGCCGAAAAAATTAAAGTCTGACACTGTTTCCACTGTTTCCCCATCTCTTTCCCATGAAGTGATGGGACCAGATGCCATGATCTTCGTTTTCTGAACATTGAGCTTTAAGCCAACTTTTTCACTCTCCTCTTTCACTTTCATCAAGAGGCTTTTGAGTTCCTCTTCACTTTCTGCCATAAGGGTGGTGTCATCTGCATATCTGAGGTTATTGATATTTCTCCCGGCAATCTTGATTCCAGCTTGTGCTTCTTCCAGCCCAGCGTTTCTCATGATGTACTCTGCATAGCAGTTAAATAAGCAGGGTGACAATATACAGCCTTGACGTACTCCTTTTCGTATTGGGAACCAGTCTGTTGTTCCATGTCCAGTTCTAACTGTTGCTTCCTGACCTGCATATAGGTTTCTCAAGAGGCAGATCAGGTGGTTTGGAATTCCCATCTCTTTCAGAATTTTCCACAGTTTATTGTGGAAAGTCAAAGGCGAAGTCAAAGGCTTTGGCATAGTCAATAAAGCGGAAATAGATGTTTTTCTGGAACTCTCTTGCTTTTTTGGTGATCCAGCGAATGTTGGCAATTTGATCTCTGGTTTCTCTGCCTTTTCTAAAATCAGCTTGAACATTTGGAAGTTCACGGTTCATGTATTGCTGAAGCCTGGCTTGGAGAATTTTGAGCTTTGCTTTACTAGCGTGTGAGATGAGTGCAACTGTGTGGTAGTTTGAGCATTCTTTGGCATTGCCTTTCTTTCAGATTGGAATGAAAAGTGACCTTTTCCATTCCTGTGGCCACTGCTGACTTTTCCAAACTTGCTGACATATTGAGTGCAGCACTTTCACAGCATCATCTTTCATAATTTGAAATAGCTCACCTGGAATTCCATCACCTCCACTAGCTTTGTTTGTAGTGATGCTTTCTAAGGCCCACTTGACTTCACATTCCGGGATGTCTGGCTGTAGGCCAGTGATCACACAATCGTGATTCTCTGGGTCGTGAAGATCTTTTTTGTACAGTTGTTCTGTGTATTCTTGCCACCTCTTCTTAATATCTTCTGCTTCTGTTAGGTCCTTACCATTTCTGTCCTTTATCGACCCCATCTTTGCATGAAATGTTTCCTTGGTATCGCTGATTTTCTTGAAGAGATCTCTAGTCTTTCCCATTCTGTTGTTTTCCTCTATTTCTTTGCATTCATCACTGAGGAAGGCTTTCTTATCTCTCCTTGCTATTCTTTGGAACTCTGCATTCAGGTGGGAATATCTTTCCTTTTCCCCTTTGCTTTTCGCTTTTCTTCTTTTCACAGCTATTTGTAAGGGCTCCCCAGACAGCCATTTTGCTTTTTTTGCATTTCTTTTCCATGGGGATGGTCTTAATCCCTGTCTCCTGTACAATGGCACAAACCTCTGTCCATAGTTCATCAGGCACTCTTATCTTTCAGATCTAGTCCCTTAAATCTATTTCTCACTTCCACTGAATAATCATAAGGGATTTGATTTAGGTCATACCTGAATGGTCTAGTGGTTTTCCCCACTTTCTTCAGTTTAAGTCTGAATTTGGCAATAAGGAGTTCATGATCTGAGCCAGTCAGCTCCTGGTCTTGTTTTTGCTGACCATATAGAGCTTCTCCATCTTTGGCTGCAAAGAATAAAATCAGTCTGATTTCGGTGTTGACCATCTGGTGATGTCCATGTATAGAGTCTTCTCTTGTGTTTTTGGAAGAGGATGTTTGCTATGATCAGTACGTTCTCTTGGCAAAACTCTATTAGTCTTTGCCCTGCTTCATTCCGTATTCCAAGGCCAAATTTGCCTGTTACTCCAGGTGTTTCTTGAGTTCCTCCTTTTGCATTCTAGTCCCCTATAATGAAAAGGACATCTTTTTTGGGTGTTAATTCTAAAAGATCTTGTAGGTCTTCATAGAACCATTCAACGTCAGCTTCTTCAGCGTTACTGGTTGGGGCATAGGTTTGGATTACTGTGATATTGAATGGTTTGCCTTGGAAACAAACAGAGATCATTCTGTCGTTTTTGAGATTGCATCCAAGTACTGCATTTTACCTATGTACAAATTACAGGAGTGGGATTACTGGGTAATAAGTATATGAAAATTCAATGTAGGTTGCTTTGCCAGATGTTTCTTCATGAAAATTCTTGTTTTTCCATATCCTCCCTAATATACCAGGTATTCTAATTTTCTAATGATTTAATGGAGGTAACGTTATTTTATCATCTTAATTTGCATATTTTGATTACTACTGAGTCAGAACATCTTTCTATATACTTGAAAAGTAGTGTGTCTTCCCTTCTTGTGAACTAGGAATTGATATCCTTTGCCATTTTTTCTGTTGGAATTTCTGTCTTGATTTACAAGAATTGCTGGTTTATGGTGGTACAGGAGGCATGAGTGGTCACAGCAGTGGCTTTAATCCATTTGTGATTTCTTCCTTGTTTTTGATGTTGCCACTGTGTCAGATGTCCATTAAAAGTTTGAGATGGTCCCTAAAAATTTTGGGGGGGTCTGTATAAAAATTTGGGGGTGCATGAAGTTTCAGATATCGGTACAGTGTTTAGCTTGTCTGCCAGTTCATATACTTTCTGTGTTTGTACTTACGCTTAGGTCTTCCAGCTCATTGTCTTTGGAGGCTCTTGATAGGCAGAGTGGAAGGAGTTCTATGCTGTTTGTTTACAGTTTTCCCCAAAACCTACCCTTAGTACGTTTTTGCCCATTGAAATTGGGAAGAGCTGAGAGTTGGGAATTCCCTGGCAGTCCAGTGGTTAGGACTCTATGCTTCCATTGCAGGAGCCACAGTTTTGCTCTCTGGTCAGGGAACTAAGATCCTGCTTGCCACATAGCATGACCAGGAGAAAAGAAAAAAAAAAATTGGGGAAAAGAAACAAAAAGAAAAATCAAAGAAAGAAAAAAGGAGAAAAGAAAAGGTATGACTTAGTGACCAGAGAAATCAAGGAGTAAGTGGTAGTTGTGAGAAAGGGTAGAACACAAGTGATTTGAAGATTCCAGGCTTAGGGGCTGAAGTAGACCTGAAGAGATCTGTATACACAAAGGAAGATTTGCGGGCTGAAGTAGACCTGAAGAGATCTGTATACACAAAGGAAGATTTGCTCTTCAAAATCAGCCTATAATGCTTTGACTCAGCCTTTTCTAAGATTAAGAGAATTACTTGCAACTCTTCCTTTTTCTTACTCATAAAACTATATATAGTCCACTCAAGAAAGATAATTTTCACTCTTTTTGGAGTTTGAATGCTAAGAGATGGGCTTAGAAAACTGGAAGATTAAAAAGTAGAATATGATTCATAATAGGTAATCATAATAGGTTTGAAGTATTCAAAATTTTAAAATTTTAGGACTTTCCTTGTGGTACAGTGGATAAGTGTCAGCCTACCAATGCAGGAGACATGGGTTTGATCCCTAGTCCAGGAAGATTCCGCATACTGTGGAGCTAGTGGACCTGCCTGTCACAACTGCCGAGCCTGCACTCCAGAGCCTGTGCTCTGCAAGAAGAGAAGCCACCACAATGAGAAGTCTGTGTGCAGCCATGAAGACCCAAATTAATTAATTAAAAAATGTTAAAAATTTGAAAGCTATATACTGTTCATATACAGTTGAGTAAATATTTCTATCTGTAAAAAAAAAAACAAAAACAAACATTGGCCTTAAGATACCTGCTTGAGCACCCAGTGACCAGCTGTACCAGTGTAAAATAAAATTTGTCTATCCCGGATCTGCTCTTCAGCATCCTTCAGTCACAGACTGGGATCACAGAGCACCCTGGGCAGCTCATCCATGTGTCCTCAGGAGGGACTCCCACCCCTCTTCCTTCTTCATCAGACGGAGCAAGATAGACTTCGTTCCAAAAGAAGAACTACCGAATCCCCACATTTAAAAGATTTCTCCTTCTTCTGAGTCTGGAACAGTAAAGACTTGACAAATCCAGTGCAGTCTTTGCCAGGATACTATAGGTGATGAAATGCCGAGCTTGTGTGACATTGAGACTTTATAACTTACTTAAAATCTCACATTCTATGATGGTACTTATGCCCAGGAAATTTTGCTTGAAGGGAGTGGAAGAATTTTCATTTGCAGTTTAATTGTCATGTATCATCAGTAAGGACTGGATTTGTATACCAGTGACAGAAAACTCAATAAATACTGGCTTGAGCAAATGAGGATTTGCTTTTCTCATGTAATGTGAAGTCCAGAGAGAGACAATTCATGGCTGATGCAACTGCTGAAGAATGTTACCAAGGAACTCATATCCTGTGTTCTTAGCCTATAGTTGTTGTCTTTATGATCACAAGGTGGCTGTTGTATCTCTGGAGACTTCATGGAGTTTTTGGAAGGAAGAATGGGGAAGGATAAAGGGAAATTGCTTTTTGTAAGGTTTTGCATATTTTTGATAGACTGTATCCTCTCAAGAGATTGATAACCACCTTTCCTTGGCCAGAACATGTGGCATAGTTGGCGTGACTTGATATTTAACTTATCGTATGTGAAAGTAGTATAGAATAGTGGTTGAGAACATGCACTTGAGTTTGAAAATTTGGCTAGCTCTGTGACTTTTAACATCACTTGTGTTGATTTCCTTATCTATAAAGGATTGAGTTAATATATGTCATTATTTAAGTGGACATGCATAGCTTGTGTTAAGTATTAGTTATCATTAGCATCTTCACCACCTGGAAGAGTTATTGAAATTGTAACTGTAAATTTATCACTCAGGAAATTAGTTTTCTTTGAAATAGAAAATAGAAGAGCATTTAGATGAGTAGGTGTTGTCTCTGGTACCAGGGATGATCGAAAAGATGGTAGAACTTAATTACTTTTGTGATTGCACCACACTGAAGAAAGTTACGGGCAAGTTAAAATATTGGGGTCAGTTAAATTATTCATTTCATTCATCTTAGAACTTGATGGCCCACAAATTATTATTTTACCAGCAATCCACTGAAGTTCATTCAGCCCAATAGAAATTTCATCTCCCATCAGTAAAAAATTTGAAGACTTACCTGTGTACTGAAATATGATTTTGTTGATACTGTTATGACTTTTTCCAATTTGTAATTAGTCTAATTAAAAAATGTATTAATTATTTTTCTATTTGTTTTTAGCCCCATCTGCTTTGATATGATTGAGGAAGCATACATGACGAAGTGTGGTCACAGCTTTTGGTAAGATGATTTTATTTAGTGAAATTGTCTTCTGGCAGTTTTTAACTTGTGTGTAAATGTAGCCAGTGAGAAGTTGCATTTTTATAGTTGCTGTTGGTTATTTTGAATCATATTTCCTTGACTGATATGACTTTATAGGTTTGACGTCTCAAGGCAAATGTGGTTAATGGTGTAGTTTCTGTGAAATACTTTGATTTACCATGAAATCAAATATGAAATTATAATTAATAAACTTCTGGGTTTATTAATTGTTTAAAGAGCTTTGACTGCTGTTTTAGGAAACTGGAGGGTGCTGGGTATCAGAATGAAGCATGAAACACCTTTAACTCACTCCTGGGGGTCAAATGTGAGGGTCGTTAAAGCAGGCTAGCAGGTCATTGAAAAAGGATATTAGAGGATTAAAAATTTCTGGTCCTTTAACACTACTCAGTGCTGTCTTTAGGTTATATGTCACATAAATTTGTGTATTTTGAAAGCATTTCAGTTGTGATGAAATACACATATCGTAAAATGTACCATCTTAGTCATTTTTAAGTGAGTAATGTTGAGTGTTGTTCACATTGTTGTGCAGTCAGTCTCCAGAATGTTTTCATCTTGTAAAACAGAAACTGTCCTTATTAAACAAGTCCCCATATCCCTCTTCCCCAACCTCTGCTAGTCACCATTCTACTTGCTGTGACTTTTGACTACCCTGGATACCTCATATAAGTAAATCAACCAGTATCTGTTTTTTGTGACTGTCTCATTTCACTCAGCATAGTGTGCTCCGGTTTCATCCATGTTGTAGCGTGTGTCACAGTTTCCTTCCTTTCTGAGGCTGAATGACATTTAATTGCATGTACAGTTGGCCCTACATATCTGCAGGTTCAGCATCTGTGGGTTCAACCAACTAGGGCTCAGAAGTTTTTGAAAAAAAATTCCAGAAAATTCTAAAAAGAGAAACTTGAATTTGCAGCTCACTGGCAACTATTTCCATAGTATTTACATCATATTAGATATTATAAGTGATCTAGAGATGCTTTAAAGTATACAGGAGGATGTGCAGTAAGCTATATGCTAATACTGTACTATTTTGTATAAGGGACTTGAGCATTCTTGGATTTTGGATCCTTGGAGGCCCTGGAAGCAATTCCCTGTGGATACCAAGGGATGACCGCATGTATCACACTTTGTGCGTTCATCTCTCTGTGGACACTGGCGTTGCTTTCATCTGTTGAAACTACGGTTAATAATGCTGCTTTGAACACTGATGTATAACTAGCTTTTTGAAATCCTGCTTTCAGTTCTTTCAAGTGTTTACCTGGAAGTAAAATTACTGGATCATGTGGTGAATCTGTGTTTAATCTCCTGTGGAACCGCCATACTGTTTTTCCTGCCTGCAGTACAATTTTACATCCCCTCAACAGTGCACAAGGGTTCCAGTTTGTCCGTGTCCTCTCCAGTACTTGTTATTTCTGGTTTGATTCTTTTTTTTTTTTTTTTAAATAATGGTCATCCTAATGAGTATGTAATTTCTGTATGTTTAATTCCTTTAGTTTATTTATTTATCTGTTTGATTCAAGATGATATATTCTACTTCCAACCAACTCCCTAAATTATTTACACTGTTTATTTAATATTTCTGTTGTGTTATACCCAACGGGCATACCTGCTTCTTTAACAACTCGGTAGCAATCGTTTTGCTCCCAGTTGTAGCAAGCAAAAATGTCTGCAGCCATTGCCAGATATCCCTTGCTGCTGCTGCTAAGTCGCTTCAGTCGTGTCCGACTCTGTGCGACCCCACAGACGGCAGCCCACCAGGCTTCCTGTCCCTGGGATTCTCCAGGCAAGAACACTGGAGTGGGTTGCCATTTCCTTCTCCAATGCATGAAAGTGAAAAGCGAAAGTGAAGTCGTTCAGTCATGTCTGACTCTAGCGACCCCATGGACTGCAGCCTACCAGGCTCCTCTGTCCATGGGATATTCCAGGCAAGAGTACTGGAGTAGGGTGCCATTGCCTTCTCCAGATATCCCTTAGGAGACAAAATTGCCCTTAGTTGAGCATCCTGATGTAAAGCTGAAAGAGCACGGTCTTGAAGTTGATGGACCAGGAATCTAGTTCTGGGTTCTGGGTCTAAAATTTACCTTTGTCAAGTCATTCAGCCTATCTTCTGCTGCTGCTCTCCAACCCTCAACCCCCATTGTCTTCGTGTCTTGTCACCTCTTCTTCTTTCACAGATTTGAAAGGAAAGTGTGAAAACAGATTGTAAGGTGAGGTTTTCATTTTTCCTAACTGCCCTCCTCTAACTTATAATTTACTGTGGCATTTAAAAAAAGCTTAAGAGTGTGCTAAATCAGTTCAGAGATCTTGTTTCACTGAGTTGTGAAATATAATAAATTACTGATTGACTTTATAACTAGACAGTCCTAGTCTTTTCAGTGAGTCCTGTAGTCTTCATGATATGTCTTTAGGTCATTGTTGGGAAGCCCCATTAGTTTCTTAAATACCCTTTTTTTCTTTCAAATAAAAATAAAGTTTAGATCCTTGTTACAGTTCAAGTTACTGTGTTACACTCTGATGTGATTATGTTTTAAAATACCTACCAGAGAGCAGTTTTTGGTAGGATAGAGATAATAACATTGACAGGAACCAATAAACTTGGAGTCTGACAATCCCACCCCCAGGCTTGATAAACTATGAAATATTTTGTGGTGGTGGTGGTTTAGTTGCTAGGTCATGTCCACCTCTTGCAACACCATGGACAGAGGAGCCTAGCAGGCTACAGTCCATGGGATTCTCCAGGCAAGAATACTAGAGTGGGTTACCATTTTCTTCTCCAGGGGATCTTCCCAACCCAGAGATTGAACCTGGGTATCCTGCATTGTAGGCAGATTCTTTACCAACTGAGCTACAAGGGAAGCCCCTAAATATTTTGAACTTTTGTTTAAAGCAAAAGCTCATAATTATTTACCTTATCTATTATGTGAGGCCTATGGAACTTTAGTCATGAACAGTAGCCTGTTATATCAACTCTTTGCTAACTTGAACCCTGGGGCTGGTAACCTGGAGTCAAGTTGTATGCCAACTGAAGGCTCAATCCAGAGTATTAACACTAAATCAAATTGAGTCACATTAACTGTTTATCCCTGGTCCCACTTATAAATGATAAGTCTTTCCTAGTAACACGTTGGAGACCATAAAGCAGGAAGTTCTTTCTCTTGATTCATTCCCACTTCACAGTGAACCTGCTATTAATATTAGCTATAGTCTAACTTAAACTCAGTGATATCATTTTAAAAAACTGGCTTCTGTATGGTATAGAGATAAGGCTTGTTCTTTCTTTCCCTCTTGCTGTCTCCAGGTTGTCCCCTGTCCCCTGCTTCTCTGACCTCATGTATACCAGTGGCTGATTTACTATTTGGCTTTATTACAAATTAGTTATAATTAATAGGGTCCCTCAGTGTTGTCATCACAGCATACCTGTGATCAAGTCTGAGGGTCAGTTTGTCTGTTGGGACTTTTGACTAATCGACCATCTTGTACTTTACTAGTACCAGGTTATTCTATACAAGCGCTGGTACTAATCTGTTCTTTCTGTACCCCCTTTTTTTGAGAATTTTCTAATTACTCAGTTTTCTTTATCTGTTTATCCCTGTTGATTCAGACAGAAAAATCTATTATATTTTGTAGGTAGGTAAGTACTTAATAGGAGAAACAGAACAACTATATACATCTGTGGAGAAATGGTCATTCTTTGTGACCAGATCTACACTTGTTAGGGAACACAGGTGACCATTTATGTCAGCACACTGTGGTACTAAGTCTTTTTTAAGAGTTGCAGTGTGAGTAGCTATTGAAAACTTCTCAGGTGGACCCCAAATATATATATCCTTCTTATCTCTTTATGCTCACCTATTTCAATTGCTAGTTTAGGTACTTGCTCTTCTTTTGGAATCCACAACACTGCATTTGGACTTGTGTTGGTCAGGTAGATAGATGAATGAGAATGAATCAGAGTTACTGTGATAGGGCTTCTCAGGCAATGCTAGTGGTAAAGACCCTGCCTGCCAGTGCAGTAGATACCAGTTGCAGGTTCAGCCTCTGGGTTGGGAAGATTCCCAGGAGGAGGGCATGGCTACCCACTCCAGTATTCTTGCCTGGAGAATCCGCATGATCAGAGAAGCCCAGCACCTACAGTCCATAGAGTTGCAAAGAGTTGAACACGACTGAAGCGACTTAGCATGAATGCATGCAAACTTTCTTGAAGTATTTTATATGACCCGGAAGGCAACAGAAGTATGTCTCTTTTTTGTTTATATCTGTTTTTTCATGTATTCAGCATTTATTGAGTTCCAACTCTTCAGTGGGATATTAGGCTAGATATTGAGGGTAGAGAGATAAATGAAACAAATCTCTGCTTTTAATTAGCAAATAGAGCTGCTGAGACATATACACAGATTAAGTACAGAATAAGACAGTTACTATTTCTCAAACTAGAGAGGAACTACCTGAGGTGGTAGTCAGGTAGTAGATGTTATAAAATAAATTTGATTCATCTTATTATCACTCCACTTTTGTATGGTGGGATGTAATTTGATACATTTAAATTTTACAGTTTAGATGGGTATTATCAAGTACAGTGCAGAAAAGTCATTTGAGCTTCTGTTTCTGGTTGTGTCCTAGACTTCTTTTTTTTCCTTCTGGGAGAGGATGGTATGGTAATAAGCTTAATAACAAGAGATATGATTTGGGGGTTGAAGAAAGGAGAGGAAAATATTCTACTGGATTCAGGAATAATTTGTATATTGACAAACTCTCTAAATTTGTGTATTGACAAACTCTGTTTAGTTTATTGATAAACTAAATAAACAATTTAGTTTATTCTCATCATTTTATTTGCTCATTTTCCAACTAGCATTTTTTTCAAAAGCTATTTGCTATAACCCCTAATGTCCTTCTTCTGCTTATCTGTTAGCCCCTGTCTCCCACCTTTAATAACCTTCTCAGATTCTCTCCTTCTTGACTTGCTTTATTTGAACATGCAGGTGTCTTTTATTTCCTCATGGTCACACAGAGTGGCCTGTGGGATCTTAGTTCCCCAACCAGGGATCTAACCTGGGACATAGCAGTAAAGTGCAGAGTTCTTATCACTGGACCTCCAGGGAATTCCCTGCAGTTTTGTTATTTTTTTTGGTAAGGATTAAATCTTGTCATGTGGGCAAGTATTCCGGTAATATTAATTCATTTCCTTTTCCCCTAAGCAGACTATAAATGTTTCCATGTTGGAACTTTTAATCTATTGTATTTGCATATCTTCTTTATGCTTTTCCCTTGCAATAAAAATAAAAACAACTTAACATTAAAATGAAAAAAATACTATTTCTTTCATTGAAACTTCCATGTAGGAATTTTTTTCCTATATGGAATCTATCTTGTGGTAATATGGTATTCCTAGCCTGGTCATAGTTGCAAGGAGGGTGATGATATTGTTTCTGGAACACTGTGCAAGGCATTTGTTCGGTGTGTGAGTACCTATTAAATGCCAGAGACCACCGTTACAGTGATTCTCTGTCGCATCCTCCTTTTTGGCTTGTCTTCCAGTAACACATGTGAGATGAGAAAGTAGATAATAACGAGAACAGAGCGACCTGATAGTTGTAGGTTTTTGTTTTGATAAGGTGGAAGAAAGTAGGCAGATACAAAAATCTCCTTCAGTTTATGAAGGTGAAGTAAATTTATAGCAACTTGGACCCAGAATAAAACAGGTACTGTCAGTGGATAGCCAACAGGGACCTACCATACAGCAGAGGGAACTCTGCTTAATGTTATATAACAACCCAAATGGGAAAAGAATTTGAAGAAGAGTAGATACATATATATGTGTAATTGAATTACTTTGTTGTTCACCGGAAACTAACACAATAGTGTTAATCAACTATACTCCAACGTAAAATAAAATGTTAAAAAAAAGAGATATTGTCTTTTTTTTAGGAATCATCTTTATACATAAATCACTCTAATAAAAATTTAGAAGTAACTTTTTTTCCTGATTATTAGGAGCAGTACATGTTTACTATAGAAACTTGTAGACACTGCCAAAGAAAAAGTTTCCCATAATTATATGACCCAGAGGCGCATACTGTTAACATTATGGTGACTGTCTTTTTTGATTTATTTTAAATGTACACATTTAAATGCACACAGTTTTGGTGTGGAGTCTTCAGGATTTTTTTTTTAACAGAGTATCATGTCATCTGCATACAATTATAGTTTTACCTCTTCCTTTACTTTTACCTTTTATTTCTTTTTCTTGTCTGATTGCTATGACCAAAACTACTAGAACTAATGAATGAATTCAGCAAAGTAGCAGGGTAGAAGATCAGTATGCAGGAATCTGTTGTGTTTCTTTACACTAACAATGAAATGTCAGAAAGAGAAAGTAAAAACAAGACAATCCCATTTAAAATTGCATTAAAGAAATTAAAATACCTAGGAATAAACTTAACCAAACTGCAGTCCATGGGGTCATAAAGAGTCGGACATGACTGAACAGCAACAACAAAGGATAATGAAAGATCTGTATGCTGAGAATGATAAAACATTGATAAAGGAAAGATGATACAAAGAAGTGGAAAGGTATTCCCAGCTTTTGGATTGGAAGAATTAATACTGTTAAAATGGCCACACTGCCCAAAGCAATCTACATATTTAATGTGATCCCTATCAAATTATCCATGGCATTTTTCACAGAGCTAGGACAGATAATCCTAAAATTTATATGGAACCATAAAGACCTAGACTTGCCAAAGCAATTCTGAGGAAAGATAGCAAAGCTGGAAGCATAACCCTCCCAGGCTTTGGACAGTACTACAAAGTTACGGTAATCAAAACAGCATGGTGTTGGCATAAAAACAGATGTATGGATCAATGGAACAGCATAGAGAGCCCAGAAATAAACCCACATGCATATGGTCAATTAATCCCAACAAAGGAAGCAAGAATATACAATGGAGAAAAGACAGTCTCTTCAGCAGGTGGTGTTGGGAAAGCTGGACAGCTGCATATAAATCTATGAAATTAGAACACTCGCTTATACCATACACAAAAATAAACTCAAAATGACTTACAAACTTAAATATAAGAGATGGTACCATAAAAGTTGTAGAGGAAAGCATAGGCAAACATTCTTTGACATAAGTTACACCAATGTTATCTTAGTTCAGTCTACCAAGGCAAAAGATAAAAAAATAAAAGCAAACATAAATAGATGGGACCTAATCAAACATATGCTTTTGCACAGCAAAGGAAACCATAAACAAAATGAAAAAATAACATACAGACTGGGAGAAAATATTTGCAAATGATGTGACCAGCAAGGGCTTAACTTCCAAAATAAACAGGTAGGTCATGAATCTCAGTGTAAAACAAACAAACAAACAAAAAAACAAAAACAGCCCAATTAAAAAATGGGCAGAATACCTGAATAAACATTTCTCCAGAGAAGACATACAGAGGGCCATCAATTGGGTGATAAAATGCTCCACATTGCTAATTCGTAGAGAAATGAAAATCAGAACTACAGTAAGTATCATCTCACATTGGTCAGAATGGCCATCATCAAAAAGTCTACAAATAACTAATTGCTGGAGAGGGTGTGGAGAAAAAGGAACCCTCCTACATTATTGGTAGAAAGGTAAATGGGTGCGGCCCTTGTGGAAAGCAGTCTGGAGATTCCTGAAAACACTAAAAACAGAGTTACCACATGACCCTACAATCATACTTCTAGGCACATATCCTGAGAAAATGCTACTTCAAAAAGATACATGCACTCAAATGTGCACAGCAGCACTATTTACAGTAGCTAAGACAGGGAAGCACCCGAAATATCCATCAACCAATGATAAGTGGATAAAGAAGATGTGGTGTGGATAAAGAAGATGTGGTATATATCCAGTGGAATATTACTCAGCCATTAAAAGTAAAGCATTGGCATTTTAGCAACATGGGTGGACCTAGAGATCATCATACGAAGTGAAGTAAGTCAGGCAGAGGAAGACAAATACCACTTAGAAGCAGGATCTAGAAAAATAACACAACTTATTTATAAGACAGAAACAGACTGACAGACCTAGAAAACAACTTAGGATTACCAAAAGGGAAAAGGGCTGGGAGGGATAAATTGAGTGTGGGATTAATAGATACACAGCACTGTATATGAAATAGGCAACAAGGATTTACCATTTAGTTCACGGAACTATATTCAGTACCTTGTAATAACCTGTAATGGAAAAGAATCTGAAGCTGCTTGTGTGAAACTAACAAAACATTGTAAATTAACTACAATTTAATTAACAAATTTTAAAAAATGTACACATACACAATTTTTTAAAACAGTGGAATTGTATCCACTGTGTTAAAGATTATTTTTATTCAGTAACATAGTGAAGGTCGCTCAGTCATGTTAGACTCTTTGCAACACCATGGACTATATAGTCCATGGAATTCTCCAGGCCAGAATGCTAGAGTGGGTAGTGTTCCCTTCTCCAGGGGTTCTTTCCAACCCAGAAATCGAACCCAGGTCTGCTATATTGCAGACGGATTCTTTACCAGCTGAGCCACAAGGAAAGCCGAAGAATAGTGAAGTGAGTAGCCTACCCTTTTCCAGTGGATCTTCTGACCCAGGAGTCGATCTGGGGTCTCCTGCATTGCAGGTGGATTCTTTATCAACTGAGCTATCAGGGAAGCCCTAGTAATGTAATGATTATTTTCATAATATCAATGTGATATTTCTTTTCTATTTAGTTGAATGACATTTTCAAAGTTTTTATTATAAGGCAATATACAATTGTCAAAAGCCAAGCATTATAGAAATAAATAATCTGAAAAGGGAAAAATTTATCATAATCTTATTTCTCTAGCTAGGCCTATAATAGTTATTATTTTTCATGGCTTATAGTTACATATTATGATATGAATTTTATTGGCTCTATACATTGGATTGATGTTTACAAATTTATGTAGTCAATTTCCTAATGTCTTGGTTGCTTCTAACTTATTTTGCTGTTTACAAATAACTTTGAATTGAACGTTTTTATACTTATATATATTTGCTTATTTCCTAAAGATAAATTCCAGGAAGTAATATCACTGCATCAAAGAGGTTTCACAGCCTTAAGAATTTTCCATACGATTTGTCTTCTAGAAAGTTATGGTAGTTAAATTTCCTGCAACAGCATATGAAGTTATTCATTTGTACATGTACTCCTAACTCTGATAGCCTTTTGTTTATTTTTCTATTCTGATTGGTAAAAGGAAGTATATAATTTTAAATCACTTTATCATCCTAGTGAAGATGGTATTTCCCATGCTTATTGACTAATTTTTGGTTTGTTGATTTTTCTGTTCTTCTCTGATTTTCTTTTTATTTGAATGAGCTATTGTTATATTAAGGCTATCAGCACTCCAAGAACACAGTTTGTTTGCTTAACTAAATTGTAGGCTTTTGTTTTTCTTCCTATTGTTATGTACCGTTTAAATTGCATAAACTTACATTTTAAATTTTATATCCTGTAGGCTTGTTACTTGAGTTTATTTTTAAATAACTTTCATATACTATTATCTAATAAATGTCCTATGTACTTTTTTTATGATATAGAAGTATAAGCTGTAATAAAGTTGATAACTGGTAGATTACTTATGTTGAAAATGAGGAATAGAAAACTAATAGGCATTATTTTGTGACCAGTTTGCTAATTAGTCACTGATTTAATGAAGCCTATTTTATTTTTTCTTTGTTAATAGCTACAAGTGTATTCATCAGAGTTTGGAGGATAATAATAGATGTCCCAAGTGTAACTATGTTGTGGATAATATTGACCATCTGTATCCTAATTTCTTGGGTGAGTCTTTGGAATGATTTTTAATTTTTAAAAATATTCAGTCCACAAAAGGTTGTGCTAGCACTAATTTATTTAGAGAACATAACTTAGAGGTAAGCATGTCTCTGTCCTAGTCACCAGAGTCCTTTCCCCTGGCTTCCTTGGGTTATGACATTGATTCTGTACTATATATACCATATATCATATTATATCTGTTTCATTAAAAAAACATTGGTACAATTCTTAGGTTCTTACACTGATAGCTAGGTAGAATGTGAGGCTGTAGGAGAATACCAGAGTCTCAGATCCCTGTCTCTGTATCTTGTTGTGCATTCTTGTTTCTGTTTTGGGGCAGCAGCAGTGGAGGGAAAAGTTAATGGAGAATGGCAAGGGGGGAAAAAGTTGGGTATGCGCACTCCTGGATGAGAGAACAAGAGGTTATGGCCTGAGGGGCAACTGAAAAGTAAAGCTGGGAAAAGCAAGACGTGAATATGGAACATTTAAGGGAGGAATGGTGACTGGAGAAGACAGATACAAATAGGGAACCTTAAGGTAAATGGTAAGTAGTTGGGAATAATACCTAGTCAGAGACCAGTTATGAAAAGTCTAGAAATTCTGCTTGTTGAAAAGCCTTAGGTAGTGTGGAAAGTCTTCAGCTTGAGTTTTTGTGAATGAAGATTAATTTTCAGGTGTGGATCGGCAGGAAGTAGGGCACTATTGGTTATGTATATCAGAGAGGATAATTCTTTCTAAAGTGTAACATACTTGGAGGTAAGGATATATAGATTCTGACCTCCCTGTGCTTCAGTTGCGCTTTGATTTGTTTGGTGTTTTATAATATTAAATCATGACATGGAACCTGTTTAGCCATGGCTTTCCTTTTTTATTTCTGTTCTAAAATTCCATTGACTTCAACCCTTTCTTCTCTTTCATTCTTCATTGCACTCCAATGTCTTTTCATAAAGGAAAATAAATCATTGGATGATTGCATAGCAGAAAGGAACCCTGAAGAAAATATTTTGATGATTTTCTGTTGAAATACCAAGCTCTTCTAGATAGATAAAATCTTATAACAAACTAGGAGAATGAACTTAGGAAAAGAAGAAATACTAATTGATATGATGCTCTGTGGGACTGGACTTCATGAGCTGAGTTAGGGAAACTGAAGTCCTGCAAAGCAGACGCCTTTGTCCTTGAACTTACGAACATGGATTGATGCTAGTTTGTGAGTTTTAGAATCACTTCTCTTTGAGTTCTTATAACTTCAGAAAGCTACTCCTTCTTTTGGAATGGTTAAGTACACCAAGGAAATCAGTGATCTTAAGATTTTGGTATTTACCAAAAATTTCAGGCAGTATTCCTTAAACTATAAGTTAGAAATTCTCTTACGTAAATTTCTAAATAGAGTGAGCATATGGAAGGAGTGTGAAAATATTAACACTAAGATGTAATTTCATAGTTTATATATTCTCAAATGTATACATTCAGTGAATAGTGAAGTCATAATTACTGTTTTCCTTAGCTAGACATTATCTTCATTATGATCTAGTTTTTAATCTTCTCTTTATATGGGTAAAGAATTTTGGTTTTAGGTAATTTAAGCATTAAGTATTTTATGCCCAGATTTGAAGTCTTGGATATAATGCAGCTTCCATATGAGTATTTATGTCAGCCGTAGAAATAACATGTCATCCTGATACATTTATTCTGTTTCACTGCCTGTCACCCTTTCCAGCCTTTACCTTTATACAGTGACAGTCAAATCCTTAGGTTCCTTTGCACTCAGGAAGCTACTGAAATCTGTTTCTGAAAGTGATATATCACTTGTTTTTTCTGTGCTGAAAAAAACACAATTTATTCCCATTGATTTAGTTTGAGATTACATGATTTGTATAATGCCTGTAGTTCTTCGCTGGACTAGAAAAATGTTGAGCCTTCTAAAAGTAATATCAGATTTCTTCTTGAGCATTGTAAAATAAGTGTAAGTTATATGATTCTGAAGTATTCTAATATTTTTATTGATAGATAAGGATCCTTCGCTTTTAATGCTTTGCATTTACTTGAGTCATGGCTAGAGGGCTAGAGGGCTACACATTTTCAAAAAGATCTTCAAACCTTTTTGCTTGGATGACACATAAAAATTCTGAAAAATGATGTACTTCCCACATTGATGCCATATTTAAATTAGCATCCAAATTTTTTCTTTGTAAGTTTTAGTGCTTGTAAAGAATATAGTTTAAAAAGTATTATAAATATGGTTATTTAAAAATAAGCTTTTATCTCTTTTTAAAATGTATCTAGTGGAAACTGAATAGTATAGTGATTTGATACTTACCATAGTTTCAAAAAAACAATGAGAAATTTTGTATTTTGTCCCTTTGAACTTCTGCTTAAGAGAAGTGGGCAGTTATGGGCACAAATTGAAAATTGCCCACATAATTTTGTCATTATGTATTTTTGGGACTTCCCTGGCAGTTCCCTGGTTAAGACTCCATGCTTCCAATGCAGGGGGCACAGGTTCAATCATTGGTTGGGAAATTAGGATCCCACATGCTGTGCAAAGTGGCCAAAAAAATACACACACACATATACACACATGCTTGAAATTCTTACTGATTTATCTGTCGTACTTTTCTGTAACAGAAAATAGAAATTACAGACTTTGAAGATTCTTTTGAACTTTTGAGTGTGGTTTTCCTGATTTGTAATTATTTGACATGCATTTGATCAAATAAATATCTACAAATTTTGTAAAATATTAGACATAAAAATTTATTGAAAGTGCTTAATGTGTGATGATGTTCTTCTCAATCAGTTCCATTGCCACTGATAGTTATTACTAGGACAGGGATTCAGTTTCATGTATATTTTCTTAATTTATTTAGGATCATCACAGTTTTTTAAAAAAATTGGGATATAATTGACATATAACATTGTGTAAGTTTAAGACTTTTCCTTTTTATTTTGAAAAGGGTAAGTCATGAGAAACTCGGCTTACGTAAATACTCTGATGGGGATGGAAGGAACTTTGTTCCAGCACTGTCACTTATTTCTTTGACCTCCTTCTGAATTACCTGCTTCAAAAACAGAAGCACTCATTTAGTAAAAAAAAAAAAAAAAAAAATTTTTTTTTACCTGCCGTAATCATGAACAAATCCACTTCTTTCTTCAGTTTTAATGAGAGCAAAGAATTGGGAGTCATACACTCCAAACACAAGCGGATTTGGTTTTCTGGTCATGCATTTTTTTGTCAAGACAGGTATTTCGATTTTTTCCTTGCATGCCCTGAGCCGTACACTACAGTTCCTCCTTTTTCTTCTTCCTCTATCTTTCTTCTTTCCTTCCCCCTTCCCCCAAAAGGGGCATAACTCTCACTTTTTGCCTTTCTATCCTCTTTGCTCTTTAGTTCAGGTCAGTTGCTCAGTCGTGTCCTGGCTCTTTGTGACCCCATGGACTGTAGCATGCCAGGTTTCCCTGTCCATCACCAGCTCCTGGAGTTTGCTCAAACTCATGTCCATCGAGTCAGTGATGCCATCCAACCATCTCATCCTCTGTCATCCCCTTCTCCTCCTGCCTTCAATCTTTCCCAGCATCAGGGGGTTTTCCAGTGAGTCAGTTCTTCGCATCAGGTGGCCAAAGTATTGGAGCTTCAGCTTCAGCATTAGTCCTTCTGATGAATATTCAGGACCGATTTCCTTTAGGATGGACTGGTTTGATCTCCTTGCAGTCCAAGGGACTCTCAAGAGTCTTCTCCAGCACCACAGTTCAAAAGCATCAATTCTTTGGCACTCAGCCTTCTTTATGGTCCAACTCTCACATCCATCCATGACTACTGGAAAAACCATACCTTTGACTAGATGGACCTTTGTTGGCAAAGTAACGTCTCTGATTTTTAATATTCTGTCTAGGTTTGTCATAGCTTTTCTTCCAAGGAGCAAGCGTCTTTTAATTTCATGGCTGTGGTCACCATCTGCAGTGATTTTGGAGCCCAGGAAAATACAGTCTGTCACTGTTTCCATTGTTTCCCCATCTATTTGCCATGAGGTGATAGGGCCAGATGCCATGGTCTTCATTTTTGAATGTTGAGTTTTAAGCCAGCTTTTTTACTCTCCTCTTTCACTTTCATCAAGAGGCTTCTTCCTCTCACATGTAGGGAGTTCTGGGGACCCTTCCCTTTACCAGGCTGCTCTTTGTCCCAGTGTGTTCAGGAATGGGGACCTGTTAGGTCCCCTGTTTAGCCTGAAGCTGTTCCAGGCCACCAGCGAGGGCTGGGAAGCAGTGTTGAAGCTTGTGACTGAGAACGTGAAATTACAGAGCGGGCCTGTGGGCAAGTGAGTCTGGGGATTGCGGAAACTGGGCTGTCTTTCGCTGCTGTTGCTGGGAGGCTCATGCAGGGCCAGGGGGTGTGTCTCCTCCAACCTCTGCAGTGGCTCTCCTGCACTCCTACGAGGGCTTACTCCAGCTCTCCTTGTCCTTCCGTGATGCGTGATCCACCTCCAGCACCCCTCTGCCCCTACCACCGCCCCCCCCACACCAGCAATCTGTTTTCTAGTGTTCTCTGTGGATAAAATTTGTAAATTGAATGGTCTTACCTCTCTAATGAATGACCTTCTTACTCTTTAATGTAAAAGACAACATACATGCAAAATTTAAAATCTCTGCTTTAAAAAAGTCACCAACACATATAATGTCTTTACTACTGCCAAGTACTTTTCCAGGCACTTGATACATTCTCAGTCCTATGACACAGGTAGTTGTTGTCATCTGCATTCTTTCCGTGGGGGAACTAAGGCACAGAGAAGGCAAGTAACTTGTGTAAAGTTCAACAGCCCAGTAAATGGTGGAATTGGGATTCGGTCCTGACTCAATTATGTGCTTTTACTTTGCTATCTTGCCTCTAAAATGACAGTTGCTAGAATGAAATCTTTAGCAGTAGAAAGGCATTTTGTTTGTTTGTTTTTGGCTGTGCTGTCCTTGTGATGGAGTGTGGGCTCTTCATTGCAACATGTAGTCTTTTCTGGTTGTGGCATGTGGGCTCAATTGCCCCATGGCATGTGGGAAGTTAGCTCCCTGACCAAGGATCAAACCTGTGTCCCCTGCATTGCACAGTGGACTCTTAACTACTGGACTACCAAGGACGTCTGAGAGAGGCATTATTTGTTCTTAGTACTATGGTTATTATAAGGATCCAGAGAATTACAATTAAGGGTTTGGAACATTCATGGCCAGTGTTAAATGAGATTTCTTGAGATTTTACCCTTCTACTCCCTCCCACCCCCACCCTACCCCATTTTGGGGGCACACCATGTGGCTTGGTGGACATTGGTTCCCTGACTAGGGATTGAGTGCAGACCCATGGCAGTGGGTCCTAACCACTGGATCACCAGGGAGTTTCTCACACACCCTTATTTGAATTCTTTTCCACTTCTTTTCCTGTGTAGTGAGTCTCTGTGTGCTTATTATTGCCCAGTTCTAATGTTACCTTCTTTGTGAAAGTCTACTCGTTAACATTTTAATAACTCCTTGTCCTGTGTTCTTTTTAAATCCACATCAGTGATGGTCCTGATGGTCATATCATAACTGATGCATTGTATGTGTTTGTCTGCTTGTTCTTAGTTGCTTGTGTCTCTAAGTCTTACTTAGGTTGAGTCTTATCTTTAAACCTTTGTTTCTAGTGTGGGCCTGGTATCTGATTTTTTAGAAAATATTTTTAGTAAATTGTGGTATGGTGGGAAGTATTAGATAGGTTTATATCCTAGCTATGTCTGGTATTATATGTCACCATGAGTAACTGTCTTGTGCTCTTTCTAGTATTTCCTCATCTCTAGAATGCAAAGAATAACCCATAGGATAATGTCTATAAATTAAAGACTAGTACATTAAACTAGCTTAGTGCTAGTTGCTCTTTTCTTTTATCAGTTTTTTTTCTTTTTTTAATCAGTTGTGTGTTAAAGATGAAAAATCTATTAAAAGTGGCTGGAACATCAAGGGAAATGTATTGATTTACACAGAAAGAATCTCTAGATTGAGTTAATTTGACATCTCGGTGGTATGATCAGTCCTTTCCGTCTTTCCGACCTGCCTTCCCCCGCGATGTGTTGGGCCTTTGGCTAGCTCCCCTCAAGAGAGGTGCAGGGTGGCTCAGCGTGATTCCAGGTACCATCCCTAGACGAAGGCAGACAGAGAACTCGTTCAAGCCTTCTCTTCTGAAAGACAGCATACCCTTATTGGGCAAAACGAGGTCTCAGTAGTTAACCATTTTGTCAGTCACTGTCAAGAGGATATGACTAGATGGATTTAGGTTAAGTCAAGCATCATTCTGTAGGGCCAGGGAGGGATCTAGCCTCTCTGAAAGTATATGACAGTTGGCATTCTGACATTTGGGAGAAAATAATATTCTTATTTTTCTTTATTTATTATTTTTATTTATTTGTATTAATTTTTTGACCACACTGAGCTCTGTGTGGAATCTTAGTTCCCCAATCGGGGATCAGGCTGGCGCCCCCTGCAGGGAAAGTGCGGAGTTTTAACCACCGGAGGGCCAGGGAAGCCCCTCATGTTCTTATTTTTTTTAAAAGGGTTAGAATGGTTTTTAGATAGAAAAGTCACAAGCAAAAAGAACAACAAATGAAAACCTTTAGTGCCTCCCTCATAGAATCTGCCAGTTACCCTGTAGAGTGTGGAATGGTCTCTTAGAGTCAAGAACTGTTTCCAAATGCTATAGTGTCATCACTGACACATGTAAGAGAAAGTACATATTCTGAAGAATTTTCCTTCTGCAGTAATGGTAATAATAGTGGTAGTTGTAGTAGTAGCTGTGGCAAAACTGTTTTTAATTTCAAAAAAAAAAAAAAAGCATATTCTGCTTAGCATTTTTTTTTCCTGACATTTGAGACTTTTTAAAGTTAAATAGAATCCATTTAAATAGAAGTTAGATGGATAATTTAATAAAAATACAGATTATTTGTGCTTTTTGTTTTGTTTTTGTTTTCAGTGAATGAGCTCATTCTCAAACAGAAGCAAAGATTTGAGGAAAAGAGGTTCAAATTGGACCACTCAGTGAGTAGCACCGTATGTTTCAACTCTTTTATTACTATTTTTAATACATTTCATTTTGCTTTGTTCATTGGTTTAATACTAATTGGGTATGCAAGCTTAGCATATTACTGGTTTTTCTTAAAGGAGATCTAGGATTATCCTATTCAATAAACAGCTTTCTTTGGTCTGAATTGTCTAGAATTTACCCTTTTGAAAGGTCTGTGGGGTAATACTGAGTCAGTTGGCTTGTAACACATTGCATTTAAAGAATTATATGGCAGGATGAAACTATGGGTGGTCATTTGAGAAAATTCTCAATTTGAGAGGATTAACCCCAAATTACTGAAGCAAGTGAACTTAAATTATTACCTTACCAAATACAAAGTGGAAAAGATGGTTAGACAGGTAATTAAAATCTGGGCACTTGTTTTGAAGGGAATTATACCTTTGGAGAAGATGACTTGACATATCTTGAATGTGCCTTTCATATTATTTAAATGTATTTAAGGGAGAAATAGTGATTAAATTATAATTAGAAGGCATTGGGGAGCCACTAGCTGGGAAGGAATAGGTTGGAACATTATAGTTTATTTTTGATATGTAATAAACATTAGAAAATAGCAAGCATTTGTTTTTGACTCTCTAAAACAGTTTTGTTAAGTTGGGTTTCTTCTTTGTTTTTAGAATGGCCACAGGTGGCAAATATTTCAGGATTTGTTGGGAACTGACCAAGATAACCTTGATTTGGCCAATGTCAACCTCATGCTGGAGTTACTAGTGCAGAAGAAGAAACAACTGGAAGCAGTAAGTGGCCCCTGAACTTGAACATTTTTATTTTAAAAAGATATAAAAATATTTAAAATAATAGGGTAGTGTTAGTCAGTCCAGTTTTATTCAGTAGGAGTTATCTGTAAACTATCACTTATATCCCTTTTTCAATTGAAAGAAAGAACAAATTCTTATAATACAACTTACTTGCAGTGTCTAGTTTTTATTAACAAAAGCTGAGTGTTCAGATCATGAGAAAGTACAGCTTCATTTTAACAGGGAACAATTATTATTGATCTTTTTTCTTCTAATGAATCTTCACCTCTTCACATGTGGGATTTGGAGGAGAAAATAGGGATTATTTTAATTTACATAAAATCCTTCCAGCGGGTGTGGGTTAACAGTAGCAGTAGTCGATGGCTTAGCTAAGGGCATTTAGAAAGATGGGAACTGAAACAAAATTATGTCCTGTTTTCATGTAATGGAATCTAAATAAGTGAAAAGTTACATTTATTTCAGGTAAATAAATGTAAAACATATAAAATGAGAATTTGTATGTATTAGTTAGGAATTGAGTATGCTCCATTTGAATAAAGACTGTATACGTTAATATAAGCAGATAGCCACCCTTAACTACTTTGAACACAAAGGGGATATAAATTGACGGAATAAGGGAGTGAGAAGCTCACACACATAAAAAGGAAGAGCTTAACAAGCAAGCGTTAGGAACATTGGAACCATCACTTCTTTGGTGAATATAAGGAAATGAAATCAGGCATTTGAATGTTGTCAGGAGAGTTTCTGTTTTACTTCTCATGACTGTTTCTTTGGGACAGGTTTGATTTTCTTTTATTGGATTTTTATCCCATGGGAGATAATGTGGTTACCTGTACTTGTGAATTTATGTTTTTTGATAAAAGAAGAAAAAGAGCCTCTCAACTTGATTTTTAAGAAATTCTGTGGATTGATTCTGATTAACATAGCTTAGATCTGGATGAAACTGAGTAGAATGGGAATCTCTTAGTGGAAGAAAGGAGGAGTTGAGGTTGAGCCGACTAAAACGAGGCTCCCTGTTGTGTCTTTTTTCATGGTGGGAGTTTCTCCGGTGGTTTTTTTCTGTGGGGGCGGGGAGAGTGGGATGGCTTTATCTTTTATTTGCTTTTCTTTCTTTCAGATTTGTTGAGATGTAACTGATACATCATTGCTCATTGCTTAGTTGTTCAGTCGTGTCTGATTCTTTGGGACCCCATGGACTGTAGCCTGTCAGGCTCCTTTGTCCATGGGATTTTATAGGTGAGAAATACCAGAGTGGGTTGCCATTCCTGTCTTCAGGGGATCTTCCCTACCCAGAGGTTGAACCCGTGTCTCTTGTGTCTCCTGCATTGGCAGGAGGATTCTTTACCACTGGTGCCACCTGGGAAGCCAAAATTGATGTATAGCACTGCATAAGTTTAAGGTGTATAGCATAATGACTTGACACACATATATTGTAAAATGATTATCACAATAAATTTAGTTAACATCATCTCATATAGATAAAAGGTTTTTTTTTTTTTTTCCATAATGAGAGCTTTTTTAGGATTTACTTGCTTAGCAACTTTCAGATATACCATCCACTACTGTTAACTATTGGAGAAGGCAATGGCACCCCACTCCAGTACTCTCGCCTGGAAAATCCCATGGATAGAGGAGCCTGGTAGGCTGTAGTCCATGGGGTCACTAAGAGTCAGACACGACTGAGCGACTTCCCTTTCACTTTTCACTTTCATGCATTGGAGAAGGAAATGGCAGCCCACTCCAGTGTTCTTGCCTGGAGAATCCCAGGGACGGGGAAACCTGGTGGGCTTCCACCTATGGGGTCGCGCGACTGAAGCGACTTAGCAGCAGCAGTGTTAGCTATAGTTATCTTGTTATACGGTCACGCGACTGAAGCGACTTAGCAGCAGCAGTGTTAGCTATAGTTATCTTGTTATACATTGTATCCTCGTTACTTATCTTAAAATTGTAAGTTTGTACTTTTTTGTTTGTTTTTTCCCTTTTTATTTTTTTAAAACTATTCTTATTGGAGTATAGTTGCTTTATAATGTTGTATTCGTTTCTGCTGTACAGCAAAATGAATCAGCTACACATATTCATATAACCCCTCCCTTTTGGACTTCATTCCCATTCCGGTCACCATAGCGCATTAAGTAGAGTTGCCTGTACTATACAGTACATTCTCACAGTTATCTGTTTTATTTATTTCAACATTTTTAATATAATTTCATTTATCTGCTTTTGGCTGTGCTGGGTCTTCATTGCTGCCCAGGCTTTTCTCTAGTTGTGGTGAGTGGGGCCTTGCAGTGAGAGGGCTTCTCATTGTGATGGCTTCTCTCGTGGAGCATGGACTGTGGGGCACACGGACTTTAGAAGTCATGGTTCCTGGACTCTGGAGCACAGGCTCAATAGTTGTGGCCAAGTTGCTCTGCAGCATGTGGGATCCTCCTGGATCAGGGATCAAACCCATGTCTCCTGCATTGGTTGATGGATTCTGTATCTCTAAGCCATTAAGGAAGTTCTAGTTACCTGTTTTAAACATAGTATCAATAGTGTATATGTGTCAATTCCATTCTCCCAATTTCTCCCCGTCTCCCTTCACCCTTGGTATCCATATATTTGTTCCCTACATCTATGTCTTTATTTCTGCTTTGCAAATAAGATCATCTATACTATTTTTCCAGATTCCATGTATATGTTTTAATATTCGATATTTGCTCTTCTCTTTCTGACTTAAACTTTACTTTGTATGACATCCTAGGTCCATCCATGTCTCCACAAATGACTCCATCTTGTTCCTTTTTGTGGCCGGGTAATATTCCATTGTGTGTATTATCACCTCTTCTTTATCCATTGCTCTGTTAGTGGACATTTAGGTTGTGGAAATTGTACTTTTTGACCTTTATTCAATTTCCCCTGTTCCCTGCTTTTGGTAACCACACATCTGATCTTTTTCTGTAAGCTTGGTGTTTTTTGTGTGTTCTTTTAAGATTCATATGTATGTGAGATCATATGGTGCTTGTCTCTCTTTCTGACTTATTTCATTATACTGCTCATGAGGTCTATCCATGTTGTCACAAATGGCAGAATTACCTTCCTATTTGTGGCTGAATAGCATTTTGTTATATGTACATATACCATCCTTGTGGCTCAGCTGATGAAGAATCTGCCTGTAATGCAGGAGATCTGGTTTCAATCCCTGGATTGGGAAGATCCCCTGGAAAAGGGAAGGGCTACCCACTCCAGTATTCTGGCCTGGAGAATTCCATGGACTGTATAGTTCATGGGGTCTCAGAGAGTCTAACACGACTGAGCGACCTTCACTTTCACACCACATCTTTATCCAGTCATGCGCTGATGGACACTTAGGTTATCAACACATCCTGGCAGTTATAAGTAATGCTGCATTGGACGTGACAGTGTAGGTGTTTCTCTGACATAGTGGTTTAATTTCCTTTGGATATATACCCAGAAGTGGGATTGTTGGATCACGTGATAGTTTCATTCTTAATTTTTTTGAGGAACCTCCATTCTGTTTTCCATAGTGGCTATACCAGTTTACTTTCCTACCAGCAGGGCACAAGGGTTCCTTTTTCTCCACATCCTCACCTGCATGTGTTCTTTCTTGTCCTTCTGACGGTGACCATTCTGACTAGTGTGAAGTGACGTCTTCTTGTGGTTTTGACCTGTATTTCCCTAATGATTTGTGATGTTGAACGCCTTTTCATATACTTGTTGATTATTTGAATATCTTCTTTGGAAAATCCCTTGCCCATTTAAAAATTTTATTATTTGGGTTTTTTTTTTAATTGCTATTGAATTATATTAATTCTTTATGTACAGTATTTTTTATATTAACCTCTTATCAGATATATGATCTGTAAGTATTTTCACCCATTCTGTTGGTTGCCTTTTCATTTTGTTGACCATGTCTTTGGTTTGCAGAAGCTTGTACATTTGATACAGTTGTACTTGTTTTTTGTTTTGTTGCTTTTGCTGTAGGTGTCATATCCCAGAAATTGTTGCCAAAACTCTTCTGTGCTTTTTAACATAGTTTTCTATTAGCATCTACTGTGTGCTAGATGCTGTGTTAAAGGTAGTGGAAAAGACAGAATTCTGCTCTGTATGTTGTGTTGAGGGGAACAGGGCACAATACCTGAGGAGATAAACTAAATTAATAAATATTTTCACATAGTGGTAAATGATATAAAAATACTTTTTAATGATAACTGAATATATATAGTTATCTTGCCCCCTTAATGTCATTAAAATGACAGTAAAGTGATTTTTAAAAGGCAAAAGAATGGGAGAAGAGACAATATACTTTTTTAAGCTATAAAGTAGATGGATGAAGAGTGATAGATTAGATCTGAGAAAATTGAGCCGGCGGTAGGGAATTGGTAGGAACCAACCCTATTTAGATTATGGAAAAAAGGCCTTCCTTGGGTTTGGGAGCACGAAATACCTCATAGAGTAAAGGTTGGAAGCAGAATAATTTGTTCAGAATCTGACTAAGGAGCAATTGGAATCTCTGATCCCTTCGTGTATAATTATAGCCATTGACCTAAGAGAACACTAGAAGTTACAGGCACATTTAAGGGTGTGTGGGGGCTTCTGTACTGAAGATAGACAAGTTTCATACTGAATGTGAGAACTGTTAACCTTATTCCCCATTTGACTCGTCAGTATTAATCTTTGTGTGCTTTCGTCTCTTAGAACTGAAGAAATACTGGTATCTTAGTTTTAGAACTCAGATCTTTTTGAAGAGGGAGGCAGTTCAGAAACAAAGGTATCATAGGTATTACAGCATTTTTACATTATTGTTTTCTTGTTTTACTTTGCATTCTAACAATCACAGAAAACTAACCAAACTGATCACATGGATCACAGCCTTGTCTAACTCAGTAAAACTGTGAGCTTTGCCGTGTAGGGCCACCCAAGATGGACAGGTCATGGTGGAGAGGTCTGACAAAATGTGGTCCCCTGGAGAAGGGAATGACAAACCACTTCAGTATTCTTGCCTTGAGAACCCCATGAACAGTAGGAAAAGGTGAAAAGGTATGATACTGAAAGATGAACTTCCCAGGTCGGTAGGTGCTCAATATGCTACTGGAGAAGAGTGGAGAAATAGTTCCAGAAGGAATGAAGAGACGAAGCCAAAGCAAAAACAACTCCCACCTGTAGATGTGACTGGTCATAGAAGTAAAGTCCAGTGCTATAAAGAATAATATTTGCATAGGAACCTAGAATGTTAGGTCCATGAATCAAGGTAAAAGCAAAGTGGTTAAACAGGAGATGGCAAGAGTGAACATCGACATTTTAGGAGTCTGTGAACTAAAATGGACCGGAATGGGGGAATTTAATTCAGATGACCTTTATATCTTACTACTGTGGGCAAGAATTCCTTAGAAGAAATGGAGTAGCTCTCATAGTCAACAAAAGAGTCCAAAATGTAGTACTTGGGTGCAATCTCAAAAATGACAGAATGATCTCTATTTGTTTCCAAGGCAAACTATTCAATAGCACAGTAACCAAGTCTTTGCCCCAATCACTAATGCTGAAGAATCTGAGGTTGAATGGTTCTATGAAGACCTACATGACCTTCTAGAACTAACACCAAAAAAAACATGTCTTTTTCATTATAGGGGATTGGAATGCAAAAGTAGGAAGTCAAGAGATACCAAGATTAACAGGCAAGTTTGACCTCGGTATACAAGATGAAGCAGGGCAAAGGCTAATACAGTTTTGCCAAGAGAACGCACTGGTCATAGCAAACACCCTCTTCCAATAACACAAGAGACGACTCTACACACAGACATCACCATATGGTCAATACCAAAATCAGATTGATTATATTCTTTGCAGCCAAAATTGGAGAAGCTCTATACAGTCAGCAAAAACAAGACTAGGAGCTGACTGTGGCTCAGATCATGAACTCCTTGTTGCCAATTCAGACTTAAATTGAAGAAAGTGGGAAAACCACTAGGCCATTCAGGTATGACCTAAATCAGATGCCTTATGATTATACAGTGGAAGTGGCGAATAGATTAAAGGTATTAAATCTGATGGAGTGCCTGAAGAACTATGGATGGAGTTCTGTGATTTGTATAGGAGGTGGTGATCAAAACCATCTCCAAGAAAAATAAACACAGAAAGGCAGACTTGTCTGAGGAGGCCTTACAAATAGCTGAGAAAAGAAGAGAAGCAAAAGGCAAAGGAGAAAAGGAAAGCTATGTTTATCTGAATGCAGAGTTCCAAAGAATGGCATGGAGAGATAAGAAAGCCTTCCTCAGTGATCAGTGCAAAGAAATAGAGGAAAACAATAGAACACGAAAGACTAGAGATCTCTTCAAGAAAATTAGAGATACCAAGGGAACATTTCATGCAAAGATGGGCTCAGTAAAGGACAGAAATGGTAGGGACCTAACAGAAGCAGAAGATATTAAGCAGAGGTGGCAAGAATATACAGAAGAACTATACAAACGCAGCCACCGTGCTTGTGTGCCGTCACACAAAAAGGATCTTAATGACCCATATAACTATGATGGTGTGATCACTCACTAGAGCCAGATATCCTGGAGTGTGAAGTCAAATGGACCTTAGGAAGCATCACTACAAACAAAGCTAGTGGAGGTGATGGAATTCCACTTGAGCTATTTCAAATCCTAAAAGATGATGCTGTGAAAGTGCTGCACCCAATATGCCAGCAAATTTGAAAAGCTCAACAGTGGCCCCAGGACTGGAAAAGGTCAGTTTTCATTTCAATCCCAAGGCAGTGCCAAAGCATGTTCGAACTACTGCACAATTGCAATAATCTCCATATGCCAGCAAATTAATGCTCAAAATTCTCCAAGCTGGGCTTAACAGTACATGAACTGAGAACTTGCAGATGTTCAAGCTGGATTTAGAAACGGCAAAGAAACCAGAGATCAAATTGCCAACATTCGTTGGATCATAGAAAAGCAAGAGAATTCCAGAAAAACATCTACTTCTTTACTGACTACGCCAAAGCCTTTGACTATGTGGATCATGACAATCTGTGGAACACTCTTAAAGAGATGGGAATACCAGACCATCTTACCTACCTCCTGAGAAATCTGTATGCAGGTCAAGAAACAACAGTAGAACCAGACATGGAACAACAAACTGTTTCCAAATTGGGAAAGGAGTACGTCAAGGCTGTGTTTCATCACCCTGCTTATTTAACTTACATGCAGAGTACATCATGTGAAATGCCGGGCTGGATGAACCACAAGCTGGAATCAAGATTGCTGGGAGAAATATCAATAACCTCAGATATGCAGATGATACCACTGTTATTGTAGAAAGTGAAGAGGAACTGAAGAGCCTCTTGATGAAAGTGAAAGAGGAGAGTGAAAAAGCTGGCTTAAAACTCATTCAGAGAACTAAGATCATGGCATCCAGTCCCATCACGTCCTGGTAGATAGATGGGGAAATAATGAAAACAGTGAGATTTTATTTTCTTGGGCTCCAAAATCACTGCAAACGGTGTCTGCAGGTATGAAATTAAAAGACACTTGCTCATTTAAGAGAGAAGAAAAGCTATGACCAGCCTCGAGAGCATATTAAAAAGCATAGACATTGCTTTACCGACAAAGGTCTGTGTAGTCAAAGCTATGGTTTTTCCAGTAGTCATGTATGAATGTGAAAGTTGGACCATAAAGAAAGCTGAGTGCCAAAGAATTGATGCTTTTGAATTGTGGTGCTGGAGAAGACTTTTGAGAGTCCCTTGGACAGCAAGGAGATCAAACCAGTCAATCCTAAAGGAAATCAATCCTGAATATTCATTGGAAGGACTGATGGTGATAGTAAATTTCCCATACTTTGGCCACCTGATGCGAAGAAGTGCCTCCTTAGGAAAGACCCTGTTGCTAGGAAAGATTGAAGGCAGGAGGAGAAGGGGATGACAGAGGATGAGATGGTTGGATAACATCACCGACTCAATGGACATGAGTTTAAGCAAGCTCCGGGAGTTGGTGATGGGCAGGAAAGCCTGGGATGCTGTAGTCCATGGTGTCGCAGAGAATCGGACACAACTCAGCAACTGAACTGAAACTTGATGAATGTTTCCAACATATAGAAAAATGCAGTAAATAATGCAACTTTTAACTTATCCTTTTTTAGTTTTAATAAATAGTAACACTTTTTATTAGATCTGCCTTTTGAGAATTATGTTTTTTTTTTTTAATACTTAACACCCTCTCTTCTCATTCTGTTCTCCCAGAGTAATCACCATATGAAGTTTGCAAGGATCCTTCTGAAGTGTGTATAACCCTTTTTTAATAAAATATATACTTATATCTACAATCATATATAGTGTTGTTTGTATGATTTAGAAGTTTCAGACTGTGTTTATCCTTTGACATATGCCTTTTTTGTTTACTTTTTGAGGTTTCCACTGATGAATATAGATCTAGTTTGTTTAACTTCTCTATAGTTATCCATTGCATGAACATTTCTATTCCCCTGTTGATGGACATTTAAGTTATTCTGTATTTATGATTGTCAGCAATGCATTGAGTGTTGTTATTCATGTCTTCTTGTGCTCATATATAAATACTAAAGTGATTTCAGAAGTGTAATTGCTATTCATAGGGTTTACATGTGCATTTTAACCGTATTAAATGTTGCCGAATTGCTCTTCTGTGAGTTTGTACCATATCAACCTTTGATACTGTTTTTTAGTTTCTGTTGGTTTGATAGTGCCAAATGCTTGTGTGTGTGTGTGTGTGTGTGTGTGTTCTGTTGTTTTGTATATTTTGTATTTCTTTAATTACTAGTGAGGACAGTTTCTTCATTTGTTTGACTGTCTTGGTTTCTTATTTGAATTGCTTATTCATAGCCTATACCAGTTTTTCTAATAGATAGTCTTTTTTTTTATTGATTTGTAAGAAGTGTGTGTGTGTGTTTTGAATATTGCTACTTTGTCAAATGGTATTTTGATAATTGAATTTCATTTGAATTGTATCATGGTCAGACAGTGGTTTATATGATTTTAGATTTAGTATTTTTTATGATTTTATTTTGCCTTGTTGACTTTTATTTGTCAGATATAACATTTTGTTTGGTTTCTTAGTGATTGCTTTTGGGTTTTTAAGATAATTATACATTATATTACATTACATTATGTTGTACCTTTAAGTAATATTATCTGACTTCATTGGTAGTATAAGAACCTTACACTAATATACTTAAATTTCTTCTCTCTCAGCCTTTGTACTGTTTTTGTCAATTGTTTTACTTCTGTGTATGTCATAACTCCCTAATAAATTTATTAATTTGAATAGTAAATTATACTCTATGGATATATTTTAAAAGTTCTATATATGCCCATATATTGATCATTTCAGGTGTACTTCATTCTTTTGTTTTCCATTCACTTCACTCTTTCATTCATTCTTTTGAATTCCATCAGTAACTTTCCTTCTGCCTGGAAGACAGCCTTTATTCTTTCTTTAGTGTAGATCTGCTGGTGATAAATTCTTTCACCATTTATATCTGAGAATGTCTTTATTTATCCTTTGTATATGAAAGGGACTTCCAAATAAGTATAGAATTATAGATTTAATATTTTTCTTTCAGTATTTTAGGGATGTTGTTCCATCATCCAGTGTCTTGCATTGTTTCAGATGAGAAGTCTTAATCCTCGAAATGAACTGTATTTCTCTCAGTGTATGCTCTTTTTATGGTTTTAAGTATTTTGACTTTGGTATATACCTTGGTATAGTTTTTTTTTTTTTTACCTTCATGTTTCTTCTTCTTGAGGTTCTTTGAGATTCTTGGATGGTGATATAGTTTCCACCAGATTTGGAAAAATTTCAGTTATTATTTCTTCAAATACTTTTCTGTCACCTTTTCTACTTTGGGAACTCCCATTATGCATCTCTTAGGCTGACTAAAGTTGTGTCACAGCTCATGGATAAAGAGCTCTGCTTGCTTATGTTTTATCTTTTACCCCATCTCGTTCATCTTGTATAGTTTCTATTTCTGTTGTCAAGTTCACTGCTTTTTTCTATATTCCATTGTCTCTCCTTATGCTTTGTCCTAACTTGTAGGACTTTTTTATGACTGTGTTTCCTTATTCTATTATTTGTGACATTGTTGTTTCTGTTTTAAGTGATGGATTCCACCCTCCTCCCTCTACCCCACCCCCTGCCTTATTTTGGGCAGCATTTCCTTATTTGCATGCTTACTAATTTTGTGATTGGATGCCAGAAATTGTACATTTTACCATGTTTAATATTGTTAATTTTGTATTCCTTTACACATTCCTAAGCTTTGTTCTGGCATGTAATTAAGTATTTTCAAAATAGCTTGATTCTCTTAAAGCTTGTGTTTTAAGTTCTGTTAGGGAGAACTATCGGAGAAGGCAATGGCACCCCACTCCAGTACTCTTGCCTGGAAAATCCCATGGACAGAGGAGCCTGGTGGGCTGCAGTCCATGGGGTCGCTGAGGGTTGGACACGACTGAGCGACTTCACTTTCACTTTTCACTTTCATGCATTGGAGAAGGAAATGGCAACCCACTCCAGTGTTCTTGCCTGGAGAATCCCAGGGACAGGGGAGCCTGGTGGGCTGCCGTCTATGGGGTCACACAGAGTCGGACATGACGGAAGTGACTTAGTAGTAGTAGGGACACCTATAATAGATTTTTGTCTAGCTAATTTTGCCTCACTGCGAGGCAGTCTTTTTGAGAGTATTCCTCCTGATGCCTGTGTATTTTGAGGTTTTTTCCACCTAGCTCCTGGGATAATGTATTATTTCTGGTCCTTTGTCTGAAATGCTTCCATTCATATAACTAGCCTGATGTTTTGTTGTTTGAAATAGGAATTCTTATCTTTCTCACTGCATTTTAGGCCTGTAAGTTCAATTCGCTTGCTTTTGGTCCATTGAAATTTATTGGGATTTTATTATAGCTCAGTATAAGGTCTATGTTTTGTTAAATGTTCACCTTCATTTAAAAACAGTGTGTTACCTGTTGTGCTTTGTGAATGTAGCGTTTGTTAATATTCAGTTCAGTCGCTCAGTCATGTCTGACTCTTTGCGACGCAGCACGCCAGGCCTCCCTGTCCATCACCAACTCCTGGAGTTTACCCAAACTCATGTCCATTGAGTTGGTGATTCCATCTATCCATCTCATCCTCTGTCGTCCCCTTCTGCCTTCAGTCTTTCCCAACATCAGGGTCTTTTCAAATGAGTCAGTTCTTCGTATCAGGTGGCCAAAGTATTGGAGTTTCAGCTTCAACATCAGTCCCTCCAATGAACACCCAGGACTGATCTCCTTTAGGATGGACTGGTTGGATCTCTTTCCAGTCCAAGGCACTCTCAAGACTCTTTTCCAACACCACAGTTCGAAAGCGTCAATTCTTCTGCGCTCAGCTTTCTTTATAGTCCAACTCTCACGTCCATACATGACTACTGGAAAAACCATAGCCTTGACTAGACAGACCTTTGTTGACAAAGTAATGTCTCTGCTTTTTAATATGCTGTCTAGGTTGGTCATAACTTTGCTTCTAAGGAGTAAGCGTCTTTTAATTTCATGGCTGCAATCACCATCTGCAGTGATTTTGGAGCTCCAAAAAATAAAGTCAGCCACTGTTTCCACTGTTTCCCATCTGTTTGCCATGAAGTGATGGAGCCAGATGCCATGATCTTAGTTTTCTGAATGTTGAGCTTTAAGCCAGCTTTTTCACTCTCCTCTTTCACTTTCACCAAGAGGCTCTTTAGTTCTTCTTCACTTTCTGCTATAACGATGGTGTCATCTGCACATCTCAGGTTTTTGATATTTCTCCTGGCAATCTTGATTCCAGTTTGTGCTTCCTCCAACCCAGTGTTTCTCTTGATGTACTGTGCATATAAGTTAAATAAACAGGATGACAGTATACAGCCTTGAAATACTCCTTTTCCTATTTGGAGCCAGTCTGTTGTTCCATGTCCAGTTCTAACTATTGCTTCCTGACCTGCATACAGGTTTCTTGAGAGGCAGGTCAGGTGGTCTGGTATTCCCATCTCTTGAAGAATGTTCCACAGTTTATTGTGATCCACACAGTTGAAGGCTTTGGTATAGTTAATAAAGCAGAAATAGATGTTTTTCTGGAACTCTCTTGCTGTTTTAATGATCCAGCAGATGTTGGCAATTTGATCTCTGGTTCCTCTGCCTTTTCTAAAACCAGCTTGAACATCTGGAAGTTCATGGTTCACGTACTGCTGAAGCCTGGCTTGGAGAATTTTGAGCATTACTTTACGAGTATATGAGATGAGTGCAATTGTGCGGTAGTTTGAGCATTCTTTGGCATTGCCTTTCTTTGGGATTGGAATGAAAACTGACCTTTTCCAGTCCTGTGGCCACTGCTGAGTTTTCCAAATTTGCTGGCATATTGAGTGCAGAACCTTGACATCATCATCTTTTAGGATTTGAAATAGCTCACCGGGAATTCCATCACCTCCACTAGCTTTGTTCGTAGTGATGCTTTCTAAGGCCCACTTGACTTCCCATTCCTGGATGTCTGGCTCTAGGTGAGTGATCACACCATCGTGATTATCTGGGTTGTGAAGGTTTTTTTTATATAGTTCTTCTATGTATTCTTGCCACCTCTTCTTAGTATCTTCTGCTTCTGTTAGGTCCACACTATTTCTGTCCTTTATTGAGCCCATCTTTGCATGAAATGTTCCCTTGGTATCTCTAATTTTCTTGAAGAGATCTCTAGTCTTTCGTGTTCTGTTATTTTCTTCTATTTTTTTGTATTGATCGCTGAAGAAGGCTTTCTAATCTCTCTTTGCTATTCTTTGGAACTCTTATTCAGATATTTATTTTTTCCTTGCTGCATTGGTTATTGATGTGTGCTAAGTCATTTCAGTCGTGTCCAACTCTGCAACCCTGTGGACTGTAGCCCACTAGGCTCCTCTGTCGGTGGGATTCTCCAGGCAATAATACTGGAGTGCGTTGCCAGGGATTTTTTAGAAGTATTTTTGATTATTTATTTTTCATTGGTTTCTATGATTCTTGGATCATGTATTTTGAAGCTCATTATTAGGTACATACATGTTTAGGATTGTGATGTTTTCTGGATGTATCATCTCCTTTGTTACTATGGATTGTATACATTTAATGCTGGAAATACACCTTGTTCTGAAGTCTGTGTTTATATTTTCTTATGTTATTGATAATATAGCTTAAGTAGTTTAGTTATGACTAGCATTTCTGTGATATATTCTTCTGTATCTTTGTACCTCTGTTTTATTGTTGCCTTAATGTTTTAAAAATGTCTCTTCAGATGTATAGAACAGTCTTTTGGACTCTTGGGAGAGGACGAGGGTGGCATGATTTGGGAGAATGGCATTGAAACATGTATATTATCATATGTGAAACTAATCACCAGTCCAGGATTGATGCATGATACAGGGTGCTCGGGGCTGGTGCACTGGGATGAACCAGATGGATGGGATGGGGAGGGACGTGGGAGGGGGGTTCAGGATGGGGAACACAGGTACACTCATGGCGGATTCATGTCAATGTATGCGAAACCAATACAATATTGTAAAGTAATTAGCCTCCAATTAAAATAAATTTGTATTCTAAAAAAGCTTTTTATATAGTAAAAAAAAATATAAAAATAAAAGTGTGTCTCTTTACTGTATGTAGTTGAATTATTTAACTTATATGCAGAGTACATCATGAGAAATGCTGAGCTGGAAGAAGCACAAGCTGGAATCAAGTTTGCCGGGAGAAATATCAATAACCTCAGATATGCAGATGACACCACCCTTATGGCAGAAAGTGAAGAGGAACTAAAAAGCCTCTTGATGAAAATGAAAGAGGAGAGTGAAAAAGTTGGCTTAAAGCTCAACATTCAGAAAACTAAGATCATGGCATCCGGTCCCATCACTTCATGGGAAAGAGATGGGGAAACAGTGGAAACAGTGTCAGACTTTATTTTTGGGGCTCCAAAATCACTGCAGATGGTGACTGCAGCCATCAAATTAAAAGACGCCTACTCCTTGGAAGGAAAGTTATGACCAACCTAGATAGCATATTGAAAAGCAGAGACATTATTTTGCCAACAAAGGTCCGTCTAAGTCACGGCTATGGTTTTTCCAGTGGTCATGTATGGATATGAGAGTTGGACTGTGAAGAAAGCTGGGCGCCGAAGAATTGATGCTTTTGAACTGTGGTGTTGGAGAAGACTCTTGAGAGTCCCTTGGACTGCAAGGAGATCCAACCAGTCCATTCTGTAGGAGATCAGCCCTGGGATTTCTTTGGAAGGACTGATGGTGAAGCTGAAACTCCAGTACTTTGGCCACCTCATGCGAAGAGTTGACTCATTGGAAAAGACTCTGATGCTGGGAGGGATTGGGGGCAGGAGGAGAGGGGACAACAGAGGATGAGATGGCTGGATGGCATCACTGACTCGATGGACGTGAGTTTGAGTGAACTCCGGGAGTTGGTGATGGACAGGGAGGCCTGGCGTGCTGCGATTCATGGGGTCGCAAAGAGTCGGACACGACTGAGCGACTGAACTGAATAAGCTCATTAATTCAAGTGTTTAAGTTCATTTAAATGTGATATGATCATTGGTGTGGCTAGGTTTGAGCTCACCACATTTGTATTTTTCTGGTTTTCCATATTTTCCTTTTTTCCTGTTTCTTCTTTCTTGCTTTCTTTAGAGAGCATTGTGTTTCCAGGATTTCATTTTAGCATATTATCCTCTCTGCTTTTTGCATGTTGCTCACAATTATTATATTTCTAGTGGTTTCTCTAAAGATTATAGAATTCCTCTTTTACTTTTCACAATCAACCTTGAGTTTATAGTAAAACAGTTCCAGGACATTGTTATTCAAATCAACATTAAATACATGGTTGATGTTTAAGCAATGCAGTAAGTAGACATGCTGACCCCTGTGAATTTGAAAATCTGAATCTAACTTTATAATCTGCCCACCACATCCACAGTTCACCATCTGTGCATTCAGCCAACTGTGGATCATGTGGTACTATAGTTTGTATTTATTGAAAAAATGCTGTGCATAAATGGACCCGTGTAGTTCTAACCTGTGTTGTTTAAGGGTCAACTATATGCCATTTTCTGGAAAATATAAGATCTCATAGTATTTCAATTTACCAAGCTCCTGCCTTTTGTGATTCAAATTATAAATGTTATAAACTCCACCTATGTTTGCTTTGAAAAGTCACTAGTCTTTTGAAGATATGTTGCAAAAAAGGATAGAAAAGGACCCTTTTGAACCAATATATTTACCCTTTGAGATGTCTTTATTTTCTCTTGTAAACCTGAGGTTCCGTCTGAGTCATTTCCCTTTTGTCTGTATGATTTCTTTTCTGTTTTTTGTAGAGCTGATAGGTTTGATCTTCATAGAAGTCTAGTTTTTTGTTTTTCTTTTAGCACCTTATTGATATATTTTCATTTTCTGTTTGCTTCTTTGATTCTGATGAAGTTTTCAGTCATTCTTACTGTTCTTCCCCTTAAGATAGTGTATCCTTTTTAGCTGCTCTTAAGATGTTCTTTTTGACATTGGTTTTCAATAGTTTGACTATGGTATTCCTTGGTTTCATTTAAAAAATATTTATTCTGGTTGTGTTTCACAGAACAAGAGGATCTGTTTGTTGAACATGTGAACATTATTCAGCCCTGTACTCTGTGCTTTTCCTTAGGGTTTCAATTATATGTTTTATTTTTCATATTATCCCACATTTTTCTGGTGCTTCTTTTTTTTTTTTTTTTTGACCTGTCTTTGAATTCGTTACTTCTTTCCTCTGCTCTGTCCATCTGTTCCTAACTGTATCTGAAGTTATTTTGTTTTAATTTTTTTTATTTCAGACTGTATTCTTCATTTCTTTGCACTTTGATTTTTCAGTTATTTTCTAATTGTCTGTTTTTTTACTCATGTCCATTTTTTCTTTTCTTTAATAATATATTAAATAATATAAAAATATTAAATAATATTAAAGAATAATATATTCTTTTAGCCTGTTTATGTCTCTTGACTTTCCTACTTCTTTTCATGTCTTGTAATTTTAAAATTATGTCTTAGATGTTCTATATTCCAGAGCAGTATATATAGACTAAACTGGTTAATACTTTCTTCCTGAATGGTCTTGTCTTTTCGTTTGTCAGGAAGCAAGGATAAGAGGTTGACGTCTTTGGTCTGATCAGGAATTTAGCTGAGTTGGAGCTCACTTGGTGCTTGAGCTAGTTTCAGTTCATTCAGAGTGAAGTGGGGAGTTCCTGCCTGTCCAGTGGATAGGACTCTGCTTTCACTGCCAAGGGGCTGAGTAGTCCCTGGTCTGGGCACTAAGATCCTGCAAGCCAAATTGGCCATGCTTTTTTGTAGTATGTATGATACCTCAGTGATGCTTCAAATTTTGACTGGCTAGTAAGGGCTACCTCTAGTTGTGGTCTGAGGGCTTCTCATTATGGTGACTTTTCTTGTCACGGTGATGGGCTCTATGGTGTGTGGGCTAAATAGTTGTGGCTCAGTAGCTGTGACGCTCAGGCTTAGTGGCTCCATGGCATGTGGGATCTTCCTGGACCAGGAATTGAACCCGTGTCTCCGGCATTGGCAGAAGGATTCTTTACCACTGAGTGACTAGGGAAGCCCGTAATGGCTTGCTTTTAAAAATACCAATTAGCAAGTAGGAAACTGACAAAATAGAAATGAGACTAACTTAAATGGATGAATAAAGTTGCTTCATACTGATTATGCTGTGGTGTTAAAGAAGACTTTGAATTCAAAGTTGTATTTTAAAAGAACAATTATAATTTTCTATTATAGGAATCACATGCAGCCCAACTACAGATCCTTATGGAATTCCTCAAGGTTGCAAGAAGAAATAAGAGAGAGGTATATTATTTTGTGTGTTTTACATAATGTTTCTTTACTGTTGTTGATTCTTGACATTTTTGTCCCCATTTTTGTGAAAGCACATCAGGCTTAAAATTTTATTTAAATATTTGAAAGCATTTGAGTTTTCAGGAGTTGTGTTTGTTTTTTTTTTAAGCTTTGTTATTTAACTTCTTTTACCTTTGCAACTTGATATGTTAAAAATCCCTTTTTAGACATGAGTTAAAACATTTTCTGTAGATTTTAAAATAATGACATTACCTCACAGCTATAAAGAATAGCTACAAAGAATGAAAGTTAGGCTCAAATGACAGTTAGGCTCAAACTTTCACCCTTAAAAGAAAACATAGGAGTTACAGTTTTCCTATGATTAAAATGCATGCTGGAGAGGAAAAACAAGTAAAAATATAACTACCTATTTAGAACTTGGAAAGTGTAAGCCATGCAGGATAACTAAAAAATAACTTTTTATTAGCAATTTTAGAACCATACTATGCTAACTAAGCATTTTAACATGTCAAAGTCATTTCATAATAGTACGAAATATGGGAAAACCAAAGACAAAATCCTATATTCTCAGTAGCATGCTAAAATAACTTTGAAAATGGTTTTATATTTAAATTCCTAACTGAGTCAAATCTTACATTTTTACTTTCAGTTGTCTAATTAGGTCATTTTCACTCAAAAAAATATAACCATGTATTTTAGGCTTCAGGCAGTCTTTATTATTTTTTGAAAATAAAAAGATGAGAACTTATTTTGATAACTGTGCATTGCCAGAACTTTATATTATCTTAGTTCGATATTTCCACTTCTTTTTGACTATTCATGATGTCTATTTTTAGCTTTTTTTTTTTACTTTGTTCAGATTGGATTTTTCCACGTTATGCTTCTCTTTATAGCTAAATGTTGTTCACATGGTTTATGATTGTATTTTCCTTTAACTTTTGCTGAAGTAGCAGTTGTGATTTTAATATGTTTTAATATCTATTAAAATTATTTTCATTGTGAATTCAAGATTTATATATACTTAAATGACTTTTAATTTATTTTTTTGGTGGGTACTTTATCTTCAACTTCAATTTGTTTAAGAATCACCTGAGGATCTTCTTAGAATCCAAGTTCTGATGAAGAGGGTGTGTGTTGGAAGCCTAAAAATCTGCATTTCTAGCAAGCTCCAGATGATGATGCTCTTGGTCCTTGAACCATAGTTTAAGTAATAAAGTTGAACATTTTATGACATATGGAAGCAAAATGATTAATTCAGTACCCAACCATCATTGCTATAGCAAATTCTTTGGAAAAGTGATAGTTTTTCCTATTTCATATATACTTTCTGCCCTCCTAAAACAACATCAGATTGTTTTGCAGTAGTTTTATGTGGTTCTTTTTATATTAGACTTTGAACTCATTGAATGAAATTAAGACATAGGAAATTACTTGATAATGAATCAGTTAAGTGAACAGTCCAAACATAAGGATAAAGTGAAAGTGAAGTCGCTCAGTCGTGTCCGACTCTTAGCGACTTCATGGACTGTAGCCTACCAGGCTCCTCCATCCGTGGGATTCTCCAGGCAAGAGTACTGGAGTGGAGTGCCATTGCATAAGGATAACTGGGGATTAAATGAAATGGCCGATTATTATCTATGATCTGAATTATTAAGGTTTTTTCTCTCTTGAGATTTTTTACACTTCTCTAGAGTGTCTTAATGCTTGCAACATATTTAGATTTGAAATCGTTTCAGGCAAGAAGGATATAGCATATAACTATAAAATAATACAGATTGACCAGAAGGTCAGTTACTGCTTTTGATTTTTTTCCCTCAAGATTAGTTTGCAGACTCTGGAAATTAGCTTTGTGATTTTATGCAGAACTTCCAATAGGGCAGTTGAATCTGCTTTTCAGAGTTAACATACTTACTTGTTCAGGTGTCACATCTTGCTTTTAGAATTGTAGATTTAATTTTTAAAATTTTTTTTCTATTGACTCTCTTTTGAGTATTAAGAGAAGGGAATATGCAAGGCACAGAGTAGGCATTTTCATTAATTATTTATTTCTGTGTAACAAGTTACCCTCAAAATGAATGGCTTAAAAACAGCAAACATTTACTATCTAGTGTCAGGAATCCTGGTGTAGAATAACTGAGTGCCTTGGCTCAGGGTTTCTCACCAAGTGAAGCAATCCAGGTGTTGGCCAGGGCAGCAGTTATCTTAAGGTTCTATGGGGATAGGAATGCATCCAAATTAACTCATTGGCTTTTGGGAAGAGATACCAAATTCTTACCACATGGGCTTCTCCATAGGATAACTTACTCCCTGGCAGCTGACTTCCTCAGAGTGAGAAAGCCAGCAGTCACATGCTTTCTGTAGCTTAATCTTGAAAGTTACATCTCAAGAAATGTTTTGTTTTTTCTATTAGAAGCAAATTTTTGGGTCTAGCCCACACAAATAGGGAATTACACAGGTTATGGATTCTGAGGTAGGACTCTTTGGAGGCTGTCTTAGAGCCAGCCTGCCACAGCACTCAACAAATACATGTTTTTAAATGAACATGCTATTCTTTCTTCAAAGTTAGATTGAACAAGAGGGCTCCAGTTTCTATGTAAAAACCAGTCTCCTTGGTGCAAATTTGTACCAGCATTTGAACAATTTGCCTTACATTTCATTCAATTTAATTTTAAAATATACTTTTGGTCATTTGTAGTACCTTTTTAATTCCTTGTAATAGGACAGTTTTGAGGGACCTTGGTTTCCTTTTGGTTTTGTTTGAAGTTTTATTTTGAATATAAATATATTGCATTTTAATATTTTTATACGAAATAAAGCATAGAAAAGTTTGTAAAACAAATTACAGTTTAAAGATTCATAGCGCGATCATCCATGTAACCACCATCCTGACCCAGTGATAGATCTTTGCTAGGACTCGTAAAACTCTCTGCCTACCCTTTCCAGATGATAGTCTTTTCCCTTGCCTTTAGGTAGTCAGTATTCTGACGTCTCTGTTTTTCTTTATTGTTTTAAAGTCTAAGTATTTTTAATTTATAAGTCTCTTCTTTTGAATTAATATAAATGCACTTCTGCCTTATGTAATGTTTTGTTCTTCTCTTTGGCTCAGTGTTAAGATTCATCCCTAGTGTTGTATATGGCTATAATTGATTCCCTTTTGTTGTTGTATAGTATTCTATTAATTGAATACACACCATTTTTGTTATTGCAAACAATGTTACTATCTTATATATATATCTTATCAAGGTATATATTAGAATATATATCTCAATGCTTCATATGTAGAAATGAAATTATTAAGTCATAGGGTATGTACATCTTCAAATTTAGTAGATAATGCCAAACAATGCCTGAGTGGTTGAACTGGTTACTCTTCCTGCAGGAATTGTAGGAATGTTCCTGTTGTACTATATTCTTGCCAGTACTTGATATCAGTAGACTTTTTCCAGTTTAGCTCATCTTGGGATATGTATTGGTATCTCTTTGTGGTTTTAAGTTGCATTTCCCTGATGGATAATGAGGTTGAGTACTCAGTACTATAAATTGGCCATTTGGATTTTTGTGTATGTATGAAGTACTTGGTTTAAGCTTTGTGCATCTTTTCTATTTCATTGATTTTCCTTCTGGTTTGCTTATATATTCTAGATAAAAATTCTTTGTTCTATCTATCTATCTACTTAGCTATAGCAGATCTTTCTCCCCCTCTAATTGGGCTGCTTTTTTCATTGTGTTAACGATGTTATTTGATGAAGAGAAGTTTCTGTCTATAGTGGAGTCAAATTTATTAGTCTTGCCTGTTATAATTAGTGCCTTTTCTATTAGGTAAAGAATTCTTCTCCACCTGAAGTCTGCTTGAATCTTTTATTTATTTTTTTTTCCATACATATATCTATAATCTACTTGGGAATTTTTCATATGAATATCCAGATGTCTAAGCATCCTTGATTAAAAAATTCATCCTTTTCCCATTGCTTTGAAATACCACGTCTCTCATACATCATGTGTCCATACATACATGGGTCTATTTCCAGGATCTCTCTTGCTCCACTGGTCTGTTTGTCTGTCTTTCTGGCAATACCACATTGTATTAAATACTAGAACTTTGAAGTAAGTTACTATTCTTTTTTAGGAAAGTTGCAGCTATTCATGGCTCTTTGCATTTCTCTATAAATTTTAAAACCAGCTGATACATTTCCATGGTATACCTGCTGTGATTTTTATTGGGATTACTTTGACTCCATAGATCAATTTGGGAGGCTCTCTTTACAGTATTGAGCCCTCTAGCCGTTGAACATGGTATTTCTCTCTGTATATATAGTTCCTTAAAAATGGCCTCCAAAATTTTGATATTTTTCAGGATATTATTCTTACATATCTATTTTAGAGTTGTCCTTAGGTCTTCAATCATTTTTATGCTACTCTAAGTGATGTCTGTGTCTTTAATTTCAGTTTCTTACTATTTATTGCTGGCATATAGAAATGCAATTGATTTTGACACATACTTTTTTTTTGTATCCAGCAACTTTGTTAAACTCATTGATTCTAATAATTTATTTGTAGATTATTTTGTATTTTCTTTGCACACATCATCATCTGCAAATAATAACAGTTTAGTTTCTTTCTTTATGATCCTTATATCCTTTATTTATTTTTCTTGTCTTACTCTGCTGGCTAGGATATCCGGTACAGTGATGAATAGAAGTGGTGATAGCGGGGCATCCTAGTCTTGGTGCTGATCTCAAAGTGAAAGCTTTCGACGTGTCACCATTAGGTATGATGTTTTCTGTAGGTTTTTGGTAGGTATTTTTTTAATCATTCAAGGAGCTAAGTTCTATTCCCAGTTTCCTAAGAGAATTTTTTTTATAATTATAAGTGGGGGTTGAATATTCTCCAAAATTTTTGTGCAGTTGAGATGATATAATTTTTTTTCATTATATTAAAATGGATCATTATTTGTTTAACATTAAAAACTCTATGAGCTTTGCACCTAGGGTGACCAGCTGTCCTGATTTGCCCAGGAGTGTTCTAGTTTTATCACTGAATGTTCTGTATTCTAGATAAGTAGGACAGTTGTTTGCCCTCTTTGGCTCCCTTATTGCATCTATATTCACTAATAAGGTTGTTCTTTAACTTTTTATACACTGATCTTGTCCGGTTTTGTTATAAAGTTGGTTTTATCAAATTGGTTGGAGAATGTTTCCTCTTTTTCTGTTTTCTGGAAGAATTTGTATAATCTAGGATGAATATCTTTGCTGAATATTTAAAGATTTTGCTGGAAAAGCTATATGGACCTGTTGTTTGCAGAAACTTTGTTGATTCATTTACTGCTTATTCAGATTTTTGTTTTAGATATCATTTTTGACATGTTATATTTTTTCTAAGAGTTGTCTGTTTCTTCTGAGTTTTCAAAGTTTTTAGTATTAGATTGGTCTTAATACTAAGCTTTTAATACGCTAGAGTTTTTAGTGATGTCTTTCATTCCTGACTCTGCTCATTGGTGCTGTACATTTTTCTGTTTGTTTGTTTTGATCAGGTCATGTCAGGGATTCAGGATGTATCACTTTTATGAGTTTTATCCAGGAACCAGCTTTTTCGCTTTGTTTATGTTCTCTATTTTATTTTTGTTTTCCATTTTCTTAATTACCCTCCTTAGAATTACATTGTCCATCCTTCTACTTCTTTTGGTTTTATTTTGTTGTTTCTCTTCTAATTTGTTAACTTGGATATACATATTAGTAGGCAGACTTTATTTTTAATAATAGACACATTTCAGGCCATAGTTCTTTTAGTTGCATCTAATAATTTTGGTATGGCATTTTGTTTGTTATTCCTTAGTTCAATGTAGTCTCTAATTTTCGTTATACTTTTTCTTAGGCATGTGGGTTATTTATAGATAAACTTGTTACTTGGATATTGGGATTCTTTCATTTAAAAAGAGGTTACTTATTTTATTTTTGATTGTGTTGGGTCTTCATTGCTGCCTGTGGGCTTTCTCTAGTTGTGTCAAGTGGGGGCTACTCTTGGTTGCTGTGCACGGGCTTCTCATTGTGGTGGCTGCTCTTGTTGCTGAGCACAGGTTCTAGGCACACAGGCTTCAGTAATTGTGGCTCATGGGCTCTAGAGAGCAGGCTCTGTAGTTATAGTACATGGACTTAATTGCCCCGTGGCATGTGGAATCTTCCTGGACCAGGGATCAAACCCACATCCCCTGCATTTGGAGGTGGATTCTTATCTACTGTACTACCAATGGAGACCTTTTTTTAAAAAAATTATGGATTTCTGTTATAATTGCATTGTTATCAGAAAATAATTTGGTTTTTATAGTATGATATTTGCACTGTCACATGTTAGTTCATTAAATTTTGAAATATTTGTGCTTGTAAAGAATGTGTTTCCTGCAGTTGCAGTGTGGTAAGAATGTTTTGCATCCTGTTGAATCTTTGGTTCTTTGTTGTATCACTAACTTATTTGAGGTGAATTTCTTGTATACAGCAGAGGTTTTTCATTCACCCTGCCAGACTCAGTCTTATAATTTTGTATTTAAACCATTTACATTTAATGTAAAAGAGTTTAAGCCTGCCATTTTATTATGTTGTTGTTTCTTTTCTCTTTTGATTTTTTGTTATTATGTTTTCTCTTTAAGAGTTACTTCATTGTATTTCTATTTTTTTAAAGACATTTTTTAGAGCAGTTTTAAGTTCACAGAAGAATTGAAAAGATGGTACAGAGATTTTCCATATACCTCATAGTAATACACATTTAAATTTCCTCATTTTTTTTTTTTATGACTTGAAAGCTCATTTCTTCTTAGGACTGAATATTATTCCATTGTCTTTATGAACCACTGTTTATCCATTCATCTGAAGGACATCTTGGTTGTTTCAAGTATTGTTAATTATGACTAAAACTGCTATCAATGTGTTTTTTTGGAATTGAAGTTTTCAACTCGCTTGGGTATATACCAAGGAGTGTGATTACTGGCTTCTATAAGAATATGTATAATTTTTAAAGAAACTGCCAAACTGCCTTTCAGAGTGGCTGTACAATTTTTCATTCCTACCAAGAATAAATGAGAGTTCTTGTTGCTACACATCTTTTTCAGCTTTTGGTGTTGTCAGTGTTCTGGATGTTGGCTATTCTAATTAGTATACAGTGCTTTTTTTTAAAATTTATTTTTAGTGCTTTTTTGTTTATATATATATAGTATTATTAATCTTACTGCTTTTTTTTAAACCAGCTTTTCTTTTTTCTGGAAGTTTATCAGTATTCTTTTGTTCAGTTTTGAATATTTCAGATAATTGACGAGGTCTTGGCAACTGTAATTTACTAATTAGCTCTAAAAAACAAAATTAAGATACTGAATTTAATACTTCAGCATGTTTTTATTCAATCATGCTGCTGCTGCTGCTGCTAAGTTGCTTTAGTCATGTCCAACTCTGTGCGACCCCATAGACAGGCAGCCCACCAGGCTCCCCCGTCCCTGGGATTCTCCAGGCAAGCACACTGGAGTAGGTTGCCATTTCCTTCTCCAGTGCATGAAAGTGAAAAGTGAAAGTGAAGTCGCTCAGTCGTGTCTGACTCTTCGCGACCCCATGGACTGCAGCCTACCAGGCTCCTCCGTCCATGGGATTTTCCAGGCAGGAGTACTTATTCAATCATAGTGAAGGTCAAATAAATGAGTGCCAATGATACCTAACTGCACCAAAGCTAATGTCAATTAAAGAGGGTTCTATTTTTGAATTCTTTTATGTTTTAGTCTTAAGGGATTCAGAGACTTCTGTTCTTCACTTTTCAAATTTTTAAATAATTTCTTTGGGTTGTAATACAGTATACTGTATTGAGAGTGCTTGCTATTGATGACTTGGACTGTGCTCTCAAGTAGCATTTCTCCATCTTCTGTATTTATTATTATTATTATTTTTAGTACCCCCAAAAGTCACTATAATGTTAAGGCAGATTTGATCCAGAAATTTGTCAGTTTTCATTCCCGTTTGTGGTCTGTTTTCATTTAGATAATGACAGTTCAGCTTTATGAACTTTCTTCATGTGTTTCCAAAACATTCTTGGTCTCTGCTTTATGCTTTTATTCTAGATTCTGCCTCTCTGGTTTATGAAACACATTTGCAGAGTGAATTTAGCCTAGTTGTTCCTTTTGCTTTTTAAAACAGTTATCCTTTATCTTCTATTTCCTCATACTATAATGTCTTATATTGATGCCTGAAAGGACAACACTTGTTTCCTTTATTCATTACCTCTCTCCATATTTCTGGCCACCAAATGTGTAGGTGATTTTTTACACCAGCTAGTTCTCCAGTTCTCTGTAGATAAAGCAGAGTGTCCTGGAAATCAATTCAGGTCAATTCTATCTAGCACTGTTTACTTGGAGTTGGCCCCAGATTCCACTGGTTGAGGACTCAGTCCCATAAGACTGAGCTGCCCCTTCAGATCATAATTGCATGTCCAAGAAGTCACTTGTATATTTAACCTACTGGCTATAAATTGGCGGTTCCCATGTCCCCCTCCAAGAATGTGATAATTTGCTAAAATGGGTCACATAACAGGAAAATAGTTTACTTACTGCATCATCAGTTTATTGTAAAAGGATAGAACTGAGATATGTGGGAAGGGGCATGGAGCGTCCATACCCTCTCCAGGTGTGCCATTCTCCCAGCATCCTCATATACTCCCCAACCTACATGTTCACCAACCCAGAAGCTCTTCCCTAGACTGAATTCCATGAGGCCAAGGGCTAGAGTTTTCTAAATCCCGTTCTTCACAGTACTTAGCAAAATGTTTAAGATTGGTCAATATTTGAGTTAATATATTATCAACTGTCTATATATTGCCTCAGAAGAAAACATGCTTAAAAATCTGTTTATCCTTACTAGTTATCAGGTAAAATAAAGGTAAATAATAAGGTCCTGTTTTCAAGTAGTAGTGTTATAACATAGTAGTTAACGGCATGAATTGTGGAGCTGCCTTGATTTCAACTCCAGTTCTGCTGTGTACTTACTGTGATCTTGGGCAAGTCACTTAATCTTTCTGTGATTTATTTTCCTGTATAATACTTCCTGTTGCACACCTAGCAATAAGTATTACATAAATATATTCATTATCATTATTTTATATTCTAAAAACTGGCTCAGGGGTTTTCCCTGAAAGTTCAGTGGTTAAGACTCAGCTCCCAACACAGGGGGACATGGGTTTGATTCCTGTTTGGGGAACTGAGATCCTGCATGCTGCACAAAAAATAAATGGCCAAAAAATAAAATTGGCCTCAATATATTTGGCTTAGATTAAGACAGCCACTTATATATAATAATTATAGAAATTTAAATCTGATAGTGTTTCTGGAAAGCAGTTTTGTTTCATGTAGTGAAGAGTTGCTATTTCTCTTGATCAAATGATTTCATTTTAATAATCTCAATAAAATTTGGAATGCAGACTCATAATCTAAAATGCAGACTCATGGTTCAGAATTACTTATGATTGTCAAATATATCATTAAATATAATAATTAAAATGTTTGCATTTTAAAGGCATGGAGAAAAGTTATGGTGCAATAGGCAAAATGTCAAAGATGAGGCATAATCTTAAATATGTTTTAAAAAATGCATAAGAGGGTAACTTGTGATTGCTTTTGGGTGGTAGAATTTAATCTTCAAGACTTATTTTTATTTTAAAAATGAGGTTAACAACTGACATGCTGATATTAATTGCTGACAGTTAAATGAGGTGATTTGAAAGTTCTTTGGATATCTTTGTTTTTATTAAATCATATTATTGTTCATCTTTAATATTTTTATTATAAAGTCAATTATTCTATTAAAGAACGATTTTCTTAAATATTAGGTCTTTACATTTACTTTTTAACATAGGAACTTGCATAAAAACTGCTTTTTTTTAACATAAAAACTGCTTTTTATCTGCAGTTTTTCACCCCTACAGTTTACCATTAGTGCACAATTTCCTAAAAATCATATTCCAAATGTAAAATTACTTTATGATTGTGGTGATGCCAGTGTGGTTTGGTTTAGGCTTTTTTTTTTTTTTTCCCCCTCTCTAATCTACAGCAACTGGAGCAGATTCAGAAGGAGTTAAGTGTTTTGGAAGAGGATATCAAAAGAGTGGAAGTAAGATCAAGAATTTCTTACATCTCGAGTAGCTTTTCAATTTCATGAAAATTTTGCTTTTCCTTTAAATTGCTGCATTAAGTTAATGGGATTGGTGTCCGTTACATAGAAAGTAACAGGCATAATTTCTGCAATAATTTATTAGGAGCCCTTTTCCTCTGAGTTAATGATCAAAAGTTAGAGTTTAAGCAGTTAGTAAACAAAGCTAATATTTGCATCAAGAGGGATGTTACTTTTCTTAATGTTTGCAAAGAATATTTTCAAAGTAGAGACTGATATATCCTGTTTTTCTATACTTTGGTGAGTTGAACAGTAATGATCCAGTTGCCATTCAGTCACTCAGTCGTGTCCAGCTCTTTGTCACCCCATGGACTACAGCACACCAGGCTTCCCTGTCCTTCACCATCTCCCAAAGCTTGCCCAGACTCATATGTATTGAGTTGGTGATACCATCCAACCATCTTGTCCTTTGTCTTCTGCTTCTCCTCCTGCTTTCAATCTTTCCCAGCATCAGGGTCTTTTCCATTGAATCGGCTCTTTGTATCATGTGGCCAAAGTATTGGAGTTTTAGCGTCAGCATCAGTCCCTCCAATGAGTATTCAAGATTGATTTCCTTAGGATTGACTGGTTTGATCCCCTTGCAGTCCAAGGGACTCTCAAGAGTCTTCTCCAACACCACAGTTCAAAAGCATCAATTCTTCAGTGCTTAGCCTTCTTTATGGTCCAACTCTCACATTAGTACATGACTGCTAGAGAAACCATAACTTTGACTAATGCCAAAGAAGGTGAAGTAGAACAATTCTGTGAAGACCTACAAGACTTTATAGAACTTTATAGAACCCGAAAAAGATGTCCTTTTCGTCATAGGGGACTGGAATGAAAAGCAGGAAATCAAGAGATACCTGGAGTAACAGGCAAGTTTCACCTCGTAGTACAAAATGAAGAACTTGTAGTACAAAATGAAGCAGGGCAAAGGCTAACAGAGTTTTGCCAAAAGAATGCACTTGTCATAGCAAACACCCTTTTCCAACAACACGAGAATACTCTACACATGGACATCACCAGATGGTCAATACCGAAATCAGATTGATTATATTCTTTGCAGCCAAAAATGGAGAAGCTCTGTACAGTCAGCAAAAACAAGACTGGGTACTGACTGTGGCTCAGATCACAAACTCCTTATTGCAAAATTCATACTTAAACTGAAGAAAGCAGGGAAAACCATTAGACCATTCAGGTATGACCTAAATCAAATCTCTTCCAATTATACAGTGGAAGTAATGAATATATTCAATGGATTAGATCTGACAGAGTGCCTGAAGAACTGTGGATGGAATTTCATAATATTGTACATGAGGTGGTAATCAAAACCATCCTCAAGAAAAAGAAATGCAGAAAGGCAAAATGGTTTTCTGGCGAGGTCTTACAAATAGCTGAGAAAAGAGAAGCGAAAGGCAAGGGAGAAAAGGAAAGATACACCCATCTACATGCAGAGTTCCAAAGAATAGCAAGGACAGATAAGAAACCCTTCCTAAGTGATCAATGCAAAGAAATAGAGGAAAACAGTAGAATGGGAAAGACTAGAGATCTCTTCAAGAAAATTAGAGACACCGAGGGAACATTTCATGCAAAGATGGGCTCAATAAAGGACAGAAATAGTAGGGACCTAACAGAAGCAGAAGCCATTAAGAAAAGGCGGCAAGAATACACAGAAGAACTATACAAAAAGGATCTTAATGACCCGGATAACCACAATGGATCACTCACCTAGACCTAGACATCTCAGAGTGTGAAGTCAAGTGGGCCTTAGGAAGTATCACTACAAAGCTAGTGGAGATGATGGAATTCCAGCTGAGCTATTTCAAATCCTGAAAGATGATGCTGTGAAAATGCTACACTCAATATGTCAACAAATTTGGAAAACTCAGCAGGGGCCACAAAACTGGAAAAGTTCAGTTTTCATTCCAGTCCCCGGGAAGAGCAATGCCAATGAACGTTCAGACTACTATACAGTGGCCCTCATTTCACATGCTAGCAAAGGAATGCTCAAAATTCTCCAAGCTAGGCTACAACAGTACGTGAACCAAGAACTTCCAGATGTTCAAGCTGGATTTAGAAAAGGCAGAGGAACCAGAGATCAAATTACCACCATGCGTTGGATCATAGCAAAAGCAAGAGAATTCCAGAAAAACATCTCCTTCTGTTTCATTGACTACTCTAAAGCTTTTGTGTGGATCACGAAAAACTGTGGAAAATTCTTCGAGATGGGAATACCAGACCACGTTACCTGCCTCCTGCAAAACCTCTATGCAGGTCAAGACAGAACAATTAGAACTAGACATGGAACAATGGACTGGTTTAAAATTGGGAAAGGAGTACGTCAAGGCTGCATATTATCACCCTGCTTATTTAACTTATGTGTAGAGTACATCATGCGAAATGCCGGGCTGGATGAAGCACAAGCTGGAATCAAGATTGCCAGGAGAAATATCAATGACCTCAGATAGGCAGATGAAGCACCTTTATGGCAGAAAGCAAAGAGGAACTAAAGAACCTCTTGATGAAGGTGAAATAGGAGAGTGAAAAAGCTGGTTTAAAACTCAGCTCAAAAAACGAAGATCATGCTATCTAGTCCCATCACTTCATGGCAAATAGATGGAGAAAAAATGGAAACAGTGACAGATTTTATTTACTTGGGCTCCAAACTCTCTGCAGATGGTGATTGCAGCCATGAAATGAAAAGATGCTTGCTCCTGGAAGAAAAGCTATGACTAACCCAGGTTCAGTCCCTGGGTCGGGAAGATCCTCTGCAGAAGGGAATGGCAATCCCCTCCACTCTTCTTGCTTAGAGGGCTACAGTTTGTGGGGTTGCCAAGAGTTGGACATGACTGACTAACACTAACACACACCTAGACAGCGTATTAAAAAGCAGAGTCATTCCTTTGCCAACAAAGGTCTGTTTAGTCAGTTGCCATACTTATCTTAATATTTATCAGTAGGTTCTCACCTAGATTAAAAATGATTAGCTAGTTCACTGTTCACATAATGTACAGTATGTCTCATTAAAAATATTTACATTTGTCTTTTTCTGCATTTGATGGCTTCATTAGTAATGAATAATATTTATTAAAGAATTTCTAGTTCTTTAAGTATGTATGTCATGAAAAAGACTTGTCTCGTAAGTTTCAGATATCCTTGCTTTTGTACTCTCTGGAGAGGAAACCTTGAGAAATTTGGATGTTGAGACAAAAAGGAACTGATAAAACCTGGGATTGGAAAGAAATAAATAGCTCCTTTTGACTTATACATTGTCTCTTTGGAGTGGGTATAACTCTAATAATTGTGCTTCCAGGAAATGAGCGGCTTATATTCTCCTGTCAGTGAGGATAGCACAGTGCCTCAATTTGAAGCTCCTTCTCCATCACACAGGTACAAAGCTTGAAACCTGTAATTGCTTTGGATTTATATTATAAAGTGCAGATATGGTATTAGTCCTTGGTAGCCTTTTCCATGTAATGAACACAACTCCTGAGAAATTACTTTTGGTCATGATGTAGAAATGAGATTCAGATGGCCCATCTATTTCCTTTATGCTTTAAATTTCATGCCAGGGATAGTTAGTAGAATATTATAATACTGTGAATTCAGTAATGAATTAATAGTTTGGTGGATTTCTCAAAATAATGGTAGCTTTGAATAATATTGTGAATTAAAATCAGATGACACTGAAAATCTATAATTTGAGAAAATGAAATGGTAATATTAGGGAAAAGTTAGTTAAACTAATACCTTTGTCTTTGCCACTATTCCTGTTGAATTAGGTAGATCTGTTTGTTTAGACATCTCTGCTAGTTTCTTTATAACTCCCCATTATTAATTTAATTAAGTCTTCCCTTCTGTATTCTCTATAGAGCAGGAATTACGTATATCTTGCTCATGACTGTTTCCCTAGATTTTAAGTAGTGGTAGTGACTGGCCTCCTTCAGTATGTTTTTGTAAAATATGGTAAATGTCTATGGTCTCTATGTAAATTTAAAGTTCTATTTATGAAATATCTACTGCCTAACATTTGAATTTGAACTTTTTTGTTGTGTTCAGAGCAAGAGAAATTTTACATGTTTTTAATCCACTGCTAATCCATTCACGATTGTGGTCCAACAGAAGCTTTTTAGACAGATAGTTTTAGGATAACACACGGATTTTCAAGCAGTCCAGTGACAGTACAGGAGATTACACTAACTTCACGGCCGGTGCCAGATCAGGAAAGCCATTTTACATCTAGTTTGGGATGATAGTGGGGAAGGGACACAAGGAATATTCTAGTAAAATAACATTCCTGGTATGTTTAATATATTTCATGAACTGTTTTATAGAGAATCCGCATGAGTGCTGAGTGATTCTGGGGTCACTTTACCTGTGTAATTCAGTTTGTTTTTGTCCATATTTTATTTTCTTTAAAACACTTGGGAATGATTCAGTTTAGCTTAGCATTCACTTCCTGACATATGTGGGATCTGTGTAAATGGAATATTTATTATAGTGCATCCAGGCAAATACAAATTGTCACATCACAGTGTCTTCTCTAATAAACTGATAATTCTCATTATCATATCACTCTCTGTCTATGACTATGTCTATGACTAAAGTCTATCACTTTATTTCTATATAAATATCACTTTATTTCTTTCTATCTGTTGTGGCCAGGTCTTTTGTTACCATCTGAGCTATGAGGGGAGCCCCTGGTCTTTGTTAATCTCTCACTGATCTTTGTTAATCTCTCACTGGTGACATTTAATAACATATTAACAATATAGTATTATGTTCATTTAACTGGCTTTTTAAAATTGAATGCCTCTGATGCACTGGGCACTGTTTTAAGTGTTGAATGTAGCTGGAAAGTCCCTCCCTTTATGGAACTTCCCTTTGGGTGTGTGTCTGTGTGTGTGTGGAGGTTGAGGGAGATGCTAAATAAGAAAAACTAAAATATAATATTTGTACATGACATATAAGTAGTATCCTAGGAAGGAAGTTAGACGTATTAGAAAGCTGACACATGAATGAAGTGAAGAGAAGAGATAATAAAAAGTCATGGGGTAGTTTTGAGTAGGGTCTATTTTAGATTATAAAATACTTACGGGGTTCACATGTAGAGGACAGAGACTAGACTTTCTGTCTCTCCCAATCCCCTGCAATTGGAAGCTAAGAGGAATGTTAGGAATATTGCAAGAATCCGTAAAGAGGAAATGGTGGACTTTTTATTGGATTTTATAGGATTTTATTGGTGGAAGAGAAGAGAAGTGGTTGTATTATAAAGTGGCCAGTCCCATGAGAGATGTAGGAATTCATGATGTCTGTGAAAACTTTGTTGAATTACTAAAATCGTATGGAACACTATTGTCAGATGATGTGGTCAGTTAGACTGGTTCACAGTTGAAGATGGAAAAACAGGCAAACATGATTTTCTTCAAAAGAGTGTTTTGATTTTTTCTTAAAATACATTCTTTATCACAAGATTTGAGAGAGACACTTGGGAAAACGATGGTAGCTTTGAATATTCTTGGGAAATGACCCTTAAGATGTGGAATTAAACATGGGAAGAATGTTATGCTATCAATATTGAAGTTTGTTTTATTTTTAAGAAATAGTATACAGTTGAAATATAATCCCCCCCAATAATTATTATCATCATTATATAAATGCCAGATTTTGTTCTTATTCCTCATTGTAATGTTTTGGTCTCTTTTTAAGAGGTTTACTTTAAAAAAGAGTTTTTGTGGATTCATTCATTTTTTGTGGATTCAGGGTAAATCCCTTACATTGATTTTGGGTTTATTGTGAGGGTTATGTATTTAATGTAAAGAGAAATAGAAGACATATAAGTATTGATGTTACACCTCCCTCCCCAGGAATTTGTCTTCTGTATACCTTAATTGTCATATCCTGTCTATTCTCTTCCAGCTGCCTTGTTTAGACCCCAGGTATCTCACAGAGTCATGCAATAGTCTTTTAACTGTACTCCTACAGTGTATTGTGAGGAATCGCATCATGTTACTTTCCTTAAAATCATTCAGTGACTTTCCATTGTATTTAAATTGGCTTAGATCGCTTTTGTATGGCCTTCCATAATCCCCTTTACCTTGCCTACTATTTTTGTGCTTTAGAATTGAATTTAACTCCCCAAATGGGCTATTAGGGTAACTTTACTTATATATTATTTTTTTGCTGAGAAACTCCTCTGTTCCTCTCTTAAGTAGCTCCTCATCCTCTAGCCATCCCAAACAATCCAGCCAAGGATGAGCTTTATTCTTTTTTGATACACCAGTTCCCTTAGAAAATGAAGTGGAGAAAGGAAGTTCAAGGTAGAATTAACTACCAGTTTTTAAAAACATTTTCTATTTACTTTGTTCCTGTTCTGCACTGTGTGTGCTAGTTTGGGTAGATTTCCCGTGCTGTACTATAATCCTGTTAACACTGGGATTTTCTTACACTCCCACATTTTTATATGAGCATTTATACATAATAGAACTTAAAATAGGTTTTTGAGTAAGTGTATGTGTCACCTAGAATGTAGTTTAATTTTCATAGCTTGTGAAAACTTGATTGAAGCATGACCTTTAGTATACTTAATAAGTAAACTAATTAATCTTTAAAAAAAAAAACTCAGGCTTCATTGGGGTGAGTGAAGTTGGAGGTGAGTATGTGATTATTTCCTTAATAAAATCAGTTTAAATTTAGTAAAACTTTTAAGCCTTCATTCATTGCAAATTTTTCTTATTAGAATTAGTTCAAACCTGAAGATTGCTGCTTTTAGGGCATTTTTAGTTCTTTAGATTCTGAGGAAAGAAGTCTTCACAATTCAGAGGATAAACTATAGCTTATACTTCTTTGTTACGTGGCTCTTTGTATTAAATTATGAGTAAATTAGAGAGTGATAGGCAAGCACAGTCCTGTTTAGCTTTTGCCAAATGACATTTTTTTTTAATCCGAGAGTATGAAATATTTTAGTCAAATCTTCTTAACAATGACAGTGATAATTTGGTTTAGATTAAAATATTCTTAGACTGAAAAAACCTAAAGTCTAAAGTTTAGATTTTAGTCTTCTTCAAAGCCATTTATTGCCAGTGGTTTTGCTTGTAATTTTTAAAATGCATCTCATTGACGTGATTTCTGTCTTAGAAATAATTGTCTCATAATTGCTTCATTCTTTGTCTTTAATCAAGCAAGTATTTCAGAACTGTTGTTTATTATTCGCTAACCTCTGGTTTTAGAACTCCAAAGAACCTGGTTTAAAGATAATGTATTAGTTGAAGCTTCTCTGTTTGCTTGGAGGTGAATATATGCTTTAATATGATCCAGATAGTTACTAGAGTTAAATTTGCAGGATAACTCTTGATTTCTTGTGGTAAAATAGTAAATAAATACAAAACAAATAGTAAATAAGATTTATCTAGAATCTCTGATCTTTCAAATGCTTTTGCCAGTAATAGACTTGCTATTGATCATATTTAATTCATTTTTTAAAGACACATTCGTAAGTTTAAATTGTGAATTGCTTATTTAAGTTTTCTGTAGTATAGAACAGAATAAAATTTATAGGTAAGACTTTTATATAAGACACTTTTGTTTTTATTTAACTACTTTAATTAGATATTTTTAAGACTTAAACTTTCATTTGTCTGTCATTTTTGACAAAGGTCCAGATAAATCAAAATGAAGGGAAAAGCCAGGGGTCACTTTAGAGATGCTAGAATTATTGAACTATTATTAAGAATATTCTTATATGTGTGTATATATATATATAGATGGATAGATACACACACACAGACATACACTAGTGGGTCAGTACCTTATGAATTTGTAAATTTCATAATTTGATTGAATAAACTGATAAAGTTCAAGGAATTTGGTATTATGTAATGGCTCCTGGACCAGGATAAGAAATTACTCTTTAACTCACACAGAACTCTATGTAGTTTTGCTTACCCCAGTGACACCCTGCCTTCTCCAGGGTCGTTAAAAAAAAAATGTGTGTGTGGTGGGGAAAGGGTGGATGGTGGTTATAATGGCACTTTGGTGTAATGAATGAAAATGATCTCATCTTCTGTATTACTGCATATTGGGTCTTTGACTGGATGATGACCCACAACCAGAGTAGTATCAATGGTATTATTATTCACATAATAATGCTTACATTTTTGGTACTTTTTTGCAATTATTATTGGTTCAACTGTTTTTATTTTACTTGGGGTGGTAACTTTTTAAAATTTTATTTACTTTAATTTTTATTTATTTATTTTGGCTGTGCCACAGAGCTTGTGAGATATAAATAGTTCCCCAGATAGGTTCGAATCTGGGCCCTTGGCAGTGAACGCATGGATTCCTAACCACTAAACTGCCAGGGAATTCCCCAAGAAAACTTTTTATTAAAATGTAGGAGTTAAAATGTTTTTATGGTCAAGTCTAACTCAGTGCCTTACAGATTGGTCGTTAATTTATTATATATTTTAAACAACTCTTCTACATAAAGCTAGAAGTTTCTTTTGTTTTAATTTTTTGTATTTCTTCTTATTTTTCCTTTTTTTCTTAAAAAAATTTTCTTTTTTTTTTTTCTTTTACGAACCCTTGTGTTGAAGGCTGACTTTGAGCAGATCACAGCTAGGGAGCTGCTGTACTATATACGAAAGCCTGACCGAAGCAGGTCGTCTGTGGGTGGTTTAGCACCAGGTTCCCCATGAACATGTGGCGTGTGACAAGTGAGGGGGCAGCAGCATTTCCAGCTGCATCTAAAGAGTTTTTAACGTAACATTTCCGTTTATCCAGGAGGAGAATTCTACAATATAGAAAATTCTCCATACACAGCCTGACACTATTTTCCATATCTCCAAGGTTAGATGGTTATGAACAGATCTTAAGAAATCTCTGCTATACTTGGCATTTATTGTTGTAATCACCAGTGATTCACATGATGTACTCTGCATATAAGTTAAATAAGCAGGGTGACAAGGTACAGCCTTGATGTACTCCTTTCCTGATTTGGAACCAGTCTGTTCCATATCTAGTTCTGATTGTTCTGTCTTGATCTGCATACAGATTTTGCAGGTAAGGTGGTCTGGTATTCCCATCTCTTTCAAGAATTTTCCACAGTTTGTTGTGATTCACACAGTCAAAGGCTGTGGTGTTGTCAATAAAGCAGAAGTAGATGTTTCTCTGGAACTCTCTTGCTCTTTCTATGATCCAACACATGTTGGCAATTTGTTCCTCTCTAGTTCCTCTGCCTTTTCTAAATCCAGCTTGAACATATGAAAGTTCATGGTTCACGTACTGTTGAAGACTGGCTTGGAGGATTTTGAGCATTCCTTTGCTAGCATGTGAGATGAGTGCAATTGTGTGGTAGTTTCAACATTCTTAGGAATTGCCTTTCTTTAGGATTGGAATGAAACTGACCTTTTCCAGTCCTGTGGCCACTGCTGAGTTTTCCAAATTTGCTGGCATTGAGTGCAGCACTTTCACTGCATCATCTTTTAGGATTGGAAATAGCTCAACTGTAATTCCATCACCTCCACTAGCTTTGTCTGTAGTGATGCTTCCTAAGGACCATTAGTAGAGTAGGTATGTCAGGACTTTTAAAAAAAATCTTTGGCTTCTTGTTATAAACTAATTGCCACTGCTTAGTGAAGATACTAGCAGTTCTTTCTAATTCTGAAAGCTGAGGTGTGAATAGGACAGATTTCCATGTGCTTGAGTATCAACCAAGACTCCTGTTTGACATGTAGTTTTTTGAACCATGCCCTTGAAATCTGATCATTAGGTCTGAGGTGAGTTCCAGAATTTCAAATGCTAGCCTGGAGGATTATACTTTAAAAGGTATGGTTAGTGGGCAGTGAATATCTCTGTATTACTGATATGTTTTAAAAATCTCTAAGTAAGATATGCTTATTTTCTTTTTCATAAAAGAAATCTCTGTTGTCCAACACTGAATTTTTTTCTTCTTTTAATTTTTTTAAATTATCTTAAGCTTATTTCATCCTTGAGAAAGAGTAAAGATTTCTGTTTATTTTAGTGTCTACTTTGTTAGGTTACACATCTTTCTATAATGTCTCAAAAATGCCTCAAGTTATGTTCCTGGCTTGAGCAAACCAGAAAAGTTAAAAAGTTGGAAGCAAATTGTTCTGTTGGCATTCCTGATTTTACTCTGATTAGAGCCTCTTGCTGATGGCCTTTTGCCCTTTCAGGTTAGAGTCATATAGGGAACTTTCCACCCCTTTGCTTATTATGGGTTTTCCTTGATTCTGGAAGGTCACGGATGGGAGAGGCTGGGAAGACCAAAGTATACATTGTAACAGTGTCTTAGATGGAAGTATCACTGGAAGCAAGGAGAGAATCTCATGTGCTGTCCCCATGTTCTGTTTGTGCATCACCTGTCTCTCCCGCCCCCAAGTTCCAGTGTATTTCCCATTCTCCAGATCCTCCACCCGGGAATCTTTTGTTGCTGTTTCTGGAACGCTTCCTCTACTTTCTTTGCTTTTAAAACTTTTTTCTGAGATTATTTCAGAGAACTGGGTTTTTGTAACATTAAGATTTGTGGTAACTATATCATCTGATAATTACAAATCTCTCCCCTATGAATTACAACTAAATTGTAATCTATTCCCACTCTTTGATAAGTGGTAATAGAATATAAAGAAATCAAATGCAGCACTTAGCCTAACGAACTGGGACTTCTGCTAGTTTCATTGGAGGCAGATCGGTCTTGTCAGTCTTTTTCTTTTGAGCTTATTATACTGTTTTTGAAAAATTTCCAAAGAAGTTATTTACTTTCAAAGGCAGTAATGCAGTAGATTCATACCTATTCCATCTTTCAGAAATTTCCCTTCACATTTGCTTTTTACATCCGCAGCAATAAGTTTCTCTCTGAGAAAGCTCTTGTAAGGAAAACTTTAAAGTGAATTTCCCCTTTGCTTTTCTTTTTAAACTTTAGCGATATTGTGGAATTACAGACCTTTTAAAAGGCAACATAATATTAGATTCATGCAGTCCTCCTATGCACTGTATAACTACAACTCTTTCTAACCATCTACAATTAAAAGGGAACAGAGGGTGTTGGGAAAAGTTTTTCCTGTATATCTGAAATACTCTGATAACTTCTGTTCTTTGAAGAGTAAATTGAATCTCTGTTCCCTAAAGATTATAGATGTGCATTCTGGAGCCCAGTGTTTTTTTATTATCGAACTACCTTTGTGTTCCTCAAGTAAATCCAAAGCTTGTATGAGTTTTGGGGAGCCCTTTGAAGTCAGATGTCTTTCAGTATATAATATTGTGTCTGTGCCCGTATACCTTCACCAGTTTTAGAAAGGTAACACAGTATGTATGCCATATATCACATATACTGATGGAGGAGGAATAGGCAGTTCCTTAAGCAAATTAAAATTTCCCCATTGAAACATACATGTTAACAGTGAGGTAAATGGTATGAAATGTAGTCTGATCAGGTTTTCACTTCAAAAAAGTAATACAAAGTATTTTATTTTCATAGTTCTGGGTTTTAGGAATTGAAGTTTTATGTAATCTTTTTAAGCCCAATATTTTAAAAAATCCAGACTATATATTGCTGAAAAGGCCATTGTAATCACCAGTGTTTGTTTATATAAAATCTGTTGTAAAATACCTTGTTGAAATTCTTATAAATGCCATGAATGAGTAGTAGTAGTACTGCCTATTCTAATAATCCAAGACACTGTAGAAGAAAATATCTCATGTTAATTTTCAGTTGAATTTGCAGCAAAATCAGGAAATTATTTCTGCCCTAGAGGAGACTTGTACTTGCAAAAGTTGTAACTGTCAGAGTAGTAGAGCATATGTGTATTAGGTACTGTTTTATAATTTTATGTATTATCTCATACAGCCCTCAGAATAGATGCCATATATCCTTTTCCTTTGACAAATGAGGAAATTGAATCATAGAGATGAAGCATTTGTGCTGCATCACACAGTTACAGTAGCGTAATCAGTATTCTAAAGCGGGCATCCTTACTCTAGAGCCTATAAAGCCTTGGGAGGTAAAAGAGTTTTAGAGATTATCGAGTTGATAATAAAGGTCAAAAAAGAAAATCAGTAGAAACTTACAGTTCAAAAATGACAGGGTAGTGAGTTTGCAAGAAGAGAAAACATGTTACTTTGGCAGTCTTTGGTGAGGATTCTGTAATTATACTGCCTGGGTTCAAATTTCAGCTCCACACCTTATTAGCAGTTTGACCTTAGGCAAGTTTATTGTTAACTTCTGTACACTGCAGTTTTCTCATTAGTAAAATAAGGATAATAATACCTATCTTGACTAATACAATGTAATAGTACATTTAAAGAAATGAGAGATAACACCTGACACATACTAAGCACTCAGTAGATGGTGGCACTCAGTAGATTAGTCATGTTGATTTTCTGTGATTTGTCTGAATAGTTGTATCAAATGTAGGAGTATGTGAAATTAGAAAGGAAAACTCAAAAATGAAGAGCGATTTCTAGTATCTCCTAAGGTGCCTGAAAAATTAGGGCCATGAAAATTTGGGTTGTTAGTAAATGGGATTTACCCTTAATTTGAAATTCAGTGCATCTGTGTTAAATAACTGACAGAAGACCATTATTTTGAAGAAAGCAAGTTATTTAGCTTTTGATCTGTTTATAATACTAGGGATTACTGCGTTGGTAGGAAGGAAATAAAATAGTAACAGACTTTGCTATTGAAAAACATTAAAAACATATTCTGTTTTAATTAATCATTATTAAAATAAGTCAGATTATGTTCATGTTACATGTTGGTCAGTATGTGTTTGTTTTGAGAAAACAGATTCAATAATTTTACCAGGAAAACTATACTGGAAAAGGAACAGGGTTTGGCTGTAGGCCCATATTGTTTACTAAATGTAGAGTTTATTTTCTTCTGTCTTAAGTTTATACTAATGAAAAAACAAATTAGTGACAGCACTTAGTCTAATTTCATACGTGTGTGCAGCTTTTTTTGTTTTTTTATTCATTCAATTTACTAATTTAAACATTTAGTTTATTTTCTTTATGTTCACCCTTAAATGATCTTAATATACTTTATTTTGCTTACATATTAAAATTCTCTATAATTTAATTAGTTGATTTTGTACCTACTGGTAATTTAAATGTGAATCCTCCTTTTTCAAAAAAAGCTGTCTAAAACTAGTTACTTAGTATTTTTGCCAAGGGTGAATCACTGTTTTCTCTTAGCTTCCTATTTATTATATGTGTATCTTACATGTGAAATTGACTTAACAGTCTATTATTTTTTATTATTTAGATTTTTAAAAATTTCTTTTTTAAATTGAAGGACAATTGATTTGCAATGCTGTGTTAATTTCAGGTGTACAGCACAGTGATTCAGTTTCTATATACACACACACATATATACACATCATCCATACATATACATATATACAGAAATACATACATAAATGCATATACATATGCTCTTTTCCAGATTCTTTTTCCTTACAGGTTATTACAAAATACAGAGTATAGTTCCCTGTACTTATATAGTAGGTCCTTGTTGCTTATCTGTTTTATATATATAGTGTGTATATGTTAATTCCCAAACTTGTAGTTTATCCCTCTGCCCCATTTCCCCTTTGGCACCATAAATTTGTTTTCTATGTCTGTGAGCCTGTTTCTGTTTTGTGTATAAGTTCATTTGTAACAGTATATCTTTTAATTACAAAGTATATCCTTGTTTTTAGAAGCAAACAATTTTAAGTGAGAGTAGTTTTGTGACATCTGCTTGCATAACTGAATTTCCTTTGTAACTTGAATTAACAGCAGTTTAGTTTTCATATGTTTTTAGCTGAGCTCCTCCTTGTCATCAGCAAGAACATTAAATTTTTTTTTTATCATCTTATTTTCCTCATCATGAGTATTATTTCTAACCTGGTTTTAGTTTAGTTCAGTTCAGTCCTCAGCTGTGTCCAACTCTTAGTGACCCCACACACTGCAGCATGCCAGGCTTTGCTGTCTATCACCAGCATCCAGAGCTTGCTCAAATTCATGTCCATTGAATTGGTGATGCCATCCAACCATCTCATCCTCCGTCGTCCCCTTTTCCTCCTGACGTTAGTCTTTCCCAGCATCAAGGTCTTTTCCAGTGAGTCATTTCTTTGCATCAGGTGGTCAAAGTATTGGAGCTTCAGCTTCAGCATCAGTCCTTCTTATGAATATTCAGAACTGATTTCTTTTAGGATTGACTGGTTTGATCTCCTTGCAATCCAAGGGACTCTCAAGAGTCTTCTCCAACACCATAGTTCAAAAGCATCAGTTCATCAGCATTCAGCTTTCTTTATGGCCCAACTCTCACATCCATGCAAGACTACTGAAAAAACTGTAACTGACTTTATGGACATTTGTTGGCAAAGTAATGTCTCTGCTTTTTAATATGCTGTCTAGGTTTGTCATAGCTTTTCTTCCAAGGGGCAAGCATCTTTTAATTTCATGGCTGCAGTCACCATCTGCAGTGAGTTTGGAGATCAAGAAAATAAAATCTGTCACTGTTTCCATTGTTTCCCCATCTATTTGCCATGAAGTGATGGACCGGATGCCATGATCTTTGTTTTTTGAATGTTGTGTTTTAAGCCAGGTTTTTCACTCTCCTCTTTCACTTCATCAAGAGGCTCTTTAGTTCTTTGCTTTCTGCTGTAAGGGTGGTGTCATCTGCATGTCTGAGGTTATTGATATTTCTCCTGGCAATCTTGATTCCAGCTTGTGCTTCATCCAGCCCAGCGTTTCTCATGATGTACTCTGCATATAAATTAAATAAGCAAGGTGACATTATACAGCCTTGACATACTACTTTCTCAATTTGGAACCAGTCTGTTGTTCCATTTCTGGTTCTAACTGTTGCTTCTATCTAAATAAATCCTTCTCAGGATTTAGATAAGGTGGTCTGGTATTCCCATCTCTTTAAGAATTTTCCACAGTTTGTCATGATCCTCACAGTCAAAGGCTTTAGTGTAGTCAATAAAGCAGAAGTAGATGTTTTTCTGGAATTCTCTTGCTTTTTCTGTGTTCCAGTGGATGGTGGCAAATTGATCTCTGATTTCTCTACCTTTTCTAAATCCAGCTTGAACATCTGGAAGTTCTTGATTCAGGTACTATTGTAGCCTAGCTTCGAGAATTTTGAGCATTACTTTGCTAGCGTGTGTTCAGTTCAGTTCAGCGCTCAGTCGTGTCTGACTCTTTGCAACCCCATGAACCACAGCACGCCAGGCCTCCCTGTCCATTACCAACTCCTGGAGTTCCCTCAAACCCATGTCTATCGAGTCGGTGATGCCACCCAGCCATCTCATCCTCTGTCGTCCCCTTCTCCTCCGCCCTCAATCTTTCCTAGCATCAGGGTCTTTTCAAATGAGTCAGCTCTTCACATCAGGTTGCCAAAGTATTGGAGTTTCAGCTTCAGCATCAGTTCTTCCAGTGAACACCCAGGACTGATCTCCTTTAGAATGGACTGGTTAGATCTCCTTGCAGTCCAAGGGACTCTCAAGAGTCTTCTCCAACACCACAGTTCAAAAGCATCAGTTCTTCGGCACTCAGCTTTCTTTATAGTTCGACTCTCACATCCTTACATGACCATTGGAAAAACCATAGCCTTGACTAGACGGACCTTTGTTGGCAAAGTAACGTCTCTGCTTTTTAATATGCTGTTTAGGTTGGTCATAACTTTCCTTCCAAGGAGTAAACGTCTTTTAATTTCATGGCTGCAATCACCATCTGTCTTTTAAAATCATGGCTGCAGTGATTTTGGAGCCCAGAAAAGTAAAGTCAGCCACTGTTCCACTGTTTCCCATCTATTTGCCATGAAGTGATGGGACTGGATGCCATGATCTTAGTTTTCTTAATGTTGAGCTGTAAGCCAGCTTTTTCACTCTCCTCTTTCACTTTCATCAAGAGGCTCTTTAGTTCTTCACTTTCTGCCAAAAGGGTGGTGTCATCTGCACATCTGAGGTTATTGATATTTCTCCTGGCAATCTTGATTCCACCTTGTGCTTCTTCCAGCCCAGCGTTTCTCATGATGTACTCTGCATATAAGTTAAATAAGCAGGGTGACAATATACAGCCTGGATGTACTCCTTTTCCTATTTAGAAACACTCTGTTGTTCCATGTCCAGTTCTAACTATTGCTTCCTGACCTGCATACAGATTTCTCAAGAGGCAGGTCAGGTGGTCTGGTATTCCCATGTCTTGAAGAATGTTCGACAGTTTATTGTGATCCACACAGTCAAAGGCTTTGGCATAGTCAATAAAGCAGAAATAGATGCTTTTCTGGAACTCTCTTGCTTTTTCTATGATCCAGCGGATGTTGGCAATTTGATCTCTGGTTCCTCTACCTTTTCTAAAACGAGCTTCAACATCTGGACGTTCATGGTTCACGTATTGCTGAAGCCTGGCTTGGAGAATTTTAAGCATTACTTTACTAGCGTGTGAGATGAGTGCCATTGTGTGGTAGTTTGAGCATTCTTTGGCATTGCTTTTCTTTGGGATTAGAATGAAAACTGACCTTTTCCAGTCCTGTGGCCACTGCTGAGCTTTCCAAATTGTCTGGTATATTGAGTGCAGCACTTTCACAGCATCATCTTCCAGGATTTGAAATAGCTCAACTGGAATTCCATCACCTCCACTAGCTTTGTTCGTACTGATGCTTTCTAAGGCCCACTTGACTTCACATTCCATGATGTCTGGCTCTAGGTGAATGATCACACCATCGTGATTATCTTGGTCATGAAGATCTTTTTTATATAGTTCTTCCGTGTATTCTTGCCATCTCTTCTTAATATCTTCTGCTTCTGTTAGGTCCATACCATTTCTGTCCTTTATCGAGCCCATCTTTGCATGAAGTGTTCCCTTGGTATCTCTAATTTTCTTGAAGAGATATCTATTCTTTCCCATTCTGTTGTTTTCCTCTATTTCTTTGCATTGATCGCTGAGGAAGGCTTTCTTATCTCTCCTTTCTATTCTTTGGAACTCTGCATTCAAATGGAGTATCTTTTCTTTTCTGCTTTGCATTTGGGTTCTCTTCTTTTCACAGCTATTTGTAAGGCCTTCTCAGACAGCCGTTTTACTTTTTTGCATTTCTTTTCCATGGGGATGGTCTTGATCCCTTTCTCCTGTACAGTGTCAGGAACCTCCATCCATAGTTCATCAGGCACTCTATCTGTCAGATGTAGTCTCTTAAATCTATTTCTCACTTCCACTGTATAATCATAAGGGATTTGAAATCTTGTTGTTTTTATCACCATCTGTAGATTGTGGCTAACTCAGAGATAAGAAGTAGAAGAGCACCAAAATCAAGAGGAACCAGCCCGGTCAATGCTTTCTGATATTGTCGTCTAATCACTTTTACTTTATACACACGTATACACAGACACATTTAAAAAGCAAAATTAAAGGGATTTATTTCTTCAGATTGCTTCTGTTGCAGTTGTGTATGCATTAATAAATTTTTCTTAGTGAATAAAGTTAAGATCTAATATAAATTAATATAAATATAAATTAAATTTCAAATTCTGCAATGATTGTTACCAACTTTTCACTTAAAACCTGTAATTTCAATGCTTTCTGATCAGTACTATTTTTTTTTTTCACTTTACTTATTTATTTTTGGCTGTGTTAGGTCTTCATTGCTCTGTGGGCTTTCCTCCACTTGCAGCGAGTGGGGGCTCCTCTCTAGTTGTGGTGCGTGGCCTTCTCATTGCATGGCTTTTCTTGTTGCGGAGCACGGGCTCTAGGGCACATGGATTTCAATAGCTGTGGCACATGGGCTCAGTCGTTGTGGTTCCTGGGCTCTAGAGCACAGGCTCAGTAGCTGTGGCACATGGACCTAGTTACTTCTTTCCTCCTGGATCAGGGATTGAACCCATGTCTTCTGCATTTGCAGGCAGATTCTTTATCTCTGAGACACCAGGGAAACCCTGATCAGTACTAGTTTTAGACATGTATTTGAAATGTAGTGTTATTTCACTATGTACATTAAGATATCAGTATCATGTTCCAGCTTGCAATCAAAGAAGTCTGAATTACATTCCCATAAAATGAAAAAGTTCTGTTCTATCAACCTCTAAATGTGAAGCTTTATAATTTCGTTAATGTTTATACAAATAGGGGATTGGGTTTCATTAGTGGAAGGAGCACAGATTTTAAATACCTGGCATCTCCTCATTTTTAGCCGTATTAGTCCCTGTGTAGAGTATTCTGAAAATAGCATGTGATCTTGTCATATCAGTTCATGACCCTGTTCAAGGAAAGTAGGCATTGGTTATATTTCATCAGAAGAAATTAATTACCAGATCCTGTTAATTCTTTAATTTATGGTGCAGCTGCTTTGAGGGTCTTATGTGAGTCTTACAGGAATGGTTAAGAACACAACAAATTAGTGTCTATTATTATGTGTTGGAGTACTGTGAGAACAGTTCCTTCTGATTCATTAACTTTTTGAAAATTTAAGTTTGTATGTTATTGACAAATTTTATTAATAGAATAAAATTTATTGAATACCTACCATTTTTTGGCCTTGTACTGAGGAATATTAACTCAATAAATCTTACACCTCTCTCAAATATCTTGCTCACTTAATAGATGGAGAAGGTAGAGGCCAGATAATATCCATAGCTGCCCAGAGTCATTTAGCTGCTAACAGGTGAAATTCACACCCTCTCTGTACTCTTTAAGAGTACCTCTTATATTATAACCTTTGTGATTATTGGACTAAAGTGAATAATGATTTTGTGTATTTATGTAAAGAGATACACTGAAATTGGTGCTCTCAATTGCTTAAATTTCATTAAGGTGGACAAATACAGACATTTCTATAGTAGAAATAGGGAAGAATTTTAAAAAATGTAGTAGCTGTTGATCTATCATTGTTGATGTATATGTTAATACCATTTTCAGATGTTAGTAGTCTTCAGGCTAATTTATTTAAAGATGGGAGGGGGAGAAGAGTGAAGTGAAAAGATAGATATGGTAAGGTAGAACTCTTAGGAAGAAAAGGTAGTCTGTACTTAAAAAAGGTTTACTAAGATAAGTAGGAGAATGCACAGAAAATATAATCAAATAGAAACAACCGATAGAGAAAGCAAATAATGTTTGACTAGAGCAGAGGAAATTAGAATATAGATTTTGGGTTATAAAAGAAAGATTATTGGAATTCTACCATTTTTTGTTCCATTCCTTTGATAGTTTTCTTTCACATGAGATGATTATCATAGCATTTTAGAGCTTGAAGTGACTATAGATAGAGCTAGTTACTCCAGTCTTCTCGTTTTGCAGATAAGGAAACGGAGTGATTATAAGCTGTTTGTCCAAGGGCACATAGCTCTAGTGTCATGACACGATCTGTTCATCATAGCTTTTGATTGCATACTTGTGCTCTTTTTATAGTATTCTAAGTACTCTTTTCCTTAGAGTTCAAACAACTTAACTGAAAATGAAACAACTGTCTGAAAATGAAGTTGTAGCAAATACTTCAATTGTATATGCCTGTCTTGTGATTATTCCCTATTGACATGTTTTCAAGATGGGTATATTTAAGGTGGTGGGATGAAGGGGTAGATTGTTTATTTCCTAATTTTTTAATTTATGGAATATGTATTTGTTTGACTTATAAATTATTGACAAATATTGGATTTATATATGATATATTTTACATTTACTTTTTCTGTTGCTAAAGAGAATGTAAAAACTGAAATCACATTTTTTTTTCTTCATTTTGCAGTAGTATTATTGATTCCACAGAATACAGCCAACCTCCAGGTTTCAGTGGCAGTTCTCAGGTAAATGATGTATCTAACGATCTGTTCTAGTGGTGCCATAAATCTAATCACCTGAGTTATAAAATCACAGATGAGTCCTATCCTAGAGACAGCTGTTTGGTGTGCTGTAGCATTGATTAGTGCTTGAATAGCTCTGGTGAATAATCAATCAGCTGTATATCTGCTCATTACTGATTGAGTCAAAAAAATTTTTTTAGCATGCTAGTAACATTAGGCCTTGAGAGGAAGGAAATACTGTAAGAGCAAATTATGAGTAATCAGGACATTGTTTCTCTCGGAGATAAAGTTATAATTTATTGATGAATTGCCTGTTATTATGTTGAAACATGAAGCTTTTTTCTGGGAGGTAAACTATAGGCTTTATTAAAATCGACTCTGGCCTCTCCTTTTCTTTAATTAATTGTATGATTATTTTGATTTTTACTCTCTTCATCTAGGACTTGGGGATGCTGGTATTTGTCAAGTCTAATTTTGAGGCCAGACTGTGTTTTTTTTTAATTTTCACTTTGAAATAACTTCAGACTTAGAGAAAAGTTATGAGAATGTTAAAAATAATTCCTTTACATTCTGTATGCAGGTAATCTAGGTGTTCACATTTGATCATATTTGCTTTATCATTCTCATTCTCTCTTTTACATATATGCACATAAAATTTTTCCTTTGGATTGTTTAAGAAGGTACAGACATAATGTTCCTTTATGTACTTCAATTTGTGTTTCCTTAAAAACAAAAATATTGTCCTGTGTAATCACAAGATAATTTTAAAATTCAATAAGTTAACGTTGGTATGCTTTATATAATTTCTATATCTTATTCAGATTTTACAAATTGTTCTTACAATTATCCTTTACCTCCTTTTTTTCATAACAGGAAATAATAAGGCATTTAAGTAAGGCATGTCTTTTTGTATATTCATTTATGTGATAGTGCAGTTATTTTTATCAAAGTGGAAAGAAAATCTTTCATATCATACAGCTTTTATTTGTGTTTTTCTTTTCCAACTGCTTAGATGACTGCCTCTATGACTGTTATGATTAGATTGCATAACGCCTCTACATATCCCGTGTTATCTTCATTTGCGTGCTTAGATTTGGCAAGTTCATAGATTTGTTTGTATCTCTTCCTGAAGAGCCACAAATGCACTAGATCTAGGTGTTTTTGTCAGATGTAATGAGATATATCAGGAGAAAATTTTTTTTTAAGTTTTATTTATTTTATTTTTTGACTGTGGTGGATCTTTGTTGCTGCATACAGGCTTTCTCTAGTCGTGATGAGCAGGGGCTACTCTTCATTGTGGTGTATGGGCTTCTCATTCTCTCTCTCTTATTTTAATATTTATTTATTTGGCTGTGTCGGGTCTTCTTTGTGTCATGTGGAGTCTTCTGTTGTGGTGCACGGATTTTCTAGTTGCAGTACACAGACTTAGTTGCCAACTGGCCTGTGGGTTCTTAGTTCCCCGACCAGGGAGCAAACTCCTGTCTCCTGTGGTGCACAGATTTCTCTAGTTGCAGTGCATGGACTTAGTTGCCCTGTGGCCTATGGGCTCTTAGTTCCCCAACCAAGGATGGAACCCATGTCCCCTGCATTGCAAGAATTCTTAATCACCGGACCACCAGGGAAGTCCCTCAGGAGAAATTTTTAAGAATTGAATGGAAACATCTTTAAGAACTTGAAGAGGGAAAGCAGAATCTGGAAATAGGCTTGGCACTCATAGCTGGGCCTTGGTGTTCTCCTTTCAAATGTAATCTCACAGAACATCCGCATCGGACACAGTCACTCTGGGCCTAGGAAGAAATGAAACAAAAATCAAGATCAGTTCATAAACTTAACTGAGCACATTTGAAAAAGTCACTATGCCAAATACGTAAAATACCAAACACACCCGTGTCCTGACTAATGCACGCAGTTGCTGCATCTCTACTAGTTACGGCTTTAATCTCACTGTAGTTTTCTGTTTGCCCAGGTACGATTCATTAAGATACCCCGTCACAGGATTTTCCCCCTTCTTGACAGTATCCAATCCAGAGCATAGCCTTACTTCCTTGAACCCTCCCCCAAATCACTTAACATGAGCCTGTATCCTATAAGTAGTACATAACATCTTCCTACCTTAACCCATAGTATGCTGTATTCTTCATTGCAATGAGCAGTAATAAAACTTGTTCAGCTACAGGTGTATTCCTATTGGTCTTTGGTTGCAGGGCTTTCACAAATTCTACATAGAGGAACAAGGAAAGCCTTTTTCCTATTGTCATTTATAGGACGTTGATTTGGAATTTCTAGCAAATTCCATGAGTTAGAAATTATAGAAACTGAACCTAGGTGGGAAAAAAAAAACATTCAGAATAGTGTTTTTGTCTGTGTGTGGGTTTTTTGTTTTTGTTTTTCATTTTTTAGTTTTTACTCTTTGCATGTAATAAAGGAGACTTAGTTTGAGATGGTACAATAAGCCTGTGGTCTCTCCAACCTCCACCCACTAGAAATCCCATTGACGTATAGCTGTCCTCGTACGGAAAACTTAAAAAGAATTTATAGATGATAAAAAGAATACTGAAGAAGTCTGCCTAACGTGAGTCACCATGTGCAGAGTAAAAGAGTGTTTTGGTGAAGTCGTCTGGGTCTCCCAGGAGACTCCAACCTTAGCATCTGCCGGAGGAGGGGGAAGTTGTTGAGGAAAACCTGCTAGGGCTTCTGGGACAGAACTAATATGACATATTGTGCAGAAGTCCTTACCCTTCGTTTCTAGGAATACTCTTTATAAAACACAGACTTAAAACAAATTGACATAAAAATAATTGAAAACAAAGGAGTAGATGAGGATAAGCCTGGCAAATGCAAGAATGGTAAGGAAGATGACAAAAACAACGGCAAAGTAAAGTACAGATCAAAATAGAACTCAAGGGAAAAATCATTAGAAGACAGATACATGTTTTCACATAATAAAACGTATAATCCCACAAGCTAGTAGTAATTTGTGTGACATAAATAAAGGATTGATATTTATATAAAGCAAAACTTTATTAGAAATTTTAAAAAATTGATTAAAACTTTAACATGGTAGGAGATTTTAAAGTATACTCATCCCTCAGTATCTATGAGGGATTGGTTCCAAGAGCTGTGGCAGATGCCAGGGTCCAAAGATGCGCAGGTTCCTTACATGAATTGTGGTATAATTGCATAAAACCTCTGCAGCACATCCTCCTGTATACTTTGTCATCTTTATGATTATTTATAATAACTAGTATAACATAAATGCTATGTAAAAAAATTTAAATACAATGTGAATACTATGTAAATAGTTGCCAGTGCAGCTGCAAATTCATTTTGCATTTTGGAATTTTCCAGAATTTCTTCCTTTGGTGGGGGTGGATATTTTCTGTGTTTGATTAAATTTGTATTTATAGAACCTGTGGATATGGAAGGCCTACTGTATAGTTCACTGCTGCTGCTAAGTCACTTTAGTCGTGTCCGACTCTGTGCGACCCCACAGACGGCAGCTCACCAGGCTCCCCCGTCCCTGGGATTCTCCAGGCAAGAACACTGGAGTGGGTTGCCATTTCCTTCTCCAGTGCATGAAAGTGAAAAGTGACAGTGAAGTCACTCAGTCGTGTCCAACTCTTAGCGACCCCATGGACTGCAGCCCGCCAGGCTCCTCCATCCATGGGATTTTCTAGGCCAAAGTACTGGAGTGGGGTGCCATTGCCTTCTCCGACTGTATAGCTCAAGAAATAATTAAAGTAGTAATATTGGTATTTAGGAACATTTATTTTCTACCTACTATGCATTGCATGTACATTGCTCAATGTGCTTTACAAGCATTAACTACTTTAATTCTTAGGACTTGAGATACGTACTATTATTATTATTTTCTATTTTACTAAGGAGGAAACTAGGGCAAAGAAGTTAAGGAGAAGTTAAGATATTCTAACCCAGGCATTATGGCTTCAGGACCTGTGCTTAACTTATAAAGCCAACAGTTTTGGCTTTTTTTCCCCAGTACTTTCTATTTACCAGACACTATGATGGGCTCGGGTTATTGAATAAAAACAAGGCAGACAAAAATTACTGCTATAACCCAGCTTTCAGTCTGCTGCTGCTAAGTCACTTCAGTCGTGTCCAACTCTGTGCAACCCCATAAACGGCAGCCCACCAGGCTCCACCGTCCCTGGGATTTTCCAGGCAAGAACACTGAAGTGGGTTGCCATTTCCTTCTCCCGTGCGTGAAAGTGAAAAATGAAAAGTGAAAGTGAAGTCGCTCAGTCGTGTCCAACTCTTAGGGACTCCATGGACCGCAGCCTACCAGGCTTCTCCGTCCATGGGATTTTCCAGGCAAGAGTACTGGAGTGGTTGCCATTGCCTTCTCCAGCTTTCAGTCTAGTTGGAGGTATACTAATAGTAATAAAGACAGATTATCTTTGGCAAAGAGGAGGTAAGGGAGCAAGCTATGTGAATATCTCTGGGTAGATCTAAGCTGAGTGAAAGAAAGTACATAAGCTGTGCGCTAGAAGCCTGCCTGACATAGCCCAGATATCTGTTATGACTGGAGAGGAATGAGCAAGGGGGAGAAAAATAGAAATGAGGTAAGAAATGTAAATAACAGAGGCCACTTAGTGTGTAACTTTCTTAGTCATTATAAAGACTCTGGATTTTTTTCCTTTGGTTGAATGAGCCAAACTTAGCTTAATGGGTACTTGCCTTACTTTATACTTTGTATCAAGGGATATACATATTATTAGTAATCTTGGAGCACTGAGAAAACTGGATTGATTCTAAAACAAGATAAATTACACCATCTACATTGTCAGAATCAGAACCTTGAGTAAACAGCTACTTTGACAATCTGGAAGAGAGTAACCAGACTCCTCTGAATACCTTTGTGTCAAAGAGTATACAAATGTTGCTACAAACAACTTAAAAAACTCCTGCGTTGAAAATGTTATATGTCAAAATTTGTGAAATTTTGGTCAGAAGTATCCTAAAAATTATATTAGTAAATGGATTCATTTTTAGATGAGAATAAAACAAAATGAACCAGGCATTGAACTCAAGAAACTGGGAAAAACTTAAGATGGTAAATGTAGAGAGATTAAAAAAGGAAGATTATATATAAGATGTTTCAATATATAATTGAAATTGACTGTTATAGTATTGAGTAGATTAAAAAACTTGGTGCTGGTACATACTAATAAAAATAGAACTCTTAATAAATTGAACAATTTGAATAGACCAGTAACCATAATTGGATGTGATTCCAATTAAAAAAAAACAAACCTCAAGAATATTTTTTAAGGGTTTGTAGAGAGTGTGACCAACTGACTTTAAATGGTTATTTGTAGAATGAATGCTTCAGAAGTATATTACAAGGGCATTTACCCAACAGGTTATTTTAATGTATTCTAAGACTGCTCTAACAAATGGGGCACAATAAAAATTTTAAATCTAACTGAAAGGTAATTAAGAGTTTACCCTATGGTGAAGGTGGTTATGCAGATCAGTGGTAAAAGGGAAGATTAAGTAAATGTCGCGATACCCAGGAAACCATTTGCTGGAAATTGGCTTTCTGTTTTATCTTTTACTGTAAGAGTTCAGATCAGCTAAATAATGATTTAGATAATGATAGAACTGTTGAAATTAAGAAAGAGACAGTATATAAGAAAGTACCACAAACAAAATTTTAAATCTGGGTATAAAATGGTAAATGGTTTAATTGCTTCAAAATAGGCAAATGGTTTAATTGCTTCAAAATAAATAAGGTTTTTTATACCGATTCCATGTTTTTGATGAAAGCACCAGCAGGCAAAAAGTAGATGAAGAACATGGGGAAAAAGATAAATCCAAATGGCCCACTCACATGTAAAATAATACTCTACTGTGTGATTTGGTAGTGACAAACATAGAAATTTCTTATAAGAAATGATTCAAAGTACTATCTAAAAGTTATATACCAATATTATTTATACAAGCAAAAATTCTGGAAAAATAAATATGCCCAGTCATAGTAGAACAGCTTCAGAGACTGGTATAGCTGTTGAGTATACTATTTTGCTACTCTTAAAAATAATGTTTATAGTTGAAATGGAATTGATAAAAAGTTAATATAATGTAGGTGAAGCCAGAAGTAATTATTTTATACCCCTGAATTTTTATAATTGCCTTTTTTGTCTTAGAGTCTTTATATAACAATGGCACCCCACTCCAGTACTCTTGCCTGGAAAATCCCATGGATGGAGGAGACTGGTAGGCTGCAGTCCATGAGGTCGCTGGGAGTCGGACACAACTGAGCGACTTCACTTTCCCTTTTCACTTTCATGCATTGGAGAAGGCAGTGGCAACCCACTCCAGTGTTCTTGCCTGGAGAATCCCAGGGACAGGGGAGCCTAGTGGGCTGCCATCTATGGGGTCGCACAGAGTCGGACACGACTGAAGTGACTTAGCAGCAGCAGCAGCAGTACAATTAGTAAAAAATCAGGAAGTTAATGTTAATATAATATCATTATCTGAGACAATGTATTTAAATTTCAGCGGGTTTGCCACTGATATTCTTTTATAACAAAAGGAAAATTTTCTTTGTCCAGAGTGAATCCAGAATCACTGGTTATATTTAGTTGTCATGTTTCTTTAATCTCCTCTAAATTGTTTTAGTTCCTCAGTTGTACATGAGGTTGACATTTTTGAAGTGTCAGTTATTAATTTTGTAGACCATTCCTCAGTATGATTTTGTCTGATATTTCGTTGTAACTGGATTCTGATTACCCATTTTTATCACAAATGCTACAGCCCCCAGTGTGGTATCCTTTGTTAGTCTGTCACATCTGGATATGGTGTATCTGCTCAATTTTGGTGATGTTACCTCTGATCATTTGATTAAGGTGGTGCCTGCCAGATTTGTTTGCTATAAATTTCTCATTTTTCTCCCGTATGAGCATTTATTAATGAATCTTACTTGAAATAATAATAAATTTTTTTGCCCAAATGATAATTTTTCATTTCTTTTCTACATTAATTTTTAAATTTTTTATTGAAGTTTAATTTACAGTGTTTTTGTTTCAAGTGTATAGCAAAATGATTCATATATATGTATATATATATTTGTATTACAGGTTATTTTGAATATTTTGAGCATAGTTCCTTGTGCTATACAGTATGTCCTTGTAGTTTGCCTTTTTTATGTACAGTAATGTGTATATGTTAGTCCCAAACTTTTAATTTATCCGCCCCCCCACATCTATGCTGTCCTCTTTGGTAACTGTAAGTTTGCTTTCTAGTCTGGGATCTGTTTCTCTTTTGTAAATATGTTCATTTGTGCCATTTTTTAAATTCCATATGTAAGTGATGTCATATGATATTTTTCTTTCTCTAATTTACTTAAAATAATCTCTTGATCCGTCCATGTTGCTTCAAATTGCATTATTTCATTTTTTTTAATGCCTGAGTAATAATTCCTCATTTACTAGTTAGGATTTCCATTCTAAGAGAGATCTTTCCTTCTGTCTCTTTGTTTATATGGTTATGGAATCATGGATTTAAAAGTTTTTCTGTTAATCATTTTGAAGCTCAGTCTGTTCCCTGTTTGGCTAGTTGGAATTCCCCCAAGCTGATCTTCAAGTTCTTATCATTTTTTAAGTACCTTCTTACATTCTTAGATAATAAGATGTACCAGTATCATCTTGTACTTATCTTGCCCCAGTTCTGTAATCAGCCATGTATCCAAGAAGTCCTGTTTTCTTTTAATGGAGAATGATACTTCAAAACAGAGACCTGGGTTTTAAGTATGCTCATTGCTCGTAGAGTGTCACTGCTTGTAGGCCTTCTTGGTCGACAGAGGTAGGAAGCACGCTTATCTGTATATATAACATTATATATTTATTAATTACATGTTAATCACCTTAAGTGTTTGATGAAAGGACTCACAGGAATCAAGGAGTTTATACTTGTGGAACTTGATTATAGGCAGTGGATACAGTACAACCAAGCAGAAGAAGGGCACTCATTGAAAAGGATGTGGAGATTTCAGGCAGTCTTCTTTGTCCTGGTACCACTGAGTCACAGAGGAACTGCTTTGTCTCCAGGTTCAGAATGACTACTTGCTTACATTCTCAAGCACCTTAGTGATGGGAAGTGCAAATTTGGCTTATAGTCAGATCTCTTATTTTAAGCTAGTCCCATGGGCAGTGCATTCTAGTTATGTGACCAATTATTAACTCACAGACTTCACTGAAATAGGTGAATCATAAATTCAATTATTATTACTAAACAATACTGACAGAGTGATGCAATCTCTTTCCAAACAACTCTCAGGCCTGTGGTTATGGAATACCATTTATCTTTATTTCAGTACATTTTGCAGTGTAGGTTAAGAGTCAGTAGCTCTGTAAATAACCATGTGGGCAACCCAGACCAACTGAGATTACTCTCTACTATTCAGTTGATGAACATCATGTATATAATCATCTATGTATGTAACATATCTGTGTTTCTGTATCTGTCATAAAAGCTATGGATTCATGCTGATGACCTCCCATTACAGTTTACTATCACAGGGTTCATTGTAGCTTTAGTGAACCTTTCCATATCTTTAATTCCCTATTCTGACAGAAACCTAGTTCTCATATCAAAATATACATTTTACTTATTGTCATAGTCTTATTAGTGTGTGTGTATATATATATGCACATAAACTAGTATGGAAATTACTAAGAAAGCAAATCTACTAACTAGTGGTGAATATTTATTTAAATTCCTTTATATCTTTAGTCTGAGAATACAGTTACAAAAATTCAGTGTGTTCAAAAATTACTTGGATTTGATTTGTTAATTTTTCATCAGTATTAGCTGTAATATTTCTTTGAAATACAGTTGAGTTCATTTGCTTCCGTTTGTGTACCATCACCAACCCTTACCTTTATTACATAGAAACTTTTTCTGAAAATATGAAATATTAACCTGATTTTGAAGGTCAGAGCTTTACAGAAAGTCATACTCAATAAATACCACCCCTCTAACCTTTCTACCAATTTCCGTATCCTTTATCTTTTCCCACTACGTTGTTTCTTACCCTTTGTTGGTAACCAGTATATCATGATACATATGCATATTCTTATTTCTTTTTTACACAAAGGGTGGGTTTCCTAGTGATTCTCTTCTGTGCTTTGCTCTTTTATTTAACAGTTTATCATGAAAACAAATCTATAGAAGTGCATAGAATTCTTCCTTATTTTTATAGCTGCATAGGATTATTTAATCAATTTGTTACTTAAAGAGAGATAGTTTACATTATTTTGTAATTACAAAGTAGTGCTGCAGTGATTAATTTGTACATACATATTTTCATATCATTGGATGTAGTATCTTCAGGGTAAATTCCTAGATGTGGGATTTCTGGGTCAAAGACGGATGAATGGATGGGTGGATGGTTAGATAGATGGACAGACAGAGAGATTGATATTGCCAAATCATCTCCCTCCCCCAAAGGATTGTACCAGTTTGCACTTTCCCCAGCAGTATATATGAATGTGTCTGCTCTCCTAGAATCTTTCTCAGAGCTTCTCTAATAGAATGAGTTTTCTTAAAAATTTTGCTAATCTGTCAAGAGAGAAATATATCTCAGAATACTTTCCCCAGCAGTAGATGAATGTCTCTGCTCTCCTAGAATCTTTCTCAGAGCTTCTCTAATAGAATGAGTTTTACTTTAAAAATTTTGCTTATCTGTCAAGAGAGAAATGTGTCTCAGAATAGTTTTGTGTTTCTGTAATTATGAGTTAGATTGAACAAATATCATATGACTGCTGGTATATTAATATACTTATTAGTAGATTATGCGTTGATATTTCTGGCCTATTTTTTTCTATAAAGTTTTTTATTTGTTTTGTTCAATTTTTAAGACTTGGTAGTTCATATATGAGGAAAATTAGCACTTTATCTGTGATAAATGTTGCCTATATTTTCTTCTGTTTTTGTTTAAACTGTTCAAAATTTCTAAATCATTATTTAAAGTTAGCAATCTTTTGTTGCCTCTGGGTTTTGAGTCATAGTTCTAAACGTCTACCTCTAACTAGGATGTAGAGAAATTTATCCACATTTTCTTGTTTCTTTTCATTTATTACGTTTGGACTCTTGTTCTCTTTGGAGTTTATTCTGGTATATGTTTTGAGGTGTGGACCTAATTTTATCTTTATCCAAATGTCTAGTTAGTTGTCCTAGCTCACTTTTTATTTATTTATTTATTTATTTTTATTTTCGGCTGCACTGGGTCTCTGTTGCTGCCCGTGGGCTTTCTCTAGTTGTGGCAACCGGGGGCTACACTGTTGCAGCACGTGGGCTCAGTATTCGCGGCTTGTGGGCTCTGGAGCATGGCCTCAACAGCTGTGGGGCACAGGCTTAGTTGCTCTAGGCATGTGGAATCTTCCTGGACAAGAGATTGAACCTGTGTCCCCAGCATTGGCAGGTAGATTCTTATCCACTGTACCACAAGGGAAGTCCCCTGTGCTCTTAAAAAGTCTTTCTTTGATCAAGTGTTTTGAGATGCAGCCTTTCTTATATCAAAAATTCTGTGTGTATATGGATTTATTTCTGGTCTTTCTCTTCTGTCTACTGACATATTTCTCTCCATCTTTCACTGTCACCTCTTTATGTTTTAATGTCTGATAGAAATTAATTCCCCCAACCCCCTAGCTTCTCTTTTTCAGTGTTTTACAGAAATTCTTTCCTGTTTTGTTTCTTCACATGAACTTTAGTATCAGTTTTTATAGCTGCATAAAAAAGCTTCTTGGTATCTTTATTCAAACTGCCTTTAACTCATAGATTGCCTTATGGAGAACTGATATGTTTATGATATTGAGTTGAGTCTAGGTTTTATTTACTTCTGTGTAAGTTTATTCCTAAGTTTTTTTTTTTTACAGTTGTAAAGATTTTTAAATTTCAAGATAATTGTAGATTCACATGCAGTTTTAAAAAAGTAATTCAGAGATAGCACATGAGAATACCCTGGTGGTACAGTGGTTAGGACTCTGTGCTCGCATTGATGGGGGCTTGGGTTCAATTCCTGGTCAGGGAACTAAGATCTCAAAAGCTAGGTGGTAAAGTCAGAACAAAACAAGCATAAACAAACAAAATCAGAGAGCCTATTTGCCCAGTAACCCTAGTGGTAACACCTTAATAATAATGAACTTTCTAGTCCATGAATATCTTTCCATTTATTTTGGTCTTTTAAAAATTTCTCTTGGCAGTGTTTGTGTTTGTAATATAGAGGTCTTCCATGCTTCTGTTAAATTAATTTCTAATTCTTTTTTGATGCTATTATTGATCCAGTTTTAAAATTTTCTACTTTGTTGTGAATATATAAACATATGATTGATTTTTGTATGTTAACCTTATTTCTTATTATCTTGCTAAATTTTTGAAAACATTTTCATTTATTTATTTTTGGCTGCACTGGGTCTTCTGGGCTTTCCCACTGGGCTTTCTCTTGTTGAGGCAAGTGGGGGCCACTCTTTAGTTGCGGCTCATGGGTTTCTTACTGCGATGGCTTCTCTTGTTGCAGAGCTTGGGCTCTAGGGTGCACAGGCTTAGTTGCTCCCTGGCACGTGGAACCTTCCTGGATCAGGGATCAAATTCATGTCCCCTGCACTGACAGGTAGATTCTTAACCACTGGACCACCAGGGAAGTCCTTGCTAAACTTATTAATTCTAGTTGTTTTGTAGATTCTTATGAAATTCTGTGTAAAATCATGTGATCAGCAAAAATATTTTTGCCTTTTCTAATCTTTTTGTGTTCTCTTCTCTTTTCCTTCCCTCACTTCTTCTCCCCTCCTCTCCTTCTCCCTTCTTATCCTTTCCTTCCCGTCTCTTCTCTCTTTTTCCTTTTACCCTCCCTTTCCCAATACTTCAACTTATATGTTAGCTCTACATTTTGGTAGATGCCCTTGAGGAAGTATCCTTCTATTCCTAATTTTTTGAGAAATTATAACATGTATAGGTGTTGAATTTTGTCTTTCCTGCATCTCTTGGAATTATTATATGGTTATTTTCCTTTATTTTGGCCGTTTGGTGAATTGCATTGATTGATTTTCAAATATGAAAACAACCCTGCATTCTTGGACTAAACTCCATTTAGTCATGATGAGTTACTTTTTTTACATGTTTTGGGAATTGATTTGCTATTTTGCTGTGGATGCTTGTTTTCATGAAGGTTCTTATGCCCCTTCTTTTTTCCTTCCCTTCCTCCAGTATCCTTATTGGGTGTGGGTATTACAGTTATGCTGGCCTCATGAAACAAATGGGGAGGTGTTTTCTGAAAGGTTTGTGCAAGATTGATGTTATATCTTCCATGAATATTTGGTAGGATTTTCAAGTAAAAGTATCCGGGCCCTCTCTTTAGAGTTATATGCTGGGTTTTGGTGTACTTATTCTGTCTTATTCTTAAATCCCATAAATGAGATATTATAGCTAATGTATACAAACAGTATTTGAAATCACTTGCTTGGTTACTGTATCCTTGCTTCTCTTTCATTCTGTGTCTCCAATCTTCTAGTTTGTTTTACTGAACTTTTCAATTATAAAATTTCAGACATTTTTAAAGAAATGGCTTATTGATGATAATCCTTGCTTTCATTCAGATGGAAAAGCATTTTGCTCAGCATTCTGTTGTAGGATAGTTTTGTTGGATGTGAATTTTAGTTTGAGGTTATTTTCTTTCAACTTTTTAAGTATAACCAAAGCTTAGGATGTTCTAGCTGCTGTTACTGTTTTTGAGAAGTGTTTTGCGTCTTTGATTGTTCCTATTAAGTGAATTATCTTTTCTGTTTTTGTGATTTTAAAATCTTTCTCTCTTGGACAGAAACACAGTTTTGCTTTAGTATATGTAATTGTGGATTTCTTTTTATTTTTCCTTGATAGGAATAATTTCCCTGTCTATATTCATGTATGTTTTCAGTTTTGGAAAATTGTCAACATTAGCTCTTCAAATATGTGTTCTTCTGTCTGTTACTCTCTTCTGGGTCTCTGGGTGCCCATGTTTAAACCTTATTATTCTTTCATGTTTCTTTTCTTTCAAGTTTTTCTGTCTTCCTGACTTTTATCCTTCATTTTGGGTAATTATTTTAGATTTGTCTTCCAGTTTTCAAATTCTCTTTTTATTTTCCAGATCTAGTATTTGCCCTTTTGTTCATATTTGTCCTCAGATTGTCCTCTTCTTTCCCCCTTTCTACATTGTTCTGTGTTGTTTACCTTTACTTCTCTGAGTTTGGCTTCCTGTTTGGTTGTTAATCTTTTAGTAAAATAGCCTTTTTTTCTTGTGATCCAAACACTGCTTTAAAATGTACTTCTTCTTTAAAAAAAATTATTTATTTTTAGTTGGAGGACAATAGCCATCTACTTGTAGCAGGAGTTCACTCTAGATAAGTGTCTTGTTCATGGTAGTAACTTAGTATTTCTTAATACATTAGCAGTTGTTTTATTCTTATTGGTTAACTTGTATCATCCAAAGATCTCAGTATGTAGCTTATTTCTGTCTCTTAATGTGCTGCACACATAATTGATAGAAACCATTTGTAGAAGAGTTTTCATACCCTTTTAGTTAACATAGTGCTGGGATATATATTTAGGATTATAGACTTTAATAGAGTTCATATACTAGTATATTTCAGATTTGCTTTTGTTGTCTAAATATATATACAAGATTTAGTTATTTTGGTTTTCTAATGTATATATCAAACTATTTAGTATATACATGTTGACTATCCCTTAACCTAATAATAAATACTAATTTAAATATCTATTCTATATAATTAAGCACTATTCCTATTACTCAAAATGTATAGGGCTGCACTATAATTCTGAAAAGTAATTAGTTTCCTTTTGGTAATTGTTTCCTAACAGTTGATGCATATTCAAATTCTTAAAATTCTAAGTTTGGCATTTATAATGGATTCTATCTTCATTAATTTGGAGAGTTGAAAGATGCTTCTCATTTTATTCTTATAAAATGGGCCTATTTTCCTTTTAAAATAAGAATTCGAAAATACGGTCTTAGGAACTACAGGATTTTGCCATTTGTAATTATTTTAATGTGAACTTTTGAAATTAAATATTCAAGCATCTAGATATTCTCCGCAGAAAAAATAGTATGCTTCGTTCAGAATTACAAGTGTCTTTTTCTTGTTATCACCTTAGACAAAGAAACAGCCCTGGTATAACAGCACATTAGCATCAAGACGAAAACGACTCACTGCTCATTTTGAAGACTTAGAGCAATGTTACTTTTCTACAAGGATGTCTCGTATCTCAGGTACATATTCAAGAATTCTTAAAATATCTCAAGTTCATGTTTCATGTCCATGTCTAGCTTCTTATGCTGGATTTATGAAAAGTTCTATTCATAAAGCAAAACTGTCTATTTTCAACATAGTCTAGCACAGCATTTTGGAGGTTCTTAGACATCTTGGATTACTTTGCTCTTCTATAACTATTTTTGTTCTCTTTCTGTATTTGGGAATTTTTAATCTGTATATACTTAGCTGTATAAAGTTAAAAACAAATCAGCCATGAATATGTAGCTAGCAAAAATAAATTCCATTCAGTTGCCTTCTATTTTTCAATGTTTGTTAAGTTCTAAGCACTATCATCTGTGCTAAGAATAAAAAGATGAAAGAACTTGTTTTACTGTCCAGGAGTATTATAAATTTAGTGAAGGGAAGCAACAGGTAATTTGCTAATAGCCTAATAGGTTATTTACCTAATGCTACATGGTCTTATATAAATATGCCAAGGGCATTAAGGGAATAGAGAAGAATAATTGACTAATATAACTGGAGGTGAAAAAGCCATGCCAAGTTGAAAATGGGGAAATGTAAGAGAAAGATTCCTGTAGGGATTTCAGAGAAGTGTATTTCATCAAAGCTAGTATTAATTAACTAAAAAAGGATAATAGAAACATATTCAAAGTAGAGGAAATAACTTACGTGCAGATTTGTATACAGTAGGATAGAATAGTTTTACCGCTGTAGGATAATTTTGTGCCCTTTTTGTTAGTTCTCTGATCTTTAGCCTTTCTTGGTGTCTCTGCTCACCATTGAGGAGGGGACATTTATACCAACCCTGCACAATTTTTGTCTTTTTTTTTTTTATGGTTTGTAGATGATGCACATAAAATACAGTGCTTTGTATAAGATTCTCAATTAGTTGATGTTATTTTTAATACACCTGCTCAAAATGAGCATTACCAAGGAAAGAAATGTATGATATTTTATTAATTGTTAAAAATTTGGCCTTGAATTTCTCTTGAATAAGCATGGTTGTATTATAATCTACACGTTATAGAGAGAGAACCTTTGGACACATTTGCCTCAGGTTTAGAAGTGGACAAAAGCAAAATATATGGATTCAACATGGCGTTTTTCCTGTGAAGGCTAGAAGAAAGCCAAGCTTTGTTTATAAGTGTGTTTGAAATTAATAGTCAGTAGTCAATAGTTTTCATTCAGATGGAAAGTTTTCTGTGTATTGTCTGAGAATTAAGCCTCTTATTAAACTTCTGTAATAATCTATAAACTATAGTATGAAGCTGTAAATGTGAAAGTGGTCTGAGACCTACATTCTGACTGGCAGAGGGTACATGTTAAGCCTTCCAGATTTTATTTGTTGGTATGATGTTGAAATACAACCACAGGTAAATGGCAGACATTAAAAAGAGAGAGATAGTAAAGAGAGATTGGAAAAGGCTAGTGATTCATAATTTTAAGTAACTATAACATAGGCATGCTATGGGATAGTAAAGGTAATCACAAACTAATTTATTTTGGCGATATAGCTTTATAGGAAGATAGACTAGTAAGTTAAAATCAGGAGGAAGATTAATTTAGTTTTATACTTAATAGATATGGTTGTATTGTACTCCACACATGGTTGTCTTAGTTTTTAGGAATCTCGAATTTAACTTATCAAATTTGTACACTGATGACACATATTTGCTGAATATGAAGTTTCTCCTAGTTTTCTTGGCTGTAAAGAAGACCTTGAAACTTCTTTGTAACGGGTACCTAAGAGTTTGATTGTCCTTTTGTCTATGTTCAACTGAGAACCCACTCCCCATCCCCGCTTCTATTTTCATCTTTGAAAATGAGAGATAACTAAGAAATTAATATCTTGAATTCTTAATTGTAATTGGAAAAGAAGCTAAATTATAAAGCATTAGAAGACAGAAAAGAGACACTGAATACACTTTTACAGAATAATCTGTAATTAGAATAGGAGAGGTGATTTGCCAGAAGATATATATGGATGTTGATCAAAAACCAACCAAGCAAACAGAATCCTACCTTTTCACAACCAGATAAGTGAAATCTAATCCCTATGCTTTCAGATACTGAAATAATTGTTTTTTTAAATTTAAATTTATTTATTTTAATTGGAGGCTAATTACTTTACAGTATTGTATTGGTTTTGCCATACATCAACATGAATCCACCACGGGTGTACACGTGTTCCCCATTCTGAACCCACTCTCCCACCTCCCTCCCCATACCATCCCTCTTGGTCATCCCAGTGGACCAGCCCCAAGCATCCTGTATCCTGCATTGAACCATCTTTTTCTAAGGTAGCTGAACTTCTGGCCATCATACCCAATAGTTTAACACCAACTTTCAACAGAAGTTATAAAAAAAAAATTTAAAAACAATTATTTCAATATAATTGGTATGATGGCCAGAAGTTCAGCTACCTTAGAAAAAGATTATAATCTTCTACAGAATATACATTTTTGAATGCTTGTGGATTTTATGTACTTAGAGATTGATGTCAAAAGGTTGAAAGAATAGATTAACATTAAACCAAATTTTAAATGGATATCTAAAGTAACTGTCTTTTTAGTATTATATTAAGTAGCTCACAGTAATAGGGTTGTCTTAATTTAGAAATGGAGAAGGCAGTGGCACCCCACTCCAGTACTCTTGCCTGGAAAATCCCATGGACAGAGGAGCCTGGTAGGCTGCAGTCCATGGGGTCACGAAGAGTCGGACACGACTGAGCGACTTCACTTTCACTTTTCCCTTTCACGCATTGGAGAAGGAAATGGCAACCCACTCCAGAGCTCTTTCCTGGAGAATCCCAGGTACGGGGGAGCCTGGTGGGCTGCCGTCTGTGGGGTCACACGGAGTTGGACACAACTGAAGCGACTTAGCAGCAGCAATTTAGAAAAAGAACCAGTTAGCTATTGTATCCAAACTACTTTGTAGTACAGTTGATATCTTCCCCCCCTGCCGTTTTTTCCCTGTAATAACCTATGTTTTATTTATAATTTGTTGAACTTCCTGAGAATAATTTTTGTCAACTAAGAGCTTCAGCCCAATAACATTTTGATATTGCATGCTAATTAGGTTTGTTCCTTTTACTTTTCCCAGAATGGAAACACTACAAAATTGAACCCTTTTAATGTAGGTCATTAGATGACTGTGTTAAGTTAGCTTTTAAATCTTTAACATTTAAAATATTGCAGACAGAAGCTTAGTTTCCTCAATTATTTTCCTTTATAATAATTGTTAGATAAATTTCTTCATGTCAAGAATTTAAGATAACTGGAAATCTCCAGATAAATAAATTCTTAATTATATATCACATAGTATAGTAAAAGTAAAATAATTCTTTTCGCTTAATGATACTTATAGTGTAATTTCTTTTAGCCTACTGTTATTTTCAGAGAACATTTGAGAAGGAAAATCACAAAACTTTAAAAGGTTGTGTGTGTGTTTATGTATGTATATGTATGTATGTATAAGGAGGAAGTTATGAAAAAAAACATTGTTGTAACAGGCTTATTTCAAGTTTCCATATAGGAGGCTAACTAACGTAATTGTGTGCTTTACTTTTCTTTCTTTGGGAAGGAAAATGCAAGTCCAAACTTTAATCAATTTTAGAAAACAATGTTCTTTATTTATGCTTTTTCGTTGTAGGCCTGTTTCTACATTGGAGAGTAGATTAGCTCTCTTCATTAGAAGAGTAGATTAGATCTTTCATAACCTGACTTTGTGATTTAAATTCTACGTCATTTAATTATGAATAGCTTACTGAAATGGATTTTACTCAAAGTATTTGTAGAGTTCTGTTGGATGGAATTATTGTTTTCCATGTTCCACCAAGATATTTGCATGAACCTATTTTAAATTTGACTTTGAAAATTAAGGATTAATACGTTGCAGTTTTACTCCCATCCCATAATTGGTTTTGAAACACTTCAATGTATTATGTGAACAAATATTTCATTTGCTTTTTATTTAAAAATTCATTTTTTAATCTAAATTGTGTTTTGACTAGTAAACAGGAGCATGATAATGTATCCCTGTAAATATGTTCCTTCAAACTAACAAAACTCTCACTTTCTCCATTGATAAGGGATTTTATTTTAATAAATAATTTAACCTTTCTTGATCATAGGTACTTTTTTTCCTTTGTTTTGCAAGAAATGATTGCTTAAAAAAGAAAGAGAGTTCATAGTATGGTCTTATTGGTGTTCAAAGAGACAGTGTCTTTCAAGAACCACTAAGAAATTTTTATGAAAACTGAAAGATCAGCTAATTAATTTGTGTACATTCAGTTCAGTTCAGTTCAGTCGCTCAGTCGTGTCCAACTCTTTGCGACCCCATGAATTGCAGCACGCCAGGCCTCCCTCACCAACTCCCGGAGTCCACCCAAACTCATGTCCATCGAGTCGGTGATGCCATCCAACCATCTCATCCTCTGTCGTCCCCTTTTCCTCCTGCCCCCAATCCCTCCCAGCATCAGGTTCTTTTCCAATGAGTCAACTTTTTGAATGAGGTGGCCAAAGTATTGGAGTTTCAGTTTCAGCATCAGTCCTTCCAATGAACACCCAGGACTGATCTCCTTTAGGATGGACTTGTTGGATCTCCTTGCAGTCCAAGGGACTCTCAAGAGTCTTCTCCAACACTACAGTTCAAAAGCATCAATTCTTCGGTGCTCAGCCTTCCTCAAGGTCCAACTCTCACATCCATACATGACCACTGGAAAAACCATAGCCTTGACTAGACAGACCTTTGTTGGCAAAGTAATGTCTCTGCTTTTTAATACATTAGTCCTCTCTAAATATGAGTTGTTGTTTATATTTAGAATATAATTGTTAATCTGTGGTTATTGCTCTTTGACTTACGTTGCAGTTCTATTTGTTTATTTTGTTTTCTTCATATAGATGACAGTCGAACTGCAAGCCAGTTGGATGAATTTCAGGAATGCTTGTCCAAGTTCACTCGATATAATTCAGTACGACCTTTGGCTACATTGTCATATGCTAGTGATCTCTATAATGGTTCCAGCATAGTTTCTAGGTAAGTATTGGGCAGCACTCTTTATTATTTTCTTTTGCAGAAGTATCTAGAATTTAATTGAATTTGAGAAGCAGTAGTGTTATGGTTAAGAGCCTATGTTCTGAAATCCAGGTTGCCTGCCAATTTTTCTCTCTGTGGTCTTTGGCGATTTCTGAATCTCTTTAGTCCTTGATTTATCTCTAAAATGGAATGTTTGTTAGTATCCACCTCATAGGGCTGCAGTTTGTTTTCTTATAATTCTTTTGTCTGGTTTTGATAACAAGGTATATTCTTATATATTATAAGCTTATAATTATTATATAAAAATTCTTATATTAAGATATAAGAATTAAGATAAATACAAGGATATAAGAACTCTTAAATTCTTATAAGAATATAGTTCTTATAGTCTTATAATATTATAATTTATCTTATAATTCTTATATAAGCTTATATCCTTATAAGAATATATAAGAATATACATATGTATATATATATATTTCTATTTTTCAGTTTTTTAGAAAAATTTGTAAAGAATTAGTATTATTTCTTCTTTATTTCTTCTTTACATATTTGGTGCAGTTCTCCATTGAAGCTGTCTTGGTCTAGAGTTTTCTATGAGGGAAGATTTTTAAATACAAATCTAATTTTTAAAAGAGATTTAAGGCTAATCAAGTTATCCATTTCTTTTGGATTGAACATTAGTTTGTGCCTTTCAAGAAATTTGTCCATTTCATCTAGGTTGTTTAATTTATTGGCATACTAGTATTCATAGTATTCTTTATTATCCTTTTAATATCTTTATATTCCATAGTGATTTTCCCTTTTTCATCCTTGGTTTTAGAAATTTGTTTCTTTTTTTTTTCCAACCTAATAGTCAGGCTTAGCAATTTTTATCTTCTCAAAGAACCAGCTTCTGGTTTATTGATACTCTCTATTTTTCTGTTCTCTATTTCATTGATTTTCTACTCTTAACTTTATTATTTCCCATTTTCTTCTTTCTTTATGTGTACTTTGCTCTTATCTTTCTAGTCTCTTAAGGTAGAAACTAAAGTGACTGAGTTGAAACATTTCTTCTTTTCTAATATAATTTGTATTGTAAATTTCCCTCTAAGCATTGTATTAAGTACATCCCACAATATTTTGTGTGGTATCTTTTCTTTTTTCCCCAAATTCTTTTATTCTGGGGAAATACACAGGACATAAAATTTACCATCTTAACAAGTGAACTGTTCACTGGTATTAAATACATTCATAATACTGTGCACCTATCATCACTGTCTATCTCCTTGACACTTGACATCTTATAAAACTGAAACTCAGTACCCATTAAACAAATAACTCATTGTTTTTTCTTGCCCCCCAGTCCTGGTAAGCACCATTCTGCTTTCTTTGTCTGTGATTTTGATTACTTCAAGTATGTCATATAAGTGGAATGGTGCAATACATTTCTTTTTGTGACTGGCTTATTTCATTTAGGGTGATGTCATCAGTGTACATCCATCTTACAGAATTCCCTTTTTATAGATGAATATTGTTCTGTTGTATGTGTATGTGTGTGTGTGTATGTATATATATATACACCACACATTTATCTGTCAATGAATGCTTGTGTTGCTTCCATGTTTCAGCTACTGTGAAGATGCTACTATGAACATGGGTGTAAAAATATCTCTTTGAGACCTTGCATGCAGTTCTTTTGTGCATATACTCAGAAATGGAATTGCTGGATCACATGGTAGTTTTATTTTTAATTTTTCGAAGAACTGCCATACTATTTTCTACTGGGGCTATACCACTTAGCTCCACATTCTTGCTAGGACTTGTTTTCTGTTTTTTTGATCATAGCTATTTATTGGGTGTGAGATTAGATTTAATTTGAATTCCCTGATGATTAGTGATGGTCTTTTCATATGCCTACTAGTCATTCTTGCCTGGAAAATCCCGCAGACAGAGGAGCCTGGTAGGCTACAGTCCATGGGGCCGCAAAGAGTCAGATACAACTGAGCAACTTCACTTAACACTTTTCACTTTCACTAGTCATTTGTATATCTTCTTCAAGGAAATGTCTGTTCAAGTGCTTCTTCCATTTTTGAATTGAATTTGTTTTTTTGTTGTTGAGTTTCAGGAATTTCTGATACATTCTGAATTTTTAGAGGATAATTGCTTTCCAGTGTTGTATTGGTTTCTGCTGTAGAGCAGCACAAATCAGGCTAATCCGAATATTAATCCTTTCTCAGATTTGTAAATATTTTCTCTCATTCTGTGAGTTGCCTTTTTACTCTGTTGATATTGTCTGTTGATACTCATAATTTTAACATTTTACAGTCTTATTTGTCATATTTTTTCTTTTGTGTTGCTTGTGCCTGTGGTGGCATACAGGAAATCATTGCCAATCTAAAGTTGTAAAGAGAATTTTTTGGTTTTAGATTTCAGTTTTTGATCCATTTTGAGTTAATTTTTATATATAGTTTTAAGGAAGGATCTAAATTCATTCTTTTGCATGTGAATATCTAGTTTTCTCAGGATCATATGTTGAAAAAATTGTCCTTTCTCCATTGAATGGGCTTGGTACTCTTGTCAAAAATCCTTTGATCATATATGCAAAGGTTTATTTCTATATTCTCTCTTCTGTTCCACTAGTGCATGTCTCTGTTTTGATCTATGTTTTTTGACTCCTATAGACTTGCAGTAAGTTTTGATATCAGGAAGTGTGAGTTCTCTAGCTACTTCAGGTCCTTTGGAAATCCATGTGAATTTTAGGATGGGTTTTTATATATCTGTAAAAAATGTTATTGGGATTTTGATAGGAATTGCATTAAATCTGAGCATCACTTTGGGTAGTACTGACATCATAACAATATTCAACCTTCCTATCCATGAACATGGGATGTGTTTTCATTTATATCTTTTTTCGTTTCTTTCAGCAGTGTTTAGTAGTACTGTTGTACAGTCATCACCTTTGTTAATTGCTAAATATTTTTTTGTTGCTGGTGTTTTTCTTATTAGATTGTTCATTGTAATTGTATCAAAGATATGATATTTTTTATTTTTACTCAGTTCAAAACACATTTGAATTTCAAACTTGATTTTATTTTGACTCATGGATTATTGAGACTTACTCAGTTCAGTTCAGTTCAGTCGCTCAGTTGTGTGCGACTCTTTGCAACCCCATGAACTGCAGCACACCAGGCCTCCCTGTCTATCACCAACTCCTGAAGTTCACTCAAACTCACATCAATCGAGTCGGTGATACCATCCAGCCATCTCATCCTCTGTCGTCCCCTTCTCCTCCTGCCCCCAATCCCTCCCAGCATCAGAGTCTTTTCCAATGAGTCAACTCTTCGCATGAGGTGGCCAAAGTACTAGAGTTTCAGCTTTAGCATCATTCCTTCCAAAGAACACCCAGGGCTGATCTCCTTTAGAATGGACTTGTTGGATCTCCTTGCAGTCCAAGGGACCCTCAAGAGTCTTCTCCAACACCACAGTTCAAAAGCATCAATTCTTCGGCGCTCAGCTTTCTTCACAGTCCAACTCTCGCATCCATACATGACCACTGGAAAAACCATAGCCTTGACTAGACGGACCTTTGTTGGCAAAGTAATGTCTCTGCTTTTCAATATAGGTTGGTCATAACTTTCCTTCCAAGGAGTAAGCATCTTTTGATTTCATGGCTGCAGTCATCATCTGCAGTGATTTTGGAACCCAAAAAATAAAGTCTGACACTGTTTCCCCATCTATTATCCATGAAGTGATGGGACCAGATGCCATGATTTTCGTTTTCTGAATGTTGAGCTTTAAGCCAACTTTTTCACTCTCCTCTTTCACTGTCATCAAGAGGTTTTTCAGCTCCTCTTCACTTTCTGCCATAAGGGTGGTGAGACTTAATAGTTTTCAAATATAGGGTTTTTCTAGTTATCTTTTTGTTATTATATTATTTTTGTTGTCATCATCTTGATGACCATTCTTTAAATTTTTTTCAGCAAAATTTTCTAATATACATAAGATGGGAGAGAATGGAATCCTTTATAACAGTCACCTCCCAGACTCATCAGTGATCCAGATTTTGCTATACCTTCTTTCTTTATACTCTTTATTCTTACTCTCTTGGCTTAAGTATTTTGAAGCAAATGCCAGTTATCTTGTCATTTCAACAATACAGTCCTAAGAATATCTGTGTCTTAAAATATGGACATTATATAACTACAGGGCTGTATTTCATCTAACACAATTAGCAGTAGCCCCTTGGAAGTATCAAATTGCTAGTGTATGTTCAAATTTTCTTGATAGAATAGACAAGACTTAAAAAAGATATTTTTGATTCAGTTCAGGAATTTGATAAGTTTTAACTTTTTAGAAATTAGTAAAACTACATGTGCTTTTTCATTTACATGACTAAGATTTTTATTTATGTAATGAATATTCATCTTGAAATTCAGGCCAATAGCTAAAAAGATGATTACATTAAATCTTACTGTATTCAAGCTTGTTTAACTTAGTAACAAATAAGACAAAAATCATACATTTATTTATTTTTCTATAGGTTGAAAATAGAAGCATTCCTTTTCATGCCCTGGAATGATTAAAGTTTAAAAATGTAGAAGTTTGTGGGTTTTGCTTAACTAATTAATTAAAGTAGTAATTAACCTATTTAACAAAAATTCATTGACCACCTAGTATAGGCGAGGCTAGGCATATAGCCATGAACAGGTCAGCTTTGATGCTTGGATTCAGGAGAACTCTCAGTTTTATTTCAGTGCTTTTATACAATAAATCATATTGACCTGCTGTGTATACATTTACCTATAATTATATGGCTCTACCCAACTGAAATGTAATGCAGGTTAGAAATCTGTTGTAATATTGATTAGTGTCCCAGACCATCGTGAATTCATCCTGAATTATATTTTCTTCTCCATTTAAAAATGAACAAAAAACCAAAAACAAAATAAAAATTTCCTTCTTAACTTCATATTACAAAAGCAGCATTTCTAGTTAGAAAATGTAGGATTGGTTATTCAATTCTGCATGCATGCATGCTAAATCGCTTTGGTTGTGTCCAACTCTTTGCGACCTTATGGATTATATAGCCCGTCAGGCTTCTCTGTCCATGGGATTCTCCAGGCAAGAATGCTGGAGTGGGTTGCCATGCCTTCCTCCAGGGCATCTTGGGCATCTTCCCGACCCCGGGATTGAACCTGCATAGGTATTCAAAAAAGAATAAAAGCTGTTCTTTCCTGAAAGCCATTTTAGCTTGATTTAATGTAATTCTGTTTTTTAAAAAATAAGTAAACCTTGATCATAGAAAGACACTTATATAGAATGCTGTGTTTTCTGAGGCAGACATTTACATAGGAAAATTTAAGATTTCAGTTTGGAAATATCTCACTTACTAAAAGTGAGATTAGTTGTATCAGAATATTTCAAGCAAAATATTTCAAGCAAAAAGCTTAAAGCTGCTTTTAAGTGTTTCATCTTGCATGTAAACATCCATTTTTTTCTCATATTTACATTGAATTAATTTTCTGAAGGAAAAATTTCCAATTTCAAAAGTGCATAAGGCAGAACTGATAAAGACTATAAAACAGTCCATACAAGAAACATATAATCCATACAAAGAAACATACAATCCATAGTATCAAGGGATTTTGAAACTTTCACAACACTGGTAGTTTTTGTTTTTTTCTAGTTTCTCACATTCAAACACATCATTGATAAGATTCATTCTGATAACAGATTCATTTTAAAAGCTTTCAGTTCCTTGCTAATTAGGACATTTAATGAATTTCTTTGGGAAAGAGAGGTGAGACATGTTAGAGATGACGAATAATGTTAATTTGGTACATTAATTCATTGCATTACAGAAGAAATTATTCTTTCTGTAAAATTACATGAAATGCGTCCAGTGTTTGGTCATTTATTGCAGTGAGAATCTCATTGAGAATAAAAGCTGAACCAAAACTTTTGCTTTTAAAATTTGTCGTCCTTTGCTTATGGATCACATTGGGTTATTTAAAGTAACACCATGTTCATTAGTCCAGAAGGTGGCAGCATTTGTTTACTTTGACAATATCTCAACTATTAGACAATGGACAAGGTATGGAAATTAGTGACTTATAAGTGAAGTTCATTCTCATGAATACTAGATAGTCCTCGGTTACCATCAACAGTTAATATAAAGGACAGAGAACTTTTCTGACACACAGCAATAATGGTACATTTTGCATTTTTTCTTAAATTAGGTATTCAGCGGCCCCGAGAGAGAAATGCTTTGATGCTGCATTGTTTAAACTTACTGAATACTTGGTGGCGGTGGCTCTTTGTTGAATTCGTGGTTTGAATTATGCATACCTAGATTGTTTTGGTTAAAATTGTTATATTCTCCATCTGTAGTTTAGAGATTATTTTAACATTTTTGTTTATATTTTCTCAAATTCTTGAAATAGAATTACATGAGGCATTAGTAAATTCATAAGAAAATGGTTATATATTGTGGCATTTTTTTGTTGCTGGCGATGTAGTGTTTGATTACTTTTCTTCAGACACCATTATAGTATTTTACATGACATTGTAAGTGTTTCACTAATTCTTTTAATCTTTATATCAGCCCTCTGGAGTAAGGCATTGTCATTAATCTCATTCTACACTGGAGGAATTGAGATAGAAATTTTCTAACTTGTCCAAGGTCAACACAGTGCTACGAAATGACGGAACTAAGATTTGAACTAAGACGTTCGGGGCCCTCGGTTCTGCTGTTCTAGTGTCCCTTCAAGACCTGCTGAAACCTTGGGCAAGTTTCTGAAAGCGCTTTACTTTTGAGACAGCCAAAAGAAGTAGTTCTTGTGAGCTTCTGATACTTTGTATCCCAATTACATCTAACTTGGCTTTAATAATGAAAATTTATTTTTAATTTAATGTAGATATGATGTTCCAATGTCACTTTTGCCCTAGTTTGAAAATATTCAAATTAAATACTTATTTTTTTTTGTAGTAGCCAGTTATAAGGATTGCTTTAACTTCTGTTTTTAATGACAGTCAGTGCTGATCCAGATTTAAGATACCTTTTAATATATTCTTTATTGCAGAATACTGTGAGTTTTAAATTTGTGCTTAAAAATAGGTTGTCTCCAGGTAATTAGTGACTTGTTTCCTGGGGAAGAAGTATGATTTTTAGGGTTGCTTATGCATTCCTCTGTTTTTCAGACCATATTTCTGTTACTGTCTTAAGAGTTAGTGGGCCATCTGGGGTTGGTGAGAAATGAGAGGAGTGGAAATGCAGAGCAAAGGATTTTTTTTTTTTTCCTTCAGAATTTGGCCCAGGGCCAGTTTTTTGAAGCAGTAATTTAAAACATTGTATTCTAGGCTAGAAGCTTCATCAGGGAAGGGATCTTATCTGCCTTATTCCCTGCTGCATCTCCGTGTCTGGCACATGGTAGGTACTCATTAGTAAATAGTTGTTGAATGAATGCATGCATGAATGGAAAACTGTCTGCAGGCCCTAGAAGGGCTCAGAGCAGGCAAGGATCCAGCCGTTGTCAACCTTCACCTGCTTTTATATATTTGCTTGCTGATAAGTATTCCTTTGAATAAAGTATCTCTAGGCTAAAAAAGAAGTCTTTAAATCACCAATGACACTTGACAGAAAAATAAGTTAATGTTAACAACTTAAAATAGAGACATCCAAGCTTGTCAGCAAGTGTTAATGAGTTTTAGTTCTGTGATAATTCAAGACACAGTCTAAAGACGAAATAAGGAACAGTCTACATTTAAGCTTTAGAAATTGCTACATACCCTCCCTACCCCATAAGCCTCTGTCCTAACTTTTTCCTCTTCATCTCAATTCCTCTTGGTTTTCCTGTTTATTTTCTTTTGCCCTTGCTTAGGCTGAGGCTTGTCAATAGTACAGTGAAGCAATACACTCAAATCATTTTATGCTTACTACCATAAAGTATTGATTAGGCTAGCATTTGAGATTTTAATAGACTAGTGAAACTTTGTCACTAATCAACAAAAAGCCAGCAACAAAGAATCCTACCTTCTATTCATGATAAAATTACTTACCTGGAAAAGACTAGATAGAGTTTGTTAAACTAATGACTGTTTTCAAATTATCAAAGTAGATAAGGAATTAGAATGATTCTGTTTGGTACCAAGAGACAAAAGTAGGACTAATGGCCAGAAAGTGAAAGTGAAAGTGTTAGTCATTCGGTCCTGACTCTTTGCGACCCAGTGCGCTATAACCCACTGGAAGCCACATTTTAGTCATTTTAATATTAATACAGGGAAGATTTGCTCTTCTGAATTTTTTAAAAACTAAGCTCTAGGTTTTTTTTTTTTTTAATCTAGAAAATTTTTCTACAATCCTTAGATCAGTCATACATATTTATCTGTATTTTTTATGGTATTGTTTTTGTTTTACTTTTAATTGTATGTATTTATAACAAATACTGTCATGTTGAGAGTACAGATAAGAGTGATATACAACATAGTGGCAAACTTATAAGCAAATATATAGAATAAAGTGTAGTAAATGCTAGGAAAGCTTTACTGGGTACAGTATGGAGAATGGATTTGAAAGAAGCAAGAGTCGGAAGTAGGGAGATCTAATATGTAGATAGTTGTTGAAATTGGCCAGGCATAATACATGATGCTTGCTTATGTGGGTGAGGTCAGTGAGGCTTGGGTGAAGAAGTGTTTTAAAAATATGTGGGCCCTAGGGTAGACAGAACTTGATGATTGATGGATGATGTTGTCTTTGAAGCAGAGGATGATAACTTCCAGGTTTTAGGCTTCAGTAGCTGGGCAGAAAAATTTGGGTGCATTTACAGAGACAGGGATCCTGGAAGAAGGGTAGGTTTAAAGGTAATGAGGCACGTGGGATCTTATGCTTAGGCTCTATTATACAGAGACGAGATCCGTGAATATGGGGATTTGTACAGTTGGTAATTGTGGTTGTAAACTCGTAGAGCTCCGACATTTAAAGCTCAGGTAGACGAAGAGGAACCAGTAAAGCAGATCAAGGAGATTTTTAGGTGAAAACAAAAACTAAGAGAGGTTATTGCCATGCAAACTAATGAATGAGGAACGGTGAGATAATTTGTAGGATTAGATCATGTGCAGGATTGCATCCAAAGCAAAGTGAGACTTTGCCTTCATTTAAAGGGAGGACACTTCCTCCATAATAGTAGGGAAAGAAGAGAATGGGTTCAAAGACAGGTATGCTTGTGTATTTAGTGACAAGGAGAGAAAAAGAGTTCTTCTCTTAAGAGTTTATATTTTTTCCATGTCATCTCAGAGTGACACATTGAAAGGGTGGTTAGCGTATATGTTTGGCTGTAAAAGAAAAAGATATTATATGACTAAAATGATTAAATTTATGGACCATGGAACTTAAAAGGCATACTGAGGGAAATAAAGATAGGCAAGGTGTTGAGAAAGAGGCAGAGTGGTGGAATCAGCTGTATGGAGGCTGAAAATAAAGGATTGTGAGAATAGACAGCAAGTCAGGGAGTGTTGGTATGGAGATTGTGGTTGAGAATTATTTGCATTTTTGGCAGGAAATTCTTTTTCATCTCTGTGCTCGTAACACTGGGTAATTTGCCTGATATCTAATGGGCTGTCCTGTTTGTTGACCCAATCGTAGAATAAACTAAAATGCAAGGTAAAAAGTAAATAATAAATGCTTGTAGGAATCTGATAAAATGCTAAAGATGAAGTTCACTTTAGGCTGAACTTCAAGTTCCTGAAGGTATTGGAGGTGGTTCTTTTAATTTTTTTCTTCTGAATTTCTGTAGATTATTCTTTCTCTACTTGGTCTTTAAGATAGGAAGTGACATTAATATACTTCTATTTTCTTCACTGTGTTCAAAATCCTCTCTTTTGTAATGTGTTGCTGCAGTCTGCGATGGAAATGGTAATTGTTGAAGTCTGGTTGTCATTGTACTTGCTTAAGTTTAGGGGGAAAATAAAGCTTGGTTTGCAGCTTCTCCAGATAGGTTCAGTGATAGCAGCAAGAAGTGATAGCTACCTAGCTTGACAAGGGGAAGAAACGATGAAACTGCAAATAGGAGCTAAAAAGTAAAGCAGGTTGTTTTCTATTTAATATGAGGTTACGTGGTTTGCCATATGAGAGATCACTGAGGTGTAATAGAATGTGGTAGCTAATGTCATCAGGGCTGTTCACCTTACTATGCTCAGTGTGTTCGTATAAAGATAGTAAGGAGTATATTATATTTGATAGATTGTATTCATAAAGGATCAAAAGTTGGTTCTAAAATTTATTTAACTAATGTTTATTGGGCACGTACTCTGACTTAGAGCAATAGACTGGTATGTCCAGATAATACTATTCTGTTATCTTTTAAAAATAATTTTAAATATACATACTGCCATTCGCATAAGTGTAATATGAAATTTCATATTTCTTTGTAATTGCTTTAAAAATTTTAGTCTCAAGCTTTGATTTTATTGATTTTATTTATATAAAAGAAGATGTTATGATTAAGAAAAATACGGACTTTCATGCTTAGTACAGGAAGCAGCCAACTATGACCCATGGAACTCACATTTGGTCCTTCACCTATTTTCTTTTTTAACTTTTTATTTTGTATTGGGGAATAGCCAATCAACAATACTGTGATAATTTTAGGTGCACATCAAAGGGACTCAGCCATACATACATGTATCCATTCTTCTGCAAACTCCCCTTCCATCCATTCTGCCTCATAACGTCGGGCAGAGTTTCCTTTCACAGTTTCTGTAGAAACTTCCAATGGGAAGTTTCCTTCCCATGGCAAGGCAAAGGTCCTTGTAGGTAGGTCCTTGTTGGTTATCCATTTTAGATATAGCAGTGGCCATCATCTATTTTTGAATGACCCAGGAACTAAGCATGGTGTTTATATTTTTAATTGGTTGAAAAAAACAAAAGGAAAATAATAACATAGTGATGTACAGTAACATGACGTAGAATAATGACATAAAAATTATATGACATTTAAATTCAGTGTCCATAAGTAGGTTTAATTGGAACACAGTCTTGCTCATTCCTTTCCATATTGTCTCTGGCTGATTTTGAACTGCAGCAGCAGAGTTGAGTAGTTTGAAGAGAGACCCACACAGCTTCTCTGACCCTTTTACAGAACAGTTTTGCTGACTCTTGAACTAGTGGGTTTGCTTAGGCTCTAAAGATGTACTACTCCACTTTATTAAAGCTCTGTCATCTTTTGGGGGCCTTAGTGTCTATGAAAGAAAAGGGGGTTTGTGTCAAGATTTTCTGATCTACTACTGGTGACTGGCTGACTATTTTATATGCTTCATCGTTACTTAACCTAAATGACCTATCACTCAGCCTGTAAGCACTCCATCATTGGTTGAGGGATAACTATAGTTTTTCAGTTCAGTTCAGTCGCTCAGTTGTGTCCGACTCTTTGCGACCCCATGACCCACAGCACACCAGGCCTCCCTGTCCATCACCAACTCCTGGAGTCCACCCAAACCCACGTCCATCGAGTCGGTGATGCCATCCAACCATCTCATTCTCTGTTGTCCCCTTCTCCTCCCGCCTTCAATCTTTCCCAGCATCAGGGTCTTTTCAAATGAGTCAGCGCTTCGCATCAGGTGGCCAAAGTATTGGAGCTTCAGCTTCAACATCAGCCCTTCCAATGAACACCCAGGACTGATCTCCTTTAGAATGGACTGGTTGGATCTCCCTGCAGTCCAAGGGACTCTCAAGAGTCTTCTCCAACACCACAGTTCAAAAGCATCAATTCTTCGGTGCTCAGCTTTGTTTATAGTCCAACTCTCACATCCATACATGACCACTGGAAAGACCATAGCCTTGGCTAGACGGACCTTTATTGGCAAAGTAATGTCTCTGCTTTTTAATATGCTATCTAGGTTGGTCATAATTTTCCTTCCAAGGAGTAAGCATCTTTTAATTTCATTGCTGCAGTTGCCATCTGCAGTGATTTTGGAGCCCAGAAAAATAAAATCAGCCACTGTTTCCACTGTTTCCCCATCTATCTGCCATGAAGTGATCGGACCGGATGCCATGATCTTAGTTTTCTGAATGTTGAGCTTTAAGCCAACTTTTTCACTCTCCTTGTTCACTTTCAAGAGGCTCTTTAGTTCCTCTTCACTTTCTGCCATAAGGGTGGTGTCATCTGCATATCTAAGGTTATTGATATTTCTCCCAGCGATCTTGATTCCAGCTTGTGCTTCTTCCAGCCCAGCATTTCTCATGATGTACTCTGCATATAAGTTAAATAAGCAGGGTGACAATATACAGCCTTGATGTACTCCTTTTCCTATTTGGAACCTGTCTGTTCCATATCCAGTTCTAACTGTTGCTTCCTCACCGGTTTTTAGTAGTCTTATAATAACCAATTCTAACTGGTTCAGCAGCAGGTTTCCTGTTTGTGTCTTTTAAAAATTATTTATTGAGTGGAGCTGGAAAATGCCCTGAAATAAGACACAGGCCTGCGCTCTGACTAGCTGTATCACACTCGGCTTTACACGGCTGCTTTCCCACTGCTGGTAGTAGTTGTCTCTCTCTCCCCCTTTCCTCTCCCACATGCATAGGTAATTTTTGTTGATAGCACTTGAAGTTATAAAACATTGTTCTTTGATCCATCCTTGAGAGGACTAAATTTGTTGTTCTATTATTTACATAATTTAAGTTTAATATATGTAGGATCACAAACTGGGTAGTTTTAAAAATCACCTTTGTTGAAGTACAATTAAAGTGTTTAATTTTGGCAGTTGTATAAACCACAATCTAAATAGAGAACATTTCAAAAAAATAAATAAATAAATAAATAGAGAACATTTCAAAAGATTTTATTTACTGCCACTTTGCTTTTAATTCTCCAGACTCCTGTCCCAGGCCACTGGCTCTCTGCTTTCTGTCATCATAGAGTAGTTTAGTCATTCTGGAGTTTATTATAAATAGAACCATGCAGAATGTACTCCTTTGTGTCTAGCTTGTTTAGCTCAGCATGTTTTGAGATTCATCCATGTTTTCTGCATCAGTTGTTAGTTAGTTAATTATTTAGCAGTATTCCATTTAATGAATATTCCACAGTTGGTTTATCCTTCATGTGTTGATGGACATCTGAGTTCTTTCTAATTTTTGACTATTATGAATAAAGCTCCTATGAATATTCACATACTAGTTATTTGGATATCATTTTCATATTTATTTCTCTGGGGTAAATACCTGGGATTGAAATTGCTGGGTTGTATGATTAGTTTGTGCTTAACATTTTAAGAAACTGCCAAACTATTTTCCAAAGTGATTGAGTTATTTTAACATTCCAGTCAGCAGTGTAGGAAAGTTCCATTTGTCTCAAACCCTCAATAACTCTTGGCATTGTCAGTCTTTTGATTTGTGGATATATAGATATTTGCTTGTTTTATTATGTGTTTCCCTTGTGACTAATGCTTTTGAATGTGCATATTGACCATTTTGTGTATCTTTTATGAAGCACCTATTCAAATTTTTTGCCCATTTTTTAAAAATCAGCCTTTACTATCACTGAGTAGTGAGAATTTTTTATGTACTAGGAATATGTCTTGGTAGTATTTTCTCCCAGTCTGTGATTTGCCTTTTAATTAATGCTGTCTTTCAAATAACATAAGTATTTAATTTTTATGAATTCCAGTTAGTTTTTTTAAATGATTTAGGCTCTTTCCTTTAGAAATGTTTGCCTGTCCCAAAGTATGAAGATTTTTATCCCCTGTTTTCTTCTATAATTTTAATAGTTTTAGCTTTTATGTATAAATCTGTAATCCATTTCAAGTTAATTTTTGTTTAGATTTTGAAGTAAAAGTTAAAATCAGTTTTTCCCCCAGTATGGATATCCACTTATTCCAAGCATTATTTGTTTAAAAGGTGAACCTTTCCCATTGGCTTCTGTCTTTAGAACCAATTGAGCAAGTATTTATAAATGTGCTTCTTGACTCTCTTTTCTGTTGCGTTAATCTGTATGTCTGCTCTTTGACTGGTTCTACACTCTTCTTGATTATTTTTTGTAGTTTCATAATAAGCCTTCAAATCAGGTAATGTAAATCCTACAACTTTGATACACTTTTTCATAGTTGTTTGTTATTCTAAATTCTTTGCATTTCTGTAAAAATTTTAGAACAAGAACTGTCTCTCTTTTTCTTCCCTCTCCCCGACCCCCCAACATTCTGTGTGTGGCTCCTCTATCCATATAATTGTCCAGGCAGTAATACTGGAGTGGGTAGCCATTCCTTTCTCCGGGGATCTTCCTAACCCAAGGATTGAACCCAGGTCTCCCACATTGCAGGCAGATTCTTTACCATCTGAGCCACCAGGGAAGCACCCCGTTTCCCAAACAGTTCTCAACATCAGAACCAACTGGCAAAAATACCCAAATAGCATGAGCACTCACAAACAGTATTCAGCTGCACTCAGAACCCATTGGCAAAATGCCCATATAACACTAGCCACTCACAAATGGGAAAGTTGCCTATATGCACACCGGTGGACTTACCCAGTCTTGGAGCTCATCGGTTCATCCCAAATGCAAGTTTCCATCCCGCCAAGAAAAAGCGTAAGTTGGCAGCCAGTGCTGAGCAGGGGAGAAACAGGAAGGATCCTCAGATGGTTTTGGCAGCTGCTAGGAATGTCCCCAAATCCCCTGCCTGCAGCTAGCTAGCCATAAGCAGCAGGCTAATACACTATCATAGCCACAGCTCTCCTTTGGAAGACCTGGAAAATTCCATGGACGGAGGAGCCTGGTAGGCTGCAGTCCATGAGGTCGCTAAGAGTTGGACACGACTGAGCGTCTTAGTCGTGGATTGGAGATGGAAATGGCAACCCACTCCAGTATTCTTGCCTGGAGAATCCCAGGGACAGAGGAGCCTGGTAGGAGGCTGTCTATGGGGTCGAACAGAGTTGGACACGACTGAAGTGATTTAGCAGCAGCAGTAGGAATGTCCCCAAATCCCCTGCCTACGGCTAGCTAGCCATAAGCAGCAGGCTAATACACTATCATAGCCACAGCTCTCTCCTGGAAGACCCAGGAGAGCCAGCCAGGAGACCCAGCAGTGGCCAGCCCCATGTTGGGTGCCGAATCTGTTACCAAAAGGTATGCATGGGAGGTCCACCAGCTTGCTGCTCAGAAGCTAATAAGCAGGCCAGGTTGGGGGAAAGGAAGGTTTGCTTTATTTCAGATGCTGGCAACTGAGGGGGAGGGTGGTGGACATCTGTCCAAAGGCAGGCTGACTCCCCCCACCTCCCTTTAATTGAAAGGATTAATCTAATAAAAGTCACATTTTCTTTAATTGAAAGGATTAATCTAATAAAAGTCACATTTCATAAACATTTTCTCTTAGTTTTTTCTCAGTAGTTTTGTCCACTTGTTTCTGTAAGAAATATGAGGTAGATTTCTGATTTATTGAAGTCTATCTGGCTAACTTATTTTGGGAACATACTTTCATATATTTTATATGTGAAAATTTTCCTAGATTATACATTTTCACTTTAGATTACCCGTCTGTAGTGTTGAAGGCAATGGCGCCCCACTCCAGTACTCTTGCCTGGAGAATCTCATGGACAGAGGAGCCTGGTGGGCTGCAGTCCATGGGGTTGCAAAGAGTCAGACACGACTGATCGACTTCACTTTCACTTTTCACTTTCATGCATTGGAGAAGGAAATGGCAACCCACTCCAGTGTTCTTGCCTGGAGAATCCCAGGGACGGTGGGGCCTGGTGGGCTGCCGTCTATGGGGTTGCACAGAGTCGGACATGACTGAAGCGACTTAGCAGTAGCAGCAGCAGTGTTGAATAGTTTCTTTGTATGATACTTGTGTTGTTTTCTGATGAAGCATCACAGCATTAATAAAATTAATGATTTAATATTGTATTCTTATTGGTTGCTTGTAAATGCTACCTGAGGATACTAAACAGTTAGATAGATGTATCTTCTACTTCAATTTCAAAAGTAAAGAATTGAAACTTTTTCTTTGCCTATGGTTCCCTCCACTTGCCTAAATACAGACACATTCCAAAGAGGACACAGTATCATAGTAACTTTTGGAACAAAAAGATATTTCGCTTTTTAACTCTTGGTGTTTTTTCTCTAGTAGATGTTTTTATACTATCTTTCTGTTAATCTTTGTTTCAGAAGTTATTCTTAGTTTTCCAAAGTTCTCTAATAAACACCATCTATTATAAGATATTGTTATATTGTACATAGAAAGGTGTTTTAAGATAGATGAAGAATCTACAACTAAGTTAATTTAAGTGAGTATAAATTATAACTTGCTATAGACTTAAATGAGAAAAATTTGATAATCGGTACATTGATCTTAAAGGGCCTCCGGTTGTGTCTTTAATTTTAAATACTTTGAATAGAAAGGTATTTTTGTGTTCATTCATGTCAGACTCTTTGCAACCCCATGGACTGTAACCTGCCAGCCTCCTCTGTCCATGGAATTTTCTAGGCAGGAATACTGGAGTGAGTTGCCATTTCCTACTCTAGGGAATGACCCAGGAATCAAACTGGGTTTGATCGAATCTCCTGACCCAGGAATCAAACTTGCATCTCCTGCATTAGCAGGCAGATTCTCTACAGCTGTGCCACCTGGGAAGCCCAGAAAGATGTTATCACAGTGTGAAACACTTGGCATTCACACAAGTGTTACAGAATATGTGTCAGATAGTATACATATTTGTCCTAGCTATTCTGTGATAGCCAGAGGGAACAGAAAATGAAAATTTTTTAAAGTAGTTGTTTTAAAGCAACATCTTATAGCTTTGTGGAATTAAAACCCAAAAAAGCCGGTTAATATAAATAATCATACAAATATACACACAGAATTTAAATGTGGCTTCACTTTAGTGTCTGTAGAATCAAGTTTATCCATTCATTCAAGACAAGGGTCAGTAAATTAAGACCTGCAAGCCAGTTCTGACTCATTGTCTAATTTTGTACATCAAAAAGCTAAGAATAGTCTTTATATTTTTAAAAAGAAAATATAAAAAATATAAATAAATAATATTGAAAAAATATAAAGAATAACATTTTATGACAAAAATTATATGAAATTCAAAGTTCAACATCCACAAATAAACTTCAACTGAACATTGATGCTATTTTGAAGTAAAAGTAATAGTTATTACAACCTATATACACATTAAAAAATTATAGTGCCCTAGCTGTAATATGAGAGAAATAAAAGGAAAACAATTTTAAATGTAATGTATATTTTAGTATGTAAATTATTTGATATGGCTGCATTAGGTGATATAATGAAGTAGTCAGATACTTGAACCTACTTATAATGAATAAGTAGAGCAGTCAGAAATGCCATGGCTAGTTTGTCTTTATATGTATAATGAGATTCATTTCTATGCTCAGATAATTATTTGTAGGTTTTTTACTTGCACAGAAATGAGTGGTAAAAATATCTTTGAATGTATAAAGTAAATTTTAAGATAATCAATGTAATCAATAGACTAGGAAGAAGAAAGGCAAAAGCAATTTTGTTCTTTGCTCAGATTAGAGACTTAATGAGTTCAGTCGCTCAGTCGTGTCCAGCTCTTTGCGATCCAATGAATTGCAGCACGCCAGGCCTCCCGGTCCATCACCAACTCCCGGAGTTCACACAAACTCAGATCCATCGAGTTGGTGATGCCATCCAGCCATCTCATCCTCTGTCGTCCCCTTCTCCTCTTGCCCCCAATCCCTCCCAGCATCAGAGTCTTTTCCAATGAGTTAACTCTTCGCATGAGGTGGTTGAAGTATTGGAGTTTCAGCTTTAGCATAAGTCCTTCCAAAGAACACCCAGGACTAATCTCTTTTAGAATGGACTGGTTGAATCTCCTTGCAGTCCAAGGGACCCTCAAGAGTCTTCTCCAACACCACAGTTCAAAAGCATCAATTCTTTGGCACTCAGCCCTCTTTATAGTCCAATTCTCACATCCATACATGACCACTGGAAAAACCGTAGCCTTGACTAGATGGACCTTTGTTGGCAAAGGAATGTCTCTGCTTTTTAATATGCTCTCTAGATTGGTCATAACTTTCATTCCAAGGAGTAAGCATCTTTTAATTTCATGGCTGCAGTCACCATCTGCAGTGATTTTGGAGCCCCCAAAAATAAAGTCTGACACTGTTTCCACTGTTTTCCCATCTATTTCCCATGAAGTGATGAGACCAGATGCCATGATCTTCATTTTCTGAATGTTGAGCTTTAAGCCAACCTTTTCACTCTCCTCTTTCACTTTCATCAAGAGGCTCTTTAGTTCCTCTTCACTTTCTGCCATAAGGGTGGTGTCATCTGCATATCTGAGGTTATTGATATTTCTCCCGGCAATCTTGATTCCAGCTTGTGCTTCTTCCAGACCAGTGTTTCTCATGATGTACTCTACATATAAGTTAAATAAGCAGGGTGACAATATACAGCCTTGATGTACTCCTTTCCCAGTTTGGAACCAGTCTGTTGTTCCATGTCCAGTTCTAACTGTTGCTTCCTGACCTGCATATAGGTTTCTCAAGAGGCAGGTCAGGTGGTCTGGTATTCCCATCTCTTTCAGAATTTTCCGCAGTTTATTGTGATCCACACAGTCAAAGGCTTTGGCGTAGTCAATAAAGCAGAAATAGATGTTTTTTCTGGAACTCTCTTCCTTTCCCATGATCCAGTGGATGTTGGCAATTTGATCTCTGGTTCCTCTGCCTTTTCTAAAACCAGCTTGAATATCTGAAAGTTCACAGTTCACATATTGCTGAAGCCTGGCTGGGAGAATTTTGAGCATTACTTTACTAGCATGTGAGATGAGTGCAATTGTGTGGTAGTTTGAACATTCTTTGGCATTGCCTTTCTTTGGAGTTGGAATGAAAACTGACCTTTTGCAGTCCTGTGGCCACTGCTGAGTTTTCCAAATGTGCTGCCATATTGGGTGCAACACTTTCACAGCATCATCTTTCAGGATTTGGAATAGCTCAACTGGAATTCCATCACCTTCACTAGCTTTGTTTGTAGTGATGCTTTCCAAGGCCCACTTGACTTCACATTCCAGGATGTCTGGCTCTAGGTGAGTGATCACACCATTGTGATTATCTGGGTCATGAAGATCTTTTTTGTACAGTTCTTCTGTGTATTCTTGTCGCCTCTTCTTAATATCTTCTGCTTCTGTTAGGTCCATACCATTTCTGTCCTTTATCGAGCCCATCTTTGCATGAAATGTTTCCTTGGTATTTCTAATTCTCTTGAAGAGATCTCTAGTCTTTCCCATTCTGTTGTTTTCCTCTAGAGACTTAATAGATGCATTCAATCCTTTCTTTCTTTCTATGGTAACTCTTAAAGTAATAAAAATAGACACTAGACAGAAATACTACAGTTCTCATTTATGAAACTAGCACATAGAAAGCAGAAAGAAATCAAATAGTGAAAAATATTTTTAATTAAAAATGCGGTTAAAAATACATACCACAACATAAAAGAGAATTGAAAGCAAATGTGTCCTTGATAAATAACTGTAAATAGGCTAAACCTCCCATCAAAAGGGAGATATTTTCACATTAGATCACAGTATGAAGCATAAATTTGTTCTGTATGTAAGAGTTCTAAAAACTTGGAGCTGTAAATGTTGAAAATAAGGTTTAATTCAGGCTAGATGCATTAAATTTCATTTTCTCTTCATATTTCCTCCTGCCCTGGCACTTCATAATGATGAGGGTTCAGTCCATGATGAAGTTTAAGTAGTTATCAATATCATTATACATTGGAAAATTCCTTAGTTAGCTGTAAGACAAAATAAAAACACAAGTTGTATGACACTTTAAATTAGATCAGATCTCAGTTCATGACAGACTTCATCAAGAGGCTCTTTAGTTCCTCTTCATTTTCTGTACTTCTAATAAATGTGGGAAAGAGATTATTAAATAAATGGGTTTCCTTAGTAATGATGTAGAAAAATACAAATTTACATTTCTTCTCATGGTTTTAAATAAATTCCAGGTGGGATGAATATTTAAATAAAAAGAAAAGAAACTGATAACATATTAGAAGAAAGTATAGGATATAAGTTCTGTAAATCCTATGAAAGCAAAATAGAGAGGGAGATAATTCAGGGAAGTAAGGGATAGAGAGTAGAAAGCTTCCATTTGGAAAATATTCGGCCACTTCAGGATCAGAGGCTTGTCAGGTGCACTGCCTCTGACATGGGATTAGGTTTGGAATTTCCTAGTTTTACCTGAGGCCAGTGTAACCAAAACAAGGGAGAAGGAGAGGAAATCACTTACACTGTTTTATATTCACTTTGCCTTTTTCATGAGACCAAATCAGAAGCCATTAAAGAATTTTGATCCAAAGGAATGGTGATTTGACCTGTTTGCAAACAGACTGTACGGGTCCAATACGGAAGCAGGGAGCCAGTAAGGAGCCTGTTTGATAAGATAGACACGGGATACTGGTAGCGTGGATGAGAGTGGTGGCAGGGAGCTAGTGAAAAGTGGTTACAGTCTATATGTATTTTGAAGGTTGAGCTGAAAGAGTTGACGTTAAAGTTAATTAAAAGAGAAATGAGGTTAGTAAATAAGATGAGGGAAGTGCTTGATAGGGGATTCAGAAACTCAGTTTAGTATGAATTAAGATGCCTGTTAGATTAAAATTGAGCTGTCAAATAGGCATGAGCCAGTAGTACAGAGGGATCTGATACGTGAGATAACATTTGGTAATCATTAGTGTATAGATTAAAACCTAAAGATTAGATGAGATTCCCAAAGAAGTCCATGGAGATTCAAAGGAGATGAGGGGCCAGAACTGAACTAGGGGATACGAGTATGAAAGTGGACACAGGAGGAGGGATGAACAGTGTATGCTAAGATGGAGCTGCTAGTGAGGTCGGAGAAAAATAAAGTGTTGAGGAGGAGGGAGTGATCATTTAAGTCAGCTCTTGGTGGGTTTTTTTTTTTTTTTTTTAATTTATTTTTAATCAGAAGATAATTGCTTTACAATGCTGTGTTGGTTTCTGCTGTGCACCAGCATGGATCAGCTCTAAGTATACGTATGTCCTCTTCCCTGTGAGCCTCCCTCATGAGCCTTCCTCCCACCCCGCCATCCCACATCTGTCGGTCATCACAGAGCACTGAGCTGTGTTCCCTGTGCTATACAACTGCTTCCTGCTAGCTATCTGTTTTACACATAGTAGTGTATACATGGGAGAAGGCAGTGGCACCCCACTCCAGTACTCTCGCCTGGAAAATCCCATGGACAGAGGAGCCTGTTAGGCTGCAGTCCATGCAGTCACAAAGAGTCGGACACGACTGAGCGACTTCACACTCACTTTTCACTTTCATGCATTGGAGAAGGAAATGGCAACCCACTCCAGTGTTCTTGCCTGGAGAATCCCAGGGATGGCGGAGCCTGGTGGGCTGCCGTCTATGGGGTTGCACAGAGTCGGACACAACTGAAGGGACTTAGCAGCAGCAGCAGCAGCAGCAGCTGTGTATATGTATGTCAATGCTGTTCTGCCAATTTGTACCCTCCCCCTTGCCTCACTGTGTCCATAAGTCCGTTCTCTATGTCTGCATCTGTATTCCTGCCCTGGAAACAGGTTCATCAGTACCATTTTTCTAGATTCTGTGTGTGTGTGTGTGTGTGTGTGTGTGTGTGTGTGTGTGTGTACACATGCACAAGCACGTAAGTACTCAATTGTGTCCCATTCTTTTCAACCCCCATGGACTGTGGCCCACCATGCTCCTCTGTCCATGGGGTTTTCCAGGCAAGAATACTGGATTGGGTTGCAATTCTCTTCTCCAGGGGATCTTGCCAACCCAGGGATCAAACCCAAGTCTCTTGGGTGAGCTGCATAGTCACCTGGGAAACCCAGATTCCATATGTGCTTGTTAATATATAATATCTGTTTTTCTCTTTCTGACTTAGTTCACTGTGTATATCAGGCTCTAGGTTTAGCTATCTCTGTTCAACTAACTCAAATTTGTTCCTTTTAATGGCTGAGTAATATTCCATTGTATATATGTACCACAACTTCTTTATCCATTCATCTATTAATAGACATCCAGATTACTTCCATGTCTTGTAAATGGTGCTGCAGTGAACATTGGTGTACATCTGTCTTTTTGCATTATGGTTCTCCTAGGGTGTATGCTCAGTAGTGGGATTGCTGCATGATATGGTAGTTTTATTCCTAGTTTTTTAAGGAATCTCCGTACTGTTCTCCATAGAGGCTGTATCAGTTTACAGTCCCACCAACAGTGCAAGAGAGTTCCCTTTTCTCCACATCCCCTCCAGCATTTATTGTATAGATTTTTTCATGATGTCCATTCTGACTGGTGTAAGGTGATACCTCATTGTAGTTTCTATTTGCATTTCTCTAATAATAAGCAATGTTGAGCATCTTTTCATGTGTTTGTTGGCCATCTGTATGTCTTCTTTGGAAAAAAATGTTTAGGTCTTCCACCCATTTTTTGATTGGGTTGTTTGTTTTGCTGATATTGAGCTATATGAGCTTAAACCAGCTCTTGTTGATATTTGGGTAAGATAAAAATTCAGATTTGACTCTTAGATTTAGCGGACAGCAGGTCATTGTTGACCTTAGTACAGCATTTTCAGTGGTGAAGGTGAAAGCTTGATTCCATTGGGTTAAAGAGAAAGGGAGGAGAGGAATTAGGAATTGATGTGTTTGGACCACTTTTTTGGTGAAGTTCTGTGATCAGAATGGAAAGGAATAGCATGATAGCTAAAACAGAATTAGGGTTCTAAGAGGTGTTTTGTTTTGTTTGTGTTTCACTTAAAGGAAGAAAACGTTGAAATTGAAAGGCTCATGCAAAAGATCCAGGAGAATGGAAGAAATGAATGATATAGGAGAGCAGTGGAGGTCAATCTAGGAAGCAGTCCTAGAGTAGGCAAGCAAAGCTGGGATCCAGTGTACAAGTAGACCTGTTGGATCCATCTAGGGGTGTGGATCCTTCACTCAGTGACCAGAGAGGTGGCACAGTATATCAAAGTATGTGGGTATATGCTGGTAGGTGGAGGATGTGATGGTGGTAGCCATTGTAAGTTACCTGCTTCTTCTTTGTGTGTGTGTGTGTGTGTGTGTATGTGTATGATAAACTGTAGAGAGCAAAATAATCTGCTGAGAGTTATTAAGAGGAAAGAGATATGGGAAGTTTGAGAAGAATAGAGAAATTATGTACCTTTTTTTTAAAGCAAATAGTGTGGGACAAATTTTTAGCAAATTTTACGGGACCGGGAATATTTATCATAAACTTGAGCAGTGTGAGAGCTCCACTTGAGGATAGTGGTCATAATCAGAACATTTTTTTTTCTCTAGCCATGTTCAGCCATGCCATTTCAAGTGTAGAGTGAGTAGAGAGTTAGATTAACTAGAGTTTTACCAAGGAAGTTAGGTATAAGGAAAAAGAGATGTAAAAATGTTAAAGGAGTAGAGTTATATGTGAGGGCATCTTAATTCTTCACTGTGTAACCTATGGTGGGTAAAGGAAAAGGGAATATACAAGGCAGGGGAGGGACAGTAGTGAATTTTTAGATTCCTCATGGGCCTGAAGGCCTGAAGGATTGTTGCTAACAGTGAGTGAGCTGGAGCGAATGGAAGTGGTTGTCAGAAAGCAATATGTCAGAAAGTGAAAATGCAATTATGGAGAAATGACATTATTGGTAATGAAAAAGCATAATCATGGTTGTGTGAGGTGGAGGTGAGCACAATAAAAGATCTTTGGAGAAAGGAAAGTCCAACTGATAGACCAGGATATTAGAATCTGTGGGATTGTTGAAATTATTAAGAATTATGACAAGGGTAGATTTGGAGAGAGTGATATTGAGCTAAAAGTTAAAATTTCCAAGAACTCATGGACTGGTCGAAGGAGTAATAAGGAGCAGTATTATGTGATAAAAGTTAACAGGATGTTTTGACCTGGGAGGCTTTAGGGAGGAGGAAGAATACCTGGGGAAGTTGTGCATAGCAAGGAGGACTCTGACTTTCTATCTAAGTGTGTTTTAATGTGGAACGTGAGAGGACCTCAGAGGAATCAGCATTTTCAGGGAAGAGCTGGGTTTTAGTTAGATTTAGAAGATAATGAAACATTTGGAGACAAAATTATTAGTGGTGTTGATCTGGCTGGAGAGAGGTTTAGCTTTATTTAACTATATTAACAAGGTATGATTTTTGACATAGCCCTTCATAATCCAGGTATATTTAGGGATATTCTGGCATATGTGAAAAATGACATGCATAGAAAGGTATTTATTTCATTGTAGTATTGTTGTTAACAGTAGAAAAAAAAAAAAACTAGAAAGTAAGTGTTCCTCATTAGACTTATTAAATAATTTATGATATACCCATATGTTGGAATTCTGTACAACCACTGAGAAAAAAATGAGGTATCCCTAATATGTACTGATATAGCATGATTGACAAGATACTATTATATCATCCCATGTGTTTAAAAAAAAAAAAAAAGACTGTGAATACCCATATGTTTGTTCACGTCTAGTAGGATGCACGACCTGTAACTATTGATTGTCTCTAGGGAGGCCAGTCAGGTGCTTATTTGGTAAAATTGGGAGGGAGACTTGCTTTTGTCTGTACACTTTTTGAACCACTGCCTATATACGTAGTTTTAAAAAGTAAAATAAGTTTTAAGAAAAGCTTCAAGCCAGATTGTGACAAACCTTTCTTAATGGTTGAAGTTTGAATTTTATATGGTAGTAAGTGTTGGCGTGCTACAGTTCATGGCAGCACAAAGAGTCAGAAATGACTTAGCCACTGAACAACAACATCAACAACAAAGTAATGATAATTATGTGAACAGAGCTGTGTTTTTGGAAATTTTCCCTAATAGCCATCCTTCAAATGGATTAGAAAAGATAAAAGTCAGGACTGGCGGACTTGTAAGGAGGCTGTTGCAGTAGCCCAGGTTTGTATTAATGCACATTTCTCAAATGTGTTTTGGTTCAACATCCTGGTTTTCCATCAGCTTGGTCAATGTTCAGCAGATAGCAGGCACACCCATACGAATATTCTCATATGGATGAGAATGTCCAAGCATCGTACATTTTCTCCCAGTGAGTCTTAGTAATCGTTGACTCTTGAATTCCTGTGTCGTGTTTTGTTCCTGTTGTTTGGCATTTGCTTATTTTAGTAATAAATGACCTTGCCCACTAATTATAAACCCTGCCAGGCTACTTTTTCCTCTCTCTGTTTGAATTGTTGTACAGGATGAATTATGATGTTATTACTACTACTGTCATATGTATGCCATGAGATACCATTTTTATGTTATGATTATTGTTTATTTTGCCTTTGTATGTGTTTCTTATAGACTGACCCTTCTGTTCTCATTAAAATAAGACTTCTGCATAGTGATTGAGAGCACAGACTCTGAAACTTGATGACTTGGAATTTTCCAGTAAACCTTGAGCAAATTACTTAACATTAGTATACTTCAGTTTCTTTATCTATGCAGTGGAGATTTGAAGATTAAATATATTTAATGTAAAGTGCTTAAAACAATGCTTGACACATAGTGAGTGTTTAGTATGTTATGGAAGTTTTTGCCAATACTGTTGATCAAGTTGAAAATAAGTCACAGTTGAATATCTTCAGTTATCATTTACTTATCCTTTTTGTATTATGTAAAGCTCTACTCTTCTGTTTTCATTTTTAAAAAAAGGCCATTTCTGAGCCTTTCTTTGTTTCCTTGAAATTATAGCAGCCCCTGTCTCCTGGGGCAAACTAACATGGTAATGAATTGGACCTTTAACAATTTTGTTTACTTTACATTTTCTTTTGATAAATTGGATTCTGTTGTTCAGGGATGTTAATCCACCTTGTTCACTAATACATTTTATAATTACAAAAAAAATATGACAGACAGTGGGAACCCTGACAAAATTCCCCTCTTGAGATACTGATGTGTTGACGTTGCTCTGTGCTACTCTGAGCTAGATGTGTGCATTAATCAGGTGTCCTGTGTGGTCTGTTGCCTTGATGCTTCATCACTTGACTGATGGCCCTTTTGACAAAGAATATAGCCAGTTTCAAACAGCTGAGTTTCATTTTACAGCTGCTTAAATAAATCACTTTTAAAAACAGTTGAAACGTTCGAAGTGTGAAAGAAAAATGCAGTTTATTTTCATGTAAGTCCCCATTCAGATAATTTTTCAATGTTTATTTTTTAAATTTAAAAAATTCTGTGAAACTGATTAACTTTCATAAACTACTTGTTTTCTTACTGGTGATAGTGGATAGCAGAAATGAATTTTGTATCACAAGACTTCTTACAGTTCTTTTTTGAATTTAATTGCACCGTCAAGTGTGTTTTAATTTGTTTACCTTTTATTTTGTTTTTATTTCAGCCTAACTAGTCATTGTTTATTACTTTTGTTTGTTTTATCAGATTTCAAAAATTAAGGCAGCTGAAATATTGTATTGTGAAATGAGAGACCATCTATTTTGAATTAGCTCTGAAAAGCTCTCTGTCTGAAAACTACATTATTCTTTTGAGTTATTCCATGATTGGTTTCTAGAGTCTGACTTTGTTTGTCTTTGGGAACAGATATGATTAAATCTGTTTGAAATTGGGAACAAATGACTCATGTTTGGAACTACTTAAATTCTGAGTCTTAATTATGTGAAAGTGCTTGCATTTTTTTTTTTAAGGTAGCTGTTTTTCTTCCTTTCCCTTTTAATCAGAAATAATGCTATTCTTTATATTTTTTGATCAGTATTTCTATTAAAATCTTGTTTTTAAACTAGAGGCTCTATATCTTAGAATATTAAAATAAAGATACTATCTAGGTCCTTGTTATACTAATGTATTAAGAAGAAAACATAACCAGAATGTAAGAAAACAATAGCAGTAAAGTCAAAACAAAAAGTTAATAATGAGATGAAACTTTTATTAACAAAAAGTTAACAACTTTTATACAAAACAAAATGTATAAGAGTTAATAATGATCTGATATAGATAAAAAATAACCTTTGTTGAAAAAAGAGAGCTGGGTCGAATAACAGGGTAGCAGCAGAGGAAATAGATTTAATTACTTGTTTATATCATCAAATCCATTCTTTTGACAGTATTTTAATTTATGTGCCAGTTTTCTTCCTGTAGTGTCTTTAATAAGTTAGTGTTTAAACTTTTTTATATTAAAAACAAATAGTTCTGGAAGTAGTGTGTTAACTTTTACTAGTACAACCTTTGGAATATTTTTGATTTACTAGCCATGTGTTTTTGTAGATGAAGAAAAAATATTTAGAGATAATATAACTGGTTTTCCCTTGACTTCTCAGCCATAACAAAATTTCCTAAGTTAAGGACAGAATTTCAGTTCCAGTAACTCTGTCCTTTACCAGACACAGTAATATTTCTTCTTCAGTGGTGTGAGGTTGTGAGTATAAATTGAGTTGGGATAGATGAATAGTGGCCATCGATACAGTTATATTGCATTAGGGTCCACAGGGCAGATAACATTAGCTGAGACAGCAGTTAGGTTGAAATGGTTGTGCAAGTCAGTTTATTGCTTTGCTACACAGTCATACTGTACTGAAGGGAATGTTTGCTGAATTTTGCAATGAAAGTGAAGTCCCTCAGTCGTGCCCGACTCTTTGCGACCCCATGGACAGTAGCCTGCACCAAGCTCCTCCGTCCATGGGATTTTCCAGGCAAGAGTACTGGAGTGGGTTGCCATTTCCTTCTCCAGGGAATCTTCCCGACCCAGGGATCGAACCCAGGTCTCCTGCATTGTAGACAGACGCTTTACCGTCTGAGCCGCAATAGTCAATGACATTTCATGAAATGTCTTTAAAAATTGCATAAAATTGAGCAAGGATTTAAAGTTGTAATGAAAAGTGAGCATCTCAACATGTATTTTTATGGGAACTATTCTTGATGTGTACTTATTTTCCTTATTCATTGTCAGCTTAGCAAAGCTTCTTACTATATTATTAATTAACCATATACTTTTTGGTAAAAAGATGTCACAGTTAATCTATAAAGAAAAATATGTCATGTAGTTATTTGTATGCCCTTGGTGAATGCTTAAAATATGCAGAGCACTACCATATCATTTTAGCAACTTATAAGATGCTTTGGGCAAGTTACTCAACTCCAGTCCTTAGTTTTTTCATATATAAAATGTGGATAGATTAATACCTATTTCATAGGGTTATTATGAGAATTTAATGAGTTAGTTTGTGTAGTGATTATAGTGAGTGAGTGATCAATGAATATTATCTATTATTGGTATTATTATGTAATTAGTTAAAGATCAATAATTCTTATGTATTCTCTAACTTTATGACTGAGCTTCTAGAAAGGATATTTAACTCTTTGAGAAATAATGTGTGTGATGATTCATTTTACTCTTAATTCCATTAGGTTACTTAACATTCTTGTCGATTATATAATAACTTTTTTAGGACTCCAAGTTATGGTCCTTAAAGATGAATAAAACCTTGTGTTGTGCTTTGGAGTTACTTATTTTGAAACTTGTATAAAAAGTCAGTAAGAGAGGTGAATTCTCTTAAGTAACTTGAAAAGAAGGAAAAATTTTTACTTAAGTTTTCCTCTGTTTGTTTGTGGTTCATAAGTCAGAGATTGGAAGGTGAGAAATGATTGGAGGAAACATAATGATTATTTAATGATTCCATTCATATGTATATTTTATCCTTTATTGTTATACCTTCTTAGTTGTGTCATAATTCAGCTTGTGTACTCATTAATTTATTAAAACAACATTAAATATTGTGAAATTCTGTCATCTACACAGAATGGTAGATAGAGAAAAAGCTAAAATTAAGGAAAAGGCTTATTGACTCTTCTCTTTTGATGTATTTTTAATATACCAAACCATTAAATCTTCCCTCACTACTTTTACAGTGTAGCTTGTTAGCCTTGACAGTTTGGTATGTTGTAATATGGTTACTAAAGATGAATTGAAAATCATGTCAAGTTTCTACGAACCAAAAAACCATCTGTGGTTCAGAATTGTATAGCTATGCAGTTCTCCGCCACTCTTAATTTTACATGTCTTGATAATGACTTAATCTCCATAAGCCTAATACAGTTTGAAGGCATTTCAAGTAGATCTAGTATCATTGTAGATAGAATCACTTTAGAAATTGGGGAGGAAAAAACCAAATTTGAAATGTTGTCATCGTAACATCACAAGGATAGGTAAATAGTCTTACTGACCCAAGTATGTACTTCGTTCCTTAGTATTGAATTTGACCGGGATTGTGACTACTTTGCAATTGCTGGAGTTACAAAGAAGATCAAAGTCTATGAATATGGCACAGTCATTCAGGATGCGGTGGATATTCATTACCCTGAAAATGAAATGACCTGCAATTCCAAAATCAGGTATTTACATTATTTACTTGGCATAATGTAGTGTGTATGTAGCAGTATCTGTGATTAGTTTGTTTGTTATTTTTACCTTTTCATGTGACATCTTATTCGTTCGAGATAAACATTATTAATTATATATAGAAGATACATCAGAATATCTTTTTTATAGATATTGATCACTTTTTCCCTGTGGGGGTTAGTAGTTTTTCTATTTTTCTATTTGCCAAATGAAAATCTTCTTTCATTCAATCAAATAAATGTCTCTACTGTAGATGATGTTTCATGGATTACTATATGCCCAGTGAATAGTATCTCAAAGTCTGGAATTTTTCCTCTAGCATGCACATATCTCTAACTATTATAATTGTTTATAATTTTAAGAATTCTTTTCACAAGAATGGTATGTGTCTTTTTGTGAGGGCATAATGTTTAAGTTTCATGTATTAAGGGTTAGAGTTTATAACGAGTGCTTTTTAAACCTGGAGTACTGTTCAAACTGCAGAAACTAGACCCAACTTCTGATCTGCCCCCACAAAATCTAAAAGGAATGCTAGAATCTTCATGTTTAAAACAAACTTCCTAAGCTATTTTCATAGGCACTGGCTTCAAAGGGAGTGACATCAAGAAACTAATAGTAAATTTCTTTAAAACTTCTAACATTTTCTAGTCATTCTTATCCCTTTTTTATTTGGATGAATGACACATATAATATATATGGTCACTTTAATAATGTTAATAATATAGCAAGTACTGTAGTCTTTATTTGTATAACTTTCTTTTCTGTTTCCTAATTCATATAAAAATGGTAGACTGATCTAACTGGTGCTCATCATTGAGAATGTATAATGGTTATCTACTTAGTTTATATACTTTATTCCTAAGTGAAAAGAATGCAGCATGAGTGAGACATAATTTTATTGAATTCTTCAGTTGCAGGCATTATCATAAGTTCTGTGTCTTATGCAGACCATCATTACCCTGTTTTATACACAAGAAAGCTGAAGCACAGAAAGGGTTCATTAACTTGTTGATGGTTGTACAGCTCGTCTCTGGAGTAGCCAAGATTCAAACAGAATCTTGCTCTTAACTGTATCATGCTACTAATTTGTAAAATAGAGGCTCTAATAGTAATACCTATTTCATAGGATTATACTTTAAATAAATCCATATGATGCACTCAGCACAATACTTGACCTATATCAAGAATTCATAATAAATGTTACCATAATGAAAATATGGATTAGAGGGTTTACCTTGTCTGTCTTGACAGATATAAAGCAATATGGTAGTATTTTATGCACCTTGGAATAAAAAGAAGGAAACTGTTCAAATCTGGAACCAATGGACTTGGGGCTGAAAGGGTCAATATATAAGCTTCCCTGAAACCCATTTGGAGCACACCAGTTGTGAAAGTGAACTGAATTACCCAAAGCCACAACTAGTAAGTTGCAGATCTGGAATTTAAGCTCAGGTCTGACTAAATCCAAGGCTCTTGACTGTTCCATGTAATTTCTCCCAGAAATTCTAATAAGTACATCTAAAGTTGCAAATAAACTCTTCAAAGCCTAAAATGTAGCATGAGTACAGCTAGAAGACAGCAAAAAGGCTTTGTGTTCACGTGCTTGGAAATCACCTAGGCCAGCTGCTTTGCTTTCTAAGTGACTTTTTCCTTTAATATACATTAGCTTTACTGTATGTGTGATGCACATATATGTCTAACCAAAAGCATATATTTTTAGATGTTGCATTCTCAATGTTGGAACATTTGAGAACAGCCGAAACCATAAATGTTAGAAGTTTAATTCTGTTAAATGCATTTTATTGAAATTTGAGTCATACACTTACATTAGTCAACATTTGCCTGTAAACACAGAGACTCAATTCAGACTAGTTTACTGACTTATATGATCTGACACAACTGGATGTAGGGGCCTGAAGGGTCTGATTTGATCTCTGCCGTGACATGTGTGCCCCCCTGGCCTCTGTTATCTCCACCTACAGTATCAACACATGTATCCCTCATGTGTCAAGGATGGCCAGTAGCAACTTTAGGCACACCATATCTGTCTTCTAGCTGGTGATGAGAGTGAAGAGTGGTTATGGTTTGTAACTGGGTAGTTTCAATTGAAAAATCTGGGAATTATTTGATGCCTTCTTCCTTGATGGATTGTGGGCAGAATAATTATTGTGAACTCATGTAGACCATTTTGAAAGGGTTCTAATCTTTCTGACCACATCCAAATTCTTTGTATCCATTGCTGTTTATTTTTATGTAAAATAAGGCTTAACTTAATATCCCTTTCTTTCAGCTGTATCAGTTGGAGTAGTTATCATAAGAATCTATTAGCCAGCAGTGATTATGAAGGCACAGTCATCCTATGGGATGGATTCACAGGACAGAGGTCAAAGGTCTATCAGGTAAATAAGAATACTACTTACCTGTTGTTGTTGTTACTGTTCAGTCGCTCAGTTGTATCCAACTCTTTGCAATCCCATGGACTGCAGCACACCAGATTCCCTGTCCATCACTATCTCCACAGTTTGTTCAAAGTCATGTCCATTGAGTCGATGATGACATCCAACAATTTTATCCTCTGTCATCCTGTTTTCCTTTTGCCCTCAATCTTTCCCAGCATCAGGGTCTTTTCCAGTGACTCTTTGCATCAGGTGGCCAAAATATTGGAGCTTGTTGCAAGAATCACATTTGTACTTTTTAATAATTATAGAGCTTCATGCATTTTATAATTACAAATTTAAAATCATTATTTAGCATTTCCTCAGTTCCTCAGTTCAGCTGCTCTTTGCGACCCCATGGACTGCAGCACGCCAGGCTTCCCTGTCTATCACCAACTCCCAGAGCTTGCTCAAACTCATGTCCATCTAGTCAGGAATGCCATCCAACGTCTACCTATGTAGTTCCAGTAATGCTTTTCTGATGCATCTCTTCAGACTCTTTGCAGTAGGATATATCAAATAAATTTCCAAAAGTGGTAATTTTATAAATGTATATTTAAAAAGTTTATGAGCTACTTTGCATCTCCTTTATTTTCATAGCCAGTTCTTTTTCCCTCCCACCATAGTGATAAATTGGTATCAACTATGTTTATTTGTTTTGCTTTATTTAAAATCTATATTCTGAGACTACTTTGTCTTCCTTCTACATCTAGGAGCATGAGAAGAGATGTTGGAGTGTTGACTTTAATTTGATGGATCCTAAACTCTTGGCTTCAGGTTCTGATGATGCAAAAGGTACTATTTGGGTCTCCTCCCCTGACTTAATTCCTTTTAAAACCTAACAGAAATACAGATATTTATTGAAACCCATAGTGATCCTTTGCAATTACTGATTATTCTAAAAATAGTCTAATAAGCACAAAAACCTATATTTCTTGGAGTGAAAGAAAAATGAATATTTTGCATCTTCATTATAATAATTTTTTCTGAATTCATGCCACACTGTGATGTATTTATAACCAGTTCCTTTATATATACTGTGAAGTGAACTTTTTCGTTGAAATATTTAGACATCACTGCATTCTGAATTGTATTAAATTCTGAGTGTATACCAAAATCTTTTAATGAAGTTCATCATGTTTCAAGGCAGAAATTCTATATTTCTTTCTGCCCATTTAATTGATCTTTCTATTTTTGTGTATGTATGTGTGTGTATATCTGTCTTTACTGTTCATTCTTTTCTGTTATTGTCTTGTTTTGGCCTGTTTCTTCTCAAGATTAGATTTATAAAGCCCTGTTAACAGATTTCTTTTATCTTGGCCCTTTCCTTCTTTTCAATATGTAACTTGGAGACTAGTGAATACATAGGCAGGGGTAGTTCTAGCGTTGAAAACTTTATTTCACAATGATTGTTGTTTTTGTTGTTCAGTCTCTCAGTTGTGTCCGACTCTTTGTGACCCCTTGGACTGCGGCACACCAGGCTTCCCTGTGCTTCATCATCTCCTGGAGTTTGCCCAAACTCATGTCCATTGGGTTGGTGATGCCATCCAACCATCTCATTCACAGTTGTCCCCTTCTCCTCCTGCCTTCAATCTTTCCCAGTATCAGGGTCTTTTCTAATGAGTCTGCTCTTCACATCATGTGGCCCAAGTATTGGAGCTTCAGCTTCAGCATGAGTCCTTCCATTGAACATTCAGGACTCATTGCCTTTAGGATTGACTGGTTTGATCTTGCAGCCCAAGAGACTCTCAGGAGTCTTTTTCAACACCACATTTCAAAAGCATCAATTCTTCAGCTCTGCTTTCTTTATGGTCCAACTCTCACATCCATAAACTACTACTGGAAAAACCATAGCTTTTACTAGACAGACCTTTGTTGGCAAAGTAATATCTCTGCTTTTTAATATGCTGTCTAAGTTTGTCATAGCTTTTCTTCTAGGGAGCAAGGGTCTTTTAATTTCATGGCTGCAGTCACCATCTGCAGTGATTTTGGGGTCCAAGAAAATAAAAATCTGTCACTGTTTGCATTGTTTACCCATCTATGACTGGATGCCATGATCTTTGTTTTAGGAGTGTTGAGTTTTAAGTCAGCTTTTTCACTCTCTTGTTTCACCTTCATTAAGAGACTCTTTAGTTCCTCTTCACTTTCTGCCATAAGGATGGTGTCACCTGCATATCTGAGGTTATTGGTATTTCTCCCCGCAATCTTGATTCCAGCTTGTGCTTCATCAAACCCAGCATTTCACATGATGTACTCTGCATGTAAGTTAAATAAGCAGGGTGACAGTCTACAGCCTTGACGTACTCCTTTCCCAGTTTGGAACCAATCCTTTGTTCTATGTCCGGTTTTAACTGTTGCTTCTTGACCTGCATACAGGTTTCTCAGAAGGCAGATGAGATGGTCTGGTATTCCCATCTGTTTAAGAATTTTCCACGGTTTGCTCTGATCTACACAGTTAAAGGCTTTAGCATAGTCAGTGAAGCAGAAGTAGATGTTTTTCTGCAATTCTCTTGCTTTTTCTATGATCCAGCAGTGTTGGCAATTTGATCTCTGGTTCCTCTGCCCTTTCTAAATCCAGCTTGAACATTTCAGAATTCTCAGTTCAGGTACTATTGAAGCCTAGCATGGAAAATTTTGAGCATTACTTTTGCTAGCATGTGAAATGAGTGCAATTGTGCAGTAGTTTGAATGATAGAGCTGTTCTATTCTGTAAAAGAGAAATGACGTGACTGGACTGCCCTCCAGAAAGTTTTGGATCAAAGAGAGGTAGCAAGTTGTTTATCCACAGTATATATGGATTGTAACATTTTCCTTCATGATTGCTGTAAGAAATTATCTTTGAATTTCTAAAATAGAGCATTGTGTTATAATTGATTTTTTTTTAATGTTGTAATACAGAGCTTCACTAATCAATGTTAAATACTTTTTAAAAATAATGTAATGGGGTAGCCTTTATTGAGAGTACTGTGTTTTTGTACTGAAGATTAATATTTGTTCAAAGGTGGTGACTGGCTAGTTTCCTCAGGAAAATATAAGTAATTTTAGCAGAACAATTTTAATTAGGAAGAGATTTTTTTTAATTACTTATTGATTTTAAATTGTTTTAAAATACACATATAATTAACCATTTTAAGTATACTATTCAGTGGCATTAATTATCTTCAATTTGTCTTCATCATTGTCAATCTGTAGAACTTTTTTCATGTTGCAAACCTGAAACTCTGTTTCCGAAACTGTTTCTGTTTTACTGAAGCAGTAACTCCTCCTTCCCCCTTCACCAGCTCCTGGCAGTCTCCCCTCTCCTTTCCATCATGTGAAATTTACTAGCACTCTTCAGTGTCGTATGTGAGCATTTGTCCTTTGTGACTGTTGTATTTTACTCAGCATAATGTCTTCTAGAATTTTCCATGTTGTAGCTTATGTTAGAATTTCCATCTTTAATAAGACTGAAAAATAATCTATTGTATAGATATATCACATTTTGTTTCATTTGTTGATTGGTGGATGGATCTTGGGTTGCTTCCACTTTTGGGGTATTATAAATAACGTTGCTATGAATATGAATGGCAAAATATCTCTTCATATCCCTGTATTAAGTTCTTCTGGGCATATTCTCAGAAATGAAATTACTGGGTCATATGATATATATACTTAATTTTTTAGAAACTGCCATTCTGTTTCCCAAAATGGCTGCACCATTTTATATCCCCACCAACAGCACCCAACTATTTCTGTTTCTCCACTTCCTTGCCAATACTTGTTCTTTCCCCTCTTTTTTAAAAATGATTTTAATGGATGTGAAGTGGTACTTTATTGTGGTTTTGTTTCGCTTTCATTTCTTCAATGATAGTGATGTCAAGCATTTTTTCATGTGCTTATTGGCTATTTGTATGTCTTCTGAGAAAGTGAAAGTGAAGTCATGTCCGACTCTTTGCGACCCCATGGACTGCAGCCTGCCAGGCTCCTCTGTCCATGGGATTTTCCAGGCAACAATACTGGAGTGGGCTGCCATTTCCTTCTCCAGGGGATCTTCCCAACCCAGGGATCGAACCTGGGTCTCCCACATTGTAGGCAGATGCTTTTACCATCTGAGCCACCAGGGAAGAAAAGTTTATTGAAGCCCTGTGCCCATTTTGATTGTATTTTTTTCTCACTGCTATTGAATTTCAAGCATACTCTCAGTATCTTAGATATTAATTCCTTATCAGATACATTATTTGTTGATAGTGTGCTTTGATCCACACAGCTTTTTCATATTGATGAAATGCAGATTGCCTATTTTTTCTTTTATTGCCTATGCTTTTCGCATCATGTTCAAAAGGCACTGCTGAATCCAATGCAATAAAGCTTTTTGTTTAATGGTTTTATAGTTTTAGCTCTGACATTTGTGGCCTTGATCCATTTGGGGTTAACTTTTGTATAAGGTATAAAGTAATGGTCTGACTTCATTTTTTACATGCTAATATCCAGTCTTCCCAACACCACTTGTTGAAAAGATTATCCTTTCCCCATTGAAAGATCTTAGCACCTTTGTTAAAAATCATTTGATCATATCTGTGAGGGTTTATTTTTGAACTTTCTTCTCTTCCATTGTTTGTCTTTCTGCCACTGCCACACTGTTTTGATTACTGTAGCTTTGTGTTGAAGTTGGGAAGTGAGTCTTCCATTATTTTTTCTTCTTTTTCAAGATTGTTTTGGCTATTTTAGGCCTACTGAGATTCCATATGAATTTTAGAATGTGTTTTATTCTATTTCTGCAAAAAACTTCATTGAGATTTTGTTAAGGATTACCTTGAGGCTTGTCAGTTTAGTCTTTTTAAATGAGCTTTTGGTTTCATTGATTTTCTCTATTGACTTTCTGATTTAACTTACTGATTTTTCTTCAGATTTGTATTACTTCTCTTCTGCTTACTTTGGATTTAATTTGCTCTTCTTTTTCTAGTTCCCTTAATTGGAAGATTATTGATTTTAGATCATTTTTCTTGCTAATATATGCATTCAGTGCTATAGATTTTCCTCTGAGTGATGCATCCCACAGATTTCTTTTTTAAATTATATTTTCATTCTCATTTAGTTCAAAATATTCTTAATTTTTGCTTTAGGTTTCTTATTTGACTTATGTATTACTTAGAAGTATGTTGTTTGATCTCCAAATATAATCCGTTGTAGTCTGAGCAATACATGGTTTCTTTTTTTTTTTGTGTGTGTGTGTGTGTGTGAAGGTGTTTTATGGCCCAGAGTGTGATCTGTCTTAATGAATTATCCATGTGAGTTTGGGAAGAATGTGTATCCTACTGTTGCTAAAGTAATATGTAGATATCAGTTATATCCAGTTTGATTTATTATTGAGTTCAACTACATTCTTATGATTTTCTGCTTCCTGGATCTGTCCATTTCTGATACAGGAGTGTGACACTTTTTTGATTCTACGTTGATCTTTGTATTTCTTCTTTACTGTACTGCATTGTCTTGCTTTGTAGCTTAAGTCTTGGAATCATTTAGTGTGAGCCCTTCATCTTTATTCTTGAAAATTATTTTAACTCTTCAGTTTCTGTTTTTCCACAAACATTTTAGGATCAAGTTACTAGTATCTATAGAAAATTCTGCTGGGATATTGATTGAGATAGTACTGACTTTAAAAGCTTCTCAGATGGCTCAGTGGTAAAGAATCCACCAGACAATGCAGGAGACACAGGTTCAATCCCTGGATCGGGAAGATTCCCTGGAAGAGGAAATGGCAACCCACTCCAGTATTCTTGCCTGGAAAATCCCATGGACAGAGGAGACTGACAGGCTGCAGTCCATGAGATTGTAAAGAGTCGGACATGCCTGAGCAACTGAGCACACACACATAACCAATTAACAATGTTGTGATAGTTTCAGGTGTACAGCAAAGGGACTCAGTCATACATATACATGTATCCATTCTTCCCCAAACTCCTCTCCATTCAGGCGGTCACATAACATTGAGCAGAGTTCCATATGCTATACTGTAGGCCCTTATTGGTTATCCATTTCAAATATAGCAGTATGTACATGTCCATCCCAAACTCCCTAAATTTCCCTTCCTCCCAGCAACCATAAGTTCATTCTCTAAGTCTGTGAGTCTCTTTCTGTTTCCCACATAAAATTTTAAAATCATGGAATTCTTAAGTGAAAGATAAAATAAGAACTGCTTCTAGGTACTTTAAGTGACATTTGTGTATATATCATATATACAATGTGATATATATATATATGCACACACACACGTATATATATATATCATACATGTGAAAATGTGTGTGTTTGTGAAGTTCTCAAAAGTTTGATAGGTTGGAAGATAAGCCATCTAGTTTCCCTGCTCATACATGTACACAACTTAAAGAATGCTAAAACAAATATACACGTGTTTCCAGACTACTTTTTTTTTTAACCTGTCTTGTATGCTTTAGTTAATAGATCATATTTTCTCTCATTATATATTATCTATGTGGTTTTCTGACTTTGAAACTAAGCTCTGTTGGCTTAAATATACTGTTTTATTGAACATTATTCATTTAGTTTGAATATTTTTGATCCTACTAAATCAAAATACTTAGATTACCATGAAAAGACAGCTGTAGCAGGAAGTTTGTAGAAGTATTGGCTAATGTATTGTTTATTTTCGTTTTTATTGTTACTTATTCTTAGTGAAGCTATGGTCTACCAACCTGGATAACTCAGTGGCAAGCATTGAGGCGAAGGCTAATGTGTGCTGTGTTAAATTCAGTCCTTCTTCTAGATACCATTTGGCTTTCGGCTGTGCAGGTAAGAAATGAAAGATTTGTCTTCTTTTGGTGTCAGTTTTCATGACTAACTTTATTTATTTATTTTTTTAATTTGATTTTATTTTTAAACTTTACAATATTGTATTCGTTTTGCCTTTCTTTGTAGGTTTAAACTTTGTTTTCATTATTGCACTCTAAATTAGAAGTATGTAGTATACCATTTTTACTCATTAATTGCTGTGCTTTAATTTTAGCATTGCATCTCCCATGTTTAATACATAAAGATGTGCTTGTTGATTATTTTTGTTCCTCTAAGTCTTTGCATACCTGGATTTATGCTTGTTTACAAATTTAGGTCATAATGATGCTTAAAATATTGTATAGACACAGGAAACCTTTTGTTTTTAAATGAAAGGAAACCTACTATAAAACCTTGAACAGTTATTGAGTGCCTACTGTGTACAAAGCACCCATCTAGGGACAGTGAATAAGATAGATTAAATCTTATATTGTGGAGTACATGCTAACATCGTAAGTACTAAAAAAAAGTCATACCAAAGAATTTTTTGTTAAAAGTATTTTTCTTAACTAGGATGACTGAATGTCTGCGTTTGCCTGGGGAAGTCCTAGTTTATATTTGTCTTACCATTATAATAACTGTTAGGCCCTTCTTTCATTCTCAAAACTGTTCTGGGTTGAATGGTTAATTATGTGATCACTCTACTCTTAATTCCTTTGTCTTCTTATCTGATTTCCTACCTTGAGTGTTTACTGAAACAGTGAACACTTGTATTTGTTTTTTTTTTTTAATTTGGAAAATCTGTGTATATTCTTAGATAATAGGGTGCTAAGATTGAGCAAATAAGAATACAGAAACATCCAGTTAAGTTTAATTTCAGATTAAACAGCAAATACTTTTTAGTAAAACTATATCCCATGCAATATTGGAACATGCTGATCTAAAAATGTTACTATTTACGTGAAATTCAAATTTAACTAGGCATCTTGTAGTTTTGTTTGGCAGCTCTATTAGTAAATCATGTTAGCATTTTGTGATAAATTGATAAACTCCAATTTATCAATACTATTGAGGAATTGGTGAGATTCTGTGAACACTTGTATTTTAACTTTTGCTTTGCTAAATCTCCTTGATTCTTGATTCATTTTTTTTTTTATTGATAATCTCGGTTAAAAAAATAAACATAATCTAGCACAATATCACGGAGAAGGCAATGGCACCCCACTGCAGTACTCTTGCCTGGAAAATCCCATGGACGGAGGAGCCTGGTAGGCTACAGTCCATGGAGTCGCTACAGTCGGACACGACTGAGAGATTTTACTTTCACTTTTCACTTTCATGCATCGGAGAAGGAAATGGAAACCCACTCCAGTGTTCTTGCCTGGAGAATCCCAAGGACGGGGAAGCCTGGTGGGCTGCCGTCTGTGGGGTCACACAGAGTCGGACACGACTGAAGCAACTTAGCAGCAGCACAATATCATGAACACAGTAATTACTTTTTTAAAAGGTAAATTTAAATCTTAATTTGTCATTACATCTTTTCCTTATTCCAACTTACTGTGTATTTCACTTGGATACTAACATACTTTCATAGTTAAATTCCAGGAGAACATGTATATGTGGGTAGAATTCCTTTTCATTAGCAGATACCTTTTCCCCCCAGTATGCTGCTCTTTTCCATTGGGAACTAGTATTCTCTATTTAAATCCTTCTTTTTCACTGACTAGAAATGTTACTTTGGGCAAGTTGATTAAATTCTCTCCCCAAGTTCCTTATCCTTAAAATAGAGATACATCTTTTGGGACTCTTATGAGGATTATGAAAGGAAGATGCTATTTGTAAAGCTCTTAGAATATGATGCTCAATAATTGCTAAGGTATTTTCATTAATTAATACTTATCAGTCATTTAGATAAAGTAGTTTTTTGAGTTTTTTAATGTTATAAACACACTATTAGTCATCATTTTTAATAGAAAAATGATGATCATATTTATAATCAATATAAAATATGTACAAATGCCAGACATGAACATCTTTAAAATTTCTCCTTCCTGGAAAGGATCTACTTTAAAAATGCCTCAACTGTCTGGCAGGCAGTTTTGTCCTCACTGTGTTAAATTATCATGGATTTCTTAGTTAATTTTTACGTTTCCATGTAAGCTTTAAGATTTATATTTTTCCAGTTCTAGAAAAATTCTTCTGGTATTCTCATCTGAATTACCCTATATTTATTAGTTAATTTTGGAACCAGTGGTATTAAGATAGTTCATCTTACTACAGTTACATGGGATATCTTTTTGTTTGTTTGGATTATTTTCTATCTTTCAAAGAGATTTTTAGTTTTAGTTTTTTTCGCTTAGGTTTTAGGTCTTTCTGGTTAATTTTTTTCTGTTTCTATAATTTTGTTGTTATTTTTTTCCATTCCTTTAACTACTGTTTGCTGAGAGTAAAAAACAAAAAACTGTTGATATTTGAATATTTGTATTATATCTAGGCATTGTTCTTATTAAATCTGGTAACTTTTTATTACCAGATAGCCTTTGGGCTATCTGTTTATATTTGGTAGTAGCCAAAAATGATGGTTGTATTTTTTTCTTTTGTAATGATTTTTTACATTCTCTTTTGTTAAAAGGCATGTTATATGATACAATTATAGGTACTTTTCCCATGTATTTCCTTTAGTTGAATCAGCTTTAGTGGTTTTCTGTTCATGATATCCCCTTTTGAAGAATAGTTTTGTGGGTTTTTAAAAGTTTTTTGGCCTTGCTACATGCCTTGCAGGATCTTACTTCCCTGAACAGGAATTGAACCCAGGCCTTTGACAGTAGAAGTGCAGAGTCCTAACCACTGGACTGCCAGGGAATTCCCTGAAGAATAGCATTCATTAAATTCAAATCATTTATTTAACTGTTTCTTAGTTAAGAGCAAATTCAGTATATTATCAGGTGCCTTTTCAGCATCATGTTATATAATCATATGGTTTAATTTGTTGAGATATGCTTATACATTTTCTGATACCTTATTTGTGTTTCTAGAGTAAACCTAAAATTTAGGTTTAGCATTAATGTGGAATTCTTTTGATAAATTGCTAGACTTTTTGGCTTATATTTTTAATACCTGTAAACATAAATTGGTCTATAATCCTCTGTCTCCTTTTTAACCATTTTTAACATCTGTATTTTATAACTTTCAGTATGTAAGTCTTGAACTTCTTTTGTTAAATTTACTCCTAAATGTTTTATTACTGAATGGCATTGTTGTCTTAATTTTATTTTTGGATTGTTTGTTGCGAGGCTTCAGAAATACAATCAGTTTTTTGCATATTGATTTTGCATCCTGTAATCTTGGTACTCATGTTTTGTTTTGTTTTTTCATAGTTTTAAGGTGAATTTCTTGAGATTTTCTATATTTAGGATTGTATCATCTGTGAATAAGAATAATTTTAATTCTTCTTTTACTACGTTAATGCTTTTTTGCTTTATTGTATGAATTAAAAGCTCTTATATAATACTGAATGAAACTGGCAGAAAGGATTTCTTTATCTTGGAAAGTATTCATTCACAATGAAGTGTGATGTTAGCTGTGAGTTTTTGTAGATACCCTTTATCAGGTTAAGTTTCCTTCTATTCCTAGTTGTGAAAAGTATGTATTATTATATTATTAGATATTGTCTAAGGTTTTTCTACCTATATTGAGATGATCTTGTGATTTATGTTATTTATTATAATAATATGAGGTGGGGGGGTTGTTGTTTTTTATGTTATTTATTATAATAATATGAAGTGGGGGAGTTGTTGTTTTAATGTTAAAGCAACTTTCCATTCCTGGGAAAAATCCGTCTTGATCACATTGTGAAATTCTTTTTACTTGTTGCTGGATTTAGTTTGCTAAAGTACTATTGGCCTCATAGAATGACTTGGAAATTGTTTCCTCATTTGCTTACTGAATGAGTTTGTTAAGGATTATTATTATTTCTTCTTTAAATACTTGGCAGAGTGTATCAGTGAAACCCTCTGGACTTGGACTTTTCTTTGTGGAAAAATTTTATATTACCTAGTTCAGTTTCTTTACTTTTTATAAGTCTATTCAGATTGTCTATTTCTTCTTGAAGTTCTTTTTGGTAGTCACTGCCTTTCTAGGAACTTGTAAATTTAATTTTTCTAATTAGTGGGCATAAAGTTGTTCATAACATTCTCTTGTGATCTAATTCCTTTAAATTTCCTCTTCCTTTAGTGTTCTGTAGTTTCAGTTGTAATATTCCTTCTTTCATTCTTGATTGGTCATTTCTGTCTTCTGTCTTTTTTCTTCTTCGTTGTTCTAGCTAAATATTTGTTACCTTCTTCAAAGTGCATGTATGTGTGTGTGTTTATGTTGGGTTGTGTGTGGTGGGTGGTGCTTCAGGGGCCAGAACACCACACATTCCCACTGTTTTTAATGTTCTTATGCAAATTTGATTATTAGAAGAGTTGGAGATATGCAAACTGAACCTTCTAGAATGACTCTTAACTCACTCTCAGTATACGTAAGCTAGGAGAACTGTTCTTTCTTTCTTGGCCATTGGAACTGTTGTGATCAACGTTTGTTGAGATCGAGAATGTGATGCCATGGCTGTAATCAAAGGATCAAAAATTCACTGTAATTGCCACAGAGCCGCAGACTCTGTAGCAGACACTGTAATTGCCACAGTATTGCATCTGTTCCAGAGAACATCCACATCTTTACAGTGATGCTTGCAACACATATTTCCAACGCAGAATGACCACAGATTTCCAACCTTTCAAATCATACATAAGTGCATCCCATTGTGAAATCTGATTCACATCTAGAAGCATAGCTACACGAGAATCTGGGCAATATAGTTTTTACTTTCCATCTTCCATTGGCTGTAAATTCTATAAGGTGCTGGGAACGGATACTAAATGTCATCTGCCCCATCCTTCATAATGCTGAATAGTTGATGTGAGTTAAGGACTTATTTTTCCTGGCTTTGAAATAGGGGTTAGAATCAATGCCTTTAATCATAGTAAAAAAAAAAAAAAAAAAACTATTACTGGAAGACAGTGACTGATACTGAATCATCTTCGTTTAGAATTGAAATATTTCTTAGAATGTAGGCTATTACCTAGATGTTTCTCCTTAAACTATAAAACATCAGCCTCTCTTTAGCTGTACCATTTATTTTGCCCCTGAGAGACTTACAGAATCATTGTCATGAGGTTGCTTATTAAATATCATTTGTGATGATGAATTCGACGTTGGGAACGGGCTGTACATTTTTAAACATTGCTTTTGAAGTTATGATAATACGTAATTAGTATGTGAACTCCCCACCAATTACAGATTGACTCCTGGTTGAAAGGGCACTGTGGATCCTACTTGGGTAATGATGCCTAATGCTAATTCTAAGCTTTTTAGATCTTATATTTCCATTTGATAACGAGTTCATCTCTCTCTTTGTGCTCATCATTTTGCTCTTTCACCTTTTAACATAATATAAAAAGATGGCTTTTGGGGGGCATTGATTGGTTGGTTAGTTTTTTTTTTTCTTTTTTTTTTTTTACTAGAACTTAGAGCATGAAAAATTTCTTAAGGTGGACTAAATGTTTGCAAGTACTTCTTTTAAAATATTGAATTCTAGGTCATGGTCCCCTTGAAAAAAGTAGACTACAGAGTTTTAAACTATATTTTTTGTATTAAATATTGAGAAAAAGGCTTTAGATTTTATTTTAAACCATTTAAAATCTGTTTTTAAGCCCTGAGATTTTCTGAAGCATTTGCCAGAGGAGAGAACACAATTTTTGACATAAGGGTAAAGGCATTTATTAGTTGTCTTTTTACTAGATTACTACATGGTGTTTTCTTATTGAGTAGAAAAAGGAAAACTATTTTTTCTCCGGTTCATCCTCTCTAAAGCCAGTTTGAGAGAGCACTGTTACCCTAAAGTAAATAGAACTCTTAACAGTCTGTGGTTTTAATAGAATGGTAGACCTGCTTGCTTACTACTAACTTGAAGCATTTTGCAAATTTTAAAGCTGTAATTATGATAACAGGTAGGAAATTTGGGTACTCCTGAGTAATACTCTTTAAAGTTGTGTCGTCCCCTACCCCAAGAAATTACTGGTATTAATGTAAGTCAAAGGTAAAATTCATATTATTCTGATTCAAGAGTGATATTTATACTCATAAACATATTCACTGGGAAAGAGTAATGTTTCTAGAACAAATAGCAATTCTGAAATATTCTAGTTAAACTGTGTTTTCAACAGACTTTTCAGTTTTGGTTGCTGTAAACAATGTTACTGTCAGCAAACTAAACACTTCATACATATAAACATGCACCATTTGTTTCCCCATTTTCAGTATTTTCTAATTTTTGTGATTTGGACAAAATAACAAAAAGGTTATTTTTTCTTTTGAAGACTAAGAGTCTGTGTTTTATTTTATATAGTGGTTGCCAGTGGGAATGTCTTTTCCTTCACATTTAAATAAATTAAGTGTCTGAATATTTACTTAATCTTAATTAGCATCACAGCATTCATAAACATGTGTTTCAGTTATTTATACTATGTCAAGGACATTTTGTTTTCAAGTTTCTAAGTAATTTCTGTGAATGCAAATGGAAGTAGCATGCATTAACACCAATATTCAAGAACAAACTGTTATTTTGTCATAAAATCTACCTTTGATAGTCTAGAATTTAAGAGCAACTTTGAGGCACCTAGTAAATCTTTCACCTATTTATATCTGTCTTGCCTTCCAGCCTGTAAGTGGCATTTAGCTAGGTTTTTATTAAAAATACACTTCACAAGAAATTTTATATTCACATTAAATGCAGAAATATTTTAAAGTCAGGCATTTATTATTCAGCTGTTACTAATATAATGCACATGATCATTCATTTTTTGAAACTAATTGAGCAATCACTGCAAACACTGAGAAGTATGAAATGTTTGGTGGATAAATTTGGCTGCAGCAAAATTAAAAACTTCTATTTACCAAATAATACCTAAAACATAATTTCTTTAAAAGTTATTAATTGGGAGAAGATATTTAGAACACATATAAGTGATAAAATCTTCATGTCTATATTACATGAAAAACTCTTCAAATAAATAAGGAAATAATAAATATATCCTACAGCTTTACTTCTCAAAGCATAAACATTAGCATCACCTAGGAGCTTGTAAGAAATGCAAATTCTAACACCCTGACCTACACCTACTGAATCAGTTTCCAGAGGTAGACACAGGAAACAGCTATTTTAACAGGCTCCCCATATAATTTTTATTCACACTGAAGTTTGAGAAACCTCACCCCAGGGAAACATGTATTTAATTAATGTACATAGTTGTATTGTTTGCATATTCACATTGTAGAACATTTTCAGCAGTGAAAATGAAGGAACTGCATCTCCATGAAATGATGCGGATGAATAACGAGCATAAATGTTGAATGAAAGAGTGTCAGAAATTCTATTTATGAGCATTTCTATTTATGAGCATGCAGTTCTATTTATGAGCATGCAAAACAGACTGCACTGTTTAGGAATATGTACATTGACCATAGGAAATGTGAGCAGACCATTAAAAAAGGGGGTTCAGTTCAGTCGCTCAGTCATGTCCGACTCTTTGCAACCCCATGGACTGCAGCACTCCAGGCTTCCCTGTCCATCACCAACTCCCAGAGCTTACTCAAACTCATGTGCATTGAATTGGTGAGGCCATTCCAACCACCGCATCCTCTGTTATCCCCTTTTCCTCCTTCCTTCAATTTTCCCCAGCATCAGGGTCTTTTCAGATGAGTCAGTTCTTCACATCAGGTGACCAAAGTATTGGAGTTTCAACTTCAGCATCAGTCCTTCCAATGAATATTAAGGACTGACTTTCTTTAGGATGGACTGGTTGGATCTCCTTGCAGTCCAAGGGACTCTCAAGAGTCTTCTCCAACAACACAATTCAAAAGCATCAGTTCTTCAGCGCTCAGCTTTCTTTACAGTTCAATTCTCACATCCATCCATGACTACTGGAAAAACCATAGCTTTGACTAGATGGACTTTTGTTGGCAAAATAATGTCTCTGCTTTTTAATATGCTGTCTAGGTCTGTCATAGCTTTTCTTCCAAGGAGCAAGGGTCTTTTAATTTCATGGCTGCAGTCACCATCTGCAGTGATTTTGGAGCCCCCCAAAATGAAGTTTCTGTTTCCATTATTTCCCCATCTGTGAAGTGATGGGACCAGATGCCATGATCTTAGTTTCCTGAATCTTGAGTGTTAAGCCAACTTTTTCACTCTTCTCTTTCACTTTCATTAAGAGGCTCTTTAATTCAGCCATAAGGGTGGTATCATCTGTATATCTGATGTTATTGATATTTCTCCCGGCAGTCTTGATTCCAGCTTGTGCCTCATCCAACCTGGCATATCGCATGATGTACTCTGCATACAAGTTAAATAAGCAGGGTGACAATATATAGCCTTGACATACTCCTTTCCCGATTTGGAACCTGTCTGTTGTTCCATGTCCGGTTCTGACTGTTGCTTCTTGACCGGCATACAGATTTCTCAGGAGGCAGGTAAGGTGGTCTGGTATTCCCATCTCTTGAACAATTTTCCATAGTTTGTTGTGATCCACACAGTCAAAGGCTTTGGCATAGTCCATAAAGCAGAAGTAGATGTTTTTCTGAAACTCTCTTGCTTTTTCAATGATCCAGCAGATGTTGGCAATTTGATCTCTGATTCCTCTGCCTTTTCTAAACCCAGCTTGAACATCTGGAACTTCACGGTTCAGGTGCTGTTGAAGCCTGGCTTGGAGAATTTTGAGCATTACTTTGCTAGCATGTGAGATGAGTGCAATTGTGCAATAGTTTGAACATTCTTTTGCATTGCCATTCTTTGGGGTTGGAATGAAAACTGACCGTTTCCAGTCCTGTGGCCACTGCTGAGTTTTCCAAATTTGTTGGCATATTGAGTGCAGCACTTTCACAGCATCATATTTCGGGATTTGAAATAGCTCACCTGGAATTCCATCAGCTCCACTAGCTTTGTGGGCTTCCTAAAGCCCACTTGACTTCACATTCTGAGATATCTGGCTCTAGGTGAGTGATCACAGCATCGTGGTTATCTGGGTCATGAAGATCTTTTTTGTATAGTTCTTCTGTGTATTTTTACCACCTCTTAATATCTTCTGCTTCTGTTAGGTCCATACCATTTCTGTCATTAACTGTGCCCATCTTTGCATGAAATGTTCCCTTAGTATCTAATTTTCTTGAAGAGATCTCTAGTCTTTCCCATTCTATCGTTTTCCTCTATTTCTTTGCACTGATCACTGAGAAAGGCTTTCTTATCTCTCCTTGCTATTCTTTGGAACTCTGCATTCAACTACATGTATCTTTCCTTTTCTCCTTTGCCTTTAGCTTCTCCTCTTTTCTCAGCTATTTGTAAGGCCTCGTCAGACAACTGTTTTCCCTTTTTACAGTTCTTTTTCTTGGGGATTGTCTTAATCACTGCCTCTTGTACAATGTCATGAACCTCCATCCATAGTTCTTCAGGCACTCTATTAGATCTAATCCCTTGAATCTATTTGTCACTTCCAGTGTATAATCCTAAGGGATTTGATTTAGGTCGTACCTGAATGGTCTAGTGGTTTTCCCTACTTTCTTCAATTTCAGTCTGAATTTGACAATAAGGAGTTCATGATCTGAGCCACAGTCAGCTCCCAGTCTTGTTTTTGCTAGCTGTATAGATCTTCTCCACCTTTGGCTGCAAAGAATATAATCAATCTGATTTCAGATTGACCATCTGGTGATGTCCACGTGTAGAGTCTTCTTTTGTGTTATTGGAAGAGGATGTTTGCTGTCATGACCAGTGCGTTCTCTTGGTAAAACTCTGTTAGCCTTTGACCTGCTTCGTTTTGTACTTCAAGGCCAAATTTACCTGTTACTCTCTTGACTAGAAAGACCTGGTTCAATCCCTGGGTCCGAAAAATCTCCTGGAGAAGGGAATGGCAGCCCACTCCAGTATTCTTACCTGGAGAATCCCATGGATAGAGGAGCCTTGCAGACTATAGTCCATGGAGTCACAAGAGTCGGACATGACTTAGTGACTAAACCGCCATCAAAGACATGATCATTTATGTTTAAGGGAATTGTTAGAATAAGCTTAATGCAAGAATGGGGCTTCCCAGGTGGCTCAATGGTAAACAATCTGTCTGCCAAGAAGGAGACACAGGTTTCATCCCTGGGTTGGGTAGATCCCCTGGAGAAGGAAGTAGCAACTCACTTCAATAACCTTGCCTGGGAAATCCCATGTACAAAGAAGCCTGGTGGGCTACAGTTCATGGCGTTGCAAAGGGTCAGACACAACTTAGTGACTAAACAGCAACAATTCCAGATTAAATATGAGTATCATTGTTTATTCAAATATTCACTCAATAAGAAAGATTTTTACTTCCTGTTATTTGTGATTTACTTAATGGGTTCCAGAAAGTGTGTTTTCCTGAAGTTGTTGTTTGTTTTTTTTTTTTAAGTTATTTCTAAATAGGGCTTACTGTTGCAGATTATTGTAAATCTGTCAAATGAAATACTTTAAATATTTTTGAAATACTTACATTAAAAATTGAAATCATTTTTCTGAACTTGAACATTTATTTGGTGTTTTTACATTTTGTTTGTAAGGTTAGTTTTTTTAGATATACTAAATACAGTAGAGTAATGAATCATGTAATTTACATATTATTTCTTTAGTGGGAAAATTTGGATAAGTATTGGAGAAGAGGCTATATTACAAAAGACTGCTCTAGACAATAAAATTTAGCTAGTAGTATCTTAGTTCCAGGTATCATTAGACAGAGACCATGGTTAACATATTATCTTAAAGGATATAATTGAATTACATAAAATGTGATTGTTCTTTTTTCCCCCTAGAGATCTTAGTTTGAAACATATATAGGTTGCCATGTCAGTATTACAAGCCATGAGCTCCAAAGTTTCACTAAGCTAGCTTTCTTTCTGTTTAGTGATTATTATTTCATCTTTTTGTGACCATTCAACATATGAATGTGTAGTGCTTGTACCTCTTAATATTTCAAGTGTTATTTCTTCCTCTAGTGGTTCTGAATTACTCTTAAGCTGTATAAACTGTGTTTTAAACTCTACGAATTTTACATTAAAAGCAGAGCCAATTAAATTGGCCTGTTTAAATATTAAGCTATTGTTAATGCTGAAAGATTTGTTTCAGATTTTAATATTTATATTAAATTGCGTTATTGGTCTTAGCTCTTTACTCCTCTGTGTACTTATGTGCTTTGATATGAAACAGTTTTTTCCCACTGTCAGAACCAACCCCACCCTGACCTTGAACTTGTCCATGAGACTTGCTTTGGCTCCAGTTATGTTAGATATAAAATTGACAGAAAGTTTGAAATGCACTTTCCCAGTTGGGCTTGCTTACTTTTGCCCCTTTGCCATCACCAGGAAGAGAACATGATCAACCAGCTGCTGGTCCCAGTGAGAGGAGGAAAGCCACTTGGAGTGGCGCTGATTTGCCCCAGCCAAATCATTCAACCTTCAGCCTCATAAAGAAGTGCTACTGAAATTAGCCAACACTAAGCTGTCTCTCAGATCTGTGAAAATAAATGATGGCTCTAAGCTATTAAATTTTAGAATAGTTTGTTATACCACAATTTTGTGGTAATGACTAATTAATGCTCTGTTCTTAGAAATTTTATGATACTGAGTGAATAAAGGCTACATAATTATCAAGGCTCTAATCATCTTCTGTTTATGAAAGAATTGTTAATTATTGAGTGTCAATGTACGTTAGCTAATTATATTACCTTCACTGGCTTCCCCTTGTGTGAAATCACAGGGGAAATTTTACGTAAAAATACTCTACTACCTTTGTGTGTATGCTTTATAATCTTCACATGTAAAAATGCATACTTAAATACGTGACATGTAATCCGAAGCAAAGGTCTCCAAACTGAAGTAAGAAAACCCTGATGGAACACTGGAGGTATTCAGGGTTTATGTAGAAGGCATTCAGAATTTATGTAGATCCTCAAAGTTCATATATAAGTTGGTAGGCCTGGCAGTGAAGCCTAAGATACCATGCCAGTGCCTCCTTGTCTTCTTCAGCTTCTATAATAGCTTTTTTCTGTTTTACAGAAGAAAGGCATACTCATTATTATGAGTCTTAAGATGATACATTTTGCCAGGTTGTAAAAACCTCAGGATTACCTAACAAAGGACTCTTTTTTCCTAAATGTTGTTACTGAGTAACTTGCTGTCATCCTTTGTCTTAAAAATATTTCTGTTAAGAGTGAAACATTGTGTTAGAAAAAGTATATTTTGTACTTTGTTTTAGTTCTTTTACTTTAGATATTTCTTGAAACAGTGAAAGTGTGTGAAATTTATTTTTTTCTTTAAAGGACTTCTTTCTTCAGTTTTGTCAAAAAGTGTATACATTGTTCCTTATTTTCAAGTTCCATGGGAGCAAATCAAAGTAGCCATTAGCACTAAGTATTGATGTAGATCTTCTTACTTCAGTTGGATAATAAACAGATACAATTAATACTGGTCAGTGGTCCATTATCTGCAATTTGAAAATCTTGGAAGTTCTGAATACCAAAAATTCATTTCATTTGATGGCATGATTAGATATCTGCTTATCTTTATATATCCCACTTTGTGTAATTGTTCACAAGTTTTCCAGTAGAAACATGAATGTATTTGGTTACAGAGTGCAGACACAACCCTTATTTGGAGTGTTTCATATTTCCTTTCAAAAAGTGAAAAGTTTAGAATTATGAAGCTTATCTGTCCCAAGTGCTTGGGATAAGGTATTGTATTTCTGCACATTGGTTTGATGTTGTTAAAACCATTTTATTACTTTGCAAAAATTGTGATTTGTAAAATACTCTCAATTACTAGGTAACAAGGTAGATGATTGTAGTTCCTCCTGTTAAATAAAAAATTAAGGCACAGTCCAATCAAGATGTCAAATCATTAAAAATATTTTTAACAATAGGTGACTGTGATTTGGGGCACAGACATGGGATTTAAAAAATTGAATGACATTACTATGACATTTTCCATCTTTTATGACTGTATCTGTATAAATTTATAAATGAAACTATAGGAATAAAATTAATACCAACAATAAAAATGGAATTCTAAGAGTAGGTAAACTCATTTGTAGTTACCAAGACAAAAAGCAGAGGGAGAGGCTGTGCTACAACCGTCTTACGAAGACATGTATTTCTAATAAAATATTGTGTGCTGTGTGCTTAGTTACTCAGTCGTGTGCAATTCTTTTGTGAACCCATGGACTGTAGCCCACGAGGCTCTTCAGTCCATGGAATTTTCCAGGCAAGAAAACTGGAGCAGGTTGCCATTTCCCACTCCTGGGGATCTTTCCAAACCAGGGACCCAACCCACATGTCTTGTGTCGCCTGCATTAGCAGGTTTCTTACCACTGTGCCACCTGGGAAGCCCTGATAAAATACTACTTTTGTTTAATAATTATCAAAATTTATTGTTTTTTATCAATTGTTTACTGATAACTTTAATGGTAACTCAAGTGGAAAAAATGTCTTACAATTAGAGCATTTTGGTCACAGAAAATTAATGTTTGTATTGTGTACATTTTTCTTTTTCAAAGGAGAGAATGCTAAGTAAGACAGTCTAAAAAGACAGTATAAAATCAACTGGATACATTTTATTTTGCAAGGGAAATGAAACAAAATTCAAAGAAAAGATTACACAAAGTTTTCCGTTATTAAATAATAATTTATGTATATTTTTAATGGGTGATATTCAACATCAAACTATTGTGATGTTTAGATTTCATTAGATATACTTAATTCATATTTTAAAATGTTATTATTTAAATATGTTGTAGACGGCAGCTCTTGAAAGTTTATGATGAAAAATTTTAGACTTTGATTTTAAAATTTATGAGGCTATAGTTTTCAGTATTCATTTAGGAAACATAGAAGTCTACTTGGTTAGTTAATTTGGGGACAGATGTAGGTAGATAGTTGTAGTCAGCAAAGAATCAATGAGTAGCTATTACTCATAGTATTACCTGTCAAAAAACAGGTGCTAAATGCTTTAAAATTGTTAGATTGAAAAGTGAAATGGAAGTCACTCAGTTGTGTCCAACTCTTTGTGACCCCATGCACTGTAGCCCGCCAGGCTCCTCACTCCATGGAATTCTCCTGGCAAGAATCTTCCCAACCCAGGGATCAAACCCAGGTCTCCTGCATTGCAGGCAGATTCTTTCCACTCTGAACCACCAGTGAATCTAACTAATTGTTTGGTTAGTCTTTAAATGAGTTATCACACAACGTTAAATGAAAAAAACATTTGTAGTTATTAAGAAATATGTATTTTTATGATATAAATGAAGGAGTTTTAGTAAGATGTGGGTTTTTTCATAAGTTCACACATGAGTGTGAAAAGAACACTGCCATTATAGAACTGTCTGTGGTTGTAGTTCAGAATCAGAGAAAATTTTTTCTTGCCTATAGATGTGTTGCCTCTTACTTGTTCATGTTCTCTAGTGCTCTCTCTCAGTTGCCCTTCCTTCTCTTCCTTCCTTTTCTCTCCCTCTCTTTTGTTTCCGCCTCTCCTTCCTCTGTCTTCTTCCCCTCTGTCTTTCCCTTTTCCGTTCTGCCCTTCTTCCCTGATCTTTCACTCTTGTGATTCTCCTTTCCTCTCTTCTCCCTCACCAGCTTCCGTTTCTTCTATCAGTGCCCTTCTCCTTCTCCCCTGCGTCCTGTTCCTCTTCCTTCTCCTGTTTTCCTCTAGTCTTATGTGTTACGCCCCCTTTACCAGTGGCTCTCAAGCCCATGCTTGAGTCTCTTACATATACATTTCCTGATTTCCTTTCATTGCCACCAGTTCATTCTTCAATTCTTGTTATCTCTTTGTTTTACAGTTCTTCTGCCATGCCAGAAAAATTGAGTAAATGCCTTTTTCAGACTACTAATCAAGCAGAAATCTGAGATTTTGCTGACAAAATAATAAATTATTTGTCTTCTGTCAGCTTAGAATTGACTTCCCTATATTTATTCTTTTTATGAGTCATTTTGTCAGACTTTATTTCTAACTGGGTATATAGTGATACTGATGTCACAGAGACAACTGATTGTAAGACCAGGATTGCCAATATATTAAATTATATTAAACTTTTATTAAATATATTAAATTGTCCTACATATTAAAATTTTCTAGCCAAGATACTTATAGATGCTACTGCAAAGTGAATAAGGAAAGACTGAGCTGTTACTCTGGTAGGCTGGTGTGAATGAGAAGAAGCACTACACCAGGCCAGGTCAGTGTAGTTTCCTTACAAGTGTGCAAGAATGTGTGCTCTATAGGTGATGAGGAAATGTTGTCAAAACATAGCACTTTGGCTTAGTTTATAGAAAGCTACCGAAAAAAATGTTACCTTCATCTTAAAAGCAAAAAACACTGTATGAGAAACAAAATTATAACTTTTCCTGATCCCCTCAGAGAGCTGAGGTCACAAGGCAGGGGAACACTTATTTTTAAAATAACTTTGTATTTGTTACCATCTATAAAATAAAAAATTAAAGTAAAATAAAAAATAATCCTAAAATTCAGGAAATCACAGAAAGGTAGACAAGTAAGTAAGTTATATAATATATTGTAAAAAAAAAATAGTATTAAAATAGTGTTTTTAAAAATCTGAAATGTATCAGTCTTTTTTAAAAAGCTGACGCATTATTCACGTCTGGGCCCTATTATAGACCTACTGAATTAGACTCTTAAGAGAGGAGACCAAGCATTTGCATTTCAGAATTGCTCCTCAGATTGTTTTCATGTGTACCCCTCTGACTTCTCCTGGGACAGGAATAACTATTCTTGCTAAAAGTATTTACAGGTTACTGAATTGGTGAAACAAAAATATGGAAATGCAGATAAAGGCTAAATAATGAAGATATTTTATATGTCATAGAAATCTTTGTTTGATGAACTTCATTGCATTAAAGTATTGTCTCTGTTTTAATATCATTTAGCAAAACATAAGGACCAAATCTGTCTAGTAAAATAGAAAAGCCAAATTGTTTTTTTCTTACGAACTAGTATTATTTTTAATGAACTATTATTATTGAGATATTACGATTCATTATGACTCTTTAAAAACAGCATCAGTTCAGTTGCTCAGTCGTGTCCAACTCTTTGCGACCCCATGAATCGCAGCACGCCAGGCCTCCCTGTCTATCACCAACTCCTGGAGTTCACTCAAACTCACGTCCATTGAGTTGGTGATGCCATCTAGCCATCTCATCCTCTGTCGTCCCCTTCTCCTCCTGCCCCCAACCCCTCCCAGCATCAGGGTCTTTTCCAATGAGTCAACTCTTTGCATAAGGTGGCCAAAGTACTGGAGTTTCAGCTTTAGCATCATTCCTTCCAAAGAAATCCCAGGGCTGATCTCCTTCAGAATGGACTGGTTGGATCTCCTTGCAGTCCAAGGGACTCTCAAGAGTCTTCTCCAACACCACAGTTCAAAAGCATCAATTCTTCGGCACTCAGCCTTCTTCACAGTCCATCTCTCACATCCATACATGACCGCAGGAAAAACCATAGCCTTGACTAGACGGACTTTTGTTGGCAAATGTCTCTGCTTTTGAATATGCTATCTAGGTTGGACATAACTTTCCTTCCAAGGAGTAAGTGTCTTTTAATTTCATGGCTGCAGTCACCATCTGCAGTGATTTTGGAGCCCAAAAACAAAGTCTGACACTGTTTCCACTGTTTCCCCATCTATTTCCCATGAAGTGATGGGACCAAATGCCATGATCTTCGTTTTCTGAATGTTGAGCTTTAAGCCAACTTTTTCACTCTCCACTTTCACTTTCATCAAGAGACTTCTTAGTTTCTCTTCACTTTCTGCCATAAGGGTGGTGCCATCTGCATATCTGCGGTTATTGATATTTCTCCTGGCAAATCTTGATTCCAGCTTGTGCTTCTTCCAGCCCAGCGTGTGATAGACTAGATAAACCGAAAATCCTCTGTCAGTGAACATTTATATTTTAGCTAAACACTACTTTAGGTAAAATATATAAAATACTCTTTTAGATACATAGCTTACAGAGTATTGAAATAGTGAAGGGTCACAAACAAAGCAGAATATAAAAACCAGAGAATTAGACATGTGAGCTGAAGTTCTGTTCCCTGCTGGTGATGGGAAGTTGCTGGCCTCAGTATTCCAGAGCTCTGGATGTTGAAGAGTTAGTAGGGAGGGAACAGATGGTGTGGACCTGGGAACTGTGTACCTAGAGTGTTGTAATTGCTTATTTGCAAGGTGACAGTTCTGGAAACTTCGTCTTAGCCTGGGCTCTGAGTGGTGTAGAGGATTTGACTCTGAGAATTCTAACCACTGCCTTCATGGTATGGGATGCTTCTTCTTCCTACCCCATCACAGAGAAATAAACAAAAGAAGAGAATTATATCAAGAATTGAATAAAATGTAAGGAATGAAATCCTGTGAGCAAAGAGATTCATATATGTGGGTAAATCTTAGCTAGTATTGAGTCTATAAAACAACAATAATAGAAAAATAAGACTGCTGCTAAGTTGCTTCAGTCATGACCCCATAGACGGCAGCCCATCAGGCCCCCCCGTCCCTGGGATTCTCCAGGCAACAACACTGGAGCGGGTTGCCATTTCCTTCTCCAGTGCATGAAAGTGAAAAGTGAAAGTGAAGTCACTCAGTCGTGTCCGACTCTTCTCGACCCCATGGACTGCAGCCCACCAGGCTCCTCCGTCCATGGGATTTTCCAGGCAAGAGTACTGGAGTGGGGTGCCATTGCCTTCTCCGAAGTTAACATCTATTGTTGTTGTTGTTGTTTAGTCACTATGTCCAACTCTTTGCAACCCCATGGACTGTAGCCTGCCAGGCTCCTCTGTCCATGGGATTTCCCAGGCAAGAGTACTGGAGTGGGGTGCCATTTTTGGGGATTTTTTAAAGGTGGAAGTAAAAATTTGGACAATTAAAATGTAACCTAGGTTTGGAGGAGTATTCATGAAATGGAAACAATGTAAGGTTTTTATATAGTCTGTATAACAATATTAATTAACTTTGTCCTTAAAGTCATGCCTGCATTCTCAAATTTTAAATCATTAAAGAATAGAAGTAGAAACTCTACTTTCAAACCTACAATAAGAGAGAAAACTCAGTTTGTAATGGCAATCCACTCCAGTATTCTTGCCTGGAGAATCCCAAGGACAGAGGAGCCTAGTGGACTGCTGTCTATGGGGTCGCACAGAGTCGGACACAACTGAAGCGACTTTGCAGCAGCAGCTACAAGGCAGGAAATGAAGAACCACAGAAAACGCCAGGATAAAAAAAGTAAAAAACTAAATAATGATGAGAGTTATTCCAAACATTTGACTAATCTGATCACAGTAAATTTAAACAGATTGAATTTACCATTTGAAAAACCAAATCCCCTGATTGGGTTATTTTACTAAAAATTTAAAAATGATCAGCAAAATGCTGTATGTATAAGAACCCTGTCTAAGCTTTTTTGGTTCTTTCCTACTATCACTAATTTAGACAACTATTTTCTAGATACTTAAATCAGTAGATTTATTTACAATCTTTACTTGTTCATATGGTTTATTTTTACTTTGGCTTTATTGCCTTTCTAGTAATGAAAATAGTTTAAAGTATCCCCAGTGTTTATTAGTTATTACTTAAGCATTGTTTACATTGATTCCTTAAAGCAAAAGTGTTTGAAAAGAGATTGAAGTAAAGCAGATCAGTGAAGATGGAAGCAAATTCATTCTCAAAGAATAAACACATATTTTTGCAGGTGTTTATCTGCCTGTGTGTAAACTTAGCAATCTAGGAAATAGATTACTACTCCATTTTATTTCTCTTGTGGCAATGCTGATTTTGTATTTCTAAAGCCATTAAGATTTGCAGAGCATTGCCTCTGAATTTATATTTATGATTGAATAATTTTATAAAAGTTTAATGTATAAAAAGTCACCTACTAAGTTGAAGAGGAAAACAGATCCTTGAATTTCCCTGGTGATTAACACACAGTTTATTGCACAGGAACTGATTCCAAAGCAGGTAAACTGTGAAACCAGGAAATTTTGCTAGCATTTTGTGCTTATTTAGTATTTTATAAGCCACTGAATATTCTAGATTGTGTGTTGTGTCATATTACAGTAGTATGGTAATAAAACTATATATTCCACAAATAATTTGTTGTGTATACTTTCAAGTGAATTCAAATAACAGAAACAAATTTTAAAACTTTTCTATATTTGATACAAATTTGTTTGTTTTCCAATGATAAAACTTAACAGTGTTATCATTGTTTAGCCACTAATATCTATGCATAGAACGTGTACTAGGTCCTGTTACTGAGTATGAAAATTTAAACACTATTTTCCCTGTTTCCAGTCTGAGAAACACTTTTAAGGGAAAGAGTTTAAGGAAAACACATTTCTCCCACCAGAGGTAATTAAAACCAACAAGTCATGTTGTTGTTGTTATTCAGTTGCTTGGTCCTGTCTGACTTTGCAGCCCCATGGACTCCAGGGTGCTGGGGTCCTGCCCTACACTATCTCCTGGGGTTTGCTCAGACTCACATCCATTGATTCAGTGATGCCATCCAACCATCTCTTCCTCTGTCATCCCCTTCTCCTCCTACCCTCGATCTTTCCCAGCATTGGGGTCTTTTCCAGTGAGTCAGCTCTTCACATCAGGCGGCCAAAATATTAGAGCTTCAGCTTCAGTACCAGTCCTTCCAATTAATATTTAGGGTTGATTTCCTTTAAGATTAACTGGTTTGATCTCCTTGCAGTCTAAGGGTCTCTCAAGAGTCTTCTCCAGCACCACAGTTAGAAAACATCAGTTCTTTGGTGCTCAGCCTTCTTTATGGTCTAACTCTCACATCCATATCTGACTACTGGAAAAACCATAGCTTTGACTATGTGGACCTCTGTTGGCAAAGTGATGTCTCTACTTTTTAATATACTGTCTAGTTTTGTCATAGCTTTCCTTCCAACGAGCAAGTGCCTTTTAGTTTCATGGCTGCAGTCATCATTCACAGTGAAGCCATAGTCCCCCCAGGTCCCCTCCCATCCAGGCTGCCACATAACATTGAGCAGAGTTCCCAGTGCTATTCAGTAGGTCCTTGTTACTCATTTTAAATATAGCAGTGTATCCATGTCCATCCCAAACTCCCTAACTATCCCATCTCTGCGTTATTCCCCCCAGCAATCATAAGTCTCTAAGTCTGTGAGTCTGTTTTATAAGTAAGTTCGCTGTGAAAGTGCTGCACTCAATATGCCAACAAATTTGGAAAACTCAGCAGTGGCCACAGGACTGGAAAAGGGCAGTTTTCATTCCAATGCCAAAGAAAGGCAATGCCAAAGAATGCTCAAACTACCGCACAATTGCACTCATCTCACACGCTAGTAAAGTAATGCTCAAAATTCTCCAAGCCAGGCTTCAGCAATATGTGAACCGTGAACTTCCTGATGTTCAAGCTGGTTTTAGAAAAGGCAGAGGAACCAGAGATCAAGTTGCCAACATTCGCTGGATCATGGAAAAAGCAAGAGAGTTCCAGAAAAGCATCTTATTTCTGCTTTGTTGACTATGCCAAAGCCTTTGACTGTGTGGATCACAATAAACTGTGGAAAATTCTGAAAGAAATGGGAATACCAGACCACCTGACCTGCCTCTTGAGAAATTTGTATGCAGGTCAGGAAGCAACCGTTAGAACTGGACATGGAACAACAGACTGGTTCCAAATAGGAAAAGGAGTTCGTCAAGACTGTATATTGTCACCCTGTTTATTTAACTTATATGCAGAGTACATCATGAGAAATGCTGGACTGGAAGAAGCACAAGCTGGAATCAAGATTTCCGGGAGAAATATCAATAACCTCAGATATGCAGATGACACCACCTTATGGCAGAAAGTGAAGAGGAACTACAAAGCCTCTTGATGAAAGTGAAAGAGGAGAGTGAAAAAGTTGGCTTAAAGCTCAACATTCAGAAAACAAAGATCATGGTATCCAGTCCCATCACTTCATGGGAAATAGATGGGGAAACAGTGGAAACAGTGTCAGACTTTTATTTTTCTGGGCTCCAAAATCACTACACATGGTGACTGCAACCATGAAATTAAAAGACGCTTACTCCTTAGAAGGAAAGCTATGACCAACCTAGATAGCATATTAAAAAGCAGAGACATTACTTTGCCAACAAAGCTTCGTCTAGTCAAGGCTATGGTTTTTCCTGTGGTCATGTATGGATATGAGAGTTGGACTGTGAAGAAGGCTGAGTGCCAAAGAATTGATGCTTTTGAACTGTGGTGTTGGAGAAGACTCTTGAGAGTCCCTTGGACTGCAAGGAGATCCAACCAGTCCATTCTGTAGGAGATCAGCCCTGGGTGTTCTTTGGAAGGAATGATGCTAAAGCTGAAACTCCAGTACTTTGGCCACCTCATGCGAAGAGTTGACTCATTGGAAAAGACTCTGATGCTGGGAGGGATTGGGGGCAGGAGGAGAAGGGGACGACAGAGGATGAGATGGCTGGATGGCGTCACTGACTCGATGGACGTGAGTCTGGGTGAACTCCAGGAGTTGGTGATGGACAGGGAGGCCTGGCGTGCCGCGATTCATGGGGTCGCAAAGAGTTGGACACGACTGAGCGACTGATCTGATCTGATCTGATCATTTGTATCATTTCTTTTTAGATTCCACATATAAAGGATGTCATAGAATTCTTCTCCTTCTCTGACTGGACCTCACTCAGTATGACAGTCTCTAGGTCCATCCATGTTGCTGAATTGGCATTATTTCATTCTTTTTAATGGCTTGAGGAATATTCCATTGTGTATTTGTACCACATCTTCTTTATCCATTTCTCTGAAATGTCTAGTTTTTGAGAAAAAAGTTTATGATATATACCAAGAAGCAGGAAAAATTCAATCGATAAAAACTATCCCATATGTTGCTGCTGCTGCTGCTGCTGCTAAGTCACTTCAGTCGTGTCCGACTCTGTGCGACCCCCATAGACGGCAGCCCACCAGGCTCCTCTGTCCCTGGGATTCTCCAAGCAAGAACACTGGAGTGGGTTGCCATTTCCTTCTCCAATGCGTGGAAGTGAAGTCGCTCAGTCATGTCTGACTCTTAGCGACCCCATGGACTGCAGCCTACCAAGCTCCTCCGTCCATGGGATTTTCCAGGCAAGAGTACTGGAGTGGGTTGCCGTTGCCTTCTCCATTCCATATGTTGGGCTTACTAGATAGAGACTAGTCAGCTTTTATAGATAATATTCAATGAATTAAACCATAATTAAGGAGTTAAGGGGAAATATGACAAATATATCTTTTCAAATAGTATTAAAAATAGAAATAAAAATCAAATCAGAACTCTGTAGTTGAAAAGTGTAGTAACTGAAAAGAAGAAATAACTGGAGGGACTCATGAGCAAATTTGAGCTGGCAAAAGAATCAGTGAACTCAAAAGGCAGATCAATAGTGATTATTCAGTCTAAGTAACAGGGAGAAAAAAGAATGAAGAGAAAAATGAATGAAGCGTCGGAAACCTGTGAGACACTATCGGACATACCAGTACATACAGTGCAGACTCACAGAGGGTACGGTGAGAGAGAAGAGCCAGGAAAAATTTGAGGAAAGAATAGCCTAGATCTTTCCCAATTGTTTAATAAACATCACTTTACACATCCAGGAAGCTCAATGAACTCAAAGTAAAATAAACTCAAAATGGAAAAGACCAGGAACTACCAAAACAATTTTGAGAAGGAATAAGGTTTGAGGACTTTTTCTTCCCTATTTCAGAATTATAAAGCTCTATTTATTAAGACATTGTTGTACTAGCAGAAGAGTAGATATGCATAGATCAATTGATTAAGAATTAAGAATCCAGAAACAAATCCTTATTTATAGTCCATTCATTTTCAGTAAAGGTGCCAAGCAATTCATTGGGGAAAAAGTAGTCTGTCTCAAATGATACTGGGACAACTGGATTCATATCCATCCACATGCAAAAATATTTACTAAGGCCTTTACTTCACACCATACACAGAAATTAACTTAAAATTGATCACAGACTTAAATGTAAGAACCAAAACAATAAAACTTAGGGAAAAAAAATAGAAAAATCTTTAAGAACTTGGGTTAGTCAGTTTTTATATTTACAATACCGAGTGTTCTATAAAAAAAGTTAAAATGAACCTTATAAAGTTAAAAACTTATCAAAGTACAAAAGCTTCTGTACTTATCTGAAAAGATAAGCAACAGAATGGTTGAAAATATTTGCAAAACGCGTTTCCGATGTGTATACAAGAGTTTCAAAGAACTCAATAATGGGATTGGAACTGTCATGTGTTGGTGGGAGTGTGAAATGATATCCTGCAGTTTGTCAGTTTCTCAGAGTTAAACACAAGATTGTAACATGATACAGAGTTTGCACTTTTCAGGTATTTGCATAAGACCTAAATAAATGTCTATACAAAGATTTGAATGTGAGTGTTTAATAGCAACATTATTCACAATAATCAAAAAATTGAAACAAATATCCATAAACTGGTGAGTGGGTGGACAAGATGTGGTATATCCACACAGTGGATACTATTTAGCAACAGAAAAGAATGAACTGCTAACACAGTTAAACCTGTGGATGGACTGTAGAAACATTAGGTAAAGAAGCCATCCATACATAAAAGTTACATATAGTATGATTCCATTTGTATAAAAGTTTTCAGAAAAAGGCAAATTTATAGAGGTAAAATATAGCAGTTGCCTAGGGTAGTGGGTGGTAAATATGCGTGAGGGGTCTTATTGGAATGAAGAAAATGTTCTAAAACTGATTTATGATGATGCTTGCACCACTGGGTAAAGTTAATAAAAATCATTGAACCATGTACTTGCAGTGAGTAGATTTTTACGATATGGAAAATGTATCTCAAGAAAGTATATTTTAAAAAGCAAATGTGGGAAGCAAAATTGTATTGCATTTTGTTTAACTTGAAGCCCAAAATGTTTACATTACTTTTCTAAAGCCATCAGAACGTAAGGATACATTAAAATTTTTCCAGTGTTTTGGAACTCTTAATACTATTTCTGGGGCCAGGATCTCAAGAAATATCAGTGGGACTCCCTTTCACACTCACATTGGCATATGTGTATACACTGTTTTGTACTAACCGTATTCTCCTAGCTGCGAAACAAAACTTACTCTATTTGCTTATCTTTGAAAATGGGTCGTTACCCTTAGTTTTCTGAGTATTATAGGTTGGATATTGTTTCTGAAACATTGATGAAATACCCTCAAACCAGTTAAAATTAGCTTTGCTTTCCATTTCTTCATTTACTGCATTTTTTTCTTCTTTTCTGTTTGTTTTTCTTTTAGATCACTGTGTTCACTACTATGATCTTCGTAACACTAAACAGCCAATCATGGTATTCAAAGGACACCGAAAAGCCGTCTCTTACGCGAAGTTTGTGAGTGGTGAGGAAATCGTCTCTGCGTGAGTATTACTCTTTTCAGAAATTGAGTTTAACATGTCATCGTGTACTGGTTTGTAATGTCACCATGGGTTTTCTGAAGAGTAACACTGTGGTATATGTACTTTTTCTTAAAATAGTAGAATTTTATAACTTATTTAATTAAAATACATGTGTATTTTCATCTGTATTGCTCTCTTTTATATGTTATTTGTGAAGAAAATCCAGATGATGCTATATTTTTTAAAGTTGCCCCCTTAAACATTTGAACTTCAGATTGAATTTCAGCCCCTGCTCCTTAAAAAACAGAGAAACAACAGTTGCTACAATATAATAATGAGAAGAGTTTCATTTACTAAAGAGCACTGTATGTTTTTATCTATTTGTATTGTGGCACAGTAGTATAATTTGGGGTTTAAAGCAATATTTGATTGAATATTGATACTTGATCTCCCTATGATTTCATGGTGAGTTTTACCTATATTTTGAAGAGAACTTTCTAAATATGACTGCTTATACCTGACAAATATTCTTTAAGACGCCTTCTGAACTAGAGAGCCATAAATAAGCTTTTAGTTATCTTTTATTTTGTTGAAGGTAAAAAAGGTGTCAACCAGAAAAGTACATCTCAGTTGCTAAAATAGTGTTGATTAAGCTTTTCTACCAACAGGGACAGTCCCTTCTGTTATCCATTTTATTGTTCTCTTTACTTTATATTACCCTAGTAAAAGCCCATTCTCAGTCTCCTTTTTTCATATATATTATTTCTTCTCAAGCTTAATCATACATTGTTTTCTTTCTTTCACATAGTTTCTAATATATCCTAGGAGATTATTAACACCAGGGCCTTATACTTGGGATCTCCCACCACATCTGTCTCCATACTGGTTGCTCTAGATAAGAACTTGGTAATTTGAGTTGATTTAACAAGGTAATTTGATTGTTATTTTAAAAAAAGAAAAAAGGGAAAAAAGAAAATGAGAGCTGAATTTCTAAGGGGAGTTAACAGAAAATTAGTTCACAAATGTATATTAAAAGTGATGACCAGTCAAAAAGTCTCCTTCTTTAGAAGTAATAATGGGCAGTAAATAATGAAAACTTTATTCAGATTCAAATATGAACGATATATGGCAAAAATATTTTTTCTTAAATTTCAGACTTATAAGTGTTGAATCAGTTAGTCTGATTTCAACTAGTTGAAGTAAGAAGTGAAGTGTTAGTTGCTCAGTCGTGTGCAACTCTTTGCGACCCAAGGGCCATAGCCCACCAGGCTCTGTCTATCAGATTTTCCAGGCAAGCGAAAATACTGGAGTGGGTAGCCATTTCCTTCTCCAGGGGATCTTCCCTACCCAGGGATTGAACCCAGGTCTCTTCATTGCAGGCAGATTGGCAGATTCTTTACTGTCTGAGCCACCAGGGAAGCCAGGAAGTTGAAGTATATGTATGCTTAACTGTATAAATTCGAAATCTTAGTCGACCTTTTTTAATGTAGATTTGTGGTATATATATTCACCAGTCTTTTTTCCTTTTTGGTGTTTATAAATCATGATGATTTTCCTCTTGAACATATTTGGTGTTTAAAAGTATGTGAGACAAGTTTACCCACAAGTACATTTGGAAATATGAAAAAAGTAATATTAAACCAATCCTACACATACGTGTTGCTGCAGCCTCTGAATTCTTTGACTAGCAGAAAAAAAAATTTAAAACAACATAAATGTCAGAAATTCCCTGGCGGTCCAGTGGTTATAGCTCTGCACTTCCACTGCCAGGGTCCAGGTTCGAACGCTGGTCGGGGAACTACACAAGCTGCATGGCATGGCCAAAAAAACCCCAAAACCAAAAAACAGCATAAATGTCTGAGAATAAATGCTATGTTGAAAAATAATGAGAAACAATAGAGTTTTGGAAGTTTGGAATGTGGCCTGTGAAATAAGAGTTTCAATCTTGGCTCTACTATTTACTAGCAGTGTTACCTTAAAAATATTCTTAACCTTCAATATCTGTTCCCTCACCTCTGAAATGGAACTGAGAATACTACTTATACGCTGTGATTCTTTGAATAAAACACTGTATGTCAAACATTTAGCATGGTGCCCTAGTCTGTGACTGTTAGAGAAAAGATGATTTATTATATAGTCATTAATAGAGAAATGTGTTTATTTCACACAAAATGTAAAACAAATTGTTGGATGAGGAAGAAGCACTTTGCAAAAATAATGTGCTGTATGATTCAATTTTTATAATAAAAAGTCAGGAGTATTGAGTATTTTATTCAAATCCTCAGACTGTCTTTGCATGATAGGATTAGTGTTGATTTTTATATTCAATTATTTTTTGATTAACAGCTGCATTTGCATAATAGTAAAGTAAACTGTATAGACCAAACATTCATAGTATTCCTTGCCTGTAGGTACAACTCAGCTGTGAAGATAGTTTATATTTAATGTACTAATATAATTGAACAGTTGAAAAAATAAATCAACTGAAATTGGGAACACAACTCCCAATAGAGCTTTCTTATTGTTTGATGGTGGTCATATGGTGTTATTGATGGCTAATGGTTATACTTCCTATGTGCCCAGGGACTACTGAAAGCATTTAAATAAATTAATTTAATTTTTTTTCAATCTCTTCTAGGATTCGTCTAATCATGTAAAATAGGAAAAACTATATTTCATATTTAACTGATGAAAATATTGAGGCAAAAGAGTTTGTATTAACTTTCCTAAGGTCAAAAGCAAATAATAGCATACTGAGCATTCTGACTCAGACAATCTGGCTCCAGAGTCTGCATTCCCTACCACCAAACTGGATTGCCTCTGATTAGTAGTAGTGATGCGTTTCATGTCATGAAATCTTAGAGGTGTTCTAACTTCTTGTGTTTCTCTCAGTTCAACAGACAGCCAGCTAAAGCTGTGGAATGTAGGGAAGCCATACTGCCTACGCTCCTTCAAGGGCCATATCAATGAAAAAAACTTTGTAGGCCTTGCTTCCAATGGAGATTATATAGCTTGTGGTAAGTGAAACTACTTTCTCCTGGAACTTTTAAATAGGTATCTTTCACCAAAATTGCATTCAGTGGAATATATGACATACCAACTCAGGAAATGATCTGTACATTCAGAAGGTAGCCTGCTGAATTTTCTTTGGATTAGAAAAGCATTAGTCCTTCTCTCCTTCACTGAGCACAAGCCCCAACCATGTGAAACAGCATAAGATTGTTAACTGTATTATAAGAAGACATTTCTGCTGATATCTTAATTTTGGAGACAGTTGTGTTCTTAAGTCTGATGTTCATTTCCCCCTATATAATGTTCCCTTCAATAAACAGTCTGTTTGGGTAGTCTCGATCTGTTATTCTAGGACTCTCATTGTTGATAATCTGTACAAATTTAAATTATAAATATGAAAATCAAATTTGGTACTGTTGAAGTGCTTTAATACATTTGATTCCTGAGTATATGAACTTCCGTTAGTATTTTTAAATGATTTGGCCTTTATTCAGTAAAATTAACTATCTCTACATGTATATATGTGAACTATGAACTTCCAGATGTTCAAGCTGGTTTTAGAAAAGGCAGAGGAACCAGAGATCAAATTGCCAACATCTGCTGGATCATCGAAAAAGCAAGAGAGTTCCAGAAAAACATCTGTTTCTGCTTTATTGACTATGCCAAAGCCTTTGACTGTGTGGATCACAATAAACTGTGGAACATTCTTCAAGAGATGGGAATACCAGACCACCTAACCTGCCTGTTGAGAAACCTATATGCAGGTCATGAAGCAACAGTTAGAACTGGATATGTAACAACAGACTGGTTCCAAATAGGAAAAGGAGTACGTCAAGGCTGTATATTGTCACCCTGCTCATTTAACTTATACGCAAAGTACATCACGAGAAACTCTGGGCTGGAAAAAGCACAAGCTGGAATCAAGATTGCCGGGAGAAATATCAATAACCACAGATATGCAGATGACACCACCCTTATGGCAGAAAGTGAAAAGGAACTAAAAAGCCTCTTGATGAAAGTGAAAGTGGAGAGTGAAAAAGTTGGCTTAAAGCTCAACATTCAGAAAACGAAGATCATGGCATCTGGTCTTATCACTTCATGGCAAATAGATGGGGAAGTAGTGGAAACAGTGCCAGACTTTATTTTTTGGGGCTCCAAAATCACTGCAGATGGTGACTGCAGCCATGAAATTAAAAGACACTTACTCCTTGGAAGGAAAGTTATGACCAACCTAGATAGCAGAGAAAAACAGAGACATTACTTTGCCAACAAAGGTCCATCTAGTCAAGGCTATGGTTTTTCCTGTGGTCATGTATGGATGTGAGAGTTGGACTGTGAAGAAAGCTGAGCACCGAAAAATTGATGCTTTTGAACTGTGGTGTTGGAGAAGACTCTTGAGAGTCCCTTGGAATGCAAGGAGATCCAACTAGTCCATTCTGAAGGAGATCATTGGAAGGACTGATGCTAAAGCTGAAACTCTAATACATTGGCCACCTCATGTGAAGAGTTGACTCATTGGAAAAGACCCTGATGCTGGGAGGGATTGGGGGCAGGAGGAGAAGGTGACGACAGAGGATGAGATGACTGGATGGCATCACCGACTTGGTGGACATGAGTTTGAGTAAACTCCAGGAGATGGTGATGGACAGGGAGGCCTGGCGTGCTGCGATTCATGGAGTCGTGAAGAGTTGAACACGACTGAGGGACTGAACTGAACATGTGTATGAACCTAAACCTTGTCAAAGCAAATCTCTTACTTTGACAGATTGTTCAAACTATAGGTTTGTAGACCACTCAGCTTTTGTTAGGAAATGGGAAATGAGTTTTGTAGATTATTAAAATCTGTGTTTATAAGTGCTACAACTTTTTTTTCCCCTCTAGGCAGAAATCTTTTTAAATGTACTTTAAGATTATACTGTAATAACAAATTTCTGGTTCTTCTCTGCTGCTGCTGCGAAGTCGCTTAAGTCGTGTCCTCTGCTAAAAATGATTTTTATATCAATATTGTTAAATCATTTGACAATGATAATGTCTTTAGGTTAGGAAAATATACATTTTTTTCCTAGGAATCCTTTTTTCACATGATTCCCAAGAAGTCCTGTGCTCTGGTCTTTCATATTTTACTATAAAAGATTATTAGTCTCAACTTAAATGTTGAGTAATAGTTAACTTATGAATATGAAGTCCTAATACTAAGTTCTTCCATTCTAAACAAAAAAAGATATTTTAAAATAATTATTGGATTTTTTTGTTTTAGGAAGTGAGAACAACTCTCTTTACCTGTACTATAAAGGACTTTCTAAGACTTTGCTAACTTTTAAGTTCGACACAGTCAAAAGTGTTCTGGACAAAGACCGAAAGGAAGATGACACAAATGAATTTGTTAGTGCTGTGTGCTGGAGGGCACTTCCAGATGGGGTGAGTTTTTGTATCAGTTTTTCCACCTTGGTGTCTCATATGATGCACTGTGTTTATATATACACAGGTGAGCCTTGTAAGTTTAAGATATAAATTGTTGCATATATTTTCTTTTTTGCTTAGTATTACATCACCAAAGGAAATAGACATTTTAGAAAGTAGTAATTGAGTTGTCACTAAAGGAACAGTAATTGAAATGTTACATCATGCTGACATGATGTCTCTCCTGTGTACCCATAGCATCATATGCATACCTCTGTTACATCATTATCAGATTATCTCTGTATCTCTCCTACAGGACTGGAAATTTATCCAGGAAACATACTGTGTCTCATTTCCCTTTTTAATCACTTGCAGTATAGGCTAAATAAACATTCAGCTGAACCTGGTATTATATTAGGAGGAAAAAGTTTGATGTGGATAAAGGAGAGTGGCCTATATGCATACCTAGTTAAGTACTATTTCAGGGCAGAATTTCTCTATACAAAATACATTTATATGAGAATATTTCAACACATTTGATTTCTAAACAAAGTTTTATTTCCAGGTTGCCCAAAAAAGTTTCCTCAAACTTATCATTCAGTTATGCATTTTAAAGTACAAGCTTTCTCCTAAGTTATATGAAGAAGTGATTGTTTTTATTATCTTGATTTTGTAAATGTTAGTCATCTGTTAATGTCTCTTTTTTTTAAATAACTTTTTAGGTATTTACTTAGTTTTATTTTTAACAAAAAAAAATTCTACTTGATAGGTACTTTAAGACTTCTGAGTTCTTATACAGTTTAAATAGATGTATTCAGGCTATCTTGTTTAAAGTTCTGTTACTCAGCTTCAGTTTTGGTAGTGGCAGACAAGATGATTTGGAGTATGTATTTCCTCAAGATGATTTGGAGTATATACTTCCTCTGAGTATAACTAGAAAGTTAGATGAAGTATATGTATTTTAAAACCAAAACCTATTTTAAGTCATTGGAAAATGAACAAGATAGAAAAGAATTAGCAGTCTAGGAATGTGAGCCTGGCTTTTGAATATTCTTTCTCCGCTGGGCACATTTGCCAGTTTTGGTGGAATGTCTGAGAATACTTATGGTAGCTTCATGGGATCACAAGGAATGCAGTCTAGTGCTCGCCACCATATGGGTGAACTCACTTTGGTCTTGGTACCCAAAGGGCTCTAGTCTAGAGTAAACCAGTCGAAGATAAGCCCCCCTGACTCTATTTCAGGTCACATCAATCCTGAGTAAATTGAGGTTATCATGGATTTCTAGGGTTCACAGGATGTAAAACTAAATCCTCTCTGCAAGAAGGCCTTCAAAAGAAGATCACCTAAGAATTTTATTCTTTTTCAAAATTGCAAATGTAATAACTAGGCACAATAAAATGTAAACAGACATAGGAAAGGCAGGATGACATGAATAAATTTAGTGTAAAAATTGGACAATAGAAACAAAATCACAGCAACTCTGGGTATTATCAGACATAGCCTGGAAATAACCATACTGACAAAATGAAAGGCAAGGTTGAAAATTTCAATTGGGAAATAAAAAGTAGTTTTAAAATGAAAATTCTAGAACTAAGAAAATATAATTACCAAAATTAGGAACTTAGTGAATGGGTTGAGTGGAAGATGAGGCACAGTTGAAAAGAGAAGTAATGAACTTGTAGTATAGTTAGAAGAAAATATACAAAAGTAAGCATGGAGAGACAAAAAATGATGAAAAAAGGAGGTGGAAGTTGAAGTAAGAAAGTTGACGCTCAGTCACGTTGGACTCTGTGACCTCATTGACTGCAGCCTGCTAGGCTCCTGCCCATGGAATTTTCCAGACAAGAATACTGGAGTGGGTTGCCGTTTCCTCCTCCAGGGGATCTTCCCCACCCAGAATTCAAACCCACATCTCTTGCACCTCCTACATTGACAGGTGGACTATTTACCACTGTGCTACGTGGGAAGCCCCAAAGCAGATATTAGAAAGGATTATTGTTGATAAAGCTTTACATCATTGATGAAAGACATTAAGGCAGAGATTCAGTAAACTTTCATACCCCAGAGAATAAATGACTTGAAACCTACATTGTGAGTAGAGATTTAATATCAGATCTGGACCCTGAACATACATAGACCTGCATGAAAATCTGACCTTGGGTCCACCTTCTCATAGCACTTTGCTGTGGAAATAAGCTGTATTGAGACAAATAGGGAATGTTATGTGTTAGGAGCTAGTTATCTCTTAATTTTACTCTGAAACCTCATCTGTCACATTGCTTCTGAACTGAGAGAACTGTGAGTTGACATACTGGCCTTACATCTGTGCAGTGTGAACAATGTAAGACTGGCAGGAAACCAAGGCACCTCTCTTTGCTGAAGTGAACCACCTGCATCTCAGCTGTCCTTGGCAATTGTGCTCACTTTCTGTGGTTTGGGGAGAGATCCAAGAAGCTATGCATGGTTTTGAAGATGCTGTGCATACTGAATATCCTATCTTATATCCTTTTATAAAGCTAACGAAGTGCTAGATTTAAAACTAATTGTGTCTGCTCCTGTGACCCTTGCTGGTGGTGGGACACATCATTAAAACTGCTGAAAAAATACAATGGGAGATTCTTAAAAGAAAGCAAAGAAAAGCTGTCTTCAAAGAAAGGGTAATTGGACTGACAACATCTCAATGAAACAATAGAAATCAAAAGATAATGGAGCCAGATCTAAAGTGTGTAAAGGAAAAATACCTGCCAATCTAGCATTCTGTATCCAGTAAATGAAGACTTTTTTAGATAAATAAGATGAAGCATTTGCCACCAGTAGAAAATTTTCTACACTAAAGAAAATCTTAAAGGATATTCTTAAGGCAGAAGGGAAAAAAAATGCAGAAGATGGAAGGTCATAGTTGCAGAAAGGAATGGAAAGCAATAGAAATGGTAAATATGCAGTAAATCTAAAGCAATGATGTCTGTTGGACATAATACACACATAGAATTAAGTACTTGACAATAATAAGTCAGAAGAATAAATGTGATTAAACTGTCTCAAGCCCTTGCTTTGTCAAGGAAGGTGGCAAAAGAACTAATTAATATTAGACAGAAAGGGTGCATATTATAGTTCATAGGATAACCTCCAAAGTAGGTTCTTAAAGTACACTTTTTCTTCTAGGCTTATAATATTTGCTTTTTAATTCCTTCCATTTAAAGTCAGAAAATGTCTAAAATTGTTTATTTTCATCTGAGGGACAGTACTTTGTCCTTTCTCTTTTTCTATCTTCCTAATACCTTCCCTATGTCTAAAAGTTGGAGAAGGCAATGGCACCCCACTCCAGTACTCTTGCCTGGAAAATCCCATGGATCGGGGAGCCTGGAGGGCTGCAGTCCATGGGGTCGCTGAGGGTCGGACACGACTGAGCGACTTCACTTTCACTTTTCACTTTCATGCATTGGAGAAGGAAATGGCAACCCACTCCAGTGTTCTTGCCTGGAGAATCCCAGGGACGGGGGAGCCTGGTGGGCTGCCGTCTATGGGGTCACGCAGAATCGGACACGACTGAAGTGACTTAGCAGGTCTAAAAGCACGTCAGAGTCTTCTGTCCTTTGTTCTTCTGTTAGTGGCTTTAGCATTTCTACTGTTAGAGTGCCACAACCTCTTGTACCACATTAAATTTTCAAGAGTTTTAAGATAAGTTTGAACTGTATCAAAAATACTTTTTTCTTTTTTTTAGAAGAAGAATTCTTTTATTATACAACATAGGTCCTCTCTAGGATACTTAGAAATGGTAATATTTATTCTATACTAATAAAGAATGCAGAATTCTTCATTTTATATTTTGTTTTTACTTTATTATTTTAATTCATTTGAAGATATTTTAATTAAACTTTAGTAATTTAGAATTATTGACATATGAATATTCTGTTATTGCCAGATTCTTAGGATTTTAACCCCCAAGAGTTAATCTTATTTGTATTGCCTATTTCAGTATTAATGTCGTGATTTTTTTTAAAGGAGGGAATTTGTATGAAATAACTGCTTGGACTACCACTTACCACTCTACTTTTATTTAGACTTTGAAATTTAACTTCCCCATTGGTTGGTTTTTAAATATAAATGAAGTGAGCTTGATCATATGTTTAACTTGCTGTAATAAAAAAAAATTACTATCCATTTATTTGAAAAAACAATTGTAAAGTCTAAAACTGTGTACTTGAATGTAGTATATCCATATATGATTGAACATCTGAATACATTCCATTGAATAATTACACAATCTATGAAATAGTGTGGTTTGCTTTATTTCCATGTATAGCAGTCAGCTATGTACTTTTGATTATAGAGAATGGTGGGCTAGTGGACTATAATTTCATTTTGTGACTCTTCCTTGAAAAGTATCGCATAATTTATTTTAACCTCTTGTATCCCAGTGTAGTAATGTTTGCTGTCTGATACTTAATGGACAAGCCATTACCTGGATCTGTTCATGTTAGTTCTAGTTTCAGCCTTTTCTTCTAAAATATTCTATTTACTCACAATTTCTAGTAAGTATTCATATGGACTAACATAACATTTATTTCTTTGTTCCCTTCCTCCTAAAAGGCGCCACTAGGGAAGCCCAAAAGGCAGTAGTGATATGATTAGTTTAAATAATTATCCTTAAACTAATTTAGAGTTGATTCCAAAGAAAGTTGTTTTGCAGCTGAATATTAGGAGAGTGTGAAGTCAGAGTGAATTTCCTTGGCAAGCGCATCATCAGAGAATACTGTCATCATCTTGAAACTGTGCATAGGTTTTGATTTTTGTTTTCTTCCCCAAATAGTTACAGTAGCTTATTATTGAAAGAAACCGTTAGTAATGAATACATGTATATTTTAGAGAATTTAGAATAACAACAAAAAGAGAAAATATCTGTTATCACTTTATCCAGAAATAACTAATATGGGCATTTTAATATAATTAACATGTAGTTTTTTCCATTCATAGGAACTTTTTCCCCCAATAGCAGTGAATATTTTATATATTATCATGTATTCTTTACCTTTTGCCTTTGTCATGAACAGTTCCCAGATCTAAATATATTTTGAAAAGAGAGTTTTCAGTGGTTCCATATTATTCTAAGGATTTACCATAACTGGTATACTATTGTTTTGCTGAAGATACTTTACTTTTTACTACTGTGAATAATGCTTCTGAATATTTTTTAGTAAATCTTTAAATTTCTAATTAATTCTTTAAGGATTTATTAATTTGAAGGAAATGAATAGCTTTAAGGCTTTTGATTAAAATTAGTAGATTGCCTTATAGTACCGTCAGTTTCGTTTGGTCTTACACAGAGAAAGTCCAGGTGTTGCAGTTTGACCATACCCATAAAACATGGACTGTAATGCCAGTATCTTTGCCAGTTAGAAAATAATCTTCTTAGTAAAAGAATGTTTATTAGTTGTTTCCATAAACAGTTTTCTAAAACATTAACTTTTGATTTTTTACAAATTTCATGTTTATGTACTGAAAAGTTTTCTTTTTTTTTTTTTAAGAAATTCTTGCTTGAACAGGAAATTCAATACAACTGAGATATTTTATAATTATAGTCCTTTGGCAATTTGATGTTAGTAATTTATATCTATTCCATTATCCTCTACATCCCACATCTACCTTAAAACTAATGCTATAGAGTGAAAGTAAATTTGGAATGATAGTCTTATTCTTTATTTCTGTTGTATCTTTTTTTATCATCACTGCTTTATTCAGACACTGAAAGTTAGGTAAAGGAGACTATATATGTTCTATATCTGTGGATCAATTCTGTGGCATATCTCTTATCTGAAACAATTGGTATGAAATATAAATTGTTTCAAATTTATGTTGAATATAATTTAACAAAAGGCAAATTATTTTCTGTTAAATAATCGTATCTGTGTAAAGGGACACTATATTTTTGTTGACCTTGGCAGACCTTGAGTCCGCGGTGACTCCTGCTGAGGCTGTACGTCATATATAATTATCTAGTCTTGAGTCACCAATTGTAAATAGATATCTACTAATGAAAGACAAAGCTTGTAAAGGATACTTAAAGACTCTCATAGATCTTCAAAAGTGACAAATGTATGTATATACTATATCCTCAGAAAAAGCTTTAGTTAGTTATTGAAGGGTTATTAAGGGTGGATTTTCCTCTTGCAGCTTAAAACACCAGGAGTCATATTGAAAGTTTTTATAACTCAGTAGTAAAGGATGTCAGATTAATGATATCCCTAATTTCCCTTCCTGAAACCAAGTCCAGCAAGACTTGGCATGGAAATTTGTTAACAGTGTTAATCACCCATACTATGCAAAGTTATAACTATATTAGGAAGAGGCATCTTTTTTTAGTTATATAATAAAATATATTCTTACTTCTTACAAATAAAGCTTTATATAATGAGACATTTATTATAAAATGTTTTTACTGAAACTTTGTGTTCTTATGGAAATCTTTTCTTTACCTAAATCTGTCATAATTGCTCTCCATTAAAATATTTCCTGAATGAATAAATACACTGCTTTGTACGATTATTTGTGTTCATGTCTCCTGTCCCCTGCTAGTCTGTAACGTTTTTGGAAACAAACATAGTGTACAGAACAAGGGCAAAGACCATGGAGTCAACCATTAAGGTTCAAATCAGATTTTCCACTTACTAGATCTTTGACCTTGCTCAACTGCCTTAATTCATTGTGCTTCAATTTCTTCATCTTTAAAGTGCTAATGATAATAATGACTACCTTTACACTTAAATTGAAAAAAGTGAGGAAAACCACTAGACCGTTCAGGTATGACTTAAATCAAATCCCTTATAATTATATAGCAGAAGTGAGAAATAGATTTAAGGGACTTGATCTGATAGAGTGCCTGATGAACTATGGACAGAGGTTCGTGACATTGTACAGGAGACAGGGATCAAGACCATCCCCAAGAAAAAGAAATGCAAAAAGGCAAAATTGCTGTCTGAGGAGGCCTTACAAATAGCTGTGAAAAGAAGAGAAGCAAAAAGCAAAGGAGAAAAAGAAGAATATACCCATTTGAATGCAGAGTTCCAAAGAACAGCAAGGAGAGATAAGAAAGCCTTCCTCAGCAATCAATGCAAAGAAATAGAGAAAACAACAGAATGGGGAAAGACTAGAGATCTCTTCAAGAAAATTAGAGATACCAAGGGAACATTTCGTGCAAAGATGGGCTCAATAAAGGACAGAAATGGTATGGACCTAACAGAAGCAGAAGATATTAAGAAGAGGTGGCAAGAATACACAGAAGAACTGTACAAAAAGATCTTCACAACCCAGATAATAACGATGGTGTGATCACTCATCTAGAGCAAGCCTGGAATGTGAAGTCAAGTGGGCCTTAGGAAACATCACTACGAACAAAGCTACTGGAGGTGATGGAATTCCAGTTGAGCTATTTCAAATCCTGAAAGATGATGCTGTGAAAGTGCTGCACTTAATATGCCAGCAAATGTGGAAAACTCAGCAGTGGCCATAGGACTGGAAAAGGTCAGTTTTCATTCCAATCTGAAAGAAAGGCAATGCCAAAGAATGCTCAAACTACCGCACAGTTGCACTCATCTCACATGCTAGTAAAGTAATGCTCAAAATTCCCCAAGCCAGGCTTCAGCAAGACATGAACCGTGAACTTCCAGATGTTCAAGCTGGTTTTAGAAAAGGCAGAGGAACTAGAGATCAAATTGCCAACATCTGCTGGATCATTGAAAAAGGAAGAGAGTTCCAGAAAAACATCTATTTCTGCTTGATTGACTATGCCAAAGGCTTTGACTGTGTGGATCACAATAAACTGTGAAACATTCTTCAAGAGATGGGAATCCCAGACCACCTGACCTGCCTCTTGAGAAACCTATATGCAGGTCAGGAAGCAACAGTTAGAACTGGACATGGAACAACAGACTGGTTCCAAATAGGAAAAGGAGTATGTCAAGGCTATATATTGTCACCCTGCTTATTTATCTTATATGCAGAGTACATCATGTGAAATGCTGGTCTGGAAGAAGCACAAGCTGGAATCAAGTGTTCTTGGAGAAATTTCAGTAACCTCAGATATGTAGATAACACCACCCTTATGGCAGAAAGTGAAGAGGAACTAAAAAGCCTCTTGATGAAAGTGAAAGAGGAGAGTGAAAAAGTTGGCTTAAAGCTCAACATTCAGAAAACGAAGATCATGGCATCTGGTCCCATCACTGCATGGCAGATAGATGGGGAAACAGTGGAAACAGTGGCTGACTTTATTTTCCTAGGCTCCAAAATCACTGCAGATGGTGACTGCAACCATGAAATTAAAAGACGCTTACTCCTTGTAGTAAAGTTATGACCAACCTGTACAGCATATTAAAAAGCAGAGACATTACCTTGTTAACAAAGATCTGTCTAGACAAGGCTATGGTTTTTCCAGTGGTCATGTATGGATGTGAGAATTGGACTATAAAGAGGGCTGAGCGCCGAAGAATTGATGCTTTTGAACTGTGGTGTTGGAGAAGACTCTTGAGAATCCCTTGGACTGCAAGGAGACCCAACCAGTCCATCCTAAAGGAGACCAGTCCTGGGTATTCATTGGAAGGACTGATGTTGAAGCTGAAACTCCAATACTTTGGCCACCTGATGCAAAGAGCTGACTCATTTGAAAAGACCCTGATGCTGGAAAGATTAAGGGCAGGAAGAGAAGGGGACAACTGAGAATGAGATGGTTGGATAGTATCACCGACTCAATGGACATCGGTTTGGGTAAGCTCTGGGAGTTGGTGATGGACAGGGAGGCCTGGTGTGCTGTAGTTGATGAGATCGCAAAGAGTCAGATATGACTGAACGACTGAACTGAACTCAACTAGGGTCATTATAATGTTAAAATAAGTTAATGTATATAAAGGGTTTTAAATAGTGCAAATTATATGAATGTTTGCTAGTGGTAGCTTTTGTTTTCTAAAATATCACTAACATGTCCATTGACGGATGAATGGATGAAGTTGTGGTACATATGTGCAATGAAATATTACTTAGCCATAAAAAGGAATTTACCTGATTCAGTTCTAGTGAGGTGGATGAATCTAGAGCCTGTTATACAAAGTGAAGTGAGTCAGAAAAACAAATATCATTTATTAAGGCATATATATGGAGTCTAGAAAAATGGTACTGGTGAACCCATTCACAGGGCTGGAATAGAGAGAGAGAAGGGACTTGTGGACACAGGAGGGGAGGGAGAGGGTGGAGCCAACCGAGAGAGTAGCACTGACGTATATTCATTCGCGTGTGTAAAGTAGCTAGCTAGTAGAAAGTTGCTGTATAGCACATAAGCTCAGCTTGAGAGTGTCCTGTGATAACCTAGAGGGGAGGGATGGGATGAGGGGCAGAGTGAGAGGGAGGCTTAAGAGGAAGAGGATATATGTATACTTATGGCTGATTCCTGTTGATGTATAGCAGAAGCCAGCACAACATTGTAAAGCAGTTATCCTCCAATTAAATTTTTTTTAAACCACTAGCACTGAACAGATGGTGTGCACATAATGTATAATTAATATATAATTTTTGTAATGAATGATACAGTTCTTCAGCCTTGTCCTTTCACTTGTTTGTTGCATAATTAATTAAATACTGTTTTTTGAAACCAAGGAGATACTGGAGTAAAGGGGAGAGATATTTCTAATACTTAAAACTCAATGGTAGTATGAAGACTGTATCAATTTAAGAAAAATAGTTTTCTCGACATTAACATTTTGGATACCTATATAATTATTTCATAGTTACCATGTTGTCCTTGGGATATAATCTCCAGGCTCTTGCACATTTTCAAAAACAATGAAAACATTAGAGTGCGTGCAGCTATGGAGGAATTGGTATTTATTATTCGTCCTTCCCTTTCTCCACGGCATTTGTAGTGTTTCACAATTCAGTCTTCTCTAAAAAAGCCTTACATAATATATCTGTTTTCCAGTTTATATATGCTCTTATCCAAGAGATAGGCATTCCCTCTCCGATTTAGTAAACACTATGTATAGAGCACCAAATTCCACTAAACTTGGGAAGCTAAAGTATGTATGAAAAGCCAGTCTATGTCCATTAAAATGCAGAAGGCATCTATGATAAAAATTTATTTATCACAGTGATTCTCAGACCTGACTGATCATCAGAATCACCTTGGAATCTTTTCAAAAAATGTATGTAACAGAACAGCTCTCCTCTTAGACCCCTGAGTCTGTACCTTGGGGGAGGTGGGAAAGAGAGTAAAGATTCGTATTCTGGAAAGTTCCCCAGGTCTCTATAGAAAATTATATGAACAATCAGGTTTGGAAACAGATGATGTATGTTACCAACTGAAGATTTGTATGCATAGTAACCAGGAGGCATTAATGGTTCTCAAGCATCTGTTAAAGAGGGAATAATTATAATTATGAATACCTGATGTCTGTTAGATTTTGCTACTTCTTATGCTTCTCACGAAGAAACACTCAAAAGAATAAGATGTGGTCTTTTTTCTTTTATTCAATTTTAAAAAGCTACCTTTAATGTATATTGATTTCCCACTTTACAAACTATTTCTTATCCTAAATTCTTCAATGAACACTGAGAAGACAACACGGGATCTTTCTTTTCTTTCTTCTTTCCTTTCTTCATCTCTGTTTCTTTCCTTCCGTTTTATCTTTCCTTTCTTCTTCCTTCTAGCCGGATGGTTTATAACACTTTAAAATTTTTTCCTGACTGGAAGAGGGCCAATCTGAATGATCCTTGTCTGTCTTGGGCATGGAAGGAAAGGAGATTCTGAGCATGGACCCTGCCTTCCAGGAAGACTGTGGCTTCCATCTCTCCTAAGTGCCCAACTCATCCCTTAGTGTTCAGACTAGATTTGGGTGGGAAAGTAGAAAATAGAGACCAGAAGGCTGTGGAAAATGGAAGCAAACCTGTAGTTTATTTCTTCTCTAAATTACATTAAGTGTCAGTATCCCTTAACCTTAGTGTCCACTACTGTATGGACAGTTTCTATGAAAACATTTGTTGCATTAGATATTTCATGATGAAAATGTAATGAAATCAACAAAATAATGTGGTGGGTCTCTATGGTGATATTTTAAATATTTTATTTTCCTTTTTATATGTACTGTAATGGAATTTGACCTATATTAGAATGATTCTTATAATTTCTTTTTCTCATTAAATGCTTCTTTAAAAATAGTGGTTTTCCTTCTAAAATATGCCAGTTTTGAAGAGTAGAATCACACAGATTTTTAAGCGACTTGATTATGGGTTTTGTTTTGCTTTTTTAAAAGAAATTTATTAATGTTAATTTGAGAGTGCATTCTGAATGATGCTGTTAGCCTAGTAATAATTTTCATTATTACCCCACCATGTTTTAAAGTGTCGAAAATATTTTAAGATGGGAAAAAATTTAACTTGGGTTTCTGAATGCTTATCTTTTATTTCCTATAAATTTTTATAACACTAGTAGAAAGAAAGAGAGTGAATGTTGGATATCATTTCCTTGACTTAAACATTTTTAACAAATACTGCTTGAATTGGTTTAATATGCTGAAGTGTAGACAGTATAAAAAAAAAGATTATTCTTTTCTAACTGAATAAAAATATATTTAACAATTACTTAAAGCAGCATTAACCAAAGACAGCAACTGTTTGAGAGAAAGTGTTTCCTGCAGTTTATCCGAGGAAAAGAAATGTGATTTTGTATCTTACTTCCACAGTCCCACGTTAATTTCCATTGTTCTTATGACAGTCTTCCATACTGATGTGATCCTTGTGGAGGTTTGTGCCTTCCATATCTCTTACTCTATTATATCTTAAATCCCATTTTATGCAACATGTCTTCCAAGTAAAGCTATCAGAAGTTGACATTGGCTAGTCCCAGGATGGTAGAAAAATAATTAACTGCTGAACATAGGAATAATTTGATTATGTAGAAAAATCATTCATTATAATTGCTGTAAAGAAGCCGTGTAATTTTGTGCCTGTTTATACTAGTCTTTTTTTTTTTTTTAACTGTATATAAGAAGATCAGCTTTGATGAAAATAGATTTTTTGTTTCAACTGTGATAGCCAAGCCAAAAATGAAGACGAGGCAGAAAATAAATCAAATCATTTGTTTTTAATGACAGAGTATGTACATATTGTTGAGAATTAAATAGGTAGTTAGTTATGTTTGTATTTGTCTTCAAGATCTTTGATTCTAATGAAAGTAGGAAGCTTTAGGGATAGATTTTGTATAGAAAGTCAATCTGACTTTAAGTATCTCAATTAAAAAAGATGATTTAGTGTCTGAATCAGTAGTGGCAATGGAATCATCTGTTTGAAATTAGTTTCTAATAAAAGTCTCAGTATAAATTTAGCCAAGGGCAGGAATTTTAAAAGTGTGAGTAAAATATTTAGGCTATCCAGAAATTGTGACATGACCTGATCTTAACAGTTAGGGACTTTCTAATTATTTAGTCTCAAATATTGAGTTTTTCTAAAATTTTGCCAGATTTCTTATATGTAGCTGACAGGTATGAAGACATGCCAATTTGGCATTCTACTTATGAATTGCTATAGAAATTCCAATAACATAGGCTATTGCTATGATTTACTATATCATAGAAAATGTTGGATTAATTTTTAAGTTTTATTAAGCACAGTTCTATTCTTTGGCATTTTTTAAATTTAAAATCAAATTTATTCACATATAAAGTTTTAACCATTAAAACTGGAGTCTTACAAATGTAAAATAAGTTTCGGTATGTAATCTCAGCACAAATATGATCTCATTTTCTTTTCAGTGCATCTTGAATCCATCATCCATTTCTACTCCTACTACTCTTCCACTTATCACTAGTTCAAGTTTTCATCATTCCCTGCAATTAGCTCTCAGTAGTACCTGTGCTGCTTGAAATCCTTCAGTAGTGTCCCAGTGGTTATAAAATAAAATCTAAGCTTGATGTGATGTCTAACAACACCCTCCTTCTTCAGACTTCCCACCTACCTTTCCAGTATGGTCACCTACCACTTGCATAGGCATATTTTATACTTCAGCAACACCAAATTGCTTATAAATCCTCCAACACTTCTGATAGGTTTTTACGTTTATTTCTCTGCATTTAACCTTTGTGCCTTTGACCTTGCAGTTCACTGAGCCCAGTTATTCTTTCATATACCTCTTTTTATTCCATCTTATAATGTCATTAGACTGGAGGTCCTTTTACTAAAGTGCTGGGTTTTGTAATCACAAAAGTAGTAGAGTGATAACTGCCTAGCCCTACCTTTTGCCCATTGGTGAAATGATTTATTTCATATTTAATATCCTTCAGGCTTTTTGAACATTTGATGACAGAGAGCTTATGATTCACAAGGAAGTCTATTATATTTTTCCTTAACTCAAAATCTTACCAAGTTGACTTTGGTAAAACTTGGTAAAAGAGCAACTTTGGTAAAAGAACAGCTCTTTTTTCCCCATCACCTCATAAACAGTAAATATCTCTAAGTGTGTAATGTTCAAGAACTTGTGGCTCTGCTTATAGCAAAGATCAGCATTTTCTGTATTAATTTTCGTTGTGCTAACTTGCTCTTTACTTCCGACTTACTTGAATCCTCTGGGGGTATAATGTTACATGAATTTGTAAACAGTTCAAAACTGCTGATTTCATGTGCTACTTACACTTTCATGAACTAGTTTAAAATATGGGAATAGGAGACTGAAAGAAAAGAGAAGAATAAGGCAATTACTAGTGTATGTAAACTACACTAGTATTTTACATATTCAGTTTCCCATTACATTTTACTTATTTTAAATTCTTATAGATTTCCACTTGTGAAGTGAACTTAGAACTAACTAAATTTCTGTGAGCCACTAGTGTAATTCAAATACCAGTATGGAATATATCTTTCAACCAAATAAATGTATATAATATGGGTAAAAAATATTACCAATAACCTTTACATGTAAAATCATTCTTATTGAACTCAAAAGCTTCCATAGGTTAAAAAAGTCTTGTCCTGTTTATCTTGGTATTACGTTGGCCTTACACTCAGTAAATGAAAAGAGACAGACAAACAAGTAAATCTTTCCTCTCTACTCCCCTCTCCCCAGCCCCCTGACCAAAAATAGAAAGATGCAGATTTCTCCTTTCTCTTGAGTTCATCATGTATAGACAGTTTCTAGTATCTGTACTAGTGTTTTTCAAGGTATGGTCTACTGATCATCTACTTCAGAATTACTAATAACCTGGTATATGTATTTAACATGCAAATTTCTAAACCCCAGACTTATTAAGCCAGAATTTGAGGGAGAGAGACCCAGGAACCTCCATTACTTGCTGTTGTTTTTTCTTATGGGATGCATAATTCTCTTTCATTTTATTTAAAAAAACCTAGAATTATAGGGAGAAACATTTTTCATTCCCTCTTTTAATCAGTCTTGTTCTCACCTGTGGAAATTTATAGAGCTCCAACAGTGTTCTCATCTGGGAAAGGGGGAAAAAGTGTTTTTAAAGTGTTTCTGACAGTGGCCACCAGAGACCTCTTGTTCATCTCCCAGGAGTAAGTAGGTACATCTCACACCCTTCCAAGAGCCACATTAGGAGGCCTTCTGGGATTCCTTTGGAAGTTGGTTACTTCAGAAGCTATAAAGACCAACTGTGAGGGAAGCATTGGGTATTGAGGTTCTAGTTGATCTCTCACTGCAAAAATAAAGGCTAGAACATTCTTGTATTGCTTGTGGTAAATCAGAGTCTTAAAGTTGGAGTCAAAGATCTGACTCCCAAAGGCATCCTTATGTTTAATCAGCCTGGTTTGACTCGGTGTTTACCAGTTTATTATGAAGGATACAACTCAGGAACAGCCAAATGGGAAAAAGGCATAGGGAAAGGCATAGGCCGGAGTGGTGAGGCAAGGGGCTTCCTCCATACCCTCTCTGGGCAAGCGTCTGAGTGCTGTGAGATACCAAGTTTTGAGCTTTGTTTCTCTTTGTTTATTTTCCTTGTAAGTATTTGTTGAATTTCACAAATTAAATTGTGTCTAATCTTTTTTGTTCCAATTATTCATCAAAGAAAAGCTGTCTTTCGGTGTCATATATTTGTCTCATTCATTTGTGCATTTAGTCTCCTCATTCCTGTTTCTTCTCACTGCCCCCCCCACCCCCACCATAGATTACTTCTGATCCCATTGTATCTTTATAATCATTTCTCTATTTTAATTCAGATGAAGTTAAACATTGCTTGTTACCTTTAATTAACCCAGAAAAGTTTCTTTCAAACTCAGTATTTGTGTGTAACTCAGCTTGTATATTTGGCCATCATTAAAAATTAGAGGAAAATTTGATAAATATATTATCTGAACATGTTCATTTTTTTTATCTTTTTCACTTCAAATACCCTTATCTAATTTAAAGATTATATTTTACCCTCACTATTAAATATGATCCTTAAAAAAAAAATCCGATTCTAATTATAGAAAAAATATAGTAGAGGAACTGATTCAAAGGTAGCTCAAAACCAAATTTAGTAGTAATTAGTTAGGAAGTCAGCCTTTAAAATAGTATAGAGGAATGGCAGACATAGTTTTTAATTGTTACTCCTCTTTCTGCTCCTTTAATGACTCTTATTTCCTCAAGTGTTTGATCTTAGGCATCCTATCTAAACTGTTACTTGTGTTCAAGGTTTTCAAGAATCTAGGATAATTCTGTTTGTCCAACCTTATTTCTGTTGTTTTTGTTTTGTTTGCTTGTTTTGTAGCACAAAGCATCTATTGGGAAGGTTTCTTCATTGTCCCAGACTATTTCCATTTTTACCTCTAGACTTGTGCTGATGCTGTTCCTTAAGTGTCTATATTGCCTTGTCTTCTATATTGCCTCTGCCATTTATCTAAATCCTTTCATCCTGTCCCAGCTCCAAACCCTGTTTTTCTATCCCTCTCCTACCCATTTTATCTCCCTGGTTTCTGGTTTCTGTGATGGTCCATACTGAAGGCACTGTTCAGTTCAGTTCAGTTCAGTGACTCAGTCGTGTCCAACTCTTTGTGACCCCATGAACCGCAGCACACCAGGCCTCCCTGTCCATCACTAACTCCCGGAGTCTACCCAGACCCATGGCCATCGAGTCGGTGATGCCATCCAACCATCTCATCCTCTGTCGTCCCCTTCTCCTCCTGCCCTCAATCTTTCCCAACATCAGGGCCTTTTCCAATGAGTCAGCTCTTCGCATCAGGTGGCCAAAATACTGGCGTTTCCGCTTCAACATCAGTCCTTCCAATGAATACCCAGGACTGGTCTCCTTTAGGATGGACTGGTTGGGTCTCCTTGCAGTCCAAGGGACTCTCAAGAGTCTTCTCCAACACCACAGTTCAAAAGCATCAATTCTTCGGTGCTCAGCTTTCTTTATAGTCCAACTCTCACATCCATACATGACCACTGGAAAAACCATAGCCTTAACTAGACAGACCTTTGTTGGCAAAGTAATGTCTCTGCTTTTAATATGCTGTCCAGGTTGGTCATAACTTTCCTTCCAAGGAGTAAGCGTCTTTCAATTTCATGGCTGCAGTCACCATCTGTAGTGATTTTGGAGCCCCCCAAAATAAAGTCTGACACTGTTTTCACTGTATCCCCATCTATTTCCCATGAACTGATGGGACCGGATGCCATGATCCTCGTTTTCTGAATGTTGAGCTTTAAGCCAACTTTTTCACTCTCCTCTTTCACTTTCACCAGGAGGCTCTTTAGTTCTTCTTCACTTTCTGCCATAAGGGTGGTGTCACTGTACCAGTGAAAAAGTATATTTTTCTCCAAGGTTGTATTTCGTTAGTGTTGCCTTAGTTATATTTCTTGCTTCTAGTTTGAGAGCAAAAAGTATCAACACCAGCAACTGCCATGATAAAAGCTACTTCATTTTCTAGGGAAGTTATAGTTAAGGTAAAATTTAGTCTTAATCTGAAAAGCCTGCATTATGTTTTTAATCAGTTTTATAAGATCATAAATCTGATGCTGAAAATAATACAGTAGTATACTCATATTTGAGAAAACTGCCCTTTAATTGTAAAGAAATTTAGGTTACAGTGTCTTTTTCTGTTTTCTTGGGCACACTGCACACAGCATATGGGATCTTAGTTCCCTGACCAGGGATTGAACCCTTGGCCCGTGCATTTGAAGTTCAGAGTCTTAACCACTGGACCATCTGAGAAGTCCCAGTTATAGTGTTTCAATGAGAATAACTACCACTTTTTTTTTTGGTGCCTGAAATATGCAAGTTCTTTTTTGGTTAGATACGTTGCTGTGTTTTCTTTGAATCATCATAAAAATTCTCTGAAATTCTTAAGATTATCTGTTTTATACTTGAAGAAATTGAGGATTTTAGGAGGATTGACCAGTACTATGGCAGAACCAAAATGCAGGTCTAGTTCTCCTTGTCTTAAATTAACTGCTGTTTCTACTTCATTACATGGTATCCCTAAAATAATACAGAACTCTTGAAACAGCTTTGCCAGAGTACCCTGGAGGAATTTATCCAATAGCATCCTTAGAAATGAACAGTTCCATACTCGGAAGCCCTCCTTTATGTTAATCAGCAATAAAGAGTCATTTTTCCCTGTCAGATATGCCACTGTAAGCACATTGTTCTCAGACTTTATTCAGAAGAGCTGTCTCAAGAGGTATTGATACGTGAGAGAAGTTGTCTGGTGTGGCTTGCTTGGCGAGAAGGGAGAAGACTTTGGAAAGCATTTGGAATGAAGGAAGGGTGGTGAAAATGATGTGATATTTTTGTGTATCTCAATTCTCTCTCCCTTGTACGTGTTTTTTATACCTTTTCTTGCTGAGTAAGGGTCATTTTGAGCTTCTGTGCTAAGTGTACCTTCTTAATTGTTCTTTTTCTGTTCTCTGAATCATGGTTGTTTGTTCTATAACTCATTTGAATGTATTGAAGTGTATTTAAATGAGGATTTGATGCAGTTGGAAGTTGGTATAGAAAAGGCTGGATAACAAAAGGCTTCTTAATAATGAAACACAGTAAAAATGGAACCTGCAGCAACCAACCATGTGGACAAATGAAAAAATGCCTTTTGTCTACAAATTGCAGTGATCCTACATTAACATGGAGGTCTCTGTCTGGCTTAGGACAGCTGGCTAAGTCTGATCGTTCCCCTCCATACAGCCTTTAAAACCAGCACTCCTGAGTACTGCTTTCCTGGCCATTTTGTTTACTATCTCTGCTAATTAAGTGTACTAGATTATTAATAGACTACCAGGTGAGATTACTTCTGCATCCGTCTTAACCAGTGATTGAGGTATATTACAGTTTTTAAAAATAGATTCTTTTTTGTTTGATTAAGGAAGCTACAACCAGGAAGTAGAATGAACACAGAAATGTGATTTTTCTGAGGGACCACATCGGCTTAACTAATCCAGGGTTATCAGTAAAGGTCAGTCAATATTTTGGATATGAAGAAGCTATTCAGAGTTAGCTTCCATGCATCATTAAGAATTGATTGTCATTAAGAAAGTGATTTTTCCAAAATATAGTTTATGTAATCTTGTAAGTCTATAACTAAATTTCAGGAATGACTGTTTCATGGAAAAGCTTGCTACTGAGTATTAGCTTAGTACTAAATTTGAAATCTAAATTTTTAGTACTAAATTTTTCATTGTGTGTGTTCTGCAGTAAGTTGTGGGGAGGGGTATGGTAACAGGGGCAAGAACTGTGGTGGCATTTCTAATACATTGAGGTGTGATGTATAGCACCAGGGTATGCAAGCCACTGCTGGGTTTATTTGTAACTAATTGTGTGAGAATCCTTGTTTGTGGTTCTGAAATCCCAAATCTGTTATTCTGACTGATTCTTGTATCAGACCGTTATTGAATAAGTAGTCTTATTTTTCTAGGCTCTTTAGAAGTCCTTGGTCTACAGTGTAATGAACCATTTCATGGTTTTTTACTCACTTATTTTTGCTCTGTTTCTTTGCATGATAAATTCAAATCTAGATTCAAGACCCTTCACTAAAATAATCTGTAACTAAGAATCATGAACACAAATATTATTCAGATCTAATTCGAAAGGGAAAAGAATGCCTTTTGACTGACCCTGTCTAAACATATGTTTACACATATATTTGAGAGGTATCCCCACCACTCTTTATTTACTTTCTAGGACATCTCAACCAAGGCTGTTGTGTATGCGTGTGAGTGTGTGTATGTCACATCTTCTTCATTCATTCATCTCTTGATGGACACTTAGGTTGCTTCCATATCTTGACTATTGTCAAAAATGCTGCAGTGAACATGGCGGGCGGGGGGGTCATATGTGTTTTTTTTGTCCTTCAGGAATATACTTAGAAGTGGAATTGCTAAATCATATGGTAATTAAATTGTTAAATTTTTTTTGAGGAACCTCTGTACTGTTTTCCATAGTAGCTGGACCAATTTACATCCCCATCAACTGTGTAGAATTGCCATCTACACAGTTGGCATCTATCACATCCTTGCCAACAATTGTTATTTGTTCTGCACTGGCTCTTACTTGTGGCAAGTGGGATCTAGCTCCCTGACCAGGATTGAACATGGGTCCCCTGTATTGGAAGAACAGAGTCTTAGCCATTGGCCCACCAGGGAAGTCCTGTTATTTGCTCTCTGTTTAATAATAGCTATTCTGATAGGTATGAGGTGATATGTCACTGTGATTTTTATTTTTAGTTTCTTGATGACTAGTGTTTATATCTTTTTATGTGTCTGTTTGCCATTTTTATGCCATCTTTGGAAAAATGTAAATTCAAGTATGCTTCCCATTTCTTAATCAGGTTGTTTGGTATTTTTTTCAGTGTTGAGTTATATAATATAAAGATTAGGTCTTAACAGAAAGCAAGTAAGTTGAAGGTAGGATATACGATAATCTGGTGACTCTGGTATAGGTGGGTAGGTGATTCCTTCCTGATGTGTGTATGTGTGTGTGTGTGTGTTTCTATCTATACACACATATTTTTCCAAACAGACTTGAGACATGACTTTTTACTACTTGGAAATTTGAGTAATTTCTTACTGTATTAAGTTAGACTTTCAAAATGGTAAAACATCTTAAAAGAAGCCCTACAAAGAAATTATACTACTTGACCAATATATATATGTGTGCATGGCCATATTCCCAGAGAGAGAAGCATATTATACCAAATTATGTTTAAAGAATGCTAATTTTCTTGTTTGGTAGAGACAGATTCCAGTGGTAAAAATTTAGTGAGCTACTATTTTGTATTTATATTCATGATCACCTTAGGCTCTTTTATCATTAGATAAAATTTGAATTTCATACACACTTATGTCTGATGCTACTCTCACTGTGATTAACGCTACTTTTTCTTAAATCTAATCATGAAGTATAGGAGATATCTAGCACCTAGAATACCATTTCTTTGCCCTAAAAATATCTGGTACACCTTGTCTTAGAATGATAGTAAAGAATTTTCAACATTAATGGATATTTTCATTATTTATTTAGGAAACTCATTTATAAAGCTTAAGAATTTTAGATTTGAAAATGTAATAAGCCAACCAATGTAGAAGTTCTTTCAATTAGCAGTGTAATTCATTTCCTCCTGCTAGGTAAATTAGTTGTAAGAGTAGGTATTTGTTTGACTGAATCAAAAAAAGTTAAAGTGTGATGAAGGTAACATATTAAAACAATAACCCTTTATTCTGTTAATCATACATTATGACTGTATTTTTCTGTTCATAATAGTCCTTATAGTTTGGGATTAAAAAGGGACCCAGTATCATCCTACGCAAGGGTACCAATGCGGGGGAAAGAGAGGATTTGTGTTTAACTGAGTAGTCTTGAAAGCATTCCCTGTGATAGATAAACTCTAATCTCCAAGATCTTAAATTGGGTTGGCGGGGTGGCTATTAGCCTGGCACAGCCACTGCATATACTGACTATGGTATACTTCCTTCTGCCTTATTTTTATGGCCAAGTCCTTCTCTCAGATGGTATTTTACTTGAAATTTTGTATATTATTAAAAAATATATAAATAAATATAAAATATATAATAATTTTATATATTATTATACTTGAAATCATACTTATGGTTAGGAATCTAGGCATATGAGATTTGAGGTGTAATATCCATATATAATGTCTGAGAGCTGAGGTTCTCCCATACATATCAAATGCTCACCTAAGACCCCTTTCTCCTTCTAAGTTAGTAGATTCAAGTCACGGCCAGTCATGTAATAAACTTAACAAACCAATATGCCTAAAACCAAAAATTAACATATTTTATCAATCTCCACGTATTGATTCATGGCTTCGCTATTTCATAATTGTGTGTATGGCTTTGAACAAGTTATTAAGTGTCTTTAAGACCATGTTTTATTCTTTTTAAATTGAAGATAAAAGTATTATCTCTTATCTTCCTCTGTGGAAGGTATGTGGATTAAGTGAAATATATAGTCCTTAGCACAGTAACTGGCCTGTAGTTCTCAACAATTAGTTATGTGATGATGATAGAATTTTTTTTTCATTGTCTCTATAAGATAGTAAAATGAGAAAGTGAGACAGTTGTAAAATGAGAACTTTAGAGTCTAAGAAAACAAATTTTATTAATTGTCTGTCTTGCAAATACAGTTCAAACAATTAATTCACTCAGTTTTAGATCCTTCATAGAATGCAGGGAAGGCTGACTGTTAACATTTTCATTTAAAGAGCAGGACCTCTTATTGATAGATTGTGTTTTTGTATTCATTCTCTCTTAGACATATTTACATATTTTTTACTATGTCATTTCTGAAAAACCACATGCTGAAAGGAAGGTCAGGGTCAAAAGAAACTGGTTTACCAATGGCACTTATTTAAAAACCACTGGAGATCATCTTGGAGCCAGTGTTTGCCTCTATTTGTGTGGGCTCTCACATGCTACCCACATGCAGCATAGACAAAAGTCTATATTAAGGTAAGTGATCACTCTGGGCAATTTGGGGGACTGTCTTGATGAATCAGATCCAAACAAAAGTGAAATGGATATAACTCCAAAATCCAAAAGCAACAGAAACTTGATAAAAGAGAACCTCTATAAACGGGTTTTAATGGAAGAATGATTGTGCCTGTCAGGAAATCCACTACAGCTCAATAAGACAAAGCAATGAAATGTTAGCACTTTGAGTATTTTCTCTCTTTGTATATAAATCAGAGGCTACCATAGGAAAGTATATAACTGCCTTGGGATGATGTGAAGGAAATATAAAAGAGTGCAAAAATTGGAGAATTGAATAATACCACTTAACAGAACATTGATGGGAGAGAGCCTCCTCAGAATCTCTGCATATCATATTTGCATTTCATCTCACGGGAAAGGAAGGGGATGTTCATAAGACAACTGTGGGTCATGCTTAAACAGAAAAACTGAAAGGGCAAATTCATTTGAAAGTATTTTTCTATTAAACCCACTTATAGAGGTTCTCTTTTATCGAGTTTCTATTGTTTTGGGATCTCAGAGTTATATCCATTTCACTTTTGTTTGGATCTGATTCATCGAGAGTCTTGCAGTTTACCCAGAGTGATCATTTACCTTAACGTGAGATACTCGTCCATACTGCACATGGGCTGTAGGATCCTGAAGGAAAACCAAATTCAGCCACACAGAGTCCATGAACTCCTACCTGAGGACAAAAGCCATTTTAATTTTTTTTTTTTAATTTATTTTGGCTGCACCTACAGCATGTGGGTTCTCAGTTCCCTGACCAGGGAAAGCCATTTCAATTTTCAAGATGCATTTTGAATAGGATGTTACCCACCCTCTCACCCCACCTCAAAGAAAGAAAAAAAATGAGGCAAAAGCCCCTAACTTTTATTTCTGTGTTTATAAGCTTGGTATGAAAAGAGCCTAAAGTGTGAGTGGTCTTTTATTTGCCGTGACACTGCAGTCATACTCGAAATTAACACTCTTTGAGCAACAAGCAAACAAGATGAAAAGCAGAGGCATTACTTTGCCAACAAAGGTCCGTCTTGTCAAAGCTATGGTTTTTCCAGTGGTCATGGATGGATGTAAGAGTTGGACTATAAAGAAAGCTGAGCACCAAAGAATTGATGCTTTTGAACTGTGGTGTTGGAGATGACTCTTGAGAGTCCCTTGAACAGCAAGGAGATCCAACCAGTCTGTCCTAAAGGAAATCAGTTCTAAATATTCATTGGAAGGACTGATGCTGAAGCTGAAACTCCAATATTTTGGCCACCTGATGCGAAGAACTGACTCACTGGAAAAGACTCTGATGCTGGGAAAGATTGAAGGCGGGGGGAAAAGGGGATGACAGAGGATGAGATGGTTGGATGGCATCACTGACTCAATGGACATGAGTTTGAGTAAGCTCTGGGAGTTGGTGATGGACAGGGAAGCCTGGCGTGCTGCAGTCCAAGGGTTCGCAAAGAGTTGGACATGACTGAGCGACTGAACTGAACTGAAAAAAGATATCTCTGTTTATAAAAAAGAAAACACCAAATAAGACACAAGCCTCTGTGGAAAGAATATTAAGGAATTGACAGATAAAATGAAGATTGTAATGTAGCAGATTGTTTTTATTGTTTTGTGGTTGTTTAAAGCCTAACTATCTCAAATTTTTATATACTTACTTCTTTGTATATATAGTTAAAATTTGTCTTTAAAGATATATATTTGTATATATATATATATCTTTAAGGTAGACTATTAAATTCAGCCATCCTCCCCACTGTTGTGTGTCCCCTAGGGAACTGTATTTGCAGGTACTGTACGTTGTACATAGTGATTTATCTTTGTCATTATGTCAGGTTCTTATCTGAAGGACTGAAATGAATGTTCAGTTTTAACTTAGTGAACACTGCAGTAAGAAAATTCAGTGTGTGTAGGACAGACCACTTACATTACTTGTTGCTGGTGACCTCAAGGGCAGCTCTTGTTTTGGAGGACAGATGTGATTAGTATTTCAGTGCACTTCACACTTGCTGTGTCACTAATAGTGTTCTAACAAGACTCAATTTTAAGGATGCCATGTCTGGGCATTTTTCGCCCCTAGAAAAGATCTTTGAGGAACTTTCTTTCCTTAGTTTTACAACACAGACCATAAAGTTGTTTGTGGGGAGAAAATGTTTCTGAAATTTTTAGATCCTTAATTTGGCAAGGTTGTGCTTTTAATTTAAACATCTAAAGGGTGAGTGGCAGTGTGTGTCATTTCTAACTTCTGTCTTAGGGTAGTGTTTGATTAAGATTACTGGAATATGGTTACTAGGTTTCCTTCCTTGAGACTGTAAATATTAGCTCCAAAGATTTGTTGGTTGGTTGGTTTAGTCACTAAGTTGTATCCAACTCTTGTGACCTCATAGACTGCCTGCCAGGCTCCTCTGTCCATGGGATTCTCTAGGCAAGAATACGGGAGTGAGTTGCCATTTCCTTCTCCAGGGGATCTTCCCAACCCAGGAATTGAACCAGGGTCTCCTGCATTGTAGGCATATTCTTTACCAACTGAGCTGTGAAGGAAGCCCCAAAGCTTTGGGTTGGGAGGGGGCGGTTACTAATTTTTATGCCTCAGTTTCCTCTTCTATGAAATCAGAATATGGTATCTTCTACATAATATTTAGGAATAAAATTAGAAAATACATAGAAAGTATTGAGATAAGTGGGAAACTCAAGGTAAATGATTAATCAATAAATAATAAATGTTCTGTCATCTTCAATATGGTATACATTAATTGACATAGCTAGACAACTATTTGTTTTTCATTGATCAGATATTAATTTTGCAGCATGCAAAACATATTCTCTGCATTTAAGTGATTTATAACCTAGTAAACACAAAATATTTATAAACAAATAACTGTGGTATAAGCTTGAATGAAAGACATCCTTAAAAAAGAATTATCCTAGGAAATATTGGCCCTGGAGGGGAGAGATTACTTCTAATAGGGAGAATTTTAAAAGACTTGATGAGAATATTGGCTTCTGTGCTGGTCTTCATAAATACTAAAAGAGTTTCAGAAAGCTTAAGGCAGTGGAAAGACCATACCTGGACAGAAGACTGTAAACCAGCATCTGGTTACTACCACCCAGGCATTATACAATAAGTTTTATCTGAATTCAAAATCATCACTAGAAATCTTTTTAAGTTACATACTTTTGAGGTCTGTCTGATGTCTGTTTAAAGTGAAATTGAGGTTCAGAGAGGTTAACTGATTTACCCAAGACAACACAACCAAATAAGGAGAAATAGAGTTGGAAATTGAGCCCAGGTCTACCTGACTCCAAAATGCATATTCTTTCTGCTACACTGCCTTCCGTGTAGTTAGAGGAAAGTGTGAACAAAGATGTTGATGAGGGAAACTGTAATGCAAGTGTGGAACATTTTTAATAGAGTGGTACACGTAAAAAGGTGGGTGGTGGTTGTGGTTTAGTCTCTAAATCGTATCTGACTCTTGCGACTCCATGGACTATAACCCTTCAGTCTCCTCTGTCCATGGAATTAGAAACTCTTTTGGGGAATAAGGCCAGAGAGGTACCAGAGTATACAGTCTAGAATAACACAAGGAAAAGAAGTTTGGGCTCTATTCTGTAGGAATTAGTAAGCTCCTAAAGCCCAGTGTACCAGGAGATGAGCTTATCCCATGAGAATATTTTTGTAGCAGTGTATAGAATGCATTATAATGAGAGGAGATTAGAAGTAGAGAGTTCAGTTAGATTGTTAAATAATTTAATCAGTATTTTTCTATATTTCCTTTTAAAAATGATAAAGTTGCCCTCACATATTATAAGCTTGTTTATTTAAAGGTATTTCAATATAATTCACTTCAAAAAAATCTTTAGAGCTGTTTTGAAGATACAGTTATTATCTCCCACCTAAAGATGATAAATGGATAGTGATAGATGACTATAAATGGCATGAAAATAATAAACATTATGGTGAAGCCACTATCATATTCTGAAAGTGGGATAATGGACATTTATTCTCTCTATGGAAGCAATTTGGTGAGGTCCCCTGTCACCTAGGAGATAAGGAAAAACTTTTTCCAGAAGCTTCTGTCAAAATGAAGTTCTAGAAGCTGAGTTAGCTCCAGGGACTTTTGCAAAGGTTTTGAACATTAGGTAGAGCTGTTTCTGAGGTCACCAGTACCGTTGTTGTTCAATCGCTAAGTTGTGTCCAACTCTATGTAACCCCAGGACAGGAGGAGAAGGGGATGGCAAAGGATGAGACGGTTGGATGGCCTCACCAACTCAACAGACATGAGTTTGCTCATTTTCGTGTCCATTAAGTAAGTGATGCTATCTAACCGTCTCATCCTCTGCTCCCTCCTTCTCCTTTTGCCTCCAAACTTCCCAGCCTCAGGGTCTGTTCCAGTGAATCGGCTCTTCACATCAAGTGGTCAACGTATTAGAACTTCAGCAACGGTCCTTCCAGTGAATATTCAGGATTGATTTCCTTTAGGATTGACTGGTTTGATCTCCTTTCAAGCCCAAGGGACTCTCAAGAGTCTTCTCCAGCACCACAGTTCGAAAGCATCTATTTTTTGGTGCTCAGCCTTCTTTGCAGTCCAATTCTCGCATCCATACATGACAACTGATAAAACCATAGCTTTGAGTATACAGACCTTTGTGGGCAAAGTGATGTCTCTGCTTTTAAATACACTGTCTAGGTTTGTCATAGCTTTCTTTCCAAGGAGCAGGTGTCTTTTCATTTCATGACTGCAGTCACCGTCCGCAGTGATTTTTGGAGCCCAAGAAAATAAAACCTTTCACTGCTTGCACTTTTCCACTTCTGTTTGCCATGAAGTGATGGGACCCGATGCCATGATCTTAGTATTCTGAGTATTAAGCTTCAAGCCAGCTTTTTCACTCTGCTCTTTCACCCTCATCAAGAGGCTGTTAGTTCCTCTTCACTCTCTGCGTTTAGAGTGATATCATCTGCATATCTAAGGTTGTTGGTATTTCTCCCAGCCATCTTGATTCCAGCTTGTGATTCATCCAGAATGGCATTTTGTATGATGTACTCTGCATATAAGTTAAATAAGCAGGGTGACAGCATACAGCCTTGTTGTACTCCTTTCCCAATCTTTGGGACCCCGTGGACTGTAGCCCACCAGGCTCCCCTGTCCATGGGATTTTCCAGGCAAGAATACTGGAGTAGATTGCCATTTCCTCCTCCACGGAATCTTCCTGACCCAGAGATCAAACCCAAGTCTTCTGCTTTGGCAGGCAGATTCGTTACCACTGAGCCACCTGAGAAGCAAGAATTCACCAATACCATCTAATGCCCAAATCTAATAACATACTATTAAACAATTTATTCATTTTCTCATGATTTTGGACACTTCTGACTTTTCTATTTGGAAAAAAAAACCTCGCTCACTTAGAAACAGTTCCTTATAGGATGTATACTATATGCCAGATACATTAAGTGTCTCTGTTCATAAAGACAACTCACTTAGCTCAGTTTTCTTCCCACCCCATCCGTCCCCTTCCTTTTTCCTTCCTTTAGCTCTGTGAGCTCAGTTTTCATTAGCTTAGTTTTATTTGATATTTGAAGAGACTGAGAGTCAGAGAGGTTGGTAACTTGTCCAGGATGACATAGTTTGGAAATGTTAGAGCTTTGAATTCAAGTGTTTCCGACCACAATGACTGTTTATTTCACTCTGCGACTTTCACTCTATGTAGCATAATTTGCCTGCATATTTTGTCAATTTGATTTTAGAGATAGAGATTTAGGTCCATTTCACTCAGAAGGCCAATTACTAACATGTCCCAGAACTCAGAAGTGAATTCTGTGGAGGTGCTTCATTTTATAAGAGAAGCTGAAAGACCTCTCTGAGGTGATCAGGGGACTTAAAATTGAGTATAAAATGCAGTTTGTCACTTTTACAAACGTGAGATCCCAAATTGGGGGTAGAGTTGTTTGATATCCTGAAATCAAACAAGAAAAGAATCAGCTGATAGAAAACTCACATTTCCTTACATCTTGAGAAAGCTTTGCCATACAATGGAAATTCACAATAATGGTGCTAATTTATCTGGAAAGATTTCACATCTAATCATTTCTAATCATAGTAATTGCTCCAGGAACTCAGAACAGAGAGGTGGGAGACACTCACTTTTCCTCTCGATTCTTACCACACATTCTACCTATTCAACTAAACTAATTTCTTATTTTAAGAGAGAATCAACAGTGCCTAAAGAATAGCACATTATTGTCCCCATTTCTCAATCCAGCAGACTCGTTAGAATCTCTTATCAATTTTAATTATGCACTTCTTCATGTTACAGATTTTTTTATGTATACAACAATATGATCCACAAGTAAAGAAAGTTTAATCTACCTTCCCAATTTTGATACCTTGGTACATTTTGTTCATTTAGACTTATTCCAATGGCCAGGTACTTTAGTAGAATATTAAATAGAGGTTTTGATATATGGCATCCTTATCCTATTACTTGCCAGGAGGAAAACTTGATTATGTCACTATTATATATGATTTCTACTTTAGGATTTTTGTAGATACCCTTATTAAGAAGTTTCATTTTCAGTTGTCAAGTTTTCTTGTCACTAATGAGTGCTAAAGTGTATTATTGCTTTCTTTTGTACCTATTGATGTAATATTTCTTTTTGAAATATTGATGTAACAGGTAACATTTTTTTTTCCTACTGTTAAACCAATCTTTTGTTGTTGGAATAAGCCCAGCTTGTTCAAGATATAGTATCCTTATGTCAATATATTGTTAAAATTGACTTCTGCTATTTTGTTTAGCATTTTTCCATCTATTTTCATGAATAACATAGGCTTATAATTTTTCTTTCTTGCATCGTCCTTGTCAAATTTTGATTTCATAGTTATATTAGCTTCATAATACAAGTTAAGGAATGTTCCTTCCTATGGAAAAAAGTGTGTAAGATTGGAATTGCTCTTTCTTGAATATTTGATTGAACGTGTAGGTGAAATCATATGAGCCTGAGGTAGAAAAAATTTTTGACAGTTGATTCAGTTTCTTTTTTTTCTTTTAATGTAATGCCTGTTTTACATTACAGGATGATTCATGTTTTCTATTTCTTCTTGGTCAAGTTTTAATAGGAACTTTTCCACTTGGTTTATATATTTGATTTGTTAATATAAAATCTTCTATTTTTTCTGCAAAATTATTATTCTGAGCGAAGGAGAAATCAGTTTAACATGCTTAACATTTGGAGACTAAATAAGGAAAGGGATATATTCTGATTTTGTTTAATAGGGACCTATGTCTTCGGGTTAAAAAGAAATTGTTTGTCATCCTGTGTACCAAGACTTGCACATAAATCCATCCTTATGTTATGGGAGTATCTCTCCATGAACATGGTACCTCTGTCAGTTTATTTAGGTGTTCCTTAATATCTCTCAGTGTTAGTTTATAATTTTCAACATGTAGATCTTACATATATTTTAGTTGTCTCTAAGCAGTTATTATAAGTGATATTTTTAGAAAAATCCCTTTGCTAAGTATTCATTGCTGGTTTATAGAAATAAATTTTAATATAATGACCTTGGAGCTGATGGCCCTACTAGGTCAAAATATTGTTCTAGCAGCTGTTTTAAAGATTTTTAAAGACTTTCTACATAGGCAGCCATGTCATTTACAAATAAAGACAGCTCTACTTCTTTATTTCTGATCTGTATGCTTTTCCTTTCTTTTCTTTGACTGTTGCCCATTGGGTAGGACCTCTGATGCAGGGTTAGATGCAAGTGATGATAGCAAGCATCCTGCCCTTGCTCCCAGTCTGAGAATTAGTTCAACATTTCACCATTAAGTATGACATTAGCTGGAAGATTTTCATAGGTATTCCTTATCACCTTGAGGAATTCTTTTCTATTCTTAATTTTCTAAGAGTTTTTATTATGAATATGTATTGAATTCTGTTGAATGCATTTTCCATGTCTATTGTAATTATATGATTTTTCTCTTCTGTTAAAAATGTTAATTACATTCATTGTCTTAAAAAAAATATTTAAGCCTCTAGAATATCTGGATTAAAACCACTTGGGCATGGTGTATTATTCTTTTTATACATGACTGAATTCTCTTTACTGGAATTTTTAAAGAGTTTTTAACATCTATTTATAAAGATAATCGGTCTGTAATTTTTTAATAATATCTTTTGCTTTGTTTGACTCAAACTGAATTTGGAAGTGTTCCTTCCTCCTCTGTTTTCTGACTTGGTCTTCTGTCATATTTTGGAATTGAATTGTCTTTCATGTAATTCATTTATTTTATTGTGTGTCAACTTTATTAGCATTAAGTTTTTTCTACTCATACTGTCTTTTTCTTTAAATATCGGTAGGATATCCAGTGATATCCCCTCATTCCAGATATTATTACCTTACCCTTTCTCTCCTTTTGGAGAAATTTTTCAATTTTATTTCCAGAACTTTTGTTTTTAATAATTTTTGCCCATTTTTGTCTTTTTATTTTATTTGGTTTCTGCTTTTTATTACTACCATATTTATACTTCTGTTGTATGTAATTTGCTTTTTTCCTAGCTTCTTAAGCCAAAAGCTGTTACATCATTTATATTAAACTTTCTGCTTTACCAATACAAGGATAAAGAGATATAATTCTATGTAAGCACTGTTTTAGGTGTATTTGTTGTTGTTTGGTCGCTAAGTCAAGAATACTGGAGCGAGTTGCTGTTTCCTTCTCCAGGGGATCTTCCTGATCCAGGGATTGAACCTGCGTTTCCTGCACTGTGGGCAGGTTCTTTACCACTGAGCCACCAGGGAAGCCCTTAGGTGTATTACACAAATTTTAACATTATTGTTTTCTCAGTATCTTTCAGTATATTGCTTCTTATTTCCTTGTGATTTCTTTTTTGATCCCTATGTCATATAAGAGTGTTTAAAATCTCCAAATATTCCAGGTGTCTCTTGTTACTGATTTCTACTTTAGGTCTGTTTGGTCAGAGTCCACACTTATATGGTTTCATTCTTTTAAATGAGCTGAGATATGTTTAATAGTCTGGGCTCATGGTCTGTCTTGGTATATACTTTTTAGGTAGCTTAAGAATGTGTATTTTTACCATTTAAGATTTTATGTAAATATTAATTTGTTCAATTTGTTTCTGATAGTATTATTCAAGTCTTTTATATATATTTTTTGTTTTCCATCTCCTTGCTTTTTGAATTATTGACAGATGAGTGTTGAAATCTGCACACTCCAGTGTGGAGCTACCCGTTTCAATTTGGTTCTATCCGTTTTTGCTTCATGTGTCTTGAAGCTGCATTTTATTTATATGTCATATTGAGGGTTTTTTTAATGGACTCTTATTTAATTATAGAATGTTTCTCTAATTCCTGGTCATATTCGTGTCCTGAAGTCTACTTTCTATGCGTTTTTTGCTTGGTTGTTTTTTTTTCCTCTCCTTTTGGCTGTGCATTGTGACTTGCAGGATCTTAGTTCCCTGACCAGGGGTTGAACATGGGCCATGGCAATGAAAGCACTGAATTCTAACCACTGAACCACCAGGAAATTCCCAGAAGTCTACTTCTGATATTAGTAGAACCATCCCGACTTTCTTATGATTAATGTTTACATGGTATATTTTTTCTCTTTTTAAAAATATCTGTTTTTCTTTAAAGTGTGTTTCTTGTGGGCAACATAAACTCACTCTTTTATCAAGTCTTATCATCTCTGCCTTTTAATTGTAGTATTTAAACCATCTGCATTTACTTGCCAGTCTAGTTAGGTATTGTCTACCATCTTGCTATTTGTTGTCTGTTTGGCCTATCTGTTCTTTGTGCCCATGTTTCTCATTTTTTAATTGAATATTTTATAATTCATTTTATCTCCTTTAGAAGTTTATTAGCTGTACTGTTTCTTTTCCTTTTCTAGTGGTTTCTCTAAGGTTTACAATATTCATGTTTAACTTATCGCAATCTGTCATCAGATATACCACTTATATTACAGAAGACCATTCCAATGTACTTCTGTTTTTTACCCCTTTTATCCTGTGTACTTTTGCTGACATGTTGCTTCTATTTTTAATAGCATAATATATTGTTATTATTTATGCTTTAATTGGTGATTGTCTGTTAAAATTAAAAAACAAGAAAGCAAACATCTTTTATGTTTATCACATATCGATCATTTCTAGCACTCTCCATCATTTTGTTTAGATTTAAGTTTTCATGTTTTATAAGAACTTCCTGAAACAGTTTTTACAGTGCATCTATGCTGCTCCCTTAGCTTTAGTTGTTGTCAAAATATCTTTCTTTTTATATAATATTTCTAGGTTGATAGGTTTTTTCCTCATCCTCTTAAAAAAGCTATGTCTTATTGGCTTAAATTACCTCTGATGACAGTTGGTGACCTTGTTCTTCTATATGTAATTGTTAACATAAAACAGCTATTTCTCCAGCCAAAATGAGTTTTTCAGGATCATCAAAGAATTGCAATTTAGCGTCTGCAGCTATGTTGAGTCATGTGCAAGTGTCCAGCAAAATGGAGAGGAGAACTCTTGGAGAGGGGAGAGGAAGCTGAGAGAGCTGCAGTAGACAAGAGTCCATGACTTTTTCTTAGCTGAGTTGTGCCTGTCTCTCATTGGCTGAGCTCTTACCAGGGAAGAAGAGGGTGTCTTCCTGTGGCTTTGCTGTCGTCATTCTTTTTTTTTTTTTAATTTATTTTTTTATTGAAGGATAATTGCTGTACAGAATTTTGTTGTTTTCTGCCAAACCTCAACATGAATCAGCCATAGGTATACATATGTCCCCACCTTTCGAATCTCCCTCCCATCTCCCACCCCATCCCACCCCTCTGGATGATACAGAGCCCCTGTTTGAGTTTCCTGAGCCATACAGCAAATTCCCGTTGGCTGTCTATTTTACATATGGTAATGTAAGTTTCCATGTTACTCTTTTCATACATCTCACCCTTTCCTCCCCTCTCCTGATGTCCATAAGTCTATTGTCTATGTCTGTTTCTTCATTCAGTTCAGTTCAGTGCAGTCAGTCGTGTCTGACTCTTTGCGACCCCATAAATTGAAGCACGCTAGGCCTCCCTGTCCATCACTAACTCCCGGAGTTCACTCAAACTCACGTCCATCGAGTCAGTGATGCCATCCAGTCATCTCATCCTCTGTCGTCCCCTTCTCCTCCTGCCCCCAATCCCTCCCAGCATCAGAGTCTTTTCCAATGAGTCAACTCTTCGTATGAGGTGGCCAAAGTATTGGAGTTTCAGCTTTAGCATCAGTCCTTCCAATGAACCCCCAGGACTGATCTCCTTCAGAATGGACTGGTTGGATCTCCTTGCAGTCCAAGGGACTCTCAAGAGTCTTCTCCAACACTACAGTTCAAAAGCATCAATTTTTCGGCGCTCAGCTTTCTTCACAGTCCAACTCTCACACCCATACATGACCACAGGAAAAACCATAGCCTTGACTAGACGGACCTTTGTTGGCAAAGTAATATAATATCTCTGCTTTTGAATATGCTATCTAGGTTGGTCATAACTTTCCTTCCAAGGATTAAGTGTCTTTTAATTTCATGGCTGCAGTTACCATCTGCAGTGATTTTGGAGCCCCCAAAAATAAAGTCTGTTTATTTATTTTCACTGTTTCCCCATCTATTTGCCATGAAGTGATGGGACCGGATGCCATGATCTTTGTTTTCTGAATGTTGAGCTTTAAGCCAACTTCTTCCCTCTCCTCTTTCACTTTCATCAAGAGGCTTTTTAGTTCCTCTTCACTTTCTGCCATAAGGGTGGTGTCATCTGCATATCTGAGGTTATTGATATTTCTCCCGGCAATCTTGATTCCAGCTTGTGCTTCTTCCAGCCCAGCGTTTCTCATGATGTACTCTGCATATAAGTTAAATAAGCAGGGTGACCATATACAGCCTTGACATACTCCTTTTCCTATTTGCAACCACTCTGTTGTTCCATGTCTGTTCTAACTGTTGGTTCCTGACCTGCATACAGGTTTCTCTAGAGGCAGGTCAGGTGGTCTTGTATTCCCATCTCTTTCAGAATTTTGCACAGTTTATTGTGACCCACACAGTTTCTTCATTGCTGTCCTGTAAATAAATTCTTCAGTACCATTTTTCTAGAGTCTGTATATTTTCATTAGAATACAGTATTTATCTTTCTCATTCTGACTCACTTCACTCTTTATAATAGGTCCTAGGTTCATCCACCTCATCAGAACTGACTCAAATGCATTCCCTTTTATGGCTAAGTAATATTCCATTGTGTATATGTACCACAACTTCTTTATCCATTCATCTGTTGATGGACATCTAGGTTGCTTCCATGTTCTAGCTTTTGTAAATAGTGCTGCAGTGAACAATGGGATACATGTGTCTTTTTCAATTTTGGTTTCCTTGGGATATATGCCTAGGAGTGGGATTGCTGGGCCTTATGGTGGCTTTATTCCTAGTTTTTTAAGGAATCGCCGTACCATCTTCCACAGTAGCTGTATCAATTTACATTCCTAGCAACAGTGCAAGAGTGTTCCCTTTTCTCCACACCATCTCCAGCATTTATTGTTTGTAAACTTTTTATTAATGGCCATTCTGACCAGTGTCCATTCTTATGGAAACACAAAAGACCCTGAATAGCCAAAGCAGTCTTGAAAAAGAAGAATGGAGCTGGAGGAGTCAACCTTCCTGACTTCAGATTTTACTACAAAGCTACAGTCATCAAGACGTAGTACTGGCACAAAAACAGAAATATAGACCAGTGGAACAAGATAGAAAGCCCAGAAATAAACCCATGCACCTATGGGTACCTTATTTTTGACAAAGGAGGCAAGAATATACAATGGAGCAAAGACAGCCTCTTCAATAAATGGTGCTGGGAAAACTGGACAGTGACATATAAAAGAATGAAATTAGACCCCTTCCTAACACCATACACAAAGATAAACTAGAAATGGATTTAAGACCTGAATGTAAGACCAGAAACTATAAAACTCTTTGAGGAAAACATAGGCAGAACACTTGATGACATAAATCAAAGCAAGACCCTCTATGACCCACCTCCTAGAGTAATGGGAATAAAAACAAAGTAAACAGGTGGGGCCTGGTTAAACTTACATGCTTTTTCACAGCTAAGGAAACTATAAACAAGGTGAAAATACAGCCTTCAGAATGGGAGAAAATAACAGCAAATGAAACAACTGACAGAGGATTAGTTTCCAGTATATACAAGCAGCTCATACAACTCAATGCCAGAAAAAGAAACAACCCAATCAAAAAGTGGGAAAGAGACCTAAACAGACATTTCTCCAAAGAAGACATACAGATGGCTAACAAACACATGAGAAGATGCTCAACATTGCTCATTATTAGAGAAATGCAAATCAAAACTACGATGAGCTGTCACACCTCACACGAGTCAGAATGCTGTCATCATTTTAATATGAGGAAGAGGCTCCAAGGGATCTGTGTGAATCTTGATAGGATGTGGACACTCCCCTTTCTGATCTCTCTGCTGCTGCTACTGCTGCTAAGTCGCTTCAGTCGTGTCTGACTCTGTGCGACCCCATGGACTGCAGCCCACCAGGCCCCTCCGTCCATGGGATTTTCCAGGCAAGAGTACTGGAGTGGGGTGCCATTGCCTTCTCCTACTCTGTTCATTTTATACATGTCCTTTTTTTCGTCTGGCAGTTTTCAAGATTTTCTTACTCATTTTTAGTAGTTTATGATGTATCTTAATATATTAGTGTTGTGCCTTTTTCTACTTGAATATTAAGCTTCCAAGATTATGGGTTTTCACATTTGGAAAAATTTTAGTTTTATATCATCATATACCTTTTCGGTCCCTTCTCCTTTGTTTGAAATTCCAATTACACATTTATTAGATTGCATATTGTCCTATGGTTTACGTAAATACTGATATTTTTTTCTTTCTTTCTTTCCAGCCTTTGTGTCAGTTTTGATTCTTTTTTCCTGTGTTGCCACATTTATTGTTACTTTAATCTTCACTGTCTTATCTATTGTTATGCCCATCCAATTAATTTTTCATTTCAGATACTATCCTTTTCAAGTGAAGAAATTCCATTTGATTTTTATATTATATCTTTCATTTCTTTTCTCATTAAGACCATTGTTTCCTTTAAATATTTGAATATAATTATACTTACTTTAAAGTCTTCATTTGTTACTTCTATTATATTTTCATTTCTACATCTGGTTCTACTCATTGAAATTTTTTCCTGACTATTTTTGCCTCTGAAATGCTATATATTGTGAATGCTTTATTGTTGAGTGTCTAGATTTTGTTTAATTCTTTTAAGAGTATTGAAGTTTGTTTTGACAGAAAGTTGAGTTTTTGGAGACAAAGTTGATTCTTTTGACACTTGGTTTTTAAACTTTATTAGGATAACGGAGAAGGCAATGGCACCCCACTCCAGTACCCTTGCCTGGAAAATCCCATGGATGGAGGAGCCTGGTGGGCTGCAGTCCGTGGGGTCGCTAAGAGTCAGACACGACTGAGCGACTTCACTTTCACTTTCATGCATTGGAGAAGGAAATGGCAACCCACTCCAGTGTTCTTGCCTTGAGAATCCCAGGGACAGGGGTGCCTGGTGGGCTGCCGTCTATGGGGTCGCACAGAGTCAGACACGACTGAAGCGACTTAGCAGCAGCAGCAGCAGCAGGATAACTAAAGTAGCAGTTAGCAAAACTCTTTCTTAAAGGACCACATCACAAAGATTCTAGCCTTTACAGGCCATATGGTCTCTGTTGCACTTCCTCAATTCTGCTACTGTAGTGCCAGAACAGCTATAGACAGTACTTACCTACAGTCCTTGGTATTCACAGGGGACTGCTTCCAAGACCTCCAACAGATACCAAAATCCATAGACACTCAAGTCTTTGTATAAAATGGCATAGTATTTACATGTAATCTAGCACGTCCTCCTGTATACTTTGTCATCTCTGTATCATTTATAGTATCTAATTCAATGTAAATGCTTTGTAAATACTTGTAAATCAAATGATGCCACAAATAGCAAATTCAGTTTAGCATTTTGGATCTATCTAGATTTTTTTTCCCAAAAATATTTCTGATCCACTGTTGGTTAAATCCTCAGATGTGGAACCAGAGTCAACTGTAAACTGATGCCTACGGCTGGGTTCTACTAAAAGTGAAGCTTAAAACGCAGGCACTTTGGGCTGGATTTAGTCCATAGGGTCAGTTTGCTAATCCCTGGTCTAGAGGAACATTTGTTTTAAGGCTAGGTTAGCCCTACTGATAAGGCCTGACCCTCTGAGGACTCTATTAAGTGGGGGCATTGAATGTTGTCTTCACTCTGGTTTGTCTAAACTCCGACATCTAACCCTGTGTGAATTCTAGCATATTCTCAGTAGTTGTACTTTCGCTTTCCATCGTTATTTTTCTGGCTTTGTGTAGTTTCACCCTGTGAGCACACAGTGCTCACATTCTGATGTACAATCAAGGCACCCAATACAGATTCCTGGAACTGTACTTTTAAGTAGCTTTCTCCTCTGTGGTACTGTGCCCTACAAATTCCAGCTGTTCACAGATACCCCATGCTTACACCTCTGTCTCCTCACCTTACTCTGCTGTGGTCTTCTCAGATTCCTCTCTGTTCTATTTGGATCCGCCTCCCTTGCTCTGTGGTCCAGAAATGGCCTCCAGGCAGAAAGCTGAGGTGACTGGAGGATGACCTTTTTCGTTTTTCCTCTTGTAATCACAGTCCTGTTCTGCCTGTTGTCCAGTGCTGTCTTTTATATTTTGTTCAGTTTTCTGCCTGTTTAAGGTAGGAGGGCAAATCCCTTCCATTTATTCTGTTACCAGCCAGAAATAGAAGTTTCTTAATCACATATTTATATATCTAGTAAGCAACTTCACATTTAAAATCAATTATGACTATCTCTAGGACTATATCCTCCAGTTTCAAGCTAAATAAGTAATTGTCAATTCTCAATTGCTCAGGATTTTAATGTAGTAGCTAGTAGCTCTTTCGTAGGCAAGCTGGCAAAGAAGAAACAGTTCCAGTGGATGCTAGTTTTGTTGCAGTGTAAGTTACTGTGGTATCTATCTCCGGCTTTTTCAGTAAGTTGGTATATGCTTATGTATTTGTCTTCTACTTTTGTAAAAGACTTGCTGCTGATTTTTCCATTGTCTTTTTTAATCTCTTTATCTTAAGAAGAAAATAGTAGAAGCGTTATTATCTTAACCTTGAGGAAGTCTTTATAGGAAAACTGCCAGTTTTTAAGAGGGAGAAAATAATGAGAACTACTGACTGGCATTTTTATTTTATTTAGCGAGTAAAAACAACACATTGAGCCAGAACTTATTTATTTACATTAGCGCTCTGGTAGGCTACAGCCAAGAATTACTAGTCATTCAAAATGCAAACAAGAATTACTCAGAAGCTAAGTAATAACCTTGTACTTATCACCTCTGTACCTCTATGCTGAAGTAAAATACCTGGTTTTACTTTTCTTTTGCATGTAAAAATTCATTTATCTTAAGCTATTATCTGCCTTTCTAAAAGACAGTTTACTGCTGCTGCTGCTGCTAAGTCGCTTCAGTCGTGTCTGACTCTGTGCAACCCGAGACAGCAGCCCACCAGGCTACCCGTCCCTGGGATTCTCCAGGCAAGAACACTGGAGTGGGTTGCCATCTCCTTCTCCAAGGCATGAAAGTGAAAAGTGAAAGTGAAGTCGCTCAGTCGTGTCCGACTCCTAGCGACCCCATGGACTGCAGCCCACCAGGCTCCTCTGTCCATGGGATTTGCCAGGCAAGAGTACTGGAGTGGGTTGCCATTGCCTTCTCCGCAGTTTAATCCTAAATCCCTTTTTAATACATTTGTTTGCTTTGGAGGGAGGGGCATACTGAGAAGTGAACCTATTATTTTTCTTTTATTTTTTGTCATGTTTAATAGTTTTGAGTGTTTCTAAAAGTTCTTAGGACTCAGTTACCTATATACTAGTCCTGAAAGACAGTTGCAACTGGGCAATCACTCTCTGTGTTAGCTTATTTGTAAATGAGATATTTCATCTGTCTCCACAGGAAAAAGTGTTTCAAGTTAACTTTCTTATATTGAGCATACAATTTCATACTGTATGGTAATATACCATGTTTTTTCAGAGGTTCTTCCAACCTTTGAAGAATTACAAATTTATGTTGTAAAATTAATAATCTCTGTAATTGGCGGAGGTGGATTTCCCTCAGGATGAGTCTTCATCTCCACCAGGTTTTTCTACTTTCTTCTGTATTGAAAGATGACTCGAACCAAAATGGCAGAAAGAGAGGTAGCTTTGGGCCATAAATTTTTCATTATCCTGATGTTATGAGCAATTCTTGGTGACTGCCGCATCTAGCTTTAAGCAGCTTGTTTAAAGTTCTTGCTAGGAAGAAATCACATTATACTACAGTGCCTCTTTTTGTTGTTTTCTGCTGCACATACAGAAATTCCGCCTCTTGAGAAGCTCACAGTGACTTATTGTATTCCCTAAAGATGCCTAAAACTCACTCCAACCAATTTCTGAACTTAGTTTACTAAAAGAGTAGATAAATAAGAGGGATTTGGGAATACCCCCTATCGCAACCACCGCCCCCCATATGGATGTATTAACTCTGTGCACGTTCAGTCCCAGTGATAGCCCATAATTCCCCAAAGTGGATATTGAAATAATTCTGATAGTGAATGCTATTTTCCTATGTTACTGTTTTCAAGAATATATGTGCTGTTCAGTTCAGTTCAGTCACTCAGTCATGTCTGACTCTTTGTCACCCCATGGACTGCAGCACGCCAGGCTTCCCTGTCCATCACCAACTCCTAGAGCTTGCTCAAACTCATGTCCATTGATTTGGTGATGCCATTCAACCACCTCATTCTCTGTTGTCCTCTTCTCTTCCTGTTTTCAATCTTTCCCAGCCTCAGGGTCTTTTCCAATGAGTCAGTTCTTCGCATCAGGTGACTAAATGATTGGAGCTTCAGCATCAGTCCTTCCAATGAATACTCAGGACTGATTTCCTTTAGGATTGACTGGTTGGATCTCCTTGCAGTCCAAGGGACTCTGAAGAGTCTTCTCCAACACCACAGTTCAAAAGCATCAATTCTTCAGCACTCGGCTTTCTTTATGGTCCAACTCTTATGTGCTGATTTAAGGGAAATGCTCAGCTAGGAAATAAGCCCAAGCTCCAGTCCTTTGGCCACCTGATGTGAAGAGCCAATTCATTGGAAAAGACCCTGATGCTGAGAAAGATTGAGGGCAGGAGGAGAAGGGGGTGACAGGATGAGATGGTTAGATAGCATCACCGACTCAGTGGACATGAATTTGAGCAAACTCCAGGAGATAATGAAGGACAGGGAAGCCTGGCGTGCAGCAGTCCATGGGGTCATAAAGAGTCAGACACCACTTAGCAATTGAACAACAGGGAAGAAAAGGTTTTTCATTACTCTCTTAGGGTCCTAAACTGGGTCTGTAAATGCTGACAGACAAGTTAACAGGGGGAAAGCATATAGATTTATTTAATATGTTTTACATGACATAAAAGCCTCCATAAGGAAATGAAGACCCAGGGAAGTAGACCTGTGTATTCTCTGCTGTGTTTTTTTGAAGAGTGAGGGGTCATGAAGCAATGTGATAGGTTAGGGAGTATGAGGTAATTGTACTCAGGAGTAGTAAGCCGCAGGAAACTCTGATTGTTCTTAGCATTCCTTTGTTGTTGGAGATAAGGATGTTCCTTTCCTTGGTATAGGGAGGACACTTCCCACATGAGAATTTTGTTTTAGGGGAGAAGGGAAGGAGGTGTGGAAGTACAGAGTAGCCTTCCTGCTTCTGCCATTTTCTTGAAATCCTTTAGCTTGAAATATCCAATATGCCAATGTGCCATATTTGAGGGTTCTGTGTTCCAAACCCTGTCATCAGCAACGCCCGTGCCCACTTGCAGAAAAAGCATGGCTTCAGTCCTTCCTTTTTATGTCTTATTTGTTTATTTTTGGCTGTGCTGGGTCTTCACCGCTGCTCGGGCCTTCTCTAGTTACGGCAGTGGGGACTACGCTCTGGTGGTCGTGCCGTGGCTTCTCATTGCCGTGGCTCCTCTTGTTGTGGAACGCAGGCCCTAGGTGCACAGGGTGCAGGAGTGGCAGCATGTGGGCTCAGGAGTTGTGGCTCATGGGCTTAGTTGCTCCGAGGTATGTGAAATCTTCCTGGACCGGGCATTGAACCCACGTCCCCTGCACTGGCAGGCAGATTCCTATCCAAGGGAAGTCCTCTTTATTCCTTCCTGATACTGCTGACCATTGATGCTGTCACCACTGACTGCATCCAAGAAATAGTCTCATCCCCAAATTTGGGATTAGCGGAAGAGATGATTTTTTTCCTCCTATACCAGTAGCAACCAGGTGAACAGTTTTCAAAGGTAACTTTACTTGCAAGCCAGGAGAAAGTTAAATGATAGAAATAGAGATGTTGGTAGAGCACAGATGCTTTGCATCAAAGAAACGAAGGTTTAACTCAAGATTGGTTGCAGTAACTTTCCCAGAATACAAATCAAAAGTGTTCTTTCTTTTCATCACTTTCTGATGAAACCTGTAGGATATTCAGGCAGATCCCATCCTTCAGTGACGTTTGACCACTTTATCTGTTTCTGAGAGCTATTATTTGGACTTGGACTTCACATCAGTCAAATGGTCTCTATGGCAGTTTTGAATCTGTTTACTTCCTTCTGACTGCCTGCTCTGAAAAACAAAAAGACCTGTATACACTCCAAAGCTCAAAGCCTATTAGACTCTTTACAACAGAAGGCATGTCCCAGCTCTTCCTACTCAGTGAGATTCTCTCTGGTAAACCCAGTCGTGTCTATTTCCTTTTCCATCCTTTCTGCTTTCCAGAGAAATAGTTTTTTCTTAAGGCTTAGAATATTTAAACAATATGTTGCCACATGCATTCTGTTTGAAGCAATCACCAAGGTTTTAAAATGCATATAGAATAGTTGAAAAGAAAGACAGCCATCTGTCTCCAGATGAATATTCACATTCTGTTTTATTTTGTTTTCCTAATAGCAAATAGCTGTACATAGAGATGTATACCAATTACTGGTTTCTTAAGGATAAAATGAATGAAGGGGAAGTTGTCCATGAAAAGAATCGTGTACTTTGTTTTTCTCAAGTTATTATTTGTGCTTTGTTTCAGTCTTTGTTTCTCTTGGCTTTCCTCCTAGTGACAGTCTGTTTCTCTTTTATTTTTCTTTACATTTGAAAGTTTCCTACGCTGCTTCCAACTGTATTTTTTTTTTTATTAAATCTAATCCTCACAATATGGGATTTTGATTTTATAATTCATAGTTAAAAACATGTTAAAGTTGGTTCTCCAGTTTAGATTGTATTGGTGTCTTTGGGTATAGTGAAAGAAAGAAGGATGAAGAGGAAATTATTCTCCTGGGCTGCCCTGCAGGAAATCTTCTCTGTACTCTAAAAGTTCTTGTTCTTTTCCAGGAGTCCAATGTGCTGATTGCTGCTAACAGTCAGGGTACAATTAAGGTAAGCTATTTTATACATCTCCATTTTTAGGCTATAGCAGACTGTAACTATAACATGGAAATATAGAGTTGTACTAAGCCTTAGAGAGCATGCCAAATCATGAGTCTGTCTGCTTGGAAATGGCTTTGATTGAAGGGGAAAAGAATAGGTAGCTTGCAACTTTGGAGAAGATGATAGTACTTGTTAGATGTTATACAAATGCTGAAGGGCCTGAAAGGCGGTCAGAATGACAACCAGATGAAGACTACTAAGCACTCACCATGGGCCGCTCACTGTTCAGCTTCCGTTATCCCAGTGCAGCTATCCCGCTGGATATTCAGGGGACAGGGTCCAGGATACAGCAACAGATGCTTATACACTTCGCAAATGTTAAAATGTCTTTAACTCTTATTGTATTCTTCTCTTCCTCGAGTTTTTCTCCCTTTTCTATCTTGACAAGTAGATTTTTCCTCAATTGCTAGGGGAAGAAAAGGAATTCTTCTTTTCTGTTGAAAGTTGATTGATCATGTGATCATGCCATTGGTATAATCTGAAAACTTTGATTTAGCCTCTTCACGTTTAGTCTCTTCACTCACGTCTCATTCCCAAATTCAGATACAGTATTCCACATACTTTTCATGGTAGTTAGGGGCTCAAGGAAATAAAAAAGTTTATCTAGTTGCACCATTGGATGCTCAGCACGTAGGCCCAGTACATTGGATAAATAAACCCTAAGCTAAGCAGCGAGCTTTTAAACAAAACGTCGTCTTGGAGAAGGGTTTTTACTACATGGGTTTGACTAGCACTTAGTCTGTGGGTACCAGTTCTTTCCACATAATCTCTGCTGATATAGAAGTATCCAAATGCATTTTTTTAAATAAGATGTATCTATTTCCCTGCCACTTAACATTAATTTTGCCATGGCTTCCTTCCACTCACCCTGAGTGGAGAATGACCCAGTAATCAAGAGAGCAAATCCAAGCCTCACACACTGTCCTGCAGAGATGAAAGGAGCAAACACAAAGCAGGACAGCACCATCAGCTGGTCAAATGAATGTACATGGCATACTTCTTTTATGTATCTGCTTTCTTTTATTTGGGAAGCCTTATTAGAGAGTCATGGACAAAAGCCAGTGCTATGTTATGGAAGCCTCATACAAGATGGTAGAAGATCTTAGACTCTCCATTTTAAGTGATTCTATAGTCTCTCAGTTTCTCTTTATTCTCATGGCAAGGCTTGTATTGAAAAAGCTGTACTTTATTCTTCTACGTGTTTGGCCTTTGAGGCAATTGGGATCGCTAATGTATCTACAGAAAGCTCAAAGCTACATACATACTTATAGAATCTCAGTGATAAATCTAAGATTTCTGTTCAGCAGCCCTGACCTCTTATGTAAAGTAACGTGCTTGCCAAATGTAAAGACATTAGGGAAACACAGGTATAACTCAAGCCTTAGCACAGCAGGCTATAAGTTGCTCCTTTAATTCTTAGCCACCTAGAATTACAGTCTCTACCTAACATGATCCTTTTTGACAGTACTCATAATTGTCTTCACATTCAGTGTCCTTTCGCAGTCATTTCTTCTACTCTTTTTATAACTGATCATTGCTTTTTCTTATTTTTAGTTTTAGCAATATCACAATTTTTTTTTGTATGATAAGGTGCTACTCTAATAGCTGACAAAATATCTTGACACCCAGACAGTTGACTAGAAAATAAAAGAAGCAATAGGGAAAGATTAGATTTTAGGTCTTGAATACCTTGATCATTTTGAGATACTTGTTAATGCAAGAAATAGATTAAAATTCTAAACCGTAATAGTTAAAATTTTTCTTATGATTGTGGAAAGATACCAACATAATATTCCAAAAACATCATATTCACGCTGTGCATCAGTCATTTATCTTTATTTTTTATGTAGTTTATCTCGAAGGCACCCTAGCTAACTGTAGAGATAACTAACCTGAAAGAGTTCATGCAGCTATCAGATTGAAAGTAAGAATGGATTAATGTCTAAACCCTTCAAATTGTTTGGCATTTTAGCAATTGGGAAACCATTACTGGGTTTGGTTCTTTATTTACAATTTAATAAAGACTGATTAAACTTTTTCTATATTGTAAAACTGTTTTTTTATACTGATTCTTTTTTCTCCCTATTAGGTGCTAGAGTTGGTATGAAGGGTTTGCTCAAGTTAAATTGTACTAGATCCTGCTGAAATACATCTGCAGCCGACAATAAGAGAAGACAGATCCTGCAGTGTCTCTCCCCAAAGTCACCATGGGTTTTGGATTTGTTTTGAGTATTTTTTTCCCCCTGTTTTTCCTCCTTTTGACCTTCGGGACATTGGGAATACCCAGTGAACTCTCCACCATCAATGTAACTCTACGGACTTTGCTGCTGTTGGTGGTATGCTTATCTAATTTTTGTGATAGGGAAACAAATTCTTTTGAATAAAAATAAATAACAAAAAAATAATAAAAGTTTATTGAGCCACAGCTGAGCTGGGAAACTTTTTGTCAAATGTGGCAAAAGATAATTTTGTCTTTTTAAGAAGCATAGCACACCTGAATTACAATATACTGGTGAATAATTTGTAAGATCCATATTTCCTACCTCTTTGGAATTATGCATATCAACATAAATGTAAAGCATATGGATTCTTTTCAGTAAATTTAATGTTTACAATCAATGGGGACATTATTAACTTCACCTTATGAAGTTTTGTCTTCATCCTCTGACCAGTTGTATCATCAGCAAGTAGTATATTCCTCAGTTCCTCTGGATCTGGCCAAGGGTCTACCACGTTGACCTATTGAGGCCACATTCAGACAGAAAGGGGATATCAGTCTGTGACAGCTGTCTCTGTCTTTGCCTTTGAAGTGTCACCCATAAGGCCTTAAAGTGAAAGTGAAAGTCACTCAGTCATGTCTGACTCTTTGCAACCCCATGGACTATACAGTCAATGGAATTCTCCAGGCCAGAATACCGGAGTGGGTAGCCGTTCTCTTGTCCAGGGGATCTTCTCAACTCAGAGATCAAACCCAGGTCTCCCACATTTCAGGCAGATTCTTTACAAGCTGAGCCACCAAGGAAGCCCAAGAATACTGGAGTGGATAGCCTATTCCTTCTCCAGCGGATCTTCCCGACCCAGGAAGCAAATGAACCAGGATCTCCTGCATTGCAGGCAGATTCTTTACCAGCTGAGCTACCAGGGAAGCCCTAAATAAGCACTAAATGCAGACAAACCAACTTATTTTATAAAGTCATGGCTATAAAGTAGTCATAGGTATTAGTACCCTTATGGGGTGATCGACTTGGATCAAAGCTCAGCAAACCTTTTTTCAATAAAGGGCCAGATAGTAAATATTTTAGGCTTTGCAGGTCATATGGTCTCTGCCACAGCTACACAGCTCTGCCACTGTGGCTGAAAAGCAGCCACAGACCATATATAAATAAGTGGGCATAGCTGTGCAATAGGCGGAAGCCCACAGACCATCATTTGCCAGCCTCTTACTTAGAAGAAAAGAAATTGAAGCTCTATTTCCCAAATGTTCAAGCCATATAATCTCTTAGACTGTCTGGTTAATTTTGCACATTAATTTCAGTTTGTAAAAGGGAAAAAGAGTAGCAGGTTAAGCAAAAGTAAAAAAAAAAAAACAGAAGCTTTCTATTTGAGCTACTTTAAGTCTGAACACGTTTTAGATAAAGATAATCAGAATTATATACCACATGTATTTTATAGAAATAGACACCTGGAATAGTTTAGTATAAATAAGTAGTTGATAAAGGTGATCAGACTATACCATGTATCCCTCTATTTAAAATTATTGAAACCTACTACAGGTCCACATTTTATTATCTGAAACCCTTGGGCCAAATGTGTTTTGGGATTTAGAACTTTTTGACTTTTAGGAAAGCAATAGAGTGGTGGTGGTGGTTTAGTCACTAAGTTGTGTCCGACTCTTGAAACCCCATGGACTGTAGCCCGCCAGGCTCCTCTGTCCATGGGATTTCCCAGGCAAAAATATTAGAGTGGGTTGCCATTTCCTTCTCCTGGGCATCTTCCTGACCCAGGGATTGAACTTGAGTCTCCTGCATCTCGGTGGATTCATTACTGCTGAGCCACTAGAGAAGCCCTAGTGTACATATATTATGTATTATATAACACCCTCTGACAGAGTCTGCAGGTTTTTAAACACATTAATATTTCTGCAGCAAAATGTATCAATGTTCATGTTATGTGAGATTAATAAAGACTAAAAATAGTCTTGATCAGTTCAGGTCAGTTTTTACTGCCAAATGAGTAAGCCTGAAACCTAAGTGAAATTTTTCAGTTTTTAAAGCTTCAAGACAATTTTGTCTTAACTAACAACTTCTGGGAGTTAAAAACCTGATAAATTTTTAGACGCAATTCTGAGAGGAAGGATCATTGTCATTCAAAAGTTACACCTGTTATCAACCAGAACAATGTTGGTTGGGATTCTTTTCTGAGATTAATGAATGACCTTTTGCAAAAATAGAGAAAGAAGATTCACGTGTAGATTCTTCACTTAAAGAACTTTCCTCAATCACATATGTCCAGAAAGTCATCATAGTAGGAAGCAGAGAGTTAATGCCTCTTTGAATGCATTTAAATAGAAGCAGGCTATTAAGATTTTTATTTGGTCTGACTATTAAGCTGTCAGCATTATAAGATTATGTTAATTTCCATACATTTGGAAAATTGCAGTAGGGTACCATTAGTTATCCAAGGAACTCAGTTCTTTAATAACTTATTAAGAAGGTGGTTTTCTTTAAATTTGTATTTAACTCTTTCTTGTAAATAGGAAACATTTTAAAATTTGAATTAGTCTCTGCAGGATGTCAGAATCAAACAAATATTACTATTTCTCAGAAAAATAACATCAGTTAATTAAAGCTCAAAGATGATGTACATTTTTAACACCAGAAAAGCTTCTAACTCGAGAAGAATATGAGTTTTTATGTTTTAATCTAGTCTTTATTTCAGTGTGTTTGTGAGGGTTTCTTAGACAAGTTGCCTTTGTTCTTAGGTACACAACTCATGCACAAGAAACATTAAGGATTGAAAAACTTTGAAAAGTTCTTATAAGAAGATTGAGCTACTAGACATCAAAAAATTTATGGACCCGTGCCATGACCTTAGAAAGATAAGCATAGCTAGACCATTACTAGTTAAGGAAGAATGAGTGTGGAATGTCTGCAGAGACAAAGGAGCCCAATAAGTGTGGAACCTTCTAGGGCATGTGTAAAATTTTGAATTTTGTTATAAAAGCAGTTAAGTGGTTATGTTAAATGGAATGACATGATCTCATTTATGGTAAATGAGTAGATGGAGGCATGAGTGCATTTAGGAAAGGTGATCTGTCAAGAGTTAATGGTGGCTTGGACTAGAGTGGTAGCATGATCCAACCTAAAAATCTGTTTCATCTTATAAGAGTTCATCTTATTCCTATATCTTGGAAGATTCTTGATTAATTTTAAAGTCATTTTCTCATAAGTACGGACAACGAGTGCAGCTCAGCACATTTTTTTCCTTCAGTGACCATGCAGTCCTCACCCAGCAGTCAGTCTCTTGGGAACCTCGTGACTGAAATTCCTGTGTCCTGTTTTGGGAACACCACTTGTCTAAGCTAAGCAGAACTAGAAGCTGCCTAGCTTTGGTTCTAAATAGAAAGGTAATTGGTCATTACCCTTAACGTAATTGTGCACGTATAACTGAAATTAATAGTCAGGAAAAGTCTTACTTAGAAATGAGACATGAGGAAGTGCTAACTTAGATCCCAAGCTTATTGCGTTACATGACTGACTTTGACACTTGTAATAGTAGCACTTTGTAGCTCCTACCAGAACAGTTAATAACCAACTCCTGTATGGCTTCTGGTTAACATATTAGGTACCCTGGATTCTTGGACTAAAGAGAAAACCATTAGTGATCATTCTAGAAATATTTGTTGAGTTCCTTCTTTGTACGAGCGAGGCATTATGTATTGATACTGTATACTAGATGTGTTAAATAAATAAGATGTAATCCCTGAGACTTCCCTGGTGGTCCAGTGGTTAAGAGGCCCCCTTGCAATGCAAGGGGCATTGGTTCAATCCCTGGTCCAGGAAGATCCCACATACCGCAGAGCAGCTATGCCCAAGGGCCGTAACTACTGAAGCCCGGCCTCTTCACAGCCTGTGCTCCCAAGGATGAGAAGCCACCACAGGGGGCAGCCCTCAACAAAGAGTAGCCCCTGCTCACCACAGCTAGAGAACATCTGTACACAGCAGCGAAGCCACAAATGAGAGAAAAAGAATCCACCTGCTAATGCAGGGGACATGGGTTCTCTCCTTAGTCCCACTTGCTGAGGACTAACTGAGCCCGTGTGCCACAGCTGCTGAAACCTGCACACTCTGGAGCTTGCACTCCATAACAAGGGGAGCCACCAAAGTGAGAAGCCAGAGCACCACTGCTCGAGAGTGGGCCCCGCTCACCACAGCTAGAGAAAAGCCTTTGGGCAGCAACACAGTCCCAGCACAGCCATAAATAAAGTGAGAAGCCAGAGCACCACTGCTAGAGAGTAGGCCCCGCTCACCACAGCTAGAGAAAAGCCTTTGGGCAGCAACAAAAGTCCTAGCACAGCCATAAATAAGTAAATAAAATTTTAAAAAGATGTAATCCCTACCTCAAAAAGTTTATCATCCACTGGGAGAAACAGATAAGTAAAAATATGTAAGTACCCTAGTAGCCGCAAATTTTAGATGTACTGGAAAATACATTTAGGGATTAAGGATCAGGGTAGGGGTTATATCAGGAATTTTTTTCATCTCAGCTGAAGACTAAACATTCAAGGCCAAGGGAAGCAAAGAAAACGGCTCGAGTAGTTTCTAGTAGCCAAAATTGGAACAATTTGAGCAACAAAATAAATTAGTCTTGGAATATAGATTATAACTCAAAATTTAAGTATCTTTGAGTCCATGCTTATATAAATAATTGAAGAAATGAAAAGTTTCCCATGCAGAATTCAACATTATATAGCTATTCAACCCTCAAGGAGATGAAACATAATTCCCTGCTCCTTAAGTATGGGCTGTGCATAGTGACTTCCTTCCAAAGAGTCCAATGTGGAAAGAGAGGGGAAAAAAAAAAATTACAGTGGAGAAACCTGGCAAATAACTACCTCAGCCAAGTGATCCGGGTCAACATCAAAAGTTATGTCTTGTTGATACTATGTATCCTGGATATGACATAATAAAAATGACACTTTAACTCTGTGATCTTCCTCAAAATTCATAAATCCAGTCTGAATGATAAAAATATATTAATCCCTATTGAATGACATTCTACTAAACTATCAGTATTCCTCAAAACTGTCAAGGTCATCAAAACAAGGAAAATGGGAAGCTCACAGCCTAAGGAGACATGACTGAATGTAATGTGATGTCCTGAACAGGATCCTGAAACAAAAAAGGATGTTACATAAAAGCTAAGGAAATCTAAACAAAGTATGGGCTTTAGTTGATGTTAATTCATTAATGTATCATGCTAATGTAAGATGTTAATCATAGGGCAATTGAGTATAGGCTACATGAAGAACTCTTCACAATTTTTCTGTAAATCTAAAAGTACTGTTCTAAGGTAAGTTTGTCAAAAACAAAAGGTATGAAGATAGTTTCAAAATGAAATGCAAGACAGCAGTGTGGTTTAAAGCTGGAGGAGCATATGATAAACCACAGTGATCTGTCACGGCTACCACGGGAATGAAAACAAAAATGGTGGCAAACATGGCGTTTAGAGGAGATCTAAGTGAAGTCTCAACTTCATCACTAACAACTGTAGAGTTTTGCAAAAGTAGACCTCTACACTCCATATTTATCTCTAGATTCTACTTACTGAGAGTAATACGCTCATCTCTGATAATAGATTATAGTATGGAAAGTCCATTGTCATTCTTGTGACTTAGTCACTAAGATATCTGAGTGCCTACAATCATCTGTTTCTTCTTTTCATCTGAGATCACTGCAGCTTCTCAATATGAGAATGAAGAAATCTTCCCATTTGTTTGTGGTTTTAATGTCTTCCTGTTTCTCTGTGAGTCATTTGTCCTTGACCAGTTTTCAAATCAAACTCCCTAGTGCCCAAGTTCTGAAGGAGGTCTTGCATTGGAACTGGGTAGGGAAGCTCATGAATTCTACGTTAAAATTCCAGACAATGGTAGTAGTCTGGGTTAATCAATTATTGTATAGTATATTTTGCAATCTCTCTGAAAGTGAGTTTACGGATTTTCCTACTTTTGCCCTACTGTCAGTACTAATCTGTGACCAGAGGTTTAGGAGCTTTCTGGAGAAAAACATATAAAAATAGTCTTCAGGATTTTCCAGAGGAAGAACCAAGGCAAACACAAGTAATTACTTGTATAAAGATTTACCTTTAGTTTTATACACCTGAAAGAATCCATTCTATTCCAGAATCTGTTTGTAAGTGAGCTTCAGTGAAATTGCAACCTAATAGCAACTCAGTTTGGACTGCCCCGGTGCCTCAGTGGTAAAGAATCCACCTGCAATGCAGGAAACGTGGGTTCAGTCCCTGGGGGGGCAAGATCCTCTGGAAGAGGAAATGGCAACCCACTCCAGTATTCTTGCCTGGAAAATTCCATGAAAAGAGAGCCTACAGTCTCTGGGGTCACAGAAGAGTCGGACAAGGCTGAGCACATAAGCAATAACTCAGTTTACTCTGGGGTTTGGTATCCTCAGCTAGTGGTCCATTAATGGATATGGGCTATTGCTCAAAAGAGATGAGTAAGGTCCGATGGCCACTCTATTCATTCAACAAAAATTGAAGTCCCTTTTATGAGGTAGTCTCTTCCATGCTAGGGATGAGCAGAATTCTTTTCTGTAAAGGGTCAGATTATAAATAATTTAGGCTTTGTGGGCCGTATTGTCTGTGTCATGACTTCACTCTGCCATTTTAGCATGTGAAGGCAGCCTCAGACAAAGCGTAAACAAGTGAGTGTGCCTGGTGTTAATGAAACTTTATACATGGACACTGAGATGTGACTCTGCCTGCACCGGGTAGGTATTGTTTGTGGCATCCAGGATCTGTCTCCCTTGAGGAACATGGTGTCTTTGATGCAGCATGCGGGATCTTTAATTGCAGATGCATACTCTTAGTTGCGGCATGTGGGATCTAGTTCCCTGACCAAGGATCGAACCCAGGCCCCCTGCATTGGGAGCATGGACTCTTAGCTATTGGACCACCAGGGAAGTGGTGGTCCTGAATTTAATTTAACTATCAAGTGTCAACAATATTTTTCAAAGTTATTTTCCAAGCATTTTGAAATGTAGTAACCATGTGTTGTTCATGAGCCATCCAAAATTCCACCAGCTGAATTTGGCCTGCAGGCCCAGATTTGGTGACCTGTGTTCTAAAGTGCCACCAAACAGCAGTGACAGAGAAAAAGGAAAACCGTGAAAAATCCAATCAATCTGGAGCTTGCATTCAAGAGGATAAAAGTATTTCTTCGGTAATGGGATTCTCTTGCCATAATGGTGTGTCTCTAGCGCAGGAACCCGGGACGCGGTTTTGGAGGGCACACGACATGACTAAAGCTTTTTGTTGCTGTATTGATGGCAGTTCCACAGGAGTGCACACAAGCAGTGTGCATGCACCTTGGTATTGCATTTGCACAGAACCAAGGGACACTCTTCTCCGTCAAAGCTCAATAAACAGTAAGACACTTTAGACATTTACTGTTGGAATGGAATATGAAGATCTCTATGCCTTGAACTATGCCTTGAACCCAGAGAAGGCAATGGCACCCCACTCCAGCACTCTTGCCTGGAAAATCCCATGGATGGAGGAGCCTGGTGGGCTGCAGTCCATGGGATCGCTAAGAGTCGGACACGACTGAGCGACTTCACTTTCACTTTTCACTTTCATGCATTGGAGAAGGAAATGGCAACCCACTCCAGTGTTCTTGCCTGGAGAATCCCAGGGACAGGGGAGCCTGGTGGGCTGCCGACGATGGAGTCATACAGAGTCAGACACGACTGAAGTGACTTAGCAGCAGCAGCAACAGCATGCCTTGAACAGAGAGGGCTGAGAGGCCTAGGATTGAGATTATTTTCACTGAATACTCTGAAAGATTTTTGCAGAAGGCAGCCTGTTTTCTGTGTGAAAGCCAAGGGTATTTTGCAAAGCTGGCTCTCCCGCCCCTTTCCTTTCCTTTCTGGGGCTTTCATTCCTGTGCTATTGAAATTTCTTTTCTGAATATAAAAGCTTTGCCAGCTCATAGCACTTTCATGGAGAATTGGAACCTGACAGATATTTTCTGGGAATGACTGAGTCTCTTAGAAGAATTCAGTTTCAAAGGTTAAATTTTGAAAAATGCAACAAAATGACTTTTTTCCTAAATTAAGCAAATTAACCACTGTTAAATGCCAGCCCAGTTAGCAAGCACTTTATATTTTTTCCATATTTTTCATGTTTGAAAAGCAAATTCTGACCACTGTTGTACTATAAGAAAGAGTCCTCATTTCCACTGTTTGAATTCTCTTTGACCAGTCCCAGGAGAAACTTCTCATGAGCTCTGTGGTTCTCTTGGGAAGGGCACCCTGCTATTCTTAGAAATGGGATGTGGTATTCCTGTGTTTCTGAATTGCAAAGCTTTGCAGTTTCAATAACATATCTTCTCTGGAAAGGCCTCTGGCACTTTTGGAAATTAAAAAGCATTCCTTGTATACAGGGTAATATTAGCATATGCATATTAAAATTATAGTTACTTTTCAGTTTCTTTCCATTATGAAGAATAATGAAGTACAAATTATAAAAATTGCCATCAGACACAGAAGAATGTAATAGCCAAAGTTGATTAGCTGTTCTGGAAGCTTCAGTATGTCTATATAATGGCTTTATCCTTGTACTTTCTGAACATGACGTCTACTTCTGAGATGACCTGCCAAAAGTCCACCATCGTATCTGCCCTGAAAAGTTAGGCAAGTGCCCACAGGGAAATTTCTGAAATGTCCCTTTTCCTACTACATGCCCAGTGCATTCTCTCCTTAGAGAAGATTTAGAGTAGGATTTAGGTGACTACAGACTACAAACTTGGAACACCTTTGCTGGGGTCTTGCTCTGCACAGGCAACCAGAGGGAAGGAGGGGGAATCATGACCACAGGCAAGAGAAGAGATTGGTTATCGTGGAGAAGAGTGACATCCATGGTGCCGCAAGTGGAGGCCAAAGATGTTCCCCCAGGTTTCTTTTCCCTGGAAGTGTTCTTACTTCCTAGCATCTAGACACCCTTTCTGGTCATAACAAATCTTTAGGACAGGAGAGGAATGTCTCTGTCTCTCCCTCTCCTCACCTCTCCCTGGTATATGAGGGTAAGCAGTCTAGTGACACCAAGTATTTTTAACTATTTACTCTTGTTTCTACATTATCTGGGAATCTGCAGAGAACCTTGACATTAGTTTTCACCTTCCTGAGCTGAGGGATGGGGAGGGAAGGCCATTTGAGCAGAAATCTAGCCCTTCTGACCATACAATCTCAGTACATTTGGTTAAGTAATCCCTTCTTTTTTGCTCTCAGGGTCAAAAAGCCAGCCCTGTCTCCAAAGCAACCAGTGAACTGAACACCCTATTCAGTGTTGGAATTCTTCATAGGGCACCGTGATTAGTAGTCTTGTAGTGTCTACTGAAGTACATCTAGCACTTGAGAGAGCTCAGTGTTTGCTGAAACATCCTGCCTGGATGGTTCTAATTGCTAGGTGGGTTTTTTTCCCTGAATTGAGCTTAATTCTATCTCCGTGGAATACCCCTTACCCACCCCACTAGGCCTAGATCTTACTGCCAGGCATGCTGGAAGATACCCAGTAGTACAGGGCGTGACCCCTTCCTGGAGCCCTAGGTAGATAAGATACACACATGTGAAAATAATTTCTATGTAACAGTAATCCTGTGAAGTCAGCATTATTTTTAAAGCATATTCAGAAGGGTTAAATTATTTACTGCATGTGTTATAGTGGAAAGATAGTTAAAAGGGCAGATTAGAGTGTTAAAATGGATTGTATATAGGATATAGCTTCCCTGGTAGCTCAGTCAGAAAGAATCTGCCAGCAGTGCAGGAGACCCAGGTTCTATCCCCAGGTTAGGAAGATCCCCTGGAGAAGGAAATGGCAACCCACTGCAGTATTCTTGCCTGGAAAATCCTATGGACAGAGGAGCCCAGTGGGCTACAGTCCATGGGGTCACAAAGAGTCAGATACAACTTAGGGACTAAACCAACCATAGAGGATATAGGATTTCAGTGACATTCTAAAAATATTGAATCATATGTCCAGTTTGCTTCTGACCAAAGAGCTGCCAAATGACATGTGTGAGAGTTATCTTCGAAGATGAGACCAGGTACACATGACTGTCAAGATAGCGAGGAATCTTCTAGTCTGATGATAAATTAATCTAGTGATGTTTATCTGATCATTAATGTGTAGCAGAAAGGACTTCAAATAGGCAAAATAAAACTGTACCTATCAGACTGCGGAAACACCAAAAGCCTCTAGCAACATTAGTGGGTGACCTGTCCATCAGAGGTGATCACAACTATTGGTCCTAAATGATTCAGACACTCAGCGGCCAGAAGGCAGAGGCCTGGAATCATCCTTTGGAATCATCCTTTCAGACCTGTTTCAAATCTGAAAATATGATCCTGATTCATTGACGCAGAGGGCAAGGAAAGCAGGATGGAATACTTGTCTGCCTACTGCAGGGGCAACTACAAATTTAAAAGAAGAGGCTTAATTCTTCCTGTTGAAATTAAGGGGAAAGACTTCCTCTCCTTTTTCTTTCAGAACTTCTTTCCTTTTCAAATACATACAAATAAGTCTTCATCATGGCTAAATAAGCCTCTTACCAGCCTCACAGCTCAGGGAAGTGATATTTTTTGTTTTGTTTTTGTTTGATTGTTTTGGCTGTGCTTAGCCTTCATCACAGCAGAAAGTCATCTCTGGTAGTCGTGAGCAGGCTCCAGAGCGCTTGGGCTCAGCAGCCGAAAGGCAGGTTCTTCACCACTGGACCACCAGGGAAATCCCTAGTCTTACAACTCAGGGATGTGGGAGTCAGAGGTGCTTTCTCTCTCTCCTCCACCTGCGTCTGCTGTCTCACCCCTCTGCTCCTGCTGTCTCACTTTCCCCTCCCTGTCTTACACTGACTCCTGGGGATGAGTAGATGATGACGATGATGACGCTGTAGCCGGTGATTCCCTCGAGGAGGGGGTTTCCCTGAGAAAGATGTGACTTTGCTAGCTGGTAATGTGTTACCTGCTGATGGAGGATGCAGAATGGTGTGCCTGCTGGACTAGCCCTGAGTCTTCTTCATGTCCTAGACCAGACTCCACCTCCTAGAGTCCCTTTTCATACACACAGCATGTAGCTAGAAAGGCTGACATGAGAAATGATCAGGATCCTAGGGTGACTGAGAACTGGGTCCTTATATGAAAGCTGCAGGGTGGACAGTGTTTGGACTAGATGCTTGGAAAGATGAACGAGAAAGGAGTTACACTGATAAATACAAATATGGGAAAAGAAACCAATGTGTCGTATAATCCTGTTTCCTGTTTGAATGTGAGGAAAACCAGCCCTCCTATTCGGATCTCTAGCAAAGCTAGTGCAGCTGAAAAGCCACCCAAGCCCCTCAGGCACAAAGGGAATACTGAGTTGACCGTGCCCTTCTCCCCCGCGAGTGTCACTCGTCTAAAGGCTCCCACACACACACACTTCGGGAAGATCCACAGAAGTTGGCAGCAATGCTTCTCAGCATATTTTCAGTTTACAGCCCCGGGTATGCACTAGATGCTGCGGGGACTTTGGGAACCAGCAGATTTCAAGTATTTGATGGAGCAACCTCATCATGGACCAGGAAAGGATCGCCTACAGGAGGACATTGTGCTAAGAGAGGGCGATACTCCACCACTCCCTGCAACCACAGAAGAACTGATGGCCTTAAAGACCCATGGAGAGGGTTTGTTCATGGCAGGACTGGACGCCTTTCCAATAAAGGCGAGCTGGGAAAAGTCATGGGCAGTGTATGCGGAAGACAGGGAGTTCACTGTTGATTTCTGTGCTCAGTTTGTTGAGGCTTTCTCTAACGTTATGGGAATGGACTCAGGGTCAGATCAAATCCACACTCCAGTCCTAGCAACCTTTCTCTCGGCTCTCTTGCCTATTCTCCAAACCCAGATTAAGGAGGAGGTGGCAGGATGGCAAGCACAGACTAGTGTTCAAACCTTAGCAGCTGCTATTCAGTTGGGATAATCCAGAGGACAAAGAAAAGGAGAGATTAAAGACTGCTGTGTTGGCTACTTAGAACTCTTCACTAAAGGGAATAATGCCAACTCTGGCCAACCTATGAAGAGAGCAAAGGAAGACTCTGCAAAACACCAAGCCATGGAAGGACCGTGAAGAGAGATGGGAACATGAGGAGGTTGCAGAGGTGGGTGAATCAGGAAGGTCTAGCAGGAAAAAACCTTTGCTAGGAAATATTTGGCAAATGGCTCAGGATGAACAGATTGCGGGACTCTCAGAGGTGGAATGTGGGGAACCAAATATGTTGATAAATTTTATTCAGGTTAATTTGTTCTTGCCTTTTCTGGTAGAGAGGGGTGCTACTTATCATGCAGTTTCCTCAGAAATTTCTTGCTTTCCATGTGACAAAAGATAGTACAAGCTGTTGGTATTTGGGGTCAGCCTTCTTGTTCCTTTTCCTCTGTGATTCCCATACAGGCAGTTGCCCTCACTGAGGCTCACATGTGCTTTACTTTCCCCTGATTCTCCTGTAAACCTATTTGGTAGAGACCTGCTCTACCGATCGAAGGCCACTATATTCTGTACCCTGGACGGAGTGTTCTTGGAGCTCCCTAAAATAGAAAAAAACACTTGAATTGTTTGCTATGTGCCCTCCAGAAGAAAAAGGGGATGGCTCTGCAATCTCATACCATGCTGGAAAAGCACCCCGGAACAAATTGAAGCATCACTTTGGGCCGAAGGAATTAATTTAACTCAAGATCAAGTCAGGCATGATGTAGTGACTGAACAACAACCTCGGTTGTCAGCCGAGGCCAAAAAGTGTCACAGTCTGGGAGGCAGCCAAATTTGCATGTAAAGCAGCCTGCTACGAAGAAACATAGGCAGTATGGGGGACTGCTGCTGCTGCTGCTAAGTCGCTTCAGTCGTGTCTGACTCTGTGAGACCCCATAGATGGCAGCCCACCAGGTTCCGCCGTCCCTGGGATTCCCCAGGCAAGAACACTGGAATGGGTTGCCATTTCCTCCTCCAATGCATGAACGTGAAAAGTGAAAGTGAAGTCGCTCAGTCGTGTCTGACTCTTAGTGACCCAATGGACTACAGCCTTCCAGGCTCCTCCGCCCATGGGATTTTCCAGGCAAGAGTACTGGAGTAGGGTGCCATTGACTAGGTGCTATCAATAATGGATCCCAGCTTTTGCCAAATGTGCATAACCTCTGGCAGATCAATTCCATAACTCTCCAGACCCCCTCGTCTGCTCCTTAGAATCTAAGAGGTTTTGCAGTACCGAAATTGGCTGTAGCCTCTCCCTCAGCTTTGGGGATTCCAGATTTTGAAAAAAAAAACAAAAACAAAAAACAAACAAAAAAAAACCCTCCCACTTGTTTGATGATGAACTACTACTTAGGAAAGTATTAACCCCAAACTGGGACTAGGCCATAGACCAGTAGCTTATTTCTCAGATTTTCTGGATGTTGGAGCACTGGTAATGCCTGGGTGCCTCAGAGCAGGGGCAGGGGCCACAGCCACTGTTATTGAAAAGGCCCCGTCTCTTACCTTGGGTCATCTGACTTACATGCCTGCCCATCTGCTATGGCAGCAATCTTACAAGTGCATAAGCCCAGCATGTGTCAGCGTGCCTTCAAGCCAACCATGAGCAGGCATTGATATCCAGTCCTCATACTGTGCTTGGGAGGTACAGTCTCCTAAACTACTACCCTCTTCTAAGATCCTGATCAAGTAGATGATTGTGATTATACAATAGTAATAAAAGAAGATACTAGGCCTCGATGTGATTTATCAGGTGTCTCAGATCAAAAAGCAGATTTGATAATATTTGCTGATGGGTCGTGTACCCAGAGGCCAACTTTAAGGTTTCCTATGCTGTCATTACTTCTCATGAAATCTTGGAGGCTTATGTTGTATCTAAAATTAAATTGGCACAAGCTGCTGAGTTAATGGTTACTAGAGCTGCAATTTTTGGTTCTGGACTTACAATGAAAAATATGTATTTGCAGTAAATATGTGTTTGGTGTCTGTCATGCAAAATTTTTAAAAAATAGAGGACTTTTGACTTCAATGAGAATGAAAAAAATCTCCTGTCAAATTGAAAGCTGATCTGTTAAGTGCCTTACGACTGCCAGCTCACATGTCAGCAATTCACTTTGCTGACAGAACTGCAAAAGCTGCTGTCAAAACATGGCAGAGCTCTACTTTCAAGACAACAAGAAATGTTTGTTCATTTTTTAAAAAAACTTTATTGTGGTTAAAGTCACATAATATAAAACATACTGTTTAACCATATCTAACTGTACAGTTCAGTGGCACTAAGGACATTCACATCGTCGTGCAATTCTCACCATCATCCGTCTCCCAAATCTTTCGCCTTCCTGAACAGAAACTCTGTCCCCACCAAATACTCACTGTCCATCACCCCTCCCTACCAGCCCCCCTGTCCCGGCCCCAGGGCCTTTGGTAACTACCAGTGTACTTTCTGGCTCTGAATTTGACTATTCTAAGTACCTCACATAAGTGGAATCAAACATTATTTGTCTGCACCAAATAGGAAAAGGAGTACGTCAAGGCTGTATATGGTCACCCTGCTTGTTTAACTTATATGCAGAGTACATCATGAGAAACGCTGGACTGGAAGAAACACAAGCTGGAATCAAGATTGCCAGGAGAAATATCAATAACCTCAGATATGCAGATGACACCACCCTTATGGCAGAAAGTGAAGAGGAACTAAAAAGCCTCTTGATGAAGGTGAAAGTGGAGAGTGAAAAAGTTGGCTTAAAGCTCAACATTCAGAAAACGAAGATCATGGCATCCGGTCCCACCACTTCATGGGAAATAGATGGGGAAACAGTGGAAACAGTGTCACACTTTATTTTGGGGGGCTCCAAAATCACTGCAGATGGTTACTGCAGCCATGAAATTAAAAGACACTTACTCCTTGGAAGGAAAATTATGTCCAACCTAGATAGCATATTCAAAAGCAGAGACATCACTTTGTCAACAAAGATCTGTCTAGTCAAGGCTATGGTTTTTCCTGTGGTCATGTATGGATGTGAAAGTTGGACTGTGAAGAAGGCTGAGCACGGAAGAATTGATGCTTTTGAACTGTGGTGTTGGAGAAGACTCTTGAGAGTCCCTTGGACTGCAAGGAGATCCAACCAGACCATTCTGAAGGAGATCAGCCCTGGGATTTCTTTGGAAGGACTGATGCTACAGCTGAAACTCCAGTACTTTGGCCACCTCATGGGAAGAGTTGACTCATTGGAAAAGACTCTGATGCTGGGAGGGATTGAGGGCAGGAGGAGAAGGTGACAACAGAGGATGAGATGGCTGCATGGCATCACTGATTCGATGGACGTGAGTCTGGGTGAACTCCGGGAGTTGGTGATGGACAGGGAGGCCTGGCGTGCTGCGATTCATGGGGTCGCAGAGTCGGACATGACTGAGCGACTGAACTGAACTGAACTGAATGTATATTTGAATGCATTTTTAAGATTAACTTAATATATGTCCCATAAACAGATTATACCTTCTTTTTTTCCCCTATACTATGCATTAGTTATTTATTTTATACATAGAAGTATGTATATGTCAGTCCCAATCTCCCGGTTTATCCCACCACCCTCCCACCCCAGGTATTCATATGTTTGTTCTCTATGTCTAAATCTCTAATTCTGCTCTGCAAATAGGTTCATCTGTACCATTTTTCTAGATTCCACATAAATGCATAAATATATAATATGTGTTTTTCTCTTTCTAACTTACTTCACTCTGTATGGCAGTCTCTAGGTCCATCCATATCTCTGCAAATGGCACAATTTTGATCTTATCTATGGCTGAGTTCTATTCCCTTGTATATATGTACCACATCTTCTTTATCCAGTCCTCTGTTGGTGGACAATTGGGTTGCTTCCATGTCCTGGCTATTGTAAACAGTGCTGCGATGAATACTGGGGTGCATTTATCCTTTTGGGCCATGTTTTTCTCTGGATATATGTTTAGGAGTAAGATTGCTAGGTCATATTGTAGTTCTATTTTTAGTTTTTTAAGGAACCTCCAGACTGGTCTCCATAGTGGCTGTATCAATTTACATTCCTACCAACAGTAATGCCATGCTTTGCAAAAGAAAATGGAGCATGGTAATTACCTAACCCGAACTCATGCCTTTTGGCTTGGTTGATGCTATGTCATCAACAAAGTCAGCTGAGTAAAAGAAGAATTTAAATACACTAAGCTCATACGACACTTACCAAAAAGGCAAAATAAATTCAAAACGTGTGAAGAAGAGATGTGTTATTTGTCGACAGAATTCTTTACAGGCCATTCTGAGAGCAAGTTCAGAAAGTTCTCCCTGACCAGCTTTACCAGGAGCCGGAAAGCCACTGGATATCATAGAAGTAATGTGAGGAAGGGTGGGTAGATTGTGTCTCCTTACGTTGTGTACCATGTTCTGGGGGCCTGAAGTCATCTCCTTTTCAAAAGCTGATGCCCAGGCAGTGGTAGAGGCTCTCTTACTATACTGAATCAGAGAAAGTCACTTTAGTTCTACCGTTCTCCAGAAATTATGCAAATGTTTACAGATTGCCATAAGTCCCAGTCCTCTGGGCAAGGAGAACAAGTGAATCAAACTTTGTGTGGGTGCTAAGTCGCTTCAGTCGTGTCCAACTCTTTGCGACCTTATGGACTGTAACCTGCCAAGCTCCTCTGTCCATGGGATTCTCCAGGCAAGAATACTGGAGTGGGTTGCCACGCCCTCCTCCAGGGGATCTTCCCAACCAAGGGATGGAACCCACGTCTCTTATGTCTTCTTGCATTGGCAGGCAGGTTCTTTACCACTGGTGCCACCATGCTTTGAATAAGGTTCAGCATCTGGCAGGTCAACAATGGCCTAGAGCTTTATCACTAGTCTTGTTAGAAATTAGAATGGCCCCTACAAGCAAGCATGGATTGTCTTCTTTTGAAATTACGTTTGTCAGGCCTATGAATTGGGGTCTGAGGCCATGTCCTGTGTCCAATTTAATGGAATCCACTCATATGTTCAATAGAGAAGGAAATGGCAACCCACTCCAGTATTCTTGCCTAGAGAATCCTGTGGACAGAGGAGCCTGGTGGGCTGCTGTCCATAGGGTCGCACAGAGTTGGACACAACTAAAGCAACTTAGCAGCAGCAGCAGCAGCATATGTTCAATACTTAAAACTGTGCTCAAGACTTGTCTTTTTCCAGAAACCTTGAGAGTTAAAGTTACAAACACCTGGAAGTATCTGCCAGATGAAGTCGACCACCCCTGTCAACTGGGAGACTTCATCTACGTCTACAGAAGAAAGATGGCTCTCACTGAGTGGGGAGGGATGCTTTCTGCTGCTGTCCAGCCATATGCCACCAAAGTGAAGGACATGCTTCCCATGTGAAGCTAGTACCATGGGAGACTGGATTGTGGGTCCTTCAAAGGACCTAACACTTAACTTTTCCAGAGGAAGCAACTGGCATTGACCTCAACTGTAAAGAAATATTCTGGAAAATGTATTACTACTCTCTCAGGCTGCCTAGCTGTCCCATTCACAGCCATGATTATTCTACTTCCTTTGAAAATCACATTTATGAGAAAACAAACAATATTGTCACCCTACTCTCTCTTTCTGTACTCCCAGTAATGGTCCCCACAACCAAATATTTCTCATCAGCTCTATATTGTGCTCTCGGGATGGATATGGGCTGGACTTTAGTCCAGCAACCCAATTATTAGCAGAATACAATTAGGACCATCTTCACTAGAGGTTTTGATGATAACAAAGTGAAAATAAGCAGTATGTACCCAGGTGCTCAAGCTCTAAATTTGACACACAAAAAATGTTAACTGCTTTGTTTAGAAAGATACTGTGGGAAAGAGGAGCATCTAATTAATAGACAAACAGAATGACTGCGAGAGACTGGTCTGATGTCACCAGGTTAACACTGGGTTATTCTGTATATGTCACACTGATTATTTAGATTCATCCTTATGTTAAATTGTAATTCTGGTAATTGCTTTGTTCCTATCTTACCATGAACTTACTGGATATTTAGACAACTGTAAGATGCCCAGAGAAAGGTAGACACCAACAAAGGAAATAACTAGAAGATTATAAGGTTATTATGTTGTAGTAACACAGGGAGGAGATTGTAAGGACAAACCGAAATTAAAATGAGACTTAAGTCTTCATGTTGAAACTAAGGGAAAAGACAGCTCCCTTTTTCTTTCAGAATTTCTTTTCTGTCCTTTTCAAATGTGTTTAAATCTTCATAATGGCTAAATAAGCCTCTTGCCAGCGTCCCAATTCAGAAATGTTTTCTCCTGGACCTGGGACTTCCTGGAAGACATTTTTTGAAACACAAACATCCAGGGAGCCAGCTCCCCCATCTCGCACTTCATGTTGGAGGGTAATAGCCTTTCATGGGCACCAGGCTCCAGTTTGCAAAACTACCTTTTGTTCTAACAATATGAGAAGTTTCTTTCGCCTCCGGATCAGGTGAACACAAGTGGTCTCCCAAGTTACCAAGATAAAGTTAGGAGAAACCATGCATGACAGAGGTGTTGTCAAGTCCTCTCCCTTGAAGACTAGTGATTGATCACCTTGGGAACATGCACGTAATGGCCTGTGTCTGCTTGGCTAGATAAGGGGGAGATTCCTTTCTGTCTCTGCAGTCTCTTAGTGATTGCCTGTGATCCACATCATATTCTGGCTTCATGCTCGTTCACTCATCACAGGGGTTTCTTTCTCTACTCCCTTTGTGGAGAGGATATCTGAGTTGGTACATACTGTTTGTTTTTTCATTTTTCCTGTTGCTCTGTGTCTCTGTTGCCCTGTGTCTCTGTTGCCGTCCGTAGGCTTTGTCTAGTTGCCACAAGAAGGGGCTACTCTTCATTGCGGAGCTTGGGTTTCTCTTGGTGGTGGCCTCTCATTGCAGAGCACAGCTCCAGGCACAGGCTTCTGTAGTTGTGGCACACAGGCTCAGCAATTGTGGAGCACAGACTTAGTTGCTCCATGGCAGGTGGGATCTTCTCAGTCCAAGGATCGAACCCGTGTGCCCTGCATTGGCAGATGGATTCTTATCCACTGCACCACCAGGGAAATCCAGGGCATCTTGTTTTTAATTATACTATATTGTGTTATAATTCTATTTCTCCAACACTTGCCAAAAGCATCACCAAACGTTACTGGTGGTATCACTATATTCTTACATTTTCTTGCAGAAAAGGCTTGAATTCCACTCCAAACAGCCCTATGGTGGTGTGGCTTTAACAACCACCAACCCCCACCACCTCCCAGCCTTCAGGTGACTTTAAAGCAAGGGGGTGCTGGGCTGTTGCCATTATTCTCTTTCTCTCTCTGTATGTTCAGATTCTGTTAAGCTGGACAAGAAGAGACTTGTCCAGCTACTCCCACCAGCCTTAAGTGTGAGGCATGTATCTTTCCTGCAGCAAGACCAGATCCCCAAAGACTTGACAGGTAACAGGCTCCCTATGCCTCCTCTGAGCACTGCTGCAGCCCCAATGTCCTTTACCTTCCACTAAGTTGGGTTTTCATAGAACTGTAATGGCTCCAACTGCAGTGAAACTCTATATGTGAGTGTCCACTTCCTTTCCTCATTTAGGGACTTTTCTTCAAAGGGTCAGGCTAAGGACTCTGCAGGAAAGAAAGGGTCATGACCTTAGTCATCCCCCGCTGATGATCTTTGCCCTATCCTTCCCAGTTTTTTCAAAGATACTTGCTTTCTTAGCTTTTTTTCCTTTTTTTTTTTTTTCCTTTTGGCTGCACTGCACACAGGATCTTAATTCCCCAACCAGGGATTGAACCTGTGTTCCTTGCAGTGAAAGCATGAAGTCTTAACCACTGGACCACCAGAGAATTTCCCACTGGCTTTCTCAGCTTGATTTTCAAAGCCCTCATAAAATGAACCAGCCCTACCTTTCTGCCTGATTCTACTTCCTCCCCGGCCCTGACATTTAAGCTTCTAGCACCCGGCAGTGACACATAAGGGGCATGCAGATATTTGCTGAATAAATAAAGGATTGCTAGCCTCTGTATTTACCACCCTTGAATCTCCTATTACTCAGCCTGCTCACAAGCTAAGCCCTCTATCAGGAATGCCCTGTCCCTGTGGAAACCTTCCATGACTTCCCAGTCCCCTCTCCCTGCCCCTGCCCCCTCCATCCCCACCCCCATCCCATCCACTGAGCAAACCAACCTCTGCTGCGTGCATCCCCAGTGCTCTGTGATGGGTGCCACGAGTAAGGTGTCGCTAGCCTGAATCTGTGATTTAGGTAGGCACACGTGTCCCCTCCACACGGGGAGCGTCACAAGGGCTCCACCTGCCGCTGATTTCCTCTTAAATCTCCATCTGCCTGTGCGTAGCAGGCAATGGGGGCGTGTTTGAACTGAAGTGCGGAATCTGCCCTTTCTGCAGGAGAGGAACATGCAGAGTCCTCTGAGTCCCTCAGCATCTCCTCCTCGCACCCCTCTCTCCTCCGGCCCTGCCACAGCTATTCTTCAGACGGAGGGAAGCGAGAGACGACAGTGTCACAGCACCGAGGCACGTGTGTTTACAGGCTGGGCTTGTTTATAGACCAGAGGAGCCTGACAATTCTGCCTCCGTTTTCCTCCCTTTCGCCACACGGTGCAAGGCAGCCAAGCAGCCCTCACACTTTCGGGGTCCCCAAACAAGCAGGGAGGCTGTGGACAAGCTCCACCTGTGGTGCTGACCTCTCTGGCTCTGAGTCTTGGGCACTTGAGATGCTTGTGAGGCTGCGGGGGGTCTGCAGAGCCTAAGGTTTATTTGGGGGTCGCGGGTGCATGTCACCTCACCTGGCCAGTCACCACGTCCCAGCCCTCCTGGATTCAGAACAAGACCAAGGCAATAGCAGGTGTTCCGTAAAATGTGTTGAAGAAATAGTTGCTTCCAAGATAGGTTTTTCTTGTCCAGAACTCCACCTGTCCTGTTCTCACAGGTACCTGTCCCCACCTGGTCTGTCAGCATCATCCTCTTTATGTCGTGTCCTCCTTGGGAAGTCAGAGGCCCTGCCCGTTTCCATAAAGGAAAAGATGGAAGGTGTCGGCGCCTGATTCCACCTCAGTCGGGGAGGCACCAGCTCTGAGAAACACCCGCAGTCTTCCTGCCGTTATTTCACACTGTCAGTAGAGCGCCCCCTACAGGCAGGCACTGTGTTTATAGTTTTGTTTTGTTTTCAGCCCCAGTACCTACTGTGGTCCTTGGCACATAAGACAACTTTGCGACTGGGAACCAAGTCTCCTCGTACCCACACATCAAAAGACGTGTTCCTAAAAAAAAAAAAAAGAAAGAAAGAAAGAAAGAAAGATGTGTTACTGCCAGATTGATGGAGCCCCAAAGACTCACCACTCTCTCCTCTCTCACCTGCTTGCAGCACAAATGTGGCATTCTCAGGAGGGTCCCCTCAACCAGCCACCAAAGGAACTGTTTACCCACCAACACACACACACACACTCCTTTCTCCTGGTTATTCTCTCAGAATGCCTTTCACCTGTTGAGATTGTCAAATAAGATCTTCAAGATCAGCTAGTCCATTTCGCAGATAAAACCAGGGCAGGTTAACGTTCATTTGCCTCCAAATGACAGCTGGCTGCTGGCAGAGGAGGGAGAAGTTGAAAACCTGCCTGCCAGGAGAGTCTCCTTCCTGCACACCTTCAGACCCCCTCTTTGGCTTCTCTCAGCTTCCTGGAAAGAGAGCTGTGAAGTAGTTCACGTCTGGTGAGGGCAGTTCCTTGGACAGCCCAGCAGGATGAAGTGAGAAGCATGTGGCCTCCTCTCTCCCCAATCCTCAGCCCTCCATCTACCTAGAGGTCTCAGGACTTCCACGATGGTGACGGTGGGAGAAAGGAGGTTGGACAGCATGCTCAGGACCCAGCTGGCCACACTCTCAAGTAGCCGTCCTTTAGGCTGCAGCTTACCCTGCTCACTGGGATTCCCTGGTGGCTCAGTGGTAAAGAATCCACCTGAAGTGCAGGAGATGCAGAGATGTGGGTTTGATCCCTGGGTCGGGAAGATCCCCTGTAGAAGGAAGTGCTACTCACTCCAAATTCTTGCCTGGGAAATCCCATGGACAGAGGAGCCTGGCAGGCTACAGTCCATGGGGTCACACAGAGTCAGGTACAACTGAAGCAAATGAGTGTGCACACATGCATACGCTGCTCACTAACCTTTTTTCTTTTTTTAAGTGGTTAGAGAGAGAATTTCTGAGTTCAAGTTTGAAGTGGGAGAATTACTGACCTGATTAAAAACTAACCTCTATGTCCTTGTTCAGGTCACCAACCAAACTGTGGTTTGATTCCCCTTGAGCCAGCTGCCCACCCTGCTTCAGTCACCTGTGGTTGGGGGTGAGGGTTAGAATGGAGATGAACCATCAGTGGCCATGACTGCCCAGCGACCTGTTCCACGGGGACTGGTTTACTCTCCTTTCCTTCTTTCTGCAGAAAAGGCAGAGGGCAGACTCCAGCCCAGACCTGCCCATGTCCTCTGGGTCCTAGGCCCGCTCCTTACCATGTCTGCTCCCACCCTCCTTCCTGCCCTAGAGATGAGGAAGAGAGGCTCAGAGCACCTGCCTGGCCAGGATCTCTGTGAGTAGAGCTTGTATTCAGGACTTCAAAGCAGGGAAAGAGGCATCTGAAAGCAAAACAAAGCACAAGCCACTCCTAGCTCAGACGATTAATATTTATTTAGGTCTGGCTAAATTTGCAGTTCTCAGGGTGTCTGGGAGCAGCATAGTTTACATGCTTTGGACACAGACCCATCGTTAGGGCCATTATATCCAGGAATGCATGACTGCCTTGGAGAACCATCAGTGTTTCTGGCTCTTGTTAGGAGCACAGAAGCCATACTGGGAAAGGTCCATTTCTCTCTGCATCTCGAGGCTTCCTGCTGCCCACTTCCCACCTTTCACCAGAGCCCTGAGCAGGCTCCTGGGGACTCACCTTTGAGAAAGATGTGTAAAGCGTTTCTGTGTCCGGAGGACAGACAAGATGTTGCAGGGCTGCATTAAGATGTTTGAGCCTTTTCCTCCGGACACAGAAACGCTTTACACATCTTTCTCAACAAGTTGTGAGATATCAGGTTTGCCTATTGTGTCACAGATGAGCAGCTATGAAAAATGGTTTCAGAACCTAAGTTAGCAATGAGGTTTTAAAAATGATCAAATGGTTCAGACATACACATATTGAGACATTAGAGCCCATTCGGGCTGGTCTGTGTAATAAGGTCACGTTCACCACTCTTGCCTGATACATTTTCGAGGCCAGACAGAGGGAAGGAGCTCCAGGGCATGTGGGGAGAGGCTGTTAGTCACAGGCTTTGTCCAGGGAAGAGTCCGAGTCCCCTGTGATTTGAGACCATGGGCATATGGGGAGGGGTGGATCAAGAGGGCTGTGATTGGAAGTGCTGGGATTACAAGCAGAGGGGCTCCAGGTGAGTCCCCAGGAGCCTGCTCAGGGCTCTGGTGAAAGGTGGGAAGTGGGCAGCAGGAAGCCTCGAGATGCAGAGAGAAATGGACCTTTCCCAGTATGGCTTCTGTGCTCCTAACAAGAGCCAGAAACACTGATGGTTCTCCAAGGCAGTCATGCATTCCTGGATATAATGGCCCTAACGATGGGTCTGTGTCCAAAGCATGTAAACTATGCTGCTCCCAGACACCCTCCAGTGGTTAAGAATCTTTGCTTTTACTACAGTGGGTATGGATTCAATTCCTGGTCTACGAGCTAAGATCCTGCATGCCATAAAGTGTAGCTACAAAAAATAAAAACTCTCTGAGCCTCTAAGATAGCCTTCCTTCCTGTATTCCTCCAGCTATCTATACATGCATGCGTGCTAAGTTGCTTTAGTCATGTCCAACTCTTTGCGACCCTAGGGACTGTAGCCTACCAGGCTCCTCTGTCCATGGGATTCTCTAGGCAAGAATACTGGAACGGGTTGCCATGCCCTCCTCCAGGGGATCTCCCTGACCCAGGGATCGAATCTGCCTCTCTTACGTCTCCTGCACTGGCAGGTGGGTTCTTTACTACTAGTACCTGGGAAGCCCGCAGCCATCTATAGGTAGCTTCTAAACAAACTAATAAATATCTATTAAAAAAAAATGTTTGAGCCCTAACATTCACATACGAGGTGCTGGTGACTAAAAGAGAATAAATACAGTGGCTGCCCTTGGGGAGTGCCCCACTGAGGGGATGTGTGGTGAGAGGTATCTCCCACCTCCAATAATAGACAATTCAAGTTAAGCGATGCTACATCTGAAAACAACAAACATCAGAAACATATTTCTATGCTAAAAATCAAACAGCTTCCTGGATTGGAGCTCTGGCTTTCCTAGATACACGTCTTGTCTTCTTTGTTGGTTAATCCAGTGCTGATCTAGACTGTGGGCTTCCCAAGGGCAAGACAGGGGTGACAATATCCCAGGTGTCTTTACCCAGGACCTGGCATGTACCGTGTGCTTCCTACGTCTCTGTGAATAGAGCCGAACTAACTGTTCCTGGGTGATTATATTGATACTGGAGGGGAAATGGTCTGAGAAACCCCTTTCCCATCTGAAATCACTTTTTTCTCATCTCTGGAAGTACTGAGGGGACCTGAAAGAGTGGGCAGTTACAGACATGCTCACCACTCACTGGCACATTTGCTGGATTGGCACATCAAGGGATGACATGGCTGGGCTCACCACTGAGCACAATTTCTTTTTTCTTGGCTGTGCTGTGTGGCATGCAGGATCTTAGTTCCCAGACCAGCGACCAAACCCACACCTCCTGCAGTGGAAGCATGGAGTCTTAACAACTGGACCACGAGGGAAGTCCCACTGAGTACAATTTGAGGCAGGACTGGATTCAATGTCTTTGTCCACCAACCTGCTTTCATAATATTTGTGGCTTTGTATCTTTGTGTCTTGAAGGTTCTAGACCACTGAAGTCTCCTCCTAAACAGTCAGGCTGTTAAGCTCTTGTCGACTTACACTTTAGATAACAGTAACTTCTGCTGACTTTGGCAGAAGTAAAAGTGGCCTAGGAGAGTATGACAGATAATACAAGTTGCCTGACCTAAACCCCATTCCCAACCTATTTCCTGCCAGTGTCCTTTCCTATGGTGTAGCCATGAGGCACAATTCTAGCTAATAAGACATAGATGGACCTCTACTGTAAGGTTGCTGATCCTTTCTCCATTCTTCCTGTTGTGAATGAGAATTTGATGGTTGGTGCTTCAGCAGCTATATTGCAATCATGAGGGAATGATCAAAAGACCCTTAGAGACATTGACTCTGACTGAATGGAGCCACCTAATTAGCACCAGCAGCAATGATCTGCCTCCAGACTTCTTGTAAAGTAAGAAGAATAAATCCCTCTTTCAGTCTCTGCCTTGTGTTCTCCATTATTTTCAGCCAAAGCTCTTTGACAAATATACAGAGACACATGGAAAGTGGGGGGCGATGGGGGGGACCACTACCATAGCCATGATTCTATAGGGACTGGAAATAGTCGTTCCTAGAGTAGTTTCTAGCTTCAGACCTGTTGGATAAAGAGCAGGATCCTGAGTGACTCAGATCCCTACTTTGAGTCATGATTTCCAGGACAGCTTGGTGTTCTGAGTGCTAGAACATAGTTCGTGCTCAAAGACAAACTGTTTATGACCCAAGTAGCACCCTATTTAACAACTGGTGTGTCACTTAGAACTTTTCTTGACTGTCTTGTAGGGAGATAGGTAGACCACAGCAAAAATTCTGAAAGACCTTCCTTTCCTCTCATTGCTGATTCCCTCAGCAATCATGTGAGAATATGAATCAATATGAATCAATCTGGTTCATATTCTCATGTCCTTATCTCTCAAGGGGCAAAGGAACAGTGACCCCTGAGCGTGAGGTCCCTCTTCTCCACGTCCCAGCTGCCAGGCAGGGTTGACCTTTCTCCAAGGGAGGAAGAGAAATACTCTGTGTGGCCTGGAGCACACCTCCACTCATGATCTACAAGGAAAGGGAGCCAAGAGAGGAGAAGGGGAGGAGGGAGTGGGCTCTGCTCTTCCATTGACATCCTGAGCCCGCTCCCCACTTCGGGCCTCTATCTCCTACCCCTAAAACCTGGTGTTTAGCCAGGTTCCTGTCTGAGGGCCCTTTCTGACGTTTCAGTGTCTGGATTTACCTCATGGGGGTGTGTGCCAACTTGATCTCTTTTGGCTTTTTAGCATCTCCAAAGAATCCCAAAGCCATACACGAAGTGTATCCTTGAGAAGCACAGGGCATTATCCCCGGAAACGGAGATTGGGGAGAAGGCGTGCTGAGCTGGGATCGGAGCTGGGTTGTCTGCCGCCAGCAGCTGGGCTGCTCCGCTGCATCCTGCTGCTTCTGGTTCCCAGTGGGCTCTCGCGCCCTCTTCAGGGCACCAGCCTGTTTGTTGGCCTGTGAGGGAGGGAGCGAGGGGTAGAGAGGGCCGCGCCTGCACTCACTTGTTCATCCTGTCCACAGTTCTTAGGACAGGCTGGGGAAAGTGAAAGAGGCGGTATGGTGCTGGCCTTATTGCTGGACTCCGTGGAGCCAAGTCCTAGCCCCTCCACTCACTGCGTGGACTTTAGGGCAAGTTCCTTAGCGTCTCTGTGCTTCAGCCATCATCATCATCGTCATTATAAAATCGAGACATGCCTATCTGGTGGCATTCTTGTGGAATGTGACGTGGAAAAGCGTGGAGAGCAGTGTTGGGCGCTCAGTCAACCTCTCTCAGTGCCCCAGGTCCAGGGATTATCAGCGGATGTTGTCCTCCCCGCTCCGCCTGGGGGCTGGGGCTCACGGGTCCCCAGCAGCTTCTCTGGAGAGGAGGAAAGATGCTGGGCCTTCCACAGTCTCCATGAGCCACAGGACTGAGAAGTGGTCTACTCAATACGGATAAAGTGGGCTGTGTGCATCTGACAGGCCAGGGATAGGAAATCGCTTTTAAAAAACAAAACACATTTTAAAGGCCTGCCGCACAAGCCCTAATCCCTTGAAAAGAAAATGCCTGATGAAAAAGCATTTCAGAAAAGCCATAGGGTGATCCATGGGGGCCTTGTGTAAATAACCAGTTTATCTTGATTATGCTATCTAATCCAGCTCGTCACAATTCCCAGAAGACGATTTAGTAGGAAAATAACAGACAGGAAGAGGAGGACCAAGGGGGTTTCCGGGAGCCTCAGCTGCTCTCTCTGTGACAGCTGAGGTCAGCAGTGCCCGGGACAGGGTCTGTAGGTTCATTCATTCATTCACTCGTTCATTCATTCATTCACTCATTCATTCACTCAACTCATTCATTCATTCCACAGTCATTAGGTGCTTTCGAGGTACCAGACGGGGACAAGGCAGACTGGTTTAAATCCTCACAGAGGTCACATCCTCCAGAGAGGAAACACTAAGTAAATGACAGGTGCCAATACCCTCAGTCGTACATGCCATGAGGCAGTCATTGGTGACGTTCGGGTAGATAGGCGTGGGAAGCTCCAGCTACTTAAGAGGCCAGGCTTTTCTGAGGATGATGCCTGGAGGAACCAGAGCTGAAAGAGAAGAGTGGGCTTGGGGAGACCTAGGGGAAGAGCTTTCCAGGCAGAGGAAAGGGCAGGTGCCAGGGCAGGAATGAGCCTGCCGGAGCCACTGCACAGAACCAGATGACAGGCAGATAAAATGGCTTTCCCCCAGCAGGGCAGGGCAGGAGGGACACAGAGAGGGCCCCAGCAGGCCTGGGAGCAGGGGGAGCCTTGCAGATGAGGGGGTGTGGGCAGCTCCTTGCAGACCATAGTGAGACTTGGGCTAGGTTGGTGGGAACCCTGTGGGGGAGGCAGAGGGCGGGAGGGGTCCCGGAGTCAGTGCAGTCAAGGTCAGCAAACATTTTTGGGCACCAATCTTGGGCCATGATCTGAGCTAGAAGCAGGGCCGTGAACCTCTCTGCTCTCGGCTTCTGCCTGAGTCAGCACCCATGGGGGAGATTACTGTCTCCATCCCAGGGAAGACAGAAGTGGATGGCTGAGACCCTCTAGCTGCGTCGGGTCACATCCCTCGCTCCTTCCAAGTAGTGAGGGTGAGTCCTCCCCTCCCCGCCCCATGCCTGCAGCTCCCCACCATCCCCCAATCCTGTTCACTCTCCCTCCTCCCTCCTCAGTCCTCCCTCTGGTCATCTGCACAGCATCCTTTCCCTCTGTATTTAATTCTCCTTAAACGTCTCTCACCCAGAAAAGCAAAGCAATAACAGAATCACTGCACTTTTAGCCTCTGTTCTATTTCCCTTCCCCCATGGGAAAAGAGGAACAGGGGAAATGTCGCCTGTCCCCTGTATGACACTCCCGCCCCCTGCAAACCTGGCCACAGGCAGCATGGACAGCGGAACAATGTGGTCACATCTACCAGATCCCTAGCAGGCTCGCCTCCCCAGCCTCTGACCTTCTGGAAAGCTCTTCCTGACATGGCTCAGCTGCCTGCACACCCTTCCCCACCTCACCCCAACCCCACCCCTGGGGCCTCCTCACTGTATCCACATGCCCCCTAGAATACATCATAGTCTGTGATACCAGTTTCTTTCATTGCGCCGTCCACCCAGCCCTGCCATCACTGGGCAGTCCCTAGCCCTGCTCCTGGCATGCAGTAAGTGCTCAAAAAACATTCAGTACAGGGATCAGTGGAAGGCCCGCTCTCTGCTTTAGGGGCTCGCCTTTTATTGGAAGAGGCAAGCGGTACACGCGCCATTATGATTAAGTGTAGAATGGCCAAGTGGTGCGGATCTTACACAGGCCTGGGGCGGGAAGGGGAGCGGCCCCAGTGCAGCAGCCCAGCCTGTTCCTGCTCCGGCAGTGACGGCCCCACGTGTCTGCGAAGCTGCCAGTTGGTGGCAGTGCACCAAACGTTCCCCGGGACAGACAGCGCCGGCAGCTGGTTAATGCTCCGTCAGTATTCTGAATGTAGATGGAGCTGTGTTTGTATGATAAATACACGACTCGACACTTCTATGTGACACCCGAGAAGGGACCTGCCTGATGGCACAGCCCATCTGGCAGCTCCAGCATCAGCAAATGCACTCGTGCTAGCTTCTTCTCCGCGCCCCTTTTTATCCAAAATAAAGTCCGTGTGACAGGCTGAGGAGCTACGTTCACGCTCCAGATCAGCCTAGCTTTGCTCTTCCTAGCTGTGTCATCTTAATTCTCTGAGCCTCGGGGCCCCTCACCTGTAGAAGGACGCGTAGCAATAGCATTTCCCATATCAGCTTGGTGTGAGCATGAAATGAATTAATAGGGGTAATTAATACAGGTCTGCACTGACAACAGTGCCCAGCCCATAGAAAGACCTAGAAAGCACCACGTGTTAGCTGTGACTGTGCTTTCTCCACTCTGTGATGTGGGGCATTTGTGATTCTCCCTGTACATGTGTGAACACTCCTTACAGGGTCTGAAAAACCCAACCTGATGGTTTCCCAGGGGCCGTGGATTAGAGATGGGTGCCCCTGGGGGGCAGGGCTGCCAGATGGAGTGAGTAAACATGCAGGGTACGTAGTTAGATTTTAATTTCAGACAAGTGGCAACTAATTTTTTAGTACACATATGTCCATGCAATATTTGGGATATATTTGTACTGAAAAAGCAGCACAGAGGGCAGGGTTTTCTCAGGGCCTTGCTCTCTGAACCTGATGGCCTGTGGTGACACCCAAGTGGAGGAAGAGACAGGAGTGTAAAACCTCATGGCCCATCCCGGAGTCTAATGATGGCCTCTCATGGCCTCAGGCCTTGGCCAGGATGCCTCACTGTGTCCCCTCAGTGCTCTGATGGATTCCTTGACTGACTGATAAATGATGCAGTGAGCTGAGGCTTATGGGTGTGATTTGGGGGGCCTTGGAAGGCTCTTCCCAGTGATGCTAGTGGTAAAGAACCTGCCTGCTAATGCAGGAGGCATAAGAGATGGAGGTTCGACCCCTCTGTCTTCGATCTTTGATCTTTGATCCCAGAGATGATCCCTTGGAGGAGGAAGTGGCAACCCACTCCAGTATTCTTACCTAGAGAACTGCATGGACAGAGGAGCCTGGTGGGCTATGGCCATAGAGTCGCAAAGAGTCAGACTTGACTGAAGTGACTTAGGATGGAAAGCTGTATTCCCCAACTTTTCCAGCTCACGTTTCCCTGGAGATCTGCAGACTTTCTACCAGAGGACCAGTCTTTCTGTCCCTAGGAGCCTCCTTCAAAGTGAAGCAGCCCTGGAGGGTGGCCCTGCACACGCCTACCAAGCCACAATCAGCCAGCACCACATAGGCAGGTTCTGTGAGCCTCGAGGGGTGTAGCTAGCTGAGGGAGGCGGGGAGAGCTTTCAGGGATCTGGGTCAGAGATTTAAGTCCAGACCCTCCAGCCTCATGGATGTAAACCCCAGCTCCACTCACTGGTAATTCTTCCTCTCTTCCCATCTCCCGTTTCAGCCTGGCAGCCTCCAAAGTTGCTGCACGCCCGATTCAAGACTAAACATGAGCTTATGCCAAATACCATGCAGGGCGCTGGGGGAGGAGAGGGATAGGGGCTCCCCTCGAATGGCCCAGGGCAGCATGAGGAGCTGGGGACTATTTGGTTAAAGAAAACTGGGAACATAACAAGAGCTTAGAGGAGCTTTCTGGCTTCTTCTGGAAGGTTCCTGGGCCCTGAGAGTGATATGGGCCTGGAGGGAGCATAAGGGCAGGGAAAGGGGTGTTTCAGTAGTAAACAGCACAGACAGCTCAACCACAACAACCATGGCTACTGACTGCTCTGTACCTGGCCTGGTTTTCCATGCCTTACAGATACTAATTCACTGTCTCCTCACAGCAGCTTCTTCTGCTCCCACGAGGAAGCTGAGGAGGGGGCTGTCCCACTTAGGAACCACCAGAAGGTCTTTTCTGAAGCCTCAGCTTGTGCGCGATCCTGGGCGAGATGAGCAGCTTCTATGGTGACTGAGGGTAAATTTATTCAAGCTGGAGGAAATGGAGACTTGAACGTCATTCTATTTAAGAAAAGAAAAAAAAGTCGTGTTCTGTTCGTCAGCTGAAATTCCAATCTCTGTGTACATTCATCATGATTATGCGTTTTTGACTCCTGCTTGGTCTGGGTCTGATCTGCCACGGCAAGTGCTAGGAGGGAGAATTCTGGAGCCTCAGGATTGCTTCTTCCACCCTCCCCAGAAAGGGTTGCTGGAAGGGGTTCTCCACCAGAGCATCCTGGGTGGGAGAGGGGGGAGAAGGGGGTGGTGCTGGTGTAGGGGGAGGGGAGCAGCTGCTCACAGGCAAGCACCCAGGTGGCTCTAGTGGCAAAAAATCCACCCGCCAGTGCAGGAGACACAGAAGACATGGGTTCGATTCCTGGGTCAGAAAGATCCCCTGGAGGGGGAAATGACAACCTACTCCAGTTTTCCTGCCTGGAAAATCCCATGGATAGAGGAGCCTAGGGGGCTATAGTCCATGGGCTCGCATAGAGTCAGACAGAACTGAGCCCACACACACATACCCAGCAGAGTCCAGGGCCTAATGCTGCTTCTCCCCAAAAGGGCTCTGAGCACCGGGTCCTCAAGGCCACTAGGGGCGACGTCAGCCTGCGATTCCCAGGGCCAGCCTCGCTCCCTGCCTGAGAATCCCAAGGGGATTTTTTTAGAACATACAGATTCTGATACAAGGCTGGAGGGAGATTCTCAATCACTGGGCCTGGGGCAGAGCTCCAGGAATCTGTTTTCCAACCTCATTCCTTATTGATTCTGATGAGCCAGAGATCCAGGCCTGCCTCCTGCCAGCTCCTTCCAGTCCTCCCCAGTCCCAGCCCTCTGACTGCAGGTTATCCATCCATTGCTTCATGGGAGGTTCTGAATACTCGAAAGTTCCTTCTTGGCCTCCTTTTGACACCCCACATATCTTCCCCCACCCTGATCCCGACTTTTGAGGGCCAGGCTGCGCTGCCTTCTAGCACCTTTTCCCCTGACAACTCTTTACCTGGGAGGACCAATGCGGGTCACCGCCTCCCGCAGGCACTCCCAGACTACCACTTGGGGGATCTGTTCACTGGACATATTTCTTTCCATCCCTGTAAAATACACCTGCAGCCAAACGGGAGCCTTGCCCTCCAAAGGGTTTGGTCAAGAGAAGTGGCAGAAATCCCTGTACAGACATCACCCTTCCGATGAGGCCCCTTTAAAGTTGAAAAGCTAATAAAACTTTTTTTCCTAGATGAAATGTCCTATTGATCACAACTGCTGTATCAGTTGCCTAAGATGTCAACAGCACCATGGAAGTCTGGGAAATGATCATGTTGACTTAAATTTGCCCCATATGGTAGCACATATCAACCCTTATGAAGCCTTAAAAAAAAAGGGGGGTGGGGAGTTGAAAAACAGCTTAAAGGAGGCAAACACAGCATCTGCTGTATTAACTCAGAATAGTCCTAGCCTCTCTCACACTCGCTAATTCCACAGTTGCTTTTTTTTTACCTTAACATTTTATTTAATTGCAACCACTGTGTATGTACTGCTTTATGATTCTGCCATTTTCATAAAGTACCATTTTCTTACATCTCTGCAGAGTCTTCCTAATTATCATTACAGTGACCACACAGCACAGCATCTTTTAGCCTGAGTTCAAATCCCTGCCTTAGCCAGCCTGCTGTGGGTGCCTGCAGGCCACCGCTCCTGTCCTATTCCCTGATCACATCTCCATGTGACTGACCCTTATATCTCGTCCCTTGTTCTGTCTTCCGGCACCTGTGCTCTTAACCATACTTCATCCCTGCCTCTTGGGGCAGAGACAGGGTGTCATAGCCTTTATGACACTGTCCATGGGGGGCCCCAAGAACAGCTGTTTGAGATGTTACCTTTGCCAATAACCACCACTGCTCATGGAGCAAGGCTACCATGAGTCATCCAGGGGCTGGGCACCTGGTTTACGTTATTGCAGGGAATTCTCAAGACAACCATGCAATAGCCACACATAGCTCTACTTTACAGATGAGAAAAGTGGAGCTCAGAAAGGTTCAGCAAGTTATCCATGATCACACAGCCATTACAAGACAGAGCAGGGCTTGAAATGCAGGTTTGATCACTGCTAAGTTTATGCCTCTGCCAGTGCTCTACGGAGCATGTTCCAGGAGACGTGATCTGGCTCACTGGATATTTGAGCACTTGTGAAAATGAACCTCAGTAAAACAGAGCTGCAGCAGACCTTGCTGACTTTGTACCTCTCCCTTCCAGGCTTAGAGACGTGTGTTTTTCCTCTTATGGTGTGTGAAAGACATTCCTCTCAACCCACTGTACAGATGGAACTGTTGAGGCACAGACACAGGAAGCTGATAGACCAGAGAGGAGTTGAAGACCAGCACTCAGACCCCACAGGCCCAGAGAACAGGTGGAAGGTCAAGGTGAGCATGGGGTCATTGGGGAGAGGATGCCGACGGTGGGCAGGCCTGTCTGCGGTTCAGCCCCTGGGCACTCTAGGCACCAGAGTCAAATTGTCCTCTTCCTGCCCTGTGTCAGGAATGCCCTCCACTTGGGCTGCGCCCCACCCATCACCGACCCCTCTGCAGGCCCAGCTCACACAGCCCTCCGCCCCGTCTTCTCCTGACCCAACCCACCCACAGCAATCACACGCTCCTCTGAACTCCTCTGCAATTATAATTTCAATAATTCATTTGGCAATTAATCATATCCTGCCTTGCAACATCTCTTCTATCCCGTGTTGAGCTGTTATTTAGAAGCGCAATTGTTTAAGTTCCCATGAGCAGCATATGCTGCCTTGCTAATCTAGTCGGGCTTTTTGGTTGTTTATTTCCCGGCAGTCAATCAAACCAGGAGGAGACGCTGGAGACCCACACTGAGGGGGTGAGCTGGGATCCTCACTGAGAGGGCGATGGAGGCACAGAGTCAGGACACTCCTGATAGCAGCTTCTGAGAGAGCTAGACAGCCCCTTGTGCCCCTCAGTCTCCTCCCCTCCGGATGCCTCTGTTACGAAACAGTCTCGGGAATTTTCCACGCTCTTACAGTCTCCTGGACTGCGTTACATTTCCTCTGGGCAGGCTCCATTCATTTTCTTCTCACTGAGACTGTGAAACGTGATGTGACGGACTCTGAAAGTAGGGAAAAGAGTCCCAGCCTGGGGTCTGGGTTCTGCCTCTCCTGTCTGGAAGCCTGGAGACTTACTTCACTTCTCTCCGCCTCAGTTTCTTCATCTCTATGATGGTCTGAAAGTGCCTATCTCATGCTCTTGTTACGAGAATACTGAAACAAACCCACTAGCACTCTGTGCCTTCTAAGAGCCTTACGAACAACAGCCCCTTTCATCTTCACAGTAACGCTTATGAAGTGGATTCTGTTATTGTTTCCATTTTACACAAAGACGTTCAGTGTAAGGGGGCAGAAGGAGCATAGCAGGGGCGCTTAGCAAGCTTAACACAGTGGAGGCCTAGCAAGAATAACGGTGCAGGATGTGTTTCCATGCCTGTGGGTGTCTGGGTGTTGGCGGGGAAGAGATATTTGGAAGGAGCAGTGGATAGGAGCAGGGACTGGGTGAGGGGTGATGTCTGAATGCTCCTTAGCAGTTTCCAGGTTCCAGGTCTGGTATATGTAGTAAAGGGTGACAGTGGGGAATGTCCCAGGCTTTATCAGACTCCAAGATCAATGCATTTGCTTGAGATAAGCTTGACCAGGGACAAGAGGAGCAATCCGAAGTTGGGTCACAATGTTCCAGGGAGAGTGAAATGAGAGACAGGTGGCCAGAGACAGTTTTTTCCACACGTATCCCTTTTGAAACCCAGAGCCTCCTACAGACAAGGCCCGGAAGGGCCACTGTCACAGTATTCGTGGCAAGAATGGCGTTCCTGCAGCCTAATCAGGTGTGAGAGTTGCACGGGTAAGAAGGTCATCTGCGGCCTTTTCAGATACCCTCACAGCACTCAGACCAGCCTGTCACCTCCTTCCCCCTCTGCCCTCCATGGCCCCCAGGATTGGAAATGCCCTGTTTCCCCTTCCCCAAATGCAGCCACCTAACCAGGCCAGCAGATAGGAACTGCAACGATGTGCCAGGGGCTGGACAGGGGCAGACGGGACCTTGAAGAGGAAAAGAAGGGGTTAAAAAGAGAGAGAGGACTTGAAAGGAGAAGGAGGGGCCCTGGAGGAGCCTCTCTCCTGCCCCAGGAGATGGATAGCCAAGTGAGATGCCCAGGGAATCAGGACCAGCTAAGACCTGGAAACAGCTGATGAACTAGGAAAGATACCCAACCCCAACACCTTCAGGATCCAGCATAGTAGCCTGTGATTACATGTAGCTTCTAGCTAACTCAGTCCTTGGAATGTGGTTTTAGAATTGATTATGTGTTTTAAGTGTAAAATATATGCCAGATTTCAAAGATTTGGTATGAAACAAAGTACCATATTTCATCATTACTTTTATATTATATGTAGCAATTTAAGTTGCAGCACTATGCTAAGTCACTGTAGTCTTTTCTGACTCTTTGTGACTCTATGGACTGTAGCTCTCCAGGCTCCTGTAGCCACGGGATTCTCCAGACAAGAATACGGGAGTGAGTTGCCATTTCCTCCTCCAAGGGATCTTCCTTACCCAGGGACTGAACCCATGTCTCTTACGTCTCCTGCATTAGCAAGCAAGTTCTTTACCATTAGCACCACCTGGGTTATATAGAGGTAAATAAAATATATTGTTAAAATTGCTTTCACTTCTTTTCATTATTTATCTTTTTACTGGAAAGTGCATAAGTGGCTCACAGGATAGTTTTGTTGGACACTGCTGCTCAGACCCTGTGGCCCCTGGGAGGCTGACTGGCTGAGGGGAAGGTGTGCTGTTATAGACTTTATCCCATCTCTCTGCCCCTTGAGCAAGGTCACAGGAATTAAAGGACTGCATGGAGCCTGGCCTTGACCTACAGGGAGAGAACAATGAGTGGGTGGATGGGCGGAAGCAAGGAAAATGGGTCCAAAAAAACACATTTCTGGTTCTCCAATCCATCTGGTTGCCATCTACAAAATCTAAACACTGTTCCGGAAGTTAACGGGTTAAAGAGACGGAAAAACCCAGCAGCTTGTTTCTTAGTCAGGGTGACGTTGAAGCATCTTAAATGAGTCTCTGTAAGAAAATCATCAAAATAAACACACAGCCTGGGGGCCCTGGGTGATTAGGAAGCATCTTAACTGGAAGGCAGGCGCTGGAGAAAGCCAGGAAGTGGAGTCTGGAGAGAAGAGGAGAGGCATCTCTTTAGAGCCCCTTGCCTCTTGTGATCCTGAGAGGACAGTGACGGCGGATGTTATTGCTTGATGTGTGATGACTGATCAGTCATGGGAGAGGAACACTGAGGATTCAGGGAGTAACATGCCCAGGGTCAAGAGTCAAGACCTCCAAGAAGATGAGTTATTTTCTAGCCCTCTGACCGGCTGTGTGAGCTCAGGAAACTTGCTGGACTGGACTGTGTGTCCCCCCAACTCTACATGCTTCGGTGAAGACCGGAGGACGCAGTGAATGGGAACAGAGACTATCCACTCCCAAATGTGTTTCTCTGGCCTTGCTATCCAACAGACATCTTTTAAACACATATTTATTTTTATTTATTTATTTGGCTGTGCCAGATCTTAGTTGCGGCATGCAAACTCTTAGTTGCAGCATGTGAGATCTAGCTCCCTTGGCCAGGGTTTGAGCCCGGGTCCCCTGCATTGGGATCACGGACTTTTAGACACTGCACCACCAGGGAAGTCCCAGGCATGTGAAACTTAACATAATGTACCCAAAATTAAACCCTGAGGGTCGCCTCCAAACCTGTTCCCACTTTCTAGTTGCTGAAGCCAGGTCTCTGGAATTCTCACCCCCTTGCTGACCCACTAACAAATCCTACTGGCCCCTACCTTCAAAATACACTCAGAAGCAACCACTGTTGCCACCGTGGCCTGAGCTGCCCGGGCAGTCCTCCCTAGGATCCTGGTGTAGTTTCCCGGTTCACCTCTCGGCTCCTAGCCTCGTGTTCTTGCATCCATAGTCCGCACAGCAGCGGGATGTTCAAACACGTCAGATCCTGAATCTCCCATAGTCTGCACAGCAGCGGGGTGTTCAAAACACATCAGATCCTGAACCTCCTCGGATGACCCCACGGCCCCCATTGCCCTCAGATAATGGCCAGGCCCTCGGCTACAGTCCAGTCCCCCAGCACGTCCTCACCTCACCTCCTACCCCTTGGCCTGTCTCCCCTCAGACACTCTCTCCGCCATTACTCCTGAAACACCCCACTTCCGGCTTCACGCGTGCTGGTCACTCTTCCTGCATTGCTCTGTCCCCAGACACCTGCACCACTTGAGTGTTCACCGCCTTCAAGTCATACTTAGACTTTCACACAAACTCCAGTCCCAGGACTCCCAGCCTCTCCGTCTGCTTTACTTTTCCTCAGAACACTGGACACTTCCCAAACCATATATAACTTCTTTCTTTCCTTTCCATCCAACTCCTGCCCCACCCAACATTGGTTAAGAATTTCTTTTTTTTTACCCCCTGCCATATCCCTGATTTTTAGAACAGTGTCCAGATGTGGTAGGCTCTCAGAAAAAGCTGGATGAATGAGTGACTGAGCCCCTCCCTCACCCCAGCCGGGCCGGGGAGGGGGGTGGTGTAGTGTGTGTGAGTGTTCGAGGGGGTGGTGTGTGTGTGTTTTTGTGAAGGGGCGATAAGTATACCCTGCAGCACAGGGAGGGAGGCCCCTGCTACAGGGAAGACACAGCCTGCTGCTTCTGAAACCCTGAGCCTTCCATCTCATCCTCCCCTTCCAGCACAGTCAGTTCGAAATCAGTAAAACAGCATCTCTGTCTTGCTCTCTGTAAGAGCCCTGTTGCTTTGGGCAAACCCTGCAAAGGAGGCCTCTCTCCAGGCTGGGCAGCTCTGCACCCTTGGTGGAGGCTGGAGATTTGAGAGACCAGGGGGTTTTCCTAGTTCGGTTGGAGCTCAGAGAGGAGATGTCTGTGCCCCAGGGTAGGGGCATCCCCCTGAGGGTAGGGGCGGCCTGAGCTGCCGGGTCTGAGTGGGAGGGCTCTTGAGAGGGTGGCCTGGGGGAGGAAGCTGAGGCCGGCTGCAATAGGGGCCTCCTGGGATACTCAGGGAGACAGGTGTGGGGAGGCAGGACAGGGCATGATGTCTCCCCAGACAGGTTAGGTGGCAATAAACTGGGACCATCTGTGCCGTTGTTAGACATTCTGAGAAAAGCCAGATTCCCAGAACAAAGGGAACAGCTCTTTAGAGAGAGGAGAGAGAGAAACACAAACACGGCAGCAAACAACCTATACACACACACACCCCCCTCATCTAATCATAAAAACATATTCCAAACAGGCTCCAGAGCTATCTTTGGAAGGGATGTTGGAAATATATATATATATATACACACACAGATACATACACACATCCCTGAAATGTTAACTGTCAGCTCTCAGGAAATGGCTCTGCTTGAACAGACTTCCCCGGACCTTCATTTCATGACTGTTGAAAACAGAATTTTTATAAGGCGAAGCCAAACAGAACAGGTGACAATTGTTCTTGAAGACTTTTTTTTTTTTTTTAAACACCAGCCACATTTCTCTCATGCCCAAAGCCACCATGGCTCTTCTGGAAGCTCAAAGGCATTCTTCTCATTACTAGGGATGAGGGGGAGGAGGAGGGGGAGGCAATTGTGGGGACGGGTCCAATGTCAGGTGTAGAGAGAGTGTAGAAGAGTGTAGACCTGTAGAGTAGTGACTGAAAGTCCTGGTTCCTACAGGGCAGGCGAACTCTTCCCTAACTTTCTTGAGCCTCAGCCTTCTCATCTGTGTAATGGGAATGATGCCCAGGGCTAAGATGAGGCTTTGAGAAGCAGTGGGTGTAAAGGGGCCATGAGTCATCAGATCCTTGAGAAGGACTTTGGTGTGAGGATCTTTTGCTTCCTAAACTTGGAGGCAACACGAGGAGGCTTTGCAGTCAGAGGTTTTTCTGGCTCAAATTTTTGACACACAAAAAAAAGGTACGCTTGGAGGCAGGTAAGGAAAAAGAGTGGAAGGGAATGGGGGGCTTTCCTGGAGGTCCAATGGTTAAGAATCCACCTTGCAATTCAGGGGATGCAGGTTTGATCCCTGTTCAGGGAACTAAAGTCCTGCACGTTGCGGGGCAGCTAAGCCCTCACACCACAGCTATAGTGTCTGTGCGCTGAAATGAAAGATCCCATATGATGCAACAAGATCCGGTGTGCCTCAGCTAATACCCAACACAGCCAAGTAAATAAATAAATATTAAAAAAAGAAAGAGAGGAGGGGAATGAAATGAAGGAGTTTTGGGGCTGATGACAGGAAACAATGGGACCAGAACAAACGTGTGTTTAGAGCGTGATGCTTTATTAAACCTCACTTGAGCGCCCAACCTCCCTGTAGAGAGACTGACAGCCTTTCCCCATAGTCCACAGAGGCAAGCCAAGGCTCAGAGCTGAAATACCTTGTCCAGAAATATGAAGGTGGGGTTTGATTCAAACCTGTCTCCCACATCTGAACTGAAAGGTCATCAGCACACCTGGATTCTAACCCCTCCTCACTCACTCACTGCTGTATGTCCTCAGGTATATCACCTCAGGTCTCTGAGCTTTCCTCCCTACACCTGTAAAATGAGGGGAGTGGGCTAGAGGACCCCTGTAAGGCTTTACAATGAGGACTGTGCTACTGTCATGATACTCACTGTCTGACCCTGTGGAAAGATTATGACTCCCCCCTGCTGAGGCAGCCTTGACCATGTGACTTGCTTTAACCTATGAAATATATATTTATATATATTATTGTATTTTTTAATTGAAGGATAATTGCTTTACAGAATTTTGTTGTTTTCTGTTAAACATCAACGTGAATCAGCCATGGGTAAACCCTTGTCCCCTCCCTCCTGAACCTCCCTCCCATCTCCCTCCCCATCCCACCCCTCTAGGTTGTTACAGAGCCACTATTTGAGTTCCCTGAGTCATACAGAAAATTCCCATTGACTATCTATTTTACATACGGTAATGTAAGTTGCCATGTTACTCTCTCCATACATCTCATCCTCTCCTCCCCTCTCACCTGTGTCCATAAGTCTGTTCTCGTTGTCTGTTTCTCCATTGTTGCCCTGCAGATAAGTTCATTGGTGCTATCTTTCTAGATTCCATATATATGGATTAGTATACGATATTCCTCTTTCTCTTTCTTACTTACTTCACTCTGTGTAATAGGCTTTAGGTTCACCCACCTCATCAGAACTGACTCAAATACATTCCTTTTTATGGCTGAGTAATATTCCATTGTGTATATATACCACTGCTTCTTTATCCAGTCATCTGTCAGTGGGCATCTAGGTTGTTTCCATGTTCTAGCTATTGTAAATAGTGCTGTAATGAACATTGGGGTACATGTGTCTTTTTCAATTTTGGTTTCCTTAAGGTACTTGCCTAGGAATGGGATTGCTGGGTCATATTGTAATTTTATTCTTAATTTTTAAAGGAATCTCTATATGGTCTTCCACAGTGACAATTTACATTTCCACCAACAGTACAAGAGGGTTCCCTTTTCTCCACACCCTCTCCAGCATTTATTGTTTGTAATAAATAAATAAAATAATAAATGTATTTACGTAATAAATAAATAGATAAAAGACTTTTTGATGATGGCTATCCTGACTGGTGTGAGGTGATACCTCATTGTAGTTTTGATTTTCAGTTCCTCTAATAATGACCAATGTTGAGCCTCTTTTCATGTGTTTGTTAGCCATCTGTAAGGCCATGAAATATTAATGGAAGTCACGGTGACCAGGTCAAAGCAGAAGCCTGGAGAGCCATTGCACGTGGCATCAGTGCTTCTTCCTCGGCCCGGTGGGGCTGCTCTGCATCAGCCCTGGTCCTGGCAGGGAGAGGGTGTGGAGCTGAGCTCTGCAGAGCCACCAGGAACGTGAGTGTGCACACGGAAGAACTCCCGGCTGCTCGAGCCACTGAGGTCTGGGGCCGTTTGTCACCATTGCTGGACTTAGCTTAACTACAGTGATTACACGAGGAAAGCAGGAGGAAAGGGAGGCCAGTGGCCTGGGGACTGACTGACTCTGACGTTGCTTGAGAAAACTTGGGAGCCATGGAGGGAAGGGAAGTGCCTAGGGCTTCCTCTGGGATGTAAATGGCTCACTCAGTCACCTGAACTCCCACTGATCTTCCAGAACAGGGTGTCCAAAGACTGTGGGACAGACAGAGAGCGCTGAGGGTGGGAAGGGACGCCACATCCCAGGATCAATGGAGCAATATAGTAAGAGGGTGTGAGGTCAGCAAACACAGAAAATAGATGAGAGAGCACTTATGAGGATGTTGCAAGATATTTCTCTTATTTCTAAGAGGAAACAGTATTTTGAGGGTAGGGGGGACCTTAGCTTGTTTAGGACTGTTCTCTTGTCTGACAGGTGAGAAGACTGAAGACCTAGGGGGCTGGATGGCTTGTCCCAGGTCACACTGTGTGAGTGGCTATCGGAGCTGGGACTTGGGCTGGAGGCTGATCAGTCTCGTTCTGATTGCATCTTTCTGGTTTCTCTTTAGTGATTAACAGTGAAACTTTTCCAAAGAAAGGAAATCCGTAAGTGTTAGTCTCTCAGTCGTGTCTGACTCTTTGCAACCTCATGGACTATAGCCCTCTGTCCATCGAATTCTCCAGGCAAGAATACTGGAGTGGGTTGCCATTTCCTTCTCCAGGGCATCCTCCCAATCCGGAGATTGAACCCAGGTCTTCTGTATTTCAGGCAGATTCTTTCCAAAGAAAAGGGCAAGTCATTTGATTTGAAGGACAAGGGAGGTGGGAGCTGGAAATTGGGGTCCCCCAGTCCACTGGGAAAGGGAAATTCTGGGGAGACAGATTAGGGGGATAGGCAACTGGCTCCAGCAACCAAGCACATCTAAGGTGTGGGCTCTCCAGGAGGAAAGGCAACTCAGTGAGCTGGTGTTGAGGGCCTGGAACCCATAGGCCTTGGGTCACCCACTTACTGTATTTCATCTCACACAGTCAGAAGATTCCCAATAATTATAGGAGTCATTTGAGGCTCAGGGAAGTTAAATAATTCACCAGGATCTCAGAGTTCATGAGTGGCAAAGCTGGGGTTTGAAACGAGGCCACTATGATCCGAAGATCCTACTGAAGAAAGGTGGTCAAAGGAGGGTGAGATAGCCCCAGCTCAGAATGGCTGTCTGAGCTTTCAGCCAGCAGCCTCCAGCTGAGAAACCCTGCAGCTCACCTGGAGGGGCTCAAACCCATGGCTGGAGCAGCCTGGACTCCTGAGTCACATTAGCCTGTGTGGCTTGATCAGAGTCTTCCCCGGCCAGGCCCCCACTTCCCATGCAGCAGCCAAGAATGAACCAAGGTCCTTGAGTGTTCTTGGCTGTGTGGAGACTTCCACAGGGACCCCTGTGGTCCCTGGGCCACCTATACATGACAGACGACTCCGGCCCTTAGATCCACCCGCACAGGCGACCTAGAAGGTAGAGACTGGCCCAGGGACGGCTTGATGGAATCTGGCTGTGGCCCAAAGGCACGTTTGTGGCTGAACATTTTTTCCCAACTAATAAACAAACAATCATTATTTTTCTCTGGCCAAATGGAAGCTGGCCTTGGCGGGCTCAGTGAGAGAGCAAAAATACTGGGTTATCGACAGACCGGGAGCGTTTAATAGGCCACAGACCAATGAGGATCTGAGATGGATGAGGGCTGTGCTATTGATTATCGGGGTCCCTCCAGCCTTTCCAGAGGGGCCCCCCATCCTGTATTCTCTCTCCTGGGCAAGACTCCAAGAGCTCCCCCAAGAGATGTAGCTGGACTGTGGGGAGGGCTGGGTCCCCTCCACCCACAACCCGCTGAGAAGAACGAGTGCGCAGCTGTGAGAAACACGACAGACCCTCCAAAGTGCGTGACTTTAGCTCCAAATCCTGGAAACACCAGTCACAGCGCTGTTTTTCTTCTACAGTAGCACAAAAGAGCAGATCTTTCAGTAAGCTCTAAAACAGCAACCACAGAAGTGATGTCTCCCGCCCATTCTTTTCCCTTGGTAGCAGAGTCAGAGAGACTGAAGGAAACTCCCCTTTGTCTGGCTGAGCCCAGGGTTCTTGGACTGTCCTGTTCCTGGGAGTTGGGGCAGAAGGAGGGAGGGGACCCATGCCCACCCAGGCTGCACTGTGCAGCCAGAGAGAAGGTGACAAAGCCAAAGGGAACTGGGGCGGCCCACCAGGCAGATCTAGGTCCACGTGGCCTGGGAGTTCCACCACATCCCCAAAACTGTGAGCAAACCTTTGTGCAAATGGTCTCTAGTGTTTAGGAGATTTTCAAAGGGGTGGATGCAAGCTAAGTCCCAGGATCCTGGCTGCCCCTCTGCTTTACTGAAGTGGGTGGTGGTTCCTGATAGTTTTTACAGCACAGCTGAGAAGAGGCCCCCAGCTTCTCCCGACACCCACCTCCCCCTTATCCTCCTGTTTCCCAAACACAGGATCACCTCAGGCTGAGCCAGGGAATCCTCTTAGGCCCCATCCCACCCGCCCACCAGGCCATGACCTCCAGACCTTCCGAGGGAGGAAAGCCCCAACCCCCTCATTCCTAATCTGCAGTGAAGCAGAAGGAATGATTGACCCTGCAAGGGCGGCTCCTGTGGGCCTTCATTTAGAGCCCCTGCGGGTGTCTCCCATTAGTTCTTATCCCTTAGTAGCCAGAGTCAAAGAGACTGAAGGAGACTCCCTTTATCCGGCTGAGCCCAGGGTTCTTGGAGCGTCTTTCTCCTGGGAGTTGGGGCAGAAGGAGGCAGGGGACCCGTACGTTGTTCGGTCAGAGAGCAGGCACCTCACGCCTGCTGTGGGCGGGCAGGGTCTCTGCAAGGTGGGCCATGTGGCCTTCAGGCAGTGCTTCTGGATGAGAAACCACCCAGTGGCTCTGAGGTCCCCGAGGAACCTCCGCTCTGGTCGCCGTGAGGGAAGGACTCACAGGTGGAATTTTCAAATGGCCGGGTTCCTCCATTTGCAGGAAAGCCCTGGGTTGGACAGTGAATGTGGGAGTCTCTGCTTCCCGAGGAAGACAGGAGCTTCCAGGTGGCATGAACGAGATGAATCGCAGTCTCCCTTCAGGCTCACCTTAGCCAGGTGCCTGCCAGGGACTAGAATTGTGTGTGTGCTGTGTCAATGGGAGGTCGGGCCATGGATGGGATGACCTCTGAAGCGTCTGTCAACACTGGCTGCTGGGCCAAGAGGTCAGGGGCAGCCGCGGGAGGGGCCCCTGGTGACAGACGATCCGGGACTGCCAAACACCTCAGGGGTGAGCGTGCGGCTGCTGTGAGAGCCAGGAAAGCCAGATGGACAAGCCCAGCCTCTTATGGGTGGAGAATCCAACCGAAGCATGAAGCGGCTCAACCTGTGCAAGACCGCCAGCTGAACTGAGCCTGGGAGAGGCGGCCAGGCTGGGCAGGGAGCCGGGAAGGCGCAGGGTTACAGGTAGCTGTGGAGGACGCTAGCCTGGGGCAGGCCTCCAGGTAGGCAAGTCAAGTGGAGGCATGAACCTTAGGAGCAGGGCAGCCTGGGCTCCCACCCCGCCCGGCCCATCACAGTTCTGGGATATTGGGCATGCTATTTCTTGAAACTTGATGTGTGGTTCAAGAAACAAAGATTCCAGCAAATATTGTTTGATTCCACTTCTGTGAGATATCTAGACTAGTCAAATTCCTAGAGTCAGAAAGTACATTGGTAGATGCCAAGGGCCAGGGGGTTGGGAGTAAGAAGGGGAGATGGGGAGTTCGTGTTTAATGGGGACAGAGTTTCAGTTTAGGAAGGTGAGAAATTCGGGAGATGGATGATGGTGAGTTGCACAACCCTGTGAATATACTCAGTGCCACTGACCTGTATAGTTAAATATAGTTAAAATAGTATTTTTTAGATTAGGTGACTTTTACACAATTTAAAAGACACATTAAAAAAAAAAAAAAAAGAAAGAGTCCAGTCAAGGCTTCAGAATCCTTCCTGATGTCCAGCTCCTGCTCCAGGCTCTTGCCCTGATTGCTAAACTCTGCCCAGATGCTTGCCAGGTGACCTGTTCTGCTTTGCACCTGGCCTTGCTGGCAGGGGAGTTGTAGGCAGCCAACTCCCCCCGCCCCCACCAGGAACCATCACAGCTGCATCAGACCAAGATAGATGCAAGCTGTACATTTAAGCTTTGGGGACCACAGTCCAAATAAAAGGATAATTAGCACATTTCTAATTGCTCTTCCCCCCTGTGAACACCAGGCCCAGGCACCAAGTGCCCGAGTTACACACACACACTCTGCACTAGATACAGCAAACAGGAGTAAGTGGAGCATCCAGATGTGTGTAAGTCATGCCGAGGAACCTGGAAAGAGCAGTGACCGAATCCAACCCACTTAACATGCCCAGGCATATCTCTCTCTGCGGTTATTGTCTTATCAAAGATTTATATCTGTCTCATAGGTATTTTTAAATCCTTGGTCTCTTGTGAGGCCTAAAGCCAAGAATTGACATTTCTTCAATGTAAATAGGAAATATTACAGAATGAGTTGAGGTCGGTTTTTTAAAAAATTGCTTTCCTGACTTTTAACCCTGCAGTCTTGCTGACAATTGAATTCTACCTGCAGTGGCTCAGGAACAAGCTTGTGATTGCTTCAGCGTGACACAGGGGTTTCAAAGCAAACCATCTACTTTGCCAAAGAGTGGCTCAGGTCTGCTGGTGCCAGTCACAAAATAAACCCAGTTAGAGAAGGAAGGTCATCAGCCATGGGTATGTGGGTGACCCGGCCCCTACAGGAATCACCTTCATAACTCCCATGTCAGTCTGGCACTGGGTACTTGGAAGGCCTCTCCCGGGAAGATGAGTCTGTGATGGAAGCTGTGTCCCCATGCCAGTTTCCAGGCGCAAATGAAACCCAGGGTGTCTCCAAGGTTATTCTGTGCAATTGCATAGCATCCTTTATTGAACGGTTGCCCTGTACCATCAGAGCAAAATCCTGAGGCTCACAGTGGTGTGGAGCTGTCCTGTGAGCCCCACTAACAAGGCCAACACTGAGGTAAAGGCAGGCTTAGGCTTAGGCCACGTGCTTCTCCATCCACCTGTGACTCCAGTCCTAGGAATTAGTTCACTGGAGATATAAGACCCACCTGTGACCACTGGAGAGCCTGGTCCATGTGCTTTTATATTTTTGGTTTTACTTTTTTTTTTAATGAGATATAGTTGCTTTTACAATATTGTACTAGTTTCTGCTGTACAACAAAGTGGATCAGCTATATTTATACATATATCCCCTCCCTCTTAGATCTCCCTTCCCCCATCCCACCCTTCTAGGTCATCACAGAGCACTGAGCTGAGCTCCCTGAGCTATGCAGCAGCTTCCCACTTACTATCTGTTTTACACATGGTAATGTACTGTGAAGGGCTTCCCTGGTGGCTCAGTGGTAAAGAATCTGCCTGCAATGCAGGAGACATGGAATCGATCCCTTAGTTGGAAAGATCCCCTGTAGAAGGGAAAGGCAACCCACTCCAGTATCCTTGCCTGGGAAATCCCACGGACAGAGGAGCCTGGCGGACTTCGGTCCACGGGGTTACAGACAGTCAGACATGACTTTAGCAACTTAACAACAGCAAGTGCACATACGTCAATCCCAGTCTCCCAGTTCATCCCACCCCACTCTGTGTGCATACATCTGTTCTCTGCATCGAGTCTCTATTCCTGCTCTGCAACAGGGATCGTCTGTACCATTTTTCTAGATTCCCCATACATGCGTTAATATATATTTGTCTTTCTCTTTTTGACTTCACACTGTATGACACGCTCTAGCTCCATCCACATCTCTACAAGTGACCCAATTTTGTTTTTACATCTGTGTTGGGGAGCTTGGATTCTGGGATATGGGGATGGAGAGTAGAGTGTGTGTGTGTGTGTGTGTGTGTGTGTGTGAGAGAGAGAGAGAGAGAGAGAGCTGGGGCTCTGGGGTAAAGAGCAGGAAGAGAGGAGAGGGGACTGAGGAAGCAGATGGAAGGGAAGAGAAGTGAGGACCACTTACCTCCCTCCTTCCCCGTCCATCTCCCTTGAGTCCCAGTTCTTGACTCCTTGTCTCAGACCTCCCTCTCCCCTCCCCTCGCCTTCCCCCCTCACCTCCTCTCCGTCCCTAGCTGCTGCCCCTCCAGCCCCTGCCCGACAGCAGTTAGAAAGGTATGAAGACACATCTCTGCGGCCAGCACACAGGGGGCAGAAGTCACCTGGGATGTGCTGAGGAGGGGGCTCCCGTCTTCAAAGACATCCAGGCCTGGGAGGCCAGCTTCTAGAAACTCGCCGAGAATCTTTCAGGCTGACAAAGCAGGCAAAGTGTGATGCCTCCATGAGTGTGTTTGTGTGCATGTGTGTACAGGGGGCAAGTTAGCTCCACCGCAGACAACTTCTTGTGGGTGACCTTAAATATGGAGCCACTGGAGCATTTAAAACAAGACTCAAGTGATTAGATTAAGAAGATATGATATATACATACACAGTGGAATATTACTCAGTCTTAAAGAAGAAGGGAATTCTTCCATTTGGAGCGACTTGGATGGACTTAGAGAATATTATGCTCAGTTAAATAAGCCAGACAAAGACAAATACTGTATGATATTACTTATATGTGGAATCTAAAAAACAATACAAATGGATGTATGTGCAAAACAAAAACTCACAGACCTAGAAAACACACTTATGATTACCAAAGGGGAAGAAGAGGAGGGATAAATTAGGAGAATGGAAGTAACAGATATAAACTACTGTATATAAAGAGAAACAAGGATTTACTGCATAACACAGAAGACTATATTCAGTATCTTCTAATAACTTATAATGGAAAAGGATCTGCAAAAATACCGGATCACTTTGCTGTACACCTGAAATTAATATTGTGAACAACTATATTTCAATAATCCACTCCACTCAAATGATGGACATTCTACCTATACACACATGTGCAAAGGTACTGGGGAGGCACCTGCAGGAGGAGACAGCTGAGGAGCTACCTTGGTTTCCTTGCTTTTCTGTGGATTCCTTCCCACTTCTCTCTTTAAAAAAAAAATTTTTTTTTTAGTTTTTAATTTTTATTGGAGTATAGTTTTTATTGGGGCTTCCCTGATGGCTCAGATGGTAAATAATTCACCTGCAATGCAAGAGATCTGGTTCCCAGATCCAATGGGAAAGGAGATGGCTACCCACTTCAGTATTCTTGTTGCCTGGGAAATCCCACGGATAAAGGAGACCGGCGGGCTACAGTCCATGGGGTTGCAGAGTCAGATATGACTGAGTGACTAACATATCATATATATATATATATGATGATGATTTACAATCTTGTGTTAGTTTCAGGTGTACAGCAAAATGAATCAGTTATACATATATCCACTCCTTTTTATTGTTTTATGTACTTTTATTTATTCGGTTGCACTGGGTCTTAGCTACAGCATACTGGATCTAGCTCCCTGACCAGGGACTGACCCCGGGACCCCCGCATTGGGAGTGTTTGGAGTCTTGGCCACTGGACCACCAAGGACATCCGTCCACTCTTGTTTAGATTCTTTTCCCATATCGGCCTTTACAGAGTATTAAGTAGAGTCCCTTCTCTCCTTAGGCTTCATTTCCCCAAGCCTTTCAAGTATTCGGTTTCTATTCTTCATTCAGGCAGAGGGGTTCTGAGTGATGGCTGGCTTCCTGTTCCTAGCGCTTAGCGGACTCTGAGCTCCCCAAGGGAGGCCTGAGTCTGTCCTCTCTGCATTCCTCCTGGCCTGATGCCCTGCCCTGCTGGAGCAGAAGCTCAGAACACATTTCAGGGAGAAGGAACTTGAGCCCTCACTTGGCATCCTCTGCCCTCCCCACCGTGTGCCCCCCGCCTTCTCGCCCCCAGTCTCAGGGCCAGCCGTCTTATCTTCTGTCTTTACCTCCTTCCTTCCTGGCCATTGGGCACCAGAGAAAGCTTGTGGGCTGTGGCATGGCCCTTTGGGACACAGCGGGTGGTGGGCACCTGGTGGACATGCTCCGTGTCCAGGGCTGCTGTGCACTCTGGGCTGCTGGCTTCCAGGGCTGCTGCCAGGAGGGGCTGTTTCTGGATCGGAGAACAGAGCTGATGAGTCTGGCTGGGTGGGTATTTATAGAGCCAGCCTTGGACAGCCAGGATGCTCACAGGCCTGGAACCTTCCCTCACCCTGAGGTTTCTAAAGATAGAGCCGTGTGGCATCTGGTATGAGACAAGGTACACTAATTCCTTGTAAGTCCACCAAAAATTTTCTAATAAATGCTGACCACTTTTCTCAATGCTGCTTCTCCCTTCTCCCCCTGCCCCTCGGCTTGGTCCTGCTGCTAATCTCGTTCATCCGTAGATGATGGTCTGCTGTCAGGGAGACTGAGGGTTGATAGGTGTGAGTGCCTTGCTTAGGATGGTGATGCTAGCCCAGGGCTAAAATCAACAGTAGGGGATGAAAGGGGAGGGCAACTCACATTTCTTTGTTGTTCCTTGCGAGCACTGTGCTGGGTGTTGCATGCACTATGACATCTAATCGTTGCACCATCTCTGTGGAGTAGGTGTTCTAACACCCATTTTACAAATGGAGAAATTTGTAAGGCTCAAACTAAGGACTGCTTGAAATTGCTCTGAATTGGTGGGGTTAAGATGCACCGCACTCAGCCTAGGACCCTGGGGAGGAAGGGAGGAGAATACAGTGTCAGTTGTTTACATGTTTCAGATGTGCACTTGGAATCCTTATCCCCAAAGCTAGCGGGCTTCAAGGCTGTATTGTGTGACTGCTCTTCTCTCTCATCTTTTGCCCTAAACTGAGGACGAACCAAGCCTGGTGGAGCACAGCTTCTCGGGGTGACAGATCCTCCTCTTATCCCAGATGGGGCATTTTCAGGTATCATATAAAAAGCCCGCATCTCACTACCTGTCCATCATCATTGAAAAAAATGAGGATATAAAACAAATGGATGGATATTTGTTGAGCACCCACTTCCCTGGTGGCTCAGATGGTAAAGAATCTGCCTGCAATGAGGGAGACTGGGGTTTGATTCCTGGATTGGGAAGATCCCCTGGAGAAGGGAATGTCAACCCACTCCAGTACTCTTGCCTGGAGAATTCTGTGGACAGAGGAGCCTGGGGGGCCTACAGTCCACACGGTCACAAAGGGTTGGACACAACTGAGTTACTAACACTTTCACTCTTTTTGCCCTGTGTGCTAGACACCATCTCTGTCCCAAGAGAACACATATTGATCCATCTGCTCCTGTTCTCCTGGCAACCCTGTGACATAACTGTTTTCTCTTTAGAGGTAGATGAAGAAATTAGGGCTTGGAGAGGTGAGGTCACTTGCTCAGTGTCCCCACAGATGGTAAGAAGCCCAGCTGGGATGCCCACCTGTGGACCATCTGCCCCAGTTAGGATCCATTGATTTCCTGGCTCCAGCAGCATGTGGGCACGGCAGTCACATCCAGCAGAGCCAGTTTTCACTGCTTCCTGATCGACCGGTTCCTGCCTGACAGCATCGCCTGCTTAGTGGGTAATGGGATTGGATGGTTAAGGTGACCCCCACTCAACTGAGCTGCAGTCTACTCGTCCCCATCCCAAGCACATGATGCCCTCCAGCTCAGGCCTGAGGGGACATCAGACTCCTTGGAGTCTGAATATGCAGCTGAGTGGCCAGGGCTGCTACCGTGGGTGGCTGGAGGCCTGCCCCTCTCCAGGCCTGGGAGCTCTTCTTGAGGCTTTGAGTGCTTGACCTCCATATGCTGTCTTGGTGCTTCTGGGAAGTCAGGAGCAAGAGGCCAGGGTGGAAGGACCACCCATGAGAAAGGGAATTGGTCCTTCAGCTTCCCTAGTGAGAATGTTCTATAATCTGTGCTTTCTGAGGACCACACTCCACTTATCCTCAAGGGCCTGTCTGAGGCCCCTTTTCCTGGAAAATTCCTTCTTTCTCCCTTTCTCTTTCTCTATGTTGTGTGCGCTATATATTCTGGAACTATAAGGTCAATGAACTTTGCAGAGCAATGTCCACTTTCCCAGCCAGCTCTGGAAGTCATTCTCCATCATCCTGCAGAGTCCATCCTTCCATCCTCTGCTTGATTCATTACCCCTCAGGGCTGCCCATTCCTTGATGAGACAGCCCTAAGCATTTTAACATTTTTCCTCTCTTTGAGTAGAAAAATATCTCTGGTGTCTGGTACTGACACCTGGCCTCTGGACTTGGTCCCTGGGCAGCCTCCAGGTTCTGGAAGAGAATTCTCAGAGACCCTCCAGGTCTTCTCTTTCCCAAACAACACCAGAACAACCTTGGCAAAGTGTGATCCGGTAGAAGCAAGAAGGAGCTAAACCTTGAAGGTGTCGTCACTCCACGTACCAACTCCAGCCTGGGCCCTGGAGCTTCTTGAGAGAAGGATCTCTTTCTATTTTTGACACTGAGCAAGATCCCATGGGACCTTTCTAGGGATAGCCCCCATGTCCCCTGCCTCTTTTCTGTAGAGGTCTTCCCTAGTTCCAAAGAGAAAATGTTTTCAGAGAAATGAGAAATTGAAGAAATAAAGGAAAACAGCCATGCAAGAGAAAATAATAATAATAATGAGTAGCCATAACAAAAAGTCAAGGACCTTTAGTTCTTCCTCAAGGGTTCTAGATCATATCCTGATCCATATCCTTGAGTTGTTTTCCAGATACTAAAACCCTTATCAGGTGGAAGAAGTTCACTGCATGCTGACCACAAGCACACAGACCCAGACTGGTTGGAACTGAAGTTGATGATTGAGATTTCTGAAATATCACTATGTAACCTCAAGTGTTAACTCATTTGTATCCAACTCTTTACAATCCTATGGACAGTAGCCTGCCAGGCTCCTCTGTCCATGGATTCTCCAAGCACGTATACTGGAGTGGATTGCCATGCCCTTCTCCACGGAATCATCTCAACCCAGGAATCGAACCCAGGTCTACTGCATTGCAGGTGGATTCTTGACCATCTGAGCCATCAGTGAAGCTGCTACCTTAGTCAGTCAGTTCAGTCACTCAGTCATGTCAGACTCTTTGTGACCCCATGGACTGTAGCACACCAGGCTTCTCTGTCCATCATCAACTCCTGGAGCCTGCTCAAATTCATGTCCATTGAGTCAGTGATGCCATCTAACCATCTCATCTTCTGCCATCCCCTTCTCCTCCTGTCTTCAATTTTTCTCAGCATCAGAGTATTTTCTGATGAGTCAGTTCTTCGCATCAGGTGGCCAAATCAAGAACTTCAGCTTCAGCATCAGTCCTTCAAATGAGTGCTGCTGCTACTAAGTCACTTCAGTCGTGTCTGACTCTGTGTGACCCCAGAGACGGCAGCCCACCAGGCTCCCCCGTCCCTGGGATTCTCCAGGTGAGAACACTGGAGTGGGTTGCCATTTCCTTCTCCAACGCATGAAAGTGAAAAGTGAAAGTGAAGTCACTCAGTCATGTCCGACTGTTCGAGACCCCATGGACTGCAGCCTACCAGGCTCCTCCATCCATGGGATTTTCCAGGCAAGAGTACTGGAGTGGGGTGCCATTGCCTTCTCCGCTTCCAATGAGTATTCAGGACTAATTTCCTTTAGGATTGACTGGTTTGATTTCCTTGCAGTCCAAGGGACTCTCCATGAACCAATCTGAGAATTGTGCTCTAGCTGATCTATACCCTACAATCCTCTCCCTTACACTAGAAAACCCAACACTAAAAGCCAGTGATGACTTCTGGTCTTTTGAGGATAAGTGGCCCATTCTCCTTGCATGGCGCCCTGGACTTTGCTTCACTACAACCCATGTGAAGGCTTTGTTGCACATCGGGAGTGGACCCAGGATTGATTCAATACCATTCTTATTTTTCTAAACCCCATTCCTAGAAAAAAAAGTAGGTACCCACACAATTCATTCATTAAATCGAAGGTCATTCATTTTATTCACTAGCTTGCTCATGGAAGGCTGGTCCTCAACTTCATAGCCTGTGTTTGCGGACAGCTCCATGTCACCAGCACTCAGCAAGACTCCTCCTCAGAGAGAGACAGGGTGGGCCCAGTCACGGAGGTGACTTCCCTCCTCTGGACCTCGATTTCCTCTACATAAAATCCTGCTGTTAGACCAGATTCTTGGCAGTTCTCCCAGCTATGATATTCTCCAGTCTAGGGCTGGGACTTGCCTACTGGGCTGCCTGGAACACCATTGCTGGACTTCCGGAGTGGGGCTGGGGCCATTAAAACCCTGCCACTAGCAGGTGACTCCTAGCGCAGCTGGGAGAGTGAGCTGCTTCTTCTGCCCAGACAGCAGGCATTGGAAATTATTCAGGAATAACAAACAGGCCAGAAACATTTGCATAAGGAATCACACAGAACAATACATGTTATTTAAACCATCTCTGGTTGGCAACAGAAGCAAAAAGCAGCTGAGACAAATCTGCAATGCAAATCAGCCTTCTCTGGAGCAGAGCCTCAGCCTGTTTTGGGGGGGGGGTTGGGGGGTGCTGCCAGAGACAGGGAGAAAAGAAGCCTCGTTGTCCCCTCCCCCTCACCCCCAACTCTGCTTTCTCCCCCTGCCTTTCTCCCGCTCACGTACATCTTCTCATATCTCACTTTCCCTCCCTTCTTCAGAGATTAATGGAAACAATTTGTCTTCTAATGTGACTACAGCTTATGAATTCTTTGTCTCACTCTAATCTTTTAAATTATCCACATAATAAAATATGTATCCAGTGATTTCAGGTCATAATTTGATCTTCTAGGGAAAGTGGGGAGGGGGTAGGTGAGCTGAAGCGAGCGCTTCTCATAGTTTGTTCTTCTCCATTTGTCTTTATTTGTCATTCTTTTTTTTTTTTCCTGCTTACTGCTCTCTGACCCCCATACTTCCTTAGTGTGTCTTGGGTTCCACCCAGGGAGCAAGAAGGGCCACTGCAGAATCCAGGAGGGAGGTGGGAGGCAGTCCCCCCGGGTCTCTCTCTCCTCTTTCCTTCCTCACCTGGAAGAGTGGTCCCTCTCTTTATAGCAGCATGAAGATTTCTGACTCCTCAGGGGCCAGCCAGTTCTAGAAAACTAAGTCTGACTACCCAAGGGCCCCAAGGAGTCTTTAAACCCCAGATGTCCCCTGTCCCTGGGTTGAAGGAAGTGATAATTAAGAGTTCACTGTTTTGGGTGATGCGCCTCATCTGCATAGCATCAAAGGACACCTCCCTGCAAAATACACCCACCAGTCCTTCTAGGGAGTCTGGCAAGCTCATCATCAGTTCATCAGGATCCCCAATGTTGGCTGCCCATCAAGGCCACTGGAAGAGGACTCCCACTGTCTAGCCTGAGAGAGGTACCTCTGGAATCGCATTCACTGGTCCCCCTCAACTCCCACCCCCAGCCATGTCCTCAGCCTGCCCTCCTCAAAGCCCCACAGAGTTCTAGGTGAAAGTTGGGAAGACCAATCCTTGGGGCTCTTGTGTACAATTATACACTTGGTGACCTGCACAGAGTTAGTTGCTGAGCAGGGGATGGGCTGGACCATGAGCCTCTGGTGGTGCCTGTCTAGAGGGGAAACCTTCTATAATTTGCATAAAAGCATCATAAGGGCAGGCTTGGCGCTGCCCTCAGCCCCATTCTAGTTTGCACACTGTGTCCTGGGCCCCATGGCTGCCTTGCCAGTGCTCGTGGCTCAGAGCATCCACTGGGGAAGTCACTCCTTCGGCACCCACCCTCAGGCTTCGGGCTAAGGCTGCAGACTCTTGTCCACTGAGCAGGCGGTGCCCAGGCAAATACCACGCCAACATCTCCACTCTGTCTCCTTTAGTGTTTCCTTCATCTTAACCAGTACCCCGTCTATGCCCTTTGCACCATCAGTATAAACCCCTTGTGCAACAAGACAAGTAATCACCCACCTGCATCTCAGAAGAACTTGTGAAATAAGAGGTTGCTCTGCTGGTCAGGGAGGCCCATGAGCTTAGGGCTGATCGGGGAAAGAGCAGCCCAGGGAGAGGAAGGGACTCTTGTTCTCAAGGGCAGTCTAGAAGATCTGGAGCAGATGAGCTGCAGGATGGTGAGGCAGGAGGCAGATGGGCCCAGGATGAACAGTTGGAGTTTGTCCTCTGTGGACAGACTCTCTAAGATGAAGAGGATGAGGAGCTAAGCCCTGCCTAGGTGAGCGATCACATATTTTTCACTCTCGAGGTCAAGGAGACGTTCCTGGTTGTATGTGGGAAGAAAGGCTCCTTTAAGGTCTAAAAGGGAGCAGTGTCAACCTACCCATAGGCCTCTTTGCTAGAATCCTCTTGGCTGAGAGATGTGTGCACACGCATGGGAGGACCCTGCTGCTGCTGCTGCTGCTGCTAAGTCGCTTCAGTCGTGTCCGACTCTGTGAGACCCCACAGCCGGCAGCCCACCAGGCTGCCCCGTCCCTGGGATTCTCCAGGCAAGAACACTGGAGTGGGTTGCCATTTCCTTCTCCCTGAGACAAACCAAATACAGACTCAGAACCAGGTAAAGCAAGATGATTGGCTCAAAGAAACCTGGAAGAAAAGTGAAAGTGATATATAGTCCATGGAATTCTCCAGGACAGAATACTGGAATGAGTGGCCTTTCCCTTCTCCAGGGGATCTTCCCAACCCAGGGATCGAACCCAGGTCTCCTGCATTGCAGGCAGATTCTTTACCAACTGAGCTATCAGGGAACCACCCTTGTGTATATCCACATGGACATTTTTCCTCTAATAAACACTTTACTTTTTTCACTACTTTCCATCTTTCTGTGGAAATTCATTTCTACACAGCTGATGGACCAGAGCCTTGTTACTGACCACTGGCCCCTGATGGTGTAGTAGCTAGGATTCAGCGTTCTCACTGCCGTGCCCTGACTTCAGTTCCTGGCTGGGGAAGTGAAATTTTTCTTCAAGCCACTGCAGGCTGAGGCCATTGGAAATCCATAAGACCAGGGGACTACAGGAGACCACCTAGACAAAGTAGTGAGGTGACAACCAGGAGGTGAGCGGGGAACAGCTCAGGTTAAAGTCAGGCTCTCACTCTCTTATCTCCAGAAGCCAGAAAACAGAGGAGTCTTCATGGAACTCATTTGGAGGCAAAAGCTGTCCTGAAAAGCTATTTATAGTCTTTTATTTATCCCCGCTTGGCGTGAATATTCATGGGTCTCCCAGCGGAAGTATTAACGAGTCTGATTGCAGAGAGTTGGTCCAGACCTTGCAGGGATGTGAGACACCAGAGGGGATAAGCATCATGTCACCTCCTTAAAATCAGAAACCTGAATTCTGAAGCACATCAGGTCCCCTGGGCTTGGGATGAGGGGTGTGGGCCTGTGATGTATGCAAGAGCATGCTGTGGGCATGAGGCGGTGGCGCTGGGCACACAGGGACAGGGACGTGTAGGGCAGCATTTTGAAGGAGGCCTGGTTGGCCAGGGAGTGAGAGGATGGGGTAGACCACGTGGGGACATGAAGGGTGGAGAGCAGAGCTCAGTGGATCACCAGAGAGTGGAGGCGGGAGGTCCTTCCTATTTCTTCTTGGGATGGTGATATTAGATATTTTTCTACTAGAAACTCGTAAGAAGGGGGCTGCCAGGATGGGCTGTCTCCCCTGTGAAAGCAGGCTTAGACTGTAGGAGAAGAGGCTTTGGCAGAGCTGCAAGGGTCCTGAATGTTGAATGAGAGCTCGGGATGGCTGGTCTGCATCTAGGGTGCCCTGTGCAAGCTTCTTCTTGGTCTCTCTCTGGTGCAATAGGGATGCTCCCTGAGTGAGGGTGTGAAGAAAACACATCAGAATCAGGACAGAGGAGCCCTCAGGCCCTCACTCCTTGGGGAGTCACAGAGGCTGGGGTCCTGGGCTTGTGATCAGTGGGTCTCAGTTTGGAAAACTGGGCTTTAGGCAATGGCCTTTCCAGAACCAGGATGAAACCCTTCCGGAAAGCTCTCATCATCTCCCCATCCTACCTGCTTCCTCTTTAGGTGAATTCCCTCACCTGCAGTCCTAGGTAACATTCCAGCTCACACAGCCTGTGCGGTAGGAGAGCCAGGGAAAACAGGAAACACTTCAGTGGTGGCTGTGACACCTGAGGTCTGGAACCCTCGGGGCAACGGGGATTCCTCAGGGACCATTCTTTTCTCTGTTTCCCTGGAGGGACAGGTGGCACCTGGATGTCAGATGTAAAAGCCTTAATTTTTTTCCAGAGTTGGGCTGACCTCAGAGAACATTCAGCTCCCACCCACCCCCCGACTTTACGAGGGAGAAACTGAGGCAGAGCCAGGGAAAAGGGTTCTGGGCCCGACATTCGAGTTCCTTCTCCTTCTGAATCCTGTGCCATTGCTCGTCAGCAGCCCCTCCCCCAGCCCCACCTCCTCATTTCAGACAAAAAAAAAAACAACAATTCTCCTTCCTGAGGACTCACACATTCTAAATATTTGGAGAGTGTTGTCATGTCACCCTGGCTGATGCTCAGTCCAGCAATTCAGCAGTGTATATTTAAAGACTTGATTTTGGGTCTGACGCAGCGTTCTCTCCTCCCTTTTCCCTTCCTCCCATCCTGGGGTGGCCCAGCTGATCTCAGACCTCCCGCTCCAGAAGCCTGGGCGGTGGGAGCGGCCAAGTGGATGGGCTGGCCTCTGGAGGACTGTGTGTGTGTGTGTGTGTGTGAGAAAGAGAGAGAGTGGGTGGTTCTCAAGGTTGCTACGAACAGGGAAGAGCCTCTGCCACCTCTGAGCAGGACTGAAGCCCATGCCCTCCACTCTCAGTCTGGACACGAAGTGTGGGCAGAGACCCTTCAGGTCAGTGAGGAAGTTGAATCCAAAACTAAATAAAGACAGTGGAGTCCAGCTCTTGTGTGAGTCTAGGCCAGCTACTCAACCTCGGAGCCTCTGTTTCCTCATCTATAAAATGGGATAACAATCTTAAAGGGAGATCAGGACTAGCATCTCCTTGGTCACCCTGGCCTTGCTACTGAAGGCATCTTTGGATCCCCAAAGCAGGTCAGGCCTGACAAGCAACTTAGAACAGTGGGGGAGATGATTTGAAACTGGATTTTCCATGAAAAATCTGGAATGCATAGTTTGGTTATTCTTTCCTTTGGTGAGAATAGGCACTTAATTATATGTATCAATAAATGTATTTACCATTAATTCTGCATGCTTTATTTTAGTTTATATATTATATTTTTATTTAATTCCCACAAATATTAAGGCAGGTATTATTATTGAGATTCCTATTTTACAGATGACAAAACTCAGCTCAGAAAGGTTAAGTGACTTTACCAAGGTAATCTAGTGGGCAGAACCAAGGCTAAATCATCAAGGCTTGTCTTCTTGGCTAGTTAAGGCTTATTTCATATCACCCCATTCTAAAACTGGGAAGATAAATTACCTGCATATGTACCAAATTCATTCTCTTGTAACAATTTTATGCCTTCCAGAATTGGAGTTAGAAAAGATAGTAAATAGTAGTGTATTCACACTATGGAATGCTATGTGCTGTGTGCTTAGTCTCTCAGTTGTGTCGGACTCTTTGCGACCCCACGGACTGTGGTCCTCCAGGATCCTCTGTCCGTGGGGATTATTCAGGCTAGAGTACTGGAGTGGGTTGCCATGCCCTCCTCCAGGGGATCTTCCCAACCCAGGGATCAAACCCAGGTCTCCTGCATTGCAGGCAGATTCTTTACCATCTGAGCCACCAGGGAAGCCAGTGGAATACTATATATCAGTACAAATAAGCTACAACTACATGTATAAATGTGGATAAGTTTGAGGGAACATATGTTGAGAGGGAGGTGAGTTGCAGAAAAATAACCACAAAGTGTGATACCAATATGTATTTAAAAGAAAGGAGTCAGTTCCACATAATAGTATGTGCTTATCATACAACTCAGCAAGTGCAGTCTTAGCCATTTGCATCAGAAGAATGAATACTTAAGTTTACATAGAAGTTTCTACAAAAATGCTCACAGCAGCTTTATTTGTAACATCCCTCGAAGTAACCTTCAGTAGGCGAATGGTTAAACACTATGTTATGTCCATTCAATGGAATAGTACTCAGTAATAACAAGGAACAGATTAGTGATAGATGCAACAACGTGGATGGATTTTAAGGGCATTTCATTTAGTGGGGAAACAAGGCAATCTTATATATGATTACATACAGTATAGTTCCATTTATATGATAAATGGTAAAATAATAGAAGTGGAGAAGAGATTGGTAGTTGCCAGGGGAAGAGAGAAGTTGGTTGTGACAGGTGTCCTTGTGATAGAACTGTTCTATATTTGACCATGGTTATGGTCATGCAAATCCTCACAGGAGGGAAAACTGCATGTAACTAAATGCACACACATACACATGAATAGCTACACACACATACACACAGGTGTATGTCACACTGATGAAATCTGAACAGGGTCAGTGGGTTCTTTCAATGTCACTTAGCTGGTTGTGATATTGTGCCATAGTTTTTTAAGGTGCTACCACAGTAGGGAATGGATGAGGAGTATACAGACTCTGTCTCTATTATCTTAACCACTGCATGTGAATCCACAAGTATCTCAAAGTTAAAAAAAGAATGCAATATATAAAGACACAGGGAGATAGTAAAGACCTAATTTAGAATGGTGACAACTGAGCAGAAGGCAAGAGGGTGGGATAGGTTTACATGTGTAGTTTTCAACACACTTATTTCCTTCTTTATGTGGAGTGGCTGTTTATGACATATTTGATATTTTTCAAGCGAATTGTCCCAGCATTAAAATAATAACACAATTTTAAAAATTCTCTGTGTTTAATGAACAAGAACTGAAGCAGAGTAAAAAAGGATTCAAATCCAGTTGAAAGTCTGTCTGGTCTGGTGTCTTATGTAAAGTCTTTTTTGAGTGAAAAGCTCTGGCATCTGCTATTTGGCAGACAGTATCTGCAGTAGCCCTAGAACTCTGCAATATTCACACGGTGGATCTGAACATCCCAGCCAGGTCCACGGGTAGCGTCATTTCAGCAACTGGATAAAGCTCTTGCAAACAGGTGATGCTCTTATAAGCAACGTAAATCACGGCCTGCTGCACTGTCTGGCCACCTTCTCAGAGGGCTCTTGGAGCTTAACTCGGCTTCCCCTGCTCAAGCAGGGACAGGGAGGTGGACGGGGAGTGGGCAGGGAAGAGCTGGGAAGGGAGGGAGGGGCTGGAGGACAGGGAGGGGCTGGAGAGCAGGGGACTTCTCAGCTGGGGATTGCTGGCAATCAGTAAGGACCAGCTGAGCAAAGCCTGGGGAAGCAATGGAGTGTTTCCCGGGGGCCCTGGGACTGGAGCTTCAAGGTTTTGTTTGGAAATTGCTAGGATTTGGTGTCTGTCAAGTGTCATTAGTGCATTGGGAACCAGGCTGGCCTTGAGAGCCAGGCTCTGTCCTTGCCTGGCTGGTTCACCGGATAAATGACTTGGGGATTGGGACTCAACAACAGTTAAATGGAAATAGCAGCAGCAGCTGCAGCCTCCCAGCTTTCCTGCTCCACGTTTGCTGTGAGTAAAATACCTCATGATCCCCCAATACCCTTTTTCTACCGGGTGACTGCTGTAGCCCAGCCAGGGCCCCCTGCCCGAGGACCCAGGCTAGAGAGCCAGGCCTAGGATCAGGGAACGCAACACACTTAGTCTAAAAATCATCCACTGGCCCTAAAAGATAAGAGACTCAAGATCTAGGTAAACCTTGAGAAAGAAGGAAAGAAATTCAGACTGCCCTCAGTTTTGCCCACACTGCCTTCCTGGTGGCTATCCCACTTTGGTTCTCCATCAGCTGAGGGATTCAAAGCTGAGGAAAGAGCGAGTGAAAGGCTAGGAAGGCCAGCCGAGAGTCAAAGTCAGCAGGGATGTCCTAGGGTGCTGTGTGTCTGTTCTGAGGAAGGGGTGGGCCCTCAGCAGGCATACCACGCACAGTGGTGCAGGATGCGCACTGCCCAAATCCAGGAAGGACTGCACACAGCGTAGTCTACAGGAACGGTGTCTCCTGGAGTTGGGCAGTGCACAACCCGAGTGTGCGAGTGGAACTGGGAGGGGTCCAAAGGCAGTAACATAAAGCTAACACGTGTCAAGCAGCCACCCTGTGTCGAACACCTGGTAAGGAGTTTACGTACGTGACTTGATCCTCGTACCAACTGGACAAACAGCCGCTGCCCCGTCACAGATGCAGCGGGGAAGACGTCAGGTGTTCGCTTCCTACGTGAAGTGGCTCTATTTTCCATCGACTTCATGCACGAGTTTCACACGGTTTTTAAAGTGTATGTCCAGTTTTGAAAGTCTGAATTTGTGGGAATCCATGTGCATACGTGTAGCAGAGAGAGAGGCTGAGCAATCCGAGGGCGAGAGGCCTGAGTCCTCACTCTTCCTCGGCCTGCGATTCCTTCCAGCCTCTCTTTCTCTGGACCTGAGTTTCCTGTCCCCTTTCTCTGCTTTCAGAGGGCTGGGAAGCTGGGTGGGGTCGTGTCTACTGCTGGTAGCTAGGTTCCTCAGAATCAGGGTGAAAAGCCCACAGATGGTTTCGTAATCCTGGTAGTCTTCTGCAGGCTCATTTTCTCCCAGGGAGGAGAAATCTTCCAGCTGCTTCTGCTTTGACCTTTCTCTGGCAGAGGGTCTGGGAGACACCTCATGGAGGCCACAGGGGTGTGTGGCCCAGTCTCCCTGACCGCCTACGTCTTCCGGTCCAGCTGCGGTGGTGGAGCGGTGTGGTTTCCTCAGAGACCGTCGGCCTTCTGAGGGAGGTGTGATGAATCTCCTAAGTCTCAGAGGGGTTAGGCAGCTTGGCCTAGAACATCTAACTAGTACGGAGCAGTGTGTGTGTGTGTTAGTCGCTCAGTCGTGTCTGACTCTTTGTGACCCCATGGACTGTAGCACCCCCAGGCTCCTCTGTCCATGGGATTTCCCAGGCAAGAATACTGGAGTGGGTTGCTATTCTGTCCTCCAGGGGATCTTCCTGATCCAGGGTTGAACCTGGGTCTCCTGCACTGCAGGAAGATACTTTACCACTTGAGCCATCAGGGAAGCCCCATACATAGCAGAGTTTGGACCAAACCTGAGTTTGACTCGGGCTAAACCCTGTGTGATGGGTTGCCTCCCTTTGAAGTCTGCAGTTTCCCAAGCTGGAAAGACAGAGGAAACTTTCGCTGTGGGTGATGACCCTATCCCAGGAGCCACCCTCTTAGGACATCAGAACCCCTCCTCCCCGGAGCCCTGACCTGCCTGCACCTGCCCTCCTATTCGTGTTCTCAGTTGCAGTACGTAGGGGAGGGCCCTGTGCCGTGATATATCACTCAGATTTGTTCAGCAGCGATTCTGCATCGGGCCTGGAGTGAGGGTTTGACTGATGGGACTTAACCCTCTCAGCAGTTCTGCAGGCAGGGGTTTTGCCAACTGCACAGATGCAGCTGGAAGATGCCAAGAATGCGCCTCCCACCTGAAGAGCCCATCAAGACTCTCACCGATGCAGTGTGTCTGACCACGTGTGAGATGGCAGGAGCCGAGAAGAGGGTGCTTCTATCAGCTATCAACTGCAGCTTAGGAAGGTCGTGCGCATGTGCTCAGTCACTAAGTTGTGTCCGAGTCTTTGCTACACTGTGGACTGTAGCCTGCCAGGCTCCTCTGTCCATGGGATTTCCCAGGCACAGGAAGAGTACAGGAGTGGGTTGCCATTTCCTTCTCTAGAGGATCTTCCCGACCCAGGAATGGAACCCGCGTCTCCTGCATTGGCAGGTAGATTCTTTACCCGTTGAGCCACCTGGAAAACCCCAGAAGGTCACAGCTCTTTAAAAATCTGCCACCCACTGGTAGCCCTACCTTATTGTCCTGGAATATAAAAGCTTGTGAGAAACTTCCAGGTTGCCACGAAACCAGAGGATCCTGGCTCTAATTAAGAGGTTCCATGCACTGGTAGACCAAGAAGCAAAGACGGGTCCCTTTCTGCACAGCAGGTCCCTGAGCTAGACAGCACTAACATGTATCTTTTTTACTTCCCATCTCCTCCATTAGCTGCATCCAAACATCAGGCTGATTCATCTCCTCTTGGTCCCAGCCCCATGTTATCTTGAATTTCAGGTGTCCCAGGACGTCTATTTCTCTTTTAAAAAATTATATATTGATTTGTTTGTTTATTTTTGGCTGTGCTGGGTCCTCTTTGCTGCACGTGGGCTTTCTCTAGTTGTGGTGAGTGGGGCCTTACCAGTTGTGATGAGCTGGCTTCTCCTTGTGGTGGCTTCTCTTATTGCAGAGGATGGGCTCTAGGGGTCTCGGGCTTCAGTAGTTGAGACATGTGGGCTTAGTAGTTGTGGTACACGGGCTTAGTTGCTGCTTGGCATGTGAGATCTTCCCGGATCAGAGATAGAACTTGTGTCTCTTGCACTGGCAGATGGATTCTTTACCACTGAGCCACCAGGGAAGTCCAAGGATGTCTGTTTCTATCATTCTGTTTCCAGTGGGTTAACTTCTTCCTTGTTTTTCACGGTACTCCAGACACCGGCTGCATAGCTGCCTCTCATGTTCACAGGTGGTTCTTTCAAAGAGTTCAAAACAGATAGAAATCTGATCCCTTACCTCCTCCCTGAGAACTGGGGAGGGGCAGGGAGGAAGGGAATAGGAAGAATTTCTATTTCACAGCATTGCCTGCCAAAGAATTAATCAGTTATTTGACTCCAGATAACATGGTAATTAATAATGTAATAAGATGCAATTTACAGGCACTCATGCCTGAAGGCCTCTGGTCCCAAGGCCCTTGGTAAAAGGCAAAATTAAAAGCATCCATAATCTCAAAGAAGACAACGTGACCAGAGTTCATGGAGGCTGAAGATTACTGGGGTCCTCTGGTGCTCCACATTAGTGGACAGCAGCCCAGGCTCTCAACTTGCAGAAGAACTGCCCCCTACCCTCAGTACCCAGACTCAGCAGAATGAGAGGTCAGTCATATACACATGACTGCCAAGACCCCTCCACAGACTCACAACAGACTCCTAAGATAAACCCTCTCCTATGGAAAGAGGAGGTCCAGGAAAGTCCCAGCCAGTCCTCCCTTGGAATCCCAGGTCTATCGTTTAATGCCTATTGACCTTGGAGGTCTCTCTGCACCTCAGTTTCCACTTTATAGTGTTGCAGTGAAGATGACTGAGAATAGCTGCCAAGCCCTTAGTTTGAATTTACAAAGTGCTTCAGTTAAGTTCAGTTTAGTCGCTCAGTCGTGTCCAACTCTTTGCGACCCCATGAATTGCAGCATGCCAGGCCTCCCTGTCCATCACCAACTCTCGGAGTTCACTCAGACTCACGTCCATCAAGTCAGTGATGCCATCCAGCCATCTCATCCTCTGTCATCCCCTTCTCCTCCTGCCCCCAATCCCTCCCAGCGTCAGAGTCTTTTCCAATGAGTCAACTCTTCGCATGAGGTGGCCAAAGTATTGGAGTTTCAGCCTCAGCATCAGTCCTTCCAATGAACACCCAGGACTGATCTCCTTTAGAATTGACTGGTTGGATCTCTTTGCAGTCCAAGGGACTCTCAAGAGTTTTCTCCAACACCACAGATCAAAAGCATCAATTCTTCAGCACTCAGCTTTCTTCACAGTCCAACTCTCACATGCATACATGACCACGGGAACTTGCATGCATTATTTCCTGCAGTTCTTTAAGACCTCTCTGAGGTTTTACAGCAGACACTACCTGCCTGGTATCTCTGCTCATCTACTTCCCCTCCTTTAACTCCTGGGGGCCATGTGCACAGTTAAAAGACATGCCCCAGCTTTCCTTACAGCTACGGATGGTCAATGAGATGTAAGCAAAAGTTGTTGCAGGGGCTGAGGGTCCTGGGAAAACTCTTTAGGGCAGTGGTCCCCATCCTTTTTGGTACCAAGGGACCAGAAGACAGTTTTTCCATGGAATGGGATGGGTGGGGAGATGGTTTCAGGATGATTCAAGTGCAATACAAGTATTGTGCACTGTTTTTCTGTTATTGTTGCAGCAGCTCCACCTCAGATCATCAGGCATTACATCCCAGAGGTTAGGGACCCCTGCTTTAGGAGACTGACTCAGCTGGGATTATGTCCATCCCTTCTTCTTTCTAATTTCTACCTACATTTCAGACATGGTGTATGGTGCTCTGATAGCCTTCCTGGAATATGACATGAACTTGGAGTTGGAAGCCATATACCAACTATAGATGGTGATAAAGGAAGACAGAAAGAGCCTGGAGCCTCCAATAACTATGAAACTGCCATAGGACAATGGAATGTTCTCCTCTAGATTTTTGTTACATGAGAGGATTATAAACCTCTGTCTTATTTAAATCAGTGCAATGCATCTTCTCCTGGTAGGTATGCTTATCCTGTCTTTCAAAGGGGGAGACTGCTGCTGAGCAAAGTTAAGGGACTTGCTCAAAGCCACCTCTTGAAGTTGAATGGGCTACAGTCACATATCCTGAAAGAGAACGTTCCCAAATGATTTTCAGTTGGCAAAGATTCACGAACAAAACAGTAAAGAATCAGATGATGTTCTTCTTTGGCCTGAAGGTTGAAACATCTTGCTGTTTTTTGGAGCTGCCATTTCCCAAGGGCTCTTTTCATCTCCCTGGCTTTCCTTTTTACTTCTCCTTCCTCTTTGCCCTTAGTCCTTCTGCTGTTCAGCACTTCCCAAAGTCTTCTACCTACCAGTGGGAGACTGTTGGGCAACCCAGGGCCCCGGAATGAGCATGTGCAGTAGAGGACAGTGACAGCCCCTGCCTTCATGTGTCCCTTGTAGAAGGGAGGCAGAGCCAGACCCTCCTTGGAGCTCCTTCTGGGGTTTCACAGCCCTCATTCCCCAGCGTTGCGGGCAGTAGAGGACTTGTCTTCCTGTCTTCAATCAACTTCTCCCATCTGCGTGCATGTAGAAGGAGTGGACACATAGGCATGAACTTCTTGGAAGTCCATAGGAAGTTGGCAGTAGGATGGCAGATAGCCTGGCACAGGAAAATGAACTGGGGTCAGTCAGGACCCTGGTCCTTTGTGGCAGAAAGAAGAGTAAACTTTCCTGGGAAAAATGCACCGTTTAAGACGGAAATGCCAGATTTCTCTAATATCTCTCCAAGTTATGAACAGAGTTCCCTGTGCTATACAGTAGGTCCTTGTTGCTTATCCACTTTAAATACGGCAGTGCAGTGTGTACATGTCCAGGATGGCTGAGTCCCTTCGCTGTTCTGAAACTATCACAGCGTTGTTTGTTAATCAGCTATACCCCAGTACAAAATAAAAAGTTAAAAATAATAAAAAAATGAGGCTTTGAAAGGGATATGTGGTTTTTGACATCTCTGATCCATCCATGGATTTCAGAAAACTTTGCATGTTGGTCTTTGTTTGGGCAGGATGGATTCCAGAGTGCTAAGTCAGACAGGGGCAACCTAAGAGAGCCCCCAGGAGAGCAGCTGGAGTCTACAACATGCTAGGGGCAAGTCCCATTCTTGGACCTGGTCAGGATTTGAGTTGCCACGTGGCGGGGAGAGAGTGGTGGAGATGTCCTCAAGAACGGGGGACTTAGAATATAATAAAGATATTTCTTTACTTTTATACAAAGATTTCTGAAGGGAGAAAGGAGGTTCCTATTGAATTTTTCACTCTTCTTTCAACCCCAAATCAGAGAAGCAGGGGAAAATGCTTCTTTTTCCCAGTGATTAACCGGGCAATTCAAGCCAGTAGGAACAGTAGCCGGCCCTTACAGACCACCTGCTGTGTCAGGCACCGGTGTGTTTCACATGTGTTAACTCATTTAGTAACTGTCTGTAGTAGGCTCTGTATACCCATTTAATAAAAGACAACAGTGAGGAACAGAGAAAGTTTAGTAACTTGCCCAAAGTCACAGGGAGGAGAACAATTTGTGTTCTTACCCATGACCAGCACTGCTTCTCAAAAGATGCTGAACTTTGCGGTTCTGGGAAAGCAAGGAGGCAGAATCACTTTGGTTCAATCCCTCGCTTGCTTTGTCCCTCACTAGACTGGTTTTAATTAAGATAATTAAAATGTTAAAATCTAGTTCTTATGTAAAATGCCTGACCCCACTTATTTAATGATAATTCATTACTTTTGAATATGGTCTTGCTTTTCTTTTCCAAACAGGTGTTCATTACCCCTTCATTTGACCCTCACAATCTCCAGTGAAAGAGCAGGCTCAGATGCAATTATCCTCACTTTATATGTGAGAGAAATGAAGCCTATCATATTTCCTGAACTACTTTGAGAACATTCTCCTATTTCTCTTTCTTGCCTTTTAAACATCAAATCTTTTAAATGATTTAAACAGTATGAATCGAGTTGAGCAGCTTTCCCATACTCTTCCTTAGAATTCACGTCTATTGGTATTTTAGTATCATTTCAGCCTTTTTTTCTAAGTGCAGAGCATACTCATGAATGATTTTGAAGGAGTGTACCTATGGTCATGCGGTGGTCATTGCTTGGTTTGTGCACCTCACAAACCAAGACCAAAGTTCTGCTCCATTTTAAAAATGGCACCATGATATTCTACAGCATAGTTGTATTATCGCTTATTTATCCCCTCTCCTATTGGCCTAACCTAAATTGGTCATTTTGGTTAGTCCCAATTTTTATGATTATAGTAAACGCTATAATGATTATTCTTACTTATACATTTTGGTGTTCATGTGTTTTTTTGTTTGTTTGTTTGTATAGGTCAAGATGAGTTTACAGTTTAAATAGCATAACTTAATTGCATCCAAAACCATTTTCAAATTCATCTTTAAGCTAGCCAAAAAATAGGTTATTTTAATTTTATATTGGAATATAATTGCTTTGCAATGTAGTGTTAGTTTCTGCTATAGAATGAAGTAAATCAGCTATGTATATATCCCCCCTCCATCTTGAACCTTCCTCCCAGCCCACTCCCATCCCACCCCTCTAGGTCATCACAGAGCAGCCGGCCGAGCTCCCTGCGCTGTATAACAGGCTCCCACTAGCTAACTATTTACACATGGTAGTGTATGTATGTCAACCTTATCTCCCAGTTTATCCCACCCTCCTCTTTCCCACTGTGTTCACAAGTCTACTCTTTACATCTACATTTTATTCCTGCCCTGAAAATGGGTTCATCTGTACCATTTTTCTAAATTCCACATACATGAATTATACGATATTTGTTCTTCTCTTTCTGACTTCACTCTGTAAGACAGACTTTTGTTCTTGTTGTTTAGTCGTGTCTGACTCTTCTGTGGCCCATGGACTGTTGCCCACCAGGCTCCTCTATCCATGGAATTTTCCAGGCAAGAATACTGGAGTGGGTTGCCCTTTCCTTCTCCAGGCGATCTTCCTGACCCAGGGATCAAACCTGTGTCTCCTGCATTGGCAGGTGGACCCTTTACTGCTGAGCCACCAGGGAAGTATGAGAGACTCTAGGTCCATCCAGAAACAGTGATTTTTAAAAACCACTTAACACTGAACATACAGGACCTCTGAGAAGGCAGCTTGACTATACCATGTGGTTTTTGTAAAATGAATTTCTAGAGGTGTAACTCTGGGTCTAATGGTATGAATATTTTAAAAATTTAAGTTCTACCAAATAATTAAATCAAACAAGTTTTGCCAAATGACATGTTCATACAGGGTCCTAGAGTAGTCATTCTTTATTCTTTTGTCAAAGCTGAGTATTTTCAATTTTTTAAGTTTTTACTTCTCTAGTGGGTGAAAAATAATACCCTATTGTTTTAAATTGAATTTCCCCGATTACAAGGTTGAATATCCTTTTAATATACTTATTAGCCATTTGTATTTCTTCTATAAAATCTCCTTTGTATTCTCTCCCTCTTCTTCCACTGGATTTTGGCTTTTCTCTACTGATGCAAAGTAATGCTTTATCTTCTAGACATTGATTTTTTTATTGTTGCTGCATATATTGCAAGCATTTCCCCTCTAGCGTCTCTTGCTTGTCTTTAACTTTGTGATGTCTTTTGATGCAAAGATGTTTTAAAATTCTGTGTATGTATTACTCTCAATTTTTCAAATTATGCGATGTTCCAAGCTCATAGACAAATATAAAGGATAACATACAATCTATATACTCAACATCAGTTTTGTACTTAACATCTTGGTACATTTAAATTCCAGTCCCAAAGAAGGGCAATGCCAGAGAGTGTTCAAACAACCATACAGTTGTGCTCATTTCACACAATAACAAGGTTATGCTGAAAATCCTTTAAGTCAGCTTCAGTAGTACATGAACTGAGAACTTCCAGATATACAAGTTGGAAAAGACAGAGGAACCAGAGATCAAATTGCCAAGCTTCCTTGGATCATAGAGAAAACAAGGGAATTTCAGAAAAACATCTACTTTTGCTTCATTGACTATGCCAAACTGAGGAAAATTCTTAAAAAGATGGGAATACCAGACCACCTTACCACCCTCCTGAGAAACCTTATATGTGGTTCAAGAAGCATCAGTTAGAACCAGACATGGAACAGAGGACTTGTTCAAAATTGGGAAAGGAGTACTTGAAGGCCGTATATTGTTACCTGTTTATTTAACTTAAATGAGAGTACATCATGTGAAATGTATGATGGATGAATCATAAGTTGAAATCAACATTGCCGGGAGCAATATCAACAACTTCAGATATGCAGATGATACCACTCTAGTGGCAGAAAGAGAAGAGGAACTAAAGAGCTTCTTGATAAGAATGAAAGAGGAGAGTGAAAAAGCTGACTTAAAACTCAACATTCAAAAAACTAAGATCATGGCATTTGGTCCCATGACTTCCTGGCAAATAGAAGGGGAAAAGTGGAAACAGTGACAGATTTTATTTTCTTGGGTTTCAAAATCACTGCTAAACCTCCCTGAGCCCCACTTCTCTCATCTGTAAAGTAGAGCTATGCATGGCTAGCTCATGGTTGCCTTGAGAATTGCCTGCAATAATGGAAACGAGGTGCCCAGCCCCTGGCTGGCCCCTGGTAGCCTAGCTCCATAAGCAATGGTGGTTATTGGCAAAGGTTACACTCAAATAGCTGTCCTTGGGGGCCCCCATGGATGGTGTCATAAAGGTGTCACATCCTATCGCTGCCCCAAGTGGCAGGGATGCAGCATGGTTAAGAGCACAAGAGCTGGAGAACAGTACAAAGGACCAGATATAAGGATTGGGCGCGTGGAGACATGATCAGGGAATAGGATAGGAGCGGTGGCCTGCAAGCACCCGCAGCAGGCTGGCTAAGGCGGGGATTTGAACTCAGGATAAAAGATGCTGTGCTGTGCGGTCATTGTAATGATACTTGGGAAGACTGCAGAAATGTAAGAAAATGGTACTTTATGAAAACGGCAGAATTATAAAGAGATACACACTCTCTGGTTGCAGGCTAAATAAAAATGTTAAGGTTAAAAAAAAGCAGTTGTGGAATTAGTGAGTGTGAGAGTGAGGCTAGGACTATTCTGAGTTGATACAGCAGATGCTGTGTTTGCCTCCTTTAAGCTGTTTTTCAACCTGTTTTGTTTTTTAAAGTTTAACTAAGGGTTGATATGTGCTATCGAATGCAATTTTAAAACAGCATGATCATTTCTCAGGCTTCCACAGTGCTGCTGATATCTTAGGCAACTGACACAGCAGTTGTGGGCTTCCCTGGTAGCTCAGCTGGTAAAGAATCCACCTGCAATGCAGGAGACCCCAGTTCAATTCCTGTGTCGGGGAGATCTGCTAGAGAAGGGATAGGCTACCCACTCTAGTATTCTCGGGCTTCCCTGGTAGCTCAGACTGTAAAGAATCCACCTGCAATTCAGGACACCTGAGTTTGATCCCTGGGTTGGGAAGATCCCCTGGAGGAGGACATGGCAACCCACTCCAGTATTCTTGCCTGGAGAATCTCTAAGGACCGAGGATCATGGCGGGCTGTGGAAAATTCTGAGAGATGGGAATACCAGACTATCTAAACTGCCTCCTGAGAAACCTGTATTCAGGTCAAGAAGCAACAGTTAGAACTAGACATGGAGCAGCAGACAGATTTCAAATTGGGAAAGGAGTACAAGGCTGTATATTGTCACCCTGCTTATTTAACTTATACACAGTGTCCATCATTCAAAATGCTGGGCTGGATGAAGCACAAGCTGGAGTCAAGACTGCCAGGAGAAACATCAATAACCTCAGATACGCAGACAACTCCACTTTTATGGAGGAAAGGGAAGAAGAACTAAAGAGCCTCTTGATGACAGTGAAAGAGGAGAGTGAAAAAGCTGGCTTAAAACTCAATGTTCAAAAAACAAAGATCATGGCATCTGGTCCCATCACTTCATGGCAAATAGATGGGGCAACAGTGGAAACAGTGAGAGACTTTATTTTTGGGGGCTCCAAAATCACTGTAGATGGTGACTGCAGCCATGAAATTAAAAGATGCTTACTCCTTGGGAGGAAAGTTATGACCAACCTGGACAGCATATTAAAAAGCAGAGACATTACTTTGCCAGCAAACGTCTGTCTAGTCAAAGCTATGGTTTTTCCAGTGCTCATGTATGGATGTGAGAGTTGGACTATAAAGAAAGCTGAGTGCCTAAGAATTGATGCTTTTGAACTGTGGTGTTGACACAGGGTCTTGAAGTTCCTTGGACTGCAAGGAGATCCAACCAGTCCATCCTAAAGGAAATCAGTTCTGAATATTCACTGGAAGGACTGATGCTGAAGCTGAAGCTCCAATGCTTTGGCCACCTGATGGGAAGAGCTGACTCATTGGAAAAGACCCCAAAGCTAGGAAAGGTTGACGACAAAAGGATAAGGGTGTAGCAGAGGATGAGGTGGTTAGATAACATCACTGACTCAATGGACATGAGTGTGAGCAAATTTGAGGAGATAGTGAAGGACAGGGAAGCCTGGCAAGCTGCAATCCATGGAGTTGCAAAGTGTCAAACATGACTTAGTGACAGAACAACAACATTTAAATATCCCCAGCATCTTGTAATTTCATTTGCAGTTTTATCCTTTTTAAAAAAGCAAAAAATAATATTTATTTTTCCAATAAATTGCAATTGCATTTACTGACATATTTTATAAATTTCTGTGCTCCTCATAGCTTCTTGTGGTCCAGATCGTCCCTGTGGGTTTACTTTATTTCTAAATGAAGTGCATCTTTGATAGTGCCTTTAGTGAGAGGCTGTGGGTGTTAAGTTCCTTTAGTATTTTTTATGGTTAGTAATGTGTCTTTATTCTGTCTGAACTCCTAAATAGTAGCTGGGGTAGAGATTGCTAGCTGCCCAGCCCACAACTTGTCTTCCTCCTTCCTTGGAAACAGAATTGGAACACATTTTATTTAGGGCTGCTGTATGCTCAGCAGAAAGCCTATATTTTCTAGACGCTCATAGCCATGAGTGACTAATTAGATGTAAGCAGCAAACACTGAGGCGGGGGAGAACGTCCTAAAGAGAGCTGCCTTAGCCAAGAGGAGCACCCTTTCATCCTTGTCCTTTTTTTGTGGAACACAGGAGCCTTCCTTGGACAATGAAGAGAGAAGCCACAAGCTTAGGAAAGTAGAGGAGAAGCTCAGGAATGGATTTGGGTTCCTTTGATATAACACAATGAAACCCTCATTTAATTTGTGTAAGCCTCTCTTTAGGTCTCTGACGCTAACAGCAAAATTCAATTTTAGGGTGATGTTTGTTTTCCTCTCAGCCTTTGAGGATGCTGTATTATTGTACTTAGCAATCTATTGTCTGGAATCAGAGATCTGATGTTAGTCTAATTGTTCTATCTTCTTTTCTGATCCTTTTAAAGATTTCCCCATGGCCCTTATTATTTTTTTTTAATGCATCTGTGGCTGGATTTATTTGTATTTATCTCACTTGATTCTTAGAATGTGCTTTCTGTTTAATGACTCATGCCTTTATCCAATTTTGGAAAGATTTTTAATAATTATCTCTTAAAATATTGAGTCTCTGTCATTCTTTTCATTCTCTCTTTTTTCTGGAGTTAGATGAATGTTAAGACTTCTCTCTCAGTTGTTCCTTCTTGTTGCTTAACTGCATTATATAGTGTGTGTGTGTGTGTGTGTGTTTCTGGGTGAATTCCTCAGTTCCATAATTTAGACTATGAAATTTTTATCATCTATTAAACTTGTAAAATTTACTGACATTTTTCTTCAATTTCAAGGATTTCTAATGAGTTCTCTCTTATTTTACTATCCTCACTTTATTGCTGCCTAGTTTTGCTTAATGATATCTTACTCTTTTCAATATGGAAGTTACAGTTTCACTTTTCTCTAAGAACATACTAAAGATACTGTAATTAAAAGTCTGTCCAATTATACAAAATTAATTTCATCTAAAACACTCAAACCACAAAAAACTGAGGATGTGGCAGATGCCTCCATCTATTTGAACAAAATTTAACCCAGAACATGGATATCAGACCAAATCATACAATTTATATCAACCATATGAATGACAACATTAAAAAAGAAGCAAATTCAGTATGTCAGAACAGATTGTGGTATAATATCTAAAATGCATGGCACTTTTTCTGACAAAGAAAAGAAGATAAAACTGTGTAACAAATGGCAACAATCGTGAACAAAAAGCCTGGTCAGGGAACACCAAATTAAGCTGATACCAAGGAAATGCAATACCAAGTTCTCAGGTCCTTGATCATCCTCCAAACTATATTTTATTCCTTAATAATTTACTGGAAGAGACTAGCGAAATGATGTTGACCATGTTGTTTAATCAGTTTCCTGGTTTCAAAGAAGTATCTCTGGTACTTTTGGGAGTACTTTCGGGAGGCATGACATTGCTTTAGTTGAATTTGAAGATGATAGACAGGCTGAAGCTACCAGGGATGCTTTATAGGGAAATAGGATACTATCCTATCCATGAAGATCACCTAATCAAAGAAGTAACATTTAGGATAGCTGTCTTTAAAAAAAAAAAAGAAATTTTATTTATTTGGCTGTGTTGGGTCTTAGTTGCCCGTTGCATGTGGGATCATAGTTCCCTGACCAGGGATTGAGTCCCCATTCCCTCTGTTGGCAGGCAGATTCTTAATCACTGGACCACCAGCTAAAGTCCCTAGGATAACTGTCTTTAAAATACTTGGTTTTGTTTATCAGATCAGATCAGTCGCTCAGTTGTGTCTGACTCTTTGCAACCCCATGAATCACAGCACACCAGGCCTCCCTGTCCATCCCCAACTCCTGGAGTTCACTCAGACTCATGTCCATAGAGTCAGTGATGCCATCCAGCCATCTCATCCTCTGTCGTCCCCTTCTCCTCCTGCCCCCAATCCCTCCCTGCATCAGAGTCTTTTCCAATGAGTCAACTCTTCGCATGAGGTGGCCAAAGTACTGGAGTTTCAGCTTTAGTATCATTCCTTCCAAAGAAATCCCAGGGCTGATCTCCTTCAGAATGGACTGGTTGGATATCCTTGCAGTCCAAGGGACTCTCAAGAGTCTTCTCCAACACCACAGTTCAAAAGATCAATTCTTCAGCACTCAGCCTTCTTCACAGTTCAACTCTCACATCCATACATGACCACAGGAAAAACCATAGCCTTGAATAGACGAACCTTTGTTGGCAAAGTAATGTCTCTGCTTTTGAATATGCTATCTAGGTTGGTCGTAACTTTCCTTCCAAGGAGTAAGTGTCTTTTAATTTCATGGCTGCAGTCACCATCTGCAGTGATTTTGGAGCCCAGAAAAACAAAGTCTGACACTGTTTCCAGTTTCCCCATCTATTTCCCATGAAATGATGGGACTGGATACCATGATCTTCGTTTTCTGAATGTTGAGCTTTAAGCCAACTTTTTCACCCTCCACTTTCACTTTCATCAAGAGGCTTTGTAGTTCCTCTTCACTTTCTGCCATAAGGGTGGTGTCATCTGCATATCTGAGGTTTTTGATATTTCTCCTGGTGTTGTTTACAGTTTCACTTTAATAACATTTGGTCAGGCCACTTTAACAGTTGGGGGGAGAGGGGAAGTGTTTGTGAAATTTTCATGAAGGATTTAAAAAAAGTACCTAGACTGTGTTTGTGAAAGTGAAAGCTGCTCAGTCACGTCTGACTCTTTGTGACCCCATGGAGTATACAGTCCATGGAATTCTCCAGGCCAGAATACTGGAGTGAGTAGCCATTCCCTTCTCCAGGGCATCTTCACAACCCAGGGACTGAACCCTGGTCTCTAGCATTGCAGGTGAATTCTTTACCAGCTGAATTGCCTTAATGAATTATGAATTGTGAAGGCCTTAATTTTGTACAATAAACTTTTATTTGTAAAAAAATAAAAAATTGTAACTATGTGTGGTGACGGATGTTAACAAGACTTACTGTTGTAATAACTTCACAATATCTACATATATCAATCTACATACTGTACTTTTGAAACTAGTACAATGCTATATGTCAATTATATCTCAATTTTTAAAAAGCTGTATCAGAGAAAGAAAAACCACAGCTAATAAAATACTATTGGAAAAATACAACTAGAAGGATAATTACTGAATACAAACATTTGCTGCTGCTGCTGCTGCTGCTGCTAAGTCGCTTCAGTCGTGTCCGACTCTGTGCGACCCCAGAGACAACAGCCCACCAGGCTTCCCCGTCCCTGGGATTCTCCAGGCAAGAACACTGGAGAGGGTTGCCATTTCCTTCTCCAATGCATGAAAGTGAAAAGTGAAAGTGAAGTCGCTCAGTCGTTCCCGACTCTTAGCAACCCCATGGACTACAGCCCACCAGGCTCCTCTGTCTATGGATTTTCCAGGCAAGAGTACTGGAGTGGGGTGCCAAATATAAACATCTACTTTTGCTTAAAACTATAGCTTTTTGCTGTACACACACAAAAATTATACACCTAAGCTAGGTTTGCATGAACTGGCCAGTGGTTACTATACAACCGCAAATCTCAGCGATATCCTCTTCACTCCGACCATATAGGCCCATATTTAGTTCCATAAACACGAGACTTGCCTACCTCAGGGTCTTTGTGCGTGCCTTTCTTTCTTCCCAGTGCTTGACAAGACTGGCTTTTTTCATCCTTTATGTCTTAATTAAAAACACCAAAATGAGAGTAGTGATTATCTCTACATGGTAGAATTTGATATAATTTATTTATATTTCCTTTTTATTTATTTTTTTGGTCTGTATTTTTAAAATTTTACTTCATATATTATGTTTTAAAAAGGAAGAAAGACACAAATTATTTTAATCTTTAGTATGCTAGTATACATAGGAAGGAATAAAATATTGATACTACAGTTCTCCCTAATGCTATTTATTTAAAAAATTATAATTTCATCTACAGTGGATTTGTGCTGCTTATCTGGCTGACTGCATTAACTTTTTCTCTTTTTAAATTAAAGTACAGTTGCTATATAATCATAAGGGATTTGATTTAGGTCATACCTGAATGGTCTAGTGGTTTTCCCTGCTTTCTTCAATTTCAGTCTGAATTTGGCAATAAGGAGTTCATGATCTGAGCCACAGTCAGCTCCTGGTCTTGTTTTTGCTGACCGTATAGAGCTTCTCCATCTTTGGCTGCAAAGAATATAATAAGATTTTGGTGTTGCCCGTCTGGTGATGTCCATGTGTAGAGTCTTCTCTCATGTTGTTGGAAGAGAGTGTTTGCTATGACCAGTGCATTCTCTTGGCAAAACCCTATTAGCCTTTGCCCTGCTTCATTCTGTACTCCAAGGCCAAAGTTGCCTGTTAATCCAGGTGTTCCTTGACTTCCTACTTTTGCATTCCAGTCCCCTATAATGAAAAGGACATCTTTTTTGTGTGTTAGTTCTAAAAGGTCTTGTAGGTCTTCATAGAACCATTCAACTTCAGCTTCTTCAGCATTACTGGTTGGGACATAGACTTGGATTACCGTGATATTAAATGGTTTGCCTTGGAAACGAACCGAGATCATTCTGTCATTTTTGAGACTGCATCCAAGTACTGCATGTCGGACTCTTGTTGACCGTGATGGCTACTCCATTTCTTCTAAGGGATTCCTGCCCGCAGTAGTAGATATAATGGTCATCTTAGTTAAATTCACCCATTCCAGTCCATTTTAGTTCGCTGATTCCTAGAATGTCGACGTTCACTCTTGCCATCTCCTGTTTGACCACTTCCAATTTGCCTTGATTCATGGACCTAACATTCCAGGTTCCTATGCAATATTGCTCTTTACAGCATCGGACCTTGCTTCTATCACCAGTCACATCCACAACTGGGTATTGTTTTTGCTTGGCTCCATCTCTTCATTCTTTATGGAGTTATTTCTCCACTGATCTCCTCTAACATATTGGGCACTTACCAACCTGGGGAGTTCCTCTTTCAGTGTCCTATGATTTTGCCTTTTCATACTGTTCATGGGGTTCTCAAGGCAAGAATACTGAAGTGGTTTGCCATTCCCTTTTCTAGTGGATCATATTCTGTCAGAATAAGTGAGAAATAGATTTAAGGGACTAGATCTTATAGACAGAATGCCTGATGAACAATGAACAGAGGTTCGTGACATTGTACAGGAGACAGGGATCAAGACCATCCGCATGGAAAAGAAATACAAAAAAGCAAAATGGCTGTCTGAGGAGGCCTTACAAATAGCTGTGAAAAAAAGAGAAGTGAAAAGCAAAGGAGAAAAGAAAAGATATTCCCATTTGAATGCAAAGTTCCAAAGAATCGCAAGGAGAGATAAGAAAGCCTTCCTCAGTGATCAATGCAAAGAACTAGAGGAAGACAACAGAATGGGAAAGACTAGAGATTTCTTCAAGAAAATTAGAGATACCAAGGGAACATTTCACTCAAAGATGGGCTCGATAAAGGACAGAAATGGTATGGACCTAAAAGAAGCAGAAGATATTAAGAAGAGGTGGCAAAAATACACAGAAGAACTGTACAAAACATATCTTCATGACCCAGATAATCATGATGGTGTAATCATTCACCTAGAGCCAGACATCCTGGAATGTGAAGTCAAGTGGGCCTTAGAAAGCATCACTACGAACAAAGCTACTGGAGGTGATGGAATCCCAGTTGAGCTATTTCAAATCCTGAAAGATGATGCTGTGAATGTGCTGCACTCAATATGCCAGCAAATTTGGAAAACTCAGCAGTGGCTACAGGACTGGAAAAGGTCAGTTTTCATTCCAATCCCAAAGAAAGGCAATGCCAAAGAATGCTCAAACTGCCACACAATTGCATTCATCTCACATGCTAGTAAAGTAGTGCTCAAAATTCTCCAAGCCAGGCTTCAGCAATATGTGAACCGTGAACTTCCAGATGTTCAAGCTGGTTTTAGAAAGGGCAGAGGAATCAGAGATCAAATTGCCAACATCCACTGGATCATGGAAAAAGCAAGAGAGCTCCAGAAAAACATCTATTTCTGCTTTATTGATTATGCCAAAGGCTTTGACTGTGTGGATCACAATAAACTTTGGAAAATTCTGAAAGAGATGGGAATACCAGACCACCTGACCTGCCTCTCGAGAAACCTATATGCAGGTCAGGAAGCAACAGTTAGAACTGGACATGGAACAACAGACTGGTTCCAAATAAGAAAAGGAGTACATCAAGGCTGTATATTGTCACCCTGCTTATTTAACTTATATGCAGAGTACATCATGAGAAACACTGGTCTGGAAGAAGCACAAGCTGGAATCAAGATTGCCAGGAGAAATATCAATAACCTCAGATGTGCAGATGACACCACCCTTTTGTCAGAAAGTGAAGAAGAACTAAAGAGCCTCTTGGTGAAAGTGAAAGTGGAGAGTGAAAAAGTTGGCTTAAAGCTCAACATTCAGAAAACGAAGATCATGGCATCCAGTCCCATCACTTCATGGCAAATAGATGGGGAAACAGTGTCAGACTTTATTTTTCTGGGCTCCAAAATCACTGCAGATGGTGACTGCAGCCATGAAATTAAAAGACGCTTACTCCTTGGCAGGAAAGTTATGACCAACTTAGAGAGCATATTGAAAAGCAGAGACATTACTTTGCCAACAAAGGTCCGTCTAGTCAAGGCTATGGTTTTTCCAGTGGTCATGTATGGATGTGAGAGTTGGACTGTGAAGAAAGCTGAGTGCCAAAGAATTGATGCTTTTGAACTGTGGTGTTGGAGAAGACTCTTGAGAGTCCCTTGTACTGCAAGGAGATCCAACCAGTCCATCCTAAAGGAGATTAGTCCTGGGTGTTCATTGGAAGGACTGATGCTGAAGATGAAACCACAATACTTTGGCCACCTCACGTGAAGAGTTGACTCATTGGAAAAGACTCTGATGCTGGGAGGGATTGGGGGCAAGAAGAGAAGGGGACTACAGAGGATGAGATGGCTGGATGGCATCACCGACTCAATGCACATGAATTTGGGTGAACTCTGGGAGATGGTGATGGACAGGGAGGCCTGGAGTGCTGTGATTCATGGGGTCACAAGGAGTCAGACACGACTGAGCCACTGAACTGAACTGATAGCTGCTGTACATGTATTAGCTTTTACTTTCTTAATGTATATTGGAATTTTGGTTTGAATGTTCATTTTGAGTGGGAAGTTTTGGTTTTTTATTTTTCCTCTCTTCCTCTTAGCCTTCTCTACCCAGATGTTTTACAGTTGCCTTTATCTGACTAGAGCTGTCAGGTGAAATATAGGATGTCCCATTAAATTTGAATTTCAGATAAATAACAGATAGTTTTTTAGTGTAAGGATGTCTCAAATATTGAATCAAAAATATCATAAATTTTTTTGCTTAACTGAAATTTAAATCTAATTGGGTATGGTGCATTAAAAAAAATTATTTATTTGGCTGCACTGGGTCTTAGTTGCAGCATGTGGGATCTAGTTCCCTGACCAGGGATCCATCCTGGGCCCCCTGCATTGGGAGTGTGGAGTGTTAGTCAAAGACCATCAGCAAAGTCTCTGTGCTGCTATATCTGGCAACCTTATTCCTGTCATTCTATACCCCTATCCAGAACCAGATTTTATTACCGGGATTTTGGCTACCCCCCATATGATATTTAGGTCATCAAAAATTAATAAATAAGACAAAACAGCTGCCTTTTCAGAACCACAGAGAAAATTCTTGCTACATGAGAAATGAGAATTTGCTCTTCTCTGGTGAGAACTTTCTGCTGCTTAGAACATGTAAAAGACCAGTGCTCAAGCCTCAGCCCTTCCTCAGCTCTCCTTCTCCTTCTCTCTGATGTTACCATGCTCATCACCTGTAAATCCACCCAGTCAATAGAACATTGTCTTGTACACAGGTCAAGATAGTTAGATGTTGTGAAACTGTGATTTACAAAGGAAAGAGAAGAGGCCGTTCCTATCCCCAAAGAGTTTACAATCTAGTTTGAAGTCAGAACAAACACAAGGAAAAAAAATAGGAGGGAATTTTCAAAGCAGAATTAGGAGTCAGGGCTGACCAATTAGGCTGAGTCTGATACTGGGGAAAATGGATTGAGATGGTGTTCCACACAAGAAACCAGTATTTACTGGGCATCTGTCATAAGCCCCCTTGATGACTTCATTTAATTCTCATTACAGTTTTATGAAGCAGGACTGGTCATCTTGATTTGGAGGAATGACTGAGAAGGAAATTGAGGCTCAGAATAATTAGATGTCTTGCCCTGTATCACAGGATTAATCAATAGTCTTCTAATTCCACACACATTTTACTAAACCATAGACCAGTGCTGGTTAGTTAGTGCTGGGAAATGTTGCGGAGGGAGGTCAAATAATATAGGTCACATTTTAAAACAAAATGCAAATTTATAAAAAACATTGCAGCAATTTTACTCTAAAAGGACTACACTGCAACATTTTCCATCAGTTTTTTTCCTGTACTTTCTAAGAGACAGTAGATGGAGCAAAAGATATTGATCAAGGTCTTAGAATAGGAAAAGAGTTCAGAACTATGACTGTTGACATTTTTGTTAGTCTGTCTTGATGTCTAGCCCTAACTTCCATGAGCTATAGGATAGCTAGACGATTTCTGCAGAGCTTATAGTAATTTGAATCGCCACACTAAATGCTGTTGTGAAATAAAGTGGATTTTTTATTTGTCTGAAGGAGACTGGCAGCATTTCTATTTAGTTTTACTACTAATTAACCTTCAATTATTTGTATAGCATGTAAGATTAACACTGCTCACATATACAAGAGAAAGCAGGTCAATGAAATGTGCACTGAAATAAACTGGATTTTGATGAATTCACTTGGAATGTGAGTTATTCTCTGAGAGAGCTGGGTGCTATAAAGTTTATATTCCTGAGTTGGGAATAACTATGTTTCATCTGAGTGGCAGAGATACAGCAACTTATTTCTGTCTCTGCAAATATGTGGCAATGGAGTTCATGCCATCACACACCACCAACCTGTAGGCAACCACAGCTCTTTTCTGCTGCTTTATCGGCCTCTCCCATAGAACAGAGGGCATAAGACAGGGAGAGTATTTGCTGTAAGTTGAGCTTGCAGGCTGCCCACAAGGAAGATGGAGATTTCACAAGTGTTCTTGATGTAGAAGATGATATTTATGTGCAGTTACTCTGAGCACTGAATTGGAGAAAGGCATAAAATGTGGTGGAAGCAAGCTGGAAAATCTTATAACTAAGTTTGTGGGCCTGAACTTTTTTCAAATATAGGAGAAATCAGAGAGGTAGAGAATACATTCCCAGGAACCTGCCCCTCCTTCCAAAAAGCCTTGAGAAAAGCAATAGAGGGAAGTCAGCCAAGACAGTACAGACTTAAATTCTCCACCTCAGTGCTTCCCAGTATTAGCAAGTATGATTAGGAGATACAACTGAAGCTAATCATAGGACCTGATGTTTGTGTTTATAATTTTCCATTTCCCTGCACTCTTCCTCTTATGCACGCATTTATTCAGTAAGTGTTTATTGAGTGCCTACTATGTATCAGGCAGGCTACTGAGACTGTGGAGACTATAACAAGGAAACACTGATACTGTCCCCACCCTAATGAAGCTTATAAATCAGCAGAAGAGGCAGACGTTAAAGCAGTCAAAAGCCACCGTGAGATTACTACCGAGAGTTCATGGTATTGTGAAGGTCTTTTCTATGTGTCAGGAACTGTTCTAAGAGCTGAGAATATGTCAGTAAACAGTAAAATCCTTCCCCCTTAAATTTTATGTCCTAGTACAGGAGATGTGAGAGTTGGACTGTGAAGAAAGCTGAGCACTGAAGAATTGATGCTTTTGAACTGTGGTGTTGGAGAAGACTCTTGAGAGTCCCTTGGACTGCAAGGAGATCCAACTAGTCCATTCTGAAGGAGATCAGCCCTGGGATTTCTTTGGAAGGAATGATGCTAAAGCTGAAACTCCAGTACTTTGGCCACCTCGTGCGAAGAGTTGAATCATTGGAAAAGACTCTGACGCTGGGAGGGATTGGGGGGCAGGAGGAGAAGGGGATGACAGAGGATGAGATGGCTGGATGGCATCACTGACTCGATGGACGTGAGTGTGAGTGAACTCCGAGAGTTGGTGATGGACAGGGAGGCCTGGCGTGCTGCAATTCATGGGGTCTCGAAGAGTCGGACACGACTGAGTGACTGAACTGAACTGAACTGAACAGGAGACAAGACAAAAGAGGACTCGTTGGAAAAGACCTTGATGCTGGGAAAGATTGAAGGCAAAAGGAGAAGAGGGCAGTGGAGGATGAGATGGTTGGGACAGCATCACCGACTCAGTGGACATGAACCTGAGCAAACTCTGGGAGACAGTGAAGGACAGGGAAGCCTGTAGCTCCGCAGTCCATGAGGTTGCAAAGAGTCAGACACAACTGAGCGACTGAATAACAACAACAGGAGACTACTGAACATAAAATGTAAAAATAAACATATAATGGAAGTTCAGCGTGATGATGTGTAAGTGCCATAATAAAAACAAAGCAGAGGAAGAGGTTAGAGTGTGGCTTTAGGCAGGATGGTACTGAGGAGCCCCTCTGAAAGGATGACTCTTGAGCAGTGAAACAGAAGAGCTGACAAAGACTCCCACAGAAATCTGGAGGAAGATTGTTCCAGGTAAAGAGAGCAGCACATACAAAGGTCCTGAGGCTGGAAGGACATTGGCTGCAAATGGAAACAGACTATAGGCAGGCAGTGGTGGTGGGAGGTGGTCAGCAGGAGGCTGCGGCAGGAGCCCCGAGGGAAATGATGGTGCTTGGGCTGGATTGGTGGTGGGCGGGGAGGAGGTGAGATGGTGTGGGTTTAGGAATTTCCTCTATCTTAAAGGGATTCCACCTGGTTAGGGAGGTGGAATCTTCTATGATTTCAGAAGAAGCAACATTTGTGCTGAGTAGAAGTAGCTGTGCTGTGCTATGCTAAGTCGCTTCAGTCGTGTCCAACTCTTTGCAACACTATAGATGGTAACCCGCCAGAATCCTCCAAACAAGAATACTGGAGTGGGTTGCCATTTCCTCAAGTGAAGATAAAAGGACAGAATATTCCAGAACATAAATATGCATACCCTGTGGGGGAGAAAGTCAAGGTTGAGGCATTGAAAGAAGATCTGGCTGCCTAGGCAAAGATGAGAGGGGAGGGGAGGCTGGAAAGATGGGCAGAACAGACCTCGTGGGACTGTGCGAGCCTCTTGCAGGACCTTGGTCTTTTTTCTAAGGGTTGTCAGAAGTCACAGGAGGAATTTCAGCAGAAGCATCCTGGTCAAATGTGTGTCTTGGAAAAGTTTCCAATTGTAGGATGAAAGAAGCTCAATTTGTTTTACTGACATTCATCCCCTGATGAAGGTTCTCCTATACCCATTTTACAGACAAGAAAACTGAGTCTCAGATAGCTGATGGCACTTGTTGGGGCCCACAACAAGATGGCTGACTCTGGGGTCCAGAGCCGCAGCCCTTTGTACCCATTTGCCTTTACTCCCCTCCACAGCATCACCCCCACCCTTGGCCCAAGCACTCAGTAGTGACAATTATGGTTATTTCTGCCTGTTCCTTCTCAGACTGGGCAGCACTATCTCCCTTTCTGTCTTTTCAGGGCTTTGACTTCTTTCTCTGTACTGGAAAATTCCAAGGATGCAGGTGTGGTCTTCATTTTCCTGCCCCAATTTGTATTTTGGAATGAAGTTTTTTTTTTTTTTTTCATGGAGTTCAGCAGGGGCAACATACTGTTACCAACATTCAATCATTCCTGCTAATATCATCTGTCTCACTTTCACTTCCTTTCTCCCTCAGACTTTTAGTGGACTTTGTCTATGCACCGGGCATCAGGTTTACAGAAATAATTCTTGTCCAGGTTGGAGAAAAAGCTATGAAAACCAGGTGACACAGATTAAATTGTTAATGGTGTGTGAATAAGTTGGCCAGGTATTTCTCTTGTCAGAGACCCAAGGGAAGGTTAGAGCTGTGGAGAGAGGCAGGATTGGGCCAAAAGAGGGAAAGGATGCAGGAAGAGCTTCCCCAAAAAGCTTGCAACTTGGGGACTTCCCTGTGGTCCAGTGGTTAAGAATCCTTGTTTCCTTGCTGGGATGTGGGTTCGATCCCTAGTCAGGGAACTAAGATCCCGCATACTACACTGCAAGGTCAAAAAATAAATAAAAGTAAATGAAATAAAAAGAAACTTGCAACTTGGCTGAAATCTAATCCAATAGGAGACACTGCATAAGAAAATCCTCTTAAAAAATGTTCTTAGTCCTTCCAGTCCCCCAGATTGTGATAACAAGGAAGATGTGGGCTGACGGAGGATGAAATTTTCAGCAGCCATGGAATAAGAGGCTCAGAAATGGGGGCCATTGCTCCTTGAGGCCAGGGATGGGGAGAGAGCCCGAGAACACCAGATGATGGTGGGGTAGATGGGGATGTGATGCCCTCAGTCTTGCCCACGCCTGCCCCGCCAGGCACAAAGGTCAATTGCTCCTACAGGCAAGGAAGGCTGCTTGGGTGTTATTGTTTCCGGTGGCCATGGGTTGTGTTTATTTATTTACTGGTTTATTTTGCCAGTCAAACTCCAGTTTATTGACAGGACTCAGCCAGCCTCTGGTCTTTTCCACCCCAACCGACCGCAGCACAGAGAAATAATTAGTTGCTGCGGTGTCGGGAACGGATGTCCAACTGACATCTCCCCTTCACCAGAGTCAAATTCAGCGGTTTCCCAGCCTGCTGAAAATTACCAGCTTCATGCTGCCTTCCTCTCCCCGCTGCCTACCTGGTGGGGCTTTCCTTGCTCATTAAGAGCAGAGCCAACCCCTCGGGCTGACCTTGGCTTATAATGTGCTCTCCCCACCCTTTTCCCCTTTTCATCTTATATATTCTTTTCTGATGGATGTATGAGGGGGAGAGTGAGGCTTGAGTAGGTTCTGATTCCTCCCCACTAAGAAAAGCTGGCCTCTCACTGTTTCTCAAGACCTAGGGCTCTGAGACTACAAGGGCACCGGTAGGCTTTAATTGCTTCCTATCGGTGTAGTGACCTTTGTCTCCTTGGGGGTATCCTGAGGCTTTTTTGCAGATACAGTCAGTGTGCACTTTCAAAAGCCAAGCTTCATTCTGGATACTTCTGTGTTCTGAAACCTCTAGAAAAAGCAGGGTGGGATATTGAGGGATAAGTAGGGGAATGACTGGGGCGGGGGAGATGATAGTGAACACTTGAGAATACAGAGATGTGCTAGGCTTGAACTTTAGAGACATTGTCATTTGGGGCTGATGTAGGGGATTAATAACAGGGTTGGCAGGACATTTGTTTATTCATTCACTCTACTAACAATGGGCTTCCCTGGTGGCTCAGATGGTAAAGAATCTGCCTGCAATACAGGAGACCGGATTTCGATCCCTGGGTTGGGAAGATTCCCTGGAGAAAGCATGACAACTCACTCCAGTATTTTTGCCTGGATAATCCCATGGACAGAGGAGCCTGGTGGGCTGCAGTCCATAGGGTCCCAAAGTGTTGGACATGACTGAGCACGCATCACGTATACTAATGTTTGTGGAGCTCTTTCATGTGCCAGGCACGGAGCTAGGTCCTGGGGAGGCTGGAATGAGCTGCATGTGGTCCCTACAGCTGGCTGACTGGGAAGCCTGGGGTTCGCCTTACTAAGGAAGCTGACCTTTATTATGAAGGTGCCAGGGAGCTTCTGAACAGTTTTAAGTAGGGGAGTGATGTGATCCAACTTGCATTTTAGATCACTCTGGAGGCCAGGAGGAGGAGACATTGGGAGTGGGATACCAGAGGACACCAGAGACTTCATTAGAAAACTCTGGTAATATCCTGGTTGAGAGAGGACTAGTGTCCAGCAGAGGCTGAGGCACTAGGTATGGAGAGGGTATACGAGGTATGTTTTGAAGGTACCGTCAGTTGGACTTAAAGGTTGGGGATAAAACAAGTTTAAGCCCCTTCTCTTAAGAGAAAGTTCGAGGACCTGTGTCAGGTCCTGAAGCCTGTAAGAGCTGGCAGATCAATATACAACTTCGCTCCTTGGCTTTCCTCTGAGGATTCTTTTCACCTTTTGGAAGAGGCTGTCTCTCCCTGCAGATGAAGACTCGGAGGTTGCCTCATGGTACCTAACCTCACAGAAACTCAGGACTGGAAGGTGGTCTTAAAGGTGGTCTCCTGCAACAGTTTACATAATTCCAACCCCATCTGCAATCTTCTCACTTACACCTCCTTGGCTACCCACTCTATCATCCGAGAGCTTCCTTCTAAAACTATACCCAAATCAGTCTCCAAGCAGATTCTGCCCAATTATTGTTAGTTCCAGTTTGGAGGTCACAAAAAACAAGTAAAACAGAACACACAGCAGATTGGAAAGCTCCTAATGGACAGTGAGTTCTCCTCCCAGAACCATATCTACTTGGGAGAAGAATATGAGTGCAACCGTGTGTCAAGCATCAAATAGCAGATGTTTGGAGGGTGGCTGGTCACCTTCTAACAGCAGTCACTTGACTGAGCCACCCCTATTGCTGGGTGTGGGCTCTTGTCATCTGGGGAGTGAAGGAGACACTTTAATGAAACATTGCACACTCTAAACTCCTGGATTTCTGGATTGCACACCCAGTATCTCCCATCCTCTGCTCCCTGTGATGGACAAAACAATCCACCAGGACCTTGTTTGTTCCTGTGGACTGCTCCCTCCTATTGGCGGGTGAGGGGTGAGCCCATGAGATCTGAGAGCTGCAGGGCTGTTCTCTGCATTAAAACTCTGCAACCGATCTAATTATCTGATTTATCGGCTCAGATACAAGCAGCAGTTAGGCTCCAATTCTAACTTTTAATTGGTTGTACAGTAGTGTGAGATCATGACCTCTTACTAAACTCTTCCCATTAAGCTTTCATGTTTACATAGCACCATAAATTCAGCTCATCAGTCTTCCAGAAACTTCTCCAATTTCCGCCTCTTTCTCTGGAGCCAATTATTTTCCTGTTTGTCTTGCAAGTCTATTTGAAGCCTGACTTCCTGAACTACAAGCACAGAGCATGTGAGTCTGCTCTTCTCTCTTCCTCTTGCCCAATCTGGAGATGCTCCCAGTCTCCCCTGTGTCCCATCAATTTACTGCTGGAATCATTCTGCTGGTTTCCTCTTCTTCAAGCATCTCTCAGTCAATGAACCTTTCTCCTCCTATGACTCTCATTGCTTGGACCTTTCCTCAGCTGGGCAATGACGTATTTCAACCTTATTCAAAGGATCCTGTGTCCTACTCTCTCCTAAAGTAACCCGAACTTATTTTTAAAAATAATGTTAAAAATATTTATTTATTTGGCTGTGTCAGGTCCTAGTTTTAGCACGGGGGCTCTTTCACTGTGGTGCGTGGACTCTCTAGTTGTGGTGCCGGGCTTAAACACTGGACCACCAGCGAAGTCCCATCCAAACATTAATACAAGGTTTGCAGCAGAAATAAATAAAGCTGTAAAAGCTCAGGAAAAAACATTAATGAAACTAACATGCCCCCAAGCCAGGGATCAGGAAACAGGGAAAATATGACTAGAAAAAAAAACAAAAGAAAATTTAAGGCTTATTATAATAATTATAAATGATTATAATAAATAAATGAATAATATAGTCTCCACCTTGTGCAGAGGTGGAGACTATAGTTTCATAATAGATATAAAAAATGGAATGTTCTTAGAAATGAAAAAAATACTAGAATTGACTCTGGATGACAGAAGTGTGAGATACAGGATAAGTTGGAAAATTAAACCAAAAAATAGAATGATTAAATAAATAAGTACAACACACACACACACACACACAAAATAGGATTAGCTGTATAGGAAGAAGATAGGAAGATAGGAATTAGGAAAGTTTAACAAATAAGAAAAGTTTATTTGTTAAATAAACTTTAACTTAGAGTTAAATAACTCTAATAAGTTAAATAAACTTATTAGAGTTAAATAAGTTTAACTCTATAGAAGATAGGAATTAGGAAAGTTTAACAAATAAGAAAACAGTAAATAAAGATATAATAGTCGAAACTTTCCCAGGGTGTTTTAGTAAAGGAATGAACCTGTACAGAGTCCCTTTTAGGATTAATTACCAGAGAAAGATGATCAGAAAATATTACTGTATATCGTCAAAGATAGAGGATATATCAAGTACATAAAAAGGAGAGAAACAGAATAAAAGTCTCTGGGAACTTGCAACCTAAACGATAGAAGCAAAAGCAATTAGGAAGGCATCAGTTCAGTTCAGTTGCTCAGTTGTGTCTGACTCTTTGCCACCCCATGGACTGCAGCAGGCCAGGACTCCCTGTCCATCACAAACTCCTGGAATTTACTCAGATTCAGATTCAGATTCAGATCAGTCGCTCAGTCATGTCCAACTCTTTTCGACCCCATGAATCGCAGCACACCAGGCCTCCCTGTCCATCATCAACTCCCGGAGTTCACTCAGACTCACGTCCATCTAGTCAGTGATGCCATCCAGCCATCTCATCCTCTGTCGTCCCCTTCTCCTTCTGCCCCCAATCCCTCCCAGCATCAGAGTATTTTCCAATGACTCAACCCTTCGCATGAGGTGGCCAAAGTATTGGAGTTTTAGCTTTAGCATCATTCCTTCCAAAGAAATCCCAGGGCTGATCTCCTTCAGAATGGACTGGTTGGATTTCCTTGCAGTCCAAGGGACTCTCAAGAGTCTTCTCCAACACCACAGTTCAAAAGCATCAATTCTTCGGTGCTCAGCCTTCTTCACAGTCCACTCTCACATCCATACATGACCACAGGAAAAACCATAGCCTTGACTAGACGAAACTTTGTTGGCAAAGTAATGTCTCTGCTTTTGAATATGCTATCTAGGTTGGTCATAACTTTCCTTCCAAGGAGTAAGCGTCTTTTAATTTCATGGCTGCAGTCACCATCTGCAGTGATTTTGGAGCCCAGAAAAATAAAGTCTGACACTGTTTCCACTGTTTCCCCATCTATTTGCCATGAAGTGATGGGACTGGATGCCATGATCTTCATTTTCTGAATGTTGAGCTTTAAGCCAACTTTTTCACTCTCCTCTTTCACTTTCATCAAGAGGCTTTGTAGTTCCTCTTCACTTTCTGCCATAAGGGTGGTGTCATCTGCATATCTGAGGTTATTGATATTTCTCCCGGCAATCTTGATTCTACCTTGTGCTTCTTCCAGCCCAGCGTTTCTCATGATGTACTCTGCATATAAGTTAAATAAGCAGGGTGACAATATACAGCCTTGACGAACTCCTTTTCCTATTTGGAACCAGTCTGTTGTTCCATGTCAAGTTCTAACTGTTTACTCAAACTCCTGTCTATTGAGTCAGTGAGACCATCAAAACATCTCATCCTGTGTCATCTCCTTCTCCTCCTGCCTAAAATCTGTCTCAGCATCAGGGTCTTTTCATATGAGTCAGCTCTTCCAATCAGGTGGCCAAAGTACTGGAGTTTCAGCTTTAGCATCATTCCTTCCAAAGAAATCACAAGGCTGATCTCCTTCAGAATGGACTGGTTGGATCTCCTTGCAGTACAAGGGACTCTCAAGAGTCTTCTCCAACACCATAGTTCAAAAGATCAATTCTTTGGCACTCAGCTTTCTTCACAGTCCAACTCTCACATCCATACATGACCACTGGAAAAACCATAGCCTTGACTAGACAGACCTTTGTTGGCAAAGTAATGTCTCTGCTTTTGAATATGCTATCTAGGTTGGTCATAACTTTCCTTCCAAGGAGTAAGTGTCTTTTAATTTCATGGCTGCAGTCACCATCTGCAGTGATTTTGGAGCCCAGAAAAACAAAGTCTGACACTGTTTCCACTGTTTCCCCATCTATTTGCCATGAAGTGATGGGACTGGATGCCATGATCTTCGTTTTCTGAATGTTGAGCTTTAAGCCAACTTTTTCACTCTCCACTTTCACTTTCATCAAGAGGCTCTTTAGTTCTTCTTCACTTTCTGCCATAAGGGTGGTGTCATCTGCATATCTGAGGTTATTGATATTTCTCCCGGCAATCTTGATTCCAGCTGTGCTTCTTCCAGCCCAGCATTTCTCAAGATGTAGTCTGCATATAAGTTAAATAAGCAGGGTGACAATATACAGCCTTGATGTACTCCTTTCCTGATTTGGAACCAGTCTGTTGTTCCATGTCCAGTTCTAACTGTTGCTTCCTGACCTGCATAAAGGTTTCTCAAGAGGCAGGTCAGGTGGTCTGGTATTCCCATCTCTTGAAGAATGTTCCACAGTTTATTGTGATCCACACAGTCAAAGGCTTTGGCATAGTCAATAAAGCAGAAATAGATGTTTTTCTGGAACTCTTTTGCTTTTTTCATGATCCAGTGGATGCTGGTAATTTGATCTCTGGTTCCTCTGCCTTCTCTAAAACCAGCTTGACCATCAGGAAGTTCATGGTTCACATATTGCTGAAGCCTGGCTGGGAGAATGTTGAGTACTACTTTATTAGCGTGTGAGATGAGTGCAATTGTGCGGTAGTTTGAGCATTCTTTGGCATTGCCTTTCTTTGGGATTGGAATGAAAACTGACCTTTTCCAGTCCTGTGGCCACTGCTGAGTTTTCCAAATTTGCTGGTGTATTGAGTGCAGCACATTCACAGCATCATCTTTCAGGATTTGGAATAGCTTAACTGGAATTCCATCACCTCCACTTGCTTTGTTCGTAGTGATGCTTTCTAAGACTCACTTGACATCACATTCCAGGATGTCTGGCTCTAGGTGAGTGATCACACCATTGTGATTATCTAGGTCAAAGAGCTTTTTTGTACAGTTCTTCTGTGTATTCTTGCCACCTCTTCTTAATATCTTATGCTTCTGTTAGGTCCATACCATTTCTGTCCTTTATTGAGCCCATCTTTGCATGAAATGTTCCCTTGGTATCTCTAATTTTCTTGAAGAGACATCTAGTCTTTCCCATTCTATTGTTTTCCTCTATTTCTTTGCACTGATCATTGAGGAAGGCTTTCTTATCTCTCCTTGGTATTCTTTGGAACTCTGCATTCAAATGGGTATATCTTTCCTTTTCTCCTTTGCTTTTTGCTTCTCTTCTTTTCACAGCTATTTGTAAGGCTTCCTCAGACAGCCATTTTGTTTTTTGGCATTTCTTTTTCTTGGGGGTGGTCTTGATCCCTGTCTCCTGTACAGTGTCATGAACCTCCATTCATAGTTCATCAGGTACTCTATCAGACCTAGTCCCTTAAATCTATTTCTCACTTCCGCTGTATAATTGTAAAAGATTTGATTTAGGTCATACCTGAATGGTCTAGTGGTTTTCCCCACTTTCTTTAATTTAAGTCAGAATTTGGCAATAAGTAGTTCATGATCTGAGCCACAGTCAGTTCCCGGTCTTGTTTTTGCAGACTGTATAGAGCTTCTCCACCTTTGGCTGCAAAGAATATAATCAATCTGATTTTGGTGTTAACCATCTGTGATGTCCATGTGTAGAGTCTTCTCTCATGTTGTTGGAAAAGGGTGTTTGCTATGACCAGTGTGTTCTCTTGGCAAAACTTTATTAGCCTTTGACCTGCTTCATTCTGTACTCCAAGGCCAAGTTTGCCTGTTACTCCAGGTGTTTCTTGACTTCCTACTGTTGCATTTCAGTCCCCTATAATGAAAAGAACATCTTTTTTAGGTTTTAGTTCTAAAAGATCTTATAGGTCTTCATAGAACCATTCAACTTCAGCTTCTTCAGCATTACTGATCAAGGCATGGACTTGGATTACTGTGATATTGAATGGCTTGCCTTGGAAACGAACAGAGATCATTCTGTCATTTTTGAGATTGCATCCAAATACTGCTTCAGACTCTTTTGTTGACCATGATGGCCACTCCATTTCTTCTAAGGGATTCCTGCCCACAGTAGTAGATATAATGGTCATCTGAGTTAAATTCACCCATTCCAGTCCATTTTAGTTCTCTGATTCCTAAAATGTCGATGTTCACTCTTGCCATCTCCTGTTTGACCACTTCCAATTTGCCTTGATTCATGGGCCTGACATTCCAGGTTCCTATGCAATATTGCTCTTTACCTTGCGTCAGACCTTTCTTCCATCACCAGTCAGATCCACAGCTGGGTGTTGTTTTTGCTTGGGCTCCATCCCTTCATTCTTTCTGGAGTTATTTCTCCACTGATCTCCAGTAGCATATTGGCCACCTACCAACCTGGGGAGTTCATCTTTCAGTGTCCTATCTTTTTGCCTTTTCATACTGTTCATGGGGTTCTCAAGGCAAGAATAGTGAAGTGGTTTGCCATTCCCTTCTCCAGTGGGCCGCATTTTGTGAGATTTCTCTATCATGACCTTGTCTTGGGTGGCCCTACATGGCATGGCTCATAGTTTCATTGAGTTAGAAAAGGCTGTGGTCCATGTGATTAGATTGGTTTGTTTTCTGTGATTGTGGTTTTCAGTTTGTCTACCCTCTGATGGAGAAGGATAAGAAGCTTATGGAAGCTTCCTGATGGGAGAGACTGACTGAGGGGGAAACTGGGTCTTGTTCTGATGGGCAGGGCCATGCTCAATAAATCTTTAATCCAATTTTCCTTTGATGGGTGTGTCCAAGGTCAGGAGCAAGATCAGAGTAAGAAGGTAAGCACTGGAGTGGCTGTGAGGAGATACTGCATGTCCAAGCACAAAGGAGAAGCCCCAGCAAAATGGCAGGAGGGGCAAATTTGCTTTTTGATTCAAATCCCATTCCCACCAGAGATGCTCAGAGGGCTCAAACAAACTTTGTGCACACCAGGACCCAGGGACCTCACAGAGACAGAGACAGAACTGTGTTTCAGCATCTCTTGTGGAAGTAGCGGTCAGCAGTGGACTGCCACAGGGACAGGGGCTCTGGGTGCAGCAGACCTGGGTATGGCATAAGCCCTCTTGGAGGAGGTCTCCATTAACCCAACTATAGAGCTGCCAGAACTTGCACAGGACTGGGAAACAGACTCTTGGAGGGCACAGACAGAACCTTGTGCATCAGGACTCAGGAGAAAGGAGCAGTGACCCCACCAGAGACTGACCCCGACTAGCTTGTGAGTGTCCAGGAGTCTCCAGCAGAGGCGTGGGTCGGTGGTTGCCTGCTGCAGGGTTGGGGGCACTGAGTGTAGCAGTACATACGTGGGATCTTTTGAAGGAGGTCACCATTATCTTCATTACCTGCACCATAGTTTGGCCCCAGGTAAATAGCAGGGAGGGAACACACCTCCACCCATCAACAGAAAATAGGAAGGCATATAAGATTCTTAATTACAACCTCATATAGCTTCACTCAAAGCTACTCTTGAATGACAAGACAAGTACAGTGTGACAGTATTCTCCAAGTTAACTTACAGGTTTGATCCTATTAAATAGTGAAGATACTTCATAGAAATAAATGGAAACTACTGTAAATGATGATGCTTAACAATAAAAATAATTTGGAAAACTTTGTTCATATCTTCCATAAACATTTAATGAGCTTCTACTGTATGTCATGCTGTTTGCTAGAAACTTGCTCTTACAGGTATTTTTTTATTTCACAGTGACAATTATTAAGATGCTATAGCACTGACTTAAGAACAGAATATAGGTCACTTCATTGGGTGATAACAGATTCTAGAAATAGACTCTAAAGAGGAAATATTTTAAAAATATGTGACAAGAGAAGTATAAAGAACCATGGAGAAACACATAATTGTATATTTTGTTGGGATCACTAAAAGCAACATGGAGAAAAATCCAGGTCCATAACTTATAGCCTATAGCATTGTATGTCTGAATGGATTAGAGACACAATGTTGAAAAAAAAAGAGAATAAAACAGAATGTTACCCTTCCTTACTGTGAAGGAAGCTGATTTCTTCTTTGCTTGACTCATAACATTTTCATTAATAAGGTTGACAGGTTAAGACCCATACAGATTTAAAGCTTCATAAAAAACAATGAAAAACCATATATGGAGGAAACAAATAGGAAATGGGTAACAGATAACAATGTAGAAAAAAATCTGTGGAAAAGTTTTACATTCAATGTAAACAAAGAGCCTACACCTGTCTACAAGGACAAAACCACATGTCTATTGACCCTGTAGCTGGTAAATGTAAACAAATATCAATTGCAGTTAATAAAGTAAACAAGGGAGGTGACCCATCTCATATGTAAATCATTTTAAAAAAAGAACAATAAAGCAATTGTGAGCTCCCACTTCACATTTATTAGCAAAAATAAACTAAAATAATAAAACCCAAGGCTGGTGCAGCTCTCTGCAGACAGCGGTTCTCTCCTATTATCAGAGTCAATGTTAATATTCTGGAGGACAGACCGTAAGTAACCCACATATGAGTCCATCTTCGGGCTGTGTTTCACCCTCTGAGAAAGTCAAGCTTGTTATTCATGGGAGTTTTGCCTCCCTGCTGGCTCAGACTCTGAGTTGGGAAGATCCCCTGGTGGAGGGCATGGCAACCGACTCCAGTATTCTTACCTGGAGAATCCCATGGACAGGGAAGCCTGGCGGGCTACAGTCCATGGAGTCTCAAAGAATCGGAGACGACTGAGAGACTAACACTTTCACTTTTTTTTTCACTGCTTGTAATAGTGAAGACCAAATTCCTTACAAACTGGCAAGAGGTTAAGTGATTGGAACCTTATTAATTCAAAGAAATATTATGAAACCATTGGCCACAAATTAAAAGTTATTGAGATACATGGGAAAAGCATATACAAAAATTTTAAGAGCAAAGTACAGAACATAAGATCCACTGAGCGTAACAAATTTGAAATTAGATATATTTACTGAAACCTATGGGAGAGACGCTAAGAAGTGGTGATGGTTGTGATGATAATAAGGACCAGCTTTCATTGACCCTTGTTTATGTCATCTGCAGTGGGTATGCCTTCCAGAGCCACCGTGCAAGGTTAAGTAACTTGCCCAGGGGAGTGGGGTGAGTGTGGGGGTTTCCTCAGCTAAAGGCCTGGAGAATCATCCTCACAGGGAACCTGCTCTTCTAACTCCCCCTCAGCCCTATGGTTTAGACCACATAGACTATCAGTCCTGCCCCTCTCCTTTCATATAGACAAGTCCCCAGCCCCCTTTCCCTAGAACTGTCTGTTGTCTTTACTTTCCTGTAACCCAATTTTCCAGCAAAGCCATTTCCAAAAGATTGGGCTCCATGGCCTTCTCTTCTAACTCACTTTCACACAACCTCCTCTTTCCTGATATTTAGCACCAACCTTCTTTAAAATGATTCTAAAAGAACTCTTTATAATCAGGCTTTCTGAACCAAACGTCTCCTGGAAGGTCCTTGGCCTCTGCTTGCCTCTTGCACACTTTAATCACATTCCAATGCCAGAATAGAAGTGCTTTTGAACCCATAGACAAGGTTTCCTCACAGGAATATCATGTTTGAGGTCAGATGGCAAAGGAAGCACGAACTGGGAGGCAGCTGTCCCGCTCCAGGGTTTGGGGAGCGCCTGTCCTGCTGTGACGCACATCTGGGCCTCACACACAAGTGTGGGAGAGACTCCATCATGAAAGCGTTCAGACGACATCAGGGGTTGAAAATGAAGGCCTTCCACCTGTTTTTATACAATCTGCGAGCTATGACAGCTTTTATGTTTCTAAATGAAAGTGAAAGTGAAAGTCGCTCAGTTGTGTCCTACTCTTTGCGACCTCATGGACTATACAGTCCATGGAATTCTCCAGGCCAGAATACTGGTGTAGGTAGCTGTTCCCTTCTCCAGGGGATCATCCCACCCCAGGGATTGAACCCAGGTCTCCTGCATTGCAGGCAGATTCTTTACCAGCTGAGCTACCAGGGAAGTCCATGTTTTTTAAATAGTTGGGGGAAAAAAGCAAAATGAATATGTTTTTGTCTCTGACCTGAAACTAATATGAAATTCAAATTCAGTATCCATAAATAAAGCCTAATTGTGAACACGGCCACACTCTCTCTGGGCCCATATGGTCTACATGGCCCTCAAATCCTAGGATGTTTACTCTCTGTCCATTCACAGACCTTTGCCAACTCTCAGTCTGTAGGAATGTGTGTTCTCCTTGAAGGCTGCCCCTGACCTGCCCACTCAGCTTCTGCCTTTGTAGGGCAGAAGGAGCCCGAGAGCTTGTGCCTCTGGTCTCAGCTCTCCTGTCTAAGTCTCAATGGAAAGCACTCCCATTCTCTTTCTTTGGGACCTTATGATTCAAAAGACTTCCCACCCACATAACCATGGAGTTATATACGGTATTTATTTTCTTTCTTTTTTTTTTTCTTTTAGAATACAGGACAGCCCTTTATTGTTTTTATTTTTAATATTTATTTATTTGGCTGCCCTGGGTCTTCGTTGTGGCATATGGGGCTTCTCTAGTTGTGGTGCATGGGCTTAGTTACTCCATGTCATGGTGGATTTCAGTTTCCCGGCCAGGGATCAAACCCATATCTGTCCCCTGCATTGGAAGTCGGAATCTTAACCACTGGACCACCAGGGAAATCCTCTATATGGCATTTTTTTCTCTGTGACCTCTTTTTTTAAAATTCTGGAGCCATGGAATGAGTCCCTGCAGAGGAAAAATAATATCTGTGACCAAATAGCCACTTACCCATGGCCCAGAGAGGGGGCTTGGATGCGGAGGTGAAGGCTGTCCTCAAAGAGCTTAGATGTTGCCTTGCTGGTAGAAGCGGAATGATTCAAACATTCCAGCTCAAGAGACACAAGCTTGATGTCCAGTGGGAGTTGAACCATGACCATCAGTGCAAGCCAGCCCATTTTCTTCATCAGAATGGTGTCCAGATTTCCCCACTGGTCTTGACGTCAAAAGTTTCACCTCTGTGCACCAGTGCTGAATTGAATCTCAGAGACAGAGTTTCAGGTGAAACATAAAAAAATAGCTTTATAGCTTTGCCAGGCAAAGGGGGACATAGCTGACTTCCACCCTCGAAAACTCTGTGTCCTCTCTTGGAAGGATTTGATGAGGGCCTCCCTGGTGGCTAAGACGATAAAGAATCTGCCTGCAATGCATGAGACCGAGTTCAATCCCTGGGTGGAGAGGATCCCTGGAGAAGGGAATGGCTACCCACTCCAGTATTCTTTCCTGATTCCAGGGACACAGGAGCCTGGTGGGCCACCGTCCATGGGGTCACAAACAGCCTTACAGGACTGAGTGATGGACACTTTCACTAAGTTTACTTTTATAGCAATAGTTCAAGGGTGAGGCTGATGACAAGATAGGATGTGTGCAGAGCACGCTCATCTTCTTTCCTGACCTTGATGATCTTCTCTGGTCCCTTTAAATCTTGGTTCAGGTGGTTTCTTGGCTGCTCCTTCCTTGACTAGGAACTATTCAAATCTGCCCTTTGGAAGTCAGGGAAGGTTATGGATGCTGGAGTCTTGCCTACAAGATATGGAGGACAAAACAGCTTTTGTGCCCAGTAGCCCACACTAGAGGAGTGTCGCCCACACCAGAGGCCATTTTTTCTTTTTTTTTTTTTACATTTAATCTTCTGTCTCCCAACCCTTTCTTTGGAACTCTCAACTTTTTCACTTAAAAAAAGAAAAAGGCCTTGCTCTCAGTCCAGAGAGTTTATCTTACAAAGATATCTCAGCAAGAGAATAGAGAAGTCCTATGATTCATTGTACTAAAGTAGATATTGTGACAAGAAAGATGTTAACATCTTAATGAAAGCCCTGAGGGGAAATTTGCATAAAACAGTCTCTTTGTTGCTTAAAAAGAGCCACTGATGCCTTATTAAAAAAAATCAAAACCCAATTTTGTTAAATATTCAGTCTGGGAATGATTTGGAGTATTTTTCTTATCTCTTGGGTGACTTTTTTTTTTCTTGACAGATTCACAGATGCTTAAGAGGCCCCAGTCTTCCCTCAGTTCATCTTCCCTCAGGGCCCTGGCATGGGCACACTGTCTTAATCCTTCTGGAGCCCCATGCTTTCTGAAAGTTGGGAAGAACCAGAGGACAGAGACTTGGAACTCTGAAAAAATAACAAGAAATCCCTGTGCTCAAGTCTCCCTCCGTTTCCACACTTATCCATCCATTCCTTCAACTCCATTAAAAAAATCTCAGTTGGATTTGGAGTCTCCTCAAATTTATTTTTCATTTTGAAATTTGTCTGATATTTTAGAAAGATTGTTTCTTGAACACCTCCAGTGACGGAGCTCACCATGTCTTGAGGCAGGATATGCTACTTGGGGCTAGAATCTGCCTCTCACTAACCTCTCCCAAGGTCTTAGCCCTTCCTGTGGAATTAATGAATAGCCTAATCCTCTCTTCTTTGCGCCAGCTCTTTGCTTGTTTCTACAGTGATGTTCTGGTTTTCTTTTTCCCCAATCAGACAGTAACATTAAAAAGTTCCACTGAATCCCATCCCTCCAGCTGGTTTCTGGTGGCATCACAGTGTCAATAGATAATCCACAAGAGAACATCTCCATCCCTGAAAACCAGCTGATTCTCTTTCTTCTTACGCAGATACTCCTCCAAAAGGAAAGACCAAAGGAAAAGCAGGGGCCAGAAGAGTATCGCCTTAGAGTTTGAGGGAAGTCACCCCAGGGCAAAAGACCTCAGCTGCAATGGCATTTAAAAGAAGAGCTGAATTTACTCTCTGCACCTTAACTGTTCAGAGATATGGCAAGTTCTTGGGGGATTGGACTCTATAGCTCTACCTGGTGTCAGGCATGATGGGAAGTTTAGGGGAGATGCTTGTATCCTCCTGGGGATTTTGCTGAATGCCAGGAGGAGAGCAGAGCATCCTTGCTATGGGACAGGGACATTTCGTCAATGAGGGATCATTGGAAAGGAAGAGGAGGGGAAAGGGTACTGATCAAACCAAGTCAAGGTTACTGGCCTTTCCCAAGGTCAGGAAATGGCTCAGAAGTGGGTGGCGGGTGAGCAGAGGTTTCCTTCCTCATTCATTCACCCAGCCATATCTACCTCCCCAATCCAAAGAAGTCCATTTATCAGTCCTACACATCCAGAATGTTTTTTTTAGCAGCACACCAGCAGCAACATTGGCAGCCTGACCACCTGTGGGCACCAGGAATCCTTGCTGTGTTACCTGCCTCCCCACACTGTCCCAGCCCTGTGCCCTGGCCTATGGCTGCAATCATTATTCTTTTCAGAGATGTGAGTGGGGACAAGAAGCAAACAGAAACAAATGGCCAGCCCTCCTGTGGCCCAGTTTCTGAGGCAGAACATCTATATATAGCCCTTCCAGAGCAGGTTTGCTGCAGGGGCAGTCGGAGGCCCTGGCCAACCCAGACCACAGAGGACAGATGAACTCTCAGCGGAATATTCTGGACTCCCATTTTATTTCAAACCAACAGCCAAACTCAATGCGACTTTATGAATCAGGGAAAAACCCTGTAAACTGATCCCTATGTTTTCCTCCCACCTCATAGCCCTACCTCTCTCATTGCTCACTATGTTGGAAAGAGAGTACCAGTGTGATGGCCAGAATTTATCCTTTACATTTCCTTTCCTGCTTCCTCCTTTTTACTAAATGATCATCCAGGGACAGTGACAGATACACTTTGACAACTGTGGGTCTAGTGGCCTAAAGAACTTCGAGACCTAGAAGAAACTTAGTGATCATTTACTCAACCCCTGTGCTTTCTCAAATGGAACAAAAATGGAGGGTATTGAGAGCAGAGCCTCTTAGATGTTAAGAAAGACCTAGGGCACTTCAATTTTTCAAGGATCCTTTTATATTAAAATAAAATAAACAAAAACAAAAGTTGTAAAAATTGTAGAATATCTCAACTGTTTATTATATTTTATAAATTAAAGATCTTTATAGAAAAAAAATCAATGCAATATAATTTAATAGTCAAAAAGTCTAGAAAAATATGAATTCATCCTGCTATAAGCAGTGCTGTATAGTCACAAAAGCAAGTCTAAGGTTGAATGGTGAGCGTCTTCTTCCTTCAGTTCCATCTGCATATCTTTAGGACTGTGTGCATAACTTTGCAGCAGCAGCAGCAGCAGCAGCAGCAGCAGCAGCAGCAGATAACTTTGAGAGAACGTCAAAAGTTTAATATTAGGGCATGGTCAGTGTAGACCCCAACCAGCTCTCCTGTCCTCTTGTCTCTTCTGAGTTCTTCTGGAAACTACCTGGCCGATCTTGACCACCTCATCTTCATCAGGTTAGGAGACTTAACTTCGTGTTTTTGGCTTTCTTTGATTAAATATAGTACTAAAGGTCTGCCTGTTTAAAACACATAAAAAAAGACAAAACCTTTTATTTCATGCTGGAGCCATCAGTGAAGCAAACCTAAGGGGTAAGAGTAAAGATCCTGGCCACAGCAACCTACTGGCTGGTGGGAATCACCTCCAAGAGGTCCCCAGCGATCCTCACCTCCTACTGACCCTCCTACTTTGAGGAGGACAGTCTGTGCTACCTATGGGTATTATGGATAGGAGGAAGTATGACTGCCAAAGCTGGGTTGGTGAAGACATTGTGACTTCTGTCTTGCTTGCTCTTGGAGTCCTCATTCTGATTGAAGCCAGCCCCTGTATTCCAAGAACACTCAAGTAGCCCATGGAAATGGAAGCCCAATGGGGGATGATCTGAGGCCTCCTACCAATAACTAGCATGATGTGAGTGCACCATTTTGGAAGTGGACCCTCCAGCCCCAGTCTAGCCTGCAACTGACTGTAGCTCCACCTGACAGCTTTACAGCAACCTTGCAGGGCCTCCTGAGCAAAAATCATCGAGTGAAGCCACTTCCAGATTCCTGACATTAAAAAATTGTGTGTGAGAGTAAATATTTATGTTGTTGTAAGTCGCCAAGTTTGGGAGCAATTTGTTATGCAGCAATAAATGACTAATATCATCACTTTACATACCATACATAATAAATGACTATTGGGTCACCCAGGTTACTGCCTACAGTTATTCACCACCTTCCGCTTGTCTGGTGTTGTGTCTGAAATTCTTGCACTTGAAAGTCATTCTCTTCTGGACATCAATTTTCAAGAGTGTCATCTTAAAAAGCAAAAACCTCTGAACTTGTTTTTATCTTAACCCTTAAACTGCATTGAGCTAACCTCTGAATGAACATTAATTCACAGCCTGAGAGGAAGGTGCTCCAGGGAGACAGGACTTGTGAGTAGGAGATGGGAACAAACTTTTGCTCTTGATTAGAAAATAACTGAATATAGACTCAAGTCAGACAAACTTCTTGAGTTCTTGCTTCATATACAAGCTGTGTGGTCACAGGCAAGTTATGTGACCTCATGGGCCTTAGTTTTCCCATCTGTCCAATGGGAATGATACAAGTATTTAATTCATGGTTTGCCCTGCCCCCATCCTTTATGAAGGCAAGCATTAATAAGACATCGAAAACATTTTCTAATTCCAGAAGGTTTATGTGAAAGTTAGCTTATTGAAGTATATTCTCTAAACAGAAAAGTCAGCTTCCCAAGATGGGCTCTTTTCTTGTTTGTTAAGTGCCTTTTTGGTGCCATAAATTATTAGGAGTGGGGACATACAAATGAATAAAATAGGTTTCTTGTCCTCAAGGGGTTCACAGTACTTGGAGCTATAAATAAGAAAACAGGCAATAGCTGTAGAGTGTAAAAAGTGCTAAGCACAGGGTAATTGATTCCTTTCTTCATCAAACATTTATTGAGTGCCTTTCCCCACAAGACAATGTGCTCGATGCTATTGATACAGAAACAGTGATTAGGAAGCCCTTTGAGAAGACTGCCAGGAGGCAGTGTCGTTGAGCTTGATCATAAAGTTTGAGGAGGAGCATGTCCAGGGAAATTTAAGATTAGGGTACTACTGGTGGGGTGCATCAGGCATGGAGGTGAGCACCAACATGGTGATTTGGGGCCACTTTTTCCGTCTCAGCACCCTGTGTAATGTCAACACCATTGTGAGAAATCACCCCGAAGGATGACTAAAAAGTTTGGGGAGCCTGGCTGGCCCAGAGCACTGTATAACTGGTTTTCACTGGGTCAACAGTGTGCCTGATATCCCCAGTGGGAGTGGTTGTCAATTTCCAATTACCCAACAGTGTTATCTCAACCCAGTCCGCCTGGTTCTGCATGGTTCTGCACCCTTGTGCACTGTGAGTGACTTTGAGAATACCAACTAACTTAAATATTAGCTCAACCAATAATTAGGTTAATTAAGATAATAATTAAAAAGATGGATTTATTGTGCAGGAAGTCATTTATGGTATACCAAGACCAATTAAAATGAAAATTAACTGTCATTTGGGGTTCCCTGTATCCCTGACCTCACTCTTGGCTCAGACTATCCATCTTTGACTGCGCTCCTTAAGGAAGCCCCTTTCCTTCATGCTCACGTCTGCTGCTCAGAGCTTACAGCTGCCAAGGCAAAGGAAAGAGAACAAGTGTCCTTCAGGGTCACAAGCCCATTGTCTGATGTAGAGAAATGTCTCGTTGCCTTCAAATAAGCAAAGGAAAAGATGATCTGATTTCATTTCCTCATCAAGATGGACGATTTCCAAGTGTTGAAACTGAACTAGATGCTTAAACCCATTTCCCGGCAACATTGTTTCCCTGGGCTGATGTACCTGGCCCTGGGCGACAAGCAGATGAGCTCAATACGAAACGGGATTTAATTTGATTTCCAGGATGATGTATCCCCCAAAGGTACAGAATCCCCTAAGGAGATAAGATGGTCTTATTATTCACTGGGTAGAGTTATCCAGACATCTCTGAGTGCAAGATGGAGCAGAAACAAGTCATATAAATGGGTACTGGAGTCTGACATCTTTGCCCAAATCAGACTCATTTTTCTGAAGGATTGCCCTTCTGGGCAAGGTAGCTGAGGATTCTGTGTCAGTCCTACTTGTGCCTTACATACCAGCCTCTTCCAGCTATCTCATCCTGGCTGACATGCGGTGCTCTAAGTCATTTCTACTTAGGATAATAAAAGTGATGACTCTTCATGCTGATGGGGAAGAAAGAATGTTAGATTGTCTCTTTCGGTTGGTTCTTGTTGTAAGCTGCATACGGCCCTTGCTGAACTCAGCCCAGCTCTGGGTCTCCATCTCAGGCTCAGACCAACTTGTCTCATACTTTTCTCTTTGTCAAAGTTCCCAGGAACTCAGCTTTCTACCATCAGCCACTCTGCTCTTGGGGTTCTTCCCCTGCTGAGGTTCGTTGTAAAGGGCATCTCAGCTTTCTCCCTCCTTTCTGCCTCCAGATGACAAATACCCAGGTCCCCTTTGCCCCAAACCATGTACTACAAATCCAGAGCCTTGGCCTTTGGTTTCCATTCTTGAGTGTATGACTCAACAAACCCCAGGATGGCTGGCTCTCTCACTACTAAATGATTCACTCACAAACAGCAGTCTCATAGCCTGTGAGGTTGAGATTTGTGCCTCTGCAAAATCACACATTTCCACATATCAGAGTTCCTTGGGTCTGCTGGTAAATGGTAGGTGATGTTAGCTTCTTGGATACCAAGGATCTACTGAATTAGTGTCATTGAGTCCCAAAGTGTAAATGGGAAATGAGGATTTAATTAGGAATGGCTATCATTATGGTTTGCCAATGCAAAAGATAACTAGAATAAAGAGATATCAGTCTGGGGAACTTTCCCAAGTGCATTTTCTGGCCTAGAAGTAATGCTTCATCCTTCTTTGGCATCAGCAGTGCTTCAAGTCTTCTTGTTTCCAGATTCTCATTACATTGCACTACCTGGGGTACATAGTTCTCATGCGGCTATTTTCTTTTATGGTGACTTTGAATGTGGAGCTGGAGCTACTTGGGCTTCCCTGGTGGCTCAGATGGTAAAGAATACGCCTGCAATGAGGGAGACCTGTGTTCAGTTCCTGGGTCAGAAAGATCCCCTGGAAGAGGGCATGGCAACCCACTCCATTATTCTTGCCTGGAGAATACCATGAACAGAAGAATCTGGCAGGCTATGGTCCATGGGGTCACAAAGAGTTGGACATGACTGAGTGGTTAACAAAACAGCCACACTGGTGCTACTTACTTGGGAGAACCAATCACTGGTCTATAGGAAGAAGAAGGAAATGATAATTACCAACTGAGAGATTTCTGTCCAGAAACTGACTATGTTAGACTAAATACAGGGAGATCAGACAAAATGCTGTCATAAAACCATAGGAGAGACAGTGAAGGCTTGAAACAGGGGTGTAGTAGTGGGTTTGGAGAGGAGGAGATGGTTCAGAAAGGTACTTAGTAAGTCAAGTAATCAGAGCCTGGTGACTAATAAACTGGAAGAAGTAATTGAAGGAGATTTCAAAGTTTCTGAGGCAATTAAGTAAATATAGGAGACACAGGAGCTACAAGAAGAATGAAGGTGTGGTAGGGAAGTTTTAAGAAGTTTGTAGATGTGGTATGAACTGGAAGTTGAAAGAGTTCTGATTAATACTCTTTAGTTTTTGATATAAGTTTTATCTGGCCAATTTACTGAATTTCTTTTTTACTAGCTATAAAAGTTTTTCAGTTAATTCCTTTGGATTTTTTAGATAAAGAATCATATTACCCTTGGGTAATTAGAATTTAGTGTCAGGTTGGTCAGCGTTTATACTCAAATCTTCTTACTGCACTGGCAAGCGTGTAAGAATGGAAGTTATTCTTATCAATCTAGAGTTGAATAAGAACATTCCTAATGAGACTGATACTGTTCTTGACTTGAGTGGGAAATCTTCAAAGGTTTACTAGTAAGTTTGATGTTTGGGTAGATTTCTGGTAGATATACTTCATATAACAAAGAAGTTTACTTACATTTCCACTTTTCAAAGATTATTTACATTAAAAAATGAGTGTGGAATATTATTAATGCCTTTTACTATCAGAATGACATGTGCTACTCTTTATTAATGCAATAATTTTCATTACTAAATTTCCAGTTTCAGCCATCTTTGTGATTTCAAATAAAGTCAACATAATCATAATTGGCAGTGTGTATGAATATAATGGGTTAAATATTTTATTATTTTATTTCATTAAAATTCTATCAAAAGTCATCTTTATCTATAGTTTAAGATTTCCCTTTTTTATGGGTACCATGTCTGCCTTTAGTATCATAAGTATTCTTGCTTTATGAAGTGAACTGGATGGCATCACATCTCTTTACAGCCCTTAAAGCACTCAACTGTTAAAGAAACTGTCTTTAGATTTTGTAGAATTTATCTTTAAATTGATCTGATTGTATTGATTTTCTCAGAAGGGAGATTTTTTTTTCAACTATATTTTTCTGTTTCTTCCATGACTATTGATCTAAGCTGGGTTAACATTCTTTAAAAAAGTTTTTTTAGCAGTTTATATATTTTCTTAGCAAATAATATTTCGACCTAGACTTTCAAATTTAGTGGTAAATGTTGTACATAATAAACTGTTATAATCTTTAAAATTTCCTAAATAGCTGCAATCATATACTTAACCTCATTTGTGTTTTCTTATCTTTATTGACCATTATGTCAAAAGTTGTCTTTTTTTAAGGAACCAGAATTTATTAGGTCTATTTTAAATAATTCATTATTTTTCAATTATCTTTATTAACTCCTTCCTTCTATTAAAAATTATTTTGCTCTTTTTGAGCTTCTAGCTCTCTCATTATTTAATTTGAATTAGATTTTTCATTTAACTTTTAGCCTTAGCTCAGCAGCCTATATTTAATTTTTAAATTTCTTTTTATGTTTTATTAACTCAAGTAAAATGTACATACAGTGAAATTAAAAGATCTTTAGGGTACACTTTGATAGGTTTTGATAAATGCCTGCAGACATGTATATATAGGGAATTTCCAGCCTTCCAGTCAATTTCCACCATCCATTCCACCACTCACAACTACTGTTCTGATTCCTATTGCTTTACAATAACTTTTTCTGTTCTTAAACTTCATATAGTCAGCCAAGAGAATGTTGGAAGTTCCTTGGTCAGGACTCAGTCTTACTCATTCTGAAACTTATTCTCTGTGGTTCACAGATTTTCTTTCTGGGCCTTTGTTATAAACAGTAGCATGTGTGTTTAGCTAAGTAGTTATCTTAGCCTGCTTCCTTTCAGTAGAATTTTAAGAATCCAAAGATCCCTGTTTTCATTTTGTATTATATCTTTCTCCTTGAAGCTGGTAGTGTTTTTCTCTTGGTATAATTCTTTTGAAAGCTTTGTACACCTCCTGGGAATCTTATTGAGGCCAACTCCATTAGACAAAAACTACTCCCACAAAAATTTTTTCAGATACACCCTTCTCTATCTTGGAAATTTGCTAAGGGACAACACCTTTAAGTTTCCTAGAAGCCCTATTACTGTTAGGCATACTCTTGAAATTTTTAAAGAATCTTTTAAAACAGGGGTCCCCAACCTCTGGGCCAGGGACTGACACCTCCTGTCAGATCAGTGGCAGCTTTAGATTAGAAATAAAATCCACAATACATGTAATGTGCTTGATTCATCCTGAAACCTCCCCTCTAGCCCGGGGCCGTGGGACATGTGTCTTCCACAAAGTCAGTCCCTGGTGCTAAAAAGTTGGGGACTGCTGTTTTTAAAAAAGGAATGCTATGCTGAGGTAACATCTTCAATATATCTGAAGCTTTAACAAAGAATATTATAGCCATGCCCTCAGCTCATCTTTAAATTCCTGGTAATGCCCTGAACTTGATCTGTGCTTAGGATCCATTTCTTACTTTTGACATCCTTTGTTGTCTAGAGAGGCTGAGAGTTTTCAAAACCATAAATGTCCAGTTCCTTCATGTATAACAGTCTTTTCTTTAGTATATCTTTCAGTTTTTACATTTCCTATCAACACTATAGACATTTTGCCTATAAACGTCTCCAGCTAAATTATCCAATTCATTGGGTATATATATTTTTATTGTCCACATCACTGCAAATGGCGGTATTGCTAAACTTTCTATCATGACAAAGATTCCCTTTCCTCCAGTTTGCAATGCTCAATGAACTATGTGAAACTGCCATGTTTATAGGTCAAAAAAAAAAAAAAAAGAAAGGTTGAATGTTAGAAATTTCATATAGTTGATCTAATAGCTACCTCACTTCAGTTAGAGTTTCAAGTGGGAGGGGTTACTGACAGTTGGCTTCTATTTAGCATGCTCTCAAACTTGCCTGCAAACTGGAGTCACCACGGTGAGATTTGAAAAATTATGACACTCAGGTTGCTCCTTAGAGCAATTAGATGAGACCCACTGGAAGTTTAACTCAGCTTTCAAAAGTGCCACTGATGATTCCAATTTGTGGCCAAGTTTGAGAACCATGGCTTTAGGGTAAGAATGTAGCTAGTTTTCTGGGAGAGGGCTATCTAAATGTCACTGCAGCCTTAAATTATCTGGGACAGTACCCCAGTACTCCAGCCCTACTGGTAGTTAAAACTTTAATGTTAGAGCTCCCATTTTAGAGAGCAGTATTTAAAAGTCAACTGAGATAAACTCCAGAATAAGTTGTTCTGAAAGTGAGAAATTAGAACAGCTGTTCCATCACTCAGTGATTGATTAATTTCCCTTACTTTATCCTCTGGTGCCTGTGATTCTGAGGGTTCTCTGGAGGACTAGTGGAAAATTCACTTTTTTTTTTAAGCTTTCCTTTTTTCACCTGTTGGATTTGTGACTTCTTCTATTTCGTGGGCTTTGTTGTCAATCTTTTCCATTTTACTTTTCAGAAGATTCTTCTGGTGTGGGCTACTAGTTGCTTCTCTCTTGACTTTCCAGTGCTGCTATGGATGTGTTTTTCTATTTCTTTTGTCATTACATGATTATGGAAGAGAAGGGAGGCAATGTTCTGTGTTCAGTCAATTAACACTTACTGAGCACTTACTAGGTGCCATCTTCTTTCCTCAGAGCCCTACATCTATCAGAGCATTAGCTTAACTTGTGAGGAAAGGTGTCATTATTTGTATTCTCAGCATTCTCCAGAGAAACAGAGCCAATAGAGAAAAGATTTATTGTAAAGAATTGGCTCAAAGGACTATGGGGGCTGACAAGTCCCAAGATTTGCCACTGGTGAGCTGGAGACCCAGCAGAATAATCCAGAACTGATGATATAGTTCTAGCCCAAGTATAAAGTCCCAAACCAAGAGAGCCAAATAGCATAAGTTCCAGTCCAAAAGCCAGCAGGCTTGAGACCAGGAAGAGCCAATGTTTCAATCTGAGTTCTAAGGCAAGAAAAGTAATGTTCCAGTTCAGAGGCAGTGAGGCAGGAGGCATTCTCTCCTACTCAAGGTTGAGTCAGCCCTTTTGTTCTACTCAGGCCTTCAACCAATTGGATGGATGCTTAGTCGCTCATTACTGTCTTGACTTTGAGACAGTATGATCTACTCTCATAGACCGTAGCCCGCCAAGCTCCACTGTTTTGGGGGTTCTCCAGGCAAGAATACTGGAGTGAGTAGCCATTCCCTTCTTGAGGGAATCCTCCTGACCCAGGGATCAAACCTGGGTCTCCTGCATTGCTTGTGGATTATTTACCATCTGAGCCACCAGGGAATGAGGCCCACCCAACAATAAGGAGGGCCATTTGGTTTAGTCAGTCTACCTATTCAAATATTCAGTTCAGTTCAATTGCTCAGTCGTGTCCAACTCTTTGCAACCCCATGGACTGTAGCATGCCAGGCTTCCCTGTCCATCGCCAACTCCCAGAGCTTGCTCAAATTCATGTCCATTGAGTCAGTGGTGCCATCCAACTATCTCATCCTCTACTGTCCCCTTCTCCTCCTGACTTCACTCTTAGCCAGAATCAGGATCTTTTCCAATGAGTCAGTTCTTTGCATCAGGTGGCCAAAGTATTGGAGTTTCAGCTTCAGCATCAGTCCTTCCAATGAATATTCAGGACTGATTTCCTTCAGGATTGACTGGTTTGATCTCCTTACTGTCCAAGGGACTCTCAAGAGTTTTATCCAACACCACAGTTCAAAAGCATCAATTCTTCAATGCTCAGCTTTTTTTATAGTCCAACTCTCACATCCATACATGACTACTGGAAAAACCATAGCCTTGACTAGACGGAACTTTTTTGGCAAAGTAATGTCACTGATTTTTAATATGCTGTCTATGTTGGTCATAGCTTTTCTTCCAAGGAGCAAGCATCTATTAATTTCATGGCTGCAGTCTATTAATTTAATCTGCAGTGATTTTGGAGCCCAAGAAAATGAGTGAAGTGAAGTCGCTCAGTCATGTCCGACTCTTTGCGACCCCATGGACTGTAGCCTACCAGGGTCCTCTGTCCATGGGATTTTCCAGGCAAAAGTACTGGAGTGGGTTGCCATTTCCTTCTCCAGGGGATCTTCCTAACCTAGGGATTGAACCCTGGGTCTCCGTATTGTGGGCAGACGCTTTACTATCTGAGCCACCAGGGAAGAAAATAAAGTCTGTCACTATTTCCATTGTTTCCCCAACTATTTGGGGAAATAATTCCCCATAATTCAATAATTCCCCATAATTCAAATGTTAATCCTGCTCAAAAATACACTCACAGAAACCCACAGAATAGTATTTGACCATAGAGCTGGGCACCCTGTGGCCCAGGCATGTAGACACATAGAATTAACCAGCACATTTTTATCTTATTTTAGAGATGAGGAAACCAAGGCACATGAGGGGTTAATTAACTCAACTCAAACTTAAGCAGCTACTGAGAGATGGAGTTGAGATTCAAACCCAGTTATTCTGGCTCAAGAGTACACGTTCTTAACCACTACACAGATTACCCCTCTAACCGTAGAGCCTGGGCTAGGGTAGAGCAGGGAACTTGAGAAGATGTTGAATGTTTGGAATAACTGCTCTAAGTAAGGAGACAGAGAAAGTTCACTAGGGAAATGGGAAAAGATTGCTATCCACACTGAGAGCACAGGAGAGGCTGGAGAGCTGGGGCTGGTAGAGCAATGGAGCTTTCCAAATCAGAGCTTTCAAGGCTGGCCATATTTCTAGAATGTTATGGGACCAGTCTCCCTAGTGGCTCTTTTCTTTGTGGTGCTTTAAAACAGAACTACAGAGCCTTTATGCTTGACGGGTTCTATTGCCAATACTTAAGAGGTTGGAGGCATTAAAAAAGACAACACCAAAACTGTAAGAAATATCAAGATTCTGGAAACTTACAGCATTCTTCAGGGAATTATCCTGTTTTTGCCTCTTCTCTTGTGTTAGTAACTGGAAGGCCTGATAGTTCTCTGCTCTAATTTTCCGTGTATGAAGGCAGACCTCATCAAACCTTCTCTGTCCTTCAGTCCACTGAATTTTTACACCAGCAACTTAAAAATGTCAGAGGCATATTTTTTCCAGACAAAATTTTGCTCAGTATCCTAATATATAAAATATACAATGGCAGCATTTTATGGGTATAAGCTTATTTAATAAATTCATACTTATACCTTTTCTTAATTATTACAAAGTCAGTCAAAAAGGACATCGAATCTATTTTGATGAACACAGAATTTGAAAATAACGATAGTGGTTGACGTTTGCAGTGTTATACAAGACTCAACGTCCAATTGATTTCTGTAATCCATTTTGGATATACAGTATCAAGAAAATCCTGATTCAAACAGACAAGTAGCTTACCTTGCTATCTCAAGATTCTCTTCAATCAAACTGATCCAAAAGCATTAGGGAGGATTTGTAGGACTTTTTTGTTTCAAAGTTAAATTACCAAAAACTAACAACAAACTCACTTCCTTATTGTCAATATAAAAGTCATTCAGTAGACATTCCACATTTAACAATAAATGCTTAGTCTATAAATTTTACGACAGTAATGAGACAAAAAAGTGTTCTGATTTTCTTGTTATTGCATATTAATTATGACTCAGAACAGGTTGAATAAATGTGTCTGAACCTTGTTCATAGCTATATGAAAGAGCTCAGAGAAGAACCAACCACCTAGCAGACACAAAAATCAATGTTTGTTGAATGAATGAATGACCAAACTGAACTTGCTTGATCTGTCACAGAGTACTGGATTATATATACATTTTTATTTTTACTTTTTGATTTTTCATTTGTGCATATTTGAGTTTTAAAAAGATCAGTACAGAGCTACAGACATCGTAATCAATGACTCATTGACAAGTCCTTCAAATATATCCCCAGATCTGTCAGTAGACAATTTTCTCCAAGGTCTGCATGAAAACAAGTCAATGTGACAGAACAAAGTTAACCCATTGGTTGGCTGTCCTCACTATCAAAGTTAGCACAGAGCGTGTTTGAGATTGTGTTGAGTCTTATTAGCAGCTTCCCTCATAGCTCAGTTGGTAAAGAATTTGCCTGCAATGTGGGAGACCTGGGTTCGATCCCTGGGTTGGGAAGATCCCCTGAAGAAGAGAAAGGCCGCCCATTCCAGTATTCTGGCCTGGAGTATTCCATGGACTGTACAGTCCATGGGGTGGCAAAGAGCTGGCCACAACTGAGCAACTTTCACTTTCACTGAGTCTTACTAGAGTTAAAAAAATTCATATTATAAATTTGAATCAGAACATTCGTGGAACCCAAAATATGTCATTCAACTCAGGATGCCCCTGGGTTCTAAGGAGCACAGGTGGAAAGCCCCCTGAAATGTGTGCAGGCCACTTGGTCCACAAAGACCCCTCTCTTCCAACGTGCACAGCTCTGAAGCCAGTGAGGGCACACAAAGGGTAGTCATGAACAACCATTCAATTGCCCCCACCTTGATTTGAAGAAGTTGCCCGTAGCTATACTGAAAACATTACTGTTTCACGACTGAATTTTTAAAATCCCTCTCTAAGTGCCAGGCACTGCTTCAGTAATTTTACATTTATTTAATCACTCATTTAGGTCTTCTGAGCTGGCTGAGCGGTAAAGAATCTGCCTGTAATACAGGAGCCACAGTATCCCCAGTACTCAGGATCACAATATGGTACTCAGGTTGGGAAGATCCCTTGGGGAAGGAGATGGCAACCCACTCCAGTATTCTTACCTGGAGAGTCCCATGGACGGAGAAGCCTGGTGGGCTATAGTCCATGGGGTTGCAAAGAGTCTGACAAGACTGAAGCGACTTAGCACGCACGCACTTACTCATTTAGTTCTTGAAACAACTTTGTTTAACAGGTATTACCATTATTATTCCCATTTTAGAGCTGAAGGGGCAAAGATAGAGAAGACACATAGCTGGGCGGTGACAGAGCAGGGACTTACCCTGTATCTACCCCTGTAGACTACCTCCAAAGCCTGTCCGCAGAACCATGAGTCCACACTGACAGATGATGGGGCTTCCTGAAGGCAACTTGTTTGGCTTAATATGAGAAATCTGTGGTTAAGACCCTATGCTTCCAATGCCAGAGGCGTGGGATTAATCCTGGGTGGGGGGTACTAAGATCCCATACACCATGTGCCAAAAAAAAAAAAAAGCCAACAACAAAAGAGGAGAAATTTGCAGCATCACATTCACTTTTACATTATTTCCTTATTTTAACTTCAGTAATAATAATGACAAGAATGCTTTAAAATATATTGGGTCTTAAATGCTTATAAATATATTTACAATGTTGGATAAATTCAGGGCTGTGTATGCCATTTCAGGACAATCAAATCTAAAAATTGATGAAGATGGCCAGCATGTCAATCTCAAATGCCAGTTCTAGTGAGATGTTATTTAAAAATTCTTCAAAGGTATCCTATTTGCTTGAAGGAAGTATTCATATTAAAGATTTTATTTAATGCAGAAATTAAATACAAACTAAATACACTATTGTGAGAGAGTAGATATGATGACTGTGTTCTTATGACAAATTTTTTTTTGTTTTTTAGGATATATCTATACTTTTTTTTTTATTATAAAACCATTCTTTTGGCATCAACGGGTTACAGTGATAGCAAAATACTGAGTGTGGCATTGCAGCTCTAATGTGAGAATTGAATTCCCTGCTTTCTGACCAGAATTTGTTACCGCTTATCCTTCATATACAAGTTACCTGCAATCATTAATACTGCAAATTCTGACACGTATACTACTTAGGGAGGGGTTGACACTAAGGGATTGGAGACAACAACGATTTTTTATTTGGCTGTGTGGGGCCTTAGTTACAGCATACAAACACTTAGTTGCAGCATGTGGGATCTAGTTCCCTGACCAGGGATCGAACCTGGGCCCTTTGCATTGAGAGTTTGGAGTCTTAACCACTGGACCACTAGGGAAGTCCAAGAACTGTTTTGATGTAAACTGTTTGGAAACCTTTGTTCATACGGTGTGGCTTGAAACAATTTGGCCTTCTGATGGCACGAAGGTAAACCTGAGCATTGAGTCTCGCTATGCCACTTGTAAAATGATTCTGGGATGTGATTTCATTATTTTTAAGGTTATGGATTAACACAGAATTTAAAAAGTAATGTAGAGATTTGGGGGAAATACTGGCAACAAACATCCAGGGACAGCCCCACACCTAGATATCCTACGATTCTGGTTTGAGAAGCATGTAGTTCATACTGTTCCCTGGAGTGTTAGCTTTCTGAATGATGGACTGAACCCAGCTCAGTGGAAAGAGATGAGAAAAAGCTTCTGTATCTACGTACTCTACCTCTATCTCCTTTACTGGGAGAGCAGCAACACTGAGTTTCACCCCTGGATAAGGAAGCCAGGAGGAGTGCTATGTGAGTCAGACAGGAGCTGGGAGATGAAGGCTGGCAGCATCTCCAGGGTGCATCTAACGGACCCAAATGTCAAAGGATACCATTTGCTCTGCAGCTGCACAGACGAGAAGGGTATCTTCACTCACCACCCCCAAATCAAAGAACAGATCGAGTTTCGACTTGAAGAGGCAGCATAGAGGCATCTGAACTTTATTGTATTTGCTTTTTTTAAATTAACATTTTTCTTAACTGAGCTGGAAGTGGTCCTTCTGTTTGATCACCTGGGAGGCCCTAATTAACGTGCACTCAGCACCACGCATTCCTCTGTGGCATCTCTGATTAAAGTTAGCTGCTGTTTATACCACCCCCCACCCAGTGCTTGCTCACGCCTGAGAAGTGCCCTCGGCTTCCTCAGCCTAAGGTCGGGTGCACCACTTTGAAGGCCCTGTAAGCAGAACTGAGCCAGAATGCAAGAAAAAGCCCACAGCTCCCTCCCTACCTCTTCCAGCTCCCAGGGGCCTCCTGTTGCCACTGCAGTCTGGTCCCCAGGCCCACAGATCTTCTGGCTTCAGGATTGCACTCCGCATGCCTGGCTTCTTGCCTCTGCCATCCTGTCCCGTCGCAGCTCTTCAATTTCACATCTTCCTGCCTCTGGCAGAAAACCACCACTGCGGCCGCTCTGTGGTTTCCTAAAGCACATCTTCCTTGTCTTTGGTCATGCTATCCCTCTGCTGGAACATTCCTTCCCCCTCTTTCTATTTGACCAACGTGGCTCGAAGAAGCCTACCTAGGGTCTCTCCTTCCCACTCCAAGGCTGCGTTGGGTGTCTCTATTCCATGTTCCTGCAATCCCACATTCTGTTATGATCATCTTCTTAGATAGCTGTCCCTCAGCATCCAGCACAGTGCCTGGTATGTAGTAGCAAGTACCTGATATGTGTCTGTTGAATGAGTAAATGAACAAATAAATAAAAAGCTGTCTTGATCTAAGAGGCCTCACCTTCTTGGCCATATCTAGATCTCTCAAGCCAGGTATGGAGAATCCACCTTGTTCTGGTCTATTTCATCATCTCCTCTCTATCAAGCACTCAGGTCCATTACAAAGACTTACCCTCATAGGAAATATCCTGATCTATTCACCTTTGCTCTCCTATAACTAAATACATTTCAATAATGATGACTATGCTGATGAAAATAACCACAAAAATAACAATCCCATCCATTTATGTAGCATTACATATTTTAGATAGTTTTAATGTGAATTATCTTATTTAATGTTATAGGTTTTAAAATGCCTATTTAATTTGAATAAGTGGGAAGTCATTATTCTGCTTCACGGAGCAGGAATCATTTGAGATCCAGGAAGGTTAAAGTGAGTATTCCAGTTAATATTGGAAGCCATGTTTTATGGTTCCTTATTTTGGTTTTATTTCTTTTTTCTCCTTCTTTTTTCATTGTTTAAAAAATTATTTATGTTTAGTTGGTGGATAATTGCTTTACAGTTTTTGTGTTGGTTTCTTCTGTTCCACAAAACAGCAGAAATGTGTACAACGTGAATAAGCTATAAGCAAAGGAATCACACCACGCTGATGAATTGGAGATAGGTTTTTAGCATTCTGTCACCTAATGTGGGGTTTCCCTGGTTGCCCAAATGGTAAAGAATCTGCCTATAAGTCAGGAGATCTGGGTTTCCTGGGTCAGGAGGATTCCCTGAAGAAGGGAATGGCCACCCACTCTAGTATTCCTGCTGGAGAATTCCATGGACAGAGGAGCTTGGCAGACTACAGTCCATGTGGTAGCAAAGAGTTGTGAATTACTTATTTGGGTCATTTCTATGAAAGTGATTGCTGACTTTTTCAAATACAGACTACTTTAAAAATTACATGTGCATGTATTTATTCTCTTTTTCAAATTCTTTTCCCATTTGGGTTATTACAAAATATTGAGCAGCCTTCCCTGTGCTATACAGTAGGTCCTGGTTGGTTATTTATGTTAAATATAGCAGTGTGTACATGTCAATCCCAAACTCCCAATCTATTCCTCCCCCCAGTACTTCCCTCCTGGTAAGTTTGTTTTCTAAATCTGTGAATTTGTTTCTGTTTTGTAAATAAGTTTATTTGTACCATATTTTTAGATTCTGCATATAAGTTACATCATATGATATTTGTCTTTCTCTGTCTGACTTTACTTAGTGTGATAATCTCTAGGTTCATCCATGTTGCTGCAAATGGCATTATTTCATTCTTTTTAATGGCCAAGTAATATTCCTCATATGCTCCAATCTTATAAAGATCACTTTTATCAGCTTAAAAAGTCTTTATAGTGGAAAATTTGGCACAAAACAAAGTAGAAAGAAAAATATAAGGAGATCCTATGTGTTCATTACCTAGCTTGCTAACATTTACCAAGCTGGTTTCATCTATCTACCTATCCTCTTGTCATTTTTTAATGTAATTAAACACCAAAACTATTATCCCAACTAACAAAATTAACAATAATCCAATAATATAACTAGTGCCCAGACTGTGTTCAAATATCCCTAGTTACCTCAAAAATTTTCTTTTCTGTTTGTTTCAGAATCCAATCAAGGTTCATACATTGCATTTGGTTGATACCTCTTTAAAACTGTACCATCTCTCCCACTTGTGTTTTTATTATGTTATTTATTTGTTGAGAAAACCAGATCATTTCTCTACTAAATATGCTAAGAGGGGAGAGAAAGTAGCATTATATCAAATGCTCAATTAAAACCATGAAAGGCAGATAGAAAGTGGAAGACAAAAATACAAAGAAAAAAATTCAACAAGGGCAACAAGTAGAAAATGGTAAAAACGTGGTAGTTATATTAATAGTCACTTTGAACATCAGTGGTCTAAATGCACAACTGAAAATCAGAAATTGTTAGAGTGGATCAAAAAGCAAGATCCCACTACATATTGTGTATAAGAAATCCACTTTATATATAATGACACATACATATTAAAGGTAAACAGATGAAGGGACTTCCCCGGTGGTTAAGTGGCTAAGAACCTGCCTTCCAATGCAAGGGATGCAAGTTTGAATCCTGGTTGGGGAAATAAGATCCCACATGCTGCGGGGCAACTAAGCCCGCAATGGCAATGGAGACGCCTTTGAATCGCGACTGAGACACAATGCAGCCAAATGAATAAATATTTAATTCAAAGTAAATGGATGAAGACAGATATATCATGCTAACATGGTTTTCTGGGGTAGAAAAAAAACAAAACTGTCAGGAAATAACTAGAACAGCAGCAAAACTCTGAAGGGTTGACCCCTGGATTTATCTCTCTCGAATAAAGATCACTGGAAGACTGCCCCAACTGGGGGCTTTACACTTTTCTGACAATCTTCAGAAAGGAGGAGACAGCATCAACCAATATTTGGGTCAAGTAGACAGCAGCATGCAGTGTTCCTGCAAACTTCCACTCAACATCCACAGAACAAAATCTGGATTTCCAGAGCCACACGTGATCAGGTTTTAATTTGTATTTCTTATTTTTTTTTCTTAGCACCTTATTCTTTCCTCTTAACTAATTTAAAAATCTGCTCACAGTTTAATTGTGATGCTCATAGACCCCTGTCTTCATACTGCTCTTTGCATTTTATAGTCTAATATCTGGCTCAAGATTTGCCAAAATATACAATAAAATCAACAGTTGACTTTATACTCATTTTTCTTTGGTTACCATCCATCTTTCTTCAGCACCAGCCCTTTGTAATGAATCACTTTGTTTCCTCAATCATTTTTTGACGTTTTAGATGGCAAACATCAAACATGGCCAAAGAGCTAAAAATCTAAGACTTGCTGTCATATCATACCTTGGAAGGAAATTTTCTATTTCCATGGAAACAAGACCTGGGAACTTTCTATGGGAACTGGCCTATGTAACTGAATGTTCCCAGAAACAGACATTGGAAATGGACTATGAAACATATGGGCCAGGGTACCATAAGCATTTGGGAGCTGCCTTACATTTGTAGACCCTTCCAGAAAGGCTCATGACTTAAGCCCAGTTTCTTGCTTTTCTGTTTCAAACCAACCTAATGATCTCTTTTCTATAAATCTCACTGGCTCATGCCAAATCACTCTTGTCAAGTACTGCCAAAACAAAATTCAATAATTTCATAGGGATATTTTGGCTGATTTCTGATCATTGGGAGGCTCCCAATAGCTAGGATTGGATTTGTGAGCAAAAAGCCTACAACTCACAAACCAGATGGGGATTTGTTATCCTGAAAAACTGTTGCCTGCCTTCCAATAGTCTCTGCTATCACCCAGAATTTGCATCTGCCCATCCATTTTCCTTCTTGGAAAAAGAGACATTTAGATAACTCAAAAAACTAAGCCTTGGTTTGATAGCCCAAATTGTAATCATTAAGGAAAATTCTGAACTATTTCCTTTTTTTCTTCCAGCTTCCTTATTTCATGTCTTAAATAAAGGCCCTCAAATTCTGGAAATTCATTCATTCATTGTTGAGGAAGCTGGATAATCTGCTAAAGACATAGAAGTCCTGACCCAAGAAGGCTGTAAGTTTGGACAGATGGTAATTCACAATGGAGAAGCCCCAGATATAATATTGGCCTTTCAAGGTGAAACATGGACTATTATGGGCTAAAAATGTTGTATTTAAATTTCTAGAGATTTGGGAAACAAGCATAAAAAATAGGAAAGTAGATAACTTAACTAATACATGGTTTTGTAAGCTGTTCCTTTCAGAATGGAAGTTTTTCTGTTGGACACACTCGGCTCCTCACTTAGGAATGGACTGCAAATGCTGATCATAATTCCTTTCTTTTTACTAGTCTTGCTGCAGCACTCAAATACTGGTGTGCACTTGCCATTCCATCAAAAGACCCAACAGGTGAGCAGCCAGCAAAAAGCAGTGTATCAGTTTTCCAGCAGCACCACCATAACAAATCGCCACTCATTCAGTGGGTCAAAACAAGCCAACTTTATCATGTCACTATTGTGTAGGTCAGAAGCCTGGGGTGCTCTGATTGTTTCTCCTGCTCAGTTTTCAAAAGACTGAAATCAAGGTATTGGCTGTCTGGACTCTTATTTGAGGCTTTTGGAAGAACCTGCTTCTAAGAACATTCAAGTTGTTGCCAAAATCTAATTCCTTATAGCTATAAACCAGAAGGTACCGTTTTCTTTCTAACTGTCCCTAGAGACTACCCTGAACTCCTATGGGCCTCTCTTTGGTCCTTGAACATGGGGCCCTACATCTCAGAGCCAGCATAGGCATGTCAAACCCTTCTCACATTTGTAATCTTTCTTATTTCGCCTGCTGCTGCATCTCTTCTGCTTCCAGCTGGAGAGAGTTTTTAGCTTTGTAGGGCTCTTGTGATTAGACCAGGCCCACTACATAATGCCTGATAATCTTCCTTCTTTGATATCAGTAACCTTAACTATAGTTGCAAAGCTTCCCTTGCCACATGATATAACATACAGGTTCCAGGAATTAGGGTATGGCCATGCATTGGAAAGCCATTATTCTGCCTACCAGAAACAGGAAAACCTGATACTTACAGAGGTAGAAATAGCTACAGTCAGAATTTGACATGACCATGACACCTTAAACAGCACTGCAGATCTGGGTTGATCACAACCTTAGAAGGTAATGGTTTATTTTCCACCTTAGACTGGAAAGTGGCCATGAGGGATGACTAAGAATTGAGACATCCATGACCACAAGCTCACTGCAAACCGGTTTATAGAGCGTGCGTGCATGCGTGCTCAGTCATGTCCGGCTGTTTGTGACCCCATAGACCGTATCCTGCCAAGATCCTCTGTCCATGGAATTTTCCGGGCAAGAATACTGGAGTGTGTTGCCATTTCCTATGCCAAGGGATCTTCCTGACCCAGGGATCGAACTCGTGTCTTCTCTGTCTCCTGCATTGGCAGGCAGATTGTTTACCACTGAGCCACCAGGGAAGCCCAATTTATGCAGCAATGGTTTTCTTATGTGCACAAACAGCTCTTTTATTATACTAATAATTTGTTCACCTAAATAAAGAACTTGCTTATCAAACAAGAGTGTGCCTACCAAGATTCATAGCAAGGTCCTATTTTTACTATGTCCACTAAACTTTATTAGGTCAGGAACTCTGCCTAATTTTGTCTAAGTCATTCCCTTCAAGCATCCACCTTAAATTCTTTAAGCCTAGACCCCAAATGCTAGAAATACTCCTCTCGATTGCCCCTCTTTTGGAACACTGCTAAGACCCTGAAAGATGGTGCTGTTCTTTCTGAAATAATAACTGTTTGTTCAACATTTTTGTCTGATGGGCCCTGAGGGGCACTTGACACCCCTGTGAACAGCCCATTTCTCCTGAATTCTTGAGAAGTGGAAGTGGGGTGGGGTTAGGTTGGGAGGAGCACACAGCAGGGACTCAGGGCTCAGCCAATATCTGGAGCTTTTGCTTGTGTCCTTGGTGAGATGGGAAGCCTGAGGGCCCATTTCTGCAAAATCGTTAAAGTCCAGCCAAAAGTGCTGCCATCCTTTGACAGCTCTGTGTTGGAATCCAACTTGTCAGCATGGCGCCATGCGCTCTAGCCCAGGGCGAGCCTTCCGTTGTCTGAGGAGAAAGCCTTTGTGTAACTGTGTCCTCCAGGTGTGTAACTGTGTCTTCCAGGCGCAGTGTTGGTGCTCAAGTCTGGCTTCCCCACAAAGCTGGCTGAGTCTGAGGGAGACAAATGAAGAAACAGTCCTGTCTTTGGCACGACAACCAGTTGCTTCCCTGGGCTGTGAGCTTGAAGCTTCCTTAGTGTTCTCAACTTTACCCCCACAGGGAGATTCAGGCAAAAGTTCAAGCCATGAGGATTAGGGTCTTAGGACGAGACCTGAGAACTTCTTAGAAGTCTGGAGGGCATGGCTAGTTGATGGCTGATGGAACTAAGAACTTGTCTTCACTTCTGAGGACTACGGGATGGAGGTTCTTTTCCAGAATGTTCAGATCTGGGGAGCAGGGACAGATAAGGGTGTGGATGAAGGGAACAGGGATGGTTAGAAGCTTGACTTCTGTTCGTGGACTCATGACTACCCCCTAGAGAAGAAGAAATTCATTTTCCTAGTGGTTCATCACAAGGAAACCCATCTCGCTCATCTTTTGTTAGAGTGAAATTCCAGTCCCTTGTTCCAGGAGACTTGGGCTGCTGCTCTGCTCACTGGGACTGAGGTGGGGCTGTGTAGCCCCTGCTTGTTGGGGCCAGTCCTGAGTGGGAGGAGCTGACAGGGTCTCCACGCCATGGCCACCACTGTGGTGGAGCCAGTCTCCCGGTGGCATTGGCTCTGAATGCCCTCTTCCTTACTTCTCCATTCCAGAATACATATCAGAAAGGAGGCAGAAAGAATGCAAAGGAAACAGAAGTCCAGAGATCTGAAGCTTCAGGGTTGGAACAGGCTGAGTTGTGTTCTTCCAAAATCCATCATTGAAGTTCTAATATCTAGAACCTCAGAATATGACTCTATTTGGAAACTGGGTCTTTAAGGAGGTAATTAAGGTGAAATGAAGTTTTACCCAGTGGCTCAGTGGTAAAGAATCTTCTGTGATGGATTGGATGCAGGAGACCTGGGTTTGATCCCTGAGTGGGGAAGATCCCCTGGAGAAGGGCATGGCAACCCACTCCAGTATTCTTGCCTGGAGAATCTCCATGGACAGAGGAGCCTGGTGGGATACAGTCCATGGAGTCGCATGCACCAAGTCATTAAAGTGGGGCCTAATGCAGTGACTGGTATACTGATGAGAAGAGGAAATTTGTATACAGGCAAAATGACGGCTCAGAGAGTGAAGAATCCGCCTGCAATGCAGGAGATATAGGAGACGTGGTTTCAATCCCTGGATCAGGAAGATCCCCTGGAGAAGAAAATGGCAACCCACTCCAGTACTCTTGCCTGGGAAATCCCATGGACAGAGGAGCCTGGAGGGTGACAGTCCATGGGGTTGCAAAGAGTCAGACACAACCGACCAACCAAGCACTCACGTACACACAGAGAAGACCATGTGGAGATTCAGGGAGAAGATGGCCATCATATACAAGCACAAGAGAAAGGACTCAGGATAAACCAGCCCTGTTGACACCTTGATCTCATACTTCTAGTTTCCAGAAATGTGAAGCAATAAATTTCTGTTGTTTAAGTTGCCCAGCCTGTGGTCCTTTGTTCTGGCAGCCCAAGCAGACTAATACAAGAGTTGAGGTTGTGGGGACCTGGAGGGGTTGGTGAAACTGAGGAGCATCAAGCTATCCATTACTGCTCTGTTTGTAGTCTTTTCTTTGTTATAGTAACTTTTCTTCTTTCCTGTCTCCTGCTATTTCTTCTTTTGCCACTCTCTCCTTTTTATTACCAATGTTTCTACTTTGATATTGGAGTATACATGTTGTGGAGAAGGCAATGGCACCCCACTGCAGTACTCTTGCCTGGAAAACCCCATGGTTGGAGGAGCCTGGTAGGCTGCAGTCCATGGGGTCGCTAAGAGTTGGACATGACTGAACGACTTCACTTTCACTTTCACTTTTCACTTTCATGCATTGGAGAAGGAAATGGCAGCCCACTCCAGTGTTCTTGTCTGGAGAATCCCAGGGACGGGGGAGCCTGGTGGACCTCTGTCTTTGGGGTCGCACAGAGTCAGACACGACTGAAGTGACTTAGCAGCAGCAGTCAGCATATATGTTGACTCAGAGATTCAGAAAACTGATCTATTATTCATGAGTCAGAGTAAATTAAAAAAAAAAAAAAAAAGGAAAGAAAGAAAAGGAAGAAATAAAGCAATAAGAGAAAGAAAGTCCAGTTCAGTTCAGTCACTCAGTCATGTCTGACTCTTTGCAACCCCATGAATCGCAGCACGCCAGGCCTCCCTGTCCATCACCAACTCCCGGAGTTCACCCAACTCATGTCCATCGAGTCAGTGATGCCATCCAGCCATCTCATCCTCTGTCATCCCCTTCTCCTCCTGCCCCCAATCCCTCCCAGCATCAGAGTCTTTTCCAATGAGTCAACTCTTCGCATGAGGTGGCCAAAGTACTCGAGTTTCAGCTTCAGCATCATTCCTTCCAAAGAAATCCCAGGGCTGATCTCCTTCAGAATGGACTGGTTGGATCTCCTTGGAGTCCAAGGGACTCTCAAGAGTCTTCTCCAACACCACAGTCAAAAGCATCAATTCTTCGGCGCTCAGCTTTCTTCACAGTCTAACTCTCACATCCATACATGACTACTGGAAAAACCATAGCCTTGACTAGAAGGACCTTTGTTGGCAAAGTAATGTCTCTGCTTTTGAATATGCTATCTAGGTTGGTCATAACTTTCCTTCCAAGGAGTAAGTGTCTTTTAATTTCATGGCTGCAATCACCCTGATGAACTATGGATGGAGGTTTGTGACATTGTACAGGAGACAGAGATCAAGACCATCACCATGGAAAAGAAATGCAAAAAAGCAAAATGGCTGTCTGGGGAGGCCTTACAAATAGCTGTGAAAAGAAGAGAAGCCAAAAGCAAAGGAGAAAAGGAAAGATATAAGCATCTGAATGCAGAGTTCCAAAGAATAGCAAGAAGAGATAAGAAAGCCTTTCTCAGTGATCAATGGAAAGAAATAGAGGAAAACAACAGAATGGGAAAGACTAGAGATCTCTTCAAGAAAATTAGAGATACCGAGGGAAGATTACATGCAAAGATGGGCTCGATAAAGGACAGAAATGGTATGGACCTAACAGAAGAGAAAGAAAGGGAAAGGCTAAATACTACCTACAGTTAAATTTAAAATATAACATAAAGCTTCCTTTTGACTGTAACTGTGAGCCCTGGCAGAGGAATAGGGACAGGGAGAATGCATATTTATATGCAAGAGTAGTAATTCTGAAGTGTTAACAGAACATTTTGCTGGTGGAAATCTTAAACCCATCAGATCCAACTTTCTTGCTTCTGAACTGTTGACAGGCTTCCCCTCAGATGGTCCACTGAACTTTTCTTCTCTCATCTAGCTTGGTTGGAGCTGCATTGGTGGCAAATGGTATTTGGAGGTACCAAGCCAGGTTAAAACAATAGAGACGCTCCTGTCAATCAGAGCAGTCACTCCTCTGCTAGCCCCTTTTCTCTGGACCTTCCTGTATCACTGATGTGCTTGCTCTTGGTGTATCTCAAGAGGGGCAGAAAGGGATGAGAGGATTTGGGTTCACCCAAGTATGAGGTTCCCCCTTTACAACTTCACCAGCTGGAGCAGGAAAACAAGACGGTGCATTCAGTGGGGCCCAGAGGTCCTTCAGTTGACTCTTGCTGAGACCAACCACACCACCTCTGAGAACCCCTCCCCTGGCACAGTGGCCAAATCTGAACCATTCCAAACCAGGGCAGGCCAGTTGTAGACTGCTCATTTGAAGTCAGTCCTCACTTCTTCCGGGTCTCCCCTCAGTGTCAGCTTTCTAAGTCCACACTGACTCTATCGTATAAAGATCCACTTCCAGGGACTCCCTTTCCTTCTTACTTGACTTTATTCACCTGACGTTTTATGTGTGTGGCATTTTCTTGGTTGTTGTTAATTTAGTGGGGGTGGATCAGGTTCCCTTACTGGAGGTAAGTTCTAAGAGGGCAGGGTCTTTGTTATATTTACTGCCATATCCCTACAACATGCCTGGGGTAGAGTAGTCAGAAATGTTTCCTGAATGAATGAAGTAACAACACTGGGATGTTTATTCAGGTTATTATTTCAGGTAACCCTATGGGCAGGTAATCTAAGGGAATCAGAAGCCATGAAAAACCCCACTGTGGAAATCCATTTTCCCTTAGTCCACTGCAGGGGAGAAAAGGGCTTTCTTTAATTCTTTCAGGGTCCCTGGCTGGGTCTGAAAGTTAAACTAAGACAGATTAATGTGAGAAAAGTATACACATTTTAGCGAATTTTTACAGGTACATGGGAGCTGTCACAAGAAAATGAAGACCTGAATAAGTGATCAGAATAAGAAGCTTTTATACCTTTTAGACAAAGAAACAATAAATTTGTGAAGTATTGACAAGACAGAGGGGTTTGGGTAGGGTTAGTAGGTGGTGAAGAAGTAACCAGGAAGATAAGAGTTAGTTTGGCAAGGCTTGTTTGTACAGGTTTCTCAGACCTCAATTCCCCATTTCTGGTCGTAAGAGTATCTTCCTTCCTCCTGGGACAGGGAGAGTACTTTCCATATGGGAATTTAATAATATGTTTCAGAAAAGAAGGGTTGAGTATGTGCTAGAACGACTTGAATCTGCTGTTTTCTTAAATGTTTTCAGCTTAAGATATTTAATATGCCGCTGTACATACAGATAGTGTTACTGAACCCCATTACCACTCTGTACATGACTATGCAGGTGAAATCAGGTTAATTTAGTAATAATAATCTGTGATTTTTTATTTGAAAAATCTGAAGACAATTTTTTTTAGTGTTAGTAAAACTATGTTTATTTTCATTGTTTACCCCTTGGGTCTCAGCTGCAACTTTCCTACCATTTGGGAGAATTTACCAAGTCATAGGGCTAATAAAAAGCAGCATCGAGATTGTATCCTCACCTCCCCACCAGCCAGCGCTTTTTCTGCTGTGTCAGGAGCCCAGCAGTGCTCCAATTTCTTCCCCATCCTACTCCCTGGATGATGGTGGACCCAGGGGCCTGGGCAAACCATCAGTCTGTTCTTTCGACAAAATATTTTTTTTAACCTCTACTAATGGTTCATTAATAGAAACCAGGGAGTTTCTAATTTCTAGAAACCAGGTGGCCTGGATTTTGGGGAGCAAGTCATAAAATACAAAATGAGGCATTTTGAGTTTTAATATTGGACCCCACTGAAACAGTCTCATAGGTGGTAGGAGGTAAAACACTCAGGAGACAGATTAATCTTGAAAATGGACAGTGGGCAGGATCCTTCAGGAAGGTGATGGATTTATGAGAACAAGTGTGCTTTCTACCTGTGAAAGTCTGAAAATCATCACCACCTTAAAAAAAAATTCCAAGGGAAATATTTTGTTTTATTTAAATATTTATTTATTTTATTTTTATTAACTTGGCTGCGTCAGGTGTGAATCACAGCATGCAGGCTTTGTTGCTACACAGTGGGTATGTGGGATCCTAGTTCTCTGGAACAGGGCTCAAACTCACATCCCCCGCATTGCACATTATCTTAACCACAGGACCATGGGACCAGGCCCAAGGGGAAGATTTTAAAAGTTATTTTGTATATCAAGTGATTTCTAGATCAGTTCAAAATAAAAGCTAAACAACTCCAGGCCCTTTTGAGAGTTACCATGCTCACCTCTTCACCACTTCTAGGGCAATCTGTACCCCTCTGCAGGGTCCGGCAGAGGAGAGCCAGCCTGCTAGGTGGGTGGTCAGATTTCCTGGCAAACAGGAGACTTATTTCACTCCCAGGCTCTATGAGGACAAGCATTCTCACAGAGACCAGAGAGGTGGGCGGGAAGCTGGAATCTTAACAAGGATTCAGGGGAGGGAGATGCTTGTTCGAACCACAGACTGGGGGGATTTAAAGATCAACACTTATGCCCCTCCCAAGGTGAGCTTAAGGCTACTGAACTGAGGGCATGGGCTGTCTGATGTGCTGGATGGGTTCAAGGTTTCAACTGCTGGAGGCTTAGAGGCTGAGCAACGAGTGATGAAGAGCTATTTAAGGGTTCAGAGCAGGAGGAACCAAGGGCTCAGGGTCTGGGAGGGAAAGCCCTGGTTTGGGATGGAGGCAGAGGGCAGGGGAGTCTCACATTTGAGGGTGGGGGCTGAAATAGTGACACCTGGACAGGGCGAGGGGGTGAAGCTATGTTAGGTGGGAAAAAAACCTTTGGATTGACTGCCTCACTGTGGTTATGCAATCTAAAAATGCACTCTTTTGAGAATGAGCTGCGTTATAAATGATTTATTTTAGGAATTGGTTATGCAGGAGTTGATCTTAGAGAGAATTAAAGTATTTCACTGAAAAGTGGTTAGTTTAATGACAACGGGTAGCCGTGTCCTCAATGAGCATAAAAAAAAAAAAAAAATCAATGGGACAGAAATGAACTATTTTCCGTTCATTGATTTTGTTGCCCTTCAGAGTCACATCCACTCACTCAGTTACTTTTTACATTTTTTGGGGCTCCTCATGGGGAGTCCCATCAACATGGAGGGCACCTCAGAGACACAAGGGGCCTAGGACTTCTCCCCAGACAAGGCTCCAGTTGCTAACCAGGCAAATGGATATGCTGGCCAAAAGCCCGCCACTCTGCCCTTGTGAGCGGGAGCCATAGACATGGAACCACTGGCTTCTGCCCCAGCTTTGGCTTTGCTGCTGCTGCTGCTGCTGTGTCTCATTATCTCCCCCTAAGCCTCCCCTGTGCATGTTTTTTTCCCATGCCCAGGCTCTAGGTGGCCCTGGGTGGCCCTGGGTGGCTCTGGGTGGCTGTGGATGGCATTGCAGTCCCTGCTTCCTGCTCTCAGCTGGTCCTCACTGTATTCCTTGGCAACCCTTCCTCTTTTAAATGCAAGCTCCCTCCACAAGTTTTACAAGTTTTTCTCATTCTTCAAAACCTCCAGGTCTATTCTGTTTCTGTGGAACTTGGGCAAACCAAGACCTTGTTCTTTTTTTTAAAAAAAAAAAAAGACCTTGAAAAAAAAAAGACTTTATTTACCTTTTTGCCTCCTTACTGATGCATCTCATCTCCATGATTCAGAGACGATGAAGGCGAGGAGGTCCTGGGATGATATTGATTGCAAAAATGGCCTGAAGTCTTTTATCTGATATCTGTGCCTCTTGCAATGTGACTTTGTGGAACCGCCCCTGCTCCCCTTGAATCGGGAATGGTTTTGTGACTTGCTTGGATCTCATGCTAGTTTGAGGATGAGGCCTGAAGAACTCTCATGGGCCTCAACTCGCTCTCTCAGAATCCCTCTACTGCAGTGAGAATAAGCCCAGGAGAGCCTGCTGTAAGATGGGGAAGCAGGAAGAAGGAAAGCGAAGGTGTCCCAGCAGAGTAATCTCGGACCAGCCAAGCTCCTAGCCAACTCAGTAGCTGACCACCTGTGTCTGAGAAAACTTAGCTGATACCAGTCAGGCCTGGTCCAGAAAACAGAACTGACCAAACTACATGTAGCCCACTGATACAGATGAAACAGATGAACGTTTTAAGTTACTGAGTTTTTAGATGCTTGTTATGCAGCAAGAGCTAACTGATACAGAGAAGAATTTCCTTTATGGGCCTAATCTGTTCCCAGTCTCCTCCTTTTCCATTTCTGGAAGATTCTGGCTCCTTTACTGCTCCTTTTTCCAAGAGCCTTTTCCCTACTGGCTGCCTCCTCTTTGTGTGCCTCGGGGGAGAGCACACCACACCACCTCTTCCCAACTTCTGCCTTCCTTCTGCCAGATTTTGTGAGAAGGTGGTGATTTCTTCTGATCTCTAGCAGAGTGGTCTCCCTCCTCAGTGTCTTCCTTTGAGGTTGTCCCTCAAAATGGGCCCCCAGGGGCCACTGACCAGGCCACTTTCTCTCCAGAGCACCAATCAAGGTCACTTTCAGAGTCCAGGTTTGAAGGCCTCTCTGTGGCCATTGTCTCACATCCACAGTCTCCGCTGCAAGGCCCTCTCCTGTCCTTCACCCTTCATCCTGAGTGAGGCCTTCTCTGACCACCCTCTTTCTTCCCATTTCTGTAACTGCAGACATCTCCAATTTTCCATCACATGCTTCCCTCTTGCAGTTTCATTTACTTTAGGCAAATGACTCACAAACACAATCTCAAGCCCTGGCCTTAATTTCCATCTTATAATTTTAAAGGTCTAATTAGACACTTTCACTTGGCTGTCTGGCTGTCGCTTCAGACTCAGCATTTCTGAGACGCTCTTGCTTTCTCCTTTTAAAGCTACAGCCCCTTCTATATTTGTACCACTTTCACTATCATTTTCCGTCTCAGACAAGCTGGAAGTCTTTGATTTCCGCACACAGTCTGTGTAGTCTTCGTGGATGCGCTCAGTTTTGTTTTGTCCACCATCAGCCCAGCCACCTTGCTCATTCGGAAGGTTATAATTTCTGGGCCAGCCATCATAGGGGCCATCCATCTCCTCTCTCTACATCTCATCTCTTCACCAGCATCTCACCCTGACATCCCGGCCAAATTATCCTCCTGGAACATCTGTTTCATTGTATCATCCTTCTTCTTCAAAACCTTCCATGGCACCTATTTTTCTTTCTCCACTGGATATGCCAGGACACTTCCTTGGAGAGCTATTCAGAACTAAGCTATTGGGGTTCCCCACTTGGGAAAGGGAGATGCCTAAAGATGTAAGCTGCCCGGCTCCTCCTTTACACGAGGTCAGATTCTGAAGCTTTCATCCTATTAAACTAACCCTGGAATCCAAATCCCACAATGAGGGTCTCAGTGGTGACCTCTGAGCCACAGACCTCTGCCCTCTGTGCCTCCTTCTCTGATAGTGAGGTTCCTTCATGCAGGTCCCCCATGTGTCCCACTTTGTCTGCGTTCTGGTCTAACTTCTCCCTTTCCCCATAATCTGCCTGCATGAGGGGTGGATCACCCCAGCCCTTAAGATCTAGCTCCTATTTCTTCTGGCTGCCACTGCAGGCCCTGTGGAATTGCAATGCCTGCATCAAGATGGCCCTCCTTCCCAGAATGTGTATGCTCTCATCACTGCCTCGCCCTGAGTGCCCGCCTCTACTGAATGAGCTCATTTTATGAATCGTCACGTCGTCCCGTGGCATCAGCTGCTTCTCTCTGCCTCACGTTGACCCCACTGGGAAACGCATCTATTTTCTTTGATTCATGATCTGTGAGTGTAGAACAGACTTCGATGTCAATTTGGAAGGTGCTTATTTACACGGCAGCATTCACATCTTCAAATGAAACAGTAGATATTTCCTGTTCTGAAAAGCTGGTTGGCCATCTGCCCCTCAGGCATTTTTGCAAGTTTCTTTGCCTCGCCAGGGCACCCATCATCAACCCTTACTCCAGGCTGGGCCCCTGGACCTTGAACTCTTCTCGCTCTGTTTACACAGAGGCTAATAGAAGATGCTAGAGAAGAAAGGCTTGTCCTTGGTTTATCCATATCCATCAAAGGCTCAGCAAAACAGAGAGCTTTTATTTAAACACACATACCCTCCTTGGAAAGCTGCTGTGGTTTAATTTTCCCTCCATCCTCTCACTGCCATACCTCAGTTCTTTCCCAGATTTGAAGTTTACTCTGCTCCTTCTGGGGCTTCCCTGGTGGCTCAGACAGTAAAGAATCTGCCTGCAATGTTGGAGATCTGGGTTTGATATCTGGGTCAGAATATCCCCTGGAAAAGGGAATGGCTATCCACTCCAGTATTCTTGCCTGGAGAATCCCATGGACAGAGGAGGCTGGTGGGCTACAGCCCACGGGGTCTCAAAGAGTCGAACACAACTGAGGGGCTACCACTTTCACTGATCCTTCTAGCCCCTTCCCTGCTAATCCCATTCCTGATCATTCCAGGCTGGCTGCCACTATGGTTCTGAGAATTATCTGCTGCCATCAACTGTCAGAATGTTCTTCAAGTTCAAATATTCTGTGTAGATCTGGGAATTTGGCCTCCCTAATCTGGACCTGCTCTGGGGCCCTGCATCCTTCTGAGGCAAGCTGGCTGGTGGAGGGAAGCATTCCTCCCAATCTGCAGGCAGAGCTCCCCTAGATTAGTTTCATGAAGGTTGAGAGCAATTTGGCTTCCTGCCTCTGGCACTTGACATGCTTGTATCCCTGGCAATGGGCTTAGAACATGGGCTCTCACCTCTGAGTCCCTGGCAGTGACGTCCCCAGCAAGACCCAGTGAATTAAGCTCTTTGGGGACCTGGGAACTTGGTGGACTGGCTTCTTTCAGAGTGTTCCTATGACATAAGTGTACGTCTTTGCCTTGGACTTAAAATAGCCATTTATTTGGATGATCTCATTTAAAAAATGACTGCCACAGTTTGGAAGGCAAGCTGCAGCTTTACCATTCATTGCCGACACTGTCACAGTGACAGAGAGGGAGCCAATGGGGACTGTGGTATTTTCCCTGCTTACACCAACTCCAGATCCTTGGCCTTAAAATGAACATTTCTAGCTGCTTAAATTTAGAAACTGGTGCTGGTTTTGCAAAGTTGGGGCTTACAAATTGCACAGCAGAGCATAAGCTGGAAGTCTAGCTTACTAGCTGCAGGCAGATCACGGCCTCTGCACTTAACTGGGAGCCAGTGATGGGGACTCGGAGCCCTTTCTTCGTCTTCCTTGGCTCATGACTGCTGGTGGGAAGCCTAATGAATAGCAGTCGTGCGCACACTTAGTCTGTTGTCTTCCCAGGCTCCCCACACTAGGAACAGGATGGAGGCCCTTTTCTCCCAGTCCCGCACACGTGGATCCATATTTTGTTCCTGCTGTCTTTGTGACCCAGTTCCTGGTTGGCCACTGAGGCTCTCTCAACGTCACTGTGAAACAGTCAATGATGTCACGGGCTGTGCTTATTTTGAATGGCTTCTTAAAGTTCTGCTCCCATCCTAACACTTACACAGCTATTCTGCTGAGTGCTTAATCAGTAGGTCCAAGATATGAGCTAGAGCCCTGCTTGGAACAAAGGGACAACCCTGGTTCTTGGCTTTTTACACCGGATTGGACCTCTGTGTGCTCCACGCCAGCTCCTCCCCGTACCTGCCTCCCTTTACCCCCAGAGCAATTCAATAGAATTCAGTAAAGAACAAGAGTATACTAAGAACCCACTATGTGTCGTGGGCTGGTGCTAAAAATGTGCATCTCATTTTTGCGTTTTAAGAAATAGAGTCAGCCGTCAGAAGCACTGAACGTCAAGTCCACCAGACTCTGCCCTTCATTTCACAGCCTGGAGCACTGACAGAGTACGGTTTTGAGGGCCTGGGGCATGACTTTTTTTCTAATTTTTATTGGAGTATAGTTGATTTACAACGCTGTGGTAGTTTCAGGTGTATCTAACTTTTCTTGAAAAATCAGAAGATCTGACAGGTAGGTCTGGAATTGAGTACAGATTTATGACCAGCACACTTCTACCACAGTCCCCACTCTGACTAGATTCTTTCTGAAGGTCCCATGACAGGCCCAGGATACCTGAGTTTCTGCATCCACCCCTCCCTCCTTTGTGACCCTTTCGTATGCATAAGGATTACTATAAATGCAACTTTGGGAATGTTTTGGAGACCTTTGTGTAGATGAGAAAACAAGCCTTGGCCACTCCAGTCCATCTCTGGTTGATCTGCACTATTTGCAGCTTGTTCCCGAGGGTAAAGGTAAAAAGCTTTATTCCACCAGACTTCACTTAGGCCACTCCCTTCTGTGACAGCACGACTTGACTTTTAGTTGAAAAATATATGTGTGCATACACACACATGCATACAACAGACACACACATTCTTTTTTTTTCCTCAACCAAAATGAATAGAACTAGAAAGAAATTCTGCTTAATGAATAGTGGAGAGAGTCATACTGGTATGATGTCAAATTGAGTTATCACATGAGCTGGTTGTCACCTTGGAAAGCTTATAGCTTGGTCTTTGGAGGCAGAAAGATCAAGGGTCAAAGTCCAGCTTTTACCAAATTACCAGCTGGGATGCAGGGAGAGTTAATAATCCTCCCAAGTGAACACTGACCAGGTGATTACCACTGTTCAAAGCCCTGTACACAAACCATTGCATTTCATCCTCAAAACAACCAACTGGGTAGATACCACAGCACTGGTTTCCCTGGGCGGTGATGGGGATTAAAGTCTGCAATGCTAAGAAGACCAATATAGTGCCTGCAAAACTACAGCAAACCCAGCTAGCCTTTGCACCATTAGAGTGGAACATGAGATGGGAAAACTCTGATAGTGGTCATAAGATGAGTTGCCACTGGAGCCTGGGGTTCTGGGGTCAGCTCCAAGACCCCGGAGAAGAGGGTGGGAATTGGAGGAGGAGGCTGTGCCCAGCTGGGCTCTGAGGAGGCACTCAGTGTGTACTTGGCCTGTGTCAGAAGATGCTGGCTTGGTTTATCAATCTTCTCTGACTACCACAGCAAAATACCATGGTTGGGTGGCTCGAACAGCACACTTTTATTTTTTAACTTTTTATTTTATATTGGAGTATAGTCGGTTAACAATGTTGTGATAGTTTCAGGTGGACAGCAGAGTGATTCCATTATGTATTTTCCCATTTAGAAACAGCATACCTTTTTTTCACACTCTGGAGGTCAGAAGTTCAAGATGAAGGTACAGGCAGTGTTGGTTTCTGGTGGGAATTCTCTTCCTGGCTTGCAGATGGCTGCCGTCTCACTGAGTCCTGATACTGCTTTTCTTCTCTGCATCTCTTCTTATGAGGACTCCTGTCCTATTGGATCACGCTTCCCAGGCGGCACTAGTGGTAAATAACCTGCCTGCCAATGCAGGAGACATAAGAGACGTGGGTTCGATCCCTGGGTCGGGAAGATCCCCTGGAGGAGGACATGCAATCCACTCCAGTATTCTTGCCTGGAGAATCTCATGGACAGAGGAGCCTGGCGGGCTACAGTCCATGGGGTCACAAAGAGTGGACATGACTGAAGCTACTGAGCACATGTGAGCACACATGTAACTCCTTAAAGACCCTGTCTCCAAGCACAGTCACATGGGGCCTTAGGGTTTCAGCATACACATTTAGGGGGACACAGACATTCAGCCCATCACACCTGGTGGTGCCAGAGACAGATCAGCAGTCAGCATCTACGTGTGCTTTACCTCTTCAGACAGAAAGCAGTGGTGTACTTTCCTGGCGGTCCAGTGGTTAAAACTCTGTGCTTCCAATGCAGAAGTGCAGGTGTGATTCTGATCCCTTGTCGGGGAGCTAGATTCCACATGCCTTGTGGTACAGTAAAAAAAAAGAAGTCATGGTTAAGAGTGGGAACTCTGAGGTCAGATTGCCTGGGTTTGTATCCCAGCTTCACCCCTTACTTTCTGCATAAACATGGGCATGTTTCTTAACCTCTTTGGCCTCAAGTTTCCTTATCAGTGAAAGGAGGATAGAGATATTCCAGCCTCAGTAACTAATTGTGTAAATTTTGTGAAATAAAGCATATGAAGCTATTAGTACAGAGAAGGACATGTGGTAAATAATCTGTAAATGTTTGTCAACAATCTAAACCCAAGGAGATGGGTCGTTATTTACTCAAATCTGTTTTAACTGAGTATTCGCCCAGCCCATGTAGCTGCCTGGACCCATTTTAGATGGGGTGTGTGTGTGTGTGTGTGTGTGTGTGTAAGGAGGAGGCGAAACAGATCAATTTAAAGGCACAGGCCCTTCCCTCAATAACCCACAGTTTTCTTAGGGCAATTTATACCCAGGAAACTATTAAAGAGGAACAAGTATATAGTTCAATGTGTAAGGCAATTTCCCTGATGTCACATCCAAGGACTTTCTAGCTCTGCCAGGCCAGGCCTGCTTGCATTTCACTGGGAAGTAAGTTCAACAGGGCACGCCTACAGTTGAAGAAATCTTGGCTTAAACTCCCATCGGGATCTTGTAACCCAAATCCTCCCTTTAAGGAGTTTTCTGACTGGAAATTTCCTTTTTCTCACTTATTGTTTTGGTATTGACTTTTGCCTGTAGCTGCATAAAGATATTTCATTTCTATTCTAAATCTATCCAGGAAAGATGCCCTACATCCTTTTCTAACTCACTTTCTTATTAGGGCCACAGAGCAGGGCTGTTAAAAATCTTTCTAGTGCACTTGGTCATTTATTTCACTTTCCTTTTTCCAGGAGTTAAAGCTCGAGTGTATTACAACCTTGGGCAGTTGTATATCTTGTTTTTGCCTCTCACTCCCCCTGCCCCCCACATATCCAGGAAGCTTACTGCCCATCCATTTTATTTCCAATTAGTTAATTAATTATTTGAGCACTTGTTGATAATCTGTAATGGGCCAGCAGGTGAGCTCAGTAGTTCAGTTGTGTTTGAATCTTTGTGACCCCATGGACCGTAGCCCACCAGGCTCCTCTGCTCATGGGATTTTTCAGGCAAGAACACTGGAGTGGGTTGCCATTTCCTCCCCCAGGCGATATCCCCATCCAGGGATCAAACCTACATCTCTTGCATTGGCAGGTGGATTATTTACCACTAACGCCACCAGGAAAGCCTGTAATGGGCCAGGTATTGTGCTAAGAGGTGAATATGGCAGTCCTTACTCAGACTCTCATGGGAGACAGAAAAGACAACAGATACAGAAGACAGAGACTAGGGGACTTCCCTGGTGGCCCAGTGGCTAAGACTCCACACTCCCAATGTAGGAGACCCAGGCTCTGTCCTTAGACAGAGAACTATTAAAGGATCCCTACATGCCACAACTAAGACCTGGCTCAGCCTAATTAATGAATGAATTTTTAAAAGAAGAGAATGACAGGTCCTATAATGGGTGCTATGAGGAACTGTGTGTGGGGAGGAGCATCCAAATGAAACCAAGCATTCAATGAAGGCTTCCTGATGAGCTGATGCTTGAGCTGAGTTTTATGAGCAGTACTTTCATCGCCAAGAAGCAATGGCAGGAGTCATTGCAATATGAAAGTTTGGAAGCATAAGAGTTTAGATGGTGGCAGAAGACAAGCCTGAAGAGGTGGCCATGATCAGTTTTTGTTACTCATAGTAGAGAGGACATAGTTCTTATTTCTAGATGGGACAACCAAGAGGTTACCTTTGGTCACAAAGTCAGGTGTAGCAGAGCTGGCTGGAGGCTGGGGAAGTTGAGCATAAACCCGGAGCTAGAAGGGGAAGAAAAAAGGAATTCTCATTGCTTCTGCATTTCCATATTTTTCAGGATGGCCTTTCTTCCCTCCTAACTCAACTTCCTTGGCTTAGAAAAATTACCCTTTTATTCTCTTCTGAGGACTCATGACATCTATATTATTACCCCACTTCACAGATGATGATCAACAAGGTTAAGGAACTTTCAAGTAACTGTTCCTGACTCAAGTCCCTCTGTAATGCCAACCAGGACACCTGTCTTTCTGGGGTTCCTGGTCTCTCTGCTGTAATTCCAGGTCAACCGCTCACATCTCTTTCCTGCCTCCTGGAAAGATGAGCTGATTAACCCAGTGGTTGCCTGTGTGATGGAGAAATGGTGCAGGGCTTGGTGTGTGGCAGCAGTGGGCTGGAAAGCCATGGCAACCATGGAGAGGGGATCCAGGGACCCTCAGCTTCCCATGCTCCCCCGCCCTCCCACTCCTGTTTGTTGTCTTCCTGTCTCTGTGTTTATACTCCACCTCGTAATTAAGCAATCAGCTTTTTCTCAGTGATTATTCACAGTTTCAGCTGGCAAAAGTCCCTCGATCTTTGGCTCTATGCCTTCTAGTCAGAATGTCGCCCAGCGCATACACTGATTGCCTAGAAACCCCTGGCTTTGCAGCCAGCTCAAGCAAAGCACCCTCAGATGCAGCTCCCCTGTCTGGCCCAGCCAGGATGACTGTGACCTAAAGCTTTTTCACAGGAAGGCAAGCTTTGTAGATTTTGTCATGATCTGCTTGTACCCACTGGATGTGGGGGTAGGGACAGCTGTCTCCTGTTTTCATCCAGGAGGAGTTCAGCATGTAGGGCTCGCATTGGTATCTCCTTGCAGAACTCACTCTTGGGAATGAAGCACCGGAGAATATATGGTACCAACTGAGAGTAGGCCCCTGGGAGAAGACTTACTAGCCTTCTACCCAGGATATTCAGAAGACGGTTGAACACACGGTCTGCAAGTTCACAGCTGAAATTTCTCACCTGCTTTCTAAGTAACTGCAAGGTGGCTTTAATAACCAGGACGTGGAAGCAACCTCAATGTCCACTGACAGATGATTGGATAAAGGAGATGTGGTGTAGCGAAATATCAGCCATAAAAAGGAATGAAATCAGGTCATTTGTAGTGATGTGGATGAACCTAGAGTCTATCATACACAGTGAAGTAAGTCAGAGAAAAACAAATATCGTTCACTAAGGCATATATGTGGAATAGAGACACAGACATAGAGAAGGGACAAAGCAGGGTGGGGTGGGGTGGGATGAGCTGGGAGAGTAGCGCTCATGTACATATGCTCCAGTGTGTAATATAGACAGCTAGTGGGAAGCTGCTGTATAACACAGGGAGGTTGGTTCGGTGCACTGTGATGACCTAGAAGGGTGGGATGAGGCGTGGCGTGGGAAGGATGCTTAGGAGGGAGGGGATGTATGTATCAGTTGCTCAGTCATGTCCCACTCTTTGCCACCCCATGGACTGCAGCATGGTAAGCCTCCCTGTCCATCACCAACTCCCGGAGTTTACCCAAACTCATGTCCATCGAGTCGGTGATGCCATCCAACCATCTCAACCTCTGTCGTCTCCTTCTCCTCCCGCCTTCAATCTTTCCCAGCATCAGGGTCTTTTCCAGTGAGTCAGTTCTTCTGAAGTACTGGAGCTTCAGCTTCAGCATCAGTCCTTCAATGAAGGACTGATTTCCTTTAGGATGGACTGGTCTGATCTCCTTGCAGTCCAAGGGACTCACAAGCGCCTTCTCTAACAGTACAATTCAAAAGCATTTATATATTTAGCTGATTCACTTCTTTGTACAGCAGAAACTAGTACAGCATCGAAAAGCAATTATACCTCAATTAAAAAATATATATATATAAAAGGTTCACAGTGTGACTATTTTATAGCTGTAAAAAACATTCTTTTTTCTTGGTTCTTCTCTCTCTTCTCCCTTATTTTTACATTTTATCCTCTTCTTTTGACAGTGCAGTCAGCTTCCATTTCTGAGCTTTCTCTCCCTTCCTCCTCCTTTTAATTACACTTTGACAATCCTAGGATCCTTGTGTAATCTGGCCAGGAGTTCAATTTGATTTCCTGCCGTTCCTGTGAGAGGTTACGCTATGATGAAAGAAAAGCATCAGAAACAACTGAGTTATCTTAGGACACATTGCCTGGGCTTCTGCAAGCTCCTTGAGGGCATGTTATATTTTTTAGTACTTTTTATATTTTCTTCATCCCCTCCCCTGTTACTAGTATTAATATTTCAAATGTGTGCATTTAATGAAAGGGTGAACACAGAAGCAAACCAGAGCTAGGGTTTTGTGTCATTCAGAACCTGCATTTGTTGTCCCTAAGAGCACTGTCTCTAAGTCATTCTTGGGCCCCTCATCATGTCAGAGGTTTTGCTGGTTGATGAGCAAAGAAGTCAGCGATAGGAGTGTGACACCCTTCCTGTTCCACGTGTGGCTCCTCTCTGCGGCTCACACACCAGCAAAACCTGTTACCATCTTCTGCAGGGCCTCTGAGCCACCTTCAGCAAACATTTCTCCTGTATGTCAGCTGCTCCTGTCCCCTGTGGCAGAGGAGGAGGAAAAAATGTGAGTGTGGAGGGGAAAGGGGAAGGGTGGTGCGGGGGGTACAAATGAGTCAGAAGCCTTCTTAGAAGAGGACAAGGTACACGAGGTCAGAGAGAAAAGGCCCAGAAATCTACCCATTCAGTCAATATTTATTGAGGATCTACCTTTTGCCAGACATTGTGGTCAGCTCTGGGAATATAATGGGGCAAAAACAATCCTGCTGTCAAGAATTTGTCTTTTTGTTTGTTTGTTTGTTTTTTGGCCAAGCCACATGACTTTCAGGATCTTAGTTCCCCAACCAGGGGCTGAACCCAGGTCTGGGCAGTGAAAGGTCTGAGTCCTAACTGCTGAACCACCAGGGGATTCCCAAGAATGTGTCTTCTAATTTAGAGGGGAGTAACAATTTTTGATGGGTGCACAGATCATCTGGGCATCTTGCTGTGATGAGGCTTCTGACTCAGTAGGTCTGAGTTGAGCCTGAGACCATGCATCTCTAACAAGCTCCAAGGTGATGCCCAGCCCGGACAGTTGGTTCATGGCCAACATGTTGAATGCCAAGGAGCAAGAGGAGAAGGCGAGTCCTGAAGGGGCTGAAAATCCTGGTGAGAGGAGGAGAGCCCAAATGGAGTCAGCAGCTAAATTGGACAGGAGAACAGTTTTGATTCAAAGGAGGGGAAAGCATTTGAGGAGTCATGGAAGCAGTAAGCAGAAATAGGTAAAAAGACAGAGAGTGAGAAGGCCAGAGATGATTCTGTACAAATCTTCCTTCCAGTCTTCCCTTCCCCTTCTCACTTCTTCTCCTGCCTCTGTGTCCAGTGAGCCCATCAGGGAGCCAGAACACATTGATGAGATGTGGGGTCCTGTGTCAGCTCTATAATCAGAAAAGTCTGTGCAATCAAGCGTGGGGTCAGTGGCTCTGTCACCTGAGCTCATTGCTGTTGACGAAGTGCATCACTGACACGGGGAAGGAGAGATCTCATCCATTTATGTCTGCGTCTGACCAGTCCTGTCTTCCTAGAGCCCTTTGCTCTTTCTCTCCCTTGCCTTCCAGGTGGACTTTCTCTGCATCTCTTGCTCTCATCAGCAAATTACACAGTTGTCACTAGAGAAGGAACAGCAGGCAGAAGGGGAAAAGGTCAAGGTTAACTGTGTCAGCAGTGAGGCACGTGGCAGCTCCAGAGGTTTCCAAAACAGCCTTCCCCTAAAGTAGAATACAGGAGGGCTGCCTTCTCTCTGCTCCTGAAATGACAGCTCTGAAGGCTGGTGGAGACGGTTTAGACGAGAGGCAGGGATTCTGCAAGGGCAGGAGGTGTCAGGTCTGTGACTGACCATGTGGTCATCGCAGGGTCTAGAAAGATCAGGGGGATTTTCATTTCTCTTGGGGGTCCTGGGCGTGTGACCCCACACAGAGGACACTCGAGGTTACTTCCTCCTCCTTCTTTTTAAAAATATTTATTTATTTATTTTTGACCGTGCTGGGTCTTCGCTGCTGCTCACGGGCTTTCACTAGCTGCGGCGAGCAGGGGCTGCTCTCTAGTTGCAGTGTGAGGGCTTCTCGTTGCGGTGGTTTCTCCTGTTTCAGAGCACGGGCTCTAGGCATTTGGGCTTCAGTAGTTGCAGCTTGAAGGCTCTAGAGCGAAGGCTCAGTAGTTGTGGCGTGTGGGTTTAGCTGCCCCGTGGCATGTGGGATCTTCTCGGATCAGGGATTGAGCTTGTGTCTCCTGTATTGGCAGGTGAATTCTTAACCGCTGGACCACCAGGGAAACCCTATTTCCTCCTTCTGATGCTGGATTTCTCCTACCTGCATTATTTGGGGGATGGTCAGGGATCCTTCACCAGCCACAGGACTGCCGAATCCTTGTTCCCTGGTCAGGACTTGAGTTCCCTGGTGTAGAACATGTTCCCTGGAGGGGCTTCAGTGGTTGGACACCTGGTCCTGAGCACGATCCTACTGTACGCTCTGCTCCAACTGCTGAGGTGGGGCCCCTGGTCCCAGCAGTGGCTCTCTGGGCTCAGGATCCAGATCACCACCGAGGACAGTACTCTTTAGTCCCTGCTACCGACCCCTGTCCTTCTCCTTAGGAACGCAGGGCAGGAGTCAACCTACAGATGCAGGATTCCCTCTGTCCATGAGCCAGACTCTGAGTCAGGAATCCTGGGGGCCACCGAGAAGCATGAGATTTCATCCTTACGTCAGCAACTCAGGAATATTCAGCCTGCCGGAAAAGACCAGTCAGACTCGCTAATAGACAAAATCCAACAAAATCCAATAGGCCACGAACCCTACACGGGGGTGAGCTGCCGTCAGCACTTGAGTGCCTGGGGGTGGAGCCAGCTCTGGCATGAAGGATGCAGATGACCCCTGGATCATAGTACTTCGCTTCTGTCAACGAGCTGTCGGTTTAAGGCCTTCAAGCCCCTTGACGTGTAGATGAAATTGCTTTGAAAAGGCTCCTAATTCCATGGATTATTAAAGTGAAAGATTTTGCCAAGATTCTGACTAATCTCTAAAGCAGTGGATAGATAGACTTTTGGCAAAGCGAAATCTATATCGTCCTCTCTTCCTTTGCCTCTTGGATTCTATTTTCCTTGAAGGACATCTCCGTCTCTCTCCATGTTAATGCCAATGTGAAACTTGGATCATTTTAAAGTCCTTTCCCTCCAGCTTAAAAAAAAAAAAATCACTCTTTCTAATTACTGTGCTTTGGGTGGGTTGTTCTACAGACCTTGGACAGTGTCACTGGGCAAAACAGACCTGCCATTTCTAGGCTCCCTTTTTCTCCCCCAACTTTCCCACTCCCCATCTCACCCCCTGTCTCTGAGGCCTCCTAGCCCCACTTCCATCCTCAGAGCAGCCTCCCCTTCCTTAGAGTCTGATGCCATTTAATTTCCAGGTATAAGAAGAAGGACCTCATTCCTCTCTGAAGAAGGAGATCTTCCTGACCCAGGGATTGAACCAGTACCTCCTGAATTGCAGGTGGATTCTCTACTGCTGAGCTACCAAGGAAGCCAGAGCACTGCTACTGTATCAGAAATTTATTGCATAGAATTGGCTTGTGCAATTCCATGGGGACTGGCCACTTGAGTGAGAAATCCACAGGGTGGGCTGTCTGGTGGGCAGGCCAGAACACTTAGACATGGGTTGGAGTTCTGGCCACAGATGGAATGTCTTCAACCAGGAAGTCCCAGGTCTGCTTTTCAGGCCTTTCAAATGATAGAATCAGGGCCACCCAGATCATCGAGGTGATCCTTCCTTGCTCAAAGTTAGCTGATTGTGGACTTCAATCTCATTTACAAAATGTCTTTGCAGCAACACACAGGCTAGTGTTTGAGTGAATAACGATATTGTTGTCTAGCCAAGTGTGACACATAAAACCAACTGTTATATCCACAAAACTGCAAATTCCTGAAGGCAGGGGCCATGATGCCATCTCTCACTCACAGGCCTGGCATCAAGCTGCCACCGGGCAGGCACTCAGTTACTACTTGTTCAATGAATGTATCAGTGGAGGTCAGATTACAGAGCCCCAGAGGACCCTTTGAAGTAGGTTGAGTTTTATCCTAAAGGCAGTGGGGAGTCATTGCAGGACCCAGAGCAGGAATGGACGGGATGTCAAAACCTTGAGGAGAGAGCTCCTCTCTGAGAAAGAGAGGAATGAACCCTGAGGCCTGTATCCCTCATGAGTGGATTGCTCCTGCTTGGGAGACATTTCTCTCCAGTTCTTTCTAAAGGGTAGAGACTCCCCAGGGAGTGTATTCCAGACAGGCTGCTAAATTTAGTCCTCTGTCTTTTTCCAAGAGCAAAACCAAACCATGATATTTTACCCTAAAATTACACCCGGAGTTTTGAGGAGAGTGAGTTCTCCTGTGCGGCCAAGGCAGAGCAGTCCCTCTTAAATGTGAACCTGGGAGCTCCTTTCTTGTGGCTACTTCTCTGGGGATGGGGGTAGTTAGGTCATTCCCATTGGGGGCTGGTTCATGACTGGGACAAGGCGGCCGACGGGCACACAGACCCCACGTACAGAGAGGAAGTGAGCACAGAGGCCAGACCCTCTGGAGTCCTTGCCCTCAAGTCTTCTCTCCAGATGAATCAGCTGTGCTACAGTAGACTTGAAGCAAGGGCCCCCTCACATCTTTCTTTTTTAAATAAATTATCTATTTATTTTTGGCTGTGCTATATCTTCGAAGCTGCGCGGGCTTTTCTCTCGTTGTAGCAAGTGGAGGCGACTCTTTGTTGCAGTGAGCGGACGTCTCACTGTGGTGGCTTCTCTTTTTGCAGAGCAGGGGCTCTGGGACATGGGGGCTTCAGTAGTTGCAGCTCCCGGGCTCTAGAACACAGGCTCAATCATTGTGGGGTATGCGCTTAGATGCTCAGTGGCATGTGGGATCTGCTCATACCAGGGCTCGAACCTGTGTCCCCCGCATTGGCAGGTGGATTCTTCACCACTGAGCTACCAGGGAAGCCCAGCTCTTCCCATCTTGATCAGAAAGCAAAGAACAAGATATCTAACTTATTGGTGTACCTCCAAGCCCCTGCACAACCTCCATGGCCTCAGAGCCTCAGGACAAGCCCATCAGAAAGTCCCTGGCTGCTGGTGGAGAGCCAGGGAGGCTGCGGGCAGAGTCGTGTCCTGCGTGCTGCACAGAGAACTCGCCTGGCCCAGGATGGAGCCAGACTGAAGGCCACCGGCAACCTTGATCACAGACAAGTGTATTTATTTCTTCTTTCAAAGCTCTGATGAGTGAGCTCTCACCTAGAAACATCATTTTGGCTTTTTTTAAGCCCAGGACTACCCCAAACTAGGCAAATTCAGTTCCAATTAGATCAACCAGGATTTACTACACCCCTTTCATGCCTTTCCTTGTGCATACAATGATGAGTGGGCCAGATATGGTCTGCTGTCCTCAAGGAACACTGAAGAGTTGGAAAGACAGATAATACAGACCATGATGATAGAGAATGGTCCAGGCAAGGCTAAAGATGGGCCCAGGCTGCCAGGAGGCAGGCACGGAATCCACTATGGCTGGAACAGACTTTCTAGAGGTGGACTGAGTGTTGGAGGGAGAGGAAGAGTTTCCCGGTGAGGAAGAGGATGGAGTGAAGCAGAGGACAGAAAGGCATTCAAGGCAAGGGGACTAGAAATATGCAAAGTCACAGAGCTGCAAACAGCCTGGGATGAGGCAGAAAATGAGACTAGACTGATGTTGCTGGAAGGTAAAGTGTGAGCCCACATGCAAGCGTCCTGGCCTTTATCTGGGGAAGGGAGTGTCATGGTCAGACTTTGCTCACGGATACTTCTGTCTACAATGTGGACGAGTGGAAAATGGTTTAGAAGTAAGTAACACAAGAAGCAGTGAGGACTAACTCCGTTGTGTAGGTGAAAGCCGATGTGTCCTTGACCTTAGAGAAGAGAGGGCCGATTAAACAAACATTTGAGAGAAATTATCAAGCCTTAAAGATTTGGACACCATTTTGAAATATTTGATGTTTGAAATTCTTTCTTCTATCTAGCCTAAATCCTCCCCAATGTGACGTAAGCATGTTCTCTAGCATGGATATTTAATCTTCCCAGTGAGTGCTACCTCTTCACAGTTTCAGGGAAGTCTAGAGCTGAGACCCTCAATGTAACCTCCTTTCTACTCTGTTGAATCTGATGCTTGTCTCTGATTCACTAGAATGTGTCAAATATAGCTGGTGTGGGAAACCCTGGCTTAGTGCCTCTAAGAGCCCCTGAACCCTCTCCCAATTCTCTCATCCCACGCTTGGCTTCTCAGCAGAGCTCTTTGCAGTGTCAGATGAGCGTGCCTGCAGCGTCCCTTCAGAGTGAGGAGGGAGCAGGATTCCATCAGGTCGATTAGCTGCCTAAATTAGGGTGCTGAAGCCCCAGTTAGCACTTGTGTGCACGCTCAGTTGCTTCAGTCGTGTCCTACTCTTTGCAACCCTATAGACTATAGCTGGCCAGGCTCCTCTGTCCATGGAATTTTCCAGGTAAGAATATTGGAGTGGGTTGCCACTTCCTCCTTCAGGGATTCTTCCCTGCCCAGGGACTGAACCCCGTCTCTCACATCTCCTGCCTTGGCAGGCAGGTTCTTTACCACTAGTGCCACCTATTAGCATGTCTGCCAAAATCCCCATGTGCCATGCAGGTCAAAGCCTTATCCTTGGTCAGCATCTTTTGCTCATGTGTTGGGGAACTGATAATACTCTTGCTGCATGATTCTCACTGGAATTTGATGGATCCAGAATGTGCCTATAGAAGGCTAGTGTTCAGGTAGGGCAACCCACATGGTGTGGGCTGCTGGGACAATGGGCTTGATTGGACAGTTTCAATGTCATCTTCTGAACCCCTGCCCCCCTCTCTGTCCCTCTCTTGCTTGGGAGTCTCTGGAGCTGAAGGTGGGAGGTATCCAATAAAGCACCTGGACCCTCTGAGATGCCCTCATCACCAGATATGTGAAGGAGGCCGAGACCACAGTGTTCAGAGCTCACTCCTCTCCACCAGGAAGGTGCCTCCCCTCTCCCCGCAGCCCCCATCCCCAAGAAGCGGAGGGCTGATGCTTACAGAGCTGCTCCCATCTGGTGCTAATTAAAGCCCTGGGCTAGTAAAGTATCTGTTCATCTTCCTGGGAGGCAAACAGTGAGATATAAAGGTAAAGCTTTATGGAGGGGGCTGAGAGCTAAGCAGGCAGCCCTGGGCTACTTAATGCAGTGCCTCACAGCCAAACAGTAAGGAAATTGGGCTTCTGAGAATTTCCTGAGAAACTGAAAGCTTCTTTTTAAATAGCAAGGAGACATTCTGACAGTGGGGCGGAGACTTCTCAGATGCCATGCCTTTTTTAGGGGCATTGAGTCTCACTTCTGAAGGACCCACCCACCTCTGCATCTAGAGTTGGGGACCCTCTTTATGGGGAGCCTCGTATGGTCTTTAACTCCAGATGCTCAGCATCCCTTTGCGCACATGAAGGTGAAGGGGGTGTATTTCAGCAGGAACGAGAGGAATGCTGAGGGAACATCACAGGATACGCTTTCCTTACTCTAGAGGAGCTTTCATTGTTGTTTAGTCGCTAAGTCATGTCTGACTCTTTGTGACCTCATGGACTATAGCCCGCTGGCTCCTCTGTCCATGGGATTTTTCAGGCAAGAATACTGGAGTGGGTTGCCATTCCCTTCTCCAGGGGATCTTCTTGAGCCAGGGATTGAACCCAGGTCTCCTGAACTGTAGGCGGACTCTCGCGTCTGAGCTACCATGGAAGCCTGAGGAGTGTTAGAGGACTTCTAAGGATAATCTCTTTATTTCCCGTGCAGCTGTTCTCAATCATCTTTCCACTCTAGAGTATGGTGGTGATATTGAGATGTGGGAGGTAACCCTCTGGCACTGGGAAAAGAAGGATCAGAGGAGTGGGCGTGAGAGGTGGAAATGAAGACATCAGCCTGAGCTCTGCTTAACTGGACATCTGAATGCCCACCAGAGGTCATCACCACCACCGAGTCCCACCACAGTGCAATAAAAATGACCTCCAAGCACTTTCTCCATCTCTTGTTGCATCTTTTTGTCTCATTCAAGACTCAAAATCCTGATGGAAAATACATGATAGGCTGAGTTTAAGTTAATGTCTGTGCAGGTAGTCTACAACCAAGGACTCAGCCCCTTGGCTTTCCTTGGGAGGTGGCCAGTGAAAAGGGAACTTAAACATTATCCTCTGTTATGATTTCACAAGATAAGGAAAAGGAAAGTCCACCTACGTCATTTGGGACATGCAGCAGAAAACACTAGCTAATCAACAAAATTCTTTCCTTTTATTCCTGGGCAGAATTGGACTGTGTTTTCCAGCCTCCTTTGCAGTTGGGTGCAGCCATGTGACTGAGTTCTAACCAGTGAATATGAGGGGGGAGTGATGCTATTCTGCATTTATCACTTCCAGGCATGTGCTTCTTCCTTTCCCATCTGGTGGCCACAGTGAAGGTCACCCAATGTCATCTTGAGAGCCATACATTAGAGACAGCAGATCATAAGAGGAAAGGAGCTTAGATCTCTGAATTACCTTCTGGAGGAGAGGTGCCTATAATGACTGTTAGGTGGAAAAGAAGCATGTTCATTATGTTAAGTCATTGAAGTTTTGAGGTTTCACTGTTGTAGCTGATATTACTTTAAATGAACGTAGGGTGCTATTAGGAAGAAAGATGGAAGTCAGACAGTTAAAACAATTTATGCATCTCCACCTGGAAGAGAAGCAAGGTCTATAAGTGTGGTTGATTGACTGATAAGTCTATCAGTCTATAAATCTGATTGATATCAATCAGACTGTAGAAGGCCTTGAAGGCCTAGATATTCAATGATAAGCCTAAGAATTTCATGTGAAGAGTTGACTCATTGGAAAAAGACTCTGATGCTGGGAGGGATTGGGGGCAGGAGGAGAAGGGGACGACAGAGGATGAGATGGCTGGATGGCATTACCGACTCGATGGACGTGAGTTTGAGTGAACTCCGGGAGTTGGTGATGGACAGGGAGGCCTGGTGTGCTGCGATTCATGGGGTCACAAAGAGTCGGACACGACTGAGTGACTTAACTGAACTGAACTGAACTTGGGCATCATAACACCAATTGTCAGAGTGAAGCAGTGCTCTCTGAAAATAAGGTGGCCTCCTGTAGAATGGTTGAGACAGCTTTGATTTTAAAAACATATATATGTATATGTATATTTAAAAGACGTGCTTATTTATTTATTTTTGGCTGTTCTGGGTCTTCACTGCTGTGCATGGGCTTTCTCTAGTTGTGGTGAGTGGGGCTACTGTCTCGTTGCAAAGCACAGTCTTCTCACAGCAGTGGCTTCTCTCTTTACGGAGCACAAACTCTAGGTGCAAGGGCTTCAGTACTTGCAGTGTGCAGGCTCTAGACACTGGCTCTGGGTCAGTAGTTGTGGCACATGGGGTTAGTGCAAGGCATATGGGATGTCCCAGGACCAGGGATCAAACCTATGCCCCCTGCATTAGCAAGCGGATTCTTAACCATTGGACCACCAGGGAAGCCCAGACAGCTTTTATTAACCCTCCAAGAGGTGCCTGTCTTAGGCAAGCAAGAATATCAGCAATTCATTCATTTGATTTGACAACTTGGGGTTGACCCCAAGAGGGTGAAAAGGGGCCACTGGTCAGGGCCATCAAGGCGATGCTTTAGAATGTGCCAGCTCCTCAATGGCCTAGGATTCCCTATGCATATTATTTTTGCTTCTTTGATCACAGTTACAGAAAGAGGACTGGACTGGGAGTCAGGGAAACTGGGGTCAAGTCCTTGTTCTGTCACAGTGATTGTATGGCTGGAGGGAGTGTTTTCACATCTCTGAGCTGTAACATGAAGGTGCTGGGCCAGATGGATGCTCAGTGATTTTTTCCTTCCCATTCTATCATTCTGCCAAGATGGATTTCTAAACATAATGCAGAACTCTGTCCCAGGGAGGTAAATACGCAGGCACCTGGTTCTGTGCAGTACCTCCTTGGATGCCGATGCAATGATCCATGCTGCCCCAGAACTTGGGTCCCCAAACCTTCCATTTGGCGGCATTTCTGAGCTTTCCCCCTGGGCACCTGAGGAATTGCAGAAGAGGGAGGCAACTTTGTCTTAGAAGAGCTTGAATTGGATGTGAATCTCTTGACGCCTAATTGTGCCTTAATGGGTTAGGAAATGGATTGGTATTTATGAATATGCCAATTTAGGGGGTGGGGGATAATGATGTAAATAAATTCCACAAGGAAAAACCAAACCTTCTGGGTCTAATCAAGTCTGCAGGTGGCTGAGGTTTTGATTGCTGAGTTTTTTGTGCTCTAAGGCATCCTTACTGCAACTGAGCCTGTGCTTTCAGGAACGGGCACGGAGGGATGGGAGAGAGCCGAGAGGCCTCTGCTGTTGAGTTAGGATGGGTACAGGAGCTGAGAAGGAATCGGAAAGTCTCCCACTTTAATGCCATCCACCTTCCCAGGTCACCACCCCTCACATCTCCCGAGACACAAGGGGCTGAAGTGGTCCTGGGAGGCCCATCCTGGGACTGTGCCAGCCTGAAGCAAAGAAACTGCTGTTCTCTCAAGAGTCTTTGCCTTTTGCATCTCCCCCCCTCCCAGCCAGTAGCAGTTTGTTCTCTCGGGGCTTCTCCCCTCAGCATTGTCTTATTGTGTTTATCCTCAGGCACTGTTGGGGTGTCTCTTCTGGCTTCTTTGTCAGTTTTAGGGTTATTCTGCCACAGGAGATTTTGCTGTGGGATTAAAGGCTAAGAATGTGTGAATCTTGGTCAGGCAGGAAGCAACCCAAGTCTAGGCTTTAAAATAATTTTCTGATTTTAGAAGTATATGTGTGTGTGTATGTACTGGGAAGCAGGGGCGTGAGAAGAGCAGTGGCAGCCGGGAGAAGCAGAGGTCAGGGAAGTGTATTCTTTCTCTAGGGCTACTGTGATAAAGTACCACAAGCTGGGTACAATAGACATGTATTCTCTCACAGTGCTGGAGGCTGGACATCCAAAATGAAGGGCTTGGCAGGGAGCGCTTTCTCTGAAGGCTGTAGGGGAGGATCCTTCTAGTCCCTTGGTGGTTGCCAGCATTCCCTGGTGTTCTTGGCTTGCAGACATGTCACACCAATCTCTGCCCCCATCTTCACATGCTGTGATGGGCCTATGTTTAATTTTCCCTCTTTTTATAAGGACTCTGCTGCTGCTGCTAAGTTGCTTCAGTCGTGTCCGACTCTGTGAGACCCCATGGACTGCAGCCTACCAGGCTCCTCCGTCCATGGGATTTTCCAGGCAACAGTACTGGAGTGGGTTGCCATTGCCTTCTCCGATAAGGACTCTAGTCATTAGATTAGAGACCACCCACACTAATCCTGTAATTTCCAATCATCTTAACTTGGTTATATCTGCAAAGATCCTACTTCCAAAAAAGGCCACTTTCACAGGTAGCAAGGGTCAGGATTGAAATATATATGGGGATGGGGATACAATTCAATCCACATTCACTTAAGTAAGAAGGTGCCTACTTAAGTAGGGTTCTCACCAGTTAAATCCTTTGAATAAGGTGGAACCTAACCGGCTGATCTTTTATTTCACATAGGTGTTAATAGCAAACAATTTCCTGGTGACAGCTCTTCATATCTCTTTCCTCAAGGAGTCATTCAAAATGAACAGGAACTAGAAAAGTCAGAGAGGAAGCTACTCTCCTGGTTGTTGTTGTTTGCTGAAGAAAATTCTCATGAGTAAGAACTGAAAGGTGAGTGGCTGGTTCTTCTATATGTCCATTTTTTCCTTCATTCTCTCTGGTGTTCCATGGCTTACTTTTGGTCATGACATTTACTCAAAAAGAATCTGGTCCCTGAAGACAAGAGCCAAGTCTCAAATTACCTGCATTTCTGAAGCACATACATAACCTAGAGCTAGATAGACACAGAGTGGATTCTCCATGCCTGTGAAAGGATAGATTAATTTTCAATTCTTTCCACTCCTGTTCCCATTGTGTCTATGGAGTCATTCTCTTCTCTCTGCCTGAAGGATAAAGGTTCTGGAGTCTTCAAGCCACATCTAGGGCCTTCCTGTGCATGACCCCTGGGTCAAGGGGAGCTATGGGAGGGGATGGTTTGAATCTGGTCCCATTATTAATATGATGCTGCACTCCTCAAATGCCTCAGAAAGTATATATTTGAGGCAAAAAATAAATTTTACTTGACATATTTGAATTTGTAGCCTCAGGGTTTTTTTTTTTTTCTTTTTTCTAAAAATTTTTATTGGCATATAGTTTATTTACAATGTCATTTTAGTTTCTGCTGTACAGCAAAGTGAATCAGTTATACATATACATATATCCACTCTTTTTGATACTCTTTCCCCATATAGGGTCATTACAGAGTAGTGAGTAAAGTTGCCTGTTCTTCAGATCTCCTGATGGCCCATCATTCATGTTGTGCTCGGTCTCTGATAGGCTGGGATCTGTGACCCTTTGCTGCAGTGCTTACACCTGGACAAACCTCTCATCTCGCAACAAAATACAAAGAAACTATATGGGGACTAAAAATAACTGCAAGCATGTGCACTTGGGGCATATTCTGGACAAAAAGATACAAAAAGAGTATAAAAACCCCACCTGATTGCTACTTCTGAAGAGCCAGGGGCAAAAAACTGAGTGTAGGGAGCAAAAAAGTGTACTGTTCATGCCCCCTGCCCTAAACACCACAAAAGGAGTGGGCAAGACACCTAAGCCACTCCTCCAGCCCTGTCCTTGAACCCTCCCCTACCCTCATCCCATATAAGAAAGCAGCTTGGCCCACCTCAAGAGGAGCAAGGAGACCTGTTACTCGTTTTCACTCTCTCCTGCTGTAGCAGAAAGTGGAAGTCGCTCAGTCACGTCCGACTCTGCGACCCCATGGACTATACAGTGGAATTCTCCAGGCCAGAATACTGGAGTGGGTAACATTTCCAGGGGATCTTCCCAACCCAGGGATCGAACCCAGGTCTCCCACATTGCAGGCAGATTCTTTACCAGCTGAGCCACAAGGGAAGCCCAAGAATACTGGAGTGGGTAGCCTATCCCTTCTCCAGGGGATCTTCCAGACCCAGGAATTGAACCGAGGTCTCCTCCATTGCAGGCACATTCTTTAGCATGTGAGCTATCAGGGAAGCTGTAGCACAGACCCCAATAAAGCCTTGCCTGAATTTCTTGTCTGGCCTCTAGTCAATTTCTATTGACTGGGGAAGGCCAAGAACCCTGGGTGGTTATCAGAATCCTCATCAGTCCTCAGTGAGTTCCAGGCAAGGACATCCCAGAAGAGGTTTGCTTTCATCCAAGGACCTGGTGTGGCCTTGAGATCATAAACCGAAGTGGGGTGGGGACTTGTAGGATATTGGAGCTTCCTCATGGGGAAAAAAGTAAATAGATAGAATCTGATACAGCCAATTTTATTCTGCTTTGGGAATGGTTTTGACAAAGCTAGCAGGCTACCTGCACTGTAACCTTTATCTTATCCCATACCATTTGGGGCATTTCTGATTTTATCAAAGCCGAGGCTGTTGTTCTTAAACAATTTCCCAAAGCAAGGAGATACATTCAGAGTAAACACATTCAGAAAGCTGTAGCAAACACATTTAGAATTCCTGGAAAAGCTGAGTGAGGAGAAGAAAAGGGAGCCACAGGGTTTCTTTTTTTGCCCTTTGCTTGGTCTTTGTTAGACCTGCCGTGTGACTCTGTCCCATTTGCTTTAGGCCCTGCCATTATGCTTTACTTTCGTTCCCACAAAAATACATTTGAGGCAAAAATTAAGTTTTAATTGGCATATTTGAATTTGTAGCCTTAGGTTTCTTTATTATTTTCTAAAAAAATTTTTATTGGTGTATAGTTGATTCATAAATTTAGTGTTAGTTTCTGCGGCGCAGCAAAGTGAATCAGTTTTGTATATATATACACACACACACTCTCTTTCATATTCTTTTCCCATATAGGTCATTACTAAGTATTTACTAGTGTTCCCTGTGCTATACACTATGTCTTTTTCAGTTATCTATTTTGCAATTTAAAAATTAATTTATCAATTAAAAATTGGGGTATACTTGCTTTACACTGTTGCGTGAGTTTCTGCTGTACAACAAAGTGAATCAGCCATAGTATACATACATCCCCTCCCTGTTGGACCTCCCTCCCCCGCCTCCATCCCAGCCCTCTAGGTCATCACAGAGCCCCAAACTGAGCTCCCTGTGCTATACAGCACTTTCCCACTAGCTAGCTATTTTACACATGGTAGTGTATGTACGTCAACCCTAATCTCTCAATTCATACCCTTCCCTCTCCTTCCCCAACTGTTTCCACAAGCCCATCCTCTATGTCTGCATCTGTGTTTGCAGCCTCTGTTTTATCTGAGTTTGGGCTGGTACTCAGGCCTGTTGGGATGTCCAGTAAAGCCGAGCCCTGAGGGCCCCGAGGCAGGAAGCCTGGGGACTGACACTGAGCAGAGAAAGAATGCAGACACCTGCACTAGGTTCAAGCACGGTGATCCGTCCCCAGAAAGGAGAGGCCACTTGAAAAATAGCAGTGTTCTTCCACTCAGATCACATCATTCGGCCCCCATGGTCTCACACCTGCAACTCAGGGGGATGAGGCTGCCAAGCCAGCACTGCAAACACCCAGAGTTATTTCTAGATCCTCCAAGTGGCACGAAGAGCCCAGCCTGATACTAGCCTCGGGGCTGGTGACGGCTGCTTTGGCAGAAGCTTTGCTGGCAAAGTTGGAGGCCTGCAGCGAGGTGCTGGCTCTGTAGAAAGCACCGCTAGTGACAGCGGTCATGACCTTGGCATTGTGGCTTGGCTGGAGCAGCCCTGCCTGTCAGGGTCAGTAGTGCAGAAGAGGGTGGGTCCAGTGTCGGTAGCGGCTCTTTGGCTCTCTAGTCCCAGACTGACAGATGCATCCCTCAGGATGCCAGGCATCACAGGGTGACAGAGTGGGCATCAGTGACACTGCTGGCATTTCGGGGCAACTAGAGACACCACGTCAATGAGCCAAATGTGAAGCCTAGGGAAATGGCATTGGTACATACAGCTAAGATGTTTTCTCTGAATCCGTGAGACACCATCTGGTGATGCTTGGATGGAGGATAAAGGGAACCAGAATTCCCATGAATGGAGGGGTGGAAGGGAGTGGGGTGAAGAGAGCCCTGTTTATGCCTGTGGCTGCTGTGTTACCTGTGAAGGCTGGTATACTCTGCAGAGCTGGAGCATTTCAGCACTCAGTTTGAGTGGACAGAGACAGGTTTCAACCAAACCAGATGCCAAGAATTTCAAATAAATTTTTTTTTTTCAAATTTATTGGGCTGTGCCAGGTCTTCGCTGTGGCATGTGGGATATTTTTTAGTTGTGGCATATGAGATCTAGTTTCCTGACCAGGGATCGAACCCAGGCCGCCTGCCCTGGGAGCCCACAGTATTAGCCACTGGATCACCAGGGAAGTCCCAGAGATGCCTTTTAAAAAGGCCAAATACTTCTGAAAATATAAAGAAGGTGCAGGCTGTATATCCTTATTAAGAGGACAAGGAGCTGTGGGGCCCTTGCAAAGATAATAATGTCCTAGAAGAAGGGCTGAGCATGTCCCCTCAATTCCCAACTGGTGGCCTTATCAGAAAACAGGGAAGTTGCTTTCTCTTCACCCCAAGTCCTTGCTCTTCTCTTAACAAATTCCTTTCCTTTCACTTTCAAGGCCAAAATAGTATTGATATGATTTCCCCCCACAACTCAATTTTGTTCCACTCAGTTCGTTTGACAAATATTTATTGAGTGAAGCAGTCTTGGGGATGCAGAAGATACACGTAGGAGCCAGACACTATTCTTGTTCCCAAGAGGTTTATAATATCTATGGGGATGGAGGTGGAATAAGACGAGTGCATTCATGTCAACCACACACACGCACACACACGGATCATTTCCCTCTCAAATGGGCTTCCCTGGTGGCTGAGACGGTAGAGGATCCACCTGTAACTTGAGTTCAATCCCTGGGTCAGGAAGATCCCCTGGAGGAGGGCATGGCAACCCACTCCAGTATTCTTGCCTGGAGAATACCGTGGACAGAGGGGGACCTGGTGCACTACAGTCCATGGGGGTGCAAAGAGTTGGACTTGACTGAAATGCCTTAGTACACACATACACCCATGAGAAACGTACACATAGTAATGCTCAGAGCCCCTATGTTCTCTCAGTTAAGAGTGGCAAGCTCCTGGCTTGGGGCTCTGCCTGAATTACATACGCAGTGCTCTCTTCACTTGTTTGGAGCCCTGAGCCTCTTACAACATAAGCAATTTATAAGACAAAAAATAGTTAGTGACAGATTTGGAATGTGAGCTCTTTGGAGGAGAAGACTTAAAAATCTAGCTTCAGGTTGCATATTTCGTCCACTCTCCAAGCCTCAGAACTGAGCAGACACCTGGCTTCCAGCATGTTTGAGAAATGGGTGATCCAATTGTTAGACATAGGGACTTGGGGTGGGAGGGAAACAAAAATAATTTTTTTTTCATTTTTTATAACTGTCATTTCTACTTCCATTCCCAAGGGGAGTGTCGGGAGTGTCACACTCGTGTCCCCCATCGTGGGATACTGTGGCCCTGAGACAGCCCTTCCCCAAGGCACAGAGTCCCAGAGCTGGAGAAACAGAGGACGCAGTCCATCATCCTGAAGGCTCGGGGGTCCCTGTCAGCTGATCTGCCAGGAGAGCTGACACCCCCAGCCACGCTTGCTAAGGAAGCCAGTGCTGTTTCCACCCCCATCCCGCAGCCCAGCTCTGTTCAAACACCTTGTTTTCTCTCCTGGGCCCTTTTTGTACATTCTGTTTAACCTGCTCTTTCTCTGTCCCACCTGTTGACTGGCATGTTCTTTCTGCCCTGGATTTCTCACTCTACCGCCCACCCCTTTGCTTGCCTGTACTTTCTATCTACTCAGTTGCTCTTGATACCAGATAATTTGGTTTTTGATGGTAGGGCATAAGATGGATTTTAAAGATATCTTTTCACTGCTTTCTAGATTGCAGTCAAACCCTCTTAATACCACTGTTGTTTAAGGGCAATATCCCTTTCCGCCTGGCCTATGGGAACCTTGGGCCCTGACACTTCCCCACTTGTCCTCTGGGGGGCGCCCTTGGGGCTGCCTGCCCCCGAGTCACTTCAGGTATTTCATCCAGAGCGCTAGGCTGCTGCCTGCTCACCTCCATGGCACGGGAAATAAGCACTGCCTCCCGCTGATGGTTTGCTCCTTCCTCAAGCTGAATTTTCTTTCCTCTTCTTATTATTAAGCTTAAGAAGAGATATGCTGGATGACTCAGGAGAATTAAAAAAAAGGTTCATGGAACCTCTTCTGGGCTTTGGTCCAGCTCCCCTTTGGAACAAAGAAAGTATATGTGTGTGGGTGGTTGGGGGTGGGGGTGGTGGGGATGTGGTGAGGGAAGGAGCCTTCTGCTTGTCATTGGATGAAGTCACTTGATAAACTGAGCTGTGGTCAGACTCCATGATATGAAAACCCAGAACAAAGTATTGCTAATTAAATATGATTTTGTTCTGAGCTGTGTTTCAGCCTCTCTATCCATCAGTATTTTGATCTATGAAATGGGGATACTGGTGCCTAATGAGGTTGTTATGAAGAATGAATGAGAATATATATGTATATACACGTATATATGTATACGTATATATATATATATGTATGTATATGTACGCTGTGCTTAGTCACTCAGTCATGTCTGACTCTTTGAGACCCTATGGACTGTAGCCCACCAGCTCCTCTGTCCACGGGGATTCTCCAGGCAAGAATACTGGAGTGGGTTGCCATGCCCTCCTCCAGGGGATATTTCTGACCCTGGGATCAAACCCAGGTCTCCCTCATTGCAGGCAGATTCTTCACCAGCTGAGCTACCAGGAAAGCCCATGTATATGAATACACATATATAGATATATACTTTTTTGGACTTTTTCTCTCTACATATATACATGAAAAACAGTATCTGGTAAATGCTAAACAAAAGCATTTATCATCCTGACTCTGATTGCATAGGAAATATGGCCATAGAGACATAGGTCCTCAGGTTCCGTAACTTATTTTTTGTGTGAATATAGCCTATTATTATTTGGAGAAGGCAATGGCACCCCACTCCAGTACTCTTGCCTGGAAAATCCCATGGACGGAGGAGCCTGGTAGGCTGCAGTCCATGGGGTCGCTGAGAGTCAGACATGACTGAGCGACTTCACTTTCACTTTTCACTTTCATGTATTGGAGGAGGAAATGGCAATCCACTCCAGTGTTCTTGCCTGGAGAATCCCAGGGACGGGGGAGCCTGGTGGGCTGCTGTCTATGGGGTCACACAGAGTCGGACACGACTGAAATGACTTAGCATAGCATAGCTCATTATTTAATACTATTTTGCTATCATTTATTATCTGTATTAAACTTGTATTTTTACCACATTATTCCTTATTATCAGTTAGGTTGTATCTCAGCCCACACACTCTTCCCAGGAAGTGGGGTGGAAGACGGCTGCCCGCATTCTTCCCAGGGTCACATGTGACGTCTATGTGTGTGCAACAAAGTGAGGGTCTGGACAGATGCAGGTAGTACGGCTCCCAGCAGGCGTGTGGGGGACACACATTGGCTGTGTGGATGTAGCACGTTCCCACACCAGGCCTCCCGTCTGCCCCATGCCCCTCTGTCCTGGCAGTGGCACTCCTTCAGGACCCATCAGGGCCAGGAACCTATGAGAACTGGTCACTACTGCCATCAACACCAGTGCTCTCCTATGGGAAGTGAGGAGAGACATCGGCATCAGCAATGTTCATTTAGTTGCGTCACGTTGGGTAAGTCTTCTAACTACTCTCTAGTCGGTGGGGTTGAACCAGGTGACACGTGGGCTCTGCCAGCTCAAATATTCTGTGACTCTGAGGTTCCAAAGAGCACAAACAGATTCAAAGGTCAGATGCTGAATCTGGAGACTAGTCCTTAATAATGACCCGGAGGCTATAAGCCAGGATGAAGCCCCCTGGCTGCATGAGAAGATGCACGTGGAAACTGGGGCAAGCATGTCCTCTGAGGGCTGGATGGATAGCCTGGTGTTCAGCCAGAGCCCTTGCCAGGCAGTGGACCACAAGGACCACAAAAGGGTTAATGATGACCGTCCACGGAATACAGTGACTTAGTCTCGCTGGGATATGGGGGAATGGTGTTAGATTTCCCTGAGAGATTCCTGGCCAAGGAGAGGACATGATATGACCAGATGTGTCAGGATGGCTGTGTCACTTCCCTTCTTGTCACTTCTCCCATCTGTAAAATGGAACAATGACTGGTTGGAAAGATCAGTCCTGAGGCTCTTTCCAGCTCTGACAACCTACAAGTTCATTATTTCCTTTCTTCTAGATACCTCTGGCTGGCAGCCCAGACTAAAGCTGGTCTCTGTGTAGAATTTTTTTTTTACCTACTTTCTTAACCAGCCTTTTCATTCATCTTCATTCTCTGCTACAGGATAAATGCATGCTTTTAACTACTTAGAAAACTCTTTTCCTCCATTTTTATTCTTAAGCATTTAAATAAATGAAATCTAGTATGCAAAGTGCTTAACACAATGCCTTAGTTCATAACAATGTATTCATATGTATGTACATATATAGATTCTCCTAATACATGTCTTCCTCTTTTTCCTCTAACCTAAATATCTGTGTCATTTAAAATATTTTTTATTTTTTAAAACTCAGTCTATTTAGCTTGTTCCTTGCAATCAAAAGGTCTCTTTTGAAAGCAGCTTCTACATCTACGTTCACAGCACGGTGGGTCCCAGTTGCTTCCAGGTGCCCAGGACTGGGTCCAATCCTGACAAAGGCAAGGCCCTGTCTTCAGATCTGACAAAGTTTCCAAAAGCACATGCTTTCTGGAGACGTAGCCCTGGCTCAGTTTAGGTGAAATGGGTGAAGTAGGGATGCTGATACAGGAAGGAGTGGCCTGCCTGTGAGGCCAGAGAAACTCAGAATCTGACTTTGAGCTGTTGAGTGAATGCTTTCCAATAAGATTAGTCCAAGTGAGAAAATATAACTCCATCTTGGGTGGGGCTTAAGCTAGCTTCTCTGATTCTGCTGCTGCTGCTGCTGCTAAGTCGCTTCAGTTGTGTCTGACTCTGTGCGACCCCATAGACGGCAGCCTACCAGGCTCCCCTGTCCCTGGGATTCTACCCTCAAATGTGCAAAATAAAAAAATAACCCCCTCCCCAAAGATCTGGACTTCAGTTCACCCATATGAACAATGAGAAAAGCAAGATACCATTATAGACTATTTCTGAGGCCCTTCTGGAGAAAGGAATAGCAAACCACTTCAGTATTCTTGCCTTGAGAACCCCATGAACAGTATGAAAAGGCAGAAAGATAGAACACTGAAAGTTGAACTTCCCAGGTTGGTAGGTGCCCAGTATGCTACTGGAGATCAGTGGAGAAATAACTCCAGAAAGAATGAAGAGACAGAACCGAAGCAAAAACAACACCCAGCTGTGGATGTGACTGGTGATGGAAGTAAAGTCCGATGCTATAAAGAGCAATATTGTATAGGGACCTGGAATGTTAGGTCCATGAATCAAGGCAAATTGGAAGTGGTCAAACAGGAGACAGCAAGAGTGAATGTCAACATTTTAGGAATCAGTGAACTACTAGGGGCAAGAATCCCTTAGAAGAAATGGAGTAGCCATCACAGTCAACAAAGTTGACTCTGAGGTTCCAAAGAGGTTCACATATTGTGAAGCATATTGAAAAGCAGAGACATTACTTTACCAACAAAGGTCCGTCTAGTCAAGGCTATGGTTTTTCCACTAGTCATGAAAGGATGTGAGATTTGGACCATAAACAAAGTTGAGAGTCGAGGAATTGATGCTTTTGAACCGTGGTGTTGGAGAAGACTCTTCAGAGTTCCTTGGACTGCAAGGAGATTCAACCAATCCATCCTAAAGGAAATCAGTCCTGAATATGCATTGGAAGGAATGATGCTGAAGCTAAAACTCCAATACTTTGGCCACCTGATGGGAAGAACTGACTCACTGGAAAAGACCCGGATGCTGGGAAGGATTGAAGGCAGGAGGAGAGGGGGATGACAGAGGATGAGATGGTTGGATGGCATCACTGACTCAAGGGATGTGAGTTTGAGTAGGCTCCAGGAGTTGGTGATGAACAGGGAAGCCTGGTGTGCTGCAGTTAATGGGGTTGCAAAGAGTCGAGCCCAACTGAGTGACTGAATTGAACTAAGGGCCTTTCCTCCCTAAATGCTCAGACCCTTCTCTGCAGCCTCACTTTCAATCCTCAGAACACATTCTAAGGGGTGCAGAGCCCAGAGGAAAGATTATTGTTCTCATTTTTTGGAAGAGGAAATGTAGACTCAAGAAGCTATAAACAGATGGTGAAGGGGAAGGCGACTTGCCTTGGGGAGAATGGCAGGTCCCTGGGTGGACCAAGATCAGAAGTCATGCCCCGTGAGCCACCTGTGTGTGACCTACAAGGGTCTTACAGACTGACTCCTGGAAGGGGTAGAAAGACTATGAAATAAACCAGCCTGGACACAACCAGCCTGACCCCCTTCTTCAGAAACCCCACAAAGAGAGCACACTGCCTTTGTGTTTCTTCTCACCATGGCAGCTTTTCTGCATATTAACATAAGCATCTAGAAAACGCCATGGCAGGGCAGACCCAGGGAGGGATGAGGGGGGAAAGAGTCCACCACCCCTAAGACAAGGACCTTCTCCGTCCTCCCCATCTGTATCTTGGAATCTTCTCATACTCTGGCCACTTGGAGAGAGGAAGTCAAAGAAAGCAGAGTGGGGGAGAAGGTGGGGGAACACTGAATGAACAGAACTGGAAATAGCCCAAGGTGGGGGGCGGGGGCAGGGGCCTGCTCCCTAAAGCAGAACGAAGAGGACAAGAGCCACTGAAAGGAGAGGTCAAAACCGATCAGCAGAGAAGAGGATGGCTCTTTACTTAAGAGTGACTGATAGATAAGAAAAATGAAAAGAAATATGGACAATGAATATGAAAGACCCTACAGAAAAACCAGGCAGGAAGTCGAAGCACCAATGGGTGCTGGTGATACCTTTCCGAAAATTGGAAAATGTCCTATTGGCCAGTCTGGTGCCTCTGGCAAAATCTGTTCCGTATTTGTGGCACTTGAACTAAACTAGTGGCTGACTCTTGCTTTAAAGGGTAATAACTTCTAAGGCTCATCCAGACTGTTTCTGCCAGAGGGGCTTCCGAGACAGATGCCCTGTGGCTGAGGGATTAGCAGAAGTCCTAGCATGCCAGCCTCTGGGAGGGGCAAAAGCGGGGGGAAAGAAGGGTTGGAAGTCGGGAGATCAGATCAAAGGCTGGTTCGTGCAGTCTTTCCTTCATTGACTCCTTCGCCAAGGATTTGATGAGCTCCCTCCGTATGTCAATCACTGTTTTAGGTCCCATTACCTCACTCCGTCTTCACTATAACCCTATAGTACAAATATTATTTTCTCTACTTTACAGATGAAAAAACAGGAGCTCGGTGTACATTCCTGAAGGCAGAAAAGGGAAGGTTTAAATTTTGTTCTGCCTGATTCAAAACCTTACTGCTCGCAATAAAACATGCTACGAGGGAGTTAAATGACTAGGATATAAAATATGATCTAAAGTGGCAATATTTATTGAACACATTTGCAAGAACCAGGTACTATTCTAGGCTTTGGGGATACAATGAAGTTGGCAGAGGCCCTGCCCTCCAGGAGACTGGCAGGTATAGTAGGGGATCAGACAATAAGCAAACAGAAACATGGATTATAAAACGTCAACTGGGGGCTTCCCTGGTTGTCCAGTGGCTAAGACTCCAAGCTCCCAGTGCAGGGGGCCCAGGGTTCAATCCTGGTTAAGGAACTAGACCCTACATCTACAACCAAGAGTTTGAATGCTGTAACTAAAAATCCTGCCTGTCACAAAGACCCAGCACAGCCAAATACATAAATTATTAAAAAAAAAAAAAAAAAGAATAGGAGGAATTTTTTAAAGTGCCAGCTGGTATTATGGGGTATGAAGCATGTAATGCTGGGAGGGGGCAGGGGAAGGAGGCAACACCAGTGGCCATTTAGAGGTGGCATCAGGGAAGCGTCTCTGAGTGGCGGGCTGTGAGCTGGGAGGGGCAGGACCAGCTGGGCAGGTGGGACAGCTGTTGAGTTTCTGCCGTGCTTTCAGATGCTGCCCGGGAAACTTTCATCCATTATTTCATCTGATCAATACCTACAATACCGTGGGGAGGAAGCTGTCATTATGCCTTTTTTTTTTTTTAATGAGGGAATTGAAATGTGGAGAGTTAAGTGACCAGCCAGAGGCCACACACCTTATAAGCAGTTTAGCAGAAGTAGGTCCATCTGGGCACTTCCCTCCCTGGTGGTCTAGTAGTTAAGAATCCACCTTGCAATGCAGGGAACATGAGTTCAATCCTTCATCGGGGATCTAAGATCTCACATACTGTGGAGCAACTAAGCCCATGTGTGCAACTACTGACTCTCATGCCACAGTTAGAGAATCCTGCATGATTCGACAAATCCCTACGTGCCCCCACTAATACCTGACACAACCACATAAATGAAATAAATCTTAAAAGAAAAAAAAGAAGTAGGTGTCTGACCCTAAGTCTCGGCTCTCACCTTCAGATCACAGAGGCTTCCCCATCTCAAGACAGAACCTGACAAGGCTCCCAGAACCAACCCCATAGGAGCCCATCAACATTCAACCAAGCAGGAGCCCAGGGGCAGGTACTAAACCCGGAAAGGGTATTTGTCCCTAAAGCCAGGACCCACCAAAGCAAAGACCTCGGGGGATTTTTTTTTCTTTTATGTGTGTATTCAAAAATGTTTGCTAAATAATAGCTAGCATGATGGAGTGCTCACTGGACAGCAAGTGCTGTTCTAGTGCTTTCCATGAATTAACCCACACACCTGTATAGTCACCCTGGGATGAAGGCAGAAGGATGATCCCCGGCTTACACCTGAGAGAGTCCAATAGAGAGAGCAGAAGTGCTGGAGCAAGGATTCAAGCCCAGGCAGGCCAGGGTGGGAAGCAGCTTTCACTGTTACTTTCCACAGCCTCCAGAGCAGGGAAGGCTGCAGAGAGGGAGGTGTGAGCTGGGTCATCAGAGGTGGGAAGGTTTCAGCTGCTTCCAAGCCAGAGGAGGGTGGAGGACAACGGGGCAGAGGGAACCCGGGTGCAACAGAGCAGGCAGCGGGCATTGGGAGAAGGCAGGCCTACCCTCAGGCTGGAGCTTTCCCACCAGGTAGATGACTCAGGGAGGAAGGGGGCAGGGAACGTAGGGGCCATGGATGTGAAGTTTCTAATACGGCCAGCATGAAAGAAGATGAAACCTAAAATGAGGCCTTCGTGTTCCTATTCGGAGTCCAAAAGAAATGAATACCAGGGCTCTGAGAACAAAATGAGAGAGAGAAGTTGGTGAGGAAGGAAATCCGGGCAGCCGGTGGTGGGCTTCCCTGGTGGCTCAAGACGGCAAAGAATACGCCTGTGATGCAGGAGGCCTGGGTTTGATCCCTGGGTTGGGAAGATCCCCCAGAGAAGGGAATGGAACCCGCTCTAGTAATCCTGCCTGGAGAATCCTGTGGACAGAGGAGCCCGGTGGGCTATAGTCCATGAGGTCACAGAGCTGGACACGACTGAGTGACTAAGTACAGTGGTGGGGAAGAGTTAGGTGATGGGCTGGGAGGTGGTTTTGACCTCAGGCTGCCCCACGAGGGCAGACACAGTGGTCCTGAAGCAAGGAAGGCACCTGCCCTGGATCCCTGAACCTGCCCCTGTCTCTAAGGGAGGGAGAGAGGCTGGCTCTCTACCATCTAATCCTTTGCTGCACTGAAAGGAGACATCTGCTCCACTCTTGCTAATTTAGTTCGGGAAGCCTGGCTCGTTCTGGGGTGTAGATAACATCCCCGCTGGCTGGCAGGCAGGCTGCTGCAGATCCCGGGGCCTAGCCGCCTCCCTCCTTGGCTGGCATTGCATCACCCAAGCAGGCGGCAGGGGGCCAGGCACCCTAGACGCAAAAGTCGAGGCATCAGGCAGGAGGGTGGGCAGGGTTCCCACCTCCCACAGGCTCAGGGCTGCAGCCTCTCAATGTTGGAGGACTCAGCTGTGCCCAGACGGGAGCCAAGGGAGTGGGAGGTGTTTGAAGAAAACGTTCCAGGCTGGTGGTCTGGCGGGTAGGACATGAGGAGGTGAGGGGAAGAGCAGATTTGTCAAGGATGGACATGGGCCTTGGCATTGCCATTCTTATTTTTTTAATTACATTTTTTAATTTAAAAACATTTTATTGGCATATAGTTGATTTACAATGTTATATTAGCTTCAGGTGTACAACAAAGTGAAGTGGTTGTAGTGGTAAAGAACCCACCTGCCAAAGATGAAGGAGATGTAAGAGACTTGGGTTCAACCCCCCAGTTGAAAAGATTCCCTGGAGGACTGCATGGAAACCCACTCCAGTATTCTCGCCTGGGAAATCCCATGGACAGAGGAGCCTGGTGGGTCCGGAGTCCATGGGGTCACAAAGAGTTGGACACAACTGAAGCGTTTAATACGTGTGTGTGTGTGTGTGTGTGTGTGTCCCCAGTGTATTTTAGGCTTCCCTCATAGCTCAGTTGGTAAAATATCTGCCTGAAATGCAGGAGACCTGGGTTCGATTCCTGGGTCAGGAAGATTCCCTGGAGAAGGAAGTGGCAACCCACTCTAGTATTCTTGCCTGGAGAATTCCATGGACAGAGGAGCCTGGCAGGTTACAGTCCACGGGGTTGCAAGAGTCGGACTCGACTTAGGGACTGAACCACCACCACCAATCTATTTTAGATTCCTTTCCCATATATAGGTCATTTTAGAGTGTTGAGTAGAGTTCTCTGAGCTCTACAGTAGGTCCTTATTAGATATCTATTTTAGAGATAGCAGTGTGTACCTGTGAGGGATTGCCATTCTTACCCAGGTGGGTACTCCACAAGCAGGGGAGCAGAGCTCTGTGACGGATGAAGAGCTACCACCAATAATGAAGGAGGACTTGTCAGCTGGAGTTCTGGGTAGAAAATAGACTCCAGGGGCCAGTGGTTACCAGCTTCCGGAGGAGGAGACTGTGATGGAGTGGTTTTGTCTCTAAGAGAGGATCAGAAGCTAAAGAACCAACAACTGATCTCAGTCCCCTTATCATCTTCAACTAACACCTGATTTGGGTTGCTATGAGTTAAGTGTTTTATGTATCTACTAGATACCAAGCAGTTTAACCACAAGCCCTAAGACTACAAAACTTGCTCCAGGGACAAAGAAATAGAGTTGGGATTCTGTCCTCCATCTCCTGTAGATGGTCTCAGTTTAGCAACTGTCATGTTCATGCAAATAGCTCCAGATCTATATTACCAACCCAGTCTCGAATCTGAACTCCAGAGACATACTCCAACCACTGCCTTAACATATCCATTATGATATATACTAACATCCTCCCTAAGCTTGACATGTCCAGAACCAAATGTATCTATCAACCTCCCTTCCCCTCCACCCCTCACAAACCTGTTCATTTCCCAGAGTTTGAGGTTCTTCTACCTACAGGGATCTCCTACTCTCCTCTCCCTATGCCCTCCTATTCTGCAAGCAACTCTTCTGTTTTCTATGTATGAAATGCCTGAGTGCCATCAAGCACAGCATGGTCTGGCCAGGCTCTGTTTCCAGAACCCCCAATCTTTAAGGTCCTGATGAAAATCCACTTTCCATGTGAAGTCTCTCCTAATCCCTGCCAAGAAGGACTTCTCCCTTCTCTGGGCTTCCATAGTACTTAATCTAAACCTCTCTTTTAGTCCTTTCTGTATTCCTTGTTATTGTTCAGTCGCTTAGTTGTGTCTGACTCTTTGTGGCTCCATGGCCTATAGCATGCCAGGCTTCCCTGTCCTCCGTTACCTCCTAGAATTTGCTCAAATTCATGTTCACTGAGCTGCTGTTGCTATCTAACCATCTCATCTGCTGCTGCCTGCATTCCTGCTTTTCTCCTCTCTTTCAAACACAAGTTTCTAATGTCTCTGTGTCTATGAAATATTCCTACTTATCTATACATTTAGTAATCTCACATCCACCAGAAACAGTTCTGTCATTCTGAATTTCCTCCTTTTTCAGTACTGACTAGTGCCTTCTTGTGGCCTTCTCATTGAATAGTAATGGATCACACTTCCAGCTTCCTTATAGATGCCACCACAGTACTCAGTTACTATAAGCATCTTAGTGAAATTGTGTGTGCACTTCCCCGGAATGACAGAAGACAACGTGGAGCTTCACAAAGAGTCCAACAGATGCACATTTAATCTGGGTTTTACACCTACTAGATATGTGTCCTTAGGTGCAGTTTCCCCATTTATAAATAGAAGGGTAACGCTTACCTTGAAAGTTTCACATGGTGCTCTCACCTCCCAGCTTGCACATGCTGTGCCTTCTGCTTAATTTCCCCTCCCTCCCCTTTGCTGAAATAACTGCTCATTCTTCAAGCCTCAGCTTAGAAGCCACATTCCTCAAGAAGTACCCCAGTTCTCAAAGATCAGGTGACTGTCTTTTTTAATGTGCTTATTTATTACTCTGCATCTACCCAGGTCTCAGCACTTACTCCTCCCTCCCCGACCCCGGAACTGGATGGTCTTTCCTCTCCCTCCCCCTCACTTTGAGGAACCAGAAACTCCACAAGGACAGAAACCATTCTCTGTTAACCTTCACATCCCATCTTGGTCTTGCTCCATTCACTTTTGATCCAAAGTCAGAAAAAAGTAAGCCACGTTAGGTAAGAAATTTTGTAATTCTGAAGAAAATGTCAACAGCTTCCTGAGTTTTTATTAGCTGAGTGCATTATGACAGTTCAGGTCATCAGATTGCTGGCTGCCTCTTAGCCCTGATTTAGACACTAGGCAACGGTCTGCTTTTCATACCGAAATAGAATAAAGTGTCCTCTAAACTGATATTGAAGCCAAACAGTTTCCAATTTTGAGATTTACAGTTAGTTTTGTATACGTGAAACTATTCAAATCACCAAGAGAATTAGTTTTCTTAGAGGATTCTCATCAGTAATAATAATTTCCAGTTTGGCATCCATAGTTGTAAATAATTTGAAAAACTCGAGCCACATATAAAATTATTATAACAATCTAAACACTATATCATAAACAAAAATAATGAGAGCTATGTGCTATCTTCTGTTTATTTCAGACGCTGTTGCTTCTGAAGTGTGTATATATTGTAAATATATTGGTAAATAACACAAGCTCTGGAGTCAGATGGCTTTCATTCCAAAACCACCCCCACTATTCACTAGCTATGTGATCTTGGAGAAGTCATTTCATCCCTTTGCACCCCAGTTTCCTGGTCTGTGAGACAGCAAGAGTAGTATCTGCCTTATATGGTTATTGTAGGCATTGAATGAGCTAATACCTGTAAGGGCTTATAACAGTGCCTTGTTAAGTTAATTGTTAGTCGTTCAGTTGTTTCCGACTCTTTGTGATCTCATGAACAGTAGCCCACCAGGCTCCTCCGTCCATGGGATTTTCCAGGCAAGAGTACTGGCGTGGGTTGCCATTTCCTTCTTCAGGAGATCTTTCTGACCCAGGGATTGAACCCTGGTCTCCTGCCTTGGTGGCTCAGATGGTAAAGCATCTGCCTACAATGTGGGAGACCCAGGTTCGATCCCTGGGTTGGGAAGATCCTCTGGAGAAGGAAATGGCAACCCACTCCAGTACTCTTGCCTGGAAAATCCCATGGACGGAGGAGTGTTGTAGGCTACAGTCCATGGGGTTGCCAAGAGTCAGACACGACTGAGTGACTTCAATTTCACTTTCACTTTCACTTTTCCTCCTGCCTTGCCTTACCAACTGAGCCACCAGGGAAGCCCTATAACAGTGCTAATACCTGTCAAATACTCCATAAGTGCTAGCTATTATTATTTGCTAGGGGAGAATCTAACATAAGGAAGTGTTTGGATATGATACTTTTAAATTCCCTGCCAACACCGCAGTTCCGTGTCTCTGTATCATTCTAGTTCCTCAGCATTCCTATTCAGTAGGGAGGGGGCAGCATTATCCACATTTTACAAACACTGAAATTGAGCCATAAAGAAGCAAGATGTCCAGTAAGTGAGTGGCAGCATGAACCCAGGATTCAACTTTCTCAATGTAAGTACTGGGGCTCTTTCCAGAAGACAGTGAGACTGTACATTTAAAAAGGAGTATAAGACATCCCTGGGAGCCTGGGAGCAGTGGCCCCCTTGATGACTTTTCTGTGCAGTGGTTCTCCATGGATGCTTAACAAGGTCAATTCTCTCTCCATCTCTGAGTTGATCTCAGGCCATGCCTTTTCAGATATTTTCCTTACCTGCTTTCAAATAAGTCATACTAGGGCATTAAATGAGGTGCTGGCTAGATACTTTCTCTTTGGTTTCCTGTATCCTCTGACTCTTTAGACACTCAATTCTCAGGAGTCCTGTGTACAGACATAGCTCAGTTGGCTGCAGACCCTCACTCTTTGGAGAGTGTCTTTCTGCTGAGTCAGGACCTTAAACTACTTGGGAATCTCAAAACTGATTTTCCTCAAAACATCATTCCCCAGCCATCTCCCCCCAACCCATTTCACTTTTTTAATTTCTGCAACCATGGAATTCACTGGAATCCCATGATTCATTGGAAGGACTGATGCTGAAGCTGCAGTACTTTGGCCACCCGATGTGAAGAGCTGACTCGTTGGATAAGACCCTGATGCAGGGAAAGATTGAAGGCAGGAGGAGAAGGGGATGATAGCGGATGAGATGGCTGGATGGCATCACTAACTCAATGGACGTGAGTTTGAGCAAACTCAGGGAGATGGTGACGGACAGGGAAGACTAGTGTGCTGCAGTCCATGGGGTCGCAAAGAGTCAGCTACGATTGAGTGACTGAATAATAACATGGGTAGAGGATCTGCAAAAGCTCCTGTCCTCTCTGTCTCCCTCCACCTCCCCTTCCCTTCCTGTCCGGCTTGACCAGAGGGCAGAACCTGGCTCTACAGGACCTTGTCTGTATGAGAGCATCACCTAAGAGTTTGTGTGGGTAGGGCAAGTGTTCCTGTGTCTGAAAAGAGGACTCAGGATGATTTCCTTTTCTGTCCACTAGGGGGCTGCTTCGAGGGGGATGGAAAAAACAGAGGCTTAAAAAAATATATCATGCAGCTGAAATTTCAGCAAGAGGGGAAAAGAGAGAGCGCGTGAGAGAGAGAGAGACAGCAAAGCAGTCCCAGGCTTCCTCGTCTCTTTCACGTCAGAGGCAGGAACCGACTGTACTCAGGCTGTTTGCTCAGCACGCAGAGACGGAGAAGGGCTCAGACACGCAGTGAGAGAAGAGGGGTCCTCCCTGACCCGAGGAATTACCACTAGTGGAGTAAAGCCACCTGACTTTTCCAGCTTATTTTGGTTGCCTCCTCTTTCTCCTTCCACTCTAGCCCTGCCAGCTCGGGTTTCATTTCTTTCGCGGAGCCTCCTCTGGTCCTCCTGGGAAAGGAGGAAGGGAAGAGAAGAGAAGAGAAGAGAGAGGTGGGCTCTCTAGGTGAGCGCAGCAACTGGCTCCAGCACGTTCAAGAATTCTCTTCACAGGAAGCTCCTCTAGCTCCCCTGCTGCCCACCCCCAGCCCGGTAAGTCCAGCGCACTCGCTCCTTTTGATTTCCTCGCCGGAGTGATTTCAGCACCACGGAGAGCTATGAGATGCATTTTTGGTTCCTGTGTGTCTCCCTATGTTCCTACAAGGCGTTTGGCAGTAAGGTTACATCTATCTCCCTGCTGCCAGTCAAGCCGGGTTTTGGGTAGGGGGAAAAAAAGGGGCAAAACTATGTCTACCAAATTAAAGGGGGATGTGGACTCTGGTCTTATGAGGGTGTGTGTGTGTGTGTGTGTGTGTGTGTCTGCAGGCTGTTGCATAAGACAGGTGAGGTCTGAGCTAAATTGCCAGCAGGTTCCTTCGTGTCTGTCTCTGGGTAGGGCTGTTTTTTCTTTTTTCTTTTATGTAGATAAGAGGGAGGGTTTGGGGAATTAGTTGTGCACCTTCTTTAACTCTTTCCTGACAAGCCATCCATGGAGGGAAAGTGCTACAAAGGAAGCTGGGAGGGGGTTGAGAGTGGAGCTAGAGTTAAAAGTTATGCTCCTCTGAGAGAGGTTGGAGGATGTGGTTTTTAAAAATGTCAATTTCCCCAGGAATATCTGGATTCTTGCTGTGAAGAGAGCCCAATCTGACCTTTTATTACTTTCTCTCCTGGTGTGAATCCATGGCAAGTGGGCAGGGGCAACAGGTGGGCATCAGGCTGGGTGGTTTGGGGGCCAGGGTCCCCCTGCCTTCATGGTGATAAGGAAGTGTCAGTAGCTTGAGCTCTGCAGAGGTTGGCCCATGCAGATCAAACTATATTTGCAAGGAGGCAGGACCTGCCCTCCACTTTTCTGTCATACTTGACTATGTATGGTTGCAAAGAGGACAAAGTCTGTTCTGCTTTGACTTCTGTCACTGAGAGACAGCCCAGGAGAAAGGTTTGTCTCCATATGTCTGGGGAAGCAGAAGCGAATCTGCTGCAGGTCCTAACTCAGGAAGGCTTGAAGTAATGTATGTCTCCCAGCACTGAAACATTCCACAAATGGAATCATCATTACTTTAGACTTCATTGCTAAGACTTTTTTTGCAAGGTACTGCTCTGCCTCCTCTGCTTTCTGCCCCTCTGAAATATATTCAGTTAATTTCCCGAAGCTGCCTTGGCTTTGCCTTGGAGACACTATCTGCTGGTCCCTGCCCTTCAGTCTTATCCACACCTGCTTGGGTGGGGCCATTCAACAAGTGGCACCAGGGACTTCTTTCAATCATCTGAATCTCCATGGAGAGCAGCCCAAGGGAGTATTTTTAAACATATGTGGTTTCTTGTAAGAGCAAATCTTGCCTTGAATTAACCCCTATCTGTATAAAGTTCTGGTCATTTTCTTCAAGTATGCTGAAGCAGAAGAGAGTCAGAGGTGGGGAGAGGTTTTACTCCTTCCAGTTGCCGATAAACTCTAGGGTGATGACTCTCTGTCTTGCTTTTAATTCAGTATGCTGAGTCCCTCCTCCAAGCTGAACAAAATACTCTCTGCCTCTGCTTCGAAAGGCTCCTGGGTGAAAGACATAGCCCTGAGTGAAATGGTATCATTATTTTTTTTAACTATTCTTATCATTAGATCCAGAAACCTCAGCATCTCCTTAGAATGTCTGGAAGTAGAATGCAATGAGGAAAGAGTAGTCAGAGCCTGTAAGGATGGGGAAAAAAGATTGAAATAGACAAAGCAGAGTATCAGAAACCAACACTGACTCATTCATATTTCAACTCTCCCAACTCCCTCCATTCTCAAACTCTCCCAGCTTGCACAAGAGAGTAGATGGATTTCTGCATGACAAGTCCCTGAAGGTTGAAAAAAATTCGTGCCCTTGCAGTGGACCCTATCCAAAGCCACCATTTGTTACTGAAATCACTGTACTTAGTGGTCATTATTTTATTAATGACCTCAAATTCTCTCTGAAAGAAGTACTTGGTGCTGTTACTGGACCCATTTAATAAATGGGGAGACATAGGAGTTTAAAGTGCTAAGCCAGAGGGTAGCAAAAGCAGAAAGAGAACTTTGGGTCTCCTAATATCTCATCTCCTGTGAAATGCAGAAATGCTCACGTGTGGCAGAGAGCAGGGATGAATTGCTTCCCAGTGGACATATTTTTCAACCAGAGCCTTTTAGTGAATTCAGTGTGGCGTGATGGCTCCTCCCTGGCAAAGAATGAGAATCGACTAGGAGTCTCAAGGTGTTGCTGGTCTTTAGTTCTCAGCCAAAAAGATGGTCATGACCCATGGCCAGAATGGTGAGGAGTTCTCTGGACTTACTGTGAAGAGGGAACCCCAGACTGGTAGACTCAAGGCTGAAATGATATCTTGCACCCGATTGCCATGCTCACCTTGCCCCAGAAATCCCAGTTGAAGGCACCCTTCCAAGATTACCATGAGTGTCTTGGTAATGACACCAAAGTGTTTGATGACTTTTCTCTCCTATGAGCCTCCTCTGGGAACACCTCCACTGAGTTCTCTGAGGCTCAAAATGTGGGAGGATGACTAAGAAGCAGGAGAAGTCTGGGCTCTGAGCACCTACAGAAACCTGTGGAGAGGAGTAGGGAACTGGACACAAATCCACTCCTTAATAAGACCTCCACTCCTGCAGCAGCTCTAGCTCTCACATCAGGCCAACATTTTGGAAGGAAAGTCAGCCTATTTTCATACCCAGGCCTCATTCACTGAGCAGTAGAGACTCAGCTGGGCTGTCTCTGAGATCTGGGGGGATGAGAGATATAGGAAAAGGTGGAGAGAAGGTTGCTACAGTCATCAGTCAGTTCAGTTCAGTCGCTCAGTCGTGTCCGACTCTTTGCAACCCCATGAATCGCAGCACGCCAGGCCTCCCTGTTCATCACCAACTCCCGGAGTTCACTCAGACTCACGTCCATTGAGTCAGTGATCCCAGTCATGGGTTACCCCTTTTTACCCAGAGACCTCCACTATTACTTAAAAAAAAATTTTTTTTTAGGAATAATTCACATATAATAAAACTATCCTGGTCTTAAGTGTCAAGATTAGTGAGTCTTGATGACAACTGTGTACACCTGTTTAATCACTCCCCCAAACAGCGTACACAAAAGTTCCCTTGTTCTTCTTTCCAATTAATATTTCCCTCCTTCAACCCCATCACTTTCTTCACTTTCTGAAGTTTATCACCATAGCTTTGATTGCTATATTTTGCAGAGAAAATGTATTGCTTAGTGTTTCATATAGACACTAGACTTCTCAAGAACATTTTGGAGGTTTGATGCTACTGTTACTGGGTGGGTAACACAAAGGTGGGGGAGGAGTGTCCTCCTTGTCCAAGTTTATAGTCATGGTGTTGGAAAATCAAGGGGTGTGTGTAGCAGGCAACAATCAAGCCCAAGTAGAATACGTGGATACGTCTTTAGGAGATCTCAAAACGGGGCCAAGTGAGTCACAGAGCTGTTTACATGCTTGGTGGGTAAACATGTCCTTTGCCTTCCTCCACTCAGAGACTTCACTAAGCACCTTCTTCCCAGGCTCTGCCTGTTCTGGGTGGGCCTATATCAGAAAAGGCACCAGTCAGCTCAATTTTGAGAAGGCTTCTTCCTCAATCAGCACCCCCAGCTGAGATCCCACGGAATGGAACGTAGATTGCTAAGCCCTTGCGACATGACAAGTTAGAAGACAGTCACGATGAAGATTCCCCAAGGTCTAGGTTTGTGTGGAAACAAAAAATTTGAATGATCTCCACAACGTCAATCCCAGTAAATGATGGGGAAAATGCAGAGACACACCTTTGCCTTATCTCAATTACAGCGATATTAATAAAGATCAGATGAGATTCCCCACCTAACTGGAGTCTCATCTTAAGAGCAGGGCCACTGAGAGGAGAAAAATGGAATTCAGGTGTTTAAGTGCTGTTTCCAACTGTGTATAAGAATCACCACATCTTTACCTAGCAATATGATTTTGGACTAGGACTGTATTGACATATTTTTGAACATAGCAAGTAACCAAAAGGTCAGTTGGCAAAGGGAATTTAAGCAGTTTCGCCTCTTACCTTTTACTCTTTTGTTTTCTTGTGATAAAGCATACATTACATAAAATGTACCACTTTAGCCATTTTGAAGTGTATAGTTCAGTGACATTAAGTACATTCACATGGTCAATGGAACCATCACCACCATCCATGTTCAGAATGTTTCCATTTTCCCAAACTGAGTCTCTGTAGTTTTAAACAACTCTCCATTCCCCCACCGCCCCAGCCCCTGGCAACCACCATTTTACTTCCCATCTCCATGAACTTGAATAACCTTGGCACCTCCTGTGTGTGAAATCACACTATATTTGTCCTTTGGTGTCTGGTTTATTTCATTTGGCGTCATGTCTTTAAGGTTCTTCCGTATTGTAGTGTGTGTCAGGATTTCATTCCCTTTCAAGGTTGAGTAATATTCCTTTGTATGCATGGCTCACATTTTGTTTATTCATCTGCTGATGGACACACTTGGGTTGCTTTGTCTCGACTTCTTTAATTTTGGCAAGTTCCTTCTACTTCCAACCAAATGGAAAAGGGAGACTCTCTGGTCATAGGTCTCAGTGGGTTGAAATTCTTCCCTTTCCCTATGAAAACCAGGCAGGTGGCTTCCTGGAGGCAAATCAAAGAGAAGAAGTGGGGGTGATGCATTCCCCACCAACCCAATGAGCTAGGTCTGCTTCCTGTAGTCTGACCCTCATTGGTAAGTGTACAATAGACACAGTTCCAGTGAACTGATATCTTAAACTCTTCTATTCCTGCTTAGCTCGGAGAGTTACCAGGAGACAGAAAGGTCAACCCTCACCCTTGGTGGGCACATCTCTGGGTCCCTCCTGGCTTATGCATTTTAAGGTGAGATTACATAATGAGAAATGGAGTCCTGGGGCCAGGGGCAAATAAGCCAACAGACTCATTACAGTTTTACAACCCTGGGACCTCTGTCCTTAGAGCAGGCATTGCCAAGCTCACCTCCACTTGGCTGCTATAAAAACATCTTATTCTCTGGCTGTAGACAATTCAATAAAAAGTTATTAGCAAGATCCGGGAGGAATTTATTTAATCTGGATGAATTCTCATCATACAAGAGGAAAAAGCCTGGAACATTGATCCTAGGACAGTGTCGATTTATGACAACCAATATTTGACAACAGCTTAGCAATATCTGTGGGCTGGAATTTAGTCTTTAATCTGAATCCACCCAAGAAATTCACATGCCTGGGCCCTGGTAGCTTGGATCTTTCTGTTGTCTAGTGATAATACCAGCTTATGTTGACAGCACTTGCTATGGGCTTTAGCCAAGTGCACAGTACATAGAATGCCCTTAACAAACATTTGCTTTTGTCACTGTTAATAAATGCTTTATGTCATTTAGGTTCTAAAACACGTGACATATATTAGTATGCCCATTTTACAGGTGACAAAACAGACGCATTATGACTTATGTGATTTGTTCAACTTTTTACAGCTAAGTAGTGATACAACAGGGACTTCCCTGGTGGCTCAGACAGTAAAGCGTCTGCCTACAGTGCAGGAGACCTGGGTTCGATCCCTGGGTCAGGAAGATTCTCTGGAGAAAGCAATGGCACCCCACTCCAGTACTCTTGCCTGGAAAATCCCATGGACGGAGGAGTGTAGTAGGCTACAGTCCATGGGGTCACAAAGAATTGGACACGACTGAGTGACTTCACTTCACTTCAGTGATACAATGGAAATTCAAACCCAGGTTTGAAGCCTGTGCCTTAACTGCCTTCTTTTCTTGCTTGTATCACCCATTTGGTGATTAATGATGGCTCTACTGTGATTCTTTTACGTATCTTTGGAGGAATTTTATATCTTGCATTATTATTAATCTTATATGTGAAAATCTCTGCCTAGATAACCAGTCCTACAAAGGCTGGGAGAGTCCAGCACAGGGCCTGGCCCACAGGAGGGCCTAAGAAAAATGTTCTCATTTTGCTGTTGGTTCTGCTCAACCTGGGCTTCCCTGGTAGCTCAGATGGTAAAGAATCTGCTTGTAATGCAGAAGACCCAGGTTCAATCCCTGGCTGGGGACGATCCCCTGGAGAAGGGAATGGCAACCCACTCCAGTATTCTTGTCTGAAGAATCCCATAGACAGAGGAGCCTGGCAAGCTATAGTCCATGGGGTGGCAAAGAGTCAGACACAACTGAGCGATTAACATTCTGCTCAACTTAAGTACAGGAGTTCCTAACTTGTTTCCCTTGTTATAATGATGATGATGATGATGGATATTATTTATGCTATGTTCTTGATGCATCAGGCATTATACCAGGCTGGGCAACAGAGTATTGCACTTGATTTTCACTATAATAGAAGGAGCTCTCATTTACTGGAAGTAGCTAGGTAGAAGGTGCTAAGCTAGGTGTTTAATCCTTATGACAACCCAGAAGCAAGGCTTTGCAAGGAAAACCTTCTCCAGTCCAACAAAAAGGGAAAACTTTGGTCATGGTGCAACTTGAACTGAAATGGTTGCTTTTTCTTATGAAGACCACAGAGGACAGAACCAAAGCTCCTGAATTCAGAGAGGCTAAATAACTTGCCCAGGGCAGCACAGCCTGTAGGTGGCAGGGCTGTTTTTGATCTCTATCTGTCTGAAACAGAGCCCAAGTTCTTTCACTCCTCTCTGCGGTTCCCTTTCCCATCCTGGGGCCGTGTGCAGCAAGAAGCGAGGACTGGGGCTTAATTACAGGAAGCTTGGCTTCAGATTCCCTCTCTACCACATCCTGACCTTGTGCCCTGGGGCCATGACTTACCTGTCTGAATCTGAGGTTCCTTATCAGGGCTTCTTCACTGCTCCCCAAAAGCCTATAAAGATCACCACGTCTTTAAAGGGTTTTTATGAGAATCAAATGGGGACACAAGTACACCGTGCCCAGGACAGCATCTGCATGAAGCGTGAACCAATGTGCCACTAGCCATTTCCTGCGGCCTGGGGACTGGGGACAGACGAGGGGACTTGGCATTTTCACAAGCTAACAATTATCTGGGCTGACCTGGATTTTATATTCTCCTCAAGGGCTAATGGGCTGGGCAGGCCCTTGTTTTACATCACCTTGATTTTAGGAGCATGTGTTGGCTATTTTTTCTTCTCCTTTAGCACCAAGAGCCTGGAAGGCTGATATTTAAAAATATCTGAAAGATGCCTCTTGCCAATTAATTCCCTGGAAATTGTCCTGGACTGAAATTAATCTGAACCTTAAAGGGGACACTGGGTTTTGCAGCCCCTTTGAGTTTCTTTTCTCTGGCCTTCCCCTCCCTCCGGGTTCTTCTGCCACTCTGAGTTTTATTTATGAAATGTTTTCTCTTCCTTTATAATTATGTTTTCCATAAGAAGAACATAACAGCCACCTCCTGGCTGGGCTAGAGTAATTGTGGGAATTTTTTGACGGTGTGCAATTTCAAAGGCTTGGGTTTATATAGATTACCTTGAATTTATCTCCATAAGCACATCAGGAGAGAAGCAGCTGCCTGCCTCCTGAATTATTGTAAACCCTGTAGCCACTGCGCACCGACATCTGTGTGGATGTTCTGTTTGTCTAAATGGATTCTGTAAAGCAGATACGTTCATAAACCAGGTTTTGCCAGCCTGTCCTGCCATCTCCAGTGAACTTGTTAATACCAAGGTCAGCAGTGGGGCTCCGGTCCAGGGACAGATGTGGAGTGGTAGTCAGGTGACAGCCCCGAGGTCCTCCCCCGTCCTCCCCACAGTCCAGCCAGCTGTGAGCCAGGGGTGAGTGGGCTCAGTGCAGACAGGGAGAGGGCAGGACCCAGGGAGGCCAGGCAGCAGAAAGGACAAGACCCCGAGGACCAGATGAGAGCCCTGCACAAGGTTGGGGCATCTCCTCCCGGTGACCCAGGCTGTGCCTGCAGGGAGACAAAACTTATAAACCCAGCCGTAAAGTCTCGTGTTCAAAGCCGTATGCATTTATAGAGATATAAATGAAGTTTAACGCTGGTGAGATTCTGTATAAAATCAGAAGACTTCATCTGTATCTATACTTGGGGTGCTAATGGGTTCCGGGCTCCCTGCCTCTCTCCAACCCAGTCGCGTGCACGCGCCCACGTGCTCACACGCACTTACACTCACCGCTCAGCTGCAGCGGGGAGCAGCCGGTAGGGGCGGGGGAGGCCGAAGGTCTTCTGAGCATCTGCAAGTGAGGCGCCGGCAGCGATATGTTCCCCTCATCTCCGAGGGCTGTTTAAAAGGAAAAGAAACAAGGACTGCCAAAATCAAGCGGCTTCAAACAGTCAGGAGTCTGGCTTTAAATAAAACAATTTGAGGGAGGTTGGCTTTTCATCTGCCTCGGAAGCCGCCAGGTTTCTGCGCCTCCTGGCTCCAGATGGGATCCGGCAATGAGACTGCAGAGCCGGTGCTGACCAGCCCCCACGCCCGCCTGGTCTCCCCTCCGGCCCCTGCTGGGGCCTGCAGAAATGCTCTGGCGAAACCCTGCCCAGCAAGGGTTTGAATTCTGGCTCTGTCACTTACTGGCTGTGTGGCCTTGGGAAAGTCATTTGACTTTTCTGAGCCTCAGTCTCCTCACCTATGAAATGAAGTATTAATAAATAGCTTCTACCTCTGGAAATTGCTGTTGTGGGTTCAATGAGATATCATTTTCGTAATGAAGGCTCCGAATGGCCTGTAGCACTTACAGGGTCTTCAGTTAGTGGAGTTCTCTCTTGATGGCAATGTCTAAGGTGGAAGGAGGGCATTTTAAGGGTGGAGGTTAGGTCACATGGATACTTTGCCATATATTTCCCCCATGGGTTGGGGGTGCCCCCTGTGGCCTGAGACTGGCTGCTGGAGCAAGTCTATTCAGGGGACAGGCAGTGGACTTGAACCCTGCCTTCTTTTCATCTTACTACCAGCGCTCCTCAGTCCTACAAGAGCCTCTGGGCAGCACCTGGGACAGCTACTCAAGGGAAGGCAGACTAACCAAACAAGATGGCTGTTATCCCTGTGGGATTGCCCCTGTGGTGAGTCCTGGCTGTATCCCCACACCTGGCTCCCTGGAAAGATCAGGGACTCAGTGCTGCCCACTTGGAGCACAGGTCCCAGGGGAGTATGTCTGGAAGGGATGCCCTTCCAGACCCGACATTCAAGAGGTCAGCCAACCATGTCAAGGGTGTGGCATCCTGTGCCCATCCTCCATCCATGGAGGGGATAAGTGGAATATTCCAGAGGAGAGGAAAGGATGCTATTGATCTGGATCTTGATATGTAATGAGTGGGGGTGGGGAGCTGACCACGTTCTGTCAATCTCTTATTGAAAATGGTCTGAGGCTCATATTAAAATGCAAAGGAAGAGTGTGCCTTATCCTCTTCCCCTCCCCTGTTCCTTTTTCATTTGTATTTTATCAGCTTAATTTAGTGAGAGTGGAAAGCTCAGGCAGCCATCCTTGGAGACCTAGGAGGAAAAAGGAATGACACCACCCGAGAGGGCCAGGGGGATTCCCTGGCAGTGTCTTCCCTCCAACTCCATAGGGGTCACCTCCCAGCTCTCTCTGCTCCACCAGTACCTCTTCACTGCAGCTGGAGTGGAGGAGACTGGACCAGTTCAGAGTTTTCTCTCTCTCTCTGCACACACACACATCCTTCTACAGCTTCCACACTTCCCAGGCAGGTTCCTGGGGACCTTAGGCAGCTACATTTGACAGAGTGGCCAGGGGGTCCCACCTGACATCCCCTTGCCCTGCTGTGACATGACACCTGGGAGGAGACCCAGCTCCTGTTCCTTGAAATGTTTTGCCCTTTTCCTGCTAAGTTCTTAAGGTCAAATGTTGCTAAGGGGACTATTTGCCAAAGGCAAAAGCCTGCTAGAAAGGGTAAACAGCTCTTTCATTTTTGAAGCATTGGGTTTCCTCCCTGGAGTTAAGCTCAGCCACTGGCCTGACCAAGCCTGCCAGGTAGCAACCATGGGGAGTGGTTACTGGAAATCGGCTACCAGCACGTTAGGCTCTAACAGTCTGAGTTTCCTAAGTCACCAGATAGAGCCAAAAATAGTTTCATGTCTATTTTTTTGTAGCATGATAATCACTAACATCTACTTTATAAACATGATTGCCAGGCAATTGATCTAAGTACTCCACACACAGAAACTTACTAAATCTATACAACTACCTTTTGAGGGAGGTACTATTATTGTCCCCATTTTACAGATGAAAAAATTAAGGCACAAAGAGATTGTTTAAAGTGCCAGAAGACACATAATAAATGGCAGAGCCAAGATTCATACCCAGGAACTCTGTGTACTAAATTACCATGTTGTGCTGAGCATCACTCAGAAACTACGCAAGTTCCTGGTGGCTAGAGAGATGCAAAGACTGGAGAATCATAGCTCTCACAAGGTTGGTTTGAATCACAAAGATGAGTTTAAAAATAAGATCAGATCAGTCACCATTTCTCTCGGGGGCTTAGTGCTGTCACTTCTTCCACTACCACTCCTTTGGGGAGTTCTTCTGTATTTTCAACAAAGCCACATCTAACTCTTTCAGGATGAGAAAAGAATCCAGCTCCATGCAAGTGAGTTTTCTTAAATGGATTTTCCTTCATCCGATCTCACAAGGTGGTGTCAATTCTCATGTACCCACAAAAGCCTCATTCACTTTGTGGTTTATCCACTTTGTGGATTATCTGGGCCACAGTTAAAACTACCCATTCACTTGTGGGCCACTTCTTTTAACTCGAATCTGCCACCATGCAAAATAAAATTCCTGTGATGGATTCTCAAATGCTTGGTCCAGCTGGGAGGAGTATGGTAGGAAAATGCAGTAAAGCTCAATTTGCTCCTACTTAGGGTTCTTGTTCAGCTGTGAGGACATAAATTGAACACCGGGGCAGCCAGGACCACCAGAAGATTTCAAGGGATGCAGTAGTATTGGCTGGGGCCAAAGGGAAGTTCAGTGTAGCTTAAGCCTACCCTGCTGTGAGGTCAGAGATGGAGACAGTGGCAGAATATCAGCCAAAGGAGCAAGGGGGCTGTGCAGTGCCTTAGAACCGACCCTCGATGTTCCTGACACAGTGGCCCACCAAGCCAAGAGACAGGTTTATCCCAGGGTAGAGGGACTGGGCACCAGGAGACCTGGGCACCCCAATGCAGGCTTGGTTAGAGGTGTGTTTAGTTCTTGCATTGGGGCTGAGAGGCGCAACTCAGGGGAAATGTGAACCCCAGCTCTGAATGAGATTATTCAGGGATGAGAATCCATCCCAAGCTTGAGCCAACCACCCATAGGCGGACACAGAGTCAGGGAGAAATTGTATCAGTTCTGAAGACAGTGGACTTGAGCTTTGATCCTGGTTCTGCCCAGCTCTTGGTGAGCTCACTTAACCTTCCTGAATCTCTGTTTCCCTGACTCTAAGATGAGGAACATGGTAGCTTTTAACATTTTGTGAAAATTGAGAAAGGTAGTATCCATGGGGAGAAGGCAATGGTACCCCACTCCAGTACTCTTGCCTGGAAAGGAGCCTGATAGGCTGCTAAAGACGGACACGACTGAGCGACTTCCCTTTCACTTTTCACTTTCATGCATTGAAGAAGGAAATGGCAACGCACTCCAGTGTTCTTGCTTGGAGAATCCCAGGGACGGGGAAGCCTGGTGGGCTGATGTCTATGGGGTCGCACAGAGTAGGACATGACTGAAGCGACTTAGCAGCAGCAGCAGCAGTATTCTATGGGGTTTCTAGCACTTAATAGTCAATGAATGTTGATTCCCTGATTGTTGGCAATAATAATTTCTTGCATTTTTGTTGTGTTTCATAATATTCATAGTACTATTACATATATCACGTTTGATCTGCAAAACTATGTGTGAAGGTGGGCAAAACGACACGTTAATTGCTCCCATTTTATAGACGGGGGAATTACTATAGAGTTTCTGTGGCTTGTCCAAGGCAGCATAGGTAGTAAGTCACAAAACTGAGATCAAGATCTTGCAGCTTTGGGCTTACTCATTTTATAGCCCTTATTGTTGTGCTGGGATTGGGCTGATGGTTGAAATCACAAAGGTTAAGAAGATCCTCTGCCCAGAAGCCCAGAAGACAGGATCAGCTCCTGTGGCTGCTGCAGCATATGTGGGGGGATGGGCAGAGCCCAGGGTTTCCTTTAAGGCCTCTGGCATAAGGATCTCAAGCTCTTTCATTTCCACCATATTTTACAAAATAGCTCCCACAGTAGATCAGTGCTGAATGCTGCAGCAGTTTCCTATGGCCAGATAGTCTTGGCTTTGCTGTCTCCCCCAGTCAGCCATCTTGGGAACCTGAGCCACTCATCACAGCCACTACACAGGGACAGCTCCCACCTCATTCCACAAGTAGCTAAAGAACATAGAGTCTGTGTCCAGCAGGCCAGCAGCCTTAAATGTAAACTCCACAGAGAAGCCCACCCTATTAATCTTATCTTTAATGGCTCTCCTTGACACTAAAAGTAAAGGCAACAAAAGCAAAAATAAACAAGTGGGACTGAAACAAACTGAAAAACTTTTGCACAGAAAAGGAGACCATCCGTGAAATGAAAAGGCAACCTACGGAATGGGAGAAGGTATTTGCAAACCGCATAGATGATAAAAGGTTAATATGCAAAATATATGAAGAACTCACACAACTCAATAACAATAAATGTTCCAAAACCTAAATAATTAATAATGGCCAAAGGACCTGAATAGACATTTTTTCAAAGAAGATACAAATGGCCAACAGGGGCATGAAAAGATATTCATCATCACCAATAATCAGGAAATGCAAATCAGAACAATGGAGAGATTTCACCTCACACCTGCCAGAATGGCTGTTATCAAAAAGATAACATGTGTTGGGGAGGGTGTGGAGAAGAGAACCCCTGTGCCCTGTTGATGGGAAATGCAAACTGGTGCAGCTATTATCGTTCCTCAAAAAATTAAAACTAGAACTACCATATGATCCAACAATCTCATGTCTATCAAGTCGGTGATGCCATCCAACCATCTCATCCTCTGTCATCCGTTTCTCTTCCTGCCTTCAGGCTTTCTCAGCATCCCGGTCTTTTCCAACAAGTCAGTTCTTTGCATCAGGTGGCCAAAGTATTGGAGCTTCAGCTTCAGCATCAGTCCTTCTGATTTCCTTTAGGATGGACTGGTTGGATCTCCTTGCAGTGCAAGGGACTCTCAAGAGTCTTCTCCAATACCACAGTTCAAAAGCATCAATTCTTCGGTGCTCAGCTTTCTTTATGGTCCAACTCTCACATATGATCCAGCAATCCCATTTCTGGATATGTATCCAAAGGAAATGAAATTACCATCTTGAAGAGATATCTGCATTCTCATGTTCATAGCAACATTATTCACAATAACCAAGGTATCCAAACAACCTAAGTGTCCATCAGTGGATGAAAGGCTAGAGAAGATGTAGCATACATGTGTAAACAATAGAATATCATTCAGCTATAAAAAAGGGAAATCCTGTCTTTTGTGACAACATGGAACATGGAGGGCATTATCTTAAGTGAAGTAAGCCAGACAGAAAAAAATAAATATTGCATGGTATCAAGCTGAGATCATAGAAACAGAGTAGAAAGTAGATGTCAGGGACTAGGGGTGTAGGGGAAATAGAGAGAGGTTAAATAGTAAATAAAATAGCTTTCCTTGTCACTCTCCCATTTTATTTTTATTTATCTCATTTATCATCAACTAATATTATATATGTGTGTGTATATATATATATATATATGTATATGTATATATAGAACATAAACTCCCCAATAGTAAGGACTTTGTTTTATTCACAGTTGGATTTCTAAACTGGCATACTGTATTTAGTAAATTCTGGTTGGGTGAATGAATGAATGAATGAATGAATCTTCAGCCAGTATCCTCTATTTCAACAAATTGTTACTAAAGACCTACTGCGAGGCATACTGTTAATGGATATGGGATTGAATGAGACATGGCTCCCTGCTTTGAGGATCTCCCAATCTATTTGTGGAGAAGGTAGTGGCACCCCACTCCAGTACTTTTGCCTGGAAAATCCCATGGATGGAGGAGCCTGGTGGGCTGCCGTCTATGGGGTCACACAGAGTCGGACACAACTGAAGCAACTTAGCAGCAATCTGTTTGTGGTAGAGGAGAAGCCACAAAGCCACCAAGTGGCTGCACCAGTTTTGCATTCCCAACAGTCCACAAGAGTTCCCTTTTCTCCACCACCCCTCAGCACTTGTTATCTTCTCTTTTTGATAGTGGGGCTTCTCAGGAGGTGCAGTGGTAAAAGAATCTGCCTACCAATGCAGGAGATGAAAGACGCATGGGTTCGATCTCCGGGTTGAGAAGATTCCCTGGAAAAGGAAATAGCAACCCAATCCAGTATTCTTGTCTGGAAAATTGCATGGACAGAGGAGCCCGGCGGGGTCCATGGGGTCCCAAAGAGTCAAACACCACTGAGCACACACATACTTTTTGATAATAGCCATTCAGACAGATGTGAGGTGATATCTCCTTGTGGTTTTGAGTTTGCATTTTCCTAATTATTGGTGATGCTGAGCATCTTTTCATGTGCCTGTTGACCATCTGTATGTATTCATACAGGTAGGTAACTACCCCACAACATAAGGAAGTGTTAATGTCTAGAAACCAACTGCTTGGGAGTGGGGTGAGGGGCAAGGTGACTCACATTGCTTGGTCACTCTGTTATTCAGAGAGAAAACAGTATATACAGACTCAGAGTCAGAAAGAAAGGGCATGTCAGAAGGTAACTGAGAAACGTGGTATAGCTGAAACACAGGATCACTGAGTCGTGGTGGTGGAGTGGTAAGAACGGTGGGAGATAATACACAAGAAGAAGATTAGCATTTGGACCTTCGTTTTAGGATACCCATGGGGAGAATTATCAACCACTTGGGTTTTTAGGTGTGGAATCCTAAGCTATGTAGCAGGATACAAGCTTGTTGCCTTTTTCATCAGGGTATTAAAAGCACAGCCTAACTGAATTTTATTTGCTATTGAGACATTCCATTATATTAAGCATATCTCCTACTGCAAGTTCTCCAAGCCAGAGAGTGATGGTGGAGTCTCAGAGGTGGGTGGGTAGGACCTGCAGAAACTCCAGATCTTTCCTCTCTGACGGAATACTGGGGGACGCTGGTTTGCTCTCATTTGAAAAAACGTGAGGCCACTTCTCAGCCACCCACACTGCTTTCTTCACTTCCTCCTGTAGAAATGACACCGCTCGGATTGGTAATACAGAGGTTAAAGGCGAGACTGCTTAGTGAGAATGAGGGATAGAGAATGAAAGAAAAGCCCTGAGACCAGAAACTTTGAATGGCTCATTCTGTTTCCTTTAACTGTGGCTTGTTTAAGAAAATGGCTCGTTCTGTTTCTTCAACTCCTTCTCATCTGGAAAGAGGATGCGGCTGGGAGGTTCACATGCCAAGGCTCCAGTCCAGGAAAGTGCTTTCCTATTGATTTGTGTGTCAGCAATTCAAATAGGGGTATTTATGCTGCGGCTGAGCACCTAATAAAAATTTAACTTATCGTTTAAAAAAAAAAAAAAGGAAGGGAGGAAAAAACTCATCAAGGAACAACCTCATAAAGAAAGTGGAAAAAAAAAAAGCCACACACAGATTCGAGGTCCTCAGGAAGGGAGCCGGAGACTAGGATTGTGAGGTTTGCCAAGAAGTGCCTCAGACTGGTTGTATTTCTCCTTTTAAATGCCTCTCCCTCCCATCTGAGCACCTTCTAGGCTCTGTAGCTCTGACCTCAAACCCTGGTTTCATCACTCATTGGCTGTGGTGCTTAGGCAAAGGACAGATGTTTCTTTCTGAGCCATCCTGTTGCATAAATAAGGGGAAGCAATGGTGTCTCAAATGATAACTCATATTCAAAACCCTTGGAGCAGAGCCTGGCACATAGTAGGTGCTCAACAAGTGTTTATATCCTAACCCCTTTCCCCCTTTGGGGGATCCCCTCCTTAATTCAGATTCTTCCTTAAAAATCATGCCCTGTAGCCTATTAAAAGCTGATGCAGCCAACCACTTCTCACTTGAAAGACTGGGAGTCACTAAATCACACCTATGTATAAATGATTGATAATGAATTAATAAGTTAGGTGGTGGCACTAATGGAAAGCAGAAGGAAAGAAGTGAAGGAAGCTTTAATAGGAGAATGTTAGAAACCAGTTGCAAGCCTCTGTAGGGCTGTGAGGCTCCCACAGCATCCTTTAAACCATGCTTATTAGGAAAGTCCCTCTCTGGTCAACCATAAGGACAGGAGACACGCAGGTCAGGAAAGCAGAGTGTGGGTCTCTCAAACTTTAATGACAGCACCAGAGGGTTCACCTCCTCCCATGAGCATATCCTTGCCCCTCAACAGTGCTGTTAACTGCACCTTCCTCACAGTCCTGAGGTCTAGCTTCCCAGTTCTGGCCATTATTCTTTCTCTTCCACTCTCGTGCTTCAGCTCCACCAGTTACACAATTGCACTGACTTCTTCAAGCCCCTGGCCTTTTTCTTTTTCTTCACTATCCATTGCTTGGCTTTACCAGGCTTTAGATTCTGTCCTCCGTCTATAGCATTAATCCCTCACAAAGCCTCTGAGGCCTTCTTGTCCTTATTCACCTGGCAGAACCCCACCTTGTTAAACTCTGGGTCATGCTTACCTCTGAACAAGTATACACTACTAGAGAGAAATAGATAGCTGTGTGGACTGTTATTGCTTTACAATTATGACCCAAGTGAGTACTGGAAACAGTCTGGCAATTCCATGACACTTCTTTAGCACCTTTACTTTCCACTCTCCAAAATCACAATTTTACCTCTCCTTTCCCCAAAGACTACCGACCCTCCCTTTTTAATTTCTTCCCCTGGATGACCTTACTTGGTATTTTAGCAGACAGATTCTCCCTTGCCCTCCTGCTACTAACGCCACACCTTTCACTGTCGCAGAGCCCATCCTCTCTGTCTTCCCTCCTTATTCAGGGGTGCTGGGCCCCTTCTCCTCCCTAGGGCTAACCTCTCCTCTTGTGTTGTGACCTTAGACTCTCACACTTCCTAAGGACTTCATTCCTGCAGTTATCACCACTCCTTTTCCTTGATTTTCTTATTTTGGCTGTTCTGGGTCTTCAGTGTGTTGTGTGGCTTTATCATTGCAGTGGGCAGGCTTCTCATCGCCGGGGCTTCTCTTCTTGCAGAGGACAGACTCTAGAGCACTTGAGCTTCAGTAATTGGGGCACATGGGCTCCCTGGTTATGGCACGAAGGCTTAGTTTCTCCACAGCACATAGGATCTTAGTTCCCCAGCCAGGCATAGAACCCATGTCCCCTGCATCGGAAGGCAAATTCTTAACCACTGGTCCTCCAGGGAAGTCCCTCAACACTTGTCTCTTGAATCTTCAATTTCTCCCTCACCACCTTATTTTCCTATTAATATATACAGGTTCTCTGATATCTCCTGCCTTAAAATACATGAAAGCCTCTCCTGATTCTCAGTCAGTCAGTCAGTTCAGTCACTCAGTCGTGTCCGACTCTTTGCGACCCCATGAATCGCAGCACGCCAGGCCTCCCTGTCCATCACCGACTCCCGGAGTTCACTCAGACTCTCCTGATTCTCCTCTCTTTCTAATTTCTACTCTATTTCTCAGCTTTCTCAACGGCAAACCTCATGGAACATGTCACTGTTCCCGATTCTCCCTTGCATTCTCTCTTCACCCAGTCTATCCTGGCAACTCCTTAGACACTGCTCAAGAGCAGTCTCATGTAGCCAGATCTCATGGTCATTTCTCTGCTGCCTTTGTACTTGATGTCTCAGCATCACCGGGCAGTTACCTGTTTCCTTAGACCACTACCTTCCCTTGGCTTTGGTGACATGCACTTTTTAGGTTTTCCTTCTGTCTCAGGGACCGCTACTTTCCTGGCTTCTCTTTTTACACTTTAAAACTTAGAATACTCTTGAATTCAGTCATGAGGCTAGGGAAAAGGGTCTAACTTCACCTAGGGACCACATACCACTTGTACATCAGCGACTACCAAGCCCATGCCTCTAGCTCTGAACGTCTTTCTGGAACCCAGCTTAGAGAATCCAACATTCTACCTAGCGTCTCTACTTTGATACTTAATAAAGTCTTTCAACGTAATGTGTCTGAAGAGAATTTCTGGTTCATCGATGTCCTAAACTTGCTCCTCTTTTACTGTTTCTCTTCTCGGTAGAAGGTACTATATCTACCTAGTCACTCAAGTCATTATTAATTCCTCTTTTCCTCACATACCACTCCATATCAATCAATCAGCAAGTTGGCTCTACCTTTAAGCACTTTTCAGATCCTTCCTCTACCATGAATGCCCCGAGGTCTCACCTGGACCAGTGCCAAAGCCCCCAGCTGTTATCCCTGATTCCACTCTCCCCCCGGAGCCAATCTATACCTAACACTAAAGTGATCATACTTCTTAAAATAATCCAGTGATTTTCCTTTCAGTTAAAAATAAAACTCAAATGTCTTACATCATCAACAAAATCTTCCATATTTTTTTTGACCTCTGTTTCATTTCTCTCTCTACTATTCACTCTGTTACATTTGTATTGGCTTATCAAAAATGTCAATTTCAGCCCTTCAGGACTTTTGCTGCACTTGTTCCTTAGAAAGAAACATCTAATTCAGTTCTCTTATTTTATAAACAAGGAGACTCAGGACAGAGAAAGGAAATCTCATAGAAAATCAGTGGCAAAGCCAGGACCAGTCTCTTGATTGCTAGCCTGATGCTCTTCCCACTAGAGTGTGCTGGGTGATGGCTGCTGTCTGAATGCTTCCTCAGGGTCTCATCTTGTGAGCAGCAGAGACCTTCACCCTGGTAGAAACATGGATCTTGGATTTGGTTCAGTTTTGGTTGTGATTTTAAGCAGGTTGACCTTAAACACTATTGTTGGAATTATAGTCCTTGAAAGTTTCCATAGAAAGATTTTGAGGTTTTTAAACTAAGACCTCATAAATTCCAAATTTTCTGGGCAATAGATGATTCCTTGGGAAAAGAGTCATCATTTTTTGGCCCCACCAAAGACTACTCAAGAGACTACCAGGCCAAGCTGTCATTAGAATTCCCTTGTCATTCCTTAAGCAAGTCCCTTATTATAGCTTGGCTCCTTTCTCTGCAGTCATCCTCAAGTATTTTGGTAAAGAGGATCCTCATTTCAGTCTAGTATAGATCTGTGGCCTCTTCATGCCCTTGTTTTTGCTTGGCTGTCACTCTTTACATGCCACATTGGGGCTCATTCAAGCAGATTTCCCCAGTCCCACCCCTTCCACCTCTCTTTTGATTTGCCTATAATCAAACGTTATTTGTATATCAGATTTACTCCACTGAAAAACAGACACTGATGTGAAGAGTTTCATGTCATGCAGTCATACAAATTATTCTGAAAAAAATAAGACTTTTAAAAACGCTCAGGCTTTGTCATAATTTATGATTACATTTTTTCAGTTTCTGCTTCTCCTCTTAAATAACTGGCCTGACTTTGGGCTTTAAAAGTCTACACCTCAAATGCAGACCTTGCCTAGGCATTTGCTGACTTACCATCAACAAAAAGGGTGTTTACTTAGTCCTAGAACATATTCAGCTTTGTTTATGCCACTTTCTTTGACCGCAGAGTGGGAGGAGAATTCTCCTTCCTTGTGCAAACTGCCTGAACAACAGCTTCCAACTCTTAGCTGCCTACATGCACTTTAGGAGATGGGCGGGGTTGGGGTAGCCGGGGTGTCCTTTTATTTTCATGTTGAAAATTGTGGAGAATCTCTCCAGCCACATTTTTAAACTTAAAAATATACTAAATAGCACCAATCTGAGCTTCATTCCATAGCTTTAAAGAGTCTACCAGTTACATTGCTGCTCTCTATTTCTTGGCCTTCTGTAGGATGTAACATGGAGTGGGTGACCAGACAATCTGTTTGAGTAAAGGGTAGTTGGCTGGTGTTAGTTTGGCCGTTTATTCCTTGTCTGGGTGATCTTTGAGATGTTTGTGAAGATTAGTGTTTTAGCATACCCAATAGCACTAGTAACTGTATTTTCTTCTTTCATCATGTTTACTACCATTGAAATAATGCATTTTCTGTTTAATTTACTTCCCCATTCTGTGAAGGAAGTGCTGGAATCCCCAGGGTGGCTCCTAAATGCTCTAAGCTGTTTGTCCTCGTTGCGTTTTTTATGTACTGGGAACCCCAGAAGCTTTCTCCCATCACTCCACTTCCATTATATGACACATTCTGCACACAGAAACAACTACGGAGAAGAGTCTTCGAGGACAGCCTGACAGATCCAGGAACTGTCCTAGGTTCTGAACATCCACTGGTGATGGTGACTCGGAGCTCATGAAACATGCATTTGAGGGGAGACAGGCAACAAATCCATCGCCAAGTTCTGTTGACTTTACTTTCTCAATATCTCTTACATCTGTCTGTTACTTTCCATCTCTAACCAGTTACTACTTTATTCAAACTAACATCATCTTTTTCTTTTATGGCTAACATGAGCCCCTCAATAATCTTCCCTCATCTTCTCTTGCCTTATTCTAATGTATTCTGTACACTTTTAGTCAGAGATTTCATCAATATGTATATCTGATCATGTCGTTCTCCCACTTAACACCTTCGAGCGCTTTCCACTGATCTTAAGACATAAACAGAAATCCTTAACAAGGCTCGGCATGGCCCCCTTCCTGCCTCTCTCTCTAGCATTGCTCTTCCTCCCTCTCTGGGCTCTAGCTACTAGACTGCTTTCAGGGTCCCCCAGGCTCTCTGGGCTCTGTTCTGTGCTATGATCTTCCCTCTCTGCCACCTTCCCTTTCCTCCATCCTCTCTCTCCATATCTTCCTTTCTGTGCCTAATTTATCTCATCTGTAAATTTCAGGTCAGATGCCCCTTCCTCCAGGGAGCCAGATGACCTTGTAATGTGCTTTCATAGGAAACTCTGGATTTCTCTTTATTATTTAAAATTGTTAAGTTGTAAGACGTAACATATACACACAGGTGTACATAAAACCTGAAAGTAAAATTTAATCAATAATAATAATTGAGTAATAATTATTCAAGTTCCCTGTAACAACCTTCCAGGTGAAACAATAGAACATCACTATCCTAGAACTTCAAGGACACCCTTATATGTCTCTTTCTGATCACAAATACCACCCTCCTCCAGAAATAGCTGTTTTCACTGTTTTTCCTGACTTTATGGTCATAATTTACTTACTTTTAGCAGGTTTAGAATTTATCAGCCATCTTAGTATGCCTGACAACTATACTTAGTCCAATAAATTTTTTAAAAGGTTAAAGAATTTATTAGCTTAGAAATCTTTATCTATATTCATAATTTATATATCTAATGTCAATTTTATCAAATTTCATCAAAATATTAAAAATATCAGTTTCAGGTGAGCACATCGAGTCTATCAGTTTAGAAATACATACGTGCATATATACTGGTACATGTACATAGAATTATTTAATTAATATCTAGTTTCCCAGCAGTTGGCAAGCTGCAGATTCACATGTAGTGTCTATTTTGTTCACCTTCTATTCCCAGAGTCTTGCCCAATCCCTGGTGCACAGTAAGTCCTCAGTAGATACTTGGAGACTAAGTGAATGGAGATGACCCCCAAGTGGACTCTGGATAAGAGCTGAGCTATTATGAGGGTCCTTATGAGGACTGCTTTTTAGAAGCAGGGCTACAAATTGAGGGTTAGGGCATCCACTGCTTATGAGGAACATGTTCAAAAGCATCCACCACTCTGCTACCAGAAACTTTAAATAAATAAGAAAGATGACCGAGTAAGCTATCTGGGGAAGGAATTATATCAGTCTGTCTATTTGCACATCTATCTATTTATTTAACTATCCATTTATTAATCCATCTATCCAAGCATGTAATATTATACAAATATATACCCATTAAAACATACTAGAAATATAGGCCATCATAGAAGAACAAAATGGGAAAAAACATACCTGTCTCATAAGCAGGCATAAATATTAGCCTCCATTCATGACCTACAGGAGTAAACCCTGTCCCTGACCAAAAGATGGCGAGAAAATAAACTGTGTCTCAGGGATTTGATTCATGAAGGAGAAACACCGTGGCAGGATCATGGAAACACATGAATTATTCACAATTCAAACTGGCTAAGGGGAAAAAGGGGGAGGGAATGACCAGGAAACACACATCAAATACATGATACTCTCCACGGCCAGGGAGAAGCCAGCAGGGTGGCAGCGGGAGCAGCCTTACACGAGGGCTGAACCCAGAGTGACAGAGGAGGAAGGCAACTTGTCCCTCACGTGAGCCAAGAACACCTGGCCGGTGTGAAGGTGGCTTTATAATCCTGGAGTGGGTGAACTGTAAGAGAGTCTCTGGAAGTCGGGGCATGGCAGCCTGGCACCCATGGTTGAGTTTGAACATAAATTCGGGTACCAGTCCCACGGCTCTCCTATAATTACAAAGAAAGGGAAAGGCAGCCCGCTAGGCAAAGTGGGGATATGGGGTGGGGGGTGAGAATAGGGGTCCAGAGAGGTGAGGAGGGGGAGGGGGTGTCCCCTCTGGGAAGCGCTGCTTTTCCCTTTGGCTGTGTGTGGATGTATGAGGTAGAAAGACAAGGCTTGTTCGTCAACAGAAAGCAAAATTCAGGGCTGTGCTGAAGTGGGGCAGAGTCCACCACGAGTAAGAGATCTGGAGGACAAAGTGAAGCTGAGCATCAGGAGCCCAGTAAATGCAGGAGTGGAATGAGCAAGAAGCCAAGCTATCTTCATTCAGGAATAAGGACTACAGTTAAATTGCTTTAAGGGAGAGTCAACCGAGAGGCAGCCAGGTGGTGAGTGGGCAGCTCCACCTGGTTTTGAGACCTGGATGGGGCAAACACAGCCAGTCCAAGTCACTAAGAGCACAGCTCAGTGTGTCTCAAGTATTTACTGAGTGCTTACTATGTGCCAGGCTGGGTGCGCAAGAATAGGTCTACTCTCAAGGAGCTTACACTCTCATTCAAGGAGACAGATAATAAACATGTAAACAAATAATCACATAAGATTATTCTAGAGACTGAAAAGTGCTATCTATGAAGACAATGAAATAGGATCAGGTGTTAAAGACAACTGGCGTGTAGGGAGGCAGAGAGGGGCGACTGTCTCCAAGAGGTGACATTTGAGTTGAGCCTTGAAGGCTGAGCAGGAGTCAGGTGTGTACATGCCCAAGAGAAGTATAAAGCAAGGGGCTCAGAATGTTGCCCAGCAAAGAAGATACATGCAACCAAGAAGACAATTCAAACTCCAGCTCTCATGCCTCCCTGAGCCCTGGTTTCCTCAATCTGTAAACTGAGAGGGTCGGACGGGTGGACGGCCAAGTCCAACACAGTGTAGCATGGGGTCTTGGAAAGTTTCTTGGGAAATTTTCATGGAAAAGGAGAAACTTGACCTGGATCTTGAAGAAGGGGTCTGAAAGCACTAGTAAGATCATTTAAACCAGTAACAGAGGTTTATAGTTTTCCAAAACCTCTATTGAGACCAAACAAGAATGTCTGCTTTCCCTCTGATTGACACATTGTCCTCCTTCCTCCAGGCCATGCTCAAAGCCCACTGCTTCCAGAAGCTTTGTGGAAACTAAAATCTACCACTTCCTGCTTTCATTACATACCTCGATTTGGCCACTTATTTCTTTATGCCTTTTGAGATCATTAATGAGCTACCAGCCTATTAATACATCCGTGTGATTGCCTGTGAGTACTCAGTCTTGTCCGATTCTTTGCAACCCTATGGATTGTAGTCCTCCAAGGCTCCTCTGTCCATGGAATTTTCCAGGCAAGATACTGGAGTGCATTGTCATTTCCTACTCTAGGAAATCTTCCCGACTCAGGGATTGAATCTGTCTCTAGTGTCTCTTGTATTGGCAAGCAGATTCTTTACCACTGAGTCACCTGGGAAGCTCCATTTATATGCCTACTTCCTTTATTTATTTGTAAATACCTTGGCAAGGTCTGAGCCTGGAGCATAGTGTCTGGCTTGGGCAGGTGTCCCATGGGGGCTGAAAGACAATGGCTTGTGGATGGGAGATGAGTTCATCTGCCTAGGCTGCAGACAAAATGCCACAGACTGGTAGCCTAACCAATAAGAATTTATATCACAGTTCAGAGGTTGCGTGTCCAAGATCAGGGGGTTGGCTGGTTTTATTCCTGGTGAAGATTCTTTTCCTACTTATAGATGGCTATCTTCTTGCACATGGTGGGAAGAGTGATAAAGATAGCTCTGGTCTCTTTTCCTCTTACAAGGACACTGATCTTATGGATCAAGACCCACCCTTATGACTACCTTGAAAAAAGTGTCATTCAGTTGTGTCGGACTCTTTGCAACCCCATTGACTGTAGCTCACCAGGCTCCTCTGTCCATGGACTATGACTTCACTGATCCCTAATTAACTCCATAAGGGCCCAGGCTCCAACAGAGTCAACTGGGGGCTTCAACATGAATTTGAAGATGACACAATTTGGTTCAAAACTGTAGGTGAGAAAATTCTAGAAAAAGCCCTAATCTCCCTTTTGGGGTAGAAATGAGAAGAGTGGTCCTGGAAAGGACCTCACTTACTGGACAAGCCCTTCCTCTCCGTGTGCTATTCCCCTTTGTTAGGGCTGGGGCATTTTCAGCAGTGGTTTTGTTTGTTTTTTCCCCTATGACCTTGTAAAAATGAAAAGACCTAGGAGGAAACCACATTTGACTCCATTGGGGTCCACCATGGACCTGGTCTGAGCACTGGCTGCAGTGATAGGGAGGGTGTTGGGAGATGGGAGAGGAAGGAAAAGTCAGTCTATCTTCCAGCAGAGCTCCTGGGGCCATTCATTCCAATCACAGCTTTTCTAATGAGGGAGGCTGGGGCTTGGACATCTTTACTGCAAGGCTAGTCATTCCAGATAAGCTGCCAGGGGCCAGGCAAGAAGAACAGCAAAATTAATGAACACTTTTTAAAACACTTGCTTTGTTGCAGGACTAGTCTGTGTACTTTCTGTATATTACCGTATTGCATCCTCATATAGGTTGCCTCATGTTGATGGGAAAACTAAGGGAGGTAAAGTAATCCATCTTCATTCTCACAGCTGGTAATGACAGCTGTGAATCTCAGGTTGGAATTTTGCAGGCAAGACCCTGACCACTGTGCCATGCTGCCTTGGGTTCGGGCATCTGCTATTAAGCAGACCCTCCCATGGGAGTGTAGCCTGGTCTTTTTAGATCATACCTCAACTCCCCTGTCTACCCCTGTCTACAACTCAAGAGGTAGGCCACAGCCTGCACAGTGCTGTCCCCTCTTCTGATGCTGGGGGTGCTGGGCAGGTGGGCTGGTGTCTGCACCACCTGCTCTCCTTTGGGCTTTTCCTCACCCAAGCTTCTTTAGGGTGAAGGCTGGAGACAAGAAGGGACTGGAGGAGAATGGAGAGAGACACACAGGGAGAGGGAGGACAGGGAAATGAGGCCACAGAAAGGCCTGGGTGACCTCAGCAACAAACAACCATGGACTCCTGTGACCTCCTTATCTGCAATTGAGCAGGTTGCAGGCCTTGATGGGAGGGGCAAATACATGTCCCTGATAGTAAAATTCAGGGAAGCCCTTGGTCAGTAATATTCCTCCTGCCTAGCACTCTGAGATGGTGATGGAAATGGAGACATGGACTCTGTTGTAGGGTGATGTTTACATCCTGAAGACACACTGGATAGACTCAGGAGACCTGAATTCTAGACCTACCTTGGCCTTGAACAACCGATGTAGCCTTGGATAAATCATAATGTTTCTGGGCTTCAGTTTAAATGAAGCAGCCAAGTGACAGATCTCTAAGTGAAAGTGAAAATGACAGTCACTCGGTCATGTCCAACTCTTTGTGACCCCATGGACTGTAGCCCGTCAGGCTCCTCTGTCCATGGAATTCTCCAGGCAAGAATACTGGAGCGGGTTGCTGTTCCCTTCTACAGGGGATCTTCCCAACCCAGGGATTAAACCTAGGTCTCCCACATTGCAGGAGAATTCTTTTATGACTGAGCCACCAGGGAAGCCCAAGAATACTGAATACTGGAGTAGGCAGCCTATCCCTTCTCCAAGGGATCTTTCCAACTCAGGAATCGAGCCAGGGTCTCCTGCATTGCAGGTGGATTCTGAGCTACCAGGGAAGCCTGATAGATTGTCTAACTCTTATAAGGTTCTGGGTTTGTTTGACCTTTCAAGTACTGAAATCTCAGTTTATCATCTTATGCAGGATGGGGTGAGAGTGTTATTGCACCCATCAAAGAGAGAAGAAAAGTCTCCAAGACTTTGCCAAGCTCCCAGGCCAACTCAGCTTACTAAACTGCCCAGATTTGAAAAACTGACCAGCACCGCAGGTTCCGTCTGCTCTGCCCCTTGCTTTTGCCTGTGACCTTGGCCACCTCATCCCCTATCCAAGCCTTTAGTTTCTGCACTTCAAAGGGGCAGTGGTAGTCTTTGCCACCTGCCTTACTCTCCTGGGGGTTTTATGGGATGAACAGGATAATGTTTCTAATTACTTAGGGCTCCTTGGAGTGCAAGTGCTGTGAGTCAGGATAAAGGACTCGTCTATTTTAGTTGCTTTCAGAGATTATTCATCCAGAAACAGAAATGAGCATTTAGATGAGCACAGAGGCTGGGGGACTCAGGCCAGAGAAGGCTCTAGCAGAGGGGTGGTTGGGGAGGGGCTGGGGCAGAGTTAGCCCCTTCTAACTCTTACAAGGTTCTGGGCTTGTTTGACCCCTTGAGTACTGGAATCTCAATGTATCATCTTATTCAAGATGGGGCAAGAGTGTTAATGCCCCTATCAAAGAGAGAAGAAAAGTCTCTTTTCTGGGGAGCAGGGGAGCTTGGCAGATGCCTTCTGGTCTACACAGGCAAAAAGATGCCTTTTTGACACATGACCTAAGAATCCTTGAACTTCTCCCCTGTCCCTTTTTTTTTGCTCTAAAATTCCCCAGGTTCATCTCCTCTTTTGCAAAATATATTTTAATTCATTAGGTGGCTGTCCTAGAAGAGACCAGCTGCTACACTCAGACAATAGAAACCTTTGGTACTTAAGGGACATCGTCCTCTGCCGGGTATTACAGAGGGGTGTAGAGAGGATTTCTAGGCCCTGGCTGTCCTTGGAGTGCGGGTTCTGAGAATGTTCACTGGGGACTCTGGTTTTCTTGACTATGCAGGTGACCATGAGAGGGCAGCACGCTTCATTAGCTCTGTGTATATGTGTGTGTGTGTATGTGTGTGTGTGCACGTGTGCTCACGTGCATACACATGTGCACACATGAGCACTCATGTGCACCCATGAGGCCAGCTGTATGAAGACAGTGAAACTGTGACATCCATGCTCTTGGCTTTAACACCTGACAAAAGGGACATGGTTTAAATGTCACAGCAAGGGCCTGTGACAAGGGTAGTTAGGAAAACAGATGTCTCTGTGTTTGACTACACCGTAGGAGGCGCTGGGCCCATGACCCTAAGTGTCACACTTCTTAGTGAATTGATTTTTTAATTTGGAAGTATTTTTAGGAGTAGTAAAAAATAGCCTATGATAAAAATCTTGATATACTCAGTCCTTTATTCAACATTCACTTATTAAGTAGCTAATTATTCCAAGCCACATGAGTAACATGAAGGGTAAAAATTGTTAGACTAATAATAATAATAATTAGCACTTTCATGAAATAGGTTGCCATTCTGCAGAATAGAAAACTGAGATTTTAAATAACCTATCCAAATTTAATAGCCAAAATTTTATTCAAGAGGTGTCAGAATGCAAACTTAGCTCTCCTGGCTCCAAGTCAGATTCTCCAAGGAATGGTTTCTGTCTTTCAAGGAGCTGACAATTAGATAAAGGATGCAAAGACTGCAGACCACAGCACAGGGAATACCAGGTTGTATATCATGAATAGTATGTGAGTAAATGCTGTAGGAGTTCTGGGGAGGGGTCCAGAGAAATTCCATGTAAGTTGCATTTGGACTGAGTCTCAAAAGATAGGGTTTCCATCACTGGAGGGAAAAATTGAGGTCACCTTAGGTAGGTGGAAGGGTGGGACTTAATAACAGAGGAAAGACTAGACAGGGTGGTTGTACAAAGCAAGTAGTTGAGGTTGGCCGAAGGAATGGTCCTCAACCTTGGCTCTGTATTAGAGTCACTGTAGTAGCCTTTCAAATGGCGAGCACCTGGGCCCCCCATCCATTAGTCTTTGGTCTCTTCACTAGTATTCTCTAAAAACTCCCTGGGTGATTCTATTGTGTAGCATGGATTGAGACCCACAAGCACTGGGGAAGGACTTGGGGCTTCCAAACTGGGGCTATTGCAAGCACCCAGGTTCAATATGAACAGGTTTTGAATAAAGGTGGTGACAATGGGAAAAGAATGGGATCGAGAGGGGAGAGTCCCTTGAAAGGCATTGAGTGTCTCTGGGATTGATTGTCCAAGGGATTGTGTAAGTCATGATGGATGAGGTGGGAGCCTGGGCACCAGTCACAAGAATGATAGTTACTGGGTGGAAATTGAGATTGGCGTGGACAGAACGTGGGAGGAAGATAGTTTTACTTTGAGATTCCTCAAGTTTAAGGATACTAATTACTGAGCTATCTGATAGGAACATCTGGCTAGAGCCATGTGAGTATAAAGCTTGGGCACAGACCCAGATATGGGGCATCTTGAGAATGCCCCTCTGTGGAAGTGATGGTTGAGATGGAGGGAGTGCACCAGCTTGGAGAGAAAGCAGAGAGAGAAGAGCAGAGGGCTCAGCTGGGAGGCAGAAGGACAGAGAGAAGCTTAGAAGCCATTCCTCAAAGGAGAATCATTCCATTTGCATGAGCCAGTGTCTGGGTGGGGTGGGGTGATGGGCAACAAAGTCATTTTTCATCGGCCTGGCTGCCTGCGACTGGAAAAATTGATCAGTTGAGTCAATAGGCTCCGTGCTCAGACTCAAAGCCCTGGCTGATGTGTGTGCAGGAAATAGGGGAGGTACAGTCCAGCTTTTTCTCATGAGAAACACAGCCTGCTCAGGTATCTGGCTCTCTTTGCCACCATAATTGGCCTCTAAGCCAGAGTAGCATGAAAGACAAATCAATTCCTGACCCAGGCGGATTATGAATTCACCCATCACAAGGAAGTCCTTCATTCTGAGCTGTCCCAAAGATGAATTCCTGTTTTCCTGGGGGAGGCAATTCATCAGCCCTGCCTGTTTTAAAGGGATCCCATGAGATCAATTCTTTTTCCAGCATGATCCTATGGGAACAGCATAGTCCCTGGAAGGAATCCCGAGGATGTCCCTGAGATCCATCCTTTGAGGATGAATGAACCTTGGCAGCAAAGACTAGTCAGGGCCAGGGAACAGGACCCTAAGTCTAGGCAGATGGCATTTCAGGCTTCCTTTAGGGGACAACAGAGGAAGGATTCTCAGGCAGACTTCCAATCTCAGACCCTCAGATTACCTGCCTTTAGGAAGAGGTAGAAGGAAAAGAATGAAGGGAAAAAGAATTTATAGCATCTATGAGCCCCTTGTAACCTAAAAAGAGCTTGGGGAAGACTTTTTGGGTGGCATGAAGTCTGACAGGCCATGGAATGGGTACTGAGAGTACTGCCCAACCTCCCCACCAGCCCTAGCCAAAAAAACACGACCAGTGTGATTCTGAAGCAGTGTATCCTGTCCTTTAATGTGGGCATCTTGTTAAGCACAACATCTGATTCAGTATCTAGTGATGAGTTCGATGGTAAAGAATCTGCCTCCAGAGCAGGATACCTGGGTTCAATCCCTGGGTTGGGAAGAGCCCCTGGAGAAGGGAATGGCAACCCACTCCAGAATTCTTGCCTGGAGAATTCCATGGACAGAGGAGCCTGGCAGGGGTTGCAAAGAGTTGGACTCGACTAAGCGACTAACAGTACTACTACTACAGATTCAATACATCTAAGTGGGGCTTAAGCATCTATACCACTAACATTTTCCCAGAGGATGCTGAAGACATTAGTCCATGGGCTACACTTTGAGTAGCAAGGTCTTAGAGGAGGTTGATGGGATAAAAGACAGAGAGAGAGAAAAAGAGTTGTCATTGTGTGCAACCATGTCCCCCACCAGCTCTGAACCCCACCTGCCCTTTTGGGAACTGCCTCCCTCCCCCCAGTCCCCACCAGGGAAAGGGACCTGGGAAGAGGGCAGTGGGAAGGTGGGCAGGTGGTCTAAGGAGGCTCCACCCAGGCTGAGTCACAGTCTTCAGCCTCTCGTCATCATACACCCAGTGCTTGGCCGTCTCAGTTTATTGCCTCCTGCGGCTCCCGGCTCAGGCAGAGTAATTACAGTTGAGGCCCTGATGAATTGGGGGGCAGTAATTAAAGTGCCTATTGATTTTCTACTTAGGAGTTCCCTGTAGCTGGAAACAAAAGTCGGGAGAGAAGCGAGATAAACAATCCGGGCAAGGTATTTGGAAATGGGGGACTGTTCAGGGTGCATTAGCCAGGCCTGCAGCCTCCAAGGAGGAACCGTGGACTACTCATTTATCACCAGCCCATCTACGTAGAATCTGAGAATTGATCAGCCAGTCAATATACTTCTGGGGCGTTGTGCCAGCAGAGAAGTGGGAGGAGGGGGTCTTCATCCTCATCTCTCCAAACCATGAATCTGTCTTGTTTTGCTGCTTCATTCAGCTTATTTTAATTATGAGTTGAAGCATTTGTTTCATTTATATCATCTATTTCCATCTGACAACAATAGGCTTTCTATTGCTAGAAATCTGGTTTCTGGTGGCCTCTGAGGCCAGACACCAGAAAGCTTGGGATGGGGGGAAGATGGGGAAGGAAGGTCACAGATCAAGTTCTGGGGTCCAGGACTGGAAGCTGGAAAGGGCCTGGATACAAAGAGGGTCCCAGAGGCTGACCAGCTCCAGAGGTGGGAGGAGTCTCAAAGAGAGGATCAAGCCAGACATTGGGGAAAAGAAAGTGTACGGGCAGAGGACATGGCAGAACCTAGAGAGAAGATGAGAGAAAAGGGCCATGAGAGCAAGAAAAAGAGGCATTCGATCTCTTTGCACAATATGCTTGCCTCAAAAAGTAAAAACTCCACTCTGTATGACAGTCTCTAGGTCCATCCATGTCTCTGCAAGTGGCATTATTTCATTCTTTTTTATGGCCAAGTGATACTCCACAGTGTACATGTACCGCATCTTTATCCATTCCTCTGTTGATGGACATTTAGGTTGCTTCCATATCCTGGATATTGTAAACAGCACTGAGGTACAGATGAACCTGTTTGCAAGGCAGAAATAGAGGCTCAGACGTAGAGAACAAATGTATGAACCCCAAGTGGGGGGAGGAAAAAGAGGAGGTGACATGAGTTGGGAGATTGAGATTGACATATATACACTCCCATGCATAAAACAGATACGAATGAGAACCTGCTGTGTGACACAGGGAACTCTATCCAGGGCTCTATGGTGACCGAAATGGGAAGGAAATACAGCCCCTCAAAAAAGAGGTGATGTGTGTATACGTATAGCTGATTCTCCTTGTTGTACAGCAGGAACTAACACAACATTGTAAAGCATATACTCCAATAACAGTTTAAAAAAAGAAAGAAAGAGGGGCCCAGAGGTCAAAGGGAGCTAAAGGGGCACATGAAGCAGAGGGGTTTTGGTGGAAACGCAGAGCACATTTAAGTATTATTTAAAGATTGCTTCAGTTATTTTGGGGCATTTAACTCTTAATTCATCTTCCTTTCACTGTGCTAATGTGAAAGAGAAACTAATGAGAAGAAGGCCCAACTGGCAATTTTATTTTAGTCAGCTCCGCGCGCGCTCCTTTCCTCCTCTCGCGCCGGGTCCCTTGATCAGAGAAGAGATTCTTTTGTTTCTCCAAGAAACGAGAAACGTTGCTCTTCTCCCCAGCCTGTCCCTTTCCCCCGTCTTCACTGCTGCAGCTGCTTTGGCTGCTTAATGATGATGAAGTTAGATTAGGATCTGGGTTTTGAGAATGATTGAAGCTGGGTGAAGAGAAGCGTTTTAGCCTAATGCATGTTGGAATACAATTACCCATTATCCCAGTAAGGGCAGACAATGGGGTGGTGGGGAGTCGTGAGTTGTGGAGAAGTAAGAGGGCTGTTACTTGTTATGAGTTGGATTAAAAAAAATTCTATAGAAATACTGAACGGATTTATTCAGCATATTCAACCTCTTTGCACAATGTGCTTGCATTGAAAACAAAAATCTGTGAGTATGCCCAATAAATTGGCCAAAAGAGGGGGGTGGGAAGGGGGCGAGAGTCTGGTTTCTTGTGTTAAGTAGCTGCTGTGTGCAGATGGTTGTAACAGTGTGCTGCACACAGAGGCTCCAGTCCAGCCCTCGCAAAGCACAGAGAACGGTGCTAAATGTGACCACATTTATCCGACTCAAATCTCAATGGCTCTCTAGTCTGTAGAGTTAAGTTCCAAAGCCTCCCAGGGAAGACCTATCCTGGTTGATCCCAGCTGTCCCAGCATCCCCCTCCCTAACTCCTGGTATGCTGCTTCTGCATCCACCTGCCAGGTCCCAATCATCCCCCTCTGTTCCCCACTTGAGCAAGTGGCACCACCCTTCCTCCAGAAGCCCCACCAGAAGCCCACTGACATCATGGATCTTCCCCTCACATCCCCAGCTCAACGGGTTGCCCAACCTTTGTCATGCTACCTGGTCACTCTTAAACCCTCACTCCCACATCATCTTTTTTGGACTCTTGAGTTGTAGTGCCCCGCAAGCCCCACTGCTCTTGTCCCATCCTGTTTTACCTTCTGTGCTATCCTCTGAGCAATGTATCCAAAATAAATATCTGACCATGTTATTCTCCATTTTTAATGGTTCCTCACTGCCTACAGAATGAAGTTCTTTCCAGCTGTGTGAGCCTAAGCCTAGGATTCCCCATCTGCAAAATGGAGATTGTCCTGTTGCCTCCCGGGGCCACTGTGAGAAGTAAAAGAGATGATGTGAATGATGTGAGCACACAGCTGGGCACATGGAAATTCCCAACAGTGGGAGGAGGAGATGGTGGTGACGGAGAGAAGAAGAGGGGCTGGTTTTCACTGTTATTATCGTGGAGGAAAGTCTTTATGATCTGGACCCCAATCTACTTTTTCAGCTTTGACTTTTCTTCCTGAACTCCAGATTTAGATGTGTGTGTGTGTGTGTGTGTGTGTGTGTGTGTGTAACTCCTTAGAGTCTACTCCCCAGACTCTATCCTCAGTTTTTTCTGACTTAGAAAATGACAATTCCTTCCTTCTAGTAGTTCAGAGCAAAAGCCTTGATGGCAGTCTTTCTCTCATCCTCCATATCCAGCCCATCAGTAAATCTTGTGTATATCTTCAGAGGAAAGATACTCTGCAGGAGGGCATGGCAATCCACTCCAGTATGCTTGCCTGGAGAATCCCATGGAGAGAGGAACCTGGCGGGCTACAGTGAATGGGGTTGTAAAGAGTCGGACATGACTGAAGTGACCTAGCGCACATGTGTATCTTTAGAGTCTGTCTGGAGTCCTTTCCCTCTCATCCCCTCTACCACTGACAGTCTGGTCCCAGGCACCATCTTCCTGCCTGGATGGTGGCAATGGTCTTCCGCCTAGCACTGCTGTTCTGGTCCCGCCCCCTTCATGATGTATGTAGTCTCTTCCCAGCTATCAGAAGGCTGCTTTTACAACAGAAGTGGAATCATTCCTCTGCCCCGAAAGCTTCCAGTGGGGCCATTCCAAGGCACTTCTCATTGTAACTCTTCACCCCTATCTTCATCTCCTACTGCTTCTGCCCCCTGGTCCCTCTGTTCCAGCCAAACTGGTCTCCTTCCTCTTTCTCCAATGTGTCAGGCAAGCTCCTGCCTAGGGTTCTGCACTGGTCATTCCTCCTTCTGCCTGAAACACTCTTTCCCCAGATGTCCACATGCCTCATTCTCATCTCCTTCAACTCTTTGGCCCAAATGACACCTTCTCTGTGATGCCTGCTCTGGGGGCCTTATAAAAAACTTCAACCCCTTCCATCACTCTCCATCTCTCTTACTTGGTTCTCTTTTCTACACAGCACTTAACACACCTTCTAACATAGTAAACAATCTACTTAGTTACTATTTTAAAAAATCTATCTCCTTCCTTTAGGGTAAGTTCCATGAGAGCCTTGATTTTTGTCTAGTTTGTTCACTGTTTTGCTCAGCATATATAACAGTGTCTAGCACATAGTAGATGCTCAACAAATCTCGTCAAAGGACTCTTCTGCCATTCATACCATGCTCCAGCAGAAGTAGTCTATTCCAAGGAACACTCTTTCATGCACCTTGGGATCTTTGTTTATATCTGTTTCTCTAAGAGGGCAAGTTCCATTCCCCATCCAGGGCTGGCTCACACTACTATAGATCCTGACACAGGAATCAAACGCAGGTTTCCTGCCCTGCAGGCAGATTATTTACTGTCTGAGCCACCAGGGAAACCCAAATATATTGATGCATTGTTGTAAGTAACTCATGCAATTAAAGATGCAAATAGAATTTTCCTTCCTAAAGTTCCCTCTGAATGGACTAAGGGCTCCATTTGTCTGAAATGGTTAGCTGGCCAGAGAGATGCTTCCCTCTCAAGGGCTGAAGGGCTTCCCCTATTCCCTCCCCACCAAGTCTACAGTTCATTTGCCTACTGATGTCACAGCAAGAGATCCTGAAGCCTGGGGGAAACCAATGTCAGAGGTAGACATCTGTCTCTGAGCCCTGAGGCATGCCCTTTTTGTTCAGGGCTGTGAATCCCTTTGTCATCCCCCATAGGATGCAAAAGATGGAAAAGTGGAGGAGAAGAAGGTTAAATGACTTATGCAAGGTCACGTACTGTGTATCACCTTTGATGGAGAGCAGAGAAAATAGACAACAGCAGCAAAGCTATGCCTGGGTCATCCGAGAGCATCGTACAGCAGGCCTGGGTCTCGGGAGGAAGTGATTATACCTTATTTGGCAGAGAATGGGGAAACATTAAAAACAGGAGTCCATGCCTTATGAAAATTAGTGTGGCAAAGATAAGAAGGGTAAATCAGGGACTTCCCTGGCGGTCCAGTGTTTCAGACTCCATGCTTCCACTGCAGTGAAGCCGGGTTCAATCCCTGGTCAGGTAACTAAGCTGTGAAAGCCGTGTGGCATGGCCAAAAAAAAAAAAAAAGAAAAGAAAAGTAAACTAAAGGAAGAGAGTATGAGACCAGGTTATTGCCGTGGTTTCTGAGAAGTGGTTAGGGCCTGAAGTTGGAGTGAAGGAATGCAAAGAGGGGAGGGTGAGGGCCCTGCTCTAGCTCATGATCACTGAGAGGGCTGGGTAATCAGCGAGTCTGAGGAAGGCTATCTGGAGTGCTCTGCACTAAGGCCTCTTCATTTATCACTGCACATTCTCTCAGCAGGATCTCAGCCACTCCTATGACTTTGGCCAGCAGCCATATTGCCACAACTCTCACGTCTGTCACTTTAGCTCTGATCTGCCCCCTGGACCCATAGACATTTTGTAAGCAGCTCCCTGGGAGACCTCATAGGGACCTCGTGCTCAGCATGTGCAGGACAGAACATGCCATCTCCACCCCTTTCAGCCCTATGTCTCAGGGAAAGTTGTCCAGCCAGGATCTAGGAAGTCATCCTATGGCCTTCCCTTCCTACCTCCGTTCACTCGCCAAGTCCTGCCAGTCTATGCCTTCTACCCACTTCTTTGTCTCTCCTGCCACCACTGGAGGCCTGCAACCACTCCCTCTTCACTAGACAATTGCAGTAACCACCTTCATGATCTTCCTACTCTTGACATCCTCCAATCCATTCACTCTAGTGATGTGCTATTTTTGTATTTTTTTTAAGTATCTGTTTCTTTAAAAAAATTTTTTTAATTTATTTTTGGTTGTGCTGGGTTGATGCTGTACGCAGGCTTTCTTTCGTTGTTGTGTGTGGCCTCCTCATTGCTGTGGCTTCTCTTGTTTCAGAGCACAGGCTCTAGGTGCACGGACTCATGGGCCGTAGAGCATGGGCTCAGTAGTTGTGGGGCACAAGCTCAGTTGCTCCAAGGCATCTGGAATTTTCCTGGACCTGGGATTGAACCTCTGTCCCCTGCATTGGCAGGCAGATTCTTAACCACTGGACCACCAAGGAAGTCCTTATTTATGTGTTTTTTAATATAATTTTTTAATATGATCTTTGAACAAAGCAAACCTAGCCATACCCTTTTTTCCTACTAAAATGCATCAATAGTTTCCATTGTACTTAGAATAATCTGCTAGATCTTTAATATGGATTCAAGGCATCTCAACCTACCTCTATCTCTTCCTTATTTTGCATTAGAGTAAATTGCAGAGATGTTGATGTCACCCAATAACTCTTGAGCTCTCTGAAAGTGGGGGTCACGTCTGGATAGCAAACATAGGGGGAGGGTGTATTAGTCATTGTTCTCCAGAGAAATAGAACCAATAGGAGACAGATTGATGAATATTATGTTTACTGATGGTAAAGTTCCAAGTACATTTTTTTTTCAATGCTTACTGGTAAAATTATTTCATTCTACAACAAATATGTTTACTTTCCTGCCTTTAGAAACTATACTAACTACAGAAATCCAACTAAGTAACAAATAATGGATTTTCTTGAGTTTTAGGGTCATTTGGACTTTGGTCATTATGTCTGAAGCAAAGGTGGAGGATGTATCCTAGAGAGTATTTAAAAGAAATTCTTGGGACTTCTCTGACAGTCCAGTGATTGAGACTCTGCACTTTCAATGCAGGGAGTGCAGTTTCAACCCCTGGTTGGGGAGCTAAGACCTCACATGCTTCACAGCCAAAAAAAGCCAAAGCATAAAGCAGAAACTATTGTAACAATTTCAATAAAGACTTTAAAAATGGTCCACATTAAAAAAAAAAAAAAGAAATTATTGATCTCTTCTTGGAGAGAGTATGTGTTGTGGATGAAGGTGAGGGAGGGGGTACCATTTTGGATGTGTTGCAAAGAAGCTGCATGGTATTGGAAAAGCAGTGGTGAGCTGACACTTGCCACACCAACATCATGGAGTAGTCATGAGAATGGAGTGAGATAACATCCTTGACAGACCCCACAGCCTGGCATGTGATGGATGCTCACTTCCTGTTCTGTGGCTAGGAACCCCCAAATGTGGGGGAAAATATGGTGATAGGATCTATCCTTGCAGGATATCGATGTTCTATCGCTGCTGTTCAGTCTCTAAGTCACGTCTGACTCTTTGTGACCCCATGACTGCCGCACACCAGGCTTCCCTGTCCTTCCCTATCTCCCGAAGTCTGCTCAAACTCATGTCCGTTGTGTCAGTGATGTTTAATGAGGAGAATGTGGTTTTCTTTCTTGCTCTTAAAACCCAATGGTTTGCATTTTATTCCTAAAAATTAAGAACACCACAAAATAGTTCATTAAAGGTGTTAGTTAGCCCGGGTTTTACTCTTTGCTATTTTCTCATCATTAGAACAGGGATGTGTGGCTTGTAGGGAGGAAGCCCTAGGAGGCTGATCATTACTCTTCTTGCATACCCCAGGAGGGCGCAGGGCAGGTGCTACTGCCAGGAGACCCTGTCCTTACAGTGGGAGCAGAGTAGAGAAAAGACAGAGTTGGACTTGCCTTGAGGCCAAAGTGGTTCCCACAGTGATCCCTGGGCAGGGACCTGTGGCTATCGCTCTGCTTGAAATGGGCTTTTCATGTTGCTGACTCTTGGTAAATGGAAAATAATGTTATGCTGTGCTAACGCTTCCCCAGCATTGCTGCATTAAACAAGATGGAAAATGATGCCTAGGTTTTAAAAAAAATGAACCAAAGAAACCATGCAGGGCTCTTTGTACCTGTTCTTAGTCATTAAAAATGTGTTTCTGAAGTGCTAAATTTATAGTTAATTGCACCATTAATTCATTATTTAGCACTATTTTTTTCCTTTATAAAACACCAAACTAAAGTGAATCCAACCAATTACTTGAAGTCTTCGAGATATCACAAAAGGAATGACTTAATTTAGTAAATAATTTTAACTTAAGTAATTATTTACTGAAAGAGAGAGTTGCTGAATGCCTCAGGAGACTGCTTGCTATTGGCCTCATAATAAACCTTCCATGTAATTCTTGATTAATTACTTACACAAACAACATTTTATTTACTTTGAACAAATTGGGTTGCAAAATGAGGTTTTAAACTATCGGTGGTCTTTTTCAGGTCTGTGAATGTGGGGGATGGGGTTCCAATTCTGCCCGCCTCTGAAGACAAGTCACCCACACTGTCCTGTATCTTAGTGTTCCTTCATACACGAGGAATTTTGTTCCATCCTGTGGTATGGACAAGGTGATCTCCTGTTTTTTGGTTTGGTTCTTGTTTGCCACATGCTTTTAGGTGTCACATACACAGCAGGCACTCAAGTGAATAAGAGATAAATGGAAATGTGTAGCAATACCTGTTGTTGTTGTTTAGTCACCAAGTCGTGTCCTATTCTTCGTGACCCCATGAACTGCAGCACGCCAGGCTTCTCTGTCCATCACTGTCTCTCTGAGTTTGCTCAAACTCATGTGTGCTGTGTCAGCGATGTCATCAGCAGCACATACCAAAATATTCATGTCTGAGGGCTTCCCTGGTGGCCTAGTGGTTAAGACTTCATTCTCCCAATGCGGGGGTGGCAGGGATGGGGGCTGGATTCAATCCCTAGTTAAGGAACTAAGATTCAGTATTCTGCACCATATTGTCTAAAAAAATAAATAAAACAAAACCATGTCTGTCAAATACAGAATAGAAATCAATAGCATTCAGAGAATTTTTTTTAAAGGCAAGGTAACTAAAGTATTTGGGAAGTAGAAGACAAATGTCTAAATTAGCCAGTGATTTTCAACTTGTCTGGAATCGCAACCTGGAATTTTGTGTGTTCCTACAATGCCCTAGAGCATGTTTATTTTTACAATTAATGTGAGCTACAAGTGTTCTATGAATTTTGTGTAAACCACAAATACCCTCAAGTATTGAAAAGTCACAACTTTTTGAGCATGTCTAGACATTAGCTTGGAGAAGGCAATGGCACCCCACTCCAGTACTCTTGTCTGGAGAATCCCATGGACGGAGGAGCCTGGTAGGCTGAAGTCAATGGGGTCACACAGAGTCGGACACGACTGAGCGACTTCACTTTCACTTTCCACTTTCATGTATTGGAGAAGGTAATGGCAACCCACTCCAGTACTCTTGCCTGGAGAATCCCATGGACTGAGGAGCCTGGTAGGCTGCAGTCCATGGGGTCGCACAGAGTCGGACACGACTGAAGTGACTTAGCAGCAGCAGCAGCAGCAGCAGGCATTAGCTGGAAGCCATACTAGTGAGGTGAAGCCAACAGAAACGCCTCACTACTTGTGTTTGCTTCTGAACACTGCAAGGAAGAAAGAATAGGACAGAGGCTTCATCTCTGGAATAGACAACCTTTTAACCCTGGGGACAAATAGCCACAAAAAGGATCTTAAGGATTAATCTTTGAAAACAGCGTAGCTTTACTTTAAAAAGTTTCTTGGAGGTGACCAGTCATCTTCTTGACTCATGTGAAGGACTGTGTATGTAGAAGAGGGATCAAAATTGACCTGCGTGGGCCCAGGGTTCTAGAATCTGGAGCAGTGAGTGGAAAATTCGTAGATAATGAGATCTCCACTAAAGGTAAGGATGAAGTTTCTTAGCGCACTAGGAAATGGCGTGTTCTCATGGAAACATGTTCAAGCAAGGACTGACAACTACAGTGCAACCGTGCTACTACAGAGCGAAGTCAGGCGTGGCGGGGTGATGGCGAGGTCGTCAGGGAGTGGGGGAGCTAGAAGAGCCCTCTGGTCCTTCCTGCTGCTGCTGCTAAGTTGCTTCAGTCGTGTCTGACGCTGTGCGACCCTATGGACAGCAGCCCACCAGGCTCCTCTGTCCAGGGGATTCTCTAGGCAAGAATACTGGAGTAGGTTGCCATTACCACACCCTTTAAAATGTCTTACTGCTTGTTCATGTCCTTCTTTCTTTTTTTAAACTTTTGATTTTGTACTGGGGTATAGCTGATTAACAATGTTGTGATAGTTTCAGGTGAGTAGTGGCAGGACTCAGCCATACGTACACGTGTATCCATTCTCTCCTCAACTCCCCTCCCATCCAGGCTCGCACATAGCATTGTGAGAACTCTGTGCTACACAGTAGGTCCTTGTTGCTTTCATGTCCTTCTTAATGGATGGTGCCCAGTACTGCACTCGGTTCTCCAGGTTCAGGGCACAGTATTGAGTAGGTAATGCTGCCTTTTGATTTGGACCCCAGAGTTTATGTAGAGCTTAGTCCATACTAAGTCCTTCATTGCACCCAGGCCTTAAATATGTCATTCTGATGTTTGATACTGAATTTAAAATCAACCAGATTCCTGCAATTTCCTTAACTGAGCTGCTCCAAAATTATTGACCTTGTAGAGTAGATTTTTAAAAATCATATGTTTATAGAATTATATTTTATCTCAAACTATGATGTTAGCTTCAAACTTCAAACTATGATGTCATTGGCTTGGGAGAGGGCAATGGGTAAGGTCAATGCTGATTCTGTCCCCGAAGGCAACAAATGCTCTTTCCCTTGTGCCTTCTCTAATTTCGTAAGCATGTTCCTACATTTTCATCCCAAGTTAGGACAAGGTTCGGCAAATCTTGTGAAACCTCTCTTGGGACCTTCCTCCAAGTAAAACAATTAAGACTGAAGAGTTGGAGGAAACCTTAGTGGATGTGTATTTCAACTTTTTTCTTTTGCAGATTAAAAAAATCTAGATTTGTAAAATGAAGAATCTTAGGACAATGTTGTTTGGTCAGTTACATCAACCTATATTTGTTAATATCTTGGCCATTTTTTTCACCTTATCCTTGAAACATTATTAAAAATCTTGCCAATCCTTCAAAAAGACACATACACACACACACACACACATGTACGAATCCACACGTGTGCACTGGTTTGTTATCTGTTTTGTCTTATGTTGGCTTGGGTGGATCAACTTTTTGTTTCCAAAGGCTCACAAACCACCACTGTATCCTTCTAGAATTTAGATTGATTCTCAGTGTGGAGAATTAAAAAAAAAACAACACTGTAGATTTCTCATTAAAATGGCTTAATAATTGCTTTTAAAAATTTGGCAAATAAGTAAGCATAAATTCAATTCAGAATATGTTTTAAGCTTTGTCCTAGAATTTGGGAATCTACAATGGTTGAGGTCAAGGCTTAATTGTGCTTCTTCATATTTCCCAAAGTCAATGCGCCCTTCACCAGATAGACCTTCTCTCTCCTAGTGTGTGGCCTTGGTATTAGGCTCTACTGGGGAATGGCTGGCAAAAACCTTAAAAGCTGGGAGTTAGATGGGTAGGGAATTGCTAAATCGGTAGACAAGGGTGGACCTTGTCCATCTCAAACACTGGACGAGCTCAGCACTGAATGACCAGCTTCCAACACCATCCAGCCCTCATTCCAACTGGAGGAGACTCTGGACTCTGGCTCCAGCCCCACCCTCCTTCAGCTCTTGGCATTTTTGTTTTCACCTTGTCAAGGAAATAAAATACCCTCAGGTCCCTTCACCTTCCTCCTTTTGCCCAGACACACTGCATACAGAAAATTATCCCCAAACAGAAGGGAGCTGTTGATAAGCCTGCATGGGCATCTGTGAAAGCACATATCATCTGAATGACAGGTTTGCATGTAAACAGCCGCAACTCATGAAAATAGTTTTTAATCTACTTGAAAGGCATATTCTCAGAAGGAAAACAAGTTCCCTCCAGGTGCGTGGAAGCTCTTTGAAAGAGGAGCTGCTGCAGCAAAAATACAAGCCATTATGAAATTCAGCTTTTCATGACCCCTTTCTTTTCTTCCTTTTCTGCCACCTTCCCTGCCCCTTCCCATCTGTGAATCTATCTCTGGAGGGCTTTTGACTGGAGAGAGAGGGAAACAGGGAACTAGGGGAATGAATTCTCTTCTTCCCAGCAGATCAAGGCTAAGTTCCATCAATTGGGCACTGCTTGACTTTCCACTGAATGTTGAATTTAAGACTTCCCTTCTCCAGGAGGACTGGCCTCCCCATTGCCTCTCCTTTCCAAGTCTCTGCCACTCTCCAACTCACCCCCACCGTGTCCCAGGGTTCTTGAGAGGCTCAACTTCTGTACACTGGGGCACACACACTACTTTCCTTGACTAGAGCCATCCTGTTGTGTCATGTTACAGTATAAAGACCTTTTAAATTAAATTAAACTTGTCATTGCAGTAGAATAGACATAACAGGCAATTTACTATTTTTAACATATGGCTCTGAGACATTAGCACATTCACACTGGTGTGCAACCATCACCTTTATTCACCTATACAACATTTTCATCATCCCAAACTGAAACCCTGCACCTGTTAAACAATGACTCCTTATTCCCCCCTCTCTAAATTTTAATTATATAAATAGTAGAGGAACGCACTGTTAAAATAAATACAAAAATAATGTTTGTACTAAAAATAGTACAAATACAGTAAATCCTCTTTTGACTATCACAGCCCATGCCAATACCTCTCTTAGAGTTAATGACTACACTGACCTAAACACATTAATATAATCAAGGTTTTGTATGTAGCTTTTATACAAGTGATATATACACAAATGTCACATCATATCATAGCAATGCTATTCACAGTGATATCACTGTTCTGATACTTGCTATTTCCATTCAGCCAAACCTTGGAGATCATTCCATGTCAGTACCTGGAAACCTACTTCATTATTTTTAACAGCTACATAGTAATTAGAGTTATACCATAATTAGCCATTTCCCTATTTGTTTCCCTGGTGGCTCAGATGGTAAAGAAATCTGCCTCCAACTCAAGAGAACTGGGTTCGATCCCCGGGTCAAGAAGATCCCTTGGAGAAGGGAATGGCTATCACTCCAGTATTCTCCCTGGAGAATCCCATGGACAGAGGAGCCTGGTGGGCTACAGTCCATAGGGTCGCAAAGAGTTGGGCACAAGTGGGCAACTATTTGTTTCCAGATATTGTTCATTTGCACAACTGAGCAACTGTTTCCAGATATTGTTCATTACATATAATGTTGCAGTGAACATGAGAATGAAGCAGATATTTTTGTTTCTTAAGAGCAGATCCACAGAAACAACAGCAGGATCATAGGATTTACATACCCTTACTTTTTATAGAAGCCACTGGATTGCCTTCCAAAGTGGCTGTGATCATTTATGCTCCAACCAACAATATACAGAAGTATTGGCTTCCCCACATTCTTCAACACTTGATGCCAAAAATAGATATATGTGTCAAGTGGATACTTTCTGCCAGGCATAGTTTTGAATGCTTTATGTGTGTGAAATCGTTTGATGTTTACAACAACCCAGTGAGATAGATGTTGATATTATTACCCTTTTAGAGATCCAGAGAAGCTAAGAATCTAGTCCTGGGGCACACACTGGCAAGTGGTAGAGCCTGCCTTCTGAGCCCATGCCCTTACCCATGATGTCATTTTACCTGATTGCTGCCCATCTGATAGATTAGACATGGCATCTCCTGGGTGCTTTTATTTGCACCTTCCTGATTGCTCATTTGGAGAAGGAAATGGCAGCCCACTCCAGTGTTCTTGCCTGGAGAATCCCAGAGACGGGGGAGCCTGGTGGGCTGCTGTCTATGGGGTCGCACAGAATCGGACACGAGAGGGACTGTCTTTTCATATGTTTATTAGCCAGCTGAATTTTCTCTTTTTGTGTGTTGCCTGTTCCTATCTGTTGCTTTTTTCTATTGGGTGGTTTATTGTAGTTTAAGAAATGGTTCTGTCCGATATCTTTGGTGAAGGATTATTATTTGTACCTTAATTAAAATGATCAGAAAGCCAAGTGTTAACTGAGCCTAGACATTATCAACCTGAGTGAAAGGCAGGGTAAATGAAATTCAAACATTCCTGTAGACACTCAAGAAATTTCCATACAAACGTGAACATTCAATTATTCTTTCATTGACTAACTTTTTAAATTGCACTGTACAAAGGAAAAACACATATCACAGAAGCTTTAGTAGACATCTCATTCAAAACAAGGAGCTATTAAACTTTTTCAGTAAGTTGATCTATAATGAATGCATTACTAATTGTTTTCACCTACTTTTGCCAATGGCCCTCTACTAAAAATACAGAGACTGTCAATTAGCCAAATAAGAACCTGTCAATGTAAATATTAAAGTTGATATATTATTAGCCTTTCAGAGAGGAAATTATTCTCAGAGAATATATATTTTAATCCTCTCTCTCTTCTTTCCTTCCTTTTTCCTTTTTTTTTTTTTTCCTTTCCTGCCTTATTTTTTTAAAAAAAACTTTCCTGGAATGTCAAAATATGTTGCTCTGTACAGAGCAGATGCTAAGAATTCTGGATGTATATTTTGAATTACTATATTTGAGCAGGAAACTGTCTGTGGTAGAGAACTGAACACTTTAGGGATAACTGTGCTTTTTAAATGAGAGCAGATCCAAAGGAGTCTACATCTTTCAAGCGTGTTTTTAATCCCAAGAAGAAAGAAAAAAGCGACACCCTCATTTGGGATTGATCCAGAACAGCCCTGAAATGCAGAACATTTAACGGCTCCAGATGTTTATCTGTGTGTATTGGGCAGGTGCATCCAAATTCAAACCCGAAATCTTCCGGGACTGCGGCGCACACGCTGCCATTCATATAGGATTTTTTTTTTTTTTCCTGGAAGCTCTTTTTCAGTAAGCACTCTGCGTGCGCACGCACCTGCTGTGCCTAGAGGTAGGATTATAGCAAGTGTATTTCTGACCCTTTACCTCATTTCAGCATGAGCTAGCCAGACACCGCCTCCCTCTCTGTTTTCGTTTCCCGCCCCCCTCATCTACCAAGAGGCTCGGTCCAGGCTGCCCGGTCTTATGCCAAAGATGCCCTTCTTCCAGTCTGCTGATCTGGAGGAAGGATGGTGCTCAAGGGTCCTCAAATCAGTGTTTCCAGGGACTCCCTTTCTTTAGAGTACAAAGAAAGCTGGCTGGGTGACACCCCAGAGGTGGCACGTCAGTCTGAGAATCGCCTGAGCCACTGTGCTGGCGTCAGTGGGTGGAGTGGCGCTGAGAACCGGGTCTGTGAGGCGCCTGTATTTATTCTTCTCACCGCGGGCGCCTCCTGACCTGCACCGTGGGGTCCCAGTGCCGGGCCATTTAGCGCACATGGAAGATGTAATAGCCGCAAAGGGTGATTTGGAGTCACCCCTAGTGTGTCTTCCTTTGAAAATTTCCCTGGAAGGTGAGCCGCTTGACTTGCCATTTTTAGAAGACAAAAATAATTAAGGGGTAGGAGTGTTTAATCAGGCTGTCAGTAAACAAAATTGATTTCACATCTTTTGTGTTACAGAGAGCTCACTGTGCTGCACTGTAGATTGACTGCCAGATACCTGTGTTCTGGAGCCTCTAGTCTGGCAAGTGAAGTCACAGTCTTGGAATTGGGAGACAGGCCTGAAGGTCCTGGGATCAGTGCTTCTCCTACTTTAATATGTAGAGGAGTCACTTGGGGATCCCGTGAAAGTGCAGAGTAACTCCATGGGTCTATGGGGCCCAGATTCTGCATTTTTGCCCAACAAGCTCCCTGCTAAGCCCTGCACTACTGTTCTCCCACTGGTGCATGAGGAGTCCAGGCTCTCACTCCATGTTAAAATTTCTTCTTAGTTGGGAAAGCCATTAAGATAAAGTTGAAAGAATATTAGATTGAGGGCCACTGTACAAGCGTTCTAGCTTTGCCACTCACTAGTGAGTAACCTTGAGGAGACCATCTGGAGAAACCCTGCTCTAAGCTTCATTATTACTCTAACTCCAGCCTCAACCCTTCCCTCTAAAATCCCCACCTTGGGATTTCCCTGGTGGTTAAGACTCCGTGCTTCTACTGCAGGGGGTGCTGGTTGTATCCCTGGTCAGGAAACGCACATGCTGGCTCCAACAGCCAAAAAAAAAAAAAAGAATAAATCCTCAGTTCTTGTGAGTCCATCCAGTGGGGTACCTGCTAGCCAGCTGGGGACTGGGGATGCTTGCAGAAAGGCTTTTCTCTAAATGTTCCCACTGTTGGTAGGAGTATTTTTGTTTTGTTTTTAATTTCTATTTTAGGAGAAACCATTTCGAAAAGTAGGCATTGGGTGAGCGCTCAAGACCAGGGTGAGAAGAAGTGTGGGTGGGGTGAGTGGATCTGGGCGGTCCATCTTCCTGGTGGAGAGAGGAACAGGGAGGGGGAGCTGTCAGACAGGGATGAGGCAAGAGCACAGAGAGAGGAAGGAACAAGGGGAAAGATGGGAAAAAAGGAGCTGCAAGAGCAGAAAGTAAAAGCTTTTGGGGGTTCAGGGAGATGATAACTGGAGCATGAGCCAGTGTTTTGGCAGAAGCAGAGAAGTATAGGAATAGACAGCAGAGAAAGCGCACGGATGACGTATCAGGTTTTACCAAGTGATGTGGAGTGAAAGGAACTGTAGAGGGAAAAAGAGAAATCAAAAGAGCAAACTCAGGGGCTGAAGATGGTGTTTATTTGGGTGGAAGGCCTAAGAATTCGGCCAGGGAGAGGAGGACAAAGCCTTTGAGGTGATATTTCGTAAGGGCTGAATTTTCAGGTATCAATGAGTGGGGCAGAGAATCAGGCAGGGTGTGAGGAAGCCAAATGGATAGGGGGGAAAAAGGGGGGGCTCTTTAGCAGTGATGCAGAGCCTGCTGGGGTCAGAAGAGGAGCAATGAATGGGATCCAAGGAGACCCAGCTTCCACCTCAGTGGTCTGCTCTCCCCAGTGCTCTCCAAGCCCAGCTCTTGCTAGCCCCACAGTACAGCCTTCCTGAGGGCATGGAAGCTTCTCTGGAGCTGAGGCCCTTCTCTGGAAGGTCCCTATGTGTGGAGGAAACAAGGAACCTGCACTTTGCCCACATGCACTTCTTGGGAAGCTGGCAGCACCCAGATCTTAGCAAAGGCTCAAAGGTACAGGACATTGAATTAAAAAGCAGTGACTTCACTCCTGAGCTTGGTTCTGATGCTGGATTGGGGAACTATTGGTGGGAATGTGCTTCACAGAATCTCAATTATGGGCAGTGAAATTGACTGAGGGCCCCAGATGATGTGTTCTGAAATCTATGGCTGCATTAGCTGGATCCTATACTTCCCATGGACTGCTCCCAGCCAATGACTATGCTGGGGACACCAAGGCAGACCAGCTCCAGTTCCTTCAGGTCTCTGATGGGTGTCTCCAGCTAGAGGACTCCCTAAGAGCATTGCCGACTTTAAATCTTGTTCAGTTGCCCAGCTATCTAGATGCTTCCACCCAACCTGTTCTCTTTCATGGTGGTTGGACAATTCTCCCAGCCTCACCCACTTCCTTCCCCATTCCCTCTCTCGGGTGAAATTCTTCTGTGCTTAGTCCAGTGACTTCTGCTTTTCCGAGGACCCACACTAATACACAAGAAGGGACCAAGAAGGGCAGAGGAAATGAGTCAGGTTCGTATCTGTTAATGCTATAAATATCAGAAAGGGTTCTTGGGAAAGCACACAAGTGGAAGAGAAGAAGGGGAGCCCAAGACATGGGAGATATCAAGGGAGATGATTCTGGGTTACCCACTCCTATTCTTATTTCCTGGAAACTCTGATTTCTACCCCCACCCAAAATCTCCATTTTAAGGCTTCCCATCTCTGACTACCACCTCCTGACTTCCCAGCTCAGTCCCTTTTTCATCCCTACCCTAACAATTCTTCCACCTTTCCAAAACACAAAACCCATTGATCTTGCCAACTCTGTACTGTGCTCCCCCCTCCTGCCCTACCCTACTCCTATCCTGGTTGGGTGCCTTTGGTCTTCATTTTGTCCATGCACGATCTTCATCGATTCCCTCCCACATCTTGTCCTCCCAGTGTCCTGGGTGGCAAATCCCTAACCTTGGTTAGATCCAACTCTTTGCCTATTCCATGTTTACATATATACAGCTGAAAATGGCTGAGAAAAAAAAAAAAAACCCAAACCTAACCATAATGTCACTTTACATTCATGGCCACCAACTCAAGTTAGCCCTTAGCTCTGCTGGGCAATACTACTGCATTTTCCTAGTCCATTCACTCTCCTCTCCTGCATGGCAATCTCTTAACTTCTCTTTTTGCAAAACTCCCTCCTTCCTCTTTACTGTCATCTGATTTTTCTCCTCTCACAGTCTTCTCTTTCTCAGTTTTGTCAGCTCCATTCTTCTAGTTACTGTGGCCAAACCTTGAAGTCATCCTTGATTTCTCTCTTTGTCCACATCCTCCATCAAGCTATGGCAAACCCCATTGGTTCCACCTTCTACATGTCTCCAAACTCTAGTCTCATCTCTTGGTCTGTCTCCATCAACTTGCACTTGGATTCCTGCAGCGCCTCCTAATGGGTCTAATTCCTCCCTCCAACCTTGCCTTCCCACCCCCAGTCTATTCTTAGCACATTGAGCAGAGTGGTCAAGCTAGATCTCCTGCTGACAATCCTCCAATAACTTTCTAGCTCACTTAGAGTGAAAAAGCAACGCTGTTACAGCAGAACGCCCTCGTGCTCTCCTCCCCAGCTCACTGACCTCATCTCTTGCTCCTGGTCCACTTTGTCCTTTCTCCTCTAGCTTCATCTGCCATGCCTCCTTGACCCTTCACTCTAGCCACCCTGGCCTCCTCACTCTTCCTTAGACACACCCAAAGAGTCACATCTTTGGGCTCCCTGTTCCCTCCTCTCAGAAACCCTCTCTCACTCAAACCGAATCTCTCCATTCCTTTGTGTCTGCTCTTAAGGGTCACCTTTCTGTGAGGCCTCCTTGACCACCTGTTATAGAAGGCCAAGTCCCCTCCCTCCCTCCCCGCCACTTCCACCCCCTATATCCTATGTGGTCTTTTCTTCTTATTTGGCACAGATCACCGTTGACATGGGACATGTTTTCTCGTTCGCTATCTGTCTTCCTTAACTAGAATGTAGACTCCACGAGAGTAGTTTGATTGTTTCACATGGGAGATGCTCCATGGTTGAAATAATAAATTAGTGAAAGCTGAACAAGATAAAGGGATCTAGCTGATGGGAGAAATACAAGAGGAGGGAGACTTAGACCACAAAGAAATATCTCCTAGGAAAATATTTTGATGGGGAAAGCAAGAAACATGAGGATAAAGAGTCAGATTTCATCATGGACTCCAAAGTCACGATTCTTGTTATGAGCATGAAACTGTCTTTCTAAACCTCAGTCCCCTTATCTGCAAGAAGTGAGAGGAAGAAACCTACCTCTCTGGGTTATTGTGGGCCAAGTCCCCTTGACCTACCCAAGGTGGAACTGAGGCTGACCATCAGCTATCACCTGCTTCTTGCAAAGTTAATGAAACCAGGGAAAACCTTCTTGGGTGAGGGGAAGAGTCCCCAAGGTGGAGAGGGTTGCAGGATCTGAAATCACTGTAGCAGAGAATGACCTGGGAGCTGGGCTGGGCCTTTCCCTCCTCTGTTTGTAGCCAGAGGAAGGAGCCACCTTAAGGGAAACAAATGGTGATGTGTTTCTGTATTCAGAACACTGACATTGCTCCAGAAAGAAATGAGAGGAGATTATGCAGGAAGAGAATTGAGTCTGTCAGAAGCTTCAAGAAAAGGAAAAAAAAAAAAAAGATGTAGAAAGGAGCTGTTTGTTGCTCTTTGTTCAGGTTTTTATCTTGAGAGTCTGTTTATAAAAATGTTCTCTCTTGCCCAGACTCTTTTGCTCCTGCCTGGATGTTCTCCCCAGCCACCCCCTTTCCTGCTCTTGTTTGAGTTAAAGCTCTTTCCTTGATTAAATAATGAATAAAAGCTCTTCCCAAGTCTGGCCTTCCTGGTGCTCCGGAGAAATTACAGATATATGTACATATATATACATGCAAAGTAGCCTGAGATAAAGAGGCTCAAGATAAATAGGTTTCTGGTGGGTTTTTTTTTTTTTTTTCTTTTAAAGAAGTGTCATTCATAAAATACACTTACAAACAACACAGATACGAACTAGGGCAAAGCAGCCTAAGTGCAGCTAAATAGTTTGATTTAATAAAGCTCTTGGATTTAAAAGCATGTATTTTTATTGAAAATGATGGTATTTACTTATAAAAATGGGTTGGAACTCGCTCCTGTAGGGTCACTATATCAGTCAGGTACTGAGCTGCTCATGTTATTGTCTATACCAGGAAGGATTACCCAATTCATAACCAATGAACACTTCTCCTTGGCTTTCTTCCCCCAGGGCTCATCAATTAAGACAAATTGTGCACTGCACCATTTGCAGAGCTGCTGTATCTTTACTCTAGAAGACCTGGCCTTGCCCAGTCCACCCCCATATTACACCTCTTTAATCACGTCCCACAGCTGTAAAGAGGAGGAATGCCAACCACCCCAGCTGTCCCCACCCATGTACCTGTGGGGGCTTCTCCCCTTTATCTGCTCCAGATTTGGAAGAGAATCCTTGTTCTCTCCTCACTCATAAATAGTGACATACAGGAATGGGATTTTGAAAAGAAATTTCATAAAGATACTAAAGGAAGGCAAAAGAATTTTTAATGGCATCAAATGAATAAGCAAACAATGTATAATATCTGAGCTCTAGTTAACTCATATGTAGCTACAGGTTGACTAATTTGTTTGTAGGTTCACAGATGTTTCTGTAACTGGGACACCTAACAGAGGACAATTCTGAAATGTAAGACTTACGCGTCTGCAGATACTGGCTTACTTCCATCCATCCATCCAATAATTATTGATATGTATTGACTGAATAACTTGCATAGGACATAGAGGTAAGCAAAAATACCACCATCTCTGGCCTCATGGTGCTTGAAGTCTAGTAAAAAAAAGTGAGAGTAAAAGTGTTGAAAGTGAAACAGTCATGTTGGACTCTTTGTGAACCCATAAACTGTAGCCCACCAGGCTCCTCTGTCCATGGGATTCTCCAGGCAAGAATACTGGAGTAGGTTGCCATTCCCTTCTCCAGAAGATCTTCCTGACTCAGGGATCAAACCCAGGTCTCCCACGTTGCAGACAAATTCTTTGATAGACATCAATTCAATAATCACCCCAATGAACAAATTATAATAAGAGGAAAGTGTTCTGAAAGAGAGGAATATGGTTTAATGAAAGCATATTCCTAGACTAGGAAGTCAGGAAAGTTTTCCATGAAAAATTAATGCTTGAAATGTGATCCAAAGGATTAATAGAACTCAACTAAGGAAGAATGTAGGAGTGCATTCTAGAAAAAGGGGCTTGGAAAGCATGGGAAATCTGAGACCTAGCAAGCAAGCCAGTGGGGCTGAGGCTCAGAGACTAGGCAAGAGTGGTAAGAGGCAAGCCTAGTGGAAAGGAGTTCAAGTCAAGCTGTTCTTGTTGTCTACTGCTGCATAACACATAGGGCTTCTTTGGTGGCTCAGACAGTAAAGAATCTGCCTGCAATGCAGGAGACCCAGGTTCAATCCCTGGGTCAGGAAGATCCATAACAAATGGCCCCAAAACAGCATCTGAAAACAACAAACATTTATTATCTCAGCTTCACTGGGACTGGAATTCTGGAGCAGCTTAGCTTATTGCTTCTGGTCTCTCAGGAAGTCACAGTCAAGATATCACAAGCATTGCAGTAATCAGAAAGCCTGTCTGGACTGTGGAATCTGCTTGTAAGATAGCTCATGTACATGGCTATTGGCAGAAGACCTCAGACTTCCTTGAGTGACCTCCCCATAGGTCTCCCTGAGGGTCCCCATGACATGGCAGCTGGCTTCCTGCAGAACAGTGATTCAAGAGCCAGAGAGCAAGAAGGAAGCCATGATGCCTTTTAAGTTCTAATCTGGGAAGTCACTCACTGCCACTTCCATTCTGTTCTATTTATTATAGGTGACCCACTAAGTGTAGCCCATACCTAAAAGGAGGAGAATTAGGTGCTGCCTTTGGAATGGAGATGATCAAAAATTCTGTGGCTTGTTTTAAAATCATCTATGAACCATGGAGGACTTTGCAGCCCTATTAAGATGCATTCATTTGCTAGGTCTGCCATAACAAAAGCACCACAGATTCTGTAGCTTAAACAGTAGAAATGTTTTGTCTCACAGTTTTGGAGGCTAGAAGTCTGAGATCAAGGTGTCAGCAGGGTTCACATCTTCTGAGACTTTCCTTGGCTAATAGATGGTCCTCTTCTCCCTGAGTCTTCTCCCTGGTTGGCCCTCTGCCTGTCTGGGTCCAAATTTCCTCTTGTTATAAGGACACAAGTCATATTGACTTAGGATCCACCCTAAGACCTCATTTTAACTGAAATACTTCTTTAAAGACTCTATGTCCAAAGACAGTCACGTTCTCAGGTACCAGGAGGGGTACGACTTGAGCATGTGAATTTTGCAGGAGGACACATTTCAGGTCACAACACAAGGATTTTTAAGAATAATTTATTTACTTATTCTTGGCTGTGCTGGGTCTTCACGCTGCATGGGCTTTTTTCCAGTTGCAGCGAGTAGAGGCTACTCTCTAGTTGCCATGCACGGGCTTCTCATTGCAGTGGCTTCGCTTGTTCCTGAGCGTGGGCTCTCGGGCGCACAGGCTTCAGTAGTTGGGGCAGGCGGACTCAGTAGCTGTGGCTCCCAGGCTCTAGAGCACAGGCTCAGTAGTTGTGCCACACAGGCTTAGTTGCCCTGCTGCATGTGGGATCTTCCTAGACCAGGGATTGAACACGCATCTCCTGCATTGGCAGGCAGATTCTTTACCACTGAGCCACAAGGGAAGCTCAACACAAAGATTTTTTTTTTATCTTTTCTTGGAGCAACAGGAAATCGTTGAAGTAACTGTAGGTGTCTGGAGGACATGGCAACCCACTCCAATATTCTTGCCTGGAAAATTCCATGGACAGGCTTCCCAGTTGGCTCAGTGGTAAAGAATCTGCCTGCCAGTGCAGGAAATGTGGGAAATGTTTGTTTGATCCCTGGATTGGGAAGATCCCCTGGAGAAGGGAAATGAAAATCTACTTCGGTATTCTTGCCTGTATTATCTTACAGACAGAGGAGCATGACAGGCTACAGTCCATGGGGTCGCAAAGAGTTAGACATGACTGAACACCCATTGCAAATGAAGCTGTGGTGAGGGTGGAGTCTCTTTCAGATTTGCATTTAGAAATTCCTCAGGTTGCAGCATGAAGATCTGATTAGAGACAGAGTCAGGTGCAGATTGACTGGAAACCTTAAAGTGATCCAGATGAGAGGGGATGAGTTTGGGGATGAAGGTGGTGACAACAGAGACAAAGGGAGGTAGATAGATTAAAGAGATGCTTAGGAGGCAAAATTGTTAGGATTGTGGCTAGACTGACTATGAGCATGAGAGCTAGAGCTAGGGAGAGTCAACAGTGATTCTTGGAGTTTTGGCTTCTACCCCTGGATGCTGGTGAAGCTATTGCTGAATTAAGAGACAATGGAAGAGGTCCAGGCTTGGAGGTGATGGTAGGAAGATTATGAGTTTGTGATGACTGTGTTGTTGAGGAACCTGGTAGTGAACCAATAAGAAATATCCCTTGGGATGTGTGAGCTGTTTGGTTCTAAGAGTCAGAGACATCTGACTGCAAATATAAGCCTGTAAGTCATAGGCAGAGAGGTGGTATCTGAAGAAACGACATGGATGAGGCCGGACAGGACTAAAGTATGAGTGAGAAGAGAAAAGGGACTAGGACTGATCTCAAAGAACTCTGGTGCATCCAAGCACTGCATTTTTAGGTCTTATTTTTCTATTTTTCACATACCCTGAATTTGAAAGTACAGCTTAACTGTGTCTTTATGGAACTTGGTATGATACATAGGAGAAGAGGTGAAGGACCAGAGAGTAATTTAAATTGAATTATTCACTTTATTTGACGGTGCTGGTTCTTCACTGCTACTTGGGCTTTTTCTAGTTGTGGTGAAGGGGGCTAGTCTCTAGCTGCAGTGTGAAAGTGAAAGTCGCTCAGGCATATCTGACTCTTTGTGACCCCATGGACTATACAGCCCATGGAATTCTCCAGGCCAGAATACTGGAATGGGTAGCCTTCCCCTTCTCCAGGGGACCTTCCCGACCCAGAAACTGAACCGGGGTCTCCTGCATTGCAGGCAGATTCTTTACAACTGAACTGTCGGGGAAGTTACTGTGTGACTCCACCTCCTACTGTGGTGACTCCTCTTGCTGTGGATGGAGCGTGGGCTCTAGGGCACATGGGCTTCAGTAGTTGTGGTGCACGGGCTCAGTTGCCCCACGGCATGAGGGTTCTTCCTGGACCAGGGATTGAACCGATGTCCCCTTCATTGCAGGGCAGATTCTTAACCACTGGACCACCAGGGAAGCCCGAGAAGAGAGCAGTTGGGATGTACTATTACCATGATCTATTACCCAAGAATGTTTGTGCCCATCTCTCCTAGTGCTGGGCACATGGAAGGATGCCATTTTCTCCTTTTCATGCAGGTACGCATATGTGCTAAAAATGAGATGAAGTCAAAGTGTTCTTAGGTCTTCACTGTGGAAAATTTGTGAACAGTCACCTGTGGCCCACAGGTAAGGATACAGCATTTGCCTCATCCCCGTCTCTCCTCTGGGTCAGGAATCACGCAGGAGGGGAGGAGTTGTGGGTGACAAGTGGAGACGGGGATCCTAGGAGACCTAAGCTGGAGAGGAAGGGAAATCGATCATGTTAGGAATGAGGTTTTTCTCTTTTTCCTCAAATTAGATCTACCCTCCTTGGATAACCATATGTGTCACAGGGAAAGGTCTGTAGAAAAGGGTCTCTAGGGTAAACAGATCATGTTAAAAGAGGGTTTCTGCCAGGGGATAGAATCTGTGCTCCCAGACAAGGATGACTGATTCAATTTCACACATGGGATTGAGCACCCTCTCTGTGTCTACTGTGTGTGTTAGGACAAGGTCTGGAGAGGACAAGTAGGAGAGGGTACTTGAGGAAAGAAGAGAGAAGTGGGAAGTGTGGCGAGTTTGGCCTCAGAGGTTTCTGATGAGATAACAGAGAACAATGTTGTACAGGAGAATGTAGTATTTAGGAGAGCCCAAGCTTTGGGAGAAATGGGCTATTTCAAAGATCTGACTTGCAGCAGCTCTAGCATCCCATTTACGTTACCATTTATCATGTTTATAGCTTATTTTCTGAGTCTCATCATTTGAACATTTCCTTCACAAATGCAGGGGTCTGTGTCTGTTTTGTTCAATGACATATTGCAAGCACCTAGAATGGGGCCTGCACTTAATAGGTGTTCAGTGAACATAAGTGGAACAACTGAATGAGCATTCTTTGGACTTCCGTGAAGCAGGACCGAGGTGGGTCTCCCTGCATGTGGGGATAGCACTGCAGGGCCTCACTTGTGCACAGAAGGGTGCATGATAAGTGTCTCTCTTTACCCTATTTGTCTTATTTGTCTGCATATCTTGGAGGAAAATAGGGCCTATCCTAGGGGCTTATGAAATTCATGACTATTTTCCCCATGCCTCACACTGCCCTTTTAATGAGAACATCTTCACTCCTTCACTGATGACCCCATTTAGGGCAGAATCTCATTTCCACACCTGTCTATCCCTTGGGTGACTCAACTCTCCCCTCTGTGTTCCCTCAGCTGTGCTCTTGCAAAGGAGCCTCCTTATTATTATAGCTGAAAAATTCAAAGCTTTGTTCTTCAAACGTACAAATTTCACACTCTAAGCAGATAAAAATATTGGGGGAAGGAACTTGGAGCACTCTTCAATTATACTGACCATTGCTAGGGCACATTCCATGTGCAGACATATTTGGTCCATTTAAGGTGGATGTGATAAGAGCCACATCAGAAGGGATGCTGCAACCAGACTCAGTTCCCAGATGGCCCTGCTCCCTGCAGGGCCAGCCAGGGCCATGTCTAGCTGCACAGGGTCACGTTCTGAGCGCTTCTGGTAGCAGAGAGCCCAGGTTTTTTCTAGGGACTTGAATGTCCTGCCCCAGACCACGTTCACCCTCACCCCTTCCTGTAGACCCTCCTTGGTGCCCCCTGCTCTCGCATGCCTTTTCTCCAAGGTTAATTGGCATCTCAGAATAGTTTTTCTCTCTGAGCCCTTTTTCTAACACCCAGGGATACATTTCTCTCCCTTCAATGTTATTTTCACCTCTGATAATAACATTTTCAACTGTGAAGTATGTCACGGGAACCCAACTGCTTTGCCAACAAGAAGTGCAAAATTGAGCCTAATTAGAAATGAAAATTAATTATATATGAAATAATTTCTAAGGGACTGTAGAGAGGAATAGGGTAGCTGTCTCAGGGAAGCCCTCTCAGAGGAGATAAGAGTTGGATGAGGTCTTGAGAAAGGATTTGGAGCAGTTTGGGATAGCAAGGGGATAAGACCGAAAAAAAAGGTTTCTGTTGGAGGACAGAGCCATAGGAAACCTGATTACTCTCCACAGCTGCAGTCTGCTTGTCTGTCAACTAAGCTATCAGATTTCCCCTGATCTGGACATTAAAACCGACATAGAGATTAATAAACCAAGTTCAGGGCTGCAAAAGGACAGGACCTCCGGAGAACTCAGTCAGGACCTGTTTGAGGCTCAGAAGCTGATTTGTAGGGTGTGAAAAGAAAGAACTGGGCATCACTTATTCAGTGAATGCAGGGACGGAAGACCGGTGATTTCACGTTAAGTAGCCTCTCTGGGCCTTGGTGGTCTCGTCTATGAAACAGGGAGAATGACAGTGTCTCCCTCTTTTCTTTGTCTTCTTCTCCTTCCCTTTTCCCTTCTTCTTCTTCCTCTTCTTCTATTCCTTCTTCCCTTTCTTTTCCTCCTTCTTCTCCTTCAATCATCGTCACCACCATTATCATTATCATCATTATCATTATGATTATTCTGAAAACTTTTCATCTCTATGTTTCCTGGACATCACATCCCCCAGGTTTTTTCTTGCTTTACTGATCTTTCTTGGCTTTCTCTTCCTCTGCTCTACCTCTAAATGTTAACATGTGCCAAGGATAGTCCTGGACTTCTTCCTTATCAATATCTGTACATTCTCCAAGATGATATCTAGTTTTTTTTTAATGTAGCTATTTAATTAACATCTAGAACTTTAAAACGGCCCCAACACAAACTCTTGATTTTCTTAACCCCAAGCCAATTCCTCATCCAACCCTCCCCCTTTCCATAAATAGCATCATGATTCACCAAGTCGCTCTGTTTCAGGTTGCTTCTCTCTCCCTTACGCCTCGTATGCAGTCCATCAGCCAGTCCAGTTCACCTACTCCTGAAACATATCCAGTGTGTGTTCAGGTGTCTCATTCCCTCGGTGACTCCACCCCTCCTTTAGCCACCACCACAGCAGTCTCCTAACTCCTGTTTCTCCTTTTGTTCTACTCTAAGGAGATGGCAATCCACTCCAGTATTCTTGCCTGGAGAATCCCATGGACAGAGGAGCCTGCAGGCTACAGTCCACGGGGTCGCAAGAGTCAGACACAACATAGCGACTAAACCACCACCACCAACCCTTCTCCACACAAAAGCAGAGGGAAACTTAATCACATCTGATAGAGTCTTATCACTATCAAACTTCTTATCACTAACAAACTTAAATACACATGGCTTCCTCTGGCATATAAGCCAGGAGAAGCCAGTTCTGCCTACCTCTCCCACCTCTCTCCTACTCACCTGCTGAGTTTCTTCCACACTGGTGGAAGGTCCTTCTTCCTTCCCTCAAACCCACCCTGGGATTACTACCTGTGCCCCTGAAGGTCATGTGGCCAGCTCCTCGTTGCCTTTCATGACTCATTCTGAATGTCACCTCCTCAAGAGGACTTCCAGTCACTCCATCTGAAAGTAGCCATCCAATCATTCACTCTCACATCAGCCTGTTTTAACTCTCTGCACACACTTATCACCAGGCAATATTTTCTTGTGGGTGTGTTTATTGTTTTACAATGTCCCCACACTAGAACAGAGACCTCATCTATCTTAGTCGCTTCAATATCCACCTATGACAGTATCTAGCACATAGTAGGTACTCAATAATTATATATTTATTGAATTTAAAAAACACAAGGCAGTATAATTGAGTAAAAGCACATAGTGGTCGGGCCCAGATATAAGCTAAAACTTGATTCAGTGTGAACTTGTTAGCCTGCCTGCAACCCTGTTTACAGCTGTGTGACCTTGCGCTTCCTTCTCAGCCATTCTGAGCCTTGATTTGTTCATTGCTTCCATAGCAATGCCACTTACTATGATGAATTTTGAGATTATTGCATGAGATAGTGAAAGCATGTAAAATAGTATGCTTTGACCACTATATACCAACAAATACTACCTATTTTTATTAATGTTGAGCCTCTGGGTGGCAATGGAAACTGGCCCCAGGTGATGGAGAGAAGGACTTGGGAAGAGACAAGCCCTCTGGCCCAAGACTGAACAAAAGCAGAGTGAGGGAGTGAAAACTCAACCTGCAGCCTTCCTTTACTCCCCATGGCTAGCCACTCTGTTATAATGCAGCTGCTGGCAGTGCTGTTCAACTGTATATAAATATCGGTGCATTCTAATGGCATTGGATGGTGGTTGATAAAGGCAATGAGAGACAAGGTTATTGATGTCTGTCTCAGGGCCTCCATGGGACCAAGCCAGGGTTTTAGCAAGGATCCAAAAGTTGCATCAAGCCAATTGATTCTCTATCGCCCCAGGAAGACACGTTTTCAGGGGCACCGGCAGTCTGGCAAGCAACTGCCTGCTTTAACGAAAGCACACAAACAGAACTATTTCCCAATGTGTCTCTCTCCCTGCCAGCCTGCAGGCCTCCAATCTAAAAGGTAGTTGGCGCTTGGGATTTCTACTGACAAAAATAATGGAAGAAAGACCGAGGTAGGCAAAGGTATTTGGCTATGCTCCAGGTGTCCCTGGGGAAACAAGGGCTCTTTGTGACAAGCTTCCCATTGAGGGGATGTACAGAAAGGCGCTGGAGTGCTGCCTGGTGTGCTCTGGGTGGACAAGCTGCTGCGTCATCTGGTGGAGGGCAAAGAGCCCCAGGAGGGAACCAGAAAAGCAGTGAACCCAGCTCAAGCCTCTGGTTGTCTCTGGGCTTTATCTCCCATCAGTAACAAGGTACCTGACATATCATGGAGACGTCCCAGACCATGCGGCCCACAGGGCCCAGAACTGTTGTTATCTGTTTGGCTGCCAGATCTCTACTTGACTGTGAGACCCCTGAGGTCAGCAACTGTGTTTCATTCATCTCTGGATCCTCAGAGCCCAGCATGGTGCCAGGCACCCACATGTCGCTGGTAGATGTTTGTTGGCTAAATGCATAGACTTTGACCATATCCTCTCTGGCTTCTGTAGAGAAGATGCAGACTTGGCCTTGTAGCATGGAGATCACTCTCTGAGGGGCAAAAAGCAAGGATGCCAGCAACATGGAGAGCACTGTCCTGTGGGTGGGGAATTTTTGGAAAAAAAACTAATAGAATCCAAGGCCCAGTCCCCACCCCATTGTGATTTAACAGAACAGCAAACCCTCATGGCTGCTTCTGGATTTTTTTGAATTGAGCCAGCTTTAAGCATTGTCCGTGCCAAAGGCAAGGGCTTCCAGGCTCATCCAATGGGCTGTCATTTCCTCCCCCTTCAACTGGTCCCACCTCCCTCTACTCAGGGAACAAAACTGAACAAAACGTGGGTGAGTAAAGCAAAGGTGTTTGGGGTCTCCAATAGATTCACTCATTCTCTTATTCATTGTTCATTCATTCATCTACTCAACTAATCTTCCTTTAGCATCTGCTTTGCTTCAGGCCCAGGGATTTCCCAAGCAGTCCCACAAGAGGGAACAGCAACCCTGTCATAGGTACTTAGAGAGCTTTTCCCCCAGGCCACTCTTCCAAGGCAGGGCTGATTCTGAAGTGCTTGATCTTTGAGGCTGCAACTCCAATGGAAAGTATGGGAGCTGCAGGGGTGCTTGTCCACCCCTGCATGAGGGCTCCTCTCTGCACCAACCCAGGATGCCTGGAACCCCAGCATACCTGGAACATAGCAGAGCTTGGGATGACCTTGGCCCAAAGCATCCTGGGGTCCAGTTACTGAAATATCAAAAGGTGTGCATGTGCATGCTAAGTCGCTTCAGTCATATCTGACTCTTTGTGACCCTGTGGGCTTTAGCCTACCAGGCTCTTCTGTCCATGGGATTCTCCAGGCAAGAATACTGGAGTGGGTTGGCATGCCCTCCTCCAGGGGGTCTTCCTGGCCCAGAGATCAAACCAGGGTCTCCAAGCAGGCAGGTTCTTTATCACTAGCACTACCAGGGAAACCCATCAAAAGATGCTCATGAGAAATTGGCTTCCGCTCTCTGAGATGCCTGGTCTACCATGATGCTCACGGTGGAAGCTGGGGGAGGACAGCTCAGCACCCTGGCCCATCTAATTTAATTTATAACTTAGGTCACAGCAGCAATTAGTATGTATTGTTTACATTCCTTCTTAAAACTTTGCCCAAATCCCTGGGTGCTTGAGATGGCTAGTGTATGCACACCCGACTTGTTGAAAGGTTTGAGTGTTCTGGGGGAGGGGAATCTGTGTTGGGGGGGGGGGGGACTGACAGCAGAAGATGGGGAGGGCCAGGGAGTCCTTAGCCTGAGCCATCTGGGCTACATCTCGCCTGAAGCATGGGATTCTGACAGGGACATCTCTCTCTCATTGTCTGTGGCTCACGTTTTCTCGGTGCAGGGAACAGGGACTTGATCAGGGGTTCAGTCCTCACTGTTGGCTTCTGAAAAGAAAGGAAGGGCATGAAAGAGATGCCTGGGAAGGACGAATCTCGGCGCGTCTTGTGTCTTGTTCACCTGGGGCTTAACCATGACCTGCCAGTGTTGAGACAGATTCCGAGTTGGGGGAGGAGGCGAGCTGGAAGTTGCCTGGGAGAAAACAAGGGAAATAAAAGAAAGCAAGAGAAAGAACATGTTGATTTATTTTGGATGCTATGTTCTTCCTATTACAGCATGCTTCCTTTCCGGTGGGTGTAAGGAATTGACAAGACTAACGTAGATGAAGCTTTTGGAAAAACAAGTGTTTGTAACAAGATGATAATACAGGGATGGAGGCAGGGTGGTGGAGGCCAGAGTGGGCAGAGGGGTTCTGGAAGGACTCAGAGTTTGAATGGGGCTGCCAGAGGCAAGAGAAGGGTGTGGTGGAGAGGAGAGAGCGACCAGGGCAGGCAGGGCTGAGCACCAGTAGTCTCTGCCACCCACTCAAGGTAAAGAATCAAGAACCCTGGTAGTAGGTGAAGGCCGTGAGCTTTGTGATCTAAGATTGGCTAGGAAGTCTCTGTGTCTATACACGGTCTTTTAAATTAATGATTGTGTGTAAGTATGGGTAGTGCTTTCTATGACACTTCTTGACTGTATGATAATAGTGTTATTGATCTTATATTTTAGATATTCCTGAGTATATTGGGAAAGCAGGAGTAATACACTGTATTCCATGAAAATAATCCCCAAAGGATTCCATGAAAGCTTAAGTGCATAAAAAAAAAAATCAATTTCTAGGTTTTTTCTTCCTGTGGTAAAACACTTGTGTGTGTGTGGTATGTGCATGCCTGTACGCTGTCAAAATTCAGACCCAGTCACACAGCTGGTAGTAGCCCGTTTCTCACAAAAGGACCATATTGCTTATAATCCTACTGCCAAACAATGAGTATTTTTTAAGGCCACTTGCCTCATTCTTTCGGGTCCAAATGAAATCTCCAAGCAACACAAATGAACCACAGTGTCCAGGAAAATAGAGATAAATCCATTAATAGAAACAAACATTAGGTTTGTTTGAGTAAAAAGAAATCAAAGATACATGTTAGCTATTTCCTGATGAACTAATGACACGATTTAGGAGAGGAAGGTGGCTTCAGAGATGCTTGGGAACCTGGGAGAACTGAGTGGATGGCTGATATTGGGAGGAACTGATACTTAGACACACTTATGTGGTGATGCCTCCAGTCCCAGGGCATGGGCTTTTGGGTTTGTTTTGTCTTCCCTGCAGAGGTCAAAAATTGAACTGGGCCAGCTACACTATCTTTTCCTGTTCTCTTCATGTCCAAGGACACCCATCTGAGAGAATATTGGCCCCGATTCAAGGTCATGGGCAGAATGAAACTCATGGGCCCCAAAGTGGTCAACTTATGAACTTAACCTTATTCCCAAAGTTGCCTTTTGTTGTTGTTCAGTCACTCAGTCGTGTCTGGCTTTTTGGGACCCCATGAACTGCAGCATGCCAGGATTCCCTGTCCTTCACCATCTCTCAGAACTTGCTCAAACTCATGTCCATTGAGTCCGTGATGCCATCCAACCGTCTTGTCATGTCACTCCCTTCTCCTCCTGCCTTCAATCTTTCTCAGCATCAGGGTCTTTTCTAATGAGTCAGGCCTTTGCATCAGGTGGCCGAAGTATTGGAACTTCAGCTTCAGCATCAGTCCTTCCAATGAATATTCAAGGTTGATTTCTTTGGGATTGACTGGTTTGATCTCCTTGCAGTCCCAGGGACTCTTAAGAGTTTTCTCAAACACCACAGCTCGAAAGCATCAAAAGCTTAGCCTTCTTTATGGTCCAAAGTTCCCTAACCAGTGGAATTAACTAGACAGAAATTGCTGGGCAAGTAGCCTTTAGTGTGACCTGTGATCAGCATTCAATAAGTATTGTTCAAATAGACGAATGAACTGTTAGGTGGAGAAGAACACTGTGGTGGAGAAAGGTCGCAGGTCAGTTATTGGATTTGTGATTTATGCATAAGAAGATGAGTAGTGATGTTTCAAGTGCTTTCCTTGATCACCTAGGAAAAAAGCAAGTTTGTAGTAGATTGAATATCAATTACCAAGGGACAGAAAGAAGAAACTTGTCAGTGAGAGCAAATTGAAGAAATTCAAGAAAAGATGAACTCCAGAATTCTAGGGGGAAAAGGATATTCAGAAATGTGGAGTCTCAGAGAGCTGATGGAGAATGAAGACTCAGATGTAATGTAACTTAGAGGGAAGGAACCAAGGCTGTTTGACACAAGAAAACAGGGGGGAAAGCCAGCAAAGGAAGGTCAACTATCTAAAATCCACAGAACCTTAATTTATGTGGGATTTGCAAAACTCCTGAGGAATCCCAGTGTGCAGTTAAGACGTGCTACATAGATAAAAGGGCTTCTGTGGTCAAAGCAGTTTTTGAAACACTGAGTTAGACAATGATGAATCCACAGACCTCAGAGCCTTTAATACGATCATGTACACTGTCAGCCTCTATAAGGAAGACACAGTGCTGGCATTTCCCAAACTTAGTTGATGATAGAACACTTTTTTCTCAGAGCATTAGACAGAGGAGGGTTTCTCTGATAGCTTGGTCGGTAAAGAAACCACCTGCAAAGTGGGAGATCTGGGTTTAATCCCTGGGTTGGAAAGATCCCCTGGAGAAGGGAATGGCTACCCACTTCAGTATTCTGGCCTGGAGAATTCCATGGATGGGGTGGCAAAAGTTGGACACGTCTGAGCAACTTTCACTTTCATTTGACAGAGTGGGTATTTGAAGAACATCAGAAAATGCTGAACATGCTTCATTTATGTTGGGTCTCTTTGGACTGTGGTGTGTGTTGTGACAAGAAAAACATTAAGCTAAATGTTTAATTAAAGTTTTGGTCCTTGTCCTTGCCAATTGCTACCTGTGTGACTTTGGACGTTATGCAACCCCTCTGGGCTCCCTCATATGTCTAATGATGATGCTCTAGATGACACTGAAGTCTTATGCCGTCTCAGGCTTTATCGTTCTAATCAGTTCCCTTTGATTATTTGGAACCATGAGTGTCTAAAGGGATGGATGGGTGAAATCCATTCATCACTTGATTGATTTTCTGTCTCCCTCCCTAAACTGTAAGTTCTGGAAAGGCAGGGTCTGCTTCTGTTTTATCCGCACTGTTGGAGCCGTAGTGCCTAACACGGGATGGAAACACAGTAGAAGTACATTTGGTTGAATGAATGAATGAGTGGCTTCATATTTTGGGAGCCCTCATGTCATGTCTATCAGAAAGGAAGATAGATTTTCAGCCTTCCTCCAATAGCAGTCAGGCTGACACACACATCCAGCAGAGAGATGCCACATGGACACTCTTCTGGATAGGGCTGGCAAGGCATCAGTATCTCTATGGACACCCTTCTGGGGTGAACATCTCTGGGTTCCTGCGTCCCACAGAGTCCAGAGGCAGGCTGTAGAAAGAGTTAGCATCTTCCTCTCCAGGAGCAGGGTGGCTTCTTCCCCACAGTCACTCTCCTGTTGGTGCAGCAGCTTGAAGCTCACAGATTGCCTTCTCACAAGACCGGAGCTGTCTGAACGTGGAGCTGATCGCTTCATTGTCAGCTTCTGCAGACTTGGTGGCTGGCAGTGAGAATCTATTTTCTCTCGCTAAATTAATCACCGTTGGAAGCTGATCTCCTGGGGTTTCCCCAAACCCACACCCATACATTCTCACACCGCTCTCACTCGGTCTGGTCTGTCCTTTCCATGCCCCCTCCTCCCTTCCCTCTTTGCCTCCCAACCCCCACACTTGCCCTCCCTCTGCAGGCATTTGGGCTGAGGGGGGAGATGGGCAGAGAGGTGCTGGCCCAGCACCCACACCAGTCTCTGTGTGAATGTCCAGACGATGGGGTGTGACTGCCTGCCTCGTGCTGGAGGGATTTGGACAGACAAGGGCAGCTCAGCTGCTTCCGCTGGCTCACCTTTGGCCAATTTAAGTGTCTTTGGGGTCTTTTCTGGAGAAGGGTGGTGGCAGCAGAGTCACTCCGTTAGGAAAATTGTTCCACTGAAAGCCACTCCGCCCTGGAGATTGTGGGGTTGGTCTCATCTGGACCGAATTTGATCAGTATTGGTAGCACATTGCCACTTATTGCCTATAAGGAGCTGGGTATTAACCTGATTTTTCTAGGACAAGACTTGATTATCTTTCTCGATTAGACCTCTGTGGGCTCCTTGCTCTCTTATGGGAATAAGCTCTGTGTGTGTGTGTGTGATTAGTAAGGAGATAAGGACAGAAGAGCATGGAAGCTTGTTCTCTAGCAAACCATCCGCACACTGAATGTTCACATCCTAAAATTCGTATGTTGAACACTAATTCCCGAGGTGATTATAGTAGGAGGTGGGGCCTTAGGGAGTTGGTTTTGTCATCAGGATAGAACTCTACTATGTGAGATTACTGCCCTTATGAAAGAGACCCCAGAGACCTCCCTCACCCCTTCTATCATGCAAAGACACAGTGAGAAAATGGTCATCCATGAATCAGGAAGCCAGCTCCCACTAGAAACTGAATCTGCCAGCACCTTGATCTTGGACTTCCCAGCCTCCAAAACTGTGCAAAGTAAATCTGTCTATAAAAGGCACCTCATCTATGGGATCCTGTTACAGCAGCCTGCAGAGACTAAGACACTTTCTTCTGGATGCTATGAGCACTATAAGAAGTCACTCAAGTGAATGGAGAAAAGGAGAAGTAGGGTCAGATCACAGGCCCATAGACCCCTGCCCACGTGGTGCCAACCACAAACCCATCCATTGTTTCTGGGAACAGGAGTTTGGAGTAGCCTGAATCTTGTTGCAAACAGAGAAACGGTGGCCTTGTTATTTTGTGGGCTTTCATAGCTCTAGCTACACAGAGAATGCTTCTTGGAGCAATAAGGTTTTAAACTTTTGGACAATTAGAAGAGGGAAACTGTATCATTGTATTACCCTCATAGAATGTGCAGGTCTCCAGAGGTGGACGGCAGCAAGCTCTACACCCCTCGTATTGCACAAGAGTTTGAAAGGATGGTTCCCTGCTATACCCCCTTCCTGCTCCCCTCAGCAGTCCCAGCAGTCTGCATGGGAGGAGAACTGCCATCTGTCTCTGGGCGAGCACCTTTCGGAAGGGTTAGCCTCTCTGCTAGAGTTCTGGGGTCACGTCTGGTTCACAGAGACACTTTCCATGGAGCCTCTCACTCCATCCTACACAGAAGATGGTGGGAATCAGGAGAGGGCAGTACTGCTTCCCAGTGAAAGTACATTTAAAGTAGAATCTGAAATTAAAGGAAATCCCCTCTCCTTAAGGACACTCGAGGTAGATTTAGATGTGGGAAGAGTGGAGGCTTCGAGCCACTCTGAGGGCGAGCATTCCTCACCTCTACGAGCCTGTGTCTTTGTCTAGAACAGGGAATTCTAATCTTCACTCTGTAGGGTCATTGTGAGGATTTACGAGCTTATGTGTAGAAGCAACTGGCCCCTGGGGAGGCTCGCAGTAAGTGATAGCTATGATTATAATATTCATAATCACAAACGAGCGTTGGCAGTAATATGTTTTAACTTTTTCGAAGTGTTTTTCTGTTTGTTGCTGCAGGCTTAATTCCAGCACCAAGAGCCTAGTTTAGCAAAGTGGGGATTTAAGATCCTGAATTCCTGCATTTCTTCCCCCTCAGGGTTAAAACCATCTTTGAGGGTCTTGTGTGATTCAGGATCCATCTCTGGTGACCAAAACCCACTCAGTGAGCAGCACCTACTGAGAGCAAAGAGTATGCTCAGGTGTGCTGGGACCTTCGCGTTAGTGCTAGTTATGGTCAGTGAGGGAGCATGGAAGAAGGTTCTAACCTTCTCTCCACCCTTGGTTCCCTAACCCTGGCCCACCCTGAGCTCAGGAGAGCCAGCCTCAGGTTGAGGGCAGGGCCCTGCAGCAGAGCAAGCTTCGGTCTCTTTCACCATGCTTCTTATATCTTTGCCTTTCCTCCCAGAAAAAGTATTTCCGGTCAGTGACTCTGCCCCAGTGACTTTCCTGAATCCAGTTAGTGGAGTGTGACGTCTTTTCCAGAGGAGGTCATTTCTTAACTCTCACATCTCAATCTTAAGTCTCTTTTGTTGTTATTTAATCACTGAGTGGTGTCCGACTCTGTGACTCCATGGACTGTAGCCTGCCGGGCTCTTCTCTGTCCGTGGGATTTCCCAGGCAAGAATTCTAGAGTGGGTTGTCATTTCCTTCTCCAGGGATCTTCCTGACCCAGGGATTGAACCTGCGTCTCCTGAGTCTCTTGCTCTGGCAGGCAGATTCTTTACCACTCAGCCACCAGGGAAGCCTTCACATCATCATGGGAGGAATTTAAAAAGCCCTCCTCTGGATGGCCAGAGAGAGGAGCATGCTGCCTGAGAGATGGCAGATTTCACCCAACTCCCCTTCCTGGGCTTTCTGACGGATGAGCCATGGGGTGACCTGCAGTGTTTCCTCAGGTTTCCTCACAGGTCGTGCTTTGACTGTTCCCCTGCACCTCACCCCTCCCGCTCCCTCTTACTGGACAGCCCACCAGGAGAGCTGGCTTAACCTTGGCTGTCTTTGGCTTCAGCCTCCTCTGGGTCCTGTGGCATCCCCAGCCAGCCACTCACTCACTTGCAGCTTCAGAGTCTCATTTGATACTGGCCGGTGTCTCCTTCCTCCTCTTCTTTCTTGGCTTAGATGCTGTCTGCTGGGCTGATCCATTGCTGGAAGGCATTCTTCACTCCTCAGCCCCATTGCTCACAACAAAATAAGAGATTTGTACTAAAAAAGGAGGGCTCATCTTAGCCATTGCTTCTCCCTGCCCCCATCCTTCCTGTCCCCCTTTGTCTGTGCACACCCCCACTCTGTCCACAGCTGCAGCGCCCCAGCCGCACCAGAGCCCCCGGAGGTCTTGCTCTGTGCACTGCACTAAGTGTATACCGTACTATCTATGAAGCTTCAATCTTCATGACAGCCCCATGAGGAAGTCCTAACATGATCCCCATCCCAGAGAGAAGTTCAGATCAGTTCCCTAATTTGCCAAAATTCGTACCACCGGAAGCCGGTATCACCAGCATTTAGACCCAGACAGTCTTGTCCCAGGGTCCACTCAAAGCCATTTATCTACCCAAGGATGCAGACGAGACAGATAATGCTGCTATTTTGTTTTTAGGCACGCGCTGGTATTTAGTCCGCACACTCAGACTCCACGTGCACACAGTGTCCCTTTATTCCACTCCTCCTCCCACCCGGTCCTCCCTGTGCCTGCCCCCTCCCCTCCTCCGTGCTCCTTCACTGCAACTCTCTGTGTCTCAGTGTGCGCACGGGCTATGGAAATGCAAAAGGGACGGAGGCAAGGAGTCAGAGCGCTTTGCTGCAAGCTGTCTGCCTTTGTACATTTCTCCTAATCTTCCCATCTCTGTCTCCTGTCTCGGCATGGACATTTCAGTTGACAGTCTGCCAGCATCTCTCCTCTACATCTCTGTCAATATCTCTTTCTCTCACTGCCCCTTTCCCATCTCAACACCCTCCTGCTTTCTCTGTCATGCTTCTCTTCTGTCTTCCCCTCTTGTTCATTTAGCCGTCCCATTTATTACATCAGGGCACAACTGAAAGCGTTTCTGTCCCTGTCTCTGCCTCGCCTGCTCCACCCTCTTTGCCCCCGCTGAGACTCTCAGCTGTAGACGGGAACCAGCTTCAATCCAAGCCCTGTTCCTCGCCAAAGAATCACAGCTCAGGAAGCATGGAGGCACAAGACAGGACATCTCTGTATTTCAAGAGACATCCCAGTCTCCTGGGACAAAATGACTTCTCTTGGTTTATTTATAAACTCTGGGGCTGAGGAGTGGCCCGCATTCAGATGGAGCAGCTGGCTGGCTGGCAATGGGTTTCAGTTGGGGGCCTACGTGGTTCTCGGCCAGGACTTCCTCTCAAAGCCAAGGCCAGGCTGTGTTTAGGAGGAGGCTACACAGTCCCGGGGGAGTTTCATCTCCCGCTCTGTGCCCACAGGCAGGATGGTGGAGGAGCTACGGATTTAATGGAGGGGCAGTGACTGGTACCCAAATCCCCCTACACCTTGCAGGCAAGCGCTGAAGCCGGAGCAAGAAACAACTCAAGCTGGAAACAGAATCCAGGCCTTGCTCCTCCCTCTGAAAAATTCTCTGCTTCTCTGCTTATTTCCTCCCAGCCCTCATAGGGATGTCCTTCAGCCTTCCATGGAACTCATTCACAGTTACTTGCTCGACCCTGGCCCATTCCAAAGAAACTTCAGCTCTTCCAGCCTCACTCCAATCCCTCCTTTCCTCAGTACCACCCTCTACCCCCACGCAGTCCTTTGCTTTAGCCCATGTCTTGTCAGTAACAGTCTGTGACGTTGCCCTCAGGGCTGGGGACAGCACCTTGTGATAGAATGCTCCTATAACTGGGCATGTGGCCCAGCATAATTGGACTTGGGTATTTTTATGGTGGGATCATGTCTTCTGTTACTGTGGTCCCTCCCCCTTCCCCTGCAGTTGGCCTAGCATCCAGCACCCAGTAGGTGTTCAGTGAACACAGGTAATGGTCCAGATGGCTGGCACCTGGCTGAAATTTGGAGAGCTCTCACTGACAGGTCCAGCATGCTGTCCCACAGGGCAGGGAGGATGCGTGATGTCCAGCAAGCTTCAGCCCAGCCTCAGTAGTGCTGCAGCTTGGTTCCCAGACACTAGCAATGGAGGCTGGGCCGCCTTATTTGACCCTGACCCTTAAGGATACATTTTATCAATAGCAAAATAAACAGAATGAGCTGGAAGAGTTCTCTTTTCTTGAGCACCAGATCACTGCCCACCTTACTTGAATATTCGTTGGGAACAAGGACAGACACAGTCATGGGGAGAAGGGGGTCACCTAGCTACTCTGGAAACAGGAGACGGCACAGCCAGTCACCCTGGCCGACCACAGCTTTCCAGCACACTCAGGTGCTGTGGGTGGTCTTGTCTGAACAGTGCTTCCTAGTCTTTCTGCCTTCCCAGAAGGGCAAGGCCATGGACCCGCAAGGATTTCCTCTCTGTCTCTCCAACCCAAACCACTGTGGTGTCCTACATGGTCTCCCTATCTCTGCCAGGCCCTAGGTTGCAGGCTGATTGTGTTTAATTGCATTTATTTGATCATCAGTGCCATCTTTGCCCCCTGGATGCTGTCTTTGAGATCACCCTTTGCTCAGTGCCCTGCAGCTGCAAGCTAGCCCATTCCCAGGTGCTTCTTCCAGGACTGTCTCTGGGCTGGGAGAAGAATGGAGAGAGAGAGAAAGCAGCACGAGAGGCTTCCCCGGTGGCTCAGGGGTAAAGAATCTGCTTGCCAACGCAGTAGACATGAGTTCAAGCCCTGGTCCAGGAGGATCCCACATGTTGTGGGACAACTAAGCCCACGGGCCACAACTACTGAAGCGTGCATGCCCTAGAGCCCATACTCCACAGCAGGAGAAGCCACCACAGTGAGAAACCCACCTGCTCAACCAGAGAGTAGCCCCCACTTGCCACAACCAAAGAAATCTCATGCAGCAGTGAAGACCCAGTTCAGCCCAAAACAAACAAATAAATAAAATTAAGTATAAAGAAGAAAGCAGCGAAAGAGGTAGGCAGGCAGGGAGGCAAGATCATTCCAACACCACATCCCCAGAAGGGACCCCAGTGTGAACTGAAGAGTGGCAGGAAGGTGGCCAAGCCTGTAGATTGGTTTCTGTGGCTGGGAGGGCAGGAGACAGAACGGTGGTTTTCAAACCTGGCCATAAATAAGAATGACTTGGGGCCTATTTAAAAAAATACAGATGCCAGGACCCCACCTTGGGGATTTTAATTCTGTAGATCCAAGGTATAGCTTCCCTGGTGGCTGAGCAGTAAAGAATCCACCTGCAATGCAGGAGACGCAGGTTCAATCCCTGGGTTGGGAAGATCTCCTGGAGAAGGAAATGGCAACCCACTAAAGTATTCTGGCCTGGGAAACCCCAAGGACAGAGGAGCCTGGCAGGCTACAGTCCATGGGGTTGCAAAAGAGTTGCACACAACTTAGTGACTAAGCAACAACAGATTCAAGGTAAGGAAAGGAAACCTGATATTTAAAAGGTCCAAAGTCTCCCACCACCAGGTTGACCCAAGTCTGCAAGGCACAGTGGTCTACCCCAGTTCATCTCTCTGGAGAAGGGAGATGGGCATCACTTTGTTCCTCCCTCATTTCTACTTCCCTCGCCCTTAGTACTGTCCTTTCTAGAATGGCCGAGGGTAGGAAAGAAGAGATTTTATGTATCAGACTGGATTGGGGAAATAATTGAAAGAGTCACCATGATAGCTAGCAACGAATCACAGGTGCCATGAGCCAACTCTTAAGTTGTATAATTGATGCCCATTAGGAATAGCTCTTTCTTTATAATCTTCTAGAAAAGAACGAACATTTGAAGGTGCCTAATGCATTTCTCTGTGGGAAAGCATTCATTTCCGCTGGCACGTTCTGACTTCTTCCCTCCTCTTTCTCTCACTCTTGATCCTCCTTATTCTACTTAATAGAAAACACCTTTCATTTACCTTTCATTTCTGTAGCCCTTTACAGCTTTCAAACCTCTTTCCTATGTATTATTTCTCCCCAACAAGAATCCAGCGAGGCGCGCAGATATTTTTAATTCCCAGTTAATAGATGAAGTTCAAAAACATTCAATGACTCAGGTAAGGTCGCTTTAGCAGTAAGTAGTAAATATGGATTGTGTTCTCCTTGACCGAGGCTCAGCCCGCTGCCTGGGTGCTGCCTTTTCCTGGAACTCCACCCCTTCCCTGCTGCCTTGGCTTTTCCTCCCAGGATAAAGTTGTCAGACAAACAATTGGTCAGAGGTTGTCTGCTGCACTGAAAGGCCTGTGAGCGCTGTGGTGGAAAGGTCTCCCTCGGTGCCCCAGAGCTGGGAAGGAGGGATGAGCTCTGACACACCCTCCTCCTCTCAAGGGGATGTTTCTCCTGGTGCTGCTGCAAAGAACTAAGACCATGATGGCAGAGGGCCACTTGCCCGCCCAGCTACAGAGGAATGGTGTTACCCAGGGCAGGAGCACGGTGGGAAAATAGAGGCAAATCAAGAGAGAAGGACAGGGTTTCCCTGGTGGTTCAGTAGTAAAGAATCTCCTCCTTCTAAGGCAGGAGACATGGGTTTGATCCCTGGTCCAGGAAGATCCCACATGCCTCGCAGCAACTAAGCCTGTGAGCCACAACTATTGAGCTCAGGAGCTGCAGCTACTGAAGCTCAAGCACCCTAGAACCCGTTCTCTGCAACAAGAGAAGCCACCACAATGAGAATCCCTTGCACTGCGGCAAAGGGTGGCCCCCGCTCCCCATAACTAGAGAAAAGCCCGTGCGGCACAGCCAAAAATAAATCAATCAATATTTTTTAAAAAGAAAGGACAACCCTTTCTTGAAATATTTATTGGTCTGCTTTTGATAATAGATCTTAATGTTTCTTTACCTTTTTTAGCAATCTGTTATAATGATTATTTGCTTTAAAAATCTTCTATTGTCACTTTGGTTAAGTATTGTTCCACAGTGACTATGATCCTATTTGACAAAATATGTTTAAATCTTTTAATAGCTTTGAAAATCTTTCTCTAATGATACCCCGTATGAAGTTTTTTTGACCTCTAGCTAACTCTGGAATGCTTCTGAGGGCCCATGAAACAACTCAAAGAGAGATATTAAACTAATTAGGCTTATTTAGTATGTTATGTTACATGGTAAACATTGTCAAATGAGTGATGATAAACCTTCTTGGGTTATACTGTACAGCTAAATGTTATTATATAAAATTATTAAAATCTGAATATTGCTAACATTAAAAGAAAGAAAGAAAGGCACCCAGAAGCCCAAGAGTGAGTAGAAAAAACCCACAAGAGAGCCTCACTGAATGTCCTCTGGCCACATTGTGGGCACTATCCCCCTGACTTTGCATTCCAGCTCCATATGCCTTCTGGCAGTTGATGGATCAATGCTGTTAGATTTCCATCCACATTTCAGCTCTTCTTTCTGGGTTTCCAGAAAGAAAGCAAGTGTGCTTTTTAATGAAAAAGCACAAGGTGCGGAAGTGGGAAATCGTGCCACTGGGAATCCACATGCCTAACCCTAAGGTCTGCCTCTGCTCCTTGTTACCTGAGTGACTTCAGGCATAAGTGCACACTTACTTGCAGAACCTCAGTCACCTCACCTGTAAAATAGGGACAGTGGTAGACGCCTCCCAGTGCTGTGGTGGCTGTAGTGAGATTGTGTGCAGAGGGACTGGCGCTTGATAAAGATCTAGGAGATCTGAGTCCTCCCTGGGGCTCCATCTCTAACTATTGCATAACTCCTTGTGCAGGGAAATCCCAGGTTCCTTCAGATATGAGCACTGAATAGCTCTATCTGGATGAGAGTTTCTGAGAATGGAAAATGCCATACAAATATAAGGAATGATTCATATATATAAAGAGTAGACAAGTGAAGGAGAGAGGGAGAGAGAGCTTCCTTTCACTTCTTGGTGGCTTCTTCTACTATTTAGCTTTTTTTTTTTTTTATGGCTGATGCCTCCTCTGGCCTTTCCAATTGTGATTCTCATCATCAGTGTCTTTAGAGTGCTATTAGGGGACTCATCATTGTTTCAGTCCCAAAGAGAGTGATCTGCCAGCTGTCCCACCCTCTGCATAGAGTCAGGTGTGTATGGTCTGGCCACTCACCAGGTTAGTTAGGAGCTGCCCAGGAGTCTCCATCAGCGGTCATCAAGCAGGCTGCAGCTGAGCGTGGAGGGGTGAGTTCTGCGTCCTGCCCTCCGGGGTTGATGTTTAAGAGGCTTGGCTTTCTCTCTGGAGTCAAAGGTAGTTCAGCCTAGCCCACTCTCCTTGCAGGTTTCCCGTGGGGATTAATGCAGACGACGATGCTGAGCCCTCAGTGAGATATCAAGTATGGCTAAATCACAGCTCTCTTACCCTAATCTTATCACCTGCCATTAAAGACCAGAATATGAAAGGCTCACGTTTGTAAAGTCCAGCATGGTACCTGCTGCTGTGCTGCTGTGCTGCTGCAGAGACACTGGAAATAGTTCTCCTTCCCAGCAGTTACTATGGTACCACGCACTTCGAGATGAATACCCCCACACCACCCTTGAGCATTAACCCTGACATTCAGCCTTCCTTTTGCATCCGCCCACAATCGGGTGTGATGTCAACAGCATCTACGGTTTCCAGGACACCTGTCATCCCCCGGAGTGACACCACTCACCCAGGAACCTGGCCCCCCTCCACACTCCCGTGCATGAGGCCACCTGCCAGAATGCAAGTGACAGCTGTCTAACAGCTATGGCCGGGTCTTCTCAAGGAAGCAGGCACTTAGACCTCGGGAGGATGGTGGGATGTCACCGCTCAGATAGCAGCAAGGCCCGGCAGGAGACGAGCTTCTGCTTTAGACAGGAGGGCACCCACGTGCCGGTCCTGCTCCCCCGGGTGTTTGTGGTTGTGCTGTGTTTGCACATCAGCGCTGGCGATTTCACCTGTGCCGTGTGTGTGTGTGTGTGTGTGTGTGTGTGCATCTCTGCTGTGTAGACTCACAGTGACACCTGCGTGCCTGTGCAGACAGCATGCACGTGGGAGCATGGGTATGCTGCACATTTATGAGTGTACCAGTGTAGTTCAAAGGAGTTATGAACACAGTCTTAGTGTTCCAACTGCTATTTGCATGACACTGGGGTTCAGGAAGGGTGAAGGGTCCATGACTCTGGGTGGGTGGTGCCAAGCTGGGCCACCCTCAATGAGGCATGTTCAGGAAGGAGGCTTGGAACACTCTGTAGTTGCCCGTACCACTTTAGGGGATCCACAGAGGTCCATTTGCTCAGGGGTTGCTAACAAGTCTGTGGTGACAAGCCAACGTGCATAGTGGGACAGAGCAAGAAGCTGAGAAGAGGGTCCTTGTTCTTCTGGCCACTCTGGATGATGCTTCGCTTCTCCTTGGCAAACTTGATGCAATCTCCCTGTGCTGTGTATCTAGAATCCCCTCACCCAGCAGAAGGAAAAGCAGGCTCAGTAGTCCTTTTCCACCCCCGTCTCCCCACATCCTGCTCCCCATTCTCCTGTTCCCTTCTTTTCTCTCTTTCTGAGCTCCGACTGAATTAGATTAGTCACATTCTTAATTAACTGTGCTGGTAAGAGCTCTATTAGGTATTAAATGTTTGTCACAATCCAATTAAAAAATCCATCACAGTAGGACAGGTTCTCCAAGGCCCAGCAAAGCGATGCTGGGTGTCCAGGTGCTTTCCTCCCTGCTAGGGGATAGGTAAGAGAAGCAGGACCCAGAAAGCCAGAGCGGCAGGCAGCCTCACAAGGCAGGGACAGCCACAGGAAGGGCTGCTCAGAGAGGCTGCCTGCTGTCATGCAAGGACATCACAGTCCGAGCATCCCCAGTGCGTGGAGTACTCAGCCTTAGGGTGATCAGATTTAGGGGGATCAGCCATGCCAGGTTGCATAGGACTGTCTCAAAGGGGCTGGTTGGTCACCTGATCTGCAGCATCACAGCTTCCCTTAATTTCAAGGGCAATGGGGTAAGGCCAGTGGTGTGTGTGTGTGTGTGTGTGTGTGTGTGTGTGTGTGTATGCATGACCCACGTATGGGAATTGGGTGCACTGTGATGGAGAAAGGCAAGATTGATGGCTTAAGTCTTATGGGAAGGCTTCTGGCTCAAGCATAAAGAATGGAATCTGATGGAGCTGGGGATGTGGTTTCCAGGGGTCCAGCTCTAGGCTAGAGCTGCTGTTCAGAACTATGCCATCTGTTCCATTTTAAAGAGACACACTCAGGAGGAGAGCTGTCTGGTGGTAGAAAGAAAAGAAAATGAGCCTTCATCCCTGGGTCCGCAGCCTTTCTTCCTTGACCCTTTCTCCTTTTCCTTAAATGTTCTCCAGGTGGGAGCCCTCCCTCTCCACCTTCTCCCTGGCCAGGCTGGACACACAGATCTCCCAGCTCCCTGGCCATTGAATGGAGGGCCTGTTTAGCATCCCTTCGGTCCCACACATCACACCACCCCTCCCACTCCCTCCTGGAGCCAGGATAGAGAAGAGAGGATGCAAACAGCATTGCTAATCCACAGAGCTGGGCCCCAGGGTGACATAGTGAGAGGGGTGAGGTGCCTCTGCACTTCCCAGACTTAATCATGCCTCATGCTTTGCAACGTCAAATCTCCTGATGCATTTTCTGGGTTTCTTGTTCTTTGGGTGCCTCTTTTGTAACTCTGTTAACCAATGACAACTATACAGTTGGTGCTTCTTATGACTAGCATGCCCAAAACAGCTTTTCGCTCTCAGTTCTTCCCAGTTCCACTCCCCATTCTTTCCATTTCCACCCCCCTCTCCTATACCAGCAGATCTTGACATTTAACCTCCTGGGAAGACTGTCTAGATTAATCCCGCCAAGGAAAAGTCTTTACTCACTCAGTTGTGAGGCCCTGTGGGGCAGGAAGCATGACTCATCTGTCTGAACGCCCTCAGCTCTGGGCCTGGAAAGGAGGTTCATAGGAGGCAATTAAAAGTGTTTGTTGACCGACTAAACGAGCAAGCTCACATTCAAGACTCTCTTCTTTATTTATTCTTCCAGGGTCTCAAATATGCTTGCCCCTCTGCTTCTGCATAAAGCAAACATTTAAACATTGGTCCAGCACCTACTCATCCTTCTGAAAGCGTCTACTGTCCCTATGAGACTCACCTTGTCTGTCTCAGCATATAAATCACACAGAGCAGGACTCCTATATGCTAAATTGTTGCCCCATGAAGTCTCTGGACAAATGGAAGTCCTTGGTACTGACTCTTTATTCTTTCATTTGTTCTTTAATCATCTGTCATGTGCTAACATCCTGAGCCAGAACAAGTACAGGCTTAAAGAGAACTGGAAAGAAATGTCACATCCTGACTTTCCTTCCAAGAGCTCACAATCCGGGAATAAGACATTTGCGAGAAATAGTGAAGTAGCAAGTCAAGGCAGATTTTACTTAAGGGCTCCTGGTGGATGATGCGGGGCTTCAGGAATTCAGACAGGTGAGGGCCTCAGGGTACCAAGCCTCAGAGGATGCCTCACAGCCTGAGCTGGCTCTCAGGAGATGGGAGGCCCTGCAGGAGATATGCAGACATGGAATCAGAAGTAAGCGTGTTGATTGCAGGAAAAGAGTGGTGACTAGCCTGGTGGGAAGCAGCATTTCAGAACTGAAAGGGAATATGAATGGGAACTGATGACAATGACAAATCAAACCAAACTCTGCAGGATGCATCTGCTTCCTCCTCTGTCTCAAAGCCCCAAGCTAGCTGGGAGCCAAGGGTCATTTGGCACAGGGAGACGTTCAAAAGGTTCTCAGGTGCTACCAGCAAAAGGATTTGTGGGGTGTCTTCTGATTTGGTTAGAATCCACGTCTCTGAATTCATGGGGTTTTGGCCTGGATACCCACTGGCCTCACTGAGAAGGTGTGTAGAAACTTCCTTTTGTGGGTGAGTGACAGGCTGATAAGCCAAAGGATATTAAGTGACAAAGCTTGTCCTCACTCAGGGAGAAGAGCGACACTTAGGACAGCCCCTCCTTTGACTCACAGCTCTAAAAACACAAAATCAGTTATTGAAGTCAGCACATCTCTTTTGCTATTGCAGCACCGGTCTCTGTGCTGACTCAGAGGTCAAAGTCAGGGTGACTGCTGAGTAAGGATGCCAAACCCAGAGTCTCCTCCCTGTCCATGTCGGCCACAGGTAGATAAAGCTGGGTGGGGATGGTCACCTGCAGACCAGGTGGGCGGGGCAGGCGAGGAACATTTGTGGAGGACCTGTACTTGTGGCTCAGATGGTAAAAAAAAATCCGCCTGCAATGCAAGAGACGGGGGTTTGATCCCTGGGTCGGGAAGATGCCCTGAAGAAGGAAATGGCAACCCATCCAGTATTCTTGCCTGGAGAATTCCATGGACAGAGGAGCCTGGGTGGCTACAATCTCTGGAGTCACAGAGTCGGACATGACTGAGCAACTTTGACTTTGCACTTGACACTCTACCTGAGTCATCGCATTGGGTCTTCACAACAAGTCTGCAAGGTTTTTATTATCTCTATTTTCCTAATGAGGAAATTGAAGTGGTGAGATAAGTAACTTGCCCAAGGTGACTGTGTGTGGATCTTTCCATCCATCTCTTTCTTCAGATATATACTGAGGATCCTCTAGGAGCCCTCAGCCGTGCTGTACTGTACTGATGCCCTTTAGTGGAAGGTCAATATCCCCCACCACGCACAAGCAAAGGCACAGCCCTCAGGCTTCCTTGGGTGAGGAGGGCACACGATGGGGCCAGCAGATCTGGCCAGGGCTACCCCGAGTGCTTATTTTGCTACTAGGACAAGTCTAAGTTTCTGAGCCTAGTAGGATCAGAATGTGGACATGAGTTCTGCCTGCAGGGCTGCCAGGTTTAGCAAATAAAAACACAGGATCCCCAGTTAAATTTGAAGTTCAGATAGACAATGAAGAAAATTTTAGTATTAGTAAATCCCATGCAAAATTTAGGACATGGGTGCATACACAGCCGTTCAGTCATGCCTGACTCTTTGTGACCCCATGGACTGTAACCCACCAGGCTCCTCTGTTCATGGGATTCTCCAGGTGAGACTATTAGAATGGATTGCCATTTCCTATTCCAGGCGATCTTCCCGACCCAGGGATTGAACACACATCTCCTACACTGGCAGGTAGATTCTTTACCACTGAGCCACCCAGGAAGCCCATTTGGGACACATATTCTAAACAAAAATTGCTGTTTATCTGAGACTCAAATGTAACTGGATGTTCTTTTATCCAGCAATCTTACCTCCTTGCCACTTGTCATTGCCACAGTGCTGAGTGAAGGACAGAATCTCCATATTCATTCAGGAGTCCAGGCAAGGGGGCAGAAGTGCCTTGGGTAATAAACAGCCTCTGCCCGCTCTGCAGGAGTCAGAGTGGTCCCATACCCCTCAGCATGGCCAGCTTTGCCACACACAAGACAGCAAATCTGTCCAGCTGTACAGTGTCAGCTCCTGGGAGGGGCTCTGTTTCTGCTTCTCATGGCTCCTGAGAACTGGGCACGGGATGATGGGGGAGCTTGGTGGACGCCTCCATCTGGATGGCCAGACGCCTCAAACTGCAGACTCAGTAGGTCCTGACCTGCCGTCTTTTCCTCACATTCGCACCTCTCACCTTGTTTCTTATAGTGGTGAATGGGTCACTGAAACTGGAAACTTCTCTCAGCCATTCTCTCTTTCTAGAAACACCCCAGTTATTCAGTAACCATGTGCTATCTCTTTCCCTTTCCACTTCTTTCCATTCTGTCCTCCTGTCCTCATTTCCAGGTCATTACCTAAGTTCCATCCATCTTCAATCTTCATCTGAATTATTTGAGTAACTTTTAATTCATTCTTTTTCCGATCCAGCTTTCATGGCACATGCTCAGGGTAATTTTTGCAAGATATAAACCTGACTGTATACTTGCCCATATTCAGATTGTCACTGGTCCCCTATTAAAATCATGTTAACACCCTTGGCTTTGTATATAAGCCTCTAATGATTTGCACCCTCTCTACATCTTTAGACCCATCCCCTTCTTCTCCCATCTTCATCCCTCTCTCCATCCATCTGAAACCATTGCACTTTCTGAACTTATCATGCTCTTTCCTGATTTTGTCGTTCAAAATTTGACTCAACTGTCATCTCCTCCAGGAAGTCTTCCCTGGTTCAGAGATTACACAGATGTTTCTCTGGGTTTCCCCAACACTCTGGGAATGCTCAGATAATCACTTATCACACTTTTGTATTTGACTGTTTACTTTTGTAGGAAGCACTGTATCTGGACATAGTAGGTGCTCAATAAACCATAACTGAATAATAAACAATTACAAGATTGAAAATTTATTTCTTTACCAACTCTCTGGGTTCACAAAATGCCAACCTAGGCTAAAACCACTTCCATTTCCCTCCATTTGTTCAGATGCAAGCCCTCTCTCGCTTCTTTCTCTCCCTTCTGTATGAGATGGTAGGATCAGCTGCACATGCCAGGCTTCATGTCCTGGATTTGAGACTCTTGGACCTGGAATAGCAAGATCCTAAAGTTACGGAAATCCCCATAATAAAATAAAAGACTCTGTATGATTTCAATTCCTCTTTACTTTTTTAAACTTTTAAGGTCTTCCCTCAGTCAGTAAAAATATGCCTGCAATGCAGGAGGCCTGAGTTTGATTCCTGGGTCGGAAAGATCCTCTGGAGAAGGAAATGGCTATCCACTCCACTATTCTTGCCTGGAGAATCCCATGGACAGAGGAGCCTGGCAGGCTACAATTCATGGGATTGCAAGAGTTGAGCACGACTTAGAGACCAAACCACCACCACATCTCCCAGGACTGCAGCTGCCAGTGCCCCTGACCACGTGGCAGGCCACTGTCAACCCACACCCCTGCCACAGACTCCCACTCACAGGTAAGTCTGGCTGAGTCTCTTGTGAGGTCACTGCTCCTTTCTCCTGGGTCCTGGTGGGCATAATAAGATAACAGACTCTGTATGATTTCAATACCTCTAGACCATTAAATTTCTGCACCCGATCTTATGTCTCTGGGTGTGTTGCAATGTCTCCTAGTTTATAGTCTATGGGGACTTGAATAGAATTTGTATTCTACTGTTGTGTAAAAATGGAGAAATCTTAATTACATCGAATTGGTTCATAATGCTTTTTAGGTCTACTATATTCTTCTAGTTCTCTGTATATTCAATTAATTTCTGAGAGTTTGATATTGAAACTCCAACTAAAAGTCTTAACTTATCTACTTAAAACAAGCAATTGTAATATACAGTGGGGCTTCCCTGGTGGCTCAGATGGTAAAGAATCTGCCTGCAATGTGGGAAACCTGGGTTCAATCCCTGGGCTGGGAATATACTGTGGAAGAGGGCGTGTCAACCCACTCCAGTATTCTTACCTGGAGAATCTCCATGGACAGAGCAGCCTGGTGGGCTACAGTCCATGGGGTTGCAAAGAGTCGGACACAACTGAGCGGCTAAGCACAGCATGCAGCACGTATGTAAATTTGTTCTGTACTTTCCAAGTCTCCTGTAAATGAGTTATCATATTTTTATAATTAAAAAAAAGAAATTCCCAAATGGGCTGTGACAGGTCTCAGGGATTAATGAAGTAACCAATTTTGTGCCCCTGGAGACAGGAAATATTGCTGGGGCAGAGGTCACAGTATCAATGAGCTGAACTTCTTGACCTCCATCTGGTACCTATGTAGATTTCCCTGTACTCCACACACTCTGAGTCGCCTGATGCTATTACAGTTGGCTGACTGGGCTCAGGAGACAGGAGAGGATAAAAGAGGAGGTGGGGCTGTGGGTTGGGCTGGAGGGACCAGGAGGCATGTGAGCCGCATAATGACACGCGCACAGGAGGACCGAGGGTCCGATTCAGCCTCTGAGAGTCTCTCTCTGCCAAGTGCTGGAAGAAGACAGATGCTGGGAGAGTCCCTGCCCCTGAGTTCCTGAGTTGAGATGCTCAAACGTCAGACAGGTGAGAGCCAAAGGTATTCATTTCTGGGGGCATAAAGCCCCCAGACTCATATCTCTGTTCTAAGGGGTCCAGCCCTTCCTCCTCTTTTCCCATCCAGCACCCAGAGTTGCCTCCTGGAAACCAACTCAAAGACTCCATGTACTCAAAGACTCCACGTGGAAGATCTTGAAGAGGTTTCCTCTCCACCTTCACAGGTTATGCCCTCTGGAAACCCCAGCTCAGTTGATGTCATTAACACTCTTATAGAGACTTTTTTCAAAAACTTGACTTGGGTTTCTAGTTGATAAAAATCCAACTGGGTAATTACATGTCCTACAACAGACACACCTACTGTTTTACTTAAAAAAAAAAAATGATGAATTGTTTTATCCCTGAACGGGAGCACAGTGTGCTCTGTGGAGGAGTGGGAAGTGATCCCTCAGTGGTTTTCACTGCATGGCTGCCCTATTTTATGTGAGTGACAGAGTGTGCATACGGAAGGCAACTTGGAGTAGAGTCAAACAAGCTCTGGAGTTTTCATTCACGTGTTCATTCAGGAAGCATGCCTAGTGCCAAACACAGCACTTGGTGATACACCTTCCCAGAGAACGTTTCCTACTCTCCATTACAGGGAAGAAGGGATTTATAGCAGAAGAAATAATAGTGGATACTGCATTTTGTCTCGCAAGTACTATACTGTTATTATCCCTTCAGCACTGGTGAGATAATTAATTATCATGTATAGCGGCCTGCTTCGAAAATATAGGGAAACTGAGGTAGAAGCTGGTGTGCTGGCTTCTGACTGAGGAGGAAGCCATGGGAATTGATGGGCAGCTCCTGTGAGGTGATGGCTCCCATGTGGGTCTCACTCAGTCCTAGGTACCACCTCCACTGTAGACACCCAACAGTCAGGGGCTCAGAAAAAGGACATGCCATCCCTGGGAGGCGATGCTCACTGTGCCAAGGAAGCTGGGGCAGTGGAAAGACTGCAGGCTCTGGTGTAAACAGCTCTGAGTTCCAATTCCAGCCTCTGTCTTGCCATCTGTGGGAGCTTGTGTAAGTTACTTGTTTCTTTTGGCCTCCTTTGTTCTATTTTAAAAGGGAGGGATGTCGCTTGCTTTGAAGAGTCTTTGAGGTCATTAGAGAGAATGTGTGTAATGTTAGCACGGTGCTGGTCACGGAAAGTGTTCAATAAATGCAATTATCATGCTTATTACAGCTGTGTCCACTGTCAGTCCCTGACTTTTTCTGAGATGCCAGGTGGCAGCATCTGTGACTGACCGTGAGGCTTGCTTCTCCTGTTCACCCTGTCCCAGGCAGTTAAGTCACTCCTCCAGGGTGAATGGTATCCCCAGACCCAGTAGGCAAGTCTTGGCACAGCAAAAGTCCCAGCCCTCCTGGGGGTCGCGGCCCTGCAGGCAAGGATGCAGTGCTGAGATGCAGCCATCAGCAGGAGGCAGACACTGGGGCCGAGGGTGACAGGAGATGTCTCTCCTCCAACAACTAACCTGAAATTCATCAGATCACATAAACTGAGGTCCAGCTAAGGGTGGGCGCTCCCGCTTTCCTCCTGTGTGTCTCTCCCTCTCATTCTTCTCTGGTAAGAAGCTTTACATGTCAATTTCACTTATACAAACTTCTTCAGTAGCCAGTACACAAAAGAGGTCTCCAGCCCCCATTCCTATGAAGAAGGACCCTGAATCTGGTCCAGAGAAGGCTAATTTAAAGCTATGGGTTAGGGACTTCCTGGCAGTTCTGTGGTTAAGACTCCTCCCTTCTACTGCAGGGGGCAGAGGTTTGATTCCTGCTCTGAGGGAATTAAAATCTCGAAAGAATGCTGTGCTGTGTGGCCAAATAGATAAACAAATAAGGTGTGGATTACACCACTGTCTTTCAAGTGTCAATAATAACCCCCATGGACTGTAGCCTGTCCGGCTCCTCGGTCTATGGGATTTTCCAAGCAAGAATACTGGAGTGGGTTGCCATTTCCTTCTCCAGGGGATCCTAACCCAAGGATTGAATCCGAGTCTCCTGCATTGCAGGCAAATTCTTTACCCTCTGAGCCACTTTTAGTCTTTTATGAATCACTTGGGACTCTTGTTTAAAAGGAGACTTCTGGATCCAGTATGTTCAAGGCGGAGCCTGAGATTCTGCATTTTTAATAATCTCCCTGGTGATGCTGATGATACCGACCCATGACCATACTTTGAGTGGCTGGGGGAGGGTGGACTGGGTCGCTTTGGCTGACCTTCTGCTGACTGATGCTCTCTCACAAATTCCTCCAGTTTGTCTTTCCATTCCCAGTAGCGAAGGGTGGCCAGATCCCTCTGCAATACACAAAAAAGGTGTCTGGTCAAGAGTATGTGAGCAGGCGGGGAGAGGCAAGCAGGCTACAGGGACAGTCAGGCAGGGGTGTCAGGGGGACAGGCGGGACCCAGAGCACTCTGCTGGAGCAGCTCTCACAGCATCTGCTCTGAACAGTCCCCTCAGCACCGTTCTCTTCTCTCTCCGCCTCGTCTCCCACTTTGAGTTAGGTTTGCCTCCTCAGTGCCTCTGTACTGGAATTTTCTGTTCACTTGTACGTCTCACCAAGTAGACTGAATACTCTCAAAGAAGGACCTTATTCAACTTTGTATTCTTAGCACATGACATAATGCTTGGCACATAGTAGGCACTTAAGAAATGTCCATGGATTAATCCTAGATGACTTATCCACATACAAGCGGGATGAGGTTCGCTGTCTGGCTCTTCATGCACTTATATTTTGTAAACTTTTAGAAAGCAATATTTGTGGGCTGGGGAATAAAGTAAAGGCTAACACATGATCCTTGCTGTCACAGAGTTTCCAGGCTCAAAGGGAGACCTGCTGTCTGTCATGAGAGGTCACAGTGCAGACCGTGCTGCGTTGTTTTGTGGGAGCCTTATCTTGGGAGAGCGCAGAGGATGGAGAGGCAAGATCTGGCTTGAGGAGTGGGGAAGACGGCATGGAGAAGGTGGTGTCCAGTCTAGGCCTTGAAGGATAGGGAGGTTTTCAATGGTGAAGAAGCAGGAACAATGTGGTAAAACATGATTCAAAAGCAGGGCCCTGAAGTATCCAGGGTGGACTTCCAAAGGTGTGAGAAGTGAATATAGTAAGCCCCTAACATATGAATGAGTTCATTTCTGAAAGCAAGTTCATAAGTCCAACAGAGTTAGCCTAGGTACCCAACAAACATAATTGGCTATATATCACTGTACTGTAACAGGTTTACAATACTTTTCAAACAAATAATACGTAACAAACAAACAAAAACAAAAAATGAGAAAACAGTTTTAATCTTGCAGTACAGTACCTTGAAAAGTAGAGTAGCACAGTACAGCAGCTGGCATATAGGGGCTGGCATCACGTGAACAGACAAGAGTTACTGGCTGGAGGAGGGAGACAAAGTGGGAGATGCCAGAGCTGAAGGATCGTCAGCAATAGGAGACGGAGGGCAAGCTGCAGTTTCATTCAGGCCTGATGTTAATGGCACAGGTTCCGGTTCCCTGCTGGAATCAGATGCAGGCTCGCATCTTTGAAAGTTTGCAACTTGAAGATTCATATGTAGGGGACTTACTGTATTCTGTTAAGGGCAACCTCAGGCTCAGCCAGCCAGACCCCCATCCTGCTAGGAGTGAGGAAGCGGGATTTACTGATGACATACTTAACAGCAAGCACCTTGATGTCCTGCTTCCTGGGGACATTAGATGGAATACCAGGCAGCAGCCATGAGGCATTCTCTGGAGCCATCAGGACCAGAGGTGAGGATGGAGGGGAATGAGAAGCATGACTGGCCTCGTGCTGTGGACCTCCTTCAGGGACCCAAGGTTGACCTAGGGCACTGGGGTTTGGAAGCTGGGAGGAGCCTAGGGGAGGAAGGGACCCTAGTTCCTTGACAGCACATCTCAAAAGCTCCTCCATACAGCTGTGCAAGACCAGCTGCCCTTGGCAGCATTCCTGGCCACTTCTGGCAGGTCCCTAGGAAAAAAGAAGCAGGAAGGCAAAGAACCAGCTTCTTTGGACTATTGGTCAGAAAGACAGATGGAATTTTTCAATGCCCCACCTTACAAGGGGCACTGCGGACAAGAATTGCCCCAGTCTACTTTGGGCAAGTCACATAGCCTCTCTGAGTCTTACTGTCCTTATCTGTAAATGGGTATGATAAATATTATCGTATGTTTATGATATATGGATGTATGAAGCTTGAGTTCAATTATCCCTGTAAAGCCTTAAGATAGGACAGGAATTCCATAGAAATTTAATATCTGACCATTTAAATTATTTTTATCCACTCCTGGTAAACCCGGTCCCAAAAGACTGGTACTTTCCCAGAGGGAGAAACGATCATTGTCAATAGTGGGGTTCTGGGAAGTGGTAGGTAGTGGGTGAACAGGAGAGTCTAAGGTTAACTATCTGGGCTTTCTTCTGCAGGCTTAGGCACCCATCTCCTGGTTCCATTGCACCATCAGGGTAATGATGACTGGGCGCTTCCATTCACAACCTGCTTTCCCCCTGGTCTATAAAGTGCTTACGACAGAAAGAGGCGAAGGGAACACTTTACCTGCCCTGTCCAGTGACTGATGCAGCGCCTGGCACACAGGAGACACTCAATACATGCTTGATGAAGAAATAAACGAGTGAGATATTCTTTTTCTTTTCACCAATAGAATCATTCTCGTTGCTTCCAAACATGATGTGACATCAAAACTCTGAGTTAACCTCATTCCCACCTGGCTGGAGAGAAGGGCGCCCTTCTGGGTTCCTTGTTCTCCAGTAGCAGTTCTCTGAAGGACCTTCCAGGACATGAACAGACAAGGTGGGGGAAGTGCCAGCTTCTTCCTTGTCTTCACACACTCCACCTGCCACCTGGATCCCAAAGAACAGCACAGCAGTCCTGGAGTTCCCCACCCAAAGACAGTGGTGTCTTACAGACAGAGGGAACCAGCTAACAGAGAGCTGAGGTTTGGGTCATAGAATTAGAACACCGGAACTCAAACTATAGAGGTCAAGTGTGTGTGTGTGCGTGTGTGTGTGCGCTCAGTCATGTCCGACTCTTTGTGACCCCATGGACTATAGCCTGTTAGGCTCCTCTGTCCATGGAATTTTCCAGGCAAGAATACTGGAGTGGGTTGTAATTTCCTACTCCAGGGGATTATCCCAACCCAAGGATCAAACCCGTGTCTTTTGCGCCTCCTGCATTGGCAGGTGGATTCTTTAACCACTGAGTCACCTGGGAAGCCTATAGAAGTCAAGTCAGTTCAGTTCAGTCACTCAGTCGTGTCCGACTCTTTGCGACCCCATGAATTGCAGCACACCAGGCCTCCCTGTCCATCACCAACTCCCAGAGTTTACTCAAACTCACGTCCATCGAGTTGGTGATGCCATCCAACCATCTCATCTTCTGTCGTCCTCTTCTCCTCCTGCCCTCAATCCCTCCCAGCATCAGGGTCTTTTCCAATGAGTCAACTCTTCGCAAGAGGTGGCCAAAGTACTGGAGTTTCAGCTTTAGCATCAGTCCTTCCAATGAACACCCAGGACTGATTTCCTTTAGGATGGACTGGTTGGATCTCCTTGCAGTCCAAGGGACTCTCAAAGAATCTTCTCCAACACCACAGTTCAAAAGCATCAATTCTTTGGCACTCAGCGTTCTTCACAGTCCAACTCTCACATCCATACATGACCACTGGAAAAACCACAGCCTTGACTAGACGGACCTTTGTTGGCAAAGTAATATCTCTGCTTTTTAATATGCTATCTAGTTTGGTCATAACTTTCCTTCCAAGGAGTAAGTGTCTTTTAATTTCATGGCTGCAGTCACCATCTGCAGTGATTTTGGAGCCCAAAAAGATAAAGCCTGACGCTGTTTCCATTGTTTCCCCAGCCCCATGTTAACATCCTAGTGTTAAACTGAAGCCTCAGAGGGCAAATGTAGCAGCACTGGGGTTGCTTCCCAGCGTCAGGAGGAAGAACCAAGTCACAATGTTTTCTTTGTTTGAAAGCGACCTCCAGCATTTAGCAGATCAAACTGGCTAATGTTTCTGCTAGTGTGACTATTAGCTATGTCATTCACACTCTTAGGTGCAGAGGAAGTTTTATCCACCCTCTTCAAATTCTATCCTTTTAACAGTTTTGTATTTCTGTTGAGAAGTTTCATTTACCTTCACTGAGCAAACCTGCTCAAGTATGTTGTCTTTGGGCCATCGCTGAAGTATCTTCCTTCTTGTTACATTCTCTTGGTTTTGAGATTTTAGGGCTTGCCGCCTGCCAACCTCACACTCCAGCTTCTTTGCTTTCGCCTTTGCTTCCTGGTGGTCTGTACCAACCAAATTTACAAAATTATATTCTGGATGCAATAAACAGAGGACAGAGATTTAGGGTAGCCTGAATCTTTTCATTGGTTGTTCACTGCAATGTGGACACCGTCTCCTGTGCTCATTAGAATAGACAATTTGCTGGGGAAAAATTCACTCGATTATAGGGAGCCTTGGTAATTGTAGGAAATAGAAGACTCACGAAGGCAGCAGATGGTCTTAGAAATTCTGAAGGCTTCCATTTCCTCAGAACAGCCTGCCACGGGTCAAAGGCATTCTGCCCTAACCACTTCACCTACCCCTCTCCCTACCTCCCTGTCTCAGAAATGCTCACATCAACTGTTAAATCAGCCTACTCCTGCCACTCCCGCCTTCCTCTCTTCCATCCACACTCCAACCAGTAATGTTATAGCTGCTACTGTGGGTGTTTGACAGAGAGGCCCCGCCAGCCTCCTCCTGGACATGGCACCTCCCCCTCCCTGCCCCTTTCTGATGGGAGCTCACCCCACGGGAGAGTATGACCAAGCCAGGCTCTTGTCCCAGAGCCAGCCTGGCCACCCCACACATGCTGGAAGTCTAGGTTCAGGCTTTTGCCCAGAGGCAGACTGGCTGCGATTGGTCAAGGAGAAAAACAGAAAGAATGAACTATTTAACACCTAGCTACGGAGGGACCTCTCGGCCCACGTTGTCAAATGAAATAATGCCATTTGCAGCGACATGCATGGACCTAGAGAGTCTAATACTGAGTGAAGTTGGTCAGACAGAGAAGGAGAGATACCGAATGACATTCCTCATATGCGGAATCTAAAAATAAATGATACAAACGAAGATACAAAATAGAAAGAGACTCACAGACTTAGAAAATGAACTTACAGTTGCCAGGCCGTGAGGGATATTTAGAGTTTGGGAAGGTCGTGTACCCTGTGCTGTATTCAAAATGGATAACCAATAAGGACTCACAGAGGGAACTCTACTCAGTGTCACCTGGCTGCCTAGATGGGTTTGGAGGAGAACGGATACATGTGTATACATGTGGCTGAGTCCCTGCACTGCTACCGCAACATCGTTAATCGGCTATACCCCAACACAAAACAAAGTTTAAAAAACAAAACCTTCTTCCAAATACAAGACTGACCACAGCTCCATCCTCATCCCATGAGATTCAGTGTCGACTCACATGCCACCCACATGAGCCCACCCACTTCCTCAGAGGCCCATCCTTGGACAGTTTTAAGCAAGCATGAGTTAATCTTTACTTGGGACAGGAGTCCATCTCCATACAGACACACCTCCTGAAGTCAGCATGTCCCCTGGGATCCCACAGAAGAACAAAATCCCTTTCTCAAGGCTTACCTTCAATTATTTAGCTTGGGTACCCTTGGACTTTGAGTCTTCAGTTCCTTAGACTAAAAGCATTTTATTCTTTCAGCTGGTCCCTGTAATTCACAGTTCCCAATTTTTTGCCATCCCGGGCATTCTTTTCTGAACATACCTTTTGTCTCCTGTGCCGTTTAAGAGTGAGGTCCAGGCTTGAAAACCACAGTCCAACAGCAAATTGTGTAGAATTGTCACATCCCTTCTTTTAGCTACTATATAATGTCCAATCTAGAACCCATTCAAGCTTTTTCCTGACTCGTGTGTGTGTTTGTCGTCACATCATTGGTTTATAGTGAACTTACAGTCAGTGAAAACCCTTATGCGTTTTCTATATGCACTGCCAACAAGCCATCCCTCCCTTATCTGTATTTTTGCTGTTAATTTTTCTTTCTTACTGAGGTAGTTGATTTACAGTGCTGTGTTAGTTTCTGGTATTTAGCAAAGTGATTCATATATATATACACATATATGAATATAGAAATACTTTTTCAGATTCTTTTCCATTATAGGTTATTAGAAAATATTGAATATATTTTCCTGTGCTATACAGTAAATCCTTGTTCCTTTTCTAACCTCCCTGTTCTTTCACTTGAAGAGTTTGCTTCACCTTTTCTGTATTGCTAGTAAATTATCTGTTCGGGGCAGCCTGTGCATGTGCTACAAGAGGCTTCATTAGTGGATTCCCCTCAGCCCTTGCTTCTACGGTTTTCTCTTCTCCATACTCCTTTTTGGAGCAAGCCCTAGCTATGAACTGGTCTCATTGGCACTGGAGTCTCACTTTTGATTCTCTAGGGTGAAGGAACAGGATAATGCCCTGAGTGAGGAGCCAGAGTTCAGGTGGACATAGCCTCTGTGAAGATGACTGTTTGGGCAGCCAAGGAGGCCCCTCTGACTCCTGGATTCTCTTATCTCCTTGACAAGAAGGTCCAGGCAACATGGAGCCTGTGATGTCAAAGAATAAGACTGTCATTTTCTGAGCAGTAACCAAGGCCGGGATACTATGCTCATGGCTTTCCATAAGCTAAATCATTTAATCCTTTTTACAAATCAACTAGGCAAAAATTAAACCCACTTCACAGATGAGAAAAGTGAGCTTTGAAGATAGTGCTAGTCTAGCTGGGATTTGAACACAGTTCTGTCTGAAAGCAAACCTCAAACCTTAGCCATTCTACTTGGAACACTGAAAGTGTTCACTTTGTAGGTATGAGCTCTGTTCTAAGCATCTGAGCAAGGTGAGACCCTGAGGTGTACAAGCACGCTATAAGAAGCCCATCATAGACCCTCTCGGTTCTCTCTCCCTTGCCCCCTACACCCAGACTGTGGCAAGCCTTGCAGAATTAATGGAATAAATGCATTCCTTGGATCCAGAGGACAGATAAGATATACTCTCCAACCCAATACCATTAGACATCATAGTGAGAGAAACAAGAATGGGCATTCCTGCCTGCTTCACAGGTTTGTATGAGATATGATAAATTGTATGAGACATAGTCAGTTCATCAATCATATACTATTGACCCCCTACCAGATACTCAGCACCAAGTCAGCCCCTGAACCATGTAGCAGAAGCATCAGGTCTGCTCTGAGCCCTGCAGGGCCCTAGTAGGGGGAAAAGACTTACACACCAGAAACAGAAAAAGAAAGAAATAGGACCATGAATAATCAGGAGCCAAATTCTGAGAAGTGAATGCTCAGTACTATAGGAATTAGTTCCCCAGGTTTTGTGCAATAGGTGGGACTCACAGGAGGTCCTCATGGGTGGATGGGTTATGACATGAGGCCTGCAACTGGGAGGAGAGTCTGCAGAAAGAGGGAAACAAGACATATGTAAGCGTGCTTTGGAAGCCTAAAGAGTCACGCCCGGCAAGTGCAAGGTGTTCTTAAATGTTACATAATATCATGGTTGCTGTTGTTCGGTCTCTAAGTCGTGTCCAACTCAATATCATGGTTATTCTTATCCAAATCTGGATCTCTGACAACCACCCTAATATGCATGATCCTGAGCCCACCACCCCTACTCACTCACCCGTGCTTTCTGATCCCACCCCTCTGCTTGAAACAGGCTCTCCTGCTCCTAAAACATGGAGAGAGTTGATCTCAGGAGACCAAGTTCTTCAGGACATTTACTTCCAGGGGTGGGTGGGATCGGGGCTGGGGATGGAAGCAGACACGTCTCCCTCTGGGCTTGCCAAAAGGATACTTTTTCTGCTCCTAAATTTATACACAGTGAAAGCATCCCCTCAAGACCAGAGAGTGGCTGTCGAGAAAAAAAAAAAAGCCTCGGCAGCAGGTGGAGTGTGGGGGTGGGAAAGAGGCTGGCAGGGAAGACAGACAAGCGGGAGCAAGAGAGGGGCAAAGAGACACAGGAAAGGAGGGGTACCTGGAGGGAAGAGGGGAAGGATGGGCAGGGGAGGAAGGAACAGAAAGAACAGGTAGGTCTGTGTGTGCAGAAGGGGCAGAAATAGAGGGGGAGAAAGATAAAGTCAGAGGAAGCAGAGGCCCAGTAGTGGGAAGGGAGGGAAGACGTGTGCAGAGTGGCAGCTACCTTAATCTCTTCAAATTTTCCCTCATTGATTAGGGATTTGCAGCAAAATCCCTCTCTCTGGGAAGACATTTGCTTTACTCCTGCTCTGCTGTCAGATGAGGGAGGCAGCTCTCTGGGTGGGGCTGGCTGTGCGGACAAAGCAGGATGAGGAGGAGGTCTTAGAACCCTCCTTCTCGCCCAATACACCCCAATCGACCTCAACAGGGAAGCCTCCCTTGCTGTCCTGAAAGAAAGTGCTCCTCCAGTGCCCCTACCCTGCTCCAAGCTCCCATTTCAATATCTGGTTATCTCTATAATTTCCAAAATGTAGTAGCTTGAAAGAATGACAACTTGATCAATTCTCAAGAGTCCTAGGATTGCGAATTCAGACAGGTTGGTGGGATGGCTCATGTCTGTTCCTCTTGATGTCAGAGGGCGTTGGAATGCCCGAGGAGCTTCTTCATTGGCATGCTTAGGGCTCCGATGAGGATGGCCCCTCTGGGCTGTTTTTGTTGGAACTTCATTCACACTGTTGACTCCTTCCCTGGCTCCCCTCCAGGCAGTCAGCGGGGTAGCAGGAGCTCAGGAAATGAATGCTGCAGGAATGAGTATGTGACTAAAGAATGAACTGAGGGGCTTCCCTGGTGGTCCAGTGGCTAACACTTCACCTTCCAATGCAAGAGGCGCAGGTTTAATCCCTGATCAGGGATCTAAGACCCCACATGCCTCCTGGCCAAAACACCAAAACAGAAACAATATTGTAACAAATTCAATAAAGACTTAAAAAAAAAAAAAAGAATGGATTGAAAGAATGCTGACTATGTAAGGTAACACCCAGATCCAAGGGCTCTGAGCGTTGTGAGAATGCCAGCACACCCTGGCACAGGCTCTGCCAGCTGGCCTCTGACTGGGCATGAGGAGAGGAAGCCCAGTGTCTTTGGGGCAAGCCGTGGAGTGACCAGCATCAAGGCCGCTCCCGGGAGCCTGCCTCTCACACCAGGTGCCTTGCGTCACTTGGAGTCTCCTCCCCTATCTCCAGGCCTCGTCTCTGGTTCTGCTTCTTCTAGAAGCCACCACTGAGTCAGCAGAGAAGGGAATGAACTCTCCCGCACTTCCATGAACTCAAGGAGCTATGTTCTCGGCTTCTTTCTCACCTACCTCTAACTACCTTCTTGATGGCTATGATAATACTGTTTTTTTTTTTTTTTTTTTAAGATCCCCGTAAATATTGAATGAACAGAAACTTGGCATTTGGTATTTAAAGTTCTTTCATAACCACTTAATCCTCCTTGATCTAAGTCTGGGAGGGATACAGGGCACTTTACTAATGGAGAGACCAAGGCACACAGAAAGGTGAAAGGATTTGCTCAAGGTTACACAACCATAAGGTCAATGACACTAAGGAGATCGATCTGTGGTGAGATACCACGTAGGCTGGAGGAGTGGGTGACCTTCCCACAGGGCTCAGGGCTGCCTCAGGAGCTGTTCCCTGTTCACGGTGCTGGCTGGGGCACTGTGGGAGCTGATCAAACAGCTCACCACCAAATGACAGACCATTGATTTGTTTCACTGTATGCCTGTCTCCCAATCATGCTTTACTCCCCAAGCTGATCAGGAGGTCTGATTCACATCTCACATGGCTCTTCATCAGAGCCCCTTGCTTGTTCAACCCCCTCATTTTAGTGATGTGGAAATTGAGTCCAGAGAGGGGACAGCACTGATTTAGAGGTACTCAGGTCCCCCACACACTATGCATTTGGGTCAGGAGTTACCAGTTTTCTAGCTTTCTCTCCTAGTAAGATGGGACTCCAGGTCTAGCTTCAAAATTTATACTTAGAAAAAAAAAATTTAGAGTGGTGATAAAGGAAAAAAAAAAAAAAAAGCCTCTTTCCCAACTTAACAAACATCACTTAGATTGAGAATCCCTCACTGAACATTTGCCGGCTTCCTCTGGTCCAGCTCAGCTCACGGTGCCTGGAAAATGCATTTGCAAGCACCCAGCACAGCACCCTACGCATAGTTGGTGCTTTAGACTTGTTGCTCTTCCCTCTCTTCCTCAGTTTAGTCTGTTTCTTGAAATGGGCTCCAGGGATTGGCAGGAGTGTGAAGAAGAAATTCCGCCTCCTGTTATCGATTTTGGACTAAAGAGAATTCCCTATTTGTGAGCCTCTGCTTTCAAGGAATCACTGGAAATGTATTTATCAGAGTTGGAAGTCAGCTACGCTCACCAGGGCTGCCCCTATACTGGAGGTGGTAAGGACGCTGTACTGTATACAGAAGTCCAGATACAATGTCATACACATGAAACATATATAATAGTATAAAGTAAGGTTACTTAAATGAAGAAAGAAGAACAGAAATGAAAGGAAAAGAAAAGAAAATCAGCCTGACCCAGGCAGGGTTTGAGTGATGGAAACCATTGGAGGAGGAAGGAAAAGAAAGTGGTCTGGTCAGATCCTGGCATAGGTTCCAAAAATGTCCTAACCGCTGAGACCACTTGAGAATGTTGTCTTTACCTGATGGAAGGCACCTCCCAACACAAATGGCCATTTCTAAGCCAGGTCTTTCCTGCTGGGGATTTAACAGCTGTGCTCCCAGGGGGCAGAGGTGGGTTTTACTCTGTTCTCAGCTCGGGTCACTCTGGTCCCTCCTGAAGGTCCCCACAGAGCACACAGCACCGACTGACCCACTCTCAGGGCTGTCTCCACCATAAAAGTCTGAGCTCCAGCCCCTCTCATCCTCTCGTGTCCTCAGGGAGGAGGAGGCGTGAATGGACACTGGGGGACTGGTTTCATGGCTCCTTGTCTCAGTTCCCCTCCTGGAAGGTTGGAGGCAAGTCGCATCTCCTCGCCTCGTCTTCACGACAGCTAAGAGCTGAGCCTGGAGGGGCAGAGGCAGGCTGTGGGGAGATGAGAGCCATCACCTGCCACTTTGCCGGTGAGAATGCAGTGGCCTTGGCTCCAAACCTGGAAGTGTGGGGATGCTGATTGAGAGCCGGAGCCCTGGAGCAGGGTGCCGGGGGCCTCGGACCCTGGGGGCTTGTGACGTGAGTCAGTCATCGAAGGTCAGCCATCTGCAAGCTGCGGGGACACGAGGGGAGGCAGTTGCTTGGCTGTTGCTTCTGCTTCTCTCCATCCCCTCGTGATCCTGGGACCTGAGACCGTGCATCTGATAAGGATGGTCCAGCCCTCTGCTTTTGAGAACCAGCCATGCTACAGGGCAGTCTCTTCTTCTTCCCAAGCCCTCCATCTCTCTCATCTTCATCTTTTCTTCTTTCTTTCCCCCCGCCGCTCCTGTATCTTCCTCCTTCTCATCGCCTTCCTCAAAGGCTCTCTCTCTCTCTGTCTCATTCTTGCATTCAGTATGTGCAGCCTCCGACAACAAACACAATACACACAAGCGCACACACACATCCTCCTTTGCAGTTACATTAATCCATAAGCTCATTCGCATCCTTTCACACATGACTACATTCACGCACCACACACACAACTTCAGGCTCACAGAAGCAATCACGTACACCCTCCCTCACAAATGCCCCCACACCCACAGAGTCATATCTCCTCACTTCCGGCTGACATGACAGACAGCTCTGCTCTGAGGGGCTGTCACTGTCGGAGGGTCAGTCACCTCTCCTCCAGTGACCCCTCCACTCCAGAGTGGGCTAACTTGCACACCTGAGTCAACTTGAGGCCCACCCAGGTGGACGTTTGAACTGAGTACCTCGGTGAATACAGGACCCTCGAACAGCGACTCCAAGTTCAGGACTAAACTGTAATCAGGAGCTGGGCTCTTGGGTGGCTGAGTTAATGGAGTTGAGAGATTTTTATTGAGAGGTCACTGGTTCAGACTCAGCTGTGGTCGGCAGTAACTGAAAAATGGTGTTATCTGACAGCTGATGGCCTTCCTGCATTAGCTGGAGAGGGGTCTCTGGCCTGCCCCACCGTGCAGGCAAAGTCACCGTTGGATTGTCTGTGTGGCACCTTGGGGCTGGTGCAGGACTGGCTTGGAGCTTGGTGAGCTGATGGAGGCTTGGGAGAAATTAGAAAAAGATACACACACACGCACACTCATGCACTGTAACCTTCTTCCTCCCCTCCCCCTGTAAGAACCAATTTTTAAAAGGTGCCCTATCTGGGCAGATTCCTCACAGCTTCATGTTTTAATATGATTCTACGTCTGTCTCTGGGAGTCACCCTCCTGCACAGGACACGTGGGTTGGTGCACAGAACACTGGCTGGATCCCAGCATCTTTGATCCCTGGGGCCAGCAAAATGGGCAACACAACTTGCAGACCAATACATGGCAGCCCTGAGCCGGAACCCCCATACCATCTCTCACCCAGCCCAAAGAGCCTCATCACTGTGCTTTCCAATGACAGCTCAGAACCAGAGGGGACAAACCTCTCCTAGACTTTTCTGTTACTTTCTACTCCCAGGTGAGGACATTGGTGAGGTGGGATGCCCAGATCAGATCAGATCAGATCAGTTGCTCAGTCGTGTCCGACTCTTTTGACCCCATGAATCACAGCACACCAGGCCTCCCTGTCCATCACCAACTCCCAGAGTTCACTCAGACTCACGTCCATCAAGTCAGTGATGCCATCCAGCCATCTCATCCTCTGTCGTCCCCTTCTCCTCCTGCCCCCAATCCCTCCCAGCATCAGAGTCTTTTCCAATGAGTCAACTCTTCGCATGAGGTGGCCAAAGTACTGGAGTTTCAGCTTTAGCATCATTCCTTCCAAAGAAACCCCAGGGCTGATCTCCTTCAGAATGGACTGGTTGGATCTCCTTGCAGTCCAAGGGACTCTCAAGAGTCTTCTCCAACACCACAGTTCAAAAGCATCAATTCTTCGGCGCTCAGCCTTCTTCACAGTCCAACTCTCACATCCATACATGACCACAGGAAAAACCATAGCCTTAACTAGACGAACCTTTGTTGGCAAAGTAATGTCTCTGCTTTTGAATATGCTATCTAGGTTGGTCGTAACTTTCCCTCCAAGGAGTAAGTGTCTTTTAATTTCATGGCTACAGTCACCATCTGCAGTGATTTTGGAGCCCAGAAAAATAAAGTCTGACACTGTTTCCACTGTTTCCCCATCTATTTCCCATGAAGTGGTGGGACCGGATGCCATGATCTTCGTTTTCTGAATGTTGAGCTTTAAGCCAACTTTTTCACTCTCCTCTTTCACTTTCATTAAGAGGCTTTTGAGTTCCTCTTCACTTTCTGCCATAAGGGTGGTGTCATCTGCATATCTGAGGTGATTGATATTTCTCCCGGCAATCTTGATTTCAGTTTGTGTTTCTTCCAGTCCAGCGTTTCTCATGATGTACTCTGCATATAAGTTAAATAAACAGGGTGACAATATACAGCCTTGACGAACTCCTTTTCCTATTTGGAACCAGTCTGTTGTTCCATGTCCAGTTCTAACTGTTGCTTCTTGACCTGCATACAGATTTCTCAAGAGGCAGATCAGGTGGTCTGGTATTCCCATCTCTTTCAAAATTTCCCACAGTTTATTGTGATCCACACAGTCAAAGGCTTTGGCATAATCAATAAAGCAGAAATAGATGTTTTTCTGGAACTCTCTTGCTTTTTCCATGATCCAGCGGATGTTGGCAATTTGATCTCTGGTTCCTCTGCCTTTTCTAAAACCAGCTTGAACATCAGGAAGTTCACGGTTCACATATTGCTGAAGCCTGGCTTGGAGAATTTTGAGCATTACTTTACTAGCATGTGAGATGAGTGCAATTGTGCGGTAGTTTGAGCATTCTTTGGCATTGCCTTTCTTAGGGATTGGAATGGGATGCCCAAGGTGTCCCTAACTCAGGGAATGACCAGAGTGATACACTCATGTAAGGTTACAGATGGCTCTGTGCTAACACCAATGGAAGGAGCAGCAGTAACAACAGTCCTCACAATAGTTAAATAGCAAAAAACCTGTCTGGATTTCCAAAGTGCTTTTGCACACATGCCCCATCCTCCTTGAGAGGAACCATAATAATGAGCAGATATCTCATAGCCTTCCCTGGCATCTTTCTGTTTTGAGGGGCAGCCTAGTGTGATAGTGAGAATGGAGTTAAAAATCAGGATGATCTGGGTTTGAATCCCAACTTTTGCTTATTATAACCTAAGTGACAGTTTAATAGCTTCTCTGAGTCTTAGTTTAATTGCAAAATGGGTACAATGCAACTTGCTTTATAGGCTTATGGGGAAAATGAAATAAAAAATTTTTGCTGCTGGGATTGGACATAAGATAAATTAATAAGAAAAATTTTGGAGCCCAGATGATGAATTTACTTACTGGAAGAAGCAGAGATATACCAGGGTGGGTCTAAAAGAGGCTGAATTGTGCTGTGATTCACTTCATGGAACATCTGTGAGGCACAGGCTGCCCATCAAGCACTGTGTCAGGCATGGGCTACAACACTGGGCAAGCTACCTTGCCTGCCCTGCAGGGTTTTAGTGATGACAATCCCAATGAACTCTAACCCAGAGCCAGTCATCAGCATCTAAACAGAGGCATGGAACCAGAGCAGGAAGAGACCACAGCCACCAGCTGGAAACTTCTGTTGGAAATGGTAGAAGAGACTGATCGAGATAAATCTTATAAGTGTTTGAGAGATGGAGACTGGATGAAAGGAAGGAGGTAGCACTGCAAGAAGAAGATAGAACTCTGACGCAAGTACCAAATGTGGAGGAGTGAAGGAACCCTTGGGATGCAAACACCAAATCACGGCCCTCAAGTCAGTGACCTGGAAACTGTGAGGTCCTCATAAGAGACTATGTTGGAGAGGGCATAGTTCCCTCTCAAGATGACAACAAACAACAACATTCTGATTTAGTTTATATTAATATAGACCATATAGACCCCTGAATCCCCTTCTGTCCAAGACAGAGTGGGGCTCACCTTTTTCTGTATTCATGCTTTCTCTATAATATCCATTTTTATATTTATCAGTTTTAGGTACTTCTCAAACATCAAAGACTTTCTGGCGCTAAAATCAGGGTCTTGCTTCTGAATAGTTTCACTTAAAACATCTTTTACAGCTCACATCGGGGGGAGTTGGGGACCTCAGTGCTACAAAAGGCAATAAGCTAGAAGGATTTGGGGGACTTCACAGAAAGGCTCTAAAGCAGTTAGGGAAGGTACAAAAGGAATATCTAGCTGTGTCGGGTCATCACGCCATTGTGCCTGAAGATAATAAACTTTCTGGGAATTCCCCAGCAGTCCAGTGGTTAGGACTCAGCGCTTTCATTGCTGGGACCCAAGTTCGATCCCTTTGTGGCGAAACTTAGATCTTGCAAGCTGTGCTGCATGGTCAAATTAAGACAGAAAAGAGAAAGGGAAAGAGAATAAATCTTCTGGGACAGGGAAGAGTCACACCCTTCAAGCAGTATTTCACATACTAAAGAGGAAAATATTGTCTTGTAGAGATACATGTTATCAAGGACTCTATAATGTTAAATTCTTTCTATTAGAATGGTACTTAAATTTATACAAACATAAAACTAACTATAGATTCTCAACACTTGGAAACCTTACATAATTATAAAATAAAAATAAATTTATAAACCTATGAAAACTAAAAAGAATCCAATTTCAAATGAATCACATTGATTTGATATGATATGCTGTTGTTTTGCTCAGAATAAAGAGCAAGTCTGACTACTGTGATACAGTGCCAATTCTTCTGACTTGAAGGTATCTGTATATATTGTATAATAGCCAGTGTTTCCACACTTGTCTCTTTTTGGTTGTTGTTAAACTCAAGACACAGAAAGCTGAATTAATTACATCTGTGAAGCTATAGCAAAATAGCATAACTTCTCATAGAGAGAAGTTTGTATTATTCCAATTTCTTCTTCCTTCCTCCTACCTTTTAGTCCCTTCCCATGCCTGTAATCAAGTGGGTATTTTGAATGTATGTGGTGTGTGTCCTTGGATATCTGTTTGCTTGCAAAATATATAGTTGCTTTGTGGTTTGGTTTTAATTTATGTAAATGAGACAGTATATTAAAAAGCAGAGGCATCACTTTGTGGACAGAAGTCCATATAGTCAAAGCTATGGTTTTTCCAGTAATCATGTACAGATGTGAGAGTTGGACCATAAAGAAGGCTGAGCGCTGAAGAATTGATGGCTTCAAACTGTGGTGCTGGCGAAGACTCTCAAGAGTAACAACCTTGGACAGCAAGGAGATCAAACCAGTCAATTCTAAAATCAACCCTGAGTATTCATTGGAAGGACTGATGCTGAAGCTGAAGCTCCAATCCTTTGGCCACCTGATGTAAAGAGCCAACTCATTGGAAAAGATCCTGTTGCTGAGAAAGATTGAATGCAAAAGGAGAAGGAGTCAGCAGAGGATAAGATGGTTAAATAGTATCACCGACTCAATGGACACGAGCTTGAGCAAGCTCTGGGAGATGGTGAAGGACAGGGAAGCCTGGTGTGCAGCAGTACATGGGGTTGCAAAGAGTCAGACATGACTTAGTACTTGTACAACAACAGATTGAGCAATAGACTTAGTTCCATTTCCTACTTTTTTCATTTACTGCATGTTTTTATGAACTACCCATGCTGCTGTTCAGTTCAGTCGCTCAGTCGTGTCTGACTCTTTGCAACCCCATGAATCGCAGCACACCAGGCCTCCCTGTCCATCACAAACTCCTGGAGTTCACTCAGACTCACGTCCATTGAGTCAGTGATGCCATCCAGCCATCTCATCCTCTGTCGTCCCCTTCTCCTCCTGCCCCCAATCCCTCCCAGCATCAGAGTCTTTTCCAATGAGTCAACTCTTCGCATGAGGTGGCCAAAGTACTGGAGTTTCAGCTTTAGCATCATTCCTTCCAAAGAAACCCCAGGGCTGATCTCCTTCAGAATGGACTGGTTGGATCTCCTTGCAGTCCAAGGGACTCTCAAGAGTCTTCTCCAACACCACAGTTCAAAAGCATCAATTCTTCGGCGCTCAGCCTTCTTCACAGTCCAACTCTCACATCCATACATGACCACAGGAAAAACCATAGCCTTGACTAGACGGACCTTTGTTGGCAAAGTAATGTCTCTGCTTTTGAATATGCTATCTAGGTTGGTCATAACTTTCCTTCCAAGGAGTAAGCGTCTTTTAATTTCATGGCTGCAGTCACCATGTGCAGTGATTTTGGAGCCCCCAAAAATAAAGTCTGACACTGTTTCCACTGTTTCCCCATCTATTTCCCATGAAGTGGTGGGACCGGATGCCATGATCTTCGTTTTCTGAATGTTGAGCTTTAAACCAACTTTTTCACTCTCCACTTTCACCTTCATCAAGAGGCTTTTGAGTTCCTCTTCACTTTCTGCCATAAGGGTGGTGTCATCTGCATATCTGAGGTTATTGATATTTCTCCCAGCCATGCTGCTGAGTGAACTTCAAAATAGACCTTCAAACTGTACATACAGCACTGTGTTTTGTGGTGGCTACATTTTCATCAGCTTGTTGCCTAGGGAAAATACCTAGATCCCCTTTAATTTCCAGCAGCCACAAAAAAAGTTGCAGTAAATCTCATCTATTCATGGGAAAGCTCCTGTAGAGTGTATCTCTAGGAATGGGCCTAGGGGATGATAAAATACTTGTACAGAGATAATTTTAATAAGATGATTCTCTACAGCGAATGTGCCAGTTTATATCCCAGTGGGAATGTATTAGATTTCTCTTCTTACTTGTCAGTCCTTGATAGTGTCTGAATTTAATGTTTGCCAACTGATAGGTATAAAGTAATATATCATTGTTTTAATTAATACTTTTTCTAATTAACAGTGACTTAATCATCTCTTTAAATATTTCTAAGCTAGTTTGCTTTCCTCTGCTATGAATTTTCTATCTGTAACTTTTACCCACTTTTAAACTGTTTTCTTTCTTGTAGATTTGCAGGATTCTTTTATATCATAGATATTAATTTCTTATTGGTTTTATACTTTGAGACATTACCTCTGCGTCTGTGATTTATCAGTTAATTTTGTTCTATGGAATCACCATTGATTTCTAATCTTTCATTTTGATGTAGTTAAATCTATTAACTTTTTACTTTGTTATTTGTGCTTCTTAAGTGTTATTTTAAAAATGTCCCAACTCAAAGTGACAAATATATTCTTATATTTTAAAAAACATATCATTAAAGGTATGAGGCTTTTAGTATATAACCTTTATCAGATTAATAAAGTTCTTTCTTTGCTTTTTGAAAGTTATTTTAAGTCATATATAGGTTTGTACTTGATTAAATGCTTTTTCTGAGTGTATCAGAATAATAATCACTACATGAACATAGTGATTTAGAATAAATTTCCATGTTAAACTAGCTTTTATTTCCTGGGATAAATCTTACTTGACTATAATCTTTTGTATTTTAACTCACTTTTATGTTCAGGTAGGTAACATTTTATTTAGAACTTGTGTTTTTCAGTGCATAAGTAAAACAAATGATTTTTGTTCTTATTCTGTTCTTATGCAGTTCTTGTTGTCATTCAGGCACTCAGTCATGTTCGACTCTTTCCAACTCCATAATCTGTAGCAAGCCAGGCTTGCCTGTCCTTCACCATCTCCCAGAGTTTGCTCAAAGTCATGTCCATCGAGTCAATGATGCCATCCAGTCATCTCATCCTTTGTCGTCTCCTTCTCCTCCCGCCTTCAATCTTTCCCAGCATCAGGGTCTTTTTCAGTGAGTCAGTTCTTCATATCAGGTGGCCAAAGGATTGGAGCTTCAGCTTCAACATCAGTCCTTTCAATGAATGTTCTGGGTTTATTTCCTTTAGGATTGATTGCTTTGATCTCCTCACAGTCCAAATTTACCCTCAAGAGTCTTCTCCAGCACCACAGTTCAAAAACATCAATTCTTTGGCACTCAGCATTCCTTATGGTCCAACTCTCACATCCGTACATGCCTACTGGAAAAACCACAGCTTTGACTATATGGACCTTTGTCAACAAAGTGATATCTTTGCTTTTTAGTATGCTGTCTAGGCTTGTCATACTTTTCCTTCCATGGAACAAGCATATTTCAGTTTTGTGGCTGCAGTCACTGTCCACAGTAATTTTGGAGCCCAAGAAAATAAAATCTGTCACTAGACTTACAGTAATATTAGCCTTATGAAATAAGGTGGACATCTTTCTTTTTCTAGTTTTCTGGAACAATGTATATAATGTAGACATTATCTATTGCCGGACCACTTATCAGAATGCACCTATATCAATGACCTGGCCTGGGATTCTTTGGACAGATTTCTTGAATGACCTTTTCAATATCTGTGTGAAATACTGTATTTTATGTATTTTAAGGTTTATCTCTTTCAGTTTTTCAGTTTTATTGAAACATAGCTAGTTATGATATTTTTGTGTTATTTTTTAAACTATCTGTTGTGATTAAATTTTTCTCCAAAAATTATTTACTTCATTCATTCATTAATCCTGCTTGGGCAAAAAGCAGGATGAATGTTCCTCTCTGGGTTTGACCTTCCACATTCACTATTCACTCTTTCTCTCACCCCAGTGTGATTCTTCCCGCCAGAAAATGTGCTGAACAAGGCTCTTTTCCAGTGGCTTTATCTTTTGCTTTCAAGGGCCTAGCCCTGGTCTTTGTGAAGATGATGCTGAGGGAGAAGTTAGTCCTGAGGAGAGGGAGGGGTGGTAGCCAAGTGGGGGAGGAGTGATTGCTGCTATGTCCCCACAGTTAGTTTCTCATCAATCTGTGTCAGTTAAGCCAGCCCTCCTTGCTGCCAAGGTAACTGCAAACAACAATTACTGTTGCAAACAACAGTGCAAACACAGGCATTGTAGTCACATTCGAGCACTTGGTTATGAAGCGACCAACATGATAATCCAGATTATGCTTCATTTGACTACCTTTTAAAGGTTAATTTCAAAGTGAAAGAGACAACATTTTGAAATTCCCTAGGGTTCTGTTGACCTAGGTTTGAAAAGCTGTCTTAAAGAATTTCTACTTGTATGTATGCTTTCCTCTACTTATTTTTAATATTCATCCTTTATCACCTTAGCACATGCTAATCTAATCATATTTTACCAGTTTGAAAAAAAGCAGGAAGGTTATCCAGGCAGAGAAGATGACACTTGCCAAAATATGGAAGCAAGAAAGGGTAGGGGTGAACATGAGGAACAGCTCATGGAGGTTTCTAGAACACAAGTGCATGAAAAGTGGGCAGCAAGGGTGGAAAACGGAGTTGTGAATGAATGAAGGGCTCCAGAGACATAGAAGATGAGGGCTATAGCAGAGTCACTGGATGGCCAGTTAGGAGCAGTATCAGGAGAATAGGGTTGGAGCTGGGAGGTCTGTCTGCATGCAACTGAGGGCTGGGTGGTAGAGAAGAGACACCTGGGGTGGAATGCTTCCTTCTGGGTGGTCGTTTTTGTTTTGATCCCATCTGCCTGCTGGACTCTGCACCAATGCTGTAGCTGCCTCCTACCTGCATGCATGTTCAGTTGTGACTGATTCTTTGCGACCCTATGGACTGTAGCCCACCAGGCTTCTCTGTCCATAGGATTCTCCAGGCAAGAACACTGGAACAGGTTGCCATTTCCTCTTCCAAGAGATCTTCCCCACCCAGGGATGGAACCCGTATCTCCTGCCTTGGTAGGCGGTTGCTTTACCACTAGCACCACCTGGAAGACAATGTCTGCCCTCATGGAGCTTATGGCCTAATGGTGGGCTGGACATTGCATAAGCAAGCAGTGCAGTGAGATAATCATGACATAATCATGATCGTGACAAATAAGCTTGGAGTGCTGAGGAAGGAAGAAGCAGAGGGGTGTCATGATTCTAACTGCAGATGCAGGTCCTTTTCAAGGGTGTCAAAGAAACTGTTTTGAGAGGTGACTCTTAGCTGAGACTGGAAACAGAGAGGGAAGGCTTAGGAAAGAACTTTTGAGGTAGAAGGAACAGCAAAGCAAAAAAAATTCTGAGAGGGAGAGTTGATGGGCATGCTCAAGGGAAAGCAGGGAGGCGCAAAGAGCTGGAAAAATGTGTGTATGGTCTAGGGGTTGCTGACCATAGGGTGGGGGGTGCTCAGATTCATCTTGGCATGGTGGGGAGCCCTGGGAGGGCTTCAAGCAAGGAGGAAGACCTCTAAGCATGCTTCACACTCCTTCTGTCAATGAGGAGGATTGGAAGCCATGGGGTATGAGTAGAAGCTGGAGCCCAGTTTGCATGCTGCTGTGGTTCTCCAGGCAGGAGATGATGGGGAGAGAAGTGGGCAGACTGGGGAGGTGTTCTGGAGGTGGAGATGACAAGGATGGCCCAGCATGGGACTTGGACAGACAGGAAGGAAAGGGAGAAATCAAGGATGACTCCTGAGGCTTTAGGTTGAGCAACTGGGTAGATGAAGCAGCCTTTACCGAGATGGGAAGGTTAAGGATGGAGCAGGGTTGGGGGAAGACAGATGGGCAGAAGAGCCTGCTGGTGGTAAAGAGGAGAGAATGACTTTAAGGAAGAGGAACGTTGTTTTATTATGACAGAGAAGAGAGAGTTTGCTTGCAATAGGAGGAGAAAGGACCACTGGACAAGCCAAGTTGAACAGACAAGTATGAGAGGGGAGAGCTACTGGCCAAGGGGAACACAGGGTGCTTGGACTGGGAAGTGAGCTGTGAAAGAGAAGGAATGGGAGGCTATTTGTGAGAGTGAGAACTGAAATTGTGCCCAGTCTTCTTAGGATGCCAAGCCATTTGCTGTCATGTGATGGAGTGAGAGATTGTAGAGAAGACCAATTTACTCCTTTAAGTTGTTTGAAAATGATTGGGTAACCGAGCCTACATTCCCATGATCACCTTACATCCTACTTGGTGCCACGCGGGGCTTTCTTGTTCCAGCAAAGTAGCTCAGTTTTTTCAAAGTGGAGCCTCCCATTCATTAAATATCTTTGAGTGCTTACTATAGACCAAGAACTCTGAAGGTTGGAGTATACAAACATAGCCGAGGTATTATTCCAGTTCACGACCTAGTTAGGAATGTGATAGCTGAATGAAAACTCTAAAACCAGGCAGGGGGAAAAAAAAGCTAAGTAGGAATTATAAGGAACAGCTAACAGGAAGGGAAGTTACATGTAATTCCCATGGGCAGAGGGTGGACTTGGGGAGAGGAGAAGGTCACTGGAATGTTGCCTAGAGGTGAAAGATGGGGCGAGGCATGGTAGGAGGGAGAACAAGGTGAGCAAAAGCTGACTCCACAGGCCATCCTCACTGCACACTGCTGGGGAGGGGAAACTGCCAGGGATTCAAGTGCAAAAGGCAGGAAAACCAAGTGTCCTGACTTGAAAAGAAGCTTCTTAGAAAAGAAGCCACGCAAAGGACGGATGGGGCACGATCTCTTGGGGGGCCACCTTGGGGCTTCCCGTTCCTGTCCCGCGCCCCTGAGATCACACAACTTCTAGGCAAGGGTGATCTCACTGCTGAGAACAGCTGAACACTGGAGAACTCCGGTCTGTCTAGGACTTGAGGCTTTCCACAGTGCAGTGGGCACTACAGGTTGAACTGTTTTCGTTATTGTTGCCATAATAATTGGCATTTCACACACTGCCTGTTATCTCCTTCTGGTATTTAGCAGCTTGGAAATGTTCTGCCGGTGATTTTTTCATCTAGGCAGAACCATTTACTCCAACTTCCCCTCCTATACTTTGCTGCTTTCTCCTAAAAGGCAGCTCACGACCACGAACTTTTTTTTTAATTTAGCACAAAATAATGGTAAGCATATTTGCGAATATTATAACAAAGAAAGGCATTATGTGGCTGAATGGAAGGCTCTTAAAGGATTAGATAAGATCCCACATTCCTAAATTTTAAATCAATCCCTCCCCGAGAAAATACACTTGAGCAATTTTGTGTGTGTGTGTGAGGAACAATTCTACTTGTTCATAAGTTAGAAAGAGCTTTAGAAAAACACACAGACACACAATGCTCCCTTTTTTGCATATGCCAAACATTTTCACCCAGGGCAAAATCAGTTGCTATTTTAAACAAATTGATTTTTCTGGAGGATGCTGTAAAAATATTATTGCAGGCAGAGCCTGCCTGGGGCAAAACAGTGTGAACTGAGGGAAGCTTGACTTTGGTGTTTTCCTGACTCCTCTTCTCGGTTCAGAGGCTGACCTCCATCAGCACTTGTCCTATCCTGCCCGAATAGGGTTCAGATCTGTGATGGAGAGGACCTGGAGTCTGGGAAGGTGGGGTCACCCCTGGCTCATCCCCTAACCAACTACAACCTTGAGCAAGTCCCTTCCCCTCTTTGGGACATAAAATGAGGGTTTTGGATCACAAAGGATTAAAAAGTCAAATAACCCCAGGACAAAGGAGGTCGTGTAAATGGATGAAGCAGTCCTGGCAGAAGACACTAGGAAATGGTAGAGACTGGGGCCGAGTAGAGAAAACCTGCCGTGACGTAAGGCCAAGGGCTGGCTCACTTCAGCCAATTGTTGCCATAGGTAGGCAAGCCTGGTGTTGTCAGAACCTCTCATTTTTCAAGAGAACCAAAAATATGAATTTTATGTAAGAGTTTCACATCAAACCACTCTTCAGCCCACACAAAATATATCTCCAGACCAGAAAACCATTATCCAAAAAGATACATGCACCCCAATGTTCTTTCCAGCACTATTTACAATAGTCAGGGTATGAAAGCATCCTAAAGGTCCATCAACAGAGGAATGGATAAAGAAGATGTGGTGTATATATATATGTGTGTGTATATATATATGTGGGATATATACACACACATAGATATATATGTTAAATTTCTTCAGTTGTGTCTGACTCTTTGTGACCCTATGGACTGTAGCCCACCAAGCTCCTCTGTCCATGGGATTTCCCAGGTAAGAACATTGGAATGGGTTGTCATTTCCTTCTCCAGGGAATTGTCCCAACCCAGGGATCAAACCCACATCTCTGTTGTGTCCGACTCTTGTGACCCCATGGACTATAGCCCGCCAGGTTCTTCCATCCGTGGGATTTTCCAGGCAAGAATACTGGAATGGTTTGCCATTTCCTTCTCCAGGGGATCTTCCCAACCCAGGGATCGAACCCGGCTCTCCAGCATTGAAGGCAGATTCTTTACTGCTGAGCCACAAGGGAAGCCCATCTACTTTGCTATGCATTGGCATATATATATATATATATATATATATATATATATATATACATATACACACATACATAAAATATTATTTTATATATAATGGAATATTACTCAGCCATAAAAAATAGTACCATTTGCACCAACATGGATGGACCTAGCAATTATCACACTAAGTGAAGTAAGTCAGTCAGAGAAAAACAAATATCATATGATATCACTCATATGTGGAATCTAATTAAAAAATGATACAAATGAGCTTATTTACAAAACAGAAATAGACACATAGACATATGAAACAAACTTAGAGTTACCAAAGGGGAATGTGGAGAGGGAGGGCTAAATCAGGAGCTTGGTATTAACATAACACACTATTATATATAAAATAGATAACCAACAAGGACCTACTGTGTAGAACAGGGAGTTCTACTCAATATTCTGTTAATCTATATGAGAAAAGAATCTGAAAAAGAATGAATATATGTATATGTGTAACTGAATCACTTTGCTATATGCCTAAAATTAACATTGTAAATCAACTATACTCCAGTAAAATAAGGCAAAACAAAGCAAAAAATACATCTCCAGGCTGTATCTGGCCTGCAGTGCTAGATGTGTGATCATTGGGCTAGTAGTCTCTATCAGTGGAGATATTTCTGGCTCCGTCGGTAATTGGGAGAAAGGTTCTGCTGTTTCTACTGAGTATCTGAACTGCAACCTCTTACACTAAGAAAGCCCTGAGGGTGAGTATCCTAATGTTGGAGCTGGATGTTTTATGACGGGTCATTGGGAAGATTATTTGCAGGTCTGTGCCTGTTCCCCTAACAGATTATGCCATCTTGGCAGTTTGGTTCTCTGCCCACACATAAGACCAGCACTATTTATGTGTAAAAAGTGATCCAGTCAGTGCAATCAAGTCCACATGCAGAGTTGGCTTTTAAGTCCAGAATAAGGTTTTAACAGAATAACTGTCTGAATCAGATGGGAGCCCCCTTAGTGGCCATGAAATGGGGAGTTCATAGAGATCTGAGTTATGAGGGGACAACTGTAGGGTGAGTCTTTGACTACATAATTGTACCCAACTAGCATATCTTCATTTTAACTCCCTGTCCCAAACCTATTCACCATTCCATATACTGCTGAAAACTCACCTTCTTGCCTTGGCACTCGGGAATTAGGGAAAATTCAGCTCTGCCCAAGGAGCTTCTTGCAGCCTTTATTTAGTCCAGATAAGAATAATGTTAGGTTTCTTAACTTTCGTAACAATATCAACTTTGGCATATATTCATGTCTGATGTCTAAGACATAGGATTCTATTCATTCAACATTCTAGTATTTGCCAGTCTTCAGTATGAAAACGACTGCCTTTTAGTTCCAGACAAAAGCCAAGTTGAAATAACTGATAACTTTTAAATTAGATCAAAGTATACACCAGTCGTTTATTGTTTAATGTTTATTAAGCTCTCTCCCTGACTCTTGTTGGCTTGTTCAGGAAGCTGTATTCCTGGGCCACATTAACTTTGTTCCCTGCAGAAATATCTTCACTGAGTCGTGTTGGTTATCATGCCCATGACTTTTATGGAAGGCCATTTTAAGAATCAGCCAAATGAAGTACATTTTCCCATTTTTTCTAAAAACTATTGCGGAAGATATTGTCCATTATGTTGCTCAATGTTCCTGACACGATGATCCACATCATAAATCCCTCTTAGAATCTAATATCAGGCAAATGTTTACTTCTCTTGGCACCATAGAATGCTTCTTCCTAAGCAATCATGAAACTGTTGGATGTTAGGACTCCCTTTCCTTTATTGCCTTGGCTGCTGGGAATCTTAAAGCCTGCATTTATGCTGGCAGCGACCATAAGTTTCCAAATTGGGCGCAGAATTATCTTACTGCTTCATATTCTTGGTGTTGACCGATTTTTGTTTTACTTGTTTTCTGCATATATGTGTTTTATTATATGTTGATTAATGTAGTTTTGGAAGTAAGCAGTACATAACTTATTCATACATTTCATGATCACTTAAAAACATATGTTATTTTACTATTGTTTCCAAATTAGTTCACTTGTATCTCTTTAATCCTCTCAGCTGGAATTGGAATTTCTTTTTTTTTTTTTTTTGTACAAAATCTTTCAATTGTATTTAACACAGAGCTTCACACTCAGTTAGCACTCAATAAATACTTGCTAATTTGTTCACTTCACCCTTGACTAATGACTCATTCCCAAGCCACTGAAAGAAGGAAGAAAGCTTATATCATATAAAGAATGAAAGTTTATTCATCAATGTGAAGTGAGAGAAAAGACAGGTTTCATACATTTTCTCCCTCCTCTGCAAATGAGTAGGGCATCTGACACAGCAACAAGTGTCTTACCCAGAGAAGGCCTGGATTCTGGTAGGGATTCCCAATGGGCAAGAGTACTTCAAGATCAGAAAATGACCTCCTACTTACATAAAGATTTCCTGGACTTCCCTGGTGGTACAGTGGTTAAGAATCTGCCTGCTAATGCAGGGAACATGGGTTGGATCTCCGGTTTGGGAAGATTCCACATGGCCAGGGGCAGCTAAACCCGTGTGCCACAACTACTGAACCTGTGCTCTGAAACAAGAGAAGCCACTGCAATGAGAAGCCTGTGCACCGCAGCTGAGAGTAGAGCCCACTCACCATAATTAGAGAAAGCCAAGTGCAGTGACGAAGACCCAGTACAACCAAGGTAAATTAAAAAAAAATAATAATAAAACAAGATTTTCCCGTATTTTGCAAACATGCATTGAGTATTTACCCTGTGCCTGGTACCATCCCAGTTGGGGGAAGGCAGAGATGAGGGGGACTAGAGATGGCTTAGTCCCTGGGGTTGCCCAGAAGAACACAGACCTCAGGGCCACAATTCACAGAATAGACCCAGAACACTGCCATTAGGATTATCTCTCTCTTGGACTTGCCTAGCTTCGTGGAACCAGGAGACAGATGCAGAGTAATGGTGACGGAGAACCAACCACCAGTCTACTTTACAATGAATGTTCACATGCAGCTCAGGCTCTCTCCATCTTCCAGTTGTTGGACCAGTAAGTCCAACCCTGCCGTATTTCGGACCCTTCTGCCTACAGCCATGATCTCGCTGGGCTGAGGAGAGGCACAGCTCACACCAGAGACGGAGGATTGTATGCTCACTTGGAGCTGGGGATTATGATGACGAGGCACTGATTAGATCTGCAATAAACTCACCAGCTACCTCAAAGCTAAACAGCCTGCATTGCCGAGGGAGGAACACTATTTTCTTGGGCAGTGTGTCTTTTAGTGCCCATTTACATAAATTGTTTCCTGACCCTGTGGAGTGCCATGACTGCCTAGTTGCTAACACACCCCCAAATTTGCGGTAACAATCTCTTATAACATGGATGCTATTAACTCACTAGGCAATACACATCTCTGACTTTGATTTTTTTTTTAGTAATAATATTCTCGGGAAAAAAGCAAATGATGGTCACAATTTATTTCAGAGGGTGTTTAGTCATTTAGCATACATCTGTGAAATGTTACTTAATCTTGGGTGGTCTGTGTGCATAATTATGTTTTAATTTGCACATGATTGCTGACTCTCATATCACTTAAACAATCAGGATGCATCCAACGACTGACTGTTGTCTTATAACATTTTGTTTTCCCCTTTGGAACTATTGGAAAGAGACCATCACATCCCACAACCATCTGCAATATTGCGTGTGTACAGCTGAATATTGAATAGATATTATGAGTATTGAATTTGGCAGCACTTCTGCAGTCATATTTCGATGTATTTTTCATTGCCAACTGAAAAGAAAATGAAAAGAAGGAGGAAAATGGTTAAAGTTCCCTGGGTTCTGTGGAATTGCCCTTGCATTTTTATATCTTTTTTTCTCATTCTTTGTTTTGTTTTCCCCTTTAATAATAATAATATTTTGCATAGTATGCATATTTCAAAAAGGTCACCCAGTCAAGTATGGTGTTCGGTCTTTACTGTAAAATGAGTGGGCTTATCAAACATTTATTTATGTATGAAAAACACTAAGGCACAGGATGCTGGTGACTTATGGTGACTAATATCATTATTACTCAGTGATAGGGGAGACCGAGAACTCTTGGTACCTACTGCCAAACACTTCCCACTCAGTAGCACTGCTGTCTGACTACAGGATGATGTGGTGGGACATCATTCCTGTCAAAACTTAGAGTATATCTCCAGGATGTCAAGAGTGATTATGGAATTGAATACCAAGGGCCAATATCTATCTAAAAAATAGTCTCCTTACAGGTGAAGGGCCAAGAATATGCATGCGTTTCTTTTTCTGGGTCCCTTTCTCTGATAGAGGTCATTTGAACAGAGACCAAAATAAAATGAGGAAGGGAACTATGTGAACAGCTAGTAGAAGTAGAAGCTAGTAGAAGAACACTCTTGGCTGAAAGAAAAGCAAGTTTAGTATTCCCGAGATGAGAGTGAACCTGGAGGCCAGCGTAGCTGGGGTGGGGTCCCGGCCTGGAAGGTTAGTTAACTGAAATGAGATCACAAAAGGTCTTGCGGGTCATTCTGAAGTCCTTGGTTTTTCCTTTGTATGAGCTGGAAAGCCAGTAGAGGAGTAACAGGATGTGACTTGGGATTTAAAACAATCACTCCAGCTGCTAAAGAGAGAATAGATGACCACAAGGCAAAGTTGCAAACAAGGACGTCAGTTTCCAGGAGAGATGCTAGTGGCTCAGGCCCGAGTATGTGCAGTGGAGGTGGAGGAGTGATCAGGTTCTGGATGTATATTGAAGGTAAAGTTGGTAGCATTTGCTGATGGATTAGATACAGGTGTTGAGAGAAAGAAGTCAAGAAGAAAATATTTCCTTTAATAAAACTCTATGTTCCCATAGAAAGAGTAAGAGTTAAAAGAAAACAACATAAGGAGAACTGATACTTCTGTTTAGAAAAACAATATTCTAGATGCAAACTAGTAGGGGTTATGCCTAGTTCAGCCTTGTGAGTGAGTGCTTTGTTGGAAGATGGACTCAGTCATAATTGTTTGTTACCCTTCCAATCAAAGGTGGGATCCTGCTAAAATATACAAGATGACAGGGTTACACTCTAATCTCAGCTAGAGGGTTTTAATGCCCTAATTTTCCCTTCTTCCAACATTTCAGTGTGTGGGCTTTTGTGACCTGCTACCAACTAGCTCAATGACAGTTTTTGTCTCTCTGCCAGCCCCGGGGCTGAGGTACAGAGCTGGGAGTTTTCTGAGTGGTCCTTCTGTGCTAAGAGCTAGCCTGAGGCCACATGAATAATAGCTGATTCAATGTGAAGCCATCTGAAGGAGAATTGGTCCAAGTGGCTTTGGGGGTCTTAATACAAGAACGAGAGCTCGACATAACCCCAGGAAGGGGGTTGGACCTTCTCTGGAAGTCATTGAGGAGTGTCCCTGACCAAGAGTGTCACAATTGTTACTTTTGTTAAGGACTGAGAGACCCTGTGTAGTTCATTATCCTGTCCAGTTGAACAAGAACACTTCTGTGAGGCATATCTTCCAGCAGGACTCTGCATAAAAGGAAGTTTGTTCTGTCTCTACCATGTCGCAAGATCTCAGCATCAGGGACCCAGGTACATTACCAAAAGGTCTGCTCTCCCTGTTTCACCAGAACCTGACTCATAGCACCCTGGCTGCAAGAGTTCTGCTTCCACGGAGAAGAGCAATTAGATGCTTGCATGCAACCTGACAAGTGACAGAGGAACCCTGGAAATCCAAGAGTCTCTTCTGAGATTCTTTGGAGATAGGGGTGGGGAAAGGAGCTTGTCACCTCTGGGGGAATGCCACTCATTTCCCCCTCATTATAGTCAGCATCTCCTCTGCAGAGCAGTTTCTGATGGTGATCATGAGACCACATGTACAGATAAGAAACCTCCGCAAAGAGATCTAATCCAAAGTCACAGCTGAGACAAGCTTTAGACGATGCAAAGGAGCCCAGACGACATTAGATTTGACATTTCCCCCTTAGTGGAAGATTTAGTCTTGGAGCCACACCAAAGTTCATCCAATACTTCATTATCCAGGCACTGATTAACTGATACCCGGCTTTCTCTGGCCCCTAAAGATGAACCTATCACGAAAATACAATTGCATTGTTTCTCACTCATTGCCTCTCGAGCATGATTAATCAGGCAGTGGATTATCCAGGGCTTCTCTATTTCTTTTTTTGTTTTTCTCTGTCTTTGATGATTTTATAAATCAGTCTAACCTTCCTCCACCACAGGGTGAGTATGAGTCGAAAGAAGAGGTACAGCTCAATGCATAGTCCCTGTGTTTGGGAGTTAGGAGAAAGGATTTGGTGTGGCAGAAACTAAATGGCTTAAAAATGATATTGGATTCTCTTTAAGTTTTAATTATCCATGTTATCTCTGCTTTCATTATTATGGATCCCTGAACGTTACAGTAACGGCTGCACAGTTGATAACTGCAGCATGTAATCACGATGTCTGCTCTGTAATCATATTCCAGCGTGCCATTTATCAGGGACCATTAGAACTCAGAATGCTGGGGAGAAGCAGAAATAAACTAAAGACAAGCTCAGAGTGCTATCTTAAATGTCCCAGCCATTTTTCATTACCATTTTCTTAAAAACTGACTCCATGCAGACTAGGTCTCCTCTTTCTTTTGAAAGTTCAGAATCCAATCTGTAAGATCCACTATGGAACCACACTTTCACCCTCTTCAGATTGAAATAAATCAGGTTGGTTTTTCAAGCTATGCTCGATGCAGGGGGTCACAGAGTCAGACGCAACTGAGCGACTGAACAGCAACAGTGCCTGTTAGCTATGGAAGTTCCAGAAGGAGTTCATTGTTGGACAGCCTTGCCATCTTGTGATTACTTTTTCCAGACCCTGGTCTGAAGCATCAGGTGAGACCTGTTCCAAGCAAATGTGGGTTTGTCAGGGCTCATGAGGCTCAGAGTCCAGAGAGGCCACCCCAGTGAAGAGTCACACAGCACAAAGTGTTGTGGTTCCAAAAACAGAGGGCAGGGCTCCAGAAAAGACCTTGCATGAAGAAGTTTTAGAAATCAGGCAGAAGACAGCATAATTATTATGTGGGAATCCTGTCTATGGGCGACTTATCCTGGCCTTGAAATTGGGGTTCAGGGGCAGATTTCTAGTCCTAGAAGAGGATAAGAAACAGCAAAGGAATTGGGCAGTTGGCAAAAATTAAACTGGCATTCAGTGCTGGGACCTGAAGCCTGGGCAAGAGAGCAAGAGCTCTCAGACCTAAATTGTGACTCAGCTGTTAGTGGAAGAGTTTAAATGTGCCTCTAAGTATCAGGTGCTCGTGTGCGTGCTTGCGAGCTCAGTCACGTCCAGCTCTGAGCAACTCCATGTACTATAACCTGCCAGGCTCCTCTGTCCATGGGATTCTCCAGGCAAGAATACTAGAGAGGGTTACAATTTCCTTCTCCAGGGGATCTTCCTGACCCAGGAATTGAACCCATGTCTACTACATTGCAGGTGAATTCTTTACTGCTGAGCCACCTGGGAGATAAAGTACTTAGAACACAGCAATAACGTGTTAGTAATAAGGCATTCCTGGTGGCTCAGCTGGTAGAGAATTCGCCTGTAATGTGGGAGACCCCGGTTTGATTCCTGGGTGGGGAAGATCCCCTGGAGAAGGGCATGGCAACGCACTCCAGTATTCTTGCCTGGAGAATCCCCATGAACAGAGGAGCCTGGTGGGCTACAGTCCATGGGGTTGCAAAGAATCGGACACGACTGAGTGACTAAGCAGCAGCAATACATAATAAAGTATTAGTATCACAACCATTATTATTTTCATGCAACTATGCCAGGAATGCCACATCCAGAGGAGGCAGTGGTTAATAATAAGTACCTAGATCTCAGTTCAGTACTGGGCGATGGAATGCTAACCCAGCTGTTGTGTGTGTGGCTCTTTAGCTCCTGCCTTCCCCATCTCTGTGCTGATCTAGGATTTGGAATAAGAATGATCCATCAGGTGGAGGGAACAGGAGGTCAGCTTGTGGGAAACTGGATCGATAGGTAAGAGGCAGGGCTGGCACCCATGAGGTAGACTGAGACTGGCCTAAATGGATGACTCCCAGGCAATACCATGTAATGAGCAGCTCTCAAACACAGAGCATGCTTGATTTCTGTGTGGGGAAACATAAATCTTTTTGTATCGAAATTGATTTTTTTGTTTTTCTAAAATAAACGTTCAGGGATTCAAATGTGGATAATGCTAACTCTCTTCCCAGTAATCTACAGGCCTCCGTGGACTGTAATGGTTCAAAATGAATAGATCTATTGTTTGATTGACGTTCTCCTGCAGCCTGGGTGGGCACAGCGTCACATGGGAGCAGGAACAATGGGATGATTACTGAGGACTCCTGTGGTTAATTCCGGCTCTATAGAGTTAATTCAGTCTGAAGCGCACATGACCAGTTCCATCTGTATCGGTGCAACTGGGTTTGGGGGAGTTTTTATTAAAAATTCTCAAATCAGTTCTGTACAAGAGAATTACCTCCTTACCACTCCATATCTCCTGCCAAGTACTTGATAAAATGTGTTCTACAAATGTAGATAAGAAGTCATGATAAGAAGACTCACTCCTGCTGAATATTGGAATTATCCGGCTGATGCAGCCGGCAAACGTGAAAACCAGGACAAATCTCCACTGGAGAATTTTCAAACTGTTAGAGGTCATCCTTCGTCCTGGGGCAAAGTTTGAAGGGGAAAATGAGAGACACTTCAGTTTTACCCACGTGCTGGTGAACCCAGGCTGCTCAAAATTGGATGACTTCCAAATATGTCAGGTCTAATCAAGACCTCTGAGTTGGCGCTGGCCTCTGAATCAGCCCCCTCGAGCTAGGATGGGCATCCTGCAGGATGAAACTTCTTGCATACCTTTAGCTTCAGCAGGCAGGGGATCTCTTGTTTTCTGTGGATATGTCGTGTCAACTGAGGAATAAGGCTAGGATCCTAGCCAGCCACGCCAGCACCTACAGAGGGGCAGAGGAGTAACTGAGCAGGAAGTAGTGACGGTGCTAAGAGTAGTGACTATAGGGGATCGGCAGGGGAGCGTTCATTTGCCTTTGAGGGAGTGAGGAGGGCTGGGCAACCTAGAACAGCTGTGGCAATCTTTTCACTTATTCATTTATTTTTAAACTGTTTTTTTGGCCAAGCTGGGTCTTGGTTGCTGTGAGGGCTTTTCTCTAGTTGCAGTGAGCTGGGGCTACTCTGTTGTTGTGATGGGCAGGCTTCTCATTGTGGTGGCTTCTCCAGCTGTGGAGCACGGGCTCTAGGGCTCAGGGGCTTCAGTAGTTGTGGCACATGATCTTGGGAGTTGTGCTTTCCAGGCTCCAGAGCACAGGCTCAATAGTCGTGGAGCGCGGGCTTGGTTGCTCTGAGGCATGTGGGATCTTCCCGGACCAGGAATCAAACCTGCGTCTCCTGCGTTGGCAGGTGGATTCTTTACCACTGGGCTACCAGAAAAGCCCAGGAACCTCTTTTTGAGTGTTTTTGTCTTGGGAATTTTTTTGGTAATAAGTACCACTCCCTGGTGACTCAGGGGTAAAGAAAGAACAGAATCTGCCTGCCAATGCAGGAGATGCAGGTTCAATCCCTGGGTTGGGTAGATCCCCTTGAGAAGGAAATGACAACCCACTCCAGTATTCTTGTCGGGGAAATCCCATGGACAGAGGAGCCTGGTGGGCTACAGTCCATGGGGTCACAGAAGACTCGAATATGACTCGGCAACTAATGAATGAATACTGAATGAATGAACAACAATAAATACTGTATAAAATTATAACCTGCCCTGAAAAAGCAGTGGTTTATCACAAGAGAAAATGTTGGACTGATTCCTGGTGCTGGAGGAGTCATTGAGCACAAGTGAGGCACTTTCCATCTCTCTGCCTCAGTTTCTACACGTGCTCCTTGGAGCAGTGGAGATGGGGAGGAGCAGAGGACGTGTCAGGACCATTCTGACTCTAACAGCTCAAGTCCCTGCATCCTGTCCCTTGTCCCATATATAAAGTCCCAACAACACCCAACTTTTCACTCCACAGAACACTTAGATTTCCTCTAATATGTTCTATTTTTCACATGCACTTGAGCCATGGAGATAAAACACTTGCCTGAGATAGACAATCATTTAGCCAAGAAAACGAAATGGGAAAGAAGATGAAGACCCATCAGCAGAACAGATGGCTCTGCACACAAGGCAGAGAGACCCACAGGTAAGACAGAGGGCAAGGCTGATGGGGAAGCAGATAAGAGGTGTTGGGAGGGTAGATGGATGGAGTGGAGGAAGGAAGCACAGCAGTGACAAGTGGAACATGGGTATCATCAGCACTGGTATCATCTTACACAGAGAGACAGTCATTCAGGGCAATCGGAACACAGGAGCATATAGCCCTGCCCTCCTCCCTGGCTTCTTCCCTGCCCCCAATTGAAACAGCAGGCGGTTTTCAAAATCAAAATGGGGCATTGCCAATCACTGAGGGTACCGTTGTTCACTGTGTCAAGTGGTTTACATCTATTAGCTATTTCATCTTCCCAGTGACCTCATGGGTTGGCCTTATTTCTATTATTATCATTATTCCAGTTCTAGGAATGGAAAAAAAAAATAGGAAGCTCCACTCAGCTAGTAATTGCTGTTACTGGGCTCAATTTGTTTTTTACTTCATTGGGTCATAGCTGTGGCACACAGGCTTAGTTACCCTGTGGTATGTGGGATCTTTGCTCCCTGGTCAGGGATTAAACCTGAGTCCCCTGAATTGGAAGGCAAATTCTTAACCACTGGGCTTCCAGGAAAATCCCCCGAACTGAGCTTGGCTGACTCTTAAGCCCATGTGCTTCTCACTGTCCCTCCTGCAACCAGCACACTTCCGGTCTATGGCATGTGAGCTCTGGTGCATTCCCCTGTCTCTCTCTCTCTTCCTTTTCTCCCCTTTTCTGAGACACAGGTCCCAGCAGATTGGAGCATAAGGAGATCTTTGCTTAACTTTTTCCTCTTCTTCTCTGCCTCCCTCCTTCCCTTTTCTGGCCGAGGGTCCCATTTATAACATAGAATGTACCAAGAAAACATCCATTCACCACTTCCCTAATTTTTCTGGCAATTGTGATTAAATCAACTCAGAGGCTGTGGAAAGCTTTGATAGTTAAATAATTTGGATAACAGAATATTTAATTAATTGCAATTACACATGCCATCTTGAAATTCACTTCTATTTTAATTTTAGCACAAACTGGATTGTACAAAACATGTTTTTTTTTTCTTTTTTGCCACCAAAACCTGTCTGTTTCTTCCCATCTTTCTTGCTATTCCTCTTAACCCTGAAGTCTTTACTTTCTTCTTTCCTTGTATTTGGAGACACAGGCAGTCAAAGGGTACCAGTCATACCCAAGTTCTGCATACAAGGGGTAATGGAAACCACAAAAGAACATAAGTCATAATCTTGGCCTACCAGATGCATATGATCCAATGGAGGACACAATCCATAAATGCATAAAAATGTGAAGAATACAAAGGGCCCCATGGATGATAATTCCATGTCCAGTGTGCTAAAGAAGGTGGAGGTGGTTTTGAACCTCCTTTGAGATGTGTGTAGCATTTGTACAGATAGACAGAAATAGGAGCAGTAATTCCTAGGAAGAGGAGGGTTATGATTTATAATTTATGATTTGTATTTCTTTTCTCTTTACCCTCCTCTTCACTGATTCACTTACTCATTCACTCAACAAATGAGTGACCAGACAGTGGTCACTAAAATGTCTGTATTGAACCCAAGGAAACTCCCTGCCATGCTCTGGGTCTTCCCATCTGAGCTCGATGGGTACAGCCCAGCCATGCCCTGATCTCCAGGAGTCTCTGGCAGGCCCAGTGCCTCCAAGCCCCCTGCCATTCCAGCCAGCTGAGTTGTCCATTGCCAGCGGTGATTGTCATGGGCGTGTCCTCACCTGACTGAGGCAGAATCCTGCCTAAGGAATGTGGCTTAGCTTACAACTGTATAAGGACCACAAGAGGGGAAACCTACCGAGTGGGTCCCCAGGCTTTCTTCTACTCTGCTAACTGAGCATCTTTCTTGGGCTCTGATGTTCCAGGACCTTGGGAGACTCCCTGAGGTGCTTTGTCTGGAATGCTAAGACTTGACATCCTATGTTATCTGGCATGAACCTCATCTCAAAGGCAGACTCAGAATTGGCTCTGGGGCATCTATATTTTTCTGACTTCCTCTCTACATCCCCCTATCAGAAGGAATTCTGGTTTCATTCTAAACGAGAACCTGAGCGTGGTGACTATCGTTGCTTTATTTCATTTATCCATTCCTTTGTCCATAAACCATGTGTCAAGCAGCTTCTGTGTGTCAGGTACTGTGTTGGGCTTTGTGGGACATAAATGAATACATGGTTCTGTTCTCAAAGTCTTGGGAGATAAATGGAGTTTACCACATGTGAAAAAATCACGCAACTCAGGGTAAGCTAAGTTCCACAGTACAGGATGACGGAAGATATGTCTAACTCAGGCTGGGGAGCAGAGCCAAGTCTTGAGATGAGTAATACATTAGTGTAAAGCAGAGAAGAGGAACTGAACATTCTAGATAGAAGGAACAGCTTGTGCAAAGGCATGGTGACAGGAGCTTGGGGAGGGGTGGGAGTTTTTTCCCTAAAAGGAGTTATATGGCCAAGAACTAGATCCAAGACTATTTGTCTCTCTGAGGAGAGGGTCATCATAACCTTGTATGGGAAAAGCATCATGGAACAGTGACAAGTCCCAATTTAGTATTAAAAGTTCTGGATTTGTGTTGCAGACACCAGATGCTCTGGGTTTGAATTCTAGCTTCGCCATGTACCATCTGTATGCTCAAATTTCCCATCTCATTTTTGTCACTTATACAACAGACCAATCTGATCTTGCAGAGCTATTCTCGGGACTAAATGAGATAAGACGCATGGCACTAAATAGCATTTAACCAAAGTTAATATTAAAGTTACCTTTATTTTTAATAAAACCTTTGTGAACAATTAAGTGCTTCAGCACTATAAAGAACTGCATAATCTCTGCACAATCTTGCCAAATGTCAACCCTAAATTCATGGGTATCAGCATTTTTAGATTTTAGCTAGTCTTGTGGTTTGACCTTGTGTAATCCTACGGACCCTATTTCCCAAGTGAAATCAAACAATTTAATGTTGAAATAGTAATTTGTGTTAGAGTGGGGGCAACATTGATGATCATGTTGTGAGAGCCTGAATCTCCCACTTTCTCAACCCACCCAAGTGGCGGTGTCCTTCACAGCGAACTGATGAGTCTTGGAAACAGAGAAACCAGCTCTGCTCACGTCATCTATAAGGATGTGATTTGCTGAGCATTTTTGCCAAAGCTCTCGTGCCTTGTTGCGAAGTCTGCTTTTCTTTTGTTTGCAGAGTTTATCAAGTGAAGAGGCTCCATTGATGATGAAGCTGCATGAGTATGTTTGCTAACCAGCCAGCTCTCCAAGGGCTTTGTTGAGTTCAGGTGATGTTACACTTGGAGGTCCAGGCTGAGAAACTTTCACAAACCTGAGATTCCTCCTCACAGTATTATTTATGTCATCCCACCCCTGTTTCTTCTAGAGCAAAATTGTAACAGTGCAGATCATGTATTGATACGGTTAGCAGAGATGGGGCAGTAAAGGCCATACATGCCTCCTGGCTTTTCTAAATAGGTTTAAGCACAATTTTAAAATTTCATTTTTAATCAAAAAGCATTCTGTGCTTTTCATAATGTGTAAAACAGTGTAGAGCTATATAAAGAGAAACTTAATATCCTTCTGATCTTTCTGGTTCCACTCAGCTGAGATCATAGTTCAATGCCTGTGTCCTTCCATATCTCTCTCTGTGTTCACTAACACACACACTCATGCACACAAACACACACACTTTTTCCTATTTGTTTGATTTGGTTAGTAGGATAATTCACTACACATAACCCTACAATTTGCCCCCAAGCTATAGCCCTATAGTTATAACTCATAGGGCTATATATACTATATATTATATTCACAGATATTTCTGGGACAGGGATTCATAATGAGGGGTTGCTGTGCAATTTGTACAGGACATCCCAGGTCCTGTTCCACAAAGACTGTACCATCAACATTTGAGAAGACCCCTTGCCCCGTTTCCTTCCTGGTCCTGGATAGTATCAATTTTTTACTTTTTGAAAATCGGCAGAACTAGACATTCATGAAATTAATCTTCTTTCCCCCCCTCTCCTCCCTCCAGGGTAGTCAGATGACCATTGTCTGAGTGTCAGTATATCATGCATAAGCCGGGTCCTGTCCTGACTCTCTTGCTTGACGAGAATTCAGCCTGTTATTCACAAGCTGTTCAGCTCACCTTTGCTTTGCTGGCAGGGCTCAGCTGAGTTCTCAGGAAGAGTTAGAAGCACAAGTACATTTAGTGTGAAATAGCCCTGACAGCTCTAAAAGGTTGTGTTTTATTCATTAAAAGGAGGCCTAACAGTGAAGCTAAATACCGTGGTAGGGAAGGATTCCCTAAACACCTGAGGAGATATTTGAAACAGAGGCCAAAACTCACTTATCTGCCAAAGCCTCTTATCTGCTGAAGATGAAAGAGAAAGAAAGAGAGGAGGAGGGAGAGAGAACTGATGAGTGTGAAATCCTGTCCTGAGCCCTTGTAGGATTGTCGTCAGACCCTCAGTGACGTAAAAATCACCTAAGTCCAGGCCTGCTAGGTCTTTTCTGGTGGCTCAGCTGATAAAGAATCCGCCTGTAGTGCAGGAGACCTGGGTTCGATCCCTGGGTTGGGAAGATCCCCTGGAGAAGGGAAAGGTTACCCACTCCAGTATTCTGGCCTGGAGAATTCCATGGACTGTATAGTCCTGGGTGAGGGGGAGGCGGGGTGGTAGTCACAAAGAGTTGGACACGACTGAGCGACTTTCACTTTCCAGGCCTGCTACATGGTCAACACTCTGTAAATTGTGATGGCTGTTATTATTACTAAATAATAAAAACAACATAACATTTTCAGTTTGTGATTTGCTACTCATAGACACTTCCTCAATCAGCTACGATTTCAGGACAGTTTCTATTAAAAGGTTTTATTGATTTGTGGTTTCTAGAGACAGGCTAAGAGTCTGTCTCTCTTTTCTGCATGCCTCAACCAAAGCCTCTTCTAAGCAGAAGGGGATCTTGCTACTTGTCAGATCTGTCCTCCAAGTCCATGTTTCCTTTCACTCCTGATTATTACTATTATTATGTTTAGCCACAGAATCCCTAGTTCTTCTAGCTGAAAGACCCTTGTTCTGAGACGGGCATGCTCTTCGGCAGCCTCAGCAATGATGCCACCAGGACCCGAAGGGCTCTGTATATTCAGGGTGTCCTGGGGAATGACCCCTGGGCAGAGGTCCTATCAGAAAGTCCCACCCAGGACTTACTATGCACCTGAAGATCATTCCAAAGAGCTGATAACTTATCTACAGAGTGAGGAACCATGTGCTCAATGATTGCCACTTTTATTTTCTATACACCCTTTTAAACTTTCTATATACATATAGTGTGTACATTTCCATTCACTTACCCTACTAATAATTGCATCTGCTCTGATTTAGCTTTTAGGACCCTGTAAGAATAAAGGTGAGCTTCCAGCACTCCAAAGCTATTTTTCAGCAATCATCTGGTTCTTGCTTCTAATTCTTTTTTCAACCCATAAAATGTCTTGGCTTCCCAATCTCAACACTGGCCCTTTAACCATAGTGTTGGCTTCGGCCTCTCAGTGCAGACAGTGAAGTTTCCCCAGGCCCCCAGACCCCTGTAGCCCCTTGCTGCCCCTTAGCCCTAACCCTCTGATGCTCAGTGCCTGAGCCCAGCCTCTTGACACACTGCCATCTGTTTAGAGGAAGGAAAATTTTTCTCAGCAATAAAATGCATTGGCCAGGTCACTCCATTTCGTCTCTGCCATCCTTCCTCCATATTTCTGCATTTCCTGTGTCCATGGACTGTTTGCCAGGGATCTCTTACTGGCACCATCATGACCTGACATCCTGTCTGCTTCTGGAAGCCCAGGGATGAGGGCTGTAAGCCTGGCATCGTTTCCAGCAGTTAGAAACTTGGAAACAACCCAGTTACCCCTAAGAATCAGTAAGAGAAACATCTTAGCCTGGGTCTATAGGACCTTTCTGGTGCCTCGGTCCAGCTGACCACACACTAAAGCTGCAGGACCACAAGATCAGCTGCTGGAGAGGGAGGAGAGACAAAGCATCTCCGGTCTCAGAGTCCCCAAGCTGCGCGCACAGCCGGGGCCAGATGTATGCACCATGCAGGAGCTTGTGGGTGCTATCGAAAATCCAATCTGATCCACTCCAACGGGGCTATTACACTCCAGCCCTGATAGGATCACATTCACACAGCACAGGGTAAAATTAAATTTGAGAGAAAATGAGATTCCTTTTGTTTTCTGCAGAGTCCCGTAGATAAGTGTTCTCCACGACTTGACCTTGATGGCTGCAGAAGCCGCGTTGCAGGCCCAGAGGGATCTGATAGACAAATGGAATGAATTGGTGATTCCTTTGCTCACGTGCTTAGCACTACCACTGGGGACAACAGCTTTCTCTTTCCATCTCCCTCTAGGCCAGATCTGGGCAAAATTGCAAAGAACTACAGAGGACATTTGTCTCTATCCCTTCTCTGTGGCTCCTCCTTCCTCCCTTGTCAACCCCTGCTCCTCAGCGACCAAATGGCAGCTGCACGCTCCAATCCCAGGGCTCCTTTTCACTAGCTTTCAGCTAGACCTGACTGTATCAGCTCAGGTCATTCGAGCAAAAACATTAACAGTGGCATTAAAAAAAGGGTTAGCTCTTTACCTCTTCACTGTAAGTCTTTTTAAGAGGCCTTCAAGCAAGGGATATCTAAGTCACAGATTTCAAAGATCCTGACAAAACTCTAGGAACCAGTGGGAGAGGTTTCCCTCACCCCAAGTCATAACACTTGAGCCCCCTCCTCTGAGGGGAGAGATAAGCCCTGAATGCATGCTTTCCTTTCTGAGTGTGGGCTACAGGCAAGCTGCATCAGAAGCTCCTGCGATGCTGGTAAGGTGCATATTTTCTGTCCCCTGCCCAGAGTAATTCAGAATCTCAGCCGTGGCTTTTAAGACAGTACCCTTTTAAATCTGTCATCCGTGAGATTCTGAGGCATGTGTCGAGAGTCACTGGCTGTAGAGCTGGAGGCACTTCTCCCAGTGATCTGAGTCTTTCAGTAGTAGCAGTAGTGTTAGTCACTCAGTTATGTCCAACTCTTTGCAACCCTATAGACGGTAGCCACCAGGCTCCTCCGTCCATGGGATTTCCCAAGAATACTGGAGTAGGTTGCCGTTCTCTTCTTCATGGGATCTTCCCCACCCAGGGATCAACCCCAAGTCTCCTACATTACAGGCAGATTCCTAACCATCTGAGTCAGCAGGGAAGCCCATTGGCTCTTTCAGACCATCACCTATATAATGAGTTATTTCAAGAGTGTCAGATAGCCTGCTCCTTTGGTCCTTAGAGACCTCCCATTATTCCCAGTGGATACTATGGAAAGGGCCAGGGACTTCTTAGAAGCCTGCAGTTTCCACTCAACCAGTCTTTTGAGACTCTCTCCAAGAGTAGAAATTGAGTCTTTCCAGAGAATGTAACTAGATGTGTAAAAATGTTAGGAGAGCAGGTTAAGTTGAAATATAGGACTGATCTTATTTATAGGTGGGCAGTGCTGATGATACAATTACAATGACCATTTTTTATAATTACATTTTCATTTCATTTTATTTACTTTTTTGGCTTTGCCAGGTCTTAACTGAGGCACTGGTTTGGGGAGGGGGTGTCTTCTTCATTGAGGCATGCAGGATCTTTAGCTGTAGAACATGGGATCTAGCTCCCTGACCAGAGACCGAAACTGGTCCTCCTGCATTGGGAGCGTGGAGTCTCAGCCACTGGACCACCAGGGAAGTCCCTACAATGACTATTTATTTAAGGCCTATCAAGTTCTAGGCCATGTACAGACCATTCATAGTGATGTGTTTAGTCACTCAGTTATGTCTGACTCCTTGTAACTCCATGGACTGCAGCCTGCTAGGTTCATTTGTCCATAGCAATTCTCCAGGAAAGAATACTGGAGTGGGTTGCCATGCCCTCCTCCAGGAGATCTTCCCAACCCAGGGATCGAACCCAGGTCTCCCACCTTGCGGGTGGATTCTTTACCATCTGAGCCACCAGGGAAACCTATTCATAGTTATAACTTCATTTAATTCTCATGATGTTCTTACATAGTATTATCATGCTTTATGTCTTTCTTTTACAGATGAGGAAATTGTGGCTCAAAGTCACATACCTAGTGACTGTGCACAGTAGAATTTGAACTCAGTTCAGTTCAGTCGCTCAGTCGTGTCTGACCCTTTGTGATCCCATGGACTGCAGCACACCAGGCTTACCTGTCCATTACCAACTCCCAGAGCTTGCTCAAACTCATGTCCATCAAGTCGGTGATGCCATCCAACCATCTCATCCCCTTCTCTTCCTGTCTTCAATCTTTCCCAGCATCAGGGTCTTTTCCAGTGAGTCAGTTCTTCGCATCAGGTGAACAAAGTATTGGAGCTTCAGCTTCAGTATCAGTCCTTCCAATAAATATTCAGGACTGATTTCCTTTAGGATTGACTGGTTGGATCTCCTTGCTGTCCAAGGGACTGTCAAGAGTCTTCTCCAATACCACAGTTCAAAGGCATCAACTCAGCTCTGTCTGAATATAATAATCCTTTCTAAGTGTACACAAATGTATAGAGCCAAAGTCCTTTCTTGTACACATTCCTGTTTTGAGCTTTATGCCAAGCCTGGAAAGCAGACAGAAAGTTTTACAAGTGGGAAAGCTGGGGATTGGAGGAGTTCAATCATTCCTGGCCAGGTACTGGTAAGAAGCATGGTTGGAATTTGAACTCAGGGCATTAACTCTCCATTCAGGGTCTTTTCTTTCATGATATTCTTCTCTGTTCTCCTGCCTCATGCATCTCAAGTTACATCAAAGAGACAGCAATACTATTGCTTTTGATTATCAAATGTGTGAGTTTCCCTGGGCTGTCATAACAAATCACCACAAACTCTGTGGCTTAAAACAACAGAATTTAATTTTCTCGCAGCTCCGGAGGCCAGAAGTCCCAGAATCAAAGCGACGGATTCTGTTTTCTCTGAAGACTCTAGAGAAGAATCCTTCCTCGGCTCCTCCAGCTTCTGTGGGCTCCGGGCCTGGCCTGGTTTGTGCTGCGTAACTCCAGGCTCTGCCTCTGCCTTCACATGGCTCTCTCCTCCTCTGAGTTTGTGTTTTCCCCTCTCGTCTCTCTTACAAGGACACTTGTCATTGGATTTAGGGTCCACCTGGATAGTCCAGGATAATCTCATCTCAAGATCCTTAATTACATCTGAAAAGACACTCTTTTCTAAATAAGGTCACACTCATAGGTTTCAGGGTTTCAGACATGGACATGTTTTTTGGAGGGCCACCATTCATTCTACTACAAGTAATTAGTATTCTACGGCACATGGACTCTAGGAAGCATGAATATGCTGAGCTGATTAAAAGCGTATACAGTTCTTCATTTTGATTCATCTGCCAGTTTTCTTCCCAAGTGCCAAGTAAGGGCTGCCATGGAGAACAATTGAAAATATATGTATTTGTTTATTTGGCTTCGTCGTCTCACTTGTGTCACTTGGGAACTTTGTTGGGGGGCAGGAACTCTCTAGTTTTGGTGTGTGGGCTCTAGGGCATGCAAGCTTTGGTAGCTACGGTGAATGGACTTTGCCCCGCAGCATGTGGGATCCCAGTTGCCTGACCAGGGATTGAACCCACATCCCCTGCATTGTAAGGCTGATTCTTAACCACTGGACCACTAGGGAAGTCCCTGGAGAATGATTGTTGATGAGCTTTGGGAACAGGGAAAGATTTTTTTGGCACAAATGAGTCTTAAGGTTAGAGCAACCTGGGTAGGTGGCTCAAAAGGTCAGAGCCCATCTAGAAGGCAGAGGAGAGGTGGTGCTATCTCAGTGCTGACAGAGCAGTAGAGAGGGAGCTGGGCGTGGGCAGGATGGGCTAGCTCACTGCCATGCCCGGATTCTGGGGCCTTTCACACAGCTCTGGTTAGTGAGGTCTATGTCTGGACTGGAGGAGGATGGAATGGTGAGAAGACAAATGCCACCATCTTACTCTTGTTCCAGTTTCAGATCACAGCATCCCACAGGGGATGTCCCAGGAGTAAGGGTGATGTCAAGAAGGTAGAAACCCCCAGCAGCCTGCGCTGACCACAGAGCCAGGCTTTCTGCAGAGGGCAGACAGTCAGCTGAGAGCTGTTCAGAGTCTCCTGTGACTCCTCTGACACCCACTCTGGGAAGGTGGGAAGGCTGGAAGTGGTGGAGAGCCCCTTCACAGCAGTGGGAACATTCTCTGGGGGAGTGTGGGATTGCCATTCCCTTCAGTTCCGTTCAGTTCAGTTGCTCAGTCGTGTCTGACTCTTTGCGACCCCATGAATTGCAGCACGCCAGGCCTCCCTGTCCATCACCAACTCCCGGAGTTCACTCAGACTCATGTCCATCGAGTCAGTGATGCCATCCAGCCATCTCATCCTCTGTTGTCCCCTTCTCCTCCTGCCCCCAATCCCTCCCAGCATCAGAGTCTTTTCCAATGAGTCAACTTTTCGCATGAGGTGGCCAGCTTTGGAGTTTCAGCTTTAGCATCATTCCTTCCAAAGAAATCCCAGGGCTGATCTTCTTCAGAATGGACTGGTTGGATCTCCTTGCAGCCACTCCCTTGGGGAGGCTCTAATCAGAGGAACTGGTGAGCCTGGCTGGGGAGGGCAGTGCTGGGGCCTCTGGGAACTCCCTACTCTGGTCTCTTGCAAGGAATGAGGATGACCTATGGGCCAAGAAAACTTCCCCCGCTCCCCAATGAGACTGGCAGATGCAGTTAGAGCCTCCACAGAGAGCATTCCCTACCCATCTCCAGAGATGGGTCACCCTGTGTCCTCCTTTATCAGCATTTATATGTTCCCTAAAGGGAGTGAAAAAGCTGGCTTAAAGCCCAACATTAAATAAAACTAAGATCATGGATTCCGGTTCCTTCACTTCATGGCAAATGGAACAGGAAAAAAAGATTTTATTTTTGGGGGGGTCCAAAATCACTGTGGAAGGTGATTGCAACCATAAAATTAAAAGATGCTTGCTCTTTTTAGCTCCAGGAAAGCTATGACAAACAGAGACAGTTCATTAAAAAGCAGAGACATCACTTCGCTGACAAGGGCTGTATACTCAAAGCTATGGTTTTTCCAGTAGTCATGTACAGATGTGAGAGTTGGGCCATAAAGAAGGCTGAGTGCCAAAGAATTGATGTTTTCAAACTGTGGTGCTAGAGAAGACTCTTGAGAGTCCCTTGGACAGTAAGGAGATCAAAGCCATCAACCCTAAAGGAAATCAACCCTGAATATTCATTGGAAGAACTGATACTGAAGCTGAAACTACAATACTTTGGCTACCTGATGCAAAGAACAGACTTGTTGGAAAAGACCCATGGACTGTTGTCTGCCAGGCTCCTCTGTCCACAGAATTTTCCAGGCAAGAATACTGGAGTGGCTTGCCATTTCCTACTCCAGGAGATCTTCCTGACCCAGGGATTGAACCTGAGTCTCCTGCATTGGCAGGTGGGTTCTTTATCACTGAGCCATCAGGGAGAAGCCCCACAGTTCCTGGAGCTGGGGATAACTAGGAGACAGGAAGTGCTCAGCTGAACGCTGCTCTCCTCTTTGGGATGCTAAAGCAGGAGGCTCCACACTATGACTGTGAAATGGCACACACGTGTCTTTGAATGCTATCTCCTTTATTTTCCCCATGTGCCTCTTGGTGGCTCCCCACCTCCCACCCCAGAAACCTACCCTTCAGCTTTCTGTGTGAGTTTCCTGTGGCTGAGGTCGCAAAGATCTGACCCCTGCTTACCCCACCAGCCGCTCTCCTGTCTAGAAGGGTCTCCTAAACATGAATGAGTCCTGAGGATGCCCCCTGTCCCAGTTGGGCCATACACCAGCAAACACCTGTTCCATGGCTACAGGCGAGCATTCGGCAAAGAACCGAGAGTGTGGAAAGCTTGTCTGCCTAACCTTCTCCTTCCTGACAGAGTCTCCAAGACTCATTTATTCTCCAAATATTTGTTTAGTGCTCAAAGTTCTCCACTAGGTATGTAAGCTACAGAAATGTATAGTAACAATAATTCTTAACATTTACCCAACACACATTATGTACAAAGCACTGTGCTTAGTGTTTAAATGGATTATCTCACTCAATGCTCTTAACAACTTCGGGGGCTGAATAACATTATTATCCCTATTTCACGGAGAAGGAATCCAAGCCTGAAGAGACTAAATAACTTGCCTGAAGTGTTTCATCCAGGAAGTTGTGGATCTGGGATTTGAACCAGGGTGGACTCAGTCCAGGACCACACCCTTAACCTCTGGGTCATACAAATCTGTGTCTCCAAGGTGCTTATGATGTAGCAGGAAACATAGGACTACCATGACTCAGAGTATGTCAGAATTTCTAAATGCTTAGAGAAAACATAAGGTGGATTGGATATGTTTCTTGTGTGCATGCTCAGTTGCTTTAGTTGTGTCCAACTCTTTGCTATCCCATGGACCCTAGCCCGCTGGGCTCCTCCCTCCATGGGATTTTCCCAGGCAAGAATACTGGAGTGGGTTGCCATTTCCTCCTCTGGGGATCCTCCCAACCCAGGGATCGAACCCAGGTCTCCTGCATCTCCTACGTCTCCTGCATTGTAGGTGGATTCTTTACCACTGAGCCCGGATATAATGTGGGGAGCAACAAAAGAGAAGGGAAGTTTTGAATGAGGTCAGATTTGAACCGGATGTTGAAGAGTAGGTAATACTTATTCACAGAAGCTTATCAAACGCTCTCCATGTATCACATATTGAGTCAGTGTTTTATATCACAGCCTTATGACTATTGCTAACTCATTCACTAGATGAGGAAACTGAAAGCACAGAAACGTTGAGTATTGTTTCGATAGATGCATCTGAGAAGAGGCTGGAGGCAATGGCCGGAGGGAGAAAACATCCCTAAATGCACAGAAGTGGGAACCTCAAGGGTGAGTTTGAGAGCAGTAGTAGCGAAGGTTGGTGTAAGTGTCAGATCCGTGAAGGGAAACAAGAAAAGTCAGATGGGGCCAGATTATGGCCAAAAGGAATTTCAAGCTGAGGGTTTGAATTTAATTCCGTAGGCCGTGAGGAGGCATTAGAAAATTTTAATCAGGAAGATTACTCTGGCAGCAGAATTCAGGCTGAAGCGAGGACAGGCACAGATGTAGACGGCGAATCCAGTAAGGAGCCTGTTAAGGTAAATCATACTCACCATTTGACCCACAATATATATTGAGTAGCTACAGTGGGCCAGAATGGAGGGGTCAGCCAGTTCTCTGCCTCCTGACAGTTGACAATCAAGGACAATGGCGATGAAGGACTGAAGCAAGGCAGAACAATGGCAGAGGGAAAAGGGTGGGTCATGACAGTATTTCATACTTAGAATAAGCAAGACATAGCAACTGAGATATTCAGACTGCTCTCAGCAGTTGGAAAAATGAATTTGCCTGTGGGTTATGGGCCAATGCCACTAGAAAGAGACTAAAAACAATTCAACTGATAAAGCAAGTTGGAGTTTAGACAGTATGTTCTTTTACTCACATTTGTGTGAGGTTGAGCTTCCGTGAAAGGGAAGCTCACACACCTGCCCACCTCGGCAAGGGGCTCCACTGCAAGGGAGCACTGGACACCAGAGGCCAGTCTCGTGCGTTGCATGACGTGTGTGATCAAATTCTATGAGCACATTCTGAGCACTTAGTCTCAGAGCCATGTACTCACCCTCGCTCTCTGTCTGATCGTGCGAGTTTGGCTCATTCAGCCCCTCTGCCTACTGTGAACTTTGGGCTGCATTTCTGCTCATTGGCTGCTCTGCTGGAGGTGGGGTGGGGGAAGAGAAAGACAGCAGAACTCAGCCTCTCTCTGATGAAAGCCAGGTGGGAGGAAGAGGATGGGATGGAGTGAAGTTCCTGGGTCAACTTTTCCCCATCATTAATCCGATCTGGGTATTTTATATCCTCCGCCCGGCTCTTCCTGCCTACCCCAATTGTATCAGAGTTTAGAGAGCTTAGCTCCCATCCAGCAGAGGCTCTATAACTGTGGGATTGGTGAAGCTGAGAGTCAGTTGTCCTTCGAGTTGCAATTTCACACTCATTGCCCTGAGATTCCTAGGCTATTTGTATGCATTTACTTAGTACTCTCTTGCAAGCCAGGGGAAGGGCTCTATGCCAGAACTTACACTCTGGGGCCCTGAAATCATTGGACTTCCATGCTCATATAACCAAAGGAAGACTTATTAGCAAAGATGACTCTATCTATGTGAAATTAGGTATCACTTCATTGTTGTTGTTTGGTCACGAATTTGTGTCTGACTCTTTAGCAACCCTATGGACTATTGCCTACCAGGCTCCTCTGTCCACGGGATTTACCAGGCAAGCATACTGGAGTGGGTTGACATTTCCTTCTCCAGGGGATCTTCCCAATTCAGGGATTGAACCGGTGTCTCCTGCATCACCAGCATTGCAGGTGGATTCTTTACCACTGAACTACCAGGGAAGCCCAGAGAGCGCTTTACTTTCCATTTAATTTCCCTTACTATTTAATTGGTGAGGATTTATTATTCCCATTTTTTAGATGGGCAAGTTGCAGTTCAATGACTTATGCAAGACAACTGAGCTACAAGGGTAGAAATAAGTTAATGTTTTCTTATTCCAAAGCCACCGTTGTTTCCATTCTAATACACAGACTTCATGTTTGTCCTATTTTAGTGGTGATTGGCTTTGTTATTATGTTTTCTCTCAAGGCGAAGAACAGGGACATATACTGACTACCACCACTTCCCCGAGCATCACAGTCCTGGGTACTCTTCCGGGTGCAGCCCCAGCTAGATCTCAAGATCTCAAGTGGGATCCTGAGAGCAAGTCTCACAGCATCACATCTCTGGGGCTCTGTTTCCTCATCTGTAGGATGGTGGCTTTGAACTGGATCATTTCCCAAGACTCTTCAGGTTCTAAAGTGTATGCTTCCATGGTTTGCATTGGTTCATTCCTTTTAGGTCCAAAGCTAGCTGTAGGCAATACTTGTTTTCTCTCCAGTCAGGCCAGCACACAATAGACTGATGAACCCAGTTAGCTCTGCTTTAGCCAGTACATGGGTTATCTGTGACACTTTTCTGGTCTCTTGAAATTAAAAATGGTGGTGTAGTAATAGGACCTTATGATGTACTTGCTGTTCTAGACAAAGTCCTTAAAGGCCATTCCTGGGCTAGGACACTTCACAGCATTTTGTGTTCTGCAAATTGGTAAAAGCTTTACAAATACTAGATGTTCCCTTTGGACCTTTGAGCAGAAAAGGATGGTGGGAACAAGAGCAGAGGCTGCCAGTGGGGATGCTGTCATGCCTGAGCATTGTATCATCTTCCACTAGGAAGCTGGACAGCCTGAGATGGCCCAGGAGAGATGTGGAGTAGTAGTCTATGATGGAGGAGGGGGCTGAAGGAAATGGGCCCTTGGTCATGAACAGCCCCTCACAGCATCCCAGGGCAGCAGGGTCTCTTTTCATGGAGTTCACTTCTCCCTAGTTGCCAGAGAAGTTGCCCTTCCAGCCTAAGCCAGCTGGGCAACGAGGCTAGAGAGGCACAACTGTGCAATAATGATCGGCCAGATGGAAAACCAAATAGGCACATTGGTGCCCACAGAATCCTCAGCTCTCTGAAATCAATCACCACTTGTGTGCCAGGTGCTCCCAGGCAGAAGGTGAGAGCAGTGTTTGATGAATGCCCAACACGAAACCTCAAATAGTCTTTGTACCCAGGTCAGCTGTTCCTCCACCACCTCCCCCTATCCCCCAGGCAGTAAGTCCCTGAAGGTGACAAGCAGCTTTGGGATCCTCAGTAGATAACAAAGCAGGTGCATTCAGGACAACCAGCTTGGAGGTTCCCATTTCCTGCAGAAGGCAATGACCCCTTGGCTTTCTGTGAGAGTTCTCCCCAAGTAGAGCTCCCTGGCTTGAGAAAGCTGTCCCTACAGGGTGGGCAAGAGCGATTAAATGGCTTCCTCTTAGCCAGCTGGAACCGAGACCCCTTGTGACACAGAGCTGTGGTTTAATGACATGAAACAAAAGCAGCTAAGCTAGCTGCCAATTGCATCTGGAAACCACGGTTAAAAAAAAAAAGGAGGCAAGGGGAAAAATAACCAGCCCTGCCTGGTTGATGCATAGTGTCTGCCTGGATGCCGCATTTGTATTCGTGGTTTGTCTGTAGAGGAGGAGGTGGGCTCTCATATCATTTTCAATCTCCAGGCCAGAGATATAATCGCCTGCCATTACTCCTTAATTACATGGTAACTACCAGGCCATTACTTTCTAACTCCAGTCAAATTGCAACTCACTTCTGATTAGTGGGCAATAAACATGCACAAACAGGGTCCAAGATCTATTTCCATAAAGCCTACTGCAGCTTAGGAGAAGGAATGCAAACATATGAATAGGATGACTGCGGGGAGTCTGCCCCGATAATTATTGTAAAGAACGTTTGAATGATAATGCAGAAAGTTGAGCTTTGGAGCCCAGAGTCTTGAATTCAGATTCTAACTCTTAGTCACAGGCTCTGTGATCTTTGCAAAGTGTTCATTGCTCAGTCATGTCGGTCGGACTCTTTGTGGACCATAGCCCGCCAGGTTCCTCTGTCTACGGAATTCTTGCCCAAGGCAGAGCTCCAGGGCTTGAGAAAATTGTCCCCATATGGTGGCAGGAACAAATAAATGGCTTCCTCTTAGCCAGCTAAGACTGAGACCCCTTTCAACACAGAGGTGTGGTTTAATGACATGGAACAAAACAACTAAGCAGGCCCCCAATAGCATCCAGTTGCATCTGGAAACCATGGTAAAAACAAGAAGGCAAGTGGGTAGCCATTCCCTTCTCTAGGGGATCTTCCGCACCCATGGATAGAACCCAGGTCTCCTGCATGGCAGGCAGCTTCTTTACTGTCTGAGCCACCTGTGATCTTTGACAAGCACTAAATCTTTCTGGGTATCAATTTCCTGATCTAAGATGGGTAAAATAAGCAAAAACTACCTTGCAAAGATAAAGAAGAAAAAAGATTATATTTGTGACAAAGATCTGTGAAATTAAAAAAAAAAAAAACAACGTTGTGTTAATTGTTACTATTATTTCCAGGGTGAGGAACATTTTTTGATAAGGTAAGAATGTGAAGCCATTATTTTGAAACCTTCAGCTGGTGCTTCTCAGACTTTAATGTGCGTGCAAACCTCCCGGGGAATCTTGGATTCTGATGCAGCTGGTCTGGGGCGGGGTGGGGGCGGTGCTAAGATTCCTCATCCTACGAGCTCCTGAGTGGGCTTTATGCTGTTGGTCTGTGAACCACACTTTGAGTAGAAGCTCCAAGCCATCCTGCGTCAAGCAACCAGCTGTGGACCATGAAAGGGAGGGCAGAGTGATCAAACAGTTCCTGGTGGGAGCTAGCACCCACAGTGGCCTCTCTTCTTGGTGAGGCCAGTAGTGTTGTCTCAGAAAATCAGCACATGAGGGACCCCAGCACTCACACCTGACCGGGGGTCAGATCCTCAGTGTCAGGGGCCCTGCATCTGAAAGGGTAAATCTCCATGGAGAGAGGACACCGAGAAGGTTCTGAAGGAAAGATGGCTGATGACTGGCAAAGGTGTCCCCATATCAGAAAACTCTCAGTGGATGAGATGGCATGGTGATCTTGGCCAGGGGCTCCAGAGGGACCACTCCATCCTCAGAGTCTGACCGTGCAAGTTACTCTGTAGAAGAGGAAGAGAAGGAAGGAAAGAGGGTGGAAAGGAGGAAGAGGGGAGAGATGGAGGAAGGCAATTATTTTTGGAGCAGTGGAAAGAACAGACTTTGCCTACTTCATACTTCTGTTAATGGTCAGCACCGCAAACCCCAGAATTATGGATGGTTGAAGCTGACAGCTGTCTTTGAAGTCATCTCTTTCAACATTTCATTTCAGCCCCAAGCACTAAGTGCTTCTTCCTGCTGTCACGCAGGGAGTTGGTGGTCAAGCTGGGACTAGATCCCCATTTTCCCAGTTTTCAACCCTGTCTTATTTCTCACGCTTCTCATCCCGAACAAATGAAACTTCCTTCATGGAATGACCATACACACCAAAAACATAGAAAGAATGGCAGCTGGAGTGCAGTTGGGACCACCCAGGACCACTCCCCTCCTTGCCTCCCTGCTAAGTCTCTTCAGCTCTGAACACCACCAATTTGATTTCTGAGGGAAGGTATTGTGCTCCTTCTGGCCCCATCTTACAGCAGAGAGAAGCTGGCCATCTCTGAGCCCCACACCCTCGAAGTTCTGCTTAGACTGGTGCTGCCTTTCACATGCCTGGGCCCCTCAGAGCACTAGCATCACCTGCCAGCAGCCGGAGGTGTGGGCTCACGGAGAGGGATGAGACACAGTGCCACTTTCTCAAGGAGACATCTGTCTGTCCCTGAAGTGCTGTAGCACGTCTCTGGCAAGGCATCCGTGCCAGGTGGTGGGATGCACAGGCAGACCAGGAGAAGGAGTGATTTGGCAGTGAACTTGAGGGTGTGGTCACAGTGAAGGACAAAGTGACCGGATAAAAGCTGCAGCTCTCAGAGAACACTTCTGAGCAGAACCCTTAGAATTCAGAAATGCCTTTCAGGATGGCATGGGGATGGACCACCTCTTCCAGGATATGGACTGGGATGCCAGCTTGGCCTGTGACTCGCCTCTGAGGAGCTCCTCATTCTATGTAGGAAGAGTCAGGGACCCTGTGGTGGAGCAGAGCACAGCAGAGCATTTCCACATCCATTGTTTAAGGCATTTTAAAAAATAACCTTAATCTATATCCTATAATATGTGCAATAGATGAGCAAATCTAATAGAAGCTCATATTACAACATTACTTTTGAAACTCCTGGTGTTGCGCATAGAAAGTCATTAAATATCCTTTTTGCAAAGACTCTGGTGAGATCCCTAATGACTATGTAGAAGAAAATATAAATATACATAACTGTGGATATTTTAGAAGCCTAACTGAAGGGTGCATACTTTGATTGTAGTATAGACTGTAAATAAGAGTGTTTAAAGTTTCAAGTTTGTTTCTTATTTCTATTCAGCCCCACCAAACATGTCATTATGGAGAAAGCCAACTCTTTTATCTTCAAGCTCCTCTCTCTACACCAGCTTCACTGTCAACTGCTCACATAGGAAGATGCTGGTGATCAGGCAGATCAGGAAGCTGCCTGGGGTGACTCAGTAAGACAGTAAGACTCAGTTAAGAGTTGTCCTGGCCCAGAGCTCACAAACCTCTCAGTTTACAGCAGCAGTCGGGGCCTGATGTGGACCTCAGAGGTGACCCCCTCCAGGTGTGGGGTTCCTGCCTGCATTAGTGGGCAGGACTTGGTGACCTAAACACCACCAGGATGTCTCCAGGCCTGCAGACTAAGTCCAGCCTCTCCTGTCCCAGGCTCAAGATTTAAAAGCAGATATTCTGAGTAAAGGTCAGTTACTGTTTAATCACCTGCCCAGGCCTGATGTCCAGGCTTGGTGCATAGGTTTCTTTGAGTGGAAGCTCATAGAGCAAACTTATCAAAGGAAGGAATGTCCCAGAATCCCCTCTCCTGTTCAGCTGGGAGATGTCAACCAGATGGAAATAGAATTTGGCTGCGGTCCATTTAGGCTCCAGGTCACACTGGCCTCATCTGGAGATGAAAGGTTCACAATTTGATAAGGTGCTCTCTTGGCCCATATTGACCCCTTCTGTCCTTTCCTTATCTCCATGAATGTAATTAAGCCATTTCCCATCCTTCTTCTCCTTCGGGGTCAGGAAGGAGACTATTTTCACTGGCTAGGTGGCAGGATCTCCAATGAGACCAGATGGCTTGTAGCAACCACCCTTCAGGCTGTCTGCTAAAGAAAGGGAGCCCCGTGGCCCCTTTCTTTGCAATACTTTTGCTCAGTTCAGTTCAGTCACTCTTTGCAACCCCATGGACGCCAGTGCTCCAGGCTTCCCTGTCCATCACCAACTCCCAGAGCTTGCTCAAACTCATGTCCATCGAGTCCGTGATGCCATTCAACCACCTGATTCTCTGTCCTCCCCTTCCTCTCCTGCCTTCAATCTTTCCCAGCATCAGAGTCTTTTCTAATGAGTGAGTTCTTCAGATATGATCAACTTTTGCTCTTTGATCAACTTTTGCTAATTCGCATCAATACACTTTTGCTCATTGCCCTGTTATCACTGCACACATAACCTGCAGTTGTGCAGGAGAAACTGCATGCTGAATACCTGTCTGTGCTCTTGCCCAGCCAGGATGAGACCAGATTTTCCTGAGTAAGCCCTCATGACAGACCTTCCTTGGTGGTTCAGTGGTAAAGAAGCCACCTGCCAAAGCAGGAGCCACAGGTTGGATCCCTTATTCGGGAAGATCCCCTGGAAAAGGGAATGGCAACCCACTCCAGTATTCTTGCCTGGAGAATCCCAAGGACAGAGGAGCCTGGTGGACCACAGTCCATGGTATTGCAGAGTCAGGCACAACTTAGCAACTAAACAATAACAACAACAGAGACTCAGCTGTCTGGAGGGGTTCACAGGAAATTGGAGGACTCATGCCCTTGCAGGATGGTACTTCCCGATTGAGCATCATGCTAGAAAAATAGCTCTGGTTTAAACAATCCCAGAGGAGAGTCCCTTCCAACAAGGTCTCACCTGACAATCCTTTTACTTGTTTCCAACTCTCATGAACATACAAGTCTAGGTATCTGAACTGAATGCCTAGACACAAATTATTGATCAATCCATTCATTTGTCAAATACAGTTTTGACTTCCAAAGTGTCAGGCCCTGTGCTGGGCCCATAAAGTCTCTTGTCTCTCTTGGCTATCTTGAGAGAAGCAGTCAGCCTCACACCCCAGCACAGAGCACTGTGCCAGGCGTGTTCACACAATGTGTATGTCTGTTAAGTAAATGATTGGAATCCAGCTCCTTCATGGGAAAAAAAAAAAAAAAATTTTTAAAGGAAAACAACATATCTTCAGAAAACTAGGAAGAGTTTATATCATTTTCGCACTATCTGATTCTCTCTTACTCAGCTCTTTTCTCATCTCCTAAGTGGATTGGGACTTTAAAGATATCACAAAAAGATTAAGGGTACATTTGTCAAGGTTAGAAGGTCCTTAATTCACTTGTAAAGCAGCTGAATTATTTTATATATTTTGAAAAGTCGACTTTTTTTTCTAGTTGGAAAAAAAAAAAAAACCCTACCAGTGCCAGCAGTGCAAGGCTCAGAGGGGTGGAAAACCCTAACATTTAGCTCTGCCTGTGGGCCCAGGCTTTGAATAACAGAGCAAAGTTCTGATGAAAGAGGCCACTGCCTACAAACTGAATTGCCTCTGCAGTTGAGTGACGTTTCTATAAAAGTCACCAGATGTGCAAAGATAGGACGTGGAAGACAGATACTCAGATCTCAGTGCAAAACCTCGTGGATCATTGAAAAGCCTGTAGGGCTGCCTTTGCTGGAACACCCTTTAGTCCACGGCTATGTACAAGACAATGACTGGTGGGATGGGGCCCTAAGGTGACTCTGCTCACCCATCTTTCTGAAATCTAGTTAGGAAGGGCTAGGTGGTGTGGTCAGGGCATCCAGGCCAGAGCTCCCCCTGGTGGTGGTTTAGTCCTTAAGTTGTGTCTGACTCTGTGACCCCATGGACGGTAGGCCGCCAAGCTCCTCTGTCTACGCAATTCTCCAGGCAAGAATACTGGAGTGGGTTGCCATTTCCGTCGCCATGGGATCCTCCTGACCCATGGATCGAACCTGGGTCTCCTGCATTGGCAGGAGGATTCTTTACCATCTGGGAAGCCCCAGAGATCCCCCTACTTCCCTCAAAAACCCACTGTGAGCCCCTTCTCCACAGTCAACATTGGGTGGGTTTACAAGCTCCTTCCTAGCAAGGATTCTGTAGCCAATGCCTAACAAGTAAAGAACTACATTATCCAGTCTGTGACCTCTAAGGAAAGAATCATCTAAAGGGCCTCAAGGAAGGTTGCATATTAGATATAAAACACGAAACAATTTCAGTTGTTACTTGTCTGTTCTTTGTCATTCTCCCCACCCCTGCCACATTGATTTAAACTCAATATACAGCAGTTTATTATTTTTTCATATCTCTATTATGGGATGAGTCGTGTTGTGCTATATTACTTTATTTCGTCTGTCTCCCCTGCCCTCTGCCAGCTTCTCAGTGGCAGAGCCTGTGAGTCTCATTTCCAGTGCCCGGAACAATCCTGAGATACAGACCGTGTCCTACATATGCCTGTGTAGTCAGTGAACCAGTTAATTCATTTGTTAATGGGTCAGGGCAAAGACAAAGAAGGGAAGGGAATGGAGACCAGGATAGGTGCTTAAAGAGCAAAAAAACAAAAATACACCTTAGAGAAGGGCCCTGGGTGGACATCAGTCCACACCACATGAAAAAATAAAGACCAATCCCCAGACGACCACTAGGCTCTTTCTTCCCAAATGCAGGACCCAGTTAAGTTACTCTGCAACTTTTTAAGTTTAAAAGAAGAGTGTAAGTGAAGAACCAAGCAAAGGGAAAGGAGGGAAGAGAAATTTTTTGACAGAAATGTTAAAGGGTGACTTTAAAAAATTGAATTACAGTTGCCCTACAATAATGTATTATTTTTGAGGTTTCCACAACGTGATTCAGTTATACATGTATCTATATATAGTTATATAAATGTATTTCAGATTCTTCTCCATTATAGGTTATTATAAGATATTGAATATAGTTCTCTGTGCTAAACAAAAAATTATTGTTGTGTATTTATTGTGTATATATATATTCTGTTAGTCCCATTACCCCTAATTTATCTCTGCCCTCACCTTTTCCCTTTGGTAACTGTAAGTCTGTTTTCTACATCTGTGAGTCGGTTTCTGTTTTGTAAATAAAATCATTTGTATTATTTTTTAGAGTCCACATATAAGTGATATCACATGATACTTGTCTTTCTCTGACTTATTTCACTTTGTGTGATATTCTCTAGGCCCATCCATGGTGCTGTAAATGGCACTATTTCATTCCTTTCTATGGCTGATTAGTATTCCACTATGTATGTATACCACATCTTCTTTATCCATTCACCTGTCGATGGATATGTAGGTTGCTTCTATATCTCGGCTTTTGTAAATAGTGCTGCTATGAACATTAGATTGCATGTATCTTTTTGAATACATATTTTTTTTTTCTAGATACATGCTGAAGAGTAGGATTGCTGGATCACACAGTAGCTATATTTAAATCAGTTTTTAAAAACTGTATTTATTTGGCTGCCCTGGGTCTTAATAGGGGTACCCGGCATCTTTAGTTGTGGCATGCGGACTTTTAGTTGCAACATGTGGGATCTAGTTCCCTGACCAGGGATCGAACCCAGGCCTCCTGCATTGGGATCAGGGAGGGGTCTTAGCCACTAGACCACCAGAGAAGTCCCCATTTTTAGTTTTTAAGGAACCTCCATACTAGGAACATTGAGCAGACAGACTAGGTGACAAAGTAGTGTAATCATATTGTCCACAAAAAGGGAAAATTCCATTGAGGCATCCAACTCATAGAAAGTATTCAGGAATCTCGTCCTTTGCCCCTCCTCCTCTCCTATTCTGCCAGACTTAGAGTGGTGAGGGTGGCATCTCCTCCAGGGCATTCAGAGGAGCTGGAGGGGATTGTCTATGAAATAGGGAAAATTTAAACTATCCTAACTGGACTTTGTTAGTAGGATTATTTCAAGGATGCAGACAGGGACTATTGAAACAGGGAGAGCACTGTGACTGTACTCCTGCAAGCACCCTAATAGCAGCAAGAAGAAGCTTTCTTTTCTTTTTTTCTTTTGACCACATGTAGCTTGTCATAGGTGAACAGGCGTGGGTGGTGGGGGAAGCAGCCTTGATTCATATCTCAGTAATCTGGAGAAGGTGGGTCTTTCTCAGGACAGGAAGGGACGCAGGCATTCCTTACGTTCACTCTTTTCCAGGATCATGGGGCTCAGGTAAAAAATCGACATTGCCCAGTGTGAGATGCTTTCTTTGCTTTTATTCCAGTTTTCAGAGACCAGGGCAGTTTTGTTATCACAGAAAGGTTTTTCCTAAGGTGGTTCAGTTCAGTTGCTCAGTTGCCTCCGACTCTTTGCAACCCCATGGACTGCAGCACGCCAGGCTTCCTTGTCTATCACCAACTCCCAGAGCTTGCTCAAACTCATGTCCATCGAGTCAGTGATGCCATCCAACCATCTCATCCTTTGTCGTCTCCTTCTCCTCCCGCCTTCAATCTTTCCCAGCATCAGGGTCTTTTCCAATGAGTCGGTTCTTTGCATCACGTGGCCTAAGTATTGGAGCTTCAGCTTCAACATCAGTCCTTCCAATAAATTTTCAGGACTGATTTCCTAGGATTAACTGGTTTTATCTCCTTGCAGTCCAAGGGACTCTCAAGAGTCTTCTCCAACATTACAGTTCAAAAGAGTCAATTCTTTATAGTTCAGCTTTCTTTAAGGTCCAAATTTCATATCCATACATGACTACTGGAAAATCCATAGCTTTGACTAGATGGACCTTTGTTGGCAAAGTAGTGTCTCTGCTTTTTAATATGCTGTCTAGGTTGGTCATAACTTTTCTTCCAAGGAACAAGCGTCTTTTAATTTCATGGCTGTAATCACCATCTACGGTGGTTTTAGAGCCCAAGAAAATGAAGTCTGTCACCGTTTCCATTGTTTCCCTATCTATTTGCCATGAAGTGATGGGACTGGATGTCATGATCTTAGTTTTTTGAATGTTGAGTTTTAAACCAGCTTTTTCACTCTCCTCTTTCCATTTTATCACAAGGCTCTTCAGTTCCCCTTGCTTTCTGCTATAAGTTGGTGTCATCTGCATATCTCAGATTATTGATATCTCTCCCTGCAACCTTGATTCCAGCTTGTGCTTCATTTAACCCAGCATTTTGCATGATGTACTCTGAATATAAGTTAAAAAGGCAGGGTGACATTATACAGCCTTGATGTACTCCTTTCCTGCTTTGGAACCAGTCTGTTGTTCCATGTCCAGTTCTAACTGTTGCTTCCTGATCTGCATACAGGTTTCTCAAGAGGCAGGTCAGGTGGTTAGGTGGTCAGGTGGTTAGAATTCTGAAAATTCTCTTTCAGAATTTTCCACAATTTATTGTGATCCACACAGTCAAAGGTTTTGGTGTTGTCAATAAAGCAGAAGTAGGTATTTTCCCGGAATTCTCGCTTTTTCTATGATCCAACAGATATTGGCAATTTGATCTCAGGTTCCTCTGCCTTTTCTAAATATAGGTTCAACATCTGGAAGTTCCTGGTTCACGTACTGTTGAAGCCTTGCTTGGAGAATTTTGAGCATCACTTGTCTAGCGTGTGAGATGAGTGCAATTATGCTGTAGTTTGACCAATGACAGAGACTGTCTTTAAGTCTGCAAAGCAAAAGCCAAATCCAAGAGTTTGGGGACATCTTCAGGATGTCCCCTGAGGATGATACCTTGGATGATGCTACAACTATAGCCTAAGGTGGTTGGCTATACTATTTGTCTGGAGTCAAGCTTCTGCTTAGGTTCAAAACTGTTTAGGTCTCAATCTCCAGCATCTAATTACATATTAATATATGTACCCAAATTACACATGTTTCCATTAGCAGAACTATCCCTGTCATGGGATAATCCCTCAAACTCTCAGTTGAGTGACTTTTAATAAGATCATTTAAATTTCTTTTGCTGTATCTCTGTTGCTATCAAAGAAACCTTCTGATTAGGATTTGGTTTCTCCTGTCATTTGACTGTGGAGAGAATGCACTAATCATGTGGCATCTAGCGCTTTGGTTGTATAACATTACCTCTCATTGTAATGTAATCATTTGGCTTTCTGATTTTAACTCTGTCTCACATGTAATCTCAGTTGCCAGCCCCCAGGACCCAGTGTCACTTGACCAATGACAGAGACCGTCTCTAAGCCTGCAAAGTAAAAGCCAAAGCCAAGAGTGTGGGAACATCTGCAGGATGTCCTCTAAGGATGACACCTTGGGTCATACTCCAACTATGTCCATCTACCACTTTCTAAAACCCTCAGATCTCTTCAACCAAAGGCAACTGATAGATCTATCCCCCAGATCAGCTGGACCACAGCAGCCACTGAAAAAGAGGAAACGTGGACCCCACTCTCAAAGGGATTTCTTCCCCTTCTTGTTGTTGATTTATTATTACCTTTTATTCTCATTCCCCACTCCCATTCTCTTATTGCTTAGCCTATGATTCCAACATGTTTGATGTGGTTGTTGGTGGTGGTATAGTCTCTAAGTCATGTTTGACTCTTTCAAACCTGTAGACAGTAGCCTGCCAGGCTCCTCCGTCTATGGAATTCTCCAGTCAAGAATACTGGAGTGGGTAACCATTCCCTTCTGCAGGGGCTCTTCCTGACCCAGGGATCAAACCTGGATCTCCTGCACTGCAGTCAGACTATTTACTGTCTGAGCCACCAGGGAAGCTCACAGGTTAAACTGATGCCTCATTATTTTATTTTGCCCATTTCTGATTACTAATGTGTTTGAGCAGCTCTTATGTTATTATGCTTTGGAGTTTAGTCTTTTTATCTTCTATTCTGATCCTTTGCCCATTTTTCTGTTAGATTATCTGCCTTTTTGCTGTTGATTTATAGGCACTCCTTATACATTCTATATATCAGTTTGTTGCCAACTTTTGATATTACAAATATTTCCTTCCAATATCATCTGTCAAATTTATCCACATTGTCCATAAATCCTTAGTTTTCAATCAAATTCAACTTTTTTTACATTATGCTTTAGGCTTTTGAAGTTTCATTTAAGCAGTCTCTCCCCACCCCAAGGTCACAAAGTGATTCTCTTGCATCTTCTTCTACTAACCTTCTGTCAATCACAGCATTTGCTTCTTTAATCTGTGCACATTGTGCTGTGTGTGTGATGCTCACTTAAAGGAACCCGGTTGTGTTTTTCTCCAGAAAGATATCTGCAGCAAATGTCTGAGTTAAATAAGTTCCTGAAATTGGCTGGTTTTTCAGCACCATCTTCTAAGCAATCTATCATCTCCCCACTGATCTCTAGTGTCATCTTTATCATACAGTACATTTCCATAGCACTGTGTACTCTCAGAAAGTTTACTGATTAGATTCACTTGTAAGAGAGTAATAAGACTTTAGAAGATTTCTTGAAAATAGGAATGACAAAGGCTTCTAAAACTTCAGAGTGAGCTGTTATCTAAGGGAAAGCTTGTGCAGACAGCAAAGCTCCTTGGCACTTCCCAGGGAGGCATCGTGGCTGGGATGAGGGCTTCTTCCGTCTTTTCTCTGACTATAGAGCTGACTGAGCTCTACAGCAATCAGTTTTAGTTAATTGGCTGCTGCTGCTGCTAAGTCACTTCAGTCGTGTCCAACTCTGTGCGACCCCAGAGACGGCAGCCCACCAGGCTCCCCCATCCCTGGGATTCTCCAGGCAAGAACACTGGAGTGGGTTGCCATTTCCTTCTCCAATGCATGAAAGTGAGAGGTGAAAGTGAAGTTGCTCAGTCATGTCTGAATCTTAGTGAGCCCATGGACTGCAGCCTACCAGGCTCTTCTGTCCATAGGATTTGCCAGGCACGAGTACTGGAGTGGGGTGCCATTGCCTTCTCCATAATTGGCTGCAGTGTGTTTGAAATGTTCACAATCCCTCTAAGTATAATACCTCACTTACCTTAGGAAAATCTCACAAAATTGTTAATTAGTACTATTTCAGTTTTACAGATGAGAAAAGAGGGTTGCAAAGAGGTTAACTTATGCCTGTCTGCCTAGCAGATACAAGTCCTGGAGTTCAGTTTGAACCTTAACTCCATCACTGATGACCCTTCCATGTTATACTGTTCTTCACATCAATTCCTGTTCTTTCAGACAATGTCTCCTGAGTTCTGTAAGAATTGTAAGACAGTGTGCTTGGTGCCAAAAGATTCATCTGATGAGAATTCTGTCCACAAGAAACATTCAGTCTAGTCCGGAAGATAACATGTGTCCATAACAAGTACAATACAGTTTGGAAAAGAAGTGGTGCCTTAGGGGACCACTGAGTTCTATAGTTGCTCAGAATTTGCAGGGATGTTTCCAATCCTCCCTCTTCCACTTTTTTTTAAAAGAAGTACCCATCTCACTTCAGCGTGGTACAGTTACTGTCTTTGGTTGGAATTTCAAGAATACTAGTCATGCTTGTATTGGGGGAAGTTGCTCAGGTACGCCTTTGTGAAATTGAAATTATAAAACTAGATAGCATAAAAGTACTTATATGTTGCTGTGTGTTGTAAGAACCAGTCTTAATGCATCACATATGTGATTACTAACCATTTTTCTTCCCCTTTATAGCACAAACAACGATTTGAGTTCTAAACTTACTTAAAAAAGCAAAAGTACTTATCCCATTAGACTTCCATGCATCTTGTAGTCACAGCAAGTTTGGATGTTAACTATCAGATTGAATAAATACTTAGCAAAACTGTAGTGACAGAGAGTCATTCTAGGCTTTTAGGAATTAAAGATGATTTTGCAAGAAATGTCCCTCTAACTGGAACCATTGCAAGTTTGGTACTTTCCCTACCACCTAAAGCCTCTCATCTCAACGATTCTCCATCATTGGCCAAAGGAAAGTTTACTTATAGGTCGGCAATATAGGAGATGTAGAAAGGACGGGACAGGAAGGAAAAGGATAGGTAGATATTTTATTACCAGAATAAACTCTACTAACTTTTCAGTTTTGAAAAGTGTCATTGGGTAGTACCCTAGAGGCAGAAGCCAGGAAGAGTATTCATGTGAAAGTAGTTAAGGGAAAGCTAGTGCGTGAGAGAGAAAAGCAGGACCGGGGAAGGATGAAGCCAAGCAAAAGTGATGTTCCAGGCACAGTGTTGGGCTCAGCCTGATCCTGCAGGGAAGCTCTGGTGTGTGCAGACATCTCAGAGTCTGTTCAGACTTGAGTCAATGTTGCTGGAGCTTCCACCCTCCAACATGAATCAGGCATTGTCTAAGGGCCAGAGGGATATGCGGTGGTGAAAGTGAACTCCGGGGTAGCTCCAGTGGTCCAAGGGCCATCCTCAGAAGAGGACTGAGCACTGAGAAGTGAAGGCTCGCAGCGGAGCCCAGGCAAAAAGCATCTATACTGCCGCTATGAACAAGGGTCTGCAACATGCCTCTAAGTCAAGTTCAGAAATTCTGCCAGCTTGTCGCCATTCCCAGGGCACCTAGGAGGCCCCTCAGTTTGCAGAAGAGAAAGCTGAGGCATAGATAAGTTAAAGTACTTGCCCAAAGAATTTCAATTTGGGGGCTTCTAAATTCAAGTCCAGGTTTCTTTCAAGTGCATCTCACCACCTGGCTTCCTTGTGATGATCACAGCCCTTTGAGCTTGAAGGAACACGTGCCAACATAGTAGATCAGATTTTTCATTTTATATACACCATTCTCTGCCTAGCCTCTGCCTTCTTCTAAGCTCAGCATCCATCCTTGCAGGCCCCTGCTGGCCCACGGAGCCCTGCTTGGCAGCCCAGTAGAAAACAGACTATTCCCTTGACAGAGGACCCAGCAGTCCTCTGGAAGACTTATCTGCATAGTTAAGGAAACCTTGGCGCCTGAAGAAGGCACTCAGAAGATGACAGGTCTGAATAGTCTGACAAATTTTTATTGCCCCCAAATCTCCAGTCCTGTAAGTCATGAAATAAATCTCTGCCTGCATCAAATAAATTATTGTCTGTTTAAAAACGAAAGACTGGAGGAAGCAAAGAACTCACAATCTGCTTCTGCCTCTTCTTCCCCTCAGCTCAATATCAGAGCTCTGGGTAACTCTTCCCAACACCAGATCTTTCCTGCCAGCCCTCCTGATAGACATCTGGACCAGACAGTGGAGAGCAGTCAAGGGGTTAAGTCTACTTTTGAAAAATGGTGAAGATAGCCAGGCAGGGAGGAAAGAACTGCTGAAAGATGAGAAAGCTGTCATGCTTGCTGGTTGGGCACATGAAGTGACCAGCAATTCCTTAGAGCATGAGAGATTTATCAGCAAAATGAAAAGAAATAGTCAGTTGGCCCGATAATCTTAGAAGAAGGAAAGAGAGAAAAATAATGCAAGTGACTAAAGGGACAGGGAAGGAAATTTTAAGAATAAAATAGGGATGTTTTCTTTGATCTCCCATGACACCATCTGTGCTTCCTTCATCCTTGTATTAAGCAGACTGAATTATCATTGCCCACTTGCTTGTCTGTCTCCCTGGCCTCAGTGCCATCTTCCTGATGATAAGGACTCTGTCTTTTTTGTTCACCCTTGATGTATGCCAGGCCCAGCAAAATGTCTAGTACATAATATGTTCTTTCTATATTTCTTGAATGACTAAGAACTAAATGAAGGATCTGGTGTTTTTTGAAGGGTCACTATTGACCTAAGCACAGTTCTAGACGCTTGACCTCCTTGACTCATCTAAATCTTTCAGCCCTGAGATAGATATTATCATAGGCATTTTGCAGATAAGAATGTGGAAATTCAGAGAGGTTAAATAACTTTCCTGAGGCCAGACAGCTAATAAATGGAAGAACTGGGATTCAGGGCAAGGACTATGTGACTCTGAAGTTGACGATGTTTGTTGGATTTACTATTTATGTCCAGACAGTTCTTTAGGATGTGAGGTCTGGCTGTTCCATCTGAGAATGAGCGGTTATCCTCCTCCCTGTTCGCCCTCTGTTTTGTCATTCTCCCCTTCGCCTACACTTCCTCCTTTTGGTACACCAGAGAAAGAAAAGAGGCGAAATCCAAGCCAACCCATTAATTACACCTTGTCAGGCTCTTCCCTCTGGATGTTTCATTTGAGTATGTTTCTTCTCCCCTCTAGCTGCACACTCCTTTGGGGGGAAGAAGCCACGTCTCATAGGTCTCTGGCTGCTCCTCCTCTAGGCACTTGTAGTATGATGTGGGTTAAAGGTGGCCACGTCCACCTGGTTGGTGTCACAGAAGAAGGTGACAAAATGAGGGTGACAGGGACTTAGGGGAGCAGGGTTGTGGTACATAAACAGGAAGTGCCTGGGAACTGCCTTTGAAAGCCCCACTGAAAGCAGAATCCATCTATCAGGGTGCACAAAGCAGACTAGTTCTCAAAGGGCGGACAGGACTTAAAGGGAGAGGAGAGAAGAGGATGCATAAATACAGGTTCTCAAAAAAATTGGAGCCCAGTGGAGTCAGCCAGTCTGTCTCTAACACCCTGTCCCCTCCAGGCAGCCAGATAGCATCGGGCATGGAAGCGTGGTTTTTTGTTGTTGTTGTTACTTCCCTGCCTTCCGCCTGTGATCCTGAGTGACCTTTTCCAGCCTGAGACTTCCTGACTGTAATAGGGGTGCCAGGCTCCAACCCAGAGCTCCTGGGAACCCTCTGTCAGGACTCTGTTGTAACTGTGACCTCACAGGGCAACTCACGAGGGAAGAGAACTCCTGTGAAGATCAAGAAGTGCTGGATTAAGTTTATGACTAGAGAACCACTCCTGAACACTGGCTGGCTTGAAGGGCAATCCATCTCAGCCGGGCTGCGGGTGTGGAGCATGATTAATGCAGCTGGTTAGTGGTCTGGCCCTCCCCGGTCCACCTCCCCCTCTGGATGTTGTTTGAAGAATTCATTAGGAGAAGGCAGCAGGGAAGGCGGAAGGGGAGTTGCACCATTCTAATCTCCTCTCCCCTGCCCAGTTTGGCTTCTGCAACCAAGACAGTCAAGGTTGATAAGGGTTCCCTAGGTCCTCAAGGTGGGAGCAAGAGATGATCAGTGCTCTGTGTATCATCCTCCAAACCACACAGCAAGGTTTGGAATATGCTCCTTTAATCTGTTTACATAAGAATAAAAGGGGGCTTGGTCCTCTGTGCTGACCCTGCTGGAATCTTCTCTGGCTGTCTGTCCCCTGAAGGAATCTATAGTCTAGACGCAGACACCAGAATAGATAACTTGAGTTATGAGTGCTTGGGGGCTTCTCAGGTCGTGCTAGTGATAAGAACCTGCTTGCAGGAGATGCAAGAGACGTGGGTTCCATCCCTGGGTTGGAAAGATCCCCTGGAGGAAGGCATGGCAACCCACTCCAGTATTCTTGCCTGGAGAACACCATGGACAGAGAAGCCTGGTGGGCCACAGTCCATGGAATCACACAGAGTTGGGCACAACTGAAGTGACTTGGCACACATGCATGTACAGTGCGTGAGTGTGGGGCACGGAATGCAGTGGGAGGCCAGATGAGCAGCTCATACCAAAGGTGAAGAGGTAGACGCTGGGTTGGTTAGAGGGTTCCCCATACCTTGGCACTCACGGATGCTGAGTCCAGAGTGGTCCACACAGACGTCCCAGCCATTTTAACCCCTGTCATGCGGGCTACATCCGCAAATGGCTGTCACTTAATCATTAGACTCACTCTTCATCACCCCTGTGATTTTTAGTCTGAATTCTTCCAAGCATCATTTTTCGAATTCTGTAAAGATCTAATACTTTTTGCCCCTCCTGGTGTCAATGTAATCATGGCTCCAGGGTCTGCTGAGAAGCGGTAGGAGTGACCAACCCTCTCTCACATTGGATAAGCTCTTTGTTAATGATTAGGGCATCTTTTAAAGTTTTTATAAATTCTTGCTGACCCCTTGGGAGTGGGAGTGACTGGGCTTGAAGTGAACTCATTTCATTGATTTCTCGGGCCAGCTAACTTGACACCAAGCACCGAGGCAGGAGCCCAGTTATCTCGATGCTTTATGTACAGGAAGCAAGGAAGGCTAGAAAAAGATCTCTGTCACTGGAGCAAGAAGATTTATCCTTTAGTGCTAGGTCTCTAGCGTAGAGCCGGTGGATCTTGGGTAAATCACTTTTGTTACCTACTGCACTAAAACAGACAGACAACACACATTTAGTGACACCTACTTCTATTACTGCACTATTTCTTGTTCCCTCGGAGCCAGGGCACATAATTTTTGCCATTTCTTTATTTCATTATTTATGTATATATTTATTTCTCCTGCAATTCCAGGAAGGATTTGAGAAAGCTTACTAGAGAAAAAAAGAAGAAAAAGGAAGAAGAGTTTGAATAAAAATACATGACAGGGAAAATTAGTACTCTGAAATACGTGTCATAGGTTCCATGTATAAGAAAAAGGCTGTATGTTGATCTCAGAGCTTGCTGTGCTCAAATGAAGTCATAGAACCTGAAAAGGGAAAGCATCCCAACTGGTCTGTAAAAACCGCTTAGCAATTTCTCCTGCTTCCGAGAACTAGCAGATCTCTTTCTTCAATCCTAATAAAAGAACACTGGGAGACATAATAGCTGACATCCTCAACGTCTTCATAAAAGTGAAGACACCGGTAATTTCTTCAGGCTGTTACTTGTGTTATTCCTCAGTGTTAAAGAATGACTTAGGGTCAGCAGGGAATTCAGTAAAAGATACCCTGTAAGTCAGGAATCAAAACAGCTTGCTAAGGACTTCCCTGGCAGTCCAGTGGTTAAGACTTTGCCTTCCCATGCAGGGGGCATGTGTTAGATCCCTGGTCAGGGAGCTAAGGTGCCACATGCCTCATGGCCAAAAAAAAAAAAGAAAAAAGAAATATAAAATAAATAAATAAAAACAGAAGCAGTATTGTAACATATTCAATGAAGAGTTTAAAACATGGTCCACATCAAAGAAAAAAATCTTTATAAAACAGTTTGGTACAGTATGCATCACACTGCTTTAGGCGTAACCTGTTGATAAATTTAAGATTATTTAGACTAGTTTTTCTCACAGTGTAACCCTGTGGCATCAGTATATCACCTGAGAACTTATTAGACACACAAATTTTTGAGGTTCTTCCAGAATCAGAAACTGTAAGGCTGGGGCCAGGGAATCTAGGTTTTAACAAACCTTTATGCAATTTGAGGACCAGTGACACAGAACAAGAGTGGACTGCATGACCTTCTCACAACTGTAGGAACACTTTTTTTTTTTTTTTTTTTGCCTCTGATCCATTGATTAGTGTTGGGCAGCAAGTAGTTTGAGGATACACATTTTTGGCAAGAGCCCAAAGAGCACATATTTATGTTATCAATTAAAACTAGATTCATGGACTTCCCTGGTGGCACAGTGGGTAAGAATCCACTTCCAATGCAGGGGACACAGGTTCAATTCCTGGTCCCAGAAGTTCCCACACACCATGGAGCATGAAGCCCATGTGCCACAACTGAGCCCAAGCTCTAGAGCCCGCAAGACGCAGCTACTGAATACCACGTGCCCTAGAGTCCATGCTGTGCAACAAGAGAAGCCACCGCAATGAGATGCCAGAGAGCTCAACAAAGGGTAGCCCCCGCTTACCACAAATGGAGAAAGTCCGCACAGCGATGAAGACCCTGCCGGCCGAATATAAATAAATAATAAATTCATTTACAAATAAAAGCAGATTCATAAACTTTCAAAAGCACTCAAAGGGAAATCTGGTTGACTTCCTCCCTCTTTTCCGTGCTGAGTCTCCCCAGAGGTCCTCTGACCTCCCTGCTCTGTACAGAGAGGTGTCAGAAGAAGCCAGTGGCGGGGGCAGTGGGATGATGGAGGTGGGATGGATGTTGCCTTCAAAGATGCCCTTGCGATGCTGTGTGCATTTCTTTCTGGCTTCTTTTAAATTGTTTTTATCTGTGTCGCATGCCTATTTCTTCTTTCTTCCCCACTGTCCCTCCCAGCTCTAAATTTCTACGATTAGTCCATTAGATAAGAGTAGAATAAAAAAGAGCCCTAAAGCTGAAAGGGATTATAGAGATAATGTAATACAACCTCCTCATGTTGCAGATCAGAAGCGAGTCGTGAGCACGAACAATTTCCCGGTGTGCATTGCTTTGCTCAATACCTGGCACATAACACATTCTTGGTGACTCTTAGTTGACTCTACTAAGTCATGTTTCATAATTTTCACATGCCTTGTAGCATTTTCTCCCCACTAACACTTGTTAAGTATTATCATACCCATTTTGGGATGAAGAATCTAAAGTTTGAGCAGTTGGATGCTTATTAAAATTTCATCACTTGTAATATTACACATCCAGGCTGGAATCCAGGACACTTCACTTTTGACATTTTAGTCTTTTCCTTCCACCATGTGCCATCTCCCCATAGGGCCCAGAATGGTGCTGGGGCACCAATGGTGCCCTCTCCTCTGTAAAGGTATCTAGACATGTATCAAACCAAATGGCTCACTTCTATGTAATACAGGCCATGGCCAATGCCGGTTAACTCCAGGAGACAAAGGCAAGTCCAAGGGCTGGCTTCTTCAGGACTCAAGATAGCTTCCCCACACCTGTGCCTCTGAGTCGGGGCTGGTGGTGTGACCTCACCAAAACCCCACCTGTGGCAGACCTAATTCAGGGAGAGGTGGTTGTTACCAGACTTCTCTGAAAGGTGTAGCTACTGGACTATCCAAATCAGCTGGACACAAATGAAGATAAAGGATAAAAAGGCATTTTCACATTTTTATGTTTCTACATTTGTGGCCATATTTCTGCACACATACAAATATGGGTAAATATGAAGGGACTGCATGTCATTTCTCATCAAGGCAAAGTGACGTGATCTCCTCAGCAAAATAAATCTAACCAAATGCTACATTAGGTAGAAGAAATAGGAAGGCAATATGTCAGACTGAAGAAGTACAAGAAACTGTGTCATCCAAGACCATAAACACAGACTCAGAGGTTTCCTTAGCCTAAGTTTTTAATTCACTACCTGCACCTGAGTGAAATGGTTTTCTTTGAGGAGGCGGAGGTAGGGTTCAGGTTAGCATTTCCCATGACCTTCCCAAAGGTCACAAGGCTGCTGATAGCCCACAGGGTACCTTGGTGAAAAATAAGAAAAGGCTGTTCTTTGTTCAGTCAGACTTAGCCCTAACTTGGGAGTGTGGCTTGGAGAATGGTGCATGGAATGAACTTCAATTCTTACTCACTGGTCAGCTGGCCACTCTCTTGCTCAGGGCACAACCAAGGCAACTATACAGGGCCGCCCTGTCTTTATGAGCAAGTCCTGTGTGTACTACAGCTGTGGGGCCATCCAATCCAATGAGGTTAGCATTTGGGGTACAGCTCACATGGGGCGTTAACAGCAACTTTGCTTTCTGCTAAACCAAACCACCTTTAAATCAAATAGATATTGGTAGCCAAGAGTGATGTATGATAGCGTGTTTGCTGAATTATCAACTTCCTCCAACTCCCTTGTTTTAAGATGTGTTCAGTCACTCAGTCATGCCCAACTCTTTGCATTCCCATGGACTGTAGCCCGCCAGGGTTCTTTGTACGTGGGGTTTTTCCAGGCAAGAATATTGTAGTGGGTTGCCATTTCCTTCTCCATTGTAAGACATCTTATTAGACAAATCCAGAGTGATATTAATAACATTAATGATACTACCAAAGCTAGCTAACATATATTTAATGCTTACCAAATGCCAGGCATTAGTCTAAATACCGCACGTATTAACTCATGTAATCCTCATAACACCTCTATAAGGTAGTTATTATTATCAGCCTTTAGTAGTAAAGCTGTGATTCCTACCCAACTCCAGCTCCAGAGTCTGTGCTATTAAGCCCTGAGATGCTTGTGTAAAATGCTAGAGACATAAAGGAGGCCAGGGTAGGCAGGTATGCAGCCAAACCAAAGTCCTACTCTCTCAACTGGCTAACCCTCACCCTCCTGGAGAAGCATCCTAATCACCCAGCCTGAGCTTCACAGGTGGCGCTAGTGGTAAAGAACCCATCTGTCAATGCAAGAGATAAAAGAGACAAGAGTTCGATCCCTGGGTCAGGAGATGTCTTGGAGAAATGCATGGCAACCCACTCCAGGATTCTTGCCTGGAGAATCCCATGGACAGAGGAGCCTGGCAGGCTACGGTTGACAGGGTTGCAAAGAATTGGATACAACTTAAGCGACTTAGCACACACCCAGGCTGGGTCAACCTCTCCAGGCTAAAGGGGTGCTTCTTTCACAAGTACCATCTTCTCACCATAAATCCAGATCTCCCTTGCTGTCTGGGAAGAGCATTTCCTGGTTTCAAGTAAGATGGAAAACAGTTGTGAGACCCACACAGGATGGCAGAGAACCTGCCAACAGGGACTTTGAGGAAGCCTGGGTTGTCTGCAGACCCCTCCTCAATCTCCCCACCAGAGTCCCATCCTGGTTCCCGTGAAGAGCCAGCCACAGGCCTCTAGACATGGCCATCATCACCCGCACTTGCCCCTACCAGCACACAGGTGGCGAGGTCCGGTTACCACTAAAGCACAACACTGGGCCAGCCAGGTGTGGGCTGAGACCCCTATTAATCCATCTCTTAGCCGCTCAGCCTCACAGATGAATTACAGGCCCCCAAGTTTTCACATTTCTCCATAATGCTCTAATGGCCTGCTTCTGTTGCCATGGCAATACTGACACAGCTCCACAGAGCCCTCTAAGGACCTGAGGTGAAAGCAAAAGGGACATGTTTGCCTCGGCGGGTCTGGCCATGTTGGCATTGCTGTGATGGGCTGGTCTAAGGCTGTGCAAATCCCCGGGGCTCCAGCTGGCCAAATTGAGCCTCTTCCTGTTGTCTGATGCACCTGCTACCGGGCTGTAGTGCATGGCCTGGGGAGCAGCTGCTCCCCCACTTCCTGCTCCATGATCCCCAGGCCCTCTCTCATCTCCAGGGGAAGAGAGGGTTCCCTCCAGGTCAAGGAAAGGGTCCTAGGGTGGAATCTGGAGGCCGGTCCTGTCTCCCTACTTCCTAATGTGTCACCTTAGGGAAGGCCTTTGTGTGTGTGTTCAGTCGCGTCAGTCGTGTCTGACTCTTTGCCACCCCATGGACGGTAGCCTGTCAGGCTCTTCTGTCCATGGGATTCTCCAGGCAAGAATACTAGAGTGGGTAGCCGTTCCCTTCTCCAGGGAATCTTCTCGACCTAGGGACTGAACCTGTGTCTCCTGCGTATTCTACTTTGCAGGTAGATTCTTTACCCACTGAGCCACCTGGGAAATCCAGGGAAGGCATTTAGGTCCTCTAGAGCTGGGTGTGTAGAGAGCATTGGGTCTGAATAAGCGTCTCCTTTCTGCCCAACAGCACTTCCTGTGCTGCGTGTCTGCCTTCCTGAACTTCCAGTTCATTAATACATTCCAGAAAATGTGAAGTTTTGAGGACCTTGGGATTTTACAGAGTGACAGTGATTCACACACACCACTGAGCAGTTGGTTTCCTGGATTAATGTAGTCTTATTAGGGCCTTGACTGCTTGAATATCTTCCTTAGGGTGAATGATACACTGTATTGAAATCCAATGTCATATGGGTCATATGAAACCCATATCTGTCTTTGTACAACTGACCTAGTAACAAAATGCAGTCTATGCTTCTTTTAAAATGTATCTTTAGTCATTTAACCTATATTATTAGACTCTCATGATTCTTTAAAATTTCAGTTCTAACAGCCACCATGCCCTGTTTCCAGCATATATTTTATTATGCTCATGCCCAAGGCTTTGAAGACAAAGAAAACATGCTTCCTAAAAACCATAACTGTATCTCATTAGCATGAATGCATGCAGTGCTTAATATAACCTTTATTTGTGTCCCATGAAAAATAGCAGCTTAATTCCGCTGAATTGATTTGTTCTTATTTTTTCAATGATATAACTGATGATGTGATCTTGACCAAGTAATTTAACCTGTTTGGCTTTTGGTTTTGATAGATGTTCTACCTGTTTGCAGAGCAGGAATAAAGATACAGATGTAGAAAATATACTTGTGGACACAGGGAGAAGGGGTGAGCGGGATGAATTGAGAATATCATTGACATATTGTAAACTAGCTAGTGGAAAACTGCTGTAAAGCATAGGGAGCTCAGCTCAGTGCTCTGTGGTGACCTAGATGGGTGGGACGGAGGCAGGGGGTAGGCCCAAGAGGGAGGGGATATATGTATACATATAGCTGATTCACTTTGTTGTACAGCAGAAACTAACACAGCATTTTAAAGCAACTATACTGCAATATACAGAATAGTTTAAAATAATAATTAAATTGAACTGTAGTAAGGCATTGAACTTCATTAATACATTAAATGAGATTCAATGTATTGGTTGTATTGGTTTCTGTTGTACAACAATGTGAATCAGCTAAGTCATGTCAGACTCTTTGCAACTCCGTGAACTATAGCCCACCAGGTTCCTCTGTCCAGATGGATAAATGTGAGATCCAGAAGAGATGGCCAAAGATTATCGGTTCCTTGAGAATTCCTTGAGAAGATGAGTATGAAGACACTGGTGAGCCCAATGTCCTGTTTGGTTTTAACTAAATCTTCTTTCTCTTCTCTAGTGAGGACACATAGAATGGAAATGAGGATTCTGAGTCTAGAAGAATAATGCTACTGCAGAAGAGTCAGTAGTTTGCATTCTTATTAAATTTTTCCTCCCATCCACTGCCATCTGCTGTCCTTTAGGTCCAGGCCAGTTGCTCTGGAGGTCCATGTATCATTGCTAATTCATGGGACTGGTCCAGTTAACTACCCTCCTTCCCGGGTAGCACTAGTGGTAAAGAACCCACCTGCCAATGCAGGAGACATTAAAGACGTGGGTTCAATCCCTGGGTTGGGAAGATCCCCTGGAGAAGGACATGGCAACCCCTCTCCAGTATTCTTTCCTGGAGAATTCCAAGGACAGAGGAGCCTGGCAGACTACAGTCCATGGGGTTACAAAGAGTCGGACATGACTGAAGCTACTTAGCCCTATAGCACTTCCCGGCTTACCAGGTGGCTCAGCATCTGCCTGCAGTGCAGAGAACTGGGTTTGATCCTTGGTTTGGGAAGATCCCCTGGAGAAGGAAACGGCAACTCACTCCAGTATTCTTGCCTGGGAAATCCCATGGACAGAGGAACTTGGAGGGCTACAGTTCATGGGGTTGCAAAGGGTCGGGCATGATGTAGCTGATTCATATTGTTGTACAGCAAAAACCAATACAACACTGTAAAGCAATTATCCTCTAATTAAAAACAAATTAAAAAAAATAAAATAAAATCACCACCAGGTATAGATATTCTACTAGTGGTGGCGCTAGTGGTAAAGAACCTGCCTGCCAATGCAGGAGACATAAGAGACTCAAGTTTGATCCCCGGGTCAGGAAGATCCACTGGAGGGCATAGCAACCCACTCCAGTATTCTTGCCTGAAGAATCCCATGGACAGAGGAGCCTGGTGGGCCACAGTCCATGGGGTCACGAAGTCAGACACAACTGAAGAGACTTAGCACACATGCTCCTTTGAAAATGGGCCCCAGTGTCTCAAAAGTAAAGGACAATCTCTGAAGATTCATCTCTTGGGTACAATTTGAACTTGAGCACAACCAAGTGCAGCTGGATGTCTTGAGACTAATGTGGCATTCATGCATTCAGTAATACTCGCTGAATGCCTCCTCTGTCCACTGTGTCCCCAGTTTCCAGATGGGAGGACCCAGACATGGTTTCCCTGTGTGTGAGGCTCTGGAAGCCGTGCAAGGACACGTGGGGAACGGAGTCCCTCCTGACGGCCCCCAGGAAACAGTGTTCCTCACATGAGGCCCCATCAGCATTCTGCAGACCAGAGCTTTATTTCCAGCCTGGTGGGGACTGGACCTGGGATTATGGGAGGAGGCTCATCTCACCTCTTCCCCCACCTCCTACCCACCACCGAGGGAACCTTGTACCTCAGGGATAATCTCTCTTGTCATTACCTGCCTCACAGGGAGGTTGAGAGGATTTAATGAGATAATGTTTATAAAGCTTTTTGAGCTCCTCAGAAGAATGAATGGTGCTATATAAATGCAAAACGTCATTATTACAGTGATCACAGAAGCATTCACTCTAGTTAAAGGCAAGGGGGGAGGAACTGATTCCCTTATAATCTCCTATTTTCTGCCAACTGATAACACTGCTGAAATATGTGTCCCTTTTCCAACTGAAATTCTCTACCTTTATAATCCGCTCAAAGGTGAAATGTTTGGGGAAAATTTTAGAAATTTCTCTTTAGTCTCTTTGAGAAGGAAGAACATTAAATAAGCACACTTCGCCTGCTTACAAAAGAGCTGTTTTGACCAAAATCATTCAAAAAGGCTGAGCTTTATGACTTCAAATTTAGCTGGTCCTTAGTCCCCACTGAGATAAATGGAGCAGTGTTAAATCTGAAAGGGGAAAAATTGGTTTGGCAAGGTTCTAATGTTTGAAGCTGCCATTCAAGGGTTGCTGAACAGAGGCTGATTTTTCCATATAACGAAATTGTTTCTTTCTAGAGAAATTATTCCAGTGATTTTCCCACACTGGAAAATGAGGCTTGTTATTTTGACAATAATTCATTTTTCCAATTTAGAAAGATCATTGATTTTCACAAGACTCTTAAAGTACTTTTTCTTACGTAGAAGCAGTCCCTGAGTAGCAGAGAGACCACTGTAGGTAAATACAATGTAGGTGCACACTGTAGGTATCTCGAACTGAAACGATTCTGAGGGCCAGGCAGAAAGGGAGGGAAGTAGGTCAGGAATCATGGCAACCCACTGTGGCCTCTGGAGAGGAGGAGAAACTTTTTCCTTCTACACACTGATGCCGAATCTTAACCTCTGTGTGCTGGTGCTGAATGGAATCTCAGAGACAGAGTTTTGGGTGGAAGTGTTCGAATAGATGTATTGCTTTGGTGGGTTTCCCAGGTGGCACTAGTGGTAAAGAACCTGCCTATCAATGCAGGAGACATAAGAGATGGGTTTGATCCCTGGGTTGGGAAGATCCCCTGGAGGAGGAAATGGCACCCACTCTGGTATCTTTACCTAGAGAATCCCCATGGACAGAGGAACTTAGTGCGTTACTTCCATGGGGTCACAGAGTCTGAAGTGGCTTAGCATGCACACAGATTGCTTTGCCAGACAAAGGGGGACACAGCAGCTTTTTGCCTCTGAAAACCTGTGTCCCAACCTGAGAGGATTTAATGAGGAGTTTAATAGCAATTAAACTGTTTAATAGGAGGTTCCTCCGTATGGCTCAGACGGTAAAGTGTCTGTGCCTACAATGTGGGAGACCCAGGTTCTATCCCTGGGTCAGGAAGATCCTCTGTAGAAGGATATGGCAACCCACTCCAGTATTCTTGCCTGGAAAATCCGATGGACAGAGGAGCGTGGTAGGCAACATTCCATGGGGTCACAAAGAGTCCCGACATGACTGAGCAACTTCACTTCACTTTAATAGCAACAGTTCAAGGGTGGGGTTGCTGAGAGGATTAGGTTGAGTGGAGAACCTGCACTCCTTTAATCTGGTCTCAGGTAATCTGATGAGTTTCTGTGGTTCCTTTATTCTGGCCCCAAGTGATCTTCTGGAAGAACTTCTCTGGTTCCTTTAATCTGGAATGGAGAATGCTGACATTTTCCATTTGTTGGGGTTTTAGTTCTGTCATGCGAGTGTATGTTCCTTGGTTCTTTGTCTTGTCACAACAAAGATTTGGAGTGACGGACATTAAAGCCCTCAGGGCGTCACAGTTCTCGGTCTTGGACAAACCGTGCTACAGCTCTTAGGCAAATCAGTGTTACAGCTCTATTTTATTTAGAAGATAGCAGGGGATGGAGGGAGGGAAGGAGGGAGAGAGAGACAGGGAGAGAGAGACAGAGAGAGAGAGAGAGAGAGAGAGAGAGAGAAAAGAGCACGCACGCAGAAGAGAGTCCCTGAGAAAGCGCTTTGGCTCCTCCTTTTATATGTTTTTTCCTCCACCTGGGCCTGCCCTATGTAAATTGGGCTTAGCCAGGAGTGCTGTTTGTTCTGTTTGTTCCACCTGAAGTCTTCACTCTGGTCCTCGGACCTTCCTTGTCTTTTAGCCACCGCCATTTTGGACTCCTTTTCCCTATTCTACCAACCTAACATTCCCCCCTCAAGAGATGGGAGGCCCAATTCTTTGGGAATAGGGGCGTCGTGGTCTTTCTGGCTACTTCCTGCTGAACTGGGGTGGCGAGGGGTATTGGGCCTCCCCCTCTTGCTAGTCTCAATCCTCAGAGTCCTTATAGCGGTGTCCAAGGGTGTGTGGTATTTTCCGTGGTCAGCTGTAGTTTTATATCTTTGTTGAACTGGCACTGCATGTTGTAGCTGGTTGACCTGGGCGAGACAAAACAGGTTAGACAATTGATAGTACATGGAATAATCATAGGCATCATCAATATAGCATAATGAGGACTAGTAGGGACATTGGTCAATTTTAAATTGACATGGCCAGGATGGCTCAAGTCCCTCCTTGTTCAGGGATCAGATCTATCTCCTGTCTGTTTTGGAGTACAGTCTCTGTCAAGCTGTGTTGGCTCCTTAGAGTTATCCTGAGAAATCTTATCCCCAGAAACCAGATTTTGGGGGTGTTCATTAGAATGACACTCATTGGTAGTTCTGAATAGGTATCTGAGATCTCCCAGGGGCTCACAGGTGTATTGAGTGTCCTCTTCTGTTTTCTTCCATGGCTTGACTCGTGAGTAGTGAATCCAGGAGTCATGTCCTGGTACCTTGACTGCTATGGGGGTAGAAAGTATTACAGGGTAGGGGCCCTTCCATGTGGGCTGGAGTTGAGCCTTTGGGGACCCATCTTTCCAGACTAATTAGGATTTGAGTCCCTGGAGCATATAGTGGTGACTCTTTAGAATCTTTTGGGTCCTGGTTCATACCCCATAAGCATATATCCTATTGGAATTGCCCAATGGCCATGGTATAAGACTGGAGGGTCTGAACCTCTGGATCTAGGAAGAGGTCATTGACATAAACAAAAGGTCTCCCATATAGCATCTCATAAGGACTAAGACCAACCTGTTCCTTAAGGGAATGCGGGTGCGGAGGAGAGCTATTGGTAAAGCCTCCTTCCATCCCAGGGAGGTCTCCTGGGTTATCTTTTTTATCGCTGATTTTAAGAATTGATTGGCTCTTTCTACTTTTCCTGAAGATTGAGGCCTCCAGGCACAATAGAGATAATAAGTAATGCCCAATGCTTTCGAGACTCTTTGGGTGACCTTAGAAGTAAATGATGTCCCATTGTCACTTTGTAATGACCTAGGCAGCCTCAGCCTTCTCGGTCCAGGTGGGAAAGCCTTCAATCCATCCTGTGAATGTATCTATCATAACTAATAGGTATTTATACCCTTGAGAAACTGGCATCTGGGTGAAGTCCATCTGCCAGTCCTCTCCTGGGTAGGCCCCACGTTGTTGGATGGGCTGGGCCAGCTGGGGTCTTCGAGCTCCTTGGGGGTTGTTTAATTGGCAAATGGAACAAGAGGAGATCATCTGTCTTATAGTTGTCTGGAAGCCTGTTCCTCTGAAGGACCTTTCTACTAATCTTTGGAGGGCCTTTTCTCCTAAATGAGTAGTGGCATGTAAGGAGTTAACCAACTTCCATTGGAGGTTTCCAGGCAGAAAAAGGAGTCCCTCCTTTTGGAACCACCCCATATGATCTTCTTGAAAGCCCTGGCTCTTAGCTTTAAGAGTCTCACCTTCAGTATATGAAGGAGTTTCTGGCAAATTCGTCTGTGGAACTAAGGTGGCAGGCCCTATTAGGTCATGGTTCTGTAATGCTGCTCTCCTAGCTGCCTGATCAGATGCTTGGTTCCCTCCTGCCACTTTCGTGTTACCTTTTTGGTATCCTTTACAGTGGGAGACTGAAACCTCAGTGGGCAGATGGATTGCCTCCAAGAGTGGAAGAATCTGATCACCATATTTGATTGGGGACCCTCGGTGGTCAAGTGGTCCCTTTCTTTCCAAATAGCCGCATGTGCATGTAGCACCAGAAAGGCATACTTGGAGTCAGTGTAAATGGCTATTCTTTTTCCTTTTCCCAACTCTAAAGCTCGAGTCAGGGCTATGAGCTCAGCTAATTGGGCTGAAGTACCTGGTGGCAGAGGCTTAGCCTCTATGGTCTCAAAATTAGAGACTACTGCATGCCCGGCTCTTCTTTTTCCATCCAAGACAAAGCTGCTCCCATCAGTGTACCAGATTTCCTCAGGATTGGTCAGAGGATCTTCTGACAATCCCTCTCGGGGTTTTGTCCAGTGGTCCAAGGTTTCTAGACGAGAGTGAAAGGGGAGAGAGCCCTCGGGGGTAGGGAGGAGGGTGGCTGGGTTAAGAACCTCACAAGGGGATACAGTGAGGCCTGGATTTTCCATCAGCATTACTTGATATCTGAGGATTCTTTGATCAGACATCCATAAATGGCCTCTCCCATTTAGGAGTTGTTTTACTTGGTGGCTGGTAAAAATAGTTAGTTTGCCCTCAAAGGAGAGTTTTAAAGCATCTTCTATCATGATTGCAATAGCTACAAGATTTCGAAGACAGGGGGGCCAACCTCAGGAAGTTGGATCGAGCCTCTTGGATAAGTAGGCTATAGGCTGGGGCTCAGATCCCAACCTTTGAGTTAACACTCCTCTCTTTCATGGACATAAAGTTGGAATGCTTTTTCTGGGTCTGGCAACCTCAAGGCAGGTGCCTGAGTTAAGGCCTGTTTTAGTGTAGCCTATGCTTCCTTTTGAGGAATTCCCCACATCAGTCCCTTTAAGCTTTCATATAAGGGCTGGGCAATTAGACCATAGTTGGGCATCCAGATTCTACAATAACCAGTTAGCCCCAGGAAAGCTCGCAATTGTTTTCGAGTCGTGGGGGAGGGCAACTGGAGAATTCCTTGTACCCGGTCAGAGGACAGCCTCCTGGACCCGTGTGTAATCTGAACTCCCAGGTAAGTGACCTTTGTCTCGACCATCTGTGCCTTAGCACGGGAGACTTTATATCCTCTTTCTGTCAAGAAGTTTAGAACCTGAATTGCATGTTGTTGGGCACTTTTCTCATCTGGAGAGCAGATTAGTAGGTCATCTACGTATTGTAATATTTTCCCATTAGGTCCCAGGTCCAGATCTAGGAGATCCCGGCTAAGGGCCTGTCCAAACATGTAGGGGCTATCTCTGAACCCCTGAGGTAATACTGTCCAAGTCATCTGTTGGTGTTTTTCTCCTGGGGCCTTCCACTCAAAGACAAAAAGGTATTGGGATTCTTTAGCCAGTGGTATGCAAAAAAATGCATCTTTGAAACCCAAGACTGTAAACCATTTGGCACTGGGTGGGATTTCTCCCAAGATTACATAGGGATTGTGTACTGTGGGATGGAGGGGGACTACAGCTTCATTTATGATCCGGAGATCTTGAACCATTCACCAGGTTCCATCTTTTTTCTTTACTGAGAGGATTGGGGTGTTACATGGCGAACTGGTGGGGACCAATAGCCCACAAGCAAGGAATTTATTTATTAAAGGCTGTAGTCCCTCCCGAGCCTCTCTTTTGAGAGGATATTGTTTCTGGTTAGGAAACCGAGTGGGATCTCGGAGGACAATGATGACCGGTTCAGCTTGGTGGGCTCGTCCAGGAATCCCCTGGTCCCACACCTGGGGGTTAATTTTGTCTTCCCGTAGTTTTTGGTCCCTCTCTATTGGAGGTGTAATGGGTTCTTCAGTAGTAACCAGGAGCTGTAGAGCTCTAGGGGCTGAGAAACTTCCCATCACAAGGGTGGTCCCCAGTTTAGTGAGTATATCTCTTCCCAGTAAGGGGGTAGGACACTCAGGGACCACCAGAAACTGGTGGGAAAATATTTGTCCATCCCAGCAACAAAGAAGTGCTTGGGTGAATCTTTTAGTAGTTGCTTTTTCTGTAGCACCCAAAATGGTACAGGTTTGGGAGGAGAAGGCTCCGGAGTAGGAGATCAAGACAGAGTAGGTAGCCCCTGTGTCAACCAAGAAATTCTCGGACCTACCTGCCACATCCAGTTGCACCCTTGGCTCCAGCCCCGTGATGGTTATCTGTGACAGGCGGGCTGGCTAGAGTGGGCTGCTTCAGTCCTCTTGAACCATCGTGAGGGTAGGCTTGGCACTTGACCTTGAGGCTCTTGGGTCCCAAGGGCAGAGTGACGCCCAATGTCCCAGTTGATGGCATTTGTGGCAAGCCGTTCTAGGAGACTTGTCATGGTTTGGACGCTCTTGGCCCAATGCCCCGCCTGTCTACAGATCAGGCATCTGTCTTGTGCCTTGTCCCTCAAGGACTCGGGGTTTGCCATAGGGCTTCTCTGGAGGGTGGCCAGCATCTGGGCATGCCTTGTCTCTTTCTTTCTCTCCTTCTCCTGCGTCTTGGCCTCCTTCTCCTGTTCTGTTATAAAAGGTATTGGTGGCTGTCTGGACCATCTCATCTAAAGAGGCAGCAGGGTCCTGCTGTTGTAGCTGCTGTAACTTAATTCTGATATCTGATGCACATTGGGACAGGAATTTGTCCTTTAAAATCACCCGTCCCTTGTAAGAGTCTAAGTCCAGGTTGGTAAACTTTTGGAGTGCCTCTTTTAGCCTTTCCAGAAAGGCAATGGGGTTCTCATTGGGCTCCTGAGTTATTGCTGAGACTGGGCACAGTCCCACAAGTAATAGGCTTCTTTATGTGTCCATGGGTGGACTTCCTTAGGGGTGAGTCTTTCTGAAGCTTATCCTACCCAGAGGCTGCGGCGTGACCCCGAGGCAGGTCGAGGCGTCATCCGGGTCAGGGTGCAGATCCCCAGGCAGGCTGAGGCGTGACAGCCTCCTAGAGATCGAATCCCTGGGCAGGTCGAGGTGTGATGACCTCCTGGGACCCCTGGGACTAAAGGATCCCTGAACAGGTTGAGGCATGACAACCTTTCAAAGACCAATCCCTAGGCAGGTCAAGGCGTGATGACCTCCTGGGAACCCCCGGACTGGAGTTTGGGCTTCCCCAAGATCTCCAGTGTGATCAGTATTGGGTAGGATTCGGGGGTTGGATATTATAGAATATTTCCCTCCCAAGGCCAGCTATTTTCTGGTTGTCTCTCCAGAAGATTGTAGAGGCAGTCTTGTGGGTCTGGATGGGGCTCAGGAAAAGAGCATGAAACAGGAGGGAAGGGGGCAGAGCACAACCTTTGAAAGAATGACATAGCACAAGCATATAATGTAAACCAATTAAAATCAATTGGGTCCAAGATTGACAAGTCAAATTCAAGTAAACCTTAATCCCCAATCTATAAGCCAACAGACACACCCAGAGGTGGCAAGACAGCTCCAAGGCACAAGGTCAGAAGAGGGAGGAGTGGGTGGTTCCCCAATGGTTGGGACATTCCTCTCACTCATTAGCATATGAATTCCATCCCCTCACAAAACCTAGCCAGGCCTAATTCCATGGCCGAAGCCCTTGCCCTCGGCAATGCTTCACACCCTGAAGGGTGGCTTCTCTCTGGATCCTAACAGATCTACCTCTTATTGCTTTGTCTCTCAATGAATTTTTGCAATGAGACATCAGAGCCTGAGTTTCATTAGTTTTCGCTGGGCTTGTGTCCCGGGAGAGGGCTGAAGGACAGGAGGAAAAAGCAGTGGGAAAAACATGCCAAGGAATCCCCTTCATAGCCCACTGGAAGATTTGCTAAATATCTGACCGGTGCTCACAGTTTCATTGGTCTGATCTTTGGCACAGAGAAGAGAAAGGACAGAAGAACCCCCACCGGCTTGTGTAACAGCTACTGGGGCTCAGCAGATAGCGCCTTTGGGACATACTGAGGAGCAGCCTCTCCAGAGTCCCTCAGTTGTGCCCCTGCCACCCGCCTGTTTGCGGGAGGTTCGAGGAAACAAGAAACGAGAGATTGTAAAGGTCCCTCCAGCCATAGGAGCGAGGACCTCTTACCTTAACCGGAGGTCTTCTGGAATCTGAGACTGGGCCGCGTGAGCTTTCTGCTGAGTTTGTTTTTCGCTGTCCGGGTTTCCAGCACGATGGGCCTTCCCCTGCGCTGGGTTTCTTCACCTTCCGCTTCTAGCGAGGGAGCTTCCCTGAGTGCTCCTGCTGTGCTTGGCCTCTTCCACGCAGAGGTTGTTTCAGCCAGGTTATATCTGAGTCACGGCACCATAGATGTCACACGAGTGTTATGTTCCCCGGTTCTTTGTCTTGTCACAACAAAGATTTGGAGCAAAGGACATTAAAGCCCTCGGCGCGTCACAGCTCTCGGGTCTTGGACAAACCGTGCTACAGCTCTTAGGCAAATCAGTGTTACAGCTCTATTTTATTTAGAAGATAGCAGGAGAGAGAGTGAGAGAGAGAAAGAGAGAGAGAGAAAAGAGCGCATGCACGTGGGAGAGACAGTCCGTGAGAAAGCGCTTTGGCTCCTCCTTTTATATGTTTTTTCCTCCACCTGGGCCTGCGCTATGCAAATTGGGCTTAGCCAGGAGTGCTGCTTGTTCTGCCTGAAGTCTTCACTCTGGTCCTCGGACCTTCCTTGTCTTTTAGCCACCGCCATTTTGGACTCCTTTTCCCTATTCTACCTAACAGTTCTACAAAGAGCTCACAGATATTTGTGCCCTTTCAGGCAGAACCAAGACCATGCCCCAAGGCTGCACTATCCTTTCCTGACTGTCTCTCCTTTGCCTCCGCATCCGCTCCTTCCCCTGATTAGCAAGGGTTGGAATCAGCTCTTTGGAACTCAGGGGAGGTCATGGAGGTTGAAGTCTGTTCCCCTCAAACTAGAAACAGAGGACAAGGAAAGGCTTTTGTTGCCAGGAGGCCCACAGGATCCTATTTCAGGGTGGGGGCACTGCTTGGTTTTACCTCCTAGTCTCTTGGCTGGGGCCTGTAAATTAGACTGACAAAAGACGGATTAACAAAAGTCTATTAATAGTGCATGTATAGGTGGCTCAGAGGTTAAAGCGGCTGCCTCCAATGCGGGAGACCTGGGTTCAATCCCTGGGTCGGGAAGATCCTCTGGAGAAGGAAATGGCAACCCACTCCAATATTCTTGCCTGGAGAATCCCATGGATGGAGGAGCCTGGTAGACTACAGTCCACGGGGTTGCAAAGAGTCGGACACGACTGAGCGACTTCACTTTCGCTTTATGGGAGGACTCACTGATGAGAGAACTTCCCTGGTGGCTCAGATGGTAAAGAATCTACCTCCAATTTGGGAGACCTAGGTTCATGTTCAGAGTCGGACATGACTGAAGGGACGTAGCAGCAGCAGCAGGTTCCACCTCTAGGTGGGGAAGATCCCCTGGAGAAGGAAATGGCAACCCACTCCAGTATTCTTGCCTAGAGAATTCCATGGACAGAGGAGCCTGGTGGGCTACAATCCATGGAATCACAGTCAGACACAATGATGCTACCAACACTTTCACTTTCACTGATGAGAAACTCAAAAAAGTGGCTAAAACTTCAGGTTTATATAGCATCTGAAAGAAGAACAATAATTTTTTAGAGAAATGACAACACCACAAAAAAAAGGAAAAAAAAAAAGATTTAGGTTTTTCAGGGCAGCAAACTGTGGGAAGCTAAACGTATAGAGGAAACTTACGGAAGATAGGGCTTCCCAGGTGGTGCCTTTGGTATAGAATCTGCCTGCCGATGCAGGAGATGCAACAGACGCAGGTTCTATCCCTAGGTCGGGATGATCCCCTGGAGTAGGAAATGGTGTCTCCCCAGGTGTCTCCTCACTCTAATATTCTTGCCTGGAAAATCCCATGGGCACAACTGAGCACATTAGGAGAAAATGTTGAGAGGAGGAAATGGAAGATAAGGTTTGGTTAGTAAGCTGTTTTCGTAGACTCCTTCTTGGTGCCACCTAGTCTGATGATGACATCTAGTCTCTAACGATAAGGTTGCTCCCTGCTTCCTGGTGTGGGAAGTGAGGGAGATGGAGACACCTTTACAAGGGGGACTTCTGTTCTGCCTTCAGGCTTGCGGGGGAAGGCAGTGAGCTCCTCCTGTGTCTGCTTTTTCTTCAGCATGTTCAGCTCAGAACAATCCTTATGTCAGAGTGGCATATTTTGGTGCAGTATACTCTGAACCCCTTCACCTCCATGTTGGGGAGTGGTAGGAAGTAGAGAGGGGTCACCAGGAACTGGAGAATCTGTCAAAGCAATCTGTCAGTCTTCAGCTCCAGCTACCCCTTGTGCGGCACAAAAACATAATTCTTTCAGGTTTCCAAGGGAAGCCAAAAATCAATAATTCTATATACCATCTCCCAATTTTAAATGTTATTCACAAATTCTTTTTTTTAACACTGTGTAGCCAAACCAGATATCTGGCCCATGGGATATTATTTTCAACCTTATATTTAAACTAATGTGAATTTTCTGATATAACTATAGTGGAGGAAAATATGTTTTCTTTCTCTATGAGACCAATAGAGTCTTCCAATAGCAGAAGACTCGTAGAATCCTGACAGCTTCTCCTTCTCCATCTTGGTGCTCCCTGTCCTCCATCACATTTTGTTTAATTTCTTTCTCTGTGCCTCGGTCTCCTCATTTATAACATCAGCATAATAATCCCATGTGCATCATAGGGATGCTGTGAGTAATAAATGAGAGAATGTATATGAAATGTTAGCTCACTGGCATTCAACCACCATTATCATTGGTTCATTTTGTAACTAGCTAGACTATGACCTGGGAATCAAGTACACTGCCCTTCCTTCCTTAACAAATGCTGTCACATTGCTTAATTCACCTCAGTCCAATTCAACGCAATAATATTTCATGCCTACCGTGGACTTAAAAAATATGGCACAGGTTTTTGAAAGCCAGCACTCTTGGGTGTTGGAAAATGGGAAATAATAACAAAGTCAACTGAATTCATGCAAAATATTTCAATTTTACCCTTACAGTCAGCTTCTAAAAGAAACCTGGGAAGTTCAGCTTCTCCAGCCATCTATTTCTTTCCAGAATATAATCTTTGATGCTAAACTCCTATGGAGTGGGAAGCATGAGATAGAGAGAAATTTCTGAAATGAGGTTAAATCTGGATTTCAGTTTAGGTACATGCTTGGGAATGTGAAAGATTCCTTCTGTATTTGCTTTCACATCTCATTTATAAAATGAACAAGTTAGCCTGAACAAACTCAGCTTTATTTTTCTGAGTCTTCATTTTCTCTTTCTATCTTCTTCCACCTAACAGGTTTTGTATCAATACTAGGTAATCCAAATATCTATTGTTGATAATAGTTCTTATCCTGAGAGAGTTTGTATCTCACTTAGAAAGATAATATTATATACCTGAATCAGATAACAATGAAATTAAAAGACGCTTGCTCCTTGGAAGAAAAGCTATTACCAACCTAGGCAGCATATTAAAAAGCAGAGACATTACTTTGCCAACAAAGGTCCATCTAGTCAAACCTATGGTTCTTCCAGTAATTATGTATGGATATGAGAGTTGGACCATAAAGAAAGCTGAGTGCCAAAGAATTGATGCTTTTGAACTGTGGTGTTGGAGAAGACTCTTGAGAGTCCCTTGGACTGCAAGCAGATCAAACCAGTCAATCCTAAAGGAAATCAGTCCTGAATATTCATTGGAAGGACTGATACTGAAACTGAATCTCCAATACTTTGGCCACCTGACGCAAAGAACTGACTCACTGGAAAAGACCATGATGCTGGGAAAGATTGAAGGCAGGAGGATGAGATGGTTGGATGACATCACCAACTCGATGGACATGAGTTTGAGCATGCTCCTGGAGTTGGTGATGGACAGGGAAGCCTGGCGTGTTGCAGTCCATGGGATCACAGAGAGTCAGACACGACTGAGCAACTGAACTGAATTGAACTGAAACAGATAACAGTACATGATAGTATGATTAAATAAGAATATGTGGAACAAAGAAATGCTTTAGGAGAAAAGGAATCATAAATTAGACCAGTAATAAAGGAATAATAAGGGAAAGACTGAAGAATGGGTGGGTTTCTGATGATCAAGAGAGAAAGGGGGAAGAGAGAGGGGATTCCAAGAGGAAATAATAGCAAGAGCAAAGGCTAAAAGGTGAAAAGAGTATTTCTAAATGTCCAGGAAGCCTCTGGACATTTTTGATTTTGGACATCTGATTTTTCTCTACAGATCGATATTTAAAATCAGAGGAATGACACAAAAAATCAAAGAGGCATACTTTCTACAAGCCCCGGAATAATATTTCCTATCACCACCAGGAAGACTCTAGAAAATTACATTATTTAATTGACACACTCAGCTTTTCCCTGTCCCTTTAGAAAGTGAGACATGGGGCTCGAGAACTCTGGGAAGATTAAAAAAATTCACATCAGACTTCCCTGGTGGTGCAGTGGATGAGATGCAGGGACACTGGTTTGATCCCGGGTCCAGGAAGATCCTACATGCTGCGGAGCAACTAAGCCTGCCACAACTACTGAGCCCATGCACTAGTGTCTGTGAGCTTCAACTACTGAAGCCAGAATGCACGCCTAGAGCCTGTGCTCCCCAAGAAGAGAGGGCACCCCAGTGAGAAGCCCTCACACTGCAAGGAAGTATAAGCCCCATTCACCACAACTAGAGAAAGTCTGTGCAAAAGCAATGAAGACCTAGGGTAGCCAAAAATAAATAATACATATAAATTTAAAAGTTCATATCAGGAAACAGGAACCTCCTAACAGATGCTGAGGCAACACGGATGGGAGATATGTGAACAAACATACACCTCTTTTATGCTGGCCCCTCCCCCAAATCTACCATGTGACTTACTGAGTAAATAATTACAACAGAAATAAAGTTTAATAAAAGAAATTCAGCACCACTGCCAGCCCCAAGTTCTGGAGTCATCCGTATGCTGTCTGTACTTCATCTTTCTGGGAGGACTCTTGGTGCTGGGTAGAGGGGAAGGGGGGACTCAGAGACATTTCTCTAGCACAGAGGAAACAAAAGACTGTGAGCCCTACTTGCCATGCAGAAGATGTCCACACACATGTCCTCTGTGCAGACAGAGGAAAAGGAGATGGAGTCCAAGGAAGTCCTTGGGCTTCCCATGGACCAGACCCATGAAACAGGCTCTTTGAAAATGTAATTTTATTGATTTCCATTCAGCCAGTAAAGGAAGCTTGTGATGATAAGGGAATTGAGAACAGATCAAACAACGCTGGTTCCTAAAACTTGTAGCTTTTGAAACTTGAGCTGACAGAGGTGCAGAATTTCTTCCATTAGTCTCCATTTCCATGGCAGTTACTTGCCCATAAAGCCACTTGGTAGATCTCAGGAGGTCCTGGCATGAGAAAGGTCTCTCTCTTCTCAAGATGAGTCCCTTGGACCTACTGCCTTACCATTAGACTGCCACCTTTAATTCTCTCCTGTAGAGAAATTCTGCCCCTTTTGATATTCTTTAGAAGAGGTTCAACAGGGGGAATCAAAGGAGAACCCACAGTTGGAGAGGTACAATGTATAAATGCTTCCTTTTTGCCGTGGCCAAGGAGAACACTGATACATCTTTCAGCACCATATGTAGGTAGATACTGGCTAAACAGCAGCTAGAAGTTCCCAGAAGAAGAAACAATGGCCCCCAACTCTTCCCCCCCAACCCCCACAAGAATTGTTTGTTTGGCCGTTAATGTGGAACAGATAGAAGAGAAGGAAAATATTGGGCTTTTAAAATCACTCTCAGCCTGAAAAGAACAGGAAATCCCCCCCCCGCCCCCCCCAATCTTAGAGACAAAGCACAAGAGGAAAAAAAGGCTGGATTCTCTTCAGGATCTAGCCCCAAGCTGTGTGACCTTGAGGGAGTCACTTAACCTTGGTAACTTCAATTGCCTTATCTGTAACACAGGTGATGCTCTAGACTGAGCGATGGTTAATAGCAAAGTGAAACGGGGATGTAAAGGGAAAAGTGATTGACCCTCAGGAAAGTGCTGCCCAGATGAGAGATGAGTGAGCACGAAGACCACCTGACATAGCCCCAGCAGGAAAGGGAGAGAGCCATCAGCTCTTCCAGCCCTGCATCCCTCAGGTTGTCCACATGGAGGGTCATCCAGGGGGTGCCATTAACAATCATGCCAGCAACAGACATATAGTGGCACTGCTCCCAGAAAACTGAGATAATGGAGCTTCTTAGCTGTCTACCACTATGAACTGGGAGGACTTGAGTCAGGGAGGTACCCTGTGCCCTGGAGGAGAGTCCAACCAAAGTTAGGGTTTGGACCAGAGCTGAGCCAAGAGTATATCTGCAAGCTGAGGCCTTATCTTGTATGTAGACATCTGGAAGGATGAGCAGCTCCTTCCTGCTCCAGCCTCGTTCCTGAGCTCATCATTCTAGCAGAAGTTAGAAAACCCTGAAGCAGAGGTACTCTCTTTCTCACTTTTTTGCTCATCATCTCTTTTCCTGGGAGACAGAGCCCTGTGCTTCTGAGTCTCCTCTCTCAACCAAATCTCCATACTGATGATGGATATTGCATGGCCCAAGACTGTGAGGGTCTACAGCGGAAGCATTTGTAAAGAGTCTCTGCCTTCAAGTGGCAAACAATGGGGGCCAGGAATTAGAAAGGTTGGAGTTGAGGGCACTTGTGGACATCAGTGGCCAGGGAATTTGAAATAGCTGTGTACTGTACATTCACACACAACAGCACGTGGTGTGCGCCTAGGGGCTCTCACATAGATGTCAGAGGACAGAGCAGTTCATGGGCACCGAAGGAGTTGTTGGGTGCCCTGGAGAAGGCAAGACTGCCACAGAATCTTGCATGAGTGAGGCCTGGGGAGGTGCAGAAGGCAGGTGCACAGGGCACCCCAGCAGAGCAAAGGCCTGGGAGGCCAGCTGCAGTTCTGGGGCTTGCACACTGGTCAGCGTGAAGGAAGTAAAGGTCATTTCCCTCTTCTCCTAATCAGTATCTGCCTTGTTTATTCAAACATATCTCCCTTTTGTGTACTGTAATAAATTGAGGGGAAAAAAAGAAAAATATTTCCCTAGATAATTCTCCCTATTGTCATACTGACTGATTTTCTATTTTTGTTTTGCTTTTTTTTTTTTTTAAGAGAAGAGAAGGCTTATTGTATAGTCACCTATTAGTAGATTACGTTTACTCCTGGTCTGGGAGAACAGTAAGGGATTTTATGTCCACCCTGGCATGGGGAATCTGAGGGAGGGTGTGTGTTCCCTTCGTTTTCCCTGGGTGGAATGCATGGTTACTGAGTCCAGTTTGCCTCCAAGTGGGTTATGTGGTTCTGGATTTCAGTTTTTAAATCTGAAAAATAGAAGAGTCTAAAAAGGCTTTCATGTCATTCCTGGTATTCAGGGTCTGTGATTCCATCATTCCATTCATTCATTCGTCATTCTTTCACCATTCAACAGATATCTTCTAAGCACATACTGCATGCCCAGCTTTGGAATTACAAGCATGAACAAGTCATAGTTCATTCCCACACTCTAGAAAAGATAGCCGATAAAAAATACAGCTGCAGATGCTGGGGGGTGGGGGGTGGGAAATAAAAACTGCTCTGGGAAGCAAAGCAAAGATGTCGCAGTCACAGTTTATCAGAGGCTCAGCAGCCAGGGGTCAGTGCATGGCCATAGAGTGACCAAAGCGTGACAAGGACTCTGAACAAGCATGTCTGCAGAAGATGAAGCCTCAGCAGGTTTCAAGGTCAGAATCCACAGCTAAGGGTGTGGAGTAAGATACCAAGGATGTAAATATAAGATACCAAGAACCAGACACTAGACCTTGAAAACGACATGAAATTTTAGTTACCATTTCCTGGGGTATGATACGGGAGAAGGCAGTTGGCAGAGGCCCAGCCATTGGAACTCAGGCATACAAGGGCAGCTCTGTATGGAGGAATAACTTGGTACCACCTCCAGGCAGTTGGATTAGAGCAGCTTCAAACCCTCCCACCTCAGCTGGACCTGATCTTAGAGCCTGAGAGTAGGATTCAGTCTACACATGGAGGACAAATACCTCCACCAGGGATGGTAAAGAGGTATAGAAACTGAGGGGTAGCAGCTAAGAAGAGAGATATAAAACCAAATGTGAGAATACTATGACAATAATAATAATAACCTCTGAGCTAAAGTGATTGAGTACTTATAATGGGCTGAGAACTTGCTAATGAATTTACATGAATTATCTCTTGTAAATCTTACTCCAACTCTATAGATAGATATGATTATCCCCATTTTGCAAGTGAGGGAACAGAGCCTTCAAGAGGTTGGATAGTGTGTCCTGACCCAATCAGGCTCACCTATGCTAGACTGCAGTAACAAAATCTCCCAAGTCTCAGTAATTTAGAAGAACAGGAGTTTATTTCTCATTCATGTGGAAGGCAGATCAGGGGGATCTCTGCTTTTCCTGGTCATTTAGATTCCCAAGCTAAATCTGTATTGACATATTCTTCCTCAATTATTATACAGCAGGAAAAATGGTGAATTTTGCACTAGGTTTTAACCACCCCTCTCCCAAGCTTCCACTCAAACTCACGGCTAAAGTGAGGCACATGGCTATACTTGATTCCAAAGAGGGTGTGTGTGTACTAAGTCCATTTGATCGTGTCCAACTCTTTGCAACCTTGTGGACTGTAGCCTGCCTGTCTCCTCTGACCATGGGATTCTCCAGGCAAGAATACTGGAGTGGGTTGCCATGCCCTCCTCCAGGGGATCTTCCCGACCCTGGGATTGAACTCACGTCTTACGTCTCCTGCATTGGCAGATGGGTTCTTTACTTTACAATATTGTATTGGTTTTGCCATACATCAACATGAATCCGCCACGGATGTACACGTGTTCCCAATCCTGAACCCCCCTCCCACCTCCCTCCTCATACCATCCCTCTGGGTCATCCCAGTGCACCAGCCCCAAGCTTCCTGCATCCTGCATCAAACCTGGACTGGCGATTCGTTTCTTATATGATATTATACATGTTTCGATGCCATTCTCCCAAATCATTCCCCCCCTCCCTCTCCCACAGAGTCCAAAAGACTGTTCTATACATCTGTGTCTCTTTTGCTGTCTCGCATACAGGGTTATCATAACCATCTTTCTAAATTCCATATATATGCATTAGTATACTGTATTGGTCTTTTTCTTTCTGGCTTACTTCACTCTGTATAATCGGCTCCAGTTTCATCCACCTCATTAGAACTGATTCAAATGTATTCTTTTTAATGGCTGAGTAATACCCCATTGTGTATATGTACTGCAGCTTTCTTATCCATTCATCTGCTGATGGACATCTAGGTTGCTTCCATGTCCTGGCTATTGTAGACAGTGCTGCAATGAACATTGGGGTACACGTGTCTCTTTCCCTTCTGGTTTCCTCAGTGTGTATGCCCAGCAGTGGGATTGCTGGGTCAGGTTCTTTAGCACTAGCGAAACCTGGGAAGCCCCCAAAGGAGGAAGAGAAATGCAATTCCACACTGTGCCCAGTTAGAGAATGGGGATATTTATCAACAGCCCAATTGGGCCACCCAGTATGTGGGGAAACCAAGTTGCCTGTGCCTGTGATCTGTACTCACTTTATTCCTGAGAAAGTCACCCAGCTGGGGACTGTTGCCCCCTTCATGTCCTATCCCACATTATCCTTGCAGAGTTCCTTGCCTTCTCTTTCCAGTGCCTGAGTTAGGAGACAGACACTGAGTGATTGATGGCTCCCAGCAATAGTCAGGAGAGATTATCTAACAGCATGTGCTGAAGGAGTCATGGCTGGGAGCCTGCTCATAATAGCAATTGAAGCACTAGTTTCTGCAGGACTTGGATTGCCAGGGTCTCAAGGGTTTATTAATCCCACAGCAGTCCTGGGAGGGGTTCACTGCTGCTGTTATTTATACCTTTTGCGGTGCTCATCCAGCAAGGGGAGTCAGCTGGGATTATGTTCCAGGGACACAGAGCTCTGGCTGCCTTCCAAACCAGGGCTACGGAGGGTGCTTCCTTCTCAGCCAGAAGGTTCCTAGGCTGCATTCACAAAGAAGAATGAATGGAAGCTGTTCAGTCAGAGAGGTGCAGACAGAGCATCACGACAGAGAGGAGATAGCCGGGAAGAGGTGAAGTCTTGGCACTTGGCTAAACCCCTCAGTTCTAAACTGAAGGGCCACTTCCTCTGTGTCCTCCCTAGTCCAGAGTGACTGACTGCACCTTCCTGGAAGCCCCTGTCTTCTTGCAGTCTGTCCCTGCACCCCTTATTAATTACCTGCTTTTATTGTTTCTTTTTCCTTATGACGTGTTCTGTCTGCTGTAATTAAAGTGAGTTCCTCAGAGCACACACTATAACAAAGATTAGAATGCTTTGTGGGGTTCTCAGAGCACCAAGCACATGCCAAGGATTCAGTCAGTGTTTGCAGCCCCTGGCTCCTGCCTACCCATCCAAGTTCCCCTTCTACCATGCTGTCATCCCAAGCTTTTGCTTTGCACTCCTGCCAGTTGGAATGAATGGCTCATCTTGCCACTGCACTCCTCCTTGCCTGAGCACACGATTTCTTCACCCTTTCTTGATGCCAACTATCCATCCCAATGAGGAGGATTCCTCCCTTCTTTGTGCCAACACTGCCTCTTGCACATATTTCCATTACAGAAATAATTATATTTCAATTATGTGTTTCCCTGTCTATCTTTCCCACTAGGCTGAGAACTCCTTGAAAATACATACAGATCTTTTTTTTTTTTTTTTGTATTCTTTGCTTTTACAAAGCCTGGACAGGAAGAATTACCAGGAGGCACTTGCCTGGGGCACAAAATTTAAGAGGATATCAAACAAATGCAATAATCAAAATAGATACTATTTAATGTAATGTTTTTAAAAATCAAAATTAATGCAGAAGAATCCAAGATAAACAAAACATCAAAATGTTAAATAAAAATGAGTTCTGTAACAGTACCACACTGTTTACTGGAGCCTGAGGCAGAAGGGAAATTTTTTAAAAAATATTTATTTTGTTTTTATTTAAAATTTTGATATTTTGTTCATCTGATTTTTAGCACTAATTTTTTGCATCAATTTTACATTAATGTTTATTCTTAGAAATATTGTCTAGAACTGATAGGTGCTCTATAACTATGTACTGAATGAGGGAGTCAGTAAGTGATTGATTATGTGAGTGAATGGCTGGAAAGACTTTACGACTGAACCTCCAACTATCCAACATTTTGTTTTTTTGTTTTTTAATTTTTATTGAAGTATAGTTCATTTACAATGCTATGTTAGTTTCAAAGTGAAAGTGCAAGTCCCTCAGTCGTGTCTGACTCTTTGCGACTCCACGGATAGTCCATGGAAATCTCCAGTTCGGAGTTCTGGAGTGGGTATCCTTTCCCTTCTTCAGGGGATCTTCCAAACCAAGGGCTTGAATCCAGGTCTCCCACATTGCAGGCAGATTCTTTACCACTTGAGCCACCAGGGAAGCCCAAGAATACTGGAGTGGGTAGCCCATCCATTCTCCAGTGGATCTTTCCCACCCAGGAATTGAACCAGGGTCTCCTGCATTGCAGATAGATCCTTTACCAGCTGAACTACCAAGGAGGCCCGTTAGTTTCAGGTGTACAGCAAAGTGAATCAGTTATACATATACATATACCCACTCTTTTTTAGAATATTTTCCCATATAAGTCAAGGCAGAGCACTGAGTAGAGCTCCTTGTGTTATACAGTAGGTCCTTTTAGTTATCTGCTTTATATACAGTACTGTGTATGTGTCAATCCCAATCTCCCAGTTTATTAGTATTTGCTTTTAGAATTACCCCTGTGTCCTCCCCAATTCCCTTTTCATTCTATCACTTGCCTTTTGGTGTAAGTTCTCTAAATCCTTTTCCAAATTTAGAGAAAGGAAAGAAAAGAAATACAACATCCAAATTTAAGTCAGTTATATGTGCTTTACTCCGTTAGTTGAAGCACCCTTGTGATGGGACCAAGATTGGAGATCGCATCTGCATGGGCCAGGGGCTCGCTTGGGTGCAGTGACGGTGCCGCCTTCCCCCACCCCAGTCCAATCTGGTCGCTATGCAAATAGAAGGCCTTGGTTTCTGGGGCACTGAGTAAGAAGCCAGCTACTTGACTAAATCCATCTCCACCACCAGCCACACAGAATGGGCAGCCCTAGGGAAAAGATTGACTTTTTAGTTGAAATGAGTTCTTGAGTCTTTTATGCATCATTGTTGTTATAGACAAATGCCAAAGAATGGGTCAGACAGCCTGGTCTGGAGACATTCTCATCCGCAGTTAAAGGCATTAGTGTAGGCAAGTGGAACAGACCCCAGGTCCAAGAATGAAGAGCTTAAGTTTGGGTCCAGCTCTGCTCTCATTTTCTCAGGGTATGACCCTGACCAAGTCACAGTCACTCTGAGCTTCAGTTTATTCGTGTGTAAAAAGAGAGGATTGATATGGCTTTCAACCCCTGTACTATGGAGGCCTGGGGTTTCCCTGATGGCTCAGATGGTAACGAATCTGCTTGCAATGTGGGAGACCTGGGTTCTCTCCCGGCATCAGGAAGATCCCCTGGAAAAGGGAATGGCAACCCAGTCCAGTATTTTTGAATGGAGAATTCCATGGACAGAAGCTACGGTCCATGGGTTTGCAAAGAGTCGGACACAACTGAGCGACTAACACACTCACGCTGTGCAGCCCCAGGGCTGTGAGCAGGTTTCTTGGCAGCCACTGAGGGAGACTGAGACAGCCACCCCACTTCACGCAGAGAGCTCCACCTTTGTCATTTATTAGAGTCCCATGTAGAATTTTTTTTTTTAAAGAAGGTGAGGGGTTCCAATATCTTAAAAAATGATATAAGGACTCCCCTGGTGGTCCAGTGGTTAAGGAGCCTATTATACAGAGTGAAGTAAGCCAGAAGGAAAAACATCAATACAGTATACTAATGCATATATATGGAATTTAGAAAGATGGTAACAATAACCTGGTGTACGAGACAGCAAAAGAGACACTGATGTATAGAACAGTCTTATGGACTCTGTGGGAGAGGGAGAGGGTGGGAAGATTTGGGAGAGTGACATTGAAACATGTAGAATATCATGTAAGAAACGAGTTGCCAGTCCAGGTTTGATGCAGGATGCAGGATGCTTGGGGCTGGTGCACTGGAACGACCCAGAGGGATGGTGTGGGGAGGGAGGAGGGAGGAGGGTTCAGGATGGGGAACACATGTATGCCTGTGGCGGATTCATTTTGATATTTGGCAAAACTAATACAATTATGTAAAGTTTAAAAATAAAATTTAAAAAAAAATTGGAGTATAGATAAGAATAAAATGCAACTAGACAAAATAAAATAAAATAAAATAAAATAAAAAATTGGAGATATAAGAATCCACCTTCCAATGCAGGGGACACAGGTTCCATTCCTGGTTGGTGAACTAAAATCTCACACGCCTTGCGGCAACTAAGCCTACACACCACAACTACTGAGCCCGAGTGCCTCAACGATGATCCTTCATGCTCTTGTGCCTGCATGCCACAACTATTCCTGATGCAGCCAAAAATCAATAAATAATGTTAAAAATGATGCAAAGCCTTGGACTGGATGATTCCACCAGCTGTACCATGTAATTCTCTCCCCACAACTTTCAGGAGTACTGAGTCTGCTTCAGCTGTGTCTGAGAACACTTAAGCCCATGGAATAGGAAGACTCAAGTGTTGCACAAAACATGGTGTCTTGATATTTTCACCCTTTCACTTTACAAACTTCTTTGTCCTACGAAATCACTCAAAATTCATTATAGCTATTGCCACAAAGTGTTGATAGAGGCCATTAAGAAGCAGACCGCTTATTCAACACTTGAATCCCCTTCTCTCCATCCCCATTAAGCGGTCATGCAATGTCTTGAATTCCCACAGTGACTGTGAACTCACTGTGTGTGGTCATATCTGACTTGAACCCCTGATTCATAGAGCTTCATCTCTTGGGGCCATGCAAGACAGGCACAATCCCTCTTCACAGAAAAACCCTTCAGATAATAGAAGAGACTGACTGTTGGCTCCTCACTGTCTTTAATTAGTCAGGCTAATCATTGCACCATTGAACTTCTTTCTTTATGATATAGGTTTAATTCCTTTCCCCAGGCCAGTGGTCCTCCCATTTGTGTTTCTGCTCTTAGAGGAGATGCACCAGGATGGACTGCAACATCCCACTCTGCTAATCAGAGTAAGGAGAGTTAACAGTTTTCTTTTTTCAGTCCAGTGCTTTTCAACCCTCTTGTACAATAGAATCAACATGGGCAGCTTTTGAAAAAACATTGCTTTCCAGGCTTCATCCCTGCACAATTAAATCAGAAACTCTGGGGTTGGGCTCTTGGCTCAGTTCAGTTCAGTCACTCAGTTGTGTCTGACTCTTTGCGACTCCATGGACTGCAGCACACCAGGCTTCCCTGTCCATCACCAACTCCTGGAGCTTACTCAAACTCATGTCCATCGAGTTGGTGAAGCCATTCAAACGTCTCCTTCTCTGTCATCCCCTTCTCTTCCTGCCTTCTATCTTTCCCAGCATCAGGGTCTTTTCCAATGAATCAGTTCTTTGCATCAGGTGGCCAAAGTATTGGAGTTTCAGCTTCAGTATCAGTCCTTCCAATGAATATTCAGGACTAAAGATTTCCTTTAGGATTGACAAGTTGGATCTCCTTGCAGTCCAAGGGACTCTCAAGAGTATTCTCCAACACCACATTTCAAAAGTATCATTTTTTTCATCGTTCAACTTTCTTTATGGTCCAATTCTCACATCCATACATGACCACTGGAAAAACCATAGCTTTGACTAGATGGATCTTTGTTGACAAAGTAATGTCTCTGCTTTTCAATATGCTGTCTAGGTTGGTCATAGCTTTTCTTTCAAGGAGCAAGTATCTTTTAATTTCATGGCTGAAATCACCATCTGCAGTGATTTTGGAGCCAAAAAAATAAAGTCTCTCACTATTTCCATTGTTTCCCATCTATTTGCCATGAAGTGATGCGACTGGATGTCATGATCTTAGTTTTCTGAATGTTGAGTTTTAAGCCAACTTTTTCACTCTCTTCTTTTTTTTTATTTTTAATTTTTATTGGAATATAGTTGCTGTACAATGTTCTGTTAGTCTCTACGGTACAGCAAAATGAATTGGCTGTACGTATACATGTATCTCCTCCCTTTCACTCTCCTCTTTCACTTTTAAGACGTTCTTTAGTTCTTCTTCTCTTTCTGCCATAAGGATGGTATTATCTGCATATCTGAGGTTATTGATATTTCTCCCGGCAATCTTGATTCCAGCTTGTGTTTCATGCAGCCTGGCATTTCACATGATGTACTCTGCTTGTAAGCTAAATAAGCAAGGTGACAATATATAGCCTTGACATTCTCCTTTCCCGGTTTGGAACCAGTCTGTGGCTCCATGTCCAGTTCTAACTGTTGCTTCTTGACCTGCATACAGATTTCTCAGGAGGCAGGTAAGGTGGTGGTATCCCCATCTCTTTAATAATTTTCCACTGTTTGTTGTGATGCATGCAGTTAAAGGCTTTGGTATAGTCAATAAAGCAGAAATAGATGTTTTTCTGGAACTCTCTTGCTTTTTTGATGATCCAATGAATGATGGCAATTTGATCTCTGGCTCCTCTGCTCTTGACTCAGACATTTTTTTTTTTAATGTCCAAATAGGGACTTCCCTGGTGGCCCAGTGTTTAAAGAATCTGCCTTGCAATTCAGAGGATACAGGTTCAATCCGTGATCAGGGAACTAACATCCCTGCTTGTGTCTCAGAGTAAATAAGCAGGTGAACCACAATTAGAGAGTTAATGTGCTGCTACAAAGATCTTGTGTGCTGCAACTAAGACCGTATGCAGCCAAATTAGTTCATTTAAAAGGCTATAGCTTGTAGAATAATAATACGTAATGCAAGTACTGAAACATTATAAAAGAATGTTCAAGTAATTCTTTTGTGTGTCTAGAATTAAGAACCACTGCTTTTGACACTCAGTATGGATAGCCTTGATGTTTGCGCTGATTGGTAAGTGTTCTATTGGAAGGCACTGTACATATCATTGGGAACTGAATTTGAGGGAAGAGGTAGAAAGAACTAATGTTTGAGGATCTTTCATACACGTGCTTCCCTGGTGGCTCAGATGGTAAAGAATCCGCCTGTGATGTTCGAGACTTGGGTTTGAACCCTGGGTTGGGAAGATTCCCTGGAGGAGGGCATGGAAACCCACTCCAGTATTCTTTCTTGGAGAATCCCCATGGACAGAGGAGCCCGGTGGGCTATAGTCTTCGGGGGTCACAGAAAGTTGGACATGACTGAGTGACTAAGCACAGAGCACACACTCAAATACTGAGATAGACCTTTAAGTACATTATTCCTTAATCTTCATCTGCGAGTCAGGTGTTTTTGCCCCAGTTTTACAAAGTAGAAAACTGAGGATCAGTAAGACTTACCAATTCACTCAAAGTCACTCAGCTAGACAGTGGCCAAACTGAGACTCCAACCCAGATCTGTTTGAGCCCACCTTCCTTTTATCATGTCACTTTGCTTTCCTTCATTCAATTAATTTAACAATTCTTTATGAAGAATCAGGACCTACCATAGACTAGACCTGTTCTAGGCCAGCAACTGTTGTAAGCTGGAGTTTTTGTGGTAATCTGCCAAGCTGTGCTAGGACACAGAACATTTTCTCTCCTTATTCAATGATTTGTTTATGGGTATGTTTTCTTGAAGGAAAAATCATGTCGGTGTAATGTAGGCTTTGTAGAGAAATAAGTCTTTGGTATTTGGTTGTAAAATAAATGTCAGAATAAAATGTTTGAGAAAATAAAGAGCTGTATATGAAATCACTACCTACAGAGCAATAGAATACTGATGGACCGTTGCTGACATTTCGTTATTTAAGGTAACTTTGGTACCCAAGGAAGGTGCTGCTGTACCCCAGAGGCTGCTGTTCCCTGGGGTAGGACTGTCTGCCAGGAGTGACCCAAGAGCTGCTTCACATTGTTTTAGTCACAAAGTTTATCCCAGACTTTAAAGACCATGGAATTCAGTTGAGTGACAGACTAGTGACCAGAGGCTCTGTAACTCTTTTCACCAAAATTTCTGAAACATACTCTAATGAAGATGTTGGTTACTTTTTTCACTTTAGATTGACTCTGTAGGGACATTTGTGGGGGCTATTTATAGGCTGAAGGGACTTGCCTGGGAAGAATGAAGAACATGTTCCAGACAGAAGGAGATAGAAGAAATGAAAGTGAAATGGAGAACAGAGAAGTAATAAGACAGAGGTGTGTATGGAGCCCCAACAACTCGAGAGGGGATCCCCCAACCCCCAGCCCCCAGCCATAAACGCCCTCTTGCCCAATAGACGTCTCTTTCCCAGGGTGAAATCAACCTGTCCTTCAGATGCTAGCCAAGAAAGCCCCTTGTCTCTGCCTACCTAAGACTGACTGGGTCCCTATCCCTCCCTTGTCTTCCCAGTTTTGTCCTTACTCTTCCTGGGACACACAGTGGTCTCCTCTTTCAGATCTAATATGTTAAGAGGTTCAGTGAAGAATAACTTCTTACTTTTGACCTCCAGTCATGTTACAGGTATACCCAGGCTTTTACACATGTGTGCATGCTAAGTTGCTTCAGTAGTGTCTGACTCTTTGTGACCCCGTGGACTGTAGCCTATCAGACTCTTCTGTCCATGAAATTCTCCAGGCAAGAATACTAGAATGGGTAGCCTTCCCCTCCTCCAGGAGACCTTCCGGACCCAGGGATAGAACCCGGGTCTCCTGCATTGCAGGCAGATTCTTTACCACCTGAGCCACCAGGGAAGCATTAACCCACCTCAGCACTTACAGCATCAAGGCTTTCAGAAGCCTGAACAGCCTAGCCTGATCAGCCATTTGTGGCAAAACTATTCTTTGTGTGCCTTGATATTGACTGTGTTAGAATACACTATTCTAGATTGCTTCATAAGTAACAGGAAAGGAGGGAGGAAGGGAGGGAGGGAGAAAGAAGGAAGGAAGAGAGGGAGGGAGGGGATACAGGCAACCCAAGATACTCAAGAACCATCTTTAACAGATCATTTTGCAAGTAGTTTCTCTATAGGTAAGAGGTTATAATACAGGACATTTATGGTCTCGCGTGTCTTTTGAGCCAGACTGACCTGGTGGGAAGGACATGCACTTTGGAATCAGAAAGATATAAGTTTGAATCCCAGCTCTGGACACAACCTATAAGATCTTGCTCAAGTTCTTTAATTTCTCTCCACTTCAGCTTTCTCATTCATAAAGTGGGAATAATAACAGTTTTGTTTCTATGGTATTATGAGAACTAATGAAGCAATATCTTTGCAATATTCTTGGCCTTCAGTAGACATGCAATGTTTTTCCTAAGATTTTAAAAAATGTGGTTTCAGAACCATTTGAGAAACAACTTTTGCGGCAATGATAGTTCACATGGCTTAGTGCTTAGGTTTAAGTCAGTGAATTCAAATCCTGGTTCTATATTTAGTAGTTATATGACCTCAGGCAAATGACTTAACCCTCCCTCAGCTTCTGGGCTTCTGTTTTTTTAATCTGTAAAATGTGGATAACGGCACCTATCTCACCATTTTTTGTTCAGGGGATTACAGAGCAAAAAGTCCACAAAACATGCCTGCACATCATAAAAACTCATGTTTCTTTTTGCTCTTATCAATATTACCCAGTGGAAGGCGGCTGAAGGTAGCCAGGAAACTGATGACATGGGCAGATGCGCCCGGAGCCAGACTGGGACTGCAATTGTGCAAAGAAAGTGACATTGCTCAGGCATGTCTGACTGTTTGCAACCCCATGGACTGTAGCTTACCAGGCTCCTCCGTCCATGGGATTTTCCAGGCAAGAGTACTGGAGTGGGCTGCCATTTCCTTCTCCAGGGGATCTTCCTGATCCAGGGATTGAACCCAGTTTCCTGCATTGCAGACAGAAGCTTTTCCGTCTGAGCCACCAGGGAAGAAATACCAAAACATCTACAACTGGAGCCTTGGTCTGACACCAGGGCGGAAGATGAAGGAAGGTTCACTTGTAGTTAATATATATTCAACGGCACTAATTAGCACAGCCCCAAACCCTCAAATAAATTAAGCAAGTCTTTTAAAAATGAGGCTGTAGACTAGTAAGAATGCTGAGAATTTCCTTTTATTATTATTGTCCTAACTGTTATAAGGCTTTCACAGTGGCTCTTGGTAAAGAACCCATCTGCCAATGCAGGAAATGAGGGTTCAATCCCTGGATCAGGAGGATCCCCTGGAGAAGGAAACTGCAACCCATTCCAGTATTCCTGCCTAGGAAATCACATGGACAGAGGAGCCTGGGGGCTACAGTCCATGGAGTTGCAAAAGAGTAGGACATGACTTATCAACTAAACAGCAACAATTGTTCTAAGAGTGAAAATGTTGATATAGTCTTAGGTTGTCTGTGAACCAGACAACCCCAGGTCCCTGTGTCCAGATAAGATCAGTTCAGTTCAGTGGCTCAGTCATGTCCAACTCTTTGCGACCCCGTGGACTGCAGCACATCAGACTTCCCTGTCCATCATCAACTCCCTGAGCTTACTCAAGCTCATGTCCATTGAGTCAGTGATGCCATCCAGCCAACTCATCCTCTGTGGTGCCCTTCTCCTTCTGCCTTCAGTCTTTCCCAGCATCAGGGTCTTTTCCAATGAGTCAGCTCTTCCCATCAGATGGCCAAAGTATTGGAGTTTCAGCTTTAACATCAGTCCTTCCAATGAACACCCAGGATTGATCCCCATTAGGATGGACTGGTTGGATCTCCTTGCAGTCCAAGGGACTCTCAAGAGTCTTCTCCAACACCACAGTTCAGAAGCATCAATTCTTCCGTACTCAGCTTTCTTTGTAGTCTAGCTCTCATATCCATACATGACCACTGGAAAAACCATAGCCTTGACTAGACAGACCTTTGTTGGCAAAGTAACATCTCTGCTTTTTAATATGCTGTCTAGGTTGGTCATAACTTTTCTTCCAAGGAGTAAGTAGCTTTTAATTTCATGGCTGCAGTCACCATCTGCAGTGATTTTGGAGCCCCCCAAAATAAAGTAACTCACTGTTTCTATTGTTCCTGCATCTATTCGCCATGAAGTAATAGGACCAGATGCCATGATCTTAGTTTTCTGAATGTTGACTTTTAAGCCAATTTTTTCACTCTCCTCTTTCACTTTCATCAAGAGGCTCTTTAGTTCCTCTTCGTTTTCTGCCATAAGGGTGGTGTCATCTGCATATCTGATGTTATTGATATTTCTCCTGGCAATCTTGATCCCAGCTTGTGTTTCATCCAACCCAGCATTTTTCATGATGTACTCTGCATCTAAGTTAAATAAGCAGGGTGATAATATACAGCCTTGACATACTCCTTTCCCAATTTGGAACCAGTCTCTTGTTCCATGTCCAATTCTAACTGTTGCTTCTTGACCTGCATACAGATTTCTCAAGAGGCAGGTTAGGTGATCTGATATTCCCATCTCTTGAAGATTTTTCCATTGTGATCCACACAGTCAAAGGCTTTGGCATAGTCAATAAAGCAGAAATAGATGTTTTTCTGGAACTCTCTCACTTTTTCCATGATCCAGTGGATGTTGGTAATTTGATCTCTGGTTCCTCTGGTTTTTCTAAATCCAGCTTGAACATCTGGAAGTTCACAGTTCACGTACTGTTGAAGCCTGGCTTGGAGAATTTTGAACATTACTTTGCTAGCGTGTGACCTGAGTGCAATTGTGCAGTAGTTTGAGCATTCTTTGGCATTGCCTTTCTTTGGGATTGGAATGAAAACTGACCTTTTCCAGTCCTGCGGCCACTGCTGAGTTTTCCAGATTTGCTGGCATATTGAGTGCAGCACTTTCACAGCATCATCTTTTAGGATTTGAAATAGCTCAACTGGAGTTCCTAAACCTCCACTAGCTTTGTTCCTAAAGATGCTTCCTAAGGTCCACTTGACTTCACATTTCAGGATGACTGGCTCTAGGTGATTGGTCACACAATAGTGATTATCTAGGCCATGAAAATCTTTTTTGGATAGTTCTTCTGTGTATTCTTCCCACCTCTTAATATCTTTTGCTTCTGTTAGGTCCTTACCACTTCTGTCCTTTATTGTGCCTATCTTTTCATGAAATGTTCCCTTGGTATCTCTAGTTTTCTTGAAGACATCTCTAGTCTTTCCCATTCTGTTGTTTTCCTCTATTTCTTTGCATTGATCACAGAGGAAGGCTTTCTTATCTCTCCTATTATTCTTTGGAACTCTGCATTCAAATGAGTATATCTTTCCTTTTCTCCTTTGCCTTTAACTTCTCTTCTTTTCACAGCTATTTGTAAGGCCTTTCCAGACAGCCATTTTGCTTTTTTGCATTTCTTTTCCACAGGGATGGTTTGATCCCTGTCTCCTGCACAATGTCATGAACTTCCATCCATAGTTCTTCAGGCACTCTATCAGATCTAATCCCTTGAATCTATTTGTCACTTCTACTGTATAATCATAAGGGATTTGATTTAGGTCATACCTGAATGGTCTGGTGATTTTCCCTAATTTCTTCAATTTCAGTCTGAATTTGGCAATAAGGAGTTCATGATCTGAGCCACAGTCAGCTCCTGGTCTTGTTTTTGCTGACTGTATAGAGCTTCTCCATCTTTGGCTGCAAAGAATATAATCAATCTGATTTTGATATTGACCATCTGGTGATGTCCATGTGTAGAATCTTCTCTTGTGTTGTTGCCTGTTACTCCAGGTATTTCTTGACTTCCTACTTTTGCATTCCAGTCCCCCATAATGAAAAGGACATGTTTTTTGGGTGTTAGTTCTAGGAAGTCTTATAGGTCTTCATAGAATGGTTAAACATCAGCTTCTTCTGCATTACTAGTCAGGGTATAGACTTGGATTACTGTGATATTTAATGGTTTGCCTTGGAAATGAACACAGATCATTCTGTTATTTTTGAGATTTTACCCAAGTACTGCATTTTGAACTCTTTGTTCATTATGATGGCTACTCCATTTCTTCTAAGGGATTCTTGCCCACAGTGGTAGATATAATGGTGATCTGAGTTAAATTCACCCATTCCAGTCCATTTTAGTTCGCTGATTCCTAAAATGTTGAATACTGGAGTAGGTTGCCCTTCTCTTCTGGAATAGGTTGCCATTCTCTTCTTCAGGGGATCTTCCCAACCCAGGGTGTGAACCTGGGTCTCCCGCATTGCAGGCAGATTCTTTGCCATCCGAACCATCAGAGACACCCTGTCAGATAAGACAGCAAGTATCTTTTGGGGTGTGAGGGTAAGATAGCAAGCATTTACTGTTGGAAAGGAAATGGCAATCCACTACAGCATTCTTGCCTGGGGAATCCCAAGGCCCGAGGAGCATGGTGGGCTACAGTCCACGTGGTCGCAAAGAGTCAGACACGATTAAGTAATGTGTGTGACTAAGCACACACACATTTACTATTGTAACTTTCTGGGTTTTTTGAGTCTGCTGTGTGGCAGACACTTTCCATACATCATGCATTCAAACTTTGCAAGCCATCTGTATTCATTTTCTAGGGCTGCTGTAACAAAGTACCAAAACCTGGATGGCTTACAGCAACAGTTCTGGAAGTCGGAAGTTCATAACCAGGGTGTCAGCAGGCCCACGTGCTCCCTAACATCTCTAGGGGAGAGTCTTCCTTGCCTCTTTTAGATTCTGGTTGTTGTTGTCGGAGATGTCCCTCCCCACTTTCTGGATCTGCAACAGGTCCTCACTATGGCAGCACAGGTACAGACCGAGGACACCCTGAAATGTTGTGGGAATGAGTGGGAAGGAATAGATGGGTAGAGGGCTTTTTTCCATCAGGGTTTGCTTGTTCCTCCTGATCAATGAACATTAGCTTCTATCTCTTCTGTGTGTTCTTAGCTGACCATCCTCCACCACCATCCAGTTCATACAATCTCCTTGTGTCCTGACCAACAAGGCTCCATTGGTCCCCTTCTCACCCTCCTCAGGGTGCCCTAGACTACTGGGTGTGGGCAGGGGTGGGGATTTTGTGTGGTCTTGGCATTAGGGGAGGCACTTACGGCCCAGGGTCTCTCCTCAACTTATCATTGTGCTCCTCTTGGAACATGTCTGTTATTGCTCTGGGCTGGCTCAGTGGGGGCCCCTCTTCAGCCAGCTTGGACCCCCACCTCCAGGCTCAGGACTTTCTCAGGTTTCTTTGTGGCTCAGCTCCTGCCTGGGCTCTCTTGCTCCTGCAGGCTCTAGCAGGTCCTGGCTTTTTGAAGCCACCTTCCGAGTCCCACTCAGGCATGTGGGATCTCCTCCTTGCCCTATGGGAGCCACCTGAGTCTCTCAGAGCAGGTGGTGGGTTGGGGAGGACCTCTCCATATCCAGACGTATCCTGCTATCCCTTCCATCTACACAATCCACCCCCATGATGGTGTGAGCCTCTGTGTCCAGTGGTTTAAGAAGCAAGCATTGAAGAAAGGGAGAATGCTTGTACAGCCCAAGAGTGGCTCTTGTCTAACACTCAGGAATGAGTTGTCCAAGGAGACACATGCTGACAAAGCAAGAGACTTTATTGGAAAGGGGTGCTGGTGGAGAGCAGCAGGGTAAGGAAACCCAGGAGAACTGCTCTGCCATGTGGCTCACAGTCTCATGTTTCATGGTAATAGGGTTTGTTTCTGGCTTGTCTCTGGCCAATCATTTGACTCAGGGTCCTTCCCAGTGGCACACACATCACTCAGTCAAGATGGATTCCAATGAGGATTCTGGGAGGTTGGTAGGACATATGGACTCGTGCTTGCTCTCCCCCTTTGACCTTTCCTGAATTTTTCCAGTTCGTGGTAGCCTGCTAGTTTCTCATTACTTACCAGGACCTCCTATTCTTAAGACAGTTCATGAAAGTGTCTGCTGTCTTGTCTGGCTAGCGAGGGTGGTGTTTCAGTTGGTGTTCAACGCTTCCCCTAACAGAAGCATGGTAAAGCCCTCTGCCTGCTATGTGGGGTTCCCTACTACCCTGTCTCCCAGAGTTTCAGCTTCAAGGTAAACCATGGAGCATAGCTCACTCCAGCTCATTCATGCTGGAACTTTTTATACTTTTCTTTTTCTTAAGTACCAATCCTTCCTGCCCACAGACTGAAAAAAGTTCTTCTCTCACCTCTCTGTGATGGGAAAACTGCCTCTACCACTTTACACATTCCCTCCTTCTCTGGACTGTGGCATAAATTCTTTTCACTTGACAATCAAAGCTAGACATTTGATATTAAAACAACAGTGTAAAACTGTCACAATGAGTTCCGACTCCTACAATAGCAAGCCTAGGCTTCCAAGAATGCAAGGCTAAACAATCCAAGTCCTGGTTCTCAGGTGGTTCCAGGGTGTCGAGGGGCAATTGGCTTCAGCCTCATGGTCTAGTTTAAAAGGTAAAAGAGTTGTAACATAGAAAGGAATGACCTATCAAGGAAAATCCACTAGCTGACATTTTAGAACACTGCCCTACTTTTGTTTTAGCGTCGAGATTGTGCAGCCAAGAAGAGCATACGTTTTCTGGCACCTCTCAGAATTTGTGAGTTCAGCTGGTTGACCTATCCTTTTAATGAGTCTGAGATTCTAGCCTGTAGGAGTTGATTGGGTTTGCTCTAGTCCAGGGCCAGAGATAATCTCTCTCTCATTCTGACTCTTCACAGTCCAAACACATGCTGTCAGTCCCCCAAAAGTGGATGTAGATGGATTAGTACGAGATTGTCCATGGCTACTATTTGATGGAATATAGTGACTTGTCACTGAGACCTGCCACTATACATCTGCCATCCATGCTATAAACCTGACCATCTTGTCCAGTCTCTATCATTTTGCAAATGTAGAACTGGAACTCTAGAAAGGTAAGAAAAATTGCCCCAAGGATTCCAAAACTTTGTTGGAGTGAAGGGAAGATGAGGAGACCTGTGTGCAGATGAGCTCTGTGGAGATACAAACTCATGCAATTTCTTTCCTCCATCTCATGCTGCCATGAGGTTTCCTTACTCTTCCCAACTTGCAGATTGTTTTTCAATGATAAATATCCATTTTGGAGGTGGAGGTGGACAAGTGCAAATGCTTGACCCTGAGAAGCCCCCATCCATCTGCCAGTGGCCACTGATGACAGAACTTCTGATGAGCTGGAATCTTGGTTTCTTTGCCAAAAGACTTCAGCCGGCTTGCCAAGGAAGGATCAGTTCTCTGCTCAGATGAAGCCAATCTGGGGGCGTGGAGATTACAGTGGAGGATGCTCCTGATGCATCCACGGCCCCTCATCTAGAGGAGGAGGCCCTGGACAGACATAGACAGATGGTGAACCAGGGGTCCTCATCTCCAGTCTTCAGTCACCGCCACCGCAGTAGGCAGCCGGCTCTGCAAAACCTGACTCAATCACAACACCATGCAGACATTTCCATGGATTTTTAAAAAGCAGCTGTCAGCTCAAGCTTGCCTCACTGAGCTTTCAGTCCTGGTGGCTAGACTGGCAGGGTTCCGACATGGAAACCCTGGAAGGAAAACAGAGTTGCCATCAATCATAACTGTGCCTCTTTTAGCTGGATTTTCATTTTCAGAGCAAAGACCTCCTTAGGACTTGAAACTCTCCATTCTTCTTTCTGTAAGAACATACGCAGAGCTCCCTACCTCACCATGGAAAGACAGTAGTGAGAATGTAAAAGCAATTGGAGCAAAGAGATCCATGTGCCATAAAACGATGGGGTGCTGGGACAATGTGAGTGAGATCTCCTTGTTATGATATCCAAACATACATGCCACACACGCACAGAGCACTCCCCTCCTCCCCTTATGCAAACAAGATCAGGCGAAAATAAACTTCCTAGATAGTCTTGAAAGTAAAAAAGAAACTCACAAAAGGGCTTCTTCAAAAGAGGGTAAAAAGAGACCCACAGCTTTCCGTTGCTGAAAGTCCTGGGAGGAGGGAATATTTATTCCATGCATGCAGGGTGATTATAATGTAATAAGACTGCTATTCTTGTGTGGCTCGTTAGCTAGCCTTAAAGATAATTCTAAGAGAAGTTCAAAGGATATTTTGAGCTGTGGGAGAATCAGTGAAGGCATTACTTTGAATGACAGCCCTCCCTTGGAGCTCTGGAAAAGTTAATCACATTTCATATGCAAATATATAACCCCCCACCACACACACAGGTGTAGGGTTGGGCTTCCTTCTTTTATTCAGTGCATTTCTGAGTGGGTTACCTTGGGTGCAGTACTGTGCCAGGTGCTGAGGGGCAAACAGAAAAGGTAGGCCTGGCTCTTCTACACACACTCTCCCTGGGGAGAAGTTAGGTCACGCAGAACGAAATGTTTAACTGCCATGGCACGACAGAATTGTCAAAATTAATTGATCACATCTCCAATGAAAGCATTAACTGTCTTGCTTCAGCTGCTAGAAACACCACCCCACGCTTCCTCCCCAGAAGCTCATCCTTGAACCAATGTCTAAATGCCAAGTGGGTGGAGTTCTTGGGGTCAACTCTGAGTGGAAGCCTTGACAGTGGGATCTTGGTTTCTACTTTTGTTAGTGAAAAGTGAAAGTGAAAGCCACTCAATCGTGTCCAATGCTTTGCAACCCCATGGACTGTAGCCTGCCAGGCTCCTCTATCCATGGAATTCTCCAGGCCAGTATACTGAAGTGGGTAGCCATTCCCTTCTCCAAGGTTAGGGAACCATTACAAAAACCACCCACCTTGGCCAGGTGATGATACCCGCTTGCCTGAGTTATCTCACAACAGGAGGTCCCAATAAAGAACAAAGTGCTGCTGTCAAAAACTAACCAGGAAAATTCGGGAGAGCCTGAAAGGAGGGAGGAGATGACCAGCCTCCAAAATCCTTCTTACAGGGATCCATCTTGGCTGAGAGAGGCACACACCACCAAGAAGGACCTTGAGTGAGAATGATTGGCCAGAGACAACCTGGAAACGAAACGCATCACCATAAAACCCAAGACTGCCACTCACGTGACAGTTTTCCCGGTTTCCTTTACCCCCATGCTCTCTGCCCAGGCACCCCTCCACAATGAAGTCTCTTGCTTTGTCAGTATACATGTCTTCTCGGATAATTCACTTCCAAGTGTTAAACAAGAGCCCATTCTCAGGCCCTGGAAGGGGTCCCCCTTCCTGGAACAGTTGTCCTTTCCTTTCCTTAGGTTGTTGTCAGTATCTTTAACAGATTTCTGATGTCTGAGTTGCCATGGGGACAAACATCCTCTTAAAAACACTGAAGTGACTTCATGGGGGGTGGGGGGAGGGCGGGGAGGAAAGGAATGGAAAATTAAAAGGCAGGGCATGCAGGGGGATAAGAATACAAGTTGAACAACCCAAGGAGAAAGGACTGTTGGGAAGAAGAGGACTTGGAGGCTCCTGTTGGCAAGAAGGAAGCGTGAGTGGCATTTCCTCTGACCCTCACCTCTCTATTTTGAGGTGGATCCCTGCAGTGGCCTCTCTGTCCCCTCCTCGATGTCTCCCCTGTCATTTTATCCAACACCACCCAAAACTCTGACTTTGTTTCTACTCCCTCAAAATCTTCCCTGGATTTTCACTGATGCTGGAGGAAGTCCAAATTCCTTACTCGGACAACTCATCAATCCAAGCCACATTCCCACCATTCTTTCCCAGAATCCTTTGCTTCTGCCACATTGAACTACCTGTCATTGCCCAAACACACAGGGTGTTTTCTAGCTCAGACTTCTCCCTCTGCCTGGAATGCCTTCTCCCCTCCTTGCCATCTTGAACCTACACATCCTTTAGGCCACCTTCAAAGCTCATCAGCTCATTTAGAAGTGTCCCTGCCTGCCTTTGAATCCTCATCATTCCTGCTGCCTGAAGCACTCCGTAGTCCTCATCTGATGTCCTGTGTTAGAGAATGATGGCCCTATGGTTAATGTATCTTAAATCCAGGACCGGGGAATGGAAGGGAGGGAAGGAGGGAGGAAGGAAGAAAAGAAAGAAGGGAGGGAGGAAAGATTCCTTTCATCCTTTGACTTGAATAAACAGGACTTATGATGGAGAAGGCAATGGCACCCCACTCTAGTACTCTTGCCTGGAAAATCCCATGGATGGAGAAGACTGATAGGCTGTGATCCATTGGGTCGCTAAGAGTCAGACACAACTGAGCGACTTCACTTTCACTTTTCACTTTCATGCATTGGAGAAGGAAATGGCAACCCACTCCAGTGTTCTTGCCTGGAGAATCCCAGGGACAGCGGAGCCTGGTGGGCTGCCGTGTATGGGGTCGCACAGAGTCGGACACGACTGAAGCAACTTAGCAGCAACAGCAGCAGCATGATGGGAAATGGGCTTTCCTGGTGGCTCAGTGGTAAAGAATCCACCAGCCAATGCAGGAGATGCGGGTTTGAGCCTGGGCTGGGAAGATCCCCTTGGAAAGGGAAATGGTAACCCACTCCAGTATTCTTGCCTGGGAAATCCCATGGACAGAGGAGCCTGGTGGGCTACAGTCTGTGGGGTCACAAAAAGAGTCGGACATGACAGCAATTAGATAACTACAGCATCATGATGGGAAATGTACAGGGTTCCGAGTCAGTTATTTTCACTTATTTGAGAGATTTACGTGGACCGAGCTCATGGTGGTGGTGAGGGGGCTGCTCCTTGACACTTGGTTGTCCTACTTGGTAAAGGCAAAGGCTACCTGACCTTAGGGTGAGCTGAGCCAGAGCCTCAGGTGTCAGCAGCGGTTCCTGGCAGAAGAGGAAGAGGGGGGACCTGCCCAGACAGACCCCAACTCTCCTGAGAGGGGATCCCCGCCACCTGGCTCAAGAACAGAGCCCTCAGAAGCCCTTTCTCCTTGCAGCCAGCCACAGGCTGACACACCAATGGCCAGGCAGGCTCTCATTTAAATTCCCCTCAATCGTAAGTGCAGAAAAGGTGACAAAATCCCAATAGAATTTTTGTTGGTTTTAATTCCAATTCAGCTCCAGGGATCTCCTCATTAAGCTGTATCACTGAAACCCTTAGGGGCCAGAGCCAGATTTCGCAAACCCAGGTGGAATTGGGGGCCAGGGTCTCCCTCCTCACTCCCACCACGATACCACACTTCCTCTTTTCATTCATCCGCTGCCCCACGGTGAGCGTTCATCTCTTTTCTTCCTGCCATTCTGTGGCATCTGTCTAGTAATGCTTCCCGTCTATCTGCCCATGTCATTTTCAAATTCTATCTGCTGTGCTATTTACTCTGTTTATATTTCCTGTCTCTTCTGTTTTCTGGCTTCTTTTCATCCATAGCATCTATCCTGTTGATATTCTGATCTATTTATATCCCCTTGTGGTGCTCAAGCTCCCCCCTCCTTTTTAATCTCTTTCATCAATCTTGTTTACCTTCTCCATTACCCCTTCATCTTGCTATTACCTAGTTATCTATTTAGTTAAGTGGCCCGGGCCCCTTGCTCTCTGTCTCAGCTTTTACCTGAATCCACTCCAGGCACTCAGGCAATGCTGCCGGCACCACTCCCACTCTGACTTCCTGCACTTGACAAGGGAGCCCAATGCAGCTCTCCTCTGGGGCCAGACTAGTGCAGCCAGGCTCCCACATGTGCCCATGAGGTCCTCTCCGACAGAGATGAGGTATACAGAGCATCCAGCCCGTGGCCGCCCTGAGATAGGTGCTCATTCCTCACTTGCTTTTACAACTTTTCAAGGCAATTTCCCTTCATATTAGGTGGGGAAGCTGAGGCTCAGGGAGGTAAAGCCACTTGCTCAAGGTCACACAGTTAATATGTAAAATATTGACAACCTACCCTTAGTTATCTGCATGAGCAATGGCGTGGATAATCTCCCCCTACAGAAAAATGGAGACCTCATTTCTAACAGGCTCTGGAATATTGAGTTTGGGGTGGCGGATTTCCCTCCCGGTGCAGTTCTGCTGTGGCTGATAGTCAAAGTACAGTGCAGGAAAGGCCAACTGGTGGAACAGGACTATGCTGCAGAGTCCCCACAGGAGTGACAATGTAAAGGCAGCACTGTCCCCTGTAATGGAGAAAGCCAGTGTCTTGGCTGCCACCCTTGTCCCCAGACCCTCACTCCCAATCCCTCGTCCCTGCCCGATAAGCCATTTCTGCTCCCCACTCACCCATACTGACCAAGGGTTTTGTGGAGTGGTGTCAGATGCCTAGTGGAAACCAAAGGAAAGCCACCCCAGCTTCCAGGATGGTCTGGGGTACACGATGGAGAGAGTAACCAATTGCTCCCAGAGAGTTAAGCAATAGGAACATCCCTGAAATAGAGCCACCTGGGGATAAGATGGAAACAAGTGAAGCCTCAAGCCTCTTGCTCAAGAAAAAAGAAGTGACTTGACTCCCAGTCGGGTGAAGTCCTAAAATAGGAATTCCAAGTTCAAAGAAAAGCAACAACCAAACAGAATCCCCACTCCCCACCACCATCCCCCAACCCTCTCTCGTTCAGCTCAGTTCAGTTCAGTCACTCAGTCCAACTCTTTGCAACCCCACGAACTACTGCATGCCAGGCCTCCCTGTCCACCACCAACTCCTGGAGTTTACTCAAACTCATGTCCATTGAGTCCGTGATGCCATCCAACTGAAAGGTTGTTGTTGAATCACGCAAAGACTTCGGGATTCTTGGCCCCGGGAGGAGAAGAATTCAATCTGGGGCCAGAGACGAGGCTTGATCACTCAGAGCTTTTGTGTAATAAAGTTTTATTAAAGTATAAAGGAGATAGAGAAAGCTTCTGACATAGGCATCAGAAGGGGGCAGAAGAGTACCCCCCTGCTAGTCTTCAGCTGGATGCTATATAATCACTAGCAGTCTGTTAATGAAAGAAAGGAATGTCTTAAAACTCAGAATGGCACCAGGCCCCTCACCCATAAGATATATTTTGGGATAATCTTGACACCAAATGGTTTATCCTGGGCCATAAAATGATTAACTTGAATACTGAAGAAGGGCAGACCACCACACAAATAGTTTCGTTTACATAGATTAGGGGAACAATATCTGAGTATAACATACTGGTTTGTCAAATAGGTTCTGAGCCGTGAGGCAGAACCGACTTGAAGACAGAGTTTGGGGGTAAATGCATAGCATATTAGCATAGCTTAAGACAAACATTTCCATAAGAAAAAGGCATTGGTTATCTCTAGGTTTGAGAATAGTTAACTTCTGCAAAACAGGTGTCATTATGGCAACACAGTATTTTAAGAGAAACCACCTTTTAAATTTGTGTAGAGAAGGAAAAAATATCACTAGTTTGTTTCCTCCTGCCGCTTAAGAGAGATAAAAATGTCTGACACTTGCAGGCTATTTCCTCCATTTGGAGATCCCTGGCCTTCCTGCTTGTTACCCTCTCACAACCACCTCATCCTCTGTGGTCCCCTTCTCCTCCCGCCTTCAATCTTTCCCAGCATCAGGGTCTTTTCCAATGAGTCAGTTCTTTGCATCAGGTGGCCAAAGTATTGGAGTTTCAGGTTCAACATCAGTCCTTCCAATGAACACCCAGGACTGATCTTTAGGATGGACTGGTTGGATCTCCTTGCAGTCCAAGGGACTCTCAAGAGTCTTCTCCAACACCACAGTTCAAAAGCACCAATTCTTCAGCCCTCAGCTTTCTTTATAGTCCAACTTATCACATCCATACATGACTATTGGAAAAACTATAGCCTTGACTAGACAGACCTTTGTTGGCAAAGTAATATCTCTGCTTTTTAATATGCTGTCTAGGTTGGGCATAACTTTTCTTCCAAGGAGTAAGCGTCTTTTAATTTCATGGCTGCAGTCACCAACTGCAGTGATCTTTGAGCCAGGCGAACTGTAGGGAACATTATTAAACTCCATCAAGGCAGCCGCCTCGAATTCTTTCCTGGGTCCTTCTTGCCTCTAAAGTCAACCCATACTCCCTAGTCTACCTCTTGTGTAAGCAAAAGTGGTATCTGAGCCACTCAAAAGCCATTAAAGAGGCGAGGTTGGTGGAAAGGAGTTTGCTTTTCAGATGCTGGCAACGAGGGGCAGGTGTCTAAAAGCTGACTCCTTCCCACTGACAATCAGTGGGCAAAATCTTTTATAGATGGAAGGAGAGGGCACAGTCAGCTCTGACAGTCATCTTGAAATTGGTCATGTGGTGGCTTGACCAACACCATCTTGATCATTTCAATCTTCAGTACCATAGTTGGTTTGCTTCCATTTCCTTAAGACTGGTTCTTGGAATTGTGGCAGTTTATGTCATGGCTACAGTCTGTTCATCACATAGTTAACTTCTTCCACCTGGTGGGGGTTTCAGCATCTACAAGACAGCTCACAGGATAAGGCTCAGAATATTATCTATAGCCCATGAAGAGATACTAAAGGTCCTTAACTTTGCTTACTGACAAAATCACTATTATTTAATCTTGTTGAACAGCTTCTCTTTGCTTCCATATTTTCTCACTTCTCTGATTAAACAATTCTTTGGCTAAAGTTTTTCACAGACAAAAGGCAAGCTAAGGGAAAGGGGAGGAAGGAACTTAGGCTCCTGCTCTGTTTCACTTATACATTATCTACCCTTACCTCTCTGCATGTACTTTCCTGCCTGCCACGTTAGCAGAACACAAGGTGCTCACCTGAGATGTTTAGTGTGGGGAAATGAATTGAGACCCCTAGGAGGCGTGCTTGAGAAAGGACGGGTGGCCTCTTCTTTGGCTAATTACTAAGTTTTGAAATAACTGGCCCTTAAGGATTTTATAGCATCCAGTGGTGGAGAACATGCAAACTGATCACCGTATCTACAGTAGAGAGGTGTTGAGCACTAAAATAAAGGTGAGGGAATGTGTTAGTTGCTCAGTCTTGTCCAGCTGTTTGCAACCCCATGGACTGTAACCCTCTAGGCTCCTCTGTCCATGGAATTCTCCAGGCAAGCATACTAGATGGGTTTGCCATTCCCTTCTCCAGGGGGTCTGTCTGACCCAGGGGTCAAACCCAGGTGTCTTGCTTAGGCAGGTGGATTCTTGACCAACTGAACCACCAGGGAAGCCCCAAATGAAGGTAATTAGTGTGAACTGGGATCACAGAGGAAGGGGAGACATTCTGATATGGTGAACTGAGGAAGTCTTCATGGAAGAGGTGGCATTTAAGCTGAGTCTTGAAAGAATTCATGCAGATATTTTAAGTGGAAAGATTCCAATTAGCAAAGAGCAGGAAAATTCATGGAGTGTTTACAAGCATGGGGTGATCAGGTGGGGTGTTGATGGAGGTCAAGAGAAAATGATGCTTTTCTATAAAGATGTGGCTGCTTGTGGACTGCAAATCCTGTGGGGTAGTGGCCATGCTTCTGTAGCTCTGTGTCTGGCACGGTCACGTCTGATGCTCAAGAGGTATCTCTAGTCATGGGTGGTGTGATGCCAATGGCGATGGTGTGTGTCACCGTGACGCTGTTTAGGGACTCAAGCCACTGTCACTTCGAGGCTGGGGGTCAGGAACCAGAGTTTGGGAAAGCTGAGTTTGTTTCTCCCTGCTCTTCCTCCCTCCCCCATTCCTCCTCCAGCTCTCTCCATCTGACTTTGCTTCTTTTGCTGGAAAAACAGGTGGGAAGTTGCCAAGCTGACTGGGACCCCCTGCCCAGAGTGATAGACCCTGTCACAGGAACGTAATTTCTTCTTAAACTTCTTTCCGGTGAAACCCCGCTGCTGCACACAGCAGGCTGTGCCGTGCCAGCACTACCATCCTGCCACCGCAGTGCCGGGGAATAAAGGAAAAAGCTTAGCATTAAATTTCATGTAAATCAGACTTTATTTGCTCTGGTGACAGGTTATTACCTTCGGCAGGGAATGGAGGGGGAAAAATGGCTGTTGGCTGAAGACACGGGTCCCCAGATGAGGATGTTTCCAATAGCAGCCTACAGCTGTGCCAGCCAGGGTCACCTGCCCTTTCCCCCACCTCCTTCCTTCATCCCCGCAGCTTCCATGGGCTTTTCCACCAGCATCTGCCCTCTCCCAGCTGGTCCCAGCTAGCAGCACTGTCTCTGGTGCTACGCTTTCTCACAGCTTGCATGGGGGCATCTTCTAGACCAACTGTGCCCAAGCATGGCTTAGCCCTCTGGTGCACTGTGGCATGGACCCTCTCATACCCAGAACCCTCTATGTGCTTCTGTTCTCCTTGCTGAATTTAATTTATCCTTCAAGCTCAGCTTAAGCCCAAAACCCCCATAAAGTCTTTCCTCGCCTGCCAGCCAGAGGCACTCTCTCTCCTTTGAGTTTTGTTCATCCTGCACCTTTGTCCCATCACCCAGCCTAGCCTGATTTGTACACTCCAACCAGCTACCCACACACTGGTTGAAAATCAACCATGTGGTCTATACTGTGCAGGGCCCTGTGGGGCCGCTGGACACAGAGACTTTCCATGTCCCTCGTTTCTTTGATTACAGGAAACAGCTTTCATTCAGCCTCCGTGAACTTCCCTGAGTTCCAATGGGCAGTCAAGCTGTGGTTAATTAGGGAAGGGAGGGGATGTGAGACCAGGGAGAAACAGTTAAGAGCAGCCTTGGGGCAAGGTCCAGCTTCCCCATCAGCGGATACACACAACAATATCTTTGAGATATTTTCCATAATTCCCACCTGAAACCCCCTCCAGGTGGGATAAACTTATGGTATGCTCCCCACAAGTGCGTAGACCCCAGAACAGTTAAGCCTGAAAGTTGATGATGTTGCTTCCTACTTACCTCACCAGCACATCAGAAGAATGTCTGTGACCTGATCACACCCTCTTTTACTATATACTTTGTCACTCTCTTCCCCAGATTGGGACACTTGGTTTTGAGGGCATTAGCCCACTGTCTCCCCCGTTGCCTGGCAAAGCAATAAAGCTACTCTTTTCTACTTCACTCAAGATGCTGTCTCTGAAATTTGATTCGGCACCAGTGCACAGAGAAGCTGAGTTTTTGGCATCATGCTCCCAGTGATGCTTGGCTTCTGCTGTGGAGTCTTCTATGAGCCAGGCCCCTGTCTCATGGGTCACAGTCTCTACCCTCCGCCTGCTCACCACCTCCTTGAGGAGCGAAGTTATGCACATGAAGAAATCAACCATCACTCTAAGCACAGAGTAGATTCTCAATCAATGTGTTGGTTGCTAAGAGGCAAGTATCAACCAGGATAGGCTAGATTATGCTAAAGCAACAAAGGACCCCCAAATCTCAGTGACTCAAAGCAACAGAAGTTTCTTTCTAGTTCGTGTTGCATGTCCACTATGGTCAGCTAGCAGATATGCTCATTGAAGTCACTCAGTGATCCAGAATGGTAATAGCAGCTGCCATTGAAACTTGAACCTTGATCACTGCCCAGGAGCATCTTACATTTGGCAAGGAAATAAAGCTCTCTTTTGAAGGTGACCCAGACTGTCTCTGCTCACAAGTCACATGGCCCCACGAAACACAAAGGGGCCGGAAACTGTGGTCCTGCCATGTGTCCAGAAGGCAGAGAGCTAGAAATACTTGGTGACTCGCTCCAGTGCCTTCTCTAAAGGGCTTAGCTACTAAATTTCACAGGGAGTGAGCTGTGTCTGATCTATCCAACACTAAACCCCTGGTGGCTGGCATGGTGCTTGGTACCTGATAGAGACTCAATAAATACTTACATTGATGGAGAGCATTGGCTCTCACCCTTTATCTCAATCCAGAGTTGAGCTTTGTGCTTTATTGGCCTTGAATCTGCCTTCTGGGCCTCTAGACCCCAAGCCGTCAGGAGGGGCAGCTTTGTAGGCCTTACACACAAGAGGTAGTGTTGCTTGGACAATCTTCTCTGCAGCATAGGAGAGGCAGGGAGGGCAGGGCACCGTTACCTGTTTAGACTGTTCTTTCTTTCTTCCTTCCTTTCTTCCTTTTTTCTCTTGGAGTATAATTGCTTTACAATGTTGTATTTGTTTCTGCTGTAAAACAACGTGAACCTGCTCTGTGTATACATATACCCCCTCCCTCTTAGATCTTCCTCCCCTCATCCCACCCCTCTAGGTCATCACACAGCGCTGAGCTGAGCTCCCTGGGCTGTACACTGGCTTCCCACTGAGACTGTTCTTTATTAATTGGCAAGCAGATACTTTTTGAAATGTGTGTATAAAGGTCTGTGTGTGTGTATGAATAACAGGTTAACACCGAAGGGGAAGAAGGCAGGTTGTAGCTCCATATTTTATCGCTGCATATCTCCCACCAGTAGTTAATCAACTTTGTGTTTGACACAGTACTTGGTGGTGGGGGTCCGGGGAGACAGAACCTCTGAAGGGCAGGTGTCATCCTTCCTTTGGCAGCACTGTCTGTTTCACTCATACTCACATCTTTTCTTCCATTTTATCCTCGTTTTCCTCCCCTCTCTTCTGTTTTCTCCTCTGCTTTGATTGTCTTCCTCCTTTCTTCAAAATCTCAAAGGCAGATGAGAAAAGAGGATGGGGAGAAGACCAGCCTTGGGTCAAGCATATGAGCACAGGACTGGGGTCTGACTGCAAACTGATCGGCATTCGAGGCCCCGGTCATGGTCTGAACGTCCCTGTCACAGTCGCAGTTTTAGATATGCTTGATTAGATGTGGGAGCCGTGGCAGAGAAAGTCGGGAGCAGAAGTCATTTGAGGTCCTCTCTCCACCCCTCTCCCCACCATCCCTCCTCCTCCTCCTCAAGGGCTAAGATGAAACACAATTAAGATCATGTCCAGGGAAAGCCCCCCTTAGCCATCTGTCTCCCAACTAGGGGAGGGGCAGGAGCCTAGGGTCTTGCACTGATCATGTCCAAGCTTGTCTGGGCTTTTCCAGCATCTCTGATGGGGGACTGGGGTTCAGAGAAGGCAAAGCCGGTCCAGCAGTTGGCTGCCTCCACAGCCTCCAACGCTGGTCGTCTGCCAAGCTCACCATCTGTAGCCTCCGGCCGGTGGTAAGCATCGCCAGCTCCTGCATCAGCCCCCGCCCCCAAACCCCAACCCCCAGCCTGTGCTGGGAATCTGCCAGCACCCAACTGCATCATACAATCGGATAAGCTTTGCCAGGTTTATGGCTGGTAATTTATGGCCTTCTTTAGCAACATCTATCACGCTGTAGAGTTGTTAATCCCAGAGTCTTTGCCCACTTTGCAGAAAATAGCTTGCAATTCCTTACAATGTAGCATTTGCTAACTCACCTGTCTGGCTGTCAGGCTGGGTGGGTGAGACAAGCTACTCTTTAGTAACTTCTTTCCATCTTACTTTGCTTAGGGGAGCCGGGCTTTCTCCCTCCAGAAAATAACAGCAAGGATCTTCATTACTCCACTACTGCTCTGCTCTCCTCTGTTACTGCTCCAGCTCTGTACCTAACATGCTCACTCTCTGGAAGGCATTGGGGATGCTGATGGTGGGGTGGGCTTACAGTCCCAGCAAAACCAGAACCTTGCACTGCTATACAAGAGAGAGTGGGTCCCAGGCAACACGGACTTAATCCCTTCTCATTGAATGTCATTGAGGGACTGGAGGGAGTGTGTCCCGAGGGTGCATGTACACACTTATACACAAGTACAGGGGGTAGGAAATACTTCTGTGGTCAATCCTGGCTTAGACACGCTAATGAAACAATCAGTCTGGACCATTGAAAATCTCCAACAAAGGCAAACACAATGCCACATAAATGCGTTTGGCTCCAGGATGAATCACATGGTATCTTACAGCCAACGCTTTTAAGTTTAGCTATTTCAGCATTAAAATTAAGTCTCCTGTTCTTAAGGTATATATATCCTCCCACCCGCTCCTTGCCTGGTAAAAGAGGAGGTGCTTGAGAAATTCTAAATTATGTGCGGAAGTGCAGGTGTGGTGAAAGGATATGGACTGTGATCATAAGGCATCTATATATGGATGAATCTAAAAACTTGTTTCATGTGCTGGCTGGAGAAAGATGGGGTGAGACATAATGGAAAAGAATATGCCAAATGATAAAAAGGTGAACTTCAGATATTGGGAGAGATATACAGACTCACAAACATACACATACCTACCTACAATTACATACACATATTCCCTGATGGCTCAGTGGTAAAGAATCCACCTGCAATGCAAGAGTCACAGGAGGTGCAGGTTCGATCCCTGAGTCAGAAAGATCCCCTGGAGGAGGGCACAGCAACCCACTCAGGTATTCTTGCATGGAGAATCCCATGGACAGAGGAGCCTGGTGGGCTACAGTCCATAGGGTTGCAAAGAAGCAACTTAGCATGCACACTCATGCTATATTTATTGTATATGATTTGTACATATTATACACATATCTCAATTTCTTACTTTTCCATATTTTATAAATTTCTTACAATGGGCATGCTGCTTTATACTTGGAATAAACACAAACATCACAAATAAATGACAATGCTCATTTTGATTGACCTATTGATTGTTACGACTCACATCAAAGTTATTCATCCCTCTCCTGTACACTCCTAGGACCAAGAGAAGATCAGGAGGAGCATTACCTTCCCATTTCTTTCCCTTGGATCCATTCTCTACAGTACCCCGAACCTATTCTGGTTTCATATTCTATTTTCTGACAGTAAATATAGGAAGGAACTCTTGATTACTGAATAATTTATTTTCTGATTCAAATGCCATATTCTTTATGGTATACTTTGATTAGCTCAGGGGACTTGAGCAATGCTTGTTGACTAACAGAATGAATGAAGTGACAGAGGCTGCTGTTCATTTGGAACAAGCCAACCGAGGCAATATGGGCTTCCCAGGCAGCACTAGTGGTAAAGATTGCCCGCCAGTGCAGGAGACATAAGAGACATGGGTTTGATCCCTGGGTCAGGAAGACCCCCTGAAGGAGGGCATGGCAACTCCCTCCAGTATTCTTGTCTGGAGAATCCCATGGACAGAGGAGTCTGGCAGGCTGCTATCTATGGGATTGCAAAGAGTTGGACACAACTGAAGCAACTTTGCCTGCACACAGGCAACTGAGGCAGTATGTTCACACTGAGGTCATTTTGCTGTTCTAGTACAAGCTCATTAGCCTCAGTGTCGGGGGTAGCAGCGGCCACAGGATGTACCGTGTCCGGTCAGGGTGGGGATAGTGTGGATACAGTACACGTGGCAGACAGCGAGGGCATTTTCCGTATTAGGGCTGCATGCTCAGCAAGATCTCCCACCCAATTCACAGCTCACCTCGGGGCGTTCATTTGCAGGTTTGTTTGTTTTTAATCAGAAATATTCAGTGGAAGGCATGGATGTTCCAGCAGATACCATAAGCAGTGTACTGCTATCTCTTGGACTCCCATATTGTGTCAGGGTTATCTTTGATGATGCGTCTTCTGCTTGATGCTTTTCTTTGCAACTTGGCCTCTGAAGACATTCAGGTAAAGTGATGTTGACTTTAGACTTCCTGATTTTAGGGATGGGGAGAGGAATTGTTATACATAAGTCTCTAGAGCTTAGTCCTTTCCGTGCAGTCAGCTGCAAGATAGAATGAAGTCAGCATGTCTGCCATACCCTAAACACACACACACACACTGACCCTCCTCTAATGTCCTGTATGAAGCCCAGCACTTTCTTCTTTCTCCTCCCACCCCAGCTGCCCTCAATCATCATTTTAATCAGGGTTTGAGGATGATGAGGAAAGTTGTATAGACAACCAAAACCCTCAGTCTGAAATTGAGGTGACTTTGCAAAGTTTATCCCAGGCCTCTGGAGACTTTCACAAAGATCACAGATCAGGAGTTTGGTCTTCTCCACACCAAAGGGTCAGAGCTGAAAGAAGATGAATTTAAGGGCTAGTAGAGTGTATGTGCAGATCTATATGAAATTCAGGGAATTTCTAAGATTCTTATTTTTAGTACTTGCAGAAGAGCCTCTTGATCCATCACTGAGCGTGAGGCTGGGGTGGGTAGGATGCATAAAGTCGTAGCTGCCCCCACCTTGACACTCACTAACCACAGACTCACACTCATGTTCATTGTCTATGGCTATTAAGGTGGGCTGGTGGAGGGCACATGGATGACAGAGGAAATTACAATTCTGGGTCCCAGGTTTAATAACCCAGTGAGCTTGGGAAAACCATGTACCCTTCCTGTGCCTCAATGTCTATCTCCTACAAACCTGTCTGCCTAATAAAAATCGAATGAGTGGGTATGTGTGAAAGTGTTTTGCAAACTGTAAAGTTCTTTACAAATGCAAAACAGACTTAGAATAAGTACATAATAAGTACTTGTTGAATGAACAAGTAAATGACACTCAGTCAGGGTGTGCTATTAATTTTGATGACATAATGATATCACTAGCAAGTATTTTATCGATTGATGACAGGTCTTTGAGTACTGGTCAAAACGGAACTGCAAAAACCACGAATTTCATCAATGAGTGATATATAGCTTTATACTGGTTTTCTTTGTTTCATTTGTCTCTGTCTTGTCCCTGCAATTATACAGTAAGCTGCTTGAATGCAGAGATCTGGTCACATGTAGTTTGCCCAGCATCAGCGAGGTGTGATGGCTGACATCAGTGATACAGGGGGCTTGAATCTTTCTGGGACTGGATTTGGGATGCTGTGAGCATGCACATTTATGGGACAACTATCTGCTGGATAGACCAGAGAGTGGGGAGAGGCAGAGCTAGCTGGGGGGTATTCTTGCAGACCTCTGTAGTCTTCATCTCTCATATCAATACAGTGTGCAAGGAATTAAATAAGAGAAAAAAGAGACGTTATCTACAAGTCAAATTAAGCTGCAATTTTTTTTCTTTTTTAAAATTGTTTTAGGTTGCACCCTACAACATGTGGGGTCTTTGTTCCCTGACCAGGGATCAAATCCGTGCCCTGCATTGGGAGCATGGAGTCCTAACCACTGGGCCACCAGGAAAGCCCCTAAGCTGCAATTTTCTCTAAGCCTTCTGGGTGATGTTTCACTATCTCCTGAGAGGACTAAGTGTCTGGCCCTGACTTCTCTTCTCCCCCTTCTAAGTGCTGTGCTTTCTCTCCTTCCTGGCCAGCTAAGAGCCCTTCATTGGGCAGTCCTTGGCCTGGAATTAGAAGAAAAATACCGAGATGGGGGGAAAAGCCTTTTACTAAAAAAAAAAAAAAAAAGTAACTGAGCAGCTAGGGCAAGAGAGAGAACCTTTAAAAGGAACTTTTACTTAGTCCCAGGATCAAAATGAAGGCAAGCCCTTTCTTCTCTGTGAGGCCAGCCCTGAGGAAAGTGGAATCGCCCTCCCTCGTTTCATTACAGAGAGGCCTTTATGGCTTCTTTCAAGAGCCTCAAGTTCCCAGGAAGAGTGTTGCCACGAACTCCATCCCCTACGCGCTGCTCTTCTCCGCATTGTGCTTCTCAGTGGAAATGGATCGAAAATGCGGTTAACTTAGTTGGGGCTCTGGCAATTGATCCAGGACCAGGCAGGAAGCAGAGGGCTGGATACATCAGATAACCAGTTCCAGACGCTCAGATGGTGAAAATAAAAGCCAAAGGACCAATGAGAAGGGAAGGCATATTTAAGTACATGAACCAGAGACAAACGGCATAAATAAGGCTGATGGATGATGGAGAGAGATAGGAACTGTTTCAAACCCCAGCCCCTTCAGTAACATGAAGGCATTAGCTCTGTGGGAAAGATGGGAGCTATTAAAAGGATGAATTGATTGCTGAGCAAGACCCACCAAGCTAGTTCCATGGACCCAAAGCTCTTCAGACAATTATACAAAATAGGTAGAAACTAGCTATGAACAAGGAAAAGAAAACCTGAAGTCAGGCTTGTTTGTTTAAAGAGAGAGCAATAGTGATTCATCATCATACTAAATAAATTCATCATCACGGCTAGATAAACATTTACAAACTGAGGGTAACAGTATGTGCAACAGAATCTATAAATCATCCTTGAGAAGGCATCTCTCTCTGTAGCTGGACTTTGGTGGGACTTGGCTCTGGGCCACTGAGCCTTGACCTCAAAAGCACAGGTCAGGTGTGGAGTCTTAGGTCACCTCCAGTTAGTTCACACAAGTTTAGGATAGGCTCATGTTATTGTAATGGAGAAGGAAATGGCAACCCACTCCAGTATTCTTGTCTGGAGAATCCCATGGACAGAGGAGTCTTATGGGCTACAGTCCATGGGGTCACAAAGAGTCGGACATGACTGAGCAACTAAGGATGCATGCTTGCCTGTTATTGTAAATATACCTGCTAACTTGTTATCATCCCTGGTTTAGGGCATATGGACAAAATACTCACATTTCATTTCAATTATTATTTTTAGTTAAATCATAGGAATACAAGAACTATGGGACTGAAAACAACCCAACAAGAATACCTACCCGGTTTCATTTAGATAAAAGAATTGAAGGGCCCTCAAAAGATCAGCTGGAAGGGCCCTCGTTCCACTGTTATTTATAATGGGGGCAAAGGAGTCCCTGAGCCAGAGGTGTTCATGCAAGGCACACGGGGATCTAGGTCCCAGGAAATGAAGGAACCACCCTTCCTTCATGAGATCACACTTTCCACCCCTTTGACGGAAGAGCTCTCGGTATGATGTAAACATCACACAGGTGTGTTTCCACAAGGCTGTTGTAGACCCTGGTTGAAGCTGGCCGATTCTTCAAGCATTGTTTCTCCTTGCTGTGCTCTGAGGTGCTTTTTCGATACATAGGCCCCGACAGCTCTGAGGAATGGCACAATATCCCTTGTAGGTAAATGATGGGGAGAGCTCCCGGGTGAGGGTTACAGCCCTGCGTGACCTCCTGAGAGGCAAGTTCCTGTCTACGGGCACCTTGACTGTGCACATCAGCCAGCAGTCCAGTCATCACTGAGTTGCTCATATGGTGAATTATCCAATAGATAATTATTTCATCCTAGGACACCTTTCCCATTCTACAACATACATGTAAGTCTCTTCTTTCCTCTAAAGGAATTTCAACTTAATATTGTTCTAAGCATAATTAAACATCATTACACACACACAATTGCTGGGAGATCTGTGGTTTTACATTTTTCACATTATTTGTTGGACAGGAAAAGTAGCAGGATATATGTGGCTATCTTAAAGATCTTGAAAGATCTTAAAAGAATGCAGCTCTGGCTGAGAGAAACAGGACAGAAAATAAAAACTTATGTAATGGTTGTGTGGGAAAGAAAATAAGACCATGGGTTCTGATGGTAGACAAGATGTACCACATTTCAAATAGGGACTGTAGCTGCAAATATGATTTCACGGTGTGATGCATGATGTCTCCTTTCGTATTTTTACTCTCTAAAAATACTTTGAAAAATGGCCATTTTAGAGACCACAGTTATCAGAGTTGTTTTCTCCTTGTGGACAACAAAAATATTTCGATTTATGATATTCAAGCAGGAAAAGGATTATGGAGGAATAGCATAGACAGTAGGTGCAGTGTTGGTTTGGGGGAATCAGATCATGAGAACACTCCCTTCAAACGCCTGCATCAGGCCATTTACATGGAGCCTTAATGTCATTCAGAGACCCCAAAGGGACAGGACTCCTCCTGTCCCTGGAGAGAAGTCTGGAGTAGGAGGGCCGTAGAGCATGAACCCCTTCTGGCTGAACTGTCTTTCTTATTGGAAATCCCAGGTAATCAGCAGAATAGAGCATGTTGTTTGGGGGCCTATGGCTCCAAAGTCTAAGAGCAGATTCCCTCATTCAGAATCCATGGGATGCCCATCACAGAGGCCCTACTGTGTGCCAGACACTGCTCATCTAATTAGAGCCACCCAGACATGGTGTTTTGAGTGCCACCTGCCTTCACCACCCACCTGAGTCTCTGGTTAATAAGCAACAAAATGGATTTACTGGGATTTTATCTCCTTTTTATTTCCCCTGTCACCTCCATGTTGGGGGTGTTAATAAACTACATCATAGGGTAAAAGGCTGGCAGCCGAGGGGGGGAAGAAGGAAAATGCAAGTGCCAAGCTAATGAATTAATTGGATTTTGATGTACTCAGAGTCCATAATGAACTCTCGATTATTCAGGGAGATGTTCCCAACCTAATATAGTCTTCTTTATTTTCTTCTTGCTCTGCTTGATGCTGAGTAATTTGGAACTTGTATAAAACAACAAGGATTCTTGGAGGATAAAAAACAAAACCACCAACCATGCTCTAATTTTATTTCATTTTCAAAGCCTATTCAAGATTCTCCTTGTCAACCATCTGTGATTAAAATGCATCCTTTTTGAGGACCAAGATTGAGTTTATAGTCATATCTTTTCTGCCTTCTGACCCTGCTCAACAATTTCTTATGCATATTTTCATGTCAACATATACAATTCGTTCTAATGATTTAACAGTATTCCATTGTAACTATTACTCAGGCACTAAAAAGAATGAAATAATGCCATTTGCAGCAAGATGGATGGATCTAGAGATTGTCATACTGAGTGAGGTAAGTTAGAGGAGAAATACCTATGGTATTCCTTATGTGCAGAATCTAAAAAGAGATGGTACCAGTGAACCTCTTTACAAAACAGAAACAGACTCACAGACTTAGAGAATGAACTTATGGTTGCTGAGGGGAAGGATGGGGAAATCGACATGTACAAACTGCTATATCTTAAATGGATAACCATTTAAAAGAAGAAGGGAAGGGCTGGGTGCTCTCACAAAGCCATCTGGATTTGCAGGTGTGATACAAAGCAGCAAAGCAGTATTCCATTGTATGTGGCACCATCATCTACTTAACTGGACTCTATAAACACTTAGATTATTTTTATTTTTCAGTATCTCTACCAAAGCTTTATAAATAAACCTTGTGCATTTTTTAAATTGCTTTACAAAGGTAAAATCCTGGAAGAAAAGGCTGGGTCAAGGGGATGTGTGCTTTGACACATGATACCAAATTACACTCCAGAAACATTGTACAAGCAGCACATGAGAGTTTTTATTCCCTCACTCAGTGGTTCCGGGGAGAAAATTTTCCAGTGTCACATAACAGGGAAAAACTACTTCATGGAGTTGCATTACCATTCAGTGCCTTTACCCTTTGTGACTGCTGACCGAGTTCGAGCCCTTTCAAATCCAATACTGTGTATTTATAAAGATCAGTCTACCGTTTTCATCTTCCACTGGTGTGTCTGACCTTGGTTGCAGACTCACCATTTCCACCTCTACTGGGGAGAGGAAGACTAACAAGTCAAGAGAGTTCCAGAAAAATGTAAGAGGTCCCAGCTCCTTAGAAAGGCAGGGACCTCAGAAACACAATGTCTGGTTTCACAGCATCACCCTGTTTCTTCCTGATTGTGAAAAGGAAAAGAAATGAAAACTTTTGTGATTCCTTTAAGGTCCAGAATTCTTTATGAGCTGAACCACCTAAAACAAAGGCTCTCAAAATAGAAAAGTGATCTCAGCTTTTAGCCTAGGCTCTTACATCGTAATTCTGGTTTTATGGCAGTCCCCTGGGCATTTCTGCCTTCTGGCTGGTCATTACTAGATTGAGATCAAGAGAAGACAGATTTTGAAATGAAGTTAGTGATGAGGGAAAGGGCAAAGTTGCAGGTGTAGAGCTGAAGAGGCAAAATGCCACACGGGGAATCAAGAGAGAAAGAAGAGAAGGATGGGGGCCGTGGGGAAGAAGGGGAGAGATGGGTGCTCTCACAAAGCCATCTGGACTTACAGGTGTGATGCAGAGCAGCATGGATGCAGGAGGGCTCAGACCACAGGGATATTTGGGAGTGACCTCAATCTCATCCTGTTTCCCCTCTCAAAGTGTTAGTTGCTCAGTCGCGTCTGACTCTTTGCAACCCCGTGGACTATAGCCCATAAGGCTCTTCTGTCCATAGGATTCTCCAGGTAAGAATCCTGGAGTGGGTTGCCATTCCCTTCTCCAGGGGATCTTCCCAACCCAGGGATCAACCTAGGTCTCCCTTACTGCAGGCAGGTTCTTTACCGTCTGAGCCACAAACCACCCCAAATAAACATTCAGTCTCAGTTTTGTTCCCTAAACCTCTCCTTCAAGCCTAACTGCAACGTTAAGCCCCTCCTACACAGAAATTCTAGAGCTGTTACCAGTGGTATCTAAAATCACCAGCAAAATATCCAACCAAGAAAAAATTCCTTTTAAATATTCTGGGCCTCTAGGTACCATTTAATATATTAATTATGCAATTTACTGATTAAGCGAATTAATAAAGAACCACTACTCTAGAGATTTTTGAGATTTTCTAAAGCTCTTGAAAATGACGTTTCTCTTTACTCCTGTCAAGCACAGAACAGCTCAAGAAAGTCTAACAGCTGAATGCTGATGGGAAAGCCCCTGGTCTCCCGGGTTTGAATCCAGGGATGCCCTTCTCAGCCAGCCAGCCAGCCACCCACCCCCTCCTGCAGTGGGAAGATGAGCCATGAGCCGGGAGGCAGGGCAGGAGGGAGACAAAGGGTCTCTGATGGGGAAGTCATAGGTACCTTTCAAATGCCTTGAGGAAGTCAGGACCTCATTGAGCAGTCAGATTCCTGCTCCATCCCTTATTATTTACAGGTCTTCTTGCGGTTCCTTTAAAGATAATAACCGTACTTTTGCTACATGTGTGCTCATTGTTGTGTCTGACTCTTGGTGACCCTGCGGATCATAGCCTGCTAGGCTACTCTGTCTGTGGGATTTTCCTGGCAAGAATACTGGAGTGGGTTGCTGTGCCCTCCTCCAGTGGCTCTTCTAGACCTAGGGATCCAACCCATCTCTCCTGCATCTCCTGCACTGGCAGGCAGGTTCTTTACCAGCTGAGCCACTGGGGAAGCTGTGCTTTTGCTAATCTTTGTCTAAATCAACAACTGGTTCTTTAGTTGGAAAGGTTTATGTGACTCTGGTCTAAAGAATGAGTATTTGGTGCACACCTGCCTCTAAAGTGACAGAAGAAAGCAGATGAGCCCAGTTCTTTCAGAAGGTTTTGTGGACCTTGGATGACATGAGACTTAAAGAAAACCCTTTGCTGCAATACACAGATGTAAGAGAAACACTCTACAGCCTGGTCAACACATCAGAAAGGGTCCCCTTGCTCTTGATTATTAGAAAACAAGCGATCCTTTCCTGCGAGTGGGCAGGGCAGAGTTCTTGTGGACGGTGCCGGAGCCTTGGCTCCTCTTTCTCACGCATTCAGGCAGCAAAGCATCCTCCTAGCAGAAGCCTGCATGTTGTTTCCTGCCAAAACCAAGCAATGAATCTGGAAATTGGGCCAAAAGGGCTTAGTATATATGTCAACCCTGTGCAGAGCTTTGTAAAGCTGCCCTCCTTTCACTGATGGATTCTCTCTTCATTGGGAACTGGAAGCTCTCAAAATGGGGTCAGAGGAGGCTGACAAAGGGAGAAATGGACATGTAGCCCCTTTTACCATCAAGGTTAATAACTGGTATGTCTACAATATCCTTTGGTGAGCTACTTGAGGAGCCTTAAACAGATATTAGATAAGGCCTGAAGTACTTACTGAAGGGTCCGCTAATATGTTAAGAGTTGGGGGACCTTGGTTAGAAAGCAGTGCAAATGATTTTGGGGTCCCAAGAGGTTTGGGGGCCAACTCAAAAAATTTTTTAATCCCAGCTTATGTTCATCCATGCCTTTTAACTGGTTTTCCCCATTCCATCTTTCTTTTCCTGGTGTGGCCAGTCGAAAAAGAGCAAGTCCCTGTCCTTCAGTGAATTCTATGAAAACATACTTTAAAGGAGGGGAAAGGGGAAGCCATGTTGGATGTATATGAGGCTCATGGACAATGAAACAGGCTCTCACAAGGAAAATTCACAGACACCCAGGACAACCCTTCGTGCTCTAATACAGTGCCTTGTTGGGCTGATGCTCTGTGGGGCAGTGGGATCTATCATGCTCCCTGATTTGGCCTGTCCATTTGGTCAAACAATGAATTCTATCGACCTCTTTGTGGAACTTGGCCAGACATTTGATTGAATTAACCAACCTGAGTGGCTGTCTTTTTAAGTAGACACAACCAACGCCTCAGGCTACCATTAGACATTTTACTTCTGGTGTTTAGGGCCTGGCAGAGAAAAAAGCAATATTGACTCTTCACAGTAACAACTAAAAACTGGCAGATTCACATCACCGGCCAAATTCGTCCAGCCCCCGGCAGCCAGTGTACACCAAGAAGGATACTCCCCAGCCACAGCACCCATTGAGTCCAGGTGGCTCTCCTTTGGCTGTACTATTCTGTAGCATCTTCTCTCTTCTTCTCTGCAGGATCCACCAGGGACTTGTATTTCTGCAAGAATCCTTGGGTGTGTTGTGTGTTCTCTTCTGCTTAGTCATTCAGCCATAACCTTTCCATTTAGAATCCTGCCCTGCTGATGGTTCAACTCCCTAGTTCAATATTTTACATTTATCTCTATTGAATTCTAGTTGCCTTCTGTTACAAGAGGCACTTAAATTATCTGAGCCTCACTCCACAGGCTCAGGCTCCAAGTCCAGGACAAATCTGTTTAGCACTTAGGGTTCACTGGCTATATGAGGGGCCTGGGCATATAAATGTGTCTAAATGGGGCATGCTTTAATGATGGTGAAAGCAGTCATCTTGGGTGGGAGCCTGGGAGCCACTGAATTTATAAAATCTCCATCAGGCTTCCTCAGTACTAAGGGGAAATGGACTAGAGATATTATTTAGAGAAATAGAAATAACAATATAGCCTTTGAGTAAAAGAACAGCTAGCACATTGCAAGTACCTTCTGGATATGAGCACTGCTAGACATACAAAATATAATGCCGCCTTTTCTTTATCCAAGAGATTTACAGTGTACTATGTCATTAGCTCTCTGGTTGCCCTCCCACTGTTGATGGCAGGAAGTCGTAAGAGTTTTCTCACATTTCAGCGTTTGAAGAGTGGCTCAGGAGAGCAAAAGAACTTCCAGTATGCTAGGCATAGCATGCAACTCAGCTGGTCTATTCTCATTTTCCTGCCAATGGATCACTTGCACAATGGTTCACAGTCATTGAAAAACAGAAAAAACAGACACTTAGGATGAGGGTCTTCAGAGTGAGGTTACTCTAAACTGTGCCATTCTGCATGCCAAGCCATCATAAAAAAATCCTAGGTTTAACATGGGAGGAAATGAAAAACAGACAGTTTCAACCAGTTCCCCCCTACCCACCCACAACACACACACATTTTGGAATTCAGGTTTTGTCATCTCTCTAAGGTCTGAATGCAGCGATTTGATGGCTTCTATGGTTTCCCCGTCTAGGATCCAGTAAGTATCTTTAGTCTCATGCTGCTAAGTCGTGTCAGTCATGTCTGACTCTGTGCAACCCCATAAATGGTAGCCCACCAGGCTCCCCCGTCCCTGGGATTCTCCAGGCAAGAACATTGGAGTGGATTGCCATTTCCTTCTCCCCTTTAGTCCCATAAAACCCTGCAAATCATAGGACCGAAATGCTGAAGGAAGCTGGAAAGTCCTTTGCATCTGTGAGTTCAGTTTCCTTCTATTCTCTGGAACATCCTGCCTCCCCAAAGATGAAGGGAATAGAAGAGAAGAAGCAGAAACAAACCACAGGAAGTGGAGCTGGCATGGAAGGAGATTTTTGCTAAGGTGATGATTTCACTGCTTTGTGCTTGTCTGTGGACCTCATTCTTCCTCTCTAGAAGTGGACAAGCGACAGCATTGTTTCTGAGGAAAGAAGAGGAAAATGAAGTGGTACCCTGAAGTAGCAGTGAGGCTGCCCAGAAAGCTCTTCGATTAACTCATTTATTAAAAGATCATGTATAAAAGATGAAAGGAGAAAAACAAGCCAAGGACAAATACAGAAGAGTATCACAAACCTGTAGGAAAAGTGCCAGGAAGACTAAAGCTCAGAATGAGCAGAGGCTTCAGAAAAATGCCAGAGACAACACAAAAGCTTTTAGTAGCTATGCTCAGAATTAAAAAGACAGGCTCACTGCTTGAGGAACTTTGTGCAAGGTTAAAGACGAGAAAAGAAAAGAGAACCACTGAAGTATTTTGTTTCTTTACCAAAAAGACAAGATCTTTCAGTAGAAGAGAATAGAATCAATATTGTTAAAATGATCCTGAGACTCACACTGAACAAACAAAAAGTAAGCAGTCACTTGGAGGCTTTAAAAGTTTCCAAACCTGACATACTTCACACCCAGGATTTTGAAGAAACTTTTAGAAATGTTCATAAAAACTACAATTTAAAAATGATTAAGGGGAGAAACCAGAAAATTAGACATGAGAAAAATCTGGATTTTCATAGAAGAATGTGGGTTCCAGTTTGTATAGTCTGGGGAATTTGATACTGATTACCATAGAAATTCTAAGATCATTTGCCATTCAAATCTTCGATGAGGTCTCAGATGAGAGGTAGAAATTACTGGAAGCTAGCATAGGTTCTCTGAGAACAAAGCATGTTAAGTAGAGCCCTGTTTCCAGATGGTGGTTGTTGTTTAATTGTGAAGTCATATCTGACTCTTTTGTGACCCCATGGACCATAGCCCACCAGGCTCCTCTGTCCATGGGATTTTTCTGGCAAGAATACTGGAGTGGGTTGCCATTTCCTTCTTCAATTTCCAAATGATAAGGTAACATTAGTCAGATCAATACTGTAGATAGAGCAAGGTCCTAGACAACATTTGCCTTGATACTCTTGTGGATTGAATGGAAAATTGAGGACAGCATAATATTTTTAGCTATCATCCTGGTGAGTTGGCCAACCATACCTAAGATCGGATTATATCAATACTGTGAAAACATCTTGTAGTATGTTGAAGGTTTTCATCTTTGGCTCTATTGTATCTATTTTATCAAGACTTAGATAAAGATGCAGAAAGCTTGCTTATCAAGTTTATGGACAAAATAGCAGAACCAGGACTCAAACTATCTCTATACAGTGTGCTGCTGCTGCTGCTAAGTTGCTTCAGTTGTGTCCAACTCTGTGTGACCCCATCGATGGCAGCCCACCAGGCTCCCCTGTCCCTGGGATTCTCCAGGCAAGAATACTGGAGTGGGTTGCCATTTCCTTCTCCAATGCATGAAAGTGAAAGGTGAAAGTGAAGCTGCTCAGTTGTGTCTGACTCTTAGCGACCCCATGGACTGTAGCCCACCAGCCTCCTCCATCCATGGGATTTTCCAGGTAAAAGTACTGGAGTGGGGTGCCATTGCCTTCTCTGCTATACATTCTAGGAATGGCTAAAACTAACAAAGAGAAATTCAATAGGGATAGAATTAAAATCCTGTAATTAGGCTTAAAGAAGAGAAAGCCTTCGTCAGTGATCAATGCAAAGAAATAGAGGAAAACAACAAAATGGGAAAGACTAGAGATCTCTTCAAGAAAAGCAGAGATACGAAGGGAACATTTCATGCAAAGATGGGCTCAATAAAGAAAAGAAATGGTATGGACCTAACAGAAGCAGAGCTATTAAGAAGAGGTGGCAGGAATACACAGAAGAACTATACAAAAAGATCTTCATGACCAAGATAATCACGATGGTGTGATCACTCACCTAGAGCCAGACATGCTGGAATATGAGGTCAAGTGGGCTTAGAAAGGATCACTACGAACAAAGCTAGTGGAGGTGATGGAATTCCAGTTGAGCTATTTCAAATCCTGAAAGATGATGCTGTGAAAGTGCTGCACTCAATATGTCAGCAAATTTGGAAAACTCAGCAGTGGCCACGGGACTGGAAAAGGTCAGTTTTCATTCCAATCCCAAAGAAAGGCAATGCCAAAGAATGCTCAAACTACCCCACAATTGCACTCATCTCACATGCTAGCAAAGTAATGCTCAAAATTCTCCAAGCCAGGCTTCAGCAATATGTGAACCATGAACTTCCAGATGTTCAAGCTGGTTTTAGAAAAGGCAGAGGAACCAGAGATCAAATAGCCAACATCTGCTGGATCATCGAAAAAGCAAGAGAGTTCCAGAAAAGCATTTATTTCTGCTTTATTGACTATGCCAAAGCCTTTGACTGTGTGGATCACAATAAACTGTGGAAAAACCTTCAAGAGATGGGAATACCAGACCACCTGACCTGCCTCTTGAGAAACCTGTATGCAGGTCAGGAAGCAACAGTTAGAACTGGACATGGAACAACAGACTGGTTCCAAATAGGAAAAGGAGTACGTCAAGGCTGTATATTGTCACCCTGCTTATTTAACTTATATGCAGAGTACATCATGAGAAACACTGGGCTGGAAGAAGCACAAGCTGAAATCAAGATTGCCGGGAGAAATATCAATAACCTCAGATAGGCAGTTGACACCACCCTTATGGCAGAAAGTGAAGAGGAACTCAAAAGCCTCTTGATGAAAGTGAAAGAGGTGAGTGAAAAAGTTGGCTTAAAGCTCAACATTCAGAAAATGAAGATCATGGCATCTGGTCCCATCACTTCATGGGAAATAGATGGGGAACCAGTGGAAACAGTGTCAGACTTTATTTTTCTGGGCTCCAAAATCACTGCAGATGGTGACTGCAGCCATGAAGTTAAAAGACGCTTACTCCTTGGAAGGAAAGTTATGACCAACCTAGATAGCATATTGAAAAGCAGAGACATTACTTTGCCAACAAAGGTCCGTCTAGTCAAGGCTATGGTTTTTCCTGTGGTCATGTATGGATGTGAGAGTTGGACTGTGAAGAAAGCTGAGTGCCGAAGAATTGATGCTTTTGAACTGTGGTGTTGGAGAAGACTCTTGAGAGTCCCTTGGACTGCAAGGAGATCCAACCAGTCCATTCTGAAGGAGATCAGCCCTGGGATTTCTTTGGAAGGAATGATGCTAAAGCTGAAACTCCAGTACTTTGGCCACCTCATGCGAAGAGTTGACTCATTGGAAAAGACTCTGATGCTGGGAGGGATTGGGGGCAGGAGGAGAAGGAGATGACAGACGATGAGATGGCTGAATGGCATCACTGACTTGATGGACGTGAGTCTGAGTGAACCCTGGGAGTTGGTGATGGACAGGCAGGCCTGGAGTGCTGCAATTCATGGGGTCGCAAAGAGTTGGACACAACTGAGTGACTGAACTGAACTGAATTAGGCTTAAAATAAACATTGGCTGTACAGTTACAAATGGGGATACTTGATTTGAAAGTAATTCTTATGGGAAAAAAATACTTAGGGATTACTGTCTAACTATAAAATATCAATAGCAAGTTACAGTATATAAAGCTTATGAAATGTTTCCTGCAATCTCAAATCCCTGGTAGAGGTATTCTGTCCAAGATGAAGGAGGCAAATGTCCCATTGTACTGGAGAAGTGTTCCTAACAAACCAGAGCATCTCCAGGAAGGGCACACATACAACGGTGAGGCATCTCAAAACCTTACTATGAGAGTCACTTGTGATAGCTGGTGGAACTAAAGATATTCCTAGATATACCTAGAAATGTTCTTGCATCTGTACACAAAAAGACATATTATGAGAACTTTCCTAACAGAATTGATCATGATGGCTAAAAATAGAAATAACCTACTGTCCATCAACAGGAGAATGGCTAAAGAAAAAATGCTGCATTCATAAATCTCACAAACATAATCAGAATGGGAAAAGGAAGTTAAATAAGAATTCCTATAGAATTAGAGCCTTTATTTACATTTTGAAATGTGCACAACAGTGCTATTTATCGTTCAATGATACAGACATATGAAATAAAACAATAAAGAAATACATGGCAGTGAGGACTACAAAATCCAGAATAGTGCTTACTTCTCAGTGAAAAGGGAGGGCAAGGAGGTAGTGGGAAAACAAGAGCCTTACTTCCATTCATACTATTTCATTTTTAAACTGGATATTGATTAAAGGCTCTACATTAATTTTTAAAGAATTTTTTTGATGTGGACTATTTTTAAAGTCTTTACTGAATTTTTTACAATATTGTTTTTATTTAGTGATTTTTGGGTTTTTTGGTCATGAGACATGTGAAATCTTAGCTCCCCAACCAACGATCAAACCTGCACCCCCTGCATTGGAGGGCAACCAATGCAACTTGGACCACCCCCCTGGACTGCCAGGAAAGTCCTGGGTCTATAATATTTTAATTTTTATCCCATTTCTATCACTAAAACATTCAAAAATATATTTTATTTATTTTTAAAAATTTACTTAGGTGAAATTCACATAACATAAAATTAACCAGTTTAAAGTCAACAAGTCAGGGGAATTTAGAACATTTACAATGTCATGCTATTGTTGCATTCCAGTGTGCTAAGTCGGGTAAGTAGTGTCTGACTCTTTGTGACCCTATGGACTGTAGCCCGCCAGTCTTCTCTGTCCATGGAATACTTCAGGCAAGAATACTGGAGTGGGCTGCCATGCCCTCCTCCATCTTTCTGACCCAGGGATTGAACCTGTGTCTCCTCATTGGCAGGCAGATTCCTTCCCACTGAGCCCCTGGGGAAGCCCCAGGGTTGCCTTTATTTATTTCCAAAATATTTCCATCCCTCCAAATAAAACTCCATATCCGTTAAGCAATGTCTGCCCATTTCCCACTGAAAGTTTTTTCTGTTTTTTTTTTTTTTTTGAATAGGGAGAACTTAAAAAAAAAAAAAATAGTCTCTGTTTTTCAGAGACATTTTAGGTTCATAACAAAATTAAAAGGAAGAAACAGAAGTTTCCCATATGCCCCTGCCCTCATGTATGCATTATCTCTCTCACCATTATCCCTCATCAGAGTAGTGGATTTGTTACAATGATTAAAAAACATTGAGACATCACTATCGCCATAGTTTACAGGAGGGTTTATTCATGGTTTCGTACATCCTGGGGGCTCAGACAGATGTATAATGACTTGTGTCCACCATGATAGTATCATATAGGGTAGTTTCACTGCCCTAAAATTTCTCTGAGCTCCACGTATTCATCCCTATTCATAATACATTTTAAAGAGTGTGCTTAAAAAAAAAAAAAGAAAGAAAACTCCATAGAAAGACAAGGGATACATGATGACAATCTTTAACTATCTTAAATTTTTTCCCAGAGAAGAGAAATCCAATTTCTGTCTTGTAAAGCTCCCAAGAGATCAATGAAGTGGCTATCAGAAGAAGGAAGTGTTTGGTTTAGCATAAGTAAGAGATTTCTAAGAAGATTGAAGTAGTACACCACAGTGGTTCAGAATATGGACTTTGAGTTAGATAGACTTAGGTTAAAGTCTGTTTGATGCTTATGAGTCTTGAGAAAACTGCTTGATTTCTCTGGGTTTTCATTTCCTAATATTTATAAAGTAGATAATAGTGTTGACAATCATTATAAGGAATAATTTAAGTAATGTATATAGATAAGAGCATACTAAAAAGCACAAAATTAGTGCTGCATATATAAAAAAATAATTATGAAAAATAAAGAACTGTCCATAGATAGAATGATTATCTTGTAAGACACTGAGATTCCCTGGTGTATCAGAGTTCAGGTTACGGGGCTGGATGATGAACTGTCCAAGTGCTGGAGAGGGGGACTTATCCAGGGAGGCTACAGGAAATGCTCCCTATTGTCCTTCTCACACACTGTTGCATCTAAAAAGTCTTTGTTTCAAAGGGGAGTCGTATTAGTAGGTGCTTCTAAGAGAAAAGTGTCTTATATATATATATTTTTATTCCTGTGAGTAGTATTCTAGCTTAGAACAACACACTTAACATCTAATAGTTTCTGTGGTTCATGATTAGCTGGATCCCCTACCAAGGGTCTGATTTGAGAGGTGCAATCAAGTTGCTGACCAAGGCTGTGGTCTCTTCTCAAGGCTTGATCTGTTCCCAATCTCACATACTTATTAGTAGAATTCAGCCCCTTCTAGACTTTGGATAGAGGCCTCAATTTCTCTACAGCATCTTGCTGAAAGTCATCCTCAGTTTCTGGTGATTGTTGGGAGCTCCTGGGATTGCTGGGGACCCATCCTCAACTCTTTGTCACACAAGCCTACCCAACACAGCAGCTTGCTCCAACAAAACTAGTAAGGGAAGGAGTCTGCCAACAAGAAGATTCTACAGTCTCATGTAACATCATCATGGAAGTGACAGCCCATTATTTCTGGCATGTTCTGTTAGTTAGAAATGCATCACATATCCTGCCCATGGCAAAAGTGAGGGGATTACACAAGGGTGTGACTTTGTGAGGCAAGGATAACTGAGGGTCGTTTTGGAGTCTTTCTACCATAGGCAGGGAACTAAGTGAGGAAACGAGAGTACCAGTGCCTCCCTCTGAAGGCAGACACCAACGTGTGAGCACAGGAAAGGCTGAACAAGATCAAGAAAGAACAAGAGGGAGATAGTCAGGAAAGCTGATGGGCTAAACAGCCAGCAAAGCAGAACTCAGGAGGGGAGTGTATGTGAGGATCCCCAGGCTGATGTAGCTAGCATTTTGACCAAGCAAAACAAATACTGTGGTGAGGACAGGTTGTGCCTGGAAGTCTTGCCAGAAAAGGCCTGGTTTCCACAGAACATAGACAGTTTTTGTGTTTAAGTACAAGGTAGATTTATAAAAAAAGAAAAGATGTGTGCTAAAATTCAGCTTGGTTCTCTACCAGGCAGGATATCAGTTCTTTGTTCGCTGGTGTCCACTTCATCCTCCTTGGGAATTAGTTATTCTGTGCTTTGCTATCTGTGACTAATAAGGCTGCCTGCCACCAATCTGGGTGTGTTCAGCTTTGTGCTATAGATCACTGGCCCTCTGAAGAGGAGGCAGAAAAGAAGCAAAGGGCAAGGAGCTGAGGATAAAGCCCCAGGATGGTGGCTACATTGGCCAGGGAACCTACCTGAAAGATGGCCCTGGATCTCATCACATGCCAGCAAGGGAAGTCTATTTGCAAAGGGACCCAGAAACTCCAGATGCAGTCTTGATTAATAAAGCCTATAGCGTGGTGACTGTGGTGGTCTTAGATACAATGCTAGGGTTGAAAGGAACCTAGAATCCTCCCATTCAAGGCTCAAAGCAGAGATGACTTGGCTCAGCTATTACAGACTTTTCATAGTTTTATGCCTCTGGTTTTCTGGGTAAGTGTAAAGCAAAGGGACTTTTAATCTCTGGCATGTGAGAGTCTGTTATGAGTTGGGTTCCAGGCCAAACGGCTTTGACAATATTTTTCCCAGGCAACCGGCCCATAGTGTCCTTCAGTGATCCTTCCCTGAGATGAGCTGATTTTTGCATCCTGTGAAGGTCTCCATCTCTGGTCAAAACCTGAGGAGATGGCTTTTCCTGCTCTGTAGGTGTCAGTGAGTCAGCACGACTGTATCTGTGAGTCAGACCAGCGTAGGTGAGCCATGTGTTCACCTAACACCCTGGAATAGAGGGGCAGCGGGAGGCACCAAAGCCTTTATAAAACACCTAAAGTTCTTCCAGGTGTGGACTTGGTCTAGGAGACTTCATCATAGAACAAGAAAATGTGCTTTTGAAGGGGTAATAGGAGTTGCTCATCAGCTTCTCAATCAAAACCTGCAAGAACTTGACAAATTCAAATACCTGAGATTTCTCCCTTTCTAGGTGCCTTGTTAGGGAAAAAAGGGGCAAAGGGAAAGGAAAGGGGGACCTTGAATATCTCCTCTGAGCCAGGCACTGTGTGAGCTTCCCTCTGTATGTTGTCACATTTGACATCTGTTGTATCCTCTGTTTTGTGGCTCCTTTAACTTGCAGCACCTAGTGTGAATTCCTACTAGGAATTCAATAATAGTTGATCAATTAAAGAAATTAAATCACTATAAGGAGGTGGATGGAGCACTAGCTTCAGAGTAAGAGGACCTGTGTGCCCAGCTGCTGTGTGACCTTGGGCTAACCTTTCACTCTAAGCCTATAAAATGAGAAGTTTGAAAAAGGTATCCATGAGGCCCAACTAATGCCAAGTCCCTGTGGCCTAATGATTTGACTGGCACAGAATGGAAGGATATTGGGTTTCACAGTGAAGGAAAAGAACCAACACAAAGAGAGGCATCCTGCTCATTAGTTCAGCTTCCCCAGATATGAGCTTGCTCAGGGTGGGGCTGGAGACATACAGAGCCAGGAGACTGTCTTCAGCAGGGCCTGCAGACCCCATGGGCCATGCCCACACCCTTAGCTATCCCAAAAGTGCACAGCACAAGCTCTCCGCAAGCACAGTTCAGCCTGAAGAAACAAAGTAACTAACTATGGGAGAAATAATTATGACCAAACTAGACAGCGTATTAAAAAGCAGAGATATTACTTTGTCAACAAAGGTCCGTCTAGTCAAGGCTATGGTTTTTCCAGTGGTCATGTATGGATATGAAAGTTGGACTATAAAGAAAGCCCAGCACAAAAGAATCGATGCTTTTGAACTGTGGTGTTGGAGAAGATTCTTGAGAGTCCCTTGGTCTGCAAGGAGATCCAACCAGTCCATCCTAAAGGAGATCAGTCCTGGGTGTTCACTGGAAGGACTGATATTGAAGCTGAAACTCCAATACTTTGGCCACCTGATGTGAAAAGCTGACTCATTGGAAAAGACCCTGATGCTGGGAAAGATTGAGGGCAGGAGGAGAAGGGGACAACAGAGGGTGAGATGGTTGGATGGCATCACCAACTCAATGGACATGGGTTTGGGTGCACTCTGGGAGTTGGTGATGGACACGGAGGCCTGGCGTGCTGCAGTTCATGGGGTCACAAAGAGTCGGACACCACTGAGCAACTGAACTGAACTGAACTGAATTATGAAACTGTATGAAAAAATTACAATTTCCAAACAAAGCCCCTTGGTATGTGTCATTGCCTTGAAATATGCACACACACATACACAAACACACACACATACATATAAACAACAAGAGCTCTTTACATGAACTCTGATGAGCACCAGCCTCAAAATATGCCTTGGTTTTCAGTTCAGTTCCGTCACTCAGTCGTGTCCGACTCTTTGTGACCCCATGAACCGCAGCACGCCAGGCCTCCCTGTCCATCACCAACTCCAGGAGTTCACCCAACTCATGTCCATTGAGTCAGTGATGCTATCCAACCATCTCATCCTCTGTTGTCCCCTTCTCCTCCTGCCCTCAATCTTTTCCAGCATCAGGGTCTTTTCAAATGAGTCAGCTCTTTGCATCAGGTGGCCAAAGTACTGGAGTTTCAGCTTCAATATCAGTCCTTCCAGTGAACACCCAGGACTGATCTCCTTTAGGATGGACTGGTTGGATCTCCTTGCAGACCAAGGGACTCTCAAGAGTCTTCTCCAACACCACAGTTCAAAAGCATCGATTCTTTTGTGCTCGGCTTTCTTTATAGTCCAACTCTCACATCTTTACATGACTACTGGAAAAACAATAGCCTTGACTAGACAGACCTTTGTTGACAAAGTAATGTCTCTGCTTTTTAATATACTGTCTAGGTTGGTCATAACTTTCCTTCCAAGGAGTAAGCGTCTTCTAATTTCATGGCTGGAGTCACCATCTGCAGTGATTTTGGAGTCCAAAACAGTAAAGTCAGCCACTGTTTCTACTGTTTCCCCATCTATTTGCCATGAAGTAATAGAACTGGATGCCATGATCTTAGTTTTCTGAATGTTGAGCTTTAAGCCAACTTTTTCACTCTCCTCTCACTTTCATCAAGAGGCTCTTTAGTTCTTCTTCACTTTCTGCATAAGGGTGGTGTCATCTGCATATCTGAGGTTATTGATATTACTCCCAGCAACCTTGATTCCAGCTTGTGCTTCTTCCAGCCCAGCATTCTCATGATGTACTCTGCATAAGTAAGCAAGGTGACAATATACAGCCTTGATGTACTCCTTTTCATATTTGGAACCAGTCTGTTATTCCATGCTCAGTTCTAACTATTGCTTCCTAACTTGTATACAGGTTTCTCAAGAGGCAGGTCAGATGGTCTGGTATTCCCATCTCTTGAAGATTTTTCCACAGTTTGTTGTGATCCACACAATAAAAGGCTTTGGCATAGTCAATAAAGCAGAAATAGATGTTTTTCTGGAACTGTCTTGCTTTTTCGGTGATCCAGAACATGTTGGCAATTTGATATCTGGTTCTTCTGCCTTTTCTAAAACCAGCTTGAACACCTGGAAGTTCACAGTTCATGTACTGTTGAAGCCTGGCTTGGAGAATTTTGAGCATTACTTTGCTAGCATGTGAGATGAGTACAATTGTGCAGTAGTTTGAGCATTCTTTGGCATTGCTTTTCTTTGGGATTGAAATGAAAACTGACCTTTATCAGTCCTGTGGCCACTGCTGAGTTTTCTAGATTTGCTGACATATTGAGTGCAGTACTTTCACAGCATCATCTTTTAGTATTTGAAATAGTTCAACTGGAATTCCATCACCTCCACTAGCTTTGTCCGTAGTGATGCTTCTTAAGGCCCACTTGACTTCACATTCCAGGATGTCTGGCTCCAGGTGAGTGATCACACCATCATGATCATCCAGGTCACAGAGACCCTTTTTGTACAGTTGCTCTGTGTATTCTTGCCACCTCCTCCTAATATCTTCTGTTTCTGTTAGGTCCATGCCATCTCTGCCCTTTATTGAGCCCATCCTTGCATGAAATATTCCCTTGGTATTTCTAATTTTCTTGAAGAAATCTCTAGTCTTTCCCATTCTATTGTTTTCCTCTATTTCTTTGCACTGATCACTGAGGAAGGCTTTCTTATCTCTCCTTGCTGTTCTTTGGAACTCTGCATTCAGATGCTTATGTCTTTCCTTTTCTCCTTTGCTTTTCACTTCTCTTCTTTTCACAGCTATTTGTAAGGCCTCCTCAGACAACCATTTTGCCTTTTTGATTTCTTTTTCTTGGGGATGGTCTTGATCCTTGTCTTCTGTACATCGTCATGAACTTCATTCCATAGTTCATCAGGCACTCTGTCATATCTAGTCCCTTAAATCTATTTCTCCCTTCCACTGTATAATCATAAGGGATTTGATTTAGGTCATACTTGAATGGTCTAGTGGTTTTCCCTACCTTCTTCAATTTCAGTCTGATTTTGGCAGTAAGAAGTTCATGATCTGAGCCACAGTCAGCTCCTGGTCTTGTTTTTGCTGACTGTATAGAGCTTCTCCATCTTTGGCTGCAAAGAATATAATCAATCTGATTTTGGTGTTGGCCATCTGGTGATGTCCATGTGTAGAGACTTCTCTTGTGTTGTTGGAAGAGGATGTTTGCTGTGACCAGTGTGTTCTGTTGGCAAAACTCTGTTAGCCTTTGCCCTGCTTCATTCTGTACTCCAAGCCAAATTTGCCTGTTACTCTAGGTATTTCTTGACTTCCTACTTTTGCATTCCAGTCCCCTATAATGAAAAGGACATCTTTGTTTAGTGTTAGTTCTAAAAGGTCTTGTAGGTCTTCATAGAACCGTTCAACTTCAGCTTCTTTAGCATTACTGGTTGGGGCATAGACTTGGATTACTGTGATATTGAATGGTTTTCCTTGGAAACGAACAGAGATCATTCTGTCATTTTTGAGATTGCATCCAAGTACTGCATTTCAGACTTTTTTGTTGACTGTGATGGTTACTCCATTTCTTCTAAGGGATTCCTGCCCACAGTCGTAGATATAATGGTCATCTGAGTTAAATTCACCCATTCCAGTCCATCTTAGTTCGCTGATTCCTAGAATGTCGATGTTCACTCTTGCCATCTCCTGTTTGACCACTTCCAGTTTGCCTTGATTCATGGACCTGACATTCCAGGTTCCTATGCAATATTGCTCTTTACAGTGTCAGACCTTGCTTCTATCACCAGTCACTTCCACAACTGGGTGTTGTTTTTGCTTTGGCGCCATCCCTTCATTCTTTCTGGAGTTATTTCCATATTCTTGCCTTGAGAACCCCATGTACAGCATAAAAAGGCAAAAAGATAGGACACTGAAAGATGAACTCCCCCATCGATAGGTGCCCATATCTACTGGAGATCAGTGGAGAAATAACTCCAGAAAGAATGAAGGAATGAACCAAAGCAAAAACAACATCCAGTTGTTGATGTGACTCGTGATAGAAGCAAGGTCCAATGCTGTAAAGAGCCTTGGTTTTAAAAAGTCATAAATGCAGAGAGAATATTTTCCTTTAGCTTTCGAGATGCAGAACACCTTTTTGTTAACCCCTTAGGAGTACATAGCAGTACGTGTTTGTGCCCACATCCACAAACCCAGAATTTGGACCCATTTTGAATACCATCTCTAAAATGGAAATTACAGCACTGTTAGTTTTCTGGGCTCAGCCGACAAAACTAGATTTTGTCCAGCAATGCAGTTTCAACCTACTGTCTCTACTAAGCAAGAGCAAAAGCTAACGCAGGGCAAACATATGCAACGGGCATTTGTAGAGTCTTGCAAATGCCAAGTTCCTGGGTGTTTGACCAGAGAGGAAATGTGCCCATCTTCAGCCATCCAGCATTCTGTCCATTGAGATCCCTCATTTTGTGGGATGCCCAGGGTTTAAGACGGGGCATTTTTTCTGCCCACAGAATGACAGCGTTTCCATTAGTGCATGTGGATCCTGTTTCTTTCTCTTCTTTTTTTTTTTTTTAAACTTATTTCCTTATTTTATTTTTGGCTGCGCTGGGTCTTTGTTGCTGCACAGTCTTTCTCCAGTTGCAGCGAGTTGGGGGCTACTCTTGAATTGTGCTGCATGGGCTTCTCACTGCAGTGGCTTCTCTTGTTGTAGATCACAGGCTCTAGGGTGCTTGGGATACAGTAGTTGCAGCACGCAGGCTCAGTAGTTATGGCTCAGGGGCTTAGCTGCTCCGGTCCATGTGGAATCTTCCCGGACCAGGGATTGACTCTGTGTCCTCTGACTTGGCGGGCAGATTTTCATCCACTGTGCCATGAAGTCCAGATTCTGTTTCTTTTTGAAATGGGTTAATGTTCCTGTTTGTGTGTAAGTGTGTGTGTGTATGTGTGTGTATGCGTGTGAGCAAGTATGTGTAGATGCATGCATACCACGGACTGTGCATGTGTGTTTATAGACATGTATGTTTGTGTGTGTCCACACACACATGCACCAAGGTGCTGAAATTATTTAAAATAGTCAAGTCAGCTAATGGAGTCAGTCTTAAACCCACTCTGCATTATTGTTGTATTTTTCTTTCTCTCTGAATCAAAAATGCTGCAGAAGTGAGGAACTGCTCTTGTCTTAATTACCACAGAAATCTTGCTAATTAGAAACAAGGGAAGAAGTGTTAGGGATTTGCCTCAGAATCAAAGACAGCATTATTTTCTGATGGATATTAAAAGACTTGCAAAAGAGGCTAAGATGATGTGGTAGACAGAGTTGTGAAGTATGTCTAGGGCCCCAGTGGTAAAAACGGCTGGAAGGGGAAATTAAATATCTGGGAGGAAAATGCTCTCAGATGTTGGAATTACGCCTGCAGCCATAACACTGGAAGCTGTGATCCTATCTACCTCAAACACAAAACAGGATCAAGAGATCTCCAAGGAATCTGAGGGCGGAAAAAGTATTGGTGGCTTAAACAGGCACCTCTTCAACTACCTTATCATAACTCAGCTGACATTGATAGTGGGCAGAGACATGCAAATCTTTCTTCTACCCCTGCCACTTTCTCTCTCTCATTTTTTTTCACCATTTCTTTAGCCTCGAACTGCGTGCGTGCTTGAGAAATAAATCAAAAGACTGAAAGACCATCTTTTGAGGTCTATTCCATATGTCAAGACCACTGTGTTTGTGGAAAGCTGAACCTTTAGATGAGCAGAGTGTGGAGGAGATAACATGTGATGAGCTGGGTGCCTTGTGGTTTTCATCAGATGAACTCCAGGTTTAATCCAGATTCCAAGGCTGGGACAGGCTCTCCTGGCTACCTTTAACCATGAAGGTAGTATGATGACGATCATGATGTATCTAGTCACTCTCAGTGTTTCAGATATTTCAATTCCCAAAGCCAAGAATTAAATCTGGAGGCAAAAAGAAAGGAGCAGGGCAATTGAAGATCCAAGCAATTGAATAAGAACAACTCAGGGGGCTTCCCTGGTGGTCTAGTGATTAAGAATCCACCTGCCAGTGCAGGGGACATGGGTTTAGTTGTTGGTCTGGGAAGATCCCACAAGCCCTGAAGCAACTAACCCCGTGCACAGCAACTACTGATCCTGTGCTCCAGAGCCTTAGAGCACAACTACTGAAGTCTGTACACCTAGAGCCCGTGCTCTGCAATGAGAGAAGCCACAGCAATGAGAAGCCTACACACCCCAATGAAGAGTAGCCCCCATTCACTGCAACTAGAGAAAGCCCACATGCAGCAATGGAGCCCCAGCACAGCCAAAAATAAATAAAAAAGAAATCTTTAAAAAAGAAAAACAAACAAAAAATGAGCAACTCAGGAATGGGAAGGAAAAAATTAGGAACTGGCATGGTGGAAAGACAGGGAAAGTAAAGAATAGAATGACTCAACGTCCCTAAATTAGGAGTCCGAAGACAGACAAAGGACCAGAGATAGATAATGACTTATTCCAAAATTATGCTATATTTCCCCTTGCTTTAGATCAATGGCTTCAGCAGGGCTGCAGAGAAAGCGGCTTTCGAATCTAGGCTGTGTGACCATGGAAAGTCACCCAAGCTCTCTGAATTTCAGTTCCCTTGCCTGTATACTGTTCCCTGCCCTGACTACCTCACGAGATTGCTACTAGGATCAAGCAAAGGCATAGGTGTGCCGTGGCTTTGTAGATTCAACAACACTGTATTGTTAATAGGCATGGTTATATTTCAGTCTCAACACTAGACAGATAGACTTTGTCATTCAAAACTCAGGTTTGTACAGGAATATATCCTCATATACAAAAACCTGGTTTTCAAGCCAGGTTAAAGTTATTCGAAATAATCCTTTTCCACCTCTCACCCCAATCATGGCATAAAAGAATATTTATATTGCCCAGGTACTATGTAAGCTAAAATAGGTTTTCTATGGGCTTTTGCTTGCTGACACAGAGCTTAAACTCAAACAATACTATGAGACTTATCACAAAAAAAGCAATTTCTTGGCTACTTCGTCCCAACACTGGAGCTCTTCTTCAGAGGGAACTACTTTTAGCCATTTATTTTTGTATTTACCTCAATAAATTTAGACCACACATTTAGAGCACTATTTCTTGGGACTATTTTTTATTTGAAATTTTAGAAATCATATATTGATTTACTCTCATGGAAGTTAAGGATTTAGCTCTTGTACAGCCCTGGCCCCATTCCACCTACTATACACGCACACAAACATGTCCTCAACCCATCCTTCCAATGTAGTTTATCACAATTGTTGTTTAGTATTTACATTATTTTGCATATGTAATCACATATCACAATCACTAAAATCACAATATTTAGTATTTACATTATTTTGCCTTTGTAAATATTATTCACAACACAGCTGGTGTAAGTATAGGATTATCACAGCCAATCTCTTGCACATCTTAGTTGTCCATTGAGTTCAACTTTTCATCTTTGTGACTAATTACAATTCTTAGCAAACTCTTTGACAGATCCATAAGACATAAAACAGACAGGCACATCAAATGTGGTGTCATTTCTATGTTTTCCTGGGAGGTACTCCTTCTAGAGGCTTCAGTCTTCTTGCCCTATTGACTGGTGGCCTCCAGCTCTTCAACAGACTGGTCCTCATGGATCTTCCTTCACTTGGATCTTAGGAATTCCTTTTTACTCACTTCTCTGTAAGATCCTCTGTTTCCTGCACCCAATGCAATATCTTCTGCTTTTTTGACTTACTCCTTTGTTTTGTGGCATATGTCTTTTACTACTTTCCTAAGAAACAGTGCATCAGAGATAAATTGAGACTGAAAATTTAGATGTATGAAAATGCATTTGTTCTTCCCTCATACTTGGTTGGCAATTTGACTTGGTATAAAATTTTGGGTTGAGAATGATTTTTACCCTGAAATTCTGAAGAAACAACTCCATTGTCTTTTAGAATCTGGTTTTGCTCTTAGAAAGCTGATGCCATTCTGATTTCTGATATCTTGCATGTCACTTGCCTTTTTATCTCTAAATTCTTTTAAAAGAGATATTAAGATCTCCTTCTCCCTGGTGTGAAATTTTACGACAGCATGCCTTGATGTGGTCCTTATTTTCCTTTGTTGTACTAAACACTTAATAAGTCCTTTCAATCTGTAAAGTTATGTCTTTCAAAAGAAGAAATGTTTCGTATATACTTCCATAGTAATTTTCATTCCTCTATTTTCCTTGTTCTCTCTTTGCCTGACTCCTGTCAGTTAGAAGTTGTACATCCAGGAATGAATCACCTAATTTTCTTATATTTTCTTTCCTAGTTTCTATCATTTCAGTTCAGTCACTCAGTTGTCTCTGACTCTTTGTGACCCCATGAACCTCAGCACACCAGGCCTCCCTGTCCATCACCAACTCCCGGAGTTCACCCAAACTCATGTCCATTGAGTTGGTGATACCATCCAACCATCTCATCCTCTGTCATCCCCTTCTCCTCCTGACCTCAATCTTTTGCAGCATCAGGGTCTCTTCAAATGAGTTAGCTGTTTGTATAACGTGGCCAAAGTATTGGAGTTTCAGCTTCAACATCAGTCCTTTCAGTGAACACAAAGGACTGATCTCCTTTAGGATGAAATGGCTGGATCTCCTTGCAGTCCAAGGGACTCTCAAAAGTCTTCTCCAACATCACAATTCAAAAGCATCAATTCTTCAGTGCTCAGCTTTCTTTATAGTCCAACTCTCACATCCATACATGACCACGGGAGAAACCATAGCCTTGACTAGATGGACCTTTGTTGACAAAGTAATGTCTCTGTTTTTTAATATGCTGTCTAGGTTGGTCATAATTTTCCTTCCAAGGAGTAAGCATCTTTTAATTTCATGGCTGCTGTCATCATCTGCAGTGATTTTGGAGCCCCACAAAATAAAGTTAGCCACTGTTTCCCCATCTATTTGCCATTAAGTGATGGGACTGGATGCCATGATCTTCATTTTCTGAATGTTGAGCTTTAATCCAACTTTTTGGGTACTATTGTCTGGGAGATTGCCTCACTTTTTAACCTTCTACATATTCTTTTGATTTTTAAATTATTTTCTGTTTTCTTAATCTTCAATATGCATGAGTATTTTTTCTTATTTTCTGAATGTCTCTTTGTAAATAGGATATTATCTTGTTGCTTCATGGTTGAAATATTGTTTCATCAGGTTTTTTTCTTTTTGTTCCTTGCATTTTCTATTCCATTTGAATCTCTATTTCTTGTTTTTATCTTTTCTATACTCGAGTCTTTTCTCAAATGTCTGCTAATTCTTTTTCGTCTATTCATATCTGAAATACAAATGAGCCACTAGAAACCTAATTAGATGTTATAAGCATCCACATATGTATGTGCACATATACTGTGGGAGGGGTGCCTATATGACTATGGACTAATTAGAGCAGTCAGTTAGTCTGAGTCACTTAATTAAGAGACATTTCATTCCTCCAGGAACATGTTTCCTGTCTCCTTTTCAGCGGCTGAGAGTAATACATGCTTAAGTGATACAGGGAAAGAACTAGGGAGTGGGGACAGTCTTACGGTTCAGTATATGAATCTTAATACCTTCACTTTCATCTGCTATCAGTTGTGACTAGTGTCAAGTTCACAGCCTACATGGTTCAGTGTCTGCAGAAATTAAACCTCTTGCCTTCGATAGAGTTGAATGTAGGAGAGCTGTCTGATTGGTGGGGGAGGAGAGAGAATCTGGGGATGTCTGTCAGCTCCTTACGTGGGCTCTCACCCAGTCTTCATGTTTGCTGTGCTTCTTGTACTTCAGTCTTCAAAGACACTTGTATATCTACTTTCAGAGTCCTTCCTGAGTTCCAAATCAGATTACGACTTTTGGGCTTCCTCTTCTGCAGGTATTAATACTTTCTCTGCTCTTCTAAATTGGTGACCTAAGTCCACCTGCTTCTGGCCTTTCACAGCTTGCTTGCCACTTCCTTGCTCTAAGTGCCCCCTGCTGCTGCTGCTGCTGCTGCTGCTAAGTGGCTTCAGTCGACCCCGTGGACTGCAGCCTACCAGGCTCCTCCGTCCATGGGATTTTCCAGGCAAGAGTACTGGAGTGGGTTGCCATTGCCTTCTCCAAGTGCCCCGTTGATGGGTTTATTCCTTTAAGAGAGTGTATTAGTTTTCCATTGCTACATAATGAACTACCACAAATGTAGCTGCTAAAAACAACACAAATTTATTATCTCACAGTTTTTGTGTCTCAGGTATTCAACATATTTTGGCTGAGTCTTTGGTCCAGGATCCCATAATGCTGAAATAGCAATGTTGGCCAGCTTCATCCTCATCTGGAACCTTGACCAGGAAAAGACCCACTTCCAAGTAGTATGAGGTTGTTGGCAGAATTTATCTCTTTGCCATTGCAGGTCTGAGGTCTGCATTGTTTCGCTGGCTGTTGACGAGTCTCAGGTCCTTGCCATGGGACCTCCTCCAATGCAGCAGTAGGGAATCTCACTTGCATTGAATTCCTCTTGTGTTTCAAATCTCTCTGCCTTCCCTTTTTGTAATCAGCTCCCCCACCAACCCACTTCCACCCTCAAAGCCTTTAAATGGCTCATGTTCTCAGGACAGGCTCGTCTAGACAATTTCCCTATCATAAGTTCAACTGTTCCATATAACATACCTAGAAACAAGAGTAAAATCTCATGTGCACAGTCCCAGAAATCAGGCAAGGCATATATACCAGGGATTGGAAATCTTGGGAGCCATATTAGAATTCTGCCTACTGTGGTGAGACTTTTTAGGAGGGAACAGAAATAATTATGTACGTTTTTTATTATGTAAGTTTAATTAGAAGTCTTGTATGTCTCCATTAACACATTGTTACTGTATAAAGGCTAATATCCATGTTCTAGAGCCAACAGCAGACTTGACCCCTAGCTTTTCACATGTGAATGGTGCCCTCTTGAGTTATGGCTCAGGAAGAGTGAGCCTTTCTCCTTTCATCCAAATGAATGAGCCTCATGTGCCTAGGAACCCAAAGCTGACTCTGAGTGGATTCCCACCCTCCATTTCAAACTGAAGCTAATCAGGACCCTGGAAGGCAGCCTAAGAGCTGTGGTTCTGATCTATCCTCAGTGGTCCAGATATGCACACTCGGATGAGGGTGCTGTTCTGACACATGCTTCGCTGTGCCCCAGGAGTACCCAACTGCATGAAGATATTACCAATGAGAGGTTGGCACCTTGGCACAGGGAAGAGGTGATTTTTCCTGGCCTGGTAGATCCCATGGTAGTTGTTGTATTCAGTGATGAATCACTGATTTCTAGAAACCTTGACTAGAAGTGGAAGGAGGAGATAAATGTGAGTGGGGGTGTTGCTGTGAACATTTCAGCAGATAAATGACCAGTCATGACTAAAAGATGGTTTTACATTTTCTGAGTGTAATCAAGTGAGATGTAACCAATATTCTGTAGTTCATTAGCCTCATGTCTCCTAACCTTCACTGTCAGGCACTCCCTCATGAAGAGGCTCACCTCTCATCTCACTTTTTCTTTTTTTTCCCCTTAATTTTAGCTTAGAGTGAAATTGGTGGGAGAGCCCCTGGCAGGTAACCAGCAGGGAGAAGGGGCCCAAAAAGGATGAAAAGGTCACACACAATTTGATCTTAGACTAAAGGGAAAGAAGAGAGAAAGTGAGGAAGCAGAAATAGATAGAGCGATTGACAAGACTATTGAAAAATAGTCTGATTTCAGTATCTTCCTGACGTGCTGCATTTCTCATTATAGCCAACTGGGCATCAGCAAGCCAGGAAGATGTGTGCAATGTTTGGAGGAAATTTACAGAGATGGCTTCCCTTGCTGCTACTGAACGTAGTGACAGCAAGACAGACCTTGCTCTCTACCCATTCAGCCAGGCTTCATTCCTAGCAAGGGTCTCTGGGCTTCCCTTTCAGAAAATCTACATTCTCTACCTTCATGTGGAAGGGAGGGGTAGAGAGACACGGCTCTGAGACTATAACCCACAGAGGATATGAGATGGCACCCTGCAAAAAGGCTGAGTCCCTGCCTTGGTTGTGCCTGGTCTACCATGGAGATCAATGCTGAGAACCTGGCCTGTGGTGCCTGGGGTGGTGCCCCTCGGGTGGTAGAGGTTTAGTGGCTACAGATGGGAAAGTCTCTCTGTCTCAAGTCTTTGCCCCTCAGATTGACCTTTCAAATAGCTACTCTCAGATTTCTAAAACCCCAGTCTAACCATGTTGGATTCCCTACTTAAAAATCCGTTGTTGTTGCTGTTTAAGTCTTTGTGACCCCATGGACTGTAGCCTTCCCAGGCTTTTCTGTCCTTGGGATTACCCAGGCAAGAATACTGGAGTGGGTTGTCATTTCCTTCTCCAAGGGATCTTCCCAACCCAGGAATCAAATACGTGTCTTCTGCTAAAAAACTCTTGGTGGACTTCAGTTATCTACAGAGCCAAGCCCAAAGCCAGACTTCTTAGCAGTATAGTCAATGCTCTTTACATGTTTCAGCAGTGTCATCTGTAGCTGCCGCACTCCACACATATGTATGCACGTTAACCCCACTGAACTGCCCCTTTCCCTGAACTCACTCTGTCCTGTCCCACTTTGGGGCTTCTGCATATCCTCTGTTCTTTCTACCTAGAGCACACTCCCCTTCTGTATCTATTTGTCCAAAGAGGCTGTTAATTGTCCTTAAAGTACCAGCCCCAATTTCACTTTCTCTGAAGTTCTTACCACTGATTTGTACTTCATCTTTTCCACTTCAAGGGACACAAGGATCAGGAGAGTTAATTAAGAAGCTAACCATTTAATTAAGGAGAAGTAAACCCTCATGACCTGTTGGTAGAAGTGTAAATTGATACAGCCACTTTAGAAAACAGTATGGAGGTTCTTTCAAAAACTGAAACTAGACCTAGCATCTGACCCAGTAATCCTATTACTGGGCATACACCCAGAGGAAACCATAATTCAAAAAGATGCATGCTCCCGTGTTCACTGCAGCACTGTTTACCTTCGCCAAGACATGAAAGCAACGTAAATTTCCATCCACAGGAATGGATAAAGTGGTACATATGTACAGTGGAATATTACTCAGCCATGAAAAGGAATGGAATGGGTCATTTTTAGAAACGTGGATGGACCTAGGAAGTCTCATGCAGAGTGAAGTTAAGTCAGAAAGGGAAAAACAAATATTGTATTTAATGCCTATATGTGGAATCTAGAAAAATGCATGCATGCTGCTAAGTCACTTCAGTCATGTTTGACTCTTTGTGACCCCCATGGACTATAACCCACCAGTCTCCTCTGTCCATGGGGATTCTCCAGACAAGAATACTGGGGTGAGTTGCCATTCTGTTCTTCAGGGGATCTTCTGAAACCAGGGATTGAACCTGGTTCTCTTGCATTGCAGGCAGCTCCTTTACTGTCTGAGTCACCAGGGAAGCCCCAAAATATGATATAGATTATCTTATTTGCAAAGCAGAAATAGAGACATAGTGAGCAAATATATGGATACCAAGGGGGAAACAGGTAGGTGGAAGGAATTGGGAGATCGGCTTGGCACATGTACACCACTGATACTATGTATAAACATAACTAATGAGAATACACTGTATAGCGCAAGGAACTCTTCTTAATGCACTGGGGTGACCTGAATGGAAAGGAAGTCCAAAAGGGAGAGGATGTGTGTATATGCAGGGCTGATTCATTTTGCTGTACAGCAGAAACTAACACAACATTATAAAGAAACTATACTCCAATAAAAATTCATTAAAATGTAATAAACAATTTTAAAGGAGAAGTAAAGATTATGTAGGCTCAAAGTTGCAGGTGAGGGGTTGGCAGAATTGTGGACTCCCTCAAAGATGATGAAACCCACATGAAAAAAATTCAGGGACAGGTGACTTTAACATGATTCCCGTGGGAAGTGTCAGTCTGTTGGAGAGGATGCCGGGTAGAAGACACTGGTATCGGAGATGCTCAAATGGGCTGTATGAGATGCTCCAGGGTCAGGACTCTGCAAAGCAGATTTGTAGAAGGCAGGTTGACTTACCTGGGAGACAGAAGTCTCCTGGCACACATAAGACAGCTAATATTTGTGGTGTGTCTATTTGGATATAGTTGCTCTTAAAAAGAGTCAGGGATGAGCTAGGAAGACAAAGTACAGTGCAATGGAAGGAAGGGAGAGAAGGGCAAACTTTGCAGAGCAGAGCCAGTTTCCCATGTCACTGCAGCTCAATTTCACTGATTTGGGAAACATGCCATGACTTGAAATGAACCCCTGCCCATTTGCCCACACTGCCATCTTGGGAAATTCACTTGCTTCCCTGTGCGCACTTACTGAGGAAAGACTCCAGACTTCCCAAGAGTCCAGAGGAATCCTCTCCAGTTCAGAGCATCCGCCACACACTGAGGTGACACAGTGTGACCTGACAACTCACAACACATCCTGCCAACTCCATAGTGATGAAAGGCCACTCACACTTTGAAATGCCTCCTAAAAGGCCCGCTGAGCTGGGGTACTTAGATGTGGGGTACCGTTTTAGATTTCTCCAACTTTGAACTCTGGAAGCAACGCTGCCCTTGTGGCCTTTATGCCTTTAGTCCAGGTTGGAGGGGAGTTCCACATTCCATTAGCCAGCCATGCCCTGATCTTCACAAAGAGCCCGCTAAAGGAGGGGTATCCTTAGGATGAGAGATGACTAGCAATTCTGCTTCCTGCTTAATGGAGTCTGTGCCCAGGGATTCTGTCCCTCATAGCCTGCTCTTCTTTAGCTTTTTGCACACATCACACTGAGCCTCACCCCAGAGTCAGAGAAACCTCTTATGTCTGTCCTTCCATTATCTGGGGGAGTTCCTTGGAGAAAGGACTATGTCTTCCTTTTGGAAACCCCAGCCCAAAACAGAGCTTGGCACATAGTACTGAGTGCACCACAAAAGAGAAATTGGCTTCCTCTCCTTCTCTTGACGCTTCTGCTCTTCTTTTACCTAATTTTCCCTCTTCTTTTTCATCTTTTCTCATAACCCAATCACAGTCAGGCTGGCAGAGCCTGTAAAAAGACCAGGCTGGTACCCCCAGTCAACTGGTGCCCATAACTTTCCAATTCTACTCTCTGAGAAACCAGAGTTTTCTCCTTTTCAGCCCCTCTCCTGTATATGTCTCTGCCGTATCCCTCATTCACGATATATATGGCCCTCTCTGGCACATCATCTTCCCAGCAGAGCTTACAGCTTAAAATCCTTCTGTTCCTCCATGAGAGACGATACAGCATGGGGGTTAAGGACCCTCCCTCCTGGAGATGGATGGCCTTAGTTTGAACCCTGGCTCTGCCACTTTATTAGCTATGCTAACTGCAGTGAGTTAATAAAAATCTTCATGCCTCAGTTTACTCAACTATATAATGGGAATGATAATAACACTACCTCCCTCATAGAGTTGCCTTGCAGATTAATACATACAAGACATTCAAAACTGTGCTGAGCACTTGGTGAGCACCATCTAAGTGTTTGTTATTATTGTTTTTAATACTATGGGGTAGTCACAGATACATATATTTTTAGGCATATAGCCTCAATACAGTTGCCCATCAGTATCCATGACTCGGGGGAAGGAGGGTTGTTTCAGAACCTCAATTCCATTATATAAAATGCCCTGGTGTTTGAATATATCCTAAGTACACCCTCCCATACACTTTATATAATCTCTAGACTACTTATTTGCTGCTGCTGCTGCTAAGTCGCTTCAGTTGTGTCCGACTCTGTGCGACCCACCAGGCTCCCCTGTTCCTGGGATTCTCCAGGCAAGAACACTGGAGTGGGTTGTCCTTTCCTTCTCCAATGCGTGAAAGTGAAAAGTGAAAGTGAAGTCACTCAGTCGTGTCCGACTCTTAGCAACCCCATGGACTGCAGCCTACCAGGTTCCTCCGTCCATGGGATTTTCCAGGCTAGAGTACTAGAGTGGGTTGCCATTGCCTTCTCCGACTACTTATTTAATACAATGTAAATGCTTTGTAAGTAGTTGCTGATGAGCAGCAAATTCAATTTTTCTTTGGGGAACATCTGGAATTTTTTTCCTAAATAATTTTGACCTGCAGTTGGTTGAATACTCAGACGCAGAACCTGTGGATCCAGACGGCTGGCTATACTTACATCCTCAATCTCTCCATTTCCAGCAAATCTTCCTCCTCAGTCTGCAAACAGTTTCAAATCCCCTCTATCCTAAATAAAACTCTCCTCCCACTCTGTCTCTACCTTAAGCTGTTTCTCTCTCTCTTTCCTTCCCTTCAGTCAACATCATTAACTGAGTAATCTACACTTAGAATCTTCACCTCCTCACCTCCCGTTCAGGGATCAATCCATAGCCATCTGGCTTCAGCTCCTGCCACACCACTAACAGTGTTCTCACCAAGATCACCCATAACCTCCCTCTTGCTATTTCTAATTACCTCTCTGTCACTTTTGACCATCTTGACCGCTCACTTTTTCTTGAAGTGTTTCTTTCATTTCTGAGACACTCTTCTTTTCTGGTTTTAACAGTCAGCTTTTGCTATGTTACACTAAGGTAATAATGCCCAAATCTCAGTAGTTTACACTCATAAATGTCTCCTTTCTGCTCACAGCCTGCAGCAGCTGAGGGTTGAATGTAACCCTGCTCTTGTTTATTCTTCCTTCGGGGGTCCAGGTGGAGGGAACAGACAAACCACATAGTGACTCCTGAATCCTCTGCTTGGATGTTGTGTGCCTCACCTTTCCTCATGTGCCATTGGCCAAAGCGAGTCATGTGGTCCAAGCCTGATATCAAGAAATCAAAGGAGTCCACTCTTCCCACTTGAAATGAGCAGGGCCAATGATCTTCTGGGCTCCCATGGTGGTTCAGTGGTCAAAGAGTCTGCCCGCAATGTGGAAGACCTGGGTTCGATCCCTGAGTTGGGAAGATCCCCTGGAGTAGGAAATGGCAATCCAGTCCAGTGTTATTGCCTGGAGAATCCCCCTGGACAGAGGAGCCTGGCGGGCTGCAGTCCATGGGAATGCAAGGAGTCAGACATGACTGAGTGACTAAGCACAGCACAATGATCTTCCAGGAAAGATAGCAAATAAAAGAGAACAATAATACAATCTACCACAGGGGTTCCCAACCCCCAGGTCACTGATCAGAACCAGTCTGCAGCCTGTTAGGAACTGGGCCACACAGGAGGAGATGAGCAGAGAGCAAGCAAGCAAAGCTTCATCTATATTTACAGCTGCTCCCCATCACTCACATTACTGCCTGAGCTCCACCTTCTGCTCAGTGAACTCAATAAATGTAATGTGCTTCAATCACCCTGAAATCATTCTGCCTCTCTGCCCAGTCCATGGGAAAACTCTTTTTCCATGAAGCTGGTCCCTGGTGCCATAAAGGTTGGGGACTGCTGATCTGCCACACTGGTTCCCCTTCTACCTTTCTGAGAGTTTGTTCTGGCTTAGCCTCTCTCACTGGATCATGTTGATCTACCCACTTCTTAAATGTTGATGCTCTTCAGAGCTTCTTGCTGTCCAAATCCTCTATAGTTAATTCTATCCATGCTTTTAACTCCAGTAAGCATCCATAGTCTTATGGCTTGTTTCCAAATTTGTAACACAGACCACCACTGGAAGCAGTTCCTGGAATTTAACCTGTCCAAAATTCAACTCATTTTCTTACCTTCCTAGTCCTTTATTCTCCAAAATTGTTAATGACAATGTTGTTAATCCAAATCAGAAAACTGGGAAGGATGAATTATACCCCCTTTTCATCCTATCTAGTGAATCAACTACAATCCATTCCACCTTTAAGATGAATCTCCAATCTCTTCCCCCACTATTTACATTATTACCTGAGCTTGGGCCCTGACTGTTTCTTGCTTAAATATCAGTGATTCTTTAACTGCCTGCCTGCTTCTGTCACTCTTCACTAGACCCATGCCTGGATTGTAGCAAACGCTAGCCGCTCCACTCTGTCTCCTCCACTCCAATCTCTGGAGTGGGATCCATTCCACTCTGATCTTCTCTGCTTGAGAAACTTCAGAGGCTGTCCCCTTCACCCGCAGTAAAATTTGGGGTCCAGACGACTCAAGCACTCAAGGCTCTTCACAACCAGGATCCCACTTTTCTTTTCATCACCTCTCCTGTTACTCACTATCTCGCACCCTCTGCTTTACTGTATTGGGCTTATTATTTTGTCAAAACGTCTCCAGGTGTTTCTCACCCCCAGGTGCTTCCTCATGCCATTCCCTCTGTCCAGATGCTCTTCTCAGCAGCTTTCTTTGCTGAACTCCTACTGAGCCTTCAAGATCTAGTCTTAAAGTCTTAACACCTTTCATAAGACCACCCCCCAAAACTTGGCCCATTCCCTTGGCCCCTACCTCACAACAAGTAACAGCATTCCATTTTATAACATGAATCATGTTACCTCACTCATGCCTTTCTCTTATATTGATATATAGATTAGTGGTCTCCACAGCAGGGACTGGATTATTGTCATCTTTGAAATCGCTCAGGAAAAAAAAACACAGTATGTGCATGTTGGATACTCAGTAAATGTTTGTTGAGGGAAAGAATAAATGAGGGAATGACATAGTCCAGCCCATGGCACATGAACACAATGGGCAGATTTTCCCAGTTATTGGTTTTACTCTCTGGCTGCTTGCTGGCTCCAGGAGACATAGTCTCCTTCGTTGCTGCCTCTGTGTTAAATATGGTCTCTCAGGCAGTTTCCCTAGCATGAATCTGATTGTTCCAACCTCAGAGAATTCCTTAGCAAACCTCCCCTTCTCAGAGCCTGTCTCTCCATCTAACAAGGCTCCTCTGCAGGTGGACTCCCTGGTCTCCAGCTTTCCACGGAGAAACGCCCGCTCTGGCCAGTTTAGGCACTCCTGAGACTTTCCGGGAGCCTCCACACCTGGATTACGTTGTCATTCTTCCTGTCTCCGGTGTTTCCTCACTGCTGCCTGTGCATCCCCACCAAGACTAGCTAAGGACTTTGCAGGACCCAATGCAAAATGAATATGTGGGATTCCTTGTCCCAACATGATTAAGGAATTCACAGTGGCGACAGCATAGCAGTAAGTCAAGCACTGGTGCCTTCTAAGCACTCACATGGTTCTCATGTTCAGGAAGCTGGACTTCAGCAATACATCCCAGTCCAAGCAGAAGTCACATGTCAGAGGTCAAGGTAGGAACATACCAATTCTTTAGGAAAATGAATTAGCAAGGGTGAAGAGAGAATGCATTTTTGCCTGCATGAGGACAAAAGCATTAGACATAATCTGGTAAGATAAATTAATTCTGAATAAGGCCTTTAATTAATGCAGTTGAAAAAGGGCATTTTAAAAATCGTGTATGTGTGTGTGTGATTAATATATATGATGATTTGGTTAAGTAAAGGGTTTGGCCCAATGCCATGTAGAAGTTATTTTAAAAGTAAGAATAAGCTATCTCATTAGAAGCACTTTGTAATTATGAAGAAATTGCTTGTCATTGTTTGCATCAATTCAGGAGATGTAGAGTGATGTTAATTCCTTGGCTTTGGGGTGTGAGCACTGAGTGCCTTTATCTTAGTCGACAAAAAATTAATCAGTCCATCTAAGGAAGAAATGGGAAATTTTATTTGAACCAAATTTAAGGATTACAACCCTGAAAGAAAGAGCATCTCAGAAAACTGTTCTTCTCATTAGAAGTCAAAGCACAGTTATATAAATCTTTTTTGAGACAGGACTGTACATCAAATGACGTATTACTGACAGTCTACATGATCCAGATTTAAGGGTCATCATGGTAGGTTACGTGACCCCATACAAGATCAAGAAGGAATGTTATCTTGAAGGAGTTGTCTTCTTGATGCTAGGAGAATGCTGCTGTTTATGATTGAGCAGGTTTTCCTGCTCATGGGGGTGGTTGGATCAATGCATCCTGCAGATACACAATGCACAGCGTGGGGAGAGAGCAGACCAAAGGGCAGAGAAAGTTTTCTTGTCTCATCATAAAATATGAATTTTATTTCACACCTTCTACTAGGGCTCTGCCAGAGATGACAGACGGACAGGCAATAGGCCTGGTGGGCTTTGAGAACTCATTCATTTGTTCAACTGTTTACTCAACTAAACATCTGTTAGGACCCTTTTCTTGTCCATGACTTAGGTACAGAGGTTTCCCCAATACAAGGACCTGCATACTAATTCGCTTCAGTCATGTCTAACTCTTTGCGACCCTATGGACTGTATCCTGCCAGACTTTTCTGTCCATGGGATTCCCCAGGGGAGAACACTGGAGTGGGTTGCCGTGCCTTCCTCCAGGGGATCTTCATGACCCAGGGACCAAATCCACATCTCCTATGTCTCCTACATTGGTAGGCGGGTTCTTTACCACTAGCGCCACCTGGGAAACAGGGGATTAGCTTTGGAGACTGACAGCTAGCCGCATCAAATATCACACAGCAGCCTTCTCTGCACTCACTGTAAACTTACAGTGAAATAAAGCTTACACTTCCAAATAAAATAATAGCAGGGATGGGGCATAGTGTCCTTGTGGGAGGAAGGGAAGGCCTGGGTTGGGAGTTGGAGGAGTTTTTTCATCTCTTTCAGTCTTTCTCTTCCCTCTTTCTCCAACCTAATGCTATTAATGCAAACAAGCAGGCTCCCTGTTTCTGGGATTTGCTCCAGGTGAACATCACGCTACTGCCAGCTCTCACAGTCCTGCACTAGAGCTGGGAGACCCTTCCAGCAAACCTTGCATGTGTAGACCATCTTCCCATTTATTTCATTTTGATCCTCACAAAAGTAATGGGTTGAACCTTATGAAATTGCCCTTTCCGTGGGTTAAATACAGCCAGCTATTGGCAATTTCATATGGTTCAGTTTCACAGCACACGATATGGTCTAATCATCTCCATTTCCTCAGTAGCCAAACCAGAAGCTCAGAGAGATTTTACCGACCTCACAGAGCCAGGTGTGGGGTTTGTGAACTCACACTCAGATTCCTGCTCTTTCTCCACGTTTGGTGCCACTTTGGTGTAAATAGCAAATCAGCCTTAGGCAACAACACACAGGTTGGAAGTCTTGAGTTAATGTGCTTTAACTGTGTGTTTTTTTGTTTTTTTATTTTTCAGATTCAGTAATGGTTCGTTGTACAAACTCATTCATTTTTAATCAGTTGACTGTAATGATTTGTTACAAATGATCTTTAATTCTCAGCTGCGGTTAATCAGTACTGAAAAGCACTTTTCCTGTTATTTTATTTGGATAGGACTCTTAGTGAAATACTTGCCTGCCATTACTTAATCACTTGTTTGTTTTCCCTCTGCATGCAGTTTCTAGCAGCATACAGCAGTGTTTAACATGGGCATTTCCCCTTTACTTAGTGAATCGAGTTCTCCAAGCTGTAGGTGCAGGGAGCTACAACTGTAGGTGTAGGGACCTCTGAGGGTTCACACTGTGGTTTGATGCTAACTGATCCTCCTCTGCACACCAAGCACAAAGCCAGGTGCTGAGAACATGCCAACTTATATGTAAAGATTATTATGCGCGTTCACGGTATAGGGGAGAGGAGATGGATGGAATGTTACCTAAACCATCCCTGGAGTGTCGGGAGGTCTTCCTGGAGGAGATGATCCAGGAAGATAACTATTAACCATGCAGGTGGACGAATAGATGCAAAGGCCCAGAGAGTGAGAGCTTGGAAATTGGGAGAGTGCAAGTAGTCGAGCTTGGTTGGAGGACAGGGAGCAGGCAGGGGAGGGTGGTAACAAGAGTAGAGGTCAGGGCGGGATCAGATCATGAAACACCTTGCTGCTGCTGCTGCTGCTGCTGCTGCTAAGTCACTTCAGTCGTGTCCAATTCTGTGCGACCCCATAGAAGGCAACCTACCAGGCTCCGCCATCCCTGGGATTCTCCAGGCAAGAACACTGGAGTGAGTTGTCATTTCCTTCTCCAATGAATGAAAGTGAAAAGTGACAGTGAAGTCGCTCAGTTGTGTCCGACTCTTCGTGACCACATGGACTGCAGCCTACCAGGCTCCTCCGTCCATGGGATTTTCCAGGCAAGAGTACTGGAGTGGGGTGCCATTGCCTTCTCCGTGAAACACCCTGGGCATACCTTAAACCTTGAAAAGTTTAACAAGGGAAAAAACCTGGGTAGTTTTACTTTAGAAACATCCTGGGGCTTCCCAGGTGGCTCTAGTGGTAAAGAACCCACCTGCCACTACAGGAAATCTAAGAGATGTGGGTTCAATCCCTGGGTTGAGAAGATCCCCTGGAGGAGGGCAGGGGATCTTCAGTATTCTTGCCTGGAGAATTCTATGGACAGAGGAGGCTGGTGGGCTACAGTCCACGGGGTCACAAAGAGTCAGACGTGACTGAAAGGACTTAGCATGCATGCAGAAACATCCTAAGAACAGAATGAAGAATGGATTGGAAGCAGGCTGAGAGCGGTGGCAGGAAACCAAATGATAATGAAGAAAGGGTGAAGAGGAGGGGAGAAAGTGTTGGAGGAAGAGGATGGAGAAGGAGGAGGAGAGGAGAAGAGGAAGGAGGGAAAAAATGCAAATGATGCTAGGACCCTGGGCAAAGTGAGTAGCTATGGGAACGGGGAGAAACAGTGGATCGAAGTGATTGCTGGACCAGAACGAAGATGTGGTAAAGAAAGGTACAGAAGATGAATTTCCAGTTTCGCATTTTCAGGGCTAGGCTGAGGCACTTGCTTGTCATTCAAAGAGACTAAACGCTGTGACTCCACGCTGGTGCCATTGGCAGGCAGGATCAGCTATCCCAGCAGACAGTGCTAAGAGCTAGGCTCTGTTCTGAGCCATCAGCTCTCTTGAGGCCAGTACGACCTGCTTTGGGTAATTTAACAGTGATCTGGACCAATGTAAGAAACTGAACATCTTTTACCCCTAGATTCTGGCATCACCATTCAAAGATTTCAGTCAACCCCTGGAGCTGAATGATTCTAAAAGATTACCATTCCCATTAATTTTGTCCAAGTGTTGGAGAACTGCTGCTGCTGCTGCTGCTGCTAAGTTGCTTCAGTCATGTCTGACTCTGTGCAATGCCATAGACAGCAGCCCACCAGGCTCTGCCATCCCTGGATTCTACAGGCAAGAACACTGAAGTGGGTTGCCCTTTCCTTCTCCAGTGCATGAAAGTGTAAAGTGAAAGTGAAGTCGCTCAGTGGTGTCGGACTCTTCGTGACCCCATGGACTGTAGCCCACCAGGCTCCTCTGTCCATGGGATTTTCCAGAGTACTGGAGTGGGGTGCCATTGCCTTCTCCAGTTAGAGAACTACTGGTGAAAAAAAACCACCCACCTTGGCCAGGCATGATGATAATCGCTTGTCTGAGTTGCCTCACAATAGGAGGGAAGTACCAATAAAGAATGTGGTACTTTCATCAAAAACAAACTGGGAGAATTTGGGAGGGCCCAGAAGGAGTGAGGACGTGCCAGTCCATTGTATGACTAAAACGAACCCAGCAGAATTTGGAAGGGGCCAAAAGGAGGAAGGAGGAGAGACAATATGTCCTGCCAACCTCCCAGAAACCCTTGCACTGGACTCCATCTTGGCTGAGAGATGCACATGCCAACAGGAAGGTCTCCGAGTCAGAATGATTGACCAGAGACAACCTGGAAACTAAGCCCATCACCGTAAAACGTGAGGCTGTGAGCAACATGGCAGAGCAGTCCTCTGGTTTCCAGTAACCTACTACTCTCCGCCCCTTCCTAATAAAAGCTCTGGCTTTGTCACCACGTGTGTCTCCTCAGACAATGCGTTTCCGAGGGTCAGACAAGAGCCCACTCTCAGACCCTGGAAGGGGTCCTCCTTCCTGCAATACAGGGATGTGATTCATGATGCCTCAGAAGGGCAACCCCTGTGCAGGGAGAGGTGAAGACCACCTGAGATTTCTTCCACAGACTGTCTGGAATGGCCCCCACCTTCTGCATGAGTAAGGCCACACGGAGCCTCTGTTATCAAGGTGGCACTGCTCAGTGTGATGAGGAGGAGGCCTAGATGATGAGGAAATTGCCATGGCAATAATGTGCTCTGACCACAAAAGCAAAAAACAAAAACCAAGCAGGTCCTGCTCCTTCCCCACTCTGTGTAAGAGATCCATTCACCAGATGGTGCCTCCTTTGCTGTCCTTTTTATCAAAGCACAGAAAGTGCAAAGTAGATGTCATTTCTCTCCTTTGTCTCTGCCTTTGATGGCCTTGCCATACTCCTGTTATCCTTTTGATGTCCTCTGTGGTAATCTTTGGGCTGCCCTGGTGGCTCAGGTGGTAAAGAATCTGCATGCAGTGCAGGAGACCTGGGTTCAATCCCTGGGTTGGGAAGATCCCCTGGAGGAGGGCATGGCAACCCATTCCAATATTCTTGCCTGGAGAATCCCCATTGTCAGAGAAGCCTGGCAGGCTACAGTTCATGGAGTCGCAAAGAGTCGGACGTGACTGACAACTAAGTACCTGGCACGCATGGCAATCTTTAGGTCTTTCTTCTGTTGGTGTCCTGGACCATACTATAATGTGAGTGACTTATGCTCTCATTTGAAGTGCTGATATCTCTGAGGAAGAGCAAATCGTAACACAATGGTATCAATCTAGTGGTGGAAATCTGAGTTTGGGAAATAGGGAGGGTTTTGTGAAGACTTCCCAATCATATTTAATAAACAACTGCCCAGCCTAAGGATGGGCCTTTTTGGCTCTGACACATTCTGAAAGAACTGTGAGGTTTCTATAAGACTTCAGTGGTGTGAGTTTGAGAGGACCTGTGTTTCTCTTCAGCCTCACTCTGAGGAAATGGATCTCACGCAAAGATTTAGGAGGCACCGGGTCTCCAAACGACTGGTTCTCCGTTTCCAGAAAGGGATGCTCTTTCCCATTTCTGAGGCTTGGTGCTCCCATCTTCATCTGATTCCTCTTGGCTGTGAGCCTCCTCTGACTTGGTGCTTGCGGTACCTGGGTGCTTTGCTCCGGTGCATGCCTCCTTTAGACTCCAGACACGGAAGCCCTGTGGGAATATCTCTTTATATGCACGAGTGTGTCTCCCCCATGGACTGTGAGCCCCTTTCTGGAAAGCAGGAACCATTTCTTATTCAGTGACTTTTAATTCTGGCAGATAATAAATGATCAGTAATTCTTTTTTTTTCTTTTCACAAGGCAGGGTGCAAGATGAGTACAATGTGGAAAGCTAAATGGGATTTTGTTTGGGAGCATCTCCCTCACTTTCTTAAAGCTAGACCATCATATTCCTAGGCCCTCCTTTGGGAGATGAGATGAAAAAGCCACTCTTTGTGCCTTCAAGGATCTCAGTGTCAGTTCGAACATAGATGTTAGTGGCTGACAATGATGAAAACATTCCTTTCTCTTAGCCCATGAAAATGGCCTTGCCTTGAAAAACACAACTTGGGATGGGCCAGCTCTGACGAAGCTGAAATCTGAGGGTTCAAGGAGGCTCCCAAGACTTTGCCTCAGGCTTTTGAGTATAAGTCCAACATCTCAGAGATCGGTAACCTCCCTGCTGGCCCAGAGAAACTGGGTTAACCAGAAGTGGTCCTGCCTATGCTTTCCTGCTTCCTATCCCTTCTATCTCAGGGATTTTTGGAACTGTGTGTCTGGTGGTCACAGTTCTGGGTGGAGGGCATGCCAACTTAGGGTGCATGGAGGCTGGGGGTGCAGAGAGGCTGGGGGTGCATGGAGGCTGGGGTTGCATGGAGGCTGCAGTACCATGGACAGTCTCACCCAAAGAAGAATCCACTAATCCAAAATGGTAGCAGTGTGCTCCAACTAGACAATGACCTTTGGTTGTACCAGGATAGAAGTTTATGTTTTGAAGACTCAGATGCCAATGAAAGGAAAGAAACCTTCATTTTCCAGGGCTTCCCTTGTAGCTCAGTTGGTAAAGAGTCTGCCTGCAGTACAAGAGATCTGGGTTCAATGCCTGGGTTAGGAAGATTCCCTGGAGAAGGAAATGGCAACCCACTCCAGTATTCTTGCCTGAAGAATCCCATGGACAGAGGAGCCTGGCAGGCTACAGTCCATGGGGTCGCAAAGGGTTGGACATGACTTAGAGACTAAACCACCACCACCTCATGTTAACCCACCATTAAGATTCCTCTATACTGGTTTAAACCACGTTACCTCTACAGGTCATGCTAAGGTGGAGATTCTATGCAAGCTACAAGGGACAGTGGCCTAGTCATCACACACACTGCTCCAATTCTATAGCCCTCTTTCCAGTTCCCACAGGACCAGCATCTGAGCATGGCAAGATTGGACACTCCTGCCCCATGTGGCCCCATGGGTCCCATTTGCATTGTTCTGGCCTTGTACCCACCTCCTGGGTTGTTTCTGCATATGCTAAGCTGTTGACCTCTGGCTTTGCCTCCCCTATTTTGCTCTGGCACAGATTTCTTAAATATTCTACTTCTCCAGATTGTGACCTTGGACAGTTTCACCCCTTGCCCCAGCCAAAATGATTATCCCACCCCAAATGACAATGATGTCTTTACCGGATTTACACTGACCCTTGTTTTAATCCACTTCCTGTCTGACTGGGTGATTCCCCAGCTGCTCCCCTGCCCAGTACACAGGCTGTAGCAGCTGGCCCTTGTCCACTGAGATGCCTGACTGAGTCCCTGCCCTGGGAGAGAGACTTGGGTACCAGCTGTGTCTTCTACTCAGAGTCTGAGTCTGTGCCCTCCTCACTCGTGTTGGCTGATGGGGAAGCCTCTGGGGTTTGGCTTGCAGCCCAACCAGACCTAGAGGAGAGCCCTTCATCAAATGCCTGTGAAATTGATCTTTTATAGCTCTAGCAACCAATCCCCCTTAACTGCAGATCCAAGGGAGATGATGGTATCGACCAAATTAAAACTGAACATGTACAGAGAAGACAGGGATTCCTGGGCTGGATGTGAAGATGTGTCCCTGGGGTCAGGTCCTTTGAGAGGAAACTGGTGATCTTTGAGGATGACCTGAGAGCTGCCCGCCATCAGAAAAAATACACTCAGCCTCTGGCCCTGAGTGTTCGGCCTTTGCCTGCCAAGCAGCAGCATAGCCAATTACCTGTCCCACAGGAGCCATTTAGAGGAGAGAAGAAATATTCACCTCTTTTCATACCCAGGCTAGGCAGTGCTATCTATCAGGTGAAGAAAGGGCCAGGGCTCCCCTTAGATCTAAAACTTTCTCTTTCCTTTATTGACCCCATTTTTGGTTTCTTTTGCGGAGGAGAGCACATGTCTTAAGACAGGAAATTACCCTGGTGATTGATGTCTAGAAAATGCAATTAGGTCCTAGTTAAGCATTCTCCAAGGGGCACCCTTCCACTGTGGCATTCCAAGTTTGGTGATCACTTAATGACCATGCATTTGGGTCCTCCGGGTAATGAAGCATTTGTCTCTGTCAGGCTTTGAGCAACGGAACTTCCAGTGCCCTTATGATGCAGAAGAGGTGGGGATGGAAGGTAGAGCAGGGAAGAGGCAGAGCATATGCTGGAGAGGGGACCTCAGAACAAGAACAGCCAGCTTGGCCAAGGACATGCCATGGTTATGGGCTTCCCTGGCGGCTCCATGGTAAAGAATCCACCTGCCAAGGTAGAAGATGTGAGTTTTATCCCTGGGTCAGGAAGATCCCCTGGAGAAGGAAATGGCAACCCACTCCAGTATTCTTGCCTGGGAAATCCCATGGACAGAGGAACCTGGTTGGTTACAGTACATGGGGTCACAGAAGAGTCAGACACAACTTAGCAACTAAACAACAACTACCGAGTGAGGTTGCAACATGAGTTGAGGGGCACCGGTTGCCTTCAATGGCTGTAATTCTATAATATTTGTATTTGCTAATCAATTCACTGCTTGGAATTTTTTTTTTTTTTTTCAATTTTTTGACCAGGAGGGCCCCCTACAGTGGAAGTGCAGAGTCTTGATCACTGGAACACCAGAGAAGTCCCTGGAATATTATTCTTTAATTCCATTACCCTGGGGACTTTGGAGGAATAAATAAAGTGACCCTGCCCCTGCCCTTGAGGTATTTGCACTGTAGTAGGGAAGATCAAACACACCTTATCAACCTTCCAGGCAACAAATTTCCATTTGGCTGGGGTGTGGGGGGAAGGGCACACAAACACAGGAGGTAGTGCCTTCAATATGGACCCACTGGGGCAACTGAGGCAAGGTAAAGACAGTCAGGTACATCCTGCTTTTCTGAACTCAAATCGGCTCTGCCACTTAAAAGCTGAGAGACCTTAAGCAAGTCAGTTACCTCTTAATTTTGCAATTTCCTGTCTGTAAAATGGGTATCATAGGCTTTTAGGGAAAATTCAGTAGGCAATGCACAGAAAGCCCTAGGCCTGGACCCCGGTGATCTCAATGCAAGCCAGTTTCCCAGTTCTGCTTCTAAGCCTGGGCTAATTAACATCTTTTTTATTTTCTATTTTTTGGTCATAGACCTCCTTGGCAGTCTGGTGATGCATATGAACTCCTTCTCAGAATTATGGTCTAACTGTAGAAAATAAAATACATAGGATTATGGAGGAAACTGCATTTTTATTGAAATGCAGTTATCAAAATACTGAAAAAACAAATTTGCTGTATGGTAATATATGTGCGTCTTTATTAACACGGTAAATAACAAGGTCTGCTGGCAAGTCAAATAACTATTGTAATTTTGAAGTAGTAAGAAGCCTAAACAATATTTCAACATATCTGCAACAACTGTAATGAGATACAAAAAAGTCAGTGATTTCTATTGGTGACAAAACTACAGCTACTGTTAGTGCTGCTGTGACTGGTCGCCTACATTCAAAATTAGAGGAATCGTTACATTTTTGTTAGCAGTTGGTGGAAATAAAGAGGTAATTTCTTTCCATCTAAGTTACATGGACTCTCTGTGGACCCCAGGCTAAGAACCATTCCTGTAACACTTGATCAAGTAAGTTATATGCATACTTTCTAAAATTTTGAAATAACATTGCTTTTCTCATTACCAAAGAAAAATGTAACCATAGTTGAAAAGTTAAGAAATATAGATAAAATGCAAAAAGACAGAGGACATTTAAAAATATGACCCAGAGACCAAATACTTGATGTAGTAGTTTGACTTTTTTTTTTTTCCAAATTAATTAATTATTTTATTTTGGCTGCAGTGGGTCTTGGTTGTGGCACACAGAAGCTTTGTTGAAGAGCCTGGGCTTCTCTATTTGTGGTGCGTGGGCTCAGTGCTTGAGATGCCCAGGCTTAGTTGCCCCAAGACATGTGGAATCTCAGCTCCCCAATCAGGGATCAAACCCACATCCCCTATATTGAAAGGTGGATTCTCAACCACTGGACCACCAGGAAAGTCCCAGTAATTTGACTTTCAAGACAGTGGAACTCATTGCTAATCCATGTTTCGAGAGCTGAATCTGCCCCACCTAGAGTTACTAGACTGCTATTTCACTCAGTCTAATAACTGAATGGTCAGTAAAGAAACAACCCAAAGCATCACAGTTGCAGTCCAGAAACTGTATGAAGCCCAGTGATGGCAAAGGAGCCCTTGATCTCTGCAGCACAATCACCCAAAGATAGAGCGATGTATCAAGAAACAGAGCTGGGGGCCCTGGGAGCTAAGAGGACATGCTAGAACCTTCCAGCCCCACTCAGAGGAGCTGTCCCACTGATCTCAGATCTCTTGTTAGACCTGATGAATTATCTCACGTCAGAACCGTGAATTGTAATGGAAATTACCCACTTGATGAAGGATACCAACCGACTCTACTCAAAAGCTGCCAGATGTTCAAATCAGATCCCTGACACATGCAGGCAGAGCTCAAGGGCTCAACCAAACAGCTTATTGAGAAATAATGATAATGAGATGGCACTGAATCTAGGAGATATTACACAATCCACAGAAACACACACATGTGGCCAGAGAAGGATGTTCTGTCGCCTCAGATGATGCCCTGTAGCAATGCCGCCCAGCTCTCTCTGGGGTGAAAGAATAGCCTGACACACGTCCAGCTGTCCCAGGTTAACCCTAGAAGACTGAAGCCTTGGAATGGCTTGCCTAGTCTTGGTGAAAACTATACCCATGGAGAATCAACCATGTGTGGGGTCAGAACACAGAGGAAGCCAGGCCTTAGCTTACTTTTTCCAAGGTCCCCCAGAGAACTCAGCCCCATGAGCCCTCCAAGCAGTGACCAGTTTCTGGTCGCCCGACTTGCCAGCCCTCCTATGTGACCATGAGGTTGTGACAGCATCACCAAATTAGGGTCTTGCAGTCCCTCTTAGGTGGAGCCTTTGGGACCCTGGGGTCAATATCTCTAGAGGTTCTCTTAGAAAAGCATCTCTCTTCTCTTCTCCAGCTCAGTCCTTAGACCAGCGTCCTTTTCTGACTTTCAAACAGAGACCTTCCCTACGGGAGGAGAGGAGGGTCTTAACGAAAGGCTACCTGCATAGTCTTGAGAATGCGATTGTGTGCTTCCCTGCAGGGACCCTGCAACCCTGAGGGGGCACACCCTCCTTCCTCTAAGCCTAGTTAAAGATCACAGCCCAAGATAACAGGCCAGCAAAGCTCCTGAGTGCAAGGCACTGCCAAATTTCAAAATGTTTTTAATAAAACAATGTGGAAAGGGCAGCTTGTTCATTTCGATTCTCCACTGGGTCATTCAATTAAACCTGAAATTCTGGGGAAACTTGAACCACCCTGACCATATTTTCCATTAGTAATAATGATAAAAGATAATTATGGAGCCTGTCAGATATTCCAGACACCCGCACCTCCACTTAATTAATTGCTAATTAAGATATGAAAGAACTGCAGTGTCTCTCATACATCCTGACTTTATGAAACCTCAGCAAATCTTCCTCCGGGAAGAAGAAACCTCCAGCCCCTTCTTTGGTTTGGAAACCATGGATGCAAGGGGGTTGGGGGCGAGACGGCTGACTCTGAGATGGAGTCATTTAATCACATCGTTCAGGTGGTACATGAGAGCCCTGGGAGAGAGGATAAGGGGGAAAGCAAGAATGAGAATAAGTTTTGAATTCCTCCAAGCTCAGCCCTTGACACATATTATCTATGTTAATCCTCACAGCGGGGAATATCATTATTCCCATTTTACAGATCAGAAAAAGTGTGCTTAGAGGGATTATACACATATGTTTTCCAAAAGTGTGGAGCAGGTGAGAGCTAGAATTTAAGCTGAATTTCATGCCCTTTCATTTGTTGTTCTGTGGAGATACAAGACATACAAAAAAATTGTAATGCTTTAAAAAAAAATGTATGTATTTATTTTTGGCTGTGCTGGGTCTTTGTTGCTGTGAGCGGACTTTCTCTAGTTGCAGAGAGCAGGGCTCTTTGCTGTAGTAAGCTGACTTCTCATTGGCATGGCTTCTCTTGCTGCAGAGAACGGGCTTAAGGGCTTCAGTAGAGTTGTGGCACGTGGACTCAGTCGTTGTAGCAAATGGATTTAGTTGCCCCGAGGCATGTGCAGTCTTCCCAGACCAGGGACCAAACCCATATCTTCTGCATTGGCAGGTGGATTCCTAACCACTGTACCACCAGGGAAGTCCCAAGAAACAGAATTGTTTGCTTCCAGGTCTTTACCATAATGAAGGCAAAAGGCATTTGTGGTTGCTAATCTTCAGGATGGCCCCCAATTAATCCTTGCTTTCTAGCATTCATAACCCATGTGTTGTCTCCTCCCACATTAAATAGGGCTGATCCATGTAAATAGTGGGATGTTGCAGAAATGCTAATAAGGCAGGTCATCAAAGACCCTGCTCCTCCCACTTGGCTTTCTCTCGGGTAGCTTGGTCTGGGGGAAGCTAGCCACCATGTTGTGAGGATACTCAAGCAGCCCAGCAGATGCTTCAGTGGGGAGGCCTTCTGCAACAACCAGATCACATACATGAACCATCTTAGAATCCAGTCCTCCAGCCCCAGCGAGTCTTCAGATGACTACAGCCCTGGTCAACATCCTAAAGGAAGCGTCATGAAGACTCTGGGCCAGAACAAGCCAGATAAATCACTTCTGAGTTCCTGATCCACAGAAACCAAAAGATAGTAAATTTTTATTGTTTTTCAGCCACTGAATTTGGGGTAATTTGTTATGCAGTAATAGACAATGAATTAAGCATGCATGAATTTTTCACATCTCACTGAATTTGCCATTAACAATGGGCCAGAAAAGTCCTTCTAAGAAATATTCACATTTGTATACCTGAATGTAAGAGCCCCAAATTATAGTCATTCAAGGTGCCTTCTGTTAGGGGACCTTGTGAGTTTAAGAGTTAAATATAGTTCAGATTGCCAATGGGCTTCTTGGTGGCTCAGCAGTAAAGAGTCTACCTTCAATACCGGAGATGTGGGTTCGATCCTTGGGTTGGGAGGATCCCCTCCTGGAAGGCATGGCAACCCACTCCATTATTCTTACCTGGAGAAGCCCATGGACAGAGGAGCCTGGCAATCCACGGTCCATGAAGCCGCAAAAAGTCTGACTCAACTGAAGTGACTTAGCACACACACAGATCACCATTAGTTGCCCAAATTTCCCATTTTCTCATTAAAATGACTAAGAACAGTTTGTTGGTCTGTCATAATCTGATCCATTTTCAGCAACTGACTGTTGTGAGAATTGAGAAAAGACATGAACTAACAATGCTTTAGCATATTGGACAGTCTGTCTAGAGCTGATCAGCATCCTTGTAATTTCGTGGCTATTCCTGGAACATCTCCAACAATCTGCAATAAACGAACCAAAACCATTCAAGTAAGAGGGTTTATGCTGAATATCAAAATGGACTTTTGGGGACTTCCCTGGTGGTCCAGTGGTTAAGACTCCAGTGCAGGGGGTCCTGGTTCAATCCCTGGTCAGGGAACTAGATCCCACACACTGCAACTAAGACCCGGCACAGTCAAACAAATAAATAAATAAAACAAAAGGGACTTTTGCTGTGAAGTCTGAAAACTCTGCAGGTTTTGAAACTCTGTCTCACCTGGCCTGGTAGTATCTTCCTTCTGCCCGTGATTCACCTCTGCCAAAAGGGGAAAAACATGGGGCTTTGGGAAAAGTCTGTGATTGGGGTCAACAGGGTCTCCTAGCTGCACTCTCTGGACTGTCTGTCCCACAGGTCTTGACTGTACCATCAGGGGCTGGAGCCCACAAGATAAAGTCAAAGCCTAGCTTCTTGGGTTCCTGGACTCACATCGAGTGTCAGAGGGGTCAGAATTTGAGGAGGAAAATTCTATATAATGCACAGTTTTGGACATATTTCATAGGAAAAACGGTTGTTGTTGTTTTTTCAAAGATGAGCTGTTACAAGTTGACCTCAGAGAATGGCTGTGGGAGAAATGCTGGGTGCTAAGAGGGTAAGTGCAGGTGAATGATGGGCAGAGAGAATGGGCAAGAAGAACACATCAGTTTGCTGAAGTGGCTGTCCCCATGGCCACCGTGCTCCCAGTGCAGTGCTCCCAGCACGGGCAGGTCATCATGCTCTTTTGTCTTCCATGCGTCTCCTGTGGTTCCACCACCTCTGTCCTCAGGCCTTCTTGGAAGTGTGTAGACAAAGGAACTGGGACCATGAACCCTGTGCTGGATAATTGTCTCTGTTCACAGCTTTGTCTCTGCAACTTGTGAGCACAGGAATGATGGTCCACATGGCGACACGCCAGCATGTATTTCTGTTATAAGAATCCTTTTTCTTATCACCAGTTATATGAAAATCTACTCCAAGGTAAGGTCTTTGTTCGATCTCTTCAGGGCTGTACCGCTCGTCAATCAAATTAAATGGATCTATTTGTGAGGTCATATATAATTCCATCAAAGGAGCCAATATGTTAGGCTCACTAGAGCTTCTCCAACAGAGCAGGTTTTGACACGACTTCAGGAAGATCAGCACACACTGGCTGGAATTCAATGTGGCCATTGCTCAGCCCACAGTTTAAAACATTTTTTTTTAAGTGCCATTTTTTAAAAGGAAAAGAACATGGGACTAGAACATAGGAGCCCCACCTTCTAGTTCTAATTCTCCAAATAACTCTGTGTGATTAGTGCCTGTCTCCATAAGTGAACTCTCCTTTGTTGTAACCGACAGTTCTGGGTCTCTGTCCCCGATGGGCAGGACCTCTTTGAGAGCAGAGGATCTGTCCCCTTATATCTCCAGGGCCTGGTGCAGGCCCAGGCATTCAGAAGGCTCCGTTTTTTTTTGTTTTTGTTTTTTTTAAATTTAGTTTTGGCTGCTCTGGGTCTTAGTTGCTGCTCTTCGTTGCAGTGCAAAGGCGTCTCATCGCGATGGCTTCTCTTGCTTTGAAGCATGGGCTGTAGGTGCGTGGGCTTCAGTACTCATGATTACTAAAGCACATGAGCTTAGTAACCCTGAGGCATGTGGGATCTTTCCGGACTAGGGATCAAACCCATGTACCCTGCGCTGGCAGGAAGATTCTTAACCACTGGACCACCGGGGAAGTTCCCAGAAGGCTCTTAATAAATAGTTGCTGCCAATGACCAAAACACCACATCAGCCTGTCTGTCCCTATTCACACATGTGTACATGTGGTTACACACATGAAGAAAAGCACAAAAGTCTACATTCCACGCTGTCAGCCTAGGGGGTGAGGTAGTATGGACAGTGGGGGAAGAAAAAGAGGTGGAGAGAGGTAAAGAACTGAGGGAAAAACTAAGGGGACTGCACTAAAAAGCTAGATGTAGACTAAGAACTTTTTGTAGAAGTACCTATAAAGTGAAGTGGAGTCGCTCAGTCGTGTCTGACTCTTTACGACTCCATGGACTGTAGCCTACCAGGCTCCTCCGTCCATGGGATTTTCAAGGCAAGAGTACTGGAGTGGGTTGCCATTTCCTTCTCCCAGGGATCCTCCTGACCCAGGGATCAAACCCAGGTCTCCTGAGTTGTAGGCAGACACTTTTACTGTCTGAGCCACCGGGGACCTATATGTGTGCATAAATTAGGGGGGAACTGATGATCTTCTTAAGTCAAAACAAGTTGCAGAGTATTTCAGTTAAAAACTATAAACAAAAGCATCCCATCTGTCTGTATGAATATGCATAATTGCGATTAAATAAGCACAGGGAAGATGTATATTGTGGGTGCTGCGAGGCATCACCCAGCTGAAACACTCAGCCCAGCAGCTGATGGGAGCCTTGGCTGCTGACGGCTCACAGCTGAGTTCCTCTCCAGCCGTGACCTCCGCCAAAGGGAGCTGCTCCGCCCAAGGTTGTGCCTGCCCTCGCCCTGGGAGCCGTCCCCCTCCAAAGACCCGTTGGGCCCAAAGGCCTGTTCCTTCTCAATACAGGACAGCTCCAGAGGTCCCTCTGGCCAATTCGACTTCCTGTGCTCCCCATAAGAGTTGCCCCGATAAAACTGCAGAGTGTTTATCCTGTCTCGGCGTGTTTTCTGGAAACTGGACTAATGAGAGTGCGGAAGGATATGTGCTAGTCTATTAAAAGGTTACATCAAGAAATGGTGCCATTTGTAGCCACACGGGTGGACCTAGAGAGGACCATACTAAGTGAAGTAAGTCAGACAAAGACAAATATCATATGATATCACTTATTCGTGGAATCTAAGGCTATGATACAAATGCACTTATTTACAAAACAGAAACTGGCTCACAGACATAGAAAACAAACATGGTTATCAAAGGGGAAAAATGAGGGAGAGATAGACTTGGAATTTGGGATTAATAGATACACACTACTATATATAAAGTAGATAAAAAACAATGACCTACTTTTAGCACAGGGAACTATATTTAATATCATGTAATAACCTATAATGAAAAATAATCTGAAAGATATATATCTATATATATGCACACATATATGTATAATTGAATTACTTTGCTATACACCTGAAACATGGTAAGTCAAATGAACTTCAATAGAAGATGGGAATTTGCTGTGTGGCTCAGGAAACTCAAACAGGGGCTCTGTATCAACCTAGAGGCGTGGGATGGGGAGGGAGATGGGAGGGAGGTTCAAAAGGGAGGGGATATATGTATACCTATGGCTGATTCATGTTGAGATTTGGCAGAAAACAACAAAATTCTGTAAAGCAATTATCCTTCAATTAAAAAATAAATTTTTTTAAAAAGAAAAAACTTTAAAAAAATAAAATAATATGTTACATCAGGGGGCTGAGGCTAGGGGTAAATTATTAACTTTCTCTGTATACATCTTCATATGGATTCACTTATTACAATAAGCAATCACCATCTTCATAATTTCAAGAATCACAAAGATATTTAAAATACAATAAACAAATATATGTGAGTTGTATGAATGAATGTGCCCGTATCTAGTCGAGAAATAATAATATTGATAAAATGGAAGCTGAATTGAAGATATCAAGGTGAAGGAACTAGACTGAAGAGGATTTCGCCAACACTTATCATGACTTTTGACACAGTTGGTTCAAAAGAGACTGTATTCCTTCTAAGAGTGACATCACCACCTCACAGATAGGATGAGAAATAAAGAGTCAAAGGGTAGAAGTAAAAAGGAGAGGGAGTTTAATTCCATGGAAGCAGAGATTTTTTTAACATCAAAGCTATCTGCCAATGAAATAGCCTGCACATATGGGACAGTTCAGTCACTCAGTCGTGTTTGACTCTGCGATTCTGTGAACCACAGCACGCCAGGCCTCCCTGTACATCACCAACTCCCAGAGTTTACCCAAACTCATGTCCATTGAATTGGTGATGCCATCCAACCATCTCATTCTCTGTCATCCCCTTCTTCTCCTGCCCTCAATCTTTCCCAACATCAGGGTCTTTTCAAATGAGTCAGCTCTTCGCATCAGGTGGCCAAAGTATTGGAGTTTCAGCTTCAACATCAGTCCTTCCAATGAACACCTAGGACTGATCTCCTTTAGGATTTAGAACAGCCACTGTCCAAATTACCCTGTCCTAAGGATCTGCAATGCTTCCATTTGGTGAGCAGCTAATTTGAATCAGAGGAAGAAAAGTACCTGGTATTCATGTCACCTCCAAGAGTTCCCCACCCTGGGCACTGGTGATCTCTTGATGACCACTATTTTTCCCAGTGATGCAGCTCAGAATCCATCCCAGCTCCACTTTCCAGGCAGCCACTTCCCTGCTGATATTCTGGAGGATTCTCCAGAGATGAAACCTTTCTGGCCTTCCAGAGCTAAATGATCTTTCCTCCAATTCTAAAGCTTCACGGGGTCATCCAGAGAAGGTTCATTCATTCAGGAGCAACTTGGATGAGCAAGCCTACACCCTAGTCAAAGGTCTGCTCCTTCCTCCCCCAGTGCTACTTGATTTTTAATTAGTCTCTGCTGCTGCTGCTGCTAAGTCACTTCAGTCGTGTTGGACTCTGTACGACCCCATAGACGGCAGCCCACCAGGCTCCCCGTCCCTGAGATTCTCCAGGCAAGAACACTTGAGTGGGTTGCCATTTCCTTCTCCAATGCATGAAAGTGAAAAGTGAAAGTGAAGTCACTCAGTCATGTCCGACTCCTAGTGACCCCATGGACTGCAGAAGTAGTCTCTTTAAGTGCCTGTAAATGAAATCCTGGAAGCTCAGTGTCCATTTTGGAGAAGGCTCAGAAGGGTTTTGTGGGAAGCATGTCCTTGAAGGCATAATCATCTGGCTATGGACTGTGGCTACAAGACCTTCTAGAACTAACACCCAAAAAAGATGTCCTTTTCATAATAGAGGACTGGAATGCAAAAGTAGGAAGTCAAGAATTACCTGGAGTAATAGGCAAATTTGGCCTTGGAGTGCGGAATGAAGCAGGACTAAGGCTAATAGAGTTTTGCCAAGAGAACGCACTGGTCATAGCAAACACCCTCTTCCAACCATGTGTAGAGAAGACTCTACACATGGACATCACCAGATGGTCAATACTGAAATCAGATTGATTATATTCTTTGCAGCGAAAGATGGAAAGGCTCTATACAGTCGGCAAAAACAAGACTAGGAGCTGAATGTGGCTCAGATCATGAACTTCTTATTACCAAAACCAGGCTGAAATTGAAGAAAGTAGGGAAAACCACTAGACCATTCAGGTATGACCTAAATCAAATCCCTTATGATTAAACAGTGGAAGTGAGAAATAGATTTAAGGGACTAGATCTGATAGACAGAGTGCCTGATAAACTATGGATGAAGGTTCCTGACGTTGTACAGGAGGCAGGGATCAAGACCATCCCCAAGAAAAAGAAATGCAAAAAAGCAAAATGGCTGTCTGAGGAGGCCTTACAAATAGCTGTGAAAGGAAGAGAAGCGAAAAGCAAAGGAGAAAAGGAAAGATATAAACATCTGAATGCAGAGTTTGAAAGAATAGCAAGGAGAGGTAAGAAAGCCTTCCTCAGCAATCAGTGCAAAGAAATAGAGAAAAACAATAGAATGGGAAAGACTAGAGATCTCTTCAAGAAAATTAGAGATACCAAGGGAACATTTCATGCAAAGATGAGCTTGATAAAGGACAGAAATGGTATGGACCTAACAGAAGCAGAAAATATTAAGAAGAGGTGGCAAGAATACACAGAAGAATTATACAAAAAATATTTCATGACTCAGATAACCATGATGGTGTGATCACTCACCTAGAGCTAGACATCCTGGAATGCAAAGTCAAGTGGGTCTTAGGAAGCATCACTATGAACAAAGCTAGTAGATGTGATGGAATTCCAGTTGAGCTATTTCAAATCCTGAAAGACGATGCTGTGAAAGTGCTGCACTCAATATGCCATCAAATTTGGAAAACTCAGTGGTGGCCACAGGAAAAGATTAGTTTTCATTTCAATTCCAAAGAAAGGCAATGCCAAAGAATGCTCAAACTACCACACAATTGCACTCATTTCACACACTAGCAAAGTAATGCTCAAAATTCTGCAAGCTAGGCTTCAACAGTACATGAACCATGAACTTCCAGATGTTCAAGCTGGATTTAGAAAAGGCAGAAGAACCAGAGATCAAATTGCCAACATCCCTCAGATCATCAAAAAAGCAAGAGAATTCCAGAAAAACATCTAATTCTGCTTCATTGACTATGCCAAAGCCTTTGACTGTGTGGATCACAACAAACTGTGACAAATTCTTGAAGAGATGGTAATACTAGACCACCTGACCTGCCTCCTGAGAAACCTATATGCAGGTCAGGAAGCAACAGTTAGAACTGGACATGGAACAACAGACTGGTTCCAAATTGGGAAAGGATTATGTCAAGGCTGTATATTGTCACCCTGCTTATTTAACTTATATGCGGGGCACATAAGTATATGCAGAGAAACACTGGGCTGGGTGAAGCACAAGCTGGAATCAAGATTGCTGTGAGAAACATCAGTAACCTCAGATATGCAGATGACACCACCCTAAAAATTGGCGTAAAACTCAACATTCAGAAAATGAAGATCATGGCATCCAGTCCCATAACTTCATGGCAAATAGGTGGGGAAACAATAGGAACAGTGACAGACTTTATTTTTGGGGCTCCAAAATCACTGCAGATAGTGACAGCAGCCATGAAATTAAAAGACGCTTGCTCCTTGGAAGGAAAGTTATGACCAACCTAGATAGCATATTAAAAAGCAGAGACATTACTTTGCCGACAAAGGTCCACCTAGTCGAAGCTACGGTTTTTCCAGTAGTCATGCACGGATGTGAGAGTTGGACTATAAAGAAAGCTGAGTGCTGAAGAATTGATGCTTTTGAACTGTGGTGTTGGAGGAGACTCTTGAGAGTCTCTTGGACTGCAAGGAGATCCAACCAGTCCACCCTAAAGGAAATCAGTCCTGAATATTCATTGGAAGGACTGATGCTGAAGCTGAAACTCCAATACTTTTGCTACCTCATGCGAAGAGTTGACTCACTGGAAAAGACCCTGATGCTGGGAAAGATTGAGGGTGGGCGGAGAAGGGGACGACAGAGGATGAGATTGCTGGATGGCATCACTGACTCAATGAACATGAGTTTGAGTAAACTCCAGGAGTTGGCAATGGACAGGGAAGCCTGGCGTGCTGCAGTCCATAGGATCACAAAGAGTCGGACGTGACTGAGCAAATGAACTGAACTGATAGACGGTGGGATAATGCATGGGACTGTGTAGGGGGCAGGGAGTGACTGGTCTAAGTTTTGCAGAGGGAATCTGTTTATTTTTGTAATTAAATTAAAAAAAAATTTTTGACTGTGCAATACAACTTGTGGGACTTCAATTCTCCAACCAAGAATTGAACCCAGGCCCCTGGCAGTGAGAGCACAGTCTTAACCACTGGACCCCTAGGGAATTCCCCCAACCCTGTTGAAAGAAACTGACAAATTGCTGACACAGAAGCTTCCCACTTGCAAGAGGTGTTGCTGCTCTATTGGTTGTGGTTCCAACCTGAGAAAATGGCTGTTATGCATTCATTTCCTTAAAGAGTACTTATTGAAAGTGTGTGCTAGCTTTGTGATAGGGACAGAGAATTTGCCCTTGAGGATTTGAGAGTTCAGAGTGAGAACAACACAAATTAATGATGGGTGACTTCTGTGACCTAGCAAGGCGCTGAGTGTCCTGGACTTGAAGAACATGAGAGGGGCTCAGGCTTAGGGGGGATGAGAGGTTTTCTAGAGGAAGTGTCAAACATTTGTCATAATCAGATCATCTAAGTATGTAACCACAGCCACCTTTAAAGATCTCAGAAGGGATTTGCTACATAAAACACATCAGATCAGACTCTTTGTGACCCCGTGAATCGCAGCATGCCAGGCCTCCCTATCCATCACCAACTCCCAGAGTTCACTGAGACTCACGTCCATCGAGTCAGTGATGCCATCCAGCCATCTCATCCTCTGTCGTCCCCTTCTCCTCCTGCCCCCAATCCCTCCCAGCTTCAGAGTCTTTTCCAATGAGTCAACTCTTCGAATGAGGTGGCCAAAGTACTGGAGTTTCAGCTTTAGCATCATTCCTTCCAAAGAAATCCCAGGGCTGATCTCCTTCAGAATGGACTGGTTGGATCTCCTTGCAGTCCAAGGGACTCTCAAGAGTCTTCTCCAATACCACAGTTCAAAAGCATCAATTCTTCAGTGCTCAGCCTTCTTCACAGTCCAACTCTCACATCCATACATGACCACAGGAAAAACCATAGCCTGGACTAGACAGACCTTTGTTGGCAAAGTAATGTCTCTGCTTTTGAATATGCTATCTAGGTTGGTCATAACTTTCCTTCCAAGGAGTAAGCGTCTTTTAATTTCATGGCTGCAGTCACCATCTGCAGTGATTTTGGAGCCCAGAAAAATAAAGTCTGACACTGTTTCCCCATCTATTTCCCATGAAGTGGTGGGACCGGATGCCATGATCTTTGTTTTCTGAATGTTGAGCTTTAAGCCAACATTTTCCCTCTCCACTTTCACTTTCATCAAGAGGCTTTTGAGTTCCTCTTCACTTTCTGCCATAAGGGTGGTGTCATCTGCATATCTGAGGTTATTGATATTTCTCCCAGCAGTCTTGATTCCAGCTTGTGCTTCTTCCAGTCAAGCGTTTCTCATGATGTACTCTGCATATAAGTTACATAAGCAGGGTGACAATATACAGCCTTGACGAACTCCTTTTCCTATTTGGAACCAGTCTGTTGTTCCATGTCCAGTTCTTACTGTTGCTTCCTGACCTGTATACAGATTTCTCAAGAGGCAGATCAGGTGGTCTGGTATTCCCATCTCTTTCAGAATTTTCCACAGTTTATGGTGATCCACACAGTCAAAGGCTTTGGCATAGTCAATAAAGCAGAAGTAGATGTTTTTCTGGAACTCTCTTGCTTTTTCCATGATCCAGCGGATGTTGGCAATTTGGTCTCTGGTTCCTCTGCCTTTTCTAAAACCAGCTTGAACATCAGGAAGTTCACGGTTCACATATTGCTGAAGCCTGGCTTGGAGAATTTTGAGCATTACTTTACTAGCGTGTGAGATGAGTACAATTGTGTGGTAGTTTGAGCTGGATATATAATCCTTCTGTAGAATTTTGACCTTAAATATTTGCTACTTCCTTGCAAAGCTCTGAGATTGAATGAAAGAAAACTAATGATGTAAAGCGAACTCTCTGAAGAGGAAAAAAATAACAATAAAGAACAGTTTTCTTTAGAAACCCACATTATACCTCCAAGTTTTTTGAAATGGAGATGTGGCAGTTGAGATGGAAAGGGAAACACAAATTCCTTATTTTAAAGCCATAAACATATTTCTTCCCTCCCCGTCTCTGTTTCAGGTGGCCGTATCATCATTACTGCACAGACCAGGTCTCTTTGGGCATTAGGATTAAAGAACGTGTGGAAAAGAGAAAACACCGAGGACGCCATCACTAAAGGTACCGTTTTCTGTGAACCTTTAACCATCCATCATTGCAATGGCCAGTCTGAGGCTTTCAGTTGTGACTGCGTATGCGTATTCCCGGGATTTGAGACTCCTTGTCACTGCAACAACAGCCTCAGGGACAGACTCCCTGCCATGAGGTGGTCAAGAGCACCAGCTCCCCTGGGCTTTATGCTACCTCAGAAAAAGCTGGAGAAACTGGGCACCAAGGTTTTGACACCTTATAAAATATTTCAGAAATGCATTTCAAACATAGTTGGTCATAAAAGTGTGCGACTGCACACAGCCCCTCCAAGAGGCTAGACTTGCTCCCCAACCCAGCCATGCATACTCTGAGCCTGCAGGAATCAGTGCTAAATTATTCACCAGCCTGACTCTAAAATTTTTGGAGTTCCAAAACCTCTAATAAAGTATTATGAAAGAATATCCATCTCTTTATCTCTATCCATAACTATTTATATAGCTTAGAGGAAAAATCTGTCGTTTTATTTCTTTTAATTTAAAAGCTTTCCTAATTCCTTTTTCATACCACATATATATGTCTAAAGAATTTTCAGGTTGAAATAATAACCTCTAAAAAATGGTCCATGGGAGAAGGCTCTCAGGATTCACAGAGTTGACAGGCACGATGAATATTTCGCTCCTTTAATAACTTTTCTTGGCACTCAGACTTGGTACTCCGAACTGGGAACTTTTCAAAGAGGGGTGGCTCTTTTTTTTTTTTATTATACAAAACAATGACAATATACCCACTTGCCTTCTCTTCTCTATTCGTTCACAAAACTGCTAAGGTTTGTTCAGGAAAAACTCATTTCATTCCTCAGATTCATGATGCTCTCATTATCTATCATGGTGCTCTACAGTGGCAAGACACATCTTTTATGAAGCCCTGCATTAGAATTAACCCAGCATATCCTCAGTGACATCTTGCCTTACTTAGGGCACACTTGACCACAAAGTACCTCAGGCCATTTAAAACACCTTTGAATGTACAAACTCACAAGAGACATCATTGCACTAAGCGGGCTATCAGCCATTCACACTTAAGAGTGAACTGGTTAATTTGATGCTCTTAGGCTAACGGCTGGTTGAGATCAAGTTCTCTGCAACTAAGCAGAGCTGGAATAGGTGGACCATCTGGACAGCAAAGAGGGGCAACTATTAAGATGAAGACTTTAAAATTACCAGCTCTCTATTTGGAGACAGTATTTGTATAGAACATTTGACGAACTATTTGCAATTAAAGATTAAACTCTCCCAACCCCCATCCTCTGTCAAAGAAAATTGCTTAAATAAAAATAGGTGGTCTCTGAACTGACTTCTGAATAACGTGGCTTCAGTAGAATCTGGGATGGTGTCCTCCTCTAAATCGATGTTGAATAAATATTGAAAGAATATTGGTTTAAAGGTGAGACAAATTATGAGCTTGGCAAGAACAGGCACATATTTTCATTCATTCCTGATATCTGATGATGATATCTGATGGAAGGGTTGGAGGGATGAAAGAGGGAGCCCAGGATCTTACCAGACTGAATGAGACTCTGTGGGGGATCTGAGAAGCCTGTGTGCAGGATTGTGGGAGAGGGAATGGAGACAAACATCCTGTCTGGAGGCAGCCTTACTGCAGCAAGGAGAACTCTACGAAATCAGAGAATACTCAGGAAAAGCAAGGATAAGACTGAAGTTTAAAGCAGGGCCTGGGGATGATTCCTGTAATAGTGTGATTTATAACAAGAAATATTAATATATATTTGGTTTTCATGCCATTTCTGGCACAAAATTCCTAAAACTTTCCCAGGCTCTAAACGTGAAATACGTGTTTCTTGGTTTCAGTCACACTCGAGTTTGTTAAAAGAGGTGATTTTTGGAAATCTTCTAAGGATGGGGGCTGGTTGCCAGGGCAACCAATCATGTGATTAGAGGGTTGGAACTTTCAGTCCCACCCTGCACAACCTCTGGGGAGGGGAGAGGAGAGGGACTGGAGACTGAGTTCAGTCACCAATGGCCAATGATTCAGTCAAGCCTGTGTAAAGAAGCCTCCATAAAAACCCACCAGGATCGGGTCTGGGATCTTCTGGGTTGGTGAACTAGGATGCTTCCATGTGCCACCATGCTGGGGAAGAAGCTCCTTTGAAACTCTTTGTTCAGAACCTCCCCTGTGTATCCCTTCAACTGGCTGTTGATGCATTTGTATCCTTCAATATTCTTCATAATAAACCAGTAATCTAGTGAGTCAAGTGGTTTCCCAAGTTCCGTGAGTCATTCTAATAGCAAGTTAATAGAACTGGAGGAGGATGTGTGGGAATCTCCAATTTGTAGCAGTAGGTCAGAAGCACAGATGACAACCTGGATTTGTGATTAGCATCTGAAGCGGAGGGTAGTCCTGTGGAACTGAGCCCTCATGCTGTGGACTCTGATGCTCTCTCTGAATAGATGGAGTGGGAATTGAGTTGAATAGAAGGACACCCAGCTGGTGTCACAGAGAACTCCTTGGTGTGTGGGGGTGGGGAGAGAAACCACACATCACAATTGGTGTCAGAATCAGAACTGTAATCCCAAACTACATCAGAGCCATAAACATGCAGGGTTAAACTCAGTGTCTCCCAGGTTCAGGGAGAGTCAAGCCACAGCTGGGTGTGAGGGCCAACTAAGTGTGATGGTTCCAGGCAGAGGAGTTGGATCCTACTGGACCCTGAGGGTGGGACTTCTCAGAAGTCTACGGGAAGCAGTATCCAGAGGTAGTTCTCAGAAGCACCGGCTGCTCTGTTGATTAAATTTGAAAGCGGTCTCCCGACACAGAGGCCAGTCTCTCTCTGCCAAGACTTGTTACATGTATTTGAGTTTTAAAATATTTATTTATGCATTTATTTGGCTGAATCGGGTCTTAGTCGCAGCACGCAGAATTTTTGTTGCGGCACCCAGGCTTCTCCCTAGTTGTGTGTGGGCTCAGTGGTACCCAAGGGCTTAGTTGCCCCCTTATGGTCTTGTGGGATCTTAGTTCCCTGAACAGGGATCGAACCTGAGTCCCCTGCATTGGATTTCTTAACCACTGGACCACCAGGGAAGTCCCCCATTTATACGACTGACCTCACAGGAGAGCATGGCTTGTCCAGATTAGCCCCCTCCCCCATGTACTTCCAAATAGCTGCTCACCAGCACGGTTTGGTGTTGCAATTGCTGAAGTTACCAAGCAGGAAGGTCAGCTGGAACAGAGGTGCCTTCACCAGGCTGATGAGAACTGTCTTACTCAGCCTACGGCTGCCCCACCTTCATTCCCCATGCATTTGAAAGAAGCTTATTTTAAAAGCTGATTAGATGAGCCCTTAATAACATTAGAATTTAAATGGCCCCAGATAGGCTTTCAGCTTCTCACCAAATTGAGATAAATGTGATATTTGGGGAACTGAGCTTCCAGCTTCATGACGGCTCCCGACCGCAGTCGGGATTTGAAGAACCACATTCTCCCCTGTTTTCTGGCAAACTGATCCTGGGTTGTGAGGCTAATCTGGACAATCCATGCCCTCCTGTGAGGTCAGCTGTATAAATGGGGGGCTTCCCTGGTGGTCCAGTGGTTAAGAAACCCGCCTTCCAATTCAGGGGACTCAGGTTCAATCCCTGTCCAGGGAACTAAGATCCCACATGCCCACATGCATCTGTGAGGTCTCTTTCGTCTCTAAAAGTCTAGGATTCTGTGTGCAGATGCATGTCCATGATTGTGCATTTTCAAGGAAAGGAGAGTTAGGGACTTGTGCTGTGATTAGTCTGACTCTGTGTGACCCTATGGACCGTAGCCCGCCAGGCTCCTCTGTCCGTGGGGATTCTCCAGGCCAGAATACTAGAGTGAGTTGCCATGCCCTCTTCCATGGGATCTTTGATAGCTTCCAATTCCAGGTAACAAAGCTTTATTGAGGAAATACTATTTGGCCATTTAATTCAATACTGATGTTAATACCTGACTTTCTGCTGAGACTAACATAAAATGGTCAGAGGTATAAATATTTCATCTTGGTTCTCATGTCCCCGTAACTCTCTTAGGTGGGTTTAGCTCTGGGAAGGATATGATTGCCTTCCAATTTAACACTCTTTTGTAAGTTTTAGAAAAAGTTAAAAACAGAATGGGAGCGGGTGAAGTGGGAAACCAACCCAAGGTGAACAGGAACAGATGGCTCTGTGTTGAAATAATTGTATTCTTCTTTTTTTTAAAAAAAAAAAAATTTATTTATTTAGGTGGTTGTGCAGGGTCTTAACTGCAGCACTTGGGATCTTTTTCTTTCTTTCTTTCTTTTTAGTTGTGGCATGCAGGATCTTTAGCTGCGACGTGTTAGCTCTTAGTTCCCTGAGCAGGGATCAAACCCTGGGCCCCCTGCACTGGGAGATTGGAGTCCCTGCCATTGGCCCACTAGGGAAGTCCTGAGATAAATGTATTTTACAAACAGATAAACAACAACTGAGTTGTCTTCTCCCACTCATCTTTCCCCAACCAAACCAGACCCATGGGTGGCCTTAGGATAAAAGCTGGAGGTTCTTAAAATCACAGCTTGCACTTTTAATAGAGGTAGTCAACCCAGAAGTGCCTGAATGTAAGCTTCCTTCTGTTCTTATGGCCTTTCTAAAGAAGCCAAACCTTGAGCTTAAACCTTGCATTTGCATTCCAGTGGGCAAAAACCTTCTTCCATGTTTCCCTGAGGGCTTCCCTGGTGGTGCCAGTGGTAAAGAATCCACCTGCCAATGCAGGATACATAAGAGATGTGGGTTTGATCCCTGAGCTGGGAAGATCCCCTGGAGGAGGGCATGGCAACCCACTCCAGTATTCTTGGCTGGAGAATTCCATGGACAGAGGAGCCTGATGGGCTATATAGTCCACGGGGTTGCAAAGAGTTGGACATGACTGAAGCAACTTAGCACAGACACATACGTTTCCCAAGTGAAGCTAAGAATTTCAAAGGGCCAGCTAAGAGTGGATGCAAGAACCTGTGCCCAGCCACAGCCGTGGGTTCACCCACTTCTCCAGCTCAGGTCCTAAGAATCCCAAACTCACCTAGCCTTTAGGGGCCATGAGGGAGTTTCAGGAGGAAAAGATCTGTAATCCATGTAAACTGTGGCTTGAATGGATTCAAACAGAAACTATAGTTTGAACACAAATGGCTGCTCCAACTGCCTCATCAAAATGCAGATGAAGAGGAGCAGCTAAGTAGAGCTCCAGGCATGTATTTCTCTCTAAACCTTGGATCAACCTCGTGCAGGACAGAGCTCACCTGTGTTTCCACGCTGCTCTACCTAGGAGAGGGCAGAGTGTCATGTCAGAGGAGTCGCCACTGAGCCTCCACCTTCAGTCCTGCTCCAGAGCAAACTTAGCACCCCATCCAATGGTGATAAACTTTCATAAAGAGCATAGTATCTAAAAGGCCACTGTTCATTAACGTACTTTGAATACTTGTGTTTTCTCTCAAAGTCTTGCAGTTTACTTGGGCAAAATGTACTGATGTTGGGTGTGTCCACTGGCTGTTTACCCTCCAGCTCACCTCTCCTTTTGCTAAGGGTCCTGTTGTTGTTCAGCTGCTGAGTCATGTCCAGTTCTTTGCAAGCTCATGGACTGTACCACGCCAGGTTTCCCTGTCCTTCACCATCTCCCGGAGTTTGCTAGAACTCATGTCCATCATATCAGTAATGCCATCCAAACATCTCATCTTCTGCTGCCCCCTTGTCTTCTTGCTTTGAATCTTTCCCAGCATCAGGGTCTTTTCCAATGAGTCGGCTCTTCTCATCACATGGCCAAAATATTGGAGCATCAGCTTCAGCATCAGTCCATCCAATGAATATTCAGGGTTGATATCCTTTAGGACTGACCGGTTTGATCTCCTTACTGTCCAGGGGGACTCTCAAGAGTCTTCTTCAGCAACACAGTTCAAAAGCATCAGTTCTTTGGTGCTTAGTCTTCTTTATGGTCCAACTCTCACATCCATACATGTGGACCCATGTTAATCCTGGGGCCACATAAAAACAGCATCACTTGCTTTTGCTCCTCTCCTTCCTAGAAGGCCTCTGCAGGTCATCCTCCCTGACTTGCTTTGTCCTGTGTCTCTGGACAGAGAGTGTCCTTGCTCCTTGCCAAGGCTAACTCTTCCATGGAACCCTTAGTCCCCTTCCACCACCTCCTCCAGAGCCTTCATCCAGTCATTGCCTCAATCATATCAATCATATTTCCTCTCACTTTCTGCCAGTTCTTCCCCTTCTGCTTATAAACCAGACTTGGTCTGCAGTCAAACCAGCAAACAAACAAACAAAGGCAGCTCTTCCTTGATTCCATGATTATCTTTTTCTTTTATCCCAGACTCTGTGAAAAAAATGTTCTACCTTCACATCTCACCATACTGTCACTCTTTAATCTCATGGAAACTGGTGCATCCTACCCACCCATGCAACAGATTCAAGTGAATTCAGTAAATGAGCATGGAGCACATACTATGTGCCACACCCAGTCTGGATCCTGACCACAAGAAGGACACACTCTTACAAGGCAGGCAAACAGGCTAACCCTCCCTGCCAAATTACAAAGTGTGTAAAAGTGCTGGGTACCACAGTCAGGCGGGATGGGAATCATCAGCCAGGTCTTGGGGGCAGGGAGTGGAAAAGAGCGTGCCATAGGAGCTCTGTAGACAAATGAGGAGTCCAGGCAGGGAGAGGAGAAAATGAGAAAAGTGGGGGACCGTCCGGATAGAAGGAGTACCATGGGCAAGGTCACTGAAGCTACTGAGGCAGCGCGACAGGTAGACAGCAGCCAGACACGCTCTGTGTTGAGGCTACAGAGCGTGACAGACACTGAGTCTTAGATGTGCGATCCTGAGAAACTGCAACCCTTTCTTGTGGACCATGCTGGGGTGGAAGCCAGGGAGTGATGTAGACTCAGACTGCCCTTTAGGAAGATCACTGGAAGCAGCAATTAGAAGGGGAAAATCAGACATGAAGCTGCTCTCATCACCCAGAGAAGCAGGAGAGAGACCTGAACTTAAAGAGCGGCTCTGGGGATGGAGGAGAGATGCTAGCACAAGGTCCTCCGTCCTCCACGAATCCCGTTTTGGATCCACCCAAACAGATGTTCGCTCTTCCTGCTTAAAACCCTCAGGGCACCTACTGTGCTTTTCTTATTGTCCTCACTCAACTTCTGCTACAGTCATCCGTGTATTTCTCTGCTTTTCCTTTTCAAATTGTGCCTTTGTCTCCCCTTCCTCAAATTACACTACCTTGCCCAGAATAACTGCTGAAGAAAAGGTTATTTAGTTTAATTGAATTTTCAAGAGCTTCAAACCATGAATAATTGAGGAATCAGCCATGTATAAGTGCCCATCATTTACATAATTGTATAAACAAGCTGATAATTTTTTTCCTCATTATTTTTATTATCCCAGAATGCCCGCTGTCTTCTTCGTTCTCTGGATTTTTAGGGATATGGTAAACAAGTGTTCTCTAACACACATGTGGCAGAGATACCACTCGGCCCTCACCTCCCCAGGCAAGGGAAGCAGTTGAAAGGAGGGAACAGATGATTGCACTGATTGAGTATCAAAGCCATGAACAAATATGGTGAAATATGCCATCTGAAGAGACAGAGAACTGCAGAGCACACTGCATGAAGGGACCTGCACAGAATCCCGAAGGTCAATGAGTAGATACGAATTGATTAAGCAAAGTACTTACTGAGATTGCTTTCCAACATACTGGTGAGAATTGATCCTAAGCAGGACCCATATTTATAGTGAAAACATTTATGTAAAGTTACCCTTTGGTATGTCATCAAAGCACATTTAAATGGTTCAGATTTCTCCCCAAATGAAAGCATCAACAGTACTGTTAACAGCTATGTTGTAGGAAGTTAACCAGCACTTAGGATTTTGTGATTGAATTTTTTATGTGTGGATCTGATTGGCCCCATAGCAGCTTTTGCTGGGGCAACTTTTTATAACCCAGAGATTAGCTCCTCTTTCTTGCCATCTCACATCAAACCAAAGGATTCAGACTGGCCCAGAGTTAGTGCTATCAGGTATGGTATCCAGATGGTCACCCAGTAAATTCCTGGCTCCTAGGAGGGCTTCCCTAGTGACTCAGCAGTAAAGAATATGCCTGCAATGCAGGAGACATGAGTTCGATTCCAAGGTCAGGAAGATCCCCTGGAGGAGGGCATGGCAACCTACTCCAGTATTCTTGCTTGGAGAATCCCATGGACAGAGGAGCCTGGTGGGTTATGGTCCACGAGGGTCACAAAGAGTTGGACACGACTGAAGCTACTGAGCACAGAGCACACACAGCTCCTAGGAAACTAGGAATCAGAAATCTCCCAAACCTGGATATATCCAACATACTTACACAGTGGTGCAAGCACCACCAGCCTGGGGCACTTAGGCAGTTGGGAAAAACAGAAGTGAAATGCAGTGGCTAAGAGGACAAGACAGGAAGATAAGGAAAAAAGAGAAAGGGTCAGAAGACCCAGTTAGTGATTTTTTACTGAGTAATCTGTGTGTGTGTGTGTGTCAAGTATAAAAATATGCATAAGGGCCACACAAAAGCACCTATACTGGTTCCCACCCTCAAGCTCTTTGGGATTGAGTCAGGAGGACAGTTCTAAACTCAGAAAACCAGTGAAACACCAAGCACAGCAATATAAGCAAGTGCTAAATAGAACACCCTGGCATCGACTGTATTAGTTACTGAGAACCAAGAGAGAATGAGTGTCACAGCACTCAGGCAAGTGGAGATGGCCAAAGAAGACCTCGTGGAAGAGGTAGTGGGCTTTGGGCTGTCTTTTTAAGCAAATTTTACTTTTATTTTTTTTTGGCTGTACTGGGTTTTCTTTGCTGTGTGTGGGCTCATACAGCTCACTATCAGAAAAAACAAACAGCCCAATCAAAAAATGAGCAGAAGACCTAAACAGACATTTCTCCAAAGAAGACATACAGATGGCCGATAAACACATGGAAAACTGCTCAACATCACTCATTGTTAGAGAAATCCAAATCAAAACTACAATGAGGTATCACCTCACAGAAGTCCCAATGGCCATCACCAAAATATCTACCAACAATAAATGCCCGAGAGGGTGTGGAGAAAAGAAAGCCCTCTTGCACTGTTGGTGGGAATGTAAACTGGGCTTTTCTCTAATTGCAGTGAATGTAAGCTACTCTCCAGCTGTGGTGCTTGGGCTTCTCATTATGGTGCTTCTCAAGCTGCACAGCGCAGGCCCTGGGGCACAAGCTCAGTAGTTGCGGCTCATAGGATTAGTTGTCCCAAGTCATGTGGAATCGGAGTGAACCCACATCCCCTGCATTGGCAAGTGGATTCTTATCCACTGTACCACCAGGAAGTCCTTAAGTTTAGTCTTAAGGAAAGGTGGTTCAAAGCCAGGAGTCAGAATAAATGTGACTCCTTGGACTAGGGAAAAAAGTCAGACCAAGAGAAGAGGGAAAAAGAGAACAGGAGAAGTGAAAGTTGCTGCTGATGGTGACGGCAGAGCTATCACAGCTGCTTCACATCTCTCTGGGCACCTGCGCCAACCTTTGGATTGCCTTGGCCAAAGACCAATGATTTACAGGCAGAACACGTTTCTGTAATCCCAGACGTCTCTATAGAATTGGACTAGAGCCAGCCAATTTTTGTTGTCTCTGTAATCACAAAGTGAAGCATCTTTTTCCCTGTGTTTGCTTGAGAGGAATGTTGTTTACACAGAAAGCCTCTCACACTTCAGACTGATCCTTGACAACTGAATTCTCACATTACTAACAATAGGGTGTAAAGAACCCACCGAACTTCATGAGAGACAAGATGGCTTCATTAGCTGAATGTTCCAGTAGGCTCTGAAAAATAAAGAGCTTGGTAAATTAAGTATAATTTATTGGATGCATTTCAAGTGGGTTTGAGAGAGAAGCAGAAATTGCCCACAAAATTTATTTTAACTGGCACTGTGAAATCTCCTTGCCGTGAAAATCACTCTCCAACCCTACCTTCACCCCATCTCAGATTTTAAGAATATAAAATGAAATATAAAATCCTCAGTTCTGCCATGTGTCTGAAATTCTACCATCTAAGATATAGTCTTAAGGCACAGTGTTTCTCAAATGTCCCTTCTGAAAGGCATGTGTCCCAAGGCATGTGTTCTATCTAAAAGTCACTAAAGGAGGGAAGTACAGAGCAGAGAAGGAGAAATGATGGTGGAAGAAGAGGAAAAAATAATTTTAGAACACAGGGCCCTGCTAGGAAAGGCAGGATTGAGGAGGGTATCCCATGCAAGCAGCAGATGGTCTGGCTAGCTGATGAGCAGAGGAGGGGTAGAGAATCGAGCCAGAAGGAGAGAGACAGAGAGAAAATCATGATGGAACAAAGCTAGAAGCAAACTTTGTCTCCTTCGTGGTGTGGCCTGGAGAAGCCCATGCTAATTAGAGAGTTCCCACGCAAAAGACGGGTGCATCCAGGTACCATCTGTGAACTCTCACCATTGCTTAGGAGATTAAAGAGGAGAGAGACAGCTAGCAGGCAGGGCGGCTTGGGAGGCCATGTAGCTGAACCTATGTGTGTGCAGCTAAGTCTAGTTCAGCCACAGCAAAACCGCAACAAGTCTTTCATTAAGCACAGAGAAGAAAATGCCTAGAGATCACTCCACTTGCAGAACAATTGTGGCCGTGGGCCAAGGGAGCGCCACGCTCCCCAGACGAGTCAGCAGATAACAGCAAAGCTGGGAAATGATTGAAGAACCATGATGCTGAAACTCTGCAAGGACTCTGATGATCTGGTACCAGAAACACAGACACATCAAATGTTCGATATAGGACTTTAGAGATTATTGTAGTCTAACCTTCTTCTTCTGGCGAGGAGAAAATGGAGCCCTGAGAAGAATTAAGATTTATGAAGTGCTTTCTATCTGCTAAGTGCTGTTTTGATTACTTTCTAGGCATTAACTCATTTACTCCTAATAAATAGGTATTGTTACTAACAGCCAGTAATAATAGGCATTGTTGTTGCTATTTATGCTGAGTTGCTCAGTTGTATCCAATTCTTGGTAACACCATGGGCTGCAGCATGCCAGGCTTCCCTGTCCTTCATAATCTCCTGGAGTTTGCTCAGACTCATGTCCATTGAGCTGATGATACCATCCAACCATCTCATCCTCTGTCGCCCCCTTCTCCTCCTGCCCTCAATCTTTCCCAGCATCGAGGACTTTTCCAGTGAGTCGGCTCTTGGCATCACGCGGCCAAAGTATTGGAGCTTCAGCTTCAGCATCAGTCCTTCCAATGAGTATTCAGGGTTGATTTCCTTTAAGATTGACTGGTTTGATCTCCTTGCTGTCCAAGGGACTCTCAAGAGTCTTCTCCAGCACCACAGTTCTTGTGGTATTGTTATTAACTCCATTCTACAAATAAGGAAATTGAGCTACAGGAAAGCTAAATTAAGTTACCCAGGGTCAAACAATAGGGCTTCCCTGGTGGCTAGGATGGTAAAGAATCTGCCTGCAGTGCGGGAGACATGTGTTTGATCCCTGGGTTGGGAAAATCCCCTGGAGAAGGAAATGGCAACCCACTCCAGTATTCTTGCCTGGAGAATTCCATGGACAGCCAGGCTATAGTCCATGGGGTCCCAGAGTCGGACACCACTGAGAGACTAACACACACACAAGGTCAAACAACTTAGTAAGTGGCAGACTAGGGGTTTGAAACCAGGGAGTCTGAATCCAGAGTTCCTCACATAAGCACTACCCTGAAAGATGTGTCTGAAATCACACAGCAAGACACCAGGAAGGAAAAGCCACCTTCTGTCATTCAAACCTTGGCACATTCAGGCAAGACTGTAAGCATAGCTTGTGCAGTGATGGACGACTACTGGGGAGACAGGCTGCACAGACTCGGTAATTTCTTGAGGGGCTGAGGGCTGTTCTAGAAGGGGCGCAGGGCACCGTGGTGGAGTGACCTATCTCTCCACGATCAAGAAGAGGTAATGGAGTTGTAATGGAGCTACTGCCATTGAAGCCATGATAATTACTGAGATAATGGCCAGATCCGGAAGAGCAAATGTAGCTGTTCTCAAAGAGGAGGAGCTTGAGGTAATGAAACCATAAGGAGTGTATTGATGAGGTTTTGATAGTGATCAATGTGACAGCAATAGACTCTGGGTGTAAAGATAAAAGAAGAGCCATTCGATCAACCACTGTCTCTTGGATGCTACCTCTGACCAGCTGCTGTGTGCTCCGGAAAGGAAATGAGGTCTAGTCCACTGTGAGCTTACCATTGAATGGATAAAACAAAAGTAAACAACTTGACTCCCCCCAAATACACACACTGGGATATCAGAAATGCAATATGCCTGGCTGGTTATGTTAATAGTGCCTTGAATTACTTTGAAGAAGAAATTGGTAGTTAGGATCCATGGAGTCAGAGAGGCAACTACAGTCTACAGCCCTACCACCCTGAACGTGCCGGATCTCATCTGATCTCAGAAGCTAAGCAGGGTCAGGCCTGGTTAGTACTTTGGTGGGAGAGAAGCAATGTAACAGAGGGCTGAACAGATGAGATGTTGGTGTCTCTTTCAGAGGAGGATTATTACCATTTGGCAGTTCCCAAAAGAGAAATGAGGATGGAGCTGTGAGCTGTAAATAAGAGGAACAAAGGCACTAGTGAGATCGCCATGGAAAAGGAGCAGATCTTTTGTGTTTAACATTATCACAGGCGATCTGATGGAGGAAAGGAAGGGGCTGCTAACATTTGTGGAGATATTGGAGTGTCTAGTATGTAATAGCTTTTTCAAAGGTGGCCAGGGTCTTGCATTGCAGAAGGGTGGCGAAAGACATGGAAATTGTTATGGGGACAATTATGATTGTAACCGAGGTAATAATAAAGATAATGGACCTGTAATTGAAAAGCTGGTGGCTGTAAAGGAGAAGGTGAGGGCAACCGAAATGTGGAGGGGGTGATAAGGCAGGTAATGGTGGTGATGGGAAAGGTAATGGAGTTATAATGTAGATGATGCTAAAAGGTAATGGAGTTGTAATGAGGTGATGACTACAGAGTGGGGAGGGGGAGAAGATGATCATCTTAATGGAAGCAAGAGGGACAGTGTGAAACAGGTGAGAATTGTATGCAGCGCATTCTTCACGACAGCTGGAGGGAGCTGTGGGTGACCAGGGACGTAATGAACAGCTACACCCAAAGTTCTCATTACAGTAGGAGTTCTAATGGGCCCTGGAATAGGATAATGATGTTAATGGAAAAGATGATGATGGCCAGGAAAATCAGGAGCCTTGTGATGGTATTTTAAATGATCTATTTAGTGAGAGAGACCAGAGGAGGAAGCGGGGTGGGACTCAGGGTGGCCCAGGGTACACGTACATACCTGTATGTCCCTAGACTGAGGTTACTGAGGGCTATTCACTAGAATGTCCCTGTGGGTTATTTGGCTTTAGTGCAGCTGCTCCTGCTTGTACAAGGCATTTGTCGTGTGTGTGAAGCAAGTTCAGGATGAACAGATATGGCTGCAGCAACAATTCCAGCTTACAATCCAAATTTTGTTCTTAAATTAGGCATGCCAGCACCCTAGCTCTGATATAGTAGTTCCATGAGCAGATGTGTAAACAAAATGTCTGGGAAACGCATGAGTTTGCAGCAGAAGTGAATTTATACAGAGGATTACTTATTTCTTTTTTACATTTGTAGCCATGGATGCTGCTTCCAAGTGGGGAAGTGGGAAATTAATCCTCTGAGCTCACTGTTTAACTTTAGGGACCTTTAGTTGGGAAGAGAGTCTAAAGTCACTTGTACTGATGTTCTGATCAGGAAGGTCCTGACATGGGCTCTGCGAAGGAACCTGGGAACTGGCCAAAGGCCTCCCAGTGCTGCTATTATTTCCGCATCAAGCAGCCTTGAGATGTACGCAGAGTGCAGACAGTGTACCTGAAAACAAACAGATGGTCCCAGACCCATTAAGGATTAGGGGACCTGGCCAAGATGTGGAGCCCCTGAGCAGAGCAGAGACAGCCACGTGGACTCATCGTCTACACAAGGAAACCCACAGACACGGGTCCCTCTGCTCTGCCTCTGGTACCCACTCAACTCAGCCCAGGATCTCACCAGAAGTAGAAGTCCCACAGGTCCCTGAATAGACCTCTGCTCTCTAGAATATTCTCTGTTCATGAAATGCGTCCTCTTATGACATCCCTGCCCCCACCAGTCAGCTTAGCAAAGTGACTCCAAGGGTCCCAAGGTAGAGGCCAACAGGGCAGGTCTCTGAAGGGCTTTGGGTGGAAGCTGAACCCCCTTCCCAGGCCTTGCCCAGTTCTCTGCTCTGACCCAGAGCCTGCACACGCAGAACTGCAGTGGGGTTCCCTCCAAGGAACCGTGGGTATGGAGGCACGCAGGGTGCAAGTCTGGGCTCTAGTGGCCAGGGCTGCGGGGCCAGGGTGAACTTCCTTCAGCCCAGAAGGTCAGAAGGGAGGCGGTGGGGGGGTGGGGGCGGAAGGAAAGGGGAGGGACCACCTCTCAGACAAACTACATCCAAACCACTGGGAATCTCCTACAGCCTCATGGGGAATGGACTTCTGTTGGCGAGGGGTGGAGCCAGTGAATCTGTACTGTAGAAACTCCCCAGAAAGTCTCCCATGTGTCTGGTGTAGGCACCCTTAGTGTCAGCCAACCGACCTTATATGGAGAAGGTTAGGTCAGAGGTGGGGAAAGCTTATTTCATGAGTGGAGACCAAACCATTCTTTTCAGTACACTTGTCCTAACAGTGGGATTTGAGTAGTACTTAGAAGCCTTTTCTTCTCAATAGAAAATTATCCTTCACCTGCCTGCCCCTCTACCTGCACATGTACCTGTCCCTCAATGAGCAGTCACATAAGTGACTTATGAGTGTCCCAGGAGAGGACTCCTAGAATGGCAGTCTGGTGACGGGCAGCATTGAGCCACCGAGACCCAATTTCCTCTAGAATAGAAGGCATAAAGCAGGGTTTCCCTGGTGTGTCAGACGGTAAACAATCTGCCTGCAATGCAGGAGATGTGGGTTCAATCCCTGGGCTGGGAAGATTCCCCTGGAGAAGGGAATGGCCACCCACTCCAGTATTCTTGCCTGGAGAATTCCACAGACAGAGAAGCCTGGTGGATTATCGTCCAAAGAGTTGCATATGACTGAGAGACTAACACTTTCACTTTCACTTCAGAAGGAATAAAGCAGCACAGGAACTGAAGTATTTGTGAGGAAAGCAGAAGGAAGGAGAAAGGAAAATGTCCAGAAAAGATGTTTCTATGGGAATAAGTGTGATCTAGGGATGAGGGTTGGCACCACCGTGCTGTCTTTTGAAGGTCTGCCCTCACCGGCCCTCGGTAGACCATCCCAGGATTCTCTGGGATTAAAAAGCATCAATACCATGAAAATATTCAACTTATATTTGGAGAAGGACAAACTATTTCTGTCCTTAAATGGCATGTAAATTGTGTGTGTATACTTGTCTTCACTAAACCTCCATTAGAAAGTGGGTATAACGAGTAAACAATGACTGATAAAGAACATGCGCTTTTTCCCCAATTGCTGAACAAAACGAAATGATATTTCACAGTAGTCCATCTCCTCCTTCTTCCTGTTTGGCTCTTAAAGAGACCAGTAACTCTTAAAGTTGCTGAAAGATCCTAGTACAAAGGCCACAGTTCACTTCAGAAGAAAACCTCAGGTCCTGTTAGCACCACCTTGCCTGACTGTCTCAGAAACCGAGAGCATCATCCCAACTCCCCTTAGGGGAGTTAGTGGAGTTTCCCCTCTACTAAGGCTTCCCTGATAGCTCAGCTGGTAAAGAATCCACATGCAATGCAGGAGACCCTGGTTTGATTCCTGGGTCGGAAGATCCACTGGAGAAGGGATAGGCTACCCACTCCGGTATTCTTGGGCTTCCCTTGTGGCTCAGCTGATAAAGAATCCACCTGCAATGCGGGAGACCTGGGTTTGATCCCTGGGTTAGGAAGATCCCCTGGAGAAGGGAAAGGCTACCCACTCCAGTATTCTGGCCTGGAGAATCCAATGAACTGTATAGTCCATGGGGTTGCAAACAGTTGGACACAACTGAGCGACTTTCACTTTCACCACTACTAGATCAACTTGGGAATAACCCAAGCAGTAGGATTGAGGCTGAGTTGGAATATGAGTTCCTGAGCCCCACGTGGGTCTTCTCCACACTTCTCTCTCTCTCTCCCTTATCCACTTTCCTAGGGCTGCTGATCTACCACCTGAGGATTGCCTCCATCCTCCTTAAGCCTCACCTCCATATCCCCTCATATTGCCATTTGTCAGCTGCTAATCATTCATTAACCTCCCAGAAGCCAGGACCTCGCCTTTGTTTGAAAAGGTGGTTCACTGGGTCCCCCTTTAATAAAATTACAACTTCAGGACACAAATCATTTATATCAAATACAACCCCATGGCTTCCTCTTATGTTAATCATTTCAGGCAGGTGCGATTAGGTAATTCAATCACTGGGCTACAGAAAATTGCCAGTGAATTAACGAGGAATGAACTCAAATTCTGAATAAGAGATTTTCTGAATAAATGGCTCTGAATGAAAAACCAGGAGCCAAGCCTATAATCACAGCAGATGACAACAATACAAAACTGCATATTAAATGCAGTCCTAGCCTCCATCTATTCTCAGTCCACAAACTCTTTTGGAGCCAGGAGAACATGTTGCGGCCACCACCAACAGCCTTCCACGTTTGCTGCTTTCCTAATATTTCCTTAACACTTTTTTCAGGTGAACTGAATAAATTCTGAATTTATGAAATGCTCTCACGCAACTTAAAATCAACCTTAGTTTTTCCCCAAAGCTAGTCTGTTCTTCAAAAGAGCATCTTTCATAGACAACAAACCAGTGGTGGTCAAGTCGGGAGAGAAGAGCGGGGAAAGGCAATATAGAGGTAGGGGATTAAGAGGTACAAACTTCTAGGTAGAAAGTAAGGTTCAAGGTTATATTGTGCAACACGGGGAATATAGCCCATATTTTATAATGATAAATGGAGTATAAACTTTAAAATTGTGTATCAATATATTGTCCCCCTGTAACACATAATATCGTACAGCAACTATTGTTGTTGTTTAGTCACTAAGTTGTGTGACTCTTTTGCAACCTCACCAGGCTCCGTTCTCCATGGGATTTTCCAAGCAAGAATACCAGAGTGGGTTGCTATTTCCTTCTCCTGAGGATCTTCCTGACTGAGGGATTGAATGTGTGTCTTCTGCACTGCAGGCAGATTCTTTACCCCTGAGCCACCAGGGAAGCCCGCAGCAACCACACTTAGATTTAAAAAATGAAAAGAAAAAGAGCATCTTTGTCCATAGCCCCATTCAGATGTTAAGCTCATCTTCTCTGGCTTCCTCCCGTCCCATCTGCATCTAGCCTCCCTCCCCTCCAGGACACTCTCCTCAGAGCTGCCAGGCGCTCTTCCTTAAACGCAAATCTGACTACGTCATATTCCTGTGTCTCATCCTCCACTCATTTTCACCATCCTCCTCTTCTTAGCATGTTACATGAGACTTCATAACCAGGCCCCTGGCTATCTTTCCAGATCTTCTCCTCTTGTTCCCTATAGGAACACATCCTGAATTCCAGCACCCAAGTTCTCACCGCTTCTGAAAGTTCTATGCCCTTTCATAGCACCATGCTGTTTCTCCCATCAGAGTATCTCCTCCAACCTAATCCTCACCTTTTACAATTTATCTTGAGTGGTGCCACCTCCTCAGTCCTTCTCTGGTCCAGTCCCAGACTAAGTTAAGTGCCCTTCCCCCATGTTTCCTTAGCACCCGGGAGCACAGCTTGATGAACATGGCATCACAATAATAGTTGAAAGCACAAGTCTGTCTCTCCAACTAGACCTACATCGTGACTCCATAGTATTTAACCTTGCATTTTCAAGGCGGGGCATATGGTAGATATAGAATAAATATTTGGTGAATGAATGGACCAGTGATAAAATAAATGACTTCATGGCTGAACAAATGAATAAACCCAATGACACGATTTATACGAGTTCTAGAAGGCACACTTCCATTTACCAACTCTGGGCAGAAGTGTTTGAAAAGTTTATTTTTGTAATCTGAAATTCAGTCAGTGAAGATTTGGCCCAGAACAAGTGAGTTTCCCTACAGCGAGTGATCCCATCACAACTTCTTCATCCTCCCACTCTTCAGTAAATACCTGAAAAAAAGAGACTCCACGGTGTGGGTAGGACGCCTCCCTGTGGCAGGACAGCACCGTCGGGACGAACCTCGTGGTGACCCACGCCGCCTTCTCTGGGCCCAGGCTTCCAGCCCCGACAGGAAATCTCCTGGCTCTGCACTCTGCGTTTGCTTTCACAGAGCTGTGGTCGCCTGGCATTTATCAAGCTGTGCTTCATCAGAGATTTAATCAGGTTTGAGTTTTTAACATCGTGCTCGTCATGCTCACTTAACTTAAAATCAAGCCTGTTCAGAGCATTAGTCAGTCCTATTCACTCAGTCTGGTAGTTTTGGCATTTAAAAGTTTAGAATTTGTCATCAAGGGACATGTATATATATTTTTTTAACAAGCATCTCTTATAAACCTCTCAGGCTGGTTCCCTGGTTGGAATACCTCAGCCTTAGGGATGAGACTGCCATGAAGGAACTATCTGTGCATTCGTTTCCTATGGATGCCATGATGAATGACAGCAGACTTGGAAGCTTAAAACAGTACGTTTATTATCTTACAGTTCTGTTGGTCAGAAGTCTGACATGCGTTTTATTGGGCTAAAATCAAAGAGGCAGCAGAGTTGTATTCCTTTTGGAAGTTTGAGCAGAGAATCTGTTTCCTTGTTTTTTCCACCTCCTAGAGGCTGCCCACACCCCTTGGTTCATGCTCCCTCCCTCCATCTTATAAGGCAGCCATAGCTGGTAGAGTCCTTCTCATATCATATCCCTCTGGCCTCCTCTTCAGGTTCCCTCTTCCAGTTTTACAGACCCTCATGATAATACTAGGCTCATCTCACAAGTCCAGGATAATCTCCCTATTTTAAGGACAGTTCATCAGCAACCTTCCCTTCATCTGTAACCTTAATTTCCCTTTGCTATATAAAGTAACATATACTCAGGTTCCAAGGATTCAGGCATGATATCTTTGGAGGTTGGGGGGCGGGGAGGGTTGTCATACTGCCTGCTACATTTGTATGGCTCTGAGCCTCCGGAAATTATCCTTTATATAATTGTGTGGATCCAGTGTGAACTTCCCACCAAGAGCATTGGTGTCACCTGAAAGCTTGTTAGAAATGCAGACTCACAAGCCCTATCCTAAGACCTTCAGAAAAATAATCTACATTTTTCACCAACTCCCAGGGGAATATATAGCTTATCTATACTGAGAGGCATCACTCCAGAAGTTCCCCATGAGGCCGAGAGAGGCACTTGGACTTGGGGTTGGACAGACAGTTGGTTTTATCTGGAACCATGTATGTAATTATAGAGGAATCTTGAGGATCCCATTAAAAACTCCCCTTCCCTGTTAGAGCTCTGAATGAACAGACACATAAGACATAAAAGTGGGGCCAGATGGGAGCCAAAACAGCACATTGGTAAGCCAGAATCTGGTCATAGAGTTTTATCTGCAGATAGAGCATTGAATCTCATAATGATGAGGAGAATTTCCCACCCCATCATGGCTGCATTAGACTGGGGAGGGTCTCCCTCACCACAGCCCCTGTTGCAGGGGCAGAGCTTATGTAGGAGGATCTTCAGCAAGGAGCAGGCATCTGAGAGCACATGCTCTCTGCAGGCAGGCCAGCACCCCAAAACAAGAAAAAGCAAGAAGCTGGGCTACACATGTCTGTTTTCTCCTTCTAAACACTCAGCATCCAGCTAGGTCACCAGTGAGTAAGGGGCTAGGGATTAGACAGAAGTGTTCCAGCCAGTAGAGCTGCCCCCACATGGAAGGAAACATTAGAAGAGGGACTCAATATTCCCCATAATAAATAATGCCTATGTCACAGGGTCATGGTGAGGAAAGTGCTATAGCATATGTGGTCCATCACAGTTCAGTTACAAGGAGCATCATGTTATCCCACAGTTTCACAACCTGGTAACCCATCAGAATGGCATAATAGTCTGTTATAAAGTATAGATTCCTGGATCTCACCCTAGAGGACAAGATTCAACGGGTATAATGTGGGGCTTGGGAGTCACAAACCTGGAATCCTCACAGCACATAAGTAAGAGAAGCTTTCAGTCACTTAGGCAGGACTCTACCTAAACCAGAGAGAATAAGTGTAGGCAAGACCCCTTTGGTTATGGGTTACAGAAACCAACTTGAGCTGGCTTACCCAGAAGAGGGAATGTGTCTCAGGACCATGGTGTCTTATTGAACTCAAGAGAAAAAGGCCCCAGGAACTAGACACCTTCAGGCACCTGTTAGTGCTTTCTTTTCCTTCCTCATTTCTGCTTCTCTCTGTGACAAATGGCATCTTCTCTCTGTGTTTGCAAGTATGTATCAGGCGAGCAGAAGACAGACTCCCCACAACTCCTGAAAGTCCTTTGTCCCTGGACACTGCAGACCGATTGGCTCTCTTTTAGTCCCAGTGATAAATCCCTAGGAGAGAGAATCTGACTGACTCAAGTCAGGTCAGCTACCCACACTGGGTACAGCAGCTTGAAGTCATAGGGCTCATCTCTCCATTTTTGTAGGGATACTGCGGAGGGAGGACAATTCTCAGACAGAAGAAGTCATTGCAAGCTTCGTAGATACACAGTAGAATCTACAGAAAGCTGCTATCCCATATCTTTTTTTTTTTTTTGTAGTCCCTCAATAATCCCTCCCTCAAATACTGGGTTAGCCAAAAGGTTTGTTCACTTTTTCCATAAGATCTTTCAGGAAAAACCTGAACAAACCTTTTGGTCAGTCCAATAAAAAAATAGAAAACCTTTTTGCTTTGGGTGTCTGATAATTTTTTTAATAATATTTTGAATTTATATTTAGAGTCAACCTCACTGAAATATCAGATCAGATCAGATCAGATCAGTCGCTCAGTCATGTCCGACTCTTTGCGACCCCATGAATCGCAGCACGCCAGGCCTCCCTGTCCATCACCAACTCCCGGAGTTCACTCAAACTCACGTCCATCGAGTCAGTGATGCCATCCAGCCATCTCATCCTCTGTCATCCACTTCTCTTCCTGCCCCCAATCCCTCCCAGCATCAGAGTCTTTTCCAATGAGTCAACTCTTCGCATGAGGTGGCCAAAGTACTGGAGTTTCAGCTTTAGCATCATTCCTTCCAAAGAAATCCCAGGGCTAATCTCCTTCAGAATGGACTGGTTGGATCTCCTTGCAGTCCAAGGGACTCTCAAGAGTCTTCTCAAACACCACAGTTCAAAAGCATCAATTCTTCGGCACTCAGCCTTCTTCACAGTCCAACTCTCACATCCATACATGACCACAGGAAAAACCATAGCCTTGACTAGACGAACCTTTGCTGACAAAGTAATGTCTCTGCTTTTGAATACGCTATCTAGGTTGGTCATAATTTTCCTTCCAAGGAGTAAGCGTCTTTTAATTTCATGGCTGCAGTCACCATCTGTAGTGATTTTGGAGCCCAGAAAAATAAAGTCTGACACTGTTTCCACTGTTTCCCCATCTATTTCCAATGAAGTGATGGGACCAGATGCCGTGATCTTTGTTTTCTGAATGTTGAGCTTTAAGCCAACTTTTTCACTCTCCACTTTCACTTTCATCAGGAGGCTTTCATCAAGTTCCTCTTCACTTTCTGCCATAAGGGTGGTGTCATCTGCATATCTGAGGTTATTGATATTTCTCCCAGCAATCTTGATTCCAGCTTGTGTTTCTTTCAGTCCAGCGTTTCTCATGATGTACTCTGCGTATAAGTTAAATAAACAGGGTGACAATATACAGCCAGTACTAGTGAAATCCACCAGGGCTTCCTTGGTGGCTCAGATGATAAAGAATCTCTGCCCGCAATGCAAGAGACCCAGGTTTGATCCCTGGGTTGGGAAGATCCCCTGGAGAAGGGAATGGCTACCCACCCCAGTATTCTTGCCTGGAGAATTCATGGACAGAGGAGCCTGGTGGGCTACAGTCCATGGGGTTACAAAGAGTCAGACATGACTGAGTGACTAACATGTTCACTTCCAATGAAATCCTCAGGATGATGACTCCCCTCTTACTGGAAATGGTCAGAGATCTTAACTCCTTTAGAGAGGATGCTTCTCATTCTAAGTGAGTGCACTTCCCCAGATAGTTCAGAGCCCTTCCTCAAGCTCCCTTCTTGTGAAGAGGGTTCTTCTCCCAGAAGACCTTTTCTAGGAGGGACTTCCAGATCCACTTATGTTGTCATTATTGCCTATGAACATGTCTACCTACCAGACCACAAAATCTTCAGTGTTATGATTTCATCTTCTTTGTCCTCTATCTGTAGAGTCTATTACAGTGCCTGGCTCAGAGTGACTACTCAATATGTCTTTAATGACTTTAGGAATGAATGAGAGTCATCATTCTTCAAAGAGTAATATAAAAATATCATGCTTAAAGAGATAGCAACATATGCCAGGAAATGATGCCAGGAGACACCTCCAAAAGTCAGGTTTGCTGTGCTCTTCTGGGAGGAGAGTTCATGATCACATCAATGGGAGTTGTGAGGAAGGAAAGGGAAACTGTCAGAGAACTGTGTGAGAAGCAGGCCCAGGAGTCAGGGCTGGTGGCCCCATGGCTCACAAGATAAGTTTTCCCCCAGGCCTCCTTTCCCTTAGGAGAAAGGCACCTTCTTTTCCTTCTAAGGGCATGGCTTTCCTTCTCTGTGTCAGTCTATTCAAATCCATACCCTTCACTCCAAGATGTGCTTGAGTCATGAGAACAAGAAGTGTTACTTCTCAGAAGTGCCACCTGGCAGTTGTAGGGTCATCACAGGGGGGAGGGCATAGGTACCCCTCATGAATGTTTACTTTAATTGCAGTTTAAAAAATTCTTAGACTTCAGATTCATCATTCTGCCATGAAATCCATATTACAAGCTTCAAATATCTATATCATGACAGTGTAGTTTATTTAAAAAATGTGTTTTCCTACATGTTCTAACTTCTAAAGTAATTAAAAAAAATAGCTTTGGCACGACATACATGAAAACACGATGTAATGAAATGGCATTTTATGAATTTAAATTGAAGCAAATATTTGTCATACTTTATTTAAATTAATTTTCTCTGCGTGCTCTGTTTTGATAGCAGGCGAGCTTTGCCACATTATATGTCAACTGTACTGGGCTCTGAGGCTTGCTGGTGATCCCCCTTGTGGGATCCAAGGGGACCCAATTCTAAGGGTCCCACAGGCCCACACTCTGGTTCCACTGGCACTAAAAATTGGCTGGGTTTGGGTAGGAAGTTGTTTTAACAAAAGTCTCATATTCACTCTTTCATTTTTTTAAAGACTCACTTATTTCTTTTATGTTTTGGCTGTGCTGGGCCTTTGTTGCTGTGTGTGGGCTTCTCTAGCTGTGGCGAGCGGGGGCTACTCCTTGTCGCAGTGCACTGGCTTCTCACTGCGGTGGTTTCTCTTGTTGTAGAGCATAGACTCTAGGCACACAGGCTTCAGTAGTTGTGGCACTTGGGCTTATTTGCTCAGCAGCATGCGAGATCTTCCCAGACCAGGGATCAAACCAGCATCCCCCACATTGCAAGGCAGATTCTTAACCACTGGACCACCGGGGAAGCCTACATATTTGCTCTTGCAAAGCAAGGGTGAGATATTCACCTCTACCCTGGTGACATTTTTGCCATAGAAAGTTACTTTTAGTAATCCTAAATCAGTCTCAATGTTCATTCTATATAAATTCTAAGCTGAACAATTTTTTGAGTGCATTGTAAACACCATCCCTTCCTAAACTTGCTAGAAAATCGGTCTTCTAGTTCTCGGATGCTAATACTAACAGTTCAGGGGGGAAACTAAGTCATAGATAATGTTTATTGAGTTACTATCTGGCCCTTGATGAAAAGCGTGCCAACCCCTAGATTTATAGAATAAATGACTTGGAATGACCAAATAATATGGGTTTTAATTTGGAGTCCTAGATATTAAACCAATTTCCTCTTTTTACAGCTTCCTGGATCAGTAATTTGTAGATCCAATTAAGAGTTTCCCATCAGTTTATAGTTATAGAAACTGTATGTGACTACAGTTATTGCTTGCTTTCTATGACCACTAACCTAGCACAATGACCTCTATGCCAGAATGGGGATTTGGTGATGTGGATGACCACCATGGGCAGGTAAAAGTTATCACAGGACAGATGTTGTAAACAGGTTATGGATCATGACCAAAAATAATAATATCTGACTTGTGTGTATGGATGGTAACTTGTATCTTTTTAGTTTTGTGACAAAGGTCTTCAGAGTTGTTAGGATAAAGTGCATTTTGGAGATGAGGATACAATTTATAGATAAAATAAAGAAAGTGGACTTAGGGGAGAAAAGCTAAACACATTTTCAAAAGAAATTTCACACATACATGCATACACATCATAGAGCCTGTGTCCCCTATTTGGAAAGCTTTAATTCCATTCATAGGGAAAATTAGAAAATTAAAAAATGCAGTATAAGATGGGCCCTGATCCAGGGATCTCTACATTGATCCAGAGTTTTTTCAAGCCAACATTAGACATTGAATTATTTGCTCTTTGAGGTTACTGTTGGGCCAAGTCATTGAATCAACTGGAAAAGATCCCTTTCTAAAAGCTTGCCCTCTGTGCCCACCATTTTCTTACTCCCAAAGTCAGTCAGCAGAGGTGAGGCAGTGTGGAGGTACCATGAACAGGCTTTTGAAAATGGGAGTGATGGGGGCAGAAGTTCTTTAAGTGCCCAGGAAACTGTGAAATAACAAAAAGGAGATAAGAGCCAACAAAATCAAGAGGTAGGAGAAAAACTGAAAGCAAAAGAATACAGTGGATTACATTTTTCTCAAAGATAACCTGGGAACAGGCTTTATCGTCCAAAGACCATTTCCTCTTCCATCCAGGAATTAAAAAAGTGAAAAGGATCAGTTCTACAGCAAAGTTCAGCTTAAGTAAACTTACTGGGTAATTGAAAAAAGCTTTCAGGTGTTTGGTTAACTTTTTTAGTTTTTTTTTTTTTACTGTTGTCAAATAAAAACTGTACTAGTAGAAGGAAAAATCATAGTTCCTATGCAGGGTCAAAGAAAACTAGATGTCAGGGAACAGAAACAACTGCTCCAACAAGTAATGGCTCCTGCCTTTCCAACAGAAAACAAGAAAAACTCTATGAAGTTAGTTCAATAAATACTCTGTGAAAAATGTCTAGTTACTTTAAAGGATACAGTCCCTACCTTTAAAGAATCTGTAATCTACTTCTGGACTGACTCATGTCATTAGGAAACAATATAAGATGATTTCTCCTCAAGGACTCACCAAAATGATGCTGTAGGACTTAGAAGGGAGAGATACGAGGGAGCAGTTTGGAACACATTAAGTGAGTGAAGTCGCTCAGTCATGTCCGACTCTTTGCAATCTCATGGACTGTACTCTACCAGGCTTCTCTGTCCATGGGATTTTCCAGGAACACATAAACAGTGCTAATTATCTATTGCTGATAACAGGTTACCCCAAATGTAGGGACTGAACACAGAATCATTTATTGTCTCATAGTTGCTGAGGGTCTGGAATCTGGAATCAGCTTAGTTTCTTGGTTTACATTCAGGGTCTCTTGTGAGGTTGCAATCGAGCTTTCAGCTTTGGCACAGTCAGCTCAAGGTCTCACTGGAGGACATGCTTCTGTTTACCACGTGGTCATCGGAAGTCATGTGGGCCTCTCCACGGGGTGCTTTCCAACGTGGCAGCTGGCTCTGCCGGAGCTAGCAATATGAGAGACAGAGCAAGAGAGAAAGAGAGAGAAAGCCCCAAGACAAAAGCCACAGACTTTTTATGACCTAACCTTGGAGCCGACACACCATCACTACTGCCATATTCTGTTTGCTACAAGTGGGTCAAGAAATCCAGTGCGTATTCCAGGGGAGGGAATTACCCAAGGGTGTGAACACCAGGAGGTGGCGTCACAGGTGGCTACCCAAAGGCTTTCCACTACAGTAAGCCAAGGTTTTGAACTCTAGAAGGGTTTCAATAAACTACAACTAGAGGGCCTGTCACAAAGTTTTGTAAATAAAGTTTTAGGCAATGGCACCCCACTCCAGTACTCTTGCCTGGAAAATCCCATGGATGGAGGAGCCTGGTAGGCTGCAGTCATGGGATCGCTAAGAGTCGGATATGACTGAGCGACTTCACTTTCATTTTTCCCTTTCATGCATTGGAGAAGGAAATGGCAACCCACTCCAGTGTTCTTGCCTGGAGAATCCCAGGGATGGGGGAGCCCGGTGGGCTGCCGTCTATGGGGTCGCACAGAGTCGGACATGACTGAAGTGACTTAGCAGTAGCATTGGCCCACAACATACCCATTTGTTTACCTATGGTCTCTGGCTGCATTTGTGCCACCAATTGCAGAGTTGAGTCGTTGGGACAAAGACCCTATAGTCTGCAGGCTTAGAGTATTCACTGTCTGAACCTTTACAGAAAAGTTCTGCTGAGTCCTACTCTAAATGAATACTTCTCAAAATGCATGTGCGTATGAATCATCACAGGGCTTCCCTAGTGGTTCAGGTGGTAAAGAATCTGCCTGCAATGCAGGATACCTGGGTTCAATCCGTAGGTTGGGAAGATCCCCTGAAGAAGGACATGGCAACCCATTCTAGTATTCTTGCCTGGAGAATTCCGTGGACAGAGGAGTCTGGCGGGCTATAGTCTATGGGGTCACAAAGAGCTGGACACGACTGAGTGACTGATATACACATGAATCATCGGAAGATCTTGTTAAAATGTGGTTTCTGATTCAAAATGTGGTTTCTGAGTGGGGCTTGGGGCTCTGCATTTCTAACAAGCTCCCAAGTGATGCTGATGCTAACCACAGAGCACACTTTGAATAGCAAAGCTTATGAACCTTGAGAGATGAGAAGGTTTTGGGTAGGTGTGGAGGACCTTCCAACTAGGGGGAAATGGCATGAGAAAAGATGAGAAAGGAAAAAGCCATGGCTTTGGGGATAAGAATAAGATCAGGCTAGGACTGGAAAAGGTCAGTTTTCATTCCAATCCCAAAGAAAGGCAATTCCAAAGAATGCTCAAACTACTGCACAATTGCACTCATCTCACATGCTAGTAAAGTAATGCTCAAAATTCTCCAAGCCAGATTTCAGCAATATGTGAACTGTGAACTTCATGATGTTCAAGCTGGTTTTAGAAAAGGCAGAGGAACCAGAGATCAAATTGCCAACATCCACTGGATCATAGAAAAAGCAAGAGAATTCCAGAAAAACATCTATTTCTGCTTTATTGACTATGCCAAAGCCTTTGACTGTGTGGATCACAATAAACTGTGGAAAATTCTGAAAGAGATGGGAATCCCAGACCACTTGATCTGCCTCTTGAGAAATCTGTATGCAGGTCAGGAAGCAACAGTTAGAACTGGACATGGAACAACAGACTGGTTCCAAATAGGAAAAGGAGTTAGTCAAGGCTGTATATTGTCACCCTGTTTATTTAACTTATATGCAGAATACATCATGAGAAACACTGGACTGGAAGAAACACAAACTGGAATCAAGACTGCTAGGAGAAATATCAATAACCTCAGATATGCAGATGACACCACCCTTATGGCAGAAAGTGAAGAGGAACTCAAAAGCCTCTTGACGAAAGTGAAACTGGAGAGTGAAAAAGTTGGCTTAAAGCTCAACATTCAGAAAACGAAGACCATGGCATCTGGTCCCACCACTTCATGGCAAATAGATGGGGAAACAGTGGAAACAGTGTCAGACTTTATTTTTCTGGCTCCAAAATCACTACAGATGGTGACTGCAGCCATGAAATTAAAAGACGCTTACTCCTTGGAAGGAAAATTATGACCAACCTAGATAGCGTATTCAAAAGCAGAGACATTACTTTGTCAGCAAAGGTTCATCTAGTCAAGGCTATGGTTTTTCCTGTGGTCATGTATGGATGTGAGAGTTGGACTGTGAAGAAGACTGAGTGCGGAAGAATTGAGGCTTTTGAACTGTGGTGTTGGAGAAGACTCTTGAGAGTCCCTTGGACTGCAAGGAGATCCAACCAGTCCATTCTGAAGGAGATCAGCCCTGGGATTTCTTTGGAAGGAATGATGCTAAAGCTGAAACTCCAGTTCTTTGGCCACCTCATGTGAAGAGTTGACTCATTGGAAAAGACTGTGATGCTGGGAGGGATTGGGGGCAGGAAGAGAAGGGGACGACAGAGGATGAGATGGCTGGATGGCATCGCTGACTTGATGGACATGAGTCTCAGTGAACTCCGGGAGTTGGTGATGGACAGGGAGGCCTGGCGTGCTGTGATTCATGGGGTCACAAAGAGTTGGACACGACTGAGCGACTAATCTGATCTGATCTGATCTGGAACACAGCCATATATTTCCTGTGAAGAGAATGTATAGAGAGCAACACTTAGCCTTGAGGCAGTGGAGAAAATATAGTTTTAGCTCATCTTATTTCAAGATACAGAATCTTTTATTTAAAATAAAGGATCAGACTATAATCATTTATCCAACAAATATACCAGAATTGAAAAAGAAATCTACATGGACATTTGTTCAGCACCCACTTTGCATCACTGATATGCTAAGTGCTGGGGATACAAAATGAATACATGGTCCCTCCTTATCACTCAGGCTGATGATGGAGAGACAGGCAGACACATTAGAGGTGACACACTGTGATATGTATTTTAATAGAGGTACGGACCTAGTACTACAGGAGAACAAAGGCCAGGAATTGGGTCTTGAAGGATGTGTAGGAGTTCATTATGCTGGAGAGATGGAGAAAACATTTGAGACTAAGGAACAGTATAGAGGCAAGAAAGGGCGTGGGCCAGGTAGAAGTCGTACAGGCCTGAGGCATGGGATGTGTATAAGTGAGGGGGAAAAGGGGTCCAAAAGGGAAAAGGTAGGGGCCAGACATGAGGCTGGACAGACAGGCAGGGAAAGACTGCCAGTGACCTCAGATTCTGTAAGAAGTTACTCTCAGAAGATACTCTCAGATTCCATTAGGTGCTGATATACGATAACTCACCTAGCCTTCCTGGCACATAGCAGTGCTCAGATACCACCAGTTGTGGTTCCATTTTAGCAAGTCTGGTGGCAATGTGGAGGACTTCATATCTGAGAAAACAGAAAGGGTGAGGATCACCTTTCATCTGGCCTGCAGGTGAGTTAATTTTCAGAATCCTTGAAAGCAGGATTCCCAGGCAACCCACTGAAGCTCCTGTGACACTTGGACACATGGACATCAGCCTTAGCATGTCCATCCTCACTGGCTTGCGTTCCCACACACCGGCCCTACCCTCTCTCACTAGGGCACCGCTGCCACTGCAGAGGAGGCCACTGCTCAGCTCACGTGGCTGTCCTTGTCCACGAAGCCCTGGTGAGGTCTTTGCAGCCACAGAGTAGTGGATCTACATGGAGACTTTACATTTATCCCATTCAGACTTGGCTCCAACCCCATTAGTACCATGAGGGTCCTATGGGCTACACATACCCCATCTTGCGACACATATACCCCGATGTGCTGTGATGGTTTGCTGACTTGTCTGTCTCTTTCTCAGACAGGCCCACCTGTCCTTAAGCTTTCCAAGGTCAGAGACTGTGTCTCATTCTCTCCTGCACCTTTGGCACCTAACCTGTCCTGGGCAGAGTGGGCAATTGGAAGATCTGCATCAAATAAGCAAGTGAATGACAGTGAGGCTGATGATATTTCCTAGCTCATTGATTGTTGTGAGGATTGCATTGGTTCGCCAGGGCTGCCGTAACAAGTGACCACACCTTGGGTGACTTGAACAAAAGAACTCTATTTTCTCACACTTTGGAAAGCTGGAGGTCCAAGATCAAGGTGTTGGCAGGCTGGTGTCCTCAGAGGCCTCTCTCCTTGGCTTGCAGACGGCCACATTCTCACTGTCTCCTGCGGTCTTCTCTATGTCCACATGCACTCCTGGTGTCTCTGTGTGCATCCTTATCTCCTTTCTTTATAAGGACACCAGTCAGATTGGATTAGAATCTGCCCCAGTGGCTTCATTTTAACTTAGCTTTTTCATGGCCAATTCTCCAAATACAGTCACATTCTGAGGCACTGGGGCTTAGGGCTCCAACCTACAAATTTGAAGGTAAGGACACAATTCAGTCCATTCAGGATTAAATGAGCTAATACGAGTATTTAGAATGTTTCCTAGAATAGAACGCCACTGAAGTGCTCAGGGTCACCATCCATGGTTTGGAAGGAACATGGAGAAAACTAAGTGTTGGTTTCTGAACCAATCTTACAGATGGACACTCTAGACTCAGCTCCTTTTTAAAAAGTTTTTGGAGTTTTGAGGCTTATTCAGAAAGTCAGAAAAAGTTTCATCACTCAGTATCCCTGCGTAGGACCATCCTTCCAGGGAAGCCTGGCTTCAGTAAGCACAGCCTCCATCCCATCTTACCAGGAGCTGGTTATCTCACCCGTTTACAGAACACATTTCGCCTGTTGTTTCTTAACATGCTCTCCACAACAATCCTATTAGGCAGAAATTGGAATTTTTACAGATGGGAAAAACTGGGTCCAGAGAAGTTAAGTAACTCACCTAAACTCACACAGCCTATTAATGGCAGAGCCCGATTCAAACCCAGGCATTTTCACCACAGCACACTGCCCACCCTGGTGTGGGTGTCACCTTTACTGTATCTAAATTTCTGTGGCAGCCCAAGAATGCCCTGACACCTCTTTGCATTTGGGACCACTCAGCTGCCTGTCAGTCAGTCCCTCCTCTTGCCTGGAGACACTGGATGTAACACAGCAGGCAAGACTTCTGGAGGGGGAGACTCCTCTGTGACAGGGAGCAAGGATCCAGCCCATCAGCCAGAGGTGCAGAGGCAGAGAGGGAATGTGAGTTGCGGTGGGGATGGCAGAACAGTGGGGGCGGGCTGGCGGTGACGCTGGTATTAGTCAGCTGGGGCCTCTGAAACAGAACACCACACTCTGCATGGCTTCAACGCAGAGATTCATCTTCTCACTGTCCTGCAGGCTGGAGCTCCAAGACCAAGATGTCAGCGGGGTCGATTCTTTCTGAGGCGTCTGAGGAAAGGGTCTGCTCCAGGCCTCTCTCCTCAGCTTACGGATGGCCGTTTTCTCCCTGGGTCTCTGTACTGTCTTCCTTTGTACACGTCTGTGTTCGAACATCTTCTTCTTCTAAGGACACCAGCCATATTGGATTAGGGTCCAGCTCCTGACCTCATTTTAATTTCCTCATTTGACTTCTCCAGCGGCTCAGCAGTAAAGAATCTGCCTGCAATGCAGGAGATGCGGGTTTGATCCCTGAGTTGGGAAGATCCCCTGGAGAAGGACATGGCCACCCACTCCAGTATTCTTGCCTGAAGAATTCCATGGACAGAGGAGCCTGGCTGGCAATAGTCCATGGGGTTGCAAAGAGTTGGACATGACTGAAGTGACTGAGCATGCACCCTGACCTCATTTGAATTTGGTCATTTCTTTGACGATCTTATCTCCAATGACAGTCACATTCTGAGGCGGTGGGCTGTGAACTTCAATGCACCCCCTCCATATGAATTCTTGGAAGGACACAGGTCAGCCCAACAACCCTGACAGCTTCAGAGAAGCTTGAAAACTCCCCTGACAGAACCTTCTCCTTTCTAAGGAGTGGGAGTCCCCAGGTCTGGCTCACTTGACCTGGCTGGGGGGAGTAGGGCCTGACCCCACAGGACCTGGGGGTGCACTGTCTGCATCCATGCTGTACTCTCCAGATCTTGAATAGACTTGCAGACCAGTAGCCAAGGCCAGAGCCGGTGCTCAAACTCAGAGTGAGGCATGAGTGAGCACTGGAGTCACAGCAGAGGGGCCAGCAGGTAGGATCAGGGGCTGCAAGACGGTGGCAGCTGTATGCGGTGTTGATTCTGATGAGCTGTGTTCACAGCAGACCTGAGCTGTATCCTCTTGGTTGGACAAGTTATCCACTCCCTTGAAGCCTCAGTGCCTGCATCTATAAAACAGGTATCAGCAGCACCTACTTTAGTGAGGAAGAGATAAAGAGGCGATGCTTGTACAGTATCTAGCACAGGGCCTGTTAAAGGGCCAGTTATGCAGCACTGGTCAAATGGAAAGTGACAGCCATAATCACAATAATAATAATATGAGATGTTAAAGGCACCTGTTGAATCACCAACCCAAGGGAGATTTTTTCACCCAGCAAGAGACCCCCTTCAAACCCCAAAGTCTTCCAGGACCAGCCTCATCCTGGGCAAAGCAAGCATGAATGTTTAAAGAGTTTCTGGGCATCAGCCCTCTCAGTACATCCTACCTCTGGCCCATCACAGCATTGGCCATTAGGGCTACACCTTAGGATAAGGCTCTTTTGAAACTAGAAGCCCCTTGTCAATTTGGCACTCTGACACACCATCCAGAAGGGCACTCTGCACGGGCCCAATTTTACCTGGTTCCGATTTCCAATAAGCCTTTCATCATGCATGAACTATAGCAAATGGCAGGCATCGCTAAAAATTTCTGCCTCCTCCTTCCTTCTCGTCTCCTCCCTCCTCTTAGGATCTGTTACAGGAATTTTATTCCCCTTAATTTACTCTCTGCAAATTGCTCAGCTTGAAGACTGTTATTCCAGGGCTCTGTGAACGGAGCGTCATGAGACCTCGGCCCACTCGCTCTGCACGCTTGCGGGCGTTCCACTGTGGGAGAGCTGCCCTTGCAGGAGGGAAGCCAGGGCACGCCTGCCCCAGGCCCACGCGTACCCCGTGAGACACATGGTGCGGCTCCTTGACTGTAGAGGGATTTACAGTTTCCAGAACACAGTCATCCCTGTCAGCTCATTTACATAAATACCACAGAAGAAGACAGAATACCTTTCATCTGTACAGCTCTTTTTCCATTTACCAAGTGCTCTCATATATATTACCTAATTTATAGATAATATATGATAATATAATGCTCTAGGAATATATTGACTCCTTCCATATGAACAGAGCTATTACAATCCATTACAGAGAAAGAGCATGGGTGGGCCAGTTCCTTACACATTGAGTGCTGTAGGCATAGGCCCTGTATTTGGTTGGGATCTGTCCTTGTGGCCCGTACTGTTGGAAAGCAGCCTGCTGATGCCCCTTGAGCTATCTCTTCTCCTCTTGGAGAGCCATCCATTTCTTCAGCCATGGACCCAGTGTCTCTGTCCAGGGCTCTGGTCTCCCAGTCATCCTGAGCAAAATGACTGAGCCTGCTCCTAAGGGCCCCGTGTTCACTCATGCACAGCTGTGGAAGGGTACCCTGCTCTCTCTAACCCTCTCAGGCGGTCACTCTACCCCATGGATGAGTGGGATGACTCATCCAGTAAGTAGGTCCAGTAGGTCCAATGCATCCTGTAGCCTCAGTAATCTTCATCAAGGGCATCTTTGATCATGTCTTCGATTCCCCTGTTTTACCCTTTGCCACCTTCAACTCTTCAAAGTCTTTGCCAGCACTTGTTATCTCCTGTCTTTTTGGTAATAGCCATCCTAAGAGATGTGAGGTGATACTTCATGGTTTTGATTTGTGTTTCGCTGATGATCGGTGATGCAGAACACCTGTTGTGCTGTCATCTGTGGCTTTGGGCTTCCCTGGTAGCTCAGCTGATAAAGAATCTGGCTGCAATGCAGGAGACCCTGGTTCGACTCCTGGGTCAGGAGGATTCCCTGAAGAAAGGATAGGCTACCCACTCCAGTATTCTTGGGCTTCCCTGGTGGCTCAAATGGTAAAGAATCCACCTTAAATGTGAGAGACCTGGGTTTGATCCCTGGGTCAGGAAGATCCCTTGGAGAAGGGCATGGCAACCCACTCCAGTATTCTTGCCTGGGGAATCCCCATGAACAGAGGAGCCTGGCAGGCTATATAGTCCATGGGGTTACAAAGAGTTGGACACAACTGAGAGACTAAGCACAGCACAGCACATCCATGGCTTTAGATTAGTCTTCCCAAAAAAGTCTCTGAACCAGAGAGTAAACTGACTGGGAGTAAGGGCAGGGGAGTTGCATGGGGAAGGTTCACCAGGGAGAGCTCTTGGGAAGTAGATCTATCAGGGGGTGAGGAAGGTAGGCTTGAGCAGTGGGAGCAGGTGACTGACAGTGTGGTTCTAACTGAGACTTCCAATCAAGCCTCCTGGGAGCTCTAGAGCTGGGGTGATCCCTGAGAGTTGTCCCAAGTTGAGGCCAGGCCTTTCTCTCCCTGATAACAGGATCCCTCGGGTATGGAAGTTCCCTGGGGGCCAGGGCAATTCTCAGTGAGGGATACAGGTGTGAGCCTTCAGCAACCAATACTCCCAGTGTGGGAGTTCAATGTGTCTGCCCTGAAGAGGGATATCTGAACAGGGTATCCCAGAATTCCCTATACCAGCAGTTCCCAGTGTGCATTGCACCAGAGGATGGGGAGGCTGAAGGCTACTTTGGAACCCTGCCTAGTACACTGGAACACAAGCCATCTCCAGCCTGCCTGGCCCTGCTTTTCTTCCTTGCCCATCAGGACTGGACAACTATTTCTTCACCAAGACCTCATTTAACTAGCAGCACGACTGCTAAAAGGGGAAAGCCAGGTAAGGGGCTAGAGAGCCTTCTGCCCCATGCCTCTTCTGTCCAACCCCTTTGAACAAGGCGACTCCCTTTCTGCGCCACGGTCTTAATCAGGCTTTTCTAGGCCATGCTGTCTTCCTTGCCCTGCTGTCTCCCTGCATGGAACCCTCTTTTCCTAATTTATTTTCAGCCCTGAAGCTGATCTCAGAGGCAGCATCTGGTTCTGGTTTTAAAACAAACTCTGGCAGAGAAGCATAGAAGTCAAATGCATGCTTGTCCCCAAGGTCACCTGGCAACAGCACGGGCTTGGTTCTCTCCTGCCTCCTCCCAGAATCCTTTGTTGCCAATACACAACTTCAATTCACCTGGGCCTATTACAGGTTCCCGGGCTTATAGAATCTACAGCTAGGTCAGGGCCACTGGGCTTCGGAGGCCCTCTAAACCCCAGATCAACTCAGAAATTCTACATCCATCTCAAGAAAACAGAAACAGAAAAGGAGAATGTGACTTGTGAGGCTTGAGCTCTACTTTTCAGCTTTCTCCCTGGCAAGTGAAGAACCTGCCTGCAACTCCTCGGGCTCAATATTCCATGTCCAGAAACCCAAGTGACTGGTGTGTCTCAAAAACTAAACTGCACCCCCCTCCCCAATCCTCCAGGAAGTATTGACTCCTTCATGTGGCCCCAGTGTTGAGAACTCAGCCTTTGAGCTCCACCAGGGCTGTTGTTCTGATTCTGCTGTTGTTCCCATTTGGTTCAAGTCTCAGTAAGATTGAGGCTACCATGGAGCAAACATCATCACCATGTGGGGGGCAGGAGAGAAATGTGCTGAGTCATTTGTGCAGTCAAACCTCTCTGCAGATGGTAGAAAAGGTTCTGGTTGCCTCATGGTGACCATGACCATTGGTATTATGTATTTTCTGCGATGTTTTCACTTTCAACCATTCTTTTGTGTTGTACCATAATTGTATTTGTCAAACCAATTCAACCTTAGTTCTAAAAATATGGTCACAGGGACTTCTCTGGTGGTCTAGTGGCTAAGACTCCGTGCTCCCATGGCAGGAGGCCCAGGTTTGATCCCTGATCGGGGAACTAGATTCTACATGCCACAACTAAGAATTCACATGCCATAACTAAAAAAAAAAAAAAATGTTCCCACATGCTGCAACTAAGACCTGGTACAGCCAAAAATCAATACCTACTTTAAAAAAAAAAAAAATATGGTCACAATAGCTTTGTAGTGGAAGTGGGAGGTGGGAAGTAACATAGGCATGCTTACAAAAAGATGTGGGTTCCTCCTTCACCCTAACTCCACATCTTTATCCCCCCACTTCCAAGGACTCTGAGAGCACATTAACCAGGAAACTGAAGCCATGTGATGCATGCAGGAAGAGGAAACACTTGGATTAACCAACTGTGGGGGAGAGGGATTAGTTGACTAGCTCATTTCTCCCCAGAAGAGCTTAGCATGGAGGAAGCCCCTCAGGGCACAGGCCACGGGGATGTGAGGGAAGCTAACCATGCCAGCTGAGACTAGGGCACTGGGCTTGAGGGCTCCCAGAAGGGAGTGTGTGAAGGGAGGCAAACTGGGGCATCGAATACAAAACAGACCAGGTTTTAATATCAGCTAGGGGAACAGAGGAAACACAGGAGACAGGCCAGGGATCAGGGAGACGATGGGTCAGCATCACCCTTCAGCTTCCATGGTCCCAGCAGGAATAGCACGCCTCCACCAACCTGCATTTGACAAGTGTAGCTCTCAAAGCTATGCCAGGCCCCTATTAACCACTCCAAAATGTCAGTTATTGTTACCGTAATTATTGTTACTACTCATGAGACATGCTTTTCTTTGTTATTTTTAATTGGAGGGGAGGACAGTGTCATTCCCCATTTCTACTCCAGTGAAATCATTTTTCTGCCTCTATTGTATATATTTGGAAAGGAAAAATCAGCCCTCCAAAATGAAACAAAAATACAGAAATGAAACCTGTGCTTGGAGAGATTCGACACAGTTCAAACCTCCAAGGAGCCAGAGTCCTAGGCATGGGCCAGCGGAATGCTGGCTTTGTTTCTGGTTTGTGTTTCCTCTGCTGTTGTTTTTCTTCTCAGTTATGATCAAATGATCTTGTTGTATAAAGTGTGGCTCAAATAGAGCAGTGGAAGGTTGGGCAAACAGATTTTAATGCTGTAATCAAATGCAACCTATGGCCACGTTCTTATAGCCCATATTATTGATAGATGCTGCTGCTATGAATTATAGGTGCTACATGGTCACCACCAGATAGGCAGTGAACTTAGATTACTACTCAGAGGATGACTTGAATGTAGCTGGCATTTCAGTCCCTTCCTCCCGCACTCTGCTGGCCCACCAGCATCTATACACCCCCTCTGTGGTGATTTCTCTGAGACCATCTCCCCTCTCTGCCTAGATGCAAATGAGGGCATGCAACTTCTCTGCCTTAATGAGGGAGAAAAACTTAAGAAGGACTGAATAGGATACATAAGTCAGGGTGACATGAGCTGCTGAAACAGACACCCCACAATAGAAGTCTATTTCATACTCTCTTAGCAGCCAGTTCCTCATCAGAGGAAAGTTTTCCTCCTTGGGTGACTGAGGATCCTTCATCTCACCACTCCATCATCCTTTGGTCCTCAGGGTTCTCTGGACCCAGAGAGAGAAGACGAGGGGAAGACACACCTACACACCCTCTTAGGTCTAGAAGCAACAGACGTGACTCAGGCTCATATCCCGTCATTGAGAACTCATCACAGGTGAGGGAGAAGGAAAGGCAGCTGCTCCTCACAAGGGTTGTGTATGTTTTTGGTGGGTAGTTGGCATCTCTGTTGGGCTTCCCAGGTGGTGCTAGTGGTAAAGAACCTCCTCCCAATGCAAGAGGCATAAGAGATTCGGGTTCGATCCCTGGGCCAGGAAGATCCCCTGGAGGAGGGCATGGCAACCCACTCTAGTATTCTTGCCTGGAGAATCCCCATGGACAGAGAAGCCTGGGGATCCAGAGACCATAGGGTCACAAAGAGTTGGACACAGCTGAAGCGACTTATGATGCATGCATATGATGCATGCATCTCTGTTACAAAGCATTTGGCAGGACTCAAGTGGGATCTGTCTGATTTAAGCACTAGTGATTATTCCCTAACACAAGCACTGAAGATTCAGAGGGATGAGCTAATGGTACTGACCAGGAACTCGGGCAGAGAACACACGTGAGCTCCAGAAGCATGTATTCTCACTCTTACATAAAGAGGAAGTCTATTTCTCCATAAGACGCGCCCCCCCGCCACCCCCTTCAGCAGCAGCACCCTGAGGAAGCCGGATCCAGCTTCAGAATCTCAGTCCATGCCTATTTGATCGTTCTTTACATCAAAACCTTGCTAAGCAGATATTGGTTTATCCTGGAGAACGCACAATTGGAAGCAATTGTTCCCCAGCTAACTGGATACCCTGTCATGCTCCAGTGGAAACATCAGATTATCTGAACTAGTTAATTCAAAATCCATTCTTCCTGGTTCCTTGCCTTTCAAATTAATGACATTCACTGAAATTGATGGTGAGAGAGAGGGTGAACTGGCAAGTGGAGGAGTCCATGGTTCCAGGAGTTAGTGCCTTCAGTTCTCACAGGCCCAAAATGAGGCGAGGCAGAGGGAGAGGAGATGGAGGGCTGGCTGTCAAGTGTGTGGCCTGAAAATTTGATTTTAACCACTATATTTTCCCCTGAAGTTCTATTGAAAGGAACCAAGGAGGAAAAGGAGAAAGCCTAAGCAATGTGTAATTAGGGTCACAATTAAGAGGTCGAGGGAGGGAAGTCCTTCTGGTGGACTTGACTCTATTAGAGTTTCCCACCTAAAACCCTGAACTTGATCAAGCTTGACCTGAAGTCCAAGAGCTCTGTGAGGCAGCAGATGCTGTGGTTCCATTGCTTACCAGTGGGATAAATGCAGGCACTTTACTTAGCCCCTCTGTGCCTCAGTTTCCTTACATTTTAATGTCAGATAGTAGCTACCTGAAGGGATGTGGTGAGGATTAAATACATTACCCTTTATAAGATGTTTAGAGTGGCACCTAGAACACAGTAAGCCCTGCGCAGATGTGAATAAAATTTAAAAGCTCAGTGAAAAGCTCTGTTCCCCTCTTAAATAGGAGACCTTGAGCCCCTTCGTTTAAACCCTGAACCTCCATTTCTTGTTGGTAAAATGAGGCTCGTTTCATGGCCTCACAAAAGCATCTCACAGGTGGCGAGATTAGCTGAGATGGCACTGTGGATGTGCTTGACGGGCGCCTGGCACAGAACTGGCAGTTAATAAATGCTAAGTGCTACCTCGGGCTGAGTGTTTAAAGTATTCCCAGGTCCCAGCAAGACAGAAAATGAGAGACGTCGGTAAACAGTGCCAGGGAAGCTCCCGTTGCATACGGCAGCCCCAAGTCACCGAGAAAAGTGTGTGCCAGCCAGCACTTTAATTTTTCCTGATTTCACAGAATAAGGAGCCATGTGCATGCTGAGCTCCCACCCAGGTTATTAGAGAGACATACGCAGCACATCCACACAGATTGGCAGGGTGGGAAAACAAGGAGAAGTGAGGGAATACCTAGTGAAAGGTATTTAAACAAGTGAGATGGATCTGGCTCCAGCAGACTCAGTGGCAAATAGACCAGAGAATTAAAACAGCACAGAGACATAGGAATCTGTGAGTCAGGCACTTAGAAAATAAGAGTGATGAGCCTTTCTAGTTTAATAAGAGGAAAATACACAAGAACGTGAAGTTCTCCATGCAGAAAAACAATGAAAGGACTTCCTGAAATCAATTCCCAAATGCCTCGAGAGGGTAGGATGTTAGACACCAGCCAGCATCCTATCAATCAACCCTCCACTCTCCCCTAAGTATAATCCAGTGTCTCTCTGCGGTACATCGATGGGATCCGGGGAAGTGACATAGGTAATACTCAGGGACTGTAGCAAGATTTCTTAATTCTGTTCCTCTTCCTGAATGTGTTTTACAAAGGCAGTTTAGGTGTGTGAGGATTAACATCACTACTACATAAAATGCCTGAGGCTGGACCCGGGTCGCGGTCGGCATAATGGCGCACACGCTATTGTGCTCGTTCATGCTCGCGCTCAGTCGCGTTCAACTCATTGCAACCCCATGGACTGTAGCCCACCAGGCTCTTCTGTCCATGGAATTTTCCAGGCAAGAATAGTGGAATGGGTTGCCATTTCCTCCTCCAGGGAATCTTCCTGACCCAGGGATCATCTCCTGCATCTCCTGCATTGGCAGGTGGTTTCTTTACCACTGCACCACCTGGAGACCCACATTTTGATCATTACATGGTCTCTATATCTGAGTTCAGTTAGCCAGCATGTAGAGGTCATGGAGTGTGTCATGGGGGTGGCAGCAGACCGGTCCTGATTCAGTGTTGAGGAGCATCCTCAGTGACTCCATAGTTTTATGTTCTCTATATTTTACTTACAATGAGTCTAAGCTCCTGGATAGCAGGAATCATCTTTCACATATTTGTGGCCTAAGAATAACTTCACTCATTCACTCAATAAATATCTCAACAGCACTTAGCGATGAGCCAGGCACTGTGCAGGCTCTATATTTAAAAATATGAGTATGATGGGATCTTTGCCCTTGAGAAGCTCATAGTCCAGCCAGAAAGGCAGACAAAAGACACATATTCAGTAATGTTTTGTGTGTGCTGAGGGGTTAAACAGAAGGTAGGTTCAGAAGCACTAAATAATGAGATTACCTTGACCTGTATAAAGACTGATGAAAGGAAGTTTGCTTGTATGATCATTTTCTTGAAATCAAATGTCCTTATATGTGTGTGAGAGATGGGGGTGGTGGTCGAGAGAGAAGGAAGAGGAGGAGTAGGAGGGGGAGCAGAGGAAGAATGGGAGGAGTGATTGATAAACTGGGAAACTGCAGGCCATTCAGGAATTTGCTAGCCTTTGCTTCAGCAATGTAGAGCTTTTCTTCAACTGGCTGATACAGGTAATGGGTCTGTAATGGACTTAATGTGTCTTCTCAAAATTTATATATTGGAGCACCAGCCTCCAATGCAATGACATTAGATGGGGCCTTTGGGATATGACCAGGGTTAGACGAGGTCATGGGGATGGGGTCCTCATGATGGGATTAGTGCCCTTATGAGAAGAGATACTAGACAGGCATGTGTACCACACTCCCTTCCCTGTTTACACAGAGAAGTCACATGCACACATATCAAGCAGGCAGCCATCTACAACTCAAAGAGAGAGCTCTCACCAGAAACCAATCAGACTGGAACCTTGATCTTGAACCTCCAGCACTGGGAGAAAATCAGTTTCTGTTATTTAAGCCACTGAGTCTGTGATATTTGGTTCTGGCAGCACAGGCTGACTGCTACAAAGGATGAGTGCCATTCCTGGGTGCATGGAAAAGAGTAGACTCTGGGAACAGGGAGAATGTTGTCCTCTCTTCAGGCGGTCAGCATTGTCGAGAGTCCTTCTCTAGAGTCACACATCATAGGCACTTTCCCCAGCGAGGAGTGTGGAAAGCGTACAGAGGACTCAGCCAAGAGCCACTGAGAACTGACGATTAAGAACAGTGCTGAGTCTACAGGGCGTAGAGCTATTTGGAAGAAAATAGTCCCCATTGGCTCCCCATTTCCTATAGGATGAGATCTCAACATGTGATATAATGTTGAGATATTTATAATCTGGCCCCACTCCATCTCCGGCTTGACAACCACTCTTACACATAATCAATAGACCCCAGCTATACTGAGTCATTCGTGGGGCCCCCAGTTATACCATGGGAATCCAGAGGCACATGGTTAAAAGCCAGCCTGCCCGCACTCAAATCCAAGTTCAGACACTTACTAGTGCGATTCTTAGCCAAGTCATTTATCCTGTGCCTCAATTCTTCCCTTTATAAAATGGGGATAATAATAGTACAAACCAAATAGAGCAGCCACATGCAATAATTACATTAACGTCTGGAAAGTGTTTCAAAGAGTACTTTGTATTTGGTAAGTGCTGGATAAGTATTGCATCTTATGAAATGTTATTTCCACTCAAATATCACTTAGAACGTCATCTGTTCTCGGCGATGTTGTCACTCCCTTCTCTGCGTTCCGATAGCTCTCTGACCAGACTAATTAGCATAGTACATGCTGTAGTTGTCTCTCTCTGCACTGGTCTGTGAATTGTCAAGGGCAGGCAGGGAAGACGACTCATCTTCCCCCAGCCTGGCCCAGTGTGTGTCACCAAGCAGGCAATCCATAAACAGACACTGCAGAGATGAGCAAATGCACGCAAGGGTTCAGAAGAAAGGAAGGGTGCAAGGACGCATGTAGCCATGCCCGCAGAAATGATTGTGACCTAAGAGTGTCAAAGCCGTGAAGATACGCACCTGGAGCCTCATGTCCCACTGGTTTTTAGCCCTCCAAAGTAGGAGGATTTAGATACATTACAAGCAGGAACTTGCTGAAGTGTTTAGACACTGGGAACAGTGTGTCCAATCCTCTAATAATTTATCCTTTAGAAAGAGGCTAGGTTTCCCTCTGTCTGAAGCCACTGAGGCATTGTCCAGACCCATTAGGATACCGTGGCTTCAACAGCAAAGGTAGAGCAGATACATGGCGTGTAATCCTTAACAGCAGAGACCAAATGGATCACCAGCAGGTGTGTAAAGGGCCCCAGGACTTGTTAGCATTCAGTACAGAGCCAGACAGATAAATACAAAGGTGATAAACAGGCGCCAGGAGACCAGTGTCAGATACAGGCTTGTTCTGCAGGTCTGGGGATGGGTGGCAGCCAGCCGTTGCTCAGCAGCAATGATGGCCTATCCAAAGTGTTCTTCCCAGGCCCACAGGCCAGAAAGCTCCACCGTCTGTCCTCCCCCAGAGCCAATGCAAAATCCACACTTTTCCACTGGGGTCGACCTTTTCTGACCACCCTGCTCCAGCAGTTCCAGCACCCAGTTCCCTCCACCCAGTTCCAGCAACACTGTCCAGCCAGCTGAGGACGAGGAATTAGCTCCCACCCCAGATTAACATTCAAGCAGAGGCCCCGTGATGAATATTTTAACATAGTGTTTACTGTTTACCCGCATGAATGGAAAGAACTCGCATCTGCCAGTGCCACCTGGGCCAGAGAACTGCGGCCCAAACAAGCAAGCGCCTCCCCTGGGGGAGAGCCCAGCTGCGGATGGATGGAAAGAGGAGGGGCGGGCTGGAGGGAGGGGTGGAGGAGAAGGAATTAGGAGGGGGAGGCCCAGACCCAGAGGAAGGAGGGAGGAAGAGTCAGGAAGAGCGCCTGGGGACCAAGAGAAACTGAGGTTAGCGGGCAAACCTCCCAGAAGAGAGGCTGTAGGTTCCCTGGGCTGGACTGAACATCATCCTGTCAGGATGGAGAAACAGACAGCATGTGTCTGACTCTAGCATGCGGAGCCGGTTTCAGAGGAGTGGGTGTCTCCTGCAAGTTGGTGCAGCTATTTGTGGCCACGCAGCCATATGGACCCCTCGGAGGACAACATGATCTCAGCTCCTGCCAGGCACTGGCCCCCCGCCCCCCATGGCTTGGTCCCCAGGCCCGCCAGACACCAGGGCTTCAACCCCAAGCCTGTCTTCTTAAGTAGACAGGAGGGAGGGCAGCCCTGGAACCCGACTGGGAGCTGACAATGGGATAAGGGTCATCCACAAGGTTAGTTCAGAGTATTTGTGACTTTGGAAGGCTCAGGAAGGGGGCTGTCCTGGCTGAAAGGGTAGCCATCACTTCTTCTGTTAAGACTGTAAAAGTCAGCCATGGCCTTCACCTGGTGAGGACAGAGCCAGCTGATCAGAGGGGCCAGGCCTCCTCGGATGCCTGAATCACACAGGCTCACCCTTCCAGGTGCCTGCCTCTTGAATAAGCAGGCTGCTGGCTGGCTGGGGAAGCCTTCCCCAGAAAAGGAACACTCCTCCTAATACAGCCTTGGTTTTCTGTTTACTCTGTCACGTGTGTCTTTCACCTTTCTCCTCTTCTTAGGTTACACCTTAGAGATCAGGGTTGGATCTTTGACTGAATGTAGCTCCAATACACATTAATTTCTACCAGCCCTTTTACTGGTCATATTTGTAGGCCCTAAGGAGCCCCAAGCTCCCTTCCTTGGAGATACTGGCAAGTCTGGGGGGACGGAGGGAGGGCACAGCCACCGGGATGAGGATGAGGCTCCTGCTTTCTATGGGGGGTGGGTATTGCTGGTGGAGAATAACATGTCAAGTTCATTCTCCCTCTCTCCGTCCATTGTCACTTTCTGCTCCATCTCAGCCTCTTTCTTGTCCTCCTGTCCTCCTTGCTCTGGGAGTGACCATCAACCTACCCCTGCTGCTCCAACGGCCTATGTCCATTCCTGCACTCCAACAGTCGTCTGCTCCCTGAACTTCATAAAAAGCCTCATAATATGAATTGGACTTCTGAGGGCCCATATGTAGGAACAGATTTTGTTTTTTAACTTTTTATTACAGAAAATTTTTTAAATTCATAAAAATAAAAAGAGTTGTCAAAATAAAGAGCTCTATGTACCAATCACTCAGCTATAAAAATCACCAACTCTCCACCTCTCTTGTTCCATCCATAACCCTCACTCCCCACACCCCCACACCCACGTGGGATTTTTTTTTTAAGAAATTCTAATCGTTCATGTAATTTCATCCATAAATCTTCATGGGAGTAGTTGGACTCAACCGCTAACCCTCCAGACTGTGTCAAGCCTCAGAAAGCAGCTCAGGCCTTGGCACACGCCTGCCTTTGAGGATGGAGATCCTGTGACCCAGCTCAGTGTTTTAGCATGGGTATTTCATGCTCTAGGCCAGATGATCCATCTCAGAAAGCCGTTGTTAGAAACAAATCAGTGCCCCAACTCATGGACAGTTTTGTCTAAGGCCTTGGGCGATTTCTTGTCTTCGTTCCCAGAAGAAATCATTTTGTAAGCAAGTCACCTATCAGAAAACACACCTGCATGCCAGATGCGCACAGCTGTGTGTGAGCAAATGCCGATCCATCTGCAGAGCCATCTAAACGAGGGAGACAGGCAATCTGATCATCAAATGACTCTTGTTAAGTGATGGTACCACATGCAGTATTCAACAGCAACAGACAAAACAAACCTGGGCTTTCTCCAGAGACTAACCCCTCAAATAATACCCTCCCGACCCCCAATTTGATTAAATCTGTTCACTGAGCAAGGAAACCAACTTGGTTCTGAAAATGGTTACTGGGAGGCCTGAATTTGGACCCATCATATGATTGCCATCAATGGCCGTTGGCCCACAGTGAGTGACCTTTTTCTGTGCAACTTTTAAGTAATCTGTGGAACCAGCAATGAAAAAGTTTATGGCTAAAAACCTGGACCTGGGAATTTAGAAATAGAAATAATTACATCAATGTTTATGCCATAGTATGAAATCTATTATTTAAACTCAGGAGGTCTGGATGCTTCCTCTAACTTATATGATCCTGAAGCAATTACTTCACCACTCTGGGATTCTGATTTCTCATTTGTGGATGAGAGTACATTATCATAGTTCAGTCTCTCTCACTGGTAAGTAGGCAAAGAATTCAGGAGATGAAATGCTAGAATAGCGTTGTGAAAAGAATAAGAAATAAATTAATATTTGAATGTATTATGTTTATAAGGAACTCATATTCAGACTGAAAGTGTGTAGTTCTTTTGGTTAAAGTTAGAAAATATATATTCAACTTTTTGAATTTCAACTTTTTGTAAAACACAAGTGATGATAGATATAAAGCTCTTGGAGAAATAGAATGATCAGACTCTAAATGGTGAGCGTTGTTAAAAAGCAAATATTGCCAAGCACAGAGGCCACTCACCCATGATCAATGGTCTCATATGAATGTTCACAACATCAAATAATTAATGTTACTCTGAGCTTCTGTGCATTCAGGTCTCCCAGGGAGATGAGACTACAGGGACGATGAGGTTACCTGGTCTCCCCAAGAAGGTACTATCTCTCCTCCATCTTCTCTGTGTGTGTGTGTATGTATGTACTCAGTCACTCAGTCATGTCTGACTCTTTTGCAACCTGATGGACTGTAGCCTGCCGGCTCCTCTGTCCATGGAATTTTCCAGACAAGAATAACTGGAGCAGGTTGTCATTTCCTCCTCCAGGGGATCTTACCAACCCAAGGATCGAACCTGTGTCTCATACATTGACAGGCAAATTCTTTACCACTGCACCACTTGGGAAGCCCCTGTGCTGTGCTGTGCTTAGTCGGTCAATGGTGTCCGACTCTTTGCAACCCCATGGACCATAGCCCACCAGGCTTCTCTGTCCATGGGGATTCTCCAGGCAATAACATTGGAGTGGGTTGCCACCCCCTCCTCCAGGGGATCTTCCAAACCTAGTGACCGAACCCAGGTCTTCTGCATTGTAGGCAGATTCTTTACCATCTGAGCCACTAGGGAAGCCCTTACTTCCATCTTGCTGTTGCTAAGTTGCTTCAGTCGTGTCTGACTCCATGCTACCCCATAGACGGCAGCCCACCAGGCTCCCCCATCCCTGGGATTCTCCAGGCAAGAACACTGGAGTGGGTTGCCATTTCCTTCTCCAATGCATGAAAGTGAAAAGTGAAAGGGAAGTCGCTCAGTCGTGTCCGACTCTAGCGACCCCATGGACTGCAGCCCACCAGGCTCCTCAGTCCATGGGATTTTCTAAGCAAAAATACTGGAGTGGGGTGCCATTGCCTTCCATCTTAGCCCCTCCAAAATAAGTGCCAAGATACCGTTCAGCTCCACTCAGCAAACATGATTTACATGAAGCTGGGACAAGAATACTCTGCACAAACTCTGTAGGGGACTAGACATCCCCAACTTTTCCCCAGCAAGGAAGGCAGCTGTGACCCCCATGTGATCTCCGTCTGTGGGGTGCAATAGGCCTCTTTATGTGGGATGGCAGACTCCCTGGGGACCACATGCACCACTGAGAAGTAGACCTGGCCTTTGTGAGGAAGGCAGAAGGGAAGGACATTGAGCCGGAATTCAGGTGAATTTGGGCTGTTTCTGGCTCATCCTGCGTATCCTTGGATCACTCAGCTTTTCTGGGGTGGCTCCATTTGCCCATAGATTCAGGATAACCATATCACCTCCTTTCATCCTTATTGTGGTGACAGGGATCTAAAATGTGTGTGAATAACATTTTTAAAAGTGTTAATACTCAAAGGAATGATATAATTACATAGAAAATTCACATATGTAAAGCCTCATTCCTAACAAACTTGTGCTCACTAGAAGGGGAGGGAGATTGAATAAAATAGGTAAAGGGGATTAAAGGGCACACATTTCCCAGTTATAAAATAAGTACATTGCAGGGATGTAATGTACAGCACAAGAAATATAGTCAATGAAAAGATAAAGTAAATGTGTGTGAAAATGGCAACAAATAAATGCATAAGTTGCTCAGGGAATTGAAGTTCTAGGGCTGTGACATATTCACTACTGCATACCGTGACTTTTGTCTGACCATCCCTGGAAAACTTTCAAATCACTTGCAGGTTCAAATCCCTTCAACTCTCAACATTCTTTTGTGCTCAGATTCCTATTCCTTTACCCCCAAATTTCCATCCTTTCTGGGTGTTCCTTGGAGAGCAAGCACCCTTCCCTCCCCAACTACCCTACACAACCCTTACCCCATCCATCCTTCTGGGACCAGCAAATAATCTTTGCTTCTCGTCTCCCGTCCCTCACGCAATCTGTCAGGTTTTCGTGGTGGTAGGAGGATCCTGGGAGTTTCATCTTCTCACATTTCCATGAGTGGCATCTGCACTGGACCATGCTCAAACTTTGGTGGCAGCTGGGGATGGATAATGAGTGCTCTCACCCAAGTGACTTTCTTGGAGAGAGTTGCCCAGAAAGCCTGTAAAGCTGGACCCGGTAACAAATCTGCCCAACTTTACAGGGTCTCTGAGGATGCTCTGCCCAGCTCACCTTAAATCAATTTCCCAGTCCAGCAGAAAAACCAGGCAGGATTGTATTGAATCTATTCCCCTCCATTGCCCTTCACTGCATTCCCAAATCACATCTGGCTTCTAGCACTTTCTTCCAACCAGCATTTAATCCTCAGCAGTGATCATTTTAAGAAATTTAATTTCCTTCTCCACTCTTCTCTCCCCACCCAACTTTGCCCATAAAAAAAAAAAAAAAAAAAGCACTTCTAGGAACTTTCACATTCTGACATCATATAAAAACTTTTGTTCTGCAGATACTCCTCCTCAATGCCTAATCCATCTCCCAGACCACTCGCGGTGATGCGCTGTGTGTTCACAGAGTCTATAGATCTCTCATTTGCTGGCTGCTTCTTACAACAGCCTGGAAGTTCAGCCTTTTAAAAATCAATCTGACTCTCTGCTTTCCTGCACCCCCACCTCATGATTTGCACAGAAGGGCAGTCTCCTGAAGATATTATTAACTCTTATTTTCGGAACTGCCCCCAGTCCTGCAGGAAAGCCCTCAGCTAAGACCCTCACAGGAATATTCACAGCCATCCACACACCCAACTCCACCCTCTCTGCACAGAGCAATTTTGGAAATTTGGGTGGTCAGCTCAAAATCCCCAATACCACCAGAAAACCTTAACTAGAACACTGTGACTCTACAGATCATCAGGAGAAATAATGTTTATGATAATAACTCAAATTACAATTAAAATTTGTATTAAATAAAGGTCACTTTTTTTTTTTGGAACCTCATCGTATATCAGGTATGGCGCTAAGTACGTACCTGCATTATAATCCCCCCAAAACCTTCTGCAGTAGGTACTATTATTATTCCCATTTTTCAGAGGAAGTTGAGGCAAGAGGTAGTGAGCCATTTGCTCAAGATCACACAACCAGAAATTGATGAACTTGGGTTTATGCTTAGGTTGCCTGATGCCAAAGGCCATGCATGTCTCCACTGCATGACACTGCTTTCCTGAGACCAATTTGAAGTAGCTAAAGCAAAGGAGAGTCTTTCTTATAAGCACCCCAAGGGTGGCTGGTGGAACCCAAGAATGCAAATTGGGCCTCAGGAGCAACTGGGGCCAAGGACTTAAAGATCATCAGTGTGCCTGGGAGTGTGTGTGGTCATTCCTGACTCTCTGCTTCCTCTCCCAGGTCACATGCCAGGTAATGTGGCTACCATCACACATGAGAACTTCAGATTGATCACAGTCACTCTTCCCAGCTTCAAAAATGCTTTGGGGAAGGAATGACTGGCAGGGGAGGATCACAGGAAACCATAGCAGCTCCCTCAGTAGCCACGTGAGTAGATGGAGGGCAAGGGGAAGAGGAAGGAAGGAAGCTAGTCAGTTCCACAGGGAAAAGGATGCTGGGAAGATCTTCAACTGGATGAGTCTTACAGTGGCCTTGAGTAAGTTAAAGCACCTTTTGAACCCTGGGTACATCATCAAAAGGATGGGGATGACAGCATATTCCCCCGAGAGCTGTTGTGAGGACAAAAGAAGACGTTGTATGTAAAATGCTCGGCTTGGTGCCTGGGACATGGTCAATACCCAATAAATATTAGCTATTACTATTATTAACTCTGAGCCATTGCAAACTCACAGTGCGGGCTCAGTTTTACTCCTTATAAATAAACATTATTGTACTAAATCTCTTGGCACACAAGATGCTCATCACCAGTACTTTTTCCATTTTGGAAAAGTGGGAAAACAGCTGAAGGCAGAGATATGAGGTCCCCCCAAAGAATCTGTTCTAGGGTCACAAAGGATCTGGCAGTTGCGACAGGAAAGCTGGGAGTAAGAATCTTTAAATGTGTCTTCGCTGAGCCTCAAAAATGGTAAAAGAATCCGCCTGCAATGCAGGAAACCCAGGTTCCATCCCTGGGTTGGGAAGATCCCCTGGAGCAGGGCATGGCAACCCACTCTAATATTTTTGCCTGGAGAATTCCATGTGCAGAGGAGCCTGGCGGGCTACAGTCCATGGAGTCGCAAAGAGTCGGACACAACCGAGCCACTAACACTTTCACTTTCTCTGAGTCTACACCCTCATATATTTCATGGCAGACCAAAGATTTGAGTGCCCTGAAACTGGATGTGAGTTCTGCATTTCTGCCTGCCCTTCCTCATTTCCAAAGTTCCAGTCTCCTTGGTCTGCCATTCAGCCTCCCTGGAGCTGGCAAAGTGGATGAGGCCACAAAGGTCTGGGAGCCCTTGGCTATGGAGGAAGGAAAATGGGTTCCTTGCTACCTCTGTCTTAGAGGTAAGGCTCTTACAAAGCCGTTTGCAGTTTGGGACTCTTCCATGCAGTCAAGACCTCTCTCTCATGCCTGCTCCCCACCTCCTCCCCAGACTCCGTGAGTCCATCATTAGAGAATATTTTCTTGGTTGGCAGGTTAGGGCTGAAGAAGGGAATCAAATGAAGGAGGGAATCAGACAGTCAGAGCCCGAAATGCCACATGCATCAGTCTAATTTATTCAGACAAGTTTTCATCTGGGTATTTTCTATACTATCAAACTCTGTATCCTTCAGTGAAGACATTTGTCTTAGCTGAATAAAAACTCTTAATGGTTTAATAAAAAGCACTTAACTCAGTTTTCCTAGTTTTATGAGTGCCTCGAGGTCCTTCAGGAGAGCAAACATCTTTGCCGGGATCATTGAGGGAAACAATTATTTTTCTGCATTCTGATAGATTATTTTGTGGAAGGAACAGTTCCAGATGTTCATCATATGCTCCCAGATTCTCTGAAGCTCCATCCAAGAACAAGGTATTTTCAGTGATGGAGCCAGTGGTGGTCCTCCTTCCTTCCACAGCTGACCTGCCAGTCCCTTCAAAGACATCTTCCCCTTCTTTATTCCTTTCTTTGCTGAAATAGCATCTGTACCATTATCATCACCAATTTGTTCTGCTCAGAATAAATGGAGAAAAGAGTCTGGAGGTCAGTTAGAACCAAGTGCCAGGAGCAGAAGCCAAACAGGAAATTGGGTTAGTAGAAATTTCATGAGGATGAGAACTACTGGGGAAGCAAAGGAGGACTCAGTGGAAATAAACAGGCAAGGGTCAGAGAGGGAGAGAGAGAGGAAAGCAGAGTAGGCAAGGGGTATGTGGGCTGCAGAGGCAGAGAGTGGGGAGGACAAAGGAGGGGACAAATCGAATACAGAAGCCAAGGTCAAGTGAAGGACTGGAGCACCACACCTGAGCACAGGACACAGGAACACACACGGTGCCCCCAGGACTCCTAGAAGAGAAACTGGCAAGAGCCAATGCCAGGAAGAAGGGAGCAAGAAGGTGGAAGACCGTGGGAGACAGCAAAAGCAGTGAATGCAGAGATTAGAGGTGGTTAGAATGAAGGGATTCACGGGAGCACAGAGATGGTTTCCTGTTTTTTTGACTGCATGGTTTGTGGGATCTTAAGACCCCACCCCCCACCCAGAGATTAAATCCAGGCCCTCCCCAGAGTGAGCAGAGCCCTAATCAGGGAATTCCTCTGAGATAGCTTTAATTTTGCCATAAGTATATAAAGTGTGGATCACAATAAACTATGGAAAATTCTGAAAGAGATGGGAATATGAGACCACCTGACCTGCCTCTTGAGAAATCTATATGCAGGTCAGGAAGCAACAGTTAGAACTGGACGTGGAACAACAGACTGGTTCCAAATAGGAAAAGGCTGTATATTGTCATCCTGCTTACTTAACTTATATGCAGAATACATCATGAGAAATGCTGGGCTGGAAGAAGCACAAGCTGGAATCAAGATTGCCGGGAGAAATACCAATAACCTCAGATATGCAGATGACACCACCCTTATGGCAGAAAGTGAAGAGGAACTCAAAAGCCTCTTGATGAAAGTGCAAGTGGAGAGTGAAAAAGTTGGCTTAAAGCTCAACATTCAGAAAACGAAGATCATGGCATCTGGTCCCACCAGTTCATGGCAAATAGATGGGGAAACAGTGGAAACAGTGCCAGACTTTATTTTTCTGGGATCCAAAATCACTGCAGATGGTGACTGCAGCCATGAAATTAAAAGACGCTTACTCCTTGGAAGGAAAGTTATGACCAACCTAGATAGCATATTCAAAAGCAGAGACATTACTTTGCCAACAAAGGTCTGTCTAGTCAAGGCTATGGTTTTTCCTGTGGTCATGTATGGATGTGAGAGTTGGACTGTGAAGAAAGCTGAGTGCTGAAGAATTGATGCTTTTGAACTCTGGTTTTGGAGAAGACTCTTGAGAGTCCCTTGGACTGCAAGGAGATCCAACCAGTCCATTCTAAAGGAGATCAGTCCTCGGTGTTCTTTGGAAGGAATGATGCTAAAGCTGAAACTCCAGTACTTTGGCCCCCTCATGTGAAGAGTTGACTCATTGGAAAAGACTCTGATGCTGGGAGGGATTGGGGGCAGGAGGAAAAGGGGACGACAGATGGCTGGATGGCATCACCAACTCGATGGACGTGAGTCTGAGTGAACTCCGGGAGTTGGTGATGGACAGGGAGGCCTGGAGTGCTGCAGTTCATGGGGTCACAAGGAGTCAGACATGACTGAGCGACTGAACTGAACTGAACTGATATAAAATAAATGGGGGCTTCCTTGGTGGCTCAAATGGTAAAGGATCTGCCTGCAATGCAGGAGACCCAGGTTCCATCCCTGGGTCAAGGGATGATCCCCCGAAGAAGGGAATGTCTACCCACTCCAGGATTCTTACCTGGAGAATCCCATGGATGGAGGAACTTGGTGGGCTACAGTCCATGGGGTCGCAAAGAGTCGGACACGACTGAGCGACTAACACTTTCACACTATATAAGTTAAAGGCTCAGAGAGGTTATGACAGTTTATCCGTGCATTCATTCACTCATTAGGTCACTGAACAGTATTTGTTAAGCACCTTCTATGTGGCTGTTCTGTGCTGGGCACTAGGGACACCATGTTGAACCGAACAAGGTCCTTGCTCTCTAGGAGCTCACAGTCCGTGGGGGCATGTGGACAAGTGAACCAACAAGGGCGGCCTCGGGGGATGAGAGTTACAACATTCAGGGGTCATGGGAGCCAGCACAAGAGGCTCGTGACAGCCTTGTGGACCAGGTAGGGTAATGCAAGCCCAGAGGCTGGCCACCAAGAGCCTCCAGCTTCAGAGGGGTTCAGTGACAGAGCCTGAACTGGGGGCCCAAGCTCCTGGTTTCCAGCCCCCTGCATCCAGCTGCTTCTGGGTCTGATTTCACCTCCATCAAACTCCCACATTCTGACAACTCATCTCTAAGCTAAGTGCAGAGGTTCAAAGCCAATAGCAGCCTCCTTTCATATGTATTAGGAAATCCTTCAGTGGCTCAATAGTCCCTTCAGGATCAAATCCAAACTCCTAGCATCCAGGCCTCCATTCCCTCCTCCATCTGGCCTGTTTATGCTCCATCTCTCTTGTTCCCACTGTGTTCCGGCCTCAGTGAAGTACCTGAAGTTGCGTGAATGGGCCTTCATTCTTTTACAGATAAGCCTCCTTTTTCTGGGGCTTGTTCCCTGTATTTGCCCAGCCCCCAACCTTACTGTGCTTGACCTCATATTGAACTCATCCCAAGACTCAGCCCAGGTTCTTCCCCCTCTTAAAGATCACTGGCCCTCTAACTTTCCCTCTAAGCAGTGTGACCAGGTGTCCCCTCCCTTAGGCTCCCACTGCAGCTTTCTGGTGGAACTGACCACAATGTTTTAATCATCTCTTGACATGTCTGTCTCCTCTGGGAGACGGCAAGGCAGGGATGGTAGCCTGCTCATTCATCTTTACTACTGGTACCTGGCATAGATTCTTACCTACACAAAATCTGGTAGAGCTGGGGAGCTGACTTGAAAGAAGTCCCCAGTGAAATGAGCTGCAAATGGCCCCTAATTCAGTTTGGAATGATTGGTCAACCTTTCCTCTCACTTGAGACAAGTTTTCATCTGCAAAACAGAACTTTGGGGTGCCCCATGGGAGACCGTTCATTAACTGAGGTCTCCATCTGGTGAGACCTTGTGTGAGGGCACCAACATGGCCTGGGGAAAGTGCAGGATTGAATTTCAGCTCTTGATGCTAACTTCCCATTTTAGAGAATCCTAGAGGAGTTTCAGTGGGTTTGGCTCCTATAATCAATCATGAAGGGAAAAGAGAGCTCTGAACTTCTTCATTTATTGCGTTGTTCTTACTGGTTAATTCATTCATACATTCAACTAATTATTATAAAACATAGGGCCCTAGGTCGCAAAGGTCCCCTGGAGAAGGGAATGGCCACCCACTCCCGCATACTTGCCTGGGAAATTCCATGGACAGAGGAGCCAGGCAGGCTACAGTCTGTGGGGTTGCAAAAGACTTGGACACGACTGAGTGACTAAACAACAACAACAGGGCTAGATATTTACCTTCTGAGCATATCCTCTTGGTATGTTTATTTTGATATGCTCAGGATACAGACTGTTACTGTTCTGCACTGAGTAAACTTTAATCAGTTATTTCCTCATTAGATTACAGTAGCATATAAGCTTATGGTTCATGCAATTCATTTTATCTTTTTAAATTTAATAAGACACAAGTTGGATGGTCATTAAGGGTCTCCTGTTGTGCATGCAGAACTGAAAATAAACATGGATAAAATTAACTCTGGTTCATTATGTTCAGCAAGAAAAGTGTTATCCCTTGCAGTCATCATAGTAAGAGCCGCAAAGGCAAAGTCAGGAAGAGGTAGTTCCATTTCCTTCCCCTTCCTGTGTCCATGCGACATAAATAACACGACAGTTAAAGTAGTGAAGCTGGTCATCCTAGTAGCTGATTTGGATCAGCACAGTGCAGTCTAGTGGACTTCAGTCATTCACTCTTTTAGAATCTAACGATGAATGAAAACTGTTTCTGCCTTTAAAGAATTCATAGGGTCATACCTGGAAAACAACAGTGAACTTACCACTAGATATTGGTACATCTAGTGGGCAGGGCTGTGGCTGGGGAGGCAGAGCTTATCAGGGAGGCCCTGCAGAGGAGGTGACCCCTGGGCATTATTCCGATGGCTCTGGTACAGAGGAATCCCAACCGCCACTCACAATAGGGGCCTTCCCTGATGCCTTAGACAGTAAAGAATCTGCCTACAATGCAGGAGACCCAGGTTCGATCCCTGAATTGGGAAGATCCCCTGGAAAAGGGAATGGCTACCCACTCCAGTATTCTAACCTGGAGAATTCCATGGACAGAGGAGTCTGGTGGGGTCTACAGTCCATGGGGTCGCAAAGAGTCAGACACAACTGAGCAACTAACACATACTCCAACAGGACACACTGGGTCAAGGCTTTCTGCACAGAAGAATATGTCTGTTCCTAGAGAAAAGTTCTGGGTCCACAAGATTCCCCAGACTCCTATCTGGGTTACCAGAGTGAACTAGAGAGTCATCTGGAAAATCAGCTTCTGGTAGTGCTCCAATCGGAATGATACACCAAAAACCAGAAAGTAATATTTAGCCAGTGGTCCATCCCCAACCATCATCCTCTTCCCCAGAGCCACCCACAAGAGAAAAGTCTGATAGGATAGGTATTTTCTCTGATCATCCTAGTGGGGCTGTGTCTCAGGGGGACACCCTAACAGCATGGGTCACCCTAGGGCTGGGGAAGGGCCTTACCTTCTCTCCAAGAAACAGAACAATCCCTTGTTCATACCTAAAATCCATCTGACAAAGGGCTTAGTGAGGGAAGGGAGCACCTTAAAATTCATCTGAGATTCTTATCCCCAGAATCATTTAGGGTACCAGAATTTTTCATGCCTGGGGCTTTCCCTTCAATGATTAGTACCAGCACAGATGTTGGAAAAATGTTAACAGTGGCCTCTACTGTCCAGACCTAGTATTACCACATACTTAAATCTTGTCTAGGTATTTTCATTCATTCATTCATTTGTTCACTCATTCATTCATCCAGTCATCTTTCAGTAAACACTTATTGAATGTACTATATGTTAAGCCAGTAAGACAATGTGACTCAAAGGGTGCAAGAATGAATGCCCCCCTCTCCTTTCCCTAACCTAGAATTTTCTCTCACTGGTCCAGATGCGGAGCCAGAGATTTACAAATTCCTCTCCCCTTGGTATTTAGGCATCATACTCCACTGTGACAATGCAGTAGGTTTTCTGTTTAAGGTAACATATTACTCCTTGGTAGTCATTAACACTTTAGCAGAAATTAGGTTATTCTATCAGAAAGAATACTTGAGGTGAATAAATACCAATATGTGTGGATTAATAAAAGAATGAGAAGTGGTCTAGGATACACGACTAGATAGAGTAGTGAAATGATACTCAAAAGGTTTGAAAAAGAGAATTGAAGACATTAGGCATCTTGAGAAAAGAGGGAAGTCAGAGAAAAGTAGCGTAACTAATGCCTTTGGGGGACAAGTTCTCAGTTCAAATCCTCTCTCATTTACTAGCTTTGGATTTCAGGTGGGCTTTTCAATTTGTTTTTGTTTTCATTGTTTGAGCTTTTGTTCTTGTTGTCATTGGTTTGTCTTTTTTTCTTTTTTGCTGCACTGCAGAGCTTGTAGGATCTCAGTTCCCCAACCAGGGATTGAACCCAGATCACAGCAGTGAAATCCTGGAATCCTAACCACTAGACCACCAGGGAACTCCCCTCTGGTGGGCTTCTTAACCTCTCTACACCTCCCTCCCAATTCCTCACATAACAGTGGTAGGAATTAAGTTGTTTTCATGTAAAGTACTTAGCACAGTGCCAAGCACTGAATAAGTGTTCAGTAAACATTTATCATTATGACTAGAGGGGAGGAAGGAGGAGGCTGTGGAGGCAGAGGGGACAAACTACTACTCACAGAGTGACTAAGTCCAGCCCTTCCCTCTGCCCATCACCTTCTCTGGGCAGATCTCTTTCAGTGAGCAGCCCTGGGTGAGTCTCAGCATCTGACCTCACCGCTGGACAGGGCTCCAAGGATCATCAGCCCAGAGACTGGCAGAAGGAGCCCTGGGGTTGCTGTCAGGCCCGCAGCTGCCGTGAGTAGGCTGAGGAAAAGGCTTGGTGGAGACGCTATGGAACTTTGCACACATGTGCAGATGGGTCTCTGTGGCCAGGGCTGGCCTGTCCCCCTCTGCCCCTTCTCCTACTTGGCTAGTGTCACTACTCATCAATGACCCTTCTGAGCAACATGAACACAGGAGCCACTTCCTGGAGGTCTCAAAGGCCTTAACTTTTTTCTAAAATCAGATTTGAAGTAGATTTGTCCATGGTTATGCATCTTCCAAAATTAGCATGCCTCATTAGCTTGGCTCAGAAGTAACAGGAAAATGCAGCTATCCACAGCAGCTGGGAGGGTTTTCAAAGGAACCAACTGGCCACAAAGCATAACAGAAGGATGCCACGAGGTCCTTTAAAATCCACATCTCAAATCCGGGGCTCAGATCTTGATGAGGCAGTAAGCCATGAGGAGCCAAGGCCTGTTGTTATTTTAGTCTGGCATTAAGGATGGTATATGGGGTGAAACTGAACACCAACCTCAGGACTCTGGCTGCCATGTCCAACCAACAGACCCATGTATGACAGGAGCCGATGGGCCCACAGAGAGCTTAGAGAAATTAGAGGGCTGAGCCTGAGGTTACCAGATCACCAGGATTAAAAGTTTTATGGAGGGACTTCCCTGGTGGTACAGTGGATAAGAATTCTCCTGCCAATGCAGGGGACATGGGTTTGATCCCTGTTCTGGGAAGCTTCCACATACCATGGAGCAGCTAAGCCATGCACCCAACTATTGAGTCCGTAGGCCACAACTCCTGAAGCCTGCATGCTCTAGGGCCTGGGAGCCGCAGCTACTAAGCCCACATGTTGCAATTACTGAAGTCCATGTGCCTAGAGCCAGTGCTCTGCAACAAGAGAAGCCACGGCAATGAGAAGCCTGTGCACCGCAACGAAGAGCAGCCCCAACTCGCTGCAACTAGAGGAAGCCTTCGTATAGCATCAAAGACCCAGCACAGCCAAAAATAAATAAATTCATTAATTTTTAAAAAGTTTTAGGGAGAAGAAGATGAGCGTTTTACCGACTTGAAGAGTCCCCACCTGAGTAGCCTAATCACTGGACTTAGAAGAGATTGAAACAAAATGGGTTCCACCTTGGGGATACTGACTTGTTAGTAGAGGGGGAACTTCTTCAGTGGGTATTCCCTGGAGGGGCCTTCTGCATATATTCCAGTCCAGTGCTAGAAAAATAGTGGCCCCGAATTTGTCAAGAAAACCAAAGAGTTATCCAGTCAACCCTCCATATCTCTGGGTTCTGAGTCCAAGGGTGACCTGCAACCAACTCCCCTCCTATACCAATGAATGACTGTACCATCCATGGAGAGGGGGGTCCTTTCTACTGCAAACAGGGGCAGTTGGGCAGCCAGTTGGTGAATCAGAGAGTCAACATGGGGTGAACTCTTGCCAGTGGTTGATTGTCTGGAGTTTGAATCCCTGCTCTACAGTGTGTATAATCTTGAACAATTTTTTAAAACTCTTTTGAATCTTAATTTTCTCACCTGTCAAATGAGGATCATAATGTCAAGTTACAATTAAGATAGAATGAAATAACATTCATAAAAGGCTTGGCACAAGATAAATGCTCGAAGGGTAAGGCTAATATAACCCATATGCCCTAGGATTTACCAGCCTGTAACCATAGTGTAGAGTCCTATTTCCTTTTAATGCCTGCATTTGTACAGTATGAGCCCCAGTGGCCTAATTGCCAACAGTCATAAGGAGAATTTAACAAGAGGAAACTGACAGCTTAAGCACAATTTCTGGAGAAACAAGAGCAGGTCCTACTATAGGGAGGTGGCCACATAACCCTGTACAAATACAGTCCCTCGATGTCCTTTTCCCCAGTGGAGTGGAGGGCACTTCGAGCTGCGTGCTGATCTCCCTCCACCCTTTCTTACGTCATCTGCTCTGGTGGCTCCTTGAAGGAAAAGTGCAGATAGTAGGGTTTTCTGTTTGTTTGCTGTCTGTTTGATGGAGGGTAGATAGGTGTTCCCGAAGGATGCTGGTCTGGATAGAATTAATTCACAGATACCAAGATGAGCCCCAGGGTTAGCTCTACTCCACCTCTGGAGCCACACCAGAAAGGGATTCTAGTGCTTACAAAGTGCAGAAGCAGATGGACAGACATCAAGCACAGAGACATCAAGAGACTTGCACAAGGTGTGACCAGGAATCAGTATTTGCAGGGGACCCCACTTCTGCTCACTGTTGCACTCTGCATTCTTTCTAAATTCACATAGCCAGATCCTGCCTGCTCCATTCCCCATCCTTCTCTTCCTCTCATCCACTCATACACATGTCGCTCCATGTGGGCAAAACATGTACACATCTTGAAAGCTGGTACAAGTTTTCTCACCCGAAACTGTGTAGGACTGTGTGTATAAATTAAACTGGGAGTTTCCAATTATCCGCTCCAAAGAGAATTGCCGATGAAGTGAAAAGTCCAAGACAGCAATTACACATAACCCCAAATGGTTTATTTTTCATGTGAGCATGAAAGTTTTTTTCTCTTTGCAACACATTTCTCTATTGCGCCTTGCTCTCACTAACATTCAAATGAATCTGCATTCTTTGAGCACCCAGCCAGTGACAGCAGAGGCAGCGGGCCACCCAGAAGCATGCTGGGTGGCAGAAGAAGCCAGTTGGAGATTAAACACTTGTTCTGCAGAGATCTGCACTTAAATGGCCCATCCCCACCACTGCAGATGGCCAAGGGACACACAGGAAGAGGGAGAGAAACAGGAGAGGGGACAGATAATTTCTGAAGGTTCTTTCCAACTCCATGTTGGTGTAAGAACTCACTGTGTGTGCTAGGTGTGTGTGCCACAGTGAACTCAACCTTCGCCTAATCTTCCTGCAAATACTTCTGTCTCTTTCTCTAGATCCTCTAAGCCCCAGCTAGCCTTTTCCAACTCCCAAGCCAGCAGCATCTTTCTGGGTCTTGTATTTGTATGATTTCCAGTATGCTGGGCTTGTCTGTTTTCATTAGATGCTGCTCGCCACAGGGCAGCGAGCCGGGTCCCCACGCTTCGGAGATGCACTGAGAATGTCCGGCACTTTATAAACAATACAAACAGACACGAAATTGGTTAATGCCTGAGATAAGCAGTTGACACAAAAATCCCCATGTAGATGGCATTGCAATGAGAGGTAAAAGCACAACCCTCCACGTGGGGTTGTGGGAAGCGAGCTCTTCAAAAAGATAAATGTTACAATCCAGAAAATTTCATCAGCCAAAATATTCTAAGCAGGTTCCTCTGAGTATGTGTGGAACATATGAAAATGGCATATCCCCTTTTACGCCGGAGCTAGAAAAGAAAATGTTATTAGTGGGAATGACATATGTGAGCTTCACTGTGAATAAATATACAGTGTCTATATATATATATTATATGCAAAATAATAACACCTCAAATCTATATGGTGTTTTTCTTCCCAGGAACTAAAAGTGATCCATGGTTATTATTATCTCATTTATCCTTGCAGTTTTTTTTTTTCACTTATATTTTCCTAGCATATTACCAAAATATAGACACATTTAAGAGTCAGTTCTTTGGCTCTCCTTTCCCACGCAGGCCTACCTTTCCATTACACTCTTAAAATGTACTTAGGGGAAGAAGTGCTAACCCCATTATGGGATCTGGCAGTTTATTCATCAGCCTAGAGATTGGGTGCCCCCTTAGCGCTATGAGTCTCAGGTCCTGCGTTTGCTTCCCCCAAACCCCATCCTGAGTTTTCCATGCAGTTCCAGCTCCCCAGGGTCACCATCTGGGGTCCAAGGAGAATATTAGATGATAGGCTTCTATTACTCTGAGTTGCACACCAAGTTGTTATTATCTGCTAATGCATTTGCAAAAATTACTTAGTAGATTCATTAATCCACTTTCCAGTGAACCCAGAAAGGATTGTTAAGTAGAGACCACTGTTTTTTTCCTTGAGAGATGTACCCTTGGGGAACTAGAGAGGGGATGTGGAGTGCATTGTTTCAGCCATCTCCAAAGAGGGGAGGCCCAGAGGGCCTCAGAGGCAGGCCTTGGGACACAGGGGACTGTGGATCCAGGGAACAGGGAACACCCAAACCACTGTTAAGCAGTTCTACCCAAAGCAAAACCTAATCTGTACAGTGTTCTGAGCTAGAAAATCCTTTTGACGTTCATCATCATCTCCTCTGGGCGGTTTTCTAAGTCAGACTATTGTAGAGAGGTATAAACTGATGGCTCAGAGAGACGGTGGTTTTCATGAGGTCTCCCTGTCTTGTCATCATGGCATATGCAAGCTTCATTCTAAGACCTGGGAGATAGTCCTATGGTCACCATGGATCTCTCCTGTTGTTTCAGGTGTCCCAAGATGGAGTGGAGTGAGACCAGGACCGCAGGTATAGGTGTGTCGATAGATTTGTGGCCTTTAGGATGGCAACCAACATGACATTCCTTTCACTTGCCCACTTGGGCTACATGGGGTCTTCCTGTCCGGCTCTCTTTTATCACCGTAGAGCTTTACTCTTTACTCTTCTGACTCTAATGCCTCGCCCCCTTCACTGCAGAGCTGGCTTGCTTCTTAAAATGCCATTTTATTCAATATCACAGGACTGTCGAAGTTTTGAGATGCAGCCAGATACTCTGGAAGAAATGCCAGATGATTTCAAATTCCTAATTACTTCTTGAATTCTCCTCCTGATATTTATTTATTGATACTAAATACACTGGAAAGAAACAATTTTTCTTTTCTTATCCAGGATAAGAGCAGGATGATTCAGGAGCTCTGGATTCTATTTGGACAGTAATCAGGGGCACTTTTCTGAAGGAGGACATCTGTACTTGGAAGGATGAACATAATTCAATAGATATTGGGGCGGGGGAGGAAAAGGGTATTCCAGGGCACATAGAATACACAGGGCAGAGCATGTGCCAAGGCACAGAAGCATTAACCCAGAACCATGTATTCCTAGGACAGTAAGTATTCTGCATTTGTGTAGCATAAACGGTGAGTAACAGAAGATATGCTGATGCTGAAGCTGAAACTCCAATACTCTGGCCACCTGATGCGAAGAACTGACTCATTGGGAAATACCCTGATGCTGGGAAAGATTGAAGGCAGGAGGAGAAGGGGACAACAGAGGATGAGATTGTTGGACAGCATCACCAACTCAATGGACATGAGTTTGAGCAAGCTCCGGGAGCTGGTGATGGACAGGGAAGCCTGGTGTGCTGCAGTCCGTAGGGTCGCAAAGAGCTGGACATGACTGAGCAACTGAACTGAACAGGAAATAAAGCCAGAGGAGTATACCAAAGATCATACCAGAGAAGACCCTTTTTGTGCCAAAGAGCTTGATTTTATCCCTCTCACCCCTGAAAAGGTAGTATATCCACAATAGTTAACATCACTTCCTTCAGTTCCTTAACCAACTCATACCAGCCTCCCCATACCTTCTCCCCAAGCCCTTAGGTGATGGAGATAAGCAGATAAAGATATAAAAGGTGCCATGATTTTTTTAAACTTCTGCTTTGGCAGAATAAAGAGTCCCTGGTGGCTCAGACGGTAAAAGCATCTGCTTGCAATGTGGGAGACCTGAGTTCAATCCCTGGGTTGGGAAGATCCCCTGGAGAAGCAAATGGCAACACCCTTCAGTACTCTTGCCTGGAAAATTCCATGGATGGAGGAACCTCGTAGGCCACAGCCCATGGGGCCACAAAGAGTTGGACATGACTGAGTGACTTCATTTTCACTTTCGGCAGAATAGTGGAAGGGAAATGGGAGGAGAAGATGGTTTGGGCAAGGAAAGTTGATAGAAGAGGTTAGGGGGAGTCTACTAATAGATGGGTCAGTGAGAACTTGAAGGAAAGTGGAGAGGGGAATGGAGATGAGGGGTTTGGGGACTCTTGAGGCTGCAGATGGGATTTGGTGACTTGGAGATAAGAGCTCACACCCCTGGGCATCCTGTTATGAGAGTGACTGTTGTATGGACCTTCTCAGGTTGTGCCCAAATCACTCACTCACTTAACAAAGATGGCACACTGTCCAGGTGACTGGCATTGCTCTAAGCATGTTAAAAAGTATTAACTAATTCCATCCTCCGAGAATCCCAGGGACGGGGAGCCTGGTGAGCTGCCATCTCTGGGGTCGCACAGAGTCGGACACGACTGAAGCGACTTGCAGCAGCAGCAGCCGCAGCCCATGAGATAGGCTACTCTCACTTCACAGACAGAAAAGTCGAAGCGTGGAGCAGTCACGCAGCGGTGTGCGGTGGAGATGTGGTCTCAGTGTCTTGCTTCTAGCACTTCTGCTGTGCCCTCTCTCAGTTCATTCTATAATGTTCAATAAATATTGAACACCTGTCTACCCCCGTATATCTGAAACTCTTTACCTGCTATTGTAAGCACACTACCCTTGTGCTGCTTGCTCTAAGTGTGTTCTTTTTCACCAGGGGCAGCCTCACAGGCATTCAGAGACAGAGATTGACACTACTACTGAAACCATCATTCTGTGGTTTCCAGAAGTTTCCAGATGTTCCCATTGACACTCCAGGGAATACCTGGCTATGGGCTATCCTCTCACGTCCTTGGATCACTTTCTTCTTCTGAAGAATAAACTCATAGCCCAGTGCTCCAGTCCCAAGCTGTGGGTCTTGTATTAGTTGCTACAGCTGCCATAATAAAATATCATGAACTGGGCAGCTCAAACAGCAGAAATCTATTTTCTCCCAGTGTGGAGTCTGGAAGCCCAAGGTTAAGGGGCCAGAAGGCTTGGGTTCCTCTGAGCCTCTCTCCTTGGCTTGTAGATGGTGACCTTCTTGCTGTTGTTTCATGTAGTCTTTTCTCTGCCCCGGTAGCTCTGTGTCCTAATCTCTTCTTTCAAGGACACTAGCCACATTGAATAAGTGCACGTATATCAGTCTCATTTTAACTTGATCACCCCTTTAATGATCTTTTCTCTAAACATGGTCATATTCTGAAGTTCTAGGGGTTAGGACTTCATACGAATTTTGGATGGAAACAACATAGCCCATAATATGACTCTCCTCCCCATCACCTCTGGCTGCCTGGCCCACAGCTCAACGTCCTCCCAAAGACACATCTTTGGAAAGACATCATATTATAGATGGCTATAATACATAGGTGGCTCATATTATAGAGCCACCTCCCTGATGGCTCAGATGGTAAAGAATCTGCCTGCAATGCAGGAGACCTAGGTTTGGTCCCTGGATCAGGAAGATCCACAGAGAGGGGAATGGCTACCCACTCCAGTGTTCTTGCCTGAAGGGTCTCATTGACAGAACAGCCTGGTGAGTTACAGTCCATGGGGTCACAAACAGTCAGACACGACTGAGCAACTAACACTTTCACTTTCATATTATAGAAATAAAGTGAATTAAGTTAAAATGTATGCATGTAACATGGATCGTTCCAGAAGCAGGGAATTTTTTGTGTCTGTGATTCCTAAAATGACATCCCTTTCCCTCCTTCCCACAGAGTGGCTGGTGCTCTGACAGCTCAAGGGGAGGCAGTGGTGATAAAAGCACAGAGGCTAGCCATGAATCTTCTCATTTTAATGCACTTCATTAAAACCAGCATTTTATTACAAAGACCTGCCAAAGTGAATATTAGACAGAAATGCATGTTAAGCTGCCATTGATCTTTCTGGGTAGATTGTACATTAAAGAGTGTACTTTCTCAGTCTGTTAGCTGCTCATACATAAAAGGGAAGCAAGAATAAAGGTAAAGTGCTTCAGCCTTATCCTTCCAGCGTCACTATGGCTACCCAGTGGGGTCGAGTGGGCAGAATCAGGCGAGGAGTAGGAGACAACCCAAATCTCGTTTCCAAAGCTTTTTAGACATATGGGACTTGGCCGTCTGCTCTGCCCACCCAACTGGCTGTACCCCAGGTTTGGGAGGTCACTGCTGGTTTACTAGATTCTCTTTCCAACCTGGAGCTTCTGATCCCCAGGAGAGGTCTGAGTTGTTTCATGTTTTAGAAACAATAGTTTGGCTGGAGGCATGTCCAAAATCATGTTTCTTTCTTCATCAAGGGGACAGTGTAATTCGAGATGAGGGCCGGGGGCACCTTTGAGGTCTGCTAGTGATTAACGAGTGTGTGCACACATGTTTGTGTTACCTTATTGACGTGGACAGAAACCAGATGTTTAAAGAAAAGAGGAGGAAAATGTGTTTGGCAGCTGGGAAAGAAGTGTTAGGAAGAAATCATATGTCTTGGGTTTACTAGACGCAGAGATGGAGTTAGTACTTGTCTGCAGAGTTGGATAATCCTTACTATGACTTCTGTCTGCTAAAATATAATAATTCAAGAGGAGTGAGTGGGGCTTACTTAGGAGCTAAGAGCTAATACTGCCAGAAAAATAACTTCTTCCAGGACCACCACTTATTTTAAAACAGTCACCTCTCTTATCACTCTTCTATCTCCCACCCAACTCCAGACCCTCCCACCCGTACTTCTTATACCCTGGCTTAACCTGTACCTGGGTATAACTCTCAAAATCTAGAGGTTCTTAATCTTCAGCATGAAGATGGTCTGTGACATGGACTCCAGGGGTGTCCATCAGGTACTGGTTTAGAAGAGCAGATGACAGCATGACTCATCATTGGTTTAACTGATGGTGGTAAAGGTTAGAAGAGTCAAGAGAGACTCAAGTGACCCAAAAGGACACAAACAACCAGATACTCACTTCCTCTAAAACATCATCCCTTCCCAACTTAACAGCTCTACCAATCCTTGCAAATCAACACACAGCCCAGATTATTAATACTGCAACAGGCACAGACTGACACGATCACTGGTTCTGTCAAGGATCACAAATAAAGATGTTGACAAGCTGGGATGCAACAAGTACAGAGACAAGAGGGGAAGGACATGAGTGAACTTATTACTCAGACCGATGTATCAACTTATGTCTTATGATGACTCATAAGACATTTCTTGTGTTTCACTAATTGCAGTGTACTTATTGCTCTTCTCTCTGCAGTGTCTGATTCAGATGTTCATTAGCTATGAGATTCCTGGTCTTGACCGTGCAGACTGGCTTCCGCCCCTCAACCCCACCCCAGTGGTCCATCCATCCCACCACCACATGGAGACTGCTCAAGTTGCTAGTGCCATCTAGTTACCTGCATTTCTTCATTTTATCTGACTTGCCACTTGTTTGGTAGCATGGACCTCTTACTCAAAGATTTGGCGCATCCCCACCTAGCGCCAGCCCTGTGCCAAGTGTTCAGCTGCCAGTGATGCTGGACAACCTCACCAAAGGGCTAATGAAAAAGCAAGTGAGTAAACAGTTACAAAGTACAGAGATACAGGCTGTGTTCAAAGGAGACTAGGAATACTGGAGTGGAGGGGAGCCTAAAGGAGGCGCGTTTCTTCTCTCCGAGAGCTGAGCCTTGACTTTAGGTTGATTCTCTTTGGGGAGATTCATCACTGTGACTCTGCTCTCTCTACAGACATCCTCCTCTGCCAGCCCGTTCCATGTTGAGGCTCCCCCTGCTTCATCTTCTGTCTTCTTTTCTGTTCACCCTGCTCATTTTCTTCGAATGATCCAATCCATTCCCATTCCCAAGGAGGCAGCTATCATGTTTACGCTGGTGAGTCTTAAATCTGAATCTTTCTCCTGAGCTCTAGATCCACATAGCAGCTGCTTATTTGATTTCTACGTAGATGATCCCTAAAATGCAACCTTTCCAAATCTGAACTCATTCTCTGTACACCCACCTCTCCATATTCTACTCTTGTTACAATTCCTTTTCACAGTCAATTATTCCACACCATCATCCCAGATAGAAGTCTCACAGGCATCCTTGCCTCTTCCCCGCCTGCCCCACCCCAGCCTAGGGGTTGTCACTGCACATTTGCCCTCTGAAGGGGCTCATGTTATTGCCCTTTATGTCCTGCTCGTTTGCCCTGTGTGATGCCCTCAACATGTTCTACCTGGATCATGACAGTTGTCTCCAGGCTGGTCTCCACATTTTCATCCTTGGTGTCTCTACACTCCAGTTTATGCAGCATACTGAAATTTGTCCAAAGCCCAGGTCTGCCATTCTTAAAACTGTCAGATCCCACTTCTAGAGTCACGCCGCTGGAAGCCCCTGAGCCTGCCCTCCAGGCACTCTCACAATCTAGAATTTCTTCACTCTCTCAGCTCCTGCTCCCTCTCTTACCAGTGTAAGCCCCAGTCCAGCTGGAAGAAGCCTTGCAACCCTCCTCATCCCCATCATTCCGGCTCCTCTATGTCTTTATGTATTTTTCCTGTCAACGGGGAAGCCCCAGCCCCCATGCCAACCTCAACCCCTGACTTGGTACATTTCTACTCATCCTTTAGGGTCCATCTCAAAACTCTCTTGCTCTCTGAACTTCCTCTGACTCAACCACACATAGTCAATTGCCCTTTGAGCTGTGTTCTCTTGGCAGTGAGCCTTCCTGTAAGGACCACAAACTCCTCAGTGGTGGAGACCATGCCTTCTTTGCTGCAGAAGACCCAGAACATCTAGCACAAAGCCAGGGCATATCCACCATCCTGCCCTCTGTGGCCACACACTTGCTGGTCATCTTCAACCAGCAGCCCCATAGGTCCATCCAACTCAACAAGTCTGAAACCCAGCTCAGTGATTTCTTCACCATCTGCTCCTCTTTCTGAATTCTCTCTCAGTTGGTAGCAATCTCCAAACCAAAGACCACTGTGACTCTTTCCTCAAGCCTGTTTTCTGCCCATTTTACCTCCTAAAAATGTCTCGTTTCTGCCCTCTGCCCATCCCCAACTCCAACTCCAACACTCCATTTCTGACCTTCAGTGACTATCAACTTTATTGGCTGCAGCAAGAACCTCCCAATCAGCCACTCTGCCCCAGTCACCCCAGGCCAGGCTGCACAGACTGCCAGATTCACAGTCCCCTCCTTGATGACAGCCCTTCAATGGTTACCTTTCATCACTCAAAAAAAGTCCACCTGCTCAGTATGGACCCTCCAGAGTCACCTGCTTCTGTCCCTGACTACACCTCATGCTCTGGCCACACTGAAGCCCTAAATGAACCATGCCATTCCCACCACCATGCCTTGGCCCCTGCTCACCCTCTGCCCAGAATGCCCCTTTCCTTGGCTGTTCCTGCTCATACTTAAGACCAAAGCCGGCACCTGTCTCAGATTTCCCCCCACATCCTCACATTGGATTAATTTCACCTCCTCCATATTTTCATACTTCTTTCTGCATGTCATTCATTGCACCTACCACAATATCCCACACTCCTTGAAGTCACCAGCCATGTTGTGCAGGTTAGGAACTCAACAAATGTGGCATAAATGAGAATATTTTGCCAAAGGAATGTCTAAAGGTAAAGGAAAGGACTGCTGTTAGAAGCCAGATACTCTGTATGCAGTATCTAAAGGAAGGCTCACATGAACTCCACTTGGCAAGTATTTTGCCTCCATCTGTATACCATCAAGGAAGCTAAAGTTCAGAGAGGGTAAGCAACTTGCCCAGAGACAACCATGAAAGATTCCAACCCACACCTACTCCTCTGTAACCATGCCCTTCCCTCCACACTGTGCGAGCTCCATTACTTGACCCGCAACTGCAAGCTCTCTCTCCTTCAGAAGGTGTTTGGGAAGGAAAGTAGGGGCCCAACTTCCTGGAGATCAAGATACTGCTCCTGCTACACTACCTACCTCCTCCTTGAGCTCTGATGTCTGCAGGCGCAGAGCCGTGCACAAGCTTCCTCGCTGCCATATCATATTGCAAGCTTCTATCTAATTTGCTGTTCCCTCTCTCCCTAAGGACACATTTACGTTACTACTTTAAAGGCAAGCTTCTCTCTATGAAGCAAGCATGAATCCATTTTTCACTGGAACTCACATTATGGGAAATGCAGTGCTTTATATATTAACGAGTAATTTTCTTGGCCCTATGCAGTTCAAAATTCAATAAATGTCGTTTAAGCCCAATTTTCCCACTTGTAGGTCAGAAAGCAGCCTCATGGGGGTGGGGAGAAAGTTCCCACATATTTCCTGGCTCTCCTCCCTGCCCTTACCATCCATCATGCCCACAGATAGTGGTATGCTCAGAATGGCCATCGCTACCGGCCAGCATGGCAGCCACAGTTACAAGCACCGTGGGTCAAGGGGGCCGCAAGGCCGCCATGTCATTGTCCCCCTGCCTCCAAAGCTCGTGGCTGTCCCTTGATATCTGCCTGTGGACAAGACCTTCAAGCTTCTCCCCAGTGGCCTGAAACTCTACCCCTGGAAAGGTCATCCCTCTGAGGTAAACATCGCCCAGCTCTTCTGTTCTCTTTTAGAATGGAAATGCTCCATGAAGTCATTTACACCTTCACTTCATGGAGTTCATGGTTTCATTTTGTGAACCAGTTCATTCTGTAGTTTGACCTTGGGTTTGAAAGCATCATGGATGAAGCAGGAAGGGGCAGAGACAAAGTACTCTGCCTCTGTGGCTCTTCCAAGGTGGAGCCTCTCTAGCTGGGAGGCAGAGGGTTGGAGCCCTGCTCTGGGGGAGCATGGACATCACCCTTGGGCAGAACATATTTGCCCAGCTATGAGCACAGGACGCCTGGCACACTTAGGAATATGGGTCCAGGTCTGCTCTCTGCATCGAATAATAATTCAGTAAAATCTCAATTAAAACCAAAGTCATAAATCACACTTAATGTTGCCCGGATGGGTCAAATCTAATATGGCAGGCCTATTAATCATCTTCCAGGCCCTGGAATTCCAGTCTCCTTCTTCTGAGGATTCAGGGGTTAAGACCTATTTCTCCCACCCCAGAGACCAAAGGCCAAGGAGTTTGGGTACTGTGCCCTGTCCCCAGTGTGGGTCTTGGCAGCTTGTATATGGCCAGGGAACCCAGTATGGAAGGATAGCTGAGACCCCTAACCCAGCTTTTTGTCTGCTGAGTGTGGACCATTTGGGTGGGATGGTGACATGTAGATACAGTTGTAGGAGCTAAATGGGCACTCTGTCAGATTGAACAAGTTATCCAAGGGCCAGACAATGACTGTTGTTACAACAAGCGGTGGGCACCAGTCATCTGGGATAAGAAACAAGATTTCCTGACACAGCAGATCAAAGATGGGAGCCCCACACAAGAAGCTGGGAGATGCCCTGCCTAGCTCAGGAAGACATGGTTGTGGTGGCAGGGCCTTGTCACTGGGCAGATCTTCAGGAGAGGACTCACATCCCTGTAGTCCAAGCCTGGAAAGATGAGGTCAGGAGTGTACCTCCTGGGAGATTGAGGAACTGTGAAAGGAATCTAGCTGAGACAGCAGCCAGGTGACCAGCTGGGTTCCATGGGAGTCTTTTCTGAGGCCTCAAAACTCAGAGAGCCAAGCTGGCATCCACTAGGAGAGCCAAGGCTGAAGAATCACCTTTGAATGGCTTAATGAGCTTTGAAGCCAGAGACTGGTATTTGATTATTAGCTGTGTGTCCCTGAGCTAGGTTCTTCACCTCTCTGAACCTCAATTTCCCAATCTATCGCATAAGGTTTAAAGAATTTAACTCCCAGGATTTTTTTTTTTTTTTTTATGATTAAAGGGCATGCTGCTGCTGCTAAGTCACATCAGTTGTGTCCAACTCTGTGTGACCCCATAGACAGCAGCCCACCAGGCTCCCATCCCTGGGATTCTCTAGGCAAGAATACTGGAGAGGGTTGCAATTTCCTTCTCCAGGGCATGAAAGTGAAAAGTGAAAGTGAAGTAGTTCAGCCGTGTCCGACTCTTCATGATCCCGTGGACTGTAGCCTACCAGGCTCCTCCGTCCATGGGATTTGCCAGGCAAGAGTACTGGAGTGGGGTGCCAAGGTCCAATATGATGCCATAGGTTACAAGTAAGGGCTTAAGTAATAAAAATGCTGTAATGGTGGAAAGGCCACTTCCACACAGCATGTTTAAGAGACCAGGGGCAGAGCTGAGGTCAAGGTTGCAGAGCCAGAGTCCAAGTTGGTGAAACAGGAGTATGAAAAGGTGGGGACCAAGATAGAGTTGTCTTAAGCCACCCCACAACCAGCAGGTCTGCTTATTGGGAGGCCTCAAGGGATCAGCAGTGGAGAGATGTGAGCAACCAGTTCAGGGGGGCAGTGCCCGCTCCAGAGGTTGGTCTGGGCCATGAACATGGCTGCTTCAGAGCAAGTACAAGGTGCAGCTCTTGGCTGCTTCTTTACTTCTTCATCCCTGCTTCTTTCTTTAAATATCTATTTCTGTGTCCCCTACTACGTGCCAGGCATTGGAAGCTTGAGCCTAGGACCTCACACAGAGCTGAACCTACAGGGGTACATAGACCAGCAACTAGACTATACCCACACCGAGGGGAAAGCCAGTGCGGTCTAAGTTTTTTAAAAAGCTCTTTTAAAAAATCACATAAGGGCACTGAGCTGATGTGTAATCAATACGCTTTGAAATCTACTTAAGCATTTGTCATCAAGTCTCATTTTATTCCACTGACTTATACAAAATAACAGCTGTCATTTATCCAGTACTTAGAGCTTCACTGGTGGCTCACAGGGTAAAGAATCTGCCTGCAATGCTAGAGACCCATGTTTGATCCCTAGGTCAAGAAGAGACCCTGGAGAAGGGAATGGCAACCCACTCCAGTATTCTTGGTGAGAAATCCCATAGATAAAGGAGCCTGGAGGACTACAGTTGATGGGGTGGCAAAGAGTCAGACTAACCAAATAAAAAAATTTTTTATGACACGCCTGCTAAAAAGTTTAGACGGATTATTTATTTTAAACACCCTGATCTAGGAGCTTCAGCAGGACTACTAGCCCTCTTTTATAGATCAGGAAATAGAGGCTAAAAGAAGGAAAAAAACTGGCCCAGGGTCTTACAGTAAGAGAGGAGGAAAGCTGGGATTTCCATTAAGGCCAGCTCGTTTTTGAACAGTCATATGTCATAGTATCCCGGAGAAGGCAATGGCACCCCACTCCAGTATTCTTGCCTGGAGAATCCCAGGGACAGAGGAGCCTAGTGGGCTGCGGTCTATGGGGTCGCACAGAGTCGGACATGACTGAAGCGACTTAGCAGCAGCAGCCTGTCATAGTATCCACCGTCCAAGGCCAAGAGGGCCCTTGCTCATTCCTCCAGGATATCTGACTGCCACCTGGCGTGTGGGCCTGGAATGCATTGATGTCTCTCCTATAGGTCTGTGGAAGACTAGAAACAAATGGTCAAGGGGCTTCCCTGGTGGCTCAGGTAAAGCCTGTCAATGCAGGAGACATGGGTTTGATCCCTGGTCCGGGAAGATCCCACATGGTGTGGGGCAGCAACTAAGCCCATGCACCAAAACTATTAAGCCTGTGGTCTAAAGCCTGGGAGCCAAAACTACTGAGACCACGTGCCCCAATTACTAAAGCCCGTGGGCCCTAGAGCCCATGCTCTGAAACAAGAGAAGCCACAGCAATGAGAAGCCCCCGCACTGCAACCAGAGAGTAGCCCCCGCTCACCACAACTAGAGCCCCCACTACAGCTAAAAATAAATAAATAATTATTTTTAAAGAAGAAACAAAAGGTCTAATCTGCATACTGGCTTTCCAGGTCTGGCCAGACTCAGGTCCCACCTGGGTAGGAGCAGGGCAAATCCAGTGCCTTGAAGGCTAACAGCCCTCTGCCCTCCCCCTGCTCCAGGAGAGGCAGAGCCCTCTAGGAGGCAAAGCCCTCTCTCCAGCAGCAACCTGGTGGCTAGGTTTCTCAAACCCTGTATCTGAATAATTGTCCTCATTTTTAGTGCCCTGTCTATACTATTGAAACAGGGAAATTTATAAAAGTCAATTGATAGGGTAGAAGACAATGAAAAAATAAATGATATCTAGCATAATGAGCATTTTCTAGCCTCTCTGAATGTAAGATGACAGTGGAAAGTCTCAAAAGGGCTGCTTTCTTGCTTTAGAAAATGACCTTAGCTCACATGAACTGTTGTTCCCATGTATCCTTTCAGTTTGTAACATTTGCTCAGCCCATTGATGGGGAATGATCCAGTGTACAATCCAGAAATTTCCCAGGTGCGTGAATGCCTGCATTCTGGGTGCTATTATGTCTGAAGTGTGTGGCTTTCCCAGCAACTCCTGACCTTCTCATTGCTTGTCCCTGGTTCTCCGTGTTCCCTGGTTCTCCGTGTCTAGTCCCTTTGGCTAACCTCTCATCTTCCTTGATACTGGCAATGTCTTCCAGCTCGGTACCATCTATAGTCTTTATTAATGGGAGTCTTGCTCTTCTTCAGGATTGCTTACATTTTGTTAAATACTTGAAATCTGGATATTGGATTTCTGAAGTCTTAGGGCTCCTTGGCAAAGGTTAACCCACATCTGTTTAACCTGGTGAGCAAAACGGATTTGCCCCTCACTCCAAAGTGCTGAGTTCAATGCAGTTGGGATTTGTCTTATTATTAAATAATTCTTTTCTTTGATTATTCCCTTTTGAGCTCAAGGCTTTCTATCAAGCGCTGGGGAGAGCAGATTTGTGGCTTAGATCTTGTGAAGGGAGATCAAGAGACCAGTTATTCAGAGTGAAGAAGCCTATGTGATAGCTACACATCCTTTCCTTCAGTGTACCTGTGCTTCAGATTCACGAGCCCTCAGGCAAGTCAGACCAGAGAAGAAGGGAATGTCATTCCTTGGAAGCCCTCTGCTTTGTATACTCCTGGATTATGTTACCAACTCCACTGGGAAGTATATATTCTATGGGTATCTACCTCGCAGCCTTCTCTCATTTATTCGTTGTGCTCATGCAAAGTCACTTCAGTCTGATTTCTTGCAACCCTATGGACCATAGCCCTCCAGGCTCCTCTATCCGTGGGATTCTCCAGGCAAGAATATTGGAGTGGGTTGCCATTTCCTACTCCAGGGCGTCTTCCCAACCCAGAGATCAAAATCACGTCTTTTAAGTCTCCTGCATTGGCAGAGGGCTTCTTTACAACTAGTGCCTTCTGGGAAGGCCTTTCTTCTTTGTAAGCATCATCCTAATTTCATTCAAGTGTCTGATAACAATCAGTTTAGGATTGTTCCTTCTCTAACCCCCGGAGAGGAGAGTGGGTCTTGATCAACGAAGGTAATTCAGTTCTTCCTTGCAAGGAACTGTCATGTAAATGGGCACATGCACAATTCTGGCCAATGAACTGTGAGACAGCTTTAAAGGATTTTTCTCACTTTAAAACAGAGGTACAAGAATGGGAATGTCCCTCTTACCCCACTTCCAAACTTTGGACGTTTCTGGGTAAGGATGTGATAACTGGAGCTGAGGCAACTATTTTGAGATCAAGAGGAGTCTAGCCTGCCAACAAAAGCCAACATGATGGGAACATCAGTGCAAGAAAGCAGAAATAACCTAATTCCTTGATGATAAATTGAGCTACTAAGTAAGCTGGCTTTGCTCATGCTTTGGCTTTGGACAAGTGTATACACTGAAAGGATGGTAAAAGAGGAAAGACTAGGGGTGCTGACTAGAGCTCACATAATGGAGTTTCTGAAATAGAAGCAGGAAAGGGCTGAAATCTTTGGGAAACATAGCGGAATTAGAAGCTCCTGTTGAAACCTTCAAGCAGGTGATATAAGTGAATTTAAGGAAGCCCTACCTAAAGGCTGCCTGCTCCCTCCAGGACTCTTGCTTTGGACTCTAGGCTCTTTAAAGATGAAAACAGATACAAAATCTTTTAAGGCAGAGCTTCTTCACTGTGATTCAGAGAAAACTTGCCCTTCTGCTCTGGCCCCTGACTTCTAGAAAGTTATATTGTTGGCCTGTTTCCACCTCTAATAAAAGTACAGTAATACAATTCTACATTTTTACAGAAACAGTTTCTAAAATGGTCTATCACTCTGTCAAAAGAATGAAAACTGTCTTGTTGGCAAAGTTCGTTATTCACACGTACACACAACCCTACCCCTCCAGGGTGCAAATTTTTGCCCCTCTCCTACCTTTCAACCACTGTGCACATTCTTTGACCAGTTATCCTTGTCTTGCTGGCCGTTGTTATTGTTTGAGGTGGTGGAGGCGTGTTGTTATTCTCAGTAGGGGTGGTGCTATTTACACAGATTCTCAAGCTCATCCTGTCAGTGTGAATTAACTATGTTTTAAGAGACGTTCCCCTACTTAATCATCATTACAATTGCAGAACCCGTTCCCAGTGAACCCAAATATTGAGACTGCTTGTTTTACTGCAGAATCCAAATACACAAAATTAGTAAGATCAGCTTTTAGAGTGTCGGCCACTGCCAAATAAGAACTCGGGAGAATGTCTGTGTATATTATTAAACTGTGCATAATGATGGTGTGTGTCTAGAAACTGACGTCCCTGGACGAGTACATCTTTATCTTGCAAGCCGTGACAGCCCGTTTGAACCAAAGAGCACTTTTTTTGATTTTTCTTCTTCCTCATTTATCAAAATGTCCTCAGTGCAAACATAGAGTGAGGGAACCGACCCTTTGATGCATTTCAGCCTCACAATTTCCTTCGCTGTTTGCTTTGCTTCTGCGTTTTCATTTTTACTGGCTTCAAAACAAACCTGTCTTATTTGGGATCATTCACATACACCAAATTAAGGACATTTCTACCTTGATGTGTCCGGTTAACCCATGTAACTTAATCCAGGTTAGCTAAGGAATCAAAGAGCTGGATATTCTGGGGCTACCTGTTATGTATCAATTCCTGGGAGAGGTACTTCCCTTAAGATCTCACTTAATTCTCAAAACTCTGCATTATAGATATCAATACTGTACATTTCAAATATAGAAGCCAAGGCTCTGAGAACTGGAAAAGTGGCTGACCAAGTTCATGAGGCTATTGAAGGGGAAGAGTCTGGTGTCAAACTTATGCCCATCCCAATCCCAAAGCATCACTCTGCCTATGACCCCCTCCCTGCAAAGATGGAGGAGGAAACATAAGGCGAAGTTGAGGACAAGACCCAGGGCACAAGGAAGGGAAAAGCGAAAGAATTGCAGAAATAAGTGACCATGTGAAGGAAACCATTAAGAATTCATGGGAGTGGAAGGAAACAGTCTCACTGGAAAAAGAGAAACCTAAAAACTGACAGGAAAAAAAAGTATGAGCAGAAGCAGTAAACTCTTGAAAATAAGAAGATTTCCCAAGAGATGTTGCAGAAAGAAATCAAAGCAAAAGATGGGAAGAAAGAAGCATTATAGGGGGAAACATGGTAGATGTAGAGAGTTTGTTTCCTGCTATTTCATGCAAAGTCACTTGTAGGTTACTTGAGTGGAAAATCGAGAAAAGAACCTTTGAGGAAAAACAAGTCAGCTCTGACATTAATGTTATCTAATCTTTGTGGAAAGGAAACTAATATTTAAAATTTTAGGCACTCTTTCACCTCTCAGAGTTATTTCTTAAATGTAAAGGTGAGCCAGGGGAGGGAAAACATTTTCTTGGGAGCAAAAGTTGTCCCTCCTGGGAGGTAAATTACATCTTCTTGAACACTGAGCATTATAAATCTTAGTCCCAGCAAATTGCAGCCACCAACTGCTACAAACCCCGACCAGAGGTCAGTAAAAGAAGCCGTGGATCATGATTCTACAGAATTGCAGACCCCTGCAGGGTGTGAACTATTTCTGGGGCTCCTGGGGTGCTCCACCCATCCATCTGAGGTTGGGAAGAGCGATTCTTGAGGTTTTGAGTGATTTCTCACTGAAGGGAAGGGAAATAAGCTGAATAGTAGAAAGCCTGCCCTACTGGGAATGCTCCTGTGGCTTCAGCTGTGAAATCATGTGTTTCACACATGTGAGTGCATGTGTGTGTGTGTGTGTGTGTGCCTGCACATGTGTATACATCTGAGTGTGTATGTGTGTGCACATATATGGTGTGTGTGTATGTGTGTCCTTTGTGCACACAAGGCATGTGTGTATGCAGTTATGCGTGTGCACCTGAGCACGTATATACACGTGCACACATGTGCCACACGTGTGCTCCCCCCACATACACACATACAAAGCACAATAAAGTCACTGCAGAAATGACTCTAGAGAGGAAACCTTGAGTAATAAAATCACTGAGCTTAGAGTCAGAAAACCTAACTCGGAGAATATTTTGAGTAATTCTCCTCTTACCTGCCTTGCCACCATGAACAAGTTACCGAACCCAATCCTAGGGACGGGGGAGCCTAGTGGGCTGCTGTCTATGGGGTCGCACAGAGTCGGACACGACTGAAGCGACTTAGCAGCAGCAGCAGCCTTAGTTTCTTCATCATAAAATGGGAGTAATAATTCCTGCCCCACTGTTGTGAGGACCAAATGAGATAAGATATGTGAGGATACTTTGTAAGGCAAAACACATCATAAAAACATGGATTCTAACTTGTTTAGAGGCAAAATGGAAGATAATATAATGATGATCAAATGACTAATTTTTCACCTTGAGTCCGGTGTTTGTCTCCTGGAAATCCAAGGGCTGGCAGAACTGGGGACTTTTTCAATATCCCAGTGCGTCTTCTGTCTTGGTAGGAGCAAGGCCCCCACCCACCCCAGCCTCCAGGGAAGTCCACAGGGAAAGCTCGGCTGTGTGTCTCCGCAGCCTCGCCAGCACCCAGTGTGTCTCTTGGATGCTAACAGAAAGAAGCTCACAGAAGGCAGCAGAGCAAAACTCTCAAGATACTTATCTCCCTGTCCACCTGGATCCTGGATCCTTTCCACCTTGGTGGCATGTATCACCTCCTTGCCGCCACTTCCCAGGAGCCCAGGGGAAGAATTCTCCATCTGTCTCCTGGTTCTTCTCCTACATCTCCACTGAGAGGCGAAGATGCCTTGCCCCTGGCTCAAGGGAAAAAGCCAGATTAACCTTTCTGACACCATAGCAAATGTTAACAGTCTGCCCTGCCTTTCATAATGCCAATCCAGACACCAGTCATTCACTGTCTGTTAGAAATACAGAGAATATATGTCAAAACTCACCCGCACATGCTGAATCGGAAAAGAGCAGTTATTACTGCAAACTCTGTATGCATTATTTATCAAATGAGCTCTCTGCAGCAGGAATACAATTCATTTCAACTCTTGCTCTCTCTTGTTCTTTCATTTCAATAGGAGATGAAAGAAACCATTTATAGAATCTTTCTGGGCATTACTCATGCAGCAGTATCCCCGACTAGGGTTTGAAGTCAGACCTGTCTATTGCCTGAAGGGGATGGGCTGCTTCAAGTGGGAAGGAAACTCTTCCTGTCTGCCAGGCTTTCTCAGGCTCCCCTCTCCATGGCCACCACCATCTCCCCACCTCCTGGAACTGTGAACAACTGGATCTCTCTTCAGCTCTCCAGGCACACTTGGAGGAGTTACTCTTAGCTCGGTTCAGAGTAAGGCAAGTAACTTTTCGGTGCATTTGCTTTGTAACATCAGCTTTACCAAATGATAGCGAGGTGGAAAGTTCTGTCTGGGGCCAGGATCAGTCCCTCCCTTGTCTCATATGAGGGAACAGAAGACAAAACCTCTCACTCCATTTAGACCGATGTGAACCTTTAGTGAAGTTCCCTCATTTTCCTAATCTCTTGGCTCGGAGTTGGGCGGTTCGCCTGGTGGGGTGGTGGTGGTAAGAATGGCAGTAGTGATAGGGGGAAGCAATGATGGAGGTGATGGTGGAGGTGATGGTGGAGGTGATAACATTGGTGACGGTGGTGGTGGTCATGGGGATGGTGTGGTGCTGTTCACGTGATGCAGGTGATGAGGGTGGTGGTGGCAGAGGGGATGATAATAGTCGAGGGATACGCAGAGGTGACGATAATCATGACGACGGGTAAGGTGGCGGTGGCGGTGGCAGTCTGGGGATTATGGTAGAGTGTGATGATATAATCTCCATATTCAAAAGAATTTTCATTAAGAAACAGGATACTTCATTTCAAAGAGTTTGCTCCTGTTTCAAGTATCCATAACACCCCTTCTCTGAATCCTGTCCAATTTCGTGTAGCTCAGAGTAGAAACGGCAAAATGAAACCTTCATTTCTTAGAGAACCGACTGCCTTTTGTTGCCCAAAGTACTTTCTTGTCTTTGGGATGAGGGGTCCTGACCGTCTTCTCTCCTAAAAGCCAAACCCTGCTTGGTGTAGAGCCCAGCTCCCCTCAGTTCCACATATCCAGCCCACAGTGACTCTGCTCCTCAAACCTTACTTCTCTGGCTTAGCTCACTTATTGCCTTTATTATTTATTTGACCTTGTGTATATATCTGTCCATCTCAACCAGATTGTGAACTTCCTCGAAGATGGGGTATGACTTGTGTTTCTTAAATACCATACCTTTTAAGTAGACATATGTTGAACAAATGAATGAATGAGTGAATGAAGGTGAATGAAGGTTTTATCATTTTCCCCACCAAATACATAGCATAATGGTGCATACAACAGTCAAGAAATTAATTTGAGCATAAGGATCTTTTCTGCCTTTGCAAGAAAGAGGAAATTTAATTACTACTATTACTACTGCAATAGTAGATAGCATGCTGAGCATTATACCAGGCTCTGTGTTAAGCTTTCCACACACATTATCTCCTTTAATCTTCACAGTGAGCATATGGAGTGGGTACTATTTCCCCATTTTACAGAAGGGAAACTGAGGAACAGGGAGTTTCAATAATTTACACTAAAACTTTAAAAGTCCTAGCTTTGGGTTTCAATAGACCTAGGTTCAAATAAGAACTCTTTCATTTAACAGTTAAATGACTTTTCTTGCAATATATATAATATATATTTAATAGATGTGATAACATATGTACTATGTAGTTAATATGATACTATCATAAGTTTCACACACACACACCTTTGCTCAGGGCCCAAAACAAAGTAGGTGTTCAATCTGTGGTCTCTCTTTTTCTTTCCTTCCTTTATCTTTCAGCTTCAGGTCTTATAGTTTTCAAGTGATGAAATCAGGGGTTCAACTTTATCTATGGTTATACATCAACTACATATAAGCTCATGCTCTCATGTATCATATGATCAGCCTCAAAAATGAGCTTTCTCTGGGCACGAAGGTGACTCATGGGGGATCTCCAAGGTTGATGACGCCACCGGATCAAATCAGTGAAAAGTCAGTCAGGTCAGTTGGATGGGCCGTCTCAGGGTTCTAGCACCTGTCTTACAAAGTCAGTGTCTTTGTAAGACATTGTAAGTCAATGACCCGGGATCCCATTAACATCTTATTATACTGCCAGGAACACTGTCTATGGAGACGGAGCCCCTCTCAATTCAACCAGTTGGTACCATGGGGCAGCTTCCACGGGGAGTCAGCCTGTCCAGGCCTCCTGACCCACACTCCCAGCAGCCCACGTGCAGCAGCTCTGGGGACATATCTCTCTTGTGCTGCTTTACCCAAGTGTTAAAAATTAATTTAACTCTGATTGCACTGACAGGGGAAAAGTTAATCGAAGTTTTATTTTTAATATATGAGGAACCTTAACAGGATTTAAACTTAATGCCTCAGAAATGGGAAGAACTGCTGACAATTTATCTACTGGAATCTGCAGACTTTCATGGGGAGCTAGAGAAATAGAGGAAATGCTATTCCAACAGCTAGAGACAGGATTGAAATACCCCCACGGCAACTGGGAGAAATCCCAATGGTCCGCCAACCCAAGACATTGACTCATAAATTGCTCAGATCCTCAGTTTCCCCTTATTACCCTGACCTTCAGCTTTCTTTACTATCCAGAAAAAAATATCATTTCAATTTTTTTTGAGTTGTAATAGAGTTTTTCACTTAGAAACATAGAATTTTAGAGCTGATTTCTCCCAGCTATAATAATTTATGATACTAAGAGATGTGGAGGGAAACTTTATAACAGAAAATCGTGCTGAATGTGGGCCATACATTTTGTTTTAGCTGTGGCTCTTGGCTAGTTTTCAAAAGCTATTAACTTTAAAAAAACATCTCTCGTGCAAAACATTCTTCGGTATCCTCAGATCAAATAGCCTGAATTATCCGTGGTTAGACTGTATTTCTTTAAGGAGACCAGTCAACTGCTTTTGCTTAGGAAATCTTTTCCTGGATATTTATCATGTGTCTACTAAGTGTCAGGTATTGTTCTAGACATTTAGGGGTGCAGGAGCAGATGAAACAGCCAGATAACCTTGGCTTTCTGGAACTTGCATTCTGATGAGGGAAGACAAAAATGCTAACAAAATAAATATTGTTATATAGGCTTCCCTGGTGGCTCAGATGATAAAGAGTCTGCCTGCAATCTGCCTGCAGGACACCTGAGTTTGATCCCTGGGTCAGGAAGATCCCCTGGAGGAGGGCATGGCAACCCAATCCAGTATTCTTGCCTAGAGAATCCCATGAACAGGGGAGCCTGATGGGCTACAGTCTATAGGGTTGCAAAGAGTTGGACATGATTGAGTGACTAACACTTTCACTTTTCATGGTATATTAGAAAGTGATGAGTGCTATGTAATAAAGCAAGGAAGACGAAAAGGCTATCGAGAGAGTCCGTTTTCAATAGGGTAGGCAGGGACAGGCCTTTTAAGAGGTGACATTTGAGCAAAGGCTTGAAGTGGGAGAATGAGCCATGTAACCATCCAGAGGAAGAAGAGCATTGTAGGCAGAGACCAGGAGATGCAGTGAGGCTGAGGCTGGAATTTTTCCTGTGCATTTGAGGATCATTAGGAAAGCTAGCATGGCTGGCCTGGGGTGAGCAGCAGGCTAGAGAAGTAGGCACAGTGACTATATATCCCAATTTCCTGGAACAGTCTTGAATTCTACCTGTTGTCCTGGAAGAATTACTATTTTTTATGATTACTTTTTGTTTGGGAGGATAATTGCTTTACAATGTTGTGTTAGTTTCTACTGTATAAGAAAGTGAGTCAGCTATACGTATGCACATATCCCTCCCTTCCTGAGCCTTCCTCCCACCCCCTGCCTTGGCAGAATTATTAATAATGTCCCTGTTCCTTCTCAAAGTGCCCCAGTTTAGATGATAAATCAGATGGTCACTCTCCTTACGGGCAACCATTAGGACTTCGATCCAAATAGAACCCAAGGCAGGTGGTAAAGGGACAGAACCTGACTTACATCGCCAAGGACTCACTGGCTGTTTGGAGCAGGCCAATGATGGGCAGAAAAGGGAATAACCTCTCTTCTTAGAACGTCTCTCTCACACTTAGTCTGGTCGGTGAGCCTCAAACAACCTGCCTGTCTTTCTAGACTGACTGCAATGTCTCCTCCTTCTGAAGTTATCCCTGACACAGCCCCAAGGCCCCCTCACAAAGTTAAATAGCTCCTTGATTGCTTTTTCTGCGCTTTGTTTTCATACCTATTACAATGTTTACACAGCCTATTTAGTTATTAGTTGATTTTTATTGCTAAAGAGTGAGGATCTTTCATTTGAAAAGGGAAACATATTTATTGGGGCCCTTGTGCTACGTGTGTGTTAGTCGCTCAGTCGTGTCTGACTCTCTGCTGCCCCATGGGGTGTAGCCCACCAGGCTCCTTCGTCCACAGGATTTTCCAGGCAAGAATACTAGAATGGGTTGCCATTCCCTTCTCCAGGGGATCTTCCTGACCCAGGGATTGAACCCGGTTCTCCTGCATTGCAGGTAGACTTTACCATCTGAGACACCAGGGAAGCCCTTCATGGGAAGCTCTGGGAAGCACCCTCTTGCTATGATCTGTGGATGTTTCTGTCCCTGCTAGAGTTTATGTGTTGAATCCTAACCCCCAAGGTGATGGCTTTAGAGGGTGGGGTCTTTGAGAGGTGATGAGGTCATGAAATGGGATTAGTGCTCTTATAAAAGAAGACCCCCCCAAAAAAAGGAACCCCATAGAGCTTCCTAGCCCCTTCCATCACAGGAAGATGTAACGAGAAATCTGGTACCTGGAAGAAGGCCTTCAGCTGACCATGCCATCAGCCTGACCTCAGACTTCTAGTCTCCAGAACTGAGGAATAAATAAGCCACCCAGGCCCATGGTATTTTGTTACACATCCTAAATGGACTAGGGCACTAAGGTAGGGCACTGACTTTGTACACTTTCTTTATTTTCCATTTAAAGAAGACAGTAATCCTCAGGGATGTAGAACAGCTCTGGTTTTCTACCTAACAAACCATCCCAAACCTAGGGCTACAAAATAACAGCCATTTCATTATGCCCATGGATTCTGTGGGCCAGGAACTGGCACAAAGAATAGTGGGCACCGCCAGTCTCTGATTAGAGTCGAATGGTCAGAGGCTAGAAGAGCCAGGGCTGGACGATCCATCTGCCAGATGGTTTTATCACTTGCTTGTCTGGCCCAGGCTCTGGGGTGACTCACAGGCTGGACTGGCTACTTACGGTCTCTCTGGGATGGTGGCTTATATGGTGGCTCAGTGTTCTGGAGAACAGGGAGAAGGCTTCCTGGCCTTTATGACCTAGGCTCAGGCCTCACATAGCATCACTCCCACCATATCCTATTCACAGTCTGACCAGATTCAAGGGGAGGAGCCACAGACCCTACCTCTCAATGTGCTGCTGTGCTGTGCTCAGTCACCCACTCATGTCCAACTCTTTGCGGCTCCATAGACTGTAGCCCACCAGGCTCCTCTGCCCATGGGATTCTCCAGGCAAGAATACTGGAGCGGGTTGCCATTTCCTACTCTATGGGATCTTCCTGACCCAGGGATTGAACCCACATCTCTTGTGTCTCCTGCCTTGGCAAGAGGGTTGTTTACCACAGAGCCACCTGGAAAGCCCACCTCTCAATAAGCACTCTAAAAGAATTTGTAGCCATGCTGTGTTTTTTTTGTGTTTATAAGCATTTTATTCAGTTCATTATAGTGGGCAAGTTCCCAGCTAAATGCACAGATAAATATGAAGTATTCCTGGGTTAACACAGCAGCCAGCGGGTTACACGGGACTGAGCATGGAGGCCAAGGAGAGGGCACTGAGGTTTCAGAGTCAGACCCGGCCAGAGACCTGAGTCCAGGGTGAGCCAGCATCTCGACGCTGACAGCTGCTCCATTCTCCCAGATGGGCACACTACAGGCCTGTCTTCAACTTCACACCATTTCACTGATGTCAGGGGGACAGATATTAAAGAAAGAGAACCCAGGTCCTGATGCACCTTAACTGCTGTTGCTTTGTAAGTCACAAACTAGCCTGTGAACACGACTTTTAGAATATTCTGGTAACGGTGAGCCACAGGGTGGTAAGACTTCTTTCTCCCTCAGTGCCTCCTTGACTGTTTTCATTCCTACCTGAATCCCTGATGGCCAAAGTCTCATGCACACAACAAAGGTCCCTCAAATGACAACAGCTATTCCCAAAGTTGTAGTCAGGATTTCCCTGGCGGCTTAGATGGTAAAGAATCTGCCTGCAATGCAGGAGACCTGGGTTCAGTCTCTGGGCTGGAAGATCCCCTGGAGAAGGAAATGACTACCCATTCCAGTATTCTTGCCTGGGAAATCCCACAGACAGAGGAACCTTGGGGGTTATAGTCCATGGGATCACAAAGAATTGGACACAACTGAGCAACTAACACACATTCCCAAAGCAACATCTTATATAGACAGTCTATGACATCAAAGAAAGAAACTGTCTCTGGTTAGCTATCCTCTGTGAAGGGAGTTATCCACCCTGACCAACATCTAAATGAAAGCATAATTTAGAAGACAGATTTAGGAAGTGGACTATGGATCAAAATAAGAAACAAACTCCAAAAAGCTATCATCTATGGGGACTCAGCCATGTTTTACAACTGCCATGGTTCCAATGGTGCAGATGAAGGAACCAAGACTCAGAGTGAGGCCTACTTGTTCAATATCACATAACTAAAGCACCATGGAGCTGGTACTCCAAGTGCGCTGTCTGTCTGCAAAGCACATGTTCTTTCCACAATACCAGATGCCCATGGTGGGGAAAAGAGAACGTCTCAGTGCTGTCCATCTGTGCTTGGCATAGTTGGACATATTATGAATGAATGAATGCTGCATGACCAGCTGCTTCTGAGTGTTTTCTGACCTCTCCTTGCAATCCCAAGGAATGGCTTTACCACTGGGAGTTCAGTCCCCATGGCAAGAGATATGGAAGACACTCAGGGGTGCGGGGAGAGATTTCGGGTAGAACTCTGTCTACTAAAACCCTTTTAACAGAAAGAAATGTTCTTGTACTCCCATACCCAGCCCCAACAGACAGATTGCTAGACTCATTTAGAAGATGCAGGAACTGTGCAACGGTCTGGTAGCTTCAGTAGTTAACAGGCCTCAGCTCACCTTCCTCTCCCTGTAAGGATAACAGGAGCCTGAGAGCAGGGAGTCAGGGTCCATCTCTAAGAATCTGACTCTGCGCACTCCTCCCTGACCTTTTCATAAAGGTGAAACGTGGCTATAATAAAAGTGCTTTCACCCTTGATCCAAAACTGCAGATCGAAGACCTGAGCTCACATCCTGGCTCTGCCGTGTATTGGCCACGTGTCCCAGGAGAGCTTGCCTCCCTTCTCTGGGCCCTGCCTTTGTTGGCTGGTACTTAATGGTCTATGACTTGATTTCTGCCCCTCACACCTAACTTCCTGAAGTGCAGCAATGGGCTATAAGTTTCTCTCTTTCCAGCCCTCAGGCTGGTCCATCGTCAAGTCTGACTCAACTTAATTTCCAAGCTACTCCACTGATCACCTAGGTAAAGAGTTACTTGGAATTTCTGTCCTATTTTTTGCCCCTTTTTTCTAAGTCTGAAGTTACCTTCCTCCTTTTTTTTTTTCCCTCCATTCCTTCCAAAATATCCACTTCCATCCATATCACCATCATCTGGGTTGTTACATTTGCCTCAGCTATTATTTATTGTTTGTTTTCTGCTTCAATGCTTGTGCAAGCCCGGTGGTCTTTATTTGGGTTTTGTTTGTTCTTTTTTGTCTTTTTCTTAATTTTAATAAGACATGCATAATATAACATCTATCATTTAAACTGTTACCTTGTGTACAATTCAGTAATATGAAGGACATTCACATTGTCGTGTAACCGTCACCAGCATCCATCCCCAGAAATTTTTCATCAAATTGAAACTCTCTACCCATTGAACAATGACTACCCATCCTCCCCTCCACGCCAACCTCTGGGGACCACCATTCTACTTTCTGTCTCTGAATCTGAGCTCTCTGGGACCATAGGTATCTCTCTCCAGGTCCCTCATGTAAATGAAACCATATGGTGTCTGTCCTTTGTGTCTGGCTTATTTCCTGCGGCAGTGTCTTCAAGGTTTATGCATCCTGTTACATGTGGAACTCCTTTCCTTTTAACGCTGAATGATATTCCACTGCGTGGATAGACCATACTTTGTTTATTTACTCATTAGTAGATGGACATGTGAGTTGTTTCCCTCCTTTTGGCTATTGAGACTAATGTTGCTATAAAGGCTGGCGGAGAGGATCATCTTTTTCAAAACACAAATCAGTTCCTGTCACTCTCCAATCCCTTCAAGTTCTCCAAAGCTTTATGCTAAGAATGAAATCCAAACTTCTTTTCTTTGTCCACTATTTCCTGTAGGTTCACCCCCTGTTCTCTCTTCTCCGAGCTCACCAGGCTCCAGTCGTAAGTCTTCTTTTTTTTAAAACTTTTTGGCCACGCCATACAGCATGGGGGATCTTCCTTACCAGGGATCGAACCTGTGCCCTCTGCATTGGAGGCACGGAGTCTTAACCACTGGACTGCCAGGGAAGTCCTGTACCAGCCTTCTGTTCAGTTCATTTCTGAACCTCAGCAAGCCTGTCCTCGTGTGGCCCTTTGCACATGTTCTTCCCCCTACATGGAACGCTTCCCCCAGACTCAAGAGAGGCCAGCTCCTTCTTTTCATTCAGGCCTTCCTCTTCCTTGGGCAGGTGAGTTGCAGTAGCCCAGTGCCCATCCAGTCACCAGGCCCTGCTTCTAGCTTGTTTGCTCCCAAACAGTTGCACCCTGACACCACATAACATCCTGCCTTCTCCCCACTCTAGACCATAGAGCAGGCTGTCTCACTCACTGCTGAACCCCAGAGCCCAGACAGGGCCTGGCACACAGAGAGTACTCCTTTTTTGTGGAATGAATATACCCAAAAGTCGGATCTGACAGTGCTGCATGGAAGTATAGGGGTACAGAGGAGTCACAGGACTCTGAACAGTGCTGACAGAAGGAGGACTTGGGGCACACAATGCTGGTTCCTGTTACATCCAACCTCTGCTGCGAACTCTTCCTTCAGGGGCTGCTTTGGCTGCCTCCAAGTGGGAGCCCTGGTCAGACGAGCATATGGCATGGCAGGGCACACTTGGCACAGTAAACCCCGGGCACATGTCCACTCCTCGGAGGTGACAGGGGAAATCTGGCTGGGTCCGGCCAGTGCCATTCTTCATAGGCGTGCCCCTATGTCACCGTACCACCTAATATAGACAAGGAGAGACCCATTAGTCTGTGTCTCCTCAACGTTAGACTGCTAAGTCATTTTTCAGGCTTGGCTTGCTTCCTCTTCCATCACTAAGAGCTACAGTCCTGCCAAGCCAGGAACAGATAGCTCTACCTGCTGCTGAGATAGGTGGCTCCGTCAAAGGTGCAGAGGCTGCCAGCCACCATCCTGCGCTTGGTGGGTCCCACACGGCTGCTCTTAGGAGCTATCAGAGGCTCCCATCCTTGGGTGGTGGGGGCTACAGCCGGATGGCCTGTCCTAGCACTGCAGGGATAATGTCTGCCACTGGAGAGACGACATAACCAAGACCTGCTGGAAGGATGTTGCGTGGGAACTCAGACACAGGCTGGAAGCTTGGAGGCCTGGCTCCCAGATCCACCTATTTTACTAACTAAGTGGCGTTGACAAGTCTTTGAACTAATCCCTTTGGGCCCCAGTTCCACAAAGTGCAAAAGCAAATAATTGAGCCAGATGGTCTACAGGGCCGTGGACATTGTAAGCCAGGTGCAGCAAGAAGCTGCAGAGAGATGTGACGACGTCTCTCTGGGACATCTCTCGATGGGAGGGCGTGACCAAACGCTACTTGTATCCTCTTCACATTCTGCCTTGCCCCAGCTCATAGTCTACTTCAGGACTCTAAGCCAAGGCTGAATTTATCTTTGAGGAAAAGAAGAGCAGGAAAAGAAATTACTCCCCTGCCCCTGAAAATGATCAGCTAAAAATCGACAGAATGCCAGTTGATTAAAACAGCTTTCTCATTATTATGAGGATGCAACTGGCTGTGCTTTCAGATCTCCATGCTGCAGACGGTTTCTTGGTACCCCTTGGATTTCCACAGGTCCCTTTGAGGGGGAACCCCTGGCCCTGACTACTCTGTACCATGCAATCTGCCTGGTCAGGGTCCACGTTTCTGTGAAGGGTAGGCTTCATTCATTCATTTATTCATTCATCAAACAAAAGTGTCTTGAGCACTTACTTTGTGCCAGGCACTCTAGATATAGAGATGCAGGATAAGGTCCTTGTTCTCCAGGAGCTCCCCATTCAGAGAGGCAAGTAAGCAGCACAAACAAGCCACAGCACTCAGATGTGATAAGTGCTGTGGAGAAGAGAAGCACAAGCTGCTATAGGAGCCCAGAGCGGAGAACTTAACCCAGAGTTGGGAGGAGTACTCTGCTATCAGGGAGGTCTCCCTGGAGGAGGTGACACCTGAGCTTATCTTGGAAGAGTCTACCTAAATGTCTCTATTTTTGTCTTGCTAAAGGTTAAAAGCAGCTCAAAGTTGCAAGGGACTGTGGAGTGACAGTGGTACCAGGGGGCTTGGGAAGAGGAGTTGAGGGTCTGATGGAGGGACAGAGAGAGGGATGATGAAGACTTGCTTGGTCATAAATCTTTAATGACACCAAGTGACAAGGTTGGGAGATAGGTTTTCTCCCTGGCAAGGTGGAGGGTTCCATCAATGGAGTGTTTGAGATTATTCCAGGAGTTGCAGTAGATGGACAAGAGAGTAAGAGAGCTGGACTTGCCAATAGAGAGGTCTATGTGACAGGTCAGGAATCAGATGGAGAGAAGGAAGGAGCACCAGGAGGGGGCAGGCCCAGGAGAAAATGGGGGCATGAGGGACCAGTGAGTCAGCATGGGAGGGCAAACCAGTGTTGCAGAAGCAAAGCATGAGTGTGCTGAAGGTAGGCAATGAGACTGCAGTGAAGCTGACCTGTGTCAGGCAGAAACGTGAAAGCTCTCTGGGCTATAAAAGAAGGAAGCCTTGAGGAGGGAGGCTTCCAAATCTCTGATGAAAAGTGGCAGAGTTTCCATGGGCCCCAGAACTCAAAGGCCCCTTTTCTATGTGTGCAGATGAGAGAGAATCCCTCCAAATTCAGCCCAGGTCAGTGGAGACCCAATCTCCTCTGAGACATTAGTAAATCCTCAGCATTTGCTTAGAGCGCCATCTTTTTTGTCTATTCTTCACCTTAATCTTCACAAATGCCATGTCAGGACAGATGGCATCCACAAGTATCTGATCTCCAGGGCCTTTCATTTAACAACTGGCCCAGCACAAAATGTAAAGTCTCCTAACTGGCCTGCACAACCACTCAATATTTTCAAGAATCTAGCATTTGCAGAGGAGCAAAGAAGGGGGAAGTGGGGAGAAGTGATGACCCTTAAGACATCCTGCAGGACCAGCCCGCTCCCAAGGTACTGGGGATGTGCAAGCACCCTGGACATTGCTGTGGCCATGTGTGTGTCTGTGTGTGTGTGCATGCGTGCCTGCGTGTGTGTGTGCTTCTGTATGTGTGCATGTGCCTGTGTATTGTGTGTGCAGGTGTGTGGCTGAATGTGCTCCCATGTGTGAGAAGGCAGTAGCAGGGCTCCCTGGGGAACTGGTGGTTCCACCAGCCAGGTCTGCGGCAGTCTAGAGGTGCCATCCAGTCAGGCTGCCTGGGAGGCAGCAGTTGCCACAGTGTTTCCTACTTCAAGTGGTCTCTACTCTTTCAGAAAAAAAAAAAAAAAAACCCACCCAGGGTCCACCTTGGCCTCAGGGGCAGACAAGGTAGTGCATTGGGCCATTGACACCAGAATGGGAAGCCAGCAAGACCCCCCCCAAAGCCCCTTAGAGCAGGATGTGGGAGATAAAGGTAGAGCCTCCGTGCCAGGACTCAGGAGCCTACCTGGGGTGGGGAAGCCAGGTGTGGTTCACTGGAGCTCCTATGTGGCTCCAAACCACCCCATTCATACCTTGGGGAAGGCGATGCAGGCATCTGCTGTCTTTTCCCAATGGGAAGTAATTAGCAGCTGATAGTATCAGCAATAATAATAATAGGTGACATTAATTGAGCCCTTCCTATGCCTTACTACCAGCCAGTGTGTTGAAAGTTCTCATGGATTAGCTTGATAACTCCTCATAACAACCTTAAGAGAGAGGTACATAATTGGTCCCACATTATGTGTGTTGAAATAAAATTTGGTGATGTTAACTAAGAAATTTTCCCTTGTTGAGCACGACATACCTCCCTCCCCATGTGAAGTCAAAGCCTTCATTGCCTCAGAAGCTATGTCTTGCCCACAAATATTGGGGATGAATACAAAAATCAAAAACAAAAAGCAACCAATGAATAGCAACAATAACAACAGGAAAAAAAAAAAAAACAGAGAAAACACAGAAATTGATTGTGTCTCCAAATAAGCATTATAAGAGTCACATCAGAGACCATGGTCTTGAAGTCCCAGGGGTTTTGATGGACAAAAGAACTGGGGCTTTTTGATTTGGTGTTTCATAGAGAAGATATTTTCTACATTCCAGAACTTTGACTTTGATTATGAAGAGTCAGAGTAGGGAGGGACTGGATACTAAAAGTGTCCGCCAACAACAGGGACTGGGGAGAAGGCAGATGATGAATGGTTTAAGAACTACACCTTCTCCAGACCCAGTCAAAAAAAGAAAAAAAAAAAAAAGGAGCAAGAATAAAAATAAAAGGAGGGGGAGATATGGAAGGGGGAGGAGGGAGTAGAAGAGGACAATCTACAGAGAAGCAGGGGAAGACCAGAAAGGAGAGGAGCCAGGTTCACTGTTGGTATGGGTCTCCTAGAGAAGCCAGGACTCTCTCTTCCCCACCCTCTCAGCACCTCTCTGGACCCCCTCCATGCCACCACTACCTCCAGAAGATGCAAGAAACTTGAGCCAAGTGTTTCCTGGGTTTACATTGCAGGGAGCAGCAGAGGGAGGCTCTGAGTCTCTGGAACAGGCACACACGCACAGCACACAGACACATGGCAGATGTCGGGGGCACCCACACACCTTGAGTGCCTGGGTGGGGGGTGGTCCTGCAGGATGTCTTAGGGGCTGTCATTTCTCTCCTTCCCCTGGCTCAATGTGATGGCCAGGTCTCTTGTTCTGGGCACCAAGACCCAGCAAGTGTTTTTTCTTTCTATACTTTTTTACTGGATAAATAATTCAAGATAATGTAACCTGAATAACCTTTCCATGGCAAAAAAGAAAATACAGATGATCAAAAGGAAAAAGTTAAAATCCTGCCATCCAGAGATGGCCACTATTAATAACTGGTGTGTATGCACATGTCTATATATAGATCTATACAAATTAGGTATATTTTTATAGCAAAATAGTTTCCAGTTGGTGAAGGGATAGGCTACCCACTCCAATATTCTTGGGCTTCCCTGGGGTTCAGCTGGTAAAGAATCCGCTTGGAATGTGGGAGACCTGGGTTCAATCCCTGGGTCGGGAAGATCCCCTGGAGAAGGGAATGGCTACCCACTCTAGTATTCTGGCCTGGAGAATTCCATGAACTATATAGTCCATGGAGTCACAAAGAGTCAGACATGACTGAGCAACTTTCACTTTCTTTTCACTTTACAATTAGATTGAGAAGGACTATAGCCATAAGTTACACTATGTCACAAGTAATTACAAAGCTAACATTAATTCAGGAATTTCTGTATAGTCCCAGAAAAATAAAGGAAAATTCATAGCCACCTTGTGACTGGAAGAATGTGCCTTGGGGTAAAGAAGGGATGAAGCCCAGCTTCTGACCCAAGGATGTCATGTAGACCAGGCCAGACTGTGAGCTCTGGTTCTGATGCTGCGGTGGGGTGCCAATGTCAGGCCCAGGAGAGCCGAGATGTCATCCTCTCCCTGCTGCTTGCAGACCCAAGACTTTGTTCATTTCCAAGTATTGCAGTGCCTTTTGCAAAATGCCCTGAGTTAGAAACCCTCCTCTCAGGTTCAGAGAGCTCTGCCTTGGGTAGCAGGAGGGGCACCTTGATCCCTAAGACAGTGAGAGCCACAACTCTTTAGACCCGCACAAGCTTGAGATCAACAACCCACTACAGTCTTAGAGACCCATGTGAAAAGATTTAGAAAGCCAGACACACAGGAACCATGTGTTCCCCATAATGGTTCAGATGAAATTATATTGTCCAGAACATTTTAAAAGCAGGCAGCTTATTTCAAACAGGGGCACACAGAGGCGACTGATGTATGCTGTGAAAACTCAATAAAGGAGAACATCTAATGAAAACAGATAAAATGGAGCACTGCAATCACAGGTCATGCATGAATTATTAACCTTGGGGAGGTTTCAATCAGTCCTGAGAACTATGGATTGTGTCTCTGGTATACAATTTGGAAGATATTGGTTCTCCACTTCATAAGAGAGAGCTTGAAGCAGGAAATGTAGCTATTTCTTCTTTAAATATATACTGTAATTACTGGTCCACAGTGACTAAATGTTATTATCCATCCGTTGGTTGTTCAGAGACCTGTAATGAGTAAACCTCAGGAGGTTCATGCCACCTTCTATAGCACAGAGAGTGGGTCATATCTGCCCCAGTAAAGTATTGAGAATTTGTTATTGAAAGTGTTTACAAAGACCAAGAAATGAAAACAGCCTTAAATGGGTTTAAAACATCTGCTCAAAATCTTTTGATGAGTTCTCATTGAAATCAGAAGAGAATGTAGACTCTTTTGTTGGGTTTATAAGGCCTCCCGTGGTCTGGTTGAATTGGCTCCCCAACTCTGGGTCGTGTCCATCACTTCCTGACTAACCACATCAGGTATCTTCTGCTTCAGGAATCTTTGAAGGTGCTAAGTTCTTTTCCAACTCAGGACCTTTGCACATGCTTTCCCTCCCCCTGAGTCATTTGTCTCCACCCCCACACTCTCTGCCCGACTTTCTCTCATTCTACAAGTTCCAATTTAAATATCACCTCCTTGGGATTGCTGGGTCATAAGACAAATCCATGTTTAAATGTATAAGAAACTGCCAAACTGTTTTTCAAGTTGGTTGTACCATCCTCCTTTCCAACCAACACTGTATCAGAGTTCAGCTGTTCCACGTATCATTGTGATCACTGGTTACTGTTGGGTTTTAAATTTTCAGCCTTTGTAATAGGCTCTCTTGCAATATCATTTGTATTTTACTAATGATATTGAACACCTTTTTATATGATTATAAGCTATTTGCATATCTTCTTTTTTTAACTTTATATTTTATACTGGCACATAGTTGATTAACAATGTTGTGTTGGTTTCAGGTCTACAACAAAGCGATTCAGTTATTCATATACAGGTGTCTATTCTTTTTCAAATTCTTTTCCCAATTAGGTTGTTACATAATATTAAGCAGAGTTCCCTGTGCTGCACAGTAGGGGTGACGTGTCTGTTAGAATCTTTTGTCAATTAAAAAAATTAGGTTTTTTTGCTAAAAAAAGGGGGGGGGGAGAGAAATATATCACCTTTTCAGCAAGGTGTTCCCTAAATGTCTTTTCTCAAGTAGCTTCTGCTTGCCCAACAATACTCATCTCAGCACCCTGTTGATGTCCTCCAGGTCACTGTTCATAATTTAGAATCATTTGGTTGTGGGTTTATGCGCCAGGCCTCTGTCTCTCCCAGGGGACAGAGTGGCAGAGATTGTGTCTGTATTATTTACCACTGTAATCCTAGCAACAAGAATACTATCTTCCATGCACTTAATGACTGAATGAACAGATGGGTGGGTTAACCATGCAATTTGTTGCTGTCCATTATTTTTTGGATATAATGTATAAAAGGGTGTATTTGAGTCGGGACCTATGACATAGTCACAGGGATGAGGGGCCGGGAAGCTCTGCCCACAGACCAACAGGGGAGGCACATGGGGGGACCAGCTGCACTTCCTGTTCCCCCACTGCACCTGTCTATGTGGGCCCCTCTTTTGGCATGCACCCAAATTCTCTTCTGCCCATTGTTAGCTCCTCTAAGCCCATTAAGTTCACTTCCTCCTTTAAAAATGTCCTAGGTTCCTTGGCCGGAATATCAAGAGATTCCTTAAAAACCTTCTTCATGTTACAGGGCTCCTTCCTCTCCCTCTAACAACCACGGCCCTCTCAATTCGCCATTTAACTGTGTTCTGTCTCTATCAGGCACCTTGGCTTTGCATGCTGGTTGTGATTCTCCTATCAGATTGTGAGTATTTCGAGTAGAGTCTGTGATTCTGGTGCCTCTCTGTACTGATTTAGTGGACACAGACCCCATCCCTACCCCTGCCAAGTTCATGGCCAGATGAATCCCAGTTGCTCTCCCATGGGCTTGTCGTTTCATAACTCCTTCTGCCTCACGCTGCGATTCAGCTATCCAATGCAGATGCTTTGAAGAAGCCCTTCCCTCAAAACATCAAACCCCAAACAGAACATTTGTTAGGATGGTAAAATCTCCCAAGGGTTTTGGAAGCTACAAAGAAGGAAATCATATTTCAGTTCCTGGAGCAATCAATCTCAGAACCCATCTTTTTGCATTCCCTTCTGCTCGAGTCCTTCCCGACTACTCCATCCAGACTCTGTCCTCCCTTCTTTTAATTCCTGTCTCTCCTTCCTCGCCACCCCCCACCCCACTTTCTTGGAGCCAAAACAATTCTCCTTGACTCTGGCAGAGAAATGTGGTGATTGTGCATGGAATCTGAATGTGTATGTATTAGGGGTGTCTCAGCCTCCACTCCAGGCTCAAGGAGGCAAAGCCTTTTTAAAATGTCTTCCCTCAGCTTATGATTTTGCCTCAACATCCTCCATCGTCTCTTTCAAAGTGCTGAGCACTTCGTCAGTGAGAGTAAACACATGCTGAGCATTGACTGGAGGCCCTGGTTGACCTGGGAATCCTGGGGGTAAGGTATAAATATCATGGACCCTTGACGGTGATAGAACATTCTAAGCTAGCATTCATGACCTCGATGCCCCTAGTGTGTGGAGTGAGAGTTCCCTTCTCCAAAACTAGAAGGGCAGTGTCACCCAGAGACAGGAAACCCATAGTTCAGATTAAAATAAGATGGCAATAACGTGACACACAAATATCCAGTTGTAAATGTGGAAGGGACTTAATCAGGCAAAAGGGCAGAGCTTTTCTACGGCAGCATAATGTTAAGGCATTTTATTACTGTGGCAATTGGCAAAAAAGTCAAATGACTTTATGAGGCTTTTTCTAAATTACCTTTATTAATGCATGTAATATTTTTGAATGATTATGCTACAGAGTAAATGCTGCATTGAGCTACAAGTTGCCGGAAGGAATGTGTTGTAAATATACATGGGTGAATATGTTACTATCTTTACAACTCATTTCCCACTTCCTTCAGCCTTCTGAAACCAAACGATCACTGAGTACTTGGAAAGGTATGGGTATTTTACAACAAAGTATACAGCGTAAATTTGTTGATCCTGGAATTAAACCAATTGTCAGAGTGTGAGAATGTATTTGGGAGGTTTTTTTTTTGTTTTTGTTTTTTTTTTAGGACTTCTTTTTCCCAGATCCCCTGCATCTTTCTGTTATGTTGACATTTACTTTTGAAAGCTTCTTTGGGCTGATTTGAATAAATGTGGTTTGGGGCAGTTGAGAGGACTTTTCATATTTAGTGTAGTTTAACACTTGGAAACAGAAGAGCTAATGGCTGAGTTATGTCTGGAAGCAGGTGGGTGAAAGCTTTTGTGTCTTCTCTCAGTTCCTTCGGTATGTGTCTCTCTTGATAGGCGACGATACATTGAGTTATGGTCCAGGGATTCCAAATGCAATCTCTCTTCACTTCTGGAGTCATCTCTGAGACCACCCTCTCACTTTGAATGTGCTAATGATCAAGCCAATATAATTTCGGAGTTTGGGATTCACAATCAATGTTTCAACCCAGCTCTCTCCGATCTGACAGCCTCTCATCAGGCGTGACCCCTGAGCTAGTCTATCTTCATTCACCTTCATCTTGTTTCTGCTTAAGGCTCCTGTCACTTCTGTGGTTCTCAGTCAAGCTGATGTGAGTCCTCCTGTCCTAATTTATGAGGCTAGCTGCTTGCTATTCACAGTGAATTCTGTGAACTGGTTGGAGAAGGTGGTGGGGGGGTTAACAAGAGAAAAATAAGATGCAAAAAAGGTAGGTCAGTGAGGCAAATGAAAAGTTACCCCACGGCTTTACCTCATAGATTCCTCCAGAGCTCCCACTCTGGAGAGCAAAGACATGCTACCTCTCTGTCGGCTGAAGTCGCAGCATCCCTGAGGAACCACTGTCAGCAACAGATGTCAGGCTGTGCCCCTCTGTTCCCACCTTAGTTAGTTCTGGACTGGGAAGGTTTCCAAATGCAAAGCATGTCACATTTAGACATAACTTTTCAATTCTGTTCTTTTAGTCATTCACACTCCCTTTCCTCACTTATCTAACCCCCACCTTGGTTTTTCAATTCTTTTTAAAAGAGCTTCTTTATATTCTTCTTTGGCAGGATGATAGTGTGTTGGGAGTATCTGGACCAAGTCACTAAGAAGTAGCTGGCTGGCAATCATCAGCTAGGATGGGAGGCCAGGTCCTCCCCCAGCCAGGGTTAGGGCTGGTGGATGAGATGTAGTGATTTGCGTGTGTATGTGTGTGTGTGTGTGCGCTCAGTCATGTCTGATTCTTTGCAACCCCATGGACTGTGGTTTGCCAGGCTCCTCTGTCCATGGAATTTTCCAGGCAAGAATACTGGAGTGGGTTCTCACTTCCTCCTCCAGGGCATCTTTCTGACCCAGGGATCAAATCTGCGTCTCTCGCATCTCCTGAATCAGCAGGTGGATTCTTTACCACTGCGGCACCTGGGAAGCCCTCTAGTATAGCTCAAAGGGCTACCTCAAGGCTCCTTTCTCCCACCATAGCTCCTCTGCTAGCCTTCCCATAATCTTTTGAAAGTCAGTGTATTTCTACAGCTGGCAGAATGTTGCTCATGTCCCTTACAAGGAAGAACAATGATCTAAGATGGGTTTATCTAATACATTGTAATTGATAATATCTGTTTGAATTGGTTTAAGTTTGTATTGTAACATAAATGTAACATATATATATTTATATATAGTAGATGAATATGCACGCTAATTTTTTTTATCACAAAGCATTTTTTTCTCCCATAGTATTCTATCTTCTCATCTTGTACTAATACAGCAAGAGTTCTGAGCAAACAACACAAATCTAGAGTGATGTTTCATTTCCCAAACAAGCAGAAAATGCCAAGCCACTGGATGAGGTTAATTAATCCACCATGTGGTAATACCAACCATGTGCCAGGCAGCATGTTCATTGCTGGGGACCCAGAAGTGAATAAGACACATGCCCTTACCTTCATTCTCAGCTGATGACCTGGCTTCTCACTTTGAGAAATGGAAGCAATCAGAAGAGAAATTCTATCCACTCCCACTTTCCCATTTGCCAACCCACTTGGCTTTTACTCTGCCTTCCCTTCAGTGACTAGGCTCTTATTTAAGCTACCCCTCTCCATTTGAATAGTGGCTCAGATGGTAAAGCGTCTGCCTACAATGCGGAGACTGGGCTCAATCCCTGGGTCAGGAAGACCTCCTGGAGAAGGAAATGGCAATCCACTCCAGTATCCTTGCCTGGAAAATCCCGTGGATGAACGAGCCTGGTAGGCTACAGTCCATGTGGTCGCAAAGAGTCAGACACGACTGAGAAACTTCACTTTCACTCTCCATTTGAATACTGGATCCCAACCTCTCTTGACCACTTAAGGACACCTACTCACTGAACATCCTCTCTATTCTGCATCACCTATTTTCCTTTGCTCTAAAGTCACTTATGACTTCCACATTCCCAAATCCAATGGTCAATTCTCAGTCCTCATCTTAGTGGACTGATTCACTGCTTCTAATACAATTAAATCCTCTCTCCTCCTTGAAATACTGTCTTCTGTTGGTATTGATGAATCCACTCTCTCTTGATTCTCTTCATGACTCAGTAGGTGCTCCATTCTCATTCATCTATTCTGGTTCCTCATATAAGTTAATTCTTGGAATCCTTCTGTCCTCCTCCTACATTCACTCCATCCATTTCCATGAAAGTTATTCACCAATAACTTTCAAAAAATATATCTCTAGCCCAACATCTTCCTTGAATCATAGATCCTTATGTCCAACTTCCTCCTCAATATGACCTCTTGGAGTTCTAATAGTTACCATAAACTTTATTCATCCCCATTTGAAACCTCTGCTCAAAAACCTGGTCCTCCCTGGTCTTTCCCATCTTGTTAATTGCATTGCCTTTCTTCTATTTGCTTAGACCAAAGATCTTGGTGTTATCTTTCATTCTTTATTTCTCTCACCTACCATAGTCAATCCATCAGCAAACTTCATCATTTCCTCCTTCATAATGTCACATAAGTCACATCATGTCACACCTCTGCTCATAAACCTCCAGTGGTTCCCCATCCTACTCAGAAAAATAACTGCAGTCCTAATCAAGGCTTCCAAGGCCCTGCATAATGGACACTGCCTTCAGCGCCTCTGACTTTACCTCACATCACCCTTCCTCTCACTTGCCTTCGTACTATTCTCGGAAAATCTCAAATATAATCCAACCTCAGGGCCTTTGCACTTACTGGTCTCTCTGAGTAGAATGTTTCTCCTCTAGATATCTGCATGGCTTGTTCTCCCACTTCCTCCAAGTCTCGGCTTAAATATTTCTCATCAGAGGTGTCCTTAGACCCCCAAGCATCACTTTGCTAGCCATGTTTATTCTGTTTGAGCTTTCTTTACGGCACTCATCTACTTGCTATATTCTATTTATATGCCTATTATCTCTCTTCCACCACTAAGCTGTAAGTTCCTTGGTAGCTATTTTGTTCATTGCAATATCCTTATTACTTAAAATATACTAGATACTCAATAAATACATATTAGTGAACAGAATTAAAAGCTTGGTCCTTGGCCTTGCTTCCTAGGTGGAACTAATGGTAAAGAATCCACCTGCCAAAGCAGGAGACATAGGAGACAAGAGTTCAATCTCTGGATTGGGAAGATCCCCTGGAGGATGAAATGGCAACCCACTCCAGTATTCTTGACTGGAGAATACCATGGACAGAGGAACCTGGCAAGCTATAGTCCATAGGATTGCACAGAGTTGGACATGACTGAAGTGACTTAGCACACACACACACACCGTGCCCTTAAAGAGCTCATAGTCCAGCAGAACAGACAGAGATATAAAAATTCACTCACAGGCAATGTAGAAAGACAATGACAGAAAACTCTGGAAGCAAAAATGAGATACAATTACTACTCCAAATTGAGAAAGTTTATAGAAAACTTCTTGGACGAGGTGATAATCAGAATCTTAAAATTAAGGAGGAGTCAGCTAGGTGAGATGCATTGGTGGAGAGAGAGAGAGCAAGGAATAGGGAGAACTGTCAAGAGGTTTTAAGCAGAGGGTCAGTTGGAGCAAATTCAGAGAATTCAGAAAATGTGCTGCAAGCCAGTCTGATGTGTGACTCTTTGCAACCCCATCGACTGTAGCCTACCAGTCTCCTTTGTCCATTGGATCCCCAGGAAAGAATACTGGAGTGGGTAACCATTTCCTTCTCCGGGGTGCATGTCAGTACATGGTAGGAACCAGAATAGTAGAAACACATTCCTAAGCATAAACCAAGAAACCAAGATTGCTTAGAGATGAGGCTGAAGACCTAAAGAGAGTCATATCATGAAGCACTTCAAAGCCAAGTTAATAAGCTTGGGACGTAGATGACAGGGAGGTATTTCAAGGTTATATGCAAAGGTATATGGTGCTATTCACTCAGGAACTCAATAAAATTCTTTGGAATTAATATAGGCAATGTGCCAACTGTTGGGCAAATGGTTCCGCAGCCACAGTTACGGCCCAGCAGGGAGGTCAGTGGGCAGCTATAGTGCATGGAGGAGTGGAGTACAATCCAAGTTGGATCACCTCCCAGGCAGGATGGAGGATGGGTGGGAGGGAGACACACAGGAAGCAGTGAAAGATCAGCTGGAGGACTCATATTCCAATTTAGGCATGAGATGATAAATTATTGAGCCCAGGGAAGGAACAGTGTTCCCAGAGACGGCCGACACCCATATGTCGTGATCATAAAAGGTAGAGCTTATCCAGAGTCTTCACGCCTCTCCCAGGGCTTCATGTCACACCTGCTCTCTGGAAATGGATGTGTGCTACCCTCGCAGGCTGCCAGAACCTTCCTGGGAACCCAGCATGTAGATAAATCTTGAAAATTCAATCTGGTTGCATCCTGGGAGTTTCACATGCTGATTCTCTAGGACCACACACTGAGACACTTTGCAAGAAAATTTAACAGAAAACAGATGGCAAATGTCGTGGGGCCTCACACAACAGAGAAGGCAAGGGAGTAAACCAGGAAACAAAGCGCTAGGACCAGAGTTCCTAGAGCAGACAAGGAAGTGGTCACCTCCCCTCTGCCCCTTGGCTGGGAGGGATGGGAGGGGCACTGGCCTACTGCGGGAGCAACCCCAGCCCCTGTGACCCAGTGGATGGGCTGGCGCTTAGACTGATGGGTGAATTGTCCCACATCTCTTCCTTCTGTTCCTTCACTCTGAATATTCTTTGAGCTCATTACAACAGCTCAGAATGAACACTCTAAATTTAGATCCAAACTATTTCATGTTTCCAAGGGAACTGTAAATTACTTTGTGAATGTATATACAACACAGCCAGCAAAATCTGCTTGATGAAGCCCTCTCTTACATTCAGTGTCTTATGGCACCTCATAAATTGTTGCCCTGTCCGGGATCTTGGACAGCTGACAGCCTCAGACAGATTGCCTTTGCTTCTCCATGAGACATTTCTCTAGGACACTATGCCGTGGGTACAAGGGACTCAAGCCTTCAGCTGCTGCAGCTCCACATTCCACACTCCTTGAAGTTCTACATTGTGCCTATGAAGGCTTTGTTGGATGGAGCACTGAGCCAGGGATACTCCGTTCCTTGTGATGAGTCATCTAATGCGAGGATGACCAGACTGCTCCTCAAAGCCTCCTGTCCTACCTGATAGTGAAGACAGAGGGCCAATGACCCAGGAAGGGATAGTGGAGTATGGGAAACAGTTTTGGGTGAGGTTAGTGGATCATTTAGGATTTATTTCAGCTGTAGGACAGAGACTGGAAATAACAATGGCTTAAACAACTTAAAAATGTATTTCTCTCTCAAATGTAAAAAGTCCAGAGACATTCAGTCCAAGGCTGGTATAGTAGATGCACCGTGCCATCATGAACCCAGACTCCTTATATCTTTTCTCTACTCTTCTTATTGTGTAGATTCTATCCTCAAGTTCATTGCATGGTCCCAAATGATTCAGGAGCTCCAGCCATTATGTCCATGCTCCAATCAATGGGAGGAGGAATGTAAAAGGGCAAGAAGGCTGCAGCTCTCAGTGGGTCAGCTTCCTGTGGGCAACTTTCCCAGAATCCCCCACATAACACTCTGCTTACGTCTCACTACCCTACCTGCTTACCTGGCCACTCTAGCAGGAAAGACTGGGAAATGTAGTCTTTTGGTTGGATGCAATGTGGCCCCATATAACACCATGTTTTTCACTAAAAGAGGGTAATGAAAACTGGGTGGAGTCCAGCAGTCTCGGTGGCAGTTAGGCTGTAATCACATGAGGAAGAGAGGACCCTGCTGCTGCTGCTAAGTCACGTCAGTCGTGTCCAACTCTGTGCAACCCCATAGACAGCAGCCCACCAGGCTCCCCGTCCCTGGGATTCTCCAGGCAAGAACACTGGAGTGGGTTGCCATTTCCTTCTCCAATGCATGAAAGTGAAGTCATTCAGTCGTGTCCAACTCTTAGCGACCCCATGGACTGCAGCTCACCAGGCTCCTCCATCCATGGGATTTTCCAGGCAAGAGTACTGGAGTTGGGTGCCATTGCCTTCTCCAAATAATTATATGAGAACATGTCTATTTTCTCCGCTCCATGTGCTGAGACACACACTTTAAATTTTTTTTCCAAAGAACTAGTTAATATGAAAAACTTCCTTGGAAAGGGTTCAGGTTCCAATTTTTTCTCCCAACTGATTCATTCCTCCCTACATGTCCATTTGGTACAGCCCCCAAGTGAAAAGGCAGTTTTGAGGATGTCCGAGGCTGAATGTCATGCAGATGATTATGCAAAAATGCAGGCTGCTCCCCAGACTCTGTGGGGAGCTGTGAAAGATTCCATTCCTGGAATAGGTACTCATATGAGGAAAGGCAGATGATGAGGTCAAATATCTCCCCCAGTTCATTCCTACAAATGAACCTGCAAAACAAGATGCCCACATTGGGCCCAAGAGAGACTCCAAAATACTTGGAGTAGCACCAAAGCAAAACTTTCCTTCTCTTCATTGAAAAAAAATGTGTTTTACTCCAAAGTACGAAAGAACTCATTATTGCACTAAAAATTTCCTTTAATAATGAGATCTCACTGGGTCCTCTTCTCTGTTGCTTTTGTTGCTGTTTAGTCACTAAGTTGTGTCCAACCCGTCGGGACCCCATAAACTGTAGCCTGCCAGGTTCCTCTTCCATGGTATTTCATAGTAGATAAACAACTCTCATGTAAGAGGCTTCCTTGGCGACTCAGATCGTAAAGAATTTGCCTGCAATGCGGGAGACCCAGGCTCAGTCCCACGTTGGGAAGATTTCCTGGAGGAGGGCATGGCAACCCATTCCAGTATTCTTGCCTGGAGAATCCCCACGGACAGAGGAGCCTGGGGGCTCACAGTCCGCGGGGTTGTAGAGTCAGACATGACTGAGTGACTAACACTTTCACTTTCATGACTACCATGACTTTGGTTGTTCGTTAACTTCCTCAGCCTCTGTTCAGAGCCAACTTTAAACAAAGTTGGCTGAAAAGTTCGTGTCTCAGTAGAATTAGTTGTTTGACCCACATATCAAGGGTTTTAGCAATGTTTGTGTTGCTGAAGTGTTGAAGAACTGCTACTTTCCTCATCACCAAATGATGACTGACTCAGGGCTAGAAAGCAGGTTTTATCTCACATGCAGTTTCTACCCTTCTTGTAGTTGCATGAAGGGCTGAGTTGAGAAGGTTGGCAGGAGAGAGCTTCATGGTCATTAGCAATGTCTCCATGAGGGGAGATGCCAGAAGTAATGACATACATGGCACTTATTTGCTGAGCCTGTGTGCCAGGCTCTTGGATGACCAACCTGTACCTTCATGAAAATGAAACTACAATGAAGAGGACGCCATTCCTCCAGTGACAACATCTCTCTCAACCAGCAATATCATACAGCAGTCTCATTCCACATTCTACAACATAGCTACATCCTACCAAGTTTCTCCAGTTCCAACCTGTGCTCTAAGTCCTTGAGATGCATTTTACGAAGAGTATCCCTGTATATCTGACATTTGGGAAATGCTGCATGCTAAATATAGCTAACGTTTTCATTGAGGAGTTCTTGAGCATTCATCATGTCAGAAATTTTGCTCTAAGAGCTTTGCATGTATCAGTTAAGTTAATCCTCACAGTGACCTTCTCATGATGCCCATTCTACAGATGAGGAAAACTGAGGCAAGAGAGGTCACACAACAAGAGGAGCCAAATTTCCATCTGGCAATCCAAATCTAGAATACATTCTTTTAACCATTACATCATGCTGCCTCCAATTTCTATATCTATCTTTATAATGTGTATCTTTACACATGTACTGTAAATCTATACCTATCTTCATGACTCACAAATCACATTAGCATATTAAAGGCTCTTAAAATTACTTCTGTAAAGAAGTCTATTTAACTCTGTTTAATTAAGCGATTTCTAAAGTAATCTGACACAAGAAGCCCCCAACAGATACATTTCCCCCCTCTTTGCTTAGCCTGCCTGAGCCTTGGTTTGCTCATATTTCAAATGGAGCTGATAATAATGATTTCAGTTTCCAGGGTGTCTGTGAAAATTAAATCAGATGGTGTAGTTGTGAGCGTTCATCTTAAAGGCTGATATCAACGTCAGCTGGAGATGCTGTCATCACCAACAATAATTAACTTCGTTGGATCTGAAGCCCAGTCTTCCAGCTTACACCGGATCTCTCAGCCAGGTCTTCACCCCAGTCATGCCCGGAGTAGGAGATGCTGGTCAATAGCAGACTTATAGGGAGGAAAAAACCCCCAGTACAGAAAGAGTTCAAAGAAAGGCCATTAGGGACAAAACAGGGAAAATCCCTAAGCAAATCACCCTCTGGCTCAGAGGAAAACAGCCCCCCACCAAAATCACTTAGATGTTGAGACCTTGGTTTACAGTCGATACACAGTAACTGTTCAATGACAGTTTGGTGAATTCAGCCAACTTCTACATCTTAAGGTTTACTTAGGAGGTAGAATAATGTTCCCCTTACCATTCTCCTTGAATGTTCCCCCAAAGCTACAGAAAGGATAGGCTTTCTAACAACAAATCCAGATACCAACTCCAAGTCCATTTTGCTGTAACGTATCTCTTGGTGCTGGAGCAGAGGTGCCAAGAAAATGCAGCTTCAGCAAGATAAACGTATTGCCAGGATCTCACACATCTATAGAAACACCAGGATAAGCACTTGATTCTTCCTCCCTGAAGTATCCTCTAAACTTGGCCAAAAGGGGAGTCACCGGCCCCATATGACTCCTTATTGAGCACTTGTTGAGATGTGCCTAGTCCAATCTGAGACGTGCTGTGAGTGTAAAATACCTATAGATTTCAAAAGCTTGGTATAAAAAAGGAAAATAGCTCATTCATCATTTTTAATACTGATTACATGTTGAAATCATAATATTTTAGCTATATAAACATATTATTAAAATTAATTTCACCTGTTTATCTTTGCCTTTTTAGTGTGGCTAACTATAAAATTTTAAATTACATACAACCCTTGCATTAGTGACTTGCCCTATACCGTTATTGGACGGTGCTGCTGTAAAGCAGTAATTTCAAAATTGTGGGTTGTGATGTATTAATAGAGCATGAAACCAGTTTAGTGGGTTACAACCTATTCTTCCTTAATGAAGAAGGATAGAATATATATTCTATAATAGAGTAGATGGAAACATAGTCAAAATAGAAGTATTGTTTTGTGAAATTTGGTTTCAGTTCTATACATATATAGGATTTACATATGATGTATTGAGTTACAAGGTTAGAAATATTTTTTTTACTGCCAATAGAGTAAAAAAGTGTTTCAACACCCCTTTTCTGAATTGCCCGTGATGAGACAGTACTTCCTCGGGTCAGAATGTTCCAGTATAAAAACAAAGGCTATACAATTTGTATCCAACCAGGGAGATTCAGAGATGAGTCAGGTCAGTGCTACAGCTTTTAAGTTCTGCACATGGAAACCTGGCAGCCTCTCTTGATGCTGTTGTAAAGCTAGAGAAGGGCACCTACACTGTTCTTTAACCATCTCTGTGAGTCATGTAAGTACACAGAGCCCTGAGGAGAAAGCAGCTAAGTGCTGCCCGGCGACTCCAAGGGTTCCTGGGGTCCAGGCAGATGAAGGCAGGAGGCAAACAGGGCCCCGAGGAGCAGGAAGCAATGCCCACTCAAAGGCGAATTAGACCTCGTGTTACTAATTTATCCAGCGAGGTCTGCTCTTTCCTTCAGCCCATCCCTGCATGATGGGGGAGGTTTCCTCTCCAGGCTAGTCAGGGAATCCAAAACACAAAGACCTCTTCCCTCCAGGTAATTAAATCAGAAAATGCAGCCCCCTGCACTTTCCAGAGGCTGGGCCTCGGTCATCTCAGCCGGCTCCCTAGGCAGCACTTTCTGGGGGGTCAAAGACCAGCATCAGGTTGATTGAAGACCCCACAACAGCTCAGTGATGAGCTGTGGTTGGAACAACCTCATTGGTGGCCGACACTGAGGTCCACCCCAGGGCTGTCCTGACCTCACCCCAGTGCTGCAAAGCCACAGAACCTTTGTAAGCTGTAGCTCCTTGCATCATAACAGCTGCTTGACCCCAGCTCCGCTCCAAGAGTCAGAGGGGTCCTGTGTTCCCAGGCCCCAGTCCAAGGGGGTGCTGATGAAAAGCTTATCTGCAAATTCACAGGCAGTGGCTGTGGGCAATGTATAAGCAGAAAGGATGCAGACACATCTAGCTGCCACTATCTGCTCTTTATCCTGCCCAGTGATTGTCACCAAAGGCTATTCTCATAGCCAATCAGGACCCTGCTTCCAGAACTGACATCACAGGTTTCAGTAAAGCACCCAAAGCTGTCTCTGAGCACACTTCTGTCTTGGCCAGCAGCTTCTGTCTTCCGCTCAAACTGGCCCTTCCTAGCTCCCTCCAATAGTGGGAGTGGTGCAGGGTGGCATGTGGGAACCCAAGGACTTCATGACTTCACCCCCACCCATCGTGCCTGCTCTGTGCTCCCAGCGTGCCCACCCCTGCTGAAACTTTTCCAGGGCTTCAGGTCCACCTCCCGTGAGCTCTACTGTTCAGATTGAGCAGAAATCAGTGTTGGGAGTGGGCTGACCCTGATCTTTCTCAAGACTCTCAAAGAGACCTTGTTCATCACTCTAATCAGGACCAAAATGCAATGTCCCTCACAACAGCCACGCATTCAGACACACACATATTAATGAGAAGTGTGCAGAGGAAGCTAGTCACCCCATCAACACTTGCCCAGTCTCCCAGTAGACAGAGAAACGTGCTCTGTGCCGGGGAGGAGGAAAAAACACAGTAGTTGCCCCCTGGATGGGATCTGCTCAGTCCCCCCACTACCTGGCCATGCCTGGCACCTGCCTTACCTGCATGACCCTGCAGCTTGGCAGCTGATATGGACCCTGGTCAGCCTTAGACCTACCTTCTTGGCCTGCCTGAACTGTCACCAGGGGGTGCATCCCTAAAGATAGCAAGCCCAAGACATATATTGGCTTAAAGTGTCTATTCAAATAGTACGCAATTTCAATTATATAAATACATGCAGAGAAAAAAATTAGGGAAAAATATTCTAAAAATACTAGTGACTTTTACTGGGTGGAGTTATTAAAAATTCAACTTTATTATCTGTTCTGATTAGTTTATAATGAATATGCAATTTCCTTTTAATCAGAAAAAAATTTTCTTTAGTACAGACTTGTTGCTTAGCTTTAGGCCATCAGTGTGGGTATTGTAACTCCCAAGGCTTATGGTGTCTAGCTGGCATATACCCCACTCTAGCCCTGTGACACCTAGAATTTGTAACCTAGTTCTGTTGATGCATCTCCTCTCCTTTAGTTTCTGATTCTAGTGGCTTTGATCCAACTCTGTGACTTTCAGTTGACCCTAACTATGTCCTGGATACACCATCTTGTCTACCCCAGGCTTTTCCATCTCAAGACAGCCCCACCTTGGCCTCGGCCCCCAAAGTTGGCCTCCCAGGCCTCCTGTCTGGTTGCTGTAACCGGGTGAATAGCTTCTGACCTCTGGTGTCCCTCTGGTTTCTTAAAGTCCAGTTTCAGGGATGAAATTTAGCCCAGGAATAGCCATGGAATCATCCAGGAATCCTTATAATTCCTAGGCAATTGAGTTCTCTTTTTACATCCTAATTAAGCCCACTCTGGAGAGCAGACCGTTCCCTGGAGGTTGTTGATCATCTTCATGAAGTGATGGTCCTTCTCTATACTTGTGGGTCAAGAAGATGCACCATGCATGCCGCCAGGGGATTTATCACTCGCTGCCACCTGAGCATCCTCAGTTCCACTCAATCCAGCAATGACTAATTGAGCACCTGGGGAGGACCCACTATCCTGCTGGTGCCCCTTCTAAATGCTGGGGCTGAGGGACAACTGAGGACGAAACACAATTCCATGGCTGTAGGTCAATAATGAATCTCTGGTCCGTGCAGAAATGGAGACCGAGTGCTTTTTTATTTGTTGTATGTTATTGATGCTAACAGCTTCCCACTGTTTACTTCAGAGTTGATACAATACTTCTCCAACCCAGGACACAATTTTTTTAAAATTGAAGTATAGTTGAGTTACAATGTTGTGTTAATTTCTGCTGTATAGCAAAGTGAGTCAGATATATTCTTTTGTGATTCACATACATTCTTTTTCATATTCTTTCCATTATGGTTTATCACAGGATATTGAATATAATTTCCTGTGCTATATAGTAGGACCTGGTTATTTATCCCTTATATATATAATAGTTTGCATCTGCTAATGCCAAACTCCCAATCCATCCCTCCCCTGCTTCTCTTCCCCCTTGGCAGCCACAGGTGTGTTCTCTATGTAGCACACAATTCTTGCGTGTGTGCTAAGTCACTTCAGTTGTATCCGACTCTTTGCAACCCTATGACTGTAGCCCACCAGACTCCTCTGTCCATGGGGTTTTCCAGGCAAGAATCCTGGAGTGGGTTGCCATTCCCTTCTCCAGGGGATCTTCCTGACCCAGGGATTAAACCCACATCTCCTGTGGCTCCTGCATTGCAGGTGGATTCTTTACCGCTGAGCCACCGGGGAGGCCAGCACACAATTCTTAAACCCCTCTAAAAAGTTGAGAGCTCTACCTAGAAGATTCGTTTGGACATAGCAGTATTTCCACATAGACTTGATTCTTACTATAAATAATTCCCACTTAACAGATAAGAACACTGAGACTGAGAGCAGCCACATGGCTTGCTCAAGCTCAGAAAGCCAGTAAATGAAAATGCAGGAAAGTCAGAAAGATGTTGTCTTCAAGGCAGCTTCCCCCCCACTTAGGCCATGACCCCTCTCCAAAAGCTCCCTAAGGTGGCCCTCTGGAGAGGACCGTCTATGATCCGACTCACAGCCGACAACCTTCATCAAGTCCAATGGTAAAGAAGGCCACACAGCACTCCTTCACTTCTGAGAAGAATCAAGTAACTCCATGAGAAGCTGTTAGGGCCTGAGTAATCAGAGAAACCAGGCTTTCAGTGAAGACGGACAAGTGGCAGGTAAAGACAATTAGGGGGTGTGAATGGTCTGACAGGCACCAAGGTCAATAAGAAGAAACAATGTGACAGGCAGCAGTAATCAAAATAAGTGTGAGGGGAAGCCCTACAATCCTGGAGCTATCAGCGAGGGAGCCTGGAAGGGGAGGGCAGCACATTTATTACCTGAACAATAAACTGCTGATGGCCAGCAGCAAACGTGTCCTTGGCCCCCTCGGGGTCATCTCACACACTCCCAGTAGCAGTTCTTCTGGCTGACACTGCAGAGAGGAACATGTTAGAAACTTTGGCAGTAGGAAAAACCAGATAGTAGGGACATGCAGACACCTGAGTGGGTAAGAATGGCTGGAACCACATCATGTGTTTGTGTATATATGTATTTAGAAAGAGAGAGAGAGAGAGAATCTACTAGACTCCAGGAATCATGCTATATGCTGGGACCAAAGAGAACTAGTTTATAGACCTGCCCTCCAACCCTCTGTTGGCTGGGGGCAAGGAGTGGAGGGAAGGGAGGGGAACAACTTTGCAGGTAACTATTGTGATAGGTATAACAATAAGTTCTGCTTGAGCTCAGAAAGGGAGATTAATTGTCCCAAATTCCCTCTCACGCAAAGGCTTCCAGACCCACTGGATACATCGCTCGACAAAAAAAAAAAAAAAAAAAATGAATCTTGGTGCCTTTTTTAAAATGCTTTGTGGTTTTCGACAAGTCACTTTAAACTCTCTCTGACTCAGTTTCCTCATCTGTAAAATGGGGACAATCATGGTAGTTTGTATGGTTGGTGTGAGGGTTAAGGGAGTTAATATGTAATGCCCTTGCGTGAATACCTGGCATATGTCTGAAATATGTAGGTGCCAGTTAGAGAAAGCCCTCCCTTTCTTTTCATAACAGTTCTGCCCATGTATCACAGTGCAGTTGAAGGCACACATCCTGGGTTGATGTTGTGCATTCATATGTGAAGGTGAGGGTAGTGAGGATTTTCCCTTCCTAACCAAAAGCAGCTGGTTTGGACAAACCCAGCCACCAGTCCCACATCCTCGGTCTTCAAAGAAAAGTCCAGAAAGGCAATAAATATCCATCATTGATTTAAATACTGTGGACCCATCGTGCTGATCAAAAGTTTGGAAAAGTCCAGAAAGACAATACCTATCAATGATTTAAATACTGTGGACTCACCGTGTTGATCAAAAGTTTGGATCATTCTAGACACACTTATGAGTCTAGACTAATGAAAATATAATATTACAGAATGGTAGAAAGGCATGCCAATGCCTACTTCATCATTATCTTCACACACAGGAATAAAGCATAGAAAATCCTCAGAGCTGGCTTAGGAAACAGTGCGCCAATGCTGGGCTTCCCATTGAATCAGGCTGGCGCTTGGCTCAGCAGGGGGATCTCCTTCACAATGATTTCCCTGCAGGAAGCCTGTGTGATAATTCAAAGTAGAATCAAAGGGATAGGTTTTTCCCATCACAAACTCCAGAGAATGGATCCACTTTTGAGCTGTCACTAAGGAATCTAAGAGCCTCTCATGGTATAGTCCTCCAGCCCTCAAGTAGGAGAGTTGTTGAGTAAATCCAGAGAGAAACAGGTTTCCTCTGCCCCAACCATTGTGGGCTCCTCCACTCATTCTCTTCTCACCCTTGGCTGCCAGGCCCTCCCCGCCGCCCCAGCCATGCAGCCAAAAATCAATGACAACCCACCTCCCACCCCAAGACCCCTACTCAAGGCAACTGCTCACTACAGCACCTATAAATGGACAAAGAGTTGAAAAGGTATAAGGCTGGAACTACTTTTTAACTCAGAGAATATATTCTCTCTGAGGAATAAATAAACCCGTGACTTTATTATTATTATTAATTAGCCTGCCAAAGCAGGAGATGCAGGAGACATGGGTCCTATCCCTGGGTCGGAAAGATCCCCTGGAGGAGGGCATGGCAACCCACTCCAGTGTTCTTGCCTGGAAAATCCCCATGGACAAAGGAGCCTGGCAGGCCACGGTGTCGCAAAGAGTCGGACACGACTGAGTGACTGAGCACGCATGCACGCAACATCACTATACTTTTCCAGTTTCCCCATCAGGAAAACAAACCCAAGAAGATGGGAGTCAAATTTCTTTTCACACTGTAAAGTTGTCAGAGGTAAATTTGTCAAGTTTTCCTCAGAAAACGTAATTTCTTAATATCAGCCTTATGGCATGTTATTCATAGGAATAAGCATTAGTTTTCTCATCTGTAACATGGGACAGCATACCCACCTTACATACTTATAAAATTCATAGAGCGATCAACTGAAAGCATAGTTTGATGCTTATGAAAGCATCTTGAAAACTGTAATGAGCTCCACAGATGCCAGGTGTTCCATTCTGACTCATTTTAGTGCTTTTCAACAGAGGAAAGGTAGAAAGATCAGTGTGAGAAAAAAAAATGTTGAAACCTTTTACAGGCAATGAATCTTATTCTCTGCTACAGTATGAAACCACACTGAACCATGTCCACTGTTAGGTTAGTTGAAGGCTGTTGTTAAAATGAAAATGTCACTGTTATTTATGGTTTAAGGCCTACGTGCTTCCAAATAGGTTTCTAGAAGGTATTAATTTATTGCCAACACTGTATCTTGTATTACTTTGGCATTTGACTACTGAGGGAATGAGGTGCAGAGGACAGGTAAGTTTTAAGCAGGTTTGGAGCCAGGAGGAAATGCCTGGGGTAAATAGCCCTTCCCAGGAAGGCAGGACTCTGTGGGGACCTGGAGAGACAAGCATCAGATAACCACAGGTCACTCAGTGAGGACACTATACCCAGACCATCTGGGATTAGTAGAAGCTGAACTCTTAGCCTCCTTAAGTCCCCAAAGAGGTGAGTGAACTTGGCAAAGAGGTTACCAGGACCTGGAAAGAGAGTCAGTCCCACAGAGAAGGTCACCTTGAGAGACCCAATGCCCTTCAGCTGAGGGACATGGTCAGCAGGTGACTTCCCGAAACAGCAATCCACTCCAGTATTCTTGCCTGGAGAATCCCATGGACAGAGGAGCCTGGCAGGCTATAGTCCATAGGGTCACAAAGAATCAGACACGACTGAAGTGACTTAGGACGCGTGCACGCACGCCCTCCCAGGGAGGAAGTCAGGACCGCACTTCCTGCACCCCTGGCTTTAGTGGAGGCTCCCTACTGGGGAGCCCCTTTAGCTGAACAGGAAGCTCTATAGGAAAAAAGATCAGATCCAGGAAGAGAACAGTGAAGAGATGGTCTGGAGGGGCAAATGAGAGAACGCCAGAATTATGTGTGCAGAAGAGGAAGGCAGGCCCAGGCATGTGCACAGAGGCTGGGGGGAAAGGGAAGTTGCTCTGGGGAAGGAGAACTCCCATTAAAGAGAAAGGGACACCATGCACAAATTATTTCTGTCATCAACCCCAGCCCACCAGGGACATTCTGCATCTTCTTATGAGATTTTTCTGTACCTTAAGTGGATCATACATGGACTTTGTTGCCGTTGTTTAGTCGATAAGTTCTGTCTGACTCTTTTGTGACCCTATGGATGTTAGCCTGCCAGGCTCCTCTGTCCATGGGATTTCCCTGGCAAGAATACTAGAGTGGGTTGCCGTTTCCTTCTGCAGGGGATCTTCCAGACCCAGAGATCGAATCAGTGTCTCCTGCATTGGTAAGTGGATTCTTTACCACTGAGCCACCAGGGAAGTCCATACACAGACTTTGGGAACCCACAAAACTGTGTTTTGCTTACCAAAGCCTGGCTACACTCAGAGCCAACTCCATGCCATCTGCATTCTTAATTTGTCAGAAAGGCAGCTGCTTGGAGCTAAATGCTCAATTCTTATCTTTATTCAAATTGAAAACATTTTAAAAGTCCAATATCTTGCAATGCATATCCTGGATTTAGCAGTTAATAAAACAACGTGTGAATTCCATTGGAGCCCCCTTTTAACTGTAATGAACAAAGATGATGCAGTCTAACTTAATGGAGAGCAAAATGCATTTTGTCAAGACAGAGAATGAGAGAAAAGGAATTTAAGAAATTATGTACCCTGAAAAACCACTCTCTAAAGTAATGAGCAAGGCTAATCCGGGCCTTACCAACTAAATAGCTGCAAAATAAGATAAACGACAAGCCAAAAAAAAAAATCTTTTTTGAGTTTTTCAGATTAGAATTCATCTCTGGAGCCAATTGCAACAGAAGAGGTGAAAGGATTTCTTTAATCATGTCATGCACTGCTTAAAAAACACTGAGGCTCAACCAGCCTACAGAATACAGAGGAAATATCCTAAGATGCCAATCCAGGCTCTGTGACATCTTCTTAGTCCCCTCAACTCTGAACATACACAAGCACTCCCTATACCACCACCCTAGGAACTATGCCCTCTTCTGCCCTTGCCCCTGGCTTATGCTTTCAAAATCTTTCTAATTCTTCAAGATCCAGCTAAAAGGATGCCTTTTCCATTGAGATTTCTCTAGTCTTTCAGTTGAAATGGTTCCTTCTGCTGGGCTCCCAGAAGTATTTCTTCATATCTCAGATATGGTGCTTATTATGGTTTGCTATTTATTCTTGTTATATAAATACCTTCATCCTAGTTACACAGGGAATTACCTGAAATTTCTCTAACTCACCCCCGATGTCTTGGATGAAACCTAGCCCAGTTTCTGGCATGCAATCAGTGTGCAACTGAATTTAATTAAGTAGGTTGTGCTCCATATACTAGTACCCTCAGAGTTTCCTCGAATTTCAGTTAGAAAATGTTATTTCATGCACTAGAAGACAGAATTCACCTGTGTGTAGTCTTTGGGTCAGAATGGTGCTTTTTCATGGTCGAAAATATATAATTTGCACACTAAAAGTAAGTAACTCCTTCAGACCTCTAGAGCTAAACTTTAATAAGCTGCCACCTTCAACACACATGTCATCTGGATAAATTAATGGATATCTAAGCTTTAAGCAATATTCAGTTCCTGATAGAAGGATCAGTTCCAGTGTAGTTATGTCATATAATTGGAAACAGCATGATTTGATATTTGAATCTGTCATTAGGTATTTTTTGAGGAGATGAATTATCTGGTCTTTTTGGATGTGGGTGAGTATAACTTCTCCAGGTAACTACTCCTAAGATCTGCTTGTTTCTAAGTGGTTTCAACGTCCAAGCATTAAATAACTCTTACATTTATAATTATAATTCTTACAAACAGCTCATGACACTTCACTTCAGTCTCTCAGTCGTGTCCAACTCTTTGCAACGCTATGGACTGCAGCAGACCGGGGTTCCTGTCCATCACCAACTCTCAGACCTTGCTCAAACTCATGTCCATCGAGTCAGTGATGCCATCCAACTGTCTCATCTTCTGTCGTCCACCTCTCCTCCTGCCTTCAATCTATCCCAGCATCAGGGTCTTTTCAAATGAGTCAGCTCTTTGCATCAGGTGGCAAGTATTGCAGTTTCAGCTTCAGCATCAGTCCTTCTGATGAATATTCAGGACTTATTTCCTTTAGGATTTACTGGTTGGATCTCCTTGCAGTGCAAGGGACTCTCAAGAGTCTTCTCCAATACCACATTCAAAAACATCAATTTGTTGACGCTCAGCTTTCTTTATAGTCCAACTCTCACATCCATACATGACTACTGGAAAAATCATAGCTTTGACTAGATGGACCTTTGTTGGCAAAGTAATGTCTCTGCTTTTGAATATGCTGTCTAAGTTGGTCATAGCTTTTCTTCCAAGGAGCAAGCATCTTTTAATTTCATGGCTGAAGTCACCATTTGCAGTGATTTTGGAGCCCCCCAAAATAAAGTCTGTCACTGTTTCCACTGTTTCCCTATCTATTTGCCATGAAGTGATGGAACTGGATGCCATGATCTTAGTTTTCTGAATGTTGAGTTTTAAGCCAACTTTTTCACTCTCCTCTTTCACTTTCATTAAGAGGTTCTTTAGTTCTTCGTTTTCTGTCATAAGGGTGGTATCATCTGCGTATCTGAGGTTATTGATGTTTCTCCCAGCAATCTTGACACTTAACAGCATCTAAACAAACAACCCAATCAACAAATGGGCAGAAGACCTAAACAGACGTTTCTCCAAAGAAGACATACAAATGGCCAAGAGGCACATGAACAGATGTTCGACATGACTAATTATTGAAGGAATGCAAATCAAAACTACAATGAGATATCACCTCACATCAGCCAGAATGGCTAGTGTCAAGAAATTCACAAACAATAAATGCCAGAGAAGGTGTGAAGAGAAGGGAACCATCCAACACTGTTTGTGGGAATGTAAATTGGTACAGCTACGACGGAGAACAGTATGGAGGTTCCTTAAAAACTAAATATAGAGTTACCATGTGATCCAGCAATTCCACTCCTGGGCATATATCCAGAGAAAAACATGATCTGAAAGGAAACAGGCACCCCAATGTTCATTGCAGCACTGTTTAAAATAGCCAAGACATGGAAGCAACCTAAATGCCCATCAACAGAGGAATGGATAAAGAAGATGTGGTACATATACACAATGGAATATTACTCGGCCATTAAAAAGAAAGAAATAATACCATTTGCAGCAACATGGTTGGCCCTAGAGAGTGTCATATTGAGTGAAGTAAGTCAGACAGAGAAGAAAAATATTGCATGACATCCCTTATATGTGGAATCTAAAAAGAAATGATACAAATGAACTTACAAAAGAGTAAAAGAGACTCACAGACTTAGAGGACGAACTTATGGTTGCCGGAGAGGAAGGCTGGGAAGAAGGGGTAGTGAGGGAGTTTTGGATGGACGTGCACACACTGCTATATTTAAAATGGATAACCAATAAGGATCCACAGTATAGCACATGGAACTCTGCTCAATGTTATATGGCAGCCTGGATGGGAGGGGAGTTCATGGGAGAAAGGATACACGTATATGTGTGGCTAAATCCCTTCACTGTTCACCTGTGAAACTATCACTACATTGTTAATTGGCTATACCCTAATACAAAATAAAACGTTTAATAGGGGGGGAAAAAAGATGTTCTGAGCACACGTTCATAAATTAGCCTGGCCCTGAATTGACTACCTGAATATCTGGCCCTGGAAGCACTACTGAGACAGGGGACATGTGCACTCCCTCATTCTCAGGCACACACAGAACATGGAGGGATTATTGTCATACGTTTTCAAAATATAGTTTTAATTGATTTTAAACCTTCCTGCAGACTGAAGATAGTCCCTTCAGAGGTAGAACTTCCTTGCATTTAGCCTTGAGACTTCAATCAACTCTGCTTGTGCTGTGCACTTTGCTCCCTTCCCCACTCACTCCCCACAACTCATCCACTTTCCAACACCACCCTTCTGTGCAGCCTGGGCCACTGCCTCTCCCACACTGTGAAGAGCATATATTAAACTGTAAGTGACCAACAGTACCAGTGAACAGCCTTGCCTTTTTCTTCAGTTTCACATGTATAAGCCTAGTCTTCTCAACTAGATTATAAACCCCATGAGGCCAGAGACCACTTTTTATATTCTAAACCAATTTCTCCATCTGTTTTAAGGGGTATCTTGGGCAAGAAAAAAAAAGTATCGGTTTGGGCTGCAGTCTGAGTGGTCATCTTTCTTAGACGAGACTTTGCGTTGCAGTTTTATTAAATGGAAAGAAGAGAAAGATGAAAAGCAGGATGATGACTGTTCAAGAAGAATAATTGATAAGCAAATGGTGACATGCTGTTCTCCCAGCTCGAGAAACACAAATAAAAAATAGATATTAATGATAGCAAAAGGTCAGGCTCTTGGAAGAATTTCCAAACCAAAATGGTGGAGATTAATTGGGAATTCATTATTTATATCCTACCTATTTCCAAAGGACAAAGGTGGCTGGCGGAGGGAGGCTGTGGCATCTATGACTGAACTGAGAGTCTGGAAATGTGACTCAGCATTTAACTCGGTTCTAACTCATTGTGTGTAACTGGGCAAATCACTCCCATACTTTGAGCTGGTCTATAAAACTGGAATAATCCTATTGCTTGTCTTGAGGATTAAATGGGACACTATTTTACATATATAAATATATATACACACACACACACACACACACACATATACACACACATGCTCAGTTGTGTCTGACTCTTTGCTACTCCATGGACTGTAGCCCACCAGGCTCCTCTGTCCATGGGATTTTCCAGGTAAGAATACTGGAGTGGGTTGCCATTTCCTTCTCCAGGGGATCTTCCTGACCCAGGGATCAAACCCTCAACCCCTTCATCTCCTGCATTAGCAGGTGGATTCTTTACCACTGAGCCACATGGGAAGCCATATGTATATAGATGTATGTGTGTATACACCTGTGCATGCATGCTGAGTCACTTCAGTCATGTCTGACTCCTTGTGATCCTATGGACTGTAGCCCATCAGGCTCCTCTGTCTGTGGAATTTTCCAGGCAAGAATACTGGAGTGGGTTGCCTTGCCCTTCTCCATATATGTGTGTGTGTGTGTGTGTGTGTGTGTGTGTGTGTGTGTGAATATATATATGTATGTATGTATGTAGTTGAATGTTCTACAGATGCTTAGAATTCTCTGAGATCCATAGAAATTGAATAAATTTTCACCTAAATGGGATCTCTATTTACCAAAAATCATGGAAAAACCTGGAAGGCATACCATCAGCCTTGCTGCTGCTAAGTCGCTTCAGTCGTGTCTGACCCTGTGCGACCCCATAGACGGCAGCCCACCAGGCTCCCCCATCCCTGGGATTCTCCAGGCAAGAACACTGGAGTGGGTTGCCATTTCCTTCTCCAATGCATGAAAGTGAAAAGTGAAAGTGAAGTCGCTCAGTCATTTCTGACTCTTAGCGACCCCATGGTCTGCAGCCTACCAGGCTCCTCCATCCATGGGATTCTCCAGGCAAGAGTACTGGAGTGGGGTGCCATTGCCTTCTCCACCATCAGCGAATGTGAGGCCATCCTGGTTTGAATCCCTGCTTTACAATGCAAGGGGCAAGGCTGGGCAAGTTTTACCCCTGGGGGAGCCCCTGTTTCCTTTTGGGAGCAGCTGACCAGGGGCTCCCCCAGGGGTAAAACTTGCCCAGCCTTGCCCCTTGCATTGTAAAGCAGGGATTCAAATCAGGATGGCCTCACATTCGCTTCCGGTCGGTGGACTTTGTCACTATCTTCCTGGATATTCAGGACCCCATTTTCCAGATGAAGAAGGAACCACTCTGAGAGGCCAGGTCACTTGGAATGATCACAGATGGTACAAGACAGAGCTGAGGACAAGACTAGAAGCCCGATTTCTCAATCCAGCAGTGCAGTTTCTCTATGCCCCAGGGACGCACATACACAAATATGCTAGACTGTCCATTTGTGCCAGAAAACGAATGTGGCTGTATCACATTCTGAACCAAAGACCCATCCTGCAGACCCCTCAAGGGGGTCCATCAGGGAAAGTGGTTCAGGAGCTGGGGTGGGGTGGCCAGTGCTGGTGGGAGATGACACCCACGCCTGGCCTTGCACCTGTCCTTCCTGACAGCTCTGGGCCAGCCACAGAGTCCTGTCTGCGGGGAATTTTCTGCCCTCAGGTTCTTTTCAGAAAGCTGACAAGCCCAGTAAAGGCCCGGTGCTGATGGAGACAAGCGGCCCGGTCCTCCCAGCAGCCCTGATGCTTCCTCCACTGACACAATGGGGCCGGCTGTAATCACATTACACCCTCGTCTTTCATAATTACCCTCTTCCTCCAAGTGACAGAGCATCCCAAAGGCAGGCAGGAAACTATTTTTAAACTAATTCTAACTAACTAAAAAAAAAAAAAAAAAAGAGCACAAAAAAGACTGTCATTTTTTCACAGATATGGTTCTGGTTTATAAATCACTCCCAGGGACAGCATGGAGACTAACATTGGAGGAAGCTAGAAAATCTAAACAGAGCACTGGCCGCCAATCCCCAGAAGATCACTTCTCCTTACCTGCCCAACAACCTACACACTCCTATTTTTTCTGAAGTTTCTCAACCTGAGTTTGTCCCTTTCACTTCCTCTGTGGTTCTAGAAGGAAATAAAAATGAAAAAACTCAAAGGCATAGCTTCCACGTGAGTGACTTGTGGCTTTTTCTCTCCCTCGTCATCACCTCCTCCACCTTCCTCCCACCCTACATCCCACCTTCTTGAAACCAGTTTTCTCCTCTGAGCCTGAGTAAAGGTGATGGCTCCTGGAATATTTTTCTATAACAGTAGCAAAGTTCTTCAATGTGAAGAAGTAAAGCCGGGAGAAGGCATTGGAGGAGGCCAAGGGAAAGAAAAGCTACTTAAGAAAAATTTTAGCTAGGGTAAGAGTTAGCCAAGCCCGGGTGACCCAAGCTCTCCCTACATGCCACCCAGAGAGGAGGGCACACCCCAGTAACATGGTATCCCCTGGGCCTAGAGGACCATCCAGGACCACATCACCTCTTACACATGACCCAGAAACACCTCTGGTGCTCCATGATAATTATACTGATAAGGAGGCTGGAGTGGAGGAAATAAATCAATGGCATCACATGGATTTCTTGGGTGTGGAGCTATTGAATAGCTGCAATACTCGCTTGCACTCTCATTTGGGGAGTCCTTAGCTACCTGTCTTGCTTACAAGTGTTAGTGCATCTTTGAACCCCAAATGTATTATCTTGTCCCTCAGGTTGACATTTTCTCCCGCTACCTGTAGAACTCTCTCTGCTTCTCTCTCCAGCTTGGCACTCTGCTATTTCATCTTCCCCATCTTCTCTGCTTTCCACCTCTTCCCCTCCCTGCCACTCCCACCACTTCATCCTCTGACTGGTTTTGCTTGTATCCTGGAGTCTTACAGCTGCAGTGGGATGACTCACCTGAGAGATAGGAAGAGAGTGAGGGAGCCCCTGAGGGGCTCTGCTGGTCGCCTCCAGTCTCCTCAGCTGCTTGTGGTGACAGAGATTCTGCATCTAACTTAGAGGTACAGCCACCACCTCACACCAAAGCCAGACCACAGGTCTTAGAGCAGGCAGAACCCCTCTAAATGAGACCAACACATGGAACGTGGCATTCTTGGATACACCACAGGATTAGACCAGGCCTTCCTCGTAGGAAGTTAGTTGCAAAAATCTGCCCAGCAGCATCGCTAAGGAGTGCTATGGAAAGAGACCACGTGCAGAACGGTCAACATTCCTTGTGCTCCAGAGGAAACGGAGATGAAGATAGAGAAGGAAGCCAGAAAGGGAAGCTTTCAGGGACACAAGAAAGGAAAGCCACTTTGAAATAATTATTAAGTGAAATGAGCTTAGCAAAACTCAGGGCACATTTATTAAGTAAGCTTTATATAAGCATAAGATTCATTCCCCTCCCACCTCCAGCAGGCTTCAGAAGAAATGAGAAAAAGTGAAGCTTCCCATTCCATCCATCCCACCCCCTCTCTCTGCCTGCCCTCAGAAAGCATTCTCAGTCAAATGCAAATAGAGACACCAGAGGAAGCAGAGAGGTCCTCAGGGTAGATAACAATAGCTTGTGACTGAGCAGGCTGGGGACCAGCCAGAGAGAGCTCAGAGAAGTGAGTAAAGCCAGAGGGAGCCAGGGCAAGCCCTGGGTTTCTGTAACTGATGGCTGGTGGGAACTGTCCTGGGAAAGGGTGAGTGCAAAAAATGTCTCCCGACCCCTCTAGGATCAAGGTTTACTGGCTTAGCTAGTAGTGCTCTTGATTCTTTGAGACAGTACGGAGGCTGGGCCCTTTCAAATAAAGAGCCAGCAGACAAGCTTTCCCTCCAGGGGGAGATGCTAAGGCAATTTCTGGGGGTAGTAGCCTGGACTGGGTGGAGAAAACATTAAGCGAAAAGCCATCGCTGTCAGTAAGTCCTAAATCTGATCCTGGGAGAAGAGAGTGTTGATTTGTAAGAGCTCTCAGTCTTTTCATGAGAGTGCTATGCGGCTGCTAATTAAAGCTGCCTGAAAGAAACAGCAGCTAAGAGTACAAACCGTGGTCAGCAAGATCTGGGTTCAGCCTTGGCTCCTGTGCTCATTAGCTGTGAAATCTTGGTCACATTCTTTGGCCTTTCCTGAAGCTCATTTTCCTCATCTCCAATAATGGAACTTGAAAGAGGACCTACCACCATGCTGAAATCAACACAGCGCCCTGCTCTGCAACCCGTTTAGAGCGGGTCTGATGATGGGTGCCCCCTTTCGATTGGTTGTTGCCTGAGCCATGGGCTCTGCGGTCAGTTTGCACTGTAGCCTGCCAGGCTCCTCTGCCCATGGAATTTTCCAGGCAAGATTACTGGAGTGTGTTGCTATTTCCTACTCCAGGGGATCTTCCTGATCCAGGGATCAAGCCCTCATCTTTTGCATCTCCTGAATTGGCAGGTAGATTCTTTACCACTAGCACCACCTGGGAAGCCTGAGCCATGCCAGTTGCTAAATAACTCCTAAATGTCACCCCTCTTAGCATATAGGGTTGTTGTAAGGAATGAATGACATAATATAAGGAAAATGATTAAGTTGGTGCCTGGTAAATGCTCAGTTCATTACTGGTATGTATTATGGGTTGAAATGTGTCCCACAAATAAGATAATGTTGCAGTTCTGACCCCAGTACCTCAGAATGTGACCTTAGCTGGAAATAGGGTCATTGGGGATGTAATTAGTTAGGATGAAGTTATACTGGAGTGATGAGTCCCTAATCCAAGATGACTGATGTCCTTGAAAGAAGATGGCCCCATGACGACACAGAGATGCAGGCAGACAGCAAAGTGAGGATGGAGGCAGAGACTGGAGTGATGTATCTACTCGCTGAGGAATGCCAAGCACTGCCCGCCATCACCAGAAGCTAGGAGAGAGGCATGAAATAGACTTTCCCCCGGAGCCTCAGAGGGGACTAACCCTGATGACATCTTCATTCTGGCCTTCTAGTCTCCAGAACTGTGAGAGAACGAAGTTCTATGGCTTCAGGCTACCAAGTTTGTGGTGATTTGTTATGACAGCTAAGAAACTAATACAGTGTTATCATGGGTAGACTTCTCAAAGGATGCTAAGACCATGAATTCATAAAACATCAGGAAACAGAAGTCTTTAACATTGATTTTAGTCCAATCTCTCATGTGATGCTTGAAAGCTCATCTTCAGCATTCTCACTGAGCAGTCTTGGGGCTTGTATTAGAACACCTCCAGTGACCAGGGACTCACTCCCTCTCCTGAAAACCCAATAGCTCCAAGTATTAGAAAAATTGTTCTTTACATGGAGCCCAAATCTTTTTCCTTGTAGATTCTCCCATCTGGGGGAAGTTACCTCCCTTGGACCTTTTGCTTTGTAAAAGCCCAATGCTGAAGCATTTAACAGCCCTTCAAATATTTGCATTTCTTGAATAAGTCATATTTGTGCATTTATCAGTTTCGGCAAATGCAATTTCTTTTGTCTATAATGAATTTCTGTCTTCCCCACCTAAAGAGTCAGCTATTAAATTCCAGTTCCACATTATCATCTGATAGACCAAGTTATGCTGTAAGGAAAAGTCATACCAAAATCTGTGCTTCAAAAACCAAAGGTTTATTTCTCTCTTATGCACTGAATATCCACTGTGCCCAGCCAGGACACCCTTTATCATAGTCATTCAGATGGAGAAAGCAGTCACCATCTTGAACATTGCCAGGTCATCAATGCAAAGAAGAAAGCTCTAGAGGGTAGTGGTCAGTCGCTTAGTCATGTCCAACTCTTTGCCATGATTCCATGGACTATAGCTGACCAGGCTCCTCTGTTCATGTGATTTCCCAGGCAAGAATACTGGAGTGGGTTGTCATTTCCTTCTCCAGGGGATCTTCATGACCCAGAGATTGAACCCAAGTCTCTTGTGTCTCCTACACTCACAGGTGGACTCTTCACCACAGAGCCACCTGGGAAGCCACCGGTCAGCAATTAATGACCCCCTGCCAAAGAAGTGATCCCCGTGAGTTCCTCTCACAACCATTGGCCAGTACTAGTGACACGGCCTCACCTTACCAACAGGGGGCGGGAAAACACAGGCCTGGAAGGATTAGTCCTACCACGTGTCTGGAAAGGCAGGCCAGAAGTACTTGGCAACTGTAGCTGCCTGTCACCCACCACCCTCTGCTCAGCTTCCCCCTGCACCCCAGGCAGAGTTGCTGTGTCACCTCCAGCCTTCTCAGGGGCATTTTGTGTGTTTCTTGGTCATGATAATGATCACACTGCCTTGGCATTATATTTTCTTGTCTTTCCATCTCTTTCACAAGGCCAGTTGTTTCTCAAAGATAGGGACTAGGTCATCAGAACACTGGTATGTAAATACATTTGAGAACAACGACCATATATATCCCCACAGTAAGAGCCCAGGTCCTTGCGATGGTTCACAAGGCCTTCTCTGATCTGGCCCCGACTCCTTCTCTGACCCCACCCCCCAGCTGCTCACTCATTCACTGGCCTCCAGTTTCACTGTCACTCAAACTCACCAGGCCAGCTCCTGCATCAGAGTCCTCATCCTTGATATTCCCTTTGCCTGGAACGCTCTTCCTCAGCTGTCTGCTAAGCTCATTACTCGCTTCCTTCAGGTCTCTGCTGAGCAGTCACCTCCTGGGACCAGCCTTCCCTGGCCAGGTGCTATAAGATATCCATGTGGCTCTACTGCCCTGGTGCCTCCTCTGCCTTCTTCTCTCCTTTTCCTCCACTGCAGTTACCACTTGCTGACATAGCACAGTGTCATGATGAATGTTACATCATCATGTATTAAAGTATCATATAATATGCACTGTATCATATATTACATACAATACACAATATAACTGTGGGTATTATGTGTTGTTTGCCCTCCCCCTGCCACTCCTTCCCCCTACACACACACTTAAATATAACTTCTGTGAATAAAGAACCAGTGCAATAGTAGGTCCTCAATAAATATCTGTCAAAGGAATGAATGATAAAAGAACAATATCTCCGGAGCTATCACTTCCCTGGACAAGAATGCTAAACTCCTCCCTCTCCTATGACAGGAATTTGAGTACCTTCAGCAACCTCACCTCATGTGAAGAGTTGACTCATTGGAAAAGACTCTGATGCTGGGAGGGATTGGGGGCAGGAGGAGAAGGGGATGACAGAGGATGAGATGGCTGGATGGCATCACTGACTCGATGGATGTGAGTCTGGGTGAACTCCGGGAGTTGGTGATGGACAGGGAGGCCTGGCGTGCTGCAATTCATGGGATCGCAAAGAGTCGGACACGACTGAGCGACTGAACTAAACTGAACTAAGCAACCTCACCACCCAGAAGTCATCAACAGTGAGTGCAGGACAGAACAAAACAGCCCCCTGCTCGGCCTAGTCTGGGCTTCCCAGGAGGCTAAGTGGTAAAGAATCTACCTGCCAAGCAGGAGATGCAAGTTCGATCCCTGGGTTGGGAAGATCCCCTGGGGAAGGAAATGGCAACCCACTCCAGTATTCTTACCTGGAAAATCCCATGAACAAAGGAGCCTGGCAGGCTATAGTCCATAGAGTGGCAAAAGAGTCAGACACAACTTAATGACTAAACAACAACAGCCTAGTCCATCTGTGCTTGCTCACTGGACTCTTTGCAACCCTTTGACTGCAGCCTGCCAGGCTCCTCTGTCCTTGGGATTTTCAGGCAAGAATCCCAGAGTGGGTTGCCACTTTCCTCCTCCAGGGGATCTTCCTGACCAGGGATAGAACCGGGTTCTTGTGTCTCCCGTGTCTCCTGCACTGCAAGCAAATTCTTTACCCACTTAGGCATCAAGAAAGTCCCATAGTCTGTATTGCAATTAATGAAGCCTGACTCTATAAATCAACTATACCTCAATAAGTAAGTAAATAAATATATACACAAATAAATAAATAAAGCCTGAGTCTAAATAAGGTTTTGGAAGTAACAAAAAATCACACTGTTGACTAATTCATAGTCAGTTTGGTTATTGACGAAAGTCTTGCGTTTTTCACAGTTAAAGCTATACTTTTCTCTCTACATATAATTTTGTAGCTGTTGCTTTAGACTTAGGTGCCACACCTAAGTGGCACCTAACGTTTTTCCCTTTTAATTTTCCTGTCACTGATCTCCCTTTTCATTTCTTTCACTTACTTATTGAGTGTCTGCTCTGTGCAAAAAGCTATGTTAAGTGCTATGGGTGTTACATGATAATTACAATTCTTAGGAAAAAAAGCTGTTCAGCTATATCAACATGGATCAGACAATCCAACTCTAGTTTAGCAAATGAGGTAGCTAAGACTCTTAGCCTTAAGTGTAAATGTAAGTGTAAATGTAAGTTAAATTACTTTTATCAGAAGCTTTCAATGATATAAGGGCAGATGCCACTCCAAGGATGCAATGCCTAGAGCATCTGAAAATGGGAAGCCTAGTAATGCCTCAGATAGAAGGGCTTGGAAAGAGCTTTGAGTCATGAGGGCAGTTTGGTTCAGACATGTCACTCCATCTATCCTTAAGGTTAACTCACCTCATCTGATGTAACCAGGGGATAGCCACCTCTCCCATCATTCCAGGAACCTCACACTTCTTTGAACCAGGGCATGGTAAGGTTGAACTTTCTGCTGTCAAATGATGGACGGGATTTCTCACATGTTCCAGTGATTACAAGGGAGTCCTTGGATAGGGGAAGAACCGGGCAGTCTGGCTCTAGAGTCTGGAATGGTAATAGCTCTACTCTGCTCTGCTTCCTCTTCATATTGGAAATGAAGATTTTAGTCTAATATGTAACATAGAAAATGTAATATTGGAAATGGTTTTCATAATTGTCACTAATATAGATTACTCTTAATAAAATCAACCCTCAGAAATTGTCCAGTTGAACCGAAATTGAAGAGAATAGTGAATAACTTGAGGATAATGCAAAGATATCAAGTGACTTGGAGAATGATTCAGCCTTTTCTCACCGGGCATTTACTCACTAATTCACCTGTTTATCCATCCATCCATGTATCCACCCACTTATTCATTCAACAACCATGGCATTAAGCACTTTTGCTGTCTTACACACATATTAAATACTGTGGCTAAAATGTGCGCTGCGTGCTCACTCAGTCATGTGACCCCATGGACTGCAGCCTGCCAGGCTCCTTTCTCCATGGGATTCTCCAGGCAAGAGTACTGGAGTGGATTACCATTTCCTTCTCCAGGAGATCTTCCTGACCCAGGGATCAAACCACGTCTCCTGTGTCTCCTGCATTGGCAGATGGATTGTTTATCCACTGAGTCACCTGGGAAGTCTATGGATAAGATGTGGTCTGACCTAAATTGACTAAGCAGTTTGGGTCCAGTGGGAGGAGGTAGGAGGTGGGGCTGGCAGGGGCAGAAGCAAAGGAAACTCATGGTCTAGTGTGGTAAATGCTCTCAGAGAGGGTTTCTAAGGAGTTGGGGATGAACTTAGCCGGTGCTGGGGATGCTCCTTAGCTTCCTAATGGAACAGGAATAAAAAGGTGAGAGCAGAATGCTTCATGGAGGAAGAAACTGGCTCTAGTCCTAGCAAAACTTTCTAATCTCAATGTTCTCGGGAAGATCCCAGAACTAACACAATTTCCATCAGAGACTAGAGAAAACTGAACATTCTTTTCAGGAAAAGCACTGGAGCATAGCCATTAAGAACACAGGTTTTGGAGTCAGATCTGCATTCAAATCTTAAGCTTTCTAGGCAGAATTCACTCCATTACAAGATGGAGACAATCATAACATTCAATCATAAGGTTGTTTTGAGGGTCCAGTAAGATCCCACGTGAGGTGCACAGCACAGTCTGTACGCAGTATACATTCAGTTGATGTTAGCTGTCATTCATTGCCTTCTTCCCAAACTCATATATATACTTTCACTCTGCTCCTTTGTCCTTAATCTTCTTAGCTCTAACGTTACCTTTAGAACCGAAGTCTGTAAGCCTCTTTTCTCTGTTACACAGGGAGTACAAAAGAAATATAATTTCTGTAAAACTGATTTGCATTGTAGTAAATTTATCATGCTTCCTGGTTCTTGGTGACTAGGTAACCAGCAGAGGAGCTAATTCATTATTTTAGCAATTCAAACAGGACCTCGGAAGAAAGGCACCCTGCGGTCACGAAGCACTGGGACTGTACTAATGAGAAGATTAAAAAAAAGTTCAGCTTACACAGTTCCAGATAATCACAAATGTACCCAAGGATTATTAACAACCACAATTACCTGGAACAAGATTATCTGCCTGCTTGGTTATTCTAAAGTCAACTTGTATTTGAGTTTACAAGTTATTTTGAAGTGGCTGGCGGGGCCCCATCCTAATACACATCTGGGGAAATATGAGGGTATGCCTGTCTTCATGGTACCCAGCATCCTAATTCTCACCCAGAAGTGAAATGAAGCTCTGAGTTCTCCTAACCACAGAGCCCCTGTCTCGAGTCCTTGCAGGTCCTCTTTGTTGGAACCACCTGCCCAATGAGGGGCCAGACTCATACGTTCTAGATAAACCTTTTGGAAAATCAAAATGCCTTACTGCAGAAGCAGCGTCCATTCTCAGGGATTTCTCTAGAAGACAAAAGGCCCTGGGCTTTCATGACCCTGGTAGTCACTTCCCAAACATCCCCTTAAAAAGCTTCACTGCTATCCTTTAGTTTTGTGGGACTGTGCACTGCACTGTGCCCAGGGGCAGGTCTCAGAGGCCATCTCGTTCATCCCCTGGTTTCTCTTGCATATTCCATGCTTTCTGCTGCAGGCTAGTCTTGAACCCGGAGCTCTACTGAGAGGATGGGGGCAGACAGGGAGACAGTGGTCTTGAAGAACGTGCTCATTGGCATCAACCTGATCCTTCTGGGCTCCTTGCTCGAGCCCTCGGAGTGTCAGCTGGAGGTCACCATGGGAAGGGTCCAGAGACCAGCGGTGGAGGAGGAAGGAGGCGCTGCCAGCTACAACGCATCTGGCAAGGAGCAGCCGGTGGTCTTCAACCACGTGTACAACATCAACGTGCCCCTGGATAGCCTCTGCTCCTCAGGGCTGGAGGCCTCGGCCGAGCATGAGGTGAGCACCGAAGACGAGGTGCTGACGGAGTACACGGGCCAGACCTCAGACCACGAGAGCCAGGTCACCTTCACGCACAGGATCAACCTCCCCAAGAAGGCCTGCCCGTGTGCCAGCTCGGCCCAGGTGCTACAGGAGCTGCTGAGCCGAATTGAGATGCTGGAGAGGGAGGTGTCTGTGCTGCGGGACCAATGTACCAGCAACTGCTGCCCAGAGAGTGCGGCCACAGGTAGAGTTCTGGAGCTTACAGCCAGTCTCCGCAGGGGAGGGAGGGCGCTGAGCAGACGGGGAGAGGGAATCTGGGTGATTACACCAGTGCCTGAGAAATCTGGCACCTCTTCACACAGAGGGGAAAAAAAAAAGTGCCCTGGTCTGCAGCTGTCTGTTAATATGCCTCTAAGATCTAAGTATGGTCCTTCCCCAGGGGATTCGGCATAGGGACTCTCTACAGCGCTTAGCCAGTCTGAAATACATTAACCTAATTTGGGGGGGATGAGTCAGGGAATGGTACATCAGTTCAGCACAGCAAGTGCTGTGGCAAGCAGGGAATTTGATGTCTGTCTTCATTCATCTTTGGTTTTCACAGGCTGTTGAATTGATATCTATCCATGTTAACCGGAGGGACTAGAGAATGCAGGCGATCTGTTCACTCCATCTCAGCCTTTCTCCAGTCTGAGAAAATTACAGTCATTAAAACCTCAGAGGACCTGGCCCCATCTTCTCCGGCAAGCTAGAAGTTTCAGCCCCTGCCCCCTCCACCAAAACACGGGGCTGTGCATGCATGTGCGTGCACACGCACTCACAGAGCTTCTTACAAGCCTCTCCCCAATCCAATCCGGAACTTGGATATCTAGCCTCACCCACATCCTAACTACTAACACTTGTGAATGACTCTTGACCTCTCTGGGAGAAGTCAGCTCATCTTCAGGGCCAGACTTCCTGACTTCATGTCCTATCTCTGCTATTTGCTAGCCTGTGACTTGAACAAGTTGCTTAATCCATGCGTTCCTTTTCCCCTCGACAGACTAGAACAACAAGGAGCTATTAAATATAAAAACCTCCACTCAGATGAAAGCCCGGCCTCTGGTAGGCACTTCATATTCAGTAGTTATTATCAGCAGATCCCCATGAGCAGAAAGTGTGTTCCCTTTTGTGCCCAGCTTCTCTCACCCAAAACAGTACCTTCTACCCATTCGATTCAGTCTGTAATGAGAAAAGGACTGTGTCTTACTATCTTGGGTTCAAGCTCTTATCTCTCTAGGGTCTAATATCTCAAGCCTTGCCCAAGGATGAAAGAGGTGTCAGGAATGGCATTTTAATAGGGAGAAATGGCCCACATGTCCAGAGAGATGTCCAACACATTCATTCTGAGACACCAAGACTGGGGGTAGTCTTTGAGAAGAGAAATATTTCTTGGGTTTTCTCACCTCTTCCTCCTTATAACCAAAACTATAAACAATCTGAAACTGAGGACAAAGTCCAGGTGTTCAAACTCTCCTTCCTCAGTGAGTTCACTTTTTCAGTGGAGTTGGGGAATATAGGAAAGACACAGGTGTCCATGGACATGGGTCTTCAATGCCTGGGAAGCTGGTGGCTTCTGTAAGTGGGCTTTTTTTTTTTTTTTTAACCAGCTTCCCACCAGGTTCCCTGGGAAGATGGGAAAAGATCTATAAGGAAGATCTATGTTAACCAATGTCAGTATAGTATCCTTTCAGGCCATGGGGGGAGGGGGTGCATGAAGTGGCAAAATTAAACAAGGACATAACTTACTTGACTTCCTATCCCCAAGGCCAAGTGCCGAGAAGGATGCCAAGCAAGTACTGCTATGGTGTTCGTTTAATAAGTTTGTTTGATTCATGCTGGACAGATAAATTAACCACTCTAGTTATTGCATGATAAAGCCTAGGGCCGGAGATACGTGTAGAATCCTAAAAAGATCACAGCAAACAGTCACCAAATGAGACAAATTCTGGGAAACCTTTGAAGTGACCCTGGAGCTGAGCTGTGAAGGATGAGCAGTTAGTTAGATGGTGGGAAGGAGAGGAATAGGAAGCATCTGCAGCACATGTGATCTTGACCTGCCTCACAGGCCTGATTCTCAGCCTCCATCACCTTGGTCCCCTTCAGTCCCCAGTGCCAGCACCTGGGCGTGTTGGTCAGGGACTGCTCCCAGGCTCTGAGAACCTCCTTGACCTGCTCAGGGTAGAGAACGGACGAGCCTAAGGATCGACACCCTCCAGGGACAGCCCTTCAACCCAGTTGAGGTGTGGCTTGCCCTGTGGCCAGAAGACCCTGCAGGACTGAACCCAAGTCACCCTCCCTGGGCCTTTGCCTGATAATATGCTTGGCTTGGGCTCCTCCCTCCCTGGTCTCCCCTTCTCCCCAACCAGTTTTTTCCTGGGAGCACCTCCCAATTAGTCACTAGGGAATCCAAGCCAAGACACACTGCAGGTGAGCTCCTAAAGGACAAGGGACCCAATCTCACTCATCCTTACCCTCAACACTATGCCAGACATACACAACCCACATTAGGTAAAAAGATTCATGAAGCTGTTGACATGCCAAGCTAGCTTGAGCTTCTCTCTCAGCAACACAAATTTGGTCAGTGAGCAAGCCGAGGTCTTGGCCTGCCCCCCTCCCCGTACCCCACTGCCAGGAGGTTTCACAGCTGCCCTTTGACCTTCTCCTTGGCCATTCCAGGACAACTGGACTATATCCCTCACTGCAGTGGCCATGGCAACTTTAGCCTGGAGTCCTGTGGCTGCATCTGCGATCAAGGCTGGTTTGGCAAGAACTGCTCGGAGCCCTACTGCCCCCTGGGCTGCTCCAGTCGGGGCGTGTGTGTGGACGGCCAGTGCGTCTGTGACAGCGAGTACAGCGGGGATGACTGCTCAGAACTCCGGTGCCCAACCGACTGCAGCTCCCGGGGGCTGTGCGTGGACGGGGAATGCGTCTGCGAAGAGGCCTACACGGGCGAGGACTGCAGCGAGCTGAGGTGCCCCGGGGACTGTTCGGGGAAGGGGATCTGTGCCAACGGTACCTGCCTGTGCCAGGAAGGCTACGTCGGTGAGGACTGCGGCCAGCGGCGGTGTCCAAATGCCTGCAGCGGCCGAGGACACTGCCAGGAGGGGCTGTGCCTCTGTGAAGAGGGCTTCCAGGGCCCTGACTGCTCAGCAGGTAGGGAGGGGGGCTCCGCGGGGCCGTTGGCAAGGGCGGTCCAGCCAGCTAGCAGGAGGCGGGAAGAGATATAGGAGGGAAAGTGAATTTAGGCCAAAGAATTGCCAAATGGGTCGTGCTCCTCTGCTTTCCGAGAGAGGTGATGTCTTGAGTCGATCACAGTTGACAACATGGGTTTAAGGGGAGAAAAGTGGAAACCAGAAAAGGTCAAGTTTGGGATGAAAGCTGAATCTTACCCCGAGGCTGGAACAAAGTCAATGGTAATAATGGAGACAGCATTTCACTGTCCTTGAGATGGAAGAAAGCGAAGAGTCAAGGGACCCCTTAGGTAAGGGACCCCTCTCTAACTCAGCGGACTTCCCAGAGCTCCACCCACTCTGAAATATTCCCCTTTCCTGTTGCCATATTCTGAGGACACTCCTTTCACAATGCTAGTTTATGAGATGGGGCATAGTCTGTGATAATCAGACTCACTGGGCACTCTGGTTATTTTGGGAGCTTCCATATGGCAAAGTTATTAATTTATGAAATGATCTAGAATCCACATGGATGAAAGTATTTACAGGCAAGGAATTACGTGTAAACAGGAATAAATTACTAAAGACCTCCATTAAGCAAGAACTCACAGTCTAACTAGAACGCTATGATTCAGTTTGTTCCAAAAGACATATAACAAACTGGAATCAATCCCACATGTGTCTACATCATGAAACCAACACAAGGGTGATGTCCCGAAAGGAGGCCCCAAGTCCATCAGTGAGAACATACCAATATTTCATTGGAGATCATTTTCTTTTGCCTAAAATCAGATTATTTTTCATTATCTCACTGTGACTGCTCGTCATCTTCTAAATCAGTGACTGTCTCTGATAAATTTGTATTTTAAACAATACAGATTGAGTGATTGATCTTCATCCTTCTCATTCATAGTACAATCTGTAACAGTCGGCTCAGAGGGCTCATTGGGAAGATTTAAAATAAAAAATAACAAGAAACAAACATTATTAAATCTTCTGATGAGTTGATTCTAGGAATTTTTCTGATCAGATTTCTGACCTCAGTTTAAGCGGGAGATTCTGGGAGGCCAGGTCTTTTATTCTTGAGCATCAGCAGTGATTCCCACCTACGTACCAGAGCAGTCAGACACGTCTTCTGCACCTGCAACTTAAATTTCTTTTGAAAGATGAATGCAACAAGGTAAAGAAAAAAAAACAATTCACTGCTTAGGAAAAAAATGTTTCTCCATTTTCCCCATAGTCAATGGTTTCATGCAGCCTCACACTTTTGTTTACTGAATATCTTTCTGAAAATATAGTCATTATACCAATTGTTCAGAAGGAAAATTCAAGCAGAAATTAAGCTGCATCATTTACAAACCCAAGGTCACTAGTAATTGCTGGAAAGGGGACGCTGAAGCATGATCCCAGCTCTCACTCACAGGACAAGGCTCTATGAGGCCCCATCAGAGGACACTAAGGGTTCTTCTGGGCCCTTCTTTATGTGTGGCTGCTGCATAGTTCACATTCTTCTTAATAAAACTTATCTCTGTTGGGTTGTACATACCTGTCATGTTCTTCTTGACCCTCCTTTTCCACCAGGATGGGTTCATTTGCAAATGGAAACTTAATCGGATCCAGAGTACAAACTGAGCTGGAGATGACCCTTCTGGTCACGTGGGGAAGACTCAGCAGCTGCTAGCGTAACTATAACTAGGCTGAACTCAATCCATGAGCCACGTGTTACCTCCAACACGTTACCTCTGTGCCGTTTGATTGCGGAAGACTTTTGGACAACCAGATAAATTACTTTATAGGTTCCCAAAGCACGTGAGGAGGGACAGTTGCATAATTTCCATCTGTTTCTATAGCAACCATGGAGCCACCACTCATTGCTGGAGGTGCTGCTCTCAATGCTTGTCTTTTAAACCAAATGCCATGGGTCTCTTCCAGAGAAGTATCTAGGTCATTATCTAAAGTGCTACTTCGCCTGCTGTTGGTGAGAAGGCTCCAGGAGAGGGGCTGTTTACCGGCTGTTTGACATTTCTGGCCAGATGCGCACAAGCCAGTATTACTATTCGTCTCACCAACAGCAGGAAGGGGAGGAGAGAGGAGAGTGGGGAAGGTGAAACCGAGGAGAGCCATAACACACTTCCTGACTTTCCTTTCTCTCTGGCAAGGGTATGGAGAATGGAGGCCCATTGTGCGGACTTCATTCTGAGATCCCTTAGCCTGCTAGAGCTTGAATGCAATTGAATAGAGTTGACAAGACCACTCTACTTGACTCCCAGCCTTGATCTTTCTCACAGTGGGCCATGAGACCAGATCTCAACCTTTCTGCCTCTACTCTCTGGCCGGGTAAAGATAATAGAACAACAACAAAAAGAATATGAACACTTAAACCAGGTCTTAGAAAGAAGCTACTCGGGGCTTCTCATTTTACAAACTGAAAAAGCAGCAGTCCTGGGAGACAGAAAGATTTTTCCAGAGCCAGACAGCTAATTAATGGCAGAACAAGAATAAGAACTCTGGTCTCCTACCAACTTCTAGCACTCTTGAATCCTCCCTAGGATGCTAAGTAGAGTGGAATTGGAAAATAAAAATGGTAAAAGCCACATGCATAAAGAAATAGTCTTTTGATATGAAAGCTGAGCTCTGTCAGGTGATAAAAAAAATATTAAGTGTTGGAGACGGGATAGGGGTGCTTGTTCAACCATTTGTCCACATGTGCCCCCAGTGAAGGAGGTTAGTGTGGGAGGAGGCCAGTGAACTGGTCACAAGTCCCTGTGAAGAAGCAGGGTGAAAGAACCACCAGAGTTGGGGCTTGAAACAATCTAGAAAGCCATTCCTTGGACTTTGGTCAGACATGCAGAGATTCATCACCATCAGCCTCTGTGTTGGCCAGCACTGCAGCCAGTCCCAACTTTGGCACCCAACCTCACTCACTCCTCTGAGCAAGACACTTCATGGAACTAATTCCAACTGCTCTCACCACATATATGCAAAATTGATGCCAGATCTAGAAAGTAAACAGCATGGCATCTTTGCAGATAAGCAACTCCAGTTCCTCAAGCTACAGTTAATTCTTTTTAACTGCCTGCTCATCCATAAGTTTCCAAGTTGGAGCCCCAAATAAAGCAAGACTAAAAATACTTTGTGTGGTTTTCCTTTGGTCCAATGGTTAAGAATCTGCCTGCCAATGCAGGGGATACAGGTGAGATCCCTGCTCTGGGAAGATTCCATATGCCATGGGGCAACTAAGCCAGTGTGCCACAACTACTGAAGCCCATGTGCCCAGGGCCCATGCTCTGCAACAAGGGAAGCCACCGCAATGAGAAGCCTGCCCACTGCAACAAAGAGAAGCCCCCGTCCACAGCAACTAGAGAAAGCCTTCATGCGGCAAAGAAGAACCAGTGCGGCCAAAAATAAATAAATAAAAGAATATTTTGCATCAGCCCCACTAAATTCCTTGAATCAAGGCATACGGCTCTTTTATAGTTTGCTTTCTAGTTCAATATCATTTAATTTTATAAGAATTATTGACACCCAGTGTATACAGCATCTGCTAAATTATAGGGTGAGTGTTGATGGTCTCTTCTGCTGAGCCACTGCTCTCAAGAATGCTTCTTCCACCATGGACATTATTGCTTCTTTCTCATCAGACATGAAGGTTGTTTTTCCCACCACCCAGGCTCAGGTCTCAAGATTAAAAATTTGCCAAGCTAAGTTGTCAAGATGAGAAAATCCTTCTGCAGCCTTTTTAACTTTAAAATCCTCAAATGTGCTGTTTGGATCATTTTCTATTGTCATGATTAGCTTTATTTTCTGGAGAAACAAAAAATGAATTCACCGACTTGTTCTGAATGCCTAAGAATTGTTGGTGACGGAATTTGGAATGGCCATTTCTGTCACCATGACAGGAGGAGTCCCACATTGGAAACTTGGAATTAATGTGTTGAATCACAAAAGGCAGGCACTAGAGAATCCTTCTTAAAAGAGGTTTCTGACCACTAGGATAAGCACCAGTCTGGAATTTCCATCCTAAAAGACAGTCTGAATTATTTGCTGATGTAGTTTATTTTTGAGGCTCTGTACAAATGAAAGAAAGCATTTGGCACAATCCATAACCCATCCTACAAATTGTAGGCAGAAGAACATCCAGGGTAGAAAAGTGTAGACCGAGTGTAGAAGACCTTCGCTTGATGATCAGTTCAGCTATGACCCAACTCCCTTACTTTTGGCAAGTCCTTTTGCCCGGGTCTGTTTCTCCATTTGTAAAGTTGAAATAATTATATCTTCCCAATCTACCTCATAAAGCTGCTATTAAAAGATTTTTTAAAAAAAATTCTAGTTAGATGGTGCTTCATAGACCAAGATGCTATGCAAATGTAAGTTGTATTGCACACTGACTTAGAGTTCCTAAAATCATTGCACCTGGGTTCAAATCCTAGCTTCTGTATTCGATTGTGTGACCCAGTTTTGTTCTCTGTAAAACAGGGGTAAAAATAATACTGATCCCATAGTGTTGGTGAGAGGATGAGATGAGAAAATCCATGTCAGAATGTTTAGCCTAGTGCTTGGTGCATAATAAATAATTAATATAATCATGCAAAATACTGTTGGTTCTATATATCAACTGTTCCTTCTTTGGTCCAAGAGTCATTAGGTATACATTATACAGGCTAACCCAAAGATCTTAGTGGAATTCAAAGCTCAATCATGTCAGAGTTAGAAACAATACAAGCTTACAAGTTATTTGAAACTTTATTTAAATTTCATTTACATACATCTAGCTATATAAATTGTTAAAAATAACGTTAATTTTGTTTGTTTGTTTTGGTCAACATATGACTTCTTAAATCACAAGAAGTTCTGCTATCTAGACTGTTTCAAACCATGAATAGTTCCTGAAGCAAATGCCCAGTACTGCAAATATATGTTCCTAATGCCCATCATATGAGTCTTCATTTCTGCCTCTGATGAGGATTTGAGGTTGAGCAGCATAGAGAGCAGGCACTTTCCACTCACATGGCCCCGTGACTAGCAGTCCTCAGTTCTCTGCTTGTGTAAAGGGAAAAGAGTGAGAATTCTCAGAAAATTCAACACCAATGACAACACTTAAGCTAAACAAAGCCTCCACTACACATAACTTTATAAGTTAATTATGACTACTTAAATACTGGCCTGATCTTTGATTTCATCTACAGGCAGGTCCAATTACAGGCACACTGGTATTAACTTCCTAATTGGTCTTTAAGTTTCAATTGTTTCATACCCCCACTACCACTGAATCTTCACTTCCCCAGGGAACCATACATGAAGGCTATTGAATAGTCTTTGAGAAGTAGAACAGGAATGCTCCTTTGTCATCATCTCCTATGTCAAGGTTAATAAAAATTTGTGTAACACAAGTTACATTTCCAGAGTAATCTGATAACAATTATGTATTAAACTACCAAAAATATTAGCTAACATATGCTGTTAAATATCTAACAACTAGCTCTCTGAGGGAAAAAATAACAAGCTCCACTTTGTAGCATTTGCCAGCTCCCATGGTATAAATACTCCCACCATAGCCAGTTTCAAAGTACCAGCATGAAGTCACTAAATGTTGAGCTGGGAACAGCTGTGCACTAGAATACAATCAAATAGTACTGGGTTGGCGAAAAAATTCATTTGGGTTGTCCACCCAGTTCATGGAAAACCCGAACGAAATTTTTGGCCAAATATTTCTTCCCCAGTGGCTCAGTGGTAAAGAACCCGCCTGTAATGCAGAAGACATGGGTTCGATCCCTGGGTTAGGAAGATCTCCTGGAGGAGGAAACAGCAACCTGTTCCAGTACTGTTGCCTGGAAGTCCCATGGGCAGAGGAGCCTGGTTGGCTACAGTCTATGGGATCGCAAAAAGTCGGACACGACTTAGCAACTGAGCACGCATGCACTATTTCTACCAAAGAGATACAACACAGGTGAATTGCCTTAAGGGCACAGATAATAGTATAATGCAGCGAAGTCGTTTGCCAGTGATGAGCCTGGAATATTTATTACTTTTGTTCTTAAGGTAATTATCTAATTCTAAGTTTAGACGATTTCATGTTTCACAATGACTATTTAAAAATGTCTTGCAAAATTTGACAACTAAAACTTTTCCAAGCCAGTAGGAGCAGGCTCCAGCCCACTACTAACTCAGGGCCCTGTAGAGATGAGAGTACTGAGCACAGAAAAGACAAGAACCTGCCTGCCAAGGGACTTCCTGATCACTCCAAGTCAGTGGGCTGAGAGCACACAGACAGGGCACGTGGGGTGAGAGGTGAGGAAGTTGAGTCCAGCGTGGGGAAGGCAGACCTCTGAGCTCATGCTATCTGTGTATTGCCTCCTGGTAGTTGCCCCTCCAGAGGACTTGCGAGTGGCTGGTATCAGCGACAGGTCCATTGAGCTGGAATGGGACGGGCCGATGGCAGTGACGGAATATGTGATCTCTTACCAGCCGACGGCCCTGGGGGGCCTCCAGCTCCAGCAGCGGGTGCCTGGAGATTGGAGTGGCGTCACCATCTCAGAGCTGGAGCCAGGTCTCACCTACAACATCAGCGTCTACGCTGTCATTAGCAACATCCTCAGCCTTCCCATCACTGCCAAGGTGGCCACCCGTACGTACCATTTCCCCCTCCTGCTTCATTTTTCTTTTCTCCTACATGAGATCATGGGCATTCATGATGGTAGTGTCTTTTCTTAATTCTTCAGGGATGCCTGCAGTTATCATTGCTCTCAAGGGGAAGGGCTTCCAATGTGACCCACTTAGGAAAGGGCACATCATTAAAAAGACACTTCCAAAAGAGCAGAGTTTCCACAGCCCAGACAGCCCCTATCTATTATAGAGCCAAAAGGACAAAAAGTACTGTAATTGTTGAGTTTTGACTTGTTATAAGCTTGAGTCTGATTAGAAGTCAAGGAAAGTATGAGACTTACACAGACTTTGAATCTAGTTAGAGATTCAAAACCAGCAGATATGAAATAGGACATATAATAAGCAAGTGCTAAATGGTATATCACAGATGGCGAGTGTATAGCACAGTGGGAAAAAAAATCTTATTTAAAACCACAACTGAAAACACCCACTTCTCCTCAGAGAGAGGTGGCATTATGTCTTTGTAATCTTTTGTTTAGTAAAATACCCTGATGGTCCATTTCGATTATAAACATTGAATCTCTAAAGCATCATTTAGGAAGAGTCAATGGGCAAAAGAGAGACACAGAGCATGCTAAACCCTTTTCTATGAGAAATGGAAGTTTCTCTTTTTTATTTATAACAGAGGAACTGCTATAGGTATGTATCTATATTTTGCATGCTTATTTAAGAACAGAAACATTTTAAAAGATTGCATATCAACTATTAACATTAGTTACATCAAAGAGCAGAATAAGAAAGAGATGGGAAGGGGCTTTTATTTAGTTTTCTTTATATACTTCGGAATTCTTCAATTGTCTTTCCAACCCCACTTCTCCAGCTCTCAAATGCCAGCTGGGCATTGTACAATTCAATTCAACTCAATATCTATCCACCTGGAGTTAGCATCAGATCCAACAAGCTAAAAATCTCAGTCTCTCAGGGCTGCTTCCACATCGGTTTTCAGCCACGGGTCCCAGGTTGTCACGGGTCCTCTGAATAGCCAGCTCTACATTTAAGGGGTTCCCACAACCCCTCCTTAATTTGGTAATTCCTTAGAACTCACAGAACTCAAGAAAGCACTTTGCTCTCTATAACCAATTTCTTAGAAAGGATGCAAGTCAAGAACAGCCAAATGGAAGATATACATAGGGCAAAGTATGGTGTGTAGGGTTTCCATGTTCTCTCTGCACAGTAACTCTCAGTAACTCCACGTGTTCACCAACCCAGGAGCTCTCAGAACCCCATTGCTTAGGGCCTTTATGGAGGTTTCATTATGCAGGCATGATTGGTAAAACCCCTAGCCATTGGTGATTAACTCAAGTCAGCCCCTTTCCCCTCACAGGAGGTTGGGGGCAGAAGTTCCAAACCTCTCCCTAAATCACTCTTGGGTTTTTCTTTAAACCAGCTATCTAGGAGGCCCGGGCTACCAGGTATCTCATAATCATACAAAAGATACTCTTTTCCCTCTGGGGATTCCTAGGGTTTTAGGAGCTGTTGTGTTAGGACAAAGACCAAATACTTTTTTTTTATTACATCACAGAGATTTTAGTAGTGGCAGGAAACCAGAACAAGATGTGACCATGAAATATCAGCCCCTGGGTTGGTAAATGAGACTTATCACCAAATATGGGATGAGTGATCCAAGTCCATTTGGTGTAGGTCTCAAATGACAAGATGGTATTTGGGTAACAAATGCCAAGAAAGTTCAGAATAAGAAGAGGTTGAAGTAGGAAGGTGGTGTTGATGGTTCGAGAAGGCAATGGCAACCCACTCCAGTACTCTAGCCTGGAAAATCCCATGGACGGAGGAGCCTGGTAGGCTGCAGTCCATGGGGTCGCTAAGAGTCAGGCACGACTGAACGACTTCACTTTCACTTTTCACTTTCATGCATTGGAGAAGGAAATGGCAACCCACTCCAGTGTTCTTGCCTGGAGAATCCCAGGGATGGGGGAGCCTGGTGGGCTGCTGTCTATGGGGTCGCACAGAGTCGGACACAACTGACGTGACTTAGCAGCAGCAGCAGCAGCAGCTCATGGTTAAGAACCCGCCTGTCAATGCAGGAGACATAAGAGATGGGGGCTGGGTCCCTGGGTCAGGAAGATCCCCTGGAGGAGCTCATGGCAACCCACTCCAGTATTCTTGCCTGGGAAATCCCATGATCGGAGAATCCTGGAGGGCTACAGTCCATAGGGTCGAAAAGAGTCAGACGCGACTGAAGCGACTGAGCACACACGCACCAAGGAGAAAGAGTTGGCTTGGTAGGCTTCGTGGAGGCCAGGGTCTTGAGTTGTGCTGCAAGCATAGGGCAGGCAGAGGGAAAAGGATTTAAGAAGTCATTTTGTCCCCTTGCTTCTCAGGTGACAAAGATCCTGTTAGAATATTGGACTCCCCCCTCTGAATGCTGACATTTTTAAAATATGCCTATAATTATCTCTGTTTATATCTGACCTTTTTTTTTTTTTTTCTTCTTCAATTCCTCTGGTGCCTGAGAACCAGTTTAAAATATCTGCAGTGATCGCATAGAGAGGCAGGTCACCATCTGCTGCTTTCCCCACCTTGCTCTGGGATGAGTCACCACAGCGAGAGCCTGGCCCGACTCCCAGGCCTCTCTGCTCTGATCCGCGTGCACCACGCGCCGTGGTGAGGTTTCCATCTCCCGTGGCGTTTATTCTGCCGATTCAGGGCATCCCCTCGGGCAAGCTCCCAGGTGACAAGGACAGAATCATGTAAACTCACCTGATGCACCTTCAAGTGGGTTCAGGAGCCGCCCTGCCTTTCACCAAGAAGGAAGCTTCCAAACAGGAAGGAGGAGAATCTGTCCATCTTCCAATGGGAGGGTCCCAGGAGAGGTGCAGCTAAAAATGGGATCAGGCTCCCTGGAGAAGTGAGAAAAGTCGTGCCGTCGTATTTCAGGGCTGGTAATTGGAACTCCATTAGGACCAGTCTACTTCCACCTGTGTGCGCATGTGTGTGTTTGGGGGTGGGAGGGCTGGGAGGGTGTGGGGAGTGGAAAGCCAGGGAATCAGGAGAGGAACTAAAAACAAGATTGAGGTGAAGGTGAGTGAGGGAGAGAGGGAAGAGAGAACCAAGCAAAAGCTGGAGAAAGAAAAGCAAGAACTCGTGGAGCGAAAGCAGAAACTCCAGTATCTGTTACTGTCCCTTATTTACACCCTTGCTTGGCTTGGCTACACATTTTGCTATACAAAATGGAAATTTCAGGCCATCCTAGAGGTGGCGATTTGAGCTAAACAAGATATTCTTAGTGCACAGTATGAGATGGAGAAAAGCGTTCCAGTCTCTGTTCTGAAGTTGGCTTGCTAATTCTCTCTGTGCCCCCTTCTCCAGGGTGTGAGAAGGAACAGTGACATTAACCTTCACACCGCCTCTCGGAAACCCTTAAAGCCTCCAAAGATGGCCTTTGGTTTCTCTGAAAAAAGCATTATGTTAAATGCCAAGACTCAACACCTTAGTAAGGAAAGGGAAGTGTGACTTTTGGATTTTAACATCAACCTATTATGGAACAGAAAGCATAAAAAGTACTTCTTAGGTGTTCATTAGGGTTACTCCTCTATTTGCTCACACTGAGCGCCGACACCACAGTGCCTGGGCCCACCCCTTGCCTGGAACCCAGCGCGTCTGTAATGAGGTTGGGATAGCCCATCACACGCCACGGCATCCATGGCGTGGAGGGAGCCCAGGTACTGCTCTCTGCCCCTGCCAGGGCTAGCCATGACACCATCACCCACATTGCTGTGTTCCAGATCTCTCCACGCCTCAAGGGCTCCGATTCAAGACGATCACAGAGACCACCGTGGAGGTGCAGTGGGAGCCCTTCTCATTCTCCTTCGATGGGTGGGAGATCAGCTTCATTCCAAAGGTAACCCCCACCTGTCAGATGGCCAAACAGCCTGAAGTGGCATACCCACACCCTCGACTTAGGATTGGGGCAGCAAAAAAGCCACCCTCCCCCCACACACACACACAATCTCTGTCTCTCTCTCCATGCCATTAAGGACACAAGGGGGCACTTGGCGGGCTACAGAACATTTCTTTCACAAAGGCGTGGTAATGACTGATTAACAAGAATGGCCCCAAGCCTGGTACCCAGGCCTTGGATGACAGGAGAATGAGGGAGCAGCCATGGCCCAGCTCTCTGCTCAAAAGGCTTTACATTTTTAGCAAGCTGCAACTTCAGTGAGTCTGAAAACCTAGACTTTCAAAAAGTTGGGGCTTCTCTCTAGGACACAAGAAAAGCTAAAGCCAATCAGTCTCATAGTCAACCCACAGCTTCATTCTGTGCAGGCAGAGGCCCCAGAAGTCGGCCTACGTGGTTTCAGGCTCTGAAAGTCAGAGACGTAACACAAAAACACCATGCATAACCTAGTCATTGAGAAAAATGTTCCTTAAACATTTTGAGCTGAAAAGGATCTTAAGATTTCTTTCCATTCATCAAAGTGGTATTTTATTTTATTAATCTGAAAATTAACGTATCTAAGTTGCCAGAGGTGCCTGACTAGTTCTAATTTTCTAGGAGTTATTAATGCGACTGATGTTTTCCCTAGCTATATCACTCATGAGGGCATATATATATATATATACATACATACATATACATAAAATGTTTAATCACATTCCTTTCCTTTGTCTTCATCTTTCAATATCAAAGGGCATTTTTTCAAATCATTCATCAGACTTAATGACAGATGACACATTTTTGGCTCATAAGACTGTGATTTTACCATTCCTTTTACTTCAAAATTCTTAGAGGCATGGATTGTTGAAACTACAAAAGACTTTCAGATTCACAGAGAATGACCCTTCATTTTACATCTAGTTTGTTTAGTTTATAGAGAATAAGACTCAGTGAACTTAAACGATATCAGACAGCTGGTTGGTGGCAGGCTTAAAACAAGAACCTGATCTCCACTTCTTATTCCAGGGCTCTGTCCTCTGAACTGGACAAGATACCTCTTTCTCTTGTGGGGATATAGTCATGACATGCCAGGCGAACTACATCTAAGCAGATATTCTATATATGTAGTTTCTTATATGTTTTATCTGCATTAAAATGGCCAAAGAAGTATGGTGGGCAATTGGATTCATAACAGAGCAGAGAGAATCATGCCGCTCTGCTGCTCAGGCAAGACAAAACAATGCCAGGATTGCCTGTTTTACATCTAATATGTAAATTCCAAATGAGAGTGGGGCTAGCCAGGGCTTACCTAGGTCAAATATACAGCCACATACAATAACTGTATGCTCTGTAGGTTGTGGCTAGTGGGAGGCACTTGTCACATTGATTTATAAGAGTATGGATATAAAATACATATAGGGCACTCCAGGTGACATGAACAGAGACCAAAGATTATAAGAAAAGGACTGTGCCACAAAAAATAGCCCTCTTGTCACCTCCATTTCCAGAGACACAAAGAGAAAACGTATAAGAACAGGCCAACAGACAGACAGGTGGGCAGAGAGACGCTAAACCCTGGACTCAACATCATGTTGATCTTTTTCGCTTCCTCTTTCACCAGTGTGTCTCTTTCTTCTCTCCTTTGTATTATTCTTTGTTCTACCCTTTTCCTCTTCTTTGTACTCCATGGTTGTATCACTGGTTCCTAACTCATCTGGGTAAAAGGGAAACAAGACAATGACAGATGTGCAGCCAGGGTAACACTATGAGAAACTCCAGACACAGCAAAATAATAGCTCCAGCTCATTAAAAAACTCGGAACATCTCAGTTTGAAATATGTTGTCATGTACATAAAGATGTTTACACACATACACACACAACTAGACTCTTCTAAATAGCCAAAGGCATGCTCACCATGATAAATGCCAAAAAAAAAAAAAAAAATCTGATAGGTGGTAAGTATCAAACATTTCATTTTTGGCAAAAATGTCTACATCACCTCATGACTAATTTTTATTGGCAAACTCAGTAGAAGCAGGGGAAGCCAAAGAAATGTTCTTGAAAATTGGTTCTCCCTTTGCCAAATCCTCATAGAGTGGTGGCATTCTTCTTGAGCCTGCTGGGAGCCATTCCTGGCCCCAGACACTCAGCTGTCAGCCTAGAGGGCAGAGAAGCATTTCTCATCTTTAACTCACAATCAGGGTCCCATCCTTTCCCCTCCTATTGATTTCCTCTTCTGGTTTCTCTGCTTCTCCCTTCCTTCCACCAGAACAATGAAGGAGGGGTGATTGCCCAGCTCCCCAGTGACGTCACATCCTTCAACCAGACAGGACTAAAGCCTGGGGAGGAATACATTGTCAATGTGGTGGCTTTGAAAGAGCAAGCCCGGAGCCCCCCTACCTCAGCCAGCGTCTCCACTGGTGAGTGCCTCCAACCTTTCTCCCTCTGACAACCCAAGGTTCACTCAGGAAGAACTGCAGACTCAATCAAGAGAGACAAAGGGATGCTAGGACTTCTCCCACAGCTGAAATTAATTTTGGTGCCTGGAGATGGAGCTTATTCCACTAGATGCTTAGGTGAACATCTTCCTTATTCTTGCAAACCCAGAAACCCAGGAGAGTATTCTATGAGAAATTCTTTGTTCAGATCTCCAGTGTGTCTGTATTCTGATCTTACTCATTAAGAGACTTCATTTGTCAGCCCCTAATATCTTGAGCTTTGGAACCAGCAAGAGCTAATACACTCTTGCTTATTGTGAGGTGTGCAGAAAGTCCTAAGACGCTTCCCAAACCTCGATCCATTTGACTAATCCAATGATGAACGATAATACCTTCTTCAAAGAAATGACATGAGGATTAAATCAGATAAAGCACACAAAGTGATTAGCACTGAGTTGATGACAGTGTTTATACATTCACTCAGAGAACACCTTTCGAAGTGACAGAGCCAGAGGAAACACATCATTCCAAACCAGTAAGTGTGGGTTGGGTCACTGTTCAAGGTGACAACTTAAGTAGATTATTATTTCATCTCCACAGTTCCTCTCATGCAAGATCATTATATTTCTATGTTTGAGTCATTAACTGTATCACATTTTGCTTTATTGTTTCCTTAGCTAAAAAAGGATGTTCAACCTCAGAGATGTAAATTAACAAATATAATGTGTGTGTGCGCCCTCAACCAAGGATTTCTCAAAAGTTATAAATAGCTTCTGGTATCACTTTTGGTTCTCATTTTGTTGATGGAGGAGCTGAGACTCAAAGGTTAAGCAACACTCCCTGTAACAGAGACTGAGTTAGGCGAATATTGGGAGAGCTTTATTTTTTTATAAACAGAAACTGACACCTAAGAAAACCAGTCATGAGTCCAGGGCGAAGGCCAGGTTGGCCAGAAAAGGGAACCACAACACTATATAATGAGCCCATGTTTATGGATTAGTGATTCATACTTTGTTAACTGGATCCAAACTAAACAGCCTCAGGTGCTGAGGTTTGTGCTCAGTCAAGAAAACATTGGTTTAAAACTATTGTGGCACCAGATTATGCTTCATTAGAGCCCCAGGGTTCCGTGACAGCTCCTCAAGGCAAGGAGGAAGTAGAGATCCCGGCCTCTTATTACTCCCACTCCCATGTCCCTCCCACCTTCCCACCAAGGCAGTTAGTTCCCCTTTCATCTCTTTTATATTTTGTACAATCATTTAAGATTTTCTTCTTTTAAAAAAAGAATATGACCCCCCCTCCTCCCAAAAGGCTTTAAACCCACTGTACTAATCCAAATATGTTTTAGAAAAAACTATAGCCATAACACTAAACGTGCTCTGTAGGACTCTCTCCAGTGGCCAGAGTTATCCCCCAGTTTTGCTTCCCAAGGCTATGCTGGACCCTTAAGAGTTGGTTAGGAATTGTTCATTCTCCTCTTCTGATTTGGAATGTTTCAGGTCCCTAAATCATTTCTGAGATTTGATACCAAGAAAGTATTAGCAGAAAACAAAAAGCTAGAAGAAGATCGTACATAAAAGCGCAGAGAAGAACGTTACAGACATAGGATGCCTTTCTTCCAAAACACTGACATGCTTAGAAGAGACAGACTCTGCTTTAGGCTTCTACTTACACCACATTTTGACAAAATTGGCAGTCTTTTTTTTTCAATTTGGAATTTTCTTAAGATTAAAATGAAAAGCTCCTGATCTTGTCATCTGTGGTAAAGCCAGGCCAATTTTTTTTTTCCAATTAGGAAAAAAATGTCCTAGTTCATATTTTGAGATTGTGTACAGAATCACAAAGAAATGGAAAGAAAAATATTTATTCCAGTTTACCTTTTGAGGAGGATGTGTGTTTGTTTAAAAATTAGGGCCTAAATTGAAAGCAAACTGATACCTTCTTGACCGGAATGGGACATGGCTACCCAGTGGCCAATTGAAGGGCCGAATCCAAGGGTGGGTGCGGAAAAGACCGTTGGCTCCCAGCCCCATCTGCTGTTTTTAAGAAACCATTGTTTAATTAATTCCTTCTGCTAAGGTCTGATCCACACCAACCCTCTCCTGCAAAGCTCTGAGTCCTTGTCGGGCACGCAAGCTGGCTTCTTCCAGTCGGGCCATTTTGGGAATTCAAATTACAAGACCTCCTGCAGCCAGAGGCCTTGGCGCTTGCTTCACAATGACACTCTAATACAAGCAAGCATTATGACTAGGATTGGGGGATTTAAAGAGCTGATGGAAAAAGCCTGACATGGTCATTAGAGTTTTTGTGACTTTTTTTTTTTTTTCCCAAGAAGCTCCAGTTTATTGAAATGCTTCCTTTTCTTTCTTATGACTGTTAAGAATCATCTCTTTATTTCATTTACTCAGCACCCATGTACTGAGTGTCTACTATGTTTCAAGTATTATGCTTATTCAGCTGCTCAGAGAACATCTCCCCCATCTCATTATTAAATTAAATGAAATTTAAAAGCCCAAATTATCTAAAACCATGAAATACAGCATGAAGGAAAGAAAACATCTGGATGTATTCTGTTAGATCTCATTATTACTCCAAATATGAAAACCAGAACATTTTAACTCCAAACCAGGTGGCACCAAAACCAAATGATCTGGTGATTTTTATTTTGGCTGGTGCCAGACCCCAAATCCAAAGCTGTTTAATAGAGAACAGGACTAGGCTAGACCCACAAAGAGAGGGTGGGGTGCCCAGGGAAAGGCCAACTCAGAAAGACTGAGAGGCTCAAAGTCAGGCTGAGACAGTCCTGAGGGGGACACCATCCTGGAGACAATCGAGACTGTGATCCGGTGAGGATTGTTTAAAAAAAAAAAACACAATCTTAGTCAAGACACTCTGGTAATATGGAAGAAAAATGGTCATAAAGTAGCTGAAGCAAAAAAGAGAATTTACTGGAAGGACACAGAGTATCTCATGGAACCCCAGGGCCTGAAATGCATCTGAGTCTCACAGAAGACTTGAACCAGGAAATGGAAAGTCAAGAATCAAGTTATTCTCTATATCTTTCTAGAAGTGCCACACGGCCACTCATTTCTGCTTCTCTCTCTTCGTTTGCTCCTAAAATTCTGCACCCAGGTCCAGTGTGTATGTGTTTGGGGGAGGGATCTCCCACAACAAGCAATTCTGTTTCCCAGCTACGTATCCTACCATTCAACTCAGTTCTCACACCATCTACCATCTGAGAGCATCAGACTCCGCAGGTTGAAGGCTCCTTTAAGACCATCCTCCACTTCAGAGGCCAAAACAAACCCAGGTGTTGTCACCTGTCCTTCTGACTGACCGGCTACAGATTACAGGTTCTACGACTCCCTCTCTGGGTTTCAGCAATTTGCTAGAGCAGCTCACTGAACTCGGGAAACCCATGTTCTCACCAAATTACTGGTTTATCACAAAGGATATTTAAGGACACAAATCAACAGCCATATGAAGAGATACACAGTAGAGGTCCTGAACAAAGGAGCCTCTGCCCCCATGGAACTGGGGTCCTGTCATAGCGGTACATGGAAGCATTCTGGTTCCCTAAACTGGGAGCTCTCTGAACCCAATCCTTTTGGGGTTTTATGGAAGTTTCATTACTTGAGCACGAGTGGTGGACTGACCAGATGTCATGAGTGAGACTGCAAGTTCCAACCCTCTAATCACCTAGCTGGGTCCCTTGACAACAGGCTTCCAAACTCGATTCATTAACATAACAAGAGACAGACAACTTTTTTACAGAGAGGAAAAGGAAATTGGTGGTGTTTTTTGTTTTTTTAAATGGGGAAAGCTTGATCATGTTTCTTTCTTTCTTTTTTCTTTTTAATTGGAGGATAATTGCTTTATAATGTAGTGCTGGTTTCTGCCATACAAAAACGGGAATCAGTCATAACTATGTATATATCCCGTCCCTCTTGCGCCTCCCTCCTAGCCCCTCTAGGTCATCACAGAGCACCAGCCTGGGCTCCCTGTGTGATACAGCAGCCTCCCAGTGGCTATCTGTTTTACACATGGTAGTGTATATATGTCAATGCTAGCCTCTCAATTTGTCCCACCCTCTCATCCCCCGCTTTGTCCACAAGTCCATTCAACAAGAGACAACTTTACCACTTTGATGACTTAGAAAATATCAAGGGTTTTAGGAGCTCTGTGCCAAGAAGGGAAGTCCAAATAGGTATTTACTATAAATCACATTTTTCCCTTTGCCCTCTTCCCTCCCCCTTCCTCTCTGTCTCTCCCTCCCTCCTTTTCCCCTTTCTCTCTCTCTCTCTTTCCCTCTCTCTCCCTCTCTGCTCCATCCAGATCAGATGTTTTCTATTTATGTGTGAGGATGGTAGAGAATGCCCACCCTAGTCCTGGCTCACCAACTAATCAGAGAGCCAGAGCCTGTGGTTCCAGTTCCTAATCCTTGAAGAATATTAATGTTAACATTAATCAGCCCCAGCTAGAAGGGTGTCATCTGTAATAAATAAAAACATGGAAGCCGAGTCAGCTCTTTCTAGAAGATAATGAGTAATTAAAAGAGGGCATGTTAGCCATGTAGACATGCCATGAGGAATTGAGAACACCATTTTCTACTCTACTCACTAAGGCCTTTCTAGTTCCCTTCTACATTCTCTCACCTTGCCCCACCTCCACCATCATTTAATTCAATATGAACAGGACCCTAGATGGATATCAGAACCATTGATAGTGGGCCCCCTAGGAAATCAACCAGTTTTTTCTAGATAAGGCCATTGCACAGTGGTTTCCCCTGGCTGCTCGGTGCCAGGGCCAGGACTTGTGAGGGATACATGCTGAATATCTGGAAGCCCGGAAGGACTGGGTGTGATGCAGTGCCCTCTGGCTCAGGAATATGCAAGAACCAGTGGGGAAAAAATAGCTCACAAGAGGCTGTTCCAAGATTGATATCTTTTTTTTTTCAACAGAAGAGCAAGTTTCCCCAGAAGGCATATTTCATATACACAAATACAAATGTCTGTTGGGTTTTTGAGCATCTTAGCAACTGATTGACTGAGCTGTTGGTATGGCTGAGCAGGGACACCTTTTGGATATTCATGATGCCCTCACTGGCAACCAAGTTGGAAGTCTCAGATATTTAGACAGGATGCTAATTCATAGATCTTTCCTTGGGGCTCAAAGAAGGTGAAGGCTGGACAGCTGGGCACACACAAGAAGCACGGTTCTCTGTCCTTTGTCTCATAAGCTCCTGACAGAGCAGGGCTAGCCCTCTCAAGCCATTAAGTGCCCTTCCTCCACCCAAACTGGGAAGTGCCAGTCCTGAAAAAAATCACAGCCTCAGGGGACCTGAGATCCAGTGTCCATTCACCCATTGCCAAACCATGTGTCCTCAGGAAAGAGTCCATCTCACTGTCTCATTATCCCCATCTGTAAAATGGGATAACAATACACATCCTCTCTCTAACAGACCAGGCTAATGTAAGGAGGAAAGGAAAGGAAAGCGCTTACTAAAGTCCAAGGCTCACTTCTCAAACTTTTTTTTTTCTATCGGCTCTTCCTCATTTAGTCATTGATGGGCCCACGCATATCCTAGTTCGAGATGTCTCCGACACCGTGGCCTTCGTGGAGTGGACCCCACCTCGAGCCAAAGTCGATTTCATTCTCTTGAAGTATGGCCTGGTGGGCGGGGAAGGTGGGAAGACCACCTTCCGGCTGCAGCCTCCCCTGAGCCAGTACTCGGTACAGGCCCTGCGGCCGGGATCCCGATACGAGGTGTGGGTCAGCGCGGTCCGCGGAACCAACGAGAGCGAGGCCACCGCCACCCAGTTCACAACAGGTGAGGCTGCGAGCGGGGGCGAGCCTGGGGAGGGGAGAGGGCGCGGCGCCAGCGGGTATCGTCGGGGCAGGGGGCATCCAGGGAGAGAGATGGTGTGTGCGCCTGCATCCACAAATATCCCGTGCACTGCCAGAGGGAAGCGAGAGGTTTCCGGGCCTCCCGGTGCGGTTGCATCACAGAATGGAGGAGCGCCGGCCACCTGTGGAGGGGAGAGCTGGGTACCTGTCTTGCTTCTGCTGCCAGCCAGGTCTGTGACCTGACATAACTCTTCCCCTCCGGTCTCACATCTTTCCTTTATAAAATGAAACGTTTGTCCTGAAGTCATTGACACATCCCCATTGCTAACCCAAAGGGCAATTTTGTGAGAGTTCAGTGACCCTTCCTGGCGACACTTCATTGCTATTTGCTGGAAACAGTGGTAATGATTCCATAGATCCACAGTGACTTTACCAGCACCATGGCGCACCTTGGAGTTGGGCAAAGCCCATCCGTGTCGAAGCAGGCCTTCTGCCTGAGAATGTTTTACTCATCCTTGTGAGCACTTGCAAGAGGGCTAACATAGACCTGGCTCCCACGGAGGGCAGGCTGAATGAAGCCCATGTCAATGCCTCCTCCCCAGCTGGGATGACCGGCCACCCACTTCCCAAGGCAGTCAGGACTTTTAAAGAGCCTTGGGAAAAGCCAGACCTCATGACCTGCTCCCTGGTTCTCTTGGAGCCCATCCGGCCGGCCAACTAGTGGACAAGTAGGTCAGTCACAAGCAGATGCAGGCTCGCCAGTGCTCTTCCTGGGTCAGCGGGTGCTGAGATCCAAGAGTGAGTCTCTATCTAATCCAGACTCCGTGTCTCTGCCTATCTGCCCTCTGGAGGTCACAGGTCAAGGAATGTCTCTGCCAGCTCCCAAGGTGGCACAGCAGTCAAAGGGAACTGCAGGCATCTGTAAGATCTAAGAACCAGCATCTTCCATCAGAATGAAGTAGGAGAATCACTAATCAAAGCATCCCACATTAAGTGGTGGCCTACGAGCCTGTTACAGGATGGGGCAAGTCAGCCAAGGGCTTCAGGGAGGCTCCATTACCCTCTGCTTGTGTTTAAAATCAGCTGATAAATATAGCAAAGAGTAAGACAGATGGAGGCCAAAATATCCCCTAGATTAGAACAGGTAGCTTAGTGTTAGAATCGAATGGGCTTGCCAACTGATGGCCCCTGTGAGTCTGGGCAAGACTCCCATGTCATAGAAGCTGGGGGCTACTGAGGTTAGGGCTTATAGCACAGAGGAACAAGCAGAGGCTGATCCCCATGGTCAGAGGGCTCCCTTGAGAGGGGAACCAGAATGGTTGTGCCCAGTCTCACTACAAAAATTACCATTGAGGTGAGTCCATCTTCCCCATGGAAGAAAAAGGCTGAGAATCTCATAACAGCTTTCCCTCCACCCCAAAGGAAACATTGGGTTAGGGAGAAGATTTCCCTATTGAAGAGACCAAGTGTGAACACTGAGGAAATGGAGAAGACAGTTGATTCTGAAAGAGACCCTCTCAGGCTTTCTCTCCTGTCCCTGTGCTAGACTCTAGCCCAGCCTGGGGTCCCTGGTCTGATTTTCTACTAAACACATGTTGGGTTCCCCTGTGACTGTGTATCTTTAGAACAAAGGAACTACATTCTGCCCATTTCTCTTGCCTTCTTTTCCCTCACTCAGCCAAAGCTGCTCGGAGCCTCACACAAGGTCCCTTCCTGGTGAATTTAAGGTCAGTCCGGCCCACCCCCAACCTTAGCACCCACAGCAGGACCTTCTCAGGTGGTGGGACCTCCTGAGAGCCACAAGTCCTGCATTCTTTTTCAATTTCAAGATAGTTTTTGTGTGAAAAGTGGTTTCTTTGTGGCTGTGCTCAGATAAGCAGTTTGAAGAGGCTGAAAAGGAGACGAGAGCTTTCAGGTGGAAGCACGAAAAGGGAATTCTTGATGTTTAGGTTGACGAGATGGAAGCAGGACTGGCTGGTGGCCCAGGAAAATTTCAATCAAGACAATTGCATTCTGCCTCCTAGAAGCCCCCACTCCCCACCATGAGTTTCCGTTCTTGGCGTGATTCTCTGTTTCTGGTTGCTTCGTGCATGGGCAGCTGTTAGGTGCCTGCTTCCTGCACGCAGCAGCAGCCTGTACCTGCAACCTGCCCTGCTCTGCTCGAGGGGGTGGGGGGTGAGGGGTGAGGGGGCCATGGGGGCGGGGAGCTGTGGACAGACTTGCTCACCAGCTCTCAAGGCCCGGAGTTGACAGGTGCTGTGCTGAATGATGAGAAGGTGCCTGGACCCTCACAGCAGGGCCTTCAGTCATTTTAGAACTCCGCTTAAATTCAAATTAGCCAAAGTGCTTTTCCAGGTGATGGCTTCGACACTACGAGCGCACTAATTGCACAGGCAATTAAAACAGAGATTTGCTTCCCGAGTGGTGAGCAGGGTATCTGCCTGAGTCTTATTGCCGCTCAGAAAAAGGAGGGCATTGATGGAAGCCCACCAAAGCCAGTGGTTAGAGAGAAAGGGTCCAGGAAGATCCGGAGGCCAGTCTCACAAACTTCGCCACTCTCCGTACGTAGCTCTGGTTGCAGTTGCCCTCATAGGGGAATTCCTAGGACTCTCCTGGTGAATTTTTTTTTTTTTTTATGTGAACCATTTTAAAATTTTTATTGAATTCCCAGAAGGCTCAGCAGATAAAGGATCTGCCTGCAACACAAGAGACACAGATTTGATCCCTGGGTCAGGAAGATCCTCTGGAGAAGGAAATGGCAACCCACTCCAGTATTGTTGCCTGGGAAAACCCCATGGACAGAGGAGGCTGGCGGGCTACAGCCCAAAGGGTCTCAAAGAGTCAGACACGACTAAGTGAGAAGGCGCATTGCAATATTGCTTCTGTTTTATGTTTTGGTGTTTTGGCCACAAGACATGTACTTAGCTTCCAGATCAGGGATCGACCCCTGTATTGGAAGGGGAACTCTTAACCCTTGGACCACCAGGGAAGCTCCTCTTCTGGTATATTCTCCCTCACAGCCCTCAGAAGGGAGCCACCACCTTGATCTCAGACTTCCAGTTTGTGAGACAATGTTTCTGTTGTGTAAGCCCAACCAGTCTGTGGCCCTTGGCTGCAGCAGTCCTGGAAACTCATTTAAAGGCCCCACAACAGTTGGAGCTCCCACCTGCTGGGCAGGGAGTATGCTCTGGGATTCCCCAGGAAATGCCTCCGCAAGTTCAACCCTGATGGTGCTTGTCAGCCAGCCAGGACCAGCTGCCCTCAGTCAAAGCTGTTGTTCTTCCTGCACCCCCTCACTCTGAGCATCCTCACAGTCCCCAGCCAGAATATTTAACAAGACTTTCTCGAGGGTTTTGAAGGAGCAGACAAGACAGGGAATGGACAGTATTTGTTTCTCCTGTGTTTAAAGAACACCTAGAGGTGCCAAGCACTGTCCTAGGTAGTAAGGCTGCAGAATAAACAAGATAGACAAGATACCAGTTCATGTGAGTTGTATTCCAGTGAGGGGAACTGGACAAGGAAAAAAGAAAGGAACATATGACTATATGGGACCGTCTCAATTACGAGGACCATGCTAAAAAATGAAATTAATGATACAGAGGGAGTAGTCAGAAAGGTCTCTCTGAGGGGCTGAGGTTTGAATCAAGACCTAAGTGACCTCATGGGGGCTTCCCAGGTGGCTCGGTGGTAAAGAATCTGCCTGACAGACTCGGCTTCAATCCCCTGGAGGAAGAAATGGCAACCCACTCCGGTATTCTTGCCTGGGAAATCCCATAGACAGAGGAGCCTGGTGGGTTATAGTCCATGGGGTTGCCAAAGAGTCAGACCTGACTTAGTGACTAAACACCAACGGCAAAGTGACCTCAGCCATGTGAGGGTCTGGGAAGAGCATTCTCTGCAAAAGAAGCAGTCAGTGCAGAGCCCAGAGGTGAGAATAAGCTTGAGTGAGTCAGGAGTAGGAAAAAGGCAGTGCAGCTGGAGCACAATGAATAAGGGAAGAATGCTCCCAGGTGCCACCGGAGAAGCAGGCAGGGCCAGACCATGCCGAGCCCTGTGGGCCACCTTGAAGTTCAGTTCAGTCACTCAGTCGTGTCCAGCTTTTTGCGACCCCGTGGACTACAGCATGCCAGGCTTCCCTGTACATCACCAACTAATGATGGGCTACCATTAGGAGCTTGAAATAGGAAGCAATGGAAAATTTTCAGGCGAAGTGCTTGATCTAATTTATGTTTCAAGTTGAGAGTCCACAGTCCCAGCCCCTCCCCAGGGCCTCCACTGGGCATCTGATTTTGCCTTGCTCCTGGCTTGCTGGTGTGTTGTAGAGACTAGCCCAGCTCCCACTTGCCAGGGGGCCCTTCAGCTGGCCCTCCTGGAGGTCAGGCTCCAAGACCTAGAGGGAGCAAATCATTTCACTCCAGCCTAGTCCTAAGACACCTGCCTTACCCAGTTCTCATTCCCAGGATTGATCTCTTTGGGGATCACTGACATTGGAAATGTCCGGTCCCTTCAGAAGAAACACTGCTGCCTGTCCACAGGGCATAGACCCTAAGGCCCCAAAATGCAGAAAAGAAAACCATAGTTTACCATTTCCAAAAAAACTACAGTCTACCATTTCCAACGTCTTTAGTTGTGAAGAGCAGTAGGTAAATAGGAGACTCAACCTGGACCGTAAGTGATTTTTTTTTTTTTTTTTTTTGCTCCAGTTCCATTCAGAACACACCCCCAAGCCCCACCCAGTCGTTTGCCAGCCTCTCTTCCCCCACACCCCTCCCCATTGCCAGAAAGATTGAGGGATGTGAGATTTAGAGACCTGTAGTCCAGAGCATTCCTCCCACATGCCCCTCTACTCAAGCTTCTCTCACCATACAATTGCTGGAGAAATTACACACACAGCTCGTGCAGAATGCACGGTTTCCCGCATGCCAAACCCACACTGAGTAAGGAAACATTTCTCAGAAAAATAAGCTGCAGAGGCATAAATCTGCTAAGAGATTCACCCAATTTACATCCCTAAACAGAACACTTCTCACTCTGCAGCAGCTGCGCTCAGACTGATTCACAACATCCCATCTTCCGAAAGAACAATCGGTGGAGACTTGCCTGGCATTTACAAAGTAAAACAGTCCACTTGAGGTTTTCCCAGAACAAATGGCTGGTCCACTCCAAAGTTAAATTCAAGTCTCAAAGTCAAGACCTATTTAGAACTTTTTAAGTGGCAGTTTGTCAAGACAGCACCTTTTTACCCTGTAAGTTGTTTTATGTTGTTTCTGCCCAAATAAGCCTGCCAGAATGACCAGTCCTGGGAGAGAGAACCAGCCCCCCACAGTTGAGGGAGAGACCCCAATGCCAGAGGTCTTTTCATTACTGTGGGGTTCTTGGAACTCCAAGGAGCAGGCATGGGGGTGCCAGGTTGTTAGAACTCAGGGAGAATTGTGGAAGCACCAGTAAGTCAACCCAGGGTTTAGACACCTAATTTTGTACCAGTCCCCAAACTGTACACTTCCACATGCATTGTCTCATCTTTACAACTAGAAAAGCAGTATTCTTAGCCCATCTTACAGATGTAACCATCAAGGACCAGCCAGATGAAGGCTTGCCTATGGCCCCATTACATTTAGAATTAGAAGTGGAGGTCAAACTGAGACCTGACTCCAGAGCTGACTGATTTCCACTATATCACATCCCCTCTCTCTGTACAAACCTTTCAGCATGTCTATGCAAGTAAATCCAAGGGAAGACATCTTATACTTCAAAATCTTGCAACCAATCCTCTGTTTTGCTGCTTGGTGATCAAATTTGAAATTACACTCTTTCATCTCAATTGAGTGCCATCTCTGATATCCTCCTTCCGGGAATTCCCTTAGTCTCAGGCTTAAGATACTAACTAGTTCATTTTTCAATTTCTAGAACACCACTAGAACTTCTGAATGGGAATGGGGAATGTGTAAAGTGTATTGATGTCTAACTACCAAATAAAACTCTCCAGCCTGCCCATGGAATCTGTCATGGCCAACCTGGCAGACCAAAAGCTAAGGGGCAACCCCTGGGGTTCACTCAAACAAAAGGCAGAGGGTGAGATGTGGGCTCTCACCGCAGAGCCTATTCAAGTTCAAGATGCATGGCAAATGCACATTATCCTGTGTGATGTTGGTGATGTCTTTTTTTTTTAAGAGATTGATGCCCCCAAGAACCTGCGGGTTGGTTCCCGCACAGCAACCAGCCTTGAGCTCGAGTGGGACAACAGTGAAGCAGAGGTTCAGGAGTACAAGGTTGAGTACAGCACCTTGGCGGGTGAGCAGTACCATGAGCTGCTGGTCCCCAAAAGCATCGGACCAACCAGCAGAGCCACACTCACCGGTGAGTAAGCCCTGGCTCCTGGGGGCACGGCAGTTCCTGAGCTCCTCCCAGCCCTCTTCCCAGCCCTGCATGCCCACATCCAACCGTTGCCAAATCCCTCTGATATAATCCACCAAGTACCTATGGCATGTATCTACTGTTCTCCATCGCACTGCCATCCCCTGGTGTAAGCTACTATCACTTCTTGTCTCCACCACTGCAATAACCCCTCATTCTCTCCTGGCCCCTCCACTGTCCTCTTCACTCCATCGGTGATCTTTTCAAAGTACATTTCTAACTATTGTGCATCCATTTCAAGGACTTCAATTGCTTTTGTGATAAACTCCAAACCCTCCCATGGCTTTGGTTTCCCTACCATCTTCTCCAGTCTTTTCCATCTCCCATATCTCCTGGTGCTCCCAGTGTTCGAGGCCCACAGGCCTACTTTTTTTAGTTCCTCAAACACCCTCCTGCCCCAGGGCTTGGCACATGCCATTCCCTCTGCTTATCAGGCTCTCTCCTCCCACATCTCGCTTCACCTCATTATGGCAGCTTCCCTTCCAGCTCTCAGTTCACCTGTCACTTCTCTGGAACCCTGACTGGTTCCTAGGTGAGGTCAGGTCATCCTGCCTGGCAATGTTATCTTGCTGATGACCCCTCACCTCACAGCACTTCTCAAGTTATCCTTGTGCGCTTGTGGGTATGATTATTGGGTTGTTGATCTCCAGCTTAGACTGAAGCTCTGTGAAAGGGGGCTCATGTCTGGTTTTGATCACCATGATTCCCCAGCATCTAGCACAACATCTAGCACTTCCTAGGTCCTGGATAAGTGGTGAATGAATGGATAAATGCATGCATGAATGAATGAGAGCAACTGCACACAAGCTACAAGAAGCCAGTGATAAGCTGATAAATTAAGAGCCTGGTCATGCCTTCTGCACCCTGTAAAGCGTGTGAGTGAGGAGTTGTTGAAAGGTCTTAAATAGATGATGCAGTGCAGATCTGTACAGCTACAGTGGAGATCAGACAGGAGGCGGGCAAGGTCAGAGGCAGACAGTGGTCAGGAGGCTGTTTGGAGTCAGGGAGAGATAATGGTGGAGTGAACTAACATGATGCTCCAGGTCACCATGGTGCTTGGCTGGGGAGCATTCTGTGTCCCCATGTGGATGTGGAGCCCAGCTAGTGCTCTTCCTGGGCCTTAGACACACCCATCCAGGAAAACCTACCTCTAGGCTTTGCTGAAAGGTAGATGGCTGGAAATGGGGGTACAGTTTTTAGATGGAGACTGTACAAAACAGCTATGGACCAGAGGCCGGTGGTGTGCTGACAGAGACTTTGTTTATCCTGTGTCTTGGCTTCTCGCAAAAGCATTTGTCATCTCGATAGACCAGGGATCCACAGCAAAGACTGCGTAGAGTAAACAAGGGCAGGATAATCAAAGCTGTTTTCCTCCTGAACTGAAATCCCAGACTGCCTTGCCAAATGAGGCTAGTTAAAGTAAATATAATAAATGCTTTTTCCAGACAGACGTACTCCTGAAAACACAGAAAAGAGATGGAAAGATATGCTGACCAAGCAGGTTAATGGGGGTGAATTAAACATAGCAGGAACAGACCAGCTGGCATAGGGCCTTTCCAGAGAGCTGGAGACATTCACAAAAATTAAGCTAAACAAAAAAACCTGCAATGATACAAGAGGGAACTGGTTCTAGGCACAGCGTATCCCTGCCCAGAGCCGCAGGCTGCTTTGGCAATTACCAGCTTTACAAAGATGATGGCTTGATGTTCGGATGGAGGATACGCTATAAAATCATGGGATATAGAGAAGAATTCACTCACATCCTAGTTATTATTTCCCATTAGTGGAAAAAAAGAAGATTCTACATTCATTGGTCATCTGTTATCCCAGGGAGCTTCACATAGTTTTAGCTTATTTCATCTTCACAACAACAAGACTCACGAGGGACATGAGAACGAAAATATTGCCTGCCATATCAGTCAACTAAGGTGCCATCAGCCATCGCATTACAGCCACCCCAGTCATCATCCCCATTTTACAGATAAGGAAACTGAGGCTCAGAGAGTTTGGAAACTTGCCCGTGTCCCCAAAACTACCAAGGGAGCCATGAAAGGCAGTTGTGAAGCCTAGTCAAAAGCTCCCATCCATTTTCACAGCTGCTCTTACTAAAGAAGCAACAGCAAAGGAAGGGTCAAATTTTAAATGTTGCAGACTTCCAAGGAATGGGAAGATTATTATCGAGGAGTGAACTCAGAGATATTGGTTTTTTTATTTGAGTTGGGCTTATGAAATAAAACTATAAATATATATTACATATAATTATCCCAGGGAGCTCACTGCTGGGAAGATTTATAAAGGCAAATAGCCTTATGTGATTTAAAAAGGGATTATAGGCATGTAAGGAAATCAAGTATGTCTGTACTTGCTGAGATGCCGATTACAAGGATCACTGGCGCTCTTACTATGGTGTCTAGGGAAAGAGAAGGAAGGACCCTGCTGGAGGCAAGGCAAAAAGAGGGAGAAGTTTGATCCCAGCTCTTAATAGTTGTGTTTTCTCCCTCACTGTCCTACCTGGATGCTAAAAAGGAGAGTTTTTCAGCTCCCAAGACTTGTTTTGGGATTTTTTTGTTGTTGTTCTTGTTCAATTTGTTTGTTTTGGGTTCCCAGCAAGTTATTTGCTTGTATATATAAAACAGGACTCTGGGCACGGTGGGAAGGACAATTCCAGGCTCATCTGAAGCAATTCCTTCCTGGCCAGAAAGCGCAGGAAGGACTAGAAACTTCAGCTCTGCCTATCCCCACCCTCCCTATCCCTTAGTCAAAAACAACTGCAACCATAACAGAAGGTACCATCTCTCCTGCCCCATTTTATTTGAATGCTCAGTCCCATGGGACACGTTAAGAGCCAAGACTCTAAACTCTGTGTGTGTGTGTTAGTTGCACAGTCATATCCAACTCTTCGCAACCCATGGACTGTAGCCCACCAGGCTCCTCTGTCCATGGGATTCTCCAGCCAAGAATATTGGAGTGGGTAGCCATTCCCTTCTCCAGTGGATCTTCCCAACCCAGGGATTGAACCCAGGTCTCCTACATTACAGGCAAATTCTTTCCCATCTAAGCCACCAGGGAAGTCCTAAGACTCTACATCTAGGCTCAACTACATCCTGTGTGGTTTGGAGCCATTGATATGACCTTTCTAAGCTTCTGTTTCATCATATGTAAAAGGGGAATGTTGCCACCTGCCTCATAGCATTTGATGGGGCTTTAGTGAGATCATGAACTTAATGAATTTAAGGCCATTCTTCTAACATAGCAAAGTACTCAATACTCAGATGATGACAATGATGATGATGAATAAGGACACAGAGGAGGAGGTCTATGAGCTAAGAGATGGTTTGAATTGACACCCTGTATAAGTACGGCACAGAGCAGATTCCCAGCTTCTCAAAGTGGGGTGTGTGGGGGGACCTGTGGCAATGGGCAGAATCCTCTCCACCTAGATCTATAGAATCAGAGTCTGCATTTTAAAAGCTCCTTGGGGATCTGTGTGCACATTAATGGGCAAGAAGCACCAAGTTTGAGCATGGCTTCTTCTTTTTTTTTTTAGATTACCAAATTTTCATCACTGCCTTTTAATGTTTTATTAATTTTTATTGGAGTATAGTTGCTTTACAGTGTTGTGTTACTTTCTACTGTATAGCAAAGTGAACCAGCTTTATGTAAAGGAATGGATAAAGAATATGTGGTGCATATAACAATGGACTATTACTCAGCCATAAAAAGGAATACCTAGAGCATGGCTTTTGAAATCGCCCACTTAGGCTTGAGACCAACTTCATTGATGTGTGTCTTTGGCAAATTGCTTCAATTTCTGTGTTTCTGCTTCCTGGCCCAAAGGACATCAGGTCTACCTCACAGGTTGTTTTGAGGATTCAATGAAATCATATTTATTTATGTATCTGAGCACTGGCACATAACAAACATTCAGTAGTCATTTAACCTTTTATAGTTTTTAATCCCTACAAAGCTCAGCCTGGGTCCCTTGCAACCTGGCCTCTGCCAGGCACAAGTTCACACGCCCTTTATTCTCAGAGTTAGGTGACTCCAAGTCCCTCAAGTTCTATGGCACCTGTACTGGATATTCTTTGCAGAAGCCCTGGTCTCTGCAGCCACCTCGTACCCCTTTACTGTGGAACACAGGCCCTTCCTGACCCCAGGGCTCAAAGTCACACAGAGACCTCACAGCACCTCCCCACCCCACCCCACCTCCCCCATCATATAACCACCTCCCCCCACCCCCACTTTGCAATGCAGAGGCCAGGCTGGGGCACAGAATACCAAACCTTTCTTCTCCATTGGTCTCTCCAGGCGATGCCCAGGAGTATGGATTTGTTTCTCAGCGACAGACTCCATGACTACAATGATTTTTCTCTCTGCTCTGGTAGCTTCTATATCTTTAATGATAAGTCTTTTTTTGTAGGCTCAGCCTCTCAGCCTGGGGGCTTCCCAGGTGGCACTAGTGATAAAGAACCCGCCTGCCAGTGCAGGAGACATAAGAAATGGGGGTTCGATCCCTGGGTTGGGAAGACCCCCTGGAGGAGGGCATGGCAACCCACTCTAGTATTCTTGCCTAGAGAATCCCATGGACAGAGGAGCCTGGCAGGCTACAGTCCAAGGGGTCGCAAAGAGTCAAACACACCTGAGGCTACTTAGCACTCACGCACTCAGCCTGGACCACGTCTGCTTGGCCTGTGTTCCATACCTGGAGTCCCAAAGGGGTCCCTGAGTGTTATATAGGCTCACCACTCACTGACTTCCCTCTAGGTTAGATCTGGCAGCAGGTACCAGGGACTGGCACCACCACTGTTTTCTGAAAAGCAGTGACAAACCATAAACCATACAGAAAACTCCTAGTGGAGGGAGAGTGGGAGGAAGTGAGGAAGTGGGGGTGGGGAAGGAAGGAGATCCTCATTGTTTGAATGGACTTTGTTTAAAAAAACAAAACAACAACAATAAAACCCTGCCTGAGATCGATGCAGATTATATGCAGATTATAAACACTGCTCTGGCCTGTGTCTGAGGGGACTCTATACCCTGCGCTCTGAAGAGCCTGTGGCTGCAGTGTTCTGTGGACAGGGGAAGGGGGTGTCTTCAGCCATGAAGAGTCTTGCCTGGTCGCCCTCAGGAACAGGAGCCCACATTTGAGGACCCCTGTGGTCAGGAGAAGGGCAAAAGGAGCTGGCCCGTAGGGCCAAGTGAGCCCTAGGCTGTAACCCAGCTCTGGGGACCTGGCTGTCACCTCGTCTCCATGGGGCAGCCCCTGAACACCTCTTGATGGCACCTCCTCACCAGCTGCCTCTGCATGGCAACCACCTGGATCTCCAGTCCACAAGCTGCTAATCAGAAAAATCATCCACAGGGTTAGGAAATCCAGGGGCTTAGAGATTCCTACAGACCTCATGGTGTAACACCAGACCGCAAGAAAACAAAGACCTGCAGCCAGCCACACACGACATCCTCACACACTCACACACATACAAACACACCAGTACAGGGCTGATGTCTACAAGCATGCCCCAGTCAGCCCTACGAGTTGCCGCCCTCCAGGCTTCTGGTGGCTGGGGAAAGAAAAGCGAGGCCTCGACCAGAGCCCGCTTTGTTTCCTTGGGGCCCCAATGGAGGTCTCGTGGTGAGAAGAAGGGCTCCTAGAGGTGCTTGTCCACAGGAGGACTTTCCACGGAGAAACCCAAGACCCCCTTAAAGGAGTCCAGCTGGCAAATCAGTGCCAATGGAGGCACTTGATGTTCACTTCATCCTGTCTGCACTCCCTGACATGCCAGGGCACAGGCCCCAGACCCAGCGCCAGACCTTCAACACCCTGCAGGCTCTTCTGGGGAGGAGGAGCTGGGCAATGGGCCTGGGGCCGGGGCCAGATGGTGCTCAACCTACTTTGGGCGAAGTCACAGTGACCCCAAGTGGTCACTTTGGTAAGGCACCCTCTGAGCATGGCTCCAACTCCCAGGGGCTGCAGAGACCCAAACAGAAGAAAGGACAGAAAGAGCGGAGGCTTCCACGCAGTCCTCACAGCTGGCGCCTCCGGGCCTCTGCTCCCTATTTGCACTAAGGGGCTGATACGAGGGGACCAGGAGTCAAGCCAGGTGGGAATTTTTCTGTTTCTGCTTTGACTTCTTCAGCAGGGAATGCTTGTTTACAGCAAAGACCCACAGGTGGGATGTTCTTGTAGGACAGAGGGTGATGACCCATGTTCCTCATTAATCCCACTGGCAACAAAAAAGCTGTATATGAGAACAGTCCTTGGTGATGATTTTCTGTTTCAAACATAAGTTTGTAGGACCAGTCCCTTCCTTAAGTCAGCATGGAGTCTTCTCTTGATGCTTGAACATCATCCACACCCTCAAATCAGGGAGGTGTCCTCCAAAGCCTTTCTCATTCAGGGAACCCTGGAGAAGCATCTACCATTCCCCTCAACAAGATCAGAAGGGGGAAGCCTGAGAGGTTAGGCCCAGAACAGCAAAAAGTAGATTGTTGCCTACCTGGCATGATTTCAGGGGTTCCCAGAAGATCCTCTGTCTCCAAATATCCCCCCATCCGTGAAACCATCTATGAAATCCCCTGCTGGAGATTTCCCTGTGAGAAGCCCTATATTGGGTCCTTGGTTTTCATGAATTCTTTTACCAGATACACATTTGCCTGTGTTATTCCCTCAGCCTGCAATGCCCTTTCCCCAACCAAATATCACCTGATCATTCAAACTCAGCTCAGATATTCTCTCATAGAAGTCTTCCCAGCATCACTGTTGCCCCTCCCATGCTGCTTCTACGCATTATACCTTTTTTCACTATACTACATACTGAATTAAAATATTAAAAAAAAAAATCAAGTCGCTTGACCCAAAGACCTAAGAGTATAGTGAGGAGACTAACAAGAAAACTAACAATAACAACATAGCAGCATGGTTGTTAGGAAAACTAAGAGAGTAACTGCGAACTCCCTGGGGAGGGTCCCTGGTTTGCCCCTCCCTTTAAAGACAGATGTCTTTCTTTTCCTTTAAAGGTTTTGATTTTTAACATTTATTTACTTTTTACTGCACTGGGTCTTTGTTGCTGTGTGCAGGCTTTCTCTCGTTGCAGTGAGGGGGCTACTCTCGAGCTGCAGCACGCAGGCTTCCCACTGTGGTGGCTTCTCTTGGTGGGAGCACCTGCTCTAGGTGCATGGGCTTCAGTAGTTGTGGCACACGGGCTTAGTGGTGCTATTTCAGTAGTTGTGGTACCCGGGGCATGTTGGATCTTCCCAGGTCAGGGGTCAAACCCGCATCCCCTGTATTGGCAGGCGGATTCCTAACCACTGGACCACCAGGGAAGTCCAAAGGCAGCATCTTTTAATGCACTCAGTTCAGTTCAGTCCCTCAGTCATGTCAGACTCTTTGCAACCTCATGGACTGCAGCACACCAGGCTACCCTGTCCATCACCAACTCCCAGAGCTTACTCAGACTCATGTTTGTCCATAGAGTGGGTGATGCCATCCAACCATCTCATCCTTTGTCGTCCCCTTCTCATCCTGCCTTCAATCTTTCCCAGCATCCGGGTCTTTTCAAATGAGTCAGTTCTTCACATCAGGCGGCCAAAGTATTGCAGTTTCAACTTCAGCATCAGTCCTTCCAATGAATATTCAGGACTGATTTCCTTTAGGATGGACTGGTTGGATCTCCTCGCAGTGCAAAGGCTCTCAAGAGTCTTCTCCAACACCACAGTTCAGAAGCATCAATTCTTAGGCACTCAGCTTTCTTTATAGTCCAACTCTCACATCCATACATGACTGATGGAAAAACCATAGCTTTGACTAGACAGACCTTTGTTGGCAAAGTAATGTCTCTGCTTTTTAATATGCTGTCTAGGTTGATGATAGCTTTTCCTCCAAGAAGCAAGCATCTTTTAATTTCATGGTTGCAGTCACCATCTGCAGTGACTTTGGAGCCCAAAAAAATAGTCTCTCACTGTTTCCATTGTTTCCCCATCTATTTGCCATGAAGTGATGGGACCAGATGCCATGATCTTAGTTTTCTGAATGTTGAGCTTTAAGCCAACTTTTTCACTCTCCTCTTTCATCAAGAGGCTCTTTAGTTCTTCTTCACTTTCTGCCATAAGGGTGGTGTCATCTGCATATCTGAGGTTATTGATATTTCTCCTGGCAATCTTGATTCCAGCTTGTGCTTCATCCAGCCCAGCATTTCTCATGATGTACTCTGCATATAAATTAAATAAGCAGAGTGACAATATACAGCCTTGACGTACTCCTTTCCCGATTTGGAACCAGTCTGTTGTACCATGTCCAGTTCTAACTGTTGCTCCTTGACCTACATACAGATTTCTCAGGAGGCAGGTCAGGTGGTCGAGTATTCCCATCTCTTTAAGAATTTTCCATAGTTTGTTGTGACCCACACAGTCAAAGGCTTTGGCATAGTCACTAAAGCAGAAATAGATGTTTTTCTGGTATTCTCTTGCTTTTTTGATGATCTAACTGATGTTGTCAATTTGATCTCTGGTTCCTCTGCCTTTTCTAAATCCAATTTAAACATCTGGAAGTTCACAGTTCACGTACTGTTGAAGCCTGGCTTGGAGAATTTTGAGCATTACTTTGCTAGCGTGTGAGATAAGTGCAATTGTGCGGTAGTTTGAGCATTCTTTGGCATTGCCTTTCTTTAAGATTGGAATGAAAATTGACCTTTTCCTGTGGCCACTGCTGAGTTTTCCAAATTTGCTGGCATAATGAGTGCAGCACTTTCACAGCATCATCTTTTAGGATTTGAAATAGCTCAACTGGAATTCCATCACCTCCATTAGCTTTGTTTGTAGTGATGCTTCAGCGAACTAAATCCCCAACCCCAGTTTGGTAGGCTTGAACTTCACAGATATTCTGGAGATGAACCCAGGGATTTAGAGATGGAAAGGTTCCATATTTCTGAATGCCCATGTGAACCTAACCAAGCCTGCAGACCCCAGGAGTCTTATTCATGCTTTTGCTGGCAAGACACAGCAATCTCAGTTTCTTGGGCCTCCTTCTCCCACTACTTTCCTGCCAGCAGCAGGAAGCATGAAGAACAGGCCTCCTAGACAGAGGGAAGTGAGTCATCCTGCCTTTATCCACCCACCCACGGTCCTTGCAGTGCAGGTGAGAATCTGCTCATTGAGCTAGTTGGGCTCATTGAGCTCACAATTAGAGCTAGTTGCTCTCTGGCTCTAATTAATCTCTTCCTGTTCACCATGTCCCATCCTGCCCACTGGAGAATTCCATATCTCCACCCCTCAACCTTTCCTAATCTTGGCTAGCTTTCAAGATTCAATTCAAGTCCCTTCTCTAGAAAAGTCTTCTCTGGCTACTCCAGCCCAGCCCATGCTGATTTCATCCCCACTCTGAAATTGTTTTCTTAGTTAGCTTCCCATGGAGTGGTACCAAATCACCTTCAAATTCCAATTTGCTTACTCCATTTCCCTCTCCCAGCCTGTAAGACTCTTAGGGACCATGCAGTGATGTATCAGAAAGAACAATGAACCTGGATTCCAAACCCTGTTTCATTGCGTATTACCATTGTGACCTTGGTTTGAGAAATGGACTTCTCCAGTCCTCTGTTTACCCATAAGTAATGCCCTCCCAGCAGAGTGGAAAATAAGATATCATGTATGAATCTCTAAGAAACTAGTCAATCAATAATGGACCTCTTGGCTACCAGGCACTCAAAGTTCTCTTGATTTTTATCCCTCCTTTATTCCCTCTATTTCTTTCTTATTATTCTTGTAGATTACCCAGTGCCTGCAGCTCAGTACTTGGTATATTCTTGTTATTCAGTCACTAAGTCATATCCAACTCTTTGAGACCCCATGGACTGCAGTGCACCAGGCTTCTCTGTCCTTTACTATCTCCTGGAGTTTGCTTAAACTCATTGAGTTAAACTCTGTTGAGTCCATGATGCCATCCAACCATTTCATCCTCTGTCCTCCCCTTCTTCTCTCCTTCAACCTTTCCCAGCATCAGGGTCTTTTCCAATGAGTCAGCTCTTTGCATCAGGTGACCAAAGTATTGGAGCTTCAGGTTCGGCATCAGTCCTTCCAGTGATATATTCAAGGTATATATGGGTGCTCAATAAGTAATGAATATCCTTTTCAGTACAGATTTCTTTGTATCTCTTTAAGGACAAGGGTGATTCCATTCAGCTCACCCTTGTATCAAGTACACAACCCTGTGCCCAGCAGAAAGGAGACCATCAGTCATGTTTGCTGAGTGCATGAACGGTGTGCTTTGAGTGTTCAAAGAAGAATGGATATGCAGGGAAAGAGTTGAAGGAAGTGTCATCCCCTGAGTTGAACCAATGAAGTTCTATAAGAGATGGAGAGTGGTGGTTTCCCATGGGATGAATTTTCTGAGCTAGTGTTAAAAAGAGAGCAGAGCCATTCATATGCTACTACTTGCAGGAGTTGGACAGAAAGATAAAGGGAGCATTGATAGACAGCAATGGGGTCTTTAAAAAGTGAGAAATCCCTAGGAGTCTTCCAAGTGCTGATATATAAGTGTACCTGCTATGCCTTGGGTATGCATTTCCTTTTCCAGCAGAAAGTGTATTTTACCTGCTGGCAAAGAGCAACAATTCACTTGCAGCACAGGAAGAAAGCTGCTGAAAATCAAAGAAAAGCAGCAGGCAGGAACCTATAAGCGAGTCCCATTTCCCCATCCCCTAGACAGAAAGCTTGGAAAAAGAGCACTTTAAATTCTACTCTACACTTTTCTGGGAGAAGATGATTCCGTTGTAAATTATTGAACATTTCATTTAAGCTTCATAAATAAGAAACTCAGATGAAAACGGTACATGTTGGATCCGTTTGGCAACATATAATTTCTGTCTTCCTTCCTCAATCTGTCACCCTTCATCTACGTCGGAAAATTTCTACTTCATTATAGGCAATTGAAGGTCTCAATCAGTTGTCTGAGAGTAGTTTATGTCCCAAAGGTAATCTAATTTCTCCAGCCAAGTGTGTACCTGGGACTTGCGAACATACTGGTGGAGATAAATATGTGCTTTGAACAGATCTGGGGGGTGTTGCAATAGCCCAATTCAATCCAGTGACAGGTACCAGCCCAGACATGGGCCAGCTCCTTGCTGACACCTGGACTCCCTAAATCCCTGGTTTCATCAGACTCAGTGGGCTAAGCTTCAGCAAACTGACAACAGGTGTGCCGAGGACCAACCTGTATCTGTCTGGGGCACACCAAAAAATGACTCCAAATTCTGGAATAGTTCTCTGAGCCAGGTAATAATGCTATGGGCTACTCTTACGATGCACCAGGTACTGTGCTTTCTCTACATTGGCTCATTGAATCCCCAGGACCCTCTGAGATAGACGCTATTACTCTTACCATTCTACAGAGAATAAAGCTCAAAGATATGAAGGAATCAGAGTTACACACGTATGTTTGGTCGGCACAAAAGTATTGAGGTTTTGCACTGTTGGACTTTGCCATTCAATATTGGAATACATTCTTAAATAAATGTGGTTATGTTATACATCATTTTAATGCATATTTCTCACTTTAGGTTTTTTGCTAATGACATTACTTGCTGTGTATTTTATATGTATTTTAGACTATGGAAGTGATATTAGACAAAAATCAAATTTGAGTGATTTTCTTATTTGAGTTCAAAACGGGTTGTAAAGCAGCAGAGATAACTTCCAAATCAACAACCCATTTGGCTCAGGAACTGCTAATGAACGTACAGTGCAGTGGTGGTTCAAGAAGTTTTGCAAAAAAGATGAGAGCCTTGAAGATGAGGAGCATAGTGGCTGGCCATCAGAAGTTGACAACAATTGAGAGCAATCATCAAAGCTGACCCTCTTACAACTATGTGAGAAGTTGCTGGAGAACTCAACATCGACCATTTTACGGTCGTTCAACATTTGAAACAAATTGAAAAGGTGAAAAAGTTCAATAAGTGGATGCCTTGTGAGCTGACTAAAAGTTAAAAAAAAAAAAAGTCATTTGGAAGTGTCATCTTCTCTTATTCTGTGCAACAAGAAACCATTACTTGATCGGATTGTGATGTGTGATGAAAAGTGGATTTTATATGACAACTGACAATGACCAGCTCAGTGGTTGGACTAAGCAGTTCTAAAGCACTTCCCAGAGCAAAACTTGAAAGCACCAATGAAAGGTCATGGCCACTGTTTGGTAGTCTACTGACCGTCTGATCCACTACAGTGGGATTCAATTCTGAATCCCAGGGAAACCATTACATCTGAGAAGTATGCTCAGCAAATCAATGAGATGCACCAAAAACTACAATGCCTGCAGCTGGCACTGGTCAACAGAAAGTGCCCAGTTCTTCTCCACAACAATGCCCAACCGCAGGCCACACAACCAACGCTTCAAAAGTTGGACGAATTGGGCTACAAAGTTTTGCCTCATCCACCATATTCATGTCACTACTCGCCAACCATCTACCACTTCTTCAAGCATGTGGACAACTTTTTTCAGGGAAAACACTTCCACAACCACCAGGAGACAGAAAATGCTTTCCAAGAGTTTGTTAAATCCCGAAGCATGGATTTTTACACTATAGGAATAAGCAAGCTTATTTCTCATTGGCAAAACTGTGTTAATTGTAATGGTTCCTATTTTGATTAATCAAGATGTGTTTGAAATGAGTTACAGTGATTTAAAATTTACAGTCCAAAACCCCCACAATTACATTTGAACCAACCTAATAGAAAGTGGCAGAACCTAAATATTAATGTCCAGCAGACCTCAAAGTTCACCTCCACCAGTGTTGACACTTTATTTTTTTTAGTATTTGTTCATTTTTTATGTTTGACTGAGCCAGGTCTCAGTTGTAGCATGCAGGATCTCTGCTGCTTCACGTGGGATCTTCTGTCGGCAGTGCGCAGGCTCTGGAGTGCGTGGGCTCAGTAGCTGTGACTCACAGGCTTAGTTCCCCATTGACATGTGGAATCTTAGTTCCCCAACCAGGGATGGAACCCACATCTCCTGCATTGGAAGGCAATTCTTAACCAATGGACCACTAAGGAAGTCCCAATGTTGACACTTTAGAGAAAGAAAGAACTAAAGGTAAGGAACTGACTGGAGCGGGTTTGAGAAGAGGAAGAAAGGGGCTGATTCTAACACTTTCTGACCTGAGAGCCTGGTCAGTAAGGCCTGGTAGGTTCTGCCTTACCCGGGCATGGAGGGGCTCACTGCACAGGCTGTACTAAAATGACACTGAGGAGGCAGTGCAGAACCCTCTGGCTCTCACACATCATTCACCTTCCTGAAACCAAGCCCTTGTTAAGGAAGGGTTGCTTGATGCATTTCCTGTCAAAATCGTCCCTCTTCCTTCAAGGCTCCTGGGAGGTCACAACTGCTCTGGAGAGGGGAGGAACTGAAGGGAAGAGTAAGGCATTCAGTCCTAAAAGCCCTGACCCCTGAGGCCAGAAGCCAAGGGTCATCTCCAGCTGGTCGCAGACTTACTCTTTGGCTTGTGTGTGCGCTTAGTCGCTCAGTCATGTCCGACTCTTTTGTGACCCTTTGGACTGTAGCCCGCCAGGCTCCTCTGACCATGGGATTCTCCAGGCAAGAAGACTGAAGTGGGTTGCCATGGCCTCCTCCAGAGGATCTTCCCGACCCAGGGACTGACCCCAGGTCTCCCACATTACAGACAGATTCTTTACCACCTGAGCCACCAGGGAAGTCTGAAATGTTTGTGTCCCCGCCACATTCCAGTGTGATGGTATTAGAAGAAGGAGCCTTTGAGAGATGACTAGGTCATGAGGGTAGAGTCCTCACGAATGGGACTAGTGATCTCGTAAAAGAGACCTCAGAGAGTTTTCTTGGTTTTTTGCTGTATGAGAACACAGTGAGAAGATGGTCTATGAACCAGGAAGCAGGAGCTCACCAGACATCAAATCTGCTGGTGCCTTGATCTTGAACTTCTTAGCCTCCATAACTGTGAGAAACACATGTTTGTTGTTTGAGTCACCAGCCCATTGCAGCCTAAGCAGATGAAGACACCATGGGCCAACAGAGATGGAGACTGGAGTGCTGCAGCTGGAAGCCAAGGCATACCACCAAGCATTCCCAGCAGCTACTAAGCATTCCCAGCAGCTACTGGAAGTTAGGAAGAGCCAAGAATACTCTCTGTTTAAAGCCTTTGGAAGGAGCATGGGTCTACCCACACCTTGATTTTGGCCCTCTAGACACCAGAACTGGGAGAGAATACATTTCTGTTGTTTTAAGCCACCAAGTTTGTGATCCTTTGTCATGACAGCCACCCAGGTCTCCCACATTGCAGGCGGATTCTTTACTGACTGAGCCACCAGGGAAGCCCAAAATGTTTGTGTCCCCCCAAAATTCATCTATTGTAATCCTCATTCCAGCGTGATGATATTAGGAGATGGAGCCTTTGGGAGATGACTAGGTCATGAGGGGAACTAATGCAGATGGGGAAAAGACTCCCCATCTCACATTCCTCATGAGGTTGTGGTAAAGGTCAAAACACAGTCAGATCACCAGAGCACTGAGGAACCTAAATGGGAAGGAAATCCAAAAAAGATGGAATATATGTACATGTATAGCTGATTCACTTTGCTGTACACAGAAACTAATACAACACTGTAAAGCAACTGCATTCCTATAAAAAAAATTTTTTTTCAAAAAACAGGTAGTTTGAAAAGAACAAGTGTTATTATATAAATGCAGAACAGCATGATCATCAATCTTGGTTCTAGTTGAGCCTACACAAAGAGATACCCAAAAGGATTCAGACTGACAACAAGGGACCCACAGATGATGATTTGATCTTGTTGTATTTTTTTTACAGTTTCAGTCTTAATTAATGAGGGTGAGTTTGATGCTAGTTTGGTGCTAGAATAAAGGCCCCCAAAGATGTCTGCATTGTAATCCCTGGAATGTGTGACTATGTCGTCTTACACTGACAAAAGGAAGTTATAGATGTAATTAGGTTAAGAATCTTAAGATGGGAAGACTATCCCATGCTAATCAAGACCAGTGTAATCTCAAGGATCCTTTTTAAAAGGATTCAGAGAGATCAGAGTAGAAGATGGAATCATGGAAGAAGAGCTCAGAGAAAAAAACAGATTCAAAAAAATGTTATACCTCTGACTTTCAAGATGGATTATGAGACCACAAGCCAAGGGATGCCGGCGACCTGTAGAAGCTAGAAATGGTAAAGAAATAAATTCTTTCCTAGAGTCTCCAGAAAGAATACTGCCCTGCCAAACTCCTGAACTGTAAAATAATAGATGTATTGTTTTGAACCACTAAACTGTGGTAATTTGCTGCAACATAAATAGGAAAGTAATGTATCTGTCAAACTGGTTGAACTGAAAATGAATGTGGGTAAGAGGATAGGGAGACACCCCAGATAATTCTAGATATTCTAGGAGATCCCCAGTGATCCTTTGTATTGAACCCTAAAGAATTTCCCTTGATAGTTGGGAAGTTTTTTTCCATTTTCTCCAGCTCCCTAGGGTCCCCCAGAAGTCATCCTCACATTGAAGTGCCCTTGGTAGCTACTACAGGGCACTACATCCCCTTACATTAAAGACCCTACAGCCTTGAGCTCAGTGAGACAGTGCATCTACAGTTGCTCCCCAGAAAGGATGCAGACATATGGCATCCATACGGCCTCAGTCCCTGTCTATAATAGGTGCAGCTTGTTCTTCATCCACAACGTTCAACAAATGCTTTACAGGCTTATGTCCATACGGTCCTCAATTACACACTTCCCCAATGCAGTGTAAGCAAGAAATCTCCTCACCAGTTGTAGCCAACCTGAGACTCTAAGTGCCTCAAGAAGACTTCCACAGCAGAGCACAGTTCTGAATGTCACTGACCAGGATAGCACCACTGCCCTCCCAAGGAGACCGGCAGCAAAAAGGAAGCTCTACACTGACCAGTTCATCCTCTTGACTTGGTGTGGATTTCCTATGTGGTGAAATTAGGATTTCCTAATAGGTAAAATGAGGAAATGGTAACCCACTCCAGTATCCTTGCCCGGAAAATTGCATGGACAGAGGATCCTGGCAAGCTAAGTCCATGGGGTCATAAGGAGTCAGACATGACTGTGCGCACATGCAATGCAAATGGATAAAATTAGGAGGGAATTAAACACGAGATCTGAACAGGATCTTAAGGTCATTTGCTCCACCCCATCCAAATTCAGCCTTCCCCATCCCTGACATACGTGGGATAACATTTGTTTCTGCATCTACCAACAGATCTGGTGCCTGGCACTGAGTATGGAATTGGAATATCTGCCATCATGAACTCACAGCAAAGCGTACCAGCCACCATGAATGCCAGGACTGGTAAGTAGGAAGACTGGTGTGGAAAGAGACCAGGACGCTCTGACCTGAGGGCCATCGAGGACTGGTCAGATGGCAATTCCCCCTAGCAAACAGGTCCCTGGGTGAGGATTATTGGCCTAGGAACACCGTCTACCTGTAGCTCTTTGATTCCCTGTGCCTACCCTCTGGCATCTGACATGCAGGGTGGAGTCCCACCCTCTCTGCACACTTGGCACCCAATGGTCTGAAGGGCTGCCCACTGCTGTGCAGAGCAGAGGTGTAAAACCCCATAAAAGCCAGTGTTGTAGCAAGTCATATTTCCTTCTAAATCATCTCACAGCAGGCAGAATGTGATACTTCTCACCCCAGAGGACAGAACCTTCAGAAAGGCCACAGGCTGAAGGTCTAGACTTGGAAACAATCCATTTGAGCTTGGAGAAAGGAGAAGTCCACTGAGATTCTTGCTATTCTGGATCCAACAATTTTGGTTTCAAATCCCAGGCAAATTCCAAAGTCACTTTAGTAACTGGTAGCAGCCTGGGCTGGGCTGGTCTGAACCAATCCCTGTCCCAAGGTTGTCGAGCATAGACAACCTCTCTAGAGAACCTCAAGACATGGGTCCCCAGGAGTCCTCAGATCTTATTGCCTACACACCTGTGGCCAGGTCGGTCAGAATGGCAGCAGGAACAGAGGTAGTCAGGGTTGCCAGGAGCAGCATATCTGTACTTGCTTGTGACACCTGTTTTGCCCTGGTTGGCTTACTGAGAATGGCTGGGAGAAAATGGAGAGCTTAAAAATCAGCAGCCAGCTTTGTCCCACAGGTGAGTGTCTTGAGTTACTTATGCCTTCCTGCAGATTATTCATCTATATGCCAAGCCCCTAGACATCTTTCAAAGGGAAGGTGCTTAACAAAGTGTGAGATTAGTGTCAGCAATGACAAGCCAATCTTCATGGTCAGCAGACCTGCTGATAGCTTAGAAATCCACTGGGGGCCTAATTCTAATAAATACTGGCCCTCGTGTGGAACTTACGTGAAATAGGCTGGTTATTTTGATCCACAGAACTCGACAGTCCTCGAGACCTCATGGTGACAGCCTCCTCGGAAACCTCCATCTCCCTCATCTGGACCAAGGCCAGCGGCCCCATTGACCACTACCGAATTACCTTTACCCCATCCTCTGGGATTGCCTCTGAAGTCACTGTGCCCAAGGACAGGACCTCGTATACACTGACAGATCTAGAGCCCGGGGCAGAGTACATCATTTCAATCACAGCTGAGAGGGGCCGGCAGCAGAGCCTGGAGTCCACTGTGGATGCCTTCACAGGTACCCGGGTAGCAGAAATCTCAGCTGGGTTCAGGGATCAGTGGATCTTAGGATGAGAAGATCATCTAGGCCACCCACTCTTCCAACACCCCGTTGCCTCTAGAGAAAGGAAGAATTCTAGAGAAAGGTAGAGAAAGAAGAGACAGAGAATAAATTAATAAATACCTCAAGAAAGAATGTGTATGTGTGTGCTTAGTCACTTAGTTGTGTCTGACTCTTTACAAACCCATGAATTGTAGCCCAACAGGCTCCTCTGTTCATGAAATTTTACAGGCAAAAATATTGGAGTTGGTTGCCATTTCCTACCCCAGGGGATCTTTCCAACCCAAGGACTGAACCTGTATCTCCTGTGTGTCTCCTGCATTGGCAGGCAGACTCTTTACCATTGAGTCATCTGGGAAGCCTAAGAGAGAATGGCTGGAGGCGAAGGGGAGAGATGAACAAGCCTACCTGCATGCCTGAAATTATGTCCGGTTTCCTATAGGCTGGTCAGAGTAGTTAATTCTGTTCATTTTCTGCCTTCACTAAGTCAGTGGGCATTCAGAGGATCCATGGGATCGTGTTCAATTCCTTCCAGGATATAAGTTTTAAATCCTCCATCAGTATTATGAATAATTCACAGAGGTGATGCTGTTTTTATGCTGCTGAGGGCATTCATTTTACAGTATCTGGCTTGGAGAAAGGAGAGTGGATGAGATAGCAGCGTGGTGGTTAACAAGTGCAGGTGTAAGTCCTTACTAGCAGGGAAAGCAGACCTCTTTGGTCAGATATCTCCTTTACCCCAGTGGTCCCACCACTTTATGTGGATTCCAGAACCATTCATTTCCTCTGTTTTCAGGCTTCCGCCCCATCTCCCATTTGCACTTTTCTCACGTGACCTCCTCCAGCGTGAACATCACCTGGAGTGACCCATCCCCTCCGGCAGACAGACTCATTCTCAACTACAGCCCACGGGATGAAGAGGAAGAAATGATGGAGGTCTCCCTGGATGCCACCAAGAGGCATGCTGTCCTGATGGGCCTGCAGCCAGCTACCGAGTACATTGTGAATCTGGTGGCAGTCCATGGCACAGTGACCTCTGAGCCCATCGTGGGCTCCATCACCACAGGTGGGGCTGGAGGACTTGGCAGCAGGTGATAATGGGGATTCCCACGGTAACCTTTATGAAATTTACAAAGAGAAACACCCAAGGAGTAGGGGACCACCTTGTTTATCCAGAGAGGGTCTATGAGTTGTTCTTAAACAGTCACCTCTTCCAGGGCTGCACAAAATGTATAAGATAGGAAGCTTCCACTTAGAAGATAGGATGGACTTGATGTCTTAAGGAGGCCAGGGCTTTAATGCATTGATCCAGAGGTCCTCCTTCTATCAACTTAGAAGAAAACTCTGGAGAGAGCTAGTCTCCAAGAGGAGACCCTTCTACAGTGAGGAGACACCTGTTCCTCTTCTGGAGAGCTATCTCTTGACTGCCCAGTCAGTTCAATTTGTGAATGATGTTTCCCCAGAATCATATGAGACTGGCATGCAACCATATAGGGACCTGGTACTCTGAGAATCAGGTTGATCTGCATGTTGTCTGAAAAACACAGCTACTCTGAGATGCACTGAATCACTTGCATCTCATCTTTCTTACATACAGTCACAAATATGAGTGTGATGTGGGTGAGGATGTCTGTTTGGGTGATTTCTTATATACTTACAAGAAATGAAGAAGTGGATTAAACACTCAGCTGGTTTTGGCCATGTAACCTGCCAGTACTAAAAAAAAAAAAAAAAATAGAGCATACAGTATAAATAAAAAAACAGTTTAGGAAAGTGGATTTGTTCTGGACTTGTACTCTGAAATCCCTGTACAGTCAATAGCAATTTTTCCAAATTGACCAAAGGTGGTTGATACAAAAAAGAGAGAGAGAGAGAGAGAGTTGGGTTTGTTCAAAAGAAGCTGCCCCAAAGAAAATGACCATTACTCCTAGTTCAAAACAAAACAACAAACTTGAAGGATATCTTCCCGTTGGCCTTCAGATAGGTAAGAGTCGCTACAGAGGCATAGACCTTGACAGCTTGATTTCATTTTGTTAAAATACTCTCTAGGTGCATGGCTCTGGCCATATCTATGAGGTTTCAAGTGAGACTTCAGCCTGATCATGGTTTTAAGGTTTCCTTAGTATAAAGTGTAAGGTCTTGATTGCCTCTGGGACACCAATAGCTCTTGGTCCACATAAAACCAAAAATAGGAAATTGTTTCTCATATTATGCTTTCTGTCTTTTCCCCACGACCACCTGGATCCTTGTAGGAATTGATCCTCCCAAAGACATCACAATTAGCAATGTGACCAAGGACTCAGTTATGGTCTCCTGGAGCCCTCCTGTTGCATCTTTTGATTACTACCGAGTATCCTATCGGCCAACACAAGGTAATAAAGTTACTTGATTTCTCAAAGATGAATAGAATTTGGAACTGGATGAAGACTATTATGGCAGAACTAGCATATCCCAGGGGATATCACCCCCCTGCCTGTAATTTCCTCCTCTCTGTAGCACGCTGCATCAGAATGAAAGTGGGTAATGAGGAGTAGCCAAGGAACCCAGAACATACCAGCTCCTCCCACAAAAGGCTTGATTATATTCACACAGGAAGCAGGCCCTTTACAGGTAGAGTGAACCATGATAATCAGTCACCACTATCCAGACAGCGTAGTGAGAAACAAAGAACTCTAAAAGAATCTGCCAAGAGCCAAGGTCACATGCACTTTTCTGAGAGAATTAAAGTGAAAGTGAAGTAGCTCAATCGTGTCTTACTCTTTGCGGCCCCCGTGGACTGTATGTAGCCTACCAGGCTCCTCCATCCATGGGATTCTCCAGGCAAGGATACTGGAGTGGGTTGCCATTTCCTTCTCCAGGGATCTTCCCGACCCAGGGATCGAACCCGCGTCTCCCACATTGCAGGCAGACGCTTTACCGTCTTAGCCACCAGGGAAGTTGGAAAGAGTTGGACACGACTGAGAGAATTAAAGTCCAAGACTAAAACCCCTGGGGGATGCCTGAAGATACCACAGAGTCATATGGAGGAAACTACAGTGATGGTGGTCCTGTTACTGCTGCTCCATCCAAGTTATGAGTCAGAAGAAACAGGGCCAGACCTCACTTGCATCCTGCCAGCTCTTGCTGCTGCATGTGGAATTATTAAGGAAGTAGAGGGTACACTTACTTCCAGTGAGCTGGGGGCATAATTTTCCAGACTACCAGATCTCTGGGCTGCATGGGCCAGTCTGCAGCCATGCTTTCTATACTACTTGAAGACCAGCTTGTTAGAAAACCACCTAATAAATAGTCCCCCCGCCCCACTTTGTTCCTGGGATGTATGGGAGTGGGATCAGCATGCAAGGTATCTTCAAAGTCCAACATTCCCAGCCCCCTCTCTCCCAACTGGGTGCTGACCCTTGTGCTCATCTATCGAGGCTGCATGACAAGGTGCCATTGGGAGATCCTGTATCATGAGCTGCATTGATGTGAGATCCATGGAACTTGACCTGTGGCTTCTGCTCTTCCTTAGTGGGACGACTGGACAGCTCAGTGGTGCCCAACACGGTGACAGAATTCACCATCACCAAGCTGTACCCAGCTACAGAATATGAAATCAGCCTCAACAGTGTGCGGGGCAGGGAGGAGAGTGAGCGGATCTGCACTCTTGTGCACACAGGTGGGCACGCCTCCCCGTGAGGGGACAAGGTGGGACCCCAGCTGAGGACCTGGGACCAACAGAAGTTATCCTGGCTAACTCAGAGGACACTGGTTCTGGGTTGGGGATGGGAGGTTGCCCTCCAGGTTGTTCCTTGGACTCACAGTTTGAAGCAGTTTGCAAAGTTCCTCCCTTGGAGCTCCTCTGTAACACTAGGAGTTTAGAGAGTCACCCTCTAAGAGTCTTACTGGTTTAGGTCAGACATTTTCATGGCATTTCCAATATGAAAAGTAACCCTCCAAAGACTCATGACAGAAGTGAATTCCAGAACAGACATGTGATTCATCCCATCTAATTTTTTAAAAGACTCTGACAGGGAAACTTTACCTTAGAGAAAAAACAAAAGGGGTCTGTTATTCCAGTAACGACCCTTAGAATCATGAAACCCCTCATTCTACATGACCAGAACCACCAAGTAACTGCATTTGCTTTTGCTTTATCATCCAGGGAGGAGGAAGGAGGTGCTTTTCTCTGGAAAAAATGATGGACTTGAGAACAGGGCTCTGACAGACCCTACCTGCTCTTCTTTTCCGACTCCTCAGCCAGCTCATCATGTAGAACTAGACAGGTTTTCCACAGAAAACATGAGAGGGAACAGTGAAAGCTTTCGGTTCCAACCCCAGACGCAACTATCAGTGACAGTATAGTTCCTGTATATTGAAGCATATATTCAGGAGTGCACTGACCCAGCACATAAGAAGACATCCAGCTTGCCTCATTTAGAGAACACCTGGATTTCCTGAGGCTGTTTACTTCCCTCAGGGAATGAACGGTACTTCATGAATGAGAGCAACTTGGAATTCCTCACTGCTCTTGTAGATTCGCTCACCAGCCCAGAAGGAGCATCTCTAAGGCCATGGCCAAAGAAATATTCCTTCAGAAACTCAAAAAATTATTCGCCTGAGGACATCATAGGATGTTCCCATCTTCCCTACTGTCCTTCCATGCCTGTGACTACATATAGCACAGCCATGTTTTTGGTTCAATCTTACCCTTCCTATCAAGATGTCTATGACCATTAAAGTATCAACACATGTTGACCTGAAGGGATGCCCAGTGAGTATAAAGAAGCCCTCCTCGTCCATTTCTCTAAGTCTTAGAAATTCACATTAAAGAAATTAGGGTTTTTCTCAGTGAGGACAATAAAATGGACTTCACGAGCCTCCAAACCCAAAAGTATAAGAGAACAACTTAGGTCAAAAACTCACTCCTTGGGTTCTTGGTCATAAGCTGCTGCTGCTAAGTTGCTTCAGTCGTATCTGACTCTGTGCGACCCCTTTTAGATGGCAGCCCACCAGGCTCCCCCGTCCCTGGGATTCTCCAGGCAGGAGTGGTTTGCCATTTCCTTCTCCAATGCATGAAAGTGAAAAGTGAAAGTGAAGTTGCTCAGTTTTGTCTGACACCTTGCAACCCCGTGGACTGCAGCCTACCAGGCTCTTCCATCCATGGGATTCTCCAGGCAAGAGTACTGGAGTGGGTTGCCATTTCCTTCTCCATTGGTCATAAGCAAGTATCTCTAAAGCATATATTCAGTAATGCACCGACCCAGCTTCCCTTCTTCAAGTTCAGGCAGAGCTATTTCAGCAACTCCCAACAACTAGATTACTCACAGAAATGTTTTATTTTGTTCTTTTGCTGTTGCTGTTGCTTTAGTGTGAGGTCTATGATTTTATAACTTTTGACTGATTACTCCTCAAGGTCTCCTGGTAGGTCTCAGAGAGGTCAAGCTAAATGTAGTCTCTTAAGATTTTTCTTCTTTATTTCTTTTTGGAAGGTTGCATTTGAAGACCTTGTTCAAGGCATAGATTATAGACACAATTCAGATGTTAAAATTGTAAATGGTTGTTTCTTTGAAATAAAGGACATAGACAAGCAATAAGAGCCTTCAGTTAGAGAAGAGGGAGAGATCAATAGTATATCTGGGTCCCCAAAATTAAATTACATGACACATAGGTTGAGCTGATACCTAAACTACTGTAATAACCTGCATTTCTAAGATAAATCCCAACTTTATGAAAGAGAGGTACAGTAAGGAAATGAGGCAGGGAACAGGAGCAGTAAAGAATCCACCTGCAGTTTAAGAGATGAGGCTTCGATCCCTGGGTTGGAAAGGTCCCTTGGAGAAGGAAATGACCACCCACTCCAGTATTCTTGCCTGGAGAATCCCATGGACAGAGGAGTCTGGTGGGCTACAGTCCATAGTGTCGCAAAGAGTCAGACACCACTGAAGCAACTAAATCACATGGGCGAGAGAGAATAAGAATATGGTGCTATGATGAACAAACTCTGTTCCTCAACAGGCACTCCTGGCTTTAAGCCTGGACCAAGTCCCTTGACTCTCTATGCCAAAAAAGAGCCCAGGACTCAGTACAGAGTCAGCCTTGTGAGTAGCAAAGCAAGCATTCAATGAGCAGATATGACTTTAAAGCCAACTTGAGTCCCATTCCTCATTCCACAAGTATTTACTGAGCAACGTCTAAGTTCTAGGTGCTGGGGTTACTCCCTGACTTCAGGGAACTCCCACCACACTTCCTGCAGTTCTTCAACAGAGACTGTTTCACATGGCATGCCCCTTCTATCAACATTTATGCAAGTAAAAAGAGCCTGGGAAGCATATTAGCTCATCAGCTACAAAAATATAACAGTTTTGATATGTTCTTAAGTTTCTCTATCTAGGTTTAAATGTCTAAAGCACAAGAGTCATACCTTGGACTCCCCCATAATACCCGACTGCTCTGCACAGAAGAAGTTAATGAATCGATTTTTTAAAAGATCTGAGAGTAATTAAGGGAGTGCTGGGTGCTTGAGAGGAAGGAGAAATGGGAGAAGAGGAAGGGGCTGATGGAATCAGAAGGGGAGAAAGAAAAGAGGTCTTCACTCACTCCATTATTTTGTGTCACACAGCAGCAGACATGCATTCTAGGTGAAACCACAGGAGACAGTTCTCTCCTCTTCCATCCTGCAGTTCCTCTTACCTCTCCCTGGTATTTTCCCATGTTGTTTCAGCCATGGACAATCCTGCAGACCTGACTGCTACCAACATCACCCCAACCGAAGCCCTGCTGCAGTGGAAGGCGCCCATGAGCGAAGTAGAGAACTATGTCATTGTTCTCACCCACTTTGCAGGTGGGTGTCTGCAGGTCATTGCATTAGGCAGGTGGGAATGGTGGGGATTGGGGCTGAAGACCAGTATGAAAAAAAAATTTTTTTTAAAAAATCTTTTTAATCTGAAAGAAAATTAGAAATTTCCCTGCTTTAATTTCACCATAAAGCCCTCAAGATAGCCCCCAAACTCTGTGAACTGTATCAACTATGGGAGTTGAGAAAGTTAAATCTAAAAAGTACAAAAAGGGCATGTAACCAATACAGAAACAGAAGTAGCACTTGAAAGACAAAACTCAGAACTTGCCCCAGAATGCTATGGGCAAGAAAGCTGACTTTTCTAGATATTTTACGAAGTGAGGAAAACACTAAAGGACCATCCATGATAACAGGTGACAGAGGATTCAGAACTACTAAATTCTTCTGTCGCTTTGACCTTCTCTACCGATATCTAACCCCAAAGGTTGAGCCAACATGAGATCTTGAGTTTTAATGTCTTCTTTGCCATACTTACTCACCTTAATGCTATTTGAAGTTGAATAGAGAAGCCCAAAGCAGAATGCTTTTGAGTAGTTCAAGTGTCTAGGCCTAGGAAATTATTTATCTGCCTAAATTATACATGTACTCACAGAACATTGTGGGTTATAGGCAGGAATCCAGAGAACAAAGATACCAGAAGACAGAAGGCAGGCAGATGTCTTGATTTTCAAAAATGACAGATTAAGTTAATTCTGTAAGCTGCAAAGTAAACTGATTGTCAAAGCTTGGGAAAGAAACCAAAACAGACTATTAAATAAATTGGAAAGGAATTAATGATTACTACATACCAGCACAGGTTCACAAAGTATGAGTTTTGCCCAAACCACTTTTTGCCCCCCTTTTTTTCACTAGAAAATCTGCTAGCACATCAGTATCTCAGCAAGGCATTAGAAGGCCCACCTCCCATTTAGATGGAAAACTGCAAGATGGATCACATTTGGAGTTACATAGCTGACTGAATGACTTACCCTCCCCAGAGAATGAACATCATTACTGTGGATACATCCTAACCCTGCTATGTGCATGCGCAAGCCACGTCAACCCTACCACCCCTCCCTACACATTATGACCCTGCATTTCTAAATTCTCACCTGCCTTCTCAAGCCAACATGCATTTGCACATGTTCTTTCCTGTACCAGGAAACTCTTTCCCCACTTATCTACCTACTAAACTCATCCTTTAAGTCTCAGTTCCAACACAATCTCCTAGATCAAAGCTCTCATTATTCCCTTAAGGCAGTCAGGTGCACCTGCTCACGGATATGAAGCACAGAGTTCCACCATAGCAATTTCCATTCATTCAACAGCTACTTTTGCTTTTCCTCCAAAGTGCCATGCACTCTCTGAGACTACAATGATTCAAAGCAAAACACGAGTTCTTATCTTCGAAGAATTCACTTCTAGTAAAGATGCAGACAAGTATGTGGGCAAATATATGATGTGGGCAAATACAAAACACCAGTCTGCCACACCTGATGGGCCACTATGATTTAGAGTGAGGGTGTGGAGGGGAAGAAAGAAGGCAGATCTTAGATCTGAGAAAAAGAGAAAAAGAAAAAGAGAATAGGAGAAAGACGTGAATTCCAAGAAAAAGAGCAGCCTGTGGTGCATTTAGAGAGAAAGCTTGGAGAGTCTCAGGAACTGCCATAGATGTGGCTGGAGCACTAACTGTTGGCACCATGTGGTAAAGGAGGATATTAAAAAGATAGAGCCATTATATGAGCTCTTTCAAAAGGCTAGTTTATATTTTAACTTGTTTGCATGCTTTTCTGTGTCATTAGACCACAAAAAATGGAAACTTCAGCCCTGCCATTGTTTGGAGAAGTGCCCAGTAAACTCTATTAAATGCTGAATGACTCAGAAGTATTCTCAAGACACAATAAGAGGCTTGGCCTTGATCTAATAAACAGTTTTATCAACAGCTTGAATGAATGTAGAAAAGATATGAATACGAAATTTATGTTTCAAACAAAACTGTGATCATTAGAATCCAAATTCAGATATATTTTAGTAAACTGAAATGGTAGCCCCACACTCAGTCAACAAGGAAAAATGCAGTAGAAATGAATGCAAATCCCTTCCCATGGGTGCAAAAAAATCAACTACACAAGGTAAGGTTGGGAGGGGGTAATAAACATGGTCTTTGATGATTTTTAATCTCAGCCTATGATAATAATATCCTCAGATCAGATCAGTCGCTCAGTCGTGTCCGACTCTTCGAGACCCCATGAATCACAGCACGCCAGGCCTCCCTGTCCATCACCAACTCGTGGAGTTCACTCAGACTCACGTCCATCGAGTCAGTGATGCCATCCAGCCATCTCATCCTCTGGCATCCTCTTCTCCTCCTGCCCCCAATCCCTCCCAGCATCAGAGTCTTTTCCAATGAGTCAACTCTTCACATGAGGTGGCCAAAGTACTGGAGTTTCAGCTTTAGCATCATTCCTTCCAAAGAAATCCCAGGGCTGATCTCCTTCAGAATGGACTGGTTGGATCTCCTTGTAGTCCAAGGGACTCTCAAGAGTCTTCTCCAACACCACAGTTCAAAGGCATCAATTCTTTGGCGCTCAGCCTTCTTCACAGTCCAACTCTCACATCCATACATGACCACAGGAAAAACCATAGCCTTGACTAGATGGACCTTTGTTGGCAAAGTAATGTCTCTGCTTTTGAATATGCTATCTAAGTTGGTCATAACTTTCCTTCCAAGGAGTAAGCGTCTTTTAATTTCATGGCTGCAGTCACCATCTGCAGTGATTTTGAAGCCCAAAAAAATAAAAATAAAGTCTGACACTGTTTCCACTGTTTCCCCATCTATTTCCCATGACGTGGTGGGACCAGATGCCATGGTCTTCGTTTTCTGAATGTTGAGCTTTAAGCCAACTTTTTCACTCTCCACTTTCACTTTCATCAAGAGGCTTTTGAGTTCCTCTTCACTTTCTGCCATAAGGGTGGTGTCATCTGCATATCTGAGGTGATTGATATTTCTCCCGGCGATCTTGATTCCAGTTTGTGTTTCTTCCAGTCCAGCGTTTCTCATAATGTACTCTGCATATAAGTTAAATAAACAGGGTGACAATATACAGCCTTGACGTACTCCTTTTCCTATTTGGAACCAGTCTGTTGTTCCATGTCCGGTTCTAAGTGTTGCTTCCTGACCTGCCTACAAATTTCTCAAGAGGCAGATCAGGCGGTCTGGTATTCCCATCTCTTTCAGAATTTTCCACCCTAGGACCAGGATTAATATACATACTTGGCACAAATAAAAGCAGGGTCTTAACCTGTTTCTTTCGTTGTCAGCTCATCTCAATTATCATTCTCGATTCTCTTCTGAGTTTTGCATTTCAGCAGGGACACTGATAAACCATTCCTTGTTTAGAGAAAGGTGGCCAGGAATGTGACAGTTTTAGAATCATCTCATAAGATCCTCTGGAGAAGGCAATGGCAATGCACTCCAGTATTCTTGCCTGGAAAATCCCACGGACGGAGGAGCCTGGCAGGCTACAGTCCATGGGGTCGCAAAGAGTTGGACATGACTAAGAGACTTCACTTTCTTTCACATTCATACATGTAATGGGGGTTGGGCTGAATGCTCTTAGTCTAGAGGAGAGAAAACCTGATTAGGAAGAGTGAAGGGCAGGAAGGGGTCATGAAACAACAGATTTGGTTTATTCTAACTCCAGAGACCCAAGTAGATGTTATATGAAAGACTATTTGGCCTCCAAATAATCTCTCAATTATGATGAAAAATAAGATGAGAGGGGAGCTTTGTATGGAATATAATGCCAAGTTAAATAACCTCTAGAGGACTTTTTCCAAAATACTCTAATAGTGCATTTTTTTAAAGGAGTATCGTTGGACTGGATAAGTCTTTCCTAAGCTGAATAGTCTTGTTCAATCCTTATCCATATCCATCTGATTTTAGTTGCTGGAGAGACCATCCTGGTTGATGGAGACAGTGAGGAATTCCAGCTTGTTGACCTGCTTCCTAGGACCCACTACACGGTCACCATGTATGCCACCAGCGGGCCTCTCACCAGTGGTACCGTCAGTACCAACTTCTCTACCCGTGAGTACTCGAGTGGTCAGCTCCATGTCAATATCCCAGGAGGCCTTTATGCATCCTGAAAATGATCAGTTTCCAAGGGCTAGACTAGATTAGAGTCTATAGGTTTTGGACAATGCAGTTACGAGGTATTATTTTAGTTAACTGCAGCCCAAACGCCAGTGAAAGTGGGCTGCAACTCTCTTCCTGAGTCTGGCTGAGAGCAGTAGAACCAGGTCAAGAGAGGCTGGTATTGGGAATGCATCTGGCCCATTAAAGTCTGATGGATACTAAAGGGCTTAATATCTGGGAGAGAATTGCCAGGTGCAGTCATGGCCAGGAGAACAGTAGACAAAAGTATACTTGTGGGAATGATGTAAATTCAAGAGTGAACTCACAGATGTGCAGGATTAACAAGGTCATGATTTCAGATTGGACGATGCCACATCCAGGCCCAGAGGACCAGGTGAGGGAAGAGGGAATAGCTTCAGGGATGATCGTGATGCTGAATGATTACCTTCTGCCCAGGAGTGTCCTTTATGCTCCTGTCCAAGCGAGAACTGGGGTCACCATGTGAGCAGCCCAGAGATCCCATAGGTGGACAAATTGGTCCACATGCCTGGCATCAAAGACGGAGGAGCTGGAGGGGTGCCCACTCCTCACATTTTCTCTTCTTTGCAGTCCTGGATGCCCCTGCAAATCTGACAGCTAGTGAAGTCACCAGACAAAGCGCCCTGATCTCCTGGCAGCCTCCCAGAGCAGAGATTGAAAACTACATCTTGACCTACAAATCCACTGATGGAAGCCGCAAGGTGAGATTTTTCTGGAAGCAACTCACAGGGAGTAAGCTAGGTTTGCCGTTACGGATACATAGCAGGCTGTTGAGGAAAGAGCACTCATCTGCAAGCCAGACATTTGTGTTAGTCTTGCCTCTACTCTTACTCTCTGTGCAAGTTGAGGCAAAACACTCAACCTCTCTGAGTCTCAGTTTCTTCTCTAGGTAATAGGGGCATCTACCCTGCAACTTCACTCAGTTGTGGTTGATGCTGCCAATACCAGCTTCCAAGCCAATTAATAAGTACATGGTATTGGAATGAATTTTCGGTAACAGGGCCATGCAAACATGAGCTGGATACCACATTCGACAGTCTCATGTGCCTCTCGATAAGCACAATAAAGGCTCCATCTATACAGCCCACAGCAAAGACATCACAAATTTATGTTTTAGGTGGTCAGTTGAAACAGGCTACCTATAGCACTGGTTGTCAAATGTTTGTTAACAGTGGAATCCTTTTTTTTTAACAATGTGAAATCTTATACAGAAACCAAATATACAGAATAGGTTTCAGTAGAGCTAGTCTGCGGGTGTGGAAGAGGGAGGCCTAAGTTCCCCCTTCGTCACACCTCCAGGAGACCCCGTGTGATCTGAAAACCACAGAGTTCAATAACCCACAGCTAAGCTTGTCCAATGTTCATCCATGGGAGGGGAGCTGGCCTCAGTCCCACATAGGACATGTTCTCTCTGCTTATTGGAACATCTTCTCCTTACGTGATGTGGGATGAGAGAATAAAAATGGTCACTGTAATACTGACCACAGGGTCTGGACTTCCCCTTCCCTGCTCTCCTCCATGGTGAGCCCTCTGCTCACCAACCTCCACTTCCCTCCCCTGGTTCATCCTGCAGGAGCTGATTGTGGATGCAGAGGACACGTGGATCCGACTGGAAGGTCTGTCGGAGAGCACAGACTACACGGTGCTCCTGCAGGCGGCCCAGGACACGGAGCGGAGCAGCATCACCTCCACTGCCTTTGTCACAGGTGAGAGAGGTACCTCCACTCTGCCATCTCCTCCTCCCCTGCATGGCATTTGGCTCCTCAGCAGCCTCTGCTGAGACTTGGCCAGGGAGGAGCCCACCAGAGAAGCTCAATTGCCTCTTCTTGCAAAGAAAAATAATTATTTTCCCCTACTCCTGCCTTCCCCAACTGCCATGGCCCTGTCAGGAACCTCTCACTACCAAGGCAACCATAGGAACCAGCAACACAAATTCCTGGTCCTCCTGCACCAACTAAGTGCACCAAGTAAGAGAGCAGGCTCCTGTGCAGATTTTCTGCAAGGGCTTTTCCAGCACGGTTTGTCCTTCCCTCCTTCCTGCCTCTGCTGCCTGTAAAAGTCCCACAAATAAAGCCCCAGTATGAAGTCTGCAGTTCTCCATCCACAAAGCACTTCTGCATTTCTATGGTCTCAACCCATTCTTTTACAACAACTGGTGAGAAGGGTGTTATTATCCCCATTCACCTCAGATGATGAAACTTAGGTGCCTGGAAATCAAATGACTTACATGGTAGTAAGTTCTGGGTCAGAACTTGAACCAAGGTCTTCCACTTCTAAATCCAGCATTCCTTCTGCCTTCCTTCATCTAAGTATTGCGTTGGTCATAAAGTTTCTTCAGGTTTTTCCATCTCATTGTACAGAAAAACCCAAATGAACTTTTTGGCTAACCCAATATCAGAAGAAGATACTGGAAATACCCTTAAAGGGTGAAAAGTGAAGTGAAATTGTTAGTCACTCAGTCATGTCTGACTCTTTGCGACCCCATGGACTGCAGTCTACACACTCCTCTGTCCATGGAATTCTCCAGGCAGGAAGACTGGAGTGGGTTGCCATTCCCTTCTCCAGGGGATCGTCCTGATCCAGGGATAGAACCTGAGTCTCCTGCATCGCAGGCAGAATCGTTACTGTCTGAGTCACCAGGGAACCCCACCTTAAGGGGTAAGGTTGGTCTAATGTGTACAACAGGAAATAAAGTAACACCTGATATTTGAGGGCTGTTTGACAGGCACTGTTACAACAGTATTATGTATTCTAACTTAATCCCCATGGCAGTCTATGAGGTATGTTCTAGTATCCTTATTTACAGATATGGAAACGGGGCCAAAGAGAGATGAGGTAACTCACCCAAGACTCCATAGCTCTCAGGTAGGACAGCTGAATTGACCCCAGGTGTGCTAGCTCTGTGGTCTGTGTTAACAACCCTTCCCGCCACTTTCCATGGTGCCTCTCTGCCATCTGTAACGTGGTGCTGCCCTGTCCAGACTGTATCCTCTCCCCACCCCATATTTAGAGGAGGGTGGCTGTACGCCATGTGGGGCAAGTGTACTGTTAGTTGCTCAGTCGTGTCCAACTCTTTGCAAACCCATGGACGGTAGCCCACCAGGCTCCTCTGTCCACGGGATTCTCCAGGCAAGAATACTGGAGTGGGTTGCCATTTCCTTCTCCAGGGGATCTTGCTGACCCAGGGATCAAAACCATAGCTCTTGCAGCTCCTGCATTGGCAGACTGATTCTTTATCATCTGAGCCAGCAGGGCAAGTGAAGCCATGTTCATTATCTGTAGACACACTTCTGTTGTCATCTCAGAGCACCAGGGTGACTGGATTCCTGTCCACCCCCAGAGCCCATCCTCCTATCACTGGAGAGAGGTGACAGAAAGTCACCCATCTACCCAGGTGCCTCCCCCACTGCTGCTGCTGCTGCTGCTGCTAAGTCGCTTCAGTTGTGTCCGACTCTGTGCTACCCCATAGACGGCAGCCCACAAGGCTCCCCCGTCTCTGGGATTCTCCAGGCAAGAACACAGGAGTGGGTTGCCATTTCCTTCTCCAATGCATGAAAGTGAAAAGTGAAAGTGAAGTCACTCAGTCCTGTCTGACTCGTAGTGACCCCATGGACTGCAGCCTACCAGGCTCCTCCCATGGGATTTTCCAGGCACGTGTACTAGAGTGGGTTGCCATTGCCTTCTCCGCCTCCCCCACTGCTGCTGCTGCTGCTGCTAAGTCGCTTCAGTCGTGTCCGACTCTGTGCGACCCCATAGACAAAGCAGGGCACTGGCTCAAATACACCCAAATGTCACTAGTGATTCCGTACAGTAGTGAAATTATGACTTGAGTCTCCCTTTTCCTTCCTTTTTATACTTTTCAATATCTTTCAAAGTGTTGACAATGAGCATGATAATCAGAAAAACAATTTTTAATTAAAACATAAAAATAAACTTTGGTCACTCAATGAAGACATGTATCCAAGACGGGTCTTTGACAAGTAGAATTTGGAGGACACTTGATCTCTTTTATAGGGCTGAAGTCAAGTAAGCTCAAGCTCCATGACTTTCTAGAGGTGTCTCACCTCAGAACCAAGGTGTCACCATCTTTCTCAAGCCCTTCCCTGCACATTCACAGGTTAATTAAAAGGTCCTCCAGGGTTTCCCTTCTCAAGCCACCACCCAAGACCCAGGGATTGGAGCTTTTCACTGAATTAAAATTTTCCTTCCCCTAAAAAGGACACAGATGACAGAAACATAAACAAAGCCCCTGATCTGCATATTTATTATGTCTAAACTACTCATTTCATTCCCCAAATGCATGGGTTTCACTGCTTGCTCAGTGTAGTATGAGCTTTCAATTCCCATCCTAGTAACACCACAGCTAGTGGTGGTGGGCAGGATGACAATATGCCTGGGGTTTCTGTAGTATCTTGCAGCTGTGCCTTGCTCCATATCCGCCTGGATTGTAACAGCATGCCAGATTCTGAGCCCTCCGCTGGCCTCTGTTAGATGAAGTCACCCCCAAAGGGTGTGCAATAGTTTGAGTCTAGAATCCCAAATCCAGCTGGGGGCCCAGTAAGGTCCAGTAAACAGAGGGTTGACAATTTGTGGAAATCTGGGACGGAGCCCAGGGTAGTGGCTTTGTTCCGTGGACAGCACAGGGGGACCATCAAGATGTATTTAGGTGTTTGTTCTTTTTGTGAGACTTCAGTTGACACTGAGCCCCCGCAGCATGACCAGTAACCCCCTTGAAAAGGAGAGCACTGAAGAGCCCACTTGCCTGTAACAGCAGTGTGATTACTACCCAAGTTGTTCCATGCAGTTTGGGGAACCAGAGACGGACTTACCACTACAACTACAGTGGTTCATGGCAAAGAGGGGTCTATGTCTAGAAGTTTTCACAGAGTTTCCCTGGAAAGCTCAAATTTAAATCTCAATCACTGATGCATCCCAAACCCACTGAAATGACCAGTGGCATAGTGACAATCCAGGGACAGAAGCAGTGCACGAGACATCACCTCGCACAAAGCTGGGCACATCGCAGACGTAATAAATAGGGGTTGAGAGGAGCAGTTAAACCCCAGGTGCAGAGCCTGGGAAGAGGGGTTTCTGATGAGAAGCTGTAGGAGGAGAAGATTTTTAATACCCTTTACGGGGACAGCCCATGCAAAGAAGGACTGCATACAGAGTACGATGCACGTGTCTCTCTGATTGCAGGCTCTTTCTGCCACCTCACATGCAGATTTCCTCAAATGAATTACACAGAGCTTACAGAGTCATTTGCATGTCAATACTTTTTTTAAGATTCAAAGCAACTGACACAGTAAATTTTATTGTTTACATAACAACAGGCTCTGAACAAAATGCAAACACAAAGGACACAGTGACCATAAAGGTTTGATAATATTTTTAATTAATTTCTATTGGAGTGCAATTGATTTACAATGTTGTGTTAGTTTCCGCAAAGCAAATCATTTATACATATACATATATCTACTCTTAGGTTCTTTTCCCGTAGAGGTCATTACAGAATATTGAGTAGAGTTCCCTGTGCTATTATTGTTAGTTCTTATTAGTTATCAAATGGCAACCCACTCCAGTATTCTAACCCACTCCAGTGTTCTTGCCTGGGAAACCCCATGGACAGAGGAGCCTGGTGGGCTACAGTCCATAGGATTGCAAAGAGTCAGACACAACTGAGTGACTAACACACGTAGTGTGTATATGTCAATCCCAATCTCCAAATTCATCCCTCCCCTTCTCTCCCCCTTGTTAACCATAAGTTTGTTTTCTATATCTGTGACTCTATTTCTGTTTTGTAAATATGTTCATTGGTACCATTTTTTTGGATTCCGCATATAAGCGATATCATGTGATATTTGTCTTTGTCTGACTTACTTCACTCAACATGACAATCTCTAGCCCATCCATGTCACTGCAAATGGCATTATTTTGTTCTTTTTTATGGCTTAATAATATTCCATTCGAGGTAGATATATGTCTCCCACACCTTCTTTCTCCATTCCTCCATTGATGGACATTTAGGTTGCTTCCATGCCTGGCTATTGTAAACAGTGCTGCAATGGACTGGGGTACATGAAATGGGACCTAATTAAACTTAAAGGCTTTTGCACAGAAAAATAAACCATAAATAAAATGAAAAGACAACCCACAGAATGGGAGAAAATATTTGTAAATGAAGCAACCAACAAGGGATTAATCTCCAAAATATACAAACAGCTCATGCAGCTTATTATATTTTTTAAAAAAATCCAATCAAGAAATGGGCAGAAGATCTAAATAGACATTTCTCCAAAGAAGATATACAGATGGCCAAAAGGCACATAAAAAGATGCTCAACATCACTACTTATCAGAGAAGTGCAAATCAAATCAAAACTATAATGAGGTATCACCTCACATGGTCAGAATGGCAATCATCAAAAAATACAAGCAATAAATGCTGAAGAGGGTGTCGGGGAAAAGGAACCTTTCCTCCTGGAGAAAACTATAATTTGAAAATATGCATGTCAGTATTAATGAGTCCTCATTGCCTGTTCCATGCCCTCTCCCTTCTCCTAAATCCCTCACCAAAAAAGCAAATTTTCTTAGAGATGAAGAGAATACAAGTGTATGACCTTCCTGAGTGTAGGGGTGCAGATGTTATCAAGAAGAGGACTGGAGTTTACTTCACAGATGACATGAGCTAGACTCCTGAGGAAGAGTCTGGGGGAGAAAAAGAGGCCTCCAAAGATCCCCTGGAGAAGGGAACAGCTAACCACTCCAGTATTCTGGCCTGGAGAATTCCATGGAATGTATAGTCCATGGGGTCACAAAGAGTCAGACATGACTGAGTGACTTTCACTTTCACTGGGCACCTGGGCATCCAGGTGTTTCTCATCCCAGAAGTTCCCTGTCTGCCCTGGATATCTCCTGACATCCCCTGAGAGTGGGCTTCCTCAGGGAAAAGTGGTTGGAGCAGCAGTGCCTCGGGCCTGAGTCTGCAATTCTCTGAGTTCCCCACCCTCTGCCGACACTCAGCACATTCTAATCCATCCTTTCCCTGCCCCTCCCTCAGGACCAGAGCATACTCCCCTCACGCCCTTGAAGCCACATGCAGCACCCTGCAAGCTCCATCTGCTGCTGCTGCTGCTGCTAAGTCGCTTCAGTCGTGTCCAACTCAGTGCGACCCCAGAGATGGCAGCCCACCAGGCTCCCCCGTCCCTGGGATTCTCCAAGCAAGAACACTGGAGTGGGTTGCCATTTCCTTCTTCGATGCATGAAAGTGAAAAAGTGAAAGTGAAGTCGCTTAGTCGTGTCCTACTCTTAGTGACCCCATGGACTGCAGCCTACCAGGCTCCTCCGTCCATGGGATTTTCCATCTGCAGCATCCTTTAAAAGAGAGAGAGAGAAAGAGAGAGGAGAGAAAGAAACAAAAACAAAGAGCAGAGTTATCTTCACTTACTCAAAAGATTGAAGGGCTGCCCTCCTGAACCCCATGAATCACTCCTGCTGAGCAAGAGATCTGAGGAACACCAGGGATGATGGACTTAGAAGCTAATTTCATTCTAGTAACCGACACCCTTTCTGACTTCACTAACAGTACCTGAACTTCCACTTAGCAGTATCCTATTCTTAGACTGATCTCAGCTGATTGTTCTAAGTGTTTTTTATGTCATGTCTTTGGAGAAGGCGATGGCACCCCACTCCAGTACTCTTGCCTAGAAAATCCCACGGACGGAGGAGCCTGGTGGGCTGCAGTCCATGGGGTCACTACAAGTCAGACACGACTGAGTGACTTCACTTTCACTTTTCACTTTCATGAATGGGAGAAGGAAATGGCAACCCACTCCAGTGTTCTTGCCTGGAGAATCCCAGGGATGGGGGAGCCTGGTGGGCTGCCGTCTATGGGGTCACACAGAGTTGGACACAACTTAAGCGACTTAGCAGCAGCAGCATCATGTCATGTCTTAAGGAACAAAAGAGTCTAAGGCTGGACCCCAGAGTGGCCTCCATCCACTGACAAACCCTCATCTTATCCTGGGTGGGCCAAGCAAAGAGAACTCATTACATGCAGATGCCAATTTAATGGTTTAGGAAAAAGTTGAGATGTTAAAAAAATAATACGAGAGAGGAAAAAAGAAAAGAACTGGCTCCCACAAAACCTCAAAAAATTCCTTTGATCAAGATGTCTCTTCTCATTGCATTCCTGCTATATAATATAAGCCCATTTCATTGTTTCCATCATGTTAATAGCTTCCTGTCCTCTTGTCTCTGGTGTTTGCACAAGACTCTGGGGGGAATTAAATACAAGTAGTATGGAAGAGAAAAAAAAATATGGATACATTATTTATAATTTACTGTCGCCTGAAATTTCATCCAAGGTCTACTTGTCTTTTAGAGACATGAATATAAATGAGGAAACAAATATTCCCCACAGAGCAACAGGGACTTGGTGAAATGATCTTCTGAGAAGCAGATTTCATTGTCTATTTTAATACTATAAGAAGCAAACATGGTGCTCACTAAAGCTTGTCCTCGGAGACAGTGAACACTATAAAATAGGTTGTCTTGACCTTGAGGTTAAGCGAAGACAATCATTTTCGGAGGCACCCAGAGATAGGTAATGAGAAGTTTTCTTTATTGCCTTTGCTCCGTCCCTGCTCTCCCAGCAGCCAGAGTGAGCTGCTCTCTGGGGCTTTTCAAGAAAACTCCTAGAGTGTGATCTAACATGAGCTTCATTTTCTGAGGTTGTGAAAATTAATGAAGGTGGGCAAACCCTGGGTTCTGGGACAACAGACCGTGGGTCATGCAAGTCCACGTCGTTATCAGTGGGGAAGGAGAGCATGACCACTATTGATTGCAGTCTATTCCTATCTATGCCATATTTCCCCACACCTAAGTAGGACACTGAAGGGGCTTCTCTCCTCTCCACTACTTAGAAACAGCTTGACTTCTTGCTGCTGAAACGAGCAGACCCCTAAAAGGAGAGGCCCACATTCTCCTTTCTTTGGGACCTGCATTTGAGGAAGGTGGTAGGGCTCTAAACATCCCATCTGAACAAGCCATTCCCATGCCTGCCCACCATGGGAGATGGATGGGTGTCAGATGAGAGGTCTGAATTAATCATACCACTCAGTTTATCACATATGACCAGTGTCAGTCTCCAACAAGGTCCCTCTCTGTTTATTCATTTATTTCTGTTTACCTCCCATCTTTTCTTCCACCTTCCATATGCAGCCATTTTGATGTGCTAAATTTGTAAACTTTTGTTGTGTTTTTTTAAATGTATTTTTGAAAAGTTGCCTTAAGTATACTTTAAGTGTATGTAAATGTTATTAGATTGCATAACTCATTCCCTATTCTATTTTTTGCTCAGCACCATTTTTAAGATCCATCTATGTTGTTATAATGGCTTCCCTGGTGGCTCAGACATCTGGTAAAGAATCTGCCTGCAATGCAGGAGACCCTGGTTCAATTCCTGGGTCGGGAAGATCCCCTGGAGAAGGAAATGGCAACCCACTCCAGTAGTCTTGCCTGGAGAATTCCATGGACAGAGGAGCCTGCCGGGCTACAGTCCATGGGGTCACAGAGAGTTGGACATGACTAACCCTGGTCTTGCACACACTGTTATACATGTATAAAATCATTTGCTTCCAACCATTGTGAAATATTGCACGGTGTGCACACATCACGTTTTATGTCTTCATTTTCCTGAAGATGAACATCACTTTGTCTCCGGTATCCCTCCACCATAAATGATACTATAGTAAATACCTCATCAGTTCAGTTCAGTCACTCAGTCATGTCCGACTCTTTGCAACCCCATGAACGGCAGCACACCAGGCCTCCTTGTCCATCACCAACTCCTGGAGTTTACCCAAACTCATGTCTGTTGAGTCGGTGATGCCATCCAACCATCTCATCCTCTGTCATCCCCTTCTCCTCGTGCCCTCAATCTTTCCCAGCATCAGGGTCTTTTCCAATGAGTCAGCTCTTCGCATGAGGTGGCCAAAGTATTACAGTTTCAGCTTCAACATTAGTCCTTCCAATGAACACCCAGGACTGATCTCCTTTAGGATGGACTGGTTGGATCTCCTTGCACTCCAAGGGACTCTCAAGAGTCTCCTCCAACACCACAGTTCAAAAACATTAATTCTTCGGTGCTCAGCTTTCTTTATAGTCCAACTCTCACATCCATACATAACTACTGGAAAAACCATAGCCTTGACTAGACAGAACTTTGTTGACAAAGTAATGTCTCTGCTTTTTAATATCCTGTCTAGGTTGGTCATAACTTTCCTTCCAAGGAGTAAATGTCTTCTAATTTCATGGCTGCAATCACCATTTGCAGTAATTTTGGAGCTCAAAAACATAAAGTCAGCCACTGTTTCCACTGTTTCCCCATCTATTTGCCATAAAGTGATGGGACCAGATGCCATGATCTTAGTTTTCTTTTTTTGTTGTTGTTTTGGTTTTTTTTTTAATTTTTTAATATAAATTTATTTATTTTAATTGGAGGTTAATTACTTTACAATATTGTATTGGTTTTGCCATACATCAACGTGAATCTGCCACAGGTGTACATGTGTTCCCCATCCCAAACCCCCCTCCCACCACCCTTCCCATACCATCCCTCTGGGTCATCCCAGTGCACCAGCCCCAAGCATCCAGTATCCTGCATCAAACCTGGACTGGCGATTCGTTTCATATATGATATTATACATGTTTCAATGCCATTCTCCCTAATCATCCCACCCTCTCCCTCTCCCACAGAGTCTGAAAGACTGTTCTATACATCTGTATCTCTTTTGCTGTCTCGCTTACAGGGTTATCGTTACCATCTTTCTAAATTCTTAGTTTTCTGAATGTTGAGCTTTAAGCCAACTTTTTCACTCTCCTCTTTCACTTTCATCAAGAGGCTTTTTAGTTCCTCTTCACTTTCTGCCATAAGGGTGGTGTCATCTGCATATCTGAGGTTATTGATATTTCTCCCAGCAATCTTGATTCCAGCTTGTGCTTCTTCTAGCCCAGTGTTTCTCATGAAGTACTCTGCATATAAGTTAAATAAGCAGGGTGACAATATACAGCCTTGATGTACTCCTTTTCCTATTTGGAACTAGTCAGTTATTCCATATTCAGTTCTAAATGTTGCTTCCTGACCTGCATACGAGTTTCTCAAGAGGCAGGTCAGGTGGTCTGGGATTCCCATCTCTTTCAGAATTTTCCACAGTTTATTATGATCCACACAGTCAAAGGCTTTGGCATAGTCAATAAAGCAGAAATAGATGTTTCACATGTCCACGTATAAATCACTGAGGCAATACCTTTGGGATATATGTATCCAGAAGAGAATTGTTGGGTCTTAGGGTATGTGTTTATATGGTTTAACTAAGTACTGCTCTCCTGAATGGTTGTACTGGTCTACACAGCCTCCAACAGTGCACAAAGGATACTATTTCCTAATGATATACATCATTCCTAATTACTTGACATGATCCAGCTTTGTAATTCTTGACAGTCTAATGGGCGTGATTGATATCTCACTGTTCTAGTTGAATTTCATTAAATAATGTTTGTTTTTTTAAATGTCTCTTCAAATGCTTGTTAGATTTTTGAGTTTCCTTTTATTGTAAATTATCTGTTCATATAGTTTGTCTGTCTTTCCATCGGGTTCCTGTGCTCGTTAAGTATTAGCTATATTTATCTGAACTTTGGAAGTCTTTCTTTAAAAAATCTCACCCTGCCTGTAGAACACAAATATATTTTTCTACATGTTCTTCTATTAACTTTCTGGATGTATTGTTATATCTAGTCTTAATTTTATTTACAGTATAAGGTAGGGATGGGTTTCCCAGGTGGCTCAGTGGTAAAGAATCTACCTGCCAATGTAGAAGATGCAGGTTCAATCCCTGTGTTGGGAAGATTTCCTGGAGAAGGAAATGGCAACCCACTCCAGTATTCTAGCCTGGGAAATCCTATGGACAGAGGAGCCTCGGGGGCTACAGTCCATGTGGTTGCAAAAGAAGTCGACACAACTGAGCAACTAAACAATAACAACAAATTAGGTAGGGACACAGTGAGCCAATTTCCCCAGCATCTTTTACTGAATAATCCATCTTTTACTGAATAATCCATCTTTTACTGAATAACCCCTCTTTTACTGAATAACCAATTGATTCGTGGTGCTATATTGTTTATTAAGTCCCATATATACATGGATTTGTCTCTGAACTCTGAACTCCCTATTCTATTCCATGCTCTATTGATCTGTTCTTTTCCAAACACTACATTGTGTTTTGTTAACCACCCCTGCCACCATATTTAATGTTTTTGACATCATATTTTACATCTTTCTTCTTTGTGTATCCCTTAACTACTTATTGTGGATATAGGTAATTTTACTGCTGTTGTCTTTTAAACTCCCTACCAGCTTTATAATTGGTTGATCTACTATCTTTACTGCACATTTGCTTCAATGCAAGTGTTCCTTTTGTAATTTTCATGTTTCTAATAATAGTCTTTTCTGCTTGAAGAAGTCTCTTTACCGTTTCCTCTAATGCCAATTTAGTGGTGCTGAACCCTTTTAGCTTTTTTGTCTGTAAAATTCTTTCTCTCTCCTTCAAATTGGAAAGGTAGGCTTTCTGGGTGGAGTATGGTTGTAGGTTCTTTCCTTTTATCACTTTGAATATATCATGCTATTCACTCTGGCCTGCAAAGCTTCTGCTAAAAAGTCAGTGAAAAGTCTTATGGGAGTCCCCTTGTATGAAACTAGTTGCTTTTTTCTTGCTGCTTTTAAGATTCTTTTTTAATTAATTAATCTATTTAATTTTGGCTGTGCTGGGTCTTTGTTGCTGTGTGCAGGCTTTCTCTAGTTGCAGGGGGCAGGGGCTACTTTATGTTACACTGTGAGGGGCTTCTCATAGCAGTGACTTCTCTTGTTATGGAGCTTGGGTTCTAGGCACTCAGACTTCAACATGGGCTTAGTTGCCCCTCGGTTCAGTTCAGTCACTCAGTCGTGTCCGAATCTTTGTGACCCCATGGACTGCAGCACGCCAGGCCTCCCTGTCCATCACCAACTCCCAGAGCTTGCTCAAACTTAGGTCCATCAAGTCAGTGATGTCATCCAACCATCTCATCCTCTGTCATACCCTTCTCCTCCTGCCTTCAATCTTTCCCAGCATCAGGGTCTTTTCAAATGAGTCAGTTCTTTGCATCAGGTGGGCAAAGTACTGGAGCTTCAGCTTCAGCATCAGTCCTTCCAATGAATATTCAGGACTGATATCCTTTAGGATGGACTGGTTTGATCTCCTTGCTATTCAAGGGACTCTCAAGAGTCTTCTCCACCTGTTATACAGAGTGAAGTAAGTCAGAAAGGAAAATACCAATATAGTATATTAACACATATATATGGAATTTAGAAAGATGGTAATGATGACCCTATATGCGAGACAGCAAAAGAGACACAGATATAAAGAACAGACTTTTGAATTCTATGGGAGAAGGCAAGAGTGGGATGATTTGAGAGAATAACATTGAAACATGTATATTAGCATATGTGAAATAGATCGCCAGTCCAGGTTCGATGCATGAGACAGGGTGCTCAGGGCTGGTGCACTGGGATGACCCTGAGGGATGGGATAGGGAGGGAGGTGGAAGGGAGGATCAGGATGGGGAACACGTGTACACCCATGGCTGATTCATGTGAATGTATGGCAAAAACCACTACAATATTGTAAAGTAATTAGCCTTCAATTAAAATAAATTTAAAAAAGAAAAAAGTCTTCTCCAACACCACGGTGCAAAAGCATCCATTCTTCGGCACTCAGCTTTCTTTATCTTCCTGGACCAGGGATTGAACCCATGTCCCCTGCAATGGCAGGTGGATCCTTAATCACTGGACCACCAAGGAAGTCCTTTAAGACTCTTTACCTTTAATTTTTGCCATTTTAATCGTAAAGCATCTTGACACGGACCTCTGGATGCCTCTTGTTGGGGACTCTGCTTCCTGGACATGGAAGTCTGTTTCCTTTCCCAGGTTACGGAAAGTTTCAGCTATTATTTCTTCAAACGAGTTCTTTGCCCTCTTTTCTCTCTCTTCTCCTTCTGGGACCCCAATAATGGGAAGCTAGTACACTTGATGTTGTTCAAGAGGTCTCTTAAACTATCCTCAAGTTTCAAGTCTTTTTTTTTTTTTTTTTTTCTGTTCAGTTTGGGTAATTTCCAGTCTGTCTTCCAGTTCTCTGATCTATTCCTCTGTATCATCTAATCCACTGTTGACTTCTCTTAATGTAGTTTTTTTTTTAACAAGTTATTGTTTTCTTTAGCTCTGTTTGGTTCTTCTTTGTATTTTCCAACTCTTTGTTAAACTCCTCTCTGTGTTCATTCATTCTCCTCCTGAATTCATCAAGCATCCTTATGACTGTTACCTTGAACTCTATTGGATAGATTGCTTATCTCCACTTTGTTTAGTTCTTTTGAAGTTTTGTCTCATTTCTTCATTGGAACATATTCCTATGTCTTCTCATTCTGTCTCATTCTCTTTTTATTTCTGTGTATTGAGTAGGTCAGTTATGTTTCCTCATCTCAGATTAGTAGCCTTATGTAGGAACATCCTATGGAGCCAAGCAGCACACTTGCCTCTGCTCACAGAGGAATATACTCTAGGAGTGTTCCCTGTGTGGGCTCTGTGGGTCCTTCTGTTGTAAGGGGACTGACTCTTGTGGGTATGCTGGCAGGTGGCGCTGGCCCCTGGCCTGGTTGGCTGCCAGGCTCTGAGCCAAGTGGCAGCTGCTAGCCCATGGTGGACAGTGCCAGATTCTGACAAGGCTAGCTGTGTGGTCCAGGGGGTCTGAGGCTGATGCTGGATGAGTGGGTAAATGCTTTGTGCTAATAGGATAGAGAAAGGATTTCAAAATAGCACTTGCCAGTACCAGTGTCCTTGTGGTAGGACAGACTCCCGAAAATCACTGTCACCAGCATCTATGTCCCCAGGGGGCATCCCAGTTACCTTCTGCCTCTTTGAGGGGCTCTCCAAGATAAGCAAGTGGGTCTGACCCAGGCTTCTTTCAAATTATCTCCTCTGCACTGGAACTCACTTGCCACTATTTCCCACATCCCAGACTCTGGCCTCAACAAGGGTGGTCAGGAAAGACCTCTCTTTGACCTGAGCCATTTGAGCCAGAACTTGAATGATGAGAATGAATCACACAGAAGAGCATTCCAAGCCTAGAGAAGAGTAATTACTACACCTCGAGGGAGGAATAAGTTTGGCATATTCAGATTAAAAGAAAGCCAATGGAAAGAGGGAAGGATACAAGGCAGAGGCAGAGCATGCAGGAATTTATAGGATGTGTTAAGGATTTTAGATTTTTTTCTAATTGCAAGAAGCCATTACAATCAGAGCCACTGATTGGAGAAGATTTTGGAAGGTCTCAGCAAGTGAGAGAAAGGATGAGATAGTATCACTTTTACATTATAAAAATATTACCCTGGTTAAAATATAGAGAATAGATGCAAGTGGGGCCAGGATGGCAGGAAGAGACTAGGTAGAAGGCCTTTCCTTGCGATATTAAATCAAAAGCCACAGAGAAGGTCCAGGCTGGAAGCTGCCTGTCTATGATCAATTAATCTGCCATAGAATGGGATCTCCTCATATTAGTAAATCTAAGGAATAGTAAATTATGTCAGAACATTTCTTTGCTGTTAGGGTGCCTTTAGTTGATCTTCAAAGGGAAGATTTAGAAGCCTGTTATGTTAGCCCTTGGTAGGTAGAAGGCAAGTGGTCTTCAGAGCTTAAAGACCTTCCTCAGAAACTCTGCTTAAGATAAAGCCATCCAAGCTGTTGACTGCACAGTTAATTCTATGCTCCCATTGGCTCCTTGAAGGCTCTTGTTACCTCTCTACCTTGATTCCTACTGTCACCTCCCAAATGAGGTCTCACCTCCACTCTCACCCCCATCTAATTCATTCTCCACACTACAGGGAAAATGCTATTTTAAAAACTTGAGCTTAAAGTCCATTAATGAGCTCTTCATCTTATTTCCTTTAGGAGAAGGTCCAACTCCTTAAATGTCATGATCCAGTCCCTCTTATTTCCCCAAGTCTTTCTTTCACCCACTCAATCCAGCTCTTTCTCTTGTTTCCTGGCTGAAACCTGCAGTTTCCCAGATAGACCACATTTTGCACAGACCTAGAATATTCCTCTTCCATCAATTTGTGACTAATTTCTACTTTGGTTCCTAAAATAAGAAGCACTTTCTGATTAGCACTTGCTAACCCCTGTCCCATACTCCAGCACTCACCCTACCCTCACCAGCCACAGGATTCACTACATGTGCACTTCATGTTTTGATAGCTCCTTGTTCAGTTCAGCTCAGTCATTCAGTCATGTTCAACTCTTCGTGACCCCCATGGACTGCAGAATGCCAGGCGTCCCTGTCCATCACCAACTCCCAGAGCCTACTCAAACTCTTGTCCATTGAGTCAGTGATACCATCCAACCATCTCACCCTCTGTCATACCCTTCTCCTCCTGCCTTCAATCTTTCCCAGCATCAGAGTCTTTTCAAATGAGTCAGTTCTTCGCATCAGGTGGCCAAAGTATTGGAGCTTCGGCTTCAGCATCAGTCCTTCCAATGAATATTCAGGACTGATATCCTTTAGGATAGATTGGTTTGATCTCCTTGCAGTGCAAGGGACTCTCAAGAATCTTCTCCAACACCACAGTTCAAAAGCATCAATTCTTCGGTGCTCAGCCTTCTTTATGGTCCAACTCTCATACCCAGCATGACCACTGGAAAAGCCATAGCCCTGACTTAGATGGACCTCTGTCAGCAAAGTAATGTCTCTGCTTTTTAATACACTGTCTAGGTTGGTCATAGCTTTTCTTCCAAGGAGCAAGCATCTTTTAATTTCATGGCTACAGTCATCATCTGCAGTGATTTTGGAGCCCAAGAAAATAAAGTCAGCCACTCTTTCCACTGTTTCCCCATCTGTTTGCCATGAAGTGAGGGGACCGTATGCCATGATCTTAGTTTTCTGGATGTTGATTTTTAAGCCAGCTTTTTCACTCTCCTCTTTCATTTTCATCACTTTCCTCTTTGCTTTCTGCCATAAGGGTGGTGTCATCTGCATATCTGAGGTTATTATTTCTCCTGGAATCTTGATTCCAGCTTGTGCTTTATCCAGTCCAGCATTTTGCATGATGTACTCTGCATATAGGTTAAATAAACAAGGTGACAATATACAGCCTTAACATACTCCTGTTTATCTCTTCTCCAGAGTACTCAGAACTTGGGGTTATATTTGTTTTTTTTCTCCCACCAGAGTGTGAGCAACCTGAAAAATAAGACTGTGTCTTTTGCTTCCCTATATTTCAATCTCCTATCCCAATATTTAGAACCCAATAGACACTTCCTATATGTTTGCTGAATGAATACACAAAAGAATAAACACATAAATCAATTGGAAGATACTGTGAAGGAGGCCAAGGTGGTAGGTTTGACAGCCCATGTGGGCTAAACAGATAACTTTTCCCTGTCCACAGCCTCAGACTGGTTCCCCAAACTTTGCTACCCACAAACACACTTCTGAGAAAAAAGTGTAAGAGTGGGTGGCCAGAGGTGGTCTCACCTGTGCTAATATGAAACGGCACCTTTTGTCTGCAGTTGCAGAGACTTTCTGAGGTTGTTCTCAGAGATAAATACTGATATCATAGTTCAGTTCTGATGCTAAGGCCATTAGATTGGGCAGACACTCTCCAAAGCCGTTAACTCTGACCATTTTAAAGACCACTTCAATAACACAAAGCAAGTAAGGGACAGAGCAGGGACAGGGTCTCTCCTCTCACTCCCAGCCGACTGGGGGCACTCTGTTTGCACTGCTTATCACAGAGCTCACTTCCCTCTACTCAGCATTCAGCCTCCAGATGCCCAACAGAAACCAATTTCTGAGCCATTCTTCCAGTGAATGACCCGATCCTGTTGATCTCCCAATTACATCTAGAAACACTTAGCCGTAAGACATTTCAGTGTACCGATCGCTTGGCATTCCTTTCCTCTCAACTTGGTAATCACAACAGCCTGTGCTTTTAAAAAAAAAAAAGAAAGAAAATGGAAAAAAAAAGCCTCTTTGTCAGGCCAGGTCCTAGTAATTGTATCGAAGGGGAAGAGAAGGAAAGCCTTCCAGTTTTGGTCTTCATCCTAAAATTTCTGCCTTGGAAAAACTACTGTGATGATCTACGTTAGGATTAAAGGTGAGTTTTTGGTATTTTAGATGTATAACATCCAGAGACCTAAGGATGCCCCCCAAAATGCCCTGATCATCTCCTAAAAACATATGAAGCCACAGTGTACACTCAATGAACAAAGCACATTGGGAACCAGTGTATTATATATTATTAACTAAACCAGGGCCCAATAACCCCACAGGAGAATTTAATGGTAAAAACTGGGACACAAGGCTTAAACTCAAGGATAATCAGAGTCTCTTATCCCTCTCGCTCAATCTACACATCTTGGGACCAGCCTACTCAAGACATGCCCACTGGGAAAGAGAGAGAGAAGGAAAGAGAAAATGGGAAAGAAAAGAAGGAAAGAGGGGAGGTGTTTATCCACTCTGCCATGTGGATCTCAACAGAGAAAGCAGATCATTGCACCCCTTAGAGCACAGTATAGCTAACCAATTCCACCTCTGGACTCTTTAAGAAGAGGAGAACATACTAGAGGAACTGTGGAGTTCAAATCCAGCTGGTCTTCAGGCTCATCTGAAGAGCTTTGGTTTAATACTGATTCCTGACACCCAGCCCCCTCCCCCCACCCCTGCCCCAGCATTCTGATTAAGCAGATCTGCTGCAAAACCCAGGGAACTCAATTTTAATAGTCTCTGGTTTGGGAACAATTAATGAGTCTGCTTCCTCTCCACAGCTGAAAAAGAATAATAATTTGATCATGGACTGGTGGTGGGAGGTAAAACTTTGACGGTCTTGAAAGCTGGAGTAGGGTAAAGAGAAGTGGTTTCATAGTAAATGTCTCCTTCAAGCTCCCAAGATGTGAATATTGCTGCCCCAGATAGTCTGTACAAGCAAAATGCTTTTGATTCTTTCCATTAATGCTACAGACTAAATTATAGTAAGTGGAATCTCTAAGCCACCTGGTGGACTTGCCATTTGTCAAAGGTAAGGCAAGTGCATCCGGCAACTATGCATCAACCCTGCACATGTTTGATGAGCGCCTCCACTAACCAGTCCAATGTGGGGGCCCAGAAGGAGGAGACCATGCCCCTTCCTCTCCCAGGGTGCAGTCTGGAACCTTCATCCCATCCAAACTTATACAGTCCTTGAAAGTAAAAGTGAAAGTCACTCAGTCATGTCTGATTCTCTGCAACTCCGTGGACTATACAGCCCATGGAGTTTTCCAGGCCAGAATACTGGAGTGGGTAGCCTTTCCTTTCTCCAGGGGATCTTCCCAACTCAGGGATCAAACCCAGGCCTCCCACATTACAGGTGGATTCTTTACATGCTGAGCCACAAGGGAAGCCCAAGAATATTGGAGTGGGTAGCCTATCCCTTCTCCAGGGGATCTTCCTGACCCAGGACACTCCTTAGGTCCACTTTTTCTTAATTTGATTTTATCCCTGTTTTCTGACTTTATAAAAATGCATCCCTTTTTTATATGACAGCCTTTAGATATGTAAAAGCTTCTCTCCTCCAGAACAAGTTATCTCATTGTCCTATATTTGTTTTTGGTAGTTCTATCTTTAAAACAACTAATATCTTTGAGCCTTTTGAAAGGATATAAACAGAAATATTAAATAATCAACATTATCAATGTGAAGGAGCCTATATATGATCATTTATTTGTCTGTTCTAAAGTTTGGCCTGGAGTTATATGTGTATTGGGAAGAAATGTGGGGTTCTGGCTCCTTTAAGGAACTGAGGCAGATTCAGGGGAAAGGGTTATTAGTGCATAAGGCAGAAGTGAGCTGAAGACAAGCATGTTTTATGTTGATCTAAAATGAGAAACTCAAGCAGTGAGAAAATAAAGGAAAAAGGAAGGCAGACAAGCCAGTTGCTCTAAAGACCAGCTAGAGAATATCCTGGAAGCCAGGAAATAATCACTGTGCTCCCAAGGTGGCAAGGGGGGTGGGGGGGAGGTGCTTACTCACACTTGTCCCTGAAATGTAACTGGACCCTCTAGGAACAGGTGGGATCAGGTACTCTAACGAGCTCTTGGACAGGCCGGAGATGCAAGTTGAGAGCTTTTCTATAGCTATCAAGGAAATACATTTTGGAGGGTTAAGATATTTAATGTGAACAAAGAACTTTGAGCTAACTTTAATCTTTGGGGCCTTATATGCTTATAAGATAAATATTTGTTGTGGTTTAGTTTCTAAGTCACATACGACTCTTGCGACCCCATGGACTGTAGCCCACCAGGTTCTTCTGTCCGTGGGATTTCCCAGACAAGAATACTGGAGTGGGTTGCCACTCCCTTTCTCCAGGGGATCTTCCCCACCAGGGATTGAACCTGGGTCTCCTGCTTGGCAGGCAGATTCTTTACCACTGTGCCACCTGGGAGACCTATATGATGTTCGTTAATCATTTGCTGTCTGAATAGATGTAGATCCAGTTAACTGTATCATAGGTTATAGTCCCCATTTTAGTAGTGTAAGGAGCACTTGACCTGGAGTCTGAAAACCTAAGTTCAAATGAACGGAGGAAGTCACGTGATCTTTCTGAGCTAGTTTCCTTCTCTGTAAAATAAGTCTTCAACCTATAACAATGTCTTCCTCTCATGTTTCTTGCAAGAATTACATGGAAATAAATGCACACTTGGTAAAGTACTAGTTCTATAGGACTATTTTGTATTCCCTGGCGGAACATGCCTGAAGCAGGTGGTGGCTTGTTCCACACTACCTTAAATGGAAGGGAACCACGTCCGTGGTGTGGCAGCACGCTGCACAGTCCTTATGCAGGAGGAGTTAACACATCTCCAATGTGTTGCATTGCATAAAGCCTACCAAACCACCAGAAGCTCTTACTAGCACAGATGCGTCGTTGAGGTTGCTATGTTACCTCCCTTGTCTGGCATTGTGCTGCTGCTTGCTCCGGCCCACTGGGTGACTCTTCAAGTGGCCCTCTGTTGTACCTGCAGTGCACCGGTTCTGCCACTAGGGGCCGCTATAGGTTCCCATGAGGTCCCTACCTCACCTCTCTTCATGATTCTGCTACAGTTCGCAGGATGCAGAACCACAGCAGCGCACCACCCTTTCCATTGAACCCAGAGATCATATATTTACAGGGTACCCAAGGCACTTTTCCTCCCGTGGAAAGCTCTGCCTTTAACTAGCTCCCATAAGCTCCTGCAGTCCAGTAAAGCTCCTCCCTCGGGACCTCTGCTTTCTGGCTTGCCTGTTGAGCATTAAAATCTGCCCTGAAGCCAAGCTCTTCAAGACACATGATTTAAGCTTCTCTTTCAGCTAATTAGATATTGTTCTACAAATTGGGCTGTTCTCTCTGAAAGATGAGCAGCAATTTATTTCCTCTGCCCTCTCCTTAAACTTAAACTGAACTGTAAAACATGGCCATTTGTTTAGTCCAATCAGGAAATTATTTTGCATGAGAAATAGATATCCATCTTCTTGCTAATACTAAGCCTGTTTGGGGCATTACTTACGGGTTGCTGTGAAAATGGTGGACGGCTATGCTTAAATCCCTCTCATTCTTTTGAGATGTGGGCTCTGTGGTGATTTATTGTGGCCCATGTATCTGTAATCATCGCCTAAGTAACCCATCACTCTCTGTATTAACATACTTTCACCCTTGCTAGAGGAATATTTTTATTATCCTCATCTTTCTGATGAGAAGACGGATGCCAGGAAGTCAGGCTATTTGCCTAAGCTAAACAAGTGGGGGAGTGGGGGAGTCACACAGTGAACCCAGCTCTTTGGTCTTCAGATCCCATAAAGCTGTATACTGTCTGATAAACCCAACATCAGCTGAAGATTCACTGAGGATTCCTTATTGCTCTTGATGAAGCACTGTCAGATTCTCTAAAATGTTTTACAGTCCAAGGGGCTCTCATGCATAGTGGGAGGTCCCTACCCCACTATGGAAACTGCCTCTTTTCCTGTGCAGGGGGCCGGGTCTTCCCTCATCCTCAAGACTGTGCCCAGCATTTGATGAACGGAGACACTCTGAGCGGGGTTTACACCATCTTCCTCAACGGAGAGCTAAGCCAGAAGTTACAGGTGTACTGCGACATGACCACCGATGGGGGTGGTTGGATTGTAAGTATCTTTGGCTGTTCTCCAGGCACGCCAGCGACCTTGGTGCCTCCATCCACCTGGCTCGGCACCCATCCATCCATACTTCACCATCCTTTGGCCATTTTTTCATCCACTCTCCCCACCCCTCCACCCTCACCCCACAGGTCCACTCTGTAACTCTGCATCGTCCTCAGGGCCCTTGTTCAGCAGCCCTATCACAGGTTTGAACAGGCAGAGGAAGGAATAAGAATATGAGGCTGTAGTGGTCCAGCCAAGAAAGGGGGACCCAGGAAAATGGCTCCTTCTGGGGGGATAGTTCATGCAGGAGGGTGCCAGGAAAAGAGAGAAGTAGCTCAGATAGGCCCAGGGGTCTTCCCTGCTGAAAACTGCATCTATGATAAGGAGTAGAGGAGGTGAGTCCCTCGCAGGAGGAGGGAAGTCTCTATGGGGAAGTGATCAGTATCTTTCTGTTGGAGAATCACATATGGCGGAGCAGTTAAGGTGCAGAAAGTGGATCGCCACCTCTATGTACAAAGGCCACCCCTGTCTCCATCCTCTCCTGGCCTCTCCGGTTCTTCCCCAATAGTCTTCAGGGAGCAGAAGTGGTAGGGAAAAGAGAGACTCCATTTCCTATCACGCTCCTCCCATGTCCAATAGGGCAGTACAGAGAGAAGAGAATGGGCAGCCTGGCGAATGGCCTCACACATCACTGCAGGCCACTATGCAGGTGGGGGAGTTCTGGCAGCCTGGCCCGAAAGCAGCCCAGCATTAGCTGAGTCAGTTGCAGATGGAAACCCTACCCCTTCACCCCACTTCCTCCTGAGGATCCCGCTTCCAGCAGCAACACACCATGCTGGATTTTTCACAGTGCCAAATGGATAGTTGTTGAATGGAGTCAAACTCTTGGGAGATGTCTTCTTTTATGTTTCTGACATATTTGTGCCTTCTTCTTAAAGCATAATCGGAAGTTGAAGTCGAGGCTGATGTATTGGAGGTTAAATGAAATTAGCACTTAAACAGCTCAGAAAGTGAATGATACACACTTGCTTTGCCTGAAACAAGATGATGACGTTACTGGCTGATCTGAAATGGGTCCCATTCTTTTGGTGAAAAATGCTTTCTGCTGCATGCCATGGTGTGAAAAGATGAATTTGAGAGCCTAGCCTATTTCCCTTGACTATCAGGGGTTTGATATGTATCCTGAATCCTTTCTACATGGCAGGGGTGCAAATTAGTGTCAACATCACACCCCAGCCTATTCATCAAGGGCCCCTGGGCTTCAGAGAAGGGCTCCGAGCGTCTCCTGCCATGACCGCTGTGCACATACCGAGCTCTCTACTGCAGTGGTGCTTACCTGAGTGTCTCTGTCACTGCAGATATAAAACTCTGGTGCAGCAGTTTGACTCATTTTTTTTTCATTTGTCCCCCTCTCTCTTCACAGGTATTCCAGAGGCGGCAGAATGGCCAAACTGATTTTTTCCGGAAATGGGCTGAGTACCGTGTTGGCTTTGGGAACCTGGAGGATGAGTTTTGGCTGGGTAACGCCTCCTTTTTTGTTTCCCTTGGAATGCTACTCCGGCTTTTTGTCCGTCTCTCTCCGTTCTGTGTCCATCTGGGATTATCAGAAACCCTGGGTCTGTTGAGAAGTTGACAGCTCGTGAATTGCTTTCAGTACCTCTTGCTCTGTTTGGCTCCACTATTGATCTGTTTTTATCTTGTGGTGGTGTTTTCCTCTTTGCTCTGTCTCTTCCCATCCTCATTAATAGTCTCTTATGCTGATGGGTCTTGACGTGAGGCAACTTTTACAAAGGGAGTGAGCTGCCTGGTGGGGGAAGAGGGCAGGGGGAGCAATAGGCTGGCGGGTCATCTCTCAGAAGCCAGGCATCAGCCAGCCAGCCTGCAGGCCAGGAGGAAAATGAGACAGTCGCTCAGACCTTGCTCCTTGGAGGAATATTATTACCTGACTTGGGATGGAAAAGGAAAAAATGAAAATGACATTAGAGGTGACCGGCAATTTCCTAGAGGTCTAACACAAGCGGGAGGTGTAGATTGAGAACCGAACTGGTGTGAGAAGGTAAACAGAACCCGACCCAGGCAGATGGCAGAGGAGCCAGTTCCAGAAAGCAGTACATTTATTATTCCCTGCATCTCCCTGTTAGATTTTCACAGTGATCATGAAGGGAGGCCAAGGAAAGGCAATAATTGTCTTCTATATCTGTGGTCTCCTCTCTATCTCCCGCTCAGCCTCACCATCCTTCTCTTGGATGTTCCTATCAGAACCCCGTAACTGGCCTTCCTGCCTCCTGGATCAACCATTGTCTACATGGCCACTAGAACTATCTCCCTCATGCCAAAATCTGAGCAATGGCTAGCCCCATTTGTAGAACTTTTAAATGAGTCCCCGTCACCAGCACCTTAGCTATGGTACAAGGCCCTCTTCTTGGGCCTGCTCCCCACCACCAAGAGCCCCATTCCCCTTCCCTGCACCCTCCAACTGACACCAAACTCCAAATATTTTCTTATTGAAGTATAGTTGATTGGCAGTGTTTCACGTATAGTTGCATATTGGCATAGTTGATTGGCATAGTTTCAAGTATGTATAACTGCAAAATGATGCAGTTATACATACACACATAAATACATATATCCTTTTTCAGATTCTTTTCCATTATCAGTTATTATAAGATATTGAATATAGTTCCCTGTGCTATATACAGTAAGTCCTATTGTTTATCTATTGGGTTGGTCAAAATGTTTGTTCGGATTTTTGTGGAAGGTAGTATGGAAAAACCCAAACAAACTTTTGAGCCAATACAGTATTTGTATATAGTAATGTATATCTGTTAACTCCCAATTCCCAATTCACCCCTCCCTTTCCCCAGACTCCAAAGCCTTAGGATTACTGTTTCCTTTGCAAGGGACCTCTGCCTATCAACTCTCCCCACCCTCATACACCTTGCTGTGCTTCGTTGCATATTCAAAGCCTCAGCTCACCTCCTCTTCCCCAGTAGGACCTGTCCTAACCATTTTTCCCTAATTTTGCCTGCAGGAGCAGTCTCTCTCTTTTGTGGCCGAAATCAGGGTCTGTTTTCCTTTCTGTTTCTCTTGACTATACTATGTAAACTTCTTTCAGGCCTGGGACCTAACCATATTCATTTTCAACCTCATTACCTGTCACAGTGGCTGAGGATAGTAGGTACCTAAAGTGTAGATACCAATCAATCACTCAATTGATAAGAATTTACTGAATGCCTACTAGATGCCCAGATCTGTATTTGCTGATGAATGTAATAAAAATAGAAGGTAAAAAAGGAAAGAGAAGTGAATAGGAAAGTATCCTTGCCTTCTAAGAGTTTGCAGTCAGCTTGGGAGGTAAGTGTAAAGCACAGAAATCGATGTGCCCACAGCAGACAGTGCTCATGCTTCCCCAGCCTCAGCCACTGGACGCCACAGTCACTTCTGGGAAACATCTGAACTGTCGCACGCTTGAATTTTCTATATATCACTTTTTAAAAAAATTATTTATTTGGCTGTGCTGGGTCCCAGGTGTGGCGCATGGGATCCTCAGTTGTAGCATGTGGGATCCAGTTTCCTGACGAGGGACTGAACCCTGGCCCTTTGCATTGGAAGCTTGGGGTCTGGACTACTGGACTGCCAGGAAAGTCCCTATGTATCACTTTTAATAAATGAAATCTATTCTTTCGTGAAAGAAACATCACAGCATTGCCAAAAACAGAAAGCGAGTCATCATGTGCCATAAATAAAGGGAATCTTAAAAATAAATGCAATGAAAACAGCAAAAATACTAAATGCCAGTTGTTGCTGGTGCTGGTGGTGTTAAAAATGGAGATTAGAAAGTGTTGAGTGTTAAACCACAAAGTTTTTGTTGTTGCTGCTGTTCAGCCGCTAAGTCATGTTTGACTCTTCGAAACTTCGTGAACTGCAGCACACCAGGCTCCCCTGTCCTTCACTATCTCCTGGAGTCTGCTCAAGTTCATGTCCATCGAGTTGATGATGCCATCCAACCATCTCATCCTCTGTCATCCCCTTCTCCTCCTGCCTTCCATCTTTCCCAGCATCAAGGTCTTTTCCACTGAGTCAGCTCTTCACATCAGGTGGCCAAAGTATTGGAGCTTCAGCTTCAATATCAGTCCTTCCAATGAATACACACAGAGTACTAGATCCAGACTGAGAGGAACAGTTAGAATCAGGATTAAGGCTTCCCCTCCATCTACGGAGAAAGAGACAGAATTTGGAAATACCTTTCTCCCTACACATTTACAGTTATTTAGTCCTTACTCCAAAAATGGCTTCCTGGGTGGTTCAGTGGTAAAGAATCCACCTGCCAATGCACGGGGTTCAGGAGACACGGATTCGATCCCTAGATCAGGCAAATCCCCTGGAGGAGGAAATGGCAACCCACCCCAGTATTCTTTCCAGGAATATCCCACGGACAGAGGAACCTGGTGGGCTATAGTCCATGGGGTCACAAAGAGTCAGACATGACTAAGCACATTCCCCAATTATTTCTCGTATCATCAGAGATGCCCTCTCACACTCAGAAACACTGTACTCATCTATGAGCTAGGCCACAGATATTCAGAGAAGGAAGAGTCAGCTTCCTGCAGAAGGCATTGAGAGATGAGTAAAAAGGATGAAGGAGGGAGGGGGATAAGAAAAGAGGGAAGGCAGGGATCCCATTGACATGAGCACACGGGAAAATGAAAAACCATCCAACTAGAGCAAAGATGCAGCTCAGGGAAAGAAGGAAATGAGGTGAGGTGGGTTGAACAAATGTTACAGTCCCTCAGGTGAGGAAGGGAAGCTTTGACTTAATGCCATACGTAATAGGGAGCCAGGGAGGGCTCTTAAGTAGAAGCACAGCCTGGTAGCAGTACTCAGGTGAGGGGTAATACTCTGACCATGGTTTATGTTGTCAGCTGGGTTCCCTAGAAGCAAAGTCTGACACTGGGATTCCTGTTCAAGCCATTTATCGGGCGAGTGCTCTCAGAAGTGGGTGGGGGAAACAGGATAGAGCAGGGAGGAGTTTAACAGTGTGATCTTGGTGGGAGATTAGCATTGGTCTGATCCCCAGGAAAGCTCTGGAGCATGAACTGCTCCTCAGAGTTGGTCCCCAGTGGGGCAAGGGGGCTGGGATTTGGGACTACCCACCCCCTACATCAGGCATTTGATGGGGCTCTGCCCCAAGGCATGGGGGAGGGAGAGGGTAATTTCCAGAGTGAAGCAACTCCTGTTTGAGTAATAAACCTGTGTGTTGTTAGCAGCTGAGGTTATGTCCACTGACCAGTTAAAGGGCATCTGGGTAGGGCACCACCAGGATCCACCACATCACAAGCCAAGTGTAGGGTACCAGTAACCCAGCAAACAGCAAACAGTTATATAACATGTAATATATAATTAACATAAGGCTTTAACTGTCAAACAGGACAGGGAAACAGAAAGATCCAGGTGACCCTCCATCAGCCATATCACCTCTCTGGACTTCAGCCACGTTTTCAACAAAACAAAGAAACTAGCCTAAGTAATCTCTAAATTCCCTTCTATCTGCAATATTTTCAATTCTAAATCATGGTGTACTCTGAAAAATATCAAATGTCACAGCAAAGCAAGAGGACCCCAGTTCAGCAAGCAGGTAGAAATCAGGAGGACTCCAAGATCACCAGCAATGTGGGGGTGGGGGCGGTTCAAAGTCTGGGCAGGGAGGTCAGAATCAGAAAGATCCAGAGCACAGCCAGCCAGAGCAAAGAGACAAGAAAATATGAGAAAATATCACCAAGAAGGATCTGGGCTCTGCCTAACTCTGGACCTCTGGGGTTTGCACCTATTAGATCAAAGGCTAGGAAGCTTAGAGGCCAAGGAGACAGTGGTGGGAGGGCCAAGAGGGTGGGCCGGGGGGTGAGGGTACATGACTGACCAGATAGATGAGTACAGAGGTGGCAGTGCAAAGATATAACAGGTAGATCCGAGAGACAGGAGCTGGCGTCAGGAGACAGGGGACAATATTCTCTGACCCAGTTATGGGAGCCTCAGGAGGGCGAAGGCAGAGAACAGGAAAGGCAGTGTAATTAAAGGTGGATGGAACCCCCTCCCAGGCTATTGGGTAGGATGTCCAGATCCTCTGGACCCTGAGGGTCCACTCTGAGTTCCCCTGATCAATGCTCCTACCTCCTGCTTCCTATCACTCACACCAAAGGAGTCACACCATGATGGTGGTCGTCATTTTCAACCCACACTGTGGTTTGGAGTGGGAGGTGGAGGGGAGGCAGGGGGCAGGCCTAGGCCAGGAATCCTATGGCTCAGAGCTTGTCAATTACTGGGTCAGTACTTGATGGCAGGACCCCTGAGCTGACCTGCAGTGGGAACTCACCAGCAGAACTGGGTGGCTTTTTTGTAGGAGGAAATCTGGGGTCTGGTAAGGTCTGATTGGGCTTCCTTGGTGGCTCAGTGGTAAGGAATCCGCCTGCCAGTGCAGGAGAGATGCAAGTTCAATCTTGGGGTCAGGAAGATCCCCTGGAGTAGGAAATGGCAACCCATTCCAGTATTCTTGCCTGGGAAATCCCGTGGACAGAGGAACCTGGTGGGCTACAGTCCATGGGGTCACAGAGTCAGACATGACCTAGCAACTCAACAACAACAACAAGGGTCTGTTAGATAACCAGCTGGGAAGGTCTAAAAGCTAAAGCAACCCAGTATTCCTCCTCTTTCCCAGAACATCTGTTTTGAGGCCATAGTCGCGTTCTGCCACCCATGTCCGAAGCCACTGCAGCCAGGCTCACTGCTTTCTTGCCTCTTCTTCACAGGGCTGGACAACATACACAGGATCACGTCCCAGGGCCGCTACGAGCTGCGCGTGGACATGCGTGATGGGCAGGAGACCGCCTTTGCCTCCTATGACAGGTTCTCTGTTGAGGACAACAGAAGCCTGTACAAACTCCGCCTAGGAGGTTACAACGGCACCGCAGGTACCCTGGCCCCCAAGAAACCCCCGATGGTGGTGGACATGCAGTAGGGCCCACACTCCAGGCCGAGCTGCACTGGGCAGTGACAGCAGCACCCACAGAGCTGGTGAAGTCCCTGCTGGCCAAGGAGGAGGGTGGAGGGCTGGAAGCGCTGGCTCTGGTCCAGGCTGCCCCCCACCTGGGTTGAAACAATCCCCTGGAGGAGGGCATGACAACGCACTCCAGTATTCATGCCTGGAGAATCCCATGGACAGAGGAACCTGGCGGGTTACAGTCCATAAGGTTGCTAAGAGTCAGACACGGCTGAAGGGACTTGGCACGCACGCAAGCTCCTCACCACTCAGGTGACCTGCAATCACTTTCTCAAGGACTTCAGTTTCCTCATCTGGAAAATCTTAATAACGATGCCTGCCCTAGTTCGCAGAGGAGACAGAAAAAATAATGTGATAAATAGAGTGAAAGTGCTTTTTGAAGTTAAAAAAAAGTACCATGCGAGGGTGAAGGATTATTTTTCTTGTCTAGATTAGTCAATATGGGCTCTCATCCAGTGAAAGCATAATCATCTATTGTCTGGATAGAAATCTCCCCTGCAATGACAGCTAGGAAAATCATCTTTGAACTAATGAAAATAAGACAGATGCCCCCATTCTGAGCTGGCCCTCCTCTAACAGCAGTCTTCATCACACCTCCATCAGGGAACAAACAACAGCTCTACATGTCCCCCCACAGGCCACATGTCTTTTCAGTCCTCCACAAGAACCCATACAGGCATGTTTTCTGTAGATTTTATGACACTTCCACTAAGTACAACAAGCGTCTCTATAAGCTCTGTTGCATTAAGAGTTTTATCAGGATATCGTATCCCAGTCTGATTCTTAGGCTCTGCCAATCTATTTCCTAGGTTCCCTTCCAGTACATATCCTAAAACCTGTTTTGCCAAATATTCCACTATTTGGTATATGGAGTTACTGGTCCTTTCATTAACTCCAATTATATGGCTAAATGCGAGGGTATAAATTTAGCAACATGTTCAAGGCTCTTGGAGTTAAGACCATCAAAGTGTTGCCTCTCCAATGACTGCATCTGCTCAGCCGTTTCTCTGCTCAGCCAGGTGTCTCTTCTCCAAAGAGAAGACATGCTTTCCCTTGTTGTTCACACAAGAGATCATGCCCCATGGCAATCATACCTGCCCGAAGTGCCCCAATAAAAGATCCAATTTACCCACACTTTGGATGTAAAATAGTCATTTGAAATGGAGTGTATTACACAAAATGTCAGACCAAACCATTTCAGAAATAACCTGATACCAACCACTCCCTAAGATTAGAATCGTGCCTGCAGAAATCCGTCCTTATTTCTCCCACAGAAAGACAAGCAAGCCCTCCCACTTCCTCACCTGGCCGAGCCCCCTCCCTCCTCCTCAGTGGCCCCAGGCTGTGCTCTTGCCTGTTGAACTTGGGCCCAACCTCCGCAGTCTCTGTGTAGCTCTGTCTCACTGCTGGACCCCGTGAAGGTCGCAGCTCTTGGACTGAGCTCTACTCTCACGTTTCAGAGGCAAGTCCCACCAACAGTTTGGCCAATCATCAAAAATGAATTGCAGTCTGACCTCGTAGGTCAAATATTCAGTTCATCTTCTTCAAATGATGCGAAGCTAGGCTTATATAGGCCCCTTCTCTGGACAACTTCACACAGTGGTGGTTCTTTCCAGACTGGAAGGTCTCCAGGGAGGAGGAGCCATCCTCTCTCTGGTATTTACTATTGCCCAAGTCCCCTGGCCTTTATCTTGCATGTTGCTCATCTTTATTGGCCCCACTAGAACAGTGGCCTCTGTGGCCTTCAGTGCCAAGTTCAGTCCCTTCTCCCATCTCCATTGTTCTCGAGCCTGCAAAAATCCAAGTCTCTAACCAGGACTCTTAATTGAATTGGAGCTGAACATTACAAGTCAAATTATGGCGAAAAGGTTGTTGAGCAACCTCTAAAAGTTCATCGTGTGAATTGTGAGGACTCATAAGGAGCATAAGGCATGACCTCTGCAAGAACTAAACTTTTATCTGAAAAAGAAACAGTTTGGAAGCAACTCACCACAAAATGAAGGGTACTCACTTCCAGTTTAAGGTGCATTTGGAGAAGGGGGGTCTTAGAGGTTGAAGAAGACTTCATGAAAGCAGCAGCATTTGGCTGGGATCCCAGGGGGAAAGGAAACATTCCAGGGAAAGAAAATCCTGGGGGAGAAGTCACAGAAGGAGCAGTTAGTGTGGAGGGAGGGCAAGTGCAGAGGACCTGGCTGCCCAGGACAAGGTGTGAGTTCAGAAAGAATAGAAAGGAAGCAGGTGGAGTAGGGTGGAGTCAGACCCTGAAGGGCCTTAAGGCCAAGGGGACAGAGGAGTTCTGTCTTAATACGGTGGGCAGTGGGGAGCCATGGTGGGTCCTGAGTGACATAGTGGACGTGGAGTTTTAGGAAGATCCGAGTGTCAGCCTTAAATAGGATAAAGCAAACCTGAGTGAAGACCAGAGACCAGCTGGAGCTGCTGCATTAATCTTGGTAGGAGGTCACAAGGGCCTTGGCTGATCTTAGGAGTTAAGAGAAAAGCATAAATCCAAACAGCAGTTTGAGAGAGAAAAACCAAGACTTAGATAATAGATGGACTGAACGTATGAGGTGGATTTATGAACTAGGAACGGGATCTAGGGAGGAGACAAAGACCAACATCAGGATCATATCTGAGACAGCAGCAGGCAACATCCAAAGTGGAAGCAGGAGGGAATAGTTCCCAGGGAGGGCAGCTTCTAGGTTAGAGAGATAAGCAGAAGATGAGAATATAGAAACGTGGGTAGAGACAAAATAGGGGACTGATGGTAAAGAAAGAGTCTCTAGAAAGTAGGATTAAGCCAGGATTTTTTAAGACACAGGGATTGAGTATGAGTTAGGGTGAGAAGAGATGAAAATGCTAAAATATCAATATATATCTATCTCTATCTGTATCTATATGAAAAAAGGAAAAAAAGTAAGAACTCTTTTCTGCCTTCTCCAGGACCTGGAAGAGATGAGAAAGAATGAATTGTACGTCGGTGGGATTAGCTCTGGGTAGAGATAAAGCCTGGTTTGTTTAGAGAGGGAGATAAAAACGATGGAATAGAAATAATAACATATGGACTTAGGGACCAAGCTGGCCTGAATGGACCAGGCTTCCCTATAAAAGAAAGACCATCCTCCTAAGAATTAAATTGTGACCAGAAGCACTTGGAGGCATTGAGTGGCCACTGTGAGTGTGGACTCAGGAAGCCACAGGATCAGAGCCATGAGTTTCCCCGGCTTAAAGTGGCCTCGGAAACATCTTAAACAACACTCATTCAATAGCATGAGCCCCTTCACAACATCTCTAACCACAAGTTCTGCCAGAGGCCAGAGGTTTGGCCAATAGTTATAAATTAATTACGATTTAATACCTTACTTAAATACTCAGTTCATATGTGTGGCCTGCACAATATGCCAACAAGAAAACCCCCAGCTTCTAAAAATAGAGATATCCCCATATTTCCAAGTAGTCTATCCCATTTATCAATAGCTCTAACTTCACAGTCTCTACCTACTGGTCTTCATTCTTCTCCAAAGAGTGTTTGGTGGAGTTCTGTTTGTTTACTAAATAACCCATCAAATATTTGGAGTCAGTGATCTAGAACCTTGTCTCCCCTTACAAGTCTGCTTTTCCCCAAGATACAGCCCTGGTTTTCCCAATCACTTCTCCTCTAATATGATTAGGATTTTCTTATCATCTTGCTTCCTACAGACAGAAACTCTAGTTAGGTAATGTCCTTCTTCACATGTGGACCCAAGTTCTGAACGAGCAGATATTGACGTGACCAAGGCCTGATGAGCCATGGGGAAAGCCAGGCTGCACAGTGGTGACCCGGATTACCCAGGGCAACATGACTCATCACTGTCTCCTCTGAGACACAAGGAGCCGTCCATGCCTGTGTCCCAGTGCTGGCCTGGAGGAAACAGTCAAGGGTGGAGAGGGGGAGCTGAGTGAACACATTCTGAGCAGAAGGTCAGGGGAATGAGGAACTGAGTTGGAGAGAGCAGCACGGATGTAGGGGACCCCAGGAGTACGTGGAGAAAGAGCTCAGTGTAGCCAGGCCGAAGCTGAATAGACACAGAGAGGTAAGTGGAAGGTCTCTGAAGCAGAAGCCAGGTTTGTTGGGCCTGGGTCAAATGTCCAGAACGTTGAGACAAAAGAGTGACAAATTGGACAGCTTCAAGCATGTGTTTTTTTCCCAGGGGACTCTCTCAGCTACCATCAGGGCCGCCCATTCTCCACAGAGGACAGAGACAATGACATAGCAGTTACCAACTGTGCCATGTCGTACAAGGGGGCTTGGTGGTATAAGAACTGCCACCGGACCAACCTCAACGGGAAATACGGCGAGTCCAGGCACAGTCAGGTGGGTGAAACTCTGCCGCTGCATAGATGAACCAGAGCCGTGCAGCCCACGTGCCTTAGCTTCATGTTCTAAGTGCACAGGTGGGCCTTGCATTTCCTTTTTAAAAAGATACACTCAGAGTGTTGAGAACGGATTCTTATAAAGAGGAAAATAATGCAGACACTGAGATAAGAACAGGACAGAGTCAAAGCCAGAGGAAGAAAAGGGGAACACACCCGGATCTGGGAGCTAGAACTCACCCAGAGAAACCTTGATGACCAGTCAAGTCCCATTTCATTTCCTCCTCTAGGATATCCCGTGAAGAGCTTATCAAGTTCAGGGACAGCTTCATGCAAAGAAGGTTCGGCTTGGCTTCATCCAAAGAAGTATCCTAGGAAGGGAGAGAGCAGAAATAGCAGTGTAAAAGAGACCATGTCTCCCCATTGGAGACTACACATCCATCGGCTGGGCCGGGCAATAGGGTGACCAACTGGGACCTCTCTAGTTTTAGCACAGGAAAGGCCAGCAGCCAGGGGCACCCCTTAGTCCTGGGCAAACCAAGATGGTTGGTTACGTGATAGATGGAAACCACTTAACACTCCCATCAGGAGTGAGCAGTCAAACACAGTTATGCTCTTCAAAATGCTTCTATACTGTTGGGAATCTGAAATTCAAATTTACTGGTGCATGCAAATCCTGAAAGCCCAAACCAGAAAGCCAGTGATAAGGAAAGACCTGCTACACATTCCTATTATAGGCCCAGACCACAAGCATGCCTAAAGAGAAAAGCTAGGAAAAAAAAAAAATCTCTGTTTTTTTGGCCCCTTTTTTTGGGGGGAGGGAACTCAGCCACAAAGCTTCAAGTTAATGGAAAAGGGCTAAATGTTCATCTTGGATTCCCCGCTCTCAGCACCCTCTTTCTTTTCAGGCTGGGAGTTCACTTGAGTGGGGAAAGGTGATCTGACATGCTCATCTTTCTCCTTCCCAGGGGATCAACTGGTACCACTGGAAAGGCCACGAGTTCTCCATCCCCTTCGTGGAGATGAAGATGCGCCCATACAGCCACCGTCTCGTGGCGGGGAGAAAACGGCGGTCCTTGCAGTTCTAAGCAGTGGGCGGCTGCGAGCCAACTGACCTTTTCTGTCATTTGTTTGTACTTTATAATATGAAACAAGGGGTGGGGGACATAGTAATGTGCTTTGCAACATGTTAAGAGTGTTTGAAGGAAGCGGGATGTAGCAGGAATCAGTTGAGAATCAGCAGCTCATGGTTTCTGCTGCCCCCGTGCCTGCCCTTCAGTCTCCATGCTCCCTCCTACCCAGCCATCCTTAACCATCCCCTTTTTTTCCACCAAGGAGGAACAGTGAGACATTTTCTTAAAAGACCAACTCAAAACCAGATCGTGGAGTCAGATCGGTGACAGGCATGTGCCTTCTTTCCTGCCCTCCTTCTGAGATACCCTTAACTTCCAGGAACCGAGCTCTGGTCACTGCCTTCGGTGGCTGGGTTCTCACACCAGCCCCGAGAAGAGAGAGAGAAGCTCCAGCAAGAGAGCTTTGCCAACAAGTCCCCTTAAAAGGAAACAGATTAACCTCATCCTGTCCCAGCAACCCAAGTCCTTTGTAATGGGCCAAAGATTCTCATCAAACATTCTTAGTCTTACCAGCCAAGTGTCCTCTGTCGCCTCCTATTTTCCAGCCAACCCATCCTTTGCCCACTTCCATCCTACCTTAAGATCCCCTGTGGCCTCACAAGCCCAGCCACTGTTTTGGATTCTAGTTCCCAAGGTGTTGCTTGCACCTGGCCTGGGCTGCACAGCAGCCGTGTGTCTGAGGGTCATAAATCCCTGCCCCCTCCCTCAGGTCAACTTTCTTTGAAGCTGGAAGAGGGAGAGAGCTATGGTTCACAGCACTTTGGGGTCAGACACTGAGGGAAAAGACAGAAGCAGCAGATCTGGGCTCCCCTCGGAACCTGCCATTGAGATCACAGGTGCCCTGGGGAGCATAGATCCCACCCAGCTCCATTTTCTCTATTTCTGGTCCTATTTGTCATGGATTCTTTTTCCCTGAATTGCAAACTAAAGCCTCAGTTCTGAGGCTCTCGTTTCAGCCAGGGTCTCCTTAAGGCAAGTGGCTTAATAAGAGTCAGGAGAAGTTATATGACCAGCCAGCCATTCCCCTGACTGATAATCTCTGGGAAGAGGTGGAATTTCAGGGTTTGGGTTTCAGTTTTCTCCTCTTTCTTTTGGTCCAGTGAGAAACAGGAATGACCCCCTTAATGAGGTGAGCTCACGAGAAGCCTTTCTCCATCTTCTTTTATTATTCTGCCTTTGAGAGGAAAAATGAAAAGTGCCAGAGGAAATTACATCTAAAAATCCAAAGGTGAATAGGGGAGAAGTATAGGCCTACCTCCCGTTTTATGAGATGTGCTCTCTTCGCTAGCATGATTTGATTTTTACACCCAAGAGAGCTGGAGGCTCTAAAGCCATGACCCTTCAACTTCTCCAGCCAAATGTCAGCTACAAACATTCCTGTGGGGTCTGCCAAAATTCATGCCCATCTCCCCAGCCACTTGTTTCCTCCTCTCTCTCTTTCCTTAAGGCCTCAGGTTTGGGTTTTTTTTCTTTGTAATATCCACCTTTAGTCAAACTGAGGCATCCTGGGCCTTTCCTAGCCAATCACTGGACGAGCCTGAGAGCTGGCAGTTTTCTAAAGGAAACATGCCCAATGTAACTGAGCTCTATTAAGCAGGGAAGGACAGTCCGTCAGGCTGGCAACCACGTTTCTGATGTAACGAGTATGGAGTCAGCTGCCCCTTGCCCTCTCCCTTCAGTAGATCTTCAAGGTCTTGCTCACTGCCCGCTGCCATGGTGTGCATGTGACTGTCAGACCAGTGGCGGAAATGGAGGTGACATTCCCATTTCTCAGTTCCCCATGGGCTTCAAAAAACTAGGGGGAAGGAAGAAGAAACAGAAACAAGTCTTTCAAGAAACCCGTTAATTAAGATTTAGCTAGAGAGTGGGAGCCCAGTGAACAGCAGGAAGCTTGTTGGATGAGGAACCTGGGGTCTCAGGGGTGGGCCCAGCTCTGCCGTGTTTTGGCGCTATGACTTCGGGAAGGTTGTTTCACCTCTTGGGGTTTCAGTTTCCTCATCTGGTTGGATGAGACTAGAATGGCTTCTAACTTCCCTTTCGGTTCTGACGGTCAGTAAGGCTAGTCTCTGATCTGAACATGGAAACTGGCATTGGTGAGCGAGCAGAACTAAGTAATGAAAATTCACTAGAAGCCCTGCTTTATGAAAGACAGAGAAAAAGAAAAGCTGATTCTGGAGTCATCAGTAAACATATACACATGTACATAGACACACACACACACACACACGAAAACATTGCAGAGAAGACTGTGCCAAGGAAGTGGCTGGACTCATTTTATCCATAAAAGCAGAACCGGGGTCCTGGGTGGTACGAATACAGCCCACCTCATCAAGGGAACTGAGACGGGAAAAGATGATGGGCCCTCATGTTGTCAATTCAGGTGAAAGCCAAGAAACATCAGTGGGAATCAAAATCTGTCTTCTACTGGAACCATTTTACCCTGTGGAACATTTTTATAAATAATATCAGCAGCATTGCCTAGATTCCTGTTAAAGAATTTCAAAGCAAAGAAAGGAACTTCAAACACTAGCTCACCTAACTTCCAAAAAAAAGGATTTATAGATTCCTTTTATTAGGTAGAGTGATTTTCTCACAAGTCACCATTTTTAAGAGACACTGTACCTCAATATCTCCCCAAGGCCTGTGGTCAACTGGACTCAAAGCATCATATCATGACTCATGGATTCCTGCTTATCCTGTTCCTCCAAGCACCTGTGCTCTTTCCAAAGATGGATCCAGGAAACAATAGTCACAAAGAGCTCACCCTCACACACCACAGTTTCATTCAAGGGACTCAGAAGAAATAGAGGTGGACTCTGCTCAGAAGCAGTTTAACGGCAGACACATCAGGATATGTGCTTATAGAAAAAGAAAAGAAAACACCCTACCGATGACCTCAATAGGCTCACCACCTAGACCCAAGACCCGAACAGTTTCTTCTTCTTGCATCTCCCCATCAGATAACTTCGAATGCAGTAAACACTTTCTCCAGGTTTATTTCTGGAAGGTGAAGGGGCAGAGGTAGCGAAGAGATGACAAATTTGTGGAAAACTCCTGCCGGCCTTGAGACTTCCTTGTGGCTCTGCTGGTAAAGAATCCACCTACAATGCAGGAGACCTGGGTTTGATCCCTGGGTTGGGAAGATCCCCTGGAGAAGGAAAAGGCTCCCCACTCCAATATTCTGGCCTGGAGAATTCCATGGACTGTATAGTAAGTACTGCTGCTGCTGTACTTCACTTCAGTCTTGTCCAACTCTACAACCTCATAGACGGCAGCCCACCAGGCTCCCCCATCCCTGGGATTCTCCAGGCAAGAACACTGGAGTGGGTTGCCATTTCCTTCTCCAATGCGTGAAAGTGAAGTCTCTCAGTCGTGTCTGACTCTTAGCTACCCCATGGACTTCAGCCCACCGGGCTCCTCCGTCCATGGGATTTTCCAGGCAAGAGTACATGGGGTCGCAAAAAGTCAGAAACCAGTGAGCAACTTTCACTTTCAACTGGAGGCGGGAAACTTGCTAAGCATGACCACAAGGTGGCGTTGACACCTCCCAGTCACTTTCTGATGATGGGGTTGAGGACACAGTGCCTCCAGGTTTTCAGAACTCATACCAGACCAGGACCCAGGAAAACTAGCTGACTGATCTGTAAAAGAAACAACAAAAATGGTAGCAAGAAAATGCAAAGCAAAATCCCAGTAATAGTTTAATCCACCCTACCCTTCATCTACCAGATCCCCACTCCACTACTCATGGAGTATGTAAGACACCCAGCACCTATGCCCTCCCACCTGGGAAGCCAGCAGCTCTCTGCACAGTGAAGCTGTTATTTCAAAGACAAATGTGAAGAACCAAGGTTGCCAATGAGTTCAGTGCCAAACCAAGCAATCTTTAATCACATTTATACTTTCAAAATCCAGTCCCAGAACCGAGCCATAGATTAAGGGACAACAGGTCATTATGGAATCTTCTCAAAGAGCCCTTTTAAAAGCACCATTTGAGAGCGGGTTTATGACTTCCTCTTTGTCCTCTCTTCTGGAGGATAAATGGGATCTGTGAGAACAGTGGGTACAACAAGCTGAGGGGGTTGAAATAGACTAGCTAGTGGCTTGGATTTGCAAATACTCCTGGGGCATGCAAACATTTTTCTTTTTCTTTTTTTACCATCCACTCAGAACTTCAGGGAAGGTGGAACCACTTACTCAGGATATGTGCTTTTCTATGATTTGCTTTCTTATCACCAGACTCCTATTCAATCTAATCCCTTACTTCCATTTCTTTCCCTCCAAGGGGGACACGAGGGCATCCCAGGTGGCTCAGTGGTAAGGAATCTGCCTGCCAGTGCAGGAGACGTGGGTTTGATCCCTGGGTTGGGAAGATCCACTGGAGGAGGAAATGGCAACCCACTCCAGTATTCTTGCCTGGGAAATTCCATGGACAGAGGAGCCTAGTGGGCTTCTGGGAAGAGCCAATTCATTGGAAAAGACCCTGATGCTGGGAAAGATTGAGGGCAGGAGGAGATGGGGGCGACAGAGGATGAGCTGGTTGGATGGCATCATTGACTCAATGGACATGAGTCTGAGCAAACTCTGGGAGATAGTGAAGGAAGGGGAAACCTGGCTTGCTGTAGTCCATGGGGTTGCAAAGAGTCGGACATGGCTGAGTGACTGAACAGCAACAAAAGGGAGAACTATATTTGCATCTCACTGTCCATTCTTAAAACATTGATAAGGAACCTCAGAAAGATTCACACTTCAGTTTCAATAATCCCAAGAGGGTGGGGTAATCTGCTTTCACTTGTCTCAAACTTGCCACAGCTGTAAGAAGAGCCTTGGGACCCCAGAGGCCTGTAGAGAATCTGGGAAGTTTAGGAGTCTTGCTTCTTGCACAAATCTCCAGATACCGAGAGCTGCTGATTCAGCCTCCCTGGGTGGCATGTTTTCCTCCCAGTAACAGTGACAGAGACGTTCTTTGCTCTAAGGACGAGTTATGGGGTCAGCTGCCTCACTGCCGCACTGCCTCTAGCCTTCCTCTGGTTCTACCTCAGGGTCCCTTGGCCAAGACCCTGAAGATCTGTGACTAAATGCATCCCTAAACCATTGTTGCTCCTACCACCAACCCCACACAGATGGGACAAAGTTTTCCTCAGCAATTCTGGAGCATTCTGTCACTACCAGGCCAAATGAGCACCCGCAGGCTAAAGGAAAACTCTTAAAAACAAATAAGGAAAAAACTCCAGGAAAATGGGTGTGCTGATATAGGTCCAATATGAAAGAATGGCTCGAGTTCGTCCTAACTGTATCCAGGCTGGATTTACTGGTCTACTCTGGACGCATCAAGCTTTGAGAAACAACTGGGAAGGAAAAATTAAATGCAAAACACAAAATAACATAAAAAATAAGCTGATGGGTCATTGGAGACTAAAAGCAAGCTTTTTACAGATGGCCCCACAGTAAGAATAGCAAATAAACAAACAAACAAAACAGAGACCCGAGTGAGGAGGCCTGGAAAAGGGACCAGCATTAGTCCTTTGAGTCCTGGCCCCCACCAGAGCTCCCATCAGTTCACCCGCTTCACAAGAGGAGGAGCAAAGGCACCAGAGGTCTTCACACCACAGAAATGAGAAGCAAAGCGGCTTTCTTTGCTTGCTCCACCTGTCTGCCTGGACCTTGCTTTTTCTTCACAGCAGCCACAAACCCGATTTGCCATCTCCAGCATTTCTGATTAATTTTTCAAGGTCACCCCTTGCCTGAAGCATGACTTCATTGCACCTGCAGCACTTCATTGTCCAAATGTCCTTGGCAAACCTCACCGTCTTTGGACAGAGCTGCACTTCCTCCCCACCGGAAATTCTTGCTCCTTCCCCAAGCTTAATAAGGCTACGGCAGAGCATCCAAAGATCACAGCTCCTGTTCCTCAGAAAAACCCCTGTCTGCTGTTTATTTCCTAAAACAGCTCCTCATTGTTGGCAGTGAGGCTGGGCTGGTGCTAAATTTCCAATTCATTTAACCCTTCTGGTCTCACAGGTCCCACTCTCCCAAGTACTCGCATTGGCTTGTTGGCACCAGGGTTCATGGGAGGCAGTGCAGACACCCCAGGAGGCCTGGAACACCGAAGCCTTGAGAGAGGGTTTGGATCCAGATGCATGGCCAGGAGGCGAATGCATGGATGATCACATTGTTTTCTTCCCATCACTGGTTTGGCAGCCCCCAGGAAGACCCTGTTTTGTTCAGTAATGTGCTCAACACAGCTTCCAAACAGCAAGTGTTGGGAACCTTCAGAGCTGGAAGGGTCTCTGAAGCTCATCTAAGCCATCCCTCTCATTTCATTTTCCAGGAAACTGAGGCCCAGAGAGGTTAGGCAACTTGCCCAAGTTCACACAGCTAATTAGTAACAGAGGTGAGATTAGATCTGGCATAGGCTCTTAAACTTTTCTCTTCCCAAATGAAGACTAAGAGAAACGGTATTGGTTATAAACATTTTATTTTCCAGATACTGTGTTAGAAGCTTGACATCTATTACTTTGTTAAATTTTCACCACATCTTGACTCAAGTTTAATCATCTTACAGATGAGTGAATAGAAGAACAGGAAGATTAAGTAACACACACAAAGTCACACAGCTGCCAAGGAGAACCATAATGGGAAGCTCTCTAATTCTAAAGTCCATGCTTTTGCGGCTTCATGAGGCTGCTGCCCTTTATATTTATTTAGCCACGTGGCCACCATCTTGGATTTGCTAATGTCCTCACAAAGGGGCAACTTCCTCTCTCCTCTCTGTCTTTTAAGAAAAGGGAATTCTTGCTTTTTTTTTTTTTTTTTTTTTGCCACTACTCCAGGGGACCTTCAACCTCACCATCAGAAGTTAAGAAACATCCCGGCAACTTTTTCCTTTTTTCCTTTTTTTTTAAATTTGGGAAATGAAGGAGAGGGTCACAGTGGGTTGGGAGGAGAAGATAAGAACCAGAACACAAACACTGGTTCGCCCACCCCACTCCTTGGAGAATATGAAGCCTCTGTCTCAGCCAACGTTAGAAGAGGGGGCAATTCCAGGGTCATTTTTCTCAAACTGAGGCAGGAGACAAAGCCAGGATTGAGAAGGGGGATACCCCAGAATAAGCATGGCACGTGCTCCTAGAGTGTCAGCTTTACTCTTGAATTTGGGAGAGGAAGGACTGTATTATTCATGTATTCAAACCAATGCAGTTGGTATCAAATGCAGAAATGCTGAAAATGTTTAGGCTAAAGCCTGTAAGTTAAACACTGATTTGGGCTCCCTCCTTCCAAACTCTCAGGGTTACTAGGACCTTCATGGTTCCTTGCAGGGACAAATCAGTGAAAATTTTTGAGGAATGAGGCTAGAAAAAGGCAGGAGACAAGTTACTTTTGTTTATTCCCTGATTTCTTTACCCGTCTCCCTACCTGCTTTCCCCTCCCAGTGGGCAGAGGGGCTCAGAGGACTGTGGCTATAATCTCAGCTCTCTTGGCTACTTTGGGGGATTTACAGGGAAATCAGTACTTGGCAACTTGTATTTTTCACTGCCTGGCCCGAACTCCAGACATGAGCCCCTTTCTCTTATTTGAACAACATTCATATGTAAGGAATAGATGTCCTGGGAGAGATCTCTGCATCCTGGTCCTCTCCCATGTTGGGGCTGCTTGGGCAGCAGTGACATCTCTGTGTTAGATGCAGCAGACATCATGGCTTACAAAAAATGTCAGCCAGGGAAGTGCTGCCCTGCCAACCCTCTGTCCCCACCCGTGCCCTCTCTGTTGCTGAACTCACACCACGGCCACACAGAGCAAGGTTTAGAATCCATACGAGCTACCGTTAACACACAGACTTCCCTTTCCTATCATTCCAACCTCAAAGACACTCCAGGCCCTAGGAATTCCCAGCTACCCTAAGCAAGTCACCGTGATCTTGAAGGAGCTGTTACCTGGGGCTCGGCAGCTGGAACCCACCCCAGTGGTCTCTAGACTGTTGTTCTGAGAAATCACAAACACCAAATCCTCCAATCCCTCCAAATTTGAGTTTGTTGTTTTAACCTTTAACAGCCTTTTCAGGTAAAAAATAACAAAGATCGATTTACTCACTTTGTAGCTACACTGTGCCTGGAAAAGCATTTACTTAAAGACTAGAAAGACTAGATGGAAGAAAGGAAAAAAACAAGAACACATGGAGTACATACTCCTCAGGTGTTAAGTGAGCTAAAATAAAAATAAATACAGACAGAGGAAGGGAGAGGACAAACCAACTTCCCCCATCCTTCCATGGCACTGTAGCTCAAAGACTGGAATCTCCGCTTGTTAACCATTGTTAACTAGTATTTTTAGTCCTGGTTGCTTTTAGCCTCTGTATAGTTCCTTTTTTAAAACACATTTTCTATACGTTAATAAAAGATCCTGAAGGAATGACATGCTTTTGTGGAGTCCTGTGGGGAATCCTGGAGACGCATCTTTCTTCCCAGGAGGCTGGCTTTGCCTCTGCCCAGGCCCCATCCCCGACCCCTCAGGCTCACCCATCACTTTCACCAAAGCATCTTCCCAGAATCACCGTTTTGGGTGGTGGAAGGGTTGCTAGACCCAGTTCCATCGTGTGTGGGTTGGGGGGTGCTCCCCCACACCAACAAATGATTCTCCAACACTGTGAATACAGGTGCCTTCCCTGGTGGGCCAGTGGTTAGGATGTCAGGCTTCCACTGCCGGGCTCCAAGGTTCGATCCCTGGTCAGGGAACTAAGATCCTGCAGATTGCTTGGTGTGGGAAAAAAGAAAGTCAGGTAAAGGGCTCAGTCTCACAGGACCACCCTCCACTTCAGACCCCAGTCACAAGCCCAGATTGCTACCTGTGCTTCTGACCAATGGGCTCCAAACTGGAGGTTCCGGTGACTGATTTGCCAGCATAGCTCACAGAATTCAGAGAATCATTTTCCTCAGTGGATCATTGGTCTGTCATAACAGGCTATATCTCAGGATATATCCTGAGGATATATATATATATCCTCAGGAACAGTTCCACCTGTTCATCAACGTGGAAGTTCTCTGAACCCTGTCCTTATAGGTTTTTATCAGGTATTATGTGATTGATTAAATCATTGGCCATTTGGTGATTGTTCCAGCCTCCAGTCTCTCTCTCTTCCCTCCCTGGAGGTCAGGGGGTGGGGCTGAAAGTTCTAACCGTCTAATCAGGTGGTTGGTTCTCCTAGCAACTAGCCCCCATCCTTGCTGCTGCTGCTGCTGCTGCTGCTGCGTCGCTTCAGTCGTGTCCAACTCTATGTGACCCCATAGACGGCAGCCCACCAGGCTACCCCATCCCTGGGATTCTCCAGGCAAGAACACTGGAGTGGGTTGCCATTTCCTTCTCCAATGCATGAAAGTGAAAAGTGAAAGTGAAGTCACTCAGTCATATCCGACTCTTCTCGACCCCATGGACTGCAGCCTACCAGACTCCTCCACCCATGGGACTTTTGAGGCAAGAGTACTGGAGTGGGTTGCCATTGCCTTCTCCAAGCCCCCATCCTTAGGTGTTTCCTAACCAGACAACTTTATCACTTCTCAACTTTCAGGAAATCCCAAGGGTTTGGGGAATGGTAAGCAGGACAGGTGGATGGAGACAAATATATATTTATTATAAGTCACAGTAACATAGCCGGGCTGATCTCACGCTCAGCGCCTTGCTACTCCATCTGCGTCCCTTGCCTCCTGTTTCCCCATTCTCTCATCATGTCCTCGTTATTTCTAGCCTCTCCTTCTTCTCCCCACCTCCTTCTCCTCCTCTCTTCTTTCTTCATCTTTCTCTCTCTTCCTTCTGCATCTCCCACTCTCTCTGAATTCTCCATCTCACCTTTTGTGTTTACCATCAGGAAAGGTCACTGCTGGGTGACAGCCTCTGCTGGATGCCCCAGCATCACCCAGACTGGTCCTGTCTATGATTTTGAGTTCTTGATCAGCCACAAAGACTGACTCATTGTCCAGTTCCTTCAAGCCTGGAGTGCCCAGTGGTAGCCAGATCGCCGAGGCTCTAGTGCCATCTATGGGCACCAATGGAGAATGTCTAACAGGCACAGCCTGCCAAGCTGCCTACCTTAGGCTCAGTCAGTCTCCAGCTCCTGCTTCTCAGACTTGTCACCTAGAATAACATTTTCCCTTTCTCTCCCTTGAGAACAGACCCGGTGCCCAGGGTCAGATCAACTCTAATATCCAGGTAACATTAGGTGAGACCTGGCCAAGCAACAGGGCTTCCCCTGGTGGCTCTGTGGTAAAGAATCCTCCTGCCAATGCAGGAGATGTGGGTCTGATCCCTGGGTGGGGAAGATCCCCTGGAGAAGGCAACCCACTCCAGTATTCTTGCCTGGGAAATCACATAGACAGACTGCCTGGCTGCAGTCCATGGGGTCGAAAAAGAGCTGGACACAACTTAGCAACTAAACCACAACAAGACAAGTAACAGCCCCAGGAGCAGGGTCATGAGGAAAACTTCCATCCAGCTCAGTTCTGCAGGCACGCAGAGCCAGGAAATACAGAGAGGACTGTGACAGCGTGTAGGTGCCATAAACCCAGATAGGTTCCTCCCCAGCTGGACAGGGAAGGGGCATGGAGGGAACTGCCCCAGGGAGGTCTACCTGGAGGGCTGGGTCTCAGGACAACAGGGACTCGCCAAAGGAAAGACAAGGAGGGAGCAGTTAGAAGGAGAGTCTGAGGGCATGAAACAGCGCAACCTGTGTGAACAGGACCAAGAGTGGTGAGTAGTCACGTTGGCCTGGCTCCCTGGGGCTCTGGGCAGGGGTGTGGCGATAGAGTTGCTCACAGGGACAGACAGAGCACTGTGAGATCCCAAGGCCAACAGGCAGAGGCTTTTCTCCACATCTCCATATTAAAAGGGAGACACAGAGTGGACTTTAAAAGGGGGACAGATTCCCAGCCTTGGAAATAATAATAATTTTTTTTTTTTTAATGTTTATTTCTCCTAGCCTTTTCCAGGTAACAGCAGGCCTGTCCTCAACCCTGGGGCCATATGAGAAACAGGGACAAAATCCCAGCTTCCAGTCACATGACAATTTCCCCTGGATGGTGGCAACCCACTCCAGTATTCTTGCCTGGGAAATTCCATTGGCAGAAGAGTCTGGTGGGTTACTGTCCAAGGGGTCCCAAAGAGTTAGGCACGACTGAGCACAGATGCAGGAAGGCAGACACCCTACAGAGAGGGCAGAGCACTTTTCTTAGCCTTTCCCTGTGCCTCATTTCCTAAAAATCAGATTTCTGTAATATCAGACAAGAGAGGCCCCTTTTTAAATAAGCCACATTTCTGGATCCTATTTTAAATAAGCCACTCCCCAAATCCATATGTCAGAATTATGTTACCAGAGGAGGGATCTTTATAGTATTTGGATAAAACCCATCCATGAAATCTCATTCTGAATGTTATCTGGGAAAAAGAGACCAAAGAGATATAGGGATAAAGGGATACAGTGGAAATCAAAGGCATCTCAAGAATTTGTATTTATTCCTGAAGAGGCTGAATGCAAAGCTATGTTCTAGCTTAAATGAGCATAATTCACTGATTGCTTAAGACCTCTGGGTACATTGACAACCATCTGAACACAGATTTAATCACTGCTGTGTTGTGGGAATGAAGAACTGCCACGGGTGAAATTTAAAAGTGGGTTATTAAGCAAGAGAAATGTTGGCAACATTAGTAATCGGTGCAATTACCAAAAACATGACCTAAAGCCAGTAGCATCTTCTCCCCGCTAATGATCCCAGCAGTGATCTCTTTGCCAGGCAGCAGTAAGGCACATCAGGGTGGAGTAAGAGCCCAAGGGGTCCGTATCTCACCTCACGTGTGAAATGTACAAGAGTCTCCATTGCCCAGGATTTCAGTTCAGTTCAGTTCAGTTCAGTTCAGTCGCTCAGTCATGTCCGACTCTTTGCCACCCCATTAACTGTAGCACGCCAGGCCTCCCTGACCATCTCCAACTCCTGGAGTTTACCCAAACTCATGTCCATTGAGTCACTGAAGGCATCTAACCATCTCATCCTCTGTCGTCCCCTTCTCCTCCTGCCTTCAATCTTTCCCAACATCAGGGTCTTTTCAAATGAGTCAGCTCTTCGCATCAGGTGGCCAAAATATTGGAGTTTCAGCTTTGACATCAGTCCTTCCAATGAACACCCAGGACTGATTTCCTTTAGGATGGACTGATTGGATCTCCTTGCAGTTCAAGGGACTCTCAAGAGTCTTCTCCAACACCACAGTTCAAAAGCATCAATTCTTCGGCGCTCAGCTTTCTTTATAGTCCAACTCTCACATCCATACATGACTACTGGAAAAACCATAGCCTTGACTAGACAGACCTTTGTTGACAAAGTAATATCTCTGCTTTTTAATATGTCTAGGTTGGTCACAACTTTCCTTTCAAGGAGTAAGCATCTTTTAATTTCATGCCTCTGCAGTGATTTTGGAGCCCAAAAAAATAAAGTCAGCCACTGTTTCCACTGTTTCCCCATCTATTTGCCATGAAGTGATGGGACCGGATGCCATGATGTTAGTTTTCTGAATGTTGAGCTTTAAGCCAACTTTTTCACTCTCCTCTTTCACTTTCATCAAGAGGCTTTTTAGTTCCTCTTCACTTTCTGCCATAAGGGTGGTGTCATCTGCATATCTGAGGTTATTGATATTTCTCCCAGCAATCTTGATTCCAGCTTGTGCTTCTTCCAGCCCAGCATTTCTCATGATGTACTCTGCATATAAGTTAAATAAGCAAGGTGACAGTATACAGCCTTGACGTACTCCTTTTCCTATTTGAAACCAGTCTGTTGTTCCATGTCCAGTTCTAACTGTTGCTTCCTTACCTGCATACAGGTTTCTCAAGAGGCAGGTCAGGTGGTCTGGTATTCCCGTCTGTTTCAGAATTTTCCACAGTTTATTGTGATCCACACAGTCAAAGGCTTTGGCATAGTCAATAAAGCAGAAATAGATGTTTTTCTGGAACTCTCTTGTTTTTTTGATGATCCAGTGAATGTTCGCAATTTGATCTCTGGTTCCTCTGTCTTTTCTAAAACCAGCTTGAACATCTGGAAGTTCACTGTTCGCATATTGCTGAAGCCTGGCTTGGAGAATTTTGAGGATTACTTTGCTAGCGTGTGAGACGAGTGCAATTGTGCGGTAGTTTGAGCATTCTTTGGCATTGCCTTTCTTTGGGATTGGAATGAAAACTGTGGCCACTGCTGAGTTTTCCAAATTTGCTGACACAGCACCTGCTATGGACCAGACCCAGGGACACTGGCCCTGGACGTGCAGAGATTAAAGGGCTGCCTCCCACTGGCAGAACTTTAGCTTCTTTTTGCCTCTTTCTATTTCCATCCACTGATACCAAACTCCCTATTCCCCAATTAATATTCCATACATATGTGAGTAAAGAGCCTCGCTTCAAAACTTTTAAAGTTAAATAGAGCAAGTTTTCCAAATTTGTGTTTATGTGTTCATGAGGAATTGGAAAGAGATGTACAGTAAAAGAATTCAATCAGCTAGGATGAGGGTTGTCCTTTCAATATCGACAGTTGGTTTCTTTGGTCTGCTTTTTTAACTCAGACACATTTAAAACACTTCAGGCACTAAGAAATGTGGCAATCAGGGAAATACTTGAATCCAAAAAGCTAACAGAACCTTCTCAAATGACTGATTCCTATACAATTTTTCTTGGGAGGCAGGGGGTCGGGGGGATGGCATCAGAAGATGTTGTTCTGGTGCTTTGGGATGTGGATGGCCTTTAATGCCTTACATAAGAATTGCTATGCCCAGAGATGACCACTAAACACACATTCATAGCTTGTGTAAAAGCTTTGGGTCTGCTCTTCCTGACAAACAATAAGCCCTTTAGAGGTTTCTGGGAAATGAGTATAAATTACAAGAAATGCAGTGGCAATTATGAAAATTCAATATGCTAGCTGTACAGGAAATTTAAAGATCCAAGGAAAACAGAGAGAACTCTTAGGGAATGCGTAAATTACCTCTGGGTGCAAGCAATACCTGGTGTGATTTGTGACCCACACTCACTTTTTATGACTTTTCTGCCCCACAAAAATAAAACCCACAGAGTAATAACCAAAACTCGTATTTACAACCAAAGCTACCCTGAAACAATGAGCAGCAATGACAGCCTGGATTGCTTTTAAAGGCAACTCAGCTGACTTACTGACTTAAATGAGAGAAGGATCACCAGGGAGGTCAAGGTGCAACCACCTGCCCTCCCCCTCCCCCAGCCCCACCCTGTACCCTTTAGAGACTCTGAGAGATATTTATGTAAATCTACTTTTCACCATTTCTGTCCTCCACCCAAGAAATGATTGAATTTTAACTGAGTTTGAATTACCATGCTTGCTAGAGGCCAGGGTGTCAATACAGCAGTACGATGGACATTTTGGTAAGATAATTCTTTGTTGCAGGAAACTGTCTTACACATTGTAGAATATTTAGCAGTGTCACTGGTCTCTACTCACCAAACTCCAGTGGGATCACCCCCTCACCAGTCAAAAATACCTGCAGACATTGCCAAATGCCCCCTAAGGAGCAAAATAACAACCACCGTCTAAGGAGACATCACTAAAGAAGATGACTTCAATACCAACCTCACTGAAGCAACCTTTTCAGAAGCTTCAGCCGGTCCCTGTCAGTCCAAAAGACAAAAGAGTCACCCAAACTGAACGCTGCTGTAGCTTTTCTATTGAATTTCTTTTTATATAATTTATAAAAGTTTGAAAAGAATCTATCTGTGCTTTTTTAAGTTTCATTTTGTTGGAATTACTCTGGGTACTTTTGCGATATAAGATTAGATTCCAAGGCAGAAAGTAGAATTTATCAGATGGTGCTTACTGAAAATGAGAGTTTGACTTACAAATGGTTCCATTTGTCATGGCTCTCCAGGAATCAATTAAGTCTCAAACCTAGGGTCACTGGGAAATTAGACCTTTGGCTCTGTTGCTTCATCTGATGGACAATAATAAATGGTATCGATTGTCTAAGATCCCTAGATACTGCACAATTTCATATGTCCTGAAGGTTGCTCAAGAAAAGAGAAATCAAGGGAGAGTTGGGTAACAAAGACTGGAGCCAGAAAACTCTACTTAGGTCCAGGATTCTGATCCAATAAGCAAGGAGAACCAACATCAGTGCCTGTGTTCCCCAGGAGAATGTGCACATCCAAGTTACTTGCCTAAGAGGGTCCTCTGTGATGCTGGGGAAAGCAACAAGCTAACCAGACCCCCAACCAGGGAGAACTTTTTAATTGGGTCAGAAAAATAGAAATGGAGCAAAACGGGAAAATAGATAGCTGTCCGTGAAAGAAATCTACTGCAACACGTGACAGAGAAGCACACCTACCATTAAACCCCTTTCCCCAGCTCACCCGCCCAAACAAGCTCTTCCACAACAGGAAGGGGGATGCAGGGAGAGATGCCATTTTTCAGAGGAGTCACCAGGCTGATTTTTCTTTCCTAGTGTCCCAGCCATGCCTGTGGGGCCACTTGGCCTAGTTTTGTGCTTAGAAAAATACATTACCATAGTAGATCATCTGTAAAGTTATGTTACCTGTAAAGGTTATTTGGGATCAGGGGAGGATCCACATGCCAGTGTGACGGACAGCTCTCTTGGTCAGATGGGACAGGTCTGGTTCAGTCTCTCAAAAACTTCTGATGAGATCCCTTTCCTGTAGGGATGTGCACAGTCACAGAGCTCACAGCAAGGGAGGAAAATGTGGGATTCACAACTTGGTGCCATAAGAGATGTGGTGCTTTCCATCACGGTCTTTTCCACCACAGAATTTTCTTCCAGATCAATGAGAGCAGACCCTCTCTGACTGGGGTCTGGCTTTATCAGATTTCTAGACCATTTGTTTCTCTTCCAAGACCAAACCCCTCAGAAGAGTCAGTCCTCCAGTTTGGTGGACTTGAGAGAGCATATTTTCTTTCCAAAGGCTTGGGTAGGGGGGATTGAGAAAGTACCAGAGAGAAGAGTATTCCCCTCATCTGTGAGCTCCTTAGGGGATGAGGCTGGGTTTTCCATTTCTATTCCTAAAATTCAACCCAGCCCTCTGTAGGAACTCAATACAGAATTGATGTAAACTGAATCAAATTAATCCTATTTCACATCTACAAAAGAGATTCAGTAAACAACATTAATTATGCTAAAGTTCAAATAGAGCTCTAAAATAGCACACTCTGAGACTTATTTGAGGAACAGAGGAAAGAATCCTGGATATTTGGTCAGAGGTATATGTAATGGAACCATTTCTACCACTTACTGGTAACACTCCCCAGGGTAAGTCCTTTTGCCTCTCTGAAGCTTAATGTCTTCATCTCTAAAATGGGAACAAGAGTAACCACACTTCCTACTTCACAGACTACCGTGAGAGGCAGACATTAAAATGCACAGAAAATGTTTTCAAGTAAGTGTTCTCACTACTGGGAATGTGCTAACTTGATGAAGGTATAAAAATGTTGAAAATCATGCTTAAACCACAACTACCTTCCCAGCAGTGTTATGAGCTAAAATTTCACCAACCTAGTTCCCTAAAGCAACTTATTGCCTTAAAAAATGCCCTGGGCAAAATAAGAGCCTCAGCTTGCTATCATGGGTCAGCCAATGGCTACCTGAGAACAAGAGGGGGCAAAAAGATGAGAAGCCAGAGAACAAGGAACAGAGGACACAAGAGTGGAACAAAGCAGGCCCAGCGGAGGTCTGCCCACCAGTGACTCTTTTGGTGAAGAGAGGTGAAGGGGAACAGGCAGTGTTGAAAGCCATTCCAATATGGTCCAGAGCTACTGTCTAAGGACAGCCTGGTTCCAGCTCATCCCCCAACCAGACCCTTCCCTGGGACACTGAATCAGGACCAGAGAGACCCTGGCAGCCACCAGAGACTCTTAACAGCCCTCTTTCAGATTTGTGGATGAGATCCTCCCTTAGATCTGTATTTATCAAAACTCCTCACAGACCACACCTGGTTGTGGTTGAAGTTTGCTGGGCTCAGGCGTTAGGCCCCCAAAGGGCATGCTTCACCAGCACAGATGACAACTTCTACTGTGAGGGCTCCCATCTGGCTTCTGAGGAACTGTGGGCTTCAGTTTTGTTAAGTGCGGCATCTGGGGCTATAGCCCAGATGCTTAAGAGACAGAGAGCCCAAACACTGCCATCAGCCCTCTTATATTCTCCCGATATGAGGCTCAGATCCTTACCCTCACTTCTACATGAATATGAAACACGTTTGAAGAATATTCATTTGAAAGGGCCATTGTTCTAGATGTCCATGTCTCAACCCAGGCTTGCCCTCCAACTTTGCTAAGCCCCACATAAGAGTGTCTTTTTCTGCTCCTCAGTGTGTATGTGCTCAGTCGCTCAGTTGTGTCTGACTCTGAGACTCCATGGATTGTAGCCCACCAAGCTCCTTTGTGCATGGGATTCTCCAGGGAAGAATGCTGGAGTGGTTGCCATTCCCTTCTCCAGGGGATTTTCCCGACCCAGCAATGGAATCTGTGTCTCTTGCATTGGCAGGAAGATTCTTTACCACTGAGCCACCTGGGAAGCCCTTCTGCTCCTCAGAATGGACCCCAAACTTCCTACTGACAGAAGCTTAGTCTCTCAGAGAAGGCCCTGACCCCACTCCAGAGCTGAGCACTCATCTGTCCCCCTCCAGCTATGACATTGGGACCATAGCTTTGCACAACCCAGCTCTGATTCTGCCTGGTGCTACAGGGGGCAAAAGGCTCATAGCCACCTTCAGAGCTATTCATCTGTCCCAGGTCCTGACCTAAGAAAAGAAGAGGAACAGAAATTATCACCTTCACATGAGTCCTCAGCTCCCACTTACACCCAGGGGCATAGACAAATTTGCGGTTCATCAAGCCAGTGTTTTCACTCTGGTAGTGTCACATGGACTGGACAGATGTGCTGGGCACTAGAGCCCCTCTGGTGCTGTTTTCCCCCGTCAAGGCATGGTAAAAGTGTGACATGAAAGTGTTAGTCATTCAGTCATGTCCAGCTCTTTGCAACCCCATGGACTGTAGCCTGCCAAGCTCCTCTGTCTATTGCGATTCTCCAGGCAAGAATACTGGAGTGGGTTGCCTTTCCCTTCTCCAGGGGATCTTCCTGACCCAGGGATCGAATCCAGGTTTCCAACATTGCAGGCAGATTCTTTACCGTCTGAGCCAGCAGGGAAGCCTCATCAAGGCACAGTACTGCATACTGAAAGCAAGAACGTTTCTCCCTGCACAGAGAGCCCACTGCCAAAAAGGCGCCACAGGGCAGGGAGGAAGACATGTCCTTCAATATAGCTTCTCATCTGAGCCCCTCAAATATTCCTGACCTAGAGAATCCATTCACTCATTTTTCATTTGTTTGTACATTCATTCATTCACTCACTCAACAAAGAGTCACTGAACACCCCCTGTCTGTCCTCACTGTGCAAAGAACTGATAGAAAGCCAGGGCCACTCGAGCGCAGATGGATGGTGAGTGGGTAACACAGAAGCCCCCATGAAGGAGGGCAGGACCTCATCATACAGGGCCTTGCTAGACACATGTGAATTCTGACCCAATTTAAGAGTAGTGGGAAGCCACGAGATGAGTGAGCAGATTCTAAAAAGGAGCAAGATGATTATACATGCATTTAAAAGAGTTGACTCTGGCTCTCATACAAATGACTAGGGGATGCACAAGATGTGGCTGGGGGGGCAAGTCAGGAGTGGTTCAGATGAGAAATCAAGTGGTTTTAGCAGAGTTGGGGAGATAAGCATAGTCAAGAGATGTTTAGGGCGTAAATCGACAGAACTCGAACATGTGGATGAGCGACACTGTGGTCACAAGATGGCCTGTAAGATTCTCGGTTGCATGACTCTATGGACAGTGGCCATGCAGGAAGTTGCAGGCACTAGGTAAGAACCAAAGGCAGGAAACTCCATTTCACATGTCAGATAGAGGCACTCTGAGATATCCAAGTAAGAGGGCAGCTGCATATACAGGTCTGAAGTTAAAGGAAGGGCATGAGTCAGAGACACCTGGGGATCACATACAGAGTGAGTTTCATGGACATGTGACCTGGACAGTCACACAAGGCCCCACACTTAGAAGAGCTCCACTGGTCTAATGTTCTGCAGCTATTATCTTGAAATTCTGAATAAAGTGATCCACATTTTTATTTTTCAGAAAGTCCAGTAAATTGTAGAGCTGGTCCTGAACACATATGATATCAAGAAGGATACTGAGAATAACTGAAGCTGCAGACATGGATTCGTTTTGTTCATCGCACAAATATATGGAGAACTTGGTGTGTTTCAGGCATTGGTCTATGCACTGGGGATATAGCAGAGAACAAAAGAGACAAAAATATCTGCCCTCATGGACTTTATATCATGGTGAAAATGAAAGTGTTAGTCATTCAGTTGTGTCCGACTCTTTGCCACCCCATGGACTGTAGCCTGCCAGGCTCCTCTGTCTATTGGGATTCTCCAGATAAGAATGCTGGAGTGGGTTGCCATATCCTCCTCCAGGGGATCTTCCTGACCCAGGGATGGAACTCATGTCTCTTATGCCTCCTGCATTGGCAGATGGGTTCTTAACCACGAGCACCACCTGGGAAGCCCAGCCCTGGCCTCTACCACCAGATACCAGCTGCACACACATGCACACGCACCCGAGTTTTGACAAACAAAACTGTCCCCTGGGGGAAAAATCATGCCCTGCCCTTTGAAAACCACCCCTCTGAGGACAGGGCACAGTGGTTCAGGCCTAAGCCAAGCAAGAAAATCCTATCCCAGCCCACAGTTAGTGGTTCAAGGTGAACAAAGTCCCAAATTAGTTCCAGAAAATTGAGACAAACATTTTTTAGCAGGTTCCAAGAATAAAACTCCCACTGCCTCTAAATTTTGGGGTTTATGGGTGAAACACTTAGAACCAGTGTATCCTATTTCTTTTCATGAAAAATGTCAGGTTCAAAATGAACCTAACACCACATGAGGCTAAACAGAGATGCTGAAAGAAACTGGGTTCTGATTACATAGTTAAGCTTCAGAATCCAGTCTGACCTAGATTTGTGAAAACATCCTCTTTTTGTTTCAGACAGTTTCAGTTGGGTTTTCTGTTATTTGATACTAAAAGAATCTTAACGTATAAAATACAGTAAGTAGGTTCATGATATGTAGGCCCCAGGAAATTTTTGACTCAGTCTAAAGAATACCTACCAATAACTTCCAGTTTTAAAAAAACAAATTAAGAGAAGTTGACATTGCCTCTTTCCAACTTTGACCTTCACCACAACCATCCTCAAAGTCATGTCGGTTGCATACTTAAATGGATAATGTCAAAAGAGTTCCATCAGATAGCCCCCATCAACATATCCTCGATTCGTAGCTCATCCAGAATGGTCCCAAGATACCCTATATATATAGAAGAAAGGAAAAGTTAACCAGAAAATTAAATTCTAGATGTTTGTTGTTGTTTAGTAGCTCAGTCATCTCCAACTAATCACTACCCCATGGATTGAAGCATGCCAGGCTTTCCTATATCTTCTGGAGTTTGCTCAAACCCAAGTCCATTGAGTTGGTGATACCATTCAACCATCTCATCCTCCGCCACCCCTTCTCCTTTTGCCTTCAATCTTTCCCACAGTCAGGGTTTTTTCCAATGAGTGAATTCTTTGCATCAGGTATTGGAGTACTGGAGCTTCAGCTTCATCATTAGTCCTTCCAATGAATATTCAGGGTTGATTTCCTTTAGGATTGACTGGTTTAATCTCCTTGCTGTCCAAGGGACTCTCAAGAGTCTTCTCCAGCACCATGGTTCATAAGCATTAATTCTTTGGCACTCAGCCTTCTCTGTGGTCCAACTCTCACATCCACACATGACTACTGGAAAAGCCATAACTTTGACTATATGAACCTTCTTAGGCAAAGTGATGTCTCAGCTTTTTAATATACTATCTAGGCATTTATATTATTGCTTTGTGATGACATTGGGAAATTAACCCAGCTAGCGCAGCTGTTGTCAAAAACTGTAGTCCACAGGGTCCATTTTCAGGGTACCCTAAAAATCCAAACTCCCTTATAAGAATAATAAGATAAAATTTACCTTTTTCATTACATTGACATATGCATCAATCATGGTAAAACTTCAGGCACCTCAGGACAAATCAAGGCAATGGCAACTAACTAGACTCACAGCAGTATTTTTAACTAGCACTAAAAAAAATAGTCATTTTCCCTTAAGAATGTTCTTGATGAAAAAAATAAAAATTATTAATTTTATTGCATCTTGATCTTCGGTGCATGTCTTTTTAATTCCGTGTGGCTAAATGGGGAGAATTCTTACAGGACTTTTGTGGCATACCCAAGTACAATAATTATCTCAAAGAGAAGAATTTATGCAATTGTTTGAGTCACCAGCTGAACCAGTTGGTTTTTTTATTTTCATAGAATGCCATTTTTACTTGAAAGAACAACTGACAGACTAACTACAGATTTTCAGACTTTGGTAGAACTTTTCTTAAAAATGAGCCAAGTGAGCCTGTCATTTTGAGGAAAACAATTGACAGTATTTGCAGTTAGTGATAAAAAATTGAGCTCTCAAGAGAAAATTAGAATTTTGAAAAACTTGTATCCACCATGCTAAGCTTGACAGCTTCAAGAATCTTAAGAAAATTGCTGATGAGATTGGTAGTGATGTTTAAAGATGTGATTGTTTGATTTTGTGTAACAGAATACATCAAATTTGAAATATCTACATAACTCATTGAATGGTTTTTCTATTATAGTTATGTTTTCTACTATGTCATTTTCCTATTGATCTTAGAAGTTATTTTTATGTATTCTAGATAGAAAGCATTTGTCAGTTATGTGTGTACTTCAAATATCTTTTTTCACTCAGTTGCTTGTTTTTCCACCCTTTTATGGTGTCTTTGATAAAGAGAGTTTCTGATTTCAATGTAATCGGGTTTATCAATCTTTCCCTTAGTGGTCAGGGTTTGTTGGTCTTGTTTTTTGAGACATGAATATATTCTCTTGTGGTATTTGTGGTTTTATCTTTTACATTTAGCTTTTTAACCTACCTAGAATTTTTTATTAGGTAGAATTATATGAAGTTGCCTTATTTGACTGTTTTGGGCCTATAAGATAATAGTTTTCTATAGCTCAACACAATGTATGATATGGGCAGGGACATATTTTCATTTTTTTCCATATGAATAAAAATCTTCCCAGTACTGTGTATTTAAAAATCTATCCTTGCCCACTGATCTTCAATGCCACCTTTCTTTTTTACTATCCCAGACCCAATACCACATCATCTCAATTATTCTGGCTTTAAAATAACTTGATATCTGTAGAGCAAGACCTCTTACCTTATTCCTTTTCTTCAATAGAGTTTGACTATTCCTGTCTTTTTTAACTTCCAAATAAATTTTAGAATCAGTTTGTTAATTTCCACCAAAAAAATGTGGTATTTTTCTTGACATTATATTGATCCTACACATTAATTTGGAAAAACAGGCCTCCTCACAGGTTGAATCATCTCGTCAGTGAACACAGAATATCTCTCAATTTACCGTGTCTTCTTTAATGTCTCTCAGGATTATAATTTTCTTCTAAAAGGTCTTACACATCTGTCACTAGATTTCCTGCCAGCTACATTTTGGCTTTGAGATTTGATTTCACTGTATTTACAAGCTAATGTTGGCCTATTATTGTTTCACGAATGCTGGCAGAAGACAGGAGACTCCTGCAGAAAAGAAAACTCTTATTACTCCCAGTAAGAAGCATATGCATTGGTTTTCCTTGATTCGAGTCCCACAAAGGAGCCCAGATGTACCGAATCTGTCCACGTAGTGGGTTTGCTTTATGGGTAAGGATCACTGAGCATGAGAAACCGATTATTTTATTGCGAGCAATAAGCAAGCTTGCTCTTTGTCCCAGAGGAAGACATTATTTCATCCCTCAAGAACTCTCAGTGCCAAAACAACCTTACGATCTGAGTCATGTAAGAGTTGTCATGACCATGAGCTCTTGACATATCCAATAAAACATGCAGGCATATGAAAGACTCCTGGAGGAGGATCTCCCAACAGTATTTCCCAGAACCTTGTAAAAATGTCAAGCTTTTTTGTCTGTTGCTGATACAGAGAAATATCATTGAATTTTTCACATTAATTTATTATCTAATAATCTTGGCAGTTTAGGTGCTAAGTCATGGCTGAATCTTGCGCCCTCATGGACTGTAGCCCACCAGACTCCTCTGTCCACGGGATTCTCCAGGCAAGAATATGGGAATGGGTTGCCATTTCCTTCTCAAGGGGATCATCCTGACCCAGGAATCAAACCTGGATCTCCTGCATTGCAGGTAGATTCTTTACCAACTGAGCAATAAGGGAAGCCCTCTAATAATCTTAATAAATTCATTAATTCTAATAACTTCTCCTTGGATGTTATAGGAGTTTATAAATAAAGTGATATTTTGAGTAATGAAATGTTTCTTTTGATTCAAACTTTGCATCTTTTATTCTTTTTTTCCCTGCTTTATTTCACTGGCTAAACTAGAGTAATGCTGAGGCAACAGATGACGGTACTCTTATTCTTTAGCTCAAAGACAAAGCTTTTGATGTTTCACCATTTTAGATCATGCTTTCTCTAGTTCTCTTCCCCTACTTCTGCCAAAACCCTTTATTAAATTAAAAAATTCCTTTCTATTTCCAAGTTTCTGAGCAATTATAATAAATGGACCACATTTTTCTGTATCTATAAAATTATTGCATGATTTCCCTCCATTCATCTAGTAATATTAAAACAAATTTAATTTTCTAATGTTAAAACCTTGTTTTATTGAGATAAACTTGACTTTGTCATTTTTATACACTGTTAAATTTGATTGGCCTTTCTTTATGCTTATGTTGGCATTTGAAGTATAAACTCTCAAAGTACTGCTTTAACCTCATTGCACACATTTTAATTGGCAGTATTTTTTATTATCATTCCATTTAAAGTAATCTGTAATTTCTCTAAACACTTCTTCTTTGAACTGATTATTTAGCAGTGTGCATTCCAATTCTAAACATACTTTTTAAATTACCATTTTATCATTGATTCCTTCCTAATTGGATTGAGCTGAGAATACCCAATCTATGTTATTCAGCCTTTTAAAATTTGTTAGGTTTTGCTTTATGGCTCAGCATACAGAAAAACTTTGGAAATATTCTGTGAATTTTGAAAAAAATGCATTTCCCAGTCAAGTCAATTATACATATCCATTAAATCAAGGTTTTTTTCATCATGTTGTTCAAATATTCTATATTCCTACTGATGTTTTTTATCTACTTGTTCAATAATTACTGAGAAAAGAGTATTAAAATGACCCATTGTGACTGTAGATTTTCTTTTCTCCTTGTAGTTATCATTACTTGGCTAGAGATCTAGAAGTTTTGTTACTAAGGTACATATGATTTTAAATTATATCCTTTTGGAGAATTAAACTTTTTATTGAAGTGGTCCTCCCTGTCACTAGAAAAAATTTGGCCTTAACGTCTATATTTTCTGATCTTAAAATAATTGCACTTGGGGACTTTCCTGGTGGTCCAGTGGTTAAGAACCCACCTTCCAACGCAGATGGTGAAGGTTTGATCTCTGGTCGGGGAACTGAGATCCCACATGCCACAGAGCAACTAAGCCTGCGTGCTCTAGAGCCCACACACGCACCACAACCGGAGAGCCTGCACACTGCAATTACCGAGTCCACTGGCTCTAGAGCCTGTGCTCTGCACCTAGAGAAAGCCTATGCACCACTCTGAAGACCGAGCACAGCCAGAAATAAATACATTTGGGGAAAAAGTAATTGCACCAGCTTCCTTTTGGTTAGATTTTTTCTGATACATCTTTTTTCACTTATTTTTTTCTGTGTACTCTTTCTACATCTTTTTATATGTTTCTTTTATTAATAGCACATAGTTAATTTTGTATTTCACCAAATCAGATCATCTTTCTTTCTCTTAACTGTGGCATTTATTCCTTTTTGTTATTGATAGACTTTATTTTTAAGAACAGTTTTAGATTTATAGAAAAATTGCAAAGATTCTTTAGAGAGTTTTCATATTTCCCACATCCAATTTCCCCTACTGTTAACGTTTTTACATTCATACAGGACACTTGCTCTACTTGATGAACCAATATTGATACATCATTATTAACTGACATGTTTTGGAGAGGAATACCATAGAGATAAAGTGCCATTTTCATCACGTCAGATCAAGTGTACATGCTATCAACATGTATTATCACTGTTGATATTGACCTTGATCACTTGACTGAGATCATTTTTATTAGGTTTCTCTATTGTAAAGTTAGTCTTCCCCACCCCCACCCCCCATACTCTAGTCTTTGGAAGGAAGTCACCATGTGCCACCCATGCTTAAGGAGTAGAAACTCATGTGTCACCTCCTTGAGCACAGACTATGCATGTAATATACTTGAAATGTTTCCGCAGAGGAGAAATCTCTCTTTCTACTCCATTTATTTATTTATATCAATACAGACTCATGGATATTTGTTTCTAGTTTGGCATATAAACCAATATGACTTTATTTCTTGCTTAAATTGCTCCAGCTTTGGCCACTGGGGACTCTTTGGGTTGACTCAATGGCCCCTTTGATCTACCTACATCAGTATGAGGTGTCTGTTTGCTTGTCCATTTCTTTTTTAGCATTTCCTTTCTTTATGGCACTGTAAGATGTCCATGGCTGATCTTGTGTATTTCATGCCCCAGCCATTTCTCCAAGGGGTCTGGTTCCTTTTATCAGATTAACAGCATTACAAACCAAATCTGGGCACTAGGTATGCTCACTACTACTGAGGTGTCACTTCTTTTAAGCCCTTTCAGCTGATAAAACAAAGAAATACACCATATATGGGTGTATATCAACCGGTATTAATGGTATGTCACCAGTTGTTTTTATATTACGTTAGAAATGAGTTCTTTTTCGTGTCTCCAACTCATTACCAAGTGAATGATTCTAGCCTCATCCCTAAGCTTACCGGTAAATTCCCATTCCAACAGTGAGAAACTAGGCTCCTACCATCTGCTGTCATTTACTTAATTCTTCAATTCCAGCATGCACATAGAGCAGTATCGGAATTTCTAACGTGTATCTCCATGGGAAGCAACTTTATCAACTAAAACACAATGCTTATGTTCAGTTGCTTTTGCCTTATAGATTGCACTCATTTCCAAAGTGACCTAGGTCAGCACATTTTCCAGTGTCTCGTCTGTGTGTGCTAAGTTACTTCCGACTCTGCAATCCCATGGACTGTAACCCGCCTGTCTCCTCTGTCCTTGGGATTCTCTGGGCAAGAATACTGGAGTGGGTTGCCATTTCCTCCTCCAAGGGATCTTCCCATCCCAAGAATTGATCCCAGGTCTCCCGCACTGTGGGAAGATTCTTTACCATCTGATCCACCAGAGAAGCCCTCCATCCTGTTCAATGAAATCTTTTTAAATACCCCTGTGATATAGATTCTATTGCCATAGTTTGGATTCTTTCCTGGGATCCCCCAGACTCCTAAATAATTTTTTTTTAATTTGCATGCATTGAAGTTCAGTTCTTATGTTATTAAGTTCTACGGTTTTGGATAAATGCACAAGGTTATTTATCCACCATTTCAGTGTCATACAGATAGTTTTACTTACCTAAAAAATTCTCTGGGCTTCACCTATTCCCTCACTCTCCTCCTAATCCCTTGGCAACCACTGATCTTTTTACTGGTTTCAAGAGTTCTACCTTTTTCAAAAGTCATATAGTTCAGTTCAGTTCAGTTGCTCAGTTGTGTCCAACTCTTTGCGACCCCATGGGCTGCAGCACCCCAGGCCTTCCTGTCCATCACCAACTCCTGGAGTTTACCCAAACTCATGTCCATTGAATTGGTGATGCCATCCAACCATCTCATGCTCTGTCACCCCCTTCTCCTGCCCTCAATCTTTCCCAGCATCAGGGTCTTTTCCAATGAGTCAGCTCTTTGCATTGGGTGGCCAAAGTATTGGAGTTTCAGCTTCAACATCATTCCTTCCAGTGAACACCCAGGACTGATCTCCTTTAGGTTAGGTTGGTTGGACCTCCTTGCAGTCCAAGGGACTCTCAAGAGTCTTCTCCAACACCACAGTTCAAAAGCATCAATTGTTCAGTGGTCAGCTTTCTTTATAGTCCAACTCTCACATCCATACATGACGACTGGAAAAACCATACCTTTGACCAGATGGACCTTTGTTGGCAAAGTGATGTCTCTGCTTTTGAATATGCTGTCTAGGTTGGTCATAACTTTCCTTCCATGGAGTAAGCACCTTTTAATTTCATGGCTGCAGTCACCATCTGCAGTGATTTTGGAGCCCAAAAAATAAAGTTAGCCACTGCTGCTGCTAAGTCGCTTCAGTCGTGTCCAACTCTGTGTGACCCACCCCATAGTCGTGTCCGACTCTGGCAGCCCACCAGGTTCCTCTGTCCCTGAGATTCTTCAGGCAAGAACACTGGAATAGGTTGCCATTTCCTTCTCCAATGCATGCATGCATGCATGCATGCTAAGTCGCTTCAGTCGTGTTCGACTCTGTGCGACCCTATAGACGGCAGCACACCAGGCTTCTCTGTCCACAGGATTCTCCAGGCAAGAATACTGGTGTGGGTTGCCATTTTCTTCTCCAAAAGTTAGCCACTGTTTCCACTGTTTCCCCATCTATTTGCCATGAAGTGATAGGACAAGATGCCATGATCTTCGTTTTCTGAATGTTGAGCTTTAAGCCAACTTTTTCACTCTCCTCTTTACTTTCATCAAGAGCCTTTTTAGTTCTTCTTCACTTTCTGCCATAAGGGTGGTGTCATCTGCATATCTGAGGTGATTGATATTTCTCCCAGCAATCTTGATTGCAGCTTGTGCTTCATCCAAACCAGCATTTCTCATGATGTACTCTGCATATAAGTTAAATAAGCAGGGTGTCATATACTTAGAATCATACACTATGTAGCCTTTTAAGACTGAGTTCTTTTATGTAGCAGTGTGCATTTAGAGTTTTCTGTCTTTTGTGACTTTATAGCTCATTTATTTTTATTACTAAATATTAATAATATTCTATTGCATGGATGTACCATATGTACATTTTATACATTCACCTGCTGAGGCACATTTCCGTTGCTTTCACTGTTGGGTAATAGACAAAATTTTTAACTCAATTGGTGAATACATAGGAATGTGACTGCTATAATATGGTAAATATTTAACTTCTTTAGAAACTGCCCAACTGTCTTCCAAATTGGCTGTACCATTTTCATTCCCAGCAGTTAATGAGAGCTCCTGTTCCTCTGCATCTTAGCTAGTATATGATATTGTCAATTTCTTTGGATTTGGTCATTTTCATTGATATATGTGGTTATATCTCATTGTTGCTCTAATTTGAAATCCCCTAAAACATACTTTGCTCAAAATTCTCCAAGCTAGGCTTCAGCAATATGTGAAAAGTGAACTTCCAGATGCTCAAGCTGGTTTTAGAAAAGACAGAGGAACCAGAGATCAAACTGCCAACATCTGCTGGATAATTGAAAAAGCAAGAGAGTTCCAGAAAAAACATCTATTTCTGCTTTATTGACTATGCCAAAGCCTTTGACTGTGTGGATCACAATAAACTGTGGAAAATTCTGAAACAGACGGGAATACCAGACCACCTGACCTGCCTCTTGAGAAACCCAAATGCAGGTGAGGAAGCAACAGTTAGAACTGGACATGGTACAACAGGCTGGTTCCAAATAGGAAAAGGAGTACATCAAGGCTGTATACTGTCACCCTGCTTATTTAACTTATATGTAGAGTACATCATAAGAAACGCAGGGCTAGAAAAAGCACAAGCTGGAATCAAGATTGCTGGGAGAAATATCAATAACCTCAGATATGCAGATGATACCACCCTTATGGCAGAAAGTGAAGAGGAACTAAAGAGCCTCTTGATGAAAGTGAAAGAGGAGAGTGAAAAAGTTGGCTTAAAGCTCAACATTCAGAAAACGAAGATCATGGCATCTGGTCCCATCACTTCATGGCAAATAGATGGGGAAACAATGGAAACAGTGTCAGACTTTATTTTTTGGGGCTCCAAAATCACTGCAGATGGTGACTGCAGCCATGAAATTAAAAGACACTTACCCCTTGAAAGGAAAGTTATGATCAACTTAGACAGCATATTAAAAAGCAGAGACATTACTTTGCCAACAAAGGTCCATCTAGTCAAGGCTATGGTTTTTCCAGTGGTCATGTATGGATGTGAGAGTTGGACTATAAAGAAAGCTGAGCACCGAAGAATTGATGCTTTTGAACTGTGGTGTTGGAGAAGACTCTTGAGAGTCCCTTGGACTGCAAGGAGATCCAACCAGTACACTCTAAAGGAAATCAGTCCTGGGTGTTCATTGGAAGGAATGATGGTAAAGCTGAAACTACAATACTTTGGCCACCTCGTGTGAAGAGTTGTCTCATTGGAAAAGACTTTGATGCTGGGAGGGATTGGGGGCAGGAGGAGAAGGGGACGACAGAGGATGAGATGGCTGGATGGCATCACGACTCAATGGACATGAGTTTGAGTGAACTCCAGGAGTTGGTGATGGACAGGGAGGCCTGGTGTGCTGCGATTCATGGGGTCGCATAGTCGGACACGACTGAGCAACTGAACTGAACTGAACTGAATGACAAAATATTGAGGATCTTTTTCAAATGCTTATTCGCCAACTAAATTCATTGTTTAGGTATCCATTCAGATCTTTTGCCTATTTTTTAACTTATTTTTCTTATCATTGAATTTTAAGTGTTCTTTGTATATTTTCACTTATTCCTTTTATATTTAATGAGATTACTGATATATTTCTGTATGCACTCCACTTTATTTTGTGCTTTCTGCATGTTGTATTATGTTTCTCCCCTAACCCTCATCAAAGTCTAAATTTAAACAGTATCTTTACTCTTCATCTAGACAATACAAATATTTTATAACACCTTAATACCATTTATCATCCTCTAGATTTACCGTTTCAATTAAAGTAGTTTGCTGCTGCTGAGTCACTTTAGTCGTGTCCGACTCTGTGCGACCCCATAGAGGGCAGCCCACCGGGATGCCCCGTCCCTGGGATTCTCCAGGCAAGAACACTGGAGTGGGTTGCCATTTCCTTCTCCAATACATGAAAGTGAAAAGTGAAAGTGAAGTCGCTCAGTCATGTCCGACCCTCAGCGACCCCATGGACTGCAGCCTTCCAGGCTCCTCCATCCATGGGATTTTCCAGGCAAGAGTACTGGAGTGGGGTGCCATACTTTCATCATATTTAAAAAAGTAACACCCCACACAAGATGTTATTGGTATTGTTTATGAGGATTTAAATTTACCCATGTATTTACCATCCTTTCACTCTTCATTTCTTCTTTGACTGTAAGCCTTCCATCTGGGATTGCTTTCTTTTTGCATGCAGTTCATCCTTTAGAATTTCCTTTTGAGTGGTTCCCCTGGAAGCAAGTTTTCTTGGTTTTGGGGTTTTTTAATTTTATTCTTATCCTTGAAATATATTTTCTCTGGGTACAGAATTCCAGGTTAGTGTTTTTTTTTAGTTTTTTTTTTTTTTCCTCAGCACCCTGAAGATCTGATTCTGGGTTTCTATTATTTCTTCTGAAAAACTCAACTTTCTGTTGTTCTTTAAAGGTAACATATATTTTACCTTCTGGTAAATGTACCCTCTTCAGATTTCTCTTTGTTGTTCATGTCCTGAAGTTTCACTGCGTTGTGCCCATATGCACATTTATTTTTTCTCTTCCTAGGATTTGTGAGAATTGTTGAATCTGTGTATTTTCATCTTTTTTTGTGTGTGTGATACCTTTAAATAGAGTTTATTTCATAAAAATATTGAATCACTGTGTTGTACACCCCAAAACAAATACAGGAATGTAAATCAACTGCACTTCAGTTTAAAAATATAGTTGATGTCCTTAACAGTTATCAAAAATTCCCAGCTCCTCTCTCTCTGAACATTTTCCCCGTCCCATTCTCACCACTCCTCTGAACGCCAATTAGCATTTTTGGTAGATCTTTACATTTTGTGCTCTAAGTCTCTGGAGATCTCTGGCACATTTTCCATCTTGTGTGTCTCTACATTCTAAATAACTTATCTGACCTATCTTCTAGTTCACCCATTCTCTCTTCACCTCCATCTAATTTTATGTTAAACTCATTCATTGGTTTTCAATTTGTATTATTATAATTTTCATTTCAATAAATCATATCTGGCTTTTCTTCAAATCTGCATTAAATTAATTACACAAGAAGTTCATGACACTGAGGTGGCTTTAATGACATGGCAGCCTATGAAATCAAACCAAAATCTAAACCTGTAAAAAGCCTCAAGGTTCTGAAATCAAAACACTAAGAACAACCTGTCACAAACAGCCAGTTAGGCTTTAAGCTGTAGTCAATCAAATAATTTTCTTTTTTTTTTCCCACTTTCTCTGTAGAAGTCTTTCTCCTACTCCTCTTGGCAGAATGCTCCTAACCATTTCCAGTTTGGCACTGCCTTATTTGAGTAGATTTTTGCTTAAATAAATCACTTAAATTCATAATATGCCTCAATTTAGATTTTAACATCTTAGACCCTCATTAGTTTTGTGTTTTCTACAGACATTTTAAACTTGTCTTTTAATTCTTTAAGTAAGATAATCATTTATTTTGGATCATGAGATTGATAATTGCAGTATCTGATGTCTATGCAATCTCAAAAATGACAGAATGATCTCTGTTCATTTCCAAGGCAAACCATTCAATATCACAGTAATCCCCAACTATGCCCCAACCAGTAATGCTGAAGAAGCTGAAGTTGAACAGTTCTATGAAGACCTACAAGACCTTCTAGAACTAACACCCCAAAAAAATGTCCTCTTCATTATAAGGGACTGGAACGCAAAAGTAGGAAGTCAAGAGCTACCTGGAGTAACAGGCAGATTTGGCCTTGGAGTACAAAATGAAGCATGTCAAAGGCTAACAGAGTTTTGCCAAGAGAACACACTGGTCATAGCAAACACCCTCTTCCAACAACAAGAGAAGACTCTACACATGGACATCACCAGATGGTCAATACTAAAATCAGACTGATTATATTCTTTGCAGCTAAAGATGGAGAAGCTCTATACAGGCAGCAAAAACAAGACTGGGAGCTGATTGTGGCTCAGATCATGAACTCCTTATTGCCAAATTCAGACTGAAATTGAAGAAAGTAGGGAAAACCACCAGACCATTCAGGTATGACCTAAATCAAATCCCTTATGATTATACAGTAGACGTGAGAAATAGATTCAAGGTATTAGATCTGACAGACAGAGTGCCTTAAGAACTATGGACAGAGGTTGCTGACATTGTACAGGAGGTAGTGATCAAGACCATCCCCAAGAAAAATAAATTTAGGCCTCTGGTGAGGCCTTACAAATAGCTGTGAAAAGAAGCAAAGCTGAAGGCAAAGGAGAAAAGAAAAGATATATCCATTTGTATGCAGAGTTCCAAAGAATAGTAAGGAGAGATAAGAAAGCCTTCCTCAGTGATCAATGCAAAGAAATAAAGGAAAACAATAGAATGGGAAAGACTAGAGATCTCTTCAAGAAAATTAGAGATAACAAGGGAACAGTTTATACAAAGATGAGCACAATAAAGGACAGAAATGGTATGGGCCTAACAAAGGCAGAAGGTATTAAGAAGAGGTGGCAAGAATACACAGAAAAACTATACAAAACAGATCTTCATGACCCAGATAACCATGATGGTGTGGTCACTCATCTAGACTCAGACATCCTGGAATGTGAAGTCAAGTGGGCCTTAGGAAGCATCACCAAGAACAAAGCTAGTGGAGGTGATGGAATTCCAGTTGAACTATTTCAAATCCTAAAAGATGATGCCGTGAAAGTGCTGCAGTAAATATGCCAGCAAATCTAGAAAACTCAGCAGTGGCCACAGGACTGAAAAAGGTCAGTTTTCATTCCAATCCCAAAGAAAGGCAATGCCAAAGAATGCTCAAACTATTGCACAATTGCACTCATGTCACACGCTAGCAAAATAATGCTCAAAATTCTCCAAGCCAGGCTTCAACAGTACGTGAACCGTGAACTTCCAGGTGTTCAAGCTGGTTTTAGAAAAGGCAGAGGAACCAGAGATCAAATTGCCAAAATCTGCTGGATCATAGAAAAAGCAAGAGAGTCCCAGAAAAAAAACATCTACTTTTGCTTTATTGACTACGTCAAAGCCTTTGACTGTGTGGATCACAACAAACTGTGGAAAATTCTTCAAGAGATAGGAATACCAGACCACCTGACCTGCCTCTTGAGAAATCTGTATGCAGGTCAGGAAGCAACAGTTAGAACTGGACATGGAACAACAGACTGGTTCCAAATCGGGAAAGGAGTACATCAAGGCTGTATATTGTCTCCCTGCTTATTTAATTTATATGCAGAGTACATCATAAGAAATGCTGGGCTGGAAGAAGCACAAGCTGAAATCAAGATTGCCGGGAGAAATATCAATAACCTCAGATATGCAGATGACACCACCCTTATGACAGAAAGTGAAGAGGAACTAAAAAGCCTCTTGATGAAAGTGAAAGAGGAGAGTGAAGAAGTTGGCTTAAAGCTCAACATTCAGAAAACGAAGATCATGGCATCTGGTCCCATCACTTCATGGCAAATAGATGGGGAAACAATGGAAACAGTGACAGATTTTATTTTTGGGGGTTCCAAAATCACTGCAGATGGTGACTGCAGCCATGAAATTAAAAGACACTTACTCCTTGGAAGGAAAGTTATGACCAACCTAGATAGCATATTCAAAAGCAGAGACATTACTTTGCCAACAAAAGTCCGTCTGGTCAAAGCTATAGTTTTTCCAGTGGTCATGTATGGATGTGAGAGTTGGACTATAAAGAAAGCTGAGCGCCGAAGAATTGATGCTTTTGAACTGTGGTGTTGGACAAGACTCTTGAGGGTCCCTTGGACTGCAAGGAGATCCAACCAGTCCATCCTAAAGGAAATCAGTCCTGAATATTCATTGGAAGAACCGATGCTGAAGCTGAAACTCCAATACTTTGCCCACCTGATGCAACGAACCGACTCATTGGAAAAGACCCTGATACTGGGAAAGATTGAAGGCGGGAGAAGATGACAACTGTGGATGAGATGGTTGGATGGCATCACCAACTTGATGGACATGAGTTTGAGCAAGCTCCAGGAGTTGATGATGGACAGGGAAGCCTGGCGTGTTGAAGTCTATGGGGTGGCAAAGAGTCGGACATGACTGAGTGACTGAACTGACTGACTAATGTCTATACAGATCTATTTCTTCTGTTCACATATTTAGTAATTATTCATTGTTAGCTGCTCCTTTTCCTTTGTGGAGGGAGGAGAATTCTTGAGGTCTTGGATGGAAGCAGTTTCCCTCAGAGAGGCTTTGTGCTTATTTTTACCAGATGGTTGGGGCATTGCCATTCTGGAAATATCTTAAAATCTGACGTGAAGTTTTTCTTACCACCTGGGTCATATGAATTTGATTTACATGTCCACACAAATGTCAGCTTAAATTTTTAATCATCGGGAAGAATTGTTAATATTATTATTATTACTACCAGGAGGTCTTCCTGGGTGGCTCAGTGGTAAAGAATCTGCTTGCAATGCAAGAGACACAGGTTTTTTCCCTGGGTTGGGAAGATCCCCTGGAGAAGGAAATGGCAACCCGCTCCAGTATTTTGCCTGGGAAATCCCAGGGACAGAGAAGACTGGAAGGCTACAGTCCATAGGCCATGGGGTTGCAAGAGTCAGACGTGACTTAGGAACTAAACTCCATTGTTCCACCACCATAACTACTATTACCTGCTTTGTCTGATGCTTAGGCATGTTACCTTGAAATTTCCTGTGTGTGGAAGGGGCATAGCTGGGTTTCATTCTGGCTCACACTGACACTTAGCATGTGACCCATTGGGGTTCCAGGATTGGGAACAGTCACTGGAGTTTGCTTTCTCCCTGCTCCCTACTCTCTCTCTCTTTCTCTCTCTCTCTTTCTCTTTCTCTGTCTCTCTCTCTGTCTCTCTCTCTCTCTCTCTCTCACACACACACACGCATACCAGGCACTTGTCCTAAAAAACTGAAAGTTGAAGCACAAGTTCATTAGGTTCAGCAACAGCCCTCGGGGTAAAAACTTTGCTTACTTCTCTAGCTTCCTGCCTTCCCTTAGATGTTGGATGGATAAATCCTTGCTGATATATTTTACCAGTTCTTCAATGCTTTTAAGAAGATTTTAAAAATATACATTAACTAACATTTTTCATAGTTATTAGCAGGAAGATTGTTCCAGATACCTAGTCATTATATTACCAGAAGCAGAGCTATATATTTTCTAAATGTGCAGGTCTATAGCAAGGAAATAATTCAGAGTGAATTCCTACTAAACAGGACAATGTGGAGATCTGTACCTTGACAATTTTTCAAAGGGAACTTAGAGAAATATGATGATAATTGCCTTTTTTAATAATATATACCAAACTAGATGTTTCAGGCTAGTGGGGATTAGAGGTTCAACCTCTGTCTGTGGATCCAGCAGAACTAGCTCTTCTATGAGGAGACAGATTTCATTAATTCTACAAATATTTATAGTGCAACTAATCTACATCCTGAGGATACAGAAGTGAAAAAACCAAGTCTCCACCCTCATTGAATATAAATTCAAATGGAGATTCATGCCTGTGCCTTTCTCAGCACCATGTTCTAACCAGCAGAGTTATATAGCACAGTTGAGATAGAGCTATCAGTGAGTGTCATATTTCCTGGGGCCAGCTCAGCAGGTGTAAAAAAATAATAAAGTGAAAAGAAGGGTTTTTTTCCCCTTTTTTCTTAAACAGCCATTGCTGCATGGATGAGCCATTATTTTTCTTTCCTCTGAGTTCAGTTTTCTTCAATCTCAGCCCTTTCCACAGTGAGCATAATTGGGAGCAACAAGGATACACTGAGTCATTTGCATGACAAACCCTGCTGCAGTCAGTCCGTTGCACTTGGAGTTTCTTCCTTTGAGGAAAATCAGATTTTCTTTTGTCCTTTATAGTCTATGTCAAGTCACTGCGCCAGGTCTCACCCTTAGGTCTGGGGAGTGAATGGGAAGTTGGATATGCAGTTTAGTGAGTTGGAAATGCCCAAATAAAGCCAGTTTATTTCAGGATTAGACGGTCTTCACCCTAATTTCAAGTGCTGACAAACTGATTCTACCAGAATACACATGAGCAGACATTAAGTCACAAGATACGATCTGCAAGCTAGAGGAGGCGGTTCCCACCTTTTAATGTGCTGCATGATCTCAGGTTCATACTTAGAGACCCCAGAGACAAAAGGAGAGAAGCTTCTTCCATGCAAAGTCTTGCCCTCCAAGCCTCTATGATACAATTTAGAAGAAAGCAGGGCACAAAATTACCCTGTGACTACCTCTGTGTGTATCACTTGCATGTGAGGAAAAAGCACAGGGCAGCATTTTGCAGCATATATTCCTCAAGACCCTTGCAGTGTTACAGGGAGTGGGAAATATACTTGTCTGTCTCTTTCTTGAATCATCTGTAACTGTACTTACATATTCTGAGGAGTTACACATTGAAGTAAAGAGAACTGTATTATCCAAACATATTCCAAATTTCCAAAATCATTTGATGAAAACTTTTTTTTCCTGCCTATCTAGTGTTCCATGGAAACACTCTGGGAACGTGTCCCGAGGAGAATTTAGGTATCATCATGGTTGTGTTAAAGTGACAGGATTACAGGTGCCTTTTCTTCATCTTTTCAAATCTTCTGTCCTCCAAATTTTGTTTTGTTTTTTAAAAAGAGCCTCAAACTAAACAGTAAAAAATTTCTGATCAACTGTTCACTACAGCTGAAGTGTTACTTTGTTAAAACGTTTATTCCTTTGTGTGACATGCTAGATTTCCATGGCATCACTGATGCAATGCACTTGAGTTTGAGTAGGCTCCAGGAGTTGGTGATGGACAGGGAAGCCCGGTGTGCTGCAGTCCATGGGGTAACAAAGAGTCAGACACGACAGAGTAACTGAACTGAACTGAGCTAATCATTTCTACTGTAAATATTTATATATATAAGCCAGGTTTCAGCACTCTAAACTTAAGGACTTCCCTGGTGGCTTAGAGGGTAAAGCATCTGCCTGCAATGCAGGAGACCCAGGTTCAATACCTGGGTCGGGAAGATCCCCTGGAGAAGGAAATGGCAACCCACTCCAGTATTCTTGCCTGGAGAATCCCATGGAGGGAAGAGTCTGGTGGGCTATAGTCCATGGGGCTGCAAAGAGTCAGACACGACTGAGTGACTTCACTTTAACTTTTAACTTAACATAAACTATATCATAATAAACTATTTTTGCCTCAAAAAAAATAAATTTTGTTTATTTGCTTGTTTGGGTGTCAAGGTTCATAGTTGCAAGCTGGATGATTGAAGCAGAAAGGGAATAATGATACTGAAAAAATACTGAATTCACCTGAAACCATCATAGCATTGTTAATCAGCTATATCCAAATACAAAATAAAATGTTTAAAAACAAAAAAGACATTGAGTTGCCCATGGAGGCTCCAGGAGGATCAGAATCAGACTTAAATGTCACCCATTCCAGAAAAGCACCCAAAATTCTCTTGCAGAACTGATCCTGTGAAGACTTAATTGTTGCTTCTCCTGGACACAGACCAATTGCTTCTTCCACTGACAACCCTGATCCTGGACACTGGTGTCTGGGCTAAAACTGTTACCACCATGGACTCTGGAAACTGGATCTAGCTTCCACTGGCACCATTAGCCTCGCCAAGATGATGTCTACACAGCCAACGGTCTTTTGGATTCATAGCTTCCAAGTCAAAGTCCACCCTGGGTGAATCCGACTCATGAATTGTTAGCCATATGACCGTGGTCTGTTCCTCCTGCTGCTGCTAAGTTGCTTCAGTCGTGTCCAACTCTGTGCGACCCCATAGACGGCAGCCCACCAGGCTCCCCCATCCCTGGGATTCTCCAGGCAAGAACACTGGAGTGGGTTGCCATTGCCTTCTCCAAAGCATAAAAGTGAAAAGTGAAAGTGAAGCTGATCAGTCGTGTCTGACTCATGGCGACCCCATGGACAGCAGCCTACCAGGCTCCTCCATCCATGGGATTTTCCACGAAAGAGTACTGGAGTGGGGTGCCATTGCCTTCTCCAGCGCATGGTCTAGCTATAAGGAAAGCTGGAATGGTGAGTACCTGGCTTCTACAGAGTGGAAGACTTTGTGCTCTGTCCAGGTAGAGAATGTCTCAAAGCTAAAGTGGGGAGGGAGGGTGGGTAGGAAGCCAAAATTAATGACAAACAGCCTCTCCTCCCAAGTGGTTCCATCCCCTACACCTCTCTTGCTTCACATTCAATTATACTTTGTTCTCCCATCTTCTCACAATCTACACTTACCATCCCCTCTGCTGCTGCTGCTGCTGCTGCTAAGTCACTTCAGTCATGTCTGACTCTGTGTGACCCCATAGACGGCAGCCCACCAGGCTCCCCTGTCCCTGGGATTCTCCAGGCAAGAACACCGGAGTGGGTTGCCATTGCCTTCTCCAATGCATGAAAGTAAAAAGTGAAAGTGAAGTCTCTCAGTCGTGTCCTACTCTTTACGACCCTGTGGACTGCAGCCCAGCAGGCTCCTCCGTCCATGGGATTCTCCAGGCAAGAGTACTGGAGTGGGGTGCCATTGCCTTCTCCAACCATCCCCTCTACATATTACAAATTTTACAGCAAGATGAAGAGTATCAGAGACTTATCCACAAGCAGCTGAGACTGTAGCAAGCTATAAGAGCATGTTATTTAAAGAGCCAAACTCACTCACACCTATGGAGCTTCTGGCAATGACTCAGGTTTGAATGTTCCAACCCAAACCTCTCATGTATTTTTGCATGTCCACCTCATCACCCCAACTCCAAGTAGCCCTTCAACACTTCTCTGTACAGCTTGTATTTTTAAAGAAAATTCTATTGGTTTCCACAATACTGAAATGAAAATGTATCCCTTCTCCTACCCTTCCCCTAACTGGGAAATACACTCAGCTGGTCAGCTCAGTGTGGTGAAGTTAAGCTATGTCTTCCCTAAGAAGTTCTTGGGAGACCTGAGCATTTTTAAGGAAATTTTCAACTTCCAGGAAATATTCAATGACCCTAAAACAGCTGCCCAAGAACAGCCCTGGTATTCTGGGAGTCCAACAGTAAAACAAAGGGAAAACGGAGGTTAGTGGTGGAATGAGCCTGGGATTTGGAAAAGCAAAGTATGATATGAAACCTGACACCAGGCAGAAGCCAAACCCCTCCTAGATGAACTGTCCACTCAGGGAAAACATGGGCTGTGGGGCAAAGAAAGACAACATCACTGAGGTTCAATAGCTCTGCTGTCCAAAACTCTTCTGAAAGAGCTAGTCAGAAGAGAAAGAGCATCTCCTAACTGACCAGAGGAAGAAGAGTTCCAGAGGCCAATAGGCCATCTGGCTGTATACACGACATCAAACCAGTCAATCCTAATGGAAATCAGTCCTGAATATTCATTGGAAGGACTGACGCTGAAGCTGAAACTCCAATACTTTGGCCACCTGATGCGAAGAACTGACTCATTGGAAAAGACCCTGATGCTGGGAAAGATTGAAGGCAGGAGGAGAAGGGACGATAAAGGACGAGATGATTGGGTGGCATCACCGACTCGATGGACATGAGTTTGAGTAAGCTCTGGGAATTGGTAATGGACAGGGAAGACTGGCGTGCTGTAGTCCATGGGGTTGTAAAGAGTCAGACATGACTGAGTGACTGAACTGATCTTGTACCAGTCCTATCTGGGTGCACAAATCATTCCTTTGCTGCTATTGTAATCTTAAGAGCACAATCCATATCCACTCTCTGGTTTTATCTCTGTAACTCCAAGGATAATGGTAAATATTGGTAGGGAGGGAGAGAGGGAGAGAAGGAGAGAAGAAGGGAGGGAGAGAGGGAGGAAGTAAGGAAGAGAGTGCTGGGAGCCAGCGTGAGGCACTCCTCTGTGGCAAAGGTCATGAGGAAGGAGGCTCAGCATATGCAAAAGCAGGATCGAGCCTCAGGAGTTCCCCTGGAAATTCTCGAGCATCTACCCCCAAAACCAGAGTCTGCCTACTTTCTGCTTTGTGCTCTCACCTACACCTCTGACTTTACGGGGGGCTGTCCCCCACTACCTCTCTCTGAAAAAAAAAAAAAAGAATTAACTTACAGCTCCAGTTAATAATTTCTGGGTGTGATAGTGTTTCAACCTACAAACTCCTTTGGAACTCCTCTAGCCTGCCTGAACAGGTTTTTCCGGCCACATGTGATTGCTCAGAGCCCCCCAGCTGTGAAAGGCATGAGATGTTCTAAACTGTCTAAATACAGATTCCTTTGAGCAGTTAAAAGATTGATTAGAAATTGTATTGGTGAAGGGTTTTTCACTTGTTGGGCCAATGTTTGCTGCTAAGTTTCCATATCCCTTACCTGCTGTGTCCCTGGCAGTGTATTGATTAATATAATTGGTGTAAGTAGTAGCTTTAATGTTTGTAACCTTGGACCCTTGAGTTAATTCTTTTTCTTGTTATAGCCCACCACACCTTTGCCCTGTAGGAATCCAACTTTATCTAACGCTTTTGGAGGGTGGCTCCTGACTAATCACCTTTAGAGAAAAATGTATTCTGAAGAAAGGGTCTTAAAATGTTAACAGGCCTCCGGGCCAGAAGATGATGCAAATCACCTAAACTTTTGCATATGATAAGTTTGCAGAAAGAAAGCCTGGCTTACTGCATGACTCTACCCCTTCCCCCATTATCCTCTATGCATAATTTAAGGTACAAAAACTACTTTGGAAAATAAAGTGCGGGCCTTGTTCACCAAAACTTGGTCTCCCCATGTTGTTCTTTCTCTCACCTTCTGGCTGAATTATTCAGCCTCTTTTCTCCACTGAATTTCCTCACTGAGCTATCCTTATTTAACCACTCTTTATATCCTTAATTAACGTTTGATTAAGCAATTGTTTCCTGATCCTCACCGACGCTGTCCCCGCTTCGAATTCCCTGGATCCACCGGGGCTGGACCCCGGCAAGAGAGAGAGGGTGGGGGGATATTGGAGCAGAAATGCTAAACCACCAGAGATTTCAGTGACACACTGACAAACCCATTCATATTACAGGAAAATTTATACCTTTCCAGTTGAAGAGTTCTTGGCTCATGCTGGGAAATTACTTGAAGGACAAGGTAATTCAACACACTCTTCCCCTGGTCAGTTTCAGTACTTCCTCCCATTTAAGGTTTCACATTTTAAAAACATAAAAGTAACTAAAGAGTGCAGTAACAGGATTGGGCAGGGCCCATGAATCCCTAGAAATATTCTCACAAAGTCATTGTAGAAACCCAATGTTGTGTGTCTAAGTGGTCTCCAGGGTGAACACATAGCTCCCTCCTAGGGGATATGACTTGGAGCATGAATGGAGTTTTAGCTTGGGTTAGAGATGGGCATTAAGAAATAACTAGTTTCCACTGACTGATTCCTAGGCTCCAAGCACACTGCAATCTGGCTTCTGAACATCACCTACGCCAATAAAACTGCTCCAACTAAGGTCACTGACAACTTCCTTATGGGTAAAATCAACAGCCCCCTCATAACCCTTATTTTACTTAATCTTTCCACAACTTTTATCACCTCCCATGTACCTGATTCTTCAAATCTCTTATTTTTTTAGTTTCTGAATTTCTTCTTATTTCCATTCTAGTTCCTCTTTCTTAGTTTCCTAGCAGCCATCTCTTGCCCTGTCCATCCCAAACCTGTTAATGTCCTCTAGTGGTGATCTTGGTCCTTTGCCAATTTAATCTACTTTTCTAGCAAGGACTCCAAACTCTCATTTCCCACCATACCTCCCAGCCCTTCTCAGTTGACTTCTGTAAGGGCATGAAGCTCTCATGCATCCATTGTATATAATTAATTAACTTCTATGTATCTAGAATGGGAGTAGGTAACAACCATCCTGGATGAGAACTGAGAAAACAGTCACTCAAATCATATCCTGTCAGGCTTACATAGTTATAATAATGTAATAATAATTTTAAATAAATATTTGAATATTTAAATAAATATTAAGTAATAATATTTAATATTACATTAAATAATGTAATAATAATAATGATGATGATGAATAATGCTATTCAGCTTTACTGAAGCTGGAGAGCATTGGACCCCTAGAGCCAGCTGCTTAGGAGACAGCTCCACGTGGCTGTTTCACAGATACCACATGTCAATAACAAATCTGTTGCCTTCTCTCATAATTCCTCTTCTGTGTTTCTTAGTTTGGTGAAGACCACCACTATATTACTGCTTCCTGATTTTTCTATCTTTAGACATAATCCATTAACTACTATGCGAGATAAAGATGGGATGTTCTCTCTCACACACACTCCTGTTCCCAACATACACTTTCCATCCATCTTACTTATAATTTAGAATTTTTGTAGGATATTCTATTTATATTATTATAACTATGTAAACACATTTAATAACTGAGCCATATAATATGCTCTAATGACCTTTCCTTTCCTAAACAATTTTCTGTTTTCCCTGGAAATAATTGTGGTCTTTTGCTTGTTTGTTTATTCACTTAGATTTCTGTAAACAAAACCTTAATTCTTTTTTTCATGTAATCATCACTAATTCATCTCCAAACTCTTGTCCAATTATATAAACATCCTTGATGTATTAGGCCTCTTATCAATTTTACTTCCTTAAAGAAACTGCCTATAGATAAACTTCATTGTTGATATCTCACCAGGCTCCCTGTGGAAGCCCTTATGTCAGTGTCTTTAGATCATTTTTCTTGAGTTGGTCATATTTCCAGAGAAGGCTCTTTTCATCTCTTTCTTGAAGGATAAAGATGTGGTTTTCAAAATTCTGAGAGCCTGGTAAAAGCTGAAGACTGAGGATGTCTCAATCTCAGTATGTCAACTTTTACTAACTCACTGTATTTTCAATATGAAATTCCCATACTTGATTCAATGTGGTGTCCATTTTATTCTCTAAAGAGAACAACTTTCTAGTCTTCTGTCAGAGTGGAAGTGGGAAGTCATTTTCTTATATAGACAGGGAGATGATGTGGGGGGTCTAACTCTTTAAAGTAAATTGAACCACTTCTCCTCATTTTCTATCCTCCTTTACTTCTACTTCCAGAGTGTCTGTTACCTTTGATTCCTGAGACTTTGGGGGACAATCTCTGATTCAGATTGGCTTCCTATTTATTCATAGTTGTCCCCACTGCTTACTTAACACTGCTGCTGCTGCTAAGTCGCTTCAGTCGTGTCCAACTCTGTGAGACCCCATAGATGGCAGCCCACCAGGCTCCCCTTCCCTGGGATTCTCCAGGCAAGAACACCAGAGTGGGCTGCCATTTCCTTCTCCAATGCATGAAAGTGAAAAGTGAAAGTGAAGTCGCTCAGTCGTGTCCGACTCGTAGCAACCCCATGGACTGCAGCCTACCAGGCTCCTCCGTCCATGGGATTCTCCAGGCAAGAGTACTGGAGTGGGGTGCCATTGCCTTCTCCGTACTTAACACTAGGGTTCCACTTTCTCTAGTATGTTGATCAATTACCACTCTTCCATCTATTATCTAGCTTCTAAAGTTTTGTTACACTTGTGTTTTCCCTGTTTGTTTTCCCTGTTGTTTTATGGTTTATATATTTATAAAAATCCCATTGTCATCTTTTAAAACATCTTTTAATTTTGTCAGGGGGAAATATAATATATCTATTCAATTTACCTTCCTTAAATAAAAGCCCCTAGCCTTTTAATTATACCTCTTGCTGCTCTTCCAAAGCCACTCTACTTGTAGTTCTTCAAATGTGCTTTTTCTCTCACACATACACATACACACATTTTCATGTTACTCTCCCTGTTAGATTAGCTTTCTGACTCCCCCTTCCCCTACCTCTGCCAAGGAACTCCTGTTCATCCTTCACTAGGAGCTCTCACCTCCACCAGCACACTTCTCAGACACTTTCCTGTGACCCTATAGCTCCCTGGATATCTGCTCACCACAGCATTTATCTTCCTGGATAATATCTGCTTATTTACTTTTCCATTCTTACCCGCTGGACTTTAAAGACATACTAATGGGTCTCTCACAAGGCCTTCTTCCTCCAGGGATACCTCTGGCAAAAGAACATTTCTTTTAACTAAGTGGAAAATGAGAGACTATATGAGATGCTTCCCTAAGGCAGGGTTCCAGACCAGGAGTTTCAGTGCAAACCATGAAAAATATTATTATTATTATAAAAGTCTCTCTCCTAAATTAATTCTCAAAGTTAGACAGGAAATTAACTGCCCTCAAAATTATGCATACTGCTTTTTAGTCAAAGCACTTTAGCATTCATCAATTAATTATAGTAATTTACTATCATTAGCTAGCTAATTAAATTTGAAACTGAACCTCCAGAGGAGAAACACCAATTTGGAAATACCACTCCAGGCAGATGTCCATAGGCTTAACTCCTAATTTCTTGACCTTCCATGAAAAATAGTGGGTTCTGGGCTGGAACTGGGCCAAGCAACCATCCCATGGGTTACTCCTCCTCATTACAAGCATCCAAGCCTAGTTCCTCTCCTCTCCAGAGTTTCAATAGCAAACATTTCTGAAAGTGTCCCCCCAGGTGACATACTCATCAGAATCACATTACTATTTTCAAACAGAAACAAAAGGTCATCTCCAACATAAATACACACAAAATGCAGAGCTTCTCTGGCCCTTACTCTTGTTAAAAAAAAAAAGGAGAATAAAATGACAAAAGCTATAAACCAAGCCGCTCTTTCAGTGTTTGAGGACTGCGTAAAAATGATTTTGTTGGTATGCTGATAAAATGGACAACCTAGAAGAAATGGACAAATTCTGAGAAAGGTACAATCTCCCAAGCCTGAAATAGGAAGAAACAGAAAATTTACCAAAAATGAAATTAAACCAGTAATTTTAAAACTCCCAACAAACAAAAGTCCAGGACCAGGTGGCTTCACAGGTGGGTTTTACCAAACATTTAGAGAAGAGGTAACACCTCCTGAAACTATTCAAAAAAAATTGCAGAGGAAGGAAAACTTCCAAACTCATTCTGCAAGGCCACCATGACTCTGATACCAAAAGCAGACAAAGATATCACACAAGAAAGAAAATTACAGGCCAATATCACCAATGATATCAACAATATTACCAATGGGCTCCCCTGGTGGCTCAATGGTAAAGAATCCGCCTGTCAATATTTGTCAATAACAAATGTCAACGAGGATGTGGAGAAAAAGGAATCCTAGTACACTCTTGCTGCTGCTGCTGCTAAGTCACATCAGTCGTGTCCGATTCTGTGCGACCCCATAGATGGAAGCCCACCAGGCTCCCCCGTCCCTGGGATTCTCCAGGCAAGAACACTGGAGTGGAATTGATACAGATTGTGTTGAAAACAATATGAAAGTTTCTCAAAAAGTTAAAAACAGAACTACCATATGACCCAGCAATTCCACTCCTGGGTATATATCTGAAGAAAATCAAAAACACTAATTCTAGAAGATTCACATACCCCAGTGTTCATAGCAGCATTACTTACAATATATATATATATATATATATATATATATATATATATATATACATACACACACACACTCAATGGAATCCTACTCAGCCATAAAAAGAACAAAATGTTGCCATTCGTAGCACATAGATGGACTTGGAGGACATTATGCTAAGTAAAATAAGTCATTCAAAGAAAGTCAAATACCATATGATGTCACTTATATTTGGAATCTTAGAAACCACAACAAACTAGTAAATACAATGTAAACAACAAACTAGTGGTTACCCCCGGGGAGAGGGAAGAGAGGAGGGGCAAAAAAGGGGTAGAGGAGTAAGAGGCACAAACCATTAGGTACAAAATAAACTACAAGGATATACTGTACAACACAGGGAATATAGCCAATATTTTATAACTATAAATAAAGTATAACCTTTCAAAATTGTGAATCACCATATTGCGAAACTTTTATAATACTGTACAGTAACTAATATGAAATTAAAATAAACATAGTAAATCACCAAAAAAGTGATTTTGTTGGGGCAGAGATTTGGGGGAGGGTGGAAACAATGGAATGGAAGAAGGCAAACTTCTACTTGGGTAACTAGTGTTCTTATAATACAAAACAGAATCCCAGATTTATTTCTCTTCCATACATAAGAGACATGACCTTTCACTTGAAATTTGTGGAGCTTTTCACTTCTTAATGAGAAGGAAAGTGAAGAGAAAAATTACCTGGTGTGTGTTGTAGCCCCACATATGCATTGAAATCACTGGAAACATGCTCATGGAGCATTCGTCCCAAAGCAGTCTGATAAGCATCCATTTGCTAACCCTGAGATGTAACCTCCTAATCCATTAAGGCCCCTACCCCTAACAGGAACAGCTTGGCTTTTTCCCCTTAAGAGAAGGGAAGAAAAGGAAAGTACAAATATCTCAGGATGCAGTGATTTTTCTAAAAAGAGTGAAACACTTCTACGCATTCTCATTGCAGATTGCTTATGATGGAGTCTGATTATGATGCTGTTATTATTTACATCATATAACATTAATAAAGATGACAGCAATAATAACAGCAACAAGTTTCAGGTGCTTTCACAGTTTACATTACAACTTGTGAAATACCTGAGAAATATTTTATTATCTCCATTTTTACATGGAATTAGGCTCTTGTAGAGAAAGTGATTGTGCATGGCCACAAAGCTAGTTGGTGACACAGCTGAAATTCCAACTGTGGTCAGTTCAGTTCAGTTCAGTTGCTCAGTTGTGTCTGACTCTTTGCAACCCCATGGAATGCAGCACACCAGGCCTCCCTGTCCATCACCATCTCCCAGAGTTTACCCAAACTCATGCCCATTCAGTCGGTGATGCCATCCAATCATCTCATCCTCTGTCGTCCCCTTCTTCTCCCACCTTCAATCTTTCCCAGCATCAGAGTCTTTTCCAATGAGCCAGTTCTTCACATCAGGTGGCCAAAGTATTACAGTTTCAGCTTCAGCATCAGTCCTTCCAATGAATATTCAAGACTGATTTCCTTTAGGATGGACTGGTTGGATCTCCTTGCAGTCCAAGGGACTCTCAAGAGTCTTCTCCCCCACCACAGTTCAAAAGCATCAATTCTTCAGCACCCAGCTTTCTTTATAGTCCAACTCTCACATCCATACATGACTACTGGAAAAACCATAGCTTTGACCAGACGGATCTTTGCTGGCAAAATAATGTCTCTGCTTTTGAATATGCTGTCTAGGTTGGTCATAACTTTTCTTCCAAGGAGCAAGATTCTTTTTTTTTTCATGGCTGCAGTCACCATCTGCACTGATTTTTGGAGCCCATAAAAATGAAGTCTGTCACTGTTTCCATTGTTTTCCCATCTGGTCATTTGATGACAATTGTTACAGAATTACTCCATTCTCTCCATATGCATTAAAGTGCTTATAGCTGAAAATAAAAGAAATCTCAGTTAAAAATCCAAAAAAAGGGCAATTGATTCAGTGCTTCAGTGACATCAAGAACCCAGATTTTTCCACTTTTCTTCTTTACTATCTCTATTAGGTCAAATGTCTTCCCCTCATGGTTTTAAAATGCTACCACAATCCTAGGCATCACCTGTTTAGACAAAATCCAGACACAGAAAAATGACTATCTCTATTACATGTCCCTTTTTAAAAAGCAGAGGCAACTGCCCTTCACACTTCATTGGTCATAATTTCATCATATGCCCTATCTTAACTTGCCTATCACTTGCCAAGTGGCACCATCTTGATTGGCTTACCAGTCAAGATTCAGTGCAGTAAGGCTAGGAAAGTGCCCAGTCTCTGCTGAACAAAACGGATTCTCAGAGAAAAGTAAATAAAATTTGTCAGCAAAGAAGAACAGAAGAATGCTCTGGGGTTGAGACCAGGTGTCACTCCATCAATATAGCAGACCGTTTTCTAAAACAACCTGCTATCAAATACTGAAACAAAACATCTGGTAATTTTCTAACTATAATTGATATATAAGGCTACCAGAGTATGTTGCTAAGTCACTTCAGTTGTGTCCGACTCTGTGTGATCCCATAGACAGCAGCCCACCAGGCTCCTCCGTCCCTGGGATTCTCCAGGCAAGAATACTGAAGTGGGTTGCCATTTCCTTCTCCAGTGCATTAAAGTGAAAAGTGAAAGGGAAGCCACTCAGTCATGTCCAACTCTTCGCGACCCCATGGAATGCAGCCTACCAGACTCCTCTGTCCGTGGCATTTTCCAGGCAAGAGTACTGGAGTGGGGTGCCATCGCCTTCTCCGACCAGAGTATGAGAGAAATGTCAAAGTCCAATGTGATTAAATATGTGTGGTGCTAGACATACAACACTGTAGAGGGAACTCCACTAACTGGAAGTAAAGAGACCTGAGTTCTATGAACTAGTGGATGGTTGTAACGTTTCTAATATTGACTTCTTTCTTTGTCATACTAGTTAACAATGGGAGAAAGCGATGGCACCGCACTCCAGTATTCTTGCCTGGAAAATCCCACAGACGGAGGAGACTGGTGGGCTACAGTCCATGGGGTCACTAAGAGTTGGATACGACTGAGCGGCTTCACTTTCATTTTCACTTTCATGCATTGGAAAAGGAAATGGCAACATACTTCAGTGTTCTTGCCTGGAGAATCCCAGGGACAGGGGAGCCTGGTGGGCTGCTGTCTATGGGGTCGCACAGAGTCGGACACGACTGAAGCGACTTAGCAGCAGCAGCAGCAGCAATTAACAATGCCTGCCTCTATCTACTTCTTGGAATTTTTCTTACTATAAATGGCTTACTAAATCATTATTGCCATTAAGCTGAAGTCATTTTCCAATGAATAAATACAATAGGGAAGATTTCTGGTTTTGAAGGCATGTTGAGTATTCCTCTTGCTGGGTCCTCCCCATGACTTCCCTCTCCTCCCCAGGTCTCAAACAAACCTGAAACATGTTTTGTGAGTCCTCCCCTCCTGGTGCCTGACCCTGAGCCGTGGACCAGGATGTCTGTCAGCCAGCATCTGGGGGTATTTTCAGAATTCACTATAACGCACACATTGAACCCACTGTCTGTCTTTTCATCTCAGTGAACCTATTGGATGAGGAAGTGGGTGTCAGGGATCACAGTGATCCCAGTGAAGCTGAGGAGACTCAGAGGGAACTAACAGTGATTTGACCACTTTTGTTTCTTTGCAACATGAGAGCTGTTTCATCAAGCACTTTTACCTCTCACAAGATTCTTGGCTACCTTTCTCCAGGGCTCTTTCTCTCTCTGGTCACATCTTTCAGACTGGGATTCATTCTCTGATTATAACTTGGCTGTGTCTCTCTTACTCACCAAGTCAAACTTCACTGCTAGGTTCATCCTAATGGTATGCCCACATCATTCACTTTGTTCTTATTGACTACATTGGTTCTGGTTTACTTTCGCTCCTATAATTCAGAAAGCTTTTAGCTAATTGCCTGTGAGAGAGCATATCATAAAGCCATGTCCAATTGAACTGGAAGAGACATAGCGATCATCTTGCTACTCAAAGCGTGGTCTGCAGATTAGCAACACTGGCTGCTAGAGGCTTTTTAGAAATGCAGGCTCTCAGGCCAGCCCTAGACCTACTGAACCAGAGTCCACATTAAACAAGATTCTTGGGTTATTCATATGCATATCAAAGTTTGAGAAGTGCTGATTTAAATCAACTACCTCATTTCACAATGAAGTCAAGTGACTTCTCTAAGGTCTCATGGCAAATTAGTAACTGAGTTGGATTGGATCTCCAGTCTTTTAATTACTAAAACTGTACCACACTACCCTTAAATGCTACTGATTCATTTTCATACTTGGTTCAACCAGCTTTCATTTTCATATAGGATGGTAGACATAAAAATATATCAGTATTTGGGTTACAAATTCACTTCTGTTACCTACTACTATGTATTATTTTGACAACATAGCTTCATTGTATTCTGCAGCCTTCTTATTTTTCATCCCTTGATGTAATTAATTCACCAGGACTTTCTCTGGTCCAAATAATGACATGAATAGAGCTTCTCTTTAGGATCTTTTATTCACCTCTTCCTTTTTCTCCCCCTTTTACGACTCCATCAGCTGAATTTGCAAACTAGTCTCTCTAACTAATAATATTTTATTTAAAATTCCTCTACCTATATTAATTTTTTATTTATTTATTTTATTCCTGTACTTTTATTTATTGTGTTTGACTCTTTGCAACCCCATGGACTGTAGCCTGCCAGGCTCCTCTGTCATGGAATTCTCCTGGCAAGAATACTGAAGTGTGTTGCCATTTCCTACTCCAGGGAATCTTCCCAATCCAGGGATCGAACCTGGGTCTCCTGCACTGCAGGCAGATTCTTTACCTTCTGAGCCACCAGGAAAGTCCTAACATACCTATATTTATAAATACAGACAATCTAAACTTTTTGTTTTAATTTAGTTCTCAGTGAAGATCTGGAGATTAAAATTATGATTGCTTCATAAAATGAACTGGGAAGCTTGATCAATTATTTTAAAATCTGTGGATCTCCTAAATGAAGAATTTTGTGGGTCACACTCTGTGGTTCCTCTATATTTTGAACACTTTTTACAAGATCATCCTATTTGAAGGATCATAACTAACTAAAACCAAAAACAAAATAATTTTTTTAGATGAAATATACCTCTATGTTTGCATCTTTCTGGTATCTTTTGAGCAGGCTGAGGATAAGATGAAGAACGGAGAAGGGGGAATATGCCCTCAGATTTCCCACTCCATCCCTCACTGTCTCCTACCCTGAAATATAAGAGAAAATCTCATGTATCCACAATCCATGTTTGTCTTTCAATACCTGCATCCATGAAATGTCCATTAGCATCCTTCCAACTTCTTTTATTTTGTATCAAGTAGCTAAACAAATGCAGCCTAAGAGTCCTAGGTTCCATTGCAGGACATTCTTGGTGTTCTTTTTTCTTTTTTTTCCATTTCAGTGCCCTCAAAATAGAGAAGGAGCATTTGGACAGCTCACAGTCACACTCAGGCCTTCTGACGAGGCGTATGTTAGCAGGCATGGGAGCATCTATGGGGCACTCTGAGGCCCTCCCTGATCTGGTCATGATTCATGTTTCTACAGCATATGACAAGAGGAAGAACAGAGCCTGCCACTTATTAGCAAGTGTCCCTGCTGTCCTTGTCCTCACACGCTGTATTTCTCAGTTTAGAATTGTCTCGTAACCTCAGGACCAGCCTGCATTTAGAATTTCCTGGGTACCAAACAAAAAAACTATAATTTTATCACTACTGCCCCTGCCCCTCAGTTTTCTTTGAGCAATCTTTGTGATTGGAAGAAGCTAAGGAATATACAGGAAGTCTGAAGAATCTTAAAACTTAGTGCTCAAAGACAAATGTTTCCCTCTCTTGATTAATAGGTCAAGTAAGCATTGCATTACAGAAGCAATGTGGTCTGAAGACATTAATCAACAAAAGGTCTGCCTACCTCGTATATTTTCCCCTCTCTGGCCTGAAATTCTGCTACTAATTTTGCTGATGGGAGGGAAATTAGTTTCCCTTTCTTGTTGCAGGGAGGGAAAGAACACAGACAGTGCATCCAAATTCACATCTCCCTCAGTTTGCCCAGGACTAACTTTGCTCTAAAATTTTCACAAATGTTCAGGTGGGTGGAGGGCCGGGCAGGTCCCAAGTGGGTATCGGGGGCTGTAGGGAGGAGGATGGTTGTGGAAGAGTAGGAGACACAGAGAGACAAACATTTCTAAACTAGAAGATACTCCTCCTAACTCAATACTCTATAAAATCCAGGAAGAAGAAAGGTTTGCAGTGCCTCTCACCCTCCTCCAGCTCCAAGAATTTCCTCTCTTGACAAGGAATTTCCTCTCTTCCCACCCAGCAACTGAGTAGGAGAATAAGGAGGTATAAAAAAAAAAAAAAAAAAAAGGAAAGAAAATTAGCAACCAATATGTTCTGAGGTAACCTGTACATTGATTTATTTATTTCTGTATTATTTATGTATATGTTAATTTTATGCAAGTAATTCCAGAAATGTAAGTTGGTTTTACTGTTTCCAGCATGTAGATCCGTGGAGAAACCCTCCTATTACTCAAACACCAAAGCAGCGACAAAACAACTTGAGAATTACAATAGGATGTAAAATGCAGAAACAGTGACAAGGTGGTCCCAGGGGTATCTGCAGGCACAGTTGTCAGTTCACTCTTCATGTTCTGAATTGAAGCTACAGAGAGGCCCAGGATCCAGAAGACTAACTCCTTAGAGAATATGTTTACTCATCCCTTCATTCATTCAACAAATACTAAGCAATCTGTAGTATAAGCTAGAAATACCTACTAGGGGCTGGTCATGGCCACGCAGGTATTAAAACACTGCTCTTGTCGGTCAAAAAACTGAAAATCACAACATGATGTGGTGAGCTGTAGTGGTGGGCTCCCCAGTAGCTCAGTGGTAAAGAATCCACCAGCCAGTGCAGGAGACCTGGGTTCTTCCATCCCTTTATCAAAAAGATTTTCTGGAGAAGGAAATGGTAACCTGCTCCAGAAGGGGGCGACAGAGGATGAAATGGTTTCATAGCCTCCCGACTAAACAGACATGAGTTTGAGCAAACTCTGAGTGAAGGACAGGGAAGCCTGGTGTGCTGCAGTCCATGGGGTCGCAGAGTCTGACAAGACTGAACAACTAAGCGCTCACACACACGCGCACGCGCGCGCACACACACACACACACACACACACACTGTAATGGTAGAGATGGCAGTCTTCGGATAGAATAAAGAAATGGCATTCAACTTAGAGAAGGTGGTGTGGGTGTGTTTGTGTGTGTGTGTGCGCGCGTGTTCAGGAGTAACATGCCATGCCTAGGGAACAAAAACAACTTATTGTTGAGGAGGACACCAGCAAATAAGCCTGGAGAAGCCAGCAGGGGTCGCTCATGAACAGTGCGTGCTATGTTAAGGAATGTACACTTCATCCTGTAAATAAAAACTGGGGAACCACGGACAGAATTCAGTCAAGGGCATATTATCGTCAAACTTAATTATAAAGTCCAATCATCTGCCAGGTCTGGAAGATGAGTTGGGGGGAGGTAAACAATGGCTGTAGGAAGAGCAGTTAGAAATCGTTGCTGTGATTAAGTCGGGAAGTGGCTGGGGGATGGGACAGGAAGAGAACTCTATGGGAGGCAAAGCCACATTTGGAGGGAGATTGAATGAGAAGCAAAGAAAGGAAGATGTTCAGGATGGCCCTAAAATGTCTTACTTAAGTGACTAGTATAATAAATGGTCGGGCCACCAATCTAGCTAAAGAACATAGGAGGAAGTTTGGTAAGAAAGATGATGACTTCAGCACAGCCGTGTTAGGTTTAATGGGTCTAAGTACCATCCCAGTGTAGGCTTCCAGCAAGTCAATTCAACAGAAGGATCTGAAACTCAGGTAAGAAGTCTGAGATTTAGGAATTATCAGCAGCAAGGTGATAGTGTAAACCATAAAATGGGTGCACTGACTCTGAGAACTATGTAAAATGAAAAGGGAGCTGAACTAGCGATGAAACCTTTAAGGAACACTGAAATACAAAGGGCAAGAAGAGAGAGAAGTGTCCATCCACAGGAGATCTAGAGGAAGTGTCACAAAGAAGAACCAGAAGAGTGAGACTACATGAAAGCCAAAAGAGGAAGAAATTCAAAAGCCTACATCAAATGCAATAGAAGTACAGCAAAACACAAGATCTTAAACATCTCATTGGATATAGTGGTTAAGAGGCCACTAGTCATTTTCAGTTCAGTCGCTCAGTCGTGTCCGACTCTTTGTGACCCCATGGACTGCAGCATGCCAGGCTTCCCTGTGCATCACCAACTCCCAGAGTTTACCCAAACTCATGTCCATTGAGTCGATGATGCCATCTAACCAACTCATCCTCTGTCGTCCCCTTTTACTCTTACCTTCGATCTTTCCCAGCATCAGGGTCTTTTCCAGTGAGTCAGTTCTTCGCATCAGGTGGCCAAAGTATTGGAGTTTCAGCTTCAGCATCAGTCCTTTCAGTGAATATTCAGGACTGATTTCCTTTAAGATGGACTGGTTGGATCTCTTTGCTGTCCAAGGGACTTTCAAGAGTCTTCTCCCCTACCACAGTTCAAAAGCATCAATTCTTCAGCACTCAGCTTTCTTTTGAAGAAGGCAATGGCAACCCACTCCAGTACTCTTGCCTGGAAAATCCCATGGATAGAGAAGCCTGGTAGGCTGCAGTCCATGGGGTCGCTAGGAGTCAGACATGACTGAGCGACTTCACTTTCACTTTTCACTTTCATGCATTGGAGAAGGAAATGGCAACCCACTCCAGTGTTCTTGCCTGGAGAATCCCAGAGATGGGGGAGCCTGGTGGGCTGCCGTCTCTGGTGTCGCACAGAGTCAGACACGACTGAAGCAACTTAGCAGCAGCAGCTTTCTTTATAGTCCAACTCTTACATCCATACACGACTACCGGAAAAACCATAGCTTTAAATAGACAGACCTTTGTCAGCAAAGTAATGTCTCTGCTTTTGAATACACTGCCTAAGTTGGTCATAACTTTTCTTCCAAGGAGTAGGTATCTTTTAATTTCATGGCAGCAGTCACCATCTGCAGTGATGTTGGAGCCAAAAAAATAAATAAATAAAGTCTCTCACTGTTTCCATTGTTTCCCCATCTATTTGCCATGAAGATGGGACCAGAGGCCATGATCTTAGTTTTCTGAAAGTTGAGTTTTAAGTCAACCTTTTCACTCTCCTCTTTCACTTTTGTCAAGAGGCTCTTTAGTTCTTTGTTTTCTGCCATAATGGTGATATTATCTGCATATCTGAGGTTATTGATATTTCTCCCAACAATCTTGATTCCAGCTTGCACTTCATCCAGCCCAGTGTTTCTCATGATGCAGGGTGACAATATACAGCCTTGACATACTCCTTTCCTGATTTGGAACCCATCTGTTGTTCTATGTCCAGTTCTAATTGTTGCTTCTTGACCTGCACACAGATTTCTCAGGAGGTAGGTCAGGTGGTCTGGTATTCCCATCTCTTTCAGAATTTTCCACAGTTTATTGTGATCCACACAGTCAAAGGCTTTAGCATAGTCAATAAAGCAGATGCTTTTCTGGAACTCTCTTGCTTTTTTGATAATCCAGTGGATGTTGGCAATTTGATCTCCGGTTCCTCTGCCTTTTCTAAATCCAGCTTGAACATCTGGAAGTTCACAGTTCACATACTGTTGAAGCCTGGCTTGGACAATTTTGAGCATTACTTTGCTAGTGTGTGAGATGAGTGCCATTGTGCGGTAGTTTGAGCATTCTTTGGCATTGCCTTTCTTTGGGATTGGAATGAAAACTGACCTTTGCCAGTCCTCTGGCCACTGCTGAGTTTTCCAAATTTGCTGGCATATTGAGTGCAGCACTTTCACAGCATCATCTTTTAGGATTTGAAATAGTTCAATCATTTTAATTTGATTATTTTAATGAAATGATGGAAGTTGAAAGATGTTAAAAAAAAAAGGGGGTGAGGGGGGAGGGGACATGAAGAAGTAGAGACAAAATCCAGCCTACCCTAAAGAGTTCACATGAGTAAGGAAGAAGAGGTTGTTGAGAGCAAGAAGATGTGGATTCAAAAGAAGCTTCTGATATCAGAAGTAACTTGAGCAAGTTGATAGAGAGAAGTAGAAGAGACAGGATGGAGGGGGATGAATGATGTGATGAAGTCCCAGAAAAGGCAGGAAGCAACAGGATTAAGAGCACAAGTGAAGGAATTAACCTTGAAATGTGAGGTAAAAGTCAGGAGAAGTGCAACTATTTTCCTGGGAGGTTGCAGCATGGAATATTGAAGGATGAGCAGCCTCTGTGAGTGGGGATTGCAGAGGAAGTTGAGATTTTGAGGAGATCCCGGGTGTCAGTTAAGACAAGAAGGTTGAGGACTTTTCTGAAACCTCTTTAGGGACATAGAATAGTGTATGTTAACAGCAGGAAGGGAGTTAAACACACTCAGAGAATTCTCCAGTCCTTGGTAGGGGTAGAAAGTAGTCTGGCTTAAACTTAGGGGACGTGGCAATAAGTCTAAGAGTTCTCCATCTAATGAATAAAGATTTCAATGTGACCATGACTTCTATTAACACATCCTATAAAACATTAACAGTATCATTACTAATGCAAGAAAACCTTCTCATGCCAGAGTAAATAAAAAATAAAGGTGTGAGCTTAGATACTAGACAAGGTGGCTCTGAACAGGAATTTATGTTTCTGCTAAGCTGGTTTCTGCTCACTCACACTCTGTCTTTTTTCATTTACATTTCTGGGTTATTTTCCCATTATGGTCACTTATTTACCTGACAGATGATAGAAGGTCAGTTAAGGATGGAGTAAGATTAGCATATAAACAAGATTTAAAAATAGCTGGAACAGAGAAGGATTTTAGAGCCTGCTAATCACTGGAGACTTGACCTCAAGTGAAAGTGTACTTGGGCAATCCTCAGCCAGCCCTAAGAATGCCCTGCCTTGCCTCTGGTGACCTAGAGTGAGTCACCATTCAACTTAGCTATAAGCTGCCACTGTGTCTTTAATTTAGCTCTAGAATTCGAAAAAAAAAAAAAAAGTCACAAATATACAGTACTTGAAGGAAAGGCTAAATGGTGTAAAACTGAAGACCTTAGACTTAGACCTGGGTATGAATGGCAGTTGTCAGGCCAAGCTTTATTTCCCTTAGCAAGTTACTAGAATGCCGTGTAAGAGAAGTCACCAATGAAGGGAAGTCATCTGTGGGTCGAGTTCTTTATGTACATAACCAGAATATCCCCAACTCTACGAGCTTCCTGGCTCAGCTTCCCCCAGTGTAACAATCTGAGCTTGTACCTAGCCATACTAAGTTAGAGAAATCTAGTTATCTTTTCCAGAATTTCCCAGGTGGAGGCAACTCTTCAGACTCCTGTTATCCACTCATTTCTTGGCCTCTTTCACCATCCACCTCCTGAGATACTGTCCTCTCTCCTTTTCCAGTGTTGAGTGGACATGGCCCCTTCTCCTTAGGCCTCCACACAGCACTGACAGAAAGCTTTTCCCGAAAGTCTGTGTTCATGGAGGCAGTCACCGATCGGAGAGCAGACTGAAGTGGAATATCACACATCAGGCCAGACAGCCTCTCTTGCTAACCCTCCACGCATCTGGGATCTCAGCCTCCCCTTGTGAGCCTTCCCTTATCTCTTTCCTCTGCATTCCAGGGCCGGGAAACAGACATGTTCTCTTGTGTTATTACACAGGGTATTTCCGGGTCCCCTTGGTGCTCTGCCTCACTCCCCTGTACATTGCCTTCAACAACCACAGAGGGCTCTTTATGTGAGCTTCCGCCCTGGGCTCTACTCCCAAACAACACAAAGAATCATCAAAGCTTTGAAATAGCAATTTTTCTTGCACGAGCACCAGATCACACATCTGGTCTAAGATCACTGTTCCATAAGTAGAAAGGAAAGGAAAAGAAAAGCTATTCTCTCTGTGTCCTTACAAATGCCTGGATCCTGGAGTTCTGGGATTCTATTTTCCTGGGATACGTGTGTCACTTTAAATCCCCACAGCAATGTTCTAAGACATGTATTATCATCCCCGTTTCACAGATGAGGAAGTTTAAGCTGAGGGAATTGAAATGATTTGCCCAGGGTTCCAAAGCTAGTAAGTAACAGAGCCACAATTAGAATGCAGTGCTGGGACTGCTGCTCCCTCCAAATAGCTGGAGGCCACCATGCTGTGAGGAAGCCCAGGCAGCCACACGAAGAGCAGGATCAAGAAACCAGGCATGTGAGTGAAGCCTTCAAAGTCTTTCCAGCCCATGTTAGATATCAGCTGGCTACAGACAAGTGAATGACCCCAGCCAGTGTCACATTGGACAAAATTATCTGGTTAAAACCTATGCAAATTTCTTACCAAGTCTGTTTTTAAATCCAAAAAGTTAGAGCCCTTCAGGAGGCTCCACTAAGCAAGGTAGGTCACCCAGAAACCAGACTGGGGATGAATTGGGAGAGTGGGATCGACATATATACACTCCTATGTATAAAATAGATGACTAATGAGACTGCTGTACAGCACAGGGAACTAACTCTGTTCAGTGCTCCGTGGTGATCTAAATGGGAAGGAGATCCAGAAAAACAGGGGATATATACCCTCATGCTGGGAGAGATTGAGGGCAGGAAGAAAAGGGGGTGACAAAGGATATGGTTGGATGGCACCATCGACGCAACAGACATGAGTTTGAGCATATTCCGGGAAACAGTGAAGGATGGGGAAGCCAGGCATGCTGCAGTCCATGGGATCACAAAGAGTCAGACATGACTGAGCGACTAGCAAAACAACTATATATAGATACACACACACACGCACGCACGTATAGCTGATTCACTTTGCTATATAGCAGAAACTGACACAGCAGTGTAAAGCAACTCTATTCCAAAATCAAAATAAGAAAAGAAAGAAACAAGACTTCTTTCTCACAGACTAATTTCTCCTAAAGAGTCTGCCTGTGCAGTTGGCAAAGAATAACTTAGCCCTGTAGGACCAGAACACCCAAACGTAGAGCAGATTCTGCTGAGCACAGACCCAAATCAGTTTTTAGTTTCAGGAAAGAAATATAAGTATATTTCTGTCTACCATTTCATTGCTCGTGTCTGTGTCTGTAAATGTGCATCCCTGGGCTTAGCATCCTCCATGCAGACAAACCATTTCACTACTTATGTTCTATCTCCATATATCTCATCTTCCCACCCTAGAGCCATTCTGTTGCTTTGAGCCTCCCTGCACTCAAAGAACTAGTTTCTGGGCATTTGTAAAACACATGTCCATGAAGCATCTCTTGTGTGCCAAGTGCTGTTCTAGGGCCAATGGGTTCCATACAGAAAGGGCAGACATGGGACTGCCTGCTCTGAAGGAACTTTGGCCAGGAAACCAGGCAAGAAATAAGAAAACAAATCAGTAAGATATAAAAATGAGGGCTTCATAGTAAGAATTATGAAGAAAAACCACATGAGATCCAGAGATGGAGCAGGATGAAGGGAGGTGGGGTGTGGTAGGGAGAAGTGTCTATTTTTAAAGACCTCTCTGAAAAAGTGACTTTTGAGCAAAGACTTGAATGAATCAAGGGAGGGGGCTGAATGGAGAAACAGAGGAAGAATGTTCCAGGAGGAACAGAAAGCACATGTAAAGGTCCTGAGGAAGAAAGAGGTTAGGGCCATTCACGGTAGAGCGAAAAGGCACTGTGGCTGGAGAGGAGGGGGAGGGGAGGCTGGGCAGGTGCACGGGGGTCACGGGGTGGAGCCTTCACACCAAAGTGGAGAGAGTGGATGTTCCAGCATGCTATGGGAAGGTGCTGGGGGACTGTGAGCAGCACACTCCGGCCTGCCACGTGAGAAACAGACTCTAGAGGGGACCACGTGGAAGCAGAGAGACGAGTTGAGAGATGACCACACCTGTCTAGAAGAGCAGTGAGAGTAGCTTGAACTTGAGTGGGAGGACGTGATAAGACATGGGATGTGATTTGAAGGTAGAGTGTCTCAATTACACACACATAATTATTATGCAGATCCAGTTCCTCAGCTCTGAGATTTGGAAGCATTTTCATTTTTTTAAACTGATGATTAAAAATGCTGAGCTGGGTACTCCATCAGTTCAGTTCAGTTGCTCAGTCATGTGTGACTGTTTGTGAACCCACGGACTGCAGCACGCCAGGCTTTCCTGTCCATCAACAACTCCCGGAGTTTACTCAAACTCATGTCCATTGAGTCAGTGGTGCCATCCAACCATCTCATCCTCTGTCGTCCCCTTCTCCTCCTGCCTTCAATCTTTCCCAGCATCAGGGTCTTTTCCAATGAGTCAGCTCTTCCCATCAGGTGGCTAAAGTATTGGAGTTTCAGCTTCAGCATCAGTCCTTCCAAAGAATATTCAGGACTGATTTCCTTTAGGATGGACTGGTTGGATCTCCTTGCTGTCCAAGGGACTCTCAAGAGTCTTCTCCAACACCACAGTTCAAAAGCATCAGTTCTTCGGCATTCAACTTTCTTTATAGTCCAACTCTCACCTCCATACATGACTACTGGAAAAACCATAGCTTTGACTAGATGGACCTTTGTCAGTAAAGTAAAGTCTCTGCTTTTGAAAATGCTGTCTAGGTTGGTCATAGCTTTTCTTCCAAGGAGTGTCTTTTAATTTCATGGCAGCAGTCACAATCTGCAGTGATTTTGGAGCCACAAAACATAAAGTCTCTCACTGTTTCCACTGTTTCCCCATCTATCTGCCATGAACTGATGGGACCTGATGCCATGATCTTAGTTTTCTGAATGTTGAGTTTTAAGCCAGATTTTTCACTCTCCTCTTTCACTTTCATCAAAAGGCTCTTTAGTTCTTCCTCACTTTCTGCCATAAGGGTGGTGTCATCTGCATATCTGAGGTTACTGATATTTCTCCCAGCAATCTTGATTCCAGCTTGTGCTTCATCCGGCCCAGAATTTTGCATGATGTACTCTGCATATAAGTTAAAGAAGCAGGGTGACAATATACAACCTTGACATACTCCTTTCCCAATTTGGAACCAATCTGTTGTTCCATGTCCAGTTCTAATTGTTGCTTCTTAACCTGCATACAGATTTCTCAAGAGGTAGGTCAGGTGGTCTGGTATTCCCATCTCTTTCAGAATTTTCTGCAGTTTATTGTGATCCACACAGTCAAAGGCTTTAGCATAGTCAATAAAGCAGAAGTAGATATTTTTCTGGACCTCTCCTGTTTTGTTTTGTTTTTTTGATGATCCAGCAGATGTTGGCAATTTGATCTCTGGTTCCTCTGCCTTTTCTAAGTCCAGCTTCAACATCTGGAAGTTCATGGTTCACGTACTATTGAACCCTGGCTTGGAGAATTTTGAGCATTACTTTGCTAGTGTGTGAGACGAGTGCAGTTGTGTGGTAGTTTGAACTCCATCAGGGTACTCCATCAGTGCCCCCTGATGTAGGAGGGTTGCCACAGCTATTGGACAGCTCTCAGGTGGGAGATGAGTGGATTTAATAAAATTGGGTCCCAAAGGAAAGCTTCATGTAACCATGTGCCAGGGTTGCCTGTTGGTTCTCTGTCTAGGCAGCCAGATCAAACAACAATCATACAGATATCCACTGAGTTTTTCATATTTGCCATCTTGAAGGAAATCTGAGTTTTGTGACATGTTCCTTGGAGAACAAAGTAATTACATTTTTTGAAGCCTGATCAATATTCCTTGGTAGGTAGAACTAGCTTCTGGGCAGAGAAGGATCAATTTGCCTAAGGAACCCCAGGATCTTCTAAGAAGGAAGTAACCTGGACCCCTACATGTTTCCTTCAAGATTTAAAATTAGGAGGAAAATTGGTAGCCCTCACCATGTTTTATTGGCAGGAGGAGATTCCAAAGGTCCCCAAAACAGGAAGGGCAAAGATGCCACGCTGGGGTCTCTGGCTCACCCCAGGAGCCTGAGGTTCATGGGGCTTGGCCAGTTCTGGGAGAACAGGGGCTGAGCACAAGTGAGTCCTCACACTGCAGTTCTAGGGCCCATGGCTTAGAGAGCTGTGACTTCAGAGCCCAAGCATGAGGCTCCTCAGTGAAATGGTAGTGATAAGAGTCTACATCTGTGAAGACATCACAGAGCTATAAATGGTTGTTAACAGTGGAGCCACACAGCAGCGAGAAAAACAAGCTGCACAGGAGCAATCAGACACCACCTCATCATCTCCCGGTGTTTGAAGGTATCTCTGGATCCCTTTGGACTGAATGAGCCCTTGGTCTTCACGGTCGGTGGGAGAGGGAGGGGCCTTAAGATGAGTTCCGGCACTTCCGGAATATAAGGACAGATAAGGACCCTAGTGATTAGCTGGGGAAATCAAGAGAACCACATGTTCGAGAACGGATACATACACGGTATAGTGCATGGTACACCATATATGTGGTAAGATAACTCCATATAAAGAGAGAATAGACTGCCATACATCATAAAAATGTGGCACCAGCTACCTTTACTGTTGAAGAAATGGGTCATTTTATTTATCAATTTGCTTGTCTTTATATTTCCTACAATGAACATTCATCACTTTTTTTCCAAAAAATAAAAAAGTAAATTGAAGAAAATTCACATCCCTCACCAGATCTCTTACCCTGCCAGCAAGTGCCCCTGTGGGTGACCCTGGGAACCCACAACCACAGACAACTTCTGGGTGCTCTTGTGGCTCCTGTGATGGTAATAGGTGGTGATTCCTAGGCCGCTGAGTAGCCAGGGCCTGCCAACCCCACAGCAGGCATCCCAACCAGCCTGACTTCTGAGTTGAAGTGTTTCCCCTGCCCAGGACAGGACAGTGGCGGGACCCACCTCCACGTCCTGTTATTGATCAGGACTCCCACAACTGTTCAGGGGGCCCCATGAGGTGACCACTCAGGGATGTCAGGCGGGGATTCCCACACAAGTTCCCTGGTGCCACATGTGTTCTTTAACGAGAGAGTTTCACTTCAGGTACCAGGCATCACACCCACAGAGCAACAAATAGAACCTCTCCTGTGAATTTGCATGCCGCAGCCTATCCTCCTGGGGTCACTTCACTGCCACAGACATTTATATATTACCTTCATGTGGTCAGAGCTCTGAGCTGCAGGCTGAGGGGGACAAAGATGAGAAGCCTGACTCTGTGTTTCCAAAGAACCTCCAGCCCAGAGGGAGGCAAGAGACACAGAAGAGCCTCTGACCCAGGAAGAATGTCCTGTGAAAACAGAGACCCACGGGTCAGCACGTGATTGACTTCCTCCCACAGCAGGCAAACCTATTTCTGGCATCAGGTCCTACTTCAACAGGCTCAGATGCGTCCCCTCGCACCCATTGCCATCACCTCTGCGATGGTTCTGCCCTCTCCAGCTCCCACCAAGACTCGCACACCAGCTGCAGAACATCTTTCAATCCAAATGCACTGCCAGGATTTTTCTAAGTCCCCTCTCTCCTTTAAAGTATTCAACAGCCTCCTATGACCTCCTACGACCTTCTGTATGAAGTCTTATCTCTAGCATTTGGTGCCTTTACTAACATAACCTATCTTTCCTTTTTCTCCCTGCCCTCTAGCCCCTAGCAACCCCCTACAGTCACCTCCCACCCTCTCCCCCACCCCAGCCCACACACATATACATCCAGAATACTCCAACAAGACCAGACTTAGCAACATTCCTCAAATACATCACAGCCTAGAAGATCCTTTGCCTTGATCTCTGCTTGTCAAAAGTCTGTTTATTCTTCAGGGTACAATTTAAACGTCTCCTTTTCTGCAGAGTCTTCTTCAGACCTGAGTCAGAATTAATCCTACCTTGAACCATAATAGTAATTTGCCTATATCTTCTTAATTGCATGCATATTATGCTTTGCCACTCTCCGCTTAACCTTGAGCTCCTAGAAAACAAACATTACATGTCATTCCCTTTGTGTCTCCCAAAATACAGGACCTAGCAGACACTCGACACTTGTTTGCTACTTACTGAATCAAGATGAAAATCATTCTTATGCTTTTCAATACACACACACAAAAAATTAAGAAGTGTCATGGTTCAGGCGTTGGTTTCGCAGATGTCAGATGGTTTTCTTTTTGTTTAGTCATAGAGTTGTTTGGCCAAGTCTTTTGCAACCTCATGGACTGCAGCCTGCCAGGCTCCTCTGTCCCTGGGATCTCCCAGGCAAGAATACTGGAGAGGGTCAGGATTTCCTTCTCCAGGGGATCTTCCCGACCCAGGGATCAAAACTGCGTCTTCTACATTGCAGGCAGATTCTTTACCACTGAGCCACCTGGGAAACCCACGTGTACGCTTACACACACACTACTGATTTCAGAGTCCCCCTAGAGAACCTCCGCTAATACAGCAATCAGCTCTGGACAGGCTGGAAAACTAAGCAACTCTTGCTAGTACAGAAGGCCTGGCCCCAGTGGATATGGCATGTCTATTCAAGTATAATTATTCATACAGGAACACTTTTTTCCAAGCCTTAATATTTCTTCCACATGGAGGGACAGCTGACCCTCAATCCACCATGCCTCACTCAGCTGGTTGGTGAGTTAAATGGAAAAACCACCTTCTTTGTCTTCTTCCCATTCCTCTCTACCTTTTCACGCTCTAAGTCTTACCTGAAAAAATGTCCAGCTGCGACTATGGCAGGGTAGCTAAGTCTGTCCAACTCTGCCCTTGTTAGCAGGGTCAGTTGATTCTCATTATAAGCGGCATCTTCCAACTTAGCCTCTATCAGTAATAAAGAAAAAATTTTTTATCCATTCTTACTCTTTTGTTTCCTGTTTAGAACCCTTAGCAGTGAAGAGGCCCCCAGGCAATACTCATATCTTGACTTAGCTTCTGAAGTGTCTACACAAGGAACAGCCCACCCTGGGCCCTTGGATATCTCCTAAGGACCCTGGAGTGGCCTTGAGCTTGGGAGTCCAACCCCTCTTGGCACTTAAGAGGATTATTACACTTGCTTCTAACTGTGGGAAGCTGTGAGAAGCAAATCAGAACATGCATGTGAAACTTTCTGTGAAGTCTATCCCAGTACTTAAATGCAAGGTGGAATTATTTCTGTAGCTGTTGTCATCCTGTTGATGTAAAATCCCAGGGGCCCACCGTGCCAAGTTCCACTGACTGTTTGCTGGCGCCCTGAGGGGCTGTCTTCCACGTATTCTGCCAACATTTGGACTAGCTGCCTTGTGGCTCTGGTGAAGCACTTCCCATAGCATCCTCCACGTCCCACCAGACATCAGTGCCTAATGGCAAGATACGGACGAGCGCATTTCCCCTCCCCCCTACATAGGGTAACCAGTTTCTCAGACTCCTGAAGCAGGACGCGCCTGCCCAGGGTCTTGTGGTGTTTACAAGACCTCTGCATGTCTTCTTGCAGCCAGTTCCCTCTCCCCTAGGGTAGCCCTGTCCCAGGGCTTGGACAGGTTTGCGTGACAGAGCTGGGTTCACGTCATCACTTCACTCCTTAGAAACCCAGTACCCTGTTACCAGACCAAGATGGCAGTGCTTGGTCCCAGCTTCCACAGGCCAAGGAACCTTCTGGGAGGCTCCTGAGCCCCCGACTGGATCACTGGACCAATTTCCCAGAGATGCCCAAACATGTCTGAATTCCAGGGGTGGATGCAGTACACCCTTTATGATAATTCGTGACTGATATGACCAGGCCTCAGGTCTCCCTACGGCAGTCATACAGGTGCCCTTGAGAGCATCCTCCTAATCTCATGCCTATTTCCTGGTCAAGCCACTTTCAAACCCAGCCTCTGGGTTCCCCTCCAATCCTTGCTTCTCTCTCTCTCCCCAACGCCCCTCCCTCTTTCTCTCTCCCGCTCCCTCCCTTCCTCTCTCCATGTCTCCTTCACTTGTCCAAGTAGAAGGGGTGAGATAAGAAGGGTGAGCTGTGGTGAAGGCACAAACAAGAATAAGCCTGGGGATATTTTCCCTCCGCTGCTCAAGCAGATTGTGTGTTTTATATTTTGCCAGCCCTCACCTCAGAGAGAGACAGAGTTGGGAATTTTTGCCCTGTGCTATGTACGCTCACCTCCATCGGGAAGCAGGCAACATTCCAGCACAGGGGCGACCCCACACCCATGCTAAGTTCTGCAGCCTTAACTCCCAGGTGGTCTGGGATTTCTGTGGATGGAACCAGAAGGGTGGAGAGCATGTGACATGGATGGTGCACCTGCCCCTTTAAATGGTGAGAGAGAAATGCTGCTTCCTGGAGGGTAACAGTAATACCACCTCCAGCAGCTGGCTCCCCTTGGTGGAACATTCTTCCACACTAAGTCTCATCCTGTCCTCCAGCCTCGAGCCAGCTGGTTTCCTTCTCTGCAGGTCATTCTCTAGGGAGGGTTGAGGGACAGGGAGATTGGGCAGGAGAAGGGTGTTTACAGCATGAAAAGGTTCAGGAAGGGTTTTCCTCTCTTCCAAAAAAAGGACTGAGCCAGAAGAGCAGAGGGATTCCCCTTCGCAAGCCAGTGGTGTTGAAGAAACAGGCAAAGGATGCTATAAATTTAGCATTGATTGTCCCACATCTAGACGGTAAGAGGTCTCTGACACCTTAACCACACATGTGGCAAACGCTGTGATTGCAAATTCCTAGGGAACACAGTTGGGGAGCAACTCACTCTGTGTGGGGGTGCAGGGGCTGAAACCAAGACACATATCTGGGAGATGCTGTCAAAGGATGACAAGAAGGCACCCAAGAACCTCCAAAGGACCCCTAGGATGAGGAGCCTGTGCTAGTGTGAAGCTGGGAGTTAAATTTGTCCCCTAAATCCTTCCCACCTGCCTTCCCCACTTTGGCAAAAACAAAATATCAAGGAATAGAGAGGAGTATTGGTCCACAAACTTGATTGTTCGGGAAATGTCATATGGATTTGTATTTTGAATTTGACTCAGAGTCCTCTACCCTCCAGTCTAGTGGGAAATTCAACCCAGTCATTCCCATATCTTAAGGCTATGCAAAGGACCCAAGGGATGTTTTTGAGCTCAAAATATTGGTGAGGCGCCTCCAGTGCACACTGGTGACTGCACTGTACCTCCCCTTGAAATCTAACCTCCTTGTGACTTTCCTGCAGCTTTAGATGGGGACTGTGGGGGACTGCAAGCCCATTCCCCCTGGAGCCAGGGTCTTGCCCACCTAGGAGTACCACCCCCTTCAAAGTCTTGCCAGCCTCCCATCAGGGAGAGAAGTAGGGGTTCTCCCTCTTTGAGAGGCTCTCTGACCCCCCTATCCCTCCCTTAACAGAGAAAAGGAATCTCTCCTCTCTCACCTTTTTGCCCTTGAAGGTCCTAGTCTTCCCAGATCCTCCCTCCAAGAAAACCTGGATAGAATCTGTGTGAGTTGAAGGCAGTCACCTCAAGCTGCTAGCTGGTAGGACAAATAATCCTGCAGATACAAGTTAAATCTTGGACAAGACAGTTGAGAATCCAGCTTCTGGGGAGACTGCATTCTATTTTATGTTGAAGACATAGAAACAGGCTTGAGGAGGGCAAGTAACCATGTGCAGAGCAGGGGTAAAAAGGATCCTTGCAGGCAATGCCAGGGACCAGGAAGAAAATATACCAAGGGGGTAGGAGGAAGAGTAAGAGTACTCTGGAGACTGAGAGGTCAGGGAAGTTTCTCCATGAACGTGTCCTCCTGTGGGCTGAGGCCTGAAAGACGAGGAGTGCAGCACATGGAGAGTGATGGAAGAGCCTGCCAGGTGGGAAGACACCAAACACAAGACCCAAAGTTGGGTACACATTTGACTCTTAGGAATAACATATAAAAAGCCAGTGGGACAGTTGAGCTGACTTCAGAGTTGGGGTTAGGGACTCAAATTCAGGAGAAGAAGGACTGTCAAGAGGAAAAGCTTTTGCAAAGGAGATAAGTGAGTCCTGGAACACCGTAGCAGGCTGGAGTCCAAAGAGGGAGGTGGTGATGAGGGAGCCTCCAAATATGAAGAAGCATGACCATGGACTCTAGAAGCACTGATGATTGACCTTGAGCATTAAGCTTCCCTTTTCTGGGTTATAATTTTCTTGTGGCAGCATCAGGTCCTTTGGAAAATTCTATCAAATAGCTATAGCTTTCAATGAGCTGTTTCAGAGCAATCAAGTCCAGGCTGTGTTCTTGTTTGGGGGCCTAGATCACAGGGAGCACTATTCTTGTTTGGGGGCCTAGATCACAGGGAGCACTATAGATGTGGTTACAACAAGACCAAGGTAATGAACAGGGCAAACTGAAGTCAAACAGAGCTGGGAGAAGCCTGGATTACTTGAGGGATGTGTGGGGAACTCCTTGACTAGGGGAAAGGACAGAATTACTGAAACATGCAGGGTGGGGACTCAGACCATAACAGCTGATATTAACAGTGGTGATGGCTGATGGCCAGAAAATCTCTTAAAAGAGAAGTAGAACTGAACGGATGGATGAGGTTTAGATCATACTTAGAAGAACTGATTTGGATCTCTAAAACAAAATGCAAAGCCTTCTCTCAAGAACTTCCTTGGTTAAAGTATCTCAAAGCTGCAACAATTAAGTTTCTGGAAGCACTTACCAGAACAGCAGTGTGTTGCCTCTTCCACTTGGCTATATTGCCCCTCCTTAGGCATCACCAGTTGGAGAAGGAAATGGCAACCCACTCCAGTGTTCTTGCCTGGAGAACCCCACGGACGGGGGAGCCTGGTGGGCTGTTGTCTATGGGGTCGCACAGAGTCAGACACGACTGAAGCGACTTAGCACCAGCAGCAGCAGGCATCACCAGAAGGAGGGACCTCACGTGGCCAAGCTTGCTTAGAGGACCTGACGAATCTCCTGACACAATGCCAAGAGTGAGATGGGAGAGCTGGGTAGAGAACTCCGCTCACATAAAGGCCAAGAAAGGCCTGGCATAAGTAGAGGGATGGGCAGGATGACTTTCCAATAAGCCTGGTGCTGCTGCTGCTGCTTAGTAACTCAATTGTGTCCAACTCTGTGACCCCGTGGACTGTAGCCCACCAGGCTCCTCTGTCCATGGGGATTCTCCGGGCAAGAATACTGGAGCGGGTAGTCGTGCCCTCCTCCTGGGGATCTTTCCAACTCAGGGATCGAACTCAGATCTCCCACATTGCAGGCAAATTCTTTACCATCTGAGCCACCAAGGAAGCCTTCCAATAAGTCTATTGTAATTTGATTAATTCATTCAATAGAATTGGGAGGCATCGGCAATTTCTGTCCTCACAGGGTTTATATTCTAGCTGGTGAAAAGGTAACAAATAATAAAAGCATAATAAATACTTCAGTCATATGGTATGGTGGAGAGAGAGAAATGCTTTAGAAAGGAAATGTGGAAGAAGGGAAGGGAGGTCGGGAGTCCTGGGAAGAGGGCTTGTGGCGCTTTTAATACTGTGGTGCAAATGCGGTGACATTAAGTGGAACATGAAAGAGGTGAGGGAGGAGAAACTTTCAAGCAGAGGGGACAGACAGCGCAAAGGGCCTAACGTGGGAGTGTGGCTGATGCCTGCAAGAACAGCCAAGCATGGCTGGGCCATCGGGAGAGAGCACAGAGTAAAGGGATGACCAGGGCCTGTCCTGTGGGGCCTTATAAGCCACTGCTAGAACTTGGGACCCACCAATGGCACCCCACTCCAGTACTCTTGCCTGGAAAATCCCATGGACGGAGGAGCCTGGTAGGGTGCAGTCCATGGGGTTGCTAAGAGTCAGACACAACTGAGCGACTTCACTTTCACTTTTCACTTTCATGCATTGGAGAAGGCAATGGCAACCCACTCCAGTGTTCTTGCCTGGAGAATCCCAGGGATCGCAGGGCCTGGTGGGCTGCCGTCTGTGGAGTCACATGGAGTCGGAAACGACTGAAGCGACTTAGCAGCAGAAGCTGCAATAGAAACCACGATAAGCTGCACGATAGCAGGGCTACATATTTTCATCCCTGCCTCCCCATCACCTGACACATTACCTGTATCCAGCAAATACTTGTTGAATGAATCACTGCCTGTAAAACGAGCCCTTTATGATGTTCCAGTGCGTGGGCCAGTGCTGAATCATCAACATGGCCCCCACTTCCTCTCTCCCACACCTCCACGCCCCTCTCCAGGCCTGCAAGCACCCCTGATGCAATTTCAGGCAGTATCACCACCACCCAAAGGTGCGGCCTCACCCACCCTAAAAGAAGACATACTGCGTCTCCAGAGACCACATTATCTGAAATTCTTAGAGGAAAGGGCTGGGAATGCAGGTCGCTGTGAGCAAATGAAACAAATCAGCCCCTAGTCAGCCTTACCTCCAGGCCCTGCTTCCCTGACTCTCCCTTTTATGGCATCACGCAGCCTGCCCCTTCCCCCTTCCTGCCCCCTCTCCCCGCCAGGCCCCAGAGTCCATTCACTGAGCATGGAAGATTTCCTCAGGAAGGAATTCCTGTGCAGAGTCAATTAGAACACAAGGCACACTTATCAGCAAGGGAGGTGGGTGAACTCATTTTCTTTTCTGAGATGGTACCAGTCAGCATATCAGATTTTTTTCCCAGAGCCTGAAGTGTCAGTCAACAACTGAACAAAAAGAGGGGGTGATCACAGCCCCTCCCCGGCTCCTCCCCTGCCCCAAGGTCCTGTGAGAGACCAGGCCAGCAGGCCAGCAGGCTCCTGTAGGACCTCTCCTCCAGAAAAGAGGAGAGTGACACCCCTGGGCCCCTCACCCCTGGGAACTAGATATAACTGAGCTGGGAAGCTTGTAACGAAGCTCTGCCAATGCTTTGCAAATGATAAGCGCCCACCAGCACTGTGCTTTGACTCTCAGAGCTGTGGTAATCCCTCCCTCCCCAGATGAACTCAAAGACTCCTCGCACTTTCCCTCAGTCCCTTCCTCCTTCTCAGGCACCTGCCAGCCTCAGGAGACTAAGAAGGCCCGCACCTGCCAGCCCTGCAGGAAACCCCATTGCACCTGTGAACCCAGGATCAGGGAACAGACAATGTGAATCTAAAGATGCTCTATTAACAGAAACATAACCTCTCCAAATAGATGTTACTGAGAGGTCAAGGGGGTTACTATGCTTCTTAAAATATAGATCTATTTGGTTCAAACCCCCATTTTATATCCTAGGGGGAAAAAAATCTACTGCCTGCCTTGAGATTTCTGCAAATTGCAAGGGAACCTATATCCTTCTCTCACCTCTGGCTCCAATTTCCTGCCCTTACTGAATTCTCATTTTCTGCTCTCCATAATTCTGCACTTTTTTCTCCCAACCCTGTCCTCTCACCCAAAAGCAATCATTTTTACAAGCATCAGACGTTAACTGAATGTTTATTGATGGTTTGTAGGTCATGAGGAATGGGTTACATTTTCTCACCACACAGCAAACGACCTAACATCTGATACCAGCTGTCCCATTTCTTGAACATCCTCTAGGGATTTCTCACAGGCCATGCCTGAATGTGAATCGCCTTGCTCCCTCTCTCCCTCGCTCCCCCAGGGATTCCCCCACTCCCAGCTCAGAGAACTGGAGTTCCCTCCCCTGCTTCTCATCCAAAGCCAGTCTAGGTGTGCCATGGAAGCAAAACCACTGGACTCTTCTAGCAGGGCCAGCTTCAGAAGACACTTGCTTTAAATGGTGCTTTTGCTCTGTTTTGCCAATGAAATTGTAATTCATAAGGAAGCAAAAGAAATTTCTTCCATTTCATTCTGCAAGCTCACTCCATTATTTGTAGCGTTTGCGGCTGGCTATTTTTTGGTCTGAGAGCTTCCAGTTCCATTCATGGCTGAAGAAATAGACTTACTTCCTTGGATCTTGCACCCCTCCCCCTCCTTACTTCCACCCCTTCCCCCACCCTAAACAGCATCAGCACTCTGTAAATTGTATAAATGATGTTTTGACTTTACCGGTTGCCTTTGCCATCAAGTGGTCTAAATCAAAAGGCTTAACCTGGGGTCTAGGAACCCCTTAGGAAGCTAGGCAGAAGTTCAGAACATCCACGAATCCCTAGAACTATATGCCTTTTTCTGAAGAGAGGCTTTATAACTTTAATAAGATATTCCCCCCAAAGGTTTTAGCCATTTATCAGGTACCTAGAGAGCAGAGCTCTGTAGCAACAATGCAGCCTCAGATGATAAGCAAGCCTTAAACCAGGTCACTATTTAATTGGAAGTTTGGGAAAGAGAATAAATCATTATTTTTTTTTAAAGTAACTTTTCCTAAATAGCTGCTACGAGAGTTGTAAAAAAAAAAAATCAACAGGAGTTAAGAGCAGGGAAAATGAAAATACAAATTCTTATTTTTTACAGAGAATTTTTGTAAATGTGATTCAATAAGCTAGTGCCTAACAGCTAATGCCTTTTCAGAGACATCGATAAAGTGATTCTGAAATGCAGACACTTACTCCTGCATTTCACATTCTGAAGAGTCTGGTTTTATAATCTTAAAATATTAACCATAAAAACAAAGATGAATCAGATACATAGATTTATTGTATTCACTGGAGAACAACTTAGCACAGATAAAACAACTGCAACAAATGAACCCAAAGTTAAGGATGGATGGAAGCCTAGAGCCAATTAAAGCAAAACGGGAAAGAGATTTAAGTCTGAAAATTGAAGATAAGGGCTGGCAATTATCCCACCATCTAACCAAACATACAACTGCTATGGTTCTGGATGACTTGATGTATTTTTAATTATCATATCAAGTGTGTGACTCTAGTTAGAAAAAAATGAAATTGACTGTAAAAAAAAAAAAAAAAGAAAGAAACCTTCATCTCTTTCCCCCATAATTCAGAAAGAGAAACATCATGTCTGCCCACATAGTGTCTCTACATGTAGACAGAGCTGTGCAGTACCATTAAAATTATATCATAAATTATAGAGAAAGAATGCTCACCATCTCCTGATCTGTGTTTACCTCATATTAATACTCAAATGAATGTGGAAATGTTTAGTTTTGCCTCATTTACATTGTTAATAGTCTTACACTAGATTATGAGGAAACAGATGAGAAAAAAGATGTCTAGAATGTGGCAAATGGTTTAAAAGTCTTAGCTGAACTTGCCCTGTGGAAGACAATATTATACTTAAGCTCCAGGCAAGAGGGCCCCTGGCCTGGACTTAAGTGTTAGAAGGGCTCCCGTATCTCACAGTTCTTCCCAGGTAGCGCTAGTGATAAAGAACCTGCCTGCCAATGCAGGAGACGTAAGAGACATGGGTTCAATTCGTGGGTTGGGAAGGTCACCTTGAGGAGGGCACGTCAACCCACTCCAGTATCCATGCCTGGAAAATCCTATGGACAGAGAAGCCTGGTGGGCTATGGTCCACAGGGTCACAAAGAGTTGGACACCACTGAAGCAACTTAGCATGCATGCACATATCTCACAGCAGACGTAAACACACACACACAGAGATGATCATGTGAACAGTTCTGTCACTTGGCATCTGGTGCTCAGAGGTGGTGCAGAGTGACCCACAATCCCAAAGATCCACTCTTGCTTCCAGCGCCCTTCATGGCCCTAGAGAATACTTCACATCTGCCCATGTCCTCAAAACAGAAGGCGGCTGGGTCTGGATGCCACAAATGTCTGTAGGTTTTGTCCTGCAGATATTGAACCATAGGGAGGATTCAAGCGACAGAAGCACTGAAGTATAAGAGAAGAGACAGATTAGCTTGTCAAACTCTTCCTCTTGGCATAAACGAGATACTTCTTGCATACCAAATGATTGTTTCCTAGCAAGTGCCAGGTGTCTGCTTTCTTCTGTCTCTTTGTATTCTAATTTAAGGTTCCAGAAGTAATCACAAATGATCACAGTATTTGCAACAGATGCAGGTAGCAGCTGAGGAACATTATGCAATATTAAACAAACCATATCACCCTTAAATTTGTGTATATGGTTGAAGCATGGTATCAGCATTTTTACTGGTAACTAGAAGAATGCTGAATGCTAAACTGTAAATGGTTTTGTTTTCATACAAACACTTTAAAATATTTAATTAAAGTTCAAGAAAAATCATATTACATTTCAGGTTTATTTAAAATACAGTCAATACTTTTTCAAGGAAGATTGAGTAGATGTATTTAGATATAGCTATTTCTTTCTCTAAAAATCCTGGACATTATACATAAAAAAAGAGATAAGTCTCTGAAACAAAGAGAAGAAGGCAGACTGACAAGAGACTTCAGAACCCAAGGAATGGCAGAGTGATGAGTTCCTGGGTTTTCTTTTTGCCTCGTGCATCCCAGACTTAAAGCTGAACAACCCAGCTGCCTAGAAACACTGACAGACACACAAAACAAGCCCCAATGAAAGCCTTCTCTCTCTAGACAAAGAAATAGGACGAGGGCAGCCTAGCAGACAGAAACAACTATATACTATACTTTTTAGACTATAACAACTCTACTCCAGCCAAACCCCATAGAAAACATCTGTGGCCCCATTCCCACCCTTGCCACCCACAGCAAATTTCAAGTGGGAGCCTAGACATCCCCGCGTGCATAAGACTGTAATTAGGTGCTTCAACACCCTCAGTGGTATCAGGGAAGGTCATGTAGGGTGGCCAGACTTTCATCCTCACCACTGGTAATGAGCTCCCCCCAGGCCACAGTTCAGTGGAGAACACACTGACAGCTCGAACTTGTACCCCATGAAGCGATAACGAAGAGCCTCTGTCCCTCAATCCCCTCTCCGGTTCTGTCAGAGGCAGCCTACTGGAGAGTCAGGACTTTCACCAATGGCCAGTGGCAGCAAGGTCACTCTAAATGCAGAGTCAGTGGAGACCACGTGGGGAACTGGAACTCTCACCTCCACCCCGAGCAACTCCCTCGGGGTCAGCTGTCAAGAGAGAACAAGTGGATAACTTGGATGTCTGCTTCTATTTTGCAGTGATGGAGCAATGCCTCCCCTTCTCCTGACAGAGAGATACAAAAAAATTAATGTGCGTGTGTGCTCAGTCACTCAATTGTGTCCCACTCTTTGTGACCCCATCGACTGTGGCCCGCCAGTCACCTCTCCATCCATGGGATCGTCCAGGCAAGAATACTGGAGTGGGATGCCATTTCTTCCTCCATGGGACCTTTCCAACTCAGGGACTGAACCCTCCTCTCCTGCACTGGCAGGTGGATTCTTTACCGCTGTGCCACCTGGGAAATCCACAACAAAATAAATAAATAAAAACAATGTCGATTAAAAATCACTTTTCATACCAACAACCAGAAAAATCTCAAACTGAACGGGAAAAGACAATTAATAGATGCCAACATTGAGATAAAAAAGACGTTAGAATAATCTGACAAAGATTTTAAAGCAGCCATGTTAAAAGTGCTTCAATGAACAGTTAAGAACATGCATGAAACAAAGAAAAAACATAGTTTCAGCAAAGAAGTAGAAAGTGCCAACAAAGATATAAAAGAGAACCAAATGGAAACTAGAACTAAAAAACAATAACCAAAATAAATGCTCAGTGGATGGACTCAACAGTGAGCTGAAAGATAGAACAATAGGCATGGCTCAATCTGAACAACAGGGAAAATAGATTGGAAAAAAAATTAATGGTGGACTCCCCTTGGCAGAAGAATCCACCTGCCAGTGCAGGGCACATGGGTTTGATCCCAGGTCTGGGAAGATTCCACATGCCTTGGAGCAACTAAGCCCATGCACCACAACTATAGAAGCCCTAGAGCCTGAGAAGTCAAGCAATGAAGCCTGTGCACCACAAGGAAAAGTAGCCCCTGCTCACCACGACTAGAGAAAGCCAACAAGCAGCCACCCAAAGTAAAAAACAAAGTAAAAATAAATTAATTTAAAAAATTTTTAATTATACAAATTGTAATTAAAAAATTAATGGTGACTCAGAGACTTATGGAACCATAACAAGAGTTCTAATATTCACATCAAGGCAGTTGTAAAGGAGAGAGAAGGTGGAGCTGAAGAAATACTCAAAGAAATAACAGCTGAAAACCTCCCAAATTTGACAAGAGATATATATAGATTAAAGAAGCTTAGCAAACCCCACAGTACTCTTGCCTGGAAAATCCCATGGACAGAGGAGACTGGTGGGCTGTGGTCCATGGGGTCGCTAAGAGTCGGGAACGACTGAGCGACTTCACTTTCCCTTTTCACTTTCATGCTTTGGAGGAGGAAATGGCAACCCACTCCAGTGTTCTTGCCTGGAGAATCCCAGGGACAGGGGAACCTGGTGGCTGCCGTCTGTGGGGTCACACAGAGTCGGACACGACTGAAGCGAAGTAGCAGCAACAGCATTAGCAAACCCCAAACAGGTTATACACAAAGAAATCCATGCTCAGATGTATCATAATTAAACTTCTGAAAATCAAGACAAAGAGAAAAAAACTTGAAAAAGTCATGGAAAGACACCTTGCCTATAGGAGAAAAACAATTTGAATGACAGTGGATTTCTCCTTAGAAACCAGAGAGGTCAGAAGAATTTTTTCTCAAGTAAAAATATTTTACAATATTTTTCAAGTGCTGAAAGAGAAGAGTTGTAAACCCAGAATTATACCTAGCAAAAATTTTATCTAGGAATAAAGGAGAAATCAAGATATTTTCAAATGTAGGAAAACCAAGATGATTTGTCACCAGAAGACCTACCCTAAGAGACTAGCTAGAGGAAGTTTTCTAAATAGAAAAGGAAAAATAAAAGAAAAGAGGGGAAAAAAGAAATATGTAAGCAAAAATATAGGTACATACAATAGGCTTTCTCTTCTTGAGTTTCTAAATTATTTTTAATGGTTGAAGCAAAAATGACAACACTTTCTGATATGATTCTAAGTATATGTAGAGGAAAATTAAAGACTATTATATAATAAATGGGGAAGTAATGGGATTTAAGGGAGGTAAAGCTTCTATTATTTCACTCAAGCTGGTAAATTCATAATACCAATAGACTGTGATAAGATAGATATATATATATATATATATATATATATATATATATATGCTACTGCTGCTGCTGCTGCTAAGTCGGGTCAGTCGTGTTCGATTCTGTGCGACCCCATAGACGGCAGCCCACCAGGCTCCCCCGTCCCTGGGATTCTCCAGGCAAGAACACTGGAGTGGGTTGCCATTTCCTTCTCCAATGCATGAAAGTGGAAAGAGAAAGTGAAGTCGCTCAGTCGTGTCCAACCCCTAGCGATCCCATGGACTGCAGCCTACCAGGCTCCTCCGTCCATGGGATTTTCCAGGCAAGAGTACTGGAGTGGGGTGCCATTGCCTTCTCCAATATCTATCTATATCTATATATATCTATACACACACACACACACACAAGTAAATAAAACTTTTATTATGTAATTCCCAGAACAACTATTTAAATAGCTATACAAAGAAATACACTCAAAAATACTATAAACCAAACACAATTCTAAAGACTATTTAAGTAACCCACAGGAAGACAAGAAAAATAAAACAGAAATGAAAAAAAATGAGAAGAATAAGGGGAAAAGAAAATGGCATATTTCAACCTCATCAATAATTACATTAAATGTGAAATCGAAAGTCGCTCAGCTGTGTTCGACTCTTTGCGACCCCATTCCAGTTCATGGAATTCTCCAAGCCAGAATACTGGAGAGGGTAGCCTTTCCCTTCTCCAGGGGATCTTCCTAACCCAGGGATTGAACCCAGGTCTCCCACATCAGGCAATTCTTTACCAGCTGAGCCACAAGGAAGCCTATATTAAATATATATGATCAAAATACATCAATTAAAAGACAGTATTGGGAGAGTGGATTAAAAAACATGACCCAAAGATATATTGTCTATAAGAAATTCACTTTAAACATGACAGTATAAGCAGGATAAAAGTAAAAGGGTAGAAAGAGATATATAATGCAAACATTAATAAAAGGGAAGCAGGAATGACTATATTAATATTAGATAAAGTAGATTTCAAAGCAAGAAAATTACCAGACCCAGAGGGAGATGTTCTATAACAGGGGAAGGGTCAATCCACCAAGACATAGTAATTCTAAATGTGTATGCACCAAACAATGGGGCTGCAAAATATGTGAAGACAAAACAGATAGAATTGAAAGAAGAAATAGATAAATCTACAAGTATAGTTGGAGACTTTACACTGCCCTCAATGATTGTTAGAATAACCAGACGTAAAGTCACCAAAGATACAGAGGAATCCATCATCAACCAACAGTAATAATCAACATTTATAGGATATTCCACTTAACAACAGCAGAATACATGTTCCTTTCAATTGCCCACAAAACATATACCAGGAAACACCATAGACTGGGCCATAAAACATATCTCAACAAATGTAAAATAATTTAAATTATGCAGTATATGTTTTGGGAACTCAAACTGAAAATCAATAACAGAACAATAACAGGAATATCTCCAAACTCTTGGACACTTAAACAACACACTTCTAAATAATCCATGGTTAAAGAAGTCTGAAGGAAATTTTTTAAACTTATCAGAAAGGAAGAAAATAAAAATATAACATATCAAAATTTGTGAAACATGGGTAAATCAGGATTGAGAGGTAAATTTATAACACTAAATGCATATGTTAGAAATGAGAAGTCTCAAATAAATAATCCAAGCTCCCAAATAATCAAGAACCTAGAAAATGAAAAGCAAACCCAAAGTAAAAAGAAAGAAATAACAATGATACAAACAGAAATCAATGAAACTGATAACATAGAAAAATCAATGAAACAAAAAAATAGAATCTTTGAAAAGACAAAATTGGCAATACCATATCAAGACTGACAAAAAGGGGAAGAGAGAGAGAAAGAAGGACAGAGAGGACATGAATTACCAATATTGGGAATGGTATTGCTATAAACAGTGGGTATTGCTATAACCTCTGCAGATCTTAAAAGGAATATAAGTGAATACTACAAACAACCCTACAGACCTACATTTGACAAATGGATAATGAAAAATAAAAACAAAAACTTGAAAAATTTTGAAGTTCTCTTTGAAAAATTTTGAAATTTCACTTGCAAAATAAAAACTACCACAATTCACCCAATATTAAATAGGTTATTTAAATAACCACATAACTATTAAGGAAGTTGGGTTTTTAACTTAAAAACTCCCCAAAGAGAAATCTCTAGGACCATATGGTTTCACTGGGGAATTCTATCAAATATTTAATGAAGAATTAACACCAATTCTACACAATCTCTTCCAGAAAATAGAAGAGGGAACTTTCCCCCACTTATTTTATGCAACTAGTATTACTTGATACCAAAACCAGACAAAAACAGTACCTAAAAAGAAAGCTATAGACCAATATCCCTTGTGAATTTAGACACAAAAATACTGAACAAAATATTAACAAGTAGAATTCACCCATATGAAAAAAGAATTATATACCATGACACAAGTGGGGTTTATTTCAGGGATGCAAAGCTGGTTCAGTACTTGAAAAGCAATTGTAATCCACTAGTCTACAAATCAAATAAAGAAAATCACATGGTTATATTAACTGGTGCTGAAAAAAATTTTGACAAAATTCAGTATTCATTCATGAAACAAAGTCTCAGAAAAATAGGAATAGAAGGAACTACCCCAATGTGATAAAAAGAATCTATAAAAACCTACAGCTAACATTATACTCAGTGGTGAAACTCTAAATGGTTTTCCCCTAAGATCTAAAACAAGGCAAGGATGTCTTCCCTCACCACTCTTACTCAACATAGGGCCAAAATTTTTAGCCAGTGCAATAATGCAAAGGAAATAAAAGGTATACAGATGAGAAAACATTAAAATATGAAACAAAATTGTCCCTATTTCTAGATGACATGTATGTTAACCAAGAAATTCCAGATGTACAAGCTGGATTTAGAAAAGACAAAGGAACCAAAGATCAAATTACCTACATTTATTGGGTCATAGAGAAAGCAAGGGGATTCCAGAAAAAAAAAAATCTTTTTCTGTTTCATTGACTACACTAAAGCCTTTGACTGTGTGGATGACAATAAACTGGAAAATTCTTAAAGAGATGGGAATACCAGACCATCTTACCTGCCTCCTGTGAAACCTGTATGCTGGTTAAGAAGCAACCGTTAGAACCAGACATGGAATAACAGACTGGTTCCAAATTGGGAAAGGAGTATGTCAAGGCTATATATTGTTACCCTGCTTATTTAACTTATATGGAGAGAATATCATGACAAATGCCAAACTGGATCAATCACAAGCTGGAATCAAGACTGCTGGGAGAAACATCAATAACCTCAGATACTCAGATGACACCACCCTTATGGCAGAAAGTGAAAAGGAACTAAAGAACCTCTTGATGAAAGTGAAAGAGGAGAATGAAAAAGCTGGCTTAAAACTCAACATTCAAACAACTAAGATCATGGCATCCCATCCCATCACTTCATGACAAATAGAAGGGGGAACAATGGAAACAGTGATAGATTTTATTTTCTTGGGCCCCAAAATCACTGTAGATGGTGATTGCAGCCATGAAATTAAATGAGACTTGCTGCTTGGAAGGAAAGCTATGACAAACTTACACAATGTTTTAAGAAGCAGACACATCACTTTGCTGACAAAAGTCCGTAGAGTCAAAACTCCTAGAACAAATAAGTGAATTTAGAAAGGTTACAGGATTTAAGATAAATATGCAAAAACCCATTGTTTTTATATAGACTAGCACTAAATGCATTTGGAGAAGGAAATGGCAACCCACTCCAGTGTTCTTGCCTGGAGAATCCCAGGGACGGGGGAGCCTGGTGGGCTGCTGTCTATGGGGTCGCACAGAGTTGGACACAACTGAAGCAACTTAGCAGCAGCAGCACTAAATGCATAGCCATCTTAGTTAAAAATACAAAACTGTTTACAATCAACATAGAAAATAAATGGGTGCAAACCTAACGAAACATGTACAGGACTTGTATGCTGAAAACTACACAATGCTAATTAAGAAAATCAAAGAAGATCTAAATAAACATATCATGTTTATGGATTAGAAGACTCAAACTAATAAAGCTGTCAATTCTCCCAAATTGTTACACAGGTTTAACACAATTCCTGTCAGTATATGGGCAAGACTTTTTGTAGATATGAAGATTCTTCTAAAATTTATTTAGAAAGGTAAAAGAACTTGAATAGCTAAAGATACTTTTTTGGGGAGGTGTAGGGTGGTGCAGCACTGGGTCTTAGCTGTGGCATGTGGGATCTCCAGGGCTTCCTGCATTGGGAGAATGGAGTCTTAACCACTGGACCACAAGGGAAGTCCCACTAAAACCACTTTGAAATAAAGGATTAAAGTAGAAGGAACCAATCTATTCTATTCCAAGACTTATGATGTAGCTACAATTACTAAGACTGTGACACCGGTGGAGAGATAGACTCTCAGATCGATGGATAGGATAGAGAACCCAGATACAGGCCCACACAAGTATGCCCAACTGATTTCGGACAAATATGCAAAAGCAATTCAACAGAGGAATTTTTCAATAAAGGATGCTGACGTAATTGGTTTGTTATTGCTGTTGTTCAGTCACTCAGTTGTGTCCAACTCTTTGTGGCCCCATAGACTGCAGCAAGCCAGACTTCCCTGTCCTTCACCATCTCATGCTCAAACTCATGTCCATTGAGTCAGTGATGCCATCCAACCATCTCCTCCTCTGTCATCCCTTCTTCTCCTGCCTTCAACCTTCCCCAGCATCGGGGTCTTTTCTAATGAGTTGGCTCTTTGCATCAGGTGCCCAAAGTATTGGAGCTTCAGCTTCAGCATCAGTCCTTCCAATGAATATTTAGGACTGGTTTCCTTTAGGATTGACTGGTTTGATCTCCCCCCAGTCCAAGAGACTCTCAAGAGTCTTCTCCAACACCACAGCTCAAAAGGATCAACTCTTCAGTGTTCAGCCTTCTTTATGGTCTCCATAGGCAAAAAAAAGGAAATTTGACCTAAATTTTACACCTCAAGTTTAACTCCAAATGGATCAGAAACTTAAGTGTAAAACACAAAACTATAAACTTTTAGAAAAATGGGAGAAAATCTTTAGAATCTAGTGCTAGGCAAAGAATTTTTAGACTTGACATCAAAAGCACCACTCAAAATAGGAAAAAATGATAAATTTCCAGGGATTAAGAAGTGAGCAGGAGAGAGAAGTGTGTGGCTATAAAAGGGCAACATGAGGGATTCTTGTGGTGGTAGAAATGTTCTTTATCTTAGCTATCAATTTCAATACCCTGGTTGTGAAAATGTGTTCTAGTTTTATAAGAGAATATCATTGGAGAAACCGGGTAAAGGATATGTGGAGTCTCTGTATTATTTCTTGTAACTATATGTGAATGTATAATTATCTAAAAATTAAAAAATTAAAAATTCTTTTCATTTGCAATAATTTTTTTCATTTTACTGTATAATTATAAATGCTTTATAACATCTTTAGTAATACACATGAAAAATAATGTCAAATTTTCACTTTCTAATATTTCAGTTCAGTTGCTTAGTCATGTCCAACTCTTTACGACCCCATGAACTGCAGCACACCAGGCTTCCCTGTCCTTCATCAACTCCTCGAGCTTATTCAAACTCACATCCATCAAGTTGGTGATACCATCCAACCATCTCATCCTCTGTCATTGTCTTTTCCTCCTGTCTTCAATCTTTTCCAGCATCAGGGTCTTTTCCAATGACTCAGTTCTTCGAATCAGGTGGCCAAAGTATTACAGTTTCAGCTTCAGCATCATTCCTTTCAATGAATATTCAGGACTGATTTCCTTTAGGATGGGCTGATTGGATCTCCTTGCAGTCCAAGGGACTCTCAAAAGTCGTCTTCAAGACCACAGTTCAAAAGCATCAATTCTTTGGCACTCAGCTTTCTTTATAGTCCAACTCTCACATCCATACATGACTACTGAAAAAACCATAGCTTTGACTAGAGGACCTTTGTCAGCAAAGTAATGTCTCTAATATTTACTTCCATTTATAACATTGATAAAAAATATACTCAAATGCCATTTTGATGATGTCATTCCCTTGTTTAAAAATCTTTCCATGGTTTTCCAAAGGCCTATCATATAAAAACACTTTAGGTTGATAATTGAAAATGTTCACTGCAGCACTAGTACAGTAGCCAGGACGTGGAAGCAACCCAGATGTCTGTCGACAAAACAAATATTGTATATTAACACATACATATGGAATCTAGAAAAATGGTACAGGTGAACCTATTTGCAGAGCAGGAATAGAGATGCAGATGTCGAGAATAGTCAAGTGGACATGATGGGGGGAAAGGGGTTGGGATAAACTGGGAGATTAGGACTGACATATATACACCACCATGTACAAGATAGCTAGCTAGTGGGAACCAGCTGTATAGCACAGGGAGTTCGGTTTGATACTCTGTGGTAACTATAGGCACGAGATGGGGGAGTAGCGGAAGGGGCTAAGAGGGAGGGGATATATGTATGTACATTGTACAGCAGAAACTAACAACATTGTAAGGCCACTCTACCCCAATTTAAAAAAATATGTTTGTGGAACAGCTGACTATCCAGCTCACATGACTCCTGCTTTCTTGGGGCTTTTTGTCCTCCTTTTTTCTCATCCTTCCACCCCCACCCCCCCATCGCCCAACGCCCAAATAATTCATTCCTTATTCTCCTAAAGTCCCTTAGACTTCTGTTCACAGGACAGTGTGCATGCTTGCCTGAGAGTGCCTCAAGGTTGGGGATGGTACATTTTTCACACATGCTTTAGACACATCAGAGTTCATTTTGATTGATAAACAAGGCGTTCAACCTATGGACTGAACAAATGAATGAATGACCTTGAAATACCTTGTAAATTATACAACATAGGTTACTTTTTAGCTTCACTCCAGGACCTTTTACAAAGAGAGAGAGAGAAGAACAGAAAAATATACAAAACCTATAACTTAGGAGGAAGAGCCCTGTGTAGCAGCAGCACACACAGGGAAGAACGAATACGTGGTTGGAATCATGAACATCACTGTACAGCTTTTATTAATAAGTTTAGTGTCAGGTCCTTTGAATTGTTCTTTAGTACCAATGGGAGAAGGAACGGTGAGAAATCAACGCATCATTTCCAGCTACTCAGAGAAGAATCCCAGTGTGAGTCTTATCTGTCACGAAGAGACACAAAGACACATCAAATCATCAAACAGCACATTTCAGCTTTATGCACAGCCCCAGCCTGAAGGAATTTACAATCCACTTTCCATTGTAATCATTCCAAACACTTGCCTTTAAAGCAGTTTAATGTAGTAAGGAAATAATGCACAGGAAGGAGCAAGGGTTGTTGCTTCAAATAGGCCTGAGTTCAAGCCTAGCTTGACCCTTTGTTAGTTATAGGAGTCTGTCACCTAATTTGTTTCCATGGCTGTAAAATGCAATATCAGACCACTTAGCCACAGGGCAGGTATGAGAATTAAATAAGATATTATATGTAAATTGTGGATCACAATGCCTGGCACACAGTAGGCCAATAAATTATGACCATTTCTCTCCCCATCAAAGGCACCAATCTCTGGATTATGAATTTCAAAATACCTTCAGGTGAAGTATTTTTTCTCATTTAAACTGTATTAAAAACTAAAGTTATAACGCCAAGAGAATACCCAAGAAAAGTATGATACGTGTAAAAAATGTTATATTAGAAACCCTGCAGGGCTCTCAGTCAATACTTGTTGACTGGCAAATGCATTGTCAGATCATAAAAATCACAGAGATGGAAAGAGATAACAGCATAAAAAGGTAATTTGGAATCAGCACAGGATAATGACTATACTTCAATAAGTATTTTATTTTTATAAGCTACAGTAAAGGAAACTGGAAATCATTCAGGAAAAAAATCAGGTTTTCTTTTACAGCCACAAGTTTATATGAATACCGAGAGGCAGAGTACCCAAAATGCTGGCATCTCATTGGCAAAATTGCTAAACTGGAAGCAAAAATATTTCACATATTTAGGCGGGTGTGTGTGTATTCACAACTGTGGCTACCTTCTTCTACATGACCCAGGGAGCGGGAGACCTAAACATCATACACACCCATGACTGAAGCACCGATTCAAACAAACACTTCCTGGAACATCATCATCTCAAAGACATGGTTTATATAACAAATGTTTATTGAGTTTTACTGCATTCCTGGTACCATGCTGGGCTCAGGGACACTAAGATGACGGATCCAGATTCCTGTCCTCAAGAGCAGGGGTAGGCATAAAGTGAAGTCGCTCAGTCGTGTCTGACTCTTTGCTACCCCATGGACTGTAGCCTACCAGGCTCCTCTGTCCATGGGATTTTCCAGGCAAGAGTACTGGAGTGGATTGCCATTTCCTTCTCCAGGGGATCTTCCCAACCCAGGGATCGAACCCAGGTCTCCCACACTGTAGACAGACACTTTACTGTCTGAACCACGAGTGGAGAGTGACTGGCTATACTTGGGGTATATACAAGGACACATGGAGGCACAAAGAAAGCAGTGGTCCATTTAACCTGCAGGATTAAGGAACTATTCCTCAGAGGTGGTAACAACTGAGCTAGACCTTAAAAGATAATATGCTTTTCATGCCAACTGATGGTAAAGGCAAGCCAAGCAGGGAAACCTCTGGATGAAGGTCCAAAGACTAAAGATGCAAGTGAACTCAGGGAACTGCAACAGTTTCCTGAGAATTGGGACTTTTATAAGTCATACATAGTGTACATATATATACTATCTCACATGCATAGTGTATACATATCTTCCTATCCTTGTGAAATTGGCAGCAAAGAATTATTCCAATTTTGTTGATGCATGTACCATGAACTTACACTCCCTATGCCATGAATTCATCAGTCTGCCTAACATTTTTAAACTAAACATGTGGAGGTTGTTAAATGGCCCTCAGTCACCTATGCCTTACTCCTCATAGGTTGCTAAATTTATATGAGACAGGCCACCCACAGTGATGAAGATCCTGGAAGAATGCAAAGGAAGAGAGACTGAAGGATCGAGGGACACAGCTTTCCAGCATGGGCATCTCAATGGCCCAAGAAAATAACCCAACATCCTGGAGAAATCAACATTCTCAAATTGTCAAAAATATGCTAGAACTGTGAGTAGTACATGAATCAGTCCTGTACATTATGAAACCTAAGCCTTAGGTTATTTTGCAATATAAAAATAAAAAGTTTGCCATCAAGAAAAAAATTTTTGAAGACAAGATGTGCCAATTTGTGGAGAGACTCTTGGCACCCTAGGGTTTTGAGCCATTACAGATCATCTTATTTAGGCTACAGAAAGAGCTGCTATGTCCACAGCAGGCATCACTAAGTGATCTCAGTATGTTTTCCCACTGAACCTGAGATAAGGGGAGGTTGAAGCATCCCTTGTACTGTTAAAAATAGTGCTTTTAGGCACCATCAAAATGGCTCTATGCTTGCATTAAAATTGTCACTTCAAAATGTTATCTACCCAATTTTGTGTCCCAGGTCTGCTACAGAAGGGTTATGTCTCCTTTCCAAAGGTCACATAATTTTTTTAAGTTTCTAATCCCTCCCTTGCAAAATGAAGATCTGGATCAAATAACCTCCAAAGTCCTATTCTGACAGTTCACAATTCTGACTTCTCTTTTTACCACATCCAGTTATCCCAAGCCACTATCTATACTAATAACCACTTGTCCTGGACAGCAGAAGTCTAACCCCTAGTCCCAAAGGCACGCAGGTGAATCCTTAACCCAAACAGCACAGATCATATGAAATGCCCCATGGGACCATCTGATCAGTGTTTTTGCCCCTCGTTTTGGGCAAATGTGCACCAGAAGTAAATCAGTAAGAAAATGATTGCTGTCCCTAGAGCAGTGACTTGAAAATCAATATTTGCCTTGTCCTCTGTGGTTTCATTTCCTGCCCGGAAACAGAGCTGGGTGCTGCAGATGAGGCCTGAGATGACAAACACTTCTGATATAGGTTCTGAGTTCAGCATGGCTTCCTTTGCTGAGATCTTGCTAAACACTAGAGAAACTTTTTTTTGGTGGGATCAGGCAGAAAGCACAATTTGGATGGACTTCACTCTGTATTTCCTACTTCTGGATGAAATTAGGTGGCGTGCCACCTTCCAAAGGGCTTTCCAGCTTGAAGGAACCCTCAAAGTAGGTAGAGAAAGAGGAGGCACACAGGGGTGCCAGCAGCCAGTAGGCAACAGGTGTGAGAAATGCAGCTGCACTGGGCACCCAGCCAGGAGGACCAAAGAGTTGCCCCAGGAAGAGCCTGCCCCTCAGCTCAGCAACACTGGGTACAGCCTTCTACTGGGGCAGTGAGCTCTGTCTGCATATTTATAAGAACACATAGGCAGTGTTTCAAAGCCTGAATTATAAAGCCAGAGACCTGGGTTCAGGTTCCATCCCTACCCTTTACCACTTCTCCAAGCCTCAGCTTCCTCATCCTTAACATGATGCTAACAGTAGAATCTAATCATAGAGATCATTGTGAGCATTAAATAAAACAAGGAACAGAAAGCAATAAGCAGTCGCTAGTTTGCAGTGCTTTGCTGAGTTCTCCTTGTGTGCTCAGTCCCTCAGTCATGTCTGACTCTTTGGACGATAGCCCACCAGGCTCCTCTGTTCACAGGATTTTTCAGGAAAGAATATTGGAGTCGGTTGTCATTTCTTCCTCCAGGGGATCTTAATAACTCAAGGATCAAACCCGTGTCTCCTGTGTCTCCTGCATTGCTGGGGGATTCTTTACCCTCTGAGCCATCGGGGAAGCTACAGCTGTACTTGAGCCTGAGGCAAAAGGAAAAATCAGTACTACTGAGCCCGTCTTTTTTAAAATCTTGATATTTTATGTTGGGCATTAATTTTTCACATTTTTTTATTTTTTTAAATATTGCATTAAATAATTATTTATCTTGACTATTGAGGGACCTTTGGGAGGTATACCTTAACTCTTGCCACTCAACTAAGAACTCAGTAAATATGGTTTAACCACCATCATACGATGACTGCACATCACAATTTAGCACTTAATTACCTAATTTCTTGTACTAGTCATTGCTCTAGGTGCTTATGTCCTGTTTCCCAACTAATTTGTGCACTTATTAAGGGCACAAATTATGACCTATGTCTTTTATTCCTAAAACTGATGCATCATAAGAGATTCAAGTAAGTGCACATCCAGTGATTACTTATAGCCCAAGGTAGACAATTTCCATCTCCACTGTCCTCTAATTGTTTCACGTGTTTAAAGGTTTCTGTCTCGTGATCCTTGAGGCCAGAGATGGCATCTGGCATTTATTCTATGTGCCATGTCTGGTGCAAAGGTGGGGGACAGACAACTGGCAGAGGCCTCTGAGTTCATCTGATCCCACCCGCTCACTTTACAAAGAAATTATTTGCTGCCCAAAGAAGTTTAATGGGGTAGCCAAGCCACTCTGTGATGGTGCTGGGGTGGAAACTCGGGTCTGCTAGACTGCTTTTACTCTGGTGCTCTGTTAATTTTCTTTTAACCTCTCCACGCCCACTGTATCAAGCACAGAACTCTACAAGTAGGAAAAATTCAATCAGTGATGTAGATGATTGATTTCTGGAACTTGAACAATCGTCTTTGCTTAAACAGGGAGTAGGGAGGGAGTCATTGCCTGGAAAAATGTCTGTATATTTACCAGCTATCCACATCTCCTGGCTCAGTGTGGCAAGGTGGTTATGAGAACACTGGATTTGGAGTTAGAAAGATCTGTGTCCTGGGTTCACTACTTCCTAGCCATGTGACCTTGGATGAAATTAAGTTTAACTGAATTTTCCTCATCCAAAATGTAAACTTAATAATGGTAATTACCACATAGAATTGTGGGAAATTACACAAAACAGAAGCATGCAATGAGTATGGCAGACTGCCTAACACATAGTAAATGCTCAACAAATATTAGCAATTATGACTATTCTAAAAGTAAAGCCCTAAGAGTTAGGTGGGCCATAAGGGGAGATGGATAGAGTCATATGTGCATTCATGCGTGCACACTCAGTCACTCAGTTGTGTCTGACTCTTTGCAACCCCATGAACTGTAGCCCACCAGGCTCCTCTGTCCTTGGAATTCTCCAGGCAAGACACTGGAAAGTGAAAGTGAAAGTCATTCAGTTGTGTCTGACTCTTTGTGCCCCTATGGACTGTATCCAGGCAGCCTCCTCTGTCCATGGGATTCTTCAGCCAAGAATACTAGAGTAGATTGCCATTCCCTTTTCCAGAGGATCTTCCCAATCCAGGATCGAACCTGGGTCTCCTACATTGCAGGCAAATTCTTTACCTTCTGAGCCACTACAAGACTACCAGAAGCGGGTTGCTATTTCCTTCTCCAGGGGATCATCCCGATGTAGGGATTTAACCCATGTCTCCTGCAGCTCCTGCATTGGCAGTGGGATTCTTTACCACTGAGCCACCTGAGAAGCCCTAGAGTTATATGGATGGTAATATACCCACATCTTTATATAATAATGGATAAAGACTGAGAATAGGGAGCTAAATGATCAATTAAGCACTGAGAATCTTGCAAAAGACTAGAGCTATCTTCAAGAAAATTAGAGATACCAAGGGAACATTTCATGCAAAGATGGGCACAATAAAGGACAGAACTGGTATGGACCTAACAGAAGCAGAAGATATTAAGAAGAGATGGCAAGAAGACACAGAACTATACAAAAAAGATCTTACTGTCCCAGATGACCACGATGGTGTGATCACTCACCTAGAGCCAGACATCCCAGAGTGTGAAGTCAAGTGGGCCTTAGGAAGCATCACTATGAATAAAGCTAGTGGAGGTGATGGAATTCCAGCTGAGCTATTTCAAATCCTAAAAGATGATGCTGTGAAAGTGTTGCACTCAATATACCAGCAAATATGGAAAACTCAGCAATGGCCATGGACTGGAAAAGATCAGTTTTCATTCCAATACCAAAGAAGGGCAATACCAAAGAATGTTCGAACTACCACACAATTGCACTCATCTCACATGCTAGAAAATTAATGCTCAAAATTCTCCAAGCCAGGCTTTAACAGTACTGGAACCGAGAACTTCCTGATGTTCAAGCTGGTTTTAGAAAAGGCAGAAGGACCAGGTTCAAACTGCCAACATCTGTTGGATCATAGAAAAAGCAAGAGAGTTCCAGAAAACACTTACTTCTGCTTCATTGATTATGCTAAAGCCTTGATTGTGTGGATCACAACAAACTGTGGAAAACTCTTCAAGAGATGGGGAATACCAGACACCTTACCTGCCTCCTGCCAAACTTGTATGCAGGTCAAGAAGCAACAGTTAGAACCAGACATGGAACAACAGACTGGTTCCAAATTAGGAAAGGAGTATGTCAAGACTGTATATTGTCACTCTGCTTATTTAACATATGCAGAGTACATCATGTGAAATGCCAGGCTGGATGAAGCACAAGATGGAATCAACATTGCTGGGAGAAATATCAATAACCTCAGATATGCAGATGACACCACCCTTATGGCAGAAAGTGAAGAGGAACTAAAGAGCCTCTTGATAAAAGTGAAAGAGGAGAGTGAAAAAGCTGGCTTAAAAATCAACATTCAAAAAACGAAGATCATGGCATCTGGTCCCATCACTTCATGGCAAATAAATGGGTAAACAATGGAAACAGTGATGGACTTTATTTTCCGGGGCTCCAAAATCACTGCAAATGGTGACTGCAGCCATGAAATTAGAAGATGCTTGCTCCTTGGAAGAAAAGCTATGACCAACCTAGACAGCATATTCAAAAGCAGAGACATTACTTTGCCAACAAAGGTCCGTCTGGTCAAAGCTATGGTTTTTCCAGTGGTCATGTATGAATATGAGAGTTGGACCATAAAGGAGGCTGAGTGATGAAGAACTGATGCTTTGGAACAATGGTATTGGAGAAGACTCTTGAGAGTCCCTTGGACTGCAAAGAGATCAAACCAGTCACTCCTAAAAGAAATCAATCCTGAATATTCATTAGAAGGACTGATGCTGAAACTGAACTCCAATACTTTGGCCACCTGACATGAAGAAATGACTCATTAGAAAAGACCCTGATGCTAGGAAAGATTGAGGACACAAGGAGAAGGGGATGACAGAGGACAAGATGGATGGATGGCATCACCAACTCAATGGACATGAATTTGAGCAAGCTCCGGGAATTGGTGATGGACAGGGAAGCCTGGTTCGCTGCAGTCCATGGGGTCTCAAAGAGTTGGACACAGCTGAGCGACTGAATAACAACAATAATAATATACCCACATCTTTATATAACAGTGGATAAAGACTGGGAATAGGAAGCTAAATTATCCATTCAGCCTTTACAATTATACTATATCTATCCCATGAAGCCTTATAAATAACTCTGATATCCAACCTATTCTGTGAGATCTCAGTTCCACATAACTGTGGCAGGGACCCCACAAGTACACACACACTAGTAGCTTAACTCCTGAAATCTCACAGATTTCCAAAAGCAATAGGAGACTGGCCCAGCAGACCACATCCTGTCATAGAGTCAAGAGTGCCTAACTATAATCCCACTTTTAGCTCCATTTCAACAGAAAACAAACTATATTAGCAGGGACGCCCAATCGGTAAGCTGAAGCCCAGACAAATATAATACGACACTCCATGATTTGGAATGTTGCCAGCATAAGCCTGACACTACGAACAATGGATGGAGTAACCCAGGGAAACCAACTGCATAATCCAGTTCACACCATACCCTCATCTACTTTTGTTCTTTTTGCCCTCTGCACAAAGCAGGACTCCGAAGCCAAATTCATATGACTCCACAGGAAGATGTGAGGTAGAGGTCTGTGTGAAAAGTTATCCTATTTTTTAGTACTTAGAACTTGGGGGAAAGAAACAGACTTAGATATCCCAAATCTCCAATCAAAGACTCCAGTATTTTGCATTTTTGGAGCATCTTTAAACCAAAATCCTGAAACCACTTCTGCTTGTTTGATATTAGCATCTCAGAGAAGCAGCCAAGAGTTCGTTGAAGCACTTTAAAGAGCACTTAATGTTCAAATCCCTTCTGAATTTTGAAAAATGAGGGAAAACACAAAATCATTTTTAATCCTATGTCAAACACTCTACTGGCAATCTGAAAGTTCTGTTAAAATTCAAGGTTTCCCAAAATCAATGTGGTATCCTAAATTAGATCCAAAAACAGAAAAAAAAAATGGGGTGGGGGGAACATTAGTGGGTGTATTGGTGAAATTCAAAGAGTCTATAGTTCAATTATTAATATTGAATTGGCCAAAAAGTTTCTTTAGGTTTTTCCAAAAGCTGTTGCAGAAAAACTTGAATGAACTTTGTGGCCAACCCATTTAATAACATACTAATGCTAATTTCTAAATGTACCACAGTTACATTAGATACCAGCACTAGGGAAAACTGAATGAAAGATATATAAGATCTCTGTATTTTCTTTGTAACTTGCCTATAAATCTAAAACTATTCCAGAATTCATTCAAAAAGTTATTTTTGAATTAGCAAAAAATAGTAAGTCAAGATTTCTTTCCCAAAGAAACTTTGGTGAGTGAGAGATATGCGGATTCCTATTCCCTCTCCCCAGCGAAAAGTATATTAAAAGGGAAAAAATCTCCAGACTTTTCCTAGAGATTAACCAAAAGATGGTGGCCAACTCTGTGTCTGCTCCAGATAACATGTTGGAAGGCAAGGGGAACTGGGAGCACAAGAATGTGGGCTGTCCAGTCTGTGAAATGGAGATCATGACCTCTCTTTCAAGCATCCCCATGGGGAATTAAGCACGCAAAGGATGTAGAGCACTCTGCACATATCAGGAGCTGCATGGAAGTGTCATTTTCCTTTGCACCTTCTCAGGACATCCTCACTGGCAACTCCTGTCAGTCTCTAGGGGTGGAAGGATTGCTCCTGTATCTTGGTAGGAGGGCTCCCCATGTTCTTGGCCTTGGAAAGCCTGCTCAGTGGCTTGGCACCTGGACAGTGAGCTGTGGTGTCTCAGCCCCACCTCTACAAGCACTTGTACTCTGCTGAGCTCCTAATAAAACTCTCTGGAGGCAGCTCTGTCCCTGCACTACTTTTTAAAGAACAGCCCATCCATCACTGTGGGGGGATACGGAGACAGAAAAACCTACCACTTTCTTAACTAATTTACTTTTTCGGTAAGAGTGAGAAGGGAATAAATGAGTCATGAGCTGAAACTGGGGGGCTCAACCTTGCCCCATAGAGTGGCACTGTGCAAGCCACAAGGTGGGTCATTTCTAGAGCAGCCTATGCTGCTCTTGGCTTGGCCCAACTTTTAGTATGTCTGCACTGACTCACTGTCTTTTGCTTCAAGGAAACTCAAATTAACTAGACTTTGTCATTGTGCGACACTGTAGAATCCACCCATTCTTCCTGGTATTGTCTGATCTTACAGTTAGAGACTATCTGGTGAAAGTCCCAAGTTTTACATCCTATGTCCATAGGTTGTGAATTTTCTTGAGTAATCTCTATTCCAAATATTCTGCCTTATGGATCCTAGAAAACATCCAAACGTCCCGGAAACTGAAAACGTTTTAGGATGTCTTCTCTCCCCGGCAGCCTCATCTCCCTACAGGTAACCACATGCTCTGCCAGCCCATCAGCTTTCTTCAGAAGAGGTCAAGGGACTTTCCTGGTGGTCCAGTGATTAAGAATCTGCCTCCCAGTGCAAGGATCGTGGGTTTAAACCCTGGTTGGAGAACTAGGATCCCACATGTCGTGGAGCAACTAAGCCTGTGTGGGGCAACTACTGAGCCAGAACACTCTGGGCCCCACAGGTAGAGTCTGCACGCTGCAACAAAGATCCCACATGACACAGGAAGATCTCAGGCACCACAACTAAGGCCCCTCTTGTCATGTCCCACTCTTTGCAACCCATGGACTGCAGCCCCCCAGGCTCCTCTGTCCAGGGATTTCCCAGGCAAGAATACTGGAGTGGGTAGCCTTTCCCTTCTCAAGGGGATCTTCCCAACCCAGGGATCAAACCCAGATCTCCCACACGGCAGGCAGACTGTTTACCACAGAGCCACCAGGAAGCCCTCACAACTAAGGCTGGAGGCAGCCAAATAAATGAATAGATATTTTTAACAAAGAAGTGGCCAAGGTACCCATCAGGTATGTGGGTACCATCAAGGACAATTCTCATGCTTTTTGGCCACTCAGTATCTGAATCCCCTTCGTTGGGTGTGTCCCTCTCCCTGTGAGGCAGAACTGTTCTCCCCTCTATGGAGCTGGCGATGATAGGTATTTGCTGACTGGCCTCCTGTGCAACAGAAGGGCTAGCCTTGAACTAGACTCTACCAAATGAACCTAGTCCAGATGCCAAATTGGAAACTAGTCATACGAAAGAGCAGGGATCACACAGAATCCCATCTGCTGTGGGGACAGCTCATCCAGCTTACTCACATAGCAGTGGCAGCAGACCCAGGACAGTTTCCAGCACCTGCTGTTAGTTGTGGCAGGGGACAATGGCAGTGTCTGGACTGAGAAGAAGCTCCCATGGGTCTTCACCAGACCAGTTCTTCAACACAACTGGGCTGTTTTCCCTGGCCTAGGAGCCCCAGGGGCTGGCCCTCTGACCTTTCGGAAAATTCTATGAACCAGAGTCTACTTCACAGGTCAGCAATCTATAGTCACAAGGGCCCCAGGCTCAGCTTACTGACCCTGGGTTTAGTTAAATGGTCAGCTTCCCACCTTCTGATCCTTCAAATTTTTCACCAAGAGGCCTCACATTTTCATTTTGCACTGGATCCTACAAATTATATAGCTGAGCCTGCCGTGAGCTGGCTAATAAGCTTAGGGCTTCTGGTGCCATGGAGCCCTTTGGAGGTCTGATGAAGCCTATGAGGTATATAAAAAATGTTTTGAAATGTACACAATGAAATACACAGGAAGCCACCTATATTAAAATATAGTTTAAATATTTTTTGTAAAACAAATATATGATAGCATAATAAGTGTGAATTTCATTTGCACATTAAATAAATCTAATGGCAAGTCTAATAACTGCTGTTGCCCAGAGTAGTATGAGCATAAATAATATTCTGGAATGCCGGCAAAAACTGAAATGTGACTTGAACATACCTATGAATTCTAAAGGTGATAAAGTCACAGATATCTGATTTGTTGTCTATATTTATAACTGAGGGAAATGCTAAGTTCAGTGAGAGAATTTTTTAAAGTGAGGGCTTCCTGGTGGCTCAGTGGTAAAGAGTCCCCTGCAATGTGGGAGACCTGAGTTTGATCCCTGGGTCGGGAAGATCTCCTGGAGAAGGGAATGGCGCCCCACTCCAGTATTCTTGCCTGGGAAATCCTATGGACAGAGGAGCCTGGGGGACTACAGTCCATGGGGTCACAAAGAGTCAAACATGACTGAGCAACTAAACCTTTGACTTTTGATATAAGTCGCAGACACCTTATTTTTTCATTACAATTTAATTAATTAAAATTTAATATAAATAAATTCCTTTTCTGGTTCAGTCAGCCAAAGCTGTTGCTTTGTTGCTTACAAAGAGAAGCCTGTAGGATACAGGGACCTGATGTGACCCAGGCCCCAGGGCGAGTGCTGAGCATGCCAGGCTTCTTCACAGAAAACAAGCAAACACAACAGTCAGAGTGGCCCCAAGACAGTCAAAGGCGTATCCAACGTCGTTCAGCCTCAAGTGTTAGGATCTTAGATGGGAAAGTGCCAATGATGACAGTCCAGGATGCTGGACTCTTACAAGCCCTGGGCATGTTACAAATTGGACATGTTAAACAAATCCTACACGTGTGGTATAAACCAAGGTATCTAGAGGCCTGAGCACATGGAGATCCCTTCCAGGTAGGAAGGTCGACTTCTAATAACTAATAACGGTTCTACCACCTGAGAAGGGAGATAAGATACATGACAATATAAACACTGCTCCGAAGCCCAGAGCAAGTTAACAGAACACTGAAGAATCCCCTCCCTCAATTTCCCACACCCTAATTCAGAACCCTTTCTTCTAGTCAATTGTTTTTGCTGTTGTTTAGTCACTAAGTTGTGTCTGACCTTTTGTGACCCCATGGACTGTAGCCCACCAGTCCCCTCTGTCCATGGGATTCTCCAGGCAAGATTACCAGAGTGGGTTGCCATTTCCTTCTCCAGGGGATCTTCCTGACCCAGGGATCAAACCCAAGTCTTCTGCATTGGCAGCCGGATTCTTTACCACTGAGCCACCTGGAAAGCCCTCTAGTCAAATTACCTCTCAGATATTTCAACATGAGTTTGTTTTTTGCAGATCTCCTAGGAAATATGATCAAAACATACCTTCCCAGGTACTATTTTCTTGTTGCCCTTCCACTCTTCCTTTTGCGGGGAGGAGACTCAAAAGCTCCTCAATACAAGGGAATATCTATCCTTTCAGCACACTTGAAAAACCCCCATTTATTTAGAAAGTAGAAAACAATCCATTCTCAGATATCTTTGATTTTCCAAAGTTATTTTCTATCCATTGTTACACTTGATCTCTGGGCACATATCACTATCCCTGTTTTACAGATGAGGAAACCAAGGGTCAGAGAGGCTGTGATTCGCTTAAGGTCACAGGGCAAGGAAGAACATTCAGGTTTCTTGCCTCTTAGCCCAGTGTCCTTTCCCCTGCCCATAACCCTCCTCTGAGCAGATTATAACAGAAAGGGAGGAGGTCTCTGAAAGGGAAGTACAATCATGCAGATCATCCAAAAAAAATCAAGACACCCACACCCCAAATTCTGGACAGCAGGTGTTAGGAAAAGAGAGGCTTGAAAAAGAAAACAGATCACCTCTTCCTCTGACCTCAGACAGGCTCTGAGCCCCCAACATAGGACAGAATTCCCTTGGCCAGTGACCAGCACACAGAGGCCTTCCCATTCCTGCCTGGGAGTCAGGCTCCTAACAACAGCAACAGCAGGAAAAGGGCTTCATGAACATGAAAATAAACAAACTTTCTATTTTTAGCTGGCTGCAGCTGTGAGAGCTTCATTATTTGCTCTTTAGCTGCAGCCTTCTGAGGGAGGAGAGGCAAGAGGGGAGGGGTGGGGGATGAGGACATCTAGGGACAGTCATGCTGGAAGCCAAAATTTCCACTGAAGCTAATTACACACAGGCCGAAGAACCCACGTCCAGCCTGGAAGTCTGTGGAGTCTGCAGGTCTGGAAAACTGGAGAGTGACAACCAGGAAGCCAGAACGTGACTGGGCTCTCTCCAGACCATATATAGAAATATATCATCTTTTTGCCTACATGGGTTTTAGAGCTACTAAAAACCATGTCACCGAGTGATACCATCAGAGGAGTGGAAGATAAACTAGCAAGAAGAGACCTTTCTGGGTTTCCCAGGTGGCTCAATGGTAAAGAATCTGCCTGCCAATGCGGGAGATGCGGGTTTGATTCCTGGGTCAGGAAGATCCCCTGGAGAAGGAAACAGCAACCCACACCAATATTCTTGCCTGAGAAATCCCATAGATAGAGGAGCCTGGTGGGCTACAATCCATGGGGACGCAAGAGTCAGACACGACTTAGTGACTAAACAACCAGAGACCTTTCTCCCCTTTACTTAGACTCTAGTGGGAACCTGTGTGAATCTCACAGAATCTTGGATCCAGCGTCTTCCAGGTTTAAACACACTGGGGTCCAGAATTCCCAATAAACGTGTAATGTTTTCTCCTGCCCAGCCCTCGCTGACAGCAGCAATATCGGGAGCCTGAGAAAGAACAATGCTAATGTTGAAGGTGGGGAGTAAAGGGAGCTGTGGGTCCTCTTCTCTGTTTGCCTGGCACAGGATTGGGTGTTATGAGGAGGGAGTTCCAAGCCACCAGAGAGGAGGGACCTCTCCTTATAAATGTCACAGTGGCTTTAGGAAAAGCATGCACCTGTGACTTCAGAATCACCTCCTTAGCCATACCGTACCTGAGCCCATGGCATCTTGAATTATGTTCTTTTCCCCTCTTGTCATAGCCCTTTTCTTTTTTATATGTAATTTTATTTATTTCTTCTTGGCTGCACTGGGTCTTCGTGGCAGACTTTTCTCTAGTTGCAAAGAGCAGGGGCAACTCTGTAGTTGCAGTGCATGGGCTTCTCATTGCTGTGGTTTCTCTTGTTGTGGAGCACGGGCTCTAGGCTGTGCAGGCTTCATTTGGTAGTTGCATTTCCCCGGCTCTAGAGCACAGGCTCAATAGTTGTGGCACATGGGTTTAGTTGCTCTGTGGCATGTAGGATCTTCCCAGGTCAGGGATCAAACCTGCATTGGCAGGGGGACTCTCCACCACTGAGCCACCAGGGAAGCCCTCGTGGCCCTTTGCCTGCAGGGTCCCAACTATATGTTCAGTCTTTGTGAGGATACAGAATTGCAGACCCTGAAGCATACTGAGGAAGGAAAGAATGCAATGCTTTGGGTACTTACAAGGAACACAGTGGGAACACAGAGGAGTGGCTTCTACCTCATTCCTGGAGAGTTAAGATCTTTTCAGAGAATATGGTGGCACCCAAACAATAGAGATTAGGTAAATGGAAGAGTTTCTCCTCAAATACTCCCCATGAAAGTTGTTGTTTAGTCATTAAATTGTGTCCAACTCTTTTGCAACCCCATGGACTGTAGCCCAACAGGTTCCTTTCTGTCCATGGGATTTCCCAGGCAAAAATACTGGAGTAGCAAGAAAAGAGACACAGATGTAAAGAACAGATTTTTGGACTGTGGGAGAAGGCAAGGGTGGGATGATATGAGAGAATAGCATTGAAACATGTATGTTACCATATGTAAAATAGATGACCAGTGCAAATTCGATGCATGAAGCAGGGCACCCAAAGCTGGTGCTCTGGGACAACCCAGAGGAATGGGGTGGAGAGGGAGGTGGAGGGGGGTTCAGAATGGTGGGACACATGTATACCCATGGTTGATTCATGCCAGTGTATGGCAAAACCATCACAATATTGTAAAATAGTTAGCCTCCAGTTAAATTGAATTAAATTTTTAAAAAAAGAATACCAGAGTGAATTGCCATTTCCTCTCCAGGGGATCTTCCCAACCCAGGAATTGAACCTGCATCTCCTGTGTTGGCAGGCAAGTTCTTTACCACTGAGCCACCAGGGAAGCCCCCTCCCCTCCCATAAAAGCATGGCTCTCAAATAATAAGACGGTAAGAGGACATAGCAGGACTAAAATATAAAAGAACTTAACCCCACCATCTCAAAAATAGTCAGTTTCTACCTACCAATAACATTTATCATTTTACCCAACCCAGGGATATTACATTACTGAGCAAACCAAATTACAAGAAAAATAGACAGTATCATAATCTATTTGACTGTGAATTTCGACAGCTAACAATGTAAGTCCTGGAATCTTGGGGCTGGAAGAGATCATGTGGGCTACTGAACCCTCTCACCAGCTATAACAATCCCTTCCACAGTATCTCTGCCAGGTTGTCACCCAGCCTCTGCTCCAATTGCTTCAATAATGGAGAGGTCTCCAAGGATCAAGACAACCAGCTACTTTATTTCAAAGGCAGGAGTTAGAGTGCATAGAGGCCTCCTACCAGGCTGAAGTTAAGTCTCCCAGCATTTCCACCCTTTAATAAATCACAAAAAGTCACCAGATTAACTTTGAGAGCAGTCAGTTCATTGTTCAAAATTTGCAGTGACTCCAACAACTGATATACAAATTCTAATCTCCATCTAAAAGACTGGAAGAATCTATATCAAAATGTAATATTGGTTATATTTGGTCACCAGGTTTATGGATGATACTTTGTTTTTCTCCTTCATACTTTTGAGTCTTTCCCTACTTTTCAGAGATAGAGAGAGATTAGGAAAGGATAATCAAATAAATAATGTTACTTACAAAAAAGCTCTACAATGTTTATTCCTTCATGTTGTACCCAATTTAGCTCCCTTTCACTCTTTCTCCATCTTTAAATTCTTCTGCACTGCCTAGATTCTGGCCAACCCACCTCTATCATAAAGGTTTCCTTGACTGCTCCAGCCCTTACTAGCTTAAAGTTGAGCACTTTATTATAAGCAGTTTTCTACTATCTGTTAATTATAGCATGGGTCAGTTCTACATTAGATGTAAATTCCTTAAGGACCGTATCATGGTGCCTACCTAGCACAATGCAGAGGTTACTGCAGATTCTCCATCAATATTTGCTAGTGGATGGATGGATGAATGAAATTCCATTGGGTGTATTTATTAGTGCAGTTGGTTAAAGCATAGTTTGAATAGTTAGAACACAGCTCTAATAAATAAGTTTTGAATACCATCTGATCCTATGCTTTTCAAACTAGGGTGCCCACAACCCTGGAGGAATATGGAAAAGTATGTCAAGTGTATAAATTAAAAAATGTTAAATAGTATCTTCCTGTTGTTGCTGTGTCCAGCTCTTTGCTACTCCAAAGACAGCATCACTCCAGGCTTCTCTGTCCTTCACTGTTTCCCAGGGTTCACTCAAGTTCACGTCCACAGAGTTGGTGATGCCATCCAACCATCTCATCCTCTGCTGCCCTCTTCTCCTTTTGCCTTCAATCTTTCCCAGCATCAGGGTCTCTTCCAATGAGTCAGCTCTTTGTATCAGGCAGCCAAAGTATTAGCACTTGAGCTTCAGCACCAGTCATGTCTTCCTAAAACAGAAATATTCCCCTTTGGAGGAATACTCTGGTGGGAAAGTATGAGAAGCACTTTTGTAGCCCATGTTTTTTTAAGTGCAAGAATTCCCTCTAAGGCTGATATTCAGATACTGTTTGAGTTCATCCATTTAGACTTTGCTTCTAGATATTTTCAGATACCTGTTTGTTTATACCCCACCAAGAGATGTTCCTGAATGAAGGTATCATTCATCTTGCAGACAACAGGATAGGTGTTCTGGTCTAGGAGCCAGAACACTTTGGTTCTGGCCCAGTTGTGCAGCCATTGTGGGCAACCAGCCTCTTGAAGCCCCAGCCTCTCATCTACTCTGACCTCCTAACAAACGTTCAGTTCAGTTCAGTTCAGTCTCTCAGTCGTGTCTGACTCTTTGCGACCCCATGAATCACAGCACGCCAGGCCTCCCTGTCCATCACCAGCTCCCGGAATTCACTCAGACTCACGTGCATCGAGTCAGTGATGCCATCCAGCCATCTCATCCTCTGTTGTCCCCTTCTCCTCCTGCCCCCAATCCCTCCCAGCATCAGAGTCTTTTCCAATGAGTCAACTCTTCGCATGAGGTGGCCAAAGTACTGGAGTTTCAGCTTCAGCATCATTCCTTCCAAAGAAATCCCAGGGCTGATCTCCTTCAGAATGGACTGGTTGGATCTCCTTGCAGTCCAAGGGACTCTCAAGAGTCTTCTCCAACACCACAGTTCAAAAGCATCAATTCTTCGGCACTCAGCCATCTTCACAGTCCAACTCTCACACCCATATATGACCACAGGAAAGTTAAATAATACATTTGAAATGTCTTTGTAAACTGAAATTTACATGTAAGCTTCCGGTATTATTGTTTTTGTCTTTATCATCCCAGAATCAGTTAACTTGACTGTGTCCCAGGAGACAGGTTTTCTTCCCAAATCTGTCCAGTTAAACTAAGGAGAGTAGCCGCAGAGCTCTGAATTGAGCAGTTTCTAGGTGGAAACCTGACTCTAGTGTAAGCTCCACCAGACTAGACTCTCATTCGTTTTTATATATCTCAGGTTTTCCACAGTACTGGGACAGAATGAATGCTTAATGAATGCTGAATAAATGTGTTTCTATTATTTGGAATTTCTGCCTTCCATCATTTACCTGATCTCTGACAACATTAAAACTTTTCCAAACCTCAGCCCCCTTAACTATAGATTGGTAGAACAGTACCTCAGAGGACTGAAAATTTAAAAGCAATACACATCGGTTGCCTGGCTCATAGGGAGCAGTAAGTCAAAGGCAGTTAAAACAGAAGGAGAGGGTGAGTGTATTTCTGCAACTTAGCAGATGAAGGCTAAATTATTATTTTATGATTTTTGTCAGCCCTTCCTTTTACCTGTTATGAAACAACCAGACCAGGGAAAGGAAGTTTGTTTGCAGCAATGTTGTTCTGAGTCACTGAACTAGTTAAGGAAGCAAATTTCAAAGGCACAGTTACTTTGTGGACCCTCGGGGCAAAAGGAATAAACAATTCTAGTCTTCACAGAAACTTCTTCCAAAATGAATATGCTTGGGAACGGGGAGCTGGGGTTTCCTAGCTGACAAAGTGACAAGAAATGCTTTACCTCGGCCATGGAAACGCTGTGTGAAACCCCCACCGTGGGCTCACTCAATAAATTGACCAGTAACCGAGAGCAGGAGACAAGGGGAGCCACAGAGAGAAGCAAAATGAGAGCTCTGTGGGGCTTTCCTTCTACCCGAAGATCTGCCAGACAAATGGAATCCCAAGGCCTTTTGTTTATGGGAGCACTAAGCCAATGATGAATCCCGAGGAAGAACACTCCAGAGATGGCGCTAGGGAAACAGCATTCAAGACACCAAGCCGGGAGGCAGAAGCTGAAAATGAAAACTGAGCCCCTGCATGCCCCAGAGGTATAAACAAACAGACTTCCAAGCCAGCACCACCTGTTTGCCAGCCTCACTGCTGGAAGCGGGGGCTCCATCTCTAGGACTTACAGGAGGGCTCGAGAAAGCACAGCACACATGGAGCAGGCAGACACAGGTGTGAGGGGAGACCTGGGGATTGCCAGAGGAGACATTTAAGAGCTTCCTCAACTTCCCCCAATGCCCAGGTTTAGAGCTACAGTCATAAAAGTAATATTTTTTCCTCCTGGCATCCAAGATACAGCACTGAAGACGCTCTGGATGCTGTGTGGAAAAGCGCTCCCCAGAAAAGTATTTTGTCACTGCTCTTTTTAGAGGAGCTTTCATAATTAGAGTAATTTATGTCAGAATTAGACAGTTTAGGGAATGGAAATCTAATTGCAAGAGATAAATATAATAACCGATATGAAAACAGGCTCTCAAAATCTGCTTAGAAATCCAAAGCCAAAATGAAAAAGCATTGCATTTAAAAAAAGGCTACAAGGGGTGGGCTGGAGTGAGGGGTTGGCGGAGGCGGGGCAAGGAAATACTTTCTCAGAATGATTATAATTTAGCTGGAAAACTCGCTGTTTTTAGGATAACCTGCTAAAACTGAACATGCATGAGACTAAAAATAAAAGAAAGCATCTGCATCACATACTTGGCTAAGGTAAAAAGAATGAGGTTTTGCTACCTTCATGAGGCAAAGGCCACGGAGACTGTAGAATTGAGCATGTCCATTGGCTCACATCCAGGCCAGGGCTCCTTGTCCACAAAGACCCCTGTTCAGGGCCTGTTAGGCCACCCTGAACTCTCGACCACATGGAGTCAGTATCGGCTTCTTCCAGCACTCCTTTAGGGCTCTGCCATTCACAGGTCTGTTCCAAATCCCTCTGGAATACATTTATGTTGTCAGCCTGTACCACCTCTGGGAGATAATCCATCCCATAAATTCATGACCGGCTGCATAGTGTAGTATTTCTGCCGACTTGTCCTGAACTTGCCTCCCTCGTGGTTCCACAGTGCTGCTGAGTTTCAGGATCTGGTGAACAAGTCTGTGCTCATCCGACCCACACCATTTATAGGCTGACCATTTCCCCCAACAGCCTGCATCTTGTCAATCACATTTCTGACTTCCAGTGGGTGCCTTAGGGAATCCAGGCTGCTGATCCGGTACTTTCTGTAGCCTGGGTATGCTTTGAGATCCTTGCCCAAGAGTTGCAGGCACAAATATAGCCCAGGTTAAGGTGAGAGTAAGATAATGTCCTCAGTTTAATATTTTCCTTCCCTGAAAAATGGACTTCCCTTGTGGCTCAGTTGGTAAAGACTCTGCCTGCAGTGTGGGAGACCTGGGTTTGTATCCCTGTGTGGGGAAGATCTCCTGAAGAAGGGAAAGGCTACCCACTCCAGTATTCTGGCCTGGAGAATTCCATGGACTAGTCCATGGTGTCGCGGTCGGACATGACTAAGCAATTTCACTTTCACTTTCTTTCACTTTCCTTGAAGAACAGGCCCATTTGGGGGCAGCACTGTCCTGGGTGCAAACACATTATATTTGACATGGCTTCTGGACTCAGGGAGTTTGCAAACTGAAAGAACAGTGTCTGCAGGCAGCATAAGGTGGGTAGTTTCAGGCCAATAGTGCAAGTCAACCATCTGATCCAGGGCATCATCAAGAAAGAAAAGCAAGTGTGGCAAACCTGGCCTTCACACAGACTATGGTTCTGTACTAAATACCACCCCCCACCCCCAAAGCCCTCCCACCTTGATTTTCACAACCCTCTGAGAGAGGCAACAATTTCTGTCCCCAACATAATGATATGAAACCAGAGCTTAGCAGGTGCTAGAGTTAGCATGGGGTAGTCACTCAAATCTCCAGTCTGTTCACAAATCAGCTTAGTTTGGCTTCTTTTTTTTTTTTTTTAATTAGATGTTAAGGCTATGCCAAAGCCTTTGACTGTGTGGATCACAATAAACGTTGGAAAATTCTGAAAGAGATGGGAATACCAGACCACCTGACCTGCCTCTTGAGAAATCTGTATGCAGGTCAGGAAGCAACAGTTAGAACTGGACATGGAACAACATACTGGTTCCAAATAGGAAAAGGAGTACGTCAAGGCTGTATATTGTCACCCTACTTATTTAATTTATATGCAGAGTACATCATGAGAAATGCTGGGCTGGAAGAAGCACAAGCTGAAATCAAGATTGCCGGGAGAAATATCAATAACCTCAGGTATGCAGATGACACCACCCTTATGGCAGAAAGTGAAGAGGAACTAAAAAGCCTCTTGATGCAAGTGAAAGTAGAGAGTGAAAAAGTTGGCTTAAAGCTCAACATTCAGAAAACTAAGATCATGGCATCTGGTCCCATCACTTCATGGGAAATAGATGGGGAACCAGTGGAAACCAGTGTCAGACTTTATTTTTCTGGGCTCCAAAATCACTGCAGATGGTGACTGCAGCCATGAAATTAAAAGACACTTACTCCTTGGAAGGAAAGTTATAACCAATCTAGATAGCATATTCAAAAGCAGAGACATTACTTTGCCAACAAATGTTCATCTAGTCAAGGCTATGGTTTTTCCAGTAGTCATGTATGGATGTGAGAGTTGGACTGTGAAGAAAGCTGAGCACTGAAGAATTGATGCTTTTGAACTGTGGTGTTGGAGAAGACTCTTGAGAGTCCCTTGGACTGCAAGGAGATCCAACCAGTCCATTCTGAAGGAGATCAGCCCTGGGATTTCTTTGGAAGGAATGATGCTAAAGCTGAAACTCCAATACTTTGGCCACCTCATGCGAAGAGTTGACTCATTGGAAAAGACTCTGATGCTGGGAGGGATTGGGGGCAGGAGGAGAAAGGGACGACAGAGGATGAGATGGCTGGATGGCATCACCGACTTGATGGACGTGAGTTTGAGTGACCTCCGGGAGTTGGTGATATAGAGGGAGGCCCAGCATGCTGCAGTTCATGGGGTCTCAAAGAGTTGGACACAACTGAGCGACTGAACTGAACTGACTGAAGGCTCTGTTCCACTCCATTTGGAGTCAATAAACTGTGGAAAATTCTGAAAGAGATGGGAATACCAGACCACCTGACCTGCCTCTTGAGAAATTTGTATGCAGGTCAGGAAGCAACAGTTAGAACTGGACATGGAACAACATACTGGTTCCAAATAGGAAAAGGAGTACGTCAAGGCTGTATATTGTCACCCTGCTTATTTAACTTATACGCAGAGTACATCATGAGAAATGCTGGACTGGAAGAAACACAAGCTGGAATCAAGGTTGCTGGGAGAAATATCAATAACCTCAGATATGCAGATGACAGCACCCTTATGGCAGAAAGTGAAGAGAAACTAAAAAGCCTCTTGATGAAAGTGAAAGTGGAGAGTGAAAAAGTTGGCTTAAAGCTCAACATTCAGAAAACTAAGATCATGGCATCCGGTCCCCTCACTTCATGGGAAATAGATGGGGAACCAGTGGAAACAGTGTCAGACTTTATTTTGGGGGGCTCCAAAATCACTGCAGATGGTGACTGCAGCCATGAAATTAAAAGACACTTACTCCTTGGAAGGAAAGTTATAACCAACCTAGATAGCATTTTCAAAAGCAGAGACATTACTTTGCCAACAAACGTTCATCTAGTCAAGGCTATGGTTTTTCCAGTAGTCATGTATGGATGTGAGAGTTAGACTGTGAAGAAGGCTGAGCGCCAAAGAATTGATGCTTTTGAACTGTGGTGTTGGAGAAGACTCTTGAGAGTCCCTTGGACTGCAAGGAGATCCAACCAGTCCATTCTGAAGGAGATCAGCCCTGGGATTTCTTTGGAAGGAATGATGCTGAAGCTGAAACTCCAGTACTTTGGCCACCTCATGCGAAGAGTTGACTCATTGGAAAAGACTCTGATGCTGGAAGGGATTGGGGGCAGGAGGAGAAGAGGATGCCAGAGGATGAGATGGCTGGATGGCATCACTGACTCGATGGACGTGAGTCTGGGTGAACTCTGGGAGTTGGTGATGGACAGGGAGGCCTGGCATGCTGCAATTCATCGGGTCACAAAGAGTCGGACACGACTGAGCGACTGAACTGAACTGAACTGAACCTCTTGACCACTCTCAAATATCTTTACTAAAAACATGAAAAATAATGAGGATTAAGAAAAATGTAACAGCACCGTGGTGGCTTGTGGCCATCTATGAGGTCTCAGACCTGGGATTTCACTGCTAAGCGAATAAAGCAGTAGGTAGTGCTCTAACCTGCTGTTTTGTAAGGACTGCGTCATCCACCCAGAGTGAGAACATCCTGGTCAGTCGCCCACTCCTTCACTTCTACCATAATTGCATCTTCCTCATAATGCCAGTCCCTCCACAGACTTGGAAGACTTGCAAAATACCGTGAGCAAATCTGCCTTTTTGCCCACTGCTTTCTCTGCCACAGAAGAGACGGCAGAGAAAGCAGTCTCACTTATTGAGACATTACAGAGATACAACTTACGGATTTGTGTAAGTGGCTTCAGTCGTGTCTGACTCTATGCCCACCAGACTCCTCTGTTCATGGGATTCTCCAGGCAAGAACACTGGAGTTGGTTGCCATGCCCTCCTCCAGGGGATCTTCCTGACACAGGGCTCGAACCCACGTCTCTTATGTCTCCTGCCCTGGCAGGTGGGTTCTTTTACCACTAGCGCCACCTGAGAAGTGCACCTTATGGTTAGGCCTGGGATTTTCTTTCCACCATTGATAGCCATGACCATAAAGCCCTAGGCTCAAGTCAATTGCCTCACTTTCTCTTCTTTAGTTGCTTTCTGTCCTCTCCTCTAAAAGCAACCCTAAAAATGGTCATGTAGGCCAGAACAAATGTGTAACATTGCTCCAGCTTTCCAGGAAAGCATCTTCTGTACTCCCTCCTCAATAGACTTCATTCCAGGCCTGAATGTGACCTTTGCTCACATGTGGGATTCCTTCACAGAAGGGGCTTTCCTCCTCTACTTGATGATATAGTAGGAAAAGGATAGCTGGAGGGACTGGGAACAGACTCTAATCTGGGTTCCACCACTTATGAGTTATCTGACTGTGCAGAAGTTACTGAGCTACTTTGAACCTCAGATTCTCATCTGTAAAATGAGGATGATACTACATCTCACAACTATGTTGCGAAAGGCTGAGTGATACGTTATGTGCCAAACTCCTGGCACACTGCCATGTCCTTAGCATGAAAGGAAACCTCCATTCCCAAATCCTCAGGCCAGCACTCAAGGCCTCATTCCACCCCTGCCCCATCCCCATCCCTTGCTCAGGGCTCTGTTAGACTCTGGCTTTCAGCTCAAGAGTGTCAGAGGAATCAGTTCTATTAATACATAGGTAGACAGCTGTAACTCAGTGAGGTTACAGAGTGAGTGTTTCCCACCTTGGTTAGCACATCTGCTAAGAGAAGCTCTTCATCCTGACCCTTCTAAGCAATCTCTCCAGCCCAATCGTCCAATCTCTGCTGGCCCTACCTGACCACCTGTTAGCCCACCTGGAACCCACCTTCCCCCTCTTCTTGTTCAAATCCAGACTGAGTTTTCTCCACCCAAGTTTCTGGCAAGGAGGTCTTATCTAATTTCCTTCCACTGGAGGAAAACTTTTCTTTCTCTCTCTTTCCTTAATGATCCTTGGCAGTTCTGATGGGAGTGCTGGGTTTTCTCTTTGGTCTTTCAACTCAGAGCCATTTGGTTTCTCCGGCGCTGACAGAAACAAATCTCTCATTCCTCCGTGGAAACAGCTGGCAGCACTAGTCATTTTTAACACCCACCGCAGAGGCCAAAGGACACCAGCACTCAAGCACAGGAGGTGGAGGGCGAGACACGGCTCAGCACCTGGCCCCTGGGCAGCTGGCAGAAAGAGTCAAGAGGGCAGCATCTCAGGTCCATGACATGGAAGGACCCTTGGACACTCCAGGGCCAGGCTTCTCACACACACAGCACCTGGAAACACTGAGCTCCCTGCCCTGAGTCATCAGAAACTTTGGGTCTGGAGTCCTTCCCACATGGTGGGCAGCTCTCTCATTTCCTAGCTTCCCAGGGGCTGGACACCTGACCCACTAGATCCAAATAAAGAGTGGATGCAGGGCAATACTGAGGAGGAGAGGGGAAGCAACTCTGAGACCTCTGTGAAGGCATTTCCCCTCCATCTCTGCTTCTGACAGCTCCTGCTGGAACACACACTGTTTCTTACGGCCGTGCAAAGCCTTCTCCAAGGTGTTGCGTGTACCCCACCAAACACAGCGCTGACCAGGGGCCGTGTGGTCACTGGACTCCGTCCAGTGAAGGCACTAGAACCTTCACCCAGTGTGCCCCATGGGCTCCCTCTCCTGCACCTCCCACCCTCTCTCCAAGAAGGCTGCTCCATTAGGAAGGGCTGGGCTGTTTTCACTTAAGCCCACTTTCCCTCCCAAATAGGTCTCAGGTCTCTGGGAACTTTGTTCCGTCCCTGAAAGCCACTGAGGGACTGGTTGGTTCCGCAGGCAGGCAGGGGAGCGGCTGTGTCCCGCAGGAGGCGTGTTCCGGGACGGCCGGGGCACCGACACGTAAGGGCGGGGCGGGGACGGGGGTAGCCGGCGGGAAGCCCTGGCAGGAGGGCACGTCCGGGCCCGTGTGCGCCCAAGTCCAAGGGCACCAGTCCTCCGCGGGCCCGGGCCCGGGGTGGAGGGTGTGGGCCGAGCCCAAGACGCGCGAGGGGTAGCGAGTCTGATTCAGGAAGTCGAGACTCTGACATCAGGGACAGGACGACGGAGTGGAGTGAAACCTCAAAAATGCGAAGCGTCCGCCCACGGGAGGGCAGGGGACACAGAGGGCGCCTTTCTCGCCACCGGCGGCAGGTACGCGCGGCGCAGGGCGGCCCCCGCTGACCTTCCCCTCCGGGCCAGGACCGCGCGGGACCGGCAGGGGCTTCCGAGGAGACACCCGGGACCTCGGCCGCCTTCGCTGGGGCGGCACCCGGCGGATCCCCGGGCGACCGCGCCTGCAAGAAGCCCTCTGGTGGGACTCAAAGGTGAGTCTCAAGAGTTTGTGTGGTGGTTGTCTCTGTGTGTGTGTGTTTAAATACTTTTTAAGTTGCCTTCCGTTGGCAAGGGGACTTCCTACTCCTTGCCTCTAGAAGGATGTCCAACCCCAGAGATGAGTGAAATTTGAAGATCGTTTCCAAACAGCTTCTTGCCCCTCACTTCCAGGGTTCCCCCACGCCCGCTTTGCAAGGATTCTCAGCAGTCTTACATCTGCTTCTGGGCTGAGTCCACATGGGTTCCTAGCCGCGTCTGGGGTGGAGTTCTCAGACTAGTTGACAACAGCTGCCAGCAGAAGCGGCTTGAAAGGGACAGAGGGATATTCAGTTTGCCACAGAAGAAGTCAAGACCTGAGACCCTCCAAAAAGCATCCCTGGCTCACAGGTTTCTAAATTGTTCTAGGCGAAGCCGAATTTTCAAGGGGTCTAAGAAACTGGCCACAAGGAAAATACGGCCTGGAGCCAGGGCTGGAATGGGAGCCTTTCTGCTATTTCCTGAGCCTCAGGGGATTTGCTGTGACCCAGACTGCTACCTAACTTCTCTGCCTCTCTCAAGGGTCCCGGTTCTACTCCCCTCCCCACCCTTGAATGAGGACACAATGAGACCTGGTTCCCTAGTGTTTTGAAGAACTTCACAGGAATACATTATGTAATAGAGTTAAATAAACTATAGACATTAACTTGTGGGAACACCAGTCTTGCCCAACCGAAAGGGAAACTGAAGCAGACAAGCACAGCTTTAATTTCTCAGAGAACACTGGCAGTCCACTTGCTGCAATAATTCTGTTGAATGAGGAAGGGTGGTACCCTTAAGCATCTGAGAAGCACTTTTCTCCCAAAGCTGTTGCATTTTATTCACTCAGCTCAAATGCGTAAGAACCTGAAGGTAATCTGAAGGGACCCTCATTCTGAAGTCCTGCTGGGTAAGGGAAGAGCCTTGATTTATATGGAGCAGGATTTGAAGACAGCACTGATGCTAGGCTGTTCCTAACCTCGGTTCTAATGGTTTCCAAGTTCCACCTACAGAATTCAGCAAAGATGTCACCATCAACCTCCTGGTCTGATGTGTCTACCTGTTGCCCAGTGCTGGGCTGGGGAGGCAGATAAACTGAAAAATCTGATCAAGTCTTTCATTTTATCTGAGGTTCTGGCTCCCCATCCCCAGTCCAGATATAATTTTAGGAAAGAAATGCATTGAAAACCAAATGTTTCTCCAGCCTTCAAACTTTGTTAATATTTAACCCATGGAATGGGCTTCCCTGGTGGCTCATGCATGTGTGTGTGTGTGTGTGCTAAGTCGCTTCAGTAGTATTTGACTCTTTGCAACCCCATGGACTGTAGCCCACCAGGCTCCTGGAGTGGGTTGCCATTTCCTACTGCAGGGGATCTTCCTGACCCAGGGATTGAACTTGCATCTATCATGCCTCCTGCATTAGCAGGTGGGTTCTTTACCACTAGCACCACTTGGGAAGCCCCTCCCTGGTGGATCAGTGGTAAAGAATGCACTTGCCAATGCAGGAGACATGGGTTCAATACCTGGGTCAGAAAGATCCCCTGGAGAAGGAAATGGCAACCCACCCCCAGTATTCTCACCTGGGAAATCCCATGGACAGAGGAGCCTGGCAGGCTACAGTCCATGGGGTCAAAAAAGAGTTGGACATGACTTAGAGACTAAACAACAATAAACCTGTGGAGTAGAGAAAGGATGTTTTCCACCCTCTCCCCTGAATACTAACCCCAAGAGAATAATGAACACGCAACAAGCTGAGTTACTGATTTCATCAAAGAGAGATGTACACCCATCCCATCCATTCATTCAGAGTTACTGTGCTCACTGCGTGTAGGCCATATGCCAGGGCCTAAGATAATGGTACAGTCTTTGCATCTGAGGACATGCTGCTGCTGCTGCTAAATCGCTTCAGTCGTGCCTGACTCCGTGACCCCATAGACGGCAACCCACCAGGCTCCCCCGTCCCTGGGATTCTCCAGGCAAGAACACTGGAGTGGGTTGCCATTTCCTTCTCCAATGCACGAAAGTGAAAAGTGAAAGTGAAGACGCTCAGTCATATCCGACTCTTAGCGACCCCATGGACTGCAGCCCACCAGGCTCCTCCGTCCATGGGATTTTCCAGGCAAGAGTTCTGGAGTGGGTTGCCATTGCCTTCTCCGTCTGAGAACATGAAATCTGGTAAATGAGACAGAGAAACAAAATATAGTTACCCCCGGTGGTACAGTGGATAAGAATCCGCCTGACAATGCAGGGAACACGGGTTTGATCTCTGGTCTGGGAAGATTCCATATGCAATGGGGCAGCTAAGCCTATGTGCCACAACCACTGAGCCTGTGCTCTAGGGCGCAAGAGTCCCAACAAGAGAAACCACTACAGCAAGAAGCTGGCACACTGCAGCTAGACAGTACCCCCCACTTGCTGTAACTAGGAAAGCCCTCACACAGCAACAAAGAGCCGGGGCAGCCAAAAATAATAAACAATAAAGTTTAAATAAAAAGAATAGTATCTATCATCATAGCCATAGCTATGGATTACTGAAACAATGCAAAGGGGGAGTGAATAACTCCCCCAGGGGTCACCTGCAGAAGTGATGGATGAGCAGGTGTTGAAAATGATTAGGCATTCCCAGGAAAAGGGTATTCCAGACAAAGGAAAGAGCATCTGCAAACTCAGTGGTAGGTTGGGGGAGCTGCAGGTAATGCAGATTACACTACTATGCAAGGAATGATGAGCTCTTTCCTGTGGCAGTGGGAATTCGTTTTTTAAACAGGGAAAGAGTATGGTCAGATCTGTGTTTGGAGAGAGAACTAATGGCCGGATGGAAGCCGGGTTGGAGAGATAAGGAACAGAAATAAGGAGGACCTCAGCTAAGAGAATGGCAGAGGGAACTGAGAAAAGGGGCATGGACTTTTGGTGGTTTAGGAAGTAGAGTCAGAGGTACCTGGAGACCAAGTGAATGTGGCTAAGGAGGAATGAATGGAACGGAGGATTATAAGGTGTTGAGCTGGGGATGGGAAGGTGCATTGTGATGCTTGTAATGGAAACCACGTGAACTGGAGGAGGAGTGGACTTGGGAAGCAGAGTTTGGGAGAAAACATTGAACACTTCAGACATGTTTAAGTTGGATGTACTCAGGAGATGCCTGGGTGTAGATATATGGGAGGCAGTGGGTACACAGGTCTGGAACCCAAGGAGACGTAGAGGTTGCTCTGATGCGACTATCTCAGATGCTGTGCAGAAAAGCAGTGTTGAAGGAAAATAAACAGGACTGTATTACACTCAGTGAGATCGCTTGACCCTGAAGGGTCTTGAATTGGTCAGTAATGGCCTACAGATCTTATTTTCATATCACACACTGACTTCCATATGACTCCCATGAGACGACCATGGTTTCCCCCAGCTATCTTGCAGGATGATACCTAAAATGTTGGTGAGAACCCTGGGTTAACAACACACAGGTGGTGAGGATGCATTTAACCAACAAGCAATCCCCAGGAATCACTCCCCGACATGAGAACTGAATACTTTAGTTGAATTGTAAGATCTGCAGGCCATCTCCCCAGAACTCATACCCCAAGTCAAGGCATGGCACTTGTGTGGGAGAGTCCTACCTTCATTAAAACAAGAAGGACAACTTTCTCAGATGAATTCTAAACCTCTGTAGAGTGGTCCTTTAGGTCTGGCTGCCAATGCCCAGATCAGGATTTTATGTGAGCTGGTACAGAAGGAAAAAACACCTTGAACTTGGAACTGAACAGACATGAGTTCAATTCTTGCCTTGACCACTTATTAGCTGCCCTTGCACAAGTCTTTGAATATCTCAGCTTCATTTCCTTTACATTTAAATTGGGGATAATTATGTCTCACCAGGGCAATAGTTAGGATCAGAATCAAATTGAAAAAGAAAGTACATTTAATGTGCTATATAAATTGTCGGTTCTATAAAAATGTAAGGGGCTTTTATTATTATTACTAATCTTTCCCCTTGAAGTCATCAAATCAGATGGGCTGTGTAGGTGTAGGATTTGGGCAGTATCATAGGCCCAATATTTGAAGGCCATAATTATAGAAGTCTCCTTCCATCAGAGCAGTGATGGGTATCTGCTTCTCTTTTTACTCCTTACCTAACGTGATCAAAGACCAAAGAAGTGAATGGTCTCCTAAAGCGAATGCAGGTTGTACACTGACCAAGAGCTCCTGGAAGCTCATAGGGCTAAAGCAGCCAGGATTCCACTTACTAAGGCACAGACCAACCCCATTTGCAGCTGAGGCCACCCAAAAGGGACACTTTTTTTTTCTGTAATCCTCATCAGTGTGCTAGTTGAACCAGCAGTAGCCCTGAATCCGAGCATTTTCAATGGCTTAGATGTCTCTGTGGTTTTTCTGTCTCCCAGCCAGAGAAGCCTGACATATTCCAACCTAGTGAAGCTCAAGTTTTATGCCAACATTAGAACTTTCAAATAAACAGACTTCTTATAGGGGCTGGTTGTTGAATGAAGAAAAGGAAGTAACCATAGACTCAGAGACTTCAAATGGAAAAACACTTTAGAGATGAGCCAGCCCCTCCCCCTCACTTCACAGATGAGCAAACTAAAGTTCAAGAGAGGGAAGTGTGTGCTGGGGTCAACAGCTGGCTAATGGGGGAACCAGCATCCAAGTCCTCGCACAGTGAACATTCTCTGGGGTTTCTATCACCTGGGCCTCTGTGCCTCACACACGGGGGCACAGGCAGGCACTCAGGTTGGCAGAGGGAAGAAGTGGAAAGATTGTACTTAAAGGCTGCATCCTCCCCCCAGTGGCCCCTGGGAGTAACCCTGGGGATAACCAGGAGCAGCCCCTCCTTTAAGGGGCTTCTCAGGTGGTGCTAGTGGTAAAGAAGCCACCTACCAATGCAGGTTAGACATAAGAGATTCAAGTTCAATCCCTGGGTCAGGAAGATCCCCTGGAGGAGAGCATGGCACCCCACTCCAGTATTCTTGCCTGGGTCTCACAGAGTTGGACACAACTGAAGCGACCTAGTATACATACACACACACTCCTCCTTTACAGCAGTCTCTCTACCACACCCCAGCCTTCTGTTTCATCAGTGTCAAGCCTCAAACTGTTCTTAAGAATTCCCAGAGATTCCCTCAAGAAGGGATACAGTACTGGGTGCCTTAACGAACTAAAATCTGGTTTGTTTGGGTTTTTTGTTTTTTTCTTAATCTTTTTTTTTTTTAATTAGAGGATAACTGCTTTGCGATGTTGTGTTGGTTTCTGCCATACAACAATGCGAATCAGCCAAAAGTATCTATCCCCTCCTTCTTAAGCCTCTGTCCCACCCACCGCCGTCCCATCCCTCTAGGTCCCAGGTTGAGCTCCCTGTGTTACATAGCAGTTTCCTGTATCTGTTTTACACATGGGAGTGTATATATGTCCGTGTTACTCTCAGTGCATCCCACCCTCTCCTCCCCCACTGTGTCCACAAGTCTCTGTGTCTGCATCTCGGTTCCTGCCCTGCAAATAGGTTCATCAGTACCATTTTTCTAGATTCCATATTTATGCCTTAATAGACGATATTTGTTTTTCTCTTTCTGACTTACTTCACTCTGTATAACAGACTCTAAGTTCATCCACCTCAATTCAACTGACTCACATTCACTCCTTTTTATGGCTGAGTAATATTCCATTGTATATATGTACCACAACTTCATTATCCCTTCCTCTGTTGATGCATATCTAGGTTGCTTCCATGTCCTGGCTATTGTATATAGTGCTACAATAAACATTGGGGTACATATGTCTTTTTGAATTATTAAACCTATTTATTAGTGTTTCATGAAACTTGTCATGAAGACTATTTCCAGACCAGACCATTTTTGGGTCATCATTACACGTCAAAATGATAGTCAACTCACTGTTCAGTGGAAAGGCTGTAAGTGAATCACAGGAACTCATGAGACTCATCACAGGCACAGAAGAGACAAAACAGTGGAAGGAAAATCTGCAGCACAGTTTTGGATAGACAGTCCCCAGGGATACCGAGCAGCTCAGGTTTCCGACATGTCCCCAGCATCAGCCCGAGCCATCTGAGCAGAGCACAACCTGGGGACGTGAGTGGGAGACCAGGCAAGGGTAGCTGAGCTCCCAAACAAACTCCACCCAAACACAGGATTCCTTTCTGAGGGTAACTCCCAAGGGACTGTGGTAGCGACCGACCCGAATCCCAGCCCTGGGAAGAGGCTTCCTCCCACGCTTGTAAGCAAACTGCTCCATGGAATTTGTTGCTAAAAAATGAAAGGAAACCTAATCACAGCCATGTTTCTTGATCAGAACTGAAGATTTGTAAGTCATTGCAGACTCTCAACTGTCTTTCTCTTTTTAACAAAGAGCAAGCCTTGCTCTCAACTGTCTATAACTCATTCCTCTGGGGATGTTTTTCAGTAGACTTTTATTCTTCTTAAATACAAGCCTGATTTCAAGCTGGATAAGCTTAAGGAAAGCCCATCTACAACTTTGTTTAGTTTTCCAGGCAAGTTAGAAAAGACAATTGGCAGGAGAGAGGGGAAAAATATAATAGCAATAAGGATGTAAAATCGCTCAGTTGTGTCCAGTTCTTTGTGACCCCATGGACTATACAGTTCATGGAATTCTCCGGGCCAGAATACTGGAGTGGGGAGCCTTTCCCTTCTCCAGGGAACCTTCCCAACCCAGAGATTGAACTCAGGTCTCCTGCATTGCAGGCAGATTTTTTACCAGCTGAGCCACCAGGGAAGCCCTCAGCAATAAGGATAGTTGGACATAATAATATTAATACTTTTAGTCTTCTATTGTCAAAAGTTGGGGGTACATAGGTTTAGAGATGGGTGTGGAGGCAAGGGTTTAGAGCAGAGAATTAGGCAGGGGAAACTGGGACATTCAATTAGCTTTAGTGTCATGGGAGCAGAATGGCATGCAGTGCACATGCTGGGTCTTAACCTAAATGAGATGTGACTGTGGCCACCTTAAATAAGAGGAAAGCTGCACATGAGCCAGGAGCCTCTGAGATCCTGGGGCTGTGTCCTTTCAAAATTTCTGATCCTAAGTCCCTCTGCAGATTCATCAAAGAGACAAAGCACCAGCTTTCAAAAGCCCCTCTGCTGTAAAGGCTCCATAGCAGTCCAGGGCTCCAGGGAGCCTCTCAGGCACACTGGCCCAAAATCCCCCAGGAGCTGGGGTCACAGTGACTTTCCCAGTGATCAGGGACAGGGATTAAACACATGTCCACCCAACTTTTCTTGCTCTCACAGATCTGCAGTGTGCACACTAGGCTCTCCATAGCTATTGGTTGAATCGTGGTGCTAAGACCTTGAGGCATACAAAAGTGACAGCCGCTGCTCCCTCCCCCCACCCCCACCAGGCTGCTCTACCAGCACATCAAGCATATCATGGTTGTTTATGTTCTGCTAGGGAGAAGCAGTGGGGCTGGAAGAGAACACACCACTGTCAGGGCCAGCCCTGCAGATGCACCTCATCTGTCAGGCTCCTTTCTGATTCTTGACTGATGGCTCCCACCTTCACCTCCCTCACTCCACCTTCCAGTCCTAACCTGAAACATCCCCTCCTGCCCAAGGCCCACAGTCTGCCAAGCGGCAGTTGCCAGAGCAGTGACAGCCATGGCCTAGATGAAAACCTCCAGACTCATTACGTGAGTGACCCACCCTATCCCATAATGAGACTTCCCAGGGAGAGGGGAACGCACAGGCACAGCGTACCACCCAGACATGACCTGCTTGCTCAGAGTGCTCCTGGTTTCCAGAAGAGAAACTCAGAGACTTCCCTGCAGGATGTTTGGCCCAACGCCTTCTCTGACTCAAGAGAAAAGCAATGATGTGCCGGATGCCTTAGGACACTCGCTGCTGTCCAACTACTGTGTTTGTGCAGTTTTGCAGGGAAATATTATTGACCCCTCTGAGGAAAGAGCTGATTTTTACTGTGTCTTCAGTGGATAGATGGCACAGGTTTCCACAGCAGGGTGTGGAAAGAATATCTCATGTTCAGGTAGAAATACTGCATTTCCCCCACCTTCTCTGGGACAAGAGGAAGGGACACAGTCACAGGGCATGTGACACATGGGGAAGAAGGTCTGATGCTCCTGACTGACATTTTCCAGGAATAAGTCTTCAGATGTTTTAAAAAAATAAATTATTCTTTCAAGAAGGAATACTTCAACCACTGAGGTATGTGGTCATTCGGTATTTGGTACTGGAGGGAATGAATACATACACACCAAAAAGATAATCAAATCAACAATGTTATACTTCTTAAACCTTAATAATAGAAACTATACCATTGTTTTCGATTTATCATCTATCAGCTTTCAAGAAATTTTGTATTATCTCCTCCCATTTTTTTATGGAAGTGAAATTCACATTACAGAAAATCATTTTAATGTGAACAATTCAGTGGCATTTAGTACATTCACAAAAGGGATTGATTGAAAGTTTTAGTTGCTCAGTCATGTCTGACTCTTGTGATTCCATGGACTGTAGCCCAGCAGGCTCCTCTGTCCATGGAATTTTCCTGGCAAGAATACTAGAATGGGTAGCCATTTCCTTCTCCAGGGGATCTTCCTGACCCAGGGATTGAACCTGGGTCTCTTGCATTGCTGGAGGATTCTTTACCATCTGAGCCACAAGGGAAGCCCATAGTACATTCACAATGTTGTATTAATAGCATCACCACCTCTAGTTCCAAAATATTTTTGTCATTGCAAAATAAACCCCAGACCCATTAAGCAGTTACCCCTTATTGCTCCCTCTTCCCAGCTCCTGGCAATCTGCATTTATGGATTTATCTGTTCTGATAGTTCCTATAAATGTATGCCCTTTTGTGTCTGGCTTCTTTCATTTAGCTTAATGTTTTCAAGGTTCATTCACGTTTTAGCCTTTCCTGGTGCTTCGTGCTCTTTGTGGCTGAATAATTATTCATTCTGTGTATTTACTATAATTTGTTTAACTGTTCATCTGTTGATAAACGCTTGGGTTGTTTCTATCTTTTGGCTATTGTGAATAGTGCTGTTATGAACATGTAAGTACAAGGATTTGTTTGAGTACCTATTTTCAATTGTTCTGGGTAGATACCTAGGAGTAGAATTTTTAGATCATTGGGTAACTCTATGTGTAACTTTTTGAGGAACCATCAAACTGTTTTCTCTAACATTTTAATCAGCAGATGTAAATTCACTTCCTTTCTTGAGGATAAGAGGCATATGAAGTGGCATGCTTTCCCACACCTGGTCCCTTGTTTGTTGTCTTTGATCTTATGCTTTAAGGAAAGATATTAAACTCTGCTTCTTGTTGTCCTAGAGATGCAGAGTTATTTGGATGCTTGAGATAGAAAATATTTGGGGGACTTCCCTGGTGGTGCAGTGATTAAGAATCCACCTGCCAATGCAGGAGACATAGGTTCGATTCCGAGTCCAGGAAGATTCCACGTGCCGCAGAGCAACTAAGCCTGTGCACCACGACTACTGAACCCATGCTCTAGAGCCCATGAGCTGCCGCTACTGAGCCCACACGCCACAGCTACTGAAGCCTGTGCGCCTAGAACCTGTGCTCTGCAACAAGAGAAACCGCTGCGATGAGAAGCCTGTGTACCACAGCTAGAGGATAGCCCCCACTCTCTGCAACTAGAGAAAGCCTGCGTGCAGCAACAAAAGCCCAGCACAGTCAAAAAGTAAATAAATTATAAAAAAAGAAAATATTTGGGTAAACTACAAATCCTTCTTGGCGCGGTTAAGTAGTAAGCAAAAGGTAACACCAGCAGCATTTCTGGAGGACTGTTTATGTGCCAGGCATTGCATTAAGAAAGTCACATCCTTGCTCTCACTTAATCCTCATAGTCCAACTATAATACCTATTTGACATAGGAGGAAAACTGAGGCCTCTACCAAGAGTTAAGTTCTCTTCCTCTGGCTCCAGAGTGTTATTGATAAGCCTCTCCTACAAAGAAACTGCAACTGCCACCAGTGATGAATCAGAAGCTGTTCTGTTATGGTCCGCTTTGGCAGATGGATAAAGACGAGGTTATAATACAGTGTGACCAGTGCTATGACAGGTGTGACAATAGGGAGGAAATACACTTAGCCCAGCTCTTAGGTGACAGACTTACCAGAGGAGACAAAATCTAAGTTCCTGTTATTATTTCATTTATAAGTAAATGAGCTTTTGTGCCACTTGGTGAGGCTGGACCCTCCCCCATCCTCCTTTGGCACCACCAGTTCATCATTCCTTGTGCCCAGTGTCTGGCACACAGTAGCTGCTCATTACACACAGGTTAATAAACATATGTGCTTCTGCAGATGGAACTTCCAGGCCCTGTCATGCTGCTGCAGGACTGCAATGCCTGAGACTCCACTCATTTGCTTTCTTGAAACAGCTGTGGGGGCTTCCCTGGTGGCTCAGTGGTAAAGAATCCACCTGCCCATGCAGAAGACATGGGTTCCACCCCCAGTATGGAAAGATTCCACATTCTGCAGAGCAACTAAACCTGTGCACCACAACTTCTGAGCCTGTGCTCCACGACACGAGAAGCCACCACAAGAAGTCCACACACCACAACCACAGTGTAGACCCCACTCGCCACAACTAGGGAACAGGCTGAGCAGCAGCGAAGACCCAGCCAAAAATAAATAAAGAAATAAGCAGCTGTGGCCCAGGTACGAGGGAAAGGAGATAAGGAGAGGTCTAGAACAGCTTTCTTTGTTCTCTCAGTCTGAAAACATCAGGAGACAAGAGAAGGTGGGGAGCAGGGTGGGGAGAGGGGCAAGGCTGTGAAGACATCTCCCCGTGCCCAGGTGAGGAGTCTGTAGAGGTGCCTGGGATCCTGGAACAGACACGGAATGAACTGCTAAACCACTTTCTGAAACTCTAAGTTCTCCCCTTCATCTCAGGGTTGAGTTATTGCATCAAGACTTCCAAACTCATGGCTATCTCATATCTGAGGCAGTTCACCTCGGCCTACAGGGACAAGCAGCAACAGCCTGGTGGAAAGATCTCTACTCTCCCCGGTGGGTAATCCCTGCTCCTCTTTCCCAGGGGTTTTCAGTGAGATTCGGCCCTCACCTACCTTCCCTGGTTCACATTCAGCCCCTCTCTTACAAAAGGAGAGTTGTAAAAACTCTTGGGAGCCCTGCTGGCCTTGCTTTAGAAGGCAGAAGCTGTCCCAGCCTGGCTCTGGTTGCATTTTATTTATTTATTTACGCTGGGCCACGCTGGGTCCTCTTTGGTATATGGGCTTTCTCTTGTTGTGGTGAGAAGAGGCAATTCATTGAAGAAGAGAAGAAGAGAAGTGCGCAGACTTCTCATTGCTGTGGCTTCTTTCGTTGTGGAGCCTGGGCTCCAGGTGCACAGGCTTCAGTAGTTGCAGCTCACAGGCTCTAGAGCACGGGCTCAGTAGTTGTGATGCATGGGCTTAGTTGCCCCAGACCAGATCTTCCCAGACTAGGGATCGATCCTGTGTCCTCTGCACTGGCAGGAAGATTTCTTAACCACTGGACCACCAGGAAATCCCTCTGGCTTCATTTTTTTCTCATACACATTTCTTTAAAGTCTTTGTGTGTGTCAAACACTTTCCTGGAGGCTGTGGGGGAATTTAAAAACCAAAACCAGGCACAGGTCCCACCTGCAGGGACCCTCTGCCTATTCCTAGGAAGTTGCCCAGCCCAGCCCAGCCCAGCCGCAGTCATGCCCCCTCATCTAGAGGTGGAAGAAACAGCCTCCCCCAACCCTGGGAATTAGAGCCTGTCCTGGAATCTCTGCTTGCAGGTGCCACCGTTTCCTTGCCCACCACCCAGGCTCTGGACTGTGCCACTCGCAGCATCCCCAACATCTGCTTCACCCCTGCTTGGCTGGCTCTTCAGGCTCAACTTAGCTAAGGTCTTCTTGTTCTTCACAGGCTCAACTTACCTAAGTCATAAGCTGCTACTCTGGGTTCCTCCCCAACTGTGAAAGCAAGGTCTTCTTGTTCTGCACAGGCCCCAGACCTGGTCCCTCCACTGCTGCAGCCCTACCGTGTTATAGCACCTTGACCTGGCCCTGCTGAGGCCACTCCAAAGCTCATGGAGATATGAGGGTTCAGGTTCCCAGGGATGACTGTGGGCACCCTGACCTGGAGGAGGTAACATACAGCCTCACACAGACACTCTCAGCTCTCCCAAACCCATAACCGTTCAGTTGGTTCACTAACCAATCGACAAGCATTTATTGAGCATCTACCATGTACCAACACTGAACTAGGCATGGGGGATTCCTAGAGGAAAAACCTCTCAAATAGTCTACATCAAGTGGAAAAGTGGATATGAACAGCATCTGTACCACAAGTATACAATAGGAAGACTACGTAAGTATCCACAGTATCTTACATTCATTGTCAGGGAGGTAGGTAGGAGAGGGACAGAAATGTTCAACTGTGATGATCTCTATGTAACTGTGATTCCAGAAAAAGTCCCCAGGTCACTAAATTCTTCTTTTTCTTGCCCTGTCTGCTGAGGGCTGTTCAGTACACATAGGTCAGAGTTTGCTCTAGTTTTATAGGCCAAAGCATTCCTCATGGGCTGTGCCCAGGACACCCAAAGGCATCTTGCCATACTACACACGGGAGTCATCAATCACTGTGGTCCCTTCTGCATCCTTGAACTCCCCACTGCTGGATTACAGCAGGGGTCACAAGCTCAACACCCACGGGGCCTGACAGATAAAACTAACATTTATGGAATGTGGGCCAGGCGCTGCTTTAGCCACATGACAAAGATGATTCAACTCATCTGATTTCCATAACAATTCAATGGCAGAGGGTCTATTCTGACTATTCTTTTATATCTGAGGGACAGAGGGGTAGAGGGACTTTCCTAGGTCAGACAGCTAGTGAATGGAGGAGGGCAAACAGCCTTTGACCCAAGCTGGTCCACCTGAGAGAGTAACACAGGTAGTGTGGGAATCCCTACAGGACTCGCTGGAAGTTGTGTCTCAACCGACCTCTCTTCACTGACCACATCTACCTCACAGGCTTCCAGCTTGCAGCCTATGATCTCAGGTTGCCCTTCTTACACAAAAAACTCATTTGGTTTCCACCAACCTTGGGCTAAATGTTAATAGTACTGTTACATGGGTAGGCTAACTGAGTGAGTGAGTGTGTGTGTGTGTGTGTGTGTGTGTGTATGAAAGAGTTGTTGTTGTTGTTTAACTGCTCAGTTGTGTCTGACTCTTCGACTCCATGGGCTGTAGCCTGCCAGGCTCCTCTGTCCATGGGATTTCCCAGCAAGAATACTGGAATGGGTTGCCATTTGGAGCAATCTCTTTGATCTTAGGCCAGCTGGAACTGACTTTGGTTACCCTCATGGCCCCAGATTGGAATTTGGGATTATCTACACATTTAAGAATATACAAAGAAATAAAGCATGTTTGGAGTTGAGAGGGAAGGAGGCAGAAAACTGACTAGCCACTCAGATTTTCTCACGCAATAATCTGCTTTCATGGTTAAACATGAAAAACAACCCCTGGGCAGGTCCTTGGCCCAGTGCATCATCTTGTTACCCCTGCTCTGTCCTTGGACATTCAAGTCAGAATAAGGAAGGAGGTGAAGAGGGAGAGCAAGTCTCCCAGTAGCATCTCTTCTCCTCAGGCCACAGCTTTAGGAACCCTCACCTTGGGCCAAGCTGTTGCCTGGAATGCCATGGATTAGAGCAGCTGGCTGGGAGAGTGAGCTGTTTGTTGCCATGGTAACAGTGGCAGATTCAAACTCTCCAGATCTGGGCCCGATGCCTGGGCCACCTTGATTGGCTTCTTTCTTTGAGCCAGCTGTGCTTTCTTGAACAGCCTGGAATCCCTTCATTCTCATCCTCACTGCATTTAATCATCCCATTCTCCCGGCAGGTGCCGTTTCAAATCCTACCCTCCTCGAAGCCTTGCCTAGATTCCCTCATTGGAATGAACAGCTTCCTTCGTGCTGCTCCCATAACCATGTGCTTGCGTTTCCCTTGGGACATTTAACTAGTCATGCTTCACTGTTCCCCTGTGCTCATCCATTTCCCAGGCAAAAAATAAATTCCTTGATTCACACTCTGTGTCTTTAGTTTGGAATCCCTTACCCAGGAGGTTGGCAGCAAGTTTCACATCTTGTTAGGCAGATTAGCTGGGAGAGCCTTAGAAAAAAGAAGCTCCTTGTGCGCACAGTAGGTTCTCAACGGATGTGAACTGTATTGAACCGTGGGCCATAGAGAGGGGAAAGGGCAGTTCCCTGGCCTCGTTGGACTCAATTGTGTCGACTACCCAGGCTCAGGGAAGGAAGTAAAAAGCCTGCCAAAGGAGTTCCTCTTTCTGAGGGAAAAAAACAGGGAGAACTTTTTGCAGTAATACCAGTGAGGCACTGAGACGCTGAATGTAACACACACTTTCGCTACTCCGTTGACTTGGCGTCTGAGAATTACCAAATGCAATGTTAGCAATTCCTGACAGCAAAATGTGTCAGGAACACAGCCAACTGGGGCTTTCCAAAAGCATGGCAATAGCCTCACTCTCATGCGATTTATAATATTCAATATGGCATCCTGTGAGGCAAAGGCCCATATCCATTTGAGGCCAGCGATCTTTGGAAGTCAGGTCTCACTGCTGTCATTTCTGCTTTCTGGCACTGACAGCCTCACTGGAGATCCAAAAGTAGCCAGTCACCAAAAAAGGCCTGCAGAGTGTGCCTGCAGTCTGGAATGCCCCCGGCTATCTGGCATCTGAGCCCAGGTTGAATGAATTCTCCAAACCCCAAATACTGAAATTCCAATCGGTAGATTTTTTTTTTTCTTTTCCTGAGTATCTTCTGTGTGGCCACAATGCTGGGTGCAAACCCAGAAACCAGCGAATGAGCCCTAGATATTTAGGGGCAGAAGAACTGCCATGTCTGCCACGATTGGCTGTGAGACCTTGGGCAACTCATTGAATTTCAGTGAACTTCAGTTTCCTCATCTAGAAATATGGTCATTCTCTAATTCAACAAATATTTTCCAAGAACAAAACAGGTGCAAATATTTTCCAAGAACATGTCCCATCAAATATTTTTCCAAGAACAGAACAGGTGAGAATACATTCTGTCTAGAAAGGAAACAAGTTTCACATCTTGTTAGGTGATTAAATAAACAGTGACTCTAAAGTGGGTTGTGGGCTGTGGTGACAGTACAGGGACAGTGACAGGGTACAGGACAGGGGCTCTAATGAGGTCGTGGGAGGTTTCCTAAGGGGCTGCTGTTTCAGCTGAGACTAAACACATAGGGACCCGGAGACTGGGGAGTACTGGTTGAGGTGGGATTGGGGGAGAGTTGGGGGGATTTGAGATAAAGACACTTTCATGAGGCCCCAAAGCAGGAAGGCCCACATATCTCAGGGAGTCTGAGAAATGGAAGGTTTTATAAACTGGAAGAGTGACTGGTTGCCATTGTGGGTTCCTCTCCTGTAGCTTTTTGGGAGTTAATACAGTAAGGAGAGTATCATGCTGGGAAATGGAAAAACCAGAGCCTGATCTGCCCTTGGCCACTGACCAGCTTTGCAATTTTAAACCGATTTTGAACACCCATTTCTGTTCTTTAGTTTATTCATCTGTGAAATAGGGCAAGAAATCCCATCCCTTCTCACATTACAGTGGATTTAATGAAGAAATGTTTGCAGAAGAGAAGTTGTTAAAAAATTAAAATGAGTTATAAGTGCAGGGTCTATGCTAGGACTTTCCCCAGTCATAAATAAATTCAAACCCACTCAGGCATCAGTTTTAAGACTGGAGAAGTGATTGAACCACGGTTTTTCCCCTCTCCCCTCTGCCTCCCTTCCCAAGGGATCAGGAAATAAATCACAGTTTCTTTCTGATTGGTTTGGTGATATTTCATTTCAGTTCATAATCGGATATTGTCTAAGGGAGAAAGTACGCTATTAATAAAAGTTATTTTTTTAATTGTAATATTTGTGATTACCAAGCCTGGCTGGTTAGGGCAGACTGCCCATGAGCCCAGGGTGGCCCTTAATCCTGCTGTGGCCAAGGCATACTTTGAATTACCGGAGGGATCAGGTGAGAGAATGAAACATTGACATTGCTACGTCTCTCCTGCTCACCAACATTCAGGGCTTTCCTGTTACACCAAACCTCTGCTGAGCCTTCCAAGCCCCCTGAAATCTCACCCACCTTTCTCAAGAGGTTTCTTCACTGCCTTCCCAGTCCCAAACTCTGCACGTGCTGGCCTCAGTACCCCAGCTCTTGCTTTCCCATCCCATCCAGCTCAGCCTAGCTTCCCTTCTCTCACTCGAATGTCCAATCCTCAATGTGATTACACCCAGTACAGGGGCCCTACACAACCTCCATCTCCTCCAGGCTGCCTCTTCCTTAAAACCTAAGCCAACAACCATCACTCTCCCTTCTAACTGTGCATGCATTTTGGCACTTTCTGATATTTATCTTAGACTTTAATTGCTTGTATTATTTTTGAAAATTAAACATTATCAGTTTATCAAGACTCTCATGTATATATAACTTGACTTGCACAACAACACTGGATGGTGAGTGGGGTCAGTGGAGTTATTATCTTCCCGTCTGAGAGATGGGGAACCTAAGGCTTGGGATTCAGGGACCTGCACTGTCTCCTGGCACAACTTACCATGTTCTAAGTTTCATTAAGAAATTCTCCTAACTTTGCTCATTGTTATGTGGCAGCAGGGATGGGACGGGAGTTTGGGAGAGAATAGATGCATGTGTATGTATGTCTGAGTCGCTGTGCTATTCACCCGAAACTATCACAACTGTTAATTGGCTATACCCCAATACAAAATTAAAAGTTAAAAAAAAAAGAAATCCTAGGCTGTGAACCAGATCATACACTTCTCTTTTCCCCCTCAGCACCATGCTGATCACACAGCAGATACTTAACTAACATTTCTTGGAATGAAACCCATATGCAACTACCAGAAAAATAATTGGAATGGCATATTTCACTGATGCAAATCATCACTATTAGTACTATTAGCCTCCTCATAGATAAAGAACAGGATGTTTGCAGAATTATTTTTATTTTAGTGACCCAGTAAACAACTTTAGGGAGGCTCTCGAATGTTCTATACAAACCTCCCCACCCCCACCCCCGCCCCCGGCAGGCAGTCAGAGGGCAGCCACCCCTGCAGTTTCTGCTCCTGCTCACACCAAGCAGCCTGGCCCCACCGACTCTTGCCTCTTGCAAAGGATGGAATGTGTTTATCAGAACCTGCCCGGCAGGGTGGACATGCTTGACCAGCCCTTGGAAATCTGGGGTCATTTGGGCACACGGAGGATCCACGCTACCTAGCACCGCAGCACTGGCACCTCGAGGGGAAAGAGGAGCCTCACTGGTTGGGGTGGGGTCGGGGTGGGGTCCACCCATGCATCCATTCGGGGTTGGAGGCAGGAAGACCTCCCAGCATGGCAGCCAGTTCTCCAAGAACTTCAGGCCACTGTGACTACCTGGCAGAACTGAGGGGTGACGGCTGCTGCCCTGTCCCTACATCAGCCTGGAGTAACACCAGTCGTGACTCTTAAGAACAGCCTAGGTGCACATTCATTTGCCCTGCTGCTCTGACACAAGGACCCAGGCAAGTGCCCACTTCCAGGCGGTGGTTGACTTTGGAAAGTGCCTGCGTACAGTCAGGCCTTCAGAACTGTGCCAGCAGCCTGCCTCCCCCCAGCCCCGTGCCCAGTGCCCTTCTGCAGAGGTGGACCATGCCATCACTTTCTTGTGTCTCTTCCCAGATTTCCCCCATTTGGGAGAAAAAGAAATCGAGGCCCCAAGCGACTGAATGAGCTTCCTGAGGACACACATTAAGTCACAGGTAAGAGTTTAAACTGGCTTCTCATACCACCATGAACTTCCCCTATGTTTCCAAGCTATCTTTTAGCCAAGAATTCAGCTTGTATGAAAATCTACAAGAGTATAAACAAATAAAACCATATATTATTCAAAGCCAGGCCTAGGGGTCTAGAGCCTCATAGACTGTCCACAGAGGAGCAGAGCAGAGCACTCACTTCAAGGGCACTCCCAGGCCCTTCTCTGGCTGCTCCAAGCCAACTCCTATCTCTGGGACCCTCTCCTGCCTTCCAGCCAGCAGGAGAAGGACTACACGTCCTGACCGTTTTGCCCTATCAAAATGTTCCCACCCGATGTCTTATTTCTTCAAGATACTGATACTTTGAGGGTTGGGCTGATAAAATATACATACATACATAGGACTGCTAAGGAAAGATAAAGCTTAAGGCTGGTGTAGAACCTGCTGGGAGAGAAGGTCAGAGTTCCCTGGCCTCTCCCACCATCTCCCCCACCTCCCATTGGCCCCATATGCTTTCCAGAGTGTCTTCCGTAATACTTTGAGGTCTCCAGGCAAGGATGGAGCAGAAGTGGTGGATAGGGAGGATGGGGTAGGGCTGAGGGAAGAGTGTGTGTGTGTTTATGTGTACTCTTTAGTATCTGTGAGGAACTCCCCTACCCTCACAATCCCCAGCTTAAGCAATTTCTTCCATCCGTACTCCCAAATCACTCATGGGCAAAGCCTGCAGCCTCCATGGGTCATTTCAAGGGTGGAGAAGAAAAGATATTAATATGGGCTGGGGGGGCAAAGGCAGGCACACTGAGGGTATCAGGGATAAAGCAAAGCCAGTGGCAGTTCCAGAATTCCTCTAGAACAGGACTTAGGGGTAGCAATCTATTTGCACAGAAACACCTAAAACAGCATTTGATAAGACTGAGAAAATGTCACCTATATCAAAGAAAGAGGGTATTGAGGCAAAACAGGGGGTGTTACTTGCCTGGCTGGGTGCTCCATCAATGTCTTAGCACATTCGTATATATCTTGTACATTCACCAACAGTTATTTATCAAAACCGTTAAAATACATCTATATCCACACTCGATGTTGGGGGTACAGATGTAAATGCGTACAGACAGGAAGTGAAGATTCATCCACCAGTAACATCGACTCCTCCGCCCTACCCACCCTCTGCGGCCCAAAGTCTGATGAACCTGAACTGTTTCCACACCGCATTCCACAGGGCTGAGTTATGACTGGAATGAGAATACTTCTGCTCACTCCCTCTATGACTTGGCCTTTACATTTTAAGCCTTAATATTACAGTAAGGTAGCGTTCAGCTTTTAATTGCCCTGAACTTTTGTTAACATTAAATGAAGGGAGAAAATGGAAAGGAAATAAAATTGTATCTGTATTGCTTCTGAGTTGCATAATTGTATATTTTTGCCACCCCATTAGTTTTCGACTATTCCAGCTTATAAACCTCTCCCCCGCCACCACTGAGGAAAATAAATAAGTCCGTCATTCAGCTATTGCTGCAAAGTTTGCCAAACTCTGAGTTCTCTAATATTAAAGGGAGTGATGCAACTTTAAATTCAGAGTCTATTTTTTAATTACCACCTGTGGGAGACCCTGAATCACACAAGTGCTTGGCTGTCTTCTTGCTTTTTCTAAAAACATACCTTCCCTCTAAGCAGATATGATGTTAAACTTGTTACTGGAGTCAGGCACAGACTGTGTCCCCTTTATTTGGGGACCAGAGAACACACTGCCCCTCCCCAACCGCTTCTAAATCCAAGATGACCTCAAAGCCTCAGCTCACACTTTCCAAAAATAAAACTGTACTTCGGCACTTTACCACACCCACCAAAATTGGCTCCAAAATTTTTTGCCCAATAGTTTGGAAGAGTGAAAATAAGAACAGTATAACCCAGGTATGTCACTGTAACCATGGCTACAGGTTTTATTAGCACTAATACCAGGATGTGGTCAGATTGGATATATACAGACGGCAAACACAAGCCTGAGTGGTGTCAGAGTGTGTGCCCATAAATTCTCCAAATTGGAAACGTGGCCCTTAATGACTATGATTCATAAAGGACCTGGGGTGAGGATGGAGAGGGGGTGAGGATGGAGGGAGGGTGAGGGGGTTTTGGGAGGAGATTTAGGGTGGAGGGCTGCATCAGGAAGGGAAGTCAGGGTTCCAATTTTAGCTGTAATTCAGCTTTTGAATACAATCCTCTAACATGCCCCTACCTTGCATTTAGACTGCAGTTTTTGCAGTGTTCTTTGACGTACCTTGTCTATTGTTCACAAGTCTTGACAGATATCTGAGATGGCTAATAGCTGCAGTTCTCAAATGGAAAAGGGGCTCAGAAAGCTTAACTGATTTGCCCAACGTCAGAAGCTTGGAGGATAAGTGAACCCAGAACTAGAACTGATTCCTCTTAATATTCTTTCCACCGCACCCCTCTGCCAACCTTTTATGTTCTGCTTGGGACATTTGGATATGTATTCATTCCTCTTGCAAACATCCCTCATCCTTATCATTTGTTTAATTAGCCAGAAACCAAGATCAATCCATCAAATTGGAGGTTGACAGCTGGAAAGTAAGGCTTGCCTTTTGTCATCTCTTTTGCAAGCCCCCTGCCTGGCTTCCGGCTACACAGATGATAGCACGAAGAACAGGCAGTGTAGTCCCTGTTCTGGAGGGAGTGTGTGGTCTAATATGCCTCCAGGGACCAGGTAGGTGTCAGGACTGGGTGAAGCCGGCAGGGTGGGGACTGGGGTCCAGTTTAGGGGAACATCAGTCCTTCTAATGCTCCAGCGGATATGGGAGGTTAGTGTAGCCCAATTTTAGGACTCACTAAAGAATGAGAATTGTATATGAAATCAGAGGGGGAAAAAATAAAATGAAATAGAAGTGTCTAAGGGTTGGTTATAGCTCCTGGGCTGTCAGTGAGCACTCTAAGGAGTTTTATGCCTTTAGGTCCCCAGCAGCCACTGTCACGTGTGACATGTTACACTTCTCTTATATTTCTGGTCCTATTAAAATGTGAGCCCCTTAGGGTCACAGGAGGTGTCTTAGTTCATCAAGGGTGTGTCCACAGAGTGTGGCACACATGCCAGGCTTTCAAATGCTTGACAGGTGAATGACTGGTGAATACCCCTTCATCCTAGAACAGAGGGTCCAGAGACTGAAGTCATCCAGAGAATGGCAGTTCTAGAGCATAACATTTACAGCAGGGTCTTCTGCACTTCAGTAGCTCCATTATTGTTGTTCAGTTGCTCGGTCATGTCCAGCTCTTTGTGACCCCATGAACTACAAGTTTTGTCCGTTCACAGGAAAAGAGATCAAACTGTACACCAGACTTCCTTGTCCTTCACCGTCTCCTGGAGTTTGCTCAAACTCATGTCCATTGAGTCTGTGATGCTATCCAACCATCTCATCCTCTGTTGCCCCTGTCCCTCTCACCCTCAGTTTTCCCCAGCATCAGGGTCTTTTCCAGTGAGCTCTTCCCATCAGGGGGCCAAAGTACTGGAACCCCAGCTTCAGCATCAGTGCTTCCAATGACTATTCAGGGTTGATTACCTTTAGGGTCGACTGGTTTGATCTCCTTGAAGTCCAAGGGACTCTCAAGAGTCTACTCCAGCACCACAGTTCAAAAGCATCAATTCTTCGGCGATCAACCTTCTTTATGGTCCAGCTGTCACATCCATACATGACTACATGTCGTCTGGCTGCCGTGGAGCGGTTGGAGGGCATGTCCCTGTTAGTCAGGGCCTGACAAAACGTGCTCCACTGGAGAAGGGTATTGCAAACCACTTCCGTGTTATTGCCTCAAGAAGCCTATGAACACAGTGAAAAGTAGCTCCATGGCCTTGGGGAAATTACTTAGTCTCTGATAGCCTCAGTTTCCTTATCTGTATAATGGGGATTTAAAAGACTCACCTCCTGCATTCTTGAATGAGGTCATGTCTGTTGAGCCTTGATTACACACACAGAGTTGGGCACTTAGTAAGAGCACAACCACTGGTGGCTTTTGGATTCAACAGATCATTCCCTGTTCCTGTGAAAGGTGATAAGACATTATGCCAACCCTCTGTTTTTGAGGCTTTGGCCTCTGAGGTCTCTGTTAAAAGAGGATAGTCAAAGGAAAACAAGTGAGCATTCTAGCTGAAATGAAGAGGAGAAAGTTGATAGCGATGGACAAGACAAGGTAGCCCTAAGAAACTAGATCCTGGATATCAGGAGGGCTGAAAGAGGGGCGGCAGCTGAGAATGAATGGAAATAAAATTAATGAGAGAGCAGGGGAAAGGCAAATGAGTCTGCCTTGATTCCTAGGATCGGCTGATTAACTTCTTAAACCAGTTCACAGTAAAAGTGAACAAACTCTGCAAAAACTCTATGAATTCTGTAATGAAGGGCTGTTTTTACCTTTCACACAATGAGTAGTATAATAAATAGAGCGCTATATGGTTTTCAAGGCAATTTTAAGGCACCCACTGTGTGAAGTGTACTTAGGCAACATGCTTTACACACATTATCTTTATACATATCGGTCATTCACTCACTCATTCATTCATCCATCCATTCAACAAATACTTCCAGCCCACTGTCTGCCAGGCACTCTGGGGGGTATAAGGAATAAAACAATGTAGTACAGTGGAAAAAACACCTCGCCTTCTGAGAAATGTGCTAATAGCTAATATCTGTGTTTACAGAAGAGAACACTAAACTCAAAGCGCTTAAGTGGATGTTGCCCAGACTCCAAGCCGGTGTTAGTGAAGGAGGCAAAAGTCCTGACTGCGTTGTTTTTTGGTTGAGAAGAAAACCCAAGTTTCCTTGATGAGCTAGGGACATAAATACGAGGAAGTTTGTAACTTGCTAACAGGCTGGGGATATTGTATTCAATCACATCTAGCACTGTTGGAATTTTCAGAGTATCAGAGAGACACGATTTTTAGTGTTTATTCCTAAGAGTGACTGAAAACGACTAATTATTGTCAGAGTCCATGACATGCAGCCTTGGGAGACAATGTAATTAGGGAAGGGAAGAGAGAAAGGAAAGGAAGAGAGAGGGAGAAAGAGTAAAGGAGAATAAAGTGGCTAGAGATTTTAGGCCATCCATAACAGAAAGTCAAAGAAAGCCCAGATGAAAACCCTTTTAAACTCTTTTCATTGTCCTTAAATTATTCTCTAATTCTTTCCCACACATCATCTTTGAGTAGAGAGAAGGTCTTTTTCCTCTGCTGTATTTCCTAGCATAGCTTAATTAATACTTGATTGATTGAAAGATCGACTCATTTGAACCTGGAGTGAAATGGAGCTTTTTAATTTTCTTTTCTGCTGAACCTGAAATAGAGCATATAGTAATTAGGGAAGGATCCCTTGTTATCAGAAAGTCACAGCCACGATGAGCAATTTGTAACAGACCAAAAGGAAGGTAGATGATTATTTGGGACCTGATAAAGCATACTCCCCACTCCCTACTGCTTTCAGTGATATGGGAGTTTCTTGATCATTATTTCCTCCTTAAAAGAGTTTCTTGGCTAGGGATCTGTCTGGACAGTGGGCTAAATGGTGGGTAATTGTCATCAGAGTCTGACCACAGATGTGACTGATGGCCTCTTTTCTATGCCTTTCATTACCCCAGCTCTCTCCTCCAAAACCTGGATTGACTAGTTTACAATTTTTTCAAGATCTCTTGAGTTAATCAGCATTTCATTCATTCATTCATTCATTCAGGGACATATTCAACTCTGGGCATCTAAACAGCATAAAACAGGCAAGGCCCCAGTTCTCACTGAACTCATTTAGCAGAGCAGGCAGACAGTCCATAAATGTATACGCCACAGTGACAAGAGCACTGCATGTGAATGGGAAATTTCAGAGTAGGAAGAACTACCAGGGCTGTAAGACAGGATGGTGTCGTAGAGACTCACTGGGGGCTTGGCTTCTCGGATGACTTGGTTAACCAAGGCTTCCTGTTGAGCTAATATCTGAGGTTACAGTAAGTAGAAATGCCTTTGTGTGGAGCTCTGCATGTTATGAAGCTGTTGATCATGCCAAGATCTCAGAGAAAATGGACTGAAGGGATTAACAAGGTCCTGCAGGGTGGACAACTCTGAAGTAGGTGTGTCCAGGGCATGGTGAGTGAGGAGGAGAGTACAAGACAAGATTAGAGACGGAGGCAGGGCTAGCTGATGGAGGCATGTCTGGGGTACGGCAAGGAGTTGATTTGACTCCACAGGCATTGGGAAGCTGTGGTGGGTGGGGGCAACGTGATCTGGCTCATGTGGGGAGAACAGGCCATAAACAAGGAAGAGTAGAACCAGAGAGAATAGTTAGGAAGCTGAACAGTAATCCAGGTGAGGGGTGATGACAACCTAGCCGCGACATGGAAAGAAGTGGACACATGTGGGATATGTTTTAGAGAGAGAGGACATGGGAGTGCTGAGGGGTGGGAGGGCTGTGAAGTCAGGGGGCGTACATGAGTCTCCTGGGGCTACTGTGATGAAGCACCGCAGGCTGGGCACTTTAAACAACCCAAGTGGGTTGCCTCACGGTTCTGGGGGCTAGAAATCTGAGATCAAGGTGTTGGGAGGGTTGGGTCCTTCTGAAAGCCATGAAGAGAGGATCTGTTCCAGGCCCCTGTCCTCGGCTTGTCAATGGCCATCTTCTCTCGGCGTCTCTTCATGCTGTCTTCCTCTATGCAAGTCCACCTTTATTTATGTCCAATTTCCCCTTTTCATAAGGAAACCAGTCATATTGGATTATAGACCCACTTTACTCCAGTATGACTCATCTTAACTAATTTATTGATACATCTGCAAAAATGCTGTGTCCAATTAAGGTCATATTTTGGGATAGTGGTTAGCTCTTCAACATAGACATATACTGTATATGTGTGTGTGTGTGTGTGTGTGTATGTGTATAATTCTTTGTGCTGTTCTGCCTTTTAATTTTTCAAAGAAAACAAATAATTACAGTATAGTCAGACAAGGGCTGTGATGGTGGGTTATTGGCTCCAGGAGAGCTCAGAAGAGAAAGAAATGGGTTTGGGGAAGTTTTCGGGCAGAGGCCTGACAGTTACAGATCTCCCAGTGGAGTCTGGAAGGACAAGGAGTCCCCCTTTGAATGCACCAAGGGGAGAGGTGAGAAGCCACTCCAGGCAGGTGGAACAGAGCATGTGGCAGTGCGAGAGAGCAGGATGCTTGGGAGAACCTGAGGGAATGTGGCAATGGAGGCAGTGGGGGAGACGAGGCTGGGGTGGGAGCAGGAACCACCAGCTCACAAGCACTTTGTTCCCCTTGCTAAGGAGTCAGGATGATCGTACCAGTGACAAACAGCCAAAGGTGGGCTGAGCGGGGGAGCATGACCCCATTCTAATTTTAGGAGAGGAACTGAAGAAAGGAAAAACTAGAGACCAGTCTGAGGGCTCGGACAAATGCAGTGGCAAGGCGGGTGAAGAGGAGGGTGCCTCTGCTCCTCTGGATCCTTTGTCTGCTCCGCCACCCTCTGCCTTCTATGCTCATGCCGCCAGAACTCCCTGGTCACCTTTGGTGCTCCCAGGCTCCAACTCCCTCCTAGACTGTGCCAAGCTCTCCCCCATGTCCGGGCCTTCACCCTGCTGTTCCCACCTGTGCACCTCAGCTCAAAGTCACCTCCTCAGAGGCCATGCTGACTGTGTCCTTTACAGCATCAATAGCATCTCTTGGTTTCCGTGTTTGTGTACCTGTTTACCATCCACCTTCTCCCTGCGGAAAACAAGTCGCTTTACCATACCTGCATCATTCCTGACTACATCCACACGCAGTGCCTAGGGCAGCGTTGACATGCACTGTCATGCAGAAGGAAGAAGGAATGCAGAAGGAAGAAGCAGGGGGGCGGCAACAGAAAGACAGTCTGGTTTGGGGGCAGGATAGAGGCTTATGTTGAACAGAGGAGCCTATTGGGCTGCTGTCTATGGGGTCGCAGAGTCGGACACGACTTAAGCGATTTAGCAGCAGCGGCAGCAGCAGCAGAGGCTTATGTCACCCTCTGCCCAGGGATATGAGGTCCCCAGAGATGGTATCCCCATCCTCATATTCTGTATTTTAATTCTGAATTGGTTGCTTTGAAAAAGAATGATGAATGGAATGGAGTTAAGAGCCCCCTTACTACAGGAAAACTAGGGGAAGGAGGAAAAAAATGCCTTTTAAAGGAGAGCTAAAGAATCGTGGCACCAGGCAAGTAGAGATTGGGTAGGAGGCTCACACACTCCCCCATGAAAGGGTAGCTTTCAAATAATAACACAGTAAGAGGACATAACGGGCCTTCCCTGGTGGCTTGGTGGTAAAGAATCCACCTGCCAATGCAGGAGATATGGGTTTGATCTCTGGGTCGGGAAGATCCTCTAGAGAAGGAAATGGCAACCCACTCCAGTATTCTTGCCTGGAGAATCCCAGGGACAGAGAAGCCTGGTGGGCTATAGTCCCTGATGTTGCAAAGGAGTCGAACACAACTTAGTGACTAAACAACAATAGCAACAAAGAATCAAAGTCATGGCTCCAGAACCATCCCAAGCTCTAAAAAGGCAAACAAAATGAGCATCCGCTGAGGAGTCAGGGGTGTTTCTTCGGCTGGCCTATTCATCTGGGTCAGATAATAAGGGCACATGTGTCTGTTGCCAGGCGTGGTACCAAGAGGTTTTACCTTTACTGACTCACTTGTTTTCACAACAGCCTATTATTATCAGCTTCATTTTACTATGAAGAAAGTGAGCCGCAGAGAGAGAAGCTGAGTAACCTGCCCAATGGGATAAACAGTGGGTAGCAGTCAGGATTCGAACCGAGGCTATTTGGTCCAGTAACCGGCACTCTGGAGCACTTAGCTAAACCCCTCTTGGGTGGAAGCTGCACTACAGGAGACCTGTTAAATAGATCACATATTTGTTATAATCATTACCAATGTTAGCTTTTTGTCACCTGTATGAGTCAGGATGGGTTAATTGCTATGTCAAATAATTCTTAAATCTCAGTGGCTTCCCCCCACAAAGGTTTCTTTCTCTTCCACTGTTCGCTGTAGTCAGCAAGGTGATCCGCTAGCAGCCATTCAGGAACATCTCCTACCTCTGCTGTCCCAGGGGCCCTGGAGTCCTTCCCTGGGCCCTGTGAGTTGGCCAGCCAGTGAGCAAGCAGAGAGAGAACGTGAAGGACCTCAAGAGAGACTTCAGGACCCAGGTCCACACTTCTTGTCCAGAACTCAGTCACATCCCCAGAGGTATCAGGGGGCTAAGAGGCACAGGCTGTCCTGAGCCCAGGATGAGGACATAGTGTACATCTTGTCAACTGCTGTCTCAGTCTTACCTGCAAGGACTTCTATACGAGATACCTGACTGGGGTGGGGGGAGATGCTGGGAGTCAGAAGACATTGGTTCTGGTCCTGATCTCACCAACTGTCAACTGTCTGACCTCCAGCAAGACACAGCCTCTTCTGGTCCCAGATTCCTCATCACTAAAGTGAAGGAACTCAACCACATGATCCGTCTCTGGATTCTTCCAACTCAGGATGTCTGTCTGACAAAGCATCAATTCATTATTTTTAATAACCATAGTGCCTTAATCATTTCTGTATTGACGACCTATTTGTGCTTTTGTTCAAAATTGCAACCATAATTATAACATTGATTTTGAAGGAAAATACTATCAATTTTCCTCTAATACTCAATATCCAGTTCCACACCATACATGCATACTCTGCAGGATGGAGGAAGAGGCTCCAACCTGGACTAGTTACTTAAAGCAATTAATTAAATTGGGGGAAATACAGATCTCTATTTCATCATGCCTTGAGCCAGGTTTAAGTCACAAAGTCACATTCCACTAGCAGATTATTTTCTGGGATCTGACACTTTTTGTACAAAACAGTACTTACATCTATTAGAGGGCATCTGAGCGTGCCAGGTTAGCAAGGTGAGAACCGTGAAGAAAATATATACCCAGAGCGGCAGAGTTAATAACCGCTGACTGAGGTTCCAGCCGTGCCCTCGCTGCCAGAGAGCCTTGGTTTCTGAAATGTGTGATATTGTCATAACCAAAGGGATTCTACAAAGGATTGCAGGGTGGATCTGAGAGCTGGGCAAGGTTTGGGCAGGCAGGGTACAGAGCCCTAGGGCTGAATAAGATCCTTTATACCCCCAGGAGAGATGGTGGGAGTCTTAGAGCCTGTTGGATGGGATTACTATTTTAGGGGAAAAAAACATATATATATATAGCAGAGTTGGACACCAGAGAGGAGACTAGGGTTAGAAGACGAGGAGCAGAGCGCAGCCCAGAGACAGTCCTCATGTCCCTCGGCCTGACAGTTCCGCTACTGCATCGGCTGAAGAACGCCCAAGTCAGGCCACGTCCCACCTGCCATCACCACCCTCAGCCTCATTCAGGTGCCATTTTCCTGCACCAGTTATAATCATCTCCTCCTGCTCCCATTCTCGGCAATCTGTTCTCTCACCCCTTGACAGTGTTCTTTATAAAACACAGGTCTAGCCTATTCCCTCCTTGCTTGAAACTCCATGGCCCTTTCGCACACACCAGCCATTGATGTGGCTTAGCCAGCCCAACGGGTGCAGGGCCACCTGCCTCAAGGGCTTCCTGTCCCCCCACCACCCTCCACACACCCTGCTGCTACACCCAGCCACACTGTCCTTTCAGGGCCTTTTCAGGGAAAGCAACGGGTCCAATTGTTCATCTGCAAAAACAAAGCACAGTGAACACATTATTTCCTGTGTTTCCAGACTTTGGGGAGAGGGGACACTTTATCGAGTGTTAACAATTGAACTCATTGCTTGAAATTTAGAGGCACTTCATCTGAAAAGGTATTGGAGAGTTGAAGATAAACACACCACATATATTACTTGAAAGTGCTTTAGATAAGTTTAGTCTAAGTTTTGAGACTTCTCAGACACCTTGACCACATGATTGTTGTGGTTTTCTTGTCATTCAGACCTTAGCAAAGCCATCCTTGCCCAGCGCCTGCCCCAGCCTCCCTGATGGGCATCACTCATTTTCTCAGCATCCCAGACTTCCCCTTTGTAGCACTTTCTATGTTACACTTACACACCAGTCTTCAGGCTTCTTTGCTTCCCACATTGGACTTTGAGCATGAGAGGGACAAGGACTGATCCTGCCTATTTCCTGGATACCCAGGACTCAACCCACTTCCTGGCATGCAGTAGGTGCTGCCTAAGTAGTCACAGAAGGGATGAGTAGATGCCATCCTGATTGTCATTTCCTTTGCATCTCTTTCCCTTAACCCCTCCAGGCCAGCAGGCTTAATCCTTCCCCAGTGCTTCTCTCATGCCCTTAACACAGAGCTTGACCACAGGACTCATCACCTTGTGCTTCTGCTATTTCTGTCTCTCCTCCTTACCAGACAGGAAGGAGCTCAGGGTCTGAGTGCACAGGGTCAGACACAGTGGGTGTTCTGTGAATGTCTATTGCATTGAACTATGATCTCAAAAATCACTAAGGACGGTGACTGCAGCCAGGAAATTAAAAGACGCTTGGTCCTTGGAAGAAAAGCTATGACCAACCTAGACAGCATATTCAAAAGCAGACATCACTTTACCAACAAAGGTCAGTCTAGTCAAAGCTATGGTTTTTCCAGTAGTCATGTATGGATGTGAGAGTTGGACTATAAAGAAAACTGAGCACCGAAGAATTGATGCTTTTGAACTGTGGTGTTGGAGAAGACTCTTGAGAGTCTCTTGGACTGCAAGGAGATCCAACCACTCCATCCTAAAGGATATCAACCCTGAATGTTCATTGGAAGGATGGATGCTGAAGCTGAAACTCCAATACTTTAGCCACCTGATGGGAAGAGCTGATTCACTGGAAAAGACCCTGATGCTGGGAAAGATTGAGGGCAAGAGGAGAAGGCAGCAACAGAGGATAAGATGGTTGGATGGCATCACTAACTCAATGGACATAAGCAAACTCAGGGAGAGAGTGAAGGACAGGGAAGCCTGGCGTGCTGCAGTCCATGGGGTCACAAAGAGTCGAACATGACTTGGCGAATGAACAACAACAATGATCTTCAGGAAAGCAGCTCTGGCCCAGATGCCCTGACTACACAAGAGCAAGAAGTGACCCCCAAGGAGGCTGCCCGCAGCAGGCCTCAGTGCTGCTGCATATGGAGGTGAATGTCTTCCCCACCTCTCCTCGCCCATGATCCATCCATTCTCTCATTCAGCACATGGCTCCTGAGCGTATAGAAAAGGGTCATCACCTCAGCCTGCTCATTCAGCAGTTTTTGAACCTGATAACTGTCCATAAACACTTGGGTTGTTTGTTACAAACATAAATTTCTGGGCGTTTCCTAGACCTACTGAATCAAAATCTCCAGGAGTGTAATTCAGGCACTTGAATCTTTAACCCCCTTGGTGACCCTCAGGCAGCCAGTGTCGCCAGAGTCAGAGGCCGGAGAGGAGACTAGGGCTGCCCTCCTGAGATCCTGCCATCGCCTGAGATCCATCGGTGAGGAGATAACGCAAGCACAGTGATCACCGCAACACAAGGTACGGGCTCAATGGAACAAGTGAAGAAAGGCCCAAGGCAGGGTCTCTGTCCCTTTGGCCCCAGGTTACAATGATGAGATGGCCCCCACACATACTCAGGAGTCTACAGCTGCAGCAGAGGAATCTTTTAAGGTTCTGAGAGAGGCCTGACCCTCCTGCTTCACCCTACCCGTTATAAGAAGGCCAGATTTAAACCATATGGAAAGCACTCTGGAGAAGGTCTCAGGGATTTCAGTTGGCTGCCATTATGATCCTTATTATTAACATTTCTAGAAAGCATTTGCTACCCAACAGACCCCATTCTCCAGCTTTACGTGTATTATTTCACCTAATAGAAATAACAAGAGGTTGGTGCAAAGGAGAATGCCCTGCCCCTTTCTTGGGGAGTTCCAGAAGAAACAGCAGTCTGTGGGCTAGCCTTGGACATGACTCTGGAGCAGCTCTTGGATGTCAGGGATGGACCAGTCATCCCTGTGGCAGGAGCCATCCCTGTCCATTTCCAGGGGTTCCGAAGTCTGGAGAGAGGCTGGGGGCTACAGGGGACTAGGTGCTCTCTCCAGGCCTCGTTTTATGAGCTCAAGAGTCCTCCAGACACTATCAGATGTTCCCCAATGACCCTTCTCCATTCCTGTTGCTGAAAGCCAGAGTCTGAATTACAGCCTCAGAACTGCTGACCAGCCCTAAGCAGGGAGGTCACTGTGATGCCCTTTTCATTTGAATGGAGTAGGGGTCCATGGTTCTTTGGCCATTAAGATTAGGCTAGAGGTGAGAGATGGGGAAGAAAAGCTCAAGGCTAGAATTAGTCAATTGTTATCTGGAGTTCACTCACTACTTTGTAGATTATGTTTCATAGTGTTGTACAGTTTACAAAATGCATTAAACACATTGAGCTCTTAATCTTCACAACCTCATTACAAGGGAAGCTTATTAACTGCATTTTGTAGCTAGCGTTTGGTAACTGGCCAAGGTCACAAGAGTTAACCCAGGACTCAAACCCCCAGGTCTTCTGGCTCCAGGACCTCTGTTCGCCATCAATACCTCACATGCAGGCAGACAAAAGTTTGTGGGAAGAATGAATGAATGACTCTCTCTCAGCTAAATACTAAGGAGGACAGAGAGAGGAATACTACTTGGTTTCAGGAAAACTGAAAGAAACTTCTCCCCTCTTCTGTCTCCTCACACCCACCCCCACAACCACAATCAAGGTTGGTTAGCACCTATTGTCCATTTTACGAGAAGAGATGAATTATTTTTCAGTGTCAGCAACACTTGAGAGCTGACAAAAGGATGGGGTCTCCCAGAGGGCATTTCTAGGCCGAAGTGTGGCTCCTTTTGCAAAAAACATTCCACAGAAGCTCTGACTTTTTTAATTCATACCACCAAGGAGATATTTGATTGTTTCCTGGAAATGCTAATAATGCAAAGCTCATAAATACTAATGAAATGCTACAGATTAGCAGAGCTCAGCAAGTAACCTGGGGGTGGGGGTTGCCTAGAAGAGAATTCTTAGATTAAAAAATATAAAGAATACCTTTTAATCGAATTTTCCCCAGACAGGGTTCCCAAGTGTTAATGAATATTCTCTTTGGCCATATGGAGAGTAGACTCAAATAAGTACCTTTAGGAATCTAGAAGCTAATTATTGACTTAGCTTTTGCTTGAAAAGAAATCTGTTTATTCACATGGCTATTTTAGGTGCCATGGGATGGATGAGTTTGAGCCAAAGTTGGGAGGGGTGGGAGGGCCTGGAATGTTGAAATAAAGACATAATTCAAAGGCATGCTTTTATTTCATCCAACTAAGCAACCTAAGCTGGAATTTGCTTCCTCTTCTTGTCTATTGACATGATCCGTTGATGATACTAAGTCCCGTGAAATGTAGGAGGCTCCATGATATCAAAAACTATATCTTTGTCATTCATTCCTGAATCTTCAATACCAAACACAGTTTGTGGTACATATCAGGTGTTCAATAAATATTTGCTAAATGACTGAAGTGCTCTCTTAAAACATCTTCCAGAGCTTTCCAGACCCTCTTATCTTTCCCTGAAGGGAAGCTCTGATCACAACATCTTCCTATTATGTGCTCAGTCATGTCTGACTCTTTGTGACCCCAAGGGCTGTAGCCCACCAGGGCTCTGACCATGGGATTCTCCAAGCAAGAATACTGGAGTGGGTTGCCATTTCCTTCTCTGGGGTTCTTCCCAACCCAGAGATCGAACTGGTATCTCTTGCATCTCCTAAAATTGGCAGGAGGACTCTTTACCACTGGCATCACCTGGGAAGCCCATTATAGAGCCCCTCCCCGCAAAGAAACACACCCTGTGAAGGTCATCTCTAACCTGGCCACAGCCTACGGTCCTTCACTCTCCCACCCTGAGCTCCAGGCTCATCAGAAGGTCCCCTGTTCTCCTGCTGATGTTCTAGAAGTTTCTCTGCCTGGGATCTTTGACATATTTTTCACACGTCTGTCAAGAGCCTACTAGTCTCTCAAGGTCAAGTGGCTCTACTTTCATGAATACTGCCTTACTGTTCTCCAGGAGCTCCATGACCTTCTCTCTCTGGCTGAACCCAGAGTGGGCCCTGATTCACATATGCTCCCCACAGAGACCAGCAGGACCCCAGCACAAGAAAGCTTGTCAGTAAGTGTGGTCTGCTGCTGTCTAATTTGAATCATAGAAATCAGTCCAAGGAGCCTTTGGTTCTCAAAACTGTATGTGTAGGAAGGATCGGCTTAGAGAAAGGCACCCAAAGCCTTCCTACAACAGAACAGAAAAATCCCTCTGGGTCAAAAAAAACAGGACCATATAAGGCTGAGGTCAAAGCAAAGATTATGGCAAAGGGAGGAGAATCCAGAGGAGAGTGAGGGGTGTTAGAAGGAACAGGCGCCGGGCTGGCCCCTCTGAGGGGTCTGGGGAGACCAAGTGTGGTTTTCCTCTGTAAAGAACCTGTGCACTTGATGGTGTACAGGCAAGTCCGTGGCATGTGATATTTCAGACACTGGAGGGGCTCAGGCTCCAGCGAGGACACATAACTTCTCAGGATGCTCATCTTTGTTGCACATTGAGTTTAAGTTCAGATGCCAGTATGCTTTCTATAAACCTCCCCTTGGGCAGGACTGGATTTATATTGTATGTGTCTTCATGCATTTTTGAGGTATCTGACAATGGGAAATAAATTTCTTTGTAGTCTCTTTCTACAGCAGACTGGGATAAATGTTGACTGGGATAAATGTTTCAGTTGATCTAGGGGATGGCAGAGGATTCTATAAACCCTGGGCTACTTGCCAAAAATGGGTTAATTCCACATGAAGAAATCGGAGGCCCAGAGCCATGCTATGAATGGCTCAGCCCTTGGGGATCTGGAGCCAAGCTTCCCAGAATCCTCAGGGCCAGCTCTACTACTCACACACTGTGTGACCTGTGCCTGCATCTCTTTGGCTGTAGGATGGGAGGAATAACTGTACCTCCTGCATAAGCCTGTGATAAAGTCCAAGAGAGTCAACAGGCGCAAGGTGCTTAGAACAGTGCCCGGCATGTAATAAGTGCCATCTTTTAAAAAAATAATTTTATTTCTTTAATATGTATTTATTTACTCAGCTGCATCAGGTCTTACTGCATTATGTGGGATCTTTCGTTGTGGTGCGTGGACTCCAGAACGCGTGGACTCTGAAGCACATGGGCTTAGTTGCCCTGCAGCATATAATATGTTAAGGTTCCCAGACCAGGGATCAAACCCATGTCCTCTGCATTGCAAGATGGATTCTTAACCACTGGACCACCAGGGGAGTCCCATGAGTGCCACCGTATAACATGATGTCAGGCTCCTTGGGCCCAATGGCACAGAAGCAGGTGCCAATTTATACAACCGCATAAACTGTATAAGTAATGTTATGAGGGGGTGGGGCCACATGCCTGCAGACCAGGATAGAGATCCTGGGTGGGGCCTGGATGGACACATGGGCACTGGGACACCAAGAGTGCGTGTTATCCAAGGAATGAGACCTCCAAGCACAGCTGCTGGGACACCGTGTGTAACACACCCCCCAGATGCATAACACACGCACTTATGCTCCAGTGCAGGACAACCCAGTGAAGCCTGAATTTCAGGATGACTCTGGACCTAGGTCCCCCCTGGTGCGTCCCTCCACTCACAATGCACCATCCTGTTGCTCACTTAAAAGATATAATTCACATGAAGGTGGCTTAGAAAAATATCAAGTAAAATATAAAGTAATGTTACCATCCTTAGTTTTTCTGCTTGCCCAGCAGCCTTGGAGAGTGCTGGACCCATTGTTCAGAGGTCTGGGTGTTCATCACAGCTTTGTGTGTGATGAGAAGCACACATGTGCTTGTGTGTCACCTCACAGACAGGTCACCCCACCACTCTGGGCCTCAGCTTCTGCATCTTGAAGTGAGACAGCTGGTCAGGATGATTTCTAAGCTCTCCAGCCTGAAAATCAATGACTTTAAGATCTTTGGCTCCTGAACAATGTTTAATGCCAAGAGGTCTCTTAAATTCCTTTGACTCATGCCTGTCCTCCAAGTCTTGTTTAGACCCAAGAACCTGTGGATTCCAGAACTGAAGGCGCCTCTAAGATCTTACACTTGTGAGCTGAGGCCTGAGATACATGTGGAGAGTTGGAGAAGGTACCATAGGAAGAGGGACCACTCTAGAGAAGCAACCAGAACTGCCCAGCTGCAAGCTTGGCCTCAGGATAGGAGGAGGGAGGCAGCCAGGGACTGCCTCCCAGTTTCTAGGCACCATCACTGATCAGCCTGCAAAACTCTTTTTACTGCAAAGAGAGGAACAGGCAGGGAAGGAGACTTGGGAATATTTAAAGGTAGAAACAGAAAGACCTGGTTTCTCACCCACAGCACAATGAGTCTTTGCCAGGTCTGAAAGTGGAATGTAAAGAGGGAGGAGACATGGGACCAGGAAGAAAGCATGAAGGGACCATGAGAAAAGCAGGAGTGAAACAGGATGAGGACTGATGACCTCTTAGCCTGGGGAGGTCCAGGGCCCCCATGACAGCCAGCAACTCTTCGACATTCTATCTTGTGCTTAAGCTTTCATTAGTGTTAAAAATGACAAGTTGTGTTCATGGAAGGTCAGATATGGAGCTGTCCTGTGGGGAGTATGTGTTCATCATTTATCAGGTAGGCTGAAATGAAGAAAGGTGGAGAACTACTCCTGTAGAGGGTCTGGAGAGCCAAACCTGTAACCAGAACAGTGTGGAATGCACACACTGATTTATCTAACCACCGTGGAGCACTGCCTGCATGCCAGGTCTGACATCTTATTGACTGTCATATCCTAAGCCCTGTATAGTGTGTACATAGTGAGAATTAGTTAATAACATAACTGACTAAATGCATGCATTTATCTTGTTTATTGAGGCTCAATACAATTTCAGTGAACTCTGTAACTCTTTGATTTCCTCCCATTTCCTGAGCCTAAAATCAATGATGTTATTAAAAATTATAGACCATCCCCACGGCGCCTCTCTTAAATGATCCGCTGTTTTCTCTTTAGGTGCTATCTGTGGCCTGCCCAAACCCAGAGCTGGAAGAGGGCTAAGTTCCAAGTGGGCAAGCCTGCATCCTCTCACGTCCCGCCCTTGCGGGTGGGCTAAGGGGCTCCTCTGGCCCAGCCTAGCCAGGCACCATGGAGAAGATCAGCATGTTCTTCAGTGCCGTCTGGGATGTCATCTCCACCAAACACCAGGAGGGCCTCTTCAACAGCATCTGTCTAGGCATCCTCCTGGGGCTGCCCCTCCTGGTGATCATCACCTTCCTCTTCATCTGCTGCCACTGCTGCTGGAACCGGCCGGGTGACAATGGCCGACAGCCGGAGCAAAACAAGGGGAAGAAGAAGAAGAAAAAGAAGAAGCAGGCTGAAGAAGACCTCTGGATCTCTGCCCAGCCCAAGCTTCTCCAGATGGAAAAGAGGCCATCCCTGCCTGTCTAGCTAGGCAGGGGGCAGAGGTGTCCTGCCTTGGGAGCTCAGCTGCCTTCTAACCACACCCAATATGGGGAGCAGAAACCCCTGCAGTGACGCGCTCATGTTCACAGAGGAACTACCCAACCAAGAAGCAAACCTCAGACTGAGTGTCCCCCGGGGCAGGCCTTCCCGGGAAGCACGTGGACAAGTCTTGGGCGCTTTCTCAGCATCTATGTGTCCAATAGCAATGCTCTTTACTGCAGACTCAGGCATGCCTTCCACCCATCTCTGGCACATTCCGTATGCAAAAGCACAAGGAACATTTATCCATACTTCTTGACATATCTCCCAAATGCACACATGCACAACACCACAGGCACCCAAGCAAGTATATTCTGTTCATCAAATGGTCACCGAATGTCTACTTTGAGCAAGGCCCTAAACGAGAGAGTTCATTGTCTGCTCTTGGAAAAACATCTCATAGGAAGGCATGGCAGATCCAGGCCCACATGCACAATTATATAACAAGAGAAGCCTACGTGCTGTCAATGCCATACACCACTCAGGGTAGAGATGAATGCTCTCCTGTTCCTGTCCCTACATAGCCTTTTACTGGAAATCTTCATAGCTGGACATTCCAGCCATCTGGTATACCCCCATTCCTGTATATTGATAAAGACACACCAAGTTCCCATGCTTCTGGCCTCTCACCTGGGAGGAAAAGTTGAAAAATCAAAAGCTATCGTCTTACAACTCATCACCACTGATGGGTGTTTAATGGTATCTAAGACTTCTCTTTGAGATGCTACCCCCAGCAAGCCTCCCTCCTCCAAGCAAGAACAAATGGCTTCTGGCCATCTTCATGGCCAGGTTTATGCCATCCACTTCAGTGGACTGCCATTGTGTACCTGTGCAATGTATGTTTCACAGATGGAAACAGATGCTACCCCTGAGCTAGGGATCTCCTATGAATCCAGAGGTTTTCAGTGGGGAAGGAATTAAGACAATCACTGGTACAGTCTCACAGAAGGCACACTGAAAACAATTACATAAAGTTATCATGGAGGCATGGCATGTTGCAGACAGGGTGCAGAAGTTACAGAGTTTAAATGAAAGTAGGATGAAGCTATATAGAGATTTATTAATATTTATCTTGAAGCTCAGGCTAGTGCCTTGCACACAGTCGGTACTCACAACTGTCTGTGGATGCTGTCAGATATGTGATGCTATTAAGGGTAAACTTGTAATACCTCACCAAGTCCCCAAGTGACCTTCTCTTCCAAGTGAGCCCATTAATTGCTGCAACAGGTGGAAGTTGGGTATTGAATTCTGAAGGAGGAGGGTGCATGCAGGGCCAAGGTTTGGGTTGACAAGTGTGCCCTGAGATCCATAAGGACATGTAAGCTGGGTCTGCAGTTAGTTGAGCAGAGCGTCTCCCCACATTCTGGGCCGAGTTTGGGAGGCTGAATTAGTCCACTCACAGGGTGAACTGGGTGGTATTTTGATTGTCTTGTGACCACAGCACAAAGATGGATAATTCCCCACATGGGAGCAGGTTGTGCTCATTTGCCAATCTGCAGGGTAGCTCTCTTGAAATATTTTCCGACTGAAGCTGTTCTAAATGGTGGTGAAATTGCAATTTCATTAATAATGTAGCTAAGCTATGATATTTATAGAAGCAAAAGCTAAATTCTCTAACATTGTTTCACGGAAAATGTCCTGTTTGCTCACTTGAGGCAGCTGGTAGTCACCCGCCTTTCAGGTAAAGTCCAGATCTAGTCCTGTGGAGGCGAGGTGCCTGCTGGCGACTGCTGCACTGAGATCTTCTAACGGAACACCCTGTGAAGCATATTGCAGGCCTGCTTTTATTTTCAAACCGGCCCTGTTCCCCCTTCTTGCCCTAAGTGGGCCTAAATACCCCAGGCACTCAGGCCTCTCTGGCATAAACCTCTTTGACCAGTGAAAGAAGTACCCTCTGATGCTCTGTCCCCTTGTCCTGGAGCACCTGGCCATCCCCTTCACCTCCCAGAATGACTTCTCATCTCCCCACACCTCCCACAGCCCAGCAGGCTGAGTTGCTTCTTCTGTCTCCAACTCTCAGCCCCCCCTCAAATGGATGACTTGGGGGAGACGTAGAGGCTGACGGCTGAGACTGGTGTCAGACACAATCTAGGAGTGCTGATCTCTGGGATCACGGAACCACAAAAGTACCATAGTTGCCATGGCAACCAGCTGCTAGTCTGAATTAAAACAGCAGTCCGTTGTCATCACCCAGGACAAGGCCTCTATCTCCAGGTGCCGTGCCCCACCATCTCCTATCTGAATGTATCTGTTCCACCTCCAGGTGTGAACACCCAGAAACACGCTTCTTGGTTGCTTCCATAACCCATGTTTGGAGAACCAAATGCTTGAAAGAGGCTCCTCTCTTATCCCATCCAGCCTCCTCAACAGCCTTCACTGGAGCACCCAGAATAGTGTCCAGTGAGTGAGAGGCCCTCAGGCTTTGCTGAATAAGTGTGTGTGTCAAAGAAACAAAAAGCAATTATTGGATTCCACTGCCTTTTCTTCCCACTTTATTGTCATCCTCCTCTCCCGTTTTCTTCTCCCATTCCCCTCTCTCTGTCTCTAGGCAGCACCCTGGCTCCATCCCTCTCCATCTTCATTTCTCCTTCCCACCCTCTGTCCCAGAACTATCACAGGCAGCCAGGAGTCCTTTAGGACTGGAGCCTGCCTGGCCCATCTTGTGGGGGTGGGGTTAGGCTAACAGAGGACAAAAGGGATGGCAAGGAAGAGGCCTCCCAGACCAGCCCAGGCTTGGGGAGGAGCCCCCAGGCCCAGGACTTCTGAACAATCAGAAGAGATCTTTCTCCCAATTGCTCAGTGGATTCGCTTTGGGGTTTTGGGGGGGCGGCGGGAGGAGGGGAAGATATAGAGAAAGGGCAGTCACCTTTTCAAGAAGAATATAAATGGTCCATGTTGTATAGCATTTGTCAGTATTTTTCTTCCTGGAAAATTTAAATGCACCAAGAGAAGATTTTATTTAAATAAAATACTTTGAAACTAAAAAGCCATGTGTAACCTCCTTATTATGGAAATCAGTTAATTATTTTCTTGACATTAGAGACTACCCTCTCCCAGAGTTCACCCAGAATGATGGATGGGGCTACTCCCTCTGGGACACCAAAGGCCCAGCTATCCCTGGGCACTATCTTCCCCCTACCAGCAGAGTCAGAGGTCCGAGGAGCAGGGGTGAACTCATACCCCATTGCCTGCAGAGCAGACACCTTGGAGACTAGACACCCTCAGAGATGCCAGATGCAGAAAAACACACTCATGTTCCTTGGCCACACTTAGAGAACATTCCCATCGATGAGGTCAATCAATGTCCTCTTAAAGGAAAAGGGGGAAAATAGAAAAAACTAAGTAAAAATAGACTTCTGAGTTAAATCTGGTGCTGGGAAGAGGAGAGATCAAAAGTCTCTATAGTAGCAGCAAGGGAGGTAGATAGGTAGGTATCTATAGACAGATAAATAGATCATAGTAGGTAGACTTTATACATAAAGAGATAGACAGACATGTGTATGAATGAATAAATGTGTATCTTTTTTTCGAGTTGGCTGTAGCCTTGCATTGGTTAAGAAATGCAATGAGGACTTCCCTGGTGGTACAGTGGATAAGAATCCACCTGCCAATGCAAGGGACACAAGTTCGATCCCTGGTCCAGGAAGATTCCGCATGCCAGGAAGCAACTAAGACCATGCACCATAACCACTGAGCCCGTGTACTACCACTACTGAAGCCCACATGCCTAGAGCCCGTGCTCCACGGCAAGAGAAGCCACCACAATGAGGAGACTGTGCACCAAACTAGCGTAGCCCTTGCTTGCTCTCCATAACTAGAGAAAGCTGGTGTACAGCTACAAAGACCCAGTGCAACAAAAAATTAATGCATACGATGTGATTAACATTTTAAAAATGTAATGAGTTAAATGTTCCTGAGTCCTCCCTTGATGATGCTAAGCCGTCATTAGAGCAAAAACCATCTAGAGGAGCGTTGTCCAACAGAACTAGGAATGATGGAAATGTCCACTCCCTGCCCAATATAGTACCATTAGCGGTATACATGGAGAAGGCGATGGCACCCCACTCCAGTACTCTTGCCTGGAAAATCCCATGGATGGAAGAGCCTAGTAGGCTGCAGTCCATGGGGTCGCTAAGAGTCAGACAAGACTGAGTGACTTCACTTTCACTTTTCACTTTCATGCATTGGAGAAGGAAATGGCAACCCACTCCAGTGTTCTTGTCTGGAGAATCCCAGAGACGGGGGAGCCTGGTGGGCTGCCATCTATGGGGTCGCACAGAGTCAGACATGACTGAAGTGACTTGGCAGCGGTATACAGCTATTTAAATTAATTAAAATTAAATAAAGCTAAAGGTCCAGTAGCTGACTTACATCAGCTGCATTTCAGTTGGTCAACAGCTGCACACAGCTGGTGGCCACCATCCTGGAGAATGTGGGCCTAAAAGCTTGTAGGGGGAGCAGTCAGACACACTAGCAAAACACCATGCTAACTGCACTTCAAGGGCCAGGGCGGGCCTGCCCTTCATCTTCCCCAGGAAGATGATATCCCTACGAAAAGTGAAAGTGTTAGTCACTCAGTCATATCCAACTCTTTGTGGCCCGTGGACTATAGCCTGCCAGGCTCCTCTGCCCATGGGAATTTGTTGTTGTTCAGTCACTCAGTTGTGTCCAACTCTTTGTGATTTTAAAATCATGGGATTTTACAGGCAAGAATACTGGAGTGGGGAGCCATTCCCTTCTCCAGGGGATCTTCCCAACCCAGGGATCAAACCCAGGTCTCCCACATTACAGGTAGATTCTTTACCATCTGAGCCACCAGAGAAGATACTCCTCTAGTTGCAGTCTATTCTTGGGTTTCCTTCCCTATCACACATATTCTACGACCAACTGAGGACAGAGACCTTTCACTCAGCTCTCTGTTCTTCCCTCCAGGACTTCCAAAACATTCCACCCTCATGGAGGAAATGTTGCCCAGACCGCATCTGGGGGAGGAGGCACTGCTGCACAGCTGGGTGGATGCCAGAGCTCAATATCATCAGCTCCACCTGTCCAGGCTCAGCCCTGACGTTTGGGATATGAATGGACATGTGCACAATGCTGTAAGCATTCTCAGCTCACCAGAATGCTCTCCACTGGCCCCTTGCCCTCTGCCCTTAGTACAATTCCTAAATTCAAAGTCATGGGATTACAAAACTGAAAAGAAGAATGCCTTTATCACCACTTGCAGTCTCTGCCAGAAGTTCAAAGGAACCTTTTGAAATACCTGTGACATTTCATGCAGTAAGGGCTATGTATGCAACTATCTATTAATAACTCCCTCTGGAGGCTATTTGTTCCATTTACATTTTTGACTCTAGTATGTGCCAAGCACAACAGGTGGCCACAATATAAAGGCATTTAGAGGGGCTCACAGCCTGGCTGTGGGAACAGATGAGACAAGAGACCATTCTAGTACAGTTGGTCACTGCTTTCTAAGAGGGAAGTTTCAAAGCTCATGTCAAGTCAGGTTGGGGGCAGGGGTCACCCTGAAGCTATCACCTGGAAAAGAGCTAGCTGCAGAGGAGGAAACAGGAAAAAGAGGGTACTGTTTACATCACCTGAAGCCTGAAGGCTTAGCCTGGCGAGGACCACTGTCAGTGTGGGAGGTGAGGACTGGGTTGTCCTGATTCCGAGGCTAACTCCAGCTCCCACAATTGTGTAATGTACATGCCAGACTTAATCTCTGAGTAGAATTAATGCCAGTCAGTATCTATATCAGAGGGATGAGAGGATTAAATGAGATAATGCATACAAACCGTTTAGCACAGAACCTGGCTTATTGTAAGTGTTCAGTAAATGTTCCTTATTATTAAGGACAGAAGGAAGATCATGAGAGACTTGTGTCCTAGAAGTCAAAGGAAAAGAGACGTTCAAGAAGAAAGCCAGAGTCCGTGGAATTAAATGGTACAGACAGGTCAAAGGAGATAGGAATTGAAAATAATGGACATTTTCTGTTCCTGTTGGTGTAATAAGTTCCCTCGTTTCACCACATACTGCACTACTTACAGTACTATCAATACTCCTTGAATTAAGGGCTCCCAACTTATAGGATGTGACCGGTGAACTTCTTATGTAGATATCCTTCCCTGTGTCAAGCCCCTCTGCCCACAACTAAGCCACCCTGGGGTGACAGCGCCCCTGGTGGCCAGATCAGGAGAGAGTTTGTGTCAACGCGTTTTTCACCTTACAATGGTGCTTCTCTAGCTGGTGGGCTGCCGTCTCTGGGGTCGCACAGAGTCGGACCCGACTGAAGCAACTTAGCAGCAGCAGCAGCGGTGCTTCTCTTAGAACATCAATCCAGCTATGTCACTGATCCTCAGATGAAATGTGCTAAAAATTCACTGGGTTTCATGGGACAATCACAATGCCACACTCATTTGCCAGATAAGGGATTTTCACAATCTTAATTGCTGTTACAAACTTATTTCTTTACAGACTTTACATCACTGCCTAGGAAAGCTTCCCTAACCACTCAAGTCTTTCCCATCACAACAAGATCAGACTACACTCTTCCTACATCCCCAGCTCTCCATTCCATTCTCACCTATATTAGAGTTAGTCTTTATGAGGCCAGAATTGTAACTTATTCACCATGTATCTCCAATACCTAGCGTGGAGCCTTAGTGCATACTAGGCACTACATAAATGCACTGATTAAGGAAAAAAAGAAAAAGAATCACTTGGTTTTTTTTTTTTTTTTTTTACAAGTGCAGATCCCCACTTCCTCTTTGCCCTTCCACTGGATTTGTTATATCTTGGACCAGAGCAGACAACCTGCTCTTCTAACAAGCACACTAGGTAGATGACAGTGGTCTCTGAACCATACCTTGAGAAATATTGTCTAGATATTCAGAAACCAAAATCATCCCATAGTCAAACAAGTTTTCAAAGTGCTACATACCATGTCTTTCCATGTCTTTCTTGGAATCTGCAAGTATCATATTAAAAGCTCTAATGGGTACTGGAATAAAGAAATGGGTGTGACTCTGCTGGACTCAGAGTTTTCTCAAGCTTATTTGACCATGAAACCTCATCTTTTAGCACATCTGGAGGAGCAAGGGTTCCAAGGAACACCATTTGGGAAATGCTGCTCTGGGGGGTGTGCATACCCCCATGCTTCATCTGCTGGTCTTCTACTGCTAACACCTCAATTCATAACATCCCCAAGGAAAACTTTTGTGAAATGTAGACACAGTCTCCTTTTCTTTTCTTTTACTTAACCTTTCTTTCTCACTCTGCCCTTTCTCTTTCTTCCATCTGTGAGCAAGCCATAATAATCCTATTGGTGCCTATTCATAGCAAATACACCTTAGTGTTGGTTAGAGATACACCTTTATAAAAGAACCCGCCTGCCAATGCAGAAGACAAAAGAGATGCAAGTTCGATCCTAGGTCAGGAAGATCCTCTGGACAAGGAAATGGCAACCCACTCCAGCATTCTTGCCTGGAGAATCCCATGAACAGAGCAGCCTGACACACTACAGTTCATGGGGTTGCAAATAGTCGGACATGACTGAAGCAACTTGGCACATACCTTTATCAGGAAAAAAAAAAAAATTCCAAAATTTTGAGTGAAATTATGGAGACTGAAGATGCAAGGCCTCTATCCTACCAGAGTGCTTTCTACCTCATAAAGGCGCTTCCATCACCTCATGTGACTTTTGCAGCAACTGACGTTGTGAGTAAATCATTCCCATTTTATAAAAGATGAAAGTGAGACCCAACGTGAGCAACTTGCCCAAACCAAAACCCTCAGACTCCTGCCCTAGAGCCCCTGGGGAACACAGGGCAATGAGATCCACTCCACTGATCTGGGCTCCTAAGAGACTGTTAACTAGCAACAGCACCCCCTATAGGTCAAAAACTCCAATAACAACTCCAATAAAGGGCTCTGCCCACAAGTCTTCAGACATTCTGTAATGTCTCCTTCAGGTGGTCCACCGTGCAGTGTGAGCCCTGAGAGTTCTGCCTTTTTTTTTTTTTTTTTTTTGTCATCCAAGTGCCTGACTTAAGCTTGGATTGCAGAAGCACCCACTTCAAAGACCACTATGCAAGATAAACACACTGCAAACATACACAACTAGACGAAGACCTGGGCCGCCTCCCCCGACTGTGGCGCCTTTGTTTTAGAGATCCTGGGTGATTTCAGTGCTTGACTATTTGGGACACTTCATTTTTTTTTTTTCTTTTCCTGCACTTTAAATTCACCAGGAAAGACTGATCCCTCAAAATCCTAGGCCCCCACCATGGACCCCAATAAAAGCAGAACCCTAAGCTCACTCTCTCTTGAGCTGTTTTCTCTCTCCCCCACAACCTCACTATGCAGCCCCAGGTATGTAGTGTAATTGCCAGGCCTTGCAAGAAATAAACCTTCATTTTTTTCAAAGTTTCCTAATAGTTATTGCTGAAGGGTGTCTTAAGAATCACAAAAGTCAGTCCAACCAAAACATTGGTTATTGATAGGTTGAGACCAGCACAGAACACACAGCCAGCCTCATTGGCCTCCTTATCCTTCTCTCATCAAACCTAATTTTCTTCACTTGCCAAAATAAGTAATTGTTTCATTCATTTTTTTTTCCTTTTTAAATTGCAATACTACAATACCTTTGTTTTCTACTTCGGTCATTAAAAGTGCACTGCAATCTGCATTATAGAATGGACAGGCTTTTCTGGGCTAACCTGAGAACCTAACTCCTTTGTATACCATTGGAATTAGATCTCAACCCATTTCCCATGTCCCCCGTAGAAACTAACACAAGGCCTATTGGGAAGTGGATTCAGCTGTGCTTTAGGAACTGCCTAAAACCCCTTCCAGGGGCGCCCCTCCATCCCCTTGCCGGACCACCAGCCCAGTAGACCAGGTTGGGGGAGACAGTCCCCAGCTCACCAGGCAATCTCTTCCAAAGGGCTCCAGGGGCTTCTAACATGCAACTGGGGCTGAGAACAGCTGCTAAGATGAAAAAGGGGGTGGTAGTGGATTACAGTTTCTCAGTTACCTGTTTTGCGCGGCAACACTGCCCGTGCAACCACCAAGCCATGCTGGATGGTGAGTCGTACCCACAGGCTGACTCTCCAGATGAAGGAAGAAACGTGAGGACCCGCAGAACTTCCCTCGCTATAGGAGAGGAAAGGAATTTTGAGGCTAGAGGTTCCCGGTAGGACCACACTGCCATCTGCTGGCCTGGCCGGGAACAGCGCGCCCCTGAGCCGGGCCGCGGGCTCCAAACGTATTGATTGATCTGCACTCTTTATTGACAGAAACCTCCCTATCCTCTCCGCTGCCCCGGTGAAGGGCTTAAGGGTATGACTTGGAAATATTTTTAGCGGAAGACTTTCTCCTGTAAATGGCTACGTTTCGCCGAGATTATTTCATTATTTATACTTGCTTTTCCACTCCCATGCTGTAGCCCCACCCGGGACACTCCATCCCGACCACAGCCTCCCTCTCCTCAGACAACACACCTGGTCTTTTCCTTCAGGGCATCCCTTTGATCATAATACCTTGGGTCATTTTTTTTTTCTTTTTCCCTAGCTCCTTCAGCGTTTTCTGGCTTTAATGATCCTTGAATCCCTAAGAATTCCAAATTAAAAAGCAGATTTTTTTTGTTTTTTTGGTCACACGGCTTGTGAAATCAACGAAGGATTGAACCCAGGTCCTCAGCAATGAAGCGCAGAGCCCTAACCACTGGACCGCCAGGGAATTCCCCAAAGCAGAACTCTAGACATCATGCGACAAACCAAAACGTGGGGACCCTCTTCCCAGAGGAAGCTACTGTCAAGAACAACCAGTTTTAAACTCTGCCATGAAAGGAGCCCTCCCCTCATTTACCACCCAGCCCCCTCAAATCCTGTTAACCCTTCCTTCTATTAATATTACTGATCTGTGCTCTGCTGTTTCCCACCATTTCTGCCTCAGGCCAAGGAAGTCAGTGCCTGCGTGCTTAGTCGCTGCAGTCATGTCCGACTCTCTGCGACTCCACGGACTATAACCCACCAGGCTCCTCTGTCCATGGGGATTCTCCAGGCAAGAATACTGGAGTGGGCTGCCATGCCCTTTTCTAGGGGATCTTCTCAACCCAGGGATCGAAACTGCATCTCTTTTGTCTCCTGCATTGCAGGCGGATTCTTTACCACTGAGCCCCGAAAGAAGCCCATACCCATTGCCTATTGCAATAACCCTTCACTGTCTGTGAATCTCTACTTCCTTCCATGCCTCCTTCCATTCTCTATGCTGTCACCAGACTGATGCTTCCAAAACATAAGTCTCACTACAAGTGTCAGTCCAAGGTTTAAACACCCTCAGTGTTCTCCACTGCCCCTCCCAAACTTTTTCATCTTAGCTGTGGTTCTCAGCCCCAGATGCATGTCAGAAGCCCCTGAAGCTTTAGAAAGCACAGCTGCACAGGACTTAGCTGAGACCCATAGAAGCAGCATCTCTGGGGGTGAAGTAGGGTCTGGTTATGTGACAGCTCCAGCTGATTCTGATGATCAGTGACAGCTGGGACCACGGTGCCAGCTGAGACCACCATGCTCACATGGCTGAGATCAGTTCCTGCCTGTCTCTCCAGCATGGCTCCCCACCAACCACTCCTCACCCCACCAAGAAACCATCTTCCTCCCTGAAACACACCACACTCTGTCCATTCTCACTTTCGCCATCAGGTAACCTCATCCCAAGGTGCCCTGCCTGCCCCCAGCCTTTCGCCTGTCCCTGGCGAATCCAGATTTGTTCTTCCAGACGTGATGCTGACACCACAGCTGCAACACTTCCTGGGGCACCCCGCTCTGCTCACAGCACTCTGTCCATCGCAATGCCCACTGGGCGTCCCCATAGCTGTGTCCACCACATCGCAGGCAGGGGCTGTGTTCTGCTTATCACTCAGGGCTTGGCTAGCATCTCCCATGGAACAGGAAACCACTCAAGAGACTTTATCAACTGTTTGTGATACTCTGTCCTTACTTCTACCCTAGTGCCTGGCTATGCTGCATGTCCCTTCTATGACAGCTTTTGTTTCTTGCTGTTCTTCAGTTGCTCAGTCATGTCCAACTCTTTGTGACCCCATGGACTGCAGCATGCCAAGCTCCCTGTCCTGCACTATCTCCCTGAGTTTGCTCCAACTCATGTCCCCTGAGTCAATGATGCCATCCAACCGTTCATCCTCTGTCACCCCCTTCTCCTGCTTTCCATTTTGCCCAGCATCAGGGTCTTTTCCAAAGAGTCAGCTCTTCGCATCAAGTGGCCAAAATATTACAGTTTCAGCTTCAGCATCAGTCCTTCCAATGAATATTCAGGGTTGGTTTCTTTTAGGATTATTTTATTTGGTTTGTCCTAACCAGTAGGAATTGTCCCTGAAGCTTCAAAATGCTGGTGGCTCATAATCTGACTCTAAGAAAAGTGTCTGACCCTCGGAAACGCAGGTCTACCCAGAAATCTATTCTGGGGCCTATATTCAGCTGCCAGAGCAGGAGCTCCCGGAGTTGGTCACGTTAAAATGAGGTTAGGCACAGAGGTTTAGGTCTGGAATGTTCTCCTTCGTCAGGCAAACATCCTTTGAAAATGAGCTCCCTGGCCCTACCCCCACCGACTTCCTTCTCTGCCCCGGTGGAATCCTTGAGGAGTCAACTGAGGTTTTCTCTGCCCTGTCCTTTCAGGGCAGCAAGAACCCTACAGGTGAAAGAATGCAAGAAACCACTCCAGTTTCCCACAAGTTCTCTGGCTACCATGTCAGACGCCTCCTGAGCAAACAGCCCATCAGCGAGTGGCCCCCTTCGCCGGAGCTACTAAGACAGCAGTCACCCGTTCATCAGCAGCCCCAGCCCAGACCTGCAGAGTCAGAAGGGCTGGAGCACAGCAGTCCTCTTCCCCAGGCACATCTGAGAAGCCTGATTCAATTTGGGAAGACCACCCACCAGGCACTCCACCCCCCCCACTCTGAATCATCCCAGGATTTGATCCACTTTGCAAAGGTGGCTTTCCTTTTCTAAAAAGGCTGCACCCACTGGGGTGTGCACAGGGCTCCTGCGTCAGCGAGGTGGAGACTCTACCTGCAAACAGGAGATGAGAGGCCTCGGGACTGAGAGGCTGCACAAAGGGACCTTTAAAACCGACAAGGAAATTAGCTCTTGCTCTGGCCCTAAGGAAGCTGGATCAGGACTAAAGATATCTAGTCGGTTTCTACAAATATCTGCTCCTCAGAGAGGCTTATGGAGCCCCCCAGTACTGCCACCAATCTCCACCTCCATCTCTTGATCCTACTGTAATTTTCTTTCATGGCACTTATCACTTCTGGAAATTGTATGGATATCTGTTGTCTATTAATTATCAGCCTCCACCGATAGAATATCAGCACAAGGACAGGAATCTTGCATTTGGTTCACTTCTAGAGCAGTAGGACTTAGAGTAGACCAGCATGTAATAGGGAGTAATCAGTATTTGTTGAATGAATGAAGGAATGAATGCATGACAGCACACACACTCCAGCAGAGCAAGAACTGGCTCGCTCCGCTCTGTGAGCTCACCTCACGCTGCCTGGTAAGCAGGCAGAGCCTTAAAGTCTCCTTGAATCAATGAACAAGGTGCAAGCTTGTTTTTAAACTATGAGCCCCAACACCTACACAATACTTCATCCAGACTGCCCTTTATCAGGCTGAGCAGTTGCCAGGGCATTGCTCAGTGCGTGTGTAAAAGGAGCCAAGGGGATGCTGAACATTTTAAAGGTTGACAAACATTATTCCAAAAGTATGGCTTCGCATTTGGCCAGAGGTTAAAACCTGGAGAACCCGAGGTAATAAAGGACTCCCAATCCTGAAGGAGGGTTGCAGCTTGTAGGGTATTTGTCTTCCTCCTCACTCACTCACTCCTCCTGGTTCCAAATACCATTATTTACCATCACAGCAGTAAGAGGTCACGGCCAACCAAATTCCATTATAACGCTCAAATTGTACCTTTGCTTGCACTTAGGTTAAATTTAGAATTCAAGTGCACTTATGTGGGGAAAATAACACACAGCATATTTCTTTAAATCAGTGGTTTATTTAATTTTTTTTTCTTGAATAGGAATTTGACTTTTTTCAATGGTTACTGACTTTGCTACACAAAAACCTTCCAGAGTGATAGGAAAATAAGACAAAATTATCTGACCTTGTGTCATAATAATATGCCAAGTGTCCATTCAGACAATAAGCATCTGGTACTGAGCACTTTCAGAAAACCCAGGGTTCCAACAGAATAGGCGGTAGGGGAGAGGAGGGAAGGCAGAGGACTTGATGTTATGAAGGAGTGACAAAGAAGAGTCTTTGGGAGGACCCAATTACCAAGAGAGTCAAACTATTTAAGGTTGAAATAAGTGAGAATTTATTCACAACATATGTGGATCTACAAAAGTGATTATGCAGATGGCTGGTAGGGAGCACTTCAAAATAGCAGTAATATGGAAGCTGGGGTTTCCAGCATGCCGGATACCAGTCAGAACTTAGCAAAATTCAACTCTCTCTTTGTCTCTTCTAGTTCCCTTGAATAACATCGGCAATTTTTTTTAAAAGGGGAAGATTTATGCCTTTGTCCCCCCAAATCCAGGGATAATGGAAGGTAAGTTTCAGGCTACTATCAGCCCCTTGTCATCAAAGAGAAACCCCTCTTTGGTGCTTCTTTTTAGACAGAAGATTTGTATTAGTAGAACTATGTGTATATACATATATATACACACACACACCAATTTTGAGATTTCCAATTAGTGGAGTACTAGATGATTCTTCACTTTTTTTTTCCCCCTAACCCCATATATTTGTTACTGAAGACAGAACAGAAAACCTTACAGCTTCAGTGCTGTCTCTCCCATACACACTGTGCAGCTACTTTTGTATGGATTTTCAGGGCCCCAATATACGTGGGCAAAATGCAGGTGACAGGGAAGTAAGCTGCATGACTGAGAGCTTGGTGACATGCTTTGTCCTGCAGGTTATCCAGCCATCTCAGAAGCCAGGGCTATGAGCATTCTTCAAACTTCCATCAGCCAGTCATCACTACCCACCCCACCTGACGCTTACACGGATGTCCCCAACCCTGGGCTGGTCTCCTCTTGTGCTGTATGTAGACAAAGGGGCCGTCAGAACGTTCTCGAATTTTCTCCCAGCATTCGCTTCTTTCTGCTCAGGACATGCTCCCCGCTGTAGCCGTGAGGTCGGATCTTCAACTCCACAAAAGGAATGGAGAATTCATGTCCCTTCCATGGCTCCCAGTTCACCCCCTATGTTAAATAAATAAATAAGCCAACAAATAAACAAGCCAAGGAGAAGAGGCACTTGGGAGAGTGGAGTGGGTTATGGCACCAAAGAGTGCTTCTCTACCGGGGAAAGCACTCCCTCTCTACTCTGTTGTTCTTTAGTCACTCAGTCGTGTCCAAGGCTTTCACAAGCCCATGGACTGCAGTCCACCAGGCCCCTCCCTCGACAGGATTTCCCAGGCAAGGATACTGGAGTGGGTTGCCATCTCCTTCTCCAGGGGATCTTCCCCACCCAGGGATCGAACCCAAGACTCCTGCATTGGCAAGTGGGTTCTTTACCACTGTGCCACCTGTGAAGCCCACACCTCTCTGCACAAGGGACAGAAAAGGAGACTGGGATACTTATAACGGAAGTGAGAGAGGGATCTGGGAGTGTGTGCCCTCTGCTGGGCAGCTGAGGTTAGACAGGCTGAGGACTGGGAAGCCCCCTGGGGTTGGAGGCTGGGGGTGTAAGCCCAGGAGGCGGGTGAAGCCAGAGCAGCTGCAAAGACAACACGGGGTCAACCTGGCCAGCAGTGATTAAATTCAGAGTGATTTGCTTCACTCTTTTCCTTTACAAAAAATTAAAGACAAAAATAAACATATTAATTGGCCAATTGTGTAAAATCATTTTCAATTTACACTGTACAGATATTAGCTCTGGGGTAACGAATAGCCTGCTGAAAACTAAATTTCGCATTATGACTTTTGACTGGTGAGCACAATAATATTTAATTCACTTAATAACCTTGCAACCTGGCCAATAAAGAGCCCAAGTGACCAATTTTATGTATTTTAATTTGTGAGGTAAATAATAAACAAGAAGCTAAATGCTGTGCAGACTGTGAAAAGCACATTAACCAGATGAATGTCTTTTATTAGCAAATATGGGGATGGTTTAGGGCACGCTGGCTGCTCATTTCAAATATCTGATCTCTGATCACAGCTTCCCTCAGTCCACATGCAGCCTCCAGGATTCATGGGCCCACCCTCCTTGGCTCCCCTAAGTGCAAACTTCTTCTTCCCTTTGAAAAATCATGTAAAGATGGGGAGTCCCTACTGCCTGGTTAGGACCAATGGAAACAGAATGTACCTGGACTTTAGATGTATTAATATTTACAGTCATATTGGTATAAGGTGAGTTCTGGGGAGAGGTAGCTTCCTGAAGGCTAGGATCAAGATCCAGGGTAGGAAATTAGAAACCCAAGGAGGGGAAATTTCATAAAGTGGGATGGATTAATGATGAGTAGGAACAAAGATGCAATTTTCAAGAAGCTGTGAGGGAGCAAGCAGGAGATGCCTAGTTGCTGGCGAGGAGTCAAGATGATGTTCTCGGGGCATGAGAGTCTGAGAAATCACTGGTAGGAAAGTTTTAGAGCAAGGGAGGGGTGAGGAGCCTGTGTTCACACTCCTGAAGTGGAGAAACCGGTTTAGCACAACGCTCTGAGCAGACTTTGGGTGGCTCTAGGGTGAAGTGGATCCAAGGGTGTGTGTGTACGCTAAGTCACTTCAGTCGTTTCCAACTCTATGTGACCCTATGGGTCTTACCTAAAGCAGAAAACTGTGTTCCCCATGATCAAAGGACAGAGAAAAATAGCTCTGGTTTAACTGGAAGAAGGACTTCCCTGGTGAGTCAGATGGTAAAGAATCTACCTGCAATGCAGGAGATCCAGGTTTGACTCCTGGGTCAGGAAGATCCCTTGGAGAAGGGAATGGCTACCCACTCCAGTACTCTGGCATGGAGGATTCCATGGACAGAGGAACCTGGGATCACAGAGTCAGACACGACCGAATGACTAACACTTTAAATTTTCACTTTTAACTGGAAGAACAACTGGATAGAATTCTGATGTGTCTGTTATGGATAAAATGTTTGTGTCCCCTCCCAACCCCCCAAAATGTATACAATGAAGCCCTAACCACCAGTGTGGTTACCAGATGGTTACCAGATGGTATTCGCAAGTGATGGTATTCACAAGTGGAGCCTTCGGGAGGTAACTAGGGTTAGATGACGTCACCCACGGTAGGATCAGTGCTCTTACGAGAAGAGGACAGATCAGAGCTCACTCGCGAGCTCGCTCTCTGCCTCTACTGTGTGAGGACGCAGTGAAAAGGCGGCCATCCACAAGCCAGAAAGACCTCCCATCAGAAACTGAATCTGCTGGGAACTTGGACTTTGCATCCCCCAGAACCATGAGAAATGAATGCCTGCTGTTTAAGCCCCCTAGTCTCTACTATTTTCTTACAGCAGTTCAAGCTAACGAAGAGAGTGTCCACATGTGAATTTGTAAAGCAGGATGATGTGTGATGCATACCATCTCTGTTAAGCAGTGGGCGGCCTGAGTCCTGCCCGACACTGAGGAAGGGCGCAGCACTGGTGGGAATGCAGAGAGCGGGGGGCCGCAGCAGGTGGGCAGGAAGGACCTAGACCACAAGGCCACGGAGCCTGGAGAAGGAGCCGCACTGCTCTGACTGTTGGCCTCCGAAGGAGAGGGGCAGCACACCAGCTGGAGGGTGTCACTCCAGAAACAGAATATGGGTGGAGCTAGTGGTGAAGAACCTGCCTGCCAATGCAGGAGATGAAAGAAATGCGGGTTTGATCCCTGGGTTAGGAAGATCTCCTGGAGAAGAAAATAGCAACCCACTCCAGTATTCTTGCCTGGAGAATTTCATGGACAGAGGAGCCTGGTGGGCTGCAGTCCCCGGGGGTCGCAAAGCGTCGGACACAACTGAGTGACTAACACTTTCACTGGGACAAAAAAGATGTTCACCTGTCACCTACCTCACTGTGCTTGGTCTCCCCGTATCTGCCATTGGGGTTGGCCAAGTGGCAGTTCTTGTACCACCAGCCGCCGTGATGCGTCAGGGCACAGTTGCTGAGGGCGATGTCGTTGTCTCGGTCAAAGGTTGTAAACTTCCATCCGTTGTGGTAAGTGAGTGCGTCCCCTGCGGGCAAGCAGAGGTGACAGAGGTGGGTGGGATCTTCCTCTGGCCTGAGAGAGGACCCGGCAGGAAAACCTCCGGGCACAAAAATGCCAGGGGTGCAGTTGGTTATGCCACAAGGAGTCACGCTTTTCTCAAAATCGCCAAGATGAGCACACAATACGAATGAACAGGTTCTCTTTCCTCGCTTGTCACCCAAACTTCAGGCCTGTTTTTCCAATAGCTTGAATAGCTTTTCCACTTAGAGGCTTCACAGTAAAATATCCAAACATCCAGAACCGAACTCCTCGACATTCCTCATAGTACCAGACTGACCTCACACAACTGACCCCTGTCCCATGCCGCTGTCTCTGCTTCAGTATCCCCTCAGTGGCCCAGACTGGACACTCCTGAGCCACCTTTGACAATCCTATTGCCCGCCTCCCCCATCAATGATTCAGCCCTTCCTTCTGCAGATCACTCCAATACACCCCTGTCCCCCACGGCTGCCACCCTAGGGTCTTCTCACCTCTCCAGGCCTGTGTCAACACAACAGGCTTCCCAGTTCTTCCGAAGCTTAATAAGTATCCTTTTTCATCATCTCAGATCTACTTCCTCCCACAAGGAGTGAATTACTCCTGCTTTGCAGGCTTGTACCTTGGCTGTACCTTCTGTACAACCTCATAGCCTGCTGTCCCCAAAGGCACTGAATGCGTAGGGTGGATGAGTCCATCGTCCATGCCTCTGCTTATCTGCTTCTCTCTACCCTTCATCAGTCCAAGTCCTCACCATTCCTCGAAGCCCAGCGCAATCCCACTCCTGAGGAAGAGTCTCCTTCCTAATCCTCCCACGTGCCCTCTTAACACACACACCTGAACTTCTAGAGCCCTTCTGGGCACACAGGTACAATTAAGTGCTCATTGCAAACTGTCTAGAAACCTGCCTTAATTGCTTGACTTGTGTTTCACTATTTCCCCATCACATTTGTCATTCTTTTACACGTTTACTTTTTAATTCAGCTCATAAACGGCAATAAGGGCTCATATAAATCCCAAGCTTAGTCAAGTCCGTTCCTGTGATAACAATACTTCCATTTAATCTGATTTCCAAGTTACAGATCACCTCCACATGTACATTCTCATCTGATGCTCCTGACAAGCCTGAGGGGTGGGTTAGGCAGCTCTTCGTCCCACGAGGAAGGAAACTCACAGAGTTTGTTCTAGGGACTTGCCACAGTCTCTCAGCCCACTGGCAGCAGAGCCAGGACTCAAAGCTGCGACCCGAGACCCCAAGCCCAGGGTTCTTTCTGAGCCACCAATGCATCTGCGGTTTCCTTACTTCAACAGCAGGCTTTGATTATGCCAACAAGAATGAGCTGTCTCTGACCATCTACAACAATGGTTCTCAAAGTTCAGTCCCTGGGCCAGCAGCATCTGTATCACCTGGGAACTGGTTAGAAATTCATGTTCTCAGGCCCACCCCAGTCCTACAGAACCAGAAACTCCAGGGTGGTACCCTGCAGTCTGTGCTTTGACAAGCCCTTCAGACGCCAGCTGAAGCTTGAGAACTTTTGTCCTGCAACCTCATCAGGTACACCTGCCACGGCCCAGGCTCTGGGAATGCCAACAGCAGTCCTTGCTCTCAGTTGCGGGTGGCTGTGGTAGATACATAAAGAGTTGACAAAACGGTGTAAAGGGAAGGTCCAAGTTTGTCCTTCTCATTTGGAAGCTCAGACGGTGGCCCTTTCATGTCCACCGTGTTGTTTAGTCGCTAAGTCGTGTCCAGCTCTTTTGCAACCTGACGGACAATATATAGCCTGCCAGGCTCCTCTGTCCATGGGATTCTCCAGGCAAGAGTATTGGACTGGGTTGCCATTTCCTCCTCCAGGGGATCCTCCCAACCCAGGGATTGAACCCATGTCTCTTGCACTGGTAGGTGGATTCCAGTAGGCCACCCGGGTAGCCCTCATGTCCACCTTTGTTGTTCAGTCACTCAGTCGTGTCCAACACTTTGTGACCACATGGACTGCAGCACATCAGGCTTCCTGTCCATCACCATCTCCCGGAGCTTGTGCAAACTCGTGTCCATTGAGTCGGTGATGCCATCCAACCATTTCACTCTGTTGTCCCTTCCTCCTCCTCCCTTCAATCTTTCCCAGCATCAGGGTCTTTTCTGAGACACAGCAAAACCTCTTCCCCCATTAATTTTCTCCAATGAAAGAAGAGCAAACTGTGCCTTCATTCACAGGCATTTCTTCATCTCCTTAGATTTTCCGCAGATAGTTCCCTATAGTTCAAAATACCACACAATGGCTCCCTTAGTAACACTTTTAACGAGCACAGTTTACCTAACTTGCAAGTAAGTTCCAAGAGCTGTTTTCTAAGCACCTGTGCAGAGACTGTTTCTGAAAGATCTCTTTGTGGCTATCTAACCTTGGGCGCTGGGATAAAGAAAGGTGAAGCAGGTTGTGGCCTGAGTGGCCCCTACCCCCAATCCATGATGGATTATCTACCTTCTGGCTTCAGAGATTGAAGCCACACTAATGTTCCAAATGTAGATAGTGAGTGCTCCCATAAATTAAAAACTAACTTTTCTTTGGTCATCAGGCCCTGGCTAAGACAGTGTTCTGATGTATTAAGCTTATCTCCCCAAGGAAAATAAAGCAGAAAAGTCAATGGTGGTTCTCTGGGAGTTTTAGGAGAAAACATTGATGAGAGATAAGTGCCCCTCTTCTAATGTAATGGCCTTGGGTGGGAGGAGTCAGTGGCAAGCCTGTAAGAGGTCTGAACCCAAGCCCAGGTGGGGCTGCTGAGATGGTCAGCACCCAGCTCATCAAAATATCTCTTGGGGCAGAGGGGTGGCCAGGGGGGTCCCTACTGGGCCCAGTGGTTAAGAATCCGCCTGCCATTGCAAGGGACACAGGTCCGATCCATGGTCCGGAAAGCCCCGACATGCTGCAGGGCAACTAAGCCCATGGGCCACAACCCAACTGAGCCCGTGATCCAGAACCCATGCTCTGCAACTACTGAAGCCCCAGAGCCCGTGCTCCACAATGAGAGGAGCCACCGCAATGAGAAGCCTGTGTGCTGCAACTAAAGAGTAGCCCCTGCTCGCCACAACTAGAGAAAGCCCATGCACAGCAATGAAGACCCAGTACAGCCAAAAATAAATAAAAATAAACAAATATTTAAAATGTAAATATATATAAAAATCACTCTGGAACCAACTCTTCTCCTCTCGTACTTCCTGAGATAGGAAAGATGAGCCGGCAGCTAAGCCGTCTCAGGCCAGAAGCTGTTAGCATCACATCCCCTGTGAATGACACGCAGGCGCAGGATCACGTGTCTGGACCTTGAGCATCTTCCACTCGGAGACCAAGAATAGGCTGATGAAAGTGTGATTTGTGTCACCTCCAGCTTTCCCTTTTGTTCATGTGTCAACAATGTTTTCCTTCTTTAAATGCCAGTACTTAAAAAATTCACTTCAAAGCCAGGAAGGCACTGGCATTTGGGGTGGAACAATTTTTCACTGTGGGTATCTGGCAACCCTGGCCCCAGCCCACTGAATGCTGGCTGAGTTCCTCGTCACATTTTTAAGTGTCCGTAGAGGGTGAACCATCCCTTCTTGAGCAGCTCTAAGTCTCTGAAATCAGCTGTAAGTGGCTAGTTAGCCCACAGAAATCCTTCTGCACCACCCTGAATGTCTGCCTATTTATGTTTTCAATATAATCTCCAAATTAATGAACAGCGGCATCCTGAAGGTAGAGCTCATAGAATGTCCTACCTGTCTCACTCCAAGAATCAGAAAGTCAATTGATCTGGCATTACCTTGCTGGAGTTTCCTTCAAGGAGAATAATGTGCTGGATTTTTTAAAATTAATTTTTATTGGGGTATAGCTGCTTTACAATGTTGTTTTAGTTTCAACTGTACAGCAAAGTGAATCAGCAACACATATGCTTCAGTCATGTCCAAATCTTTGAAACCCTGTGGACTGTAGCCTGCCAGGCTCCTCTGTTCATGGGATTCTCCAGGCAAGAATACTGGTGGGTTGCCATGTCCTTCTCCAGGGGATCTTCCTGACCCAGGGATCGAACCCATGTCTCTTATGCCTCCTGCACTGGCAGGCAGGCTCTTTACCACCAGCGCCTCCTGGGAAGCCCTATTTAGCACAATAGCTGCTTTACAAGGTTGTGTTAGTTTCTCCTGTCCAGCAAAGTGAATCAGCTACACATACACATATATCTGAATAGGGTTCCCTGAGCTATACAGCAGGTTCTCCTTAGTTATCTATTTTATACATAGTATCAACAGTGTGGATATGTTGATTCCAATCTCCCAGTTCATCCCTCCCCTCCCTCCCGCTTTGGTGTCCATATATCTGTTCTCTACATCTGTGTCTCTATCTCTACTTTGCAGCTTCTTGATTTGACTTCAGTAGAAGCAAAAGTTGAGGGTCCACCTGGACAGTCTGAGTAGGGATAGTCTAAAACCTCACTTACCCACCAGAGCCGTACATCTCTAGTTCCAAAAAGAGTGACAACAGGGTTAAAGGCTGGCGGGAGCTGGCCCATGCCTGGAGATGCAAAATGTTCGCTTTCTACCGGAACGCCATGTCCTCTAAGGAGAGCTGGCCCATGCCTGGAGATGCAAATGTTCGCTTTCTACCGGAATGCCATGTTCTCTAAGGAGAGCTGGCCCATGCCTGGAGATGCAAATGTTCGCTTTCTACCGGAACGCCCTGTCCTCTAAGGAGAGCTGGCCCATGCCTGGAGATGCAAAATGTTCGCTTTCTACTGGAACACCATGTCCTCTAAGGAGAGCTGGCCCATGCCTGGAGATACCAAATGTTCGCTTTCTACCGGAATGCCCTGTCCTCTAAGGAGAGCTGGTCCATGCCTGGAGATGCAAAATGTTCGCTTTCTACCGGAATGCCCTGTCCTCTAAGGAGAGCTGGCCCATGCCTGGAGATGCAAAATGTTCGCTTTCTACCGGAATGCCCTGTCCTCTAAGGAGAGCTGGCCCATGCCTGGAGATGCAAAATGTTCGCTTTCTACTGGAATGCCATGTCCTCTAAGGAGAGCTGGCCCATGCCTGGAGATGCAAAATGTTCGCTTTCTACCGGAATGCCCTGTCCTCTAAGGAGAGCTGGCCCATGCCTGGAGATACCAAATGTTCGCTTTCTACTGGAATGCCATGTCTTCTAAGGAGAGCTGGCCCATGCCTGGAGATGCAAAATGTTCGCTTTCTACCGGAATGCCCTGTCCTCTAAGGAGAGCTGGCCCATGCCTGGAGATACCAAATGTTCGCTTTCTACCGGAATGCCATGTCCTCTAAGGAGAGCTGGCCCATGCCTGGAGATACCAAATGTTCGCTTTCTACTGGAATGCCATGTCCTCTAAGGAGAGCTGGCCCATGCCTGGAGATACCAAATGTTCGCTTTCTACTGGAATACCATGTCCTCTAAGGAGAGCTGGCCCATGCCTGGAGATACCAAATGTTCGCTTTCTACCGGAATGCCCTGTCCTCTAAGGAGAGCTGGCCCATGCCTGGAGATGCAAAATGTTCGCTTTCTACCGGAATGCCATGTCCTCTAATCAGTACCTCATCATCTAGGACATAAGCAGCCAGAAGCTTGCTAAATTTCAAAATCCTCCTTGGGGACCAATCAGCACATATAAGGAAAGCTCAAACTCCACTAACCCCACCACTATAATTCAGAATTTAAGAGTAAGAATGATAGCACACAGGGGAAGATTAGACCACTGCCTAAATGCTGCATGAATTCTGAGTCTCTCAAGGCTTCCTATTAAAAAATACATCCTCCACTGACCAGCACTTGTTGGCCTGCACAACCTTAGAATGGGAATTAGCCCCTAATCGCAGTTAAAATGCAAATACAGTCCCCGGGAGGAGAATCACAGTAATTCACAAAGATGTTGACTCCTTTTCACTCATTTTCCCATTAGCATCAGGTCATTTACTGGATTAGGATAGACCTCAGAGAAGGGACATTTGAATACTAGAGGGAGGGGGACGGGGTAGCCTGGGAGGGCAGGCTTGAGCGAGGTCCCCAGCGGAAGGCCCATGAGGGGAGTGGCTTCAGGGAGGGACGTGGGCACAAGTGCCAAAGGGAACCAGCCCAACCCATATCTTATCTGGAGAAGGTGCCATGGGTGGAGTCTCTGAAGACTGGGCTTTTTCAGCCCGAGAAAGGAAAGCTGACTGATCACTGTGGTCAGGACTGAACAGGGAACTGGGAAGAAAAGGGATGGCCAGATATTTAACCATGTGGGCTGAGCTAGAACAGGAGGAGGCCTGAGGGGTCTGATGAAATAAAGCTCATATTTTCTGGCAAGATACAGGGCCCATCTGGGCCTCGTTCTTCCCCTTTAGTGTGTACCACGCCTCTGTGTTAACCAGACCTCTTTAGGAAATGATACTCCCTCTTAATATCCTCAAGGAGCCACCGTGACTCATGACCTGTGATCCAATACTTTGTATGCGGTGTAGATCTGGACTTTGTAAACTGTCAATGATACATCATTTGACAGACTTATAATCCTCTATCTCAAAAACTCATCTAACTGTGCTCTGACCTCTAACAGGAGAGACAGTCCTCTGAGTTTTCTGAAAGACTGCCACCCGGGTTATAATCCTCGGGTTGGCTGGAATAAAACTTCCATGTCTTTCTTGTTTTTCACTGACAGGTCTAAGAGAGACTGCAGTGTGCACACCCCTTCCCCTCTGGCTGGAATGCAATCTGATCAGCTACAGTTGGTGGAAGAGGGTGAGAGGCAGTGCACTCACTCTTACAAAAGGGTGTCTTGTAATCCCTCTCATTCGATTAATATCCTTAGACTGGACTAAATACCCATCTGTGTTTCCCAATTGTATTTTAACTGGCTTTTTTCTATGCCTGACTTCCACGTTTTTTATATCAACCCTGAATATTCACTGGAAGGACTGATGCTGAAGCTGAAGCTGAAGCTTTGGCCACCTGATGCGAAAAGCCAACCCATTGGAAAAGACCCTGATGCTGGGAAAGATTGAGGTCAGGAGAAGAAGGGGATGACACAAGATGAGAGGTTGGATGGCATCATCAACTCAGTAGACATGAGTTTGAGCAAACTCTGGGAGATAGTAAAGGACAGGGAAGCCTGGTGTGACACAGTCACTGGGGTCCCAAAGAGTTGGACACAACTGAGCGACTAACACACACACACACACACACACACATTCCTACATAGCCCCAACAAAGTCAAAAACACGCTATGTCAAACACTAGACTTACTTGCTAGGGTTTAAAGACGATAAATATAGGTTTAAAGTATAGTATTAAAACAATAACCACACCTTGCATCTTAAAGAAAATGCTCAGTGTCATAATTTCAGTATTTCATCAGCTGCTTAATTTTGTTCTTTTCCTTTCATGACTTAACACACCACCAACTGGCTTAAATCCAGTGAGACGCTAATTGCAGCTACCGTTCCCCTCCTTTCAGCTGAACTGTTAATTTCTGTGTTGTCATAGTTGTGTGGAGTTAATGAGACCTAGACTTCTTATTGTGTGAATCAGCACTTTCATTCTTCTGTCTTTATTTATGGCAAAGTACCACAATCAATTTAAATAACACACACACAGGCACCGCTGTGCAAGAGTGGCAGCCACACTGCTGAAGCCTAATAAGAGGTGGGCAGACACCGTGAAATCTCTCAGAATGTGGGTTCATCAGCTAATGTACAGCAGCCTGAATTGGGGCAGTAGAAGAGGAAGAATTTTACTGGTAGGGGATCAGTGTGTAACATACAGAAGTTCTGATTTTATGGTCAAAGATTGCTTTGATGATTCTGTTTAACCCCCTACAGGGAGCAGGGCCTCAGCTGTTCAGTGAGGACAATTCACCTTTGTAAAACAATATTCCATCCCCCAAGTCCACGGCAGGTGGCCGACCCAGCCTCAAGACGCACCAGGCAGGAGACCCCAGCAGGAAGGACACATTTTGTCTTACCTGCCGTGCCTCTGTATTTCCCGACTGTGAGCCTGTACCGCTCCTTGCTGGAGGCCACCTGGAAGGAGTCGTACACAGCATAGGCAGATTCGTTGGCAGTCTGTAAGTCCACTCTCACCTCATAGCGGGTGGGCGTGCCCATGGTGAGGTTGTGTAGCTTGTCAAGTCCTAAGAACAAGGAACAGAATTCTGGTAACCAACTACCCTGTGTGTGTGAGCACCCACCGTTTGCATCTGAGACTTTCAGTCCCCCAAAGGTGCCTTGGCCTTTTCCTCCTGTGATAATGGGAGGGTTTTCCCTATTCCTTCTCTTCTGGGGGAGGGGGTGCCTGTTTTCTCAACCCATTATGTCTTTGGCATAGTCATGCTTCTGAGTGTGGAAACCATGCCCTCTGGGAGGGAGCGGGGGTGGAGGGTAGGTAATCATGGGATGAATCTACCCCCACTGACTCCTTCTCTCTCAAGCAGGAGCATTCCTACTTATCATCCACTTATCTCACCAAGCGGGAGAGGAGATCAACCACTGACTCCAAGGTCACTGATGGGATTTTTGAACCAAGCAAACCACAAAACTCATCTACTCTATCGGATGCTGCAAATCAACGTGATGAGTTTCTAATTCTTCATTTCCCAATTGATGCTTCTGGCTATTTCATTCTCCACAAACATCTGCTCCACAAAAGAGCAGAAGGAAAAGGGAGAAAACAATGCCACAATGACTGGCATTCCTCACAGAATTCCAGGGAACCCGTGCGACTTCCCAGGGAGAGCCCAGAATCCCAATCAATCAATAACTGCTCTCCTCCTGTGGCTTCTGAGAAGTTCAGGCTGCAGGGAGATTGTATGGGGCTCAGATGCAGGAGAAAGCCCACGTGTGGCAGTCCCACCCTCCCACACACTCAGTGCACACGAGAACCTTCCCAGTGACCTGGCCCCACCAACACCCTGGTGGGCAGCTTCCTCAGTGCCCCCGTCACCTGGAGCCCTTCCTGAATGTGGGGAGCTCCCTCAAGACGCCTGATCAGCTTCTTAGGGAGGAATCTCCCCTCCACACCCCAGCCTTCAGGGATGCTCAAAGATCATACCAAGCCAGAACTCCTTCATGGGGTCGCCGAAGCCTTCCACGTAGGTCCGCCAGCGCTTGAAGAAATCCAGCTGCCCGGTGTTCCTCCTCTGGAAGACCTGAAGAGGGAGACTGGTGTTTCTCTCTGACACATGTGGACAGACGTGGCTGAATGAGAGAGGACAGCATGGCACGCTGGGGGCTGCCCTGAAGATGGACAGAAGTGGCCAGGAGGTGAAATTGATGGGGGTGGTGAAGGACCGAAGTGGAACCGAGAGAGAGGAGGACGTCAAGACTGCCTTTTGAGTTCTGGGCTCCCAGTGCTGATGGGAATTCACTCTGCCGATTGCTGAGAAAGGGGCTCTGAGAGAGGACAGTTTCCATGGGGGCAACGTCGCTCATTTGGGGACCTAGTGAGTGTGAGTGGCTTCTGAGGTATCCTGGTGAATGAAGGTGCCATAGGAGCTGCTGAATGTAAGGGCCAGAGCTCTCAGGAGAGGGCCAGGCTGGACTTAGAAGGTGAGCACATGTCTGAGATAGTGCTGGCACTCACCAAGTCCAATTTCACTCTCCTCTCCTCCAGGACACAAAGAGACTTTTTGTTTTAGCCTTTCTTGCAGTTAAGTTGGAACCATGTGACTTGTTCCAGCTACAGGACTAAAAGCGGGGGCACAGGGTGTGGGGTGGGGGTCTCCCCACTCTCTCCCCCATTGCCCCAGGCCATGGTGCCATGGTGAAGGCCACATGTCAAGAGGGCAGAACCATGAGCTGGAATCAGCCTGAATCCCTGAGTCACCACTTAGTAGTGACTTTGCACACGTGAGAAAAAAAGCCTTTTATGGGTTAAATCACTGGAATTAGGTGTTAGTTTGCTACTACGGCTTAGCCCATTCCATCCTAACATGGAAAGCCATCAGGACACAGAGAGGGAGATGAAGCCATTGGAAGGATGAGATAAAAAACAGGACTGAAAGGAGCAAGTGGCCTAGAATGAAGCCTTGTGGATCCCAAGATATAAGAGCCACACACCACAGGATGAGCTCATGGAGGAGAAAGAGGAGCAGCTGGTGATGTGAAGGACAACTGGGAAAATGTGGAATCAGAAAGGCCACCAGAGGAAAGTGTGCCCGACAGTGTCACATGCTGGTGAGAAGTCAGGGAGCGTGATGCCCAAACTGCCCACAGACTCTGGTGACACAGAAGCACCGTGACTTGAGTGAAGGCTGTGCTAGTGAGTGATGAGGGCAGAAAGCCAACCAGTTTCAGCTGAAGAGTGAGTGAGAAGGGACAACACAGAGACACAGTTGGGGCTGTTTCATGCGAGTATGGGCTGCTTTCTTTTCAAAAATCCCTCCATCTGGGGAAGGGAGGCAGTGCTGGTCAGAATCACTCAATTCTTTTTTATGAAGTAAATCTAAAAAGCATCTAAAGGCTAAACACACCTATGTATGCTTTTGCACTTCTAATTCCTCCTGGCCTTGGCAGCCAAGCTAGACGCCACCCTAGCTAACCCCACACAGGAGTCTGGAACTCCCTAGGAATGGAGTGGCGTCTTCCTCTCCACCTTCTGTCCTTTGCGCTCCTTCAAGAGCAGAAGCCCCAACACAAAATCCAGTCCCCCTCTTTTCCACCATGTGCCTTGAAGTCAACCACTTCATCTGGAATTTGGTGAGGTAGACCTCCTAATATTTGAGCATTCTTGATACATTTTTCTCTGGGAAGACACAGGGACAGAGGAGAGAGCAGGTTGCCCACAACAGTGCCCAGAGCTCACCGCCAACTCCTGAAGCATCAGTCCCTGTCTGCTGGCCTGGGGGGCACTGAATGAAGGGTGGGGGTCCTGGCAGGGGGTTGGTGACTCAGTCATTTCTGTTCCTGAGCGTCAGTCGACTTGTTGTCCAACAGGGTTGGAAGCGGGAAGGAGGTGTCTGCCCCTAGAGGTGCTAGGAGGACTCGTGAGACAGGGTGTGTGAAGGGTAGAGAGCTGCGAGCAGAACTTAGGGATGCTCACGGTGAACAACTGCACTAACACTCACTAACACTGTTGTTCCCTCTCCCCTCTTCTTATGTGTCCATCTTGTAGAGACACCACCTTCCTTCCCTGGCTTCCTTGATTTCTCTTTTCACTTACTGATCTATGTAACAAGTGCTCGTTGAGCATTTTTAAAGGCTGACTCCAGGGCAAGAATATACAATGCCATTTTACAGATGAGAAAGTGTAGAAAATCAAATAGAGTCACACAGCCAACTATTCAGTGGCTGATGCAAAGATAAAAGACTGCCTCATCTCTCCCTGAGGAAGTCTGAAAACACCAGCTATGTGGAGTCTACTGTTTAAAGAGCATGCCTTAAGATTCTGGGGCTGTTCATTTCCTATTACGGCACCTGGGACTCCTGGATCATGAACAATGAAATCCTAGGGCATCACCATTTGGTTCCATACACACTGCACCAAATTCTATTCCCACTAATGTAGTTAGTTCCCGTGTAAGGTCAGGCTCAAATCTGATCCCACTCTCCTAGGACAGAGGCTTTACAAAGGCATTTGGTCTCTATCTCCAATCAATGAACATAGTGCCAAAGTATTTTTTTGTTTGTTTATTTGTTTATTTTACTAATGCTTCAGTGTGGCTAGAGAAATTGGGAAAAAAAAAAAAAAGGTTCTGATGCTCTTTGCATCACTATAGACCCAGCTCTACACTTACTAGCTATCTCCTTGGGCAAGTCAGTTAGCCTTGACTAGCCTCACTTCTCTAAACTATGAGATCAAGATGTTAATAGCTTATTTGTCATTATCTTAAATCAAGGCTTCAGCATGGTCATGAATCATGATAAATCATAAAGGCCAGAGTCTGGCTCATACAGATATAATGAGTGATTATTATATCTCAGTAAATGTGTTAGCTTGCATTTTATAATGTCAGATTTCAAATGAACTGACCCACAGGGATCATTTGTACATCTTGATCAGGCAGCCTTAATTGACTCACTGAGAATCTAGTCCATTCCCTTCTATGAGGTGAAAATACCTTATAATGAACTATTTGGGATAACAGAAACCCCTTGCCAAATAAATCTCAAAGGAGAAAAAAATCTTTGTCTGATTCTAACAACAGAGCTTTGTTGTACTCTAGAACTTTCAGTCCTAAATGACTAAATCAGGAGGAAAAAATGAAAATCTCACTTAGATGCCTGTGGAAAGAGCCTCTCATGTAGTTCTTAGGACTTGCAAGATGGGAAACAGAAATGGAAATATTTAAGACACTTAAGTGTTCCTTAATAGTCTCCATTCCAGCTTCCCACCCGTAGCCTCAGTTACCTCAGGGCAGAGTTCTGGCTAACCCAAGTTAATCAAATTGTGTTCTTGCTGCCTGAGTGGAGAAGAATTTCCTTAAAAGGATTTGAGAAGCTCAGTTTATAAGGATAATATACTATGATCATCTCTCAGTGACAGAAGACTTTTGAACACCCCAAAACATGGAAATTGCCAGTAAAAGATTCAGTGGAGAGGTTTGCAGGACTCCACATATTTTCTGGAGTGTAGTGGCTTCGAGGAGAACCCTATAGAGTCTCAGTTCATGTAGTATCTTCAGGAACCTGGGTGAGAAAACAAGACTAGGGAGGGGATGGGGCACTGGCATTGGTGGGAACCCAGAGTTATTTCTGGAACTGACCTCTGTGTTCTGGAAAAGGTCACTTGTGTGGGCAAGATATAAAAGGCAAGCTCCTTGAGGTCAGGGATTTTTGTCTATTTGGTCCACTGCTGGTTCCTAAGTATATAGAACAGTACGCGACACATAGTAGGCACTCAATAAATATTAGTGGAAAAGAATCATGGATACTCCCAGGCAGACAGACTAGCAACAGGTCTCTTTCAAAAAATTGTCCCAGACACACATCTCTTTGCCTGGGTGAGGCTGGCTTTCAAGAAGGCCACATCAACAGGGACTTCCTTGGAGGTCCATTGGTCAGGATACTGCACTTCCAAAGCCAGAAGCATGGGGTCCATCCCTTATTGGGGAACTAAGATCCCATATGCCATGCAGCACACCACCGTCCACCCCCGAAAGCAAACAAAGAAACAACAAAAAGACCACACTGGACAGTACAGACATCCTGCCAATGGGTGACTACAGGGACAAAGGCAGGGAACTGGCTTCAAGCTTGAAGGGACAGAAGCGCAGAGGTACAGTGGTGCTGAGGAGAACAGCAGGTGCAGCCCTATGAGTCTAGTCAGGTAGATGGCATCCATGTGACACTCGGTTCCATTATTTTTACAAATCAATCAAGAATGTCCCCCATCTGATCCATTTCTGCCTTTCGGCCATCAGATGCAGCTGTGTGGATAATAAGTTTTCCTCTTTGCTGCTTATCAGATGGTATCATTTTATCTGTGGCTGCTCGAGTGTCTTTGGTTCCACAGGCCCTGAACGAATGTGTAAAGGAATATAGTCTGAGCTCTATGAGATCATGCTTTCTCCTTCCCACAGCAAGTGGTGGAAGCACAGTGGGTCAGGCTGCAGGCTGGTTTGGAGCAGTGAGAGCCTCTCACTGTTCAGGCACAGGGAGAAGGTGGTAAGGAGAAGTGGAAAGATCAGATTGAAAGTCTCAAAAGCAGCTCATCGTATAATTGGATCAGCAGATGCAATCAAAGAAGGTACCATGCGGTTTAATGGCCCACAGAAAATAAAACCTCCACACAGATGTGAGATGATCAGAACATTGCAAGTTTCCCTCTTTCAGGGTTTAGCCTTTCGTATCAAAGTTCCAAAGGCCCTGCTTCTGTACTGTGGAGCCAGGATGCAGAGCTTGGGCAACAGGCTCCAAAATTCAGAGGACTGAGCCCCCAAAGAGGCCGTGTGTTTCCATCTCGGGTGACCTGAGATGACCCACTGGGAAAACCAGTGACCCAGGAGGCTGGAGTCCTAGAATCTGGTCCCAACTTTGTTATTAACTCATGTGACCGACTCAGTAGACATGAGTTTGAGCAAACTCCAGAGGATGGTGAAGGACAGGGAAGCCTGGCATGCTGTAATCCATGGGGTCACAAAGAGTCGGACATGACTGATCAACTGAATGACATGTGACTTGGTCAGAGCACTTCTCCTTTTGGGCTTCAATCTACCCATCTATAAAGTATGAGCAATAATCTCTCTCATTCTATAGCTTATATGTGAAGGTCATGTTTATGAGTGTGCTTTGCAGAGAGTAAAATGTAGGCAACTGATGTAAAGAGGCCATTAGTATTAATAGATGGTGATAAACCCACAAGCCTTCCCAAACATCAGCCTGAATGTAATCAAGCCTGCTCTATCCCAGGAATCAAGTACCTCAGGCTCTGTTCTTACAGTTCTCTGTTCTCTGAAAATAGCTGCAAGGTACCAAAGTGTCTCTCTCCCATGGATGAAGAAGAAATAGAGCTGCCCAGGGCTCTGTGTGACTCACAATCCAGCCGCCTCCATCTGTGTCCATGTCACAGTACACCTGCAGGGACCGGCTGGCATCCCCATGCAGGTAGATGGTGTAGAGGCCACTGGCGACGTTACTGTTCTGCTGAACTTGACTGCAATCCGAAGGGTGTGGAAAACGGGCACCAACTGGAACCAAGCAGAAGGACAGCGTTGTTAGGAGAAAGGCACGGGAGGAGGGGAGTGGGGCTAGTCCCGTATTTTAAGATCATTTATTTTGTTTAGAAATTATTTTGGAACCTCCTACTATTTTGTATCTTCCAACTCTTCACTCACGTCTTATTTTTCTCACTCACCCTGCTCTCACCAAACCCCTCAAATGTACTAGTGTGTGCTAAATTACTTCAGTGTCCAACTCTGTGACCCTATGCACCGCAAGCTGCCAGGCTCCTCTGTCTGTGGGATTCCCCAGGCAAGAATACTGGAGTGGGTTGGCCATGTCCTCCTCCAGTAGATCTTTCCAACCCAGAGACTGAACTCACATCTCTTACGTCTCCTGCATTGGCAGGGGGGTTCTTTACCACTGGTGCCACCAAATAAGGTCAAGTTCATATCACTTCCTCCTCTGACCAAAGCCCCACCTCTTCCCCTCCACCAGATAATACTCCACTTCACTCCCTTCCTTCATCTCTTTACCATGGGATGGATTTCTTCTGAATCCATAACCCCACTTCCATTTCCCCTTGTCTAGAGAAATCCAGAGCCCTGTCACCACTCGCTCTTCCTTGGACACATTTTCTGGCTTGTCCCATGCTTGTCCTGCACTTCAGTCTAATTCAGAGTGCATGAGGTCACATTACCTGTGGAAAGGTTTGTAGATACACTCCTGCTCTGGCGATCACCCTTAAAGGCAACCAAGGAGACAGGCAGGGTGACACCCTGCTCAAGGCCTTGCAACTCAAACCTCTGGTCCCCTCTTCCAAGCTGTACCTCCTACCAAACAAAGAAGACAGCAGACATTCACTCATCACCCGCAGCACCTCGGTGTCAACAGCACTCCCTGGTGCTAATGACAGAAGCTCCTTGGGAGGGCAGAGTTTTGTCTTTTTGAGAGCTCAGTAGTAACCCAGAATCCCAGTAGGTTCCAGCCGCTTCTCTTTAGGGCTGTGCCATGGAGATTCAGCACTTCTGGGAGGTCTAGCTGGGAACCAGCACCTCAAACTGCCACCGGGGCAGCGACCTCGAGGGGAGTACACATGAGGTCTCCTGCCCTCCAGATACAAGCTGGGGCACCAACAACAGCCACTACGGGCAGCAACAGGCTAGCAACACCAAGCTGAGAAAGTAATGGGCAAGGTGAAGCTGGCCACTGATCTCTGAGGCAGGGAGATAGCTGGGTTTTCAATAACCTTTCTCCCTAGGCTTATAGTGGCAGCTTTACCACTGAGATAATGAATATATCAAGGTGCCCTTCCTTTTTTCCTTCCTCCCTTTTTTCTTTCAAGGAAAGAGAATAATAACTTTCCACTGGGACAAGTCACAAAAATATGCTGGCTTTCTAATTCCAGGTGAGAGGTATAACTCTTGAAATAAGGTTAATCAAATTCATTGAATAAATATTTATTGAACACCAACCATGTGCTAAGTTCCAAACACTTCAGACACAAGGCGAGGCAAAGCAGACAAAAATTCCTTGTCCTCGTGGAGCTAACATTTACTGGGGAAGTAACACGGGACAGATGTGTGGCCAGCAGATACGTGACAGGCAGCTAGGAAGGAGCAGGCACGAAGGTTAGTCCCATAAAATGAGACCACACGTACACTGTTCACAAATGACCACGTTTAGCATTCTCCCTTGCATACAGCAAGTGATCAGTAGGGATCAACACGTTCATAAGAAGGTTGCCATGGACCAGCTATTGGTCGGCCCCAGTGAGTTGCTGTACATGGAGGCTGGGGCAGAAGAGAAAAGGCAAGTGTCTGGTACCTTGACAGTGCCGTCTGGGAACTGGTAGGTCAGAATATAGCCATCGATCTCGGCAGAGGGGGGTGTCCAGGTCAATGCCCCACCGGACTGGGTTACAGCAGAAGGATGAAGGTTTTGGGGAGGGTCAATGTCTGTATATAAAACATCAAGTAATTATTATTACTAAGGTAATGAGAAGAGGTAATTTTTGAGATTTCCGCTTATATTCTCTACCTACACACTCCCATTTTCTTCTTCCTATCAAGCAAGTAGCAGGCTCCATTCCTCTTTGCCATAAGGTCTTTAGGATCTATTTTTCTAAAAGTATAAACCCATGGAGGACAAGAGGGTTAAGGGGTGAGTTTCAGAGGGAGTGAACCTGGGCTCCCACTTCCCCAGCAGATCTGCAGAGAGTGGTGGTGGTGATGGTTTAGTCACTCAGTCATGTCCGACTCTTGTGACCCCATAAACTGTAGCCCACCAGGCACCTCTGTCCATGGGATGGGATTCTCCAGGCAAGAATACTGGAGTGGGTTGCCATTTCCTTCTCCAGGGGTTCTTCCTGACACAGGGATCAAGCCCAGGTCTCCTGTACTGCAGGCAGATACTTTACTGACTGAGCCACCAGGGAAGCCGCAGAGAGTGGTGAGTATGAGCAACTTCGGTCAGCAAAGTCCTGGAGATGGCAGGGCTCCCAAAGTGGCAAGGAGGAATGAAGACCCAATGCTAAGACCCATATATATATATATATATATATATGATGTGGTAAATGGCACTCTGAGTTTGGGAGTAGCAGAGGCAAACAGATCTGAAAGGCCCCTGCATACAGAAACCAGGGGCACTCAGTAAAAACACCTGCCCAGAAAGATGACCGAAAAACCAGATGGGACCCCATGCCTGGCCTTGGAAAATCACCTGAGACCTCACACTCAGCCCTGAGGGAGGAGCATGACTCTAAATTTACTGAGATTTCCAACTAACAAACAGAACGGGAACTTATAATAGAAATTAAGTTGGTACAGAAATATAAAGCTCTGTGTCTTAGGTAACTAAGCGTGCAGCCTTAGAGGCATACCCCGTACAAAATGGAGAAGCAGGGGAGATGCTTGTACAAAAGAGGAGACAAAGGGAGACAGGGCAGTGGAGATGGAGGAAAAGCAGAGATGTCTTCTCATCCCCACGCACTTCTGCACTCAAACACCAGAGGGAAAGCATGAAGACTACATCTCAGCAAAAATTCTAGTCAACACCACAGTAATTGGTCAGACAGCTCACTTTTTTTTTAAGCAAACAAGATATGAATGGAAATTTCCATTTTGAAAAATCATTATCATAGAGGGTGATTTTAATTTAGAAGTTTCCAAAAAAGATGTCTCCAGGCTATTTTCTACCCAGTAGCATTTCAGCTGAGAACTGAAATGCAGTATTTTAATAGAAATCACACAGCTGTTGTTTCGAATTAGGATGTTTTGACAAATTTTGAGTTTCTGTAATATCAGCGTGGTGTGGCTTTCTAAAGCATAACATCTGGTCTGGATTTTATTCCATCCATCACGCGGGAAAACTGAATTTCCTGGTTTCAAAATCAAAGGAAAACCTTAACTATGGAAATATCTTGAGCTGGCTTCTGCCACCCCTTTGCCCACCCATCCCCAGGTTATGAACCTGAGATGTCTGTCTTAGTTATTTCTACATTTCTATGAAGTAGAAAGATGAAATATTTTTGTCTTTAAAAATGGGGAAGGGGCTTCTCTGGTGATTCGGTGGTTAAGACTCTGAGCTTCCACTACAAGGGGTGCAGGTTTGATCCCTGGTCAGGGAACTAAGATCTCACACACTGCACAGCGCAGCCAAAAAAAAATTTTTTTTAATGGGGAAAGTGAAACAAAGAGAAGATAAAGAAGAAAGAGAGAGAGAGGAATGGAGGAGAAAGGAAGAGGGAGGGAGACTGGGGCTTGGGGTTGGGGGAGATGGGGGATGGAGGAAGGGAGGGGGAGAAGGAAGGAGGAAGATGTTGGTTACCCCAGGAGAGAAGTCCTGGGTATCGGGGAGCCTTGGATGTGGAAGAGTTTTTCTTTCTACACACCTTTGTTTAGTTTGAAAATTTTCACTATAAGCGTGTATTACTTTTTTACTAAAAACGTCCGTTAACTGTAACTGATAAAGATAATGAATACATTCAAGGCACCTCTAGTTCCAGTGGCCACACATGGTAATACTGTGGCCGCACAGGGGATGGCCAGGCTCTGCCCAGGCTGTCCAAAGAGACCCAAGGACGTCAGGGTGGGCTGCGTGATCCTGTCAGGCCCCTGGGAGGCCTCATCACGCACACAAAATACAGGCAGTCCAGGCCCCTTTGGTGGCCAACTGGAGAGGGACAGTGAGAGAAGGAAGATGCTCCACCACTGCCTCCAGCGTGGAGATGGAGGCAAAAAGGGCTCCTTGCCTCCCTCTTCCCCAAACTGGAGCAGAGGCCCAGCCAGGTCCTCAGGTCAGGATGGAGAGCCCGGGAGCTGGGCTGGGTGAAGAGGGGTGTGAGGGAGGCCCCCTTCCACACAGGCTCCTTCACACCACTCCCTTCCTAAACTGTCTGTCAAGGCGTTACCTCGGAAGGGTGAAAAGGGAAGCACTCTGAAGAATGCCCTCAGGGGTAGCACTGTGTTCCCTGCTCCCCTCCTCAGACTAGATGTGGAGGAAGGCAATCTCCTGTTGGGTGTGAAGGGCTCGTGTCCCCCACCCCTCACAGTACCTGTTGGGGCCTTGGTGTCGGCCTTCCTGCTCTCCCGGTCCCCCTTCTGCGCCCACACGTGGACCGTGTACTCCACGCCTGGCCTCAGGCCCATCAGGACGGTGCTGGTCTGCTCCTTCCCCACCGGAACCTCCCTGGTGTCTCCGTCAGCAGAGGTGTAGCGCACCAGGTACCTGTCGATGACGGCCTGCACCGGGGCCCAGGAGACGGTGGCCGTGTTCTCCGTCACCTGCTCGGTCATCAGGTTCTGGGGGCTGTCAATTTCTTTTTAAAAAGGAAATGCTGAATTTTAGGGTTAAAGGAACACATCACCATTCATGTTACTTTTATTAACAATACAATTCCACTGAAAGCATTTTTCCAGGGGAAACAAACCACTGGAAAAATGTTATATTAAAACTGAAAGGAATTTGATCTTCTCCAAGTTTATCGACATGGAAATTTTTTGTCCTTCTAGTTCCCTTAAAAATTTTTAAAAAAATCTCCTGAGCAACAAGACAAGTGACCCAAATGGCAGCTGAAGGGACCTCTTTTGCTATCTCCATGGTATATAGCTATTTTGTTTCACAGAATTTGAGAGCTGAGAAGTTACATCTTTCAAACTTCTTCCCTTTCATAAAAGGGGAGGAGAAGGGAGATCTAGAGAAATGAAAAGACTTGTCCAAGATCCTGCTGTTTTTTTGCATTAAAACTTGGACTCTGGGGACTCCCCTTCTGGTCCAGTGGTTGAGACTTTATGTTGCCAATTCAGGGGGCGTGGGTTTGATCCCTGGTCAGGGAGCTGGGATCCCACATGCTGTGCGGCCTGGCCTAAAGTAAACAAACAAAGAAACAACAACAAAAAAAAAACTAGATAAAAAACCTAGACACTCTTCCTCCTGAATTTTGAGCCCTTTCACCTTCTCAAGGACTTTGCTCCCTTTCATCTGCCCTCTCTCACCTGTGCCATCAGTCTCTCCCCATCTCCCGTCATTCCCAGACAAACAAGCTCTAGGCTCTCCCGTCCCTCTGCTCCCCTTAACCGACAGACTTCTCAGGAGAACCTGCCTGTATATCCCACCTCCTGTTCACTCCTCAGCTCAGTGAAGTTTAGCATTTTCTACAGCACATCACTATAACTGCTAGTCTAGGTCACCAACAACCTCATCTTGCCAAATTCAATGGACACCTGTCATCCTCACCTTGCTCGACCTTTGAGCAGCATTTGGTAGAGCTGAGCCACTACCCCTGTCTCAAAACACTCTCAGCCCTTGGCTTTCATGACTATACACTCCACTGGGTTTCTCTTAACTGCCTCCTCCTCTCTGATTTCCATCAGCAATCTGAAAATGTAGGGGAACCTGAGGTGCCGTCTCTTCCTCTCTGTCTACAGGTGATCTCCACCATGTCCGCAGCTTTATTAATATTCTAATCATTTACTTAGGGTTGTGTCAGGTCTTAGTCACAGCATGTTGGATCTTCGTTGAAGCATGCAGGATCTTTTGTTGTGGCACATGGGCTTCTCTCTAGGTGTGGCACATGGGCTTTCTAGTTGAGGTGCTCAGTAGATGTCCCCCAGCATATGAAATCTCAATTCCCTGACTGGGGATCGAACCTGCATCCCCTGCATTGGAAGGTGGATTCTCAACCCTGGACCAACAGGGAAGACCCTCCATAGCTTTAAACACCAGCCAGATGCTCACAGCTCCCCAGTGCCTATCAATTCTGAGCCCCTGTGTTTCTAGCAATTCTGAGTCCCTGACTTGTATCTACAAGAGCATATCCACCACAGCACCTAGCATGTATTAAACATTCAATAAATACTTGTGGAATCAATAAATAAGTCTCTCAATTAAGCAAGAAATCCCATGAGTGCCTCAAGCTTAAGCATTAAGTCTTAATGTTTCTCCTCAAATCTGTTTATCGCTCAGAAGATGCCCCAATTGTCCATGTTGCTCAAGTCGGAAACAGATGTCATACTTGGTTCCTCACTTTCTTCCTGCTCCACATCTCATCCATCAACAAACACTGTCATTGATGCATCCAAAATACACGCCCTGATGTCCTCTTTTCTCATCCCTATTGCCACCACACTTGTCCATCTCTCCCTACCAACTTGACAAATCTTCCCCCTCTACTCCTGTCATCTCTCCCATTTATCCTCCTCACTGTGGCCTGAATGACCTTACCTCATTCCATTCTTCTCCTAATAGATATAGCATGCTCCCTCTTTGAGGTACTGGGTGGTCCTGTATGACCTGATCTTTCCCCCTGCCCCCATCATCTCATGCCACTTTCTCTCCCCGCCTCTATGCTCCAGCGACACCAGCCTCCTTTCAAGTTCTTCAACCATCTCGTGCTATTCCAAATCAGGGCCACACACTTGTTCTTCCCTCTGCCCAAGATGGCTAGTTTTCCCCAACCCCCTTCTGCCCTTCCTCTACAAGCACGCTGTCCAAGAGATCTCTCTGCAATGATGGGAATAGTGTAGAATCTATATGTTAGTCACACGTGGCTACTGACCATTGGAAGTGTGGTTAGTGCAACTGAGGAAATCATTTTTAAATTCAGTTCAGTTCAGTTCAATCGCTCAGTCGTGTCCGACTCTTTGCGACCCCATGGACTGCAGCACGCCAGGCTTCCCTGTCCATCACCAACTCCTGGAGCCTGCTCAAACTCATGTCCATTGAATCAGTGATGCCATCCAACCATCTCATCCTCTGTCGTCCCACCTTCAATCTTCTCCTCCCACCTTCAATCTTTCCCAGCATCAGGGTCTTTTCCAATGAGTCAGTTCTTCGCATCAGGTGGCCAAAGTATTGGATATTCAGCTTCAACATCAGTCCTTCCAATGAATATTCAGGACTGACTTCCTTTAGGATTGACTGGTTTGATCTCTTTGCAGTCCAAGGGACTCTCAAGAGTCTTCTCCAACACCACAGTTCAAAACCATCAATTCTTCAGTGCTCAGCTTTCTTTACGGTCCAATCTCACATCCATACATGACTACTGGAAAAACCATAGCTTTGACTAGATGGACCTTTGTCAGTGAAGTAATGACTGCTTTTTAATATGCTGTCTAGGTTGGTCATAGCTTTTCTTTCAAGGAGAAAGTAATTTTTAAATTACTGTTAGTTAAAAATTTAATTAGCCACATGTTGCTAGTGGCCACTGTATTGGATGGGACAGTATAACAGAACTGTAAGCTGGACACATGGCCATCAAGCTAAAGACTCCATTTCCCAGTTCCCCTTGTGGTGAGGGACACTGTGTCTTCGGTCTAGCCGGGGGAATGTGAGGAGTGACATGTGCAGTGCAGGCATCTCTTCCCTTTCCCATGCCCCTTTCCACTGCCTGGAGTGAGGATGGGTGATGACCATGTATTGGATTGGCCAAGAAGTTCATTTGGGTTTTTCTGGGAAAACTCCCTATGAATGGCTGAGCAACAATATGGAAGGAGCTTGGGTCTCCTGAACCATGGAGCTATCATATCAGCCTTGGCCCCTTATGCTCTGACCATTCCACAAGAGAGAAATAAATTTCTTTCTTGTTTAAGCCACTGTTATTTGGGTGTTTCTGTCAATGTGCATCTTTTTTTTTAATTTATTTTTAATTGGAGGATAATTGCTTCACAATGTTGTATTGGTTTCTGCAGTACATCAACATGAATCAGCCATAGGTATACATATACTCCCTCCCTCTTGAACCTCCCTACCTCTTCCCATCCCATCCCACCCCTCTAGGTTGTCACAGAGTACCAGGTTGAGCTTCCTGTGTTATCTACTACTCCCCCATTTCATCCCTGCCCTGTTATTATCTACACATATACCATGTTCATCCCCTTCACAAAACTTATAATTTATAGTTAAAAATGCATTTGCTTGTTGACTGTCTGTCTTTCCCACTGGACTTCAAGACAGTAGGAATCATATTTATTTTGTTTACTGCTATATCCCAGGCCTGGCACTTACAAAATATTCATTAAAATTTAGCTGCATGTTGAAATGAACACTGACCTTCAACGGCCAAAAGTTACATTTGTTCCTTTAATCTAAACACCACCTATTAAGTAAAAAATAAAATCAAATAGCTTGCTACAAAACAGTACTTTAATGCAGTGGTTTCAAGAATTTTATATTGGCTCTATCTTATTCCTAATAATTTCCTATAGCTGAGAAGCATTGTCATTAAAAACACAGGCTTTGGAAAACAGTTTTAACACATTCATGGGATTGCTCAGTACTGGGCCCATTATTATGCTTTGTTCTTTCTTTAGGTGAATGGAGCTTGTTGTTGTGTTTTGTTTTTTTACTATAAACTCCTAATATAATCCACAGTCCCTGAGGACATGGGCCACAAAAGCAGCAGTGCCGTAATTCAGCAGCAGTAGATCGGCCCACAGTGAAAAACCCTAGTTTGCTTTTCTTGTCCCTCATGTTACCTGTCGGGGCCTTGGTGTCGGCCTTCCTGCTCTCCCGGTCCCCCTTCTGGGCCCACACGTGGACCGTGTACTCCACGCCCGGCCTCAGGCCCGTCAGGACGGTGCTGCTCTGCTGCTTCCCCACCGGAACCTCCCTGGTGTCTCCGTCAGCAGAGGTGTAGCGCACCAGGTACCTGTCGATGACGGCCTGCACCGGGTCCCAGGAGACAGTGGCCGTGTTCTCTGTCACCTGCTTGGTCACCAGGTTTTGGGGGCTGTCAATGTCTGAAAAGAAAACAACAATCAATTTGGATAAAATCACAGCCACCTTGCTTGGGGTGACACCCTTTCATGTTTCGTGGGATTTCCATCTTGCGTGCTCTAACTGCATCATGGACATATGTGTTCTGTCCCCATAAAGACTTTGACTCCTCAAGGAGAAAGCACAGTAGACCAAAACCCGAGTGTCTGTACTATTACCTCTACCAAGAGTTTAGAAAGACAAATTTCTTTCTTCATTCATTAGGCATATGTCAAATGCCCACTATATACAAGGCATGGGACTAGACAGTTTGCAGGGTTCAGTTGAAGAAGACATGGTCTCTGCTCAGTTCAGTTCAGTTCAGTCGCTCCGTCGTGTCTGACTCTTTGCGACCCCATGAACTGCAGCAAGCCAGGCCTCTCTGTCTATCACCAACTCCCAGAGTCCACCCAAACCCATGTCCATTGAGTCGGTGATGCCATCCAACCATCTCATCCTCTGTCATCCCCTTCTCCTCCTGCCCTCAATCTTTCCCAGCATCAGGGTCTTTCCAAATGAGTCAGCTCTTCGCATCAGATGGCCAAAGTATTGGACTTTCAGCTTCAACATCAGTCCTTCCAATGAACACCCAGGGCTGATCTCCTTTAGTATGGACTGGTTGGATCTCCTTGCAGTCCAAGGGACTCTCAAGAGTCTTCTCCAACACCACAGTAGCTAAAAATTTTGTTTCTAGCATCATGTCAACAAAGACTTCTCAGTTCATACAAGATGATTCTACCAGCCAGATGCCAATATAAGCTCCCAGAGGAAGAGGGCTATGTTCTACTCCCCTTGGGGTTCCCACTGCCTAGGAGGGAGTAGGGCCCATGGAAAATGCTCAACATATGTTGTTAAATGAATCGGCAAAATTAAAATCCAGTTTTAATATGCTTTAGCAGATCATAGATTCACTTGTAATGCTGGTTTGCTGGCTAAATCACAGTACAGAAATATAATCATACATCTCTTTCACAATAAGATGAGGATATAACCTAGAAGTTACACCTGAAAATAACACAATATTATAAATCAACTATAAAAAGTTCAGACATAAACCCATGCACGTGCATGTGTGTGCTAAGTCACTTCAGCCATGTCTGACTCTTTGTGACCCCATGGACTGTAGCCTGCCAGGCTACTCTGTCCATGGGATCCTCCAGGCAAGAATACTGGAGTGGGTTGCCTTACCATCCTCCAGGGGGTCTTCCTGACCCAGGGGTCGAACCTGCAGCTCCTGCATTGCAGGTGGATTCTTTACCACTGAGCCACCAGGGAAGCCAGAACATAACATAGAAATTATCCTTATCCTCAAATATCTCATTATAGTAAAGCAAACCACATACAACTACTCACTTTGGTAGATGTAAAGTCTACTTTTTGAAGTTGAGTTTTGAACACATTACAGTTAATATTCATGGCATTTGATTTTCATTTTCTGTTTCCAATCACAAACTCAACAGGAGAGCCTCAATACTGAACAGAAGACTCACACACTCGGAAGGAGCACTGGCAGGACCTGACCATCAGTCACAGCAGACTTGTAGCTTGGAGGCTGCCAGGTGGCCCTGACTTGTAAAGAAACCAGTTAAAGGGAAATGAGAGATGGAACATGCAGTACATTATGATGGAACACCATCCTGCCCTTCCATAAATCATCAGCTTTGCCAGTTTTCAGTTCAGGAAACCAAAACTAGATGAGGCATAGCCTTAGCATGACAGGCCTTACGTTCCCAAAGAACAGTGCTCTGTTACCTGTTGGGGCCTTGGTGTCAGCCTTCCTGCTCTCCCGGTCCCCCTTCTGGGCCCACACGTGGACCGTGTACTCCACGCCTGGCCTCAGGCCCGTCAGGACTGTGCTGCTCTGCTCCTTCCCCACCGGAACCTCCCTGGTGTCTCCGTCAGCAGAGGTGTAGCGCACCAGGTACCTGTCGATGACGGCCTGCACCGGGTCCCAGGAGATGGTGGCCGTGTTCTCCGTCACCTGCTCGGTCACCAGGTTTTTGGGGCTGTCGATGTCTAAAAGGTAAAGTACACTATTAGCAAGCACCAGAGAATGAGACCATGTTCCTTGGGGTGAGGCAGTCTCCATTCTTATGGATTTCCTGTCTCCTGTGTGGATTTTTAGTTGTTTCATGGATGTAGGTCTTCTCACCACAGCTGGACTCTTGGATCCTCAAGCAGGTGGCACAAGACAGCAGAATGGGCACTGGATCCAGAGTCAGAAGAGCTCCACTCCAATCCCAGCCCAGGAGGCAGAGGGGAGGACCACCAGGAGGAGCTACGGGCTGGAGCCAGCAGACCTGGGCTCTAGGTCCAGCTCGATCATCAGCCAGCAGCGGCCCTGCACAACTCTGCCACCCCTGGCTGGGTCTCCATCCTCATTTGTAAAATGTGGGCCTTGCCAAATAGATTTTAAGGTACCATAATATTCCATGAATATTTCATGAATCATCAGCTAACTTTGTGACTTGTCGAAATCATTCACGTCTCTGTATTTGAGGTTTCTCAGCTGTAAAATGGGGATATTGATTCCTGCTCTACCCGTCTCAATGAATTCCTCTGAGTACCAATGAAATGAAGAATATAATTCTCATTCATTGCTGGTAGGAATGTAAAATAGTGCCACTGCTCTGGAAACAATTTGGCAGCTCCTCAACAGTTAAACATAGAGTTACCATATGACCCAGGAATTCCACTCCTAGGTATATAGCCAAAAGAATGGAAAACATATGCCCACACAAAAATTCGTTCATAAATGCTCACAACATCATTATTCACCATAGCCCCAAAGTGGAAACAACCCAAATGCTCATCAACTGACAAACGGATAAACAGAATGAATTAGATCCATGTAATGAAATATTGGAGAAGGAAATGGCAACGCACTCCAGTGTTCTTGCCTGGAGAATCCCAGGGATGGCAGAGCCTGGTGGGCTGCCATCTATGGGGTCGCACAGAGTCGGACACGACTGAAGTGACTTAGCAGAAGCAATGAAATATTATTCAGCAATAAAATGTATGGACACAAGCTACAACATGGGTGAACCTTGAAAATATTATGCTTAGTGAATGAAGTCAGCCACAAAGGGCCACATATTCTATGAATCTATTTATATGAAATGTCCAGAATAAGGAACTCTCTACAGACAGAAAGTATGTAGCTTCCTAAGGCTGGAGGAAGCAGTGCTGGGGAACAACTGCTAATGTCTGGGGTTTGTTTTAAGAGTGATGAAAATATTCTGAATTAGACAGTGGTGATGGCTGCTCCATTCTGTATATACTAAAAACCACTGAATCACACACACTATAAAAAGGTGGACTTTATAGTATGTAAATTATAACTCAATAAGTCTGTTCTTAAAAAATGAGAAACAGAGATGAAAGAGCTTTAAAAATTATGAACTGTTACTATTTAAAAGTGCAACCTTAGGATCCTCAGAATGGAGTACACAGCAATCAAAAGAGAATTTCTCCACTAAGAAAGCCATAAGACTTCCTTGTTCCGAAGAGATTGCAGCGCAAGTCATTTTCCTAAGGTACTTACCTCACAGATCCTAACATGTGGCTTATTTCTTTCCTTTCAAGAAGAAATGTTTAATGATTTATCACAAAGTAAATTCACAGTTGGAGGGACAGTGGATAGATAAAACCAATTACCATTTATCTTTGCAAGATCAAAGTATGAGGCCAAATGTGAGCCCCTTATTTTGATGTAATGTATAAAAAGGAAGTGAGGGATGGTATGTGGTTTGGCAGAAGTCTACCCTCCTGGTCTTCCAGAAATCATCGATTCTGCCACTGTCAGTTCAGGAACACAAAACTTGACCAGCCATTGACTTTAGCATGTCAGGGGTTCCATTTCTAAACAGCAATGCTCCCTTACCTGTCGGGGCCTTGGTGTCAGCCTTCCTGCTCTCCCGGTCCCCCTTCTGCGCCCACACGTGGACCGTGTACTCCACGCCTGGCCTCAGGCCTGTCAGGACGGTGCTGCTCTGCTCCTTCCCCACCGGAACCTCCCCGGAGTCTCCGTCAGCAGAGGTGTAGCGCACCAGGTACCTGTCGATGACAGCCTGCACCGGGGCCCAGGAGACGGTGGCCGTGTTCTCCGTCACCTGCTCAGTCACCAGGTTTTGGGGGCTGTCAATGTCTGAAAGGAAGATGCTGATCAATAAACACTATTCACAGAGTGAAATCTTGTGGCCACGTTGCTTGGGGCGGGGTAGTTTCCTGTTCTCATAATTTTCCTATCTCATATGTCAGGTTTCAGCTGTTTCATGGACATAGATCTCTTTATACATCCAGACTTGAGGATTTTCAAGGAGGAAGCACAGAACAGCAGAATGAGCAGTAGACCCGGAGTCAGGAGAGCCGTGGCTCTGGACAACCCAGCTGTCTCCGGCTGGGCCTCAGTTTCTTGATCTGTAAATCTTGCCTTCAGGTTGTATGGTCTCAGGTACCTCTGAGCCCTACTGGTCCATGCATGCATCTAATCTCATAAATTATTAACTTGCTTTGTGACCCTGGGCAATTCACTTCACTTCTCTGCATCTGTAAAACGGGGGTGTTCAACAGTTATTGTACATCTCTCCAGGGTAGCTCTGAAAACCAAGACCAACAAACGTCATGTAGAAAGGGGTCTTGACTATAATATGGTTATCAGTGTTTATAGGAAAAAAAGGCATAGGGAGATAACATGAGTACATATTCTGTAGAGTTGAGTATCATAGGAGTTAATAACATGCCCTTTGTAACAGTTTCTGGCACAGAGCGCATGCCCAGTGACCACAGGCTATTTTAAATGATAGCAGTTTGTTGATATTTTACAAATGTACAAGATTATATTTCTCCATACTGCACATAGATAATGTATTCAAAAATGTATTCACCAAGAGAATAAGAGCACTTCTCTGTTCCACATACAGGCACACCTAGTTTTATTGTGCTTCTCTCTATTGTGCATCACAGATATTACACTTTTCACAAATCAAAACCTGCACACAGCAAGTTATTGGCACCATTTTGCATTTGCCAACAGCATTTGCTCACTCTGTATCTTTGTGCCACATTTTGGTAATGCTCATAATATTTCAAACTTTTTCATTCTTATTATATTGGTTTTGGTGATCTGTGGCAAGTGATCTTCAGTGGTACTACAATTTGCTGAAGGTTCACATAATGATGAGCATTTTTAGCAAAAAAGTATTTTTAATTAAAGTATATACATTTTTTAGGCATTATGCTATTTACATTTCATAGACTACAACGCAGTGTAAATGTAACTTTTATATGCACTGGCAAACAAGAAATTCATGTGACTTTCTTGATTGTGATGTTCACTTTATTGCAGTAATGTGGAAACAAATACAATATTTTGGAGATATGCCTATAGTTGATTGCAAAAGCCATTACCCAAGGTCTTATCATAGACTTACAATCATATGTTCAAGTGGGACCATCCTTATCTTGGCTTAGGCCTGACCCCAAGAAAATAAGTATCTACATTCCAACCTGAGGGCCCAAAGCCAAGGTGGGTGCAACAGTTTTGTGGCCTTTGATTGATCAACCAACTACAGACTATGAATGAGGTTGGAGAGCACAAAGAGGTGGGACTTAGAGAGTGGATTTCTTTGAAAAGAGTTACACAGAGAGTCCCATGGGTGAGGGCCAAGCCTCGAGTAAACAGTTGCAATAGGATCCCTTGCTGACCTGCACAGGTATACTCTAGAGCAAAAGTTCTCAACCAGGGGTGACCTCAGTTCATTGTGGAATAGGGAGGCTCCTGGCCCCAAATGGGTAGAGGTCACAGATGCTCCTAAACATGCTACAGTGTACAAGACAGACCCCTGCAACAAAGAATTATTAGCAGTGCCCAGGTTGAGAAAACATGACCAAAGCTTAGGGAACACCATGCGCTGGTGTCTGACCTGTGCATAAAATATCTGAGGTGTGAAAAAACTGCTGGTTGCCTTGCTGCAGAGAAAGGAGACACTGCAACGTTGGGAAAAAAAAAAAAAAAACATATATCTGGCTGCGTGGACAAAGGGTGCCTGTGCGTTCCACATGGCCAGATGTGGACCAAGGCAAGGATAGCCCACCTGGGGTTACTTTAGAAGCTGTCGAAGGGAATCATCCAGAAGGGTGAAGAGACCCCACCCACAAGATCACTCCAGTGAAAGAGTTGAGGGAAGAGGACAGATGAGCTGTCTCTGAAGAACCAAGGAAGTGTTCCATGAAGGAAAAGTTGGTTTTAATCCTTGTTGGGCACCATTGGCAGACTCAAGCCAGCTGTGACTGTAACTGTCAAGTGAGATCCCTCACCTCTCCTCCTGCTGACCCCTGAACTCCCACACACAAAACATTAATGGGTCAGAAAGTCTAGCTAGCACTCTGGAAGAACAGTGCTTGAAGAACAGAAGAGAAATATGAGAGAAGCCAAGCACACCCCTCTCCGTGGCAGGCAGTCCACCCACGAATGGCCCAAGCTGATGAAGAAGAGCAGGTTTAACTTTCAAATATGTACAATTACTTGGATGTATATATCTTAATTACTAAAATGAAACATATTGGGGGCTTAAAGTGACTTAGACATTTGCTTATTCTGAACCAATAAAACACCATCATTTCTACCAAAAATGTTCATCCAAAGGGCAGAAACAAAAATAAGCACCGTGGAAAGGCTTTAAACTGGTGAGGAAGGAAGAAATTTGGTTTTGGATCAGCCCATCCCTCAGCATGGTCATTACTTGTGCTTTCTTTATATTTATCCCTTATGAAGGGGAAGGTTTTCGGTGTAAACAACAAAGCAGGTGCACAGACAGACAAATGACCGTAAGCAGGAACGTCAGTGTTGAAAGCCTAAACTTTGGTCTTTAACCAAACAGGACAAGCTACACATTCTAAGAGAAGCCACGCCATGGAAGAAAGGGGTACACAATTTCCTATGCGAGGATACCAGCCTGCTCATCCTTAAGCCTCTCTTTCTGCTAAGGTGAGAGAAGGAAAACCAACCTAGACAGACCATGAGCTTAGCAGTGACACAGTGACAATATGTGCTCCATTACCTGTCGGGGCCTTGGTGTCGGCCTTCCTGCTCTCCCGGTCCCCCTTCTGCGCCCACACGTGGACCGTGTACTCCACGCCCGGCCTCAGGCCCGTCAGGACGGTGCTGCTCTGCTCCTTCCCCACCGGAACCTCCCTGGTGTCTCCGTCAGCAGAGGTGTAGCTCACCAGGTACCTGTCGATGCCGGCCTGCACTGGGGCCCAGGAGACGGTGGCCGTGTTCTCCGTCACCTGCTCGGTCACCAGGTTCTGGGGGCTGTCGATTTCTTTAAGAAAACATTTGGGAAAGACTAAGCCTTGAAGCAACATAAGAGATACCCATCACCCCATCACAGAGATTTTTATCTCCTAGAGCCCTCTTAGCACAAGACAATGGCTTTCCCATCCCAGATTCCCTGGTGGGAGTCAAGGGAGAAAGTAACCCCTGGTTCTCCACATCAAAGGACTCCTCATTATAAAGCTGACATACTTCCTTAGCTTCCAACTCCCTAAAATGTGGGAGGAACAATGTCTTCTTTAGCAACATTATGGCACATCAAAACAATCCATCAAGTACCTGGCATGATTTTGGGGTATCTAATTTACCATTCTATCAGGGGCTACTTCCCAAGCAATCGTTCTAGAAGTACTATCATAATCATTGCAATGACCAGATCCTATCAGTATCTTGACTGAGTCTGCTAAAAACACAGCCACTGCACAGCTTTCCTTCTGTCTTCTAGTCGGCTGAGTGGCTCCATGAGTAGCTGTCACCGTCAGGAAGGGCAGCACGATGAGATCACCACTAGAACTCACCATCTCCTTTGAGCTTTCAGTCTCTGCTTTGCAAAGTCTCTCAACTCAAGACACATCTTTTGTCACCATGCACATCCAAATCCACACCCTCAAACTTCAATCCCCATTGACCATCTTTCTCTTGTTACCTGTCGGGGCCTTGGTGTCGGCCTTCCTGCTCTCCCGGTCCCCCTTCTGCGCCCACACGTGGACCGTGTACTCCACACCCGGCCTCAGGTCCGTCAGGACGGTGCTGCTCTGCTCCTTCCCCACTGGAACCTCCCTGGTGTCTCCGTCAGCAGAGGTGTAGCGCACCAGGTACCTGTCGATGACGGCCTGCACCGGGGCCCAGGAGACGGTGGCCGTGTTCTCCGTCACCTGCTCGGTCACCAGGTTCTGAGGGCTGTCAATTTCTTTAAGAGATAAAAAAGTGTACCATTTGCCAACTCACTAATTTGTGAAAGGCCAGCACACAAACAACCAAAATGATGACCTCAACAAATTTCAGAGTGTGTTATATGCCAATAGTTGGGATAACTTATGGGTTTAATTAAGCAAGTGGTCTGAAATTTCCAAGAATGAGCCATTTGCATTTAATGAAAAGTAAGGTTTACAGACAAAGCCTATATTGAGTCTCAACTCTATAAACTTTTCTCTACAAGTTGCCTTTGAGTAAAAAGAATTTGTCTTCATATACACATTTCTCCATTACCCTGGATTTACATAATGTACTCTTTTAGTTCCTGACTCCTTATACTGGAAAGCAGTTACACTTCAATAAATCTTTGCATCAGATCTAATATTTTCTTTTGGAAGAAAAATATCCAATAAGTAGAAGCTGTCAGTTCTTTCCATATAAAACATTATGTCTGAGGCCAGAGAACTTGGAGACTTTTAAAGTATTTGATGTCTAGGTGGATAAAAATAATCCTACTTGTCTGAGTTTCTATGCAGTTGAAACCTGGGTTCCACTATTTCCTGGTTGCCAACTTAGAACAAACTATACAACTTAAGTCTTGGTCTCCTTGTCTCTACAAAGAAGGAAATGTCAGTACCTACCTCTGTTTATGATGAATGGTAAATGAGATATTGCATAGTAAATCTTAAATATGAGCTCTTTGCTATTACGAATGTCACTTAAGGTATGAAATATCACTTTCTCCTCAAAACGCAAACCCTTAAAAAAGTCAATAATCTAAGGAATCAGGTGTAATGATTAGCATGCCTTTACTCTCCTGTTTCAAAAACCACCTCTTTGAAAGGATGAGCTTTCTATGACAACAGCTTTATTTCAGACCTCTACACCATAACTTGCCAGTGTGGCCAGGCCAGCTCGGTGGGATACACAGACAAGGGAGAACATGCCAGAAGGAGCACAGGAGCTCGGAATGTACCACCAACAGCTGACATGAAAGGACAGTTTATCCTGGGATTTGGAGCTGGCTTCTCCGTCCCAGCTTCATCTTTCCACACTCCACCCCTCTCACCCACCCACCCACCATAAACACCACTAAAGATAACATTACCAAGATAAGCTGATGTTAAGCCATGAAAACCAGCCTGTCATATTTCCACACCTTGGCTGTCCAGCCGCTCAGTCGTGTCTGGCTCTTTGCGACCCCATGGGTTGCAGCACGCCAGGCCTCCCTGTCCTTCTTTGCATGGGCTGCTCCCACTGCCAACAGCCGCCCATCCTTCTAGACTCTTCAGGCGTCACCTCCGCCTGTGGGCTGCCATGACCGCTCTCACCCCTACCTTTTTTCAGACTCCCATAGTTCCAGGGTTATGCTAACACAACGTAAGTCACTGCACTTTATCTTTTTCACTTGTCTTCTCCTCCCAGAGGACTGTGAGCAACGTATGAGCGCAAACCGTGTCTTCTACCTCTGTACCCCCAGAGCCCGGCTCCGTGCCTGACACCCCCGGCAGCACCGCACCAGTAGCTCCTCTAATCCGTGGTACTTATTCACACCGCCCTCATCTGTGAGCAGGGAAACCTCTTCTTTATTACAACTTTCACTGTCTTAAAAAGGTTGACCCAGGGACTTCCCCGGTGGTCCGGTGGTTAAGAATCCACCTGCCAATGCAGGGGACATGGGTTCAGCCCTTGGTCCGGGAAGCTCCCACATGCTACAGGGAAACGAAGCCTGTGCACCACAACGACTTGAGCCCACGAGCCGAGAGCCTGTGCTGCTCAACCAGAGAGGCCACCTCAACGAAGAGCCCGTGCACCACAGCTAGAGCAGCCCCACTAGCGCCTCTCACCACAACTAGGGAAAACCCGTGCACAGCAACGAAGATCCAGCACTGTCAACATAAATAATAAACAAATGTTTTCTTAAAAGGTTGACCCACATGTTCTATTCACAACACCCAAAATCTTGGTAAATGGAAGGCCACGTGTAATATAACCCGGGATCTGGTAATCTACGGTCCGTCCATCAGCCAAATCTGACCCACTGCCTGATTACATAAATCAAGTGTTATTAGAACACAGTCATGCCAGTTCATTTACATACTGTCTATGGCTGTTTTCTCATTTCAGTGGCAGAGTGGAGTAGACACCAGAGACTGTGTGGTCCCCAAAGCTGAAAATATTTACTCTCTGGCCTTCTGTAGAAGGTTTTCTGACCCTGACTTTAAACAAATCTAGATCTCACCACTCTTACTGCCAACTGCCTCTTCCCCTGGAGGAGACAAAGACCACGTGGCCTCAGGAGGCTCTGGACCATGAAATGCTTCCAGGTCAAATGCGGATTAACATTTCTGTGCACTGAATGTTTGTGTCTTTTCAAAATGTATATGTCGAAGATCTAACCCCTCATTTGATGGTATTTGGAGGAGGGACCCTTGGGAGGGAATGAGCTTTAGATGAGATCATAAGGATGGGGCTCCCATGGTGGGATTAATGTCTCTCTGAGAAAAAGAGGAGACCAGAACCTCCTCCTCTCCAGCATGTAAAGAAGAAGGAAGCATCTGTAAGTCGAGAAGAGGGCCTTCACCAATAAATGAATCAACTGGCATCCAGATCATGGGAATTTCCAGGCTCCAGAACTGCAGGAAATAAGGTTCTGTTGTTTAAGCCAACCAGCCCATGGTGTTTTGCTATAGCAGCCCAAGCAAGAAATAAGCACAACTATGATTTATGTAGCACTCTCTATGTCAGGTAGGGGCTTCCCTTGTAGCTCAGTTGGTAAAGAATCTGCCTGCAATGCAGGAGACCTGGGTTCAATTCCTAGGTCAGGAGAAGGAAATGGCAACCCATTCCATTATTCTTGCCTGGAGAATCCCATGGACAGAAGAGCCTGGAGGGCTACAGTCCATGCAGTCCCAGAGTTGGATACAACTTAGCAACTAAACCACCACCACCTCTATGTCAGGTACTTACATGGATTAATTCATGTAATCCTCACACTAACCCAGTGATGTAGAGTTACGTGCCCCATCTAATAGACAAGAATCTGAGGAACAGAAGTGAAATAAGTTACCCCAAATCTCTCGGCTAATAAATGGTAGAGCTGAGATTAAAACTTGGACAGTCAAGCTTCTGAAACCGTATTGCTAATTGATTATCAGCTTTTCTGAGCATCTTGACACTAAGAGACTGTCCAAAACAGAAGTCTATCAATAGGTGAATACTTTTCTAGGATTCCTGTCACGTGTGTGGGACGTCATGGATTCCAGGATTAGGCTTTCTGAATTCAAAGTTGGTGCCAGAGGAGGGTTTAAGCAGAAGGAATGTCTGGGATATACATTCCCATGCAGCCTCAGGACACCTGCAGGCCCCAGCCAAGCAGAATGATGGGATGGAGTGAGGGAGCCCTTACAGTTTCGGAAAGCATAAAGTTAGAATTGGTACACTTGGTAAATGTTGACTCAGGAGGCAAACCATTTTCATGGTCTGAAAGACAGCTCCAGATTACACACACAGTGCCTGTGCCATCACTGCAAGCTGAGATAAGCATTCAAATTCACTGTCAGCCAAATGTTTTGAGTTTTCACATCCAAAAAAAAAATGAAAATTAGAAAGTGTTCCTCTGCTCTGAGGGAGTCGCATGTAGAATTTCAACCCACGTAAGTATGACCTTCTGATTCAAATTAAAAGGATGACCTCTTTTGCTTGAGGTTAAAAAGGGGAAAAATTCATAATTAAGAAATTTAAAATTGCTTTGGCAACCCCCTGCCCCTGCAAACAAAAGAGCTGGTGCTAGGTGGGATTCGGTCTCCTAATTCAAGAATCAATCTTCTCCCTGCCGTGAGGAAGTCTGTTTATTTAGAGATGGGAGAGAATAAGAGATGACTCCCCTTCTCCTGTTACCTGTGAGGGCCGTGGTGTCCACCTTCTTGCTCCCCTGGTTGCCCCTCTCAGCCCACACGTAGACTTCATAGGCCTCCCCCGGCCTCAGGCCTGTCAGGACAGTGCTGTTCTGCTCCCTGGGCACCGCCGTGTCCTTGGTCTCCCCGTCAGCGGAGATGTAGCGCACCATGTACTTATCGATGACCGCCCGGACTGGGTACCAGGAGACCGCCACTGTGTCTTCAGTCACTCGGTCGGTGACCACATTGGTTGGACTATCAATTTCTTCATAAACATAACACAAGAAAGAAAAATTAGAGAAGACTTTTGGCTGGTCAAGGTTACAAATGTTTCAAGATTGCATTCTTCTGGATGACCTGGTTCCATAGTCTGTGCAATGCAAGACTCTCTGTCATCTATGACAGGGAACAACTGGCCTCTGCTTGAACCCTAAGCTGAGAAAAGTCTTCCTGATGGATGTCCATTTTCAGACCACTGAACACATTAGAGAAAGCTCTTCCAAATGTGGCCACTTGAAGTGGCTACTCCTTCAAGGATGTCTACCCTTGGTATGCATGGAGAATACATCTAATTCCTCTTCCCAGAGACCATTCAGCAGGTGGATGGTCTCTTCCTATACTGTGCTGTACTTAGTCACTCAGTCATATCCGACTCTTTGTGACCCCATAGACTGTAGCCCGCCAGGCTCCTCTGTCCATGGGGATTCTCCAGGCAAGAATACTGGAGTGGGTTGCCATGCCCTCCTCCAGGGGATCTTCCCAACTCAGGGTCTCCAGCCTTGTAGGTGGATTCTTCACCATCTGAGTCACCAGGGAGGCCTGGTCTCTTCCTACTTCTCCCCTAATCAAAACAGCTTCACCTCTCTAATTTATGCACTTGTAAATTAAAATCTATTATATTGTGTTATAAACTTATATTACCAACTTCCCACTTAGTTTCTAGAATTGGCATTTACATCTAGACGTGTTCTTGTCTTTCCCTTTTCATAGAAAAATTCCCAGAACTCAGTCCATTCATTCAACAATTCACTGAGCATCCATTCCATGCCATGGAGTGTAATGGCTCTCAGGAATCACCAATTAACAGGACAGTCAAAAATCCCTCTTCATGTAGACTTCATATTCTAGAAGGACTAACCCAGAACAAAATGTCACAGACACGTTACCCCTCAATAACAGCCTCAGCCCAGAGCCTCAGAAAATCCCAGTTACCCCAGGGGTTTTCAACCTTTGTCAACCAAGGACACCTACTAAGTACCACCACCAGAGGGTCTACTTCAGAAGGTCTGAGATATGCCCTGACATCTCTATTTAAAAAACAGATACACAAAACTGCACAGGTGATTCTGATGTCCATCAAAGGTTGAGGATCTCCACATTAAACCACATCTTCCCAATTTTTGCATATCATACATGTCCTGGACCCACCATTTATCCTCATTATATTTTATCTTGCAGATTCCATTTATAATGTAGTCTTTCATCCAAGATGCCCACTTTCCTTTCCAGGTTCTTACCATTTGCAAACTTAATAAGTGATTCATCTGAGTGCACCCATCAAGGTCACTGATAAAGATGCTTGCCCCAAGACCCTGCCTTACATATAGACTGGTATCCTTCTGGGTGAAGACACACAGAAAGGAAATCTGAGCATTTTTCTTCTTCCTCATCCTGCTCTAGTTCTCTTGGCCAAGGATTTTCCAGCAGAGAAGTTACAACTTTACATAGCTATGTTCTCTGACACCAGTGCACTTTTCTTGAGCACAGCGGCTGTGTTTTGTGTGCAAGGAAATGAAATACGTTCTATCACCTCAGACAGTGCATATTTTAGTTAATAAATCAACTGCCATTTATTAACCACACACTAAGTGCCAGGTGCTTTTAATTCATGACTTTATCAGACCTCATAGTAACAACATAAGGCATTCACCAGGTCCTCCATGTACTAGTTTGCAAAATTAATAATGGTTACCATTTTGAGATCACTAATTATATGCAAGACTCAGAGAGATTAGATAAATTGCCCAAACTACACAGACAGTAAATGGTAGATCCTGATTCCTTCTTTAAACAATCATTGAGTGTCTACTTGGAGCCAGAGACTCAGCAGTGGTATGAGTTAAATTGTGTCCCCTTACCAAAAAGATAAATCTAAGTACTAAACCCCAGCACCTCAAAATGTGACTTCATTTGGAGGTCTAGAGATATAGGGTTAAAATGAGGTCTTTATGGTGGTGGAACCGATCCTTACAAAAGGGGGAAATTTGGACACAGACACATTCAAATGGAAGACAAGATGAAGACACTCAAGGAGGAGACAGGCATGTGAACAGGCACCCCAGTGTTCACTGCAGCACTGTTCACAAGAGCCAAGACACAGAAGCAGCCTAAAGGTCCATCAACGGAGGAACGGGTAGAGAAGATATATATTAGTATGTATCCATATACACACACACAATGGAACACTACTCAGCCAGTAAAAGGAATGAAATAATGCTATTTGCAGCAACATGGCTGAACCTAGAGAATGACTTCTCAGTAAGTCAGAGAAAGAGAAACATCATATGATATCCCTTATATAATGGAATCCTAAAAAGCCATGATACAAATGAACTTATTTACAAAACAAAAACAGATTCCCAGACTTAGAGAGCAAACTTACGGTTGCCAGAGGGAAGGATGGGGGGAAGGGACAGTTAGGGAGTTTGGGATGGACATGTACACACGGCTATATTTAAAATGGATAACCAACAAGGACCTACTGTATAGCACAGGGAACTCTGCTCAATGTTATATGGCAGCCTGAATGGGAAGAGAGTTCGGGGGAGAATGGATACATGTATGTGTATGGCTGAGTCCCCCTGTTGTCCACCTGAAACTATCACAATATTGTTGATAGACTGTACTCCAATACAAACAAAAAAGTTAAAAAAAAAAAAAAAACACAAAGATTGCCAACAAACCCCAGAGGCTGGAAGGGACAAGAAAGGATCCTCCCCTTGAGCTGTCAGAGAAAATGTGGACCTGCTGACACCTTGATTTCAGACTTCCAGCCTCCACAACCAAGAGACACTCAATTTGTTTTAAGCCACTCAGGTTTTGGTACTTGGTTATAGCAGCCCTGGGAAACTAATATAAGCAATGAAGAGAATAAAGACCCTCAACCAGGGAGCTTACATTCTCTTGGAAGAGCCAAACAATAAACAAGTGGGGATAGTGTTAGGAAGCCCAATAGGGCAAGGTAAAGGAATTAGAAAGTGAGAGAAGAAAGACACTTGGGATTTTAGAAGGAAGGCCAGTGAGAAGGTAACATCTGAGCAAAGAGCAAAGTGGAATGAGGCATCGAGCCATGGACAATCTGGGAGACCTCACTTCAGGCAAAGATAGCAGCGAGCTCAAAGGCCCTGCTCCATGTATTTGGGGAACAGCAGTAGGCCAGGGCATCAGGACAGAGTAGGTGAGGGGGTTGAGTGGCTGAAAGTGAGGCTAAGGAGGCAAGGGGATGCCTTTGAAAGTCATTGTAACAACTTGGCTTTTGCACAGAATGAGATGAGAAGCTTCTGGGGGTGGCAGAGAGGGGCGGTGGCTCACAGAATAGTATGATCTGACATGTTATAAAAGGACCCCTCTGGCTGCTGGAGAGAGTACAGACTATCGCAGGTCAAGAGCGGAGTCCCCTAGGAGGCCGCTACAACAGTTAATGTGTGAGATGACAGGAACGTGGACAATTGTGGCAGATGAAAGAGGACTGGGGAGACTGCAAAGACAGAGCTGCCAGAGTCCGCTCGGGAATTTGACATGACTATAATGACTTGTTGGTTTGGGTCTTGAGCAATTTGCAGAAAGTGGCGACATTTACAGAGATGGGGAGATCTTTGGTACTGGTATTACAACAAATGCTAAAGGAACTTCTCTAGGCAGGAAACACAAGAGATGGGGAGATATGAGGGAGGGTAGAGTCTCCAGAAGAGGCCAAGGAGAGGAATGGGACCAAAGGTTTGCTTTTGGACTTATTAACTGGGAACTGGTAGAGTCAAGATTTGAATCCAGTCCCATCTACCTAAGACTACAAATTTCCACCTTATACCACTACCATTGGCCTCTTCTTCTTTTTTTAGTATTTATTTGTTTAGCTGCATCCAGCCTTAGTTGTAGCACACAGGAACTTCATTGTGTTACGCGGCATTTCAGGCAGACTCTCTAGTTGTGGCACGGGTTCAATCGTTGCACATGCAGGCTTAGTTGCTCCGAGGCAAGTGAAGTCTTAGTTCCCCCACCAGGGATTGAACCCATGTCCCTGGCATTGCAAGACCGATTCTTAACTGCTGGACCACCAGGGAAAGGCCCCCATCAGCCTCTTCTTACAGAACTATGACTACTACTAAGAATGCAAAAAAAGTGTAAGCGTTAGTCGCTCAGTCGTGTCCAACTCTTTACAACCCCATGGACCATAGCCCACCAGGCTCCTCTGTCCATGGGATTCTCCAGGCAAGAATACTAGAGTGGGTTGCCATTCCCTTCTCCAGGGGATCTTTCCAACCCAGGGATCAAACCTGGGTTTCCCATACTGCAGGCAGATTCTTTACCATCTGAGCCACCAGGGAAGCCCACTGCTAAAATGATAATAATCAGTTGCAAATAAAATAAAATATGATCTGAAAATTTCTTGTGACCTGAAATCCAGCAGCACTGGTGGATTGGAACTTGGAGGGGCAACTAGAAAGAGGACATGATCCCAGGCTGTCACCTCTGGGAGACTGGGGCTGGGTGTATCTCACACCCACTGGCAAAGTGGGTCTCTTGGGATGAAAGGGCAGTGCGTTCAGAACACAGACACCAGAAGAGCCTAGTCCTGGGCCTCCGGAGGCTCAAGCAGGCTCTACGAGGATGCTCAGGAGAAAGTGTGTACCCTGAGGGAGAGGGCTCCCTCCTCACCCCATTGCCCCTCTCTGTGCAAAGCATGATTCTGCACATTCAGGGAGGATATGAAGAGAGCCTCCAATGGTGATATGTCACTTTGGGGAAATCAGTGCTAAACTGGGAGTGGGGACACTTTGGCAAAGTGAGGATGGGGAACACCCAGAGAGTCCTGCCTCTTGAAGTCCCTGGCCCCCATCCTCTCCCACATCTGTACAACCCCCAGGCCTCTCACCACCTCCCCCTGCCCCAGATCAGTACTTGTCACTATGGCTGCCAGGACCCTCAGCCCAGGCCCACGGCGTTGTAGGGTGAGGGCTGCCTGAGTGTGCAGCCCTGTCAAGATCCATCAAATCCACATGGCTAGATGGAGGAAGCCTTATGTTTTTATAATCAAGTTTGATAGAATAATATATGAAAGGCACCTGGCATGTAGTATGTGGTCAATCAATGGCACCTGGGTTTTTCAACACTATAGTTTTACAGGTCATTCGCAAAAAGTGAGCTTATGTAACACACCTCTTCTTAGAGAAGAAAAAGCACATAAGGAATGAGCATGAGACAAAGGGCTACCTATAGGATTACACACCAATTTAGCTCTGTGGCAGCCACTACAATACTCTGATATCTGGGAAACAGAGATCAGAAAGATTAGAGAATGACCCTCAAAGAAGAAACTGAATGTTTCCATATATCCCCTCGTTTTCGGATTTCCTTTCTACCTAGACAACCACAGAGCATCAAGGAGGTTCTCGCTAGTTTACTATTTTATACATAGTTGTGTATATTATATATGTCAACCCCAATCTCCCAATTCATCCCACCTCCTCTTTCCCTGCTTGGCGTCCATACACTTTTTCTCAACGACTGTGTCTCTATTTCTGCTTTGCAAATAGGTTCATCTGTACCATTTTGCATATATATAACTGATTCACTTTGCTATACAGCAGAAACTAATACAACATTGTAAATCAACTATACTCTGATAAAATGTTTTTAACATAAACAGTAATGAGGGCAGGCTTGCCTTTACATATAATAAAATTATGATAAGTCCAAAAAAAAAAAAAAAAGAAAGATGAAGGAAATCTTCTTCTAAAAAAAAAGAAAGAAAAAGAAACTGAATATTGTCTTTCCATCACTGCCTGTGCATTAAGGACAGTCCTAAAGAGACGTGTTAGACTGCATCTGTCCCACTTGGGTGAACAGGGCTAAGCTACCACCAAGGATTATGGGAACCGATCCAGGGAAGTACAGATTTCTGGCACAAGGCCTGATTTTGACACACAGCCCTGAGGCTCCTCCTCCTCCCCACAACAGTCCCAGCACCCCCAGGAACAGAGAAGAACCAGGAAAAAGCCATCTCGGCTATGAAGAGTGAGAAGGTAGGAGGCAAAATAGAATCATAGCATGTCAGAGTTACAGAGACCTCACTCAGAGAGGACATGTGACTTCTCCAAACTCATAAAGTCAGTGAGAGGCCGGGCTAGCCTGGAACTCGGGACTCCCCGCCCCCTTTCTCTCAACTCCCTAACAACAGCAACAACAACTTAAGTGTTTAAGAGGCTCTTTAATGAGCTGCTCCTCTCCTTGATAAATTTTAGGATGGGAATCGGATGCCAAGATACAGATGTAGGAGGAACGCCTCAGTGATAGGACCCCCCACAATGCACTACATCACTGGAAGGAGCCAGCTTACCAGGACCAAGACCTCCCTCTCTGCCAAGAAGGAATATGGGGATCATAAACAGTCTTTTCCATGGAACAAAGCCTTTTAGTAGCCTGCTGCAGCTGGCCAAATCTGAGATGAATCACAGCCACGGCTCAACTGGGAGATGGGCCCTCCTGCCCTGGCCCCAGCTTCCTCCTCAGGCTGCAATCTCCCACCTGCTGGACACTAGCAGCCCTGGTGGGAACTTTCTCGGGGCCATGGGAGGTGAGGGACATCTAAGACAAGAGTTATGAGGCTTGATAGGAGAGATTCACTTTTGAGTGCATGTATTAGGTGGCGTCAATGGTAAAGAACCTGCCTGCCAGTCCAGGAAACATTAGAGATGTGGGTTCGATTCCTAGGTCGAGAAGATCCCCTGGAGGAGGGCATGGCAACCCATTCCAGTATTCTTGCCTGGAGAACCCCATGGACAGAGGAGCTTGGCAGGCTGTGGTCCACAGGGTCGCAAAGAGTCAGACACGACTGAAGTGACTTAGCACACACACACTCAAATAAAGGTGAGCCCCATTTCAGAGAGATCTACAAAACTGGGGATACAGAAAAGGCTAGTGAGGAGTTCTAGCACGTAAGGACAGGTTTTTCTGCTTTATGATAAGATTCCCCCACACGGTTGGGTAGGGTTACAGCTGTCCTGGGTTTATGCTGACACCCTCAACAGCACAGGTCCACACTCCAACCCATGGCCACAGGCTTAGGGACAGCCTTCTCCATTCACAACAGCCACATGTAAGCCACCTAGCTGGCATGTGGAAAATGGCATAGTCAGGGCCTAAAATCTATGGAGACATGGGCTTGAGGGCAAGGATGGGGACAGGGCCTACACTACTGTTCTGAAGGTGAGTTCACTGAAGAGATATGTATAGTACCTCTTCAGTAGAGCTATAGTAGCTATGTTTTCTCAGGTCTCCTCCACTGCTGTTAATTGTGGCAATAAAATTATTCAAAAGATATCATATGTAGAGAATGTGCTCACAGAGATCAATCCATCTTCCTGCTGTCCTCGTCTAACTTTGCTTCTGGAAAGCAACTCTAAACTCAAATGTCATTCACTACTTTACTCTGAATCTCCTAAACTTTGTAGGCCTCAACAGTCTCATCTGTAAAATGGGAATAACAATGCTTGCAATGTTAGTAGAAGGACCAAAGATAATGTTCATGAAGCCCCTCGGTACCTAGAACACAGTGGGGCCTCAAAGGCTAGAGATTCTCATTATTTTTCAGCTACAAGGTGTAGGTGTGAGGTGGCTGTGAGAGACAGGAGTTCTGAATGATACGGGAGCTCATCTTGAAACAAAAAGGAGCTAGAGAAGGAAAGTTTTAGGGGCTGGGCCATTTCAAATGAAGCACTGTGTTTGGGAAGCAATGACAAGTGAAAAGGATAGTAAGAGTTGCCAAAACTTATTTCAGAGCATAGTCTCAGGGGAAAAGTTCTGAGAAAATTGTTAACAAGTGAATACGCTAGACCGTATGTTCTAATGTGCCTGGGAACACGTGAGATTATGAAAAAGCAAGGGGTCCTTTGTTTCAGACTCACTATGGAAAGGCATGAATTACAGATGTTATTACAAAATCATAAACATAAAAAAGTAAGAGAAGGAATTTGAAACTCATGCAGTCCAGCTTTCTATGTTACAGATGGAGCGTCACCTCTCCTGGTCTGAGGGGCCTGCCTCTCTGGTCATCTGATGTGATGCAGTTGTGAGGGTCTGATGGGGAAGTTTGGGAACACTTCTCCCTGGAGACACTGGCCTGGCTGATGTGTGCTTCTCCAGAAGCTAACCTGGTCCTGAGGTTTTTAGAAGTGCTTTTCAGTGCACTTTGAGCATGTTAACAGGGTAAGATTTTTCAGTCAACACTTTCTCTTCCATGGTCTGAGTTCCGCTGAGTGATTCGTTATGAAAAATATCTGAACTGTGCCAGCTCCACCCTGTACATGCATATGCCATTCTTATATTCCAGTGTGTTTTTCCATCGCACGGAATGCAAAACATCTGGAGAAAAGAGATTCTTCCCCTCCCTCTTAAATTAACTAACAGTCTAGCCAGGTGTGAGAGTGTTTCCTGACCTTAGAAATTATTGTGTCTTTTTTGGTCATGTTAATAAGGCACATAATACAAATTTATTTGCAATCCAATAAAATATCCCATCCTGCTTTTAGAATATAATAAGCAATAAAAATATTTCTTGAACACTCATGTTCTAGCTAGGATAATACACTTGAAAGTTTAATTGGCAATTCAAGGCCATTTGTAATTAAATGCTCTAGAAATTCAAGGGCAAAAATGGTTGCCATTTAACATGGTCCTAGAAGGCCTCAGTGGAGCGGCCAGTGTAGGGGCTGACCCTGGAGGGATGTGTGATGTTACTGCTGTGAGCCCTTGAAGGGCAGGGACCAGGGCTCGTCATCTATATATCTAAAGGAACCATGTCTCTAGGACCCAATGATACTTGGCAATTAATGCTTGTTGAACTGACTTAATTGACAGCTAGAGATAACAGTAGAGAATTTTCCAGGCAGGAGTAACAACATGAACAAACCCACGAGGTAGAGAGAAGTCTTCTGTGTTAGGGAACCCCAAGAAGCGTCCAGTTGCAGGAAAGCTTCCTGGTGGGAAATTCTGGGCACGACAATGGCCCAGGTTGGATGGGCCCACAAAAGCCAAGATAAAAGGACTCTATCTTACCCAAGACAATGAGAAGTCACAGAATTTTTTTAGTCAAGGAGTAAAGAGTATGAAAATTAACCAGAAATTCCCCGGTGGCTCAGACGATAGAGAATCTGCCTGCAGTGCCAGAGACCCAGGTTCAATCTCTGGGTCATGAAGATCCCTTGGAGAAGGGAAGGACAACCCACTCCAGTATTCATGTCTGGAGAATTCCACAGACAGAGGAGCCTGGTGGGCTACAGTCCATGGGGTCACAAAAGACACGACTGAATGACAGAAACTTTCAATTTCACAATGAACAGGGAAATAAATGTAGGTGCCCTTTTAGTTTTGCGTTCACCAAAGTGGACATCCGGGGTTCCAGACCCAGCCCTGTCACTTCCAAGCTGGGCAATCTTAAGCTTAATTTCTCTAAGCCTCAGCTGTCTCATATGTGACTTAGAAATAATAATAAGACCTACCACACAGGATCATAATCAGAACTAAATGAGATAATTCATGAGCAGTGCACAGTTAGTATAATGCCTGGGGCATGGTAAGCTCTCAATTAATTCACAGCTAAAGAAAAAGCCTCTAGAAGCAAGAAAAGACCTGCCGTTTTCCAGCTCACTGATGGTGATTCACTAGTCCACCGTTCATGCAGGCTGTACAGTATACACTGTATGGTTAAAAATTAATGTATATTTTATTCTTTATGATCACCCAACTATACAATTCTTTCACATCCCAGCTATGCAATCTGTTAGGCAACTGAAACAGTGAATTCAATTCTTGCACCATCTCACTCTTATTCTCACCACCCCAACCAGCTACTGCCAGGACTGAATTGAAAAGAACTACAAAACTTTTCAAGAAAGTCTCCAATTCAAATATCCCTTCTTTGCCGGCTCCAAGGATTAGCCTTTACCCAGCGGCATCAAGCTCACAGCCTCCCAACGTGACTTGGCAGGAGCACAGAGTGTTTGCACGAGGCTCACAATTCAATACGGGCTCAAGCACTGTCTAAAAACTAAAAATTACATAGGACATCTTGCATATAAAACTACCATGATTTCAAATTCTTTTCTGATTAATAAATTACAAACTTACTGTCAAATATTACTGATTCAGAGCAACATTTGTCATCATATATTTTCTTAATCCACAGATGCTAAATCTATTGCTACTCCCCTGCGAAAGTCTTTAATATCTCTTGACATTTTAAAGCAAACTCCCTGAGTGTGTTTGTCATGAAAAAACACCGAAATGACAAGCAAAAAGTTATAAATCACCTGTCTTGGGTACTGTGGAGCCGTGTGCCTAAGTCCAAGATAATAAATGCCTTGGAAAGAAGTCAGTGATTGAAGCTATTAAAATAAGCAGAAAGGTGTTGGAAACGGCCTATCCCCTTGACTCCAAGAGCCAGGTGGAGATTTTCAACAGCAAGAAAAATGTGAGATAGAACAAGTTTGCTTCCCCTCTCCTGCCCCGCGCCCCTCCACCAGAAATGTCAGTACACAGAGAGACTGGCTGTCTCTATACACAGCAGTACAGAGTTTTTATCCAAAGAGGAGTCAGCCAAGAATATGGCAGAATGAGAGCACAGGATGCATTCACAGTGCCTCCACGCGGTTCTTACCTGTCCTGCCATTCAGAAGAATCGGCTTGCCCTCGAGGTCTCCCCTCATGGGGATGACTGTGATCTTATATTCCGTCCCCGGCTGCAGACCTGGAAACAAGCAGCCAGTGCCGGGTTGAGAACGGGCTGTGGACCCTGGAGCCCCGGCACTGCTCTTCCGGGGATTCGGCAGAGCGAAGGGTGAGGCTGTGCGTCTCCCCTCAAGACTACAATCTACCTAAGGCAGCTAAAGAGCTGCAGGACCAATGGAACATGAGGCATCACTGAGGAGCTTACGGGCCAGATGGATGAGATGAATCTGATGAGGCTCTGGTTTCTTCCTTGGGCCATTAAGCACACATTTCCCAACTGTATTTATAGCCCAAATGTTTTTCTGCTCCCGACAATCATTTTCCCTCAAAAGTTTCTTTCCTTCCTATTGTAATAATTCACTTAACTTCTTCCTCTTTATTTTCTTTTTGTCTTCACTCTACTTGGCCTTTTCTGTTTCTTTTTTGTTCTTAATTTTTGTTGTTTCTCTGTAGCCACCACCTGAATGCTTGTTCCTTGTGGCACAAAAATTCAGACTTTGGTGACAAAATGCAGGCAAATGGTAGCATGTATGAGGCACAAAACATTGAGAACCCCAAGATGACCTCTCAAGACAGAAATCAGAGGGTGGAGGGCAGGACAAAGCCCCAGAGGAGGACGTACCAAGGAGCTGGTAAACCTCAGGGCCCCTCACTTGCACCAGCCCCTTCCAAGGCCATGTGCGTGGGCATTCATGCTTATGTGTTACTTTTCTTAAAGAGGGTCCTGAAAACTGTGCAAGCCTCAGGTGCCACAAAACATTACCCAGCCCTGCGTGGCCCCGTTGTGTTTGCAGCCATCTGATTTCCAGTCTTCCAGTATTTGCTCAGTCACCTGGGATGAGGAATGCCCTACTCCTGGCCGCCTAGCTCAACTCCTTCCACATATGATGCTGAACAAACCAAGTTCAACCAATTTCTCAATGTCTCTCTCTCTCCCACACCACACACACACACACACACACACACTCCATTCTTCCAAAAAGAAAGCCTGTCTGCCAACAAATCCCCTCTGAGACACAGAGGCTTCCAAGGGGTTAGCTGACTTGGAAGAACATTTCAGATGTGTAATCTGCGACCCGGGTGCTCCAAGATCCTGGAGTCAGCCCTGGGATGCTGGAGCAGAGTCTTCAGGCCCCTCAGAGTGGGCTCACCTCTGTGAGCTCCTGGAGTCAGGGTTCAGGTGATTCTCGAGGCCTCAGAATCCTCTGTGCACAGAGCTGCAGCTGCTGGTCCCCATGCTCACACCGTCCCCACCTCAGCATCCACACCAAGCATCTCACATCCCCAGTGCTGGCTCTTACCCGTGATGTCGTATCGGCTCTTGGGGTCACCGCTCTTGGGCACGGTGACCTCGGCCACCTCCTGCCCTGTCAGGGGGCCATACTGCAACTTGTAGTAGTCCACCTCGGTCAGGGGGTTCTCCCATTCCACATCAAGGGAGTTCTCAGTCTCATCCGTCACCCAGGCAGTGCCAGGCACAGCAAGATCTAGTGCAGGGGTCAGGGAGGGCAAGAGAAAGCGGTGAAGACCAGGGCCCCCTGTCTGTAACAGGCCGTTGGCTACCAGGTCAGCTCCCATTCTTGACACTCTGAATGGAGGCTGCAGCCCCAGGACATGTCCTTAAAATGTGTTCTAGAACTTCCAAAGCAGCACATAACTGTTGGTTTTCACACTGTCTATGGAGGACAGACTTTCTTCCAGGAAAACTTCTTCCCTATCCTAGCCCATCAGATGCCAAGCAACCCTCCCCGTCCACATTGCCATGGCCAAGCCCTGAACCTCAACTCCGAGGCCAGCCGTCAACATTCTCGGCATTGGGGGCAGTCACACTGCTCTGAACCAAACATTCACTCTTTAGCTCTTGAGAGATGCAGCCCCATGACAAGACTCTCAAGGCCATGTAGAGTTTGGGAAATATATTTCAAATTCCTTGGACTGCAACACTGGTAATACAACCAGCTCCTTCCTTGTCTCCCAAATTACAGTTGCTTCCCCTTCCTCAAATTCTCCTGTAAGATTTACCCCTAGGCAAAACTGTAAAGTAGCAGAATTTTAGCTTGGTCCTTTGAAGGATTCTTCCTGCACCTTCTACCAAATTTTAGCACCTCTCCCAGATACCTGATATCCTCAGCAGCTCTACCAATTGATCCCGTGAAGGAAGAAAGTAACTGTGCATAGTTCTTCATGCCCTGCTGGCTCAGTCAGTAAAGAATCCGCCTGCAATGCAGGAGTTCGGTTGTTAAGTTGTGTCTGACTCTTTGCAACTCCATGGACTATAGCCCATCAGGCTCCTCTGTCCATGGGATTTTCCAGGCAAGAATACAGAGTGGATGGCCATTTCCTTCTCCAGTGCAATGCAGGAGACTGGAGTTCAATCCCTGGGTTGGGAAGATCCCCTGGAGAAGGAAATAGGACACCCACTCCAGTATTCTTGCCTGGGAAATTCCATGGACAGAGGAGCTAAGCAGGTTACAGTCCATGGGGTTGCAAGAGTTGGACACAACTGAGGAACTAAACCATACTACTGCCACACGAAGTATTAATGGCTAAATGTTCACCCATCCACTCAAAAGAAAATGAAAATATGATGCCTGTTACCAAGGAACGGATTGCTGGTGTGGCTCTGTGGGAAGGACTTTTGGGTGCTGGTGTTGGAGAGGGGTCTGGGGTCTCTGGGAGTGCTTTGAATTCCAATGGCCACATCCCAGGCCAGTGTCAGCTGGCCTGAAGTTTGGAACAGGAAAGCCAAGCCCTAGACTCTCAGCCTCACCCCTCTCCTCACCTCCTATGCCTTGGTTCTGAAGGTGTTCCCAGCAGGCTGACTAACCCCTTGTCAAGGACAAAGAACAGAGAATTTGTGCATCGGTCAAGGGGCAAAATCTCAAGGCCTGTGGCTCTAAGTGTTTCTGAATCTCTCTGTTATGGATAAAGAGCTTCACGGAGCCTTTTCCCTGAAGCACTCCCTCTCAAGCTTTGCCTTTCACCTGCCAGCCTCCAGGTTCTTCCCTCAAAGATGGCAATTCTATTCTTTTCTTACCACCAAAATGGACAGGCAGCCAGATATTTCTGCAAAGACACTGCATTCCAAAGGCCCATCCACCTGGATCTCCCTGGACTTTCCTTGAGAGTTTAGGGAAAAATAGAGGCAACTCATTTTATCACACCTAGAACAGTGCCTTTTTGTTTTTTTCAAGTCATTCAGTCATGTCCAACTCTTTGCAACCCCATGGACTATGGACCCTAGACTTCATGGAATTCTCCAGGCCAGAATACTGGAGTGGGTAGCCTTTCCCTTCTCCAGGGGATCTTCCCAAACCAGGGATCAAACGCAGGTCTCCCACATTGCAGGCAGATTCTTTACCAGTTGAGGCACAAGGGAAGCCCAGGACAGTGCCTGGCAATGTTCAAGTAAGTGTTCAATAAAGTATGCTGAGAAAAGGAATGAATTTGAACCCTTGAAGATCTAGGCTGTCTCAGGTACTTTCATAGGAATGAATAATTTCTAAAGAATAAGCAGTGATGCTTGTCCTTACAAACATCTTGGTAGCATTTAGTGGTGCCCTAGAGATTCTGTCCCTCCAGATCCATCTGCCTTCCTGTTCTGTATCCCAGATTATGACCTCTATGAAATGTATTAGCTGGGTTCCCTGGCCCTCTGATTTCTGGTCATGTGCAGCCAGTGAGAGTCACCAGAAGACCAGAGGGCAGACAGAGAGTTTGGGCAACTGTTCTCCTTCACTGCCTCCTGATGAGGACACAGTGGACTACCTGTGTTCCTCTACCAAAGGCACTTCAACAGGCAGCCATCTCCTAAAGCTCTTTCTGGGTTCCAGTACCAACTTCCATCCCCTGTCCCTTCAGACTGGGCTGGATCCCCACTGACACTAGTCCTGGAGTATTTCATCATCCAAACCCTACCTATACCTTTATAAATAACCTCTTCACTAAACTTTCTAAGCTGCCCCATTTGTTCCCTCTCTTTCCTGCTAAGATGAATCTAACTGATACAGGTGGCCTCAGCAGACCCCCAATCATACGAACTTGACCTTGTTCAGAGGCTCAGTGAGGGCATGAGGATGCAGGTGTCCTCCATGGCTGCTTGTACATGGGTGCCAGGGTAAGCAGAGAAGACTCTTGAGAGTCCCTTGGACAGCAAGGAGATCAGACCAGTCAATCCTAAAGGAAATCAATCCTGAATATTTGTTGGAAGGGCTGATGCTGAAGCTGAAGCTCCATTACTCCGGTCACCTGATATGAAAAGCTGACTCACTGGAAAAGACCCTGATGCTGGGAAAGATTGAGGGCAGGAGGAGAAGAGGATGGCAGAGGATGAGATGGTTGGATGGCATCATCAAGTCAAGGGATATGAACTTGAGCAAACTCTGGTAGATGGTGAAGGACAGGGAAGCCTGGTGTGCTGCAGTCCATGGGGTTGCTAAGAGTCAGACTCAACTGAGCAACTGATGAATAACAATCTCAGGAAATGGAGAAGAGCTTGTAATTCCCAATCCAGCAGGCTCCATCACTGGCTTGGAGGAGCAGCACGAGGGGAATAAGAATGGAGACTTTTCTTCAGAACCTAGGATTGCAGCAGCTGTGTTTTACAAACTCCAAACCAGAGTAATGGCCTGAGTAGTAGAATGGTACTTGTGGGGACAATGGAAGAAGATGTATAGAGCAGGACCTCTCCTGGGAAACCTGGCTGCTTCCTCACCTGTGGTGGCCAGTAGATGCTGTGGGCTGCTGGAAATGTCTTTCTTCACGTTGCGCAGGGTCACAATGTACTTGGTTCCAGGCAGCAAACCAAGGATCTCGTAGCGGTGCTGCTCCTTGGGCACTTTGATCTGCTTCACAGAGAGCTCCTTCCCCAGTGGGTAGTAGCTGAGGAGGTAGTGGTCCACCTGGCTGGAGGGCTCCCAGCTCACCAGCAGGGAATCCTCCGTGCTCTTGAGCAGCTGCAGTCCCTGGGGGGTGACCACTGCACACAGAACAGGAACAGGGGTGGAGACAGTGAGGGAACAGGGGTGGGGATCCATAGCCAAAACATATTCCTTGAGCACCTACTTTATATTGGGTTGGCCAAATCATAGTACCTGGACAAACCCAAATGAACTTTATGGCCAATCCACTGCTTAACACTATGAAGGTGGGTGTGGAGGATACACAGCCTGGGTAAGGCACCATGGTGGACCCCCAGAAGTTACTATCTAGTTAGAAGTTAATATTGACCGCTTATGTTGCCAGTGATGCTCCAAGTCTTAGTTCAAAACCATTCAACCTATGCCTTTAGCAAAAGTTAACATTAATCTTTAAACAGTCCAGAGATGAGAAAGAAAGGTACAAAAAAAAAAAAGAGAGAGAAAGAGAGGGAGAGAGAACCAGCTGGGACCAAGATGGTGAATATGACCTCCAACAGACCCTGAGTCTCACTCTACCCTGAATTTCTATAGTGGCATATTAAAGGACATGCCTACCAGCAGCCTTGACTGGGACATTAGGTGTCAAAAAAATGATAAAAAGAGAGTGGCACCCCACTCCTTTGAAAAAGCACTGTTCCTTCTCAGGTAGACTAATGTACACAGCTCCCCATCATTAACTTCACTCCTCCTTCCTTTGTTTTTACTCTTCAAAATTAAATCTCTCTTGCTAGGTGGGCCAGAATTTGACCTGTGCACTTAGTTCCCGCTTCTCCATTCTTTGACCACTGAATAAAGCTTGTGCTGTAGGGATCTCAGCTTAGGTTTTGTTATTGGCAGCTAGAACTGCAACCCTCCCCCAGCCAGGCAGAGATCCTCAGCAGGGCCAGGGCCGGAGCAGGTCTACAAGACTTCATTCAGTAACACCTACACACACACACACATACTAGATCACCTAAGACTCCTGCTGCTGCTGCTGCTGCTGCTAAGTCGCTTCAGTTGTGTCCGACTCTGTGCGACCCCAGAGACGGCAGCCCACCAGGCTCCTCTGTCCATGGGATTCTCCAGACAAGAACACTGGAGTGGGTTGCCATTTCCTCCTCCAATGCATGAAAGTGAAAAGTCAAAGTGAAGTCGCTCAGTCGTGTTTGACTCTTAGCAACCCCATGGACTGCAGCCTACCAGGCTCCTCCGTCCATGGGATTTTCCAGGCAAGAGTACTGGAGTGGGTTGCCATTGCCTTCTCCCCATGGGATTCTGGAGTAGACTAAATAAAGGTGGGGTGCCCTACTTAGGACAAAATGTAAACTATGGTTAAAGGGTGCCTGGACCATGGGGGCCGGGTCAGAAGAGAGGCAGGCCCAGGCGCATCTCCACTCTCACCCTGGGCGCAGTCGAGGCCGGTGAAGCCCTCCTCGCAGTAACACTCGCCCGTGTCACAGAAGCCGTGGCCGCTGCAGTCGCCGGGGCAGCGCCGCTCGCTGCAGTCCTCCGATATGAAATCCTCATGGCACTGGCAGACGCCACGCACGCATTCGCCGTGCCCGCTGCAGTTCTCAGGGCAGGCGGGGTAGGCACAGTCGGCGCCCACGTAGGGTGGCTCGCACACGCAGCGGCCATCCACGCAGCGCCCGTGGCCACTGCAGGCACCGGGACAGGCGAGCCGCTCGCAGTCGGCGCCCTCCCAGCCATGCTCGCAGTGGCAGCTGCACGTGTCCAGGGAAAAGGTCCCGTGGCCACTGCAGTGGCGGCTTAGACCTACCCGAGAGAGAGGGAAACAGTCAGCGGGGCCTGGAGGGCTTGTGAATGGGGAATTTCCATCCCTGGGGACCCTGAGAGCAGAAGATTTCAGAATTCTGCAAGACTCCTTCCCTAGAGGAAGGTAGGGTCTATAAGGGAAGACTAGGAGCCTGCCCTTTCCACCATGGGCCAGACTTGAACCTGAGAAATCTATACTTTATGCCTGAAAAGTCACAGGTACCACCCTAGCCCTTCCCTTTCCATCCCAAGCACTCCTGTGACTTCACTTGGTTCCCCCACCACCAACCCATAAAAGAGGCTAATTATTTAGTACTTTTCTATGAAAGCGCCTTAAATGCTCCAACCTAGGTATCAGTGGGCCAGGTTATACTAAGGGGCAGAGCTCCTGGGGTGGGCAGGAGAGAGTTAGGCTGGGTGGGAGTTTGTCTTGATTGGAGGAGCTGGACCTAGCAAGTCTGAGTCCTTAGGAAATGAGCTGAAGTTGAAGCCTGAAAGAAAGGTGGACCTGCAGAAGCTATAAAACAGCCCGGTCTCATTATGGGGATAACAGATGGGAGAAGGGTTAACCAGGCTCCCTTCTCTAATCCCAGACAGCAAGAGGCAGTTGGAGGGTGGGCCAGTCCTCCTGGTCTGCTCACCAGCCCCAGCTCCTGATTCCCAGAACATCCTCTTTCCTTCGTAAAAACTTTTGACGTTTGGTCAGAAGTTTGAAATTGCTCAGGGACAACTCTATGCTCTTTTATTGCATTTTATTCGCCCGCAGCGTCCTCCGTGTCTAGTTCTGCGTCTGGCCTATAGGAGGCGCTCTTAATGGTAGCAATTTCTTCCAGCATTAAAATGTATGCCAAAGTATCACTGATTATTATTCTTTGGAAAATAATATGAGCAGTTTATGTTGAAAAAAAAATGTGATGGAAGTGCTCACTATTTGTAAAGTCAAATTGTAGTACTTCATTACTATCGAACAGTTTGCTGAATAATGGGCCAAGAAATCTTCTGTACATCATCTATAGTTCTCAGAACTAGACTGGCTGATAGAACTCTCCTCAACGGACAGTTGAGGAAATGAGGAATTTGCCCAAAGTCACACAGTCAAGAATGGCAGGACTGAGATTTGAACCCAATCCTGTCTAGCTCCAAGCCGTCAGTCTTCTTTCCTCCTCAACCTGTGGCTTTCCCTTATAAAGGGAAATAGAGGTTGGATCCACAGGTAAACCGGCGCCCAGAAGTAGTCTCTTCTGAAAGCACTGACCCAACAGTCCAGACTCACTTTAAGAGTTGCTGGTCTCTCCCTGCTCAGGCTTGAAGATAACCCCTAGAGCTAGTACCAGATAACATCCCCCTTAGAGAAAACCCAGAGTGAGAGGCAGGGTGCTCACGAGCCTGGCAGAACACCTGAGGTGCTCATTCAGAGTTTGTTGAATGGATACCAGGTGGTGCGCTCACCAGCGGCTCCCGGGCAGCAGCGCTGGGCGCTGCACCGCTCCTTCACCTCCGCCATCTCTTCCTCCAGCTTCTTCACCCGGGCCAGGAGGTCCCGCACGCTGCCTGCCAGCTCACAGTCCTTCTGTGGCGTTTGCAGGCGGATGTTGTGCCTGAAGACGATATTCTGTTCCTCGGTCTCCTCTGGGGCCAGGAGCGAGGTTCCATCACCACGAAGGGGCTGGGGGTCAGCCTCCACCTGGACCAAGGCAGACTTGGGCACGTCGATCTTGTAGGTGTGGCTGACAGTAACCTGTTGCTCCTTCTCGCTGCATCCAGAAGACTCGAGAGTGGCTGGGGCCGAGGTCACCAAGAGCACAGAGCCCAGCAGGAGCACCAGGGGGAAGCAGAACCTCCCCTGGAGACCCATCCTTGGGGAGATGGGGAACTGATGCTCCTGGAAGCCTGCATCCAGAAGAACATGCAAAAGAAAGCCAGGGACATCTGCTGATGGAAATTGGCCTTTTTAATGGATTCTCAGGGTCCACGGGAAGCTGAGAAACCAGCAAAAAAAATTCATCCTTTATCTCCTGACGGCTCGAATTAGATTATTTTTTTGTTCCTCCTTCATACATTGCACATTCCTGCCTCCTGCTTTGCTGACACTGTTCCTACTCCCTGGGAGGCCCTCCTCTTCATTTCTAATTCTGTATTTCACCTGCACTTTAATAATAACAAGAACAACTTCTTGAAGTCAGGGCATACTTTGTGCCAAGCTTTGCTCACCCTAATCTATCCTGACAACACTAACAATTGTAGCTGTATGTGGAACACAAGTTGTGTGCCAGGCACTATTCTAAACATTCTACATTTATTATTTCATTCAATCGTCACAACAACCCTTCATGGAATATATGGTTATCCCCATTTTAGAGATAGGAAAACTGAGGCCCAGCTACCTCAAATGACTTGCCCACAGGCACACATGGCTGAGAGTGGCAGAATGTGAACCTGAGAAATCTGACACCAGAGTCCATTCTGGTATAGAGACATCGTGCTGCCTCATGAAGATGAGGAGGCAGAGGCTCATGGGATAGTGTTGACCTGGGTACCACGGCCAGAAAGGGCAGAACCTGTTCTCAGCCACTCAGGCGAGTGTCCCACTCACCACCTCTGCCCACAAGTGAGCAAAAGAGCAGAATTTCTAATCAAAAATAACTTCTCCACAAAGTCTTCTCTCACACCCCCTCCCTCACCTCAGCTGGAAATTAGCTCTCCTTCTGCAGAACATTCAGAGCAGGGTATGTGTCCCTCTGAGCATCTCTTAGCAGTGATTCTTGTCTTGTAATTACTCTTGGATGCAACCTGTATCCACACAAGCCTAAGCCTTTTAAGGCCAGGACCCAGAGCTAAGTCCTCTCAGGGACCGCCCCCAAGACAGGAGCACAGAGCCCCACATGCTGAGGGGTTCAGTCAGCCTCCAACTCCTCTGGTGCTCAGGTGATTAGTAAGTCAAGCCACCTGGACCAGAGCTGGCTGTTAGGTTCCACCTCTGCCGCCCACAGAAGGTGTAGACCTCTGGCACCATCTGTGTGCAGGAGGAACCCATCTCTCCTGGGACCCCTGGCCCCCATCTGGGATGGCACATTCTTGATCACTAACAAGCCGAGTCAGGGCAGATGCCAAGGACCTGGTTTGTACCTCACATTGACTCACAGGTGCTCAGTCACCAACCAGTACATCTCTCAGTCAAGCTGTCATCCAGAAACCAGTCTGCAGAGCTGCCTCCTGACAATGGACTCCTATGACCAACTCAAGACTCACAAGCATTTGTACTAGAGACGGGAGAAGTCAGGAAGCCTAGTCCTTTCCCGGTGGCTATGTCCCAGGCAAACTCAGGGTCTGCCTCTCTGTGTGCGAGGCAGCTCCTATGTACTGAAAGGACAAATGGAGTGGGTCCTAGGTGTCTATCCCTGCGAGTTCAGTTCAGTTCAGTTCAGTCGCTCAGTCACGTCTGACTCTTTGCGACCCTATGGACTGCAGCACGCCAGACTTCCCTGTCCATCACCAACTGAGTGTTAGCCTCCTCAGTTGTCAAGTGGGAATAACAGTGGCTGCTTGACTGCATTGTATGTGGAAGGCACTTAGCACCATGCCAGGCACATGTGTGCATGCTCAGGCACTTCAGCTGTGTCTGACTCTCCGTGACCCTACTGAGAGAGCCGATTCCTAGGTAGGCTGATAAGAAGTCTGGGGGTCCCCAAGGAGGAGAAAGGGGTCTGGAGTTCTCGAGGAGGAGAAAAGGACAAACTTTTTTTCTTTAAGCGCAGAACTGATGATTCCACAACAAAAGAATTCATCTTGCTGAAGGATATGTTTTTCCTTAAATTCTGTATATAACAATGTATCCTGCTTGAGGACATGTGTCTCCTTCTTGAGAACCTTCTGGCTAATCCTGTCATCTTAAAATGTATATTGTGGGAGTGGATCTAATAAGACCTTTACAACCTTGAGACATTCTTTTGATTTATTGTAATAACCAGTTAAAAAGTATATAGCTCACTTGCTAAGACTAGCAAGTGGGGCAGTCTCCATCCCCCTTCTGATGTCTATGTCAGAAGCTTTCTCTGTCCCTTGTTATACTTTAATAAAACTCTACTACACAAAAGGTCTTGCGTGATCAAGCCCGGTCCCTGGTCCCGAAGCTAAATCTTCTTCAGAGATCATGAATCCGACATCATTCACCATAAGCTATCACTATGGACTATAGTCCACCAGGCTCCCCTGTCCATAGGGTTTCCCAGGCAAGAATACTGGAGTGGGTTGTCATTCCCTCCTCCAGGGGATCTTCTAGACCTAGAGACGGAACCCACATCTCCTTGGTAGCAGGGGGATTCTTTACCCCATGAGACACCTGAAAGCCCTGCCAAGCACATAGTAAGGCCTCAATAATTATTTTGAGGTTTTATTTTTAATCAGCTACTCAGTATGACTTCCTTTTTTCTCTTATCTCTTTTATTGGGAAGGGTGATATTGAAAAGAATATACAACATAAATTGAATAGTTGAAGAAGGGGACAACAGAAGATGAGATGGCTGGATGGCATCACTGACTCAATGGATGTGAGTCTAAATGAACTCCGGGAGTTGGTGATGGACAGGGAGGCCTGGCGTGCTGCGATTCAGGGGGTCACAAAGAGTCAGACACGACTGAGTGACTGAACTGAACTGAACTGAACTGAATGAACTGTTATGGGCTTCCCAGTGGCTCAGTGGTAAAGAATCCACCTGCCAATGCAGGAGACACAGGTTTGATCCCTGGGTTGGGAAGATCTCCTGGAGGAGGAAATGGCAACCCACTCCAGTATTCTTGCCTGGAGAATACTATGGACAGAGGAGCCTGACAGGCTACAGTCCTTGTGGTTGCAAAGAGTCAGACATGAGTTAGCGACTGAACACACACAAAATGAACTGTTTTAAAGGCAACAGTCGTGGAACCACCATCCAAATTAAGAACTAGAATACCGTGGACCTGGAAGATATTATGCTTAGTGAAATGTCAAACAGAGAAAAATAAATACTCTATGTCTTCACTAATATGTGGAATCTTAAAAATAAATGAATAAATAAAAGAGAAACAGACTCACAGATAGAGAAAATTAGTGGTTATCAAAGAGGAATGAGGTGGGAGAGAGGCAAATGAAGTGAAGTGGATTAAGAGGTACATACTACTAGGTATAAAATAAATGTTACAAGGATATAATGTACAGCAGAGGAAATATAGTCACTATTTTATAACTTCATATGAGGTGTAACCGATGAAATATAAAATTACTACACGTACACCTGAAACTACTGTAATATTGTTGTCGATTAAAAATTTTTAAAAAAGAACTAGAATACTGCTAATGAAAGTGTTAGTCACTCAGTCGTCTCCAACTCTTTATAACCCCATGGACTGTAGCCTGCCAGGCTCCTCTGTCCATGGGATTCTCCAGGCAAGAGTACTGGAGTGGGTTGCCATTTCCTTCTCCAGGGGATCTTCCTGATCCAGGGATCGAACCCAGGTCTCCCACATTGCAGGCAGATTCTTTACTGTCTGAGCCACCAGGGAAGCCCTGAGCCACTAGGGAAGCTGCTAGAATCCTAGAAACCCCCATGTGTCCTCATCTGATACTGCCTCTCCTCCACATCAATAGTTGAAATCAGAGGAACACGATCAAAAGAATTGACCTGGGCAGACTACTTCTGGGCAGAAAAAAAGGAAATTCCCTAGTCATTAAGCCAAATTCTAATACTGTATAAAATCTTTAATTCTTAATAGTCACCATTTATTTCGTATCAGAAAGTGGAGGAAATAAATGCTGAAGGACCCTGGCAGAATTGTTATTTAAAAAATAAGAACATTACAACAGTAAATGTTATTTGTCAAGTTGCTGCTACGTGCAAGGCATTGACCAGATGCATTAATCCTCATGTAAGATTGGTGTTATTCTCCTTACCCTGAGTGAAGAACCAGGTGTTGAAAGTAAGCTCACTTACCAGGAGCTGCTCAACCAGTAGGCAAACAGACAGGATTCTCATTTAGGTGTATCTGATTGCAAGCCTGTGCTTGTTCTTCATTGATGCGACATTCTGATACAAATAACGGATGAGTTCAGTATATATCATTTCTATGCAATCCCCTCCTTTGAACAAATGTCCTATATGTTGTACCCAAAGATTGTGCCACCATTGTGAACTAACCAGAACAGCCCCAAAGGAAAGCTCTTCTTCATGTTACCCCTTTGCCACACTCACTCCATCTTGGCTCTTTCTATTAATATTATCCAAAGCATGTATTATTGATAATAGTAATAGCACACCTCTTCTGATCACTTATTACATTCCAGGAACTGGACCCAACAGCTTGCAGAGGTAATGGAATGGTCAGTAAGACATTTCTTGTCATCAGCTGATTTAGACAGTTGGTTAATAAGTCCCCAAACATTTTAGAGAACGCTGTACAACTGGAGAGTTTCTGGGGGTGGAGAATTTGGGGTGAATAAGAGATGAATACAGTACCTGCCCCTTGCCTGGAGGAATTCAGAGATGGGAGTTTTCTTGGAATGGGCTGCATAGCAGACATTAGAGGGAAGCCACAGTGGGAGGGCTTGCACCCCAGAGTTTGGGGAGACAAGGTATGTAAGTCCTTCCACAGGTGAAGTTCATGCCACAAAAATGACGCATCTGGGGCCAGAGTTGAGATGCACCCGCCACAGCTCACTCCAGGGGGCGAACTACCAGAGGAGGTGCTCAGAGGGTAGAATGGGGACGGTCTGAAGAAAAGAGGGGGCAGGTGGAACCAGCTCTGGGAGCAGCTGCCTTAACAAGGCGTCTGATAACCAGAGGGAACTATAACAGCCCTTGCTTAACGAAATGCCTTTTCCCTTCTCTTCTGACCCCCGACCCTGCCTCAGTGAGCAATGTGCTAGTTGGAGTGGGGGAGATGGAAGAAGGAAAGCAACTTACCAGGCCAAATGTGACCCCCCCGCTCCCACCCGCTCACTCATCTTTGGATTCCAACATCACCCTAAACTGAGTGAAAAGAAAAGCTGCAGCTTGGGTGGGAGACCGAGACTCTGATATGGGAATGGACCTGCCTTTCACAAAAGGGGTTCTCTTCCAAACCCCAAAATGACCAACAGAGCTCTGGAATCTGCTGGAGATCTTTGTCAGAAGATGGAGAAGGTGAGGAGCACCAGTAGAGTGATTTGGAAGGTAGGTGTAGGATAAAAATGACCGTATTTCATCGTTACTGTCTTCCAAAGTTCAGCTGAGTGATAAATCAGTCACACACACATTCTCTGCTTACTTCCCTAGGATGGAAACTGAGGCTCAGAGCCAACAAGCAATGTGCCCCCTGATTGTGCAAGGAAACTGCAAGATCGTAGACTGGAACCCAGGAGCACAGTGTCCACTAACTGAGCCATTAACTTCTGGGCGCTCTGCCATCACCAGTTACCACACAGATGGATCTGAAAAAGCACTTTCTAGGTACAGGCTGCACACCAGTTTCCACTGTCAAATCTCCGCTTCCCAGGCAAAAATAGAGCTAAAAAGGCAGGCTTCAGACCTCTCTGTCCACTGCTGTTATCCAACTACCCCCCTACCCCCAGCCCATGGCTTGCTATTCTCCAAAATATAAATGGAGTGCAGATGGTTTTCTGAAAAAGTTCTGAACAAATGCAAAAAAATCCATGGACTCTTGTCATAAACCTCAGCAGGACTGGGCATAGCCCACCCAGTCTCTCCATGTTTGTCTTTGAAGCCTGGAATAGGGGAAATCCCAGAAGCCCTTGTAGAAGTGTTCACTGTCACCCATCCCTCCAAGTTGTAACAAGATGTCCTTGCTAATTACAGCCTCTTGGATGCCACACGTTGAGGTCAGATTTTCCTGCTGCTGCTGCTGCTAAGTCACTTCAGTTGTGTCCGACTCTGTGTGACCCCATGGACTGCAGCCCACCAGGCCCCTCCATCCATAGGATTTTCCAGGCAAGAGTACTGGAGTGGGTTGCCATTGCCGTTTCAGCAGATTTTCCTAGGCAGGGGTATTTCTCGAAAGATGATGAGAATGGCGGAGTCCTCAACCTAGCTCTTCTGTCAAGGGTAATGGGCGGGAGGAGATGCCTTCTGGCTCTCTCTCCGACACGTGGCAGGGGGCTCAGGGGAAGAAGGGGATGACTTCACCCACTCTTTTATGAACGGTGACCACAGACAGAGCTCTGTGAGGACAGGGAGGAGACAGCGAGCGCAGTACACGTCACCCGGAAAAATGCAGGGCAAGTTTCTGAATGGGGATGATTATCCTATGGGGAACAGTTTTCCGTGGAGAGAAGAGTAACTGCTGTAGGAATATATTGGCAAAGGCTGTAGGAGCGCCGGGAAAATGCATGCAGGAAACCAGGCGTCCTCGAGGATCAGTTTCATTGACTGACGTGCATGTGGTGCATGCTAAGTCACTTCAGTCATGTCTTTGCAAATCTATGGACTGTCGCCCACCAGGCTCCTCTGTCCATGGGGATTCTCCAGGCAAGAATACTGGAGTGGCTCCAGGGGAAATCTGTCCCAACCCAAGGATCGAACCCGAATCTCTTGCATCTCCTGCATTGGCAGGAGGTTTGTTACCACTAGTGCCAGCTGGGAAGCCCCTCATTGACTGAACCTTTATTTAATTCTGACTTCAGGAGGGGCGGTGGGTGATGGGGAGAAATAGGAGCCGTGTGCATTAAAACTCAGGACAAATGCTGCCTCCTATTGCTGTTCTGAGAAAGGTTCTTTGAGGTGTATCCTGCTGACGATGAACTGGATGGATGTTCCCCCTAGTTCAGCCCTGAGGCTGAACTGATGTCACTGGGCTCTACATTTATGCTTTATTTCATTCTCTTTTGGCAGCCACATCTACCCCTGTGGCTTTCATTTCCAACTAAACACTGAGAGCTCCCTGATCTATATGTGCTTTCCTACCTGAGACATCCCTGTAAGCTCAGGGATGACAGTGGCCGTGACTGTTGAATTTCTCCATATTCACAGCCTTAAACCACAGTCCTGGCCAAAGTAATATTTTGTGTAAATAAGAATAGCCACTGGGTTTCTGCTGGTGTGTTTTTGCTTGTGTGTTTATTAGATGATGGGTACTGTGTCACATGCTTAATAATGAGACAGGATTCTCATTTAATCCTCAAAATCCTGGTAGTCAATTGATGTCATTCTTTGTTACAGGTGCTCAGAGAGGTTAAGTAAGTTGCCTAAGGACACACAGCTAATAAGAAGCAAGTGTATTAGTCGCTCAGTCGTGTCTGACTCTTTAGCGACACCGTGGACTGAAGTCCACCAGGCTCCTCTGTCCATGGGATTTCCCAGGCAAGAAGCCTGGAGTGGGTTGCCATTTCCTTCTCCAGGGGATCTTCCCAACCCAGAAATTGAACCCAGGTCTCCTGCATTGTAGGTGGATTCTTTACCATCTGAGCTAAGGAATATATCCCAAGCTGGGATCAAGACCAGGTCTGTCCACTCCCCATATCCTTGTTCTTCATTTCTCTGCTATAATTATTGCATCAAATGGAAAAAATCCGATAAGATTACTACATGTGAAAAAGAGACCAAATGTCCGCCTTCCTGAAATGTTTCAGAGAGGGATTCTCCAAAATAAAGGAAGCCCAAGGCATACCGAGTGCTCAGTTAAACACAAACTTTTTCTGAGCAGTACCAAAGATAAACCCCTGGAAAGAGAAATTATTGTTTGTCCCATAAAGAGGTTAAATTCTGGTCAGTTATCTTGAGAGGCTGGAAAGCTCTCTTCCTAGGAGACACAAAGCACACCAAGACGTCTGTCTGTAGGGGTAATCAACCAAGGGGTTATCAACCAAGTCTTTGGCCAGAGGAGAAGGATGGACTGTAATCCCAGATAGTCCTCTCCAATCCTAGGGCTGGTGGTCTTTATGTCACTTCATTTTCTCCAAAGAAGGGCAGGAATAAAATATACTACTTAGATCAAAGAGAGTAGTGGCCAATTTCTTAGCTACCATTACAGATCTATTTAAATTTAGGGCTTTCTCTGGTTCCCTTATTACCTCATCTTGCCCTTACAGTTAACCACAGCAAATAAGAGCACTGCTTTGGGTTTTAGAAAAGCTGTATTATCTTGGATTTCAGGGTGGAATCACTTCAAAAGATATTCTGTCCCCAAATGAAAGGGTGAACATCACTGAGCTAGGAAGGAAAGTGAAGGAGGTGGGTAGCTAGGGATGTCGCGATGTCACAAAAGTTCCCTGGAAAATTTACTCCTCTCCCAAACTCCCTCTGGCATATTCACCAGTGATCTGTTAACTCAGGGTCTTTTAACTCTAAAGACCCTGAGTGACTCAAGGGTCTTTTAAGTCAAACATTCAGTCTAGGAGAACAAGTTCTCATGCAACTGAGTACTTGCCGTGGCTCAATTCACCCTGGCCTGGAAACCTTATGTAAGGAGTTTCACCTTTGTATCTTTTTCTCCTGCAGGTTGCAAACACCTATGATACACAAGGCCTTCCCTGGTGGCTCAGTCGTAAAGAATTCTCCTGCCAAAGCAGGAGACGTGGGTTCACTTCCTGGGTCAGGAAGATCCCCTAGAGAAGAAAATGACAAGACACTTCAGTATTCTTGCCTGGGAAATGCCATGGACAGAGGAGCTTGGTGGACTGAGATCCATGGGGTTGCAAAAGAGTCAGACATGACTTAGCAACTAAACAACAACAAATGATGCCCAAGGTCGTACTGTTTCCATCTGGGTCACTCTTTAGACAAACCAAGTGTATATGAGCACTTTCATTTCTAGTCTTTGTGATGTTGAACTCTGCACAGCCATTCTCCATAGGACATGAGTCAGCAAGTTGTGAGTGAGGATGAAAAATTGATTTTATGTGATAAGGCTTAATATGGTCACATTTCAGACCTCAGTTCCCTCAACTCAACCACTCTGCTAGTTCAGTGGAATACACCCAGTGAGTGGCCAAGAAATCCTTGTGAAGACCTCACACTGCCATGCAATACCCCTTCTCATAAAGAACTCTATCAAGTCTGCCTATGTGCCATAGGCTGGAAAAGATAAAGGATGGCATTCCTGACCCAGCCTCAGCACTCAATCACTTTTTCTTAGATTGCTCGTGTGATTATTTTGTTCTATCAACTGAATCTCTCTTTAACATTTTTTTTTTACTTGATTACATCAGGTCTTAGGGCACTCAAGATATTCATTACATCATAAATCTTTCACTGCGGTGCATAGGCTCAGGAGTTGTGGCACACAGACTTAGTTGCCCCAAGGCATGTGGAATCTTAGTTCCCTAACCAGGGATTGAAGCTAGGTCTTGTGCGTTACAAGGCAGATTCTTAAACTCTGAACCACCAGGGAAGTCTCTATCAACTGAATCTTAATCCACCCTGCAAAGACTCACATGGGTGATGAGAAAGTGGCTACCATTTTCTAAGCACTTATTATGTGCCAGCCTCTATACTAAGAATGTTTAGAAGCTCCAGCAAAGATATTTGTTTATCCCCCAGGAAGGTCACACACACAAAAAAAGACCTTCATTTTGCTTTCAAGGGAACGCACAGGCTCATGCATGAGGAGAAGACAAAATGGGCACAAGGGCAAAAATTCAGAGACCTCGAACCACATCAAACCAAACACCCAGGCTCCAGAATGACTAAATATTACCTTATACAAAATTAACCTTATTCCCTATGGCCCTGAGGGTGTCTGATGAGAAACTATACTTGCAGCTGAATGATAAGGAAGAGAGACACGTCATGAAAAAGTTGCAATTCCTTTCTTTAGTTTAGCATGTGGTTTTCCACATATTGAAATAACTTGAAAGCTCCAGCCTTCTATCAAAGAGGAGAGGCCTTTCCTTGTTAATTTCCAAGGATTTGCCCTGCTCCACCCACACTCACTGGATCTCTCTTTGAGACCAACAGCACATATTCAGATGGTGGCTGGTTGTCATTAACAGTGAGTCTACTGTGCTGAAACCCAGAAAAGCCCCTGAAATCTCAGATCTGAGATCTCAGCTTCATCGGCTCGCATTCTGGTGACTCCAGATACTGCTACAGAACCTCAACCATGATCTCATGTCTGTATCCAGACCTTATAGGAGCCAAGGCTCTGGAATGAGCACTGGGTGGACAAGAGTTTCCACTGGGTCTGGGCACGATTTCCTCTGGCATCTTCTTGGGAACAGACCTCAGTCTACCCTTCATTTCAAACCACAGACGAGGACTGGGATGGAAACCAGAAGCCACAAGATGATTTCAAGTCATGCTGTCCTATTTTCTCTCTTCCAGGAGTCAACTACAGCCCACAAACTTGGGGACATAGCAGGATTCAGAATTGCATGAAAGAATGTCAGGTGGTTTTTTCCCTCCTCCCTGGGAAAATAATACTGATGCTAGTACTCTTTATTCCTTCCTAAGTTCCTTCTCCCAACACTCTCGCCTTGATTCTGAGTCTCCAACAAATGTCGAAATGCCAAAAAACACTGAGTTTTTTCCATGTAGTCTCTGTGCTCAGCCAGCCACCAATCTATAGTCTTGGCTGAGCAGGTGTCACCCGATACCTTAGTAATACTTCAGCTTCTCCAAGAACCAGTGGACTTTGGGCACTGTGGTTAACCTATGTCCAGATTTGGGCAGTTTCTCATTTTTATGTTAGGACTTGTTCTTTTCTTAATGCTTATATAGGCAACTCAGTTTTGTGCTTTTAAGCATTTGTTCTCACTCATTCTTTCTCTCTCCTTCTCCTAGTTCTCTCCCAAACATAAAAATAGATAAATAGATACGTAAATGAAAACATCTCCCAAAACTAACCCACAACATTATTCCTTGAACAGTTTCAAAATGTTTCCTTTGTGGCATTATGGGTAATAGCATTAAGATTTTGAGAAAAGACATTGTCCTCTTACAATAAGAATCAAAACTGATCAAATTAAATATTTGAATAAACTTCAAAGCTCTTCAGGTTCATTCACAAACATCATCTTTATTGGAATATACAAAATCCAGAAAAGAAAAAAGTTATAATAGTTTCCTGATCACAACTAAAATGAAAGCTCCATTTTAGAATTTTTAAAAGTGAAATATAGCAGATAAATTACAAAAACAGAGAAGTCTTTGACATTGTAAAGCCAACAAAAAAATAGAGATGAGAACCTGCTAGACTTAAAAGAAACATTAATATAAAAATCTATTATTCCATGTGGAAATTTCCCTACAATACAGACTGTATCTGGCCAGGTAAGAAGATTGTGCTTAGCTCAGTTGGGGAATCAAGTATACTATTGGTTAGGAACATGTTACTCAGGTCCTGGGAAATATTATTAGGAAATAGTATTTCCTAATTGGAAATAAATATCACCTCATGGAGTTGACAGGAGACCAATTACTCTGCCTGGATATTCAGGATTGGAAAGTGAAGCCCATGAATTCATTCGCACCTGGCCACCATCCTCCCCCTATAGGTAGAATCTTCAGAGATTGGTGCTCTTACCTTGGATGCTGTGGGGTACCACTTCCAATACTTCTGCTACCTGGAAGCCGGGCCTCTGGGGCTGCAGACCTTGGTGCTTGTCTGTCCCTCGCTCTCTAATTCCCTCAGCTGTCCTCTCTGGGTTTAAATCCCATCCAGGCCAGGGGAGGAGCCAAGAGGGACTCTTGGGTGTTCCCTTCTCTTCCCAGCAAAAACTCAGTTAAGAGATAATGAACAAGTCTTTCTTATTCTAACCAGGAAAGGAAAAAATATATACAAAATTTCCCCTCTTTGTTTTTACTTCAGTTACACAGCAGCTAAAAATACTGGAGGCTGTTTCCATTTAAGTAGGTCCAGAATAAGGTTATTAAAAGAGTTTGCATGTCTCCTGGCCAAGAGCGGGGTCTCAGGGTTTGAAAGTGCATTCAGCGAGTCTCTCTTTTTTTGCTGTTTCAGGCACTCTGGGATTTATTGCCTACCATTTTTAAAATAGGAGAAGACCTCAAGCATAGAAAGAAACAAGTGGAGACCTCAGGGACAGAACCTCTGTGACTCTCTCCCCCTCTCCCTCCATCAACTCACAGCTGGGAGTGGTGGGTTTCTGAGGACACCTGAGAGCAATAGCAGACCCAGAGGGTCCACTTCCCAGCCCATTCTGACCCCCAGCCCTTTCCAGAGGCCTCCCGCTCACCAGCACTGAAGAGCCCCATCACCAGGAAGGCACAGTGGTGCCCTTTCATCTACCCTTCCCCTTTTGCCATCGGATGGCCAGGCCTTTACTCTTTCTATGAACCAGCTGTTCCAATAGGTCACAGCCCTACCCTCCACCCCTCTCCTGCCCTGCTTGAGGTGGATTCTGGAGCACATATCTACAACATAATGGAACGAGCCCACATGTTTTAGTTCAGCTCCATAGTCATCAAATGTTGTTGGAGAGAGAGCAGGAGAAGGAAGAGGACAGAAGAGATGTGGGATCAGGGAGCTGCTCCCAGAAGTGTGAAGGTGCGCCCAGAGCCAGACTGAGTGTATCTGAAGCTTGTGTCTGCTACTGGCAGATGAACTTTGACTTAACCTCTTCCTGCCTCTGCTTATTTATCTCTAAACAAGAATAATGTGATTATGGTGAAGAGTAAATGAGTTGATACATGTAAAGAATTTTGACTAATCCCAGGGATACAATGGTGGTTCAATAACTGTTGGCTTCAGGGGAGGGAGGAAGGGATAAATTAGGAATTTGTGATTAACAGATACAGGCAACTATTTATAAAATAGATAAACAACAAGGACCTACTACATAGCACAGGAACTGTATTCAAAATCTTGTAATAACCTTGTAATGGAAAAGAACCTGAAAAACAATATGCGTGTGTGTGTGTGTGTGTGTGTGTATGTGTATTTTTGACTAGCCTGAAGAGGGAGGGAAAAACAATCAAAGAGTCAGGTCCCACATGGGATCCACGCTGCACAAAGAGAAGGAAACTGTCACAAGATGTAAGACATAGAGCAATGGAGTTCAGAGAAAGCAAGAATCCAGAACCAGACCTAAGACCCTAACCACAAGCCATAAGCACTTTCACCCTGTCCATGACAGGATGGACAGAATCAGTCATGGGAGCAGGGGCGGGGTTTCCCACAGATTGTCAGATGGAGGTTGGAGCTGATTTTATTTAACTCTCTAAGAAAGGTGACTTCCATTGCCATTCATGTTACAGGATTTCTTCTCAGTAGCCCTCATTTTGAGATCCATAGTGCTGGTTGACTTCTCTATGTGTTTATACAGAGGCTCATTAATTTCAATAAGAGCTCCTGGAGAATAAGGACTTAGTTTTCTTCTTTTCCCCTCACTACCTATGGTATTGCCAAGTACATAATGCATTACTTTAAATTTTCCAGCATGACAGATTTATTCCTTGAGATGCCCAAGGACAAAGCAAATTCCCCAAACCTATCCAGGCCTAATGAATGGTGGAAGGCACTGTTTTGTCTGCCTCCCCAACCCCCTTGCCCTTCCTCTTGCCCATGAGAACCCCAATTTTACTTAAATAGCCACTTGCCTTCTCCTGATTTTGGGCTTCAGGGGTGTATAGGCCCATTCCATGCTCGAGGAAGCGGGTTCTGATTTATCTAAACTAACCAGGGTAATTCCACAGTCCTTACTACTGACTGGTTCAGACAAGAACATGCAATGCTTTAGGGATCAGTGAGTTGTAAGGAGAGGCTACTGATGAGGCTTCAGGGAAAGGTCCTAACTAAAAAAAAAAAAAATGACTCAGAGAGGAGACAAACATTGTCCCATCTTCATATAAAGGCTGAGACTGTGTCAGATACCTTGCAACCAAATGTAGGGAGTCTTAGCCAAAGACAAAGAAAATCTTTCAGAGATGGCCAAGCAGAAAGATAGCAGGAATCTGGGTTTTTTAATGACATTACTAAGCTGCTGAATTAATTGCCCCTCAAGTTTTTCTTTAGGCTCCCAGGTGGTTCAGTGGGTAAAGAACCCACCTGCCAATGCAAGAGATGCAAGAGACACTGGTTCAGTCCCTGAGTCAGGAAGATCCTCTGGAGAAGGAAACGGCAACCCACTCCAGTATTCTTGCCTGGAAAATCCCATGGACAGAGAAGCCTGGGGGGCTATAGTCCGTGGGGTTGCAAAGAGCCAGATGCAACTTAGCACACAAGTTTTCTATTTCAGCACTTTCTTGAGTCAGGATTTTGCTTCTTAGAACTGAGAGCGTTCCACAGGATTCTACATTTCTCTGTTAATTTATTGATAGAAAAGTGATTTATTGACATCCTACTAAGAACATAAAGAGAGAGAGATAGAAAACCCTAGGAAGAAATCATCACAGCCAGGGATGGGCCATAACTTACAGACAAGTAAATCAGTTTCCAAAGCTTTCTGTTCCTTGAGCAGCACTGCATGGCCTTCAGGTTGGGACTCCATGGTAGATTTTAAATTCTTTTTTTTTTTTTTTTTAATATTTTTAAATCTTTATTGGGACTTTCCTTGTGGTTCAGCTGGTAAAGAATCCGCCTACAATGTTTGATCCCTGGGTTGGGAAGATCTCCTGGAGAAGGGAAAAGCTACCCACTCCAGTATTCTGGCTTGGAGAATTCTATGGACCGTATAGACCATGGAGTCGCAAAGAGTCAAATGTGATTGGGTGACTTTCACTTCACACCATATATTTAAATTTATGGACCACAGCCTTGTCTAACTCAATGAAATTATGAGCCATGCCTTGTAGGGCCTCCCAAGACAGACAGGTCATGGTGGAGAGTTCTGACAAACTGTGGCCCACTGGAGAAGAGAATGGCAAACCATTCCAGTATTCCTGCCTTGAGAACCCCATGAACTGTATGAAATGGCAAAAAGATAGGACACTGAAAGATGAACTCCCCAGGTCAGTAGGTAACCAGTATGCTATTGGAGATCAGTGAAGAACTAACTCCAGAAAGAATAGACAGAGTCAAAGCAAAAACAACACCCAGTTGTGGATGTGACTGGTGATGGAAGAAAAGTCTGATGCTGTAAAGAGCAATATTGCATAGGAACCTGGAAGGTTAGGTCCATGAATCAAGGCAAACTGGAAGTGGTCAAACAGGAAATGGCAAGAGTGAACATCGACATTTTAGGAATCGGTGAACTAAAATGGACTCGAACGGGTGAATTTAACTCAGATGACCACTATATTTACTACTGCAGGCAAGAATCCCTTAGAAGAAATGGAGTAGCCATCATGGTCAATGAAAGAGTCCAATACACATATTTGGATGCAATCTCAAAACATAACAGAATGATCTCTGTTCGTTTCCAAGGCAAACCATTCAATATCACAGTAATCCAAGTTTACGCCCTGATCAGTAATACTGAAGAAGCTGACGCTGAACGGTTCTATGAAGATCTAAAAGACCTTCTAGAACAAACACCCAAAAAAGATGTCCTTTTCATTATAGGAGACTAGAATGCAAAAGTAGGAAGTCAAGAGATACCTGGAGTAACAGGCAAATTTGGCCTTGGCGTACACAATGAAGCAGGGCAAAGGCTAATAGAGTTTTGCCAAGAGAAAGCACTGGTCATGGCAAATACCCTCTTCCAATACAAGAGAAGACTCTACACATGGACATCACCAGATTGTCATTACCAAAATCAGATTTATTTTATTCTTTGCAGCCAAAGATGGAGAAGCTCTATACAGTCAGCAAATACAAGACCAGGGGGTGACTGTGGCTCAGATCATGAACTCCTTATTGCTAAGTTCAGACTTAAATAGAAGAAAGTAGGGAAAACCACTAGACCACTCAGGTATGACCTAAATCAAATTCCTTATGATTATACAGAGAAAGTGACAAATTGATTCAGTGGATTAGATCTTATAGACAGAGTGCCTGAAGAACTATGGACGGAGGTTCATGACATTGTACAGGAGGCAGGGATCAAGACCATTCACAGGAAAAAAAAATGCAAAAAGGCAGAATGGTTTTCTGAGGAGGCCTTACAAATAGCTGACAAAAGAAGAGACGCTAAAGGCAAGGAGAAAAGGAAAGATACACTCATTTGAATGCAGAGTTCCAAAGAATAACAAGGAGAGATAAGAAAGCCTTCCTCAATGATCAGTGCGAAGAAATAGAGGAAAACAATAGAATGGGAAAGACTAGAGATCTTTCAAGAAAATTAGAGATACCAAGGGAACATTTCATGCAAAGATGGGCACAATAAAGGACAGAAATGGTATGGACCTAACATAAGCAGAAGACATTAGAAGAGGTGGCAAGAATACACAGAACTACACAAAAAATATCTTCATGACCCAATAGCCACAATGGTGTGACCACTTACCTAGAGCCAGACATCCTGGAATGTGAAGTCAAGGGGGCCTTAGGAACCATCACTATGAACAAAGCTATTGGAGGTGATGGAATTCCAGTTGAATTTTTTGAATTTTTGAATTCCAGTTGAATTCCAGTTGAGTTTTTCAAATCCTAAGAGATGATGCTGTGAAAGTGCTACACTCAATATGCCAGCAAATACACTCAGCAGTAACCACAGGACTGGAAAAGTCAGTTTTCATTCCAATCCCAAAGAAGGGCACTGCCAAAGAATGTTCAAACTACCATACAATTGCCCTCATCTCACAAGCTAGCAAAGTAATGCTAAAAATCTCCAAGCCAGGCTTCAACAGTACGTGAACCATGAACTTCCAGATGTTCAAGCTAGATTTAGGAAAGGCAGAGGAACCAGAGATCAAATTGCCAACATCTGCTGGATCATCAAAAAAGCAAGAGAGTTCCAGAAAAACATCTATTTCTGCTTTATTGACTATGTCAAAGCCTTTGACTGTGTGGATCACAATAAACTGTGGAAAATTCTGAAAGAGATGGGAATACCAGACCACCTGATCTGCCTCGTGAGAAATCTGTATGCAGGTCAGGAAGCAACAGTTAGAACTGGACATGGAACAATAGACTGGTTCCAAATCGGGAAAGGAGTATGTCAAGGCTATACATATTGTCACCCTGCTTATTTAACGTATATGCAGAGTACATCACGAAAAATGTTGGGCTGGATGAAGCACAAGCTGGAAACAAGATTGCCGGGAGAAATATCAATAATCTCAGATATGCAGATGACACCACCTTTGTGGCAGAAAGCGAAAAAGAGCTAAAGAGCCTCTTGATAAAAGTGAAAGAGGAGAGTGAAAAAGTTGGCTTAAAACTCAACATTCAGAAAACTAAGATCATGGCAACCAGTCCCATCACTTCATGGCAAATAGATGGGGAAATAATGGAAACAGTGAGAGAGTTTATTTTTTTGAACTCCAAAATCACTGAAGATGGTGACTGCAACCATGAAATTAAAAGACGCTTGCTCCTTGGAAGAAAAGCTATGACCAACCTAGACAGCATATTAAAAAGCAGAGACATTAATTTGCCAACAAAAGTCTGTCTAGTCAAAGCAATAGTTTTTCCAGTGGTCATGTATGGGATGTGAGAGTTGGACTATAAAGAAAGTTGAGTGCCAAAGAATTGATGTTTTTGAACTGTGGTGTTGGAGAAGACTTTATAGAGTCCCTTGGATTGCATGGAGATCAAACCAGTCAATCCTAAAGGAAATCAGTCCTAAATAATCATTGGAAGGACTGATGCTAAAACTGAAACTCCAATACTTTGGCCACCTGATGCGAAGAACTGACTCATTGGAAAAGACCCTGATGCTGGGAAAGATTGAAGGCAGGAGGAGAAGGGGACGACAGAGGATGAGATGGTTAGATGGCATCACCGACTCAATGGACATGAGTTTGAGTAAGCTCTGGGAGTCGGTGATAGATAGGGAAGCCTGGCGTGCTGCAGTCCATGGGGTCGCAAAGACTGGCACACTCAGACACGACTGAGAGACTGAACTGAACTGAATCTTTATTGAATTTGTTACAGTATTGCTTCCATTTTATGTTTTGATTTTTGGGCCCAAGGCATATGGAATCTTAGTTCTCTGACCAGGGATTGTACCCAAACCCCTTGCATTGAAAGGCAAAGTCTTAACCACTGGACCACCAGGGAAGTCCCTAAATGGCCATAGATTCTTTGCAGCTTCTCCCTGCAAGGGACTGAATTTATGTCCCCACTACTTGAACCCGACTTACCTTTGTGATTTCCTTTGCCTGAAAGATTGAGGCTAAGTGTCACTATGAACCTGAGCTTGAGCCTCAAGTGGCCTTGAAGCTTCTACTCTCACCATCTTGGAAAACAAATGCCTTCCAATGAAGAAGGAGCACAGGAAAAAGAGGCCTCTCCAGCCTCGCTGAAGCCGCAGACATTTGAATGAGCCCAGCCAATACTACGTGAGCCATCCTGGCCCCAGTCTACTCCAAACTGCCAGTCCACAGAATTATGAACAAATAAGTCATTATTTAAAGTCACTGTATTTTGGAGAGGTTTGCTATGCAACAATGGAAAAATCATATGGAGCCTATACCCAAACTAGGGGAATAGTTTAACTCGAAACTAATTTCAACCCATTATTCTGTCCAAATAAATGTAACCCATCCCAGAACAACCTGGAAAAAGAAAAGTTGCTTGTTCAAATGGTGGTTCAACCAACATGTTATTATATCATCTTCTTTTATTTGAGAAAGATGTAGGAAAAAGCATTCCAACTGTGGTCATATCCAATTTTATTTGTCCTAAGAAATCACCCAAAACACAGAACACCAGTGTGCTGGCTATGGAGGAACCCAAATCACTTGTGTCTAGTTTGGAGACCTGGAGCTGGCTTTAGCTGGTCTGGGTCTGGTTTGAGCTGGTTGGAAGATATGTCTTAGTATCTTTAATTAGGATTCTGCTGAATCTAAAGGAACTAAAACACAAACTGAACAGACCTCCACTGTCAAGATCTCGTCTCCGCTCACTTGCTCGCTGTGTCTTTGCTCTAAGTTTTTATCTATTCTATACCCACAGGAGGAGAAGGCAATGGCACCCTACTCCAGTACTCTTGCCTGGAAAATCCCATGGATGGAGGAGCCTGGAAGGCTGCAGTCCACGGGGTCGCTGAAGGTCGGACATGACTGAGTGACTTCACTTTCACTTTTCACTTTCCTGCATTGGAGAAGGCAATGGCACCCCACTCCAGTGTTCTTGCCTGGAGAATCCCATGGGCAGAGGAGCCTGGTGGGCTGCTGTCTATGGGGTTGCGCAGAGTCGGACACGACTGAATCGACTTAGCAGCAGCAGCAGCACCATGCCCACAGGGACCCATTCCCTTCGTGGTAGACTCTGATTTCAAATTCTAATAGTGTTTACGGGGATATGGAATCTTTGATTTTTAAATGCACAGGTGCTTGCAAAATAAACAGAATATGGCATTCAGCAAACAGGAGGGTTTATTACTCCCTTCAAGGCAATGGGAGACCTTGGTTCTTCTTTCATCAATATTTTCTTCTCTGGGTCAATATTCTGTGATATCTATCTCAGTAGAAGTCAATATCTTCTTATTAATTTCTTTTCGCTATAACATTTGTAATGAGCTGATGACCTGAAATGTGTGGGGTCAGAAGACTAGATTTGTAGCTGCTGCTGCTGCTGCTGCTAAATTGCTTCAGTCATGTCCGACTTGTAGCAAGGGACCTGGAACCTTGAAGGGGATGGCAGTTTGGTCTTTATGAGGCTCTTCATGCATCCCTTGCCCACAGATCACTGTTTTGTAGATATCATTATTATTTTCATTATAAACATAACATAATTATAGACTAACTAGAACATGCATAAAAATGTAAAGAAGAAAATTAACTGTAATTTAATTACTGTAATTTCCACAACCAGAGATAACAACTGATTTTTTTTCTACAGATGTATACATATATGAAGAAATGTCCATATCCGCACCTATGGATAAAAAAGATTAAACAAGATTACATTATATATTTTTTGCTCAATTTTATATAGTAAATTTTTTCCCAATTTTTTAATGCACTTTCAAGGACCTGCTTTTTATGCTGCATAGTATTCTAATATATGCATCTAATACACGGGGGAAAGGACTGATTACAAAGGGAAACAAAGGCATTGGGGACAGTAATGAAAATGTTCTATACCTTGGCTGTCAAAGGACTATATAGATTTGTCAGTATTCATTGAATCATATTCTTTAAAAGGATCAATTTTAATGTATATTAATTGTATCTCAATAAATCCAAGGGAGGGGAAAGGATTAGCTAAAGAACCACCTCAAAATATGAAGCAGTTCTGCTCAGATCTTTGTCTACTGTTTAATTTCTGTCTTGACAGCACATGGGAATAACCAGGGAGTTTTTAATAAAATAAAATGCCAGAGGTGTTGGGGAGGGAAACCAGAGACTCTGATTTAACTGGCCATGGGTTGGGCCAATGAATTAGATTTTCTGAAAGTTCCAATGGTGACTCTAAAATATGCAGCCAAGGTTGAGAACCACTGGTCTACACAAGAATTCATTTGGACCAAAGAGGCAGAAGGAGATAAAATGGAATGTATACATTTCAGAATCATAAAATAATTTTAGAAATTTCAATGTTTATTAGTCCACTGATGTTTTGGTCTGATTTTACCCCCCCACACACCAAGGCCTGAGGTAGTCCTATAAATATTCTTATTGTAATGTAACTCAAATACTATAGAATTTGTTCTTTTAAAATATACAATTCAGTGGTTCTTAGCGTATTCATCAGATTGTGTAATCATTAACAGTATTTACTTTGAGAACATTTTCTTCAACCTAAAAACAAACCCCCACTAGTCACTTCTCATTTCTCCTTCGCCAAGCCTGTGGCAGCCACTAATCTACCCGCAGTCTCACTGATCTCACCTATTCTAGACATTTAATATAAATGAAATCCTACAGTATATGAACTTTGTGACTGATTTCTTTCACTTACCATAGTGTTTTTAACGTTCATATAGAGTGCATCAGTACTTCATTCCTTTTCCTGGCCAAATAATATTCCGTCGTATGGATATACTACATTTTATCCATTCATCCATTGATGGAAACTTGAGTCATGTCCACTTTTTGCCTATAATGAATGTTACTACTAGGAACATTTTTGCACAGGTTTTTATGCAGATACATGTTTTCATTTCTCTTGATATTCACCTAGGTATGGAATTGATTTCTGGGCCATATGGTAACTTTATTATGTTTAACTTTTTGAGGAACTGTCAAATGATTTCCAAAGTGGCTACACCATTTTACTTTCCCACTAGCTGTGTCTAAGAGTTCCAATTTCTTCGTGTCCTCTCCAACATTTGTTTGTTGTCTGTCTTTCTTAATTAGAGTAATCCCAGTGTGTGTGATGACTGGTGCATGAGTGGTTCAGTGGTAGAATTCTCACCTGCCATGTGGGAGGCCCAGATTCCACTCCCAGTCCATGCAGCCACAGCGTCCCCTTTGGAGCTTCCCTGGTAGCTAAGCTGGTAAAGAATCCGCCTGCAATGCAGGAGATCTGGGTTTTATCCCTGGATTGGGAAGATCACCTGGAGAATGGAATGGCCACCCACTCCAGTATTCTGGCCTGGAGAATTTCATGGACTGTATAGTCAATGGGGTCGCAAAGAGTCAAACATGACTGAGCGACTTTTACTTTCAGTGTGTGTGAAGCAATATCTTGAGGTTTTGATTTGCATTTTATCAATAATTAATAATGTTGAGCATTTTTTTATCTGCTTATTGGCCACTTGTATATCTTCTTTGGAAAAATGTCTATTCAAATCCTTTGCCCATCTTTAAATTGAATTATTCATTTTTTATTGTTGTATTGAAAGGGTTCATTATATATTCTGGACATTAGACCCTTAATAAATAAATGATTTGCAAATATTTTCTTCCATTCTTTGGATTGTCTTTTCACTTTCTTGATGGTGTACTTTGAAGCACAAAAATTTTTAATTTTGATGAAGTCAAATTTATTCTTTTTTTCTTTCGTTGCTGATGCTTTAGGTATCATATATAAGAAACCATTGACTAATCTCAGATCATGAGATTTACAAGTTTTCATCTAAGTTTTTTATAGCTTAGGCTCTTATATCTAGGTCAATGATCCATTTTGAGTTAACTTTAGTATATGTCGGGAGGTAGGGGTCCAACTTTATTCTTTTGCATGCATCCAGTTGTCTTAACACCATTTTATTAGAAAGATATTTTTTCCCTGAATAAATTGTCTTGGTACTCATATTAAAAAATCATAGTCATGTATTTTTTGAGTTTTACCTCTGCTCACCTGGAAGAAATGTATGTTTATTCTGTCAGTTGATTAGAAGCTCTCAATCCAGTTGTTCACATCCACAGGTCACTGGGCTCAGTGTCCAATAGTTGTGACTTTCAAGTGCCAGTTCCCACTGGGTCCTTAACAAATACTTTTTGATAAACTGATCTTAAGGTTAATCCATTGCATAAACAGAGCATAATTTGTTTCTGATTGAGTTGATTGGTCTGATTCAAGTGGCTCTCTCCAATCAGCCAGAAGGACCAAACTTACCTGTAAAAGTCAACAGTCTTAGATTTGGAGTGGTGAAAGAATCTTTGGGATGATGGGTGCCTCTCAAGTGGGACTACGATTTTGTCTCTTCCTCTCTCCTGTGTGACTCATGGTTAAATCCTGATTTATTCTAAGCTAATCATAGTGATTTTCAGTCTCTATTAAATAGGTTGATTTAGGAAAAAAATTTTGATCTACTTCTGTCAAATGGGGCTTCTGGAAAATTTTTTATGTATGAAAAGAATGAGTCCTTCTCCTTCCCATGGCTCTGGCCACACTTGCCTGGAATATGGCAGCCATCTTATAACTATGAGGGAGCTAAATGGGACAAAGTATGACAGAGCAGAACTGTGAGAGGAATCTGAGTCCTTAATGACATTTCTTGAAGCCTGAGCCCACCTGGGAGCTTTCCTACCTTGGGACTTCTCTTGATCTGAGACAATATATTTCTTCGTTGTTTGAAGCAATTGGGCCAGGGTGCTTTGTTACTTGTATTCAGATCATTCTAACTAATACAGACCTCCTGACTTTTTACAGAAAATGCCCTTAAACTGCAAAAGTTTAAGGGGACTGTAAAACTGAGCACAGTGACCCAGGGACCTGACATTCTCCAAGGGGAGTTCCCAAACTCAGCCTCATCTGAGCTTCCTTGAGATCTACAAGGAGACCTACTCTCTAGGCTGATGATGATGGAAAAATTATGGTACACAGGTTGAACTTCATCCAAGGACTGAGCCCCTGGCTTCCTCAGGGAGGGCAGCTCATCTCTACTGCTTTACTGAAAAAAGAATAGAATTTTGGTATTAATGTATTTAATATATCCTTATCCTCTAAAACTGTTGGTTATAAAGGAAGTGGGCTTCCCTGGTGGCTCTATGGTAAATAACCTGCCTGCCAATGCAGGAGACGTGTGTTCCATCCCTGGTTTGGGGAGATCCCATGGACAGAGGATGCTGACGGGCTACAGTTCATGGGGTTGCAAAAGAGAAGGACATGAAGGAGAGGCTAAACAACAACAACAGAGGGAATGCTTTTACATTCTAAGTGGAATAATAAAATCTCAACATCTTTGGATCAGGAGGGAGACAGGAGAAGCCATACATACAGAATCTCCTCCCTGATAGTAGTCCTTCTCCAGCCAGGGCTGCTCGCCACCCTAATAGGATGGAAATTTCAGTTGTATATTGAAACCAGCATGTATGCGATTTTGAGAGCTTCCTAACTCTTCCCAGGTCCACACTCAGTGACATCACATTGGTGGCTTAAAAATCACTGAGTATTTATAGCATGGAAATCAGCAAGGAGCTTTCTCTTTCTGGAGAACCAAGTGTTCAGTGTTACCAGCATACCACTGGAAATTCCTCTCTCTGTCCTCCTGGGGCTTGAATGCTCCTTTATACAACCAAGGTATCGTAATATCTCCCAAACTTCATGACTATAAATCAAAGAAGAGAAAGACCCCACTGTCCCTCCCTGAAGATGACTAACTGCTGAAATATGATAGGAAAATTCAATCAGTTGCTCTACAAACTGAGTCATAGCCTCCTATCTCAAATTTTCCTTCTAAGGCCAGGCTGTTCAGACTTCCGTTTTACGGTTTTTGTTTTTATTTTTAACGCAACTTTGACTCTCCCTAATCACCTAATTGCCAGCATTTTCATTTATGTTTTTTTTTTTAATTGCTGTTCTCTCAGAGTGTAGGATTACAGCAAGGCTGCTGTGTGGTAGCTATTCCATTGCAAGCAAGGGCAAAGCCACAGCTAATGATAAGGTCTTACTGTGGAACTGCTGAGGTCATCCATTTAAGCCCATCTGTGGTCTCTGGGAGATGAGTCTATGCATAGCTCCCTGGTGACTGAGGGTACCTCTGTAGACTTATCCCTCTGGCCACCTCTCCTCCCATCTCCTTCCATCTCTGTTATCCCATATCCATCCCCATCCAGGCTCTATAAGGCTCTTCTTTCTCCCACTCTCTTCCCAATTACAGGTTTGGGAAAGGGGACAAAATTCATTGTCAACACAAGTCATCCCCACTGGAACCTAAAGTTGAAGATAATTTGTTTTGAATTATGGGATATTTCAGATATACAGAAAGGTATAGAGTATTATGTGTGTTAGTCAGTCAGTAGTGTCTGACTCTTTGCAACCCCATGGACTGTAGCCCGCTATGGTCCTCTGTCCATGGAATTCTCCAGGCAAGAATATTGGAGTGGGTTGCTATTCCTTTCTCCAGAAGAATATTGTAAGCACTCTTAAACTTCTACCCAGCTTATGAAATAAAGCTATATAAACACTGTTAAAGTGTCTGCATGTGCCTCTCTGATTATATTGCCCTATCTCCAAGAGAGAAACATCTTCCTGAAATTGAGACAATTATTCCAGTTGCCTGTCTTTATACTTTTACTATACATGTCTATATGTAAGCCTAAAAACAGTATACAAAATTGGTTTGTGTGCTTCTAAGCTTTATGCAAATGGTATCATATATATTGTATGTCTCTTTCTGAAACTTGCTTTATATCTATTAATATTATGCTTTTATCCATGTTTGTATTAATTTTTTTATTTTTCCTGTGCCACACGTCTTGTAGGACCTCAGTTCCCCAACCAGGGATTGAACCTGGCCATGACAATGAGAGCATGGAATCCTAACCACTAGGCTGTCAGGGACTCTCTGTATTATTTTTCTATTGCTATGTAGCATACTACCCCAAATGCAATAGCTTAAAAGAGCACTCATTATCTCATGGTTTCTATGGACCCAGAGTCCAGACATAGCTTAACTGGGTCCTCTGCTCAGGGTTTCATGAGGTTGCAATCAAGGTGTTGACTATGCTGCATTCTCATCTGAAGGCCTGACTGGGGAAGAATCTGCTTCTAAGCTCATTCTGTTTTTGGCATAATTCTTTTCCTTGAGTTTGTGTGGTTGAGAGCACTGGATTTTTTAGAGAACATCCACTTCCCTGCCGTGTGGCCCTCTCCCTAGGCAGGTCACCTTATAGCAGCTGGCTTCTTTGCAAGGTCAGTAAATCTCTTACTCTAGTCTGCTAAAATGGAATTATATAATGTATAGGATTGCTCTTGTTGATTTTGCCATAGTGCATTGATTAGAATCAAGGTACAGGTTCTGCCTGCATTCCAGGGGAGGGGGCTACACAAAGATGTGGATACCAGTACATGGGGATTATTGGGATCTTGTCTGCCTAGGATCGATCTGCCACAATGTTGATACATGTCACTCTGGTCCACTTATTTCTGTTGTTACCTGCATTGTATGAATACACCACAAAAATCTACCCATTTTGCTGTTAATGATTAGGTGATTAGGGTAATTCCAATTACTTGAAGTTATAAATAATGCTATGCTTAATAATCCTTACAGGTCTTTTCTATACATGGGAAAAAGTTTTAGACCCTGAAGCACACATCTTCAACTTTACTAAATATGGCTAAATTATTCTCTGGAGTAGTTATACCTATTTCTATTCTACCCAGGAGTATATGACTCTCCTACTCTTGAAATAGAATTACTTTACTTTTTTACATTATGGGCAACCTGGCATGAGTGAAACAGTGTCGGCTGGACCTATTTATTATTTTCCTAATCAATACTAAGGTTGAGTATTTTTTTCCTTTTTTTTCAGTTATTGTTTGTTTCTGCTTCTGGGAACTGTCCTGGATTTTGTGTATTTTCTTATTGATTTGTAGTCCTTTATGTATCCTAGATCTTAATTCTTGTCATTATTGCACTAACACTATTTTCTTCCTATTTGTGCTTCTCTTTTAACTATTTTTCCTGTTATTTTTCTGTGCAGAAGTTTTTCATTTTAATTTGTTCAAATTTATCAGCCTTTCCCTTTATGATTTGTTGTTTTAATGACTTAAGAACTATTTCTCTATCTTTAGGTAAATAGATAGGCACCTATATTTTCCTATAAAGGTATCAAAGTTTTGCTTAACACATTTAGATTTCTATAGTAGTATACCCAGAATTTATGTTTTAGTATACCCAGGGTAAAAGAAAGCATCCAATTTTAGTTTCTTTTTCTATGTAGATACCTAGTTGTTTTAACATCATTTATTTAATAGGCCATGTTAGCCCCTCTAATATGCTATGTCATCTCTAATTTATTATGGTTTCATAGACGGACCTTTGTTGGCAAAGTAATGTCTCTGCTTTTCAATATGCTATCTAGGTTGGTCATAACTTTCCTTCCAAGGAGTAAGTGTCTTTTAATTTCATGGATGCAGTCACCATCTGTAGTGATTTTGGAGCCCAAAAAGATATAGTCTGACACTGTTTCCACTGTTTCCCCATCTATTTGCCATGAAGTGATGGGACCGGATGCCATGATCTTTGTTTTCTGAATGTTGAGCTTTAAGCCAACTTTTTCACTCTCCACTTTCACTTTCATCAAGAGGCTTTTGAGTTCCTCTTCACTTTCTGCCATAAGGGTGGTGTCATCTGCATATCTGAGGTGATTGATATTTCTCCTGGCAATCTTGATTCCAGCTTGTGCTTCTTCCAGCCCAGTGTTTCTCATGATGTACTCTGCATATAAGTTAAATAAGCAGGGTGAGAATATACAGCCTTGACATACTCCTTTTCCTATTTGGAACCAGTCTGTTGTTCCATGTCCAATTCTAACTGTTGCTTCCTGATCTGCATACAGATTTCTCAAGAGGCAGGTCATGGGGTCTGGTATTCCCATCTCTTTCAGAATTTTCCACAGTTTATTGTGATCCACACAGTCAAAGGCTTTGGCATAGTCAATAAAGCAGAAATAGATGTTTTTCTGGAACTCTCTTGCTTTTTCCATGATCCAGTGGATGTTGGCAATTTGATCTCTGATTCCTCTGCCTGTTCTAAAACCAGCTTGAACATCTGGAAGTTCACGTTTCACGTATTGCTGAAGCCTGGCTTGGAGAATTTTGAGCATTACTTTACGTGTGTGTGTCTAGTCAAGGCTATGGTTTTTCCTGAGGTCATGTATGGATGTGAGAGTTGGACTGTGAAGAAGGCTGAGCACCGAAGAATTGATGCTTTTGAACTGTGGTGTTGGAGAAGACTCTTGAGAGTCCCTTGGACTGCAAGGAGATCCAACCAGTCCATTCTAAAGGAGATCAGCCCTGGGACTTCTTTGGAAGGAATGATGCTAAAGCTGAAACTCCAGTATTTTGGCCACCTCATGAAAAGAGTTGACTCATTGGAAAAGACTCTGATGCTGGGAGGGATTGGGAGCAGGAGGAGAAGGAAATGACAGAGGATGAGATGGCTGGATGGCATCACTGACTCGATGGATGTGAGTCTGAGTGAACTCCGGGAGTTGGTGATGGACAGGGAGGCCTGGCCTGCTGCGATTCATGGGGTTGCAAAGAGTTGGACACGACTGAGTGACTGAACTGAACTGAACTGAACTGATGTGTGTGGGTTTGCTTCTCAGTTCTCTATTCTGTTTCCTTGATTTGTTTATTCCTATACCAGTATTCCCTGCCTTGATCATTATAATTTTATGTTTTATTTTCCAATCAGGCATCTACCCTACCATCTCATTCTTCTCTTCAAAAAAAAAAAAAATTTAGTCTATATAAGACCTTTGTTGTTTTTTTTGTTGTTTTTTTTATTTTTTTAATTTTATTTTATTTTTTAAACTTTACATAATTGTATTAGTTTTGCCAAATATCGAAATGAATCCACCACAGGTATACATGTGTTCCCCATCCTGAGCCCTCCTCCCTCCTCCCTCCCCATACCATCCCTCTGGGTCGTCCCAGTGCACTAGCCCCAAGCATCCAGTATCGTGCATCGAACCTGGACTGGCAACTTGTTTCTTACATGATATTTTACATGTTTCAGTGTCATTCTCCCAAATCTTCCCACCCTCTCCCTCTCCCACAGAGTCCATAAGACTGTTCTATACATCAGTGTCTCTTTTGCTGTCTCATACACCGGGTTTGTTTTATATACACTTAGATTCAGAAGGTCAAGTTCCATGAAAAGGCTTGCTGAGATTTGATTGGGGTAGTCTTCAATTTGTAGACTGATTTAAAGAAAGTTATAAGCTAAAAATTTTCCTTTTAAATTTTATATGTTGAAGTGTTTACACCCAGTACCTCCAATGTGTATTTGGAGATAGATTATTTAAAGAGGTAAAGTTAAATACAGGTAGACCCTAACCCAATATGACTGGTGTCCTTCTAAGAAGAGGAGATTATGACACAGACATCATGACCAGATGAAGACACAGAGAAAAAATGACCATCTGCAAGCCAAGGAGAGAGGTCTCAGAAGAAACCAAACCTGTTGACAACTTGATCTGTTCTAGTCTCCAGAACTATGAAAAAAAAAAAAAATTCTCTGTTGTTTAAGCCATCCAGTCTATGGTGTTGTTATGGTAACCCTAACAAACGAATGCAGGGAATTTTGAAAGAATCACAACCCTGAGTTTTCCTGTCTTCAGAGATAAGCCCTCTCACCATTTATCTGGATCTTCCTTAAGAAAGTTTTACAATTTTCTCCATAGTGATCTTAAAGATCTTTTATTAGATTTACTCTAAGGTACTTCATATTTTTTTTTTCATTCTCTTTTAATTCCAGTAGTTTTTCCATAGATTTTTTACAGGTTTTATGTAAATATTCATATCATGTATTAATAAACAGTGATAAACTGTTTCCTTCTTTCCTACCCTTATAATTTTTGATATGACGGAACAGAAGCACTGAAAGCTGGTGTCCTTGTGTTGCTTTTGATCTTCAAGGTATTACTTCTCCAATTGCAAGGATGCACTGAACATTTTTATGAAGGAGGTTTGCTACCTGACATCCTGTAACACAAGCTTGATAAATCCCTCTCCTGCCCCCTCTTTCTCTAGCCTCTTCTCACTCTTCTTCCTTCAGTACAACCTATCTGTTATGAGCTTTGTGTCTTAAAAATAAAGTGAAGTCATGTGGAGATTCACATGAGATGCTGATGGCTGATTATCGATCAGATGGCACATTCACATTTTAAGACAGAAGTCTAGGTCTGAGGAACAAATGTGACTGTTGGGGCCCGAGTGTTCATCTTCTCAGACCTTGACAGTCATGGGAAACACAGGCCCCTTTACAGCTTCCTTTAAAAAATACCACTTCTCAGGCTTCCCTGGTGGTACAGTGGATAGGAACCCACCTGCCAATGCAGAGGACATGGGTCTGATCCCTGATCCAGGAAGATTCCACAAGCCTCGGAGCAACTGAGCCCATATGCCACAACTGCTGAAGCCCACACCCTTGAGCCCGTGCTCCCCAACAAGAGAAGCCACAGGAATGAGAAGCTTGTGCACTGCAACCAAGAGAAGCCCCAGCTGGCCGCAACTAGAGAAAGCCCATGAAGCAATGAAGACCCAGTGCAACCCAAAATAAAATAATTAAATAAGTAATTAAAAAAAAATACCACTTCTCTCTGGGTATCCAGATTCATACTAACTCAGATAAAACCAGGAGAAATTCCAAAGGATGGGGACTTGATGTTTCCCCTATTTGAATCAAACTACCCAGGTTCACACTCCACTTGCTTAAATGGTCTTGGGCAAAGCACTTCCTCTCTCCTGCCCCAATTGTCTGACTTCTCAGATGGGAATCACAGTGGCACTTCATCACGCTTCCCTAGTAAGTCTCTTTGGTGGTGTACGACTCTGTGCAACCCCATGGACTGCAGCCTGCCAGGCTCCTCCGTTCATGGGATTCTCCAGGCAAGAATACTCGAGTGGATTGCCATGCCCTCCTCCAGGGGATCTTCCCAACCCAGGATCAAACCTGCATCTATTATGTCTAACCTGAACTGACAGGTGGGTTTTTTACCACTAGCACCACCTGGAAAATCCCTAGCACTTTCTCACAATGGGGGTTGGAGGGTGGGATAAATTAATCATTGATATAACTTATTGGGAACAGTGCCTAGCATATAGTAAACACTCAATAAACATTAGCTAAGCCAAGGGGACAGCCACCTTTGCACTGCCATTTATTTGCTTAGTGGGTTTGTTTTTTGTTTTTTTTTTTCTTTTTCCATAAAAATCTCAAAATACGGTGTTTAAGTGTTACCCTATCCCCTGTGTTCCACCCTGTGGCATGGCACAGAACACAGCTCTAGTTCACTTGTTAAAGTTTATCCAACCCTGCCTGGTAGCAACGGTATTACTACTCTCCTTGCCTTTTCTTCTAGTATTTAGGTTTGAATGCCACTGGCTTTCAAACTAGCCTTCCACAATGAATGAAATACTAAGCAAGAAACAAGCAGTCCAGGAAGGACCAAACCAAACCTGACCATAGAGATGCTGGCTCACTGGCAGAACTCTGGACAGAGCCGGTTTGCAGCCACATCTCCAAGAAACTCTAGTGCTGTACTGGGGGTTAGCAGGGCTGGTAAGCTTGATGACATTCATGCCAGGGTCACAGGGAGTGGGGGTGGGAATAGTGAGTGACAGGCCTCATTTCTTTTCAGTAATGCCCATTGATCAAAGAAAATGTCACATACTGAGATATAGGGAAGTCATTCTGGCTTATACATGAGTTAACTTGAAGTTTACACTAACTAAAACAGCCTGTTTGTGGCCTATGAAACATACATATGCCTTAATTACTAAAGAAAAGGGTACACTGACCAGGAGTAAAGAATGTCTGCTAGAAATCCAGATGAAATGCCCCTCTTCCTGATGCTGCTCCTCCTTCAGTGATAAGACATCCCTCACAGGCACCAAGGCCATACTGTACGTTCTGGCATGTTTTTCTGAAATCTTGAAGAAATGTATCCTTGGCTTTAATATTCTTAGCCCTGCCAAGACATAAAGCTGTGCTGAATGGGGAGAGAGGTGGGAGAGGGGTTCAGGATGGAGAACACATGTATACCCATGGCTGATTCATGTCAATGTATGGCAAAAGCCACTACAATATTGTAAAGTAATTAGCCTCCAATTAAAATTAATTAATTAATTAAAAAAAAACAGCTGTGCTGAAAACTCTGCTTCTCCAGAGCATACTTCTCAGAGTAATCTGAGAAACTGGCCTTTGGGCTGGTCCTTAGTTTGGTTCAAATGAAATTCTTTTTCTATTCTTACTACTGACTGCTTATTGATTATTTTTGTCGACACCATTAAGCAATTAGATTGCTAGACTGTAGGTTCAGGAAGGGCAAACAGCTGCTGCTCTAGCACCATGCCTGGTACACACAGGCACTTAACAGATAGACACAAGCTGGTTTAAATTTTCCCCTGCGTGCACCCCACAGTTAGGCCTAATGCAGGCCCTAGACATGCAATAGATAGTTAATAAATATTGGTGGGTACTTCACGCAGTCGCAATTACAATGCGAGGTGTTCGCCTCGGGGAGCTGAGTCATCTGTCTTATAACACATTTCTGTCATATGTTTAACGTGTGCATATGTTTAAGTGCAGTGTGTGTTAGTCACTCAGTCATGTCCAACTCTTTGTGACTCCAGGAACTACAGCCCACCAGGCTCTTCTGTCCATGGAATTTCCCAGGCAAGAATACTGGAGTGGTTGCCATTTTCTTCTCTGATGTCTAAGCACACACCCTCAATTAGTTGCTATAAAGGAGAAAGTTAAATCACTAAACAAATGCAACTGTGTCCACTAAATAAGATGTTTTGCATACGACGATGAAGGATCAGGTGTTACTGTCATTCTCAGCAGTAGCCAGCATGTACTGAGGAACTAAGCCAGGTCCCACACTGAGCAGGTTAGGAGAAGAAAAAGGGGCACCGTACTGTGACTCACAGGGGAGTTCAGTGAGGCTTTGGTCAGAAAAACAGAAGCCCAAACACAGAAGGTGAGGGGAAGGGGCAAAAGAGTAAAGGCCAGCTCTCACATTTGCTTCCATCCTTGAGAAAATCAGGAGCTTACAGGACCTTGGGAAACCACCACTGATGATCCCAGTTGCCTCCAGTACCCAGGGAGGTACTCCAGTAGCAAATTTTCAGGATGGATATCACTCAGCCACTGGGAAATGTTCAGGGGGAGCACCACTGCTTTCACACAGGAAGCAAAAAGGTGCTTCCACAGTCAGAGAAGCAATTAAAAACACATCTGCCTCACTTTCTCATGCCTGATCTCAGAGGAATGCCTCTCATTGGTGAAATCCAACCAGAAACAATGGAAGTAAAGGACTCTGGAGAGTGTGGTTCTCAGGCTTCCAACCCCTGAGATAAGGGTGGAGTATAGAAGGGGTGAAATGATGCTGAGTTGTCAACAACTTTGCCATGAAACTCTTCTAAGGTAAATCAGAGGCAGTTAACCTGTGCTAAGGACCTAAGATACTCCAATACTTTGGCCACCTGATGCAAACAGCTGACTCATTGGAAAAGACCCTGATCCTGGGAAACATTGAAGGCAAAAGGAGAAGAGGGTGGCAGAGAATGAGATGGTTGGATACCATCACCGACTCAATGGGATATGAACTTGGGCAAACTCTGGGAGACAGTGAGAGACAGGGAAGCCTGGTGTGTTTCAGCCCATGGGGTCACAAAGAGTCAGACACTGCTTAGCGACAACTGAACAACACCACAACAAGGACCTGAGGAGCAACACCATCTGTGCTTACAGGCACGCTTTGTCATTAAGAGGTACAAACTGCTATGTATACAATAAATAAGCTACAAGGATTATTATACAATGCAGAGAATATAGGCAAGACTTTAGAATAATCGTAAGTGGAGCTTAATCTACAAAAATTTTGAATCCCTCTTCTATACACCTGAAACTAATATAATATTCTAATATATAAGGAGGTAAATCAACGATAACTCAATACAAATGATGAATTTTTGGAAAAAAGATAAGGATTGATCTTTGAAGAAGGCTTTGGATAGAGTCAAACCCCAGGACAAGACAATGATAAATTTTTGAAAAAAAAGATAAGGACCTTTGAAGAAGGCTTTGGATAGAGTCAAACCCCAAGACAAGACTTCATCAAACAGGTAATGAAAAAAGAGGAAGAGAATGTGGAGGTGAGGAGGCATATTTTTATTTACTCACTGACTCATGCATTTAGTCATCCACTCAGCAAATATTTATTATAAGCATTGGGCTAGGCCCTTGAGCTTCCAGACAGCAAGGAGCCACTGATTGTTCCTAAGACAGGAAATAATATGATGAGGTTTTTAGTGTAAGATCATCCTGAAAACGCGTATATGCAAAGACACAATTGAAAGGAAATGCACTGCAGTGTAATCACTGCTCATCTTTGGGTGCTGAGTTTGTGAATAAACGTTATTTTCTTTTCTAAATCTTTCGGTATTTTCCAAATATCTCACAATAAGTGTGTACAACTTTTTTATCAGAAAAAATATTTAGAGAAAGAAGATAGAGATCAAGCTGGTAACAATGTGGAAGAAATGCATCACACATTTGTCATCTGATGTTTTTCTCATTAGGATACACTTCCTTTGCACTTGCTTTCTTTTTCTTCATCTGCTTGCTGCCTCATCACTCCTTAGTTTTCAGTTGAAACTGTTTTTCACTGAAAAGACTTGCCTGGCCCCTAAGGCTAGGTTAGGTGTGCATGTTTGACATTCTCAGCCCCTGGGAGTGTCTCCCACCACTGGATATAGCTACACGTGAGGGCCTGATGTTCATCTTTCTCACCAGACTGTAAACCCCATAGGGCATGCATCATACTCACCTTGTCCACAGCTGCTTCCCAAGCACACTGGTCACTCCATAAATGTTACTGGAATGATCAGCTCTATCTATAAAGGATGTAAGACTGGAGACAGGCAGATTAGTAGGAGGTGATTGTGATAATCGACAAGGATAAACAGTGCCTAAACTAAAGAGAGAGAGAGTGATGAAGAGAAAGAAGAGAAGAACTAGCCCGTGATGCTGTTAAAGTGTCAAATCTGGAGAACCTAATGACTTCCTTTTGGATTCATTCAACAAGAAGCAATAGTTGGGAGACTATTTTGGAGGTAGGATTTATAAGGCTCACTGATCAATTAAATGTGAGTATGATGGAAAGAGAACTACCAAGAAGGTCTCAAGAGTTCTGGTCTTGAGCAGTTGGATGTATGATGATACAGTTTCCTGAGATGGAAAGGGCATTTGTTGGGGGAAGCATCAAAAGTTCCAATTTTGGATGAAAAGTAAGGATAGGGAAGATGGAGGGGGAATTGCTTATCTTAGCTAGGGAATTATTCTCTTAGGCAGGAGATACAGAAGGTGAATCAAGCTTGTGGAGAAATGTTAATTAGGTTTTGGATATGTTGAGTTTGAGGTGTTCATTGAGATATCCAAGCTATATAATGAAATTATAGGGGTCTAGAATTTATGAGCAGATGCTGGACAAAGACAGACATGCAGACTTAGTGGTGATAGTTGAACCCATCAGGTAAATAAGAACAGGCATACAGTGAGAAGGGCAGAAAAACACCAACATCAAAACCCGGGAGAAACTGATATTTACAGAGGAAGAGATGCCCTAAGAGGAGATTGAAAGAGATTCAGAGGAGTAAGAATATCAGATTACATGAAACAAGGAGTGCCATTTTGATCAAAGCAAGAGTTCAGACAAAGAAGTAATACACTGGCGTGGTACGTAGGGGCCAGATTTTGGAGGTCCCTGAATACTAGGCAAAGAAGTTGACTCTTCATCCAGAACCTTCATGATCAGTGGTGATGACAATGTATATGTTCTGGCTGTACCTTACTGAGCCTCCTAGCCCTGCAGGGAAACTGAGAAATAGTGGTGGGTCAAGGGTCCAAAATCTTGATCCATACAGTCAACCTGGAGATAGAAAGTAGAGAGTGGCCCATTAACAATATGCTGCTACTGCTGCTAAGTCACTTCAGTCGTGTCCGACTCTGTGTGACCCCATAGACAGCAGCCCACCAGGCTCCCCCGTTCCTGGGATTCTCCAGGCAAGAACACTGGAGTGGGTTGCCATTTCCTTCTCCAATGCATGAAAGTGAAAAGTGAAAGTGAAGTCGCTCAGTTGTGTCCGACTCTTAGCGACCCCATGGACTGCAGCCTACCAGGCTCCTCCATCCATGGGATTTTCCAGGCAAGAGTACTGGAGTGGGGTGCCATTCTCATCATTCTTATCAAACTCTATGTCATCTAACTCAAGTCACCACTGACTTGAATAAGCTGAAGAGTAAAACCCAGACTTCCAAAAACCATCATTATTTTTGTTTGGTTCTTATAGCCAGGCCCTCAGCAAAGATGAAGGACAAAAAATATCCCCCAGGAATTCTTCTGGTCTAGCCAACTCCAAAACCAACCACAGCTCATCCAATAGCTTCTGTGATGAACCTCTTTGGCGCCACATGGGCCATGTGTTAGTTTATGTTCCAGAAAGAGCCATTAGACAAGTGCAGAAAAATGTCTGTCCTCATTTCCATTATAATGTTCCAGAAGAAGAAGAAGATGGCCTGAGGCAAGGGGAAGACAGGCACCAGGACTCTTCTAAACCCTGGCAGCTGTACCTTCTACCATACCACTGCAGCTTGGGGAGAGGTTGAAAGCTAAGCTTCAAAAACAATCACAAACTAAGGATCTGATTAAACATAACCAAAGAGGGAGAGGGAGGTGAGCTGCATCTTTGCAAAAGGCACTGGGGTGCATGGTGAGCCTGTGAACCTGAATGTTCAGGAAGGCTCCTGGGTGGATGCCTTGGGGGGCAGTGTGTATTAGGGAGCATGCATGTTACAGGAGGATGCACCTCTCTGTGTGGACTGGAAAAATACACAGCAATTCAGACCAAAGGAAAGAGTACCGATGATGGTTAGTAACTGGCAGTGTGTTTGTGAATGTCTGCAGGAGACTGAACTTGACATAAACACTTCCCAGACACACACTGTGTGGTTGCTTTCAGAAAGCACCAAGGTTCCAGCCTCTGACAGAAGCCAGAGGCTGCAGACACTTGACTGGAAGATGAGCTGGACAGGACTGATGCCCTTGGGGAAATGGGCTGGCCCTGAGAACTCTGTGCTCCAGAGCCTGGTTGGGGAGAATAGGGAAGAAAGAGCAAGGCAAACTCAGTTGAATGGGAGGTTTTTTGATCCAGTCTTTTGATCAACTCTCCCTCCAGTCCCCAGTTTCACGTCTAGGGGAAGGGGAGTGAAAAGGCAGAGAAATCTTTTAAGGAGAGAGGCCATCTCTGAAGGATACAAAAGCCAGAGTCTAAATAGCTGATGTACTGAAGCACAAGGAGCTTGTGGCTGATCCCTCTAAGTGTCCTCAAGATGTGCCCTGTGGAGGCAAAATAAATAGAGTAAAAATAAGCAAATGGGACCTAATCCAACTAGAAACTCTGCACAGCAAAGGAAACCATCAACAAAACAAAGATGGGAGAAAATATTTTCAAACAATGCGACCAACAAGGGGTTAATATCCAAACTATGCATACAGCTCATACAACTCAACAGCAAAAGACAACCCAATAAAAACACAGGCAGAAGACCTAAACAGACATTCCTCTAAGGAAGACGTGCAGATGGCCAAGAGGCACACGAAAAGATGTAAAAGGTGTTCCACAATGCTAATTATTAGAGAAATGCAAATCAAAACTGCAATGAGATATCATCTCACACCAGTCAGAATGGCCATCATCAAAAAGCTTACAAACGATAAATGCTGGAGAGGGTGTGGAGAAAGGGGACCCCTCCCACACTGTTGGTGAGAATGTAAATTGTTGCAGCCACCGTGGAAAACAGTAAGGAGGTTCCCATACTAAATCTAAAATCTAAAAATTTCCATACTAATGAGCTAAAAAACAGAGCCACCTCATGATCCAGCAATCCCACTCCTGGATATATATCCCAAAAAAGAAAATGAATTCAAACAAATACATGCACCCCAAAGTTCTGCTGCTGCTGCTGCTAAGTCACTTCAGTCGTGTCCAACTCTGTGCGACCCCATAGACGGCAGCCCACCAGGCTCCCCGTCCCTGGGATTCTCCAGGCAAGAACACTGGAGTGGGTTGCCATTTCCTTCTCCAATGCATGAAAGTGAAAAGGGAAAGTGAAGTCGCTCAGTCATGTCAGACCCTCAGCCACCCCATGGACTGTGCAGCCTTCCAGGCTCCTCCATCCATGGGATTTTCCAGGCAAGAGTACTGGAGTGGGGTGCCATTGCCTTCTCCGCCCCAAAGTTCATAGCAGTACTATTTATAACAGCCAAGACATGGAAACAACCCAAGCCCCATCATCAATAGATGATTGGCTTAAGAAGACTTGGTATATATATATAGAATATTGTGAAATATAATAGTGGAATCTTGCTCAGTCACAGAAAGAAAGAAACATTGCCATTTGCGGCAACATGGATGGAGCTAGAGATTTTATACTTAGGGAAGTAAGTTGGACAAAGACCAAATAATATGTGATATCACTTATATGTGGAATCTAAAAATAATGTAAATGAAAACTACTATACACAAAATAGATAAGCAACAAGGATTTACTGTAGTGTAAGATATTGAACTATATTCAGTTTCTTGCAATAACCTATAATGCAATATAATCTGAAAAAAAATCTGTAATTGAATCACTTTGTTGTATACCTGAAACTAACACAATATTGTAGATCAACCATACTTCCATTTTTAAAAAATTGAAAAGATGTGCCTTGTTGGAGAAGACAGGCCCCTCCTTACTCTTGGTTTAGTGGAAGTGAAAAAGTAAAAGTATTAGTCATTGAATCATGTCTGACTCTTTGCGACCCCACGGACCATAGCCTGCCAGACTCCTATCCATGGAATTCTCCAGGGAAGAATACTGGAGTGGGTAGCCATTTCCTTCTCCAGGGATCTTCCCAACCAAGGACTTAACCCCAGTCTCCAGCATTGCAGGCATCCTTTACAATCTGAGCCACCAGGGAAGCTCTGGGCTCAGTAGTGAGGCCCAATGTGTCCAGTGAAATTGAAGAGGCAAAAAAGCCAGACGGAAAATCACAGATAAAGAGGAACCAAGAAGGGATCGAGAATAATAATTAGGCCTAAAAGTGAGGTCTAGGACTAAGGGTATGATGTCAAAGCCGGGGTAAAAGAGAAAGATACATACCAAAGAGACAATCTCTGCTAGTTCTACCCAGTCCTGTCCCGTCCAGCAGACACACAGAGCACCACGCATCCTAAGGTTCTTGCACTCACAGAGCTCACAGTATTCCAGACAAACAGGCTCCTAAAGGTCTGCTAACATGGTGAATGTTACAGGTCCAGGGTGCTAGGAACCCACAGAGGAGCAGCCCTAATCCTGTCTGGGGTCCCCAGCAAAGCCTTCTGAAGAAGACAAGTATATGTGCTTTGAATGCAGAAATAACACTGTGTGCACACATGCGTGCGTGTGTTCCCACATGTGCACACACGTACATGTGCATAATCCATATTCCCCAAGGTCCTGCAGAGCATTTCGCATATGACTGATAATAAAAAGGTTGTTGTGTGAACACAAGGATTAGTTACTTTTTATATTTGTATCTTTCTAACTTTGCTTTCTTCTTTTTCTTTGCCTTTGCTGGCATTGCCCAGAGAGTTTCATTTTGAGGTAAGGTCCAATAACTGGATGTCAATCAGATACAGAAACTGCTATCTTATGACATGAGGCAGTATTGGAGGGGAAGATACCGTGGCCAATGGTAAGAAGGGAAATCATCATTATCATAATCATCATAGAGCATTTACTGAACACAAAGGTCCAGATGCTATTTTAAGGGCTTTAAGTATGAAGTGTGCTGAATCGTTTCATTTTCAATAACCCAAAGAGGTGGGTATTGTTAGAAGTGAGGACTTCAGTCGACACACAGAGAAGTCACATAACCTGGGGAAGGTCCCAAAGACAGTAGATGGTGGAGTCAGTGCCATCCGGTTCCAAGCCTGCAGCTTCTACTGCATCCCACCCTCAGGACCAAAACCTAAAAGCAAAAGAATCTTGAGCTTGCCCCAGTGTACAGGCCAGAGTTGCCTAATTATTTGAAAAACTTTTAAAGCTATATAATATCCACCAGTTCCTCTTCCCTACTTCCTTCTGTTTCCCTGTAGAAATTAGAAGGTCCTAAATTCAAGAAACTTTATAGATTATCACTTTTCTCCAGGCTTTTATTCCAGTGGTAAAAATAACAATAAGCCACAGAAAACAAGATAATATTAGAATCGCAAAGCACATCATTCTCTCAATCAGATGATAGTGATGAGCCAAAGGCCTACTGCCTTCTGGCAGTAGATGCTCAGCAGGGCCTGGGGACCAGGATATAGGACCACCAGGATAGGACTGGCTTTCCTGCCCTCGGGTCAGTGTTCATGCTTCGGTGTCACCATCTGAAAAACGGAGCTGATGATCTCTGGGACTCATTAGAGCACTACAAGATGAAAAAAATTCATGTCTCTATCTGAGAAGTCTGAATCTCCTCAGAGAAAACAATTATCTCCAAGATTAATTAATCTAAATATGACAGTGACTAGTTGGTGCTAATCCTCTTTAATTGTTCCTCAGTATTAAAATGAACATTAAAACCCAACCTATTACAACAGAGGGGTGAAGGAAAACTAAACGAAGCAAAAAGAAGAAAGAGAATCCTGTAAAAGGCTTCTGTCACAACTGTATTCTACAGTGACGTGGCCATGTGTGCGGGCCTGTCCTTCCATCGTCATTACATCAGCTTTTCCTACTGGGTTGTCACTCCCCTTCATGCTACAAATGCCCCTCCTCTTCCAGAAGCAGACCCTGTGGTTACTGGAAGTATGAGGCTGAGGTTTTGTACTGAATCCCAGATCACATCAGAACAGGAGACACTCGGCCTGAATCATTCCTCAAAGACAGGCTTCAAATACATGAGAGGACAAGTCTATTCTCTGCTGATTAACAAAGTCTGTAAGGATATACCGAATATAACCTGAACTCTATTCATTCAAATATTTATTGAATGCATACTATGTGCCAGGGACTGTTCTAGAAGATGGGATATAGAATTGAGCAAAACAGACTCATCACCATCACTGGCCTCTGGAGTGTACATTTCTAGAGGGAAGGACAGACTAGCTCTCCCTGTAGTAGAAGGGAATCCATATTAATGAAGTACTACCCTGTGGTTCTATGAAAGAAGTAAATGAATGGATGGCAGTTTATGTTCTTCATGTGGGCTTCCCTGGGAGTTCAGATGGTAAAGAATCTGCCTATAAGGCAGGAGACCTGGGTGCAATCCCTGGGTCAGGAAGATTCCCTGGAGAAGGGAATGGCAACCCACTCTAGTGTTCTTGCCTGGAGAATTCCACCGACAGAGGAGCCTGGCAGGCTACAATCCATGGGGTCACAAAGAGTTGGACACGACTGAACAAATAAGCACACACGTGTTCTTCATGTGTTTTTTAGGGAATATACACCACATCTCCCAGGTGGCTTGTAGCTTCCCTGGTGGCTCAGAGGTAAAGAACCCGCCTGTAATACAGGAACCACAGGAGACGCAGATTCAATCCTTGGGTTGGGAAGATTCAGTGGAGGAGGAAATGACAACCCACTCTGTATGCTTGCCTGGAAAATCACATGGACAGAGAAGCCTGGGCTACAGTCCATGGGGTCGCAAAGAGTCGAACACCACTGAAGTGACTAAGCGTGCACACTGCATTTCTCAGTGCTATGTAGGATACTACTGGCCCTACAGCTTGAATCCTGTGGAGGTGTAGGAATTTAGGTAATTACCATTGTACTTTTTTCCCTCTCTTCTCTTTCCTGAGCAGAGAAATCAGGGATGCTTCATCACCATGAATGATACCTAAGAAAGAGAAAAACAAAACCCTAAGTGAAACCCTGAAAGCAGATGTCCAGCAAGCCAAACTCAATCCAGTAAATTTTGTATTTACTAGTGGGCTTCCCTGGTAGCTCTCTTGTGATTTCCCTTGTGGTTCAGGGCTTCCCTTGTGGCTCAGCTGGTAAAGAATCCACCTGCAATGAGGGAGACCTGGGTTCGATCCCTGGGTTGGGAAGAGCCCTTGGAGGAGGGCATGACAACCCACTCCAGCATTCATGCCTGGAGAATCCCCATGGACAGAGGAGCCTGGCAGGCTACAGTCCATGGGGTCACAAAGTCAGGCACGACTGAACCACTAAGCACAGCACATATGTTAATCCCGATCTCCCAATTTATCCCTCCCCTCGCCTTTTCCCCCTGGTCATGGTCCTCTTGATCATCAAGCTGATTCTGTTGCTCACTCCCGCCTCTCCAGCTGTGGGGGTGCCTCCTTCTCCTCCTCCCAGAGGGAAGTCTATACTTACACTATGAGGTTTTGGATCCAACTCAGGGACTTCCAAGATGCTATCTGTCTAGCTGCTTGTGGCCCCAGCTAAAGCAAAATGTTCCGTGTGGTTTCAGGGACAAGGTCACACCCGTTTTCTTTTGCAATGTTCTTAGTAGAGTTTGAGTTGGGGGAATAAACAGCTGATAGGAAAGCAGCTTCTTTTTTTCCACATTGTTTCCTCTTTTTCTTTTTTTTCCCCTTTCTTCTCTTCCTAGGTTTTCTACATTTCAAATCCAAATGAAAAGGCAAAATACTAGCAACCTAGCTGAAATACACTGCTCTTAGTAGCTATAGGGACAAAAATACCAAAGAATCAGAAGTTACTGAGATTTCAAGGGTAGAAAACCTCTGCAAATCACAGGGCAAGTCCTGTTGATACCAGCAACAAGGCAGAGGTCCTGTTTTTTGGAGAAGATGCATGGTATGACCCTGGAGACCACCCAGCAGCCCCAGAGTGGAAGTGTGTGTTGTGTCCTCACGTCCCTGGTCTGTGCTGAGGCCTGCGAAGAAGCAAGAGGAGAGCAGGCACTTTACAACCCTGTAAAGTACACTTTACATGTCTGTCCAACAGCCCTCTCTGTGGCTTTCTTCCAGAAACCCATAATCCTTAAGTTTTTCCCCACCCCCTACCTCCAGGCTAACATGGTCAGACTAAGAAAAATGTTCCTGGATATGCTTGTCTTCTGCTGAGTTTATCAGTTGTCAGGCAAACTGGGTGAATTTAAACTTTGTCCTGATTTATTTTAGAAACGGAAATTACAAAACAGAAACAGATTCACAGACACACAAAACAAATTTATGGTTACCAAATGGGAAGGGGAGAGATAAATTAGAAGTTTGGGATTAACAGATATACACTACTATATGCAGAATAGGTTAAAAAAACAACAACAACAAGGTCCTACTGTATAGCACAGAAATTATACTGAATATCTTGTAGTAGCCTATAATGGAAAAGAATCTGAAAAGAATACATATAACTGGAATATATATGCATATATATATTCAGTCCATGGCTACAGCCCATGGGGCCACACAGTCGGACATGACTGAGTGACTTTCACATTCACTTTCTTTCTTTCATGTGGGATCTAGAAAAAATAGTATTGATGAACCTATTTATAGGAAGAAATGGAGATGCAGACGCAGAGAAAAGACTTATGTACACAGTGGGGGACAGAGAGAGTAGGATGAATTGAGAAAGTAGCATCGACGTATTCACCCTAGCATGTGTAAAACAGATAACTTGTGGGAAGCTTCTGTATAACACAGGGAGCCCAGCCTTGTACTCTGGGACGACCTGGAAGGGAGGGATGGGAGAGGGAAGGGAGGCTCATGAGGGAGGGAATATAAGTAATTATGACTGATTTGTATTGTGTACGGCAGAAACCAACACAACTCTGTAAAGCAATTATCTCCCAATTAAAAAAAAAAATTGACATAGGAACCAGACTGTGGACGTGGATGGAGGAGAAGAAGAAAAGGGTGAGACAAAATGGAGAGAAGAGCAGGGAAGCAGATACACTATTACATGTAAAATAGATAGCCAATGGAAATGTGTTGCCTGACTTAGGGAACTCAAACCAGGGCTCTGTAACAACCTAGAGGGATGGGAAGGGGTGGGAGCTGGAAGGGAGGTTCAGGAGGGAAGGGACATATGTATATCTGTGGCTAATTCATGTTGATGTATGGCAGAAACCAAAGCAATATTGTAAAGCAATTATCCTTCAATTGAAAATAATTTTTTAAAAAAAAAAGCGATTTTTAAAAAGTCATGAAAAAAATTTAAAAGTAGAGGAAAATAATATAAATTAATAATTGTATTAATTATATTAATAATATACATAGTATATTTAGGTATTATAGATATTTATAGTATTTGCATTTTTCATGTATATATTACACACACACATATATATATATATATAGACAGCTGGGGGAAATATGGCAACCAAGTACGTTACTGAAAGAGTTGTATATGAGTATATCAGTCCCACCCTCCCTAACCTTGACTTTACACCATGAGAAATTCTAGTAAATATGTGTTTACCTTTGGATATCTCTTTAGAAATTCAGAATGCGTGAATATTGCGCGCACATATTATGAGTCGCTCCTAATGGAGTCAGATAGCAAAAGAGGAGCTTGGAAATGAGGCTGGAAAGAGCATTAGCAGTAGACCCGCTGCAATGGCATCTTGACAAAGTTGGTGTGTGTGGTGGGTTGAATAGTGTCCTCACCCCCCGATCCCCAATATTCATGTGAATCCACAACCCAGAATATAACCGTATTTGAAAATAGGGTCTTTGCAGATGTTATTAAGGTAAGACTGAGATGAGATCATCCGAATGGCAAACATTCAAATGAAAATGTTCTTATAAGAGGCAGAAAAGAATGCAAAGACAGAGAGAGGAGGGCCAGGGGGAGTCAGGAGCGGAGGTTGGAATAATGATGCCACAAGCCAAGGAAGGCCAGGAGCTACCAGAAGCTGGAAGAGGAAGGAGCCTCCCCTACAGTCTTCCGAGGGAGTGGGACCCCCTGACATTTGATTTTGGACTTCTGGCCTCCAGACCCTGGGAGAATAAGTTTCTACTGTTTCAAGTCACCCAGTCTGGGGCAATTTGTTCTGGCAGCCACAGGAAATGAATACAATGAGGGAAAGTAAACCAGGTCCTTAGAATGGGGAATTAGCTTGAGAGAAAGAGGTAGGTAGCTAAAATAGAAAGAGGACTTGGCAGCAGTTTCCTCTGCACACAGATACGAAGGCCATCCTGGGAGCTGGACGGACAGATTGGCAGTGAGTGACCTGCTGAGCTGTGCCTCACTGGTTAAATGAGATTATCCGGAACCATTCCTTCTCAAGCACCAACTTACTTGACATCTCTGGATCATAGCAGAATTAAAGGAAAGCAGTAGAGCTGCAAGCCAGGCAGCCAGGCTTGGCAAAACGAGGGGCCCAGAATCAGGTCATCGCTTCTTTAGGCAGTGCCAACTTGTACACCGTACCTAGCCTGCTGGCAGAACAAGAGAGGTGAAAAATCAGCAATTCCAAGTCTCTAGTATCAGGAAGATATGGAAAATGAGACTCAGAAAATGAGCATCTCCTTGGAACTGCGTGGGAAGAGAATGTAACACGTTTTTATGAGTTGGGGATGATATCCGCCGCCACTGATTTAAAATGTGCAAGATATTAATCACATCACCTTCATTTAGAGACCTGTCTTTATGATTAATGTAAAAATAAAAAGGATACATTTACCCCCTCTCAGAACGTGGTTGATACACAAGATCTCAAGTTCTACAAACGCAACTTTTCCTATCTCCCTAGCAAAGTTCCAGCAGTGGTTTTGGCCTGGTGAAAAAGTACTTTCAGTCTCCTCCACTGGTGTGGCTTAGCCAAAAACCTTTTCGCGGGATTGTGTTGACATATGACAGATACAGTGCTAACCCCAGTAACTTGAAATATCTTTCCCCACCCACCCATCTTGTCATCTGCTCCTTACCTCCTTAGATGACAAACTATGGTGTTGTTGGTGTTCAATTAAGCACTTAGTGAACTAAATTGAACTGGGTGGAAAGGCTGCCTAAAATAAAATCTTTTTGAGAAAGGGCCACCAAGGGGAACGTTGGAAAGGGGATTATCCATTGCGGTTAGAGGTGCCTGGGGGGAAGGAAAGGGCGCTGCTGCAGAGGGCTGGACTTTATTTTATAAGAGAAAGCAAGCTACCAAAAGTGAGTCGTAATGTGTGAGAGAGTTTACTCTGGCAGCAGAAAAGCATGGAGGTTTTGGGGGGAAATGTCGACTGAAAAATACAATCATGATCTGAAAGTAGAGAATTATTTGGTGGGAATGTTTAGGACTCCAAGGCCAGAAGATAACATATCAGTAGCTCTGAGAAATCTGCTCCAAGGAGGCAGGAGGGGAAGTCAGGCTATATACAAGTCTGCAACACAGGCAATAGGCAATCTGAATATAAAGATCAGATACCAAGTTAAGGACTTTAGCATTCTGCGTATTGGAAGATGCAAGCTTCTGGGCTCCGTGAATTCATTCCCTTCATATGCACCTCAGCTATCTGGAGCCAATCCTGTTTCTCTGTTCACCTTAAGGAGTGGCCCAATTGGCAGATGGCTGCTTCTTGCATTCCCCCAACTCCTCAGCAATCACCATGGGGTGTGGCAGTGTCCACTGGATCTCAGTTTTGGGAGCCCTCATTCACTTTCAGAGACCAGAAATCGATGATGGCTGTGACATTTCTTGTTTATTGATATGGCAGGAGCTATTTTCATTTCACCAAAAGGAGATTGGTTAAGTTTTTTTTTTTTTTTTTAAATGAGGCAAAAAGACCAGTTACGAATCCACTTACCAGTTCAGGTGGAAATAAAGAGGATCTGACCAAGAGGAGCAGGAGTAGGAAAGGAGAAAATAAAAGGATGATTAGCAGCAGAATGACTGCCAGTAGTTTCCTGGCAGTCCAGTGGTTAAGACTCAGCACTTCCATTGCAAGGGGTGTGGGTTCAATCCCTAGTCGGGGGACTTAAGACCCCACATGCCACACAGTGAGGCAAAAAAAAAAAAAAAATTAAATAATAAATAAAAATGAAAAAAGTAGAATCAACAAGATTTGAATGATCTGTTGGATGGGATATTTTTGTTTTAGCCTGAATTCCCCCTACTCCTCCACCACCTGCAAAAGCAGATTCTTCGATAGAGGTTTATGTGCAAGTAGTTAGTTTGCCAGCAACCCTGGTGAGCAGGAGTCAGGAGTGAGGATGGTGATCAAGAAAGACGGAAAAGGCAGCACAGAGATGCATTACCACGTTGCTGAAAGGACTTCCCTATTGCTTATGCCTTCCAGGAGTCCCACGAAGCATGTTATTCACAGTCTTCCATCATCTGTTGGTTCAGGGTGTCCCACGGGCACCTACTGTCCTGCAGTTGGTGGCCATGCACGCGTGAGAGCTGAGCTATCCCCCGGTTCCTCCAGTGTCCCATGTCAACCTCAGAGACGTCCCAGGCCAAGAGGTGAGAGGTGCCCGAGGTAAGCCCGCGTGAGGTGCTGTCTCACTGCTCCTGAGCTCCACTTTACATTTCACTGAGGTTAACTGCAGCTTTTTCCTCCTTTACGAACAACGGGCCCTACATTTTTATTTTGCACTGAGCCCTACAAATCATGTGGCCTGTCCAGTTGTTGAGTCCTACAAAAGAGGCAAGTGTTAGTCGCTCAGTCATGTCCGACTCTTTGCAACTCCATGGACGGTAGCCCACCAGGCTCCTCTGTCCATGGAATTCTCCAGGCAAGCATACTGGAATGGGTAGCCATTCCCTTCTCCAAGGGATCTTGGAGGCAAAAAAAAACAAAACAAAAGAGGCAAACTCAATTGCAAACACAGGTCCTACCTGATGATAGACAACATGTCATCATTGTATTTGGAGAACAGGTGTGTGTGTGTGTGTGTGTGTGTGTGTTTCCAGTTTGCTGGCAGTGAACGTGTTTGTGTGTGTGCGCGCACCGCACGCATTTCCAGTTTGCTGGCAGACCTTGGCGCTCCAATGTGCTACTACTGCCACCTTGTGTTCAACCCCATGCATAGCATACAGCTCCAGCAGGCAGAACTGCAAGCGCCTGCTTAGAGAAGTGCTCAGGCCATTGCACTCCACAGCCAAGCTGGTAGGCCAGTAGGACTACTATTCAGCTGGTGGTATTTAATAAAGTTAGACTATCCATACACACCATATCAGAGCCTGGGTTGAAAATGGTTGTGTGTGTATGTATGTCTGTGTGTGCCTTTCTCCCTCCACCTCCAACACTGTCTTTTCTTTCACAGCCACTTTCTTTCTCTTTGTTGCTCTTCTTGCCTTCCCTATATACAGACCACTGAAAGCCCAAGAAGTCTGGTTCTTTGACATATCCAGCTTTCCCTGGCCCTGGAGGCTGCTCTAGGAGAGCATCGTGAATGGGAGAGCACAGCGGGGGTGAAGCGGGCAGAGTGTTCAGGTCCTAGGAAGTTGCTGAGTCAGCCTGAGCCAGATAAGGTCGCTAGGCATGGGCATAAACCAAGGTCAGTGTTCTGATTCTGCAACTCCCAAGGCTACAGTCAAGTTAAGCCTGTTATTTATCAATTACAAAACAATAAAAAGGAATACTTGGGGCTTCCTTGGTTGCTCGGTGGTAAAGAATCTGCCTGCCAATGAAGGAGCTCCCTGGGTTGGAAGATCCCCTGGAGAAGGAAATGGCAACCCACTCCAGTATTCTTGCCTGGGAAATCCCACTGAACAGAGGAGCCTGACAGGCTACAGTCCATGGGGACACAAAGAGTCAGATACGACTTAGCAACTAAACAACAACAATAAGAATCATTAAATAATCCTTGCCCCCCCTCAAAAAAAAAAGAAAGGCAAAGGAAATGATCAGTCCCATATTAGGTATAGACTAAATGCCAAAGGAACAACTTATTTGATGGTAGACACTAAGGAGTCAGAGAAATGAAGGCCAAAGGGGCAGTGAATGACTGAATGACTGGAACTAAATAGGAAGGAGTAGGGCAGGAAGAGGGGAGTGAAAAAGCTGGCTTAAAGCTCAACAGTCAGAAAACTAAGATCATGGCATCTGGTCCCATCACTTCATGGCAAATAGATGGGGAACCAGTGGAAACAGTGTCAGACTTTATTTTGGGGGGCTCCAAAATCAAGGCAGATGGTGACTGTAGCCATGAAATTGAAAGATGCTTACTCCTTGGAAGGAAAGTTATGACCAACCTAAATAGCTATTGAAAAGCAGAGACATTACTTTGCCAACAAAGGTCTGTCTAGTCAAGGCTATGGTTTTTCCAGTGGTCATGTATGGATGTGAGAGTTGGACTGTGAAGAAAACTGAGCACCGAAGAATTGATGCTTTTGAACTGTGGTGTTGGAGAAGACTCTTGAGAGTCCCTTTGACTGCAAGGAGATCCAACCAGTCCATTCTAAAGGAGACCAGTCCTGGGATTTCTTTGGAAGGAATGATGCTAAAGCTGAAACTCCAGTACTTTGGCCACCTCATGCGAAGAGTTGACTCATTGGAAAAGACTCTGATGCTGGGAGGGATTGGGGGCAGGAGGAGAAGGGGACAACAGAGGATGAGATGGCTGGATGGCTTCACTGACTTGATGGACGTGAGTTTGAGTGAACTCTGGGAGTTGGTGATGGACAGGGAGGCCTGGCCTGCTGCGATTCATGGGGTCGCAAAGAGTCAGACACGACTGAGCGACTGAACTGAACTGAAGGCATCCCTGGATTCTTACTGTGCCTGTCCCCAAGGGTTAGCACAGGCTATCCCTTAATTGGGACCATATCATGGCCTTTCCCTCTGAGAAACACATTTTTCAAATATTTTGGGTGAAATAATAGAGGCATAAAAAACAAGGACAGGTTGACATTTTTAAATCAACATTTTGTGTACATCGTAAGGAAACTGAAAAAAATTTTCGAACATAAATGTAACCAGTAATCTGGCCACTCACCTATTAGTATTCAAGTGTACTTCCTTCTTCACCTTTCTTCTATCTACCTGTAATTTGTGTATCTAACCTATAAACATTCCTATATCTTTAAATATACATTTAAAATTTTGGAACCCATCAGATTTTTTTTAACACTAGAATTATAACATGTTATTTCTTAGTTCATTTAACTCTCCCCCTACTGCTAGACTTTTAAGTTATTTATTTGTCCATATTATAAATAATCCCAGGGTATGTGTCCTTGTATATAAATTTTAGAGTTACTCAGTATTTCTTTGGGATAGATTCCTAAAAATGGTATAACTGGGTCAATAGATAACAACTTGGAATAGGCTCTTGCTAAATTATTTTGTAGAGAAGTTATACCAATTTATATTTCTACCTCTAGGATATGAAATTCCCCATTTCCCCACATGGATAACAACACTGAACTTTTTTTTAACCCTTGTTAATTTGCAAGATTGAATTGTCATCGTTTTAATTTGCATTCTCTTAGAAACTAATGAGGATGGATACTTCTTATTAGACATTTGGAGAATTATCTACTGAGATAATTCTCAGTTTAAAAATATGTTCACCTGTCTTTTTTTCTATTTTAAGGCTTTGTTAGCATTTAACTCTTTATCTAAAATTTATTTTGATAAATGGTAAGTGGTAAAGATATAATTAAAAGTTTTTCCCAGTTGTTGTTTAACAGTTTTTCCAGTATCACTCATTCAGTGATTTTTATGCTTCCTTTAATATATAACAAATTGTAATTACACTGGGGTTTCTTTCTGACCTATCTAAGCTAGTTTATTTACCGGTCTGTTGATTTTTTTTATCAGTATCACACTAGTTTAATCATTATGGCTTTATAATATATGGCATTTTAACATCTGATAGAGCAAGACTATTCATTATTTTTCCTCTTTGAAAATTTCATAGCTTTCTATCTCTTTCCAATCCCACTTGTTCTTTTATATAAATTTTAGTATTATTTTAAGAAAATTTGCATTGAGGGCTTGGGTTGAAATGCCATAAAGTCTATACTTTAACCAACTGATAAGGTTATAAGTAAGGATTCCATGACAGTACTCCAGGCTTTGTCCTGAACTGTTACTTCCCCATTGTTGAGTGAGGATTACAGTCATAGACCCTGGCCTGGGACTAGCTCCATGAGCTCAGCAAGTCGTCTAACCTCTCTGTGCCTCAATTTCATCATACATACAATGATTCTTGTTATTTTATAGAATCAAACAGCAGCTGATACAGTCTCTCACAAACAAACCTCAAAACATTCAACAATTAAATTTTAAACTTTTTACTCCAAAAGTAATTTTTTTAACTTTTTTTAAATTTAAATTTATTTATTTTAATTGGAGGCTAATTACTTTACAATATTGTATTGGTTTAGCCATACATCAACATGAATCCACCACGGGTGTACACGTGCTCCCCATCCTGAACCCCTCTCCTACCTCCCTCCCCGTACCATCCCTCTGGGTCATCCCAGTGCACCAGCCCCAAGCATCCTGTATCCTGCATCGAACCTGGACTGGCAACTTGTTTCTTATATGATATTATACATGTTTCAATGCCATTCTCCCAAATCATCTCCCCTCCCTCTCCCACAGAGTCCAAAAGACTGTTCTATACATCTGTGTCTCCAAAAGTAATTTTTAAGTCTTTTCTAAAGGAAAGACTATATGGAAAAAAACAAAGGCAATAAAAGTGGCAACAGTGGGTATCTTCAACTACATCTAAATCTATCATGCTGAATTGCGTCAGACAGGGTTTTTTTTTTTCTGTCATCCTACCTCACACACATACACCATAGTACGTGATAGACATTTAATACACGTTTGTTGAATGAATGCTATGAAAAGAAGCAAAATAAAAAGCAAAGGAGAAAAGGAAAGATACACTCATTTGAATGCAGAGTTCCAAAGAACAGCAAGGAGAGATGAGAGCCTTCTTCAGTGATCAGTGCAAAGAAATAGAGGAAAACAATAGAATGGGAAAGACTAGAGATCTCTTCAAGAAAATTAGAGATACCAAAGGAACATTTCATGCAAAGATGGGCTCAATAAAGGACAGAAATGGTATAGATCTAATGGAAGCAGAAAATACTAAGAAGAAGTGGCAAGAATACACAGAAGAACTGTACAAAAAAGATCTTCGTGACCCAGATAATCACGATGGTATGATCATTCACCTAGAGCCAGACATCCTGAAATGTGAAGTCAAGAGGGCCTTAGGAAGCATCACAATGAACAAAGCTAGTGGAGGTGATGGAATTCCAGTTGAGCTATTTCAATTCCTAAAAGATGATGCTGTGAAAGTGCTACACTCAATATGCCAGCAAATTTGGAAAACTCAGCAGTGGTCACAGGATTGGAAAAGGTCAGTTTTCATTCCAAACCCAAAGAAAGGCAATGCCAAAGAATGTTCAAATTCTTTTTGAATGTTTATTTTGAATGTTCAAAATACCACACAATTGGACTCATCTCACATGCTAGTAAAGTAATGCTCAAATTTCTCCAAGCCAGGCTTCAGCAATACGTGAACCGTGAACTTCCAGATGTTCAAGCTGGATTTATGAAAGGCAGAGGATCAAATTGCCAGAGATCAAATTGCCAACATCCGCTGGATCATGGAAAAAGCAAGAGAGTTCCAGAAAAAACATCTATTTCTGCTTTATTGACTATGCCAAAGCCTTTGACTGTATGGATCACAACAAACTGAGGAAAAGTCTTCAAGAGATGGGAATACCAGACCCCCTGACCTGCCTCTTGAGAAATCTGTATGCAGGTCAGGAAGCAACAGTTAGAACTGGACATGGAACAACAGACTGGTTCCAAATAGGAAAAGGAGTACATCAAAGCTGTATATTGTCACCCTGCTTATTTAACTTACATGCAGAGTACATCATGAGAAACGCTGGGCTGGAAGAAGCACAAGCTGGAATCAAGACTGCCAAGAGAAATCTCAATAACCTCAGATATGCAGATGACACCACCCTTATGGCAGAAAGTGAAGAACTAAAGAGCCTCTTGATGAAAGTGAAAGAGGAGAGTGAACAAGTTGGCTTAAAGCTCAACATTAGAAAACTAAGATCATAGCATCTGGTCCCATCACTTCATGGCAAATAGATGGGGAACCAGTGGAAACAGTGTCAGACTTTATTTTTGGGGGCTCCAAAATAACTGCAGATGGTGACTGCAGCCATGAAATTAAAAGACGCTAGCTCCTTGGAAGAAAAGCTATGACCAACCTAGACAGCATATTCAAAAGCAGAGACATTACTTGGCCAACAAAGGTCCATCTAAGTCAAAGCCATGGGTTTTTCCAGTAGTCATGTATGGATGTGAGAGTTGGACTGTAAAGAAAGCTGAGCACCGAAGAATTGATGCTTTTGAACTGTGATTTTGGAGAAGACTCTTGAGAGTCCCTTGGACTGCAAGGAGATCCAACCAGTCCATCCTAAAGGAGATCAGTCCTGGGTGTTCATTGGAAGGACTGATGCTGAAGCTGAAACTCCAATACTTTGGCAACCTGATGTGAAGAACTGACTCATTTGAAAAGACCCTGATTCTGGGAAAGATTGAAGGCAGGAGGAGAAGGGGACGACAGATGATGAGATGGTTGGATGGCATCACCGACTCAGTGGACATGAGTTTGAGTAAACTCTGGGAGTTAGTGATGAACAGGGAGTCCTGGCATGCTGCAGTTCATGGGGTTACAAAGATCAGACACAACTGAGCAACTGAACTGAACTGAACTGAAGGAATAAATGAATGAATGATGATGGTTCTCCTGATCTTAGAATTCCAGAACCGTAAGGTCAACAGCCTTCCCCACTTTTTGTCAAATAGCCAGGGAGCATAGCTTTAATCTCTTCTAAATAAAAAGAGGCTAATAACACAGTAATACTATTTAAGATATCATTCAGTTCAGTTCAGTTCAGTCGCTCAGTCATGTCTGACTCTTTGCCACCCCATGGACTGCAGCATGCCAGGCCTCCCTGTCCATCTATTACATCTATTTACAGCTATTTGTAAGGCCTCTTTAGACAACCATTTTGCCTTTTGCATTTCTTTTCCTTGGGGATGGTCTTGATCACTGCCTCGTGTACAATGTCATGAACCTCTGTCTATAGTTCTTCAGGCACTCTATAAATCTAATCCCTTGAATCTATTTCTCACTTCCACTATATAATCATAAGGGATTTGATTTAGGTCATACCTGAATAGTCTAGTGATTTTCCCTACTTTCTTCAATTTCAGTCTGAATTTGACAATAAGGAGTTCATGATCTGAGCCACAGTCAGTTCCCAATCTTGTTTTTGCTGACTGTATACAGCTTCTCCATCTTTGGCTGCAAAGAATATAATCAATCTGATTTCAGTGTTGACCATCTGGTGATGTCCATGTGTACAGTCTTCTCTTGTGTTGTTGGAAGAGGGTGTTTGTTATGACCAGTACGTTCTCTTGGCAAAACTCTATTAGCTTTTGCCCTGCTTAATTTTGTACTCCAAGGCCAAATTTGCCTGTTACTCCAGGTGTTTCTTGACTTCCTACTTTTGCATTGCAGTCCTCTATGATGAAAGGGACATCTTTTTTGGGTGTTAGTTCTAGAAGGTCTTGTAGGTCTTCATAGAACCGTTCAACTTCAGCTTCTTCAGCATTACTGGTTGGGGCATATATTTGGATTACTGTGATATTGAATGGTTTGCCTTGGAAACGAACAGAGATCATTCTGTCATTTTTGAGACTGCATCCAAGTACTGCATTTCAGACTCTCTTGTTGTCTGTGAGGGCTACTCCATTTCTTCTAAGGGATTCTTGCCCACAGTAGTAGATATAATGGTCATCTGAGTCAAATTCACCCATTCCCGTCCATTTTAGTTCACTAATTCCTACAACGTCAATGTTCACTCTTGCCATTTCCTGTTTGACCCCTTCCAATTTGCCTTGATTCACAGATGTAACATTCCAGGTTCCTATGCAATATCGCTCTTTACAGCATTGGACTTTTTTCTATCTCCAGTCACATCCACAGCTGGGTATTGTTTTCACTTTGGCTCCATCTCTTCATTTTTTCTGGAGTTATTTTCTACTGATCTCCAGTAGCATATTGAGCACCTACCAACCTGGGGAGTTCATCTTTCAGTGTCCTATCTTTTTGCTTTTTCATACTGTTCATGGAGTTCTCAAGGCAAGAATACTGAAGTGGTTTGCCATTTCCTTCTCTAGTGGACCACATTTTGTTAGAACTCTCCACCATGACCCATCTGTCTTGGGTGACCCTACATGGCATGGCTCATATTTAAGATAACATAAATACATACATATCTACAGAGGCATTCACAATAGCCAAAAAGTGGAAGCAAAGTCAGTGACTATCAACAGATGAACAGAGAAACAATATGCTGTAACATCCATACAATGGAGTATTATTCAGTCATAAAAACTGAGGAAGTATTGAAGCATGCTGCAACGTGGATGAACCTTGAAGATATTAAGAAGCCAGACACAAAAGAACAGGTGTATGATTCCACTTATGTTAGGTACATAGAGTAGTCAAACTTACAGAGACAGAAAGCAGAATGGTGATTGCAAGAGTCTAGGGTGCAGGGGTAATGGGAAGTTACTGATTAATGGGGAAAGAGTTTTGGTCTGAGAAGATAAAAATATTCTGAAGATCTACAGTGATGATGTTTGTACAATAATGTGAATGTACTTAATGCCATTGAACTGTACACATAAAAATAGTTAAGATGGTAAATTTTATGCTATGTATATTTTACCACAATTTTTTAAAAAGTTACAAAGCTGTTTAAAGATGCTGTCAGAACGAATTTTACAGAAAGAAAGCAAAAGACTGCTGCATATAAAGTTGACTCATTTATTTTGTTAGCTGATCGTGTTACTATTTTGGCAACATCACTGAGTCCAAGTTCATACTGCTCACCAGACAACAGGCCAATAAATCAAGAGATAAGTTACTGGGACAAAGAACAGCGACCTTATTCAGAAAGTTGGCAGATGGAGAAGATGGAAACTAGCGCCCCAAAGAACTATCTTCCTGAAGTTACAATTTAGGCTTCTTTTGTACTAAAACAGGAGGGGGTTGTCCTGGCTCCAGCCAGATTCCAGAGTGGATGTGTTGATTTCTTCCTTCCTTCAGTCATTCACAGAGGGGCCAGGTCAGGACGTTTCCTGTGAACTAAATAAAGTTTTTTTTCTTAAACTTAATTCTCATTATCCGAAAGACAGGGTTCCCAGAAATGTGCCTGTGTGCTTAGTTATGCAGTCCTGTCCAACTCTGTGCAATCCCATGGACTGTAGCCTGCCAGGCTCCTCTGTCCATGGGATATTTTTTCCAGGCAAGAATACTGGAGTGGGTTGCATTTCCTCCTCCAGGGCATCTTCCCAACCCAAGGATGGAACACAAATCTCCTGCATTGGCAGGCAGGTTATTTACAGCTAAGCCATCAAGAAAGTTTCACAGAAATGTGCCATTATGTATAATTTAAGCTTATAGGTAGCATCCCTTTGGTGATTAACTTGTAATAGAATACAAAGGTTCTTCCATATTACAGTTGCAGGAGATAACCCTCAGCTGTAGGGAGAGAAAAGAAAGGTTATCAAATGCACTAGAGTTAGGACTAGATGCCTGCTTGACATTGGTCCAGGAATTCTCTGATTCTACCCTAACAGGAGCTCATGCTGGTCTTCCCTGCCAGCTGGCCTCAGTCAATCCCTCCCCAGATCATAAGCCATGTTCCAAAAATCTTGAACCTCTAAAGAAAGGAGTCTGCACTCAACTTCCCTTTCCAGAAGACTCCTGTCCAATAATGTAGAGGTAAATGGCACACAGGGACAGAGATTCATAAATCAACACATCTATTAATATACTAGCTTTGACAAGCTAACATATACTCCCTGATACTCGTCTAGGAGGACAGCAGGTGGGTGGTACTTGCCTTGCTTGCTATACAAAGGAGCCCCACAAAAGGTTCATTCCAGACCCAAGGACTTTTGTTATAAACATGAACTTAAAGTTCCTTGTACTACAGACTGAAAACAGCAATTTTAACAAAATGGCAAAGCTCCGTGCTACCCATCCCCCTGCTCCGGGGAGGGGGATGTTTTAAGTGCTTTTCACCTAAAGTTCTAATACACAATATACATATTTTAAAATATATATTTTAAGTCCTAGACATATACATGAACTACAGCATTGCCATTACCAACATGATTATAAGACCATTATAGCTGAGAGAAAAGAGAGATCTGCAAAATTTACACGAGGGACGAAGAAAGAAGAACTGGACAGAGAAAAACTGGCCTTAACCGTGGGCTTCTAGCAAGGAGCATCCTAAACTAATGGAGGATACAGGAGAAGCAGGTTGAGCGAGAATTTAGAGAAAGAGACATTGGTGACAATGAACAGATAGGTAAGAAAGGGTGGAAGAAAAGGAGGTGAATGAGGACAAACGTAATTTAAGAGGGTGTGTAAACTGCTCAAGAAGGGAGAAACAGGTGAAGAGCGTCGCAATCCACTATCAGTATCACAGCTAAGCTTCCAGATTGTTATTTTGCCCAAATTCCGTTGAATACCGCGAGAACGCTAATCCAATTAATTATCCCCTTCTTCCCGAACGCTAAAGACCCGCCCCCTGCGGCCCAGGTCCCGCCCCTCGTGTCCTCGCTGTCTGCGGCAGTGTTAATAAAGTTGCAGCGGTTTGACATTTGCGGTCAACAAGATGGCTACTTCCATGCTCGGATCTCTGCTGCGGATCGTCCGACAGGTCTGGCCCGCACCGTTATACCCTCCTCCCCTTCTCTGAACTTCCAAACCCAGAGGTCCTCCACTGTTCTGCCACCAGGAGCGCCCAGTGCAGACCTGTTCCAGGGTTCTCTCTCTCTCCACTTCCTTCCTCCTACTTGATTCCGGGGAGGGCCGAGCTGCAAATGTAAATTGGGTTATTTGTAAACTTAGAGCTGACTGGCGTTGAAAGCCTGCAGACGGACTCCACTTTACGAGTGTAGGTGGAGACAGAAGGTGTCTGAAGAATGAGGCCCCCCAAACCTCCCAAAGTTAAAAGAAAGCCGAGCAAAGGAGACTTGAACAGAGGGAGGGAGGTGGTGGCCTGGAAGCACTCCAGGAGCAGCGAGTGGGGAACTCTGGTTAAAGTCAATTAAAAGAGGGCTGAGAATTGCTTGTTTGGTTTGCGTGCGTGCCTGCTCAGTCGCTTCCGACTCTTTGCGACTCCGTACACTGTAGCCTCTGTCCATTGGATTCTCCAGGCAAGAATACTGGAGTGGGTTGCCGCGCCCTCCTCCAGGAGACCTTCCCGACCCGGGAATCAAACTGGCGTCTCTTGGGACTCCTTCATTGGCAGGCGGATTCTTTACCACTGCGGCACCTGATAGCCCCTCTGTTGGGTTTAGCAGCGTGGAAATTGTTGGAACCTGCAGCATAGCAGTTTCGATGGTGTGGTGGGGGTGAAAGTATTAGAGACAGAATGGGAGGAAAGAAATACATTCTGTCTTTCCTGCAAACTACAGACTACACACATAGACGAACCTTTGAAGACGTTTTGCTGCAAAAAGGAGCAAAAAATTGGGTCAATAGCTGAAGAGGAGGTGGGTTAAGAGTGGGTGTTTTGTGGTATTTTTTATTTTTAGCGTGACAGAAGTCAGTGCGTGTTTTTGTGTCAAAGGGAAAGATTCTGTAGAGGGGGGAAAATAGATAATGTAGGAGAGGGAAGAATTGCTGAAGCTGTAGCTTGTGTAGGCAAGAGGTGATGAGTTTAGTGTTAGATTATTTGGTCTTCAGAACATGAACAGTTACTCCGTAATGGCGTTGTCCAATAGAAATAAAATACCAACCACATTTGTAACTTACAGTTTTCGAGTAGCCACATTTAAAAAAGTAATTAGCAGATGAAATTAATTTTATTAAAATATTTTAAATATGTTTATCAAAAATATTGTATTTCAACATGTAATCTATAAATGTTATGTGTGAGATCTTGCATTCTTTTTTTAATGCTAAATCTTCAAAATCAGGTTTGTATTTTACACTTAAGAGTACATCTTAGTTTGGATTCTAAATTTTTCACGATTAAGATGGAAAGTGTAGTCCTATCAAAACTAAAACTTTTTAGTGTTTGCCTTGCTTAAGTTTAGATTTTTTCATTAATTAAAATTAAATAAAATTTAGAATTGCATTCTTCTAGTTACTTTTCAAGGGCTCACTAGTCATGTGCGGTTAGTGGCTACTGTATTAGAGCAGATCTTTAATAGTAGGAGGGAATGTAGTTTATATGATTGCAGATGCTTTTTAAATTTATTTTGTTGAAGTCTAGTTTACAATGTTATGTTAATTTATTAACATAAGTGATTCAGTTGCACATATTTTTTGATATTCTTTTCCATTATGGTTTATTACAGGATATTGAATTTAGTTCCCTGTGCTATACAGTAGGACCTTGTTGTTTTTTCATTCTATATATATATATACAATAGTTTGCATCTGCCAATCCCAAAGGCCTTATCCAGCCCTTCCCCATGCCTCCTCCCCCTTGGCAACCACAAGTCTATTCTATATATCTGATTATAGATGCTTTTGATTTCATAATTGAAGAGAAAGTGAAGTCATCAGCTAAACATGGGGATGTGGGAGCAGGTGTCAGGGATTTAAAGAAAGAAGAGATGGTGTAAAATAGTCAAAGTACATCAGAAGAATAGTGGCAAGGATTAGAGCCAATAAGGTGAAGTGAAAGAGGGATCAGGGAGTGGAGGGTGTATGAAAGACAGTATTATGTTTACAGACCATGGAATTCAGGTGGCTCAGACTGTAAAGAAACTGTGTGCATTGTGGGAGACCTGAGTTTGATCCCTGGGTCGGGAAGATCCCCTGGAGGAGGGCATGGCAACCCATTCCAGTATTCTTGCCTGGAGAATCCCCATGGACAGAGCAGCCCGGCGGGCTACAGTCCATGGGGTGGCAAAGAGTCGGACACGACTGAGCGACTAAGGACACAAGCAGGAGATAGGAATTCGAAGCTGAGAGGTGAAAAGCTGGTAGGAGCAACGGATTAAAAGTTCCAGAGGGCTTGTTATTAGGCTGTTAGAAGAAACATGCTGGAAAGAAGTGATAGAGTATGAGATACACACAGTTGGATAATAGAAAACTTTCACCTCCTGGGAATAAAAGAGGTCCAGCATGGAAGAAAATAGGGAAAGAGGAGTGGAGGACAAAACGCCTGGAGGAAAAGAGTTCGAGGAATGGAGAGATCGGGGTATAATTTCACTTGTGTGAGATCACCAGGAATTAAGACAGAAGGAGTGACAGCCAGGATTGACAGTGAAAAATGAACGGGAATGGTGGGGGCTGTGGTAGATGACTGCAGTGGTGGACGTGTAACCCCGTGGCACAAGAGTCACAGCTTCCTCTCAGGAAGGAGGGACAGTCTGCAAGCTGCAGTAAAGAGCAAGAAAGCTTCCTCCCAGTCATGGGAGAAAAAGAGCTATAGGGGAAAGTATTGAGCAAATATCTGGAGGAGTTGTTAAGAGAAGTCGAGGATTTAGAAGATACTGATGGTGGTAGACCATGAGTTGAAGAAAAGCCAATGGAATAGTTTTAGGTGAAGAGGGGTGAGAGAGAGGGGTAGGTTAGGATATGTACAGAACAGAATAGAAGCAATCTTAACATGTAAAGCACTGTTATAAACTGGCAAGAAAATACAACATAATAGAAATGTGGGCAAAGGACATAAACTATTACAGAAGAGATTAAGAGACCAGTAAATGTTTATTTTAAAAGTGTATTGCCTTTATAGTCATAAAAAAAAAAGTTGTACAGAAAGAATAAAAAGTTCCTTGTTTCTTCTTAAATAAATAGAAACGTGTTAGGAGATGATAGAACACTGATTAGGGATAGTCTGGAAAAGAAGGGGAAAATATTTCATTTTGGTTTCTAATTCTCTTTTGCTTTTAGTTTCATAGGTAACAGCAGACACTGCACTGCCCCTTCAGGTGAATTGTTTCTTTCAGCTGGAATGACCTCCTTGAACCTTACCACTCTAATCTTGTCCATTTCCTCATTTGGTTTGGAAAAACTTCACCTTCTCTGCCTTCCCCCGCTTCCTAACTGTATCAGAATTCTGTCAGTCCTTCCAAGCCTTGCCTGAGCCCTCTTTCCATGACGCTTATTTCCAGCCACTGTGACCATGGTACTCATTTGACTCAGTCATGAATGAAATTTCAATATCGATTTGATACATGCTGTCTTATTTCTAAAAGATGATTTTAGAGTTGTATTTCCCCTTGAGACTTTGAGCATTGAAGGCAGTTTATCTTTTGTTGACAGGTTGAAAAAAGGTTATCTTTCTAGTCTAGTAGTCTCATTTTCAGCTTTATGTTCTGTATCATGCTGTACATGTGTTTTTTCTAAAACAGCAGTTATAAGAAGCCATCATCATCTTCCATAGCTGTAATTTAATGAACATATAATATCTGCTCTGGTTTGGGAAAGACTTGAGTTCCTAACGGCCTGCACTCCAAGTGTACTGTTAGAACTGTTGGCTATCACCACGTAAACACGCGACAACGAGGACCCTCTGTCTTGTTACTGGACAACTCATGCTAAGAAATGGGTTTTGAGTGACAATTGCAAAGTACCCATTGACCCAGCAGTTCTGCTTCCAGGACTTTACCCTGCTGATATATATAAACACATATGAAATTATTTACATAAGACATTTTTCATTGTAGCATTGTTTATAATGATAACTGGTCAGGTATGGTCTAGTTGTCCACCAGTAGGTCTCAGGATAATAAATCATGATGCATCTGTGGGGAGGAAAAGAGTTCTCAGCTGGAGCCCTTGTGTCAATAGCAAGGGAAAAGCATACAAATTTGTAAGTTTTACCCAACACAGGAGTTTTCATAAGGGAAGAAGAACCAAAGGAGTTAAACCTAAGTGGGTTTTGTGCTAGGGTTAATGAAGCCTGGTAAGTCATGGGAAAATGTGGTAAGACTAAAGGCATGAGCTATGTATAGAAAACTAAAGGAAACTTAGCATGGCCAGTTATTTAGATTCTTCTCAGTGTTCCTCAGGCTCCAGAGATAAGCATGCTTCTTTTATGCCCTGGGTATACGGAGGGACCCTCTCATTTGAGCGTCTTATGACCTGTTTCAGGGGAAGGTCAGAAAGTCCTTCTTGCACCTGCTGTTTCTCAGATTCCTTTTGCTTGAAATAAACAGTATGCCAGAGAAGCCCTATTTTGAGATAGTATCTCCTGAACCTGGTCACTTCCATATAGTGGAATATTATGCAACCTAAAACAATGTGGAAGCTTTTAAACATGGATATAGAAAGAGCTCTAAAATCTATTGTTAAATGTGAAAAAAACGGGTAGGAGAAGAAACATGGGAGAGGGAGTACGTACGTGTATTTTATAGGCAAAAATCTCTGGAAGGCTACAGAAAAGAAATTAGTAACTGGGTACCTCTGGGGTGGGGGTATGGTCACTGGGCAGATAAGCGACGAGGTGGGAGGATGAATCCGCTTTGTGTCTTTTTTAATTTTTTTTATTGAACTGTAGTTGATTTACAGTATGCTTATATTTGGTGCTGTGTGTGTGTTCTTAATTCTTTTCCATTATAGGTTATTACAAGTTACTGAATATAGTTGCCTGTTCAGTTCAGTTCAGTCGCTCAGTCATGTCCGACTCTTTGCGACCCCATGAATTGCAGCAGGCCAGGCCTCCTTGTCCATCACCAACTCCCGGAGTTCACTCAGACTCATGTCCATCGAGTCAGTGATGCCATCCAGCCATCTCATCCTCTGTTGTCCCCTTCTCCTCTGTTGTCCCCTTCTCCTCCTGCCCCCAATCCCTCCCAGCATCAAAGTCTTTTCCAGTGAGTCAACTCTTGGTATAAGGTGGCCAAAGTACTGGAGTTTCAGCTTTAGCATCATTCCTTCCAAAGAAATCCCAGGACTGATCCCTTCAGAATGGACTGGTTGGATCTCCTTGCAGTCCAAGGGACTCTCAAGAGTCTTCTCCAACACCACAGTTCAAAAGCATCAATTCTTCGGCGTTCAGCCTTCTTCACAGTCCAATTCTCACATCCATATGTGACCACAGGAAAAACCATAGCCTTGACTAGACAGACCTTTGTTGGCAAAGTAATGTCTCTGCTTTTGAATATGCTATCTAGGTTGGTCATAACTTTGCTTCCAAGGAGTAAGCGTCTTTTAATTTCATGCCTGCAGTCACCATCTGCAGTGATTTTGGAGCCCAGAAAAATAAAGTCTGACACTGTTTCTACTGGTTCCCCACCTATTTCCCATGAAGTGATGGGACCAGATGCCATGATCTTCGTTTTCTCAATGTTGAGCTTTAAGCCAACTTTTTCACTCTCCACTTGCACTTTCATCAAGGGGCTTTTTAGTTCCTCTTCACTTTCTGCCATAAGGGTGCTGTCATCTGCATATCTGAGGTGATTGATATTTCTCCTGGCAATCTTGATTCCAGCTTGTGTTTATTCCAGTCCAGCATTTCTCTTGATGTACTCTGCATATAAGTTAAATAAGCAGGGTGACAATATACAGCCTTGACATACTCCTTTTCCTATTTGGAACCAGTCTGTTGTTCCATGTCCAGTTCTAACTGTTGCTTCCTGACCTGCATACAGATTTCTCAAGAGGCAGGTCAGGTGGTCTGGTATTCCCATCTCTTTCAGAATTTTCCACAGTTTATTGTGATCCACACAGTCAAAGTTTTTGGCATAGTCAATAAAGCAGAAATAGATGTTTTTCTGGAACTCTCTTGCTTTTTCCATGATCCAGCAGATGTTGGCAATTTGATCTCTGGTTCCTCTGCCTTTTCTAAAACCAGCTTGAACATCAGGAAGTTCACGGTTCACGTATTGCTGAAGCCTGGCTTGGATAATTTTGAGGATTACTTTACTAGCGTGTGAGATGAGTGCAATTGTGCAGTAGTTTGAGCATTCTTTGGCATTGCCTTTCTTTGGGATTGGAATGAAAGCAAAGACCACAGGACTGGAAAAGGTCAGTTGAGTTTTCCAAATTTGCTGGCATATTGAGTGCAGCACTTTCACAGCATCATCTTTCAGGATTTGAAATAGCTCAACTGGAATTCCATCACCTCCACTAGCTTTGTTCGTAGTGATGCTTTCTAAGGCCCACTTGACTTCACATTCCAGGATGTCTGGCTCTAGGTCAGTGATCACACCATCATGATTATCTGGGTCATGAAGATCTTATTTGTACAGTTCTTCTATGTATTCTTGCCACCTCTTCTTGATATCTTCTGCTTCTGTTAGGTCCGTACCTTTTCTGTCCTTTATTGAGCCCATCTTTGCATGAAATGTTCCCTTGGTATCTCTAATTTTCTTGAAGAGATCTCTAGTCTTTCCCATTCTGTTGTTTTTCTCTATTTCTTTGCATTGATCTCTGAAGAAGGCTTTCTTATCTCTTCTTGCTGTTCTTTGGAACTCTGCGTTCAGATACTTATATCTTTCCTTTTCTCCTTTGCTTTTTGCTTCTCTTCTTTTCACAGCTATTTCTAAAGCCTCCCCAGACAGCCATTTTGCTTTTTTGCATTTCTTTTCCATGGGGATGGTCTTGAGCCCTGTCTCCTGTACAGTGTCACGAACCTCATTCCATAGTTCATCAGGCACTCTTATCTGTCATATCTAGGCCCTTAAATCTATTTCTCACTTCCACTGTATAATCATAAGGGATTTGATTTAGGTCATACCTGAATGGTCTAGTGGTTTTCCCTACTTTCTTCAATTTAAGTCTGAATTTGGCAATAAGGAGTTCATGATCTGAGCCACAGTCAACTCCTGGTCTTGTTTTTGTTGACTGTATAGAGCTTCTCCATCTTTGGCTGCAAAGAATATAATCAGTCTGATTTCGGTGTTGACCATCTGGTGATGTCCATGTGTAGAGTCTTCTCTTGTGTTGTTGGAAGAGGGTGCTTGTTATGACCAGTGCATTTTCTTGGCAAAACTCTATTAGTCTTTGCCCTGCTTCATTCCGTATTCCAAGGCCAAATTTGCCTGTTACTCCAGGTGTTTCTTGACTTCCTACTTTTGCATTCCAGTCCCCTATAATGAAAAGGACATCTTTTTTGGGTGTTAGTTCTAAAAGGTCTTGCAGGTCTTCATAGAACCGTTCAACTTCAGCTTCTTCAGCATTACTGGTTGGGGCATAGACTTGGATTACTGTGATGTTGAATGGTTTGCCTTGGAAACGAACAGAGATCATTCTGTCATTTTTGAGATTGCATCCAAGTACTGCATTTCGGACTCTCTTGTTGACCATGAGGGCTACTCCATTTCTTCTGAGGGATTCCTACCCGCATTAGTAGATATAATGGTCATCTGAGTTAAATTCACCCATTCCAGTCCATTTCAGTTCGCTGATTCCTAGAATGTCGACATTCACTCTTGCCATCTCTTGTTTGACCACTTCCAATTTGCCTTGATTCATGGACCTGACATTCCAGGTTCCTATGCAATATTGCTCTTTACAGCATCGGACCTTGCTTCTATCACCAGTCACATCCACAGCTGGGTATTCTTTTGGCTTTTGCTCCATCCCTTCATTCTTTCTGGAGTTATTTCTCCACTGATCTCCAGTAGCATATTGGGCACCTACTGACCTGGGGAGTTCCTCTTTCAGTATCCTATCATTTTGCCTTTTCATACTGTTCATGGGGTTCTCAAGGCAAGAATACTGAAGTGGTTTGCCATTCCCTTCTCCAGTGGACCACATTCTGTCAGATCTCTCCACCATGACCTGCCCGTCTTGGGTCGCCCCACGGGCATGGCTTAGTTTCATTGAGTTAGACAAGGCTGTGGTCCTAGTGTGATTAGATTGACTAGTTTTCTGTGAGTATGGTTTCAGTGTATCTGCCCTCTGATGCACTCTTGCAACACCTACCATCTTACTTGGGTTTCTCTTACCTTGGGCATGGGGTATCTCTTCACGGCTGCTCCAGCAAAGCTCAGCTGCTGCTCCTTACCTTGGATGAGGGGTATCTCCTCACCGCCGCCCTTCCTGACCTTCAACGTGGGATAGCTTCTCTAGGCCCTCCTGCGCCTGCGCAGCCACCATTCCTTGGGCGTCGGGTTGGTCCTCCAGGCCGCTGACCTTGGCCTCGGGCGTGAGGTTGGTCCTCCCAGCTGCCGCCCCTGGCCTCAGACGGGATAGCTCTTCCCGGCTGCTGCCCCTTGCCTCGGGTGTGGGGGCGTGGGGTCGCTCCTCTCAGCCGCCGCCCCTGACCTCGGATGCGGGGGTAGCTCCTCCCGGCCGCCGCCCCTAATTCTTATTGTTTATTTTATACATGCTAATGTGTATCTGTTAATCCCACACTCTCCAATTTATCTGTTCTTCCCCCCTTCCACTCTGATGATCGTAAGTTTGTTTTCTATATCTGTGAGTCCATTTCTATTTTGTAAATAAGTTCATTTGTATCATTTTTTAAAAATTCCATTTATGTGATATCATGAGTCTTTGATTTGCTTCCCTTAATATAATCTCTAGATCCATCCATGTTGCTGCAAATGGCCTTGTTTCATTTTTTATGGCTGAGTAATATTCCATGGTGTGTGTATATACCCCACATCTTTATTATACATCTGTGATTGACACTTAGGTTGTGTCCATATCCTGGCTATTGTAAATAGTGCGGCAGTGAACACTGGGGTGGATGTATCTTTCTGAATTAGGGTTTTCTTCAGGTATATGCCCTGGAGTGGAATTGCTGGATCGTATTGCTGGTAATTCTGTTTTTAGATTTTTAAGGAAACTTCATGCTGTTCTCCATAGTGGCTGTACCAGTTTACATTCTGACCCAGCAGTATAGGATGGTTTCCTTTTCTCCACATTCTCGCCAGCATTTACTATTTGTAGGCTTCTTGATGATGGCCATCCTGACTGGTATCAGGTGATAACTGATTGTAGTTTTGATTTGCATTTCTCTGAGAATTAATCATGTTGAGCTTCTTTTTGTGTGCTTTTTGGCCATCTGCATGTCTTCTTTGGAGAAATGTACATTTAAATCTTTTGCCCATTTTTTAATTGGGTTGTTAGTTTTCATGTTAGTGAGCTGCATGTGCTGTTTGTGTATTTTGGAAATCAAGCCCTTGTCAGTAACATCACTTGTGAATGTTTTCTCCCAGTCCATGAGTTGTCTTTTCATTTTGTTTATAGGTTTCCTTTGTTGTGCAAAACTTTATAAGTTTGACTTGGTTCCATTTGTTTAGTTTTGTTTTTATTTCCATTATTCTAGGAGATGGGTCCAAAAACACATTGCTGCAATTTATGTCAAAGACTGTTCTGCCTGTTTTCTTCTAGGAAAATGTAGCAGTGCACTTTTCCCAGGACCATTTCCTGGATGGATTGTCTTTTCTCCATTGTATATTCTTTGTTGTAGATGAATTCACCCTAGTGCAGGGATTTATTGCTGGACTTTCTGTCCTGTTCTGTTAATCTGTTTTTGTGCCAGGACCATATTCTGTTGATTACTGTAGCTTTGCAGTATTGTCAGCAGCCAAGGAGCCTGATTTCCTCTATCTCCATTTTTCTTTCTTAAGATTACTTTGGCTATTCCGTCTTTTATAATTCCATACAAATAAAAAAAAATTTGTTTTAGTTTGTAAAAAATACCACTCATAATTTGATAGGGGTTGCATTGAGTCTATAGATTGCCTGGGGTAGTATTGGTGATTTTCAAAATAAAATTGGTAATTTTCACAATATTGATTCTTCCAATCCAAGAACATGGTATATATTTCCATGTGTTGTGCCTTATTTCATCAGGGTCTTACAGTTTTTGGAGTACGGGTTTTTGCCTCTTTTGGTAGGTTTTATTGTTGTTGCTAAGTTGTGTCCAACCCTTTTGAGATCCCATGGACTGTAGCCCACCAGGCTCCTCTGTCCATGGGATTTCCCAGGCAAGAATACTGGAGTGGGATGCCGTTTCCTTCTCCAGAGGATCTTCCTGATGGTGGAATTGAACCCATGTCTCCTGCATTGGCAGGTAGGTTCTTTACCACCGAGTCACCAGGGAAGCCCTCGGTAGATTTGAAGTGAACTGAAAGTGGCTCAGTTGTGTCCGACTCTTCGTGACCCCATGAACTATACAGTCCGTGGACTTCTTCAGGCCAGAATACTGGAGTGGGTAGCCTGTCCCTTCTCCAGGGCATCTTCCAAACCCAGGGATCGAACCCAGGTCTCTCACATTGCAGGCAGAGTCTTTACTATCTGAGCCACAAGGGTGGCATTTTATTCTTTTTGATGCAATGATAAATGGGGTTGTTTTCTTAATTCTCCTCCAGATTTTTTGTAGTTAGTGTAGAGAAATGCAACAGATTTCTGTGTATTAATTTTCTATCCTGCAGCTTTATCTAGTTCATTGAGCCATAGTAGCTTTCTAGTGGCATCTTTATGATTTTCTATATATAATACCTAGATTGGTCATAACTTTCCTTCCAAGGAGTAAGCGTCTTTTAATTTCATGGCTGCAGTCACCATCTGCAGTGATTTTAGAGCCCCCAAAATAAAGTCTGACACTGTTTCCACTGTTTCCCCATCTATTTCCCATGAAGTGATGGGACCAGATGCCATGATCTTCGTTTTCTGAATGTTGAGCTTTAAGCCAACTTTTTCACTCTCCTCTTTCACTTTCATCAAGAGGCTTTTTAGTTCCTCTTCACTTTCTGCCATAAGGGTGCTGTCATCTGCATATCTGAGGTGATTGATATTTCTCCCGGCAATCTTGATTCCAGCTTGTGCTTCTTGCAAGCCCAGCGTTTCTCATGATGTACTCTGCACATACGTTAAATAAGCAGGGTGACAACATACAGCCTTGATGTACTCCTTTTCCTATTTGGAACCAGTCTGTTGTTCCATGTCCAGTTCTAACTGTTGCTTCCTGACCTGCATACAGATTTCTCAAGAGGCAGGTCAGGGGGTCTGGTATTCCCATCTCTTTTAGAATTTTCCACAGTTTATTGTTATCCACACAGTCAAAGGCTTTGGCATAGTCAATAAAGCAGAAATAGATGTTTTTCTGGAACTCTCTTGCTTTTTCCATGATCCCGCAGATATTGGCAATTTGGTCTCTGGTTCCTCTGCCTTTTCTAAAACTAGCTTGAACATCAGGAAGTTCACGGTTCACATATTGCTGAAGCCTGGCTTGGAGAATTTGAGCATTACTTTACTAGCATGTGAGATATCCTTCATTTTGGTTATTGCATTCTTTAATTCTGTTTCATTGTTCTTTGTATTTTCTAATTCTTTTTTGAAAGCTTATAATTTCTTGCTCTCTGCATCTGTGCTCCTGCCAAGTCCTTTGATCGTCTTTACAGTCATTACTCTGAAGTGTTTCTTGGGTAGACTGCCTACCTCCACATCACTTAGTTTTTCTTACGAGGTTTTATCTTGTTCCTTCACCTTATATATATTTCTCTGTCACCTCATTTTATCTCAAGTGCTGTTTGTATTTTATGTATGTGGTAGGTTGGTTACGCTTCTCAACTTTAGAGAAGTGTTCCTCTGTGGGAGACATCCTTTTGCATCCCAGCAGTGTCCACCCACCGAGGGCCAGGGGCCAGGTAGTCCCAGGGTAGTGTCTGGCCTGAATTTGCAGATTATTGTGTGGGTTGCGGAACAGTGGTTTTCTCTCTTTGAGAGGCTGGTCACTGTCCCCTGGTGGGTGGAGTTGGGTTTTGATCCTCTGGCAACCCTGGGTCTGACTCTCCTTCACTTATTCCTTGTCTCTTTTAGGTGGTTCCTTCATCAGCTTCAGGCCAAGCTCGAAGTTACTATGTCGACTGGAGAATGTTGCGTGATGTAAAGAGAAGAAAAATGGCCTACGAGTATGCAGATGAGAGGCTACGGATCAATTCTCTCAGGAAGAATACTATTCTTCCAAAACACCTTCAGGTTAGCTAATTAAGATGAGTATCTGCCAGAAAATCGTTAACTCAAATCACTTCATACTGTTGAAACTTAGTATACTTTGTGGAGACTAGAATCTCGTTTTCTTGGTCAACATAAACAAATACCATTGAAACTTTTGATTAGTTTCAAATAAAAAAATTATTCATTCTTAACTAGCCTTTCAACCATTTCATTAGGTGATACTTAGAAAGTACTGAGGCATGGTGACCACACAGAAATTGGAGTTATTTGACCTATAGTGTCTCTCCAGTTCATCCCAGTCTTTCAGCGTGCCCAGCACATGACCTACACTATTCCTTATCCAAGGCCATCCCTAAGCCTGCTTCTGAATTTCTTTACCCATGAGGTGGCCTTCCATATAGGTTTGACTTCTTGTCATACTCTTTAACTTGAAAAAAAGAATGTCAGCTCAGGCTTCCTGAAGCATAAGTCCTGTGCCTAACTGTTAGCTAAAATACCTGCATTCAAGAGTCTTATCAGAGTCTATAACTCATACTCAAGGCCATTAAACTTATCAAAAGCTTAGAGTAAAAATTATTTCATTCATATAAATTTGGAGAATAATATACAGGTTTTTCATTATCATGGATTCTTTTTAAATCTTATCTAAATTCAGCCAGATAAGCAGAAAACTTAGAAAACTCAGCAGTGGCCACAGGACTGGAAACGGTCAGTTTTCATTCAAATCCCAAAGAAAGGCAATGCCAAAGAATGCTCAAACTTCTGCACAATTGCACTCATCTCACATGCTAGTAAAGTAATGCTCAAAATTATCCAAGCCAGGCTTCAGCAATACGTGAACCGTGAACTTCCTGATGTTCAAGCTGGTTTTAGAAAAGGCAGAGGAACCAGAGATCAAATTGCCAACATCTGCGGGATCATGGAAAAAGCAAGAGAGTTCCAGAAAAACATCTATTTCTGCTTTATTGACTATGCCAAAGCCTTTGACTGTGTGGATAACAATAAACTGTGGAAAATTCTAAAAGAGATGGGAATACCAGACCCCCTGACCTGCCTCTTGAGAAATCTGTATGCAGGTCAGGAAGCAACAGTTAGAACTGGACATGGAACAACAGACTGGTTCCAAATAGGAAAAGGAGTACATCAAGGCTGTATATTGTCACCCTGCTTATTTAACTTATATGCAGAGTACATCATGAGAAACACTGGGCTGGAAGAAACACAAGCTGGAATCAAGATTGCCGGGAGAAATATCAATCACCTCAGATATGCAGATGACAGCACCCTTATGGCAGAAAGTGAAGAGGAACTAAAAAGCCTCTTGATGAAAGTGAAAGAGGAGAGTGAAAAAGTTGGCTTAAAGCTCAACATTCAGAAAACTAAGATCATGGCATCTGGTCCCATCACTTCATGGGAAATAGATGGGGAACCAGTGGAAACAGTGTCAGACTTTATTTTTGGGGGCTCTAAAATCACTGCAGATGGTGACTGCAGGCATGAAATTAAAAGACGCTTACTCCTTGGAAGGGAAGTTATGACCAACCTAGATAGCATATTCAAAAGCAGAGACATTACTTTGCCAACAAAGGTCCGTCTAGTCAAGGCTATGGTTTTTCCTGAGGTCATGTATGGATGTGAGAGTTGGACTGTGAAGAAAGCTGAGTGCCGAAGAATTGATGCTTTTGAACTGTGGTGTTGGAGAAGACTTGAGAGTCCTTGGACTGCAAGGAGATCCCACCAGTCCATTCTGAAGGAGATCAACCCTGGGATTTCTTTGGAAGGAATAATGCTAAAGCTGAAACTCCAGTACTTTGGCCACCTCATGTGAAGAGTTGACTCATTGGAAAAGACTCTGATGCTGGGAGGGATTGGGGGCAGGAGGAGAAGGGGATGACAGAGGATGAGATGGCTGAATGGCATCACTGACTCGATGGACGTGAGTCTGAGTGAACTCTGGGAGTTGGTGATGGACAGGAAGGCCTGGTGTGCTGCAATTCATGGGGTTGCAAAGAGTCGGAAACAACGAGCAACTGAACTGAACTGAAGCAGAGAACGGAGTGCCTTGGACCACTCTGTTATAGCTTTTATTGTAATGACATTAAGTTACTTGCCTATATTTAGGCAGTAATAAGAAGTGGCTCCTGAGAAACAAAGCTTAAGATGTTAGGGAGGACAAATTTATGAAGACCTCCATGAAGAGTCTCTTTTTTGAGAACCATCAATAGCTGTGCAGAGCTTCTCTTAATCCTTGGAACTTACATGGCTCTTTCTTGCCTGCCAACTAGCTTACAAGGTGAATTTCTGTCCCAGTGCTAATGAATTTATAGGCTCTCACAGAATGCTCTTTTGTTTCATTTTCCCTTTGCCTAGTTTCCTCATTTGTACACTGCCTTAAACCTTTTATGTTCATATGTACGTAAACAATTTGTAGCTGTTCTTCATGTTCCGTCTCCATAAAACTTTACTTCATTTCACCAGCCCAATCATTTCTCCTGTTCAGTTCCTTTTGTAGCTCTTACTATTTACCATTCATTGACTTAATCATGTTTCATATAATTTTATCATTCTTTCTTTTTTTTTTTTAAAGTATATCACTTCATTTATTTTCGTCTTTGATTTTTCTCCGTCAGTGTTTTGTAATTTTTATTTGTCAGTATTTCTTAATAGCAACATATGTGTGAGCTTCTGGAGGTCAGGAACTACTCTTAATGTTTAATAATTAATATAAACTTGTTTAATAATTAATATAAAAGTGAAAGTGAAGTCACTCAGTCATGTCCAGCTCTTTGTGACCCCATAGACTGCAGTCCACCAGACTCCTCTGTCCATGGGGATTCTCCAGGCAAGAATGCTGGAGTGGGTTCCCAGGCCCTTCTCCAATGGATCTTCCCCACCCATGCATCAAACCCAGGTCTCATGCATTGTAGGTGGATTCTTTACCTGCTCTGAGCTACCAGGGAAGCCCAATATAAACTGAGCGGATTTCATATACATTTTCTCATTTATGTGGTTTTAATATGTTAGAGTAATTATTTTGCTTCCATCATAGTTTAGTAAGGGTCTAATCCCACACAAACACATGCACAATACACATACATTTAAGCACAAACATAAGAATAAATCTGTCCTGACAAAACCTTAGTGCTGGCTACTGCAGTAATCTATGTTTTCCCCCCGAACCGTTTTTGCCCTTACCATATTTTTTTCCTTACATTGCAAATGATGTTTTAAAAATGTAAATCTCACCTGATCACTTGTCTTTGCATCTCCAGCAGTCAGAATCTTTACTGTTGATGTCAAGGCTCTGTGTGCGCCTATGCTTCCTCCTTTTCATCTTCATGTCAAACATTTCCTTCTACTTGGCCTTCTGAGGTTTCACACTTGCATACTTCAAAAATGTTATGGGAAATAACCTAATACCTCAAGGGACTAGAAAAACAGATAAGCCCAAAATTAGCAGAATCCAAGATTGGAACAGAAATAAATGAAAATAGAAACCAGAAAAACAGTAAAGATATGTGAAACTAAGAGCTGATTTTTTGGAAAAGATAAAATTGATGAGCGTTTAGCTAGACTAACATAGTAAAAGAGAAGATTCAAATAAAATCAGCAACAAAAGAGGAAATATTACAACTGATACCAAAGAAATACAGAGAATCATAACGAATTGATAAGAACAACTGTAGGCCAACAAACTGGCTAACCTAGAAGAAATGGATAAATTCCTAGAAACATAAAACCTATGAAGACTGAATTATGAATAAATAGAAAATCTGAAGTGACCAATGATGAGTAAGGAGATTGAATCAGTAATCAGAAAAAAGTGCAGGACCATATGCCTTCATGAATAAATTCTACCAGTCATTTAAAGAGCAACTAGTGCCAATTCCGGAGAAGGCAATGGCACCCCACTCCAGTACTCTTGCCTGGAAAATCCCATGGACAGAGGAGCCTGGTAGGCTGAAGTCCATGGGGTCACAGAGAGTTGGACTCGACTTAGTGACTTCACTTTCACTTTTCACTTTCATGCATTGGAGAAGGAAATGGCAACCCACTCCAGTGTTCTTGCCTGGAGAATCCCAGGGACGGGGAGCCTGGTGGGCTGCCGTCTATGGGGTCACACAGAGTCGGACAGGACTGAAGCGACTTAGCAGCAGCAGCAGCAGTGCCAATTCTTCTCAAACTCTTCGAAAAAATTGAGTAAGAGGGAAACAAACACTCCCAAAGTCATTTTATGAGCCCAGCATTGCCCTGATAGCAAAGCCAGATAAGGGCACTACAAAGAAAGAAAACTACAGGTCAGTATCCCTAATGAATAGAGATGGAAAAATTCCCTGTAAAATACCAGCAAACCAAATTCAGCAGCACATTAAAAGAAACATTTACCATAATCAAGATGCAAATAAGTAAGATATTCCATGTTCATAGGTTGGAAGAATTAATATTTTTAAAATGCCCATACTACACAAAGCCATCTGTAGAGTCTGTGCAATTCTTATCAAAATTCCAATAGCATTTTTTTCACAGAAATAGAAAAAAATAATCCTAAAATTTGTATGGAACTACAAAAGACCGTCAAAGAGTCAAGCAATCCTGAGAAAGAAGAACAAAGTTGGAGGCATCACATTTCCTGATTTACAAAGCTATAATATTCAAAACAGTATGGTAGTGGCATAAAAACAGACACATATACCAGTGGAACAGAAATGAGAACCTGGAAATAAATCCACAGATAAGTGGTCAACAAGTATTTGACAAGGGAGCCAAAATACTCAGTGGGTATTGTGGATAGCTTCTCTGTTAGTGGTGTTGGAGAAACTGGATACTCAGATGCAGAAGAGTAGAATCGGTCCCCTATCTTAACACCACTTACAGAAACTCAAAACGGCTTAGACTTAAAAGACAGAACTGAAAGTGTGAAACTGCTGGAAGAAAACAAGGGGTAAACGTTCCTTGACATTGATCTTTGCAGTGATTTTTTGTTTAGTTGTGACACCAAACGCGCAAGCGACAAAGAAAAGCAAGTGGACTACAGCGCACTGAAAGCAACAACATGGAAAGGCAGCCTACACAATGAGAGAAAATATTTGCAAGCCATGTGCCTGATAAAGAGTTTAATATCCCCGAAATATAAGGAAGTCATACAACTCAATAGCACCCCCCCAAAAAAAAAGTGATTAAAAAATAGCAGAGAACCCGAATAGACATTTTTCCAAAAGAGACACAAGTGACCAACAGGTACATGAAAAGATGCTCAACTAATCAGGGAAATGCAAACAAAAACTACAAAGAGCTATCACCTCACACCTGTCAGAATGGCTACTGTCCAAAAGATGAGATAAGTGTTGGTGAAGATGTGGAGAAAAGAACGCTGTGCACTGCTGGTAGTGTTGGTGAAGATGTGGAGAAAAGAACCCTGTGCACTGCTGGTGGGAATGTAAATTGGTACAACCACTGTGGAAAATAGTTTGGAGGCTCTTCAAAATAGTAACGATTAGAACTACCATGTATGATCCAGCAATTCCATTTCTGAGTATAAACCTGAAGGAAATGAAATCACTAGATAGAAATGAAGAGAGAGCTGCATCCCCGTGTTCACTCCAGTATTATCCACAGTAGCCAGGGCATGGACGCAGCCTGACTGTCCATCAGCGGGTGAACGAGCCATTCCAGGAATGTGATTTGCACGCACAGAGCGGCACAGAGTACGGTAGTGTGATACTGCATGTGTGCTCAGTCATGTTGACTTTGCAACCCCGCTGACTGTAGCCCACCAGGCTCCTCTGTCCATGGGATTCTCCAGCAAGAATACTGGAGCGGTTTGCCATGCCCTCCTAGGGATCTTCCCTACCCAGGGATTGAACCTGGGACTCCCACATGGCAGGCAGGTTCTTTACCACCTGAGCCACCTGGGAAGCCCAGAGTATGATACTATTTAGTCATTAAAAAAAGAAATCTTGCCCTTTGCAATAACACAGATGTACCTTGAGGGCATTATGCTAAGTGAAGTAAGTCAGAAAAACAAATACTGTATGATCTCACTTATATTTAAGAGTCTGAAAAACCAAATTCATAGAAAAAGTAGAATGGCGGTTACCAGAGCCTGGGGATTAGGGGAAATGGGGAGGTGCTGGCTAAAGGGTATAAACTTCCAGTTGTAAGGTGAGTAAGTTCTGGGGTTAAGTAAGTACAGTATTTGGACCATAGTTAGCAGTACTGTATTACATATTTGAAAGTTGCTTAAAGAGTAAATCTTCATGTTCTCTCACACACAGGGTAATTATGTGAGGTGATGGAGGTGTTAACCTTATTGTGGTAATTATTTTTCACAGTATATACATGTATCACAACATCACATTGTACGTCTTAAACTTACACAGTGTTATATATCGATTTTCTCAGTGAAGCTGGGAAAATCATTTGGGGAGACAACAGAAATGCATCCATGTATTTTCCAAAAGAGAAATGAGAACGTTAGCCAGGAGCTCAGTGACCGAAAGGAAGGAGAGGGAAGTCTTGGGTACAGATACTGTTTCTTAGTCTAGTTGCTGGTTACACAGCTGTTTTCTATTGGTGAAAGCTTTTTGAGCTTTACACTTAGTTTGTGGATTCTTGGTTATGTTTGTTAGGTTTCGATTTAATTTTGAAAAATTACATTGCGAGTATGTCAAACAATTCTGTCATGTTTCTTTCTGGCCTGTTTGTTTCTACTCAGTAAAATTCATCATGGTATCCAGGGCTCTTTTGCCAAACTTGGCTGCATTAATGAATCTAGCCTTTTGTGTTCTCCTCTGAGCATTGACTCATCATCTAGAATAAATAAAGGCGTGTGATCCGTGTAAATAACGTTGTGACTTCCCTTAGGAGGTGGCTGATGAAGAAATTGCTGCCCTTCCCCGGGATAGCTGCCCCGTTAGAATCAGAAATCGATGTGTCATGACGTCCCGTCCACGAGGCGTAAAGAGGCGCTGGAGGCTCAGCCGTATTGTCTTCCGTCACTTAGCTGATCATGGGCAACTGTCTGGGATCCAGCGAGCAATATGGTGATCAGCTCCAGAACCTACTGACCTTGCAGGAAAACCATTTAGGCAAGAAGAGACTTTTCTAATAGATAAAAGCCTGATTTTTATTTGAGTGTTCTGTCAATGAATAATATTTTTCTAAACATATTGTTCCCAAGCATAGTGCAAAGAGTAATAAAAAAAAAAGAAGTTTGTGAAAGTATGTTCTGTATGGTTGTCTTTTCCTTCAAGTTTAATCTTTTAGCAACATGTAAGTGTTCCTGAATTTTTTTAAAGAGCATTACTTCATCCAGCAGTATTGTCTTATTGTTCCTCCAGCTCGTTGACATGTAGCTCATGTATGGCAATTTTTAATCCTGGGCTGGCTACCCAGATCTGCACAGCTCACTTTACTTTTAGTTGATTGTAAAGACAGTACATTGGAAGGTAAATGTGATGTTCTGGATTATCTAACTAATGCTCAACCTCTGTGTGATGGCTCAGCCAAAAGAGAATCACTACTTGTTTTTGTGCTCCATCTTCAAGAGCCCTTAGAACAAAATGTGCCTCTTTAAGGCCTCAAAACCTATCCCAGGAGGAAAAGTCCTGCTGGAATGGTATGTATTTGCTGTATTCATATTTATTTCACCTGTAACAGAAATAAGTAAAGGGAGAAAAAGTTGTCTTTTGCTGTAACTCAGCCCAGTGTTAAAATACCCATGGGGTAGTACAGAAGCACCTACCTAACATCCGTCTAGAAGATGTTCCTGGAGCTGACACCTGAACTTAAATCAGGAGGCAAGGGATGAGATTGTCTGCAAAGAAAACAGTGAAAGCAAAGGCATCAAACAGTGAAACTGCGGTCACTTCAACATATCAGAGCTAAGAAGCACACAACAAAGGCTGTATCAAGGAAGGCATCGCATGTGAGGAGCTAAGACTTAAATACCAGCTGTCAGAGTTTTAAGCAAAGGAATGACAGCTGTGTGGTGGTGGGTGGCCATGAAAGGGAAAGACTACAAGCAAGATAGACAGCTAGGAGGATATCTTAATTGTTCAGGATGACAAGGGCCTGAACTAAGGTAGTAGAATTAGCAAAGTAGAAAAGGAGACAACTTTTTTATTTGGCTGCACCCTCTTCCAATAACACAAGACTCTACACATGGACATCACCAGATGGTTGATACCAAAATCAGATTGATTATATTCTTTGTAGCCAAAGATGTTCTATACAGTCAACAAAAACAAGACCTGGAGCTGACTGTGGCTCAGATCATGAACTCCTTACTGCCAAATTCAGACTTAAGTTGAAGAAAGTAGGGGAGACCACTAGACCATTCAGGTATGACCTAAATCAAATCTCTTATGATTATACAGTGGAAGTGAGAAATAGATTTAGGGGATTAGGTGCCTGTTAGAGTGCCTGAAGAACCACTGGAAGGAGGTTTGTGACACTGTACAGGAGGATGAAGAACGTCCCCAAGAAAAAGAAATGCAAAAAGGCAAAATGGTTGTCTGACGAGGCTTACAAATAGCTGAGAAAAGAAGAAACTTGAAAGGCAAAGGAGAAAAGGAAAGATATACCCATTTGAATGCAGAGTTCCAAAGAATAGCAAGGAGAGATGAGAAAGCCTTCCTCAGTTATCAGTGCAAAGAAATAGAGGAAAACAACAGAATGGGAAAGACTAGAGATCTCTTCAAGAAAATTAGAGATACCAAGGGAACATTTCATGCAAAGATGGGCTCAATAAAGGACACAAATGGTATGGACCTAACAGAAGCAGAAGATATTAAGAAGAGGTGGCAAGAATACACAGAAGAACTATACAAAAAAAGATCTTCGATGACCCAGATAACCATGATGGTGTGATCACTCACCTAGAGCCACTCACCTAGATCCTGGAATGCTAAGTCAAGGGGGCCTTAGGAACCATCACTATGAACAAAGCTAGTGGAAGTGATGGAATTCCAGTTGAGCTAGTTCAAATCCTAAAAGATGATGCTGTGAAAAGTGCTGCACTCAATACGCCAGCAAATTTGGAAAACTCAGCAGTGGCCACAGGAGTGGAAAAGGTCAGTTTTCATTCCAATCCCAAAGAAGGGCAATGCCAAAGAATGTTCAAACTACTGCACAACTGCACTCATCTCACACGCTAGCAAAGTAATGCTCAAAATTCTCCAGGCCAGGCTTCAACAGTATGTGAACTGTGAATTTCCAGATGTTCAAGCTGGATTTAGGAAAGGCAGAGTAACCGCAGATCAAATTGCCAACATCTGCTGCATCATTGAAAAGGCAAGAGAATTTCAGAAAAACATCTACTTCTGCTTTATTGATTACACCAAAGCCTTTGTAGATCACAACAAACTGGAAAATTCTTAAAGAGATGGGAATACTAGACCACCTTATCTGCCTCCTGAGAAATCTGTATGCAGGTCAAGAAGCAACAGTTAGAACTGGACATGGGACAACAGACTGGTTCCAAATTGGGAAAAGAGTACGTCAAGGCTGTATATTGTCACCCTGCTTATTTAACTTACATACAGAATATATCATGTGAAATGGCTGGGCTGGACGAAGCACAAGCTGGAATCAAGATTGCTGGGAGACATATCATTCACCTCAGATACGTAGATGACACCACCCTTATGGCAGAAAGTGAAGAGGAACTGCAGAGCTTCTTGATGAAAGTGAAAGAGGAGGGTGCAAAAGCTGGCTTAAAACTCAACATTAAAAACTATTATCGTGGCATCCAGTCCTATCACTTCAGGTAAATAGATGGGGAACGATGGAAACAGCGACAGACTATTTTGGGGAGCTCCAAAATCACTGCAGATGATGACTGCAGCCATTAAAAGACACTTGCTCCTTGGAAGAAAAGCTATGACCAACCTAGACAGAGACATAACTTTGCCAACAAAGGTCCATCTAGTCAAGGCTATGGTTTTTCCAGTAGTCATGTATGGATGTGAGAGTTGGACTATAAAGAAAGCTGAGCACCAAAGAATTGATGTATTTGAACTGTGGCTTTGGAGAAGACTCTTGCGAGTCCCTTCGACTGCAAGAAGATCAAACCATTAATCCTAAAGGAAATCAGTTTGAATGTTCATTGGAAGGACTGATGTTGAAGCTGAAACTCCAGTACTTTGGCTGCCTGATGCGAAGAACTGAGTCACTGGAAAAGACCCTGATGCTGGGAAAGACTGAAGGCAGGAGAAGGGGACGACAGAGGATGAGATGGTTGGATGGCATCACCAACTTGATGGACACGGATTTGAGCAAGCTCCGGGAGTTGATGCTGGTCAGGGAAGCCTGGAGTGCTGCAGTCCATGGGGTTGCAAAGAGCTGGACATGACTGAGTGACTTTACTGATTACAGATCATAAGGAGACCATGAAAGCTGCTGACTTCTGGCATATCACTGATAACCTACCTTTTCCTTTGAATCAGGTTCAAGTACTGTTCACATTTTTTTTTTTTTTTTGCCATCTCTACTCCTCCCTTTTTTCTTCATGTAATTCATTTGTTGGAGGAGCCAGGTTATTGGCCCTATAGAATGTCAACATTTGGCTGTTTGCTTCTTTATGTGTCCTTTAACTTAGTCTATTCCTATAAAGTGGTATTTACATCCAGTAGCTTGGCCAGATTCAGGTTTAATATTTTAGGAATGGATCAGAAGGCTCATATCTGGTTGTCCAACTTTTGCTCTACAGTCATTTGTCTGTAGAGCAAACTCTCATTCCATTCCTTTGCTTAAAACTTTGCTTAAAACTGGTATTTAAGTGTTAGCTCCTTCACATATGTGATGCCTTCCTTGATAGGCCTTTGTTGTGTGCTTCTGAGTTCTGATACTTGAAGTGGCCACAGTTTCACTGTTTGATGCCTTTGCTTCCACTATTCTCTTTGCCGGCAGTCTCATCCCTTGCCTCCTGATTTAAGTTCAGTGGATTTGGGAGGGGCAGCGTCACCCCTGCATTTGAAGGGGTGTCATTAATGATTTTAGTATTTCACTGATGGTTGTTACCCTGACCTCTGTTTCAATTAATGGTGATTTTCTAAATTCCATGATTTTTCTGCATCAGCTGTCATTTTTCTGTAAGGAACTTATTTTCCTGAAATAAGTCTGGATTTACATGCAACTGTTCAGCTTTCCCACCACCAATTGCCGAAGAGGCTTTTTCTCCATTATAGTCTTGCCTCCTTTATCGAAGATTACTGACCACAGGTTTGTGGGTTTATTTTTGGACTTTCTGTTCCCTTCCACTGATCCATGTCTGTTTTTGTGCCAACACCATACTATTTTGCCTAGTGTAGCTTTGTAGTACTGTCTGAAGTCTAGGAGGGTTATGCCTCCAGCTTTGTTTTTCCTCCTAAGGATTGCATTGATAGTTCTGGATCTTCTGTGGTTCTATATAAGTTTTAGGATTACTTGTTCTAGTTCTGTGAAAAATGTCATGGGTACATTGATTGCATTAAACCTGTAGATTGCTTTGGGTAGTATGGCCATTTTAACTAGTTCTTCTAATCCAACAACATGGCATGTTTTTTTCTTTGAACCTCCTTCTATATCCTTTATCAGTGTTTATTATAGTTTTCAGCATGTATTTCACCTTCTTGATTAGATTCATTCCTGAAGTGAAGTCAAAGTCACTCAGTCCTGTCCGACTCTGCAATCCCAAGGACTATACAGTCCATGGAATTCTCCAGGCCAGAATACTGCCTTCACCAGGCAATCTTCCCAACCTGGGATCAAACCCATGTCTCTTGCATTGAGGGCTCTTTACCAGCTGAGCCACCAAGTTCATTCCTAAGGTATTTTGTTTTGATCATGATTTAATTGAAATGTAGTTGACTTATTCAATAATGTTTCAGGTGTACCACAGTGATTCAGCTATACATACACGTATCGGTTATTTTTTCAGATTATGCTCCCTTATAGGTTTTTATAAAATACTGTACAATTCCCTTCGCTTGGGCTAGGAAGTGCAGAGGTGGCATGACCCTCTGTGCTGATCTTTTTCTGCCCTGCCTGCCACAAGCTGGGTGTTGCACCCCACGTTTGCACCTGAGGCTTTCTTTCCCAGCTGACCTTTCAGCTGGTGAAGGACCCCAGGGTGAGGAAACTGGTCAGTTTCGTCCTACCCAGCTACGTGGTGATATTTCTTGCCACTTTGGTTCTATGAGATTTGTCACCAGTGTTCAGTGGGCATTTGGTGAGAATTATTCTTTAGGTGGGTGTATTTTTGCTGTATTTGTATGAGGTAAGTTCCACATATTTTTCTTCTGCCATCTTGATCCATCCCCAGGTTTTTAGGTTTTAAATTCTTAAATTGTAGGTGGTCAAAACAATGGAAAAAGGTACATTCACAGGATTGCTCCCATCCCATCTCTTTTCTTTCCCTATTGGTGGCCATTTTTATTAGTTTTGAGTTTTTTCTTCCACTGTCTATTTATATGCATATATATATATATATATATATATATATTACATATTCACATTTCTCACCCTGGCCGACACTAAGGTAGGTTTAACAGAAACAAGGTTCTGCACTTTGCTTTTCCACTTACTGTCTCCTGGTTGATCACTGTGTATCAGTATATGGAAACCATCTTCATTTTTTGGTGACCATCATCAGTACTTTCTGTGTAGATGTTTCAAAGTACTAGTTCACTCACCCATTCCCCTAAGAGTTGACATTTGGGTGTCTCCAATCTTGTGTATACCTCAGTATCACTCCAAATTTTTGCCAGTGTTATCTTTGGGAAAGAGCCTAGTAGAATTGTGAGAGGATAAATACATATATAATTCTGGTAAATACTACCAAGTATTCCTCTATACAAGTTTTAAGCTTCTCAACCTTTTTAATCCATTACCATATATATATTGCCCCATACCGTAACAGTCAGTATGTTTTAGACTGTTTTAAAATTATTTCTCTTCTGAACAAGGTACTTTTGTATGTTAAAGGTCACTTTACATTCCTTTTTCTAAGAAACTGTTAATAATTTTAGAATTCTTTCAATGTTTTTGGTTATTGTGGGGGGTTGTGCATCTTGCTCTTGTCATTTTAGGAGGAATAATAACCTTTAAATAAACAATACCCCTAAAAACCTGACATTTCTAACATACTCTTGGACAGAATAGCTTTACTAACTTTTTTGAGCATAAAATACATGGATGTGCACATTTATTATTGCTCTAGGGTTACTGTTTTTATAAGCCATCTATCTGATCCATAGCAAAAATCCTTATTAGTACCATACAAATGTGTTTGTCTGTTATGTTTAGATTTAGTTCTAATTTATTCATAAATATATTTAAGCCTAGAGAAAAATATTTGTGATTAGATTAGGCCATTGTGATACATGCTATGTGAATTACTTAAGCTGTGGGAGTAAAGCAATCAACCTCTGTAACAACCTTAAAACACAGGTACAAATTTGCATTTCATGTAAAAATTCAGGCTTTATTTTTATTCTTACACTGGCGGGAGCTGATGTTAGGAACTGAAAGGCAAGCATGAACTTTGTTTTCTACCTCTGAGCTGAACAATACACACGATGCGGCATTTTCATTAGGCAAGATTCACTTTTTTACATTTCACACCAGAATACAACGTTACTCTTCTTGAATAAAATGGCCTGGTTACTAAAGAAACCATCCATGGAGGAAGTGTTTAATAAGCGTATTTTATTTAAATAAATCCTCCAGCAGGAAATGGAGAATTCACTGCCTTTACTTAGAAGAAGGCTGTGTAAATAGTTATATGTCAGATTTATTTGTGCAGCTCAGCAACATTTCCTTATTGGAAACATCATTTTTCGACATCTCAGTTCCCAAAAGACTTTAAAGTCTCAGAAGTCTGTATCTCCTTTGGCTTGCTTCTCTCTTGATTCCACCCAGGCTTTATTAATGGTTCGCTTCATATCATCATCTCCATCTTCATAAATTTTCTTTAGAACATTCATTAATCCCTCGCTAGGATCTGTTTCAGTGTCATAGGAGGGCTTTCTATTAAAAAAAATACACAATAAATAATGAAGGAATATATATATATAACATTTTATACCTTATGATTACTAAGTACAGAGAGACTAATTAGGCTGTAGGAAGTACACGTGTTAAGAGCCAGACAGTATCCTAAAAGAAAGAATCAAAACATGCATGAATTTATCTAAGACAATATACACCCACAGCTAGCTCATCAAAGAATGTCATCAAAAACGGTAAGGGGTTGTTATCTTGGGACCCTGGCATTTCCTGGAGTTTTAGCAGAAAAGGTAAGTAAATAATCATTTACCTTTCTGAACTGTTTTAATGTTTTAAAACCATGTTTCCTCATGTATTATAAAAATTTCATTGAGAAAAATAAACATACATTATAACACATAGACACATACTGAAGCACATATATATTTTAATTAGAAAAGCCTTCCTCTTAAGACTGAAATACAAGAGTCTTGGGCTTGGTGGTATAAAAGCACCCTTCTAGTTTAATCAGTGTGCAAACTGGGCCTGTTAACTTTTCCACTCACCTCATTAAGTGCCAGATTCTTGGGATATAGTAACAGTAAGACAGGTTCCTATATTCAGGTGACCCATTCTAGATTTAAAAGCAATTCCACAGATAATGCCTAACCTTAGCCAACCACAACCCAAATGCCCAGTGGCTATGGGAAGGGGGAATAAGAGATGTTAATGGCTAATTGACACAATGTAGTACATTACCACTGCAGGAGAACAGAGGAATGTTTGACCTAGAATGGAAGCAGCTCTGAATAAAAATGTTTTTCAGAATAGCCATTACTCAGTAAGATAAAAATATTCTCTCTTTCACTCTGTACCAGTGATGGTGGTGGTGGTTTAGTCGCTCAGTCGTGTCTAACTTGCGACCCCATGGACTGTAGCCCACCAGGCTCCTTTGTCCATGGAATTTTCCAAGCAAGCATACTGGAGTGGATTGCCATTTCCTTCTCCAGGGGATCTTCCCGACCCAGGAATCGAACCCAGGTCTCCTGCATTGCAGGCAGATTCTTTACCGACTGAGCTATGAGGGAAGCCCACCAGTGACAGTGAAATTCTAATTATGTAGCAGAAACTTGTGGAACTCAAAAACTGTATATGGGTATCTGGGCTACTCTGTAGCTACTGAAATGCAGTCTCCCAGGAACGAGCAGTTACCTGTATAGAAGCACCACAGCCTGGGGTTAAGAACTGACAAAAACAATCAACCACAAGTACAAAGACCTCCTTAAGAAGCAACCTGCTAGACACATGCCCCCTTCTGGTGCCCTCTGACAAGCTGGAAGCAAGACATGGGCTGGTCAGAGGACATAAGGTAAGTGATCAAATTATAGACTATAATACAAATACAATACAAAATTACAGACTACTATCAATGAAAATCTATAATCCCAGTAAAAAATACATTATAATCCTCAAATGAGAACAGACTCACTCCTTCTCTTTGCATTCTTTTTCAACCTGAGTCAGGTAGTCCCACCGCGTGTTTTCTGCTTTCTTTCTACATAAGATCAGAACTGTATCTGTCTTGACCTAGGAAAAAAGTAGAAAACAGGTACAACTTAGAACACATGGTGATAAGCATGAATATTTAGAATATAATTATTTATTCAATTACTTGAGTTACTGTTATGTACAGGACCTGTTTAGGTATTAGTAATAGTTTTATAAATAGGCTGGAGTCTGAAGACTTATGGAGAAATGAAATCATATACAAGTAAAACTGGAATACCTTCAAATACTAGGTGCTATCAAAAGAGGGTATTAATGGGACTGGGGGAGATTAAAGAGGATATTAATGGGGACTAGGGAAGGAACTTCACTCGGAAAGCCTTTCTGAGGTGAAATTTGAGCTGTGGCCCAAGATCCAGCAAAAGAGGGCCTTCCAGGCAGTTGACATGGCAAGGAGAAAGGCTGCAAGAAGGGATGATTTTGGTTATTTGAAAGTAAGGAGGAATGCTGGATTTTGACGACTGAAGGACAGAGTAATATGGTAAGAGCAGTCAGAGTCATGCAGAAAACCATGTCAGGCAGTATTGGTTAAGGAGTTTGGAAGGTGAATATGCAAAAAGAGCAAGAACACATAACCCTTTCAACAAACATTCATATGACTCTAGGAGTTCTTTGAGTACTACCTTCAGCTATGCCATTAGTGGACAAAGAAAGGAGCAGGGAGTCATAAGCTAATCATTGAACTATGTTCTAAAGTTACCTTTCAGCTGCTTCATTAACTATGTAAACACAGCAGAATGGCGCGTCTATATACCAGAGGCATTAAACTTTATTTAAATTAGGTAGAGATTATATGAATCAGTGAAAAATATTTTCAAAGACACTTTATTTCAATTTTGTGAAACAGATTTTATTCCCATTGTACAAATGAGAAAACTGAGGTACAAAGTGATGAAGTGAGCTGCCAAAGGTCACAGCAAGTGATAAACCTGGCATTAAAACCCAAGTCTCATTCTAACTATTTTCTGTTTGTTCAATACCCTCCTGATTCTAATGCAGTATTCTTATAATCTACTTTTCTAGAGCAGGAGCTGGCAAACTTTTTCTGTAAAGAGCTACTAGATAAGTTTAACATTTCAGGCTTTGTGGGCCACACGGTACACTGTAGCTACTTAAACTTGCCATTGTAGCACAAAAGCAGCCACAGACAACACGTACACAGGTGAGCATGGTATGTCCAAATAAAACTTTATTTAAAAAACAAGCAGCAGGATAAGTTAATTCCAGTTCATCTTCATTTCATAAGATTTCACAGTATTATGACCAAAAACGTAAACTTACCTTTTTTGAACTGCCTTCCACAGAGATGGGTTTCAAGAGATTGTTCACAATCATGGAGTAACTCTTCCCATTTAGGTTCTTTACCAAAAGATCAAATGACCTACAACACAATAGTAAGTACATTATCCTTCTAGTTCTATAAAAGGTGATAATCAGTTCCTGTGGGAAAAAAGCCACAGTTCTATTTTAGGATGTGCATTTGGCCATCTCAGAGCAGAAGACTCAACTTTTAAAGCGGATGTAAAGGATAATTAATACTCAAGCAGAATTTTAGAAACTGCAAAGGAAAGGACCCATTATAAAGCAATCTTCTCCACTGTGAGAACTCACCTCTCTGTGAAATTCACCTGCACACTCTCAGCAGGCACTTGATGAACTCCAGGTAAGGTAATGTAGATTTTCACAAACTTATCTGACTGGTCCCATCCTGGTAACAATAACAATAGAAAACAACAGAAGTAAAGCCTGATACTATCTCTAGAACAGCAAATGCATATAGTTCATAAAAAAAATTCAGTTAATTATCTAATTCCATAATCATACCCACTTCTCTAAGCAGTTCAACAAATGCAATCCTAGCTTCCTCAATCCCTTTCCCTGATAAAGCAGAATATAAATTTAGAGTCAAATTCATCCAAATACACCAAATTTGACTAACAACATCTAATAAATGTTACTTCAGTATATATTATCAAACTATTTAGTCTCTAACCTAGAGGGTTTACAGAAAACACACAAACATATAAAAAGCATATTACATAACAAAATATATTTTTATTTATTTATTGTATACTATATATATGACATTTTCTTACCTGGTCCAGTATAATAGAAATGTAGTGTTAAAAAAAAAAACAAATGTGCTAGAGGGTTCTGGAGAATTTAATTTAGTTTGTTCCCATTCATTCAACCCATCCTCCCCACCGATAAGTTTCTCCCTAAACACAAACCTAGATTCCTAGTTAAGGTGCCATAGCCCTACCACCTTCAGGCCAGTTTTCTATAGTCAAAGAAATACTTAGCATATTTCCTACAGTACTGCAGCACATCACTTAAACACAGCACTTAAAACTGCTTTTTGCTATGACAATACTCTAAACACATGATGACCTTCATATCTCTCTTTATGTCCTTTGCTCATACAATTCTCTTTTCTTCACAAGTGCTGAACGCACCTTTTAAACTGAGATGTTTCTTCTAATTCTCCCTGACTCTTACCTTCCAGCAGTTATTTTATCAGCTATAGTCTCATAATACTTTATAAAGCTTTATTCGGTTAAGCAAGTATTTATTAAGTACTTACTATGTGTTAGATATTGAGAGTACAAAGAAAAAAAGATTATCCCTGCCTTCATGAGAGCTCATTACTCAGACTTCAAGCTGTACTGCTTCCAAAATAAAAGTCTACAGTCAACTGAGGAAAAATGGTATTATGACACTGTTATGGTACCAGGTGTGTATGTCCCAACCACACCATGAGCAGGGACTGGGTCTTGCTCACTGTTTTGTATTCACAAGTCCAAGTACAATACAAGATATTAGATGCTCTGAAATGTTTTTTGAATTTAACTGGATTCCCTTCCTCAGTTAATATGGGTGGTGGTTTGGCAAAGTGAAATAGGAACAGGAAGACAAAAAGCTGTCCATATATATATGAAACTAGCTCTCATCAAAAAACCTACAAACAACAAATGCTGGAGAAGGTATGGAGCAAAGGGAACCCTCCTCCACTGTTGGTGGGAATGTAAATTGGTGTAGTCGCAGCGGAGAGCAGTCTGGAGGTTCCTTAAGAAAGTAAAGACAGAATTACTGTACGATCCAGCAGTCTCGCTTCTGGGCACATACTCAGAGAAAACCATAATTCAAAAGACACATGCGTCCCAATGTTCACTGATGCACTATTTATAACAGCTAGGACAGGGAAGGAACCTAGATGTCCATCTAGAGGAATGAATAAAGAAGATGTGGTACATACATACAATGCAATATTACTCAGCATAAAAACGAATGAAACTGTACCATTTGCAGAGATGTGAATGGACCTAGAGATTGTCTTAGAGTGAAGTGAGTCAGAAAGAGAAAAACGGTATAGGTGAACTTATCTGCAAAGTAAAAATAAGACACACACACAGAGAACACACACAGATACCAAGGGGGAATGGGGCGGTGGTGGTGGGCTGGACTGGACTTACATATATACACTACTGTGTATAAAACAGGTGTAAGAACTGACTACATGGTACAGGGAACTCGACTCAGTGCTCTGTGGTGACCTAAATGGGAAGGAAATCCAAAACGGGGGACGTAAGTATACCCATAGCCGATTCACTTTGTTGTACAACAGAAACTAATACAACGTTGTAAAGCAACTATACTCCAGTAAAAAAGATATATATGAAAATTCAGCAAATCCAAAAAAAAAGTGTATATACACATACACACAAAAAAATTTAAATACATAGCAAGCTAACATATATCAATGTATCACTATTACCAGTGAGTTGGAAATACTGAATGCTTACAATTTGTGGTAAAATAAACAAGTATTGATTAATGCTTTTCCACTTTAGTTTAAAAATGTTAATTGTACATGTGTTTTTTTGGGACATGCATTATATCCCTTATAAAATATTGTATTCTAAACAGTATTACGGTTATTACTAGAGTATCTCTGAATAGTAGAATTACTATTATTTTCTCCTTCATGTTTTTTTTTCTATTATCCAAATTTTTTTTGATAAACATATATAGATACAAAGCTGAGTCCACATATACTGAATATATTTCAGAATAGGTTCCTTTTTAATCTCTTAAAAACCATCTTATTAAATAAGAGCTGACGGGTCCTCTATTTCGAATGACCAAAAACACTCACTCAGAACTTTTCAAAAATGATTTTGTTAGTCACTACTGAAGAACAGGCCTCCTCAGAGGCAGAAAGAGCTGGATGTGATGTGAGGGACAAGTCATACCATAATTACTGATTTTCACTGTATATCCTGTTGTAATAGGAGCAACCACAGCAGCTGGCTTCTCATTTTCTGTAAGTTCTGCTTTCCTCTGTGATTTCTGCTGCATCTTATTCTTCATTTCTGTCTCAATCTTGGATTTTTCAGCTGTCAGGGCATCACGTACTCTTTTCCTAGTGGCTTTTTCCAACAGCACCTTCACCTCTTCTAGATCTTTCTGGAGCTGTGTTAAAATAAAAGATAAATTAGATACGATAAAAAAGATAGTCTGATATTGTGCATATTGATCATTTCAACTTACTGAACTAAGAGCTAAGAATAAGAGGGTCACTTAAATTGTCTAGGATTGGTAGGAACTAGGAGTCTTTCCTCCAGCCTACTGAATTGTAAATAACTCAAGGTCCCTTTCTTTTAAAAAGGAAAACTTGGAATTAACAATAGGTAATCAAGCCAGATTTTTCCAGTTTGGTAGACTGTTTGCTATCTGCCTTTGTTTTAAAAATTGTATTTACAAGATACGTTTGTGATTTATAAGTATTTCCTGATAAGATGAATAAATTCAACAAAAAGGGATTCATGGATTTCACTGTAACATGCAATCCTGTCATCAGATACTAGGAATTTTTAAAATATTAAAATAAATGAGTACATGATAAGCATGGTGAAATGACACAGCTACTCGACTGAGGTAATCCTCTACGTTCCATCAATGATTGGTCCTCAATGATCTTCCCACCTCAAATAGTATAAATAAAAAAGCTTTCTATTTTAAGACAAAAAATAAAAAAAGACATATTTCTTCTAATAAGTTGTCTGATTCTAAAGCTCCTGGTTAATTTTACCATCAGAAGTCTGGGACTGGGTTGCACAGTAGGGGGAAAACCTGGGCAAACAATCCACCACACTCCTGATCACTGCGAATGCCACCTGTTCCTTCTTCTCACGCCAACACATGGCCGATTTCTATTTCTTTCTAGAGAGAGACCAAGACACTATTAAAAAATTAATGGGCTTAAAAACTTTTTCCCACTTATCTTCTGACCTACTGCAAACACATGAGATCTTTATAAACAAGGGATTCATTTTTGTTAAAATGACTTTACATTCTCACTTGATACTAGCAATTTGACAGGAAGACTGACATTATAGCCAGAGATCATGTAAGGTTCAATATAAAAATATTTAAATGCTTGGTAACTTGGTATAATACCCAAAGAACAGCTTTAAAGTGTTTATGAGTCTTAGAAAATGCAAAGACTTTCTGCATTTTCCGTATAGATGCCTTTTACCCCAGGTCTTTTATCTCATTTCACTCAGATGCGCTTGTCTCACCTATCTGTAACTGCGAACTTGGTATAAAAAGTCCAACTGTGCCCAGTCTCCTGTACAAATTCTATCACCGCCTCCCAAAATTCATGTTACTAAGACAAAAATTGCAAGCTCATCTTTTAAGCATAGTACCAAGTTCCTTTTAGTTCAAATCAATCTTTTCTGTTATCATGGTTTTAAAAATTCACATCATAATAAAAAGATGACAAAAAAATTAAAATGCACAATGAGTATATTCTGTTTTCAGAGTAAGGACTTAACAAATGAAAATGTATAGTCTAAACAAGAGGTTTTACTTCTTGACTGAAATAGAAATCCTTTTTCTAGGAGAAAAAGAAACAGACAATTATGCAAGAGATCCCTAAGCCCTCTCTACAGCCAAACTCTATAGTACTACAAAAATAAGATATCCACTCAAAGTCTGAAGCAACTTACAGCAAGCCTGTTTAAGGTAATTCCTCAGTTCTCTGTTATTTGCAGAGATATGACCAGTAAAATTGATCCCTTGGGACTTTTCCTGTACACATACCTTAGATACAGCATTTTAATTTGTCTAGGTATTCATTTGTTTTCCTTATGCAAAATCACATCTCCCTTTTATCCCTATTCATAAACATACTTTTTTTTATTTCCAAATTCTTCACTAGGAAGCATTAAAACCAAAGTGCCTTGAAACAGGCAAAGGATTTGTAGACATTTCTCCAAAGATATACAAATGGCCACCAAGCGCAGGAAAGGATGCTTAACATCATTAAGCAAACATATTAAATCTACCTCACATCCACTAGGATGACTAACAACAAAATCCAGCAAACAACAAGTGTTGTTGAGGACGTGCAGAAATTGAAACCTCCACACACTGTTTGTGGCAATGTAAAATGATGCACTTCGGAAAGGAGTTCAGCAGTTTCTAAGTTACCATACGACCCTACAATTCCACTCCCAGATATATACCTAGAGATTTGAAAACCATATATCCACATATAAAGGTGTACACAAGTATTCAGGGCAACACTGTTCTAGGGGCCCGAAGAGTGAAAATCATCCAAGTGTCTATCAACTTATGAATAAAGAAAATGTGGTATATCCAAACAAAAGAATACTATTCAGCCATATAAAGAAACACATGCTTCACCAAGGAATGAACTTGAAAACATTATGCTAAGTAAAAGAAGCCAAAAAGCAAAACGGTCATATATTGTAACATTCCACTTTTATGAAATGCTCAGAACAGGCAAATCCATAGAGACACAACTAGACTGGTGGGGCTGGCGGGAGGAGTAATGGGAAGTCTCTGCTTAATGGCTGCTTGACAGATTTCTCTGAGAGTTGAAAAATTATACAGTGCTGATGACAGCACAACACTGAAAATACTAAAAAGCACTGCACTGTACACTCGAAAATGGTTAAAACCTGTGACTTTCATCTCAAACAAAACCAAAAATCCAAACTGTCCCTAAATTGTATACACTGCAATTAGAAAGCTCCCTACTTTGAAGATAACTAGTACAGAACTATCCATATGTAGGACTGTAAAGCCACTTCTTTATGGACTATAAAGAAGGCTGAGCACTGAGGAACTGTTGCTTTCCAATGGTGGTGTTGGAGAAGAAAATCTTCACAGTCCCCTGCACTGCAAGATCAGTCAATCCTAAAGAAAATCAATCCTGAACATTCATTGGAACGACTGAAGCTGAAGCTCCAATACTTTGGCCAACCTGATGTGAAGACTGACTCATTGGAAAAGACCCTGATGCTGGGAAAGACTGAGGGTAAAAAAGGGGACAACAGAAGACGAGATCGTTGGATGGCATCACTGACTCGATGGATATGAGTCTGAGCAAGCTCCAGGAGCTGGTGAGGGACAGGGGAGCCTGGCATGCTGCAGTCCATGGGGTCGCGAAGAGTCGGACAGGACTGAGCGACTGAAACACAAAAAAGCCATTTCAGAGACTCTTTCCTCAGGGCACATGGTACCATCAGGCCTATATTTAACACATAACAAACTTGTGGCAAGTTATCTAGAATAACACACACATGCGCGTTTTCTTCATTTAAAGCAAATTTTCAGATTCACGAAAGTCAATTGTGAGATTTCCCCGTCTTGCTCATATTAACCATTAGATTTCCAAAGAACAAATCTAGTCAGTGGATACTCAACACTTTACTGTGAATAACAGTATTGACATCTTAAGTCAGAAAAAGACCAAATCAAGTTTATGATTCCCGTTCTGCAACTGCGCAGTCTCCAAAAATGCTGCCTTTGTTCAGTTTACAGGGCTTAAAAGAGAAAAAGCTATTTACCACTACTAAGTTACAACTAACTTTTCAATTTATTTATTTTTGAGAACGCCTATAGCAGATTGCTGTTTTCAACATTTAGAACTCTTGGTCTTTACGACTCTATGAAATGGATACTACTGTGGCCCACAGAAGCACCATAACTTGTCCAAAGTCCGTGCAGAGAAAACATGACTAAGAGATTTAAGTGCTAGGACCGAGAATCTCCCATTTCCAACCGCCCTCTACCATAGAACAACAGTTTTTGCAATCAGCTGTAATTTAAAGAAGCTTCACGTCCTCAGGCTAGTGTTAACCCGAGCGGAGGAGCCTGAGGATAACGTGAAGGTGACCAGCCCTCAGGTCCACCACCGCACCTACCTGCCACCTGGAACCACATCTCCCGCTCACCCACACCGAGCCGTGGAGGCGTCGGAAAGCAACTTTCCGGGGGGAAGCGGAGGCCCCGAGGCCCGCAACGGCCGGGTCGGCACCGAGGCCGCTGCAGTTGGGCGGATGCGAGGCTAGGCGGCAAGGGCGGGAATCCGAGGACGCAGGCTGGCGGCCCGACTGGCAGGTGCCGCCAGCGGCCGAAGGGCAGCTCGGCACGGGAAACGGGCGGGAGACGGAGCGGAAAGCTCCAGCAAGGCCGAGCGAGGAAGATGGGGCCGAACTCCTTACCTCTTCCAAAGCTGAAGACATGATCGGGCTGCGTCAGGCAAGGCCCGGGCTGCAGCGGCGTAGGACGGAGAACGTGAAACGCGGCACCGAGCGCTCTCACCGCGAGCGCAGACAACACCGGCACGAGTAGCGGCGGACACAGCCGGCGAGCACACCTGACCCTGCGCGAGATCTCGGCCCGCCTCCCGCACGCGGCGCCTCTGGAACCTTCGCGAGTCCTTCGCCACCGCCCAGCCAGCCTCAAACACCGCCTACCGGCCTCGGCTCCTCCTCGCCTCTCCTGGCCCCGCCCCAGCCATCTCGTCTCTTAGCAACACTCAACTCTCGCGATCAAACCGGCAGTTCGAGAAGAGTAACACCTCCACCTCCCAGCCCGGGAACTCTACGGAGTATACTTTGACCCCGTTTGTCCCGCCCGCGCAGTCGCAGCTCGGAACTGCTGCCTTCCGTACGGTAATAACCATAACCCAACCCCGGAAATCTGCGGGGTCCAAACCGGAAGTTGACAGAGTCGGTTGTTTCCGTGCGCTCTAGGTTCCGGGGCCATCGAGGCGGCCATCTTGTGTAAGACTAATTTGTGAACTTCTACGAGGCCAGGAAAAAAAGGGGGAGAAAAGGAAACCTATTTATATTAATGTGAGAGGGAACGAGAACGTTAACTGCAGAGTCCTGAAGGGAATAGTTTTAGTTTTCACTACGTTCTGGCGCTCTGGAGACGGCACGACTTAGTGTGTACAACGTGGTTACGTCATCACGGACCGCGAGAGGAGGTGGAGTTGCATTGGCCACGTGACCGGACCCGTTAGCGCAGCGGGGCAAGTAATACAGCTGCACCTGGAGACGTCACGATTTAGCGTGTACGACGTGGTGACGTCACTACGGACCAGGAGAGGAGGAGGGGTTGCACGTGACCCGGACCCGCGTCGCGGCTCGGGTAGTAAGCGTAGTAATATATGGTTATCTCCGTGGGCCCAGGGGTTGCGGCCCGGCGACCCACTCCAGTATTCTTGCCTGTAAAACCCCGTGCACAGAGGAGCTTGACGGGCTGTAATAGTTCATGGGGTTGCAAAGAGTCGGACGTGACTGAGCGACTCTTTTTTGCCCCCTTCCCTCCGTACACCGTGGAAGCACTTCCCGTGGAGTCCTCACCGACCATTCTGCGAATCTCTAGTTGTCACCCAGGTTTGGAGTCGGTTTAAGTGAGCCTGTAGACCATAGATATCGACTTAGCGACTGAACAACATCGACCTTAGAAAATATGAGCCAAGCTTTCCTGGGGATGCGTTCTGCTCCTGTTCTAGCTCCCGTTATCTGGCTTCCTAAGACCCTTAAGAAACCCTCTTTTCAGATTATTATAGCTCTTGGCAGCCCGTCGAAAACATAAACAATAACCCCTGAGAAGTCAAATAGCCCGCATTCGGCTTTATAATGTCGTCCGAGGTAGAGTTTAGAATCTGCAAGTCAAAGGAGGAAAAGGAGTATAAAAAGCAGGCGGACCATTATGGTCAAGAATGTGAAGGGCAGTACAAAAACAAATGACAGGTATGCACAACGTGCACGAATTTCCAACCTGATGTTAAAGGAAAAGACGCCAGGAGGAAGTCCTATCGTTTGGTTCCCTTTAAACGAAGTCTAAAACTGCGAGACATTAAAAATCGGACTAGTCTTTCCTTAAGCAGGAGAGACAATGACAGAAAGGAACCACGAGGGGGCTTTTGCGGTTCAAACAGTATTTTGTTTTCTTGCTGTGGATGCTGGTTACAGATGTGTTCACTTTGTAGAAATTTCACTGAACTGTAATTTGCGTTTTCTTTTGTATGTTCTAGTGATCTGTAGCCCGCCAGGCTCCCCTGACCGTGGAATTCTCCACGCGAGAATACTGGAGTAGATTGCTATTCCCTTCTCCGGGGATCTTCCCGGCCCAGGGATGGAACCCCAGAATCTCCTGCATTGCAGGCAGATTCTTTACTGTTTGATCCACTAGGGAAGCGATATAGTTAACTAAAAGGTATATTTAAGTAGGTCCAGGAGGGAATTTTCCCTGGATGATAGAAACACTGATACATGCCATTGTCAGAATTCATAGAACTAACTCCTAAGATCTGTGGGTTTGTTGGGGTTTTTTTTGTTTTGTTTTTTTGTTTTTGTTTTTTTAGTTATATCTCAAGTTTTTTTGTTTTGTTTTGTTTTAATGCGTCTAGGGAATTCCCTAATGCCCAATAGTTAGGACTTGTCTTTAACTGCTGGACCTGGGTTCAATCCCTGATCGGGCAACTAAGATCCCACAAGCCCTGCAGCACAGCCAAAACAAAAAAGTCTAACTGGAAACCTGGAATTCTTTAGGTACTTAATTAAATAGGAATAAATATCCCATTTCACTGTGTGAGAAATTGACCTAACCCAATGATTTGTAAATTTGCTCGATTATGCAGCTGGGGCAAATTCTCCCACCAGATAGCCTAAGGTCACAGTTTTAAATACCACCAGTTACCAGTGACTCAGACATCACTGCTCAGTTCCACCACTCCTCTGAGCTCCAGGCTCTGCCTCTGCTTGGATGTCTGATAAGCACGTCAAATTCAGCTTGTCTGAAAAACAAAACAACCGAAAAACAACAACATACCTCCGGATTTCTCATCCTCACACCCCAGATCAGCTTTTCCAGTTATTCTCCAGCTCTGTGAATGGTCACCTCATTCTCTTTGTGGCTCAGGCCAAGGAGTCATACTTGAGCTTTCAATTTCAGTCCTACACCCCATGCTCTGCCAAGTCTTGGTGGCTTTATCTTCGAAGTATGTTGAAAATAAAACCACTTCTCACGACGTCCACTGCTACCACCCAAGGCCAAGGCGTGAGTACTTTGTCTGGACTGTTAGCCACTTAGCTGGTTTCTCTGCTTCCCCACTGTGCCTTTACAGTTAGTTTTCCAGAGTAGCCAAGGTAATCTTTTCAAACGAATAAAGTCCACACTCCTTACACAACCTAGACTGTTCTGCATGACCTTAAATCTCACTGTTTAGTTCCTTTATCCAGGGGAACTCATCTCTCACCAGCTCCCCTCTCCCTGATTAAAAACACTGGCATTTTTGTCACTCCTGAATCCACTGAGTTTGTTCTCACTTCCAGGTCTGTGCTCTGCGCTTGCTTTCAGTCTGGAATGGTTTTCCTCCAGATCATCACAGAGCTTTTTCTCTCTTCCTTTTCTGCCAGCACATAAAACACCTCAGAATTTCCCATTTTTAAGAGTCAACAGAAATTCAGTGCTGCTTCTCTCCAGTTGTATAATTGCCCTTCATGTATCATGTAGAAGCAAACTGCCTCCTCGCATCGCTGCCATCAGGAGTAATTGGGTACAGTTCAGTTCAGTCGCTCAGTCGTGTCCGACTCTTTGCGACCCCATGAATCACAGCACGCCAGGCCTCCATCCATCACCAACTCCCGGAGTTCACCCAGACTCAAGTCCATCGAGTCAGTGATGCCATCCAGCCATCTCATTCTCTGTCATCCCCTTCTCCTCCTGCCCCCAATCCCTCCCAGCATCACAGTCTTTTCCAATGAGTCAGTTCTTCGCATGAGGTGGCCAAAGTACTGGAGTTTCAGCTTCAGCATCATTCCTTCCAAAGAAATCCCAGGGCTGATCTCCTTCAGAATGGACTGGTTGGATCTCCTTGAAGTCCAGGGGACTCGCAAGAGTCTTCTCCAACACCACAGTTCAAAAGCATCAATTCTTCGGTGTTCAGCCTTCTTTACAGTCCAACTCTCACATCCATATATGACCACTGGAAAAAAACCATAGCCTTGACTAGACGGACCTTTGTTGGCAAAGTAATATCTCTGCTTTTGAATATGCTATCTAGGTTGGTCATAACTTTCCTTCCAAGGAGTAAGCATCTTTTAATTTCATGGCTGCAGTCACCATCTGCAGTGATTTTGGAGCCCAGAAAAATAAAGTCTGACACTGTTTCCACTGTTTCCCCATCTATTTCCCATGAAGTGATGGGACCAGATGCCATGATCTTCGTTTTCTGAATGTTGAGCTTTAAGCCAACTTTTTCACTCTCCACTTTCACTTTCATCAAGAGGCTTTTTAGTTCCTCTTCACTTTCTGCCATAAGGGTGGTGTCATCTGCATATCTGAGGTTATTGATATTTCTCCTGGCAATCTTGATTCCAGCTTGTGTTTCTTCCAGTCCAGCGTTTCTCATGATGTAATCTGCATATAAGTTAAATAAGCAGGGTGACAATATACAGCCTTGACGTACTCCTTTTCCTATTTGGAACCAGTCTGTTGTTCCATGTCCAGTTCTAACTGTTGCTTCCTGACCTGCATACAGATTTCTCAAGAGGCAGATCAGGTGGTCTGGTATTCCCATCTCTTTCAGAATTTTCCACAGTTTATTGTGATCCACACAGTCAAAGGCTTTGGCATAGTCAATAAAGCAGAAATAGATGCTTTTCTGGAACTCTCTTGCTTTTTCCATGGTCCACCGGATGTTGGCAATTTGATCTCTGGTTCCTCTGCCTTTTCTAAAACCAGCTTGAACATCAGGAAGTTCACGGTTCACATACTGCTGAAGCCTAGCTTGGAGAATTTTGAGCATTACTTTAGTAGCGTGTGAGATGAGTGCAACTGAGAGGCAGTTTGAGCATTCTTTGGCATTGCCTTTCTTCGGGATTGGAATGAAAACTGACTTTTTCCAGTCCTGTAGCCACTGCTGAGTTTTCCAAACTTGCTGTCATATTAAGTGCAGCACTTTCACAGCATCATCTTTCAGGATTTGAAATAGCTCAACTGGAATTCCATCACCTCCACTAGCTTTGTTCGTAGTGATGCTTTCTAAGGCCCACTTGACTTCACATTCCAGGATGTCCGGCTCTAGGTCAATGATCGCACCATGGTGATTATCTGGGTCGTGAAGATCTTTTTTGTACAGTTCTTCTGTATATTCTTGCCACCTCTTCTTGTATCTTCTGCTTCTGTTAGGTCCATACCATTTCTGTCCTTTATCGAGCCCATCTTTGCATGAAATGTTCCCTTGGTATCTCTGATTTTCTTGAAAAGATCTCTAGTCTTTCCCATTGTTGTTTCCCTCTATTTCTTTGCATTAATTGCTGAAGAAGGCTTTCTTATCTCTTCTTGCAATTCTTTGGAACTCTGCATTCATATGCTTATATCTTTCCTTTTCTCCTTTGCTTTTTGCTTCTCTTCTTTTCACAGCTATTTGTAAGGCCTCCCCAGCCATTTTGCCTTTTTGCATTTCTTTTCCATGGGGATGGTCTTGATCCCTGTCTCCTGTACAATGTCTCGAACCTCATTCCATAGTTCATCAGGCACTCTATCTATCAGATCTAGGCCCTTAAATCTTATTTCTCACTTCCACTGTATAATCATAAGGGATTTGGTTTAGGTCATACCTGAATGGTACTGCTGCTGCTGCTGCTAAGTCGCTTCAGTTGTGTCTGACTCTGTGCGACCCCATAGATGGCAGCCCACCAGGCTCCCCCATCCCTGGGATTCTCTAGGCAAGAACACTGGAGTGGGTTGCCATTTCCTTCTCCAATGCATGAAAGTGAAAAGTGAAAGTGAAGTCGCTCAGTCATGTCCGACTCTTAGCGACCCCATGGACTGCAGCCTACCAGGCTCCTCCATCCATGGGATTTTCCAGGCAAGAGTACTGGAGTGGGGTGCCATTGAGATCCCAAATCAAGGGGAAGAAAGTGAACGTTGTGTCCTGAGATAAAGCCAGACTATCATCAATGACACACACATCAGGGTCACGGTGTCCAGTTCTAGTCCCTCAAATAAATGAAACTTGGGAACCTGAGCCTTTCCTCTAAAATCAGACTCCCTAAAATCAAACACTTTGTATCTGATTTTTGCTATGCTGATGTCTAAAAATATGGATAGTATGAGAACCATGAACAAACTAATTATAGACTCTATGTTTGGAAATTGTGTAGTTTCTTTCTATAAATTCTTGTAGTTTCTATCTGGCAAGCTTGTTCTTCTAAAGCCTGAACTTCCTCACAAACTTTCTTTGCAAGTAAACTTTCAAAAGCGTTGATTCTGGACTTCCCTAGTGGCACAGCAGTTAGGACTCTGCCTTCCAATGCGGGGGGTGCAGGTTCAGTCCCTGGTAAGGGGGAATAAGATCCCAGGCCTCACAGCCAAAAATCAAAACATAAAACAAAAGCAGTTTTGTAACAGATTCAATAAAGACTTTAAAAATGGTCCACATCAAAAAAAATCTTAAAAGATTTTGCTGAGTGTCCCTTTGACAGCGCTCCAAAGTTTTGTTAAAAGCATTAATTTCAAAAAGGTGAAATTGATTCTCATGCAAGTAAAAAATGAATATTAACAAATATTTTATACAACTCATTGCATAAAGCAGTGAGGGAACCAGAGCCTTGTTAAAGCTGCCAAAAAGTGCATTTGCAGCGCTAAGTATTTATAGACAATTTAACAATGGAATATTAGTGTAGGGTTGCAAAGTTAGACACAACTTACTTACTGTCCTACAGAGTAGTAAAACTATATCTAACTTTTGGAGTCATCTATTCCACTGGAAAGAAAATGGGATTTGTGTCCCTCCTGGACAAAACCTACAGGTTAACAGGTAACTTCTAGGACCTTTAATCAATAATGAACAGCGAGTTCCACTTACTTTTCATGACAGGACCATTCATGACCTTGTAACTGCCAAGTTCAGTAGATCTTTTCTAGATAATTTGACAGTTTTACGTTTTATGTAAAATTTCTCTTTGTTTTCATTGCTACATGGGCCAAACAAAAGATGTCTGTAGTCTGGGTTCAGGACACAAACTAATTTTACAATCTCTGATTAATATTTTTTTAATACATGCTGAATTCTAAGAGGAGCTGACTAATCTGGCTTTCATTTGGCTCTAGGAACACCCAAAACAAAATGCAAATTAGAACCCAGTGCAAATCACAATTCTCTGTACCCTGCCTCCACTTCAGGAGAGCCTATGGAGTTTTAAGAGTTCTGCATGAATTACGTGATGTCACCCACTGGGTTGTACTCTGAAAGACGAGCAGCAGCCACCTAATCCAATAGTAGCCAATCAGATTGTTGCAAGATTTTGAATTGGGACACTGAGATGCCAGCCCATCTCTGCCGGTCACTTGAAGACAGGGCATATAAACTTGGAGATTACACACTTTGAAGCAGGGGGTGCCTCTTTTCAGAGACAGCAGCAGCAGTAGCACCAAAGCATCACCTGTCAAGCAGAAGAGTGATTATGAGAACAATTGCTCACATTCCTAATGGCATTCCAGCCCCTGGTCCCTGTGCCTCTTCAGGCCCAACACTTTGGCCTTTGGTATTATGAGGTAAATATACTTTCCCCCTTTTAATTAACTACCTTATTATTATTAGGCTAGCTTGAGAGAGTTTCTTACTTGCAACCAAGGAATCTCTATAGAGAGGCATACAGGGCACTTGGCTGTGCCTGCTGTACAGGATATCATTTTGCAGGGCAAACTCCTATTTATTTCTCCTTGCTACAGTGACTAGAGTCTAGTATCAGATAAGAAGCTTTTCACCAACACCAGGTTCAGATGATTCAGAATAAAGTCAACTAGAAAAAAAATCAAAAAGACATAGATTGATTTTAGAACAAATGTTTATTACTGCTTAATGGGGCCAAAGGGGCAACACAAAGCATTGAGAACATCACTGGCTCACAAAAACAGTCACCTTGCTACCTTCTCGGTTGCATTTGTTTATTTCACAAGGCTTCATTCACACATGAAAACAAGATATTAATCCAATTCAAGTTCATAACAATTATAAAAGTAAACATTTGTTGGGACAATGTACAATAAATTGCACTTTTCTTAACAAGCATTACATTTACATTTATAGAGTGTACTATACATAATACATGGAATAATGGAAACATCTAATTGGTCAGTGTTGATAGAGGAGAGAGGCTGCTCACCAATTTCTTTCGTAGTCAATTAGCACTGTTTGAGCTAATCAACTCTTTTATTCTGGAACCTGTTTACATTGGAGAAGCCATGGGCAAAATCATAGAATTTGTAAAAACAGATAACATAGAATTTCTACTACCTCCTCAGCAAGGGAAAGGTAGGAGTTGAAAGAAATGAAGTGAGGCTGACTGAGAAACTTTCTTTCTTATTTGAACTAAGGATGCATACATTATGCAGAATACCAAAAATAGAGAAACTGATGCAAAGGCTATTATGATCTTGGATTCTGGGACCAATTCCAGACTTTATTCTTGTGCTTTCATGACACCAGAGTCTTGATGAATTTATGTCCTTATCATTCAGTTCCCTATATTTTATTCCATATATAAGATATAGTTATTAAAAGTTACATTTCAACAGAAGAGATTTTACATGTTAATTTATTGCCAATGAAAAAGGAAAGTAACTTAAAATGTTCATTTTCTACTCAATGATTCTTTTTTTTTAAAGTTTCCAGAATACCACTAACAAAACACCAGGGGTGGAGGCAGGGAGAGTGGGACACGTTGATGAAGATGTTTTTATAGCAGGGAGCAAACACACTTGTAGATAAGCTCGACATGTAGTCTTTTCGATGGAAGCTAAGACAGGAATGTCTGACAGCTGCCTATAGTTGCTAAGCTACTCACGAATATCCACTTTTCTCCTTACAACTCAAGATGATCATCTCCTATCGAGGTGCAGCCCACATGCAAGTTTTCATGTTGGTAGCTCTTGAAAGATAAGAAAATCCCTAAGGGCTCTGCCTGTGTTACATGGAAGCCACGACGAGACAGGAAGATGTTCTGGAGCAGTTCCAGTTCAGTGTGACCATCAGCATGGCAACTAGAGGGCAAGAGTTTTGTATCTGGTGGTAGGAAACACAGGCCACTGAGCTGGGTCTGGCCTTCTGTATCTGATCACCGTGTGCATATTCAGTTGGATGGTACCAGGGTATACCAAAGAGGCAGGGATAAGCCATATAAAGTTATACCAATCACTAATCACACACACACACAAATCTCACAGCATTCAAATCAAACAATAGTTCATGCTCTCGTTTACCTATACTTGAACAAGAGAAGAATTTTTTTTTTAAGAGTAAGTTATACAACAGAATCATCTTACTCAGTATTAAAAGTGTTCTGTGCCAGAAAGATAAAACATTTCACTTTTTAAAAGCTTCTTTTTCCCTAATACGATCATGAAATTGGACAACCACCTTACCAGAATAATTAGTAGACTGATCTCAACTAAAGAAAAAGAAAACTCAATCCCTTACATTAGTTACATATGTGATTCTTATCCTCAGAAATGAATCAGTTTCTTTAAGGATCTTTCATCTCTTGTGCCCTAAATTGTGTATTCTCTTGTTTCTCTCACTTCAGCTAGGAAATGAAGCCACTCGTTATCAACTGGAAAGTATTTTAGGAAAATGGAGTAAGGGTTTGAGAAACATAAATATTAATACATAGTATAAGAGGATGAAAGTTTTGAAAACAATGAAACCAGATAAATAGTATTAAATATCCCAAAATCAGTACAAAGATTACTTTTCTACTTTATTATGGAAATTTAAGAAAGCCAATGAAAAACAAACCACGAACTTAATAGTTGGGAGAGGGAAAGAGAATTATTGGTTGCATGGAAGGATAGGCCATAGGCCTACGTGACATTCCTATTAGTGTTTCTGATAGGCACTCATACACAGTAATGGAGAATTTCTTTGCATTAAATTATATGTAACTAAATATAACCAAATTGTGCCATGGCTCAGGATGTGGGAAGCTAGAAAACATATGCACTGCAAAATTCAACTTGGTTTCTTTCAGCTCTAAGGAATGTGTTAAAGATTCTCAAGATATAAAAGCTAATGAGTGAATTATCAAATTGAACTTCATTCTCTGATATTGAAGAATTTAATGAAAGGAGAACTCTTCACTTTTCAGAATGCTGCAAATGTTGGATTTTTGGAGGAATGTTTTATACAATGTATCCAAGGAAAAGATGAAAAACACTAAAATATTTGAAGTTTTCCTGGATATTTGAGCTGGTCAACCTCTTTCTAAAACCAAAAGAAGAGTATGAATTCTCAAATATACTTCAAGTTAAGATAAATTAAAACTGCTACTACTGCTAAGTCATGTCAGTCGTGTCTGACTCTGTGCGACCCCAGAGACGGCAGCCCACCAGGCTCCCCCATCCCTAGGATTCTCCAGGCAAGCACACTGGAGTGGGTTGCCATTTCCTTCTCCAATGCATGAGAGTGAAAAGTGAAAGTGAAGTCGCTCAGTCGTGCAGTCATGTCCAACCCTCAGCGACCCCATGGACTGCAGCCTACCAGGCTCCTCCGTCCATGGGATCCTTCAGGCAAGAGTACTGGAGTGGGGTGCCATTGCCTTCTCCGAAATTAAAACTAGCAGATACTTAATGCTGGAATGCATGAGTTTTTAAACAATATATGGTGAAAGGCATGTGGTCTGGGATAGTGCTATTGTAACATTGTATGAATAATATATACCAACTTTTGCATTTTCTTTCTTTCTGTATTTGCTATTGCTACTCACCCAAAGGCATTGTAGTGAGAGACAGTTTAGACTATGATACTAATACACACACCCAAGTATGATGTGGAACTGGAGGAGGAAAAAAAATCTATAGATGGCCATTATAATCTGTTAAAATGCAACCGATTAAATGTTTACAATGTTTGTACCTGGTGATTTTGTTTAAAGAAACAAATGTTAGGGAGTATAAAGCTGAGCCAGGTCTGCAGGTAAGAAGTGAGCCTGGAGCTAGTTCTCTCTCAACTACCATTTAAGGAAAATTATGCAATTTAGGCATTCAGTGAAATGTAAAAAGAGCTCTGTACAGTAGAATTATGAGATTCACAAAACACAAAAGAACATCCTTAATTTAGCTAGCCATCTGATAAGGCAACTTGTACAAGGCTTCTTGGGATCAAAGCATAAAGTACCAGGAAAGCTAACAAATTTTACTAAATGATTTACAAAAACAAGTACCAAGATGCAATTTTCTAGCCATTATATTTTACAAAAAAATATTAACTTTTCTAAACCACCATAAATGGAATGTTAAAGTCAACACAGATACTCAGAATGCTGAGTTATTTTCCTTTGGGGTGAAAGGAAAACTATGATGAAAGATGTCAGGACAAAAAAAAAAAAAAGGGAATTCTGTAAGGAAAGTATTATTTGATGAGTGTAATGAAGGACAGCAAACAACCACATCAATTTTATAGGCTATAGATGACAGAAGAACACTTACCGATGAGGGGAACTTCACTTTTTAGAGCTTAATGATTATTTTAGAGGAGAGGATCCACCGTGAGCAACCTGTAGTGCATGCTCCTGGACTTGAGATGGCTCTTACATGATTTTTACTTCCAAGAGTGTGTCACTTTTAACTGAAACATATGGCGCAGAAGAGAGTCACTCTGCCACTACAGGGTTTAAGATCCTCTGCAAAGAATATGTTCGACAGTGAAGCCAAGGATGAGCATCAATAAATGTTACTGTACACAGACGACAGTAGTTTGGTTGACGTAAAAGGACCGAAGGCCTCCAAAACAGCTTAAAAAATGGGAAAATTGGTTTTTCCCTTACCAAAGGATTTCCTGCAAAGACTATTTATAAAGACATGTTAAATATAATTGAAAAAAAATATTTCCATCAACTTTTACACAATAGCTTTGCCTTTCCATGAGATAAGTATTTCTATAAAGGTTTTATATGCAGTCAAAAATGTTACAAATGCATTTGCATCTCTTCATCTAGGGGTACCAAGGGCACATTTTTAGGAAGCTACAGAACTCAGAAAAAGGGGCCTAGTATTAAATTAAGGTGATATGAAGCTGACCTCTATTTCCCATTTCATGACTTTAACAAAGTTACAGTATATTAGTGTTTCCTTCGCAAAGTATATGTCAACATTAAACGAATACTCTGTCCCTGGTTCTACATTCCATTCTAAGCACAGTAACTGTTCCTGGGCCTTTCAGGCTTCTCTGGTAAAGGTCTCCTAAAGATGAAACTCGTAATATCCACTTCTGACTTCACATTTGCCAGAAGGCACAACTGTATGCCTGTTTAGGAACTCGCGATTCTCCTGTGGGATTCTGAAAAGGACCTGTTAGAAGACCAGGACCAAAGTGATTTATTTTATCCTGCATTTATAAAAACTCAGTTCTTTTTTATCTAGTGTGTGTTCTCAATAGCCTATCTTATTCCATGGTTCTTGGCACTTAATTTCCAGATGTACCCCACAGAAAATAAAAATAAACTAATTCTCTTTGGGAACTGTCCAACCCCAGATCTGTTCTTTCCTTCGGATAGGATTATCGCTGTCCAGGGAATCACTTTCAGGAGGAAACCTGACAGTGGTCGTGGCTGGCCCCACAGTGTGCTTTATCTGAAGAAGTCCTGGAAAGTTATGAGGTTTAGGTTTCAATCTTTTTTTTTTTTTTTGCTGTGACAAATATCTTCCTATCAATTCAACCTTGGAATAAAAGACATCTCCATTTTCATGTAAGATAAAAATAATTATGAATAATTCTAAATAAAAAGCATTTAGCTCTGAATTACTTGTTTCCAACCAGATATCAGGCATATAAAATAATGTGTAATACTACTATGATGGATCGGAACACGGCCTTCCATGAAGCACGAACACAGGTATTCAACATAAATCAGGTTAGTTTAAATAACATCCCTTTGAAAAGTGTCATACGAGAAAGATTGAGAGCTACTGAAAGATCCTGGCTTGCTTTCTGGCCTCCCTCCCTTCCTTTCAAAGGGACACCAGGACTCTTCCTGGGTTTCCGTCGCTTTGATCGTTGTGCTCCTGTGTTCGGGTGAGGCTGGAACTATGTGCTGTCCTTGGGGGGCTGGGTGGCCTGTGGCGGCTGCAGCGGCTGCGTGCCCGTGGCCGTTTTGATAGAGTTCAGGGTTTTGCTAAACCAAGAGTTTTTTGCAGCTTGGATTTCATTCATAAGGGCTCCTCTCTGATGTTCAAGTTCCTAATTAAAGAAAGAAAGTCATCTGAGTTATATAAATGTTTTCTCTCTGCCAAAATTAAAATCAGAGTGCAGCTTTTTGGAATCCACATAGCCGTAGTTTTCTTCCTACACACCCAGGTGAGATTTAGTTGGCTTCTGAATGCAGGAAAAAAAAATGTAGAGCTAAAAGAGTTACCACTAAAACCCAGAATCTGTGCTTTCTCTGATCAGTGACAGGAAACCTCATTTTACCCTTTCCTCCCCCTTGCAATTTAGGTCGAATTTAGGCTGCAACCTGAGAGAAGATGTTTAAAACCACAGGTAAACATAAGCATATGGATGGAAAGAAGTTTTACTGATAGTGTAAGCATGAATGAGTTCTGGGTCCCAACACACAGCCTGTGGCCCTGAGAATGTACAAGGTCTGGTGCAGAAAGTTCAGGATCATTAGTGTAGTGCAGTGGATGCCATGGCAGGACGCAGTGAGGGTGAAGATCACTGATGGAAGGAAATGGGAACAGTCCATCAGAAGCCAGGACTGTTTTCCTAATTCTGATATCCTCCAAAGTGGAATGAGATTATGGGGAAAGGGACTTGGCAAAATCAGGTAAAGATGAAAAGGGACTCCAAAGAAAAGAATAGCTGTTGGCCAACGTTCAACTGTTAGGGCAACGATAGCAGGAGGGGTTTGGCTTTTCATCTCTAAGCATCAGCTAAGTGACCAAGTTCAATGAGAAAGGACCATGGCAAAAAAAATCTCAGGGAAAACTAAAAAGGCATATGCTTAAGTTCCCATAAGATGTGTGTGTGTGTGACATTTAATTATTAAAAATTTAAAATTATGTGTTTATTTTTGTTTAGTTGCTCAGTTGTGTCCGACTCTGCAACACGACTCTTTGCAACCCCACAGACGGCAGCATGCCAGGCTTCCCTTTCCTTCACTATCTCCTAGAGTTTGCTCAAACTCATATCCATTAAGTTGGTGATGCCATCCAACCATTTCATCCTCTGTCGTCCCCTTCTCCTCCTGCCCTCAATCTTTCCCAGCATCAGGGTCTTTTCCAATGAGTTGGCTCTTTGCATCAGGTGGCCAAAGTATTAGAGCTTCAGTTTTAGCATCAGTCCTTCCAATGAATATTCAGGGCTGATTTCCTTTAGGACTGACTGGTTTATATCAGTGTTTAAAAGTGACGTAAAATACAACTCATTAGTGGGCAGAGAATGTATTCATCATATATGGGATAACATTTCATGATTCTGAGCTTTAACACTAGAATATCTTGGACCACTAACTTTTATTTTTTTCTTATTGGTCTTTTACCAAATCACCAACCTGGATTTTACACTTGGCCTCCACCAGCTGCAGTTTGGTTTGTGCCAATTCCAGCTCCATCTCCCTCAGTTGCTTCTTAAGAGAGTCCTTCTCATCATCCGATTCAATGCCCTGGTCCTCTCTGCTTACGGCCGCTGCTTTCAAAGCACCCTCCTTGCTGAAAATGTCACTGCAGTGTTTACATGCCATCATTTTACCCTGAAATACCCAAAAGAGATAACCAGTATTCAACTGTGCTTCATAGCATAGATCATGTTCTGAGACACTGTGATATGATTTTTCTTCGGACACTGCTTCTGGTCATCAAATGAAGGCCCATTTATGAAAGTATTTTTCTTGGGCTGTGACCAAAATGGTTATAATCAGCACAAACCCCAACTATTGAAGATAGGTGCTACTTTTTCTTAAAGTAACTATAGAAAAACTCTGGAGATAGGAAGTGTTATAGCATTTTCTTGTATGTGTTCTAGAAATTTTATTCTACCATTATCCTTACTGGATGCCAAGCCCATGGCATACAGTCTACATGCATTAATTACCTCATTTAACCCTAGAGCTACCATACGATTGAGAAAGGCAATGCCAAAGAATGCTCAAACTACTGCACAATTGCACTCATCTCACACGCTAGTAAAGTAATCCTCAAAATTCTCCAAGCCAGGCTTCAGCAATATGTGAACCGTGAACTTCCTGATGTTCAAGCTGGTTTTAGAAAAGGCAGAGGAACCAGAGATCAAATTGCCAACATCTGCTGGATCATGGAAAAAGCAAGAGAGTTCCAGAAAAGCATCTATTTCTGCTTTATTGACTATGCCAAAGCCTTTGACTGTGTGGATCACAATAAACTGTGGAAAATTCTGAAAGAGATGGGAATACCAGACCACCTGATCTGCCTCTTGAGAAATCTGTATGCAGGTCAGGAAGCAATAGTTAGAACTGGACACGGAACAACAGACTAGTTCCAAATAGGAAAAGGAGTTCGTCAAGGCTGTATATTGTCACCCTGCTTATTTAACTTATATGCAGAGTACATCATGAAAAACGCTGGGCTGGAAGAAACACAAGCTGGAATCAAGATTGCCAGGAGAAATATCAATAACCTCAGATATGCAGATGACACCACCCTTATGGCAGAAAGTGAAGAGGACACCACCCTTATGGCAGAAAGTGAAGAGGAACTCAAAAGCCTCTTGATGAAAGTGAAAGTGGAGAGTGAAAAAGTTGGCTTAAAGGTCAACATTCAGAAAATGAAGATCATGGCATCCGGTCGCATCACTTCATGGGAAATAGATGGGGAAACAGTGGAAACAGTGTCAGACTTTATTTTTCTGGGCTCCAAAATCACTGTAGATGATGACTGCAGCCATGAAATTAAAAGATGCTTACTCCTTGGAAGCAAAGTTATGACCAACCTAGACAGCATATTCAAAAGCAGAGACATTACTTTGCCAACAAAGGTCCGTCCAGTCAAGGCTTGGTTTTTCCTGTGGTCATGTATGGATGTGAGAGTTGGACTGTAAAGAAGGCTGAGCTCCAAAGAATTGATGCTTTTGAACTGTGGTGTTGGAGAAGACTCTTGAGAGTCCCTTGGACTGCAAGGAGATCCAACCAGTCCATTCTGAAGGAGATCAGCCCTGGGATTTCTTTGGAAGGAATGATGCTAAAGCTGAAACTCCAGTACTTTGGCCACCTCATGCAAAGAGTTGACTCACTGGAAAAGACTGTGATGCTGGGAGGGATTGGGGGCAGGAGGAGAAGGGGATGACAGAGGATGAGATGGCTGGATGGCATCACTGACTCGATGGACGTGAGTCTGAGTGAACTCCGGGAGTTGGTGATGGACAGGGAGGCCTGGTGTGCTGCAATTCATGGGGTCGCAAAGAGTCGGACATGACCGAGCGACTAATCTGATCTAATCTGATCTGACCATATGATTAGGTACTATTATCATCCCCATTTACAAATGAAGAGGCTTAAAGAGTACAAGTAAATTTGCCTACTTAGACAAGGAAGGTCATTATGAGTAACCTAGGTCTACCCTAGCAACAAACAAGTATTGGGCTGGCCAAAAAGTTCGTTTGGGTTATTCCATAAGATGGTATAGAAGTACCCAAATGAATTTTTTGGCCAACTCAAGATATGTCCTTTTGTTCAACTTTAAGGAAAGATGGTCGTTATTGTTCAAGATGATAAAAGTCACTAGGTTATATGCCTGGACTGTCAATCAAGCAGAGAGCACTGAACAATAGCAACAATAGATCTGCTGTTTTCTTAAAATATCTTCAAAAAATTTAAGAGATCAGGGATATTATAGAATATTTTTATTTTGATGCCCTACTGTTACAAGCTCAGGATGTCCCTAACCATAACCATGCTCCCCTCTTTACACACACACACACATACACACACACACACAAAGCAACCGTGCTCACACTTGTGTCACCGTGCATAACCCCACCATGTAGGCCTAAAGGCTTTGGTGTCATCTTTTCATTAGCTGCTTCTTCATTCCACTGGTCATTAAATTCTTTCTCTGGTATGTCCAAGCATGTCTCCCAGGCCCAAAGCCCCAAAAGTCACCTTCCCAGAGCAAGGTTCAGATTTTTCAGTTCTCATGTCTCAGATTTTCAGGTTATAATTTATAAAATATGTATTCACTGAGTATTTACTGCGTGCCAAGTTCTAGACTAAGCACTTTATATACATCATCTTATTTAATCTTCAAAATGACCTTATGAGGTAGGTAATATCTCTAGTTTACAGAACACAAAATAAAGCTGTGCTTAGTCACTGAGTCATGGCCGACTCTTTGCTACCACATGGACTGTAGCCCACCACGCTCCTCTGTCCATGGGGATTCTCCAGGCAAGAGTACTGGAGTGGGTTGCCATGCTGTCCTCCAGGGGATCTTCCTAACCAGGGATCAAACGCATATCTCCCACATTGCAGGTGGATTCTTTACTGTCTGAGCCGAGGTTAAATAACTTGTCAAGTTGTTAAATGATATGCAAAAGTGCCTAGAATGCATTTACTTACTAGTACTGTATAAACCTGAATATATTCAAATTGAATTGCATCAGGTTTCTGTAACACTGGTCCCAAGAGTGGGCTGTGCCGACGCTGCTGCTTAAAGAATACCAATCCACTTAATTTACTCCTGGTTCTGTAGAGTAAGCTATTGCTTTTTTCAAACAGAAAAGAAACACAAGGAGTTCTACCACGAGGGGGCGGCATATAAATAAATCTGACTGTGACTCCATAGACTGTAGCCCACCAGGCTCCTCTGTCCATGGAATTCTCTAGGCAAGAATCCTGAAGTGGGTTGCCATTCCCTTCCCCAAGGGAATCTTCCTGACCCAGGGATTAGAACTCGGGTCTCCTGCATTGCAGGCAGATTCTTTACTGTTTGAGCCACCAGGGGATCCCTATAAATGCTACAGATTTCCTTTACATCTCTAAAACACTGGTGGAAAAATCCACCTCCAGCTGAGTTCTATATTGCCCATGGCGTCTGCTGTTTTAAGAGATTAATGGGATGATCCTCCTGGGCTGCACACTGAAGTCACATCAATCCAGGCACAGTTGGGATGCCGGCTTCTGAGGGGTCCCAGGTTGCCAACATGCAAGAAAGCTCAGGGGCCTCGTGTGCCAAGGCTGAAATCTAACCTCTTTTCCTGTTACCTGTCTCTGACAGCCCACAAGGTTTATGGGCTTTCATCTGGCCCACATCCCAGTCCAGAGACGAATCCTATTCTCCATAATTCCTAAATCCTTTGTAACAAAGGTGGGGTGGGGGCTGTATTTACAGGCTGTCCTGCCTGTGGTATGTCATCATATATTGGGATCAAGTACTCACTTAAGATGACATGAATTGGGAAGACACTGTATGACAGAACTGTTGCATTCTTTCTCACCTTTACCACTTCCAGCTCCTCCTTGCTGGCTGCTTGCTGTTTCTCCAGTCGGGTACTCAACTGGGAACAGATCTAAGAGAAAGAAAAGAGCTGCTTTATTAGAAAGTACAACGACTCATGTAGCATGTGCACATAGCTGTTCATTTACCCATATATCACTCCAGCATCTCTGACACTAGATGAAATTTTGCAAATTTGCCAGTCATTCCCACAATGAGCTGCAGAAAGCCTAAGCCTGTTCTGTATATAAGCACATTTCTATCTCAGTCAGTAGAAAAAACACAGGGGATAAGTTTGATTTATGTCTGTCACTAGCTTTTGTGACTGGTTCCAGAGAATTCCTGTCCTCACTTTGGAATCAATCTGTAGAATCTTGCTGACTGTCTACTTTGGCCAAGGTACTATTCTAGGAATCTGATGAAAATAATTCTGAACCAGAAATGTCTCCTGTCTGCTACAACACAAAGAGTTTCTGTTTTCAATCACAAGTTTCTTTAGGAAGTGGCAGAGTGAATTTTTTAAAAGTTAAAGTGACCAGAAAATAATAGAGACTTAAAACTTTAAACAAGAGGTTTGGCAACACAGAATAAAATGAAATGCCTGGAGTCTAGCTCTATGACTTCCTAGCATGGTGTCCTTGGGTATATTCACTCATCTTTCTAAGCCTCAGTTTCTTCATGACTGAAAAGTACTGTTATGATAATCACTGGGAAAGAAAATTTACATAAAGGTTTAATATAGAGCCATTAAAAAACATCTCATTATTCTGAAACAAGGTGCTAACAAGTACAGGGAACAGAGAAAAAGTGCTTTTAAAGTCCCCCAAATTGTGTGTGTGCGTGTGTGTGTGTGTGTGTGTACACTGATCTCTCTCTCTCTCTCTCTCTCTCTGTGCTCAGTGTCTCAGTCATGTCTGACTCTTTGTGGCCCCATGGACTATAGCCTGCCAGGCTCCTCTGTCCATGGAATTTTCCAGGCAAGAATACTGGAGTGGGTTCCTCCTCCAGGATATCTGCCCAATCCAGGGACTGAACCTGTGTCTCTTGCATCTCCTGCATTGCCAGGCGGATTCTTTACCACTGTGCCACCTAGGAAGCCCTATATATACCATATATATATACATATAAAACTGGAAGGTCAAGTATTACTAAGCCCGAGTGAAGTAAGAATCTTTTTATTTTGGAAAAAAAATGGAATAAAACATTTAGGGGATGTCAAATTTTCAAGTGCAATTTGGACTAAAAACATGAAAGGTCCACCTCTATTATCAAAACAGACACTTAAATAATCCCAGGCTATAGTTTCAGAGATCAGAACTTACTGATTTCAGTCTCCAGTTTCTCCAGATCCAGGCCTGGAAACAATAGGCAGGACTGTACTGGCTGATGTTACAAGGAAGTGATCTCTATAGCAATTCTGGCAAACCATAAACCATTTTAAATAAGCCCAAACCTTCTGAAATATAGCCAACAGGTAGCCAATTCCAACTACAGAATGCATTTGGATTATATGTATAATTATTTTCAAAGAGATGGGCCTGTTGCTTGAAGTGCTTGCCAGATAATATTCAAGAATCATCCCAAGGACTGCTCTTTGAAAAGTGCTGCATATGGAGGCCACCTATGGCCTAATGTGATGGAAAAAATGCATCTGCAGTGATGACAAGCACGTGGTCTTTGACGTTCCTCGTACTGCTTAATGTCTAACCAGTCTTTCTCCTGGTTATCCAAATTCAAAATGTCCTTATTAACTCTCTTGTATTTCTTGTTTCTCTATTTCCACTGCTATCTACTGTAGCGCAGGACCCTGTTTTGTCTCCGTTAGCCTCTGCTGTTGGCCTCTGGCTGCTCTGTGTCTTTCTCTGCCTGTGCATCTCTCCACTTGCTTCCACAGTTCTCCCTGGGACCGAGTAGTGCCAGATCCATGCTCCCAGTCATGCCACCGTCCTGCTACAAACAGAATGAAATACAAACTCCTCAGCCTGTCCCTGAAGACGTTCCCTGAACTCGGCCCCAACTCATCTTTGCTTTTCTTGCCTGTACTTGAAACTCTTGCTAAACAAAACTGTGGCTAACCAACCTCCGATGCCTTTGCACATGCTTTTCCAACCTTTCCAGACTTTCCTTCTCCATCTCCAGATGCCTGAACCTCACCTTACCTTTGAAGCACAACTCAAATCACTTCCTTCTCCAGGAAGGGATTCCTTATCTCCCATACATAATTCCCTCTCCTCTTAATTATGGCCAAGTTTTACCTATTACAAGATCAGCTTCCAGAGAAGAGAAACTGAATCAATTTCTCTTTTATTCCTCCAAAGTATCAAGCCTCACATGCAGCAGGCATTAAATAAACATATATTGATTATATATATGTATAGATAAATAAGCATATAGATATAAACAGATTATAAAACAGAGTAAGATAGCTCTGAGGCCTTAGTTCTAAGCAACCTTCCAAGAAAGGGGGGAATCCTTGTGGAAAGATATTCTAATAACAAATGAACTAGTTTTCCTCCAAGAGCATGAACAATATGACTGCCGTTTCTATTTATACATCAACAGCGACAAAGCGTACTCAGTGCGTTAAGTGATTCTTTCTAGTTGGAAACATTAAGGGAGGTTTGTTTTCTTTGTGTTTTTCTGCACTTCCACGAGGGACATACATTTTATTTACAAGCAAAAAACCACTTTTAAAAAAAGTAAGACTTAGACTTCTAGCTTCTTTGTGAAACAGGAGACCCGAAGGAAATTTCTGGATAAGTAGGTGGCATATGGTGCCTTAATAATTTGGGAAAGCTGGAACAGTCGAGTCAGGGTCCTGTGACAACAAGCGGATTCCTGGCTGTGCCCCAGCCTAACCAGCAGGGACCACTGGAGCTGGAATGGAGGCTTTCTGAGACCCTGTCTGGTGATGAGATCAGAAACGTCCTCAAGGAGAATAGCCCCTGCCTCCACCCCCCACCCCCGCCCATTAAAAGATCATTTTAAGGTTCACAAGAGGTTTCCTGCTAGGCACTAGCCCCTGTTGGGTAAAGCCACACAGGCATATGCAGAAAAGAGCTCCCGTGTTCTCTACGGTGACAGCAAAGGACTCACGGATCTCCTAGCTGCACAAACGCTAAATTCTAGTGCTTGGCAAATGTGATCTACTGGAAATTAGCTTCTGAGTAAGGCAGAGGCAGGATCCCAATGGTAATAAGATTTCTCATTCCTCTAAATCTATCAAACATTGAAAACAACCAACAGATTGTTTTGCTCAATTAAACTTCCCATGTTATCAGCAAGCATGTCTAACCACTGTCTGTTTCAGAGGGGAAAATGAGCCAACAAATATAATCCGTGCAGTGCAGCAACTGTTCTGGAAACTCTAAAAACAAACAAACAAAATTTCCTCAAAGAAAAAAGTGAAACAAATACTTCTACAGTGATGAAGCCCACAGGGGTACATTACCTGTTTATACTCGGCAATGATAGCTGTAGTCTTCTTGATTTCATATTCCGCCTTCTCTAGCTGTTTCCTGAAGACTTCTTTTAGCTATAAAGAGTAAGAATGAGAAACATCAAGACTCAATCAAAATCTTTACACATTTCCACCAATATCCATATTCGAGTGTAATATGGATATTGACTTGCCTGATTCCCAGTCAACAGCAAGGTAAACAACTGTCGAATAAGGGTCCATTCAGAAGCTATCTTTATCCTCATGAGTCTAAAACAAAAAACATCACAGCAAACACTGCATGTACTCTTGATGCTCTGTCAGAGACTACTGAAAAAACATTTTAGCCTTCTTTCTCATCTCATATTGACTCTGCTGTTACCTCTCTGGAGGTAGAAACAAGAGGCTTTTGGGACTGGAGTCAGAAATGGAGGTGTGGACTAAAGAAACACTGACTTTAGAAGTTAAAGTGACATACGAGGCAGTACTTGTTACAGTCACAGAAATACTGAATTATGAATGCTGAACCTAAAACCACAGTTATTTCTGTAGCTTGGCAGCTCAAGAAGAAGGTTAGAGCAATGAAAAGGCTTAGATGTCACCAGATAAAAGGGAAAGAATTCAATTCTCCCAAGATGACCAAACGAAAACCAACCCTGGTTACTCTGCAAGTACACAATCAGAAAACAGCGGATGAATTCTGCTTTGCAGCATCCCAAAATATGAACAGAGGATACTTGGTACTTCCAAATCCACAAGTTATTGCAATTGATAGCTGAACTTCTCATTAGAGGACCTGGGAGTTTCTTCATATTTGCTACATTCTAAAATTTTAAGAGCATTTATAGGTTATACTGATTCAAACTTATTTGTTTTTATTGGTCTCCGTTCTTTATCTTCCATAATTCAAGGACATCAACCATGCCCTTTGTCCCTTCTGCTATAAGGTTCCACTGACTCAGGGTCAACTTAGGTAGCTGAGAGGCTTTGAGTAATTCCCTCAGTTTCTCTAAGTTGTAGTTAACTCATTTGACAAATGAGAATGATCTCACTTGGGAACCATAGTCCCAAGGGAACCATAATTAAAATAAGACACACACACACACACAAAAGGAAAATCATGGATTAAATTCCTTTGTTAATAGCTTTATTCTTTACCTAAAGTACTGAAGTAGGCCCTCAAAAAGCAGGAAATCAAGAAAAGAGTAAAACCCATCAAAATGCCAAGATCAAACCAATAATCAGCCCCTGAATATTTTTGATTACGTTAAAAAAAAAATTCCTGGTCCACCGTAATTGCCAAAACATTTCATTATTTAGGGGAAAAAAATGGAAATCATGGAATACTTTTTATAAATTCCGGAAGATGCTAAATAACACATCCCTTCATTAGTAACTTTACTGGAACTTTTCCTGGTTGCTTGGAAGGAGGTCTTTGAAATGCTTTGTGTTCTGTTTTATATTTATTATTATTATTGATGTCTCCGAATGAAACTCATTAAAATAATTGAGCTAATCGTGCCTGGCTGGGACAGACAGAGATGGAGACCACTGGTGAAACAGCCTGCTCTTCCTTACGGAAGCTGGAAGCTCTGACTCCAGCTGTCACCTGTCACCTCTGGGGCTCCTGGGCAATGGCGTGTCTTCCAGCTGATCATCCTCACCACTTGAAGTTAGGAGGGAGCTAACTTCAAGGCTGATTCCCAAGGGTTTCTTTCTATTCCCTCAGAGAATATGATTTGAGAGTTCTGCCAGGAACAGAAATGTTGGTGTTCCTTCTTCAAAGTCATCAATCCAGAAAATGAAGCAAGACTGATGGAGGCAAATCTCAGCAGAGATCTCTGTAGGCATCTGGCTTAATGATCCTCATAAATGACTTCAGAGAAGTCAGTCATCTTGGAGATGTGACACGAAATTTACAGATTTGTCACAGCTCTTGGGTCATAATTCCAAGTTCTTAAACTTGGAGAAGACTTAACACTCTTGCTAGACATCTCAGTGAAGGCAAATTCCTGAAAGCTGTTCCAGGGTGGAAATGCTGCCACCTCTCCTAACACCCTTCAGGAGAAATGACTCAGTGCTACTCACATGTACCGCTTCAGCACCAGCCTTGATTTAGAACAAATTTAACTTTACTTCATATTTAACTGATGCTGGGAAAGATTGAAGGCAGGAGGAGAAGGGGATGACAAAAGGATGAGATGGCTGGATGGCATCACCGACTCAATGGACACGATTTTGAGCAAGCTCTGGGAGATAGTGAGGGACAGGGAAGCCTGGTGTACTATAGTCCATGGGGTCGCAAAGAGTCAGATGCAACTGAGCAACTGACCAACAACAACTTTACTTCCTGTTTATAGTATTAATCAAGTCCAGGAACCAATGCACCTGCGTAAAGACTAGTTACCCCCCCCCCCCGCCCGCCCATGCCTGTTACCTGAGCCGTCTCTTCCTCCTGCTTCCTCTTCTCTTCTTCGGTCTCCACCAGCCTCTGTTTGGTCAAGAGAAGCTCCTTATTCAGCACGTCTGCCTTGTCTTCTGCCTGCAAACCAGAGCGCATTAGTCATGAAGAAGGTGAAGAAAGCATGTATATACTTTCTGGGACAACATCCCCAGAATCCTTTCTTCCCTTCTGGCTCACCCAGGGGTGGGGGGTCGGGGTGGTTGCTTTCAATGAATGCCAACTAGGTACTGCATGCTCGGCACACATTATCTCTAATCCTCATAGCAAAAATTATTTTCCAGGTAATGATAGCAAGCTTTGAAGAGATCAAAAAACTGGACTGGGACACACATCTAAGATCAGAGTCACAATCTGAATTCAGATGTGAAAGGCATAGAAGGCTATGCTCCTTCTAAGTGCTTCTTCTGCATTTCCAGCAGCCATAACAGCACAGACTCTGAGGCTGTGGTAGGACAGGGTGAAGGGCTGGAGCCTCCCTGGGAAGCTTCTACCTGGTGATGTGTGGGGCAGAGCCAGAGTGGAGGAGCAGACAGGCTGATCTGTGAAGCACAGTCAGGTGAGAAAGTTTAAAGATCAGTGGAGGGAACCTGGCCCACCAGGCTACTCACAAAGCAGTGAGTACAGTTAAGGACAAATGAAGACCAAAAACCCATAACAGGGACAGCCCAGAGGCAAACTGAAGTAAGGACCAGGAATCCAGGCACACAAGACCGTATTTCCAGAACAGCCAAGAAAACTCAGAGAGAGTGCTCTGCTCTTAATTTGGATACAGAGCCAAAATTCACTGTGAAAGCACTGTGTGTGTACATTTAACTTAGCTAACGTGTGTCTGCCTGGTTTACACATTAGGGCCCTTACTTCACCCTCACCTCAGCTTCAAGCTCACTTCTGCAGCACAGGGCGGCCTGAGCCCCGTCCCACTCAGCCCATCCAAATCGGTTCCCCACCCTCATCTGAACTCATATTTCCCCTGGTAGCACTTGCACGATCTACAGTGACAAACTGTGTGTGTGATGTGCGTGCCTTGCCCACTTGGCTGCAAGCTCTAGGAGGCAGGAGCCCTATTTCCTGTGCTCATCACTACACCGCCAGCACCAAGCCCAGGACCAGAACAGAGCTCATGCTCCGTAAGTGTTTATTGAGTGAATGGACGTGGTTCTCTGAGTTATCGGAGAAGCAGACTTGGGGGAGGGGGCCACAGGATGAGTTCAGCAGAGAAAACTACAGGCACTGAAGACAGGCAGCTCTTTGAAGCAGCCATCCCTGGCTGACAGCAGCAAAACGCTAAGTCACTGTGAGAACTGGCCGGGTGGCCCTCTGTCTGTGTTTCGCCGTGTCTCCCACGTGTCCAGATGGCCGGGCCAGCACAGTCTGCTGGGTCCTGGCAGAGAAACTACCTTTCAGCTTCTCGGTTCTGTCTTCCAGTTCCTGATGTCCTCACAGCCCAGTGCTCATAGCTGTTTTCAGATGACTTGGAACTGCCGGGTAGTTAAAGTGAAAAATTCCCTTCTGAGGACTGAAATTTGTTCTGATACATTCATTAGATTTCAGGAAGAAAATCTACATGGCAAAAAACACATCCTAAAAGTAGAGGTGGGCCTCAAAAAAAGCAACGTGTATACTGCAAGTTAAGTTTTAATAAATTGTAAGATATTAGATGATTTTTTTTTTTAACTTTTTTTTTTTTTTCCACTGAGCCACCTGGGAAGCCCTATTAGATGATTGATACTGACTATGGACACTTAAAACAGAGAATTCTAGAGCTGCAAACCAGATGACAAGTTACCCACAAAGTAACGACGACAGAGGATGAGATGGTTAGATGGCATCACCAACTCGATGGACATGAGTTTGAGTCAACTCCGGGAGTTGGTAACGCACAGGGAGGCCTGGTGTGCTGTAGTTCATGGGGTTGCAGAATGGACACGACCTGAGCAACTGATCTGAACTGAATTGATGACATATAAATGAGAGAGACAGGCACTTGATCTGTGATTACAACATGAATCAACTTCTCAGAAGGCTCCGCTCTAACATTAGGCATGGGGCTCTTTCAGAAATGATTTCTCAAAGGACTGACCAAGGCAACTGTTTAGTTGAAAACAGAACAAAAGAATGTGTCGCTTGTGACATGCAGCATTTGGTTCAACACGAACTCCCTGTGGTCAGAACGGACCTGGGCCCAGTCTGCATTGGGAAAGCACTGGTTGTGTCTCTGATTTTTGTTCCTCGGGAACAGAAAGAACAGGAAGGGCCTGAAAGCAGATAACCAAAACTGAACTGGAGATGTATCTTTTTTTCATTTCTGATCGCTGAGAAGTCCTTACTGAAGGGGTCCAGAGGGTCGGGGGCAAGTTGTCAAGAAAGAAGGCTCTGTCAGAGAGAAACATGAAGAGCTGCTGGTGCCCAGGGAGCCTGAGTTCAGTTCAGTTCAGTCGCTCAGTCGTGTCCGACCGACGCTTCTCGACCCCATGAATCGCAGCACGCCAGGCCTCCCTGTCCATCACCAACTCCCGGAGTTCACTCAGACTCACGTCCATCAAGTCAGTGATGCCATCCAGCCATCTCATCCTCTTTCATCCCCTTCTCCTCCTGCCCCCAATCCCTCCCAGCATCACAGTCTTTTCCAAAGAGTCAACTCTTCGCATGAGGTGGCCAAGTACTGGAGTTTCAGCTTTAGCATCATTCCTCCCAAAGAAATCCCAGGGCTGATCTTCAGAATGGACTGGTTGGATCTCCTTGCAGTTGAAGGGACTCTCAAGAGTCTTCTCCAACACCACAGTTCAAAAGCATCAATTCTTCAGAGCTCAGTCTTCTTCACAGTCCAACTCTCACATCCATACTCCACAGGAAAAACCATAGCTTTGACTAGACGGACCTTTGTTGGCAAAGTAATGTCTCTGCTTTTGAATATGCTATCTAGGTGGGTCATAACTTTCCTTACAAGGAGTAAGCGTCTTTTAATTTCATGGCTGCAGTCACCATCTGCAGTGATTTTGGAGCCCCCAAAAATAAAGTCTGACACTGTTTCCATTATTTCCCCATCTATTTCCCATGAAGTGATGGGACCAGATGCCATGATCTTCGTTTTCTGAATGTTGAGTTTTGCCAATGTTCTGCTATCTGAATTAAGAGATTTGATTTTGATTAAGCTGGGAATGAAAAAGTACTGGGCAAACTGGGTAAAGGCAGGCAAAGGCTCAAGCTAATGCCTTTCCTCAAAGTCTGGAGGGGCCAGGTGCCTAAATTGCAGCGACAGCTTTTCAATATAAACCCCACTGGGGCAGAAACTGCAGGATCAGATTTTAGGAGGAGATAGCAAGTTTTGAATTAGCAATTCAATGACATAGCAATTTGATTCTTTCATCTAGATAATAAGCTTCAAAAGGCAGAGGGGCCAGGTCTTAACTACTGTTTTAAAAAGAGAATGACAGGCATGAGAGGGGGAAATAAAGAGAAGGAATAAATGAAGGAATCTTTTCTTTTGGGACTGATCTAGTAGCTCCATGAGATACTTAGGTACTCAATAATTAATTATTTCAGGAGGACCCTAGCAACTTTTCCAGACTAATCTACAAAATGAATTTTTGGGGGGTGGAGAAATAATTTTTTAAATAATATATTTTTCTGATCATTAACATTATAAGGCATATTATTACTTAACCAAGGGTAAAAATATTAGTCGTGCCCAACTCTTTGCAACCCCATGGGCTGTAGCCTGCCAGTCTTCTTTGTCCATGAGATTGTCCAAACAAGAATATTGGACTGGGTTGCCATTTCCTTCTCCAGGGGATGGATCTTCCTGACCCAGGGATTGAACCTGGGTCTCCCACATTACAGGCAGATTCTTTAGTGTCTGAGCCACCAGGGAAGCCTCTAACCCAAGGTACTTAAGTAATTTAAGCTCTTAGAAAAGATAAATAATTGAAAAAAGTATAAAAATGAATATAAAAATTAGACTTACTCTTATCACCCAGAGATATCTAACAGCAACATTTTTTAGAGTTTTCAAATATTAATTTGTTCTTTATTTTTATTTTTGGGTGCCTTGGGTCTTCATTGCTGCACTTAGGCTTGTTGCAATGAAAAGGGAAAAAAGAAGAATGAGTCTTACTTTTCTTTCCTGAGAACAAAGAAGATGGAGAGAACAGTGAGCAGGCCTAATCACTGCTAGTTTTTATTTTAATGGGTCCGAATTTGTAGCCTATAACTAAGCTTGCTTTTCTGCCCCCTGGCTCTGCAGGAGCTGCATTCTGCACCTACTATCCTTTAACTCTATGCTAATTACATCCTGTATCTGGTGCTCACCTTTACTGCACTCTCTTTGCAGAGCACTCCGTGTCGTTTTCTCTCTTTTTGCATTATAAAAGAAGGCCACAGTACAATACACAAAAGACAATGGAGTCAACTACTAGGCTATGGGACTGCCAGACCCAATTAACAGGCTGAGGCTAGTCTGCAACTGTTTTTGAAACAATGCAAGAGGAAGAATACAAGATCTTTACACTTTTGTTCCTCACCACCGACCCCTGAGGACAAGCCCTCATCCGTAGAATCCTCCAGATCCCTCACAGGCTTCCCTAGTGGCTCAGATGGCAAAGAATCCACCTGCAATGCGAGAGACCTGGGTTCCACTGACCTGGGTTCAATTCCTGGGTTGGGAAGGTCCCCTGGAGGAGGGCATGGCAACCCACTCCAGTATTCTTGCCTGGAGAATCCCCAACAACAGAGGAGCCTGGCAGGCTACTCCATGTGATCGCAGAGTCGGACAAGACCGAGTGACTAAGCACAGCACAGATTCCTCATGGAAGTGGGGCACAATTTTTGAGGCATGTGCCTGCTGTGTCTCCCTTCCACCAGCTGAGGATTAAATTCACCTTTCTAGTTCCCCCAGACTCTCGTCTCTGATTTTTTTATTAGGCCTCAGTAGTCAGAGAAAGCCAAGATTTTTGGTGGCATCAGGCTTTTCTCTAGTTGTGGGGAACGGGGAGGCTACTCTTCTTTGCAGCGCACGGGCTTCTCATTGTGGTAGCTTCTCTTATTGCACAGGGCTCTAGCTGTGAGGGCTTCAATTGTCGCAGCACATGGGCTCAGCAGTTGCAGCTCGTGGGCCCCTATAGCACAGGTTCAGCGGTTGTGACACACAGGCATGTGGAATTTTCCTGTGTTTTCAAGTCTGTGTTCCCTGAATTGGCATGTGGATTCTTATCCACTGAGCCACCAGGTAAGTTCCTCTGGTAGCAACATTTTGATGTATTTCTATTTCCCTGTCGGCCTTTTTCCTGTCACAAGGTAGATTCCAGCCTCCTTTCCTTTCCTCCAGGTTGGCCCTAGGCCAGCGTATATCCCTTGCAATTTAGATGTAAACATTATACACAGATAAATTTACTCTTTTAAAAATATTATATCATTATCTCCTCATTGTTTTTAAAAATTATTCCAAAAATATATTTTACAGATGTGCCTTCATCCTTTCTTTCTATTGGACATATACTTCATTTCACTTTTTCATTCTTGTAAGTAACACTGCAGTAAACAACTTTGCTTTTATATATTTTCACGTAAGTCTCTATTTTTATAGGATAGCTTTCCAAGTAATGGTAGATATGCCAGTTGCCTCATTTATAAAATGGAAGATTACCTGCTTAACAAGTCATTAGGAAAATTAAATGAGATGATGCTTATAAATTGCTAAATAAAGTGCTTGGTGCATAGTAGGAACTCAGTAAATATTTAACTTTATTATTTTTTTACTTTTTAAAGGCTCAGTCAGTCAGTTCAGTCGCTCAGTCGTGTCCGACTCTTTGCTGTCCCTCAACATATAGTGATACATTTCCCATAACACTTTCAGTTTACAACTCTAACTTGTTTCATTGCATCCCTATAAAGTCTAACTACTTAAAACTTTTTTTTTCTTTTAGATTTATTGAGATAGAGGTGACATACAGTGCTGTGTAAGTTTAAGGTATATTAAAAAATGACCTGAATTACATACATCGTGGAATGATTACCACAACAGATTTAGTGTAAACTTTTTCATTCAGCTAGCCATCTTAAGAAAACTATTAATGGATAGAATATTCAAAATGGCAGAATCAAGTGTCGGTCAAGGTCATTTGCAAAGTTAATATGGAGCCAAAAATTCCCTTATAGTGCTGAGTCACCACAATGGTCTTACTTATGATAGGAGCAAAACAGTCAAGGTCATGCTGGGTCAATGGCCCTGCTGAATGGGACCCTTCTGCCTTCTCTGGTTCTTACTCTTAGTCACACATTTTTCATTTCACCTCTGACAGCTTGCAGATGAGCTGGCTGATGCAGTTTGTGGTCCAAAAGGCAATCCCCACCCCTCACAGGGCTGCTGCTTCTACCTTCTACATCCTGTCCCAAGCAGCACAGTTTCTGTTTTATTTTGAAACTCCAGTTAGTGCTGACTCCTTCAGCTTCCTCCTCTCCACTTTCAGCACTTTTCTTAACAGTGGTTTTTATCTCCCATCCTACTGTGGTCAATCCTAAAGGAAACAAACCCTGAATATTCACTGGAAGGACTGATGCTAGAGCTGAGGTTCCAATAATTTGGCCACCTGATTCAAAGAGCTGACTCACTGGAAAAGACTCTAAGGCTGGCAAAGATTGAAGGCAGGAAGAGAAGGGGGCAGCAGGAAATGACATGGTTAGATAGCATCACTGACCCAATGGACATGTGTTTGAGCAAACTCCAGGAGATGGTGAAGGACAGGGAGGCCTGGTGCACGGCAGTCCATGGGGTCACAAAGAGTTGGACACGACTTAGTGACTGAACAATAACAACAACATGAACACCAACAACTTACTGTGGTTAAAACTTCTAAGCTGCAAAATTAGCTGTTTATATGGGAAAAGGAGTTGTGGCAGGGACCATTTTCAAACATTAAAAAAAAACCTTCCATTTTAAATATCCAATCACATTTATATTATTAATGGATTTGTATTTTAAATATTGCCAATGCATAGTTAGAGTACCGGTAAAGCCTCTTTTTTTTTTTTTAAAGCAGATTCAGCCATTCTAAGTTTCAACCTTTTGACCCCATTGGGAATACTCACATTTTAAAAGTTAGAAAATAGTATGATGATTTAAAACTGTGCAAGGTTCCTTCTATATTGCCAATTATTTCCAAAGACACTAGCAATGGAAAAACAAGAAGTCCTAAAGCTATGAGTGCTGCTGGAAAGGGTGAGGGAGTTAAGAATTTCAGGGTTTCCTAGCAACAGGTAATGTTTATTGAATACATACTACTGTAGTGCTTTCCTTCATTTATTTCTCACATCTTTCCTATGAGGGAAACACTTTTTGAAACCTACAGGCAGGTTAAGGATGGCCCTGAGTCATGTGATTAGTGAGTGGTGATGCCAGGACTGACACCCAGGCAGTCCTGGCTCTCTGCCCCAGGATGCCTGTCAGTCCACCAATACGCATATCTCAACGTACATGGTTCATATAAAATCCTCATGTTTACTGCAGATGAGAAATCTTGGAGCAAAAAGTATAGTAACTATAAACGTTAGAGTGGCATTAATATACTCCTGGTGACTGAAAGTCTCAGGTAATGATGCTGTAAGTCCTTGGCTTAGGAAAAGAAGAGATTAAGATGGCATCCCTGCTGGCTCGGTGATGAAAAATCCACCTGCCAATGCAAGAGATGTGGGTTCAATCCCTGGGTCAGGAAGATCCCCCAGAGAAGGAAATGGCAACTCACTCTGGTATTACGGCCTGGGAAATGCCATGGACCAAAGAGCCTGGCAGGCTACAGTCCATGGGGTTGTGAAAGAGTCAGACACCACTTAGCGACTAAAACAACAAGAGATTAAGAGGAGAGACACCAGAAAAGCTTAGAGCTTTTTTCTTTTTTTTAAAGTATCTTACACATGCTGTTTGAAAATGACCAAAACCCTAAAGGCTTGTGTTTTTACCATCTCCAAGGAGTATAACAGTCCCCTCCCACCTGCCACTCTCTTGCATGCCACCCACCCATTCTCCCATCAAGCAGCTGACTCAGCATCAAGCACAGAGCAAGCCCTGGTGGGACTGCTCTGAGAGCAACTTGGTCCTTGCCCTGAAGGTCACCACAGTCTTATTTCTACCTAGTGAAACCAGGCTTACTTGATCCAAGTCATTCCGCAGAGCAATCTTGCTGGTTACTAGTTCATGAGCAAGGTCATCATTCTCTTGTTCCAACCTCATGCTGGCCTCCTGTAGTCTCCGGTTCTCCCTCTGCAGAAAAAGAGCAACAGCCAGAGGTGGGCATTAGTGCCTGGACATACTATCGACACCAATAGAACTGGTGAGGAAAGACAAGCGACAAAAACAACAAAGTGAACTTTTGAAAGTGTCAGAAGGAGAAGGCGCGAGTGGCACAGGAAGGCAGGACTGCTGTCTGGGAAACAACGGTGGGTTAAGCGAGCGGTGCAGCTGCAGAACTCTACCCAGTGAAACTTACAACCCCTTCAGCCCCCCAGACAGGGCTTCATCATAAAAACCATGCCACGAAAAGCAAATTTTCCAAAGCCACCCCCAATCCTGTGAGATTTTCAGAGACCCAGAACACAGACACAGGCAAGTCTTCGCTGGAAACATGCATAATAATCCCACCCTGGACCATAAAGGAAACGGCAAGACAGTAGGGATGAAATTGGGTAAACCACTAGGCCTTTCTCTGAAATGTTTTTTCCCTTTCAGTGTTTAAATTAATTGAGTATATTTAAGATACACAGTTTGGTCTGTTTTGCTATCAACTGATATTTTCATTCTTTTTGGATATGAATGCATTTACTTTTATGAAGGCCAATTTCTTTGTTGGTATAAGCAACAGTCCTTATGATAATGTCTCAAAGTTTGTTTTGCTTTAAAAAAAAAAAAAATTCAAATTAAAAGATTCTGGGTAAAATAAATGGCTGAGTTGGTTTTTTCTCCCTTGAACTCCCAGAAAAAAAATGTGAAACAGCTATATGATGAAAGAAGCAAGTCACTCATCCTTATGAAGCATGGACTCCCCTTAACCAGTCATTATATACTGTGTACATTCACTCTATTTTTCCAAGAGCAATTTAGTGTCCTCCATTTTAAAGTATCAAAAGTGCTGTCTTTGCTATTGTTAGCAGTTACAGATGATTCAAAAGAGAGCTGACAGGAAAGACATCAATGTGATGAGACCTTCCTGTTTTTCAGATTTACGCTCCTAACAGCATTTTCTGCAAGCGCGGCAAAAACTCAAGACAAAGCGGTGTTGCACACCAGAAGACGAAGCTCCGCCCTGGAAGGCAGCGTATCAGCCTGGAATGGGGGGCAGAGGGACAGAGGAGAGGGAGGGGCAGGGGGTGAGTTTTATCTTCTATAGAACAACCTGGACTTGAAAATGAGAAAACCTAATTTTTTTCTTTTTGTTTTTTAGAAATGGGCTAAGAAACAGACGGTAAGGACAAAGCCTGAGACTCTTCATGGAGGCAGACGATCCAAAAACAGGGCCAGCAGAGAAGCCAAAGAACAAACTTGCACTTTGACTACACTCAGTCAACAGGGCCCATTTCTGTCTTTTCCTTTGGAAAACATAGCCTGGGATAGCTGGGAACAGTCAAAACATTTTTTAAAAAGAGCTACTGAGAAAGAAAAAACAATCCCAATACAGTGTTAACACTTAAGTAAAAAATATAGAATGACAGGAGAAATGTGTATGCTATCTTTGTAGGTATTAATGTGTTGTTTAGTCGCTAAGTGCTGTCTGACTCTTTTGTGACCCCCATGGACTGTAGCCTGCCAGGCTCTCTGTCCTTAGGATTTCCCAGGCAAGAATACTGGAGTGGGTTGCCATTTCCTTCTCCAGGGGATCCTCCCAACCCAGGGATCGAACCCGCTTCTCCTGCATTGGCAGGTGGAGTCTCTACCACTGAGCCACTGGGGTAGCCTGTATGCTATCTTACGGGGAAAAAAATAGACAAGTAACTAGAAAATCCCATTTTTATAACAACTCAAATAATATTAACTGTGGATAGTGGATTATTTTATTGTTGTCTTTTTTTGTTAATGTTTCCAAGTTGTCTACAATAAATTTATAATACATGTGTTTAAAAAGTTGTTAAAAAATAAAAAGTAATTCAGAATATCAATTTCATTGGAGAGGATAAAATGCCAAAACAAGAACTTTTTAAAAGTTTACTCCTAATAGAAGCATGTGAAACTGTAACGGGTGCTTCTCTGTGACCAAGGTACAATGGAAGCCCTCAAAACTGCCACCTTTCCAGGAACTCTTCCCCAAGATATATTCCTGAAAAGATAGTACATATTTGTAGGGGAAAATTATACCCATCAAATACTGTATGTGTCTACACTTGAATCTTTCAATCTGTGCTGAAGTCATCCAAATTCTAGCAGGGGACAGAGATTAGCCTTTCATTCTGATCTATCAAACTATGACCCCCAGTACTTACATACTGGGTGGAAACTTAGATTAAAAAAAATATGGTTCAGAAACTTTTCCAATAAATTCCCTCCTTGTCAGGAAGAAGCAGCAATATCTAGCACAATTGCATCAGAACATATTTCACAAGGCATACTGCTTCAGGCCAGGAAGAGATTTTTCTCATTTCTTGATAAATCCCTTCAAAAGAGACCATGGTAAGATGACTTGAATACCTATTCCCAAGTGTCCTGTTTCTCCTGAAGTTGAACCTGTAGGTCTCCAAGGCACAGAGCTCCCTCGACTATTTATTTAAAGCATTCATTTGGCACAAGTGGCAATGCTGCAGCTACCAGTTTTTCACATTGCAGTGTCAGAGGCTTAGAACCAAGTTAAAATAACCTCCAGGTGAGGGGTTCCCTCATAGTTCAGTTGGTAAAGAATCTGCCTGCAATGCAGGAGACCCCGGTTCGATTCCTGGGGTGGGAAGATCCACTGGAGGAGGGATAGGTTACCCATTCCAGTATTCCGGGCTTCCCTTGTGACTCATCTGGTAAAGAATCCACCTGCAATGTGGGAGACCTGGGTTCAATCCCTGGGTTGGGAAGATCCCTTGAAGAAGGGAAAGGTACTCACTCCAGTATTCTGTTCTGGAGAATTCTATGAACTATAGTCCAGAGGGTCACAAAGAGTCAGATACGACTGAGCAACTTTCACTTCACTTGAAAGGCATACAATACAATACTAGTGGACACACACTTTGTTCAAAGGACTTAAAAAACACACCAGGTAGCTACTTCACTATTGATTAGAGATAAATGTCTGATGGGTTATGTCATATAAGAAAGAGGTATGAACACAGTTGAAACTTGACCGGTCATTTCCTCTTACCATGGTTGTCACACTCGAACCTTTGACACAGTGCTCAGGGGGTGGGATGCTAAGGGGAAGATCTGGGAGAAATTATGGGTGTCTGAGGGTCTGTTAGGCTTCCCAGGTGGCTCAGTGGTAAAGAACCTGCCTGCCAAAGCAGGAGATGTGTGCTCGATCCCTGGGTCAGGAAGATCCCCTGGAGGAGGAAATGGTAACCCACTCCAGTAGTGTTGCCTGGATAATCCCATGGACAGAGGAACGTGGTGGGCTACGTGGCTCCTGGGGTTGCAAAGAGTCGGACACGACTGAGCACGCACGCACGAGGGTCCCTAAAAAGCCAAATAGCCTAGGGGGCAAGCCTACTGGCTTTTGCTCTAGCAAGAAGCTTCAGTTCAGTGTCTGCAAAGCAAGCAGCACGGTGGGGAGTGTGGACTCCTGCTCTGCACTCACAGACACATGGGGAAGCAAGCTCTGGGGCCAAAAATGCAGTATCGTCCTCCGAAGTATGAACCTGGGGTGGTCAGATGGAGATTTTCCATGAAGAGGAACCTGCCCACACTTACCATGGGTTAAAGACGACATGACTTGGCTGTCTCTTCCAGCCTTTCTGAGGAGTCAGAACTGTTTTTAGAACTGACTGATTCAAGAAACAGTTTGCCTTTATACTAAAGAAGATAGGGTTAGCTTTGGGAAAGGTAGTAATGTTGCCTGGTTCATTCTGAAATGTTGGCAAGGGCGTCCACCAGAAGTGGACTGGAAGTGGCCCCCTAACCTCAGCCAGGGCAGAAATGCTCACACGCCACACGTCTGCCCAAGCAGATGTGCTGACCGCTCAGAGCCCATAGACAACACAGGCAAATTGCTTCCCTTGCCTTTTGGAAAAGACTACAGGAGATAATGCTTACATAACCCTACAAATTCACATCACACTCTTGGAAACCTCCTCCATGTCACACAATTAACAACATTTGCACAAAAAGCAGAGAGCAACTTTTCTCCTTAGTTTCGTCCCCTCCTCCATAGGAGATGTGTAGCCAGGAAAGTTGGATTAGTATCTTGGGGGAGGAGGATACTGCATTTTTCGGAGAGACAGACGCTGATGTTACAGACACACACAGACAAAAAAACTTACCTCCTCAAAAGTCACAGACCAACTATCGTTTTCAATCATAGGTACAAAGACAATTGAAAAAAAAAAAAGAATATCCAATGAAATTGCACACCTACTAATACAATTAGGAAATGGTGATAACAAAAAACAGACACTTGGTAATGCTATTTTGCTCTGTTGTTTTTCCTTAGAGTGTCATTGACTCTGTGCTCTCTCCAGGACAGCTAACGTTTGATGGAAGAAATGATACTTGAGGCAGCCAATGGCAGCGAAGAGTGATACACTAAACTCCTCCCTCTCCACACTGCTATTTGCAGTCCGAGTGACTGATGCAAACGCTGTCCGTGGAACTATTTGCAACTAGGGTGTGAGTTGTTTACACTGTGTTGTTAAGAACTGGGTGGAAGGAACTTCCTTCAATCATAAAGCCAGAAACCTTGCAAAATATTTCATCTTCAGGCATGACAAAGCCAGCAACCTTGCAAAATATTTCATCTTCAGGCAACAGAATTATATTGTTGGGCAGGGAAATGCAGAAGAAAAACGGAGGTCCCAGGTCTCCTTGGTGTCTGGGGATTGGAGTTTGGGTGAAGCAGTATAAGGAATGGTGAAAGTGATTTTTTCCCAAGATGAGAAACCAGAGAAATGTGAACCGGCAATCAGAAGAAAATAAACTCAGCCTTAAAGGAAAAAATGATGGAGAAGGAGGCGGCTTTATAAACGCTAGCTCAGTATTTTGGGTGTGCTATCTGCTGCTATAATGAATTGTTGGCACATGATTTTAAAGACATTCCAGGGTCCAGAGAAAATGTTTCCCTAAAAGACCCAGGGCAATTTTATTAGCAACAACACACTCAACTCTCACCTTTCTTCTTCTGGGTGCCTCTTTCAAAAACCTTGATAGTCATCAAATTCAAATTTCATCCAACAGTTTTTGACATTCAAAGACAAATGCCTACAGACAATAATGTTTAAATGTCTACATTGTAGATGAGATTTGAGAAAGCAAATGTGGATATCTGAAATCATTTCATGCTCTTCCTTCACCCAACACAGCCAGTTTTATCTTTCTGGTGGAAATTTAAACAATTTTAAATGTCAAACTAAAGAGAAAATCTTGTCAGTAGTAACTAACTGGCAGTTGGCAAACCAGACTGAATTTCTTTTAGCATTTAAGAACCATCTTAGATTATACTCTAGCACAGGGTCAGCAAACTTTTAATGTAAATGCCCAAACAGTACATATTTTAGGCTCTGTAGGCCATATGGTCTTTGTTGCGGCTACTCAACTCTGCCATTGTTGTGTAAAAACAGTGATAGATAATAAGCATGCGGCTGTGTTCCAATTAAACTTTATTTACAAAAACAGGCAGTGGGCCATATTTGGCCCACAGGCCATATGGTTTATAAATCTCTCTACTACTCTAGCGTATAAATCAAATTTTTAAAAAGCAAATGGGTTACAGATGATGTAGAAACAGGAGTGTGATGTAATTTTCCAGTCATCCTCCTTTAACAGGAAACAAGATGTACTAAAAATTGAAGAAAAATTTTGGAGCATTAATTCTAAAACCATTGATAAACATACTGAAAGATTCTTAATATGCATAACCTTTATGTCTCCCCTGAGTGTTAAGTATAACTCAATCAGCAGACAAGGTGATTGAGTTTCAATCATCAGAAAGCATCAGAAACCACCTGCTCCTTCTTAGTAAGTGGCTCCAGAAGCATCAAGAGAGCTCAGGCTTGCCTTCTCCACCGTCCTACAGCAGTGAGTGCATGAGTTAGCCAAGAGCAAAGAGGGAAAGAGTGGCAGCATCCAAGGTTTAGAATTAAGTTGTCACAGATAGAAACCCTCCTCTTGACTATCACTGTTCATTAAAAGCATGTGATTTCATAACAAATATTTCCAAAAGCCAGTAACATCTCTGTGATGTGAAAAATAATAAAGTATGTTTATTTTCACTGGATGAAAAACATTTTTCAAAGATGGATTCACTTCTCTTGACTTCTATGAGTAAGGAAGGGTCCGATATGAAAACAAAACAAAACAAAATGGGGCGGGGGTGAGGATCTTTTTTTTCCAGATATGATTAGCATTATTTAAACTTTAGCATAATTTAAAAACAAAATACGATCACTGTTGTAAATTATTTCCTCAGATATGTAAGGATAGCAAATAATACAAGTACAAATTAAGTTTTATTTAGAAAACCTTGTTTGTACTATTTATAATTAAACAGCTTAATTTTAAATTACATGCAGGGACAACTGCTCTACAAAAATTAGTATGAGCAAGTAAAACCTTCTGTGAAATTACAGGAATCATTTTCTTTCTGTTTGAATTACATTTTAGTTAAAGAAAAAAAAAGTACTATGTCTAACCTCAAGAAAGAAGTTAAACATTCTAAATTTAATTATACTGAATATAGATAAGATCCTTCAATTAGAAACTACATATTTATAATACTGTCTCCCAAACCCAAGAGAGTTTTAAACATTCCTGATTCTTTCTAGGATTTGCCCAACTAGAAAAGGTAATAATATAACCTTCATTACACTTTGGGAAATTCACTGAATTTAATTAATTAGCTGTGCTTTTTGAAGACTTAACTCACATTTGTACAAGTAGTTCTTTCTTTAATTAAACAAGAAAAGCATATCATCTTCTAAAGACAGATGAAGGCTATAGTTCTCTAAAATTGCCATTAATGATTACATCATTAGAAAACTAACTTCCCCCAAATGAAAACAGTTCATCATCTTAAAATAAAAAATAATATTTTAACTTCTGAAATTGATAACCACCTATTAGGTGCTTGGCTACTAATTTTTTTAAATGACTAAAACAGCTGTACATATCCATGAATGTTTGTTTTCTGGGGATGTATACAAAGATGAAAGTATACATGATGTATTTCTACAGACAACTCTCTATCTTGTATTTCACTTAATCCAAAATTTATAAATATGCAAACCAAATCATCAGAGCAAATAAAAATCACTGCACAAATCTGGCCAGGTCAAAGTTAAGACGGATAATAAAAGAGGCTTATAATAAATACTTTGCATTCTTCTTCCAATAAAGTTTCCTTTCTGTATCTTGGAATCTAGTCATGAAGATAAAACAGAAAAAGTACACCAGAGGCTGTAAGCAGTCATTATAGAGCTCACTGAGTTTCAAATACAAACTTATTTCAAGATCAGGTAGCACAGGCACTGTGCATATATATGCATTACCTATTTATAGGTTTTATCTATGTGCATACATATATGTATATAAACATACACACACACATATAAAGATGAATCCATCATCCACTTTTGTTGGCTGGCCTTTCCCTTATAAATATGAGTACATATAGGATCTATAGTTATTGATTAACTCTAATTCTGACAGGAGGTCTCCCTCCTTTAAGTATGGTTTCTGCACAGGTACCTCTGGTATGACGGAGGCTTATGAAAAAACACGGCAGGCAGATGTTAATTCTCTTGGGACATTTAGCTTGGCGGGGTTTTTTTGTGTGTGGGGGGGGATATAATTCACATATCAAAAATTCACCTTTCTAAAATGTACAATTCAGTGGTTTTTCTACATTCTCAAAGTTGTACAACTGTCACCATTATCAAATTCCAGAACATTTGCATTGTGCTTAGGGTTCCAAAATTTAAATTTATACCGACGCCATTTCATCAAGTGTTAGGTACAGGTAAGTATCCTGACATAACCTCAAGAGGAGATACTTTCATATGTCATAAAAATAGACACAAAACACATGTTTAGATAGACACAGCAAGAATGTGAGTGCTGAGAGTTATCTCTACATTGTTGGATCTTAAATTAAATTAAATCCATGTCTGGTTTCCCTGAAACAGCTCTTTTAGTACCCCACCATGCCCAAGAGAAACAGTATTAAGCTGAAAAAAATCTCTTGGAATATCATAAGGTATGACATTTCTGGGTCTTTTTTTTAAATCGACACAACCTTCTTAATTCTCTTGAATTAAGCTAGGGGGCAAGCTAGGGGGCAAGCAAGGCATTTTAAACACTATAGATCGTAACTGCTGAGGAGGGACTGTTAGTGAACTGTGTAAGTTCTAACTCAATGCCTTCAAAGATCTTCCCCAAGTTATTCTTGAGAATTTTCATATCTAGGTTCCCAGTCCCTGGACATGAACAGTGAATTATAAAGTGCTTATGCCCAGGGCATAAATCTTACTCTTGACAGGATTAAATTTATACGATGCTAAAATGTATTTTCTAAGATACTTTCCTAAGTTAATGAATACAACTGTAATTAGCTTCTTAAACTAGATATTGACTATCTGAAAGAACAAATCTCCTGATGGGTGAAAACCATGTGCTCAATTGTCACCTTGGAAATGTAATTATAATGTGATAACTTTACCAAGTTTATCTCCAGTACAAATTTTTAGACATTATTAAAAGGGTATAGGAATATTAGCTGAATGATGCATTAGCAAGCTATTACAATAATACAAAAATAGCTATAGAGGATATCTTATATACATAAATAGAGCATTTAAGCCAAAAAGTAGTACCTGTGTTCAAAACAAACGCCAAAAAAAAAAGTTTAATTCTACTTTGATTCCTCAGTAAAAATTGTACACATCAATAGTATATGTATGATAGTCACTTTAAAAAATAATAATAATACACATTGTACTATTCACTTATACGTACCTGCTTTGACACAAAAAGGATATAAGAAACAATAACAAGTTCAGTTCCAGACTGAATTTGAACACAATTTTAGTCTTTCATTCCCCTGTCTTCTATTTAAAGCACGCTTCCCAGACTTCACTCAGAATGATGGCAGCAATAAGAAAATCAGAATGATGCAAGCAGCAGGAGAGTTTCATTTTGGATTCTTAAAAATATTTTTTAATTACTACTTCAAAGCTTTCTACAGCAGCATGCTACATTAAAATTGGTTTTATTGAGGGGTAGAAATTAGCTTCCAACTATGAGTACTTTATATGGTAACAGTTCTGCATAGCAGTGGGATTCTACTGTCAGCCAGTTTTATAAACAAAGGGAGAAACATACAGATGTTAGATTATTAGGTTAACAATACTTGGGAGAATTAGGAGAAAGATAAGTGAGGGACTGGTGGGGCAAAAACAAATTAAGGGGATAGTATTCTAGCAATAATTGGGTAATTAGAGGCAGCAGGCCTAATAAGGCTAATAACAACCATTTTACTGAACAACTTTGTGCTGGGTACTTTGCATACAACGTACCTCATCTTCACAACAATCCTTCAAGGAAACGTGTATACCACACATTTTACAGATGGGGAAGAGGTCCAGTAATCAGTCTAAGATGCTGAACAGTGGCATGGGGGTTAAAATCCCCAACTTGGACTCCAAATCCTGTCTCATTTTTCAGAAATTCAGGTTTTGAATTCAGATCTGACTACAGAATCCATACACGCCTTCCACCACTCCCTTATGTCAACGTTCCATGCTGTTCAGTTCAGCAACAGAAACAAGATAGACTGCATGACTGCAGTGGCCTGTGTCCAGCTCTCTGACTACATAAAAGCAACTCTAGTTACAGAAGTGGAAGTCATCTCACAGTGAGTGGCTTAATTAATGATGTCATCACTGTACTTTTTGGGGCAAGTTGTTTCAGCATCGCTGGGACTCAGGTGTATGAATGCAGTATTCTCTTGTCCTAATGTACTGATGTGGAGAGGGAATCATTATATGTCTGTAGGAATCTGAAGAATCAAAACATGCTGAAGAGAGACACTAATATTTCAGTCAGAAAAAAGTAAGGGTGGGGTCAGTATTTCCCCAACACTGCTTTATGGAAACTGTTGCTAATTACCATTGAGGACATCTTTATAACCAGCCCAATTTTTTAAAAATACTGCAACTAGCTGGGATATTAAACTGAATCATTTTGATTTTGGAACTGCACTCTGTAAAATGTCACTGTTTTTTATAAACTTGTTCGTGGAAATAAATGTTGCGACAAACACCATGACTGTGCTCAATATACCTTTGTGGTTTTTATTCTTTACTTTTGAATGAGTTTGTGTCTTTAACATTGGCTCCAGACAGGGGTGAGTCTGAAACGTTATCGGGCCAGTCTTGGAACAGTTCGCCTTCTAACAGTCTTTGTGGATGTACCGTGCACAGCTAAAACCATACTTTGCCATTTTTCTTTTTTCTCATTTTTGAAAGTAGTTGATAGCCACTTTCTCTCTTTTCTTTTTCCCTTTCTTTCAGCTTCTTATGAAGACTCCCAGTATAAATGCAACAGGTGAAGTCACCTACAAATATACAAACTGAAAGAAAAGAAATATTATGTTTGGCTACTCAGGAGTCTCCTGAGATGAAAACATACCTGGACATTGAGCAAAGTCACAGTTAACATCAATCAAGAAGGAATAGAGGGAACGAATGTCCCCCAGTTGCGGCTCTAGGGGAAAGAGGATATTGGCTCAAACAGGTGCCCTGTGTCTCCCATACCTTGTATCTATCCATTGGGTCTTCCTGCTGCAGCTGACTCTCTCGCATTGTCTGATATTCTTTCTCATATTTCTTTAGCTTCTTGGTTGGTACCTGCAGGGTTGAGAGGAAAACCATGTTAGAAAAAAATCATTTAGGAAACCATTTTCTGATGTATTTCCCAACGAAGTCTCTGGCTTTCTAAAGGAGGACACCTGACTCAATGTAGGGTGGAAATCTAGACCCCCTGGTGGCTCACGATGTGTAAAGAATCTGCCTGTAATTCGGGAGACCTGGGTTCGACCCCTGGGTTGGAAAGATCCCTTGGAGAAGGGAATGGCTACCCACTTCAGTGTTCCTGCCTGGAGGATTCCATGGACAGAGGAGCCTGGCAGGCTACAGTCCAAAGAGTTGGACATGACTGAGTGACTAACACTTTCACTTTTAAAGTTTTTCTGTAAAGGTCCACATAGTGTATATTTTAGGCTATGTGGGCCATACGGTCTACGGTACAACTCCACTGTTGTTACTACACAAAAACTGCAGATAGGTGATATGCAAACAAATGAGTGTGGTCATGTTCTAACAAAACTTTATTTACCAAAAGAAGTTGTAGTTGGTCCTTGTCGGTTCCACAGCACTGCTGACATAGCATCCCTTTTTCTTGTTAATGTATTTAACAGTGCTATTACTTCTGTTAACTGCTTTTCTTAAAGTAAAATTCATTCTTCTGCCATGTTAAAGATCATAATTATTATTTTATAAAAAGACTGAGCAACAAAGAAAAATTTTTAATGGAACCTACATACTGGAGAGAAAGCAGATTCGAGAACTGGTAGGCAAACGATTTCTATTTCATAACGGTTGTCAAGAGAATTAAATGACATAAAGTATCTAAAGTAATGCCTGGTTCATGGGATTTTTAAAAACAGTGTTTCTAGAAAATATTATAAAAATTAATCCATTAGAATCTGTCATATGTTTTATATAATAGACTAAGTCTACTTTTAGGTTATTCTTGATCAATCAAAACTTACAGAATTCCTTTAAACATCAAAATCTCCCCTTAATGTTTAGGTCCTAACATGAAGCTAAAGTTTTAAAATGAAAACAAGTGTGTTACTTGGCTAAATTCTTGGGGACTGAGTGAAGGCAAAGACCATGTGTTGATGCTCCTCAGCCTCCATCACGACATCTACCCAAGTAATTGGCCCCTAGGAGGCCCTCAACAGATTGCTTTTTGTCAAGTTCAAAACCTGGCATTTAGAAAACATGTAAGTATGTGTGTGAGAGGGTGAAAGAGAGGATGGAAAGCAGCAGAAGGAAAATAAAATAAACTTATGGTATCCTGGGATAAGGATTGTTTCAATTCTCTCGTATTTGGCCAGAGAATTTGTTAAATAAAAAGCAAAGACACTAGGTTATTCTAATTACTTTGTTCTTCCCATCCAGGCACATTGTGAGTGCTGGAATTATCTGCTTTTCATCACAACTGGGAAGTTTCACAGAGTCCAAGCCCATCGGGTAGTGCAAATCATTCAACAATATGACGACAATATTCATTTGGCTGACAGGGACTGCCTACCCAGGAAGACAAGAAAGGGCGCTTTCAAGCATGTTCACTGAATTGCAAAACCATTACTGAATACTGGCATAAGAAACTCTGATCTTTACTACTCCATCTCCAGAGACCTTCAACAAAACACTGTGACCAACGTGAGTGCAAGGTAGAAAAATGCCACCTGCCAACAGTATGGCCTTAAGATCACTGAAAAACAATGAGGAAGATATAAATGATCATGTACTAACAAAACAGCAACAACATTATTTTTCTTGACTTTGAGAGGCACAATTTTATCCAGTTTTCTTTTCTCTGTACTTATCATAAACTCTGAAAACCAAAAACAGATTCTCAAGATGAAGTGGCAAATCACTGGAACTGCAGTTGCCTGAAGCTGGGGAGAAAAAGGAAGAAGTCCCAGCATTTTAAGCAGTGAGAGGGGTTTCCCCGGTATCCCTAGGAGGCGGGGTCAAGGGGAGAAGTGAAAGGATTTGTGAGGAGGAGGGAGCCTACTCCAGCAGCCACTTACCCACAAGATGAGAAGGAAGTATTATACAATATGTAAATATTTTTGTGTAGCTGAATACTGGTACCACTGGGTACCAGGTTGAACATCAGTCTTGCATGCGTGCTAAGTGGCTTCAGTCATGTCTGTCTTGTACCCTACGGACTGTAGCCCGCCAGGTCCCTCTGTTCATGGGGATTCTCCAGGCAAAAATACTGGAGTGGGTTGGTTGCTATGCCCTCCTCCAGGGGATCTTCCCAACCCAAGGATCCAACCCACGTCTCTTTCGTCTTCTGCACTAGCAGGGGGTTCTTTACCACTAATGCCACCTGGGAAGCCCAGGAACATCAGTCTTAGGAGGGAGCATTTTCTACATGGTTCTGAAATGGATTCATTCACCAGTAAGTCAATTACATAGTATAACCTTGTCTCTAGAGAATTTCTCCTAAAACTGTATTTTTTCAATTGAAACTATTTATGACTGAGGGTTTTTTGTTAACATGTAAAAGAGTGTCCTTTTAAAAGTCAATCTTGTTACTTATGTTAAGAGGTTCATTTCAAAGTGAAATATTTTAAAAATGCATTAAACACCCCTCAGTAAGCTAATCCTTTCCCATCTGGCTGAGATTCTAGGATGTTTGGCTTCATCTTGTTCAGGAAAATAAAGCAGGTTCCCAGAACAATATGTTGCTAGGAAACCTTCCAGGCTTATTTATCTTGTGTTGTGGGGTGATATTGAGCATCCACCTGTGATTGGCACAAAGTAAAAGGGAAAAAAAGGTGGAGGAGGAAGGAGAGCTGATATGAAACTCCTGTCGTTTATGAGATAATCAAAGAAAATAGACAGTTGTGGTTTTAAAAACTGACAAAATTGATTTTATTTTAGGGAACGTAATATTAAAAAACCTCTTCAGTAAGTAGTTTTAATTAAAAAAAAACAGAAAGTCATTAAGAATTATTAAAATTTAAACAACCTACTATCTCAAGAGTAGTATAGGTATCTTTTCCCTTAAGTTACATAAATTTAATGTAATTGTGCACTTGAACAATGAGATTTAAAGTATAGGGAAGCATGTGTGTAGGTTATATGCAAATACTATGTGATTTTGTGTAAGGGACTTGAGTATTCATGGAGTTTGGTATCTATGGGGGGTCCTGGGACTAATTCTCCATGGATACTGAGGAATGACTGTAATTACTAATTTGCTTTACTCTTTCTCAAGGTTAATCAAGCTGGCCTCAGTAGGAGATACAGAAGGCGAAGAATGAATAAGAATACAGTAGTTCCCTCTCATCCACACCGGTTGTCAGACTGCAGACAGGACCAAACTCTACATACACTCTATATTTTCCTATACATAGGAACAGTAACAATAATAATTATAGAACAATCATCACACGCTGTAATAAAAGGGTTACTTGGACACAAGCACTGTGAGACCAGACTGCTGATTTGATAACCGAGGTGGCTATTAAGTGACTCCTGGTGGGAACACAGTGTGGCTACGCTGGGCAAGGGGATGATCCACATCCTGGGAGGACTGCAGCAGGACAATGGATCCTAATCAGAACAGCTCAGAATTTAAAACTCACGAATTTTTCACTTGTTCATTTCTGGAATTTTCCATTTAGTATTTTAGGATTGCCTGAGAAGGCGATGGCACCCCACTCCAGTACTCTTGCCTAGGAAAAAACCCCACGGACGGAGGAGCCTGGTGGGCTGCAGTCCATGGGGTCACCAAGAGTCGGACACGACTGAGCAACTTGACTTTCACTTTTCACTTTCATGCATTGGAGAAGGAAATGGAAACCCACTCCAGTGTTCTTGCCTGAAGAATCCCAGGGACAGGGGAGCCTGGTGGGCTGCCGTCTATGGCGTCACAGAGAGTCGGACACGACTGAAGCGACTTAGCAGCAGCAGCAGGATTGCAGCTGACTAGGGTAACTGAAATCTTGGAGCAACTACTGTATGTTCAACATTCTCCACTTTCCATGCTCTCTCTCCTTTTCATTTAAAGCACTGATTTCCTGTTTTTACATAATTCTGATAGAAAACATACATATGTATATACAAGTTTTTTTTGTATATCAATTAATTTTAGGTGAATTTGTCTTAATAATCTTTACTTCAGTAATCATGCCCATCTAGGTTATCACCTCACTTCATATTTTTATTACATTATTTTGAATACCTCTGTCCCTGGGATTTCCCAGGCAAGAATACTGGAATGGGTTGCCATTTTTTTCTCCAGGGGATCTTCCTGACCCAAGGATAGAACATGCATTTCTTGCATTGCAGGCAGATTCTTTACCACTGGGCCACCCAGGAAGGCCTTTGATCAGTAGTAATCAGCATTAAGAAAAACATGAAATGCCTTCATGCCAGAGAATTTCCTTATAGTTTTAGAGATATAATTTAGAAAACTCTATATTAGAAAACTATATTTAAGCCTCCCAACAATTAAGATAAACTAAAAAAAAATTATTTTACAAATAGAATCTAAGTAATACTTGGAGAGTATTTGCCCAAGAGAGGTAACTTGCCCAACATCACATAGCTGGTAAATGGAGTCAGAAATGGGATCCTGGCAGTCTGCCTGCAAATTCTGTCCTCTTTGACCACTTAGATCTACTGCCTGGGACCAGATGACTGAGGCAAAGCTTCTTGAGAAGTTGACAGTCTAGACATAGTGCTAATTATGTGTCTAATTACATATAGTTCCCTAAGTCCAACAGCAGATGTTCATAAGGGTACAAGGGTGATCAGGAAGAAATTTGCTGGGGTAGGGGGAGAGCACCTCAATAAGGATTTTTCATTATGACTGGTTTATGTAAACTTCCTTGCCCAATCAAACATTCCTGTACTTCCCTTTGCTAATTTTTAACAAGGGGCCACTCACTTGTAAGAGGCATTTATTTTTGGCTTGATGAATCTGCTTCTTTATTTCAAAAATAAATACAAAACTATTTACTAATCTATACAAATGCTGGCAAAGTAAATCACTATGTTTTAAAAAGGCTGATAAGATCTAGTCAATATTTTCCTGACTGTCAGAGGTCTGAGTGCCTAAAAAATTAACAGGCCAAAGGTATTAACTATTATGTACTACTGCTCTTACTTCAGATAATTTCTTAAACTAAACATCAATGATTCTAATTTAATATATTAATCACTGGATAGAGAAAAACATAAAAAAAGTAGTATAGCACCACATTTCTTGGTTATGGGGGGCTGGTGCTCAGACTGAGAATTTTTAATTGAGTCACTTCCATCAAGATCTGTGAACAGAAAGTGGATCAGTGGCAACCAAAACCCTAATAGTAAGTTTGCAGAAACCTAAAGGACTTAGAATGAAATAACTGGGAAGAAATCAAGAGAGGACATCTGAGAAGAGGGAGCATGTCCTTTAGGCTTCACTTCACCCTCCTCATGGTGTTCAGCAAAAGAAGCTACCCTGACTCTTTTTGAGTTTTTAGTACTAGGAGGAGGGAAACAGTTAATTTCCTCACCTTCCCCACCCCCCACCAGGGTACTTGGAGAAGACTCTTGAGAGTCCCTTGGACTGCAAGGAGATCAACCAGTCCATTCTAAAGGAGATCAGTCCTGAGTGTTCTTTGGAAGGAATGATGCTAAAGCTGAAACTCCAGTACTTTGGCCACCTCATGCGAAGAGTTGACTCATTGGAAAAGATTCTGATGCTGGGAAAGATTGAAGGCAGGAGAAGAGGACGACAGAGGATGAGATGGTTGGATGGCATCATTGACTCAACGGACACGAGTTTGAGCAAGCTCCGGGAGATGGTGAGGGACAGGGAAGCTTGGCGTGCTGCAGTCCACCAGGTCGCAAAGAGTCGGACACAATCGAGTGACTGAACAACAACTGGGGGAAACCTTCAGAGAACTTAAGAGCCTATAAATGATTATTCACTGCATTCATTTTTATTGAGGTATAACTGACACATGACATGCTATCAGTTTCAAGATGTACAATTTGATATCTGTACACGCTGCAAAATGATCACCAAATTCAGTCTAGTTAACATCCGTCTCTACTGTTACTCTCACTTCATCTTGTGATGAGAACTTTTAAGATGTACTCTCTCAGTAGCTTTCAAATATGCTATACAGTATTAACCATGGACACCATGCTGTACGTTACATCCCTGGGACTTATTTATTTACAGCTGGAAGTTTGTACCTTTTGACCCCCTTGCACCCATTCCACCCACCCCCACCACCACCCCAGCCCCAAGCCTCTGGTAACATTAGCTGTACTCCAATACTTAAGGAAATACAGTGATTTAAGGGGTGAGGCCAAGAAACGTATTCATCTCCTGGAGTAATTCTAACGTAACTCCCAATGTTTATAGACATCAAATTACTCGACACACTTTTCCTGAATTCACACATGGTCGACAATGCTGCACTTTCATTTTGTCAGGCGTGCTCAGCTTCCCCAATTACTCAAGCCTAATGATGCACACTCCTGTGACAGGCTCCTGTTCTCACTCATGAATAATTGTATGATGTGGGTCACTTTCCGGCATTTGTGGCTTACTCCTGAATGTAGTGTGCTCATCAGAGTATCTATGAAAGCTTCTGAAATATTGATTTCTACTTTCTTTATCATGTTCTAATATAATCTGTCTGGCCCCAGAGCTGTAGTAACTCTAAGAGACACAGCATTTTATAGAAACTGCTTATCTGTTCATTTCTAATTTCTCATCTCCAGGTCTATAAATAATCTATGTACTATTTATATGGAACTTCTTGGCACTTCTGCTCTAGAGCTTTCCTATCAATAAATAATACCTGGAGGTAATTTCTTTATTATTCATGTTTTGACAACTTCCAAATTTACAGTGCCCAGCCCAAGACTTCTACTGAGCTCAATCTACATAACCCACTGTGAATTTCATGTATTTTGGATGTTTCATATTTGAGATGTTTTCAATCAGGAGACACAACCCATCCCCTACACCCCAACTTGCTCTTCCATGGTTCACCCTCAACAAGATGCACGGGCCAGAAACCCAGCAGTCACATTTGGGCTGGGTTTATTATGTCCATTCAGTAAGTTGAGCAGACTGAGAAAGACTAAGTGACACGCAGAGGGACCAAAGTAATCACCAACCCCAAGGTAAGGTGCCTTTCTGACACCAAAGGTAAAGCCTTCATTGCAGATTGTTATATGTCTGTCATCCACTCAGCACACAAGGCTCTCAAACCCAAGAGCCTTGCTAAGCTTTATCAGTCACCTGCTGCAGCTAGCCGAGTGAAGCAGCTGCAGGATGATGGAGATGCTCTATTTTAACAGCTGACTGGGAGATAGTGAACCTAGGATATGTGCCATCTTAACCAGCACAAAGCAGGAACTATAAACACCTTCACACAGACACACAGAAGTCGCTCAGTCGTGTCCAACTCTTTGCAACCCCATGGATTGTGGCCCACCAGGCTCCTCGGTCCATGGGATTTTCCAGGCATGAATACTGGAGTGGGTTGCAGTTTCCTTCTCCAGGGGATCTTCCTGACCCAGGGATCGAACCCAGGTCTCCCGCATTGTAGGTAGACGCTTTACCATCTGAGCTACCAGGGAAGCCCATCAAAAACACAGAAGAGTAGTAATAAGTTTCAAAAGGATGTCAGTTGAGATCTTTTATAGATGAAATCTACTTTCTAGAAGTAGACTATATGCACAGCTGGAGACAAGAGGCTGCAAAAAAAAGGTCCAACTGGAAAATATCTGGGGCACCCAATTAGATCCAGTTATTCTGCATCTGTGGATTTAAAATGATCATCATCCACGGTGGAATAGATGTGTTCCTCGTTGCTTAGAAAATCCACAGCTAGCTTGATTGAGGCTACGGACATGTGTTGGAGTTGGTTCTTGAGATTCTGCAAGTTCAATCCTTCAGGTCTTGGGCAAGCCTTGATCAAATTCAGCACCTGGTTCTGGGCCACAGTGAGGCCATTTGCTGGTATGAAGTTATTCCCACCGAAGTTCCCAGCTTCACCCATTCCTGGATTGCTGATAGGCGCTCTCCCTGTGAAGGCTGGCTGTTCGACTTTGCTCAGCATCATGTGTGCATTGACTACTTCCAGAATATGTGCGGTGAACTCATTCATATCCTCCAGGGGCATGATCTTAAAGGCTACCAGGCTTTTCTTGTTCTGGAAAGATCTCAGATGACCAGCCACTTCCACATATGTTTCTGGAGGGACCACAGTGTTTTCACCACTGCGTCATCTGTGTCAACCCACTGGCGAACATCCACGGGTGCAGCTGTCATGTCATCTATCTTGTAAACAATGTTGGTTGCAGCCTTCTCTGCATTTCTGATAATCCCCACAATAGTGACCTGTGAAATCTCAACATTTCCAATTCTGAATACCTCATCAGCCAGAGTAGCAGAAAGCAGCTGAGATATGGTACAGGGTACAATGTGCTGAGCTCGAGCTCTGGATTTCTTTTCGGCCTGGGAAGCTGTCGGAGATCCAAAGCCCTCAGGGGACTGTGTGTAGCCACCTTCAGAAAACTATAAACATGTTCACCCTGAACTTTCTGGGCAAGCTAGAAAAAAAGGGAAGGTCAAACAGACTCGGAGGTGACTGAGCCGGGAGTTTCACTCTGAGAGAAGCCTGCTTAAAATTCCATAAAGTCTCAAGAGGGGACAGATTGAAATGATATATTTTCCTCCTCTCCCAGCCTTCTGAAAAAAGCACTGAGGCATAAACAACTCAAGAGATTTACAGCTTAAAGCAAATTACCTTAAGGTATTGGAATCAGTCAGAGCTTAGATGGAACAGTTTTTGAGGCATACAGCTTCAATGAGAATGCCCTTCTCTATATACTGTTCTCATATTTGTTTCTTTCTGTGCCCCCTGCTGCATGTACAGATTTGTCAAACAAAAAAAAAGACAGGTTCTTTTTTTCACCCACATGCAACAATTGCAACAGGGTTACAACCATTCCTATTAGTTTTTAAGTCTTTTTCTCAGATTCTTTTTGTATCTGAAGGAGAAACAAGACATTTAGCCTATTTTTCTTTAAAGCAACACAAATCCTTATCTCACTATATTGGTTAACTTCAATTTTAGACTGAATTATAGAAATTCTATTTTCTCTTAGATTTTGGTGAGAAATATATCACTGAAAATGTTTATTGTAGCATTTGAAAAATAACTGAATGCTACCCAGTGCTAAAAATTAAGACTGTAAGGTAGTATGTAATATACTAAATCTGGTCACATGTGGAATGGTATTGGTCTGATTCCAGGGAGCAGATTAACCAGCTGTAGTCCCCAAACTGGGCCACAGAAAGCTGATACAGCTATGCATTCAGAGTGAGCTAATTAAGCTTATTTAAAACTAGACAATGAGACAGGAGGGGAAGAATGGTAGCAGAGCTATGTAGGACACTGTTCTTTATCACCACCAAATGCTACGTTCACTGGAATAGCGCTGGCCTTTGCACTGCAGATGCTGAGAAACCCCAAGCGGTATTTTTACGTCAGTTGCCATTGGCAATTAGGTCAGAAGTAAATATACATTCTTGCTGAAAATATTCACTGTAGGCAGGAGGCTATAGATATTTATGCTACACAAAATTTAATTCAAGACTAATATGCTGGGACCTGCCTGTTGGTCCAGTGGTTAAGACTGCCTTCCAATGCAGGGGCATGGCTTCCTGATCCTACAGCTAAGATCCCACATGCCTCGGGGCCAAAAAAATCAAAACATAAAACTGAAGCAATACTGTAACAAATTCAACAAAGACTTTAAAAAACGGTCCTCATTAAACACACACACACACACACACACACACACACACACACACACACATGCCAAACAGCAGTTGTATAAAACAGGCTGAGTATGTCTGTCTTCAGATTCACCTTTACCGTACCCTACTATCTGAAAAGGAAAGCAGTGGGAAAGTGAGAGAAATTGAGAACCTTTACCGTAGTCACCTACCTTAAAGGTAGTCCCCGGAAGGAAGGAAGTCAAACTGGCTAGAAATCATCAGCAGGAGTATTCAATGCATGATAACTGCACTGCCATTTTTTTTTTCTTTCTGAATTTATTTTTTTATTGAAGGATAATTGCTTTACAGAATTTTGTTGTTTTCTGTCAAACCTCAACATGAGTCAGCCATAGGTATACATATACCCCCTCCCTCTTGAACCTCCCTCCCATCTTGCACTGCCATTTTATATACCAAGTGTTTAACATGGGAAGAAAAACTCATCCCTCCTTTGCATTTTTAAAAACCGCCCATTTGCTCCTTCACTCCACAGATAGATACTGATAACCTACAGTGTTGCAGGCAAAGCCAGCCAAGAACAAATGCTTAGTGCGGCCCCTCCAGGTGCTCAGTCTGGTGGGGAGGAAGTCTTCAAAGAAATGATCACACAACTGAAATAAACAGCGCACTTACATAAGGTGAGCACTGTTAAGTTAAGGTTGGGGGATAAAAGTGGACAGGATTCTAAATTTTGATTGCTTCTCTGTGCAATGACAACAAAGCTGAAGAGAAGTGAAGAGTTAAGTCAGGGACTTCCCTGGTGGTCCAGTGATGAATAATCTGCTTGCCAATGCACGGAACACGGGTTGAAGTCCTGGTCTGCGATGCTCCCACATGCCCGTGCCATGGAGCAGCTAAGCCCTTGCGCCCCAACTACTGAAGCCTCGCACCCTAGAGCCCCTGCTCACCAACAAGAGAAACCAGCACAGTGAGAAGCCTGAGCACCACAACTAGAGTAGCCCCTGCTTGGAGCAACTAGAGAAGCCCTGCATCCAGTGGAGCCATAAATAAATAATACAATTAAAAAAAAGTTAAGTCAGCCAGTGAAGAGTAGGGAGGGAGAGTGCTCCCAGCAGAGGGAATGATGGGCATAGGATGGCAAAGAGCATGCTCGGCTACATAATTTGCCAGGACCAACACAAAATAAAAATCAAGGCCACCTGTTCAAAAAGTGAGAATTTCAAGGTGAGAGTAGAGCTTTAAACCAAACGCAGTCGTGCAGGGCACATGCCCATGAAGCCAGCTGGAGGGACTGAAGACCTGCTGGAGCACAGTGAGGAGAGAAATGGCTAGCTGAGGCTGAAGAGGTATGCGAGGTCCGCGGGCACCAGCCCAAGGTACAGGGCCTCCAGGGACCAACCTCACAGACCAACCTACTGCTGTTTCCTGCACAGCTCCACAAAGAGTTACTGAAGAGCCGTTGTGTAAGTCAGACTATTATGTAAGCACTCTTCTGGGTGCTAAGAGGAAGACAAAGAAGACAGTCTTTGCTTCTAAGCAGCTTACAAATAATTGCATAATTTAGGGTAGAATGTGGTAAGTTCCACAAGAGACTATAAGCACCAATTTGTGGGAGACTCAAGGCATGAAGATCACTCATTTGAGGCACAATGTGTAAACACAGACAGAAGGACTTCAAATGGACTGAAATTAGCATTCCTCTGCCTTTAGAGCAAAGATTGGGCTGTATCACTTCCTTATATGCCAGGCACTCTACATGTATTAATTTATTTTCGCCTCACATCTGTGAGGTAGGTGCTATTAATTTCCCTCACTTTACAGAGGAGGAAACAGAGAGTCAGGAAGGTTAAATAACTTGCCAGAGGTCACAGAGCTAGCCAGGTGGCTATTCATTCTAATCAGGGCAGTCTGGATCTGAAGTCCTGGCTTTGAACTAGTATATGATGTTATCATTTTACAAACATCTTATTTTGCTGTTTTATATTTATATGTTATTCTTATGCCTTTTAAATTTCTTTTCCCTGGTCTTCTGTTGTCACTTTAACCTTTTCATATACTTGATTAGCTATATACACTGCCTCAAATTGGCTAAGAGATAAAAAACAAGAAAAAATAATTTTTCTAAAGATTTTTCCAACTATAGCTTCTAGAGCCAGAGTTGGCAGAAACAGCAACTGGATGGGAACTTCTCTGGTGGTTTAGTGACTGGGACTCTGCACTCCCAATTCAGGGTGCCTGGTTCAATCCTGGTCAGGGAACTAGACTGCATATGCCACAACCAAGACCCAGCACAGCCAAATAAATGAAATAAATAACATTAAAAAAAAAAAAAGAAACAGAAACAGATACATTTAGGTGTGGATTTCTGAAGATGATACAGACAATGCTACCTTCCTCTACTACTGATGACAGTTCCAATGTATCTTTGTACTGATGGGACAACCAGAGCTGATACAGTTACAGACAAGGACAATTACTACTGACTCCTTGAGGACTCTAAATCTGAATTCATGGAACTCTGAGAACTCACACATTGGCTCTCAGTGGCCCCATGACCCAAAGTTAGTTCTGTTCCTCATAGAATTGGGAAATGTGTGTATGTGCTCATTCATTCAACAAATATCTACTGTGTACAAGGCACTATGCCAGACACTACATGGAATACAAAGACAGCTATGACACAATCCTCTCATCAAGAAACTTAGAATAAAAAAAGAAACACAATAATCTACAGAATTTGATTAATGCCGTAATTTAAATTTGAGACTCCTGCTATTGCAGTTTAAAGGAGGATATTTTCACAAATCTACAAGGAAATTTAGGACAAACTTTAAAATGGAGCCAGTATGTAAGAAGGCATTGTCCTCGGGGAGGTTTTGCTATTGACCACCTAAAAGCATTGGGCTTCCCTGGTGGCTCAGATGGTAAAGAATCTGCCTATAAGGCAGGAGACCTGGGTTTAATCCCTGGGTCAGGAAGATCCCCTGGAGAAGGGAATGGCAACCCACTCTAGTATTCTTGCCTGGAGAATTCCATGGACAGAGGATCCTGGTGGGCTATGGTCCATGGTGTCTCAAAAAGCAAGACACAACTGAGTGACTAACACTTTCACTTTTCTTTTCTATAAGTGTCAGGATTTTTCTTTTTATCTTCATCAGCATTTTTCTTTTCTTTCTTTTTGGTAGGCATCAATAGCCTCCAAGGACTGGAGATAATCACGGCCATAAGTCTTTTCCCTACTACCTTTCTACCAAGCAGGAAGCATCAGTTGTTAGGTGGTAGTCAACAAGCCCAGCATGTTCAGCTGCAGGTGCCATCCTGCAGGCGTTAAGACTGCTAGCTTGCCAGAATCTTACATGCAATCTATATAAGGCCAGAGGGGCCTACATATAGTATTTCTAGCCAATTCAATGAAAAATTATTTGACATCCTTTATGCTAATTAGAAAACCCTCTGCTGCTGCTGTTGCTAAGTTGCTTCAGTCGTGTCCGACTCTGTGTGACCCCATAGACGGTGGCTCACCAGGCTCCGCCATTCCTGGGATTTTCCAGGCAAGAACACTAGAGTGGGTTGCCATTTCCTTCTCCAATGCATGAAAGTGAAGTCGCTCAGTTGTGTCTGACTCTTCGTGACCTTGTGGACTGCAGCCTACCAGGCTCCTCCGTCTACGGGATTTTCCAGGCAAGCGTACTGGAGTAGGTTGCCATTGTCTTCTCCGAGAAAACCCTCTAGTGTAGATTTAAATATAAGTAAGTTGAATTTATAGTAGTTATTTCCTGATTGGCATTTTTCTAATGCCAACTAACTACCATTCCCATATCTGCAGCTACTGCTAAGTTGCTTCAGTCGTGTCCGACTCTGTGTGACTCCATAGACGGCAGCCCACTAGGCTCCTCTGTCCCTGGGATTCTCCAGGCAAGAATACTGGAGTGGGTTGCCATTTCCTTCTCCATTTCCATATCAGGGTGCTTCAAATATTAATCAAGTCCAAGGTATAGACTAAAACTAACACATATCACTGTGTAGCCTGTAGTGTCTTCATTTAAATTGTAGAGTCTAACAGTAGGGTAGGACTGTAAGAGCTATAGAGAGGGGTAAGATTAAGGAGGAAACAGCTCACTGCGGTTTATTTCTCTCCTCATCCCATAAAGGAAGCAGAAAGAAAGTGCTGTAAGCAAAAGGCATGGAGCTAAAAACATAGGCCTACTAATTGTGCCACGCAGTCATGTTTGTCTGAGTGAGGACCTAGGAGCCTGGTGTATGGCGCCTGCAGAGCAGGCTGGAAAGAATACCCTGGAGCCAGGTCATTAGAAGATCTAGGTCATTGCCAAATTGATGAAAGTGTGAATTATTTTGGTAGTTGCTAGTTGTGTGACCATATTTTCTGAACTAAACACTGGGCACATGGGCTTAGCAGATGTTTGTAACCATTCTGAATATGAGAAGCAATCTGGAGTACGAAAGAACATAGAATACTGAATTTTTTAATTGTTTTGGTAGCTTATAGGACTTAGAAGGTAGAATATTTGACATCAGAACTACCTTAAAAAAAAAAAAAAGTCTGGTCCCAGAAATGATAAGAAGTCAGTAAGGTTTTAAGACACAGAAAGATCATAACTGTGCTAGTAAGAATGTTCACTGGAAATGGTGTCTACGCTAAACTAGAAAGGGGGATAAAGAAAGGAGGAAGGTGACAACTGAAAAAATACTTATAAAGTTATGAAAACAGCTCAGGAGGAAAGGCCTTTGTTAGATGGCGGCAGTACAGGACTTGCCTGGCGGTCCAATGGTTAGGATTTCACGCTTTCACTGAAGAGGGCCTGGGTTTGATCCCTGGTTGAGGAGCTAAGATCCTACAAGCTGCATGGTGCACCCATAAAATTAATAAATTAAAAAATAATAAATTACAAAAAAATAAAAGGAGACAATAGAAATACAAAGGAAGGACCATTAAAACCAATAATAGAGAGGCCTTTAAAGCAAGTCTTCCTTGCTCATTTTGGTCAGGCCAAGAGAACCCTTCCCTCCTAAAACTTCTTTCAAACTAGTCTATACAACTTATTTAACAATCACATATGGCTATAATTAGTTTTTCCTGGGCATGAATTTTCTTAATCCAATTAGGATGCCTTATGGTAAAAACAAACAACTGCTTTATTTAAACTTGGTATCTCCTGCTTTAATTGAAATAAAAAGCTGAATACTCAGTAGATGCTTAACGCAGATTTGTTAGGTTAAGCACATTCTTCATGTCTCAGGGTTCACAAGGACCGTGTTAAGTAGTCAAAATATTGGAATAAAAAAAGAGATAAAGACTGTGCCTATATATTTTCCTTGAGTATGGGTATTATAGGAGACACAATGACAGATAGCTGATAAGTAGAAAGATACAGAAATTCACTTAACATAGGATATTTCTGTTACCTAAATGAGAAGACTGTGATAACCAATTAAAAATGGCAGTTTTCCTTGATATGTTTGACAGAGCCAATAATTAGCTCTGCTCTGTGGGGCAATTTCTAAAGTAGTGCATAAGAATGAGACTATTTGAGGAAACTTTTTATGCTATGCAATTAGATGCTGTTTCATAAACTGAAATTCATTTCTGTAATCTTGGGGGGAAAGACATTAGTAAAAACATCATGCATACTAAATGCTTAATATAGGCAGGACAGATATATATGTATATCTGACAGTATGTCTAAGACAATTCTCACTTTGAATAAAGCTAATATCAAACTAACTTTCTAAAAGTTAACTAAAAGAAATCATTTTAAATGGGAAAATAGATCAAATAAGAATATGTTTGCAAGTAGGCTTGGCTGCACAGGTGGAAGAAAGGTTAAGATTAGTTTTGTATATGCCTGTTTAAGGTCCATCCACTGTTGTTTACACATGAACGATTGCTCTCCAAAGCTTGGGGTGGAGTGGCACTTACGCCCTCATTTCCATGGAAATTGTGAGGAGGCAAGAAAAATAATGTATGGGGAAATGTGTAAGTCAGCCCTCACTTCCCTTCCACCCATCCAGCCCTCCTCATTTCCATGGGAACAGGAATTGAAAGACCTCCAGCAGCTGAAAGTTAAAGCTCACTCATAGACTGCAGCTGTTTGAATGTCAGCTGAGCACTGCAAATGACAGTTTATAGCAGCTGTTAAAATTTTTAAATGATGTTTTCCCTAATAAATTCCTCACTATAATAATTTACAAGGGGGAAACTGACTATATAACTAGCATGAGGAAGAACACTCAAAGGGATGTTTTGAGGCTTAGTCTGTTGCTGTCTTTCATAATTCTAATATCATATATCATTTTAAAACAAATGACTGAAATAGGAAAGGCAGTGAAATGAAGAGTGTATTCATCAAGTCACTGGGATGTCACAAACTTCTTCCAAATGGTGGACGTGGAAAAGTGTGGAACAACTAATTACACTCAGGGAGGAGAGAGAAAAGGAGGAGGAGAGAGAAAAGGACAAGGAGAGGAGGGATCTAATTTAGCTTTTAAAAATGTTTAATTATATTTTATTACACAAAATTATGTGAAGATTGTCAGCTACACATAGAGATGGAACCCTGAGTCCAATGATGTTGGTGAGAGATCTTGACTTAGGCATTTGCGAAGAATTCTATAAATAAACAGTACTGTATTCAAATCTCTTTGGTTGGAGTTCAAATGGAGAGGTATACCCATATATTCATACGTGTGTGTGTGTATGTATGTGTGTATATATATATTTGCTACTGTGATTGGAAAGGACAAACCAGAACTTGCTAAAAAGATTGCCCAATTCCTCTCTACTTTTAAGGGCTTTCAGTTCAGTCGCTCAGTCACGTCTGACTCTTTGCGACCCCATGAATTGCAGCACGCCAGGCCTCCCTGTCCATCGCCAACTCCCGGAGTTCACTCAAACTCACGTCCATCGAGTTGGTGATGCCATCCAGCCATCTGTCGTCCCCTTTTCCTCCTGCCCCCAATCCCTCCCAGCATCAGAGTCTTTTCCAATGAGTCAACTCTTCACATGAGGGGGCCAAAGTACTGGAGTTTCAGCTTGAGCATCATTCCTTCCAAAGAACACCGAGGACTGATCTCCTTTAGAATGGACTGGTTGGATCTCCTTGCAGTCCAAGGGACTCTCAACAGTCTTCTCCAACACCACAGTTCAAAAGCATCAATTCTTCAGCACTCAGCTTTCTTCACAGTCCAACTCTCACATCCATACATGACCACAGGAAAAACCATAGCCTTGACTAGACGGACCTTTGTTGGCAAAGTAATGTCTCTGCTTTTGAATATGCTATCTAGATTGGTCATAACTTTCCTTCCAAGGAGTAAGCGTCTTTTAATTTCATGGCTGCAATCACCATCTGCCGTGATTTTGGAGCCCCAAAAAATAAAGTCTGACACTGTTTTCACTGTTTCCCCATCTATTTGCCATGAAGTGATGGGACCAGATGCCATGATCTTAGTTTTCTGACTGTTGAGCTTTAAGCCAACTTTTTCACTCTAAGTGACTTATAGATAAAAATCTATGTTATAAGCTTTTAGCTCAAGGGGAAATAGCTTCTTCAATTCAGATTATTTCAGATTAATGAACACAATCTTTTAAAATATATGTGAAGGCTGACAAAGGAAAAAAAATTCTTTTTGTTTTATATGTCAGTGACTCAATTTTATCTCTGAGGTACCTTTTCACTCTTTGTTCCCCATTGTTCCCTATAACTTGGCTTCTACTCACAAATGCCTCAGGCAAATACAAAATCTGAACACTGTCTAATACAATTCAACAGAATAGTGTCAAGAGCATTAGCCAGCAAGGTAAGTGGGAATATTATAATAGACCTTTGGGGCCTACATGGGCTTCTTATTCTTACCATAATCTTCACGGTGATAGTTCCAAAAACAGGATATAAGAATAAACTATAGCAGAGTTCCAAGTTAAGATAACCAACCGGTTTTCACTGCTGATTCACATAGTCTAATTTCATTTACATCAAGAAGTACATATTGAAAACCTTCTTATCATCTAGCTCCAGGTGCTAGTAACACGAACAGTTATGAATGAGATTGAGTTTCTAACTGCCAGGTATCTATTTTTGAATGAGATATTACTATTTTAAAATTAATCTTATAAAAAAATACATGGAGTTCTCTTTCCCCAGCCCTCATTTCTATAGATCTTGATATTCATGAGGGTTGTCCTGAGACTTTGTGAATGTTATTTATAATGTAACAGATAACATACCCTATAAAATGCAGGTTAGTAGTTGAAAAAATGAAAGTGACCCAAGGTGAATATATAAATATAGGCCCAAAGTTATTAATAAATTCTGGTAGTTCCCAATTCTGCATAAATGCTTTTTCTATTTTCATGAGCAAATTTCTATTGGCTAACATAATAGTTAAGATAGTTTTATAAAGCACTTTGATACTTATGTAAAGTATATGGTGATACAGGTTCATAGCATAGATAGGACCTACTATTAAATTTGATAAGCTAAAGCATGCTTTAACTTAATCCAAATGGCTCTTTTCTTGCTAAAAACCATAATTCCTTTGGCCTTTATGAGAAATTAAATTTCTCAAATTTCCTTTTTCAAACTAATGATTTCTTGTGATACATTTTCAAGAGATTATTTATAAATGCAAATATGTAAGGACAAGCCAAAATTAAGCCAAAGTTCAAATTAAGTGATTTACTTCATCTCTTAGACTTTGTAAGCAGAAGTAGGTATGTGTTTATGTATCTATTGTTTTTAGTGCAAAAAAAGTCAAAGGTATTACACCTAGATATTCTTAAAACTTACTCATATGAACACAAAACAGAGAACCCAGAAATATTTACAAAATTTTTTTGAGAACAGTAGTAAAGGTCTTCCTTGAGAACAAAGAAAAATAAAAATCAGAAACATCAATCACCTTTTAAGAAGCGTGTAAGTTTTAATTTAAGGGAACTTTTAATATGAATTGAAAAAATTTTTACTTCAGGTACTTTGTCATAATTATCCCTTTTTGCTGACAGAAAAGCTAAAGGATATAATATCTAGCCCAGGAATCTAAACAAAGAACAGATTCCCTGATAATCCTGTGAGGTGAAGGTCACAACACTGAATCAATCATGCTCTGTTTTCTAGTATAAATATTTTTGGTCATTCAAGGGAAAAAAGAGAGGTTTTCACAGTGATTATACCAATTTAAGTTTCCACAACAGTGCACAAGGTTTGCATGGCACACTTTTGATGACTACAGAAAACATAGCTAGTATAGGAGAGAAACAGTTCATTAATTGCACTTTCTTATATGTGACATTAAAAAAAAAATGTACCAATTCCACTGCTTTGTAACTGTTACCATTGCTGATCCCTGCTTTAACTGTTTCTGTTAGGCTTTAACAGAAAAGGTTTCTAAACCAAGAAGACAAAGAAGAGTTTAATTCTTCTACAACTTTATAATTTTCCACAAACTGTGAGTTGATCTGGATAGATACTTCAGTCTGACCCTGATGCAAGACCAGAAGTGTTCGGATGGCTCCAAAACCCTAAAAATGGTCCCCAAGCACACGTGACAACCAGGGAATCTTCATTATTCAAGAGACAACCTCAATGAAGACTGGAATACCGAGTAGAAAAATCTGTGTTCCCCAGGACAGTGGGTCTCAAATACAAGTGTGCATCAGAGTCTCCTGGAGGGCGTGTTAAAGCACACATTTCAGGGCCCTGTTCCCAGAGCCTCTGATTCATCAAGTCTGAGGCAAGCCCTGAAATTGCGCATCCCTAACAAGTTGCCAGGTGATGCTGATGGACCTAGTCTAGAGAACACACTTGGAGAACCTCTGCCCTAGTTTCTGCTAATTAGGGTACATCCTTGAGGACTCATCAGTCCACCCAATCTCCTTTTGTAGTCAACCCATGAAAACAGAGTGCAGGATGGCCTTCTGCAGGTAGACTGGGCCAAAAAAGAGTGAGGAGGGTAACCATGCAAGGGGGTGACCTTGTGTGGGACATCAGAGCCCAAGAAGGGTGAGGAGGGCATTTACACAGTGAGGCAGCCTAGCGTGGGTGTGCTGCAACCCAAGGGGAAGACATCCATAAGAGAGGTACAATCTGACATGGGGAGTTAGAGCTCCAGCAGAAGGAAGGAGGCAGCCTCACAATGTGGGGGAAGCAGGGGCAGCAGAAATAACAGCCTTGTGCATACAAAGGGATTGATGGAACAAGTTAAGGATCCAGGTTGCTCAATGTCAAAGAAAGTAGTTATAACAATGTAAAGAAACCCTAAGTTCATAGCAGCCCTATTCACAATAGCCAAGACATGGCAACACCCTAAATGTCCAGCAACAGATGAATGGATAAGGCAGATCTGGTACATATACACAATGGAATATTACTCAACCATAAAGAGAATGAAATAATGTCATTTGCAGCAATATGGATGCAACTAGATTATCACACTAAGTGAAGTCAGTCAGAAAGAGAAATACCATTCTGCTTGTAAGTGGAATCTAAACTACGACACACATGAACCTAAAACATGACACGAATGAACACTCACAGACACAGAGAACAGACTGGAGGTGGCCAAAGGGGAGAGGGTCCAGTGGGGGATGCGGAGGGAGGCTGGACTTAGCAGATGCAAGCTGCTATACAAAGAATAAACAGCAAGGTCCTACTGTATAGCACAGAGAATTATACTCAATACACTAAGATAAACCATAATGCAAAATAATATACAACAAGAGTGTACATATATATAACTGAATCACTTTTGCTATACTGCAGAAATTAACATACTGTAAGTGAACTGTATTTCAACAAAAACATTTCATAAAAATATTAATGAAAAAAGAACTAGAATGAGCCCTGTAGTTTGGCTTCAAAGTGGAGGTAAAGGTGCAAAGTCAGAGTTTTCACGTGTGTGTGTGTGTGTGTGTGTGTGTGCGCACGCGCGCATGTGTAGTGTGTATTTCCTAGCTCCATCTGCTCAGGGGGCCTAGAAGCAATGACACCTCCCTGGTGGTGTACCTCTATTGCAGAGATCTTGGTTTCTAAATTATCACTCTCTACTAAAGCGAACGAGGGCTTCTTAAATACATGATTTCAAGGTCAGGGCCAGGAAAGCACAAAAAGAGCCTGGAATATCTTGCTGTTCCAAAACCAAGTTTTGCTCAGAGAAAAATGGGAACATGTCACAGGACACAGACACCATCTTGGAGGAGCTCCTAATGGTCCCCAAAGGGATATTTTAGCATTAAAATGAATAGTTACAGGAACAAAATAACAGGAAATCACAAGTTCATATAGACGTGAATTAAATTAAATTATTTAAATTATGTTGATTAGGAAAGGGATATTTATAGCATTTTAAAGCCTTCTCCACAAAAACCTTATTCGTTATGTAGGAGAACAGAACCTTACATGGAGAACCTGGTAGGAACCACCATTAGTCAAATGAGCAAAGTGAGCATCACCAGTAATTGGACAAATCAAAATCGTGCCCCAGGGACATCCTTGGTTACCCAGTGGTTAAGAATCTGCCTTCCAATGCAGGGGATGCAGGTTCGATCCCTGGTCAGGGAAAAACATCTCACGTACCACTGGGCAACTGAGCCCATGTGCTGCAACTACTGAGCCCTCTGTGCCACAACTCCAGAGAAGCCTGTGTGCTGCAATGAATGATTCCACGTACTGAAAATAAAAAAGGGAAAAAAATATCATATCTAGGATAGTCTGGTCAAAATGTATACCCTAAATCTAATCGTGAGGCACCATCAGGACAAACTTGAACTGAGAGACATTCTATTGAATAACTTAGCTTGTAATCTTCAAAAGTATCAAGGTTACAAACGTCAAAGATAGACCAAACAGCTGACTGAAGGTGTCTAAAGACAGAAGCTGAACACAGTGCCTGGCTCAGAGTTTACCTTTAAAAAAATTTCTTTAATTAAGTGAATAATTTGAAATACTAAAGAAAAGGATGGATTTTGCAGACTTGTTCTGATATAATCCTACTTGGAGAAAGAGAAGTACCAGAGGATTTCTCTGGGTCCTTTACAGTTTATCAGTTCTATCTGGTTCACTATCTTCCTGCTCATCTATCACTCAGAGCACAATGAACAAGAGAATTTGAGCACAGATAGCTCAGAACTGCACTGGACAGGCAAACAACCACATACCCAAGGAACACGATCAGTCCTAAGGAAAGCTGAAGGGAAGTGAAGAAGTGAAAGCTGCTTGGTCGTGTCCAACTCCTTGCGACACCATGGACTATACAGTCCATGGAATTCTCCAGGCCAGAATACTGGAGTGGGTAGCGATTCCCTTCTTCAGGGGATCTTCCCAATCCAGGGACTGAACCCAGGTCTCCAGCATTGCAGGTGGATTCATTACCATCTGAGTCATCAGGGAAGTCCAAGGAAAGCGGCCTTATTAAAAACAGCAAGAAGCTTAAAGTCTTAATTTAACACTAAGTAGGCAAATCTCAAAAACCTACATATATCTGGACACAAAATGGGAGGCAGACAGTGTCAACAGTAGAGACCATCACATGCAGCCTTTCAGATGGTATTTCTGCCATTTGGTTGTATGCTCAACCAGGAAGTGATCAGAACCAATGTATCAACATGGGTTTTTTTATGTTAAATATTATCAAAACCTTCTGTTATAAAACAGGAGTCATTTCTGGCTTCTTACAGTGCCAGGGGACTGTTACGCAAGTAGTAAATAGACATCTAAAGTTACTACCCATTTATTTTACAACTTGAGATGGCTAGTTTACCAATTAACCAGAATCTTTAGCATATTGAGGCAAAGAGCAGTGCAGAGCTATATATGTTATATGGATACGAAAATTCCCTGCCTTCCTCCTTCCCTCTTAAAAACTCCCATTGGCTGAGATAACTAATGCTGGTTCAGTATAGCTGAGTCAAACACATGACAATAGCTGTCTTCCCTAATCTCTCTCTTTTTAAAAAAAAAATATGTCTTGCCAGGGCTGAAGCAAGCTTTGATTTAGCTCAAAGCACTGGCTTCTATTAGGCTTCAAAAGCCTCACAAAGAAAATCCCTGAAAGAGGATCAGTGAAAAAAGCATTAACTGTTTGAAGCCATAAGAAATGACTTCCCTTATTCAAAGCATTCGAAGCTAGGCTTAGAATGAGAGTATTAAAATGTCAATCTTACCATTAGCACTGGGGATTCTGAATTTTATTCTTTAAATATAATGCAAAAGACATTCCATCAGCTTTCTTCTTAAAAAGAAATGGGAAATGTTCATCACATAAGAAAACACTGAGTTTCACTGGACACATATATTCATTCCCACTACCCAGAGCCTGGTCTGGAGGAGGTACATGTATACTGTGAAGTACCCTGAAAATAAATAAAATTAGGTATTAAAAGCATCCATATTGTTTATTTTCTCTCTCTCCTTTAAGAGAGGGAACGATGAAGGTATGATTTTTCAAAATGTTTCCAGTGAAACCCAAACTGGAACAACAACAAAACCTCACTGAAATTGAGGGTCTAAAAAAAGAACAAACTATTCCCCATTTGATAAACTGAAACTGATAAATTCCTTTACTTGGACTTCGATGGCTTCATATTCACCTGAACTTCAAAAATGTATCATCAGATCACCGTTAAATTTAGCAGGAATGCTTATCAATATTTGGTTACAGTCTTAAAGCTCTTATCTTTTAAGATGTATACTTAAATACTGATGAATGAAATAATATATCTGAAATTTTTAATACCCCAGCAAAAAAAGTTGAGGAGAAATGAAATAAAGAAAAGTGGGAGACTGATGGTTACTGAAGCTGGGTGATGATACATGAATATTAATGGTTCTCTTCTCTCCAGTTTTGTGTGTATTTAATAATTTCCATAATACAAATTAATATATATGCAAAACAAGAAGATTCAGGCATAAAAAATAAACTTGTGCTTACCAGCGGGGAGAGGGGAAGAAGGAGGGACCAATTAGGGGTATGGGATTAAGAGACACAAACTATTATGTATGAAATATGTAACTAACAAGGATATATTGTATAGCACAAGAAATTATAGCCATTATCTTGTAATAACTTTTAATGTCATATAATCTATGAAAATACTGAATCACTATGCTGTACACCTCAAACTAAAACTGTAAACCAACTATACTTCAAAAAAAACTTGTGAACAACAACAAAAATTTCCATAATAAAAAGATATTTTAATGCATCCATTATTAAAGCTCTTGTGTATAATTATGGCAATGACACAATGAAATTTGGTCTGGATTTAGGTCCTTTCCATTTAAAACACTGGTTTAGAATTCTAATTCTATCCTTGATGTTCTAATCACTTAAAGTTACAATGAGAGATTAAAAAAAATTTTTTTTAATACAAAAACATTTTGTATTGGGGTATAAGAAGAAGTGAAGTCACTCAGTCATGTCTGATTCTTTGCAACCCCATGGACTGTAGCCTACCAGGCTCCTCTGTCCATGGAGTTTTCCAGGCAAGAGTACTGGAGTGGATTGCCGTTTCCTTCTCCAGGGGATCTTCCCGACCCAGGGATTGAACCTGAGTCTTCCACATTGCAGGCGGACGCCTTACCGTCTGAGCCACACTGATTAACAATTTTGTGATAGTTTCAGGTTATAGAGATATCTAACACCTATGCATGTGTGCTCACTCAGTCGTGTCTGACTCCTTGTGACCCCAAGGACTGTAGCTCACCTGTTGCTCTGTCCATGGAATTCTCCAGGTAAGAATACTGGAATGGGTTGCCATTCCCTTCTCCAGGGAATCTTCCCAACTCAGGGATTGAACCTGGGTCTCCTGCATTGCAGGCAGATTCTTTACTGTCTTAGCCACCAGGGAAGCCTTATTTAACAGCTGTGCTATTGCTGCTGCTACTGCTAAGTTGTACAGTCGTGTCCGACTCTGTGCGACCCCATAGACGGCAGCCCACCAGGCTCCCCCGTCCCTGCGATTCTCCAGGCAAGAACACTGGAGTGGGTTGCCATTTCCTTCTCCAATTTAACAGCTGTAGCAAGCCCCAAATATAACATAGCCCATTTTCATCCACGTTTAGATATACCATGGGGCAAGCGTTTAATAAAAGTTAGACAAAAAGATTTATAAAGTAACTTTGTCCTATTTCCTAGTGCACATGTTGTAAATGACACCATTATAAATGGATTTCATTCTATTTCAAATTCTGAATCATAGTTCTTTGAGACACATTTTTTATCTCCTTCTCAACATGGAAAATGAAGAAAATAAGTACCAAGTAAATCATCACTTGACAAGTACAAAATCAAGCTCATTGAATTTTTGCTCTATCATCAGTAGGAATTTACATTTCTAATTTCTAATCTGACCAAAGTACAAAAGCTTAGTCATATTTTTCTTAACAAGTCTGAAGAACAGAATCTTTCTTCAATACTGACAGTGGGGAACAGGAAGAGAGCAGTAACTAAAAGAGGAAAGTGGCTTCTCAGACAATTTCTTCCCAGTACTCCATCCTCAATCACTTCCATTCATGCTCTTGCTCGCCAAACACAACTGTTAAAAACCCACTGAGCAGCAAACTTCCTTAACAAGGTAGGGGTCACAGTGGAAAAATGAGGAAAGTAGTAGTATAACTATGCAAAAGCACTGCTATATTTGTTTACAAGTCTGTATCCCCTACCAAACTTAGAAAAGGCAGAGGAACCAGAGATCAAATTGCCAACATCCACTGGATCATTGAAAAAGCAAGAGTTCCAAAAAAACATCTACTTTTGTTTTATTGACTACACCAAAGCCTTTGACTGTGTGGACACAACAAATTGGGAAAATTCTTAAAAGAATGGGAATACCAGACCACCATACCTGCCTCCTGATAAATCTGATTGCAGGTCAAGAACCAAAAATTAGAATGGGACATGGAACAACAGACTGGTTCCAAATCTGGAAAAAAGTATGTCAAGTCTGTATATTGTCACCCTGCTTATTTAGTTTATATGCAGAGTACATCATGTGAAATGCCAGGGTGGATGAAGCACAAGCTGGAATCAAGATTGCCAGGAGAAATATCAATAACCTCAGATACACAGATGACACCACCCTTATGGCAGAAAGCAAAGAAGAACTGAAGAGCCTCTTGATGAAAGTGAAAGAGCAGAGTGAAAAAACTGGCCTAAAACTCAACATTCAGAAAATTAAGATCATGGAGTCTGGTCCCATCACTTCATGGCAAATAGATGGAGAAAGAATGAAAACAGTGACAGACTTTATTTTTCTGGGCTCCAAAATCACTGCAGATGGGGACTGCAGCCATGAAATTAAAAGATGCTTGCTCCTTGGAAGAAAAGCTATGACCAACTTAGACAGCATATTCAAAAGCAGAGACATTACTTTGCCAACAAAGGTCCGTCTAGTCAAAGCTATGGTTTTTCCAAGTAGTCATGAATGGATGTGAGAGTTAGACTATAAAGAAAGCTGAACACTGAAGAATTGATGCTTTTGAACTGTGGTTTTGGAAAACACTCTTGAGAGTCCCTTGGACTGCAAGGAGATATAACCAGTCAACCCTAAAGGAAATCAGTCCTGAATATTCATTGGAAGGACTGATGCTGAAGCTAAAACTTGGATGCGAAGAACTGACTCAATTGAAAAGACCCTGATGCTGGGAAAGATTGAAGGCGGGAGGAGAAGGGAAGATGGTTGGATGGCATCACTGACTCGATGGACACGAGTTTGAGTAAGCTCCAGGAATTGGTGATGGACAGGGAAGCCCGGTGTGCTGCAGTCCATGGGGTCGCAAAGAGTTGGACGTGACTGAGCAACTGAACTGAACTGAACTGATCCCCTACCAACAAGACTGATTCTCCAGGATGGGGCTTTACTTAGTTCCAGCACTGGCACGGACCATGTACACAGCAGGTACTCAATAAATATTTATCAATCCAATGTATAAATGAATTTTTAAAAAATCTACAAAAAGGAGGGAGGGAAATTACAGAAAAAAGATTACAGAAAAAGAAAAATGGCAACAAAGTTACAAAATATTAGAGATGAAAAGAATTGATTTCAGTCAATCATTAGACAATCATTGCAAACATTTCTGGACTTCCATAAGGTTCTACTCAGGGCTCTAGGTAAATAATGAAATTAACAGCCAAAGTTGAAATATTTATAGGCTTTTTTGCTTATATCATTTTCTTTCTGTATAATCTTTCTCTTGCATCTCAATTATTGCCTGTCTGTTCCTTTGTTCCTCCATCCAATACATAAGTGAAGAAAGACCATAAAGTGACAATAGATTAACCAAGATCTGTATGGGGTACAAGTCAGGACAAGTATCACCGAGATAGGAAGTCTTGGACCTAGAAAAATAAGTGCTGAACAGCTGAACTAAGAGGAATAAACTGAGAAAGGCCCCCCAGAAGGACCGGTTCTCAGGGAATCAACCATAAGTGGGGTGTAAAGACTGGAAAAGGCCAGATCCTGAGGGACCTGGTAGGGCAGAGTAAGGAGTTCAGACTTCTAGATTCTATGAATTAGGGAATCACTGAAGCATTTTAAACAAAAGAATGCCATGCCCTAGTAGAAGTTTGGAGAATGATTAAGTGATGAGAAAGGAATGAAGAGGTGAGGACAAATGTTAAGAAGTTAAAAATGAACACAACTTGGTCACTGAGCAGATGAGAACATTGCCTACACCAACTCTGAAGTTTTTTGGCTGGATGATACCATTCTTTGGCACAGAGAAGTGAGAAGGAAGAGCTGGTTTAGAAGACAAGTGCAGTCTTATATCCTGGATTTTAAACCATGTGATCTTACTAATTATTCAAAATATTAATAGTATTAGATAAGAAATATTACTGTAATTAACAATCGATTAAAAGAGACAAATTATAACATCATCTAGATAGATGCACAAAGAAAGAACTGATAACATTAAAAAGAGAGGGAAAAAAATAGGTTCTCTACCTCACACTGCAGAAAAAAAATTAATTTGTACAGATGAACTAAATACATAAATAAGAAAAACAAATATTAGTAAATGTTTAAAATTTACATATAGAACTATCATCTCCATAAATCTATAAAATCAGTTTTTAAAAAGTTCCTGGCACACAGTTAAGTACTTAATAAATATTACCTATCTTCATCATCATCACCTAGACCTCTGAGTAAGGAAGAAATTTAAAATAAAAAGCCAAAAGCACAAATCATAAGAAAACAGAAGGAACATGCCTTACTGTGGCCTACACAGCTTAGCATTTGGCTCTCTCCCCTCTCTTTTCGTGGTCCCCTCCACTCCCCTCTTAGGTCACTATGCTTCAGTCTCTACAGTTCTCTAGTGCAGCAGGCATATTCCTGCCTCAGTCTTCTCACTGGCTGTCTCCTCTCCCTTCAACACCTTTTCTTCTATACAGCCCTGTGGATCACTCCCTTGCCACAGCCAAGGCTTTGTTCAAATGTACCTTTACAGTGAAATCCACCCCAATCTCTCCATTTAACTCTGTGCCCCCTGCCAGAGCTACTGATCTCCCCTGACCTTGCTCTACTTTTCCCGTATTACATATCATCTTATAATACACTGTATAGTTTTACTTATTGTGTTTATTACCTGTTGTTACATAAATGTAAGTTTCACATTGTCTTCTTTATTTACTATCATATTCCCAGAGTAGTACAGTGTCTGACACAACAAGTTCTCAGTAAATACTGAATGAAGATAAGTCTAACTCATTAAAATTAAAAACTTTGGTAAACTGAAACATGCCACAAAGTGCATAGATAAGAAAAAACTGAAAGATGTGTATAACAAGTATAACCCACAAAGGATTAATATATAAATACCTATATAAGCCAGTAGAAAAACAGACAACCCATTAAGTAAATGAGCAAATGATATGAATAGGCAACTCAAAGAAAAAACCATTAACACATTAAAAAAGGCACCATCTCACCAGTCATCAGCAAAATAAGGAAACCACAAGGAGATATCTGTTTTTCCCCCTTTCTTCTCCTTGTCTAGCTTTAAGTGAGATATAGTTGACATAAAACATTATGTAAGTTTAAGATGTACAGAGCTATCATTTCACTCACAGATATAAATCTGGCAAAAAACTAGAAAATCTAAAGATACCAAGTGCACATGATGATGTGGGTAAACAGGAACTCAGATAATGCTGCTGGAGTGTATACTGGAATAATCACTTTTGAGAACAAGCTGGCAATACTGAAAGCTGAAGTTGTACATGTCGTACAGACTAACAACTCCATTTTGCAGTATACACCTTCAAAAAACTCTTGATCAGATATACAAAGATACATATGTACAAAAATGTCGAGGGGAAGACTTTCCTGGCAGTCCAGTGGTTAAGTCTCCGCTCTTCCACTGCAGGGGGTGTGGGTTCGGTCCCTGGTAGGGAAGTTCTACATGCTGTGGGATATGGCCATAAAAATAATGTCCAGGGGAGGATTATTTAAATAGCAGAAACTAGAAATAACTCAATGTTTATAAATAAAGGAATGTTATAGATTTATAGTCATACAACGGACTGCTAGTAGATGTATATGTAATAAAACAGGCACATCTCAAAACCAATACTGAGTGGAAAAGCAAACTTAAAAAGGGTAGGTATAGTATAAAATCATTTACATAAAATTTAAAGACATATAAAACAAGAATACTGGGGTGGGCTGCCATGCTCTCCTCCAGGGAATCTTCCCAACCAAGGGATCGAACCCAGGTCTCCTGCATTGCAGGCAGATTCTTCACTGTCTGAGCCACTGGGGAAGCCACATAAATATAGTATTTATTATTTATGAAGAAGTGGCACAGTATAAAGTACATTGATTCTAAAGTTAGGTCTCCTGGGTTGGAATCCTGGTTCAACCACCTGGTACTGGTGTGATCTTGAGCAAATCCCTTATCTATCTGTACCTCAGTCTCATCTAAAAATGAGAACAATAACTGTATGCCAGGTATTAGGATGAAAGCAGTTAGTACAGGAGATGGATAAGGTTGTGTGTCAGTCTGGAATGCTGCAGTGCCCAAGAGTTTGGTCAAACACCAACGCAGATGCTGTTATGAAATTAACATTAACATTGAAATCAGTATACTTTGAGTGGAGCAGATTACTCTCAATGTAGGGGTCCTTGTGCAATCAGTTGAAGGCCTTAAGGGTAAAAACCCAGGTTTCTTGAAAGAAGAAACATTCTCAAGATGGAAACACAGAAATCCCGCTCAAGTTTCCAGCCTGCTGCCTGCACAATTCAAACTCAAAATGCAACATCAACTCTAGCCTCAATTTCCAGCCTGCCAGCCTGCCCTTCAGATTTAACACCTGCCAGTTTCCACATTAGTAAGACACTTCCTTAAAATAAAATGTTCTCCTGCTCTCTCTAAACGCTATTGGTCCTGCTTCTTTGTGGCACCTTGACTAAAGTGAAACATGACAAGTGATTTGAATAGTTCCTGGTACATAGTAAGTGCCACATAACTACTAGCTCTTATTAAATATAACGTAGTAACAGTATCACAAAGTTAATGGGATGGATACACACTAATTTTAGGGCAGCAGAACCTCTAGAAGGGAGGACAGTGGGAAAGTAAATGAGCGTTTAACTCATTTACATTTTTACATTGTTTTATTTCTTAAAATATGGTCTCAAGTATGACAAAAAATGGCTATTTATTATTTGGGGCACAAATACATGGGTACTTATTCTATAATTCTGTTTTTGAAATATTTCTGACTCTTAAACATGGATTTGAACTGCACAGGACCACTTACTAGCAGGCTGTTTTTTCAATAGTAAACACTATAGCACTCCATGGTCCATGTTGGTTGAATCCATGGATGCAGAACCATGGCTATGGAGGAACCACACAAATGGAGGACTGTTTGTAAGAAATCCATGGATTCTCAACTGTGCAGAGTTTCAGGTGCGTCTAACCTCCGTGCTGTTCCAGGGTCAACTGTAGTTCATAATGAATAACAGTGTTTTTAACTATGCAGAAAAAGTTGAGACAAGTATAAACCCTTTATTTATGAACTTTGTCTTTAAGGGAAAGGGAGACAAAGGTGATTATCAGTACAAGGGGACCCAAGAACTTTCTGGGTTTTTTTGTTTGTTTGTTTGTTTTTATTCTGAGAAAGATAACATGTCCCAGGTTTAAAGAAAGAGTCACCAGAGGAGAAGTTGAAACTGTTATGTCAAGTGAGATTATCATGTGGTGTGAGACTCTGGGGGAGATGGGAAGGGATCAGATTGGGAGCAAGGCTGAAAGAAGTAATACTGAACAACAGCAGGAAGACAAATCTTTTCCAAAGCCTGGAGAAAATAAGCTAGGTAAGTTTGGGGTAGAAAAACGTATCTAAGCAGAATCTGCTTACCCTAAATTTTCTGGAAAGTAGGAAGCAAGGTCATTATTTATAGCCTCCCCATAAATGCCATTTCTTTCATCAAGTAATCCCTCCTGATTATGAAACGAAAGGTGCTTTTTTCCCTTTCCCAGATTTCTGTAGTATTTTGTACCTTATGAAACAGACTGGACTTAGTTGATGAGTGAAGCCCTCAGAAGCCTTAGGTGCCTCTGACTCAGGTGTGAGAACTCAGTCATGTTTGCATCTCCCAGTGGAACCATTTGACAACGTAAGTTTTGACTAAATATTTTCTTGATGAAACTTGAGAGGTGACAAAATCTATAATCAAACAACTGACTTCTAAATCTTTGTTCATTGTAGAATATACTCAAATGATTAACACTATTGTGTAATTTGACTATATATCATTTATGCAGACATGGTACTAAGGGTAAGGCTTTGAGCCCCTGTTCACTGGGAAGGTTCTAGCAGAATTCAGCATCATGAAAATCGTGGCGATGTACTATACATTTAACATAAACCAACTCTTTAAAATCTGTCTATTCACTGTCTTTGAAAACTAGTTATCTCTTCAATAAAGGCTCCATGCCTTCAAAAAAGGCACTTCATATATTTTTAACTATTATCCAACAAACATGCACTGAATATCTACTATGTTTCACACAAACCATCAGCCTTAAAGGTTATTTCAGTTTTCTCTAATATCCAAATACCTAATAGGTAACAGTAATGACTAGCATTAACTGAGCCTTTCCTAGGTGCCATATGCTGTTATAAGCATATAACATTGTTTCATCCTATCTAATTCTCACAATTTTACAGATACACTCTATTACTGTTCACATTTTACACAACAGAAAACTGAAGTACACAGCACAGTTAAGTTGTTTGCCTAAAGGGACGCAGAAAGGATGTGAACCCAGACAGAGCCCACACTGTAACAACTATATTGAATTCCTTTACCAGGAAACAACAAGTTTTAGTGTCTTTGAGATGTGGATAACATGCACGAGTTCTAGTTTTAGAAATAATGTTGTCATTAGATTTTTCAGCTGGAGGAGACCTCTCCAGCTGAAATCTCACAATGACCAAAAGCCTGGCCCTTATTCAGAATTATTTCTCTCCTGGTACAGGAGTAGGTCATGTTCTTAGAAGTTCGTGATGAGAAAGCAGTGCTGAGAAAAAGAGACAGGATCTGAAGAACCTGCCAAGGAAAAAAGTAGCTTTAATAATCAGAGGGCAGAGTGCCTCAAAACAACACTTAACTACTGAAAATAACATCTGTTACCCGTATTAATGTCAATAGTTATTTCAACAGTAGAGACACCTCAATGCAGCCTCTACATCCAATTTGGACTGTGCATACTCAAACTGAAAGAAAAATGAAAATTTTCCTTATTTAAGCCACTGTTGGTTAAGGTTTGTTGGTTAACTTATATTTTCATACAACAAATACTACAATTTCGTGACTATAATTTCTTATTTTGTAAAAGGTTTTGACCTTTTTCGCTTTCTGAACTTGTATTTAACCTACGAACATATAAAACTTTCCTTAGCTCCTGTATTATTCTTTTCAGTGATGTTTAAGTGTTACGAGGTCATTTTAAGTCCCATCATTGTCTAGACTTGATGACAAAGCAAAAAGATAAGGTCAGATATATTACTGTGAAAGCCTTAAAAATCTAGCCAAAAATAAACAAAGATCAACAGAACAGAATTGGGAGTCCAGAAACAAACGTTTACATTTACAGTCAATTGAGTTTTGACAAAGATGGGCTCAATAAAGGACAGAAATGGTATGGACCTAACAGAAGCGGAAGATATTAAGAAGAGGTGGCAAGAATACACAGAACTGTACAAAAAAGATCTTCATGACCCAGATAATCATGATGGCGTGATCACTGACCTAGAGCCAGACATCCTGGAATGTGAAGTCAAGGGGGCCTTAGGAAGCATCACTATGAACAAAGCTAGTGGAGGTGATGGAATTCCAGTTGAGCTACTTCAAATCCTGGAAGATGATGCTGTGAAAGTGCTGCACTCAATATGCCAGCAAATCTGGAAAACTCAGCAGTGGCCACAGGACTGGAAAAGGTCAGTTTTCATTCCAATCCCAAAGAAAGGCAATGCCAAAGAATGTTCAAACTACCGCACAATTGCACACATCTCACACGCTAGTAAAGTAATGCTCAAAATTCTCCAAGTCAGGCTTCAGCAATACGTGAACCATGAACTCCCAGATGTTCAAGCTGGTTTTAGAAAAGGCAGAGGAACCAAAGATCAAATTGTCAACATCCGCTGGATCATCGAAAAAGCAAGAGAGTTCCAGAAAAACATCTCTTTCTGCTTTATTGACTATGCCAAAGCCTTTGACTATGTGGATCACAATGAACTGTGGAAAATTCTGAAAGAGATGTTAATACCAGACCACTGACCTGCCTCTTGAGAAACCTATATGCAGGTCAGGAAGCAAAAGTTAGAACTGGACATGGAACAACAGACCGGTTCCAAATAGGAAAAGGAGTCCGTCAAGGCTGTATACTGTCACCTTGCTCATTTAACTTATATGCAGAGTACATCATGAGAAATGCTGGGCTGGAAGAAGCACAAGCTAGAATCAAGATTGCCAGGAGAAATATCAATCACCTCAGATATGCAGATGACACGCCTCTTGATGAAAGTGAAAGAGGAGAGTGAAAAAGTTGGCTTAAAGCTCAACATTCAGAAAACTAAGATTATGGCATCCGGTCCCATCATTTCATGGCAAATAGATGGGGAAACAGTGGAAACAGTGACAGACTTTATTTTGGGGGGCTCCAAAATCACTGCAGATGGTGATTGCAACCATAAAATTAAAAGACGTTTACTCCTTGGAAGGAAAGTTATGACCAACCTGAACAGCATATTCAAAAGCAGAGACATTACTTTGCCAACAAAGGTCCATCTAGTCAAGGCTATGGTTTTTCCAGTAGTCATGTATGGATGTGAGAGTTGGACTTATTATAAAGAAAGCTGAGTGCTGAAGAATTGATGCTTTTGAACTGTGGTATTGGAGGAGACTCGAGAGTCCCTTAGACTGCAGGGAGATCCAACCGGTCCATCCTAGGGGAGATCAGTTCTGGGAGTTCATTGGAAGGACTGATGTTGAAGCTGAAACTCCAATATTTTGGCCACCTGATGCGAAGAGCTGACTCATTTGAAAAGACCCCAATTCTGGGAAAGATTGAGGGCAGGAGGAGAAGGGGACACCAGAGGATGAGATGGTTGGATGGCATCACCGACTCAATGGACATGAGTTTGGGTAAACTCCGGGAGTTGTTTGGACAGGGAGGCCTTGTGTGCTGTGGTTCATGGGATCTCAAAAAGTCGGACACGACTGAGCAACTGAACTGAACTGAGTTTTGACAAGTTTGCTAAGGAAATGCAATAGTTTTTTCAACAAATGGTGCTGAGACAATGGATATCCCTATGTTGAAAAAAAAAAGTACGTAAACTCTTATCTCACAACATACCTCCTCGCACCCCCAAAACAAAAGAAAAATAGAAGATAGACCTAAATATGAGAGCCAAAACTAAAACATTTCGAAGAAAACCTTGGAAAAAAATCTTCTTGTTAGACTGGGCAAATATTTTAAAGATATGACACCCAAAGCATAATCTGTAAAATAATAAAAATGGTAAATAAAAAACTCTTGCTCTTCAAAAGGCATCATTAAGGAAGCAAAAAAGAAAAGTCATAGATTGAGAGAAAATATATATAAATCATTTATCTGATAAAGGACATACCCAGAACATATAAAGAACTCTCACAACTCAAGAAGACAAAAAATCCTAATTAAAAAATGGGCAAAATATTTGAACAGTCACTTTATCAAAGAAGAAATACAAATGGCTAATAAGGACATGCAAAGATGCTCAACATAATTAGGAAAATGTAAACAAAAACTTCCAATGAACTACTACTACATACCCACTAGAATGGTCTATAATGAAAAAAACTAACAATATTAAATGCTATTGAAGAAATGGAGAAATTAGAATCCTCAGAAACTACTGGTGGGAATGTAAAATGTTAAGAGTCACTTTGCAAAATGGTTTAGCAGTTTCTTTAAAAATGAAACACAGGCTTACCATACAACTCAGCAATTGCTCCTAGGTATCCACAGAAGAGAAATGAAAACATATGTTCACACAAAAAGTTGTATACGAATGTTCTTAGGAACATTACTCACAGTAGCTAAAAACTGAAGCAAGTAAAAAAAGTCAACCAACTAGTACACAACTAGTTTAGCATCCAACTATGGGTAAATAAAATATGGGATACACATACAATGGAATACTATTATGCGACGAAAGGGAACAAAGCAGAGATGAACTTCAAAATCGTCAGGCTAAGTGAAAGACGCAAGGTAAAAAGCTATCAGTTGTTTAATTCCATTGATATAAAATTAACAGAATGTAAATCCATAAACATAGAAAGTACATTCCAAATTACCATGTCTGGGGATGAGATAGGGATTGACTGCAAATGATGATGAGGGTAATTTTGGGGTGACAAGAATATTCTAAAACTTGATGAGGTGACAGATGCATAAGCCTATAAATAATTACCCTTCCTGAGTTTCAACTGGGCTCCCATCTACAGATTGTCTTTTTCAGATTCTTTTCCCATATAGATTATTACAGAATACTGAGTAGAGTTCCCTGTGCTATACAGTAGGTCCTTGTTGATTATTTTTTCTATATATAAAAGAAAAGATACATGCATATGCATAACTGAGTCACTTTGGTGTACACATGAAACTAACACAACACTGTAAATCAACTATACTTCAATATAAGATAAAAAATTTTTTTCTAAGAGAGCGAGCGAGCTAAGAAAAAGAAAACGATTATCTTTCCCAGCCTTTCCCACAGCTTGGGAGGCCATATGACTAACTCTGACTGTAAGCAAAGGTTATGCACTCCGTTTGGTACTACTGCTCTTAAAAGGGAAGGGGTTTGTCCTCCCCTTCCTTTCTCCTTTCTCCAGGGGATCTTCCCAACCCAGGTCTCAAACCCAGCTCTCCCATATTGCAGGTGGATTCTTTACTGACTGAGCCACCAGAGAAGCCCACCAATACTGGAGTGGGTAGCCTATCCAGTCTCCAGGGCATCTTTCCGACCCAAGAACTGAACCAGGGACTCCTGCATTGCAGGTGGATTCTTTACCAGGTGAGCTACCAGGGAAGCCCTGGTAGCTTTCCTTTCTCCTATTGGCCATGAGATGGCAAAGGCTCTAACAACTCCTTAGACTCAAGAGATGGAAGTAGCTTGTGAGGATGGCAGAGCTACCTACGTCCTTCTAGCCTTGGATCTCACAATCATGGACTGTATGTGAGAAAATCACTGGATTTTTAGGATACTACCATTACATTTTAGAAAATGAAGAATAAAGTTCACCACTCAACATTTGTTAACTGTGAAGTATCTTAGGCAACAGCTATCTTTATGAACTGTTTGCAGATCAGCAATAAGAACATTCTTATCTAATTACAGAAAAATGTATGCAACGAATTCTGTTTCCAACTGTAGATAAATATGGTGGGAAATCTATCCTGGACACTAGTATATATATGACGGATATGTGTTGAAAGAACATTCCAGAAAGTCATGAAAGCTTTCTAACTTGCTTCTATCTTTTAGGTGTCAACGTTTATTTTCTAAAACAAGGAATCAGTAGTCTTTCATTTCATATAATCACTGGCATTTAAATAGGACCAAAGAAAAATCTGTCTTTTTTTTTCCCCTGTGCTGCTGCTGCTGCTAAGTCGCTTCAGTCGTGTCCGACTCTGTGCAACCCCATAGACAGTAGCCCACCAGGCTCCCCGGTCCCCAGGATTCCCCAGGCAAGAACACTGGAGTGGGTTGCCATTTCCTTCTCCAATGCATGAAAGTGAAAAGTGAAAGTGAAGTCGCTCAGTCATGTCTGACTCTTAGCGACCCCACGGACTGCAGCCTACCAGGCTCCTCTGTCCATGGGATTTTCCAGGCAAGAGTACTGGAGTGGGGTGCCATTTCCCCTGTAGTTCTCCAATAAAACTTTAAGATAAATATTACAAAAAGAAACCTTTTGCAGACAGCTCATTCATAGAAAGAAGCTAGGTATTTTCTTACCTGCCACCTGACTTAGAATGCTGACAGGTAATCAACTAGGAGAGAGCTGAAAGTGAGAGGCAGTTATTAACCCTACAGAAGTTAATAAGCTTTGTAGAATTTTCACAAGGTGAGAGTTTGGTAAACATATTTACATTATCAGGAAGATTATAACACAAAAATAGCTATGTTCTTCAGGCAAGACAGAAGCTGCCTGTTCTGACATTCCACAGGGACAAACCTTTTATTTCTAGAAACACAATGTTTACTGTTCCTATCTTACTCACATGGCAATGATGAGCATGTCAAAACCTGTGGGGGAAACAATCAAAATCCCTATAGTTATATGACTTCATCACATGGCCCTGATAAATAAGCATGCAAAGTGGACTATGAGTGGACACCTCTACTTAGAGGCAAGGCAGAATCTGTGTCATACACAACAGAGACCTAAGAGTTCATAAATTAAACTTTCAATTATTGTGCTGTTTACGGGCTATACCAGATAACAATGCAAATGACAGCAGTAAGGAGTTGCTGCCATTAGAACGGCACATATTAATTTTCACTCTTTTCTAGGTTAAAAAACTTGAAAACATACAGGCTATAAACATCTGAGATAAATCTTACTGTTAAAGGATTTCTTTCTTGAAAATCTAGAAGAGAATGAATTCACAGTTAATTTCAACTACCTGACATGACTTATCTTTTAGACTGATACATATTTCCATAATAAACTTACCTGATTAGACACAGCTGGCACTGTCAAAAACAGATTCAGTTTGTGTTCAACTCATCTATACTTATCTACACTTTTCTTTTAAGACATTTCTAGATGTGGGTGTGTTCTTTTCTGAAGACACTGAAAATTCTTGAGATCAAAGACCACATATTTGGCTTTCACGTATTTCCTGTAATAAGGCATGGTACACACCCTTGATACTTAAAAATGCACAGCTCTAGCTTGTATAAGGATAAAACAAGTATCCAATCCTTTGGGCTACTTTTCTATGATAATGGATGTGAGCTAGTATGTTCATATTCTCTTACCTGGCCCACTTTTGTGAGAAAAATTTGAGAGGCTATTGGCAGAGAAAAGTGCTCCCCTGGTAACTCAGTTGGTAAAAAACCTGCCTGCAGTGCAGGAAACCTGGGTTTGATCCCCGAATCAGGAAGATCCCCTGGAGAAGGAAATGGCAACCCACTCCAGTATTCTTGCCTGGAAAATCCAATGGACAGAAGAGCCTGGCGGGCTACAGTCCATGGGGTCGGACACGACTGAGCAACTAAACCACTTCCACTGGCAGAGAAAAGCAGTAAAATCTATAGAACAGAACACAATCATCTGTCTCGTGTGGATATGGAACATATGGCTTGTATGTCATTAACACCTGCCAGCCATGGACAATGCCATCGATCAATTTTTTATGTTTTTATTTTATCAAACAGTGAGTTTGCGAAAACATAAATGCATATTACTCAGCTCAATTTGGACTTTAAATGTTCAGAAGTAAAAGTCAAATCTTATCTATTCAACTCATTTGACTACAAAACAAAATCAGGTCTGCCAAGGGTAGGAGCCACTGTGAATAACAATTCCAGAAAGAGAGCAATAAGACGACATTCCCTAACTGACCAGGGCTTGTTGTATTATTCTGAGTCTAGTTAGCAGTAACACAGAAGCTCCAGGGAGAAAACTGGGATATCTGGACTAAAACCCATCCTAGTTCTGGAGGAGTTTAAAAATCACTATCTCCAGAGTCAGCTCTATCTCCTTTCTACACCATCAAGGCAAGCATAGCCTAATAAGGATCTTTCTGTTTAATCATGTGTCTCTATATTCAGCAGTTGTAAAGAATCATAGGAGTAACAAAGGAGCTTTGATCTTTATAACAATAAGTAATCATTCAATCACATAATAGGAGTATTTGAATGAGCTATTTTCAACATCTTGAAATCTAATAAGACAGATGATGTCATTACTAAGCAGATAATATGCTCACAAAATTTACTGCTAGTCTTACAAGCACATTCTCAGATTCTGTAAGCATTAAGTTAAAAATTTCAAAACATCTTTCATAAGTAAATTGAAATCTTTTCACAGAAAGATAAAGCTTAGAGAAGGAAACAAAATAACTCCTACAAATTTTCATTCAATTTAGCTACCATGGTATTCTGCATGACTCAGTGGGTAAAGAATCTGCTTGCAATGCAGGAGACACAGGAGATGCAAGTTCAATCCCTGGGTCAGGAAGATCCCTTGGAGTAGGAAATGGCAATCCACTCCAGTATTCTTGCCTGGAAAATTCCATGGACAGAGGAGTCTGGTGGGTTACAGTCCATGGGGTCACAAAGAATTGGATATGACTGAGCAACAATCATGTATATCTACATGCGTTATTCTGCACGTATTCAACTGAACAGTCTGCACTCCTATTAAATTACATAAACACTCTCTTAAACAGGCGTTCTTATGAATTTTATGATGTTTTATGTCAAGTAAAAATATGCCAGCAAATTTGGAAAACTCAGCAGTGGCCACAGGACTGGAAAAGGTCAGTTTTCATTCCAATCCCAAAGAAAGGCAATGCCAAAGAATGCTCAAACTACCGCACAATTGCACTCATCTCACATGCTACTAAAGTAATGCTCAAAATTCTCCAAGCCAGGCTTCAGCAATATGTGAACCGTGAACTTCCTGATGTTCAAGCTGGTTTTAGAAAAGGCAGAGGAACCAGAGATCAAATTGCCAACATCCGCTGGATCATGGAAAAAGCAAGAGAGTTCCAGAAAAACATCTATTTCTGCTTTATTGACTATGCCAAAGCCTTTAACTGTGTGGATCACAATAAACTGTGGACAATTCTTCAAAAGATGGGAATACCAGACCACCTGATCTGCCTCTTGAGAAATCTGTATACAGGTCAGGAAGCAACAGTTAGAACAACAGACTGGTTCCAAATAGGAAAAGGAGTATGTCAAGGCTGTATATTATCACCCTGCTTATTTAACTTATATGCAGAGTACATCATGAGAAATGCTGGACTGGAAGAAGCACAAGCTGGAATCAAGATTGCCAGGAGAAATATCAATAACCTCAGATATGCAGATGACACCACCCTTATGGCAGAAAGTGAAGAGGAACTAAAAAGCCTCTTGATGAAAGTGAAGGGGAGAGTGAAAAAGTTGGCTTAAAGCTCAACATTCAGAAAATGAAGATCATGGCATCCGGTCCCATCACTTCATGGGAAATAGATGGGGAAACAGTGTCAGACTTTATTTTTTTGGGCTCCAAAATCACTGCAGATGGTGATTGCAGCCATGAAATTAAAAGACGCTTACTCCTTGGAAGAAAAGTTATGACCAACCTAGACAGCATATTCAAAAGCAGAGACATTACTTTGCCAACAAAGGTTCATCTAGTCAAGGCTATGGTTTTTCCAGTGGTCATGTGTGGATGTGACAGTTGGACTGTGAAGAAGGCTGAGCGCTGAAGAATTGATGCTTTTGAACTGTGGTGTTGGAGAAGACTCTTGAGAGTCCCCTGGACTTCAAGGAGATCCAACCAGTCCATTCTGAAGGAGATCAGCCCTGGGATTTCTTTGGAAGGAATGATGCTAAAGCTGAAACTCCAGTACTTTGGCCACCTCATGCGAAGAGTTGACTCCTTGGAAAAGACTCTGATGCTGGGAGGGACTGGGGGCAGGAGGAGAAGGGGACGACAGAGGATGAGATGGCTGGATGGCATCACTGACTCGATGGACGTGAGTCTCAGTGAACTCCAGGAGTTGGTGATGGACAGGGAGGCCTGGTGTGCTGCGATTCATGGGGTCGAAAAGAGTCAGACACGACTGAGTGACTGAACTAACTAACTAAAAATATCTTTGACACAAACCAAAAAAAGTAAGTTGGACTTCATCAACATTAAAAATTTTATGCAAAGAACATCAAGAAAGTCAAAAGACAATCTCCAGAATGAGAGAAAATATTTGTGAAACATATATCTAATAAGGGTTTAATATCCAGTATATATAAAGAACTCTTACAATTCCACCAAATAATGCAGTTATTATTTTGGGGGGCTCCAAAATCACTGCAGTTGGTGATTGCAGCCATGAAATTAAAAGACGCTTACTCCTTGGAAGGAAAATTATGACCAACCTAGACAGCATATTAAAAAGCAGAGACTTTACTTGTCAACAAAGGTCCATCGAGTCAAGGCTATGGTTTTTCCAGTGGTCATGTATGGATGTGAGAGTTGGACTGTGAAGAAAGCTGAGCACTGAAGAATTGATGCTTCTGAACTATGGTGTTGGAGAAGACTTTTGCGAGTCCCTTGGACTGCAAGGAGATCCAGCCAGTCCATCCTAAAGGAGATCAGTCCTGGGTGTTCATTGAAAGGACTAATGCTGAAGCTGAAACTCCAATACTTTGGCTACCTGATGTGAAGAGCTGACTCATTTGAAAAGACCCTGATGCTGGGAAAGATTGAGGGCAGGAGGAGAAGAGGATAAGAGAGGATGAGATGGTTGGATGGCATCACCTTCTCAATGGACATGGAGTTTGGGTAAACTATGGGAGTTGGTGATGGACAAGGAGGCCGGGCGTGCTGCAGTCCCTGGGGTCACAAAGAGTTGGACAAGACTGCGCAACTGAACTGAACTGATGCAGTTAAAAATGGGCAAAGGAGATGAGTAGACATTCCTCCAGATACATAAATGGCTAATAAGCACAAATGAAAAATGCTCAACATCATTAGTCATCATAAGGAAATGCAAATTAGAACCACAACGAGATAGCCACTTCATATCCATGAGGATGGCTAGAATAAAAAACAAAAATAAAAAGTCAGAAAAGTGTTAAGAATGTTAGTGAGGCAGTAGAGAGATTAGAACTTTCCTACACTGCCAGTGGGAATGCAAAGTCGTCCAGCCCCCATGGAAAGCACTGTGGTGATTCCTCGTAGGATAATTCTATATTTAACTTGAAAGTGAAAGTGAAAATGAAAGTTGCTCAATCATGTCCAACTCTTGGTGACCCCATGGATGCCCATGGAATTCTTGAGTGGGTAGTCTTTCCCTTCTCCAGAGGATCTTCCCAACCCAGGGATGGAACCCAGGTCTCCTGCATTGCAGGTGGATTCTTTACTAGCTGAGCCACAAGGGAAGCCCAAGAATACTGGAGTGGGTAGCCTATCCCTTTTCCAACAGATCTTCTCAATCCAGGAATTGAACCAGGGCCTCCTGCATTTCAGGAGGATTCTTTACCAACTGACGCAATTCCACCCCTAGGTATATACTGAAAAGAATCAAAAACAAAGACTCAAACAGATAATTGTACACCCGTGTTCACTGTAGCATTATTCACAACAGCCAAAATAAGGGAACAATCCACATGCCCAACAACAGATGAACAGAGAAACAGAATGTGCTCGTATAGTATACACATGTAACAAGCTGTCTTCAGTTATAAAAAGGAATGAAGTTCTAATATGATACCACGTGGATGAACCGCAAAAACATTACAGTAAGTAAAATAAGCCAGACATGACGACAAACATTCTATGATTCCACTTGTATGAAATACCTAGAATAAGCATTTCACAAAGTAGATGAGAGGTGACGAGGGGTTAGAAGAAAGGAGGGCAATAGGGAAGAACTGCTTACTGGACAGAGTTTCTGTAATCAGGGTTGTGGGGGGAGGTGGGTGAAACTGCTTTGGAGATAAACAGTGATGAATATAACCAATGCCACTGAACTGTATACCAAAAAATGACATACCTAAAAATTACTTTAAAACTTCCAGCATCTCTTCAAAGTCAAGACACCTAGTAGCTTAAATTACTTTTCTTCCTTTAACAAGTATTAAATTATTCAAGTCAGTTATGTGTTCCTCAAAATATGTAATGAATTAAGATTCGAAAATAAAAGCCTTGATTGTGGAGTCAAAGTTCATATAGTTTAACTTCCTAGCTGATGCTGGGATGTCCTCAGTATTATCCCTAAGTGACTATATACTGTTTAAACACACATAGCACTTTACTGGAACACTTACAGGCATTCAGAAGAACTTACTAACCTTCTGGTGAAAGTTCTAATAGTTAGTTTTGTTTTTCCCATTTCTGAGTTGAAATCTGGATCTCTAGCAGCCTATACTCATTAACCATGATTCTGCCTTTTATTCCAACTTCCACACAATAGTCCTTCAGAAACCCTAAGACTATTATTGGACCTCCAATGTTCTGCTATCCCAGCAGCGGAATTTCCCTTTTGATAAGATTTCAAACCAGCCTATCCAGGAGATGGTGAGGTTCAGGGAGGCCTGGCGTGCTGTAGTCCATGCGGTTGCAAAGAGTTGGACGTGGCAGGATAACTGAACAACGACGACAATACCAGCCTGCACCCTTCTTTCTAGCTATATTCCAAGTATTTTTAGTATCACGGTATCCATCACTATTATTTCCTTCTCATTATTTTCCACATTTAAAAATTTTTTCCATAATACATCTATATTACCTTTCTGATGACAAAATTCTATTTTAGGGAAAAAAAACAACCACATCAGAGGAATCATTAGAGTACTTTCTGTACTCTAAAATACTAAAATATGCTCCATAGCAAAACTTATATTTAAATCTGAAAGGAAGAAAAATAGAATCAGAGCAGAACAGACGAAAAATACTGTGTTACTTCTTCCTAGACATGATACTTTTCAGAAGATTTACATGCACATTAGAGATCTTTGATCTGAAATGGTTAACCCAAGACTCTCACTCTAAAGATGAGAAAATTCAGAAGCAGAAAGGTCAAATGCATTGCCACGTTTAAATCATTAGCTTAGTGTTTCTGACAAGTGCCATAAAATTGAGATCTTCCCTGCTTAAAACCTTGAAACAGCATTCCATCGCCCTGCACATGAAGTCCAGTTTCCTTAACATGGCTATTAAAGGCCACTCTCTTCTCTAGACTAACTTTGAGCCAATCTTTGCTTCCCTCACCCAGCACTCTCTGCTCCGTTTCTTTAAGTTTTCCTGCTCACTCCTGAAACTTAGGATACACTTGCTGCTCGTGCTGGAACACCAGACCCCTTCCCCTCATTCTCTTCAGATGGTTAAAACCTCCTTGTCCCTCAGGTCCCTGATACCCAACTTAGATCACTTCTCCCTCTGTGTTCCCGCAGAGCCTAGTCCCTCTGATTTGGACTAGATCTCCCTAAAAATTCCCTTAGGACTCAGGTCTTCCCCTCTCTTCATAAAATTCATAACGTTTTTTGATAACTGTTTAACATCTATTTTGCCTATTAGACTGTAAATCCCATGGAGGTAGGAACCCCGTTTTACCTGGCTCTCTTCTGTAAGCTTAGCACTAACTCCACTAGTATTACTGGGTGCAAAGGACATAGTTAATAAAAATTTAATTTTATTAATACTAAGACTTAAGTTAGCTTTTAATAACTAAAGATATCTATAAAATGCTATTAACATGCTATACTACACACAATTCTTCTGGATTTGAATCCCACATATTACTCTTTGCCCTACTATGCTTCATGGACACACTGTTTCAGCTAGACTTTTCTGGGTCCTGAGTCTGTCAACCAAAAGACTAGCTATCCACGCTGGGCCCTCTATACATTTGATATTTTTGGCTGCCTTTGTATAATTAAGTATCCTTCATTTAAGATAATTTTTAGTATAAGCCATCTTTGTACCTGTCCAATCTTCTTCTCAAGTGCCAGTTTCTGGACTATCAAAGTTTTTTTTTTTTTTTTTCCCATTACAACAATAAGTTCACAGATGTATTTGAATAAATAGACTGAAAAGTGAGATTCAAGTAAGACGGCAGCAGTTCCACATTCAAACAACAACTTTCTTGTTAGCATATGCTTTTTCCACAGTTAGGGAAATTCAAAACAGACAAAACTATTAACTGCTTTACTTATTCATTGTAAGCATGCTTGCTACAGGAAGAACCTTTGCATGTATAGAACTCAAACATGGAGCTTTTAGAATTTAAGTAAGCATGTTTACCTTAATATCCACATTACCCGAAAGATAGTAAATAACAACAGGGCTGATCACTGTTAGAGCAATCATTCACCTTCAAGAAATTAAAGAAACTCTAATTATAGATTTAACGTCTAACTTACCATCTTCCTTAGAAACTGTTTGGGTGTAGAAAAGTTCAGGATTCTGATAATCAAAGGGATATATAATCTCAAGATTATACAATAACATATAATAATTATAAGTATAGTATTATACTTATAGTATAATAACTAATGAGTGAGAAAAAAGCATAATGCCATGTATTTTGTTTTGAATGCAAATAAAACATTTTATCTTTTTTTTTTTAATGCCATGCATTTTCAATAATAATTAAGAACACTGTCCCAGAGCAAGGGAGCCTGTGTTCAAATTCTGACTTTGCTACTTTCCTGCAGTGTATCCTTGAGTTATCTTCTGAACCCCTGCTTCAGCTTGACCATCTGTAAAATAAGCCTACAGTTTTGTTGTGAAGGTTAAATGACTTAAAAAAAATAATGAGTTAATTGAATTAAATAAAGTTTTAAAATAATGTGATTCTTTTTATTGAATCATTTTATCACTATTAAGATGAAACTCAGGATATATGTATACCTATGGCTGATTCATATTGAGGTTTGACAGAAAACAAAACTCTGTAAAGCAATTATCCTTCAATTAAAAATAAATAGATAATAAAAGAAGATGAAATATAATACTATAGAACTTGTTATAATACTATAGAACTTGTGGACCCTGAGCCTTACGTTCCTTATTATGTCAATCCCTTTCATCTTAATTTGTGAGTCTACTAATTTTCTATTCTTACTCTAAGTCTCCTAACATGAAATCAGTGCATAGTCAAGAAAGGAAATTAATTCCTTCCCCTTGTAGGGGTACTGAAGATACGTACCTTACTGTCCTATGAAAAATTCTCTAAAGCTGGGGAAGACCGAGGATCTATGCAAGCAGCTGGGCTATAGAGGTGCTTAGAAAAAGGTGGATCAGTCCAACGTCAGCAGTGCTGTGGTCACCCTGTCAAATGTCACACTTATTCTGCACAGCTGGGCCCTGGCTCCTGCAGCCAGAAGCAAGCTGAATCCTACGGGTTTGGTCTAAATAGGTCACTGGTGAGTGAAATTGTTCAGCATGAATTCATAGTCATTTTATATCATGTTCAACATATAAAAAAACTTCTATATAGTTTGAAAGCTTGAGTAGGCTGAATGCCTTCATTTCACTCCAGATGGAATTAGTACCTTTATTTTACATAGTTCTTATTTCTGTTTTCCCCTTGAAGATTGCTTAGGGGAGGCGTGGTAATTTACTGTAGGATATCAATATCACTTCAAATTTGTATACCCTTTAAATATTTTCAGTGTTCTTAATTCTGGAAAGTTCACAGGACAGTTTCTCTTATTTCTAATTAACAGAAATGAATAGTTTTCGCTCAGTTATTCCAATTATTTATTTGCCTAATTTTGTAGAATATCTACCATGTTTTGACCTGGTAGGGTTTTAAAAAACTCCTTGTGTCTTGGCAAGTTTCTGTTAACAAATGATCTCTTTTCTCCCCTGGGTCCAGTCTCAACCTTCTTGCATCAAATGCAGTGTGCTAAGTTCCATTTCCATCAATGATTATAAAGAGTACTCACTTCCTGAAGAAAGTGTAGGAGAAAAAGGAACTCGTGAGTCCAGCCAACTCTGTCATGGCCATCTTGGTTAGAGACAAAATATATTCTGATGTTCTCCAGTCTTCTCTCATATCCTCTCTGCACCCTTCCATCATTGGAAAGGCTGGTCCTTGAAAACATTACATCCAAGAGCAAGAGTCTTGAGTGCTAAGCTATCCCTTGTTTTTCATATCTTCTTTGAAGAGTTCAAGTCAATGACAAATTAGAGTACACATTTACAGATGACATTAATCCTTTAAACAGAAGATATATTTCCTGTCTCTTTAATAAGAAGAAAGCTCAACAGCCTACACCCAAGAGAGAAAGCAATTTGCACCTTTTAGGCAGGAGCAATAAAAATGATCATTTCACATGAAGAAGTCAAATTAATGCAAGTGTGACTGTTAGGTTAGAGGGTACTTCAGAGCTTTTGGGCTTCTAACCAAAAGTCACCTTTTAACAATTAAGCAATTTTGCTGATTGCAGCATTTATCACATACTGCATGAGTTTTACCACTATCTTGGGATATGTTGAATCCCAAAACACCAAAATTATTGTCACAATCTACCAGTTTGGAGTTCTCCAACAGATAGTTCAGTAAATGTACCTAGGACCTTCCTCCTCTTCCCCTCATAATTCTTAGGATCTAATCAAGGAGGGGAAAATTATTTGAAGGTACTTTAATGTACTTGTGAAGCACGCACTGGCAGGACACATGCATTTAAAGAGAACAACAGTGACTCGGAGATGATGTTCTCAAATCCTGTTTTCAAAGAACAGCCTGGAAAGGATCTGCCACAAACTGTTTCAATGGACCCTACAAAACGAAGACCTGGTTACTAAAACTACTAGGATTATTCCATAAGAGATCTCCTGAGTATGAACAGTGCACTCCAGCTTTCTGAAACTTAGCAGACATTTTGCATGGCTGATAATTGCTGAGATCCTAATTAGAGAAGTACCTGCCAATGAAATGTCATAAACAGGACAAACAGTACATGCAATCAGGATCTACTTAAAGGTTTGTAGTAAGGTGTTGGAGAAGACTCTTGAGAGTCCCTTGGACTGCAAGGAGATCAAACCAGTCAATCATAAAAGAAATCAGTCCTGAATATTCATTGGAAGGACTGATGCTGCAGCTCCAATACTTTGATCACCTGATGTGAAGAGCCAACTCACTAGAAAAGACCCTGATGCTGGGAAAGATTGAAGGTAGGAGGAAAAGGGGACGACAGAGGATGAGATGGTTGGATGGCACCACCTTCTCAATGGATATAAGTTTGAACAAGCTCTGGGAGAGTGAAGGACAGGGAAGCCTGGCATGCTGCAGTCCACGGGGTCGCAGAGAGTCAGAAACGACTGAGAGACTGAAAAACAACAAAGGTCCTTAAAGAAAACAAAAATGGTTCTTTGTCTCTAATAGGCACCTGTATGTTTAAGATAAGGCCTTCACTTTATATGCTTACATTAACAACTCTGCTGTAAATTATCCCTTTTTCTTTTCTTCCTTTCTGGGAGAAATCACAATCTCTTAACAAGTGGTTGTCTTTGGAGATCACTGTCTTTTCTAACCTAATACATATATTGATTCTCTTTCATTGTTTTAAGGACCACAGAAGTTCTCTGGATAGAGAGAATTTCTGAGTGGTAAAATTATTAGTAATTTCTGCCTTTTATTTTTTATTTATTTTTTTTTCCAAATTTTCATGTATAATCAACATTATTTTACTCATTAACGATTAAAAAAAAGGCTAAGTTGTAAGATCTTTAGGGAATAGAGCTATTTGGTATGCTTCTCTTTAAATAAATGATACAAACAGCTATTCTTTCTGTAATATGTATTAATCAACTTCAGTACATCATTTTCCTACTCAAAACCTTCATCTATAGAACTAAAATATCGATCCCTTAGCATTACACACAAAACCCTCCATGACCAACACCTATTTTCTTACCACTTCCTGGCCTTCCTCTCATATTCTCATATTCTAGCTAGATCAAACAGGATAAAATTCCCAGACATGCTATTTCTCCTGTGTGCTTCTCAAAGTGCTCTTCTCTTCACCTGTAACATCTTTCTTCTCCATATAGCCACCTGAAATTTTTCCATTTTTTCTTTAGAATGTTAATCAAAAGTTTTCACCTTTAAAGGGGCACAGATATACACTGCTGGTGGGTGAAACGATACATCTTTGAAGGACAGCAATTTGGCTTATGTATCAAAATTACAAAATGCACATACTTTTCAACCCAGCAATTCCACCCCCAGGAACTGGATATATGGATATTCTAACACTTCTGTGAAATGACATACAAAAGGTTATTTACCACACCAGTTTGTAGTAGCAAAATACTGGGAACAACTCTAAACACACATACATTGGGAGCTGGTTAAACATATTACAGAATTCCATACAGTGAAATACTATGCATCTATCAACTGCATAAGAAATCCTTGATGTACTGGCATAGAAGAATTTCTAACACATATGGAAAAGCAAAGTACAGAACATGAATGGGATGCCAAAATTTCTGTAAAAAGAGAGGGGAGGAACACACACCAATTTGCCTGTATCTGCATAAAATATTTCTGAAAAAGAACACCACTGGGACAACAGGAACAATTTCACTGGACTCTATTTTATACATACTGAAATTTTAAACCATGTGATTATACTACTTATTAAAAAGGTAAAACTGTAAAAGTTTAAAAATCAAAGTGCTAAAAAGTGTTCACATCTTTTGATAGTATCTCTATTTCCCATACTGTCTTTTCCATCAACTCCTTTATTCATTCATTACAACACCGGACTGCAGATATTCTGTGCCAAGTGAAGAGAAATGAAAACAACCTGCAAGGTCCAACTCAGGGAAGCAGATAGAATATTCATTTCAGTGAGGCCCCAGGTACACAATGTGACAGGCACACCAAGGAAAGGCTCTCTTCCAGATTAGACTACTATCTCTTTGAAGATACCGTAAAGGTTAACACAGTGCACTGCCCATAGGAGGTATGCATGTTCAATGAACCACCGAATAAGCTAAAGAAATAAGCAATGCATTATTTTTTTAGACAGTGAAAAACTAATATTTAAGTATTCAACTAGTGTTTGTGTAAAAGTCGCTCAATCGTGTCTGACTCTTTGTCACCCCATGGACTGTAGCCTGCCAGGTTTCTCTGTCCATGGAATTCCCCAAGCAAGAATACTGGAGTGGGTTGCCGTTCCCTTCTCCAGGGGATCTTTCCAACCTGGGGATTGAACCCAAGGTCTCCTGCACTGCAGGCAGATTCTTTACCATCTGAGCTACCAGGGAAGCCCATTCAACTAGACTCTAAACTAATTAATTCTACAATAAATTTTATAAAAATTTAGTATGAAGGTCTAAGGAGAAAAAGATTTTGAAATAACCTTTGCTATCTTATGTGTACAGATATTTATGAAGGTATCCAATCATCTTGAGAGTCCCTTGGACTGCAAGGAGATCAAACCAGTCAATCATTAAAGAAATCAGTCCTAAATATTCCTTGGAAGGACTGATGCTGAAGCTGAAGCTCCAATACTTTGGCTACCTGATGCAAAGAACTAATTCACTGGAAAAGACCCCGATGCTGGGAAAGATTGAGGGCAGGAGAAGGGGAAGACAGAGGACGAGATGGTTGGATGGCATCATTGACTCAATGGACATGAGTTAGGGCAAGCTCCAGGAGTTGGTGATGGACAGGGAAGCCTGGTCCTGCAGTCCACGGGGTTACAAAGAGTTGGACATGACTGAGCGACTGAACTGAATCATTACAAACATTATCCACTGCAGACCATGATTACACATATGCGGTGCTTCTTTTTTCCCCCAATACTATTGATTAAATATGTACAGAGAGCATATAAAGCACCAGGCACAAGGCTGAGCTAGAGATATAGTGGTAAACAAAAACAGACATAGCCCTGTTCTCATGGAGGTTATGGGTTAGTAAGAGACTAGTCAAACAATCACATAAGTTTCACAAGTATTTTTAAGAGCAGGCTCGTTGGAAAAGACCCATAAGCTTGGAAAGATTGAGGGCAGGAGGAGAACAGGGGCGACAGAAGATGAGATGGTTGGGTGGCATCATCGACTCAATGGACGTGAATTTGAGCAAACTCTGGGAGATAGTGAAGGACAGAAAAGCCTGGCATGCTGTAATCCATGGGGTCACAAAGAGTTGGACATGACTGAGCAACTGAACAACAGAGGAGGAGAAGAGAGAAACTGCCAGGCACAGTCAAATTTCTCCGAGGCAGTCATAAGGAAAGGAAAAGTTACCTAAAGCCTTTATGTCTCAGAAAATGTAAGTTAAATGTTATGTTAGTGGGGACTTCCATGGCAGTGCAGTGGTTAAGATGCCGCATTTCCACTGTAGGGGCCATGGACTCGATCCCGTCAGGGAACTAAGATGGCACATGCAGTGCAGGGGGGCCTAAAAAAACAATTTTTTAAAAAAATGTTATGTTAGGAAATTGTGGACAGAATACAATATCCTTGACCTTAGATGGAAAAATATCTATATTTTTCTGAACATCTGATACTAACCTCTGAAATTAAAATTATGAATGTAGGCAATAATCTACTGTAGTATTTGTTAACATATCAAGCTCTGTACCACTTTGGGGCTTTTTCTCAGAGGTTTCCTCTGCCTAAGCCACTCTTTTTTTCCTTATTTTCCCTTGGATGGCATTCAGATCTCAAATGACACCAGTGAGGCACTCACTGATTACCCAACATAAAGCCTCCAATTAAACAATTTAATTACATTATTCCATTTCAAGTCTCTGCATAATACTTATCACTGGCTGACAAGTGTTATTATTAGCTAATATTTGTGTCTTACCTCTCCAAATAATATAAGATTTGCAATTGATATAGGTCTTTCTATTATCTACGTCACACCTAGATTCCCAGGGCCAAAAATACAGCACAGCACACAGGAGTAGATCAATGAATATTTTTTATTAAATATTAAACTGAATGCAAATATGGGTGCTAAAACAGATAAAAAACTAGAATATTATTTTTCAGTCATTGTGGACAAGCTATGATTTTACAAAACAAAAACTTTAGGTATTATATGTTTCATGTCAGTTGCTCCTAAAACACCTCCAAAAAAGATATTTTGAGTTAACTCACAAATCAACCTCACTCCCAGAATCAAGTATAGAAGATAACTTCTCAACTTCTGAAACAGGATTCAATGCAGAAGAGCTCTAACGACTGTCATAGCAACTGGTTCAATCATTTCATATTTAATAGCAAAACAACCTAAGTGAGCTTTAGAAAGTGAATTTATAAAGTCCTGCTAAATGTTAATCTCTTATTTCAAGACTGTGTAAAGGAGAATCAGTTTGGAATTATATTAATCTATACACATACTTCCGGAGAAGGCAATGGCACCCCACTCCAGTACTCTTGCCTGGAAAATCCCATGGACGGAGTGGCCTGGTGGGCTGCAGTCCATGGGGTCGCTAGGAGTCGGATACGACTGAGCGACTTCACTTTATTTTTTCACTTTCATGCATTGGAGAAGGAAACAGCAACCTACTCCAGTGTTCTTGCCTGGAGAATCCCAGGGACGGGGGAGCCTGGTGGGCTGCCGTCTCTGGGGTCGCACAGAGTCGGACACGACTGAAGCGATTTAGCAGCAGCACCATACACATACTTCCCTGGTGGCTCAGAGGTTAAAGCATCTGCCCGCAATGCGGGAGAGACCTGGGTTCGATCCCTGGCTTGGGAAGATCCCCTGGAGAAGGAAATGGCAACCCGCTCCAGTATTCTTGCCTGGAAAATCCCACAGACAGAGGAACCTGGTGGGCTACAGTCCACCAGGGGTAGCAAAGAGTTGACATGACTCAGCGACTTCACTTTCACTTTCACATACACATATACCTCTTACTAGGTCCTGGGTATTCTTAAATGCTTTAATGTATTAACTTCCTATAAGGTGCCTCTAACATACTTTCAATTCACAGATGAGAGAAAGGAAACTCAGAGAGGTCAAGTAACCTGCCCCAAGTAAATGAGCTAATTGGTGAAGAAGTGGGGTTTGACCCAGACACTCTGGCTCCTGGGCTCAACTCTAGACTATGTTACCTCCCCTGTCACTCAGATTCTCTCTGAAGAATGTAGAGTTGTGATTCATGGGTAACAACTTAACTCTGCAAATGACAGAACTATAAATCTGAATGCTGTATGGCGACTATATTCTGTCAAGGGAATGAAATGAAACTTGGGGAAAGAGACAAAATAGATGCAAAGAGACAAGCTCATTAGATGGAAAGAGATAATGGAAAATGTTTGCCACTACTGGCTATGCTGAACTCCTGCTCTTGTGTTTAAAGGAATATCCCCTGGTGCCCACATGATAAATTCTGCTTCTTGTTTAAGACAGCTCAAGATTTTATTACTTGCAACTGTAAGAATCTCAGCTTATATCAAAACTGATAAACCAAATGAGGGAGGAAATGGCTTCCTTGCTAAACTGAAGTTGATGAAGTACTACCAAAATACGTTCATTGAAATAACAATCAGAATGTAAAGTATTCAGATAATAACATTAAAAAATATGGCTTTATTCTAATCAATATTTTTGTATACAGAATGAAGACTGAGAAATAACTACTAATTTCATTGTTTTCTCCATCTCTGGCACAAGGAATTGCTCTGAGTTTTTTCTTTTTAATTTGGCATGTGAGATGAAATTTATATGCCAACCTGGTAAGGAGGAAGTCATTTCAGAAAGCTCCCCCTCATCTCTCAGTTATACAACAGAGAAACTGTAGCTCCCTGAAGACCTCCCTTCTTTACCTGGCGCAGTACTGCTATGTTGGTATGTGTCTGTTAAGAATATTATATCCAGTGCTAATCGAGTATAAACATGTGTTAGTCTGGGTAAAAAGCCTTTGTTAATGGACAAACCACCAAACAACCAAGTCTCTTACAGTGATGCTGTGATCTAGAATTTCTAGATGTGGAACACGATAAAGCCAAAATGGGCCATCTTTTCTCCATTACATGTCTTGATATCCAACTTTCCTATTCAAACTGACATAGTAACACTCTTTCCAGTTTTAATTTTATAAGGTGGAAAGTTTACATGACAGTAATTTACAATTTATCTCAGTCATTTACTCTTCTTGAATAGATCAGCTGGTGCTGCCTCCTAAGTAATTCTACTATACTTATCCACGACAAGAACTGAGCCTTGTGCCTGAGCGAATTTATTTATTTACACTGTTGCTGCCAAAATGTCAAGAAGTCCAGACTCCTGTCAATTCTTTTAACCTGCTGTAATGACCTTTAAAATTTTTTTCCATGGGCAATGTGGCGCCTGTCAATCTGTTACTGCCCATTCCTGCAATAATCGATACATCTACTCAACAGATGGTCTCACCCATATAAATCCCTCCAATTAATGCCACATTGCCTTCTCACCACCCTGAGGCTCAAACCTAAGCTCTTCTACAGCAGGGGTCCCCAGCCTCTGGGATCTAAAGCTTGATCTGAGGTGGAGCTGATGTAATAATAACAGAAATGAAGTACACAGTAAATGCAATGCACTTGAACCACTCCCAAACCATCCCCTACACCCTGTCTCATAAAACCGGTCCCTGGTGCCAGAAAGGTTGGGGACCACTGCTCTATACCATCTTCATGGCAATAGACTTCAAGTTTTCTGTAAGACTGATATCCTGATAGTGACCCCCTACCAAACAAAGCAATTCACTAGGGCAACCCAACTAGTACATTTGTCTACCCCTTGCCTTCTTCCATGGGCCTTCCTAGTGGCTCAGTGGTAAAGAATTGCCTGCCAATGCAGGAGATGTGGGTTCAATCCAAGAGTCAGGAAGATCCCCTGGAGAAGGAAATGGTGACCCACTCCAATATTCTTGCCTGGGAAAACTCATGGACAGAGGAACCTGGCAGGCTATAGTCCACGGGGTCGCAAAGAGTCGGACACAACTTATCAACTAAACAACAACAACGCTTTCTTGCACATCCCTGTGACGCCTCATCTACTCACCATACTTAGCCTTCAGGCTTTCTTCAGGCAGTTACAAGGGGAGACGATTAGAGCTTTCACTGCTAAGTGCTTTCATTTAATCCTTGAAATAACCAAGTAATGTAATGCTACTATATCCCTCATTCAGATGCTTAGAGAAACTAAGTAATTTGCCAGTAAGCAGCAGATGTAAAACTTGAACTGGGAACCTTATAACCTTAAAGCCTCTGAAACAGTTAATCCCTTGGCCTTTGCACAAGCTGTTTTCACCCTGCTCAGAAAGGCCCTACTACTTTCCACTCGCTGGCAAACACCTTATCAGCCTTAAAGCTTCAGTTAATTGCTTCCATCCCCTTTGGAATTCTGCCTCCACTGAATAACTATTCTCCACTTCATTCTATCCTATAACAGTAAATATCATCCCCATAAATATTGATTTTGCTTGTCTCTTTTACTTTATTATGAGATCTTTGGGTAAAGGATATTCTATTCATACCCAGCATATTGCAGTAATCCCAAAATGTTTACAATATTACATACTGGCTAAAGCAACGTTCCCTTTGTTATAGATTAAAAAGTTGAAATAATTCATCAGAACATAAGTTAACATTTAACCTGAAATATTCAAGCTTGACAGAGTATGCATTGGTAATTTTTACTCATGTTTAAACATTAAATCATACATTCTGAATTTAAATACATATTCAAAGCTTCCTTCTGGAATGCATAACAAATGTAACAGATGTGATCTTTTTCCTTTATTTACACTAGTCAGGTATAAAGATAATTAGAAATGGTGGACGTGGAGAGAGGAACTCCAGTGATTCCACTAGGAGACAGAAGGCCCTGACTGAGGAAAACTTTAGAGTCTCTCTCCTTCGGTTGTTATTATTCCTTGTGTGAGCACCTTGCAGTAAGAGGAAGATGAGGAAATGGGTACAATTTTGTCTCAAAATGAAAGAGTTAATTTCAGCCAATGAACAACAAGAGGAAAAGTAAGCTGTTGGATTTAAGGAAAGGCAAGAATACTGTGTCCAATGAGGCAGCTTTCTCAATGCTTCTGAGTCATTTTGATTAGACTGAATTTTCACCTTACATACCAACTTATTTATGCTGTAATTTACAAGTTCTAGGCTTTTGTTTAGCTTATCTTAGCAAATACAGTATTGATCTGCATAACCTTATGTTGTGTATGTATGAATGATCTGGATGATAAGCGAGATTATGCTTGACTTCCTTATCCTTTTTTCTTATCTGTTTTATCAAAAGGGCCTATATAAAGGGATCTGTCATTTTCTTCATTATCATTCATTTTTAAAAAATCAACAGGATGCAGCCATATATATAACAGAGTAGAAAAAAAAAACTGAATACATCACATGTAGCAACAGTAAGTATGGTTTAGTCAAATTTTCTTTCAGTCTTGTGTGTACAATGTCATGAGATGTATTTTTCACTATGTGTCTCCATCAAAGATGTCACAAAAGCCACAGAGTTACTTATGAACAAGAAAAGATTCAGTGTCCACATGAAAACCACTGTACCTAACGGCATTACTACCATTTAAGAAATCAAGATAACTCTCATTATGAAACAAAGTCCAATTACAGAAATATATTAATTAATCCTGTACTAGGAAAGTTTCTAAATACCCTTATAATAGTCAACTTAAACTCAGGGGATTTTATATGTTAGCAAGACTATAATTTGCTTTACAGTGCTGTAATAAATCACATTGAGAAGCAATTTATTTTATACTGTGGAAAATCTGAGTATTTATTTCTTTCATACAATTTTTTAAAGGGTTCATCTCGGACAAAGAAGAAAACTCAATATGGAATCAAAAGCAAATGATAAATATTTTATCTTACCACAATTTTAGTATAACTTTCCCAGACAAACTAAAACCAAACTATCACCTCCAAAAGATGATACCAGTAAATAAACTCTTTCAAATTTCAAACCCAATAAAGAGAACTAAGAATCTCTAGAACGTTCTGTAATTAACATCCTGACATTTATACTATTTAAACGTTCAGTGTATAGAGCTATATTTTGTGTCTTTATCATGCCTCTGAGATTTTCCATGGGCTAAATCCCCTTTGGGGGAGCTGGAATTGCATCAAGGCCTAATATATATCAATATGCAGAATATGGAAGAGTGTTTCCTGGTAAGCACATCAATATTCACTCATTTATTCATTTTCTCTCTTCCTCTCTGTACGTGTATAAGCACACACCCCAGATGTCTTGAATTTATTGAGCACATGTGGCTCCCCATGACCTGGTCACTAGCTACCTCTTCTGAATCTTCTGTCTACACTGGGTTACTTTACATCTTTGTTTTTGTTCTTCTCCCCTTTAGCCTGGAAAATTCCTACACATTTTTGAAGACTCAGGTCAGATCCCTTAAAAGGACCTTGATAGGACCATTAGAAAAAAGCGAAACAGAATTCTGAATTTTTTGGATAAGTGTTCATGATGGATTATTTTTAAATTAATGGCTAAAATGAAGCTTAAAGATTATTCACAACTGTGAATTAACCTATCCTGACTTGGTACATATACATATTTATGGTTAACTAAGGATTGGCAATAATCTCCATATAATATATTTAATTATAAAAATAGAAATTATGTATATTAAACAGGAAAAGAATGTAATAGGCTGGATATTTCTTTACTAATGAACACTTTACAAAGTATATTATGGTTTTGTATTTGTTTTGCTTTTTTGGTCTAGCTGATTCTTTTAAACTGTAGCTATAAAACATTTACGAGAGGAGAAAGTATAATGAATTCCTATGTACTACTTTTCTGTTTCAATTATCAACACCTATTCATTTAGTTTTACCCACATCACCAACCTCTCTATTGGACCACTCTGAATCTTTGCAGACATTAACTATCCTTACCTTATCTTGTTTATCATCATTAACTATCTCCATACATCCCTCTAAATCACTTTAAACACAATCAAAATATTACTTCACACACAAAATTGAGTATTTCCCAATATTACTAACTATCTAATTAGTGGTCAAATTTTCCCTGATTACCTTACAGATTTTATTATGGTGTCATCAGTACACCGAAACAAGGTCCGTATACTGCATCAAGCTGATACTACCCTTAAGTCTTTGAAAATTAACCTATGAATTCCCCTTCCACCTTTTTTTTTTATTATTACAATATATTCTTTGAAGAAATTGCCACATTGCATTAAGGTTCCTATGTCTTAGAGAATTATAGTTTCATACTAGAAAGATGGTGGTTCAATGGTAAAAGAATCCACCTGCAAACCAGGAGACACAGGAGACATGGGTTCGATCCCTGTGTAGGGAGACCCCCGGAGGAGGAAATGGCAACCCACTCCAGTATTTCTGCCTGGGAAATCCTATGGACAGAGGAGCCTGGCGGGCTATAGTCCATGGGGTCACAAGAGTCAGACACAACTTAGTGACAAACAAAAACAACTAGTAAGATAATCGTTATTATACTTGCTCATTCTGTTGCTTATGATGAGTACTACTGAATAGAAGAGGTCACTATGACAACAGTCAGGAAAGTATGTTTAAAAGATATGTATCAATGACTAAGGATGACATCTACAGAGAAGAAACAACAAACATTTGCAAGGACTTTGTTTTTCTATTACACCAGGACATGCAAACTAAGACTCTTGGAGAATAGTTTAAAAAAAAAATTACAAATTTAAATCCTAACTAAAATTATACTTATAATAGTTCCTAGTAATAATGTAAAGACTCCAAAAGTTATTTGATTTTTAGATAGCTCAATTCTTAATGTCTCTATTATGGCCCACTGGTAAAAATGTTCCACTTCAGAAATACTCAATTATATATGTGTAAATGTAGGTATCCCTCTCCTAATAACCATATATGTACATACAAGGCAAACACATGAGAGAATATTATGTTTGGCACTATAAAACTTCTTTCAACCTCACTACATAAGAAACCATTAACCTAAGTTTTACTCCTGGGATACTTGAAAAGTACTACTAAGGTATAACAGTGTTTAGTTTTATAAATAAAACCATGAAAACCTGTAGACCTTGGTGCAGCTGTAACAATGCCAACAGCAATACTTCTTTTTAATTCCCAGGAAGTTATGCCTCAACTGCTACACGAGTACAACTATCATATTAGAAAAGAAATAACAGCCCCAGAGGAATGTGCAAGGCCCCACCTACCATAGACCTGGGCTTGCTGATGGCCACCAGACTAGTGAGGAAGTCTTCGTCGTGCAGCTGGCTGAAAACATGGGCGTCATAGGCTACCATAATGGAGATTTCTTCCATCATCTTGCCAGCTGGTCTTCCCACAGCAGCAGCTGCTGTCCCAGCTCCAGACCAGACTATCCAGGGGAAAATCCTATTGCAGCTTGGTGCCAGTGCACACACCCACCTGAGTTTGAGGGGGTGGAGTGTCAAAAATCCAGAGGAGGGGAAAAAAAAAAGCAGCTGCTATCATAGGCTTGTCTAGCAATTCACCCCCAGTAGAAAACTGAGCGAGGTCTCTTATCTACGGAGGAAGTATATACTATAAACACCTTCTGCATTCTTAACAGAGAAGCTGGAAAATTTAGTTTTTGGAAATCTTCTTTAAACTTCAAAAAAGTCTCCTAACTGGAAATATCCTAGAGCAAAAATGAAAAAAAGGAAACCCAAAACCACAAAAATTGATGTTATGTTCTTGATAATTAGAATTTTTTTTAAGTTTATCTTCTTACTTCAGTATTACTTATATCAAGATTTGTCTTCTTGGAGAAGATGTAGATTTTCTTACTGCTTATTTTTTTCACGTTCACAGAAAATAAATAGATGGCAACATTTAATTTTTCAGAGTTTATCGAATTCTTGGTGTAATTAAAAATTATCTCAAGAAGTGTGAAAAACAAAAAAAGGTTCCTTTTCCCCTCTGAGTATTTCTGTTAAAAACAAAAAGTACCAAAATATAAAAATGAAACAGACTGCACTATCAGTTAATAACCATTTCCTCTTCTCCCACTAAAAAAGCAACAAATATTTTAAACAGAATTCTTGATTTTGAGAGAATTTAGTTTTCCACTGTTATTCTGAAAACAACACAAGGTTGTCATTTCTAAACTGATTATTATTCTCCCATGATAAAAGTTCTCTTTGTCTACTTTTAAGCTTAGAGATTTCTTTTAATTACCCAAATCAGCAGATAGTAATGAACTATTGGTGCCTCAGCTATGAGAAGCGTCTTTTTAAGTAAAGCTGAAGACAGTAAATGAACCTCAATGTGCCCTGATGAAAAATGTGAAAACTGTCCAAATTATCATTACAAGGTTGCCTAAATCACCAGGAAATATAATGTAGGCTAATTCCATGGGGAAAGTATTAAGCAAATAAAAAGGGAGGAGGGCAGATAAAGCCCCTCCCGAAGTTGTTTTGCCAGTATTTCTAATTAAGCTATTATCTTCTCTGCTTTTTCTAGAGTATGACAGTGCAATACTATGAGAAATATTTGTTAGAATCAGAAATCAACTGGGAATGTTTATCTTTAATCAAATACAATGTTCAGTCCTAATTACCCATAGCAGTATTATGTTATTTAGTTTGCTTGTTTTTCAGAAAACAAGACTTGGAATGAAATTTCTAGTGCCTATTTTTCCTTGTCTTTCAAAAGTATTTCCACCTAGATGAATATGATTACTTAAATAGTACCCTGTTCTATTTAAATGTGATTAGAAGAGTTTTGCAGCTACCATAGCATTCCGGATTACAAACACAGTCACACAAAACACACGTACACAAAACACACACGCACACACACACTCTCACACACACAGAAGGGCTAAAACACCTTACTGCCAGGAAACAGAAGCAAGACTAATAGGCTTATTTAAACAGAAAATGCAATGCTTTAAATAAATCCTCAAGATTAAAACAGCTTCAAACTGTGTTTGACCCATGCTGGAGCTGGTAAAGCATTTTCACTTCATTTTTTTTCCCCCTACAAGGCAGTTGTGCCTTTTAAAGCATTATTTTTCTTAAAAATTCTTCCCACACTCAACACTGACTAACCAGGTAAAGATTAAATGATCATCAGGAGATGAGGTATTCTAAAGCGTCAGGCAGTTCATACCTTTTTAATTCCTTTTTATCTTTTCAGAAGTACTTGAAAAGATACTGTGACTCCCTTCGTGCATTCACTAGCACCAGAAAGCTTCCGATTTATCTCGCAGGACCACTTTCTAGCTGTGAAAGCAATTCCTCTGGCTTTCATATTTTCCTTGGCTCCAGTGACTCAGTGCTTCCACAATGGTATCTGAATCAGGTGCGCTGACAAAGACACCTGTTGTGGAAGGTAAAGAAACCACTTCCCATAATGCCTTATTCCCTGCTGGCAACCGCCCAGGGGCAAACAAGAATTATGACTGCATTTGAGCAGTTGCCTGTGCAGCCTGGGAGAACACATTCGGTTTAACAATAGGTAATCTTCTTGGTTAAGAACACTCATAACCAAGGAAAAAAAAAAGAAAGGACCAGGGAAAACAGTATTAAATCGTTTTAGGTACTGTGTTATAAAGTCATAAAACCGTTAAGCCATTGGGGCTATAAGAGTGCAAAACACTTTTAGAAACATAATCAAAGGCTGTAAAGACGGTTTTAAAATGACGAAAAAGCTAACCACTTCAAACAATTAAGTCCTTTTAGAGCTCCACGTGGGTTATTAGGTAAACAATTAGGTATTTTTACAAAGCTCCTGATTTATTATCTTCAAAATACTGTTCTAATTAGCCAGAGTGCCTTAGAATTATCCGTAACAGTTTGTGCCTCAATCCAAGAGGTCTTCTCCAATAGCCATGCTGCATACGCTTTCTAGAGCAAGGGTTCTGTACAGTTTTGTATGTATCCTTCATTTTCTGTCACCCTTAAATGTTCCTCCAGATTTTACAGTCTGGGAAACAAAAATTTAAATGTCCTTTTTTCATACGGTTAAATGTATATCTGTGGTCCCCACCAAAAAAGCATACTTCTATGGCTGATTCATGTTGATGTTTGCCAGAAACCAAAATTCTGTAAAGCAATTATCCTTCAATTAAAAAAAATTTTTAGCAAACCAATGATCTATTTTTTAAAAAACTGTCTTTATACTACCTTTTCCTCTTTTCCTAAAGATTCTTTCCTCCAGTCTCAGAAATAAACAGCTATTACCCCCCTTTCAGACTTCAGGAGTCACTGTACACAGTCATGTTTACATACAGTACTTCACTGCCTTGCAAGACATCTTTCTGACTCATCTGCCTTTCCCCAGTGAGTTGAGACCCACGGATCTCCCCGGATGGTTCCCACCTGAGCTTCTGCAGTCACTGACTTCACACCACTCAGCTCCACTGAAAGAAAGGTATGGGGTGGGGGGGATTACCTGCGATCAAGGAGTGTACTGCCGACAGCACCAGTTGCTGCTAAAATTTACCAGGAGACGATTGTGTATTAAGTGAGCAGCAGAAAATAAAGCATTCGTGGTAACCAATATAGGAGCTCCAGTTCCAGCAGGAACGAGCTAGCTGCCTGTCCCAGGGCAAGTCGCTTAACCTCCCAAGGTTTCAATTTCCTCGTGGTCATGTAAATTGAGAGGGATGGAGTAGATGAGAGGTTTTCCTGTATGCTCAGTGTGCTCAGAGTCAAAAGCAGTGTGTCCTTTTCTGCTCCAGTAAATAGGCTTATTGGAGGATTTGAAGGTGAGAATACCTTTTTAATCTCTATCAGAATGAAACACAAAGGGTAACATTAATCCCAAATGTTAGGAAAGTACCCCCCACGGTTGTTATAATGTGTCAACAAATGCTGTCTACTTTGTACCCTAAATTGGATTTTCTAATATCAACTCTTTTGCTTTTAAAAGATTTGGTGACAGTTGCTTCACTTTTTATTAGTTACTCTTTATAGTCTTTCTATTCAGAAGCCAAACTGGCTATAAAATAATTTTCAAAAGGCTTCTAGATCTCATTAAGATAAAAAAAAAAAACAAGTATTAATAAATATCTCCAATGATTTTTGAATGCTGTTTTAAAATTTTTTTACAGATTTTACTCTGTTAGCTGATTTTGTTCCAATGGCCATTTTTCTGGGATTATTCCTATTTAACAAAAATATAACTGGGTCATACTAAATGAGTGTGAGTCTAATAAACCATTCCTGGCCTTCAGAGAACATCTATTCTCAAGAGACAAATTTAGTAAAAGCCAAAACAAAAATCAAGAGAAGCCTGAATAAGATGTGAACATTTTTTATTTCTGTGTTCTCCCCAAATGCAGCAAAGTAAAGTAGTTTAATTATGGGAGCAGTATTTTGTTATCCACCATCAAAGCAGCAAATAAATACATTTAAAAAATGAACACACATCATTAAAAAATTCTCTCACCTTACAAGAGTGGCTTTAAAGACCCTTTCTCCCATGCCTCAGGTTCTACCTGTTGAACATTCTCATCACAACAGCCATAAAATCAGGATAAGATAGAAGACAAAACCACCAGGACAAAAATATGGCCTGGAGGACAGAAAGGTCTCCTGTGCCTCCACCACGTACTGACAAAGCCTGGTAGAGACCGTTTTTTTCTTCCCCAGGGGTTCGTCTAATCATTCAGTAATATAGATTTCAGTAATATCGTCTAGTCAAGGCTATGGTTTTTTCTGTGGTCATGTATGGATATGAGAGAAGGCTGAGCGCTGAAAAATTGATGCTTTTGAACTGTGGTGTTGGAGAAGACTCTTGAGAGTCCCTTGGACTGCAAGGAGATCCAACCAGTCCATTCTGAAGGAGATCAGCCCTGGGATTTCTTTGGAAGGAATGATGCTAAAGCTGAAACTCCAGTACTTTGGCCACCTCATGCGAAGAGTTGACTCATTGGAAAAGACTCCAATGCTGGGAGGGATTGGGAGCAGGAGGAGAAGGGAACGACAGAGGATGAGATGGCTGGATGGCATTACCAACTCGATGGACGTGGGTTTGGGTGAACTCCAGGAGTTGGTGATGGACAGGGAGGCTTGGCGTGCTGCAATTCATGGGGTCGCAAAGAGTCGGACACGACTGAGCGACTGAACTGAACTAAACTGAATATAGATTCTATGTTTATAGAATCTATAAACATCTTTATAGATTCAATTAATAATATAATAGGTTCAATTCAATATAAATATTCATGGAGTATACACAACTCAGTTTTAACGGACTGTCGCAAATGTTCATGGTATTGACACAGAGGTAAAGAACTCTAAGAAAGACAAAATTCTACCCTTTCTTAATCACAGAAAAGCAATATTCCAAGGTTTCTCTTTACATGTAGGAGTGCACATTACTAAAACCTAAGTGCTCTCAGTGGAGGAAGAAGAGATAAAATGAGAGAGAAACCATAGAAGTATCAATAGAAGAAAACTTTTTAGAAGATTTTGGATTTCAGAATAGTCCAGTAACATACTGAGTTTTGCAAAGGGAAAAGAACAAGAAGTAGAAGATAAATAAAAGAAATCGTGGTTCTTTTCAAAATCATGCAAATGTAAATAAAGAAAACCATTATTCTTGTGTCAAATTCCAACCATTGAGCTCATTATCTTTCTTATCTTTGCCAGTAATTGCTAGGCAAATTCAAAACCTCAGAAAACACAGATTATTTAAAAAAAAAAAAATCCCTAGAGTTAAACTAAGAAAACAAAAACCAGTGGGACACAAATACTTGCTTAACTGTTATACTGGGTGTCTTACTTCTTCATTTGCATCTCACTGCAAAGAATGATGGTGAGGTACATTCCAGACTATGAAAGAGTAGCTACAAGTTTTAACAAGTCAGCTTTCTACCATATTTGTAACTCGAAAACCCACAGCTAACTATTAAAAACAAAACAGGTCCAACATGGAGTCCCTTATGCTAAAACCCCATGTCACCAAAGACTGCTACAGTTTCTACTCTCCCAGAAATGAAATCTTAAACCAGGAAGCACCTGATCAGCACAAGTTAGGTGATCTGCCTGGCAGACCAGGTGACTTTCCCCTAAGGGAAAGTGATCTTGCAGTAACCACTCCACTTTTTTGTCTAGTATAACTTTCTGGGTTCTGCTCCGTCGTGCCTATAAAAGTACAACTCCTCAGAGCGCCATTCTATCTCCTAGACTGGCTGCTTCCCATGCGTGAATTGTTGAATAAAGCCAGTGAGATCTTTAAAATTTACTCACTTGAATTTTGTTTCTTAACATATTCACTTAAATTTTACCTAACCAAAAATAATAATTTCAAGTGCTCCTAAGCATTCACTGTTGAAGCCTGGCTTGGAGATTTTGACCACTACTTTGCTAGTGCAATTACATGAGTGCAATTGTGTGGTAATTGTAGCAAAGTAGCACACTAGAAAAATAAGGCTAGCAAAGCAGCACACTAGCAAAGCAATGCTAGCAAAGTAGCACACTAGTAAAGTAATGCTCAAAATTCTCCAAGCCAGGCTTCAACAGTATGTGAACCATGAACTTCCAGATGTTCAAGCTGGATTGAGAAAAGGCTGAGGAACCAGAGATCAAATTGCCAACATCCTCTGGATCATCAAAAAAGTAAAAGAGTTCCAGAAAAACATCTGCTTTATTGACTACGCCAAAGCCTTTGACTGTGTGGATCACAACAAACTATGGAAAATTCTTAAAGAGACAGGAATACCAGACCACCTGACCTGCCTCCTGAGAAATCTGTACACAGGTCAAGAAGCAACAGTTAGAATGGGACATGGAACAACAGATTGGTTCCAAATCTGGAAAGAAGTACGTCAAGGCTGTATATTGTCACTCTGCTTATTTAACTTATATGTAGAGTACATCATGAAAAATGCTGGGCTGGAATCAAGATTGCCAGGAGAAATAACCAATAACCTCAGATATGCAGGTGACACCACACTTATAGCAGAAAGCGAAGAAGAATTAAAGAGCCTCTTGATGCAAGAGGAGAGTGAAAAAATTGGCTTAAAACTCAGCATTCAGAAAACTAAGATCATGGCATCCAGTCCCATCACTTTATGGCAAATAAATGAGGAAACAGCAGAAACAGTGGCAGACTTTTATTCTTTGGGGCTCCAAAATCACTGCAGATGGTGATTGCAGCCATGAAATTAAAAGACACTTGCTCCTTGGAAGAAAAGCTATGACCAACCTAGACAGCATATTAAAAAACAGAGACATTTCTTTGCCAACAAAGGTCCACATAGTCAAAGCTATGGTTTTCCCAGTAATGTATGGATGTGCTGCTGCTGCTGCTAAGTCACTTCAGTCGTGTCCAACTCTGTGCGACCCCATAGACGGCACCCCACCAGGCTCCCCTGTCCCTGGGATTCTCCAGGCAAGAACATTGGAGTGGGTTGCTATTTCCTTCTCCAATGCATGAAAGTAGTTGGACTATAAAGAAAGCTGAGTGCCGAAGAATTGATGCTTTTGAACTGTGGTGTTGGAGAAGACTCTTGAGAGTCCCTTGGACTGCAAGGAGATATAACCAGTCAACCCTAAAGGAAATCAGTCCTGAATATTCATTGGAAGGACTGATGCTGAAGCTGAAACTCCAATACTTTGGCCACCTGATGCGAAGAACTGACTCATTAGAAGAGACCATGATGCTGGGAAAGACTGAAGGCAGGAGGAGAAGGGGACGATGGAGGATGAGATGGTTGGATGGCATCACCAACTCGATGGACATGAGTTTGAGTAAGTTCCAGGAGTTGGTGATGGGACAGGGAAGCCTGGTGTGCTGCAGTCCATGGGGTTGCAAAGAGTTGGGCACGACTGAGTGACTGAACTGAACTGAAAGCATTCACTGCTATTTGCTATTAATATCACCCTCAGTGAAGATGGTTTCAAACACAATCCAGGAATACAAGTAATGCTGCATCTTGTCTCATTTTGAGCAGAATATACAACTGAATTGTAATTACAAATACCTTCACCTTAATTTCTAAAGCATTTGAGTAACTTTTTAAAAGTTTTACTGACCACTAAATCAAACCATTCCACACGGAGTATGTTTCAGATTCCTTTTTTTCACAAGGTCAGAAGGTAGGTTTAGGGAACAATGAACTGTAAGCTCCTTTTCATTCAAGTGTTCATTTGTCTCAAGTTCTTCCTGTAGGGCTGGTGACCCAACCTGGATAACTCCCTTCCAAATGAGCCCTCAGATCCCTGTAGTAGGTCATACACTGAAGCATGAAGCCGTAGACTTGGCTAAAATTCTTCAGTTAAAACTGGAAGAATTTCATGGTATGTGAATTATATCAATAAAAATAAAAACAGCAGCATTTACAGAATGCCTACAACATGCATGAGATGGGCTTATAGATTTGTAATATAGTAAAATATAACTAGTTATAATAATGACTGGAGGAGAAGGGGACGACAGAGGACGAGATGACTGGATGGCATCACTGATCCAATGCACATGAGTTTGAGCAAGCTCTGGGAGATAGTGAAGGACAGGGAAGCCTGGTGTGCTGCAGTCCATGGGGTTGCAGAGTCAGACATGACTGAGCGACTGAACAACAACTTACCCTAAAATTCTATAATAGCTAGTGTTTAACAAGTACTCACTCTGCCCTAGACACAGACTCTCATTTAATCTTCACATAAGTCAACAAACTAGGTACTACAAATATCCTTGCTTTATAGATGAAGTAACTAAAGTGTGGAGAAGTTTAGGGATTTGACTCTGTTCTCAACAGTCAGAAATGGAATTGACAGGATTCCAAAACCAGCCTGTCTGGCTGCAAAGTGCGTGCCGTGCGCTTCATGACTAAAGTAAGATAAGGGAAATAAGCAAACATGCAGGGAGAATCAGGCCTGAGCCAGACACCATTGCTCCTTCCATGCTGGGATCTCCTTCACACTCACACACTTCAGGTCACACAATACAATGCACTGTATTTGTCAAGTCACATTAGGATTATAATAGAATTAAGTCCTTCTGCAGACAGGAAAGTCTTCATGGGGAAAAAAATGGATTCATTTTCATAAGAAAAGTAATTTTTTTAAGAGAAAAAATAAAATTAGCCTGGTCAGAGTGGTGAACTGATATTTAGATACAGTAGGAAATAAGGTTTCAAAGGCAGTTTTGAATCAGCCTGTGGTAGGTTTCTAATCTCAGGTCAACAAATTTGGAATACAAGGTATGTAGGCCAAGGGCAGATAGTGCAGACTACAGGGTTTTTGTCTTTCTAGCCTCCACTTTTTTTTTTTTTTTGTCATTAGGTCATTAGAGAAAGCACAGTATAATGGTTAACACATAGACTCCAGGATTCAAAATACCCAGGTTTGATACAATACTTTGCAACATACTAGCTTTTTGACCATGAGCAAGTTCCACAGGCTGTCTCACTATTGGTCTTCTCATCCATAAAATGAGAAAATGATAATAGTACCAATGTTATGAGGAATAAGATAATGCATATAAAAGTCCTTACTAAGCCACCAGGCTCCATAAAGTATCTGATTAGTGACAGTTGCTATTATTATCAACATTAGTAAAAATGATGGAGAGTTCCCTGGTGGTCTAGCGGTCAGGATTCAGCACTTTCTCTGCTATGGCCTGGATTTAATCTCTAGTCAGGGAATTGAAATTCTGCAAGTCACGCCATGTGGCCAGAAAAGAAAAAAAGAGAAAAGGCTGGAGGGGTAAGATCATCTGTCAAAAACGGAGAAGATGGAATATAACCTTTAGAAATGAGGCGGGGGGCTGTTCTCAGTGTATGAGGGCAGTCAGTACCTCCATTTCTATTTTTTTTGTCCAATTAAAAAATTCAGGAGGGAGAAATAAAAAGTGTCATACAACTTCAATCCTGTACCTGTTTTCCCAACACAATTAATCTTTCTAGATGTTGCTTTGTTTGGGAGTCATTTGGTAATTTACACAAATCCTTCTGTCAGAAATAATTGAAGCAGGTTAGTGGAGGTAAAAGACTGATAATGGGGTGGGAGGGGACCTCTTACAGTTAACTTCCCTCTCCAGTTTCCTGACTACAGTGCAAACAGAGCCTAATCAATTACCTTTTATTAAATTGAGCAATTGTGACAAGAACAGGGAACAAAGACAGCATTTGTTGTATAACGATATCCATCTGTTAAAACCTGATCAAGAAAACACTTACAATGGGCTATCATGTGCAAATACATAATCCTTCTTCATAATTGTATTATAATAAGATTTTCCAGCATTCATTTGTATCTTAGAGTCAAAAGAAATAGCCTATGCAATAGTTTAGAGTAACAGCTTATCCACAAGCTTAGAACTGACCAATAAACCTGTAATCTACTTCGGTTCAAAGATATCAACTGAATTTGATTAGGGGTGAAGGTGGAAGGAGAGGAAAAATAACACACATTTAACAGTTGTTGTGCCAGGGGTGGGGGGGGTGCTTTAACTATTTTGTATTTCTTTTAGTTTTAACGGCAATACTATTCGACTGGTTTTATTATCCCCAATTTACAGAAGGGGAAACCACTGCCGTAAAAGTTTATTTGAGGTCTTACCAGTAGTAAATCAGAACCATGATTAAAACTGATATACATGATTACAAAGGCTCTGGGTGTTGGGTGTTTTTTTTTCATGTTTTTTGTTTTTTCTCCACCTACAACAAGTTCTTCATAACATGAATTTAACAGAGAAGAAAAACAGTTCAACTTGGAGATCCTGAAATAGAAATTTTAAAATTTCTAAAGTGAGATTCTGTATTTCTCTTCTCTTTTGTTTTAAATGTTATATTAAATGTTTTAAAATTTTGTTTTTAATATTATATCACTGTATATTGAAAATATGAACTAAAAACTCATTGCATCTAATAACGTTTATTACTAGGCATTTGCAAATTAAAGAAAAAGAAAAGACTGGAGGCAAACTACTGACAACTGCGATGTACATACTCAGAGTCTGCCACAACAACAAATACCATGTGAACTGAGACAGCACTCTTTGAACTGTCAATGGCAGTGTTTACGACGTTAAAAATTAGCTTCTTCTTTGTGTTAAGAGCAACAGTGAATTGCTTAATTGGCTGACAGTAAAATAATAAAAAGGTATTGATAATTTTTTTGATAATTTTTTAACAGTAGTCATAAGCAGCAATGCCCAAAGCATTCTAATTTTATTCATTTTGATAAGAATTTACTTTTTATATTCCATCTAAAATTTTTTCCAAAAAAGTGATCATTTCAGGCTTAAGAAGTGTTAGCAAGTATCATCATAGAGACTCTCTCTCTAAAATCATAGAGATCATAAAAATAGCTATAATCTTTATGCTTTAATTCCTCTTCAAACTAAGCAGGAAGTTAAGATGGAATATTAGGGCCTGCATAGCTGACTAAAAGTTTCATTTTCAGTCACTGATTCTAATACGACAACCACCTTCAGGCCTAAGGATATACATATTCTGCAAAACATCTTCCTTATTTTAAATGTTCACTGAGATCTAAGTAAAGCTTCATATATTTAGGTGAGGAAGGCCTAGTTTAACCAGGTTAAGTAGTTTATTAGTTAACCTGATACATAAAGAATCAGGCAAAACAAGCAGCCATTAATTTACAGAATGTCTGGCTATGCATTCCTTATTGCATGCATGCTCAGTTGCTCAGTTGTGTCCGACTCTCTGTGACCCCTTGGACTTCTTCTCTCTCCAGGCTTCTCTGTCCATGGAATTTTCCAGGCAAGAATACTGGAGTGGGTTGCCATTTCCTACTCCAGGGGATCTTTCTGACCCAGGGATCAAGTTCGCCTCTCCTGAGTCTCCTGCATTGGCCAATGTGCCATCTGGGAAGCCCACATTCCTTATTATGTTGTCCTTATTATCCTGTATTAAAATCCTCAGTGTGGAGGAAACCAGAAGGGAAAGAGACACGTGCACCCCAATGTTCATCGCAGCACTGTTTATAATAGCCAGGACATGGAAGCAACCTAGATGCCCATCAGCAGATGAATGGATAAGAAAGCTGTGGTACATATACACAATGGGAGTATTACTCAGCCATTAAAAAGAATACATTTGCATCAGTTCTAATGAGATGGATGAAACTGGAACCTATTATACAGAGTGAAGTAAGCCAGAAAGAAAAACACCAATACAGTATACTAACGCATATACATGGAATTTAGAAAGATGGTAACAATAACCCTGTGTACAAGAACAGCAAAAGAGACACTGATGTATAGATCAGTCTTATGGACTCTGTGGGAGAGGGAGAGGGTGGAGAGATTTGGGAGAATGGCATTGAAACATGTATAATATCATGTATGAAACGAGTCGCCAGTCCAGGTTCGATGCACGATACTGGATGCTTGGGGCTGGTGCACTGGGACGACCCAGAGGGAGGGTATGGGGAGGGAGGAGGGAGGAGGGTTCAGGATGGGGAACACAGGTATACCTGTGGCGGATTCATTTCGATATTTGGCAAAACTAATACAATATTGTAAAGTTAAAAAAAAAAAATCCTCAGTGTGTTCTTAAATACAAATTTTAAATATTAAAATGCTATGGAATTGTTGTTTTATATTAAACTTAGCATACATTTAGGGAGAATTTTAATTGTGCAATATAATATGAGATTATGACATATTTTTAGACCAATGTTTAACTACAATTGAGATAATGGTGAAACAAAAAATTAACTAGCTGAAATTATGTTTCTAAACAAGCAAATCTGAATAAATGGTCAGACTGTAAAACTGGATACAAATCTTTTTTAATGGCTTGTGGACAACTTTAATTTATGTATATAATGTCTTTTGCTTCTTCTAATGGCCAACTAGTTCTTTGTCATTTCACTACTTGTATTTCTCTTTCAAGGAGTGCAAAAACAGGGAAAGAGGGAAAAACTCTAATTAGTGACTTTAATTGGTGGGTGTTATTTTTTATCATCTATATCAAATAGCTAGGCTATGGGAATAAGTTAAAATTAAGAGTTAAAATAAATACAAGTCTCATTTTATGTAAATTTCAGTTATCAAATGTCTATCCCATTTTCACTTTTCTATTCCCACGTATAAAGGAGAGCTGCCTAAAATAGAGTTTACAAGAAAACTGGTTCATAAAGCAGGCTAAATAAACTTCATGTTAAGCAAAGAGTTCTGGCATTAAACTTTATAAAGGATAAAAGAAATCGCCCATTATCTGTGCTTGGAAAAACAGAACTGAAGCATTAACAAGTGTCTACTTTTATTAACTATTTTAGTCACTATTAGTGATCTTGTAATTTTTTTTTCTTTTCCTCTGGAAAAACTGTCTTAGTAAGTAAATAATCTGGTCTTACTTACCTTTGATAACTTACTATTTACTTAGTAAATAGTAAGCTGGTCTTAAAACTAACATGTTAAGGTTCAAAGAGTTTTTAAACTTCAACCATAACTTCTTATTCTCCTCACCATTCTTCTCTATCTTCGTTTTTCTCTTTGTCTATCTTTCTCTCTCATACATAGCTAAGTCGCTGTAGTCATATCCAACTCTTTGTGACCCTATGGACTACAGTCCATAGGGTCACAAAGAGTAGTCTGTAGTCTACTAGTCTGTAGACTAGTAGTCTGTAGTCTGTCAGGCTCTTCTGTCCCTGGGATTCTCCAGGTAAGAATACCGGAGTGACTTGCCATTTCCTTCTCCAGGGGATCTTCCCAACATAGGGATCAAACCTGCAACTCTTACGTCTCCTGAACTGGCAGGTGGCTTCTTTACCACTAGTGCCACCTGGGAAGTCCCTCTTTCATACATACCTCTCTTAAAAGATTATTTTTTTGCCCTAAACTGTTTGACTCTGGCACATATGCATCTTATTTGATATGTATTTATATCAGTGTGACCCCCCCAAGAGACTGAGCCATATCTGTGAGTGTTTGAGGGTCTCCTGCAGAACAGGGAGGGACCACAGCCCTACCCATCAGCAGAAAACTGGATTAAATATTTACTGAGCATGGCCTGCCCACCAGAGCAAGACCCAGTTTTCCCCTTAGCCAGTCCCTTGCATCAGAAAGCTTGCATAAGCCTATTATTCTCATCCATTAGAGGACAGACAGAAGAAACAAGAACTACAATCCCACAGCCTCCAGAACTAAACCCACAATCACAGAAAGCTAACCAAAATCATCACGGGGATCACAGCCTTTGTAACTTAATGAAATAATGAGCCATGCTCTGAGGGACCACCCAAAATGGACAGGTCATGGTGGAGAATTCTGACAAAACATGGTCCACTGGAGAAGGGAACGGCAAACCACTTGAGTATTCTCGCCTCAAAAACCCATAAACAGTATAGAAAAGAAAAAAGATATGGCATCAGAAGATGACTCCCCCAAGTCAGAAAGTGTCCAATATGCTACCAGGGAAGAGCAGAGAAATAGCTCCAGAAAGAACGAAGAGGCTGGGCCAAAGTAGAAACCATGCTCACTTGTGGATGTGTCTGACAGTGAATTGGCGGTGAAAGTAAAGTCTGATGTGGTAAAGAACAATATTGCCTAGGAACCTGAAATATTAGGTCCATGAATCAAGGTAAATTGAGTGAACATTGATATTTTAGGAATCAGTGAACTAAAATGGAAGGATGCTTTCTAATTGTGGTGCAGGAGAAGACTCTTGAGAGTCCCTTGGACTGCAAGAAGTTCAAACCAGTCAATCCTAAAAGAAATCAACCCTGAATATTCATTGGCAGGACTGATGCTGAAGCTGAAGCTCTAACACTTTGGCCACCTGATGCCAAGAGCCAACTCACTGGAAAAGACCCTCACGCTGGGAAAGACTGAAGGCAAAAGCAGAAGAAGGTAGCAAAGGATGAGATGATAGGATAGCATCACTAATTCAATGGACATGACTTGAGCAAACTCCAGGAGACAGTAGAGGACTGGTGTGCTGCAGCCTATGAGGTCTCAACAGAATCAGACACAACTGAGCAACTGAGTAACAATGGCAAAGCTCTGTATGCCATAGTGGGAAGACTTAAACCTCTGACAAGTGAACACGCCAAGGCTAAGTGACGAGTTTGACAGGAGACTGAATGTGGCAGCACCACCTCCCACTCTAAGCCCTTAGCTCAGATAACTCTTTTGAGGTACTTCTGGGTCAAATAACCAAAAATAAAATCACTATATGTAATATCAACCACTTCAACTGAATCTTTAAGCATTTCCCTTTCTTAAAACCTTAATGTACTTAATATATTAGCTTGTTAGCATTAAAAACCAATATAGTAGAATTCTATATCCAATGAATTAGAAAACATTTCTTTAGTCAGCAGTATCACTGATAGGCCATTCTATCAGAAAAGAATAACTAAAGCAAATGATGAACACAGGGTAATGTTAAGAGGTTGATGGGAGAAAAGAGACATTCATGTTAAATATACTATATGTTTTGTTTTTGTTACAAAACAGGCAACATCTATAAATTAACAATAAAAGCAGAAGTTGGAAGAAATTCAAAGTGAAACAAACCTCCTCTTGATTTTAATGATCAATAAAGTGTTAGTCACTCAGTTGTGTCAGGCTCTTTGCAGCCCCATGGACTGTAGCCCTCCAGGCTCCTCTGTCCATGGAATTTCCCAGGCAGGAATATTGGAGTAGGTTGCCAGAGGATCTTCCTGACCCAAGGATTGAACTCGGGTCTCCCACATTGCGGGCAGATTCTTTACCGTCTAAGCCACCCCAATAAAGAAATACATAAATTTAAGACAAATAAGTCTTTTAAGTCTTTACAAGATATAGGCTTATTAGTTATTCTGGTGGTTGCTAGGCAACATTCTCTTCTGTAGGGCTAAAGCACATGAAATTAGCATGTTTTCAGGAAAAAAAAAAACTTGAACAAAAAATTAGAGAACAGCATTTGAAAAGTATAAAGGAAAACACATTAACCAGCTAATCAGGCAGTAACAGAAGTTTAGTGCTTTTTGCAATAATGGTTAAACATTTTGTTTTCCACTGGTACCAAATGAGATGCTATTTCAGCACATTAATATTTTAATTTTATTGAAACAGTAATGATTATACTGACCTCTACACTCAACAGCCTAATTATTTTGAAAATCTCAAATTAGATCAGGATATACTCTAATTACTACCACTAATGGTGATCTCTATAGATCTCTTTCTCCAACAATATTTCTTCAAATTCCCAGTTTTGAGATATGTCACATGCCTGGTTACACTTAAAAAAAAAAAATGTATCTGGTTGTGACATGGCATTTTAGTAAAGCTACCACTTCATGATGCTACTTAAATTGTTAAGATCTCTGAAAATTCTGTTCTTTAACATTACCATTTTGGAAAAACCTTTTTTTTTTTTTAAAAGAAAAAAAAAGAAAAAAACAGATCTTGGCTTCCCTGGTGGCTCAGTTGGTAAAGAACCTGCCTGCCATGCGGGAGACCCAGGTTCAATCCCTGGGTGGGGAAGATCCCCTGGAAAAGGGCATGGCAACCCACTCCAGTATTCTGGCCTAGAGAATTCCATGGACAGAAGAGCCTGGAGGGGTACAGTCCATGGGGTCACAAACAGTTGGACACGACTGACTGACTAACACTTTCTTCTTTTCACTATAGCAACACAATGAGTAAAGATGAATGCTATTGAATCTATTAGGTATAATAATGGAAACTTCTTTAAAAAAGCAAAGAGGCAAATGACTGAAGGGGAAATGGCTGTAGAAATCCAACTATTGTTGGGAAAGAGAGGATAGTAAGTAGAATTCCAGTTCTATCATTTTGAGGATTCAAGGGGAATTCCCTACCCTACCATTTTTAATATCATGCTGCAATTGTGTAAATGCTATAGGGCTGCAACTGCCAATTCCCTTATTCACAAAATCAGTTCCTCACTGAGTTTTCTTCAAGTCCACAATGAACAAACCTTGATGCAGAGGCTAGTGAGGGTCAACTTAAATGGGTCAATGAAAAGAACCTGCAAATGTGATGACTATCTTCATGGAGGGGAAGGAAGTGCCTTGTAGCTTGATTGTAATCATGACTTGTTTGGGCTCTGCAACCAAAACACCATATGAGCTTAGATACACAGCTTCTTATTTTATTTTAAAGCAACAGCATTGGACTAAATGATTGGTCAAATCCACTTTAGCTTAACAGTCCATGACTCCACTTTGAGGATACAAGACTTAGCTATGTAAGAATGATTACTCAGTCTTTAAACCTTCTCAGATGGGACCCTTAGTACCAGTTACTAGAATCTTTTAAATGCTTTCTCTTTTTGTTTTACCATAGTAATAATATTGCCTCAGACCAAAATCAAGAATCCACTGTGAAGATCTAATCTCATACAGCCTCTTTCCTTTCTTTTTTTAAAAGAAATTATTCTGTTTATATTTTTTTGGCCTTGCAGCATGTGGGATCTTAGATCCTCAACCAGGGATCAAATTCATGTCCTCTGCAGTAGAAGCACAGTGTCTTAACCACTGGACCACAAGGGAAGCACCTGAGATGTGACATTTTTAACAACCATTATTTTATCTTTAAGACCTACTAGAATTAAACATGAATAGACGCATCAAATTGCAGAATTCATCCTGAGTCACAGTCACATACAGAAAAGTTTCTCAACCTTGGTGTTAGTAACATTTTGAGATGGATAACTTTTTGCTGCATGGAGTTGTCCTGTTTAAGATACTTTGTACCATTACTGGCCTCTACACACTAGAAACCAGCAACGCCCCTCCCCTAAGGCTGGGACAAATTTTCCAAACATTGCCAAATGTCCCCTGGAAGTGAAAACTGACCTGAGTTGGGAACCCTGAACACATAGTAAATTAAGAGAGGGATTATTTTTGATTGCAAATTTACTTCTAACCATCAGACTTTTGAAAATAATTCCTAGTTTCAACTCAAACGATGTTGCTTCATAAATATCGTAAAAAATAAGCCACTGATTCATACTGTGATAAATTTTCTTTCACTTTGACAAAGTCTTTGCCTCAGAGATTACAACCAGAACATTCAAATATTCTTTTTGTTTTTCAGCCTTGGTGGTGGTTTAGTCTCTAAGCCGTGTTCAACTCTTGCGACACCATGCCAGGCTCCTCTGTCCATGGGATTCTCCAGGCAAGAATACTGGAGTGGGTTGCCATTTCCTGCTCCAGGGCATCTTCCCAACTGAGGAATCAAACCCAGGTCTCCTGCATTGCAGGCAGATTCTTTACCAACTGAACTACGAGGGAAGCCCGCTTTTCAGTCTTGAGTTCAGTTCAGTTCAGTTCAGTCACTCAGTAGTGTCCAACTCTTTGTGACCCCATGAATCACAGCACACCAGGCCTCCCTGTCCATCACCAAATCCCGGAGTTCACTCAAACTCATGTCCATCGAGTTGATGATGCCATCCAGCCATCTCCTCCTCTGTCGTCCCCTTCTCCTCCTGCCCCCAATCCCTCCCAGCATCAGGGTCTTTTTCAATGAGTCAGCTCTTCGTGTGAGGTGGCCAAAGTACTGGAGCTTCAGCTTCAGCATCAGTCCTTCCAATGAACACCCAGGACTGATCTCCTTTAGGATGGGCTGGTTGGATCTCCTTGGAGTCCTTGCTGCTGCTGCTGCTAAGTCGCTTCAGTGGTGTCCGACTCTGTGCGACCCCATAGACAGCAGCCCATCAGGCTCCCCATCCCTGGGATTCTCCAGGCAAGAACACTGGGGTGGGTTGCCATTTCCTTCTCCAATGCATGAAAGTGAAAAATGAAAGTGAAGTCAGTCAGTCGTGTCCGACTCGCAGTGACCCCATGGACTGTAGCCCACCAGGCTCCTCCGTCCATGGGATTTTCCAGGCAAGAGTACTGGAGTGGGGTGCCATTGCCTTCTCCTTAATGGAGTCCTTACTGAGGTATAATTGACAAAAATGTACTTAATATATACAACTTGATATTTTGATACTAAATATTCTTAAAATTGGAAAATAAAAAATCACCTGTGAGTACCTCATTGTTATAGGTACTGTTTATATATCAGTATTAATTAGTTACAGGTTTAAATATATATTATTCAATGTCATCAATCAGTTTTATAAAGTTGCAAAAGGGAACAGAATATTCACCCTAAAAATGCCTCTTTGGCATAATGATAATTTTAGAGTTATTAATTTTAAGAAAATAGCAGACATAGGAAAAGATCTGAAAACCAAGTAAAAGCTATCCTTTTGTAAGAGACACTTATAGTCTCTCTCTGTACCAGGAAGAGAAGGATGATTCTAAATTTCTAGAAACTCTTACCACTGGAGAAGGTAAGCACTTAAGCTCTGCATAATAACCTTGTCCCTGTTTACTGTGCTTTTCCTCCCATAAATGACTGTCCTCCTAAACATTTTTTGTCTCTAGCTGGAAAAGCTATCAAAGATGGTTTCTTGGGCAATGTCGGGAAGTTGCTCTGTATTCCTGGATATCTCTCATGTATATAGGATGTGTGCATGTTATCAAACTCCTATTTGTTTTTATCCTATGAATCTGTGTTTTATTATAGGAGGTGTCTCAACCAAGAACCTCAAAGGATAGAGGGACAATTATTGATTCCTTCCTTACAGTAGAATTAATGAATTTCAGAGACACGAGGTTCTGAATGGTTTTCAGATTCTTACGTTTCTGAAGGTGGTCAGAATATAACACCCCAAATATGCTGATGTGACTTAAGGATTATTTAAAGCTGAAGGCAACTGAGAAACAGCAGACATAGGAGGAGCTCCTGTCCTCCCCTTATCTGCCGAAAAGAAGCGCATGTGCCTGCATGCTCAGCTGTGTTCGACTGTGACCCCATGGACTGCAGCCGCCAGACTCCTCTGTCACAGGATTTTCCTGGTAAGTATGCTGGAGTGGGTTGCCATTTCCTCCTCCAGGGGATCTTCAGGGATTAAACCCACACCTCCTGCACTGGCAGGCAACTTTTTTCCACTGTGCCACCTGGGAATCCCAAAAGCAGGACATACATTTCTCTTTTGCAAAGGAAATTTCCTTCAGTAAATGTGTCTCCTCTACAACCCTTATCTACCATGCTTTCCTCACGCATTTTCTAGTCATCTTCCCACAACTCACTTTCCTAGAAGCCCCAGTCCCCTTTTCCTGTCTTGTCACAATTTCTTGTGGGTGTACATGCTCAATTGCTCAGTCGTGTCCAACTCTCTGTGATCACATGGACTGTAGCCTACCAGGCTCCTCTGCTCACGAATTATCCTGGCAAGAATACTGGAGTGGGTTGCCATTTCCTACTCCAGGGATCTTCCCAACTAAGGGATCGAACCCACATCTCTTGTGTCTGCTGCGTTCTCAAGGGGATTCTTTACCACTGTGCCATGGGAAGCCAAGTAGGCCCCAGGTCCAAATGCTTCATTGGTTTTTCACTTCTTTTCTATGAAGTTTCCAATCATGTAAAAATATTAACATCAATGAAGAAATATACGACTTTTGTCAGTTTAATTCACAGTTCCCAAGAAACCAAACCTGAGCGGGTAGAAGAAAGGTTTTCTCCCCACCCTCATTTCCAACAAATAATTTGTTGATGTATTTATCATCAAAATGGTGACAATTTTATTTATTCATAAGTACATACCACTATGAATTCACAGAGTATTGGCACTGACTATAAATCTAGTTCCTGATTTATACATTGTTAGGGAACCCACTGACTGAAACCACAAGCCCCGGCCAGGCATGAGAGTAACCACTTGCGTGAGTTATCTTACAAAAGGAGGTCCTGGTAAGGAACACAGAAATAACAAAATGCCGACAACTAGAATAATTCAGGAAAGGCCAAAGGGAGAGAGGAGACACCAGTTCGTAAGTCCCACACCAAGTTCCCTGAATCCCCGTTGGAATCCATCTTGGCTGGGTGACGCATGCACCACCAGGAAGGACCTGAGTCACGGTGACTGATCAGAGACAACCTGGAAACTAACCCCATCACCATAATACCCGAGACTGTGACCGTGCGGCAGAGCAGTCCTCCTGGGTTCCCTCATGTGATGCTCTTGGCCTGGGCACTCCTTCCCAATGAAGTCTCTTGCTTTGTCAGTACATGTGTCTCCTCAGATAATTCATTTCTTAGTGTTAGATAAGAGCCCATTTCACGTCCTGAAAGGGGTCCCCCTTCCTGCAACAAGATGGGGAAACCAAAGTCTAGGACTTAGGCAACTAAAAAAGTAAGAACAAATTACATTTTAAAAATGAGAGGAAGATCAAAGTGAGAAAGTGGTATAAGAAGGAAGAAGAAACAATGCCAAGTGGGGAAAAAAGTAATTCTTTAATGGAGTGTGGCAGGGTATAGCAAACTAAGTCTGACTAACTGTAGACCTCAGCCTCTGGGATCTGTACAGAACAAGAGCTAGAGAGATGATGGATGTAGTTATAGAGGTTTGATAAGATCAGTGCTTCCTACTGAAACCTAGCAGGAGCCTGTGGGGCCCCGCCAGGTACAAATGCTTTCTGTGTTCGCTTTTTCTTGTGTGTAGGAAAAAGTTTTCAGCCTCCTAGACCTTCTCTCATTTCCAAAGGGCAGATTCAAACAGTTACTAACTAACAGTGAAGTCGCTCAGTCATGTACAACTCTGCAACCCCATGGACACATGGCTCCTCCGTCCATGGGATTTTCCAGGCAGGAATACTGGAGTGGTTTGCCATTTCCTTCTCCAGGGGATCTTCCCAACCCAGGGATCGAACCCAAGTCTCCTGCATTGCAGGCAGACACTTTACTGTATGAGCCAGCAAGAGGAATGCACAAACAAAGGAGGAGCAGTCAAGAAATAAGAGCACACTGATAAAGAAGGGTTCTTTTCCTTATCAAGGGACTGTTGCTGTGATTCAGTCACTCAGTCGTGTCTCTTTGCAACCCCATGAACTGCAGCATGCCAGGCTTCTCTGTCCTTTACTATCTCCAGGAGTTTGCTCAAACTGAAGTCCATTGAGTTGCTGATGCCATCCAACCATCTCATCTTCTGTCGCCCCCTTCTCCTCCTGCCCTTAATCTTTCCCAGCATCAGGGTCTTCAGGGATATATATAACAATACCTTTGTGTTCTTCTGCTAGAATTAAGGCCCCCACTCAGATAGAGGATGGTAACTTCAGGCTGAGTACAAGATTCCTCCAACACCATTCTGTTACTTGATCACCAACAGATCAGAAGAAGGTCACACACTTGCAACCCTCAGCCCAAATTTTTCCTACAAAAACTTTTCCCTGAAAACCATCAGAGAGTTCAGGATTTTTTGAGCAAGAGCACTCGTTCTCTTCACTTGGCCCTGTAATAAACTTTTCGGGCTCCAAACTCTGATATTTTGGTCTGTCTGGTCTCACTGTGTGTTGGGTACAAGAACTTTTGATTGACAATACCATCAAGGGGAAACTGCTGCTGGTGAAGATCTGTAAAATCAGGTGGATAGAGTCTCCATTCTTTTTGGTTTATACTACTTGATTAACTTGATTTGCTGCTATTAGGTGGTGTGCAGGGTTGGAGGAAGAGTGTGGTGTTTTAAACTTAAATTTGGAAAGGTTTTTTCATATGTTTTTCCTGGGGCGTTTTAATCTAAAGGTATTTAACTTAAAAATATAATAAATAAAATAGAAAAATAAAAGCAAATCCTATAAAATGTAGTGGTGAACCTTTACTGCCTCTGTATGAGTTTTAAGTTGCATTTTATTTCATTTCTTTCTCCTATGCTGCACGTACCATGTAGCCTGCGGGGTTCCGTTCCCCGACCAGGAATAGAACCTATGCCCTCGGCAGTGAAAGCGTGGAGTCCCAGCCACTGGACTCAAGGAATTTCCTTAAGTTGTATTTTAAATTGGTCCAGGTATTCCAATATGTAATTGGTCAGTCTAATCTGAGAGCATATGGATGCGAATAGGGCTACATAATATTTTAAAGTTAAGAGGAATACCAAAAACTCAGCCTCTGTCCACCGGTGCCAAATCTAATCTTGGAGACAAAGTTTTGGGTGAAATAGAAAAGATTTATTGCTTTGCCAGGCAAAGGGGGACACAGCAGGCTCATGCCTCTAAAACTATGTGTCCCAACGGGGAGGTTTTCCTGAGAGTTTTATAGCAATGATTCCAGGGCAGAGTTGCTAATAAGTATCAGGGTGTGTGCAGGGCCTGCACTCCTTTAATCTGACCTCTCCTGATGAGCTTCTCTGGCTTCTTGGATTTGGCCTCAGGTGGTCGCCTCCTTTGTGTCTTCACTCCCTCCCTTCTCTGATTAGCAACTGTTTGAATCTTCCCTTTGGGACTGAGGGAAGGTCATGGAAGCTGGAGTCTATACCTTACAAACAAGAAACAGGGGACAGAGAAAGGGTCTGTGGCCTGGAGCCCCAGAGTCTCCTGCTCAGTTTCAATAATACAAAATATCTTTTCATTTGAACTGTCCATTTATGAAAGCTATGCTCTTGTTAGTACAAACAAATAAAAATGGGTCACTGCATAAGCATCAATCAATCATGAAAAACTGACTTAATGCAAATACTAAAAGGCAGTTTACACTTTACTTTTTTAAGTGGTACTTTAGTGAAATTCAAGAGAACACACAGTTATTGTTTTTCCTACATACAGAAGACAGCGTTAAACATCTGGGGTGCCAGAAAGAAAAACTCAAGGAATTCAGGCTATTAAAATACTGTAGGAAGACAATGAAAGAAACTTTTATACACAATGAAAATCCATGGATTAATCCCTCATTTCCCATAAAAAATAAACAAATACCTTTCAATCTCATTTTGTTTAAAATGTCTTTGATTTGAGCCTTTCTTTTCCCTCACTCTCAAGAGCCTGTGTCTTTCTTTACCAGGTGCAGAAAACAATGGCCACTGAAGGGGAATGGAATGCTTACTTCAAGATTCCATGAAATCACAGGTGGAATTTAGACTTGATGGTGTAAGAGCTGTACTGGGCCTCTGGGGTCCTCTAACTTAACTGCTTATGTCAAAGGCCCCCAATAAAGCTATTCAGTGGTGAAGTTAAGGTGGTAATCAGCCCTCCTGACTGTTAAGCAAGGGCACTGAAAAGTGAAAGTGAAGTCGTTCAGTTGTGTCCAACTCTCCGCGACCCCATGGACTGTGGCCTGCTAGGCTTCTCAGTCCAAGGGATTTTCCAGGCAAGAGTACTGTGAGGGAAGGGAAGTGAAGTGAAGTTGCTCAGCCCTGTCCGACTCTTTGTGACCCCATGGACTGTAGCCTACCGGCTCCTCTGTCCATGAGCTTTTCCAGGCAAGAATACTGGAGTGGGTTGCCATTTCCATCTCCGGGGGAACTTCCCAACCCAGGGATCGAACCTGTGTCGCCTGCATTGTAGGCAGACGCTTTCCCATCTGAGCCACAAGGGAAGCCCTAAGAGTACTGGAGTGTGTTGCCATTTCCTTCTCCAGGGGATCTTCCGGATCCAGGGATCGAACCCAGATCTCCCATATTGCAGGCAGACGCTTTTACCGCCTGAGCCCTAAAGGAAGCCAAAGCCTGTCTTACCTTTGTTCTATGTACAGGATACACTCACTCCCAGTCTTTCACAGAGCACAGCTAAACTCTAAGGGCTAAATAAGGTGATGATAAGCTTCCTCCAGTGCCTTTTGGACTGGAGAAGCTCTAGGCCTGAACAGGGCCATCAGAATGGCCCATAGTAGCTGCCCTGTTAGACTGCTACAGATTTCCAACACTAGACCAGAAATGGATTAGTTTCTACTACTAAAACACAGGATCCAGGCTCAGCAGGAATTGACTCCCAGCACTTAATATAAACTTAGGCTTTCCTCAAAATATGATTTTAGGTAACTTCTCTTTACTGAGATTATGAGACTTTTAAAAGGGTTGGGATAAGAGAGAATAGGAAAAGGAGTACCTGAAAGCTGTATACTGTCACCCTGCTTATTTAACTTATATGCAGAGTACATTATGAGAAATGCTGAGCTGGAGGAAGACAAGCTGGAATCAAGACTGCTGGGAGAAATATCAATAACCTGCATATCAATAAGATATGCAGATGACACCACCCTTATGGCAGAAAGTGAAGAAGAACTAAAGAGCCTCTTGATGAAAGTGAAAGAGGAGAGTGAAAAAGTTGGCTTAAACCTCAACATTCAGAAAACTAAGATCATGGCATCTGGTCCCATCACTTCATGGCAAATAGATGGGGAAACAGTGGAAACAGTGGCTGACTTTATTTTTGGGGGCTCCTAAATCACTGCAGATGGTGACTGCAGCCGTGAAATTAAAAGACGCTTACTTCTTGGAAGGAAGCATATTAAACCTAGATAGCATATTAAAAAGCAGAGACATTACTTTGTCAACAAAGGTCCATCTAGTCAAGGCTATGGTTTTTCCAGTGGTCATGTATGAATGTGAGAGTTGGACTATACAGAAAGCTGAGCACTGCAGAATTGATGCTTTTGAACTGTGGTGTTGGAGAAGACTTTTGCGAGTCCCTTGGACTGCAAGGAGATCCAACCAGTCCATCCTAAAGGAGATCAGTCCTGGGTGTTCACTGGAAGGACTGATGTTGAAGCTGAAACTCCAATACTTTGGCCCCCTGATGCAAAGAGCTGACTCATTTGAAAAGACCCTGATGCTGGGAAAGATTGAGGGCAGGAGGAGAAGGGGACAACAGAGGATGAGATGGTTGGATGGCATCACCGACTCAATGGACATGGGTTTGGGTGGACTCCAGCAGTTGGTGATAGATAAGGAGGCCTGGCGTGCTGCGGTTCATGGGATCACAAAGAGTCAGACACAACTGAGTGACTGAACTGAACTCAAGAGAGAATGTTTTAAAAAGCATTAAAAAAATTTACATTGAGTATTGCAATCAGAAGTTTTAATAGACAAGTTTTATTTCAAATTCACTGGTGAAATCTATAAATATATTGTGCATTTCCTGGTTGCTTAGGCCATTAAGGGTCTAATCTATTTCCTGAGCTGAAACTAGCTAATGGAAAAATATTTAGAATAGTAATCATCCAGTGAAATGGGCATCTGGCATCTATTTAACCAAAACATATTCTTGGTCATATTTCCCTTCAGTAATTTATATGGTTTCTAACGGGATAATCTCATTTTTTACAATGAGAGGTCTTTGCTATTAAAACATGGAAAGGCTCCACCCTCTCTACCCCTAATGTTTTATGAAAAAGGGCACTCCTCTGTACAATACTCTTTAGCCTCAATACATAACATAATATCAGGCTGGGAAGTGTATTGCTTGATTTCCTACCAAGCAATTCATTCCTGAAACCACTGAACAAAAAATAAAAACAAAAATGTAAGGTCAATATTATTACCATAAGAAAATTGAGATTTTTATATTTACTTGATGGAACTCTGTTAAATAAGCTTATCTTATACCACGTATATGCACTATTGCCCCAAAGCTGAGGAGGTCCAAATTACTGAAGGCAAACTATAATGTGTGAATGCTGGATTTACCATGTGCAGCTTACAATACTTCTCAAAGCCTCATTCCCACACGTTTCTTTCTCTTTTGGGGCTAGCAAATTCATCACCCATCAGCACACCTCTGACACATATTATTAGGTGGAGGGTTCAGATGGCAAACTAATTTTTTATATTTAGCGTAGTAGAAGCATTATTTGGAAGGTAACATGCCAGAGGAAAACCCTGACCTCAGGAGCAAGTCAACCAGGATTTTAGGGTGGTCTGTACCATTCCTAAATGAACGTTTAGCAGAGATCATCAAGAGTCTTTGAAAACAGTCTACCAGAGCCAGGCTTGGACGTTGGAGCAAAGCTAGCCTTTGAGTTGAGACCTGGGAGTGTGGACCCCCTAAATTATGCACAATTCTGAGATCAGATTTTCCACTAGAGGGAATTTCTTTTAAATCAGTAACTGTAAAGTATGGCTTATAAAGAAGATAAAGTAGTTTGATTAGATAAAAAGATTACTGGACTTCAAGAAAAGCACTCTGTTTTCTTTCAAATTGGAGAAGGAAATGGCAACCCACTCCGGTACTCTTGCCTGGAAAATCCCATGGACGGAGGAGCCTGGTGTTCTTCTATTATGCAAGTTTTTACCTTTTCATAATTCAGACACCAGTCAGTGAGGGTTATTTTATATGTTTTGGCACTGAGCATTAATATAATTAGTGCAGCTGCTCTGAAAGCTTCCATCTACTACAGAACTAACAATAATATCATTCTCTTCCTTTTAGAAACATCTCGTGAAAAAACAAAAATATTTAACTTCATTCCCTTATGAAAAACAAAACATTTCTGCTAAAAATGACCAATACCGTCTTTAAAGAAATTTCATTATTAAAGAAAAATAGAAACTGTTTGTTCTGTCTGCTAGGCACACCCTGTACAGTCATTAAAATCAGTTGTTTAAATTTTTGCTCCTGGGTTTCACATTTATTATAGATAAATCTTTTTATAACACATTGCCCAGAGATGTTATATTAGAGGCAGAAGCAGTCTCTGACCTCAGCACACTATTGACAAACCCCTGGAACAGGCTAGGAAAGAAAAATTGAACAACGTAACTGACCAAAAACAGATGACATTAAGACTCAGAATTAGACATCCTACCTGTTATTGAATCTGTTGATCATGCTGGGCTCTTGACACTGACTTGCTTGTGACTGTATTTTCTACTCAGAAGCTGAAGTGATGGAGACCACAGAAGCAATCTCGAATCTTCCTAAGCTCTTTAGAGACCTGAACAGATATTCTGCTCTTCTGTGGTTCTCAGAGTTGACATTTCAAGGCAAAGTTTATGAAAGTCCAATGAATTAAATATCTGATTCCCACACCACTAAACTCAAATAATTAATTGAAAGATAACTTCTAGTGTCTGGCAATTTAAAAGGTAAACAATTTTTATTCAGTCGCAGGTAAAATTGCCATTAGAACAAAACTGGGTGGCGCAGCAGTAAAGAATCTGCCTGCAAAGCAGGAGACACAGGTTCGATCCCTGGATTGGGAAGATTCCCTGGAGAAGGAAATGGCAACCCACTCCAGTATTCTTGCCTGGAAAATCCCACTGACAGAGGAGCCTGGTGGGCTACAGTCCATGGGGTCGCAAAGAGTTGGACATGACTTAGGTGACAAAGCATGGCATGCATGTAGCAACTCAAGTAAGACTCTAGAAAAACTAGTCAAAAAAGCATTATAGTGTCATTGGATTGCACTTTCATGATTAGCAGTTGCTCTAATGACAAATTTAAAACCTTAAAAGCTTCTGCACATCAAAGGAAACTATTAGCAAGGTGAAAAGACAGCCTTCAGAATGGGAGAAAATAATAGCAAATGAAGCAACCGACAAACAACTAATCTCAAAAATATACAAGCAACTCCTACAGCTCAACTCCAGAAAAATAAATGACCCAATCAAAAAATGGGCCAAAGAACTAAATAGACATTTCTCCAAAGAAGACATACAGATGGCTAACAAACACATGAAAAGATGCTCAACATCACTCATTATCAGAGAAATGCAAATCAAAACCACTATGAGGTACCATCTCACACCAGTCAGAATGGCTGCGATCCAAAAGTCTACATGCAATAAATGCTGGAGAGGGTGTGGAGAAAAGGGAACCCTCTTACACTGTTGGTGGGAATGCAAACTAGTACAGCCACTATGGAGAACAGTGTGGAGATTCCTTCAAAAACTGGAAATAGAACTGCCTTATGATCCAGCAATCCCACTGCTGGGCATACACACTGAGGAAACCAGAAGGGAAAGAGACACATGTACCCCAATGTTCATCGCAGCACTGTTTATAATAGCCAGGACATGGAAGCAACCTAGATGTCCATCAGCAGATGAATGGATAAGAAAGCTATGGTACATATACACAATGGAGTATTACTCAGCCATTAAAAAGAATACATTTGAATCAGTTCTAATGAGGTGGATGAAACTGGAGCCTATTATACAGAGTGAAGTAAGCCAGAAGGAAAAACACCAATACAGTATACTAACGCATATATATGGAATTTAGAAAGATGGTAACAATAACTCTGTGTACGAGACAGCAAAAGAGACACTGATGTATAGAACAGTCTTATGGACTCTGAGGGAGAGGGAGAGGGTGGGAAGATTTGGGAGAATAGCATTGAAACATGTAAAATATCATGTATGAAACGAGATGCCAGTCCAGGTTCAATGCACGATACTGGATGCTTGGGGCTAGTGCACTGGGACGACCCAGAGGGATGGTATGGGGAGGAGGAGGGAGGAGGGTTCAGGATGGGGAACACATGTATACCTGTGGTGGATTCATTTTGATATTTGGCAAAACTAATACAATTATGTAAAGTTTAAAAATAAAATAAAATTAAAAAAAGAGAGAGAGAGAAAAAATAAATAAATTCAGTTCAGTCAAAAAATAAATAAATAAATAAAAAATAAAACCCAGGTCACATAAACAAAGAATTTTTAGAAAGGTAGGAGTTAATTTCCTAAAGTATCCAAAGAAAAAAAATTCCAATTTCTTCACTGAAAACAGAAAAGATTATTTAAAATGGAAATGCCCCCCAAATCGCTTTCAAGACTATATAATCTGAATGGGGGGAGAGAGGAACAAGACAGCTATAAAAATTTTATTCTCTTCATTAAGATAATAAAATTATCATCCTATACACTGAGTCGCTGACTAAAAAGAATAATAAGAAAATTGCACTTCAACACAATTAGAGAAAATAATGAAAATACAGCAGAGTATGTTTTACTTATGGCACCTCACAGGAGTCATGCAGCCCGACTCTACATGTGGTCTCTGTGCTGGGGGCTCTGAGGCTGATCTGCACGATTCCGCCACATCCACACAGGAGAAAAGATGCTCCCGCCTCTAAGTCCTCATAAAGCCCCACAGGTACGGAGGCTGTGTTTTTAATTTTTTTTTTTATTAGAGTACAATTGCTTTACAATGTTGTGTTGGTTCCGCCTGTACAACAACATGAATCAGCTGTGTGTATACATATATCCCCTCCCTCTTGAACCTCCGTCCCACTCCCCTATCCCACCCCACTAGGTCATCGCAGAGCACCGGGCTGAGCTGCGTTCCCTACAGTAGCTTTCCACCATGCATTCCACACCTAGTGGTGTGTGTATGCCAGTGCCACGCTCTCAGTCCGTCCCACCCTCTCCTGCTCCCCACCCTCCGTGTCCCCAGGCCTGTTCTCTACGTCTGTGTCTCTATTCCTGCCCTGCAAGCAGGCTCATCTGTACCATCTTTGCAGATTCCTGTATGAAGGTTTTAAAATGCAATTTTACTCTACTTGTTTTCTATTACTATATAATAAATTACCACAGACTTAGCAGCTGAAAGCAGCTTTCATTTACTATCTCACAACTCTGAAGGTCAGGACCCTGGGTGGGTTCTGCTGGGCTTTGCCTGGGGTTTCATAAGGCTGAAATCAAGATGCCTACTGGGCTGGCCTCTCATCTGGGAGCTCTGGGGAAGAATCCGCCTCCAAGCTCTTGCAGGTTGTTGGCAGAACACAGTTCCTTGTGGAACTATGGATGAGGATGGATGAGGTCCTGTTTCCTTGCCAGCTGTTGGCTGGGGGGCTGCCCTCAGCTCCTCAAAGCTGTCTGCCTCCCTTCTCCCATGGTCCCCTCCAACTTCAAAGCAGCAGTTGTGTATGGAGTCCTTCTCATAATTCCTCCCTCCCTGACTTCCCTTCTGCCATCAGCCAAAGAAAGCTCTCTGCATCTGAGGCTCGTTTAATGAGATCAGGCCCACTCAGATAAATCAGGAAAATATCCCTATTTTCTGGTCAATTGTGACATATAACATAATCTAATCAGAGAAGCCATATCTCATCACATTCTCAGGTTCCAGGAATTTGGTTGGGACATCTTTGAAGGGCATTTAAGAAATTCTGTCTAAGACTTCCCTGGTAGTCCAGTGGCTAAAACTCTGGGCTCCCAATGCAGGGGCCCAGATTCGATCCCTGGTCAGGGAACTAGATACCACATGCCTCAACTAAGACCCAGCACAACCAAATAAATATTTTTAAAAAAGAAAGAAATTCTGTCTAGCCAAAAAATTAAGGCAAAAAAAAAAAAAAAAGCCAAAGGGTGTTGTGAACTTGTCCAATGTGAAACAAAGGTATTCTAAATTCCTCACACTTGAGTAAGAAACATTTGCAAATGGTATAAAATAATAAAAGTACACAAGAAGCAAGACATCCTTCTCATACTGTCCCTCAGTCCCAGTTCTGATCCCCAAGAACAACAACTTTTTACTGTTTTCCCAGGTCTCCTGTGAGAAATCTCCATGTTTGCTAAAGCACATGTTATCTGGGAACTCTGGTCTGATGTGGTCCTGAAAGGTTATGAGCAGTCCGTGCTACATCACCTTGGCCTCACTCAAGCTCTTCCTGAGAGGGTTGGGGCGAGGGGCAGGCGGGGGGAGTTATTCTGTGATAAATAGTCAGTTTAGATTTTCTGATGATTAATGATTTGACTAATAATCTGAGATTAGTATTGATTATTTCTGTTTTCCTAGAAAATCATTCATGCCTTCCAGGTTCTCAAGTTAATTTGTGCAGGATTGAGCAAAATATTTCCTTATAATTCTCTTATTCTTTCTAGTTTCTATACTTTCCTCATTATTATTTCTCATTCTATATTCTCTTCCCCACCCACATTTCAATTTTATTAGGTTAGCTAAAGATTTATCTATTTAATTAATTTTTAAAAAAAGAACCAGCTCTTTTATTTACTAGTCTGATTAATTTTCTTCTTCATTAACTTCTATCGTTATTCTGCTTTTCTGCTTTTTAATGTCTGTTTTATTGATTATTTTTCTAACTTCTTGAGTTAGACTGAATTCAGCTATTTTCTTTCTTCATTAAGATAGGTGCTTCTTTCTGAATTCTACTTTTAGCTGTTCCATAAGTTCTGACATACAGTGCTTTTCCTCCTAGATTTTCTATAATCTGTATGATTTCCTCTATGATCCAAGAGTTGTTTAAATAAAAAATTTTAACAATTTATAATTATGTTCTTAATTTCTAGTTTTATTACAGTGTGATTAGAGAATGCTATATGTATTCGTTTTGCCTTTTGAAATTCATTGATATTTTCTTTACAGTGTATTTTGTTTTTATTCAGCAGTATAAAAGGTCTGTTCTTAGCTTTTAGGACACAAAGTGACAAATATTAATAATAAAGAGTTAGTTCATTTATTATCTTTATTTGGGTTTTCATTTTCTTGTTTTTTTGGGCCACCTGGTCTCACTAACCAAGAGGAGTGAATTAAAGTCTCCTACCATAGCACATATTTCTCTCCATATTTCCCACTTGCTGTTTCTGTTTTATAGATGACAGTAGTACACTGCTGTTATGAATCGTCCCTCTGTGCCTTATTTAAAGCTTTCTCCTCTAACTCTAACGTTGCCTTATGTTAAAGATGTGATCCCTACTTTTTTGTTCGTGTTTTCCCAGTAAGTTTTTGTTTCTCTCTTCAGCCTTGCCTGGGTGATTCTTCACTGAGGCCATTGCCTAGCTTCTTCATGCCCAGCCAGGGCCAAGGACGCTCCTGCTGCCATCCACATGCCCTGTCCCATCAGTCTAAACTGGGCATTCCTGGATTGTCCCTCAGAGAGTTCTTTCGGTTTCTTCTGAGATTGGCAGCTGTAGGCATCTTTCTTCAACTGCGTTTATTTGTTCTTCATCACATCCTGTGGTTTGGCGATGTGTATACCTCCTCCTTCCCTTGAAGATGAGGCTCATGTTTCTTATTTCTTCTTTTGGTTCTCCTAGTGCACTGATGCCCTGATATTCTGTCACTGAAAAACTAGAATCTAGAATTTGTTTTTGCCAGTTCTCCTCCGCTATCGTGCTCTATGTCATGCTCTCTGGTGAAAGGCTTTGCTGTCCTGTGTTCTACAGGTGTTTCTGACAACAGTATGTTCTGCTCCTTAGCCTTGTGAATGGGGAAGGTAGTTTCTTATCCAGCTTTCTGAAATTCCTCCCATGGTTTCTAGGCTATTCTACACTATCTCTACCTCTCCCAGAAGCTTCTGGAAATTCTACTCTCACTTCTAACTTACATTTCTCTCTTTGGCTTAGTTTAGTCTGCCTGAAAGTATATATATATATATATATATTTTTACCAGTCAATTCAAAGCAAATACTAAACTTTAAGACAAATCAATAGCTGGGTCATTATGTGCTCAATTTAGCGTTTCACCTACCACGTGCAAGGCCTTCTTCTAGGCATTAGAGAGGCACACTGCCGTGAATGCTTCAGAAACTCATACTTTAGTAGAAGAAAAGAAGAAATAATAATCATATTCTTACACTTTTTTGCTAATATACATTTCCACACAGTCACCTCTAAAGCCATGTTTCAGGTCATTAATGTTACCTACCTTTCTCTGGTCCCTCCCTGTATCACATCAGGGTTGCCTTTTCCTGTTCAAAGTCTGTGCCCTCTTCATTGGGCATAAAACTGCTATTGTTCTTCAGTCCTTGTCTTGGCTGTGGAGCCCAAGTAATAAAAGCTGAACCTATAGAGCAGGTGTGTCATTTAGGATCCTTTGGCTACAAGGAACAGACACTCAATCAGGTATTCCAAGTAACTGTGTGTGGCTGTATAGTTTGTGTGTGTGTGTGTGTGTGTGTGTAACAGAGGAGTATGAGCGGGAATACTACTATAATGTTTCATGGGAAAATATGGAATAAAAGCATGTCACACGGCTAGGCCTCATAGTAAGTCATGGAAAGCTGCTTAAGCAGGCCTCATGAGAAGTACAGGAACACAGATTGAGAATTTCAAGTTGCTAAGGCAAGTGTGTAAGCATTTGGTTAGTTCCTTGTGTCTTTGGCAACAATAACCTACTGATCATGCTCTTTGCCTACAGATGTTAAGTAAAATCTTTGTATCTCCCCCACACACAATTAAAAAAAAAAGTTTCATGACTTAACTTTCACTTATTCATCACTCTTGCTTACTCATGGCTTCTTGCTGACTCATATCATCTCTGTCTACCTTTGTTCTAGTTAAGCATTTGACTTCTGTTCCTATCAAATAAATCTCTCGACCTCAAGTATACACTTTTCTGGCAGAGGATCTGACCAGCCTACTAGGTCACCATCATCAGTAAGGTAAAGCACTGGTGCTAGGTCTTCTAATGGATCAGCCTCCACACAGCCTGTTTTAGCATTTATTTTTTCTGATTGCTCTACGTCAAATGTAGGTGGTAAGGTCTAGCAACACAGAGCATGGCCACTTGCACGCAATGCCTAGAGCTGACATCTTCGGGAAGAGGCTACAGGTAGGAGTCCTTAGAAAAGGCCTGTGGGTATACAGATACTCCTAGCTTGGGCCTGCCTATTGCAGTAAGCTTTCCTCAGTTCTGATAATCAAATGCTTCTTGGAAGTCATAAAGAAATGATTATTTTATAGAATTTGAGATTTTCTTTTATAATTAACTGTAATCACTACCAAGATAAGAATCCATATACTGTAACATCAAAGGCATGAGAATTTAGTCTAGCCAGCCAGAAATTCCTGGGAAAAGGGTTATATCGAGTAGTACCTACTGCTAGTAGTCCAAGGAACCGAGGTGATCAACGTACTGACTTATGTAAAGGACCCACTATAGCTCAGCGCCAGTGTGCCTAAAAGAAACGAGGACTTACTTATAATCACATTTCTGTCATCTAATACCACATAAATGAAAGCTTTTCATTTCACTTATGACAATTCAGGACTGAATTTCACTTTGCTTACAATCCCTACGAGAACAGGTTTTATCATCAGCTCATAGACTGGGAAAGAAAATGATTCCAGAAGTCAACAATGCCATATTCTAGATGAGAGGTACACCAGACTCAGAGTATAAACTGCTATGGCTTTAGAATTTCAAGCAGGGCACAGCTGTAAACTTCAGCCTGGCTTAACACCTGAGCTGACACAGTAAGTGCCTGATTGGGTACAAACATCTGTTTGCCCAAGCCTAGCCATATGCCACTAGAACTGAAGAGGAGGCAATTACCAACAGAGCCATAACGTATTCCTTAAAGCTCCTGTAGGGGCATGTGCCCAACCTGTCCCTGTACGTGCAATTTACCTGATTCTTGCAAAACTATAAACTCTGTCAATCATGTATAATCTTTTTTTTTTTTTTTTACAAATTGAAGATATATTCATAAACAAAGAGAATGCAAATTTTGATAAATTCCTTATACAAAAAAATTATCATTATGTTTTTCATAAAAATACTTTCTATGGCCAGATAGTGACCTGTATCTTAAAGGTACATTACTGATGTGGTTAAAAGGAAATTCTCTACAGTGAATAATCCATATAATGCACACCACTAGGAACACTTTTCCTATCAGCCAGATACAAACCATTCATTAGGTGTTCTTTTACTATTATGGACATGAATTATGTTGTGCAGATATTCTACAATTTTTTTCTGTATTCATCAGTTGATGGACATTTGCTTGTTTCTACTTCCAGATTTTTACAAATAATGCACATGTTCGGGGGGGAAATGCAGAACATAAATCCGATAAAGAAATTGTGTCCAAAATATAGACAGAACTCTTAAAAATGCAACAGTTTTTGTGTTTTTGTTTTTTTTTTAACTTTTTTCTTTTTTTAAAAATTATTTTTTATTGGAGTACAGTTGATTTACAATGTTTGTTAACTAGCAAAGTTTCATTTGGTTTTTAACCAAGGAGTTACTAAGCACTTACAGTACACCAGGTATTATGCTGGGTGATCAGAATATGGAACTGGATTTACCTCCTACCTGCCCTTGGTGGGTGGGGGGGGCGCTTCCCTTGTGGCTCAGATGGTAAAGAATCCATCTGCAATGCAGGAGACCTGGGTTCGATCCCTGGGTTGGGAAGATCCCATGGGGAAGGGAAAGGCTACCTACTCCAGTATTCTTGCCTGGAGAATTCCATGAACTGTATAGTCCATGGGGTCACAAAAAGTGGGACACAACTGAGTGATTTTCACTTCCCTAGAGGGAAGGAGTCATGAAGGTCCAGAAAAGCAAATAGACTGATAGATAAATTATGAGAAACTGATGTAAGAGAACGTCTTATCAGGCTAATCCAACAGCCAAAGATTCAGAGGGGTGTATTCTGATTTCAGCGTGTCCTATGAAACATGTACACACATTCTGATACATTTTGCATCTCTCCCTGAAGTGTTCACCATGAGAGATCCTGTGGCATCTATTATCAGAGGTATAAAGGAAGACAAGATGTTTCTCAGTTTTAACTTATGACTTTCTTGCATCCCAGTGTGTGAATCTGATTCTGTAAATACCAAATGAGGAAAAGCAGAGGTGATCATGGTCTTTATCAACTCTGTTTTGCAAAGAGGGTGCTATCAGTGGGTGGGATAAAGTGGCTACAGGAGTGTAAATCTTTGAAATGAATTACTTGGCTAGACAGAGGAGGAGTGATAATTATCTTATATGGAGAACAGGAGGCATTTATAATCTTCAGCTCCTCTCTCATACCTCAAGCTTCTCAAATTCCCTTACTCCCTATATAAACCTTCTAACATCCTAACCTTCAAACTGCCTAGTTACATATGATATCAAATATACACAGAAGAAAAATGAGAGAAAAAAAAAAAAGAATGGACAAGAAATTAGGTCCTTGATGCCACCTTGAAAGAAAATCCGTTATCTTTTAACATGATGCTATGCTTAGTTGCTCAGCTGTGTCCGACTCTTGTGACTCCATGGACTGTGTAGCCTTCCAGGCTCTGCTGTCCATGAAATTTTCCAGGCAAGAATACTGAAGTGGGTTGCCATGCCCTCCTCCAGGGGATCTTCCCAAGCCAGGGATCTAACCCAGGTCTCCTGCACTGCAGGTGGATTCTTTACTGTCTGGGCCACCAAGGAAGCTAGTGGCTAAATTACAGAAACTTGGTAATTTAAAATCAAAGCAGTGTATTTTTTTGTTCATGTAGAGTTCAGTAAGCAGGAGGGTATGATTGGGGGTTTTCTGAACTATGTTATCATTTAGGAAGAGATTCTATCATCTTCAATATGTGGTTTCCAAAGGCATTTGAGTGTATCAGTTGGCAAAAGTGCAGACAGCACAGAAGCTGTATGGGAATTTTTTTTTTTTTTCAAACAGCCAGAAAGAAACATAAAAATGTATATCACTCGTACTCTCATTCCTCTGCACATGATGCCCATCCTCTGCCCAGATGACTACATGCAATTGCACAGGAGGCTGGGAAATGCAGTTCAAGCTGTATCAGCAGGAAGAAAAGAGAACAGGTTTGGTGAACAATCAGTCAATTTCTGACAGTGTCTTTCCCAAAATATTATACTTCATATGCAAATATATTCAGTTCTTGCATTTTAGGGATGGCTTATTCGAATATGAGTTCAACTATATAAACATATTTTAAGTATCTTGGAGAACAGGGAGGCAGAGGAGGAGATGGTTAGATAGCATCACCGACTCAATGACATGAGTTTGAGCAAACTCGGGGAGATAGTAGAGCACAGAGAAGCCTGCTGTGCTACAGCCCATAGGGTTGCAAAGAGTTGAACACGACTTGGCAACTGAATAACGAAGTTCTAGTATATTGAATAGTGGTGCTGTCTCCACTTGCGTTTACTTGCCAAACTTAGCATTCCTAAAACTCAACATTTCTAAAGCCAAACTCATGATCTTCCCTCTTCCTATCTCCTCCTGACTTCCTCAATTCAGAAAAAGACCTCTGGACAACCAGTTATTCAAGACAGATGCTTGGGGACAGCCTTGCATATTCTACTCACCATCTAATTCATCAGCAGGTTTACTTTCAAAATGCATCCTGAACCCAACACTGTCTTCCAGTTGTCCCTAATACAAGTCAAATCCATGTCTCATCTCTTTATTATTACTGTAGTTTTTCTCTGCTTTTGCCTTTAGAAGAATTCTTTACTTTTATATTTTCTCTAATCTATTCATTCTTACATAAATCAGATAATCTCTTGAAAACTCTCCAAAAGACTTGCATTATACTTAGGATAAAATCCAAAATCCGAGCCAAAGCCTTTGAGGACAAGCAAGGATCTGGTCCTAGGTTTCATTAACAACCTCAATTGTCAGCACTTATTTTGCTCAGTCTACACCAGCTTTTTAGTTCCCTGAAAAGGTCAGGTGCCTTTTTCCATAAGGGCCTTCCCACACAGCCTTTCCTCTGCCCAGAAAATGGTTGGTTGTTGTTTTTTGGTTTGTTTGTTTTTTTCTTTAATAATGAAATTCATTTTCCTTTTACCATGAAATATCTTTTCACATAGAAGAATGTGATTGATGTGTATGACCCTCACTCGCTCAAGTACCAAGGCCAAGATGGGTGATTCTCCCAACTGTCTCCCTCTGAAGAAGAGGTAAGGAGGGGATGGGCTTTTCCCTCTGACTCACCCATGACACAGAAGTCTTGGTTTGACTTTGTCTTCTGCACAAGGCCTGCTAAAGTCTAAATCTAGGCCACCAAGGATTAGCAAAGGCCCAAAGAACAAACTAAAGGTTTAGAATTTACTTGTATCTCAGAATTCAGGTTTTCACAGAATTTCTGGCTCCTAAAATTCTTCCTTATTTCCCCACTCAGCCACACATTTAAAAATATACTTCAACTATTTTATTCAGAAGTTTTAGATGTTCCGTATCACAAGAGTTTATACTGACATCCAGTCCACTCTTTCGCCAAAAACAAAAGACCTTCTATAGCATACTTTACTACTCCTCTACAGCTGGTTAGCACTGTTAATCTTTTACAGCTTCAGCAGAAAATGTCACAAGTTTTCCTTGATCTGCATTCCTCAGTCTAAACTATCTTCTTACTATTTTCTCTCTTGTAACAAACTTCTCTTTCCTTTTGAAACCTTTATTACAGCGCTTGATTATACTTTATTTTGGGATTATTCCACCTGTTCCATTATCCTGTGAGCATCAGGACAGAAGTCTTGTCTGTTGTGATTATTGTTGAATAGAAAGACTAATGCAGGATTGGGACACAGAAGGTGCACAAGAAATTTAAAAATACCTATTAAGCAAAAGAATGAATAGGTGCAATTGAACGCAATCATAGTGAGTCAGAAGAGTCTTACATCCTGTAAGTGACCAATAAATACTGGCAACAGTAAACAACTTCTAAAATGACCACCTTCAAAAGTTATGTAGTATAAGATTAATATATAGAGCAATGATAGTCAAGCACAGACTGTGGAACCAGACTGCCTGGAGTCAGATTTCTGCTCTGTTACTTACTGACCAAGTGGCCTTTGTTAGAGGCCACTGTTTTCTGCACCTGTTTTCTGATCTGTACAATCAGATCAGTAAGCGCATTTCATGATGTTAAGGTGATGATTAAATGATAAACATGCCAGGCATCCAAGGAAGGAAGGAAGGAAGGAAGGAAGGTGTCATTGTTATGGCTTTTCTCATTTCAAACATTTCAAAGTTAATGCTAATCAATGGTTCCTTCAAAGGAAAAAAGGAAGTTACACAGAATGAGAGAGGGAAATAAGTAGGAGCAGCAAGCAGTTGAAAGGGACTTGGGCTGTTGATGTTCCAGTAAGACGCAGGAGCACACAGGGACATCCGTGAGGGAGGCAGGGAGGAGCAGGCTGCGTGGGTGCCCAGTGCCAGCACGAGGATATTATCAACACGATGGTAGGGAGAGCCTGAGACAGGCCTGCCATCTCCTCGAGCCACAAGCCCATAGCAAGCACTTAGTTTATACCATCCATCCACCTACTCTCTGGGGAGGATGTCTTTGGATCTGATTTTGGGCTCAGTTAATAGAAAACAGTAGGGAACATCAGCCAATAGGCAAGATTAAGTTGCGCACTTCTTCACAGCAGCAAGTATCTCTGGGCAGTAAAGGCAAGATCTGTCTCCTGCAGCAGTTTTCCTGATAAATGCTGTACTCTGGCCGCCAATCTTTTGGTCCCCAGGGACAGGTTTTGTGGAAGACAATTTTTCCACAGATCAGAAGGGTAGGGCAGAGTGGGGAGCTGGTTTGGGGACGATTCCAGCGCATCACATTTACCGTGCACTTTACTTCTACTATTATTCCATCAGCTCCATCTCAGACCATCAGGCATTAGATCCTCGGCAGTTGGGGACACCTTCTGTACTCTACTAGGGGATCCGATTTTTCAAAAGAGAAAGTACTAGATCTTTCCCCCACTTTCTTTTGTCTTCCTTCATTTTTCAATGGCATTTCCCTCCCAATACTGGGAATATATTACACAGTCTCTTCTCTTGTGTCCATTCCCTACTCCCCAGATCCTGGATCCATCAAAAACAAAGTCATTAGAGTTTCGATCTTGTGATGTTACACTCACTTTCACACTTTTACCCTCTTCTCTAGATAGGAAACTAGCTCTTTTTCAGTTATGCATGGTCCACCATGAAAAACTTACATGAAGATGAGTTTAACTACATCATCCATGTTAGAAGTCTGAAGTTACATCTGTTGGGATCAGATGACCACAGCCAAACCCTGAGCTCAATTAAATACGTTAGATCCAAAGAAAGAGTCCGCCACGGCAAAGCACGGAATAGCTAGGCTGGTATCTTGTGGCAAACTTTCATTTGGTTCCACCATATTTTCATTGCTCTGTGTCAGAGAAAGTATCAGATTGTCCTTTCTTTAAAATAAGGTGAACTCATCCTACCCTCGGAAAAAATAATGTGAGACATTTTTCTTGAAAAACCAATGTCAATAGTCAACCTTAATTTTCTCATCAAAGTATGTGAATTTAAAGGCGAGCTGCTGCTCTACTTTGGCCAAAAAAGTAGGTATTTTAGGAGATTCAGATTTGTCTCTAAATCTTTGATTGCAATATACCTGTGTGCGATTGTCTTAAGCAAATGCATTCCTCTCTTCCCAGTGACTTATGTCATCTAAACCATTCTTTCTGGTCAACATGGTGGATAGATAACACACAGTACAACGGAAATAAAACCAAAATATCCTGAAAATAAAACAGAATATTTATTTCAAATCCCCTATAAATTATTGGTAGCTATGTCACAGTAAACCTGAAGAATTTAAAGTTTCCTGTGAACTTTTCTCATGTATAATAAAATTAATATCACAGACTGAATTTTCTTTGTAATCAGAGTATCTCTACTCAAGTTTCATTAACAATTCAAAAGCAACTATTACTTCCCATCAGGGAACCCAAACTGATAATGGTTTATAGAAAAAGTTTTTTTTTTTTTTTTCAATTGAAGAAGCAGTATCAGCCTATGGTAAAAGAAACTGCACCAAAGGATATAGATATAATTAAATAAAAAGTATTAATAAATGAAAGTAAATACATTAAATGGAAAGGAAGTCTCCTCTCCACATCAAACTCAGTCCTCTCATCAGAAACGAAGTTAATGTGGGGGGTGGTTGGTTTGTTTTTATGTACTGAAACACAAATTTACGCTGAGTGTGTAGTAGATTGTTACAAGACAGGCTCCCAATCAATCACGTCTCCTGGCATCATCTTCCCTGTGGAGTGCTCTCCATGTGCTTTGCTTTGGTCAATGTGACGCTGACAAATGTAACACAAGCAGATGCCTGAAAGGTGCTTATGCACTGGGTCTTGCCTTCCTGGAAACCTGAGACCACAATGCTGAGAAGCAGCCCAGGATGAAAAACCATGTGGAAAGGGAGACCCTACTCTGAGCTATCCCACCAGCTGAATGCTACCACATGAATGAATCCAGAGATAACAGCAGCAGAACCAGCCAGTCAACTCACAGAATTGTGGGAAATTTTGTTGTTGTAAGCCAGTAAGTTCGGGAATGACTTGCTATTCAACAATAGATCAATGCAGAGCATAAACATGCAGCTATATTTTTGATATTCCCTGACTTCAATTCATGAAGAATAAAATATAATTAATAATTATGAAATATGTTAAAAGAGCATTTTTTCATAAAAAACACAAAACATGACTATCACTTCTTATGTAAAGAAGGAACAGATTAGTCTGTCATTTGGGATCTGTATTAGCAGTCTTTTGATTATACACTCTATTAAATTTGACTGTCTACCCTATTTAATTTTTTTTTTTTTTGCCACATAGCATGTGGGATCTTAGTTCCCCAATGAGGGATCAAACCTGCACCTACCCTTTGCAGTGGAAGCTCAGTGTCTTAACCAATGAACCACCAGGGAAGTCCCACGTCTACCCTATTTCAAAAGTTTGTGGTATATACACCTCAGCTTCAGTTCTTGCAACAGTTGTTTTGACCACAGACAACCAAGAGGTTTATGCAAATAAAACTTGAAAAAACTTTTAGAATTCTAAAATTATTGACTAATAATCTGAAAACTTGCATAGTTAAATATAAGGAAGAGCATTTGGTTACCTAAGCATCAGGGAATAAAGCTGACCTTCTATGTAGTCTATCTAAGTGTTAAAGGTATTGAAAGGTGGAAAATTCACCAATTTATATTACATGATCTCTGTAATCTATACAATATGATGGACATCCTTCTTAAAGCTGCATTCAGACCAAGAAATTTAGATACTCCACTTTTCTACAGGAAGAAACCAGGAATATTTTTCAGTGGGACACATGAGGGTTTTTCTATTTCCCAAGTATTTTCAGAGAGGATTTAAAGCCCAATATTCCTCATGTGGAATGAATAGGCTATGTTAACTGAATAAATATTTAATGAGTGACCTCTTTGATCCAGCTTTTATGCTAGGCATTGAACCAGCCCAAAGCATCTAGAGAGTAGCAAGGTAGAGAAAAACCCTTGAGGAACTCACAATGGGAGAAACGAACTCAAACCGATTACAGTAATAACGATGAACATTTTTTGTATACTAATGATGCATAGTATTTGCTAAGTTTCTTACATATATTATCCCACTTCATCCTCACAGTAATCCTATTATATAGACAATATAATCCTCATTTTACTGAAGAGATAACTGAGGTACAGGTAACACCAGATAAAATGAAATAGAGAAGCCAAGGTTTAACTCTAACCACATGGCTTCAGAAAACCACATTCTTAACTCCAACTGTGGTGCTCTAGTGGAGGAACTGCCAGAATTAAACAGCAGCCTAGGCTCCCAGAACGGGTGGTGTCAGTTCTAGGTATGAAAGGATGATAGGGGTTTGCTTGACCTCATAACTGCAAAAGGATTGGATAAATAATTTAGCCAGTGCTTCACAGATATGTTTAGCTTTATTAATTCTTCATTTTTGTTTAGTAGGTATTAGCTTTATTTCACGGAGAAGGCAATGGCACCCAACTCCAATGTTCTTGCCTGGAGAATCCCAGGGATGGTGGAGCCTGATGGGCTGCCGTCTACGGGGTCACACAGAGTCAGACACGACAGAAGCAACTTAGCAGCAGCAGCAGCTTTATTTCATAATGAGGAAACTCATACTCAAGGAAATCGAGTAACTTTCTCAGGATAGTCATTACAAGTTCCAGGTAGAAGAGACGAGATGTGACGAGGTCAGGAAAACATATGGCATATTGATGTGAAACCTGGGGATGAGTGCCAAGCTGAGAACCAGCAGTGCTCTCTGAAGTGAGGAGCAGTAAGATGAGGTTGGTTTTCCAGGCAGAAAACTCTGGTGGTAGTGAGTAAAAGAAACTCCAGAAACTACATGGAAAAGAAAAGTAAAAGAAACTACATGGAAACTTACATTACCATATGTAAAGCAGACAGCCAATGGGAATCTGCTGTATGACTCAGGGAACTCTAACAGGGGCTCTGTAACACCCTGGAAGGGTGGGATGGGGTGGGAGGTTCAAGACAGAGGGGACATATGTATAACTGTGGCTGACTTATGTTGATGTTTGGCAGAAACCAACAAAATTCTTTAAAGTGATTATCTTTCAATTAAAAAATAAAATGTTGAAGCCAGAGAGGCCAGTTAGTCAGTCTGAGGCAGCTACAATAGTCCAGACAAGCAATGTCAGGGGCCTATAACTACAAATTCTGAAGGTTCTAAGATCTTACCATGTCAAAAAAAACCATTTAACCCCAAAAATTTCCCTTACAAGCATAATGTCTACAACCCTGCATGTTTAGTCGCTCAGCTGTGTCTGACTCTGTGATCCTTTGGACTGTAACCCACCAGGCTCCTCAGTCCATGGAATTCTCCAGGCAAGAATACTGGAGAAGGTTGCCATGCCCTCCTCCAGGGGATCCTCCCAATCGAGGGACTGAACCCACATCTCCTGTGTCTCCTGCACTGGAGGTGAATTCTTTACCACTAGAGCCACTTGGGAAGCCATCCTAAAATTTCATGAAATATTTTTTGAATAAGGGCTTCTCCTTGGTGGCTCAGATGCTAAAGAATCTGCCTGCAATGCAGGAGACCCAGGTTCGGTCCCAGGGTCAGGCAGATCTCTTGGAGGAGGGCATGGCAACCCACTCCAGAATTCTTGCCTGGAGAATTCTGGAGACAGAGGAGCCTGGCAGGCTATATAGTCCATGGTGTCGCAAAGATTTGGACACTGCTGAGCGACTACTTCCACTTTACTTTCATTTTTGAATAAAAGGTTGTATATAAATGATTTTAGAAAATAAACTAAATCCTTTGGTCTTAAACAGTATCCAAATCATGGTGTTGCTTAAAATACTCATTCTATTACAACAGAATAGAGATTTTCTTCTATCACTAGACATTCTGCTAAGATGTAACTTATTTACTTGTACAACTCACAGCCTCTCCTTTAGGAACTGATGGGAATTGGGGGAGCTTATGGTTTGTATAAGATATGATACTATATAGAGACAGGACTGAGCTTCCCTGGTGGCTCAGACAGTAAAGAACCCACCTGCAATGCGGGAAGATCCCCTGGAGGAGGGCATGGCAACTCACTCCAGTATTCTTCCCTGGAGAATTCCCATGGACAGATGGTAGCCTCAGAGTCGGATACAACTGAGCAACTAAGCACAGCACACAGCACAGAGATAGGAGTATACGCAAGTTAATGCATGTGGACCACACCAGAACAGGGTACACAAGATAAATTAAGCTAACATGCATGCCAGAGGAAATTCCTTGCCAGCCAAGTGGGCTGATGACAGTGAAGAAAAATAGGATATTTTAGAAAATCTGAGAATTTAGGAGAAAATGGGAGAACTTGGGTACACTGACAAACACAGGAAACTGTCATGTGTCATCAGATGCTGGAGATACAGTTCAAGTTAAGAAGGGAACACTTTCAGAAAAATCAGCATTCTGCTGACTGTGAGAAAGACACTGCTAGGAGCTGAACTGTATGTTCTCAAAATGCACATGCTGAAGCCCCGATTCCCAGTACTGGTGTCCTTGTAGTAGTGCAGTAGTGGTGTTAGTTGCTCAGTCATGTCCAACTCTTTGCAACTCCATGGACTGTAGCTCACCAGATTCCTCTGTCCATGGAATTTTCCAGGCAAGAACACTGGAGTCAGTTGCCATTCCCTTCTCCAGGGCATCTTCCCGACCCAGGGATTGAACCCAGGTACACCCACATTGCGGGCAGATTCTTTAGCGTCTGAGCCACTAGGGAAGGTATCCTTGTAAGAAGAGGAGATAAGAACACAGGTAACACAGGCAGGACATGTGAGGACACAGAGAGAAGAAAGCCATCTCCAAGGTGAGGAGAGAGGCCTCAGAAGAAGCCAAACTGCCAACAACTTGATCTTGAACTTCCAGCTTCCAGAACTGTGAGAAAATAAATTTCTGCTGTTTAAGCCACACAATCTGTGGTATTTTATTATAGCAGCTCTACCAAACTACCACAGGCATGAAACTGGGGGACAGACATGAGACCCAGAAAAAACAGTACTGTTGGTTAGGAACCAACTTAGTGAACAACTTCAGTAGGTAGTAAGAGCTAATAAAAAGTACAGTGACCCTAAGGACAGAGGATAACACAGGATAATGTAGTGCCTGGCAAGGAGAATGAATGAAACACTGCCAAGAACACACTGCTGAAAGCACTGAGCCTGTGCCAAACCGAGTGACTGAAGCTTCCCCCAACCTGAACAACGAGACGGAACACTCTGTCTCGTTCAGTCGTGACAAGTGGTATGTCGTGGTAAGTTTTACCACCTCTTCAGGTGGTTTGTATGCCAAGATTCCCTCACGTAATAATGATGATAAGAGCGATGATGGTGATGACAAAACCATTTGAATCACATATTACAGAAATTTAGGTAGAAAGTGGTACAGGCACAGAAAAGGAAGAGGCCAAACATTCCAGATGAAAGAAATCGCTTCCACAGGTGGCAGCAATAGAATGTCACCAGACCAGAGGAACTGACTATGAGAAAGGAGCGTCCCATGTAATCACAACTAGCAACTACAGAGGGCTTCCCTGGTGGCTCAGAAGGTAAAGAATCTGCCCGCAATGCGGGAGACCTGGGTTCGATCCCTGGGTTGGGCAGATCCCCTGGAGGAGGGCATGGCAACCCGCTCCAGTATTCTTGCCTGGAGAATCCCCACAGACAGAGGAGCCTGGAGGGCTATGGTCCCTGGGGTCACAAAGAGTCGGACACAACTGAGTGACTAAGCACAGCACAGCACAACAACTATATCAAGGTATATAATTTTCCCCTTAGAAGTTTGTCTGCCTTTTAGTGGAGCTTCAGAAAGCCTGACAAACAGTTGGTGATATGTGAATAACACTTAAAAAATCTCCATTATCTTTTTTGGGTTGCTATTCTCATTGATACGTTTCATTTAAAAAGAAAAGAACTTTTCACGGTTGAGCAGGGAGAGGGAGAAAAAGGTGTAATAGTAAAATAAGTAAGCTCTCCAGAGTATTATTAAATAATTAGATTTGGTCATTTCCCAGCTAAATGCTAAATGGATCCATGAGTTCATGAAACAAGAATATGAATAACTAAGTAAATATAATTATACTTCATGCACCCCAGAGGAGAGGCACTGGCGTCTGACACAGCTTTAGTTGAAGTGTTTGAAACACCCCCAAGTTCCAATGGCTCAGCTTTCCTAGCTAACCTATTTTAAACACCTAAGACATTTATAATTTATTTTTATTGCTACCTAAAAAAAAAACTTAAATTATTATCAATGAGCAGCAACAGGGGCACAGAGAAGTACATTTATTTTCTTGTCTAAATCAGATCCCCAAACACAAACTGTGAAGTATACTTGAAATATAATCTCAACATGAATTCAAGTAGTTTAAAAAAAAAATCAAAGAGGGAGACTTCCCTGGCAGTCCAGTGGTTGAGATTTCACTTTACAATGGTGAGGGGAGTGGGGTACGTGTTCCATCCCTGTTTGGGGACCTAGGATCCCACATGCCTCATGGCCAGGAAACCAAAACACAGAACAGAAGCAATACTGTAACAAATTCAACAAAGGAAAACAAAGAGATGTGCCTCTCACTGTAAATAGCTATGGGAAAGTTATTTATTACCACTCCTTCCAGAGAAGGAAGAGGGGTTCTAACTTTATTCTCCTACACAGATAAACATAAATCACAACAACTGGATAATTGGCGAAGCACTGCAGAAAGTTATATGAAATATGAAAACTCTCACTTAAGAGCATAACCATTTGTCTTACTAAGTCTTTAGAAGACTGCTGAGACTGAATTAGCTGCAGGGAAAAAGAATACTTAAAAGTTTGAGAGGAGGGAAACTTCTAGTTGAAAGAGTAGTTCTGAAATGTCCTTTTTTGTTGTTAATTGTATGTGGAGAGCTCTAGGGACATTGTACCAAGTTTGAGATGCAAGTATTCTTATGATTTAGTATTTGTGTTTCTGAAAAAAGAGATGCCCACATAAAAATCAATTTTTATATCCATTTATCTTACTTTTCTTGGACTAGGACAATGAAATGATTTTTATAGATCAGTTCATCATGCAATATCCAGGTTCACCATCAAGTTAATTTAAAAGTGTTTACATGGTTTCTCCTTAATAAACTGAAAGAGAATGAAAGGCAGAAGCAGATATGATGGTTGAATAAAATAGCGGAAGCAACGAAGGATACAAATGTATTCCAGCTGATTAGGAATGGCCAGAAGAGCAGAGATTTCTAAAGATGAAGGGCAGCTGAGGCTTGGGCATCTGGAGCTCTGGCCTGTTTTCTCTACCTGCTATGAACTGTTTCAGAGCATGGAGAACATTAATGCATGTTCTGCTCATTCCTACAATGTGTGCTTTGTGAGAGGCAGGATCAAATTTTATTAATCCTTGTTCGGAGGAAAATAAAACAATTCCCCCAATCTTAAGGCACACTGAGGGTTATCAATGTTAATAGAAGCTTCAAAGGAAAAGTGAGGCAAATGTTGTGATATCAAAACTCCTTCACTATCTATTTGTTAATGATCACATCATTGTAGCCTATAACAAAACTAACACTAATCTGGCAGAACACTATGACAGTTGAAACCGAAGAGTCCAAACTGTGGCTGTGAGTGGTCTCTACAGGAAAGGAACACGAGATGTGGTTCCATTAAACATGAGCCCTTTCCACAATGCACATAACGGTGTGTCTTTTAGATTCATGGAGTCAACAAAAGCCTCTGTGGGGCCTCATTGCTAATTCAGAAAAAGCTTCTATTTGGGAGATTACATTCTTGTTTATACACAGCAACAATGGCCAGAAAGAAATAGCAAACGGCATGAAGAAATTAGAGGTAAATTGCTTTTAATACAAATGTTCTTTATAGTTTTCCTCTAGTGATAAAGTTATTTTCAAACAGTTAACTTCAAAACCATGGTTACAGATATGGAGTTCTTAGAGGGAAAAATATTAAATCTCCAGACAAATGAATTTACCTCTAGTCCATGAAAAGCATGATTTGTGAGAGGCAAGATCAAATTGTATTAACCCACTTTGGGAGAACGGATAATGGTCCATCATAGTATAATATATAGGTAACGAAGACCTTCAAGTTTTTGGAGGCAGGTAGTTACCATGGTAACATATGGTCAGTGGTGGGCCCCTCTTTAGCAGGGTTAGGAAGATGATTTTGGTGTGAAAGAGGAAGATGCTAGGGTAGGACTTTGTTTTTAGCCACTAGAGCCCTCCTCTTACTCTTATTTCCCTTACTCTTACAGTCTCTGCCCTTTTGTTTATTCCTCCTACAATGCATTTTAAATCTCTACAATTAGAGTAAAATGGTAGTGATGGTGGTAATTTTATTAGGACAGAGAGAAGCAAACTGTATGAACTAGCCATGGATGGCAAAACATTTAGCAACTGGTGTGATTTTGCTGCTACTAAGAAACCTGAGCTTTTGTTGTTCAGTGGCTCAGTCGTATCCAACTCTTAGAGACCCCATGGATTGCAGCACGCCTGACTTCCCTGTCCTTCACCATCTCCCGGAGCTTGCTCAAACTCATATCCATTGAGTCGGTGATGCCATCCAATCATCTCGTCCTCTGTCGTCCCCTTCTCCTGCCCTCAATCTTTTCCAGCATCCGGGTCTTTTCCAATGAGTCGGCTCTTTGCATCAGGTGACCAAAGTATTGGAGCTTCACCTTCAGCATCAGTCCTTCCAATGAATATTCAGGGTTGATTTCCTTTAGGATTGACTGGTTTGATCGCCTTGCAGTCCAAGGGACTCTCAAGAGTCTTCTCCAACACCACAGTTCAAAAGCATCAATTCTTCAGTGTTCGGCCTTCTTTATGGGTCCAACTCTCACATTTGTACATTACTACTGGAAAAATCATAGCCTGAGCTACCAACTGAAAATTCTGAGCACAGGTCGGTATTATCGTCTAATGTCACTAAACTGGCCTTAAAATAAAAGTGTTTTTGGCGAAAAGATGCATTTCTCTTGGGTAATCACCACTCTCTGCGTTCTTAGAGTTCAGTTCTTTGTCCCTCTCCCTCACCCCCTTGTCCTATAGTCTCTCAATCCCTATCTGTCACTCTCTCTTTCACTGGTTCTATTCCATTATCTATCATGTTAACCACTCTCCTGCTACGAGCCTTATCTCTCTGACCCCATGGTGTGCTGGTGTTAGAAGCTACCAGTCCAACAGAAATGACTGTTAATAGAAATTGTGTGCCAGTTGTTAAGTCACTGGTACCTTGAAATTGGCCATGGTGGAAGTATTCTACCTGGAAACTGGCAAAAGCTACAAATCAGAGATTCTCCCTTCACTCCTCCCTCTCATGCCCCCAAAGGTCTGACTTATTAGCGCACCACTGCCCAGGTTGCACTGCCCTTCTTTTGTCTGATGGTGGGAAACCTCAGCTATAAGTGAAACTAATCGCTTTCTTCAGGTATACATTTGGATTGGTGGATGTTTCTAGAGAAACTCCAAAAAACAGTTGCAGATTTTTGCCATTATGAATTCACGATCTCCAACAATTCAGCCCAAGAATTCTTTTGTGTTTTCTCAGTTAGTTCTTCCATTCTCTATAACATCTAAAAGTTTGTCTGTATTCTTTAGAGCTCTAGCTCTACTACATTCCCTTGATTCTGGATGCTGCTTAACAGAAATAAGAGAAACCTTTAAATGGAATATGAGAATTCAATTTCTTTCATCCTTCCCTTCCCTTCCCTAACCTGCACATTTGCTTTTATTCCCCATCTACTCAGTCCCTCCTGCTGTAGTGGAAAAAAAGCACCTTCTTTCATCTGAGGTCTGTCTCTGTTGATACATACCGAATCTTTAGCGTTTTCTCTTGTGGACCTTTCCTTCTTATTTGAAGATGAATGGTCTGGCCCCTGGATACCAGCCGTCATCATTCCTTGAGCCATCTCCTATTTCTTAAACATACCACACTCCCACCCCACAGCGTCTGCACATTTCCTTCAGTCTGAAGTGCTTTATCATTTCAGTGCAAGAAAGCTTTACCTAATCCCCTGGGTCAAAGTCAGGTTCCTTTGCTCTCTGCTCTTCATATATCTTTATTATATCCCTTCTGAGCATTTGTCTCACTTTGTAATTGTGTATCTATTAAGGCATGATTAATTAATATCTTCTGCACAATATAAACTCCATGAGTTCTGGGAGTTTTTCTGCTTTTGTTCAACTTTGCATTCCCTGGGCCTAGCAGGGTGCCTGATATGTAGTAGATACTATATGAAGACATTGATTCATTGAGGGAATTTTAAGCATTTAAAGCCATCTTCCCCATCCTCCAAAAATTCATCTCAACCTCACATTTCTTGTACTTATGCTCTGGCTTGCTGGCTGTCATCCTCTGTTTTCTCCCTAAGCTGAACTCCTTAGAAGAAGTTGTCTCATCTTCCCTTTTCCATTGACTCACCTCCCATTTATTCCTTGAATCATTGGCTGTTATACATCATCACCGCACTGAACTGCTGTCACTAAAGCACCTCTTTATCATTAACTGTTGCATGACATCCACTTCCACTCTCAGTATCTTATGTGAACTCTAAGTATCTGGTTAGTTGTTCAACTTCTTCCTTCTTGAAAATATACCTTTTCCCTTAGCTTTCACACTTCACACTATTCTGAGTGTTGCTTTTCCAGTCTCACTAGCTTCTATGCTTCAGTGCCTCTCTTATATGTTAATGAATCTATCCTCAACCCTTCTCTCTGCTCCTCTGAAAATTCACCAACTCCCATAGTTCAAATACTGATGACATCCAAATGCCTACTTTCAGCTCAGATCTGACTTCCACTCCATACCTGCTGCTTATTGGATAGTTTTATGTACTTGGATTTGAGATTGTGGCTATACACCACGAGCTTAGCATGTCTCACACTTAACTCATTATCCTCCATCCCCTTCATAAAGTGATTACTACCAAGTTGCCTAAGTAAGAATCCTTAGAGTCATTACTGACTCTCCTTCTCTGCCCTAAGCTCTCATTTAATCACTAGAATCTGTTGATTCTATCTCATGAACATTTCTGGAATCTGTCCACATCTCTTTAATACTAGGCTGGTCACTTATTAACTGGATTAATGCAACCACTCTTGAATTGGTCTGTTACCAATATCTAACCTTATCCATTTTAATCCATTTTCCACACACCAGCCAGAAAAGCCTTTCTAAAACGTAAATCTGATCATTTATGTCTCCTATTTAAAACTTCAATCCGTTCCCCTCCCCCCAGGATAAAATCCAAGCTGCTTACCATTGGATTACAGGGTTACATGGCTCTGTACCAGCTGTCTGGCCCCCGCTTATCTCTCTAGTCTTCCATCTATTCCTCTCATTCCCTCCCTCCTCAAACTCTATTTTCTAACTGCATTTAGGTTTTGGACAATTCGATCTATTCTTATTACCTCTGAGCCTCTGCATATTCTCTGCATGGAACTTCTCTCCCCCTGCCTCCACGTACTCCTTGCTGTGCTGTGCTGTGCTTAGTCACTGCTGCTGCTAAGTTGCTTCAGTTGTGTCTGACTCCGTGCGACCCCATAGACGGCAGTCCACCAGGCTCCCCCGTCCCTGGGATTCTCCAGGCAAGAACACTGGAGTGGGTTGCCATTTCCTTCTCCAGTGCATGAAAGTGAAAGTGAAGTGGCTCAGTCGTGTCCGACTCTTAGCGACCCCATGGACTGTAGCCCACCAGGCTCCTCCATCCATGGGATTTTCCAGGCAAGAGTACTGGAGTGGGGTGCCACTGCCTTCTCTGGTGCTTAGTCACTAGACATGTCCAACTCTTTGCGACCCCATGGACTGTAACCCACCAGGTTCCTCTGTCCATGGGACTCTCCAGGCAGGAATACTGGAGCGGGTTGCCATGCCTTCCCCAAGGGGATCTTCCCAACTCAAGGATCAAACAGAGGTCTCCTGCATTGCAGGTGGATTCTTTACCATCTAAACCACCAGGGAAGCCCCTGATGTACTCCTTAATTCCTACTAATCCTTAAGTCTCACCTTAACTCTTAATTCCTCTGAGAAGTCTTCCTGCATAGCTCCTGGCACATAGTAGTTATTCAGTAAATGACCTTTTCCCTCTAATCTCCTTCTTTCAGTTTAATGTCAGACTGCAGTTTTAATATCGTTCAAGTTATTTTACCAATAAAATTCAAGTAATATAGGCTATTTTACTTTTTCAAACATTTTATTTTGAAGATCTACCAAAAGAATATTTTGAACGATATGCTGAACTTCACTGCTAATGGGGTTCATCACAACTGTGGCACTTGTAACACTGTTCCAAACAAAAGTTAACTGGAGAAAAAAAGACGTGCTCCCCCACTTTTGGAGACTAATCCTCAGGAAAGGTTTTCACAGCCATAGGACTAACGTATTATAATACTCTGACTTCCGTTATATTTTATTCTTCTAATTCATCTTTTTTTTTCCATCTTTTTGTTTTTATCAGAGCAATGACCACTAAATAAACACCTCTATGTTTAAAAAAGCCTAATTTTTAATATGCCATCATCACATAAATAGTCTATTTGAAACATAAGGAGGCATGAAATATTGAATTAAGTCATATACAATGTTGAATAACTGGCAGTTTTTGACCAAATGGCGCCAATGGTAAAGAAGCCACCTGCCAGTTCAGGAGATATAGGAGACACAGGTTTGAACCTGGGTTGGGAAGATCCCCTGAAGAAGGAAATGGCAACCCATTTCAGTATTCTTGCCTAGAAGATGCCACGGAGAGAAGATCTTGGCAGGCTACAGTCCAGAGGGCTGCACAGAGTCAGATACAACTGAAGCAACTTAGCAAGCATTTGACCAAAGAAAATGGTAACTTAATCAATTTAACCTAATACAATATGTGACTAATGTTGAATAAAAGTATGCAAAAAACAAAACAAAACAGGAATAATTATAAAGGTTATATGTATATTTGGACTGCAAGGAGCTCAAACCAGTCAATCCTGAAGGAAATCAGTCCTGAATATTCACTGGAAAGACTGATGCTGAAGCTGAAGCTCCAGTACTTCGGCCACCTGATGCAAAGAACTGACTCATTGGAAAAAGACCCTAATGCTGGGAAAGATTGAAGGCAGGAGGAGAAGGGGATGACAGAGGATGAGACAGTTGGATGGCATCATCGACTCAATGGACAAGAGTTTGAGCAAGCTTTGGGCGTCGGTGATGAACAGGGAAGCCTGTGGCACAGCCCATGGGGTTGCAAAGAGTCGGACACAATCAAGGGACTGAACTGATATATATATACTTGCATATATATATAGGCACAGTTATAAATTCTTATGCTGTAAAGAAATATCTATTTTCTTAATATGTTTAAGATGATCCCACAACACAAAAGTTAACTTCTTTGAGTCACTGAGTTGCCTTTAAGAATCCAATAAAAGCTATATATTGTCTCACTAGGAAACACAGGATGCTTAGAAGGTTATATAAAGAAATTCAAATTTCTAGTGACTCAGAGTCCATGAAGCCAAGATCCAAGTTTAAGAAGCTCTCCACAGCAAAATTTTAAACTATAAGCTAACAACTGAATAATGATATTCAACAAAATTTGCCTTCTTTTGAAAGTGTAAGATATTCATATATTAGTAACTAAATGATTTTTCAAAGTAAAGTCTGATGGGTAAACATATTTTCTCATTTTAGCCTCGCTGGATCATAAGGAACAGAAGAAATATCAGAATGATTTAAAGTCATGTTAGTAAATTAAAAAAAAAAATATTCCTGATATTTAGTATCACACAGGTTTCAGAAGAATAAAGTTATTTATCCAATCCAATGTGCTTTATCAATAAATCCTCATCAACACACAGAGCTCACAAGTTATTTTTTACCTATAACTGTTGCGTTTATTTTAAAACCAGTCAGTTAACTGAAATTACTGGCTACCCAGTTTCTTTGAATTAGAGGACAGATTCATTTTGAAGGGTAATTAAATGAGAACATGTCCATTCAAAGACTATATGATCATATACAAATATTATACAAATAATTAAAATTTTAAAAAATGGATTACTTTCAACAGGAATTCTTTTCTTAATCTTATACAGGTTGTGGATAAGAAATCATGAGTTCAACTTTTTTGCCTATTCCATACTGTAGCTGCCTTTTTCTTTAAATGTTCCATCTAATATGGAGCTTTGGTCTGTCCATCATTTCCTAACATTTCCAGTTGCCCGCATATGCTGCTATAAAGATGGCACGATGACTCACATCCTTACCAGACTCCCACTTTCATTATTCAGTGTAACACCTCACCCTCCACAACCTCTCACAGTTGCAGTCGATCAGAATGGGGGAAGGGGAGGAGGGAGCAGTAGTGGAACAGGCCTGAGTTCTTTTTCAAAACTGTAAGCTGCTGTGAAATCCATTTAGTGCGTTGTGACTAGCTTTTTGGTTTGGGGATTTGGAAGGAGAAGGAGAGAAGTTTAAAATGAATTAGAATATAATACAGTAGAAGAAAAAACATCAGAGTGCTTCATACATAAGGATTAAGTATCACTGCAGGTATACATGTGCGAGTATGTATGAATGTTTAAGGTCTTGATATAAAGGCTATTTCAAAATGCAGGTGTTGGTTAACAATCTTAAATTTTCATGTTGGGAGATCTACCTTCTAGTCCCAGCACAAACCCTGAATACTGTACTATTTATGCCTTCCTTCTTTCAACTAAACCTCACATCCACCTTATAATCATGTTACAAATTAAAATGGTGTTCCTGTAGGTGGGCTTCCCTGGTGGCTCAGTGGTAAAAATCTGCCTGCTAAGGCAGGAGCTATGGGTTTGATCCCTAATCTGGGAAGACCCGCTGGAGAAGGAAATGGTTACCCACTTCAATATTCTTGCCTGGAAAACCCCATGGACAGAGGAGCCTGGTGGGCTACAGTCCATGGGGTTGGAAAGAGTCACATACAACAGTGACTGATCAACCAACAACCAAACAACCCTGTGGGTACTGTATCTAAGAAAAAGGTACTCTCCTTAGAAAACACAAAAAACTAACAAAATACACAAAAACAACCCTAGTATTACTTTTTAAAGAATTCTTATCTATCTGTTCATGTGCAAATAAATCACTATGGTTGCACACAGCACTTTCACCCCAGGAACAATCCATTCAGGTCATATTTTGAACTTGTTTTCTGACATTTTATGTTTCAGTGTCTCTCTGATCTCATGTTTCTGGCTTGACAACTGTTAGTTTCCTCCATCCTCTGAGAAGCTTCAAAATTATACTGGGCAAAAGTCTTTCCCTGTTACATTTCATATTTTAAAATCTCTTTCCTGGGTTTTTTGTTTTCAGTGATTTCCCCATCATTCTAGATTTCCCTTGAAAACATTTACCTGTACCTCTTAACTCTCTATTCTCTTATTCTTAGAAATGAATGTTTTATTTTAATAGGTCCCTACAGCATTGCCCCAGGTTATAGTACTTCCTTCTGACAGCTCGGGAACAATCATCTGGATGAAGCCTATCTTTCAAACCTACCACCCACAAAATTCAGTCACCATGACCATTGGAATATATTTTCAACATTTACAGACAAACGTGGCTTCTGCTTAGTCATCTGATCTTAGTCAAATAAAACAGTCATAAAGGGTTTAAAAGTTTGCGTTTCAGGATGAAGACTTTAGAGGTCTATCTTTCTTAATACCTTTGGAAAATGATCTCTTTGAATACAGAGTTCATTTGAAAGACAATGTAATCTTTTTCTTTTAAGTTACTTATATTCAACATTGACTTGTTATTTTTGAACAGTTAGAATCTAGTTTAAAATAACTTAAAATTCAAACACAAGTCTAATGACACCAAAAAAAAAAAAAGTGTTACACTGGGCATTGTGCTAAGGGAAGTCTATGTCAAAGCACATTTTCAGTCATGTGCCTAATAAGCCAATGGCTACGCTATCTTATAATTGCTTCATCCCAAATCTGTGGAATCATTTTGGCTCCTTTTTTCCTCTCACACCCATGTCTGATACATCATGAAGTCCTGTTGGTTCTCTTTCAGAATATGTCCAGGTTCCAACCACTTCCACTCTGTGTCTCTCCCCATTATGATCACCCTGGTCAGTCCATCATTTCTCACCAGGATTACTGCAAACCCACATCTGATCTCCCTACTTCTACTCTTACCTTCCTCTTGTCTGTTTTCAACACAGTAGGCACTGTGATCCTCCAAAACCTCAGACAGATCTTATTACTCTTCCACTCAAAATTCTGTAAGGGCTCCTCACTTCATACAAAGCAAAGCCTACGCCCTTACAGTGGCCTTATGAGCTCTCTAACTTCCTCTCCTATTGCCCTTATTTTCTTTCCCTTCTTTCCAGCTCTACACTGGTCTTCTTGCTGTTCCTTAACTTTACTTGGCATGAGCCAGCCTCGGGGAATTTGAATTAGCTGTTGCCTCTGCTGTAGTGCTCCTCCCCTAGACATCTCCATGACTAACTCATCTCTTTACCTTCAATGAGATCTACTCTATCTAACAACTGTAATGCTTCTTCTCCCCATCAACCCAATCTTGCTTATTTTGCCCTACTTTTTCTCTTTTCATAGCTATTTATCACCTTCTGACATATTAAGTATATTCTTTATTATGTTCATTGGTTACTGCTGTCTGTTTCCTTCTGTAAGAATGTAAAGTCTACAAGACCTGGGATCTTTGTTCAGAAAACAAATTTATATTTTTGTCATGGTTAGGTTAAGAAGATTTCCTAGAATATGCCAAAGGTACAAGAATTTACATCAGTAAATTGGTTCCAATTTTTTTTTTTGAATGTACTATCTTGGTACTACCCCAGTGGTTAAGAATCTTTCTTCCAGTGCAGGGGATGTGGGTTCAATCCCTGGTCAGGGAACTAAGACCCCACAGGCTGCAGGGCAACTAAGCCCAGGCACTGCAACTGGAGAGCCTGCATCGCAACAAAGACCCAGCCCAGACCAAAAAACAAATATAGATTTAAAAAACCTTTAAAAAGTGCTATCTCACCTTGATACCACAATTCTCTACATAGGGATTTCTATTTCAAGTTATTTATAAAATGTGTTTAGTTTTATCAGACATGTGATAAGGAGCAATATAGCCACATATATCTGTCAGGTGTGGGATGGAAATGGGCAGATCAAGACAGAGCTTTCAAAGTCCCTTAAAGAAAGGAAAGCATGGCCTAACCAGGGTGCTTTCCTTTTCTTTAACTCATAATCAAATTTATTTAGCTAGTTTTGTCAAACTCACAATCAAGCTTATTTAACTTAGTTCTGTAAAGGAACAGAAATTAGTAATATGATGGACTCTGGCGAATTACTGGATTAATTATAAATATAAAAGAAGCCCCAAAATTAATTAACATTATTATAAAACTTGATTGTATAATTTTTCTGTATTAGGAAATTATCAACTTTCTGGCTATGATCATCAACAAACACCTCTAAAACTTATTTGATTCTTTCACCTAGTTTTTTTAAGTACTATTTTTGCACCCACATCAAAAAATAACAACTGGATTAAATAATTCACATCAAACAACAAAACAGAACAAAAACCAGAGAGAAATTAGGTGGCAGACCAAAAACCCATGGACAACATCTACCATCAGAGATGGCCACTAAGCATAGCCATGAATTTCAAAATATAAGTAGGTAGGAACAAACACCACCACCATAAGTCCTGTATACTGTACATTCATTATCTGCGTAGCAGCAGGAAGCAGAAGAAAGCAATGGGACATCTAACAGGAAACTCCTCAATAGACACAGGTATTCACTGGAAAGCATTGCACTCCAAATCAAGAACATCCACTGAAAATGAGAATGACTTTACCCAACTTAAAATCCAGTAAGAGTTAAGCACAAAAAGCCCATGCATAGACCTGATGGAGCCAGAGCCACGTAACCCCTTTCAACTCCAGAAACTGATTCACCTAGAAATCCTCCTCTGACAGATCCCCAAGCCAACAGGAAATTGGTGGGAAGGGTGCGTTTCTTGCTTGGCCCTAAATGATCTTAAAATAGATGGCAAAATCTAAATACTAAGTCTGCTGCTGTGGAAACCACTATCAGAGCAGGCTCCTCTAGAGGCCCACTTGTAAGATCAATGTTTGTCTTCCTCTTGTTACGATCCGAACCAGCCAAGGCTCACTCTAAGTCCTACTAGAAGATACAGCCACTACAGATACAGACCACCCTGACAAAAATGTCTGAGAGAGACTAGGTCAGATACCACAGCGCCTTCAACACAGTCAGAATCCAGCAACAAACAGAGGGTTTTCCATAATTTGCCACGTTACTCTGCATTCAGGTTCCACCTTTATTATCTTACCTTAATGTTGCAAGCCTGCTCCATTAGCCTTCTCGCATTTTCCTCTGCCCTGTATCTCTTTGGAAGTTGGACTCTGAAGAACTTTAAGGCGCCTTCAAAATCAGCCTGCAGAAGATCTTCCTTTGAGGTCTACAAAACAATCACCAAGAATCGTCCATTACATTTTAACCTACATTCATAACAAATACATTGCAAAAGCAATTTCTATTTTCCTAAATGTAACTTTTATTGGCCAAGATCTAGGTGAGGTCCAAAAATTTTTAGGAAGAGATTTCTAACTGCTTTATATAAGCTGAAATAAGTCACCATAAATCCTAGAAGTGACAATGGAATTAATTAACAAGCTAACATATTTAATTTACATAACCTCTAGATTAGAATGATGGATCCTGGCAAAGCTAACCACATTATGGCTCTGGGGGAAAAAAAAAAAAAAAAACGCCAGAAAAAGGAAAAAATTTGAACTCTGGGACACATCTGTGATTTTAACTTGGTGGGCATTTTAAGGATTTTTTTTATCCCCCCCCAAGCTGGGAAGACACAGACAGTACAATTAAAGCACAGAAGAGTTACATAACAAACACCTAATGAGAGAATGACTTTTCAATTAATGACAATAGCAAATAAGAAATTGTTCCATATCTTAAAGACTTTTAAAAAAGTAAATGAAGCAAACCACTTAACTACTGAACTTCAGCAAACCACTTAACTACTGAACTTCTTAGGAAAGCTACTTTTGCAAAATTTACTGAAGAAGTAACAACTACTTATATGCATGCACAGAAAATATATGCACGCACAGAAAAAAGACTGAAAGGAAAGAAAAGAAAATGGTGAAGAGTGAGGTTATAGTTTTTTCTTCTTCTTCTTCTTTATATTTTGCTGTATTTCCTGTGGGAAAGATCTTATAACAAGAAAGGCAATAAATGTTTTAATAAACAACTACATGTAATCATTGGCAAATACTGAGACACAAATTATGAGACTGAGGCATACTGGGTACACTGAAATAGGCCAAGTCAAAAAGAAACTAGGTGTTAAGAGTCAGCACTTAATTGTCAAAAATGGCAGAAAGAAAATGATTAAAACAAAAAATTATGGTAGCTAGAAATCACAGAACTACATGCAAGTTCAAATTTTACTTTATTTAAATTCAAATATAAAACTGATTAACAGCTACATTGAAAGACAGAGGAAGTCAGAGGAATTCTGCTCATAATGAGTTGTCATCACCACCACCCTGGTCTAAGCCATTGTTGTTTCTCAGCTGAGTCATTCAGTAACTTCCCAACTGGTCTCCCTCTTTCTCCCTCTCCTTACAGCAGCTAGATACTTTTTCAGATTATGCTGCTCTTCTGTGTAAAGCTCTCCAATGGTCCCTACTATGCTCAGAATAAAATCCAAACCATTACCATCACCTGCAAGACCCTTTATGATCTGGGGCCCTGCCTTCCCCTTCAACATGATGTTGAATTGCATCTCTCTTCTTGGTCTCAAGCTCCAAGAACACTAGCCTTCTTTCTGGTTTGTTTGGGTTTTTTTTTTTTTTTTTTTTTGTACACACTGAGTTCATTCCTAACTGAAGGCTACTGCCTGTTATCTCTGTCTGGAATATTTTTCTCCCTCATCTTCATTATGATAATAACTTTGTGATTTAGATTTTAGCACAAATATAAGATTTGAGTTAGACCTTTTCTGAGCATTTAAATTCTTCCTCCTAGCCCATCAAGTCATTCTTCATCCAGTCGTTTTATAGTTTTTCATTTGCTTTCATCCTAAAGAAAGGGGACTTATCTGTCTTGTTCTTTACTGTATTCACAGTGGTAAGACTAATGCCTAGATTATAGGAGGTACTCAACTAAAATTTACTGAATAACTGAATGAATCCTCCTTTCGTCTCTCTTTCACTCTCTCTATATAATTTTTTCTCCCCTTCGCTTCTCTTTTAAATAGAAACATGTAAAATAAAATATTAATTCACACAGCAGGCATTTTCACAGGGGACTAGGTTGGCCCAAGTTTAGATTCGTAAACTAGTAATCAGAAAATAGAGCCAGGTTAACAGTGCCAAGGGAAAAAACAAGCTTCAGTACACCTCAGACTTATTTCCTCCCTCACAGATACTGAAAGATGGTGGCAATAAGTAGTGGAGAGAATATTTAGCAGGATAAAGTGCTATCAACTCACCTTAACTGGGAAAGGCAGTTCCTGGAAACAAATTCAGCCCAAAAGTGGGCCTCTTCAACTGAAATATCAACTGCTGAATTATTGAGAAAGCATCCACCTACCAGTTATACCAGACATACCACATCCTATTTCACCTGTAACACTGGTTCTGATGATTATCTCTTTGGTAATTGTTGGGAAAATTCAAGACAGGCTGCTTATAGAGTTTGTAGGGAAACAGGACTGGTAGCTTTCTTCATCATTCAAAACCTCTAAGCACACCTTTTCTATTGTCAGTGCAACTAACCTCTAGTTACCTACAGACAGATGACCCACAATGGTGTGGAACAGTCTATCGCCTGCAGGCAGTGTGGTCACCTAATTTTCTAATACTGCCCAAGGCCTAGTTTCAAGTCCAGCTTCTGAGATCATACAAAAGAAGAAAGATACAGCCCAACTCAAATGAAGTCTCTGGAAACCAGAATTCAGAGTTCTCTGTGACTGCCCTTTTCAAGACACCGCTGGTGTTAGTGAAGCTCCAGATTGCCTGAAAGTGTGAGTTTCTCATTTGTGTCCAACTCTTTGCAACCCCATGGACTATAGCTCGCCAGGCTACTCTGTCCATGGGATTCTCCAGGCAAGATACTGGAGAAGATACTGGTAGCCATTCCCTTCTCCAGGGGATTTTCCTGACCCAGGGATTGAACCCATGTCTCCCGCATTATAGGCAGATTCTTTATCATCTGAGCCACCAGGGAAGCTTACTTCAAGCATACCCACTATTAAAAAGTCAAAAGATTATCAGATGCAAATTAGAAAGGAGATGCAGGACTTATTTTGAGATACATATTGATTTTTATATTTCGGGGGGGTATCAGATGTATTTTCACAACCCAGATAATCACGATGGTGTGATCACTCACCGAGAGCCAGACATCCTGGAATGTGAAGTCAAGTGGGCCTCAGAAAGCATCACAACGAACAAAGATAGTGGAGGTTATGGAATCCCAGTTGAGCTATGTTAAATCCTAAAAGATGATGCTGTGAAAGTGATGCACTCAATATGCCAGCAAATCTGGAAAACTCAGCAGTGGCCAGAGGACTGGAAAAGGGTCAGTTTTCATTCCAATCCCAAAGAAAGGCAATGCCAAAGAATACTCAAACTACCGCACAATTGCACTCATATCACATGCTAGTAAAGTAACGCTCAAAATTCTCCAAGCCAGGCTTCAGGAATACGTGAACTGTGAACTTCCAGATGTTCAAGCTGGTTTTAGAAAAGGCAGAGGAACCAGAGATCAAATTGCCAACATCCGCTGGATCATGGAAAGAGAGTTCCAGAAACACATCTATTTCTGCTTTATTGACTATGCCAAAGCCTTTGACTGTGTGGATCACAAGAAACTGTGGGAAATTCTGAAAGAGATGAGAATACCAGACCACCTGACCTGCCTCTTGAGAAACCTATATGCAGGTCAGGAAGCAACAGTTAGAACTGGGCATGGAACAACAGACTGGTTCCAAATAGGAAAAGGAGTACGTCAAGGCTGTATATTGTCACCCTGATTATTTAACTTATATGCAGAGTACATCATGAGAAACGCTGGGCTGGAAGAAGCACAAGCTGGAATCAAAGTTGCCAGGAGAAATATCAGTAACCTCAGATATGCAGATGACACCATTCTTATGGCAGAAAGTGAAGAGGAACTAAAGAGCCTCTTGATGAAAGTACAAGAGGAGAGTGAAAAAGTTGGCTTAAAGCTCAACATTCAGAAAACGAAGATCATGGCATCTGGTCCCATCACTTCGTGGCAAATAGATGCGTAAACAGTGGAAACAGTGTCAGACTTTATTTTGGGGGGCTCCAAAGTCACTCCAGATGGTGATTGCAGCCATGAATTGAAAGACGCTTACTCCTTGGAAGGAAAGTTATAACCAACCTAGATGGCATATTGAAAAGCAGAGACATTACTTTGCCAATAAAGGTCTGTCTAGTCAAGGCTATGGTTTTTCCAGTGGTCATGTATGGATGTGAAAGTTGGACTGTGAAGAAAGCTGAGTGCCAAAGAATTGATGCTTTTCAACTGTGATATTGGAGAAGACACTAGAGAGTCCCTTGGACTGCAAGGAGATCCAACCAGTCCATTCTAAAGGAGATCAGTCCTGGGTGTTCACTGGAAGGACTGATGCTAAAGCTGAAACTCCAATACTTTGGCCACCTCGTGCAAAGAGCTGACTCGTTGGAAAAGACCCTGATGCTGGGAGGGATTGGGGGCAGGAGAAGGGGACGACAGAGGATGAGATGGCATCTCATTGGATGAGATGAGATGTCAGTGATGGATGGCATCACCGACTCAATGCACATGAATCTGAGTGAATTCCGGGAGTTGGTGATGGACAGGGAGGCCTGGCGTGCTGCAATTCATGGGGTCGCAAAGGAGTCGGACACAACTGAGTGACTGAACTGAACTGATCAGAAGTATACATGGGCTTCAGCCCATGGGATTGCAAAGATTTGGACACTACCGAAAGAACGAAAAACAATCTTTATTTGTTTATCTGGCTGTGCTGGGTCTTAGCTGTGGCATGCAGCATCTTCAATCTTCATTGTGGCATGTGGCATCTTTAGCTGTGGCATGGGAGATCTAGTTCCCTAAACACCCGAGTCCCCTGCATTGGGATCATGGAGTCTGAGCCAGTGGACCACCAGCGAAGTCCCAACATGGCAACCTTTATACTTGAGTCTTTAACTTCTTTTAAGAGTTACTGAGTTGGCCAAAAGGATTGTTCGGGTTTACGGAAAAACCTGGATAAACCTTTTGACCAATCCAATATAGTGTCTCTTCAGTGAGTGATCAATCCTTGCAGCAATCAACAACAGGTAAAAATGGGAGAAAAATGTTCTCATCTGCTTTTTCATTCTTTCCTTAAAATTAATGTTTTAAGGAAGTTTACAAATTAAAAAAAAAACACAACTAGGATACAGTTTGACAGCATTAGAAATCTGATCAAAATTAAACCTTAAATGGCTACTGGAGGGACAGTGGGAGCATTTGGCTATAGATGTATATCAATCCTCGGCCTGAGAGTCCTCCAGTTTCACCATGCACAGGGCCCAGAGTACCAGTACTGAAACTATACCCAACACTGACATGTTATATAATGATCTGATAATAATTTCCCATGTCATAGAAAAGAAGAAAAAAAAATCTAGGAGGACAGGAAGATTTTGAACATGAGTAAAAGCTTCTCTCCTCTTTCTCCAAATTTCACACACTTACAGAGGAGTATGAACTCTGGCTGTGTGCCACTGTTAATACCATTTTGGGAGTGTTTTTCCCACTGAAAAATTCAGTGCAAGAGTATCACATTTTCAAGTGATTAAAAAAACAAGAGAGAGAGAAGAAGGCAGGGTGGGTGGTAATGAACAGTTCTAACATTTGAGTGTTAGCTCCAGATGCTTCTATTCCAAACCTCTCACTGTTCTCCAAAGACAAATCTTTCTTTAAAGGCCTCTATCAGCAGCAAAATCTAGATTTGATTATTTTAGAGGATTATTGGGGGAAAAAAATGTAGGCACAGTTCTCTTTCTCACCGTCACTATATTTACCACAAATGGCTTTTTCTTCCTTGAGGCATAGAATCTAACAGGATTTCCGTTCCATTGAGCAAAGTTTCTGGAGGTCTGAGAATCATTTGGAAGTGTGGGCTTTAGAAGAGGACATTACTTAGCTGGTATCTAGGATACCTGAATCCCTTGCTTCGGTATTTTAATTTCACCAAAGAAACGTATGCTTGGTGGGTCTACACACAGAATCTACGTCTTGTGGTAATATCTAAAGTGGAACACTGGTACTTGATTTATTAAAGGGAAATTATTCTTTACTAAGTATACCTTTGAGGGACCATAAGCAAAAATTCCAAATGTGCTTGGTGTTCCTGTAGTTTGATGGTCCCTCTGTGCCTCAGGGAACAAAATATAAGGCTCAGAGTTCAAATCCACAACACTGTCTTGGTAAATCTTCATTTAATTTGATCTGTTTCATTAATAAAAGCAACTGGCCTCATATGAAAAAAATACTACATGGATCTTAAATGCAAAACAGGATTTGTAGTGTTCTTGCCTGGAGAATCCCAGGGACGGAGGAGCCTGGTGGGCTGCCGTCTATGGGATCGCACAGGTCGGACACGACTGAGCGACTTCACTTTCATTTTTCACTTTCATGCAACGGAGAAGGAAATGGTAACCCACTCCAGTGTTCTTGCCTGGAGGATCCCAGGGATGGGGGAGCCTCGTGGGCTGCCGTCTATGGGGTCACACAGAGTTGGACACGACTGAAGCGACTTAGCAGCAGCAGCAGCCCCTACATAGTCATATTGAAAACATGACTAAAAACCTAAACTTCAGTTCCTTCCCTCACTGGTAATGGAAAGATTACAACATTGCACGTGGCAGGATTCCTCTTAGGACCCCCCTGGGCAGATTAACCATCGATCCCATATCATTAGGCAGTCCAATAACACAAGGCTGAACAACTGGACATCCCTCTGGTACACACTAAACTTTGAATAATAACTCATTGGATAGCTGATCCCAATTCATAGCCATATTGCTCATTAAAGGGCATGTGATGTGATTTCTCAGAATGTAGAGTACCCTAATTCTATCAACAATCTTTTAAGCTGTGTAATAAAGTCAGAGATTTTCAAAGGGCCCTACAGATAACTCAGCATACACTTTTCACATAGACTGCAAGTGGCTCTATGACCTATAATGTTCGAGCCCAGAACAACATAAGGGCTGTACCTACTTGGGTACCTAATTTGGCAACCGAGCCAACTTTGTACAGTTGCAACATATAGATATCTATGAGCCCCCCACAGATGTGAACCTTGTGAAGATTACAGCTTTTACTGTTGACAATCATTCTACACTACAGGCAATTTAAAGCCATCCCTGATAAAGATGTAGGTATGAGATATATTTCCTATTATCGATTTCATGTTTCCCTTCAAAATGCTAAAAATGGAAATGCCAACGAAAGGCAGTACCAGATCTCTGTAAAGTTATCAGTGGAAGCCTGTGAGACACAAAGTTAAGCAGTCTGTAAGGATATAGAAATGTGTTAGATAAAAAACTGATTCATTAAAGAGAAGCAGATCATTTGTTGAAATATATTTTAGCACTTCTCAGTGTCAAAGCTCCTAAAATGCTTTTTATTTCACTGTTTTTAAAAAAATCCTTTTTAATAGAATCATGATTCTTCAGTTTTTTCCTTTATTAAGAAAAAAAATGTAACTCAGGGAAACAAAATTCAAGTGAGCGCTGACGACCTCACCTGGGCATTGAAACATATATTTTGAGCTCTTCTTTCTTAAATTACAAAGGAACTGTATTTCTCAAAAAATACCACCCCCTTCCCTATAATTGTATGCTGGTCATTGCATCCAACTTCACCTTGCAGTGATAAATAGACTTTCTTCAGGGTGAGAAACCCCTTACGTGCACAGCTACCTAACATGTCTGTTATGATGATATAGGAGAGATCCTATTTATTTGCAAATAGATACATTAAGACTGAGTTAATACTTGTAAAGATAAGTATAAACAAAGATGAACTATACTAGAGGGAGATATGTGTGAGAGAGAGTTAAATTCAGTCAAGTCAATCTTGTACTTCTGAAAAGACTCAAATATGAGAGAACCAAATGAAGGAACAGTCTAGAATGGTATTAAACTCCATTGTTTAAAATAGACAGAGTGAAATTATTCTTGCCCAATTACCAAATAATGGTATAGGACTACTGTAGACCAATTATATTATAGAACAGTTGCTAGGTATAGTTCTCAAACTGCTAAAAAGAACCCTGCACCAGTGATTGTGGGTATTTAATTTTAACCCTTGATAGGAAGTGAGGAAGAGTGATTTTTTTTTTCTCTTCTTCAGGAAATTAAATTTAAAAAAAAAAAAACAAATCAGACTTCCCAGACTCAGCACAGACCCAACAGCCCTAAGCTGGTTCCAGATAAACAGTTCAAACATTCCAGGGGAGAAATCTGTAATTTCCTAATCAATGATTTTTAGGGAATAAAATTCCCTACTAAAACAATCAAACTGGACATCAAATAGAGAGGTTAGAAAGGAAACCACACATAGTCTAGATAAGTCAGGATAATGTCTGTTGTAAAATTTAACCCTTTGGAGACATAAATAACAGAATGCCTCCACTAAGCACTTGGGTATCCTGCTTTATTGCTGAGCCTGGCCAGCCATAAGACCTTTTTCTTTTTTGCTGCCAGAGAGATAATGCCACTGATGTGGGCTCAGAGAGGAGAGCCATATCTCCTCCAGTCAATTAAGGAGTGGCGTGGACCAGGCTCGGACAGAGCCCCAGGGCAGTGGCCACTCAGCACTTCCTTCCCGGTAGAGTGGGGAAGGAAATAGGAGACCACAAGCCTCTTCCGGGGATACAAGGAATTCTCACAGAGGGTGGCAGATTCTCTACAAATGAAGTTCAATGAAAAACAGTCTCACCGCCAGAAGCCGAGGCACAAACAGACGATGCCCCATCCCCAGAAGTTCCAGCACTCGACACGCATACTCATTCACCAGCTTGCTCCTCTCGTCGTGCATGTCCTGGGACTTTTTGACGGGAGCTGTGAGCTTAGCAGCTGGGGCTGGGCAGGGCACCCCTTCTTCCATGAGCAGTAAGTAGGTATCCAGAATGAGAAAGCGGGATCTCTTATCCACAATTTTGAGAACTGCCGTGGGAGGGGAGCCAGGCTTCGGTCTCCCCGGGAGCACGCACAAACCAGTCTGTGGTGGGAATTGCCAGCTAACGTCTCCACGAGAAAAACATTTTGGTTAAATTATCCACTGTGAGAGAGCCCCAGAGTAGACTGGAAATGAAATCAAATGCTGATCTAAATTAACAACAACAACAAAAACAAAACAAAAAATGGCAAAAGCAATTAAACGCAAGAAAATGGCCAAGAGTGATGCAGGAGAGTTCACATACATGTGTAAAAATGGACAAGATGCTTAGAAGGGTCTAGCATGAGACAGTGTGTGAGTGTGTGCTGTGCATATGTGTGTGTGAGACGGTGTGTGTGTGTGTGTGTGTGTGTGTGTGTGAGAGAGAGAGAGAGAGAGAGAGAGAGAGAAAGAAGAGACAGCAGCAGCGGTAGCCAGGAAGCCAGGGCAGTTGTGAAGCTGCAAGGAGAAAAGGATGAGCTCATTGCAATCCTTGGTTCGTGACAAGCAGCGCTGCTGTTGCTGCTGCTGCTGCCTCTCGCTGTGAATCAGTAATGAAGGGGTAGGGAAGGAAGGGGAGGGAAGAGAAGGAGGTAGGTGAATGAGCATGCAGACTGTGTCTCGGGGGAGAATGCTGTAATAGGAAGCCAATGGCGAGCCGTTGGGCAGATGCACTTCCCCTCCCAGTCCACCTTCAATCAGTGTTAGGCTGACAGCTTATGCTGTTGAATCCTAAACCCACAGACAGATGAACTAGCTTCTCCCAACATGTGATGCTCACAGAAAAATCAGACAGCCTGCCGGCTAAAAGACTGACCTTTACTCACTCCTGCTTTCTCATAACGATGGATACCAGTCTGATTTTATACCACATATTTAAAGTGGGAGGCTCCAATCCTCGTTAGATCACTGAAATTTCTAACAGAGGCTTAGGGGAAGATGACAAAGTATGGACAGAAGAGCAAGGACCGAGCAGCCAAGAAATGACACACCCTCAAGTTGGAGTGTTTATGCAGTAATGACTTTTTGCAGTGCTAGGATATGCAAAAGTAACTCAGCATTTTGGGAAGGCTAGCTGTAACTAAAAGGAAGATTTTTTTAAATTTTTTTTTATTGAGGTATGGTTGATGTAAAATATTATATAAGTTTCAGGTGTACAACACAGTGAAAATGAAGATTTTTATAAATATACAATATGATAAAGCATAAAAACCTACATCATCATAATAAAAGCATACATTTAAGGAACTATTAAAGTTGAGATTCTCAAAGTAGAAATAACTTTCCTAATCTAAAGACTTTGATAAACACTCAGTTAATAGTTCTAAACATTGTTTTAATACCTTCTGGTCTAGTCCTGTCTTGTAATAAGATAACTGAGAGTTATCCATAGTTTAAAATTTTACAATCTCAGTATTGCAGTTTTACATTAATTTCCTTGGTGTGAATGATCAGTTGTCACAAAATCAAGGCAAAAGGACAAGATCCCCACTCAGTGTAGTTTCTTAACTTTATCCTAACAATTAACTAACACATACCCAGAATCTTGGTGCTAAATCTCTGGAGTTGGTCATGAATACCAGACCAGCTTCTCCATATAAAACTGTAGCATGGTACAGAGTAATGGGGCTCGGAGAGCCAGGGCAAGTTCCTTCTCAGTCTTAGTTTCTTAATCTGACAAATAAGAGTTACGGATCTCATTTATTGACATAAATCACGATCATCTCTGTGATCGTGATTACCAAAATACATTAATTACAGAACTGAAGATTAAGGGAAATGTTGCCCTCTTTAACAGAATATTGTTTGGTTTCTTTTTCTAAAACTTCAGGAGAACATTATTTTGGTTAAACATGTAAAGTATTAATTAACAAAACATCTTAAATAAGATATGTATATATTGCTGTCAACCCTTCTATTTCTTCCAAAAATCATTTCTCAAAAAATATACAGATTATAATGTAAAATTATCAAAGCCATTAGAAAAAAAAAATATATATATATATATATATTTCAGATCGCTAAGGATTTGGAGAAAATGTCTGATAGGTTACCCAGGATGGCAGTTGGTTCAGCCAGAAGGAGGAAAGAAGGAAGAGGTTCTGGGCTTCTCATATCCCTAACTACCCCCCATCAAAACAAACAACCCCCCACCCCCACACATAAGAAACAGCTCCATTTTTATCTTCTTTACATAGTGGAGTTCTGCATGAGCTTTTGTTTGAAAAGACTGTGTTACTGTGTGAAGAGCACTGCCTTAGTAGCTTCACATTTAAGAGCAAGGGAATATTTTGACTTGAACAAGAAGGAAGAATTCAGTGACTCCTTAGCTTAAAGAATTTTTATTATCGACTTTTTTTTTAAAGGATAGGGGAGTTGCTCCCATGTATATGACTTGCTTTCAAAGAACACTAGCAGAAGCATTATTTTAAATTTATATAAACCAGAAACAAAAAATTTATTATCCAAAAGAACTCTGGTAAAAAAGAAGTAAAAAAGTAATCAAAAGATTTTGGAACTCTAGGGTTTGGCTCTGATGCACACAAAAGAAATTAAAAATATATGTACTAAATATTAAGTGTAATAATTAAAATATGATATTTTAATGAGCAAACCAGGTTACACTTCAAACACGTAGGTATATTTAACAAGATGCTGTGTAAAAAGCACTACAAACAGGTGGTAATATGTTTCAGTTTTCCCAATCTCTTCACCATTCTTCCCCTAATGTACCTATTATTCTTGAAGAGGGAAAAGGCGCAGTCAGCCTGGGGCTCTGGGTGACTCCTGCTGGGATGGCAGAAGTATTTATAGCGGGTCGTGTCTTGGGTCCAGGGCACATCTCCTCCAATCAGGCTGAGGAACTGGGATCACACTGGGGCCCTACCGAAGGCACAGGGGATTAGAGGAAGGAGCAGGAGGACATGGGGGCAGGTCTAGCTGACTACTCCTACCGGTCCCTGAAGCAAGATCCTGAACCAGAAGGTGCAGAACTGGCAACAGTGGTGGGTGGAGAAGGTGGAGCTCCTGGTCGGAACTAGGTCCTAGGGCTTCATTCCCCGGACAGGCCAGTAGAGAGTAAGGATGAAGATGAGGAGGGAGCTACAGCACTGAGTGACCACAACACTGCCATGGACCCAGAACATGGCAAAGTTGGTGGAAAGGGCAAAGGTGGTGATATCAAATGCCAGGTAGGAAGATGTGGTACAGAAGGCCCACCAAGCCTGGCAGGTGTCCGTTGTCTGCCAATGATCTCACTGTTTTCAGGTTGGTTGCCCCTTAATAGGCTATTGATCAGCATCAGGTAAAGTAATTATTGTACATTATCACTTGGTAAAAAGAAAGAATGTAAATAGTGATTTCTGAAGCCCTAGAAGAGTGAGTAATTTCAGTGAGCATTTCCCCTTATGCCTCCCCAACTCCCCAAGTAAATTATTTATTGCTCATCAGATTCAGCAATAAATACAGTAAACTTTTGAAAGACAAATTTTTGAGTTATACAGTAGGCCAAAAATGAAACAAATGATAGAAAAGCAACTCTTCTGCATTAACCAGTTAATAATACATGATTTCTCATATTTCCTTATACTAGGAGATTTTTTAGAAAATTCTGCAAAGTTCAACAGCAAACTGAAGATAATATGGGAAATGTGGACAAGTCATCCTATGAGGCAGAGTGAGAGAGAGGTAAAGAGGGCCAGGCAGCGGTCCCAAAGCATCATCTAAGAACAGCAGCCTCGTGCTGGGGCGCTGGAAGCGGGTGCGTGGTGGTGCCGCCCTAATTAGAGCTCTGGGCTTGAGTGTGCTTCCTGAGCCACTCCACTGACTGTGGCCATGTGCAGGACATAAATAGATTTCCATTGTAAAATGAAAAGCATACTTGACTTAATTTATGAAACTGTAATTAAGAACGCTGAGTGCATAGTTACTTCAGGGGTTCAGATCAGATCAGATCAGTCAGTCGCTCAGTCGTGTCCGACTCTTTGCGACCCCATGAATCGCAGCACGCCAGGCCTCCCTGTCCATCACCAACTCCCAGAGTTCACTCAGACTCACGTCCATCGAGTTAGTGATGCCATCCAGCCATCTCATCCTCTGTTGTCCCCTTCTCCTCCTGCCCCCAATCTCTCCCAGCATCACAGTCTTTTCCAATGAGTCAACTCTTCGCATGAGGTGGCCAAAGTACTGGAGTTTCAGCTTTAGCATCATTCCTTCCAAAGAAATCCCAGGGCTGATCTCCTTCAGAATGGACTGGTTGGATCTCCTTGCAGTCCAAGGGACTCTCAAGAGTCTTCTCCAACACCACAGTTCAAAAGCATCAATTCTTCAGCGCTCAGCCTTCTTCACAGTCCAACTCTCACATCCATACATGACCACAGGAAAAACCATAGCCTTGACTAGACAAACCTTTGTTGGCAAAGTAATGTCTCTGCTTTTGAATATGCTATCTAGGTTGGTCATAACTTTGCTTCCAAGAAGTAAGCGTCTTTTAATTTCATGGCTGCAGTCACCATCTACAGTGATTTTGGAGCCCAGAAAAATAAAGTCTGACACTGTTTCCACTGTTTCCCCATCTATTTCCCATGAAGTGGTGGGACCGGATGCCATGATCTTTGTTTTCTGAATGTTGAGCTTTAAGCCAACTTTTGCACTCTCCACTTTCACTTTCATCAAGAGGCTTTTTAGTTCCTCTTCACTTTCTGCCATAAGGGTGGTATCATCTGCATATCTGAGGTTATTGATATTTCTCCCGGCAATCTTGATTCCAGCTTGTGTTTCTTCCAGTCCAGCGTTTCTCATGATGTACTCTGCATATAAGTTAAATAATCAGGGTGACAATATACAGCCTTGACGAACTCCTTTTCCTATTTGGAACCAGTCTGTTGTTCCATGTCCAGTTCTAACTGTTGCCTCCTGACCTGCATACAAATTTCTCAAGAAGCAGATCAGGTGTTCTGGTATTCCCATCTCTTGAAGAATTTTCCACAGTTGATTGTGATCCACACAGTCAAAGGCTTTGGCATAGTCAATAAAGCAGAAATAGATGCTTTTCTGGAACTCTCTTGCGTTTTCTATGATCTAGCGGATGTTGGCAATTTGATCTCTGGCTCCTCTGCCTTTTCTAAAACCAGCTTGAACATCAGGAAGTTCACGGTTCACATATTGCTGAAGCCTGGCTTGGAGAATTTTGAGCATTACTTTACTAGCGTGTGCGATGAGTGCAATTGTGTGGTTACAAAGGTGAAAAAAGGAAAACACTTCCCAATCTGCAGGAGGAAAACACTTCAAATGAGGGAGGCATTCAAACACAAAGGTAAAGCAGGGTAAGAGGAGGAGGAACACACTGAGTGTGGTGATCTAGTCATGTCTCCATGTCTGCAACAGATACAGACAGAAGTGGGTTTAGACTCGTGGGATTGGCCTGGATCCAAATATAAGAGTAATGAGAATTAAACAGATCTCTAAGAGCAAAGCATGGCATTGCTTATAAATATCATCCATTAGTCACATTTACTATCTGAATGACACAAGTGAGGTACTTACTACTCTCTGGGCCTCTGTGAAAAGGAAGTATCACCTACCTAGTCAAGTCACTCTGAAACAAGCAACTCCTACAGCTCAACTCCAGAAAAATAAATGACCCAATCAAAAAATGGGCCAAAGAACTAAATAGACATTTCTCCAAAGAAGACATACAGATGGCTAACAAACACATGAAAAGATGCTCAACATCACTCATTATCAGAGAAATGCAAATCAAAACCACTATGAGGTGCCATTTCACACCAGTCAGAATGGCTGTGATCCAAAAGTCTACATGCAATAAATGCTGGAGAGGGTGTGGAGAAAAGGGAACCCTCTTACACTGTTGGTGGGAATGCAAACTAGTACAGCCACTATGGAGAACAGTGTGGAGATTCCTTAAAAAACTGGAAATAAAACTGCCTTATGATCCAGCAATCCCACTGCTGGGCATACACACTGAGGAAACCAGAAGGGAAAGAGACACGTGTACCCCAATGTTCATCGCAGCACTGTTTATAATAGCCAGGACATGGAAGCAACCTAGATGTCCATCAGCAGATGAATGGATAAGAAAGCTGTGGTACATATATACAATGGAGTATTACGCAGCCATTAAAAAGAATACATTTGAATCAGTTCTAATGAGGTGGATGAAACTGGAGCCTATTATACAGAGTGAAGTAAGCCAGAAAGAAAAACACCAATACAGTATACTAACACATATATATGGGATTTAGAAAGATGCTAACAATAACCCTGTGTACGAGACACCAAAAGAGACACTGATGTATAGAACAGTCTTATGGACTCTGTGGGAGAGGGAGAGGGTGGGAAGATTTGGGAGAATGGCATTGAAACATGTATAATATCATGTATGAAACGAGTTGCCAGTCCAGGTTCAATGCACGATACTGGATGCTTGGGGCTAGTGCACTGGGACGACCCAGAGGGATGGTATGGGGAGGGAGGAGGGTTCAGGATGGGGAAAACAGGTATACCTGTGGCAGATTCATTTTGTTATTTGGCAAAACTAATACAATTTGTAAAGTTTAAAAATAAAATAAAAAAAAAAGAAAGGAATTATCTCCTAGTGCTTAACACAGGGTGGGCACTAGATAACCCTAGAATTTCTTTCATTCTTTCTAGAAAGTCAAGAAAAGAGGAGAGCAAGTGTAAAATGCATCGTCTTCACCTGGGTTAGAGTCTAGAAAGACAAAAGGCTCTGGATGTTTTAACAGACAGTTACCCAAATACCGATGAGAGATGCTCCTGTAAGACCAACTGCCTCTTTAGTTGAGATTTAGATGGCGAATAATAAGTAGCGAAAGAATCCATGCTCTTCTCAACTAGGACAGGTAAAACTTCAAAAACTCAATTCTCTATTTCTTTTTTGTCTTCTAGACTACTTTTAAAAAGCTGAGGCCTCAACAGTTTGGCAAGTTCCTAAGATCCAACAAGAATGGATACTACCCACTTTAGTATTCTTGCCTGGAGAATTCCATGGACAGAGGAGCCTGGCGGTCTATAGTCCATGGGGTTGGGAAGAGTCGGACACGACTGAGTGACTAACACTTTCATGTTTTTTTTAAGATCCAACAAAAATAAATAATATCGAGTAGTATGGTATCTTGGAGAAGGCAATGGCACCCCGATCCAGTACTCTTGCCTGGAAAATCCCATGGATGGAGGAGCCTGGTAGGCTGCAGTCCATGGGGTCGCAAAGAGTCAGACACGACTGAGTGACTTCACTTTCACTTTTCACTTTCATGCATTGGAGAAGGAAATGGCAACCCACTCCAGTGTTCTTGCCTGGAGAATCCCAGGGACGGGGAGCCTGGTGGGCTGCCGTCTGTGGGATCACACAGAGTCGGACACGACTGAAGTGACTTAGCAGCAGCAGTATGGTATCTTGGAACTGTGAAAACCCCACAACTCACTCTGCCATTCAAGTCTTGGTTCTGTTTAGCACTGTTCCTTGTGCTTCTGGAGGTAGAAAGAACATCAGAGGCTGCTTCTGTCTTTATGGATTATTCAAGCTATTTGAAGAAAAGGCTAAAATGAAACGTAGTGAGATCAAGTATACAACTTGGATCACAGGGAAATGAGTCTCTTTATCTTGTAGCTGGGACTCACACACTGAGGAATTAGAGTTCAAAATAAGAAAATACATAATTAACTAATATCATGGCTGGTATGGGTACTTCAGCTTACAACATTATTGGAACTCAAAGAAGAAAAAAGATCCTTGTAAAATATTACAGACTTACCTAGTTTTCTAGGAATGTTTAGATTCTTGTGACACTTTAAGCATAGCTATCTTAAAGGAGTTTTTTTGTTTTGTTTTACTTTTTTAGTAGAAGAGAGAATTTTTCCCCACCAAAAGCAATTCAATAATGTTCTGAATAGTCATGGCAGTATCATTATTACCTTGTTACCTACTCTTGTGATCAGATTTAAGAGAAGTCATAATTTATTAATGCAAGAACTTCTACAGTCTCTTTGGGAGTTGGTCATTTTGCTCTGTTTCCTTATCTTTGTTGGCAGTTAGCTCAAAAGATTGCCTATTTGTATTACTGGACCTTTATATTTGTTTAAAAAGGACCACTTATGGTAAGTGAGAAACCTGAAACTTCCAGGCACTCAGCTGGATCATGTATTTTATAATAATACAGGATACAGGATTTTTTTCCATGCGATGTTAGTGAAAATATCTAAACACAGTCAGTTTCCTTTTCTTCAAGCTAATTATCCTTGTTGATAACTGGGTCTCCTATGAGCTGGTTTCTGGACCATTCTAGACTGTTCACAGTCCTACCTCCTGCTCCAAGGAGATGATTTTGTTGGACAGTGTTTCTCAATAAAGTATTACCCACACTAATGTACTTGATAACTCTAGAATCATGAAATAATGATTTTATGATTAACAGAATCATAAAATAATGCAATGTTTTTAGACCCTAGAAACATCAAAGTCTAACACACACATTCATCCTACTGATGAAAAGACTGAGGTGGCAGGTAAGTGACTTGCTCACAATCATAAAACATGCCTGAAGGAGAGCCAGGAAGCCAGAGCCCCACTGCACTGCAGAGAACCTAGCATTTCCTGCTCTGTAACTTGCTCTCTTTCGGTAATAGAGCTCATTAAAAAAAAAAAAAAATCCTCTCAGAAGGAAGACTGTGCTCCACCATTTTAATGGAACTGGTCTGAAGCCTGGTCCTGCCATCTGATATGAATGAACCTAAGAGACTTAAATTTGAGTTGAGAGGAGGCTTCCAAAAGTCCACCTTGATAATAGACACTTCTAAACACACACACTTGTGATAATAAAGCACATCTGCCTTCTAGTTTTGAACTGAGAAGCACTCTCTTCTTCAATCACACAGAGAAGCTACACCCTTGGCCGCTAGGCCACAATGTCTACATAAAAGCAGCTTTTTTGAAGCCATGTTAGTGATGAGCTTGAAAATGGAAGCTAACTTGGCTCATTCATTCCCTCCTCTGGACAGTTTGTGTGAGGCTCATCTTTATTTTCAAATTGAAGCAGAAGGCATAAATGGTAGCAGAGGTCTGATTTTTTTTAAATTAGTTATTTAATTAATTAATAGGTTGGTGCAAATGTAATTGTGGTTTTGGACCATGAATTTTAAGTCATTATAATAAGCAGGCTCAAACACATCTTTATTAATCAAAATAGGTACCATTACAATCAACACATTTTTGTCAACAAGAAATAAGTTTGTTTATTCCTGTAATGTAAGATGCATCCTTCGGGATTCCATGAACTCTTGGAAAACGCCTTCTGTCTCCTGCTCTTTGTGGAAGCCTCTTCCCTGTGAAGTTGTCGATATGCTGGAGTCAGCAAGAGGTCAGACGAATATGGCGGATGAGGCAAAACTTCCTAGCTCAATCTGTTTATCTTTTGATAAACCAACCTCGTGTTGGTTGTGTGATATGCACTCGGCCGTTGTCATGGAGAAGAATTGGGCCCTCTCTGTTGACCAATGCCAGCTGCAGACATTGTAGTGTTCAGTGCAACTCATTGATTTGCTGAGCACACTTCTCAGATGTAACGGTTTCGCCAGGATTCAGAAAGCTCAAGTAGATCAGATGGGCAGCACATCACCAAACAGTGACCACGACCATTTTTTGGTACAAGTTTGGCTTTAGGAAGTGCTTTGGAGCTTCTTCTCGGTTCAACCACTGAGTTGGTCCTCACTGGTTGTCGTATACAATCCACTTTTTGTCACACCTCTCAGTCTCATTGAGAAATGGTTCACTGTTGTATAGATTAAGAGAAGACAACAAAAACTATGATTTTTTTGATTTGTGGTCAGCTCATAAGGCACCCACTTATCAAGCTTTATCACCTTTTTAATTTGCTTCAAATGCTGAATGACAGCAGAATGTTTGATGCTGAGTTCTTTGGCAACTTCTTGTGTATTAATAGTTTTAAGAGGATTAGCTTCGATGATTGCTCTCAATTAATCATTGTCAACTTCTGATGGCTGGCTGCTACTCATCTTCAAGGCTCTCGTCTCCTTTGCAAAACTTTTAAAGCACCACTGCACTATACATTCGTTAGCAGTTTCTGGGCCAAATACATTGTTGATATTGCGAGTTGTCTCTGCTGCTTTATGGCCCATTTTGAACTTAAATAAGAAAATCGCTCAAATTTGCTTTTTGTCTAATATCATTTTTATAGTCTAAAATAAATACAAAACACACAGCAAATAACAAGTCATTAGCAAAAAAAATAAAGTGAAAAATGCATGTTAAAATGATGTATAACATAACCACATTTAGTTAAGAATGTACTTCAATATCAAATGGCAAACTTCAACAGTGTAAAAGCCGTGATTACTTTTGCACCAACCTAATGATTCATTTCTGGCTGCACTGGGTCTTCGTTTCTGGCGCAGGTTTCCTCTAGTTGTGCTGAGTGGCAGCAACTCTCTAGTTGCAGTGCGTTCTCATTGCATGGCTTCTCTTGTTGCAGAGCACAGACTCTACGAGTGCAGGCCTCAGTAGTTGCCTCCCGTGGGTTCAGTAGTTGTGGCTCACGGACTGTTTCTCATGGTATGTGGGATCTTCCCAGACCAGGGATGCAATACGTGTCCCCTGCATCGGCAGGCAAGTTCTTAACCACTGGATCACCAGGGAAACCCCAAAGGTCTGTTTTTAATTTTAAATAGAGATTAAAATGATGACATATTGAATCTAGACTGTTCGTTGATGATCTCAAGCTAGACCGGCATTTTACTTTTTTTCTGTGTTTTGTCATTGTTGTTGAAAATAATGAGGTGCTATATTCATCTTGATAAGTTGTGAATTGCCTCTTCCTCCTTCTCATGGTCCATCTCCAGTTTCTATTAAATTTTCTATCTCTGGAATCTTTGTGTTACATAGAATGCTAGGTGTAGTTTAACAGCTGTCACTGTGAAAAATAATATTTTCAGTGGAGGAGTTATATGGGTCAGCTCATGTATTAGCAAGTGAATTTGTTTCCACAAAATGAATATGTCAAGATGAGGACATTCAATTTTTTTTTTTTTTGAACAGCTAAGTCCATGTTCTGAAATCAAGATGCTAATAGACTATGCTAGTTCCCTCTTCCCTTCTTCCCACTCATGACTTCGAATGGATTCAGTAGAATTTCAGAAGTAGCAAGCTGGTGAGAGTGGAGGTGATTTTTTCCTTTACTTCCACTGAAGGTGACTGGCTTTCTCTCCACCTCCCTTGCATGTTCAGCCCTGTATACCTGAGTGTTGCCACAAGCTGTCTTGCAGGATGATGGTAATAAATGAACAAGTGTGTGAGGGTCTTTCCTACTTGGTGGGCTCCTTCCCCTACCTCACATACATATTTGTTTCAAGCAAATCCTAACAAAACAACTTACACATCACAAATTCTTGATAAACATTTAAGTGATTGAAAATATAAATAATAAAAGTTATTATTATTATTATTATTATCATCCATTTATTTGGAGCCTATAACAGCCATGAATTGGGCTTCACAGGTGGTGCTAGTGGTAAAGAACCTGCCTGTCAATACAGGAGACATAAGAGATGCAGGTTCGATCCTTGAGCTGGGAAGATCCCCTTAGGAGGGCATGGCAACCCACTCCAGTATTCTTGCTTGCAGAATCCCATGGACTGGCAGGCTACAGTCCATGTGGTTGAACAGAGTTGGACATGACTAAAGTGACTTGGCACACACACAACAGCCGTGAATTATGCCAAGGCCTTACAGTATGTATTACTGCAATTAATCTTAACAACCAAGTACACCCATTCTGGGCTTCCCTGGTGGCTCTGAAGGTAAAGAATCCACCTGCAATGTGGGAGACCTGGGTTTGATCCCTGAGTTGGGAAGATACCCTGGAGGAGGGCATGGCAACCCTCTTCAGTATTCTTGCCTGGAGAATCCCCATGGACAGAAGAACCTGGTGGACTACAGTCCATGGGGTCACAAAGAACTGGACACAAGTGAGCGACTAAGCACACACACACCCATTTTTACAAAGGAGGCATCTGAGCTTAAAAAAGAAGTAAAGTGACTTGCTCAAGACCACGTAGCTACTAAATGGCACCTGCAACTATAATTTACACATCTGATATATAAGTATTTTAAGTCTAGTTTGAGTTATTTGAAACAAAGAAGGAGGTGGAGGCTAGATCCTACAGCCAGTCAAGTTAGCCCAGTGGAAACTACAGGATTTTCGCAGTCATAGTCACATAGAGTTACCAATGTGTCATTTTAAAAATTTTATTTATTTAATTGGAGATAAATTACTGACTAACATGTCTTGGTTCTAAAAGAAATGACAAAAACATAAACTTATGTACACTGTACCCTGGTGATCTTACCCATACCTTTTTTTTTTTTTTGACTACTGGACAACCCAATCCCGAGATCAGCCCTCTCTCCAGAGCTCCCAGTTTATGTATCTCTTCTTCCTGGGCAAGGGCAGCCTCACATGCAAGTTCACCCTGGCATGTCCAAGGTCACCATTTCTTCCCCAGTGCAGGTCCTCCTCTTACATTTCCCATCCTAGTGAACAGTATCCTCATCTACCCAATCACCCTAGCAGACACCTGGGGGTCATCCTGCTGCTGCTAAGTCGCTTCAGTCGTGTCCGACTCTGTGCGACCCCAGAGATGGCAGCCCACCAGGTTCCCCTGTCCCTGGGATTTTCCAGGCAAGAACACTGGAGTGGGTTGCCATTTCCTTCTCCAATGCATGAAAGTGAAAAGTGAAAGTGAAGTCACTCAGTCGTGTCCGACTCCTAGCAACTCCATGGACTGCAGCCGACCAGGCTCCTCCATCCATGGGATTTTCCAGGCAAGAGTACTGGAGTGGGGTGCCATTGCCTTCTCTGGGGGGTCATCCTAGAGTCCTCTTTTTAACTCCACTTCTCCCACTCAACCCATCATTCAAGTCTGGTTGATTTAATCTCCTCATCATCTCTCAAAACTATCCTCTCTTCTTCATTCCCAATGCTTCTGATTTGAGTTCAGCCTTAATATGACATGCTGAGACTTCTATAATCTGTGATACTCAAGTTACTTGAAGTCACCCTCCCTCTACACAGCAGGTAACTGCATACCTTAATATCTTTGTTCTTGCTCTCTCCTTTTCTTGAGCTGTGCTTCCCCTCTAGTTTCACTTACCTTTTCCTAATTTGTTAAAAGTCAACTCTTGTATTACCTCAGGCAGGAACCCTCCCTCGATCCTGGGGTTGGGGTGCGTGGCCTTTCTGCTTGGTCTCTTTCCAACTTTGCTATATCTCTCATAACACTTGTAGTCTTATACTTCAATGAGCTGCTACCTTAAGTATCAAAATCAACACTTAGGGTCCTTCTCCCCTACTGAGACACTTAGAGATAGGTATCATCTATTGGCCTTCTTTTTGTCCTAAAAACTTAATAGAGGCAATTACTTAAGACACAGTGGCTATTCCATAACTATTTGTTGAAATGGTTCAGCATTCGAAATGGACAAAATATTATTATTCATGGGAGGGATAGATAAGCATTTCTCTGGATAGAGACATTGATGTTTTAATATTTCTGAGCCTTTCAATTTCTTTTGGTTGTACCACATAGCATGTGGATCTTAGTTCCTTGACCAAGGATCGAACCCATGCCCACTGCATCTGAAGAGCAGAGTCTTAACAACTGAACCACCAGGAAGTCCATCTGAGCCTTTTATAAAGGATTATTCCCTCTTTCTAGAATGTTTTCCTCCATTTTTTTTCTTTAAAAATTATAACAATCCTGCAAACTGTTGTCACAGAGAAAACAAAAGCTGAGATATCAGAGAGACCTGGCTTTAAAACCAGGTCCAATTAGTTGCATGACTTTAGGAAGGTTAACCTCTTTGAGTCCCACTTTCCATAGTAATACTATGAAGTTGCTAATGTTTGTTTCTAGCTTGGTAAACTGGGATGCTGGTAAAAACATTAATCAATAGGGAAAGTGCTGGGGACAAAGTACGGAGGATGAAATCGGTAGTGAGGAATATGTGGCAATCCATTGGAGATGTTCCATAGGCTGGGGGAAATAGAATATGGAGCCAACGGATGGGTTTAGGAATCACTGGTAGTCATATGCAAGATGAAACAAGGGAATAAATGAAGTAAATTAGGGAGCTATGGAAGTTATGAAGAGAATCTGCCTGCAGTGCAGGAGACCCAGGTTCGATCCCTGGGTCGGGAAGATCCCCTGGAGAAGGGAATGGCTACCTACTCCAGTATTCTGGCCTGGAGAATCCCATGGACAAGAAGCCTAGTGCGCTACAGTCCACGGATTTGCAAAGAGTTGGAAACGACTGAGCAACTAACACACATGGAAATTATGAAGAACTGTTCTCACAGTATACTTGGATAGTCTTCTTAATCATCCCAGATGTGATTTAATAACTAATTGTATAATTATACTGTTAGGGAAATCTCAACCCTGCCAGACAGAAAAGTTCCAGAACTGCATTAGTTTCCCTCACCAGAATGTTCCAGCACTCAGTAGAGGAACTGCCTATAGAAGGAGCTCAGGGAACACTTACTGAGTTGATGAATGATTGAATCTCACATCACACTCACCAATGGATATTCTACTCATATGCTTTTGAAATCTGGTGACTAAAATAAATAGTATTGTGAGACTATAAGCTCCTAATAAAAATATCCCAAGGTGAGGGTAAAAACAAAAATCTTGTAAGTTCCTACTGTGGGCCAGACCTTGTATCATCTGCTTCCACGCATGACCTCACTTCATTCCCATAATATGTTGTAGAATCATCACTGCTAAAATAAAGGATTTGCTCGTGGTTTGAAAAATCAGTTTGCTCCATCTCTGCAACATCCTTGATTTCTCACTTCCCTTCTACCTTTTAAACCCAATTTATCTGTAAGTCCTGGCAGCCCTATCCACAAAACTATCTGAAATCTGTCCTCTTTTTCCATCTTAATTGTCACTACCTTGATCTAAGGCACCATCATTTCCTGACTGGGCTTGAAATAACATCTTAATTAGTCTCTTTGTTTCTGTTCTTGCCTCTTTTCAATCTACATTCCACACGCTAGAATTCCTCAATCAAAACAATGTCTTAAAACCATAAATCACATCCAATTTCTTCCTGATTAAAACTTACACTGGCTTTCCATGTTACTCAAATGCCAATGTATTTCTGTTCTTTATAGGTCTCTACTGATTCAGCCCCTGCCTAAATCTCTGACCACAACTCCATCCTCTTTACATCTTGCTCTCTCACTCACTGGGCTCTAGTCACACTAGCCTCCTTTCTGTTTCGAACATATAAAGCTTTTCCTGCCTCAAGGCTTTTGCACTTGCTGTTACCTCCAATTTACATATGGTTGGTTCCACGGCAACAGTTGACTCAAATGTTATTTTGCTCCTAGAGGACTTTTCTTACCAGATTATCTAGTGGCAGATAGTAGTAACACTTAGATTGCTCTGTATTATTTCTTTCATAACATTTATTACTATTTGAAATTGTTTATTCCTTTCTTATGTATCATCTTTCTCTGCAACTAGAAAGTACTATGGCAAAGCTCACAGGGGAGAAGAGAGAGAGCTTTTAAATTATCTTGATTGACAAGCTATTAGAAAAATATAACCATAAAATAAGGTTCTTTTCTTAGCTTCTTTCATTCATTCACTCATTTTTACTTTAGAAGATTATTATTTCACAGGGCCTTTTGAATCTCTCTTTTGTTTAGCAACCAAGAGTCAACGAAAGTGACTCTTTGACATTTATAGATTTAATATTTATTGCTTCAGCTCTCTGAGAGACCCCATGAGGCCACAACATAGCACCTTATGAGTTCGCTAAGGAATGAATTTAGTTACTCCCATGTAGCAGATGGTGAGTAACCTCAGCTTATAGTCTCATTCTTCTCAGTTATTATATGTTCTCAGGGCAAGATGGTTACTTTATCTCAATTTTTATTAATAAACTGAATAAAAAAACATAGAGGTATTAAAAAATTAGGAAATTTAAGAGCATCTTTAAATGTATCCTTTATGAATGTCAAGTTGTCTTTTTCCCCCAAACCTATGTCTATACACATTAAAGAAAGAGATGATAGATACTCCAACTAAATTGGTCTACCTGGTTAACTATAGCAATACCATGATTAATAACAAATATTATGCCTCCAAAAAGCCTACTATTAATCTATAACCATTATAAAGACTGGCCACAGAAAAATGCAGAAACCATTTTAGACATGCAAATAGCTGAGTCACTGTGGTTTTTGGTAAAGGAGAGATTTCTATATTTAAAAACAAAGATATCATAATGGTTTTTAAAGTGTCCTGCAAGCTGTGGATAATATATGCTATATAACTGTTGACTACTTTTAGAAAGAGAAGGAAGTTGAACACAAAACAATCAGAAGTAGCCCTTAAGCCCAGTGGGGATAGAAAGGAATAAATGAACCCAAGGGCAAGCGCTGAAACAGGAAATATTCCATTCTCTGTGTGTATACCATGGTCTCAGGGTTGTGCTAGGTACTAGAAAGATGACAAAACCAGCACATAATGTGTTCTCTACCCTCAACGGCATCATAGACTTTATGGCAGAGATCTTACCTCATGAGTGGGACAATTAGGATGTCCACACGACAGCGTGTGGTAACACGCCCAGTGGGCACAGTTGAGGCAGTAGGTACATCTGAGGCTAGATTATGATGAAAATGAAATGCTAGAGAATGTGCTTATAGCGGACAACAGATAGGTGAAGATACAGTGAAGACAATTTTTAGAACAACTAATCTAGTAGCCAAGGGCAAGGGAGTTTAAGAGAGGAAGACATCAAAGGCAGACAAGTTATAAAGCTCTTGCAGAATGCCAAATGCGAGAAAATGAGAGCCTGGACTGGTGTGGTTGTCATGGAAACAGAGCCATGCTTGAATATGAGAAGCATCATGAAGAAAAAACAGCTCTTCATTATCTTTGTGTAACTTTCCAAATACATGTAGCTTATTATGTCCTCCTTTATATAACTTGCTGATACAAAACTGTCAGAGAAAATATTCCTTACCAAGTCAGGGGAAAAGGCACACTACAGAGAAAACACCCATGATATATGAACACTGTCTCTCTTAAAAGTTGCTGACTTTGAGGTACAAAGTTGGTTAAAAGATCAATTGGTTTGGTCACTTTCTCTGAAAGTCTGATTATTAATGGAGTTCAAACCACAATATATTAAGCTGAACTAAGCAGAAGCTGATCCAGGAGCATGATTCAATTGTCTAGGGACACCCTGGTTATCACTAAATGAGCAGGAAGTGAGAATGTAAGGTCCAGTAACTAAGCTGCCTTCTCTACAAAAACAAAGAACACTTCATACGCAGCTCCTTTCCTTCACATTGAAGAACAAACATGACAGGGAAGTTTCTGAAGTAATGATAGAGAGAGAAAGCAGAGACTAGCGCTGTGTCAGCATCTTGCCTAGTCTCCCTGAGGGCACCTGGAAGACACTGCGCAGTTTGCCACTTCCTTCCCATCTCCACCGTTTCAGCCTTGGTTAAAGAAGCCTTCATTATTTCTCCCCTTAACCGTGTTCTAATTAGTCTCCACATTTATTACCAATCTCTTCACATTTCAGTCTCTCTCACTGTCTCCAAAATTATCTTCCAAAATGTCCTATCCAACTCTATACCTGTTTAAGGGTACCGTCTGGCACAGGTTCAAATGTTAGCACACAGCCCTAACCATAAGACATCTTTCAGACAATCTAGACCTAATCTACCATTCCAGTTACATCTGTTACTTAACACCTCATGTTCAACGTTCTCATGAAGGTTCTTCTCAAATGTTATTACATGTCATGATGTTTCTGTTCCTTACGTATGCAGTTCTCTTTACCTAAAATATCACTCCTTGTCTTCTCTTGCTAATCTCTCCAAACTCAAATGTCACTTTCCCTTTCAAGTTATCTTTGTCATTACCTCCCTCCTCCACCTTTGTATCCTGTCCCATTTGTTCAGGACCATATTTGCACACTTGTCTGTCTCCTCTGCTTCCCCTGGAGATTGACTACAACATACTCAGCATTGCGTCTTCACTACCCAACAACTCCTAGTCACTGTGGTCACAGATCATTTAAGTAAATGTTGAGGAAATGAATGAAAGACTGAATCTCAAATGAAGAAGTAAGCTATGAATATGTTAAAATATGAGCTTAATTTTTAAAGACATGTGTTAAACTAGAGGATGGTAGGTATGTATCTCTTTTACTGAACCTCTGTATTTGTAAGACATTGCTGCATACTAAGTTGCTTCAGTCGTATTCAACTCTGTGACAACATGGACTGCAGCCCTCCAGGCTCCTCTGTCCATGGGATTCTCCAGGCAAGAATACTTGAGTGGATTGCCATTTCCTTCTCCATTGTAAGACATTAAATTTTGTCAAAATGAAAGCAGGATTTCTAAAAGAAGAATTTAAGGATTTCTAAAAGAAGAGAGGAAAATACATGATAAAACAGTGTAAATACCATAAGAAAATAAATAAAACTCAGTATTCCTTAGCGCTATGCTCATGCTTATTTGGTAGTTTCTTCAGAAACAAGCTTAATTGGGGGAGGGTGGGGGCTCAGTCATTAGGCTGACTAGTTCCCTGGAGGTATATCAATGGACAAATCTACATACTTTGCAGGATGGACACAAACAGAAGTCCAGAAGTTATGTTTTTGTTTGAAGTTTAACGTGCAAAATATATTGGGAAAGGGCATGTTAAATAAAACAGTTGAAATAAATTGACTGGTAGCTCCTTTCAAGGCTCATCCTTTAAAATGGAGTCGGTTCACCCAGTTAAATGTTTGGAGATTATGTAGAAGCCTAGTAGGAGACCAGTACCCTCTCCTGCATCCTCTCCTCCCTCTTGTCCTCCACCTCTGGGCTGCCCTCCTTTACCTGTATTTCACTGGCATCCTAGCAGGTCTGTCTATTTTTGGCTTTGTACCCAGGTTCCTAGAAATCACTTTAGGCCAGCCTTACCTAATGGCCCAAGCCTGTTTCAGTTACTCCCTTCAGTTCATCTGCTCACCCCTCTACCTTTCTAGTATAATAATACCACCTCTGGGTAGATGACACACCCACTACCAATCCCACACCTGCCGGGGTCAGCCTCTCCCATTTGCTACCACAACCTACCACAAGAGGAGAAATCTCAAATTGGTGACATTGAGGTGATGTCAAAGAAAGAAAAGAAACCGGAGACAAGGTAAATACAATAAATGGACCAAGAGCACTAAAGTGAAAGAAGAACAGAATAAAAGTAGTCAAAATCTATAGTTGCTCCAAAAAAGAGAAAATACTAAAGATGCAAAGACATGCACTCTCCTTTCAATTATCAACAGAGAATGATGGCACTAATATCAAACTGAGGACTAACATATATTTGAATGTGAATTGTAATTCTACTTGAATAGCTCACTTATTAGGAAAAATCTTAGTTTAATGATTGAAGTCATTTAGAGAAGAGCTAACTCAGAAAGCACTAGGAAAGCATTTAGATTTCTTATCTGATATTCCCAAACGTCCCACTCCCATCTAGAATACCCACAAAAAGTGTAATCCTGCCCATGATGCAAAGTGCCACCGACACAGACATGCGGAGCTCACCCAGGGAACAGTAACAAATGAACAAGCTTATTTCAAAGCGCTCCCCTCAAGTTCTTTAAAAGGCAGTTAAGTGAAGCAGGTATTTAAAAGCACTCACTTTAGCAAATGCCAACTAAAAATTGTTGCCTGCCGTCTGGTTCTACAAGAATGAAGTCACTAGCCGCTGCAGTCAATGACCTTCAACACACCCTGAAAGGAGTTCAGGGTGGAGACGGGGAATGTAGCACTCTGTGCTCTGGGGAAAACTGACAGAACAGGCCTTCAGATGGTTAGATTATTTTCAGGAGATTTTATGAGACCGATTTCTTGCATCCTCTCCTATCTAGAAAAGCACTAAAATCATTAACAGACACAGCTGTTCCTCTTGACTAGCAGTAACCTTCCTGTGACTAGCAGTAAACTTCGGCCAAAACTGTACTTGACTTTATGTACCCCCTCTTCACCAAAATCTCATATGTACTGACCTCCTCCCTCACCTCTTCGGAGTAGTTTCTCAGAGCTATCGGAGAGACTGTATCCCAGGCTACAGTTCTCATTTTGCCCCAAATAAAGCTTAATTCACAACCCTATATTGTGCTTTTTCCCCCCCCAGTGGACATAAGTAGGCTATAATGCAACAGTATTTCTTAAGTTATCTCTATTTAGGATTGTAATGTAAAAATAGAGGAAGGTAAATGATAACAGAGGTCAGATGTGAGCCTGACCTGCAAAACATGTAGATCTACAAAGAGTAAAAGGCTATGCTCAGACAAGTCCAAGGAGCACGAGGCTAATTTGAGTCTTCTTCTGTTTAGCCAGAGTAGAGATAGGTAATGAGAACCACCCATGTGAAGAGTGTAAAAGGTTTTTAGGAATAGACCAAGGTATCTGAACTCCATTTTCAGTCTTTAGGAGTCAGTGAAGTCCTATTAAATATAGGAAAAAAGGATGTAAACAGTGTCTGAGCCTTGTACTTGACACTGCTGCTGCTAAGTTGCTTCAGTCGTGTCCGACTCTGTGTGACCCCAGAGACGGCAGCCCACCAGGCTCCCCTGTCCCTGGGATTCTCCAGGCAAGAACACTGGAGTGGGTTGCCATTTCCTTCTCCAATGCATGAGAGTGAAAAGTGAAAGTGAAGTCACTCAGTCGTGTCCGACTCCTAGTGACCCCATGGACTGCAGCCTACCAGGCTCCTCCGTCCATGGGATTTTCCAGGCAGTACTTGATACTAGTAAAGTTAATTGAGGGAAATTTTAATCAGTGTGTAATTATTTAAATTAAAAATACCTAATTTGGGAAACATGAGACTTTTGTATTCAAAAGAAAGGAGTTTTTAACATATACAGTCTATGTGAAAATATCTGTATTTACTGGATAAACAATCAAATATTAAACAAAAGAAGCAAGGGTTAGTGTGGTTTCCTTCTCTCCAATGCAACACTTGAAAACAAAGCATAGATCTTTAGGGGAAAAACAAAACTACTTCAAATATTGCATTAGAGGACGTGCAATCTACTTAAATACAACAACTGCAAAAAGGATGAGGTAAATCCTGTGGCCCTTTGCTGCTCTGTGCATCAATCCTGGAATGAGAATGCTTACTGAACATGCAGGAACTCAGGTACCGCTTTGGAGGATAAAAAGTAAGCTTCAGACTATCTCTAAGAAATAGACAGTCTAACTGGAGAATGCAGAACAACTACATATGAAATAGCTACATAAAACAAAAGAGTGAATGATGCATTTTATAATTGCAGTAGATGCTCATTTCCAGAGAAGGCAATGGCACCCCACTCCAGTACTCTTGCCTGGAAAATTCCATGGACGGAGGAGCCTGGTAGGCTGCAGTCCATGGGGTCACTAAGAGTCGGACACGACTGAGCGACTTCCCTTTCACTTTTCACTTTCATGCATTGGAGAAAGAAATGGCAACCCACCCCAGTGTTCTTGCCTGGAGAATCCCAGGGACGGGGAAGCCTGGTGGACTGCCATCTCTGGGGTCGCACAGAGTCGGACACGACTGAAGTGACTTAGCATAGCATAGCATAGCATAGATGCTCATTTCATACAGAAAGAGTCAGGAACCATTCTTTAAAGAGGGTAGGACTTAAGCTAGAGCATAGGGGCTAGGAAGGCTCTGTATAAACAGAGCGAAGGGACATGATATGTGAAATAAAGATGGTTTCAGGATACAGTGCTAGAGTTTAGCTCAAAGACTTTCAATGAAAGAATAACAATCAGGGACACGACAGATGTGCAGGTCATTATCTATGTAAATAGCGCCCCCTGAGATTGTGTGTACATAGCTGCCTTACCCACACATGAATAATGATCAGGACAGGGGTCAGATGGGGTGGGAGGGAGGTTTAACAGAGAAGGGACTTATGTATACCTATGAATGACTCATGTTGATGTATGGCAGAAACCAACACAATATTGTAAAGCAATTATCCTCCAATCAAAAATAAACTTTACACAATGATGATAAAGATAATAATGAAAAAGCAATGTCAAGGGACTCTGAAAACATTATACAAGGTGGCTCAAGATTTAAAACTGGAACTTGAGCTAGGACAAAATTTAGGAATTATCTTCTTTGGAAACTGAATTTATGCAATTCAAAAATTCAGAAGGCCCAAAGACAAATCTATTGCTAAAAGCTGAGGAGAAAGAGGAACCCACCAAAGGAGTGAGCAGAGAAGTAAGGGTCCTGAGGGGTAGAAAACTGGGGTTAGAATCAATGGTACCCTCTCTGCAGAATGCCTTTTTTCTCCCGATCAGTCTAACTAGAGAGTTATGACTAAGCGGGAAGTAAACAATGAAATCTTCTGATCATATATTCAACCAGCTGCTTTTCTGAGCAGCTTCTCCATCTTAAGACACAAAATTGCATGCACGTGCGCTCAGTTGTGTCTGACTCTTTGCAACCCATGGACTATAGCCTGAGAGGCTTCTCTGTCCATGGAATTTTCCAGGTAAGAATACCAGAGTGGGTTGGCATTCCCTCCTCCAGGGATCGAACTTGCATCTCCTGTATTTCCTGCACTGGCAGGCAGTTTCTTTACCACTAAGCCACCAGGGAATCCCATGTTGGAATCTAGTACCCATGTGTACATGCTTCAATTTCTACAGTTATTAAAAATTTCAAGTTTCAAAATTAAACGTATTACGTAAACAGTACTCCTTAATAGATAGAGGGCTATTCAGGTGATCGCTTTCTTTGTCAATGAGCTTTGGCAGTTTGTATTTTTTGAGGAATTTGTCCATTTCATCAAGCTGTCAAATTTACTGTCATAAAGTAGTTCATAATCTTTTACAATCCTTTTTAATGTTTGTAAAATCTGCAGTGACATCATCTTTCTCATTTCTGTTTTGGTAATTTTGTCTTCTCTAGTTCTTTTCCCTGGTCAGTCTGCTGAGAAGTCTTTATTAGGTGCATAAACGTTTATCATCTTGACATGCGTTCTCTGTTTGCTCGATCTACTCTTTCCCCCTCTTCTTTTCCTGCTTCTTTACTTATTTTGTCTGCACTGGGTCTTCACTGCAGCATGTGGACTATAGAGTGCAAGGGCCCAGTAGTTGTGCTGTCCGGACTTGGTTGCCTCAGAGCACGTGGGATCTTAGTTCCCCGACCAGGGATCGAACCTGCGTCCCTTGCACTGGAAGGCAGATCCTTAACCACTGGACCACCAAGGAAGTCCTTCCTGTTTCTTTTAATTTTTTTTTGGTTCTATCTTATTTCTTTTGTTGGCTTACTAGTAGTTGTAATTCTTTGTTTTGTTATTTTAGTAGGGTTTCCCTTGTGGCTCAGCTGGTAAAGACTCTACCCGCAATGCGGGAGACATAGGTTTGATCCCTGGGTTGGGAAGATCCTCTGGAGAAGGGAACAGTTACCCACTCCAGGGGGTAATTCTGGCCTAGAAAATTCCATGGACTATCCAATGGGGTCACAAAGAGTCAGACACGACTGAGCAACTTTCACTTCACTTCACTTAGGATTTCTTTAACTTATGATATTATACACTTCACATACAGTATACATGCTGTACAATGGTCATACTACCATTTCTTCCCTCCTGGCTTTTATTCTATTCCAGGTATCCCGTGCTTTCTGAAAGTTCACTTATAGCACTTCACTTTTATGAAAGACTCACATTAGCATCTGTTTTCACTAACTAAAGAAATCCAAAGAGGACTTTCACTTTTACAAAAAAAAAAAGTCAAAAAGCAAAACCAACATTAAGCATTTGTTTTGCAGCAAGCTGAGCAGTTATAGAGGCAACACACACCCCAAGGAGAGAGAGTGGCATCGCCAAAGCTCCTTATCTGGGAACTGGACTCAGCATCAAGTCACCATAGCTCTGAACTGTGTCTGTGAGCATCCGCTTCATCTCAATTACTGCACAATACAGAGTTATTCCTTTTGTTTAAACAGTGAATTATATTTTAGAGATAATTAATCAGGAAAAGGTTTTATATATTCACTCCTCAGCCAAAGGACTTCCTTTAACATTTTCAGCAATTCGTATTTGCTACTGATGAATTCATTCAGGTTTTGTCTATCTGTAAAAGTATTTTGCCTCAGTTTTTTTTAAAATAAGTTTCCCTTTCTTGTTTATACTTTAAAGATGCTGTTCTACTACTGTCTTACTGCTAGCACTGTTTCTAAAGAGAAATCTGCTAAATACTGATCTTTGTTCTTTTGTAGATACTACGTCTTTTTTCTTTGGCAATTTAAAGATTTTCTCTTTATCACTGGTTTTGAGCAATTTGATTATGACATGCCTTGGTGCATTTTTCTTCATGTTCCTTTTGCTTGGAATTTAACTGAACTTGAATGTGTAGATTTTATAGCTTCCATCAAATTTGGAAAAACATCAGGCATCATTTTTTCAAATGTTTTTCTGCCCCTTTTCCCTTGTTTCTTCTTCAGGGACCCCAATAACACACCCAGGAGGCTCTTGCAGTGTCTAACAATTCATTATTCCTTTCTTTTTAAAAATCCCATCTTCACTTTAAATTTTGCATAGTTTCAACTGTTATGTCTTTAAGTTCATTAATCTTTTCTTCTATAATATCACATCTACCATTAATCTCATTTACTATTTCTTAATTCTATTAAACATAGTAATTTTTATCTCCTGAAATTCAATTTGGGTCTATTTTTTAATATCTTCAATTTCTTTGCTTAACTTTTTGAACATATGAAACAAAGTCATAATTACCATGTTAACGTCACTGCTAATTATAACACCTGGGCACATCTTGATCAGTTGGTTTTTCTCTTCACTATGGATCCAATTCTGCTTTGGCCATATACATAAAGGTGATTCTAAGACGTTATAAAGCAACATTTCACAACCATGGGTGATTTTGCTCCCCAGGGGACATTGGTACTGTCTGGAGACATTTTGTCTTCACTGGAGAAGTGCCACCTGTCACTCTAGAGAAAGTGGATGGAAAGGGGCCTATACACTGAACTGACCGAGTACAGTGATCTGACGCCTCAGAGTTGGAAACTCTAGCCTGTCCCCTCAGTAGAAAGATACACAGGGTCTATAATTTTTCATAAGTATCTCTCATTAAGACTTCTCAGCCAAAATATGGAGACAGTCAAGAGGCAAAGATCAAATGAAGGATGTTGGCTTCCTACCCAAACTTGTGGTTTTAGAGCTGGCCTCCCTGAAACCATTAATAAAATGGGGTAAGATGAGGATGGACCACTAAAAACAAACAAACAAATACTACAAGACTTAAGAATTATCTTTAAAAGAAAGATTTGGGTTTTTATGAGTTTACTCATAATGAACTGACTGGAAGCAAAAATCCCAAAGCCTACGAAAATACTGAGGAGATTAACTTCCAAAAGGCTGGCCTAAATAAGACCAGCTTATTTATTTGATCACTAAAACAACTCTCAGGCTTCCAAATCTCCACGAGGAGGAGGTCACCTCTGAAAACAATCCCCAAGGAGGGTGTACTCTCCAACACTAACTTAGATGTCATCACAGAGGACAGTGGATAATGGCACAGCTGCTGGAGATGAGAACCAGGGGGCAGCCAGATGGGCTAACCAGGAAGGCTTCTCTAACTGCTGGAGGAGGGAACCTTGGATGCTTCTGTGGACCCCCGATTACAGTGTGTTTCCCATTTCTCTCTTTTCAAAATGAGAGTTTTTGTTGCACGTAGACTTTTTCCTATCACGTCTGCACACTGGATGTGAGATGAAAAAGATACCTCGTCACTGGACTGTGAGGAACCACCCCAGACCTGACAGACAGGACTGTGCATCACCCAGGGACCCTTGACTCTGAGCAGATAAAGTAACTGAATGGGGGCCTTTGAATGTCTCGCCTGGGAGGGAGGGAGGGAGTGTGGGAAAAAAGGTGATCACAGACACCGAATGGCCAAAGGGCAGGCAAACTATGATTGACTTTGTTAACTGTTCTCTAGAACATTTCCCCCTTCTTCCACAGACATAATTGCTTTAACAGGACACGTGGCTGCTGTGGTACAGACTGTATTTCTTTGTTCCCTTGCAGCTCAGTGTGGCGTGGACAAACATCTTGTCATTGGAACATGAGCAAAAGTAATACGTTCAAATCACTCACTATCTGCTTAAAATAAAAATTCTTCTTCTTCATTTGCTTAAAATTCCCCCCTCTCTCTGAATTGGAACTTGGATATGGCACTGACGTCCTAGGAGATAGCAGAGCTGTAACATTAGCTAAGTCATCTATAGAGCTGGGTTGCCTGCCTTTCTGGGCCAGTCTTTCTCTTTTTGGACTGGTACGTATGTGTGAGAGAAATCGACTATCTTATTTAAACCACCATATTTTTCATGGTTTCTCTTTCATGTGCTCTTCTGCTTTCTAAATAGCAGCTTAGCCTACACCCTAATTAATCAAAGTTACGTAGGCCACAAGTAAATGATTTTGTTATAAATTCATTTGGCTATGCCAAACCCAGATTTCCTTAGTCAAAGGAAAACAGCAAAGGAGAAAAAAGACCAAGACTATGAAGTTTTTGTTAAGTGTATTTCCAGTAAAGAGAGTATATTTTAACCTTTTCTCAACCTGCATAAACCAAGTATCAAATTTTTGTATGCTTCACTTGAATCTCCTCTGACTGATTCTCCTATTGTGATAATATCTATCGATTTCCACAGTGAGTCATCAACCCTGTCAGCACCTTAATGAACAAAATTAGTCTATTTCATGCTGAAAAGCAATGCCAGCAACTCTTGCAGATAAAAAGGGTCATAAAAACTTATTGGGCAGTAACATCCTCTCACAAAATCTCTTGATAGTATCTCCCTATGACCAGCCCACACACAATGATTAGTCAGAGTGAAACAGAGTTTGAGTAGGGCATTAAACAGCATCCAGGGATGGCTCTATACATCTTAATGGCCATGAAAGAAGAAATGGATAGGCTGAGTTTAGGAATCAAATATTATTCTAGCCAGTCAACAGCAGAGAATATTTTAATTTCATGACCACTCTTCTTTTTTTTTCTAAAAAAATATTTATTTGTGTGGCTGTGCTGGGTCTTTGTTGTGGCAGGCAAGCTCTCTAGTTGCGGCTAGCAGGCTTAGCTGCAGCATGTGGGATCTCAGGCCCCTGAGCAGGAATCAAACCTGCATCCCTTACACTGGAAGGTGGATTCTTAACCACTCAACAACCAAGGAAGCCCTCATGATCATTCTTGATAGCTAGTTTGTTTTCATTAGCCTAAATTCAATTATTTGTTGACATAACAATTGCTCCTAGTTTCCCTGGCTCTGTTTCTGTCCCATTCAACCAGTGACGTTTCAAAATTGGGATGACTAGATGGTGACTGCAGCCATGAAATTAAAACACGCTTACTCCTTGGAAGCAAAGTTATGACCAACCTAGATAGCATATTCAAAAGCAGAGACATTACTTTGCCAACAAAGGTTCGTCTAGTCAAGGCTATGGTTTTTCCTGTGGTCATGTATGGATGTGAGAGTTGGACTGTGAAGAAGGTTGAGCGCCGAAGAATTGATGCTTTTGAACTGTGGTGTTGGAGAAGACTCTTGAGAGTCCCTTGGACTGCAAGGAGATCCAACCAGTCCACTCTGAAGGAGATCAGCCCTGGGATTTCTTTGGAAGGAATGATGCTAAAGCTGAAACTCCAATACATATGGCCACCTCATGCGAAGAGTTGACTCACTGGAAAAGACTCTAATGCTGGGAGGGATTGGGGGCAAGAAGAGGAGGAGACAACAGAGGGATACACAGAGGGATGAGATGGCTGGATGGCATCACTGACTCGATGGACGTGAGTCTCAGTGAACTCTGGGAGTTGGTGATGGACAGGGAGGCCTGGCATGCTGTGATTCATGGGGTTGCAAAGAGTTAGACACGACTGAGCGACTGATCTGATCTTTAAACATGCAGTTGAAGGAGTTCAAAACACACTACCCCAAAATATGGCATTTTGGAATGCTGAATACTTTAAGCTGAAGGAGTCTGAGAAAGTGGCCTTTTCCCACCCTCCCCCAGACCTTCCCCCATCTTTTTCCTCTGAAGCAGATCATAACACCCTCATGTGAGAGGTACCCTTCTACACCTGGAAGGAAAAACATCCTTATCTCCCAGAGAGAAAGATGCTGCAAAGAATTCAGACAAACAGGTCTTACAATATTTTTCTCAGTTAATCATACTTTTTCATAACTGTTCACTTTTAATGAAACGTAGCATGAAAACACTCAAGTTTAACTGGTTCTTCAGGTCTTCACTTTCTTTTGAAGGCTCCTATGTCATGTAAAATATATTAAATAAATTTGTAAGCTTTCTTCTGGTAATCTGTCTTTGTCAATTTAGTATTCAGATCCAGGCATGGATTCTATGAGGGTTGAGGAAAACTCTTCCACCCCTACTTAGTCTTCAAACAATACGGATAGAAAACTTTTTCATTCATAGTACAATGTCAACATGGATTTGAGAAATGGAAGTTGATTTTACTACAATATAAGAATCCCCTGCTATGCAACGTGAAAAAGCATGGAATTTGGGGTGGGAGCTCTGGGATTGAGTATCAAATGGGAGTGATAATCTCTTCTTCACAGGGTAACTGTAAAGTGTAAAATACCTACACATCTATAGTTTAATGATTAAGAATTAATTAAATAGTTTAAGACAGGCCCAGTTCTGAGGCTGGTGTGTCATTCACCTAAAGGAATAACTTGAGCCAAGTTATTCAGTTTCTCAAAGCCTTTGTTTCTACATCTGTAAATGAGGACATAGACTCAACAATCTTTGTAAGATCACTATTGAAATGAAAGGTTATACATTATGATAAGTGAAATAAGCCAGTTACAAGAAGACATATACTGTATAATTCTACTTATATGGGATATCTAAAGTAGCCACATTTGTAGAGAAATAGTAGAATGGTGGCTGCTAGCTGATTGGGGCAGGGAGAAATAGGGAGTAATTAATGGGTTCAGAGTTACAACTTGGGAAGATGAGAAAGCTCTGGAAATGGACAGTAATGACGACTGCACAACAGTGTGAATATATGAACGTCACTGAACTACATGCTTAGAAACAGTACAAGTGGCCAACTTTATGTTATGTATATTTTACTAGAATTTTTTAAAAAAGAAAAGAAATTGGGCTTCCCTGGTGGCTCAGTGATAAAGAATCTGCCTGCCAACTCAGGAGACACAGGTTTGATCCCTGGTCTGAAAAGATCCCACATGCCACAGAGCAAGTAGGCCCGTGCACCACAACTTCTGAACCTGTGCTCTAGAGCCTGGGAACTGCAACTACCAAGCCCACGTGCCACAGCGACTGAAGTCTGCACGCCCTGGAGCCTGTGCTCTGCAATAAGTGAGGCCACTGCGATGAGAAGCCCATGTACTACAACCAGAGTAGCTCCCACTCGGCAAAACTAGAAAAAAGCCTGTGCAGCAACGAAGACCCAGCACAGTCAAAAATAAATAAATAAAATTATTTTTTTTTTAAAGAAAAAAAAATTAAAGGTCATAAAGATTAGTTTAAAAGTATAGCATCAGGTATATTTTAAGTGCTTTACAAATGATAAGTGTGTAACAATTAACTTTATTATTTAGTTTTAAAGTGAATGTAAGAGTTCATCATAAATGATAAATGTACAATTAGAGAATTTCAGATGACAGTCATTAGACTTGTTAAAATATGGATCCAACATTTTATACTTGGGTGTCTGGAAACATCTGGTAAGAATAATGGAAATACAGAGGTGTATCCTGACTCATTTGAAAAGACCCTGATGCTGGGAAAGATTGAGGGCAGGAGAAGGGGACGACAGAGGATGAGATGGTTGGATGGCATCACTGACTGACTCAATGGACATGAGTTTGGGCAGGCTCTGGGAGTTGGTGATGGACTGGGAGGCCTGGTGTGCTGCAGTTCATGGGGTCGCAAAGAGTCGGACACGACTGAGTGACTGAACTGATGCACTAAACATACGCCCTCACATTTACACATGCATACTGTGACACTTCACTGGTTTAGTACAAATGAACTGTTCACATTCAAGGGTGCTGCTAAAAGGGACTTTTAAGTAAGATTATAAACAATTTGTTGGTATTCATTCCTAATTATAATAGATTGATTATTCTTTTGCATCTACCTTTATTATATTGCTCTCAAAACTCTTGTAAGAGAGACAAACATCAACTTCAGCCAAAGAGTTAAACAACAAATGTGGTAATGATTCCTATCTATTCACTACAGAACTGAGATGACTGTGTATAGCATATATAGTGGTTGTACATGTACATACACAGATATGGGTACAGACACATTCACTTATACACACATACACACACATATATATACATATAGCAAAGATTAGCAGTCAGCAAGACAAAATTTAGAGCCTTAGAAACAGTGTTTTCTTATCCCCTTAGCTGTAAATAAGGAAATAAAGTGTTAGAAAGATTAGATGATTTGATTAAGACCCACATTAAATGGATAGCACAAATGCAATCAAAGCCCTTCAGACCTCATCCCATGCATCACCCTCAAATGCACCAGAGCAAAGAACCTGCCTCAGCCCTTCCTCCTCATGCCTCTTTTACACGCTGCTCATGCTGCCTAAATGCTCGCCTCAAAATTCAGTCATCTTTGGAAAATCTTTCCTGGTTCCCCTGGAGCAAACACGGACCCCTGCCTTTAGGTTCCCGAAGCTCCCCTTTAAAGCCCCAGGACAAGCATGCTGAATGAGAACAGTCCATTCATCTGCCATCTTCATTAGACTTGGGACACCCTGAGGACACACACTGTCGTCTCTGGATGCTCCACCTGACCCTGGACCCGTCAGCAGTAGGCACTCACGGAATGTCCGTTGGAGAGGTGACCTAACCAAACACCACAGCTTCTCCAAAAGCAGACAGGAAAGCTGGCACCAAGACTGCAAGTGGCAAGTTAGCTTTGGAATGAAGGCAGAGCACACGTTCGTTAAAGGCAGAAGCACAGCAGAGGATGAAGACGGAGAGAGATCCTTTTTTTAAGTAAAAGAAAAGAAGGCTTGAGTGTGCTAAAAGTACTCATAGAAGGACACTGAATTTTATTGTTCTTACTTCTGTCAAGTGAGCCCATATTTCCTAGGATACAACAAGGTCATATTAATTACTGACAACTGGGAACGCCGCACGTTTAATCAACCATCCTCCCTCCCTGGGAGTGTGGACCATCTCCTGAGAAATAATGAGAAATCACCTCGAGAAATCTGCTGTGCTACACAATATATACGTAGTACTACACTGTACAGGAGACAGGGATCAAGACCATCCCCATGGAAAAGAAATGCAAAAAAGCAAAATGGCTGTCTGGGGAGCCCTGACAAATAGCTGTGAAAAGAAGAGAAGCGAAAAGCAAAGGAGAAAAGGAAAGATATAAGTATTTGAATGCAGAGTTCCAAGGAATAGCAAGGAGAGATAAGAAAGCCTTCCTCAGCGATCAGTGCAAAGAAACAGAGGAAAACAACAGAATGGGAAAGACTAGAGATCTCTTCAAGAAAATTAGAGATACCAAGGGAACGTTTCATGCAAAGATGGGCTCGATAAAGGACAGAAATGGTATGGACCTAACAGAAGCAGAAGATAAAAGAAGAGGTGGCAAGAATACACAGAAGAACTGTACAAAAAAGATCTTCACCAAGATAATCACGATGGTGATCAGTGATGGTGTGATCACTCACCTAGAGCCAGACATCCTGGAATGTGAAGTCAAGTGGGCCTTAGAAAGCATCACTATGAACAAAGCTAGTGGAGGTCATGGAATTTCTCCATGGAATTCCAGTTGACCTATTTCAAATCCTGAAAGATGATGCTGTGCAAGTGCTGCACTCAATATGCCAGCAAATTTGGAAAACTCAGCAGTGGCCACAGGACTGGAAAAGGTCAGTTTTCATTTCAATCCCAAAAAAGTCAATGAAAAGAATGCGCAAACTACCACACAATTGCACTCATCTCACACGCTAGTAAAGTAATGCTCAAAATTTTCCAAGCCAGGCCTCAGCAATACGTGAACCGTGAACTTCCTGATGTTCAAGCTGGTTTTAGAAAAGGCAGAGGAACCAGAGATCAAATTGCCAACATCCGCTGGATTATGGAAAAGGCAAGAGAGTTCCAGAAACACATCTATTTCTGCTTTATTGACTATGCCAAAGCCTTTGACTGTGTGGATCACAAGAAACTGGAAAATTCTTCAAGAGATGGGAATACCAGACCACTTGACCTGCCTCTTGAGAAATCTATATGCAGGTCAGGAAGCAACAGTTAGAACTGGACATGGAACAACAGACTGGTTCCAAATAGGAAAAGGAGTACGTCAAGGCTGTATACTGTCACCCTGCTTATTTAACTTACATGCAGAGTACACCATGAGAAACGATGGACTGGAAGAAGTACAAGCTGGAATCAAGACTGCCCGGAGAAATATCAGTAACCTCAGGTATGCAGATGACACCACCCTTATGGCAGAAAGTGAAGAGGAACTAAAAAGCCTCTTGATGAGAGTGAAAGAGGAGAGTGAAAAAGTTGGCTTAAAGCTCAACATTCAGAAAACGAAGATCATGGCATCTGGTCCCATCACTTCATGGCAGATAGATGGGGAAACAGTGGAAATAGTGTCAGACTTTATTTTTCTGGGCTCCAAAGTCACTGCAGATGGTGATTGCAGCCATGAAATTAAAAGACGCTTACTCCTTGGAAGGAAAGTTATGACCAACCTAGATAACATACTGAAAAGCAGAGAAATTACTTTCCCAACAAAGGTCCATCTAGTCAAGGCTATGGTTTTTCCTGTGGTCACGTATGGATGTGAGAGTTGGACTGTGAAGAAAGCTGAGGGCCGAAGGATTGATGCTTTTGAACTGTGATGTTGGAGAAGACTCTTGAGAGTCCCTTGGACTGCAAGGAGATCCAACCAGTCCATTCTAAAGGAGATGGGTCCTGGGTGTTCATTGGAAGGACTGATGCTGAAGCTGAAACTCCAATACTTAGGCCACCTCATGGAAAGAGCTGACTCATTGGAAAAGACCCTGATGCTGGGAGGGATTGGGGGCAGGAGGAGAAACAGATGACAGAGGATGAGATGGTTGGATGGCATCACCGACTCGATGGAGGTGAGTTTGAGTGAACTCCGGGAGTTGGTGATGGACAGGGAGGCCTGGAGTGCTGCGATTCATGGGGTCACAAAGAGTCGGCCACGACTGAGTGACTGAACTGAACTGAACTGACTGATGATGGTATATTTTTTCTGATATAAATCCCTCATCCATTAAATGTACTATTTATAAAACTCTAAAACTTTAAAATTCCTTGATTATCTTGTATTAGCTAGAAGCCCAAATTTGTGTTTGTTAGCAGTTTTAGCATTCACTGGATAGAATACTAAACCAATCTATCTGCAAAATGAAATACAGTACAGAAAAAATTAAAAACAAACTAAACACTCACTCAACAAATTATGTTGAAAGGGGAAACCAGTACAAAGGAACAGCAATGTCACCGAATTTCAAGTCAGTTCAGTTCTATTAGTGTTTCTATTTCAAAAGGAGCAGTGTTTTGCTGCCACCTACAGGGCAACAGGCATTCCTTCATGAAAGTTACAAAACTAACTAAAGGTGTAAAAACCATTGCAAACCCATTACTTCATATTTTCAGGTCTTTATCTTCTGATTTTGTAACCTAAATAGCCGCTGCAGAAACTACAGCCTTAATTTCAGTCCTTCATTAGGTCACCAACTTCAACCTCAGAAACAGTTGTTTTTTTTAACCCAAGTTGGTAAACCAAAGACTAGAGAGAACTAAAATCCATTTTCTATTTTCAAGTTGTTTTGCTCTTCACTTCATGTTTTCTAACCCTGTGTGGTATTCAAATATGGTCCCGCAAGGAGAGAGCCTCTGGAATATGAATTGATCCTTCTTTCTGGCGTCAACAGAAAGGAAAAGGGGAACTGCATTTTGAAAGGTCAAAGGAATACTTAACCAACCAGCACAGTGCTGAATAAAAACTGACCTTTTTACTTTCAAATAAACAAGGCCCTATTTTATTTTACTTTATTTATGGGTTACATCAAAGAGTTCTCGGAAACTCCCTACTTTAAAAAAAATGTTTATTGGTAATTTGTGTTTCTATTTTGTAAATTTTTATTGAAATATAGTTGACTTACAATGTTGTATTAGTTTTCACGTATATAGCAAGATGATTCACTTAAGCACATATATATGTATGTACTCTTTTTTAACATTCTCTTCCATTACATATTATTACAAGATATTGAGTATAGTTCCCTACAATCCACAGTAGGTCCCTGTTGTTTATCTATTTTATATATACTAGTTTTATATATAGTAGTGTGCATATTTTAATCCCAAACTCCTAATTTATCTCTGCGCCTCCCCCATTTCGCCTTTGGTAATCATAAGTTTATTTTCTACATCTGTGAGTCTATTTTTTTTTTTTAATTTCACATGTAAATTCAGTTCAGTTAAGTCATTCTGTCGCGTCCAACTCTTTGAGACCCCACAGACTACAGCATGCCACGCTTTCCTGACCAGTGCCAACTCCCAAACCTTGCTCAAACTCATGTCCATCAAGTTGGTGATGCCATTCAACCATCTTATGCTCTGTCATCCCCTTCTTCTGCTTTCAATCTTTCCGAGCACAAGAGTCTTTTCAAATGAGTCACTTCTTTGCATCAGGTGACCAAAGTATTGGAGTTTCAGCTTCAGCATCAATCCTTCCAATGAATATTCAGGACTGATTTCCTTTAAGATGGACTTGTTGGATCTCCTTGCAGTCCAAGGAACTCTCAAGAGTCTTCTCCAACAACACAGTTCAAAAGCATCAATTCTTTGGTGCTCAGCTTTCTTTATAGTCCAACTCTCACATCCATACATGACTACTGGAAAAACATAGCTGTGACTAGACGGACCTTTGTTGGCAAAGTAATGTCTCTGCTTTTTAATATGCTGCCTAGGTTGGTCACAGCTTTTCTTCCAAGGAGCAAACGTCTTTTAATTTCATGGCTGCAGTCACCATCTGGAGTGATTTTGGAGCCCAAGAAAATAAAGTCTGTCACTGTTTCCACTGTTTCCCCATCTATTTGCCATAAAGTGATAGGACTGGATTCCAAGATCTTCGTTTTCTGAATGTTGAGCTTTCACCATCCCCTTTCTCTTTCATCAAGAGGCTCTTTTTCTCTGTCCTACTTCACTTAGTATGATATCTCTAGGTCCATCCATACTGCTACAAGTGGGATTATTTTTTTCTTTTTATGGCTGAGCAATAGTCCATTATGTGTATGTGTATATACACACACACATATATTCTACATTTTCTTTATCCATTCATCTGTCAATTAATACTTAGGTTGCTTCCATGTTTGACCTCTGTAAATCTGTATAATATATTTGGCTATTTGTATAATAAATGAAATGAACATTGGGGTGCATGCATTTTTTTTTTCAAATTATGGTTTTCTCCAGATACATGAACAAGGCCAAATTTTAGACTTTGGGCGTTTTCTATTAAGACTCTTTTCTTGATTTGAAGATACCAACAGTAGATGAGCTTTGCTTTATAAATTAGGTTTTATGGTTCAAGCAACAACCTTGATAATCCAACATGAGTTAGCTGAAGCACAATCCACACCTCAACCCGGGTACCTCTTCTGTCTCCCTTTTAAAGGAGCTCCTATAATACACTCCAAAAACACAAGAGAAGACTCTACACATGGACATCACCAGATGGTCAATACCAAAATCAGATTGATTATATTCTTTGCAGCCAGAGATGGAGAAGCTCTACACAGTCAGCAAAAACAAGACCAGAAGCTGACTGTGGCTCAGTCATGAACTCCTTATTGCCAAATTCAGACTTAAAATGAAGAAAGTAGGGAAAACCACTAGACCATTGAGGTATGACCTAAATCAAATCCCTTATGATTATACAGTGGAAGTGAGAAACAGATTTAAGGGACTAGACCTGATAGAGTGCCTGATGAACTATGGAATGAGGTTCGTGACATTGTACAGGAGACAGGGATCAAGACCATCCCCATGGAAAAGAAATGCAAAAAAGCAAAATGACTGTCTGGGGAGCCCTGACAAATAGCTGTGAAAAGAAGAGAAGCGAAAAGCAAAGGAGAAAAGGAAAGATATAAGCATCTGAAGAAAGCCTTCCTCTGCGATCAAAGCCTTCCTCGGCCATCAATGCAAAGAAACAGAGGAAAACAATAGAATGGGAAAGACTAGAGATCTCTTCAAGAAAATTAGAGATACCAAGGGAACATTTCATGCAAAGACGGGCTCGATAAAGGACAGAAATGGAATGGACCTAAAAGAAGCAGAAGATATTAAGAAGAGGTGGCAAGAATACACAGAAGAACTGTACAAAAAAGATCTTCACCAAGATAATCACGATGGTGATCAGTGATGGTGTGATCACTCACCTAGAGCCAGACATCCTGGAATGTGAAGTCAAGTGGGCCTTAGAAAGCATCACTATGAACAAAGCTAGTGGAGGTGATGGAATTCCAGTTGAGCTATCTGAAAGATGATGCTGTGAAAGTGCTGCACTCAATATGCCAGCAAATTTGGAAAACTCAGCAGTGGCCTCAGGACTGGAAAAGGTCAGTTTTCATTCCAATCCCAAAGAAAGGCAATGCCAAAGAATGTTCAAACTACCGCACAATTGCACTCATCTCACACGCTAGTAAAGTAATGCTCAAAATTCTCCAAGCCAGGCTTCAGCAATACATGAACCGTGACCTTCCTGATGTTCAAGCTGGTTTTAGAAAAGGCAGAGGGACCAGAGATCAAATTGCCAACATCCGCTGGATCATGGAAAAAGCAAGAGAGTTCCAGAAAAACATCTATTTCTGCTTTATTGACTATGCCAAAGCCTTTGACTGTGTGGGTCACAATAAACTGTGGAAAATTCTGAAAGAGATGGGAATACCAGACCACCTGATCTGCCTCTTGAGAAACCTATATGCAGGTCAGGAGGCAACAGTTATAACTGGACATGGAACAACAGACTGGTTCCAAATAGGAAAAGGAGTCCATCAATGTTGTATATTGTCACCCTGCTTATTTAACTTACATGCAGAGTACATCATGAGAAACGCTGGACTGGAAGAAGCACAAGCTGGAATCAAGACTGCCGGGAGAAATATCAATAACCTCAGATATGCAGATGATACCACCCTTATGGCAGAAAGTGAAGAGGAACTAAAAAGCCTCTTGATGAGAGTGAAAGAGGAGAGTGAAAAAGTTGGCTTAAAGCTCAACATTGAGAAAACGAAGATCATGGCATCCGGTCCCATCACTTCATGGGAAATAGATGGGGAAACAGTGGAAAGTGTCAGACTTTATTTTTTTTGGCTCCAAAATCACTGCAGATGGTGACTGCAGCCATGAAATTAAAAGACGCTTACTCCTTGGAAGAAAAGTTATGACCAACCTAGACAGCGTATTAAAAAGCAGAGACATTACTTTCCCAACAAAGGTCCATCTAGTCAAGGCTATGGTTTTTCCAGTGGTCATGTATGGATGTGAATGTTGGACTATAAAGAAAGCTGAGCGCTGAAGAATTGATGCTTTTGAACTGTGGTGTTGGAGAAGACTCTTGAGAGTCCCTTGGACTGCAAGAAGATCCAACCAGTCCATTCTAAAGGAGATCAGTCCTGGGTGTTCTTTGGAAGGAATGATGCTAAAGCTGAAACTCCAGTACTTTGGCCACCTCATGCGAAGAGTTGACTCATTGGAAAAGACCCTGATGCTGGGAGGGATTGGGGGCAGGAGGAGAAGGGGACGACAGAGGATGAGATGGCTGGATCGCATCACTGACTTGATGGACGTGAGTTTGAGTGAACTCCGGGAGTTTGTGATGGACAGGGAGGCCTGGTGTGCTGTGATTCATGGGGTTGCAAAGAGTCGGACACGACTGAGCGACTGAACTGAACTGATAATATACTCCTCAGGAACCTACCAGTAATTCTCATGGCCCCACTGAGCAGATGCTACAATCCTACAGATGGGCATTGCGATGGAGGAGCATGGAGACAAAATGGACACATTAGCAACTGCTAACAATGAAAATAAGAACCATCCATTTTCTAAGTGTGACTGTGAATGTTTCCTTTAATTGCACATGTGTTTTCTTTTCCTCTTCCTCCCTCATGTGTTTTCTTTCATCCCTCACTATCACTTTTAAATAATTTAATTTTGAATGTTTGATCACAGTATAGTAGATGCTTAGCAGCACAGAGGGGTGTCCGGGGGAGTTTTTAAAAATACTGATGCTTAGGGTTCCTTTATGTTCAAATGAAACTGTTCTGTACAACTCAGGATCAGAAAATGTTTAAAGCTTACTCTAGTTACAGGACATTCTGATATAGAGTTAAGACTGAGGATCTTTGCTCTGTACATTAATAACTCAATGTCTGGCAGGCCATGGTCCACGGGGTTGCAGAGTCGGACACAACTGAAGCCACTAAGCACACATGTACTTCTTACCCTCCTGGTTCTGGAACTGCCTGCATCAGATCTAGAGGCTGAGAGGAAGAATTTGGAAATGTTCCATTTAAACAAATTACTTGGGATTTAGGTGGTTCCAAAGTACACTAATGATTAATAATCACTGAGTTCTATTGTTGTTGTTGTTTAGTCACTAAGTCGTGTCTGACTCTTTGCAACTCCATGGACTACAGCACACCAGGCCTCCTTGTCTCTCACCATCTCTAGAAGTTTACCCACATTCATGTCCATTGAATCAGTGATCTATTGCTGAAGGGACTCACAATGCTCTGATATAACTAAAATAAATTGGGATAGTCTCTTACTGAAAATTGGTGGGAAGATTTATTTTTTCTTTGAAAGAGGAGAAGGAAAAGCAAGAAAAAGAGATTTGCTTCCATACATTAAGAGGACTGTCAGACACTACTTCAAACAACTTAAGGAAAGGGAATGTGTGTTCACTGTTGTATCCATATCATTAAGCACAGTGTCTGGCTCACAGGAGGTGTTCAAAAGTCCTTTGCTGAATGAACACATAAATGAACGAATGTTATTAGTATACAATGTGTTTTACTGGGTCCACTCCCAGAGGGAATGGTAGATGAGTTGGTAGATAACAAATGGAAGATTACAACATGACAGGTTATTACAGGTGAGAAAACAAGGATGTCCTACAATGGTATAGGAAGAGGTTATTTCAGCTGTAGAAGGATACTGGATAAGGAAGCAGGTTGAGACGCACAGGGCATGGCTTATTAGAGAGCTCCCAGCCTACTGAGAGCAGGGCAACCTGGAAGGTTTAGAAGGAGGCCAAAATATGAAATACAAAAGATTATTTCTCCTATGAAATACCAGACAGATTTCTGGAAAGACGTTTCCATGATACAAAAATCAGGCTTACTGCAGCAGGCTACTGACATGAGAGAAGTCTGGTTAAAGAAAGAGATGTTTCAGTTCAGCACGTAGATTCTGTTTGATATCCAAATCAGAATCACACAAGCTAAACTGGAAAAAAATTATCATTTTATCATTTATAAATTTATCATTCTCCCCTCACAGCATCTCAGCCTTTTCATAAGCAGTGGGTGCATGCAGCCCTCATGACAGATACCCACAGTAGGCCTGGCTCTAGTGACCACAGGAGACTGCGTTTCTAGGCCACAGGGAACATCTCCTTCCCAACACCACTCTTTCAAGACTGAGGGAGACAGCCATTTTACCTATACATACAGACAAACACAGAGAGACAGGCAAAATGAGGAGACAGAGGACTGTGTTCCAGACCAAAGAATGTGGCAAACCTCCAAAAAAAAGACCTTAATGAAATGGAGATAAGCAAGCTACCTGATAAAGAGTTCAAAATAATGATCTTAAAGATGCTCATTGATCTTGGGAGAAGAATGGAAGAACATAGAGAGAATTCAACAAAGAAACAAAATATAAGAAATTACAGTCAACTGAAAAACACACTAAAAGGCTTCAACAGCAGAACAGATAAATAAACGTAAGCACAAATCACCACACTAAAAGAACAATGGAAAACACCCCACAGAGCAGCAGAATAAACAAAGAATTAAAAGAGGTGAGGAAATGTTAGGGGCCTCTGGTACAAGATCAAGTGGAATAACAGTCACATGAGAAGAAAGAATAAGCCAGAAGGATTATTTGATGAAATAATGGCTGAAACCTGCTCTAATCTGGGGAAGGAAACAATCATCTAGACCCAGGAAGCCCTGAGAGTTCTAAATAGGATGAATCCAAAGAGAAACACACAGAGACTCATTATGGTCAAAATGGTAAAAGTTAAGGATAAACAGAGACTCCTAAAACCAGCATGAGAAAAGTCATTAATTACTTAAGAAAAACCCCATAAGGCCATCAGTAGAATTTTTTCATCAGAAACTTTACATGCCATAAAGAAGTGACATAACATATTAAAAATGCTGGGAAAAAAACAAACACACACACACACCAACAACCTGCCAACCAAGAGTTCTCTACTGGGAAAGTTACCATTCAGAATTAAGGAGATATATTACGAGTTTTCCAGATAAGCAAAATCTAAAGGAATTCATCACCACTGAATTGGCCTTATTAGAGATGTTAAAGGGACCCCTCTAAACTTAAAAAGTGGTAATTAATAATGAGAACATATAAAATTAAAAATCAATCTAAAGGCAAATAAATACTAAAGGTAGTGGATCAGTCACTTAGGTAGCATATACGAAGGCTGAGACAAAATTATTAAATAAAATTAAAGTACAATAATTAAGATATACATAGTAAACTAAAAGGTATAAAATGTGTCATTAAAAATATAATACGTATGGAGACTGTACATATATAGGATGTTGTATACCTCATAGTAACCACAAAGAAAAAACTTATATTATTAATAAATACACAGAAGAAAATGAGAAAGAAATCTAATACTAAAGAAAATCACCAAAAAATCAAGGGAAAAGAGAAAGAGAAGAACAGAGAGGAGCTACAAAAATGACCCGAAAAAATTAACAAAATGACAGTAAGTCAATTGTTGTTTAGTCACTCAGTCACGGCCAACTTTTTTGCAACCCCATGGGCTGCAGCCTGCCAGGCTACTCTGTCCATGGAATTTTCCAGGCAAGTTTACTGGAGTGGGTTGCTATTTTCTCTGTCAGGGGATCTTCCCAACCCAGGGCTAGAACCCACGTCTCCATGTCTCCTGCATTGCAGGCGGATTCTTTACCAAGGGGTAGAGAGAGGAGAATTTCTACATGTAATAATAGCATACAGATGTACTGTAGTACTTACTAAGTTATAGGCACCAATCATATATAAACTCATTAGACTCTAACAACAATCCTATGTGATGCGTGTTACTAATATCCCCATTTTAAAGACAGGGGAAATGTAAGTTACCTAAAATGTTACTATTAGTTGCTCATTTATGTCTGACTCTTCATGACCCCATGGACTGTATAGCCTGTCAGGTTCCTCTGTCCATGGAATTCTCCAGGCAAGAATACTGGAGTGGGTTGCCATTTCCTTCTCCAGGGGATCTTGCCAACTCAGGGATTGAACCTGGTTCTCCTGCATTGCATGCGTATTCTTTGCCATCTGAGCCACCAGGGATGCCAATAAGTTACCTAAGATCACTGGATAAACTGTTGAAGATGGGATCTGTTCTCAGGAGGCAGAAGAAGAGTAGCAAGAAAAGCAAGTACTATGCTAATGCTGTTTTGAGAACTATTGAGAGATCAAGTTAGATAAAAAATAGAAAAGATGTCAACTAGATTTCATCAATGACTTGATCAAAAAAGCTACAATAGCATGGTAAGGAAACATACCATAGTAAAGACCATTGAAAAGCCAATAATATAAAAGGTATACTTAATAACCTTTATATAATATACACAGCCCCTCCAAGACAAGGCTCAGTCTTCTAAAATTTAACCAGAATCAACTGACTTCCCTAAAAACATTCCAGATATTTCCAAACGAAAGTACATAGCATTGGAGTCTTCAAAACTGAGGCATTTCATTTGTCTCAGTTCAGTTCAGTTCAGTTGCTCAGTCGTGTCCGACTCTTTGCGACCCCATGAATCGCAGCACAGCAGGCCTCCCTGTCCATCACAAACTCCCGGAGTTCACTCAGACTCATGTCCATCGAGTCAGTGATGCCATCCAGCCATCTCATCCTCTGTCGTCCCCTTCTCCTCCTGCCCCCAATCCCTCCCAGCATCACAGTCTTTTCCAATGAGTCAGCTCTTCGCTTGAGGTGGCCAAAGTACTGGAGTTTCAGCTTCAGCATCAGTCCCTCCAAAGAAATCCCAGGGCTGATCTCCTTCAGAATGGACTGGTTGGATCTCCTTGCAGTCCAAGGGACTCTCAAGAGTCTTCTCCAACACCACAGTTCAAAAGCATCAATTCTTCAGCGCTCAGCCTTCTTCACAGTCCAACTCTCACATCCATACATGACCACAGGAAAAACCATAGCCTTGACTAAATGGACCTTTGTTGGCAAAGTAACGTCTCTGCTTTTGAATATGCTGTCTAGGTTGGTCATAACTTTTCTTCCAAGGAGTAAGCGTCTTTTAATTTCATGGCTGCAATCACCATCTGCAGTGATTTTGGAGCCCAAAAAAATAAAGTCTGACACTTTCCACTGTTTCCCCATCTAATTCCCATGAAGTGATGGGACCGGATGCCATGATCTTCGTTTTCTGAATGTTGAGCTTTAAGCCAACTTTTTTACTCTCCACTTTCATTCTCATCAAGAGGCTTTTTAGTTCCTCTTCACTTTCCACCATAAGGGTGGTGTCATCTGCATATCTGAGGTTATTGATATTTCTCCCGACAATCTTGATTCCAGCTTGTGTTTCTTCCAGTCCAGCATTTCTCATGATGTACTCTGCATATAAGTTATATAAGCAGGGTGACAATATACAACCTTGATGGACTCCTTTTCCTATTTGGAACCAGTCTGTTGTTCCATGTCCAATTCTAACTGTTGCTGCCTGACCTGCATATAGATATCTCAAGAGGCAGATCAGGTGGTCTGGTATTCCCATCTCTTTCAGAATTTTCCACAGTTTATTGTGATCCACACAGTCAAAGGCTTTGGCACAGTCAATAAAGCAGAAATAGATGTTTTTCTGCAACTCTCTTGCTTTTTCCATGATCCAGTGGATCTTGGCAATTTCAAAATTATTATAATAATTACTTTTTTTTTCTTTATTTTATTTTATTTTGTTTTTAAACTTTACATAATTGTATTAGTTTTGCCAAATATCAAAATGAATCCGCCACAGGTATACATGTGTTCCCCATCCTGAACCCTCCTCCCTCCCCATACCATCCCTCTGGGTCGTCCCAGTGCACTAGCCCCAAGCATCCAGTATCGTGCATCGAACCTGGACTGGCAACTCGTTTCTTACATGATATTTTACATGTTTCAATGCCATTCTCCCAAATCTTCCCACCCTCTCCCTCTCCCACAGAGTCCATAAGACTGTTCTATACATCAGTGTCTCTTTTGCTGTCTCATAATAATTACTTTTTAAGTTGCTTTGTTTTTCTGCCTGATTTAAGGATCTATAAAGGTACGAATCTAGAAATTCTGATTTTTCAAGAGTATGGTTGCTAACAGAAAGTAGTTTTGCAATATGGATCAAAAATTAAAATGTGATTACAGTTTGACCAACAATTACATTCTTAGGAATTTATCCTAAAGATACCATATGCAAAGATGGAATTTAAGGATGTTTGTTACAGCTTTGTTTAACAGGGAAGTCTAAAAACAATTTTAATGTCCATAAAAATTAAATATAAAATTGGTTAAATAAATTATGATATATACAATAGAAAAATAAGCAGTCATTTAAAAGGCTAAGGAAGTTCTACATGTAATAATAGCTCCTGGGTGACTGTAGTGCTTACTAAGTTAACAGGCACCAATCATATATTAACTCATTAAACCTTCACAACAATCCTATGGAATAGGTATTACTAATATTCCCATTTTAAAGATGAGGAAACTGTAATTTACCTAAGATCACTGGACAAATTGTGTAAGATGGGATTTAAACTCAACCAGTCTGACCCTGTGCTTTTAACCACTACATGTGTATTATAACACAGAAGGATATTTATAATATTATATGAAAAGTCTTGTTCAACAGAATTTTTAAAAGAAAATAAATATATGTTAATCCTTTCACATTGTACTTCAAGATGTACTTACTACCTCCCCATCATCTTATCTGTAACCCTCAAACCCATATTAAAACATATTTATTTATATACACATGTATATGTATATGAGTGCACGTAGGTAGGTAATACATGCTTACATATTCAATAGACTAGAGCATGGGAGAAAGATTTTATACTAAATTTTTATTATGGTTTCCTCTAAGGTAGGGTTATAAATGGGCTTTAGCTCTGTAATGTTTCTATGCTTGTGGTCAGGGTGGAGGGAAACGTTCTGCCATTTACTTTTAATCCTTGTCAGAAAGCAAAGAATCTATTCTGATTAGAAGTTTTCTCTGGCAATATGAAGTCACTCAGATTAATTCTCACTGATCATCTTCCATCTATTATAATGTACTATGCTATGACTACTGAATGCATCATATAATCACTAAATTAGATTTTTAGGAATATACCTAGCCTACCTAATGGATTCTGCCAACAGCCTAAATAATTTAATGATGCTACTATAAGGAATCATTGTTTTAGCTGAGTAGCTTTCTAGCCACCTGGTAGATTGTTTCTCGAAGAAGGCAATGGCACCCCACTCCAGTACTCTTGCCTGAAAAATCCCATGGACAGAGGAGCCTGGTGGGCCGCAGTCCATGGGGTCGCTAAGAGTCGGACAAGACTCAGCGACTTCACTTTCACTTTTCACTTTCATGCACTGGAGAAGGAAATGGCAACCCACTCCAGTGTTCTTGCCTGGAGAATCCCAGGGATGGGGGAGCCTGGTGGGGAGCCGTCTATGGGGTCGCACAGAGTCGGACATGACTGAAGCGACTTAGCAGCAGCAGCAGCAGGAGCAGGCTGTTTCTAACCCAAAAGGAAATAGCTCCCATTCAGAAAACAGATGTTATAAATCATACGGAGCAACAGAGACATTCACCTATGTTTATGTTGTTTAAAAATGTTATTAATTCAGCTATACCTTTGCTAAGTCAAAAGATTTCAAACAATCTGGGGCCTTGGTTCTATCAATTATCAGCTGGGGGAGAGAATTATTAAATGGTTTTCTCCGATACAGTTTATGGTTCTCCTACAAATAACATCTGGATATTTAATATATGCTAATGAGATGATCTATGCTAACACTCAATGCTCAAGTGTTAGCACTGAGTGCTCAAGTAATGTTACTTACCTTTCTGATTCCCCTCATCATAAGAAATAGAGAGAAATCCCTCTGCAGCTATACTGAAAATTGGTTAGGCTAGGTTCATTAGCACTTTCCACTATCCCTAAGTTTATTATTTTTATATAAACAAGTTTATATTCTTTCATCTGACAGATTAGAAGCTAAAAATTAATCACTGTCAGATGTGTTTTGGGGTATTCTTTTTCTAGGCAGGAGCAGTCAGATCAGTTAAGTATACTTAGGTACAGCCTATGTGTACTGATTCTATGTGGGGTCAGCGCCAAAATTCAAACAAGAACTCCTAAAGTAACTTTGTCAAATGAATTGTTCATATCTAAACTCAAAATGAAAAATATGAAGTACACTGTATGTACATTTTAACAGAATAAGAGATAAGGAGCAGTAGCCATGTCTTGAGTTATATAAGGCCCATGTAATGTGATGCCTTTGCTTTCATAAAAGTATTTAATGGTTAAGCAGGAAAGCTCTCCTAAAATATCAAGAGGTTCTCTGAAGCTTCAAGTTACGATCTTTGGGGAAATGTGGAAGACTTATGGGGAATCTAGTAATAAATTCTGAGTAACTTCATGAAAATAACAGTAATCACAATAATGACAGCTACCATTTATTAGGCAATACAACTTTCCATTACGTTAAGGGATTTTATGGATCCTATTATTTAGCAATCCTACGGATTAGTTTTCATTATTATCTCAAAACTCAGGGTCTGAGCACTGTGTAATTTGCCCAAGGTCATACACTAGAGCTGAAATTAGAACCAAATCTATCTGAGTCCAGTGTCTGCAATTTTAACAACTACATTTTACTAGGAAAAGGGTGAGCCTGCATCTTTTTATAAACAAGGCAATTTTCACCCTCAATAATAGAACTTCATTTTTAACCAAAGGACAAAAACCAATCAGGTTATTTTCATCAACTCTGCAGCAAATGTCTTGCTGTTACCACACTTTAAAAGTTGCACTGATATGTTGATATAAAATCCAAAGAGGTAATTATAATTGAATTCTGATACGTCATATAAATTTCTAGCTATCAGAGAAAGAACTGCAAATTGCAAGTAGCAGTTTCTTTTTTAGTCAGCATATTACAGAAGCTTTCTAATAATTCAATTATATGTTTAGCTACCTTTAGAGATGTTATTATGGTAAGAAGCATTTTAAGAAAAAAGCTGGCATCATTTTGACAGAGAACAGGTTTTAACTTTTTCTCATATCATCCAACTTGAATGAATGGAAATATTTTTATATGCTGCTGAAAAGAGTGTTATGATAGCAAGATTAAATGGATTATAAGAAAATCAAACTTAAAATACACAACAACAAAAGATGGGAGGAGAGAAGAGCAGAGTTCCTCAGATAAGTTGTTTTTTGTGTTCAAGAATCTAGAATGAGTCAAAGGTTGTAAACTGAATGATGCTCAGTTCCAAGGGCAGAGAGATACGGTAGTTTGGTTAAACATAAAAACGGACTTACCTTTAGGAGAGCCAAGGCTACATGAAAGATTATGTTCAAACCCTGAAACAGAAAAAGAGAGTCAAAATCAATAATCACATCTATCACTATTTTGTTATTTTCCCAAGACCTCCACATATCATTAATAAAATCTGATTGTTTTCATTTCCACATACAATAATAATTAAATGAGATTTTTTAAAGGTATTTTTCTTCTCTGAGAGGCTTATTATAAATTTTAGGTCCTTTTTAACTGGTGCTTACATAAAATTATTGTTTTTACAGTAAATTACTTTTCTCCAGTCTATTTCTGGTTCAAGGCCTGGAAAAATCAAGTTCCTTGATCAAAATTGCAGTGACACTGAAGTCTAAAATTATTAAGTGAAATTTCCAAGTCCTATCTGTGTTATATGGTTACACTGCCCGTCGAAAACAAAACAGAGAACAAAAGGTGTTTCTGGTAACCGAGGCAGACTATGTGAGGGGGTAATCGTCACACTGGATTTCTACTACCTACCATGCTAATTGTTTTGTGGTTTTAGTGTTGGTTTTCAAGAAGTATTTGTACAACTAGAGGTTGTAATTAGTAGCTATCTCCTAGACTTCCTTGTCTTTTTCTTCCTGAAAACCAGAGCAACATTTCTTCAGGAATAAAAAAAATTAAACAGCTTGCTAAGAAGCCATACTGGAGCTGAATTTTGACTCTGAGTGAGATGTTGAGATATAGAAGTCAAGAGAAAGGAATCTTAAATGCTCAAGATGACAGAGGCAGAAACAAAACTGCCACAGAATATGCTGTTTCTTTGCCATGCAAGTCATCAATCACGAGAAAAAAGACCTTTCAAATTTGAGCTGATATTTCCCATAAGTTCGTATCTTCCCATAACTATGTGGCATGCCCTCTTCAGCTTGGTCACAAGTATAATCTAAACTACCTTTTGGACATGGAATTGTACTAGATGCACTATGCAAAGAATTCCTAATGAACCATCCTTTTACTATCTCCAAAATCAGAAGCAAGGATTAGGACTAGGTAATTAGAGTATATTCCCGTTATAATATGAGACTCTCTCACATTCAACTACCGAACATATGATGTAATGGCAGAAGAGATGAATGATAAACACAAAATATTTGGTTGAAAGTTTTGAATGTACTGAGTTAATTCTTTAAGAAACCAAAGCAGTAAAATGCACAATCAGGCCAGGAGACAAAATCAAATTGACAAAGAGTTCATTACCACACCAAGCAATGATTCTAGACTAGTTTTGATCACCATTAGAAAAAAAAATACCAGAGAAGGCAATGACACCCCATTCCAGTATTCTTGCCTGGAAAATCCCATGGACGGAGGAGCCTGATAGGCTGCAGTCCATGGGGTCACTAAGAGTCCGACACGACTGAGCGACTACTTTCACTTTTCACTTCCATGCACTGGAGAAGGAAATGGCAACCCACTCCAGTGTTCTTGCCTGGAGAATCCCAGGGACAGCAGAGCCTGGTGGGCTGCCGTCTATGGGGTCACACCGAGTCGGACACAACTGAAGTGACGCAGCAGCAGCAGAAAAAATAGAGAGATAGTACTATAACAATAACAAAAATAATAATTATAAAACAACTTGGGTTACGATTAAGCAGAATTTGCTTTCCTAATCTAAATTTGGATCCTCGCCCTCTAGCTGCTGCCTACTTGTAGGCCCTGCTTCACATTCCCTCCATCTCCCACACCACAACCACTAGGCATAGTCCAACCGGAGTGCTGTGCTCATCAACCTGCCATGAAGACCAAATCCACAGTGTCTCTGATTCTTAGTTTTTTTTTTTTTTCAATCACTGTTACTATGTAAGCACCTCTTGTCTCTACTTCTCTAATCCCCATAAACCTCTGGCCTTCCTCCGAAGCCCGTCTCCCACCCTTCCATCTCCTTCCCAGACCCCTTCAGAGTATTCCACTCCATGTTCAGCCAACTTAGCTATGCTCTTGACCTTCCTGCCAAACATTTTCCCCCACCTCCATGCTTTCACAGAAAGAGTGAAATCTAGGGATCCATATAGCAACCTGTATTACGATTCTCATTTTTCAGAGTATGAACTTGATTACCTAAGTTATATATGCATTTAGTAGTTGCAGGCTAGGATCATTCTCCAAAGCCTTCCAAATGAGTAGTCTAATGGCATTTTCACCTCACAGTGTTGGTGTAAAATATATATATTAAGGGCTTATTTGATGACCAAATGATTAAACTATACTAGGTATCTCCAAGTTTTCTGGGATTTGTTCTTTTCCATATGGACCCAACTAGACCAATTTGTAGAGTCACCATCAAATAATAGTAAGTAACATTTTCTTCAACAATCTCAAACTATTGGACAATTGAGCTATGGAACACACAAAGAAGAATTTAGGGAAAAAAGGATCTGTAAATAACCAAAACAGCTCTTGCTAATAGCAAGGAAAAAACTGATTCAAATTTTAATTTCACTTACACTTAGAATTAGTAAAGAATCTGCCTGCAATGTAGGAGACCTGGGTTTGATCTCTGGGTCAGGAAGATCCTCTGGAGAAGGAAATGGCAATCCACCCCACTATTCTTACCAAAGAATCCCATGAACAGAGGAGCCTGGCAGGCTATGGTCCATGGGGTCTCAAAGAGTCAGTATGACTAAAGCAACTAAACAACATGATTTTATTGTTTATAGGTATCAGAAGTAGCAAGCTAAAAGACAAAGTATGTGCTAGACGGGATTAGGGACATAGCCTATAGAGACAGTTACCAGAATCAAAATATTGTACTTGATAGAAGGTAAACTTTAAAAAATATATATAGCTATCTGGGCTCATCTAATGACATCAATAGCCCTTCAAGAGCTAATATTAGTTTACTGTGATAATCTCAGAAATATTAATGAATGCTTATGTTATATTTGAAACACTGTGCTTAAGAAGAAAGCACAGTCTGTGTTTTAAATAAAAAGTAGTTTTTTTAAGTTTGGGCAGCTAAAGAGTTAACTTTCATTTATTAGAAAATTTTATACAAATAAATTATTTAACTAAGTTCATAATGTACCTGCTTATGTGAAACCCTAGATGTTATCATAAAAAATGAAGACAAGTAAAGACTTCATAAGCTTTAAACTGAAGTAGAAAAAAAAAAACAAAAACTGAAGTAGAATAGTGTGGCCAGACTATACAAACAAAGACACAATATTTCCATACCTCTAGATTGCTGGAAATTAGAAAAAAACATGCTATTCTGCCAAGTTCTTTATTTCACTACAAAATCTATCCTGATTTCCTAATAGAATAAAAAAGGCAACTTTAGTTAGATATTTTAAATTATCTATTTTTCTCTTTTAGATAAGACTTATTCCCACTTAGGAATATAATTAGAGGTATCATTAAATGATAGTAACTTCTATAGGCCAGCATTCAGGAAGCACAAGTAGGTTTCTTTTAAGATGACAATGTCAGTGGAAGCTTTGGTCCTCAGCCTGCTAGCCAACAATGAAGTACATTGTAAGCAACCATTCACTCTTCCAAGCCACAAAATGAACTAAATACTCCATTATTTCATTGCCCACTTACTCTTACATGGTCCAACATTTGTCTAATTAAGCTGAAATATATTAAAAAAAATTTTTTTTAAAGAAAAGATGTCCTACACTTTCAAGATGCCTCCCTCTTCAGAAATATGTAATCTATAACAATTTGTTTTTCACTGAGGGGTAAATAAGTGTTCCTAATAGAATTGAAAGGGCTAAGGTATTTAAAGAATTATTAACAGTGAAAATAACAGGTAAATACACTGTCATGGCTACTTACCATTTATATGCAAAGTCTAACTCCAAGGGCAAGATAATAAATGAGTCAATATCCATTGACTATTTCCTACATGTCAAGATCTAAATTAATTACACCATAAACACATCCTTACTTAGTCCCACAACAACCTGAAATTCCATTTTACCCACAAAAAAATTAGATTTAGAGAAGTCAAATTATATTTCCTAAGGTCATACAGCTCTTTAGTGGATTTTAACCTATACAGTATAAGTCTAGAAGTCATACTCATAACCACTGTTAAGAGAAGATGGCTGAATGAATGAATGAATACCTTAGCTGAGTATTATTTAATGTGGCTTCTAATTCTTAAAGGATTAAAGTCATTCTTCCTATTTAAAGGCAAGTGTATTTTGAGAGTATACTTGCCTTTAAATATACTTTTCTCATTAACTTTTTGAGAGTTCATGAGAAACGCTGGACTGGAAGAAGCACAAGCTGTAATTAAGATTGCCGGGAGAAATATCAATAACCTCAGATATGCAGAGGACACCACCCTTATGGCAGAAAGTGAAGAGGAACTCAAAAGCCTCTTGATGAAAGTAAAAGACAGTGAAAAAGTTGGCTTAAAGCTCAACATTCAGAAAACGAAGATCATGGCATCGGGTCCCATCACTTCATGGGAAATAGATGGGGAAACAGTGGAAACAGTGTCAGACTTTATTTTTCTGGGCTCCAAAATCACTACAGACGGTGACTGCAGCCATGAAATTAAAAGACGCTTGCTCCTTGGAAGGAAAGTTATGACCAACCTAGATAGCATATTCAAAAGCAGAGACATTACTTTGCCAATAAAGGTCCGTCTAAGTCAAGGCTATGGTTTTTCCTGTGGTCATGTATGGATGTGAGAGTTGGACTGTGAAGAAGGCTGAGCGCCGAAGAATTGATGCTTTTGAACTGTGGTGTTGGAGAAGACTCCTGAGAGTCCCTTGGACTGCAAGGAGATCCAACCAGTCCATTCTGAAGGAGATCAGCCCTGGGATTTCCTTGGAGGGACTGATGCTGAAGCTGAAACTCCAGTACTTTGGCCACCTCATGCAAAGAGTTGACTCATTGGAAAAGACTGTGATGCTGGGAGGGATTGGGGGCAGGAGGAAAAGGGGACGACAGAGGATGAGATGGAATCATTGACTCAATGGACGTGAGTCTGAGTGAACTCCGGGAGTTGGTGATGGACAGGGAGGCCTGGCGTGCTGCGATTCATGGGGTTGCGAAGAGTCGGACATGACTGAGCAACTGAACTGAACTGATATTTTGAGAGTAAGGAGGAGAAAGACTAATAATAGGTGACCTCTATCAAAACCAAATTTTATTATTTGTCTCCATATTAAAAACACAAAAATCATCTGACTGCTTGCAGGACGTGAAGCAATAGAAACTCAGCTTGCTGCGAAAATAAAGGGTCACCACCTTTATCCAGTGACAACAGACTGAGCGACAACCTTCTGGGTATGAAGTAGTTCCTTAACTGCCTGGGAAGCTGCTGTATCAAAATTTAGTCACAGCCTGGAAAAATCTTCACTTTAAAGAACACCTACAAGTAATTGCCTCAAATTAAATAATTGCTCCAAAGTGCAGATCATCGTGTTCCTGGGTAGGCCAACAACTGAGCACCCACCACCCTGTATAAAGGAAGGCTGACAGCAGAGCACTCACGGAAACAAAGACACGAGTGTCTTGGCTCTGATGAGCAGGCAATCGCGGGCTCAGAGGGGCTGACAGATTGTGTGAGAAGCTGTCAAGAACCACACTGACAGCACTGAGAACAAACACGGAGAAGGCAGTGTCAAAGAAGTGCCAAATGTGCATCAGCACTTGGGTCCTTAGGGAGCAGCATAAATGGGAAATAAACAGTATGTGGAAATGGAGATCCAAGCAACAAGGCAGTGAAAAATGATCAGACAGGTAAACGGAGCAGACTCAAGGACGAACACAACTGAAGCTGGAGAAAATGGGTGCTGCTCTTTTTGAGCCATCCAGTGTGGGACACGTCACTCCAGGAAGGGGCAACGACTCACTGAGACACCATTTAGAAAGCATATTCAATGAACTGAGCACTTACTAAGTATTCAATAAACGCTAGCAATTATTATTCAGAGAAGGCAATGGCACCCCACTGCAGTACTCTTGCCTGGAAAATCCCATGGGCGGAGGAGCCTGGTAGGCTGCAGTCCATGGAGTTGCTAAGAGTCAGACAAGACTCAGCGACTTCACTTTCAGTTTTCACTTTCATGCCTTGGAGGAGGAAATGGCAATCCACTCCAGTGTTCTTGCCTGGAGAATCCTAGGGATGGGGGAGCCTGGTAGGCTGCCGTCTATGGGGTCGCATAGAGTTGGACAGGACTGAAGTGACTTAGCAGCAGCAGCAGCAATTATTATTAGGTTTGCATATTTATTGCCTACCATATCTTACATTTTATATATTGTTTTCACTAGTTCTCTCAATACTCTAGGGCATTTATGTTACCGCCACAATTTTAGAGATAAGGAAATTGAGGACCATAGACATCACACTGTTAGTAAATGGTAAAGCCAGGATTAGAATTTATGTATGTCGGACAAAAAAATGCCCATGCTTTTTTTTTCACCAATTCCATCTCTAGTGCAAAGCCAGTGAGATTTTGGTGAAATATCTGTTATGAATGAAAGGTGGTCATAATTCTCAGACACTTTTCCCATTGAGAGGCAGAGTCTTGGTCCTTTCCTTTTGAATCTGGTGAGACTATCTTACTGCTTTGACCAACAGAATATGATAGAAGTGAAACTATACCAATATTCTGTGCTCAGGTCTTGTAAGACACTGATTGACGGCTTCTATATCCTATTTCTTGGAGTGCCCTCTTGGAAGCCAGTCACCAAGTAAGAAGTGCCATTACACTTAGACTCCCATGCTCTAAGAGGCTGAACACAGAGGAAAGAGCGTGCAGGACACATGCCGTGCACAGAAAGAGGCCAAGGAACACCCTGGTGAGTGAAGATGTCATCCTGAAAGTGAATCCTCCAGCCTCAGGTGCCCGAGCTGATGCCAAGTGGATCAGAGATGAAGCACACAGATAAAGTCTTCCCAAATCCCCTAGTAATGAAATTGTTAATAAAATAAATAGATATTCGCAATTTTTAAAAAAAACTTTCACTTTGAAATAATTTCTAACTTGGAAAAAATTTGCAAAAATAGTGTCAAGAGTTTTCTGCTCAAACTTCACCCAGCTTCATCAAATGTTAACATCTTACAAAACCACACTACAACCACCAAAATCAAGAAAGTTGTGTTCAAATTTTTTTAAGTGTCCCACTAACAATTTTTTTGCTGGTCCAGGATCTAATCCTGATCATACATTGAATTTAGTTGTCGTGTCTCTTTAGGTTTTCTCCTGGGATAGTTTTCAGTCTTTATCTTTCACGAACTTGACTCTTGTCAAGAGTACCGGCCAGTTATTTTGTAGAATGCCCCTCAATTCGATCTGTCTGATGTTTCTTTATGATTAAACTTAGATTATGTATTCTTAGCACAAATACCCCAGATTCAATGCTGTGTCAGCCCATTTTATCAAGAAGCTACATAATATCAATAATGTCTTGCTCCAAAATCATTGTTTTAAAGTCATTCAGATTTGGCATAGTTTGTAACATCAGGTAACCAGAAAGAATCCCTTTGCCTTCTCTTTGATAAATTTCTTACTTCTGTGATATGCACTGAAATTCTTTTCTTCCCCCACAGAAAAGAGAAAGTGACAGATAATTACCACACAAATACAAAGAAGTAAATGCTGCTGCTGCTAAGTCGCTTCAGTCGTGTCCGACTCTGTTCGACCCCATAGACGGCAGCCCACCAGGCCCCGCCGTCCCTGGGATTCTCCAGGCAAGAACACTGGAGTGGGTTGCCATTTCCTCCTCAAACGCATGAAAGTGAAAAGTGAAAGTGAAGTCGCTTAGTCCTGTCCGATTCTTAGCGACCCCATGGACTGCAGCCCACCAGGCTCCTCCGTCCATGGGATTTTCCAGGCAAGAGTACTGGCTGCTCTTAAATATAGGTCCTATAGCAAGAACATTGTAAATGTTAGCCAAAAAAGTATTTTACTTTATTCTGTGCTTCTTGTATTATAAGTAGTTTACAAGTTCAATTTTTTTAGAATGACTAAACAATAGACTTTGATGGAGTAGTTAAGTAAAATGATGCGATGTTCTGGCTTTTGGTATGTTTCTGGTTGCCCGCTAGAGGGCAGGATTGTAGCACTGAAAACCAAAAACAGCTTTACCAAAAAAAAAAAAAAAGATTTCTGAGACTTTCATAGAAGCTTTGCATACAGATTCATTTAAGTCCTAATGTGTTAAAACTCTCATGGCTAAGTCCTCCCTTATGTCTACAACTAATTCACTAAAATAATACAAAATACGAAAAAACTTGGAGGATTGTCACCCTTCTTTCCCCCAGTTTTATTAAATATTCTCCTTTTTTGTTATAGAATTATTTGTTAATTTTTTCCTAAGTCGAGTGGTGAAGAAGAGTTCGAGAAGGGGGAGGGACGAGAAGTAAATGTAACATGGATGTGTCGGTTTAGTCATGGGTGATTGTCTTTGCTTGACTTGTTTGTTTTTAACATTCTATTTATTTACTTTAGTTCTGGCTGCCTCAGGTCTTAGTTGCGGCATACAGGATCTTTCCTTGTGGTACATGGGCTTCTCTCTCCTTGCGGCCTGCGAGCTCAGTTGCCCTGCCACACATACGATCCTAGTTTCCAGACCAGGGATAGAACCTGCGTCCCCTGCATTAGAAGACAGAATCCAGTGGATTCTCAACCACTGGACCACCAGGTAAGTCAACCAATTCCTGGACCACCAGGGATTCGTTTTTTCAGTGAACTCAACATTCAAAAAACTAAGATCATGGCATCTGGTTCCATCACTTCATGGTAAATAAATGGGAAAACAATGGAAAGAGTGGCAGACTATTTTCCTGGGCTCCAAAATCAGCATGGATGGTGACTGCAGCCATGAAACTAAAAGACACTTGCTTCTTGGAGGAAAAGCTATGACAAACCTAAACAATGTACTGAAAAGCAGAGACATCACTTTGCCAACAAGATCTGTGTAGTCAAATCTATGGGTTTTTCAGCAGTCATGTATGATGTGAGAGTTGGACCATAAATAAGGCGGAATGCCGAAGACGGATGCTTTCAAACTGGTCCTGGAGAAGACTCTTGAGAGTCCCTTGGAGAGCAAGGAGATCAAACCAGTCAATCCTAAAGGAAATCAACCCTGAATATTCATTGGAAGGACTGATGCTGAAGGTGAAGCTCCAAAACCTTGGCCACCTGATGGGAAGAGTTGACTCACTGGAAAACACCCGGATGCTGGGAAAGACGGAGGGCAGGAGGAGTAGGGGACTACAGGAGGATGAGATAGTTGGATGGTATCACGGATTCAATGGACATGAGTTTAAGCAAACTCAGGGAGATAGTGAGGGACCAGGAAGCCTGGTGTGCTGTAGTCCATGGGGTCACAAAGAGTCAGACGTGACTGAGCAACTGAACAACAACGACTGAAAAGTGGTATATCTACAAAGTCTGAGTCCTTAATTATGTGTGACTCTGGGAAGAACGCTTAGAAGTTAGTGACATCTGAAATAAATAAACCTTTCAAAAACAAAGCATGTAAAATAAGAGAAATAAATCAGTTTTTTGACAAGTATTCATCAAATCTGTGTGCCAGGCACTCTGAGAACTGTTTACTATATACTAGCATTTTTAAGTTTACAAGGATGGATAAGTTATCCTCTTCCAAGGATAGGAAAAGAATATGAGATAAAAATGTGAACAGACAACATTGTCCCTGGGCACAAAAAGGAGAAGTATGGCTTGGAAAACATGTTGTAGTTTCTATAAAGATGCCCTATTGGCAATGAACTCTGGCAATCACCCTTTGTTCTCCTCAAATCCCCTTAAGTCATGGTGAGCCTTGGATTATGTTGTCTTCTAGCTACAGTTATCTGTCAACCATCCCATGCTGCAGGGGTGTTACTGATGCCCTTCATAAGGACAAAGTATCCTCACCAATTCCTAACTACCAGCTGATCTTGATTCTTTCCTTCCTCCTATCTCCTGCTAACTTCCATAACTTCCAACTCACCCAGAAGCCAGAAAGTATATATGAATTCTATCAGAATTCTTGTACCTATACCTTCACCTTTCTTTTAAACTAAAAAAAGGTAAGAGATGAGAGGGATATAGAAGTGTAAGTGATGTAGAAATTGAAACACACTGCTGGAGGTTCATTAATTCACTCAAGATCACACATAAATCATTGAAGCTAGGATTCAAGACAGACAGTCTGTCTGCAGAGACAGCGTTTGAAAGGACCATGGTACACTATACACTTTCCTCAAATCTGAAGCTATTAATTTAAAGTGAGAAGATATTTTAAAAGTTAGCTGAATTAACAATGGAGATATTTAATACTGCATCTTCAGACTAAACATGGTTCCAGAAGACCAGTAGCTAAGAGATATGTGAGAGTGTATCAGTTTATTACTAAAGGTATATATTAATATACCAACCTGAGCGGCACTAAATATATGCTTCTGAGACAACAGAAAATACATATTGGCCTCTGGCACAGAGCTCCAGAAACGCTTGTAACTTCCAAAGTGATAAGAACACTGGGAGCATCTCTGTTGTACTACTTGGTCTTTGACCCCAGTTCCTGACACAGGATTCTTGAAACCTCTGTAATTTCCGGAGTGATACAAGTGTCTTTTGTTCTAGTGAAGTAACTGTGGGTGGGTTCCTGGATGGCTCCTGGATGAGGGCTGGTCACTGAAAGACCAAGCCAAGATTGGAGCTTGGAATTTCCGGGTCTACTTCACACCCCCCTGAGTAGGGAGAAGGGTTGAAAATAAAGTTAATGATCAATTAAGCCTATGTTATGAATCCTCCATAAAAATCCCAGTAGTATGGGATTTGGAAAGTTCCTAGGTTGACGAACACATCTGCTCTGGGAGAGTAATGCACCCCAACTCCATGGGGACACTGTGCTCAGGACCCCCTCAGACCTTGTCTTATGCATCTCTTCAACTGGCTGTTATTTGTATCCTTTATCATACTCTTCAATAAACTGGCAAAGGTAAGTAAATGTTTTCCTGAGTTCTGTGAGCCCTCTAGCAAATTAATTGAACTTGAGAAGGGGGTTAAGGGAGCCTCTGATGTCCAGCCAAAATGGACAGAATTGTGGGTGACCTGGGGGAGCTACTACTTGCACCTGTAATCTGAGGTAGGGTGGGAGCACAGAGTTGGGGGAGCAAGACTTTAACCTGTGGGACCTGACACTATATCCAGGTAGATGGTGTTGGGATTGAGGTAAATTGTGGGACACCCAAGTGGTGTTGCAGGGCAATGCTTGGTGTGGGAAAAAACAGCCACACATTGGGAGACTAAAAGTGTCAGGAGTGTTCCATATGAGTGTGTTAGGAGTGTGCGAGCAAAGGAAACACACAGAGAAGAAACATAGTAGATACACTTAACTGAGATTTTTTTCCCTATAACAGGAGGGAAAAACGTGATTCCCTTTACAGCGCTAATCTAGGTAATCCCAGTAAGAAGCTTTAGACCTACTGCTGCTGCTGCTAAGTCGCTTCAGTCGTGTCCAACTCTGTGCGACCCCATAGACGGCAGCCCACCAGGCTCCCCGTCCCTGGGATTCTCCAGGCAAGAACACTGGAGTGGGTTGCCATTTCCTTCTCCAATGCAGGAAAGTGAAAAGTGAAAAGTGAAAGGGAAGTCGCTCAGTCATGTCCGACTCTTTGTGACCCCATGGACTACAGCCCACCAGGCTCCTCCGTCCATGGGATTTTTCAGGCAAGAGTGCTGGAGTGGGGTGCCGTTGCCTTCTCCATTAGACCTACTGGTAGACTATAAAGTCCTCTTTGATAAGGCTCTCACGGGCTGCTACCGCATCTACCATGTCAGGAGGGAATGGCACTCTGTCCCCCCCTGCTGCTTGTTATGGGTTTCACTGGTGGTACCCAACTCCCCCTATATCCCACCCTCCTTAGTGATCTAACAGCCATGGGGAGATGAGAAATAGGTTTTTAAGATACTCCCCCATATCAGACCATGCCCTGAACCTCTGGACTTTACTGTATGGTGTTTTTCTCTACCTGGAACACTCTCCCGTCTTCTCGTAATTACTGTTCTCCTTGTTTAGGTCTGGGATTAGATGCCAATTCCTCTGGGAGGGTTTCTGGCTTTCCACTGCTAGGTTAGGCACCCGTGAATAGATCTCTTTCAAAACACCTACGCTCTCCACATCACAGCATTCAGTCTCAGATCAGATCAGATCAGTCGCTCAGTCGTGTCCGACTCTTTGCGACCCCATGAATCGCAGCACACCAGGCCTCCCTGTCCATCACAAACTCCCGGAGTTCACTCAGACTCACGTCCATTGAGTCAGTGATGCCACCCAGCCATCTCATCCTCTGTCGTCCCCTTCTCCTCCTGCCCCCAATCCCTCCCAGCATCAGAGTCTTTTCCAATGAGTCAATTCTTCGCATGAGGTGGCCAAAGTACTGGAGTTTCAGCTTTAGCATCATTCCTTCCAAAGAAATCCCAGGGCTGATCTCCTTTAGAATATTGATGGGTAATTACTCATTCACCAGTCTCTATTTCCTTGTAAGTTACAAGAGGGTAGAAACCTGCCTGTCTTTACTGGTATATTTCCATCACTTAGGACCCTACCTGGAACAGAGCAGGTACTCAGAATTAGTTGAATAAATGGATGACATAAATAGGGTTGTCAGGATCAAGGGAAAAATCTTTGATGAGAATTAAAATTCATGAAATGTTCTTCAAACTAATTTCTTCCTAAAATTTCTTGATATAAACTACATATTTTTTTTTTTTTTGGTTGCTGAGCCTCCTTTTCAGGTTATTTGAAGAGATAAACATGTTACACTCAGTTCCTCCTTAAATATTAAAAAAGTAAGCTCTTCGATAGTAACACTAAATTATAGGATGCTACTGTTCATCTTTTTCTGTCCCAGAAGGTTCACCATCTCTTTACAAATCTGAAAACTATAGTATAGTGCATCAGGAAAACAAAACCAATCACAGAGTAATCACCGTCTTCAGAGATAAGTAAGAACTGATATTTTAAGTAATCGCAACACAGAGTCATGTCAAGAAATGAAATAAAATAAGAATTTTCAGTCAAATATACTGTGGAGAGGATTAAAAAGCCTCAAAAAACTGCATGTAATTTTGCTTGATTGATGAATCCAGTGGCAAGTTGCATCTAGACTACCACACCAGGGAATGCCCTGCACAGGCGACTCTTGCCCCTCCACAGTGGAAGTCCTGAGGTCTGTGTCATGGTGGGAAACCACTAATGAGTGTATTTACCTTTGGAAATGCCCTGTACAGGTGAATCTTGCCCCTCCATAGCGGAAGTCCTGAGGTCTGTGTCATGGTGGGAAACCACTAATGAGTGTATTCACCTTTGGAGACCCTTTCTCTTTCTTCTGTCCTCACTCAGTATATGGGTAAATGTTGGTGATGCTTAAACACTAGGGACAGTAGAGGTGGAAGAGATACAGGAGCAAAGCACTGCAAAAGAGAATGAAAAGTTAAATCAGGTAAACAACTCCATGGCTGCCCACCATGTCTCTGTGGTGGTATAAGAAGAATGTTACTAATTACAGGAATTCACAAATGTTTTCAAATCTCTAGATGGGGCAGCTCCATCTTCCTCTCCACTGCTGGTTTCCTATGACCAAGAGCCACTAGTAGCCTGGTCTGAATAAAGAATGTAGGGCAAACTTTAAAAACCAGGGTAATATACCCTGGAGATAGCCAAGGAACCCAAATTTCTTTCTGCTTCAGAGATAGATGTAGCTTCTTTCTGCCAAAAACAACACAGGACTTAGAAATAAACTATATGAACCACTTTACAGAAGCCACTACATGGTAAGCTCTCATTGCTACCATCTCATAGAGGCTTTATCACAAAGAACTTCTGAGTACGCTGTTTCATTCAACTGGAACAATACCTGGTGCTATATAAGCTAATGGTAATACCTCTATTTTACAAAGGAACCTCAAACATATTAGGTGATTGATCTTAATTCACAGAATTAGAACTGGAATGGTTAAGTTTCCTTCTGATGCAGTTCTTTTGTCATTAGATGAGTAGTTCTCAAGCCAGGATTTTCATTAGAATCACCTGTGCTACTTTTATGACCCACAGATGCAGGAGTTCCACCTCAGATAACAATTTCTCTAGGTTAGAACCTGCCCACTTCTATTTTTAAGAACTTGCCAAGAGTCTCTAACATGAATTCAGACTGAGAACAGAGCATTACCTAAAGTTAGCAAGATAACTGCTCATTAGAATCACCTGGGGAGCTTTCCTAACACTCCCAGGTCTAATTTTATTGATCTGAGTGGGGGCCTGGTAATTATAATATGTAGCCAAGTGTGGGAACCATAGCACAATGCCTCTAACAAGCACGTCTTAAGATGCCTTAGAGTCTGCTTATAGCTATTTCATATCATTTAAAATGTTTCTAAAGGTCACATGTGGAAAGTTCTTAGTCAAACCCTGATATTAAATGTCACTGAAAATATTGTGTGCTGCATTGTAGCATTATTTAATTAAGAGATATGGAAACTAGCTGAAGATGATGGCAGAAATAGAAGCAACAAATATATCTTTAAAAAATAACACTGATATGGAGCTCAGTATAGCTTTTTAGAGCTTGTGATCAAATAAATGAAGATATTAAATAATCTCTGGAATCTATTAATACCAATCATGTGTTATAAAAAACTGGAACATATTCAATTCTCTACTGAATGGTCCTTTCAAGTACATTAATGTAGGTAATAATCCACTAAGAATAGAGGGTCAATGCTTCTACAATGAGTAAATCAATACACCAGATTTTACTTGAACTATGCAAAAAAAAAAAAAAAGAAGAAAGCCTGCTCAGCGATCAATGCAAAGAAATAGAGGAAAACAACAGAATGGGAAAGACTAGAGATCTCTTCAATAAAATTAGAGATACCAACGGAACATTTTATGCAAAGATGGGCTAAATAAAGGACAGAAATGGTAGGGAGCTAACAGAAGCAGAAGATATTAAGAAGAGGTGGCAAGAATACACAGAGGAACTGTACGAAAAACATCTTCATGAACCAGATAATCATGATGGTGTGATCACTCACCTAGAGCCAGACATCTTGGAATCTGGTCAAATGGGCCTTAGGAAGCATCACTATGAACAAAGCTAGTGGAGGTGATGGAATTCCAGTTGAGCTCTTTCAAATCCTGAAAGATGATGCTGTGAAAGTGCTGCACTCAATATGCCAGCAAATTTGGAAAACTCAGCAGTGGCCTCAGGACTGGAAAAGGTCAGTTTTCATTCCAATCCCAAAGAAAGGCAGTGCTAAACAATGCTCAAACTACCACACAATTGCACTCATCTCACATGCTAGTAAAGTAATGCTTAAAATTCTCCAAGCCAGGCTTCAATAGGACATGAACCAGAAAAACATCTATTTCTGCTTTATTGACTATGCCAAAGCCTTTGACTGTGTGGATCACAATAAACTGCGGAAAATTCTGAAAGAGATGGGAATACCAGACCATCTGATCTACCTCTTGAGAAATCTGTATGAAGGTCAGGAAGCAACAGATAGAACTGGACAAGGAACAACAGACTGGTTCCAAATAGGAAAAGGAGTATGTCAAGGCTGTATATTGTCACCCTGCTTATTTAACTTATATGCAGAGTACATCACAGAGTACATCATGAGAAACACTGGACTGGAGGAAGCACAAGCTGGAATCAAGATTGCCGGGAGAAATATCAATCACCTCAGATATGCAGATGACACCACCCTTATGACAGAAACTGAAGAACTAAACAGCCTCTTGATGAAAGTGAAAGAGGAGAGTGAAAAAGTTGGCTTAAAGCTCAACATTCAGAAAACGAAGATCATGGCATCTGGTCCCATCACTTCATGGGAAATAGATGGGGAAACAGTGGAAACAGTGTCAGACTTTATTTTTTGGGGCTACAAAATCACTGCAGATGGTGACTGCAGCCATGAAATTAAAAGACGCTTACTCCTTGGAAGGAAAGTTATGACCAACCTAGATAGCATATTAAAAAGCAAAGATATTACTTCATCAACAAAGGTCCATCTAGTCAAGGCTATGGTTTTTCCAGTGGTCATGTATGGATGTGAGAGGTGGACTATAAAGAAAGCTGAGCACAGAAGAATTTATACTTTTGAACTGTGGTGTTGGAGAAGACTCTTGAGAGTCCCTTGGACTGCAAGGAGATCCAACCAGTCCATCCTAAAGGAAATCAGTCCTGAATATTCATTGGAAGGACTGATGCTGAAGCTGAAACTCCAATACTCTGGCCACCCGATGGGAAGAGCTGACTCATTGGAAAAGACTCTGATGCTGGGAAAGATCGAGGGCAGGAGGAGAAGGGGACAACAAAGGATGAGATGGTTGGATGGCATCACCGACTCAATGGACATGGGTTTGGGTGGACTCCAGGAGTTGGTGATGGACAGGGAGGCCTGGTGTGCTGCGGTTCATGGGATCACAAAGAATCGGACACGACTGAGCAACTGAACTGAAGCAAAAAAACTCATGTGCTTAAAATATCAAGATAAGTTAAGTTTTATGTATTTAAAAATAAATATATGGAAAATTCTAAAAAGCATACTACATTATAAAATATAAATATAATTCTATATAATATGAATTGAAACTAAAACATAATGTATAGAAAACAATGCACCAAAAACTCACAGTCTTTTGCATGGGTGAATTTTATAACGGAAAGTATCTGACTTTTTATTTAAATGAACGCAGAAATAAAGGAGAGATATGATGCATATCTGATAAAATGATTAATAAAAACATAAACATTAGGATCCACTGCAGGCTAATCTATATGCCCCATCTTTTGTCAGTAGAAAAATATATTAAGTGGCCACTTTGAAAATTGTTGAAAATAGTTACTTGTCCAATTTCACAAATGTCTTCAGTGATTTATCTCCATGTATATATGTGTACGTATTTATATACAGGTGGTATTATTCTATTTTATGGGAAACTATATACAACTGTCTATTTTTGAATCTACAGGAAATACAATAAACTCAGTTCAGCACAAGAAAAATGCCAACAGCAAAATTTTAAAGTAATAAAATTTGGCAGATTAATGGTGAAAAAAGAACAGCACATAATGAAAAACTAAGAAGAAAATTTAAATTTAGCAAGTTAATTTTGTGGAACTAGTAACAGAAAAGATTTCAGAGAAAACAAGTTATTAATATCATTTCCTTTAAAAATTCCAATGAAAGTCAACATTTGCTCATCAATTACAAATGTGCCCCAAATTTTAACATAAATATATATTATTCGCTTGACCAGAAATCACATTCCTTACTAGAAGAGACAATCACATGCTTTTGAAAATAGTAGTAATTTTTTACTACAATATGAAAACTTAATCTTGAAACTAAAAATGTTTACAAAACAAAACAGAAATGACAGATTCTCAAATGTAACAAAATATTCTGATGAGCACCGATTTTCCTTGAATACTAAACAGTTAGAAGTTGGCAAAGGTCCTATTTTCTATAGCTTTATGATGTTTCCTGTCAAGCATTTTTTCCACAGCATCCTTAATAAAGTACAATCTTCCCTTTTCTACTTATCCATTCATACATCAGGGATATGTAAAATCTACAACCTCTGACCCATGAGCCATAATAATTATCCACTTTTTAGAAAGCAAAAAGTAAATGAGCTTCCAGTATAACTTCAATTAAGTACTATGATTTATGCATCATACTATCATTTATGTATCATTTTTTGTTAGAAATTAGCAACCATGGAACAAATACTGAGGACTTCAGGTACCATGAACGATAGTCATTTGATTGCTCTAGGATATAATTCTGGAGAAGGAAATGCAACTCACTCCAGTGTTCTTGCCTGGAGAATCCCAGGGACGGGGGAGCCTGGTGGGCTGCCGTCTCTGGGGTCGCACAGAGTCGGACATGACTGAAGCGACTTAGCAGCAGCAGCAGGATATAATTCAGGTCATTCACAATTATGCCAGCTATAAAATGGATGAGGAGCTTTTTCCTTTATTAAGAACTGACCAAAAGAAAGATATATATCTAAAGGAGGCAGATAGTTGAATCACTTATACTGGAAGTTCTTTTCTAAGAAATCCTGGCCTCACGTCAAGAAATACACACGATACAAGAAATCACAGATTGACCTGCCATGGTGAGGAGGAGATATTTCCATTTAGGAAAAAACAGTAGAATTAGTTCAGTTAGTTTGGTCTGAAGATCTACTGAATGACAAAAGAACAACAAAAAAGCAAGTTAAAAGTAAGAGCTATAATAAAGCAAAGGGACCTAACTAATAAAGGACACTGCAGCAATAGGAATACAGTGAGTGTGTCAGTTGCTCAGGAGTGTCCAACTCTTTGTAACCCCATGGACTATAGCCACCCAGGCTCCTCTGTCCATGGGGTTTTCTAGGTATGCCAGGAGCCAGCATATTGCATAGTGAGTGCATATTGCATATTGAGTGCAGCACTTTCCATAGCATCATCTTTCAGGATCTGGAATAGCTCAACTGGAATTCTATCACTGCCGGCGTGAGGAACTCCACCCGTGGCAAAGGTCATGAGGAAGGAGGCTCGGCATACGCAAAGGCGGGATCGAGCCTCAGGAGTCCCCCTGGAAATTCTCAAGCATCTACCCCCCAAACCAGAGTCTGCCTACTTTCTGCTTTGTGCTCTCACCTACACCTCTGACTTTACGGGGGGCTGTCCCCCACTACTTCTCTCTGAAAAAAGAGTTAGCTTACAGCTCCAGTTAATAATTCCTGGGTGTGACAGTGTTTCGATCTACAAACTCCTTTGGAAATCCTCTAGCCTGCCTGAATAGGTTTTTCCGGCCACATGTGATTGTTTAGAGCCTCCCAACTGTGAGAGGCAGGAGATGTTCTAAACTGTCTAAACACAAATTCCTTTGAGTAGTTAAAAGATTGATTAGAAATTGTATTGGTGAAGAGTTTTTCACTTATTGGGCCAATGTTTGCTGCTAAGTCTCCATACTCCTTACCTACTGTGTCCTTGGCAGTGTATTGATTGATTTAATGGGTGTATAGAAATGTAAGTAGTAGCCTCAATGTTTGTAACCTTGGACCCTTGAGTTAATTCTTTTCTTGATTGAGCCCACCTCACCTTTGCCCTATAGGAATGCAGCTTTGTCCAATGCTCTTTTGGAGGCTGGTGCCTGACTTTGGAATAATCACCTTTAGAGAAAAATAAGTTTCTTAAAATGTTAACAGGCCTCCTGGCCAGAAGATGATGTAAATCACCTGAACTTTTGCATACGATAAGTTTGAAAGCCTGGCTTCGATTAGGACCAGGAACTGCTGTCCTTGCATGACTCCACCCCTTCCCCCATTATCCTCTATGCATAACTTAAGGAATAAAAACTACTTTGGAAAATAAAGTGCGGGCCTTGTTCACCGAAACTTGGTCTCCCCATGTCGCTCTCTCTCTCAAATTCTGGCTGAGTCTCCATCTGGAGCGCGGAACCTGCCATGCTTACTAATTATGCCTGGGCTTCTAAGATCCGCCCGGGGAGGCCTCAGTGTCTCCTCTCCTTCGGGAGAACGGAAGGACACCTGCGGCCTACGTAAGTGGTGCAAACTTCTTGTCTTGAAGTTTTATTGGTCTCCCGCGTAAACCAAGCTACTTGGCCTCTTTTCTCCACTGAATTTTCCTACTGAGCTATCCTCATTCTATTACTCTTTATATCCTTAATTAATGTTTAATTAAGCAGTTATTTCCTGATCCTCGTTGATGCCGTCTCTCCTTTGAATACCCTGGATCAGCTGGGGCTGGACCCCGGCATAGGTAAGAATATGGAGTGGCTTGCCATTTTCCTCCTCCAGGAGATCTTCCTGATTCAGGGACTGAATCTGTCTCTGGTGCATCTCCTGCTTTGCAGGTGGATTTTTTACCTGCTGAGCCATCAGGGAAGCCCAAGAATACAGGAGATGTTGTAAAAGTTCTATAATTATAGGGAGAAATTCCAGAAATTAATTCTGTGAAATTCATTCCCATTTAAACACAGTAAATTACTCCTATTAAACAATCTGGAAATTCACTGTAGAATTCATTACTCCTGTAAACCGAAAGTTTCAGAGCTTAGGCAAGTGTCTCAACCTCTCTGTAAGATTCTTCAATAATAAAATGGGGAACACAGGTTAAAAATAACAAAGCGGGGGGTCTGGTAAGTTCACTTCCTGAGTGCCACCCTGGAAGACTGATTCTTAGTGTACTGATTCTTACTGGTTTTAGTGCAAGGTCTCAGTCACACAGAAAGGTAAGGACTTCTACAATTCAGTATTCAATAGGTTGAGCATGAAGATAGCTTTGACCCTAGCTCATCTCATCTTGTGTCTCATTTATAATAGATGTCCTTTGACTTTCTCTTAAGACCAAGTTTTTTTTAAAAATTAATTTATCTATTTTAATTGGAGGCTAATTACTTTACAATATTGTAGTGGTTTTGCCATACATTGACATGAATCAGCCATGGGTATACATATGTTCCCCATCCTGAACCCCCTCCCACCTCCCTTCCCATTCCATCCCTCAGGGTCATCCCAGTGCACCAGCCCTGAGCACCCTGTCTCATGCATCAAACCTGGACTGGCGATCTATTTCACATATGATAATATAAACATTTCAATGCTATTCTCTCAAATCATCCCACCTTCGCCTTACCCCACAGAGTCCAAAAGACTGTTCTTTACATCTGTGTCTCTTTTGCTGTCTCGCATATAGGGTCATTGTTACCATCTTTCTAAACTCCATATATATGTGTTAGTATACTGTATTGGTGTTTTTCTTTCTGACTTACTTCACTCTGTATAATAGGCTCCAGTTTCATCCACCTCATTAGAAATGATTCAAATGTATTCTTTTTAATGGGTGAGTAATACTCCATTGTGTATATGTACCACAGCTTTCTTATCCATTCGTCTGCGGATGGTCATCTAGACATCTAGGTTGGGTCCACGTCCTGGCTATTATAAACAGTGCTGCGATGAACAACAGGGTACAGGTGTCTCTTTTGATTCTGGTTTCCTTGGTGTGTAAGCCCAGCAGTGGAATTGCTGGGTCGTATGGCAGTTCTATTTCCAGTTTTTTAAGGAGTCTCCACACTGTTCTCCATAGTGGCTATAATAGTTTGCATTCCCACCAACAGTGTAAAAGGGTTCCCTTTTCTCCGCACCCTCTCCAGCATTTATTGTTTGTAGACTTTTTGATAGCAGCCATTCTGACTGGTGTGAGATGGTACCTCATTGTGGTTCTGATTTGCATTTCTCTGATAATAAGTGACATTGAGCATCTTTTCACGTGTTTGTTAGCCATCTGTATGTCTTCTTTGGAGAAATGTTTGTTTAGTTCTTTGGCCCATTTTTTGATTGGGTCATTTATTTTTCTGGAACTGAGCTGCAGAAGCTGCTTAATATTTTTGAGATTAATTCTTTGTCAGTTGCTTCATTTGCTATTATTTTCTCCCATTCTGAAGGCTGTCTTTTCACCTTGCTTATAGTTTCCTTTGTTGTGCAAAAGCTTTTAAGTTTAATTAGGTCCCATTTGTTTATTTTTTACTTTTATTTCCATTACTCTGGGAGATGCAGAGCAAGTTTTTATCTCCTATTGAGTTCTGGTTCTGACTTTTTACCTTTGTCTATTTTACCTTTGTTCCGAACTTTTACCTTTGTCTATTTGACCTCTGGTTCTATAATTTTTACCTGAGAACTTGTTCAATTTTCCAGACTTTTTTAGGGCAGGGACCTTATTGTTCCTAATCCCCTCTTTGGAAATGAGGTCCTGCTTCCAAATCCTACCTATCTGGGTGAGGCTTTGAAAGCTTTACTGGACCTGCTTTCCATTCTGAATACTACCCTCTCCTGAGATCTCACGGCAACCCACTCCAGTATTCTTGCCTGGAGAATCCCATGGACAGAGGAGCCTGACGGGCTATAGTCCATGGAATCACAAAGAACTGGACAGGACTGAAGCAACTGAGCACACACCTGAGATCTCTATAGTCACACGTTGTGTTCCTACTAAGAGCTATTCCTTCTTTCAATATACTAACACTTACCAACAACTATATTAGGAACTATAAAGAAATAAGCCACAGCTCTGCCTTTGAACACTGCATGCTCTAAGAAAGGCCTGAAAATATCCCCTACCAAGCTGACCACTACAGTCTCCTTTGCAGGATTCTTCATACTTTCTCATCAAATGCTGGGTGCCATAGCTTCCATATTTGATCCTCCTTTACTGACACTCACTCCCTAGGTGACCCCATCAAATCCTGTTTAAACACATACTATGTACTGATTACTGCTTTCTCCTTTAAACTCAAGACTCATTTATCCAGCTACCTCAAGATCTCTATTTGCATGTCCATTTGGGAATCTCTGTCATGTCTGAATCTGAACTCTCTATTTTTCCCACAAACCTGTTTCCCTCCAATCTTTGCAACCCCAGTTGTCATGCAACTGCATTCTTCCAGTTGTTCAGACAAAAACCTTGAGAATTATCTTCTATTTCTCTCACAACCCCCAATCAATCAATCGGGAAATCTTATAGAATCTACATTCAATATATATCCATAATTCACCTATTTCTTACTATCTCTACTGCTCCCACTCTATCCCTAGCTACCATCCCCTCTTGATGTGGATTAGTGCTATAGCCTTCTGGTTTCCCTATTTCTACCTGTTGGTCCTCTAGTCTATTGTTAAAACAGCAGCCACTATGTTAAAAGCGACCCTTTTAAAAGAGACATTAGATAAAATCACTGCTCAAAATCCTATTTTTTTCCCCTTAACTTTGATAGCTTCATTAATTCAGAAGTTTGGACTGACTGATTTTTCCATTTAGAACAGTACTTGGCACATCAGTTCAGTTCAGTTCAGTTGCTCAGTCGTGTCCGACTCTTTGTGACCCCATGAATCACAGCACACCAGGCCTCCCTGTCCATCACCAACTCCCAGAGTTCACTCAGACTCACATCCATTGAGTCAGTGATGCCATCCAGCCATCTCATCCTCTGTCGTCCCCTTCTCCTCCTGCCCCCAATCTCTCCCAGCATCACAGTCTTTTCCAATGAGTCAACTCTTCACATGAGGTGGCCAAAGTACTAGAGTTTCAGCTTTAGCATCATTCCTTCCAAAGAAATCCCAGGGCTGATCTCCTTCAGAATGGACTGGTTGGATCTCCTTGTAGTCCAAGGGACTCTCAAGAGTCTTCTCCAATATCACAATTCAAAAGCATCAATTCTTCGGTGCTTAGCCTTCTTCACAGTCCAACTCTCACATCCATACATGACCACAGGAAAAACCATAGCCTTGACTAGATGGGCCTTTGTTGGCCAAGTAATGTCTCTGCTTTTTAATATGCTATCTAGGTTGGTCATAACTTTTCTTCCAAGGAGTAAGCGTCTTTTAATTTCATGGCTGCAATCACCATCTGCAGTGATTTTGGAGCCCCCCAAAAATAAAGTCTGATGCTTTCCACTGTTTTCCCATCTATTTCCCATGAAGTGATGGGACCAGATGCCATGATCTTAGTTTTCTGAATGTTGAGCTTTAAGCCAGCTTTTTCACTCTCCACTTTCACTTTCATCAAGAGGCTTTTTAGTTCCTCTTCACTTTCTGCCATAAGGGTGGTGTCATCTGCATATCTGAGGTGATTGATATTTCTCCCAGCAGTCTTGATTCCAGCTTGTGCTTCCTCCAGCCCAGCATTTCTCATGATGTACTCTGCATATAAGTTAAATAAGCGGGGTGACAATATACAGCCTTGACATACTCCTTTTCCTATTTGGAACCAGTCTGTTGTTCCATGTCCAGTTCTAACTGTTGCTTCCTGACCTGCATACAAATTTCTCAAGAGGCAGATCAGATGGTCTGGTATTCCCATCTCCTTCAGAATTTTCCAGTTTCTTGTGATCCACACAGTCAAAGGCTTTGGCATAGTCAATAAAGCAGAAATAGATGTTTTTCTGGAACTCTCTTGCTTTTTCCATAATCCAGCGGATGCTGGCAATTTGATCTCTGGTTCCTCTGCCTTTTCTAAAACCAGCCTGAACATCTGGGAGTTCACGGTTCACGTATTGCTGAAGCCTGGCTTGGAGAATTTTGAGCATTACTTTTCTAGCATGTGAGATGAGTGCAACTGTGCGGTAGTTTGAGCATTCTTTGGCACTGCCTTTCTTTGGGATTGGAATGAAAACTGACATTTTCCAGTCCGGTGGCCACTGGTGAATTTTCCAAATTTGCTGGCATATTGAGTGCAGCACTTCCACAGCATCATCTTTCAGGATTTGAAAGAGCTCAACTGGAATTCCATCACCTCCACTAGCTTTGTTCGTCGCGATGCTTTCTAAGGCCCACTTGACTTCACACTCCAGGATGTCTGGCTCTAGGTGAGTGATCGCACCATCTTGAGTGACCACATAGTAGTGCTCAATAAACAGCTGTCAAATGAATGAAGAGAACTACAGCAAGAGAGGCAGGTACATGACAACACAGAGGGAGTCGAAGGTAGAAACATGAGTTCCAGTTGCATAAACTGGGAAAGGCTTCACAAAGCAGTGGATGCTTGAACAGATTTCGAGGAATAAACTCACACTGGTCAGGAGTTCTGAGAGGAAGACACTGAAAGCCAACAGCATGACCCCCAGGGGCTGAGAGAAACAGAGAGGCAGAGTGCACTCTGGAACTGCCTGGGATTCCAGAGGGTGGAGACGAAAAGTGTGAGGAAGCAAAGACTGAGCTGGTGGGGTGGGGCCAGGGCCAGGTGCTCCACCCTGGCTGGCTCTCCCTGACTCCTGCAACTGTCCAGAACTTCGTCTTCCTTACTATCAGTTCAAGAGATACTTGAGCTTCATGAAAGACATAAAAGGCAGTAGGGTATCGGGGGTTTGAGATGGACTCTAGAGTTAGCCTTCCTAAGTCTGAATCAATCCTTCAATTCCTCCTAACTGACTGACTTAGAGAAGTGCCTTACAAACTATCTCTGCCTCAGTTTCCTCATAAACAGTGACCTACCTCAGAGGGCTGTTATGAGGAGTCAATGCGAAGCACTTAGAACAATGCCTGACACACAGTTCGGCACTACATATCTGAACACATTATTATGGTAGTCTACAAGACTGGACTTCCCAGAATTTATATATGGAATTTCATTTATTCAAGATCTTAGGGAATTTGCTCCCTATTTTGATCAAAGCTGACCTATACACTTCTTGTATAACTTCTCGAAAAATTTTTTTCTCCTTTCTCCCAATCAAATTGATCATATCAAAGACTCAGTCTTAACAGGAAAAGCTTAGATTACTAGGAGATATAAATAGCTAGTACTTTAGGAGAAAGAGATCAAAGGATTAATAGACTTGAAAAATGAATAGAGAAGAGAGATGTTTATAGCTTTTGCTTCTTAGAAAATAATGAAGCTGACTAATTTAGTTTTTGAGTATTTATTCCTTAATGGCTAGTTGCAGTTTTTAAAAGTCGTGTTAATAAAAGAGCTTGGTTGCACTGATGATGTAGGGAATTTGCCGCGGTTAGGCTGCCGTCTTGCCTGTTAACAGTCACTATTAGACGGTGCAGGGTCACTGGGCTGAGGCCGATCTCTGGACGTGCCTGCACTCAAGCCTTGAGATGTCAAATCTCAACCACAGGAAACAGATACTGATAATAACCAGAGAATTTGAGGAAGATGACCAGGAAGCTGAACATCCCTTCTATTGCAGTGTTTAGTGGCTTCATTGTGTGGGTCTGCTTCACATCTAACTGCTGCTCCTTTTACTATAGTATACATTTACTTCCTTTTGTTCTGTCTGCAAAGGAAATGGAAAACACCTGGTTGCAGTTTTCCATGTCACTGAGATACTTCTGAACGCACCCTTTTCAAGTTTAGATATTCTTAATTCCTTCAATCTGTCTTCATATGTACTATTGTAAATTGTTTCACTGTTTACCTATGAACTCTCTTCAAGGCTTTTATAACATTTCCTAGTTAAAAAAAAAACAAAACAAATTAGGTAGTATACTGTAGCATTGGTCCAAAGAGTACAGACAGCTTTTGAAGAATTGCCTAGTATACTCAAAGTATTCAATTTAATTCCTAACCAAACTGCTTTCTCCTGCATTGAACTTGAGGATCAGCCATGGATCTTATAGCTTGTCCTGTCGTACTTACACGAGTCCCCTTCTTTTTAAATAAGGGCTCTTGGCTTGAATTACCAACAGAGTATTTTCCAAGGTGAACAATCCGTGATTCTTTAAACTTTAAATACAATAGAAACACCTGATTTCTGGTTTCAAATAAAGAATAGATTGATTTCTAGAGATATGTCTGTCTTTTAAGCTCTGGGTCACTAGGATATGTAACAAAAAATATATCAATATTATCAGGGCCAACATCTGAGAACCAAGCCTCATTTACAGAATATGCCTGTAGAATCTAGCCTTTCTGAGACTGGAGGAGTTTCCAGACATCTTACAAATGTAAATGGCGGGTGAGTTTATGCATAAAAGTAAAGCTAGACAGTCAGGAAAAGCATGAAAAAGAAAAGTCTTAGGTTGCAGGTTTAAAGAGCCTCTTGATGAAAGTGAAAGAGGAGAGTGAAAAAGTTGCCTTAAAGTTCAACATTCAGAAAACTAAGATCATGGCATCCGGTCCCCCCACTTCATGGGAAATAGATGGGGAAACAGTGGCTGACTTTATTTTTCTGGGCTCCAAAATCACTGCAGATGGTGATTGCAGCCATAAAAATAAAAGATGTTTACTCCTCGGAAAGAAAGTTATGACCAACCTAGACAGCATATTCAAAAGCACAGACATTACTTTGTCAACAAAGGTCCGTCTAGTCAAGGCTATGGTTTTTCCTATGGTCATGTATGGATGTGAGAGGTGGCCTATAAAGAAAGCTGAGCACAGAAGAATTTATGCTTCTGAACTGTGGTGTTGGAGAAGACTCTTGAGAGTCCCTTGGACTGCAAGGAGATCCAACCAGTCCTGGGTGTTCATTGTTAGGACTGATGTTGATGCTGAAACTCCAATACTTTGGCCACCTGATGCAAAGAGCTGACTCATTTGAACATTTGGGAAAGATTGAGGGCAGGAGGAGAAGGGGATGACAGAGGATGAGATGGTTGGATGGCATCACCGACTTGATGGACATGCTGCTGCTGCTGCTGCTAAGTCACTTCAGTTGTGTCCGACTCTGTGCGACCCCATAGATGGCAGCCTACCAGGCCCCGCCGTCCCTGGGATTCTCCAGGCAAGAACACTGGAGTGGGTTGCCATTTCCTCCTCCAATGCATGAAAGTGAAAAATGAAAGTGAAGTCGCTCAGTTGTGTCCGACTCTTAGCAACCCCATGAACTGTAGCCTACCAGGCTCCTCCGTCCATGGGATTTTCCAGGCAAGAGTAGTCCGGGAGTTGGTGATGGACAGGGAGGCCTGGCGTGCTGCAGTTCATGGGGTCACAAAGAGTCGGACACGACTGAACAACTGAACTGAACTAGTGTATAAAGTTTCAGTTTGCTTTGTTTTGTTTCCTGGATTAGTCACTGGAAAAAAAAAATATTTATCAAAATAGCATTGTAGTCTATTTCTCAAAAATGTTGAGAAAAGAAAGAGAACTAAAAAACCTGAAGAAGTTAGCAAAGTATAAAGTTCCTTTTCGAGACTAAACAATAGGACCGACTAAACTCTAAACAGAAGCACCAACTCTCTGTGACCCCTTGGATGGTGGCCCACCAGAGTCCTCTGTCCATGGGATTCTCCAGGCAAGAATACTGGAGTGGGTTGCCATGCCCTCCTCCAGGGGATCTTCCCGACCCAGGAATCAAACCTGCATCTATTATGTCTCCTGCACTGGAAGGCGGGTTCTTTACCACTAGCGCCACCTGGGAAGCCCAAACAATAGGATGAGCACTCATTTTAGAGGGATATCTGCTGCTGCTAAGTCACTTCAGTCGTGTCTGACTCTGTGTGACCCCACAGACAGCAGCCCACCAGGCTCCCCCGTCCCTGGGATTCTCCAGGCAAGAACACTGGAGTGGGCCACCATTTCCTTCTCCAATGCACGAAAGTGAAAAGTGAAAGTGAAGTCGCTCAGTCGTGTCTGACTCTTAGCGACCCCATGGACTGTAGCCTACCAGGCAGGATCCTCCGTCCATGGGATTTTCCAGGCAGTACTGGAAAATGGGGTGCCATTGCCTTCTCCAAGAGGGATATCTACTTGTGTGCAAACAGAATGACAATGAAAATTGTCTATACAATTCCTAGCGGCCCTCATGACCTTTTAGTTGTCTCAGATCAATGCTTGTGAGGGCAGTGAGGTGCACTAGGTAAAAGTAGAATGTCCTTAAAAAAAAGAAAGAGGTTGTTCTTAGAGACACCCTCAAGGGAGGTAGGCAAAAAGGGCAATGCTGTTTTCCACTTCCAACTGAATTTGGAAAAAACGGTTCTGCCCATTTAATTATTCTCTAGGCAATAATTTTTACATTTTAAACCAAATTCATATGTTCCAAAGCTGAATTTATTTTATGCCCACTTTCATTTCCTTTAGGACTGTGAAACTGTGCGACTGGGCTGGATGACTGCTCAGGTGTGAACAACTCTATGCCTGGGTACAAGTAAAGCCCTTCCTGTCTATATGTACAGACACTATGATCCAGTGAACACATATGTGCACTGAGGACTCAGGTTTAAATAGAGTCGATTAGTGTGGGGCAAAGTTCAAACATCCAGAGAGTAGCACTGTGTATTCCATGCATCCCCCCAAAAGTCTTATTTCAGTCAAGTAAAAGTTATAGAATTAGAATCAGTTCTAATGAGGTGGATGAAACTGGAGCCTGTTATACAGAGTGAAGTAAGCCAGAAAGAAAACCACCAATACAGTATACTAACACATATATATGGAATTTAGAAAGATGGTAACAATAACCCTGTATACGAGACAGCAAAAGAGACACTGATGTATAGAGCAGTCTTTTGGACTCTGTGGGAGAGGGAGAGGGTGGAATGATTGGGAGAATGGCATTGAAATGTGTATAATATCATACATGAAACGAGTTGCCAGTCCAGGTTCGATGCACGATACTGGATGCTTGGGGCTGGTGCACTGGAACGACCCAGAAGGATGGTATGGGGAGGGAGGAGGGAGGAGGGTTCAGAATGGGGAACACATGTATACCTGTGGCAGATTCATTTTGATATATGGCAAAACCAATACAATATTGTAAAGTTAAATAAAATAAAATTTAAAAAAAATTAAAAAAAGAATTTATATTCTGAGTTTTTGTAACTAATCTGGTTAGCTTTTCATTATTTCATGCTGTAAAATTTTAAAGACAATCTAAATGGGTAACAAGTTACAAATAGAAATAAAACTTGTCCTTGCATTTTGAATTAGTTCCAACCAAGTACCTGGAGGTTAGAGTGCTTAGGCAATAAATGACTAGGTCTTGCATGTCATTCTCTAAACAGTGTTACTTCTGAGAGTGAAGAGTTAAGACATTAGTCTGCAATGTCTTCTGGAGAGACTGGATTCCTTTCCTTCCCTGCAAAGAAATGCACTTCTGATGGTTGGTACAGGAGATTAACTGTGTAAAAGAAAACACGAGAACTTTGCCAGGGGTTTCATTTGTTTGCTGCTCTCTAAAGCCTTGATACACAACATGCGCTTGGTGGAGGCAGTTCAGCATCACCTAAGAGTGAGTGAGATGTGCAGACTCTCAGGTTCTATATCCCACAACTACAAACTGGAATTTTAATTAGCAGTTAAACAGGATCACCAGGTGATTCAAATGCATAATAAAATTTGAGACCCAATTGCTAAAGTTCCTTCCAGTTGGAGGAGCTTATGATCTTATAATAACAAAATCTGACTCCCGACAAAGGTGTCTTTAAAATAAGGTAAAAAAGAAACGCACTGAATTTGAACATAATAACATTTTAATGAAAAGAAAGGATTGTGCCAGGCATGCAAGAAGTACTGCCTCATTTAATCCTCACCAAAAACCCTAAAAGATGAATAGTATTATCTTCTTTTTACAGAGAAGAAAAAGTTGCTGAGAAGTGAAAAGCTTTGTCTGAGGCCGCACAGCCTGGGAGCAGCAGTGTCTGTTAGGGGAACCAGGTCTTTCTCCCTCCGAGTCCTAAACTGCTTCTAAACCAATTACTAGGAGAAGAATCTAGGAAAAGGTGCCAAGGGTAGTCACTTCACAAACCAAGTGAAGCTCAGTCAACCAACAAACAAAGGCTTATCGATCACTTACTCTGGACCAAGAAATGCGAAACTCTTAAAGGAAACCTAAGATGTGAGCAACAAAGCAAAATTAAGACAATGAGTATAAAATCTGTGATTCAACTAATTATTAGAGACAACCAGACTTTAAAAGTGATTTGAAATGTTAATAATAGTTATCTCATGGTTAGTAGAATTGCTGCTTTAAACTTTCTTATCTGAATTAATCAAATTCTCTAAAAAGAGACAGTTTTTATGAAGCTATGCTTCTACCAGTTTAATATGATATTTTAATAAATAATAAAATAGATTAATTAAAAATGATTTTACACAAAAATAAGCAAACAAATCACAGGCCTCAACGTTTCAAACAGGTCATACTCTTGGATTTTTCCATTTCACTTATTTTTACATTTTTCTTCTAGACATTATATACTTACTCTGCCTTGTGATTCAAAATATAACGTACTTCCCACAAACAGCAGATGGCACCATGCATCAGTGAAAAGAATGATAAAAAAAATGTCATAAAGGTCAAAGCTGTCAAAATTGATATCTTTTTAAAATAACTCAAATTTTCTAATTAGCTTTATAATAGTGACAGATAATTTAAGACTTCATTTTGAAGATTCACTTTAGATGAGGAAGTTACTTTTGATCCAGTTTTGCTGATGAAAACTTGGGTGAGGATACAAAAGAGGAAAGAGGTATCCTACATTGTAAAAAGTCTACTGCAAATCAACTTAAAAATAGAGCTCTTAACTTAAAAACTCCCAACTCAAGAAAGGTTTCTGGGAGAATAAAAATTCAAAGGGAAAATTCAAATCACTAAATTATTAAAAGAACAAATCTAATATACAATTTAAGATCATAAAATCATTACTGTATCTTCAAAAGAGATTTTAATCAATAATCTCTGGTATTGTCAACACATCACAAAGAATTACATTTTTTGCCACCAAACCACATCATAATTCTTTTCTTTGACTCCAAATGCTCCCAAGTATTGTCCCAAAACACAGTAAGAATCTGAGAGGCATGCTAAAAGCCAAACACAGAGTGTGAGTGAGTCCTTTCCTTCTTTGACCAGCAACCCAGCAAGCAAATAGACATTACTTCAGATACTATTTCATTCCTGGAAACATCAAGCACCTGGACTATATTTTTACAAAGACAGAAAACAGATTCTATAGGCACAGTTTCTGTAACAGTTATAGAATGAAAATGAAAGCTTAAAGGCAAAAATAAAAGTGATATAGAAGGGTATATATTATTGATACTTCCAATTTGTAAGACTAAATTCCACTAAATCTCTTTTTCCAAACCAAAAACTTGCAGGGGTTGGTCAAAACCGGAGGTCATGTCTTCAGAAGTTAAAAAAAAAAATACCCAAGAACTCATCAGAAATTTTCCCACAATATTTTCCTTTCTCAATCTTTAAACTATATATGTAATGCTTTGGGAAGAGGGTGATGTTTTTCATCGTCTCAGGTATTTTTCCTGAGTGAAACACAGCAGTAATACTTCTCAAGGGTTTAACTTATAAATAGTTCTGCCCTTCAATCATAAAAGTTCTTTGGATCCAAACAATGATTTTTAAAAAATGAAAATTCACTTAAAACCATGCTCTTGGCTCTAGGTAGTCATTCGTTTCTCATTCAGTTCAACCCTACTCTACCCTATCTCATCTTTTCTCATTGAGTTGTAAGAATTCATCAAGTCTTCCAATCCTTAACCACGCCCTTAACAACAACCATTCCCTCTTTTCTGTATGAATTCTGTGTGAATCCACCCGCTGCCCTTCATCTCCTCTGTTGCCACTTTTAACTAACTACCAGGTTCTCTGGGCACCAGTCCCTAACCTGTGTCCCTGGTCTTCTTGTTCCCCTTCAATGCATTCACAGCAGCCACTGTTGTGGTTTAGTTGGTCACAGCCATACTCATCTCTAAAACAATTAAATCAGACCACACAATTCCATCTTATAGATCTTCACTGGCTCCTCCCTGCACTTGGAATGAAATCCCAGGTCCTCCTCGACATGGCTGCCAAGCTCTGTTATCATTTGGGCCCACCCACCTCTTGGCCAACTGCTCTCTGTGATCTACCAGTTCTGCCTTTCTTCAATTTTCTCCCACTCAAAAGCCTCCCACATGGACCTTCCCCACCCATTGCTGAGAATTCTCATGCTCATCTCTCAGATCTCAGCTCTAAATGTCACATACTCAGAGAGGTTACTCCTGAGACCCTAATCTAAAATAGGTTTAGTTATTACAGAAATCTTGAGGCAGCTTGTACTTTCCCTTTATAGCATTTCCCATTATAGCATTCATCAAAATGTGTAATCACATATGTTTTGTATTTATTTATTATTTGTCTGCTCAGTAGCCTGTTAGCTCCATGGATAGAAAAATAAATCTGTTCTATCAACCATGATATCTGTTAGGTCTAATGCAGTGTTGGAATATATTAGAGATTCAATATTTTTAAATAAATGGATGATTGGATGAATGAATACAACATTTCCCTTTAGTGAGTATTTCTGGTCCCCTAAATGTTGAATTTACTGTTCATTGTTTTTCTAGAGACAAAAGACAAAGCTTCACTTCAAAACAACTTGGAAGCATATGCTGCCCCTGTTTTTGCTTTCCTGGCATCCTCCTAACTGCTTTAAGTACCAGTCTGTCTCACATTCATGTTTGGGATGAGAGTTGCCTACTTTTCACTCTTTTTCAATGCCTTTGAAAGCAAATTAACTCCTGAATCCATTTAGACTCTCTTATAAACCTAACCCAACTTTAAAAATATCTAGTTACCCTGTTGAAATGATGCAACACACCAATGTATTCTATGAACTCCTGTCCCCCCAAATATAAGAAAATATATCAAAAAAGGCTATAAAAATCTAATTAAAGTTTTTGCATACAACATATAATGTGTTCCCTCCCCCGTTAGTCCACAACAATGTAGGACCATTAGACAATTTGGCATTACACCACATACTCATAAATGTAGGTTTACTGCAAAAGATAAAAGGTGTAAGTACTAGAGGATAAATCTGTAAAAGCCATGATCTTCAACATCAGCATTCACTCTTAATGCTGAATTCTCAATGAATATGTGTCAGTTGACATCACACAACTATTCTGGCTCTCCAAGGATTACCTTTTGAAAACATCTATTTCATCATACCATTACCCTGATTTAAAAGTTTCAGTGGCTTCCCATTTATATAACTGTGCTTCCCAAACTGCAGACACCAAATCCGAGGTAACAGTGAGTTATGTGTGAGCGAAAGAAAAGCCAAAGCAAATATGCTACATCTCTTTGGACAAACAGTTTTTACTTAAACATTTTCAGGAAAAAACATTTACATTAAAACAGTTCTGGCTCTACTGTGGAGCAAAATAAAAAATTTAAAACTGAATTTTAAGTATATGATATGCAACTATACAGAAGCTTTGAGTTTGTGAAACTGTCAGACACATGATAAACAGTAAATATGTCAGAGACATCACAGACGACTTCATTCATTACACAAACAGTGACAATTATGGCCCAGCAATACTGAGCTTGAGCAGTGGACCTCCCTCCAGTTTGGATCAGGTTTTCCTTTTCTTAGGAGCTCATCCCTAATATATCACTAGTGTCGATATAATATTCGCTTGAACCACAGGAAACTGTCAATATTCAATGCCTTTTGATTTACAAAAATGACATACACGTATGGTTCAACATAATAGAATAGTCCTTCTGGTATGCAGTCACCTCAACCTGCCTCCTTAAAAAAATATGTTAGTTCTTTGTCTCCATCATCAATTACTATCACTGGCCTAAACCAGACTTCAGTAAATGTCGGCTTAGGATTCAATCTGAATCAATTTGTACACAAGTATAAGCAAGTATTCGATGTTCTATATTTTGAGAAAAAAAATTCCCTCTCCTTCAGGTTATGGCATAAACAACTCCTGTTTGCCATTTAATAGTACTGAAGGAGCATGACCTAAAAAGAAATGGGAAAGCCATTTCCAGTCATGCTCTCACACCCTAACTGATCAGTGCATTTGTCTCAGTATGCTACTGGGCTAACATATAACAAAACCATTCTAATAAACCACTTATGTAAGTGTAGAATCTTTTAAGCTTGGTTAACTATTTCTACTATTAAACAAAGAAATAGGCTTCGTCAGAGTAAGAGTGCCTGGTATCAACCACAAAGAACTGAGTATCAAGTCACACTTCTCTTTGTAAAAAAGAAAAAATGTTATTTGTGAATCGGACTTTTAAAAAGCTTTGAAACTTTTTAAGAAGGAGAAATTTTAGATTTTCAAAGAGATTTTTAAGTTTAGTATATATAAACATATTATTAATGATCATATATCATTTCCTGACTTTGTGAAAGTGAAAGTCTGAATAAGGCTCACAAATCGTCCACATTGAAAACAAAATGCAGACTCATTTCATTCCTTATTTGGCAACTGCTAACTTTAAAAGCTTCCATCTTACTCTCCACCTAAACCTTTATGAAATAAAATACCTGCCTATTTTTAATCATAATTTGTCCTGCTGCAGCACTGTCATGAAACAAAACTGATCCAGATATCAGTTCTGAGGAAGTTTAGCTGTTAAAATACACATCTGTTTTCTGTCAACTTGGCTTTGTTGATAGGCCCATAGTAACAGATGACCAAAATAGCCTTGAAGAAAATCAACAGAACGAGGTTCTCACCCCTAGAATCAATCTGAAAATACAGCAACCACATAAACATTGCTGGATATTTCCCTTCACCTTTGTGTTTCTCTGAATTCATTACCTTGGACTATTATTTTACTTCCTAGAATTTGCCAAAGTAATGAATTCTAAGAAATGAAAAAGTGCACTATTCTCATGCCTCTCCATCTCACTCTTTTCAACCTCCAGAAAAAGGACAGTGCCTAAACCATTCAATAGCTCCCATATGGGACAGAAGGCGGCTCTCCCATAACTCTCCACTATTGTTGCTACTGACGATTAGAATGATCAACAAGTATATAACCTTTAGCCCAAACACATTTCAATATACAAGCACATAAAAGTATTAAATGAGCATTCCTTAAACTTCAGAGAATTTTAAAATCTAGAAACATTTGTTAAATACATAAATTTCTAGGGTCATAACTTTCAAGAATCTTGAGTCTCAGATGGGGCTACAGAATTTGTGTGATTAACAACCTCTCCCCAACCCTCGTCCAAATTATTTCTTTGAGATATAATTCAAGCACCATAACATTCAGCCTTTAAAGGTGTTCAAATCAGTAGTTTTGAGTATATTCACATGATTGTACAACTATCTCAATTATCTAATTTCAGAACATTTCATCACCCTAAAAAGAAACCTTTTATACCCAATCTCTCTTCCCCCAGCTCCTGGCAACTACTAATCTACATTTTGTCTCCATGGATTTGCATATAAATGAAATCATACAATATGTGCTCATTCTGTCTGGATCCTTTAACTTAGTACATTATTTTCAAGATTTATCTAGGATGTATCAGCACATCAGGCCTTCTATGGCTGAATAACATTCTACTACATGTGTACACCGGAGAAGAAAATGGCAACCCAGTCCAGTGTTCTTGCCTGGAGAATCCCAAGGACAGGGGAGCCTGGTAGGCTGCTGTCTATGGGTTCGCACAGAGTCGGACGCGACTGAAGCGACTTAGCAGCAGGACATGTGTATACCATATTTCGTTTCTTCATAATTCAGGTGTTGGACATTTGTGTTGTTTCTACTTTTTAGTTATTACGAATAATGCTGACATGACCATTAGTACACAGGGTTTTTTTTTGGGTGTGGGGGTATTTTTTTTGTAAATTTATGTTTTTAGTTCTTTTGGGTGCATATACAGAAGTTGAATTGTTGGGTAGTATGGTAACTCTATTTTTAACTTTTTGAGTAATTTCCAAACTGCTTTTCAAAGTAACTATAATACTTTACATTCTCATCAGCAATTTATGAGGGTTCCAGTGTCTTCACATCCTCACTAATGTTGGTTTTTGTCCAACTTTTTTATTATAGCTATTCTAGAGAGCATGAAGTGTGTGCTTTTAGTTTGCTTTTTCCTGGTGACTCATGATGTCAAAGCTCTCTTAATGTGCTTATTGACAATCTGCACATCTTCTTTGGGGAATTGTCTATCCAGATTCTTTCAGTTCAGTTCAGTCACTCAGTCGAGTCTGACTCTTTGCGACCCCATGGACTGCAGCACGCCAGGCCTCCCTGTCCATCACCAATTTCCGAAGTTTACCCAAACTCATGTCCATTGAGTTGGTGATACCATCCAACCATCTCATTCTCTGTCATCCCCTTCTCCTCCTGCCCTCAATCTTTCCCAGCATCAGGATCTTTTCAAATGAGTCAGTTCTTTTCATCAGGTGGCCAAAGCATTAGAGTTTCAGTGTCAACATCAGTCCTTCCAATGAGCACTCAGGACTGACCTCCTTTAGGATGGACTGGTTGGATCTTCTTGAAGTCCAAGGGACTCGCAAAAGTCTTCTCCAACACCACAGTTCAAAAGCATCAATTCTGCAGCACTCAGCTTTCTTTATGGTTCAACTTTCACATCTACACATGACTACTGTCCACTTTTAAAGTGGCTATCGCTCTTTTATTATACTTGATCTTAGCCAAATGGATGAGATGCTTGAATGGCAACACTGACTCAATGGACATGAGTTTGAGCAAGCTCCGGGAGTTGGTGATGGACAGGGAAGCCTGGCATGCTGCAGTCCATGGGGTCACAAAGAGTTGGACACAACTGAGCAACTGAACTGAACTGAACCCCTTTATTCATTAAGTTTCAAGAGTTCCTTATGTATTCCAGATACAAAGCCCTTATCAGACATGGGATTTACAAATATTCTCTCCCATTCTCTGGGTTTTTTTTCCCACTTTCTTGATAGTGTGCTTTGAAACACAAAAATTTTAAATTTTGATGAAATCTCTTGTCTTTATTCTTTTGTTGCTTGTACTTTCAATGTCATATGTAAGAAACCATTGCCTAATCCAAGGTCATGAAGATTTACAGTTAGATTTTCTTCTAAGACTTTCATAGTTTTAACTCATACATTCAGGCCTATGATTGGTTTTTTTGAGTTAATTCTTAAAGATATATGAGGCAGGGGGTACAATATATATAAATAAATAAATAAATAAATATCCAGTCACTCCAGCAACTTTGTTGGAAAGACATTATTTCCTTGTTGAATTGTCTTGGCACCCTTGTCAAAATCAACTACCCAAAAATGTATATTTGTGAACTCTCAATTCTAATCCATTAATCTATGCATCTATACTATAATTAATTAACTAACAGACTTTCACTATTGTACTATGTCATCATGCTCTTCTGATATTAAAAAAAATTCTCACAGAACAATGAATATTTATAAAATTTTCAGGCAATGCACTATTGGACATAAACAGAAAACAACTAAACTGATTTTGGGAGAAAAATAATATCTGGGACAAGAACTGGATCATATTTCTACATAGGTGAATGCTGGTGCTAAGTTGCTTCAGTCGTGTCCGACTCTGTGCGACCCCATGGACTGCAGCCTACCAGGCTCCTCCATCCATGGTATTTTCTAGGCAAGAGTACTGGAGTGGGGTGCCATTGCCTTCTCTGAGACAGGTGAGTAGGCAGAGTTATATCTACCAAAGGTGACCTGTTTTGCAGAAGCCTGATGATTTTATGTATTTCAAGATAGGCTCACTGTCTCTGAATGTGTTTAGCACTATTAGCTTCAACCCAGTCACTTATTTTTAAGCTGTTTGTATTTCAAGTTAAAAGTTTATTATTAGACAATGAGACAATAATGTGCTTTCCTCTGCTGAACAGAAAAAAGAACACTTAGAGATTTTATCAGGACTACTGAATATCTATCATTCATCTTTTTACAAAGAGTCATATAATAATATTAATAAATATTCCTTTCAATTGATTTACAGGAAAACAGATTCTGAATACTGAGAATGCACTAATTTTTCTCGGTAGTAAAGATTCTTATGGACAAAATGGACTCTTGCCTATCTGCCAATTAGCATAAACAAGAGGACTAGTCAGAAGCACTATGCACCTACCTCACTGGGAAGGTGGAGAACAACTAGACCATGACCACTAAGTGCTGTGAGTCAGAAACAACTACCAGATAATGACACAGCCCGAGCTGCAACAGGCCAACAGGTCAACGAGTCAAACATGCAGGAAACTGTTCTGTTCAACTGAGGAAATTTTTCTGGCAGTATTTCTCACAAAGAAGGGCAAAATGGGATATATTACCAGGACATGGATAAGAAGCAAAATGTCAAGTGGACTTCTTAGAAAATAAGAGCATCTGAAAACCCTGATGAGACAACCTAAAAAGCAAGAGACCAGAATGTTCTTTTATGCTTCTTTTATAACTAATGCAATCAGCTATTACAGTAGTGGTAGCTGATTACTGTATGTCTAGATACAATTGCTCTGGGTAAATAATGTAAAAGTCAAATCATTATTTGGTTAAAAATGCCAAATAATGGATGCTGATGCTAAAGTACCTGAAAAGGGAAGACAGAGAAGAATACCAGAGTATCAGAACAAGCCATTTCATGATGAAATCCTGCTAGACCACAGAAGGAGCAACTGAGATACAAGAGCAACAGATTCTTGGACTGAGAGACTCAACTAATGTTGAGAAGTGACAGAACTCAGTCTTTAAATGAAAGTAGATAATGGGGATTTCTTATGAGAGACAAAGATGATGGTTTATTTGGACAATAATAATGAGTCTATCAAAAAAACTATTTCTAAGTTGGCCAGTCATATGATGAAGATGAAGGGCAGCAGTTTGTTTGGAGAAGGTAAGAATCGGTAGGACCAGGGATATAAAACTTTAAGAAAAGTGTGGCCCAGAATCAATTTCCAGAAAAGTCTGCCAGTATGCCATGCTCAAATCTTTGAGACTTAAAAAGGAAAGCTTAAAGTTTATCAGTAAAAACTGGGTATGAATAAAACTGAATGGTAAAGACAAGGAACTACTCTCCAAAGGAAGGTCTCATTTCCTATCTACTTCCAGTTGACATATATGACAGAATCTCTTCTCTATTGTACAATCTAAATAATTTATAAATCAGACTGTTATGAGTAATAGCAATGGAGGTCTTTAAACTTGTATTAGTTAGAAGATGCTTTCACAATCCAATTTTCAGACAATGGGAAGCATTCAAATGTTTCATATTGCTTTTCACATAATTATGAAAATAATTTACACAGACTGACATTACATGCTGCCTTTACTCAAACCCTGTTTGAAAAACTAAACCACAAAAATGATTTGGAATACTGCTACCACTTCAACTCTGAGGACCATAATTTTTAAGATTAAACTCTACATTAAAACTGCTACTCCTCATTCTAATTAAATAAATATCTATGGCTGGATAATACATTTTTGAGATATTATTTTGAGATTGATAATACAGTTTTGAGAGTAAATATTTATTTAATAAATATCAAATGCCAAATTTTAAAGCAGTTAATACTAAATAATTTCAGTCCATGAAGTATATACACTCAGAAATATTTTGATTTTCCAGACCCACCAATGACCCTTCTCAGAAAATCTGCTTCCACGCAGAGTACCTGCTGAGTGCACTGTAGGTCATGTGACTTCCCCCAATGGCTACCCCATCACAGAATACTGCACAAGAGATGGACAACTAGCCTAAGGAGACACATGTATCTGACTCATGAATCTGCAGGCTGATTTGAAACATGAGCAGGACCAATTACATTATCTCTGAAGAGTGTTATCTTAAAAATATAAAGATAGTGCCAAGAGCTTAATCTTAGAGCCAAAAGGTGATGGAAGAATTTTCTGAGATGTTTTAGGCTCTGTACAAGTAAAGGTACAAATATATAGGCCAGGAAGAAAGGGGGAACGTCTAATTCATAAAGAGCAAGACCTCAGTACAGACGAGTGGCTGGAGTCTGTGTGTCACGTGTCCTTCCTGAGGTCTACTTGCTCATATTTTTCTGGGTTCCCTCTATATTTATAATAATTCCCTGATGACACAGTGGTAATGCTAATGCAGGAGATGTGTTTTCGATCCCTGGGTCAGGAAGATCCCCTGGAGAAGGAAATGGCAACCCATTCCAGTGCTCTTGCCTGGGAAATCCCATGGACAGAGGATCCTGGTGGGCTATAGTACATGGGGTTACAAAAGCGGACTAAACTGAGTGACTAAATAACAACATTTCACTGTGTTTAAGCTACTATGTCTAAGTTTCTATTTCTTAAAATATCTTAACTAAAAGAGAAAGGATTCCTAAATATATTAACTTATTTTTTTCTCTTAAAGACTCAAAAGAAGTCTTATATTTCAGCCCATAGGATTTCATAAAAATATCTACATGAGGACAGTAAAAATAATTTTCCGCATTCTTTATTCCTACTCTTTTTCAACAGATATTTCACGTGTGTCTACAAGTTGACTAGGTATACAGTAAAACACAAAAGAGACATAGCTCCTCTTTTCAGAAATGTGTAATCCAGTGACAGAAATAGGTATTTGAAAAGTAATACACAATAAATAAATAAACAACCACCAACTTACAGGGTTCCACCAGAGAAGGTAAAAGGATGCATTACTTAAGAATGAGTGATCTCAGAAAGCTTCTTAGAGGAAGAAACATTCAAACTTAGATATGAAGGAGTGGGCACATAGATTAAGAATACATTCTAGGCAGAAGGTAAAGACTACATGAATGTTTCAACCTGAAAAGATCTTAAGTGTTTCAGAAACTAAAAGGTGGTCAGTGTTGAAGTATAGTGAATAAGGGCAAGACTGACCCAGGGATGCCACTGGGGAGAAAGGAAGGGAAGATTTCAGACCAAGTGAAATAATGTAAGTTTTATTTAGTGGGAAATCACTGAAGGGTTTTGCTTCAGTGACATGACCTGATATTAGTTTTATGAAAATTTCTTGATGCTATGGAGAATCACAGGATAAAAGAAAGTCAAGTGTTAACATGAGTTAGGAGGTCAGGATATGAAACTGAGTAAAGTCAAGAAGCAACAGTTAGAACCAGCCATGGAACAATGGAGTGGTTCTAAATTGGGAAAGGAGTACATCAAAGCTGTATATATTGTCACTCTGCTTTTTTAACTTATATGCATAGTATATCATGTGAAATATCGGGCTGGATGAAGAACAAGCCAGAATCAAGATTGCTTGATTCTGGGAGAAATATCAATAACCTCAAATATGCAGGTAATATCACCTTTATGGGAGAAAGTGAAGAGGAACTAAAGAGCTTCTTGATGAAGATGATAGAGGAGAGTAAAAAAGCTGACTTAAAACTGAACATTCAAAAAATGAAGATCAAACTATCTGGTCCCATCATTTCATGGCAAATAGATGGGGAAACAATGGAAACAGTGAGAGACTTTATTTTCTTGGGCTCCACAATCATTGCAGATGGTGACTGCAGCCATGAAATTAAAAGACGCTTGCTCCTTGGAAGAAAGGTTATGACCAACCTAGACAGCATATTCAAAAGCAGAGACATCACTTTGCCAACAAAGGTCCATACAGTCAAAGCTGTCGTTTTTCCAGTACTCATTATGGATGTGAGAGATGGACCATAAAGAAGGCTGAGCATCAAAGAAATGATGATTTTGAACTGTGTTGTTGGAGAAGACTCTTGAGAGTCCCTTGGACTGCAAGGAGAACAAACCAGTCAATCCTAAAGGAAATCAGTCCTGAATATTCACTGGAAGGACTGATGCTGAAGTTGAAACTCCAATACTTTGGCTACCTGATGAGAAGAACCGACTTATTAGAAAAGACCCTGATGCTGGAAAGATTGAAGGTGGGATAAGAAGAGGACGACAGAGGATGAGATGGCTGGATGGCATCACTGACTCGATGGCCATGAGTTTGAGCAAGCTCTGGGAGTTGGTGGTGGACAGGGAAGCCTGGTGTGCTGCAGTCCATGGGGTCCCAAGAGTTGGACACAACTGAGCGACTTCACTTTCACTTTTCACTTTCATGCATTGTATTCTTTAAAATACAAGAATATATTTACTCCTAAAAATAGAAGTGGTATTTTGCTTCAGTAAAATCAGACTCACAAAGACTTTATATACCTTGAACCTGTTCAGTAACCCACAGTATTTGTGTGTTTAGTTCTCATAATCAGAACAAAGATCACTGACTTTAAGTTGTAGGGTGACATTTTTTTTCCCAATAAAAATCTTTCAGTTCATCTTGAATTGGAATAACTAAAGTTACTTCATACTATTTTTGGTTGCAGAAACACTGGTAGAAGTTAAATGTACCTACATGGATTGATTGAATAAAATAAACATAGTCTATTATTTTTATGGGGCTTCCCTGGTAGCTCAGATGGTAAAGCCTCTGCCTATAATGTGGGAGATCCGGGTTCAATTCCTGGGTTGGGAAGATCCCTGGAGAAGGAAATGGCAACCCACTCCAGTGTTCTTGCCTGGAGAATCCCAGGGACGGGGGAGCCTGGTGGGCTGCCGTCTCTGGGGTCGCACAGAGTCGGAAACGACTGAAGTGACTTAGCAGCAGCAGCAGCAGCAGAGTGACTGAACAACAATTGAGTATAAAGACATATTTTCCTTTGAAAACATATCTTGAAAATGGACTTGAGAAACCAGTGAGTACAATGTTTTCCAAATAATTGTAAATTGCTCATATATATGTGTATATATATACACACACACACACACATACATACAGAGCATACACAAAGACATACATGAGAATGATAAACACTGAATGGTCCCTCTGAAACAGGGAAAAGGGAGTGTGTGTGATCAGGAAGAGGTAATAATACACAAAGCTAATATTGTTGGTATTGTTTTATTTCTTAACCAGAGAGGTAGATACACAGGAGTTCACTGTATGTCTTAATGATTTTTGATAAGCTTTATTATTACTTTTTAATTTTTGTTTGTTTATTTGGCTGTGCTGGGTCTGAGTTGCAGCACTCAGGATCTTTAATTATGACATGTGGGATCTTTGGTTGTAGCAAGGGGGATCTAGTTCCCCGACCAAGCACTGAACCCAGGCCCCCTGCATTGGCAGCGTGGAGTTTTAGCCACTGGACTACCAGGAAGTCCTTATTTTTTTTTTTTAATTTTTATTTTATACTGGAATATAGTTGATTTACAGTGTACTAGTTTTAAGTGTACAGCAAAGTGATTCAGTTACACATGAACCTATTCTTTTTCAGATTCTTTTCCCATACATGTTAATATAGAAAAGTGACTAGACTTCCCTGTGCTATAATGTAGGTCCTGGTTGATTACCTATTTTATACATATTAGTGGGTGCATGTTAATCCCAAACTCCTAATTTACCCCTCTCCCGACCACCTTTCCCCTTTGGTAACCATAAGTTTGTTTTTTATCTCTGTAAGTATGTTTTGAATATTTAATCATAAAAATAATGAAAGTGAAAAGTGAAAGTGAAGTCACTCAGTCGTGTCCGACTCTTTGCAACCCCATGGACTGTAGCCTACCAGGCTCCTCAGTCCATGGGATTTTCCAGGCAAAAATACTGGAGTGGGTTGCCATTTCCTTCTCCGGGGATCTTCCCAACCCAGGGATTGAACCCGGATCTCCCACATTATAGGCAGAGGCTTTACCATCTGAGCTACCAAGGAAGCCCCATAAAAATAATAGACTATGTTTATTTTATTCAATCAATCCATGTAGGTACATTTAACTTCTACCAGTGTTTCTGCAACCAAAAATAGTATGAAGTAACTTTAGTTATTCCAATTCAAGATGAACTGAAAGATTTTTATTGGGAAAAAAAATGTCACCCTACAACTTAAAGTCAGTGATCTTTGTTCTGATTATGAGAACTAAACACACAAATACTGTGGGTTACTGAACAGGTTCAAGGTATATAAAGTCTTTGTGAGTCTGATTTTACTGAAGCAAAATACCACTTCTATTTTTAGGAGTAAATATATTCTTGTATTTTATTTTATTTTTTTTTTTTATTCTTGTATTTTAAAGTACTAGGTTTAACATGTATGTTCCCCCATTGATCATCTTTCATAATTATCCCACACTCTGTAGTTCTTATTTAAAGATTGACCTTACATATTCCCAGAGGCACAAAAACCTGCTTCTAGAACAAACACTGCAGAGGAACTGTAATCCAAGCACTTTGAGAACAAAGCATGTAGCAGTAACTTTCCCTTTCACTCCACAGCATCATCTGTCTCCAAGATGCTCCCTGGAGCATAGAGGCTGCACAATCAGCCACCCTTTTCCTCTCCCCCCTACACCAAATGAAAACATGTAATCAATAAACTTACACCAGATGCTCCATCAGCACATCCTGTTATCTCTACTTTTGAAAGCTGTCCAGAATTCAACCGCTTTTAACCACCCTCACTGCCGCTAATCCAGACAACCAAGACTACCACAACTGCCTCCAACTGGTCTCCCACTCCCCTCTTTGAACTCTTCCCACATCTTTTTTCAACAGTGCAACTGGTGCTCGGGATAAGACATAACCTCTCCAGTGGTTTCTCGGTCCACTAAAACCTAAATTCTCTACAAGAGTCAAAAGACCCTGATTAAGGTCCACCAAATTTCTCTTCTTTCTCTTTCTCCATAGCATTTAACACCTCTGATATACTATAATTCTGCTTAGTCATCTGTTTATTGCTTGCCTCTTCCATAAAGATAACAAAATTAGTAAGGGTAAGAGTTTTATCTGTTTTTTCTTTACTGTTATATCCGTGAACTTGAATGATACCAAGTATTTAGCAGGTGTTAAATAAATGTTAAATGAATGAATGAATGAATGAATGAATATTCCTCTCAAAGTCACAGAAGTAGAGATAGTTGTTCCGCCATTTTTTAACTGGAGGTTTCTGCCTCTTTATGTAATGTCAAAATTAACAAAAACACAAGAAAAAGCGGTAAGACAACTGATGTGAGAACCATAAAGACCCTAGAAAGAGGGAAAGACATTAGCACCCAGAAACAATATATTAAAGAGAGTTCTTTTTCTAGTCCTGAGATTTTCTATTGATAAGTAAAACATAAAAGTAGCCTATAGAGTGTTTATTGGTTAGTCCAAGTATTTGTTTCATTTCATGACCAATTACTACTAAAATTTTCAGAAAATTTTGTTTTTGTTCTTAATTTTCCTTATATCAGCTCTTTGTAATGTGCTTTAAATTCAACATGTTACTTGTTGAAGATATTAGTACTTCTGTAGTAATCATACCACAATACATAAATGTATCAAATTAATATGGTGTGATACATAGTGATACAACCTTCAATTCACTTCAGTTCAGTCCCTCAGTCCTGTCAGACTCTTTGCCCTCCTAGACTGCAGCATGCCAGGCCTTTCTGTCCATCACCAACTCCCGGAATTTACTCAGACTCATGTCCATCGAGTCAGTGATGCCAGCCAACCATCTCATCCTCGGTCGTACCTTTCTCCTCCTGCCTTCAATCTTTCCCAGTATCAGGGTTCTTTCCAATGAGTCAGTTCTTTGAATCAAGTGGCCAAAGTATTGGAGTTTCATCTTCAGCATCAGTCCTTCCAATGAATATTCAGGACTGATTTCCTTTAGGATGGACTGGCTTGACCTCCTTGCAGTCCAAGGGACCCTCAAGAGTCTTCTCTAACACCACAGTTCAAAAACATCAATTCTTCAGTGCTCAGCTTTCTTTATGGTCCAACTCTCACATCCATACATGACTACTGGAAAAAAAACCACAGCTTTGACTATATGGACCTTTGTTGGCAAACTACTGTCTCTGCTTTTGAATATGCTGTCTAGGTTGGTCCTAACTTTTCTTCCAAGGAGCAGCATCTTTTAATTTCATGGCTGCGGTCACCATTTGGAGTGATTTTGGAACTCCCCCCACCCAAAAAAAAAGTCTCTCACTGTTCCATTGTTTCCCCATCTATTTGCCATGAAGTGATGGGACCAGATGCCATGATCTTCGTTTTCTGAATGTTGAGCTTTAAGCCAACTTTTTTATTCTCCTCTTTCATTTTCATCAAGAGGCTCTTCAGTTCTTCACTTTCTGCCATAAGGGTGGTGTCATCTGCATATCTGAGGTTATTGATATTTCTTCCGGCAATCTTGATTCCAGCTTGTGCTTCATCTAGCCCAGCATTTCACATGATGTAATCTGCATATAATTAAAATAGCAGGATGACAATATGCAGCTTTGACATACTCCTTTCCCAATTTGGAACCAGTCTGTTTTTCCATGTCCAGTTCTAACCGTTGCTTCTTGACCTGCATACAGATTTCTCAGGAGGCAGGTCAGGTGGTCTGGTATTCCCATCTCTTTCAGAATTTTCCACAGTTTGTGGTGATCCACACAGTCAAAGACTTTGATGTAGTCAATACACCAGAAGTAGATGCTTTTCTGGAACTCTCTTGCTTTTTTGATGATCAAGAAGATGTTGGCAACTTGATCTTTAGTTCCTCTGCCTTTTCTAAAACCAGCTTGAACATCTGGAATCTCATGCTTCATGTATTGTTGAAACTTGGCTTGAGGAATTTTGAGCATTACTTTGCTAGCATGTGAGATGAGTGCAATTGTGCAGCAGTTTGAGCATTCTTTGGCATTGACTTTCTTTGGGATTGGAATGAAAACTGATCTTTTCCAGTCCTGTGGCCACTACTGAGTTTTCCAAATTTGCTGGTATAGTGAGTGAAGCACTTTCACTGAATCATCTTTCAGGATTTGAAATAGCTCAACTGGAATTCTATCACCTCCACTAGCTTTGTTTGTAGTGATGCTTCCTAAGGCCCATTTGACTTGGCATTCCAGGATGTCTGTCTCTAGGTAAGTGATCACATCATCGTGGTTATCTGAGTCATGAAGATCTTTTTTGTATAGTTCTTCTATGTATTGTTGCCAACTCTTAATATTTCTGCTTCTGTTAAACCCATACCATTTCTGTCCTTTATTGTGCTCATCTTTGCATGAAATGTTTCCTTGGTATCTCTAATTTTCTTGAAGAGATCATTCATCTTTCCCATTCTATTGTTTTCATCTATTTCTTTTCATTGATCACTCAGGAAGGCTTTCTTATCTCTCCCTGCTATTCTTTGGAACTCTGCATTCAGATGCGTGTATCTTTTCTTTTCTCCCTTGCCTTTAGCTTCTCTTCTTTTCTCAGCTATTTGTAAGGCCTCATCAGAGAGCCATTTTGCCTTTTTGCATATCTTTTTCTTGGGGATGGTCTTGATCACTGCCTCCTGTTCAATGTCACAACCCTCTGTCCACAGTTCTTCAGGCACTCTATCAGATCTAATCCCTTGAATCTATTTGTCACGTCCACTGTGTAACTGTAAGGGATTTGATTTAGGTCAAGCTTACACAATGTTTTATACACACACACACACACACATATATATATGTATCAATTAAAAACTCAATGTATCACTATTTGAGGGAGGAAGGTGGAGGCAAAGAGTAAGGATATATAATGAATCTATTCTTCAGATAACAGCTTCAGAAAAATGCTTTTAAAGGGAGATTACACTTTTTGGTATTTAATCATATATCCCATACTGTCATTTTTTTTTCTCCTCATCACCCTAAGAAGAAAGGAGAGGCAGGAAAAATATCCCAATTTGAAGGGTCAATGATTTCCTTAAATTTCGTGAAATACCAAGTTACTATATAAATCTGAAAGTATTTGATACTCTAAAAACTGAACTATCTGGGAAGAGTCAACTTCAAACACCAGCTGTCAGTTATCTTGTCAAGACTAAAAGAGACACTGTTTTCCTTATATCTTTTGAAAGACCATGGAAGAAAAAACACTTTTGGAAGACTAACTGAATCACCATAGTCAAAAAGAAACAGAATAAACCTTCCATTAGGGACAATGGCTAAAATTTTGGTTTTAGCAAAGAAGCACCTCCATTGTGGGGAAAACAAAGATGTTTAGAAAGGTAAGAAAGAAACAACAGCTAGTTAAAGCCCTCTTAAGAATCCCTGAAGTCAGCTAGTTATAGAATAAACGGAGAAGCAACTAAAAGGATAGTACAGGTGGATGGAGCAGAATGGAGGGCAGTACTACTAAGTGGATACTTACTACATAGCAAACAGAGTGCCAGGCACTTTATATTCATAATTGCCGTTAATCCTTAAAATAAACCCAGGAGCTAGATATTGTTAGCTTCATTTCACAAAGAAAGAAACTAATACATATATTGGTAAAGTGATATAGGAAGGATTAACTTAAAAACCAACTATCTCAATTCCAATGTTAAGCTGTCTCTTCTTCCCAGAAGAAGCGCTTCTTCTGTAATTGAATACATTGCTGAATTTTCCCCACCAGGGTAACTTCCCTCATATAAGCACAAAAGTGATTCAGGTCTTAGATCCAGCTCTTAGTTCTTATTTGTATGCAGCATTAGAGATTAAGTGAATGATTTCAACCATCAAATGAGTTTCATTTTGATTCATGCTCATGAACACTAATCTGATCCAGGACCTGCCCACTAAAAAAAATAAAATAAAAACATAAGAAAATGAAACAAAAATCTGCACCTGTTCACAAGGAAGATTTTTGCTGAATAAAAACAACTCAAAAAGCGATGTTTAAGATACTTTGAAAAACTGTTTGGTAACATCTACAGAAACCCTAGCTTACGTATGTCTTGACCCAGAAATTTCACTCCTAGCTGTGTACCCACTGAAGTGTATACACATGTTTATCAAAAGACAAGTTCAAGAATGTTCACAGCAACACTACTCATAATATCCCTAATCTGGAAATGACCCAAATGCCCATCAACAATAGGATGGAAGAATAAATAAACTGTAGTATAGTCACACAATGGAACAAATAAATAATGCCTAGGGGCATTATAGGATGAATCTCACAAACAATATGATGAATGAAAAAGCGAGATGAAAAAGAGTTCATACTGTATGAGTCCACTTAAACCAACTTCAAACAATTAAAACTAATCTATGGTATTGAAAGTCAAGACCACATTACTCATCAGAGGAGCAATGACTGAGTGGCGGCAAGGAGGGCTTATGAAATACAGACAATGTTCTCCTTTAATTTGGGTATGTGTTACATTAGTATGATTGCTTTGCTAAAAATCACCATGTTTTATTCTTGGTGGGTTAACAGAACAGTATTTACACTATATTAATACTTTTAGCCTTCTTCTTATCCCTCCATATAAACAGAGGTATATAATAAACATAGAAGATTTTGTTCTTAATTTTTTTTCAACTATTGGCTAAACGTCAATCTACAGAATTCTTCCATTCATCTCAATATAAGAATACGTATTTTCAACTCCAGTTTCAAATCGAGTAGCCATCCATCTTCACCAAAGAAAAGAAACTGACCCGATTTACCACATATTCAGCTTTAAGTCAATATTTTAAATAAAACCATCATTAACTAGAGTTTTTCCTAATTCCAGATTCATTGACAAAGTCTACTAAAATTCTTCCCTCTTCTGCTACTTAACTTCATGTTCTTAATCTTAAGATGAATGAAGAAATCTTTAAAAGCATTTAACTTAGGAAAACATGAAATGACAATATGCTTTCTAAAAGTAAAATTTTAAGCTCAATGTCTTTCTCATTTTGCAATAGGATCTTTGGGCAAAATACTCTGCAGAGCTGTACAGCTCCAAAAGCTTAACACTTTTCCATCTGAGAATTTCCAAGCCTTCCACGTGTAACTCAATATTAATTCATAACCATCAATATTTAAATTGTTTTTTTTTTAAAGAGAAAATATGACAGAAATACCTATGGATGTTTCTAATTAAGACTATGTTGCCGTTTCTTCTTTTAGAATATTTGATCCCATATGAAAGAATGGCTTTGATATAAATATTTTATTAACCACAAGAAGGAAAGGGGCAAAGAGAAAACACAGACAAGCAGGAAATAAAAGTTTATCTAAAAATTTCCTTTGTAAATTAATCCTCTGACAAAGATGAGTTAGTGGAAAGAACAAATGTCCTGAAGCATACTACAATATCATTCCCAATAAACTCTATTTTGAAAGGCTACTTTACTATGTTAAGGAATGTTATCATTTATTTCCCTGGTTTCCACAATGCTGTGTTTACAAGCAATTCCATATTTTAGAAAGCTAGGCAACCTCCTTGAACAGCTGCAGAGTACACATTTAAGGGAAGAGAAAGTAACACCCCTGATGCTCTTATTAATTTTAATGAGCATCAAGATTAATTAATCATCAGTGCTGTGATTATGATTCTGAATCACAGTGGACAACTGATGAAGGCTTATAAATTTTCTTTTCTTTACCCTACCATAAATATTGCTAACTTTCTTAGTAACTGATATGAGAAATTCAGGTCTCTTCAAGATGAAACTTCCTGAGGAATTATGAAATCAGAGCTCCAATGTTAGGAATCACACCATTCAGGAAGAGACAATTTCACAAAGTCACTATTCCAGTGTTACTACTCTACCAAAACCGACTCAAGACATCCAATTTTACTGGTATGATTAAGCATGTTAATTTCATTCTCTTCTCTATAATGAACACCATCAAACCAATCTGCTATATATTTAGATAATATCAGCAACAAAAATGAAACAATGATAGTATCTGCAAGCTCTTACTATATATAAAGATAAAACTGTTAAAATGTCATACCTCCACTATTCTATTTTTATAAACACCATGAAATACTAAACTCAGCTCAGTTGCAATAAGATATAGGCATATTTACTTAACAAAACTAACTTTTAGTATCAATCTGTTTTAAGATTACAGAACTCAATTAATTTGCTTTTACTTTCAAAGAGCATTAAACTGAATTAAAAGAGCCAGAATTGTTTATTTACCACACCAATTTGGACAATCAAGCAAAGCAGAATTTTTAGCACAAATGTTTAATTTGTTTTGTGTATATTGTGATCACATCATTTTGACTCTGAATAAGGTTTTAGCTCCTAATTTTGCATTCTTCCTTTAGGCTTAATTTAAATAGGCATTTTAGAAACTAATTTGTAAGTAAAATAAATAGGAGAATTAAATGTTTCATCAACCAGGTTCTTTGGCTGTTATAATATTCTGAATTTGAGAATTTATTCTGTGACTCTCAGTGAGTCACTCAACTCTTCTATATCAAAATATATTACAAATGTTTTAAAATCTTGTGTTTATAAAATGCGCCACAACCTTTATATATTCTGCAGCTGCCACCTAGAACCTTTGAAGAGTAAAACCCAGCTATGTTTGCATATAACGTGGTTACTGCTATAGCAGGTTTGAAAATGACAATTATGCTTTATATAGATTATATGTTTTATCTTTTTAATCTTATTTTTATAATTAAATTTCTAGTTTCTGGGGTGATTAAAATGGTTAGAATTTTTTTAAGGAAGTTATAAAGCTTTATCTAAAAATGTAATACTGTAATACAAAACTGTCTACATTATATTAGGCTTACATTTTTGATTACTCCAGCTTTTTACATTAAGACAGTTATATTTTTAAATATATTTATACTCTCAATAAAAAAGTTCTTATCCAGCAACTTTTCATCACTGCAAAGACTATTAAACATTTTGATGGGCTGTAGATGATACATGTGTGTGTAACATTACTTACATCTTTAAAATATAGAACAGTCTTTTGGACTCTGTGGGAGAGGGAGAGGGTGGGGAGATTTGGGAGAATGGCATTGAAATATGTATAATATCATGTATGAAACGAGTCGCCAGTCCAGGTTGGATGCACGATACTGGATGCTTGGGACTGGTGCACTGGGACGACCCAGAGGGATGGTATGGGGAGGGAGGAGGGAGGAGGGTTCAGGATGGGGAACACATGTATACCTGTGGCAGCTTCATTTTGATATATAGCAAAACCAATACAATATTGTAAAGTTAAATAAAAATTTAAAAAAATAAAATAAAATACGTAGGCTAAAGAGGAAAAACCCACACCATTTTCCTTTTCCCACCATGTACAGAGCGACAGCAACCCATGGTGGTAATTTGCATTCCAAGCAAATATATCAGAGAAATCTTCTTTAAACAGGTTGAACAAATTGACTAGAAAAATTTTAAAAAATAAAAATGTATTTAGTTATAAAATTTAAAAAAAAATAAAGTAAATAAATACAGCCACTTATGGAACTAAAAACAAATAAAAAAGAAACAATATAGATACCTAAGGAATTTGGCAAACAAATTTCTGAAATACTCTGTCTAAAAAATATGGTATAGAAGCTTTAGTTTATCACTTCTCAGTTAGCTGGCAAGAGTCTCAAATAACATATAGGAAGAGATACCTTATGACTTGAGAATTTAATTACCATAAAATTTTCATTTATATTCACTCTTGGAGTATAATTACATTACCATTAAAAATAATCCTGATTTCATTAATTTAATTTAAAAGATCCTTTATATTAGTAATGCATAATTATACAGATACAGGCTTATTGTGAATGTAATGATACAAATTTCATTACCTTATTTTACTTTGTAGAAATTATATATGCCTAATATTTTAATTTCTCACAAATAATAAAATTAAAGTAGTCTTGACTGAAAATTCAAATAGAACCTTTTGGTCAGTATTTCTGGCTTAATGTTCTTTTTTTAAGGAAAAAAGGAAATGAAGAAAACTGGAACCATTTTAAGTAGAGACTATTTTCTATTTTGGCTAAAATATGAGAGATGGGATTCACTCTACCTCAGAAAGCAGTAAGTCAATGATGTGGAAGACCATGCAGAGTGGGAACTTGGCAGTGAAAAGAGTGAGAAACCACTGGGATGCGTACATATGAGCTTCTAGGTTCAGATCAGAAAAATGGTTGTGCAGGTCCGGTAACTGCTCCTGAAAGTCAAAGTGGAAAATTGAGGGGGAGGAACACTTGAGGATGCTCTATTTTCTGCCACAGCTGTGATTTATGACGAGCTGGCTATGATGACTCTCAATTTACTACAATATTCACTGAATTTTATGTAACTACACAGAAGTGATGACAGGACATGAGAACTGGGGATGTGACCAAGGACAAGACAGACTTGTTATGAACAAATAACAAAGATCAGCTCTTGCTCACTTGACTCTTCCTGTTTCTTGGGAAACGCCTGCAATGAGAGAACACCTGCAGTCTAGTGAGTACTGTGACTGCACGGTCAAGTCACAGCATTTCTGTTCAGGGTTCACGCCTAACTAGCCAGGAAAACAATGCACCTTTTCTTTGAAGACCATTGAATATCAATGTCATTTAGGTTGTATGGTATTACTTCAGTACATTATGGTACTGAAGCCCAAAAGATAATCATACTTTTAACAATCTAGTTTCAACATATTAAGAATGATTAAGGATAGAAAATGTAGTAGTATATCATGTATGAAACGGGATGTCTCCTAAAAAGAAAAGCTTTATGCTAGGTCTTTCCCCCCCAAAGTATACAAGTAAATGCTTTTAAAAAGCATGAAAGGCAAAGTAAAAAGTATTAGCATAGCTATTCCGATAACTGAAAGACAAAGGCAAAGATACATAAAAGCTGACTTTAGTTTTCTTTTCATATACAAGATGCTTTTTGAAAAACACCCCTATGTGCCCATTAGGTATTTTTAATGGGGTATTGAAGAGTCATTAACAAACAAAAAGTGCTAACAGAAAATGCGTTTGGTTTCTTCATAATACCATGAGCTAGCTATTCATTTATCAAGTGCTTTTATTTGACTCTCAAAACTCTAAAGAATAATTGATCTTTGATAAAAAATATGAACTTTTGTAAATGAAAGGTGAAACAGTGAAGAATACCAAACATTTACTTGGAAGAATTAAATTTCTGTAAAACAGCCTATTGCTCTTACTGTCCATAGATAAGCAGATTCTTCCACACGGTCTTTTCCCCCTCAGTGCCCATGTGTCGTTGGTGCTTACAGTTCTTTTTGACATCCTCCTCCCCCTTTATTTCTTCTTCACAGTTAAGCTCTTATACCTTTCTGCATTCCCTTCTCTCAATAAAGCTGTCCTTAACCTCAGGGCAAACTCTCTGCCTTCCTCCTGTTCAGTCTGACTTTGGCTTCTCTTCCCCTTTAGACAACTAGGGATCTGACAGCTCATGTCCATTAACTCCTACCAGTAGCCTCTACCGCCACATCCCACTAATCTTCCTCCCCAGCCTCTTTACTTCCCCCAACTATGGAATCAATTCATTCATGTATTTTCTTCACATTTCTCTTGGGTTCCCAATACTTCATACAGAGAAAGCCATATAAACATGCTTCATGGAGTCATTACAAATTTAAGATTTATTGTACAACCTCAGCTTCCCTGGTGGCTCAGACAGTAAAGTGTCTGCCTACAATATAAGAGACCCAGGTTCAATCCCTGGGTCTGGAAGATCTCCTGGAGAAGGAAATGGCAACCCACTCCAGTACTCTTGCCTTGAAAATCCCATGGATGGAGGAGCCCGGTAGGCTACAATCCATAGGGTTGCAAAGAGTTGGACACAACTGAGTGATTTCACTTTCTTTTCGTACAACCTCAGGTAAAATTTGAAAGCTACTCAGTAATTCCTTTAACAGCACCAGACAATTTTGCTCTTGCTCACAATCTATTTTATGATATATATATAAAAGAATACCTATTTCTCATACATATAATCATATAAATTATGAAATAGTAACACATTGTTTGAGATCTGGAAATTACAGAGAAAAACATTTAAAATATGTGCTTATATTACAATATTTTATGTGGTTTTTAATTTGATCAATATCTATCTCTTTAAAGTGTTCCTTACTTCTAAACCTAAATATAGTACTGGTGCTAGGAAACACTGAGAAAAATATTAAGTATTTCAGTTTTTATTATGAAAATATCATTTCTTTACAAATAATACTGGGAACCCTCTTCATTAACTTAACTCACCATATTCACGCTTAGAAGTTTCTTAATGTTGAATATTTAAATGGAAGACTTTTTTTATAAAAATAGTTTATAAACCATCAAATAATTAAATATTTTATGATATTAAGACCACTGTAGACATTGGTCAAAATCAAATCCATTTACATTTCCTGTAACTTTCCACTAGATTTTCATAAACCATTATTATTTAATTTTAGAATTTTTCTGTAACTTAACAAATCCCTTAGTGATAAAAGTTCCTAGTATTTATTTACCTGCATGAGTCTCTCCAACTGATAGAATTTGCAGTGAAGATCTTCAAAGTTGTTTTTGTAGAGGTCTCGTAAACCATAGTCATACATGATTTTCACCAAAACACAGAATGCTTGTTCTTCTGGCATCTACAGGAAAACATACACATATAGAACATGACTGAATGTGCATGTGACCAGAATGTCAGAAACATTCCCGCATGTTATTAGACCCCTGGATCAGTGGTTTAAGGTCACTTGGGAATGAAATTCTTCAGAGCCAGCATTCTGCAGAGACATAGGTAAAATATATGCTCCAAGTTTTGAGCTCCCTCATTTGAGATGAATTTCCCTCTTTTGTTAATTTTAATCATCCTTTCATTTACTCATTAAACCATCTTAAAAATAAGTAATACAGTAAGATGATATCCAAAAAATCAAAACAGTGTAAAAGTATATGAAGGTTAAAAAAAAGTCCCACTCCTCTCTATCCTTATAACCACTAACCCCTGTATCTGCCTCCCACCTCTTCTGCATAATCCCAAAATTACTCTTAATAATTTCTTGTGTATCCTGTCAATTTATTTATGCAAATAAAAGAATTGTACTTATTTTATTTTCCCTTTCCTACATAAAAGATAGCATTCTAAATACACTGCTATGTATACTTGCTTTCCGCTCTCAATAATGTTCCCAAAAGAGGGATTGCTGGGCCAAAGGATAGAAAGTTTTTATTTTTGATAGGTAGTATGATATTGTCCTCCCAGAATTTTCTTGATGTTGTTTATTTTTCTCTCTATAAAAAACATTTTTCAGCTGTTTCAGAAGCTTATGAGCTTCTTTCATTAAGATTTAAATGACAAAATTTGATATACCTTTCCAGAGATATTTTTATCTTAACAGAGAATAAAGTCTAAAATCAAAAGAACAGATCTCTAAAATATAGTATAAAGCGGAAAGAATTTAGAGAGGGACATATTCAATATTCTAGAATCTGTACCAAGCAAACAGAAAAAGTTGTCCTTACTCAAGGTTGTAGGATGTACCTATTATGTAAACATTTAGTTTAAATGTCATTTCTTTCAAAGTCTGACCTTGGCTGTTTATGGTATCTGACACATCTGTTAGACTAACTTCCTGCCTGTATAACTGAATCAAGTAGGGTTCTATTCACCCACTTAGAAATGGAACTGTTTATCGGAGTCCCTACACAAATGGGCCACTTCTGTTTTCTACTATAAACCATGAAATATGTGAGTTAGTTAAAATCTCCTAAAGTTAAATAATTACAGTTAGCTCTTGTCATTTTGCTTCTCTAAATATTTGCGTATATCTTTTTTTATCTATGAGTTGGGGGCTTGGCTTTGACCCCAGCTGTTCAAATCAGCAGACACCTTTCAGTTTATTTGCAGTTATCTAGAAGGTAAGCACACTATATTTTCTACCCCTTTACCAATTCTGCACTGAAGCTTCAGTTGAGACTAACGTGCACATATACAGTCACAGTACTTCTCTTATTACCACATTCTAAGCCGCTTCGTCTTCTCTCAGATCTCTTCTAAAATGGCTATACAAAAAAGCTGCAAGTAAGATAACTGTAACCAGCCCTGGAGAAATTAATTCACTTAATCTCTCCTTCTTTCTGAGCGATGGTTAGTTGAATATTTTACCATCTGCTATCTCATCTTATTTCCTTGAATGTGGTACAACCATTAAAGCAAATGTTTAAATGCCCTTCAGCATCCATATATGCAATTTCTGAACATATGAGATCATGCACTGTTCTAGGCCCTGGATATAGAGGCAAAAGTAGAGTGTTGTCCCAAAGGACGAGGAAATAGGCAAGTCAACTTGAGTTTGATATAGACACAGAAGTTCTGGAGTAGGGGAGGCTGGATGTGTGGAAAGAGGAGTTAGATGCCACTACAGTTACAGTGCAAACAGAGGGATGGCTGAGTATGAGCTAGATCAGAATAAACTATTCACAAAAATGACAAGAGACGTAAATTTCTACTGTGCTTTTAGGTATGGAGCTTAAGGTCATTCTTATTCATTCATTCCATACTCATTCTCTCTTCCTCTATCCCTGAAAGCACCTCTGTCTTTTATCTCTTGGCCCCCTTTCCCCTCTCTCTCCTCCACCTTCCCCATGTAACTGTCCCTCTCACACATACATATCAACTTTGAACTTGACCCCTAAAAGAGAAATCCTTAATAACCTTTATTAAAAAAAAAAATCTGGATTTGTTGGGAGGTGGATAGCCTTGGAGTTAGTATCCTTCAGGTCTAGCTTCAGCAATACAGTCAAGGTTTTGATTTTCAGTTAGTTCATGGGTCATATGAAAGTCATAGACTAAACCTATAAAATATCAGTCCAGCTGGGGTAGAATCAATACTGACTATCTGTGAAGACTAAGGTCAGATATAATAAGCTCTTATGGGATCTCAGATACTGCCTTATCATGAAACTGACTCAAAATGAATCCCTGTGAAAACAGAAAAGGCTCGCTAACAAAATGAGTAAGAAAGTAATGGGAAATATGTATAATCCTTTGGAAAGTAGAAATTCAACTTCTCTTTATAGTTTAAAGATGAAATGGGATCTGTTTAGCATCTTCAATTAAAGCTTCCCTTGGTATTTCTCTCCCTTCAATTAATATATTCATTATTAAAGCAGAAAGTAGGGTATGCACTCAAAATTTAGTAAAAATCTCAAAGATGTAAAAAATGAGAATACCTAATAATGTATAAAATATAGCTAAACAACAAATACTCATGGACATTTACACCACAGAGAAAAAAGGAAGTTCACACGTAGACTTATAATGGTATTTTGCTTTTGAAGGGTAAGACAATGCATGTTCATGAAATATATGTCAGTAAAATGTCAACAACAGGGAGTGAAGGCTGAGATGAGATTTGATGATACTGTAAAACATAAGATACATGATAAAAATATATTTTGGAAATAATAAACAATAATTACTTGTAGCCACTAGTGGCTTCATGATGGCAGGAAAAACAATAAATTAAAATTTTGCAATGTAAATAAATATCATATTAAAAATTCTAATAATAAGTTGGGAGATAGGAACCTAGCATTAGCAATGGCTGGATTTTACCAAAACTCATCAAATATAGAAAATATAAATAAGTTGGAATTGAGAAGCACATCATTACATGTCATTTCCATCAGAAAAAACAGACAATAAACAGACTCAAGAGTCTAAGCAACAGTAGAATATGGCAAAATAATTATTAATTCATTTTCAGTATTTACAACTTTTCTGTTTTTAATGTTATATAATGTAAGTTTATATCATTAAATTTTCCCCAGTTTTATTGAGATGTAATTGATGTACAAGAGCGTGTAAGTTTAAGATGCACAAAATTATGGGTTTTTCTGATTTATATATTTCTACATATATATAAATGTATGTATAATTATATCCATATCACCTCACATAGATATTATTTTTGTTTTTTATTCTCAGAATTTTGAGTTTTTTTGTGGTGAGCAATTTTCAAATATGTAATATTGTTAACTGTATTTACCATGCTGTACCTTACAGCCCGTGAACTTATTAATCTAGTGACTGGAAGTTTATACCCTTTTACCATACTCACCCATTTCTTCCATCCCTCACACCTGGCAACTACCTACCTACCTACTCTGTTTTTGTAACTTCTCTTTTTTTAAAAAAAAGTTTCTGCATGTAAGTGACAGCAAACATGTTGTTCTCTGACTGACTTATTTCACTTTGCATAAAGCCCTCAAGATTCATTCATATTGTCATAATGAAAGGATTTCCTTTTTATGGCTGAATACTGTTCTCCTCTATGTGTATACCATAGTCTCTCTTATCTACCCATCACTCAGTAGACACTTCAGTTCAGTTCAGTTCAGTCGCTCAGTCATGTCCGACTCTTTGCGACCCCATGAATCGCAGCACGCCAGGCCTCCCTGTCCATCACTAACTCCCGGAGTTCACTCAAACTCACGTTCCTCGAGTCGGTGATGCCATCCAGCCATCTCATCTCTGTCTCTATGTCTTCATTATTGTAACTAATGCTGCAATGAATGTGGTATGAAGGTATCTTTATGAGTTTGTTTCTTTGTTTCCTTTGGATAAATACTCAGAAGTATAATCACTGGATCACATGTTAGTTCTAGTTTTCACTTTGTGAGCAACCTCTCTTCTGTTTCCCACAGGGCCTGAACCAGTTCCCATTCTCACCCACAGGGCACAAGGGAAACATTTTCTCCATATTCGCACCAACACTTATTAACTGTTGTGTTTCTGATGATAGCTAGCACTGTGGTTTGATTTGCACTTCATTAATGATTAACATAAAGAGTCTGCCTGTAATGTGGGAGACCTGGGTTTAACCCCTGGGTTGGGAAGATCCCCTGGAGAAGGAAATGGCAATTCATTCTAGCATTCTTGCCTGGAAAAATCCCATGGACAGAGGAAGCTGGTAGGCTACAGTCCATGGGGTTGCAAAGAGTCAGACACAACTGAACAATTTTCACATACACATACGTAACGATTAATAATGTTGAGCACCTTTTCACGTACAGAATGGCCACCTGTATGTCCAGAGGAAAAGTTTTCAACCTATCACCAGTGAGTATGATGTCAGCTGTTGGCTTATCACATACAGCCTTCATTATGTTTAGGTACATGTCTTCTATATCCATTATGTTGAGAGATCTTCTCATGAACGGATGTTGAATTTTGTCAAATGCTTTCCTGCACCTATTGAAATAATCATATTATTTTTATTTTTCACTCTATTAATGTGACACATAACTTTTATGATTTCCATTTGTTGACCTATCCTTGCATCAGTTCAGTTCAGTTCAGTCGCTCAGTCGTATCCAACTCTTTGTGAACCCATGGACTGCAGCACGCCAGACCTCCCTGGCCATCACCAACTCCCAGAGTTTACTCAAACTCATATCCATTCAGTTGGTGATGCCATCCAACCATCTCATCCTCTGCCGTCCCCTTCTCCTCTGGCCCTCAATCTTTCCCAGCATCAGGGTCTTTTCTAATGAGTCAGTTCTTCACATCAGATGGCCAAAGTACTGGAGTTTCAGCTTCAGCATCAGTCCTTCCAATGAATATTCAGGACTCATTTCCTTTAGGATGGACTAGTTGGATCTCCTTGTAGTCCAAGGGACCCTCAAGAGTCTTCTTCAATACTACAGTTCAAAGGCATCAATTCTTCAACACTCAACTTTCTTTATAGTCCAACTCTCACATCCATACATAACTACTGGAAAAACCAAGGCTTTGACTAGATGGACCTTTGTTGGCAAAGTAATGTCTCTGCTTTTTAATATGCTGTCTAGGTTGGTCATAGATTTTCTTTCAAGGAGCAAGGGTCTTTTAATTTCATGGCTGCAATCACCATCTGCAGTGATTTTGGAACCCCCAAAAATAAAGTCTGTCACTGTTTCCATTGTTTCCCCATTGATTCGCCATAAAGTGATGGGACCAGATGCCATGATTTTAGTTTCCTGAATGTTGAGTTTTAAGCCAACTGTTTCACTCTCCTCTTTCACTTTCATCAAGAGGCTCTTTAGTTCTTCACTTTCTGCCATAAGGGTGGTGTCGTCTGCATATCTGAGGTGATTGATATTTCTCCCGGCAATCTTGATTCCAGCTTGTGCTTCATCCAGCCCAGCATTTCTCATGATGTATTCTGCAGTAAGTTAAATAAGCAGGGTAACAATACACAGCCTTGACATACTCCTTTCCCTATTCAGAACCAGTCTGTTTTTTCATGTCCGGTTCTAACTGCTGCTTCCTGACCTGCATACAGATTTCGCAAGACACAGGTCAGGCGGTCTGGTATTTCCATCTCTTTAAGAATTTTCCAGAGTTTGTTGTGATAGACATAGTTTAAAGCTTTGGCATGGTCAATAAAGCAGAAGTAGATGTTTTTCTGGAACTCTCTTGCTTTTTCCATGATCCCCATTTGAACATGGTATATGATCCTTTTAATGTTTTGTTCAATTCAGTTTGCTGGTATATTGTTGAGAATTTCTGAACTATATTAGGGATATTGGCTTATAGTTTTCTTGTAGTAACCTTCTCTGGTTTTGATATTAAAGTAAAGCTTGCCTTCTTAAAATGAATTTGAGAGTTTTTTCTCCTCTCCAATTTTTTGGGAAGAGTTTGAGAAGGATTCCTACTAATTCTTTAAATGTTTCGTTTTAATGTTTGGTGGTATGCAGCTAAAATCATCTGGTCCTGGGGTTTTCTTTGTTGAGGAAGTTTTGATTCCTGATTCAGTCTCCTTACTTGCTGCTGATCTATTCAGACTTTCTATTCTTGAGTCTTGTGTATTGCTAGAAATTTATTCATTTTTTTCCTAGGCTATCCAATTTGTTGGTGTATTGCATTTCAAAGTAGTCTCTTGTTATCCTTTATATTTCTGTTGTATCAGTTGTAATGTCCCCTCTTTTTTAATAATCTCATTTATTTGTGTTCCCTTGATTAATTTAGCTAAAGCTATGTAATTTTGTTTATCCTTATCTCTTTTGAACATTTTTAACTTAAAGTCTATTTTGTATGATATAAGCATAGCTACCTCTACTTTCTTTTGGTTACCATTTGTTTAAAATACTTTAATTCTATCCCTTCACTCTCAGTCTATGTGTATCCTTAAGGCTAAAGTGAGTCTCTTTGGGCAGCATATTATTGGATCCTGCCTTTTTTTTTTTCTTTTTCCAATCAGCCACTCCATGTCTTTTGGGATAATTTATCCATTTTCATTTAAATTAATACTGATAGATAAGGATTCATTATTAACATTTTGTTAACTGTGTTTCTCTTTGTGAATTCTTTGACTCTTGCTTCTGTTCTTGCAGTCTTTCTTTGTGTTTGCTGACTCTTTGTAATAGCATGCTTTGATTCTCTTTTGTGCATCTACTGTTGGTTTTGCTTTATGGTTAATATGAGCCTTATATAAAATATAACATCCTATTTTAAGTTGATAACAACTTAACATTGAAAGCGTAAAGAAACTTCATACTTACTGTTTCTTCTCACTTCACATTTTATTGATGTCATAATTTACATCCTTTTTTAAAAATATGTGATAAAAATTACTATAGTTATGGTATTTGTTTTATACTTTTAAAAAGAGCTGTAAGTGAATTATCTTCTACCAGTATACATTAGAGAATCTGACTCTGACTATGTATTCATCATTGTTGTTGCTCAGTCACTAAGTTATGTCCGACTCTGTGACTCCATGGACTGCAGCACGCCATACTTCCTTGTCCTTCACTATCTCCCAGAGTTTGCTCAAATTCATGTCCACTGAGTCGGTGATGCTATCTATCTATCTCATTCTCTCCCACCCTCTCCTCCTTTTGCCTTCAATCTTTCCCAGCATCAGGGTATTTTCCAGTGAGTCAGCTCTTTGTATCAGGTGGCCAAAGTATTGGAGCTTGAGCTTCAGCATCAGTTCTTTCAACGGATATTCAGGGTATTTATTATTACAAGTGAATTTTACAATTCATGTTTTTATGATGTTAAATCAGCATCCCTTTATTTCAGCTTGATGATGCCCTTTAATTTTTCTGAAAGGCAGGACTAGTGATGCGGAACTCACTCCGCTTTTGTTTGTTGAGGAACACATTTATCTCTATTTCATTTACAAAGTTCAGCTTTGCCAAGCCTAGTATTCTTGGTTGATATTTTTTTCTTTCACTATGTTGAATATATCATCTCACACTTCCTTGGCCTCCAGTGTTTCTGCTGAGAGACTAAACAGACTTACAATAAGTCTGGATAAACCTCTTCTTCGGGTGGGGCTGCTGGCTGTGCACCATGGTCAAAATGGCCACTAGCTGGGCTTTGCAATCGCCTCTGGATGGGCACGGTCACAGACTACTTGGCAGGGTGGCACCAGTGGTTAGACTGGCTGGGCTCCATAGCTTGATGGTACTAAAGGCTGGGCTTTGAGGCTGCCCAGAATGACCCTTCGGGCTTCCTGTTTATACAGTGGGACAGGCTGTGCCCAACAGTTGGGCGAGGTTGCTGACTTCGCTCTCTCTCTGAGCAGGGCTGTAAGATGCAATCGGCAGCTTGCTCTGTTTCTCTGGCCAAACTTCCTAGACGATCAGGACTGGAGCCTAAACCAGCAATTATATGGGGCCTGTGAATTTGCTTCCCTGCCTGGCCAGAGCAGTAGAACAAGCTTCATGGCCAGTATAGCTCATTGACTGGTGATCTACATCAAACAGACTGCCAACCAGTATCTCTGACCAGATGAGGTCACTGGCTTGGCTCTACACATGGACAGAGCTATGGGCTGGGAAATCTCATTGAATGCCACTGAAAGCAGTAATGTGGGCTGCAAAGACCCTCTTCTCTGTCACTATCTGATTTCTTCTGGTCAAGCCCTGCCAATTCCCCTAGTGATCTCTATTAGGTAGAGCAAAGCAGCCCTCCTAGAAAGCATCTTGCAACACTGGGGGAGCTGGATTTCCACCTTGGGTTCTCACTTTGGGATGCTGTAAGGATAAAGCTAGTGGTAAAGAACGTTCCTGCCACTTCAGGAGACACAAGAAACATAGGTTTGATCCCTAGGTGTGGAAGATCCCCTGGAGGAGGGTATGGCAACCCACTCCAGTATTCTTGCATGGAGAATCGCACGGACAGAGGAGCCTAGCAGACTACAGTCCATAAGACTGCATAGAGTCAGACACGACTGAAGCAACCTAGCATGCATGCAAGGATAAAGGGGATGTATGTGAGGGACAACATAGGCATGCGGTAGGGGACCAAGGAGGGGTCTTTCCCTCCTTGAACACAGAAACTTTGTCTTACACATCAACAACTATCATAGTGCTTTTATAGGTAGGTACACACAAGAATTAAAATGAAATGGGTAAAACTTTTTATCCAGGTAAAATTACAAAAGTAAATTTCTTTTCTTTATTTTTTTTAATATGTATAATCTCATTTAACTCACTCATCAGTCTTACTATGCAGGAGATATTTACTACTCCCATTGTAGAGGTAAGGTATAAAGGTATAAAGCTAGGTTAGGTTAAGGTTAAGTCACTTCATTTGTGTCCAACTCTGTGTGACCCCATAGACGGCAGCCCACCAGGCCCCCTGTCGCTGGGATTCTCCAGGCAAGAACACTGGAGTGGCTGGCCATTTCCTTCTCCAATGCATGAAAGTGAAAAGTGAAAGTGAAGTCGCTCAGTCATGTCCGACTCTTCGCGACCCCATGGACTGCAGCCCACCAGGCTCCTCCGTCCATGGGATTTTCCAGGCAAGAGTAACCAAAACGTCTTTATAATTTGGCAGCAACTGAAAGCTACTACAGGTTTTAGAGAGTAGTTTTTTTAAAAGTTGAGAAAATAGAGGCAGAGGTCTCTTGAATAATCTGGATAAAGGTATATGAAGCTAAAAGAGATTAAATCAATAGAAAGGAAATTACTACTCAAGTGCTTTCTACTGTTAAAATGGTTTCCAGAAATATATGCTCTCACAAAGGAAGTGGCAAAATGTGTTTCTTTTCATATAAATAAGAGCACTTCTTGTGTATCACTGGGAAGAATGATCCATGAAAAGAATGCCCCCTTTCTGTTCCTCACCCTTTTTATTACAAAAACAGTGAGAGCCTACAGTGTCCAGGCTCCCCTAGGAATTAAGGCACACAAGCTCAGGGTAATATCTGGGTTGGGGTTTATTATACAGCACAACTGTGTCTTTGAAATGTTACTTTCTTTTAAGGCTGATCATATATGGCACTTGGAACATAAAATCTCTGTTATTCACTTTAGCTGATGAGATCATTTCTAACTTCGTCTTAATTCCAAAGCTCTTTGTGGCATGTAGTAATTTCTATGCCCCTACTAACTGCTGGATTCAGATGACTTAGGTTCAAATACCAATCCTAGTTGTGACCTTGGGCATGCTACCTCCCCAGGTGTCAAATTCCTCTTCTGTAAAGCAGGGATCGTGACCATCTATTTCGTTCTGAGGACTGAATGAGATCGATGTATAGCTCTTAGACCTTCCCCGATATATAAGTGACACATGAAAATTAACCACTATTATTGTGCACGCAGCCCCTTGCGAATGTAAAAACCTGCACGTACCCTCAGGTATGCATATTTATATCCCATGATGAGCAAGAGGGGCTCCCCTTGTGGGTCAGCTGGTAAAGAATCCACCTGCAATTCGGGAGACCTAGATTCCATTCCTAGGTTGGGAAGACCCCCTGGAGAAGGAAACGGCTACCCACTCCAGTATTCTGACCTGGAGAATTCCAAGGACTGTATAGTCCATGGGGTCACAAAGAGTTGGACACGACTGAGCGACTTTCACTCTCACTCACTAAACTGCTGGGTACTGCTGTAACTTTGTATCCCCCAAAGCTCTTAGCACAGAGAGCTAAATAAATCCCAAGTAGTTGATATTTATTTAAGATAATTTTAATAAAACTGATTAAATCTGCCTTTATCAATGAAGGCATGTCACTCACACAGGACAATCAGTTGGCAACTGTGAAGGTAAAAGTCAGCAAAAATGTAGAAAAGGATCAGTGTGAAAGTCGAAGCAGATCAGATCAGATCAGATCAGTGGCTCAGTTGTGTCCAACCCTTTGCAACCCCATGAATCGCAGCACGCCAGGCCTCCCTGTCCATCACCAACTCCCAGAGTTCACCCAGACTCACGTCCATCGAGTCAGTGATGCCATCCAGCCATCTCATCCACTGTCGTCCCCTTCTCCTCCTGCCCCCAATCCCTCCCAGCATCAGAGTCTTTTCCAATGAGTCAACTCTTCTCATGAGGTGGCCAAAGTACTGGAGTTTCAGCTTCAGCATCATTCCTTCCAAAGAAATCCCAGGGCTGATCTCCTTCAGAATGGACTGGTTGGATCTCCTTGCAGTCCAAGGGACTCTCAAGAGTCTTCTCCAACACCACAGTTCAAAAGCATCAATTCTTCAGTGCTCAGCCTTCTTCACAGTCCAACTCTCACATCCATACATGACCACAGGAAAAACCATAGCCTTGACTAGACGAACCTTTGTTGGCAAAGTAATGTCTCTGCTTTTGAATATGCTATCTAGGTTGGTCATAACTTTCCTTCCAAGGAGTAAGCGTCTTTTAATTTCATGGCTGCAGTCACCATCTGTAGTGATTTTGGAGCCCTGAAAAATAAAGTCTGACACTGTTTCCACTGTTTCCCCATCTATTTCCCATGAAGTGGTGGGACCAGATGCCATGATCTTCGTTTTCTGAATGTTGAGCTTTAAGCCAACTTTTTCATTCTCTGCTTTCACTTTCATCAAGAGGCTTTTGAGTTCCTCTTCACTTTCTGCCATAAGGGTGGTATCATCTGCATATCTGAGGTTATTGATATTTCTCCCGGCAATCTTGATTCCAGCTTGTGTTTCTTCCAGTCCAGCTTTTCTCATGATGCACTCTGCATATAGGTTAAATAAACAGGGTGACAATATACAGCCTTGATGAACTCCTTTTCCTATTTGGAACCAGTCTGTTGTTCCATGTCCAGTTCTAATTGTTGCTTCCTGACCTGCATACAAATTTCTCAAGAGGCAGATCAGGTGGTCTGGTATTCCCATCTCTTTCAGAATTTTCCACAGTTGATTGTGATACACACAGTCAAAAGCTTTGGCATAGTCAATAAAGCAGAAATAGATGCTTTTCTGGAACTCTCTTGCGTTTCCTATGATCCAGCGGATGTTGGCAATTTGATCTCTGGCTCCTCTGCCTTTTCTAAAACCAGCTTGAACATCAGGAAGTTCACGGTTCACATATTGCTGAAGCCTGGCTTGGAGAATTTTGAGCACGACTTTACTAGCGTGTGAGATGAGTGCAATTGTGCGATAGTTTGAGCATTCTTTGGCATTGATTTTCTTTGGGATTGGAATGAAAACTGACCTTTTCCAGTCCTATGGCCACTGCTGAGTTTTCCAAATTTGCTGGCATATTGAGTGCAGCACTTTCACAGCATCATCTTTCAGGATTTGGAATAGCTCAACTGGAATTCCATCACCTCCACTAGCTTTGTTCGTAGTGATGCTTTCTAAGGCCCACTTGACTTCACATTCCAGGATGTCTGGCTCTAGGTGTGATCACTGGATCACACCATCGTGATTATCTGGGTCGTGAAGATCTTTTTTGTACAGTTCTTCTGTGTATTCTTGCCATCTCTTCTTAATATCTTCTGCTTCTGTTAGGTCCATACCATTTCTGTCCTTTATTGAGCTCATCTTTGCATGAAATGTTCCTTTGGTGTCTCTGATTTTCTTGAAGAGATCCCTAGTCTTTCCCATTCTGTTGTTTTCCTCTATTTCTTTGCACTGATCGCTGAAGAAGGCTTTCTTATCTCTTCTTGCTATTCTTTGGAACTCTGCATTCAGATGTTTATATCTTTCCTTTTTTCCTTTGCTTTTCACTTCTCTTCTTTTCACAGCTATTTGTAAGGCCTCCCCAGACAGCCATTTTGCTTTTTTGCATTTCTTTTCTATGGGAATGGTCTTGATCCCTGTCTCCTCTACAATGTCATGAACCTCAATCCATAGTTCATCAGGCACTCTATTTATCAGATCTAGGCCCTTAAATCTATTTCTCACTTCCACTGTATAATCATAAGGGATTTGATTTAGGTCATACCTGAATGGTCTAGTGGTTTTCCCTACTTTGTTCAATTTAAGTCTGAATTTGGCAATAAGGAGTTCATGATCTGAGCCACAGTCAACTCCTGGTCTTGTTTTTGTTGACTGTATAGAGCTTCTCCATCTTTGGCTGCAAAGAATATAATCAGTCTGATTTCGGTGTTGACCATCTGGTGATGTCCATGTGTAGAGTCTTCTCTTGTGTTGTTGGAAGAGGGTGCTTGTTATGACCAGTGCATTTTCTTGGCAAAACTCTATTAGTCTTTGTCCTGCTTCATTCCGTATTCCAAGGCCAAATTTGCCTGTTACTCCAGGTGTTTCTTAACTTCCTACTTTTGCATTCCAGTCCCCTATAATGAAAAGGACATCTTTTTTGGGTGTTAGTTCTAAAAGGTCTTGTAGGTCTTCATAGGACCGTTCAACTTCAGCTTCTTCAGCGTTACTGGTTGGGGCACAGACTTGGATTACTGTGATATTGAATGGTTTGCCTTGGAAACGAACAGATATCATTCTGTCGTTTTTGAGATTGCATCCAAGTACTGCATTTAGGACTCTTTTGTTGACCATGAGGGCTACTCCATTTCTTCTGAGGGATTCCTGCCCGCAGTAGTAGATATAATGGTCATCTGAGTTAAATTCACCCATTCCAGTCCATTTCAGTTCGCTGATTCCTAGAATGTCGACATTGACTCTTGCCATCTCTTGTTTGACCACTTCCAATTTGCCCTGATTCATGGACCTGACATTCCAGGTTCCTATGAAATACTGCTCTTTACAGCATCGGACCTTGCTTCTATCACCAGTCACATCCACAGCTGGGTATTGTTTTTGCTTTGGCTCCATCCCTTCATTCTTTCTGGAGTTATTTCTCCATTGATCTCCAGTAGCATATTGGGCACCTTCTGACCTGGGGAGTTTCTCTTTCAGTATCCTATCATTTTGCCTTTTCATACTGTTCATGGGGTTCTCAAGGCAAGAATACTGAAGTGGTTTGCCATTCCCTTCTCCAGTGGACCACATTCTGTCAAATCTCTCCACCATGACCCGCCCGTCCCAAATGTAACTATATTAGTACTGGATTTCAATATTATAGTAAATGATAAATGTAAGAAATTTTTGTATTATCTGTATTTTGTATTGGCTATTTAGCTTATGAAAGTGAAGTCGCTCAGTCATGTCCGACTCTTTATGACCCCATGGACTATAGCCTACCAGGCTTCTCAGTCCATGGGATATTCCAGGCAAGAGTACTAGAGTGGTTTGCCATTTCCTTCTCCAGAGGATCTTCCTGACCCAGTGATCAAAGCCGGGTCTCCCGCATTGTAGGCAGACACTTTATCCCCTGAGCCACCGGGGAAGCCATTTAGCTTATATTGCGTTTCATTTTAAAAATCAGTCAAGATCTGAAAATCAATCTGGAGCTGCACTAGCAAATGGGCCAAAGAACTAAATAGACATTTCTCCAAAGAAGACATACACACGTGTAACCCCAATGTTCATCGCAGCACTGTTTATAATAGCCAGGACATGGAAGCAACCTAGATGTCCATCAGCAGATGAATGGATAAGAAAGCTGTGGTACATATACACAATGGAGTATTACTCAGCCATTAAAAAGAATACATTTGAATCAGTTCTAATGAGGTGGATGAAACTGGAGCCTATTATACAGAGTGAAGTAAGCCAGAAGGAAAAACATAAATACAGTATATAACTCTTATGGACTCCTGTAGCATAGCAGTCATCTGTTTTTAAAAAAGCATTAAAATGACTCTTTAACTTACTGTTGTTGTCGTTTAGTTGCTAAGTTGTGTCAGACTCCTTTGCGACCCCATGAACTGTAGCCTGCTAAGCTCCTCTGTCCATAGGATTTTCCAGGCAAGAATACTGGAGTGGGTTGCCATTTCCTTCTCCAGGGAATCTTCCTGACCCAGGGATCGAACCTGCATCTCCTGCTTTGCATGTGGATCCTTTACTGCTAAGCCACCAGTGAAGCATTTAACTTATTACAGTGATTTCACTGAACTAGACAATCTAATTTATCATTGATATGTAGTTGATTTGTCTAACTTAAAATAAAAATAAATCATTGAATAATATATTTTAAAATCAGATATTAGAATTTGGAGCACAGTGTGTCTCTAGTAGTGAATACCCATCTTTGCTGTGTACAGGAGCTTTGTCATGGAAACAATATTGCTTTACTGAGGAAATGATAAGATAAATATTAAAAGCTTATATCAAAACGTTTAAGATATCACAATGTCATCCACAGCTCTATGAAATACAAAACTAAATACCTGCCTCATGTGCACAATCTGAGAATCAAGCATGACATAATCACTGTTTATTAACAAATGCTGATAATGATGTGCCATCTGTACTAATAGAGGTTATCACTGAATGGAGCCAGTCTTTAAGCTTCACTGCTTCTCTCTATGTGCTCAGTTATGTCCGACTCTCTGTGACCCCATGGACTGTACAGTCCACCAGGCTCCTCTGTCCCTGGAATTCTCCAGGCAAGAATACTGGAGTGGGCTGCCATTTCCTACTCAGAGGATCTTCCCAACCCAGGGATCCAACTCATGTCACTTGTGTCTCCTGCACTGGCAGGCGATTCTTTACCACTGTGCCACCTAGGAACTCCTGCTTCTCTCTGCGATCAACCACAAAACAAAGCACGCTACGTATTTCAAAAGTCTTTAAGACTCACCTGAAGTGACATACATCAAGATTTTTTTGAAGTAAAATTGTATGTTGAAAATCTTAAATAACTGTTTAGGATAAAACTAAGTTTTTATTTCACATTATGTGTTTTCATGTCTTTTTGTAGTCAATCTACCTTTTTCCCATGAAGTTAATGAATATTCCACTGATTTTTTTGTTTTCTTCAACAAAGGTGAATGTTAGAGACTATTCTGACAATCATAAATTAATGAGTTTTCATTTTCTGTTTACAAGTTGAAAAGCAAATAGATGAAAACTTCTGAGTGTTTATTTTCCTTTTAAATCAAATACATGCCAAATACATTTAAATTTAATGGCTATTTGTAAGTCTTAAAACATGCTGTTCCACCTATTAGTTTGCTTTTCGTGCTCGATATAAACTAGGGTCCAAAAGAAAACTGGCTGGGCAAATAATTATTAGTTTTAGAAGGAACAGCACTGTTACATTCATTCATTCATGACCCTATTAAACCTCACAAAAGTAGGTATAAGTTCCACATTTTAAATATTAGACTAGCGAGGTTCAACGAAGTTAAGTGATTTGCCAATAACTATACATCTATTGGAGAAGGCAATGGCACCCCAGTCCACTACTCTTGCCTGGAAAATCCCATGGATGGGCGAGCCTGGTGGGCTGCTGTCTATGGGGTCGCACAGAGTCAGACACGACTGAGTGCCTTCACTTTCACTTTTCACTTTCATGCACTGGAGAAGGAAATGGCCAGCCACTCCAGTGTTCTTGCCTGGAGAATCCCAGGGACAGGGGGCCTGGTAGGCTGCCGTCTATGGGGTCACACAGAGTCGGACACGACTGAATCGACTTAGCAGCAGCATACATCTATTACATAAAGTCTGGACTTAACCCCATGGCTATACTCTTTTTATGCCAGATACAAAATAAAACTACACTTGTAATGCATGGTATTCAACATTCATAGAAACCCAGGACGATGATAATATTATTTTCACTTTATATTATAAATGAAGAAACTGATTCTTCAATCTCAGGGAACTTCCCCAAGGTCATGTAACTTGAAAGGTATTAACCCACAATTTAAATTCATAGCTGTGGTTTTTATAATCCTTTGAAGGAATTCGGCTTTGAAAGGACAAAGAAATCTGAGAGAGCTAAATGGGAGGATCAAAAGAGGATTTTTTTTCTTAAGGCAAAATGCCTTGATTGTATTTACAGGACACAGGGAGAAGATGCTGAGGAATGACTCTTGAAGCACTGATGCAAAAATTAACAGAGAACAGGAAAAATCTCTTAGGTTTATAAGGAAAAGGTGATTTGGAAGTAAAGAAGGGCTTATTAAAAATAAACTCAAACTCTTATATCAAAGAATCACTGTAAGATAATGGGATATATCTGTCTAGTATTCTACCTTCCTATCATCGGATGTCAAAAGCTCCTTTCTTACAGGAACACCATTTCATTTTTCAGGAAGAGTTGATCCAGATCATTACCAGCACAGAGGTGAACTTAAGACCTAGGCCAGGCCTATCAGAACACTTGAACTTCCTGACCTCAATAACCAACTCAAGAATGGCAGACCCCCAAGGGCAGGCCAGCCAGAATCCTCCAGGGTTTTTGCTTGCTTGTTTGTTTTAAGTGCAGAAGCTATAGCAAAAGATAAACATGATGCCTTCTAAATGAAGCTGTAAAACTGAAAAGTATGAAGCAAGGCCAACTTGCAAACTGCCTACTTTGTGCCCTGCCTTTATAAGTTAACGCAATAAACTCTAAGCACAACAGAGATACAGAGATGCAGATTTCTGATAACAAAATATGAACTCTGGAATATCAAGCATATCAAAATCATCTCTGCTCTGGACTTCCCAGTTATGTGAGCCAATACATTTCCTTTTAAATTTAAACTACTTTGAGTTCATGTTGTCACATGTAGCAGAAAGATTCCTAAATAATATCATGGCACAAATAGTTTACTTATATAAGCATATAAAGACACTAGGAAGCCTCTGTTTGGTTACCTCGGACTTTGTAGAATCTTTATGTTCAGGAAAACTAAGAAGTAGCTCTGCTTCTCATTTCTTAAGTTCATTGGTTAAATATTACCCGAAACTTATTTGTAATTTTAAAATCTTATATTATTTTTAAATGTAGCACACAGAAAAATACATAAAAGTTAAGATTATACTTTATAGAATAAACGATTAAGGAATATAAACAGGTTAGGAACTAGAATACTGTTTACTCCTGAAGATCCCTACGTGTCCCCTCCCAGTCATGACTCCCAGTTTCTCCTGGAAGGTCATGATCCTGACTTTAACTGTATTGACTTCATTGGTATTATCTGTATTTTCCATCTACATAGCATCCTAAGAAAACAGAGTTTACTTTTGTCATTATTGAATTATACTAAATGGAATCATACCAAATGATACCGATAATGTGCTTTCTTACTAAACTTTATGCTTGTATGATTCATTCACAATAGCCCATGTAGTATAGGAATTTCCCAGGTGGTGCTAATGATAAAGAGTCTGCCAATGTAGGAGATGTAAGAGATGCAGGTTTGATCTCTGGGTCAAAAGATCCCCTGGAGGAGGGCAGAGCAACCCACCCTGGTATTCTTGCCTGGAGAATCCCATGGGAAGAAAAGCCTGGTGAGCTACGGCCCATGGGGTCACAAAGAGTAAGACATGACTGAAGTGACTTAGCATGCATGCAGGCATGTAGTGCAAAACATTCCTTTCATTGCTGTATAGTGTCCCACGATACGAATATACCACAATTTATCCATTTTGATATCTAATTACAATTGTAATATTAGACTCTTAGACATTATAATAATGGGCATTTGAGTTGTGTGATCATTATAAACACTGATCCTGTAGTATAAACTGTAATTATGATCCTATTTTAAAACATGATTCTAGTGTAAAAGTAGTGAAAGTGTTAATTACTCTGTTGTGTCCTACTCTTTGCAACCTCATGGACTGTGTCCCGCCAGGCTCCTCTGTCCATGGAATTCTCCAGGCAAGAATACTTGAGTGGGTAGCCATTTTCTTCTCCAGGGGATCTTCCCAACCTAGGGATCAAACCCAGGTCTCCCACAATGCAGGCAGATTCTTTACCAACTAAGCCACTAGTGTACAGGTTCTTAAATTTGACTAAAGTATATATAACAAGAGTGGAATTGACTGGTATGCATATCTTTATTAGATAAAGCAAATCTGGTTTCCAAAGGAGTTGTGCCTAGTTACAGTTTTTGAAAAAATGCAATACATTTAAACATTCTGGCTTACCCCCAAATAATTCTTTTTTGCAGTTGGAAAGCTTCCATACACGCTGATATTAGAGTATTTAACCTTAAAAAGGAACATAATCTTCTGAAAGTCTAAAAAAGTATATGTTTGATTAAAAAAAACTTTAAAGCTGCTTGAAAATAAATTTGTGAGAGAAATATATTGGTGTTAAAAATTATGCAAAATACTTTATATAGTATTTAGAATAAATGAATATACAAAAAGATATTATTTATTATACTAATAATATAATGATATTAGTGATAATTATTGCATATTTAAATTTAAAGGCAAACACTATAATGATTACAAGCAATCTGTGCTGTAACAGCTTTTTTGAATTATAAATGATAAATTTCTTATAATTCCATCAATGGATGTAACAGCATCTATGCGATAAACATTTAATTCTTCCAAAGAGTGCTTTACTGCAAGTTACAAAGAATATTATCAAAGCATCTGAAAATTTCCAAGCACCAGGAAAAGATATTTATTTCTTAAAACTATTCATACATGGAAAAACTTTAAAATTCTAAATTTTTGTTCTTAAACCTACTTTCATTTTGGTCTTTCTTTCCTCTTAGGCAGTGAACGTGAAATATAAATGACCATAGGAGGAAGACAGCATCCCAGAAAGAAGCCGCTTCTGACAGTGATTAATATGGAGCTGCCAAAGGCTATCTGGCAGGAAAAAGAAGCCATTGCTTATGTAACTGATAAAAAATTAGTCAGTAAGGCCCTAATTACATATCTCCCTGGAATCCAAGATAGTGTATTTGATGAATTGTTTAAGCTACACTGTATTCTTCTACCTATTTAAACCATGGGGACAACATGAAATACAAACAAGAAAAAATTATAGTTAGCTTCTCTTATTCAAATTGGTTAATGGATATATTGGTCTGTCAATGAAATATGCTAATTAGTAGAATTACCACATATATTTTCAATAAAATTACAATCAAAAAATGGGCCAAAGAACTAAATAGACATTTCTCCAAAGAAGACATACAGAAGGCTAACAAACACATGAAAAGATGCTCAACATCACTCATTATCAGAGAAATGCAAATCAAGACCACTATGAGGTACCATTTCACACCAGTCAGAATGGCTGCGATCCAAAAGTCTACAAATAATAAATGTTGGAGAGGGTGTGGAGGAAAGGGAACCCTCTTACACTGTTGGTGGGAATGCAAACTAGTACAGCCACTATGGAGAACAGTGTGGAGATTCCTTCAAAAACTGGAAATAGAACTGCCTTATGATCCAGCAATCCCACTGCTGGGCATACACACTTGTACCCCAATGTTCATCGCAGCACTGTTTATAATAGCCAGGACATGGAAGCAACCTAGATGTCCATCAGCAGATGAATGGATAAGAAAGCTGTGGTACATATACACAATGGAGTATTACTCAGCCATTAAAAAGAATACATTTGAAACAGTTCTAATGAGGTGGATGAAACTGGAGCCTATTATACAGAGTGAAGTAAGCCAGAAGGAAAACACCAATACAGTATACTAACGCATATATATGGAATTCAGAAAGATGATAACAATAACCCTGTGTACGAGACAGCAAAAGTGACGCTGATGTATGGAACAGTCTTATGGACTCTGTGGGAGAGGGAGAGGGAGAGGGTGGGAAGATTTGGGAAAATGGCATTGAAACATGTAAAATATCATGTATGAAACGAGATGCCAGTCCAGGTTCAATGCACGATACTGGATGCTTGGGGCTAGTGCACTGGGACAACCCAGAGGGATGGTATGGGGAAGGAGGAGGGAGGAGGGTTCAGGATGGGGAGCACATGTATACCTGTGATGGATTCATTTTGATATTTGCAAAACTAATACAATTATGTAAAGTTTAAAAATAAAATTAAAAAAAAATTACAATCTAATCTGTTTTTCACTAACATTGATTATCAGTTTATCTTTCCTCCAGGATTCTGAAGGCATTTCTATATTTCCAGTTATTTTTATAAGCAATGACAACAACTGTGTACTTCTATTAAAGTAGAAGGTGTAGAAACTAGACTACATTTCTATTCATCTTGTGACACACTTTGGAGGCAATTTTGTTGAATATGTTTACAATAGCTGACTTTCCATGACCCTTATAATAGAAGAGTAGATATGTAAAAAAAAAAAAAAAAAATCTGGGTTATTTGAGTTTCTTCGCTATTTGAATCACTCTCTTTTTTTCAGGGAGAAAATGTGTCCAAGTAAACATGAACTTACAGTTAACTAAAGTTCTGTTAAGTCTCAGAACAGATTTTCTAAAGTGATATTCTTCTCATTGAGGTTTAATAGATATAATGTGTTTCACAGGGCTACAGGTCTAAAATGCTAAACTGTGACATATTCAAAGATTACTTTGTAGAAGACAAAGCTTCACTATCTATGGCCTGAACATCAGCTTCTCATCCGAGTGATCATGAAAGCTCCTTTTAGAAAAATGATGGTTTTGAACCTTGGTAAAACACCCATCACTGCTTACAGTCTCCAGCCCCTTGTGTAGGGACCTGACTATTCTAGATCTACTAGGTGGCGTTAGTAGGTAGAATAGGGAAAAGGAGTCCAAAATGGCGGTGGCTAAAAGACAAGGAAGAGAAAAGCCCACGAAAATAAAACAAAAGAAGGTCCGAGGACCAGAGTGAGGACCTCAGGTAAAACAAACAACACTCCTGGCTGGCCCAATTTACATAGGACAGGCCCAGGGAGAGATAAACATATAAATAGAAGAGCCAAAGCTAGCGCGCTCTCTCTCTCTCCTGCGCGCCGGGGCACTCTTCTCCTCGTGTCTTTGGATCGATGTGCCCTCACACCTCAAAGATGGATTTTCCTGCTATCTTCTAAATAAAATAGAGCTGTAACACTAAGCTGTAACACTGATTTGTCTAAGAGCTATAACATGGTCCATTCGAGACCTGAGAGCTATAACACAGTCTATCTAAGACCTGAGAACTGTGACACGCCGAGAGGGCTTTAATGTCCGTTACTCCAAATCTTTGTTGTGAGGAGACAAAGAGCCGAGGAACATATACTCGCGTGACAGAACTAAGGGCCCAAGAATTTATGACTATAAAGTACTTGATTATCACAGGAAATCTCAAGAATGTGGTTTGCGTGTGTGGAAATGACAAAAAAAGGACAGTAAGAGAATATCAAAAAACCATAAATAGATGATAACCACAGAGAAAGAAATTGAAATCAAAGTTAGAGTGAATAATCACAATAGAACAACAGTATGTTATTTTTTTCATTAAAGTCAAATGATCAGAATTAGGACCATGAATCTACTATAATTGTTCTTCATTTTCAGAATGCAAACCGTAAAAAAAAATCCTTTTGTTTTAAACTTGGTTCTCTTTGCTGCATCTGACATTATACAATGCTGCTTCTCTGGTGAAAATCAAGAAACTCTTCAAAGATCCCTCTTCCTCATCAGCGCTTTAAATAATTGGCATTCCTGGGTTCTATTCTGTTTTTCTTCTTCTACTTATTTTTCTGAAATGATCTGATCCACTCTCATCATTTCAGCTTTGATTTCTCCCCAGAGTCAGTCTCCAGTATACAGCTGGCTGCTGGACAGCTACTCAGATGGCCCTCAAATACCCTCCCTTTCCAAATTTAAAACTAAATTAATCATCAACTCCTAACCGTTTTTCTTCCATTCATTCTCAATGGACGTGTTTTCTACCTCAGCTCAAAATACCATAATTTACCCAGTTGCTTAAGCGATGAAACAAGACATGCTACTTTTGACTTTTCCTTTGTCAATCCATCCATGAAACCTACCAATTTTGCCTCCAGAAAAATGTTTCATTCTTTCTTTTTCTCTAAGTCTCAATATCTTTCATTTAGACTGATATTTCCTAACGGGTATCTCTGCTATTACATGCTTCTTTTCAGTTCCATCCTCTACGTGGATATACGAATATATGTAAAATGAACATCTGGTTGTCATTCCCTTGCTTCAAACTGATTGTGGCTCCTCATTAGGTACAGAACAAAGCCTCTATAAAGCCTACATTTCTTCATCTTAAGAAGTCTTTATAATTTTTTCCCTGCCCATGTGACCATTTTCATCTCACAGCTCTTTCTCTCCATACACCTTCTACAGCAATGATACAGAAACTGTCATTCACTGTTCCTTTTATATATTGTGCCCTTTGTTTTGCCATACATTTGCTCACGTAGCAATCTCTACTCCTTCTCTTATCCATCTTGTCTCCGCCCCCCAGCCTCATTTATGTCTTGGCAAAGCTACCACCTCCTCTAGAAAGTCCTTTCTGAAAACTCTCCGCTCTCCTCTTACTCTCTGCATTGCTTTCACCTAGCACACCGTAAGTCTTCTATACTGACCATCACAAAAACAATGCAGATACAGAGACAGAGTTAAAATAATAGGTATGTGCCTACATTACCTGTGCCCCAATTCCAGCCCATAAGGCCTTTGAGAACACAAACAATAAATTATTCATATTTGTAATCCCACGTCTTAGCCAAGTACTGACAACTGATCCTCAATAAATGTTCTGTCAAATGAAGGTGACTAAGAGGAAAGAGAATGTACAAAAATAAATCACAGAAGAGGTAAAAGACTTCCTTGTCACATTCCTTCATGATGCTCCTGGTCCTGCTCACATTTGGGCAGATAAATGGACTTCCTCAATCCTAGTGGGTTCTAGTTAAAAATAACTCCAAATAGGCAATGTATTCCCTACCAGCCCGCAAAATTAATTCTATTGAGAAACTAACTGTCCTGTTCTTGACATCAGATCTCTTATTTTCTCACCAAAAGTACAGGTTTAAAAAGATATGCCATGTATAATCTCCATCAAGTAAATGGAGAATAGGAAGGGAGGGGAAAAAAAAAAAAGCAGAAAATAAAATGAATTTGGCAGTACCGTGCCATTTATCACATGGAAAATTACTTACATGCAGCAGCAATACAGCAGCAAGAAAAGACTGTCCTTGACAGTACCCAATGTCTTCGTCATAGACAGAGTAGGCCTAGAAAAAGATGAGAGGAAAGAAATATTATAAACATTCACAGATTTTAACCTAAGTGCTAGTTCACATCAAGCTGCCACTTGTTCTTATCCCTGGCCTGTCCACCACAATTTCACTGATCCCTCATCTTGAATGTGCAAGCCATTAGCACAGTGGAATCCTTCAAAGAGGCTGCACATTTCCTAAAGCAATTCTAGATGGCCATTATCCCCAGGTTCATCTTTAGAATCTGGAATAAAAAGATGCTCAGAGCACCTAAATTAATTTTTAAAGATCCATTATGGTTTGTGGTCAGGCAGACAAGACTATGGGAGGCAAGTGCAAAATGTGGAGGAGGGTAGAAGGGTTCTGCAGTCGATGCGGGAATTCTAATGCACTACATGGGGGAGCCCTGTAGTACAGACACCATGACCTAATAGACTCTCGCCCAAAATCACCCACTAATGCACTATATGGGGGAGCCCTGTAGTACAGACACCATGACCTAATAGACTCTCCCCCAAAATCACCCACTAATGCACTATATGGGGAAACCCTGTAGTACAGATATCATAACCTAATAGACTCCTCCCAAAATCACCCACTAATGCACTATATGGGGAGCCCTGTAGTACAGACACCATAACCTAATAGACTCTCCCCCAAAATCACCCACTAATGCACTATATGGGGAAACCCTGTAGTACAGATATGATAACCTAATAGACTCCCCCCAAAATCACCCACTAATGTACTATATGGGGGAGCCCTGTAGTACAGATACCATGACCTAATAGACTCCCCCCAAAATCACCCACTAATGCACTATATGGGGGAACCTTGTAGTACAGGTATCATAACCTAATAGACTCCCCCCTCAGATCACCCTTTCTAGCCACTACATGTTCTCTGACTTTGAGGGACACATACATATCTGTTGTACATTGTTTTTCTTTTCTCATATAACCCTTTACAATATAAAAACCATTTATGATTCCAGGGTAGTACAAAGGTAGACAGTGTGGGCTATAGCTACAGTTTACTGACCCCTGGTTTAGCACAACAACAAAAAAATAATTCAGGTGCTCCCCCATTTATTTTTAAAATACAAACAACCCCAATTGTGCTGTTTAAATCCTGGACATGTACCCCATTCCATGTATCCTACCTATCTGTGGTACTTCATTTTAGTGAAGGCATCTCCATTTAATGTACTTAATATAATACAATGCACTGTGATTTTATAAGTACAAAAATGCTCTCTGTCCAGGGCAATGATTATCAAAGATAAACAGGAACAGTTATCATATCTCCCATATGCCAAGGTAGTCAGAGTATAAGGACTAGAATTCTTTTTTATTATTAAAAAATCTTTATTGAAATATAGCATATATTCAATGAAATGCATACCTTTTAATTTCACAGTTCCTTAAATAAGTTGAGTCATTCATGTAATTCCATCATTATAGAATATTTATAGCATTCTAGAATGTCCCTCATGACTCTCTGAAGTCAAACCACCTCCACCCTAGGCTACCAGTGAGCTGATTTTTTTCACAATTATTAGCTTTGCATTTTAGAAGAATTTCATATAAATGGATTAATATATACTCTTTTGTGTCTGACTTCCTTCACTCAGCATAATGTTTCTGAGAGCCTTCAATGTTGTTGAAAGCATCAGTAAGTCATCCACTTTCACTACTGAGTAGTAGTCCACTGTATAAATATACCACAATTGGTCTATCCAGTCTCCCTCTGATGAACATATGGGTTTTTTCCCCCCAGACTGGGGCTAGTACAAAGTAAAACTGGTTTGTATACACAAGGCCTTTTGTGTATATAGGTTTTCATTTCCCTTGGGTAAATACCTAGGAGTGGAGGTTCAAGGTTCAAATGCTAAGTGTATGTTTAACTTTCTAAGATATTGCCAGATTATTTTGCAAAGTGATTGTTCAGTTATTGCCTCCACATCAGCAAAATATAAGAGTACTCATTGCTCACATTCTTGTCAATACTTTATATTGCCAGTCTTTTTCCTTTTATTAATTCCTGTGCTTTTGACTTAAATCTCTCTGATGGCTAATGACACAGAATGTATTATAATGTGTTTTTAGGCAACTGATATACCTTCTTTTGAGGATATCTCTTTGAGTTCTTGTTCATTTGTTTAATTCAGTTGCTTATCTTATCACTGTCGATTCATGAAAACTCTTCATACATTCTGTTGACAGAATCATTATCTGACATATGTATTACCGATATTTTCTCCCAGTGCATGGTCTGCCTTTTTATTGTTTTAATGGTGCCTTTTGAAGAACTGTTGTTATCTTTTAACCTTCTGCCAATGATGACATTATCATGCCCTCATCTAATGAGAGAAAAATTAGATCACCGAATCATTTCCTAATGAATTTTAAAGAAGCTTTTCTTCATTATAACCAGTTTCCCAAGCTTGGCCTAATTATAAAAACTGAAAGATGGATTACCATCCTTTTACTTATTTAATTTTCTTTGATTTATATAGTTTTATTTATGAGTCCTTATTTGTACTTTTATCCAGAGCTTATGGATCGGGGTGGGTTGGGGTGGGGGTGTGTGTGTGTGTGTAGAAGGATTACAGAGAGAAAAGAAGAGGAACAATTAACAAAGAAAGAGGGGAGAGGTTCTAATACTATCCTTATTTAGTGCATCCCTGATGGCTCTCCATTACTTCTTTTTCCATGAACAAGGAACTCTGAGATTTCTTGAAAAGATATCATGTCACATATATTACCAAGGCTTCCCTTTCCCATAAAAGATAGTCTAAGCTGAGGATTCCTTAAAACTGGGGATTTCTAAAGTCAATCATGCTTCATCAGCCCTGACATAATTTTGACAAATGTTTGATCCATCTTTATATATTAAACAGTTACTGAGAAGTGTTGCTATGTACATGCACATTTGTGTTACAAGAGAAGTCCAACATAAAACAAGGGTCCAGAGTCCACCAGAGGAGGGATGAATTCATTGAGACCCCACAAACTAGTCTCTAACTGGAAAGCTGAGGATAAAAGTACATATCAGCAGTGTATCGATCTTACTTTCTAATTGTGTTATGGCTTTGGATTAGGTTAGCAACAAAAATGACTTTTCAGAGGCCACCTACTAAATTGATTTTATGATTCACAGTTTGAAAAACACAATGTTCTAGTACATTCTTTCCCCTGGAGTTCTTCCAAGCACTCTTCGGGTTTAGTCTAAGCCTTCTCTAACTGAGCTGAACCAAATCTGTTCCCTCCATTTGAAACTTGCCTCTCTTTAGCACCATACCGCCTTGTCCCACCTCTCACTGTAACTGCTTCCCTGGCCAGATGCCTGCTCAAACTGACTTTCAGAAACCAACTGAACAGCACTACTATAATGGAGGAGGTTATTGAACCAACCTTCTGTCTGGTAACAAATTTAATCTATATACAGACAAAATGTATAAAATAACTATCTGAAAGCACTGAGCAAAAAGCAGGAGGAAGAAACTGGAGGGGAGAATAAACTTGGAAGAAGGTGATGACACTGGGTAAAATTCTCATTCTTTATGGCTTTTGTTGGAGGTCATGTGCCAGTGGTGCCACAATGGAAGGATAAAACTTGGATATTAAACTATAGACTTACTGGCTTGAAGAATCAGAGAACAGACTAGGATGACTGTAACAGCTAGAAAGCAAGAGTAGAAATGCTAGGGGAAAAGTAACAGAAGAGAAGCCTTTACCACACCTAGTGCAAAAGTACAATATCCAAGACAATGTAAAACTGATACAAGTATAGACTAATAAATAAAACAGAATAAGAAGTCTAGAAGTAGAGCCACCCTCATATAGTCATTTAATGGCAACAAGGTTACCAAGATAACAGTGAGGAAAGGAGAAATTTTTACATATGTAAAAATGTAAATCTATAGAAATTGTTTCAATAAATGTGCTCAAACAATTGGAATCCATATGGGGGAAATTAATGAACCTTTATCCCTAACTTTATTTCACATGAAAAAATTAATTCTAGATATAACATACTCCTAAATATAAAAGTAAAATTATAAAGCTACTCAGGGAAAAGACAGAACATCTTTGTAACTTGGTAAAGGCAAAGGTTTCTTAGCCAGGGCACAGAAGTTATTAACTATTAAAAAAATTAATGAATACAATAGACATTAGCAAAATTTAGAAAATGAAAACCAGAGACATGACTCTGCTGACAAAGGTCCATACAGTCACGGTTATGGTCTTTCCAGTGGTCACATACGGTTGTGAGAGCTGGACCAAAAAGAAGCAGAATGCTAAAGAATTGATGCCTTTGATCTGTGGTGCTGGAGAAAACTCCTGAAAGTCCCTTGGACAGCAAGGAGATCAAACCAGTCAGTCTTAAGGGAGATCAACCCTGAATATTCACTGGAAGGACTGAAGCTGAAGCTCTAGGATTTTGGTCATCTGATGAGAACAGATGACTCATTGGAAAAGTCCCTGATGCTGGGAAAGATTAAAGGCAGAAGGAGAAGAGGGTGTCAGAGGATGAGATGGCTGGATGGCGTCACTGATGCAATCAACATGAACTTGGGCAACTTCAGGAGATGATGAGGGGCAGGGAGGCCTGGTGTGCTGCAGTCCATGGGGTTGCAAAGAGTTGGACATGACTGGGTGACTGAACAACAACAACACTGATAAAAAGATACCATTAAGAAAACAGTTAAACTACGGACTGGGAAAATACTTGCAAATGTATCTAAACAAAGTCTTGAACAGAATATATAAAGAACTCCTCTAACTTGGTATCAAAAAACCCAATTTAAAAAGCATCGCCATTCAGTGGACATGAATTTTAGCAGCTTCCATGGGGTTGCAAAGACTCAGACATGACTTAGTGACTGAACAACACCACCAGAGACAGAAAATAGTTTAGTGGTTTTCTAGGGCCGCGGGATTTGTGGGGGAAGTGTGGAATGACTATAACTGTTATGGTTATGGATAGCCATACTGGGTGATGAAAATGTTCAAAAGTTGACTGTGGTGGTGGTTGAACAATTGTGAATATGTTAAAAATCATCGAATTGTACTAAATGGATAAATTATATGGTATGTGAAAAAAAAAAAAAATGTACTGAAGATCTGAAAAGATACATCACAGAGAAATATCTATGAATGGTCATTGGGAACATGCCCAAGTGGAGAGGAGATGACAATGGAGGATTCTCACCTCTCCCACGAACACATCAAAAAATACACCTATATGCGGAACAGTTCTCACTGAAAACTAACTGGAGATTGGTAGAAAGACTACTGTACAACCAAGACTGTAAGAAAGACCCACACAGAATCAAGTAGGAAGGGAAGAGAAGTGATCAGACCTGTGCCCCTGGGAGCAGACTCAGAGGAAAATGGAAATTATACAGGAAAGAGATCCTCCCAGGGAGTGAATGATTTGAGCCACATACTGGTGCCCCAACCCTGGGGACCAACACAGGGAAGATGAGCCCAGTGGATAGTTGGAGGGACAACGGGACTAACAGGAGGGCTGTGTGAAGACGGGACTCCACTTGTGAGAAGCATGCGCACATTTGCTTGCTCCTGAAGCAGGACTCAGACTGTGGTTTGTAAACTGCATGGGAGGCTGGCCAGCTTCCTGAAGACCACTCCAGTGCCTGCTCCAGTGCTTCAGAAGCCTTCTGGGCCTCAGACCACAAGCAAACTGCCACAGCCCAAGGCCTGACCTACCCCAAATGCCTAAACCAGCACCTTTAATACTCCAAGATACTTTAAAGTATTAAGATGGATTAATTAATTGAATGCAAGAGTAGATGGATCTACTACTTGCAAGAGATATCTTGTCTACTACAAGAGATCTACTTGTCTACTACAAGAGACATCTGATAAAAGAGGTAATAAAATATTAATTATAGAATCTAGGTGATAGATTTATGGATGTTCACTGTACAATTCTTTGAGCTTTTCTGTGTATTTGAAAATACTTTGTAACTTTCGGGGGGAAAATATTGTTCCTATACTCTCTTCACTCTGATTTGGACTACAGACTACTCTTCTGGCTGGGGTCCCAAGGGAATTTTATATATTCAGTCAGCAAGTCACTATTTACTGAGTATCTATTATATAATCAAACATTGTGCTGAGGTAGACACAAGGATGAAAATATATGGTCCATGTTCCTTAGCTCAGAATCTTATAGAAGAACTCAGCACGTACAATGAGAAAGTACACAGTGAGATGAATTCCAACCAGAGGGAAAGGGTGCGTAACCAAACCATACTGCAAGGAATGGAGATAAAGGCAAGAGAAGCATCTTAGACAAGGTGCTACTGTCTTAGTCTTATAGAAGAGGATGTGACCTGAATTGCTGCAAGCTTGGTCTCACATTCTTGAAGGAAGAATACTGAGATTCTTCAGACATGCTGCATGTCAAAGGCAGACGATGTCAGACACTGTACTAAATGCTTTCCCACATTCTCAATCAATCCTCACAAAGCCTGTGAGATGACACAAGTGATATTGAGAGAAGGTAATTAACCTGGGCAAGGTCAAACAGTTAAAGCCAGGATCTGAACCCAAATCTTCTCAAATACAGAGCCTACATACATTATACCTTTATTTTATCACTGCTGGAGACTGTGTTCTCTCAGAATTCGTATTTTGAACCCCCAAAGTAATGGTTATTTCGAGGTGGAACCATTTAGAGTTGATTAGGTCCTGAGGTAGAGCTCTCATGAATGGTATTACTGTTCTTATGAAGAAGATTCAAGAGCACTCCCATACTTCTGCTACTTGTGGACACAGCAAGGAGACGGCCATCTATGAACCAGGAAGTGAGTCCTTACCAGACACTGAAAATTGCCAGCACCGTGACCAAGGCTTCCCCGCCTCAAGGACTCTGAGTAGTAAATGTTTAAGCCCCTCAGTGAGTGGTGTTCCTGTAATAGTAACAGGCTAAGACGTTCACTTAGACTGTGTGCAGAATTATTCTTCTTAGACATTTATGTGTTTGGATCCATGTAAGATAAGAGGGTCCATCTTCTGATTTGCCTTGGGGTTCAATAGACATGGAAAATCACATTGCATACTCTCAAGAAAAAAGAAAAGACGGTCTGATTAAGGACAGCTTAATATTTTTAAGTCCATAACTTCTGGGTTTAGGGAAGGAGAAGTTTTAATTTCTTTATGTAATATGCGTGTTTATTAACATACTGACTACAAGCTACAATTTAGACATGAAAACATAGATAGCTGTTAAAGTTTAATCATGTTGGTGCTAACACGTAATTTAAGTTCTCCTTATTAAAATCAGTATGGTGGGGGAAGGAGAGGTTGGTAAAAATTGAGAGAGTAGCATTGGAGAAGGAAATGGCAACCCACTCCAGTGTTCTTGCCTGGAGAATCTCAGGGATGGCGGAGCCTAGTGGGCTGCCGTCTATGGGGTCGCACAGAGTCGGATACGACTGAAGCGACTTAGCAGCAGCAGCAGCACCAGCAGCATTGGAATATATATACTACCATGCGTGAAATAGCTAGCTAGTGGGAAGTTGCTGTATAACTCAAGGAGCTCAGCCTGGTGCTCAGCGATGACCTAGAGGAATGGGATGGGGGAGTAGAGTGGGAGAGAGGCTCAAGAGAAAGGAGAGATATATATACTTATGGCTGTTTCACGCTATGGTATGGCAGAAACCAACACAACATTTTAAAGTTAATTATCCTCCAATTAAAAATAAATTATTAAAAATTAACAGAAAAAAAATATGGAAAATACTTGATTTTTTTTTTGCGTTGTGAGTAACTGTTATGTAGATAGAGATGCTAACTTTGAAAATAATTTTCCAAGGATAGTAAGACTTTCTTTGTCAATCCAAAATACACAATAACTATTACTGTTCTTGAATTATTTTAAAATCCTAAAGGAAAGTTTTTAGTCTTAGAGCTAGATTGTCTAAAGCCTTATCCACAACCTGTTACTCCCCAAACACTCTCACTCACATGTCTTTATCAGATTGATACAGAAAATATAGAATGGTGTTCCTCTTTTGTCTCAGAAATGTGGAACCTACTGCACTATTTTATCAAACAATCACACTTACAGATAAAGATGAAGGAAATTCAGACTCACAGGAAGAATGAAATCATAAGATTCTCTTTAACAAAACAGAAAGGCTGCTATGTGGGCATGCAAAAAGGAATTAAACTTCTAAAACACAGTCCCATTCAGCTTCTCGATACTACTAGAGTACTGATGTAGTTGCTGACTTACTGGCTATCAATAGACAGTAGTTAAGTTTATTGGTTTTAACCATGACATGTTAAGTGTTTCTCTAAACTCTAACCTAAATATTGAATTGTCTCACAATTTAATATAGCTCTGAGAACAGGAAATACTAACTCAGATTTCCCTACTTTAATAGGAGCTTGACATTTATGTAAAGCCATTTTCATTTATTAATATTAGATAAACTGTTAAGTCTATCACTACAATGAACTTCTGCCAACATGAGACCAAAACAAACAGATAAACAAATCAGCCTCTGAATTATTGCTCAGTAGCCCTTAAATGAGTATGCTATGGAGAAAAATCCAAATATAAAATATGTAGAATAAATTCACTTACAAACTAAAAAGAGATCTGATCTCACACAATCTGAGACAAAAAAAGAGATACCGAAGAAATACTATTTTAAGTAACGCTACAATAAGCTAAATGAAAAGAGGTCACAAAGTGACAAAATCATTAAAACACATGGTTGTCTAAAAGTAGAATAACATTTAAAGAAAAGATTACTTAATATAGCACAAGAATATAAGTGGCTTTTCAAATAATTCTTCAGCATTAATTTTTCTAACAAATAACCAGTAACATTTATTAATAACTACTATTTTTCCAGATTTTGTGTTGTGGTGCTTAGATGCTCAGTCGTATCCAACTCTTTGCAACCCCACGGACTGCAGCCTACCAGCCTCCTCTGTCCATGGGGATTCTCCAAGCAAGAATACTGGAGTGGGTTGCCATGCCCTCCTCCAGGGGGTCTTCCCAACCCAGCGATTCAACCCAGGTCTCCTGCATTGCAGGCAGATTTTTTACCATCTGAGCTACCAGGGAAGCCCAAGAACACTGGAGTGGGTAGCCTATCCCTTCTCCAGGGGATCATCCCAACCCAGGAATCAAACCGGGGTCTCCTGTATTGCAGGAGGATTCTTTATCAGCTAAGCTACCTGGGATATGTAAGTAATTTATTTAACCCTTACAACAACGCTCTGAGCTAAGCACTCTTAATATCCCCATTTTATAGAAGAAAAAACTGAGGGAAAGTAAAAGTAAACAACTTGTGCAAGGTCACCCAGTTAGTAAGCAGCAGGCCAGACTCAGGCAGCTCCAGTCTACAAACTAAGACCTGCTGCAGAGCCCAAGGCCTTAGCAACTGTCGGTATACAGTCTCTAGATCTCAGTGACTGTGACATATGTGGTACAGTTCACGTGAGCAAAAGAAAGACCTAATGATAAAACACAAAGTTTTCTTTCTGCTATGTAATCAATGAATGTTCAGAAACAAATCACAGAGAGAGCTTTAGCTAAAGAGGAGGAATGCTAACACAAAGTTTAGGACTGTGGTTGACTCTGGTGAGGGAACACTGAATCTGAGAAGAGCACCTGGGAATATTCAAAAATATTGATAATGATATATTTCCTAAATTGTATCTACAGGGATGCTGCTTCTATTATTAATTTTTCAAAATCATAAATACAAATTATGTTTACTCATTTGAATGTATGATACATTTCATAATTTTAAAATTTGAATATATTTTAAAATATTTCATAATTTTAAAAATTTGATAAATTTTAAAAATATGACATGTTTCATAATTTTTAAAATTTAATTCAAGTTTTAAAAAATGACTTATTACACTGAATGGAACACAGCACTGGTTTATGTTAAGATTTCAATTTGGGTGACATCTCTAGGATATAAATTTATGAAAGACACACTGAGCTGGAGTTTAATATAATGATTCAAATAGTAAAACAGACAACTAATGAAAACTGCTTTTCTCGGAGAAAACTGTACATGTATGGCTGATTCTCATTACTTACCCTAGTTATGCTCCATGAAGTTTCTTCAAACACTGAATCGAGCATATACTCAATTCCTATCCCTAGGGGATACAGTGTCTTAGGCTTCTGCAAGCCTCTGGTCACAACACTTTCAGCAACTGATCAATATACAACCTTGTGTTACATGTGTTTCTACTTAAATACACCTTTTAAAATATTTATTGACTCATTAATGGTGAAATCACAGCCAACAGCGTTTCGCTCATGCCTGAATGAAGTTGATCTAACACATGTATTTCCTCCACGAGGCACATCACAGCCTTCTGATGCTTAGCAAAACAGGTCGCACTTCAGCACAACACGTGGGGAACACTTTAAACAGCAAAATCACCAACAACAAAATCACCAGAAGCACAAAAACGAAGTACTAACTACACTGAAAAAAACACACTGGTGTGTAGTATGAAAGCTGAGGCAAGAAGGCAGAGCATAACCTAGCTGCATCTGGACTCGGCAGGTCTTCACTCATCAAGCAACTCAGACATTGTGCACAGGCACATCAGTAATGACTACGAAAGCACCAAAAGTATCAATTGTGAGGTTACAAACAAATCGTAGCAAGTAGGTGAATCTGAAAATATGGAATCAATGAATAACGAGGATCAACTCTGTGTATGTGCGTACTGATAAATATATTTATCCATGTCTACGTACATTCTTGAAGTTACACATCTTTTTAGACACACACATGTATAAACACACAGGCATATCCAAAATTAAGTTGAACTTGTTTATTTCTGAAGAAGTCTACAAAAAGTTAATCAATACAAAGCATTTATCATTAATAAAACCAATATTGTTATTGACTGGAATAATAAATTATTAGTTTTATGAAGGACCACAAACATTAGAACAATCGAGTAAATGAAAACTTAATGTGAATGTAGCCCCACATACAATTTGAAGTTTTAAAATTTGATTATAAATCAATATTTTATTAAAAATTTTCAGTACTCAATTTCCTGATCAAATTCCTTTTCATGCAAACCTTTAAAATATTATCACTGACATATTTTTATTTGTTTCTTTACTATTCAGTACCAGTAGTCCACAGTAATGAACCACTCATTAACCACTATTTTCTGTGAAACTCAGCATGTGTTTTACCATGAACATAATATAGCTAGGTTATCAGATTAGCTGGAATCATAAAATTAGTCCCTAACTACAGTGACCAGGACAGTAACTCTAAAATCATTGATTGCTGGGTTCAGATCAGATCAGTCGCTCAGTCATGTCCAACTCTTTGCGACCCCATGAATCGCAGCACGCCAGGCCTCCCTGTCCATCACCAACTTCCGGAGTTCACTCAGACTCATGTCCATCGAGTCAGTGATGCCATCCAGCCATCTCATCTACTGTTGTCCCCTTCTCTTTTTGCCCCCAATCCCTCCCAGCATCACAGTCTTTTCCAATGAGTCAACCCTTCGCATGAGGTGGCCAAAGTACTGGAGTTTCAGCTTCAGCATCATTCCTTCCAAAGAAATCCCAGGGCTTATCTCCTTCAGAATGGACTGGTTGGATCTCCTCGCAGTCCAAGGGACTCTCAACAGTCATCTCCAACACCACAGTTCAAAAGAATCAATTCTTCGGCGCTCAGCCTCCTTCACAGTCCAACTCTCACATCCATACATGACCACTGGAAAAACCATAGCCTTGACTAGATGGACCTTTGTTGGCAAAGTAATGTCTCTGCTTTTGAATATGCTATCTAGGTTGGTCATAACTTTCCTTCCAAGGAGCAAGCGTCTTTTAATTTCATGGCTGCAGTCACCATCTGCAGTGATCTTGGAGCCCCCCAAAATAAAGTCTGACACTGTTTCCACTGGTTCCCCATCTATTTCCCATGAAGTGATGGGACCGGATGCCATGATCTTCGTTTTCTGAATGTTGACCTTTAAGCCAACTTTTTCACTCTCCACTTTCACCTTCATCTTCACTTTCTGCCATAAGGGTGGTGTCTGCATATCTGAGGTTATTGATATTTCTCCCGGCAATCCTGATTCCAGCTTGTGTTTCTTCCAGTCCAGCGTTTCTCATGATGTACTCTGCATATAAGTTAAATAAGCAGGGTGACAATATACAGCCTTGACGTAGTCCTTTTCCTGTTTGGAACCAGTCTGTTGTTCCATGTCCAGTTCTAACTGTTGCTTCCTGATTTGCATACAAATTTCTCAAGGGGCAGATCAGGTGGTCTGGTATTCCCATCTCTTGAAGAATTATCCACAGTTTACTGTGATCCACACAATCAAAGGCTTTGGCATAGTCAATAAAGCAGAAATAGATGTTTTTCTGGAACTCTCTTGCTTTTTCCATGATTCAGCGGATGTCGGCAATTTGATCTCTGATTCCTCTGCCTTTTCTAAAACCAGCTTGAACATCTGCAAGTTCATGGTTCATATATTGCTAAAGCCTGGCTTGGAGAATTTTGAGCATTACTTTACTAGCGTGTGAGATGAGTGCAATTGTGCGGTAGTTTGAGCATTCTTTGGCATTGCCTTTCTTTGGGATTGGAATGAAAACTGACCTTTTCCAGTCCTGTGGCCACTGCTGAGTTTTCCAAATTTGCTGGCATATTGAGTGCAGCACTTTCACAGCATCATCTTTCAGGATTTGGAATAGCTCAACTGGAATTCTATCACCTCCACTAGCTTTGTTCATAGTGATGCTTTCTAAGGCCCACTTGACTTCACATTCCAGGATGTCTGGCTCTAGGTGAGTGATCACACCATCGTGATTATCTGGGTCGTGAAGATCTTTTTTGTACAGTTCTTCTGTGTATTCTTGCCATCTCTTCTTAATATCTTCTGCTTCTGTTAGGTCCATACCATTTCTGTCCTTTATCGAGCCCATCTTTGCATGAAATGTTCCTTTGGTATCTCTGATTTTCTTGAAAAGATCTCTAGTCTTTCCCATTCTGTTGTTTTCCTCTATTTCTTTGCATTGCTGGGTTAGAAAAAGCTTAATCAGAAGTTTTCTACTAGTGGATCTGAATGCCGAATACTTCAAATTTCAGCTTTGCCATTTACCAGAATCATTTCAATTCCCTGTTTCAATTCTTTTGAGGCAACAAATATTTATTGAGCATCTACTATGTGAAAAGGTGATCTAAGCAGTGAACAAAAAGGCCAAAAATTTTTGCTGTCAAAAAATAAGCCTTCTTAGTGGAAAAATATAACAGCCTAAATAAATAAATGCCAACATAGGAACAAAGATACACACATGTATGTTTGAAATTATTAAGTGCAGTGGGAAAAAGTAAAGCAGGGAAAAGGGCTAAGTAGTGCTGGGTCAAGAGGAGATTACAATTTTAAGCCAGGTGGTTAGGGCAAGCCACACCGAGAAAGTTAACACTTGAGCAAGAAGTCTAGAGAGGTGAAACAGCAAGCCACAAAGATCTCTGGGAGAAGACTGTTCCAAGTAGAGGGGATAGCCAGTGCAAGGACTCCAGTGTGTGAGCAAAGCTGGCATGTATGGCTGGGGCAAAATGCAGGATGGAAAGAAGACTAATACATGAAATTACAGCCCTGTAAACCACTACAAAGACTTTGGTTTTTACAATGAATAGTACAGAAAGCCACTGGAAGCAGAAAGATCAGGTAAATAATTATAGCTTGGACCAGGGTATCTGCAGTGGAGATAGTGATTAAACAGTCAGGTGCTGCGTACATTCTGAAGACAGAGACAAAAAGGCTTTCTAAAGGACAGGTATGTGGTATTGGGAAAGGAAGTCATGCACGGCCTGTTGACCTTTGCATGGCTGTAAAAGCACCATAGGCCTGGAACGTTTCCACACATGGAAATAAGGGGCCCTCACAGCTTGTGCTGAGCTTACTGTCTTGTTTGAGGGTATCTTTTCCTTTTCTAGCTTGATGTGTATTTCATTGTTCTGCTGACGTGTGTGTGTCATATGGCACCTGACCAACCCCACCATTATTATTTACACTCTCAGCGGAGATGGAACGTGGCCCATCCCTGCAGCACAGACCATCTCCCTGCAACAGCACAGGTGGGACTCGTTCACCATAGGGGGCTGACACTCACTGCTGAAGCTTACTTTGCTCTCTCTTTTCTGTGAGAGTAATGCATTACTCCTTCCAATGCCTGTGTGAGTCGTATCTTTCTTAGTAACCCCAACATCTACAAACCATGCAGTGGGTTGAAATCCTGGGGCTGCTGCCCCTGCTGGGTAGGGAATGGTTGCTGCTTGTTAACAAGTAGTGTAAGAGAAAGAAAGGAGAGTCAAGGATGATTCAAGGTTTCTAGCTGAGTACCTGGAGTTACTACTAACTAAGACAGAAAACACTATGATGATTCTTTCTGTTTGGAATACATTTGTTTTCTGACCAGACCATTTTCAGAGCAGTGACACAGGTGAAATCCTCACTGATATAAGTTTAAGACAGAGATGGAGAAGAAGAATTGGTTACAGCAAGTGTAGACAAATCTTCTGAGGACTTTTGTGATAAAGTGGAACAGATGTTTTCATCTATAACACAAAGGTAAATATAGAAACCATATAAGTTTATCTGAGAATTAAACAGAGTGCCCAGTACACAGTGAAGTGCTGAATAAATGATAGCAATGACAAGCTGACATCAAGAAAGATTATTATACCCTTTTCCCAAATATCTCATTTGAGCCATCTTGAGAATGAATGTGAATCTATCTGAAAGGGGTCTTACTACTAAAATTCTTATGGATTCTTAGGCTCACTGACTTCTTGAGAATGATCAGTTTTCTATAGATGCCTCCCGTCAAAAAACTCACAAGTTTGTTTAGATATGTGCTAAGTCACTTCAGTCGTGTCCGACTCTGTGCGACACCATAGACGGCAGCCCACCAGACTCCCCGTCCCTGGGATTCTCCAGGCAAGAACACTGGAATGGGTTGCCATTTCCTTCTCCAATGCATGAAAGTGAAAAATGAAAGTGAAGTCGCTCAGTTGTGTCTGACTCTTTGCGACCCCATGGACTGCAGCCTACCAGGCTCCCCTATCCATGGGATTTTCCAGGCAAGAGTACTGGAGTGGGGTGCCATTGCCTTCTCCAGTTTAGTTATGTAAGTTGTGCCCTTTTTTTTTCACTCTTTGAAGCCAGATATGCCAATGTAAGTCTAATATATCTTCACAAACTCTCACAAGTAAAACTCAGGAAAGACAGAAAGGATAATAAAATTCATCTGTAAAACATTATTCTACCCATTTCCTTCCTGATGCCATTAGGGAGAGAAAGATACAGAGAAGGGTAAGCTGGTATGGAATACCAGACCCTAATCAGGATTTCTGGGCTCCAAAATCACTGCAGATGGTGACTGCAGCCATGAAATTAAAAGATGCTTACTCCTTGGAAGGAAAGTTATGATCAACCTAGAGAGCATGTTGAAAAGCAGAGACATTACTTTGCCAACTAAGGTCTGTCTAGTCAAGGCTATGGTTTTTCCAGTGGTCATGTATGGATGTGAGAGTTGGACTGTGAAGAAAGCTGAGCACTGAAGAATTGATGCTTTTGAACTGTGGTGTTGGAGAAGACTCTTGAGAGTCCCTTGGACTGCAAGGAGATCCAACCAGTCTATCCTAAAGGAGATCAGTCCTGGGTGTTCACTGGAAGGACTGATGCTGAGGCTGAAACTCCAATACTTTGGCCACCTCATGCGAAGAGTTGACTCACTGGAAAAGACTGTGATGCTGGGAGGGATTGGGGGCAGGAGGAAAAGGGGACGACAGAGGATGAGATGGCTGGATGGCATCACTGACTCGATGGACATGAGTTTGAGTGAACTTCGGGAGTTGGTGATGGACAGGGAGGCCTGGCATGCTGCGATTCATGAGGTTGCAAAGAGTCGGACATGACTGAGCGACTGAACTGAACTGAACCAGGATGACAACACCATCCATGTGGGGAAGTGGTGGCTGACAAGGTGAGTACATGCAGGGTGACATTCTGGCACAGGCGTTAAAGCCTGACCATGGTAAAGAGGCTCTCTGTGCAAGACAGAAGTGACAGCAGCAAGGGGAGATTGGTCACACACAGAAATGTTGATCTAAAGGATTAATATTTTAAGGATAATGGGAGCTGGGTTTCTCATTGTCAGAGAAGGGAATTACAGATGCAGGACACTAGAATTAATCCTCTGGTGTTGGACTGAAGTTGGAAGTATTTCTATGAATTCATGGTTTTCAACACATATAAACCAAGATAAAAACAAATGTGGGCAGTATACATCAGCAAAAAAAAAAAAAAGGCAAAGTAAGGATCTCCAAAAATGTGCTTCTCCTTAACAACAAAAAAATGGCAGAAACTGTTAAAATCAAGTTTTTCAGAGCTCTGGATATTGAACAAAGTTTTGCAGCAGCCTGAGGGACATTTATTCCTGAAAAGCAACTGAATTTTGGTAAGAGCGAGGAACTCTGTGACATTTTTAACTTGCCATAGTTCCATCCTCTGCTCCGTAGCAACATGACGACCTTGAAAACTAACAGCTTGCATTCTGCAGTGAAAACAAGCAGCCTGGCAGCCACCAGAGGGAGCAAAATGGGACTAGAGCTTCCTGTAAAGACCCACTCCCAGAAAATTACGATTATTTGACCTGTCTATTGATTCCCCAAGGAGTCTACCTGAAAGGTTCACTCAGGATAAAAGCCTTTTCCCCAGGAGCATTTGTCAAAAACAATTACAGACAAGTTAAACATGGCCAATGCCTAAGGTGATAGATGAAAGTTGGAGAAGACAAGAGACTAATCAAAAGGCTTAAAGGTAAAGCTTGGAAACAAGATGTCCATAAGCGTTATGAAAGACTCAGATATATTTCTGAGATTTTATAGGGCCATACCTATGAGTAAGGTTTTAGAGATGCCCAAAGCTTTCTGTATGCTTTAGGAAAGGCCTGAGACAGTTTTAAAACCTCGCCTCTGGCTATCCATGAGATTCTGCGCAAGTAGAAAGTCAACTGACTGACTGACTGAGTACTGAAGACACACCTAAACACACACACACAGCCCCACGGCAAAGACTGAGAAACTGATGGTTACAGGCATTTAAGGAAATCTCTGTCTAAACACTAGCTAATCACCAAGTGGAGACTTCAGTGGCCACAAATGACAAAAAATAAAGACTTCACGGAATTAATGCATAGAAGTTACCAACCAAACTATATTAACAAACAACAATAAAAGCTGGCAAACCCATAGAGACAGAAAGTTCAATGACTGTCAAGGGCTGAGAGCAGAGATGATGAGAGACTTATAATGGATACAGGATTTTTTTTTTGAAATGATGGAAACGCTCTAGAATCAAATAGTGGTGATGTTTTCATAACCTCTTAAATATACTAAAAACCACTAAGTTGGTTCACTTATTCAAAGGGGTGGATTTTATGGGATGTGAATTATATCTCAATAAAAACGTATGTTTGTGTGCATACACATGCTTATGCATGTCTATGTGTATATTTATACTTCCCAGCCCTGTTCACTGTGGTGCCTTGTGAGAAATGACATCCCAAAGCAATGAATACACCTAGCAGATCTTGGTTTCTTACCATTTTTGACTAAAGAAAACAGGGCTCCTTGGAGAAATGGCTAATTGTAGAACTAGGGCAGAGAAAAAAATCTTGGGACATCTTTTTGAAGCAGAAAGAAAGGCAATGCTCTAAGAATGACAGAATACATCTATCACTTGAAGGTCTTAAAAGTCTCCTGCTTTCTAATTAGGGACAAACTGAGCACCAAAAGAAATAATGCAAGTGAGAGAATATAATCCCCTGAATAAAAGGAAGATTCACGAGTCCAAGTGACTACAGTAAGTAATAACTAAATGGAAAGTCTGATAAGGAATGAGATATTTACATAGCTACAAATTGTGTCACACAAAATACTTATCAATTACAAAGGCAAAAGAGTAACTTCATACCAGAGAAGCCTGGTCAACAGTATCTTATTCAAACAATCAAGGTAACAATGGGGAAGCGCCCATACCTGTGTGCTACCTGGGAGAAAGAAGTTAGAGCAGAGAATTCCTTCTGTGTTATTTCTGCCAAAAACATATAACCTAAATCTAACCATGAGGAAAAAACAGGCAAGTGAAATTGAGGGACATTCTAAAAAATGACTGGTCTGTAATCTTCAGGTCAATAAAGTGAAGGAAAGAGTGAGAAATTGTTCTAGACAGAAGGAAATCAAGAAGGCAAGATAATCGAAGGAAAAATGTGATTGTAAACTAGATTCCTTCTCTATATAGATAATATTTAAATAATTAGTGAAACCTTAATAAAGACTGAGGCTTAAGTGGTAGCAATACAGCAGTTTTTGCTTTTCTGACTTGGATGCTGTATTCAAGTCATGTGGGAGAATATTCTTGCTTGTTAGAAAACATCCTAATGTATTTGGGAGTGACGTCGCATCATGTTGGAGAATCACTCTCAGATAGTACAGGAAAATAAAATTCTGTACCTGCAACTTTCTTCTAAGTTTGAGATTGTTTAAAAAATATAGAGAAATATGGAAATAAGCATACATATATATAAATAAATTTGACAGGATCATTTTTGCCTTGATTCTAATAATAAAAACTTGGAGCTCAAAAAAAGATTATTAAGTTTTTCCTATATGCTGATAAAAAGGGAATATCAACATAAGCTCTAAAAACAGATTCAGCGATATGAAATCATCTAAACACTGGTGACGATAAATGCAGAAGGCTACATGTCTCACAAATATTCACTCACAAAGCAATTTTCTTATCTAACATAGCTGGCAAGATTCCTAGATTTAAGTTTCCTTTTATATAACACTTTAAAAAAAAAACCCTGGCAACAACTTAAAAGTGAACTGATATACCCTTTTGTTTTTAAGGAAATGTAAAGTAACTGCCATATCCTTTAAAAAAAATTTTATGTCCTTGTTGTAAGAAACTACTGTGTGATTATGGTAAATTACTCGGAGGGTTTATACTCTTGATTTTTAAAAAATGGCACATAAAGGGCATCAAAAGGAGGAAGGAACTCTACAAAATAAAGAAAAGCAGCAGCCATGTTCTGAAGAAGTTTAACCTGAATAGTCGTTATGAATAAAACTGCAGAAGGAAACGGTAGAAAGAGAGAGTCTATGTACATTAAATTTTCATCTGAAATATCAGTGTGGTGACCATGAAAATGCACCTCTCAGATCTCCAACATCAGGGAACATATTGACCAAGGGTCCCAAGCGGTTGCACCAAGATCACACTTGCCATGGGCTGCTCCCAATTAATGACTGAGCACAGCAAGAACCCAAAGGCAGGCCAGCTTCTGGGAAAAGTGGGCGCTCACAGGCCACCCCAGTGGCTTTGCCAAACTTTCCTTAAAAGTGCCCCACATCCAAGACACTTCCATCTGACCCTCTTCCCTTCCTCTCTTCTTTCGGAGTCAGACTAGCATGGCTCACCCAGCTTCCTTCCCATTTTCTCTTACAAACACTTCCCCTAATACAGTTTTTACACATTTAATCCTGTCTGGATGATAGGCTTCCTACAGGACATGGAATAACACAGTCAGTTGCATCAAGTCAAGAATGCTGACTCAACTACATTAACACCAGATAACCAGCACTGACTGCATCAGCAAGCAGGGACAAAGAAAAAGAAAATGTCAGAGACAGCCTCTTCCCTCCAAGACTGAACACACTGCAGAAAAGACGTAAATGAAACTAATAAGATAATGTTCAAAATATAATCCATAATAACCTAAATTGTGCAAGAGTATTTTTAATCTCTAAATCACTGTGGGTAGAAGTGGGTAGGACAAGCTTCACAAGGGAAGTGGGCAACTAAGAACTGGACAGATGGGAAGGAGGAGGAGAGCAATTCAGATTCACACCCTTCCAAGGTCTTTAAGACATGTGAGAAGAGGTCTGGTTAAGGAGGAGGCTTCAGAGTTTTAAAGACATTGCCAACTGCATAGCAATTGGTAAACAGGAAGGAAGTGCCCATAATTCTACAGCTAACTAACTCAGAAATAACTGAAGAGTTTATTACTTAGGATATTTAAGGCATCTGAATCTGGTATAGAAACACACCTCTATTGTGAGAAAAATCATAAATTCAGGAGGTACACGATTACCATTTTATTTGAAGGTTCTTAGTGTATGTCTTTGCAGGCTAGTTTTGTTTTTTCCTTTTCTAGTTTAAAAAGTAACCTTACTTTTCTCCTTTTCCTCAAAGAGTAATGTTTTCTTAAGAGAGTGACTATAATCAAACCCTTAGGATATACTCTAATCCCTGAATTCTAATTTTATACATTTTTATTATCCTCATAATCCCACCATTTCTCTTCTTTATTCTAATAATGGTGTGACGGCTTCAATTAGCCTTTCAGTTGAAAGACTACAGGCTCCACAGAAACTACAAAGCTATTTCAAGAAAAGCTCTTATGTGCTTATGCATATAAAGAAATTTAAAAAACCTCTTCAGACACTCTCAAGAGCATTACAAATCTCTCCTTCTCTTTCCAGAACTCCAGCTTCACAAACCTGACCTTTTCACTGTTACAGTTTCAGAAGAAAACTCCATATTTAAAATAACAGTATGTCTTCCCAGTTGAGCTCTGACTCATACAAAGTCTATCCTATTAATGTGTATTAAAGAGAAAAAAAATCCAAACATCCTTAATGTATGACTTTAATGATACTAACAAATATAAAAAATATTTTAAAAATATTTATGCAAAAGCTAAGCATGAAGTTAACCCCCCAACCATACACACAAGTGAAACTTTTCAACTTTAGGTTGCAAAGATTTTTTTTATGTGTATGTATATGTGTAAGCATGCACCTGATGTTCTGAATAGCTACAAACATAATTGTCCTTCCATAAAAGAAGCAGAAATAGCCAATTCTTCTAAAATTTGAAATGACTGATTTAAGGAGGGGGGAAAATTAAACAAGCTCTTACTCTGAGAGATTAAGTCTTAGCAATATGATAATCTACTATCCCCCTGTAAACAAGATCATCAGTGAGTTTCCTCCTCCTCCAGAAACTCTGAAACTAATAACTAACAATATGTCTACTGAAAAGTTTGGGGAATACATTATAAAGGTTTGATCTCTCATATTTCCTTACAGGAGCTATGTAATACCTTATAGAAGGGGAAATTTGTGGGAAAGTGCCTATAATAATACTAAGAATAGCTCAGCAGAGATTTTCTGGTAGTACACTATGAGGTACACAAAAATTAAAGGTAGGGCCAACCAAAGAGGAAGGTCTCCAGGAAATATCTCAGACTTTTAGTTAAGATCCTGGAAGATCCTAACCCTCCAAGCAAAAAAAGAAAAAAAAAAAAAAAAAACTGGCTCAAAGGGATACGGCATACTCCATCTTCTTAACAGAGGAATACTGAATCTGCTCGGAATAAACTAACATCATCCAAAGCCTTTATACTTTTTCATACACAAGACCCAGAATTCTATTAAATATGATTGGGCAGGCAAAAAAACATGAGTGAATAAATAAAAATCAAGAGAAAATAGGAATACATTCATGTAAAGTAAAAGGCAAAGTCGCTCAGTGGTGTCTGACTCTTTGTGACCCTATGGACAATACAGTCCATGGAATTCTCCAGGCCAGAATACTGGAGTGGGTTGCCTTTCCCTTCTCCAGGGCATCTTCCCAAACCAGGGATTGAACCCAGGTCTCCCACATTGCAGTCCAATTCTTTACCAGCTGAGCCACAATACATTCATAGGTGATCAGATACTAGATTTTATCAGACTTGGACTTTAAAATAACTGTGATTAATCTGTTCAAGAAAATGAAAGGGGGGAAAAAGTAATTTAACCAAGGAACTAGAATCTACTTTAAAAAAAATCAAATGGGAATTCTAGAACTGAAAGTCCCTTGGACTGCAAGGAGATCCAACCAGTCCATTCTGAAGGAGATCAGCCCTGGGATTTCTTTGGAAGGAATGATGCTGAAGCTGAAACTCCAGTACTTTGGCCACCTCATGCGAAGAGTTGACTCAATGTAAAAGACTCTGATGCTGGGAGGGATTGGGGGCAGGAGGAGAAGGGGACAACAGTGGATGAGATGGCTGGATGGCATCACTGACTCGATGGACGTGAGTCTGGGTGAACTCCGGGAGTTGGTGATGGACAGGGAGGCCTGGCATGCTGGATTCATGGGGTCGCAAAGAGTCGGACACGACTGAGTGACTGAACTGAACTGAGAACTGAAAAATAAAACAACATTAATCAAGAATTTAATAGATTAGAGGAAGGATGATAGTAGGCTATAATGTGTTCAGAAAATGTCCTTCAAACTAGGAATCATTCAGGAAGCCCAAAGAAGGGAGATGCATTACAAGTAGTCAAATAGGTACAAAACTGTATTGAAAGTACTATCAATTCTGTAGCAACTCATCCCTAGTCACAGTTCAGTTCAGTCGCTCAGTCATGTCTGACTCTTTGCGACCCCATAAACCGCAGCATGCCAAGCCTCCCTGTCCATCACCAACTCCCAGAGTCCACCCAAACCCATGTCCATCGAGTCGGTGATGCCATCCAACCATCTCATCCTCTGTCATCCCCTTCTCCTCCTGCCCTCAATCTTCAATCAACCCCCCCATAAATCAAGAAAACAATATAAATAATACACAATTGTATCTACTTTCACAAGAGTCAGTAACCATTTGCATTCTGTAAAAATCATGTATCAGACCACTCATCATTTTGGTATCAAAATAACTCCTGAAATGCTTTAGTTCTTACATTAAATACAACCTCATTTTTTAGAAAAATATTTGCTGCAACAGGGGTTACATTTATTTTTGTCCTTCTACAAACCATTATACTGTCCAATTATTAACCCAGATGAACAGAGGTATGATTTCTCTGTAATATGCTCAATCCCTTACTTTAATTCACAGCAGTAGCCTCTTTTATATAAATCAGTTTGCTGGAATCAGAAAATTTGAAAAAGCAACATGCCTCAAATTAAACTGCACAAGAGTCACTTCAGTCTAATCTGTTGTGAACAATGTTTTAGCTAATTACTATGACTGACTTGTCTTAGGTCTTATAAAGAGATATATATCTAGAAGTAAATCACTAAATGTACTACATTTCATGCGTGCATGAAACACACTCCCAAACACAGTAACAGAAAGCAAGGCAAAGATTTCAAAGTAAAATCACACCCATTTATAGTCCTGGTATTGACAAACAGAGCTGGGACCTAATATAGGAGTTATTAGTAACTGTTTGATTCCTCATTCAATATGTCCTATTTCAGAAAAAAAAATTCAAGCAAACTATAATAAGAATAATCTTATCACACCCCACGCTCTTACTGAAGAGGAAATTTAAGAAGTGATTTTCCCAAAGTCTTAAATCTGCCTACAGGAGAAGTAAGACCAGAACCGGATCTCTTTAAGTTTAGTCCTTTAAACTATGCCAAACTGTCTCCCAACTAAAACCAGATTTATATCATATGTAAATTAGAAAAGTGCTAAAGATACTTGGGGAGACCGTATCTTCTTCCTCCTCTAAAGGACACTATTTTAAAATATGTTATTGACATAATTAATAGGAAAGAAAGGAGGGAGAGAAGGGGAAAAAAAGGGAGGGAGAGGAGAGAGAAAAAGGAGGGGAAGGGTGTCAAAACCTTCTCGTTTCTAGAATCTTATGAATCCTATTATACTTTCAGTTCCACTTCCACACAAAATTTTATGACAACGGAAGAATCTTTGAACCTTTTCAACTTCCTCCTACTCTGAAAAAGATATTAAGAGTCAAACACTAAAATTGACAGGGCCATTAAAACATGACAGTGAGTTTTTACCAGTATTCCCTCTAATCTGACAGTTCAGATCATTCCTCATTTCATCAGAGTCACTGAAAACTTTATAACTACAAAGTCAGACTGTATCCTTGAAACTAGAGTCGATTTCTACACTTATTCTAACTTAAGTTCTCTTAATAATTTCTCTCTCAATTTAAGAGCACAGCATATTACATTTCTAGAACAGATTTCATTGATGAGGAGTTGTCAGAAATAAATGAGGTGATATATGTGAAAGTACTCTGTAAATTTGAATTTATTATAACACCTGGAAGGTATTGTGTGAAAAAAAAAGTCTATAAATGTGTTGCTTATGTGAATACCACCATTCTTAGTGGTAAATCATTAAATGCATTTCCTTTACAATCAAGAGTGAGACAAGGATGTCTACTATCATTACCTCATTTTAACACTATAATAGAGGTTCAGGTCAGTGCAATAAGACAAAACGTATTAAGGAAAAAAAAACAGTAAGAATGGCTTAAGAAGCAAAACTGTCCTAATTTACAGATTATGTAACTAAATAGCTGATTTAATGCCAAGGTTTTATTAACGCTTATTCAGCTTTGTGCAAAGTATCCAGAATGGAAACTTTATTGCTGAGACTGTGAGGTATGATGTTAGATACTATTCTAGAAATAAAAATGATAGAATAGGTACATCATACTCAGTGACCTTAAAAGTCATACATGGCAGGATAGAGCTCATATGGCTCAAATTGAATACAAAAAGGAAAGGAAAGTGGATGTACAAACTTGAGAAGAATATTTAATCTAAACTATTTGTGATTATCACCACCATCACAGGTTTTCCTGCAAGAGGACTGGACTACTAAATCACAGCAGCTCAAGAGGAAAAGGAATTGTGTCAGTTACAAACTAAGTGGTCCACAAAGCAGGACCCCAACAAATTTTGGTTTCTCCAACATTTTCTCATATATTCATCTCTCCTCTCCTCCATCATCAAAGACAGTTGAAAAGTTATGTTTGGGTAATATATATTTTAGTACAATATTAAAAGCCTTAAGAAATTTTATTAACTATCTTGAATTCTGAAATGTTTTTAATATGATTTTTTTTTTTTGGTTTTCCACTTTTTCATGAAATTCAGTGTGATTTAAGCTACTTAGCAATTATAATGTATCTTAGAGCTACACTTTCATAACATTTTTTACTCAGAAAGAGTTTAAAACTGTGTAATCATATTACAACACACACACTGATAATCTAAAATGGCTACAGAAGCTGTGGGAATGTATACCAAATACTTTCTAGTGAATTCAAGGCTGGATTATTGGGTATCAACTACTTAAATGTACCAACTATTTAACTTTTATCTTTGTGTTTAGTAGTGTTTTGGATGTTTCCCCTCTAAATCTTACATAAGGAGGCAAATACTGGTTTACTACAATGGAGCAAAACTGTGAGGTAAAGGCTGCAAGCACATGGAGCCATCTGTTTCAGATATGTGAAACAAGTTTCTAGATTCAATCAGAGACAAATTGCAAGAAAAGTTACTGAATGGCTGAAAATATACTAAAGTCTAGGAGAAAAACGGTGCTCCATATACCATAAACCAGACCTTTCTAAATAACTTAAGAGACTATATAAGTTTTGATATCTTCCTGATACAAGACAGACACTAGCTTGTAAAATTTCAAAACTGGTAGAAAAAAATCTTAATAATTACATTTCCTTTTTACAAGCATATAATGAATAAGATACATTTTTTGTGATATTTGATGGTTTGGGGCATTTTAAAGACTAGATGACATATCACCTTCCAGAAATCAGTACACTGTCAGACTTTAAGTTAGTAATATATTTCTAGCTCTAAATGATATATTCATATAAAAATAGACTTCTGATCAGTGTGTACATTTATAATCCTCCAATATGGCTACATCAAAAGAAAAGAAATGGGGGGAAAAAAAAGACAAGATAGGAGTAGGTAGAAGGCTAAAACACAAACATGCAAGAAGGATTTTAATCAAAGTGTTACATTTGCAGAACATCAATCCTACTTGATTAGCACATGTAAGCACTGCTTTTATAAGTGCCATTTTTTTAAAAAGTAAATATAAAATGATATTGATATGTGAGTGTATTTCTGACTATCTACTTACTAATCTCTGCTACTTAATACTTAACTAAAGGCTAAATTTGATAATTCAGAAATGTGTAATCTGGCTTGAAAATTAGCCATGGTATTTGTTGTTTTTCCATATTATTACAAGATTTTTGTGTAGCTCACTATTCATTCACCATCTTTACTGGAATGGCAGCTAAGGACAAATACTGAATATACGCACCACACTTTGTAGGACATTTTAACTTTGAGGATAAAGGGCAGAACTTTTTTTAATGGAAATTTTGCAATTTTGAGTCTCTAGCCTCAATTAGCATGGACAATACAAGTTAATGATATACAATGATTTGAAAAGTTATTCTGCATTTCTAACAGAACTTTGAGACATGAATAATCTGATAACTATTCTCCACTAATAAAGTCTTTTTTTTTTTTTTTAATTTAAGCAAGGCCTATTTACTGAAAATCAGGAAACAGTTTTCTTCCAAGTCTACTAATAATGAGAGAGAAGAAAGATTTCAAAACGGGACATTAAAAACTGCACGAAGATGTGACAGAACTCAGAGGATATCAACAGTATCAGAGAACCTGCCAGTATCCAAAACAGGTGCCAGGCTGTTTCCTCCTTTTGCCTGCTGTCAAAAACTGCAACAACTGCCACATTATCTTGTCAGGCAGACAGAGTCGTCGAGACTCCTCTGAGCCTTCACTGCAGTAGCCTAAGAGGACCTTTCAGTGCCTTTCCTGTTAGCATCAGAGCCAAACTGAAGTCAGACGATGCCCCCTCCCGCACAAGAAGGTACAGAGCACGCAGCCCGAAAGTCACCTTCAGGACTCAGTATGGAGGATCTGGTGGTGTTAGTGTAAAGGACAAACAATGGCACAAGGCAAATAAGAAATGCAGACAGAAAGAAAATCGAAAAAACTTTAAGATGCGTTCTTAGAATATAGCCCTGAAAAATAAGTTAGAAAAAAATAAGGCAGAGGGCCCTACCTTGCAGATCTTGTAGAGAGATTCTTGGCCATCTCCTCCAGTATCTTTGAAGTAATCGTGTGCAGGAAATGTACGATGAATATCTCGAGTAATAACACTCTCCTGGGCTGAGTCCTAAAAAAACAGTAGAGTTGGTCATTAATCTAAATTTTCTTAATTATGAAAAATAGTACGCACATGTTAAAACATTTCAAACAGCACAAAAAATATTTGCCACTTCCTCCATTAAAAAAAAAGACAAAAAAACCTGCCTTCCTTCCCAGATGCCTAGTTCCATTCACCAGAGATATTATAAATACCACCGACAGTTTCTTTTGTGTCTTTCCACCCATTTATCTCTAGATGTGTGAATCCATATTTATGTGAGGGGGAGAGGAGAGAGGGAAGTTGCATACACCCACAAATAGACATAAGCTCTCTGCTCTTTTCACTTAACAGGATAACTGATAAAATATTTTGTATTGCTACATGTAAATGTATTTCATTCTCTTTAAGAGCAACTATTAAAAAGAATGAGATACATCTGGATATAGACATACCACAATTTATTTAACATTTTCTTATCACTGATGTTTTGTATTTTTTCTATTTATATCACAAATATTATCACTAGGAATATTTCCATACATACATGTTCAAGACAGATTCCTAGAGGTGGAACTGCCAGGATACTGGATATATGCATTTCCATTTAAGGTACTTTCCCTTCAGAGTTGTTGTACCACACATAATCCAAACAATGATAGTGTCTGTGTTTCTCCACATCTGCCCCAAACCAAATATTATCTGACTTTTTAGAGAATCTGATACGTGAAAACTCAGACCATAGTCATTTAAAAAATACAAAATATTATCAATCTTTCCTCCCAATAGGTAAATTACCCGACTCATTTGCTTCAGAAAATAAAAAGCCCCCAAACTAGCATCCTAAGATGACATACATTTTAAATATAAATCCAGAGGCTTTTCTTTTCCAGACAGATTTAGGATCTAAAAGTTCAAAACTGAGTAAGTTCTAAGCTTTAAAAAAGTTGATTAAAAAAAATGGTTAATCATTCACTTGATTTTATTCTTCTCAATGTTTGTTTTATATGTTTAAATGTCAAGAAAATAGAACGAGACTATTTCTAGCAACCCCAATAATGAAAACATTCTCCACAATTAAAGAAGCATCAATGATTACTAATGCAAATTAAAAGTGTTGTTTAATATCTTGTTTCCATATTTGAACAAATCCCTTCTTTCAGTTAAAATTAAGAAAAAGAAAAAAATGTTTAATATATGAGTTACTTTAATAAATGCTATTTCTTTTTCTTTTCTAGCCGAAAAGTATGTAAGGAGGAGTAGCTGAGGAGCTCTAAAGTTAAGCCAGTGCCTTCTCTTGCTGCCTTTTTCATTTCAGCTGCCATATCATGCTGGGTGGTAATTAGATCGTATATCATGTGGAGAAACAACTAAAAGTGAAACATTCCAAATCTGCCAGCAAACACCAAACGTATTATAAATCAGTCCAGAGGAAATTCTGATGGCTTATAGGAATGGAATGCTAAAGACAAATAAAAATGAAACTTTCAAAAAATTACCATACCTTAAATAAAAGAATACAAAGAAAGTTTACATTTATCATGGCCAATGTAGTTTCTAATGGTACAGACTATTGGGGCAAGGTGGGGATACAGAACAAGGTAAATATAAAGGCAATGTATATGGAAATGTATTACAAAATGAATGATTTATCTGGTCTGATATTGAGTCTAAGCAGGTGAATCTGGTACCGGGCAGATGAGTTTTCACTGTCCAGATTTCCTCCATCAGTGGGTTTTCTTTTCAGTAAGTCTCCACTGACAAACTCTTTGAAAAAAACAGCCAATGAAAATGTTACTCCTCCCAAGTTGAACTATTTTAGGGGCTAACATGTGTCGACTGCTTCACAGGATAACTCACTTTTCACTTTCTGAGATGCTGCGGGAAAGAAATCATTGGACTATATTCCCTAGAAACTGCCTACTCTGTTGGTATCATGCTATGTTTAAATGGTGCCAACAGTCTGATTCAGAGAAAGAGAAATTTATCAAAAATTTCTAGGATATAACTGCATAATATTGTCAATTTTTTCTACGAATAGTTGAATCTTCCTTGTTTGTTTTAAAAAGTAAAGGGGCAAAATCAAATGAAAATATTGGGTTGGGCAGAAAGCTTGCTCGGAGTTTTCCATAAGATGTTATGGATAACCCATTAAAAATCATAGACTTTTCTGCACTTAATAAACTTTACCTTGCTATGATTACTTTTAAATGCTTTCTACATATGTGTTTCTAGAGTTTTCTTCCTACATATTGCTCTCAGTTGACTAAGGGAACAATTTCTGGAACTTCACTTTATAAACTAAACAAGCTATTTTTAGCTACATTATTCACTGATGCCTTTCATTTAAGTGAAGGTTAAGAAGTACACTGAAATGAAGTGAAAGTTACTCAGTCATGTCCAACTCTTTGCAACCCCAAAGGAGTTCTCCAGGCCAGAATACTGGAGTGGGTTGCCTTTCACTTCTCCAGAGGATCTTCCCAACCCAGGTCTCCCACATTGCAGGCGGATTCTGTACCAGCTGAGCTACAAGGGAAGCCCAAGAATACTGGAGTGGGTAGCCTATCCCTTCTCCAGAGAATCTTCCCAACCCAGGAATCGAACTGGGGTCCCCTGCACTGCAGGCAGATTCTTTACCAACTAAGCTATCAGGGAAGCCCTAAGAAGTACACTGCTGCTGCTGCTGCTGCTAAGTTGGGTCAGTCGTGTCCGACTCTGTGCGACCCCATAGACAGCAGCCCACCAGGCTCCCCCATCCCTGGGATTCTCCAGGCAAGAACACTGGAGTGGGTTGCCATTTCCTTCTCCAATGCATGAAAGTGAAAAGGGAAAGTGAAGTTGCTCAGTCGTGTCCGACTCTTCGCGACCCCATGGACTGTAGCCTACCAGGCTCCTCTGTCCATAGGATTTTCCAGGCAAGAATACTGGAGTGGGGTGCCATTGCCTTCTCCGAAGAAGTACACTAGACTCTGTTTACACACTATTATGAATGAAATTGCTAGAGAAAATAATAGTGTTTTCAAAGCAAAAGCTGAAGTTAATCATCTTCCAATTACCCATACTGTTAAGAATAGGAATGGTATATATTCAGGAACCCACATCTAATCCCCTGAATTTATCCACTCAATCATTAAATTATTTGAGTCAGGGAATCACTAAACCTAACATTGCAAAAGGAAGACAAAATGATTTTTCTCTTCAATATTCATCCCTTCTTTAAACGTATTCCAATTATAAGAAATAAATAAAATGAACAGAGGACAAAAAAGAAGCCAAGTAACTGACCATCCAAATATCTAGAGTTAAAACTTTCATGTGAAAATCTCTCTTAAAATATGGCCAAAAACATTTTATAAGCACAACCAAAATTGATATGAGGTCATGTTCTTGGAAGGGCCCCATAAACAGTCTCAAATCCTTACAATTACTCTTAGAATGACAAGAGGGAAGAATTCACTTCCTGACAGGTGGCGAATTCACCAGTATCTAGAGACTCACAACTTTACCCACAATTTACTTCCCTGGGGATGTATGTCCCATTCCGATCTTCAGTCCAATATGGTGGCTCAGTGGCTCTGGGCCCAGTCAAACTCATTGGGTCTATTTCCGGCTACTTCACGTAACAACTATAGAAGCTCAGACAAGTTATTTAATCTCACTAAACTCAGTTTCCTCATCTTTAAAATGGGGTGGTCATACCAAATTCATGTTGTTTAGAATAAGATAATGTGTTTAAAGTGCTTAGCACACTGCCTACTATCAAGTGAACACGTTAATCTGTGTAGTTGCTAAGTTGTGTCTGACTCTTTGTGACTCCATGGACTGTAGCCTGCCAAGCTCCCTGGTTCATGGGATTCTCTAGGCAAGAATACTGGAGTGGGTTGCCATTTCCTCCTCCAAGGGATCGTCCTGACCCAGGGATCAAACCCACCATCTCCTACACTGGCAGGCAGGTTTTTTATCAGTAAGCCACCAGTGAAGTCTCCAAATCTAAGAATACTCATTAAAGAAATAAATTAAAAAAATAATAATTATTCCTCCTTCTCATTAAGGATCATGTTCAGCTGTTTAAAATTGTGGTGAATTTATTTTTAGACATCCTTCTGTATTTGTACACTTTAAATAATGAAATAAATCACTGTTTTTCTTCAGATATCATAAACACTGTGATTATGAAACCAATTTCCTTTGAGCTTTCAGCGTGATGAGGCACTAATGCATATACACCCTCTTCTAAATTTTCTATCAGGCATCTTATGTATATTATGTCTGAAATTATCCTGGTTTCTATTAGCCCATGATGAAAAGCAAAAGTGAACAATTATTTAGATAAAGTGATGTTTAACCCAATATGCAATGCTGGGGCCACTAACGCCAGTGTGAACACTCTGGCTCCAGCTTTGCATATATTCATGGAAGAAAAAAATATACCCTGAAAGGAGACTGGCAAGCACAGAGTACAGCAGAAGCTAAATTTGCCAGAACAGTTACTGTTTTCATTCTTTACTTCAGAATTCAGCATCTGAGGATCAGCGAGGGGTTGAAGTCACGGTTAGGGACAGAACAAATGCCACCGTTTCTAATACAAGTCTCCCTGCTGGACCATCACCATCAAGAAAATCACTGGTAGGCAAAGTCCTTAAGATCATCTTCTATCCTGCCTAAGGAGGCATCAGCTTGGGCCACACATACAAGCTGACTCAGAGCAGAAACAGTAGTGAGAGGTTTGGAAGAAAGTCTTTTCTTTCTTCCTTGAACCACACTCCCCCGATACTACCACCACACAGAAATGAAATTTCTATTGAGTTTATCCTTTAAGGATTTTCTTTCATTTCCAAACTGCTAAGTCATAAAATAAAACTTATCTTTAACAATACATCAATCTCTAGTGTGACAAAATCCATGGCCTGACAAAGGATATATAATTCAACTTGTTGAAGATCAGTTTAAAATCATTGCTAAGAGGTATGATAAGTATCTCGATTAACTCTTGATCATTTTAAGTGGAGACAATTTATAGCCTGTTATCAAGAGGATTATGTAAGTTTTCTTCCAGTATATTGTATATATTCTGACATCTTTCTAATCCTCTTAATTCTTCTTTGAAGACAATCATCACTTACTTGCTTGTTGTGAGAAAGAAATGAATACAGCACTGAAGTGTCAGCAAGTATTAGGAAGACAGGTTTGGATGACCATACCTTATTATTTTTTATGGAACAATTTCTAGGCTGTCAACAACTGGAAAGGTATTCTAGTGAGGAGAGTGTTGTCACATGTGACTTTAGCACCAGATGAAGTGAAAAAGTAATGTCCTGATAAACAAACACCTTTGGCTGTACTCTGATTTGCTACATTTTTACAACTCTCGCTGCACGTTTTCTTATGAATCTCTATTGTCAAATCCAAACGAAGTGAATTTTCACTTTTCATTTTAACTTTTAAGTACCATGTCAACTTGTATTATTAGAGATGCCAATGTAGACCAAGCGTAGCCACAAGCAGTCAGCAGATAAATGATTCAGAGCCTAAGAAAAAAAAATTGACCTTAAAACGTGCCTTCTATTCTAACTCCACAGGGATCCTCCTTTAGTTCTATGCTGGAGCTAGATCTGTGGAGAAACATCACAAACTAGTCAGCTTACATGTCCCTGAAAGCAGATGGGTTTGCAGTGGTGGCTCTGATTTATTTGCCTTGATGTTTGCCAAAATTCCAAAGAGGCAGAGATGAAAGGAGAAAACATAAAAAGTTCATTCTAGTTTCAAACATGCTACTAAAATCATGAGCTAGAAACAGTAACACAAAAAGGCTGGATCACTGTCAGCCTTCATTTCTTGAATATGGGCGGGGGGAGTCTCAGCATCAGCAGGGTAATATGGAAGCAAAGAAGTAAATGACAACTTAACCATATTGTTAGCAAGCTGCTTCCTGGGAACTGCACAAACATGCTGCCAGATGTCTCAGAATCAAAGCCTGACACAAAGGTCAAAAATATAAGCCGTATTCTGGCTTCAACTAGAAGGAAATCTCTTAGGGGGAGTAGCAACGGTGAGAACAAAGAGCAGGGGAAAGTGAGGGGACAGGAAGTACTGTCTTCATAAGACCAGTCAATATCCATAACGAATATCTTAATCTTGAAGGGACTGCAGGGAGTGCAGCGGAATTATGTGATTAGAATAAAGCATTTCTTGGGGACTAGAAGACTAAGAAGCACTGTAGCCTATGAGAACGCCTGGATTTCCCTGAAATCCTAGGGAATCCAGTCAGGTACCTCTCCAGGATGAATATCTGAGGTTACTTTTAGACTCCAAATGCATCTATGGCCATATTTGGATATGCCCTCATTCCCAGGACTGCTGACCACTCACTGTCTCAAAATAAAGGTTCAGCTGGTGTACTTGACAGTCTTGGAAACTCGTATCAATGGGCAATGATAAATTCTGCAACTCTTGTTAAAATGAAGCACAATAACTGAACTCTGTTAGTTCAGATTGGAAAATATGCTAGTATTTTCCAAAGTTAGATTATTAAAATTATTATTTAAATATTTAAATTATTTAAATCATTATAAAATTTATCAAAACAGTCCTTTAAACTCTTTTAAGATAAATAAAAAATTTTAAGGGCCATATATTTACTAACCATTGTGTAAGAATAACTTTCATTTTTCTATAAAACTTTAAAGAATGCTTCTGATAACCAGCATTTGATAAATATGCCTATTTTCACCTAATCATTACATTTTATCATTGTATTTACCTCATACATACTGCTGCTACTGCTGCTGCTGCTGCTGCTAAGTCGCTTCAGTCATGTCGGACTCTGTGCAACCCCATAGACGGCAGCCCATCAGGCTCCCCCGTCCCTGGGATTCTCCAGGCAAGAAAACTGGAGTGGGTTGCCATTTCCTTCTCCAATGCATGAAAGTGATAATTGAAAGTGAAGTCGCTCAGTCATGTCCGACTCTTAGCAACCCCATGGACTGCAGCCTACCAGGCTCCTCTATCCATGGGATTTTCCAGGCAAGAGTACTGGAGTGGGGTGCCACATACATACTAGTTATTGTTGTAATAGGTTGAATATTTTAATAATTTGTAAAACATTCTATCATTCCTTCAATCATGTTAGATGTGTCTCTTTGCTTCTCAATTAATTGTCTTGAATTGCCAACATAAAAATTGAATATACATTAAAAATTAAGCTTTTTATTTGCTGCATAGTTCAAATCTGTTTATGTATTCAACATCTACTTTTCTGAGTACCTACTAAGAATCAGACACTACTTTAGGAGCAGAGGATATCACTGTTAGCAAGTCAATGTCCCTCCCCTATAGAGTTTGCATTCTTTCAATACAGGAAAGACATAAAAAAACAAGTATATAATATTGTTTAGTGAAAACTACTATAAAAAATAAAACAAGATATAGTGAGGAATGGGATGGTATTTCAGGTAGAGTGGTTTTGCTTCTCTGAGTAAGAATTCAAATATTTAAAGCAAAAGCTTTGTAGGAAAGGCCCTGAGGTGGAGCAGGATGCCAATACTTTTCTGAACATTCTCCAGCATGTTGCTGATCTTTATGTTTGCAGATGTCTTCAATGAATTCTTAAACATCACTCTGATACTCTCCTGGATTAACCTGGCTACCTCAGAAATTTGTTAGGATAAATGAGATTACTGTTATGAGATGTTTCAGTTAATATATTTGAATAATGTGTTCCTAGTTACATGTGTCTATATGAAAGCTTACCATTCAAATATTTATTTAACATTATGGGTGAGACATTGTATTAGGATCTACAGGATCAAAAAGGTATAAGACATAATCCATCATGTCCCTAAATTGCTAGAGGTTAAGATTTACTTGTAAAGACAAAATGGAAGGAAACATGTGCTAACAGCCAAGTAAATGATATGAGTAATGTTGGCTATAGGAATTCAGTAAAGAAAGTGATTATCAGATCATATCAGATCAGATCAGTCGCTCAGTCGTGTCCAACTCTTTGCAACCCCATGAATCGCAGCACACCAGGCCTCCCTGTCCAACACCAACTCCCAGAGTTCACTCAGACTCATGTCCATCGAGTCGGTGATGCCATCCAGCCAGCCATCTCATCCTCTGTCGTCCCCTTCTCCTCTTGCCCCCAATCCCTCCCAGCATCAGAGTCTCTTCCAATGAAAGTGATTATAGAAGGGATCAAATGGTGAAAAGTCACCTTCTACAGGAGATGGAGACTAGGCTGAGCATTGTAGACAAGACAGTCTCAACAAAGCTGAATGATCTCAGAAGAACACACTGACAAGTGTGGTGTGAGTAGAGGCTGCAAAGCAGGAAAGCACTTGGCATGCCCAGGAAATCTGATTCTGACTAGCGAAGGAAATTTATAAAAGGGCAAGTTGAGTGGGATCTAAACTATGAAGTTAATCTTGAATGAAGATGTTTTAACTTAACCTTGCAAACAAGGAGTTATTTCATCTGCTATGGTCTCTGCAGTCAGTTTTGTGAACTCTTGTTTCAGCTGAGCCTCATCTGCACAACTGCTGTGTAGTGAAGACTAACCTTACCCAAAAAAATGACTGGCTTTTGCCACTGGACTCTAGGAGGTGATCTCTAGGCCCCTGTGATATCAAGTCTAACAGGAAGTCTTTGTTTGCACGTGGGCATGACCACCCAATAGCCTAGCAATGTGACTCATCATGGGGTTTTTGAAGCACAGAGTATTAGTTCTATCTATGGAGAAGCTGGAGGCTAAAGGTCAGTCATATAAACATTACATGAACAATCCCCTATAAAAACTCTGGACAAGATTCAAGTGAGCTTTACTAACTGGCAATACTCCCAGCACATGTTCACATACTGATGTCAGGAAACTACATTGTCCATGACTCCATGGGGAAAGGAAAAAGGAAGCACCATGCTTGGCACTTCTCATGGAGTCTGCCCAACATCCTTCATCCCTTGGCAAGCTTTAATCTGTATCCTGTAGCTGTAATATGATGTCACCACAGAGGAGCCGGGCAGGCTGCAGTCCACAGGGTTGCAAGGATTCAGACACGACTGAGAGACTAAGTATGTACACACATTAGTATCACAGCTTTCATGGAGTTTTGCGATTGTTTCTAGTGAATTACTGAACCTGAGGGTGATTTTGGTTAACACCTTGACACAATTAGTGTTAGAAGCAAGGGCTGTCTTGGGTAGATTATGTTTCCTCTCTTAACTTTGAAGCTGGTTAAATTCTGACAAGTAGGCCATCAACAAATAAAAGTTTTCATTGTCATATTCTCACCAGTAAATTTTCTCTATTCAACGATACGAATCATTGCCTTCCTTTTAGTCTTTGACAACATATTATTCACAATAAAATAGTCTTCCAATACCGTGTCAATTCAGATGACTTTTCAAAAACTCACTTTTAATGTAGAACCTCAAATGTTGAAAATGTTGGTCTACGATTGACCATCTGGCCATCTGTTCATTGAGTTTCTCAAAAACCTCTAGGTAATTAGTAAAGCCCATTAAATTAAAAGTAGGTCACACAACTATGGATATGATCCTATAACTTGTATAAAGGATCATCTGGAACTTCACAGGAGAGTGAGTGTAAGTAAACAGTACATGCTAAGCTGCTTCAGTCATGTCTGATTCTTTGCAACCCCATGGACTGTAGCCTGACAGGCTCCTTTGTCCACGGGATTCTCCAAGCAAGAATAATGGAGTGAATAGGCGTTCCCTTCACCATGAGATATTCCCGACCCAGGGATCAACCCTGAGTTCTTTATGTCTCCTGCATTGGCAAGTGAGTTGTTTACCACCAACACCACCTGGGAAGCCCAAACTATAACAACAACTCTGAGTAAATGTCAATAACATGAGTATTTTTAAATCCTTTATGATCAATAAAGTTACTCTATACTGGAGTGTGGGTTTTGAAAAAGTCCATTTTTGTATCAAATCAGGTTACATAATTGCCATTTTATTCCTTTATGTAACAGTACATGCTTCCATTAACATAAGATTTTACTCAAGTAGGACTAGAAGCAATGGCACTCCACTCCAGTCCTCTTGCCTGGAAAATCCCATGGACGGAGGAGCCTGGTGGGCCGCAGTCCATGGGGTCGCTAGGAGTCGGACAAGACTCAGCGACTTCACTTTCACTTTTCACTTTCATGCACTGGAGAAGGAAATGGCAACCCACTCCAGTGTCCTTGCCTGGAGAATCCCAGGGACAGGGGAGCCTGGTGGGCTGCCGTCTATGGAGTCGCACAGAGTCGGACACGACTGAAGCTACTTAGCAGCAGCAGCAGCAGCAGAACTAGAAGATGCACTGATTACAACAATAATAAAAATAAAATAGGAAGGGGCAAGAACAGAACAATTTGTTCCTGACAGACTATAAAACTTGTAGTTCTCAATAACAAAGGTCACTTCAATAATTAAATATTCTAATTCAATCTAGAAAGTGTACAATAAGGTATTTTTTTTTGTTTTACATATTCTGGTTAATATAGTAACTTTCTTTTCTGATATTGTATTCATAATTCTCTGTTCAAGAGGATCAATTTTTGTTTCTCCAACAGATTTCTCTGGACATAGTACAATCCTTTTTGCAACATGGTACATTTGAAATCTGATTAATCCTTTTTGGAACAATGCCAAATAATGAGTAGAAACTAAAGACTTATTCTGCACTGCTTCTCTCTATATGGACTCACAGATGAGCATTACTATTCTAAGACTTGGAAGGTCTAGGTAAATACATTCCAGCTCCTTGACACAGTATATTCCTTTTTTAGTTTCTTTACTAATTCCTCCTCTGCCTACTCCTTATCTGATGGTGTTACATCCTTAGCATTGTTCTGTGCTCACTCTCCGTGCTCTCCCTGGGAAATCACATCCATCTCTGTAACTTCAACTACCATCTGTCTTCTCTCTCCTGGATCTTTACTAAAGTAGAGGCCAAATCTTACTGGTTATCAGAATCATCTGATAATTTATTTCTGAAGCTAAATACCCAGCTTTCACCTAGCTATAATCTACTAATATCTCTAAGCACTTCCAGACAATCTGTATTTTTAACAAAGATCTATCCGTCCTTGAGCTAAAGTCCGCTAACTGTTATTTGGAAACTACTGGTCTAACAGACTTACCAATCCACATCTAAAACAAGCCAAACATTCAATTCAGAATTTCCTATATTCTGATTCTCAGTGGAATGAGTTTCCATGACTGATCTGACATGGAAAGAGTTATTCTAGAAGTCTCCCCTCTTTTTCTCCCTAAATCAATTTGTCCTCCAGTCTTCCACTCTGCTTTTCTAATTAATTGGTACCCATGTCTGAATATCCCCATTTGAGTGGCACCTCAAGGTAGACAATCAGTTCTTACTTGTCTTTGTCTCCCTGGTGGCCTGAGACTTTAGTAGGTGCTTCATAAATGGGTGCTGAATGAATCATAAAAGGGAAGCAGGCACAGGAAGTGTATATATATATATATATGTGTGTGTGTGTGTGTGTGTGTGTGTGTGTGTGTATGTGTGCTTTATGTTGAAGGGACTCAAGTTATATAATTTTAAATCTGAGATTTCAATTCTCTTCTAACCTCATTTAGTCAAGAGCAGTGACAAAAGGAAATAATTTGCACCAAAACCAAAGATAAGGAGTCACAAACATCCAAACCAAAAATTCACAGCAAAATGCATACCAAAATGTTCTTGCTCCTACTATCAAAGGAGACACATGAAAATAATTACAGATATTATATAAACTACAAAAAATCAAAATGGATCTATCTTAAAATAGAAGTTAGAAATTCTATCACTATTGCAATTGCCAAAAATCATCATTATGAAAGCTATCTGGAGTTTTCTCACTGAGTTTTACCTCATTTTATATGAAAGTTTATAAAAGATTAAAGACACATTCAAGTGCTGCATTTTTTAAAATATTAGTCTTTTTACTTTAAAAGTGAGAGGAAATGAATTACATAATTAATGTGTTCAAAACCCTGTTAGAAGCAAATTACATTAAGTATGATGTTTTAGAAATCTGAAGTATCCTTTATAGTTAACTCTTTCTCAATAAAATAGCTTGAAGTATTAGACTGAGATCAACATTAGACAACAATCAGGAATCACTGTAACTCTGGATTAGAATATTTAATAGGTTCAGTTTCTTTATTAGTCTTAATTCAATCAAAGGAAGACACAGATCCTTTCTTCTTCAATTTTAGGATCCTTTAGAAAGACTAACACCTTCTATTCTATCTCATAAGAATATGATACTCATGAGAATTTTTTCATCTTTCAAGCTGCTTGCTATTTAAGTTCTATAACAGTAGCATGAAAGAGTAGAGAGAGAAACAGTGAAAAAGAAAGAGTGCATTGGCTGTCCTCTTTCATTGGTTGTCATCTTTTGAAACACCACCATCTCCTCTGCTTTAATCAACATATGTTTGTTTCTGATTTAAATGCTATACTGCCCACATATTTTTATGTAATTTGTTCCTAATAGATCCAAGTTGCTAAGACAGGATTTCTAAAGTCTGAATTTCTGAGAAAGATAAATATCGTATACCAATGCATATATATGGAATCTAGAAAGATGGTACTGATGAAATTTTCTGCAGGGCAGCAATCGAGACACATATATAGAGAACAGACTTATGGACTCAGTGGGTGGGGGAGGAAGGAGAGGGTGAGATGGATGGAGAGAATAACATGTAAGAGTAACTTACATTACCATATGTAAAACAAATAGTCAACGGGAATTTGCTGTGTGACTTATGGAACTCAGGGTGGGGCTCTGTGACAATCTAGAGGGCTAATGGGAAGGGAGATGGGAGGTATGTTTAAGAGGGAGGGGACATACATTACATATGGCTGATTCATGTTGATGTTTGGCAGAAACCAACAAAATTCTGTAACGCGATTATCCTTCAACTGAAAAATAAATAAACTAAAAAAATAAAGTCTGAATTTCTAATGAAGGGAAAGAAAGTGCAACTTCTATAAACATTAAGAAATTGTAAAAGTAACTCCATTTATTTCTCATTTATTAAATGGACATTTGTGGAAGTTACTTCGACTTGACTCAGTGCTACGGGAGCTGAAAGGTTTCTTCCCAGGTGTTTGTCCAGCACTGCTTTTTTATTTAGGCTTAGTTCTGGCTCAGTGGCAAACAATCTGCCTGTCAATGCAGGAGGCTCAGAGATCCAGGTTTGATCCCTGGGTCCGGAAAATCCCCTGGAGGAGGAAACTCACTCCAGCTAAACAACTCACAGCAACTCACTCCAGTATTCTTGCCTAGAAAATCTCATGGACAAAGGAGCCTGATGGGCTACAGTCCATGGGGTTGCAAACAGGTGGACATGACTGAGCGACTGAGCAGAACAACAAAACTACAAATAAAAGATCTTTTATTTTCCAGAGCTTTAAGTGTTTGGTAAGTTATATACACATAATGGTTCCAATCTTGCAGGGTACTTAGGTACAATTTGTAACTAGTTCATAATATGAAAATAATATTATTCCTCGGAGAAACCAAGCATCATTTAGGTCAGGCAGAACATATTTTCTTTTCTGGCACCATCACCATAGTTCAGGATATTATCGCTTTAAGCTCAGGCTCTTTCCATGGCCTCTAAATCATCCACAAATTTTCTCTCTTTCAATCAGGCTGTGCAATACTTAGGCTAATTTGCCTAAAGCACTGCACTGTTGTTTTGTTGTCATTGTATTTCCATAGTATCACAAATGTTTTACTGTTTATTTTTTGGTAATACATAGTTTTTTTTTTAAATTGAAGTACAGTTGATTTGCAATACTGTATTAGTTTCAGACACAGAACAAAATGATTCATATTGGCTGTAGTCCCCTGTGCTATATAGTAGGTCTTTATTGCTTATCCATTTTATATACTATAGTGATAAAGCACTGTTTTACTCCTAGGTAGCATTCAAATCCCAGAGAAGGCAATGGCAACCCACTCCAGTACTCTTGCCTGGAAAATCCCATGGACGGAGGAGCCTCTGGTAGGCTGCAGTCCATGGTGTAGCTAGGAGTCGGACATGACTGAGTGGCTTCACTTTCATTTTTCACTTTCCTGCATTGGAGAAGGAAATGGCAACCCACTCCAGTGTTCTTGCCTGGAGAATCCCAGGGACGGGGGAGCCTGGTGGGCTGCCGTCTATGGGGTCACACAGAGTTGGACACGAATGAAGTGACTTAGCAGCAGCAGCAGCAGCATTCAAACCCATCTACAGTATGGTCCCACCTGCTGTCCTCTAATAGAAACAAATCCTTATTCTATTCCATCTGAATCACATCTCATGTCCTTAAGTTTCACTGTTCTTTCAAGTTTTAATGCTTTTGTGTACTTTCCTCTCTCTTGGATGACCCTACTTCCCACATTTTCCCCTTCTGAAATCCTGTCCATTTATAAAGGATCATATCAGACTTCTTCCCTGGTACATTCTTGATGATCCAAAATTAAAATAATACCCTCTTCCTTTATGCTCTGATAATACCAACTTCTATAGACTTAACTAAAACTTACTATGTATTGCCTTGGGGTAAGACATTTTATCTCCGCTAAGCTCCTGGCCACTAAAGATGGTCCCTTATAGTAACCCATACAGTACCCTATGCAGTAGGGGCTAAACAAAAATACCTGTGTAATAAATGATTCTATGACACAAGAAAATGGTCAACCAAAGCAAAAGGGCAGAGAATAAAGAAAGAGCTTGTATTTCTACTTAAGTAAAGGGTGGGTCATGTCCCACACTGAGCCACAAATGAAAACTAGGCTGGGGTAAATTTTCTGTGCTTGGTCACTCATATCTGCCCTGTGAAATGCTTTGAGCTCCCTGGGAACAAGAATGATAAAAAACCACCATAAGGAAGGATGTTATCTATCATCGCCAAATCCATGTTTAACATTTTTATGAACAAGAAATAGATAGTCTCATTCAAAACCCTGCTTTGTCACGGGCTACTCGGAGGTAACTCTGGAGTAAGTCATCACATTTTAGTTCATAATGCTAACTTCCTGATATACAGAAGAGAATCAAAGAAGTCTATACACAGATTTATCATGATCATCAGAAAGCACACATTTTACTTAAATCTATCTTCAACCTAGCAGAGGCTGAAATGCTTTATGAAGATAGTGTTTGCTGCAATTGCCTAAGGAGCCACTGAGCTGGCATTTCGTGCTACGGCTGTGATAATGTGTTCAAGATCACAATGGTAAATAACACACCCCTGAAACATGACGGGGATAGCAGGACCAAGACACTGTCACAAACACAGCAAATCTAAGCGCCACAGACAGGGAAAGGATTTTGATTCTTTAAACAACAAAGATATAGCACTCTGACCCCGGATATCAGTCAAGAGGACACCTCTGCATTTGCCACTGGAGGAATATCTACAACTGCTAGATGTAAGGAAAGAGATGGAGATGGGATGAGGTAAATGAGGCAAAAAAAAAGTGGTCTGGCTTTAACCTTGAAAGCAGATATCACAATACCACTATGCAATTACCCCCAGAGAGATCAAGGCCATGTGGCCAAAGGGGAGGAGCAGCAGAGAATGACACTGGAGGGGAGGAGGGCTCAACAATACTTCGTGAGCAGAACTCCTGACTTGTTGGCTTTTTTATTGTATTTTACTGAGTGATTAAATAGGGCGACTAGTACAAAAACCAGTGTCATATAAAAAATGTATTTAATCCAATCTGCTCAACTATAATGTGAGCTTTAGTTGTTTTAAAATTTCATAATTCCAGAAGGGTTAGAAACTACTGTGCTCTGGCCCAGCTTTTGGGTTCCCACATACAATACAGGATGCCCAGTTCAACTGCTTGTGATTTCATATTGCATAGGGCTGACTTACTTGTTACTTGAAAACATTATTTTTATATCTGAAATTAAAATTTAACTGGGCATCCTATATTTATATTTTTGCTAATTCTGGAAGTCTTATCCAGATGACTATTGTCACAGTACTTGGCAGATCAGTTTCTGAGTACTGCTCTCATATTATTCTGTTCAAGTTGCTTTTAAATACTTGGTCGAGTGAAAGTGAAAGTCGCTCAGTTGTGTCCAACTCTTTGTGACCCCATGGACTGTGTTCATGGAATTCTCCAGGCCAGAATACTGAAGTGGGTAGCCTTTCCCTTCTCCAGGGGCTCTTCCCAACCCAGGGATCAAACCCAGGTCTCCCACATAGCAGGTGCATTGTTTACCAGCTGAGCCACAAAGGAAGCCCAAGAATACTGGAGCGGGTAGCCTATCCCTTCTCCAGTGGATCTTCCTGACCCAGGAAGGTACCATATTTGATAGAAACCAGTCACATTTGACTTCTCAAAAAAAGCTGTATTAAATTTACTTAAACACTGAGAAAATATTAGTTAAAAGCCACAGATATTGATATGAATAGAATTAGAAAGATCTGTTCAAAACTATAAAAGACTGAGAGGAAAATGAGGACATCTATACAACAATGGACAGACACCATTATTAGTGTGAATACCAAGCCTGTGAGGCACAGAAAAACTGAATTGATGACCTGGAAAATAAGATCAAATTAAGATATAGCGGATTGATCTGAGGTCCCTGCAGACATGAAGGCAGGGAACAGATAAAGATTCTTCTCAGTGAATAGAAGACAAAGATGCTCAGAATGTTTACTTAGTCAACATTGTCTCTACTCTGTTCAAATGCCAAATAAAACTTGATCAATTAACATCTGAAAAACGTTTCTGGTCTAAGAAGAAAATGGCTTCAAAATTAGCAGAATGACATAAGCCTGCACCTGAGTTTTTAGTACTCTACTCTGCCTTATCAAAGGACAATATATTGCCCCTGATATTTACATACCAAATATTGATATGAAGAAGTATCAGAACAACTTGAAAGGCTTGGTGGGTATGGTGGCCCGGGGACAAGCAACTTTTACATAGAACTTCAATTCAGGAAAAATGAAAATTTATGGGTTTCATATTTTAAATGATTTTTTAATTAAAATTTTAAGTACATAAATGTTAGCATCCATTTCTTAAATATTCTTTTTTCAGATAAGATAGACTTAATTTTTTTTTAATTTTATTTTTTAATTGGTACAAAATTGCTTTACAGTTTTGTGTTGTTTATGCCATACAACAATGTGAATCAGTCATAATTTTATCTCCCATCCTTCCCTTCCCTCCCCATGCTGCTGTTGCTGCTAAGTCGCTTCAGTCGTGTCCAACTCTGTGCGGCCCCATAAATGGCAGCCCGCTAGGCTCCCCCGTCCCTGGGATTCTCCAGGCAAGAACACTGGAGTGGGTTGCCATTGCCTTCTCCAATGCATGAAAATGAAAAGTCAAAGTGAAGTCGCTGAGTCTTGTCTGACTCTTTGCAACCCCACGGACTGCAGCCTACCAGGCTTCTCCATCCATGGGATTTTCCAGGCAAGAGTACTGGAGTGGGGTGTTCCCTCCCCATATTCCACCCCTAAAAGTCATCACAGAGCACCAGACTGGGTTCCTTGTGTTATTCAGCAACTTCCCACTATTTGAGTGTATATATATGTCAATGCTACTTTCTCAATTTGTTCTATCCTCACCTTCCGCTTCTGTGTCCACAAGTCTATTTTCTACTAGTTTCTTCAATACCAGTTTTTCTAGGTTCCATACATATGTGTTAATATATGATACTGGTTTTTCGCTTTCTGACTTACTTCATTCTGTGTAAGAAGCTTTGGGTTCATTCGCTTCACTACAATGCACCTATGCGCACCTTATCTTTGACAAAGGAGGCAAGAATACACAATGGAGAAAAGACAGCTTCTTCAATAAGTGATGCTGGAAAAACTGGATGGCTACATGTAAAAGAATGAAATTAGAACACTTCCTAACACCATACACAATGAAACTGTAAAGGATTAAGGACTTTAACATCAGAAACTATCAAGCTCTTAAAGGAAAACATAAGTAATACACTCTTTGACATAATTCACAGCAAGATTCTCTGACCTACCTCCCAGAGTAATGGAAATAAAAACAAAAATAAATGGGATCTAATACAACTTAAAAGTTTTTACACAGTAAAGGAAACTGTAAACAAGATGAAAACACAACCCCTCAAAATGGGCAAAAATAACTGCAAACCAAGTAACTGCCCAAGAATTAATTTCCAAAATATATAAGCAGCTCATATAGCTCAGTATCAGAAAAACAGATGATCCAATCAAAAAAAAAAAAAAGGGCAGAAGGGGGCAGAAGACCAAAACAGACATTTATCCAGAGGAGACATACAGATGGCCAATAAACATATGAAAAGATGCTCAACATTGCTTATTATTAGAGAAATTTAAATCAAAACTATAAAGAAGATTCACCCCACACCAGTCAGCATGGCCATCATAAAAAAAAGAAAATCTATGAACAATAAATGCTGGAGAGGATGTAGAGAAAAAGGAACCCACCTGCACAGCTGGTGGGAATGTAAACTGATGCAGCAACTGTGGAGAAGAGTATGGAGATTCCTTTAAAAACCAGGAGTAAATCTACCATGTTAGTCACTCAGTTGTGTCTGACTCTTTGTGACCCCATGAACTATAGCCTGCCAAGCTCCTCTGTCCATGGAATTCTCCAGGCAAGAATACTGGAGTGGGTTGCCATTCCCTTCTCCAGGGGAGCTTCTCGACCCAGGGATCAAACCTGGGTCTCCTGCACTGCATTCAGATTCCTTATCATATATCCCATTACTGAGCATATACCCTGAGAAAAACCACAACTCTAAAAGACACATGTACCTCAAATTGCAGCACTATTTACAACAGTCAGAACATGGAAGCAATCTAGATGTCCACTGACAGATGAATGGATAAAGAAGTTGTGGTACATTTATACAATAGAACATTACTAAGCCACAAAAAGAAACAAATTTGAGTCAGAGGTGGATGAACCTAGAGCCTGTAATACATAGTGAAGTCAGAAAAAGAAAAATAAGTATCATATATATATGGAATATATAGGAGAACAGACTTGTGGACACAGCAGGGGAAGATATTATTGTTCAGTTGCTAAGTCACGTCCAACTCTTTGTGACTCCACAGGCTGCAGCACGCCAGGCTTCCCTGTCCTTCACTATCTCCCAGAGTTTGCTCAAACTCATTCCATTGTGTCAATGATGCCATACAATCATCCCATCCTGTCAGTCCTTCTCTTCCTACCTTTAAACTTTCCCAGCACCAGAGTCTTTCCCAATGAGTCAGCTCTTTGCATGAGATGGCCAAAGTATTGGAGCTTTAGCATCAGTCCTTCCAATGGGAAGGTGAGAGCAGGACAAACTGAGAAAGTAGCATTGACGTAAATACACTATTATGTGTAAAACAGTTAGTGGGAATTTGCTAAGTAACACAGGGAGCCCAGTCTGGCCCTCTGTGATGACCTCAAGAGGTGGGATGGGGGGAGCAGAGAGAGACTCAGGAGGGAAGGGATATATATTAATAAAATTATGACTGATTCATGTTGTTGTACAGCAGAAACCAACACAAAACGGAAAGCAATTTTCCACCAATTAAAAAATAATTTAATTTTTAAAAATTTAGGTTTTAAAGCCAACTGAAAAGTATATAATCTTTGACCAGTTACTTAATGTCTCTAACCTTTGTTTTCTTCAGCCTCACTACTTCTCCAACAAAACAACTATGCTAATTCTAAATTTCAGAATTTTTTTTAAGATTAGATATTATATATGCCAATCATAGTACTTGGCACATAATAGGTATTCAACTCATGGCGGATATCATTAAGTCTGAAATCCTTTTGCTTTTTTCCTATAGCATGAGGGCAGTAATTTTAGCACCTGGAAGCTGGGTAACTGCTGAAGCTTTTGGATGCTACCAGGCAACCAGATCATACCCAAAACTTCTCAGATAGAGTTACGGTGAAAAGACTGGGAGTTAGTGAAAATATGGCAATTCTTGGCATTTCTTTGTAAGCCATGGGAACTTCAAATCTCCATTTCTGAATCATGATAATGATTTGATGTTCAGTGTGGACGAGCAAGCATGCTCACTCATATACAATTCTTTGGGAACCCATGGACTATACCTTGTCAGGCTCCTCTGTTCATGGAATTTTCCAGGCAAGAATACTGGAGAGGGCTGTCATTTCCTACTCCAGAGAATCTTCCCGATGCAGGGACTGAACCCACGTCTCTTGTGTCTCCTGCATGGGCAGGCAGATTCTTTACCACTGCTCCAACTGTTCTGAAAACTTCTGCTTCCGACAGACAAACATAGATCTATATATGGGGACGGTCAAAAATGTTTGACTACCACTGCCTTAGAACACACTAGGATTTCAAGGAGCCCTGATACTGTTTAATATTTATGAGACACAAATAAGCAAGAAAGAAGAGAGCATTTAACTCCTTTAAAAAGGAATTTTTAGGGCAATCATGAGACAGAGTTGCCAAATATGGGCTCTAAAACATGGATACTGGGATAAAGATATAAAAATCCTAGCTTCAATCCATATGGCTGTATTAAGATCAACTACCTTCAAACAGCTACAGAACAAAACACAGCTGGTAAGCTAGATGATATACATTCTTCACTGAGCAAGACAAGTTCATTTTCTTCTTAAAAAAAAAAAAAAACAAACACACTTGTATGTTTTCTTTTTATTTTCCTACCACACTGAACAGGCACATGGGGTTCCCTGACTAGGGACAGAACCTGTGCCCCCTGCAGCAGAAGGGCAGAGTCTTAACTACCGGACCGTCACGGAAGTCCCCTCATTTTTTCTGAATGGCTATTTCCTTTTAAAAGCATTTGGGAACCTATATGCAAGACAGCAAAAGAGACACAGATGTAAAGAACAGTCTTTTGGACTCTGTGGGAGAAGGCGAGGGTGGGGTGACTTGAAGAGAATAGCACTGAAACATGTATATTATCATATGTGAAACAGACTGCCAGTCCAAGTTCGATGCATGAGACAGGGTGCTCAGGGCTGGAGCACTGGGATGACCCTGACGGATGGGATGGGAAGGGAGGTGAGAGGGGAGTTCAGGATGGGGAAAACATGTACACCCATGCCTGATTCATGTCAATGTATGGCAAAAACAACTACAATATTGTAAAGTAATTAGCCTCCAATTAAATAAATAATTTAAAAAAATAAAAGCATTTGGGAAATATATAACTTGATGCACTAGTGATAGGACTTTATAAATAGAATTTGATATAAATCCTTTTTGTGTAAGGAATTAGAGATTTACATAATTTGAGACTTCAAAATATCAGCTATCCTGATAGCTCAGTTAGTAAAGAATCTGCCTCCAATGCAGGAGACTTCGGTTCAATTCCTGGGGTGAGAAGATCCACTGGAGAAGGGATAGGCTACCCACTCCAGTATTCTTGGGCTTCCCTTGTGGCTCAGCTGGTAAAGAATCCACCTGCAATGCAGGAGACCTGGGTTGGGAAGATCCCTGGAGAAGGGAAAGGCTACTCACTCAAGTATTCTGGTCTGGAGAATTCCATGGACACAGTCCATAGGGGTGCAAAGAGCTGGACACAACTGATCGACTTTCTTTTTTTTCACTTTCAATGTGTATAATACAGATGCTGTAGTTTGCAATGCTATTTCTGGTTATGAAAAAGAAAGACCAACAATGGATTAAAAAGACACACATAATTTTTAAACAATGACGCACCATGGGTTAGAAATGCTTAAAGGAAAAAGTTCTAGCATTAAGACAGAAAAGACTTAAGGAAACTAAGTCTCTGTAACAAACTGAACTCTATCTTATCTTCAAAGACACCCTCCTTCAAACACCTTATGGATTCTGCCCTCAACACTCCACTGAAACTGCTTAGAGGTTGAGATGACCTTTAAATTGTCAAGCACAAAGGCTATTTGTCAGTGTTCACACTGTGTGAAGTAGACAGCATTTGAGAAAGCTAAATGTTCCTTCCTTTTGTGTGTGTACGATGAGAACCGTTAAGATCTACTCTCTTAGTGATCCTTAAATGCACAATTTACTATTATTAACTATAGTTACCACGCTGTATGTTACATCTCCAGGACTTACTTATTTTATAATCCATTTTTTTTTTCTTGAACCTCCTCCCCGACAGGCTCCTGAATACCACTTATCTGATAGTCCTCTCATCTCTTTACAGTTTCTCAGCCTCTTTTGCCAGCAAAACTTCATATAACTTATATAAACTTCATATTTTCAACCTTCTTCCTTTTTAACCAACACTATCCTTTTGATTTTGTATTTACATATAAGGCCTCACCTTTAAGCCATTCATGAATGATTCTCAAATTATGTCTCCAGGCTTCAGACCTACATTTTAAATTGCCTACTGAGCATCTCCACCTGGTTGCCCTACAGGTACCTCAAACTCAGTGTGTGAAAAAACAAAGTCAGCATCTTTTCCCAAAAGTATCTCAATATCTTCGCTGCTGTTTTTCAGTTGCTCAGTGGTGCCCGACTCTCTGTGACCTAATGGACTGCAGCACGCCAGGCTTTCCTGTCCATCACCAACTCATGGAGCTTGCTCAAACTCATGTCCATTGAGTCAGTGATGCCATCCAACCATCTCATCCTCTGTTGTCCCCTTCTCCTGCCTTCAATCTTTCCCAGCATCAGGGTCTTTTCTAATGATTTCGCTCTTCACATCAGGTGACCAAAGGACTGGATCTTCAGCTTCAGCATCAGTCTTTCCAATGAATATTCAGGATTGATTTCCTTTAGGATTGACTGGTTTGATCTCTTTGCTGTCCAAGGGACTCTCAAGAGTCTTCTCCAACACCACAGTTCAAAACCATCAATTTTTCAATGCTCAGCCTTCTTTATGGTCCAGCTCTCACGTCCATACATGACTACTGGATTTGACTTTGACTAGTCGGATCTTTGTTGGCAAAATAATGTCTCTCCTTTTTAATATGCCGTTTTTTACTTTGAGGCACTAAATATAGAGTGGTACCATTCATCACAAGGGGGACTAGCTTTGACTAGTTGGATCTTTGTTGGCAAAATAATGTCTCTCCTTTTTAATATGCCGTTGAGGTTGGTCATAGCTTTTCTTCAAAGGAGCAAGTGTTTTTTAATTTCATGGCTGTAGTCACCATCTGCAGTGATTTTGGAGCCCAGCAAAGTAAAGTCTGTCACTGTTTCCATTGTTTCCCCATCTATTTGCCATGAAGTGACGGGACCATTATTCAGCATCTTTGCCTCTCTCATATTCCCTCCCCCTTGTGATGAATGGTACCACTCTATATTAAGTGCCTCAAAGTAAAAATCTAGGAGTCCTCACAGATGTGTCCTCCCATATGACTTTCTGTCAAAACCAGTCACAAAGCCCTATCTTTTCTTTCTCATAACTGACCCTCAAATCCATCACCATCATGTATTTCATTACTATTGCTCCTTATTTCAGTATCTTTCAGTATTACTTCAGTAACTGAGATTCCTCTTTCTAGGATATTATAACCTTCTTTCCCCTTGAAAATAATTGTTTTGAACACAATTGACTTACCAAAAAAAAAAAAAAATTCACCATTTAAAACACACAATTCAATGGTGTTTAGTATATGTACAGTATATGCAATGGTGTTTAGTATATGTGATCGTCACTACAATCTAAGTTTAGAACATCTTCATATGCCCTAATTAAACCTCATGCCATTTAGTCATCACATTGTATTAGCCTCATCCCTCTTAGCACCAGGCAACTTCTGCTTTATGTTTCTATATATCAGCCTGTTCTGAACATTTCATATTAACAGAATAATACAATATGTGGTCTTTTTGTGACTGGTTTCTTTCACTTAGTATCTTCAAAGATCAACCCTGAACCATGTACCAATACTTCATTCCTTTTTACTCCTGAATAATATTCCACTGTATGGATATACTACATTCATGGATATACTATATTTTATTTATCCATCCCTTACTTTATAGACATGTGGGATGTTTCTACTTTTTGGCTATTGTAAAGAATACTGCTATGAACATTTGAGTACAAATTTTTGTGTGAACATATTCTCAGTTCTCTTGAATATATACCTAGAAGTGAAATGGCTAGGTCATATGGCAGTTCTCTACCTAACCTTTTGAGAACTGCCAATCAGTTCCAACAAAGCAGCTACACCATTTTAAAATTCCCACCAGCAGTGTATGAAGGATTCAATTTCTCCAAACTTAACTTTTGATTATAACCATCCTAATGGGTATGAGGAGAAGGCAATGGCACCCAACTCCAGTACACTTGCCTGGAAAATCCCATGGACTTAGGAGCCTGGCAGGCTGTAGTCCAGGGGGTCGCAAAGAGTCGGACATGACTGAGCGACTTAACTTTCACTTTTCACTTTCATGCATTGGAGAAGGAAATGGCAACCCACTCCATTGTTCTTGCCTGGAGAATCCCAGGGACAGGGGAGCCTGGTAGACTGCCGTCTATGGGGTCGCATAGAGTCGGACACGACTGAAGCAACTTAGCAGCAGCAGCAATGGGTATGAAGCAGTACCTCACTGTGTCTTTGACTTGCATTTCTCTTACAGTAAATGATCTGGGGTATTTTTTCACATGCTAGTTGGCCATTTGTGTGTCTTCTTTGGAGAAATAACTGATTCAAATCTTTTAGCCATTTCTCACTTTGGATGTCATTTTATGACTGAGTTCAAAGTGTTCTTTATAGATTCTGGATACTAGATCCTTCCAGATACATGATTTGCAAATGTTTTCCTCCATTATGGGTTGTCTTTTCACCTTTTTGGTAATGTCCTTTGATGTATAAGTGTTCTGGGTGGTTTGCTTGTTTGTTTGTTTTTGATAGGTAGGTAAGGAGTAGATTTACTTAGAGAAACAGTAGATTTACTTAGAGAGAAACACACTCCACAGACAGAATGTGGACCATCTCAGCAGGAGAGAGCATCATCGAAACATGGCGTGGTTAGTTTTTACGGTCTGGGCAATTTCATAGGCTAGTGAATGGGAGTTTTATTTCAAGTATTTCCAGGGAAGAGGTGAGGATTCCAGGGACTGGGTTAGCACCCACTTTTTGATCTTTGATTGTCATAGCTGGAACTATCATGGTGCTGGTGGGTGTGTTATAAAAGTTTTAAAATTTGATAAAGTCAAATGTATCATTTTTTCTTGTTACTTGTGCTTTTAGCTTTGTATCTAAAAAACCCTTGTCAAATCAAATGTCATGAAGATCTACCCCTGTGTTTTCTCCTAAGTGTTTTATAGTTTTAACTTTTACTTTAAGATCTTTCATCTATTTTGAGGTAATTTTTAAATATAATATGAGGTGGGGTTTTATTATAATCTTTTAACCTCTCTACCAACCTTTGGTCTTGCTGCTCAAATGATTCTTCTTAAAAGAAAATGAACAATTTTTCCTGTTGCCATCAAAGTATAATTAAAATCTCTACATGGCCTTTTCATATTTTTGTAGTGATATTTAACTTTGTGAGACTAGAGTAACTGATTAAAACTACCCCCAGGATATGTGCATGTGTACACTAACACATAAAAACATACATGTACACACTCTTGTGTGTAATTTCAGAGTATTATGGCACCCTACTCCAGTACTCTTGCCTGGAAAATCCCATGGATGGAGGAGCCTGGTAGGCTGCAGTCCATGGGGTCGCTAAGAGTCGGACATGACTGAGTGACTTCACTTTCACTTTTCACTTTCATGCATTGGAGAAGGAAATGGCAACCCACTCCAGTATTCTTGGCTGGAGAATCCCAGGGACGGGGAGCCTGGTGGGCTGCCATCTATGGGGTTGCACAGAGTCAGACATGACTGAAGCGACTTAGCATAGCATAGCAAAACACTAAAATCCATCAAAGACCGCCAGCCCAAAGAATAAAGCCTAAACCCCTTTGCACTCCTTTGGCACTCCATGCCCCCATCATCTTTCCTGACCTACCATCTAGCTTCCTTGTCTTCCAGTCTGCAAACTCTCTCTCACAGGTTAGCATTAAAAGTTCTCTTTTAATATGTCATACTACATTATCACCACATTTCTTTGCACATGCATGCTATTCTTTTCACCCAAAACATATTTCTCATCTCACAAGACTGTTTTAAATGTTAAGTATGATAACTATGCAAATGTACTGGAAGTTAGAAGACATAATGTTTGCTAAATTTGAAAACAAAAGACTTAGCATGTTGGGAAATGACTCTATATTTTATTTCCAGAAATTTGAGTGACTTAAACAATGGTGTTATATCTGTATTTCTTCTTTCAATAGTTAATATTGGAAATCCAAATATGTGTATGTATGGAAATCATATAGAACAAGACAATTTCCAGGTAACAATAATAAGCCTAAGGGAAGGTAAACTGATCACAAAACCAACTCACTGTATAAGTTCCTCTTATAAATTTTTAAGGAAGATTATACTGGTTGATGTATTCATGTGAAATAACACAGAAGAACGAACATCAGAAAATATGATGTTCTGCCTCTAGAAAAAGAAATTCAGTTAAAAAGTTACTAAATTTTCACCTAGATATGTTCACTCCACTATCAGTGATGCTTTCCAGACATCACTTTAAAATGCATCAATTTACTTAAATTTTGTTAAAGTTACCACTTCTGTGTACATATCTGAGGGAAACAAAGTCATTATCTTGAGGAGATACCTGCAACCCCATGTTTACTGCAGCATGATTTACAATAGCCAAGACATGGAAAAAACTAAGTGATCATCATTGAATGAACAGATAAAGAAAATGTGACACATGTGTGTGTGTGCCTATACATACAATGGAATATTTTTCAGCCATAAAAAGGAGGAAATTCTTCCAGGTGCAAAAAACCATAGATGGACCTTTAGAGAATTATGCTAAGTGAAATAAGTCAGATAAAGAAAAATATTATATGATTTCACATATATGTAGAAACTTAAAAAAAAACCCTCATAGAAACAGATAATACATCTATGGTTCCTAAAGTTGGTGGGATGGGTAAAGGTGAGGAAAAGTACATACTTCCAATATTAAGATTAATAAGTTCTGGGGATGTAATATACTACAAGGATGCCATGGTTAAATACTGTACAATGTACTTGAAAGCTGGTAAGAGAATAAATAGCTCTTGAAAACTTATCACAAGAAGAAAAAATTATAATTACATGAGGTAATAGATGTTACAGTATCATGGCAATCATTTCACAATATACGCACACTTCAAATCATTACACTGTCCGCCTTAAGCTAATGTTATACACCAACTGCAGTTCAATAAAACTGGAGTGGGAGAACCTAACACCAAAGGAAAGCTATATCTTGGCAGGGCAAGAAGTGTTATGTCAGCTGAGAATCAACCCTTAAGAATCAGGACAATAGGACAACTAGTTCTAAACGCTGAAGATCTTTGAGAGGAAAAATTCAGGAAGAGAGATGTAAAATAATTAAAGAGTAACTGGGTGAATTCAAGGAGAAATAGTTATCAAAGTAAAATATGCAAGTATTGCCATTATTACGTGGGAATAGCACGTGAAATCTGTGGAACTAAGACTAAGGGAAGGCATAAGAATAAAGAAATAACTGTAGGGAGCTGAGGAGGGCTTTTCTTAAAATTTATGAAGTAAAAGTATTAGTTGATCAGTAGTGTCCACCCCTTTGTGACCCCATGGACTATAGCCCACCAGACTCCTCTGTCATGGAATTAATTCTCCAGGCAAGAATACTAGAGTGAGTAGTCAGTCATTCCCTTCTCCAAGGGATCTTCTTGACACAAGGATCAAATCCAGGTCTACTTGCATTGCAGGCAGATTCTTTACCATCTGAGCCACAAGAGAAGCCCCTAAAATTTGTAAATTTCTATCTTTATAGTCTTACGGTTTACTAAAATCTCTAATGAAAAAAGTTATAGAACACTGGTATTAACATTTTTGACTCTTTCTAAAGAAATCTAACAAATAAATTAACAGATTGTGATGTTACATTTCACTGAGTTTACTATTTTGGGTCTTCCCAGGTAGCTCAGCTGCTAAAGAATCCACCTGCAATGCAAGAGATCCCAGTTTGATTCCTGGGGTCAAGAATGTGGATGTATTAATATGTATGCAATATGTATTAATCAAGCAGAAGGACAGAAAGAAATAAAATGTTGGTAATTACACGTAAGGGCATAGCTAAAGTCTAACTCTTCATCAAGGTTCAAGCAAAATCACAAATAAAGAGACTTTGCTAAATAAAATGCAAGCTCTATTTCATAAACTTCTTATTATTAAAGCACTCTTTTTTGGAAATGACAAGTACAGTAAACTCATTGATTATTCATTACAAAAAAATTAACTTTCTTTACACAAATTGCCTCAATTTGTTACCTTCTGTGTGGAAGAAAATAATGTGGTACTTCAAAAGTCCTATCGTAAGTAATTATTATTATTATAAAGACAGAATAGTTTATGCTTTTTAATATTTATTTCTGACATTTTAAAAGAAGTTTCCTAATATTACGGTTTGATTTTTAGATACAGTGGACAAAAGAAAACAGCCAAAAAGGCATATATGAGCCATGTTTTTATTTTGCCCATTTTTCTTTTTATGCTTACATATATTTCAACATACAAAAGAATGGTGTTCCCATTATTTAAGCTGTTTCCCACCAGAAAATGTTTTCTTCAGCATTAACCAAATGTTGGAAACTGAAGAGAGAAGCTCAATGTGATTGGTTAATTAAGATTTCAAAGAACCTGCTGCTCCCTAGAGGGGAGGCTAATTTCTCATTTATAAAGCCCATTTATAACTCTAGCTCTGAGAAATGGTCCTAATAAAACTCACAGTTAAGTAGGCCTTCAAATGCATACCAGCCATTAACATTTGGGCTGCCTGCTGCTAGCAAAATATTAATATTTGATGCTACAGCATTTTCATTTTATAAGACTACTTAGCATAAATCTGTTTCAGGGTCTTATGAAACAGCTTTATTTATGTGTTAAACAGATTAAATTCCGGTTGTAATGGTTGGTTTTTAAATGACTTGAAAATAGTTTATAGCCACAAAGAATCTATATATTTTCTGATTAGATTAATAGCTGTATTTTGTCCAATAAACACACTACTTTTAGGGCAAAAACAACTTACTGTAGGGACCTTTGAAAAAGAAGAGAGCCAGGATGATAGTAAGGGAGAAAGCCAACTGAAAGAGATAAAACCACTTTACTTTATTATAATGTTTGTAATTTACTAAGAATTTCCTATACATTCTTACTCATTTAATGGGCATAGCAATCTGGCAAGAAGCACAGATAATTACTAAACTACATTAAAAGATGAGAAAACAAAATCTCCAGAGCTCAGTTACATGGCTAGAAAATGGCAGGGCAAGATTAGAATTTAGACTTTGTGTTAAAAAGAATTTGTGCGTGCATTTGTCTAATAGTTGAGCTGTGTCTTAAAGATTCAAAAGCACAGGAGCATATGGGTGTGAGTGTGAGTGTGTGTTTGTCTAAATGAGGACGGGGAGAAAAGGGAGGGGATGAGAGGAGAGGGGAAGGAAGCGGGGGAGAAAGGGAAAAATCTCAGGTTAGAAGGACTCTGATGGATAAAAGCACTGACCCATTTCCTTCTTTAGACTGTAACCTCTTTGAGGGCAGGGAATGTGTCTGTTCACCACTTAAATCCCAAGACCTACGAGACCTACTGCACAAATAATAGAAAGTAAAAGAGAATAGTGGTAAGGACATAAAAGGAGAAAGTTTCAAGAAAGAATACTTAATATCAAATGTCACAAATCCAAATAAGAACTAAAACAAGGAGATTGAGGCTGACTCTAAAGAATACGGGTGAGGGACAGTACTTCCCAGTGGCATGATGGAGGAAATACAGTCAAGAGGTCCGCAATTTAAATCTCCTATTTCTTCACTTGTGTGTTATTAGAGTGTGAACAAGGTGTTTTAACTATGTTTCTGGGCATAACAGACATCAAAGTGATATTCCATCAACGTTCAGAGAAGGGAGGTAGGAACAAGCCATGTACCAAGTATTTTCACATTATCATATCAGTAAAAGAGAGGTAGAAACAAGCTAGGAGAATTCATCCCACCCTTCCTTTCACCTAATGAAAAAAGTCTGACTGCTTTCTTAGGTGCGAATAATAAAGTATAACCCTTAGGCTATTTTCACTTGTTCGTGGTATTTAAATATTATGGGGGAAAATGACCATACATTAAACAGTACAACAGCCAATCAGCTGTTTAGAAGATTTCAACAGTTATGTGGCATTTATGCCACATAAATACCTGTAATAATAATAGTAATAATAATAACAACATAATGTCATTTTCTAAGTAATAAAATTACCATACTATTTCAATATGTGACATGTTGTACATGTGGGAAAGCGAATCTGACACAATTTAAATATCAGCTATATTCTCTGAAAAATGAAACTGATGATACTTCCTTTCTGTTTAAGGCTTCAGTCTTCACATCAATAGAAGAAAAGAATTTCTTTATTCTTTGCTCCATCAAAGAATGAAAAGATAAGTCCTGAGATCTAAGAAGGTTGTTATTTTCATTAAGAACAAGATCAGTAAGAACCTTACCACATGAATCAATTAAAAAATGCATAAGAGATTTTAAACTTTCTCATCAAAACGGTACTGTGGAAAACTGGAAAGGATGATGAGTTCCAACAAGCACCATCTTGCTTTATCAAACATCAGTATCTATTTTGTACTACGTATCAGGACTTTTATGGTTATTTGCTTAAAGTCAGTTAATGAGGGTAATATCATGTGAAAAAGATTTAAATTTGTACAATTCTTAATTACAGAATAATTACAGAGAAAGCAAATTTATTACTTTCAAATTCCACTCAGTAACAGCAAGGTCCTAGGGGACCTGCTGTAATGACCAGATAAGGCTGGCTGTAATTAGCATGCTTCCTCTCTGTGTTAATCAGGATGCCCTACTACTGAAGGTGGCTCAGAAACATTCTGTTCTTTTAACCATTTAAAACACTCCCTTTCTAATCTGGCTCACATTATTAGTCATAGGCAATGAAGAAAGAATTCTGGAAGCAAAAGCAAATTTCGTTTCAGGAGCTGTTTCACAATCCTTAAGGGTTTAAATTAATGAGGTCTTTACTAAGTTTGGTTTCATCGTTTGCTAAACTTTTCTCTGTAGAGCACTTATTACCCTCATATGTTTTCTTGCTGTTTGTTTGCATTCAAGAGTTTATTATGGTAAAAGAAGCAAAACAAGTTTGAGACCAACAGTGGCCACTTCTTATCATTTCTACCTATGTTTCAAAAGCAAGAAGGAAGAAAAAAATAATTGAGACAAAGTTTACCGTATCACAGGGAGATGACAGATCAACTCCCTTAGGAATAAGTTTTTTAAAAGAATAGATGCCAGTACTTAGCATAAAAATTGGTACTCAGTAATTATTACATTTTTAATCCTAAGAGCAAGGATCTGTTCTTACATAACCACATTATATGATCAAAAACAGAAAACTATCAGCTACTTTGAATGGTAATATCTTCTGAATTTGAATTTCAAATGGCCCTTGACACTAGAAAATGATCTTAAAAGTTTTGCATATAGTAGGACTTTCCTGGTGATCCAGTAGTTAAGACTCCACATTTCCAATGCAGAGCAAGCGGGTTCGATCCCTGGTTGGGGAACTAAAATCCCGCATGTCACAGAGTATGGCCAGAAAAAAAAAAAAATAGAAGTTTTGGGTACACTAAATCAATCATTTTTTAAAATAATGGCAAAGTGAAATGGGCAGTGGCTTGGGATTCAAGAGTTTCTTCCTTTCTGACATTGCTTATTTAAATGGCTTTTAAAAACTCAGTTTATCTCAGGATCTCAGTTTACTTAGCCACAAAATGAAGGAATTGGCCAAAATTATTACCAAGGTTTCTCCTAGTTCCAACTTGCTCCCATTCTGTACAACGATTACTAAAAGTAGAAAACTACCATTTGTTTTACAACTCAACAGTGCGAGATCTTCAACTGATTGTTCTGCCTTAAACTTTGCTACCCAATCAGTACAGCAAGCTTCAACCAAGTGTGGCCATTCTGAGTCTTGTTTCCCTGGTGGGTCAGATGGTAAAGAATCTGCCTGTGATGTGGAAGACCAGGTTCAATCCCTGCATGGGGAAGATGCCCTGGAGAAGGAAATGGCTACCCACTCCAGTATTCTTGCCTGGAGAACCCCATGGAGACAGAGACAGCCTGGTGGGCTACAGTCCACGGGTCGCAAAGAGTCGGTATGATTTAGCAATTAAACCACCACATAAGGCCTTTAAAAACTGTATGTTCTGACTTTAGTATATTTAAAACACAATGGTTAGAGGCTTTATAGAAAATTTTAAGATGCCACATAAATACAGGCTAGGTTTAACAACATCTAACATTAAGGTTTAAAAGGAAATTTCACATGTTATCTCAATCAGTCTTTTCTACAAGTTGGAGAGCTATTATATTGCCTATTTTGCAAAGGTCAAGCTCTAAGATGGCATGAGGATTGGGAGAGTTCACAGTCCATGCTCTGTCCAGTTCACCATATTACCTCAAAGGCACATATAAACCTCCTAGATAGACCTCACTTTGATTTAGCAGGGTATGTGCTTTGAAATGCTTAACTGTAAACTGTTATAGTCCCCAAAGAGCAAAATCTTGTCCAAAATACAACATCAAAATTTCCTCATTTTTCAATTTGCAAGCTGTTCCTGAAAAACAATGCAGGATAACTCAAAAATTAAGTAACTAAGACTAATCTTATAAATAAAAACAAGTATTTCTGTTAGGAGCTAAAGTGGAGACATGCTGAAACAATGTAAATATAGGTGATAATTCATTTCATTCCCTATACTGAAATTATATAATGCTTAATAAATTTGGGATATTTCAAAATTGTAATGTCCTTTTCAGACTCCACAGAATTCAAATTTAGATTGTATAAGAAGCTCTTATCAAAAGAGCTCTGGTATATATATTACTTAGAAAGACTGTAAGATCTTGAGATCCTCAAAGAAAGCATTTTATTGCCACTGGTTATTAAATACAATTCTTATTCAGTGGTCTCTAAGATAAAAAGCCCTGTGTTCATTCAATCTGTTCAGAGTGAAAATAAAACTCAGTATATCCAAAAACCAGCCCAAACCTATCCAACCACTGTGATACTTCTATAAGCAATGACAACAACTGAATTATTTGCTTTAGAAAGTATTTCAAGTTGAGAATTTCTATGAACATGTAACATTGGTAACCTTTCATTAGTTCTAGTTAATACTTCAGGATTATCTATCAGCAAATGATCAACTGATACAATTCCAACATCATTTAGTAATCGTTCAAAATAAGAATCATAAAATAATAATTCTGTAGCACCTAAGAGCACATTCACTTTCTAGCAATGATTTTATAGAATTTATTTATTTTTTCACAATAACAACTACAATTGATTCTTAGCTCAAAGATAGGTATCAGTTTTCCAAAAACCATTTACAAATTGTTGCTCTTGATAATTAAACAAAATACTCTTCAATTTCTTTCCTTTTGTGGGAGGGTGCTTTCTCCAGATTACACACATTAATACAAAGGAAAGAGAAATGCAAGAAATATTATCTATAAGGAGGTAGAAGTAGAAAAGCTTTTAAGTTTCTCTAGTTGGCTGAGAGAAAACATTGCTAGATTCCTAAAACCATTTCTGGACAAATGCCTAACATGGATAAAATTGGCTTTCTGCTCTGCAACAGCAGTTAGTTTTTAACAATTCCTTACAAAATCCAGCAGACATTTGATGGTTGCCAAGGTAAAGAATACAATGAGGCAGTGTACAGAGTGGTTACAACAGGCTCCCGAGTCAGTGGTCAGGTCCAACTCCTAGCTCTTTCCTCATGATCTTTGTTAGTGAGAATTCTGTTGGCTGAAAAAAAATTATAGGAAACCCTTGACAGAAGTTTATTTATCTCTTTTATGTAAATGCTCAAAGACTGGCTGTTCAGGGCTGATGTACACGTTCTGCTTCTCAAGGCCCACAGGGTCCCAGTTCCTTCCAGCTTTCTGCTTTATCCTTCTAAGGTGCAGCTCTGGTTGGTTTAGACCTGCATCAACTGTCACATGCTTACGACAAAAGAAAGGAGGAGTAGAGAAGGGAAGGAGAAGGTGTAGATGATGCAAGCCAAGTCTCTCTTAAGAAAGTCCATCAAAATTACCCACAACAATTTTTTTCTTTTGCCACAATGGTAAACAGATGGGGAAAAAAATGGAAACAGTGGCAGATTTTATTTTCTTGGGCTCCAAAATCACTGTGGACGGTGACTGCAGCCATGAAATTTAAAGATACCTGCTATCTGGAAGAAAAGCTATGACAAACTGTGTGTGTGTGTGTGTGTGTGTGTGTCGCTCAGTCGTGTGTGTGTGTGTGTGTGTGTGTGTGTGTGTGTGTCTCGCTCAGTTGTGTTCAACTCTGCAATCCCATGGGGTGTAGACTGCCAGGCTCCTCCGTCCATGGGATTTTCTAGTTAAGAATATTGGAGTGGGTTGCCGTTTCCTTCTCCAGGGGATCTTCCTGACCCAGGGATCAAACCCAGAGCATCTGCATTGCAGGCAGACTCTTTACCATCTGAGCCATCAGAGAAACCTATGACAAACAGCGTATTAAAAAGCAAAGACATCACTTTGTTGACAAAAGTCCATATAATCAAAGCTATGGTTTTTCCAGTAGTCATGTACAGAAGTGAGAGTTGGACCACAAAGAAGGCTGAGTGCTGAAGAACTGATGCTTTCGAACTGTGGTGCTGGAGAAGACTCTTGAGAGACTCTTGGGCAGCAAGGAGATCCAACCAGTCCCTCCTAGACGATATCAACACTGAATATTCATTGGAAGGACTGATACTGAAGTTGAAGCTCCAATACTGTGGCCACCTGATGTGAAGAGCCAACTCATTGGAAAAGACTCATGCTCGAAAGATTGTGGGAAGGAGGAGAAGGGAGCAACAGAGGATGAGATGGTCGGACGCATCACCAACTGAATGGACATGAGTTTGAGCAAACTCCAGGAGATAGTGAAGGACAGGGAAGCCTGGCATGCTGCAGTCCATGGGGTTGCCAAGAGTCAGACATGACTTAGTGAATGAACAAGTCACACTTAACTACAAAGGAGGTTAGAAAATGTAGGCCCCATGACTTGCTGGAGCTGTTATTACTGTGAGTAGGTGAAAACAGATATTGGAGTACTTAGCTGTCTCTACCACACTATCTTGTGATCTTAAATGCTTTATGCCACTGATGTCGCATCTTTAAAATGAAAAAGATAATAGAACCTCCTATTATAAAGTTACTGTGAATGTGAAATAGTAATAATCAACATAGAAGGGTTAGCATACTGTCTGGCACATAATCCTCAAGAAAGTAAATAATTATTTTTCTTCAGATATTTTCTTTTGCTTACTGATTTTCTTTCAGTTGCTAAAAATTTTAGAAACTATTTTATTCCCTTTAGTTTATTGATCTTTCCTGAACCCCATATTATCAACATGGAATAAACAGATTGATCCTCTCAAGTCACTGCTTTCAGCAAGGCCTCTCCTCTTTCTAATGTCCCTAACACACACACACACACACACACACACACACACACACACACACACACATATTCTCTCTTTCTCAAAGAAAACTTTAGTGCATGTTACTGTCTAAATTCATGTGCAAAAAAACTCCTAAATCTATGCAATAACCTCTAAAACTCCTCTTTCCTTACCTCTTCAACACCTTTTCAACAATATCCCCACTATGATCCAATGTAGACGATACTAATGGTAACAACTACAAACCTGATAATAATCAAAAGTACTAAATTAATAGAGGCTATATCACTTTTTGAGTTTTTGTCATTGCCAGATAATGTGCTATGGTTTCTCATGAACTCTCTCCTTTTTTAAAAATATAGTTGATTTACAATGTTATGTTAATTTCTGCCATACAGCAAAGTGATCCAGTTACATACAAACACACACACACACACACACAATCTTTTAAAATATTATTTTCCATTATGGTCTATCACAGAATACTGAATATAGATTCCTATACTGAATAGGTGTCCCAGTAGGACCTTGCTGTTTATCCATCTTATATATAATAGTTTGCACTTGCTAACCTCAACCTCCCACTTCATCCTTCGCCAATCTCCCTTCCCCTTGGCAAACACAAGTCTATTCTCTATGTCTGTGCTAACTCTCTCTTTTAACCCTCATAATAATACTGTAAGGTTATCACATTATCCCTACATTATAAATTACAACTAAAGCTTAGAAAGTTTATACCCAAAGTTACACAGTAAGTATATGACAGGGCTGTGATTTGAACAGAGGTCTTGTTGGACTTCAGAGCTGTTCATTTAACCACTGTGTGACAGGTGTCTTGCACAAACCTACCAACTGCATTCTCTGTACACACCTGAGTCATCTTAAAATTCTTCTAATCACATCCTGCAGAGTGTCATTAAGGTCTAGCGCATTTCTGATCTCTTCCATGACCCCTTATCAAGTGTAATGAAGAATAATTATAGTAATTATAATAATAAAGATAATAAACACCAAAATCACACTTATACTATTATATATGACACCATGCAATTCTCAGCACCATATACTAACTCATTTAACCCTCACAACAACACTGTGAGTTAGACCGTAACAGTCCCCATTTTATAATGAGAAAATGAGGCTAAGACAGGCTAAACAACTTGCCCAAGTTCTCATATCTAGTAGATGTTGAAGCCAGGATTCCAACCCAGGTCCCCTGGATGCAGATCTTGTGCACTTCACCACTGAACCATACTGCCATTCATTTATCTTCTACACCTTATCTCCTGTCTGACAAATATATTCTTCCCGTAACCCTTTTTTGGCTTCCCTGGTGGATCAGATAGTAAAGAATCTGCCTTCAATGCAGTAGACCTGGGTTCAATCCCTGGATTGGAAGATTCCCTGGAGAAGGAAATGGCAAGCCACTCTAGTATTCTTGCCTAGAGAATTTCATGGACAAAGGAGCCTAGTGGGCTACAGTCCATGGGGTTACAAAGAATAGGACATGACTAAGCTGGCCTGGAAGAAGCACAAGCTGGAATCAACATTGCCGGGAGAAATATCAATAACCTCAGATATGCAGATGACACCACCCTTATGGCAGAAAGTGAAGAGGAACTAAAAAGCCTCTTGATGAAAGTGAAAGAGGAGAGTGAAAAAGTTGGCTTAAAGCTCAACAGTCAGAAAACGAAGATCATGGCATCTGGTCCCATCACTTCATGGGAAATAGATAGGGAAACAGTGGAAACAGTGTCAGACTTTATTTTTGGGGGCTCCAAAATCATTGCAGATGGTGACTGCAGCCATGAAATTAAAAGACACTTACTCCTTGGAAGGAAAGTTATGACCAACCTAGATGGCATATTGAAAAGCAGAGACATTACTTTGCCAACAAAGGTCCATTTAGTCAAGGCTATGGTTTTTCCAGTGGTCATGTATGGATGTGAGAGTTGGACTGTGAAGAAAGCTGAGCACCGAAGAATTGATGCTTTTGAACTGTGGTGTTGTAGAAGACTCTTGAGAGTCCCTTGGACTGCGAGGAGATCCAACCAGTCCATTCTAAAGGAGATCAGCCCTGGGTGTTCTTTGGAAGGAATGATGCTAAAGCTGAAACTCCAGTACTTTGGCCACCTCATGCGAAGAGTTGACTCATTGGAAAAGACTCTGATACTGGGAGGGATTGGGGGCAGGAGGAAAAGGGGACAGATGGCTGGATGGCATCACTGACTCGATGGACATGAGTTTGAGTGAACTCCAGGAGATGGTGATGGACAGGTAGGCCTGGCGTGCTGCGATTCATGGGGTCGCAAAGAGTCAGACACGACTGAGCAACTGAACTGAATTGAATCAACTAACGCTTCCAATTTCACAACTCTTTCTTAGATATTTAATCATATAGAGCCTTATACTATAAAACAATATAACCATTAAACATATTAAAATATCACACACAAGAGAAAATGTGGCATAGTGGAATATTATTCAGCCATAAAAAGGAATGGATTTTGATACATTCTACAACGTGGATAGACATTGAACAGTCTTATGGACTCTGTGGGAGAGGGAGAGGGTGGGAAGATTTGGGAGAATGGCATTGAAACATGTAAAATATCATGTATGAAACGAGATGCCAGTCCAGGTTCAATGCACGATACTGGATGCTTGGGGCTAGTGCACTGGGACGACCCAGAGGGATGCTATGGGGAGGGAGGAGGGAGGAGGGTTCAGGATGGGGAGCACATGTATACCTGTGATGGATTCATTTTGATATTTGGCAAAACTAATACAATTATGTAAAGTTTAAAAATAAAATTAAATTAAAAAAAGAAAAAAAAAAAAAGAAAATATTATGTTTTGTGAAATAAGTTAGATACAGAAAGATTCCTTTACATGAGGTACTTAGAATAGGCAAATACACAGAGACAAGAAGTACAAGAGAGGTTACTAAGGGATGGGGGCAGGGGAAAAGGAGACCTACTATTTCAAAAGTATGGAGTTTTTGTTGGGAATGATGAAAAGATTCTGAGTACAGATAGTGGTAAAGTTTATACAACACTGTGAACGGATTTAATGACAAGACAATTGTCTACTTCTGAAGGTTTAAAATGATAAATATTATGTTCTTTATATATTTTGTTTTGTATATTGTTTTTATATATTTTTATATATTGTGTTTTATATATTTTATATAGTATACATATTCACATATTTGTTTTACATATTATGTTTTATGTATTTTTATATACTATGTTTTATATATTTTACCACAACAAAACATATCATGCACATTATTGGACAGTCACACTTCACAGACTCTTGAAGGCTGATGAACACCTTCTAGGGCCAGGAGGCACTAGGATATTTTTACATGGCTGGTTCATGTTCTTTAAAATTTGTGGCAGGCAGAAGATGAAAATGTCCATTTCTATGAAACACCTGAACAGTAAATCTAAAACCAAGTCTCGCTTTCCCAATGTGATGAACAGTATTTTTAGGAAAATTTTTGTGCACACACACATACACAAACAAGGTGCTCAATGAAATTTTGCTTAATTAAATAGAATATTCAAAGCCTCTCAAAGACACAAATACACAAGTAATCTTTGCAATTATTTCATCAGGATTCAAGGGAAATTCTACAATCTCCATTTTACAAATGGGAAATACAACACATGAAGAAGAAAAGCAATACTATTTCAATAACTAGAAATCTGATACTGAGAGCTGCCTCACATTTGTAAGTTACTGAATCACACAACCTTGAAAAATGCCTCAAAACATCACCCATGATACTACACTCATCCAAGATAGTAAATCATGGGTCCCCAGGCGTCTGAGACTGGCAGCTGCACCGAGATCAGGCCTGAGCCCCTGAGGCAGGAGCGCCAACTCTGATCTGCTGGAGCAACAGAGAACCTCAGGGCCCAAGGAGTAAGTAAATCAGAGCAGGGTGAACACTGATTACCACCCGCAGCCTTCCTCCTCCAGCTTTCCCCCCACATGATTCAACACACCCTCTAAACTAAAAGGGGAGTATTTGAAGACCATAACTCAGGTGAGGTAACTGATTATTACCCACCCAGCAATGACCATGATGGGAAAAGAAACAAGGTAGCATCTGTCCTTTAAGAAAGTGACCTGAACCCCTTCTAATGAAGAGGCTCCAAAGCCTTGTCTCAAGTGAGACAACTGGCTCTCTAGCCAAACTCTCCCCCACCTCTCATCACTCAGGCTCATCCCCTTTACCATTACTGACAAGGGCTGCTGCTGCTGCTGCTGCTGCTGCTAAGTCGTGTCAGTCGTGTCTGACTCTGTGTGACCCCATAGACGGCAGCCCACCAGGCTCCCCCGTCCCTGGGATTCTCCAGGCAAGAACACTGGAGTGGGTTGCCATTTCCTTCTCCAATGCATGAAAGTGAAAAGTGAAAGTGAAGTCGCTCAGTCGTGTCTGACTCTTAGCGACCCCATGGACTGTAGCCTACCAGGCTCCTCCGTCCATGGGATTTTCCAGGCAAGAGTACTGGAGTGTGGTGCCATTGCCTTCTCCAACTGACAAGGGCAGAAACATGGAATTTCTCTTCTTGCTCTTTGTTTGACTTCTACTGAAGGTACAAGTGATTAACAACCATAGAAATACTAAAAGCTTCATACCAGAGGAAAAAGGATGCAATAAAGGCTAAAGTATACATCAACTGGACATTTAATAACTGGAAATATCACTGAGATATCTTTGTATTTCTTGGAATGAATTCTAAAGGGAGTTAAGAATCCTAATTAGAAATGAAGAATTGTTAATATAATGGTATATCATAAGGTTATTCATACTTACCTATCTGAGGAACAATTTAGGATTATTTTAAATTTATGAAACAATCAAAAGGTTATATCTTATATATATGAGGAAAAGAATACCACTGAAAATCAGCCAAATCATCACTAAAGTTTTCAAGAAGTGAATCGATCTATCAACTTCCTGAAGCATCTCATCCTCCACTCGCCCCCCACCCCCGCCACAATAGCACTTTCTGTTACGAACAACCTTTGACCAAAAGAAGTGAAAGTCACTCAATCGTGTCTGACTCCTTGAAACCCCCTGGGCTATACAGTCCATGGAATTCTCCAGGCCAGAATACTGGAGTAGGTTGCCTTTCCCTTCTCCAGGGGATGTTCCCAAACCAGGGATCAAACCCAGGTCTCCCATATTGCAGGCACATTCTTTACCAGCTGAGCTACAAGGGAAGCCCAAGAGTACTGGAGTAGGTAGCCTATCCCTTCTCCCGCAGATCTTCCAGACCCATGCCTGAATCTCAAAACAAAGCAAGTGGGACATGGGGAACAAAGGGAAACAAGGCTTAGGTAGAATTTCTTTTGAGTTGCAGCTGATGCTTAAGTTATAATGTAGTCCAGCTTTGCCTGATATTAGAGATTTATCTTCAGAAGTTATACACAGAAACATTCTAAACTGTGTCAAATCCAGACAATGAATCCTTTACAGATATTACTGATTGCTTTCCTTGATTTGCATATGTTAATATTCAGTTGATTGATATGACAATTGATATGACAATTGATTGATATGACAATCAACTGAATATTAACATATGCAAAAGAATTCAAGGGGGAACAGAAGGAAAGTGGAAGCCAAGAGATATTAGACAGGTCATAAGAGGAAAGCAATCAGTCAAAAAAACAAAGGCAATTAGCTAGATTCCAAGTAGTGAGAGAATCCTAAAGTGAGCTTGGTGATCATTAAAATTTAAGGAAGCAAAACTCCTCCATTGGGAGGAGGTGATGTAGCGTGTCCACAACATAGCTGGACACGTCCATTACACAGAGTGGAAGCAGGGAGATAATAGAAGACCATGTTTCATGACATGTGTCTCAAGAGTGGAAGATATGTACTAGGTTAGACAATAACTGATTCTAGCTCTTTTATGCTTCTGTTGCCTGAGTTGGCCTCAGACACCTCATATACCCAAAACCCATTCCTCCTAATATCTTCCCACTAACCATGAATATCCCTTCACTTCATGGCACACTGCCTACATACCCTGTGACACATGCTTCTTGCCATTTCAAATACAATCATTCAACTGAAGTTATGGTAAATATCTGACACTCTGTGGGGAAAAGACTAAAGGGCTCAAAAGGATGAACGTGAGCTCAGAAATAACTTTTGGCGGGGCAGGGGAGTGGGGGGTGGTTAGAAACTTGTATGGTTTTGGGGGAAGTGGAAGACAGCTAATCCCTGCAGGAGTTCAAGGTGGCTCTACCTTTTTACCCGATCTACCACTTTTAAAACAATTTTGCCTCCTACAAGATCTAGAGAGTTCTAAACATATTAAATAAGAGATTCCTCAATAATTCCATATATATTTAACTTCTCAGAAGTTGATACTTCTAACCCAGCAAAAAGTTCCAAGACATTTTAGGTGCCTGAAATCCAACCAGAGTCTTTGGCAGGTGGAGTTCCTGGGAAGAAGAGAAGCCCAGAAGCATAACCACAGGAAAACTGGACCGTGGAAAGAAAGAGCATGAGGAAGAGATAGGGGAAGGACTTCGGGACCAGCATTTGTAAACAGCTTTCAGAACCTTTCCCACAAGAGAAAGGATTCAAAGAGACTATGGTGAGCTCTTGAATTGTCTACCCTCCTCTCCAATGGATGAATCCTAGAAAAGTAGTCTTATAGTTAATAATATCTAAAGGATTCCAGGAACAGAGACCAGTATTGTCACCACTGAAAATGTATCATTATTCTAAAGTTCTTCCTCAGGATTGAAAATAGGAGTTATTCTTTCAGAAGTCTTTTCCATAGCAGAGTGCCAAAGAGTCTCCAGCAAAATTCACTCATCCTTCACTCAGGTACCATTTCTTCCAGGAAGCATTTCTCGATGCCCTAAGACAGGAATCATAACTTCCTCTCTATTCTCATAACATCCTCTGTAAAGTTCCAGCTAAGCATGCAATACATGAAAAAGCCAATGATACTTTATCTACCTTCCCAGTCAGATTGTGAATGCCTCAAGGAAGAGGTTTCAGATGCATGTAATCAGTAAGTACTCAAAAAAAATATTTTTTTGAATCCATGAAAGACCATCTTTCCTCTCTGAAGATACTTTGAATTACATCTGTCTCTATTGCCCAAGGGATCTGAGACATTTCAACTAAGCTGGAAGACAGTAAAACACAGCAGAATAGGAGAATGTCAGCATCTAACAGAGTTGAGTGTAATGCCTACATGCTACTTTGCCAAATATGTGACTCTGAGCAGGTTACTTACCTATGCTTCACTATCCTTACCTGCAAAATGATGGTAATAATGGTAGTCATCTCACAGGCTGTTGTGGGGGTTAAACAATGAGACATGTGCAAAGTACCTGGCAGAGTGGCCAACGCATCCTAAATGATCAATAAATCTTAACTGTCATTGCCAAGCAGAAAGAGGCAGACATGCACTTAGGAGACTTGGATTCTACATCTCCTGGGATTCACTTGCTGGCCATGTCACCTAAAGTTAATAAAGCACAATCTCTGGGAGCCTCAGTTTCCACACCTGAAAAATAAAGATGAGGAAAACTACCTGCTTAACCTTGCCAACTGTGTGAATCAAATAAACTCAGATATGTGAAGCCACTATAAAAACACTACAAATAGGTAAAGTTTATATAACATGGAGCTCTGAAGTTTTTATTCTGTTTAATATATGTCTGTCTAATGAGAAGCAGGGAGAAGGCAATGGCACCCCACTCCAGTACTCTTGCCTGGAAAATCCCGTGGACCGAGGAGCCTGGTAAGCTGCAGTCCATGGGGTCGCTAAGAGTCGGACACGACTGAGTGACTTTACTTTCACTTTCCACTTTCATGCATTGGAGAAGGAAATGGCAACCCACTCCAGTGTTCTTGCCTGGAGAATCCCATGGGCGGAGAAGGCTGGTAGGCTGCAGTCCATGGGGTCGCACAGAGTCGGACATGACTGAAGCGACTTTGCAGCAGCAATGAGAAGCAAGCAGTTCTCATCTCTGCTTTCTTCACTGAGGTAATGAATAGTGCATATGTGCACATTATTTTAAAAATGAAAATCTCTTTTCAAAAAAGCAAAACATTTGATAAATGCTCTACATGGCAAGTTATTTAGGTAGAAGAGAAAAAGGATTATTTTAGAATATACTTAAAAACATGGATTCCCAAGCATTCCCTCTACCCTTTATATTTTCACAATCTTTATTAAAGTATTTACTATATTCCTGTCTATAGTAAAAAAAAAAAAAAAAAAGTCTCTCATCAAATTATAAGGCCCAGAGGAAAAACACTACCTTGTTTATGTCCCAAATTTGTAGTACAGTGCCTCATACTTAGAAGGCCATAATGTTTGTGGAATTCAGGACAAATACACTATGATCAATTACGAACAGCCTTTTCTCTGAATGTAAAATACTTATTGTCTCTACAGCTCACTTGACAATTACTACGAAAACATTACGTGGCATTTCTTGGAATACTTTTAGAATATTGTGCAGATTCATGTTGCTATTAAAACAATTATAAATGTATTGTGGTCTTTTCATATACAGTAAAGCACTTGAGGGCAAGATCCAGGCCTTATATTTTCTTTCAAATTTTATATTATTTAGTATCATCTCTCACATACGGAGAAGGCAATGGCACCCAACTCCAGTACTCTTGCCTGGAAAATCCCATGGACGGGAGAGCCTGCTAAGCTGCAGTCCATGGGGTCGCTAAGAGTCTGACATGACTGAGTGACTTCACTTTCACTTTTCACTTTCGTGCATTGGAGGAGGAAATGGCAACCCACTCCAGTATTCTTGCCTGGAGAATCCCAGGGAAGGCAGGGCCTGGTGGGCTGCCGTCTATGGGGTCGCACAGAGTTGGACACGACTGAAGCGACTTAGCAGCAGCAGCAGCTCACATACAGAGGAGTTCAATAAGGAGTTGCTAGCTGATCAGTCATAGTATATATGGCAACTTGACATAATCATTATGTTCAAGGGGGAAAAAATGGGAAAAAAATTCTTCTTGGTATTATTGACCTCCTTTTTAGTTTTCTATCTAGAAAATAAGGAAAACTCTAACTGTTAAACATTTTGCAAGAGGACTAATAAGATCATCTGTAATCACTGTTGTGCTTCAGGGCAAAATGATACTCCATAAATAGAAAATTGTATTAAAATACCCATTTCTAGGAAGCCAGGGAGGCTTGTGCCTGCAGTTCCTAAACTCTGAGGGAGACAAGGCAGAGCTTTATATGAGCTGGAATAAGCATGCCAGGCAGGGCACCGAAAATGATAAACATCTGCAAAAAGCTATTGTGGTTTTTAGACTTAATTCATTTTCTACCAGTGGCAAGACCTGGGGTGACAACATTTGTGTGGGTTTGTCTTAAAACAATTCTCTGGCTGGAATTAAACAAGTAGCCTGGCTAGATGCCAATGCAACAACTTTCCCCTATTCATCCATTTCTGTAAATTAAGCAGACCAGACCATGTACATTCTGTGTCACTGAGGATGCTGATATTAGGGAGAAGAAATAAATTAAGTAAAATTATTTGCCCTTATTTTTAAAACAACTAGTACTACACATGCATATCTTTAAACTGCAATGCTAGGTAAAGAATCTCAGAGGCTAAATATAAACTGAGTTGATTTTTGGAAACCTTTGCTATCACAGTAATAAGTATTGTGCTTATTAGATGCCAAACAGTGTTCTGCATGTTTTGCATATGTTAATTTACTTATTCCTCATATTTTTATTTCATGGATGAGAAACTGAGGCACAGAGAGGTTAAGTCACTTGTTCTAAATCCCACAGAAGAACAGAGCCAGGATTTGAGCCAAAAGAGCCTAGCTCTAAAGTTTTTGCTCTCTGAATATGCTGTATCGTATGTCCATATAGCAGCCAGCATAGATACATGCAATAACTGTTTGTTAAATTTAATTTTATACCTAATTTACATGCTTGTACAAACTGAAAAATATTTTTTCACCAAAAACTTTACATAAACCAAACAATTTTAAGTCTTAGCCTTCATGGTTCAGTACAAGGAAAAAAGCATTCTGTTAAAACACTCTAAAACACTGTGAAATAAGGAGCGTACAAATTTTTTTTCGGTAAAAGGCCAGAGTGAAAACATTTTAGGCTTGTGGCTCAAACATCTCTGTAAGAATTATTCATCTCTTCTCTGTAGCACAAAAACAGCCACAGATATTATGTAAATGATAAATTTCAAAGTGTACTGCGAAACAAGTAGAAGGCCAGATTCTGCTTAAGGGTCTTTTGTTTACTCACTCCAACTCTAAATAAAAACAATATATACATAAACAAAAGCTTTACTATGGCAAAATTAGAACAACTGAAGTACTAGAAGCACATTGCTTAAAATAATTTCTCTGGTTCAGACAGTGATTCTCACCAAGGGGTGATATTTTCCCCCCAAGAGCAATATCTAGAGACAATTGGGGCTGTCACAGGTAGGGGATTGTTACTGTCATCTAATAGGCAGAGGTCAGGGATGTTACTAAATATCCTATATTACACAGGACAGTCCCTACAACAAAGAATTATCCTATCCAAAATGCTAATAGTGCTGAGGTTGAAGAACTTTGAATTCAAGAACAATAATTTATATAAATAATCTTTTCTATCTGTCTTAAAACAGCTTTTCTATTTGGTCCTGAAATAACCCTGTAAAGAAGACAAAGTAGGCACATTTATCTGATTTTCTACAGAAGAAAACTAATATTCAGAGAAGCTAAATGATACAAATCAGTTCACAAAGCCAATTATATATCAGAGCAAAAATTCACACTCACATCCTAAAACCTGGGTTCATCCCCCCTTACTTTATAGGATTTAAAGACATGCTTATAACAGATAAAAACTTGAAAAAATGCTTTTATAATTGTATTGTCAAAATATAAAGCTATTAATAAAAACACTGAATTCCATATTTTAGGTCTTGTTGAATTGGCTGCCCTCAAAAAGTCTACAAACAATAAATGCTGCAGAGGTTGTGGAGAAAAGGGAGCCCTCTTACCCTGTTGGTGGGAATGCAAACTAGTACAGCCACTATGGAGAACAGTGTGGAGATTCCTTAAAAACTGGAAATAGAACTGCCATATGACCCAGCAATCCCATTGCTGGGCATATACACCAAGGAAACCAGGACTGAAAGAGACATGTGTACCCCAGTATTCATCACCGCACTGTTTACAATAAATAGGACATGGAAGCAACCTAGATGTCCATCAGTAGACGAATGGATAAGAAAGCTGTGGTACATACACACAATGGACTGTTACTCAGCTATAAAAAAGAATGCATTTGAGTCAGTTCTAATGAGGTGGATGAAACGAGCCTATTATATAGAGTGAAGTAAGTCAGAAAGAAAAACACTAATACAGTATATTAATGCACATATATGGAATTTAGAAAGATGGTAACAATGACCCTATATGCAAGACAGCAGAAGAGACACAGATGTAAAGAACAGACGTTTGGACTGTCAGGAGACGGTGAGGGTGGGATGATTTGAGAGAACAGCATTGAAACATGCACATTATCATATGTGAAATAGTTCACCATTCCAAGTTTGATACATGAAACAGGGCACTCAAAGCCAGTGCACCAGAACAACCCAGAGGGATGGGATAGGGAGGGAGGTGCAAGGGGGGTTCGGGACAGGGCAACACATTCACACCTGTGGCTGATTCATGTCAATGTGTAACAGAGTACAATGTAATTGTAAAGTAATTAGCCTCCAATTAAAATAAATTAATTTTAAAAAATACCTCAGGAAATTAAAAAAAAATAAGATTCAACTCTGGGAGGTACAGTACAAAGGAAATTTAGAAATGTCAAATCAATTTTCAAAAATATCCTAGGAGAGAATCATCACAATTTACACATAACTCAGACAGCAGATTCTCCCCTCCTATTCTCTGTTGACTCATTTACAGAGTCGCCTATCAGTCCCAATATTCCTTTCAAAGCACGGTTCTTAAATTCCTTTCTTAGAACTGAATACATAGAACTACAATGAATACTATATTGAGGCACATTTTTGATGGTAATGGAAATGTACTTTAGTTTCAGTCTGCAGAATCAGGGAATATGGAAGAAACAAAGTCCAGAGTATTCCCTCCACTGAAACTTAAATGGGACAACAACTGTCCTAAAATATAGCTCCATCAAAGGGAATCGTTTTGAACACATATGACAACTCCATTCTCACAGTTCCAGAACCCCTGGTGTTTGTGGGCTTTGGCAGAATTAAGCACCCATAGGAGCCTCCCAGGTCGAACTTCTGGCTCTATCAACTCTAGCTCTCATCAAAATGATTTCACCACAACTAGAAGCAGAAAAACTGACCAGTTTAGAAAGACATGAAATACTGCTAGATTTCAAATGAAATTATTTCTTCAATCCAATTTTACCTTTTCTCTTCAATCCTACTCAACAGTACAAGAAAATGGACTCCTACCATCTTTAAACTAGAGACATATAAACTAAAAAGTAGTATTTCAATTCAGAGCCTGCTTTAAGTATATTCTTGATGCATTATCAGCCCAGAAGAGTTTGGTCTCCAGCACAGAGGAAGACAATCTATCCTGAATTATCAAAGATGTGGAAAAGCCCCATGACAGTACAGTTATATCAGGTCTAGGTCTCTTGCACTCAGTATTAAATAATTTGAATTTGCAATTTCTGGCAATTTTTTTTAACAAAGTAAAAGTCTGATGTGTGTCTGTTTGTTTGTTTATGCCAGTATTCGATTTTCTAAGCTCTTTTTGTTGAGACATAGTGAACTTGAAATTTTTATATCAATGCTTTGCCATATATCGATAAAAGTTCTAAGACTTCTGTGTTAATGATAATACTGAGCAAGAGAAAATATAATACTTCCTTCAAAAACATATTAGAACAATCTGAGAATAAATTAAAATTTTACAATAATAAATTATAAAATGAAACTTTTGGAGTATAAAACAAATGATGAAACGTGACTTTAAAAATTTTGGCAGATTCATTTTGATATTTGGCAAAACTAATACAATTATGTAAAGTTTAAAAATAAAATAAAATTAAAAAAAATAAAATAAAAAAATAAAAATTTCAGTGAATTCTTAATTAGGTAACAAAAGCATAGTTTGAAAAGATGATTAAGTGACCCATTTCTGAATGGGTTAGTCCGTCTTTCATTGTCAGCAGAGAGCTAGGCTGCCGTCTTCAGATTCCTTCCGTCGAATTATCTGAGGGAAAAACACCTTCATTTGTTCAGAATTGGAGACTCACAATGACTGAGAAATAAAACCAAAAGAAAACACCTGCCTAGGTTATAAGTTCATAGATTCGCCTTCCCTTAATTCTGCTTTCTCAACCAACTTCATTATCGCCTCAAACAATACACCAATGGGTGGTGGTGGTTGTTTATATTCGCTGAGTCGTGTCTGAATTGTACGACCCCATGAATTGTAGCCCACCAGACTTCTCTGTCCATGGGATTTCTGGGCAAGCACAGTGGTTGCCTTTCCTTCTCCAGAAGCTTATTTCCCAACACCATGGTACCACTGTAATGTTCTGCTATCAGGGATGATAAATATTAGGAAATTATGGGTAAGCAGCAGCACAGTGATTTAAGAGACATATTATGGTTTAAAACAAAACTTAAGAATAGCATCTCTAAATATAACTTGAGCATTTATTTGGAATAGAGTCCAGCTACTTCTACCAACAATTGTTTCTCCTTTGTTCAGAAAGATCAGCCTAATCAACCATGGAGGTCAACAGAATGATAGATATCACAGACAGAATCTGTCTCTCTCTAGGGGAACTCTTAGCAAACCTTGAAAGTGAGACAAGGTTATATGAGGTAAAGAAGCAAACTGATTAAGCTATATATAGACTTGATTCGATGAAAATTTTAACTTCATCTGGCAGTAAAACTATGAAACAGCATAAGGAGTTCCCTTAGGCTGAGGCAAAGCATCACAGCCTTTACAGAAAGCACCAGGGTGGCCGGCTTGCAGCTCTAGGGTGGACCTTTGGTGTGAAAAAGGAGGTCACAATGCAACTGAACAGTAGGAAGATTAACATAGATTTTTCAGACATTATCACAGCCTCAAAGAGTGGCAGGAGTAAACTGTCCTTGACTGTCTTTACATGACGTAAATTTTTCTCTTTCAATTTTTTGGAGAAAACTCTAAGGAGAGAGAATATTATCCTTATATCTTTCTTTAGGTGGCTGCTGCTGCTGCTAAGTCGCATCAGTTGTCCGACTCTTCGCTACCCCATGGACTGCAGCCCTCCAGGCTCCTCCATCCATGGAATTTTCCAGGCAAGAGTACTGGAGTGGGTTGCCACTTCCTTCTCCAGGGGATCTTCCCGACCCAGGGATCGAACCCTGGTCTCCCACATTGCGGGCCAACGCTTTACTGTCTGAGACACCAGGGAATAGGAGAACCTAGCCCTTAAAAACTTGCACCATACTTCTACAGGGAGAAGCTTAGAATTCTGAGGCAACATCTCCAGTTCATCTGAGCTTGGCATAAAGAAAAAGGAACCATGGGGATCCTAGTTTGTGTCGACTGTCTTCATATATGACTGAGAGGGCAGTAAGATGATGTAATTCAAGTACAGCCTCTGACCTAATCTAGACAGGAACTGTTTAGCAGGACACAAGTACCTAGTTTTATACCAAGGCCATGATGGAGGTACAGGTCCCCAAAGTGGCAGACTGGAATGAAGGGGTTGGGAATAAGGTCAGAGAAGTGAAGAGAAGAATTCCTGAAGGACAGTCTTCTGGTATACAGTGTATCACTGGTTCAGGCAAGAACTGGCATCTAAGCAAGAGATACACATGTCTATCAAATAAACGGAAGTGATAGTTGGATACAGCAGATGAATACCATGCCACCAAGCTTCAATCAAGGCATTTACAATAATTTCAGCCATTTCCAAACTGTTGGCAATTTTCAAACTAAAGATACTAGTCTAGCCATGACCCTGAAAAATTCACTAGAGAACCCCGAGCTTCAGCCTGAGCTAACTTTTCCTGAAGTCCCTAGGGAAATCATGGGCAACTCAGCAACATTTGCTATGGGCAACTGCAAAGGGTCCTGCACAAGTCATTTCCATTGACCTTTCTAGATACAACATGGATGTAATTTAGTCCCGATGCAGTATTTATGTACTTGCCAAATAATTTATGTCATTTAAGAGTGAATATACATGAGGTATGATCCTGCCTTTATGATCCTATAGCTGACTCTCAGTGATAAAGATTCCTTGATGTGCTCAATCTTTGAATGGCTAAAGAATTCAGAGACACAAAACTCCCTTTACAAAAATGCCCCTAACTCATTGGTACAAATTTCCAGACTCCTCTTTCATACCAGAAGCAATGCTACTTGTAGGTTTATAAAAATACAACTGCTGACTAGCAGAAAAGTGCTCTCAAAGCTGAGCTTACTTCATCCATCTACAAATAATTCCAAATTTCTAGAGCCCTCAGTAAAGAACTTCCTCAGGACCCAACAAAGAAACTTAACGTGCAGTGTTTCCTTTTATTTCAAACTTTTAAACCTAGTATCAAAGTTCTATTCAGATTGCATTTTTATCAGGCTCTGATTCATATTTCAAGCTTTTGCCACAATCACTGCAGATGGTGACTGCAGCCATGAAATTAAAAGATGCTTACTCCTTGGAAGGAAAGTTATGACCAACCGAGACAGCATATTAAAAAGCAGAGACATTAGTTTGCCAACAAAGGTCCGTCTAGTCAAGGCTATGGTTTTTCCTGTGGTCATGTATGGATGTGAGAGTTGGACTGTGAAGAAAGCTGAGCGCCAAAGATTGATGCTTTTGAACTGTGGTGTTGGAGAAGACTCTTGAGAGTCCCTTGGACTGCAAGGAGATCCAACCAGTCCATTCTAAAGGAGATCAGCTCTGGGTGTTCTTTGGAAGGAATGATGCTGAAGCTGAAACTCCAGTACTTTGGCCACCTCATGCGAAGAGTTGACTCATTGGAAAAGACTGTGATGCTAGGAGGGACTGGGGGCAGGAGGAGAAGGGGACGACAGAGGATGAGATGGCTGGATGGTATCACCAACTTGATGGACTTGAGTTTGAGTGAACTCCGAGAGTTGGTGATGGACAGGAAGGCCTGGTGTGCTGCAATTCATGGGGTCACGACTGAGTGACTGAATTGAACTGAACTGAGCCAGCTGAAGGGTACACTAAAAAGAAGGGTACACAGTGAGGCGTGAGAGAAAGAGGACCATGGGAATAGTATCCTTGGTCTCCTGTCTTCAGTCATTACTGCCCTTATTTCATCCATCCGGGATATCACTAAATTAGTACTTCTAAAAACCTCCATTTCATGTTTATTTTCTACTTTTTGCTATCACTATAATTCTATGTATGTGTGCACATGCTCAGTTGGGTCCAGCTCTTTGTGACTCCATAGACTAGAGCCTGCCAGGCTCCTCTGTCCATGGGATTTTCCAGGCAAGAATACTGAATGGACTGTCCTGCCCTTCTCCAGAGGATCTTCCCAACCCAGGGACTGAACTCACATCTCCTGTGTCTCATGTACTGGAAGGCAGATTCTTTAACCAAATGCATCACCTGGGAAGCCGCTTCTAGTTCTTCTACAATGGACATATATAAGGACATTTTTTTTTTTTCAATCAAAAGAAAACTCTGCTTTCATTATTTCATTCTCAGAGTATAGTCTAAATGCACAGCCTTCCACCATCCAGGACCCCATGCCTCCCCATTCTGGCAATTCATTTGACCTTCTACAGTGACTCCTACACTTATTGAATGATCTACATTTCTTGAGTACAAGTCATTGTCTTACCATTCCTGCAATTTGTTCTTGCTTCTCTACCACAATGCAGTCCCTAGCCCTTCCCTTAACAAAATCATCTTCACTTTTATAGATTACATCACCTTGGACAGAGGATGAGATGGCTGGATGGCATCACCGACTCGATGGACGTGAGTTTGAGTGAGTTTGGTAATGGACAGGGAGGCCTGGTGTGCTGCAATTCACAGGGTCACAAAGAGTCGGACACGACTGAACTGATTGACAGACTGACATCTACTATAGACCAAAAGTGAAATTTTCCTCTTTCTTAAAATGTCTCTGCAAACTGAGAGCCAACTGATAATTTACTGACATAGATTATGAGTTGTTTTCCTATGTAAATACTACTTATACCTTCACTAATCTCATTAAACATTAAAGGAACACAACTTGCATTTTTCTTCTTGGCATATAATAGATGGTCAACGAATGTTTGTTGCATGAATCCCTAAACATACTTAAAAACTTTAACATATAATTAAACCAGGTACTTGATAAACATTCAGTATTTACATGATTCTGTAGTACAAGGGCTTTTGCCATAAAGCTATTGAAGGGTATTCTACCTATATTACTAACATATTATGGAGCATTTTAAAGCTTGACGAATGTAGATATTACTCAAGGGTGAGTTAAGCAGCAATGGAAAATAGTTACAATTGAATATGAAAGATAATTTGTACCTTGACATAATTACAACCTTTTAAAAAAGGATCTAAATATATACTCCACTTATTTAATGTTCATATTATTACTTCCCAATGCTTAACTCTAAACAAAGTTCTCATATATAGAGGAAGTAAAAGGTATAAAGTAAGAGAATGCTTGCTGTTTTCTCTTTTGTCTTTAACTACAGCCAAGGGAAGCCTAACAGGACATACTGCAATGCCATAAGCCAGGCACCCTCTTGCTTCTTCTAACTGCTGGAAACCTAATTAAGGAGCAATAAACAATTTCCTACATGCTGGCCTTGCAAACTACAAGTGTAAGCAAAATACAACACTGTGAAAAGAGTTATGCAACTATTACTGTTTATTACGACCTCAAGAGTTATTAAGCACCAAAAAGCAAAAAGAGTCATGTCGCCAAATAAACTTAAAGACTTATTTTCTTCCTTTAAAACAGATAATATCCATGGTAAGATATATGACACCCCTACCCCCTTAAAACATTTTATTTTCAGAGAATCATCACTTGTGAGGGAAAATGTTAAATTTCTAGGAATGTACTATGCTCAAAACTGAAAAAATTATTTTCAAACAAGTACAAGGTGTCTTTTTAAAGACAGGAATCACAATGTATAAATCAAATTAAACATTTCCTCCTATGGTACATGCCATTCCATATTTGACTGCCATGTAAATGTACTGCTTTTTGAAAACCTACCATCATAAAATGTCAAGGAGTTCACGTGCAAATATTATGGGAATTTAGTACCTTGGTGGTAGTGGTTCAGTTACTAAGTCATGTCCGACTCTTTTCGACCCCATGGACTGTAGCCCGCTAGGCTCCTCTGTCCATGGGATTTCCCAGGCAAGAAAAATATAGTTGGTTGCCATTTCTTTCTCCAGAAGATCTTCTCGACCTAGGGACAGAACCCAGGTCTCCAGCTTGGCAGGTGGATTATTTACTGCTGAATCACCCAGGGAAGGCATTTAATAGATTATTATAACTCAAACCAATATCAGTTTTACCAAGTCAAAAAGATGAAGGTTTAATCTAATCATGAACATATTGCAACATTTTAGATACCTTCTTTAAAAAGGAGGAGAACTTCAGATGAAACAGACTGAATACTACAAAAAATATAGAAAAATAAAGAAAAGGTGCAAAACTATTTCAGAAAAGATAAATGGGAACCTCAATTTATAAGAGGATTTGGTTCAATTTGTAAAAGCAATTATACTTGAAAACATTAAGGATATAAATGAAGAGAACAAAATGAAACAATAAAAACCTGTTGAATTTGATTATAAATCAACTGAATTTTGAGGCTATCATTAAAAGGAGCGCTGAAATAATATTTTCATTTAAGTGACAAATTCTGCTACTTTCTATAAGGAGGAACACTAGTTGTAATTACCTGTGGTTCTATGATTCCTGTTGAGGATCTCTGTATCTAAGCAAGTGAGAAATAATGGTCTATGCCTTTTTTTTTTCTATACTGCCTTGTCTATTTTCAGTATCAAAGTAGTATTAGCTTCAAACATGACTCAGTAGGTGTTCCCTCCACTTTCCTAGAAGAAACTGTGTAAAACTGGAATTCTTCAAATGTTTGGTAGAATTCTCCGGTGAAACATCCAGAACTGGAGATTTCCTTTTCAGAACCTTTTAAATTACAAGTCTAATTTATTTAATGGATAAAGAGATATTCAGATTATTCCACCTTGGCTGAGTTCTCGTAGTGTGTGGTTTTCAAAGAATTGATTTTTTTCTTCTAAATTATCCATTTATGGGTATAAACTTGTTTAAAGTATTCTCTTGCTGTGTTTTTAATGTGTGCAGGATCTGTGCTGATATCTTATTTTTCACTCCTGATATAGGCAATTTGTGTTTTATCTTTCTAAATTTGTTTTTACAGTCTTGCCAGAGGTTTATCATTAATGATCCTTTAAAGAAATCAGTTTTTTGTTTCATTAATTTTCTTTCCTTCTTTTTTTTTAACTATTTAGGTATATTTGATAAATAAGGTTTGCATATATTTAAGGTTTGTATATATTTAAGGTGTACAACTTGATGATTTAATGTGCATATACAATTCCCTGTATGTTGGCCTTGGAAACTACAATTGTTACATAATCACCACATTCAAGAAAATTAACATATTCATCTTTTCAATAGTTAGCACAATTTTCTTTTTCTATGGTGAGAACACTTAAGAGCCACCCTCTTAGCAATTTTCAATTATGTAATAAAGTATTGTTAACTATAGTCACATTGCACTACATTAGATCTCCAGAACTTACTCATCTCGCATAATTGAAACTTTGTACCTGTTAACTAACATTATCAAATTTCCCACTTTTCCCAGGCCCTGGAAACCACCATTCTACTCTCTGCTTCTATGATTCTGACTATTTCAGATTTTAATTGAAATGAGATAATGCCATGTTTGTGTTTTTGCATCTGGCTTATTTCAATTATCGTAACATCCTTCAGGCTCATCTATGATATGACAAATGACAGGACTTCCTTCATATATGTATAGAGTGATGTATATATTTTAAAACTTTCTTCACTCATCTGATGGTGAAGGCTTAGGTTGTTTCTATATCTTGGCTATTATGAATAATAGTGAAATGACCTTGGGAGTACAGCTCTCTCTCCAGTTTATGATTAGATTTCCTTTGGGTATATACTTAAAGATTTCTGATCATATGATAGTTATATTTTTACTGAGAAATCTCCGTACTTTTTCTCTAACAGCTGTACCAATTTACATTGGTAATTTACATTACAACAAACAGTGAATAGGGTTTCTTTATTCCCACATCTTTCTCATCACTTGTTTTGTCTTTCTGATAATAGACATTCTAAACGGTGTGAGATGACACCTCACTGTAGCTTTGATTTGCATTTTGTGAAGCTGGGGATCTTTTCATGTACCTGCTAGCCATTTGTAAGTCTTTGAGAAAAGTATCTGCTGAGGTCCTTTGCTCATTTGTAACAGATTATTTGGATTTTTTTTTTTTTTTTTTTTTTTGCTGTTGAGCTTTATGAGTTCCTTATATAGTTTGGACATTAACCCCTTATATGGATTGCAATTATTTTCTCCAATTCACAGGTTGCCTTTTCATTTTGTCAACTGCTTCCTGTCCTGTGTAGTTTTATACTTTGATGTAATCTAACTTGTCTATTTTGCTTCTGTTGCCTGTGCTTTTGGTGTCATATCCAAAAAAATCACTGCCTAGACCAATTTCAAGGTGCTCACCACGCCTCCCCCACCCCTCGAAGCTTTCCCCTAGGAGTTTTAACCAATTGTAAGTTGATTTTTATATATAGTGTGATATAAGAAGTCTGCCTGCCAGTGCAGGAGACACTGGTTTGATCCCTGGGCCAGGAAGATCCCCTGGAGAAGGAAATGGCAACCTACTCCAGTATTCTTGCCTGGGAAATCCATGGACACAGGATCCTGGCAAGCTACAGTTTATGGGGTCTCAAGAGTCAGACACAACTGAGTGACTAACACTTTTACGTACAAGAATCCAACTCCATTTTTCTGCACGTGTATACCCATTTTTTCAACACCATTTATTGATGAGATGATCCTTTTCCAATTCTGTGTTGGCACCACTGTCAAAGACTGGTTGACCAAAAGAGTGTAAATTTTTATCTTGACTATTTTGTTCCACTGGCCTATCCACCTTTTCCTGTGCCAGTAGCATACTGTCTTGATTAAGGTAGACTTGCAATATATTTTGTAATAAGGAAGTGTGATTCCTCCAACTTTGTTACTATTTCTCAAGACTGCTTTGGCTATTCAGGGTAAGAGCTGTTGGATCCTTGATGGTAAAGGCTTCTGATGTCCTCTTATTCATTTTCTTCCCATACAGGGGAAGTATTGGCCAAAGCAATCATTCTTGGCACTGAATGCGGCATGTAGGCCTCTTTATTTCATTAGTAGGATCTGGGGCGCTTGTGCCAGTAATGGCATACATGACTGGGGCATGGAATGCACAGGGAGCAGCCAGGAGCTCAGATCCTGTAGAACAACTACAGTTCCTGAGATGAAAACACGAGCACACTCACTGACAGTGGCATCAGTGTCCAAGGTGTGGGCACGTATGGAGTTGAAGTCCAGGGCTTGGGGACACAGAATGACCACAGTGCCTGGGACTGGGGAACAGAAACGCCTGCTGCAGTGGTAGTGCTGGTGTCGAAGGTGTGGGCACGTGTTGAGCGACTGTGAAGTCAGGGTCTGGTGGGGCTAACTGGTCCTCCTCCTGGGAGAGGGTAGAGACAGCAATGGCTCATTTGTTTGTGTGGCAGGGGAGCACAGCAACATAGGACTCTGGAAGCTCTGGCAGCTGAGTTCAGGATTAAGGAAGACTGCATAGATCCTCCATGGTGAGAGCCACCAGTGTCTACAGAGGTGATGAGGATCGCTAGGGCCCTCCTGTTCTTTTCTTTGTGGGAGAAGGTCAGACCAAGGGGTTGAGGTGACACAGACAAAATGCTGTCTATGCTTTTCTAAGCAGGATTCTCAGTTTCTGCATTCTGCAGCTCCCCTGCTGTAAGCCATCATATTTTCACCAATATGCAGTTGCTTATTCATTGTTTTCATTGTTTCTGTGGAGGGGCTGAGCACTGGAACCTCCCAGTCTGCCATTTGCTGATGTCACTCTACTGTTTTCTTATTTTGAATTTCCTGGTTTCTGTTTTTATCTTTATTATTGCTTTGGATTTATTTTCTCTATTTTTTTTTTTGTAATTTCTTGTGTTAGGGATTTCGATTATTGATTTGAAAACTTTCCTCATTTCTAATATAATCATTTAGGGGTACAGATTTCCCTGTCAGCACTGGTTTAGCTACCTCTGACATATTTTGATATGTTTTATTTTCATTTATACTCAATTTGAAGTATTTTTTTAAATTTCCTTTGAGACTTCCTCTTTGATCTATAAATCACTTTTCTTCCTGTTATATTTGTTATGGATTTCCACTTTCAATCTATTGTCAGAGACCATACTCTCTACGTGGAGAAGGAAATGGCAACCCACTCCAGTATTCTTGCCTAAAGAATCCCCATGGACAGAGCAGCCTGGGGGGCTACAGTCCATAGGGTTGCACAGAGTCGGACACGACCGAAGCAACTTAGCACATACTGTCTATGACTTCAATTGTTTTAAATTTATTGAGGTTCGTCTTGTGGCCAAGAATATAGTCTAACTTGGCTAATGTTCCATTTGTATTCTGCTGTTGTTGGGAAGCATGTTCTATGTGTGCCAGATAGATTCTACTGGTTGACTGTATTGTTCAGATCTTTAAATACCTGTTGATTTTCTGGATACTAGTTCTACGTGTTGCTGAGAAGGGAGTCCTGGGTCCATTTACATTTTAATATAATTTCTAGAGTGGCCACATCCAACAGACTTTGATCTTTTGTCCAATGAATATTCATTAATAAATTTTGAACAGGTATACTAAACTTTACAGTAGCAGTCACTGATTGGCTGACTTTCAGAAACCAGGGGTGACGACTGCTTTCTTACCTTTCAGATGTGCAGGTATTGGACTGAGACTGTTATTGACTGGCTGATTTGCAGAGGCATGGCCACTGGAGTGAGGCTGTCATTGATTGGCTGATTTTCACAGCATGTGCACTGATCCAGTGTTATTTCTAATTAGTGATGGTTACTTATTCATGACTTGGGACTTCGGGCAAAGAACAGTCTATTCCTTTACTGAACATAAAAACTAAATATCTTAATTCTCATTTCCCTTCAGAATAACCTACAGGAGAGACCATAAAGGAATATACAGATCTATACTTCTGCAGGTATGATTTTCAACTAGTATTGCCATATAAAAGATTTAAGTGTCAGTTATTGGGTTGGAAAAATAAAAAACATTTAACTGCTGAATTTTGATATTGTATTATAAATGCTAAATACACAATATTTAGTGCATCCTAATAAAGTCAATATAGGACACACAATACAATCATTAAATATGGGATACATGGCTATCCTAATTGTGAGAGAATGTGTGTTTCCTGATAGAGACTTTGGATTTCAGGCAGTAAGTACCATGGACATTTTTGAAATAGGACAAAAGACATGACTAGATTAATGTGCAGACAGGTCAGGAGGGAAGGGTATGTGGTCTAGAAAGCAATGACTGCTGCCTGCCTGCTAAGTTGCTTCAGTCGTGTCCGACTCTGTGCGACCCCATAGACGGCAGACCACCAGGCTCCCCAATCCCTGGGATTCTCCAGGCAAGAACACTGGAGTGGGTTGCCATTTCCTTCTCCAATGCAGGAAAGTGAAAAGTGAAAGTGAAGTCGCTCAGTTGTATCCGACTGTTAGCGACCCCATGGACTGCAGCCTACCAGGCTCCTTCATCCATGGGATTTTCCAGGCAAGAGTACTGGAGTGGGGTGCCACTGCCTTCTCCAGAAAGTAATGACTATAGGAAGGCAATTAGTTTAAATATAACAGATCCAAGTGAAATATTAAAAATGAGATCCCTCAATTATTATAAGAGTACTTCTTAAAACAAAGGTCAGGGTAGGATAGAGAAAGGGATTGTAAAGTAAAACAGAGCTTGGTCTCTGGCTAGTTTTGGTCTTAAGTGTTTCAGACTGGTATAGCGCTCAATTCCTACTTAATGGCAAGGCTAATTCCTCTACACTATTTATAGGAAAAAACCCTAAGCTTCTGGAATTATTCTTGGTTTTAGGGATTCAGGAACAAGGTGGCTTGGCTTTTCAATGGTTTTGCTTCTGCAGGTTTTTCCATTTCTTGAGATCTCAAGAGCTATTACCAAAACATCGAAAGCTTTCACTTCATCTCTGCATAATTCTAAACTTTATCTGAGAACGGTGACCAAGTTTGTACAAACTTGCTTTTCTCTTCACAAGCATTCAAGGTTTGAATACCTACAGAGGACTGCATCACAATATTTAAATCCATTCTCCCCTTTGAAAGCATTCTTACTCCACAAAGTATCTCCAGCAACCACGCCAACAACCTCCAAACACCAAGAAAATGTAGAGCTTTACTTCCTATAATTATCACTATGAAGAAAATAGTCAAAACAATGCACCACCCTATGGAAATAAGGCTGCCACTTCTATCTGCTTTTGGAACTACTTGGAGCTGCTGATGCTGCTGAAGTTCCAATACTTTGGCCACCTGATGCAAAGAGCTGACTCACTGGAAAAGACCGTGATGCTAGGAAAGATTGAGGGCAGGAGGAGAAGGGGGCAACAGAGGATGAGATGGCTGAATGGCATCATTGACTCAATGGACATGAGTTTGAGCAAACTCCAGGAGATAGTGAAGGACAGGGAAGCCTGGCATGCTGTGGTCCATGGGGTCACCAAGAGTAAGACATGACTGAGCAACTGAACAACAACAAATGTACACACACATAAAGTTATACATTTAAGAAAAGTGAGGTACAGTAGGCTGAGATATTAGCAAAAGCTGCTCACACAGGAGCTTTTGGCTTTACTACCATTGTAGAGCTGGTGATTGGAGAAGGAAATGGCAACCCACTCCGGTACTCTTGCCTGGAAAATTCCATGGATGGAGGAGCCTGGTAGGATACAGTCCATGGGGTCACAAGGAGTCGGACAAGACTGAGGAACATCACTTTCTTTCTTTCTATAGTTCCTTTTGGAGAAGGAAATGTCAACCCACTCCAGTGTTCTTGTCTGGAGAATCCCATGGACAGAGGGGCCTGGTGGGCTGTAGTTTATGGGGTTGCAAAGAGTCGGACACAGCTAAGCAACTAACACATACACACAGACTTGGCGATAAACAGATGGATTGGGGGGCAATAACCTAGTTTTTTCCTTCACTGTTCACAGGAGAATCAAAGACAGGGGTTCATGTACACTGACAAAATGGTTTCACATGTGCTAAACAACATGCTCCTATATTATTAATATTTGAGTAATCAATCACTGAATTTTAAAATCTTCATCATATAAGCACAGTATTAAGACATTTTTAACAAATCAAATTGCCAACATCAGTTGGATCATAGAAAAAGCAAGAGACTTCCAGAAAACCATCTACTTCTGCTTTATTGACTACTCCAAAGCCCAAATTTGACTATGTGGATCACAACAAACTGTGGAAAACTCTTAAAGAAATGGGAATTCCAGACCACCTTACCTGCCTCCTGAGAAACCTGTGCAGCTCAAAAAGCAACAGTAGAACCAGACATGGAACAACAGACTGGTTCCAAATTGGGAAAGGAGTGAGAGAGTCAATTCCTAGGCAGATTAATAAGAAGTTCAGGGTCCCCAAGGAGGAGAAAGGGGTCGGGGGCTCTCGAAGTGGAGATTGGGGGTCTGGAATTCTCAAGGAGGAGAAAAGGACAAACTTTTTTTCCCTCTACATTCCGTAGTCTTAGTCAATTACACAACTCAGTTTAAACTCTGTACTAGGGATTATACAACAACAATGTACTGCTGGAGGACAGTTTTTCCTTCCTGAAAACTTTCTGACTAATCATGATATCTTAGAATGTATATTATGGGAGTGGGTCTAGAGGATCTTTATATTGTTATATTCTAATCTTGTTATCCTAAAATGTAAATTGTGGAAGTAGGTCTGGTAAAATTTTCACAAACTTGAGACATTCTTTTGATTCATTGTAATAACTAATTAAAAGGTATATAACTCCATTGCCAACACTGGCAAGGAGGTACTCTTTCTGCCCCCTTCTGATGTCTATATCAGAAGCTTTCTCTGTCTCTTTCATACTTTAATAAAACTTCATTACACAAAAGCTCTGAGCGATCAAGCCTCATCTCTGGCCCCGGATTGAATTCTTCTCTTCCAGAGGCCAAGAATCCTGGCATCTTTTCATGGTTCAGCAACAACCTTTCAGGAGTACATCAAGGCTGTATATTGTCACCCCACTTATTTAACTTATATGCAGGAGTACATCATGCTAAACACTGGGCTGGATAAAGCACAAGCTGAATCAAGATTGCCAGGAGAAATATCAGTAATCTCAGATATGCAGACAACATCACCCTTAGGGCAAAAAGTGAAGACCTTAAGAGCCTCTTCATGAAAGTGAAAGAGGAGAGTGAAAAGTTGGCTTAAAACTCAACATTCAGAAAACTAAGATCAAGGCAACTGGCCCCATCATCCCATGGTAAATAGATGGGGAAACAATGGAAACAGTGATAGGCTTTATTTTTTTGGACTCCAAAATCACTGCAGATGGTAACTGCAGCCGTGAAATTAAAAGACGCTTACTCTTTCTAAGAAAAGCTATGACAAACCTAGACAGTGTATTAAAAAGCAGAGACATTACTTTGCCAACAAAGGTCTGTCTAGTTGAAGCTATGGTTTTTCCAGTAGTCATGCATGGATGTGAGAGTTGAACTATAAAAAAAGCTGAGTATCAAAGAATTGATGCTTTTGAACTGTGGTACTGGAGAAGACTCTTGAGAGTCCCTTGGACTGCAAGGAGATCAAACCAATCAATCCTGAAGGACATCAATACTAAATATTCATTGGAAGGACTGATGCTGAAGCTGAAACTCCAATACTTTGGTCACCTGATGTGAAGAACTGACTCCTAAGAAAAGACCCTGATGCTGGGAAAGATTGAAGGCAGGAGAAGGGGATGACAGAAGATGAGATGCTTGGATGGCATCACCAACTCAAGGGACAGGAGTTTGATCAAGCTCCAGAGGTTGGTGATAGACAAGGAAGCCTGGCATGCTGCAGTTCATGGGGTCACTAAAAGCCAGACAGAACTGAGTGACTGAACTGAACTGAAATATATTTTTATAGTTGAATGGTTTTCTTTTTTCAATCTAGGTCAGTGTTGACACTTTAAACTATTTTTTAAACCTTTTGGACACTTTCTAACTAAACTTGTAAAATATCAACTAGAGATTCAGGCATTCTTTTAGTGTTATTTAAACATATGCAGCAAAAATAACAGCAAGTAGTTAGTGAATGTTAAACTTAAAAATGAGAAAGGTGACAAGGAGACAGAACATGAAGTTGTAGTAGTAATTGAGCTTTCCAACCAAGATAAATTAGCTAAGCAAAATCAGGGAACTCAAGCCACGGACTGAAATATTGGAAGATAAGTGGCATACCAATACTTCCTGCAAATCTATTTGGAAGTGATGAAAGTGTATCTCAGAAACAGATGAAGAGTAGAGGTTTTACTCTTCTGAGAAACTTAAGAGAATAGCTTAATTTGTAAAAGAGAATGAGAAAATCAGGTTATTCCTATAATTATCTCTAATATTAAGCATATAACATGATACATTTATAAATAAACAAGCTCAGAGTTTCTTCAATATTTCTACTCATAGTCCTAAGAATACTGGTGAACAGGACTTTTAAACTAAGGAGTATGAAGTACTTGAACAACAGAAACTGTAATTTTACAAACAAGTACATTAAGAAGGTAAAACAATTTAATTAACATTATATGGCAAAATTTTTAAATCCTAGATTGTTTGGTTTCATTCTGTAGATAATGCTTTCCATGAATTACCTTCACCCTGAAAGATTATTCATACAGGTTCTAAAGTGAACATTTGTGACATCAACCGGGGAAATCATCCATAGTTACTTCTAAACTCTAAGCTCCCTCACAAAGTGAGCAGCGCTCATGTCAAGCTGTCAAGAAACGCTGATGAATTTAACAGGCATCAAGTATCTTAAGAAGCTGGTGTCTCAGGACATATTTGTACAATTAAAGTTCAAGGAAAGAGCTGGAACAAAAAAAAGTGAGACATTAGAACATCTCATCTAATGTTAAATGATAATTGGTGACAGGATGTCACAGAGACCTTCACAGAACCTAACCAAGACTGTAAGATCATCTTTGATTAGGCAAATTGTTTTTCCCAACGTGAAAGCAAATTTAATCTTGCTGAAAGACAACATAAATATGATCCTTTTCAAATATAATATAGTATTAGACTTCCCTGGTGGTCCAGTGGTTCAGAATCCATTTGCCAATGGAGAGGACACGAGTTTGGTCCCTGCTCCAGGAGGATCCCACATGCCGCGGGGGCAACTAAGGCTGTGTACCACAAATATTGAGCCTGTGCTCTGGAGTCTGGTAGCTGCAGCTAGTGAGCCCACATGTTACAACTACTGAAAGCCACACATCCTAGAGCCTCTGCTGTATAACAAGTGAAGCCACTGCAATGAGAGGTCTGAGCACTGCAACTACAGAGTAGGCCCCGCTTGCTGCAACTAGGGAAAGCCCTCATGCAGCGATGAACACCCAACAGAGCCAAAAATAAACACAAATACCCATGACTTTCATTATCCCCTACACATAAAGTCTTTAATAAAAAGAAACAAATACAGTATGCAATAAATTGATGGATCAGAGGTCAGCTTAAATACTATGACCACATATTCAAACTTTGCAGATAAATTCTCCATCTCTAAAACTGCTTAGTTTACCTGCAATTTTTGTTCTTTTAAAGTTAATCAAGCTCTATAGTATAACAAATGGTTACTTCAGAAGATGTAATGTGTATATTTATACACACACACACACACACACAGGGGAATATTAGTCATAAAAACAAATGAAATAATGCCATTAGCAGCAACATGGATGAACCTAGTGATTATCATATTAAGTAACTCAGAGCAGACGGAGAAAGACTTACATGCGGAATCTGAACAAATTATATAAATGAACTTATTAACAAAACAGAAGATGAGACACAAACATATAAAACAAACTTATGGTTATGAAAGGGGTTTGCAGGAGTTGGAGGGAGAGAAAAATTAGGAGTTTGGAATGAATATAAACACATGACTATATACAAGATAGGCAAACAACAGGGACCCAAAGGATAGCACAGGGAACTATATTCAATATCTTGTAATGATATATAATGGGAAAAACATCTAAAAAGAATATATATATATATATATATATATATAACTGACTCACTTTGTTGTACTCTTGAAACTTACACAATATTATAAATAACTATATGTCAAAATAAATAAATAAATCAGAAGGGAGAAAAAAAAGAAGCGTTTACTCTTTTCACCACCTCTACCACCATAACAATAATGAACACTGGCATTTCCTGAGGGCTTGCTCTGTGGCAGACACTGTGCATGGACTGACTGTTTACAATCAGTCTAGGAGGAAGCTACTTATTTCACTCTCAGCTTTTCCCACAAAGAAGCACCACTGCTAGCACAACCGAGAGCAAGGACCTGAATCCAAGTCTGTTTAATTTTAAATCACAATGTTAAAACTCAATTTTCAAAAGTGATTTAATGAACATCTACTGGCTTTTTCACTTAACTGCTTTATCTTAATCCAACAGAGGCAATTTAAGACAAAAAAATAATCAGACAAATCGGCTCAACAGTCGTTTTCCTCAATTTTTGTGAAACAATTTTAGTGACTCTAAATATTCCACCTCACCTTTACCAAAAGAGGCATCTTTAAAAGAATCAACTATGGAAAAGGATTCAGAGCAAAGTTCTTATTCCCCATATTATGGATGGCACATTACAGGAAATCAGAGATCTGATGAATTCAGATAACTGAGTAACATCCAAATTATACTACCAGCAAATGTCTAAACTTTGTTTATTCTAGAACTCCTACTTTATTTAGCGAGACTTGAGAGCTTACTGTAGAGAGTGTGTGTGTGTGCGTGTATGTGAGTGGGTGCGTGAACATCTGAGCTCCACCTTAATGCATTTATACTTAGTACATTTGCTATGTGCATTACTGTCAACCTATAGAGTAAATATTCTTAGATAAAATAAGTGTAAATAGATTGTCTTACATGTCCCCTTTCCCTCTGGGTTATACAGTACTCTCCTTCCTCATTTTGGAGATCATGGAATGAAAGAAGCAGATTTTTTTTCTGGCTTCTTATTTCACTAGAATTGACATCAGAGCCAACCTTAGAGCAGTTCAAGGGCATTTTTCCTAACACTCAGGAGGGTCAGTGGAAGATTCAATCTCATAGTAAACAAAAACGTTTTCAGGATAGGTCTAGAAAAGCCTTGTTTTCTTTATAGGTACACTTAGATTTATTCTTTTTTAACTTTAAGACTTTTTTTCTCTTTACAACAGCAACTCTTTTCTACTTAGAAGTTGTTGTTTTTTTTATGCTAAAGTAAATATTGCACAGAATGAAGCAGCCTGTGTGACTGAGATAAAGGCAGAACATCTTGTTGTTCAGTCACTCATTCTTGTCCGACTCTTTTCGACCCCATAAACGGTAGACCACTAGGCTCCTCTGTGCATAGCATTTCCTAGGCAAGAATACTGGAGTGGGTTGTCATTTCCTTCTCCTTCCCAACCCAGGGATTGAACATAAAACCAACTGACAATGTTTGTTAAAAACTGCCATACACCAAGCAATATGTTAAACATTTTACAGGTATTATTTCACCTAATTCTAAAAAAATCTAATTGGAAAAAATTAGGTAACTTCCACAAAATTATACATGAAGCACAAGAAGAACAAGAATTAAAACCCAGGCTTATCTAATGCTAAGCTACCTCAGCCTGACTGCCAACAAAGGCACACTAGGTTTGATTTTTCCATGGAAAGATCATAATAATAATAACTAACATACCCATTCCAGTATTCTTGCTTGGAAAATCCCACGGATGGAAGAGCCTGGTAGGCTACATACAGTCCGTGGGGTCGCAAAGAGTCAGACACGACTGAGCGACTTCACCTTACCTTACCTTAACATGTATTTACTATGTGTCAGCGTTAACTTATTCTTAAAAATGATACTCTAACTAAAAGAAGTTATTAATCTGATTTATAAATGAGGAAACCAAAGGATTAAAAAGTCAAATAACTTACCTAAGGTCACAGAAGGCTAAAAATTAATTTAAACCAAGGCATTCTACTGTCAGAGCCCAGACTCTCAACCACTACACTAAAGCAATATACTTTTCTGTGACAATTTCAGCCTGATAAAAATTTAGCAGACAAATTTACTGTGGTCTGTTATTGGTATCACATTTCAAATGAGCTTGTAACATGTACAAATGTGTACACATACATACACATGCACTATTAATGACTCTGTATTTCAACATTCAGAAACTAAGATCATGGCATCCAGTCCCATCACTTCATGGGAAATAGACGGGGAAACAGTGGAAACAGTGGCAGACTTTATATTTTTGGGCTCCAAAATCACTGCAGATGGTGATTGCAGCCATGAAATTAAAAGACACTTACTCCTTGGAAGGAAATTTATGACCAACCTAGATAGCATATTCAAAAGCAGAGACATTACTTTGCCAACAAAGGTCTGTCTAGTCAAGGCTATGGTTTTTCCAGTAGTCATGTATGGATCTGAGAGTTGGACTGTGAAGAAAGCTGAGCGCCGAAGAATTGATGCTTTTGAACTGTGGTGTTGGAGAAGACTCTTGAGAGTCCCTTGGACAACAAGGAGATCCAACCAGTCCATTCTAAAGGAGATCAGTCCTGGGTATTCTTTGAAGGAATGATGCTAAAGCTGAAACTCCAGTACTTTGGCCACCTCATGCGAAGAGTTGACTCATTGGAAAAGACTGTGATGCTGGGAGGGATTGGGGGCAGGAGGAGAAGGGGACGACAGAGGATGAGATGGCTGGATGGCATCACCGACTTGATGGATTTAAGTTTGAGTGTCCTCCGGGAGCTGGTGATGGACAGGGAGGCCTGGCGTGCTGCAATTCATGGGGTCACAAAGAGTTGGACATGACTTAGTGACTGAACTGAACTGATTTCTAGATTATTTGATATTTCAAAAAATTATCTGTAAATTGTGTGCAAAATTTTCATATTTCAAAGGCAAAATCCTCTTACTTTTTTCTGTAAATTTGACCATTTTCCTCCCAGGGAGTTCAAAGTAGTTCTTTGATAAATAACATAATTTTACAACACAGAGTGAAATATCATTACACCCACTTTGTGGGTAAAAAAAAACTAAGTCACAGAAAAATTAAATGTCAGGCTGCAATTCAAAGAGTAAACGGCAGCACTGGGAATAGAATACAAAAGTCATAGATTAGTGGTATGTCTATAAGGTTATACTTCGATAAATAATTTTATAATGCACTGAGAAATATCATTACACCCACTTTGTGGGTAAAAAATAACGAACTCATAGAAAATTCAGTGGTGAGTCTGTGAGGTCATCCTTCAGTAGACATTTGTGCGTCATACACTATAGAGGATACATGGCAGACAACATAAGGTTTGGGAAAATATAAGAAAAATCATTCTTGGCTAATAATCTTATAGAAAAAGACAGTTGTATGAAGAACCATAAGGGAAGAATAAGGCAACTACTAGTAAAAAAAACAAAAACAAACAAACAAACAAAAAACAACTCTATGACATGCACAAAGAAACCAAAACAGGAAAAATCACTCTCAGGCTGAAAGACAGGGAAAATTTTCAAAGTGACTTAGCGTTTGAACTGAATGTTCCCTGGTAGCTCAGACGGTAAAGCATCTGCCTGCAATGCAGGAGACCTGGGTTGGATCCCTGGGTCAGGAATATTCCCTGGAAAAGGAAATGGCAACCCACTCCAGTATTCTTGCCTGGAGAATTCAATGGACAGAGGAGCCTGGTAGGCTACAGTCCATGGGATCACAAAGAGTCGGACACGACTGAGCGACTTCACTTCACTTCAGTTTAAGAACAGTTAAAATATTCACACATACAGGTAGAGAAAACTGCATTCCAGATAGAAGTATTATATCATCATAAACAAAGAAATGATTTTCCCAAAGAACAGCTCAGAGGAAGCTGCACCATGGGACCTACAGAGAAGAAAACAATAAGATCTGAGAGAGGGAAAGAGAGCTTGATGCAGACTGTGCTGTTGTTTAGTCACTAAGTCCTGACCGATTTGTGACCCCTATGGACTATAGCCCATGAGGCTCCTTTGTCGATGGGATTTCCCAGGCAAGAATACTGGAGTGGGTTGCCATTTCTTTCTCCGGGGGATCTTCCTGATCCAGGGATCGAACCCTTGCTTCCTGCATTGGAAGGTGTATTCCTTACCACTGAGTCACCAGGAAAGCCCTGATGCAGACTAGAGAGGGCATTTTCAAGCAGGCTAAGGAACTGAGCTTTCTTCTAAAGTAAGAAGAACAAGGAAATGACATAACAGATTGCAGGCTTCAAGGAGACTGCTCTGGCAAAAGTTTTAGAAGATTAACTAGGGATGAGAGTAACTAACTGGCTGCATACTTGTTGAATGATATTGTGCCTGGGGTATGTGAAGTCACTGGATATTCACTGAAGGTATTTCTTAAAATGTAATTTTATTGGAAGATCTGGAGTGGTGGAAACAAGAACAACTTTTTGTGCCCCTTAAAAGTTCTTTACACATGCATTAGAACCATACTTTGCACAGTGATCATAAATAATATAGAAAAACATGTAAAACTCACATGGTGCCAGATCATTAGGGTTGTACTCTAAGACAGTACCACCCTCCTCCTCTCTACTCAATAACTAGGCTCCCTTCTCCTTCACTGGCTGTTCAAAGTTCTAAGTCACAAATATTTGGCAAACACTGTACAAGATTTTCGGAGAAGGAAACGGCAACCCACTCCAGTGTTCTTGCCTGGAGAATCCCATGGACAGAGAAGCCTGGTAGGCTGCAGTCCATGGGGTCGCACAGAGTCAAACACGACTGAAGCGACTTAGTAGTAGTAGTAGTAGTACAAGATTTTAATCATTTAAGTAGGAAGGTCTAAAACATGGCAGTTATGGGCAAAACTGCAAGGAGGAAATGGGTGGGGTAGTTATTAGGGGTAAGGTAATGGCTGTCATCCCTTCTTTATCCTTCTGCCCAGATTTGGTTTAGGTGTCCATCCTACAAACTTCCACAGAACACTGCACACTGTTGGCTCAGCATTTATTATACCAAATTGACAGTTTTCCTGTTTGTGTATTCCTCACCTTAATTCATACCAAATCAGGGACTGCCCTGGGATACAGATGTATTCATAATACTTTGTACAACTTCTGGCATCTAGTAAGTATTCAGTAAATGTCTGCTGACTAAATAATTATAGAAGCAACAGATGAAATCACATCATAATTATTCATATATTCCTTTCACAGAGGGAAGGAACTTGCCTATCCATTTCACTTGAGAATCCTGTCCCTTCACAAAGATTTAATCAGGCCAGAAATGAGAATGTTTTCTCAGCCGAGGTAAGGTGTGCTATGGTAGCCTGGGAGAAACCTTCAACCACCCTTCCTACTCTTTCAAAACAAATTTGAAGAGTGCTTGGCAGTAACCACTTGATCGTCCTTCTGACATTGCTAACCACCTCCCTAACCACTGCTTAGTTAGAACAGCCACATGCACTGATGCTGTGTACAGAGTAGGAGCTCATTCGCGGAGGTTGGGAGAGTTATCCTGTGCATGTAATGTAGGGACAGCAAAGACAACCGCTGCTATATTAAAGGGCTTGCTCTGGACTTCGTGAACCATGGAGCTTTATTTGAAAGTGAATATAAATTTTACATTTACATACTTTTAACATATTAGTTTAGACGTACTGGGTTTAAAGTAACATTTCCTAATGGATTAACAGTATACCACCTGTAAATCTATTAATATTTGTATCTCCAAATAATATTATAATATTCAAAATCTAAGGGTCACAACAGGTTTATTTTCAATAGAATCTTTTAATAAAAATATTTTTAAAATACTTCAGAAAAACGCCTCAACAATAAGGGTCATAAGTACTTAAAACATAGGAATGCTTTAATGAGCATGAATTAAATTTATAAATAAACTCTGGGGAAAATGTTTCTCTTCAAGTTAAATTTTATTATCACAGGTTTTAAGATTGAGAAGGCTGCAAGAAATAACCATCCTTTCATTCCTTCCTTCCCTACTTATTTCCCTTCCCGAATCATCAGGAGAAAAAAAACAAACAGAAAACTTGCTGCCAATGAGGCACAGAAGACAAGCAAGACAACTTTCACAGAGCTCAGCGTATGGGAAAAGGGAGGAAGCAAAGACAGAAACCTGCTCTAGTGATGTGATTAATGCTGGTGGTAGAACAAATAGGCAAAGTTGCAAGCAATCTTCTAAAAATAAATAAAAACTAAGTATGAGTGTCCCATTCAGTGCTACTAGCCTTGTCAAGAAAGCTGTCTAAGAAAGCGGTCAAGAAGAGAAGTTTACTAACTGGACTACTTAATGTGGACTTCTGAAACTAATTTTTCTTCAACATCAGGTATTTAAAATGAGGGGAAAACAAAAATATTTTCTTTGCATGTCATTGTACCAAGGCAGCATATAGTACTTTACAAAGGAAAACAGGATTCTTTGTACATCATGGTATAATATTAAAATTCTATAAGAAATACTCAGTGATGTCGTTTAGTCCCTCAGTTATGTCCGACTCTTTGTGACCCCATGGACTGCAGCACACCAGGCTTTCCTGTCCTTCAACATCTCCAGGAGCTTACTCAAACTCATATCCAATGAGTTGGTAATGTCATCCAACCATTTCATCCTCTGTCATCCCCTTCTCCTCCTGCCATCAGTCTTGCTGAGCATCAGGGTCTTTCTGAGTGAGCTCTTCACATAAAGTGGTCAAAGTACTGGAGCTTCAGCTTCAGTATCTGTCTTTCCAACAAATATTCAGATTGATTTCCTTTAGGATGGACTCGTTTGATCTTGAAGTCAAAGGTGATCTCAAGAGTTTTTCTCCAATACCACAGTTCAAAACCATCAATTCTTCAGCGCTCAGGCTTGTTTAAGGTCCAACTCTCACATCCATACATGACTACTGGAAAAACCATAGCCTTGACTATATAAACCTTTGTTGCCAAAGTAATATCTCTGCTTTTTAATATGCTGTCGAGGTTGGTCATAGCTTTTCTTTGAAGGAGCAAGCATCTTTTAATTTCACAGCTGCAGTAACCATCTGCAGTGATTTTGGAACCCCAAAAAATAGAGTCTGTCACTGTTTCCATTGTTTTTCCAAATATTTGCCATGAAATGATGGGACTGGATGCCATGATCTTAGTTTTTTAATGTTGAGTTTTAAGCCAACTGTTTCACTCTCCTCTTTCACCTTCATCAAGAGACTCTGTAGTTCCTCTTCACTTTCTGCCAAAAGAGTGCTATCATCTGCATATTTGAGGTTATTGATATTTCTCCCAGCAATCTTGATTCCAGCTTGTGCTTCATCCAGCCCGGCATTTCACATCATGTACTCTGCATATAAGTTAAATAAGCAGGATGACAATATACAGCCTTGATATACTCCTTTCCCGATTTGGAACCAGTCTGTTGTTCCATGTCCAGTTCTAACTGTTGCTTCTTGACCTGCATACAGGCTTCTCAGGAGGCAGGTAAGGTGGTCTGGTATTCAAATCTCTTTAAGAATTTTCCACAGTTTGTTGTTATCCACAGAGTCAAAGGCTTTAGCATAGTTAATGAGCAGATGTTTTTCTCAAACTCTCGCTTTTTCTATGATCCATCTAATGTTGACAATTTGATCTCTGGTTCCTCTGCCTTTTCTAAACCCATCTTAAACATTTTGAAGTTCTCAGTTCACATACTGTTGGAGCCTGGCTTGGAGGATTTTGAGCATTACTTTGCTAGTGTGTGAGATGAGTGCAATTGTGTGGTAGTTTGAACATTCTTTGGCATTGCTCTTCTTTGGGAGTGGAATGAAAACTAAACTTTTCCAGTCCTGTGGCCACTGCTGAGCTTTCCAAATTGCTGGCATGTTGAGTGCAGCACTTTAACAGCATCATCTTTTAGGATTTGAAATAGCTCAGCTGGAATTCCATCACCTCCACTAGCTTTGTTCATAGTGATGCTTCCTAAGGCCCACCTGACTTCACGCTCCAGGATGTCTGGCTCTAGGTGAGAGATCACACCATTGTGGTTATCTGGATCACACCATGATGGTGTGAGCACTCAACAATAGGAAAAGTTTAATATATACAATAAAACCCTTACCAAAAAATATTACATAAACTCCTTAAACATTATATTATGGAAAATATTTAATGTTTAATGGCATGGAAAATATATGTATAATGATTTATTAAGTGAAAGTAAAAGAGCAGATTATAAGCAGAGCAGAGCATACACAAAACATACATGATTAGTTAGAATGGTGGCCCTACTTCCCCCATGAAGAACTGAGCTTTTTCCTGAAATACAGGAAAATTAAAGAGATTTTCTATTTCTCATGTGAAACCTGTGGCTCTCCATCTCTGGTTTTGACTGTTTTCGCTCTGAACAACCAACACTTTATCAGTAGGAGAATGAAATCTTTCCATTTCATCTAACCACAGCTCTGTCTAAAAATGTGGAAATAAATGTGATACATATATGCTTTCTGATAGCTGGATTTTCATTATCCAAATGAATTTCATTAGCCATCTCCTCATGGAAATACAGCTGCCAACTTTTTTCTCTTTTATTTTCCTCATTTTTAATTGCCAGTGTTCTATAAATGGAAATCTTCTATAAAAATAGAGATCCAGTTAAAATGCTGTTTGCTTTCCTGCCCAATATCTAAGCTTACTGTCCAATGGCACATTAATAATGAAATATTAAAATTTCTTTGTAGGCACACAGATATACTTTGCAATACTCCAAAAATCTACTGATAAATAAATAGTATATAAAATAGCAGAATCTGGCTTAGAAAATTCCATAAAGAAAGGAAAAATCTAAATATCCTTTATTTAGAATCAGGAAGTTCAAGAGTTGCTCATGCAATGTAGCACTTATTAAGCACCTCTGCTGAGGAAGGGAGAGACAGCCATATAGAAATGACTGGATCCCCAAAATCTTTTACACATAATCTCAAATGGGAAAGAGGGGTGTTCCTTAGGAAGATAGGTTCTTAGAAGCAGTGTGCTCAGGGCTACAGGCTCCACTGACTCCCTAATTAGCCTTTTGTCCTCTGAGAGGAAGACATATGCCTTTACACCCACCCCAGGTTAAAGAAGGGTGATTGTTAGCACTGATATAGCTCCATGTTTCTCAAATCTTATTAAGCTACTTTGCACTTGGTTCAACCTCATAATATGAACTGTCATAGCAACTCATTCAGCTGCTTCCCACATAGAAGTTTATAGTCTATTTTTAATTGAAACTTCATCTAAGTCACAGAAGAACTGACAAAATACAAAAGCTCAGCTGGAAACGCATTTCTGAAATTATCTTTATGGTTTCTTGAGGGAGAAAGGAAAGGCAACTCTATTTCAAAGAAATTAATAAATGAGATTGTGGCCTTTTAGGTTAAAAAATCAACTTCAGAAGCAGGAAGATAATATTTCAATATCTATTTATGTTCTACAATTTAAAAATCTCCCTGCCTTTATATCTATTCCTTCTTATATCAACAAAGAAAATTATTTTAAAGTGGAAAATAAACATGTAACATCTAAGCCTTTTTTCCCTATTAAGAGAAAAATGTGAATTATTTAAAAGATCTTAGTGTACAACCATCGGAGAAGGCAATGGCAACCCACTCCAGTACTCTTGCCTAGAAATTCCCATGGATGGAGGAGCCTGGTAGGCTGAAGTCCATGGGGTTGCGAAGAGTCAGACACGACTGAGGGACTACACTTTCACTTTCCACTTTCATGCACTGGAGAAGGAAATGGCAACCCACTCCAGCATTCTTGCCTGGAGGGGGTCGCACAGAGTTGGACACGACTGAAGCGATTTAGCAGCAGCAGCAGTATACAACCATACCAGGCAATAATTCAGATACTCTACCTTCTGATCAAAACAAATAACAACATTCTTTGCTAAATGTTAGCAAATTTCCTTAAAGTGACTATAAAACATTTCTAATATAATACATACCTTTTCCCAAAAGATATCTATAGTTTTTCCCTCTTCTAGTCATTGACTTACTCTATTATCTAAAAGCATTTATCAGTTTGAACTAAAAGTTACCATTTGTTAACCTTATGAATGCTTGTTTTGATGAAAACTAGTTTTTTTTAAAAAGTAAAAAGGTTTACTTATTCCCATAGTCAACCTATCATTGTCAGTCATCCTAGAGATATATCACAGTTTCATAGAAGTCACATGAAAACTCTTCCTGTCTCTGTATCCCCACACCCTTTCCTCTTCTCTCCTTCCTTCTCAACCTTTGTATACATATACAGAAACACACACACACACACACACTCCTATAGAGTTGCAGAAAGTTAAGATTATTTTTGCTTTGGAGTTTTTCATTCTCAAACTGCACCTTTAAAGAAAGTGATATGAACACTGAGAAATTTCCAGGCCATATATTAAATTTGCTCTGACACTGAAATTATCCATTTGAATAAATTCTCCAAGAGCAGACCTCATCAATAATCAAAATACTGATGAAAGGATATTAGCAAAGAAGAAAAAACTGTCATGATAAAAACCTGAGGTGAAATAAGGACAAGATTTTCTACAGAAAACACACATGCACATTATTTCAGCCTTTATAAATTCCATTAATACGAGGCTATCATGTTCATTTAACAATATTCATTAACTGCCTACCACACGCAGACACTACAACAAATGAAGTATAAAAAGACGAATTTTTCAAGAATCTTTTTGATGCTTAGAAAATTATACACATTCGATTTAATTTTAAAAGATTCTCAATTTTTCTACCAAGTCCATGGCAAATTGAAATATTTTAGTTCAATGAAAACCAGAGAAGCAATTCTGAAAAATGAAAGCCTGTTGTCAGAGCACTTATCATAATCACAATGAATATTTTTTCCTCTGGAATTAATCCTTAATCATTTAGGAAATGCATGTTTCTTAAAACAAAGTACATCCCCATAACTAGGAAAACACAGTTTTCAAGAAAGACAAAGGTTGAAGAAATTGGGAAGTGGAGGGCTACAAAATTATAACTAAGAACACCTAAGATGCTCCCACTGAACTAAACACCTCTGTTCTTCCAAAAGGATTCTGAACAGCTAACAGGCACCAAGTACATCTTCTACAGTCCTCTCATAATAGTCATTACTCAGACTAGAGACAAACTTTCTCTGGCAAATCATTTATTAACTGCCGTGTTAATCACTGTCGTATCCAACACTTACCGTCCCTATAGACTGTAGCCCCCCAGGCTTCTCTGTCCATAGACTTCTCCAGGTAAGAGTATCAGAGTAGGTAGCCATTTTCCTCTCCAGGGGATCTTCCCGATCCAGGGATCGAACCTGGGTCTACCTGCACTGCAGGCAGATTCTGAGCCACCAGGGAAGCCTAAGCCTACAAAGCACAGAGCAACTAGTTCTCTTAGATCCTAACAATCTGGACTTGCAAAGTTCTGGGCCTCATGGACCATTCCAAAATCCTAAGATATGTAGAGGAGATTTTCTTTAAAAAAATGACTGGGTACAATCCTGAAAAACCTAGGAATTTGTATATAAATGGGGCTCTCATAGAAATTTTGCTTGATTTTGTTTAGTTTTGACATATGTGCAACAGAGGAAAGACATGATAAACATCACATCCTATGGAGATGAAACACAAATATTAATTTAGAAAATTGAAGGTAAACTAGAATAGTGCTAACTACACAGTAGTGCTCTGAGAATGAATACCATTCATTCATGTCAGGAAAGTGGCATTTTAAAGTTCCGAAGTCCCAAAGGTGAGAAAGCAAAATTTAAGCATAATTTCATATAATAATCATGAAAGCTTGAAGTCCAAGGATCATGACCCCATTTTTACACAAACACTTGGTCTACTGGAATACACAAAGGTAATGATCTACTAAAAGCAACGGACAAAACTAAGACATCTTAAAACCTTTGAAAGATACACACATGGACACACTTATCCAAAGAGACTAACAAAACTGAATACAATTAAATTATAAGGGATAATGAATAAGCATTTCTTTGTGTGTGTTTATGCCTAGTTCTTTTTAACATCTGAAGAACAATAAATTTTTTAAATAAATTTAGTAAAATTTATTAAACTTAACAAAATCCAATTCTGGATCCAGACTCAAGCAATGTTTAAATCCAAGTGAAAATAAAAACTCTAAAGAGGAAAAACCAAATTCATGTATATTTGAAACTTCATCACAAAGAAAGCTAGTGAACCCTCTCCTTAGAACTGTCCAACTTTAAGATCAAATACCTAATAAGAATGCCAGGATCCATGACAATGGATGGACAGACAATGTTTGGTCTATTTCCACATGAGTCACAAATGCAAGCATACTGACTTATATCCTCCAGATTATATTGATGCATATACCTTTTTCTAACAATAATGCCTGCTCTTATTGCTTTCTAATCAAAAGTTTCAAATATAATTTTAATAGGTACTATAAATTATGGAGATAATTATTTTGTGTGTATTGATTATTTTTGGTTTTATGCTCATTAATTTCATTTTTTTACTTCATTTTTTGAAACTCACAATCTAATATTTCCATTTTCTACCTATACATGGTGTGGTGATTTAGTCACTCCGTTGTGTGCGACTCTTGCGACTCCATGGGTGGTAGCCCACCAGGCTCCTCTGCCCATGGGATTCTCCACGCAAGAATACTGGAGTGGGTTTCCATTTCCTTCACCAGGGGATTGTCCCAACCCAGGGATTGAACCCAGGTCTCTTGCACTCTAGGCAGATTCTTTACTGACTGAGTCACCAGGGAAGCCCACCTGTACCTATTAATGATTAATTATTTCCTTTAATCCCTAAATGACCCAATGAAATCATAAGTTTCTTTTAAAGTATTTAAGTAACCAATTCATTCTTGCTTATTTCTCACATCAATTGTAAAAACACAATCATGGCAAAAACTCAGGAGATTTAACACACTAGCACCTCTTTTTCCCCAAAAGGATAGAGAACAGTTAGAGTCTAATAAAGAATATGCCTAATGGGGAATGAGGATGGAACAATGGTTTACAAAAGTAGATGCTTATAATAAATATGAAGCCAGAAAAAGCAGCATAATTTAGGGAACTTAGTTTTTAAAAAAAAAAAAGCAAAAATCAGAGTCTCCAGTTTTTTTATTCACACATATATAAGTATTTATATATTAATTATAAAGAACAATTATATATACATAAATATAAGGAATCTGAGCTTATAAATGGGCTTCCTAGATGGTGCAGAGGTAAAGAATCTGCCTGCCAATGCGGGAGAAGTAGGAGATGCAGGTTCAATCCCTGGGTCGGGAAGACTTCCTGGAAAAGGAAATGGCAATCCACTCCAGTATTCCTGCCTGGGAAATCCCATGGACAGAGAGTATGGTGGGCCCCAGTCCATGGTGTCGCAAAAGAGTTGGACATGACTGAGCATACAGCTAGCAAATAGGAAAGGGGGAAAAATTGTACCATGGATCAAAAAAAGGCAGGCAGGGCCATCCTGCACAATGTTCAAGGAATAACAGTACTCTTTGACAGTGAACAGCCTCCTCAGAACTTTCCCAAAGATTCCTTAGGCCACCTTTATGAGCAGAGTTGGCAGATTTACCTAATTAAAAGATACCCAATTAAAGCTGAATTTCAAATAAATGGTCAATAATTTTTTAGCATATGCATGCAATGAATACTGGGGACATACACATGCTAAAAAACTATGAGTCGTTATTTGAAATTCAATTTTAACCAAAAATTCTCTATTTTATCTGGAGACTCTGGTTTGGATGCTTAGTATTTGCCATTTACTGAATCTAGTTCCTTCTGAACAAATGAAAACAGTATCAAAACTTGAAAATCCAGGATCCTAACTCCACAGAGACTAGTAGAGGATTACAGTTTAAAGGCCACAGCAGCCAAATATCTTGTTTCCTGTTTGCTAGTATGAAGAATGGAGACCTGTCACACCACCTGTGTGACCTTGGGCAAATCACTTAACTTCTCTCCACAGCTAAAGTTTCATATGTTACGTCAGTTCAGTTCAGTCGCTCAGTCACGTCCGACTCTTTGTGACCCCATGAACTGTAGCATGCCAGGCCTTCCTGTCTATCACCTGTCCAACTCCCGGAGGACACCCAACACATGTCCATTGTGTCGGTGAGGCCATCCAACCATCTCATCCTCTGTTGTCCCCTTCTCCTGCCCTCAATCTTTCCCAGCATCAGGGTCTTTACAAATGAGTCAGCTCTTCGCATCAGGTAGCCAAAGTATTGGAGTTTCAGCTTCAGCATCAGTGTTTCCAATGATGAATATATTAAGTAGGCATGAGCTGATGAGTGGTAGACGAAAGAGCACTGCTATACTTTAGAATTTAGATCATTAGTTCTCCAAGTGTGGTTTCCAAGTCAACAACATCAGCACTGAAGAATCCAACGCCTGGTTAAAAATTCATGTATGCTTTGTGATTGCCTTTGGGCAGATCTAGAAAATGCTTTACCAGGAAAAATGAAGAAAGTCACATTCTCAACACCAGAATTGATGCACAGCCAAAACACTGCAATGTGTTAAAGGAGTTGCACTTAAGGACTCAGGCCCCCTGGCCAATCATACTCTTTCCCTGACTTAACTCATCTTTGGCTAGTTGTTGTAATTGCTACTCCAAAACTTGGCAATTCAGGGCACTCTCTTACCAGCTCAGTTAAGCAACGGAGAAGCATCACCTGGGAACTTAATTAAAAAAAAAAAAAAAAAAAGGCAAAATCTTGGGCCCTATTCCAATTGAAAAAGAAATTCTGGTGGTGTAGCCCAGTATTTTGAGCTTTCATAAGCTCATCAAGCTTTGAGAATACTCTTTCAGGGAGACACCCTCCTTCCTTCCAGATATATAAATGATTCCTAGTTATTTCTTGGGGCATTTCCTAAGAGCACTTACAAGAGGAATGATCAAATTCATGGCTCAGAAACTTTTGAAAAAATAATCTAAGGTTTATCTCTTCTCCCTTTCCCCATCATCTTTCCAAAAGGCTTGTTTTAGCCTTTAAGATCCTTATTTTTATTCCTTTTATGAAATCAGATAAATTCTTTTTTTAAACTTACAGTAAACGGCAGAAGAAAACATACAGTATACCACCATTCACACAAAGTTTAAAAGCATTCAAACTGCTAAATACTATTCAGGGACAGATATAAAGACATACACAGAATGACAGATGTAAACTTCTTCTAAACAGTTAGTACCTTTAGGCAAAAAGGAAGAAAGATGACACCAGAGAGGGGGCTTCCATTACATTTGTAATACTTAACTTCTTAAGCTTGGTTGTGGATATACGGATATTTACATTATTCTCTATAGTTTTTTATGAGGTTTTAGAAACAACTCATAACATACCAACACTTGATACAAATGGTATCAAGTGGCTGTATTCCTAAATTTGCTTTTCTCGTGCCACATCATGCTTTTGGTATCCATGTTGAGGAGTCTGTCTTTCACTACTTTTTGATGCTTCACAGTGTACCATCTACATAGGACATTTCTATTATTAGTTATGTACTTACATACCCTATTCATAGCTGAATCATACAATAAACTTTCTCTTTTCTTTTTCCTTTTCCATATTGTTTCTCCCAGCCCCAGAGTTCATAGTTGTCCTATTTCTTTATTTAATTTTCTACATACCCAAAACTTCTTTCCTAATTTTATAAATCTCTTCTCAGTAGATGCAAATACTCTCAATATTTTATCAACTTTATCATCTTGAAAAAAAAAATCTCCCAGATGCTTCTGAATTCTGATTTGAATTGGCTGTTCAACAGACCTCCTATTCAGCTATCAGGTTAAAATTTTCCTTTTCCTCAACCAGAGGGTTCTCTGTACCTCTCTTTCATGGTAGATCTTCTATCTGCAATATTTTACGTCTTTCTCTTTGTTTTTGCATACTTTCATGGTGAACATTTCACAGCAGCTTGAGAAAGGACGAATGGAGACCTAGCACATCTTAAAATGTTATTAATCTGTGTTCATATTTGTTAATTTTTGCTGGGTATAGAATTCTAGGTTGGAATTATCCCTCACATATTTGAAAGTGTTGTTCCATTGCCTTCTTCCACCTTTTTATCCAATATGCTGGACATCTGGTGTTTTCTATCATTCTCGACACTCATGAACATGTTCATGAATTCTTTATTTCCTGTTCTCTTTTTTTCTTTTAAAATTCTTTCAAAAAGTAAGATTGATCGATTGGTTGGTTGATTTTTGTTTTGGCTCTGCCCCACATCATGGCATGTGGGATCTTAGTTCCCTGACCAGAGACTGAGCCTGTACTCCTTACAGTGGAAGCATGAAGTCTTTACACTGGACTGCCAGGAAAACCCTTCTCCTAGACCTCTTACTCTTCAAGTATGGACCTCTTAGACTATCTGATATTTTTCCTCTATTTTTTACAGAATTAACTTATACAAAGTACAGAAAAGCACGCAGGCCAGAAGATTTTTACATTTACATTCAAGGTATAAAATCTAGGAAGACACATTCATATTAATAACCATCCTGTACTATACCCACCTCTGATTGTTAGCCACTATTCTACCCATGACCAAAGTTTTCATTATTCTTGAAATTCATATAAATAGACACATGCATTATACAGTTGTGACTGGTTTCTTTCACTCAATAATTGCACTTTCAGATTCACTCATGTTATTGTCTATGGCAAGTTTGTTATTCTTAATCCTATGACCTAATTCTACTAAACTATCTACTCTGTTTTCTACCTCTTTGTATTTATGAATATTTGCTGGGGGACTTCCTCAACTTCATTTTATAACTCTTTATACAATAATTTTTTAATTTTGCTTTTTTAAAAAAAATCTCTTTGCTCATTTTAATTCCCTGAATGTTCCTACTTATAGGAACATATATGTGTGTGTATGACTATACTATTTTATCTATCTCTTACATCTCAAGATATTAATTTTAGTTTATTCTACTTTCATGTTTGCTCTTTTCTCTGCACATTTTCCATGTTCTCCAAGTGGTTTTTTATCTGATTGGTTTGGTCTTTTTTTTTTTTAAGTTAAATGCTTCCTTCTACTACCTAGGGATATTTAATAATAGAGCACTGGCCTCCCCAGCTCTGCAGAACAGTGCTAAAACACTCACATCTTTCTTGCCTCATCCATAAGCTCCACGGGAGGTACTGCATGACTGGGGAGTGGTAAACAGCTGGGAGAAGAGCAGCTGAGGCTCTCAGAAGACATTAATGGGATGTAAATCATACAAATGCGTCACAGATTCTATTAGGAAAGTGGTCCATGAACCGCTGTGGATGCCTCATTGGTGGATCCCATCAATTGGTCCCCAGTTGACAGCCCCAATTTTCTCTGCACCTCAACCACACACACTCCCACCTGGACGCCAGCTCCATGTGCACAGCCCCAATGCAACAGGCTGCGAGCGTGCATGTGAAGAAAACTGGCCCACCTCTACAGGACTGGGAAAAGCCATGCAGACTCACATGGTCAGCACTGCTCTAGGGAAAGTAAGCCAACAAGAGGTTGTTAGCACCCAGTACAGCTTTGTAGGGTCAAAAGAAGTTACCCAAGTTTAAGAATTCCACCAGAAGAGGGAACAAGAGTGTGAAATAGGCATATCCATAAAGAAGGTCTGATAAATATACACAAATATACATATATAAATGAATGTGATACACATGTTAAAAGAATAAAATCTAAAAACCACATGATGTCTTAATAGGTGCAGAGAAAGCACTTGAAAATTTAAACATCCTTTCATGATAAGGATGAATTTGTCATGATGAAGTTTGTTTATTTCCTCTCAACAAACTGTATATATAACTCAATATAAACAAAGGCCATATGTGACAAGTCCATAGCTAAAATCATATCAGTAGTAAAAAGTTGAAAACTTTTCCTTTAAGATCGGGAACAAGACAAAGATATCCAATCTCAACACTACTAATACAACATAGTACTGACGTCCTAAAGGACCAATTCAGCAAGAAAAAAAAAAATTCAAATCAGAAAGAAGTGTCTCCATTTGCAGGTAACATGATCCTATATATATAGAAAATCCTAAAGAATTCACCAAAAGAACAGAATTATTAAACAAATTCAGTAAAGTTTCAGGATACAAAATTGATACATAAAAATCAGTTGAACGTATGCCAACAATGAACTATCTGAAGAAAAATATTTTAAGCAACCCAATTTGTCATTTCAAACCTATAAGATAGTTAGGAGATGAAAGATTTGTACACTGAAAACTATATTGATGAAAGAAATTGAAAAAGACATATAACTGAAAAAATATGCTACGTCCATGGATCAGAAAAATAAATATTGTTGTTAAAATGTCCATACTACTCAAGGTCATCTATAGATTCATTGCTGGTGGATTCTTTACCAGCTGAGCCACAAAGGGAAATCCCATAGACTCATTGCAATCCCTATCAAAATCCAAAACATTTTTCATAAAAATAGAAAAAAAACAAAAAAAAACAAAATTTGTATTGAACCAGAGAAGACTTCAAATAGATAAGTCAATCCTAACAGCAAAAAAAAAAAAAAAAAAAAAACACCCCAAAATAGAGGCATCACACTTCCTAATTTCAAACTATATTATGAAGCTACGGTAATTAAAACAGTGGTAATGGCATAAAAAGAGACACCCATACCAATGGAACAGAATTCAGGATCAGAAATAAACCCATGAATATACAGCCAGCTAATATTTCATAAAGGACCCTAGAATACCCAATGGGGAAAAGACGGTCCCTTCAATAAATGACACTAGCAAAAGTGCATGCCCACACACACACAAAGATGGAATTGGACTCCCATCGTACACCACTCACAAAAACTAAGTCAAAATGGACTAAAGACTTATATGTAAGATCCGAAGTCACAAAAATCCTAGAAGAAAACAGTGGTAAAAATCCGGTGACATTGGTGTTGGCAATTTCTTTTGAATATGATACTAAAAACACAAGTAACAAAAGAAAAAAGAAAAAAGCAGGATCATATCAAACTGAAGATTTTGTACAGCAAAAAGAAGAAAAAATCAACAACATGAAAAGGCAACCTGTAGAATAAGAGAAAATATTCACAAAATACATTTCTGATAAGAGGTTAACATCCAAAATAAGGAGCTTCAACTCAACATCAGAGAAACAGCCAACCAGGGAAGGGGAACTTAATAGACATTTTCCAAAGAAGACATACAGATGGTTAAAAAAAAAAAAAAAAAGATCCATTTAAAAAATGGGCAGAAGGCTTGAGTAGACATTTTCCCAAAGAAGATATAAAAATGGCTAATAGGAATATGAAATAGTGCCCAATAACATTAATCCTCAGGGAAATGCAAATCAAAACCACCATCAAAATTTTTAAATGAGATATCACTTATTAGAATGGTTTTATCAAAAAGAAAAGAGATAAGTGTTGGCAAGAATGTGGAGAAGAGAACCATTGTATACTGTTGGTGGGACTGTAAATTGATACAGCTACTACGGAAAACAGTATGGAGGTTCCTCAAAAAAAAAAAAAAAAAAAAAGAACAGAACAGAACTACCAGAAGAGCCAGCAAATCCACTTCTGTATATACCTGAAGAAAATGAAATTGTAACCCTAAAGAAGTATCTGTATTCCTATGTTTACTGCAGTGTTACTGAAGCAATATTCACAATAACCAAGTGATGGAATCAACCTAAGTATCCACTGATGGATGAATGGATAAAGAACACTGATACAGACACAATCCACAATGGATTATTATAGCAATCCTGTCATTTGAGACAACACGAATGGATCTTGGGGCCATTATGCTAAGTAAAATAGGTCAGAACAACAAAGACAAATCCTGTATGACTTCACTTATATGTGGAAACTAAAGAAGTCTAACTCATAAAAGCAGAGTGGAATGGTGTTTGCCAGAGGCTGGGAAATGGGGAAAATGGAGATGTTAGTCAAAAGATACAAATTTCCATTTATTATAGAAAATAGGTAAGTTATAGAGAATTAATGTGCAGCATGGTGACTATAGTTACCAATATTCTATCATATACTCTAAAGTTGCTAAGAGAGAAATCTTAAATTCTTCACCATTAAAAACAAGTTAGTAGTGTGATGTAATGGAATTGGTAACTAACCTTACTGTGATAATCATGTCACAGTATATATATATGTCCATCAAATCATCACATTTTACACCTTAAACTTACATAATGCTACAGGTCAACTACAGCTCAACAAAGCTTGGGGGTGGGGAAGAGCAGGGCACTAAAGAGCTGAATGAGAGGTCAATAGGATGGATGGAGCTCGCTGACAGTGGTGCTCACTGAAGAATGATCTGACTAAGCCATGTCTTTGGGGAACCCCCAAAGAATTTATATATAAGTCTTTCCTTCTTGGACTTCTTACATTCACTAGAAAAATTCTTCCAGTCTCTTGCTCTGACAATATATGTCTGATTACCTGCATCCTGTGGGCTGACAGAGAAGATTGGAAGTCTCAATATTCAACATGCAAAATTTTCATTTATTATCCCTGATTTCAATAGAGTACCCACCTGTCTTCTGCCTTCTACTGTTGTGGTGTTCAGTCCTGGTGCCTTTATTTTACCCTTTACAGAAATTCTGCCTTTAGACTCCTGCCATGTAGGACAGGCACTATAACCCAGCTATATGGTGAGGAGGACAGAATCTTGGAAACCAATTGCTTAAACAGGTTTTTAAATCAGTTCTCTTGTTTTTAACCCCATTTTAACTCCCATTTCCAGAGGTACCCAGTGTTTTCAACTCTGAGTAGTATGAATTCCTGGTATATAAATCAGTTTTCTCAGTTTTCTCCTCTGCCAACTTATAATTGCATTTTCTCAGATCTGCTAAGTTAGTTTGCACTCATGCATCTACTTTTCATCTTTCAAATTTTGTAACTTATCTCCCATTTTCTTTGTCTTTTTGAGTTTATTTTATAAGCCCCTTTAGTTTCCTTTTAGAGGGGCTTTGGGAAGGACATGAGCTGTCATTGTATGTTTAATGTGTCAGGTCTAACCAGAAATCCTTTCAATTTTTTTTATACTACATTTCAATAATGAATAGAAATTTCACAAAGCAAGAAATTAAATTTAGACTGCAGCTATCTCTTTCCAAATCTAGCTTTCTATAAGCTCCTTCTTTCTGAGTATGACCACTGGTTATTTTATTTCAATAAAACCAATAAACTTGTACGACAAATATTTTACCATGATTTAAAATAGATAGATGTTCTGGCATAATATATAATGTGACTAAATAATGTGCTAAATTATAATACATTCAGCTAAAATATTTTTTATGATTGAATCAAATGAATTTTTTAAACCTATAATAAAGGCTCTTTATTTTCTGTGGAATATACATTGTATCTGCCACTGCTTATATTTTAGATAATCTAGGCCACCTAAATTTTAAATTCAGTAATAGGTTTTTCTAGCTTTAAACACATTATGTTCTTGATAATAAAACACTTTAAATCAGATGCCTACATAAGAAAATTCTGAAAGAGATGGGAATACCAGACCACCTGATCTTCCTCTTGAGAAACCTATATGCAGGTCAGGAAGCAACAGTTAGAACTAGACATGGAACAACAGATTGGTTCTGAATAGGGAAAGGAGTATGTCAAGGCTGTGTATTGTCACCCTGCTTATTTAACTTATATGCAGAGTACATCATGAGAAACGCTGGGCTGGAAGAAGCACAAGCTGGAATCAAGACTGCCGGGAGAAATATCAATAACCTCAGATATGCAGATGACACCACCCTTATGGCAGAAAGTGAAGAGGAACTTTTGATGAAAGTGAAACAGGAGAGTGAAAAAGTTGACTTAAAGCTAAACATTCAGAAAAATAAGATCATGGCATCTGGTCCCATCACTTCATGGGAAATAGATGGGGAAACAGTGGAAATAGTGTCAGACATTATTTTGGGGGAGCTCCAAAATCATTGCAGATGGTGACTTCAGCCATGAAACTAAAAGATGCTTACTCCTTGGAAGGAAAGTTATGACCAACCTAGAAAGCATATTCAAAAGCAGAGACATTACTTTGCCAACAAAGGTCCGTCTAGCCAATGCTATGGTTTTTCCGGTGGTCATGTATGGATGTGAGAGTTGGACTGTGAAGAAAGCTGAGCACTGAAGAACTGATGCTTTTGAACTGTGGTGTTGGGAGAAGACTCTTGAGAGTCCCTTGGACTGCAAGGAGATCCAACCAGTCCATTCTAAAGGAGATCAGCCCTGGGTGTTCATTGGAAGGACTGATGTTGAGGCTGAAACTTCAATACTTTGACCACCTCATGCGAAGAGTTGACTCACTGGAAAAGACCCTGATGCTGGGAGGAATTGGGGGCAGGAGGAGAAGGGGACAACAGAAGATGAGATGGCTGGATGGCATCACCAACTCAATGGACATGAGTTTGGGTAAACTCAGGAGTTGGTGATGGACAGGGAGGCCTGGCGTGCTGCCATTCATGGGGTCGCAAAGAGTCGAGTCGGACACAACTGAGCGACTCAACTGAACTGAACATAAGAAAACCTGTATAATTCACATATTATTTTAATTCAGAATATAAAATCTTTTTCAACAGTTTTTATCAGTTATTACTAACTGATAATGTATTTACCAGTGTCTTAAGTAATCAATCTTTAAGAATAAAATGCAAAGCAGTTATTTTGTCTTTTTTCCTATGGTAGTCAAGAAATGACAGAAAATAAGACAGTCATAGTTTAAATAATATATTTGATGGTATTAGTTATCATAAACCTATTTTATTCTTAATAATTAAAATTCACTCTACATCAAGTTGCTATGGCAACATAACTTCACTGGAAAATAAATTCTTCAAGTTCTGCCATGAAGCATGCTGCCGACCTGAAGTCTTTGAAAATAGGGAGAAAACTATATAATTTTCCAGTTCATAAATGTCTAATCAATATTTAGAATTGCTTTCCAATCTATAGCAGGAGTTTTGCTCTCAGAGTCCTGGGGACTGTCTTTTATTTGGCTTTCATTTCTTTATCCCTTTAATACATGAAAACATTCCTGATAAGAACCATTTCAGCAGGGCTCACCTCAGGCAAATTGGCTCCAACTATAAATAGTAAAATCTGCCATCTGCCTTTCTATTCTTGTGCTGAATGCAGTGCTGGCATTGTGTTCACACTTCACTGGAGCCAGGCCTGATGCTGTATTGCCAGCAGCAACAGAAAATAATAGTGCAAGACAGAGATAATGAAGTGAAGAACAGAAATGGTACTACTATAATTAACTGCTATTTTGATATTCACCACAATAAAGCATACACAATGGTGTGGAGACACCCTAAAGCCACATTTTGCCTCAGCCTTGTAAATGAGTTTGAAACCAAACTATTGTTGGAGCCCACTGATTTTACATCACTGAAGACTAATTAAAATGTAAAGAACCTAAGTATAGTTAGCAATATATGTTGGTCAAGTTAGAGGCTCCACAGTTGACCCATGTAGTTTTTATACTAATGATACTTAATAAAGCATTTCTTTCTATAATCATGGATATTCTCCTGTTCTGTTTTAAAGAGATAAGCTCTTTAATGATGAAAAAGCCCTTTTGCTGTGCCTGACCCTTCCTTACACTCAGTTCTGAGTGAGTGAGTCAAAGTTGCTCAGTCGTGTCTGACTTTTTGCAGTACTTGCGACCCCATCTCTGTGTGATTCTCACTCAGGTCAGAATACTGGAGTGGGTAGTTGTTCCCTTCTCCAGGTGATCTTCCCAATCCAGGGATCAAACCCAGGTTTCCCACGCTGCAGGCGGATTCTTCACTATCTGAGCCACCAGGCTGAAACGCTATGCAAATTTTCATTTCAACACAGCTCCCTATATTTCTTTTGGGATATTCTGAATCCTTAGCCACTGTAAGATATAGACCTTTCCTCAACCTCGCCATTACATACATTTGACCTATTTTAAAATAGAGAATGATTGTCAAAGAAGTCACTTGGATATTGTAACTGACGAGGAATGTATATAGGGCAACAGTCATATTGTATATTCCTATATTAGTAACCCTGATATTCCTGTATCATTAATTACTGAAGCCGTTAGCTTACTTACATCAACAGCAAACTCCAGGAGGCACAGAACACAGTATAAATAGTGTCCCTAGAGCTGTGCAACATGACAGAATTAAATGTATATTTAATGCCTAAGATGAAATGAGAACAGAACAGATTGCTTTCGTTTTGTTTTGGTATGTTTTGTTTATTTGTTTTTAACTCCCCATGTGGATTTAATATACAATTAGGATTGACTATCACTGGCCTAATAATATCAATATCTGTATCAAAGTTTTTCAAGATAAAATGATTTCACCCTCTAAAAATTTTTACCTACAATCACTTCCTAGCTTTCACATTCAAAAAATCAGTAATATTCTTAACTGATTGATGCTAGCAAATATCAAATATAAAGCATTATGTTGATGCAAAAATAATATAAAAAAGTCACTTTGGGCAAAACCAATACAATACTGTAAAGTTAAAAAATAAAATTAAATTAAATTTTTAAAAAAGGCAATTAGAAATTACAACATAATACATGTAAGACCATAAAATATTCCTTAGGGGTGGAACACTTTGCTTCATGAGAGAAATAAATTTATTGAGATGACTGAAGTGCCACCTGGAAGTCTACTATAACCACACAGCATTTATAGTGGCTTAGCTGAATTTTTTTACTTGCTAATAAATTTAACAAAATCACTGCAGATGGTGACTGCAGCCATGAAATTAAAAGACGCTTACTCCTTGGAAGAAAAGTTATGACCAACCTAGATAGCATATTCAAAAGCAGAGACATTACTTTGCCAACAAAGGTCTGTCTAGTCAAGGCTATGGTTTTTCCTGAGGTCATGTATGGATGTGAGAGTTGGACTGTGAAGAAGGCTGAGTGCCCAAGAATTGATGCTTTTGAACTGTGGTGTTGGAGAAGACTCTTGAGAGTCCCTTGGATTGCAAGGAGATCCAACCAGTGCATTCTGAAGGAGATCAGCCCTGGGATTTCTTTGGAAGGAATGATGCTAAAGCTGAAACTCCAGTACTTTGGCCACTTCATGCGAAGAGTTGACTCATTGGAAAAGACCCTGATGCTGGCAGGGATTGGGGGCAGGAAGAGAAGGGGACGACAGAGGATGAGATGGCTGCATGGCATCACTGACTTGATGGACGTGAGTCTGGGTGAACTCCGGGAATTGGTGATGGACAGGGAGGCCTGGCGTGCTGCGATTCATGGGGTCGCAAAGAGTTGGACACGACTGAGAGACTGAACTGAACTGAAGTTTAACAAATACAGCCCTGACTGACTGTTACCATGTATTTCTACAGTATGTATTTCTATGGGTTAAGACTCTTTAAAAAAACTTGCCTTGCGAAAAGTTGTATCAGTAGTTCCCTAGAACTGGAGGGGTATTACTTGTTCACTATAGATTGGTAATGTTTTATAGTCACTTGCCAGAAGAGAATTTATGGCTCTCTTAGAAATAAAAATGGAGGCTCAGTCCAGGTTCGATGCACGATACTGGATGCTTGGGGCTAGTGCACTGGGACGACCCAGAGGGATGGTATGGGGAGGGAGGAGGGAGGAGGGTTCAGGATGGGGAACACATGTATACCTGTGGCGGATTCATTTTGATATTTGGCAAAACTAATACAATTATGTAAAGTTTAAAAATAAAATAAAATTTAAAAAAAAAAGTTAAAAAAACAAACAAAAAAAAAAATGGAGGCTCTTACAGGTATTTTCAAAGACATTAAAATATCACAAGAAAGACATCAGTATTTCTTTCAAATTACTTTTAATGGGTCCTATTCAGCCAAGTCCTGCTTCTACATCTCCCCCTATAAAACATATTTGAAATGAAGTAAATATTTCCCATGCTTAATCCAACATAAGAAAATCTATTTTAATATCATGTTAAATTTAGATTGCATTCTTATAATATAGCACTAATGATAATAATGTTATATACTTCAGTGAAATATTACCCAAATGTGCATCTGAAATCTTCATCTTAGTGAAACTGCCAGGGTCTTCAATAGGTCTCATTTTAAAATAATTCATTAGCTCCACATTTTAAAGGAATTATGAGCTAACAGTTGAATAAATAACTATATTAATAATCATCTTACAGCATCTATTATTTTTTAAAAATTACTGTTCAAATACTGGGTTCAAATCTCAGCTCTGTCCCTTACTGCTGCTACTGCTAAGTCGCTTCAGTCGTGTCCGACTCTGTGCGACCCCATAGGCGGCAGCCCACCAGGCTCCCCCGTCCCTGGGATTCTCCAGGCAAGAACACTGGAGTGGGTTGCCATTTCCTTCTCCAATGCATGAAAGTGAAAAGTGAAAGTGAAGTCACTCAGTGTGTCCTACTCTCAGTGATCCCATGGACTGCAGCCTACCAGGCTCCTCCACCCATGGGATTTTCCAGGTAAGAGTACTGGAGTGGGGTGCCATTGCCTTCTCTGCTGTCCCTTACTAGGGCTATTTAAACTTATTAAGCCTAAGTTTCATCTATGAGCATAATTATAACACTTAATTCATCCAGTTGTTTTGAGGATTCAAGAAGGCATAAAGCATTTCTCACACACACACACACACACACTCTCTCTCTCTCTCTCTCTCTCACACATACACACTTTTCAAAACTAGAATAACTCAAGTACCTTCTAACTGATTTCAAGATTTTATCTTATTAAAGGAGCAGATAATTTTACTTTGCAAAAGTAATGGCTATTTCAGAAGAATTTGACTTGGTCTTGGTATTTGTCCATTCGTCTAGATTATCTGTAATTACAGGAACTACTTTACAGGATTATTTTGAGATAAAAATGAAAAAAATCTTCATTGGGTTTAGCACAACACCATCATTTAACCAAGTGCTCATTGCTGGTTAGTGATTCTTCTTCTCATTGTTATTCAGTAAATATAGCTTTTATGGAATGGCTAATCATGGCCCTGTTAGTCCATCAAGTGCCTTTGTGCACATTAGGAAAAAGCACCCCTCCCCTTGGACTGGTGGGTGGCACAATGTCAAGTCAAGGTGCACCCCTGAGAAACAGGGGTGCTGAGTAACAACCTGCCTCCCAGCCAGGCTCCCTCTGCTGGTTATCAACCTTGATTAAAGTACCTAGAGGTGCGGAGGCAGAAAACACTTCCTCAACCAAATGAGTTTTAGAGCAGACGGTGAAACAAGGGAAGAAGCATTAGAAAACAAATAGAAATATTAGGAAATAAATCAAAGGAATTTATTCAAAGAGATGGCATGCACAAATGTTAAATGATAATGTACTTCATAAGCAACATTCTTTATTAGAGTAGGTGAGAACTCAGACGTAACAGAAGAAGTAAGTCATCTGCACGGGGAAGAAAGGGTTAATGGGTAAACTCTTCAAGGAACATGGAGTACCTACAATCATATAGATATAGGTGTAATGAGAAATTCAGATACTATGGGTAGAGGATGAATTGGTGTGAAGAGATGAATCAGATTTGGCTACTGGTTATAAGTCTGCATACAACTAGTCCTTTCTAGTAATACTACAAAATTTAATATATACTGGTGAGCTGATTTTCAGAAAAGGAGTTCTATAAACTGGTTCCCTGGAGCACTACATCAGCTAATTTTCACAGTGAGAACCTCAGGTCCTACAAAGGAAAGTCTGCAGAGGCTGTGTCTGGGAAACTCCACTGCATCTAGACACATGGACTTGGTTACTTTTGCAAGTGTCTCTAACAACAAAAGCTCCAGTTGGTCAAATTTGCCAAGGGTACATTGGTTTTCACTCATTTCCTTCCTGTTTGTTATTTGTATTTATCATCCTTGGCACATTCTGCCAAACACTTAACATTACTTTTACCCACTCTACTCTTCCCCAGACCATTCTGACAGTACTCTCACTGAACTCTGGAGAATAATGAGTTAACTCTCCTACTCTTCAAGTTTTCATTGATTGTTCCTTTAACAATCTGGCTTTCCTTCTCAATCTCTCCGACACAAATTATTTGTGTCACCCTTCACTCCTCAGTTCTTCTTTGCCAATTACAGACCACTGTTCTACCAACTTCTCATTTTCAACTCCTAGCCATAAACTTTTCTACCAATTCCTACTTCTATATATATTCCCACCCTAATAACCCTACTCCACAGACTTGACAGGTTTAAAGGTTGGTCTTTGTCCTATTCCCTCTGCCCAGAAGTGACCTTGAAAGTCACACTGACCACTAGCACTTCCTGAACTTCAAGTGGTCTTATTTCCACCCACTCCAAATACCTACCATTAATACTCTACTAATAGTAACTATGACCTTCTCTGTATCCCAGACTCTGAACACTATACTCAACTCTCTTCCCTCTATCTGATTCCTCACTCCTGTAAAAACTCATCTTAATCTCCCATTAATTTATCAAAACACTTTTGGTTCACTTACCTCTCTACCCAGTTTCATTTGCAACCATTTCAAATAAGTCTTCAATAGCACCCTCTATTCCTTCTCCTCTGGAAATTCTGCTATGCAAAACTTACAAATTTCCAACCTTGAAAAATTTTTATTCCATTGTCTTTACTGTCAGTTTCTTTACTCTCATTTCCATAGATGCTAAGCACTGATTAAAAAAAAAAGTCACCAAACCATGCTTCTTGGGGCTAAAACAAATGTAAGTCTCAGTAACTGCTGTGAGGTTTTTATTATAGCTGAGTAATCCATGTTGTCATTTCTTGTGTCTACTGAAGCAAGTTCACATTTCCCATGATGGTCATTTAAAATTTCCGCTGCTGTCTTCAACTCCAAATCCCATCTTACCTACTTTTAGTCTTGGCAGATAATCTCACCTCTACTAAAAACTGCAATTCTCTCTACTTCCCTCTTCTTCACTTCATATCTCAATATCTGTTCTATTTGCTGGATAGTTAGAAATTGTTCTTCCTGCTTGTCAGTGTAAATCCTGAACATACGACTTTTCACTCATCTCTTTCTATCTTCTGTCTTTCACTCGCTTCATAGATTCTTCCCCAGTAGATCAGATAAAGAAAATAACCTCAAAGGTAACATCTCCTCATCCCTTTCTTTTGTGGTTTAAGCCACAGTGGACTGTGCCTTCAAAGTGAGGGAAAGACTATAGTGGGGTATGTGGCATAATCTACTTAGATGTAGAAAGAACTCAAACTTTCCACAATTATTTTAATCTATTTTATTTATACTTATGTACATTTTATAACATATGAGTGCATACATATGTAACTCATAAATATATAAATATATGAGTGCAGTAGGATATGTTTATAACTTCTAAATAAGTAAATTTACAAAAATTAAAACTGTGTGCTCAAATATCTTTTACTGCTGCTCTTATTTATTCGCTCAGTCATGTCTGATTCATTGCAACCCCATGGACTGTAGCCTGCCATGTTCCTCTGTCCATGGGGATCTCCCAAGCAAAAATAATGAAGCAGGTTGCCATTTTCTCTTCCAGGGGTATTCCCAACCCAGGGATCGAACCCATGTTTCCTGCTTGGCAGGTGGTTTTTTTTTTTTTTTTTTTTTTAACCAGTGAACCACCCTGGAAACCCCAGAGTACACATTCAAAAAAACTTGCAGAACAGCCAGTGGAGGGAAATACCTAAGGCCCCTCTTGTCACCCAGTCCAGAATTTAATTCCTTTCATTTCTATCTGAGCATGGGTTTAAGAATAGAGAGAGAATCCTGGAATTTAAGCCTCCCTTTACAAAGAGAAAGAAGAAAGGACAAAAGGGTTAAGGGAAAGGAAATTTTTTACAAAAAACAACTGGAGTAAATAACTGAAAAGCATGAAGCAATCACAGCTTCATGCCAACAGCTTGGCACACACACAGGTGCTGGTGGGTGAAGAGGGCAACAGGCAGAGAGTATCAACATTTAACCTGGTGAAGAGGAGGCTCAAGCCCCTTTTAGAGGGTCCTCAAGGTCTAAACTATTTTCCTGCTAATACTAAGATGCTATTTACTTTTTTCACTCTGTAAGTGTACAGTAGAGTTTTCCAGTGGCCACATGACATGTAACAAAGTGAATGCACTTCATGACCCACCTCCCAGAATATTGGAAATAAAAGCAAAAATAAACAAATGGGACCTAATTAAACTTAAAAGCTTCTGCACATCAAAGGAAACTATTAGCAAGGTGAAAAGACAGCCTTCAGAATGGGAGAAAATAATAGCAAATGAAGCAACCGACAAACAACTAATCTCAAAAATATACAAGCAACTCCTACAGCTCAACTCCAGAAAAATAAATGACCCAATCAAAAAATGGGCCAAAGATCTAAATAGACATTTCTCCAAAGAAGACATACAGATGGCTAACAAACACATGAAAAGATGCTCAACATCACTCATTATCAGAGAAATGCAAATCAAAACCACTATGAGGTACCATTTCACACCAGTCAGAATGGCTGCGATCCAAAAGTCTACAAATAATAAATGCTGGAGAGGGTGTGGAGAAAAGGGAACCCTCTTACACTGTTGGTGGGAATGCAAACTAGTACAGCCACTATGGAGAACAGTGTGGAGATTCCTTCAAAAACTGGAAATAGAACTGCCTTATGATCCAGCAATCCCACTGCTGGGCATACACACTGAGGAAACCAGAAGGGAAAGAGACACGTGTACCCCAATGTTCATCGCAGCACTGTTTATAATAGCCAGGACATGGAAGCAACCTAGATGTCCATCAGCAGATGAATGGATAAAGAAAGCTGTGGTACATATACACAATGGAGTATTACTCAGCCATTAAAAAGAATACATTTGAATCAGTTCTAATGAGGTGGATGAAACTGGAGCCTATTATACAGAGTGAAGTAAGCCAGAAGGAAAAACACCAATATAGTATACTAACGCATATATATGGAATTTAGAAAGATGGTAACGATAACCCTGTATACGAGACAGCAAAAGAGACACTGACGTATAGAACAGTCTTATGGACTCTGTGGGAGAGGGAGAGGGTGGGAAGATTTGGGAGAATGGCATTGAAACATGTAAAATATCATGTATGAAACGAGATGCCAGTCCAGGTTCAATGCACGATACTGGATGCTTGGGGCTGGTGCACTGGGACGACCCAGAGGGATGGTGTGGGGAGGGAGGAGGGAGGGGGGTTCAGGATGGGGAACACATGTATACCCGTGGTGGATTCATTTTGATATTTGGCAAAACTAATACAATTATGTAAAGTTTAAAAATAAAATAAAATTGGAAGAATAAAAAAAATAAAATAAAATAAAATTAATTAAAAAAAAAAAAAGTGAATGCAAAGAAGAGCTGAGATCCTAAGTGTCTTACATTAGGCCAGATATTAGAGATTTTCGAAGATGTAAAACACTGTTACTCTTTTTGCTTCAATATTTTTATGCTATAAAAATTATTTTTCATTAAAAATGCTATAACAACATATAATGAGCTTTTAAATGTTATTTTAGATAAATTATTAAAATATTTTTTAAATGTTTCAGTCTTTCATTTCTAACATGGCAAATATGAATAGCCAAGACCTATATAAACAAAAACTTTTTGTGGTCCTCTACAATTTTTTAAGTGTATAAAGCAGTCCTGACACTCAAATATTGAGAACAGCTACAACAGACAAACAAATGAGATTCTCAAGATCTGGGTTACAAATGTGGATCCAATCAAAAATACATCAGGAAAAAACTGTGAGTAAACAGAATGAGTACCTTGTTTAAAAAAAAAAAAAGAAAGAAAGAAAGAAAAGAAAAAAATTACCATCTTGCTCAAAAAATCAAGATTAACTAGTATTTAAAAAATACAAAATAAAAGAAAAATTATCTGAGGAGAAGAAGACTCACTACCAAACCTTTGAAGCGCTGGGATTGAAGGTTCTGCCTTCAACTTCTTATACAGAGGTTTTGGCCACTTACTGCATCAATTTAAACAACTGAGAGTGTAATGTTTAAACAAGCAGATATCATTATATTACATGATAAAAATCTGTAAACTCCATGGTTTATAACTTATCCTCCTCTATCTCATGGTCTTTAACTCCTGTAAGTTCAGGCTTCTGGAAGGAGCTAGCTATGGCTGCTACTCCACTTTCTTTCCATTTCACATTTTCTTACAGACTGGCTTCTACCCCAGCCTAAAATTCTTAGATTTGAAAGGTGGCAAATGAACTCCACCAACAGAAAAGAGAATCTCCTCCCCTCTTTCAGCTTAAAATGTAGCAGCAATTTCATGATTTAAAAGTCAAGTAGCACAAAACAGCCTGTTTCCTCTTTTCATAAGATTCCTCTTCCGAGAATCAACTGTTTTTCCTTTAATAATAATTAGCGCTGTACTTAAATAGTCATAAGCTTATATAGCTATTTCTTGATTCATTTGTTTCAGATTTTACCTACAGTTTCCTGCTCTGGTAGCTGAAACTTCATCTTTAAATGGATATAAGCATTCACTGTTATCATTTTAAGAGTCTCTCTCTCCTTTTGATTTTCATCACACTATGCATCATCCCAAAAACACATATACAAATTCATAAAAATGTGTTAGTTTTACAATTTTTCATATGAAGAGTGCTTAAAATATAGACTCTTACATACCTGAGTTATTTGTCCTAAATACTACTGTAGATAATTTTAAATAAGTAAAATCAATAATTTTAGATAACTTCAGTACACTATTAGGAGAAATTCCCTATCAAAATAGACAAGCTATTAAAAATTTAAAATTTTTTTACACTAGTTAAAAACATGATACCAGTAAAACATCTTAGCCTATATCACATGCTTTTCTAGATGAGTGGCAACTGACAATAGCTACTAGGTTCAACGTTTATTTTTTAGTTAGAAAATGATCTACTGAATATTAAATATATTTTAAACTGGATAAAAGGAAATAATATTTAAAATATATTGAGAAATATTATTGAGGGATGATGTAGAATCATTGCTTTGTAAGTACTTAATGAATGTTAACTATCTGGGCCTTATATGAACTATTAAAATGGAAATGAAAGGATAGTTTGATTATAATATTAACATCTGTCACGACCTTCCTTTAAGGTATTTGCATGACTCTCTAGCAGTACTATGACAGAAGTCATTCTCAAGGAGGACTGTGACTATCAGGGAGACTTAATTCCACTGCCTTAATGCCACTACACTTCCCCTCTGGCTTAGCAGTAAAGAATCTGCCTGCAGAGCAGAAGTGGGTTTGATCCTTGGGTCAGGAAGATCCCCTGGAGAAGGAAATGGCAACTCATTCCAGTATTCTTGCCTGGAAATTTTGGGTTCCAAAAGAGTCAAGCATGATTGAGCGATTCAACAATAATGTCACTATAGGTGCAGAATGTTAGCAGGATCAAGAAAACTAGTACTACATACACCTCTGACTTAAAACATAACCATCCTGAATAATATATTTTATACATGTACATGTTTAAATATTAGATCAGCCCTGGGATTTCTTTGGAAGGAATGATGCTAAAGCTGAAACTCCAGTACTTTGGCCACCTCACGCGAAGAGTTGACTCATTGGAAAAGACTCTGATGCTGGGAGGGATTGGGGGCAGGAGAAGAAGGGGATGACAGAGGATGAGATGGCTGGATGGCATCACTGACTCGATGGACATGAGTCTGAGTGAACTCCGGGAGTTGGTGATGGACAGGGAGGCCTGGCATGCTGCGATTCCCGGGGTCGCAAAGAGTCAGACATGACTGAGCGACTGATCTGATCTGATCTGATTCTCTGAGCAGCACAATCTACCCTAAAGCAATGTCTTCAGCAATGTGGGCTCCAGAAAAGAGTACATTAGTGCCACTGTCACAGAGGCCTCTCCAATTCACCAAGTGAGTCATACAAAGATTCTAATTTACCTGGCTACCTCATTTTGAATTCCTGGTCTGCTACAACAGGCAAATTGAGAGAGGGTTAGAGAAAAACTGGAGGCTTACAGTGTGGTCATTATGCTCTGAAACATGATTTTTATACATGGTGTGTGTCAGTAGCTCAGTCGTGTCTGACTCGATGTGACCCCATGAACTGTAGCCTCCTCTGTCCATGGAATTCTCCAGGCAAGAATACTGGAGTGGGTAGCCTTTCCCTTTTCCAGGGGAATTTTCTGACCCAGGGATCAAACCCAGGTCTACTACACTGTAGGCAGATGCTTTTTACCATCTAAGACACCAGGAAAGCCCTTATTTATATATATATATATATTTATATATATATATATATATATATATAAAATAAGTTTCAGTTGTCCCATTTGCTTCCAAGCAAATGTTTTAGAGTATAATGTAAAATCTAGTACAGTCTTAAGCATGGACTTCTATATCTCTATTCTCTGTCTTCCACATTAGAGTAAAATGGGCTAGAATATGTACTATCATACATTTCAAAAGTTACATGCAGTGGTAGTTAGAAAATACAGAACAGGTTTGCTAGAAAGCAGTAACTAGAATGGAAGAAGTGAAAGTGATACTACTACCATTACTGCTGTCTCCAAGAAAAATGCCAGCTATTAGCTATTACCACGACTAGAGTACTAGGCAAGAAATATTTGTCCCAAATGGTTAAGGTTCATCTTCTCAAGAACATACTTGTGCTATGAATAAACACATGGAGAAATCCTTTGTTCTTATTAATTAAAATTAATATTGGCTTACTGTTCATTAAAAAACATTGTAATATACTTCACAACATGATTAGTTGTGTAAATAAGCCACATGCTATTGAAAAGTCCAGGAGGAGAGAAATTAACCAGGGAACTTGATGGAGAGTCAGAACATATAATCAAATGGAAGGATGCATGCTCAGTATATCTAAAATTATTCCAGGAACCATGAAAAAAAAAAGGCATGAAATTCTAATTTTTCTTAGGTGGAAATTATGGCTTAATTTATTTTAGTTCCAGTGTTCTACATTTGTGCTTTTAAGAGCAGGCTTACTTCAACTGTACACATGTAGCATTACATGTGAGCCTCCTGGATTCTTTTATGACTAAGGAAAATTAGTCATAAACTATTTTCACTGAAAACATGCACCACTGCCTCAGTGTTTTGCTGGTAAAGAAACAGGTTTCATTCTCCTTTAATCTGTAGCTTTCTTTACATTATAACTCTGTTGACTTTGTGCTTGAAATCTATGTGGTCCCTTTTCTCTCCCATCCCTGCATACAACCAAAACCATGTGGCTGACTTTTGTGTCCTGTGTGCCTCTAAGTGATGCTCTAAGTTTTTATCCAAATAAGAATTCTACAACAGGTTAGGAATGTGGAGTCCCTGAAGTCATGATTACTAGTTAAAACTTCAAAGTTTTGACAAAACATTTTCACTAAGATTCTGCTCCTCCTTCTGCCTAAAGTTTCGGTCATTTAATAATAAAGAAAATCTGTGGATACTGATACATGGTATTGTTTCTATTGTGGTTTGACCATCAACCAATTTAGTGTACTTTGAAAATCAACTAATTAATCTCCTGAATTAGCATCCTAACAGAATAGTCTGTTGAGCTATGGTAAGCTTTATAATTAATACATGACAAATTTCTTTGTTCTCATGTAAACAAAACATGGCATATAGAGTCATGGGGAAACCCTGCATACATTCAATGAGTAGTTTCACTGAAATGCAGGTGTTTCCTCTTTCAACACAAACTTGGATTGTGGGATACCTGACCTTGGGGGTAAAATTTTGTCTGTTTATACTTTGTGAAGGCAAAGGTGAGAAGAGCCACAGGAGTCCTGAGGTCTCCAAACCAAGTTTCTTTATCCAAATTCTGAAATAGTGTTTCCTAACTTTATTATGCTGTCTTGGTCAAGGATCGTTTGATTAGAAGGAACATGATCCACTTAAGTTAGCATAGGCAAAGGGAATTCACTGAAACAATATAGGACTTTTACTCAGAATCTCTGCAAATTCAGAAAAGAATAGCTAAATCCCATGAAAGGTATCTCCCAATTCCTCCTTTCATTCATTTGCCTATTCATTCAATCAATATTTACTGAGTACCTCCTATGTGCCAGGCATTGTCTTAGGAGCTGAGGACAGAACTGTGAATAAAACAGCTGCAAAGAAAATCACTGCACTCATGAAGCATACATAATGATATAAAAGACACAGGAGTGGAAAAGAATATAAAATATTTGAGGGAAAAACTTCATTGCATTTGACATGTGGAAAAAGAGGTTAAAAAACTAGATTGAGATAGGTTTTGCAAGTGAGGTTGAAAATTATCATCTTAGGTTGTATTTAAGATGCAGTTGGAAGGAAAGTTATGACCAACCTAGATAGCATATTCAAAAGCAGAGACATTACTCTGCCAACAAAGGTTCGTCTAGTCAAGGCTATGGTTTTTCCTGTGGTCATGTATGGATGTGAGAGTTGGACTGTGAAGAAGGCTAAGTGCCCAAGAATTGATGCTTTTGAACTGTGGTGTTGGAGAAGACTCTTGAGAGTCCCTTGCACTGCAAGGAGATTCAACCAGTCCATTCTGAAGGAGATCAGCCCTGGATTTCTTTGGAAGGAATGATGCTAAAGCTGAAACTCCAGTACTTTGGCCACCTCACACGAAGAGTTGACTCACTGGAAAAGACTCTGATGCTGGCAAGGATTGGGGGCAAGAGGAGAAGGGGATGGCAGAGAATGAGATGGCTGGATGGCATCACTGACTCGATGGACGTGAGTCTGGGTGAACTCTGGGAGTTGGTGATGGACAAGGAGGCCTGGCGTGCTGCGATTCATGGGGTCGCAAAGAGTCGGACACGACTGAGCGACTGATCTGATCTGAAAAACCCTGTATGTAAGACAGCAAAAAAGACACAGATGTAAAGAACAGTCTTTTGGACTCTGTGGGAGAGGGAGAGGGTGGGATGATTTGGGAGAATGGCATTGAAACATGTAAAATATCATATAAGAAACGAATCACCAGTCCAGGTTCGATGCATGATACTGGATGCTTGGGGCTGGTGCACTGGGATGACCCGGAGGGATGGTATGGGGAGGGAGGTGGGAGTGTGGTTCAGGATTGGGAACACGTGTATACCTGTGGCAGATTCATGTTGATGTATGGCAAAACCAATACAATATTGTAAAGTAATTAGCCTCCAATTAAAATAAATTAATTTAAAAAAAACCCAGGGGAAATTTTTAAACAGGGTAATGGCATTATCAAGTGAGAGCTTAAGGAAGACCAGAGCTATGAACGGTGGACAGAATGGACTTAAGTTGGGGAGGAGGAAAGGATGTGAAAACCAATAGCAACAATTGCTACTTTCTCAGTAAGAAGATGTATGGACGTTAACCTCAGCAATGGGTAGAAAAAATAGAATGGAGGAAATAAATTAGGTGAGGTCAGTTACGTAAGTAGAGTGGACATGTGTCTCACTGAATATAAAAAACTTTAAAAGTTGTCAAGCATGACTAACCATGCCATGAAGTGAGACAATGAACACTGTGTGTAGCAGAGGGTAGAGGGTTAGAGAGAATAGAGAATGACTCTTGACTTTTAAGACACTTAATTTGAGATGTCACTATACTTCGAGTATAGATATCCTGGCAACATAGCTTCTGGGGTCCAGAAATATATATTTGGGGATCATTGCAATGGGTTCAAAAGTAGAAATATGAAGTACTTCAAAGGAATGGATTACAGGGGTAGGGGTGGTGGAAAGACTGACTGAAAGATGAATGTGTTTAAGGTTTGAGAAAAAGGAGTGATAAATTCTTTGTCAGGGAGTTAAGAGCATTAAAAAATTAATGCATTCTTGTACATTACCTGAGGAAAAAGGATGAAGCAGGAGGAAGTAGGGGTTAGGGGATCATATATACCATCATATACAGAGTTGAAATATGACAAAAGAGGGGCAAGATGAATGCTCTTAATTTATATAAGCTGTTAACGTTACTGAGCCACATGCATTTCCCTCCTTCAGCAGGGATATGATATAAGGTATTATAATTTATCTTACTCTGTAGTACCCACTGGGCCAGTTTTGATTACATAGAGATTTCTAGGTAGGGTTCACCATTTTGAATGCAAGGCATTAAACCTAAAATAAAGAAAGAGTATCCGAGCAAAAGGTTTTCATCATTATTCTTCAAGCTTTAATTATCTTTTTTCAACACTATCTGAGACTAGCTATTTTTACTCAGAGATTTACTAGCCAAAGATGTTCTAATTACCTTGCCTTGAATAGACTCTCCTCACCCCTATTTATATAGTGCTTTGAACATTTAAAATTTGCCAGTAGTTCTTAAAAGATGGTATAACACTATAGCACTCCGATTTAAACACAAATGTGCTCTTTGTTCATTCCTAACGAAATGAACACAACTAAGCAGCGCATGTGTGTTACACTGAAGCAATAAAACAGGCACTGTTGTGTGTCAGTCACAGCTCTTCAGACTCATATAATGTGCTTAATAACATTATTTCTAGGGTGAGAAGAAAGTATATCTTCATATAAAAATATGTGACATTTGTTCAGAGAGGACAATCATTTCCTTGAGAAATACTCAGACTAGATTTTTCTCACAGACACATTCCTATGAACAACTTTTCTGAGGAATGAAGCTGTAACAATTTCTCTAGCCCTCCCAGGAGAGAACATCTCCCTCAAAGAGACAGTTGGGTCAAATACACAATTGCAAATGACATGCCAATTCATCATATGTCATCGGATCTTAACCACTTTTTCTCTGGTTATGGTACCATTTAGCTAAAAAGCAATCAAGATTCTTCCGAGAACATTGCAGAAAAGATGAAAAACTATATTAAGAAAATAACCTTGAGATTCAATAGCAAAGTAAAGGACATAATTGTATTGATTCAGAGAAAAAGCAAAGGACTGTGAAACAAAAGTACATAAAAGATTTACTAAATATATAGATGGGGAAACAGTGGAAACAGTGATGGACTTTATTTTTCTGGGCTCCAAAATCACTGCAGATGGTGACTGCAGCCATGAAATTAGAAGACACTTGCTCCTTGGAAGGAAAGTTATGACCAACCTAGATAACATATTCTAAAGCAGAGACATTACTTTGCCAACAAAGGTCTGTCTAGTCAAAGCTATGCTTTTTCCAGTAGTCATGTGTAGATGTGAGTTAGACTATAAAGAAAGCTGAGCACTGAAGAATCGATAATTTTGAACTGTGGAGTTGGAGAAGACTCTTGAGAGTCCCTTGGACTGCAAGGAGATCCAACCAGTCCATCCTAAAGGAAATTAGTCCTGAATATTCATTGGAAGGACTGATGTTGAAGCTGAAACTCATTACTTTGGCCACCTGATGCAAAGAACTGACTCACTGGAAAACACCCTGATGCTGGGAAGGATTGAAGGCCAGAGGAGAAGGGGACAACAGAGGATGAGATGGTTGGATGGCATCAATGACTCAATGGACATGAGTTTGAGTAAATTCCGGGAGTTGGTGATGGACAGGGAGGCCTGGCGTGCTGCAGTCCATGGGGTTTCAAAGAGTCAGACACAACTGAGTGACTGAACTGAACTGAACTGAAATATATTTCAAGGCACATTGAAAGCTCTGCAGAAAACTGTAAAAATATTTTCTGCCAGGGTGGTGAAATTTAGGGAAAAAATAGTAGATAGGGGATCCTGGGCCTTGTTTTATAGGAACATATAGCTGGTGTGGTGTGGGGAAGATATGCGCTCCTCTTCCAACAGAGTGGAAAATGGCAGAGTCCTTATTGTCACTAGCACAAATGTACAAAATGAATCAGGAAAAAGAAATGTTATTTATTCAAGATGTCATAATATTCATTAAAATTTTAATGTACTTACAACTTTAAAATTCTTTTGAAATGCAGATACAACATAGTATTTCATAAGCAGTGAAAATTCATTCAAGATAGAGCATGCCTTTATTGGCATCACTATGTTGTAAAGAATACAGCTACTGAATAAAGTGTGGTTTCTGCCTTTAAAGAATCTCTAACTACACGAGCAATGGCTCTATTTGGTGAGTACAAAATATGGTATATTAAAGATACTTAACAGTAAAACAGAATTCAGAGACATCTTAGTATCTACCATTAGGTTACAGTGTTTACGCATCTGATCCAATTCGAACCCATTCACTAGACTATGGATCATCAAGGCTACTGCAACTCTTGCATATGTTTCCCCTCAAGTGCGTTTTTGTTTGTTTGTTTTGTTCTTTACTATCACCACCCCCACAAGAATGTGCTATGAGAGTAAATCAGTTTGGGTTTGGTTTTTGGTTTTCTTTTCTTCTTTGTTTCAGCTTCTTGATTCCAGCTATAGTATAAAGAAGTTGCTGCATAGAAGTTTTGAAACTACAAATAACATTAAAGTAAGATAACATTAAAGTAAGAGATGAAAATAATCTATCAGTATCAATTACCTACTACAGTTGACCCCTAAAAACAGATAATAAAAAGTGGTAGAAAAGAATGCTAGAAGGTACTCATAACTTTTGTGTTTACAGATTAATATTTCCCATGGTATGCCTTTTGTTTGGGACTTCCCTGGTGGCTCAGTAATAAAGAATCTGCCTCCCAATGCAGGAGACACGAGTTTGATCCCTGGGTCAGGAAGATACCCTGGAGAAGGAAATGGCTACCCACTCCAGTATTCTTGCCTGGGAAAGAGGAGCCTGGCAAGCTATAGTTCATAGCGTCACAAAAGTCAGACATGACTTAGCAACTAAACAACAGTGCCTTTTGTTTAAGTATGTGAATTCAGCATATCTTTAGTAATACAATGGAAGCACCAGTATAACATGGCAACACTATTATCAACAAACATAATTCTGACCACTATGTTTTTAAACTTTTTATCAAAGCAATGAATGTACATCATTTTAAAATAGTACCCTTAGGATAAAGTGAAAATCTGCAGTGTTTTGTCCCATTTTATTCTCCTGAGGAAATCATTTTCAATTCTTTGAGCTAGTTCTTCCTATATTTACATACACACATCTAAATAGTATGTGCACCCCTCAACCAACCCCACGGCTTATAACAGCTGTTAGTGAGCGATGCAATATGCACGTGGCACTGAGATGGACCAGGCAGCTGGTCCGTTCTTTAGGAGACTTTTCTTTGGAAAAGTCAGTTTCCCCAGAGAGGAATCCTTCAATTTCCTCACTGTGTAAGCCCAGTTGCTAATATTCTGTCTGGCATTTTAGCTACTTATATTAACTACATGAACTTTTCTATGTATCTCATTTATAAAAAGTTCACTGTATGATGAAACTTATTTGAAATTACATTTCAATAATTATGAAGAGTAGAAAGTTTTGAGGCACATTTTTACCAACATAATTTTCTACTTATAATTTTCAGTTTCTGTACATGAAACACATCTTTATATCAATTAATAGTATTCAAAGGTAATCAGTGTTCCAGTGAAACAGCAGAATTTTAGATTAAGAAAAACTTAGAATATTTTCTAAACTGCTCCATTATTGCTCAAAATTAAGTTAAGAAAAAATTAATAGATATTCTAAGAATTCCAAATGGTATGCTCCTCAAAAAGGGGGCATATATAATAAATATTTTCCAAATCGATGTGTTTTTTTTTGCTGCTGAAAATCTTCTTGGAAATCAGAGCAACCACATATTTTAGAAACACCTACAAAAAAGAAATTATTATGCAATAGAAATACTTTAAGTAAGTATGCTAATTGTTAGTATATAGTTGCTCTCCCCAAAGTTTTTATTTTAAATAATCAACAATAATGACTACTTACAGTTGTCACTGAATAACTAAATCTTCTCATAGTGCCTTATGTACCCATCCAAAGAGCAACTAAAAAAATTTTAATGCCAGTATATGGAGAAAAATAAGTAATAAGGTGAAAAGACCAAGCAGTTTAGAAAATGTAGAATCCCAAAAGGACACAGAAGCTTCTGTGTCTTTCCCAAAGTTGCTCTTCTAAGAAGTCAGGCATGTCTTCCATTCAATTATGGCAACAGGCTTATAGAAAACAAATTAGGAAAAAGCAACTTGGCATTTAATTTTAGCTGCAAATAAAAAATGTGACATCACAAAGATTCATCACTCCCATTTAACCATGACACCATACTGAGCAAATCTTTTATAGAAGTCCCAAGTCTTGATTAACACTGAGTTTTTTCACTGGGATTCAGAGCTATTGTACCTCCTAGCTCCTTCTCAACCAGAGACTGTACTTTGCCAAGAAACAAAACTATGGATAGTAATACCCCCATCAGAAGGTTATGGTGATCATTAAGTGACAATGCATGTGAGCTACCTGTCCCACAGGTACTTCATGCACCTTAGTTTCTCTCCTTCCTCTTTAAGTGCACTTACGGCACCTCACTTTCATAATACTTACCACCTTGTCCTGACTGTCTATCAGTTCCTTTCTCTATGAATGTTTGCATATTAGGAATTCTATATTCCTCATCTTTGTATCTGGGCATTTAGTATAGTATTCAGTACACAGTAAGGGTTCAAATGAGTCAGCCATAGTAACAGAACCCACTAATAGCTGAACTGAATGGTACATAAGCATCAGGAAGTAACAGTAAAATGAACACTGTTCCACTTATAAGGAAACTTACCACAAGCTGTTTACACTGGGTAAATCACTTAACCTCTCTGGACATCATTTTCTCACTTGTAAAATAAGAGGTTTGGACTAAAAGATCCTAAAACTTCCTTCCAGCTACAAAATTTTGTAATTATATGACTGTAACTCTAAACAGAATAGAAGTTATAAGGGTCTAAAATTTTGTATTAAATATATAAACTTTAAAAAAGTTTTAGGAACAGAGATTTAAAAGACAGAGAAAGCCAAGAAACTGATGGGTAATACATGTTTCAGCTTTTATTTTCTTATACTAAACAAAACTGTAACTGCTGCCCCCTACTGCTAGGAGCAGCTACCATTTACTGAGTCTCAGTATGTGCCAGGCACTGTGTTAAACTCTTCATGTAAACGTTATCATTTCATCTTCACAAGAATTAGATGAAGTAATTACTGCCGTTAGAGCCAAAGACACTAAGACTCAGAGTGGTAGCCCAAAGTCACGGTGACTGAAGCTGGAACTCTCAAGCCAAAGTATGTTTGATGCCAAAACCCACAAAAGAATACACGTATCTCGGTACCTATAAGCTTTCTAATTCTATGTAAGAGAAAATAATCTCACCACTTATAATTATGTAAGTACTGACCATAAGGAAGGCTGAGCCCCAAAGAACTGATGTTTTCAAACAGTGGTGTTGGAGAAGACTCTTGAGAGTCCCTTGGACAGCAAGGAGATGAAACCAGTCAATTCTAAAGGAAATCAACCCTGAATATTCACTGGAAGATCTGATGCTCCAAAACTTTGGCCACCTGATGTGAAGAGCCAACTCACTGCAAAAGGCCCTGTTGCTGGGAAAGACTGAGGGCAAGAGGAGAAGGGGGTGCATGGCATCACTGACTCTATGGACATGAGTTTGAGCAAACTCCCAGGAGACACTGAAGGACAGGGAAGCCTGGCGTTCTGCAGTTCATGGGGTTGCAAAGAGTTGGACCTGACTTTAGCGACTGAACAACAACTGACCTCATACAAATAACTAACAAAGCAATCACTCACATGGTACTCTTTCTTTTATATACCTCTAGCATCCCTGAATGTTCTAAGTCATACCAACTGCATACGCTAATTTTAAAACCTTTGATGATTATAATTATTATACTATGTTATTCCTTTTTAATATTGATTCCCATGAAAATATAACCAGGTGTTTTAAACTTGAGTTTCTATGTGCTGTAAGATTTCATCAAGAATATATGAACTACATTCTAATCTAAGCCATTTCCTGGATCATAATGTGGTATATGTGATAACTGATCTTGCATAAAGGAACTCATTTTTAATTTTTTCCCAGTTCTACTGTGCATGTTGTATTGTGATATTTGGGCCTTTCATAAGATTGAAAGAAAAACATCTCTGAGTGAATAATTACAACTTATTAATGTGTAGAAAACACATTCCATTTACAAATTCCTAATACTGCCCAAAAGGAATTCAGAATATAAAGAAACACTCTTGTTGCAATAAAAGTCTATAGCACATCATCAACTCATATTGACTTAGAGATTGTTCCTCTGGAAAGAGAGGTTTCTTGAAGTGATAAAATATATAGACATCAATTAAAAACATTATATCAAATTTATTTCATGGTCTGGGATTAGATAATAGAGATCAAAGAGCCAATTCTTAGTCTCTATGAGGAGAAACCAATTCTAAATAGTCACAATTAAAATTTTGTTTCTGTTAAAATGCTTATTCCTCATATCTATAGGATCAATTAATCTTGACCTACTGATCAGATTTACTAGAGTCTATACCATGATATCAGGAAATTATTAAAAGAAAGATTATAAAATATATTTGATTTAAATAAGCTCTCTTTATAAACGAATATACCCAACCAACATCATGTGACTATTACATGTGAAGTTAAAGTCACTGAGTTGTGTCTGACTCTTTGTGGCCCCATAGAGTGTAGTCCACCAGGCTCTTCTGTCCATGGGATTCTCCGGGCAAGAATACGGGAGTGGGTTGCCATTCCCTTCTCCATGGGATCTTCTCAACCCAGGAATCAAACCCAGGTCTCCCAAACTGCAAGCAGATTCTTTACCATCTGAGCTACCAGGTAAGCCCTTAAAGTACACATATTCCTATAAATAGGTTTCTATGTAAATTCATACATAACCTCACCCTTTCTTAGCTGAATCATTATACTCTCACTTGCTCAATTACCATATTTCAATACAAAACAAAGAATACAAATTAATTAGTTCAAAGCTAAATAAACAAAATGGGCTAAATTATGCCATCTTTTCTAAGCATGGTTTAGAACTTTAAAGGTAAGGAATAAAAATATAAAACTAGCTTTCCAAATGTGATAAGAGTAACTTATCCATAAAACTTACAGGCCCTTGAAATAAATCAAGCCTATAAGGTAACGTGCTTTCAGGGATTTTATTTTCCCTTCTGGGAGATACTGCAATGACCACTGTGTAGTTACAGCCTCTGAGACAGATATCAGAAATGAAATTAATGTATAGGCCAGAGATGACTTCCCTGGTGGCTCAGACGGCAAAGTGTCTGTCTACAATGCGGGAGACCTGGGTTCCATCCCTGGGTCGGGAAGATCCCCTGGAGAAGGAAATGGCAATCCACTCCAGTACTATTGTCTAGAAAATCCCATGGACAGTGGAGCCTGGTAGGCTACAGTCCATGGGGTGGCAAAAGAGTCAGACACGACTGAGCGACTTCACTTTCACTAATAATGTAATGTGCAGCTCTCTGACATTAATAGAGATCAACCAGAGATGAAGTGGCTAATTAGTTTTTTCAGTCAAGCAAATCAACAGCCAACCTACAGAGGGTTCTTGGAATCGTCTGTTCAAATGACAAGGCTGCTGATCTTTATAAGCAGTCTTTGTCGGACTGGAAGAGAGAGAAAAAAGAGCAAGGGAGTCTGCAAGAAGCTGCCAATGACAAAAGGGCAAGAGGGGGAGGGTGCATAAAAAACAGGCTCAGAGAACCAGAAAGCAGTGCACCAGGAAGCCTCCAGGTTATAAAAGGAGGGAAAGAGAATTCATACAACACAGAGAGCCCAGAAAACCAATGGATCAAAGGGGTAGGAGGAAGGGAGCACAGGAAGACAAACAATTTACATAATGTACAGTGGTGTTATGAAGGAAGGGCTGAAGACAAAAATGCAAGGAGTGACCCAATGCAACGTCCTTGGTTGAGGGTGAACTCTAACTTCAAATTCCACTTAGACGTTCCTTAACTTTCTTGTGTCATTCAATTACAAGTTCAACCTCTTTAAGGAATTTCCCCAACCCTCTTTTCTTTCTTGGGATGGCAGCTAGTTAAAAGGAGGAGATTGAATTGTCTTATGGCATGGTAATTCATGTGCTGTATGTAGCTCAGGCAACTGACTGGCTTCCCCTTAGACATCTGCCATTCTACCCAATCACTGTGTGTCCTATGCTTGTGTCTAGTGAGATCTGGCTGATTTTTGGTTTACATCCTTGAATACTGCTATAGCCTATGGGCTTGAGACCCTCTGGTTTTGAGGTCCAGATACTCTGCAGCATCCAGGCTTTCTGTTTAAAGGCTTTGGCCAGCTGACCAGCACTCTTAGAATTTCTCTATCACTAGAGAGTCAGTTTTTTCAGGCAATCTTGCTGTTCTTAGATTCTCTCCTGAAGACAACAGATTATTCTCATCATCGTCATCATCATCATCATATCTCCAGATCTTCTACTGTGACTTTCAGCCTCTGAAAAGGTAGGTAGGGGAATGAATACACTATGGCTCTTCTCAGCCCTGGAAAATATTTCTTCTTCTGGTCTGGCAGAAATTGCCTATTTTGTTGTTTAATCACTCAGTCGTGTCCGACTCTCTGGTGACCCCATGGACCCCACCAGGCTCCTCTGCCCATGGGATTCTCCAGACAAGAATACTGGAGTGGGATGCCATTTCCTTCTACAAATACATCATCCTAAATCCTTTACATACCATATATATGTGTATACATATATGCTTATAGCTAAATTATGTATACATTTTCAAATTTTGCTCTTTATACACTAGAGTTTCTAGAATTTAACATCGTTATTTCTCTCATAAAATCCAGAATATCCTAACTTGGTACAGATACAAAAATTAATTTAAAACTTAAAATATTGGACTTTGATCCAGTAATTATCCTAAGAATTTATCATACTGATAAACTGATATGTATGTAAAATGATGTATGGTCAGAATTATTCACTGTAGCATTATTTGTAAAAGCATAAGATTAGGAATTGAACTGTCTACCAGTTGGATATGGCTACTATAGCTGGTAAGAATGAAGTAGTTTCATGCATACTAATATGGAACTGCAGCAAGAGATATCATGTGAAAAAATCTAGGTGTACAAGAGTGTAAACTATGTATCTTTTGTGTACACAAAACTGAATGGGAGAGAAACGGTGGAGGCCAATTAGGGAGAAAGTAGGGGAAAAAGATTTATATAAACTTATATCCTTTTGTACCTTTTGGATTTTGCTATTATACATGTATTTCACATTAAGAAAATAATTTATTGAAAATAAAACTCAAAGCTGAGCAAATGATTCCTTTATTTGAGGCTGCATCTACCCTCATCCTGAAATAAACAATGCATGTAAATGGTTCCATGGACTGATGGGGGAAGGCCTGGAAGGACAGGAACAAGGGAATACTTGGAACAAAGATATACTTTTAATAGCCCCAAAAGATTCTTCACATCGCCCTGGGAACTAGGCCAATTTTCACATTTCCATCCCATGAGTTTGCAACATTGAAAGTAGGTAAACTGGAATGATGACATTTCATGGCATACATTTCAGAGGGAAACCAGTTTCTACCAAACACTCACAGGGTGGAAAGACTGAGTTTCAAAGACTCGGGCAAACACTCACCACAACCTTACAACTCATGCTGGAGAGTCCCATGGGCTTCGGAGAAGTAAGCAACTTCCTCTGGCAACGCATACCTTCTAACAGTAGTTTAAAATGGCATGGTAAAAGACCAAAGATTTTGGCTGCTAGCAATTCTTTCTAATGGCCAACTTAAAATTTCAGAGGGAAATTTTAAGGGAAAACAGAGGGAAAAATTAGCTTTATTAACTTTAATCATCTAAACTGGAATTGAAACAATCGAGAGGTTAAGATTCTAAAACCTTATACAAACAAGCCCAAATCTCTACAGAATCATTTCATATCACGCAAAAAAAACATACAATCTCTTGCAAATTATAACTACTTGGTAGAAATTATCTCAGAGGTACTTTTTCCTCCAGGAAAACAACAATAATAATACTTCAACAGAAGATTAAATGAACTGTGTCACAGTCTACCAGCCAGTTCCACAGTGCTTTAAATAGGAACAACACAGAGCAAATTTCCTTTCCTATCACATTCTTATTTTACAAGAATAGCATCCACTGGCCCAAGGGAAAAACAGTACATCAACACAAAAGCAACCCAGCTGAAGGTGGCTGTGGCTTTATCTGCAGGAGAGCATCAGCAGACATAAGTCCACTTAATTTGACCTAAACCCTTCCAAGCCTCCATCAGAGTATTATTTTCAAAAGGCAAGAAACAGATCAATGCCATTTTTTCTCTAAAAACTCTTATACACAAACAATATTCTAAATATATGCTCTTAAAAATGCTAGACTCCAGTGGGAAAAAGTCACAGAAAAATAAAATTATTTCTTAAAAAAGAATGACTAAGTGCAAAATGGTAACTTCCAAGAAATACTTAAATTCAAATATAAAGATGAAATAGATTAGGCTTTGAGATTAAATGTCAAGTCTGAAGTCTGAATAGATTTCAATGTCATATTTAAAAATAAAAGTAGATTTTATTGCTATAGACTGCATTCTGCCTATAAAATTATTATTAAGTTTAATGTTCAGTGGGTTATGAACTTCAACAGATAAGTAAATAAACTTGAAAATGATACTTTATACACTTATTTAATCATGTGTGCTATTTTGGGCACATTTGAGATTGTTACTATATTTCACAAATGTCATTCAATAAATATGTCTTAAATACACATTATGCCAGGCTCTGGGAATTCAACAGTGAGAAGAAAAAAAAAAAAGACAGTCTCTGACAATGACAATGAGAAAGAATTAAATGGGTAATAATATTGCAATGAATTAAGGCTAAGTTGGAAGTACAAGATGCAGTGGGGCCGCAGAGCAGGTTCATCTGCCCAACACCTGACCAGTATGGAAGAGCAGGAGGGGTAAACAGTGGTGAAGGAATTTAGGACCCTTCCTAAAAAGTTTTCACATGTAGAGTAGGACTTTAAGGGTCACTAGGACTTATTCAAAGGGAAAGAGGAAGAAGGCTCCAATAAAGGAAAAATTATCTATATAAGAGAGGAGAGGCACAGGGTAGGGTAGGGAGGTAGAAGGCAGGGCATTTGAGAAACGGAAAGTACTTAATTCACTTCTCAGGTAAATGAATGAAAACATTCTCCTTCACTCCTCAATTCTACTTAGTCATTCATTCAATTAAAATTTACTGAACTCTGACAAAGTTAATGCATATATCAGGACCCTCAAAATGGAGGCCACCCATTGGCCCAGTCCTCATCACATGTCTAAACTTACGTCAGCCTACACGTACAGCAAACACCTCACTGTCAAGGAAATCTAACATACACTAATTGCAATCCGCCAACTCAGCTTTAGCTAACTTACCCTACCCTAGAAACTAGGACCTGCTTGCCTAATAAGGAAGTCCCTGACCTCTTGGTCAATCATGCCCTACTTCTGACTTGCCTCTTTTAATGCTCTGTAAAACTTGCTTTTGCCCCAAATCCTTCCAGAACAAAGATCTACTGTTTGTAAGACACTGTACTCTCCCGGCGCATGGATCGTTTTCCCTTCAACAAAGGACATCAAATTTATTACTAAGTTGTTTTAGTTTTGTCATTTTACAGCTTCTATTATCAGCTGCCCCATTCAAAGGGCAAGGGTCTGTTATCTTTTTCAAATTATAAAGCCCAAATAAAAGGAAATCAATACTCCATATAAGGGCTCTTTATCTTAGGATGACCTTATACACAATTCCTTTGAAAAACAATCAAAAAGTAATTATTGTCAAATTGATAAACTCTCTGAGAAGGAATTAAGTCTTCAAATAACTGTTTTACTTATTTTCCCATTTTTCTTATCCCACTGCCTCTGAATTTTCATAATATGTACATCTTACAGTTCAGTAGGTAAATCTGACACAGATCTCCCTGGGATGAAGTCAAGGGCTGACAGGACTGAATTCCTGCTGGAGTCTCCAAGAGGAGAAATCTGTTTTCCTGATTTTTAAAGGGCCATTCACATCCCTTGCTTTTGGCTCTCTTCCTCCATCTTTAAATTAAGGGTTAATCAAGTCTGCATCACTCTAAATCTCTTTTCTGCCTCCCTTTTGCATTTTTAAGGACTCTTATGATTATACTGAGCCCACTAGTATAATCCAGGATAATCGCTCTGTATTTTAAAGTTAACTGATTGCAACTTTAATTTCACTTGTTATCTTAACTCTCCTTTGCCATGTAACCCAACATATTCAGAGGTTCTGGGAATTTGGAATGACTGGGGAGTCATTACTCTGCCTACCACAGCACACTCAATGAATATTTAATACAACATTGAGGAAGTTGCAGTGGTGGCCTTTATACTTCTGTGATCTTTATCTGCTAGGGTAGATTTAAAAATGTGTACACACACAAATATCACACTGTCAAGGGAAAAAATGCATCCTAAGAGTACTCTAAGTAGTAACTAGGTGACTACAGAAATGAGAAAGAACACTTTTAAAAGCTTAAGGGAGAATGAAATATAAAGTAGGTCTTAAAGCATAGGTAAGATCCACAGAACAGGTAGAGAGGAGAATGGGGGCTATTTCAGATGGTGGCTTTGTATGACTAAATAGGAGGAAGATTTTAAAAAAAGAAAAAGAAAGACATATGTAACAAGTCTCAATAGGATGGAGTGAAGAGCACTCAATGGGATGCAATGGGAACGGAAAATTCCAAGGAGAGAATGGTCAAAAATTATTAAAATGTTGCAGAGATAAAGGAATGCAAAGACAGAGAAGTCACTGGAGTTTTAATTAGTGGATGATTGGTGAACTTCAAATGAGCATTCAGCCAAGTGCTGGTGGCAGGAGCCAGGTTGCAGCTCTTACAGAAGCGGGCTGGTGCAAGTGTAAATGATTCTTTTGATAAACCTAGTTTCAAACAGCAAAATCTTTTTAAAAAGAAGGTTGAGAAGACAAGGTAAAAGGTTCAGTAGTACATAGTATGCCGAGAGGAAGAAATCAATGAAACTGGACATAAACCAAGCCATATGCTGTGCAGTGCTTAGTCACTCAGTCGTGTCCGACTCTTTGCGACCTCATGGACTGTAGCCTGCCAGGCCCCTCTGTCCACGGGGATTTTCCAAGCAAGCATACTGGAGTGGGTTGCCATGCCCTTCTCCCAACCCAGTGACTAAAACCAGGTCTCCTGTATTGCAGGCATATTCTTTACCATCTGAGCCACCAGGGAAGCCCATTTCATAGCTATTTTATGTCTATCTCCTTCTGATAATGTAGTCTTTTAATGCCTCTGTTTAAAAACAAAAACAAAAAAAGCCCTTAAGAATACAATTAAATATTTAATTGTGTGGCACTAAGGAACTACATTTGACTTAAAACACAAGCCTACGGCATGTTCTAAGATGACTCTGGTCTGTTTCTACATCCCCCACGAGACATGGAACAACACTAGCCCCGAAGGAATGACAAGAATAGTGGTGACCAAGATCTGTCATGCAAGAACCAGTGATCAAAAAGCAGAATGGCAGCTGAATGTGCCCTCTTCACTATGATATTTTCTCATACTCTTTCTAAATTTCCTGATGCTGCAGATAGACATTTAAAAAGTGAATTACTGAAAGCACCAGTAAGAGTGAAACAAAGAAAAATTAAGAAAAAGGCAAAAAGAAAAATTTGATTCCAACAGCACAAAATACATAAAGAAAAACAATAAATATTGAAAATATTACTGGCAACTTTTCATTTTTCAGTGAAATCAACTGTATATTATACTACCTATTAACAAACATAGACAAAATCTTAGAAAATATTAATTTATAAAATGAAGAATACTATTCTTCTGAAAATGATCATCTCTGATTAATTTGCTCATTTCAATAACCTCAAAAAAGTTTAATTTGGACAGTTCTGGTTATATATCTGAGCAAAATCTCACACAACTGAAGCCTTAACTCAATAATAATATTTCCCAGATAACCTGATAAACTATTACTTTAAAAAAAAAAAAAAAGCTCAGTACTGAACTCTAGGAACATAAAAAATAGGCACAATAGGGATTAATTAAATTTATGATGTCTGAATGATCTCTCTGCCTCACTTAAATGAAGTAATATTTGCTTCTTATTGCCCTGCTAGGGTTTAGAAGACACTACAAATGAGTTTTATTCATAGAAAAATTATTCATTTAAATTAATTTCTAAATATTAAACCTAATTTGTCATTGGTTCTTCTGAGGAACTTGACAACAGCAAGTCCTCTCAAAGAAACACACAGCTGCCCAGCTAAAAGACATTTCCCATCCTCTCTTGGCTTCCCAGGTGGCTCAGTGGTAAAGAATCTACCTGCCAACACAGGAGATGTGAGTTTGATCCACGGGTCAGGAAGATTCCCTGGAGAAGAAAATGGCAACTCACTCTAGTATTCTTGCCCACAAAATCCCATGGATAGAGGAGCCTAGTGGGCTACAGACCATAGGGGATCCCAAAACAGTCAGACACAACTTAATGACTAAACAACAAAAGTGAAGCTAATCCTGATACAAGGTGCATATCCTAACAAGTCCACACACAGCATATACTCAAAAGTGTAGACCAATGCTATCCAAGAGAGTGACAGAAATATTCTGTATCTTTGCTATTCAATCAAGTAGTTGCTAGCCATGTGTGATTACTGAGAAACTGAAATGTTTTTCAACATTTAAAACTGAATTTTACATTTTACTTAATTTCAATTAATTTAAATTTAAATAGCCACATGTGGCCAATGGCTATTGTATTGGACAGCACAGCTCTAGGTATTAAAAAAACATCAAAACTGTAATTGAGTTAATTTTAAACAATATAAAACTTCTCCCTAATTTATATATAACAATATAGTAAAACTGCAAACATCATTTTAATAAGAAACATGCCTATAACTATACTTTGCTACAGTAACATATATTGTCACCCTGCTTATTTAACTGATACGCAGTGTACATCATGCAAAATGCCAGGCTGGATGAGTCACAAGTGGGAATCAAGATTGCCAGGAGAAATATCAATAACCTGAGATATGCAGATGATACCATCCTAACAGCAGAAAGTGAAGAACTAAAAAGCCTCTTGATGAGGATGAAAGAGGAGAGTGAAAAAGCTGGCTTAAAACTCAACATTAGAAAACTAAGATCATGGCATCCGGTCCCCTGTCACTTCATGGCAAATAGATGGGGAAACAATGGAAACAGTGACAGACTTAATTTTCTTGGGCTCCAAAATCACTGCAGATTGTGACTGTAGCCATGAAATTATAAGATGCTTGTTTCTTGGAAGGAAAGCTATGACAAACCTAGACAGTGTATTAAAAAGCAAAGACATCACTTTGCCAACAAAGGTCTGTATAGTTATGGTTTTTCTAGTAATCACATATGGATGTGAGCATTGGAACATCAAGAAGGCACAGAAGAATTTATGCTTTCGAACTTTGGTGCTAGAGAAGACTCTTGAGAGTCCTGTGGACAGCAAGGAGATCAAACCAGTCAATCGTAAAGGAAATCAACCCTGAATATTCATTGGAAGGACTGATGCTGAAGCTGAAGCTCCAGTACTTTGGCCAACTAATGCGAAGAGCCAACTTACTGGAAAAGACCCTGATCCTGGGGAAAGACTGAAGGCAAAAAGAGAAGAGGGTGGTAGAGGATAACAAAGCATCACCAACTCAATGGACATGAGTTTGAGCAAACTCCAGGAGTTAGTAAAGGACAGGGAAGCCTGGCATGTTGTAGTTCATGGGGTCACAAAGAGTTGGACATGACTTAATGACTAAACAACAAGAGAGTAATGTTATTATGATTAACTTGAGCTATGCCTATAGAAACTTGGAATATCTTAGTTGTGAGGATGAAGACAATTTGACAATGGGTCTAAAACACACACTTTCTACTTTCGTACAAAAAAGTATCCTGAATTTCATCTTAATTTGAAATCAACTGCTCTTAAAAATGTGATAGAATTTAAATAGTTTTCACACTTCTCCATTCACATGCCTCTTAACTCAGAGCTGCTGGAATATACAAAGGACTATCTAGAAAAGTATAATGCCTTTCTATGCATTAACAACTGACCCACGTTGGAGAATATTAAAGCAAAATTTGTACTCAAATTTCAATAAAATTACTTAACATGCAATGAAAATTTTTTTGCTCTGCTTTAAAAACTAGTAGATGTTTTTCCTCCCCAATGTTAATGACCTTCTTGTCAAGAGGTACGAATGTTATGAATAGTAAAGCACAGTTCTTAGGTTATTAATAAACCAGAAAATTCACAACAGAAAGGTATCTCAAAAAGGTCATGCAGTTTATATGCTCACATTTGTCTATCTTTTTCTCCCCTTTCCCTTCAGGCAGAATTAATCTCTGTGATCTTAAAGTACTCTGTGTGATAGATCTCCTTCTCACACAGCACTTACTGTACTAGGTCATGATGGTTTTCAAAACTGCCTCTGCTCTACACCTTGAAATTCTCAAGGGCAGGAGAGACCTCGGAGGAGACTGTGGCAGTGGAACAAAGCCATCCAGAAGTGGCACAAAGGAGTTTGCTCTCTAGCGCAGAGGAGCACAAGAGGAAAAATGTAATCACGGCTCACTCATCCCACGTTTCTGTCCAAGGCTGGTCTTGGTTACAATATGCTTTATTTCAATTCATCCTGTAGTTCATTGTTGGGTACACCTCTGTTTGCTTAAGGTTTCTGAATTGCAAAATCACATGCAAATTAAGGAATAAATGAGATAATAAATTTAACCATATAATGGATTAATCCTAAATAAACCTTCAAAATATCTTCGGTTAACATTACACAGTTTGCTGATCAGAGTATTCTAAATGGCACTCACTGTTTCTGCAACCTCTGTGTAACTCCCTTTTGTTTTAAATAATCTACATAGAATCAATTAAGTATTATATAAATACCACCCACGTCCTTAAAACAGAGACTTGAACAGATGAAGAACTGATTTTAAAGTTATGAAACGATGTCATTTTTAAATATTCACTTTGAGTGACATACTTTTAAATTTTAACTGCTGCCTTAAACTAAAATTACAAATAACTCGTTAGTTATCTGAATTCCTATTTTTTGACGTGAAAACTAATTCTATATTTTATATATGGAACAGGCTAGACTTGTGACACTAGGTATATATGATAGCAATATTAGAGATATAAATGTACTCCAGACAGAGTAAATTAGAAAACTAATTCTATATTTTATATATAGAACAGGCTAGACTTGTGACACTAGGTATATATGATAGCAATATTAGAGATATAAATGTACTCCAGACAGAGTAAATAGTCAGAATATCCAGGAGCAAAAAGAATACTGGCAACCATTCACCATCATTTAATATACCTACCCACCCACCTATTACCTCTAACCAACTATCAAATTTAAGACCCCTTCAGAGCTAAATCTAACTTCCCTGGTGGCTCAGACGGTAAAGCATCTGCCTACAATGCAGGAGGCCTGGGTTGGGAAGATCCCCTGGAGAAGGAAATGGCAACCCACTTCAGTACCCTTGCCTGGAAAATCTCATGGACAGAGGAGCCTGGTAGGCTACAGTCCAAGGGTTCACAATGAGTCGAACACGACTGAGTGACTTCACTTTCACTTTCACTTTCAGGGCTGAGTAGGGAGTAAAGAAAGCTATGATCTTCACCACTGATGTACTATAATAAATTAAGAACCTTCTCCCTGAGGTAATCAGCTAGACAGATAAACATACAAAAGCATACCACTGCTTCCTCATTAACCAAATTCTACATTGGCATTTTAAGCCCACCTTTCAGATGGGCTTTTCGTTGCATCTCTGTCTTAAAAAGCTGTCATTCCAGAAAGGTTTGAGAATTTCCACAGCATCTTCAAATTTTAAAGTACTATTTCTCAAAGTGTGGTCTTAAACTACCTGCACCAAAATCTGAGAAGGTTTGAAAATTGCAGGTTTCTGGGCTCCAAAGCCCCACCAAAATGAACTCAGAGAAGCGGAGCCCAACTTTTTGCAAACATCCTCCCACAAGATTCTGGCTCATGCTCAAGTTTGAGAACCTCTGCCTAAGAACAAGCTATTCCTGCGACACTTCGTACATGCATTAAGAAGCACTGGACATACACATATAACCTTCACTTTCAAGGTATGATCTCTAGATCAAGAGCAGTAGAAACACCAGGGAACTTGCTAGAAATGCAGGATCTCGGCCCTGTTCAAGTTCTGCTGAATCAAAATTTGCTCCAGGTGAGCTCCCCAGGTGATTCATATTTACATTAAAGCCCGGGGTGTTCTTTAATAATACTGCTCTAGACAGCTGTACTGTCTAGAGCAGTATTATTCTTGAAGGCAGGTGTCCTGGGGCACTTCCCAATCAGTAAACGGCAAAGTATATTCTGGATACTATGGTAAACACCCAAAATATACTTTATAGTGAAAAGGCAATCAAAACTAAAGCCTTGCTGAAACCACTGAGGGATGATTTTGAGTATGTTTCATTGAATTTTTAAATGTCCATGATAATATCCTCTCCATTCCCTTCTACCAAGCATTTTATTAATCATGGAAGACAGAAGTCATTCAAAATACAACTGAGAACAGACAAAAGCTGAAAAGGAGAGACTGGATAAGCAGCAATGGTTTGTGGGTTTGTGAGTTGTCCTGGTCCCCAACTTCAGACCCACTTAATATATAAAGAATAAGCAAAACCTTATTCATTTAATTCAGCACATTCTAAAAGTTGTTTTCCCATGTATGGATGCATTTCTGGTTGGGGTACAGTTTCTTGCTGAATAAAAAGATTTGATGAAAAGAATCAGAAACAGAATGTTAAGAGACAGCTCTCTTAGAACCTTTTTTTAAACATAGTAGGGCACAAATTAGAGACAGGACTAAAGTCCAGAAAGATACACTTGAAAACTAGACAGGAAAAACAAGAATTAATGTGCATATTCTAGATACATTTTGTGCTACTTGACAAAATATCATGCCGCCATAACACTACAAAGAAATGACAACTTATTTTCTTAATCACAGAAGCATATTAAGTTAGTTATAAAATTTATTGCTAGGTAAGGACAATATTACCACTCAACTATGGCAATACTATCTACATATTCAGCTTATTATAAAATGTACTATGCAGGTTTGATATAAATACTTTAAAAAGTATCTTTGGAAAAATGATCTCCGAGCACTCATTTAAGTACTTAATAATGGTAAAATTATATTTATTATAATTTGACATTTACTTTGTACTTGACTCTACATAAAACTTACTCTTTAAAAAAATCACTTATTTATTTGGCTGGTCAGGGTCTTAGCTGTAGCATGCAGGCTCTTTGCTACAGCATGTGGGATCTAGTTCCCTGGCAGGGACAGAACCTGAGCCCCTGTGTTGAGAACAAGATGTCTTAGCCACTGGACCACCAGGGAAGTCTCCAAACTTACTCTTACTGTACCCACATTACTAAGATTTTTAGGAAGTGCTCTGAAATCAGTTAGTGCTTCAGTTCAGTTCAGTTCAGTCGCTCAGTTGTGTCTAACTCTTTGCGACCCCATGAATTGCAGGATGCCAGGCCTCCCTGTCCATCACCAACTCCCGGAGTTCACTCAAACTCACGTCCATCGAGTAGGCGATGCCATCCAGCCATCTCATCCTCTGTCATCCCCTTCACCTCCTGCCCCCAATTCCTCCCAGAATCAGAGTCTTTTCCAATAAGTCAACACTTCGCATGAGGTGGCCAAAGTATTGGAGTTTCAACTTTAGCATTATTCTTTCCAAAGAAATCCCAGGGCTGATCTGCTTCAGAATGGACTGGTTGGATCTCCTTGCAGTCCAAGGGACTCTCAAGAGTCTTCTCCAACACCACAGTTCAAAAGCATCAGTTCTTCGGCGCTCAGCCTTCTTTACAGTCCAACTCCCACATCGATACATGACCACTGGAAAAACTATAGCCTTGACTAGATGGACCTTTGTCAGCAAAGTAATGTCTCTGCTTTTGAATATGCTATCTAGGTTGGTTATAACTTTCCTTCCAAGGAGTAAGTGTCTTTTAATTTCATGACTGCAATCACCATCTGCAGTGATTTTGGAGCCCAAAAATAAAGTCTGACACTGCTTCCACTGTTTCCCCATCTATTTCCCATGAAGTGATGGAACCAGATGCCATGATCTTCATTTTCTGAATGTTGAGCTTTAAGCCAACTTTTTCACTCTCCTCTTTTACTTTCATCAAGAGGCTTTTTAGTTCCTCTTCACTTTCTGCCGTAAGGGTGGTGTTATCTGCATATCTGGGGTTATTGATATTTCTCCCAGCAATTTTGATTCCACCTTGTGCTTCTTCCAGCCCAGCGTTTCTCTTGATATACTCTGCATATAAGTTAAATAAGCAGGGTGATAATATACAGCCTTGACAGACTCCTTTTCCTATCTGGAACCAGTCTGTTGTTCCATGTCCAGCTGTAATTGTTGCTTACTGACCTGCATATAGCTTTCTCAAGAGGCAGGTCAGGTGGTCTGGTATTCCCATCTCTTTCAGAATTGTCCACAGTTTATTGTGATCCACACAGTCAAAGGCTTTGGCATAGTCAATAAAGCAGAAATAGATGTTTTTCTGGAACTCTCTTGCTTTTTCCATGATCCAGCGGATGTTGGCAATTTGATCTCTGGTTCCTCTGCCTTTTCTAAAACCGGCTTGAACATCTGGAAGTTTACAGTTCACGTATTGCTGAAGCCTGGCTTGGAGAATTTTGAGCATTACTTTACTAGCGCATGAGATGAGTGCAATTGTGTGGTAGTTTGAGCATTCTTTGGCATTGCCTTTCTTTGGGATTGGAATGAAAACTGACCCTTTCCAGTCCTGTGGCCACTGCTGAGTTTTCCAGATTTGTTGGCATATTCAGTGAAGCACTTTTTTTTTTATTATTATTTTTTTTACTTTACAATATTGTATTGGTTTTCACAGCATCATCTTTCAGGATTTGAAATAGCTCAACTGGAATTCCATCACCTCCACTAGCTTTGTTCGTAGTGATGCTTCCTAAGGACCCCCTTGACTTCACATTCCAGGATGTCTGGCTCTAGGTGAGTGATCACACCATCGTGATTATCTTGGTCGTGAAGATCTTTTTTGTACAGTTCTTCTGTGTACTCTTGCCACCTCTTCTTAATATCTTCTGCTTCTGTTAGGTCCATACCATTTCTGTCCTTTATTGAGCCCATCTTTGCGTGAAATGTTCCCTTGGTATCTCTAATTTTCTTCAAGAGATCTCTAGTCTTTCCCATTCTGTTGTTTTCCCCCCATTTAAGCACTAACTGATTTCATAGCATTTGCTAAAAATTTTAGTAATGTGGGTACAATAAGAGTAAGTTTTATGTAGAGTCAAGTACAAAGTAAATGTCAAATGATAATAAAACATAGTTTTGCTATCTTCATGCATTGTGTCAGGGTCCCTGCTGTATGTTGTTGCTGTCTTGTCGCTAAGTCTTGTCTAACTCTTTGGCAACCCCAGGGACTATGGCCCGGAGGCTCCTTCTGTCCATGGGATTTCCCAGGCAAGAATACTGGAGTGGTTGCCATTTCCTTCTCCAAGGGATCTTCCTGCCCCAGAGATTGAACCTGCAGACCCGCATCTCCTGCATTACAGGCAGATTCTTTTATCACTGAGCCATCAGGGAAGCCTTAGAGAAAGAAATGTATCCAAATGTCTAGTACCTTTGCTCCATCTTAATAACTTAGAACTGAATTTGAAAACAATGTTACATGTTACAGGAAGCAAATACCAGAAAATCAAGTGAAACTGCTGTCACATATTGGTTGATCCAGAATCAACACTAAATTCCGAAGTCACATTATACCCTTTTCTACTTGCTATACTAACAATGTTTTAGTTCATTGCTCAGAAGTCCTACCTAAATGTTAGACAATGATAATTACTATATGTAAACAGCACAGCAATGCCTACAGCCAAGGAAATCACTGCACAAGATGCTTAGTAGCTCAGTGGACGTTATTTGCTTATAAACAGCATAATTTTAGCTTGTGATGCTATTTCTTCATACATTTCCAAAGTTTGACTGCTATTCATACATATAGATTAGCAGGAAAGATTTGTGAAAGAAGTCTACCTAGCAATAACTTCTGCATTTGATCTTTAATAATAATATTTTCATTACAATCATCTGGCAGAGACCACATGCACAGCTTTGGTATCTCAGCACACCCAGTTCTGCTCCTGCACCTCTGGTACTCAAACAGTACCAACTTCAGGTCCAGGAAAGATGAGACACTACCACAGACCCTGTGTTGCAGAGGATCCTAGTATCGCCAATAGCCCAAACCAAATCTACTGACGAACATTGGGATGCCTTCTGCCACTTGGATCTGGGGCTCATGGCTGACACAGTGTGACCCTAACCCTGAACATCTACTCTCACAAGTAATACTCCTTTAGCCCCAAGGAAACGCATCTCTCCATCTCTTATCCTTCCTCCTCAAAACATAAGGAGATTATGTCAGAATGCCCTGAAGATGTGCAGGCTACTCTGCTGCAGGAGACAGAGACAGATTTTGCTCTGGAGCTTTGGGAAGATTTGAGCGATGAAAGCACTTAGGTAAGAGAAAAGACAAATTAATTAACTTGTCAAATCCTTCCTCTCAGACATCATGAATGCAATAAATCCCTGCTTAACCACGTATCATTTCCCAAGAGTGCCAAGGGCCATTCTCTTGCTTGATGTTTTAATTTATGGTTCTGGAGGTACTTGCAAATGAGCATGGTGTTTGCAAAAGTTGCACACAGCAGCAGAAGACTATTTTACAATATTAAGAAATTCATAAATCTCTTGTGTTTGCCTTTTACATCAATAGTTTTGTACATATGAGAAGAAAAATAACCTGAAAATAGTTTTTAAACTGTTTATATTTCCTTTAATTTATATTTTTATTAACATGTATTCAAATTTTGGTGAAACAGCTGAAATATTTGGTCAGTAAATTGCTCCAAATTTTATTTAAATTTTATTAACAAAATGAATATAACTAAAATAAAAATAGTATAGGCATAATTAACTAATTTTTAAGAGTACTCAACAGTTTTAAATTTAAATTCAGAATACTGAAGATTAGAAAATTCTTGTAGGTGAGATCTTTTCTTACACGGCAGACTGGGAGCTTTGTTGAAAAGTTTTCTTACCAAGTATCATAAATGCATAAAAAATTAGAATTAATTCTGACCTTTCCAAGGTTCTTCTGCTAAACTTTGTTGGACCCCAAGCCAGAATTCTTCCTGACATGGTGCCAGTGGTAAAGAACCCGCCTACCAATGCAGGACACATAAGAGACCTGGGTTTCATCCCTAGGTCGGGAAGAGCCCCTGGAGGAGGGCATGGCAACCCACTCCAGTATTCTTGCCTGGAGACTTCCACGGAGAGAGGAGCCTGGTGGTTACAGTCCATAGAGTTGCCCAGAGTCTAAAACAACGGAGGGGACTTAGCGTGCACGCTAAGTGACTCCAAACCTAGTGCTCTTTCAGTTTCAATTAGGAAGATTTATAAAGTTCATCTTACATGGGGTATTTAGGTTTACACTTGTAATTTCTTGACCTGAAAGTAATGCATTTAGAGCAACAGACTTGATCTGCCTAGCACTTGATGTGCTAGAAGTCCTTGATTGATATCCTTTCAAATTCAAAATCTCCAAAAATAGACAGGATCATCACGGTTACCTTAAATGCCTGCCTTTAACTTCTTGATACTCAGCACTGCAAACTTTTTATTTCCATTATTCTAGAAGGTAGGTCAAAGAGGACCTTGCTATGATTTATGTCAAAGAGTGTACTGCTTGTTTTCCTCTAAAAGCTTTATAATTTCTGGACTTACATTTAATTTAAGCCTTAAATCCATTTTGAGTTTATTTTTTCCATGGTGTTAGGAAATTTTCTAGTTTCAATCTTTCACAAGTAGCTGTCCAGTTTTCCCAGCACCATTTATTGAGGAATCTGTCTTTTCTCCATTGTACTTTTTTGTCATACTTGAATGAAGTCAGACAAAGAAGAAGAAATATCATATGGCATCCCTAATAGGCCGAATCTAAAAAAAAATGATACAAACCAACTTATTTATGAAACAGAAACAGACTTAGAACATGAACTTATGATTAAAAGGGGGAAAGCATGGACAGAAAGAATAGTTAGGGAGTCTGGGATGGACAGGTACACACTGCTATATTTAAAATGGATAACCCACAAGGACCTACTGCATAGCACAAGGAACTCTTCTCAATGTTATGCGGCAGCCTGGATGTAAGGGGAGTTTGGGGGAGAACAGATACATGTATATATATGTCTGAGTACTTTTGCTGTCCATCTGAAACTATTACAGCATTGTTAATTTGCTAAACTTCAATATAAAGTTGAAAAAAATTGAACAAAAAATACAGTAACAATGTCCAACAAGACACACAATGACTGAAAAAGATAATCAAACCAACCATTCAACATATATAAATAGAAAAAAACGCACGATGGGAATCTCAAATAATCTAACACATTGTTATTTCAAGTGTGATCTCCATATCAGAGCACCAGCATTACCTAAGAGTTTATCAGAAATGAAGATCTCAGGTACCACCTCAGACCTGTTTATGAACCTGCAATTTAACAAGATCCCCAGGTGATTTGTACCCACATTAAAGTTTAAACACTACTCAACTAGTAGGTGCATTTTACCTGCTTGAATATGACAGCAACTATCATTGTAAATATTCATTAAAAGACACTCCTTGGAAGGAAAGTTATGACCAACCTAGATAGCATATTCAAAAGCAGAGACATTACTTTGCCTACAAAGGTTCGTCTAGTCAAGGCTATGGTTTTTCCTGTGGTCATGTATGGATGTGAGAGTTGGACTGTGAAGAAGGCTGAGTGCTGAAGAATTGATGCTTTTGAACTGTGGTGTTGGAGAAGACTCTTGAGAGTCCCTTGGACTGCAAGGAGATCCAACCAGTCCATTCTGAAGGAGATCAGCCCTGGGATTTCTTTGGAAGGAATGATGCTAAAGCTGAAACTCCAGTACTTTGGCTACCTCATGCGAAGAGTTGACTCATTGGAAAAGACTCTGATGCTGGGAGGGATTGGGGGCAGGAGGAGAAGGGGACGACAGAGGATGAGATGGCTGGATGGCATCACTGACTCAATGGATGTGAGTCTCAGTGAACTCCGGGAGTTGGTGATGGACAGGGAGGCCTGGCGTGCTGCGATTCATGGGGTTGCAAAGAGTTGGACACAACTGAGCGACTGATCTGATCTGATCTGATGGCAAACATGGTACTCCTAGACACTTCATGTGTTATTTCATTTACTTATAACAATATGATAGATATTATTTTCCCTGTTTTATAGATGACAGAATTAGGGGTCACAGAGGTTAAGTAACATGTGCTCAGTTGCTTCAGTCATGTCCAACTCTTTGTGACCCCATGGACTGTAGCTTGTCAGGCTCCTCTGTCTATGGGAATCTCCAGGAAGAATACTGGAGTGGATTGCCATGCCCTCTTTCAGCAGATCTTCCTGACCCAGGAGTGGAACCCGTCTTCTATGCATTGGCAGGTTCTTTACCATTAGTGCTACCTGATGGCCATGGTCAAAAGTTAATGGTGATAGACCTCAGATAGCATCCAGGTTACTGCAGTTATAGATAGCATCCAGGTTACTGCAGTTACACACGGCCTCTCTAACCGCTGGTCTCATGAAAAGAAGAATCACTCTTAACTGTTACTTGTCAACGTCTGAAATATTTTAAGAGGAACTAAGAAGGGAAAGGGCTTCCCAAGGTGGCTCAAGGGTAAGGAACCCCCCCCCCCCGCCGCCCACGGATACAGGAGATGCAGGTTCGATCCCTGGGTTGGGAAGATCCCCTGGATAAGGGAATGGGAACCCAATCCAGTATTCCTACCTGGAGAATCCCATGGACAGAGAAGTATGGTGGGCTACAGTCCATGGGGTCACAAAAGAGCTGGAAACAACTAAACAATAAGCAACAATGGCAACCCACTCCAGTACTCTTGCCTGGAAAATCCCATGGACGGAGGAGCCTGGAAGGCTCCATGGGGTCGTGAAGAGTCAGACATGACGGAGCAACTTCACTTTTTCACTTTCATGCATTGGAAAAGGCAATGGCAACCCACTCCAGTGTTCTTGCCTGGAGAATCCCAGGGACTGCGGAGCCTGGTGGGCTGCCGTCTATGGGGTTGCACAGAGTCGAACACAACTGACGCGACTTAGCAAAAACAATAAGAACATGGGAATAAAGCAAAGTACCGTGACATTGACATCTTTTTATCAGAGTCTTTTGGGTTTACCAAAATGCTTCTCTTATACTGAGTGTTATGGTGGGGGTTGACATTGAAGGTTTGAAAAGAATGGTAATCCAGTTGAAGAACAGAGGTAGCTCACATAAACAGAATACCCATAAAAAATTAAAATATCAACAAATGCAAAATGATACTTTACAAAATGAGTACATAATTTCCAGGAAAAGTACTGAATAAATTTATTCATTTTAATGTAACATTTATTAATTGCTTAATATATGACAGGATTACATTGGGATGTAATGAGGATCTAAAATTAATTTTTTTAAAATAGATTCTCTGAGCTTAGGGACTGTGAGGCTGACAGTATAAACATTTAAGTATAAAAGAAAAAATGATAACCATTATAAGATAAATGTATGCAAAACGTCAGAGGGACAGCTAATTCCACTCCACCATGCCCCACAAACAGGAAAATGGGGTTAGTCAAAGACTGTCTAAAGAAAGTTTGGTAAGGCCCTAAAAGAACTGGTTGATATGGATTAATTTCATGTGCATTCATTTTCTTGTCTGTAAAACAAGGGAGTTAGAGATGAGAAATCGCCAAGAACCTGTAACATTCTAGGCAGGAGCCTCAGGGGAATGGCTGACTGCAGGTCTCCTCAACCTGCTTCACATAGAGCAGCTCAGCCATCATAAGTTCTGTATACGCATCTAAAGGAGGTTTTACTGGCTTTAAAAGAAAGTTGTTGGTGGTGGTGGTTTTTAAATTTTTATTGGAGTATAGTTGATCTACAATGTTGTGTTAGTTTCAGGTGTACAGCAAAGTGAATAAGTTATAAATATACTCACTCTTGGGTTTTTTTAGATTATTTTCCCATATAGGCCATTACAGAGTACTGAGCAGAATTCCATGTGCTATATAGCAGGTTCTTATTAGACACCTATTTTATATATAGTAGTGTGCGACTTCACTTTCAATTTTCACTTTCATGCATTGGAGAAGGAAATGGCAACCCACTCCAGTGTTCCTGTCTGGAGAATCACAGAGACGGGGGAGCCTGGTGGGCTGCCGTCTCTGGGGTCGCACAGAGTCGGACACAACTGAAGCAACTTAGCAGCAGCAGCAGCAGTGTGTATATGTCAGTCCCAATCTACCAACTTATCCCTCCCCTACCTTATCCCCTGACAACCTTTAGTCTGAATTCTACATCCAGTCTCCTGGCAGACTAGACATGCTTTGAGGTAAGCATAACATGGCATATATAATTCTACAATGCCAAGAGAAAGTTTAAAAATTTAAGACACTTTAGCACTGTGGAATTATACATGCCAAATTATGCTTACCTGAAAGCAAGTCTAGTCTGCCAGGAGACTATCTCAATTACTTGCTAAGGAGCCTCTAAAGTAAGAAATCAACCTAAGGGGGAAAAGGGCTGCAGATACTGTAAGAAGGGAAAACATCATCAAGGCGTCTTGTTCCCTGGAGGCTCTTGAGCCTATGCGAAGTTCACCTCCAAGTTCTAACTGGGATTTGTCCCCCAGTTCCAGATGGCAGATGCCATACCAAGAAAAAGAAAACAAGATGTTGTTCAAAACGTATGTTTGAGACTCTGAGAGTATAAGGTGGGAAGGCTTTGGTGGCAAGGGCGGGGCAGCGGGGAGAGAGTTGGCTTTACTAAATAACAGAGAATGTAGCCTGCTTCTGCAGAACCCCAGAGAAAGCAACACCACTTGGCATATGAGGAATTCTGCACACCAGCATACTTCACAGAGGTCCTATGTTGTCAAGGGACAGAACTCACAGCACAAACACCAAACAGCAGTGGCCTACCAGGATGCAGAAGTGGACATCATCAAATAAGGTAGCTAGTACCAACTGGGCTCTTGAATATACAAACAATGGGGAGAATGCTGATACGGTAGAATCAGAAAAACCATGTGAATATTCCTATACCATAGTTTCTGCCCCTGTCATGGTTAAGAAACACAATTTTATGACTGGAAGGTTATAGATGAAAGAGCATGCTGAAGAAAGAAAGACACATGACTAATCAACTTTGTTTACTGCACTGATTTTTTGCAGGAAATAAATCAGTTTGTCATTTCTTTTGCAGAGATTTCAGTTCTTTGACTTAATAATATTCTGGCAGGGGTGGGGAGAGAAGGTAACAATATACTATATATGATGTGGTTAATATTTCTACCTCATAAGGAATTCTTTTGCTAACTGATAATGAAGAAAACACTCTAATAGAAATGTAGATAAAGAACACAGACATTTATTATAAAGTGGGCATACCTCTTTGAACCTGTCTAGGAGAAGGCAATGGCACCCCACTCCAGTACTCTTGCCTGGAAAATCCCATCGATGGAGGAGCCTGGTGGGTTGCAGTCCATGGGGTTGCTAAGAGTTGGACACGGCTGAGCGACTTCACTTTGACTTTTCACTTTCATGCACTGGAGAAGGAAATGGCAACCCACTCCAGTGTTCTTGCCTGGAGAATCCCAGGGACGGGGAGCCTGGTGGGCTGCCGTCTATGGGGTCGCACAGAGTCGGACATGACTGAAGCGACTTAGCAGCAGCAGCAGGTATTTATTACTAAAGGTACTGTAAAGATATTCTTACTATATAAGCAGATACAACCTAAAATATTGCTCCATGCTTTGACTGTAAATACATGGCAGTATTTCTGTACTCAAAATTGTTTTTTCCTCCTAATACTTTTCAAAAGTATCCTTATAATATGTATGACCAACTGAGGACAATGATGGGTTAAAATCGGTTCCTATTATATATAAACATTGTTAATGAAAACAGAATGACATAAATGTAATTTTCTCTGTTCTTATTACATATAAACTTTGTTAATGAAAACAGAAAGACATAAATGTAATTTTCTCTTTCTAGTTTAAAATATTACAGTACAAAAATCAGTTAACATAGCAACCCTGAGACTGCTGTCCTTAGAAGGGCCAGCTTACAAGGCTGGCCATTTGCTGGCATCTGGGAACTTGAATTTGGAGTATCAGTATACTCTAACTGATAAGTATACCTAAACTATTTGTACAGACACACATTTTATACTGAACACCTACTTTCCTTCTAGGAATCTGGAATTTCTGTACACACCCGATAAATGTCTATGTGACTCGATAAAAAACTCTGAACTTCTAGGCTCAGGTGAGCCTGTCTTGGAGAACTCAGCTGAGAGAGGACTCTTGGAAGCTCGTGCCTGCTTTCCTTCAGACTTTGTGCCTTTTCCTCTTGCTAATACGCTTGTATCCCTTTTACTATAATAAATCATAGCCATGAATGTGACTATATGCAGAATCCTGTGAGTCCTTATAGCAAATCCCCAAACTGGCAGTGGTCTTAGGAACTCTCACCATGATAACACTCTGCCCACTGTAGGAAAAGTGGATAAATGATCCACTTGAAGACTCATCAGCAATCTCTAACCTCATCCTTTGCCCCTTATATGTGGTCAGCCACAAGGTCCTGCAGACTCTCTTTTTTTATAATATTACTTTCTTTCCATTTCCACCAGACCAATCTCCTTGATTTCTTTCCAGTTACCACTCTCCTGATCACCTTAAGCTCAGATTATGACAACAGTCTCTCTCATTATGCTCTGACTCCCCAACAAAATACTACAGATGAAGTGGCTAAAACAGCAGAAATTTATTTCTCACAGTTCTGGAGGCCAGGAAGTTCAAGATCAAGGTGCTGACCAATTTATTTCCTGTTGAGAGTTCTCTTCCTGGTCTGCAGACAGTTACCTTCTTGGAGTGCCTTCACACAGCAGACAGGAGAGCACTCTGCTATCTCTTCCTCTTCTTATAAGAGGACTAGCTGTATCATATTAGGGCCTCACCCTTATATCCTCACTTAACCTTTTACCACTTTCTCACAGGTTTATTTCTAAATATAGTCACACCGGGTGTTAATAGTTTGAACACATGGATTTGGGGTGTATGTGTGTTAAACTTTGAGAACATAACAGTCCCGTATCTGGTCTCTCTGACTTCTGTAATAAATTCTGCATTCTGCAGCCAGATTAAGCTTTCTGGGAGGACTGTAGTCACCAAGCAGGGATCTCCAACACCAATGGTATACAAAACAAGTACTTTAACCTGGTGACTTTAACCAGTCAGTATCTGACATCTGAATGGGATTTACTTTGGAAGTTAATAGAGTGGTTTGAAAGAGTATTTAGTTCTGATTTGGATATGTTCAAGCTCTTTTAAAAATATTAATTGCCTAGTGTTAAATTCTAATAAGTATCTACTTTTCTACGGTATTGTCCAATTTGCAAAATTTCTAATATATGAAGAAAGTATCATCTTCATAAACAAATTACTCCCTAATAAGTATACTTGAGTGTTTGAAAGCAAGCGTAATATTTTACCTTCCCTCCCTATTAAAGAAGGTAAACATTGTCTTAATATCAATTTTGTATCCCCAAGCCACTCAATTTTGTATCTTCATATCGTTGTCTTACTCTTAACTTTTTAAACTGAACTAGAAAGGAATGTTAATTCTTTAAAATAACTAATATACCATCAGTGCAATAATCACATTCAAACAGAAAGGAGCTTCAGCCAAAAAAAACCAGCTAAGTGCTAAGTATAACTGAATTTAAAGACAAAAAAACTACATTAAAAAGGGATAAATTTTTTAAATCCTAGTGAATCCTTCTCAAAGAAATTCATGGAAAGTGGCTAAAATGTGCTTCTATTGAAACATAATCAGTATCAATACATCAAGAGTTTTTTCTAAATTTCTGCAAACCACTACGCTAATCAGTTACTTCAGTGGAATTATAGACGCTTAATACACAGTGTCAGCCCTCTTAACTCTTGACTAGAAAAATAAAATAAAAAGGCAAAACCCAACTTTCAGTTAACTTGGCTAGCACACAATGTCAGTGAAGTCATTGGTTTAATCTATGACAACTGGTATGCTTTGTTCCCTGAACACTACATTCTAGAATTCCCTTGAACGCAAGGGAGGGTCAGGCATTATAACACGGACATAAAACTAAAAATTTGCCTTTACTTCTGGAAAATTAATCAACACCTTTGCATATAAAAGGTAGCAGCATTACCATTTACTTTGGCAATATAACTAAGTTTACACAGATTGTGCATATGTCAATTTACTTTTTTTAACTGAGTCTTGAGGGGATTCAAAAAAAAAGTACCAAACTTAATCTGTGAAATTCAGAATCAATTCCTAGTTGATGAAAGAGAGGTAAAAGAAAAAAAAAGTATATCAATCCACTCTATGAGAGAGGGTGATGCTGAGCCAGGACATTTTGGTAGGTACCCGCCAAATGCAGTAGTCATTTTGTGCAACCAGTAAGACCATGAAAGGTGGGTCATGGTCATAGAGAGAACTTGATCATGCAACCACTGTCAAGAAATAATCAAACACACAAGGCATGTTTGGGCAAAAGTTCTCAGTACCACTGAGAACTCTGCTCTTGTAGCTGTAAAATAATCAGAGCTTGTTTTTTCTTCTCAAGGCAGCTTAGTTCTATAGTACCTGGCCCTCCTGGGCTTCAGGAGGGTAAGTAAGGTCTGTCTGGCAGTGACAATCCCCAGTGAAGACAGCTGAGCCACTTCCCAGGATGCTGTCAGAAATTCGAACTGAGTGAAATTTGTTTCCTTTCAGTATTGGTCTAGTGAACAATTGTGATGTACCCGTTCTGTTCCAGTCCAAAGGGTTTAGAAAACAGTGTATGTTTGGTTCCAACTCACACTGAAATAATCAGTGTCTTAAAACTGATTAGTTTGGAGCTTCAGTGGGACAGAGCATTTATGACGAGGAGTTCTTTCTGCAAAGCCTCTAAGATCTAGCCTCTCCCCAGGGCAGACACTTTCAGCAATATTTAATACAGTGACTCTCAATCTTTTGAGTGCAGAGAGAAATACTTAGTTAAAAATTCAGGTTCCAAAACAGCACATGAAAAGATGCTCAACATTGCTGATTATTAGAGAAATGCAAATCAAAACTAAAATGAGGTTATCAGCTCACAGCAGTCATCATCAAAAAGTCTATAAACAATAAAAGCTGGAGAGCTGCAGAGAAAAGGGAACGTTTCTACACCTATGGTGGGAAGGTAAACTGGCACGATCACTATGGAGAATAGTATGGAGGTTCCTTAAAAAACGAAAAACAGAGCTACTGTATGATCTAGTAATCCTACTCCTGGGCATATACTAGGAATATATATAAATGATGAAATGTTACTCAGCCGTAAAAAAGAACGAAATATTGCCATCTGCAACAACATAGATGAACCTAGAGATTATCACATTAAGTGAAGTCAGTCAGGCAGAGAAAGATAAATATCTTAGAAAACTACAACCAGAGCTAACATATGACCTAGCAATCACCCTCCTGGGCATATACTGGAGAAACCCAAATTTGAAAAAATACACTCACCCCAAGTTCACTGCAGCACTATTTACAATAGCCAAGACATGAAAGCAACCTAAATGTCCATTAACGAAGGAATGGATGAAGACAACATGGTACACATACACGATGGAATATTACTCGGCCATGAAAAGAATGAAATAATGCCACTGCAGCAACACAGGTGGACCTAGAGATGGTCATACTGTATGAAGTCAGACAGAGAAAGACAAATATCATGTGATATTGCCTATACATGGGATCTAAAAAAAATGGCACACATGAACTTACTTACAAAACAACCAGAGTCACACACACACACACACATACATATATATAGAAAACAAACATGGTTACCAGCAGTGGGGGGCTGGGGGAGGAAGAAGGAAGTGTAAATTGGGAGAACAGGATTGACATATGCACACTGCTATATATAAAGCAGCAGATTAAAAGGATCTACTGTATAGCACAAGGAACTCTACTCAATATTCTTTAATAACTTATATAGGAAAAGAACCTGAAAAAGAATGAATATATGTATATGTATAAACGAATCACTATGCTGTACACCTGAAACTAACACAACATTGTAAATCAACTAAATTCAATTAAAAAAAAAAATCAGGTTCCAGGGACCTACATACCAAATACTCTGATGCAGTGGATCTAAGGTGGTTTCACGTTATGCTCAGTTCTAGTAAGCACTATCAGAAAATCTGATGGAAACTGTTCATAGCCTACACTTCTGCAAAATGCTAGATCAGTGATTAATTCACATCAGAAAAGACCTCATTCATTAGAAAGTAGTAAAGATATATTTGCTAGAAAGATATAGGCAACACAACTTTCTGATATTTGGTAACCAAAATAATACCCCTTATCACCAATGTATTCACGTAAAACTATTTATACATGCACATATTTGAGCCTACTATTGAGGACAATAAATCAAAGCAGCACTTATCTGACAATCAGCAATTTATGAGAGGCTCTTACACAGTGACAACTGTCATTTTTCTAATATCAGTTAAAAAGACATGAGCATAAACACACACAAGCATGTGTTTGGTACAGTTACCTCAAATACGTATGCCCTGTTCTTAGCTTTTGTATAAAGCACTTTGCTAGTAGCACCTAGAAATTCTGGGAAAACAATCACACATTCTTAGAAATGTTCAAGAAAAGCTCCAAAATGATCATCAGTATAATCTACTCAAAAGCAAAAATACTCTCATTTTTGTATAGTGCTCACTTAGAAATCCAAGATAGATTGCCTACATATACCTGTTGAACACCTATCACATGTAGGGTGCTACTCTGGGTGACATGAATACAGTGATGAATGTGACAAAGTCCCTGTCCCCCTGGGATGGAAGGTTCTAGAAAAAGGAAACTGGAATGCTTTTTACATACATATGTCAATGTCCAGTCCTTCTCCTCTGGGTTTTTAATTTTTTTTTAGATTCTTTAATGTCCAATGGTAGCCTAAAAAACTAACCACTATTTGAAATTCACTGTGTAATATTTATACCAAATATATGTCAATTCCATCATATGGATCCTATTTAGTTTTACCTCATCAATAATACCTGTTTAAACTCAAAATAGTAAGTGTATACTCTGCTATAACACTAGAAGATTATAAAACCAATGTAGAATGTGAATCCATCATTGAATAACTATCAGGATGAATTCTCATAAAAAACTAAAGCACATTTTAAATGGATACAATTTTGTCAATTATATCTCAATAAAACTATATATCAATAAAGCTGGAGGTAAAGGGCAAATGATTGTTAAGGGGGGAGCCCAACTTGTTCTAACTCTGTGTGATTGCAAATACAACTTTTTGTGCATTGAACTGCTTTTTTACAAAAGCTAGAGGTGAAAAGATGGTAAAACTGGGATATCAGAGCATAAGGATAATGACTATTTGCATTTTAATATTTTAAAGTAATTTTTTATGTTTAAAATCAAATTGCAAATTTAATTTTTAATTAAAAATTACAATATAATTTTTATAAATATGGCTGACAGAAAGATGAAATAAACTACTAATAGTAGCTCTGATGTACCCCCCACACACACACATAAAAAGCAGAATTATTTAATATAAAATCAGTCTACTTATTTTTTTGGTGTATAAACTCTCTTACAGAATGTCATCATTAAGTCATTAGATAAACTGGAGCACGATGGTATCTCTCACACACAAAATAAGAATACTAAAATTTCTATTCATTTATCCTTATTCATATGTATCTTTATGTAACCTTTAGATTTAGAAACACAGAGTGAGTGAGTGAAAATGGAAAGTCGCTCCATTGTGCCCAACCCTTTGAGATCCCCTGGACTATACAGTCCATGGAATTCTCCAGGCCAGAATACTGGAGTGGGCAGCCGTTGCCTTCTCCAGGGGATATTCCCAACCCAAAGATCAAACCCTGGTCTCCCACATTGGGGACAGATTCTTTACCAGCTGAGACACCAGGGAAGCCCCAAAACACAGAAAAAACTTTTAAAATACATGCATTGTAGAGAAATATCAGAAAGGAAGACAAAAGCTGACCTTAAATGACAATCAAAATATTTCAGACACAAAAACATTAAAATAACCTCTTTATAATATACATATCCCACATTTATAACTGTGAAATAGCCAGAAAACAAAACACATGACCAAAAAAGTCTCTTCTAACTCTTAAGATTCCATGATTTTACAGTATTTATAAAATGCTAACATTTTCTTATCGAGGAAAATTTGCCAACTTTAGTCATGATTCTCCTCAATTCTCTGACTTTGAAAATCTCCTCTACAGCAACCCTCCATTAGGTTCCCGAGGAGAGATGACAAACAAAAGGAAGGAATAGCAGCTTCAGGTTAACTGCTAAATAAAGGGGGAAACAGAGAGGCAGCATCTATTGGAGTTGGAAGGAAACGGTTTTGGAGTCAGACAAAACTGGATTTAAATTCTGTAGATTCTGCTACTTAATAGATATGAGATGATGTAGGCATTTAAATTTCAAGGCTTGATATACCTGCCTGTGAAACAGACTTACTAAATAGTTGAATAAAATAATATACATAAAGACATTTTCATAATGCTTGTTACAGAGTAGCTGTGTTATAAGTATTATTTCTCATCCTCAATATATTTTTTATTGAAGTGTTGATTTACAAAGTTACTTACAAGGTTATGCTCCCTGCTATAATTTTATTTTCTGTGTTTAAAAAGATGAGAACCATGGCTAAGTGAAATATCCAAGCAACTTGCAATTTTAGTTTCAGCATCCCATGCCCATGTCACACTTTCAACTAGGCTTGAACAAAGAAAAATTAAGGTAGCTATTAAAAGATCAGATTAATCTTTGAGAAATTGTGGACCAGCAGAAAGATGATGACTAGAGGAAAGACAAAGTTTAAGCTGTCAATATGAATATACAGATTTCAGATATACTAAGTTCTATGCTTCATCTAGTAAAATTCTAGGCAGCTGCTACTGCTACTAAGTCGCTTCAGTCGTGTCCGACTCTGTGCGACCCCATAGACAGCAGCCCACCAGGCTCCCCCGTCCCTGGGATTCTCCAGGCAAGAACACTGGAGTGGGTTGCCATTTCCTTCTCCAACGCATGAAAGTGAAAGAAAGTGAAGTCGCTCAGTCATGTCCGACTCTTAGTGACCCCATGGACTGTGGCCCACCAGGGTCCCCTGTCCACGGAATTTTCCAGGCAAGAGTACTGGAGTGGGGTGCCATTGACTTCTATGGCTTATAAAATTTAAGAAACAAAGATGTTTCACTGTGTTCACCCCTGGAAAAAAAAATAGCAACAACTTAACTGTGTTTATCTTTGTGTACATGCACGTGCATTTAACCGGTTTCGATTAGGAAAACCTGAGACAGAACATATTTAATTTCTGTAGGGCAGACAACAATGATGACAGCTGCTGTTGCTAACATTTACTGGACACTCTCATATGCCAGGCGTTATTACAGGTGATTTATATTCATTATTGCATGTACTCCCATGAAGCAGGTTATTAACCAAGGTTCAGAGAGGTTAGGTAACATGCCCAGTACTACACAGATAACGAGACAAAATGAAAAACTAAAACCCAGATTGGTTTGACTCTGGAATGACTGAATGACTATGCTTCGCTCTCATTAGCAAACATCTCATGAAATGACAATAAGAAGGAAAAAATGTGAATTATATCTTAACACTAGATAAAATGGGAACTAGATATTGGGCAGAGTTAAGAGACAGATACACATCTATGCTCAAAAAGTGTTAATTGAATAAAGCATTTAGAAGGAAGCTTTATAGTTAAGTTCTGTTCTTGGTATTCTGTTTACATCATGACTGTTGACTTGAAGGACAACAGAAAACGTAAGCTTTTCAATCTATAACGAGATTCAAAAATATCACATAAAACTAGAAGGAAAAACTAGTAAGATTAAATTTTACAGGGATGACTTTAAAGCCCTGCAATTTAAAGCCCTGCAATTAAGCTCAATAAATTAACTTTTCAAGTTCCGAATATGAAAAATCTGGTTGACAAACAGTTTAAAATGACAGACCTTAAAAAGTTCACTATAAACTTAGGATGACTCTGTTGTTGAAACAGCGAAGTATATCTGGGATATATCTGGTATATATATATTTTCTTAAACTGGAATTACCAATTCATTTGAAACTATAGTTGGTGAAACAAGGCATTACTGCTACGAATAAACCAATCCCTGTGCTATGCTGTGCTTAGTTGCTCAGTCATGTCTGATTCTTTGCGATCCTGCAAATGTAGCCCGCCAGGCTCCTCTGTCCAGAGGGATTCTCCAAGCAAGAATGCTGGAGTTGGTAGCCACTCCCTTCTCCAGGATCTTCCCAACCCAGGGATCAAACCCAGGTCTCCTGCATTGCAGGCAGATTTTTTACCATCTGAGCCACCTGGGAAGCTCCCAAATACTGCAGTGGGTAGCCTATCCCTTCTCCAGGGGAACTTTTCAACCCAGGAATCAAACTGGGGTCTCCTGCATTGCAGGTGGATTCTTTACCAGCTGAGCTACTTTGTTTTATTTTCTTCATGGCGTTTATTATAATCCAAAATTACCTTACAAAGTCTTAACTTGGAATACTTTTTGTTTACCTCTATTTGCACAGAAGCCCTATGAGAGAAGAGAGTTAGTCATTCCTAATCACCACCATATTCCAAATATTTCAAACCGACTTGCACCTAAGAGGTACTCAATAAATATCTATTGAATGAACAAATGAGCAAAGTGCAGGGAAATAAAGACATTTAATCTGGGAAGAGGAGGAAGATATAAGCGCAGTTATCACATATCAAAAGACCTATATCAAAAAAGAAGATCTATTTCTGTTTTCTGCAGAAAGATGAAAGTAAAAGTTTAGTCACCAGTCGTGTACGACTCTTTATGACCCCATGGACTGTAGCCTACCAGGCTCCACCGTCCATGGGATTTTCCAGACAAGCGTACTGGAGTGGGTTGCCATTTCCTTCTCCAGAGGATCTTGCCGACCCAGGGACTGAACCCAGGTCTCATAAGATTTGGGCTCATAATTAAGAAACATCTTCTAAGTCATACAGCTGTCTAACAATGGAAAGGGCAATCTTACTGGCTGCAAAGCAATTCCTAGGGGTAGGAGGTTGTGTCCATAAGTTATCAGTTAACTTAAATCTATGATTTAGAGTACATTAAGAATATAATAAGATGATACACGAAGACTGAAAGAAAAGTGATCTAAGTCATTACTCAGAGATGGTATCTTGAAAGATAGTATAGAAAAAAATCAGTACAAACTGGATTCTGAATGAAATGGAGAGTGAGGGAGAAGAAAAAGTTATGATAGACTTTTGTCCAATGAGCATTTACTAAATTCAGAGTTGTGAGCTGGAGGTCTAGGAAGACACTAGGAAGGTACCAATGAAATTAATAAGAAAACAAAACACAACAAAAGGAGATGGTAGTATAAGGAACCAGTTGGCAACAATGAATTCCTTTTGTAATTGTTTGGGTTTAAAATTTTATGAGAAATCCAGAATAAAAAGGGAAAATATGTGTGACAAGATAAAGGTAGAAGGCCAGATTTGGAGAGCATCATTTGAAAATATTTGTCAAAGAATTGTACTTCAAGCCCTGAGAATGGATGAGCTTTCTGCAGAAATATTCAAAGAGAGCAATAAATTAAAGAAAGGGAGAACATCAAAATTATAGCTCTGGAAGGGCCATTTTTAAAGGCCAACTAACTGTTCATTTGTCCTTGGGAGAAGGCAATGGCACCCCACTCCAGTACTCTTGCCTGGAAAATCCCATGGATGGAGGAGCCTGGTAGGCTGCAGTCCATGGCATCGTGAAGAGTCGGACACGACTGAGAGACTTCACTTTCACTTTTCACGCATTGGAGAAGGAAATGACAACCCACTCCAGTGTTCTTGCCTGGAGAATCCCAGGGATGGGGGAGCCTGGTGGGCTGCCGTCTATGGGGTCGCACAGAGTCAGACACGACTGAAGTGACTTAGCAGAAGTTCACTTAAAAATCCCAAAGGTCATTCCATCTTTGTAAAAACCTGCACCAAAATGCATTCTTAAAAATCCCCCTGCAAAATATATTCCAAACAGTAAAGATATTTGTATTAAAATCTTTCTACATTTTAAATGTAGTTATGGAATACAAATGGTAAATTTTCTTTTAGCAAATGCTATCAAATAATTAATAATTTAAATTTCTATTTAAAATAGCAAGTATTAAATTATACTTTGATTTGCTAAACAGATAAGCAGAAGGACTTAAAACACTTTTTTCCTGAATTTGTAGTTCAACACATAAGTTTAGAAAATAACATCTTATCTTCTAACAAGTCCAAAATATCTATCTGTATTATATCAAATTAAGCACTTCTCAAATGGTGAAAAAAGGTTTCTGCATTTCAATACATGCTCCAATGTTCTAAAATAGTATCTTTCTGGATGAAATTGAGACATTATAATTAATGAAATTTAATTATAAAGATCTAGTTGTTTTTTTCCAAAATGTGATTTTTGTTGTTGTTGTTATTGTTAATTCTTTTCTCAATCTTACTTAATCATAAACAAGGTTAACATAATGATTAAAATTACAGGAAAACTAGGTTTTAAAAACTGTAGAGCATCTTTGTAATTTAGCCCCAATTGGAAGACTGGAAACTACAAAATTAGTAAGTATATTGCAATTAGTAATCAGGAAGAGAAAGGAGAGGCAAATTCTTATCAAAATACTACATCACTAAACTGTTGTTTAGAAGAAATGAAAATAAGTAGTAAGGAAAGGTGTATTTCAAATAAAAGGTCTACTGCTATAAAAAATTTTTTTTTAAAAAGGTCTAACCTAATCGAAGAGGCCTATATTCAGTTACTTCTATGAGCATAAAAAGAACTGAATGCCTCTCTTGGTGTATACTGTAGGAAACTGTACTCTATCGCTATCCTAAAACATTTATACTATATGTATATATGTATGTGTATGACATTTATATAAGTAAATATCAACATAACATAATGTGTAAAAAAAGTTAATATAGCTAGCCTAAGACTACTTACCCTTTGAACAGCCTCCTTGTAAGGTTGTCCTTTGGCTAGCTTCTAGGAACATGGCAGATAAACAGTTCCCTACAATCATATAAAACTTCCCCTAAATGATAAAGAACTCATTATGCCTAGACTGTGTGTACAAATAATATGGTTTAAGTTAAATATGTTTTTCTGTGGGAGTCTGGAACTTTGGTAGGTGCAAGGAAAGAATGCCTACATGACCAGTTCTGGGTAACATCCCTGAGAGTTGAGTCTTTAATTAGTTTCATTAATAGACAACATTTTGCACATGTTGTCACAACTCACTGGAGGAATTAAGTGCATACTATGTGACTCCACTGGGAAAGGACTCTTATAACCTTCTGTCTGAGTTCCTTTGCTCATTTTGCTTTATATCCTTTTGCTAATAAACCTTAACCATGAGTACAATTTACTAAATCTTATGAGTTCTTCCAACAGAACACCAAGCCTGAGGATGATCTCAGGATCAATGATAAAGACAGTTTGAGACTCTTTGATTACTAAACATTGATTTACACATTAAAGATGCTTATCACATATGCAGATGGCAAAAGCTTAATGAATGTATTGGAAGATACAGTGAAGTATCAAAAAGGCTTGAACAACTGAGCTGATTCTAACAAAATGAAATTAAGTGAGATAAGATGGTCTAGGACTATGTTTTTAAAAAACAACACAACATATGTATACCTATGGCTAATCCATATTCATGTTGGCAGAAACCAACAAAATTCTGTAAAGCAATTGTGTGTTTTACTTGCTCAGGTGTGTCCAACTCTTTGCAACCCCATGGGATGTAGCCCACCAGGCTACTCTGTCCATGAGATACCTTCAACTAAAAAATAAATAAAATTTTTAAAAAGAGGGAGGGGAAAAAAATAACACAAGCTACTATACATGTAGGAAGAAGGAACTTATAATTAAGTAGGTATGAAAAAGACTTCAGGGTTTATTGAAAATAAATCCATATATTAATATAACATATAATTAAATTAATATATATTATATAATTAATATAAACCCATATATTAAATGGTAAGATATAACTATCAAAGATTCCTAATTTACTTCTGTGCTAAATAAAAAGCATACTGTATACAAACCAAGAGTAAATAACAGCACAATTCTCCTCTGTTACTGGTCATATCACATATAGAAAATTATATTTATCCATTTAAAGAAGAATATATTACAGCACATTCATGGCAAAGCTGGTGACGAGCTCTAAAACCATATTTTACAAGGAACAGCTCAAAACTAAAAGACGACTAGAGACAGGCACAATGGTTCTACTAACATATATACAAAGTTCTTGGGTAAAATAGAAATTTTAATTTTTTCCATATAATCACAAGGAAAAGAAATCAGGAAGACATTCATTCAAGTTGCATACAAATAAAAAAATTATCTAAAATTCAAAGCTACCCCAAAGACCATTTACCCTCCTTTAAAATACATGTTTGAAGCCTAAATGTCCACTTAATGTGGGTTTTGGAAGGAAGAATTCTATTAGGCAGATAGCTATATTAAATAAAACTTAAATAATCTTTCATTTCTTCTAAATACTCTTTTCCATAGCTGCTTCATGTATACTCTACTAGAAAGGCAGAGGGAAAGGATTTTGAAGTAATCTTCAGTCCCACTGCACCCTTAACTGAGTTGAGGAGAAAAGTGATAAGACTTCAAAATACAGTTAAGCCAAATTATTCAATTCAACTCAACAAATAAATGACGTACTAGAGAGCCCTTTACGTTCAGCTCAACAAAGAACTGAGGAGCCACCATGTACAAAGCGCTCTGAGGAACCAGGGCAGTGTAAAAGAATGGGGAGAAAAGCTGGACTTACAAGCATTCCCTGGCTCCTTAGACATTTATACCAGGTGTCACAGCTCCAGACTGGTAAAGCCTCTCACTTGCTTACCACAGCTCCAGTCACCACTGTGGGAATATGGTTCTGAAGGTTAGAAAAATCCCAAGTATCAAAACCAGGCCTGGGGTTCTCAACCATTAACAGCTTATGTCTTAAGGTCCACCCTCAAAGACACAGGCCTCCAAGGTGTCTGCTTGAGAAAAGATCCTCCCCCACGGCTATAACAGAGGCAGAAGAATACAAGAGGGAAAATGTTCTAAGTCTTTCTCAAACTCTAATATAGGTGGCTGTGTGACACACACAACATGCTTTCCACCAAAAAAAAAAAAAAAGAAAGAAAGAAAGAAAGGAAGGAAGGAAGGAAAGAATTTGAGTACCATAGTTTAAATGAGGCTCAGCAGACCCATCCCAGTTTTAAGGGTTTTAGTGTTGTTTTTCAGTGTATGGAAGATAAATACCACAAAAAACACATTAAACAAAGCAACCTCTTTCAGGGGCTCAGAGGAGATAAAGTGAAAATCAATTCTCTTAATTTACTTGTTAATGTAGAATTGCTGCTGGAAGTCTGTGGTGAAGCAGGTAGATTCATTACTATTTGAACCACCAGGGAAGCCTAAAGGTAGGCTGACAGTTGTTAGCGTGAAGGTAAACCGGCTCTCTTCTTTTAGAAAATTGTTACCATGTATAAATAATCATTTTAATAATACTAAGTATTTCTCTTTCTTAAAAATTCAAACAAAATAATACTAAAGTTTATTTATAAAATGTTCATAAAAAGTATGCAATAACATAGAAAACTGCTTAAGATATAAATAACTACATTAAAAACCCTTTACATAGAAAAAATCCTGGTCCATGGTAGAAAATGACAGGGGCGGGGGAAACAAATGAGTTTTTATATCTATGTGTTAATATTATATAGAATTATGGGTGATTTACTCTCTTTTATATCCTTTTAAATACTCCTTATATTTCCTGCTGGCTCAGACATAGTTTGCCTGCAATCCAGGAGACCCAGGTTTGATCCCTGTGTAAGGAAGATCCCCTGGAGAAAGAAATGGCAACCCATTCCAGTATTCTTGCCTAGAAAATCCCATGGACAGAAGGAAGAGCCTGGTGGGCTATACCCTATGGGGTCACAAAGAGTCGGACACAACTGAGAAACTAACACACACATATTTCCTTAAGGAATAATACTTGTTTAAAGATCAAAAATAAAAACTAAAATGAATTCTGACTGAGGATGAAAAAGGGGAATTAGCTATGTTGAAGCAATGAGAATTAGAAGAGGCAGACTATTACTCAACATAGTTTTGGAAGTCCCAGCAGGGCAATCAGAGAAGAAAAAGAAATCCAGATTGGAAAAGAAGAAATAAAACGCTGTTTGCAGACAACTTGATACTATACATAGAAAACCTTAAAGATACCACCAGAAAATCACCAGAGTTAATCAATGAAATCTGTAAAGCGGCAGGATATAAAATTAATATACAGAAATCCCTTGTATTCCTATACACTAGCAACAAAAAATCCAAAAGAAAAATTAAGGAAACAATCCCATTCACCATTGCAACAAAAAGAGTAAAATACCTAGGAATAAACTTATCTTAGGAGACAAAAGATCTGCATGCAGAAAACTACAAGACACTGATGAAAAGAAATCAAAGATGACACAAACAGATGGATACATACATTATGTTCTTGGATCTGAAGAATTAATATTGTGAAAATGGCTATACTCCTCAAAGCAATCTACAGAGTCAATGTAATTCCTATCAAATTACCAATGGCATTTTTCACAGAACTAGAAGAAAAGTTTTACCATTTTTATGGAAACACAGAGCACCCCAAATAGCCAAAGCAATCCTGGGAATGAAAAACGGAGCTGGAGAAATCAAGACTCCCCAACTTCAGATTGTACTACAAAGCTACAATCATGAAAACAGTATGATACTGGCAGAAAAATAGAAATATACATCAATGGAACAGGACAGAAAATCCAGAAATAAACCCATGTACCTATGGTCAACTAATCCATGACAAATGTTGGAAAGACAGCCTCTTCAACAAATGGTGCTGGCAAAACTGGACAGCTACATGTAAATAAGTGAAATTAGATCATTCTTTAACACCTGACACAAAAATAAGCTCAAAATGGATTAAAGACCTAAATGTGAGACTGGACATTAAAAAACTTTTAGAGGAAAACATAGGCAGAACACTCTCTGATATAAATCGCAGCAAGGTACTATTCACTTTGTCTCCCAGAATAATGGAAACAAAAACAAAAATAAACAAATGAGACCTAATTAAACTCAACGACACTTTTGTACTATGCTGAACACTGAACATTTCCTTCCCTTTCACTTTAATAAATTTTCAAATATCCCAAGGTATCCTCTGAGACTAAAGCATCCAAACACATAGCTATATATTTAGGTCAATTCATCTTTAAAATTGGCAACCCACTCCAGTATCCTTGCCTGGAGAATTCAATGGACTGACAGCCTGGCAGGCTACAGTTCATGGGGTTTCAAGAGTTGGACATAACTTAGCAACTAAACTGCCATCTTTTAAATGCATCAAGTTCTCTAATTCTTCAGTCTATTCCATTTTTCCTAAAATTGTTTTGCAATCTCTCCCTCAAATTCTAGAAATTAGATAGTCTGCCCCTTAGCCTGCTTCCCACAATTCAATAAATTACTCTCTGGACTTAAAAGCATCCAGGAGTATCTGCAGAACCACAATTTATGTCACATAAAACATAAACAAATATTTATTGTCCTGATTTATTGATACAAAAATGCAAACATAACCAGCTAATTCAGATTTCAATAATTTGAATTTTGCAATGACTCATCTTGAAAATCTTTTTAATGGGTACCATAAGTTAAATGATCAAAATTTTCACAAAAACCTTAAATGTTTAAAACAACAAACTTTTCAAACAATTCAGTAAAATTAAGTTATATTCAGTTGATGCATACACTAGAAACTAAGGAAACAGTTCATCTAAGGACATTTATAAGGCAATCCTGTGTTAGCCTAATTAGAGTTCCTTTAATTTTTCTATAACCACATTATTTCACTGAAAGAAAACTGAATTATACATTAACAGGGTTTTATGTAAAAATATCACTAATTCAGACTGCTCTCTCTGATTCCCTGAGTACAATTTTTTAGACTATACACAACAAAGCACTTCATAAAGCACGGTAGCCAGAAATGTCAAGACCTTTTCTATCAGTAGGTTCAGAAAAAAACATCCTATTATGACTTCAACAACACTGCAAATCCATTATAAAGAATATGTAGAACATAAAGTGAACAGCTATGACATGTTTACTTTTCAAAAGCGGATATATATATATATATATATATATGTGTGTACTAGTGTTTTTGACAATTCTTCATCATTAAGGAGAAGGGGGCAACAGAGGACAGATGGATGGATGGCATGATCAACTCAATGGATGTGAGTTTGAACAAACTCCAGGAGATAATGAAGTACAGGGAAGCCTGACGTACTGCAGTCCATGGAGTCACAAAAAGTTGGACATGATCTGGTGACTGAACAACATCATCATCATTAAGGTTATAGTTTTTAAATATATAACTGCTGCTGCTGCTGCTGCTAAGTCACTTCAGTCGTGTCCGACTCTGTGTGACCCCATAGACGGCAGCCCACCAGGCTCCCCCATCCCTGGGATTCTCCAGGCAAGAACACTGGAGTGGGTTGCCATTTCCTTCTCCAATGCATGAAAGTGAAAAGTGAAAGTGAAGTTGCTCAGTCATGTCCAACCCTCAGCGACCCCGTGGACCGCAGCCTTCCAGGCTCCTCCGTCCATGGGATTTTCCAGGCAGGAGTACTGGAGTGGGGTGCCATTGCCTTCTCTGAACACTGCTCAATTCAGTTTACATATCTCTCAATAAATTCAGCAGATGTTTTTAAACTGTTGTGTTTTTTAAAAAGATAGGTAAATTTTATGACCCTCTATGGATAAGAAATTTAAGAAATTAGCAGTGCTGAGAATACATCTCATTAAAATTTTCCATGACCTCAAAATCCCACCTTCAATATACAATTAAAACTTCATATGGAATTTTTCCTGTATTAACTAAGTCAGTCCTCATTTTCTACTCAATGAAAAAGGGTCAGATCCCTTAACGACCAGCCATCCATAAATACATTATTCAAGAACTTTATCACAGGCAAAAACGTTGCTGCACAAGGTATACGGTCAGTACTATCTTTGTCTGGCTACGTGATCTTGTGAGGGTCACTTAAAAATCTTATCTCAGATTTCTACATGTAAAATGAGATAGGGTTTACTCACAGGAGCTTTTAGAATACATTTAATTCATAATGCCAAGGGCATTATACATGTTCAAAAGCATTTTAAGCTTTCTCAAAACTTAATTTCTTAACACATATGACAGGAGAGGCAAGTACTTGTCTCCAATCTCCTCTATGCACACAGAATCATTTGAATATATCCCATATTAACATTCCCAAACTAAGACATCACTGGTAATCTCAACAAAGAATGTTACCTCAAATCCTAATAAGTTTTCTATTTAAAAAATATGTGTACCTTTAACTATAGCAAAAGTAAACACTCTGCAATGACTGCAAATTGAAAGCAGAGGGATTTTTTCTCAGCCTGTAACAGGTGCTTCCCTGGTGGCTCAGTGGTAAAGAATCTGCCTTCCAATGCAGGAGACATGGGTTTTGATCCCTGGATCAGGAAGATCCCCTGGAGAAGGTAATGGCAACCCACTCCAGTATTCTCACCTGGGATTCCCATGGACAGAGGAGTCTGGTGGGCTACAGTCCATGGGGTTGCAAAAGAGCTGAACATGATTTTTAAGCATTATAACAAATACACATATATCCACATGCACACACCTTTTTATCTTGTCCCATAAATAAATGCTACCACAAAATGTTCTGGACTTCAAAATCTATAAATGTGTATCAAGGTATAGCCCTCTAATAAATTTAAATTTTTTGTTCAATTTTAAGTATTAAATCACATATAGAAACTGAGAAGATAGAGCTGATAAGTCGTGCTGATGACTGAAATAACAGAAGCCATTACAAGACCCATTTAATAATAATATATTCTAAACATAAATCTTCAAAATGTACTTTTCCACAGTTATCTCCAAGTAAATATACCTAAAAATCCAGTAATCTTTTGAGATCTTGGAGTGCAAGAAGTTAAATGCATATTTATTTGTAATTTTCCTTAAATTTGAAAATCTAATTTATGGCAAGAACATTTCACAAAAACCTACATATACATTACACAGAAGTTGTTTTCTTACAAATAAGAAATTATAATTTGCAATTGGCAAGGAATTCTAAAGACAAAATTTTGAAACTTTTTCTTGCCAAAATAATCACAAGAAAAATCCAAATACAATTTAACTTGTTAAAATATTAAAACAAGAACTTTATGATTTTTTTAACCTATTGTTCACAAATTATCTTTTAACCTTGGCAAAACCTATCATTTATAGTACCAATTTTACAAATACCATTTTTAATTACAAAACCTGTGGAGGAGTTAATAATTGTGAAGAAGCTATTTATTATTATAAAATGTATACTCTAAAAATACCTATTTTAAACTTCAGACTTTATTAGGAATATAAGTAAATGTTTTAAAACTGTATGTTACACAGAGTATATGCATGAACACTTGCTCCTGTCAGGCATAACCTCAGACAAATGCACAGGTCATTTCTTGCTACAGTCTGCACTGCATTCAAAGACACATTTTGAATTTTAAAGAACAGACTATATAACTTTGTCCTTGATTTTTTTTAATGTGTGGGCCTTCCACTGAAAATAATGTCATTACTTTGAATTTATAGAGTATATTTGAGTAGTTTTAACCAGCATCAACATCATTTCCACTTGCTTAAGCAGAAAACATAAAATAAAATTGGAGTCAGATTTCTAAACTCAAAGAGAAACGTGATTTATTTTGCATAAAGGAGCATTTGGGGAAATTTCAGAATTTAAGGAAAAAATTCCATCCAATAAATTCTATCTCTATACTTTATGTTGCTTCTTGATACTTATCACCTGCATATTTTGAAATTTTACAATCTCCAAAATTAATTTGATCCCATTTATGACAGTGAAGATATTGATATCATATATGCCTTAAACACCCATCAGACATAACCATCTCCAGCTGAATTTATTACTCTGATTTTCTTCACCATAATAGGGAATCGTATGTGAAAATAAAATAAAAGTTATCATTAAAAAGTTACAGATATGATCTTTGGGGATGGGGGTGCTAAAAAACAGAATCTTGCCTATCTGTGAAATAGGCAGCTAACACATAAGCTGGACTCCACTTCCCTAATGCAAGGTCATCCTTCTGTTATTTAAAGATGTGAAAAATGCATTTTAAAATGTATTAATGGTGCATTTTTTTAAAATGGTGCATTAAAAAAATGTGGTAGGTAACAGAGATACATTTTAGATTCAGCAAATAACACTTAAAAATGATTATGCTGAAGCAAAATTATATAAAGAACATCTAATATCAAAGAAAGGCATCAAATGTCTCTGAAAATTTTACATGTAATAACAAATATTATACAAGTCAGAAACTACATAAACTCTTTAAATGAAAATTGTATTGATACAAAATTTGCTAATGTTACCTGTAAAATCAACAAATCTACTATGAAACATCAAAATAGTTTTTAAACAGCACACTTAACAAGACAATTTTTCCAATTATAAAAGAAGTAAAGGTTCACTATAAAAAATTTTTAAACAGTATTAATAAAGAAGGAAAACCTAATCACATCACTTTTAATATTTTTAAAGAATTGTTACACTATTAAATAAAGGTAAAATATTTTAAATTATAGAGCAAAACTAGCACTGGATAAAACTGCTGCCTCTAGATTTTGTTATTCATTGAAGTGTTAAGGAAATTTCCTCCCTTGCTTATTTTCTAAGAAGACTTTCCTGAGGAATAGATATTAAATTTTGTTGAATAATTTTATAGCATCTGCAGGAACAATTATGTTGCTTTTCTCCTCTGACCTATTACTAATGGACAATATTAATAAATTTACTATTAATAAGTGAAAAAAAAAACTTATGTTTATAAGAAACACTGAAAGGAGGATTATTTTTTCTCTTCAAATCATTTTTCCTCAATGTCCACACACTTGGTTGTTGATTTACAACTTTCTACACATCCTTCCTAATCTTAAAGTTTTACTCAGGGAAAGGAGCAACTGTTGGACCCTACACATCAGAACAGAGCATCAACTCAGTAACAAAGGCTCCTGTGCACTGTGACGGTCCTTCCGGGACAGAAGGATGCTATGCTCAGCACATTACACAAGCAAATTCCCCACATCTTAATTTCCTCTGCTTATCACACATTTATATCGTTTTCACATCTAATGATTACCTTCCAGGGTAGGGAGAGACAGAGGAAAGTCATTTAAGGCAACAACTTCATTTCTAGTTTTATATAATAAATGATATAAAGAGAGCAACTCTACTTATAATCTTTGTTTCTTCCAGGTAATACGTTTATGACAAAATACCTTAAATTCCAAGTTAGTACACAAGGAAAACTAAAATGCAAAGACAAATGGCAAGGTACTCAACAATGCTTTCCTACTACTGCCAATCTGATGAAAGAAAAATGTTTAAGGATGTTGTTTTAAATATATAACTAATATAATTTTTGTATTTACTATATTCAATAAAGTGTTAGTCGCTCAGTCATGTCCAACTCTTTTGCAACCCTATGGACTGTAGCCCACCAGGCTCCCTGTCAGTGTAATTCTCCAGGCAAGAATACTGCAGCAGGTTGCCATTTCCTTCTCCAGGAGATCTTTCCAACTCAGGGATCAAACTCAGATCTCCCGCATTGTAGGCAGATTCTTTACCAGCTAAGCCACCAGGGATGTAGGTTAATCTCAGAGTCATCCTGTCTCGTTTCATCGTCTGCTTGCTGGATACCTTTCATCTCCAATGATGTCTTCATGAACAACTATTTCTGGGAAAAGAGCTTTCAGAAATTAAGGAAGCTTTCTACATTTAAAAAAATCTGGTGGTTTAGTCACTAAGTCATGTCCGACTCTTGTGACCCCATCGACTGAAGCAGCCAGGTTCCTCTGTCCATGGGATTCTTCAGGCAAGAAAACTGGAGTGGGTTGCCATTTCCTTCTCCAGGGGATCTTCCCAACCCAGGAATCAAACCCAGGTCTCCTGCACTGCAGGCAGATTCTTTACCACCTGAGCTATGAGGGAAGCCTGGGTTTAGGCCAAATTCAAGTTTAACAGATTTGGCAAAAAAAAAAAAAAATGTCATTTTATATAACTCTAAAGTGTTATAAAATACACCTTCCTTATCAGAATCAGTAATCTTTAACTTGTGATAGCAATAAATATGGCAGCCACAAAGACAATAAAACAGCAGCTACCACAATTCGAACACTTTATCTCATTTAATCTTTAAATCCAGCCTACTAGGAAGGTACAAGTCTCTGGATCTTTCTGATCCAGATGAGAAAACTGAAGACTTGGAACATTTAGTATCTTACCTAGGGCTAAACAGCTTATGAGGGCTAGGGTTTCAGTCCAGGCTTCACAAACTCATAGGTTACAAAGCCTTATGACATTATATAACTTTAGAAACAACTCCACAGGTAACAGAACATTTAGAAATAGACTACAGCATTATTGTTTGGCTGCCATCTATAACCAAATTGGATAATTACCACAGAATACAGTATAGTGGTAAGAATGATGGTTATGCTTTCCATTCTTAAAACATATTCACCTTAAAAAGGCAGAATAGTTTCAAAATAAATATTATCTTATAACAAAACACATATTAAGTCAAAAGGAAGTTAAGTGGCTTATCCTGGCATTGCCCACAAAACTTTAAAATAAGTGAAGAATCTAAACCAAGGACTTGCCTTCTAGAGGCTTTCCTTTCAGCCTATAACAAAGCTTTCCTTCTCCACCCTTTGTCTTCAAAAAAATCACTAAAAAAATTTAGAGAGACTTGGAAAAGATATGCAATGAAAACTTAACAGAAATGAACAAAAGGACTATCAAGGGACTGTCATGCGCCAGGGTTTCAGTTTGATTAAAGACTAAAGCACCAAGTGTGGGCTTATCAGATTGCTATTTTAATAAAAGAGAGTTTTAAGATCAAGGAAAAAGATATCACAAGGAAAGAACTGAAGCAAAGATTTAGGTGAGGGGAAAAAAATAAAAAACTCAAACAAGCTTTGCAGGGAAAAGGTAAAGACAGAGGTACAAAATTTGAAGGTTGTGGGGGGAAAAGGCAGGGTAGCAAAATGGTTATGTGAGTGTGGACGAACCTCTACCACTGACCACTGAACCTTGGATAAATCGCTTTTCTTTGGCTTTCCCATCTTTAGTATGGGGATAAAAACAGTAGCTATCTCCAAGGGTTGCAGTGAGAATTAAAAGTTATCACATACGTAAAACTTCACTGTGCCTGGCATATAATTATTAACTAGCATGAGGAAAAGCAAAAAAGAAAAAATGCCATAAACACAGCCTCAGGTTTTCATTACAAAGGATGTATGAAGTCTTTTCTAACTATACTTACATACCAAACTAAAGGAATCAACATCTGATTCCCAAATAACACGCACAATGTTGAAGGTTCTATTTATATCACTCAACTTGAAAGTTAGTATTATGTTTCCTCAAACTTTATTTTCCTTAAACTGGTGTGAACTCAAAGGCACATTTCAACTTATCCAAGATGTCACTGGCAAACGGAATGAGAATCAATGTAAACAACCCAAACCACAAAAATGTGAAATAAATTTTTGATTTCCCAACAGTAACCTCTTATTCTAAATGTTTTATTAAACTGAAGCAACTGAAGCAAAGTCTGATTTTCAATATGTAGAATACTGTTTTATTCTTTATTTTAAACCTTTCTTACATGTTTAAAAATATACAGGGGTTCAGAACAACCTCAATAAAACAATGACATTTCTTTTACTAAAGGACCTCTTAAGTCAAACCACCAGTGTGCAAACATTGTTGGCTTCCAATTTGAAGAGTCATAGGCACATTTCACTATATGCATTTCATAAAATAATCAAAAATGCTGAGAATACTCAGTAGTTTGATATAAATTTTAAAATATCTGACAGGAAACTTAAGGTAAAAAAAAAAAAAGTAAGATTTAGATGTTTTAGCACTTACACCTGCTTCACTATTAATTTCTCAAATGCCATTTTGCTACATCTAAACCCCTGACAATTTATTACACAACTCCATATAGCACACAAAAAATTAAGTTAATTTAATCTCTGAATGGGAAAATAGATCATTACAAAAGAAAATATTGACAGTTCTTACCTGTTATTTGATAATTAAGTATACTTTATTCTCAGCATCTCTAGGAATAAAGCTTGGTCTAATAGAAACACCTAATTAACAACTAACAAAAGTATTTTTCTATTAAAAGACGTTTTTATATATTTGTGTCCAATGTTGACGATTTAAGCAACAGTGATCTATATAGTGTGCTAAGAAGACATTAGGCACAGATCACATAATGTAATTTACATGTTCTTTGTTGTAAAAAATATAGTATGTGCAAATGCATTATCATACAAATTTTAGTGGACCACAACAGTAAGCTTTGCAGACCTAACATAAAAAGGCTAATATTTTACTCTTTAAAAAAAAAGGTGGAACACACCAAGTAGCTTTAAGAGCAATATCCCACTTCTGAGTGAGTCCTCTGCATTTGCATTGTGAATTATCTTAAAGAAAAACAAAGCTTAATTATAGGCCCCCCGAGAAAGGACACCACTTTGGGCACATGTATTATTTCAAAAGCAACTAAATAAAAATGTTTCCCAAACCCATTAAAAAATACTTAACACAATATCTTAAACAATATATAGAATACTTTTTTAGAAGGAATAAGCCATTCAACATTATGACTTTTATATAATAGATTCTTTCATTAGCTAAGACACTTCTGGCTTAACGTACCAAAGGATGCAGATAAAGAAAAATGGAGGAAAAATAATAGCAGGCTGTTAGAAAGGCGGAGGGAGCATACATTTACCCAGAAGAAACAAACAAACGAAAAAACTGTTTCTTCACTGCAGAAATTTGTGCTACGGATATAAAAACACAAGCAAAAGGGTTGTGTGGCCGGTAATAAAATATAATGCTTGCTATGCATCCTCCATGGAGGGACCTTTTAGGGACTGCAGATTAGTGAGTTTAGAAGTACACTTTGATGCAAAAGGTTATACTTTACCACATATAAAATATGTAGCATTTTTCTATAAAGGGCAATTTATGTAAGTAATTCCACAAACACAGAAGAGAGTGAGAGAGACAGAGAGAAAGAGAATGAGAGGCAGAGACAGAGGAGAGAGTCCAGTCAGAAAGAGAGAGAGAGACAGAATGCCAGGGGCTTCGCTCATGCCCTGTGGAAGATCTGAGGTACTTTTCCATCCTCAGAGCTTCACTTTTCCTAGTACTGCATATTTATACTCACACACCACAATTATCTCATGAGATTACCCTCTATATATATTTAGGTTTTTTTTTTTTTTCCAGGAAAAAGAAAAAGAAAAAAAGAAACGTTTAGTCCTTTCCTCTCATAGTCAACTATTCAAGTAAATATTTCTCTAGTGGCAAATTTCCAGATGAAGCAAGGATACAATCCAAAACTACTGTCAGATTACATGTGATTTACTGTGGAGTTTTCTTCAAATGGAGCAGGAATTAGCCCGTTTCCTAGGTTTGGGGTCTCGTGCTTCCTTATCCTTGACACACATACAAGATGTACACATTGTCTCAGACAGTCTTCGGAGGCCTAGCCGGAAAACACTGTTGGAGAGGCTGTATATAACACAGTTACAAAAACTATTACTTATAGCCAGCCAGGTGGTTAGGAAGGACAGTGTTGGATTGTCCAAGACCCGGGAGCTTTCTAGAAGAAAGTAGATGATATAAGGGAGCCACAGCATGTAAAACACACTGGTTATCCGGAACAAAACCATGGCGTAGCGACGATCAGGGCTATGCCCGGCGTCTCCGGAGGCAGCCGCTTCATGGCTCGGGAATCGGGCCCTCCGGTCATTTATCTCTTTGGTGTGCTGCCGGCAAATTTTGAAAATGTGGAAGTAAGTGAAGCAGACAACCAAGGCAGCAGGGGCATAAAGTAAACAAACAATAAAGCCGGTAAAATAGGCACTGGTGAGCCAAGAGGTGGCACACCATTCAAAAATGTCACCGTGGTAACCAGGTTTCCCCCAGCCAAAAAAGGAAGGCAAGAAAATTAGGCAAGAGTAGATCCAGATTAAAATAATGCAAATTCTCAGGCGACATGGGGTGACCAGTTGATTGTAGGACAGAGGCTTGGTGATGGCAAGATAGCGATCCACACTGATGCAAGCAAGACATGCCATAGAAACACTTTTCAGTACTGAGATGATATATCCAAAAACCTGGCAAGTCAGTGACTCGTGGATACCTGTGGAGTAGTGGAGAAGTGAGAGAGTAGGAACCAAGCAGCTAACTCCAACAAAAAGATCAGCATATGCCATTGTTTGAATGAAATAGCTGGTCGTATAGTGGTGTAAAAGTGGAGCACAGTGAAAAACAAAGATGACCGTTAAATTCCCAGCAATGATGAGAAATGTCAGCAAGACAATGACAATTGTCTCGAAGATGCATACATCCACCGCACTGTAGTGGCCAAATCCAAGTGGGCAGGAGTGACGTTCAGACACATTCAAAATGCCACTGCTCGTGTTCAGGATCCTCCATTCAGTCCACCTGGAATCATTCATGGCTTGGAATTAAAAGGACCTGCAGCCCTAGCTACAGCAAGCAGGTGCCCTGCCTAGCATCTGCTAAACTCTGCCCAGGAGTGTCTCAGCGTCAGCTTCGGCAGACAGTGGCAGTGCTTCTGTCACAGCTGAGCATCCCGGGGAGTACTCAAGTCTCTTCATCAGCCTCGGTGCAGCAGTAACACACCTCAGCTTTGGGGGGGGGAGGAAGAGGAATAAGCTAGAAAGGAGGTGAAAAACAGGTCACCAATTAGCTTCCTCCGATGCTTTCAAACAACTTTTTGCAGACACAAGGCACTTCTAGAGAAAATGAACTTCTTAATGATATCTTGCACTATGAAAAATTAAATCTGTAAAAGGAAAAAAGCAATTGCCAAGGAAAGAAAAGCTCCTGTGGGCCATTAGTTCTCTTCAGAAAGGTAGTTTCTTAGGGATCAACTAGGAAGAACGAGGAAGAAAAAAAAAGTCCTAAATAGTCTCAGGCTTCCTGTTTCATCTGTCAGGAGAAATGGATTCAAATTTTAGAACTTAATTAAAATCACAAATTTGGTTGGAAAGCTAAGAAAAAGTTCATTGGGCTAAATAGTGTCTTTAGGTTCAGTTCAGGGTTTGATACTGGTGGGTCAACTTTATGATCCATTTCTCTCTCTTTTATCTCAAAAGCTAAGAATCCCCTTCTCCAACAAGATTAATTCTAAAAGATTCATCTCTATTGGGGCACAAAGGAGCAGAAGAGAGGTAACAGACTCCAGACTGCCCTATAACTCTCATGAGAGGAAGAAAAAAGCATCCTTCCAATAAGGAAGATACTACACAATGGGTCAACACTGAAAAAATAGAAAAACAAACTTCTGAAAGTTTTAATTCTGCATGCATTTTTTAAGCATTCAGATGAAAACAGTTTTAGTCCATTACAGTTAATGATGCTACCACCAGGACTGTAATTTATATCTTTTCCTTTTCAAAAGGAAAGCAAAATCATTTTTGCTATTAATTCAGCATCAACAACTGAAAATAACCTTCATTATCTGATACGCCACCTTCCTTATAATGGAGCATGATCGTAAAATATATAGCTCAAAGTTAATTCTCACCTTTGCAACCACATCTCTCTCTCACAAATATATGTAAATATATATAAAATTTAGACAATAGAAACTTTCCTATATGCTCTGAACTTCTGACTAGAAATGCTACCATTATTTATTATTTAGGTATTTCTAGTAGGCTTTATAGTCTATATTGCTGTATCTTTTCTGTTTTCTTTAAATGATTAATACATTAAATCATTATTTCGACTAAATCTTTTCAAAGTAAAATATTACCTTGTCTGTTATATTTGCAGTTCTATAGCAGCCATATGTTAAGAAAATGTCTCTTCTATTTCTGTACTCTATTTTGAGCAAGTGCTCAATTAGTACAGGGGCCATTAGGTAGGTTATAAGATGTTCTTGTTTTAAAATACTTCTAAAGCATCGAGATGAGTTTAAATCCTAGAGTTTGAAATACTGAAAGATTGGCAGGATAGAATCCATCCAAAAGGCTTCCAAGGTCATTCTGATATCAGGTTAGCATTTGTCAAAAGTCTTTTTTAAAGTACAGGCATTTCAGAGACTCTCCTGTCAGTCTTTGTTATCATACCTTTTGAAGAAATACCATGCATTAGAAATAAAAACATTTCCTTCAGGAACAATGCAGGAGCTTAATAGAAAGCATTCTTCTCAAAGTTATTTTCTTGTGCACCATCAGGTCATCCAGGGAAGTCTTTCTTCTTTCACAATAATATCCACAGGATATTCCTCCTTGTACATTCCTAGTTTCACTTATCACAAAATAGTTTTCTTGTTACAGGAATAAAACAATGCTTCTCACCTACATTCACTCTTTATCAGCTGCTAGGCTGGGCTGCTTGATTCAGAAGTCCAATTTACTGTGATGCAGTTACCGAGATGCTGTCAGTATATTCTTCACAATCTCTCACTGCCTGCACCTGAGCCGAAGCCCTGCTCCTCCTCCTCCTCACCCTGAGCTGATGCAGAAGAACTCACCATCAGAAAGGTGACTCGGTCCTCCTGCCCCAGTCAACAGCACAGCCAATGGCCACTGCAGCTGAAACTGTCACTAGGTAACAGTTGCCAGGCACATGCAGGCTTATAGACTTAAACTCGGCAAGCTCCGATCAAGATTGACAAAAGAAGACAATGGAACTGACCGACGCTTATAACATATTAATGACATGTATGAATGTCTAGAGGTATTGTCCTTATAGCATGTGTAAAGATTATTTTCTATGAGCAGGACAGGAAAAAGACCCTAGGATGCACCTTTAAACCCTGTAGAGAAACTACCACAAGGTACTATGACACTAAAAAGTCAGCAGTAATCTAATGCTCATTGGCAGAAAAAACTTATTAATTATTAAAAATCATCTAAGTCTTCATGAACTCAAGTGACAGAGCAACTATTTTTATTCTCTAAAATATATTATATTTTGATTAATAGAAGTTACTTTATAATCTTTCCAACATCTGCCACACCCACACTAAACTGCTGAATCTGATGTATTTAACTGTACAAAGCATTGGAACTAATACCTCTATACTAAAATCTACTAGCTGGACTATTTAAGGTCAAATATTACCTCAGAAAAGTAGACATTAGAAATAAACAGAATGACTGCTTAGTTCACTTTTTATCCTAATAGAAAAAAGAATTAAAGAGTCAAAGAACTTTTTCATATATTTCTTGAGCTACTCATACCCAAGTAAGAGGAAAGCTAATTTATAAGCTCATTTACATAATAGATATTTAAAACCATTTCCATTTATTTTGACTTACTATAGACAAACATTCCCAACTTTAAAAATATTTCTTATAGGGTCAGCAACTTTCTTAAAAGTGATTTAGAATTAATTTATACATTATTTCAGAATTGAATCAGGAAATTTAAGATGAAAACGGATAACCAACATTTAGAGCATATTCTATGTGCCAAACATTATGCTATATGCTTTACATTTTTTTCTCAGTAAAAATACTAAATCCATATGAAGTAGATACCCATCATTATCATCTTCCAAAGGAAGAGAGTGGGTACCTAGAGAAAGTAAGTATAATTTGCTTACTAACAGTCATGAAACTAGGAAGGAAACAGGTCAAAATTGTCATTCTTAAAACCATTTTGATGAACCCCTCCCTCATTCTCTTTGTTTTCCACTTAGAGCAGCTATTAATAAAATGTCTAAGAACAATTATTTTCGGATTTAAAAAATTATTTCTAAACCACAGGACCCTATTTTTTCCTTAATTTTTAACTAACTTTCAGGAAGACCGTATCACTGCTAAAATCTTCATGAGGTTAGGTGAAATTAAGAAACCACATTTCTCATTACCAGAAAAATTTATAAAATAAGTTAGAATAACAATCTTAGAAAGAGTACCATACTAAGATTTGAAAGTAAATTTTGTAAATATTTTTAAATTATGAAAGTATGACAACACATTTACCAGAGACTTGGAAAATACAGAAAAAAGTCACATACAGTTCTACTCTATATTACAACTATTTTTAAGTAGATAAATTAAATTTTTAATTGGCATTTCAATATCAAACTATCAAAAATTAACAGAAGAAATTAGAAAGCAGAAGTATATAGTAGATCTGAAAAGCAGTATGAACCTATTCAACATAATTAAGATATATACAATTTTCATACAATAGCAAGGTAAAAAAGTTCCCATTGACGATAAACCAGAAGACACCAGAACATATCTAGGGACATAAAACAAGGTGCAAAAATTTCATGGTCTAAAGGTACTGCAATTATACAAAGTCTGTTCTGTTATCTCTGTGGAATTATGTTAGAAACCAATATCAAAAGCTATTTGAAAATAACCCACGTACTTTCAAGCGCAATGTGACATTTACCAAGAGAGATTGCTGACCTAGTCACTGAAAGCCTCAAGAAGGTTAAAAGACTGAAAAAGCACAGAGGGTGATTGCAGAAGAAAGCATTTAAATGAGAAATTAATATAAAAGCTAGAAAAGTTCTATTTTACAGGGAAGCATTTTGACTTTTAGGGACACATAAAACCATGAAAAGCAAACAAGATTTGGCTTAACTAAAACTTTCTTTCACAATAATAATAAATATTCAAAATAAAAATTATAGATGATAAATATTCATGACTGTAGACAGGTCCTACATTCCACATAAAGAGTTAAATATGAAGGTTTCTGACAAAAACACTGAGAAATAAAATATTACTAATTATTAAAGTGGCTTCATCTAAAAAAATCTGTAAAAAATCATTTTAAAAGTATACACTATACATTATTTTTCAAGTTTTGAATCATAATATTTTTAAAAAATCAGAGAAATGACCAAAATGTCACTTACAGATATTCAAATACTAGATCACTTTGACCCATTTATTTCCAACAAATAATCACTGGTAGAGACTTACATCTAAGAAAAATACAAATAATCCCTAGTTGTACATGCATTCAAAGGTATATGATAATATGGGAGGGAGAGTTCAAGGAGCAATAGATTTGACCCACCAAGCTTCCTTCTTTTCTTCTACCAACTTCAAAAAATCAGCTTCAGGAGTTCTGACAAGGTAATTTTCTTCTTTTCTGAGACTGACTCTTACTACTAGCCCCTCACTTTCTTTCCCTTCTATTCTTTTTTTCTGAACTGATTATAAGAGAAACTAATTTATAAAGTGAAGCTCTAATAACAACAGCACTAATAGCATATATTTACACAGCTCATTACATAAAGCACTCTGTTTTTATATTATGCATAATTCTCTTCATTTTAAGGGTCATTAGATGTTTTATTACTGCCATTCTTATTAGTCATTATCAACCACCCCCCTCTCCTTTCAACTTATGAATCATTATTTGGGATTACTTCAGAATTATTTCTAACAACTAAAAGTTAGAACTTCTTGAGATGATACATCACAGATGTTTAATTTTTCATTCATACCTTATATATGTTTTATATGTTCAACCTTTGTACATATAAAATTCAAATATGAATCAATATTTCATTAGACATCTAAGCAACTACTCAATCGGGGTTAAACAGCAAAAGAAGAGAGAACCATTAGCCACTGGTGGTAAACAGCATAAACAATAGGCAATGATTATCAAGGAGAAATGCAAAACCAATACTGTGGGAGGAAAAAAAAACAGAAGATAATGTAAAGTGTTTTTAAGCTTATTTTTAAAAGATACAAAAAGGTGTATGGACTCAGAATTTACTTATTTATTCAACTATTCCTCCCCACCTATTAACTTTTCTCCACCTCACCGTCACTACCCTAAGCCAGCTAGCCATCATCGTGTGTGTGGACTACTACAGAGGCTTTCAATCTGGTCTTCCCGAGTGGTTGGTGGCCTCTTTTCAAACCACTATGGGCAAAACAGACAGAATATTCTTTTCAAAATGCAAACTAGATGGCACCATGCTCACTGAAATGCTTCAGCCATTTCATACAGCCCTTAGTATACAATTCTAACAGGTCCTACAAAATCTGATCTCTGTATACTATTCAATCTAACTTCTCTTTTCTATTGGGATTAGCTAATTAGGCTCCTAGAGAAGGAAATGGCAACCCATTCCAGTATTCTTTCCTGGAAACTCCTATAAATGGAGGAGCCTGGAGAGCCTGAGCCCATTGGGTCACAAGAGTTGGACATGACTTAGTGATTAAACCAGCAGCACCACCATCAAACTGGCTCTACCTGCCCCCTCTCTACCCTTTCCTCAACCCACACGTATTTGCTATGTTCCCTACTTGCCACAGGATATTTGTACCTGCTGCTGATTATGACATCATAGTTTTCTTTCTTTTTAGTTAATTCAGATATATATATATATATATATACACATATATATAATCCTAATATATAATTATATATTATATATATATATATATAATCCTAATATATTCAAATTAAGGGCAATATTATTCATTTATTTATTTATTAAAGATGTTCAGTCGAGTCCGATGCTTTGCAACCCCATGGGCTATAGGGGCTTTTTTCAAACCACTGTGCTTTGAAAGAAACCATATACAGTCCATGGAATTCTCCAGGCCAGAATACTGGAGTGGGGTAGCTTATCCCTTCTCCAGTGGATCTTCCTGACCCAGGAATCGAACCAGGATCTCCTGCATTGCAGACTGATTCTTTACCAGCTGAGCTATCAGAGAAGCCCATTATTCATCTATACCTCTACCTAAATCCAATTCAATATGCATACTTAACTGCCACTTTGAAAAATCCTATCTAGTGAGAGATAATGATTATTATCATTTTAAGAATAAAAAAATGCTACAAAATATAGTATCAATGTATTTTAAATGTACTATCAAATGTAGTATCAAAGCAACTTGGTCTAAGCACCAAGAGAAAAAAAAATGAATATAAAGTGGGACATCTTAGAATCCACTGATTTTGTGATCCTTCAAGAGCAGAAAACAAGCTTATAGATCAACTTCATTTTATTATGAGGCAAGTTACTAGCTATTAAAAATATTTAAAAAATATTAGTGGTAATAGAAAAAAATTTCCTCAAACTGACAAAGACACTATATGGGAAAGATCACAGCTAACATAATGCTTAACAGTCAAAGAGTAAATGCTTTTCTTTTAAAACTGGAAACAAGGCAAAGACGTCTGCTCTCACCACATCCACGCACAATATTCTGGAAGTCTCAACCAATACAACAGGCATGACAAATAGTTTAGTGATAAAGGAAAAGAAAGACATGACTGTATATGTAAGAAAAACCCCCAAAATTCTACCCCAAAAGCCCATCAGAACTAATGAGTAAATTTTTTCAGAAACAAGGTTAATATACAAAAATCACTGCATTTCTATACACTTGGAACAGTAAATAAAATTGTAAACAATAAGCTATTTACAACAGCATCAAAACACAGAAAATATGAATAAATTTAACAAAAGACATGTGTGTCCTCTACCCTAAAAAATACGAAATGTCACTGAAAAAAAATAAAAGGTCCTAAGTAAATGGAGAGATATATAATCTGTACAAATTAGAAGACTCAATATTGTTACAAATATTAATTTTTCTCAATCCGACTCTGTGCGACCCCACAGACAGCAGCCCACCAGGCTCCCCTGTCCCTGGGATTCTTCAGGCAAGAACACTGGAGTGGGTTGCCATTTCCTTCTCCAGTGCACGAAAGTGAAAAGTGAAAGTGAAGTCACTCAGTCGTGTCCGACTCTTAGCGACCCTATGGACTACAGCCTACCAGGCTCCTCCGTCCATGGGATTTTCCAGGCAAGAGTACTGGAGTGGGGTGCCATTGCCTTCTCTACTCCAATTCAAATCCAAGTAGGTTTTGGTAGAATTAAGAAGTTGATTCTAAAATTTATATATAAACACAAAGGACCTAGGACAGCAAAAACAATCTAAGGGAAGGATTAGAAAAAAATCTGGAGGACTGGCACAACCTGATTTCAAAACTTATTATAAAGCCACAATAATTAAGATTGGCATAAAGATAAGCAAACAGATGACTTAAAAGAATAGAGCCCAAAACTGTCCATACAATGAAATTCTGCAACAGGAAAAACTTTGATGAAAGAAATAGGAACATGGCTGCTGAGGGGGGGGGGGGGGGGGGGGGTGGGTGTGGGTGTGGGTGTGTGTGAGTGTGTGTGTAAGTTATAGCTGAAGAGAATGATAAAGATGACTACACTTGCTTTTTTCAAGTGCTCCCATTATGGTGCAAAGCCATCAAATTAGAGGCCTAAATTACTTGAGTGCATTTAAAGGCAATGCCAGGAAATCATATACATTGATGTTGAAAAAGAAAAACACCAGAATTCTCCGAAGCAATGTCTGAAAGAACAGAAACTGCTGGACAGAATAAGTACATTCAGCCCGTGTCTACTTTCACACTCTCTCAGTCATTATACCTGACTCACTCACTGCTCACTGTTTGTACTCACAGACACAACAGTCCAGATGCAAGTGAGACACTGAGCGAGAAAAGGCTTCTTATTAAATGCCAGTTACACAACACTCTGAGACTGCCCTAGCTAGCTGGGATCCGAGACAGCTGGCTGAGAAAGCAAGACCTTTGCGACAATCCAGTATTTGTAGTCAGTCACAAAGGAAAATGGACAAACAAAATACTAATTTATGTGCATGTTTAACTCAGTGGGGAGAACGCTCAAATATATAATTAAAATCAAATTAATTGGTCAAAAGCAGTATGCAGAGCAATAAAATACAACCATGCACAGGATGATCTTCCCTCACGTTTCTCCAAGTTATGCTATTATTTTTAATAAACATCTATTTAGTTTGAAGACTGTGACTTAGAGAAGAAAATATAGGCTTTAGAATCAGCCAGATTTGAGTTCGCACTGGCTACAGCACTTAATAGCCGTAAGGCCTTAGCTACGTCATTTTCTTCATATATCTCAGTTTCCATATGTAAAACTGAGATAATAGTTAACTTTTTTAAAGTCGGTTATGAAAATCAGGAATTAAAGTAAACCTGAAAAAGCACATAAGGGTAGTTCATTCAATTCTCACTGATAATGAAGTTAAACATATTCTTCACTATAAACAGGCTTTTTGTTTAGTCATTTCTCCTCAAGAAACCATGCCCACAGTAACCTGCTGAGATTACAGAATTAAAAACAATACTCTCACTTTTCTCTTGAGTTGCCCTCTCTCTCAACAGTCCTTTTAAAAAAATATATTTTTAACATATACATTAAATATACATTAAAATATAATATACATTAAAAATACATTCTTAAAATATACATTATCTGAACCTCACCACACATCTTAGAAAATTCATGTAATTAGCAACACAGTAATATAAAAATTACCAAACCCTGGTCCATAAAAATCTCAGTTACAAGGATCCTGCAATTCCCAGACAAATGTTTCTTTTTTAATTTTTTAAATTTTGTTTTACTTTATACAATTTTACATTTAAATCTTTATAAGATGTATCATCCACTTATTCAGAATTCTGAACATACTTTAATTTTTGCCTAGTAGGCTGGAATCATCACTGTTAATGTCAATTAGAATACTATCTCATAACACAAATCAAAATTTGGATTCAATATACATGTATACTGAATCAAGAGAAACTAATTTTTACGAGCAATTAGGTACCTATAAGAGACTATATAAATTGTATATATGCATCCCTATATATTCTGACTCTGTTTGCACAGAAAAGAATACATAGCTCCCTATATTTTTATATATAAATACAGCAGTATTCTTCCTTCCTCTTTTAACTTGCTGTCTTTAATTTTCTAGAGGATTAAATATCAGAAACTAAGTTTATAAGAACTTTTTCCTCCAACAGTAAACAGAAGTACTGCTCTATGAATAAAGCGTCATAGCTCAGGTCTGCACTGTCAATTACTTCCAGGTAAGTGAAGTGGTCCCTATTTTAATATGGCAATAGACATAATAAATACACTGAAAAACAACACAGGAAAAAAGGAAATTCCAGGCTTTCTTACAACATTCACATAAGAGCTATCAATCATTCATGTTCTTTTCTTACTTCATATAACAACAAATTTGGAAATTTAATTTTTATATCAATGAAATCCCATCAAGTATTAATACTGTCTCTCAGAATGGGCTCAATACAGTCACCTCCCTTTAATTTTTGTACAATAAAAACACAGAAGGAAAAGTTAAACCTTAAAACATTTCCGAGGAAAGTCTGTTAAAATTATATGAAAATAGAACAGCACAATTTCATTTTAAATAATGGGTTCACATTATAGGAAAGAAATGTTGATTCAAATTCATTTTTAATTGAAAGAGATTTTTCCCTTATAAAAGAAAATTGCTATTTTTTAAGATAACTTATTGTTATGGCAACTGAAGTGCTAAAAATAATAAAGAAATATCAAAGTTGTTATAGCAACTGGAATTTTAAAAAGCCATGAAGTATAAAATAATCAAACCTTTACTTGGCTTGAAATGCAACATCTATGACTCAGTTTTCAAAAGAAAATTTGAAGTACTCATGCTCTTGTCTTTACAAGTTGTCTCCAGAGTCCAAATTAAACACACACACACACAAACTTAGGCATAATACATGAAGTATTTCTTATATTCCTTACATTTCTCTCACTGTTCTATACATATTAAACAATGTGGCTTTGCTAACCATACAAGTTACCAAACTTCATGAACAGCAGAAAATGATTACTAAATAAATGTGTGTTGAATTGAATTAAACTATACAGAGTTGGCTTGGAGAAGGCAATGGCACCCTACTCCAGTATTCTTGCCTGGAAAATCCCATGGATGGAGGAGCCTGGTGGGCTGCAGTCCATGGGGTCGCTAGAGTCGGACACGACTGAGCGACTTCACTTTCACTTTCACGCACTGGAGAAGGAAATGGCAAGCCACTCCAGTGTTCTTGCTTGGAGAACCCCAGGGACGGGGGAGCCTGGTGGGCTGCCGTCTCTGGGGTCGCACAGAGTTGGACATGACTGAAGCGACTTAGCAGCAGCAGCAGCAGCATACAGAGTTGGCACAAAACCTGGAGTTTCTGATTTTCTAACTCATTTCTAACCTCTAGGCTTCACTGTTCTGCTCTAGAAAACACTAAAAATGCAGGAAACTTTTACCCATTGCCAAAGTGCTTTGCCCAGATTCATCTAATTAGCTCAATTAATTTAAAAGTTTATTGAAGTCCTGTTGCATACTTGATATTACGCAAGGTTCTAGGACTTTTTTTCATAGAGTTCACAGTATAGAACAGAAGAACTAAGACAAGTCGCCACCATTGAAATGTAAAGTGCAATGACAGAATATAATGAAATTATCAAGAGAAAATTCATAAAGGTCCTCTAATCAGTGGTAGGATCCTTCAAGAAATTAAACCATGAGGTAACATAAATTTCTTGTCAGTTCCCAGAGAAGCTCAGATTAAGAAATTAAAACTGCAGATTTATATGCTTAAATCAAGACACATCTTTATTCTCATAGCTTTGTATGTTCCTTTTTGATAACTAATGACCAAGATAACAAATACAGTAACATTTGGTGCTAACTCCAGCATTTACGGACTGAAGAGAATTGGCTGCGAACAGACTTCTTGATTCCCTTGTTTTATTTGTATCAATCTGCATTTTAGTATTTTCACCCTAAAACCATCAGCTTATTTTTAAACAAGCAGTGATTTATCCTGTGAGCTACTGATGAAGACTTGAGAAATTCAGACTTGGCTCAGTGGGAAATAGGAATATCTTAGACCTAGAAAGGGATTGTTGGTGTGACTGTGGATTAGTAAAGCCTCCTGTTACATATAATAAATGCGCACACACACACAAACATTTCCTTATCTACCTTACCCAGTAAAGAGAATGACTAGTGATGACTGGTACTATTTTGATCCTGACGCCAATACAATTCTATTGCTTTTTATTAAAAATAAATGATATGATCCCTTATATGAATGATTTGTAATAACTTGCTTTTTCTGAATCCATGTTTATTAGTATCATCCAACAAAATCTTATTTTTATAATTTTTATGGAAAAAATACAAACACTCAAAAACACCAGGAAAAAAACCTAATTTAAAGTCACAGAGTTGTATTAAGTGCTTAGATTGTATGTACAAAATAAATTATTCAACAGTTAACTTGATTTAAAAATGTAGTAAGTTATATCCACACAGTGCCTGTGTTATGACTTGTGTAACAGTTGTTAGACTTCTATTCATTTATGCCAAATATATAGTGTCTATGTGTATGTACACATTACACATTTTATAATATTTCTCAAACTGGAGTCCAATGAATTAAGAGTTATCTTTTGGATCCCATGAGTATTCAATAATATCTTTTAATTTTCAGTTTTTACTTCCACAACAATCTTTAAGGCTTTACTAGAAGTAGATTCTGATACTCTGATGGCTATCTCATAATGAAGTATTGTTACACAATACTGGTGCCAACATTTGTCCAAGTGTTTACCACTGTTTTGGAGCCAAGTAGTTCTTAATTTGTGCAGGCTGAGAAATCAGAACATAAAGAGGTTTAAGATGTAAATGATGTACCAAATAAAGGTTACCTGACCTAACACCACACTGTACAAGGAAGTTTTCCAGTGGGTCAGAAGAGTGTGTTGGGAAAACTGAGTCATCTGAGGGCACATGGCCCCATATGCATGCCAAACTCAAAGAAAATCTGTACTATAACTGTCAGGATCACACGCAAACTGTGACCAGCAGTTTAGTTTCAGGAAAATAACCTCATCCGTAACATTAAATTAATATGGTAAGTGTGCATTTTTATTGATTTTACAGCTTGTTTCTGTTAGATTTATTATGGTCATCAGAAATAAAAGTATAAAGAGTTTATATTTAATTTTATATCACATATGGTTCATATTGAGGTAATAATGAAATGATATTTATAGTCAACACTGGTAAAAGGGGACTGTTGAGGACTTCTCTCCCCATGAAATGGTGTGGCATAGTCTTCAAAATGAATATTCTGGAAATACAATGTGATATATTTCCATCCCATATACTGTACTGTCAGCTCCTAGTCCTACACTATCATCTCATTTTTCTTTAAGCCTGGTACACAGTGCTTCAATCATATATACTCAGAACAAGTTTATTGAAAGGATAATATTTCTGTTGATCCAGAACTCCCCACCCTCAAAGATCTCAAAATGCTTTATCAACAGACTTTATTGCTGACTTTATAAATGTATTTTATGGCTTACTCAAGATCACATTAAAAATATGATGAAAGAGAAAAAGTTCACAGAAAGGAGTGAAATGAAAACCCTCAGACCAGGGATGTATTAAGGTCATTAAGATTCTGTTGTAGCAACAAAAAATTATTTACTTGTCAATTTAATTCACCAACCAAAAAAAGGTTAAGTATATTTAGCCATCTTCTTCACTAGGTTATAAGCTCCTCTGAAAACATCTTTCACCACTGTTACTCTGAGTGGCAAGCACAGTGCCTGGCATATTACAGAAAGTGTTAGTTGCTCAGTCATGTCCGACTCTTTGCGACCCCATGGTCTGTAGCCCGCCAGGCTCCTCTGTCCATGGGATTTCCCAGGCAAGAATATTGGAGTGGGTTGCCTTTTCCTTAGGTAATAGTATTTTCTAAATAAATCAAATTAATTGATTTGCATTCCCCTCTTGCTAAATATCAACATAAAAATTATTTTATAAGTGTGGAGTCTAATCTAGCAGGTTGCAAAGAGTCCATGGGGTTGCAAAGAGTCGGACACAACTGAGTAACTAATTTTAATCTAGAACAAACGGCAGAATTCTCTTAAAATATCAGAAATTATGGTAGCTTAAACTCGTCCATATAAAGCTTTTCAAAAGAAAGCTAAAAACATTATACTGTCTCATTATCCTTGGGTCATGTTATGGGGGAATGAGGAAAATGAGAAATCAAACGAATTGACCTACATTTTCCAGCACAACTTTTTCACCAGGCAGTATCAAAGCTAAGTAGCTAAAGTGATTAGGTAGCATAGAGAACATCTCAGAATACTGAACCTCTGACAGAAATCACTTTTAAGAGAAAGAAACTGAGACAGGGAAGAATAAACCTATTATGCTGTTTTCAAGACATGACTAGGAGGAATAAATGTTGCTAAACTGGCAGAAGCTTGTAAGAAAATGTCTCTATTGAGAAGGATTTGAGATCAAAGAAGAAAATGTGATTAAAAACTGAATTAGAAGATTGAAGTAGGGATCAGCAGGGTGGTTGGGTAATTTGGGGCCCCCTAAGTAGAGCCAAGCAACAATGTTTACAAACTCCTGAGCTGAGGGATAGACTTAAGTAAAATGAATGGCTATGTATTTATAGACATTCATTACACACACACACACATATGTATGTATGGATTTATTTATCTATTTTGTTATTTTTAGTCACAGAGTCGTGTATTTTGTTGTTTTTTAGTCACAAAGTCATGTCCAACTCTTTGAGACCTCATTGACTATAGCCTGCCAGGCTCTTCTGTCCATGAGATTTCCCAGACAAGAATACTAGAGTGGATTGCCATCTCCTTCTCTAGGGGATCTTACCAACCTGGGGATCAAACCTGAGTCTCCTGCATTGGCAGGCAGATTCTTTACCACTGAGCACACACACAGCGTGTGTGTGTGATTAAATGTCCTATTAATCTAACACTGACACCTTCACAAAGCCAGCTTCAACTCAGCAACGCTTTAGATGTTTACAGTGACAAGTGTAACAAGGTTAACCTTGAAAAGTGTAGCTGTACAACATGAACTCACATTACAAATGCTATAACCCTCTGGTTTTCCCATTCACTGTCTCTTAACTATCCCTACCTTCAGGTGCTGAAATAGCCTGATACACAAGCAGTATAAAATATAAAGATGATTTATAGAAATACAGTTATTTAAAAGTTACAGATTTTTTTGAAAAAAACGTAGTTTTATTTAAAGAAAACTACGCTTTGGATTAAAAGTAGATTCTCATAAGATTTAAACGTGCCAGTAGGGTAGAATTAACTGGGTATTTAGAAGTCAGAACACTAATCCTAAGTAATTAATAATCAACATTTACACTAGAAAAAAAGTGTTTACAGAATTTTACTCAATACCCAATATTATGAAGTTGCTTATAACAATTGAGATAAATCAACCTGATTCTTTTTTCTTTTCTCATATATATTTTGACCATATATATTTTTTCTTTTATTAATATACTTCCTGTGCTTATGCTATTTGAATAATATCAAAACCTTGGAGTCTTTATACTCCAGTCTTTCAGTGATTGTGACAGGGAGAAAACATGATTAAGATGTATTTGTGATAGAAAAGTTTTAGAAAATTTCAGGAAACCATTTATCCAACATCTCTTGTATGTCTTTAAATTTATAAATTTAATGATCCTGTTTAAATGCTTACATATGCAAATCTTACCAAATTTTTGTACCAAAAGATGGCTGCAAAAGTGTGAAGGATTCTAGTTATAGTCATGAGTTAGAATGACATTTTCCTTAATAACTCCTTTTATAAATGTATCGCCCAAGCTGAATGTCATTATGAGACTATTTATAATTTAGAACTTTCCATCAAGATGATTTTATGCCCTGACATGACACTGAGTAGGCTGGAAACAGCTATATGCCCCAAAGGAAAATGAAATTATTGGTGTTATTTAAGAGCAAAGGTATTAAATACAAAGTATTCTTTATAGAACTTCATGAGAATGATGGTGGATAAGTGACTGCAATGTACAGTAAAATTAAACCTTTCAAGCAATAACAATTGCAATAATAAATGTTATTCCACCAATAAAGTTTCCTCCCTCTAAGGAGATGAAAGTTAATTATAAATATAATTCTAACCCTTTGAGCTTCCTAATAAACTAGATATATGGAATGGTACTACTACAATTAAGGTTTTTGCTGCACACAAAGTGGGTATTAGAAAAGTTTTGGAAAAGATAACTTATGCAGTATTTATGGAATGTCTTTACATTTATCAATTTCAACTTTGCATAAAATGAGTTTAAGTAACACAAGCAGTATCAAGAGGAAAATGTCAATTACTAGGGAACATGAGGATTAACTATATTTATGGAAAACATTGGTCTACACCCCATCATTAACATAAAACTGTGAAAAGGACAATCAGACTAAAGTGCTTGCTTCCATTTTCCTTTATTTACTTTCTTAATCTATTAAAAATAAAAAATATTAGGTTATATCTAATTTGCTCCTTATATTTAGGGGGCTTTTCACAAGAATTCAACTCTGTGGAGAATTCTGAACACAGTATTGTGAATGCTCTTCATGTCTTAGTCAAATGCTACTGGAAATGAGAGAAGAAAGTTTTAGTTCACTTATGTACTGCATGATATAAAGGAAACCCCTTGACTTCTCCCAGTCCCAAATGCCTAACATATCTCATTTATATAAAGTGAGATACTTAACATATGAAGCATGAAAAACACTAGATCCTTTTTTAGAGTTCTTGAGAGCCTTGAAATTTTTACATCCAAACATTGCCTATTAAGAATAAGCATGGGCTAGAACACAAAGACTGTAGACATGAAAGCCAAAGAAAACTACTAATAAGAAATAACAAAGACTGTAGACATGAAAGCCAAAGAAAACTACTAATAAGAAATAACATACTACAGTATATCTTGATTATACAGGTCAAATCCTATTTACAGCAAATGCCATAACAAATTCAAACGGAAAAACCTCAGCATGACAAAAAGATTCCCAATGCTGTGGCTGATAACCTAAGCATCTCAAATAATACTCAGTATGTAACAACGTTCCTTACCAACTGAAACAGAAAAAAAGAAAAAGGGTGGGGAAAGGTGGAAATTCCCCTGTTATTTGCTTACACTGACCGACAAGGATGAGCTAACCATTCTGTTCTAAATGTTAAATCATAATCCTATTGTTGGCTTATTTTAATTCCACAAAAGCTTGCATTCCATTGTATACCACAATTTTAGAACAATAATAATGCCAATAAAGCACTAATCATGGGCACAGATAGGACATAAAAGTGTGCCATAAATGATAATATATATGCCAACGAAATGCAATAAAGTCTGGAATTTATTCTTGTTTTTATTTCAGAGTAACAGTAACACATTTCAGAAAGAGTGTGATTTCAAGGAGATTTTGTGTTGGTTGCTCAGTCGTGTCTGACTCTTTGCAACCACATGGACTGTAGCTTTCCAGGCTCCTCTGTCCATGGAATTTTCTAGGCAAGAATACTGGAGTGGGTTGCCATTCCCTTCTATAGTGTCTTGAATATGGTTTACATTAGTCAGCACCTTTTTCCAGAAATTTTGATCTAAGATAGTTATTATTTATTTAAAATATGGTTGAGTACACTTGACTGAGATGACTTACATTAAAGTCTGAAAAGTATATGATAAAACATTTCTAGAAGTCAGTAAAATGTGTATTTTACCACTATCAAAAAGAGTTTAATAACTGAAGAAACACAGAAATGACATGGACTTGAGGAAATAAATGAAGGTTAAATCTGCAGTTTATTAGTTGGAGAAATCAGTCCTGAATATTCATTGGAAGGACTGATGATGAAGCTGAAACTGTAATACTTTGGCTACATGATTCGAAGAACTGACTCACTGGAAAAGACCCTGATGCTGGGAAAGACTGAAGGCAGGAGGAGAAGGGGATAACAGAGGATGAGATGGTTGGACGGCGTCACCGACTTGATGGACATGAGTCTAAGTAAGCTACATGAGTTGGTGATGGACAGGGAAGTCTGGCGTGTTGCAGTCCTTGGGGTCACAAAGAGTCAGACACAACTGAGCGACTGAACTGAACAGGTTGAGAATGCAAAAGCAACAGAAGATAAACTCTGAGGCAGTATCTCTACTTACCCAAAGGGCATGAAGTCTGAGAGGAAGACACATAGAGATTATTACTTTCACACCATAAGCACATCCTGCTCTAGGCCAATACTACTGAACACAGAAATCTTAACAATCTCTCTTTGGCAGTGGGTCAGAAAGAAAAAGATAAATCCTATATTCTAGGAAGGCCACAAAAATGTAGACACACATTTTTATTCATTCATCATACTTCTTGAAAGCCTACTATACCAATGCTTTCTTTTTGAAATCCTCTGGTTTTGGTCAAATGCATCTTTTCTTATAAACTGAAGTGACTTTTCCTTTAGGAACAAGGATGCTTATTTCTCAGATTTGCCTTTGGCCTACATATCCCAAAATAATTTTTTTCCTGTTTCTGAAAAGAGAGAAAGTTTAGTTCTAAACAGATGTCACATATAAATCAAAAGTAAAATGAACACTTAGTCTGCCTTCTGTACTTAAATTACCTACAGAAGTTGTTTCAAAATTAGACATGAGGGCTTGGCAGAAGATAGAATATAGCTTTTACAGAATAGTAGTCTATCCTAGGAAGGAAAGAGAGAGGAAAGAAAGGAAGGAGAAAGAGGAGGAAAGAAAGGAGCAAACAAAGAAAGGTATGTTCAAGACATCCAAAAAGGAACTTTAGAAAAATTATTAAATATAAATATTTATAATGCATTTAATTCCAAGGCATATTACTTAGCATTTAAATAGCCCCATTCGGAGAAGGCAATGGCACCCCACTCCAGTACTCTTGCCTGGAAAATCCCATGGGTGGAGGAGCCTGGTAGGCTGCAGTCCATGGGGTCGCTAAGAGTCAGGCATGACTGAGCGACTTCACTTTCAATTTTCACTTTCATGCACTGGAGAAGGAAATGGCAACCCACTCCAGTGTTCTTGCCTGGAGAATCCCAGGGACAGGGGAGCCTGGTGGGCTGCCGTCTCTGGGGTCGCACAGAGTCGGACACGACTGAAATGACTTAACAACAGCAGCAGCAGCAGCAAATAGCCCCGTTGGCCCAGAAGTCTTTAACGTTTTTTCACTAGTTGACTCAAAATTTAAAGTACAGGTACATAGCATTTTGGAAATACTATGCAGGTCATTCTGAGATTTTTTTTTAATGCAATTTTATTCATAGTAACTTTTCCAGAAGAGAATAAAGAAAAGTCTAAAAGAAAGGAGGAGATCTTCCCAGGTCCGAGCAGCTCTAGTATAGCCACTATGGAGAACAGTGTGGAGATTCCTTCAAAAACTGGAAATAGAACTGCCTTATGATCCAGCAATCCCTCTTCTGGGCATACACACTGAGGAAACCAGAAGGGAAAGAGACACGTGTACCCCAATGTTCATCGCAGCACTCTTTATAATAGCCAGGACATGGAAGCAACCTAGATGTCCATCAGCAGATGAATGGATAAGAAAGCTATGGTACATATACACAATGGAGTATTACTCAGTCATTAAAAAGAATACATTTGAATCAGTTCTAATGAGGTGGATGAAACTGGAGCCTATTATACAGAGTGAAGTAAGCCAGAAGGAAAAACACCAATACAGTATACTAACGCATATATATGGAATTTAGAAAGATGGTAACAATAACCCGGTGTACGAGACAGCAAAAGAGACACTGATGTATAGAACAGTCTTATGGACTCTGTGGGAGAGGGAGAGGGTGGGAAGATTTGGGAGAATGACCTTGAAACATGTAAAATATCATGTAAGAAACGAGTTGCCAGTCCAGGTTCGATGCACGATACTGGATGCTTGGGGCTAGTGCACTGGGACGACCCAGAGGAATGGTATGGGGAGGGAGGAGGGAGGAGGGTTCAGGATGGGGAACACATGTATACCTGTGGTGGATTCATTTTGATATTTGGCAAAACTAATACAATTATGTAAAGTTTAAAAATAAAATAAAATTAAAAAATAAAAAAAAAAAGAAAGGAGATAATGCCAAAATATTTGTTTTCATTATTGTCAATTTAATAAAGTGTAAGTGCTTCCCACAATGATACTATGGGGAATGATACTAAAGATATTATGGAGAAACGTTGGTGATATAAGTATATATTCTATAGGGGCACAGTCACCTATAAGCAAAAGATGATAGTGTAGTATAGAAGAATGGACCCCAAACTTAGTGTTAGAGATCTAGGTTATAGCGTCAGATCTTATAATTATCACTATGTACTATATATCCCTACAAATAAGTTCCTGTACCTTTGATTTCTCATTTCAAAATAGAATAATACACCAATTGTTTTGCTTATCCCAGATGGTCAGCTGAAATATTGATAAAATATTTATAAAACATTGAGAAAACAACTCTAAAGTACGTTAAAATATCATTTTTTTCACTAATAATAATTAAAAGAAAATATTTTAAAGAAGATTTTACTCAGAAGAATGGATACCTGACCAACTACTTCATAACTTCCATTTGGCCTCTATTTCCACATCCATAAAGTGGGGAGAATCATTACTGGCCTAATTTAATATTATATGAGGCTTTCAATAAGGATAAAATTAGAAACAATATAAAAAAATCTTATAAACTATGAAAGGCTATTTCTATGAACTTAATGTTGATGTCACAACAAAATTCATACCTTGAAACTTGAATTTTGAAATATTAGGAAATAGGGACTTTGGGAAGTGATTATAATTATGTCCGAGAAAGCCTGCCCCTTCCACCATGTGTGCAAGAAGGTACCATCTATGAAAGCTCCCCCAGGAAATGGGCCTTCATCAGACACTGAACCTGCTGATGCCACGATTTTGGAATTCCCAGCCTCCAAACCATGAGAAAAAATTTCTATTCTTTATAAGCCACCTACCCTATGATATATATTTTGTTATAATACCCAAAAAGGACTAAGAAAGCTATGAAATAAACACAAATGATTATTCCTATTATTACTAAAGTTTCTATTCTTAAAACTTTTTTTGGAAGTTGCTCAAATATTAAGAAAAATTGACTTAAATCTTGATGTTCCTTATTAATCGGGCACAGGAAGCCTAGATACAAGGCAGAGCTCACCCAAAAGGCAGAGAAAAGACTCTAGTTTGTTACATCTACAAGTCTCCAAACTCAAAGAAATCACACAAAGCCTTTTTTTCTAAAACATGTGCTCTTAAACCAGACATCTCTACTCTCTGGTTTGCTTCAACTTTGGACAAAATCTTTATAAAATATAAAATCTTTACACTTCAGTGGCAACATCGTAAGGCAAGGTTAAGTGAATTAAAAGATTAAATTATACTCAAAATTATTATCACTACTAATATATCATTAATATTTATATTTAAATATAATTTAATATTGTAATTATAAAAAGTATAAAATTTCTACCTAACAAACCTCAGAAGAATCACTCTTGCTTCCCTTCAAAAGTAATAAAGCTTGATACACACAGGAGCTGTACTTCTTGTACGATAGGGTGTGCCTTAACAGACCAAGCATAAGTTATAGACTAAACACATCCAAAAAACAATTCACTGAGCACTGAAGAGAGAGAGTGAGTGCAGGTATACTTTGGAGAGGTAGTCAAAATCTGGAGAAAGGGAGTAACAGAGGTAAGTTCACATTTTTGTACCTTTGGCATGAGGGCAGGCCACATTCACAGCGTGATGTTGGGTGGCTGAAGTTCCAAAAGAAAGCCCACCACTTCATCTTTGTTTCCTGAGGAACCAGGGACAGTACCCAAGGTAATTACAACTGCCACAGCGTGAGGAGGGAGATAATAGGGAAAAAGAGCTAGAAAATGAGAACCCTAAATTCAGTGCATAATATCTGCCCAAGTCTCTGGGTAACCCCCAAATCAAACACACACATGACATTCAGACTGCAACCTGGTAAGTTCAAGATAAATGGACTGAACTGAGAAATGGGCTGCTGACCACCACAGGCAAGACAGAGTTTATAGTTAAAAGTTAAATACCTGCAAAAAAAAAAAAAAAAATCCTCTCATAACATTCACACTTTCCAGAGGACAATTCCAAAATTATCTGACAAACAAATACCAGGAAACTATGACCCATTTGCAAAGGAAAAGGCAATTAAAAGAAGAAAATTTTAAGATGATCCAAATGTTGAAATTATCAGACAAGGACTTTTCAGAGGCTGTTGTATATGTATAAATAATGTAAAATGCTTCACTTCCTAAACGTTTCTATGCACAGAAACTGTTGCCTATATGAAATAGTTATTTTGTTTATATCACAAGGTGACATTGAGTCTCATTCCTGCATGAAATTTTGTGAATAAATTTCGTTATCTTATTAAAAAATTAACATTTTTAAAATATGTCCCATGAATAAGCACAGTCTGGACATGGAGCTATCAGCAAAGGAGCCCCAGCATTAGCTAGAAAAATCCTCAGAAAATTAAATTATATTTTAAAAGTCAAAAACATTTCTATATAACAATTATACCCTGATTATATATGTTATTCTGTTTTTTTCTCTTCACTCCAGAGTCATCATCACCTCATTTTTAGTCTGTTTTATTAACATATCTTTGAAAGGGGAAAAAAGGCTATTATAACTATGCTCACTGATAGAAAATTATACTTGTAATGAATAGAAAGAGAAGAAATTTCAATACAGAAACTGAAATATTAAAAAAAGATCCAAATGAAAATTCTAGAATATAAACATGCAATAAAAATTCACTGGATGGATAAGAATTGAGATAAAAAATAAAAGATAAGTAAACTTTAAGAAAGGTCAACAAAAATTATCCTATCTGAAGAAGAAAGAAAAACACCTGCAAAAAAAGAAGTACAAGAATGTGGGGGCATGATACCAATTTCTGCTTTATTGACTATGCCAAAGCCTTTGACTGTGTGGATCACAATAAACTGTGGAAAATTCTTTAAGAGATGGGAATACCAGACTACCTGACCTGCCTCTTGAGAAACATGTATGCAGGTCAGGAAGCAACAGTTAGAACTGGACATGGAACAACAGACTGGATACAAATAGGAAAAGGAGTATGTCAAGGCTGTATATTGTCAGCCTGTTTATTTAACTTATATGCAGATTACATCATGAGAAACGCTGGACTGGAAGAAACACAAGCTGGAATCAAGATTGCTGGGAGAAATATCAATAACCTCAGATATGCAGATGACACCACCCTTATGGCAGAAAGTGAAGAGGAACTAAAAAGCCTCTTGATGAAGGTGAAAGTGGAGAGTGAAAAAGTTGGCTTAAAGCTCAACATTCAGAAAATGAAGATCATGGCATCCAGTCCCATCACTTCATGGGAAATAGATGGGGAAACAGTGGAAACAGTGTCAGACTTTATTTTTGGGGGCTCCAAAATCACTGCAGATGGTGACTGCAGCCATGAAATTAAAAGACGCTTGCTCTTTGGAAGGAAAGTTATGACCAACCTAGATAGCATATTCAAAAGCAGAGACATTACTTTGCCAACAAAGGTCTGTCTAGTCAAGGCTATGGTTTTTCCTGTGGTCATGTATGGATGTGAGAGTTGGGCTGTGAAGAAGGCTGAGCGCCGAAGAATTGATGCTTTTGAACTGTGGTGTTGGAGAAGACTCTTGAGAGTCCCCTGGACTGCAAGGAGATCCAACCAGTCCATCCTGAAGGAGATCAGCCCTGGGATTTCTTTGGAAGGCATGATGCTAAAGCTGAAACTCCAGTACTTTGGCCACCTCATGTGAAGAGTTGGCTCATTGGAAAAGACTCTGATGCTGGGAGGGATTGGGGGCAGGAGGAGAAGGGCACGACAGAGGATGAGATGGCTGGATGGCATCACTGACTCGATGGACATGAGTCTGGGTGAACTCCAGGAGTTGGTGATGGACAGGGAGGCCTGGCGTGCTGCAGTCCATGGGGTCGCAAAGAGTCGGACACGACTGACTGACTGAACTGAACTGAGTAGAGGAAAGAATTGGAAAATACGAGATATTTTTTAAAATGTTCACAATTTCTCCAAATCTGATGAAAAACATAAATTTATGGATTTATGACCCAATGCAGGATTAACATGAAGAAAACCATGCCTATTATAGTCAAATTGTTGAAAACTAAAGTTAAAGAGAATTATCTTGAAAGTAGTCCAAGAAAGATAATGTATTACATACTGGGGATGTGAATGATGATTGTACGAATGATGCGGGACCAGCTATATAATTTGTGGGCGTCAGTGTAAAATGAATATTCAAGACTCATTGTTCCAAACTATTAAGGATTTCAAGCAACAGCAGAAAATGTAACCAATCACAGATCCTGTCTAAATATGGGGCCCTCTGCAGCTGCACAGGTCACATGCCTATGAAATTGACTCTGAAATGATCATTTACTTTCATCAGGAATTATGGAAGCCAAGGATGGTAAATAACATTCCTCGAATGCTGAAAGAAAAAACCGTCAACCCCAATAGTCTGTGGTTGTTGCTGCTTAGTCGCTAAGTCATATCTGATTCTTTTGCGACCCCATGGACAGCAGCCCACCAGGCTACTCTGTCCATATCCAGAGACAGAATCCTTCAAGAATAAAGCCAAAATAAAGGTACTTTCAGACAGTGGAAAACTATGCTGTTACCAGCAGATATATGCCATAACAAATACTAAAGAAATTACTTCAGGTTCAAGGGAAATGAGAGCAGAGAGAAAACATGAATCTTCAAAGATGAATGAAGAACACTGAAAACAGTAATAAAAATCTGGATTTTGTTCTTTATCCTAAAAGCATCAATGCAAGTTTTTTTTAAAAGCCTTTTCTGGCCATAATATGGAAAACAGGCTGTAGGTAAGTTGGTGGGGTATGAAAAAATGGAAGTGGGAAGACCATCAAGAAAGTTACTGTTGTCATCTTGGAAAAAGATGTACCTAGGACTCTAGCAATAACAAAGATGAAGGAAGTCCATGTTTGAATCCTAAGTAGGCTCTTCCCAACTACACTGGTCTATACTTCAACAGGAAAAAAGTACAAAGTATTTTCTCAGCTGGAGATACTGGCAGAAGATAAAGCTTAGCTTAAGCTTCATTCTGTTCTGGAAGGCTCCCAGAAATATGTTCACATCATTATATGCTTTGGTAAAATCTGCAAAAAAAAGAATATTTTCCTTGAAAAGCTTCCACTCCCCCCTCCAAAAAAAAAAATTATATATGTTTCACACCCAAATTCTGAATCCACATTAGATACTCTGACAAAGCTAAGCAGCATAAAAGGGAGAGATGAAAGGTACATGAGAAATGAAAATCAAAATCTATTTTAAAAATCTTCTTGGGTATTTAGCTAAAAAGTCTTGAATGATGAGAGTCAGTTAAAAAGCACTCCCACAAATTGAATTAGTAACATTCGACCTAATGGTCTCTAAATCAATAATGTAGTATGTTCAAGATACCTGTTAGTAATCAAGATTTTCTTCCGAGGAGTGATTTCTAAGGGTAATACAAATAAAGAGGCTTTGAGGGTTAATGCATTTAATATGCATCATTTCACTTTCACAGCAAAGGCACTGGTTAGGTTCTCCCAGAGGACTGTTTTGTCACAGTATCTCTCTGGCTACATATTCACCCAATTTCAAAAAAAAAAAAGCCATCCAATAACCTTAAATTCTGTGTTAAGCTACTATCTCTGTAATAGAATATTTAAAATTAATGTGGTTGGTTCTTTCACTAAAGGACTCTTCTCCCATATAACCCGAAGGAATGGGAAAGAATGGGAATGGGACTTATGTTCCCAGAAAGTAAAATGTACTATGGTTTTAAATGTGATGGGTTGAGTAGCACAGAATGAAGATAAATAGAAGTAAAATTTAATTTTTGTTCAATAGGCTTAAGAGGAAAACCTAAAAGACTCCACACAATTTGAGCATTAAAGAAGAAGCCTGAATCAAAAATGAAAGTGGACAGCCAAAATCCAGGAGAGAAAAACTGTTCAAAAGAATCATCTTCTACTTCTCTGATTCTCTGACTTTCCTTTCTTCTTTCCCATCAAGTAAAAGCCAAGTATCACATGACTTGTTTGTTACATAAAGCATAAATTAAGGAAAACATGTAAACCTTATAAGGCAACTATGTTTAACCCATTTTATGTTTCTTTACATAGTATTCTTTTGACAAGGAACTACTGTATAACTATTTTACTTTTTAAATTATACTGACTCATCTGTCCATCTGTAAACTCTTTATTAATGAAGGCTATCTATGATTATAAACAATTAACTATTTTATATTAAACAGTAAACTACATTGTGACCTTTTAATATATTTATCTTTCTTAACTACAATAAGCCAGAAATAATTACACCCATTCACTGAGCTAATAATCATTTTAAAAATACTTCAGAAACATTTTAAGGTGTTTAAGGTATTTAAGGTCTAGGACCCAGATCTTTCCTAGTCAAACTGTGGTTCATGGACAAGTACTGGTGTTGGCATCATCTGATGGGTTGTTAGAAATAACAATCACAATCCCCATCCCAGACCTATTGAACCAGAATCTGTGTTTTAACAAGAGTGACAGGTGCTCTGAATGCCCATTAAATGCAGATGTCTGTCCTAGGTAATGTTTCTGACAAAAGAAAAAAAACCAATGGTTGAAGTTAAAACTGAAAGCAAACAAACCAAAAACAGATTTTCAAGGTATGACTCGGTGTTTAATGATTAAATCAAAACTTGCAGAGGGATATGGAATTGGCATCTTAGATTATATTCAAAGTTTATAATCTACATAGGATCCAAGTGACATAATGCTGGCATTTAGTTTCACTGACATATTTTCATGGGATGACTGAAGTGACTTAGCAAACACTCTTAGCTCAGATGGTAAAGAATCTGCCTATAATGCAGGAGACCAGGGTTTAATCCCTGGGTCAGGAAGATCCTCTAGAGAAGGGAATGCCAACCCACTCCAGTATTCTTGCCTGGTGAACCCCATGGACAGAGGAGCCTGGTGGGCTATAGTCCATGGGGTTGCAAAGAGTTGGACACGACTGAGCAACTAACACTAAACAGTCTTTAAAGACTCTTTGGGGTGCCCCTGGAGCATCATATGATTCTTAACCTTTAAAATTAGCAAGATAAGACACGGGCTTCTCTTGTTTTTAAAGGATGCTTCACTGCTGCAAGCATTGTTAAAGGACTTCTCTATCTCCAAAATAAAAAGACATAATCATAACTTAATTATAACTATTCACCAATGGCACCCCACTCCAGTATCCTTGCCTGGAGAATCCCATGGACGGAGGAGCCTGGTGGGCTGCAGTCCATGGGGTTGCTAAGAGTTGGACACTACTGAGCGACTTCACTTTTACTTTTCACTTTCACGCATTGGAGAAGGAAATGGCAACCCACTCCAGTATTCTTGCCTGGAGAATCCGAGGGACGGGGGAGCCTGGTGAGCTTCCGTCTATGGGGTCACACAGAGTCAGACATGACTGAAGCGACGCAGCAGCAGCAGCAGCAGCAGCAGGGTATTAATGTGCCACCAGAGGACCCTATATTCAAGAATTTTCAGTGACTTAAGACACCAACAAATTTGGTACAAACTGGATAGAATTTAACACCAAGAGAATCTCTCTTTAAACGGTAATAAAATTATTCTTGGGAGAGATCCACAAACAATACAAGTGGAAATAATACCTACTCCCTTGCTAAATCTAAATCTGACCTTTTACCTAAGAACAGTAAGTGACTTGCGTGCCTGATCTGGAGCAGCATCATTTTGAGTGAGGCACAGTTTTCATCCATAGCCATGTGTACACCTAGGAGGGTAGGTAGCAATACTGGCGAGCAGCCCAGAGAGCAAACAAAATGAGTTCCACATACGTGCTGTCATGCCTCAGCATTCAAAAGCTCAGCTCTGGAAAGCCGGCAAGTTGCTTCTTAGCATTTAGTCTCAGGAAGTATTTATCTATTGATGAGAACTTTGATAGGCTTATAGTTTTATCACCATATAAAGAAGAAATATTCTCTGTGTTTATATGCTCCAAGCAATGTTCAATGCAGAACATTAAGAAGAGAGTTATAAATCACAGATAAATTAAGGTAAGTCCAGTTTTTACTTCCAATTTGGACACACCTTTGACTTTGGCCTGAATATTTAAATGTTTAGACTTCTGCATTAAGTTGTAATACTATTACTTGAAATCAATCTATTCCATAGATAAGTCACAAAGATAAATTAACAAGTGTTTCTAAATCAATTTTTAATTAATGTATTAAACACATCAGACTATTTCAAATAATGTGAACATCTGAGTAAATCAGTTATTCAAATTAACACAAATCCACCTACCTAAAGTTCAAAGAAAACCCCAAACAAAAATAAGACCACATATGAATAAAGCTATGGCTTCTGGCTTTAATACTGTTCTTGTTCAAGACACTGACTTGCTCCCAACAGACACATCACATACCATATAGGTGAGTGACCTTCTGAGGTTAATAACTTTTCTCTCTTTGTTTAAACAAACTACAGGTCTAAAAGAAATGCATCTACTTTTAAAAAGCAATTACACCTTCATTCTTGAGACTATGTTTGCCCTGGCTAAGCACACCATGAGGTTTGTAAGTATTAGATTGTGTTGTATCAGCAAACATCTGTGCAAGATTTACCATCTTGAATTACAACCAGTTTGAAATAATTGCACAGAATAAACTGAGTGCCATAAGGCTGCAATTCAAATCAACTTTACTAAAGTATGCTCTGACTCTACCATGTGCCAATGGGTGGGAATGGGAGGCTGGTAAGGATACAAGGAAGAGTAAGTTACAATTCTAGCCCTCACTAAGGGTAGCTTTCCTGCCCTTATCTTCCTAATTCTTCCAAATATCTGCCGATTTTAGAAACTAATAAACCCCTATATGTGTATTAGGACAAATATCAAAAGACAGGGAGTAAAATTAACAAAAGCAACATCAGGAAAAATGATAAAGTTCTCATTAGTAGTCCATTATCAATTATGATTTGGTAAATTAAGAAATAACTGATTAGCTGCATATAATAATCATCACAAACATAAAAAGGCCTAGGAGACAAGACATATAACACATACATAAAACACATACCTTTGTTAAGTACTTTCTTGTATACAGTAATTCTCTAAGATGACTTCAGGTAAGACAGAATGTTAAGTAACAGAAAATCCAGTATGACTTAAATAGATAAATTCACTAATTGTTGTTAGGTATTTATGTTTATTTTGATCTTGTACATTATATATATATATATATTTGCTTATATGTATCTATATGCAAACCCGGGGCTTCCCATATGGTTCAGTGGTAAAAGAATCCACCTGACAAGGCAGGAGTTACAGAGGACCCAGGTTCTATCCTTGGGTATGGAAGAACCCCTGGAGAAGTAAATGACAACCCACTCCAAGTATCCTTGCTTGGAGAATCCCATGGACAGAAGTGCCTGGAGGGCTACAATCCATAGAGTCGCAAAGAGTCAGGCAAGACTGGGCACATGCATATACAAACCCAAAAGTTATCTACTATGATACTTTCCATATAGCATGGTTTATTCCGGGATTTAGAAAACATGATAAGATGACAAGATTGTAAGTTAGAAAGCCTTGCAGGTCAGCCAAAATATTCTAACTCCAGAATTACTGCTATTATGTAAATCTATATCTGAAAACAAGTTCATCAAATACCAAAGTTTATTACCACAAAACAATCTGCTAGAAATTCTTAAATTACCCCTTTCCCGTAGGAGACATAAGCAGTTAAAGAACATTGCTAGAACCCAGAGAGCAAGTAGCTATAAGTCTACAGTTTCTTTCTATAAAAAGCCTGAGCAGGCAGCTGATGAGCAGTTTCCCTTTTAATTAGAGTAGTTTCCTGATTAATTAGTCCCAGAACACCTAATGTAAGACTATACTGTGCCACTGGGATGAACAATTCTCCTCACGGTACTACTAAGTATCATCTTTTCTCTAGGATCAAGCTCAACCTGTTTTCTGATCAGCTGGGAAAGGACCTTCTCTCACAAAAAGTGAGTTGGAAAAACTATAGCTACATGGAGAGGTGTTACCATCAGACCCAAAAGGGGAAGAAAAAAAAAAGAACATGTAGATTATCTAGGGGAATTCCTTCACTTCCTTAAGGTTCTCAAATAACTTTATTTACTTAGAAAATCTTGATTTTCAGTAGTATGTAATAAAGATCAATTTCCTTTTTGACTGCATGATCAACTCTATAGTTGATCTAAATGAGACAGAAATTTTGTAAACATATGCAAATCATCTTTGCACATACTTGAGCTTTGAAACCCATCAAAGTAAAGATCGTGGGGTTCTCCAGGCAAGAATACTTAAGTGATTTGCCAATCCCTTTTCCAGTGACAATTTGTCAGAACTCTCCACCATGACCCAGCCAGTATGGGTGGCCCTGAACAGCATGGTTCACAGCTTCCTTGAGTTACACAAGGTTGTGATCCATCCAATCACTTTGGTTAGCTTTCTGTGATTGTGGTTTTCATTCTGGAGGCTGTGGGATTATAGTTCTACCTTCCTGATAGGAGGGACACACTGAGGAAAACTGGGTTTTGCTCTGGAGGACTGAGTTATGCTCAGTAAATCTTTAATCCAACTGTCTGCTGATGGGTGGGGCTATGCTCCCTCCCTGTTAGTTGTTTGGCCTGTTAGTTGCTTAGTCCTAGAGTCTGCAGGCTCAATTACAGGGCTACTGGCAACCTCCAAAAAGGACTTATGCCAACATCCACCTCACAGGACTGCTGCTGCCATTGCCTGTGTCCCTTCAGCAGGCCACAGCTGACCCAGACCTCCGCAGGAGATCCTCAAACACTCACAGGCAGGTCTAGCTCAGTCTCTTGTGAGGTGACTGCTCCTTTCCTCTGGGTCCTGGTACACCCAAGATTTTATCTGTGCCCTCTAAGAATCTCTGTTTCCCTCAGTCCTGTGGAAGTTCTGAAATCAAATCCCGCTGTCCTTCAAAGTTAGATTCCCTGGGTATTCCCAGTTCCTCTGTCAGATCTCCAGGTTGGGAAGTCTGATGTGGGGCCTAGAATGAGATGGGAATACCAGACCACCTTACCTGTCTCCTAAGAAACCTGTAAGCAAGACAAGCAGCAACAGTTAGAACTGGACAGAGAACAACCGACTGGTTCAAAATTGGGAAAGGTGTACATCAAGGTGGTATAACTGTCACCCTGCTTATTTAATTTATATGGAGAGTACATCATGCAAAATGCTGGGCTGCATGGTTCACAATCTAGGATCAAGATTGCCAGGACAAATATCAACAACCTCAGATATGCAGATAATACTTTAATGGCAGAAAGCTAAGAGGAACTAAAGAGCCTCTTGATGAATGTGAAAGAGGACAGTGAAAAAGCTGTCTTAACACTCCAAAAATGAAAATCAAGGCATCTGGTCTCATCACTTCATGACAAATAGATGGGAAAAAAGTGGAAATAGTGATAGATTTTATTTCTTTGGGCTCCAAAATCACTGTGGACAATGACTGTAGTCACGAAATTAAAAATCACTTGCTCCTTGGAAGAAAAGCTATGACAAATCTAGACAGTGTATTAAAAAACAGGGACATCACCGACAAAGGTCCTTCTAGTCAAAGCTGTGGTTTTTCCAGTAATCATGTATGGATGATTCTTGGACTAAAAAGAAGGCTGAGTGCCGAAGAATTGATGCTTTTGCTGTGGGGTTGGAGAAGACTCTTGAGGGTCTCTTGGACTGCAAGGAGATCCAACCAGTCAATCCTAAAGGAAATCAATCCTGAATATTCATTGGATGGACTGATGCTGAAGTAGAAGCTCCAATATTTTGGCCACCTGATGCGAAAAACTGATTCATTGGAAAAGACCCTGATGCTGGGAAAGATTGAGAGCAAGAAGAGAAGGGGGCAACAGAGGATGGGATGGTTGGATAGCATCACTGACTCAAAGGACGAGTTTGAGCAGACTCCAGGAGATAGTGAAGGACCAGGAAGCCTGGTGTGCTGCAGTCCATGGGGTCGCAAAGAGTCGGACGTGACTTAACAAGTGAACAACAAAAGTAAAGATCTGAGGTCCCTAGAAAGTAAAGCAAGAGAGCCTCAGAGACTTTGATTAAATAATTTGTATGAAAAGACAGAACCTTACTTAGTGTACCTAAGTACCAACTAGAAAGAGGGTAAAAAAATTAACAAGCATTCAATTAAAAATTACTAATTATACTTTTTCAAACACGGACTGAAGGTTCAAGAGTTCAATGAAATTGCTCCTTTTCACATCATTTTTACAGGTGTCAAGGTAAAAGTTTCGTGATGCTGTCTTCAAAAAATTAGTCATCTATTAAAAGATTAAGTAGCTTTTTTAAACATGTCAGAGATCATCCTCTTAAAGGGTAGAAGTGATTGAATTATTCTGACAGTAGTAACAAGTAAAGCTCTCTCTTGTAGAAGAAAATGTGCATACCTGTAATATTCCAATCCAAAAATTTTAAAGTTCTGAGCAACTTTCACCTACATGCCCTGGAGAAGGAAAAGGCTACCTACTACAGTATAGTACATGGGGCGGCAAGAGTAGACACAATTGAGCGACTTTCACTTTCACTTTTCACTCTTCTTCGCCATTCATAGGGATAAAAAAAGTTTGTATGTAAAAAATTAAAGTCTTTTGTGTGTTTAATAGAAGTATAATTGATAAATTGTGATACTAGAAAAAATAAAGATTTAACATAAAGAAAAAAGGAAACAAATAAGAATCATATTTAATTGTTATGGTATAACTATTCTTTCAAAATTGCAACATATTGAATTAATTACAATATTTAGTTTGAAACACTCTATGAAATGAATATATTAAGACAAAAGCCAGTCTGTACATTACAGCTTTAAATCTGAAAAAATTTTGCAGCATCACGAGTATCCCCAACATGGCATTTACCTAGTATTTTCTTGAAACAGTTCAAGAAATTTCACAAAGAAACTGAATTTTTCTAAGGCTATGATAAGCTTAAATTTACTCAGTGGTTCTTCTGGGTTTTTTCCCTTTGTTTATTTTTTTCCTATTTGATGAAAAAAGGAAATAGAAACTAGGATTGAGTCTGCAGTAAGAGACATAGTCCATGTCAAATGTTCAGATCTTTGTATGCATATCAGAAATTACATATAGACTACATAATCTGGAAAGAAGTAATGATAACAAGAAAGAATAAATTAAAAAGACAACTTTTCAAGGACTAGTCTTGTGTCTGGTCCCTAAAAGCTACTCATTAAATGTGACGAAAAAAGTGAGGCTTCAATTAATCAGCTCTGATCTATAACTTGAAATGTTCTATTTAAAAAAACCCAACAGTCATAATTTCTAATCCAATTCTTTACATACAATGTCACAGCCATTAACTCCTACTTTTTTAATTCAAATCATGAAGTACTAACCTAAAGAATTTAATTCATATAGATATTCAACAAATATTTAGTAAGAACTAATGCCAGGCTCTGGGAATACAGAGAACAACAAAATGACAGCTTCTGTATGATGACACAATCTACTGTCCTGTTAGTTTAAAAATCAACTAAAAGCCATTCAAGTAAAAAGCAGCCTAATCTGAGAAATTCACTGGTAACATGAAACCCAGCAAATAAAAAACAACAAATTTTTAAAAATCCCACTTTTCAGAACTACATTATGATAGTTAAGAAAGGGAGGCAGGTAATAAAAAAGAATGAAATATATGATGGAGAGACAAAGAAATATAAAGTATAAAGAGACATAGAAAGAGAAGATGCTGAGAAGGTCATGAAGTAATCAAGCAAGAAGTTGCAAATAAAACTGTCACTAAAATACAAGCAGAAATAAATAATACGCTGGAGGAGGGGGGATCTTTGTGCCTGCCTCATGGATATCCACTTTCATTTTTTTTTTTAACCTTGGCACTAATTAATAGTAAACATGGGCTGTGCTTAGTCACTCAATCGTGTCCGACTCTTTACAACCCCATGCAACCCCAGGACTCTTTGCAACCCATAGCCCACTAGGCTCCTCTGTCCATGGGGATTCTCCAGACAAGAATACTGGAGTGGGTTGCCATGCCTTCCTCCAGGGATTTTCCTAACCCAGGGATCGAACCTAGGCCTCCCTCACTGCAGGAGGATTCTTTACAGTCTGAGTCACCAGGGAAGTAAACTTATCTAAGCACAAATTTGAATGGAAAAGTAAATCAAAGCCAAAGAAAAACCCTGGAGAAAACTTATTACACTATATTATCCAATAAAATATAAATATGCTCTAGAAATATATGCAGGTAAGTCCAACACTGCTGCTGCTGCTGCTAAGTCGCCTCAGTCGTGTCCGACTCTGTACGACCCCATAGAGGGCAGCCCACCAGGCTCCCCTGTCCCTGGGATTCTCCAGGCAAGAACACTGGAGTGGGTTGCCATTTCCTTCTCCAATGCATGAAAGTGAAAAGGGAAAGTGAAGTCTCTCAGTCGTGCTGGACTCTTAGCGACCCCATGGACTGGAGCCTACCAGGCTCCTCCATCCATGGGATTTTTCAGGCAAGAGTACTGGAGTGGGGTGCCATTGCCTTCTCCGAAGTCCAACACAGTTATTATAAAACTGGGACCCAGGAATCACATTATAACCTCAGCCTCTTGAAAATTATGAGATTTAAGAAAAATATTAGTGCCTTCCTCTTATCCTTAATTCTATAGCTATAAATATAGCTTTTATGCCACTGAATCCATGCTCAGCAATAGCCCAAAAGTCTTCTCTCAAAACAGTATGCTGCTGCTGCTGCTGCTAAGTCACTTCAGTCATGTCCGACTCTGTGCGACCCCATAGACGGCAGCCCACCAGGCTCCCCTGTCCCTGGGATTCTCCAGGCAAGAACACTGGAGTGGGTTGCCATTTCCTTCTCCAATGTATGAAAGTGAAAAGTGAAAGTGAAGTCACTCAGTCGTGTCTGACTCCTAGTGACCCCATGGACTGCAGCCTACCGGGCTCCTCTGTCCATGGGATTTTCTAGGCAAGAGTACTGGAGTGGGGTGCCATCGCCTTCTCTCCTACTCTAATTCATTAGAAAATCATCTTTTCCTTTAATTTACCTCAAAACTATTTACTATGTTTAAAGAATAACAAAAACAATACTTAGTACTAGAAGTAGAACATTATCACTTAAGTACATGAAAACAATTAAGAATATATTTTTAGCTTTTTATAGAAACATCGATCGATGCTGGGAGAAAATTCTGACGTCTCAGATTCACACATATCATCATAGTTTTTATACATGTGGTTGTCCATGTTGATACGATAGAAAATTAAAGATCTCAGGTAATGAGAACAAAGAAAATTTAATAAAATTTATCCCATAAATAACAAGCAAAGGTATAATTATGTATTAAGAAACCATCGCCCTTATTATGCAAAAGAAAATAAAAGGCACGTTTTCTTAAAGAATCTCAATAATTCTTAAGTTTCCTTTAATATAGACCTTCCAGTATGTACATGTTCAAGTCATTTCATTACAACACAGTGGGTATTCTTTTTTTTTTTTCTTTTATTCAATTTTAATTTAAAAAAAAATTATACATGTGTTCCCCATCCTGAACTCTCCTCCCTCCTCCCTCCCCATACCATCCCTCTGGGTACCACAGTGGGTATTCTTTAGTGTCCTTGCTCCCCTTATTTTTTTGGTTAATAAATTTTAAAGAATTATAAATTTTCTGGAGACGTTTGTATAAATTTTATGGCAATATCAGTAATATACCCGTACAAGCGTCTGTGACTTTTATAATACCAATGGTACAGACTCAGCAGGAGTAACCCCATTCTATCAAAAAGCTCATTTCCTACAAACAGACAAGGTGATGACAGACAACAGAACAGCTATGTAATTAAGCAATGCCCTGCCTCTCAATGAAACTAGTGTTGAATGTTATTTGACTAACATGCAGCATTGAATTTTTAAAAATTAAGCCATGTAAAGAAAAAGCAAATATCTACCTGGTTAAATGACATACAAAGTTTACTTTAGTTGGGGAAACTGAAAATAAAATGTAACTGATTCCTAATTTCACTTTTCAAATATTCACTAAATTTCATTTGATCATTAAAAAAAAACAGTTTAAACATTCCCTCTTGAGACTGTCCAGTAATTATAATTACAGTACAGTCCACTAAAATAGGGTAAAATTTTTTCTTTAGCTACATGTTTTATTAAAAGCCATCTGCTACAATAATACACTGGAGAACAGAGAGAAGACAGGCTTTACTCTGAGCAGCACCAATAACCTGACAAGAATAAACACAGTGAAGCTTCATCTGTCCATACAATGCTCAAGAAAGCAGAGAACGTGCAGAATCTTAAAACAGGCCACTCTTACTGTTGTTTTTTATTTATATTCCAAAAAATATTTTTTGGCAGCAACTACAGAACTACCAACTACTTACAACTTTGCCCTTTTTACTCGCTGATAGAGGTTTAAGCATATGCTCTCTGTACTATGTCAAATTAGACTTCTTCTTTGCAAGTTTTACTGTTTTGTACTTAGCCAGTAGATGGTATTTTTCAGTTCACTGATTTTAAAAATGAATGTGCATTACCATCCTAGCACAGTACCTGACACACAGTAGGTACTCATTTACCGAATAGATACTATAAAATTACTTGTTCAAATTCTATTACTTCAACTCTAGGTACATCAACCAATTATGATGATTACATCAACTCTAGGTACATTAATTAAATATAAATATCCATTTTGATATGACATATTTTCTAAGGTTTTTCACTTCACATACTTATTCTAAGAAGAATAGACTTGCATTATGTTCTTTTCATTTTACCAGGGAACAAACACTGACCCATAAGTAGTGGATGTAGTTAGGCAACTGTGGTGGAAGTGAGGGAAGGAAGGGGCACACTGACTTCACTTCCTAAGGCTTCCAGGATAATCCAAGCTAAGTCACCAAAGGGCACCTGAATCATCATGTAAACTACTCCCTCCCCTATCCCACTCAGACATACTAAATTCCCATCTCAGGCATCAACTTCCCCATGAAGTCTTCCCTGACTCACCCAAGCAGAGCTGCCACTACCTCTTTCATATTCCACACACTTGGTTAAAATACCTGTTATAACCTGTATCATCATATATTTGATCTATCTGCATATAGGTCTGGCTTTCCCTAGGCCATGCTCCTCAAAGCTGTGAGCCCCTTTTGTCTACACAGGTTTAGAACTGCACAGGGTCTGGCCCATAAAAGATGCTCAATAATGAGTTACTGAATGAGTGAATTAATAAGTGAATGACACTTTATCTGCCTTGCAGTCTTGATTACATCATATAGCCATTAGGAGTGATTTTTAGAGAGTATCATTTAACTTTATTATATACTTGAATACGCATGATGACTAAATAATAATTCATATAATCATTATAAAGCCAAGTTTAAGGATTCAAACATTCCATGATATTCACTAGCCAGAAGGAAAAAAAAAAAAGACAAATCTGATTTTTTTCATATTCTAAAAAGATTAATGCTTAATTCTATCAGCTACTGTTCACATCATATGCTCTCATGAAAACTATGTGACTAGAAGTTGACTAACACTAAAGTAGCAGTATACTATGCTATGCTAAGTCACTTCAGTCGTGTCTGACTCTGTGCGACCCCAGAGACGGCAGCCCACCAGGCTCCCCCGTCCCTGGGATTCTCCAGGCAAGAACACTGGAGTGGGTTGCCATTTCCTTCTCCAGTGCACGAAAGTGAAAAGTGAAAGTGAAGTCGCTCAGTCGTGTCCGACTCTTAGCGAACTCATGGATTGCCGCCTAACAGGCTCCTCTGTCCATGGGATTTTCCAAGCAAGAGTACTGGAGTGGGGTGCCATTGCCTTCTCTGAAAGTAGCGGTATACACTGATACAAATATCCATTATTACTAATATCATACATTCATATCTTAAATACACACTATACGCCAAGCACTTTATCATTTTACTTAATTCCCACAACAATTCTAGTAGGTACTACTATTATCTGTGCTTTACAAATGATGAAGCTGAGGCTTAGAAAGTTGAGATAACTTCTCAAGATCACAAGTTAATACATGGCAGGGGTGAGACTCACATTCAGGTCAATCTAGCACTAGAATTTAAATCCTTTAAAAGAAATTGTGTGTGTGCACATATATATACAAACACTTCTTAAAGAAAAGATTCATTTGGAAAAAAGAAAATTTAAGTGAGAGAAGGAAATGGCTTATGATAACATTATTTCTGAAGGCTTATCAATTAAAAGCTTATTTTTAACAAAATATAAAGAATGAATGTTATCGATTAGATCACTTCTACAAAAAAGGAGAGAATTACAGTCCAATACTTGTTATGTTATATAAGCAGTAATCAGATTTGATAAACTATACCACACATGCCATGTAATTACAAAAATTATACATACATTTCTGTAAAGCTACATAAAATGCAGATTGCCCTAAAACACACACAATCTTCCCTATGTCAAATGGCTCATAATGTGTGAAAATGTTGTCATTTTCTTATACTCTTACCCTGTCATACTCAAGGGCTCCTAAAGCCAGCAATTAAGATTTAATTCTGGACTTCCCTGGTGGTACAATGGACAAGAATCTGCCTGCCAATGCAGGGGACACAGGTTCAATCCCTGGTCTGGGAAGATCCCACTACTGTGCAGCAACTAAGCCCATGCACCACAACTACTGAGCCTGTGAGCTGCAAGTACCAAAGCCTACACACCTAGAGCCTGAGCTCCGCCACCAGAGGAGCCACCACAGCGAGAAGCCCGTGCGCCACAACGAAGAGTAGCCCCAGCTCACCACAACCAGAGAAAGCTGCACCCAGCAACAAAGATCCGCTGTAACCAAAATTAAATATTCTTTTTAAAAAGATTTGATCCTAATCTTTGAAGCTCTAAATTCTTTTTGTTTCTATAAGGAGCAGCAAGGTTACAATCCTTCCATTGCCCTTTCAGATCACCTCAATATCATGAAGAATGCTAATAGAAATAACAAGAAATCTCAATGATAAGCAATAAAGAAATTATACTTTCAGAAGTATGTGGTACAAGTCTCCACTGATCCATCAACAGTGTCGGTGTCCTCAGCCTCTGGCAGAAACCCTATAGCAGCACACAGTGATTGAAGCATCACGTCGACTTTAGGAGAGATGTGTCAATACCCACTTGAAGAGGGACGTCTTGAAGTTAGGTGATTTCAGCTTTTCTATTACTGATTCTATAAAGTACTGTTAGAAATTTTCTATCATATGGAAAGTTTATACATGTTTTTTGCTATAAACAGAATTCCTCAAATAAACTAAAATCTCATTTCCATACAATGATTAGCATAAAGTAGAGAAAAGGGGATAATACTGCTTGTATTTCTCTAACCTTTTATTACCCTTAATGATTAATGATGGGGAAAATACAAAGAGTTTTCCCTTCCAAAGCATCTTTAAAAGACAAAACATAAGAATGCCCTATCCCTTTCACGTCTATTTTAGAGTTCTCTACTGTATGGATTCACATACTAACTCTGCTGTTTAGTAACTGTGGGTCTCTCAAACTCTCTGAACCTCACATCTCATCGATGGTAAAAATGGGAGTGCCATCATTGAAGTTGTCAGGTTTGCCTGGAAAGGGCATATGAAAGCACTAGACATAATACCCATCACACTTTCCACTGGTTCTCTCAGCAAGTATGTTTTAGCATCTGCTAGAGGGCAGTCCTAGTATTAAGATTACAGCAGTGAGCAAATCCATTCGCAGTCCTTGCTGACCTAAAGCTGATAGTGAAGAGTGCCCTGTGGCTCATACTGAATTTCCTACAGCCTCTGACCATGGCACAACTTTTCACAACTCTGTGTCTTTGGGTATGGCATTGCCTCAGCCTAAACACACCCTCCTGTTCTTGGCCCCTGGGCAAAAGAGTTGGCTCCTCCAGTCTCCGTGCTCCCCTATCACCTTGTTCATATCTCTGTCACAGAATTTAACCATGTCATCACCGTTCCTCTGCCTTCCAGACTGACTCCCCCACTGGACTGTGCATTTCTACTAGATAAGATACCAGTGTTACTCTTCACAGAGAAAACACCTGCATGTTTAATAAATTAAAGGATGAATCAGTGGCACAAGTACATAAAAGTGTTACACATATTTCATTTTCCTTCTTTCTCTTTATTGCTCAGAACAATGTCCTTAATCTGCACAGATATCACGAACCCATAGTAATCTCCATATTTCCTTCTTTTCCATGCTACTCATTTAACATTGAAACATACACTGTTCTATAATTTTTCTCATCCCCTATCACTAGAGAGTGCTTACCATGTATTAGGCATGCTCTGAGTGCTTTATGTAAACTACCTTATTATCTTATTCAACCCTCCCAATTCTATACAATATGTATTATTAAGACCACTTTATAAATGAGATGAAGGATAATTAAGGAATTTGCCCAAGGTCACGAGCTAGTAACCAGCAGAGCTTGAAATCTGAACCCATGGTCTCCCTCCAGTTGTTCAGTCACTGTTGCGTCTGACTTCGTGACCCCATGGACTGCAGCACACCAGGCTTCCCTTCCTTCGCTGTCTCCTGGAGTGCGCTCAGACTATGTCCATTGAGCTGGTGATGTCATCCAACCATCTCATCCTCCCTCCAGAGTGAGCACCATTTCCTCCCAAAGTGGAGTTATAGCTTTCACCAAGGCAAGTTGTACCTAATAGTTCCCTGATCCTGGCACTGGAGTTAACATAATTTCTCCATGATTTAGATGGATCAGCTCATCTGGCTTGTTCTGTTTGGTCCTCAGCTCCAGATTAAGGTTACCAGTTAGTCTGCAGCTCCTGTCCTGGTTCATCTTAAATCTGTCTAGAGTTTTCCATCCTTTCTAAAACTGTGGTCCCTAAAGTCTTTTTCCTATCAGTCAAAAAGGCTTGCAAAGTGCTTTTATCAACTAAAAGCACACTATGACAGCTCCCTCCCCCGAGGCAAAGGTTGATATGCTAATATGGAGTCACAAAATCAAGTATATTTCAGGGCTTAGTCAGGTATTACAATGTATGAAGAACAGAAAGTAAGTAATAAAGAGTAGGAATAGTATGTCTATGAAACAGGAAGTACAAGCTTGAGTGAGCAACGGATACTATTCTTTAATGTATTGTACTGATGATTACACAAAGCAGATGACAGGCTGATTCAGTCTGTTGGCTATATGCCATCTCACCTGAAAAGAATGCTTTAGAATGTGATTTGTTTTTTCAAAGAGTGAACCAGCACACTACTACCAAAGGATGAAATGATAAACAGACTAGTTTTTCTCCTAAGAGCCCAATCACCTTTTCCTTCTTCCTTATATTATCTGATATATTTGGGAGTGATTTTAGCAAATTTATTTGTTCAAGCTGAACCAGTTCATTAACTGATCTTGAATTCTTGCCATTCCCTTAATAAGAAAGGAGAGATTAATGGGACCAAAAGAAAATACTACCAGCTTTGGACTAAATATGCAGGCACTTCTTACTGAAAATCCTCTAGGTATTCACATTCTTTCTCCTGAGCATCTCCTAAGCTCATATGCATTCACCACCAAAGTGCATTCTTAATGTTCTTGGCTACAAGCACTTGCTGTCTGATTTCTACCCAAAAGCAAAGAGAAAGAACAATATTGTCATTATTCATCTTATTTTTATTATGTTTGGCTATCAAGCAAGGAAGACAATGAAGTTAAATATACCACTGTACTTCCTCTCACAGAAATGTTATGACTTGAGAGCCCGAATAAAGGCACATGATCAGAGCCACACATTTCTACATTGTTTATATTAAAATGCTTTTGATAAATGGCACTGTTAATGATAGAAATATTAATAACATTAAAAATTTTATGTGGTCATTGATTTATAAACCAAAGGTGAAAATATTTATTATACTATCTTTAAATTGTACATTATTAGTCAATCTCAAATGGCAATTAGTGAACATTTGCTGTCCTAAAATAAGCTACTAAGCTTAGTTCATTATAAATTATTCCACAACAAAGCTCAATCCCTGTCACTATCAATAGGCAGGTCTTGCAGAGAAAGGCAGGTGTCTACCTAGTATCGAGTCTCTCTTTCTTATTAATAAACTCGTATGTCAGTGGATGAAGAGGAGCCACAACAAACCATTTTAAAAAAACATTTCCCAGCTTTCCACGGAGATAGTCATGTAACAGAATCCCGGTCAAGGAAATTAAGTGGAAGTTGTTGTTTGGGGGTTTAAGGAAAAGCTCTTTATAAGGGTGACACACCTGGTCCAGATATGCCAACAAGTTCTAGATTCAAGGAAAGTTCAGGCTCATGGAAGGTAACCTTTAAACACTTGGAATTTCCCAAATGACAGAGGCATCTTTGTCATTCATGGTAGGACCCACCAATCACCTCTTACAATTTATGCTTACATTTTAGGTGACTCATGGAAGAACTATAGACAGTTTATTCTAAGAAGAGTACTAAGCATGGGAGCTGGCCAAGCCAGAAAGACCAACCATGAAATTAGAGGATAGGGTTGTTGAGCCAGGTGATTTCAAACCAATCTCAGTGGAGAGAAGACTAAAGACTTAGTTCAACCAAATAGTTGGCAATGATTCAATCAATCACCCATGTATGTGATTAACTATATATATAAAGATTAACTATATATATAGTCAAGTGAAGTCGCTCAGTCGTGTCTGACTCTTTGTGACCCCATGGACTGTAGCCTGCTGGGCTCCTCTGTCCATGGGATTTTTCAGGCAAGAATACTGGAGTGGGTTGCCATTTCCTCCTCCAGGGGATCTTCCCAACCCAGGGACTGAACCCGGATCTCCCACATTGTAGGCAGATGCTTTTACCATCTGAGCCACCAGGGAAGTCTCTAACTATATATATAAAGAAACCCCAATAAAAATTCTGGACACCAAAGCTTGCTGAAATGCCTGGGTTGGTGATACATACTACTACAGATTGATGCTGGGAAGTTAAGGTGTCCCTGAGGACAATGTAAGCTTCCTTGGAACCTTTGCAGTTGCAGATTCTTTCCAATGTATCTCTTCTTTTGGCTGACTCTAATTTATATCTGATGTATATCTTTTTGCTATTTAAAAAAAACTTGTAATCATAAGTATAACACTTTGCTACATGACTGGGGGAGTCTATTCAGTTCAGTTCAGTAGCTCAGTCGTGTCCAACTCTTTGCAACCCCATGAATTGCAGGAGTCTATGAGGACTCCCAAATTTGTAGCCACCTAGTATGAAGTGAGAATGGCACTGGGGATCCCCAACCTTGCAGCTGATTTCAGAGATCTTGGGCAGAACTTGGCAGTATGGAGGACTACTCCTTTAACCTTAAGTTTGGATGGTTTTGTCTTTCCATTCGTCTTTACTGGACACAATACAATGCAGAGAAGTCATTTGAGACAACAAGGTGACAAGCACAGACCAAATATATTAGAGTTCAGTCAGGGACACAGAACCTGTTAAACATTTCAAAATGGATTAATGCAAGGACTTAGGTTCTTAAACACTGGAAGACCAAAAGATTGGGAACATCACTGCTAGCTTTTAGGTCTGCCACAACTACAGTCCAAAGAATCAGGAGGTTGCCACTGCTAATCAAGATAGGAAACTGCAGGGAAAAGGAACACAGAATGAAGGCGGGAGATTCATAAGGGAATGTCCAGAGCAGATGAAAATCTCACAAGTGGCAAAGGCCAGGCATCTGCCTACTACTGCCAAAGAAAAACAATATGGCTTTTTCCTCCCTCCAATCTTCTCAGGCAGAAAGTAAACCACTGTCAGAATTCCAGAGTGAAAGGAGTCTGGGAATATTTTGTTCAATGAAAACATCTATGTCATTCTGTCTCTTGGATCTTCTTCCTGAAAACTGTATATTCAAAACCACCATGGTGCTTAGTATATGTGTATAAGTATATGCTTAGTAAAGCTTTTATCACACATAAAAACATATACTATATAGTCTGGAGTTTATAAACAACATTGTGTCAGACTATTTTCATTTTTCTCTCAAAGTTTGAAATCTTAAAAGGTATGAATTAACAAAGCCTCTTAGCGAAGAAAGGAATATGACAGTAGCTACTACCCCATAAATAGTCATTAAAAGTACACAATTTCTTACTCATAGGAAAAAGTGATTTGATGCCAAGAGTTATGGTCTCTGGACATTTTTGCTCAGATGGGTATCATTAATAAAAATATCTGAGCATAAACTTCCAATATATGTATATTTATTATTTATGTTTATTATTCACAAGTGCTACTGTACTAATACAAATACTATAAAGCATAGAAACAGACTATAAAAAAGATTTTTTAAAATGAAAAATGTTTGCTTAACAAAAATACTACAAAAATACTATTCAATATAAAATATGGGTCATTTAATTTTTCTATTTTCTGTAACTTTTCTATGAAGATAAACTTTATATGACATAATATTCACCAAAGTGTACAATTCACTAGTTTTTAGTATATTCACAATGGTGAGAAACCATCACATCTAATGCCAGAATATTTCCATCATCCCAAAACGGAACCTCAAACCTGTTAGCAGTCACTCCCAATTCCTCCCCTCCTCCATACCCTGACAAACAGTAGTCTATTTTCTGTCTCTATAGACATATCGATTCTGAACATTTCATATGGACAGAATCATACACTATGACTCCTTATCTTTTAATATCTTTGTCAAGCAATTTATGAAATGACAGTTTGAAAACATTCCCAAATCAGGTTTTTGATTCATGGTTTTAATCATGATCACATCTGGAAAACACTAACACAGAGCAGAGGCGCATCACCTGTTTCAGTCCCACCCATCAACCATTTTGATGAAATAGAGCTAGGCGATTCCTCATTTTCTCAAAGTGTTCTTAATAAATCAGAAGGCAGTGAATTTTTATATTTCTAACAATCAGTCTCAAATTTCCTGCAACTACTTGCATAAGATTTAAATGTTCTTGAAATTTATGATTCCAGATTTCAAAGAAAGAAAATGGTAAGAGTTTTTTTATAACACAGACATGCAGTTTTCAATCACAAAAATCACAGTGATGTTCAAATTGCCAAAAATTTCAAACATCCGTTCCTATAACATGAATTTATTTCCCAAAGTAGTTGCTTTGTCATCCATTATTATAATTTTAGTTTTTGACTGAAGGAAAAGAGTACTGTGTTTCTCTTTTTTAGTATCTTGATATGTAGCATCCTGTGACATCAATCTTTGTAAACCATTCATCTATCCTATGAAGATTAGAACTAGATAACCTGTAAATCCACCTAACCTAATGCATGCAAACTGCAAGAAAACTGAATATTCTAAAAGTGAATACATGAGTGTGGGCACCACTGTTATTTCATTCCAAAGTGTGCAAGTCCCTTCTTCCCCCACCTCACTCCTGAACCACAAGGGATAAGTGGCCATTAGCCCCAAGGACTTAGTAAGGTACCAAAGCATAGCAAATATGAGCATAGCTTAACATCATTTTATATTTGCAAATTTAAAATTGCAAATGGAACTTTAGATATCTCTGCCCCCAACATCAATGGATTATCCTGAACATCCCACTACAGAAAATACTAATTACAAATGGTATAAAGGGTTGTTTAATATATGAATTGAGCAGTGACTGAATATACTAGGAACTCAGAAAATATCTGGAAGGATTGGAGGCAAAGAGGTAAGGGAGGGGAGAAGGAATTAGAGGGGCTAAAGAATTTTAAAAGTTGATGTAGCCTAAGGAATAAAGTCTTACTGAACAAAAAAAATTCCTTTATGAATAGAGATTTTCTTTTTTAAAAAAAGTTATCATTATTTTAAAATCCATGATTTAGAGTAGATTAAGAAATTGGGAGGTAAGACCTAAGAAGAAAGCCTAGGAGCCAAGGTTACACATGTTTTAAAATCAGTTTTTAGGACATAAGCAGAGTAATTTACATTGGAACCAGAGGCTCCTGACAGGATAAGGATCTGGGCAACTATCCACATCATCTACGTGTAAGGTTACATAAGCACAAACAGTCATAATTTGAAGTTAATTTGACTTTAAAATTATACTAGAGTACAATTATACTGTGTACAACTGTATATAAATCTCACACAGTAAGAAAGATTAATTGAAAGTATTTGAAATACAAGTATATTCCAATGTAGTAAATAGTTATAACAATCACTAAAAGGAAAAAAATGAAAGCCAAGGCATTAAGTGTTCATAGATGACTACAGTCCATTGTTTATCACTATTCAACAAGTGTTCAGAACAAAAGGCAGACAAAGTCACCAAACAATGCAGTATAGCTTTTCAAAAAGTTCAAAGCATTTATGACTTATTGGAGCTATGAAAACAGGATTTACTTAATATATTGTCACATGAGAGTAACATGAAAAGAGCTCCTACCTTTGTGATAAGAAGTCGGTACCTATCCAGCATCGCTTGGTTGTCATGGCAGCCTGCTAATAATTGCCATACCTCTGCTCTCAATGCTTCAGGAACACCACTCTTCACCAGGGTGGACAATCCCTTTGGTCGTGCACCAAGATTACTGTGCCTGAGAAAACAAGAAAATAAACCATTCATACTCCCTTCACCACTACTGATCTGCTGCTGTTATGGAAAATGTATTAGTGAGTTTATATATTTTTTTTTTAAAAAGTGTAAGACTGAATCAGGAGGAAAATGGAAGGAAGCGGCATGAAATAATATTAGTAGTGTTTAAGTTTAGTAACGTCTTCAACTTTTTTTCTTGATTGCATCTTGCTTATTAGTGAACCACGTTATCCCACCCTCCTTCCTCTCATTTACTTTTTAAACATTCGAAGAACTTACTCATAATAATGAATGTGTTAACTGTATATTCTCAGGCAGCATTTCAAGGCATAAGAAGAGCCATTTGAATCCCCTGAGATGAATGTACGGTGTGTGCGGCAAGGACTGGGGGCTAGGGATGCTGAGAGTGGATCAGAAAAGAGACCTATTAACACCTTGACTATACCTCTAAATCCTGATCCAAAGTGCTTGCAAAAGGAAGACCCTAGCCCTTTCCTACAAACCTCATAAGACCTATTCAATTCCCGAGCCACATAGACTTAGCAGCTTTACCCATGGATCACAATAAACTGTGGACAATTCTGAAAGAGATGGGAATACCAGACCACCTGATCTGCCTCTTGAGAAACCTGTATGCAGGTCAGGAAGCAATAGTTAGAACTGGACATGGAACAACAGACTGGTTCCAAATAGGAAAAGGAGTATGTCAAGGCTGTATATTGTCACCCTACTTATTTAACTTATATGCAGAGTACATCATGAGAAACGCTGGGCTGGACGAAGCACAAGCTGGAATCAAGACTGCTGGGAGAAATCCCAATAACCTCAGATATGCAGATGATACCACACTTATGGCAGAAAGTGAAGAGGAACTAAAGAGCCTCTTGATGAAAGTGAAACAGAAGAGTGAAAAAGGTGGCTTAAAAGCTCAATATTGAGAAAACGAAGATCATGGCATCTGGTCCCATCACTTCATAGGAAATAGATGGGGAAACAGTGGAAACAGTGTCAGACTTTATTTTTCTGAGCTCCAAAATCACAGCAGATGGTGATTGCAGCCATGAAATTAAAAGACGCTTACTCCTTGGAAGGAAAGTTATGACCAACCTAGATAGCATATTCAAAAGCAGAGACACTACTTTGCCAACAAAGGTCCCTCTAGTCAAGGCTATGGTTTTTCCTGTGGTCATGTATGGATGTAAGAGTTGGATTGTGAAGAAGGCTGAGTGCCGAAAAAAAGATGCTTTTGAACTGTGGTGTTGGAGAAGACTCTTGAGAGTCCCTTGGACTGCAAGATCCAACCAGTCCATTCTAAAGCAGATCAGCCCTGAGTGTTCTTTGGAAAGAATGATGCTAAAGCTGAAACTCCAGTACTTTGGCCACCTCATGTGAAGAGCTGACTCATTGGAAAAGACTCTGATGCTGGGAGGGATTGGGGGCAGGAGGAAAAGGGGATGGATGACAGAGGATGAGATGGCTGGATGGCTTCACCGACTCAATGGATATGAGTTTGAGTGAACTCCGGGAGTTGGTGATGGACAGGGAGGCCTGGCGTGCTGCAATTCATGGGGTCGCAAAGAGTTGGACACGACTGAGCGACTGAACTGAACTGAAGGGTGCTTAGAACCTGAACAAAGATAAATACATTGTCATGAAGCCAGTGATCACGTAGCAGGTATGCGACTCTGATAACCTGCCCAACTGAACCAAAACTGAATTGTAGTTCCCAGCCTATGCCTAGCTTGAACCTGGAGCTATGTTCCACACCTTTCTGTTCAGACTTTATCTCTACTTTTATTTGCTGCTCACCTTTAATCTCTTACCTAACGTAACCATCCAAACTTTAAAGATGTACTGTGGTTTGGTCTAACATCCCAGGTTTTGGCTTCAGGTTCTGAACCTGTGAAGTCATAGAAACCATATGTCTATTTTCTGAAATTGGCCTCCTGCCTACTTTACCAACTTCTCTATCTTTACACTCTTCCAAATGCAGCCCAGACCTCAGTTTTGGCATGTCCTTCATTTGAAAATATGTTTCAAGCTTTCCCCATACTCTCATAACCCAACTATCTCAGAAAAACTGTAACAATTTCCATAACTTGAAAGTTCAGGTAAACTCATCCCATTAATATCTATAATAAACCATCAAATTTGTGACCATTCTGCTTTCTTTCAGCCTCTTAAGGGAAAACTTTTATATTGCTGAGTTAAAGAACCTAAGCTGACGATACTGACAGGCTTGAAGCAAAACAGAGTAAAAAGAGGTAGAGCTTACACGATTTAACACGCCATGGCACCATTAAAGAACCTTAATTATGCTGCTAAGTGAAAAAAAGCAGGTTTCAAAATAGCATATATGGTATTATTTTAGAAACACATTCTCTCTCTCACACTCTCTCCTTAACACATACTATTTTGAAACCTGCTTTTGACATGCATAGGGAAAAAATATGGAAGAATGAACACCAAAATATTTATGTAATGGAATTAAGAGAAAGTATTCCTTTTATTATTCTATACTGTTTGAAACATTTACAATGATCTTGAACCCTTTTATAATCATACACAAAAAAAATCATTTCAAGTCTTTAAATTTCTCCAGTGGACTTCAATTAAAAAATAAATTAATTTGGAAAAACACCATAGCCAAATATGCTCCATAAAATACGTCAAGTAGAGGCTTCTTTGGTGACTCAGTGGTAAAAAGTCTGCCTATCAATGCAGGATACAAGGGTTAGATCCATGGTCTGGGAAGATCTCACATGCCACTGAGCAACTGAGCCCACCTGCCACAATTACTGAGCCTGTGCTCTAGAGACCATGCTCCATAACAAAAGAGGCTACAACAATGTTATGTCGTAACATAACAATGTTACAATGTTATGTCCTGCACACCATAACTAGAGAGCAGCTCCCACTCACCGCAACTAGAGAAAAGCCCTTACAGCAACGAGACTTAGCACTGCTGCTAAGTCGCTTCAGTCATATCCGACTCTGTGCGACCCCATAGATGGCAGCCCACCAGGCTCCCCGTCCCTGGGATTCTCCAGGCAAGAATACTGGAGTGGGTTGCCATTTCCTTCTCCAATGCATGAAAGTGAAAAGTGAAAGTGAAGTCGCTCAGTCGTGTCCGACTCCTAGCCACCCCATGGACTGCAGCCTACCAGGCTCCTCCGTCCATGGGATTTTCCAGGCAAGAGTACTGGAGTGGGGTGCCATTGCCTTCTGCGAGACTTAGCACAAACCCCACAAAAAATGAAAGAATTAAAAAAAAAAGAGTTGATTTAAAAAAATATGTCAGGTAGAAAGATTATTAACTGTTCCTGATGAGACTTACACCTGAGTAAACTATATGACACATGGGTTTCCTTCCAGCTGCTTATTCTTCAATCTCCAACTGCATTTAAAATTAGCAAAAGAATGGTGCACCACAGAGAGGCAGGAGCAGTTTCATAAAAGGATCGTTTTTGTAATTTTATTATTTGAGTCTCATCACTGATGCAATGGACATGAACTCGGGCAAACTTCGGGAGGTGGTGAGGGACAGGGAGGCCTCGCATGCTGCGATCCATGGGGTTGCAAAGAGTCGGACACGTCTGGGTGACTAAACAACAACAGCAACAACATACTTTTTAATAGGAAAAACATAAATGATTTGAGGCCAAGGTGAGTTTCTGAACTCTTAGTTCAGTATAAAACTCTTAGTGTAAAATAAAACTAACTAAAAACAACAGTGTGCCAAGGGCTAAGCTCGTATCTCATGAAATTAAATGCAAAGTATGCTTAATTGTGAGTCCCATGATGAATAATAAAAGAGTAATTCAAAGTAATTAAATATACTACACGTTAAATATACTACATGTACTACATGGTTATACGTGAACCGTGAACTTCCAGATGTTAAAGCTGGTTTTAGGAAAGTCAGAGAAAGCAGAGGTCAAATTGCCGACATGTGCTGGATCATAGAAAAAGCAATAGAGTTCCAGAAAAAAATCTATTTCTGCTTTACTGACTATGCCAAAGCCTTTGTGTGGATCACAATAAACTATGGAAAATTCTGAAAGAGACAGGAATAATAGATCACCTGACCTGCCTCTTGAGAAACCTGTATGCAGGTCAGGAAGCAACAGTTAGAACTGGACATGGAACAACAGACTGGTTCCAAATCGGGAAAGGAGTACGTCAAGGCTGTATACTGTCACCCTGCTTATTTAACTTACATGCAGAGTCAGATCAGATCAGATCAGTCGCTCAGTCGTGTCCGACTGTTTGCGACCCCAGGAATCGCAGCACGCCAGGCCTCCTTGTCCATCACTCAGACTCACGTCTGTCGAGTCAGTGATACCATCCAGCCATCTCATCCTCTGTCGTCCCCTTCTCCTCCTGCCCCCAATCCCTCCCAGAATCAGAGTCTTTTCCAATGAGTTAACTCTTCACATGAGGTGGCCAAAGTACTGGAGTTTCAGCTTTAGCATCATTCCTTCCAAAGAAATCTCAGGGCTGATCTGCTTTAGAATGGACTGGTTGGATCTTGCAGTCCAAGGGACTCTCAAGAGTCTTCTCCAACACCACAGTTCAAAAGCATCAATTCTTCGGCGCTCAGCCTTCTTCACAGTCCAACTCTCACATCCATACATGACCACAGGAAAAACCATAGCCTTGAGTACACGAACCTTTGTTGGCAAAGTAATGTCTCTGCTTTTGAATATGCTATCTAGGTTGGTCATAACTTTCCTTCCAAGGAGTAAGCGTCTTTTAATTTCATGGCTGCAGTCACCATCTGCAGCGATTTTGGAGCCCCCCAAAATAAAGTCTGACACTGTTTCCACTGTTTCCCCATCTATTTCCCATGAAGTGATGGGACTGGATGCCATGATCCTCGTTTTCTGAATGTTGAACTTTAAGCCAACTTTTCCACTCTCCACTTTCACTTTCATCAAGAGGCTTTTTAGTTCCTCTTCACTTTCTGCCATAAGGGTGCTGTCATCTGCATATCTGAGGTTATTGAGATTTCTCCCAGCAATCTTGATTCCAGCTTGTGTTTCTTCCAGTCCAGCGTTTCCCATGATGTAATCTGCATATAAGTTAAATAAACAGGCTGACAATATACAGCCTTGACATACTCCTTTTCCTATTTGGAACCAGTCTGTTGTTTCATGTCCAGTTCTAACTGTTGCTTCCTGACCTGCATACAGATTTCTCAAGAGGCAGATCAGGTGGTCTGGTATTCCCATCTCTTTCAGAATTTTCCACAGTTTATTGTGATCCACACAGTCAAAGGCTTTGGCATAGTCAATAAAGCAGAAATAAATGTTTTTCTGGAACTCTCTCACTTTTTCTATGATCCAGTGGATGTTGGCAATTTGATCTCTGGTTCCCCTGCCTTTTCTAAAACCAGCTTGAACATCAGGAAGTTTACGGTTCACATATTGCTGAAGCCTGGCTTGGAGAATTTTGAGCATTACTTTACTAGCGTGTGAGATGAGTGCAATTGTGCAGTAGTTTGAGCATTCTTTGGCTTTGCCTTTCTTTGGGATTGGAATGAAAACTGCTGGAGGAAGCACAAGGTGGAATCAAGACTGCCAGGAGAAATCTCAATAACCTCAGATATGCAGACGACACCACCCTTACGGCAGAAAGTGAAGAAGAACTAAAGAGTCTCTTGATGAAAGTGAAAGAGGAGAGTGAAAAGTTGGCTTAAAGCTCAACATTCAGAAAACTAAGATCATGGCATCTGGTCCCATCACTGCATGGCAAATAGATGGGGAAACAGTGGAAACAGTGGCTGACTTTATTCTTTGGGGCTCCAAGATCACTGCAGATGGTGATTGCAGCCATGAAATTAAAAGACGCTTACTCCTTGGAAGGAAAGTTATGACCAACCTAGACAGCATATTAAAAAGCAGACACACTACTTTGCCAACAAAGGTCTGTCTAGTCAAGGCTATGGTTTTTCCAGTAGTCATGTACGGATATGAGAGTTGGACTATAAAAAAACCTGAGCGCTGAAGAATTGATGCTTTTGAACTGTGGTGTTGGAGAAGACTCTTGAGAGTCCCCTGGACTGCAAGGAGATCCATCCAGTCCATCCTAAAGATCAGTCCTGGGTGTTCATTGGAAGGACTGATGTTGAAGCTGAAACTCCAAAACTTTGGCCACCTGATGCGAAGAACTGACTCATTTGAAAAGACCCTGATGCTGGGAAAGATTGAGGGCAGGAGGAAAAGGGGAGGACAGAGGATGAGATGGCTGGATGGCATCACTGACTCAATGGACATGAGTTTGGGTGAACTCCAGGAGTTGATGATCGACAGGGAGGCCTGTGCTGCAGTCCATAGGGTGACAAAGAGTCGGACACAACTGAGTGACTGAACTGAACTGAACATGTTATACAGAGCTCAATGTCAGCTCTGTATATCTACAGCTATTAAATACCTCCCATATAAAAGAAACCTTTTTATTCAACCCCACATAACACTCCAGATGTCATATTGTCTTCCCACTTTGCACATCAAATTTCTGTAACGATGACTGTACATTATCTCTATTTCTTCCCTCACACTCATTCCTCAGCTCATTTCAGCATGGCTTCTCTCTTTTATATAAGTAATGCATGACCTCTCTCCATGCCACTAAATTCCAGAGACATTTTTCAGTCCTTCCACTGTTGACCATTTTGTTTCCTTGGCATCAGTGACAAAGCACTCTCTTTTCCCTCCTCACAAACCCAACTGCTGATTGTTCTCCTCTATTAAAGTGTTTCAAGCTGTCAATCTCTCCACTCTCCCTCAATGATCTAATTCTCTCCACTCTCTCATCTCTGGGCATTATTACCCTTCCCCACAAATTCTGAGCTCCAGAAATCAATATATTCAAATTTGAACTCATATTCTTTCTCCCTAAACCTGATCGTTTTCCAGGGTGTCCTACCTCGGTGATTGTCACCACAATTCAACCAAATTAGAAACCTAGATGTTAATGTTCACATTACTCTCTATCCCATAATTTATTACTAATTTATCAAGAAATCTAATGCATTTTATTTTCCCAACCTCTCCAAAATCCTTGCACTCCGATCTCCACTGCCACCAATTCTACTCATTCTACAACCTCTGTAATGACCTCCTAACTTCCACTCATCCTATTACATGGTAATGTATTTCCAATACAGCAGACAAAATGAAGAGGAAAACAGCTTGATTAAATATCATATTGGCTCAAATTACTCTGCATAATCAATTATATAAGATTCTGAATCTGAACTATCTCTTCTTACACAGGCATACATACACACATACACATGCAAACACACACCTTCAGGTTAATAGTCAACAGTCCCTAGTATACCTTTTACTGTAATATGATTCAACTCAACCAGTATTCTAGCTGGCCCTCGTCTAATCGGCCAGGCATAACAAAAAAGTCTTTTCTCCTCTCTTAAAAATCCAGGCACTATTTATCTTCATAGTGAAGTGAAAGTGGCTCACTTGTGTCCAACTCTTTGCAACCCCATGGACTGTAGCCTGCCAGGCTCCTCTGTCCATGGAATTCTCCAGGCAAGAATACTGGAGTGGACAGCCATTCCTTTCTACAGGGGATGTTCCCAACCCACGGATCAAATCCAGGTCTCCCGCATTGCAGACGGATTCTTTACCATCTCAGCCAACAGGGAAGCCCTAGAACACTGGAGGGGGTTGTGTCGTGTCATGTCGTGTCGTGTTGTGAAGTCGCTCAGTCATGTCCAACTCTTTGTGACCCCATGGACTGTAGCCTACCAGGCTCCTCCCTCCATGGGATTCTCCAAGCAAGAGTACTGGTATGGGTTTCCATTTCCTTCTCCAGGGAATCTTCCCAACCCAAGGATCAAACCTGGGTCTCCTGCATTCCAGGAAAATGCTTTAACCTCTGAGCCACCAGGGTAGCCTATTCCTTCTCTAGGGAATCGTCCTCACCCAGGAATTGAACCAGGGTATCCTTCATTGCAGGTTGGTTCTTCATCAGTTGAGCTAACTTACAGACTGACATTTAAAAAGAACTGGGTCGTTCATAATACAACATGATTAACAGCTTTAAATTACTGATTATTCTGGTAATGATACAGTAATTAATTATAGTATATACAGCACCCTGTATTTAAGAGATACTGATATCAATGGATACCAAGCCAAAAGCTATAGTATATATCTATGACCAGAGAAGATCCAAAACAAAAGGACAATTTATAAAAATAGTCATTGTTTCAGTATTTCTAATAAAAATATAATTGCACACAGTCATTGCTTTAACACAACATTAACTATACCTATCAGGAGACTTAGAAGCAGGCATCTAATTACGACAAGTGTTGAACTCGGCACTAGAAGCAATATAGGTATCAAATGATTCAAAAAGTCACATATAAACCAGATGTGCTAAACAAATAGTAACTGAGAAGTTTGTAATGCATGAATGTAAGTTCCACAAGGGAAGGAGTCTCTGTCTTCTTTACTTATATATCCCAAGCACCTAGTGCAGTGCCTGTTATATACAAGGTATTCAGTAATTTTAGATAAAAGAATAGATTTATGAGACTAAATTAACATGAACAACTAATACGGCTAAGCTAAAGAATGCTTTTTTAAAAGGCAAACAGTCTCACTGATTTAACAGCATCATAAAGCAGTTACCTTCTAGTTACCTTCAAAGAGGGACCTTTTCTTGAAACTGTTCGGGCATATAAGGACTTTCTCTATTTTTAAGATTGTCTAGGAAAGAATTTCAAAGAGGAGCTACAATTTCTAACAACAACAGCAGGGAAATCAAGAAGTGAGAAGAAAAGCCATTGAATGATACTCATTGGTCACTTATGGAATTGGGGCAATTCCAATTGCCCCAACTGATAGAGAAGAAGTGGAAGTAGGTGGCTAGAAGATATGAGAATGTGAGGGCAGCAGCTTGACCCAATTTAAAAGGTCTTCTCAGAAAAAGGAATAGTTAGAACTGAAACTAAAAGATGGGAAACATCAAGTGAAGTTGGGGATTTGTCCTTCCCTCATTCATGGTAAGACCTATATGTCAACCGAGGTCTCACTTTAAGTTAATCAAGATACATGAAGAAGTTTCAAGAAAAGAGATAGATTAAAGATCACTAGGAAAAGCAAGGGCACATATTTTGTTCTGATTTGTATATGCTTTCACCGGGTTTTTTCATTAGTGGAAAAAGTTGAACATTATACTGATGTGAAAAGAAAAGAAGCTATTTATGTTCATGCTTAGCAATTTGAATTCTTCATGTTTTCCGAGTTTAGATATTTTGGGGGGTCATTTTGCTGATGTTCAGCTAGGTTGAGAGATCATGGATTAAGAACATGTTTTCCCATCTTGATAATAAGGATAGTCATGAAGAATACAACCAAAGTGCCTATTAAATCTGTACCAATTTTCTGAAAGTCTAACAAAGGCAAATGAATAGTCTGAAGGTAGTTTTATTTATATATAGTAAACCAATACTCAATTTTTATCTCAAAGTTCCCTTAGTGTTTTGGTTAGAAAATCTTCCTGTCACAAAAGTTGACTTACATCTAACTGTTCAGGGTCAGCACAGTGTTCTCCTAGTCTTTAAGAATCTCAACAACTTTGATACAATTCAAAACCAGAAACAGTCTTCCAGAAATAATTCTACCCGAATTCCTTAAATTCCTTAAATTATTTAACATGCAAGACATCAGCATTACCATTCTGAATATATTCAACACATTAAAAAACCTTGCTGCCACTTTCAGTTTGGTGTTTTCAAGTCTTTCTTTCACAAGTGTGTTAGTTGCCCAGTCATGTCCGACTGTGTGACCCCATGGACTGCAGCCTGTCAGGCCCCCCTGTCCATGGAATACTCCAAGAAAGAATACTGGAGTGAGTAGTCATTCCCTTCTTCAGGGGATCTTCCCAAATTTCTGTCACAAACATTTGCTCAATTTCTTTCTCCCTGGCCCTCTTTCTCTCCTTTTCTCTCAATCTTTGTTTGCTCACTTTTTTATGTAGTATTTCAGAACACCTTAACTCTAATCTCATATGAAGACCTCCATCACTGAATTTTTAGTCTGTTTTCCATTATCTTTTCCATAATATCTTTATTTTTTCTGATAATTTAAAATTAGTATTACTCTTCCTTTATATCTTTCTAATAACACATTTCATTATCTGAGTTCTGATTTTATCCATCAAAGTTTCACTTTATTTTAATATAGTGATCTCATTGTTTCACAGTAAGTTCAAAATACTTTCAACTATATTTTGTTTAAAAGCCCCTTGATAATACAGGCTGTCTCCTCATAAAAAAAATTTCCCCCCGAAGCACAAAATGAAGCACAATAGGTGCTCTACCTAACTGAACCACAAAAATATCTTCTTCTAAGTCCCTAGCTAATATTCCTAAGACTCACTGAAATGTTTTAAACCCACAAAAACATTAATGTTAAAAAAGATATGCCAAGAGCAATTTTAAAACTTTGTCAATTCTTGTGTAATAGAAATAAACTTCTCAAATGTCATCATTTTCACATAAACTGTCACGACACAACTACAATTAAGACAAGTAAAAATAAAAATACTTCAACTGTAAAAAATTCAGCAAGTTTTCTACAGGTCTAAAAACCAGTTATCTGAGTTCTTTAAAACAGTTCCCTAAGATTCTATAAACAAGTTGGTTGAAGTCCACTACAAAAAATATAATGTAGAAAGATATTTCTGAAAAAATGTACACTGAATGGTAGCTGAGGAATCCCATCACTCTACTTTAGAATTCTTACTCCATTTGGAACTCCACTTTATACATAAGGCCCATGAGTTTGGTACAGACCTCATCAACCCATGCAGTTATGTCCTAACTAGCTAATTTCTTCCAACTCCAAAATTACCTTCTAAATAATTAAAAGCATCATAAAGGCAATTTCTTTTTTTAAAAGTTATTTTCCAAGAAAAATTTTTATTAGTATTTACTTTTATTTGTTTGGCTGTGCCTGGTCTTTGCTGCGGCACTGAGAATCTCTGGTTGTGGCATGCGAACTCTTAGTTGCAGCATGCGGGATGAAGTTCCCTCACCAGGGAGTGAATCTGAGCCCCCGGATTACCAACTGGACTATCAGGCAAGTCCCCATAATAGCAACTTCACCTTTAAAATATTTGTTGGGAATTGTCTTTATTATGTTTATTGTATTTTTTTTCTACTTCCGTGTTCATTCCAAAATTTCCACTGGGTGCTAACAGAAACATTTATCCATTATGTCACAATTCTGTTTTAATGTCTTTGGAGGGACTGATGTTGAAGCTGAAACTCCAATACTTTGGCCACCTAATACAGAGAGCTGACTCATTTGAAAAGACCCTGATGCTGGGAAAAATTGAGGGCAGGAGGAGAAGGTGACGACAGAGGATGAATGGTTGGATGGCATCACTGACTCGATGGACGTGAGTTTTGGTAAACTCTGGAAGTTGGTGATGGACAGGGAGGCCTGGCGTGATGCAGTTCATGGGGTCGCAAAGAGTTGGACACAACTGAGCGACTGAACTGAACTGGGAAGACTGGAAAGAGTATCAATTTTCTGAGTCTATTCTGTCTCTTAGTAAACCTTCTACATGCATCCATAATAATGAATCCAGAAATCTACGTACATTATAGAAATGGGAGTCTGTCCAACTGGTTAAAAAGTCCTGCCTTTGGAGCCAGACTGCCTAGATTCAAACCCTGGCTCGGTCATTGACTTGCAGCATGATCATGCTCCTAACTGTAACTCCATCACTCAACAAGTCCCATCTCTTCCTGCCTATTCATCAGCTTCCCTTGCAATTGTGTCCTCTTCCTCTGGCATCATCAAATTTTCTCTCTCTGCAAGTCATGTCCAGCAACACACAATGTACATTCTATACTGACCATCCTAATTTCTAGAATTTCTCAAATTACCTCTCAACCCACATTCACTTACTAATATGTCCTTATTTCTTAGCACCCCTTTATAGCAAAACTTCTATGAAGAGTTATCTATCCATACCTGATGATCACCTTTCCTCCTAGATATAGTCCAACCAGATTTCATTCCTCCCTCTCTATGGAGAGTGTCTTGTGTGAGTCACCAGCGACATTCAAACTGCTGGACCCAATGGAATTCTCAGGCTTCCTACAACCTGACCTTTCAGCAGCTGAGCACTTCCTTCTTGACAGACTTACTCACTTGCGTTTACCTTGACTCTCTTCCTACCCTACTGGTGTGCTTTCTGGAGCTCCTTTGCCGTATCTTTCCTCCTCATCTTTCCAACTGCCGAACACTGGAGTGGTTGAGGGCTCAGCACCTAGATGACTAGCTATATTTACTCCCTAAGTTATCTCAATATAAAGATACATAAACAGTTTTTTAATTAATACAACAGATTTACAATCATGTAAATATGAAATTTTCAGTAAGAAAAATAAATTTTTACCATCTTCCTAGCAATTCTCCCCAAGAATATAGGATCTTCTCAGGACAATCCTTAGACACATCACCTGTTCCACTTGAGAGTTCATTATCACTCTCTGCAGAAGAAACACAAGAACAACAAAGATTATATTATATAGTACATTCTATTTTTATGTGTTATAAAACAAGAAGCATGACTGTTTCTAATAAAACAAATACTTCTGCTTATATTACACCACTGCAAAAATAACAGTATAAACTTCAATAATATGTATTATTTCAGTGCCAAAATAAATATTTTCAAAGCACAAAGTTTTTATTAAAATTCTTGTCCACAGTTTACATGGTATGAAACTGAAAACACCTATAAACAAATATCTTTACCCAAAGGAAGTAAAATTTAAAAGCTAATGGTAACATGGTTAGAAATTCCTATTTAGTGTTCTATTCATCAGTTTAGTATTCTCAAATATTGTGTGTGTGTATTCAGTCGCTCAGTTGTGTCCTACTCTTTGAGACCCTATGGACTGAGGGCCACCAGGCTCTGCTGTCCGTGGGATTCTACAGACAAGCATACTAGAGTGGCTTGCCATTTCCTGCTCCAGGCTATCTTTCTCAACCCAGGGATCAAATCCACATCTTCAGTGTCTCCCACATTGCAGGCAGATTCTTTACCACTGCATCACCTGGGAAGCCCTTATATTTTATTAAAATCATTTATACATTTTATATTATAGTTACTAATATTAATATTTGATGAAAAATAAATACTAAAGAATCAGACATATATATCAATATATAACACTGAGAAACATTTATGATACAAATACACAACCAGAAATCTAAAAAAAATTTTTTAAGACATATTGAAAAGTACAAGTTATTTTTGACTGTCCATGGGATTCTACAGACAAGCATACTAAGGTGGGTTGCCATTTCCTGCTCTAGGGGACCTTTCTCAACCCAAGGATCAAATCCATGTCTCCAGTGTCTCCTGGAGATGAAACTTTCATGTTTTAAAATGACAACTTCATAAAACATCGCAAAATATAAAGTAACAGTTTTAGAAAGAATAAGACAGCTTGAGTTATAGTTTACAATCAGTAGTGAAAATAAGTTAACTCTAAATTCTATAAATCTTTTGAATGGTAACAGACCTGGTAGAGAAAGGAAATGTAGTGGGCACAATTCACCTACATTATACCAAAGCTTTTGACACAGTGCTACCTAAGAAAAGGCTGGAGAAGTACAGATTGAATGATAAAATAGGCTGGATAAAAATCTGTCTGGCTGATAGCAAGTACCAAGGTTTCACCAATGCTCTTACAGTATAATAGGGATTGGCATTAAGTGAATCTCACAGGGATCTGTGCTAAAAACAATATTGCTTAGCACGCGACAAATCCAGCGATCCAAGCAGAAACTCGTTCATACCAGTGGATATATTCAACACCAAAAATTAATGTGATAAATAAAGACTTATTTGGTGAGGTTTAAAAGATGTGCTTATATGCACCTGAAAAGATTTTATTACATATTTAGCAAAATATAAACAAACTATATACATACACACAAACAAATGCTTCATCATCTTTAGGACAACATCAGATCAACAAGAACGATGATGGACATTTTATTCTAAAAGCAAGTATTATTCTGGACATTGGTAATGAAGGTTAAGAGGTTATATGCTAACATCACTGCTCTAGAAATACCTCACATAGAAGTGAGAGGTTCTGTTTCTTTTAAAGCTAGAGCAAATGAAGTATTACTAAGTATTGGAGGAATACAGTAAACAGAAACAACTGAAGCCTTAAGAGTAAAATAGCCTAACATGAAAAACTATGCTTTATAGTCCTTATAATTTTTTAACTAAAATTAGGCACTTCTGAGAGTAATATGAAAATGAATAAAGGAAATCTCATTTAAAATGAAGTCAGGAAACCCTGAAGGGGCAATTCTCACACATGTATCATTCGTGGCAGCTTACAGGCACTAACAGGAAGGAAGATTTCCTCCCAACCCAGCAAGGTCAAGCTGCTAGCCACCTACTGTCAGTGAAGAACCCCTGTAGCCCTCCCCAATTTCCTCCTTTTCGCTATAAAAGCAAGCCCCTCTCCTCCAATCTCCAGATACGCCTATCATTTACTGTTGTTTGCTTGTTTCAAATTGCAATTCTCTCCTATTACATAATAAACTTATTCTGCTGGTAAAATAACTGGCTGGTTTTGTTTGTTTAACATTAGCAGTGAAAAGGGACACTATTAAAAATTACACTAGAAAACAGGTTAAACTTACACTATCTCAGGCAAACAGACTTCCGGTCACCCTTCTTATTAATTAGTACCAAACATAAGCATTTATAAGTTGATATTCAATTAAGCAGGGTCCAAGATGATCCCACATTATACTCTAAGTTGCCACACAGTAAATAATAATACACCAAAGTGCCAAATTATTTGATGAAGTTGTACCTGCTAAGTTGGGAGATCAAAATCTAAGAACACAATAAAAGAAACAAGGAAACAAACACCGATGGACATCACTAACCTTGAATATTAAAAAACTCAAAAGGTACTACTGATATTGAGAATCTTTTGGACTCATTATTCTTGCTGTGAAAGGAATCCCTAAGCATGAAACAAAACCAAGATGCTTTAAAAGAGAATAAGAAATATGACTACCTATAATTTTAAAACTTCTATGAAGTAAGGTACAGTATATATTTTTTTAAAACTATATTTACAGTACATATTTAGCAAAAAAAAAAATCTAACATATGACGGACTATTTTGCGTAACATATCAAAATAAAGAGCAGTCCAACAGAACATTGGGCCAAGGACATGAACACAGTACAGGGCAAAATACATAAAATACAACTAGCTAAAAAAGAAAGCCCTATCTCATTAATAATTTTTCAATGCAAATTAAAACAATGAAACATATTCATCAATTAGACTGGCAGACAGTATAAAGAGTAATAATATCTGGTGCTGATAAAACAGGAAACAGGAAGGTTGATACTTAAACAAGCAATCTTTAATTTATTAAGATTCTAAAATGCATATACCATTTGGTCTAGTAACTTCACTTCTAGAAATTTATGATCCAGAAACAGATATGCAAAAAAAAAAATATGGAAAACTATTTTAATTGTATCATTGTTTGTGAAAATAAGAAACTGAAAACTATCAGGAATCTATCAACAGGAGTTTTATTAACTAAATTATGGTCTATCCAGTCAAAAGAATACTATCTAGCAGTTTAAAAGAATTGGTGAATCTTTATAGGCTAACATGAAAATCATCCAAAATATATGGTGATAAAAAGAAATAAAAGAGTAATCTTAAGTATGGTTTTATTTTAGTAAATATTATTCCTTATATGATTACAAAGATCTTTAAAAATAGCTGTAAGAATAGACACCAAACTATTAACAGCAATTACGTTTCAATAACTGACAGTATCTTATCACATAGTAGGCATTCAATAAATATTCAGGGAATACATCTTTCAGTTCTAAGTTTTATATTACTGTAATACTTTTATCTTTTAAAATAAGTTATGTATAACTATAAAAAGCACAGGGAAAGGATTTTAATTTTTTAAATGACCCCTGTGCTATATGAAACAAAAACCTATTTTATTATTACAAACCCCTACTGCTATGTCATAAAACCATGAATGATAACAACAATGTCTTGTCTTCTTGACACTCTCCCAAGTTATTGTGCACCAAAAAAGGAAATCAGAACTGTAAGCAACTAGATTAGCAATGGAGAACTCCAAGGAGAAGGAAAGAAAATGGGCACACTGAAGTAAAACCAGACCCCTGATGAACAATTAAGGTAGAGACAACAGAAGGCCGGGAGCCAAATATTTGGATGAAAAGTAGGATTTAGTCAAGTAAGTTAGGGGGCTTCCCCAAAGGCTCAACGGGTAAAGAATCCACATGCAATGCAAGAGACCCAGGAGATGGGGGTTTGTTCTCTGGGTTAGGAAGATCCCCTGGAGAAGGAAATGGCAATCTGCTCCAGTATTCTTGTCTGGGCAATCCCATGGACAGAGGAGCCTGGTTGGCTATCGTCCAAAGGGTCACAAAGAGTTGGACATGACTGAGTGACTGAGTAAACAAACGAACAAAACAGACTCCTACAATATCTTTAAGACTTCCATGAAAACATGCCTGTTGGACTCCCTGGTGGTTCAGTGGTTTAGGAATTTGCCTGCCAATGCAAAGAACGTGGGTTCAATCCCTGCTCAAGATTTCCCATGCAGTGGGGCAATTAAGCCCACACACCACCAACTACTGAATCCTGCCTGCCCTGGAACCCAACAAGAGAAGCCACCACAATGAGGAGCCAGTGCACAGCAATTAGAAAGTAGCCCTCACTCACTGTGACTAGTAAAAGTCTATGTGCAGCAATGAAGACCCAGTGCAGTCAAAAATAATAAATTTTTTAAAAACCATGCCTGTTTACATTATTTAGTCATATATTTAATATCTGTAACATTCATGTCCTTCTCTTGAAGTCCAAGCTCTGCCAGGGCTGGGATTGTATCTTATTTGCCTTTATATAGTAAACTTCAGCACATAACACTGGACTGTGGAATGAATGGAAGGATTATTTTGTTGCTGCTTTATTTTGAGAATACCTTCATACATATAAGGCAATTGGGAAGGAAAACCCTGGAGCAAGAAAGATGAGAAATCAGGCAATTTTTCTGTAAAGACAAGAAATTGCCCAGGTTTCAGAGTACTGATTGAAGAGGAGGATAATTCCTATTTTGACTGCATGGGAGGCTTTGGAGAAATATGACAATGTTAAGAGAGTTAGTTGAGGGAATTTGTAGGTAATAGTTTCATCTTCCTCTATAAAGCGTAACTTTAGGAGAGGTCTCTGACAGACTCTGCTTAACTTACACAGCAGGATTTGGTAGAGACTCTTCTTAATATGCATAATTTCACTTCCTTATCATGAACATTTTCCTCATCAATTTCAATTTCCCTGCAGTTACTGGTGTCCTTTAGAAAGCAGGACCATGAAGAGCATTTCAGATGTCACTGGATTCAGACTGTAGGACTACTACTTTCTTTAAACATCAGTGAAATGCAAATAATATCAATCAGGTAGCGTTGTAAAAATTAAATGAAAATGTATTTGAAGTGCTACACAGGGTGCCTGGCATACAACAGCACTCAAGTGTAGCTATCATTTTTATTCTTATTGTTATTGAGCCCTTAGTTGCCTACCTTCAAAGCACTTAAAAGTAACTTAAAAAGGATTTCAGGTTTGTTCTGTCTTATCCACGGATTTCTAGTATGCAGAGAGCAGAAACCAACTGTACAATGCCAAAAGAAATTATAATTGATGTAAATTTTTAGATCAAACAAAATAAATATGTATGATGCCGCGATCAAAATAATTTAGTTTCTTAACTTTGGCACCATTCCCTGCTTTGAAAAAGAATTGTGTTTCTATTAGTGATGTTTTTCATCCTAATCATAAAAGGAAATTTTGAGAACTAGTGTCAACAAACATCATAAAAGGAAAAAAAGTACAGACACAGATATACAATATACTTTTTTTCAAATAAAGTTAAAAATAAATAACAAAATTAGGGACAAATAAGCACAAAAATCTCATTTTCTTTTCTACTAAAGAATTACTCATAAAATACAAAGCTGAAAAGTATGCACAGATAAAATGTGGCTACTGAGGATTTTCAGATATTTTTCCCCTTAATTTTAGTCTTTCTTAATAAGTAATAAATATTTGTTGAAAGAAATACAGGCAATCACAGGTTGCTAAAAACTTTCTTCTAAACACACTGGGGAGAAAGATACTGAAAATTTTACTAACTGTGCAAAATGGGTAGAAACAGGTCTGTAAAAGGACACCTACCAACCTGGAGTAGTAAAAAAGTGGTTCATTTTGATTGTCTGTTGCCTGCTAAGTCACTTGGGTCATGTCCAACTTTTTGAGACCCTATGGACTGTAATCCACCAGGCTCCTCTGTCCATGGAATTCTCCAGGCAAGAATACTGGAGTGGGTCACCATCTCCTTCTCCAAGGGATATTCCCAACCCAAGAATCAAACCCACGTCTCTTTTGTCTTCTGCACTGGCATGTGGATTCTTTACCACTACTGCCACATTGATTAATTAGTTGTAAAGAATGTCATTTTGATGGCCAAACGCTAGAGCCACATTTTAATGACTTTGAATATAATATAATCTCTCACTTTTCACATCACAGAGTCAGAATATACTTGTTTTACATAGAAGCTTATATGCAAATGTAAATCATTAATGTAAAAGAAAATACATTCCTTAGTTTCTGAAATGTTCTAACATTTCCCACTGTCCAAAGCAAGTTGATTTACGATAGAGAAAAGATTCAAGGTAGAGACCACAAATTGCTTGCTTCTTTCCAACTTAATTATCATCACTGTCATTCTAAATCTAATTACAAGTTTAAAATTAATAATACCTGTAGTTCTTAAGCGTAAGTGATTAATAAAAATGTATCATTATTTGCTGAAACCTGTCAACCACACTCAAGAGAACTAGGGCAACCAATACACCTGACATGAAGGACAATTAACAATGTTAAACAAACTGTTACATTTTACATTTTTCTGGGATATTAATGACTTAGAATTTATTCAGTTATGTATTTACACTTTGAATTTCAGTTCTTTGGATATGCATTTCAATTTTACTTACATTTTCCGATTTTTAAAACTGTATGTATGTATGTATGAGTGACATACAAAAAACTGTAGATATTTAGTGTATAAAACTTAATGTATTTGTAGAGGTTAGCATAGTCCTAGAATAAGAAATTTGAGTAATGTCTATCTGAATGTATTATCTATGACCCTTTGCAAAATAAACTGAGGTGGTAAAAGAGGAAAATAGCATCTGGCAGATTTTTTAAAAAGAACATACGATTTAATAAAAAATTGTTTTAAAACACATTCAAAGAATGACTTTTTTAAGGCAGCTATTCAATTAGAGGGAAAAATTAAGCAAGAGTTAGAGATCATTAGAAACAAAGGGTAGCAAGACAAGAAAGAATTCATCAGGCTAGGTCAAATCTAACTTATGGTAGAAAAAGAACTCACTGACATCTACCATGTGGTATACAACATACTCAAGAGTCCTCTGAGCAGACGACCCTCTTCAACCAAGAGTGTAACTGAAAGAGAAAATACTCACAAATAAATAAGAAAGGAAGGGGAAATGCCCACAAAACTAGCCAAAGAAGCAAATGAAGCAACTGACAAATAACTAATCTCGAAAATATACAAGCAACTCCTACAGCTCAACTCCAGAAAAATAAATGACCCAATCAAAAAAATGAGCCAAAGAACTAAATAGACATTTCTCCAAAGAAGACATACAGATGGCTAACAAACACATGAAAAGATGCTCAACATCACTCATTATCAGAGAAATGCAAATCAAAACCACTATGAGGTACCATTTCACACCAGTCAGAATGGCTGCAATCCAAAAGTCTACAAATAATAAATGCTGGAGAGGGTGTGGAGAAAAGGGAACCCTCTTACACTGTTGGTGGGAATGCAAACTAGTACAGCCACTATGGAGAACAGTGTGGAGAGTCCTTCAAAAACTGGAAATAGAACTGCCTTATGATCCAGCAATCCCACTGCTGGGCATACACACTGAGGAAACCAGAAGGGAAAGAGACACGTGTACCCCAATGTTCATCGCAGCACTGTTTATAATAGCCAGGACATGGAAGCAACCTAGATGCCCATCAGCAGATGAATGGATAAAGAAAGCAGTGGTACATATACACAATGGAGTATTACTCAGCCATTAAAAAGAATACATTTGAATCAGTTCTAATGAGGTGGATGAAACTGGAGCCTATTATACAGAGTGAAGTAAGCCAGAAGGAAAAACACCAATACAGTATACTAACGCATATATATGGAATTTAGAAAGATAGTAACAATAACCCTGTGTACAAGACAGCAAAAGAGACACTGATGTATAGAACAGTCTTATGGACTCTGTGGGAGAGGGAGAGGGTGGGAAGATTTGGGAGAATGGCATTGAAACATGTAAAATATCATGTAAGAAACGAGTTGCCAATCCAGGTTCGATGCACGATACTGGACGCTTAGGGCTAGTGCACTGGGATGACACAGAGGGATGGTATGGGGAGGGAGGAGGGAGGAGGGTTCAGGATGGGGAACACATGTATACCTGTGGTGGATTCATTTTGATATTTGGCAAAACTAATACAATTATGTAAAGTTTAAAAATAAAATAAAATTAAAAAAAAAAAAAGAAGCCATATGAAATCAGGCAGTTGAAGTAACAGTGAAATTAGGTTCATGCCTGCAGCTGGGTTTATATATTCCGCTGAGAGACTATAATTCAGAATATAAATTCAGTTCAGTTACTGAGAAAATTAGATAACCAGACAGAGATGAAGACTGAATAACTATCCATCCATCTATCTGTATATATGTGTGTGTATATAAATATATATAACATATATATGTGCACACTTATAAACACATACCTGAGTGTATACATATATACACACATGTGTCTCTCTGTGTGTATGTATGAGGAGAGGAAGAGAAGGACGGAGGGAGAAAGAGAAATGGATAAGTGTAACCAAAATAAGGAGAGGTGACAAAATCTGGAAGAAATGGTTCTCTTTAAGAGAAAGCATATTAAGTATATGAAGAGATTGCCAAGTATAGAACACAATATGGGGAAAAGCAGAAACTGACAAAAATAGACTTGGGTTAGCTTTTAATATGGGCTTCCCTGGTGGTTCAGATGGTAAAGAATCCGCCTGCAATGCAGGAGACCTGGGTTCGATTCCTGGGTTGGGAAGATCCCCGGGAGGAGGGCACGGCAACCCACTTCGGTACAGATGATCTCATACAGACAAGGATTTTAAAATTCAAAAGTTGGAAAAAAATATTTGTGAAAACAATAGTAAATAATGGACTTTTGAGAAAAACTCAAGGTTTGGAATTTAAGTTCCACCTGTTGGGCCTGCTAACATTCTGTGTGGCCCATGATCACACATCTTCCTGTGACGTCCTGAATACTTGTCTGCCTTCCTTTCTAGACTAACTTACTCACTTTTGTCAGAAACTGTGTTACAGTCATCACTGTATTCCTCCCTATCAAAGTACTGGGCGATTTGGCTGGCAACATTTCTATAGAGACACAAAAGACCACAGACAGTCAAAGCAATATTAAGAAAGAAAATAAGACCTAGAAGAATCAGGCTCTTTGACTTCAGACTATACTACAAAGCTACAGTCATCAAAACATTATGGTGCTGGCGCAAAAACAGAAATACAAATCAATGGGACAGGATATAAAGCCCAGAAATAAACCTACACACCCATGTTCAGTTAATTCATGACAAAGGAGGCAGACTATACAATGGAGAAAGAAAAGTCTCTTCAATAAATGGTGCTGGGAAAACTGGACATCTATATATTTAAAAAATGAAATTAGAACATTCTTTAACACCATGCACAAAAATAAACTCAAAATGGTTATGAAACATAAACATAAGACCAGATACTATAAAACTCTTAAAGGAAAACATAGGCAAAATGCTCTTTGACATCATAAATTGCAGCAATATCTTTTCTGAGCCATCTCCTAGAGTAGTGGAAATAAAAACAAAAATAAATAGGAACTAGTTAAACTCTAAAGGGTTTGCATGTCAAAGGAAACCATAGACAGAATGAAAAGACAACTGACAGAATGGGAGAAAATATTTGCAAATGATGCAACCAACAAGAGACTAGTCTTCAGAATTTACAAACAGACCATGCTGCTCATTAGCAAAAAAACAAACAACCTAATCAAAAAATGGACAGAAGACCTAAGTATACATTTCTCCAAAGACAACAAATACTTTTATTTGCCTGATTTCCTATCCCTCTTCAGCTCAGTTCAGTTCAGTCACTCAGTCATATCCGACTCTTTGCAACCCCATGGAATGCAGCTTGCCAGGCCTCCCTGTCCATAGCCAACTCCCGGAGTTTACTCAAACTCATGTCCATTGAGTCAGTGATGCCATCCAACCATCTCATCCTCTGCCATCCCTTTCTCCTCCTGCCTTTAATCTTTCCCAGCATCAGGATCTTTTCAAATGAGTCAGTTCTTCACATCAGGTGAGCAAAGTATTAGAGTTTCAGCTTCAGCATCAGTCCTTCCAATGAACACCCCGGACTGATCTCCTTTAAGATGGACTGGTTGGACTGGTTCCTCTTCGGTGTTTTCATAAATGATATCACTATCTATCCAGTTGCTCAAACTGAAAATCTACAAGTTGTTCTTTTACCCTGATCACCTACATTTAATTACCCAACCCTGTGCACACCACCTCCAATATGTTATCTCAAATCTATCTACTTCTCTCCCTTTCCAAATATAACTCTAACTAACCTCTAACATTTTGACAGATCTTACAATGAGGGTCTCACAAATGATCTTCCTGATTCTATCCATGCTCTACTAAACTCCATTCTACATGTATCCAGCTGCTGTGGCATTTTGAAATCATGAACCAAATCTTTGTCTCTCCAGCTTACAACCCTTCAAAGTCTTCAAAAAGAGAAAGCCCTCACTGTGGCTTACAGAAAGTAACATGATGTCTCCCTGGCTACCCGTCCATATCTGTTATACTACTAAGTTGCTTGTCCCCTGCCCTTTGGTCATCTGTCCTCCCTTTCACTTCTTCAAAATCATCAGGCATACTTTCATGTCTGAGACTCTGTACCACCTTCCTCCCTCCTGAAATGCCCTTTCGTATCCTCCAATGGCTGACTTTCTCTTGTCATTCAGATCTCAATTTAAATGTCACCTCCTCAGAGGAATTTTTGCTGACCACCTAATCTAAAGCAGCTACCCAAACCAATCAAACATCATTAGTTCTTTACATTTTTCTTATTTATTTATCATCTACTATCTTCTTCCCAATTAGAAGTATAAAAAATTTATCTATCCTATTATTTCAGAGGTTTTCAAGATCAACTCCAGGGTCAATGATTCCCTAGGAGGACTCACAGAAATCAGCATATAGTTACTTGCAACACATGATTTACTAGTGACAGTGAAAGGATACAAAGAAAAATCAGCAAAGGGAAAAGGCACACTGGGTGAAGTCTAGCAGAAAGGAAGCAGAAACTTTCAGGAGTCCTCTCCCAGTGGAATCCTCTCCAGGTGCTCAGTGCTTAGTCATTCAGCTGTGTCCAACTCTTTTTGACCCCATGAACTGTAGCCCGCCAGGATCCTTTGTCCATGGGGATTCTCCAGGCAAGGCTACTAGAGTGGGTTGCCATGCCCTCCTCCAGGGAATCTTCCCAACCCAGGGACTGAACCCAGGTTTCCCACATCGCAGGTGGATTCTTTACCATCTGAGCCACCAGGGAAGCACACTCAATCCCTCCAGTAATGAGCTGTGACACCATGTGTTAAACACTATCTACCAGGGAAGCCCATCAGAGACTCTGTGCCTGAAGTTTTTTCTGAGGCTGGTCATAAGTACCCTATGCTGAGCATGTACCAAAATTTCAGAAGCCAGAAGAAAAGCAGGTGTTCAGGATAAACCATACTGTAGTACAAACAATTCAGGCACAGTTAATCACTCTTCTCAGTTAGGGAATGTGGCAACCCTCCTAAAATCTAAGTTTACCAATAACAGCCAAAGGCCAACCTTGCAAACAGGCTCTTCTAAGGACAGAAGTCTAAAGTTTGTTATGTTAACTCTTTTCCTGCACATTTATCAACCCCTATATTACCAATTATAACTTCCATTAACAGATTTTAAAAACAAGAATACGTTTTCTTGTCTCTGAATCGAATATTTCTAAGAAATTCCCACTCGTTAAACAATATTTACCTAACACTTGATACATGGTAGGCATTGGGAGCTCCAAAAATAATAAAACACCATCTGCCCCTTAGGAACTCACACTCTAGAAGGTGACAGAAATTAATTTAAAAGACCATATTTATAAGAAAGCATTTTAAAAATTACTAACAGTGGTGCGTACGAAGTGCCATTAGAGCATGATGATGGAAAGACTAACACTACCTCAGTATATAACAAAATCACTTCCAGGAAAAATTAAGAGAGAGAGGAAAGGGCCTACTTCAGCTATAAGATTATCTGAAGGAGTAATACTTGAGCCTGAACAGAGATCTAAATGATAAGGAAAATGCAGCCAGCAGAAGTTTTGATCAAAGTACCTTTCAAACAAAGAATAACATACACAATAACACTAAGAAAGGTCGATTAGAGAGAAAGCTTTAAACACTTAGAATATTCTAAACGTTCAATAAATGGTAGCTATTAGTATACCGTGTCCTCTTCACGCATTAAGAAACTGATGATTTTAGAGATTAGATACATGAAGCCCATACCTCTAGTACATTTGCATACCATACCATTCATATCTACTCTATTCATCTACCAAAAAAATTAATTTTAGACAGAAGTTAAAAATAGTGCAAGTAAAATGAAGCAAAAATTGATTACCTATTCATTCATTCAAATATTTACTAAGTACTCACTACATGACCAAACTTAAGAAGATGAAAAAGACATGCCTCCTAACTTTGAGGAATTTATGTTCTAGGAAAAAATAAGTACTTGGACACAGACACACGAGAGGAAAGCAGAATATGAGCTATAACAGAAACAGGAACAGAAAAGTCAGTGGTTGGAATAGGGTAGGAAACATGCCTTAGATCAGAACACTTAAGCTAAAGCAATAGGTAAATGAAAAACTAAGCCTTACCCTGCTCAAAATAAAGGGTGAGGAAGGGGGCAGCACAAATATGGAAAAAAAATTAAGGGTTACATGACTAATAGACATACATTTTCCTAAACTGTGTAACCAATTTATCGCCTAAATCTTTTACACAAAAAATACCCTGAATAAAATAAATCATTTCCAAAAAGACACTTTTAACACAACTGTAAAATATCTCTTACACCAATCTTTGATTAAATCAGAAAATACAAAATTGGCATGACGTAAAAGGCCCTCCATTATTCAACCTCTGTATTCTCTCTAATCTCATTTCCCACCCTTACAGATGAAGAATGTATATTTTATTGCATACAAAATGTGGTTTCCCATCACCTCAAGTTTTCCTCTGCTTGGAAGGGTTCCCTTATGGTAGTGTCCAAACATTTCCAGCTAAATAATAGCATTAATCAAGACTGAACTCAGAGGCATAATTTTCAAAATGTCTTCCCTGAATTTTCAGGCCAAACCAAGTTCCTTTTAGTCAGCTCACATTATGCCCTGTTCTCATCTTACGAAAGTTGGCCCACCTGATCCGTAGGATCTGCATCCATAGATGCAAACAATCATGGACCATCTGTAAGGGTACCTGAGCATCTAATGATTTTGGTATCAACAGGTAGTCCTGTAACCAATCCCTCCCAGACACCCAGGGATGACTGTACTGAATTTACTGCATTTTACTAAAATTATCTATTTATGGGTCTTTTTCTTCAACCAGACTATAAGCTCCTCAGTGGTAATAGTCACATCTTATTTTTGTGTCCACAGCAATGAGCAGAGCTGTGGGTGCCCACTAAAAGTTTATTAAACTTTTACAACTTTGATAAAAATTACCAAAAACAAATCTGAGTTATAGATGGCTTTCTAACCATTGCAACTGATCCAGGAATCACACTTGAAAAACTTTTAAAAATAAATTATTAGTTTTCTTTAGAGGGAACATCCTGAATATCAATTATCTACATTTTTCAGTCTATAGTACAGACTCTTCAAAACAGACATCATCAGCAAGTGCCAAATGTACCTGTGGTTTGCATTGTGAAGAGAAGATCAGCTGCTCTGTATACTTTTTAGGTGAATGAGCAGGAAAATGAAACTGCACTGTAGAAGTCAGAGTCTTCCATGTATTGCCACTTGGACTGAGGGCCACTGAATCTCAGAACAGGTGATTTTCCATGATCAGTGGTTTGCAATTCTTTCTACCTCTGTATCATTCATGTATGTAGCCCATTCTCATGAATTTTTTTTCAACACAGTGAATTCTCAACTTAGAACATACACTTCTAAAGTAACAAGGCACTTCTATATATTGAGAATTACTGATCTACATATATTAATTGAATTTGAAAGCATCACATAGGAACTGACAAGTTAATTCTTTTATAAGTATATTATGTGTATATTTATATTTATAATTATATTTCTTTTCCTAAAAAAAAATGTAATAAAGGCCAACATACAAAATGTGACTCACGTGAAGGTCAGTCACTTCATTAAAATCAAGCTACAAAGTCTCTGCATCTCTGCCCTTAAAATCCAGTTGATAGTCATAGTGAAAGAAATGGAAATTTGTTGCATCATTCTATGATTAAGGCATATTATTCTACTTATGCAAAACAGCACACTATTTTCAAAAAAAAGTAGTAAGAATGAAGCTCAAGATTTCTTAAATTATGAAGTTTTAATCCCTTAACCATAACATGACATAAATACTCAACAGAAATCTTACTTTGGAAATGATCATAGGTACAAAGTCTTCAAGAAGTATCCAAATTCTCTTAGAATTCAACTAACTTGTCTTTATCTGAGTGTCTGTACCTTTAATATCTTGCATTTATTTTACATATCTCTTTCCATCTCTAGACTGTAAGCTCCAGGAAGACAGGAATGGATCTTAAGCATTTGATACAGCACTTAATATATGCCTAGATTATAGCAAGCTCTAAATATAACTGAATATGAGAAGGATCAATAGGGCATTGGGAGTTGAGTGACCCAGATCTCTTATAATGCCTGGAAGAAAGCTGAGCTTTCTGAAAAGTGAAAGTGCAAGTCATACACCTATGTCCGACTCTTTGTGACCCCATGGACTATACAGTCCATGGAATCCTCCAGGCCAGAATACTGGAGTGGGTAGCCTTTCCCTTCTCCAGAGGATCTTCCCAACCTATGGATCGAAACCAGATCTACTGCATTGCAGGCAAATTCTTTACCAACTGGAGCTTTCTGAAAACTTACTGCTAAAAAATCACACTGGGCTTCCCAGGTGGCACTAGTGGTCAAGAATCCACCTGCCAGTGCAGAAGACAAAAGAGATGCGGGTTCAATCCCTGACCTGAGTTGGGACTATTCCCTGGAGAAGGAAATGGCAACCCACTCCAGTATTCCTACCTGGAGAATCCCATAGACAGAGAAGTCTGGTCCATAGGGTCCCAAAGAGTCAGATACAACTGAAGCAACTTAGGATGCAAGAAGGATGAAAGAATAGAAACTGAAAAGGAAAGATAAGCACGACAGAGCAAAGATTGAGAATGACAGAAGCAAGGAAGAGAAAACTAACACTAGAGAGTCATAAAGGTATGAGAAGAGAGATGATTAGGAGGACTATTAAGCAGGTTATAGCTGGGCAATTCTGAAGAGACATAAAAAATCTAATACCCTTATTTCTCTGATGTAAAATCTGTGGTTTTTGTAAAAAGAGAAAGGAAAAATTAAAGCTTTAATTATCTAAAGCCAAACTTCTGTTTTATTATTTAAATATTACTAAAAAAATTTTAATGTATTCAAATGGGTAACTTAGAATTTTTATTGAGTAATTTGCCTATCTCTATTTACAGTGTAATGAAAACACTAATAGTACTGTATTACATAGATCTGCTGACATACACTTTACAAATATTTACTCGAATCCAAATATTCAAGGCAGGGTGAAATTTTTAACATTACGTTTTCAGAAAGCTCAGCTTTCCTCCTGTCATTATAAGGGATCTGAGTCACTCAACTCCCAATGCCATATTCAAAGCATTAAAACACCACACCCCCTGGTGTAACAAAAGCCATAATTTCTCCAACTGAAAAATTAAGTCCTTTCTTTTCAGATACTAACTGCTGCTAAAGAAAATGGCATATGAATTAGTTCCATAAGCTTTCTACAAATAGTTAATAAACTCTCAGTCTTGTTTCACTTAAAGGAGTTAACTGTTTACAAATGCAATTATAAAGTAATCAGATCACATTCTGGTCCGGCCACTGTCACTTAATCTCAGGGTCTCAGTGCAGCACTTTCATGGCATCATCTTTCAGGATTTGAAATAGCTCAACTGGAATTCCATCACCTCCACCAGCTTTGTTCATAGTGATGCTTCCTAAGGCCCACTTGACTTCCCATTCCAGGATGTCTGGCTCTAGGTGAGTGATCACACCATCGTGATTATCTGGGTTGTGAAGATCTTTTTTGTACAGTTCTTCTGTGTATTCTTGCCACCTCTTCTTAATATCTTCTGCTTCTGTTGGGTCCTTACCATTTCTGTCCTTTACTGAGCCCATCTTTGCATGAAGTGTTCCCTTGGTATCTCTAATTTTCTTGAAGAGATCTCTAGTCTTTCCCATTCTATTGTTTTTCTTTGTTTCTTTGCATTGATCGCTCATTATTATTAGTAACTAGAAAACAGAATTAACTGCCTTGTGAATTGGTTACTCAATCTGTTTCCAAAGACCAGTCTACCTACCAAGTGTTAAGGACGTTCTACTTTGCCAACAAAGGTCTGTAGAGTCAAAGTTACGGTTTTTCCAGCAGTTGTGTATGGATGTGAGAGTTGGATCATAAAGAAGCCTGAGCACCAAATAACTGATGCTTTCAAACTGTGGTGCTGGAGAAGACTCTTGAGAGTCCCTTGGACAGCAAGGAGATCAAACCAGTCAATCCTAAAGGAAATCAACCCTGCTATTCACTGAAGGACTGATGCTGAAGCTTCAATACTTTGTTCACCTGATGAGAAGAGACAACTCATTGTAAAAGACCCTGATGCTGGAGAAAAAGATTGAGGGCAGGAGAAGGGGGTGATAGCACTTGCTTTACCTGCTGTGGTGGTAACAGACCATATCAAAATGTATTTGTGTTAGATGAAGACATCCTCATCATGCTTCAACTGACTGAAGAAATTTAAATGTTCTGGAGAATGATCTCTAGTATAATCAGGAGACACTTCAGTTTGTCAAAAGTATTAAGATACAAAGATGACGTCAGCTGAAGTGACCACAGTCCCGACAGAGTATAGACACTCAATAAACATCTGGCAGGGACAGAATCCAAAGGGAAAGCAAAAATTCTTTCCCTTCAAATAGAGTGGTTTTGATCCGTATATCCATAGTTTGATGGGATCCCAAAACAATATACACCTCTTAACAGATAAAAATGCAAAAGGAGTGGGTGTGAAAGAAGCAATAGTTTTCCATGACTCTCCCCTGATGTAACTACCACAATAATAATGCTTACTTTCTTTCCCATTTCCCTTTAGACAAATATGCAGGCACATAAACCAAACAAGATTTTGAGAATCTGACTACAGGTATTATGAAATACTAAATCTTTGACAAAAAAAGCAGTTTATATTAGATTTAACAACCACATAGGTGCTAACAAAATTCAAATCTATTAGCCTAACAAGCATATAAGACATGCTCAACTTCATGTATAATCAGGGAAATGTAAACAAAATGAGATGCCAGTAAGAATGGCAAATATTTTAAAACCAATAATATCTCCCGTTGGTGAAGGGAAGAGGTGAAGGGTGCTCAGATACACTATTGGAAGGGGAAAACATTTGCAGTCTTTCTAGAAAACAATTTAGCATTACCTATCAAAAACCAGATTGTGCTTCAGAGTATATACAAAGAAGACTATTCTTTATAACAGCTGTAATAGCAAAAAATAAAAATGGTAATTGCTTTTAGAACCTTCAAAAGAGAAATGGAAAAGTAAGTTATGCTATACCCATGCCACAAAATACTATGGAACTTTAAATAGTGAAAAACGGTTTAATGAAGTGTTCATAAGACATTGTTTAATAAAAGAAAATAGAGTTGCCAAACATGATATACACAATGTTCCTTTTAGAAACGAATACATAAACTCTTTAAATGATTTCTCTTGAGAATTAGTATTGGTGGGCAATAGGAGTCTGTTTTACATTTATTTAAAATTTTTAAATATGAAAAAGAGAGAAAAAATTTCGTGTATTTTTGTATTTGTTTTTTAAGTAATACAAAGATGATTATCTTCCCAAATCATAAATCAATGATTAGCTTTACACAGAAAATTTTTCAGTCACACTGTTAATTTATTTAAATGTCTTAAAGATTTGATTAAATAAATGATTATCTCAGTCAAAACCCATTTTAGTTGATTCATGTGTATGGTTAAATTGAAATGACAAATATATCAATAGTATTTGCAAGGGAAAATAGAACATGCTATTATAAGTTTATCTCAAATTCACTTGGGGGTTTTTCTATTACATTTGAGTCATCATTTGTCAACAACAGTAATTATTTTAACACTACCATTTAAAATGTTATTGGTATCATATTAAGCTGAAGCCACCAGGAATAAATACTCTTATCTCCCTTAGTACGCTGGATCAAAACAACCTTTTCAAACACATGCTTGACTGAACCACTTTGGAAAATATAATTACACCAAAAATGTTACTAGAAAGATAAAGTCAGACTTATACCAAAACTGTGCTGAATTTAGCCAGTAGCACTGACCCTTCAAGTACAAAGTTCATTTAGCCACTCTATAAAGGTCAGCCCTACTATCAACAATGACATTTATAGGAATAAATTAGGGCTTCCAATTTTTTAAAAAGTACCAGTATAAACTCTATTTAGTATATGATTGCTGTGCACATAAATACGTGAGATTTATTTTATTAAAACAAAAAATCTTCAGGTCATGAGATAAGTACATACCCTGAAAAAGAAACAACAAGATAGAAATTCTGTATTAATTTAAAATCTTAGATATCAAAGATTTTCCCTCAGTTCTCAATTATTCTACGAATTAAGTATGAAAAGGAAGTCTTAATGAAGGTGAGGAATCCCATTTCAGTTAAACTTCTGTGATTTCAAAGAAAAACATCTTTCTATGTGACGTGAACTCTGAATAATATGATAAGAAACATGAGTAAGTGCTCAAATTTTCATCCAAACGATGCAGCACTAGCCTTGGTGCTGTATCGAGCAATCTGCATAATCAGATTTTATAGAACTCAATCTCCCTCTTATTTTCTAATACTTTTTACTCTCCATTCTCATCCTATTCTATAATATTTATAGAAAGTATTGATAGGGAAACTGCAAAAGTAGCATTTGGACAATCTCTCTAAGCATTATAAAATAATTTTAACATTCACCTTTCAAGAAGTTTGAGACATGAAAGCAACAATGAAGTAACACATTAGATGGCATTCAGCAGAATTTACAGGGGGTTGGGAAAAATGAATTTATCACACTGAAGTTAAAAAATGATAAAGGACAATTGTATGCTCATCTGACTGACATGAAAATAGCACTAATTAAGGAAGAACTAAGGATAAATTTCTGTGGGAATACTAGTTATTTCAAAATTAATTTTCTAACTTGTGAAATAAATATTTTAAATAAGTTAGAGGCTTCTCTGATGCCTCAGATTGTAAAGAATCTGCCTGCAATGCAGGACATCCAGGTTTGATGTCTGGATTGGGAAGATCCCCTGGAAAAGGAAATGGCTACCTACTTCAGTATTCTTCCCTGGAGAATTCCATGGACGGAGGAGCCTGGCGGGCTACAGTCCAAATAAGTTAGAAAGAAAGAAAAGTGACCATGATCACTTAATGCTTGACTGCATATTTTTACATTAAAAATGTTTCAGATAATATAAACACTGTATCTACAAAGTACTAAATGAACCAAATTTGACATGAGCATAAAAACAGAACACCAAAAGAATAAAAAAGGGACACCAAGAAAAACCAAACCTATAGAAGTTTAATAACTAAATCACAGTATTTTAAAATAAAACATTTATCTAACTAACACTTTTCTAAAAGCACACAACACAAAAAGAAAAAAAATTAACAAAAACATACCATATAAAAATCCACAACTCATATTTACTATATTCACAATCTTATATTTTCTATAAGGTTAAAAAAGTTTCATGCAATGGATTTATATACTTTTGAATAAAATGTCTAAGAATCTGATTTTCTTATCAGAGATTCTGCGCTATATTAACCTTGAAGAACAATCCTCCCTGGATCAATATAAAAAGATTTTTATGATCTTAAGATGTATTTTTTTCTATTGGATTACCCATTTATAACAGTTTGAATTAAATATATATTTCAGACATGCCAAAACAACCACAAGTACAATTGTACATTGAATATTAACCAACTGTGCAGGCACACTGAAGTTACTAAATGAGAGGATGGGTGCTTCCATCACACCTATATGATGCAAACACTAACTCTAGCAGTATTGCTTTTTTTTTCTTGCATTTTCTATTTCCTCTCAAATGTATTTTGTATTAAGAACGAAGTTAAATCATGAAATTTCTTTTGCTGTCTGTAAGGTCATTTCAAAATGCAAGAAGAAAAAAAATAATTTATCTTTTTGATACTTTCCAGTAGAAATACACTAAAACTTTACTATAACACACTGTACATAGCAGAAGTCCTATAACGGCTTATTTTGGAACACTAATAAAAAGGGCATTTATTATGTAATAAAATGTAACTAACAAAAAGGAACATCAGCTATACTGTGGCCCCATTTTTGTACACAAAAGACATTACAGTAATATTGAAACATTCCACAGTTTCAGAAATTACATAAAGTATACTTAAAACTGTTCACAAATATGCTTTGACTATTTGGATTGGCCAATTTTTCTGTAAAGGGCCAAACAGTATTTTTAACTCTCACATGCTGTTACTGTTTCCTTTTACTTTTGGGGGTGGGGGTGGTGGGACGGGGGACTGGGGGAAGTTGTTATTACAATCCTTTAAAAATCTAAGAACTATTCTTTGCCCAGAAGCCATATAAGAAAAAAATAAGTTGTGGACCAGATTTGCCAGTAGGCTACAGTTCGCCCTTTCAGAATAACTATTCATTCTTATTTGCTTCAAAATCTTAAAGCTGAAAGAATCTTTTAAATGCCCAAAACTACATTTTCCAAAGGCATTAATTTCATTAAAGAAAGCTAGCCTTGGTAAATTCAAAAAAATAGAAATCATTCCAAGCATCTTTTCTGTCCACAATGCAGTAAGATTAGATCTCAATTACAGGAGAAAAACGATTAAAAATTCCAACATATGGAGGCTGAACAACACGCTGCTGAATAACCAACAAATCACAGAAGAAATCAAAAAAGAAATCAAAATTTGCATAGAAACGAATGAAAATGAAAACACAACAACCCAAAACCTGTGGGACACGGTAAAAGCAGTCCTAAGGGGAAAGTTCATAGCAATACAGGCACACCTCAAGAAACAAGAAAAAAGTCAAATAAATAACCTAACTCTACACCTAAAGCAACTAGAAAAGGAAGAAATGAAGAACCCCAGGGTTAGTAGAAGGAAAGAAATCTTAAAAATTAGAGCAGAAATAAATGCAAAAGAAACAAAAGAGACCATGGCAAAAATCAACAAAACCAAAAGCTGGTTCTTTGAAAGGATAAATAAAATTGACAAACCATTAGCCAGACTCATCAAGAAACAAAGGGAGAAAAATCAAATCAATAAAATTAGAAATGAAAATGGAGAGATCACAACAGACAACACAGAAATACAAAGGATCATAAGAGACTACTATCAACAATTATATGCCAATAAAATGGACAACGTGGAAGAAATGGACAAATTCTTAGAAAAGTACAACTTTCCAAAACTCAACCAGGAAGAAATAGAAAATCTTAACAGACCCATCACAAGCACGGAAATTGAAACTGTAATCAAAAATCTTCCAGCAAACAAAAGCCCAGGTCCAGATGGCTTCACAGCTGAATTCTACCAAAAATTTAGAGAAGAGCTAACACCTATCCTGCTCAAACTCTTGCAGAAAATTGCAGAGGAAGGTAAACTTCCAAACTCATTTTATGAGGCCACCATCACCCTAATACCAAAACCTGACAAAGATCCCACAAAAAAAGAAAACTACAGGCCAATATCACTGATGAACATAGATGCAAAAATCCTTAACAAAATTCTAGCAACCAGAATCCAACAACACATTAAAAAGATCATACACCATGACCAAGTGGGCTTTATCCCAGGCATGCAAGGATTCTTCAATATCCGCAAATCAATCAATGTAATACACCACATTAACAAATTGAAAAATAAAAACCATATGATTATCTCAATAGATGCAGAGAAAGCCTTTGACAAAATTCAACATCCATTTATGATAAAAACTCTCCAGAAAGCAGGAATAGAAGGAACATACCTCAACATAATAAAAGCTATATATGACAAACCCACTGCAAACATTATCCTCAATGGTGAAAAATTGAAAGCATTTCCTCTAAAGTCAGGAACAAGACAAGGGTGCCCACTTTCACCATTACTATTCAACATAGTTTTGGAAGTTTTGGCCACAGCAATCAGAGCAGAAAAAGAAATAAAAGGAATCCAAATTGGAAAAGAAGAAGTAAAACTCTCACTATTTGCAGATGACATGATCCTCTACATAGAAAACCCTAAAGACTCCACCAGAAAATTACTAGAGCTAATCAATGACTATAGTAAAGTTGCAGGATATAAAATCAACACACAGAAATCCCTTGCATTCCTATACACTAATAATGAGAAAACAGAAAGAGAAATTAAGGAAACAATTCCATTCACCATTGCAACGGAAAGAATAAAATACTTAGGAATATATCTACCTAAAGAAACTAAAGACCTATATATAGAAAACTATGAAACACTGGTGAAAGAAATCAAAGAGGAAACTAATAGATGGAGAAATATACCATGTTCATGGATTGGAAGAATCAATATAGTGAAAATGAGTATACTACCCAAAGCAATCTATAGATTCAATGCAATCCCTATCAAGCTACCAACAGTATTCTTCACAGAGCTAGAACAAATAATTTCACAATTTGTATGGAAAAACAAAAGACCTCGAATAGCCAAAGTGATCTTGAGAAAGAAGAATGGAACTGGAGGAATCAACCTACCTGACTTCAGGCTCTACTACAAAGCCACAGTTATCAAGACAGTATGGTACTGGCACAAAGACAGAAATATAGATCAATGGAACAAAATAGAAAGCCCAGAGATAAATCCACACACATATGGACACCTTATCTTTGACAAAGGAGGCAAGAATATACAATGGATTAAAGACAATCTCTTTAACAAGTGGTGCTGGGAAAACTGGTCAACCACTTGTAAAAGAATGAAACTAGACCACTTTCTAACACCATACACAAAAATAAACTCAAAATGGATTAAAGATCTAAACATAAGACCAGAAACTATAAAACTCCTAGAGGAGAACATAGGCAAAACACTCTCTGACATACATCACAGCAGGATCCTCTATGACCCACCTCCCAGAATATCGGAAATAAAAGCAAAAATAAACAAATGGGACCTAATTAACCTTAAAAGCTTCTGCACATCAAAGGAAACTATCAGCAAGGTGAAAAGACAGCCTTCAGAATGGGAGAAAATAATAGCAAATGAAGCAACGGACAAACAACTAATCTCAAAAATATACAAGCAACTCCTCCAGCTCAACTCCAGAAAAATAAATGACCCAATCAAAAAATGGGCCAAAGAACTAAATAGACATTTCTCCAAAGAAGACATACAGATGGCTAACAAACACATGAAAAGATGCTCAACATCACTCATTATCAGAGAAATGCAAATCAAAACCACTATGAGGTACCATTTCACACCAGTCAGAATGGCTGCGATCCAAAAGTCTACAAATAATAAATGCTGGAGAGGGTGTGGAGGAAAGGGAACCCTCTTACACTGTTGGTGGGAATGCAAACTAGTACAGCCACTATGGAGAACAGTGTGGAGAGTCCTTCAAAAACTGGAAATAGAACTGCCTTATGATCCAGCAATCCCACTGCTGGGCATACACACTGAGGAAACCAGAAGGGAAAGAGACACGTGTACCCCAATGTTCATCGCAGCACTGTTTATAATAGCCAGGACATGGAAGCAACCTAGATGTCCATCAGCAGATGAATGGATAAGAAAGCAGTGGTACATATACACAATGGAGTATTACTCAGCCATTAAAAAGAATACATTTGAATCAGTTCTAATGAGGTGGATGAAACTGGAGCCTATTATACAGAGTGAAGTAAGCCAGAAGGAAAAACACCAATACCGTATACTAACGCATATATATGGAATTTAGAAAGATGATAACAATAACCATGTGTACAAGACAGCAAAAATGACGCTGATGTATGGAACAGTCTTACGGACTCTGTGGGAGAGGGAGAGGGTGGGAAGATTTGGGAGAATGGCATTGAAACATGTAAAATATCATGTATGAAATGAGATGCCAGTCCAGGTTCAATGCACGATACTGGATGCTTGGGGCTAGTGCACTGGGATGACCCAGAGGGATGGTATGGGGAGGGAGGAGGGAGGAGGGTTCAGGATGGGGAGCACATGTATACCTGTGATGAATTCATTTTGATATTTGGCAAAACTAATACAATTATGTAAAGTTTAAAAATAAAATTAAATTAAAAAAAAAAAGAACACTAAAAAAAAAAAAAAGAATAAGGGTATACTTACAGTAATATAAAAGACTATTTATTTTATAATTTAAATATAATATAAATCATTCCCATACACATTGAATATGTTAGAATCAGATTTTGAGCTGCCAGTTCCAAGAATCTTATCACTTAAAACAAATTGAAACACCAGATTTCAGTGAAAATCCACAAGTTAAAGATAGAATAATAAACTTTCCAGGCACAATAACATTGCAGGAAGTGAATTAAAACATATTCTTTGTTAACTGAAAGGTCAATTACTGTTCAAAACTGCATAAAAACTTTTTTGTGGGGAGGGAGTAAAAAGACATGCAGCTTAGACACATGACAATACAGTTTACTTATACTGAATGGTACAGATTTTCACTCTTTGGAGGTATTTTAAAATATAAAGATTACTGTACGATTGAGGTGAAATAAGATTAGACCTTGACAGATCTTACTCATGAAACAAACACTGTAAGTTTGTATTTTAGATTTCTAAATGAAATACAAATCACAGGGGACGAAATTAAATGCTTGAGTTCAGTTGATATGGAACCCAATCACACTCAGTCATTCCATGGTTAGATCGCAGTGTTCTCTGAAACACCACCAGTTATTTGTAAAGGAAAAGGTCAGAAATCCAAACAATACTAATAATCTTATATGAGTATTGTACTCTTGATTAGGTAAATGCAATACACACTGTGAAGTGTCATAGTATTACTTAATTCTTGCAATGATTCAAAATGTTTATTCCCACCTAAAACATAAGTAACATTAAAGGAATTTTTGTCACTCTCAGAACCAAGCTTATTGCTAAAATATCTAGGTACACACACACACACACAAACTCATACAAAACACGTGTTTTTCAACATAGGGGAATAGATTGCAAAAGCAGAAAGTCCAAGAGATACCTAGAGTACCAGGCAGGTTTGAACTTAGAGTACAAAGTGAAGCAGGGCAAAGGCTAACAGAGTTTTGCCAAGAGAATGCACTGGTCATAGCAAACACCCTCTTGCAACAACACAAAAGAAGACTCTACACATGGGCATTACCAGATGGTCAATACCAAAATCAGATTGATGATTTTCTTTTCAGCCAAACATGGAGACGCTCCATACAGTCAGCAAAAACAAGACTGGGGGCTGACTGTGGCTCAGATCAACTCCTTATTGCCAAATTAAGACTTAAATTGAAGAAAGTAGGAAAAAACCACTAGACCATTCAGGTATGAGCTAAATCAAACTCCTTACAATTACACAGTGGAAGTGACAAATTCAAGGGATTAGATCTGATAGATGAGGTGACTGAAGAGCTATGGGCAGAGGTTCATGATCAAGACCATCCCCAAGAAAAAGAAATGGTCTGAGGAGGCCTTACAAACAGCTGAGAAGAGAAGAGGAGCAAAAGGCAAGGGAGAAAAGGAAAGATATAAGCATCCGAATTCAGGGTTCCAAAGAATAGCAAGGAGATAAGAAAGCCTTCCTCAGTGATCAATGCAAAGAAATAGAGAAAAATAATAGAATGGGAAAGACTACAGATCTCTTCAAGAAAATTAGAGATACCAAGGGAACATTTCATGCAAAGATGGGCACAATAACAGACAGAAATGATATGAACCCAACAGAAGCAGAAGACATTAAGAAGAGGTGGCCAGAATAAACAGAAGAACCATACAAAAAGACTTTCATGATAACCACGACAGTGTGATCACTCACCTAGAGCCACACATCCTGGAATGTGAAGTCAAGTGGACCTTAGGAAGTGTCACTACAAACAATGCTAGTGGAGGTGATGGAATTCCAGCTGAGCTATTTCAAATCCTAAAAGATGATGCTATAAAAGTTCTGCACTCAATAGGCCAGCAAATTTGGAAAACTCAGAAGTGTCCACAAAATTGGAAAAGGTCAGTTTTCATTCCAATCCCAAAGAAAGGCAATGCCAAAAACTGTTCAAACTACCACACAATTGCACTATGCATGCTAGCAAAGTAATGCTCAAAATTCTCCAAGCCAGGTTCAACAGTACATGAACTGTGAACTTTAAGTTTCAAGCTGGATTTAGAAAACACAGATGAACCAGAGAGCAAATTGCCAACATTCGCTGGATCACAGAAAAAGCAAGAGAGTTACAGAAAAAACATCTACTTCTGATTTATTGATTACGCCAAAGCCTTTGACTGTGTGGATCACAATAAACTGTGGAAAATTCTGAAAGAGATGGGAATACCAGACCACCTGACTTGCCTCCTGAGAAATGTGCATGCAGGTCAAGAAGCAACAGTTAGAACTGGACATGGAACAACAGACTGGTTCCAAACTGGGAAAGGAGTACATCAAGGCTGTACATTGTCACCCTGCTTATCTAACATATGCAGAATACATCATGCTAAATGTTGAGCTGGATGAAGCACAAGCTAGAATCAAGATTGCTGGGAAAAATACCAATAACCTCAGATACACAGATGACACCACCCTTATATCATAAAGTGAAGAGGAACTAAGGAGCCTCTTGATGAAAGTGAAAAAGGAGAGCTGGCTTAAGTGAAAAGGCTAGCTCAACATTCAAAACACTAAGATCATGGCTTCTGGTCCCATCAGTTCAGTTCAGTTCAGTTCAGTCGCTCAGTCGTGTCCGACTCTTTGCAACCCCATCAATCGCAGCACGCCAGGCCTCCCTGTCCATCACCATCTCCCGGAGTTCACTCAAACTCACGTCCATCGAGTCGGTGATGCCATCCAGCCATCTCATCCTCTGTCGTCCCCTTTTCCTCCCGCCCCCAATCCCTCCCAGCATCAGTGTCTTTTCCAATGAGTCAACTCTTCGCATGAGGTGGCCAAAGTACTGGAGTTTCAGCTTTAGCATCATTCCTTCCAAAGAAATCCCAGGGCTGATCTCCTTTAGAATGGACTGGTTGGATCTCCTTGCAGTCCAAGGGACTCTCAAGAGTCTTCTCCAACACCACAGTTCAAAAGCATCAACTCTTCGGCGCTCAGCTTTCTTCACAGTCCAACTCTCACATCCACACATGACCGCTGGAAATGGCAAATTGATGGCGAAACAATGGAAACAGTGACAGACTTTATTTTGTTGGTCTCCAAAATCACTGCAGATGGCTACTGCAGCCGTGAAATTAAAAGATGCTTGCTCCTTGGAAAAAAGCTATGACTAACCTAGACAGTATATTCAAAAGCAGAGACATCACTTGCCAGCAAAGGTCCATCTAGTCAAAGCTATGGTTTTTCCAGTAGTCATGTATGGATGTGAGAGTTGGACTATAAAGAAAGCTGAGCACTGAACAATTGATGCTTTTGAACTGTGGTGTTGGAGAAGACTCTTGAGAGGCCCTTGGACTGCAAGGAGATCAAGCCAGTAATCCTCAAGGACATTAGTCCTGATTATTCATTGCAAGGACTGCTACTGCAGTTGAAACTCCAATATTTTGGCCACCTGATGCAAAGAATGGACTCTTTGGAAAAGACCCTGATGCTTGGAAATATTGAAGGCAGGAGGAGAAGGGGATGACAGAGGATGAGATGGCTGGATGGCATCACCAACTCAATGGATATGAGTTTGAGCAAGCTTCAGGAGTTGGTGATGGACAGGGAAGCATGGTGTGCTGCAGTCTATGTGGTCACAGATAGTCGGACACGACTGAGCGACAACTGAACGAAATGTCAGACCACCTTACTTGTCTCCTGAAAAACCTGAACACTGGTCAAAAAGCAACAGTTAGAACCAGACATGGAACAGTGGACTAGTTCTACATTGGAAAAGGGGTATGTCAAGGCTGAATATTGTCACCCTGCTTATTTAACTTATATGCAGAGTGCATCATTCGAAATGCCAGGCTGGCTGACTCACAAGTTGGAATCAAGATTACTGGGAGAAATATCAACAACCTCAGATATGCAGATGATACTTCTGCATATTTAATATCTAATGATACCACTCGATGACAGAAAGCAAAGAGAAACTAAAGAGCCTCTTGATGAGAGTGAAAAAGTCAGCTTAAAATGCAACACTCAAAAAACGAAGATCATGGCATCCAGTCCCATCACTTTATGGAAAATATATGGGGACAGAGTGGAAACAGTGACAGATTTTATTTTCTTGGGCTCCAAAATCAGCAAACGGTGACTGCAGCTGTGAAATTAAAATATGCTTGTTCCTTGGAAGAAAATCCATGACAAACTAGACAGAGTATTAAAAAGCAGAGACATCACTTTGCCACCAAACGTCTGTATAGTCAAAGCTATGGTTTTCCCAGTAGTCATGTAAGGATGTGAGAGTTGGACCATAAATAAGTCTGAGAGCCAAAGAATTAATGTTTTCAATCTGTGATGCTGGAGAAAACTCTTGAGAGTCCCTCGGACTGTAAGGAGATGAAACCAGTCAATTCTAAAGGAAATCAATCCTGAACATTCACTGAAAGGGCTGATGCTGAAGCTGAAGCTCTAATACTTCAGCTACCTGATGTAAAGAGCTGACTCATTGAAAATGACCCTGATGTTGGGAAAGATTGAAGGCAGGAGGAGAAGCAGGCGACAGAGGATCAGAAGGTTGGATGGTATCATTGACTCAATGGACATGAGTCTGAGCATCCTCCAGGAGACAGTGGAGCACAGAGAGGCCTAGCATGCTGCGGTTCATGGGGTTGCAGAGTTGGACACAATTTGGCAACTGAACAACAACACAAATATTTCTTAAATTAATTAATGGGTGAAATTAATTAACATAAAAATATGCTCTCTTCCAGGGTGAACTAACCTAGCACTGAGCCTTTGAATATGGCAATTAAAGACAGGTGTGATGCAGTCACATTTCCCTGCCCATTATTTCTCTAAAATTGGTCATTTTCTATTTACAGGGCCAGCATCCTAGTTCAGGCTTTATGTCCTCGAATTAGACATATATATATCATAGATTCTTCACTATTCTTAACTTCATTTTCTATAATATACTGACAGCTTAATCTATCTAACGCAAACCTTCACTCAGGCCATGACCAAGCTCAAAATCCTTCTAAGACTCTCCGCTGCTTTATACAAAGTCTGTACTGTTCAATGTTTCTAGTCACTTTCTCCAAGGAAGGCCTGCTCTCAGTCTCTCTCTGACCTCACACTCACTGTCTCCTGGGCATACTGAAGATTCTGCTCATGTCTGTACTTTCCGCTTTCACATATGTCAGAATGCTACACTTCTTCCTTTCTACTCTTCCAAATCCACTCTTTCAGACTTTCCCAGGTGTGGTCATTTGAAAATGAATTAAAACTAGTATTTACGGGAGACCCACTGTGTGGAACTAACTGACAAACCCACTAAGACGAATAAGAATCTGAGCTTCTCATTGGAATTTACAGTCATAAGGGGGAGAGAAGACACATGGAACTATAATTTAATATGGAATACCATAAATGACACTAAAGACGTGTAATATAGTGGAATTCTGCAGTCAGGGAACAGGAGATCACTTCTGACTGGGGACAAATACAGCAATCATGAGATAGCTGAACCCCGGTTTCAAAAGGCAGAGATGGTGAGGATGCCACATGTAATGGAAATTGCTCAATAAAAGACACTAGAGACCTACAGCAATCAATGTTCTTATAATTCATTTGGAAATTCATCACGTACTGTTTTGAAATTGTCTGGATCATTTTTTGCTTACCTAATACTGCATGTATGTATACCTTTAACAGGACCTCGTCTAACAGGAGAAATAAGATACAAACTTGAAAATAATAGGAGTAACGGTAATTATCTTGCATGGTTATGGTAATAAGTGAGGTAATGTGTATGCAAAAGTGGTGGTTATCAATATATAACAGATGCTTGAAAAAGGATAGTTTCCTTCATTTCTGGTACATAACTCTTTGTTACAGCCAGTTCTAAAATGACCACTAACATTCCTGCCTCCTGGTATAAACACCCTATATAATCCCTACCCTTGAATGTGAGTGGGACATATGAATAAGACGGATGTCATGGCTGTGGCAACGTTGTGTTACATGGCAAAGCTGAAGGGATTCTGAAGATATGAAGTCCCTAACCAATTTGGCTTTAAGCTAATCAAGGGGAGGCTACCCTAGATTCATTTAGCCCCCTAGGCTACCCTAGAGGGACCTAACCTAATCAGGTAAACTCTTAAAAGAGACTTTGGAGGACCTCCCTGCCTGTCCAGTGGTTAGGACTCCATGTTTTTCATTGCCGAGGGCACAGGTTCAATCCCTGGTCAGGGAAGTAAGATCCTACAAGATGCACCATGTGGCCAAAAAAAAATTAAAACAAAACCAAGAACTATCATTAAAAAAAAAAATGGGGGGCCTGGGCCTTCTGCTGCTGGCCTTGAATCAAGCCCCTATGAGTATTATAACAACAATGAAATGAATTCTGCGAGCTCTGAAGAGAACCCCAAGTTTCAGATAAGACCAAAGCCCCAGCCAAAACTCTGACTGCAGCCTCAGGAGACCATGAAGACAGGACCCAGCTAATCCAGAGCCACACTTGTGATCCATGTGAGATAAAAAAAGGGTGTTACTTTAAGACACTATATTTTTGAAATAAGTTATTATGGAGCAATATAAAACTAACTAATATACTCTACTTTCTCTCAAATATCATCCCTTATCAAATGCATTTTTGATAACTTTCATTTGTTTAAACAGATTCAAGAATCAGACAACATGATGAAGCCCTTTCTTTCCTCTCTCACATATACACAGAAGTGCACACATCAATTTTATAAACATAAAAAGTACCTGAGTGGAAAATAAATAGTATCTAGCTTGCCAGTATTATTTTGTTGAAACATATTTTCTCATCTGTAAAATGAATATAATAACAGTATTGACCTTATGGGGTTGATATGAAGAATAAACAAATTAATATGTGTAGGCAATTTAAATTCTTGCTACTCAGAGTGTAGTATGACCAGGAGCAATGGCATCTGATAGAGTTTTTTTTTAAGTAAGACTTCATTTGAACAAGATCTCCAGGTAATACACACACACACTTAAAACCTGAGAAGCACTTCTTTAATCAGCACCTACCATAAGTAAGTGCAATATGATCACTGAAAGTTAAAGTCACTCAGTCATGTCTGACTCTTTGTGACACCAGTCCATGGAATTCTCCAGCATAGTCCAGAACTATATGGCAACCCACTCCAGTACTCTTGCCTGGAAAATCCCATGGGCGGAGGAGCCTGGTAGGCTGCAGTCCATGGGGTCGCTAAGAGTCAGACACGACTGAGCGACTTCACTTTCAAATTTCACTTTCCTGCATTGGAGAACGAAATGGCAACCCACTCCAGTGTTCTTGCCTGGAGAATCCCAGGGACGGGGGAGCCTGGTGGGATGCCGTCTATGTGGTCGCACAGAGTCGGACATGACTGAAGTGACTTAGCAGCAGCAGCAGCATACAGTCCATGGAATGCTCCAGGCCAGAATACTGGAGTGGGTAGCCTTTCCCTTCTCCAGGTGATCTTTCCAACCCAGGGATCAAACCCAGGTTTCCGACAATGCGGGCAGATTCTTTACCAGCTGAATCACAAGGGAAGCCCAAGAATACTGGAGGGGGTAGCCTATCCCTTCTCCAGCAGATCTTCCCGATCCAGGAATTGAACCAGGATCTCCTGCATTGCAAGTGGATTCTTTACCAACTGAACTATCAGGGAAACCCTCGTATGATCACTGTATTTCTTTTTTTTTTTTTTCGGCTGATTTATTTTTTTCTATTTTATTTTTTTTTAATTTTATTTTTAAACTTTACATAATTGTATTAGTTTTGCCAAATATCAAAATGAATCCGCCACAGGTATACATGTGTTCCCCATCCTGAACCCTCCTCCCTCCTCCCTCCCCATACCATCCCTCTTGGTCGTCCCAGTGCACTAGCCCCAAGCATCCAGTATCATGTATCGAACCTGGACTGGCAACTCGTTTCTTACATGATATTTTACATGTTTCAATGTCATTCTCCCAAATCTTCCCACCCTCTCCCTCTCCCACAGAGTCCATAAGACTGTTCCATACATCAGTGTCTCTTTTGCTGTCTCGTACACAGGGTTATTGTTACCATCTTCCTAAATTCCATATATATGCGTTAGTATACTGTATTGGTGTTTTTCTTTCTGGCTTACTTCACTCTGTATAATAGGCTCCAGTTTCATCCACCTCATTAGAACTGATTCAAATGTATTCTTTTTAATGGCTGAGTAATACTCCATTGTGTATATGTACCACTGCTTTCTTATCCATTCATCTGCTGATGGACATCTAGGTTGCTTCCATGTCCTGGCTATTATAAACAGTGCTGCGATGAACACCGGGGTACACGTGTCTCTTTCCCTTCTGGTTTCTTCAGTGTGTATGCCCAGCAGTGGGATTGCTGGATCATAAGGCAGTTCTATTTCCAGTTTTTGAAGGACTCTCCACACTGTTCTCCATAGTGGCTGTACTAGTTTGCATTCCCACCAACAGTGTAAGAGGGTTCCCTTTCCTCCACACCCTCTCCAGCATTTATTATTTGTAGACTTTTGGATCGCAGCCATTCTGACTGGTGTGAAATGGTACCTCATAGTGGTTTTGATTTGCATTTCTCTGATAATGAGTGATGTTGAGCATCTTTTCATGTGTTTGTTAGCCATCTGTATGTCTTCTTTGGAGAAATGTCTATTTAGTTCTTTGGCCCATTTTTTGATTGGGTCATTTATTTTTCTGGAGTTGAGCTGGAGGAGTTGCTTGTATATTTTTGAGATTAGTTGTTTGTCCGTTGCTTCATTTGCTATTATTTTCTCCCATTCTGAAGGCTGTCTTTTCACCTTGCTGATAGTTTCCTTTGATGTGCAGAAGCTTTTAAGGTTAATTAGGTCCCATTTGTTTATTTTTGCTTTTATTTCCGATATTCTGGGAGGTAGGTCATAGAGGATCCTGCTGTGATGTATGTCAGAGAGTGTTTTGCCTATGTTCTCCTCTAGGAGTTTTATAGTTTCTGGTCTTACGTTTAGGTCTTTAATCCATTTTGAGTTTATTTTTGTGTATGGTGTTAGAAAGTGGTCTAGTTTCATTCTTTTACAAGTGGTTGACCAGTTTTCCCAGCACCACTTGTTAAAGAGATTGTCTTTAATCCATTGTATATTCTTGCCTCCTTTGTCAAAGATAAGGTGTCCATATGTGCGTGGATTTATCTCTGGGCTTTCTATTTTGTTCCATTGATCTATATTTCTGTCTTTGTGCCAGTACCATACTGTCTTGATAACTGTGGCTTTGTAGTAGAGCCTGAAGTCAAGTAGGTTGATTCCTCCAGTTCCATTCTTCTTTCTCAAGATCGCTTTGGCTATTCGAGGTTTTTTGTTTTTCCATACAAATTGTGAAATTATTTGTTCTAACTCTGTGAAGAATACTGTTGGTAGCTTGATAGGGATTGCGTTGAATCTATAGATTGCTTTGGGTAGTATACTCATTTTCACTATATTGATTCTTCCAATCCATGAACATGGTATATTTCTCCATCTATTAGTTTCCTCTTTGATTTCTTTCACCAGTGTTTTATAGTTTTCTATATATAGGTCTTTAGTTTCTTTAGGTAGATATATTCCTAAGTATTTTATTCTTTCCGTTGCAATGGTGAATGGAATTGTTTCCTTAATTTCTCTCTCTGTTTTCTCATTATTAGTGTATAGGAATGCAAGGGATTTCTATGTGTTGATTTTATATCCTGCAACTTTACTATAGTCATTGATTAGCTCTAGTAATTTTCTGGTGGAATCTTTAGGGTTTTCTATGTAGAGGATCATATCATCTGCAAATAGTGAGAGTTTTACTTCTTCTTTTCCAATTTGGATTCCTTTTATTTCTTTTTCTGCTCTGATTGCTGTGGCCAAAACTTCCAAAACTATGTTGAATAGTAATGGTGAAAGTGGGCACCCTTGTCTTGTTCCTGACTTTAGAGGAAATGCTTTCAATTTTTCACCATTGAGGATAATGTTTGCTGTGGGTTTGTCATATATAGCTTTTATTATGTTGAGGTATGTTCCTTCTATTCCTGCTTTCTGGAGAGTTTTTATCATAAATGGATGTTGAATTTTGTCAAAGGCTTTCTCTGCATCTATTGAGATAATCATATGGTTTTTATTTTTCAATTTGTTAATGTGGTGTATTACATTGATTGATTTGCGGATATTGAAGAATCCTTGCATGCCTGGGATAAAGCCCACTTGGTCATGGTGTATGATCTTTTTAATGTGTTGTTGGATTCTGATTGCTAGAATTTTGTTAAGGATTTTTGCATCTATGTTCATCAGTGATATTGGCCTGTAGTTTTCTTTTTTTGTGGCATCTTTGTCAGGTTTTGATCACTGTATTTCTTTAAAAAAAAACTCATTTCTTTTCTATATTCTCCATTGTATTTTCATTCAAATATAAAGAAATCTCATTTCCAAACTGATTTCTACAGTAAAAGCTGCCTATAATCTTTAATCAGACTATGAATTAAGAAATTAAAATAAACTTCTAGTTGAGTTTGAGACTGTTTTGCTCTGCAAACAAAATGAATTATAAGTGGTATTAGCTACCAGTCACTCAGATCAAAGGGAATAATTTTAGTCTAGATAGCATTTAACCAATCTAAATACAAAACAAAAAAACGCAGATTACAGTAAAATTTAGTTTACAAGCAAGTGTGAAGCTTGCCTCATATTACTGTGAATCTGGTCTTTTACAATTACTTGGGCATGTGTCTTAAAGGAAATCACCCTGTATTTGCCATCTATTGTCTTCTTATAGTTTACCATCCATGTTATAAGGAACTAAATACAAGTCTGAGGTCAACAAACAGAAAGTCAGCTTGAAAACCAAATGAAGCAGAATCAAGTGTACCTCAAGTTTCAAAAGCAGGAACAATTCAGAACATGAAGGAGTATATAAAGGTGACAAGGTTGTTTAAAAATAATCCCTATGGCAGTTGCACTGATGGACCTAACTTTCTGCAAAGATTCCTTGCATTCAAATTAATTCCCTTTAACACACTTCATTTTTTGAACAGCATTTGAAAAATATGCAAAGATACTTTAATTCATTTTACTTTAGATCTATCCCAGGAAATTAAGAGCAATTTTAGTCCTTTAAAGTCTGCATCCCTTTTTAGTTAAATTACAAGCTAAGGTAAGACAATTTAGTGACTTGAACTTCCACTTTTGCTTTGACAGGCAAATTGCTGAAAATAATTAAATAAAAGAATACTCCAAATCCCCCAGCAGGAAAACATTTCTATGCCACCTCCAGCTCTAACTTTTGATATCTGCGTTGACAGAAATGTCAATTAAAGAACTAATAATAAAGTGTATTGAAAATGTATGAAATGTCTCATCTATAAAAGAAACTATTACTTCCTACTCTGATTTCTGTAGCTTTTTTAATATGGGTGATGGCTAATAGATTTTCAAAAGACAAGCTGACATCTCAAACAGTGAAAACTTGTTAAGAACAGAAGTAAAAATTTTTAGGGAAAAATAGAAATCTGGTGACTTGTTCTTATTCAAACCATATATAAGAATAAGAAATTGAAAATTTTATTTATGTTTTCATTTTTCAAGTGTAATTTCAGAAATGTCACTTCTATTTTTCTAGTCTTTCTCAGTATGAAATCATCTTGAAGCAATGTAAAGAAAACATATTAATTTATTCTGTAATTTTTGTGATAAATATATTTACTTTTATTTACTCCTTCATTTATTATTATTCATGCTATTTACTCAGAAGGCAAAAATCTCACTGAGAAGGTGGTACTTATTAAAGAGGAAGGAAAGACCCATTTGGCAATCCAGGAAACAAGGTGTCCTTCCAAGGGGAACAGCAAGTGCGACAGCCCAGAGGCAGATTATAGCAGTGTCTGTGAAGGACACAGAAAGTGAAGAACTACTAAAGAGCCTATTGATGAAAGTGAAAGAGGAGAGTGAAAAAGTTGGCTTAAAGCTCAACATTCAGAAAACTAAGTTCATAGTATCCAGTCCCATCACTTCATGGGAAATAGATGGGCAAACAGTGGAAACAGTAGCTGACTTTATTTTGGGGGGCTCCAAAATCACTGCAGATGGTGTTTGCAGCCGTGAAATTAAAAGATGCTTACTCCTTGGAAGGAAAGTTATGACCAACCTAGACAGCATATTCAAAAGCAGAGACATTACTTTGTCAACAAAAGTCCGTCTAGTCAAGGCTATGGTTTTTCCAGTAGTCATGTATGGATGTGAGAGTTGGACTATAACGAAAGCTGAGCACTGAAGAATCGATGCCTTTGAACTGTGGTGTTTGAGAAGACTCCTGAGAGTCCCTTGGACTGCAAGGAGATCAAACCGGCCAATCCTAAAAGAGATCCTGGGAGTTCATTGGAAGGACTGATGTTGAAGCTGAAAAACTTCAATACTTTGGCCACCTGATGTGAAGAGCTGATTCATTTGAAAAGACCCTGATGCTGGGAAAGACTGAGGGCAGGAGGAGAAGGGGACGACAGAGGATGAGATGGTTGGATGGCATCACCGACTCAAGGGACATAAGTTTGTGTAGGCTCCCGGAGTTGGTCATGGACAGGGAGGCCTGGCGTGCTGCAGTTCACAGGGTTGGAAAGATTCGGACACGACTGAGCAACTGAACTGAACTGAACTGTGAAGGAGAGCAAAGGACAAGGGTGGAATTTGTGGGGCCGAAAGTGACAGCGAATGAGGTCAGAAAGGTTAAAATCAGAAAGTAAGATCACATACGGCTTTGTAAACCATGGGAAAGAACTTTGGCAAGCAAAATGAAAAGCCAATGGAGGATTTTTAGAAGAGAAGAAATGTAATCTGACAAATTTTAAAAGGGTGACTATGGCTAGTGCAGAACCACAGACAAAGGGGGAGTGAACAAGGGTGGAATGCAGGAGACCCGTTAGGAGGTACTGCAATAATCCAGTCCAAGAAATGATAGCACCAGAGAGAGGGTAGATTCTGCATTCTGAGATCCAGAGCCCAGGAGCTGCCACTTGCTCACAGGGGAAGCCTACAGGGAAGATTAGCCTTCGGCCATTTACTCCACCTGGAACACATTCTCTTCGTAGAACAGAGAAGAAGCAAAACCGCTGTACATGTGCAAGGCCTCGTGTCCAGCATATATCTGTGAATAGCTAGGACCCTCTCTAATCTTCCTGAGTGTGTATGCAGCCTTGCATGTATACACAGCCTCCCAGACCACCAGTGATATGCAGAACTAATGAGGCCCAGTCATTCCTTAAATCTCCTTTGGAAGGAGATTTCTTCTTTCCCAACCAGAATTACATCATTCTACATAAAACACTGGTCTTCACATTCTTTTGCCATTAAAAAAAAAATCGCTATTGTTTCCAATAATGTTCCAGAGATTTGTGCTTTTTCTACATTTGCTCCAAATCGAGTGAGTCCCTTCCAGGGGTGAAAGCAAAGCTACCAGTTTTCACAGCTCGCCCCATCCTAGCAAAACCACCATGATTATAACCAGTGGTGGGAATGAGCAGAACAGGAGATGCCTCAAGTACTAAAACACCATTCACAGTTCTCACTCAAGGCTCAGTGGTTTTTCTCCATATTTTTATACAATTTGATCACCTTCTCAAGTCCTTCACTGCCCATTTTTTGACCATTTTATTGATATTTATGACTGCTTTTTCATAAGCAGTTTTGTCAAGCTTTTCACTCAAGCCATTCCTGCATTGAATACATTTTAAACATAATTTGCCTAAGCAACCTACTAAAAAATATCATAGAAAATATTTTTAAACATTGCTAAGTATGGAAACTGCCTATATACTACAATCACTATTTTCTTTTGACTGTTAACATGTCTTTGTTGAAGAGCTTACTCAGGTGGCCTTAAGTAGAAAGAGTCTCTAAGCAGAGTAAACAGCATTTATAAAGACACAGGAAGCCTGCTAGGAAACTGCACCCTTAAGTGTGGGGTGGGTAACTATTTTTAGCTCTCCTTTCCCTGCTACAGATGAGCTCAAATCTCTTACACCCTAAAAATGCCCTTTTCTGGCCACATGCAACTCAATGTTTTAAGTCCAGGCTCTTTCCTCTTCTTCTCCATTGACTTTCTTGGAAAAGATAGTCTGAAAAGTATTTAAAACATCCCTTTCTCACCTCTAGTCATTCCTCAGTCCAGTATAAGAAGGCTTCTTTTCCAACTTTATTAAAATGACCCGCAGAGGTACCCAGTAGCCTCTCAGATTTACCGAATCCAATGAACAATCTTGTTCCTTACTATACTCAATCTCCTTGCTCCGTTTGTCAGTACTGCAACACCATTTTCTCCTTTTGAATCTCCACTCCTTGGTCCATTACTACCTTGTTTTAGTTCTCCTCCTACTGTTCTGATCATTTCTTCTGCAGATCTTTTAGTTGGACTTTCTCTTCCTGCATCGACCCTGAAATGTTAGTGATCTCTCAAAACTCTAATGTTAACCCACCCCTCCCACATTTTCTCTCAAAGAAATTTCAGCCAGTTATCATTGCTTCACACTGATGACCCTCAAACCTTTATCTCCAATTGTTAAAACTTCTCTCACAATATAATACCATTTCTAATCACTGAAAAATAGCTGTACTTCAATGTTCCACAGTGAGTTCAAATCCATCACTATCTGAAACTGAATGTATCATACCCCAATCCCACACCCACTCTTCCCAGGTATTCTTATCTTGTTTGCTGGCATCAACATCATCCAGTCACCTAACCTAGAAACCTAGATTTAATCTATGATTCTGTCCCTTCATTCTCTTCTTTCTGCTGCCCATGACATCCAGTTCAGCTATAAGCCTCGTTGCTTTTACCACAGGAATATTCTCACATCTCTTCTGCCCCTTGTTCCTTATATGCTGAGGCAGCCATTTTGACACACCTGCGCAGAACGAACTTTGTCAAAAGGGCTGCATCAAAAATGAATTTGGAGCCCAAGTTAGCTCTCTTGCTAAGACTAGAATATGATGGCCTTCGAATATTTCGTACAGTACTTTCAGATCCTGCCAGTGAATGTCTCCAAACATTTTGTTAATTAATAACAAGTCAAAATTGGGATCATTTAGTTTGCCATTTACTTCTAAATGTATCAGTTTTCTAATTATGTTATTTTCCATAAGTAAATGGCTCTTCCCTTACACTGCACATCTACACAACTTTCAAACCTCATGAGCCCTAAATTTTCACTGGATCAAAAAATACCCTTCCAAGACTTGAATGGCATGGAGTAATAATATGTCAGACAAAATGCATGGTAAGTCTATTAAATAGCAACTACATTGTATACCACAAAGCAGATGAATACTATGGAAGTGATATTCTGTGACTCCAAGGCTAAGATATAAAAGGCATTGCAACTTCCACCTTAGTTCCCTGGACTGCCGTCTGGGGAGAGCTCACCGTTGTACCACACAGACACCCAAGCAGCACTAGTGGGAGGCCTATGTGGAGAGAAAGTGAAGTATCTTGGCCAACTGCCAGCATCATTTTGGCAGCTATTCTGAATCAGCCCCCTGGAAGCTTCCTCAAGCTTTCAGCCCCATCAATGTCATCTTCAAATAACTAAATCCCCCAAATAATATCTGACTCTCCATAATAAACATGAAGCCACAACTGACCAGACAAGCATAATTCATGACTCACAGAAACCATGAGATAATAAATGTTTTCTGAGTGAAAAAACAAACAGAACTCTACTTCCAACTACATGTAAAAATTTAAATGGTTCACAGACACATCATTAATGGGGGAAAAAAAAAAAAAAAAAAACCTGACAGGGAATTCCCTGGCAGTTCAGTGGTTAGGACTCTGCACTTCTACTGCGGGCAGTCCAGGTTCAATCCCTAGTCAGAGAACTAAGGTCCCACAAGACACAGGGCAAAGCAAAAAAAAAAAAAAGAAGAAGAAAGAAATTGACAAATTCAACTCCACAAAAATTAATCTTTCGTTTCTCAAAAGACATTGTTCAGAAAGTGAAAAGGCAAACTACAGAGTGGAAGAAAATATCTGTAAAACACATCCAATAAAGGACCTTTGTATGTGTTAAATCGCTTCAGTCGTGTCCAACTCTTGGCGACCCAACGGACTATACAGCCTGCCAGGCTCTTCTGTCCATAGGGATTTTCCAGTCAAAAATACTGGAGTAGGTTGGCATTTCCTCCTCCAGGTAAAGGACCTTTACCAGTGTATTTAAAGAAAGCTTAAAAATCAACAAGAAGACAAATAACCCAATATTAGAAAGGGCAACAGATTTGAATAGAATCTTGACAAGAAGGATAAACAGATGGCAAAGATGATATAAAGAAACTTTCTTTTAATAAACCCTATCCTATAAGCAGATAATATAAAGGTTAAAAGTAAAGATCCATCATTTAGCTCTAGTTTCTATAAAAACTACTCAGCACAGAGCCAAATGAAGTATGACTCTCAAGAGGTTGGTTAGCAACTTTCAGCAGGATTCATGCAGTAAACAAAGCAGATAACTGCTAGTGTTTCAAAAAAGTGAATGGTAAATGATAAGGCAACAACAATAAACAAATCAAAACTGAATCATGTCAAGTGAGGAGTAGGACATGACATTAACCACTGAAATTCTAAAAATGCTTAGGAGAATTTGAAACTTTTCATTAAACACTTCAAACGTGCAAGACAGCAAAGTTAAGCTGTCAAATATAAATAATTGTGTAAGTTGCACTTAGGAGTACACAACCAAGGAACCAAATGGACCAAATTCTCTTCTGCATCTAGTAGAATCTAGTCTAAAAGTAGCAGAGACTATGAAGAAACACCACTCCTCCCCCTACCACTTAGAGAGAGACGCATGCACGCACACACACACACACATCTGTGAGGATACAAGTAAAGCAGCTACGTAAAGAGAAGAAACTGAGGAAGTTTCATTTCTTACCCTCTTCTGCTTCATCCTCCTGGGGTGACAATGGGCCCCCTCCACTAGTAGGAGTGACTGGATCCTCCTTCTCAGACTCTCGCTGTAGACTCACCACCTCATATATTGCATCCCCAGCATTGGTATGGCCTTTTCCCTCAGACTGAGAAAGATATAAAAATGTGTTTAAACATTAGAAATTTGAAGGAAACACTGAAAGATGGTGTATTTCAATGGTCATTAAAAAGAGCTAAAATGAAGAAGAGCAGCAGGTCATGTTTGATCTACAGCATGTCTGAAGTTGAGAAAAATCTTTCAAGTGCAATGTTCACATTACATTCTAAATGTATGGTTCTTTTAGTATTATTTTAACCAATACAATAAAACCTATTAACCATTGGAAAAAAAAATCTCAATTTCTTTTATCAGAAAAACCTAAGACACCACAAAGTCCAGGGCAGACAGATAAGCAAGTGATGCTGGATTCTTAGGATTGACTACCTTGCTCTGTGATAAAGAGATACCAGCTATATCCATCAACTAATTCATGGAAGTAGGTAGTTTTCATCTTACAAATGGCTTACATTCTAAATGGCCTTTTTTTAAGGAGGAAAATTTCCAAGGCAATCATTAATTAACCAACTTAGCATGGCCTACAAAGTCCTAGATAAACTGAACCTTGCCTCTCTCATGAGCCTCATCTCATATTCAAAGACTGTTACAATACTATTCTTCAGCCACTCTGGCCTTGTTTCAGTTCTGAGAACTTTTTCTCCTTTCACCCGCCCAACGCCTTGGGATATCTTTTTCTCTCTGACGATACAGCTTTTCCTCCTACTCTTTGCTAACTACCATCAATATTGGATCCTTATTTCTTAATGTTACTTCTGTTGATGTTGTTCACTGGCTTTGTCAGGTCCAATTATTTGTGACCCCATGCACTGCTGCATGCCAGGCTTCCCTGTCCTTCACTATCTCCCAAAGTTTGCTCAAACTCATGTCCATTGAGTTAGTGATGCCATCCAACCGTCTCCTCCTCTGTTACCTCCTTCTCCTCCTGCCCTCAATGTTACTTCTACAAAGAATCTACATTCCCATGTTTTCAGTTCTCATCACAACTTTTCCTTCTCCCTCAATGCATTTACTATAACTACACATTATATTTTTATTATATTTGTTTAATGGCTATCTCATCCACAACAGAGGAAGTATCATATGGGCAGAGATGATGTTGACTTTCAATCAGAAACAATATGGTACCTGACACATAGTAAGTATTCAAAAATATCTGTGGAATCAATGATTAGACTAATGGTAAAACATGAATTTTAAAGTCAAATAGACCTGAGTCTGAATTCATATTTCACTACAAGTTAAGAGTGTGGTCTTGGACAAAATACTTTGCTGAGGCACATTACCTCTTATCAATAAAACCAAAATAAACCATCTCATTTATTAAGGAGATTAAATATAATAATACTTAGAACATGAAATTAGAGTGACGGGAATAAATTTTTATTACTATTATTATCTCAGTTTTTACACCATTTTACTATACTCTAAAGAACATAAAATAAGAATAGTATAGGCATATATAGAGGTATAATTATCTCAAATATCTACCTGTACTGTAATTCATTTAATTACAAAAACATAACTACTTTAATTATTCATTCTTTTCAAGAATTTCTTCTGAACAATAAATCAAATTTCAGGCCCATTTTCAAGCCATTTAGCAAATAATAAAAGGTAAAAATGTCCACTGCATTAAACATGGGAGAAAAAGAAGACAGCCATGAAAAATTACATGGTTAGGTTTAAATCAAACATTTTTTGTTGTTGTTGTAATTCTACTATATTCAGGAAACAAAGATCTCAATCCCTAAAGCAACAACTAAACTAATTATATAAAGAAATACAATAAAAATGAAATACTAGAAAACAAGATGGCAGAGGAGTAGGTAGACATGGAGTATATCTCTCTCCATGGATACATCAGGAATACACCTTCAGACACAGAAGTGTATGCAGAACACCAGCTGAGAGCAGACAGGAGTAGCCGAGCAGCGGAGAAGAATATATAGAATCACGCAAAACTCGGGCGGATGGAGGAACTAGGAGGAAAAACAGGAGTGTTACAAGGACTGGACCTGCCCTTGGTGGGTGGGGGAAGTGAAGCAGGGGTCCGATCCCCACATCAAGGCAATTGTCTGAGTCAGAGGAGAAACATTTAAGGCTGAGAGTGAAACAGCTGATCTGTGGCAGCCTAAATGGAATAAGAATCAGACAGTTCTTGCTGCAGCCATACATACCCCAGACAAGGATGCAGGTCCCCTAGAAGGGGCAGCAGCTGGGAGCTGGAGCTTAGGGACTGTGGAGCAATCCCAGGGCAGGGCTGCTCTTGACTGGAGAGATGGACCAAGGGGATGTGAGGGAGGAGACTGTGGTGGGAAATGCCTGTGGAGAAAAGCCAGGAAGCCATGGAAGCAAGGCCATACTGCTAAGTCAAGCATAGGGCATGGAGTCATCACCATAGCCTCTCTCTCCCCATAGGCCACCATTAGCAGCAGAACAGTACAGAGCCTGGCCCATCAAGTGCCTGACACACCAAACTACAGGGTAGGACCCCAGCCAGGAGGGACTCTCTATATGCCTGACAAACTGAACAACAGAAAAGGACCCCAGGCACAGGAGCCCTCTAAGTGCCTGAATGGGTGGAACTACAGAGAAACACCAAAGAGGCCTTCTGATCACCAGCTACCGGAGGCTCCAAAAAAGACACTGATAGGGCCATAACTTCTGCAGCTGAGGCAGTCCGTGTCCCTGCACACTTGGCGCCACCAGGGTCCCCATGACCCAAACAGCCGTGCCACCTTCACACTCAACCCTCACTGGGACACAGCTGCCACAGGCAAAAAAAAAAAAAAAAAAGTCTTGCATCTATGCATGCGGGGGGTCTTCTGCTGTGTCCGGCTCTTTGCCGGACTGTAGACTATGGCCTGCCAGGCTTCTCTGTCAGGGGGTTCTCCAGGCAAGAATACTGTAGTGTATTGGCCAATACTGATAGCCATACCCTTCTAGAGAACTATATTTCCTGCTGCCCTAGCCGTGAACTACCCTGATTCTGATCCTAAACAATGGAGTTGGAGAAATCAACTTTCCTGTCATCAAATTACACTACAAAGCTACAGTCATCAAGACAGTATGGTACTGGCATAAAAACAGAAATATAGACCAATGGAACAAGATAGAAAGCCCAAAAATAAACCCACGCACCTATGGGTACCTTATTTTTGACAAAGGAGGCAAGAATATACAATGGGGCAAAGACAGCCTCTTCAATAAATGGTGCTGGGAAAACTGGACAGCTACATGTAAAAGAATGAAATTAGACCACTTCCTAACACCATACACAAAGATAAACTAGAAATGGATTAAAGACCTAAATGTGAGACAAGAAACTATAAAACTCTTAGAGGAAAACATAGGAAGAATACTCAATGACATAAATCAAAGCAAGATCCTATATGACCCACCTCCTAGAGTAACGGAAATAAAAACAAAAGTAAACAAGTGGGACCTGATTAAACTTAAAAGCTTTTACATAGCAAAGGAAACTGTAAGCAAGGTTAAAAGACAACATTCAGAATGGAAGAAAATAATAACAAATGAAATAATGAAAGAGGATTAATTCTCAAAATACACAAGCAGCTTATACAACTCAATACCAGAAAAACAAACAACCCAATTAAAAAGTGGGAAAAAGACCTAAACAGACTTCTCTAAAGAAGAAATGCGACCTTTGTTAGCCATCTGCCAACAAACACACGAAAAGATGCTCAACATTGCTCATTATGAGAGAAATGCAAATCAAAACTACAATGAGGTATCACCTCACACCAGTCAGAATGGCCATCATAAAAAAGTGTACAAATAATAAATGCTGGAGAGTGTGTGGAGAAAAGGGAATGCTCTTGCACTGTTGGTGGGAATGTAAATTGATAACAGCCACTATGGAAGACTGTATAGAGATTCCTTAAAAAACTAGGACTAAAACCACCATACAATCCAGCAATCCCACTCCTAGGCATAAACCCTGAGGAAATCAAAATTGAAAAAGGCACATGTATCTCACTGTTCACTGCAGCACTATTTACAATAGCTAGAACAGGGAAACAACCTAGAGGTCCATCAACAGATGAATGGATAAAGAAGTTGTGGTACATATACACAGTGGAATACTATCCAGCCATAAAAAGGAACTCATGTGAGTCAGTTCTAATAAGTGGATGAACCTAGAGCCTATTATAGAGTGAAGTGAGTCAGAAAGAGAAAGATAAATATCAAATACTAACTCATATATATACAGAAACTAGAAAAATGGTACCAAAGAATTTATTTGCAGGGCAGCAATGGAGAAACAGATATAGAGAACAGATTTATGGACATGGGGAGAGGAGTGGAGAGGGTGAGATGTAGGGAAAGAGTAACATAGAAACTTACATTACTATATATAAAATAGATAGCCAAGGGGAATTTTCTGTATGTTTCAGGAAACTCAAACAGGGGCTCTGTATCAACCTAGAGGGGTGGGATGGGGAGGAAGATGGGAGGGAGGTTCAAAAGGGAGAGGATATATGTATACCTATAGCTGATTTATGTTGAGGTTTGACAGGAAACAACAAAATTCTGTAAAGCAATTATCCTTCAGTTAAAAAATAAATTAACTACAAGAAAAAGAAAATAGTAATCAAACATTCAAATAATCCGAAAGATGGCAGCAAAGGAGAAACAAAGAAATGTATAAAAAGAAACAAGCAGAGAATAAATATTAAAATGGTAAACTTATATGTAAACATATCAATAGTTATGCTAAACATAAATTGCCTAGATGTAACAATTGAAAAACATAATTCTCAGGTTATGTTGAAAACAAGACACAATTATAATCTGTCTACCAAAAAACCCACTTTTAATACAGTGACATAGGAAAGTTGAAAGTAAAATGAGGTTAGAATATATACCATGAAAACACCTATCAAAAGAAAGCTGGAGAGACTATATGAATAAAAGACAAAGTTGACTACCAAGCAAGAAAAAACAAATCACTAGGTATAAAGGACACTGCTGCTGCTGCTGCTGCTAAGTCGCTTCAGTCGAGTCCAACTCTGTGCGGCCCCACTGACAGCAGCCCAGCAGGCTCCCTCGTCCCTGGGATTCTCCAGGCAAGAACACTGGAGTGGGTTACCATTTCCTTCTCCAATGCATGAAAGTGAAAAGTCAAAGTGAAGTCGCTCCGTCGTATCTGACTCTTGGCGACCCCATGGACTGCAGCCTACCCGGCTCCTCCGCCCATGGGATTTTCCAGGCAAGAGTACTGTAGTGGGGTGCCATTGCCTTCTCCCATAAAGGACACTACACTATGTTAAAAAGATCTAGTCAACAAGAATATATAAGAATCTTATAAACGTATGTAGCTAACAACAGGCTCTCAAATATATGAAGAAGAAAATTCACAGAAATGAAGAGACGGACAAATCCACATTTACAATTAGAAACATCAACACTTCTCTCACAGAAATGAAAAGAAGTATATGAAAATTTAGCAATGTTTAGAAGAACTGTACATTATCAACAATAGGATCTGATATGATATATCACTCCATTCAATAACAGAAGAATACACATTCTTTTCAAATGCACATGAAACATTCACCAAAACAAACCATGTCCTGGGTTATAAAACAAACTTTAAGAAATCTTTTTAGACTTAATAATGTTTAGTGACCATAATATAATTAAACTGAAAATCAACACCAGAAATATGTCTGAAAAATCCCCAGATACTTGGAAATAACACACTTCTAAACACTCCATGACCTTGGACGTGGGGTAACTCCTCTTGGCCGCCGCCCTTCGGGCATGGGGTCCTTCTGGATGCCAACATCCGCTGGGTCATGGAAAAAGCTACAGAGTTCCAGAAAAACATCTATTTCTGCTTTATTGACTATGCCAAAGCCTTTGACTGTGTGGATCACAATAAACTGTGGAAAATTCTGAAAGAGATAGGAATACCAGACCACCTGAACTGTCTCTTGAGAAATCTGTATGCAGGTCAGGAAGCAACAGTTAGAACTGGTCATGGAACAACAGACTGGTTCCAAATACGAAAAGGATACAGCAAGGCTGTATATTGTCACCCTGCTTATTTAACTTATATGCAGAGTACATCATGAGAAACGCTGGGCTGGAAGAAACACAAGCTAGAATCAAGATTGCCAGGAGAAATATCAATAACCTCAAATATGCAGATGACACCACCCTTATGACAGAAAGTGAAGAGGAACTAAAAAGCCTCTTGATGAAAGTGAAAGAAGAGAGTGAAAAAGTTGGCTTAAAACTCAACATTCAGAAAACAATGATCATGGCATCCAGTCCCATCACTTCATGGGAAATAGATGGGGTAACAGTGGAAACAGTGTCAGACTTTATTTTTTTGGGCTCCAAAATCACTGTAGATGGTGACTGCAGCCATGAAATTAAAAGACGCTTATTCCTTGGAAGGAAAGTTATGACCAACCTAGAGAGCATATTCAAAAGTAAAGACATTACTTTGCCAACAAAGGTCCGTCTAGTCAAGGCTATGGTTTTTCCAGTGGTCATGTATGGATGTGAGAGTTGGACTGTGAAGAAGGCTGAGCACCAAAGAATTGATGCTTTTGAACTGTGGTGTTGGAGAAGACTCTTGAGAATCCCTTGGGCTGCAAGGAGATCCAACCAGTCCATTCTCAAGGAGATCAGTCCTGGGATTTCTTTGGAAGGAATGATGCTAAAGCTGAAACTCCAGTACTTTGGCCACCTCATGCGAAGAGTTGACTCATTGGAAAAGACTCTGATGCTGGGAGGGATTGGGGGCAGGAGGAGAAGGGGACGACAGAGGATGACATGGCTGGATGGCATCACTGACTCAATGGACGTGAGTCTGAGTGAACTCCGGGAGCTGGTGATGGACAGGGAGGCTTGGCGTGCTGCAATTCATGGGGTTGCAAAGAGTCGGACACGACTGAGCGACTGAATTGAACTGAAACACTCCATGGATCAAAGAGGAAAACTCAAAGTAGAAAATATTTTGAACTGAACAAAAATGAAAATACAACAAGTGAAAATTAGTGGGATACATCTAGGATTTAGAGATATAAATATATATATTTCAAATGAGCCATCCAGAAATCAATAATCTAAACATGCACCTTAAGAAATGAGGAAAAGAAGTGCAAAATAAAGCAAACAGAAGTAAAATAATAATAATAAAGATAACAGCACAAATCAATAAAACTGAGGACACAAAAAATTTTAAATCAATGAAACCAAAAGGTAGTTTCTTTACAAAGATCAATAAATTGATAAACCTCTAGCTAAATTCATAAAACAAAGAAGATACAAATGATCAATACCAGGAACAAAAGCCTGGGTATCACTATATACTTCATGAATTCAAATCGATAATAAATACAGCAAAGAATCCTATGCATATTAACTGTACAACTTAGAAAAATGCACCAAATTTAAGCTGTACATAATAATTTGATACACTCTATATATTGCAAAATAGCTACCACAATAACATCCTTCACATGACATAGTCTTAGTAATTTACTAAAAGATTGTATTCTTTCAGTAGAAGTATAGTTGATTTATATGTTTCACATATACAGCAAAGTGATTCAGTTTTATGCACATATGAGTGTATATACATGTATATATGTGATATATACATGTATACATATTCTTTTTCAGATTCTTTCCATTATAGGTTATTACAAAATATTGAATATAGTTCCCCATGCTATACAGTGAAGTGAAGTGAAAGTCACTCAGTTGTGTCCGACTCTGCAACCCCATGGACTATACAGTCCATGGAATTCTCCAGGCCAGAATACTGGAGTGGGTAGCCTTTCCCTTCTCCAGGGGATCTTCCCAACCCAGGGATCAAATCCAGGTCTCTTGCATTGTAGGCGGATTCTTTACCAGCTGAGCCACAAGGAAAGCCTGTGCTATATAGTAATTCTTTGCTTTTTATCTAATTTATATGTAGTAGCATCAGCTAATCACAAATTCCCAACTGATCCCTCCCCTAACTGATCATATTTAAATAGGTTTAAATCAACATGCATCTTCAAAAGGGAAACTTCCTCTTATGCTTTTTAACTCTAGTAACTGATAAAAGGTTTTACCTCCAAGTGAAAAGAATGTTAAGGCACCTGAAAGCAAAGAAGAGATCTGGGAGGAGGGCAAAAAATAGTTATTTTAACATTAAACCTGTTTTTAGCCCAGAGCCCAAAACAAGCCTAAAGGAGGCCTGAGCTAGGACAAGATTTAAGAAAGTGCAGCTACTTCCATCTCCAGCCTGGATCATACTCTCCTCGAGAATAAAGAAGAGATGGCTCCCTTCCTTTTAATAAGGTTCAAGCCACAGGAGCTTCTGAGAGCTATGATGAACTCTTGTCATGCCCTAAAATCTACCCTTTTCTTCAGGCAAGCCTCCTCCCTCTAAACGATGTCAACTAAAAACACAAAACAGGATGGTGGCCTCCGGAGAACAGCTTATAAAGAAAGAAGCTTTTCTTCTCTCCTTAACAGTGATCTCCAGTCTTATCTCTTGAATATTATGAGTCTGCTTCTCATTTCTCTATAACTTCCCCTTGTAGGCCAGCAAAATTTACCACCCCAAAATGTCTCTTTGGAATTTAGATTATTTAGAGTTGGAACCAATCAAGGCCCAAAAGACTCAGGAAAAAGCTTTGACCTTCCCCCTCACTGCCTAAATTTAGATAGCAGGCCTGTTCCTGGAATAGAGCTACAACAACCTGCAAAGGATATGGGCTAGGTGTGATGGGGAAACTCAGTAGGGCCTAGATTTCAGAGTCCCCTCTGTCCCATTGTCACTGTGTAGCCCAGCAAACATCTGTTTACCAAACATTTGCTTTCCCAGATCCATATGAACTACCTCTTTTTCCAAAAACACTCTGCCCAACATGCTCTTTTGTCTTCAACTGAAGATGGTATTTAAGTTGAGGGATTTGGCCATTTTGGTGAATTACTCAGTTTTCCTTGGTCTCTCCAATGTATATGCTGTGTGCTAAGTTGCTTAGTCATGTCCGACTCTTTGTAACCCTATAGACTGTAGCCCACAAGGCTCCTCTGTCCATGGGATTCTCCAAGCAAGAATACTGAGGTGGGTTGCAATGCCCTCCTCCAGAGGATCTTTACAGTGCAGGGATCAAACCCATATCTTTTATGTCTCCTGCATTGGCAGGCAAGTTCTTTACCACTAACAACACCTGGGAAGCCCTAATGTACATGTGCTATTAAACTTTTTATTTTCTTCCTTTAATCTATCTCATGTCACTTTAATTCTTATCAAGAATTACCACCTAGTCAAAAAAATGGTTTTTCCAGCAGTCAAGTATGGATGTGAGAGTTGGACTATAAAGAAAGCTGAGCGCCAAAGAATTGATGCTTTTGAACTGTGATATTGGAAAAGACTCTTGAGAGTCCCTTGGACTGCAAGGAGATCAAACCAGTCAATCCTAAAGGATATCAGACCAGAATATTCATTGAAAAGACTGATGCTGAAGCTGAAGCTCCAATACTTTGGCCACCTGATTCAAAGAGCTGACTCATTGGAAAAGACCCTGATGCTGGGAAAGACTGAAGGCAGGAGGAGAAGGGGATGACAAAGGATGAGCATCACCGACTCAATGGACATGAGTGTGAGCAAGCTTCAGGAGATGGCAAAGGACAGGGAAGACTGGAGTGGCTTCAGTCCACGGGGTCTCAAAGAGTCAGACATGACTGAGGGACTGAGCAACAACAAAGCAGAATCACAGGAGATGCTTCTTGGCATGAGTCCATCTTCTCCCCAGTTGCCAGTCTTCTTATTAAAGCAATATTTCCTTTCCCAACAATGAGTATTGGCTACTGAGAGGCAAGCAGCTAAACATGAGTTCATTAACAAGCATAAGGATTACTATTTTGAGCTAAGGGCAATCAAAACTCAGCAGATTCTTGAAAGCTCTTCTACCTCTCCCTCAATTGCCTAAATTTACATAAGAAAGGGAGAAAGCTGCTAAGAGAGAGATCCTTTTACTTAAGAAACTTATCTTGTAACAGGACTCCCTGTTTGTTTTTTTTTTTAATTCCCCAAATATCTCCTCCCACTTCCTGTGAATGACCTTCCTCCTCTTTGCATTCCCAGATTCCTCCCTGTTCCCTGGATCAGGATGGAATATAAGCTTCAATTACCAGCTGCCTTTTGAGTCTTCATATCTTTCTAGGGCTCCCACAAGCACATAATTAAATTTTCCTCCTATTAATCTGTCTTATATTTTTTTACGTATTAGACCAGCCAAAGAACGTAAAAGGGAAGAAGAGAAATTTTGTTCACCCTTAAAATATTCCTTCTCTACTGTGATCACAGAACATGACTCACAAAGATCCTCAAAGGGGCTTCTTTTAATCACCACTTTCATTCTACTGCTATGGTCCCTCCCTTTTCTAAACCCCACAGAATTCTGTACATTATTTTTATCTAGTATTTATCACAACCCTCCAAGTAAAATGGCAATTTTTATACATTTTCTTATTAATACGAGGTGACACAAAGTTCCTTTGGGGATAAGGTTGTTATTTGAAATATCTTATTCTCACTGTGCCACTAGAATAGATATTATAAATTAATTTTGAATTAACTTGACTACAACAGTCATGGAATTATTTGTACTAAAAATTCACTAATCCAAATGTCACAGAATTTTAGAAAAAAATTCAGTAATACTACTAACCCACATTATTAGTTTATAATAAGAAAACCAAGGCTTCCAGACATAAAGGGACACTCAATAGGTTTATTTTTTTTTTTAACTATTTACTGAGAAAAAGCTTTATCTGTCACATTTATTTCATATATAAATTCAAAACATTTCATGTACCAAATCCAACATATATGATATACACTACATCTCTATACCAGAATAAGTGAGAAGAAATGGAGTGGCCATCATGGTCAACAAAAGAGTCCAAAATGCAGTACTTGGATGCAATCTCAAAAACGACAGAATGATCTCTGATCGTTTCCAAGGCAAACCATTCAATATCACAGTAATTCAAGTCTGTGTCCCAACCAGTAACGCTGAAGAAGCTGAAGTTGAACGGTCCTATGAAGACCTACAAGACTTTTTAGAACTAACACCCAAAAAAGATATCCTTTTCTCTATATGGGACTGGAATGCAAAAGTAAGAAGTCAAGAAACACCTGGAGTAACAGGCAAATTTGGCCTTGGAATACGGAATGAAGCAGGGCAAAGACTAATAGACTTTTGCCAAGAAAATGCACTGGTCATAACAAACACTCTCTTCCAACAACACAAGAGAAGACTCTATACATGGACATCACCAGACGGTCAACACCGAAATCAGATTGATTATATTCTTTGCAGCCAAAGATGGAGAAGCTCTATACAGTCAGCAAGAACAAGACCAGGAGCTGACTGTGGCTCAGACCATGAACTCCTTATTGCCAAATTCAGACTTAAATTGAAGAAAGTAGGGAAAACCACTAGACCATTCAGGTATGACCTAAATCAAATCCCTTATGATTATACAGTGGAAGTGAGAAATAGATTTAAGGGCCTAGATCTGATAGATAGAGTGCCTGATGAACTATGGAATGAGGTTCGTGACATTGTACTAGAGACAGGGATCAAGACCATTCCCATGGAAAAGAAAAGCAAAAAAGCAAGATGGCTGTCTGGTGAGGCATTACAAATAGCTGTGAAAAGAAGAGAAGCGAAAAGCCAAGGAGAAAAGGAAAGATATAAACATCTGAATGCAGAGTTCCAAAGAATAGCAAGAACAGTTAAGAAAGCCTTCTTCAGCAATCAATGCAAAGAAATAGAGGAAAACAACAGAATGGGAAAGACTAGGGATCTCTTCAAGAAAATCAGAGATACCAAAGGAACATTTCATGCAAAGATGAGCTCGATAAAGGACAGAAATGGTATGGACCTAACAGAAGCAGAAGATATTAAGAAGAGATTGCAAGAATACACAGAAGAACTGTACAAAAAAGATCTTCAAGACCCAGATAATCACGATGGTGTGATCACTGACCTAGAGCCAGACATCCTAGAATGTGAAGTCAAGTAGGCCTTAGAAAGCATCACTATGAACAAAGCTAGTGGAGGTGATGGAATTCCAGTTGAGCTATTTCAAATCCTGAAAGATGATGCTGTGAAAGTGCTGCACTCAATATGCCAGCAAATTTGGAAAACTCAGCAGTGGCCACAGGACTGGAAAAGGTCCGTTTTCATGCCAATCCCAAAGAAAGGCAATGCCAAAGAATGCTCAAACTACCACACAATTGCACTCATCTCACACGCTAGTAAAGTAATGCTCAAAATTCTCCAAGCCAGGCTTCAGCAATATGTGAACCATGAACTTCCTGATGTTCAAGCTGGTTTTAGAAAAGACAGAGGAACCACAGATCAAATTGCCAACATCCGCTGGATCATCAAAAAAGCAAGAGAGTTCCAGAAAAGCATCTATTTCTGCTTTATTGACTATGCCAAAGCCTTTGACTGTGTGGATCACAATAAACTGTGGAAAATTCTGAAAGAGATGGAAATACCAGAACACCTGATCTACCTCTTGAGAAATTTGTATGCAGGTCAGTAAGCAACAGTTAGAACTGGACACGGAACAACAGACTGGTTCCAAATAGGAAAAGCAGTATGTCAAGGCTGTATATTGTCACCCTGCTTATTTAACTTATATGCAGAGTACATCATGAGAAATGCTGGGCTGGAAGAAACACAGAATGGAATCAAGATTGCCGGGAGAAATCTCAATAACCTCAGATATGCAGATGACAGCACCCTTATGGCAGAAAGTGAAGAGGAACTAAAAAGCCTCTTGATGAAAGTGAAAGAGGAGAGTGAAAAAGTTGGCTTAAAGCTCAACATTCAGAAAACGAAGATCATGGCATCCAGTCCCACCACTTCATGGGAAATAGATGGGGAAACAGTGGAAACAGTGTCAGACTTTATTTTTCTGGGCTCCAAAATCACTACAGATGGTGACCGCAGCCATGAAATTAAAAGACGCTTACTCCTTGGAAGGAAAGTTATGACCAACCTAGATAGCATATTCAAAAGCAGAGACATTACTTTGCCAACAAAGGTTCGTCTAGTCAGGGCTATGGTTTTTCCAGTGGTCATGTATGGATGTGAGAGTTGGACTGTGAGGAAGGCTGAGCGCCAAAGAACTGATGCTTTTGAACTGTGGTGTTGGAGAAGACTGTTGAGAGTCCCTTGGACTGCAAGGAGATCCAACCAGTCCATTCTCAAGGAGATCAGCCCTGGGATTTCTTTGGAAGGAATGATGTTAAAGCTGAAACTCCAGTACTTTGGCCACCTCATGTGAAGAGTTGACTCATTGGAAAAGACTCTGATGCTGGGAGGGATTGGGGGCAGGAGGAGAAGGGGACGACAGAGGATGAGATGGCTGGACGGCATCACTGACTCGATGGACGTGAGTTGGTGATGGACAGGTAGGCCTGGCGTACTATGATTCATGGGGTCGCAAAGAGTCGGACACGACTGAGCGACTGATCTGATCTCAATCAAATGTAAATTTCACTATGTCATTTAAGGTCAGATGCTCCAAAAACTAAACATAACTTAATTTGTCATTATTATTAAGAGTTTAAAAATCTCCATAATAATCAGCAACCCTTTTCCAGAAAGTTTGTTCATCATAATAATCAGATGTGCTTACAGAAATCTCAATTTAAATTACTTGCTGCTGCTGCTGCTAAATCGCTTCAGTCATGTCTGACTCTGTGCGACCCCATAGACGGCAGCCCACCAGGCTCCCCCATCCCTGGGATTCTCCAGGCAAGAACACTGGAGCGGGTTGCCATTTCCTTCTCCAATGCAGGAAAGTGAAAAGTGAAAGTGAAGTCGCTCAGTTGTGTCCGACTCTTCACGACCCCATAGACTGCAGCCCACCAGGCTCCTCCATCCGTGGGATTTTCCAGGCAAGAACACTGGAGTGCGGTGCCATCACCTTCTCCGTTAAATTACTTAAACCCTACTAATTCTACAACATATGTTTTGTATTTCAAGAAATGTCAAGCTACATTAAAATATGTTGTACTGGCCTCAAAATGTTTTGCATTTCCTGAATTAACCTAATGTAAATAACATTTCTTAAGATTACCTTTAAAATGAATATAAATATTTCTTTCTTCGTTAACACAATTTTTTCTCTATAATTGCCTCCGATTGCTCTTTAGAGTTTACCATAAATCTACAAATGAAGCAAGGATTTAAGAACCATCCCCTACATGTTTTCAGTGCTGCTGACTAAGCTGATCCCTTGAAACTGAGCTCTATTTTACAATAACTTCACCTAATCAGCTATTTTTCTTGAAACTATCTTATTTATATATATTCCTAACTTATGAAATAAAAGATTACTGAATTCACTGAAATGCTGCTTTTTCCAAGCTCCTATCTCCATATGCTTTCACACTTTTATCTCTAACATAACTTAACTGTTATCAATTTTTACGAAATTTTGGTACCAGCGCAAAGTAGAAAATACTTTTAAGAAGGACAACACAGCTAAGAATGTTGCACACCATTACTGGCAACAAAATCAATTATCTCCGAACACAGAAAATAATTTCAACATTTCAAACAACTAGTATTTTAAGAGCAATACCATAGTCTTAAGCGCAAGAATATTATCTATACCTTAAGAAAATATATTTGACTATGAAATAAGCAAAATTTCCTTATTCAAATATCAATTAGGTTGCTAGTTCACCATCATACCCTTGTCACATTATTCTCCAAGTGAGAAGCTTTTTGTTTTTATTAAATTTTCAACACACTAAAAGAATATAAATCTTTAGATAAAAGGATCATTTATTCCTCACTAATAGGCCACTTGATAACATGGCCTCGGTAATGTGTGATTTCTTAAACTCCACACAAATGAAAGACAAGGGAGAGGTACTAGTACTTAATGAAAAGAACCCAAGTCACGGTGCTTACCATTTTGCTTTGCTTCACAACTGGCTTATTACTTTTTAAATGCATTGCAAAAGAGTCAGTCAGTTCAGTCGCACAGTCGTGTCCACCTCTTTGCAACCCCATGAATCGCAGCACGCCAGGCCTCCCCATCCATCACCAACTCCAGGAGTTCACTCATACTCACGTCCATCAAGTAAGTGATGCCATCCAGCCATGTCATCCTCTGTCGTCCCCTTCTCCTCCTGCCCCCAATCCCTCCCAGCATCAGAGTCTTTTCCAATGAGTCAACTCTTCACATGAGGTGGCCAAAGTACTGGAGTTTCAGCTTTAGCATCATTCCTTCCAAAGAAATCCCAGGGCTGATCTCCTTGAGAATGGACTGGTTGGATCTCCTTGCAGTCCAAGGGACTCTCAACAGTCTTCTCCAACACCACAGTTCAAAAGCATCAGTTCTTCGGCGCTCAGCCTTCTTCACAGTCCAACTCTCACATCCATACATGACCACTGGAAAAACCATAGCCTTGACTAGACGGACCTTTGTTGGCAAAGTAATGTCTCTGCTTTTGAATATGCTATCTAGGTTGGTCATAACTTTCCTTCCAAGGAATAAGCGTCTTTTAATTTCATGGCTGCAGTCACCATCTACAGTGATTTTGAAGCCCCCAAAAATAAAAATAAAGTCTGACACTGTTTCCACTGGTTCCCCATTTATTTCCCATGATGTGATGGGACCAGATGCCATGATCTTCGTTTTCTGAATGTTGAGTTTTAAGCCAACTTTTCACTCTCCTCTTTCACTTTCATCAAGAGGCTTTTTAGTGCCTCTTTACTTTCTGCCATAAGGGTGGTGTCATCTGCATATCTGAGGTTATTGATATTTCTCCCAGCAATCTTGATTCCAGCTTGTGCTTCTTCCAGTCCAGCATTTCTCATGATGTACTCTGCATAGAAGTTAAATAAGCAGGGTGACAATATACAGCCTTGCCATACTCCTTTTCCTATTTGGAACCAGTCCATTGTTCCATGTCCAGAAAAAGAGTACATATATATTTAAGGAGTCTCTCCTCTCTGGCTTACATTTTCAAAACTTAAAATACTAATTTTTGATATCTGAAAATACTAATTTTTCAGACCTTAAAAACACTAATTTTTAAGACCTTGGTAATGGGAAAGATTGAAGGCAGGAGGAGAAGGAGACAACAAGAGGATGAGATGGTTGGATGGCATCACCGAATCAATGGACTGGAGTTTGAGCAAACTCCAGGAAATAGTGAAGGGCAGGGAAATCTGATGTGCTGCAGTTCATGGGGTCACAAAGAGTCAGACATGACTTAGTGACTGAACAACAACAAATTTTCAGAATAAATCCTTTTCAGAATAAATAAATTCAAGTTTTCAATGAATGCCTATAATCAACAATCTATTCTCATTTCAGTACCCAGAATGAAAACCTGCTTTACTCTATTTCCTTTGAGGTAGTCTCATAGTAAGATACACTCTATAGCACAATACAAATCAAACCTGAAAGTAAATGGTAACAGCTGAATGTCTTATAGTTCTTTCTTTAAGCAAAATAGGACCAGCAGAACATAAAATTATTCAATGATTTTAACAAGTATAAAACAAAAAAAAAAACAGTACTACAAAGGTTATATTCTGATAACCTTCTTATGAAAGAATCCTGCCAATAAACACTTTATGGATGATGGAATGCACAGCATTTATTTTTAGTAATAAGAAAAAAGAGAAAAAATAATTCATCAAATTACTTCTTAAGCAATTTATTAATGTAGCAGCAGGTGATGTCACCATAGTTTAAAGACACGAGTATCTTCAATTCATTATGAATTCTACTTTGGGGTATTTTAAAACTGTCATTTAAGAGAATTCCCTGGTGGCCCAGTGGTTGGGACCCCACACTCTTACTGTTGAGGGCCTGGGTTCAATCCCTGGCTGGGGAACTAAAATCCCACAGGCAGCGTGGTGTGGCTGAAAAAACACAAAAATAAAAGCAAACCAAAAAAAAAAAAAAAAAACCTGTCATTAAAAAATCACTCTGAAATGTCACAGTAATAAGCAGATAATATTTTAAGCATTAGTACCTTCCAAAATTCTCATTTTGCTACCAGCTGCTTTGGAAGTCCTCCCATAATTAATAATTGTTTTTAAAAAAAAGAAAATACCAAGTGATGCATAATTTCTATTTTAATGAGATATAACTGATATATAACATTGTGTAATGTGTATAATGTGTTGACTTGACATATTTATATATTGCAATACGATTACCACTGTAGCATAAGCCAACACCTCACATCGTTATCATTTCTTTCCTATGGTAAGAATAATTATGATCTAATCTCTTAACAACTTTTAAAATTTATAGTACAGTACAGTCAACCCTTAGTATCTATGGAAAGACTGGATTCAGGACCTCACTGTGGACACTGAAATCTACAGATGCTCACGTACCTCAAATAAAATGATATAGTACAGGTGGCCCTGCGTATCGGCAAGTTCTGCATCCACAGATTCAACCAACCAGGAACTGAATCATGGACTAATCCAAAGACCAACTAAACATTGGTTGAATCCACCCTTGAGGAACCCATGGAAAAAGGGCTCACTAGATTGTTAGACTACAATCACTAAGTTTTCTATTAGACCTCAAGAACGTTTTTCTATCTACTAATTTACAGTTTCTACATAATTTCTTAACTATAGCATTTCAGCAGAAAGAAATGAGTTCACTTTTACAGTATCTGCTATGTCATTCCTCTAAATGTTGGCAACAAAAAGTTTTTGGCACTTGCATCCATATTTTGATGAGGTATTCACTCAGCAAAATCACTAGCAGAGGGCTAGACTTCCAAATCCAGAAAAAAAAAAAAAAACAGAAAAAAAGACTGAATTTTCTAAAAAAATTTTAAAAAAAATTTTTTTTAAATCAAATTGCCAACATCTGCTGGATCATCAAAAAAGCAAGAGAGTTCCAGAAAAACATCTATTTCTGCTTTATTCACTATACCAAAGCCTTTGACTGTGTAGATCACAATAAACTGTGGAAAATTCTAAAAGAGATGGGAATACCAGACCACCTGACCTGCCTCTTGAGAAACCTGTATGCAGGTCAGGAAGCAACAGTTAGAACTGGACATGGAACAACAGACTGGTTCCAAATAGGAAAAGGAGTACGTCAAGGCTGTATATTGTCACCCTGCTTATTTAACTTATATGCAGAGTACATCATAAGAAATGCTGGGCTGGAGGAAGCACAAGCTGGAATCAAGATTGCCAGGAGAAATATCAATAACCTCAGATATGCAGGAGAAGGAAATGGCAACCCACTCAGGTACTCTTGCCTGGGAAATCCCATGGACGGAGGAGCCTGGTAGGCTACAGTCCATGGGGTCGCGAAGAGTTAAGATACGACTGAGCGACTTCACTTTCACTGTTTCACTTTCATGCACTGGAGAAAGAAATGGCAACCCGCTCCAGTATTCTTGCCTGGAGAATCCCAGGGACAGGAGCCTGGTGGGCTGCCATCCATGGGGTCGCACAGAGTTGGACACAACTGACGTGACTTAGCAGCAACAGCAGCAGCAGATATGCAGATGACACCACCCTTATGACAGAAAGTGAAGAACTAAAGAGCCTCTTGATTGAAGTGAAAGAGTGAAAAAGCTGGCTTAAAGCTCAACAATCAGAAAACTAAGATCACGGCATTCGGTCCCATCACTTCATGGCAAATAGATAGGGAAACAGTGGAAACAGTGGCTGACTTTATTTTTCTGGGTTCCAAAATCACTGCAGATGGTGATTGCACCCATGAAATTAAAAGACGCTTACTCCTTGGAAGGAAAGTTATGACCAACCTAGATAGCATATTCAAAAGCAGAGACATTACTTTGCCAAGAAAAGTCCATCTAGTCAAGGCTATGGTTTTTCCAGTGGTCATGTATGGATGTGAGAGTTGGACTATAACAAAAGCTGAGCATCGAAGAACTGATGCTTTTGAACTGTGGTGTTGGAGAAGACTCTTGAGAGTCCCTTGGACAACAAGGAGATCCAACCAGTCCATTCTAAAGGAGATCAGTCCTGGGTGTTCACTGGAAACACTGATGCTGAAGCTGAAACTCCAATACTTTGGCCACCTGATGCAAAGAGCTAATTCATTGGAAAAGACCCTGATGCTGGGAAAGATTGAGGGCAGGAGAAGAAGGGGACAACAGAGGATGAGATGGTTGGATGGCATCACTGACTCAATGGACATGGGTTTGGGTGGACTCCAGGAGTTGGTGATGGACAGGGAAGCCTATCATGCTGCAGTTCATGGGGTCCCAAAAAGTCCGACAGGAGGACTGAACTGAAGTGAATTTTCTAAAAATTTTTACTTTGTATTTAAAGCAAAGTAAAATGTATCATAATATTTTGGATTTGTACCCAGCCTCTCTCTGTCCCCAGTTTAAGGGGGTGAAGTATGAAAACATCTTGTCTCCCACTCACTCCTCAATCAACTGCAGTCTGACTTCTGCCCCAATACTCCTCTCAAGTTGTTCAGGTTTTATAGTCTAAGATCTTTATCTCTTATCTACCAATCATATCCCAATCTAACCTCCCTGCAGTACCTAATGCTGCAGGCCTTCTCTCCTGCTGGAAACAATCTCCCCCCTTGCTATTCCTGGCCTCACACTCGTGGTTTTACCCCAAGATCTGTGCTAATCCTTCTACATTCACTTTGCTCAATCCTCTTCCTATACCAATCTTTTAAATGTCTCCTCTTTCAACATTTGGTCTTGGGGTAATTTCACCTATTCCTATTCACAATTCTCAAGCATTAACCACTTTTAAAATCTTTATTTCCCAAGTGTAGGATACAAATATCTGACTGCTTACTAAACCTAAACGTCCCTTTGAAATGTGAAATTTAGCATGTCTAAACCTCTGCTAGCTTTCCTCATGAGCCTGCAAACACTTCTCCTTGAAAGTCTATGTCAATCAGAACGATCAACAACCACCCAGTCACATAGAAGTAATCCTAGGTTTTGCTTTCCCTCAACCTCGCATCAAATCAAACACCAGATCTTGATTCTTACTTCCCTAAAGTCTCTCAAATACATCTTTTCTACTACCCCACTGCAAAATACCAGGCCAGATGAATCACAAGCTGGAATCAAGATTGCCAGGAGAAATATCAACACCTCAAATATGCAGATGATACCACCTGAATGGCAGAAAGCAAAGAAGAACCAAAGAGCCTCTTGATGAAGGTGAAAGACAAAAGTGAAAAGCTGGCTTAAAACTCAACGTTCAAAAAACCAAGATCATGGTATCCAGTTCCATCATTCCATGGCAAAGAGATGGGGGGGAAATGGCAACAACAGCAGATTTTATTTTCCTAGGCTCCAAAATCACTGTGGACAGTGACTGCAGCCATGAAAAAGATGGTTGCTCCTTGGAAGAAAAGTGACAACAAACCTAGACAGCATTATTAAAACACAGAGACATCACTTTGCTGACAAAGGTCTATACAGCCAAAGCTATGGTTTTTCCAGTAGTCATATATGGATGTGAGAGGCAGACCATAAAGAAGGTTGAGCACTGAAGAACTAATGCTTTTGAACTGTGGTGCTAGAGAAGACTCTTCAAGAGTCCCTTGGACAACAAGGAGCTCAAACTAGTCCATCCTAAAGGAAATCAACCCTGAATATTCACTGGAAGGACTGATGCTGAAGCTGAAGCTCGAGTACTTCAGTCTCCTGACGCAAAGAGCCAACTCACTGGAAAAGACCCTGATGCTGGGAAAGGCTGAGGGCAGGAGGAGAAGGGGACAACAGAGGATAGGTTGAATAGCATCACCGACTCAATGGACATGAACCTGGGCAAACTCCAGGAGATAGTGAGGGACAGGAAGGCCTGGCGTGCTGCAGTCCACGGAGTCACAAAAAGGCAGACATGACTTAGTGACTGAACAATTATCCCCACTGCCATCGCCTTTCTTCAAGCATTCATCATTTCACATCTTGGCCACAACAGCCTTCCTACTTCATATGCATTGCCTCCAGTGTCAATATCCTTTTCACCGCTATCAGACTGAACTTTGCCAATTATAAACATATTATCATTCAGAGCTTAAAATTCTCCCAACTTGAGGATAAGGTACTAAGCATAGCAATGACCTACCTATTCAGAATAATTACCCACCATGCCCACTGATGCTTCAGCAATATAGCAATATCTAATCTCCTAAAGATCTTCAACATATCATGTTGCATCAGAGCTGTATGAACTCACTCAACTATTGTCTCTGACTAAAATGCCTTTCTCTGTCTTACCACAATTCAAAATCTTGACCTTTCTTCAAGAGTTAGTTATTCATTTATTGGTTAATTTATTCATTCATTTATTTTAGGCCTAAGATACAAAAGAATCTGTCCAAAAAGAATACAGACTAAATAGAAGACAAGAAGTATTAATTAATATTAATAACAATAATAGCTAACACTTATTGAGCATGTAACAGGTGATAAGCACTGTGCTAATGGGCCTTACATGAATTCATATTTAATCACCATGAGAGCTGTGATATTGTATATAATAAGAAATATATTTTGGTCTTCATCCTGGCTCCTGAAACAGCACCATAGCAATAAAGGTGAAAGATTTGTTACAATATTTGGTTTTTATCCATTTTCTGAAATAGTTCCAGGGAATCCCCTGGTGGTCCAGTGGTTAAGACTCCATGCTTCCACTGCAGAGGGCATGGGCTTGATCGCTGGTCAGAAAACTAAGATCCCACAGGCTGCAAGGTGTCACCAAAAGAAAAAAAATCTTAAACCACGAAACAGTTCCAGAGCAATAAAGGTAAAATGAGCATTTTTTGTTATTTCTAATGAGCTTCTTTCAACTACAGCTGAATTTATGTTAATGAGGTAACTTCTAGAAAGCCCCTAAGGACATGCGGGCTGGAAACAGAGCAGGTGGATGCCAGGGGAATCTATCACATTGATTTGAGGGTTGGAACTTTCAGCCCTGCTCCACCAGCCTGCAGGGCGGGGAAACGGACTGGTGCTTGAGTTAATGGCTAACAGTCAATGATTTACTCAATTGTGCCTACAGAATGAAGCATCCAAAAAACCCCTAACTTAACTGTTCAGAGAACTTCTGGGTTGGTAAACAAGTGGAGGTAGAGGGTGGTAAGACGGTATATCCCCGATACCTTGCACTATGCATCTCTGCTAGCTGGCTGTTCCAGAGTTGTATCCTTTTCTAATACCCTGGTAATCTATTAAGCAAACTGCTTTCCTGAGTTCTGTGAGTTATTCTAGCAAATCATCAAACCTGAGGGGGAGGTTGTGGGAACCTCCAAATTACAGCTGGTTGGTCAGAAACACAGGTGACAACCTGAACCTGCAGTTGGTATCTGAAGTAAGGAGGAGGGGAACAGTTCTGTGGGACTGAGCCCTTAAACTGTGAGGTCCATGCTAACTTCAGGTACTGTCATCACTGAACTGAAGGCCATCCAATTGGTTTCACGTTGGAGAATTAATTGGTATAGAAAAAACACCCACCTGTCTAGTATCAGAAATGAAGTGGTGGGAACAGTAGTAAAGGAAACAGAGTTTTCTTTACACAAATCTGAGGTGGTATAACAAAAATTCCCACTTCAGAGATGAGGAGCATCTTGCCTAAGGCTAAATATCTAGGAAATGGGGGGAAGCTGGGATTCAATCCTAGGAACCTGACTCCAATCCAAGTTGACAGGTATGATTAGTGAGTGTCACTTCTGCACTGTGCATACACTTCCACCATTGCATGAATCATCTAGTAGGGTAATCTTTTTACCATTACATTCTTCACTCTTTAAAGACAAGAGAACATGTATTATTCATTCACTTATCCCCAACACTATCATGCTAAAGGTACTCAATAAATATTTAATAAACAAAGCACTGAAAATCATTTCTAAAATGAATAGTGGTATCTCAGCAAACTAATTTTACTTATTATGATACAGGCCTTTGACCCTCTTAGTTTAGTAACACTTCATATCAAGCATGAATGCCCTCTTGATTTCTGGATCTTGACCCCTACTAAAACCTAGCTGAAGGAGAGCATCTTATTAAACTCATTAACAATGAGGTCAATAAGACTGGTAAAAGTTACTAAGGCCTATTTCCTGGTAACAGGCAGCAAAGCTTTAAGACAGTGGAATAAGCATCCAATAGTAAAATATGGGATGTTCATTAGCAAAAAAAAGGCTTTTAGAGCAAGAGATCTTTTTGGCAAACCATTTTCAAGTGACTCCATGTAAGCAGAGTGCTCTTCTCAGATCAGCATTATACAAAAACAAGTTTCAGCAGCTAAGAGCCTGTTTTCTTAGAAAAGGAATCAGTCGCTGCACTTCCAAGGTTTCCAATGTTACAAATCCTTACATTTTCTTATAACATCTTCATATACTATATACCTAATCTAATCAGTGATGTCAACAAAGATGATACAAAGAAAGACAAGTGAAATACAACAAAAATGATCACTGCTCATATGGAAAATTTTTCAGGAAAAAACTAATAGTTTTAGTGTTACAGCTACCATATTTTCCATTTCTCATAAACATTTCAGAAGGATAAGTTTTAGGGCAAACTGCTTAGGCTTAATTCCTGATCTATCACCTAATAACAACCCTCCTGTGCCTAACAGTTTATCTAAAAAATGGGGTTAATAAAGCTACTTACACCTCAACAGTGGCGGGCTACAGTCCAAGGGGTCACAAAGAGTCAGACACAACTGAGCAACTAACACTACACTTCATCTCAACAGAGTTGTACTGAGGAGGTACACCATGTAGGACACTCCCTTTAAATGATGGCTGCATCATTACTATTGCTCATAGTAACAGTCAGGGAAGTTGCTACTGTTCTTTCCAACAAGAATGGAGAGATCTCCTTGAATATACAGAATATTAGAGTAGAAAACACAGAAAAACCTCATCATAGAAGGTAACACAGTTGACATTTATAGAATACTCCACCCAACAAATGCAGAATACATGTTCCCTACGAATACTCTTGGAACATTCACCAAAATAGGCCATGTCTTGGATAAGTAAGTCTCAACAACTTAAAAAGATTCAAATCTCAGAGTATGTTCTCTGTTCAAAATGAAATTAAAAATCAGATTAAGAAAGATATCTAAAAATTCTGCATATATCTGGAAATTAAACAACGTATTTCCAAAGAACTCACATATCACAAAAGAAACAACATGGGAAATCAGAATATACATTTCAAATTTATGAGCACACAAAAGATCGAGTTTTTATGGGTACAGCTAAAGCAGAAGTTAGAAGGAAATTATAATCTTAAAAATTAAAAGATTTTAGGGAAAAAAGATAGTAGTAAAAAAATGTTTTTCAAAATCTTCACATGAAGAAACTAAACAAGTTAAATCCAAAGAACAAAAAAAGGAAATAAAAAAGAAAACAAAAAGAATCAACAGAAGAAAAAACATAAAAACAATAGAGAAATGAATGTGCCCCAAATTTGGTTCCATGGGGAAGAATGAAAATCAATAAAATCAATATACTTCAAGGTAGGCTGATTAAAAAAAACACAAGGGAGAATATATAAATTAACAGTATCAGAAATAAAAGCAGATCATAGAGATTCTAAAGACATTAAAAATAAAAAGGGAATATTTTAAGCAATAAATTAAATATCCTTGATTAAACTGAAGATTCCTTGAAAGACAAGGATCACCAAAAAATGACTCAAGAGGAAATAAAAATAATAATAAACAGAGTAACATAGCATCTACTAAAGAAATTAAATTATACCATTGGTCAGAATCTGCCTGCAACTCAGGAGACCTGGGTTCAATTCCTGGGTCAGGAAGATCTCTTGGAGAAGGGCATGGCAACCCACTCCATTATTCTTGCCTGAAGAATTCCAGGGACATAGGAGCCTGGTGGGCTACACTCCATGGAGTCACAAAGAGTCAGACAACAACTGAGCAACTAACGCTTTCACTTTCTTTCACTTTGCAAAGTTAGAAGGGCTTCCCAAGTAGTGCAGTGGTAAAGAATCCACCTCCCAATGTAAGAGACATGGATTCGACCTGTGGGTTGGGAAGATCCCCTGGAGTAGGAAATGGCAACACATTCCAGTATTTTTGTCTGTGAAATGCCACAGAGAAGCCTGGCGGGCTACAGTCCATGTGGTCAAAAAACTAACACACAACTGAGCGACCAAGTACAAAGTTAGAAATGTCTTCTTATTTTACATTAATTTAAATCAGTTTCACATTTAATGGAGCTGAGTACTACAGTGAGTCTAATTTAATCTTTTTAATTCATATGAAATGACGTCAAATAGTTGTTTTTGTTTTTTTTGCCTCAAATACTATTTTTCTAATTACTAAGAAATCTTATGGTACTTATGACTTAGTCACTCAATATCAGCAATTTTAAAAAATATAAAAATAACACTTAATAATAAAAATCCACTCATATATTCTTTATTTTTAAGTAAATATAAATTCCAGTACTCTTGCAAAGATAAACAAGAGTACTGGAATTTATATATTTACATAATTAGATGTATGTGTATAGCATATGAAGCCTAACTGAGCAATGATAAGTTTTTGTAATATGAAAATGGTTAAGTGGTTTCTGTATTTGTTCACTGCACTGATGCTTGCTTTCACATTACTTTTTGCATATTACAGTATATGAAGCAACAAGCATTTTTAAATTTGGGAGAGAGGGAGCACTAAATAGGATATGAGAAATTCCTATCACTCAAACAGAATATTTCATTCTGATTTCATACAATAGATACTGTTAGAATTCAAATTATTTTCCACAGTAACATTCTCCCTTCATTTACAAAAAGGGTGTTTTACATACTAACACTGCTTAAGAACTTAAGAATTTCACAGAAACCCTAATTTTGTTCATCTAATATTAAAATCACTATATGCTGCTGCTGCTGCTGCTAAGTCGCTTCAGTCGTGTCTGACTCTGTGCGACCCCATAGACGGCAGCCCACCAGGCTCCCCCGTCCCTGGGATTCTCCAGGCAAGAACACCAGAGTGGATTGCCATTTCCTTCTCCGAAAATAATTGTATAACCTTACTAATAAGTCAAACAACACATTCATATAATATTACATAGGTAAAAAGAACTATAACAATCAGTTATTACTTGAAAACTTTTTCACTATTACTTTCTATAGATAGATTTCTGTGCTCTTTCTTTTTGGTTTTATATGCCTTTGACTGTGTGGATTACAATAAACTGTGGAAAATTCTTTAAGAGATGGGAATACCAGACCACCTAACCTGCCTCTTGAGAAACCTATATGCAGGTCAGAAAGCAATAGTTAGAACTGGACATGGAACAACAGACTGGTTCCAAATAGGAAAAGGAGTACATCAAGGCTGTATATTGTCACCCTGCTTCTTTAACTTATATGCAGAGTACATCACAAGAAACACTGGGCTGGAGGAAGCACAGGCTGGAATCAAGATTGCTGGGAGAAATATCAATAACCTCAGATCTACAGATGACACCACCCTTATGGCAGAAAGTGAAGAAGAACTAAAGAGCCTCTTGATGAAAGTGAAAGAGGAGAGTGAGAAAGTTGGCTTAAAGCTCAACATTCAGAAAACGAAGATCATGGCACCTGGTCCCATCACTTCATGGGAAATAGATGGAGAAACAGTGGAAACAGTGTCAGACTTTATTTTTGGGGGCTCCAAAATCACTGCAGATGGTGACTGCAGCCATGAAATTAAAATACGCTTACTCCATGGAAGGAAAGTTATGACCAACCTAGACAGCATATTAAAAAGCAGAGATATTACTTTGCCAACAAAGGTCTGTCTTGTCAAAGCTATGGTTTTTCCAGTGGTCATGTATGGATGTGAGAGTTGGACTATCACGAAAGCTGAGCGCCAAAGAATTGATGCTTTTGAACTGTGGTGTTGGAGAAGACTCTTGAGAGTCCCTTGGACTGCAAGGAGATCCAACCAGTCCATCCTAAAGATCAGTCCTGGGTGTTCATTGGAAAGACTGATGTTGAAGCTGAAACTCCAATACTTTGGCCACCTGATGCGAAGAGCTGACTCACTGGAAAAGACCCTGATACTGGGAAAGATTGAGGGCAGGAGGAGAAGGGGATGACAGAGGATGAGATGGTTGCATGGCATCACCGACTCGATGGACATGGGTTTGGATGAACTCCAGGAGTTGGTGATGGACAAGGAGGCCTGGCATGCTGCGGCTCATGGAGCGCAAAGAGTCGGACACGACCGATCGACTGAACTGAACTGAATTGTATATAAAAGAAAAGTTTTTGATGATTTAATATTTCTATTAAGTATGTTGATACTTTACAGGTACCATTATATGTTTCTAAAACAAATTTCTATATAATTTTACTAGCTGTTTTTTTCAACTGACATTAATCTTACATATTCACTGGAAGGACTGATGCTGAAGCGGAAGCTCCAATACTTTGGCCACCTGATGCGAAGAACTGACTCACTGGAAAAGACCCTGACGCTAGGAAAGATTGAAGGCAGCAGGAGAAAGGGACAACAGAGTATGAGATGATTGGATGGAAGCACCGACTGGATGGACATGAATTTTGAGAAATCTCCAGGAATTGTTGATGGACAGGAAGGCCTGGCATACTGCAGTCCACGGGGTCACAAAGAGTTGGACACAACAGAGCGACTGAACTGAATCTTACACATGCATTTTACAAATACTCTATTGTTAAGTCTAAATATCATTTGATTATCTGAAGAATTTTATTGCTTTTTATTGCTATTTAAGGAATTACACTGGCATTAAAGAAAAAATAGTAGAAAACAATATATGAAAAGAACAAAAAGATCCTACCTGTTTTAACCTCATGAAGAAAGTCTCCGTGAAAGTTTTTCTGCTGAAATACCAAAATCGCTCATTTGCAGGGTACACACGTACTACTGTCTCCAGGAGAAAGCGGACTGGCTCCACCACCTCTGTGACTACCATATCCACTGCCACGGTCATGTATACTCGTTTATCTGCAGTAGAAATGTTCTGTGTTTTATGCTAATTTTATTACTACTTTATTGAGAAAACAAAATTAAAGAACTTAGGTTCTTTATACTCACGTTACCCTCTATGTTTAAGTGTTTTACTGACACATAGATTGACAAAAGTAATCAAGTTTCCCAAGTACATTTCTCAATTCTCCTAATCCCATCTTAATGAAAAGACTAAATCTTCTCTGATGATTTTAATTTTTCCTTCCCAAAATCAGGCCCTTAATATAAAAAATAAAAATTTCGAATGTCTTTTACACTAAAACTATCTTTCAGGTTGCCCCCCCAACAAAACAAACAAAAAACACTAGAAACAGAAAATCACAAAAATTTGCCCTTCATTCAATAAAAAAAAGATACTAGAAATTATTAGGTTTGTTTGATGAGTTGCATGGGAAGGAATGTCAAATCAGAAGAGACATTCAACCTTCACTTCGTTCAATTTGCTTGCAAAATTTTTATTAAAATGATTCAATGTTGTATGCTTTAAGGGAAGTCTCTAGGGATTTGTTAATACCCACAATGTCCATAATATATATTTACTCTCAGGAAAATCACTGACCAAAGCTCTAATGAAATAGCTCTGTGTAATTTTCATATATGGACTATACAGTTCATGGAATTCTCCAGGCCAGAATACTGGAGTGGGTAGCCTTCCACTACTCTAGGGGATCTTCCCAACACAGGGATCAAACCCAGGTCTCTGACATTGTAGGCGGATTCTTTACCAGCAGAGCCTTAAGGAAAGCCTATACTCTATATATAGCATACAAAATACTCTATATATACACTATATATATATATATAAATATACTCCAGCATTCTTGCCTGCGAAATCCCATGGACAGAGAGGAGCCTGGCAGGCTATAGTACACAGGGTTGCAAAGAGTTGGACACAACTTTGCGCCTGAGCACATACTATAAATATATATATAATATATATCAGAGCCCTGGCAAGTGCTTTTTTAGACAACAAGAGTATACACTTGTAAGTCAACATTTCAGCTACCATTTAAAATGCTTACTTGCTACAGCCTCCTTTAAATTTTAATCTGGAATCTTCTAGGCCAGTGTCTATTGGTTTTCTTTAGTTTCACTATGATAGGTTGATGGACAACTGGGAGTTGGTGATAGACAGGGAACCCTGATGTGCTGCAGTCCATGGGGTCGCAAAGAGTTGGACACAACTGAGCGACTGAACTGAACGGATGATAGGCTGATATGGACTTGATTTACCCTTTTGAAATTCATTGGGCTTTTTGAACCTGTGGTTTCATTATTCCATATAACTGCATTATTTTTAAATTATTTTAAAATTTAAAAATATATTTCATCTGCAATTGTCAGTTCTGTTAAAAGGAAAGTTCAAATAATCAAGCCTACCATTAGAAGAAACCTTCAATAATTTCTTTTTAACCATTATACAACATTTAAAATCAACTATACTTCTATTAATACAATTAAACTCAACAAAAGATGTATTACATTTGTACTAAATGCAAGCATTCTATATGCCAAGTCAAGAGAAACTGAGATTCTCTCAACACTGTATCAGGATGTTATTTTGATATAGAATTATATAGTTTAACTGAACAAATAAATTTTTAAATAAATTATTTTTAATTGACAACCAAATAGGTGTTAAAATACAAAATGAAACTGAACTGTGTTACATTAAAAACAGATAAAAACTGCTTTTATAAGTTATTGTTTGAAATTTCTGTATTTTATTCATCAAAATTATCAGCTGGCTTATTTTTCCATTTTCATGTTGATTTTCTGAATGATTAAAAGGAAGAAGTTTATAGACTGATATTCACAAGTCTGCATCCAGAAATAACAAACTGTGGGTGTAAAGATTATTTATTCCTAATATATGAAAACCTAAATTTTACATAGTCATCATTGTTTTTCTCTTTTTAGCCCTCATTTTGAAATAGCTTGATGTGTGATCAAATGCATGCAATTTATGGAAGTGGTAAATACTCCTGTTAAATTCAAGAATAATTATAATTTACTGTTCTTCATTAATATCTTTCCATATCCATATTCACTAATGCTCCTGTCTTTAACCAAAAGTCTATTGTGGATACAAAGTAAATAATATTAAACTGAAGATCAAGCAAACTGATTCAGATTTTCTCAATATATTGTGTTGAATCACAGTAAAGCATTTAGTAGAAGATTATAACTCATGAAGGGCTTCCCTGGTAGCTCAGTTGGTAAAGAATCCACCTGCAATGCAGGAGGTTCGACCCCTGGTTCGACCCCCGGATTGGGAAGATCCTCTGGAGAAAGATAAGCTACCCACTCCAGTATTCTTGGGCTTCCCTGGTGGCTCAGCTGGTAAAGAATCTGCCTGCAATGCAGGAGACCTGGGTTCAATCCCTGGGTTGGGAAGATCCCCTGGAGAAGGGAATAGCTATCCACTCCAGTATTCTGGCCTGGAGAATTCCACAGACAGTATAGTCCATGGGGTCTCAAAAGAGCAGGACACAACTGAACAACTTTCACTATAACTCCATGAGATGAAACTAAATTTTAGTTTAAAGGCAGACAGTAGAGAAGAAAACAACAAAAAACCACATGGGCAATGAACAGATATCTAGATAAAGGAGGAATAAAAATAAAAACAAGGAAAAAAATGAAAAATGAGCCTATTTATCATGTATAAATTCTGTTTAACACTAGATATATTAACAAAATGAAAAAATAAAAAGCTTGAAAAAAAGTATTTGCCACAAATGAAATCTTAAATATACATTACTAAATGCCCAAAGGTCAAAAGACTGGAATAAACAATTAGTAAATTTAAAATATATATATATATATATATATAAAAGTAATCTGTAATATAAAGAAAAAAAAGTTAAAATAGATATCAAAGATATGCAAAAATTCCAGAATTTTCTTTCATCATTTTTTTCATATTCTCTCTTTTCCCCTACAAATAAAACAACGCTATTATGACACATGAAACACTAAGCCCAAATACTTTTCTAAATAATGTAATAAAATTAATCCACATATCCTTGGAGGGCTTTCTTCTGAATAGTGGAGGTTATCCCCACTGATACATAAAGTATGAAAAGAAGAATAACTCCATTTAAAATAAGTACCAGAATATTTTTTAAACATGGCAAAACAATATTGTCCATAGTGCAAATTTTATAATAAATATTGAGTAATCTTTTAGGAAAAGTCACCTTTTGGGGTTTCTTCATTAAGTGCCAGAAATATTGGTGCATTGGGGTTCCACATGCCAGTGATAACATAAGCTCTCCCATCACAGCTCTTTCCCATGGATTCCTATGACATTTCAAACAGAAATCACTGAGAATATTTACACCCCCAAAATCATCATGTTAACTTGTAAGTATATCTTACTTTAAGCAATTCAATTAATTAAATTTGAATTTACACTCAGGGCATTTATTTTCTTGGTAAATTTTTTTCACTCTACAGAAGCATTTCTTTAAATATTAAATTCTCCTGCAGCTTTCTCCAGCATTTCTATTTAGACACACATACTCTAAGATAAAAGGTATGCCCTTAGATGCTGACTCACAAAAACACAGTATTGGTATGAAGTTTTATTTAACTTTATCTTAGGCTGGTTGTCAAAATCTCACATACCCAGACATACAAGGATATATAAAGTGAGAATTAAGCTAATCACAGGAAAATATTAAAATTTTTCTTCTAATGTTCTAATTTTTAATATATTCTTAAAATAACTAATTACCTTTGTCACAATTAACACCTTTAAAGTTAATACTTTTCTATTGTCTATATGCCAGATATATGGACACTTTCTTACAATCATAAATCAACATTAGGAGACTAATACCGGTTTGTATCTATACCCAAGATTGTTAACTATCTTCCTCTACCCTTATATTTATTCTCCTTCTTCCATTCTCTCCTTCTCTTCTCTTCTTCCTCTTCACTTCCTCCACCCCTTAAGACTTTTACCAAGCCAGCTCTTGATTCTCACTAAAGCAGAAACTTCTATAGTGAAAGCAAGGCCACATGCAGTTGTGTATATGTATGTGTATGTGGTGTGGGGGAGCTTAAAGGCTGTCCCAAGGGAGAAAAGCACACAGTATACAAATATAGCATTTGCAAAAGAATATTATTATCTACAATACTTTCAATTTTCTGTACCAATTTCCTCATATTATGAATGGAGAGCGCTAAAAAGTTCAGGCTAAAAGACAAAAAAGTTTTTTTTCAGTATTTCCCACACAGAGATGCTTCTCTGAATCCTTATGAAACTATTTCAGTCAGTTGGTAATTAGTATGCACATTTTTCTAGTGTACTGGTGATAGTTCACTGATCAGACTATAAAGCAGAGGAGAAAAACACTCAAGACCATGTAAAGGAAATCCACCCAGTACCTCCAACACACTTATATATTCATATTCATTCTCTTTCCCTGTCTCCCTCCCTTCCATGTGCCTATCCTCTCTCTCTACTGTCTAATTAGACTCCCATTCAGAGCAAGAATGAGCACCTGACCCCAAAATATCTAGTTCATTTCTGGACAAGAGCTTATGCTATGCTTGAGTCCAAAAAATGAGCTAGACCAATCAAATTCTTTCTTTCAATTAACAAATACCAAAGAAAGTGGGCAGTCAGCAGTGGGGCTGAAAGGTTTTGATACAAAAATGACAGATCACATGCAGAATGAAGTTATAACTGAATTTAAGGTAGGGGAAAATATATAAAGAACAGCAGAGTATTAGTAAACTGCTAAAGTGTTAAGCAAGAAATGGAGAAAACAAAAAAAATTCCTTAAAAATAGTGAATCATGTAGTCAAAAAAACAAAGGCACATACAAAGGAGGCGAGTTGAAGGGGCAGAAAGAGTGGGGAACCTAGAGAGAAGGGCAAAGAAGAGACAGGGAGGGAGAGAAAGGGCAAGGAGGGAAAAGGCAGGCGAGGACAAGGAAAAAAGGAAAGAGGCAGGCAATGGAGGGAGGAAGGGAGGGGGAGAGAGAAGGTGGTGCAGAAAGAGAAAAGGGAGCAGAGCACCAGAGGCTGTGAGAACAGGGGCAGCTCCTAAGAAAGAGGCTCACTGAAAGAGCAAGCCCATGCGGGGCGGGGAAGCAGACAGAAAGAGACCAGACAGAGACCACTGTTCAGGTTCAGGTCTAATTTCATCAAGGTCAAGTACCTTTTTTGTTCTTCAGGTGCTCTAAGTGAATCTTTGTTCCCTGTAAGCAAAACAGCCTAACCAAATCAAACATATTTTTATTTCTCTTTAGTCTTCACAACCACAAAAATACTGTCTCATACATTAAAAGCCTTCAGTAAGTTTCTCCTCGAGTCACTTCTGTTATTGTACTTGATATTTCTATTACATAGTCTGGCTTGCTCCCATCCCCTTATGAAGAGACTTTCACAATCTTTGCTCTAGAGTTCTTTCCCAGCTCCTCTGCAGGCCTTCCCTCCCCCAAGAAGGCTGACAAGATCAGGGACATCAGGGAAAAGACATCTGGACAACAAACACCTCTGCCCCGAAGAGGCCAGGCTGGAACCACCAGATGCCCTCCTCTTAAGAAAATAAACCAGGGAATAGAAACAGAATACGGCACTTTGCAATGGAACATAAGCTGAAGAATCACATACAAAGCCGTGAATAAACTACTGTCAAGTTATGAGTAAGCCGAAGCTATGAGGTCAAGTAGGGACAGCAGGGTAAAGCACACAGATGTTATCAGGAGAAGGAGACAACACACAAAGAAACAAAGAAACATAAGTTCTCGCTAATCCATTCATTCCTTAAGCAAATATGAGCCTACTATGAGTTACACTCTATGCCTGTGAGTATCCAGCAAAGAAAACAAGAGAATGGTCCTGACTTTACGCAGTTGACAGACTAATGATTTCCAAACAGTAAAATCAAGTTAGTGGATTATGATCACACTTTTAAATCAAGTAGAAGAAAAAAATAACAGATTTCATCAAACATGAATTATTTCATAAATTTCACTATTTCTTAAATTTCATAATTTAAGAACTATTTCATAAAAATTTTACTACAGCTTTTTTAACATTTATAAGTGTGTTAGATTATAATATAAATTTTATTTCTGTGAGTCCAACTACTGGTCTAGTGTCTCAATAGTTAATTATGAAGATCCACAAACTTTCTGAACTTCCCTGGTGGCTCAGACAGTAAAAGCATCTGCCTATAACGCGGGAGACGCAGGTTCAATCCCTGGGTCGGGACGATCCCCTGGAGAAGGAAATGGCAACCCACTCCAGTACTCTTGCCTGGAAAATCCCATGGACAGAGGAACCTGGTAGGCTACAGTCCATGGGGTCGCAAAGAGTCAGACTCGACTGAGCAACTTCACTTTCTTTCACTTCTTTCACAAACTTTCTGAGGCATCTCTAGGATTATAAGTTGTGTTCCAGTTCCATGAAATCTGACTCTACTCAGTTTTCACCTCTTTTTGGTACTTTTCTGTTCAGCTTTTCCTAGGTATTGATGGTTATAAATCAAAAATTCTCATTTCCTTATTCCTACACTACAAGTATCTTCAAAACTATTCTCACTACTGGGAGAAAATTCAGAGTCCATTATCTGCACCTCCCCAAAAGAACTTAATTAATTTTATTTATATGTGATTTTGTTTATATACTATGCATAATATATATAAGTAATTCGGCTGACTAAAAATATATTTTGTTTATAAATATAGCTTTCTTTTTCATGTATCTTTTATATTAAACAAAATTTATAAATGTATAGAAAAGTCTCAGCTCATCCTGCTCACTTAGCATTCAGGGAACAAAGTATGCACTGCTCAAAAATTATTCAAGTCAAACAGAAAAGCCTCATAAATTCTGAAGTTCAATTGTACCCTTTTTCAAAGTTTGTCAGAATAAAGTGCAAGGGGAAATCTGTTTTCAAAGAGTTCACATACTTGGATATGTCATAGAAGTATTAATATCTTGCTCTAGAGGGCAGAACTAAGACACATGAGGCAAAGTTACAAGGAATATGATTTCAGGTGATTACAAAGGTGTAACCTGTAATAACCACAACTGTCCCACAGTCTTCATTATAAGGTAATGAGTTCATTTTTATTAGATGTAGTCTGGTTAAAGCTCAATAACTGTGTATTAAGATACCACAAAGATTAATAACATTGGGTAACAACAAATCACAACTGCTGATAATTGTACATACAAACCCTCCAACTTGATCAACTGTTTGTTGCACTGGTAAGTCCACTGCTCCCTCCAGGAGCTTCAGTGCTGACAAGCCTTTGATTTCAGTATGGACTCATTAAGGTGGAGGGATGCACTACAAGTGAGGGGGGATCAGAAGCTCACGCCAGGTCTCTACATCTCTGCCAGTGATTCATCTTAATCTTTTAAACTCTGCAAGATCATTACTAATTAGGATCTAGGACCTGATAAGTATTTAATGTCCTTGAAACTACCTCCTCACAGAATTTTCAGGGCTCCAAAATGTTATGTCTTGCCTTAAGCAAAACCACCTGCATTACTGATATGCTGTAAAAATGGATGGAAGAGAGATGAACCAATAGCTAATCTGTTTAACCAATAGCTAAATGTAACTGGTTGTGCTTACCTTACCTACCCAAGCAATGATTCCTCGCTATTTCTGTGGCTCACTGCACCAACTCTATGACAGCATTTAACCCAATGATATCATTACAGATTTAAAGATCTATTTCCATCACAAGATTATGAACCCAAAGATGTCAGACCTTTATAACCATACCTATAATGCCAGCACTCCACACGATATTTAACATACAATTAGGTGCTCAAAAACGCTGAATAAACCATTCTGCTACCACTAAAAAATCAATTATCATGAAATAAAGAAAAAGTTGATATAATTTGTGATATTTAAATGACATTTGCAAAATACAGCTGAAAGGAGAACATGTAGTGCTACCTTAAAAAAAAAAATCTCACTTAAGTAAAGAACTGTATACTTATACTAAAATAACTATTTCTTACAACATTTCTAAACCATGAACTGGATGTTTTCATTAACTACACTATTAACAGGTATTTGTTTAACAGTCAAGATGGCTTGCCATTTTTACATCAAAAACCAACTCTTGAATATATATTAACCTCCAAGGGCATTCCTTAAATGAATACCACTCCCACAATAAATATACTTTGCTAATGAAAGGTAATCAAGAAGGAAAAATACAGAAAGGGAAATGCTTTAAAGAAAACAAATGCATCCATCACAATACTCAAATTAATATCAATAACACTGCATTAAAATAAATGAAAGGAATCATATCCATTTTGGATATGCCTGTTATAATCATGTACTTGTTATTTTTGGCTTAAAAGGGTTTTTTCCTAAGAAGTCAAACAGATGAGTGGATGAACTTTTTCATAACACTATCCTTTTATCTGCTTTCAACTTGCATGTGATTCTTTCTACAAAATTTTTTAACTCCTAAGTTTCTCCCTCATTAGAAATTTTAAGTATGGGGTTCCAAATTAAATGACTACTATCACACAGCTGAAAGTTAGAAGTAATTTTGACAAAATGACAAGATTTCAAAATAGAATATACTTTAAGAACATAAAATAACTATCATCTATACTTGGTTAAGGTGCTAAAGATTTTCATTACCATATCCAGTAAATGCATGTCACTGTTCTTCACGTTTCGACCTGGGCTTAATAACATTCCAAAACATCTGAAAATATTGGGGGGAAAAAAAGAAGAAATGAGGTATCAAGAATATACAGAAGCCCAGTGAGCAAAAGCCTTTTAATAGTAACTATACAATCTGTCTAGCTCTATACTTACAAATAACATTTTTTAGAGAAACATCACAAATAAGAATCCATCAAGATACATAATAAAATCACACAGAAATAAATTATTTAAATTCCCAGATCTCTATTTCTGCTTCTGAAAGATTACCAATGAACAGAAACTGTGATAAAAATAGCCACAAATTGTTAACTGAAACAAAATACAGTACTGAGACATGAACTAATTTTTAGGTAAAAATTAGAGATTGTTTGCCTTCGAGTTATTCCAAACATACTGATCAAGATCAACTAACCTAATTAAATTAAAAGTAAGAAAACTTTAAAAAATTTGAATAAAACACTGTACTCTCTCTTTGCATCAAGCCACGTTAATACAGGCAATCACCTGGCCCTCCACAGGCATGTTCACTGAGTAGACTATCAATACTGTATCTTCAGTTTGAAAAAAAAAAGTTATATGAAACTCATTACTAAAAAATGCTATTATACTAGTGAAGATACTATCCAGAATATAATATATTATTAAATACTTATTCTGTGCCTCCTGATACTAAGGAAGTTTTAGGAATCCAATTAACACTATCACTTTATTTGTAAAGGGTTTTCATCAACTATAAAATTCAGTTACACCTAACAGTTCTTTATATTTGTTATGGTATTATTACTTTTTCTTTATTGTTAGCAAACGTAAACTCCTCTTGTACTCAAGAGGCAATGTGATCTATCCACAGTGCGCCTCTCTCTGCCAACAACGTATACCCACACTTTCTAGAATAGTTTCTATTACAGCTTTCCAAATGTTAAAAATATGCTACGGAGCATTTTATAAAAGGAGTAAAGAATATAAACAAACTAAATGTAAGATTTTTTAAATTTCAAAATAATGGCAGCTGAGCAGGCAATACTAAATCTGATCCTTGTTTTCCAAAGGTTTACTTTTCCAGTGGCAGGGTTTTTCCTTCCATAAATAAGACAGAGAGTGGTCCTATGCAAATATGAGCTTAGTAAGTGGTAAAACAATATTTACTTCCTGTAAATATTTGAGGATACCTTCTAGAAGTCATGTAAAAATGATCAAGTATATAATAAAGATACAACAAAATCAGTAAGCTTTGAGGAAAACCTTCCAAACACACTATTGTGAGCAAAATATAATCAACTAAAATAGAGATAATTATAACCTAATACTCTTAATTTTAATATGCTTCCTATACATTGCTATGAACTTTGAACTCACATAACAAACACTGTCTATACAAATTAAATATTAATTTATCAGCTACTTCATTGTACTATTTCTAACTGTGCCTTAAATTCTTTATAACTACGGAAAACAGAGTAGAGATTCCTTTAAAAACTGAGAATAGAACTGCCACACGACCCAGCAATCCCACTGCTGGGCATACACCCTGGGAAAACCAGAATTGAAGGAGACAAGTATACCCCAATGTTCACTGAAGCACTGTCCACAACAGCTAGGACATGGAAGTAACATAGATGTCCATCAACAGACGAGTGGATAAACAAGTTGTGGTATAAATGCACAATGGAATATTCCTCAGCTATAAAAAGGAATGCATTTGAGTCAGTTCTAATGAGGTGGATGAAACTGGTGCCTATTATACAGAGTGAAATGAGTCAGAAAGAGAAAGACAAATACTGTATGCATGTATATGGAATGGTTTTTTTCCAGTAGTCATGTGTGGATGTGAGAGTTGGACTATAAAGAAAGCTTCGCGCCAAAGAAATGATGCTTTTGAACCGTGGTGCTGGAGAAGACTCCTGAGAGTCCCTTGGACTGCAAGGACATCCAACTAGTCCATCCTAAAGGAAATCAGTCCTGAATATTCTTTGGAAGGACTGATGCTGAAGCTGAAACTCCAATACTCTGGCCACCTGATGCGACGAACTGAGTCATGGAAAAGACCCTGATGCTGGGAGGGATTGGGGGCAGGAGGAGAAGCAGAAAACAGAGGATGAGATGGTTGGATGGCATCACTGACTCAATGGACATGAAGTCTGAGCAAGCTCCAGGAGTTGATGATACACAGAGAAGCCTGGCGTGCTGCAGTCCTTGGGGTCACAAAGTGTCAGACACGTCTGAGCGACTGAACTGAACTGAACCGACGGAATTTAGAAAGACAGTAACGACAATCCTACAGGCAGGGCAGCAAAGGAGACACAGATGTAAATAACAGACTTTTACACTCAGTGGGAGAAGGCAAGGGTGGGATATTTGAGAGAATAGCATTGAAACATGTACATTACCATATGTAAAATAGATGACCAGCACAAGTATGATGTATGAAGCAGGGCACCAAAAGCTGGTGCTCTGAGACAACCCAGAGGATGGAGTGGGGAGGGAGGAGGTAGGGGAGTTCAGGATGGGGGGACACATGCATCCCTGTGGCCAATTCATGTTGATGTACGGCAAAAACCATCACAATATTGTAAAGCTATTATCCTCCAATTAAAATAAATTAATTAATTTAAAACAATTTAGTTTCTCCAACTAAAACATCAGATCAATGAGGACAAAGACATGTCTTACGTTCTCTACATATTTTGCTTCAGCTTGCATCTCTCATGGGTGTTTTATTTCTTCTATTACAGGATTTGGGGTTGGTTTATTTACTTATTTATTTTTTTATTTGGTTGTGATGGATCTTATTTGTGGCATGTGGGATCTAGTTCCCTGATGAGGGATCAAACCCGGGCCCCCTGCATTGGAAGCACAGAGTTTTACTCACTGGCCCACCAAGGAAGTCCTAATTATACTGTTTTTAAGTTACAAAGGGCTTTCCTTGTAGCTCAGCTGGTAAAGAATCTGCCTTCAAAGCGGGAGACCTGGGTTCGATTCTGGGTTGGGAAGATCCCCTGGATAGGGGAAAGGCTATCTACTCCAGCATTCTGGCCCAGAGAATACCATGGACTGTATAGTCCATGGGGTCGCAAAGAGTTGGACATGACTGAGTGATCTTCACTTTCATTTAAGTTACAAAACTATCATATAGTCACTGTAAAAAGCTAAAGAATACCAAAGTGTGTAGGGAATTTCTCCATCTCTAATCTCAGCCCCTTCAGGAATCAATACTAAGGTTTTAACAAGTACTGTCCCTACTTTTCTTTTGCTTGTTTTAAAAATTAAAGTTTTATACTGTTTGTCAGGATTCCCTGATAGCTCAGTTGGTAAAGAATCATCCTGCAATGCAGGAGACCCCAGTTCAATTCCTGGGTCGGGAAGAGCCCCTGGGGAAGGGATAGGATACCCACTCCAGTATCCTTGGGCTTCCCTTGTGGCTCAGCTGGTAAAGAACCCACCTGCAATGTGGGAGACCTGAGTTCTACCCTGGGTTGGGAAGATCCCCTGGAGAAAGGAAAGATACCCACCCCAGTATTCTGTCCTGAAGAATTCCATAGACTGTATAGTCCATGGGGTCGCAGAGAGTCAGACACAACTGAGCAACTTTCACTTCACTGTTTGTCAACACGAAGTGACAACAGTGTGACCTTAGTGAAAGCACCTATCCCCTTGGGCCTCTGCTTCCTCTTCTACAAAATAGGAGAAGTGCAACACATGAACTCCAAGGATTCTTCCAGCATTAAAACTGCGTAATTGTTTTCTATCAAGCTATAATAGTCATTTACAAAATTATATTTCATTAAAGCACAACATGATTCCTATGGAGACAAGCTGGGTCTATTAGGAATAATATCTCAGTAATTAGATATTATTAGTACCACAAACACCTAATGTGAATATTAAGTGCTTCACTAGGGAATTCAAAGCATTAACCCTTCTCTTATTAACTCTATAAATAATGTTTTAAGCAAACTGCTATTACACCTATTTTTTTTCAAGGAGCTCACAATCTAGTATGGGAGGAAAATAACAGACAATTACAACCTGTATGGTAAGTTCTATGATAGCTGTTAGTACAGAGCACAAAGCACAGAGAAGACACATCCAACATTATTTATTGGCCCAAAATTTGAAATCAAACCTCCTGAGAATAAGATGATAGTGTTATCATATTAATAATTACCATATTATAGCAGCTGTTTATTGAATGCTTTCAGGCATTTACTATACTGTTGCATCCACATTTTAAAACCAACCGCCATATAACAAATGACAAAACTGGTTTCCAGAAAGTAGAAGTGTTTTGTTCAAACCACATAACTAGTAGGCCATGACTCTGACTCCAAAACTGCATAGTCACTTAATGTTATAATTTGTCACTTTCTGGCCTATCAGTCATTGTTGTTCAACTGCTAAGTCATGATCAATTCTTTTCAATCCCATGGACTGCAGTATGCCAGGCTCTTCTGACCTTCACAATCTCCTGGAGTTTGCTCAAATAACGTCCATTGAGTAGGGGATGTTATCCAACCATTTCATCCTCTGCTGCCCCCTCTCCTTTTGCCTATCAGAAAAAAATTATAAATTCCTGGTGTGATCCTGGGCATGTCACACACTTCAAAGCCTCACTTTCCACATTTCTGAAACACAAATATACCCGCTTATAGTTCCACTATGTTAATATACAGTTAAAATGAAAAAGTCTCACAGGGAAAGGACACTGCAAACTATAGCTGCTGCTGCTGCTGCTAAGTCACTTCAGTCGTGTCCGACTCTGTGGGACCCCATAGATGGCAGCCCACCAGGCTCCGCCATCCGTGGGATTCTCCAGGCAAGAACACTGGAGTGGGTTGCCATTTCCTTCTCCATAAACTACAGAGTAGTTGCCAATTATACATTATATGGAACAATGGACTGGTTCAAAATTGGGAAACGGGTACATCAAGGCTGTATATGGTCACCCTGCTTATTTAACTTATATGCATATTACAACATGGAAATATCGGGCTCAATGGATCACAAGCTGGAATCAAGATTGCCAGGTTCAGTTCCAGTTCAGCTTCTCAGTTGTGTTCGACTCTTTGTGACCCATGGACTCATGCTTCCCTGATCATCACCAATTCCAGGAGCTTGCTCAAATTCATGTCCATCGAGTCTGTGATGCCATCCAACCACCTCATCCTCTGTCGACCCCTTCTTCTCCCACCTTGAATCTTTCCCAACATCATGGTCTTTTCCAGTGAGTCCATTCTTCACATCAGGTGGCCAAACTATTAGAGTTTCAGCTTCAGCATCAGTCCTTGCAATGAATATTCACAGCATATTTCCTATAGGATCGACTGGTTGGATTTCCTTGCAATCCAAGGGACTCTCAAGAGTCTTCTCCAACACCACAGTTCAAAAGCATCAATTTTTTAGTGCTCAGCTTTTTTTATAGTCCAATTCTCACATCCGTACATGACTACTAGAAAAACCATAGCTTTAACTAGATGGACCTTTGTTGGCAAAGCAATGTCTCTGCTTTTTAATATGTTGTCTAGGTTGTTCACAGCTTTTTTCCAAGGAGTAAGTGTCTTTTAATTTCATGGCTGCAATCACCATTTGCAGTGATTTTGGAGCCCCCCAAAATAAACTCTGTTACTGTTTCCACTGTTTGCCCATCTATTTCCCATGAAGTGATGGGACTGGATGTCATGATCTTAGTTTTCTGAATGTTGAGCTTTAAGCCAACTTTTTCACTCTCCTTTTTCACTTTCATCAAGAGGCTCCTTAATTTCTCTTCACTTTATGCCATAACAGTGGTGTCATCTGGGTATCTGAGGTTATTGATATTTCTCCCGGCAGTCTTGATTCCTTCATCCAGCCCAGCATTTCTCATGATGTACTCTGCAATAAGTTAGACAAGCAGGGTGACAATATACAGCCTTGACATACTCCTTTCCGAGTTTGGAACCAGTCTGTTGTTCCATGTCCAGTTCTAACTGTTGCTTCTTGACCTGCACACAGATTTCTCAGGAGGCAGGTCAGATGGTCTGGTAATCCGATTTCTTTCAGGATTTTCCACAGTTTGTTGTGATCCACACAGTCAAGGGCTTTGGCATAGTCAATAAAGCAGAAATAGATGTTTTTCTGGAACTCTCTTGCTTTTTTGATGATCCAATGGATGTTGGCAATTTGATCTCTAGTTCCTCTGCCCTTTATAAATCCAGCTTCAAGATCTGGAAATTCATGGTTCACATACTGCTGAAGACTGGCTTGGAGAATTTTCAGCATTACTTTACTAGTGTGTGAGATGAGTGCAAATGTGCAGTAATTTGAGCATTCTTTGGCATTGCCTTTCCTTGGGATTTGAATGAAAAGTGACCTTTTCCACTCCTGTGGCCACTGTTGCATTTTCCAAATTTGCTTGCATATGGAGTGCAGCATTTTCAAAGCATCATCTTTTAGGATTTGAAATAGCTCAACTGGAATTCCATCACCTCCACTAGCTTTGTTCATAGTGAAGCTTCCTAAGGCCCACTTGACTTGCCATTCCAAGATGTCTGGCTCTAGGTAAGTGATCACATCATCGTGATTATCTGGGTCGTGAAGGCCTTTTTTGTATAGTTCTTCTGTGTATTCTTGCCACTTTTTCTTAGTATCTTCTGCTTCTGTTAGGTCCATACCATTTCTGTAGACTGCCAGGAGAAATATCAATAATCTCAGATATGCAGATGACACCACCATTATGGCAGAAAGGAGGAATTAAACAGCCTCTTGATGAAAGTGAAAAAGGAGAGTGAAAAACCTGGCTTGAAAATCAACATTCGAAAAACAAAGATCAGAGCATCCAGTTCCATCACTTCACAGCAAATAGATGTGGAAACAATGGAAACAGTGACAGACTTTATTTTCTTGGGCTCCAAAAATCACTGTGGAAGGTGACTGCAGTCATGAAATTAAAAGACACTTGTTCCTTGGAAGAAAAGCAATGACAAACCTAGACAGCGTATTAAAAAGCAGTAACACCACTTTGCCTACAAAGGTCCTTATAGTCAAAGCTATGGTTTTTCCATGTATGGATGTGAGAGCTGGACAATAAAAAAGGCTGAGCATCAAAGAATTGATGCCTTCGAACTGTGGTGTTGGAGAAGACTCTTGAGAGTCCCTTGGACAGCAAAGAGATCAAACCAGCCAGTCCTAAAGGAAATCAACCCTGAATATTCATTGGAAGTGTTGAAGCTGAAGATCCAATACTTTGGCCACCTGATGTGAAAAGCTGACTCACTGGAAAAGATCCTAATGCTGGGAAAGATTGAAGGCAGGAGGAGAAGGGGACGACAGAGGATGAGATGGTTGGATGGCATCACCAACTCAATGGACATGAGTTTGAGCAAGCTCCAAGAGATGGTGAAGGACAGGGAAGCCTTGCATGCTGCAGTCCATGCTGTCCCAGAGTCAGCCACGACTGAGCGACTAAACAATAACTGCCAGTATTATTAAGAAGTGAAGTTTGACACACTGCCCAGCCAGTCTGTTACTCGAAACAGCTTGACACAGCTTTTAATACCAAGTTAGCATCTATATGGGCTTCCTTGTTGGCTCAGTGGTAAAGAATCTGTCAATGTAGGTGACCTGGGTTCAATCCCTGGGCAGGGAAGATCCCCTGGAGAATGAAATGGCAGCTCACTCCAGTATTTTTGCCTGGGAAATCCCATGGACAGAAGGAGCCTGGTAAACTACAGTCCGTGGGGTCACAAACCAGTAAGTGACTAAACCAATCAACCAAAGCATCCATAGAAACACCAAAAACTCTGCATATCTTACATGGTTTTAGGCTTAATTGATGGAGAAAAGGAGGGGAAAAAAAGGATTATATGTTAATGTCCTGCAATAGGAAACTACTTTACTTTTATAATCTATAAAAATCATAATTCTACATATCTCCATGAAGACCATGGATAAAAAGGAGGAAAAGAAAAGGAAAAGAGGCAGGGAACTGACCAGTCTTGGTTAAAGAACACTGTCTCTTACTAGACTAAACTTGTGCTATTAAAAATGAGAAAGTGACAGTATGACAGACAGAATGAACAGAACTACAACAAAGAAGAAAAGCTGAAATTAAATCATAATTTTTAGAATACACAAAAACTGCAAAAACTACATAATTTCATAAAATTGGAATCCTAGCCATCTTACAGAATTTAAAGCAAAAAAGATATTGGAAAGTCTTCTATATAAGAATTGTTGGAATTATTTTTTCCCTTATTAAAGTTATCAGGTAGAGAAAGATAGGCATTCCTCACTATACACAGCAGTGTGAACCATAAAAATAACCATACAAGCTGAAACTGCATTGTGATCTTATAAACAATGGGAAACATTATGACTGTCCTGTGACCTATAAATATTTTCTAAACTTTAAAAACTCTCATCAGTTACAAATATATAGGGAAATTTTTTAAAAGGTAAAACTATTATTTAGTACTTTATATTTTAAAGCACTTAGAAATATTGAACACTGAAATATTTTATTTCTTTGGAAAAGTTACTAAGTATAGTTTAAACGGTGTTTACATGGAAAAGACCCTGATTCTGGGAAAGACTGAAGGCAAAAGGAGAAGAAGGTGGCAAAGGACGAGATGGCTGGATAGCATCACTGACTCAATGGACATGAACGTGGGCAAACTCCAAAGATGGTGAGAGACAGGGAGGCCTGGCATGCTGCAGTCCATGGGGTCACAAAGAGTCAGACACAACTTCGTGAGTGAACAACAACAAAACAGTGTTTGCTTTCTTCTCTTGTGATAAACAACATAGAATAAGCATTTTTTTCCTATGCCTTGGCGAACAGTTATACTCCATTCTAACTCTGAATGAGCTTCCAGTATTTTATCCTTTGCACTTTTACATCTCTAAGAGCTCCTTTAACATGAAGTTTTTGCTGGTTTGACTTCCCAGGACATTCATCCTTTTCATCAAACCACTTGCCTTATTTATGTTGGTAAGTTCATCTTCACTAAGCTCCTCTGGCTGTATACCTAGTGTAAACCTAGTGTCAACTTTCCCACAGTCAGCTATTTCTTCTATAACTCCACTTATGCCCTATTCAAATCCTGCCAAGTTATCTGTACGGTGCAGTGAACGCTTTGCCACACTACACAAATACAACTCACTGTTACTTCCTATCAGGATGTGTGAATGTTTTCAATTGTATGCCTTCATTGCATATCTCTTCCAAAACTCAGCTAAGGAAATTGTATGATCTCCAGTTTCTTATAATTACCTTTTATTTCAGTGTCGCAACTAACTGCAAAACTGTGGCATGAAGACTAGCAAAACCAGGATTTTATTTTTTACCGCAGTCTTCAATCCAGCATAAAAATAAACACTCCATTTCAATCATAAGAAGCCTTCTATTTCTAGTGAAATTTAAACTAAAAAAATGTTGAAATGCCTTTATCATGTCTTTGTTGTTTATCAGACTTTTTCAATATGCTTCATACTGTAGCTTCCTGCAGAGCTAGGTCTCATCCTATCTTCATTTTGCTGTCATCATTTTCTTTTTTTTTTTTATTTTTTATTGAAGTATAGTTGATTTACTGCAGTCACCATTTTCAAATCTTCTAAGATAACATGCAATTTCATTTTCAATATTATCACTTTTCATTGGTTTGCTGCATTCATCTTTGTTGGCTACCTCTTTCAATTATTCATTATTGTAAAATGTTACATGGGTTTATCATTGAGAGACTAAGGAGGCAAAACAACAATACACTTTGCTGTCTATGAGTGAACTAAATAACAGATACACCATAACCAATCATCAACATACTCTGAAAGAAGTGATGTTAACAGTCACTGGATAAGCATATGTAGTGACTGTGAACTGAAGAGCTAACAGCAAAGTCTACATTTTATGCAATTACTCACAATTAATATACCATGGTTAACAAAAATTTGAACCATGTGGCTGGGGGACTGGTATTCTTTAACTAAACCATGGTAACATAAATCCATGCATATTATATCTGCAGAACAAAGACTGCATGCATATACACACAGGTTCCAAATAAATATAACCAACATTTTGCCTTCTCACAGGGGTAGTTTACTCTGATTCTGCAGGCTATTCTGATTTCCGGTAATCACTCCCAAAGCACCAGCAATCTCAGAAAAAAGCATGACTGTGGTAGTACTATAAGTACCACCAATACTAATAGTACTGGTATTAGCAGTAGAGCAAGCATTTATTTGTTTCAGGGACTATTTCAAACACTTAACAAGTATCACCTAATTTTATCCTTCCAACATTCTTAAGAGGTATCATTCACAATTTACAAACTAGAAACTGAAGCATAGAGAAGTTAAATAATTTGATCAAGTCACTGTAGAGCAGGATTTCAAACCCAGATGAGGGGATTCCATAGATGTGAACCTTAAAAATCTTGCTTGCTTCAGTGCCTTCAATAACAGAAAGAGTAAGTTTCATCATTAGGAATTATACTCATCAGCAAGAGAGATTTAAAAGTTGGTTATTTTTTTCTTTTCATTCATCAGGTAGGAAATTTTATTTGTTCCCCAAAGATTTTTAGAACACTAAGACTAATTACTATGAAAAAAAAATTTTAATACTTGCTTAGGATTGTCTTAAATCTGCTACCAGTGCAGAGAATTTAACCTATAGGAAAGTTATGAAAGAATAGATAGTATCTTTAGGTCCATTACTGAAAAAAGTGTCAATCAATAAGCTTCAAGAAGATACAACAACCTCCACACCTTCCTTGGACAATAATGTCCCATTAACTTTCATAATGGATAAAAATTTGAAATGCAGAACCATGATTCAAATATGAATACTTTTTACTAACTCTCTTCAAATTAAAAAAATGAGAAATTAGCTATAGTCAAAAATATAATATTAAAAATGATTAAAACAATTAAAATCTAAAACTTGCCTTAATCACTGCTAAAAACATTTAGTAAATCAATTATTTTGCTTTATTATTCAATAGCAGTAATATGGGAAATTTGGGTAGTGATACATTTGGGCTTTTGCATGTATCAGGTTTATACATCAAAATAATCAAAAGCCAAACTACAAATATTTTTAGAATTGAGTATAACTATAATTTTAAAACATCAAAAACAAAGAAAAATAACATTTTCTCCCTAACAAGGGCCCATTTTCTCTTTCATAAACATAAAGCAAATGAAGCTGGAGTTGAGCCAAACAACAGCAAAAAAAATTATAAATTCAATTTGATGAGAAAGTTTAAGGCATAAGCAGGTTAACATGCATGCTCAGTCGCGTCCAACTCTTTGCAACCCCGTGGACCGTAGCCCACCAGTCTCCTCTGTCCATTGAATCTTCCAGGCAGTAATACTGGAGTGGGTTGTCATTTCCTTCTCCAGGGAATCTTTCTGACCCAGGGATCAAATCTGTGTCTCTTCTGTCTTCTACATTGGCAGGTGGATTCTTTTCCACTGTGCCACCTGGGAAGCCCTATAAGCAAGTTTACTTTTTAACAAAATAAAATACTAGTGATTCCACCTGGAGTTCCTGCTCCTTTTTCCTTTTCTTCTAATTATATTTCTTTTATAGACATTTTCACCTATGTCTATTCACGTATTTTTCTTTATCCCTTTCCTTGAGAGTTTTATCTTTCTTTATATAGTTGGAATTAGAGCAGATATAATTTACTGATGAATCAGATGTGCAGGGAAAGAAAAAGAAGTCAAGAATGACTCCAAGTTTTCAGCCTGAGTAACTGAAAAGATCAGACTATAAATCATAATGCTGGGGGAGACTACAGGACGGATAGGTTTGTGACTAGACTAGGGGGGGTCTAGACTTTGAGCACAGTGACTTTGAGACACCAAAGAAGTAAAGTTGCAGGATACATGAATGAGGAACATAGAGGTCTGAGACCTCAGGTGAAAGATGAAAAGTTGGAAGTTACCTATTTTACAGATATGTTTAAAGGAATGAGACTGGATGAGTTAACCTCAGGAGTGAGTGTGGTAGCAGAAAGAATAGAATCACATCATCAAGAAGGCAAAATGGATTAAAAATCTAGTGTAAAAGTTGGAAATTGGCCATAGGAACATGGACATTTCATCCAGAGTAATAAGAGAAAGCAGAATCTATAATACAGAACAGAAAGACTGGTAGACAAAGTGATGGGAATATCTAAAGTTCTATTCTTACTGCTTCTATTGTCTTAAAAGACCACTGGCTGAAAATAAACACAGTAGACGATATGATGGAGGTTTAATGAGAAGGTGTAAAATTATCTAGGAAAGAGACTTAACAGCTTGTCTAGTAAAATGAAACAGGAATGCTATCAACACTAAGGTATACCTAAGCTTATGGTCAATCAGCACATGTATATACAGTTTTGTCTTGTTTCTTCCCCAGCAGCGTTCATTTATACCACTGGTGTTGGTACAAAGGTGCAGAAAGCTGGAATTAACTAGAGCTGGGAATATGCCAGGCATGTAGGAAGATGAGAAAGAGAGTAAAGGAGTTTGTGGAAGTATATGAAGTAATAATTTGTACAGATAAATAACAGAATCTAAGTTGGGAAGGAGGTAAGTAAAAACATGAAGTGAGGGGGTAAGGGACACTAAAACAAATCTATGGGTTGATGGGACCAACCATAGACTAACAGTAACATTAATTAGAAAATTAATGGTATTAAGAAAACAGAAGTGACTTACAGCAATAAGAGGTAGTGAGTAGGATACTTAAAATTGAGATTATGAAGGGAGTACAGTTATACGTCATGACAAATTCTAAAGAATGACCATAGGAATAGATGGTTAGAGTAGGGAGAAAGACAAGATCTTTGGACAAAGAGAGGTCAAAAAACTAAGAAGCTAAGAGGTTATTAGAATAATCATCTGCATGGATATTAAAACTTCCAAATTAAGACAAGCTTACTAATTATAGGATGAAAAGAAGTCAGGAGCTAAAATCTTCTAAGTCTGACAGGAATTCCAAGGACTTGTGGATAACCACAACAAGAGAGGTTAGCAGATGCTAAAATCTGTTAGCATGAACTTGGAAGCTGGAAGTTTTCTAGAAGAAAAGAGAAACATGGTCTAAAATAAGCAAGGGCATGCAAGAAAGATACTTCCCCACCTTCGATACAGAGATACCAAGGGGTGGCAAGAGAGGAATCTTAGGCACAAACTCCAAGAGTACTCTCCCTAGGGAGTCACACAGAGCACACACTTTCCCAGCAATGAGTTGGGACATGTGAGAAATGACACGTGTCAAATATGTGACACACTCACAGACAAGATTGTTTTTCTTAAGACTAATCATATATGCATCCTCTGCCCAAGAGCAGCAAGGGCATGCAAGAAAGATACTTCCCCACATTCAATACAGAGATTCCAAGAGGTGGCAAGAGAGGAATCAGCCATCATCCGAAAGGACTATAAGGCAAGTGGTGGACTCTGGCAAAAGCCAGGTTGTATAAAGTGAATGGAACAATCAGAAATGACATTAAGGATAAAAGGGAATTGTGCTGACAACAGATTTTAAGTTCCAGAGTATACAATGAAATCATTTAGGAAACTGAGCTAAGGTGCAGACAGGAGTCAGATGAGGGGATATGCAGAGTCATGTGGGAATCAGAATCTGAGTACTAATGGAAAACCTGGGACTTCCTACAAAGGCTGCAAGAAACCAGCGAAGAATTATTTCAGCAATGCTGAAGGTTCAGTGTAGGAAAAAGGCTCCTGGAAAGAGAACACAGCACTCAGGAGTACCCTGCTTTACTCCTTCTGGTACACAAGACAAGGAAGGGGCAGTATTACTAGAGTAACGAGGAGTTCTGAGTATTCTCTTACTATTTCTGATGGGGAGAAGAAAGGGGACCAGAACATGAATGTGGATGAGGTTCTACTTGAAGTGCATCAAGAAAAACTTATTCTGGGTGTCTGAAGACATTATCTGGTGCTAAGTTTCCAAAACTATAAACCCATGTATATTTACTATATATTATCATCAACTCTTACTGCTCCTCTGAAGACAAGGTGCAGAAAAGCTATTTTGTATCCTCAAAAAGAGACCTTCAATTAGGCAAATACTCATTTTCTATAATCAGTAAAAGCCACACACACACACACACACGGAAATAGTTATCTTAAATGTGATTTCTGGATGAAAAACTAGTCACAACAAAATGCTCTTCTGTCAGAGTCTTCAACACCACTCAAGGTTCGATGACTTGCTACGAGGACTCACAGGACTCAGCATAGAGTTGTACTTAGGCTCAGGACATAGAAGAGTGAACAAATACAAAGGAAAATTGGCAAAGGGAAAAGGCACACAGGGTGAAGTTCAGAAGAAACTAGGCACAAACTCCAAGAGTACTCTCCCTGGGGAGTCACACAGAGGACACCCTTTTCCCAGCAATGAGTTGTGACATGTGAGAAATGACACATGTCACATATGTGACACGCCCACAGACAAGAGTCTGTTTTTCTCAAGACTAATCACATAGGCACCCTCTGCCTAGCATATACCAAAATTCCAGATTCCATAAGGAAAGTGGGAGCCCAGGACAAATCACATTGTTTGTACTAAGTGGCATAATAAGCCCCTAGTCTCAGTTATAAGAATGGTGGAAACCACCCCAAAGCCAGGTTTCCAATTGCCAGACGAGAACCAACCTTACTCGCAGAACTTTCAGGACAGTAGCTTCAGTCCTCCTTTGTTAACTCTTTCCTACACAGTCCTATTTTGGTATTTATATTTGAAGCCAAAAAGAAAAAAAAAAAAAATTTAACACTAAACGACATGATCTGCATGTAAAATAATTTGGATTCCTCAGAAGCTCAATTTGACTTAAAACAGCTGAATCAAGCTATATGAAGCTCTAACTACTTATCAAAAGGATAAGAATTTTCTATGTACAGTGGGAAATAGAATAATTTACCTAAATATATAAACCTTAAAGAAAACAGGTAAAGAACAATTTAAAAAATAACGTGAGAAGCCAGGCTTCAAGAATATGTGAACCATGAACTTCCAGATGTTCAAGCTGGTTTTAGAAAAGGCAGAGGAACCACAGATCAAATTGCCAACATCTGCTGGAATATCAAAAAAGCAAGAAAGTTCCAGAAAAACATCTATTTCTGCTTTATTGACTATGCCAAAGCCTTTGACTATGTGGATCACAATAAACTGTGGAAAATTCTGAAAGAGATGGGAATACCAGACCACCTGATCTGCCTCTTGAGAAACCTGTATGCAGGTTAGGAAGCAACAGTTAGAACTGGACATGGAACAACAGACTGGTTCCAAATAGGAAAAGGAGTACATCAAGGCTGTATACTGTCACCCTGTTTATTTAACTTATATACAGAGTATATTGTGAGAAACGCTGGGCTAGAGGAAGCACAAGCTGGAATCAAGATTGCCAGGAGAACTATCAATAATCTCAGATATGCAGATGACACCACCCTTATGGCAGAAAGTGAAGAAAAACTAAGGAGCCTCTTGACGAAAGTGAAAGAGGAGAGTGAAAAAGTTGGCTTAAAGTTCAACATTCAGAAAACTAAGATCATGGCATCCAGTCCCATCACTTCATGGCAGATAGATGGGTAAACAGTGGAAACTGGCTGACTTTATTTTGGTGATCCAAAATCACTGCAGATGGTGATTGCAGCCATGAAATTAAGACTCTTGCTCCTTGGAAGGAAAGTTATGACCAACCTAGGTAGCATATTTAAAAGTAGAGACATTACTTTGCCAACAAAGGTCCGTCTAGTCAAGGCTATGATTTTTCCAGTGGTCATTATGGATGTGAGAGTTGGATTGTGAAGAAAGCTGAGCGCCGAAGAATTGATGCTTTTGAACTGTGGTGTTGGAGAAGACTGTTTAGAGTCCCTTGGACTGCAAGGAGATCCAACCAGTCCATCCTAAATGAGATCAGTTCTGAATGTTCATTGGAAGGACTAATGCTAAAGTTGAAACTCCAATACTTTGGCCACCTGATACGAAGAGCTGACTCATTGGAAAAGACCCTGGTGCTGGGAAAGATTCAAGGCAGAAGGAAAAGGGGTCAACACAGGATAAGATGGCTGGATGGTATCACTGACTCAATGGACATGAGTTTGGGTAGGCTCCAGGAGTTGGTGATGGACAGGGAGGCCTGGTGTGCTGCAGTTCATCAGGTCACAAAAAGTCAGACACGACTAAGTGACTGAACTGAACTGAACTGAAAAAGGATGACTAAACTTAGTAAAATGTATTTAAAATAGATAAAATCAAGTTAATAATTAGAGCACAAATACAGTATTCCACACAGAAAACTTCTTTCACATTTTTTAATTATTGCCTAAACTCCTACTAAATAAAAAGAACATTTTATGTAGTTCTTCTTCCTGCTTCCTTTCAAATAAACCAAAATCTTTCAAAAAAGAAAAACTATGTTGCCATTACAAATAAGAACAAAACATTAGTAATTAAACAATGTTTACTAAGTGATATAAAATAATTGTATCCATAGGTACAATAGCTCCCTCAGCTCTTCTCCCCAAAAAAAGTCATACAAAAGGGTCAAATAGAAAAGCATTAAGAAGACTAGCAAGAAGCCCTGCTGCCTCTTATTAGCTGTTTCTTAGCAGGCAAAATAACACACTTTAGTTCCCTCCTTTGCCAAAAAAGAGTAAATAAAAAGATAATTTTTTTGTCTTCCCTGCTGGCTCAGTGGTAAAGAATCTGCCTACCAATGCAGGAAACATGGGTTTGATCCCTCATCCAGGATGATCCCACAGACTTAGAAAACAAACTTACAGTTGTTGGGAGAAGGATGGGGAGAAGGGATAGTTAGGGAATTGGGGATGGACATGTACACACTTCTATATTTAAAATAGATAACCTAACGTACAGTACAGGGAACTCCGTTCGGTGGTATATGGCAGCCTGGATGGGAGGAGAGTTTGGAGAGAATGGATACATGTATATGTACGGCTGACTCCCTTTGCTATTCACCTAAAACTATCACAACATTGTTAATACAGCTATAACCCATTAAAAAATAAAAAGTTTTTTTTATCACAATTTGAGATAAGAAATGATTCCATTTAACTTTGACTTGAATGAACTCTGACCTGTTTGTACTGTATTTTCTAAAGGTCTGGGGTTAAATTACACGTTTTTATTTGAACAGCAAAAAAAGACTGTCAGTTAAAAAGACTATGTATAGCAACTCACTCCAGTATTCATGCCTGGGAAATCCCAGGACAGAGAAGCCTGGCGGGCTACAGTCCATGGGGTCACAAAAGAATTGGACACAACTGACTAAACAACAACACGGCATCTATTTCCTGCTGCTGCTGCTGCTAAGTCACTGCAATCGTGTCCGACTCTGTGCGACCCCATAGACGGCAGCCCACCAGGCTCCCCTGTCCCTGGGATTCTCCAGGCAAGAACACTGGAATGGGTTGCCATTTCCTTCTCCAATGTAGGAAAGTGAAAAGTGAAAGTGAAGTCGCTCAGTCGTGTCTGACCCTCAGCGATCCCATGGACTGCGGCCTTCCAGGCTCCTCCATCCATGGGATTTTCCAGGCAAGAGTACTGGAGTGGGGTAGGTGAACCATATAGTATACTACTCTTAGTATTTTCCAGTGCACTTTGTTTTCCCTGGAGCGAAATTATTTTACAGTGTTTTTATATTGGCTTAATTTTTCTATGTACTTAACAGTAATTCAAATTCAAACACTTTCTTAATTATGTAAATCTCTTTTACAAATGTTTTGGTACTGTGGGTGTTGCGTTAAATTTGTCTTCTTGAGGAAATCACTTCTGAAGACTGCTCTAAAAATGTGGGTTCACTGTTCTCTTGGCCTGGGTCCCCATTACTGTCACCCTCAGGACTCCTTCTGATTCTGTCTTGCATTGGATATTCTGAATCCTGGACCCCATGTATGTATTTATTTAATTCAAAACCTCATTTTTTGGTAGAGGACATTCTTCAGTAGTTTCCGAATAAAAGGAGTTTGGGAGATGGGAAAAAAAAAAAAAAATACTATTAAAATTTTTTTCCCCCAGAAATGTATCGTGAACTTTATCTACCAGACTGGCTAATTTTGTTAGATACTAGTTCAATTAATTACTGTCAGTATAAGTCCAAATAGGGGAGAGAGCACAAAAATAATTTGAACAGGGAAATCTTATTAATAAAAAAAATTGTATATAATAATTTTTAAAACTATCCTAAGGCTGAGGAAGAGAAACCCAAAGAAGAGCAAATCAAGAAAGAAGATCCTCTCCCTAAAGCTGGGAGTCTGATCTCACTGTAGAAGGTATGACTGTAGACCAGTGGATAACGAAGAAGCTTTATGGACTGCCCCGGCAAAGCAGGACCACAAGGTAACAGGAAACATCCTCTAGGGTGCAGGCAGCCAATGTCAGCAGGCAGGTGAACAAAGAAAATCAGGACTCCTGGAGGCAGCTCAGAGGCAGAGCCTGTGTCTGTTTCTGGAAGACCACTGAGGAAGACCTCACTGAGCCAGGACCTAGACCATGAGTTCACAGAGGGAATGCTCGAACTGTGTGCACAGCTGGAGCACAACACCACTGGATGTACCAGAATCTTGTAGCAAGAGCAGGGAGCAATCACAACACATCACAACCAAGAACACAAGTCCCTTCCTCAGGGTATCTCTGCAGCACCCTCTACTGGCATAATTTAATATTGTGTGTGTTCAGTGGCTCAGTCATATCCAACTACAAATGGCAGCCCACTCCAGTGTTCTTGCCTGGAGAATCCCAGGGACGGGGAGCCTGGTGGGCTGCCGTCTATGGGGTCGCACAGAGTCGGACACGACTGAAGTGACTTAGCATAGCATAGCATATGACCCCATGGACTGTAGACCACCAGGCATCTCTGTCCATGGGATTTTCCCTGCCAGGTTACTAGAGTGGATTGCCATTTCCTTCTCCAGGAATTTAATACTGCACTTGCTGCAAAAAATAAATGCATAAAATTGGAATAATGAAGATCAAGTGAAGAAGTGACAGTTGCTCAGTCGTGGCCAACTCTTTGCAAGTCCATGGACTGTAGCTTGCCAGGCCTCTGTCGGTGGAATTCTCTAGGCTAGAATTACTGGAGTAGGTAGCCATTCCCTTCCAGATCAAGTATGAGGGTAGAATTGAAATGTGAACTGAGAACTTTCAGATGTACAAACTGGACTTTAAAAAGGCAGAGGACCCAGAGATCAAATTGCCAACACATGCTGGATCACAGAAAAAGCAAGGGAACTAAAAAAAAAAAAAAATCTACTTCTGCTTCACTGCCTATGCTAAAGTTTTTGACTGTGTGGATCACAATAAACTGGAAAATTCTTAAAGAGATGGGAATACCAGACCACCTTACCTGCCTCCTGAGAAACCTATATGCAGTTCAAGAAGCAACAGTTAGAACCACAGGGAACAACAGACTAGTTCAAAATTGGGAAAGGAGTACGCCAAGGTTGTATATTGTCACCCTGTTTATTTAACGGATATGCAAAGTACATCATACAAAATGCTGGGCTGGATGACTCACAAGCTGGAATCAAGATTGTCGGGGAAAACATCAACAACCTCAGATATGCAGATGATACCACTTCAATGGCAGAAAGTGAAGAGGAACTAAAGAGACTCTTGATGAAGGTGAAGAAATGAAGCTAGAAGAAGAGAGCAAAACACTGGCTTAAAACTCAACATTCAAAAAATGAAGATCATGACATCCGGTCCTATCACTTCATGGCAAGTGGAAATTGTCAAATTTCATTTTCTTGGGCTCCAAAATCAATGTGGACGGTGATTGCAGCCACAAAATTAAAAGACACTTGCTTCTTGGAAAAATAACTATGACAAACCTAGACAGTATATTAAAAACTAGATACATCACTTTGCAAAGAAAGGTCCATATAATCAGAGCTATGGTTTTTCTAGTAGTCACGTACAAATGTGAGAGTTGGACTATAAAGAAGGCTGAGGGCCAAAGAATTGATGCTATCAAACTGTGGTCTTGGAGAAGACTCTTGAGAGTCCCTTGGACAGCAAGGAGATCAAACCAGTCAACCCTAAAGGAAATCAACCCTGAATATTCATTGGAAAGACCAATACTGAAGCTGAAACTCAAATACTTTGGCCACCTGATGTGAACAGCAGACTCATTAGAAAAGATCCTGATGCTGGGAAGGATTGAGGGCTAGAGGAAAAGGGGGTGACAGAGGATGAGATGGCCAGATGGCATCAGTGACTCAATGGACACTGAGTTTGAGCAAACTCCAGGAGACAGTGAAGGACAGGGAAACCTGGCGTGCAGTTCATGGGGCACAGAGAGTCAAACATGACTTAGTGACTAAAGGGAGGATACAGTTAAAATATATCATCTTTTCTAATTACTTAATATCCACGTTATAAGTCAAATTTCTTTTCCTAATGTAAATCAAGAATGTAAATTGGTACAGATCCACTCAAGATAAATCTTGGTACAGATACACTCAACAATAAAAGTGGATCTTGGTACAGACAATATGGAAAACAAAATGAAGGTGGCTCAAAGAGTTAAAACTAGGTCTACTATATGATTCAGCAATTCCACTTCTGGGTATATACTCAAAGGAAATGAAAACAGGATATCAAAGAGATAAATGCACCTGTGTTTATTGCAGCATTATTCACAATAGCCATGATATGGAAACAACCTAAGTGTCCAGCAACAAATACATAAAGAGGATGTGGCATATGGGTTTCCCTGCTGGCTCATAGAAAAAGAATCCACCTGCAATGCAGGAGACTCAGGTTCGATCCCTGGTCTGCGAAGATCCCACATGACATGGAGCGACTAAGCCCAGGCACAACTATTGAGCCTGTGCTCTAGAGCCCAGAAGTTGCAGCTACTGAGCCCATGACCACAACTACGCAAGTCCACATGACCTAGAGCCCAACAAGAAGCCACTGCAATGAAAAGCCTGCGCACTACAACTACAGAGTAGCCCCCGCTTCCTGCAACTACAGAAAAGACTGCATGGCAACGAAGATCCAGCACAGCCAAAAATAAATCAACAAATAAATTAATTCTTTTTAAACAAAGGGTGTACAATGGAATATTATTCAACTATGAGAAAGAAGGAAATCTCACCATTTGCAACAATAAAAGTGGATCTTGAGGACATTATGCTAGTGACATAAAGCCAGATAGAGACAGACAAAACAGCATGATATCACTTATATGAAGAATCTAAAAAAGTCAAACTCGTAAAAACAGAGAGTAAACTGGTGGTTACTGGGGAGTGAGGGAATAGGAGAGATGTTGTTTCAGAGTACAAACTTGTAACCGGAGGTAAATAAGCCTTGAAGATCTAACACACCATATAGTTAATATAGACAACACTGGTAAGAGACTAGATCTTAATCATTCCAATCACAAAGACATAACTGATAATCATGTGATGTGACAGAGGGACTAATGCTACAACTGCAATCATATTACAATATATAAACATCAAATCAACATGTTGTACACCTTAAGTTTACACAATGTTATATGTCAAAATATTTCAATTTTCAAAAAAATTACTGCATTTGAACAATCTGGAACTCTTCTCTGCTAGGACCTGGTAGCCTCCTTGTCCACAACTATCTTGATCAGTTACCTTAAGTTAAATAAAGCTAAGTAAAGGTCTTTTGCCACTGGAAAAACAAGAAATTATCATTCTATTATAGAATGACATTATGATTTACAAAAGTATTCAAAAAGAGGTCCAACAGAGATCTATAGACTGTACCAATGTCAATTTTCTAGTTTGTGTATTGTACAATAGTTACGTCAACTTCTCATTATATAGTTTTTGCATTAAGCCAGCAAGCACAAATTAAAAACTGAAACAATTTATTATCAAAACAGGCACATCTCTGAATCACCCTACAAATGATCAAACTGCCGGCTAGTAGTGATGTGTTTTATATGTGTGTGTGTGTGTGTGTGTGTGTGTATACATATAAAAATGTATGTGTAATGACTGTACTCTCCCAAATTAGGATCAGATACAAGTAACCCATGGAAATTTTTTCTTCCTAGCAGTAATGGCTTATGTTGCTGCTGCTGCTGCTAAGTCCCGTCAGTCATGTCCGACTCTTGTGTGACCCCATAGACGGCAGCCCACCAGGCTCCCCCGTCCCTGGGATTCTCCAGGCAACAACACTGGAGTGGGTTGCCATTTCCTTCTCCAATGCATGAAAGTGAAAAGTGAAAGTGAAGTCGCTCAGTCGTGTCCGACTCTAGCGACCCCATGGACTACAGCCTACCAGGCTCCTCCATCCATGCGATTTTCCAGGCAAAAGTACTGGAGTGGGGTGCCATTGCCTTCTTATGTTACTCAGTACAAATGAAGCTGCATACTTACAACAAATCTAGTAATTACACTTTGCTTGCTATATCAATACTTCATTCTGACTCACACATCAAACATCAAGGCAGACCCCTGGGAACAAAGTGGTCTGACAGACATAAAACCATGAAGCCAAAATCTCTCCCCAGCTAACCTTCCACAAAGTCTGAAATTACCATCATTACAACTCTACTTCTTGTTAAGGAACTGTGAAGAGGCCAGTTTTCCAAATGTGTATGGTATTACTTTCCCTGAATCATTTTATTACAAATTAAGAAGTAATACTTAGCAAAAATCAACTAGTCATAAAACAAATACAACAAAAACTGAAATTTTTCCCACTCACTTTTTGGCTATCTAGCATAACCAACGGAGAAGGAAATGGCAACCCACTCCAGTATTCTTGCCTAGAGAATCCCGTGGACAGAGGAGCCTGGTGGGCTGCTATCCATGGGGTCGTACAGAGTCAGACACAACTGAAGAGACTTAGCATGCATGCATGCATGCACTGGAGAAAAAAATGGCAACCCACTCCAGTATTCTTGCCTGGAAAATCCCAGGGACAGAGGACCCTGGTGGGCTGCCATCTATGAGGTCACACAGAGTCGGACATGACTAAAGCGACTTAGCAGCAGCAGTAGCATAACCAACAATCCATCAAAGCATCAAAGTGGGTACTATACAATAACGCTACTTATCGTGTATATAGTGTATTTCAAATACTAGACAAAGCTTTAAAATCCATATCAATTTCAGGGTATATAAGAAAATCCTCTGCAGTATTTCTACACATGGTGAGACAGAAATCCAGGAAAACAGCAGCTGGAGAAGGATAGAGAAGATTGCCATCTCCACTTTGGAAACACCAGAAGAGCTTGACCTGATTGGATTTGCTTCGACATTTTAACTGGAACCTCTCAATAATTAGGCTTAGGCTGCTCATCTCACACATTTCAGATTACAATCATCTTGCTTTCACCCCTCAGCTGTTATTGTTGGTCTTCTCCTAAACAAATCAGCTTTTCTCCCAGGGCAAGGTGTCCTGGGGTTTGAAATCACTGAGCAATCACTTGAATGCCCCAGGTATACTCTCCCTTTCAAATTCCACTGGAAATACACCAAAGAATACCAATCCATTTATTTTCTAATTGGTTTAATTTTAAATTTAGCATATAAACAAAATTTAATTGGGTACAGTCTTTAAAAGTATATACTCAGAAGTTAAATGGCTTGGCTTAAACCCTGGCTCTATTAGTTTCTGGCCAACTGACTGAGTTACTTAATTTCATTAAGCTTCTGTTTCATCTTCCAAAAAAAAAAAAAATAGGGTAATAATTATAATTATCGCTCTCACATGTTGTTATGACAATTAAATTTTACAATGGCCATTACAGTAAGTCAATAAATGTTGCCTGTTAATATTTTTTTTCTTATGTCCAGTTCCTAAATAAAGCTTAATATGTAAAATCTAACATGAGTGTTTGAAAAAAGCAAAAGAACACGAACACAACAAATCTTCAAAACATGAGAACAGTTTTCACATATCCTCTAAACAAGTTAGGAGTCTATCAGGTACAACGTTCTATTACTCTCTACAAATTACAGTGAATTTAGTCAATGCTCTAACTTTATAAAATCTTTACATACTTTTTATTCACCTACTCAACAAGTGTTTAAAAAGACCAGAGTAAGAATATTTATGTGGTAGTTGATATTTGATTGTATGACCTTGAGAAAGCTATTTAACCTCTCTAGCCTCAGTCGCCCTAACTGTACAATGAAGACAAGAGGATCTCCACCTCATAGGCAACATCTAGAACAGTGCTCAGCACAGAGAAAGTTCTAAGGAAGGACTAAGTAACTATAAAGCACTGGTTCCTAGCATGGTGCTAGATACTGGAGATTCAGGGATAAATTACACAGTACTTGCCTACAAGTACTTGCTTTTGAACTGTGGCGTTGAAGAAGACTCTTGAGAGTCCCTTGGACTGCAAGGAGATCCAACCAGTCTATCCTAACAGAGATCAGTCCTGGGTGTTCATTGGAAGGACTGACGTTGAAGCTGAAACTCCAATACTTTGGCCACCTGATGCAAAGAGCTGACTCATTTAAAAAACTCTGATGCTGGGAAAGATTGAGGGCAGGAGGAGAAGGGGACAACAGAGGATGAGATGGTTGGATGGCATTACCAACTCAATGGACATGGGTTTGGGTGGACTCTGGGAACTGGTGATGGACAGGGAGGCCTGGCGTGCCGCGGTGCATGGCGTCACAAAGAGTCGGACACGACTGAGCAACTAAACTGAACTGAACTTGCCTACAAAGCAGTCAAGACCAAATGGTATATACAATTATCTACACATAAGGAATCCTTGTACGTCAAGGCTATATATTGTCACCCTGCTTATTTAACTTATATGCAGAGAAACGGTGGGCTGTAAGAAGCACAAGCTGAAATCAAGATTGCTGGGAGAAATATCAATAACCTCAGATATGCAGATGACACCACCCTTATGGCAGAAAGCAAAAAAGAACTAAAGAGCCTCTTGATGAAAAAGGAGAGTGAAAAAGTTGGCTTAAAGCTCAATATTCAGAAAACTAAGATCGTGGCATCCAGTCCCATCACTTCATGGCAGATAGATGGGGAAACAGTGGAAACAGTGACAGACTTTATTTTTCTGGGCTCCAAAATCACTGCAGATGGTGATTGCAGCCATGAAATGAAAAGACACTTACTTCTTGGAAGGAAAGTTATGACCAACCTAGATAGCATATTCAAAAGCAGAGACATTACTTTGCCAACAAAGGTCTGTCTAGTCAAGGCTATGGTTTTTCCCGTAGTCATGTATGGATGTGAGAGTTGGACTATCAAGAAAGCTGAACACCAAAGAATTGATGCTTTTCAACTGCTGTGTCAGAGAAGAATCTTTAGAGTCCCTTGGACTGCAAGGAGATCCAACCAGTCCATCCTAACAGAGATCAGTCCTGGGTGTTCATTGGAAGGACTGATGTTGAAGCTGAAACTCCGATACTTTGGCCACCTGATGCGAAGGGCTGAATCATTTGAAAAGAACCTGATGCTCGGAAAGGTTGAAGGCAGGAGGAGAAGGGGATGAGAGGATGAAATGGTTGGATGGCATCACCAACTCAATGGACATTAGTTTGGGTAGACTCTGGCAGTTGGTGATGGGCAGGGAGGCCTGGCATGCTACGTTTCACGGGGTTGTAAAGAGTCGGACATGACTGAGCGACTGAATTGAACTGAAGGAATCCTTGAACTTGAATTCACAGATAAATAAATTTTTCATAATAAAAATTAACATTTTTAAATCCCAAAATATTGCAAATTAGCATCCAGAATGGGTGATGGGTGCACTGGGGTTCAATATATTATTCTTTTACTTTTGTGTATGTTATAAATTTCACATAATGAGAAGTTGTTTTTAAAAATGATAAATCACTTTCCATCTCAGAAGGTAAGCCAAAATTATGTGATTTGAAGTATTTACCTTAACACAGATGTCTTTATACTACAAATAAACTCTGTCGACAGCAGTGCTTAAAATTCAGAGGTTAAGAATTCCCTTGACAAGACTGCCACCTACTGGATCACCTTAAATTCCACTATTAACATTTTGTGATTTAAACACAAATATAATCCAATAAAAAGCAAGGGTTTCTTTTTTTTTTTTTTTTTTTTTAAAGGGAAATTCAAGTATTTAAAAAACACCCCATGTCACAGGAAGTTATGTCTACTGTGTTAAACCAAGTATTGCTTGGGCAAGTCCCATTAGCAGAAGCAATCTCAGTCAGGTTTAGTTTGGATGTTTAGAGGTCATCTGACAGAATGTGTGAAAAAAGAAGCAAAAAAAAAAAACAAATTTGGTAATTATTGCTGAGTATATGAACACATGGTTGTTAGACATTACCATCTACATTAATTATGTTAAAATAAAAGCAATATATTAAGTAGTTATACATGGAATGAATTTTTTTTAACTATTCTACTGTTATACAAACGGGTTCATCTGGTTTAGGTAAAATTTCTAATGAAAGCAATATATATCATTCAAAAAGTGCTTCATCTCAAACAACTTAGGCAGAAGTTGAGATACTACGCTCTGGAAAAATGCCTTAAAGTTACTTAAAAAGTAGCTAAGCAATGATGAAGGCATTAATGTCAAAGATTATTGAGAAGAGCCTGAATTAAGCTGTCTTATGAATATGAGAATATGGGCAAAGGCAACATTTCTAAGTAATTATTATGTGCAATATATTTTAAATGTATGTATAAATATTTAAGTTAACAATGAAAACATAAATAGGCATTCAACTATTTCACCTATATTCACCAAGGTTTCTATATTCAAATTAATCCATCTTGGAACTTCTCATTGGTAAAAGGAAGGACTGCTTTATATACAAGCATAGTACAGGCCTCTATAGTACAGGCATAATGTATCATTTAATCATAAAACTTCAATATTAGTAACTACTATTTGTTTAAAGTTAAATTATCCAACACCTAACACTTCTTTGCCTGAGTTATTCATATACTACAAACTGGTTAATGCCCTTTTTTATGCCAAAGAGAAATGCCTTTTTTTACACCAGAAAGGAAGTGCTCAGGGCATTTTTCAAAGACAAAGGGTTTGACTGGGCTCCTGGCAAATTCTGGGACAATTTGAGCACCTAGATAATTAAACACTACAGTGAATCATGAACTATTTCAGAGAGGGAATTCAAGAGTGAATATCAAAAACAAACAGTAATAAATGGAAAAACAAAAAGGGAGAGGTCTGGCTTACAGGAGAAATGTCAAGGGCTGCCTAGAGAAAATGTAAAAGATGGAAAATTACCACTTTGCATTCATCATGATAAAGACTGGATCAGACAAGAATTATGAATGAAAGCTAAACCAAAGAGGAAATTTTGATTTGATGAGAAGCAAAACCAAAGAGGAAATTTTGATGAGAAGCAAGATATTTTCCTGGGTCTCCCAACAAACTGCTTACTAGTTACAAAGCGGGGGGTTGGGGGGGGCGGAATTACAGTGGAGAAATCAGACATTTTGGCTGGAAATCAAAAATTACCATCACCAGAAAGGGACAGATGGTTATCAAGAGCCTCCACATGTGATACACTGTGAAGGAGAGAAATCATCTATGCAGCAATAAATTATCTGCATCTAATCATGAGGAAATATTAGATAAATCCAAACTGAACAATGTCATATTAAAAAGAGTGAAAAGAGATGTATTCTTCAATAATGTCCATGTTTTAAGACAGACTGGAAATCTTTCAAAATTAAAGAAACCTAAAGACGTATGGCAGCTAAACAAAGTATCTGACCCTAATGTGAATCCCAAACTGGATGGGTGGGAAAGGACATTACTGGGTTCACTGGCAAAATCAAATAGAAGATTAGATAAAAAGTATTGTATGGAAAATAAGTTTACTGAAGATGATACATGTAATGTGGTTACATAAGAGAAAGCCCTACCCGTAGTTTTCCTGGGAAAGACACATTTCCTAATGAAGTAGATAGGGAAAAAGCATCATGGTATATACAACCCACTCTTCAATTGTTCAGAAAAACCATCATGTTTTTTGGTGTGGGGTGTGTGTGTGTGTGTGTGTGTGTGTGTCTATGAGTGTGTACAGGGAAGCAAAGACTGAGACATAGACTGAGAAAATGTTTGGAAAGCAAATGGGATAAAACATTATTAGTAGGTGATTCTGAATATACATGTATTCTCTGTACTAGTTTTATTGTTTTAACTCTTCTGTAATTGAAATTTTTTCCAAATAAAAAGTTTAACACATTGCTGTATCTACTGCTAACAAAAATTAAACACAGAAATAAATATAGAAATGCATGCACACCCATGTGTATGTATGTATGGGTGTGTTTATATATTTAAAACACAAATCTCTTAAAGATTCTAAAATCTCAGTAAATAAATGGACTTTTTAATAATCAAAAATGATTGAGAAGGGAAGGTGTCTGTCCTATATGTAAATAAGGAAGAGCAAGAAAAAGCCCAAATTGGATTGAAACAGTTACTACTGAAAAAATAAAGCCATTTCATGTTTATTTACCCCCATCAATTGAGATTTTCAATGAACCAGTTACATCTAACTTATTTAAGTGGGGAAAACATTATTATTGTCATTCTCACTTTTAAATGGAGAAACTGAAACATGGTGAAAAGCCACAGTCAGTAATACAGCAGAGATTCCATAGCATGTCTCTTGAAACAATAACAATGTCAATACAAGTTTTTGATAGTATGTAGGAGCAAGCTGCTTACCTTTCAATAGCTAATTCTTTGTTAGAAAGTTGCTGCACTGTAATCACAAGCTTCTTCTCTATTCCTTGTTTTAATTTGAAATAAAATTTATCTCGATCCTTAGGCACAGGACTGAAAAATGCAAAAAAGAACAGAAATGATCAATAATTAAAAACAATAAAAAGGTCATCTATTTCAAGGTTAGAATGAAACAAGAGTATTTAACAACCTTATTAAGATATATAAAACTTTCACCTTGACACAAAATAAATACAAACTTTGGTTGTATCAGTTTCAGGTGTACAGCAAGTAAGTCAGTTATACATAGACATATAGCCACTCTTTTCCTGACTCTTTTCCCATATAGGTCATTACAGAGTACTGAGTAGAGTGCCTTGTGCTTGCTGTACCGTAGGTTCTAATTAGTTGTCTTTTTAACATATAGCAGTGTGTATATGCCAACCCCAATTCTCCCAATTGATTCATTTCCCCTCACTTTCCCCCTTGTAACTGTAAGTTTGTTTTAAATCAAAACTTTTTAAATTACATCATTTCAAATTTTAGTTTTAAATTTTAACAAATTTGGGAACACGGTTTATTTAATTTTAAGACTGTTATAGTTCTGGTTTAGCTGGTTATATGGTTATGAATGCTTTTAACACAGTTAAATCCAAGGCAAAACAAGTGAGAAAAAGAGCTTACTTTTAAACATCCAGAATTAGATGATTGTGACAAATCCAAGAAAATATAAATAAAAGATGAACAAAGAGGAATAGATCAGGCCAAGTTAAATTCTAACCTAGGCCAGACTGACAATTCTTAAGAATTAGTCCATTAAAACAGTAAGTGTTTGTAATATAAGCTGTCTTATTTGAAAAGGAAAAATACTTTCAGTAACTTATTTGGCCTAAGTCTCAATTTCTATAACTTAAAAAAAAAAGATAAAATACCTACCTAATAATTATTGTCAGAAACAAAGGCAAAGTAAAGGCACATAGGTGATCAATAAGAGTGTAACTATTTCTTATTATCTGCCTATTTTTGAACTAAAGAACAACATTCCAAATATACAACAGAAGGAAATAATTAAATGATGGTCAAATCATACAAACTACTACTGACAACTATTAAAAACAATTCTAATTAAAAATATTTTAGGGACTTCCCTGGTGGTCCAGTGGTTAAAAACCCACCTTGTAATATAGGGAACACAAGTTTGATCCCTAGTCTGGGAACTAGGATCCCACATGCCATGGAGCAATTAAACCTGCACGCCACAACTAGAGAGCAGACATACAGCAACTACTGAGCCCGTAAGACAAGATCCCACATGATGCAACCAAATAAATATTTTAAAATAAATGAATAAATAAAAACATTTTAATGGAAAAATTCTTACATCATGAAGTTAAAAGTAAAAAAACTACATATATATATGTATATATAACTGTAAAAAATACACTCTGGAGGTGGAGGGGGAGGGGTAGTAGGGATTATACATACTATGTTTAAAATAACCAACAAGGACCTACTGTATAGCACAAGGAACATTGCTCAATATTCTGTAAAAATTTAAATGGAAAAAGAATTTGAAAAAGAATAGAGACTTGTATACAGATAATTAGCTGTACACCTGAAACTATTACAGCATTGTTAATCAACTGTACTCCAATATAAAATATGAAGTTTAAAAAGTACACCCTAGTATCAAATATTTTTGATAAAATTGTGATAAAATAAAATTTTTAATAATTTTGACAAAATAATTTTTAAATTTTTATAATATTAAAAAGTGATTATTGCTGAAAAGACCAAAAATTTTTATTCTAATTTTCAGTATTTTAAAATATCAAGAAAATAATTTACATAAACGATCTGAAAAGCCTGACAAAAGTGAACCACACATCCACCAATGAAGTTTTTCTGTATCATCCTAAAGCTTTATAACAACAGTGTATAGTTTCTGGAACCTACATATTAGTCAATATTATATTTCAGACACAATACTAATTTTTATTTTTTCCAGATAATCTCACCTGAAGTTTCCTTTTCCATCATCTTCTTTTACCTCCAAGGAGACACTGAAGGTAAACACATCACTGTCGGGGGTAGGAATAACCGAGTCTTTAACATCAGATACTTGTCTAGAAGAACGTCTGAAAGCTGTACAGAAACTATATAAAATTCTGCTTACCTAAAAGAAAAAAAGTGGAAATAATATTAGACAAAGATTTTAACTGCATTTTGATCACCTCTAATTTTTGAATCTGTAATTTCTCAAGGTCACAATGTTCCTAATAGACAAAGTAGATATAGGGTAAGCATAAATATATATATAGAGAGAGAGAGTTTGTAACATATAGTGTATACACACACACAGACACACACAGCTGACCCTTGAACAACACAGGTTTAAAGTGCCTAGGTCTACTTACACTTTTTCAACACTAAATACTACAGTACTACATGACCCATGGTGGGTTGAATCGGCAGATGTGGAACAGTGGATAAGGAGGAACCACTAATATGGAGGGCCAACTATAAATTACACATGAATTTTTGACTGGGCAGAAGGTCAGTGCCCCTAATACACTCCACCTCCCCAGCACACTGTTCAAGGGTCAACTGTAGTTTGTTTCTTTCAATCTGGCATTTAATAAACAGCATAATAAAGACATTTAAAGTCACAAACAAAGTTGCATGTACTTATAGACGTTTCTAGGACTCATAAGATACTATATTGCAAAGAATGAATCCTAAGACAATTAACTAGATTGATGCTGGCATCTAAATCTTCCCGGTGAACACACACAAATGAGGTTTTAGCCCAAGTTGTCAATTTCTCCTTTCACTTCCCCTCAGCTTCAGAGGGCTAGATCCTGAGCCATACAATAAACTCTGTTCTTTGCAAAATGAAACAAAACATGGCAACATGATTTAAAGAGCTTCCAGTGTTGTTTCCCAATGCTGTTGCTATATAAATGTGTCACAAAATGAATGAATCTGAAATGTTTTTATTTATTAGTATTAAGCCACCCTGGTGATTACTTGATATATAAATATGCATATATATATTATAAATGACTTACTCTCCTCCCCTAATATGGAGGAGCACTCTAAATCTCACGATCTTCCAGAGGTTATTATCTTCCTTGGTTCCAAAAGAAGTACAATATCATCTCAAATTTGTATTCTTGAAGCACAAAAGACCTTTGAAATCTCTCAGGTCACCCACGCATTGAACAAATAAAAACAAGATGAAATAAGAATGATTTAAACAAAAGTAACATTTTCAAAATCTCACACTGGAAGGTACTAGTAAAGAGACTTCTCTGAATATTAACAAACCCTTCACTTTGGATAAAGTGAATTCAAATTATTCTTGGTATTAGTCTAAGACTATAATATTTTATAATTCACTCGAAGTAAGAGAACTCTCATTAACAGAACTTCTTAAAGTATGGAGGTCTTTCCTCAAGTTTCTATTTTTGCTACATTCTTATATCCTACCTTTTCTCATACACACACTCCATCACAAACTTCAAAAACTTTCAGCAGCCACACTTACACCTAAGTACTGAAAGACTATCCTAACTGCCTTTCCAGGCCCAAATCAATAGTTATCTAAATTAACTGACTTATACATTTTAACTGTATAAGAATGCTGCCTGTCATCCCAAAGTTGAGCTTCAGCAACAGCATCATATTTGTATAACACTGCTTGTAAAATGTTAATGCTATTATTATTTTATATAAAAAGTAAAATTAAAGAATAAAAACTTTATACTTCAAATTTTATACAATTAAGCCAATGATAAATCCACTCATTCATGCAACAAATATTCTTTTAGTGTCTTCTGTGTATTAAGTATTTGTTTTAAGGGGCAAGGGATACAACAATGAACGTGGAGCTTAAGTTTCAGCACAGGTTAAGTTGAATGTGCTTGGGGTGAGTGGCAAGGAATCATTAGGTAACACAAAAGCAGACATGTTCAGTCTCAACTGGATCTTTAATTCACTTAGCACAATAATTTAAGTGTTAAGGACAACAGAATCAAAGAATATGCTGGAAATAAGTCACTAAAGAATATGCCTACAAGGTAAAGTGTTAATAGGCACTTTAAACTTTTCAGTTGATTACTCCCCAGTTCCTAACTTCAAATACAATGTGAAGTCTATTATTTACTTTATATATTTTTAAGAAAACAAATTTTAAGCATATTTTTAAGAAAACATTATATGTGAAAACAGAATACGTATGATTTTTGATACATTAGTAGAGTTAAACCCCAACCATATTTATTATTCTCTCCTATAGTCATTTCGTTTTCTTTGTATCAGAGCTATCAGCAAGCCTGCCATTTGAGTCTACACTAAAAAAAGTCAAAGAACTTCGCAAATTCTAAAGCATGGGCAAGGGTCAGGAATTTCTTTTTTAAAAACCTAAGTGTATGCGGTGGAGCCAGAGTAGCAGAGAATGATGGGAGTGGAGGGAGTGGAATAAGACTACAACTTGCTGTTTTTGAAGGAAGGGCTCAACAGTACATTAACAACAATTTAATCCACTCCTGCATTTAATCCTCACTACGTCTTAGAAGTTGCTATTTCCAACAAGGTTAAAATCATTTGTGACTTCTAGAGTCTGTGAATAAGCTGGAATGATAATCCAAGAATGGGTAAGGTAGAGTGGCTTAAAAGACAATGATTATCAGTATCTATAGTTATTGGAACAAATTGGGTAACTGATCTCATCATGAAAAGAAAATTTAAGACATAATACCATGGAAAATATTCTATATGCATCACACTATTAAATACACATACACACAAAATCTAGAACAGGCATTTTCTTTGCAGATGTCAAAAGGTTTATTAACAAATAATACAGTACAATTTTTCCCCAGGAGGCAGTACCTATAGAAAGCACTGGTTAAACACAAAAGTATCTCTTGGTGTGGTAGCTGTTGTTTTTGAAGAGTTGGGGAAAAGGGCACAGGTAGATACGTGGAAAGAAGATACACCAAAATCTTAATTCTGGTGGAATTCTGAGTAACCTTTCTTTGGTATTTCAGTAGTTTCCAAATTTTCAAATATGTAGTACATGTTAACAGTCCAAGAAATACTATTAGACAAAATATTTACTTAAATAACATAGCCAATTCTTCTAAAATAAGGCCTTTTCACTAAAAATGGTGAAAGAGAATCACTTCTTTTAAAAACAAGTATCAAGAAAACATTCACCCAAAAAATAAATGTAGAAAAATCCTATAAAATACCTATAAAATAATACCCAGAAAGGTATGTGTTAAAATTTTTTAAAACTTGCTCAAATATACTACTAAAAGGAACAAAAAAAGGCATTATCAAACAAGAAATTTTTTAATAATAAAAATCAACTTATTTGAGAAAAACACTAACTTCCAAATTAATTTCCAAAATAAGGTATTTTGCTAAAATACCGTCTCAATAAATATATGTTTAGAAACAATATTTTCCCAAAGAATTATGGTTTCTTTTATGTAGTGGTATATCAGCAATCCCAAGAAAAACCAGAGCATTAAGAATAAAGATCTTCTTAATGATATTCTTGGTATTTATCATAAAATACAGCTGAATGCCTTTAACAGAAGATGATAACAACTTGCTTCTAAAATACAACACTGAGAACTGCTAGTAATAGTAAGTATAACATCCAAACAGAAAAATCTGTTTTGAAGGAAACAGTTACACTGACTAGTAGAAATAAATTCTTAAAAGAGTCAACTAAGACTTTTAACTGTATCTTTAAAAATAGCTTTGTATAATATATCCATAAAGATTCAACAAGAATAAGTGCCTCTATGGCTTTTTTTACTATGCTTTCTGATATTATGCTTTGTCTGCAATTCTTCACCAGAATGTTCCCTGTACAAAGATCATCAGCATTAAGATACTTCTGGCTGGATCCCCCAACTCTTTTGCCAAAGACAATTAACATCCACTCCAGCAGAGTCTCTCGAAAGAATACCCAGGGTAACAGATCAAACAGATCCTAACACTCCTGTGGGAACCCCTAATCCTCATGTCATAGGTCCCAAAAAGCCATCACCCACACTGGGCTTCCCCTCTACCACGGCTGGTATCTGCTGCTTGTGGAATTTTATGGTGAAATAAGAGCATATCACAGTGACAAATGGTAGTGGCAGCCATGCTGCAACTTTCTGTTTAGAAGTTGTCTTCTTGCTTTTAACTGACAAACTTCTTCAAATCTCATCCAGGGACTCTGCAAACAATGGAAAACAAATTAGCGACATTGTGCATGGTACATATTTAAGCAGTAAGAACATCTGTCGTCTGTGCCAGAGCTATCTTTGCCAATTGTCTGTACCCATTAAGAGGGGCCCATATACTAAGAACTAATGTTGTCCCTTCACCATAGAACAAGAAACTTCTGGGAACCAGATAATCAGACAACCAGTAAATGCGACAAAAGCCAAGTCATTATTTTTTGAGAGGAGAGAGGAAGATATCAGACACCTTCTATAAAAGGCATGAGTAAAACCCAAAGGTTGCTGGAATGACCAAGATATCCCTTTATAAAGCATAACTGAAAGGTAAAAATCTACATTTACTTTTTATGTAAAGTAACAGGAAAGTTGTTACTGAAAAATACGTGGGTCTTCAGAATCATATACTTCCTCTGAAAACCAGCTTTATTATCTATTCTCTTAGACTTGGGATACGGAAATGGTAACCAATTTATCACCCAAACCAGAACACTTTTGAGAATAAAATGGAGGCTTTAATAATATACTTAGACAACAGGCATAATCTATGACTGCTCCAGGCAAAGAGAAGTGTAAGATCGCTAGTCTAAATAAATACTATCTCTATTATGGAGATGTTATGAGTATCAAGTAAGTAAGTAACATAGTGCCTGGCATAAGCCCTATGTCTATACTGGGTTATATGTATTTAGAAATGATCGCTCATAATAAAATTGAATGACTGTCAAGTATTTTTCCTCCAAACAATTTTACCACCAATGTCCCAGAATGTAACACTCTGAAAAACTTACTCAAAAAAACTAAATACATGAACATCACTTTCTCACAATCTACATGTACCAAATACCCTCACTGCTGCGGCTGCTGCTGCTGCTAAGTCGCTTCAGTCGTGTCCGACTCTGTGCGACCCCATAGACGGCAGCCCACCAGGCTCCCCATCACTGGGATTCTCCAGGCAAGAATACTGGAGTGGGTTGCCATTTCCGTCTCCAATGCATGAAAGTGAAAAGTGAAAGTGAAGTCGCTCAGTCATGTCCGACTCTAGCGACCCCATGGACTGCAGCCTACCAGGCTCCTCCGTCCATGGGATTTTCTAGGCAAAAGTACTAGAGTGGGGTGCCATTGCCTTCTCCGACCCTCTCTAGAAATATAGTATTTAATACTATACCCAAATTGGCCGAGAATCCCCTCCACTATTTTATCCACTGCTTACCCACTGTTAAAGCTCTCAAGATGACAAATAACCCCCCACATAAACAAGCGGATGCTATAATCCAAAAAGAGAGTTTCATACCATCACAGTTATGAAAAATGCTTGCAACCAGGTGCCTTTCAATTTCTTTCCACAGCAGTGTTTCTGCCTCTCCAAGAAGCAGGTTCTCCAATTCTTCAAAGTTCATTTTTTTAATTGTTGAGTGCCAATTATCCAGAATCCACACAGGCATGTTAAATGATGGTTGCCAACATGAAATGCCAGGATTCTACCATCTGCTTCCCCACCTCTGTAGTGGAGTTGTAAGGATCAGAAATAGACTCCCTAATTCACAAACACACATACATTCTTTCAACATATTTATATTCACTGTCTCCTATGTACCAGACACACTTGTACTCATTCACTCTATCAAACACTTGGCCAAGCAGTCAGTACATGCATATATGTATACATACTGGTATATGTATTGATATATGTATCTCTATTTATATATATATTTATGTATACACATGTTTATATATATTTATATACACGCAACATACACACATGGATAAAACAGAACTATTTTAGATAGATTTAGAACTGCCTAAAACAAACAAAACAAATGTGAACTCCTCACATGGGCACAGCTCTGACAGAGAACTTCTATGTCTGTACATGTTTGTTTCAGTGTAAATAGAATCGATCACCAGGGCATAACAAGTGACATACTGCTCATGCTTAGTATCAGACACACAGAAATATACATTTCTATGAGTTCCCATGTTGTGGCCAGAAATAAACTCTCAGAACTCCTGTTCATACAATGGTTTATTTACGTTTCACAGTAAAGAGAAAACAGAGTAACTGCTGCTTTTAGCATTTTCTGCTGACAACTTATATTTCCAAAAGCAAACACAACTGAGATTTGTCCATCCAAACCCAGTTATTAATGCCTCTAAAATTGCTGTATAATTACCGAAGTTCTAAAAGTGCAACTTATTTTTAATTTGAGAAGAATTCAATAGATACCAAAAAGAAAGCAATTTCCCCATGTATATACATAACAGCCATTTGACTCTGAGTCTAAAAATAAACTAACATTTAATCATTAGTGTGAGGAACTCATTGGCATCTTCAAACAGTTCTGCTGAATAGGAGCATTTGCATTTACAATTAAAACAGTTTTATAGAACAAAAGCCAGCCTCTGAACAACTGCACACAGTAAATGATCACAAGTGAAAACCACAGAGATCTATAACACAATCTCAGTGCAATATCTAAGTGGAAGGCTCAGTAGAGAAACAGGTATTGTTATGGACATTTTTTAAAGTCACAGAGAACAACCAGGTCAAAAAAATAAAAGAGAGGCAAAAATACTCTTCCCTTCTAAGCCTGAGCAATTACCACCATGGTGGGATGGGAGGACAGCTCATCAAGTGGGATTTTTCTGTTACATATGTTAAACTCAGAGTACCACTTCAGAGCACAGAGTAACCAGATTTAAATTTCCATATTTCATTCTATGCCATCACAAATATTAACTTTCTATTTAGAAAGATACTCCAAACTTATTATGTAATATGATATATGGTCATACATACTAAATTATTTGACAGTGAAATCAAATAGTCGATTTGATTTCAACTATGCTGCTGCTGCTAAGTCACTTCAGTCGTGTCCGACTCTGTGCAACTCAAATCAAATACTGAGTCATCTCAATAGCAAATTGCTACAAAATATTATACTTACTGCTTCTTTAATTTCACAGGAGAAGACATGTATCTGGAATTCTTCAGAACCATGGGAACTCTCTGTAAACGCAAAGCAATTGCTCTCTGTTGTCCCATCATGGCCACGTGCACAGAACAATACCTTATAAATTGGAAAAGATGCTATCTCCATATTGTTGGATTGGTCTATGATTCTGCAAAACAGTTATGAGAAATGAGATTAAATATTAACTAGCAAAGAACAAAGGCAGTTTTACTAGGCCAGTAACATACAATTATCTTAAAATCACAAAAACAAACTGGTACTAATAAACTGAACTGAATAATAATCCAAGAAAACAAATTACCTTCATATTTTTATTATATACACACACACACAAATTCTTTACCTTCTTTTCACAATTACTTCACTTTTGTGTCCCATGATCCAATTCACTTCATCTCAAAGCCAAGGATACTCTGCCTGGTAAAACTAATGTCGCCTATCCCTAAATACTACACTTCTTCTGTTATAGCAAAAGAAACACCCAGAAAAAAAGGAACAAACCATCCCTGGAGAGCTCACTTCTATTTAAAGCAATATCTGTAAGTTTATCTAAGTCCCAGGTCATTCATTGTTCAACAAAGACCTCTCTTACCCTAAAAAAGGTCAGAGTGGTTCCAAAGATGAACTTAATGAAATTTAAGAGGTAAAAGGAGTTTGTGGAACTTTTCAAATATTTCTCTGACTTTCCCTGTTTAAATCCTAAGGTTGTGGATTGATCCAAAACCTCAAGACTACTTCAGGATCTCAAGTGGTAAAACTAAGGGGTACCCATTAGGAATAGAGAGGCAAATCAAAACACTAAATCTTTGTTAAGGCATGTTTGGCACTGTGAAATTCAACAGATAACAGTGAAAGGCATTTTGACACTTAGATATTATACAAACAGTCCATCTACAAAACCCTTTCCTGAAAAAGCATTTTTACCAAAATCTTGTAAATTTGTATTGCTATTATTGTGGTACGTAGTGCTTTTCCCACATTTTCAACTTCAGAGAATGAGGCAAATCAGAACAGTTTTGAAAAAGATTTAAATCAGCCTTCAGAGAATAGTATAGGCCAATACTTTGGCCACCTGATGCGAAGAACTGACTCATTTGAAAAGACCCTGATGCTGGGAATGATTGAAGGTGGGAGGAGAAGGGGACGATAGAGGATGAGATGGTTGGATGGCATCACTGACTCGATGGACATGAGTTTGAGTAAATTCTGGGAGTTGGACAGGGAAGGAGATGGACAGGGAAGCCTGGTATACTGCAGTCCATGGGGTCACAAAGAGTCAGACACGACTGAGTGACTGAACTGAACTGAAGATACATTTAACCTAATTTCCTAGACTTCGTTCATTTATGGGTTCATTCAACAAATATTTACTAAAAACCTGCTATGGACCAAAACTGCTCCAGGCAATGAAGCTGCAGCAGGAAGAAATACCAATAACCTGCTTCCATGGAACTGACATTCTAGCGAGGAAGAAAAACGATAAACAAATAAATACGTAATATCAAGGCAAAGAAAAGTTCTTTGAAGGGAAAAAGGCCCAGTGAAAACAAAGAAGGATGGTTATGATAAGATCAAAGGAGGTTTATTTTGATAGTTAGATAGTTTCTTACAAAACTAATCATACTGTATGATCTAGCAATAACATTCCTTGGTATTATTCAAATGAGTTAAAACCCTGCACACAGATGTTTACAGAAGCTTTATCCATAATCACCAAAACTTGGATGCAATCGCAACATCATTCCATAGGCCAATGGATAAATAAATTGTGGTACACGCAGACAATAGCACATTATTCAGCACTAAAAAGAAACGAGCTACCAAGCCACAAAAATTCATGTAAGAAAGTTAAATGTCCCAGGTTCGATGCACGATACTGGATGCTTCGGGCTAGTGCACTGGGACGACCCAGAGGGATGGTATGGGGAGGGAGGAGGGAGGAGGGTTCAGGATGGGGAACACATGTATACCTGTGGCGGATTCATTTTGATATTTGGCAAAACTAATACAATTATGTAAAGTTTAAAAATAAAATTAAAAAAAAATAAGAAAGTTAAATGTCTAATATCTGAAAAGGCTATTTATTACATGATTTCAATTATATAATTTACTGGAAAATGCAAAAGCTATGGTGATACTAAAAAGATTAGCGGTTGCCAGGGGCTGCAGGAAGGGACAGCTGAACTGGCAGAAAGCAGGATTTTCAGGACAGTGAAAGTACTCTACATGATACTCTAATGCTGGATACATGTCATTATATATTTGTCCAAATTCACAGCATGTACACCACCCAAGAGGGAACCCTAATGTAAACTATGGACTTTCTAAAATATGTCAGTGTAGTTTCATCAACTGTAATAGATGTACCACATGGAAGAGGACGTTGATGGTGAGGGAAGTGTGTGTTTGGGGAAGATGGGGGTGCCTATCCGGGATATGGTCAATCTCTGTACTTTCTGCTCAATTTTGCTGTGAACCTAAAATCACTCTCAAAAGTAAACCTTATTAAGAAAAACAGGGAGAAAAAAAAAAGACTTCTTTCAACAAAAGGTTTCTTGAGGTGAAACTGGAGAGAAGTGAAAGAGTCACTGGAAAACCAAGGAAAGCTTGTTTGGGCAAAGTAAAGAGACCAAACAAAAAGCCCCATGGGAGGACTCCTGACTGATAGGTCCTGAGGCAGGATTCATGACTACCTTTGAGAAAGGACAAAGAGGCTACTATGACAGGAAGAGAGCGAATGAATGAAGTACATGTAGTGACAGAAGCGAGAGAACAGAGAGGGTGGGAGAGACGATCAGGTCAAAGCAGATCATAAGGGCCAGACATGGTAAGAAAGAACTTCAAAAATAATCACAAGTGTGACTGGAAGACACTGATAGGCTGAATGTAGGAAAACAGTATCTGATTTACATTTAAAGAAATTCAAGGTTCAACATATAGCTGATTCATTTTGCTGTTCAGCAGAAATAAACACAATATTGCAAAGCAATTATACTCTAGTACAAATAATAAATAAAGTGTTAGTCATTCAGTCGTGTCCAACTGTTTTGCAACCCCATGGACTGGAGCCTGTCAGGCTCCTCTGTCCGTGGAACTCTCTAGGCAAGAATACTCAATTGGGCAGCCATTCCTTTCTCCAGGGGATATCCTTCCAACCCAGCAATCAAACGTGGGTCTCCTGCATTGCAGGCAGATTCTTTACTGTCTGAGCCACCAGTTCAGTTCAGTCGCTCAGTCGTGTCCGATTCTTTGTGACCCCAAGAATCGCAGCACGCCAGGCCTCCCTGTCCATCACCAACTCCCGGAGTTCACTCAGACTCACGTCCATCGAGTCAGTGATGCCATCCAGCCATTTCATCCTCTGGCGTCCCCTTCTCCTCCTGCCCCCAATCCCTCCCAGCATCACAGTCTTTTCCAATGAGTTAGCTCTTCGCATGAGGTGGCCAAAGTACTGGAGTTTCAGCTTCAGCATCATTCCCTCCAAAGAAATCCCAGGGCTGATCTCCTTCAGAATGGACTGGTTGGATCTCCTTGCAGTCCAAGGGACTCTCAAGAGTCTTTTCCAACACCACAGTTCAAAAGCATCAATTCTTCGGCACTCAGCCTTCTTCACAGTCCAACTCTCACAGCCATACATGACCACAGGAAAAACCCATAGCCTTGACTAGACGGACCTTTGTTGGCAAAGTAATGTCTCTGCTTTTCAATATGCTATCTAGGTTGGTCATAACTTTCCTTCCAAGGAGTAAGCATCTTTTAATTTCACGGCTGCAGTCACCATCTGCAGTGATTTTGGAGCCCCCCAAAATAAAGTCTGACAATGTTTCCACTGTTTCCCCATCTATTTCCCATGAAGTGATGGGACTGGATGCCACGATCTTAGTTTTCTGAATGTTGAGCTTTAAGCCAACTTTTTCACTCTCCACTTTCACTTTCATCAAGAGGCTTTTTAGTTCCTCTTCACTTTCTGCCATAAGGGTGGTGTCATCTGCATATCTGAGGTTATTGATATTTCGCCTGGCAATCTTGATTCCAGCTTGTGTTTCTTCCAGTCCAGCGTTTCTCATGATGTACTCTGTATATAAGTTAAATAAGCAGGGTGACAATATACAGCCTTGACGTACTCCTTTTCCTATTTGGAACCAGGGGAAGCCCAAATAAAACAAATGGGTTGTATTTACATACCCACAGAGCACAACACACCACATATGCTGGCCGTAATTCTCTCCAACTAATAATGTGATGAATTCATTCCAGATACTATGCAAAACAAATAAATATAACCAGGCCAAAAAAAGAAAAAAGAAATTCAAGATTCAGATGACATTAAAAATTACTCCCAGCAAAGCATACGAGAAAAAGCCATTTTGCTTCTTTCCAGTCTGATGTAAAGAGCTTAAAATCTAGGGAATAGTTGTTTTCTGAATCACTGTTAAATGACAAGGTGAAACACAAATCATAGGTATTTTTAGTTATAGGTGCATTTATAGTATTCCAAGCAAATTTACAAATACCCCAAGCAAATAAGGAATACAGTCTAAACCTAAACATGTTTGCCTTGCACAGCTACAGAGTAAAAGTGAATTCAAAATAAGTCCAAGGCCTCATTCATGATAAAATATTATCACCACTATCCAAAAAAAACTTCATACGTGTCTCAGGGCAGTAAAAAAAGATTAGCGCTTACCTCACAGAACCTTCTGGAACATTTGGCACATACAGAGTAACAGGAAACGGGTGCTGACTGGCAGATTTCATAGTTGCCATTGCCCGTAAAGCTTCCACTTCATTACGTGGGGATGAAACCTTCATACATCCTAAATAGGTCAGTTTGTTAAATAAAACACTATCCTCTTCAGGTATTTCACTTAGAGAAGATGGTCTGGGTGTAGAAATTTCTGAGGGAAGAAAAAAAAAGAAACACCCAAAAGTTAATGTAAAACTTCCCAGTATAATTTCACCTATTGCCCAAAAACAAATGAAAAAATTGCAAATAAAATTTAGGTCTCCAACTGACAAAGAATTAATAACCAAAATATACAAGCAGTTCGTGTAGCTCAATACAAGAAAAACAACCCACCCAATCAAAATGTGGGCGAAAGACCTAAACAGACATTTCTCCAAAGGAGACATACAAATGGCTAATAAACTCATGAAAAGATGCTCAACATCACTCATTATTAGAGAAATGCAAATCAAAACCACAGTGAGGTATCCTCTCATGCCAGTCAGAATGGCCACCATCAAAAAGTCTGCAAACAATAAATGCTGGAGAGAGTGTGGAGAAAAGGGTGAGAATGGTACAGCCACTATGGAGAACAATGTGGAAAATCCTTAAAAAAACTGGGAATAGAACTGCCATACGACCTAGCAATCGCACTGCTGGGCATACACACAAGGAAACCAGAATTGAAAGAGACAGATGTACCCCGATGTTCATTGCAGCACTGTTTACAATGCTATGACATGGAAGTAACCTAGATGTCTATTAGCAGACAAATGGATAAGGAAGTTGTGATACATATACACAAAGGGATATTACTTAGCTGTTAAAAAAAAGAACACATTTGAGTCAGTTCTAATGAGGTGGATGAAACTGGAGCCTATTATACAGAGTGAAATAAGTCAGAAAGAGAAACATAAATACTGTATATTAACACAGATATATGGAATTTAGAAAGACAGTAACGACCCTATATGCAAGGCAGCGAAAGAGACACAGATGTAAAGAACAGACTTTTGGATTCTATGGGAGAATGCGGGAGTGGGATGATTTCAGAGAATAGCATTGAAACATGTATATTACCATATGTAAAACAGATGACCAGTGCAAGTTCGATGCATGAAGCAGGGCACTCAAAGCAGTGCTCTGGGACAACCCAGAGGGATGAGTGGGGAGGGAGATAGGAGGGGTGCTCAAGATGGGGGACACATGTGCACCAGTGGCTGATTAATGTCAATGTATGGCAAAAACCATCACAAAATTATAAAGTAACTGTCCTCCAATTAAAACAAATTAATTCAGTTCGGTTCAGTTCAGTCACTCAGTCGTGTCCAACTCTTTGCAACCCCATGAACCACAGCATTCCAGGCCTCCCTGTCCATCACCAACTCCTGGAGACCACCCAAACCCACGTCCATTGAGTCAGTGATGCCATCCAACTGTCTCATCCTCTGTCATCCCCTTCTCCTCTTGTACTCAATCTTTCCAAGCATCAGGATCTTTTCAAATGAGTCAGCTCTTCACATCAGGTGGCCAAAGTATTGGAGTTTCATCTTCAACATCAGTCCTTCCAATGAACACCCAGGACTGATCTCCTTTAGGATGGACTGGTTGGATCTCCTTGCAGTCCAAGGGACTTTCAAGAGTCTTCTCCAACACCAGAGTTCAAAAGCATCAATTCTGCGATAAACATTGGTGTACACATGTCTCTTTCAATTCTGGTTTCCTTGGTGTGTATGCCCAGCAGTGGGATTGCTGGGTCATATGGCAGTTCTATTTCTAGTTTTTTAAGGAATCTCCACACTGTTCTCCATAGTGGCTGTACTAGTTTGCATTCCCACCAACAGTGTAAGAGGGTTCCCTTTTCTCCACACCCTCTCCAGCATTTATTGCTTGTAGACTTCTGGATCACAGCCATTCTGACTGGCATGAAATGGTACCTCATTGTGGTTTTGATTTGCATTTCTCTGATAATGAGTGATGCTGAGCATCTTTTCATGTGTTTGTTAGCCATCTGTATGTTTGTAATAGCCAGGACATGGAAGCAACCTAGATGTCCATCAGCAGATGAATGGACAAGAAAGCTGTAGTACATATACACAATGGAGTATTACTCAGCCATTAAAAAGAATACATTTGAATCAGTTCTAATGAGGTGGATGAAACTGGAGCCTATTATACAGAGTGAAGTAAACCAGAAAGAAAAACACCAATACAGTATACTAACACATATATCGGAGAAGGCAATGGCACCCCACTCCAGTACTCTTGCCTAGAAAATCCCATGGATGGAGGAGCCTGGTAGGCTGCAGTCCATGGGGTCGCTGAGGGTCGGACATGACTGAGGGACTTCACTTTCACTTTTCACTTTCATGCACTGGAGAAGGAAATGGCAACCCACTCCCGTGTTCTTGCCTGGAGAATCCCAGGGACAGGGGAGCCTGGTGGGCTGCCATCTATGGGGTCACACAGTCGGACACGGCTGAAGTGACTTAGCAGCAGCAACGCATATATATGAAATTTAGAAAGATGGTTAATGACAACCCTGTATGAGAGACAGCAAGAGACATAGATGTATAGAACAGTCTTTTGGACTCTGTGGGAGAGGGAGGTGGGGGATGATTTGGGAGAAAGGCATTAAAACGTGTGTAATGTAAGAAACGAATCGCCAGTCCAGGTTCAATGCAGGATACAGGAAGCTTGGGACTGGTGCACTGGGATGACCCAGAGGGATGGTATGGGGAGGGAGGTGGGAGGGGGATTCAGGATGGGGAACACGTGTACACCCATGGCGGATTCACGGTGATGTATGGCAAAACCAATACAATATTGTAAAGTAAAAAAAAAAATTATAATAATAAAAAAACCCCAAAAGCATCAATTCTTCAGCACTCAGCTTTCTTTATAGTCCAACTCTCACATCCATACATGACTACTGGAAAAACCATAGCCTTGACTAGACGGACTTTTGTTGGCAAAGTAACTTCTTTGCTTTTGAATATGCTGTCTAGGTTGGTCATAACTTTTCTTCCAAGGAGTAACCGTCTTTTCATTTCATGGCTGCAATCACCACCTGCAGTGATTTTGCAACTCAAAAAGATAAAGTCAGCCACTGTTTCCACTGTTCCCCATCTATTTGCCATGAAGTGATGGGACCAGATGCCATGATCTTAGTTTTCTGAATGTTGAGCTTTAAGCCAACTTCTTCACTCTCCTCTTTCACTTTCATCAAGAGGCTCTTTAGTTCTTCTTCGCTTTCTGCCATAAAGGTTGGTGTCATCTGCATATCTGAGGTTATTGATATTTCTCCCAGCAATGTTAATTCCAGCTTGTGCTTCTTCCAGCCCAGCGTTTCTCATGATCTACTCTGCATATAAGTTAAATAAGCAGGGTGACAATATACAGCCTTGACATACTCCTTTTTCTATTTGGAATCAGTCTGTTGTTCCATGTCCAGTTCTATCTGTTGCTTCCTGACCTGCATACAGGTTCTCAAGAGGCAGGTCAGGTGGTCTGGTATTCCCATCTCTTTCAGAATTTTCTTTCTTTTTCATTTTATTGTGATCTAGTTTATTGTGATCCACACAGTCAAAGGCTTTGGCATAGTCAATAAAGCAGAAATAGATGGTTTTCTGGAACTCTCTTGCTTTTTCAATGATCCAGTGAATGTGTTCAAGTTTTAAAAAATTTAGGTCTCTCTGTGTTTTCATTTATTTTAATGTTTATCCTATATCTTATGAGTTCTGGAATTGGCCATTTTGTACTTCAGATCTCTCAAAGTATTATCTTACTTATCTATAACTTCTTTAAAGGAAAGGGAAAAAAGTCTACACTTCGTATTTTAAAAAGTCAAAAATACAGAGTTCAAATGATATAAAATATTGAAGAGAAAAAACTATACCAAGACAGTGTAAAAGTGCCAAAAAATAATGAAAATAACATCAAATTTATTAAGCAGCCTAATTTCCTAAGCAAAAATTAACAATGTTAAGATATTTCATCTCACACTAGTATCAACAAAAGTCAAACTCCTTATTTTGTTCGATCCTGGCTTGCTGGCTTCTACAAACTATGTAAGTATCCCAATGAAAATTTTTTCCTCAAAGTAATTATTTTGATGAATTATCCTATGACTGCTCCCCCAATTCTTTTTTTAAAAAATCCACTTTAATTCTAGCAGAGGATGCACGTAGCAAAGTCCCAACTGTGGTTAGACAGCATTCATCTGCATATATCAGCTAGTATAAAGCTTCCCCTCCGCACCCTCCCCATCCGCACCTAAAAACCCCATTCAGCTAGTCTCCAACTCTTCCCGTTACCCATATCCATGCTGTACAATATTAAGCATGCCTGTCTCACCCAAACTAGATCCTTGTGGCATGCTCTAATTCTATTAGCAAGATTATACTTACAGGATATTAATATATAATTCATAAAAGCCATTCTCAACCTCCCCACCCCAGCTTTCAAATATTATACTAAACCATGCACCCTTCACCACTTTTTTTTCTATTCAAAAACTAAAGCCATTCAAAATGAAGTATTTTATCTACCATGTTCTTCAATCACTGAAGCATGTTTTTCCCTGCTTTGAATCAGTTCAGTGTAATGTATTTCAAAAGAGACAAAAAACTATAAATACAATATAAAAAAAAAGAAAGAAAAAACTACAAATACAATTTAAGCCTGAATGTTAATATGTTACGTGTGTGTGTGCACAGAATGAATTTTGTTAACCGAGCAAGTACTTATGCAAAACAATTACACGCAAGAGCCACTGGTAAAACTATGCTTCAGTGACTGATGAACATGGTAGATTAAGTAGTTCAAATGGTCTAATTTATGTGTAACTGGAGTCCTACAAAAGAGGCAAGGTGCAGGAAAAGCTTTCTAAAGAAATAAATATTTTATAAAATCTGTGAAATGCACAGATTCATGAAACCCTGTATACTCCAAATACAAAAACAATACACCAATGGATCCAAAAACGACAGATGGCAAAATCAGTAGATACGACCTTTTAAAATAACTATTATAAATATGGTAGAGGAATTAAAGAAAAGCACCTAACAAAAGGAGAAAAATGGAAGACAGAAAAAAAAGAACCAAAAGAAATTCTAGAGCCAAAAAATGCAAGAGCTAAAATGAAGTATTCTCTTGGTGAATATAACTAATTCTAATTTGCATAAGAAAATACAAATGTTAAAGAAGTTCCTTATATTGTAAAGAACATAATAAGAATGTTAAAGAAAAATGAAACTAGAGGGAAACTGAAGAGCACCAAAAGTCATAAATATGACTTTTTTCTTATTGTTTAACTTCTTTAAAATACAACAGACTGCTGGGTATATCCATTTAGAAATCTTATAAGTTAGTATGTCTAAAATTGAATTCATTAGATGTTTATTCAACTATTCATATCTCAAATAACTCTTGAATCCATCCTACTTTTCTTTGGCTCCATACTCATTACCCAAATTACTACAGCAGTAACTTTCAGTTCTTCTTTTCTCCAATTTATTACCTATACTTCAGCCACCAAGATTTCCATAAAGATGAAAGAAAGAGGAAGGAAGGAAAGGAGGGAGAGAGGAAATAAATTAGATATACCATGCAAACAGATACACCATGTAAACACTAATTGCAAGAAAACCAGAATGGGTATATCAGTACCAGAAAAATCAGACTTCAAAACAATGAACAGTAACAGGAGAAAATCAGACATTTCACAATAACAAAAGGGTCAATTTATAAGAAAAATGTAATTTAAAAAGTGGCTATGACCCTCATACCAGAGCTTCAAAACACCTGAAGCAAAAACTAGCAGAACTGAAGACCCTCACACTGAGTTAGTCAAGCCAAAGTAACAAGTCTATTATAGCTTCTATCTAATAACTGAAAACACTGGGCAGAATATAAAAAGTTACTACCTTAGGACTGTTTTTGTTTTGTTTTGTTTTGTTTTAAAGCAAATAACCATAGACAAATTGGAAAGAGAAGTCTAAACCTGAAGGACTACCAGTATAGTACTGAATTTCCTTTTATATTTTTTCATCCTTTATATCTCATATTTGATCTAAGGGCAGCCCAAGTTGCAGAACTGTGCAGTGAGCAACAAAACTGTGAGAGAAATCCAATATCTGGCCAAAACAAACAGAAAAAGGAGTCCTTGTAAACCACAGAGTGTTTGGGGAGTTATACCATTTTTCTCTCTCTCTCTTTCTTCTCTCCCAGTTCTACCACAAGGCCAGCCCCAGTGATAGAGCTGCACCACTGTGTGTGTGTGTGTGTGTGTGTGTGTGTGTGTGTGTGTTGGGGGAGCATGGGGTGGGGGGTGGGGAGGACTGTGTGTGTGAGAGAGTGTGTGTGTGTGTATGTGTGTGTGTGTGTTGGGGGAGCATGGGGTGGGGAGGACTGTGTGTGTGTGTGTGTGTGTGTGTGTTGGGGGAGCATGGGGTGGGGAGGACTGTGTGAGTGTGTGTGTGTGTGTGTGTGTGTGTGTGTTGGGGGAGCATGGGGTGGGGGGTGGGGAGGACTGTGTGTGTGTGTGTGTGCGTGTGTGTGTGTTGGGGGAGCATGGGGTGGGGAGGACTGGGGGAGAAAATAGAGCATCTACAACTCCAGGGAGAAGAAAGGAAACCTCTCAGTAGTTAAAATACCCAAGCAAGGGGCAAGGATCTTGTGGTTCAAAAAAGAAAAAGGAGGCCTCTGCTATTTTTTTCTTTCTTTTCTCTCACCACCCTGTCCTAAAGTTGACTCTAGTCATACAAGACCACATAACAGTACAAAGTAACAAAAATTCTAAGTAAGAAATCCATTTTTCTACTTAGGGAAAGAAGGAAAATGGGCCCCAAGAAGCCAAAGAGTATGGGGGAAACCGTGAGGAGGACAGTTGGAGTAGACAATCCCCTAATTCTGTGTATGAACTAACATAAATCTTGGGGTTCACCACCATGCTATACATGTGTGGAACAGACCAAAGAAGCATAGCAAAGGTTTTAGAATTGACTGACTTTGGAACCAGAAAGCAAGACAGAACTTGCAGTCTGGATGCAACCAACTGGATTGCCTGCTAAAATAAAATCAACATCCTTCAGAGGATTTTTACCTGGAAACACAATCTCAAATGTAAGAATCAGAAAGTCTGGGGAAAAATTCCACAATTTAACAACAACAACAAAAAATCAAACAAAGGTGACCAACTGTCAAGGGGAAAAAGCAATCAACAGATACCAATCCCCAAAAGATGCAGTTGCTGGAAGCATCAGAAAAAAACTTTAAAACTGGTATTATAACCACGCTCTGTGGCATAAAGGTGAAAAAATTCAGAATGAATGAAAATATTAGAATCTGCAGCTGAGGAACAGAAAATATAAAAAGGAACAAGGTAAACTTAAAACAAGAGAGAGAGAATATCTAAAATTAAAACTTCACTGGATGGGCTCAAAAGCAAGGAGGTAACAGAACTAAGAGTCAGTAAACTGGAGCACAGATCAACAGAAATTTTCTAAACTAAAGAAGAGAGAAAAAAGATTGGGAAATAATGAAGAGTCTTAGGAATTGTAGGAAAATGTAACAGTTTTGTTGTGTTAGGGGAAAAGACTATGCACAAAAAAAAACTTCCGAATTTCATAAAAGATGTAAATTTACAGATTCAAAAATCTCAATAAACATCAATAATGATAAATTCAAAGAAAATCATCCCCATATAATCAAACTGCTGGAAAATGAAAATATTAAAAGTAGACATAGAAAAACAGCATGTTACGAACAAGGGAACAACAAATGATTCAAATGACTCAGATTTCTCATCAGAAACTATGGAGAAAAGAAGACAGCAGAACAACATCTTTACAGTACTCAAAGAAAACAACTATTCAAAGAACACTGACTGCGTCACAGAATTCCAGGGGTTAGGTCCATCAGTGGAGAGAAAAGGCCTACACCCTGCCCAGGGCCCGTTTTAAGCAGATGTGTTACAACTATTGGGCTCAGACTTAAAATTGTGTGCAATTTTATTTTAAGGTTCAAGATTTCCAGAACTATTGATGATGACAAACATTTAACTTGGTACTCACTTTGTGCCACACATTTTATTAATACAAAATACTTTCTATGGATGATACAGATGGTATCATTTAAGCTTCTGAATCCCTATGAAATTGTTTCTATTTTAACTCTACTTTACAGATGAGATAACTTACCATTAGAGAAGTTGAATAACTTGCCCAAGCCACAGACAGAGCCTGGATTTCAACCCAGGTCTGAGCTCCAAATATGTCTTAATCTCTAAAAAAGGTCTAAAATAGAATGAATTAAAAGCAAAATGAAGTATATTCTGCTCTTAATTATAGAGAGTATCAGCTCTTCAAGGGAAAGAATTGTTCTATCCTTCTTCTATTCCCAGGACTTTTAACAGTCTCTAAAAGACTAAATACTCAATAATACACCAAACAAATCAATCAGTAAATAAATAAAATTTTTTAGAGTTAGTGATCCTTTCAGCAACCAAGTAATGGCAAACACACATCTCTGGACACCACCTGGATCCTATTCTATCCACAACTAAATGTATCATAACTGCAGCCACCATGTAGACAAAAACTCATGATGAGTGGAAATCCTGGGTTAAGGAGGCAAATATTTTTTAGCAAGCCAATACTTTTAGACCTAGTAAAATCACACACCACTGCAATAAGCTAATATCTTTATAAATATAAATTCAGTTTTATACAAGTCATTCTTCAATTCTATTATCCCTTCCTCAGCAGAAAGATGCAAAGAGTAACAAAGAGCATGAAAGAGAAGACTCATTATGTAACCAAACAGTATTTTAGTAAATTGCCGAAAACTAGCAAAAATTCCCTGTACAGCTGAATCCAAGTAGCCAGGATATACAATCATCAAATGACAAAAACCAAAAAGTTAACCAATAAGTTAAACTGACGATGTTTAAACAAAAGCATTTATCTATTCAATTTTATCACTGGCAAACTACATATCTTTAATACTCACTTCAGCCCATTTAAATATAGACACTTTCCAGGTAGTTCCTTACCATTCAAGTTAGGGGTTATTTTAAATTGACCACAAGAATTCTCTTAAAAACTGCAACTATGAAGAGGCAGCTGAAAAGTCTCCTCTTAGTTCTTTCAGGCTACTGTATAACAAAATACCACATGGATGGCTTACAAACAGACATTTATTTCTCCCAGCTCTGGATGCTGGGAAGTCCACGACTGAGGCTCTGGCAGATGGCTGTCTCATAAGAGCTCACTTTCTAGACAGCATCTCTTCGCTGTGTCCTCACACTGCAGGAGGCACAAGCTAGCTTGTAGCACTTTGGCCTAGATTTACATTTAGCCTACATAAACATTCAGAAATGGATCTGCTGCTGCTGCTGCTGCTGCTGCTGCTGCTGCTGCTAAGTCGCTTCAGTCATGTCCAACTCTGTGTGACCCCATAGACGGCAGCCCACCAGGTTCCCCCGTCCCTGGGATTCTCCAGGCAAGAACACTGGAGTGGGTTGCCATTTCCTTCTCCAATGCATGAAAGTGAAAAGTGAAAGTGAAGTCACTCAGTCATGTCCGACTCTTGGCAACCCCATCACTCAGTCGTGTTTGACTCTTCACGACCGCATGGACTGTAGCCTACCAGGCTCCTCCGCCCGTAACATTTTCCAGGCAAGAGTATTGGAGTGGGTTGCCATTGCCCTCTCTGCAGAAATGGATCACACGGCCTTAAATCAATTGGGATGCTATCTCTTCTGCAGAGTGACTTAGTGAGGAATCTGAATATAACCAAGACCAGCATGTATTGATTCATGTCATTCCCTTGACCACAACAAAATGGTTCAGTTGGTCCAATCAGAGTAAAATTCACAACTTTTTGTTCCATGGTTAAAACACCAGAGCCTTTCTCTCAACCACCAGGTATAAACAAATCATTTACCCTTACTTATCAATTTCTGCTGCTAACTAGCCATGACATGGAGAAGATCAAAGCTGAGTAGTTTACAAAGAAATATTACCAGAGCCCAGATCAAACCACACCTCCAGTGTTTAAACCAGTAGGAGTTGGGTTGAGGTGGGTTTGCCTTTTCCTGATCCAAAATCATTTTCACTTATAAGGCTGGTATTCCTACTATAAATTCTACTTATTCATGCATGTATTTATCATTTATTATACTGTAATAAACACTTTTACAGTATTATTACACTGATGGAGTTGATATGCTATTTTACTTAGAATTTTCACAAACTATAAATTAAAATAACTGTATTTAAACTGAATAAGAAGGCACAGCATATAAAAGAATGTGTATATTAATTATTCTTTGATACCCAAGAATTTATTCATTTGTTAAGCATTTACTGAAGATCTACTATACTCCAAGTCATTGTTCAGTCACTAAGCCATGTCCAACTCTGTGAACCCATGGACTGCAGGACACCAGGCTCCCCTGTCCTCCACTATCTCCTGGAATTTGCTCAAATTCATGCCCACTGAGTCGGTGATATTTTCCAGTCTTCTCATCCTCTGCCACCCGCTTCTCCTTCTGCCTTCAATCTTTCCCAGCATCAGGGTCTTTTCCAATGACTTGGCTCTTCACATCAGGTGGCCAAAGCATTGGAGCTTCAAAGTCTTTACAATGAACGTTCAGGGTTAATTTCCTTTAGGATCGACTGGTTTGATCTCCATGCAGTCCAAAGGACTCTCAAGAGTCTTCTCCAGCACCACAATTTGAAGCATCAATTCTTCAGAGCTCAAACTTCTCTATGGTCCAACTCTCACATCCCTACATGACTACTAGAAAAACCATAGTTTTGACTATACAGACCTTTGTTGTTAAAGTGACATCTCTGCTTTTTAATACGCTGTCTAGTTTTGTCACAGTTTCCTTCCAAGGAGCAAGCGCCTTTTAATTTCATGGTTGAAATTAATGGGTAAACTGAGTACCATAGTAAAGTGAGTACCCAGACATAGTACTAGTTCTCAAGCAACACTGAGACTGATTTTACAGGTAGAGATACAAACAGAAGCTTAAGAACCAAAGTGGGAACTCTCGACCAGAACTGTAAAGTTGGTGGCCTTGATCTTAGAAAATTAAGCTAATAAAATTTTCATCATCAGTATTTCTCTTACAGTTTCCAAGAGTTCAATACAGTACCTGTATTTGATGGATCCAAAATTAACTGAAGAGATGGCTTATTTGTTTGCCTGGCTGAAATATTTCCAAATGAATGGTCTGAAATCTCACTGGAACTTGGACAATCAACAGGAAGGCTGCTTTGCCCCTTCTCCGAATCTCTCAAAATCTCTTCCATGGCTTTTTCCAGTTGTTCATCACCATTAGAAACTATCTACAGACAAAGGAAAACAATTCCTTTCAATCATAATATGGTTCTACTACTACAAAATACTGCATTTCTAGAACATATTTAAATTTAAAAATAGTTACTGAATACCAAGAATTAGTTGTACCTAATTTCATGAGATATAACAGAAAATTCTGAGTTTAAAAAACCAAGAAACAATAGAGGACTATTAGTTTCAGAAAAGGATTCTCCAGAAAAACCCAAGGCAGTTTCCAACTATATTTGGCCTAGGAGCTTACTTAGAGATTTTCAGGGTTTTTTTCTTTTTTTTACCTTTCAGTAACACATTCTAAAAATCAAGTAATCCTAAATTTATGTGTTTTAAAGAGAAAAATTGATAAGTTTAAATAGACAATACATAGTGTTAATATCATTTAAAAGGTCATATTTTCTGTTATCATAACATAAATATGTTTGTGATTTCTTTACAAATTTTGCTTGAGCGGCCAAGGAGTATCGGTAATTTCCTTATATTTAAGTTGGCTGACCTTTTTCTTAAAAACCAAGTGAGACACACCAAGCATAAGTAAATAAATGCCTTAAGCACATTAATGTGAAAACAGAGTTAAATGAATTTAAATAGCTATTTATTTAAGTATACATAAGAATTGATGCTTTTGAACTGTGGTGTTGCAGAAGACTCTTGAGAGTCCCTTGGACTGCAAGGAGATCCAACCAGTCCATTCTGACGGAGATCATCCCTGGAATTTCTTTGGAAGGAATGATGCTGAAGCTGAAACTCCAGTACTTTGGCCACCTCATGCGAAGAGCTAACTCATTGGAAAAGACTGTGATGCTGGGAGGGATTGGGGGCAGGAGGAGAAGGGGATGCCAGAGGATGAGATGCCTGGATGGCATCACCGACTCGATGGACGTGAGTCTGAGTGAACTCCGGGAGTTGGTGATGGACAGGGAGGCCTGGAGTGCTGCGATTCATGGGGTCACAAAGAGTCGGACACGACTGAGTGACTGATCTGATCTGATCTGATTGACTATTTTAATGAAATTATAAAACTATATATCCTCAACATAATGTAAAATGATTACTTAACCATCTAATTTTTACAAATTAGATGTAAAATTTTTTATTAGATTGATATTTTATTAGATTAACATACTAACATACCTTTGTATCATAACTAATACTAAATACAAGTCATAAATAATATACAGCATTTTAGGCTAATTCCTTTCTCCCTATATCTAGAAGGTGGTTATGCAATTCCCATAGATATATACCTGGGTTTGTTTGGTTTTATTTATAAATAAGAAAACAGTTTTCATTTGGTCAAACATCATACATATATCTGTTTGCAATAAAAAACATATATATATCAAATACATACCTGAATTGGTACACAGCTTCAAAGAAAAGACTTTTTTTGATAACTCAAACGTTATGCTGCCTAACAAAAACGCAACATAAAAATGAAAAATAAAAAGGACCACATCTAAATAAAAACTCAATGACTAAAATTACAAAACCTATACTTAAAAAATATTCAGACAAGTGTTAATCACACAGATGAATGCTACAAGCTGACTTAAAGCATAAAAATCATAAAGCAAAGTCTCTCAAGTGAAAGTAATACATAACTACATATTTATATAAGTAATTTTTAAAACCCAGCAGCAGTGAGAGAGACAAAAGTATCCAGATAAATTAAACTGCTGTAAGATTTAACCATTAAGTCTAACTTGCCAATTATCCTTTCTCTTCTTTTTTCCCTCCTATTTCTTATTTCTGAATTCTAAAAGATAAACAACCAAAAATAAAAAAATTTAAAAATAACAAACCTAACAATTATGTCTCTGGATAAATCAAACATTGATTCTATTCTCAAAGTGAGTACTTAAGAAAAAACTTTGGATTGTATACACTTCCTAAGGTAAGTTGCACCTAGTTAAAAAGAATAATTTAAAATAATATCATTTGTAGAAAAGGAAAAAATACCTTCAGTTCAGGTTTTTCATCATCTTTTGTAGAAGTATCACCTCCATGCTGAGGAACCAAAACAAATTCTTCACTGTTGAGTGTAGTCACAGAATCCGATGACCCACTAACCTTCTGTAATGAAGCTCTGACCTCCATTTCAGTTCTGCAAACTTCTCTTTCCACATCCACCTGGTCAAAACCACAAAGATTAAGAAAAAAACTGGTGAATAAAAACATGAACTATTGAGTACCTGGATCAATTTTGGGGGGGCCTTTAAATATGGTTCAGGCAAAGAATTCTGCTGGCTAGATAATCATCTCAAAACTAGGGAGTCTACCTTCTTGGACTGGGCCACATAATAGAGATGTACCCTGAGTTTCCAGACTAAACGAACCATATTGTTCTCTGAACACCACCACAAACCTGCCCATCTCAACTAAAAGGATTTACTACTATAAGGCACTCTCTATATTTCTCTTAGAAATACTTTTTGTCCTTTTTATAAATATAGAAAACAAATAAGAAATAAGCTAGAAGTATGTACAAATTCACACACAAACAAAAATACATTCACTGGTGACTTTATAACCAAATCCAAATGTCTGCATAACTTATCTCCTCACACTAATAAGCACTGTACCTTAAAATATTTTTTATGTGTCACTTAACTTGACAGATTAATACAGAATTCAACATTCTAAGCCATGTATCTTTTCCTTTCCAAACACAAAACCACTTATCTATAGGAAGCAGAAAATGGGGAGTTGGGGCGGGCGTGCCAAGGGGAGCAAAGCTTTATATTGCACTCATGCAGCAGTATTCAAATACTGTGTTCTATATGTAGATCTCAATACTGTTTTCTATATAGATCTCTAGAAGCTCAGCTGGTAAAGAAACCATCTACAATATAGGAGACCCCGGTTTGATTCCTGAGACAGGAAGATCCGCTGGAGAAGGGATAGGCTACCCACTCCAGTATTCTTGGGTTTCCCTGGTGGCTCAGCTGGTAAAGAATCTGCCTGCAATGTGAGAGACCTGGGTTCAATCCCTGGGTTGAGAAGATCCTCTGGAGAAGGAAAAGGCTACCCACTCCAATATTCTGGCCTAGAAAAATCTATGGACTGTAAAGTCCATGGAGTCACAAAGAATCGGACACAACTGAGCAACTCACTTTCACTTCACACCATAGAAACTCAACATTCTCTACCACTTCCAGAAACCCAAATATTCACACAACTAAATTAAACTGAACATGTACACTACATAAGAGTCACTATACTCAACATTTGGGGTTACATGAGTGAATAAGGCAAACAAGATGCCTCCTCTCCTGGAGCTTACAGCTTGTGAGGAAACAAGCAAGCAAGTAAGGAAGGAAATCCCAAATCATTCAACAGGCTATGAAGAAAACACAACAGCCCTAATATAACAAAGAGGAGCTGTAAGGACTAGTATACAGATGACTATAAGGGAGGTAGTAGGAAAAGACTCTCTGAAAGGGAAATATTTGAGCTGAAAGCAGGAAGATTTAAAAAAGGAACCTTAGGTTAAACAATCTGCTCAGCGACAAAGGGGATAATAAGACAGGGAGGTAAGACAAGTTCAGTTTAGTATAGTTGCTCAGTCATACCCAACTCTTTCCAACCCCATGGACTGCAGCACTCCAGGCTTCCCTATTCATCACCAACTCCCGAACTTTACTCAAAATTCATGTCCATCGAACTGATGATGCCTTTAATCTTTCCCGGCATCAGGGTCTTTCCCAATGACTCAGTTCTTGGCATAAGGTAGCCAAAGTATTGGAGTTTCAGCTTCAACATTAGTCCTTCCAATGAATATTCAGGATTGATTTCCTTGAGGATTGACTGGTTTGATTTCCTTGCAGTCCAAAAACTCTCAAGACTCTTTTACAACACCACAGTTCAAAAGCATAAATTTTTCTGCACTCAGCTTTCTTTATAGTCCGACTCTCACATTCATACATGACTACTGGAAAAACGGTGCCTTGACTAGACGGACCTTTGTTGACAAAGTAATGTCTCTGCTTTTGAATATGCTGTCTAGGTTGGTCATAACTTTTCTTCCAAGGAGTAAGAGTCTTTTAATTTCATGGCTGCAGTCACCATCTGCAGTGATTTTGCACCCCAAAAAAATAAAGTCAGCCACTGTTTCCACTATTTCCCCATCTATTTGCCACGAAATGATGGGACTGGATGCCATCACTCTCCTCTTTCACTTTCATCAAGAGGCTCTTTAGTTCTTCTTCACTTTCTGCCATAAGGGTGGAGTCATCTGCATATCTGAGATTATTGATATTTCTCCCGGCAATCTTGATTCCAGCTTGTGCTTCCTCTAGCCCAGCGTTTCTCATGATGTACTCTGCATATAAGTTAAATAAGCAGGGTGACAATATACAGCCTTGATGTACTCCTTTTCCTATTTGGAACCAGACTGTTGTTCCATGTCCAGTTCTAACTGTTGCTTCCTGACCTGCATACAGGTTTCTCAAGAGGCAGGTCAGGTGGTCTGGTATTCCCATCTCTTTCAGAATTTTCCACAGTTTGTGGTGATCCACACAGTCAAAGGCTGTGGCGTAGTCAATAAAGCAGATTTTTTTCTGGAACTCTCTTGCTTTTGTGATGATCCAGCAGATGTTGACAATTTGATCTCTGGTCCCTCTGCCTTATCTAAAACCAGCTTGAACATCTGGAAGTTCACAGTTCACATACGGTTGAAGCCTGGCTTGGAGAATTTTGAGTATTACTTTGCTAGCATGTGAGATGAGTTCAACTGTGTGATAGTGATAGTTTGAACATTCTTTGGGATTGCCTTTCTTTGGAACTGGAATGAAAACTGACCTTTTCCAGTCCTGTGGCCACTGCTGAGTTTTCCAAATTTGCTGGCATACTGAGCGCAACGCTTTCACAGTATTATCTTTTAGGATTTGAAACAGCTCAACTGGAATTCCATCACCTCCACTAGCTTTGTTCGTAGTGATGCTTCTTAAGGTCCACTTGCCTTCGTATTCCAAGATGTCTGGCTCTAGGTGAGTGATCACACCATCATGGTTATCTGAGTCATGAAGATCTTTTTTGTATAGTTCTTTTGTGTATTCTTGCCACCTCTTCTTAATATCTTCTGCTTCTGTTAGGTCCATACCATTTCTGTCCTTTATTGAGCCCATCTTTGCATGAAATGTTCCCTTGGCACCTCTAATTTTCTTGAAGAGATCTCTAGTCTTTCCCATTTTATTGTTTTCCTCTATTTCTTTGCATTGGTCACTGAAGAAGGCTTTCTTATCTCTCCTTGATATTCTTTGGAATGCTGCATTCAAATGGGTATATCTTTCCTTTTTCCTTTGCCTTTCACTTCTCTTCTTTTCTCAGCTATTTATAAGGCCTCCTCAGGCAATCATTTTACCTTTTTGCATTTTTCTTGGGGATGGTCTTGATCCCCTGCCTCCTGTACAACGTCACGGACCTCTGTCCATAGTTCTTCAGGCACTCTGTCTATCAGATCTAATCCTTTGATTCTATGTCACTTCCACTGTATAATCATAAGGGATTTGATTTAGGTCATACCTGAATGGTCTAATGGTTTTCCCTACTTTCTTCAATTTAAGTCTGAATTTAGCAATGAGTTCATGATCTGAGCCACAGTCAGCTCCCGGTCTTGTTTTTGCTCCCTGTATAGAGCTTCTCCATCTTTGGCTGCAAAGAATAAAATCATTCTGACTTTGGTATTGACCATGTGGTGATGTCCATGTGTAGAGTCTTCTCTTGTGTTGTTGGAAGAGGGTGTTTGCTATGACCAGTGTGTTTTCTTGGCATAACTCTGTTAGCCTTTGACCGGCTTCATCTTGTACTCCAAGGCAAAATTTGCCTGTTACTCCAGGTATCTCTTGACTTCCTACTTTTGCATTCCAGTCCTCTATAATGAAAAGAACATCTTTTGAGGGGGTTAGTTCTAGAAGGTCTTGTAGTCTTCATAGAACCATTCAACTTCAGCTTCTTCAGCATTACTGGCCAGGGCATAGACTTGGATTATCGTGATATTGAATGGTTTGCCTTGGAAACAAACAGAGATCATTCTGTTGCTTTTGAGATTGCATCCAAGTACTGCATTTGGACTCTTTTGTTGACTATGATGGCTATTCCATTTCTTCTAAGGGATTCTTGCCTACAGTAGTAGATAGAATGGTCATCTGAGTTAAATTCACCCATTCCAGTCCATTTTAGTTCACTGATTCCTAAAATGTCAATGTTCACTCTTGCCATCGCCTGTTTGACCACTTCCAAATTGCCTTGATTCGTGGACCTAACATTGCAGGTTCCTATGCAATACTGCTCTTTATAACATCAGACTTTACTTCCATTACCCGTCACATCACAACTGTGTGTTGTTTTTGCTTTGGCTCCATCTCTTCATTCTTCTTGGAGTTATTTCTCCACTCTTTTCCAGTAGCATTTTGGGCACCTACCAACCTGGGGTGTTCATCTTTCAGTGTCCTATCTTCTTGCCTTTTCATACTGCTCATGGGGTTCTCAAGGCAAGAATACTGAAGTGGTTTGCCATTCCCTTCTTGAGTGGACCACGTTTTGTAAGAACTCTCCAAGATGACCCGTCCATCTTGGGTGGCCCTACATGGCATGGCTCACCATTTCACTGAGCTAGACAAGGCTGTGATCTCTGTGATTAGTTTGGTTAGTTTTCTGTGATTGTGGTTTCCATTCTGTCTGCCCTCTGATCGATCAGGATAAGAGGCTTATGGACACTTCCTGATGGGAGAGACAGATTGAGGGGGAAACTGGGTCTCGTTCTGATGGGCCATGCTCAATAAATCTTTAATCAAATTTTGTTGATGGGCAGGGCTGTGTTCCCTCCCTGTTGTTTGACCTGAGGCCAAACTACGGTGGAGGTAATGAAGATAATGGGGACCTTCTTTGAAAGGTCCCATGCAGGCACTGCTGCACTCAGTGCCCCTGACCCTGCAGCAGGCTACTGTCCACCCATGCCTCTGTCAGAGACCCCTGGACACTCACAGGCAAGTCTGGGTCAGTCTTTTGTAGGGTCACTGCTCCTCTCTCCTGGATCCTGGAGCACACAAGGTTCTGTTTGTGCCCTCCAAGAGTCTGCTTCCCCAGTCCTATGTAAGTTCTGGTGGCTCTATGATGGGGTGAATGGCAACCTCCTTCAAGAAGGCTTATGCCATACCCAGGTCGGCTGCACCCAGAGCCCCTGCCCCCGAGGCAGGCCACTGCTGACCCATAATTTCACAAGAGACACTCAAACACAATTCTGGCTCAGTCTCTGTGGAGGTCTCTGGGTCCTGGTGCGCACAAGGTTTGAGCCCTCTCAGCGGACAAGCAGACCAGTGCTGAAGAATGCAGGACCTCATAACCATGGTAAGCCTGACCCATGCCAAAAATTCCCCCAGAAATGTTCTTTTTCTCTAATTAGGTTATTTTGTTCACTTCCTCATTTAAAAAAAAAAAAAAGGGCTGCAATATCTCATTTTGCCAGTAGGTGACACTAATACCATTAATCTCATCAAAAAAGGAGGAAAAAAAATTACTTTTTCCTTCAAGTCACAGTTGAAAAAACTACTTCCTAACATTATTGAAAAAATCAAAGTTTCTAATAACATCAAAACGAAGAATAATTACTGCCAACTCCAAGGCCTACCTCTCATTTATTTCTGCTAGGCATGTAAACATACTTCTTTTTTAAAACCCTTCAAGCATATTCATCTGTCCTCTAAAAGGTTTTTCTCATTTTGCATATTATGTGTGTGTGCTAAGTCGCTTTAGTTGTGTCTGACTCTTTGCAACCCTACAGACTGTAACCCACTAGGTTCCCTCTGTCCATGTGATTCTCCAGGCAACAACACTGGGGCGGGCTGCCATTTCCAGGTTATCTTCCTGACCCAGGGATCGAACCCATGTCTCACGTTTCCTGCATTGGCAGGCGGGGACTTTACCACTAGCGCCCTTGCATATTATATGTTTCTGAAAATGCAGTATGTATTAGAAGCAACTTTTTACCCTTCCGGCTGCCCCATGAAAGCTTGATTGTCAAGACGTTACACACTTCAGGTGTTCTTTCTATGGCCAATCCTTCAAATCCTTTTCGGTTGCCACTCTTCTACTTCACATTTAAATGCTGGAAATTCCCCAAATTCTGAGCTTTTTTCTCTGATTCTTTGCCACTCACTCTTATTGCCAAGGATTTAAATAGCATCTATATACTGAAAGTCTCCCAAATTTCTATCCCAACCCAAATGTCTCCTCTAATTCCTGATTTTGAACCCAACTCTTTGATATTTCCTTGTGGAATTCTATCAGTATCTTAAAATGTGACCCAAGTGGAATTCCTAATGTCTCCTCCAAAATTGTTTCTTATTCAGATTTCCCATTTCTGAAGAACACCACCTTCTACTAAGTTGCACAAACAAAAAATCTGGTTATCATCCTTGATTCATCTCTGCTTCTTCATTCCTCTCATTACCAAGTCATGTCAATCTCACTTTCAAAATAAATCCTACATCTATCTCTCTACATCCATTTTACAAACCTAATACAAGCCATGATCTCACCTATTATAACAGTCTCCAGCGACGTCACTTTCACTTTTCACTTTCCTGCATTGGAGAAGGAAATGGCAACCCACTCCAGTGTTCTTGCCTGGAGAATCCCAGGGACGGCGGAGCCTGGTGGGCTGCCGTCTATGGGGTCGCACAGAGTCGGACATGACTGAAGCGACTTAGGAGCAGCAGCAACCCATCTCCTTCTTCCAGTCTTCTCCTCCCTGATCTACTAACTGAGCAGCCAAAGAAATCTTTTGGAAAGCTAAGTTGGATTACATTAAAGCTCCAGACTAAAGTATTTTAACTAAAATTCAAATAAAATCCAAACTCCCTGCCATGACTTAAATGCCTGACACACCCTTGCATCTGTCACTTTTTCATTACAGCTCTTTAGTCATGGAAAGTTCCTTCCCACTTTAGGTCTTAGCACTTATCTCCTGCCTTCATATGGCTGACTCCTAAAGGTATCACCTGCCATTCATAGACTCAACAAATATTAATTTAATGAGTCCCTACTACGTGACAGAAATCGTAATGGGAACTAGAGACTAAACAGTTACTGAGATGAATGTAGGCCCAATTTTCTTAGACCTAACATTCTTACGGATGTGTTAAGTAATACAGAACAAAGTAAATTAGGATCATCTATTGGAATAAGCAATGGAAAAGATGCTGAGAAGGCAGGAGGCAATATGGATTCAATCGACATTTGGATTTAATGATGATGAGCAAATCATAGAAAGAACTGGGGAGAAAGAACTTCATGTAGAAGAAATAGCAAATACTGAGTTGGACAAGAAGTTTGTTAGGATTCTTCCAGATGATATTTCGAACAATCTTCTTGGCCAATCCAATCAAAAACCAAGACGTAAGAGAAGGCTGGCATAGTTTCTAGTGGGGTCACTGCTCCTTTCTCGTGGGTCCTGGTACGCACAAGGTTTTGTCTGTGCCCTCCAGGAGTGTGTGTCCACAGATACAACTGCACTCATCTCACATGAGTAGTAGCAAAGTAATGCCCAAAATTCTCCAAGCTAGCTGTCTATGGGGTCGCACAGAGTCACACACGACTGAAGCGACTTAGCAGCAGCAGCAGGAGGCTTCAACAGTACATGAACCAAGAATTTCCAGATGTTCAAACTGGATTTAGAAAAAGCACAGGAACCAGAGATCAAATTGCCAACATCTGTTAGATCATAGAAAAAGAAAATCACACAAAAAACATCTACTTCTGCTTTACTGACTACACCAAAGCCTTTGACCGTGTGGATTACAACAAACTGTGGAAAATTCTTGAAGAGATGGGAATACCAGATCACCTGACCTGTCTCCTGAGAAATCTGTATGCAGGTCAGGAAGCAACAGTTAGAACTGGACATGGAACAACAGACTGGTTCCAAACTGCGAAAGGAGTACGTCAAGGCTGTGTATTGTCACCCTGCTTATTTAACTTATGTGCAGAGTACATCATGAGAAACGCTGGGCTGGAGGAAGCACAAGCTGGAATCAAGATTGCCAGGAGAAATATCAATAACCTCAGATATAGAGATGACACCACCCTTATGGCAGAAAGTGAAGAGGAACTAAACAACCTCTTGATGAAGGTGAAAGAGGAAAGTGAAAAAGCTGGCTTAAAACTCAACATTCAGAAAACGAAGATCATGGCATCTGGTCCCATCACTTCATGGCAAACAGATGAGGAAACAATGGAAACAGTGAGAGACTTGATTTTCTTGCACTCCAAAATCACTGCAGATGGTGACTGCAACCGTGAAAATTTTTATAAAAGACGCTTGCTCCTTGGGAGAAAAACAATGACAAACCTAGACAGCATACTAAAAAGAAGAGACATTACTTTGCCATCAAAGGTCCATGTAGTCAAAGCTATGGTTTTCCCAGTTGTCATGTATGATTTAAGAGTTGGACCATAAAGAAGGCTCATCAGTGAAAAATTGATGCTTTGAACTCTGGTGCTGGAGAAGACTTTTGAGAGTCCTTGGACTTCAAGGAGATCAAACCAGTTAATACGAAAAGAAATCAACCTTGAATATTCATTGGAAGGACTGATGCTAAAGCTGAAGCTCCAATACTTTGACCACCTGATGCAAAGAACGGACTCACTGGGAAAGACCCTAAGGCTGGGAAAGATTGAAAGCAGGAGGAGAAGGGGACGACAGAGGATGAGATGGCTGGATGGCATCACCGAATCAATGGACATGAGTTTGAGCAAGCTCTGGGAGTTGGTGATGGACAGGGAAGCCTGGGCATGCTGCAGTCCGTGGGGTCACAAGAGTCAGAGATGACTGAACTGAAATGAGAGAGAGAGAAGTCGCTCATTCGTGTCTGATTCTTTGAAACCCCATGGACTGTAGCCTAACAGGCTCCTCCATCCATGGGATTTTCCAGGCAAGGGTACTGGAGTGGGTTGCCACTAAGAGAAGGCTTACTGAGAAACAGAAAGGAGGCCATGATAGCTTCAAAATAATAAGTATAGGTACGAATACAGTTGTCCCTCGGTATCCATGGAGAATTGATTCTAGGACCCACCACAGACACCTGAATCCACAGATGCTCAAGTATCGTAATTGACATTCCATATCCTCGATTTGTCATCTGTGGCTTCAACCAACCAGACTGCGTAGTATTGTAGTATTTATTGAAAAAAATCTATGTATATGTAGACTCAGACAATTCAAATGCATGTTGTTCAAAGGTCAACTATACTTGGTATGAAATGAAATATAGATAGGAAGGCAGAGTGCCTGAGGTCACCCCTGTCACAAAGGCTATCTAAATATACCCCCTTTCCAATTCCAACTGTGTCTCCCCTCAAAGGATTCTTCTTCAGTTCAGTTCAGTTGCTCAGTCGTGTCTGACTCTTTGCGACACCATGAACCGCAGTATGCCGGGCCTCCCTGTCCATCACCAACTCCCGGAGTCCACCTAAACTCAGGTCCATTGAGTTGGTGATGCTGTCCAACCAATTATCCTCTGTCATCCCATGCTCCTCCTGCCTTCAATCTTTCCCAGCATCAGGGTCTTTTCAAATGAGTCAGCTCTTTGTATCAGGTGGCCAAAGTATTGGAGTTGCAGCTTTAACATCGGTCCTTCCAATGAACACCTGGGACTGACCTCCTTTAGGATGGACTCGTAGGATGTCCCTGCAGTCCGAGGGACTCTCAAGAGTCTTCTCCAGCACCACAGTTCAAAAGCATCAATTTTTCTGCACTCAGCTTTCTTTACAGTCCAACTCTCACATCCATACATGACTACTAGAAAAACCATAGCTTTGACTAGATGAACCTTTGTTGGCAAAGTAATGTCTCTGCTTCTGAATATGCTATCTAGGTTGGTCATAACTTTCCTTCCAAGGAGTAAGCATCTTTTAATTTCATGGCTGCAATCACCATCTGCAGTGATTTTGCAGCCCAAAAAAATAAAACCAGCCACTGTTTCCCCATCTATTAGCCATGAAGTGATGGGACCGGATGCCATATCTTCGTTTTCTGAATGTTGAGCTTTAAGCCAACTTTTTCACTCTCCACTTTCACTTTCATCAAGCAGCTCTTTAGTCCTTCTTCACTTTCTGCCGTAACGGTGGTGTCATCTGCATATCTGAGGTTATTGATATTTCTCCCGGCTATCTTGATTCCAGCTTGTGCTTCCTCTAGCCCAGCGTTTCTCATGATGTACTCTGCATATAAGTTAAATAAACAGGGTGACAATATACAGCCTTGACGAACTCCTTTTCCTATTTGGAACCAGTCTGTTGTTCCATGGCCAGTTCTAACTGTTGCTTCCTGACCTGCATACAGGTTTCTCAAGAGGCAGATCAGGTGGTCTGGTATTCCCATCTCTTTCAGAATTGTCCACAGTTTATTGTGATCCACACAGTCAAAGGCTTTGGCATAGTCAATAAAGCAGAAATAGATGTTTTTCTGGAACTCTCTTACTTTTTTGTTGATCCAGAGGATGTTGGCAACTTGATCTCTGGTTCCTCTGCCTTTTCTAAAACCTGCTTGAACATCTGGAAGTTCACAGTTCATGTATTGCTGAAGCCTGGCTTGGAGAATTTTGAGCATTACTTTGCTAGCATGTGAGATGAGTGCAATTGTGCGGTAGTTTGAGCATTCTTTGGCACTGCCTTTCTTTGGGATTGGAATGAAAACTGACCTTTTCCAGTCCTGTGGCCACTGCTGAGTTTTCCAAATTTGCTGGCATATTGAGCACAGCACTTTCACAGCATCATCTTCCAGGATTTGAAATAGCTCAACTGGTATTCCATCACCTCCACCAGCTTTGTTCATAGTGATGCTTCCTAAGGTCCACTTGACTTCCCATTCCAGGATGTCTGGCTCTAGGTGAGTGATCACACCATCGTGATTATCTGGGTCATGAAGATCTTTTTTGTACAGTTCTTCAGTATATTCTTGCCACCTCTTCTTAATATCTTCTGCTTCTGTTTGATCCATACCATTTCTGTCCTTTTATTGAGCCCATCTTTGCATGAAATGTTCCCTTGTTATCTCTAATTTTCTTGAAGAGATCTCTAGTTTTTCCCATTCTATTGCTTTCCTCTATTTCTTTGCACTGATCGCTGAGGAAGGCTTTTTATCTCTCCTTGCTATTCTATGGAACTCTGCATTCATATGGGTATATCTTTCCTTTTCTCCTTTGCTTTTTGCTTCTCTTCTTTTCACAGCTATTTGTAAGCCCTCCTCAGACAGCCATTTTGCCTTTTTGCATTTCTTTTTCTTGGGGATAGTCTTGATCCCTGTCTCCTATACAATGTCAGGAACTTCCATCCATAGTTCATCAGGCACTCTGTCTATCAGATCTAGTCCCTTAAATCTATTTCTCACTTCCACTGTATAACCATAAGGGATTTGATTTAGGTCATACCTGAATGGTCTAGTGGTTGACAGTTAAACTAACAGTTAATTCTGAATTAGCATGTAACTCAATACTAATGTGCATTGTGGTAACTTATTCAAATAAGATGTCCATTTTTAATAGAGGTTTTCTTTATCCCAAAGGAATGTCAGATATTCTGTCATGCTAACAGGAAAACTAATAGTTTACCATATGTAATTTTCTGACCTCTTCCAAACATAGCCTGGCACCTCTCATTCTACTCAAAATTAAGACAGCTCTTAATACAACCATCACAACCCTGCCTTGAAGGGTCTTAAAGATACTTTTATAAGTTTGCCAAGTACTACTACTATCTTAGTAGTGAAGGTATTACTAGTACCTTCACTACTAAAGCAGGGTGAAGGAGGAAAATTTTTAAATGGTTTAATACTCATTATTGAAACAACTAAGATCATGGCATCTGGCCCCATCACTTCATGGCAAACAGAAGGGGAAAAGGTGGAAGCAGTGACAGATTTCCTCTTCTTGGACTCTAAAATGGCAGATGGTGACTGCAGACATGAAATTAGAAGATGGCTGCTTCATGGCAGGAAAGCTATGACAAACCTAGACAGAGTGTTAAAAGCAAAGACATCACTTTGCCACAAAAAGGCCTGGATAGTCAAGGCAATGGTCTTTCCAGTAGTCATGTACAGATGTGAGAGCTGGACTATAAAGAAGGCAGAGTGCCAAAGAACTGATACTTTCAAACTGTGGTGACTCTTGAGAGTCCCTTGGAGTGCAAGGAGATCAAACCAGTCAATCTTAAGGGAAATCAATGCTGAATATACATTGGAAAGACTGATGCTGAAGCTGAAGCTCCAATACTTTGGCCACCTAATGCAAATAGCCAATTTTTTGGAAAAGACTGTGATGCTGGTAAAGACTGAAGGCAGAAGAGGGTGACAAAGGATGAGATGGTTGGATGGCGTCACTGGTTCAATGGACATGAACTTGGGCAAAATCCAAGAGATGTTGAGGGACAGGGAAGCCTGGCATGCTGCAGTCCACAGGGTCACAAAGAGTCAGACACAACTTGGCTACTGAACAACAACTAATACCTTACAGGATTGAAGACTGCTTTGAACCTCAATATAGAGACAACATGCTTATCAAATTTGCACACAAACATAATGAAAGGCAATACTTTAAAGTGCAAAGAATGAAAAGTCAATACTTAAAATATTTCCAACAGCAAGTAATAAGATTTAAACAGGGATAGGATAGTCTTTTCAATAAACAGTGTTGGGAAAATTAGATATCAAAATGCGAAAGAATGAAGTTGGACCCCAACCTCACACCATACACAAAACTCAATTCAAAATGGATTGTAGACCTAAATATAAGAACTAAAACTATAAAACTCTTAGCATAAAACAAAGGAGTAAATCTTCATGTCCTTGGATTAAGGATGGTTTCTGATACAACAGTAAAAGCATACGTGAAAGAAGAAAAAAATAGTTGAACAGTTAAAAGAATATCAGTTAAATACATTGAAATTTTAAATGCACTGAAAATGATACCACGAAAAAGTAAAATCCACAGGATGAGAAAATATTTACAGTAGTTGATTATCCAGATTAAATGAGGAACTCTTACAAGTCAATAATAAAAAGACAAATAATTAAACTTCTGTTACCAGCTAAAGAGCGTGGACATTATCACCTTCTTCCCTATAAGAAGAAAAGGCTGGACAAACCAAAAAGCAAAGCTTCCTTGGATCCATTAGAAAACTGAGGTCACAGGACAAACTGCCATGTCAAATCTGGGACAAGCAAGAGAAAGACAGCAAGTAAGAGCTGCTAGAGCCATAAGCTGGAAGGAACACTTAAATGCTAATTTTGACAAACTGCCGGAAGCTAAGTATGGGACTTGAGTGTGGGAGTGGACAGTGGGTTGTGGAAGGGTGGCTTCAAATTTTTTCATATTTAGTTGGTACTTAATAATAAGTAATAATAAAGAAATTTCTAACATTCAAAAAAGAAAATGTTGAAATAACTACATTGATTTTAGACAAAGCAGACTTCAGAACTAGAAAGATTATCAGAGATAAAGAGGAGTATTATAAAATAATAAGAGGGTCAATTCTCTGAGAAAATATAACAATCTGCATTGAGTACGCATGTAACAAGAGGGCATCAAATTACTTGAGGCAAAAACTGGTAGAACTTGAAAGGAGAAACAGAAAAATCTACTATTATAGTTGGATATTTCAACACCTCTATCCGAAACTGAGAGATCAAGCAGACAGAAAATTAAGCAAGAAATACATGACCTAAACAGCACTATTAGTCAACCTGATGTAATTGATGTTTATAAAATACTAATCTAAAAAGAGAAGGATGTACTTTCTTACAGGGAACATTCACCAAGGGAGACCATATTCTTGGACCATAAAACACTCCTTGGTAAATTTTTAAAAATTCAGTTCAGTTCAGTCGCTCAGTCATGTCCAACTCTTTGCGACCCCATGAATTGCAGCACGCCAGGCCTCCCTGTCCATCACCAACTCCCGGAGTTCACTCAGACTCACGTCCATCGAGTCGGTGATGTCATCCAGCCATCTTATCCTCTGTCGTCCCCTTCTCCTCCTGCCCCCAATCCCTCCCAGCATCAGGGTCTTTTCCAATGAGTCAACTCTTCGCATGAGGTGGCCAAAGTATTGGAGTTTCAGCTTTAGCATCAGTCCTTCCAATGAACACCTAGGACTGATCTCCTTTAGAATGGACTGGTTGGATCTCCTTGCAGTCCAAGGGACTCTCAAGAGTCTTCTCCAACACCACAGTTCAAAAGCATCAATTCTTCGGCAACTATACAAATATTATCAAACTCATAATATAATTAAACTAGAAATCAAGAACAGATAGCCCAGAAATTCCCAAGTATTTGGAAATTAAATAACATACGCCTAAGTAACCATGAGTCAAAGACGAAACAAGGAAAGATTTTAAATACTTTTAACTAAACAAAAATGAAGATATAACACATTAAAAGTTGTGGGATATAGTGAAAGCAGTACTTAGAAATTTGTTGCACTGAATGCATACATCTAGGAAAGAAAAAACATCTAAAATCTAAAAAACATCTAAAACTTACGCTTCCTTAGAAACCTTAGGAAACTAAAAAAAAAAGAGGGGGAGCATATAAAAAATAATAAACAGAAATCAATGAATTGAAGTAGAAAAGCAATACAGAAACATTTAACAATCAAAAGATAGCTCTTTAAAAAGATAAATAATATAGATTAAATTGATAAAAGGTCTAGCCAGGCTAAACAAGAAAAAGAGAATACACAAACTAGCAATATCAAAAATGAAAGAAGGTCATCACTACCAATCCCTGGATATCAACAGGATAATAAACAAATATTACCAACAATTCTATGCCCACAAATTTGGTAACTTAGATGAAATGGACCAGTTCCTTGAAAGACATAAAAGTACCAAACTTCACACCAGAAAAAATAATCTGAACAGCTCTATATCTTTAAATAAATTTAACCAAAAATAATTAATAAGCTTCCAAAAGATAAAGCACTGGACATAAATGGCTTCACTGGCAATTCCAAAGATTTAAGGAAGAAACAGTATCAATTCTTCATAATCTCGTCCAGAATATAGGAGAGGAAATACCTTCTAACTTATTCTATGAGGCCAGAATTGACCTAATATTAAAAACTAACACCAGAGTACAAGACAAGAAAACTATAGATAAAATATTATAAAATCATATTCAACAACGTTTAAAAAGAATTATACCTTAGGTATGCAAGACTGGCTCAAAAATTAATCAATAAGCAAAAGTAAAATCACTATCATGAATGCAACATCCATTCATTATAAAAACTCTCAGTGAACCAGCAATTGATGGAACTGCCTCAACTTGGTAAAGAGTATCTATAAAAAAAAAACCTACAGCTAACATCATACTTAACTGTGAGAGACCGAAGAGACTGGACACTTTCCTTTAAGACTGGGAACCGTGTAATGATATCCCCTCTCTCTCACCTCTGATTAACATTAAGAAATAAAACTGTCTTTATTAACAAATTACATAACATCATAAGAAATAAAAGCTATGAAGATTGAAAAGGAAGAAATAAAACTGTCTTTATTCACAGATTACATAATTATCTATGCAGAAAATCCCAAAAATCTATCCAAACTGAGTCCAGAAGTCACAGGATACAAGGGCAATATACAAAAGTCAATCTCTTCCCTACATACAAACAATAAAGAATTTGAATTTTTCATTTTTTAAAAAGCAATACCATTTACAATAACACCAAACAAATGAAATAATTATGTAAAAAATCTATCAAAATACCTGTAGGATCTGTTCGTAAGTAGAAACCTACAAAACACTAATGAAAGAAATTAAAGAAGATCTAAAAGATGAAAAGATACTCAATGTTCATAGATCAGAAAACTCAGTATTGCTAAGATGTTGATTCTTTCCTATTTAAATACGTAGATTCAAAAAATAACTTGTTAAGACTGAATAAACATCTTTAGCACTCACCTATCGACACAAGGACAGGAACCATATCTAGTTTTATTTTATTCACCAACACATCCCCAGCACAGTACCTATACAAACTACAGACTCAATAAACATCTGCTTAACAAACAAGTCAATTATTTTGGATATAGCAGGCTGGACTCATGCATCAGATAGCAAGTTGTACTGAATGGATTCTAATGTCACTTAATCTTAAGATTCTCATTCTACATAAAGTGCAGAAGAATTCCATTCCAACAAGTCAATTCAAAATATAACCTACTAAGTCTACTATTATGCAGCAGAATAAACACTAAGTAAAATGTTACTTTTTCTTTATATATGGTGATTTGCTATCACATCAAATCAGAAGAAATATCAGTTGGAAAATTTTCAGTCTTTTAAATAACATGGACCTTCACTGTTCTATGAACTCAAGACTAATACATCCATTTCAACTCAGCACGTAAAACAGCAATACACAAAAGCAAAGCTGCTTTTAAAATGCATCTTGTTAAAAATAAATAAATTAATTAAATAAAATGCATTTTGTTAAAAGTCTGGCCTATTATAACCCCAAAATTATAATGCAAAACCTGACAAAGGATTTTTATATCTCTTCAGGCACAGAAGAAGGAAAACAAAAACAAAGACACCAACACTGGGAACTATAGTCTAGGCATAAACATTTTTATTTTTATTTTTAGGGCATTTTGGAGAAGGCAATGGCACCCCACTCCAGTACTCTTGCCTGGAAAATCCCATGGACAGAGGAGCCTGGTAAGCTGCAGTCCATGGGGTCGCTAAGAGTCAGACACGACTGAGCGACTTCACTTTGACTTTTCACTTTCATGCATTGGAGAAGGAAATGGCAACCCACTCCAGTGTTCCTGCCTGGAGAATCCCATGGACAGAGGAGCCTGGTGGGCTGCTGTCTATGGGGTCGCACAGAGTCGGACACGACTGAAGTGACTTAGCAGCAGCAGCAGCAGCAGGAGGGCATTTTAATGGTATATGAGAATAAGAAAACTAAGCAGTGCTTCAGAAAGTCTACTGTTTCTTCTATCCATCTTTTTCTCCTCTGCTCTAAACCCAAAAATGTTCTATAAACTGACTGACTTAAATGACTTAAACACACATTTCCCCCACACCTATGGTAATTCTGAGCTTCCCAGGTAGCACTAATGGTAAAGAATCTACCTGCCAATACAGGAGATATAAGAGACACGAGTTCGATCTCTGGGTTGGGAAGATCCCCTGGAAGAGGAACCCATGCCAGTATTCTTGCCTGGAGAATCCCATGGACGGAGGAGTCTGGTAGGCTACAGTCAATGTGGTCGCAAAGACTTGGAAACCACCGAGCATCAGTTCAGTTCAGTTCAGTTCAGTCGCTCAGTCATGTCTGACTCTTTGCAACCCCATGAATTACAGCACGCCAGGCTTCCCTGTCCATCACCAACTCCCGGAGTTCACTCAGACTCACATCCATCAAGTCGGTGATGCCATCCAGCCATCTCATCCTCTGTCGTCCCCTTCTCCTTCTGCCCCCAATCCCTCCCAGCATCAGAGTCTTTTTCAATGAGTCAACTCTTCGCATCAGGTGGCCAAAGTACTGGAGTTTCAGCTTTAGCATCGTTCCTTCCAAAGAAATCCCAGGGCTGATCTCCTTCAGAATGGACTGGTTGGATCTCCTTGCAGTCCAAGGGACTCTCAAGAGTCTTCTCCAACACCACAGTTCAAAAGCATCAAGCACATAGTAATTCTAGAAATTCTATTAAGTGAAACAGCTTTTCTTACTTTAATACCATATAATTTTTGTCAAATGAGCAATATATCTATATTAACACCTCACTTGGAGACCTAAAACTACAGTTTTCACATGTACAATAAACAGTACAACATTCAGCAAAGCCTAACTGGAAGCTATCTTCTTCCCAAAATAACCAAACATATTCAGAACTATAAAATCGTGGTGTGGTACACATGGTCCAATTTCTTTCTGTGCCAAATGTGGTTGTTAGCCTACTTCTTCTTGCTTTAAGATTGAGGGCTTGTACCTATTCATTTTCAAGCGACTCTTGAACTAAAATAGGAAACTGAAAATATGAGTGTGAGTCAAAACTGGTAAGCTGGGAGATAACCAGACATGAAAATTAGAATGACTATAGTAGATCCATTAAAACAGTGGAAACAGGAAATATTCTTAACTTACAGAAAGAAAACAGACATGAATAATTTAAAACATCATTTACCAACCATAATTCCTCTGTGCTTTGAAGAATTAAGTTGGTCCTAGAAAAAACTACCATGACCTCTGTTTACTAACCAGTCCATCTGCTATTTTAGTTATCAGGCGAGGGCCACACCAACAGTGTATGTATGTGTGTCCCTGCCTCTGATTCAAGGCACAGAGGGGCCTTATTAATTCACGTCACTTTAGTGGATACCTATTTCTGTTTGTCCAGCAATACTCTCCAAATCTTTTTTTCTGAAAACAAGCTTTCCCTCTACTCAAATCACATGTATTTTATAGAAACCTCAACCCTGTGGCCAAACAGATCTAAAGGTGAACACTGAATCCAAACTAGACCAATTAACCCATCTCCCTTCCTATAAATGGAGAAGGAAATGGTACCTACTCCAGTATTCTTGCCTGGAAAATCCCATGGATAGAGGAGCCTAGTGGGCTGTAGTGCATGAGGTTGCAGAGAGTCAGACACGACTGAGAGACTTAACACTTCTTATAAATTCTTTTTGAATAAGCATGCTTAAATTGCATTTCTGTCGTATGGCATCTAATTAAGTCCTAACATAATTATATGCTAGCAATAAGATGTACAAGATATATTTCAATAGGCTGAAGATGGCCATATGGTTTCATATAGTAATATTTGTGGGAAAATAAATATAAGTGAAGAAGAGAATCTGAAAAGCTGACAATAATTCCCAGATAAATGGTACAGTGAAAGAAATGAAAGAAAGGAAAAAAGTAGATAAAAACACTTACTTGAGATAATTCTAAGAAAAAAAGATAATACAAGTACTTATAGTCAAAGCATGATTTAAAAGGCAATAGAAGAATGTTTTATAACCAAAATAGGAAGCCATCAAAATAGGACAAAGAGGAATTTTAAATGGTTGGCACATTATGATTACTGCTATATATTTAATATTCCTATGTCATAAAAACAGACTGCAATAGAGGAAAAAAAATTTAACCTAAGAATTTATACTAGGGAGGTGAGATGTGTGGAGTGACTGAAGTAGATCAGATTACTGTTACCAAATTTTTACTTCCTCCCTATTACACAATTGTACATTTATGCCCCTTGCCATGTTGATTCTTTAACATCCCCAACTGGAGTAAGTGAAGCAAAATATTTCCCTACCCAAGTAGGTTTGGGCTTAGCCATGTAATTTGCTTTGGTCAATGAATATCAATAAACAAAACCTGAGATTTCAAAGGTACTTGAGTTTTTTGACTTGGTTTCCTGAATTTCTGTCATTTATCGTAAGGAGAATATGTACCAGGAAATTAGTGAATCCAAAATACAACATGAAAAGACCTGAATCCAATCTATAGCCTGAAGAGTCTCCCTCACAGACTCATAGAACATGCATTAAAAACTAAATGTTTGTCATAAGCCAAACACTCCAGCATTGTTACACAGCATTACCAGAGTAATAGCTAATTCAGAGACTTACTATATTTACATTCCTTCAGCATTATTATACTATCTGCAAATACAAATCAGCTAAAGCTACCACTGCAACTAATAAGTTAATCTCCAAGACGAGACTGATATACTTCTTAAACTATTGCCTAAAAAAATCTGGTGCTCTCCATAATTTTCATTTATATTCCACTGAATTACAATGCACGTCAATAGTCTATCCTTCTAATACTAACGTTCAACCTTAAGTATACTCAGTTGTGTAAAACTTTGACCCATGCATTATATCGCTGTTTAGAAAAGCCTATTCTGCAGTATCTCTTAGGCAATAATACAAATGAAAAATATTCTGAAAATAAATACAATAAAAATTCTAATGAAGACTATCTAGATTTTCCTCTTGGCTTTTCGACCACAACTATATATGCAATCTATTCAAGAATAAAGTTTATGAAGTTATATGCACTATACAGTCACTTTTTGCCTGGAAAACCAAGGATTGTCAACTAAGCAATTCAGTCAGTATTCCAGAAACTTGGCTTAAGATTAATAGCCAGCTTTATGCCCAGCAGGTAAAGATATATGGTCAAGAGGAAAAAATCCATCACATGACAGACTACACTAGGGAGTCCACTTAACTACAGTCCCCTTCCTTCGCTTGTCTAATAAAACCATCTAATACTTCATATGTTGTATGCTGCTGCACAAAAATACAAAACACAGTCAACAATCTTGAGTTCTTTCTGCCCCACTGTGTTCATGGGAAAGGCATCTATCTCACTTCTGTGAACATGCTGGTTTATCTGAAAAATAGGAGGTTTGACTAACTGACCTCACTCTAAAAAATGTACACATCATTTATTTTCTGAATATATCTGTAGATGAAGAAGAAACAGAATATAGATGAAAAGGTTGAGGCACAGAGAAATTAAGTAACTTCTCTAAAAAGTTAGAGAGTCAGAAGTAGAATTTAGAAATCCTCTGTTAAGAAATCTATTTACTAGCAAACTACCTTTCCAAGAGTTGGAAACTATTACACTGCTGCTGCTAAGTCGCTTCAGTTGTGTCCGACTCTGTGCGACCCCCGAGATGGCAGCCCACCAGGCTCCCCCGTCCCTGGGATTTTCCAGGCAAGAACACTGGAGTGGGTTGCCATTTCCTTCTCCAATGAGTGAAAGTGAAAAGTGAAAGTGAAGTCACTCAGTCGTGTCTGACTCTTATCGACCCCATGGACTGCAGCCCACCAGTCTCCTCCGCCCATGGGATTCTCAAGGCAAGAGTACTGGAGTGGGGTGCCATTGCCTTTTATAACCCAAAGTGGGGTCCAGCTGCTTGCCATACAAAGCCAATGAAGAGGTGAGGCTGGAGGAAAGAAAAGTCTGCTTTATATTGGATGCCAGCAAATAAGAAGGGATGGGGGACTCTGTCCAAAGGCAGATTAGAGCTTTTATAGGCTGAGGGAGGGGGCTACATCCAGAAAAAGCACAGTCAGAGCTGATAAGCATGTTGAAATTGGTCATCAGTGGTCTGACCAGCATCATCCTTGATTGTTTTAAGTACGAGTTCCAGGGTTGGTTTGTTTCCATTTTTTGAAGCCAGTTCTCGGAACTGTGGCAGTTTATGTCATGGCTACAGTCTGGCCATCACGTAGTTAACTTCTTCCACCTGGTGGGGGTTTCAATATCTACAACACAGCTCATAGGATATGGCTCAGAATATTATCTATAACCCCTGAGAAGGAACTAAAGGTCCTTAACTATGTTTAGTGATTATTATTATTTGGTCTCCTTTGTTTGCTTTCCTTTGTTTCTGCATGTTCTCACTTCTTTGATTAAACTTACTCTGGCTAAACTCATTCTTTGGCTAAAGACAAAAGGCAAGCAGAGAACATGAGGGGACAAAGCACATAGGGTCCTGCTCTGTTTGAGTACTGCAAACATTTTCATCTTATTATCCCTTCTGCCTTCACATAATATACTCTAGAAAGTATACCAAATCCCTCAATTTGGCATAACTAGGCAGAATCTGCTGGGAGAAATCTCAATAACCTCAGATATGCAGATAACACCACCCTTATGGCAGAAAGTGAAGAAGAACTAAAAAGCCTCTTGATGAAAGTGAAAGTGGAGAGTGAAAAAGTTGGCTTAAAGCTCAACATTCAGAAAACGAAGATCATGGCATCTGGTCCCATCACTTCATGGGAAATAGATGGGGAAACAGTGGAAACAGTGTCAGACTTTATTTTTGGGGCTCCAAAATCACTGCAGATGGTGACTGCAGCCATGAAATTAAAAGACGCTTACTCCTTGGAAGGAAAGTTATGACCAACCTAGATAGCATATTCAAAAGCAGAGACATTACTTTGCCAACAAAGGTCCGTATAGTCAAGGCTATGGTTTTTCCAGTGGTCATGTATGGATGTGGGAGTTGGACTGTGAAGAAAGCTGAGGGCTGAAGACTTGATGCTTTTGAACTGTGGTGTTGGAGAAGACTCTTGAGAGTCCCTTGGACTGCAAGGAGATCCAACCAGTCCATTCTGAAGGAGATCAGCCCTGGGATTTCTTTGGAAGGAACGATGCTAAAGCTGAAACTCCAGTACTTTGCCCACCTCATGCGAAGAGTTGACTCACTGGAAAAGACCCTGATGCTGGGAGGGATTGGGGGCAGGAGGTGAAGAGAACGACAGAGGATGAGATGGCTGGATGGCATCACCAACTTGATGGACGTGAGTCTAAGTGAACTCCGGGAGTTGGTGATGGACAGGGAGGCCTGGCGTGCTGCAATTCATAGGGTCGCAAAGAATCGGACACAACTGAGTGACTGAACTGAACTGAACTGAAGCAGAATTTGGTAACAATAAGCAGAATTAAGAGAGGAAAGTAGTGAATTAATATTTACTGTTTATTTCCCATATAACTGGCACTAAGTTAATAGAAGATATGGTCATTACCAATTTATTAGTTCTAACATGGAGAGATTCAAAGTAGCAACCAAAACTTCATGAACTGGACAACCAGACATGGTTTCTGAAGCTAAGGAGAAGAATAAGGGTTTCCCTGTTGCTCTCTTCAACTATTTGATCCATACAAGCTCATCAGTCAGGGGAGACTCAGTAATTGCCCAAGAAGACATTGCCCAAGCATCAACACAAATCAGGAAATTAAGTAAAAAGTGTTTTCATTTTTTTTTCCCCCTATTAGAGCCCATAAGCAAAGACCTGACTTCTGTCTTGGAAGCACAGGTCCTTCTGGGTATACCAGAACACTGAGTATTTCTAAGATGACTGACTTAACACCTTCCTGCTCATGAGAAGAAATTTAAATGTACAGCACACAAAAGCTTCTTGGCATACAGTGTGAATGTATGTTTGTATCTGTGTATGTATTTGTACATGCTTAGTTCTACAGAATTACTGATCCACATAAAAGAGCTAAAATTCATGAAAATCCCTCAGATTAGGTTTCAAGAAAAGCCATTTTTCCTTCATTTTAGAATTTCTAACAAAGGGATAATATATAATACTACTTCCTAATTTTTTCAGTAAAATGACTCAGCGGGATGCTTATGGGGAAAGTTAAGAAATGTGAAAAAAAAAAAAAGTTTTGAAATACTAAAAAAAAGACATCCAAATTCTGTTGCACAAAAGTAAAATACCAAGAATAATCTGAAGAAGCTAGTATTTCCTAAATATTAAAATTCATAAGAAAACAGTTTCTATGAAATTATATGTCATGTATCTACAAAAGCAAAGGGGAAGAGGGTCTTGCTGAGTTGAAACTATAAACTAAAAACAGTTTTCACTGTTCAATGGAAAAAGAAGTCAAAATAAAAAGTGTTCTAGTACTGGTTTCTATTTGACAAGTTTTCACTCTCACAAAGCAAACAAAACCCAGTGATACATTATATCATTAGAAGAGTAAATTATTCAATGGCTTCATAACCATTTCTATTGAATATCCTACATGAAGGATGTTTTTCAAATGTTTTCTGATATTTTAAACAGGAAAAATGCGACAAAATACAAACCATCAGAAACCCAATATTTGATGGTTTCTCACCATCCTAAATCCACATATCCATCTTGGTATTTGTCATGTCTTTGAATCCTAGGTTACAAGCCACAACAGACTTGTACCTACCATACTGTAGGTAAAGAATGGAGTGTTACAGCCTCATGGTCTTCAATGCCATTCACACAGAATCCAGTTAATTTTTTAAGAACCTTTCGCTGTTGTTGCTAATGCTGAACATGTATTATTTGACAGGCATACCAAGTATCTAAGAGACATTCCAAATTCAACACATTCAAAAATCATACTTCCAAACTTTCCCCCACCAACCTTACCAAGTCATCCCACACCACCCTCCTATAGACTTTCTCATCTTGACTGATGGCAACTCCATCCTTCTAGTTACTCCAGCCAATATTAGAGTCATGATACTCCTTTTTCTCTCCTTCACCAATCAATCTTTTTCCCTCACTCACTCCCTTTGACTTTACAACTACACTGTCAGCAAATTCCCTTGGTTCTCCCTTTAAATCACATCCAGAAATTATCCATTTCTCATTACTTCCCCTGCCACTATCCAGTTGTACCATCATCTATTATCTAGATTATTCTAAAAGCCTCCTAACTCATTTCCTTTACTTGCTCCTCTATGGTCTATTTTCAAAAGCAAGCAGAATGATCCCTTTAATGTAGTTCTTACCTGTCCTCTGAACCCTCCAATCACTCCTCCATTTCACTCATACAAAAGCCAAATAAGTTTCAATGCCATTACATGCCTGTGCTACAAACTTATGCCTCCTCATTACTTTCCTCACCTCATCTTACTTTACCTTTGTGACTTATTCCCTACAATTCTCTGCCTGGTTGCCTCAACTCCACCTAAATGAGCTCCTTATTTTCTCCTGACTAAGAGACTGAACTGACTTTCTCTCAAAAACTCTGACGTACATACTTTGATTGTTTCAAGACAGAACACTCTTCTCCCAAATGTCTGCCTGACTAACACTCTTAGTCCCCTGTTCATGGCTGTGCTGTGCTTAATCACTCAGTCATGTCTGACTCTTTGAGACACATGGACTGCAGCCCATCAGGCTCCTTTGTCCACGGGGATTCTCCAGGCAAGAATACTGGAGTGGGTTGCCATACCCTCCTCCAAGGGATCTTCCCAACTCAGGAGCTGAACCAGGGTCTCCTGCATTGCAGGTGGACTCTCTACTTTACCAGCTGAGGTAACACAGAAGCCCTATTCATAACTTTAATAACAGTTCCCCACCTGTTTCCCCATCACCAACTTCCAATACCCCTTTGTCCTACTCTTACTCTTTTCCCAGAACACTTATTTTCTAACATACAATCAATTTCACTTTTGTATTATATTTACTGATACACTAGAATGTATTAATAGCATCTTCAAAGGCAAGGATCTTTCTTTTATTCACTGATGTAGCCCAAGCACCTAGAAGAATGTCTGGCTTGTAGCAGAAAGGTAAATATTTGCTGAATAAATGAATGTCCAAGATGAAGAAACACAAAGTTCCTAAACCCAAAAAGCCCTGTAATGCCTTCCAGCCTGATCAGGACTTCATCTCTAAAGGGACATGATAAGAGCACTGCTGGTCTCTTTCACTGGGTAACTAACCAGCACACATTCTTGACATTACATAGTACTTCCAAGGGTTTATGATTTAATGAAATAACCAGAAGACAGAGTAAATTAAAATGTTAGAGACCTCCTCACCGAATTTCCCATTTATGCAACAAAAATGACAACACTTACTAGAGAGTCAGTCATATTAAGAAGCTACTGTTGATATTTTTGAGTGTCAGTATGTGGAATCAATCGGAGGGAGCCTTTAGCAATACATAGTGAAATACTTATTAATTAACTGATATGATCATTGAGATTTATTTCATATAATCTGAGATAAGCACAGGGGAAACTAGATTGTGATCATTTTAAAACTGCTAAATTGGTAAAAAGTCATAGGAACACTTACATCATTTGCCCTGATTTTGCATATGTTTGGAAATTGTGAGAAAAAAGGCAAAGTAAGAATAACATGGAAAGTAGGTTTTAAAAAAACAAAAACACAAAAACAAAAGCCTATATCACCTTTAGCATCTAACACATTAGTGGCACCTAAATAATAAATGAAATAAATAAATGATGAAAGACTAAAGTATATGTCAAAACTAAACAATAGTTTCTATAAACTACCATAATGCCAAGCAGACTAAAACAAAAATTAGTCACTAAAGTTAGGCCCGGCTTCAAAGAAAAATGAGATTCAAAGTGATGGTCACAGTGACTTCAGATATGTATGGATGACTTGGACAGAATAGGAACATAATGAAAAGTCTTCATATTTTTCCAAGATAAAAGGCAGTGTACTATATTCCAAAAAGGTCATTTATATAAATGCAAACTATATTTATCAAGGACAAGAGAACATGGTTGAAATTTTATGTACCAAATAACACTGCAGCATAATTACTGCTGCTGCTAAGTCGATTTAGTCGTGTCCGACTCTGTGCGACCCCAGAGAAATACAAGTATCGGTTCAGTGATTCAGACTCCACACTCCCACTGCAGTAAGCGCATGTTCAATCCCTGGTCAGGGAACTAAGATTCTGCATGCTGCAAGGCATGGTCAAAAAAAAAAAGAAAAAGAAATATAAGGACCAACTTGACTAGAAAACAAATATAGCAGGAAACAAAAAATACTATCTCAATCCCAGAAAGAGCAAGTAAACAAAAAAAATTTAATCTTACAACTATTAAGGTAATATAAACTGGATATAATAAAACTCCATTCTTCAAAACATACCTTATAACACTGGCAGCAGTTCCAACAATCTCCTCAGCTGATTAAACCTACTCTAGTAAAATATTTCCTAATATCAAGATGCGAGCTACCCATCATGCTCATGTACAGATAAATGTTTATCAGTTTTTAATTCACATTCCAGTAACTGGAAATAAAGACCTAATGGATTAAGTACAAAAGGTATAAAATTTTCCCATCAGGAATAGAAACTGTTATTCATGACAGCTTACTCTGTTACTTTGCCAAAGAGTAAGATGTTACTATACGTGTTTCACATTCTAGGAATACCAGACTGTTCGCTACCACCTACATAAGAACATACATAAAAACATCAAGTACCTAAGACTGTCTAACACATGGTAAACACCAAATATGTACTAAATTAACAAAATTAAAAATCACTAAACACTTGGACCAAAAAACATATGAGAGCTACCATCACAGATTGTTTAAAATGTGAAAATGAGAATACTACATATCAAAATCTTGCTGGTTTTGTTCCACAATACCTTTACAGTAATATTATTGCACAAACAGCCACAATCTGAAAGTGTCAACTGAAAAATTATTAACACTAGTAAAAGATTTCCCAAAAAAATAACAGCTCTTAGGACACTAAATACACAAAATAGTGCAAGCTGTTGTTATTTTGATACTTCTCTATTTTCACACATTTCACAATTTTGACACTCTCAGCCTACCTTTCTTATGCTAAATTCAGTAATTTATATCCACAAGGCAAAGATTATTTCCTGTTCTCTGGTGACAAGATCTGCCCCTGAGGAAGAAGGTCAGATCTCCTCTGCAGCAGTGCCCTTCGAGTAAACCACCCCCCACACACTACCACAGACAAGCGTGTGGTCCCATCGAAGACTACCTGGCCAATCAGGTATTAAGAAAGTTAGTGGGCCTCCCTCCTAACCCAGGGACCCTGAGTTTCTGGAAAGAATTTCAACTAGCTACAGGATTTTCCTCAGCCTGTTATCTAAATATTTCACACTTTCTTAGCTAAGTATAAATAGAATATATTCACCACCACCCGCCACACACAGACACATAAATCAATCATGTTCCGATTAGACATTTAATTTTTAAACATTTTCGGACATATATTCTCTGTGAAGATAGCAGATAATCAGTATTGCTTGTATTATTAAGCAAGACTGTCAGGCATAACGTATATTAATTCAATAGGTTTCTTATAGGCCAGCTGTATCTCATTTGTTGTTCAGTCGCTCAGTTGTGTCCGACTCTTTGTGATCCCATGCACTGCAGCACACCAGGCTGCCCTGTCCTTCACCATCTGCTGGAGTTTGCTCAAACTCATGTCCACTGAACCAGTGATACCATCCAACCATCTCATCTGTCATCCCCTTTTCCTCCTGCCTTCAATCACTCTATGCCAAAAAGGAGGTGGGGAGGAACCCATTCATAAGGATCAATAAAATAAATGCCCAATATAAACTTCTTACATATACAGACCTACAAAAAATACTAGTAAACTCTACTGAAGACCCAAAAAAGAAAAAAGCCAACAAATAGAAACAATGTTTCAGGAGAGTAGAATTCAGAAAACAGACCATTAGGTAACTAACTACAGAGTGTAAAGATGCCAGTTCTCTCCAAGTTGATTTACCAGTTTGATCAAATTACATCAAAATTTTAAAAAGCAGTTCTTATGAAACTTAACAAAATAATCTACATCAAAATTTTAGAAAGAAGCTCTTGTGAAACTTAACAAAATAAGCTTTGGGATGGTGGGTAAGTGCCTGCACTCTAAAGCCAGAGACTGCCTGGGTTTGAATTCTGGTTCCTCAGCTTAATGTGATCTCAAACTAAGTACTAAACCTTTCTGCATCTGAGTTTTTGTGTCTCTCAAGTCATGATGTAACACCAGCATCACTGGGTTGTTATGAGGACTGAAAGTGCCAATCAGCTCAGTTCAGTTGCTCAGTCATGTCCGACTCTTTGCGATCTCATGGACTGCAGCACAACAGGCTTCCCTGTCGTCCATCACCAACTCCTGGAGCTTGCTCTAATTCATGTCCATTGAGTCAGTGATGCCATCCAACCATCTCATCCTCTGTTGTCCCCTTCTCCTCCTGCCTTCAACCTTTCCCAGCATCAGGGTCATGTGACATTAAAAAATGGATTAAAGATTTACTGAGCATGGCCCTCATCAGAACAAGACCCAGTTTCCATCAGGAACCTTCCATAAGCCTCTTATCCTTATCCATCAGAGGGCAGACAGAATGAAAACCACAATCACAGAAAACTAATCAAACTGATCACATGGACCACACCCTTGTCTAACTCAATAAAACTATGAGCCATGCCATGCAGGGCCACCCAAGACGGACGGGTCATGGTGGAGGGTTCTGACAAAACGTGGTCCACTGGAGAAGGGAATGGCAAACCACTTCCATGTTTTTGCCTTGAGAACCCCATGAACAGTATGAAAAGGAAAAAGACATATAATAGGCTAGACAAATTAAGTAGATAAAGCTAAATTCTATATGTATTGATCTCTTTCTACTTGTATGAAAAATTTAAATGCACATTTTCATTGTCTAGGGAAAGTAAATGTCCTAGAAAATTATAAAGCCCTGTACAAATCTTGTTGAAATTGGTCAGATGGAAAGACAGGTATAGCTTCTCTAGGAAGAAAACTGATCATCTCTAGTTGGTCTATGAAAAATAATGCTTATATTAAAAGTTAACTACTCATGCAGGAGGAAGGAGTGAATAATTAATGAAACAAATGTTCCATTGTCAAAAAAAAAAATTATTCAGCTTTGTGGCAAAGTCATCCAAAATGACATTGTTTTCATCTTCTCTGCTGTTAACTTGCTTCAGTCGTGTCCGACTCTGTGCGACCCCATAGATGGCAACCCACCAGGCTCCACCGTCCCTGGAATTCTCCAGGCAAGAACACTGGAGCGGGTTGCCATTTCCTTCTCCAATGCATGAAAGTGAAAAGTGAAAGGGAAGTTGCTCAGTTGTGTCTGTCTCTTAGCGACCCCATGGACTGCAGCCTACCAGGCTCCTCCATCCATGGGATTTTCCAGACAAGAGTACTGGAGTAGGGTGCCTTTGCGTTCTCCACATCTTCTCTGAAATAGAATAAAAATGAAAGTGATACAGAAAGAAATATTTGAGGACTTCTTGAAACTGGTAAAAAATTTCCCTCAAGAAGATCCAGCTGTTAGAATTTAACGATGTACAAGCTGGGTCTCAAAGAGCCAGAGGAACCAGAGAACAAACTACCAACATTCATCAGATCACGGAGAAAACAAAGGAGTTTCAGAAAAACATTTACTTCTGCTTCACTGACTACGCTAAAGTCTTTGACTATGTGGATCACAACAAACTGTGGAAAATTCTTAAAGAAACAGGAATACCAGACCAACTTACCTGTTTCCTGAGAAATCTGTATGCAGGTCAAGAAGTAACAGAACCAGACATGGAACAAGTAACTGTTTCAAAATTGTAAAAGTATGACAAGGCTATATGTTGTCACCCTGCTTATTTAATTTATATGTAGAGTACATCATGTAAAATGCCAGGCTGGATGAATCACAAGCTGGATTCAAGACTGCCAGGAGAAATATCAACAACCTCAGACATGCAGATGATACCACTGTAATGGCAGAAACTGAAAAGGAATTAAAGAACCTCTTAATGAGGGTCAAAAAGGAAAGTGAAAAAGCTGGCTTAAAACTCAACATTTAAAAAACAAAGATCATGGCATCCAGTCCCATCACTTCATGGCAAATAGAAGGGGGAAAGTGGAAACAGGGACAGATTTTTTCTTCAAAATCACTGTGGACAGTGACTGCAGCCATGAAATTAAAAGACACTTGATATCTGGATAGAAAATTATGACAAACCTAGACAGCATATTAAAAACCAGAGACATCACTTTACCGACAAAGGCACATTTAGTCAAAGCTATGGTTTTTCCAGTAGTCATGTATGGATGTGAGAGTTGGACCAAAAAGAAGACTGAGCATTGAAGAATTGATGCTTTTGAATTTCTGGTGCTGGAGAAGACTTTTGAGAGTCCCCTGGACAGCAAGGAGATCAAAACAGTCAATCCTAAAGGAAGTCAACCCTGAATATTCATTGGAAGGACTGTTGCTGAAGCTGAAGCTCCAATATTTGGCCATCTGATGCAAAGTGCCAACTCATTGGAAAAGACTGATGCTGGGAAAGACTGAAGGCAATAGGAAAAGGAGACAGCAGAGGGTGAAATGGTTAAATAGCATCAACGCCTCAATGGACATGAATTTGAGCAAGCTATGGGAGATAATGGAGGACAGAAGAGCATGGTGTCAGACATGACTTAGCAACTGAACAACAACAGTAACTCATGTGAAAAAACCAGATGATCAATCCCTCTAAACTAAAACAAACAAAGCTTCAAAGAATTTAAAAGAAATAAACTGAAAGACAAAACAAGTTTTTCTTAAGGTAGAAAAGAAAATCATAAGTAAATTCATCAAACTGTGGGAAAAGACGTATTTCTTTAAAATGTATACTCTACATGGAAACAGATAATGGTGCACAATCTTTTAAGTATACTAAAAACCACCCAACTGTACACTTTAAAATGGTAAATTACATCTCAAAAACAAAAATTTTGTGTCAAATTGACATTTACATGCAAAACCTCCCAAGATAAAGAAAATATACATAAATGACTGTTATTCATAAGAAATTTTGTGTTTTGCAAGAATCTACTATTAAGCCATAGATTTCTATAAGTTCCAAAATGTATCTTCTCAAAAAAGGGGGGAAAGGGCATAAGTACATATTTAGTCACCCTAAGAAGCCCCATGATTTGAATATCTGAACGGACATGTAAATCCTTTGTTAACATTCTCCATAAACAGTTTCTATGTGTGAGAACCTTGTGAGAGTCTGCTACAGTTTCAGTTTAGAGTAGCTGATCACTGTTTTTTTGTTTTTTTTCCACATTAGTCACTGATGCTCAGTAAATTCTAATAGCTGGATCCTCTCTTGTGGGAAAAATGTTCAGACCTTTGCAGACCTAAGCTGAGAGCTGGGCTGCCTGATCTCACTGACAGCTACAGCTCTGTTCATACAACAAAGAATGTGACAATAAAGAAAAGACACCTGCCACTTCTGATTTAGGAGTTCTGTGTTCTGGGCAAGACAAGTTCTAGGTTGTCTACCTCAAACAGATAACTGTCACTTCTCTAAAGGCTCCAAAAGCCCAGAAACAACCCCACATAAGCAGGATTTCTCTTTTCCAGGACACACAGGGCAAAAGCCGTCTAGGGGAAGTCAGAATGGCATTTCTTTATTCTGAGCCCAAAGTGGTGTTGCTTTTACCTTTGTTCTACAAAAAAAAAAAAAAAATAAGAGAAACCCCGAGAAATAAAATATAATATACATAATTTGTATTTCATTTCAAAATATTATAAATAAGTAAACACTAAACTGTTATTATAAAATTGTATTGTTATAGAAAAGGCATAATTGACTTCATTATAGACTAAGTATCAATTCAGAAAGCCATCAGTGTCAGGGAAAATTTTATCCAGCTGGCTCACACTGCCAACCCAAGAAAATACTACTGACCTGAATTACAGGCATCATGCCTATGATAATTACTATTCACTGAGTATCTGTGTATTTGTAATACTTCCAAAAACTCTACAAAGTACCTATTAGTCTCGTTTTATAGATATGAAAACAGGAAAAGAATATTTATTAAGTAATTTGCCCAAGGACACAGAGTTAGTATACAGTTAAGGCAAAACTCAAAACCAACTTAACCAGATCCCAAAGATTCTGCTTTTTCCACTATGAAATGATGCCTCTCAAAAGAAATATATACAGTAATAACATCTAACATTTACTGAGTGCTTATTTTGTCCTACGCACTTTACACTCCATTTCATGTAACCCCAAAAACATGAGATAGAACTAACATTAATCTATTTTTATAAATGAAGAAACAACAGGATGCTAAATGACACCCTAGGTCACAAGACTAGTACAACAGTTCAAACAGAGAGACCACATCCTTAACCACTACACACACACACACACACGAATTTGCTGCCAATCATTAAGCTCATTACTTAGCAGGCACTGTGTTACATACTTTTTTCTTTCTCACAAGAACCTCCAAGAACAACTAAACAAACTCTAGATTTCTAAAAGTTCAGCAACTACTATTCCTCGACTAAAACAGCCTTTTACTTCACCATTTCAATGAATTTTAAGATGGTATGTTTAACAGAAAAAGTAACTTAAATCTAGAAGACAAATTTAGAAAGTCCTCAATACATCAACAATATCTTTACTATGTTGCCACAATTTTATCAATTGTGCAATATCCCCTCATCCTCAACTATGAATACATTCTAAATCTGCGTGATTAACTCTGCTTTTCCTTTAATTAACATAATAGTTAGAAACAAATCGTTATTATTAGCATTTTTGTCATTCTGTCGCTCAGTCCTGTCCAACTCTTTGTGACCTCATGAACTACAGCACGCTAGGCTTCCCTGTCCTTCACTATCTCCCAGAGTGTGCTCAAAATCATGTTTATTGAGTTGGTGATGTCATCCACCATCTCATCCTCTGTTGTCCCCTTCTCCTCCTTCCTTCAATCTTTCCCAGCATCAGGGTTTTTTCCAATGAGTCAGTTGTTCACATCAGGTGGCCAAATCAGTCCTTCCAACAAATATTCAGGACTGATTTCCTTTTGGATTGACTGGTTTGATCTCCTTGCAGTCCAAGGATTCTCAAGAGTCTTCTCAAACACCTCAGTTCAAAAGCATCAATTCTTCGGCACTCAGCTCTCTTTATGGTCCAACTCTCACATCATACATGACTACTGGAAAAATCATAAGCTTTGATTATACGGACCTTTCTTGACAAAGTGATATCTCTGCTTTTTAATACATGGCTAGGTTTGTCATAGCTCTTCTTCCAAGGAGCAAGCATCTTTTAATTTCATGGCTGCAGTCACCATCCACAGTGACTTTGGAGCCCAAAAAAATAAAGTCAGCCACTGTTTCCACTGTTTCCCTATCTATTTGCCATGAAGTGATGGGATCGGATGCCATGATCTTAGTTTTTTGAATGCTGAGTTTTAAACCAGCTTTTTCACCCTCCTCTTTCACTTTCATCAAGAGGCTCTTTAGTGCTTCTTCACTTTCTGCCTTAAGAATGAGGTCATCTGTGTATCTGAGGTTATTGATATTTCTCCCAGCAATCTTGATTCCAGCTTGTGCTTCATCCAGGCTGTACCTATTCATATACACCATTTCATATGATGTACTCTGCATATAAGTTAAATAAGTAGGGTGACAATCTACAGCCTTGACATACTCCTTTCCCAATTTGGAACCAGTCTGTTGTTTCATGTCCAGTTCTAACTGTTGCTTCTTGGCCTGCATACAGGTTTCTCAGGAGACTGGTAAGGGGTCTGACATTCCCATCTTTTCAAGAATCTTCCATAGTTTGTTGTGATCTACCCAGTCAAAGGCTTCAGCATAGTCAATGAAGCAGAAGTAGATATTTTTCTGGAATTTTCTATGATCCAACAGATGTTGACAACTGGATCTCTGGTTCCCCTGACTTTTCTAAAGCCAGCTTGTACATCTGGAAGTTCTCAGTTCATGTACTGTTGAAGCCTAGCTTGAAGGATTTTGAGTATGACCTTGCTAGCTCGTGAAATGAGTGCAATTTTGTGGTAGTTTGAACATTCTTTTACACTGCCCTTCTTTGGAACTGGAATGAAAACTGACATTTTCCAGTTCTGCGGCCACTGCTGGGTTTTCCAAATTTGCTGGCATACTGAGTGCAGGACTTTAAGAGCATCATCTTTTAGTATTTTAAAATAGTTCGGCTGGATTGAGTATTAGCATTTACTATTTGACTATTTTTCAGTTGCTTTGCCAGGAGTCAATTAATTAGTTAATTGGTATTAAAAAGGAATTAAGTAACTCATCTAGGAACCACACAACCAGTAAGCAATGAAAATGAGATGGAAACTCAATTCTCCTCCAAAGTACCACTCTCAAATTATTTCATACCTTAAAATCTAGGGAATTTATTACCAGAGATGTATTTAGATGAAGAAAGAGGGGGAAGGGAGAGCAATCTTATATATTCGAGAGTAGGAAAAATCTTGGAAATAAGAAACTAGTCATTCCATATCTGAATTATTTAAGAAACACTTAAATGACTAATTGGTTAACAATGAAAAAGTACAAGAACATGGAAACCAGATAAAAACTAAAAACTTCTATAAATGGTCATGTCTTTCCAATTTTGAAAAAAATGGAACAAACAGGATATGTCACAATTTCTGAAAACGATCTCCTCAAAGTGGAAGAAAAATCATTAAATACTTGCCTAAAGGTAACAAAGAATTATTTTTAATGTGCATGACATAGATTCATTAATTCAAGCATTTACCGGAAGTCCATTATATACTTAGCACTCTAAGCTGGAGGATGAATCAAACGTGTGGGCTCTTTTAGGCCCTGATACCGGCAACAACACAGAAGATCCTTGCAGCTTCTCCACTGCCACATATGCTTTGGGGATTATTTGATCTCTTTAAAAATAAACAAAAATCTCAGCACTTTCAAGTAATTCTCCCTACTCTCCAAAAATACTATTTAGACTCTTGGAGCAAACCATTTATCCAACCCACTTATGGAACTTGACAGAAAATCAAAATGAGACTATTTTGAAGCATAAGAATTAGATGGAAAGCACTACTTCCGTGTAACAGGTTCACAAATGGAAGCATTCATCTACAGCAGGGGTCCCCAGCCTCTGGGTTCTAATGCATAATGATCTGAGGTGGAGGTAATAATAATAGAAATAAAGTGCACAATAAATATAATGCGCTCAAATCATCCTGAAACCGTCCCGCACACCCCCAGGCCTTGGGAAAATTAACTTCCACAAAACCGGTCCCTGGTGCCCAAAAGGGTGAGGACTGCGGAGAGAGGAATTTAAACAGCTCCACTTAATACTGGTCAAAGCATGCAGCTTCTCTGTAAACTTAAACAAAACAAAAATTAGTCTTATCTGAATTCAAATAAGGCTTTCACAACTTCAATCATTACGATAACAATTTTCAACTCTATACTAATTTTTACAAACATGAGATGAAACCAAAGATATAAAAGAAAAGTTCCAGTTAGTTATACTAAGCTAAATTTCAATACCAAAACCAATTCCACCAGGAAGTTATAAAATACTTTAAAGAAGTGAGTATAGTGATCTAATTGGTTCCCAAAGTCTGACTACTGTTACATTTTAAAGTCACCATCAAAACTTCATACATAAAACAGCACTCCATCTAAAAGCATGGAGCAAGTAAAAATAAACGAAGTGTTCACCCTAATTCTATCAATTAATAAGTTAAGAGTGGGTACAGATCCTCCAACATGACAGTCTCACTTACTTATTAGTTAAGTTGGGAAGATAACTCTGCTTGCCCAAAGGCATTTTTATTTTACTACATTGTTAGGAGATTTGAGTTCAGTTTAACCAACGGTATTTTCTTTTCATCTACTCAATCCAGTCACAGATGAGATAATAGAGAAATGAACAAGTATTTCTACCATAAAAAAATATATCATAGGTTATAAATACAAAATAAATATTGACTATTCCTAATAGGCCCAGACAGTGAACACATAGTCATAAACACAGTAATGGTACTTTATTCAGGCAATCCCCTCTTGATTCCCAAAGTTTACACTTGGGAATTTAACAATTGCAAGCCAATACTCAAAGTGAGAAGTTAAAGGTCCCCCCTCCCCTTAAATTCTCCAGCTTATATTTTTAACACACAGCTAAATGTTATTTGTTATATTTTTTCCCTAAAGGTAAAAAATGAGGCAGGGATTCTCTCCTGCTTCTGAACAAAGGAATTCAGATAAAAACTCATATACCTGATATCAAAATTACCTCTAAATCAATTTCTACAAATGGGAAGCTGTTTCCAAGAAAAATCAACAAATAAACCAGAGTAGTTAACTTGACATCTGAACTTCACTTCCTTTTTTTCCCCCAAATAGCAGTGAATAACTTTCCTCCCTCTAGTCAAAGCCCATCTCAGGGCCTGAAATTTTCTGTCCGACTTTATTTTTTATTTATATGTGTTGTTTAAGTAACTTGTACCTGATATGCTAAATATCACTAGCTTTTTTTATAAGAGTACTAAGCATACAAATTCAGTAACACCTGATATGACAAACCAGAAGATGAAAGTTTAAAATATGGAAGGATGGGGTCTTTTACAACTTGTCATAGTCTTGTCAAAATACATCAAACTTCTGTAAGCCAAGAACATATTTTAGTGTGTTCTATCAAGAGAATGAGGAAAATAAACAGCTAGAGAAACACAGAAATAAAACTCACATTTGACATATCCAGAAATAAAACTCAAACACTACATCTGAAGTAAATCTTAATCTATTATGTTTTAGATATAGCTACCTAGTAATCACATATTGCACTTTGGGAGAAAAAAATTCTCAGGTTCCTCCTTGATTCACAAAAGTACAACAGTATTTCAAACTCCAGGTCACATAGAAATGAACTCAAAAGTTCATGCATGCCCTAATAATGAGTAGCCAGGGAGCAAGGCTACCTTGGCAGAGAAGACATCGAAGAGCATCACAGTAGACCAAGGTTGGCTTCTATGAAAATGATATCCTCATTTAATTGCAGTTAAAGGCATTTTCCCACATAGTAAATACTAACTTCTGGTGCCTATCTCTTCACTTTCTGGTTTCTAACCAGTAACGATTAAAAATCCCCTGGGGGGACCACTGTCCTTTCAATTCAGATCCAATATGAAGTAGTTTCTACCTTTCAAATAAGAAAAATTTAAGATTAGCATACTTCCAATGCAGAGTTAACTACCGGGGGCGGGGGCTGGGGGGTGGGTGGTGGAGGGAGAGAGGAGGATGGGAGAGAGGCAGGGAAAAGTTTAATGCAGGCAATTAAGAAAACTCAGCAAAGTCCATGTCTTAAATGGTTTTCTTCATGTATATTTTTAAAACCAAATCGGTAAACAGTAATTAGTCTGAGAAAAGCTCCTGACTTCTTCAGCCAAAGAACAACATAATTTAGTACCAGGAATCCCACCCCTTGTTACAATTTCTCACAGCATACAGACTCTATACAACTATGTTTTAACCTTATCTCATTCCATAGATACAGGGACTCTTTAACCTGTTGCTTGCTTGTATGAATGCTCAGTCATGTCTGACTCTTCGCGACCCCATGGACTGTAGGCCACAGGCCTCCTCTATCCATAGGACTATCCTGGCAGACTGAGTTGCCATTTCCACTTCCAGAAGATCTTCCCGACCTAGGGATCAAACGCCCTATCTCCTGACTGGTAGGCAGATTCTTTACCACTGAGCCACCTGGGAAGCCCATTTACCCTGTTGCTGCTGCTACTGTTGCTAAGCCACTTCAGTCGTGTCCGACTCTGTGCGACCCCACAGATGGCAGCCCACCAGGCTCCTCTGTCCATGGGATTCTCCAGGCAAGAACACTGGAGTGGGTTGCCATTTCCTTCTCCAGTGCATGAAAGTGAAAAGTGAAAATGAAGTCATTCAGTCGTGTCCGACTCTTAGCGACCCCATGGACTGCAGCCCACCAGGCTCCTCTGTCCATGGGATTTTCCAGGCAAGAGTACTGGAGTGGGTTGCCACTGCCTTCTCCGATTTACCCTGTTTTACATATCCAAATCTTAATGAAGTACTTTAGGATCTCCCTTAATCTGAGTATCTGAGAAAATGAATGTACAACAATAGGCCAGTCAACAAATATTTACTAAACAATAATTATGTGCAAGGCATTCATATAAAGTTTAAGGCCAGTCAATGCTTTTGGGATGTGTTGCTACACACTAATATAAATAATACCTTTCTTACAAAATATCAACATGTCTGAAATTAAAGCTCCTACTTCAAATGACACAAGACAGTTAAGATAAGCAAGTGTTCATGAATGTGTGGTTGACCCTTCCCTCAAAATGTGGAAAATATTACTGAGATTTCATTCTGACAAGAAAATGAAAACTTATACCTAGTTGTCTGTGTAATATTCAGTAAACCCTGCAGTATAAGGGTACTTCAGCATAAAAATAATAACCTTTGCTTTGATGAAATGAGTAAGCCAAAGAAGCAATATTAATCTGAAGGCATACATGTCTATTAACAGTACAATTTAGAATGTAACAAGTATCACATACTGTGTATTTAATGTGGTAGTTGTAATTTTTAAAGACTTAAACATTCAGGGTCTAGTCTGTTGAAAATAAATAACAGTTACCATTTTATTACTTTTATTTACTAAATGCTTACTATGAACCAAACAGTATTCGGCATTTTAGTTATCTTTTTGTTGTTTATGTTCACAACAGTCACTGAACTAATTGCACTCCCACCTTATAAATGAAGAAATACATTCAAATGATTAAACAATTTGTTCTAGTTAATACAGCTAATCAAACAGAGACCAGATTCAAAGCAACCAAATCAATCTCACTTTATAGCAGTGTGTCTCCTGCAAGGATGGCCCATAGGTTGGGTGCCTGATGTTGGTCTGGGAAGTGACCAAATTAAAAACATGCCTGCCTAGTTCCCTGACCAAAGTTTCCATCTGAATGAACTGTGGCTGTAGCAGGTGTCATGATTCATTGCACTGGAGGGCGGGGGAACTATTCTTCTGTTCTCTTACTTCTGTGTGGGGGCTTTCACTTCTTGCAAGGAAGAATACAATACTAGAATCCTTACTACATTTCACAATTCATCCTTACTAAGTACTAAAGCTCAACAATTTTTTCCCACATTTGGGATTCCCTGGTGGCTCAGATGGTAAAGGGTCCACCTGCAATGCAGGAGATGCGAGTTAGATCCTGGGTTGGGAAGAACCCCTGGAGAAGGAAAAGGCAACCCACTCCAGTATTCTTGCCTGGGAAATCCCATGGACAGAGGAACCTGGCAGGCTACAGTCCATGAGGTCACACAGAATTGGACACAACTGAGCAACTAACCCTTTCACTTCACTCGGCTCCTCGTTTCTGTTCTCAATGAATTAAGAGCTTGGAAATGTGGAGAAGTGACTTCAACAGACCTTCCTGAAACTCCAACTGACATGTGCAGCATAGTAAGAAACAGAGGAAGTTAGAGATCAAGCAGCTGTCATTAATGAAACACACTAACATCAAGAGAACCACAGAGAGGGATATTATCATCTACAAAATAAACCAGTAACATAATTCCTTTTGATATTGAACTATAAAGTTTCACAGATAATCTATCTTTGAATATGTACTTAATTTATGAAATCTTTAGACCACTTGGTCTAATACCCTGACCACTTTGGGAAAAAACTAAGTCAACACCACCCGCTTTGTTGTTGCTATGAAACTGAACTTCTATCTTCTAATCCCAAACTTTATCGTCTGGCCCATCTTTCCCTTATTAATATACTTGCCTTCCTAGACTGTTGCTAACTCTCATGAGCCAAATCCGACCCTTTCCTCGTGTACAATGAATGCTCTTGACTCAGCTTTTCTCTGTTATTCTAGGAACACCCTTGGTTATACCCCCAAACATCTTGTAGCAATGTTCTCTATTCACTGGCTGATAAAGACCTGCCGGGCAGTAAGCAAAATGATCACGGCATACCAAGCAATTATAAGAACAGAGTAAAGGAAAAAGAGAAAGAAAGCAACAGGAATGCGGGAAGGAAATGAGGAAGGAGAATGCAATGCTCCATGATCTGACTGACCAATCTGTTTTTTCTCAATCATTATACATATACCCTCAGGCACAAACTGAGGCATGCTGGGGATACACTAAGACAATGAAGGTGTCTCAGACACTGTGTCAGTCCTCTTCATTCACCCCAGTCTTCCAAAATTAATAGACCCGCAGGATTTTTTTTTCTCTTCTAAGAGTGAAATATTACTATATTTATATAATCAGTATGCAATAGAAGGCAACATTCACATGACTTCTTAATATAAAACAGAATTTAAGAAATTTCCAAGTTGCTCTGAGGTATATTCAAAGGGTAGTTGTACTCTCCTCTGTCTGTGAGGTTCTTTTCAGGTAGTTTAAGAAGCCCTATTTCATACAAATTCGGGAGGGTAAAATCCCAACAGTTTGATCTGCCTGACTAACAACCTTTCCAGAAAGAGTAGATCACTCCCTCTACAGTGTTTATACAACATTTTACATGACTTTATATTCTTACTTAAGCATTTGTCAATCACATAATAACTTATGTGTCTACCTCATCAATTACAACTAATTCCTCCTGGACAGCAACCATATGTCTCTTTGTCTTTTATTTAGAATTCCTAGGAAAATGTCAAGAACATAGTACACCACCTCACATTTGTTGGGGTAAACTTACACATTTCAAAGACCAAATAATTTCTCTCTAGCAAGATCATGTCAACACAGAATCTTTTAATATGTTAATCACATTAGACAACCCATACAAATACCTAACCCAAATCCACTTTACCACTATAATGGGATTTGAAATATTAATCCACTCACCCATAGTCAAGAAACTACATTCCATAGACTTAATATAAAAACAAAAGCTGAACACTTACTGCACACAGTTCTCTTATATAAAGTATACCCTTTCAAATCAGAAAATTTCTGGTCCTGCAAAAACAAAACTATGATTAAAAACCTTTACAAATGATGACTGTCATTCTGTTCATCCCAGGACATCTTATTAAGGACAACAGATATTAAGATATAACAAATCAGAATTGCAGTGTGTTTGTTTAGCGTTAATTGCCCATGCTGGACTTCCTTCTAGTGCTATCCTTTAAACCTATTTGGTTCTCCAGAGGGCAAGTATAACTACATTATGCAGAGTCTCAAAGAAAACTTTAATTACTTCGGTGGGAAAAAAGGCTACAATGCCTATGGATCTTCCTAGGTTTTCAAAGATGATCAGAATTCTCAAGATAGTGTCAATGAAAAAGGAATGAGTAACTAATTTCAAAAAGATAAGCAACATTTTCTCCCATGTTTTAAAAAGGGTTCTATTTAATTTAGTAGAAAATTTGCATGTTCTAATATTATCATCTGAAAATTTTAATGTCATATATTTTATTAAACATGATGCATACCTGAATGTACACATTTCCATTTAAAAATATACTACAGGCTACCAATACGGTGACTAAGTGGCATTTTATTAATGCCCCTAGAGTACTGACAAAAACACAATTAATAAATATTTGATTAATTAAGTCAACAAATATTTAAGCTTCTTCTTATATCCATACAGTGTTCTAAGCATAGGCTATGACAAGTCTAACACATAAAACCCTTGCCTTTTGTAGTCTTTAGTTTTGTGAAAAGGCAGAAATTCAACGAATAAACCCACAGATCTATACTCATCAAATGCTGCAAGTAGAATGAAGGAAGAGAGTCAGGTGATATTAGTGGTGGCAAGGGTTGGGGGTAATCCCGCTTTAGACTGGAACACTAAGGATGCCTCTCTAAAAACAGGACACTTGAGATTAAGATTCCACATTCAAAGATTTGAAGAAAAGATCATTTCAGATTATGGGAGCAGCATGTGGGAAAGTTCTAAGGCAAGTTTCAGAAATTGAAGAGTCAGCCTAACTTGATCACAGAAAACCAGAGGAAGAGTAGATTTCTTAGAATCTGGTAAGGGACAAGATTGTATACAGCTCTGTACCACATTTAAGGGTTTAAGGTTTTACTCTAGGCGCACTAAAAAAGTCTAAAATGAAGCATTATAGCTGAGGTGTATGCAAGAAAGACCAATATACAGAATGCCAGAAGGCCTTGGCCCTACATCAAAAGCTTGGTAAATAAAGGTACAGATAGATTTCCACTTAACATGTTAAAAGGTATTTGTGATATGTTCGCATGATTCCCTATTTTGAACAACTTTTTCAAATAATCCATCATCTACCAGACATGATCACACTCCTCCCTTTCCCTTTACACATTCACATTAGCAGAGATACAGCTGAGCAATAAAGTGGTTAACTACAAAGGAGACTAGAAGTACATGGATATGCAAAAAGATCACAAATAACAAATGTTGGTGAGGATGTGGAGAAAAGAGAACCCTTCTACACTGTTGGTGGGAAAGTAAATTGGTACAGCCACTGTGGAAAAGGGTATAGAGGTTTCTCAAGAAACTAAAAATAGAACTACCATGTGACCCAGAAATTCCACTCCTGGGTATGTATCAGAAAAAAGCAAATCACTAATCAGAAAAGATACATGCCCTCCAATGTTCATAGAAGCATTATTTACAATTGCCAAGATACAGAAACCATCTAAGTGTCCATGAATAGATGAATGGATAAAGGAGCGGTGGCATACACAATGGAGTGATACTCAGCCACAAAAAGAATGAAATGCTACCATTTGCAGCAACATGGGTGGACTTGGGGAGCACCATGCTAAGTGAAATAAGTCAGAGAAAAGACAAACACTGTATGGTATCACAAGTGGAATCCAAAGTATAAAACAAACTAGTGAATAAAAAAAAACACCCAGACACATAGATATAGAGAACAAGCTAATGGTTACCAATAGTGGAAGGAAAGAAGGGAAAAGCAAGAAAAGAGCAGTCGATTAAGAAGTATGAACTATAATGCTATGTATAAAATAAATAAGGTACATGGATACACTGCATAACATGGGGAATATAGCCATTATTCTATAATAATTATAAATGGAGTAGAACCTTTAAAAATTGTGAAACTATGTTGTACACCTGAAACATATAATTTACCTAATATTGTATATCAACTGTACCTCAAGGGGAAAAAAGGACATGGAAATGTAATGACAAATTGGGAAATCACCCTCTGCATAAATGAACTCAGTTGTTCTTCTGAAGGTTAGGGTGGAATGGGAGCAGGGCTCTATGCAGAAGATACGGACATTCTGAAACTGCTTAAATTTTAACCATATGAATCCATCACTTTTATAACAAAACATCAACTATCATTATTACATCTCTCACTAGGAAGCAGCTTAAACTGATGTAACTTCTTGCCAAAACATCACCAAGTCTTTCAGAAATCTTTTCTTCTTAATTTTAATGACAATGAAAAAGTATTAGCCATTATTTTGTGAGATTATCCTCACATCTTCATCTACCTGAAACTCAACTATGTAGAAGTTTCCTTGGGAGTTTTTACCTGCAATAGTCTATTGGATAAACGTTTTTCATTATTAAATGAAACACTTTTCATCTCTACCAAAACGAGTTTGAGCTTTACAGAGATCAACATTTAATTCTACTGAAATTTTTTTTAATTTTAAAGTAAAGGTACACTGTTTTCTACCTGTAAAAATCTGTCCTAGATAAATATCCATTAATACAAGAAAATACAATGACAAGAACACTAGATTTGCTTTCAGTGGAGGTGGTGGTGTAGTCTCTAAGTCGTGTCTGACTCTTGTGATCCCATGGATTGTAGCCCACCAAGCTCCTCTGTCCATGGGGATTCTCCAGGCAAGAATACTGGAGTGGGTTGCCATTTCCTTCTCCAGGGGATCTTTCCGACCCAGGGACCAAAACACATCTCCTGTACTGCAGGCGGATTCTTTACCACTGAGCCACCAGGGAAGCAAGGGAGATCCAGATTCTATCCAACAGTAAGGAAACAGTTCCATAAGTTATGTAGTATTATGCTGCCAAATAATTGTCACAGAAAAATATCCAAAATACACTATCCATTGCAAGCTCATTTTTTTTTTAAATGTGTGTATTTAGTAAACAATGAATGAGGAGATTTCACTTTTTACTTGTACTCTTAAATATATTACAATGATTACATACTACTCAGGATTTTAAAATAAAGGTGGAAATTTTCAGGAAATAATTATTTGAATGTACAATTTAACATTTTTTAAAAATCCATTTCAATAAGTAAAACCTAAAACAAAATTCTAAATTACCCTTCAAGTACTTTAAGCACCATAGTTTTCAAAGCAAACTGCATACAATTTTATGCCTCTCAGCTGGATATTTTCTTAGTGAACAGCAGCTAGCCAGTAAGCTCTGATGTTAGAGCTAAAAGACTGTAAGGCATCTCCAGGTCTCCTTACATTTCTCAGATCACTAACAGCTGGATGGCCCAGAGCATTGACACATCCCTCCTGATGCCTCCTATTTCTACAATCACGTTTCAGTGGAGCCCATCATGAATCCTAAGCAGTCAAGAATCACTGCTTTATACAGAAAATGTCAACATGAGCAGGCCAAGATTGCCACCATAACTCCACCCCAACCTTGAACGACCTGTGGGATCAACTTCCACACCACTAAGGCTGAGCATCTTCTTAAATAAGCTGGGAATTCTTAGCATACAACTGCCAAGATGAGAAACAAAATACCCTGACGACCACAAACTGAAGAAGTAAACAAAGAGCAGTAGATCGTACTCAGGGTACTGGATCTACAAATAAATCCTGAGGAGAGTACAAGAGATTAACACTGCAGGGTTTCGTGAAACTTTTCTACTACGAGAGACTCTAGATTAGAACAGCTGCCAGGAGACTTCAGATTTTAAAATATTTTTAAGATGGAACACCACAGGCCTATCTGCTCAGCCTCAATCTACTATAACTGTGAACAGTACTTGGCATCTGGAAAGAGGAGAGGAAATAAGGGGAAGAGGTGTTACATGCAGGGAAACTTTATTTTTAACTAGATATACTTGTGTATTTATTAAACATTTTACCAAGAGAAAATGCTCATATGGTACCAACGTGATTTTTAAAATTCAATTAAGACTGAAAATGTAAATATTCCTAAAAATCATACACAAGTTAGTGTAAGTAAGTTTAACAGAAGTTTTCTAGAGGGAATGTGGTAAAGAGCAGTGACTGATAACAATTATATGAAATGATGGGATAATAAATACTATGTACTAACACAAGTCAAGCCCTACTCCAAGCCCTTTTTATATTATATATATCAACTTATTTAACCATCACACATTATAACCCTTCTTTTACCAAGAAGGAACCTGAGGCACAAGAGCTTATTTTAACTTTCACAAAACCACAGTGATTAAATGATGGAAGCAGGATTTTAACAGTCTGATTCTAAGGGACTTCACTAAGAAACAGAAAGGCGTGAAAATAATAGCATAACAGGAAAATGAACAACTTCATTTAAAAAATGGGATGAAATAGATTATCTCAAAGAACTTAACAGATAGCAAATAAATACATAAAAAGATGCTCCACATCTAAGTCATCAGGGAAATGCAAACTGAAACAATAAAATACCTCTATACACCTATTAGAAGGACTGAAACCCAGAATACTGACAACACCAACTGCCGACAAGAACATGACGTAACAGAAATTCAATCATTTCCGGCAGGAATATGAAATGATGTGGTCATTCCAGAAGACAATTTGGTGGTTTCTCACAAAACTAGCCATATGATCCAGTGATCACACTCCTTGTTATTTACTCAAAGGAACCAAAAAGGTATGTCCACACAAAACCTGCACATGTATATTTGCAACAGCTTTATTTATATTTACAGAAATGTAGAAGTAACCAAGATTCCTACAATAGGTGAATTCATAAATAATCTAGACAATGGACTATTAGTAAGTGCTAAAAAGAGACAGCATATTAAAAACCAGAGACATCACTCTTCTGACAAAGGTCCATCTAGTCAAAGCTATGGTTTTTCCAGTAGACATGTACGGAGGTGAGAGTTGGACCATAAAGAAGGTTGAGCACTGAAGAATTGATGCTTTCAAACTGTGGTGTTGGAGAAGACTCTTGAGAGTCCCTTGGACTGCAAGGAGATCCAACCAGTCCATCCTAAAGGAAATCAGTCCTGAATACTCATTGGAAGGACTGATGCTAAAGCTGAAACTCCAATACTCTGGCCACCTGATGCAATGAATGGACTCACTAGAAAAAACCCTGATGCTGGGAAAGACTGAAGGCAGGAGGAGGAGGAGACACAAAGGATGAGACGGCTGGATGACATCACTGAATCAATGGACATGAGTTTGAGTAAACTCCGGGAGTTGGCGGTGGACAGGGAGGCCTGGCATGCTGCAGTCCACAGGGTCACAAAGAGTCGGACACAACTGAGTGACTGAACTGAACTGACTGATACATTGGAAGGACTGATGCTGAAGCTAAAGCTCCAATACTTTGGCCTGACACTAAGACTTGACTCATTGGAAAAGACCTCGATCCTGGGAAAGATTGAGGGCAGAAGGAGAAAGGGGCAACAGAGGATGAGATGGTTGGATGGCATCATAGACTCAATGAACATAAGTTTGAGCAAACTCTGGGAGACAGTGAAGGACAGGGAAACCTGGTATGCTGCAGTCCATTCAGACATGACCGAGTAACTGAACAACAACAATCAAGACATGGAAGTACTTCAAATTCATAATACTAAGTGAAAGAAGCCAATGTGAAAAGACTACTTACTGTAAGATTCCAACTATGCAACATTCGAGAAAATACAAAATTACTGGTGGCAGAAGAAATATAAGTGGTGGTCAGGTGGGATGGAGGATGAAAAAGCAGAACATGGGGGATTTTTAGGGCAGTAAAACTATTCTGTATGATACTATAGTGGCACATACATGTTGCTATACATGCACACTCATAAATTGTACAACACTAAAAGTTGATTCCAATGTACACTATGGACTTTGGGGATGATTATGTATCAACCTAAGTTCATCAATGGTAACAAATGTACCACTCTGATGTCTGATGCTGACAGTGAAGTAGGCTCTGCATGGAGGATACGGCAGGAGGGGTCTATGGAAACTGTACTTTCTGCTCAAATTTGCTATGAACCTAAAACTTCTCTGAAAAATCATCTATTCAAATATTTTAAAGAAATAGAAATAATAGTATCATGAGGTTAAAAGAAAAAAAATAAAGCAGGGCTGCCTGTGTAACTTGAGTCGTGTTGCCACTTTTTTCCCAAGCTTTACTTACATTTCAAATGAATAGATAATCATGGCCCTTTCTGGCCAAGCATCTTTAGGAGTTCAAAATTTCTGAGAATGCCAGGTTGTGAGTAAGGATGTTAGCTGCTCCAGGATCAGCATGTTCAAATTCACCAACTGAGTACTTCTAATAAAGTTTTCCACACATCTTTGGTATTCTTACTGTGCTACCAAATTTTAATTCCTATGACATAGAGTTTTCTCCCTCACTTGACATTGTGGACAGCTCCTATGTAATCCTTTATAAGAATTTCCATTCAAAGAGATTCTGTTCTTTTTTAACACTTTTCCCTTTGGCATTTTGCAGGCTGTTAAGACTGAGGAAAGGCCCAAATCAAAAGAAAAAAAAGAGAGAACAAAGGATACATACCATCTATCACTTAAGCCAAGTTCCAACAGTACTTCTACTTATATTCCAAGGGCCTGAACTTGTTATATGACCATGCCAGCTTTCAAAAAGGGCTGGGAGATGTAGTCATTATTATCAATGAACATGAGCCCAGCTTAAGAAGATATTACTTCAGAAGAAAGGACAGACAGCTGTTGAGGAAAAATTAGCAGGCTCTGCCACATTCATGCTTACACCCTCACCACAACGGCTAACATATTCAATAAATATTTTGAAATAAAAATTTCTAATAAATTAAACTGAAAAAAACAAACATTTACAGATTCTCCTGTACAAGTCTAAATTCCTCAGTTTCAATATTCCTTCAGAAGCTAGTACCATCCTTGTTATATAAACATTTTTTAATATTTAAGAAGCAATTTAGTGTGCTCCATAAAAGAATAGGCCTTGGAATCCAGTTGTCTGAGTTTAAATCCCAACTCTGCAATTTACTAATAGTCTGACCTCAGGTGAGTAGCATAATTTCTCTGTGCCTCAGGTTTCTCATACGCAAAATGATGATGATAATAATAACACGAACCTTCTCAGGTTATTTGCATGTATGAATACATGTATTAAACTTAGATCAGGAATTGACACGTAGAAAGCACACAGTAAACAGCAAGCCACTATTACTCTCCAGCATTACGAGCCAACTAATCGTACCACGGCCTTTCCATTATCCTCCAGAGTTTATCAGATCCCAGGACATGAAGATCACTTTTACTTTTGATCTACCTTTTGAAATCAAGGCAATTGTTTCAATCTTTTGATCCTGAGACATTTAATTTTCCATAACTTTGTTTATACTATTTGACCCCAACAATAATGCCTTTCTATTTCCTCCTGTTTATCTAATGCCTACAACCCTCATCTCAAATCTCACCTCCTCCACAAAATCTTCACTGTTTATCTAATTCTGGTTAAATAGTACGCAGAGACCATCTTCAAACACCTGCACTCTCAGCTCCTCAATCCTTGCCCCAAGATGAGTGGTGGCTAAAAGTAAAGGAAAATGGCCAGACTCTCTTCAAATATTTCAACCCAAACAACATACCACCGTGAAGTGAATGTAGTAGCAGATACGAGAATCTGTCATCTACTAAGGCAGACATTAAAGGAACTCACAAAATGCAAAACCATGCTTTCTCACTAAACTGTTTTTAGAAATACTTTCCAATAAAATGTATGTCATTTATGTCAACATGCAATGGATTTCTTACCATTATTGTTCATGAACAAATAAGCATTCTAAATTATCAATTTTGCTTCCTAATAGAATAAATATCCCCATATACACATTCAACATCTTACCTCTGGTTACTCCCTTTACCCAAAGCCCCCTTCTCTCTCATCTGGCTATACCTAGACACTACCATGCCTCCAAAACTCAGCTCAAATCATACCTCTTTCATCATCTCCTACCCCTCCTAATGCAAACAATTTCTTCCTACTTGAACTGCCAATGCACTTTATCTGAACCTCTCTCAAGATTAACACCTCTACGTGATTTATCTTCCTCGAGGGCAGATTACTATTCACCTTGTTTTTCCAGCTCAGGCTCACAGTGGGCATAAAATGAATGCTTTTGCAATGAATACTTGTAAAACTTAACAATGGTGGCAAATTGTATTTCAAAGAACAAGAAAAAAGGAAATAAAGACAAATATAAAATGACTTTTATAAACCAAGAATGGGTAGGCAAACATAACTACAGATTAAAAGAGGATCTAAGATGACACTGCATCCAACTTTTGACCTAAATTATCCCCTCAGTGTTTCTCCCAGTAAGATTTCTTAGTTATTAAGAAGAAAAAGAAATTATAGCTACCGGAGCAGAAATGGAATTTATTAAAATATATCTTCAGAAAAGCAAGGAACTGGACTTGTAAAAGGCCACACAGCCAAGGCTATGCCTGAAAGCAAGCCTCAACCTTTCCAGTGACGACACCACTGCCGCTGGCACAGATGTGAGAGCTCGTACCGCCCACATTACCAACGGTCTAGACACTGGGTGGATGCCACACTTAGAATCAGCGCCCCTGCTGCTTCTTAAACTAGACAAGACAGTGGCTACTGCTACCAACCCTCACTGGGAGGGATCTGTTCCCAGGGTCATCTTCATATTACAAGCTTCTAGTCCAAAACTGGAGATAGGTATTTGACTGATAGAACACAGGTATGTATCCATGCCCTAGATGAAAAGGGGTCTGGGAGTAAAGCACCTAACATTTTCAGCTTCTCTAGTAAAAAGATGGCTCTGCCTCATAAATTGGGGAAATTTGCCAAATACAGGTAAGGGGTTCAAATGCTGGAAAGCAAAAAATGAGAAATATTCACTATTCATAACAACCCTTATTGATGGCATTCAAGCAACCACACTACCCTAAATTGCAACGATCAAAACCATATAATACTTACAGTGCTGTACCACAGATAACTTCTTAGTGATAAGGAAAAAAATAAACTTTTAACAGAACAACTCGATTCTGTTACCACTTTACCCAGTGATCAATCTCAGCATCACTAAGAGTAGGACAATGAGACATGTGCCTCCAGACACAACCATTATGACCCATACAGCACAAACCATAAATGCCCAAAATGTTTTAGTTTAAATAAACCTTCTACAGATCTAGCTTTCAGCTTATAGGAAACAGGAAACAATGAAATAAGTCAGATAAATTCAAAACACGGAATATCTTACAGGACAGTTGGCTAGATGTCTGTATTGTCAAGAGAAGAAAAGGGGTAAAGTGGGGAGATGTATGTAGGTTAAAGTGTACGTGGGGAGAAGGCAATGGCACCCCACTCCAGTACTCTTGCCTGGAAAATCCCATAGATGGAGGAGCCTGGTAGGCTGCGGTCCATGGGGTCGTGAAGAGTCGGACACGACTGAGCGACTTCACTTTCACTTTTCACTTTTATGCATTGGAGGAGGAAATGTCAACCCACTCCAGTGTTCTTGCCTGGAGAATCCCAGGGACAGGGGAGCCTGGTGGGCTGCCATCTATGGGGTCGCATAGAGTCGGACACGACTGAAGCGACGTAGCAGCAGCAGCAGCAGCAAGAAATTTACAACTGAATGCAACTGCATAGTCCTTGATTAAATCCTGCTTTGAACAAGCCAGCAGTATAAAAGACATTGTTTAGGACTGAATTGTGCCCCCTACTCCCACCACAAAAAAATTATACATATCTTGAAGCCCTAACCCCCAGTACCTCAGAATGTAACTATTTTTGGAGATAGGGCCTTTAAAAAGGTAAGTTAAAAGGAAGCCATTAGGGTGGGTCCTAATCTAATCTGACTGGTGCCCTTGTAAGCAGGAAATTCAGACACACAGGAACACCAGGGATGCATGCAGAGAGGAGAGACCACGTGAGGACACACAGAGAAGCAGCCACCTGCAAGCCAAGGAGAGATCCTCAGGAGAAATACACTGATTTTGGATTTACAGTCTCCAAACTCTGAGAAAATAAATCCTGTCCTTTAAGCCACCTAGTATGTGGTATTTGGTTATGCAGCTCTAGCAAACTAACACAAACATTTTGGGTATAACTGGCAAAATTTTAATTCAGGCTGGGTTTCTGATGATATTAAGAAATTGTTAATTTAGTTAGGTATGATAATGTGATAATGTGATTATAGTTATATAAGAAAATGTTCTTACTTTTGAGAGATACATTCAAGTAATTAGGGATAAAAATAAACCAGTTTCTGTAACTTGCAGTGCTACACCCAAAAAAAGAGATTAAGCAAAAATGAGAAACATAATTTAGATTACTATGTGGATATTAAGTAAACTGTTTTCTTTCTCATGAATTTCAAATTTTCCATAGTGAAAAGTTAAAAGAAAACATACCTATACGACACTGACTGTGAAAGCTGGACCATAAAGAAGGCAGAACACCAAAGAATTGAGGCCTTCAAACTGTGGTGCTAGAGAAGACTCCTGAAAGTCCCTTGAACAGCAAGGAAATCAAACCAGTCAATCTTAAAGGAGATCAACCCCAAATATTCACTAGAAGGACTGATGCTGAAGCGCCAGTATTTTGGTCATCTGATGCGAACAAACGACTCACTGGAAAAGTCCCTGATGCTGGGAAAGATGTAGGGCAGGAGAAGAAGATGTCAGAGGATGAGATGGCTGGCTACATCAACAATGCAATGAACAGGAACTTGGGCCAACTCTGGGAGATGTGAGGGACAGGGAGGCCTGGAGAGCTGAAATCCATGGGGTCACAAAGAGTCAGACATGACTGGGTGACTGAACAGCATGATACTGACTGAAAGGGGACAAACTGATCATACAATAGAACAGAGATTCCAGAAATAAATGCCCACAACTAAAGACTCAAATGAGGAACAAAAGTAACAGGGAAAACTGTATTCATTTCACAAATATTTATCAAGTGTATACTATGTGCCAAGCACTGTGCATACAGAGGTAAACAAGAGAGACATGGTCCTGCCCTTAAGGGGCTTATAATCTAACAGAAGAAAGACATGTAAAAACAAAGTAAATACAGTAAGCACAAACGGAAGAAAAACAAATAAAAATCTAAGATTTTCGAAACAATCACTTTTTTTTTAAAGGGAGCTCCTCAGGGTTCTATTCCGGGTCTCTTCAACTCTACCCACTTAATCTCAATTAGTACATTTCAAACCCAGACATCTTTCTCACATTTTATACCATTTGTCAAGCTGCCTACAGACATCTACAATGTCAAACTTTGAGCTCGTATTTTCTTCCCCCAAAACACTGCTCCTCCTCTAATCCCTCTTGGTAAACCTGCCCAAGAATTATGACATATATCAAACATAAATCAAACATATCAAAAGTCCCAATGATTTTGTCTCATAAAAACTTAAACCTGTCCACTCCTTTCAAGCTTCACTGCTCTCATCCTAGTTCAGTTACCTGGATTACTGTAACAATTTTCTAAATTGTCTTCCATACTCTAGCCTACTTCTCTCCAAATCAACTGTACACACCCCAGGCCAAAATAATCTCTCTAGAACAAAATCTAATGTGTGTCTCAGATGGTAAAGAATCCACCCACAGTGCAGGAGACCTGGGTTCAATCCCTGGGTTGGGAAGATCCCCTGGGGAGAGCACGACAACCCACTCCAGTATTCTGGCCTGGAGAATCCCCATGGGCATGGCGGGCTACAGTCCATGGGTTTGCAAAGAGTCAGACATGACTGAACAACTAAGCACAGCACAGCATTCTTAGAATAAAGCCCACATCTTAAATGATCCGTAAGACCCACCATTACCTGGCCCCTGCTTACCTTTACAGCCTCATGTGTTCACCACGTGCTCTCCCCGTTCCTTCAAATACACTGCTGTCCACTTCCTTCTTTCACTCTTCAGATCTGCTATGTTCTTCCCTGCTTCTGGACCTTCATATCTGCTCTCAATCTCCAGGACTCGCACATCATCTTCCCTGGCTAACTCCTACTCCTTCTGATTGTAGAATCTCTCCTCTGGCTAAGGTGCCCCTGCTCTGAGCTAGCCCTGCAGCTCAAATGGCCTATCACTATACTTATCACAGAGCACAGTAATTGCCTAACTCCTCCCTAAACTATAAATTCTATGATGGCGGGGTACCTCTGTTATTAGTACCTAGTATATCAAAGCCCTTGATTGGATACATTAACTGTATCAACAATAATTACTAAATTGATCTTCATTTTCGTATGATTTATCTTCAGTTGGAACCCAAAATTGCATCTTTTTCAATCCAAAAAGTCCTGACGTGTTATTCTGGGGGAGGATTACTTAAAATTTAGAAAACTGTCAGAACTTCTTACAAGTGCATTTTATTTTCACTTCAAATATGAAACTTAAAAGTTCCAGTTTTCAAAGCAGAGTAGTTACAATCCTATTTCAACTTCCCTCCTTATTCTCATTTCCTTGACCTCTCAAACATTATATCAATAAGTCTCTGATAAGGAAAGCACCTTCCCAGATATATGTAGAAAGATGTTTCACTGCAGAAATGCCTTTTTTTTCCTTCACCACAGCTACTGGTTTGCGGGACCTCAACCAGGGATCAAACCCAGGCCGCTGGCGGTGAAAATATGGAGTCCTAACCACTGGATCATCAGGGAAATCCAGAAATGCTGTTATTTCTAAAACTAAAAAAATGTTAACTCAACAAGTCATCCTTCTATCTAAGGTAAAAAAGCAGTATCCAGTATCATGTTTTTGTTAAGTAACATGAGTTTTTAATTACTCCTGCCAAACACTAAAGCATACTTCCTTCAAGCATCAGTCAAAAAAGTTCTGAAAAAAAATTAGACCATAAGAGTAATTTTCCTAGCTAAATAATTCTAATTTTTAACTAAATTGAAAACAATTGTTGGAATTATTTGGGAGGTAGAGTGTCCCAACATTTCTCAACAACATTCAACTATAACAAAATGTGTTACACTTAGGTTTGTCAGATAAAACATAAGGCACTCAGTTTAATGTTGAATCTCAGAAAAATAATTTTATTGTATTTGGAATATACATCCCAAATAGTGTACATATTTTTATTTGTTAAATCTGGCAACCCTAGTTATACTACCAAATTTATCATTGCTAGCAAAATCTGATTTTACTTATGCTTTTTTCATTATAAAAGTTACACAAATTTAGGGGAAAAAAAGATCCATAATACTACTGAGCTAATACAGTTGGCATTTTAGTGCATTCCTGATATTTTTCTTATAATTTTAAATGGTTACATTCACTCTTCCTTAAAATGATAGTCTTTCTAATTATTTTTATGCTACACAATGGTTCTTGCAATAAGTGTACCATATCTTAAAGTCTCCTACTGTTGAAAATTTAAGTTGCTTCCAATAAGCCACTACTATAATATTGCTCTGAATAGTCTCCTGCAAACACCTGTTTCTTATCTTTGCCTTCTTTCTTCTGTAGTTATTTCTTCAGGATATTCTCAGAAGGAAAGCTACTGATCAGATTTATAAAACAATTATGAATAGTCTAAAAATTCTAGATACATCCTACCAAATTGCAATCCAGTAGCACTATCTGAATACGCCTGCTTTACTAATATCTAACCAGCATTACATATAACTGTTTCTGAAAAAATCTGAAATAAGTATAAAGAAGTATTCCATTTTGTTTTAGTCAGCATTTCTTTGATTACTGAGAAGATCACACATTCTTCTAACAGTTGCTTACAGGTTGTATATCCTCTAATGTCAACTGTCTGCTCGTTTCCTTTACCCATTTCAAAAATGTTTTTGTTCAATATAAAACAAATTCACAAATGAAGACTAAAATAGCCCACTGTCTAAAATTATAGTCACATGCACCACAGGAAAAACTAGTTTATATCTACAATTCTAACTGCCTTCCAGAAATTACTACAAGTTACTTTTAATGTAAACTTTCATTTTATTTATATGTATATTATCTCAAAGTTCATTTCATAGAAATCATAACTCTCATAACTGAAATTAATTAAAAGAGATGACTAAAACAGAAGAACTGTACAAAAAAGATCTTCACGACCCAGATAATCACCATGGTATGATCACTGACCTAGAGCCAGACATCCTGGAATGGGAAGTCAAGTGGGCCTTAGAAAGAATCACTACAAACAAAGCTAGTGGAGGTGATGTAATTCCAGTTGAGCTATTCCAAATCCTGAAAGATGATGCTGTGAAAGTGCTGCACTCAATATGCCAGCACATTTGGAAAACTCAGCAGTGGCCAAGGGACTGGAAAAGGTCAGTTTTCATTCCAATCCCAAAGAAAGGCAATGCCAAAGAATGCTCAAACTACCGCACAATTGCACTCATATCACACGCTAGTAAAGTAATGCTCAAAATTCTCCAAGCCAGGCTTCAGCAATATGTGAACCGTGAACTTCCTGATGTTCAAGCTGGTTTTAGAAAAGGCAGAGGAACCAGAGATCAAATTGCCAACATTCACTGGATCATCAAAAAAGCAAGAGAGTTCCAGAAAAACATCTATTTCTGCTTTATTGACTATGCCAAAGCTTTAGACTGTGTGGATCACAATAAACTGTGGAAAATTCTGAAAGAGATGGGAATACCAGACCACCTGACCTGCCTCTTGAGAAACCTGTATGCAAGTCAGGAAGCAACAGTTAGAACTGGACATGGAACATCAGACTGGTTCCAAAGAGGAAAAGGAGTTCGTCAAGGCTGTATATTGTCACCCTGTTTATTTAACTTATATGCAGAGTACACCATGAGAAATGCTGGACTGGAAGAAACACAAGCTGGAATCAAGATTGCTGGGAGAAATATCAATAACCTCAGATATGCAGATGACACCACCCTTATGGCAGAAAGTGAAGAGGAACTCAAAAGCCTCTTGATGAAAGTGAAAGAGGAGAGTGAAAAAGTTGGCTTAAAGCTCGACATTCAGAAAACGAAGATCACGGCATCAGGTCCCACCACTTCATGGCAAATAGATGGGGAAACAGTGGAAACAGTGTCAGACTTTATTTTTCTGGGCTCCAAAATCACTACAGATGGTGACTGCAGCCATGAAATTAAAGGACGCTTACTCCTGGGAAGGAAAGTTATGACCAACCTAGATAGCATATTCAAAAGCAGAGACATTACTTTGCCAACAAAGGTTCGTCTAGTCAAGGCTACGGTTTTTCCTGTGGTCACGAATGGATGTGAGAGTTGAACTGTGAAGAAGGCTGAGTGCCAAAGAATTGATGCTTTTGAACTGTGGTGTTGGAGAAGACTCTTGAGAGTCCCTTGAACTGCAAGGAGATCCAACCAGTCCATTCTGAAGGAGATCAGCCCTGAGATTTCTTTGGAAGGAATGATGCTAAAGCTGAAACTCCAGTACTTTGGCCACCTCATGCGAAGAGCTGACTCATTGGAAAAGACTCTGCTGCTGGGAGGGATTGGGGGCAGGAGGAGAAGGGGACGACAGAGGATGAGATGGCTGGATGGCATCACTGACTCGATGGACGTGAGTCTCAGTGAACTCCAGGAGTTGGTGATGGACAGGGAGGCCTGGTGTGCTGCGATTCATGGGGTCGCAAAGAGTCGGACACGACTGAGCGACTGATCTGATCTGAAAATTTCCTGATATTTAGAGTAAATACCAGAAAGATCAGTTCAACTTAATACTTGGATATGCCACAGAACCTAATTTGATCAAAACAGAAATCATGTTGCAGATCTAATCTCTTTAATAATCTATATACACCAAAAAACTGAGTCTACAATCAGAGTTAACTCACCAATGCTGTCAGTAATCTTACAAATATAAATATGCACTACTGGTTTCAAGAGAAGAGTAAGAAAATAATTAAGTAGCTAAGCCCAACTTCATCAACACCATTAGAGCAGGACTCAAAGCTCACCACAAGCTAACAGCAGAAATTTTAGAAATAATCTAATTCAATCTCTTTCCTCTCCCATCCCCCACCCATTTTGCAATGGAAGAAACCAAGGCATAATGAAGTAAAATGAACTTTCAAGACAGTCATAAAGCTACTTAGGGGAAAGAATGCCTGTTTCATTCTACAGTAACAAAACTTTATTGAGCGAATTATTTGAAGCTCTAGAGATAACAGAAGTGATAAAAACCAGTTAAGTCCTTCTTCTCAAAGAGCATACAAGCTACTGGAGAATGGAAGAAAGGAAGGAGGGAGTGAAGAAAGGGAGAGGGGGGAGAAAGGAAAGAAGAAAGTTTCTATGACAGGGATAAGTATTCTGCATGAAAATACATAGGGCAACGTGGCAGAGCAAGCCAAGAGCATCAAGAACCACTTCAGATTAGGTGGTTCAGGAAACACTCAAAAAAATTTTTTTAAGCAGAGATCTGAATGACAGGAAGTCAGCAACAGGAAAATCAAAGGAGAGAGCAATCTGATTAGATTCCTTTATATCCAAATATTAGTCAAGGTACAGCTGGAGGTGACAGGGAGGGTGGCAGTGCTTCTTTTGATCAAAATGTGCACCATTCTGCAGTAAAGATACTACATTTATACTAGATTTAATAATAAATACAGCACTAACTTGATGATCTGCTGCAAATGACACAAACTAAGATAAAATACTACCATAGGAAAACATCTAAATCATGATGATTTAACTTATTCTGCTTTGAAAGACACAGAATAATTAACCAACTTTTCAATTATCACATTTGAAGGTGACAAATAATTTTTTAAATTGTTAGAAGATATTAGTGAAGGAATCAGTACAAGATAATGCTAATAAAGGTTCACAAATAAGATGGAAAAATTAACATTAGTCAGAAACTTCAGTTTCCAACTTTTCTATGCAAGTTTGACACTTGCATAACAACAGCCTAAGACTTTTTTTCCAGCAAAACTATTTACCTTAAATGACCCTAGGGACATTGGGCTCAGAAAATAAGATGTTTTAGTTAATAATTCTGCTTTTTAAAAAATTAGTTATTTTTAATACATGTATGTATCATTTTCCCCATTGCAATCAATTTCCTGCAATACATGGTTTTACTTCTTTACATTCCTCCACAGCACTTAACATGACGCCTTGCAAACAACAGAGAGATGTAATGAAATGACAGATCCCAACAGGAGTAGCAGTCATATAGATCTCAACAACCTGTGGCACTAAGCGAGTAAAGGATAGGTGGGGGGAGGCAGGGTAAGGGACACTTCGTTTCTAGAAATGTCTTAACACACTATCACAGAGGAACAGCTCTATAGTCCATAAGCCTTGAATAAGTTGTGCTCAGCTCATTGAAAAATCATTCTGTAATCAAGTAAGTAGTTTAGTATTGTAAGCATTTTAATAACTAAAAAATAAACCAAACTTTTAAATTTTAAGTAAATTAAAAACCACCCAACCAGATGATGAGGGTTTAGGCCAGACTACAGATGTTATGCTACATCTGATCCAATCAGGTTTTGCCCATCCTCCTTCACATAAAGCTACAGGCCCTTCCCACCCATCTCCCATCTGAGGTCAAGAATGCTGGTGCAAAATCTCTGCTTTCATTCCCCTGGTGATCCAGCTCTCCTTTACCCTATTTCTTGGTTTGCTGCTGTCAAACAAAGTTACTAATAAAGAAGGAATACCAAGCATTCTGGCTTGAAAAGAGAGCTAAGAATACCTACCATCTACAAAGCACCTTCTATACACCAGGCACCTATTTCTAAAATTTCAGAGTCATGATATTATTATTACTTCATTATACACATATATAAACCCAGAAGTAAGGTTACTTACCCAGGGTCACACAGCTAGTAAGTTTGTCAGACAGGGTTCTTTCCTTCCAAGAAACAGATCAATAACAAGGCCAAGATGATGGCAGTAAGAGGCACAGCCACCAAGACAAGTGAACAAGGTCAGAAAGCAGCAAATTCAGAAAAAGGAATTCTACAATCTTTTCCACCTACTTAATTTTTTTACATTCAGAAGCATCTTTATTTTTTATTTTTAAATTGGAAAAAAACTGCTTTACAATGTTGTATTGGTTTCTGCCATACACCACCACAAATGAGCCATAATTATATACATATATATCACCTCCCTCTTGAGCTTCCCCCTCTTTCCCTACCCCCATCCTCCAGGTCACCACAGACAGAGCACCAGGCCCACCTACTTGAAATTCACTGCCATCACAACAATTACATGCTTGACAAGGCCTGGAGAAAGTTTTTCAGGCTGATAATGAAATTTGGAGACTACATGACTTGCTGATATCTAGCTCAAAGACTGTATTTTTTATATACTAGTTATTATTCATTTTAAGAAATTTTCATTTAATAATGATAGATCCAAATGAGCTCTAACATAGTTTACAAAACCACCTTAAAAGTACTACTGTAGTAATACTTTTAAAAGCATTTAAAAGTAAATGCCAGACACAGTAAGAAAAAAAAAGGAGGAGGAAACATTTATGAGAACTAAACAATATGCCAGAAACTGTGTTATTTATCCTCTACATTCATTAATATATTCAAGATAAATAACTCTATGTAGTACGATTATCCCCACTTTACAGATAATTTCCCCAATGCCACACACAGCCAAGATTCAAATCAAGGGGACACCAATTCAAGAGCCCTAGACAAAATAGCTTTTGTTCTCAAAATGCCTATACTGTAGTCTAAAGTAGAAACAGACAAGGTACAATGCAATGTTATTAGTATCACAACAGGGAGGAAAATAAGATGCTCCAAAAACACAGATAAGAGATATCTAACAGATTTCTAACAGTCTACAATCTCAGTGAAGGCTTTCAAGATGATAGCATCTAGACTGAGAGAGACAACTATAAGTCATCCAGAAGAGAAAGACAACCTGGTCCATACTCTCAAAAGAATCCTAAGTTTGATATTTTATATAAGCAAATACCTGGAGAAGGAAATGGCAACCCACTCCAGTACTGTTGCCTGGAGAACCTATGGAAGAGGAGCCTGGTGGGCTATAGTCCATGGGGTCACAGAAGAGTCACACTGCTGCTGCTAAGTCCCTTCAGTTGTGTCCGACTCTGTGCGACCCCATAGACAGCAGCCCACCAGGCTCCCCTGTCCCTGGGATTCTCCAGGCAAGAACGCTGGAGTGGGTTGCCATTTCCTTCTCCAATGCATGAAAGTGAAAAGTGAAAGTGAAGTCACTCAGTCGTGTCCGACTCTTTGCAACCCCATGGATTGCAGCCCACCAGGCTCCTCTGCCCATGGGATTTTCCAGGCAAGAGTACTGGAGTGGGGTGCCATTGCCTTCTCTGAAGAGTCACACAGGACTTAGCAAATGAACAATATAAGCAAATAATTTCTAGCCAATGTTACACAGCAAAGACTGTGCTGAACTATGTCTGAAAGTAAAAGAAAGAGAAGTCTCTCGGTCGTGTCCAACTCTTTGCGACCCTGTGGATATAGCCCGCCAGACTCCTCCATCTATGGAATTTTCCAGGCAAGAATACTGGAGTGGGTTGCCACGCCCTCCGGCAGGGGATGTTCCCAACCCAGGGATCAAACTTGGGTCTCCTGCATTGAAGGCAGACTCTTTACTGTCTGAACTATGTCTAATATTCCATAAAATATGCAGTATATGCGTCATATGGGCTTCCCCGGTGGCTCAGCAGTAAAGAATCCACCTGCAATGCAGGAGACGTGGGTTCAGTATGTGGGTTGGGAAGACCCCCTGGGGAAAGGAATGGCAACCTACTCTTGCCTGGAGAATTCCATGCACAGAGGAGCCTGGACAGAGGGGTTGCAAAAAGGGTCAGACATGACTGAGCAACTAGACAACAACAAAGATGTGTCATATATAAGAAAAAAACTAAATCTAAGGTTATTCAAAGCCCTTTGGAAATCAATCACTCAAGATAAACAATTTGGTAACTGACATAAGAGTTTACTCTCTGGTTTTCACACTATTTCATACTTTAAAATCTTCCTAAGAAAAAACTTTAATGTCTTCATAAATGAACTATACAGACCATATATTTAACCTTTTCTTATAAGAGAGAACATGACAAACTTTCATTATTATTCTATATATACCAATAGAAATACAACAGATACCCAAAGCTAAATGGGTGTGCAAGGCTGTTTTCCTTTACTATCTATGGTTTGTAGAGTTGGGTTGTGTGTGTGTGTGTGTGTGTGTGTATAGTTTTTCCTATTTCTTTTTTTTTTTTTTTAGTTTTTCCTATTTCTTCCTTGCTATCAATGTCAGCAATCTGTTATTACAGTATGTATATTTATGACACCATTTCAATTCTATATTATTCTTTTTAATCTGCTACTTTAGAAACCACAGCATCATATATAAAATAAAAGTAAGTTCTCAGTGAGAGCTTTATTTTTAATTACTTACTTATAAAAAATTACATCCATTTGGGGGTTTCTGCATGTTTCAGAAAGAAGATAAGGAGCTACTGGGTCTACCCAAGTAAAGAGTTACAACTTCAAATTTTCATACCCCTAAGAGGCCTCTCTCACCTTCTTTAAATTCAACTCAGACCAGGTTACAGAACCCTCTGAAGCTTTCCTGTAAGACACATCCGACACTGCCCCCATCCTGGCTACACCCCACTGTACTTGTATGTTTCTCCAATATGACTGTCATTTTCTTAACCATCTCTTATCTCTGTTTCTCAAGCACTGAATCCTTTCCTTGCCTTACAAATGCCTGCTGAATAAAACAGTGTCAGAGAATGAAACCAACTGTATAAAGAGCCATAAAACTGTAACACCCCATACAATAAAAATGACGTTTCATACTCATAATGTTAACTTTCATTTGGAAATACAAACTTATGAAATCTAAATTTGAGGGAAATCACAAAAAAGTATTAAGTGCAAGCAAGCAACAATATACTATTAAGCTGTTTTACCCACTGCACCCTCAAAAAAAATCTGTTTATCTTGTAGGGAAAAAAGCAAAATACATAAATATATTCTCTCCAGGCAACCATAATATATTTTTCCACCCTCAGTGCAAAAAAAATAAATAAATAAACTGACATTTAAAGAACAGTGATTGTTAATTATCCAAGCTAAAATAAAAACATTTGGGGGTATATCTAGCTATTTTGAGGTACAAGAATAAAATAAAAGTCACCCATTACAAACACTCAGAGATCTTGCTGTTGGAAGCATCTCTGAGATCATCTAATGTTACTTAATACTCCTCCTCACTGCAGAAAGAATTCAGGTTGCTAGAGATGATCCAATCCACTTTCTACTCAATACATCCCTACATTTCTGCCTCCACTTGCCTTTCACTCACTGATCATCTGGACCCACACAAAACATGTCTTCTGCTGTTCAGACAGCAGCCTATCAAAATCTGTTTGCTCAATTTATTTTATGGTTTGACTTATTTTAGTGATTAAAAGTAATATATGTGCTTATCTATTTCAAAGACTTCTTTGGCTTCTCAAAAAAATTCCCAGTAAAATGAAAACACCAGGCACGTTTATAGGTTTCCTGTTGTAAATCTTACCTTTTTAGGTTCTCATAATTACCCTACAAAACACTCAAGGCAAGTATCATCAACCCCATTTAAAGAAATCATCAATATAGAGTAGCAGTTGAGAGTTGCTATGAGGTAATTTAGTAGCGAAAGAGACTTGCCTCTTATGAGCTGCGTAATCATAAGTTATGACCTTCTCTAAGTCTGTTCCTTCACCTGCAAACTGGACACTGTAATAGTTCCTACCTCAGGTAGTTATTGTGAAGATTAACTAGATAATGAACATTATCTTATAGAATAGCTAACCCATTCACACTCAATAATGTTAGTTTTTGTTGTTATTATTATGCAAAGAGGAAAAACTGTGGCAAATCACTTATGCTCTCAGAATTTAACTGCAACACTACATCGAAAATTGAGCTCTTAGGCTCTACCTACCTTGTGTTCCACAAAACCAAAAAATGTTTTCAGTAATTTGTGGCTTAAAGCACATGTTTTTTTCCATTCACTTTGACCAACCATAATTTATAAAATCTACTATCATGCTCCTCTTCCAAATGAAATTTTCACAAGTATAAAAATTACCAAAGTTCTCTATCTAGAAAAATAAATTCTCAATGGCACATAATAATAAAGTTCCACCATGACTAGCATGTAAACATAATGAAACTTACAAGTAAAATGAGAAGCACCACATCAACTGCTAAATGAACTAGCTTCTATGAACTACTATTATTGGATTATTCTTTAAAACCTTTATCTGGTATCTTCATATGGTAGAGATTGCTATTTTATTGTTTGTGAAATCAAGTGCAAGGGGAGAAACCTGTTTCACCTATCAAAACTATTGACAGTGCCAACAAGAAATATAAAATGCACATCAAAATTTTAAAAAAATTAGAACACCCCACTGTTCATAGCAGCACTATTTATAAAAACCAAGTCATGGAAGCAACCTAAGTATCCACTGTCAGATGAATGGATAAAGAAGATGTGGTGTACATACACACAATGGAATATTACTCAGCCATAAAAAAGAATGAAATAATGCCATTTGCAGCAAAACGGATGGACCTAGTGATTATCATACTAAGTGAATTATTCCAGAGAAAGACAAATATCATATGATATCAAATATTATATGTGGAATCTAAAAAGTGATACAAATGAACTTATTTACAGAACAGAAATAGACTCACAGGCAGAGAAAACTTATGGTACCAAAGGGGAAAAAGAGGGTGGGAGGGATAAACTGAGTGTTTGGTATTAACATATACACACTACTATACAGAAAATACAGAGAAGGCAATGGCACCCCACTCCAGTACTCTTGCTTGGAAAATCCCGTGGACGGAAGAGCCTGTTAGGCTGCAATCCATGGGGTCGCTAACAGTCGGACACTGAGCGACTTCACTTTCACTTTTCACTTTCATGCACTGGAGAAGGAAATGGCAGCCCACTCCAGTGTTCTTGCCTGGAGAATCCCAGGGACGGGGGAGCCTGGTGGGCTGCCATCTATGGGGTCACACAGAGTCGGACACGACTGAAGTGACTTAGCATAGCATACAGAAAATAAACAACTAGGATTTAATATATAGTACTGGGAATTATATTCAATATCTTATAGTAACCTGTAATTGAAAATAATCAAAAATTATATATACATTTATATGTGTGTTCACGTCAGTTCACTCAGTCGTGTCCAACTCTTTGCGACCCCATGAACCGCAGCACGCCAGGCCTTCCTGTCCATCACCAACTCCCAGAGTCCACCCAAACCCATGTCCATTGAGTCAGTGATGCCATCCAACCATTTCATCGTCTGTCATCCCCTTCTCCTCCTGCCCTCAATCTTTCCCAGCATCAGGGTCTTTTCAAGTAAGTCAGCTCTTCATATCAGGTGGCCAAAGTATTGAAGTTTCAGCTTCAACACAGTCCTTCCAATGAACACCCAGGACTGATCTCCTTTAGGATAGACTGGTTGGATCTCCTTGCAGTCCAAAGGACTCTCAAGAGTCTTCTCCAACACCACAGTTCAAAAGCATCAATTCTTCGGCACTCAGCTTTCTTTATAGTCCAACTCTCACATCCACACATGATCACTGGAAAAACCATAGCCTTGACTAGATGGACCTTTGTTGACAAAGTAATGTCTCTGCTTTTGAATATGCTATCTTGGTTGGTCATAACTTTCCTTCCAAGGAGTAAGTGTCTTTTAATTTCATGGCTGCAATCACCATCTGCAGTGATTTTGGAGCCCAGAAAAAAAATAAAGTCAGCCGCTGTTTCCACTGTCTCCCCATCCATTTGCCATGAAGTGATGGGACTGGATGCCATGATCTTAGTTTTCTGAATGTTGAGCTTTAAGCCAACTTTTTCACTCTCCTTTTTCACTTTCATCAAGAGGCTCTTTAGTTCTTCTTCACTTTCTGCCATAAGGGTGGTGTAATCTGCATATCTGAGGTTATTGATATTTCTCCCGGCAACCTTGATTCCAGCTTGTGCTTCCTCCAACCCGTGCTTCCTCCAGCCCAGCGTTTCTCATGATGTACTCTGCATATAAGTTAAATAAGCAGGGTAACAGTATACAGCCTTGATGTACTCCTTTTCCTATCTGGAACCAGTCTGATGTTCCATGTCCAGTTCTAACTGTTGCTTCCTGACTTGCATACAGGTTTCTCAAGAGGCAGGTCAGGTGGTCTGGTATTCCCATCTCTTTCAGAATTTTCCACAGTTTATTGTGATCCACACAGTCAAAGGCTTTGGCATAGTCAATAAAGCAGAAATAGATGTTTTTCTGGAACTCTCTTGCTTTTTTGATGATCCAGCGGATGTTGGCAATTTGATCTCTGGTTCCTCTGCCTTTTCTAAATCCAGCTTGAACATCTGGAAGTTCACGGTCCACATATTGCTGATGCATGGCTTGGAGAAATTTGAGCATTACTTTGCTAGCGTGTGATATGAGTGCAATTGTGTGGTAGTTTGAGCATTCTTTGGCACTGCCTTTCTTTGGGACTGGAATGAAAACTGACCTTTTCCAGTCCTGTGGCCACTGCTGAGTTTTCCAAATGTGCTGGCATATTGAGTGCAGCACTTTGACAGCATCATCTTTTAGGATTTGAAACAGCTCAACTGGAATTCCATCACCTCCACTAGCTTTATTCGTAATGATGGTTCCTAAGGCCCACTTGACTTCCCATTCCAGGATGTCTGGTCTAGGTGAGTGATCACACCATCGTGATTATCTGGGTCACGAAGATCTTTTGTGTGTGTGTGTGTGTGTGTGTGTGTGTTTATATATATATACATATACACTCTGATTATATATATATAGAATCTGATTATATATATATATACATACTCTGATTATATATATAATCAGAGTGATTGTATATATAATCACTTTGCTGTACACCTGAAACCAGCATTTTTTAAATCAACTATTGTTCAATTTAAAAATTAAATAAAATAAATACAAAATTAGAGGCCTAGACTCATTACTGAAAAATTAAGCTGCCTAACTCATGCAGAAGATGAGATGGTTAGATAGCATCACCAATTTAAAGGACATGAATCTGAGCAAACTCTGAGAGATAGTGAAGGACATGGGAGCCTGGCATGCTGTAGTCCATGGGGTCACAAAAAGTTGGATATGACTTAGCAACTGAACAACAAACAAACTTATGCAAAAAAATTTTTACAGGTTCTGTAGTACTAGCAAACAGGTGGTCCAAAGATTTGAATAATAACATCTAACTTCATTTTTCCCATTAAGTTTACCAGGAAGTTTGGGTTAGTGTTAAAAGAAGATTCTAGAATATTAAGAGAGAAAAATAGATGCAGGAAAGAGGACATTAACTAAATTACAATTTAGTACCAACTTGATAAGCAACATATTTGCATGGAAAGACTAGGACAAAGTCTTTAACATTAGCCCAAACCTGATCACTAACAGTAGGGCAAAATATGAGACAGAGATTTTAAATGAAAGAATACAGCCCATGAGGGATCTCTGTGGAAATAAAATAATAAATGATTAAGGTCAGATGGCTATTAGCTGCTGAGACAACAAAATTACTATAAAACAACCTAAGAAACCATATCACCTGCCAGTATACGTATAGTCTCCCTTCAGAGGTTGACTTCTCACTAAACAAAGATATAATTCATCCCAAGTGTCTTATCAAGATAAATTTACTAAAGAGAAACTATTGAAGGAAATACCTAATAACCACTCTAACAAACATTCGCATTTATACAATGCTCTTAGAAATGGGGCTCAAAAATGACAAAGTACATCTTGAAGCACAGAATAAACACTCAACCTTGTTTATCAAAAACTAGCGCTACATTTCTCTTAAACCTTCAAAACTGAAAAACCACAAGTTTGTATTTTCTCTAAAAATAGTGTTTGTTATTTGCATCCCCTCTGGTGGAAGTTTGATTTTTTAGGTCCTGTAATTTTGCCTGGCTTCTCTGGTGACTCAGTGGTAAAGAATCTGCCTCCCAATGCAGGAAAACGGGTTCAATCCCTAGGTCAGGAAGATTCCCTTAGAGGAGGAAATGGCAACCCACTCCAATATTACTGCCTGGGAAATCCCATGTAAAGAAGAGCCTAGTAAGCTATACAGTCCATGGGGTCGCAAACTGCGTGTCTGAGCGCATAATACAATGTTTCCTACTGCTGATAAGGAGGGCAGAACAGAGGTGCATGTAAAACACAGGTAAGGGTGAAATTCGGAACTCCTTCACTGATACCAATGAATTCTATGCTTGACTTGTAAAATGTGCTACTTTCCTGGAAATGTGGCATACAAAGAAAAAAAAAAAAAAACCCAATGGGTATGCATGGCTCTTTTATATTTGTGACTTAAGAGATAGTCTTCAAAGAGCCAAATCACTTACTTTTAGTCATTTACCAGGTTGACTGTATTCTCACCAAAAATTCCAACAACTGGTGGTCTATGGGGTCACACAGAGTCGGACACGACTGAAGTGACTTAGCAGCAGCAGCGGTGTTTGTTATACATACACATCAATGTGTACGTGTTTAGGAAAATGTTTGCATAGCTTAAATTAAGGACACTGTGTACCACATACACACAAAAAAACTGATGGTAGAAAATTTTAATCAACTCAATTTGTAAAAACATGTTAAAAAAAAAAAAAAAACACCTCTGTGCTGACATGATTAGCTGCACCATTCAAGTGGTGTGAGGTATCTGAAGCATGCTGCCTCTAAACTCTTATCATGCTATTTGGGATGTGCTATCTTGTGAAGCAGTTCATGTGAAACTGCTAAAACCTACAGTAACAGGACAATATACATATCAGAACTTTAAATGAGGAAAACAGTATGGCTAGACGTTCATTCATATTTATTTTGGAACCAAATCTCAACCCCAAAATTCCTTATCAACTATCCAGAAGTAGCCCAACTTATTACCAAGAAGTTTGTTTTTTTTTTTTTGTTTTTTTTTTTTTACTATAGCAACTTCATTACCAAGATTACCAAAATTTTCCACACACTTCCAGCAGTCTGTATGTGTTACCTGGGCAACAATCTAAAAGGGCTTTTACTTTATAGAATAGGTAGGTCAAAGAGAAGTAAAGCTTCTTCAAATTGACTGTGCATCATTTTAATTAGAAGCAGTGAGTATGAAATCTTCAACAGGCAGAAAATCTTGAGAATCAGTTTCATTAACAGATACAACATACTGTCATTTGTCTTCATTTCCAGCCATCTAATTCCCTTATGGAACAAAGCAAGCTCCATCCAGGACTTCAAAACATCCCCCGTCATACAGATTGTCAAAGACATAAATGCTGAAATCAAAGGAACTACTTGAGTAAAGAATCTAGCAAGTCTTCACAACTGGCTGTGGTATGAATACCCTGCTTTGCTGTCCTAAATTCTGAAAACTAGTCAGCTCAGCTGTGGATCTCTATCAACTGCCTTTCTGCCTAAGCCAAACCTGCCTCCAAATTAAGACCCAGTCATATAGAAAGCACATTTTAGAAGGTGCTTTAAAAAGTCTTTCAAAACTGCTTCCTGCTACAGCCAATCTGATGCTGTCTATTTGGCAAAACAAAAAATAATGGTATCTCCTTACAAAGAAAATGTTTTCCCTTTCTTTCCAACAGTTTTAGGATTGGTATACTCAACTTTGCTTCTCTTACACTAATAATTTTTCCCTCAGCTTTTACTCTAAGGATACTTAAGTGCTCTCTGGGTCACAGTCAAGTCAGGAGCAAAGCATACAGAGAGCTTACTGAACGTTAAGAAGTGAGTACCAAATGACTGCAGAGACAAAAGTGAAAGATAAGCTGAAAAACAGAAAGGAAAACTGCCATTCAAAGCTCTTCACCATTTGGTACTGACTCTTTCTTGCCTAGCTCTTTCGCTCTATACCTTTGATCACCCTGGCCCAGAAAGACCTTTCTGTATTTACTATGCGTCCTATTTCCACATGTCCAAATCCTACCCATTCTTCAAAGCATGGTTTAAATGTCACCTCTTCCCATATCCTTACAACTAAAGGTAATCCCTCCCTCCTCTCTCTAACTTGTACCTCCTTATCTTTATCTCTTTACTACATATTACTTTCTGCCTTACATTATCTTCGTTTACATATTTAATCTCCCACACAAGCATAAAGCCTCAGGGTCAAGGTTCATGCCTTATTCATCTCTGTTCAAACTGCTTAACACGTCTTACACATATTAAACTCTCTGAGTTCCATGGGTTAGGAAAAGAGATAAATCCACTAGATAGAACTTCAGATTAGGAGTCCACAGACCCCACTTTGCTAATGACTAGCTATATGACCTTGAACTTCAATTTTTTAGTGTATTCATCCACAAAGTCAAGAAGGTGGACTAAGCCAGTTTTTAACCATAGACGGTTATCCATTATCAGGCTGTAAAATCAATTTTGGCATCAAAACCCAGCATTATCTTTTTAATAAAATGAAATAAAATAGAAAATATCAAAATATGTTGTAGGCAGTGAAGTGGTACACTGTGAATGTTTAACTGGCTACCCAAAGGAGAGAGAAAAGCTCTGAATTGTAACATCTGTTGATGTCCCTGGTGTAAATACTCCCACCAAAGCCAATTTCAAGCTACACATGCACTTGGGTGGAAAGAGAGGCATAACTACTCTTACAAGTCAACTGATAAGCCAGCTCCAGCAAAGGCCTAAAATGACAAGTATTACTTCACCAAAATTTTCTTTCAACTTCGCGTGTTTGTGTGTGTGTGTGTGTGTGTGTGTGTGCGTGCATGCACGCACGTGCATGCTGAATCGGTATAAAATGTATTTCTTACTGTGAGTCACAGTCAAAACCGTTCATAAATGTTCAGCTAAACAATCTCCTAGTCCTCTTCCATGTGTACACAACGCAATAAATTGCACTCTTAGTTACATATGTAATCTCGACATCAAAATTTATATGTCTCTTCAAAAATGAGAGATGCCTACTGGCATCACCAGAAGGCAAATTACAGGAAGGGAAAATTTGGCTTAGGAAGTATTAACAAAAGACCAAGGTTCTCAGCCTTTGTTCAGCTACAACCCAGGGCTACAACATCCTCCTACTAGTTGCAGTGGCTCATTCAGCAAAGGGTTAGGGGAGACAGGAGGAAAGGAGAAGGAAATCTTAGGAGGAAAAAAGGTCCATGTAACTGTGAATATGTGCCCTTCACCCACCCAACTAAGAACCTTGTTGTTTTTGTTCAGTCGCTCAGTTCTGTCCAACTCTGCAATCCATTGACTGTAGCCTGCCAGGCCCCTCAGTCCATGGGGTTTCCCAGGCAAGAATATTGGAATGGGTAGCCATTTCCTTCTCCAGGGGATCTTCTCTACCCAGGAATTTAACCCGCATTTCCTGCACTGCAGGCGGATTCTTTACTACTGAGCCACCAGGGAAGCCCTTGCTTAGAACCTGGGTACAAAGAAAACCAGAGCTATAAAAAGGTGAATTTCCATCCCTGATGTTTCCCTGTTAAATTCTCCAGCACAAGCCTGCATCCCTCAATAGACTTCCATTACTGAGAATCCCCTACTACTAAAATTAAGTTTTTGCCAGGGACTAGAGACATGTAGTACTTGTTGAATTTAGAATAGGCAAGGGGAAAAATAGCACAGCAAACAGTTGTTAGACTGTATATTCTAGGAAAATCAGGCTTTTATTGAAAAACATACTTTCTTATTTTCTTACTTAAGCTTACTAAACTGGGTGAGAAGTAAAGTTTACTGAATATATTTTGGGCTGTACTATGTCTATTACAACAACACAGTCTGTAACCAGATTTTTCCTGAGTGTTTATAAAGAATTGTGTTTTCTATTTTTAAGGTTATTTAGAAAACAAAGAGGCTCAGAATTTCAAGCAGGCTAATAATGTTAGCTCAAATCTAACTCCAAATCAACTGAATATATGCACAGAAGTTTCCCAGGAAAATCCCAAAAATTACACCAAAAAACACAGAAGATGAAAAATAGAAGTCAGCACGAACACAAACTGGCAATACTCAATTGTAGTATCCTATCTGTTGCATGAGTACAATATGGAAAGTAAATGAAGTAGGAAAAAGAGAATGTTGAGATACAAGTCCTGCTTAATTCCATTAACTATTCCTTATTAGGGTCCACTGCTAGGTACTTCTATCCAATTTCAAATACTGACCATCAAGTGAAAATTATTCAGTTCAGTCGCTCAGTCATGTCTGATTCTTTGAAAAGCCAAGAGTCAAGTCAAGCAATGTCTTTCTTCATGGTCACAATATTAAACTTTGCCTTTAAAACTGAGTGTTTTACCATACTCTGGCTCTAGTCAATATTTTCTTTGCCTCCACTATCTGTGGTGCCAAATGCTCATAAGACCATCTCTATAAGAGGCTGTACCAGAGACTGGAATAGCCTGGGGCTGCTGGTCATGCTCAGGTCCACTGGCTGACCTATGAATAGAAAGTAAGCGCTATACCTAGGTTTCCCTGGTGGCTCAGCAGTGAAGATCCACCTGCAATGCAGGAAACATGGGTTCGATCCCTGGGTCAGGGAGATTCCCTGAAAGAGGAAATGGCAACCCACTCCAGTATTCTTGCCTGGGAAATCCCATGGACAGAGAAGTCTACAGGGCTATAGTCCACAGGGTGGCAAAAAGTGAGACACAACAGAGTAACTGAAAACACACAAACACACATACAAGAGCTATGCACATGTAGCAACTCATTAAAACTTGTGAGACACAGCAAAAAGAAAACTCTGTGCCTGGGAATCCCATAGCCTACAGTATATCCATCCTCCAAACATCCTCTATTCAGCCATTAAGACCCCACACCACTTCAAGACAACAGCAGGCTAGAATTCAGACCAATTTCTACACCCTCAAAACAAGAAAGTTTTGCTACTTAGCTACTACTCTCTTCAAAGCTAATCTCTCAAAGCTCCCATTCACAGTATTTTAACTTGGCACAAGAGAATTCCTTCTTTTGATTCCTCCAAAAGAATGGGTAAAAACACTTTGAGCTTCAATGCTGTATCATCTGAGTTCAAATAAATATACACTAACTGAATGAGCTCAACTTTGGGTTAAGGCAAAGAAAATTTTAAGTTTTTAGAAATCACAAATTTAAAACTGGTGAGCTGATAAAACATAAAAACTGTTTCACATACCCAATAAAATTCTGTTACTCAAGTTTTAAAACACCATAATAACCACTAAGGTGAAAAGAAAATTATCTGAATTATGAAACAATTAGCAAGGGCACAAAAATTCACAGAACATTGCAACTATAATATATAAAAATCACCATCAAATAACTCAGGTCAAAAAAAAAAAAGTCACACATTTTTACACCTTTCATGCCTTTTATGTCGGTTGGTATATTCACTATGTCCCAATAGTACTGGGACTTACTACTTTGTTTCCAGCTTCCTAGAATATAATGTAGGCTATGTAATACATTCACATATAAAGACTGACCAACTACATCACTTCTCCCCAGATGACCTGTCAATACAAAATATCAGGGCACACTTTGACCTGATTGAAGACTCCAGTCTCAGTCTCAACTAACTCCCCAACCAAACAAGCATTTAATACAATTTGAAGATAATGTATACATTAAATTCACCTGGTCTTTCTCCTTTGCAGTTTCATTGTCAGTTTCACATGGGACTCTGTTGAGATAATGAATCACAGGCCAGTTTTCCAATACTGGCAACTTGTGGACCAGTATTTTCCATGGGCAAAAATCCACTTCCAATTTTACCACAAGCAAACTTCATGTATCTTCTGCCATCATTCTACAAATGCGCAGATATTCTACTGAAGTGCAGCGGAAGCCACACACAAACACTATTATGAGAAAAGTCAGGTTTCCGTGATACGGTGTTTCCAGAATGATAAAAAGCAACTATCTCCCCAGTACATGCAAGAAAATTTAAATGTATTTTTTTAAATCCCTAAACCTTCCAGCACCAGAACTGCAGACCTTGAAATCAAGTTTCCAGTCAGCGTTGAAATCTATCAGGCAAGTGAAAGCTGTCCTTACCATCAGCAAAATAAGGTTGGTATTTCTCGTCACTTACATGAAACTCTCATTTCTACAAGTGACCACGTAAATTTCGGTACGTTTTCTAAACTGACCCTATCTAAGAAGTACAGGGACAATACACAAGCACCTGGACACACTGCCCTGGGATCAGAAACAATCCTATCGGTCCAGTTCCCTAGCACCCGAACACCTCCCCGCTGGCCAGTGGCCCCTTTCCACATGCTGACGCACTGCCCAGCCCTGCACCGCTGGCGACCAGTGCAAAGTACTAGTCCAGTCTCAGAAACTTTGACTCAGTTATCAGGACACTGAATACCCACGACCTGGACGAGGGATGTTTGGCATGGCCAGGCGGTCAACTTTGAAGCGGGGCATTCTTTACAGGTAGAGATCTGCCCAGCACGCAGCCCATCCCAGCCAGCAAAACCACAAGCATCAACAGCAGGAGCGGAGCAAAGTGCCTGGCGGAGACAGGGGGAGCGCGAGGGCGAGACGCGGTCACGAACAGATGCCTGAACGTGGGTAAGAAAATACCCTCCCCACACGCCCACCCCCACCCCCGGACGTGGGGCTGCCGGGACGGCGACCCCGGCAGCAGCCGGCGGCAGTGTCAGGAGGGCACATCTGGAGGCGAGCGCCCAAGTCACCACCCCCGCCCCCAGGTGAGGGGCGCCGACCCCGCCCGCCCGCCGACCCGCCCCGGCCGCGAGGAGCGGCCGCCCGGGAGAACTCCCGATGTCCGCGGAGCCACCGACAGTCCCGAGCCTTCCTCCCGCGGTCCTCTCGCATCCCGTCCCGGCCCGGCCCCCACAGCTACCCTCCCCAGGCGCAGCCCCGGCGCCAACACCCCCAGCCCAGCCCGCGGCCCCGGGCCGCTGGTGCGCCCGCCGGCCCCTACGAGGCCGCCCTCGTCTCACCTCCTCTCGTCTCCGCGGGAAGGGCCGGAACAACTCTGCCAGGCGCCCGCGTCGCACCCGCCGCCCAGCGTTCTGCGGCCCGGCCCGTCCCGTTCACTCTGCCGCCGCCGAAGCCCTGGGAGGGCGGAGGGAACAGGGCGGAGGGAGCGGAGAGAGGAGGGGAGGAGGACCGCCCGGCAGGAAGAGGCGAGGGAGGGGGCGGGTCGGGGAGGAGGAGGTGGTGGCGGTGGTGATGACGTGTCGGGAGCGCGCACGTCCGGGCCCCTCGGCGCGGCGTGCGCGCTCCTGACGGCGGAGGCGCCTTCTCTGCCCTGAGCGGCGGGCGCGCACGCGCGTACACGTCCGCGCCTGGCCGTGTTTGGGTTAACTTCTGTGAGTGAAGACCTGGCCCACCTAGACTGTGAAGAGTAGGGACCCGGGAAGGGGCTAGAGACGCTCGCGGTGCTTCAGAACTTCGCAGAGCTTACCCATGCCGGGAGCCCAGCCGCGCGGGTTCGCTAGGGCGACCTCAATCTCCGAGCGAGTTTGGGTTGAAGCCTTGCCCAGCGATTACTGATCTCTTAGATAATTCTTACTTTGGGGCTATTGTGTTCTTGCTCATAAATCTGGTTTACGTATATTGTCATTCTTAATGCCCAGTACTCCTCAGGGAAGTCACCTTAAAGAATTCTAACTTCTCTCGTCAGTTACTCTTTTCTGTGCCTCTTTCAAGGTGTCTTGTGGGCTTATAACGGTTCCTTCTGTGGGACTCAGGAAAGATTAAGAAAATAACCAGTGGGGATTAAACGGGAAGCACTATTATGTATTTATGAAGAAAACTTACCCTCATTTGCACCTTTTTATCCTGTGGGGTAATAAATTTGGGGGTACAAACTAGCAGAGATAAAAATAAGCCAACTCTTTCATCGACTAATACTGTACTGATCCTTAAACTGTGGATATCCTTCTTCCTAGATCTTACAGGCAAAAAAAAAAAAAAAAAGACCAGGAATTTTTCTGAATTTCCTTAGCACTTTGTTTCTAAAGGTTTGTGGCACCGAATATATTCAGCTTTATCTGGGTAAATTTGTGTGATACTTTAGCCCACTAAAGAATCTTTTGAGGCTGTGCTTCATTTTTATCTTCCAACGTGCCTAGCAGAGCATCTGACTTCAGAGAAAGTACTCCATAAATGTTATTGTATAAATAAGTGAAGACATCGCAGGAGGAGTTAGATGTGTCCCATAATTTCCACTCTAAAGTGACTTCTTTAGTTTAAAATTCTCTCTCCTGCTTAAATTCTTCTGCACTCATTTCCCCACCTGGATCCAAAAGCTACCTTGAGAAATCCCTAATTTAAGTTTCTATAGATGCTAGGGGGCTTCCCTGATAGCTCGGTAAAGAATCCACCAGCAATTCAGGAGACCCTGGTTCGATTCCTGGGTCAGGAAGATCCTGGAGAACGGAAAGGCTACCCACTCCAGTATTCTGGCCTGGAGAATTCCATATGTGGTATAGTGGACTACACGCTGTATAGTCCATGGGGTCGCAAAGAGTCTAACAGGACTGAGGGACAGGACTGAGGGACTTTCACTTTCATAGATGCTGGGACAGACCAACATTATTACATTTGTTTAATATTTCCCCTAGGTGCTGGGCGTCTTCCTAGGAAATCCTTTAACCTATGTATTCCAAGAGACTACCTAACTCTGAGCCTGACCCAGTAAATGCTGAACTTTTGGTATTTAATAAGGTTAAGGTCAGAATAACTCAGATCATCTGTATCTATTAATAAAGAAGCCAACAAGTATGTACTGAGCGTCTACTAAATAAAATACTAGTAAACTTACACTGGGCACAAGGATGTCAACAGATGACAATGACATGGTTTCTGCTTTCTGATATCTGCTAACTGGAAAAAAGCTTTCTGACAAAAAGGGCAACACCATGACAATTATCAGCACTCACTAAGAAACGGACCCCCCAAAAAAGGAACTAAAAGTTTTAAATCATAAGTTCAAAATAAGTTTCAGTTCAGTTCAGCTCAGTCGCTCAGTCGTGTCCGACTCTTTGCGACCCCATGAATCGCAGCACACCAGGCCTCCCTGTCCATCACCAACTCCCGGAGTTCACTCAAACTCATGTCCATCGACTCGGTGATGCCATCCAGCCATCTCATCCTCTGTCATCCCTTTCTCCTCCTGCCCCCAATCCCTCCCAGCATCAGGGTCTTTTCCAATGAGTCAACTCTTCGCATGAGGTGGCCAAAGTACTGGAATTTCAGCTTTAGCATCATTCCTTCCAAAGAAATCCCAGGACTGATCTCCTTCAGAATGGACTGGTTGGACCTCCTTGCATTCCAAGGGACCCTCAAGAGTCCTCTCCAACACCACAGTTCAAAAGCATCAATTCTTCAGCACTCAGCTTTCTTCACAATCCAACTCTCACTTCCGTACACGACCACTGGTAGAACCACAGCCTTGACTAGACGGACCTTTGTTGGCAAAGTAATGTCTCTGCTTTTGAATATGCTATCTAGGTTGGTCATAACTTTCCTTCCAAGGAGTAAGCATCTTTTAATTTCATGGCTGCAGTCACCATCTGCAGTGATTTTGGAGCCCCCCAAAATAAAGTCAGCCACTGTTTCCACTGTTTCCCCATCTATTTCCCATGAAGTGATGGGACCAGATGCCATGATTTTAGTTTTCTGAATGTTGAGCTTTAAGCCAACTTTTTCACTCTCCTCTTTCACTTTCATCAAGAGGCCTTTTAGTTCCTAGTGTTCCCATATTCAGTACCATAAGCCTTTGGCAGCATAAGAATGTCTACCATTGGCTGTTGCTAGTTAATTATCCTATTAAAGTGGAGCATAACAGCTAAGTCATTGATGTGCCAGCTTGCTACAAGGAAAAGCACTCTGTCCCATAGCCACATGTTACACCTCTTAATCACGAGGAGTCATTCTGTAAAACTGAGCTGTTCCTCACAATAGAATTTGGATAAGAGATGTCACAAGAGAACCTAGATAAGAGGTGAGTCACAAGAGAACACAGATAAGAGACAGTGAAGGTGATTTGATACAAACGCATCCTCGCTACCAGAAAAACAGTTCTAGTATATGCCAGAGAACTAGTAACAAAGCGTTCTTCACAAAATGAGTACTGCTCACTTGTCTCCCCACTGTGGCTTTCTTAGCGTTAAACATACACCAGCAGCCCTGGTTCATAAGAGGACTGAGGCTCTCACTTTGAGGGAAGGTGTTATAAAATGTTCTAACATGATTCATAACATTAAGCCAGTGGCCTAGATCCATATCTAACCCACAGATGTATTTTGTTTAGCGTGCATGGTGCTTAAAAAGTTAGCCAAAGTTCAAAGCCAGAAGATTCCACATTCTTTTCAGCCCTCTTTTTAAAAAGTAGAAAATTTGGAAATAGTGGGATTACAGTTTCACATGGGGACAAAAAGCTACAAAACACGTACTGTCTCTTTTCCAAAGTCTCTGCATTCTTTATTGTACCTCACATTGCCCTGTTTCTTCCATGTGGGTCTGCAGTTCCCAATTTTAAATATCAGAATATCGAAAACTGGGAAGAAGTTCAATGTTGAATAAAAATGGAAGAGTTTAAACTATAGTATTTAAGCAGGTGGAATTTTAAAAAGAAAAGGTCTTATAATCTTCTTATAGCTTTATTTATTTATTCATTATCTTTTGGTTGCACTGGGTCTTCATTGCTGCACCCAGTCTTTCTCTAGTTGCAGTGAGTGCGAGCTACTCTTCATTTCGGTGAATGGGCTTCTCATTGCAGTGTCTTCTCTTGCTATGTAGCACAGGCTCTAGGCATATGGGCTTCAGTAGTTGCAGCACATGGGCTTTAATTGCTCCAAAGCATGTGGGGTATTTCCAGACTAGAAATCGAACCCATGTCCCCTGAATTGGCAGGTGGATTCTTATCCACTGTACCACCAGGGAAGTCGAGATGGAATATTATCTTGTTTTATGATGAGTATTATTGGTTGATTCCCACCCACATGTGCATTTCCAGCCCTCTGCAATTATAAGGCAGCTAATGATTTGAATGGGAATAGGCCCAGTTCCAAGTGTAGACCCTGACTGAGGCACACAATCAGTCTAATCAGGTCTTCACCTGATTCTGTCAGTAATAGATGCTAACACAGATTTAAATTGGTCCAGTATAAGGAAGGCCTGGGCTTGTGTTGGGAGAAGAAAAGTGCCCTCTCACCTTTCTTTCTCTCTGTCTCTCTTTGCTGAGTGTGATGGATGAATGTGAATCCCATAGTTACTATAGCCAGTTTGCTGCCATAAGTGAAGCCAGCCTGAAGCTGACACATGACACACAAGCTTGAACCCAGAATGAAACCGACAACCTTCCTCTGCATTTAGTAACTTAGCTAAGCCAATAAATTTCCTTATCTATTTAAGAAAGTTTGAATTTGGCTTTTTGTTACTTGCAGCCAAAGCTAAATTTTCCATGCATGTTACAGAAAAAAAAGCTATAGTTGCATTATTTGACACTTCTAAGAATACACTTCCAATGGGATGAATAGGTAACAACCTACTTGATAAAATTCTACAGGGTCATGAAAGGAACTTCACCACCACCATCCCACAAATCTTTCCCTGACTAGGTAATCTTATCCCTTAGAATCCATCACTACATTAAAAAAAAAAAAAAAACTGTGACTTCAATCCTCTGCCCTGTTTAAATCAGCTTTCACTGAGAAGAGCATCAGTAATTTTGTGTAAATGAGTTTATCATATGAGTTTGGAGTGGTTTTTTACTATTGGAAAGATAGAAAAAGAGACAATGGGAACCTGAGGAAGGGAAGACTCAACAGAGAAAGACGTGATAGAAGAAACTATATATTGTTGGGACTTATTCCCTGGTGACCCAGTGGTGGTGACCCTGGTGACTCCACACTGCCAGTGCAGAGGGCCTGCATTTGACTCCTGGTCGAGGAGCTAGATCCTACATCTAGCTGCGACCAGAAGATTCTGCAAGCCACAAGAAAAGCTTGCACATGCCACAGGTAAGATAGAATATCCCACATGCCACAACTAAGACCTGACGCCAAATGAAAAAAATGTTTTTAAAAAAAGAGACCATAGATGTATTGTAGAAGACAAATTTTTATATTTCACAGTTCTATGTGGAGCTGAAATTCAGATTGTGTGTGCCTGCATGCTAAGCGGCTTCAGTAGTGTCCGATTTTTGGTTACCCAATGGACAGTAGCCCGCCAGTCCCCTCTGTCCATGGGATTTTCCAAGGGTTGCCATGCCTTCCTCCAGGGGATCTTCCTGATCCAGGGATCGAACTCACATCTCTTACATCTCCTGCATCGGCAGGTGGGTTCTTTACCACTAGCACCACCTGGGAAGCCCAAAATTCAGAATAATTCATGAGCACCATCATGTAGGTTTCGTCAGACTAATTCACACAAGTCATACTAAGCCTACATGATGGTGCTCGTGTAAGCCTCACAATTTTGCCCCTCTGAGCTGAGTTGCTTCAGTCATGTCCAACTCTGTGAGACCCTGTGGACCGTAAACTGCAAGGCCCCTCTCCATGGGTTTCTCCAGGCAAGACTACTGGAGTGGGTTGCCACACCCTCTCTCCAGGGTATCTTCCTGACTCAGGGATGAAATCTGTGTCTCTTACGTCTCCTGCATTGGCAGGCGGGTTCTTTACCATTAGTGCCATGTGGGAAGCCCAAGCCTATGTGATAAACCAAACCTATTAAATCACCCTTATAAGACTAAGAGCAAAATCAAACAATACGTATATAGGAATCAGAAAATTTCCTCAGCAGTAGAAAAGATAAGCAGAATCATAGATATTTCTCTGAAGAAGAATGCTGATGTACTACTTTTGTGATTCAATAAGAAATAAAAAGGACACTTACCAAAACTTTTCCCATACCTTGTGGCAGGTGTCTGAAATTCATCTTCCCCTCAGAGTCCTTTTCTTTGGTCTGAGGCAGCCTTCCTCTTTCATGTATAACAAAATCACCTTGGGAGTTTATTTTTTAAATGCAGACTTCTATACTTAGCCCCAAAGAGATTCAGTAACTCTGGGACGAAGCTCAGGATTTGTTTTATTTTGACATTTTATTACAAAAATGTTTAAACACATAAAAAGTAGAATAGTATTTTGTCGTCATGTCCAAGCATTCAGCTTGAACAATTATCACCATATGGCCAATCTTCTCTTCCCTATCCCTCATATGGATTTTACCTATTAAAAAATACAATAAATATATGTATATACTTCATTATACAGTTCTAAAAGGTAAGAAATTTTCTTTTTTTTTTTTTTGCAATCAACAAAATCCAGAATATGGGAGAATTTACGGGACAAACCACCAAGTTCCTCAACAAATGTATTGCATAAATAAAATTAGGAAGGAGAATATGTTTAAATTGCTTGAATTTTGATTTTCTTTGCTTGTTTTTAAAAGCTTCATGCATGCATGCTAAGTCACTTCAGTCATGTCTGACTCTGCGATGCTATGGACTGTAGCCCACCAGAGGGCTACAGTAGTTCCTCTGTAGTTCCTCTGTAGTTCCTCTGTCCATGGAATTCTCCAGGCAAAAATACTGGAGTGGGTTGCCAAACCCTCCTCCAGGGGATCTTCCCGACCCAGGGACTGAACCCGTGACTCATATGTCTCCTCCACTGACAGGTGGGTTCTTTGCTACTAGCACCACCTGGGAAGCTGCTTTAAGAGCTTCATGTGGTTTAATTGCCAAAGTGAACTCTACATATGTACAATGTACAATTTGACAAGTTCCAACATATGTATACACCTGTGAAACCATCACAACAGTAAAGATAGCAAATATATTTATCACCCAAAAAAGTTTCCTTGTGCCTCTTTGTAAGTTCTCCTCCGTCCTCAGGCACCTCAGGCATTGCTGTCATTCTAGACTAGTCTGCATTTTCTAGAGTTTTCTATAAATAGGAACCACACAATATGTATTCTATTTGATGTTGCTTCTTTCCCTCAACAGAATTATTTGAGATTAATCCTCCCTATCCACGTATCAGTTCAGTCACTCAGTTGTGTAGATATCAGTAGCTGCTTTTTAGCCTTCCAGTCTCATGGCATGCTTCCAGCTCCAGTACCCATGTGAGCCTGTGGCTTCAGCTTGCTCTAATACTTCGTTTTTCTTTTCTCAAAAAATGTTATGGTAGTTGATTTACAATGTCTTGTTAGTTTCAGGTGTACAGCAAAGTGAATCTCTTACACATAGACATATATCCACTCTTTTTTAGATTCTTTTCTCATACAGGCCATTACAGAGCATTGAGTAGAGTTTAATAATCCATTTTTCTGTTTCCTTTTTTCTAGAATCTGACAATTTCCCCATTCTTGCTTTCAAAACATACTGAAATTGACAACATATTTTTCAATTTTTTACATTATTATCTAGCATTTGTGTATTTTTAGAAAGCTGCATGTGTGTTAAGTCACTTCAGCTGTGTCCGACTCTGTGCAACCCTATGGACTGTAGCCTGCCAGGCTCCTCTGTCCGTGGGATTCTCCATGCAAGAGTAATGGCGTGGGTTGCCATGCCCTCCTCCAGGGAATCTTCCCCACCCAGAGATCGAATCCCCTCTCTATGTCTCCTGCATTGGCAGGCAGGTTCTTTACCACTAGTACCACCAGAGAAGCCCTTTTGGAAAGGTAAGGAGTTGCAAAAGAGTCAAGATGGGACTTAGTGACTAAAACAACAAAAAAGAGTGTCTTCCTTTATCAGCTGACTTTTGACCTCACCATTTTAATATGAATTTGATTGATTTTTTAACAAAGTTTTTGAAAACTATTGAAAAAAACTCCCTTTTAGCTTCCCAGGTGGCACTAGTGGTAAAGAACCTGCCTGCCAATGCAGGAGACCTAAGAGGCATGGGTTTGATCCCTGGGTGGGGAAGATTCCCTGGAGGAGGGCATGGCAACCCACTCCAGTATTCTTGCCTACAGAATCCCATGAACAGAGGAGCCAGGTGGTCTACAGTCCATAGGGTTGCAAAGAGTTCGACACGACTGAAGCAACGTAACACATATTGGAAAGGAATTCTTATTTTTTTAACAATGTCAAGAAACTATACAGAGCTTCCCTGGTAGTCTAGTGGTTAGGAATCTGTCTTGCAGTGCAGGGGACACGGGTTTGATCCCTGGTCTAGGAAGATGGCACATGCTGCAGAGCAACTAAGCCTAAGCACCACAACTACTGAAGCCAGCACACCTAGAGCCCAGGCCCGCAACAAGAGAAGCCCGGCTGGCTGCAACTAGAGAAAGCCCACACGCAACAACGAAGATCCGGCACAGCCTAAATAAAGAAATCTTTTTTTTAAAAAAGAAGCTATACAAAGAGTGATGTGTTGATGTGGTGTCAGCCATTTTAGCAGAGTTTTTGCTCCTCAATGAATTCCCAGCACCAGGCAGGCAAACAGCTTTGGCAGTGACCCCACATTCCTTTGAAGTACTTGCCACAGGCCTAGAATTTAGATTTTGGACATATAAGATATATTTCTTAAATACATATGTTTTGCAGGAAATCAACTTCAAAAATTACAAATACTTTCATGGTAAAGGGAGGAAAATTACCACTTTCCTCTTCTGGTGGAGAGAAATCTGCCCTCTCCACCACCTCCCACCCCTCCCCCAAGACATTCACTTACTCCCTTTTCCCTCTGCCGTGTTAAAAAATAAGCTGAAAATTTGAAGCAAAAAAGATTTATGTCAAAGTTCTATAAAAGTCTATCTAACATTAAAGTAATTGAGACTTATCAAATGACACTTTTGCTTTAGAATATACTAAAAGATTCAGAGAAGGCAATGGCACCCCACTCCAGTACTCTTGCCTGGAAAATCCCATGGATGGAGGAGCCTGGTGGGCTACAGTCCATGGGGTCGCTAAAAGTCGGACACGACTGAGCGGCTTCACTTTCATTTTTCACTTTCATCCATTGGAGAAGGAAATGGCAGTCCACTCCAGTGTTCTTGCCTGGAGAATCCCATGGACGGAGAAGCCTGGTAGGCTGCAGTCCATGGGGTCGCACAGAGTCGGACACTGAAGTGACTTAGCAGCAGCAGCAGCAGCATACTAAAAGATTCCTAACACTTTCTCTAAAATTTCCCCAATTTCAGGAAGATTCTCACTTCCCTTTAATTTCCTGATTTGATGACAATAAGAACTTTTTGTGGAAGATCATTTATCTATGATATTTATACCTGTATATATTATGACTAATAATTTTAAATTTCACACCAAAATCCAGGTTTGAGGATTATTTTTCTTAAAAAGTATATCCTATGATCATATTCACAATATCTTATAAGATAACTGGTGATGACTGGATGTTCATTATGTCATTTTCTATGTCTTTCAGTATACTTAAAATTGCATAATAATTTTTAGTTAAATTCCATTATCACTTTGTGCCTTACTTTGGATACATACCTTTTAAGTTCTTTTATAGAATTAATATCGCTCTTCTGTACCCCCACAATGTCTGGTACACATTTACTTACAGCAGCTATAACACTTTCTTATCTTTGAATTTTTTCATGACTATTTATTCCACTAGATTCTACTCATGTATGGATGTGACAGTTGGACTATAAAGAAAGCTGAGCGCCAAAGAATTGATACTTTGGAACTATGGTGTTGGAAAAGACTCTTGAGAGTCCCTTGGGCAGCAAGGAGATCCAACCAGTCAACCCTAAAGAAAATCATCCCTGAATATTCATTAGAAGGACTGATGCTGAAGCTGAAATTCCAATACTTTGGCCACCTGATTCGAAGAACTGACTCATTGGAAAAGACCCTGGAAAATTGAAGGCAGGAGAAGGGGATGACAGAGGATGAGATGGTTGGATGGCATCACCGATTCAGTGGACATGAGTTTGAATAAACTCCAGGACTTGGTGATGGACAGGGAGACCTGGCGTGCTGTGATTCATGGGGTCACAAAGAGTCAGACATGACTGAGCGACTGAACTGACTGAACTGAGATTCTATCTCTTGGAAGACAAAAATCATGTCTTTTTTCACCTAGTACCTAAACATTTAGTAAATGTTTATTGTATGAAAAATTAAATAATACATTCACACATTTGTCTTAGAAATGCTTTTCTTCAGTTCATTTATACAGAATAAAACCTTGTATATTTAATCCATTATTATTTTTTTTAACTTTGGTTTTACTCACTGCAGCTGAACCTAAATCAAAATATTGCTATAATGCTTAAGTCATTTTCAGGTAATCCTCCTTCATTGATTCACATGATTTTAGAATAGAGAGTTAAAATAGTTTCATAATACTCTAATTCCTTTAAAATGGGAATTCTTTATTTAGATGCATCATACTTATGATAGCTGATACAGGAAGGCTGGATAAAAATTTCAGTAATTATTTTATCTCAATAACCATAGCTAAAATGTATGATTTAAGTACATTTGGGTTTGATATTCTTTTTACTGAAAGGACACTGAATTTTCTCCCTGTCTTAGGAAGGTTGAATTTTTTCATTCAAATTTTACATTTATTTCTTCTGTAAGGTTTGAGTATTCTATACTCATTTATCTCAGGATTCCGCTGCAGTGACTGGTGAATAAAACTAACACAGGAGTTGTATGTTTTTTTAATTTATGAATCTGGATATGCAATGCTTATTTCCTCCGAAGACCTGAACTTGCAAGTTCTGAAAGGTTTCCACTAACTGTACATGGAAAATCTGTATACTAGTTACCCTGAGATAGTATGACTTGTGAAATATAGTCAAAACATAACTATTCTCTTTGATTTTTTTCCCTCTGCCACTAAGAAGAAAATTCCAGCGTGTCTCATGACCTTTCTGCTCACTTATATTATGATCACTTTAAAATCACAAAAGTCAGCCTCAATTTGACACTTAGAAGGGAAAGCATTAGAGAAAAGAAATGTGGTCAGCTGCTTCATCTTTCCTGCTTACCTTCTTCCTATTAAGTAGTTGCTGTTCTTGACTCTCTGGGTTGGAGTACAAGGAGCAAATAGGAAACAGGGAACAGAAAGGTCTTACTGTAGTGAGATGATTTTGTATTTTCTAGGACTAGCAGCTGTTTAAAACTGATCCTCTGTCTTCAGGGATTTGCATGGTTGGTCAAACAAGCTACAACTCTGTCAACAACTCCTGACACTGGGCATATACTCTATTCTTGCTGCCACTTATCCCTCATCCTCAGATTTCTTGGACATCTACATCATTTGGTTCTTTCTGTTAAAGCCCAATTGACATTTTAGTCAGCTTTCTTGAATAGGGAGTCAAAAAGATCTCTGGACTGATTCTTTCTCCCCTGTGTAGCCCACATCTGCTCTGTGGAAAGCTTTTTGGGTCCTTCATCCTTCAAACTCTAAGAGAGTTCACTGATCCCACTGTTTGAAGCGTGTTAGTCATTCAGTTGTGTCCGACTCTTTGCACCCTCATGGACTGTAGCCCGCTAGGCTCCTCTGTCCATGGGATTTCCCAGGTAAGAATACTGGAGTGGGTTGCCATTTCCTTCTCCAGGGGGATCTTCCTGACCCAGGGATCGAACCTTGGTGTCCTGCATAGCAGGCAGATTCTTTACCGCCAGAGCTACCAGAGAAGCCAGATCCCAGTACTATTGAGTATATCCTCTCCAATAACAAAGAGCCTGCCAGGCCATCTCTTTCTGGCCATCTAGATTTTACGAGGGAGGAGTCAGACCTAAGTCCTTTATACTCCATCCTTCGTACCACTCTTCTCTGAATAATCCAGTAAGAGTCCACACTCACTAGGCTGAAGGTGAAAGGGCAAGCATCCTTTCCTCCTTCACCTTTGTGAGAGAGCCTAGGGTACACAGCATGGCTTTTTCTAAAGAAGGCCTCTTCACAAATTCAATCTTACTATCCATCATTTTGACCCTTGTGGTTTTTAAGAACTGTCTAATCAGTGGAAATTTGTTTGAAATTTCTGCTTGGTGGTCTGGTACTTTCACCCTGAAGAATCACACCTGTTGCACTGGAGTGCTTTACTCACAATTTCCTATATAACTTCCTGTTACATTTGTTATAGCTTCAGGATTCAAAAGCCATGTTTTTCACAGAATTATTTAACCAAGAGAAAACTAGCATATTTTCCAAATAATTATGCTTTAAAAAATTAAAATCCTTTATTAGAACAACAGGAATACCAGAGTAGTCATTCAGATCAGATCAGTCGCTCAGTCATGTCCGACTCTTTGCGACCCCATGAATCGCAGCACGCCAGGCCTCCCTGTCCATCACCAACTCCCGGAGTTCACTGAGACTCACGTCCATCGAGTCAGTGATGCCATCCAGCCATCTCATCCTCTGTCGTCCCCTTCTCCTCTTGCCCCCAATCCCTCCCAACATCAGAGTCTTTTCCAATGAGTCAACTCTTCGCATGAGGTGGCCAAAGTACTGGAGTTTCAGCTTTAGCATCATTCCTTCCAAAGAAATCCCAGGGCTGATCTCCTTCAGAATGGACTAGTCATTCAGTTCAAAGTAAATTTTGGTATTTTTCTCTCTGATCAGTAACTTTTATCAATAGTTTCTTTGAATTACTACATCCTCTTCCCTACTCCGTCATGAATATTTTCAGAACTAAGAAACCTTCCTCTAACAAACCCTGCATTCTTCACCTCAGAGTAAAAAAAATCTTTCAGAATATACGTTTGGCTGTCCTCTTGAAAATCAAACACCTCTTTAAGAATCAAAATCTTTAAGAATCAAAATTCCTTTTAGATATATGTGTTGCTGCTTCTACATATTTTAACTTTCTCTTATCCAAAGACTTTCCTTTTCTTCTAAATGGGTAAACAGAAAGAAGAAAACATGTAGGCATGTAGTAGACTTGTTTCTCTGGCATGATTTCCTTATTACTTTTTTCTCTAACCTGAATAAAATATAACAACTTTTACTTACCCCTGAAACTCTACCTTTTGAGGATAAAAAAATTACTTCAAATTCCTCCCCTTCTTTCTTAGTCAAAGTTTTTCATATATTGACTCATCGTTTCTTATAATATTTAATGGGTTATAGTCTATTTCCATCAATATTTAATTTTATGCTCAAAATGTGCCAGGTTTGCCCATGTAGACCCTTCAGGCTAGATTCTTCAACAGACCCCCTCATTCCGGGAACACTTTGCTTTCTGGTTCACCTAGATGTTCTAAACTTATCTTGTACTATTGCTGCCCCAGGACTGGAACCAGCTACTTCTCCAAGAATCCTGGTTACTTTTGTGGGAAATGGTATTTAGAAGCCAAAATCTGGGGAATAGATGTGCTCAATTGTATTGAAATGTTTTTTCTCCCAGGCCCTTTCAGTGGACAGAGATATAGATATAGAGATACAAAAACACACCTTTAGTTCTATATTTGTTTTATATCTCTTTATATCTATCCATCTATTTATCTATGACAAATATAATTTATCTGGATATAACCACAAATTCACACAAATATTTCCAACAATAATGCGACACCACAATATTGTAGTTTTCTTTTTTTTCCATCTGATAGTGGGAAACCTGGTCCCAACTTTTTAATATATTAACTTATGTAATCAACTCCCCTATAAGTAACAGGTCTTCCAGGGTCACCCCACTCCCTTTTCTGCATAGATTTCCTCCTCACCCATTCAGGTTCTGACACTCATACCTGTCTGCTCCTACAATATAAAGCTTCTCCTCATATTGCTGAACCTTTGCCTCCTCATGCATGTCCTCCTCACTTGGATCAGGCTAGGACTATCCATTCTAGGCAGTCCTCTTATAAGCCACTCTCCTTTTCCAGATGGTCCTGAAACCCTTCTCTGAGCTTCTGTGATTCTTCTCATCTCATACTTAATGCCAGCCTTACTCTGTCTTACCTAATGGCTTTGGGAAGAAGAGGAAGTAAAAGAAAGAGGCTTAGTCATATATATAGTTTGCAAAGCCACAAGACTGGTGAGATCTCTTAGAGAATGAGAATAGAGGAGAAATAAGCCTTGGGGGAACTCCAACTTTGACATTTATTGTCAAAATAATGAGGAGGAACAAATAAAGCAGACTGCAAAGAAGGAGCCAGAGATGGGGGAAAACCAGGAGAGTAAACTTTCTTGGAAGCCAATGTAGAATGTGTTCCAAAATCCAAAAAGATATATTCCATGCAGTTCAGATCGGTTGCTCAGTTGTGTCCGACTCTTTGCGACCCCATGGACTGCAGCACGCCAGGCTTCCCTGTCCATCACCAACTCCTGAAGCTTGCTCAAACTCATGTCCATTGAGTCAGTGATGCCATCCAACCATCTCATCCTCTGTCATCCCCTTCTCCTCCTGCCTTCAATCTTTCCCAGAATCAGGATCTTTTCCAATGAGTCAGTTCTTCACATCAGGTGGCCAAAGTATTGGAGTTTCAGCTTCAGTATCAGTCTTTCCAATGAATATTCAGGACTGATTTCCATTATGATTTCCTTTATTCAATGTACTCCATTGAATACTACTAAAAGGTGAAGCATGATGAAGAATGTATCATTGGGTTTAGTTATATGGAGAGCAAAGGTATACTTGATGAGAGTATTACCAGTGAAATGGTGAGGGAAAAAATGTAACTGGAGTAAATTCAAGGTAGAATGAGAGTTAATGATATGGGACAGCACATATAAAAATTCTTTTGAGTTTTTCTGTAAACAGGAGTAGAGAAATGGGACAGTGGCTAAAGAAGATTGTGAGATTGAGAGGGCTTCTTTTATTAATTGAGATACTAAATATATTTGTATGTTGGTTGTCATGGTCTGGGTGTGAGTTGGAAAAGAATTTCCAGACATGAGACAGAATGAGAGGGAAATAAAGTTTATTAGAGTGGGAGACACTGTTAGAACAACGGGTCAACTCAAGGGAGAACCGATGTTGAACAGATGTCCTTAGTCCACTTTTATACCCAGGGTACAAGGAGTGGGCTCAGGGTCTTGCAGTTCATTTGCTGATTGGATGAGGCATGTATACTGCGTGGGGGAAGAGTAGGGCAAATACCTTCTCCCTGTGGGGTAGAAGGAGAGACAGATTATACTGTTCCATTAACAGTTACAACATGGGGGAGGGAAGGACAATAAGGGTCTGGTTTTTCTGTTCCTGCATTCCAAGACCCTCCTTGGTTTTTATCTGCTCTTTCGTCCTTGGGTCACCCCATTAGTGTTAATAATCCCATGAAGTAGTGGGGGGAGGGTAATACAGGAAACAGATGGGATCATTTTAAGAGCAAAATTCTTGAATGAGCAAAAGGAGCTAGAACCCAAAGCACAGGAGGAAAGTTTGGATTCGGACAGAAACAGGAACAGTTCAGTCTTCATAATAGGAGGGAAGGTGAAATGCAAGTAGTGGGGTGGAATTAATGGTGAGAGACTGTAAAACTTCTCTTCTGACTGATGCTTTTTACTCAGAAATAAAAAGCAAGGTCATCTGCTGAGAGGGAGAAGGGAGGAAGGTGCTTGAGGGGAATGGCATCATCTGGAAGAGTGGGAGAGACAAATGACTAGAGAAATGTAAAGAATGGCTGGATAATGCTGAGAACCCACTTGAAACTTGAGGCCATAATTCTAAAGTGAGTCCAGTCAGCATGATGATTTTTTTTCTCTAACTGATCAGGTGCAGGCACTAAGTAGGTAGGGAGGCTTGGAGCTCTGCAAGCAAATACCAAAGGAGAGAAAAGAGTGTTGAGGGTGTGACTCTCACAGTATAAACCATCTCATGAAAGAGTTTAAACAATATTAGCTATATAATGTTTAAAAATGCATTTTACTAAAAATTTAAATCATTATAAAATAGTTTTCCAAATGTATATGTGTCATGATAGATAAAAATATTATCTTCTTAACTATAATTGACAGCCACTTTTGGAGATAATATTATTTGTGTGTGCAAAAGATACAAATGCTAAATAAATTCAGAAGTCAGTATTACTGCAATCATCAATATTTTCACTATACAACCATGAGCTCTGTAATAAATAGCTATTGTTTCTTATTTCAGAACTGAATGCAGTTTAGGAAATTCAGGGCTAAAACTTTTCTCTTTGCATCTAGAAAGCTATTAACTGTTTTGACTCATCTCACCTCTGTTCCGTCCTGAGGCACCAACAGTTTACATGGCTATTACTTTAGTAATTTTATTATCTCACTCTAAACAATATAAGCCAATAAGAAAATCCATTAGTATTGACTTTGTGAGAATAGTTATGTGTGTATCACAGATGGCTCCACTTTTGACATGCAGATGTGCCTTAGGCCTCAGTCCCTTTTAGAACCGGGTGGGTCAAGGTCTTTGCACAGTCATCCGTTGTATATTCTCTTACAACTATTTGAACAACTGCCCTGTGTTGGCTCAGTGGGGGGACACAGAAATTAATCTACTATGCTTTCTGCCCTCAAGAGGTTTCCTCAACAGTCTTCCAGATGAGACATACACACACATAATTCCATAAAGCAGTCTGTGATGAGTGTTATATTGTTTATATAAATTGCATCTATAGTTATACAGAGTGATTGTTCATTCCAGGAATGAACAAAGAAGTTATTAAGGAAGATGTGGAGATGTGGTATTTGAACTTGAAGATGGCAGAATTTTGAAAGACAGAGACTAGAATAAGAAGGCTTTCCCTGCAAAAGCATGGGTGAGCAAAGACATGGAGATAAGGAAGGGGAAACGAGTGGAAAGAAGAACATTATTTTATTTTGGTTATTTTGTTTCCTTTAGTTTTTGTCTTTTGGGTTTTTTTGGCCACACCACATGGCATACGGGATCTCAATTCCCTGACAAGGGATTGAACCCAGGCCTCAGCTGTGAAAGTGCCAAATCCTAACCACTAGACCACTAGGGAACTCCCAAGAATAACATGTTTTAGATATCATTTGGTAGCAAGGGCAAAAATCCACTGATAAAATTTAAAGTAGAATTTGTTTAAAAAGAATTTTTCACAGATTCAAGAATGGGTACAAAGTGGATCTGGGCCAGACAAGTATATGGAACCAGGAAGAAGAAAGTTAAGAACCAAGATTAATCTTTCCTTCACTACTAGTTTTCATTGTCTATGTCTTTTCTCTTTCTCTCCACCCTGGTGAGTCAGTCTGAAGCCTCCAAGAGGTAAACATCAGAGTATGCACATAGGATCGGCTATATCCCAATACAAAAGGTTTTAAAAAAAGAAAAAAGACACACATAGGGAAAAAACCACCCCAGCTCCAAGCACTGCTGCTGCTGCTGCTAAGTCGCTTCACTCGTGTCCGACTCTGTGCGGCCCCATAGACGGCAGCCCACCAGGCTCCCCCGTCCCTGGGATTCTCCAGGCAAGAACACTGGAGTGGGTTGTCATTTCCTTCTCCAATGCAGGAAACTGAAAAGTGAAAGTGAAGTCGCTCAGTCGTATCCGACTCTTAGCGACCCCATGGACTGCAGCCTACCAGGCTCCTCCATCCATGGGATTTTCCAAGCAAGAGTACTGGAGTGGGGTGCCATTGTCTTCTCTGTCTCCAAGCACTAGTCTCCAGTAATTTATCAGAGTCTCTGTGATCCATTTCCAATTTCCCAGAAGGAAGAATTTGAATGACTCAGTTTGGGCCAAATAAAAGAGCATCTCTATTTTTTTAAATGCACAAGTTGGAATAAGAAGATCTGGGTGTATAATGTACAATGCAGAGAATATAGCCAATATTTTATAATAACTATAAACAGAGGAAAACCTTTAGAAATTGTGAATCACTATATTGTACACCTATAACTTTGGAGAAGGGAATAGTATCCCACTCCAGTATTCTTGCCTGGAGAATCCCAAGGACAGAGTGGCCTGGTGGGCTACAGTCCTTAGGATTACAAAGAGTTGGACACAACTGAAGCAACCGAGCATGCATGCATGCACACCTATAACTTATATGATATTGTACATCAACAATCATTTAAAAAAAATAAAGATCTGGACTTGAATCACAGACCTGATATACATTTCCTGTGATTTTCTTAAGGAATAGTTTCTCTATGTGTTGTTGCCTTGTCTGTTAAAGGAAGGTTAATAATACTTTACAGGATTATTATAAGAATTAGGCAATATAATAAATATGAAAACTCCTTGAAAATTTTAAAGTTTTATACAAAGCAAAAGTGAAAGAATTAAAGGAAGAAAAAGTAGTCCAGATTCTATAAATCAGGGTTTCTTTTAAATAGAGGAATGCATAATGAATCAGAGGAAAGAATATAGAGTCAGAGACTCTGTTAGAAAACTATATAATAAATTGGTTTGTAAAGATGTGTTACCAGTTCATGGTAGGGATGAAAGGCAGTGGTGGTAATGATACAATAGTAATAATAGTAATAGAATTAGGATAAGAATAGTATTAGAATTAGGATAGAAATGGAATTAGACAAGAAATCAGATGGAAAATAATCTTTAAACTTTACACAATGTGAGCCAATCCATGCAGATAAACTCCTCTTTTAAGTGATCTTCCAGACTGTAGATAAATCTACAAAAAAGGGAAGAGACTATGTTTCATTCAGGAATACTCTTCTGGAAAGAGAATTAGGCTCCTTGCATATAAGACTCTTAAGAAGAAAAGAAGATAGAAAAATGTTAAAATGATACTTTTGAGTCAGAATTACCTCCTATGAGAGGGAGAATTCATCTATGAGAAATGTAAGTAGATAGCCAAGTACAATATCCCTGACTGATACCGAAAGAGTATCTTGCCTAATAATATATTCTCCACTGGTCAGGTTACAGTGGCTAACATTATTGCTTTGAATTTAAGACACTGAAGGTTTCTGTTAATATGTACATATTATCCTGAAATAATTCAGCAAGGAAAAGTGGTTCCTTATAAGATACGTGAATACTCACTGGAAGGACTGATGCTGAAACTGAAGCTCTAATACTTTGGCCACTTAATGCGAACAGCCAACTCATTGGAAAAGACCCTGACGCTGGGAAAGATTGAAGACAGAAGATGGTGACAGAGGATGAGATGGTTGGATGGCGTCATCAATTTAATGGACATGAACTTGTGCAAACTCCGGGAGATGGTGAGGGACAGGAAAGCCTGATGTGCTGCAGTCCATAGGGTCAGAAAGAGCCGGACATGACTTGGCAAGTGAACCACAACATAAGATACCAGCAGTGAAATCCACTAATAAAGGGAAGATTTTTAAGGACAAAAACTTTGTTGACAAATAGCACCTTAAGGCTAATAGTTTATCATAGTATCTGTCCTATCACCTAGAATGACCAGAAAGAAAAGCAAATTAGGACTGGAGAATTGCTGCAGAGGCAGGGGGTCATGAATGGGCTCAAGCCGAGATTGGCAACTTCTGAGAACTGTTGTACTGTCACAACTCATCTCTTCCTCTTTACCCCTGGCTGCTATGTGGAATATGAAGCAGAGCATTGGAAAAATACACCAGGAGAATTGTGTTTTAGGTTCTTCTAACAGAAAAGGGGACTAGAAAGATGGAATCATTATATTCTGAGATAGGGGGAAATTTAGGAGTACATAGGAGTGGACAGAATCAGGACTTAATTTTTGGATGCAATAAGTTCCAGGTGCCTGTTAAATAACCAAATACAGATGTCAAAGAGGCACTTAGATATACAAAGTTGGATTTATGAAACTGGAGTTCAGGAGAGAAGCCGAGATATAAATTTGGGACTGCCGGTATATAGGGACAATATTTAAAGCCATAGACTTAATTAGATCACCAAGAGAGGGAATAGAAATAGAGAAAAGAACCAAGGACCGATCCCTAGAGCAGTTCAATATTTAAAGGCTGAAGAAATAAGGATGAACTCTCAAAAGGAAACTGCAGGTGGTTAGAGAAGTAGAAGAGAAATCAGATTAAGTGTGGTGTTCAGTGAGTTTCAGTTACTCAGTCGTGTGTGACTCTTTCTGACCCCATGGAGTGCAGCACACAAAGCTTCCCTGTCCATCACCAAGCGTGTGTACGTAGAGCCAAATGAAGATAATGTTTCAAGGGTAAAGGAATCATCAGCTGGTTTTGAATGCCGCTGATAGGTCAAGAAGATAAGAACTGAGCAATTCAGTATCAGTCCTGAGTTTCAATGGAATGAAGATAAAAATTTTTGTTTGTTTGTTTGTCTGCATTTATTTATTTATATTTTGTTTGGCTGTATCAGCTCTTAGTTGCAGTGGCAGCCTTGGTAGCCCCACAGCATGTGGTATCTTAGTTCCCGGACCATAGATCTGGGAACCTACATCCCCTGCATTGCAGGAACCACCGGTGATTTAGTTGCTAAGTTGTGTCCAACTCTTGCTGTTGTAGCCTTGCATTCTGGGAAACAAACTCCCTCAGGAGGACAATGCATGCAGATAGTGGAGTGCAGTTTATTACACCAGCACGCCCAAGGCATAGTCTTCTCTTAGCCAAGGTCCCCAACCAGTTTTTGTGAAAACCTTATATACCCTAAGCATAGGTGCCCAAACCCACCTCCCCAAATTCCCTGAAACTAGTCTAAACAAAGGAAAAAGAAAAATACAATCAAAATTAACCCGTGATTCATATGCCTTAAGCCTAGGTAGTTAACAGTAGACAATTATCAATAGGCTTGTGGTCATATCCCAATAAGCATAATAGAATGTATGATCTATTAGGTTACACAGATAATTAGGGTATTCTTTTAGGTGATGGAGAGCCCTGGGGCTCTTCCTTGCAGGGGCCTGGTTTTCCAATTGGTATGTCATACTAGGCATACAGCTCAAAGTCCACAGTCCGGCCCAAGATGAAGTCCTGCTTTCAAGATAGAGCCTGTTCTGTTTCCTCCTTCATTGCAACCCCATGGATGGACTGTAGCCTTCCAAGCTCCTCTGTTCATGGGATTCTCCAGGCAAGAATACTAGAGTGGGTTGCCATTTCCTTCTCCAGGGGATCTCCCTGACCCAGGAATCAAACTGGGGTCTCCTGCATTGTAGGTGGATTCTTTACCAACTGAGCTACAGGGAAGCCCTAGGTAAGTATAGTGAAATGAAGTGAAGTCAAAATCATTCAGTCGTGTCCAACTCTTTGCAACCCCATGGACTGTACAGTCCGTGGAATTCTCCAGGTCAGAATACTGGAGGGGGTAGCTTTTCCCTTCTCCAGGGGATCTTCCCAACCCAGGGATCGAACCCAGATCTCCCACATTACAGGTGGATTCTTTACCAGCTGAACCACAAGGGAAGCCCCAGGTAACTATAGGGTACTAGCCGCAGGTGGCGCTAGTGGCAAAGAGCCTACCTGACAATGCAAGAGGGGCAGGAGACACAGGTTCAGTCCCTGGAGAGCCTGATGGGCTGCAGTTCATGGAGCCTCAAAGAGTCAGACACAACAGAACCGACTTAGCACCCTCAGAATATTCACTGAACTACTACAGTTCCCCAAATAGTCACAATTTTAACTCAATTCCTCTTATGAAGAAAAGCCTGTGCCAGGTGTTGGAGAAACAGAGATGAGTAAGATATGGGTCCTGACGTGAAAAATCATTCCCCCCACACACACAAAATAAAAACACTGCCACCAAATTCTGAATACATACTATGTGCCCAGCACTGTGTAAGGCACTTTACAAGTGCCATCTCATTTAATTATAACTATAATCCTATGTGGCAGGTATGCTTTACAATCATTTTTAAAACCAGGAAATGGAGGCACAGTCAGGTTTAATAACTTGACTGAGTCACTCGAGCACTAGTAATCAGAATAGGAACCGTGTGTGTGTGTGTGTGTGTGTGTAAGACTTAAAACAATTCTTGAACTCATGGTTTTATGGGTCAGAAGTCTGGGCTGGGCTTAAACATGTTAAGTCTTCTGGTTCAGTTTGACTCATTCACGTCTCTGCAGTCAAAAGCCCAGCAGCTCAGAGGTCCTACTTCAGACACTTAAAAAAAGCTGTCAGTTTAGGGAATAGGGGTAGTTGAGCCCGCATCATCTAGCAGACTAGACTAAACTAGTCTGTCATCCTCCCGCAGACTAGCCCGGGCTTAGCCCATGGACTATGAAGGTTATGTAAAACTGAAAGTAGAGGCAAGCCAGGTCCTTTAAGGTGAAGGCTACGAAATGGCATTCAATATTACTTCTACCACATTGTACTGTTCACAGAAAATCATGAGGCCCACATTCAAGATGTGAGGAACTTGCTCAGTAAATATGTCCACAACATCTTGCATTTAGTAGGTGCTCACTAAATGCTTATTAAACAAATAAAAATAAAAGACTCTGCATTTCCAATGCAAGAGGTGCAGATTCAATCCTTGGTAGGGGAACTAAGATCCTACGTGACAGGCAGTGTGGCCAAAATACTAAAATAAATTTGGGTCTTTAAATAAAAAATTTTTTAATAAAATAAAAAATTCAATCTTATGCTCACCATTGCTCATTATTCAGTTCAGTTCAGTTCAGTTCAGTCGCTCAGTCGTGTCCGACTCTTTGCAACCCCATGAACCGCAGCACACCAGGCCTCCCTGTCCATCACCAACTCCTGGAGTCCACCCAAACCCATGTCCATTGTGTCAGTGATGCCATCCAACCATCTCATCCTCTGTCGTCCCCTTCTCCTCCTGCCCTCAGTCTTTCCCAGCATCAGGGTCTTTTCAAGTGAGTCAGCTCTCCACATCAGGTAGCCAAAGTATTGGAGTTTCAGCTTCAACATCAGTCCCTCCAAAGAACACCCAGGACTGATCTCCTTTAAGATGGACTGGTTGGATCTCCTTGCAGTCCAAGGGACTCTCAAGAGTCTTCTCCAACATCACAGTTCAAAAGCATCAATTCTTCAGTGCTCAGCTTTCTTTATAGTCCAATTCTCAGATCCATACATGATTACTGGAAAAACCACAGCCTTGACTAGATGGACCTTTGTTGGCAAAATAATATCTCTGCTTTTTAATATGCTGTCTAGGTTGGTTATAACTTTCCTTCCAAGGAGTAAGTGTCTTTTAATTTCATGGCTGCAATCACCATCCGCAGTGATTTTGGAACCCAGGAAAATAAAGTCAGCCACGGTTTCCACTGTTTCCCCATCTATTTGCCATGAAGTGATGGGACCAAATGCCATGATCTTAGTTTTCTCAATGTTGAGTTTTAAGCCAACTTTTTCACTCTCCTTTTTCACTTTCATCAAGAGGCTCTTTAGTTCTTCTTCACTTTCTGCCATAAGGGTGGTGTCATCTGCATATCTGAAGTTATTGATATTTCTCCTGGCAATCTTGATTCCAGCTTGTGCTTCCTCCAGCCCAGCATTTCTCATGATGTACTCTGCATATAAGTTAAATAAGCAGGGTGACAATATACAGCCTTGATGTACCCCTTTTCCTATTTGGAACCAGTCTGTTGTTTCATGTCCAGTTCTAACTGTTGCTTCCTGACTTGTATACAGGTTTCTTAAGAGGCAGGTCAGGTGGTCTGGTATTCCCATCTCTTTCAGAATTTTTCACAATTTATTGTGATCCACACAGTCAAAGGCTTTGGCATAGTCAATAAAGTAGAAATAGATGTTTTTCTGGAACTCTCTTGCTTTTTCTATGATCCAGTGGATGTTGGCAATTTGATCTCTGGTTCCTCTGCCTTTTCTAAAACCAGCTTGAACATCTGGAAGTTCACGGTTCATATATTGCTGAAGCCTGGCTTGGAGAATTTTGAGCATTACTTTACTAGCGTGTGAGATGAATGCAATTGTGTGGTAGTTTGAACATTCTTTGGCATTACCTTTCTTTGGTATTGGAATGAAAACTGACCTTTTCCAATACTGTGGCCACTGCTGAGTTTTCCAAATTTGCTGACATATTGAATGCAGCACTTTCACAGCATCATCTTTTAGAATTTGAAATAGCTCAACTGGAATCCCATCACCTCCACTAGCTTTGTTCATAGTGATGCTTCCTAAGGCCCACCTGACTTCACATTCCAGGATGTCCGGCTCTAGGTGAGTGGGAGTGATCACACCTTCGTGATTATCTGGGTCAGGAAGATCTTTTTTGTACAGTTCTTCTGCGTATTCTTGCTACCTCTTCTTAATATCTTCTGCTTGCTCATTATTAGAGAAACACAAATTAAAACTACAATGAGGCATCACCTCACACTAGTCAGAATGGCCATCAAGAAAAAATCTACAAACAATAAGAGCTGGAGAGACTGTGGAGAAAAGGGAACCCTCTTGCACTGTTTGTGGGAATGTAAACTGATACAGCCACTATGGACAACAGTATGGAGATTTAAAAACTAGGAGTAAAACTACCATATGACCCAACGATCCCACTACTGGGCGTATACCCTGAGAAAACCATAATCCCAAAAGACACATGTACCCCAATATTCACTGAAGCACTATTTACAATAGCTAGAATATGGAAGTAACCTAGATGTCCATCGACAGATGAATGAATAAAGAAGTTGTGGTACATATATACAATTGAATGTTACTGATTCATGAAAAGGAATGGATTTGACTCAGTTTTAATGAGGTAGATGAAACTAGAGCCTGTTGTACAGAGTGAAGTAACTTAGAAAGGGAAAAACAAGTACTGTGTGTTAACACATATATAGAATCTAGAAAAATGGTACTAATTAGCCTTTTTGCAGGGCAGGAATAGAGATGTAGACTTAAAGAACAGACTTGTGAATACAGAGGGGGAAGAAGAGGGTGGGACGAATTGAGAGAGTAGCATTGAAACGTGTACCCTACCATATATAAAATAGATAGCTGATGGGAAGTTGTTGTAGAACACAGGGAGCTCAACCTGGTGCTCCCTGACAACCTAGAGGGGTAGGATGGGGTGCGGGGTGGGAAGGAGGTTCAAGAGGAAGGGGACATATTTATACTTACGGCCAACTCATGTTGTAGTATGGCAGAAACCAACACAACACCAAATTATCCTCCAACCAAATTATCCTCCAACCAAAAATAAATTTCAATAAAAAGCAAAAAAAATTTTCAGTTTTAAAGAACACAGACTCTATTTAGTGTAATCAATTAATCATCTTTTTCTCATCTGCAGAGAACCAGAAGTCTCAACCCATCCATTCTTATCTTTGCTTTAAAGTAGCAAATGAGAGGTTAGTAAGGAGTAAGAGGCAGCACCACTTAAAGTCACAGTGAAGAATCTCAGCTGGCCCCCAAAAAACAGTTCCTCTAAAGAGATCCAGGGCATCATCAGAAGCCTTGACCAGGTACCTGGTCCAAGCCTGGCCACCTGAATTGAAAGCCCCATGCCTTGCTCTTCAATTATGGGGTAAAAAAGACGTTTAGGCCATTGTTAGGGCATGGAGACAGCCTCCTTTCACTCTTTTTCCTCCAAAATTTAATAGCTTTTTTGAGATTGAAATGACACAGAATGAATTGTACATATTTAAGTGTACAATTTGATACCTCTTGACATATGTATTTATGAAATTATTTGTGAAAATATTACCATGATCAAAATAATGAATATCCATCACCCCAAGTTTTCTCATGCCTCTTTTTAATCCCTCCCTCTTATCTCTTCCTGTCTGCTTCTGACCTGCTGCTGCTAAGTCGCTTCAGTCGTGTCCAACTCTGTGCGACCCCATAGACGGCAGCCCACCAGGCTCCCCCGTCCCTGGGATTCTCCAGGCAAGAACACTGGAGTGGGGTGCCATTTCCTTCTCCAATGCATGAAAGTGAAAAGTGAAAGTGAAGTCGCTCAGTCGTGTCGGACTCTTCTCGACCCCATGGACTGCAGCCTACCAGGCTCCTCCGCCCATGGGATTTTCCAGGCAAGAGTACTGGAGTGGGTTGCCATTGCCTTCTCCAGCTTTCTGTCCTAGGCAACCTCTAATTTACTTTCTGACTCAATATGTCAGTAAATTTGGAAAACTCAGCAGTGGCCACAGGACTGGTAAAGGTCAGTTTTCATTCCAATCCCAAAGAAGGGCAGTGCCAAATAATGTTCAACCTACCAGGCAATTGCGCTTATTTCTCATGCTAGTAAAAGTTATGCTCAAAATCCGTCAAGTTAGGCTTCAGCAGTACATGAACCAATAACTTCCAGATGAACAAGCTGGGTTTAGAAAAGGCAGAGGAAACAGAAATCAAATTGCTAACATTTGCTGGATCATAGAGAAACCAAGGGAATTCCAGAAAAACATCTACTTCTGCTTTATTCACTATGTTGCTAAAGCCTTTTATTGTGTGCATCACAGTGAAATAGATTCTTAAAAAGATGGTAATAACAGACCATCTTCCCTGTCTCCTGAGAAACTTGAATGCAGGAAAAGAAGCAACAATAGAACAACTGACTGGTTCAAAATTGGGAAAGGAGTACATCAAGGCTGTATATTGTCACCCTGTTTATTTAACTTATACGCAGAGGACATCATGCAAAATGCCAGGCTGGATAAATCACAAGCTGGAATCAGTATTTCCAGGAGAAATATTAACAACCTGAGATATGCAAAGGATACCACTCCAGAGGCAGAAATTGAAGAGGAACTAAAGAACCTCTTGAGGGGTAAAAGAGGAGAGTGAAAAGACTGGCTTAAAACTCAACATTCAAAAAACTAAAATCATGGCATCCAATCCCATCACTTCATGGCAAATAGAAGGGTAAAAGTAGAAGCAGTGACAGATTTTATTTTGTTGGGCTCCAAAATCACTGTGGATGGTGACAGCAGCCATGAAATTAAAAGATGCTTGCTACTTGGAAGGAAAGCTATGACAAACCTAGACAGTACATTAAAAAGCAGAGACGTCACTTTGCTGACAAAGGTCTGTATAGTCAAAGCTATGGTTTTTCCAGTGGTCACATATGGATGTGAGATTTGGACCCTAAGGAAGGTTGGGCTCTGAAGAACTGATGCTTTTGGACTGTGATGTTGCAAAAGACTCTCAAGAGTCCATTGGACAGCAGGGAGATCAAACCAGTCAATCCTAAAGGAAATCCACCCTGAATATTCATTGGAAGGACTGATGCTGGAGCTGAAACTCCAATACTATAGCCATCTGATGTGAAGAGCTGACTTTTTGGGAAAAAACCTGATACTGGGAAAGATAGAAGATAAAAGGAGAAGGGCAGGCAGAGGATGAGATGGTTGGATAGCATCACCGACTCAATGGCCATGCATCTGAGCAAACTCCAGGAGATAGTGAAGGACAAGGGAGCCTGGCATGCTGCAGTCCATGGTGTCCCAAAGAGTTGGACATGACGTAGCAACTGAACAACAACAACATAGGATTATGTTTGAAATTCACAAATTATGTTTGTAAAATACATAATCCCAAGTATAAAATACATAAAATACAAGTATTGCTTGTATTTTCTAGAATTTTTTCAAAATATAATCACACACTCTTTTTTTGTCTGGCTTCTTGCTTTCAGCATAATTATTTTGAAATTTATGTACATTGTTGTGTGCTTCCCAGGCGACTGGTGGTAAAGAGTCTGCCTGCCAATGTAGGAGACAAAAGAGAGGTGGGTTCTATCCTTGGTTCTGGAAGACCCCCTGGAGGAGAGCATGGCAACCCATTCCACTATTCTTGCCCGGAGAATCCCCATGGACTGAGGAGCCTGGAGGGCTACAGTCCATAGGGTCGCACAGAACTGGACACGACTGAAGCAACTAAGCACTCATGCACGCATATGAATACTATTCAGCCATAAAAACGATGAAATATTGCCATTTGCAGCAACATAGACGGACCCAGAAACTAACATATTAAATGCAATAAAAGTCAGACAGTGAAAAACAAATATATTATGTATATATGGAATCTAAAAATTAATACAAATGAACTTATTTGCAAAACAGAAACAGATTTACAGACATAGAAAACAAACTTATGGTCACGAAAAGGAAAGGGATGGAGAGATAAATTAGGAATATGAGATTAACACATAGACAGTACTATATACACAATAGATAAATAACAAGAATATACTGTCTAGCACTGGGAACTATATTCAAATCTTGTAATAGCCTATAATGGAAAAGAATATTAAAAAGTATATATATACACACATATATATATAAAACACTGTTGTACACCTGAAACATTGTAAATCAACTGTAGTTCAATTTTTTTGAAAAGCAGGAGAGGAAAAAAGATGAACAAAATAGCTAAGACTGTTCTGCATTATAATTTAAATTCTAAGTTCATTGTGTGTGAGAGTTGTGTTATGTAGGAAAATCATGAAAATGTTTCTTTTCCTTCTTGTTGGTACCACTCTGGAAACTGACGTTTGTCCTTGGCAGATCAATGTGTGTTTGTGTGCCTGATTTGATGATTGTCTACTAAATCCTCAGAATAACAAAGCTCTTTCTAGATACTAGACTATGCAGCTGGACTTAGAATAGAAAGTACACCTGGAACCACCATGCCTTTTCCATGGTATTATTCTAGACTGGTCCCATCATGGCATCTGGTCCCATCACTTCATGGGAAATAGATGGGGAAACAATGGAAATAATGACAGACTTTATTTTGGGGAGCTCCAAAATCACTGCAGATGGTGACTGAAGCCATGAAATTAAAAGACACTTGCTCCTTGGAAGAAAAGCTATGACCAACCTAGACAGCATATTAAAAAGCAGAAACATTACTTTGCTGACACAGGTCCGTCTAGTCGAAGCTATGGTTTTTCCAGTAGTCAGGTATGGATGTGAGAGTTGGACTATAAAGAAAACTGATGTCAAAGTGTTGATGGTTTTGAATTGTGGTGTTGGAAAAGACTCTTGAGAGTCCCTTGGACTGCAAGGAGATCCAACCAGTCCATCCTATAAGAAATCAGTCCTGAATATTCATTGGAAGAACTGATGCTGAAGCTGAAACTCATACTTTTGCCACTTGATGCAAAGAACTGACTCATTTGAAAAGACCCTGATGCTGGGAAAGATTGAAGGTCAAAGGAGAAGGGGACAACAGAGGATGAGATGGTTGGATGGCACCACCGACTTGATGGACGTGAATTTGAGCAAGCTCTGGGAGTTGGTGATAGACAGTGAAGCCTGGTGTGCTGCAGTCCATGGGGTAGCAAACAGTCGAATATGACTGAGTGACTGAACTGATTCTAGACTGAAATATTCAAGGTGGGGAAACATGTTGCTGGGAGATACTCAGATCCATAGACTATCAGGAGAGGAAAGGAGGTTGTGAACTATAATCTACAATTCAAACAAACCATTAGCAGCGGAAAAATGAAGAGTGTTTTCTGACTGGACAGAGAATGCCTTTCTGAGCAACAGAGTGCAGGTGGGTGAATCCATAATGGACGTGGCGCAACTCCTCTTACCCTTCATTTTCCTAAGTATACTAAGGAAAGTGATTCCAGTGAGTGGGCAAGGGAAATCTGAGGTTTGGGTTGTGCCCTGAAGAAGATGAATAGAGAACTCTGAGAGCACATATGAGTGACATCCAAGGAAGGAGGGCTCTGAAGGAATGCTTCCCATAGGAGAAGACATCTGAGCCGCATTTTGGATTAATAACATTTTCCATAAACTGTCTAGCAAAACCAAGTATATGTAACTTTGTTCTGTATTTTCCTAGTCTTCTGTAAATGTGTTATCACACTTCCATAACTTTAAATAGGAAAGAGAAAAAAAGAAATCTTGATGAGCAGAGTTTTTAGGAAACTGATGCATAGATAGGTGAATATATTTCCCCAGAGAAAATGAAGCATATGGTCGGATATCTGATTTGGCAATATGACAGAATATTTTAAATTGGGACTCTCCAGTAGAAGACAGCATATGGTCACTGGAAGCACAGGGTGTAGTTTGGGAGAAAGCACTAAGGTGTGAGCCAAAGAAACGGTGAGTGACTGCACTGGGATGAAGCAAATGTCTAAAGCCATCAGCATTGACTGCAGAAAGTTAAAAATAGCACTAAATAGAAGCCAACCAAGATCCCCTGCAGAGTTTCTCACCCACTCTCCTCTCTCTGATGTGACAGATATCAACAGCCTCCAGCAACGCCCACCAGGTAGGCTTTAGAAGTGGGTGATGATAGATTTTGAGGCAACAGTGGACATGAGGGTCAGCAAAAAAACAGTGAAGTAGTTGGGAAACAGACAGCAAATCCTGCTGCAAAGATACTGATTACACCTCTCTCAACTCCCACCTGGGACAAAGGCCAGCATTGTAAATATTTTACTTAATAGTTTATATGTCCCTCAGAAGACAGGATACAAAAGATGTTCTTTCTTTTTGAAAGGGAAACAATATTTTTAACCTAAAGAGAAAATGGAGGGATGGGTGGGAGGGAGGCTTGAGGGAGGGGACATATGTATCCTTAGAGCTGATTCACATTGTTGTGCAGCAGAAGCTAACACAACATCGTAAGGCAATTGTCCTCCAATTGAAAATATATCCTATGATAAACCATAATGGAAAAGGATATTTTAAAAAGAATATATATATATGTACACAACCAAATCACTTTGTTGTATAACAGGAATTAATGACAATGTAAATCAACAATGCTTCAATAAAAATAAAAAGAGAAAATGGATTAGATTAATTACATTTTGGTACCACCTACTTGACTTCCTCCTCTGCAAGACATAAACTCCTAAACACCTGTATTTAAAATAGTGTAATATTATTATGGTACTTCATGGGATAAGAGAAAATAAATTTTAAAAATCTAAGGACTTCTTGAAAAGGGAATAAAAGGGTGAAAATCAACCAGAAACCTAATTCAGGGAGGAAATAATTTGTGAAAATCAAATAGGTAGATAATGGTGACAAAGCAAATCATGATATTTCTTGGAGGGGGTGATAAATTTTCAGAATCTGAGTTTACTTCTTTGCATTTCATGACATAATGAAGTAGTTAATCTCATACATTCATGTTGAATAAAACAGGTAACTTGACAGGAGCAAACACTTTTTTAAAGTTTTTATTTTTTATTGGAATATAACTGATTAGCAATGTTGGGATAGTTTCAGGAGGTCAGCAAAGGACCTCAACCATACATTTACATGTATCTATTCTCCCTCAAATTCCCCTCCCATCCAGGCTGTCACATAATATTGAGTAGAGTTCCCTGTGCTATACAGTAGGTTCTTCCTGGTTACCCATTTTAAATATAGCAGTGTGTACACGTCCATACAAACTCCTTAACTATCCTTCCGTACAACCTTCCCCCCAGCAATCTTAAGTCCGTTCTCTAAGTCTGTGAGTCTGTGTAAGTTTATTTGTATAATTTCTTTTTAGATTCCACAGGTAAGTGATGTCATACAATATTTCTCCTTCTCTGTCTGACTTACTTCACTCAGCATGACAAACTCTAGGTCCATCCATGTTTCTGCAAATGGCATTATTTTATTCATTTTAATGACTGAGCAATATTCCATTGTATATATGTACCACATTTTCTTTATTCATTCCTCTGTTGATGGACATTTAGGCTGCTTCCATGTCTTGGCTATTGTAAACAGTGCCACAGTGAACATTGGGGTGCGTGTATCCTTTCAGATCATGTTTTTAAGAGCAGATAATTTTAAAAAGAAGGAAAACAAGGCCAAAAAAATACATTAAAATATTTAGCCTCACTAGTAATCAATAACAATGAGATAATGTCTTTATCAAGTTAATAAAAATCTAAAAAAAAACAATAATGCTCAGGGTTGTTGAGGGTAGAACTGTATAGGTGGCTAGAGGGAGCATAAAAGGTATGACTTTTCTGGGAAGCAAAATATAAGAAAAATCTCAAAAATGAGCCAAGCATCTGATGTAGAATTTTATTTCTAATATTTATTTTGGGGAAATAAACAGAAGGGATACAGTCCATAGGGTTGCAGAGTCAGACACGACTGCAGCAACTTAGCATGAATGTTTAAGGCCAGATATAAAATTTTAATAGTATTGTTTACAAAGCTGAAAACGTCCAAGAGTTAATTAATGAATATGATGATATTTCTATCCATTAAGTGTGCAGTCATTTAAAATTATACCTATATGCATATACCTGGGAAGAAATTCATAATGCTAATAATAAAGTAGGTTCTGAAGTTGTATAGTTTGACTTCAAATTTTTTTAAATTTATAACTATAGACATGAATGCTTACCCCCAAAAAAGCCCAAAATGTTAGCAGTGACAGAATTATGGATACCTATTCTATCCTCTGATATTTTCTATTTTTCTTTAATAAAGATGTACTATTTATGTAACAATATTTTAATAATTAAAGCATAATCGATATACAATATCATTCATTTCAGCTGTACATCATAGTAATTATAGTCATTGAAATGGTCACTGTGATAAGTCTAAAAAATGTGGAATGCTTCACAAATTTGCTTCCTTACACAGGGGCTATTCTAATCTTCTCTATATCATTCCAATTTTAGTGTAAATGTTGCCAAAGTAAGCACTATAATAACATTTTAATGACTACTTTATGAACAGAAGTATTTTCACTCAAGGTTTTCTCTCCAAAGAATGAAAAAAATCAGAATGCAGGAGTGTGAGGATGTCCAGAAGATGAAGCTGAATGAGAATTGCATGTGTTCAAGAGTCTAACTTTCAGGAAAAACAATGAAGAACTTTTATACATGCTCCAGAAATGATTAATTCAGCAAAGATTTTTTTAGGTCATCATTTTATTCTATTTTTCTGGCTTAAAAAATTCTTCATCTGGAGAACTACACTTTCATAAATTGGGGGATATAGGATGAGATGGAGTGGGGAAATTCAAATATTTTCTGTCAGCAGCTTTACTTCTGTCAGTGTTTATCTCATCACCAAGGAAAAATGGTTCACAATAGTCTTCAACCATCAGAAATATCTCAAGATTTCAAATATACAGTAAGAACCATCATACAGATGCTTTTATAGCACCTTTCAAAATGTTAACATCAAACAGCATCTGTAATAACCTTATGTTGTGTTGTTAGTCCCTCAGTCATGTCGGACTCTGCGACCCCATGGACTGTAGCCCACTAGGCTCCTCTGTCCATGGGACTTTCCAGGCAAGAATACTGGAGTGGGTTGCCATTTCCTTCTCCAGTGGATCTTCCTGACCCAGGAATCAGGCCTGGGTATCCTGCCTCACAGGCAGATTCTTTACCACCTGGGCCACCCAGGGAAGCCCATATAAGCTGTATCAAAGCAGTGTGATTCATAGGTCATCATGAAATGCAGGTTTCCAAACTATACACAAAAGTGTCTGTTTTAGCCAAGGTTCTCAGTAGCAGTAGTTAGAAACCAATTCTCACGGATTTAAGCAGATCAATAGTGGATTAAAAGGATATTGGGTTGCTGCTGCTGCTAAGTCACTTCAGTCGTGTCCGACTCTGTGTGACCCCATAGACAGCAGCCCACCAGGCTCCCCCATCCCTGGGATTCTCCAGGCAAGAACACTGGAGTAGGTTGCCATTTCCTTCTCCAATGCATGAAAGTGAAAAGTGAAAGTGAAGTCGCTCAGTCGTGTCTGACCCTCAGCGACCCCATGGACTGCAGCCTACCAGGCTCCTCCATCCATGGGATTTTCCAGGCAAGAGTACTGGAGTGGGGTGCCATTGCCTTCCCCAGGATATTGGGTTATACTTCCATAATTTTTGAAAATGATATTGAGTGCCTCACAGAATTGCTAGGAATGTTTGAAAAACTAAGCTTGAAGTCAAGCAGTAGGGATAAACCACCCACAGAACTGATCTGATGAAGGAGCTGGCTAGAATAACCAACCATCCTGGTTTTCCTGGGGTCGAATGATTTCCAGAGATTCAGAGGTTTCCATGCTAAGACTGGGTAAGAGCTATGCAAGCTGTGAGAAGAGGGTTCCCCCCGCACCCCCCCAGCCAGTGCCAGGGACATCAGGCTAGACCACACAGTCTGCCATTTGGCTACCTCTACACCAGAAATGGTAGATTGCAGTAATCTTTCCTGCCAGTAGATTAAGAGAGAGAGATGGTTGCTTGTATCTTCAGGTTTGAGTCAAAAGTACAGCAGAGATATCTGATTGAAAAGCCTGGGTCATGGGTCATATGCCTTTACCCTAGCTGCAAGGAAGGCAGAGAAAGATTATTTGACATCTTCTACTATGGGAGACATCTTTGCTTACCACCAAGGTTTACACAGTGAGGAATTCTCTAGATAGAGGAAAGCAGTGCAGGTGACCCAAATAATGACCAGTTCCCCTACAGAATCCAAATTATTAATCTTTTTAACTCTCTAACATTACTTGAGGACACTAAGGCAATCATTTGTCTTTTTTTTTTTTTTTGTCGATCAATTGGCTGACTATATTGACAGGATTCTGATTGGTTACATGTTAAAGAAAACATACAATACAAAATGCAGAAAAAGTTCATTCCGTCCCTTCCCACTAACCCCCCCCTTATGCAAACATAAACACTCCTAAACACTAAACCCTAAACACTCGTCATCGTGCTTTGGCCAGAACACAACTCAGAACCAAAGGTCAGGGTGACCAAGGATGAAACAGAAGGGGGCTGTAAGCAATGGGTTCATGGCTGTCACAATAATGCGAATGCTGTGAGTCTCCCACTGTGATTCAGTGGGTGAGAGAGGCACTGCAACCTGATGACCAACAGTTGAGGGAAGAGCTGCCCCTCCCTTCTCTGGCCCCTCCGGCCTTCCCTTTCGCTCAGAACCAAGAGCACTCCAAACACAGTAAGGATATGGATGCTCCTGCTGACATTGTAGTTTCTTTGATTTAAATTAAGTTTTAAAAGTCAGACTAACAACATGTCACTGTAATACTATTACCTGATTACCTGATCACACAATATTAATTACCTGATCACACAATAGTTTATGTTTGCTAAAAATTTTATAACTATATGACAAACATAATCCTATATTTAGGTTGTAAAAAGTTTAATCCTCTGATTTTTATCCACCACAATGGATTGTTCCCTTTTCATTATTTTCTCAGGAGAAATCTTTTCTCCCTTTTGTTTTTAATATTTTTAATATGTCTAGAGAAGACAAATATTTGCCAAGGAGAAATGGATTTGAATGGAAAACTTTTATCAAGGACAAATGTTAAGAACAGTAATGGACAATGTGTTCTGCGTAACTCTTTGGCCTTCACTCTTACATTTGTTGTGGTTAAGTGACTTGAGCAAAGGATTTCAAATCAGCACTTGTATACTTTTCGTAGCTGTTCATTTCTCTTGCAGAATGACCTGGAACAAACCCATTAAAATTTTTTTGTCTTATCTTCATATACTGAACTATAAAAGTGAAAATGCCCATAATAGATCAAAGATACAGTTTTTAACTGATTATAAACAACAAAACAACAGACTCAGAGCCTGGTCCTGCCTTTCATGGTGTAATTGTGCATTCTTGAGAATATCACTTAAATTCTCACATGTCAATTTCTTTGATCTATAAATGATAATAATATCTATACTATTTCAAAATATATATGAGAAAAAGATTTTTAAAAGTATAGAACAATAAGTGCAAAGTGTTATTATTGAATGACTCTTTCAGGATTTAGTGCTAAAAATGCAGAATGCTTCCTTTTATTTTATCTGGAAAATATGTCTCTGAAAATAAATTTAAAATTATAGAAGCTAATAGATAAATCCTTTCACATTTATAGTTATCTTCTGCATGGTAGATTTTTAAGTGGTAATTATTAATTCAGTTTTCTTACACTTACCGTTTCCTAAACTCCATTTTTTCAAAAGCTTTCTGAATCATATTTATAGTCTCTGAAGTCCTGGGGATGCTCTTCTGTGGTTTTTTCTTTTTTTTAACCTAAGATGTCCAAGATAAGATTGCATACAAGAGACAACCATTAATACAGGAAATAGTAGCAAATGATTCTACTTAAAATAATTGCCCCCTAATGGAAGTATAGAATGTAAACTCCATTTATACTGAGAAGAACAAATGGGGAGGAGGAGAATCTGTTGAAAGAGATTTGCTTGACAAATATACCATATCTGCTTTGTGAAATTACCAAGTGCCTAAGGACTAGAAAAGTACTCACATGCCCCCAGTGAAGAGGCTCCTTTGTTTCCTTGATAGCTGGCCCTTTGAACAGTGTCTGGATAATCTCACATTAACTCTCTGGAGCTGTAAATTTATAGATTAAAAATTGCTGATATAGGACAGCCATGTGATTAATCAAGATACCAGAAATATAAGCAAGCAGGCAAGAGGCATATTCTGGCAGCTTCATAACTGGGGCTTTTGGGTAGGGAAAGAATATCTCAATCCCACTCCTTTACAAAAGTCCTTTCTATATCTCAGCCTTCTCTGTCTAAACCTAAATAGAATTCCTTTCTATTTTTAATCCCCTTTCAACATAGTGAAAGCAGAAATTTACACACCAGATTTTGCCTTTTATCCATCAGCACTTTAGTTGAAGACAAACTACACTGCCTGTTAATCTCAAGTGGGATAAACCCTTCTGACTTTTCTCTCACACCTACTTTAAGTGTGTTTATCACAGAAGTTTGGCTTAAGCAATTGGTTTGATTTGCAGAGCTGGTACTGCCTATTTCTCTGGGTGACCTTGGGCGAGCTCTCAGATTCTTTTCATAGAGAATGTGATATAGTTAATAAAGAACTACGTGATCTGTCTTGCTCATGATGAAAACTTTTTGTTGGTTGATTTCTTGATTGTGAGGCAGAGCTTAGATTCACAGTGCTGAAAAGAGTAGATCCTATTTGTAGAGTTAAATATTCAATTCAGGATTGTTAATACCTAAGAATATGACGGAATTTGACTTACTTCTTCATGAGGCTAAAACATGCAAAACCCTACACATTGATATTAATAGAATGCAGGTGATGCCACACTATGTCCTGAAAGAACTATAAAGATGTGTAAGAAATAATCCCTGGTCACAAGGATATCACAGCCTAGTAATGACTTGCTACAATAACTTCTGACACATTTTTAAAAGATTCAGTTCAGGGTCTTCCCTGGTGATCCAGTCACTAAGATTCCATCCTCCTACTGCAGGGACCCCAGGTTCAATCCCTGGTCAGGGAACTAGATCCCACATGCTGCAACTAAGAGTTCCCAGGCCACAGCTAAAGATCCTGCATGCTGCAACAAAGACCCGGGACAGCCAAATAAATAAATAAAAGACTCAATTTAAAATACAATTGAACACAGGCATATATATAAACATAATTCATTAAAATGCACATCTGTTTTGTGCACTGTCTGTATGACTCTTTAACAATAAAATTATCTACAGATAAAAGCAAAACAAAACAAGAATACAATTGAGACTATTCACCATGTTCAAGGCATGGTTAAAAAAGTAATAATTCCTATTGCAGTGTTCTAAATAATTTTTATGAAATATGATTATCAATTAAATTTTTGTCTTTCTTTTATAAAAGTCAGTAAGTTTTACAGGATATTTAAAACAGAGAAGAGTCCTAAGTCCTTCCACCTATCATTTCTCTGTTTCCAAAGACAGTAACTCTCAACTCTTTGTGATTTTCTTCATATGAGCTTCCATACTGCAAATAAAACACTTGGATTGCTGGTAGCTCAGACAGTAAAGAATCAACCTGCAGTGCAAGAGATCTGGGTTTGATTCCTGGGTTGGGAAGATCGCCTGGAGAAGGAAAAGGCTACCCACTCCAATTTTCTTGCTGGGATCAGAGGAGCCTGGTGGGCTACAGCCCATGGAGTCTCAGAGTCGAATATGACTGAGTGGATTTCACTTTCACTATTGCTATACCATGTTCTTTCTGTTGTAGGGATTCTCTGTTGTTTTCATTCAGTTCAGTTCAGTCATTCATCGTGTCTGACTCTGTGAGACCCCATGGACTGCAGCACGCCAGGCTTCCCTGTCCATCATCAACTCCTGGAGCTTGCTCAAACTCAAGTCCATCGAGTCGGTGATACCATTCAACCATCTCATCTTCTGTCATCCCCTTCTCCTCCTGCCCTCAATCTTTCCCAGCATCAGGGTCTTTTCTAATGAGTTGGCTCTTTGCATCAGGTGGCCAAAGTATTGGAGTTTCAGCTTCAACATCAGTCCTTCCAATGAATATTCAGAACTGATTTCCTTTAGGATTGACTGATTTGATCTTCTTGCAGTCCAAGGGACTCTCAAGAGTCTTCTCCAACACCACAGTTCAAAAGCATCAATTCTTCGGCACTTAGATTTCTTCATGGTCCAACTCTCACATCCATACGTGACTACTGAAAAAATCATAGTTTTGACTATGTGGACTTTTGTTGGTAAAGTAATGTCTCTGCTTTTTAATATGCTGTCTAGGTTGGTCATAGCTTTTCTTCCAATAAGCAAGTGGTCTTCGAATTTCATGGCTGCAGACACCATCTGCAGTGATTTTTGGAGCCCAGAAACATAAAGTGTGTCACTGTTTCCATTGTTTCCAAATCTATTTGCCATTAAGTGACAGGATCTGATGCTATGATCTTAGGTTTTTTTGAATGTTGAGTTTTAAGCCAGCTTTTTCACTCTCCTCTTTCCATTTCATCAAGAGTCTTCCCTCACTCCATCACAATTAAACAGATACACACACAAACATGATGAGTTCCCATTCCTCATCATCCCAATATAGTGATTAGATAAATGTATACTGTTTCTATTATGATTATATATGCTTTCAGAACAGTGGTCAACTAGGGCCATTTTTGCAAAATATTTTGCTTTCTCTAGAGTTGATAACTTCTATGTAAGTTTAGTTAATATTCTAATCCCTAATTCAATCAAACAATCAGTCAGGTACTTAAATTCATTAATGTATACTATCAATTTCATCTTCCTAAATATTTCTATCCCCAGCCTCTGACCTACTCCAGCTCGGACTTGTTGCATGGCTATGGTCCTAAGATCTCCCTTGGCAAACACCTTGGAGAATCCTTCATTCCTGTCCTATGAAGATGTCCTGATTGGAACACAACCTTCATTAAGTTCATGAGAAAGGATATATACATGGAAAATAAGTTTTTTGAAACCTTGATGTCTGAAAATGCCTTTTCCCCCTTCTACTTGCATACTGAGTATAGAATTCTAGGTCGGAAATAATTTTCCTTCATGATTGTGAGGCCATTTCACTGTTGCTTTCTGCTTCTAATATTGCTTCTGAAACAGCAAAAGACATTCTGATTCTTGATTGTTGGTATGAAACCTCTCTCCTCTTTTTTTGGAAGTTTGTAGGATCCTACATTTTTCCCCAGTGAAAATCCATGGTCATGTGTCTGGGTGGGGGTCTTTTTTTTCCATCCTTGATCATATATACCCAAGTAAGATTCTTCAATCTGAAAACTCATGGCTTTCAGTTCTAGGAAATTTTTGTAAATTATCTTATTAATTCCTTTCCAATTGTTTTCTTATTTCTGTCAGGAACTCCTATTATTCAGTTGTAAGACCTCTTGGACTTGTTCTCTGGATTTTTTTCCCTTCTCTCTTATTTTCTAGCTCATGCTCTTTTTGCTCTACTTTCTGAAAGATCTCCTCAATTGGATCTTCCAAGCTTTCTGTTGAGTTTTTCATGCTACCATGACTTTCATTTCAAAGAATAATTTTTGCTGTCTGAATATTGTTTTTATGTAGCATCTTGTTTCATGAATATAACATCTTCTAAGTTTTTTTTCTCCTTGCCTAGTTGCTATCTCAACTTTTTTTTTTCTTTTCCTTTTTAAATATTCCTTTTTATTTTTATCTGTTTTATGATTTCTTCAGCTTTATGGTATTAAATTGATTGTTTGCTCATGTAGGACACTGAAAGCTGATTGAAAGCTTTGAGCATATGTCAATTTCAAGTTTTAGTGTGAAATGATATGGTTGAGTTGTTTTTTGTTTATTGAGGAATCCCTGAAGTATTATCTTTAGCTTTATTTATGCACTGTGATCCTCAGAGAAGGATCTTCCAACTTCTTGCCTAGAAGGTCTAGGCCTGACTGCTGGTATTTTGGAGTCAACTGTCGTAAGAGTACTTGCTCAGACACTCAGTCATGCCTGATTCTTTGCGACCTTATGGACTGTAGCCCACCAGGCTCCTCTGACCATGGGATTCTCCTGGCAAGAATACTGGAGTGGGTTGCCATTTCCTCCTCTAAGGGATCTTCCCAACCCAGGGATCAAACCTGTGTCTCTTATGTCTCCTGTATTGGCAGGCAGGTTCTTTACCACTGAGCCACCTGAGAAACTAGTGAGAGGACTTAGGATTTAGCAGTCAGCATGCACTCACATTCTCCCATGCTTGGTACAGTATTCAACATTCAACTGTGACTGATGACAGTCAGACCAGAGACCTCTCTGTTTTACCCTCTCCAAAGAAAAAGTCTATAGTCTTTTGTGGGGGGCAGGGAGTAGATAATCAATCAGTAGCATGGACTGAGAAATAAAATCTAGCTGTGTATTTTATTATCTTTCAACTAACATTCCTTTTAAAAAATTCCCCCTACTTTTATTTCCATTTAAAGAGATATCTAGTCTTGCTAATTCATGGCATTTTAAGCATTTCTGCAGCACAAGTCAGTTTAGTTCTTGGCTTTCCTCCTGCTAGTTTAGTAAGCTACTTTCACTGGACTCCTCTCAGTAACCACCAATCTATACCTGTCTGCTTCATAGCAGACAAAATGTCATTAATTTTGTTTATTCTCCTGTTTTCTAGCTTGTCAGTTTATGGCCTTATATTTTTTTAAAACCTAGTTTTACTGAAGTTTCGGGAAGGAGCAAAATTAGGTGTATATGCTCCCTTTTACTGAGAAACCCCCATTTATTTTTTTACTGGGAGACTACTGAATCAAAGGAATTTAATCCAAACCAGAATCATCAGAGAGACACCATCAAAAGCTAACATAGCTCTCCTCTTGTTCCAGTAGGAGCTAATGAAGAGAAAAAAACGGCATGTCCCTCCACACAAAAAATGAAGCCCCATTAAAATATGGGTAGGGTGAAGCATCACTAATCAATGACGTATTTCCTTCTACAATATTGATTTAGGCTGTACTATTAGTTAAAAATTAATACCTGTTTTTTATTAATAAACTTCATTTTTAGAGCAGTTATAAGCTCACAGAAAAATTACACAGAAAATACAGAGTTCCCAAATACCCTTCTCTACCCCCCGACCGTTTATCCTGTTCTTAACCTCTTGCATGAGTGGAGTACATTGTTACAATTGATGAACTGATATTGATATGCTATTAAAGTCCATGGTTTCCTCTAAGGTTCATTCTTTGTGTTGTACAGGGTTTTTTTGTTTGTTTGTTTTGAAAAATGCAATGTCATGTATCCAGCACTGTAGTGTCATACAAAATAGTTTTGGCGCCATAAAATACCCTTGCATCATCTATTCAATCCTTTTTTCCCTCTCTTCAAATCACTCACAACTACTGACCATTTTCCTGTCTCCGCAGTTTAGCCTTTTCAAGAATGTCATATTGTTGACATTATACAGTATGCAGCCTTTTTATACAGACTTCTTTCACTTAACAATGTGAAACAACATTTAAGGTTTTTCATATCTTTTTGTGACTTGATAGCTTATGTCTTTTTATCAATGCAAAATAATCCACTGTATGGATGTACTACAGTTTGTTTATCCACTAACCTAGCAAAGAACATCTTGGTTGCTTCCAAGTAGTAGCAGTTATGAATAAAGTTGCTATAAACATTTGTGTATATGTTTTTGTGTGGACATGAATTTTCAACTTATCTGGGTACCTAGGGCAATGTTTCTGAATTAGATGGTAAGATTATGTTTACTTTTTAACAAACTGCTAGACTGTCTTCCAAAGGGGCTATACTAGTTTGTATTCCCATCAGAAATAAATGAGAGTTCCTATTGTTCCTCATCCTTGTCAGAATTTGGTGTTGACAGTATTTGGAATTTTAGCCACTCCAATGGATATGTAGTAGGAAATCACTGTTGTTTTAATTTGCGGTGCCCTGGTGACATAATGTTGAGCATCTCTTCACATATGCTTATCATATGTATATCTTCTTTGGTGAGGTGTCTGGTCAGATCTTTTGCCCATTTTTAAACTGGGTTGTGGGACTTCCCTAGCAGTCTAGTGGTTAGGGCTGCTCACTTCCACTGCAGGGGTTGTGGGTTTGAGCCCTGGTTAGGGAACTAAGATACCACACGCCACAGGGCAACTAAGCCAGGCAATGAAGATTCTGTGTGATGCAACTAAGACCCGATGCAACTAAATAAATTAATTAATTTTTTAAAAAAGAACAAGAAGAGTGGGGAGAGTTTCCATGAGTAATTTAATCAGTCCCTGAACTAATAAAATCAGCATGCCTACAATCACACTGTGGAAATATAAAAAAGGTCATCTGAACAGTAGACTACATATGCTCCATTGGCATGAAAACAAGACTCTCATTCCCTTTTACCACCATTCCCAAACTTCCCAGCATGACTTCTGTGGCATTAAGCAACACTTAATATCAAGGTGAGGCCTCAAGTATGCTACTTAAAAATAAATGGCTCAAGCTTGGGGCATTTTATCAAATGGAGAGGTTATGGAAGATTTATCCAGTAAATTAAATCTCTGTGAGTATGAGGTTTTTCCAAATAGAAAAGATTACTAACAAAAAGATTACATTACTAAAGAAAACAACATCTAGACTTCCCTGGTAGTCAGTGGATAAGAATCCACCTGCCAATGTAGATTCCAACCCTGGTCCGGGAAGATCCCACATACTGTGGACAAAGCCTGTGTGTGCCCCAACTTCTGAAGCCTGCATGCCCTACAGCCTGTGCTCCACAACAAGAGAAGCCGCTGCAATGAGAATCCTGCCCACTGGAACTGGAGAGTAGCCCCTGCTTGCTGCAACTAGAGAAAGCCCGTGTGCAGCAATGAAGATCCAGTGTAACTAAAAATAATAAATAATTTAATTAAAAAAAATCTCATCTCAATCTGGGAGATAAATTGCATGATCATTCAACTTACAAGGGAAGTGAAAACAGTGCTCAAGAGTTCTCCAGAAAACCCTATTCTTACTCATGTAGACTACAAGAGTCCCCATTCTTTAAAAAGGAAAGAAGAGAGAGGTCATACAATTCGGTTAAACATTCATACATGCATTAATAACAGAACTTCCTGAAATCAGAGATGCTAGAGCCATTGTTGCTCAAATAGCTGTCAGAGGCATTTTAAGCTATCAAATGGCTTTTTAACTAGATTATCTCATATCTCCCTGCTCGCTTTCACCCTGCCTGGAAAGTCCCTCTGAATTTGGAAGTTTTTCTCTGGTCTTTGAGAAAATTTCCATGCTCCAAAGGGCCAAATAACCTGCTACAGGAAGATCCCTAGATATTTAGATGATCTAATAGTTTATGTTTAGAACTAGGTCACAACATTCTTTTTTCCCATTCAGGTCCTCCTTCCTGTTACTATTTTGAATATTAAATAGAGTCTTCACTGAGAGGAACTGCCTAGTTTTAAGGCAGAAAAAGTCAATCAACAATTTCTGAGCAACCTCTATGTAGGTCCTTAGGCATGTTGTCTTTGGGTACAAAAGCTCACAATATAGTCAAACAATAAATACATTAAATAATTGCTTTTAAAAGCCATATTACACAAATAATATTGTGGAAGTACAAAATAACCCAATGATTTATGCAGTTTAGAAATTAAGCACAAAAGGAATTAGAGAAAAGGGAGCTGAATGTCTTAAGTATTGGAAGAGCTTTGGTTAAAAGGACAGATTCTCTATGTGTGTATGTGTGTGTGTTTGTGTGTGTACTACTTTGGTAGTAAAGTAATGAGAATATCTTTGAAGTACTCAGATTAAAATAGTACCTCTCAAGTTAAATTGTAGTTATCATGTTGACATTTTGAAAAAAAAAAGGAGTGATGAGAAGCAGAGTTGTACTATTCATAAACTCTAGCTATCATAAATCCAGCACTATTTAAAGAAACACAGGAAGGAACCATGGTAGGAAAGAGACATAAGATATTATTTTTTAAAGCAGATTAAGAAAACCGACTAGATCTTTTATAAACTAAAAAATACCATAATGGACATAAAAAACCCAAGGGAAAATTACTTAAGCTAGCTGATGATCATCTATAAAAAGAGCTTCATGACTGTGTCAAAGGATTGTTTGATAAATATAAAAGGAACGTAAATCTGAATTATTGGTTCTAGACAATAGAAATCAACTCTGGTTGATTCAAATAGAAAAAGAATTTATGGATGTTGGATAACTTACAGAATCTACTGAAGAACTGGAGAACCAGATCCTTAGGCTACCTAAACTTAAATGATGTTCATAATAATATTTCAGGACTGGCACAGGAAAGGCACCGTTCCTCCTAACACAAAGCAGCATCTGCAACAACCTGTACCACCCAATACCACTAGTACAAGACACTGTATCACCATAAGACATGTCTATCACTCTGCTCCAGGGAGTGGATCTTTCAGCAACTTCCCCTGAGTTCCTCATAGTCTCAGCCACCACTACTGCTGCTACTGCTGCTGCTAATTCGCTTCAGTCGTGTCTGACTCTGTGCAACCCCATACACGGCAGCCCACCAGGCTCCCCTGTCCCTGAGATTCTCCAGGCAAGAACACTGGAGTGGGTTGCCATTTCCTTCTCCAATGCATGAAAGTGAAAAGTGAAAGTGAAGTCGCTCAGTCACGTCCAACTCTTAGCGACCCCATGGACTACAGCCTACCAGGCTCCTCCGTCCATGGGATTTTCCAGGCAAGAGTACTGGAGTGGGGTGCCATTGCTTTCTCCACTACCACCTGCTAAATGTTTCAGGAGAGTGGCTCTGACTGGTGCTGGAAGAGCAGGTATCTGGAATAGTCAGCTTCTCTAATATAAGACAGAAACCCTGTATACTACAAGCATTAGTCATTCAGTCATGTTCAACTCTTTGCAACCCCATGGACTGTAGCCCACCAGGCTCCTCTGTCCATAGGATTCTTCAGGCAAGAATACTGGAGTAGGTTGCCATTCCCTTCTCCAGGGGATCTTCCTGACCCAGAGATCGAACCCGGGTCTCCTGCATTGCAGGCAGATTCTTTACCGTCTGAACCACCAGGGAAGCCCATCCATATTACCAAAGAGCTTCAAATACTAGGCAGTCAAAAAGAAAAAAGCCAGTGTTACTGTAATTCACTCTGTAACTGCCCAATAGAAGCAAACACACTTCTTACTATTGTTATATAACTAATTACTTCTGCTCAATAATAACTGTAACATATCCTTCAACAAATGGAAACCTGTTCTATCACCCCCAAATGGGGACATCATCAGTTGGTGCAGGGGGGTTTAACTATTATTAAAGCTGTATTGGAACACAGACATTCCCATTTGTTACATATCATCTATGGCTGCTTTTGTTCTACAGTGTCAAAGTTGAACAGTGGTAAGAGACTGTATGTCTCAGAAAGTCTAAAATATTTCCTATCAGACCATTTACAGAAAAAGTTTACCGACCACTGAATTAGTTCATTCAGCTCCAAGTCCACAGTTTCTGCGTAATATCTGCTGCTGCTGCTGCTGCTCCTGCTAAGTCACTTCAGTCGTGTCCGACTCTGTGCAACCCCATAGATGGCAGCCCACCAGGCAATGCGGTCCTTGGGATTCTCCAGGCAAGAACACTGGAGTGGGTTGCCATTTCCTTCTCCAATGCATGAAAGTGACAAGTGAAAGTGAAGTCGCTCAGTTGTGTCCGACTCTTAGCGACCCCATGGACTGCAGCCCACCAGGCTCCTCCGTCCATGGGATTTTCCAGGCAAGAGTACTGGAGTGGGGTGCCATTGCCTTCTCTGGAGTAATATCTATTATTCCTTTAATCATATCATTATCCCATCACAATATTCTAACCTCCAAACTAAATTATAAAGACAAATACCAACTACAAATCCAGTATAAAATGGTGGGGAAAATAGAAAACATTTTTTTAAATCTTCAAAGATAAATTTATACTTTCTTACTTAATTCAACAATTGTTTATTGAATACTTACCATGTGTACTCTTCCATATACTGGAGTTACGGTTGTGAACAAACATTATTAGGAGTGACAAGCAATAAATATCATTTAGATAGTGATGAGAAGAAAAATAAAACGGGTGGAGGGAGGAAATATATGAAGAGGAATAGAGTTGCAATTTTAGACAGGGTAACCAAAGACATCCTTGTTGAGAAGCTGACATTGAATAAAGACCTAAAGAGATGATGAGATGAGATATGCAGGTATATGGGGAAGATCAGTTGAGATAAGGGGAACAACATGCACTGAAGCTCTAAGGAAGAAAGCCAGTGTTGGAGAGAGTAGTAGAATATGAGATCAAAAGAGGGCAGATGACCTCAATGTTCACTGCAATACTATTTACAATAGCCAGGACATGAAAGCTACCTAGATGTCCATTGACAGATGAATGAATAAAGAAGTTGTCGTACATTTATACAAAGGAATATCACTCAGCCATAAAAAGGGATGTGTTTGAGAGTTCTAGTGAGGTGGATGAAACTAGAGTCTGTTATACAGAGTGAAGTAAGTCAGAAAGAGAAAAACCAATACCATATATTAACGCATATATATGGAATCTAGCAAGGAGATCAAACCAGTCAATCCTAAAGGAAATCAATCCTGAATTTCACTGGAAGGACTGATGCTGAAGCCGAAGCTCCAATACTTTGGCCACCTGATGAAAAGAACCAACTCATTGGAAAAGACCCTGATGCTGGGAAAGATTGAAGATAGGAGAAGAAGGGGACAACAGGAGATAAGATGGTTGGATGGCATCACTGACTCAATGGACATGAGTTTGAGCAAGCTCCAGAAGATGCTTGAGATCGCTCAAGGACAAGGAAGCCTGGCGTGCCGCAGTCCATGTGGTTGCAGCGTTAGACAAAACTGAGCGACTGAACAGGAACAATGGAATCTGAAAAAATGGTACTGATGAACCTATTTGCAGGGCAGGAATAAAGATGCAGACATAGAGAATGGACTTGTGGACACAGTTCAGGGAGGAGCAGGTGGGACGAACTGAGAGAGTAGCACTGAAACACATACACTACTGTGTCTAAAACAGATGGCCAGCGGGAATTGCTGGATAACACAGAGAGCTCAACCTGATGCTCCGTCACAACCTAGAGGGGTGGGGTGGGGTGAGGGGGTGAGAGGAAGGTTTAAGAGAGAGGGGATGTGTGTATACTTACGACTGATTCATGTTGTTGTATGACAGAAGCCAATACAACATTATAAAGCAATTATCCTCCAATTAAAAAGTAATACAAAATTTGAAAAAAAATTTAAAAAGAAGGGGCCAGATGATGTAGTCAAAAAGTTATTATGAAAATTTTAACTCTTTCTCTGATGTGACACAGCAGAGGAGAAAATACAGATCTATACTGCAGTTCTTTTCCCTGAAAATGGTTATGAGAGCATACGAGATATCTATGAACTTAATTCTTAGATGAAGATAGCACATTCTCTTTGTCTTTAGCAAGACAGTCACCAGATAGTCATTCTTCATTCCTGAAAGATATGAATCTTTGGTGGTCCTGCCTGTATTATCTCCTACAGTCTTCCATCACCTTATACCTCTGAATATGTCAATAACAGAAGCCCCAATAGATGGTCTCCACCTATAACATTCCTCCCCCTTTTTTGGAGCAGCAATTCCTATTTTCCCCATATCCAAAATCAGTTACCTCAATAAATCATCATAATATCCCCCTTTTCTGGGTCAATTGGACCAATGGTAAAAGTAACCTAAAATGACCAGATAAAACTGTTAAATTGCTCTTGTATTCCCTGTAGAAGCATTCTTCTCTTGCTTTCTTAGGTTAATAAATAATCAACACTCAGAGCTGCAGGTACAGGAAGCGAAAACATTTGAGGAGACTATTATGCTTTCATTTAGAACACATATATCAAGACTGGCATGGACTCTTTAAAACTATCAATGCTATAAAGTGAAAACAAAGTAACTGGGGAGCCATTCTAGACTTCAAAATGTTGAGACATGACTACTAAGTGCAATGCATGATCCTTGATTGGCTGTTGTATCAGACTTTTTTAAAAAGCTATAAAAATATTATTGGAACAATTGAGAAAATTCAAAAATAGACTGGATATATATACAAATGTGAATTATCCTGAGTGTGATATGGTTATGTACTATATGTATCATAACTGATGAATGTTGAATTATTTAGGAATGGAGCATAATGATGCCTGCAACTTACTCTCAAAGGAACAGCAACAGCAACAAAAATGTGTGTGTGTGTACATTAATAGTGCAACTGAAAGAGAAATAAAGCAAATGTAGCAAAATGTTTTTTGAGAGCAAATGTAGCAAAATGTTTGGAGAAGGAAATGGCAATCCACTCCATTGTTCTTGCCTGGTCGCACAGAGTCGAACACGACTGAAGCGACCTAGCAGCAGCAGCAGCAGCAGCAGCAAAATGTTAACAATTAGTGAATCTAATGGAGAAGGCAATGGCACCCCACTCCAGTACTCTTGCCTGGAAAATCCCATGGATGGAGAAGTCTGGTGGGCTGCAGTCCATGGGGTCGCTAAGAGTCCGACACGACTGAGCGACTTCCCTTTCACTTTTCACTTTGATGCATTGGAGAAGGAAATGGCAACCCACTTCAGTGTTCTTGCCTGGAGAATCCCAGGGATGGCGGAGCCTGCTGGGCTGCCGTCTCTGGGGTCGCACAGAGTCACACACGACTGAGCGACTTAGCAGCAGCAGCAGCAGTGAATCTAAGTATTTATGAGATCACTCAACAAACACTTGGGTGGATGGGAAAAGAGTATCGGACATTTTGTCTACCTGATTATTGAGCGCTTCCTCTGAAATCGGCATTTTTTAGTGAGCATTCTCATGGGACATACATATTCTAATATCCTGGGCCCACTCTAAAGAAATGTGCCCTCATACTGTTTTTCTAAAACTTCTTGTAAGCCACTCTTCAATTATTTTACTTCCAAGTCTCTGCCCATTCATCAAAACTATGAGTTATTGCCCATGAATCAGTGGACATATTTACCTTATGACATCTTTTTTTTCTAGGTGAAGTGAGCCATGCAATGTCCTGCTTAAAATTTAATTGATGAGGGGTAGGAGGGGCTCTCTCTTCCATTGCCCTTCACAATCACCTCTCCATAGAGCTATAGTCTGATCCTCCTCCCTAAAATCCAGGTTCATATATCCAACTGAAGACATTGTCACCTGGATGAATAATAGCTGTCTCAAATTCAACTTGTTCAAAATTAAGCCTCTGGTCTGTCATGGCTGAAGAGAACTGTTAGCCTTCTGGTTGTAAAACCTGAATAAATGTAAGTCAGGATGGGATTTTTTTCTTCTCAGTGAATGAATATAGAGAATTCCACATGAAGCACTAGGTATGGGTTGAGGAAAAAGCAGCAGAAAAGAAGCTATTAATGTTATTTACTACTTTGCTTGTCCATGGCCATACATATATCACTTTCACTTGATGATGGAATACTGCTGAGAACATCAGACTTTATGGTTTGGTTTATGGAGGGCTCCTCAGAATTCATAGCCCTCTGATATCTTGAGGTCAAGTACTCAGTCTCTGCAAGAGACTTGTATAAAAAAAGAAAAAAAAGAGTTTCTTATCAAAAATAACGTAGTTACTTGCCAAAAAGAGTACAGTTTTTCTCCCAGATGTAGGATGCCTCCATTTTGATTTACCTATTAGAACTTTCCAGGCTTCTCAGGTGGCTAAGTGGTAAAGAATCTGCCTGCCAATGCAGGAGATGCAAGAGATATAGGTTTTATCTCCGAGTCTGGAAGATCCCCAGGAGGAGGAAATGGCAACCCACTCCAGTATTCTTGCTTGGAGAATCCTATGAACAAAGGAGTCTGGTGGGCTACAGTCCATGGGGTCACAAAGAATTGGACATGACTGAGCAGCTAAACAACATTAGAACTTACCATCATCTCCATACAGCTCTCAGACCTGCCTTAATCATTTAGAAAAACTGAGCTTGCTTTAGATCTGTCTCAAGTCAAGAACTTTTTGTGTTAACCTGAAACTGGGTCAGAGCAGCAGGCTCATGTGACACATGTTGCCTCTAAAATCCAAGGGGGCTCACCAAGCATTGTCTCTTTCTTAGTGGTAGGTAGAGAAGCAACCTGATGTTCATTTAGAGAAAAATACCCCAACTTTTCAAGGCTAAAGTGCAAGTAGTTCTGTGCCAGTGACTGCATTTGATTATTTTATATAGAGAGTATTCCAAAGTTTGTTAGGTGAATAATACCAGGACTTTAAAGCAAAATAAAATTATTCTCTCATTAAAAATATAGTATATAAAATATAGTAAAAACACATGTAATGCATGTCATTAAATTTTTTTTTTTTTTTGGCTTTGTTGGGTCTTCGTTCCTTTGCGCAGGCTTTCTCTGGTTGCGCTGAGTGGGAACTACTCTTCACTGCAGTGCAAGGGGTTCTTATTGCAGTGGCTTCTCTTGGTGCAGAGCATGGGCTCTAGGTGCACAGGCTTCGGTAGATGCAGCAACGAAGGCTCAGTAGTTGTGGCACGTGGGCTTATGTGTTCCACGGCACGTGGAATCTTCCTGGACCAGGGATCGAACCCACGTCCCCTGCATTGTCAGTTGAATTCTTATTCACTATACTACGAGGGAAGTTCTACATGTTGTTTTTAAAGAAACCGCCTGTGGCTTGCTATATTGATCCTGAGTACATATTGATCCCTGGTAGATACTGAGTGCATGATCATGAGATACCTGTTTCTATCATAAACTTAATATTATCTAACTACACACAAAGTAAAGTATCAGCACATCATAATCAAATGGAAGAAACATAAACAGGACTACAGCCAAGCCGGTCTAAAGGTCACAAGGAAGTTACACATGTAGTTTTGTCACACTGCCAGCATGTTTTTTCTGACTTCACTGCCATGCCTCCTACATCCCACTTCCATGGCCTCCCACTTCTGTTTGGTTCTGATCATTTGCTTGAGGAAATGGGGCAGGAATCTAACAAGTTCATAGAAAGTGCTGTATAATATAGTAGCTCTTGCCCTAAAAGGACTTCTGTGATATTTGGTTTCATTTAGGTGAACCCTGAAGGACAGTGGCAAAGAAATATCCCCCTGTGGCAAAAACCTTAAGAATGATAACTTAGAGGATATTCTGTTCCATACAACTGAAAACATTTTATATGATATGAATTTTCCACATAGCATTGCTGCAGACAAAAGAGTCCATAGTATGACATCCATTGGATTTACAAATCTTATCTGGCATCTCATCACCCAGAAGCAGTTGGTACTGATCTTATAGAACGGTGACATGGCTATCAAAAACTCAGTTACTGAATTTGTCAAGTGGGGGATCATGCTGTATTGAGGTGTGAAGTTGACATGGTCCTACACAATGTAATAAATGCTCTAAACCTCTGATTAATATACGATACCCTAGAAATTCCCTGGAGGTCCAGTGGTTAGAACTCTGTGCTTTCACTGCCAAGGGTTCCGGTTCAATCTCTGGTTGCGAACTAAGATCCTACAAGCTGTGCAGTGTGGCCTATATGTGTGTGTGTGTGTGTGTGTGTGTGCTTAGTTGCTCAATCGTGTCTGACTCTTTGCAACCCCATGGACTGTAGCCCACCAGGCTCCTCTGTCCATGGGGCATCTCCAGACAAGAATACTGGAGTGGGTTGCCATGCCCTCCTCCAGCGGATCTTCCCAGCCCAAGGACCAAACCCAGGTCTCCCACATTGCAGGTAGATTCTTTGCCCTCTGAAACACCAGGGATGCCCACATATATTTATTTTTTCTGTCTCTAGTCTCCAGGACTGGCGACAGCAGTTTGACAGTCAGCAGGTATCAAATGTAAAGGTGTACGAGAGGATTAATCCTCTGAAGGAGAGTGTAGACTGAACAACCAGCCAAAAACCATGCCGCGGGAAATCCCACAATCAGAGGCTTGATGGAATGAGACCAGACTGATGTGCAACTGTAATAAAAATCAATGAGTCATTTCTAGTTTTAAGTAGTATTTGGCAGCTCCTGACTCAGTCTCTCCCAACTGCTGCTTAAAACACATAAAAAGACAAAGAAAAATGATAAAATTTATACCAACACAGAGCATGAAGATGGACAGGTGGCTTATTACCAAGAGGAATTACCCCAATTTATGAGGTCAATGGAGTTGAATTCAGAAAAACAGTTGGTGGCATGCCCACATTCTGCTTCATGATTAAGAGCAGATCCAATCATGTAGAAAAAGGTAGGATGTCTGAGCATCCCTCTCCCATTGTCAATTTGCTGACCCAGAAAGCCAGGATCCATACAGAGCTGCAAACTGAGCTATCAACCTTCTTTTGCCTCCAAAAATCCCAAATCATGCTTTCTGGTTATAATACTATTAGAGGCTAGCCTCTTTCTCTGTATGTCGGAAGATAGCAACTTCCAAAGTTCATCAGGGAAGGATAGGGTAGGAATGGAGAAGCAGGTAGTGGTCCACTGTGCTCTAGCAGATTTGTCTGTATGAACAAAGTCTATAGACAGAGTTCTGGTCATAATGTTTTCTGAGCTGATAGCAGATCATGAATTCCACTAGTTTGTTTCGTCAGAGAATCAGTTAGTTCCTATCCCTCAGGCAGAACATAAATAACATTAGGTTCACAGTGTCCCATTGCCATAAAGCAGAGCCGGGTAAGAAGAAACACTGGGAATGGCCCTGGCCATGGGCATACTAATCTGGGCTCTAGCTTTAGCTAAGTAATCTAAGTGAATGTCTTAGTCACTCAGTCACGTCTGACTGTTTGTGACTCCATGGACTGTAGCCTGCCAGACTCCTCTGTCCATGGAATTCTCCAGGCAAGGATACTGGAGAGGGTAGCCATTCCCTTCTCCAGGAGATCTTCCCAACCTAGGGATAGAACCCAGTTCTCCTGCATTGCAAGTGAATTCTTTACCATCTGAGACACCAGGGAAGCCCCAAAGATCTAAGAGTAGAGCCAAAGGAAATCCATACTTCCTCCTATATGAATCATATACAGTTGAGGATGAGAAAATAAAGAGTGGGAAAAACTTTCCAAACTGACTTAAGGTCTTCATAATTCCCACCAAATCTAGCACTATGAAAAGCTATCACATGCTCATGTGTTTTATTTCCTCAGGTTAGCATTCCTGGCTTTGTCTTCAGAACCTACTAGCTAAGGTCAATCTTTTTTTTTTTTAATCATTATTTATTTATTTATTTTATTGTTGGCTGTGCTGGGTCTTGGTTTCTGCCTGCAGGCTTTCTCTAGTTGCAGTGAGCAGGGGCTACTCTTTGTCATGGTGCCTGGGCTTCTCACTGTGGTGGCTTCTCTTGTTGCGAAGCACAGACTCTATAGGGGTGTGGGCTTTAGTAATTACAATTCATGGGCTTAGTTGCTCCATGGCATGTGGAGTCCTCCTGGACCAGGGATCAAACACATGTCCCCAGCACTGGCAGGCAAATTCTTATCTACTGTACTACCAGGGAAGTCCACTAAGGTCAATCTTCTCTGATAATCTTTGAAAAAGATCCAGTTCTTGGTTTACCTTCCCCTACAGATTTCACATCTCAGATTATTGTCTACTTTTCAAGGTTGCCAGGGATCGAACCTGGGTCTCCTGTACTGCAAGTGGATTTTTTACCTCTGAGCCACCAGGGAAGCCCAAGCATTGAGTAGATTAAAACAGATTACTTCTAAGTGACCAAAAATCATGTAGTCCTCCTTCAGAGTTTCCACTGTAATAGAGTTTGGAACAAATCTGCAGTGATTCCCTCATAGCTCAGTCAGTAAAGAATCTGCCTGCAATGCAGATGTGGGTTCGATTCCTGGGTTGGAAAGATCCCCTGGAGAAGGAAATGGCAACCCACTCCAGTATTCTTGCCTGGAGAATCCCATGTACAGAGGAGCCTGGCGGGCTACAGTCCATGGGGTCTCAAGAGTCGGACACGATTTAGGGACTAAACCAACACCACCACCAGCACTGTAACAGAGTTTGTAACAAATTTGCAGGGATAACATTTGAAATCCAAGCTATGGTTTAAGTATGAAGCAAGCATGAACCACTGAGTTTACGTGTGATGTTAAGAGAAGAACGAGAGGCTTCGGAATGCCATTCATGTTCATTTCTTTAAAGAAATCTTGTATATATTCAACTAAGTAAGAAAGAAAGAAAAATAGGAATTCCAAATGAGGAAGCTGTGCTGTAAAATATGGGCAGCGGAAATTAAAGCCCATTAAACATTATTCATTCATTTAATTAATAAGTATTTATTCAGCTGTTACTATGTAATAAACATTGGAAATGAAACAGTGAAAAAGACTTGTCCAGGAACTTGTGGGAAATAGAAAAAGAAAATTCAACAAATAATCACAATCATGTGTGGCAATGAAGCTGACCTCCTATTTTAGGAGTCAAAGAAGTCAAACCAGAGGTGAAATTTTAACCAAGACCTAAAAGATTGCTAAGAATTAACCAGGCAAACAAGAAGAGGGGACAGTGTTCTAGAAAAAATAAAGAGCTCTTATAAGCCTTAGAAGCAATAGAGGACACTTGAAGAACAGAAACATGTTCACTTGTGAGCTCTTTGGGGGTCCAGTTAGGACTCTGCACTTTCACTGCCAAGGGTGCGGGTTCAACCCCTGGTCAGGGAACTAAGATTCCACAAGCTGCACCATACAGTATCAAAATAAAACAAAACATGTTCACTGTAGGTGGAACTTGGACACCAGGCTAGAGAAATAGTCTGGGCCTGGTGCTGGGGTCCAGCCCCAGCTGATCCAGGGAGTTCGAAGCGGGGACGGCATCGGTGAGGATCAGGATACAATAGCTTCAATTAGATATTAATTAGAGATGTAAAGAGTAATAGAATGAGGATAGCTCAGTAGGAAAATTCAGTGGAGAAAAGAGGCTGAGTAGCTTGGTTTACGCGGGAGACCAATAAAACTTCAAGACAAGAAGTTTGCACCACTTACGTAGGCCTCAGGCATCCTTCCCTTCTCCCAAAGGAGAGGAGACACTGAGGCCTCCCCGGTCGGATCTTAGAAGCCCAGGCATAATTAGTAAGCATGGCAGGTTCTGCACTCCAGGTGGAGACTCAGCCAGAGTTTGAGAGAGAGAGAGACATGGGGAGACCAGTCTTTCGAGGAACTGATCCCAATTCTTTATTTTCCATGGTCTACTTTTATACACTGAGTCACGTGGGGTCAGCAGTCCTGACTTTTATCAAAGTCAGGTGCTTCATACAAATGTATACAGAGGTCTTAGGGGTGTTACATCATCTTCTGGCCAGGGGGCCTGCTGACAATTTATGACCCTCTCCTTGTGACAGCTGTCAGTCAACCAGAACACTTATTTCTCCAGGGGTGATTATTTTTGAAACAGACGCCACCTTCTGAAAGTACCAGACAAAGTTACATTCCTATAGGGTGAGGGTGTAGTGGGTTTTAATTAAGGAAATAATTTACTTAGCCTAAGGTCCAATGTGATTAATATCAAAGGTTAATATTTATTTCTTCTATATATTCATTAATGTGTATAAGGGCAGGGGATGTGGAAACTTAGCAGTAAACATTGGCTCAACAAATGAAAAACCCTTCACCAATACAATTTCTAATCAGCCCATTATACTTATACTAATAATTTTCTAAATTCTCTAAAGAACCTGTTTTTAGAAGGTTTAAAGCATCTCATGCCTCTCACGGGTGGGAGGCTGTGAGCAATCACATGTGGCTGGACAAGCCTGTCAGGCAGGCTAGAGAACCTTCAGAGGAGTTTGTAGGTTGAAACACTCCTATCACGCCCAGGAGTTTTTATTAACTGGAGCTCTAAGTTAACTCCTTCTCTGAAAGAGGTGGTGGGGGACAGCCCCCCGTAAAGTCAGAGGTGTAGGTGAAAGCACAAAGTAGTAAAGTAGGCAGGCTCTGGTTATGGGGGTAGATGCTCGAGGATTTCCAGGGGGACTCCTGAGGCTCGATCCTGCCTTTGCGTATGTCGAGCCTCCTTCCTCATGACCTTTGCCACGGGCGGAGTGCCTCACGCCGGCCCCCAACAGCCTGGATAATGACTCAGTTCAGTGCAGTCGCTCAGTCATGTCCAACTCTTTGTAACCCCATAGACTGCAGTACGCCAGGACTCCCTGTCCATCATCAACTCCTGGAGTTTACTCAAACTCATATCCATTGAGTTAGTGACACTGTCCAACCATCTCATCCTCTGTTGTCCCCTTCTCCTCCTGCCCCCAATCCCTCCCAGCATCAGGGTCTTTTCCAGTGAGTCAGTTCTTTGCATCAGGTGGCCAAAGGATTGGAGTTTCAGCATCAGCATCAGTCCTCCCAATGAACATTCAGGACTGATCTCCTTTAGGATGGACTGGTTGGATCTCCTTGCAGTCCAAGGGACTCTCAAGAGTCTTCTCCAATACCACAGTTCAAAAGCATCAATTCTTCGGCACTCAGCTTTCTTTATAGTTCAACTCTCACATCCATACAAAACTACTGGAAAAACCATAGCTTTGACTAGACAGACCTTTGTTGGCAAAGTAATGTCTCTGCTTTTGAATATGCTATCTAGGTTGGTCATAGCTTTTCTTCCAAGGAGTGTCTTTTAATTCCACGTCTGCAATCACCATCTGCAGTGATTTTGGAGCCCCCAAAATAAAGTCTGTCACTGTTTCCACTGTTTCCCCATCTATTTGCCACAAAGTGATGGGACCAGATGCCATGGTCTTAGTTTTCTGAATGTTGAGTTCTAAGCCAACTTTTCCACTCTCCTCTTTTACTTTCATCAAGAGGCTCTTTAGTTCTTCTTCACTTTCTGCCATAAGGGCGGTGTCATTTGCATATCTGGGGTTATTGATATTTCTCCCAGCAATCTTGATTCCAGCTTGTGCTTCTTCCAGCCCAGAGTTTCTCATGATGTATTCTGCATATAAGTTAAATAAGCAGGATGACAATATACAGCCTTGACGGACTCCTTTCCCCATTTGGAACTAGTCTGCTGTTCCATGTCCAGTTCTAACTGTTGCTTCCTGACCTGCATATAGATTTCTCAGCAGGCAGGTAACATGGTCTGGTATTCCCATCTTTTGAAGAATTTTCCACAGTTTGTTGTAATCCACAAGGTCAAAGGCTTTGGTGTAGTCAATAAAGCAGATGTTTTTCTGAAAAATCTTTTGTTCCAGATGGATTTTGGCTATTTAATCTCTGGTCCCACTGCCCTTTATAAATCCAGCTTAAACATCTGGAAGTTCATGGTTCACGTATTGCTGAAGCCTGGCTTGGAGAATTTTGAACATTACTTTGATAGCGTGTGAGATGAATGCACTTGTGTGGTAGTTTGAGCATTCTTTGGCATTGCCTTTCTTTGGGGTTGGAATGAAAACTGACCTCTTTTCCAGTCCTGTGGCCACTGCTGAGTTTTCCAAACTTGCTGGCATATTGAGTGCAGCACTCTACAGCATCATCTTTTAGGATTTGAAATAGCTCAACTGGAATTCCATCACCTCCACTAGCTTTGTTCATAGTGAACAAAGTGGGCTTCCTAAAGCCCACTCGACTTCACACTCCAGGATGTCTGGCTCTAGGTGAGTGATCACATCATCATGATTATCTGGGTCGTGAAGATCTTTTATTTTATATTTCTTCTGTGTATTCTTGCCACCTCTTCTTAATATCTTCTGCTTCTGTTTGGTCCATACCATTTGTGTCCTTTATTGAGCCCGTCTTTGCATGAAATGTTCCCTTGGTATCTCTAATTTTCTTGAAGAGATCTCTGGTCTTTCCCATTCTATTGTTTTCCTCTGTTTCTTTGCATTGATCACTGAGGAAGGCTTTCTTATCTCTCCTTGCTATTCTTTGGAACTCTGCATTCAAATGGGTATATCTTTCCTTTTCTCCTTTGCCTTTCACTTCTCTTCTTTTCACAGCTATTTCTAAGGCCTCCTCAGACAACCATTTTGCCTTTTTGCATTTCTTTTTCTTGGGGATGGTCTTGATCCCTGCCTCCTGTACAATGTCACGAACCTCTGTCCAAAGTTCTTCAGGCACTCTGTCTATCAGATCTAATCCCTTGAATCTATTTGTCACTTCTACTGTATAATGGTAAGGGATTTGATTTAGGGCATACCTGAGTGGTCTACTTCCCTGGTGGCTCAGAAGGTAAAGCGTCTGTCTACAATGCGGGAGACCTGGGTTCAATCCCAGGTCGGGAAGATTCCCTGGAGAATAAAATGGCAATCCACTCCAGTACTCTTGCCTGGAAAATCCCACGGATGGAGGAGCTTGGCGCAGGCTACTGTCCATGGGGTTGCAAAGAGTCGGGCACAACTGAGCGACTTCACTTTCACTTTCTTTACTTTGAGTGGTCTAGTGGTTTTCCCCACTTTCTTCAATTTAAGTCTGAATTTGGTAATACAGAGTTCATGATCTGAGCCACAGTCAGCTCCCGGTCTTGTTTTTGCTGACTGTATAGAGCTTCTCCATCTTTGGATAAGCCATACCAAGAGGGTTGGCTTTTATCCCATAGGTAGGTTGAAAGATTATGGAAAAGTTTAACAGGAAAGAGATAATCAGACTTGAGAAAATCTGATTTGAGAAAATTCAGGAAAAAAAATTATCTAATGGATTGAACTATAATGCAGGTAAAGTGGGTAGATTCAGAAGATACTGACCAAGAAAAGACATTTAGGAGACAGAACTGTTAGGTAGGTAGAATAGGGAAAAGGAGTCCAAAATGGTGGTGGCTAAAAGACAAGGAAGGTCGGAGGACCAGAGTGAAGACTTCAGGCAGAACAAACAGCACTCCTGGCTAAGCCCAATTTGCATAGGGCAGGCCCAGGTGGAGGAAAAAACATATAAAAGGAGGAGCCAAAGCGCTTTCTCTCGGACTCTCTCTCCCGCGTGCATGCGCTCTTTTCTTTCTCTCTCTCTCTCTCTCTCTCCTGCTATCTTCTAAATAAAATAGAGCTGTAACACTGATTTGCCTAAGAGCTGTAGCACGGTTTGTCCAAGACCTGAGAGCTGTGACATGCCGAGGGCTTTAATGTCCGTTGCTCCACATCTTTGTTGTGACGAGACAAAGAACCGAGGAACATACACTCGCGTGACAGAACCAGTAGGATATTGTGAATGATTAGATACTGCAGAAAAGGGAGAGGAGGAATTAAGACCACTAAGTTTCTAGCAGGGGCTACAAGGAACCTACACATCATGGTGAAGACCCTATATGCCACAACTAAGACCTCACACAGCCTAATAAACAATTTTTTAAATTTTATTAATTAATTTTTTTTTGGCTGCACTGGGTCTTTCTTACTGCACACGGCCTTTCTCTAGTTGTGACGAGCAGGGGCTGCTCTCCAGTTGTGGTGCGTAGACTTCTCATTGTGGTGGCTTCCATGCTCAGCAGTTGTGCACAGGCTTAGTTGACTCCATGGCATGAGGAATCTTCCCAGACCACAGATCAAACGCATGTCCCCTGCATTGGTAGGTAGATTCTCAATCACTGGACCACCAGGGAATCCAATAAATAAATTTTTTTTTAATAAGTAGAAAAAGATTAATAAAAACATACTGACAAATGAGACAGATGATGTAATTACGAGACAAGCATATAAAAATTTATTATAACTATATTCCATGTGCTCTACAGGGTAGAGGAAATATTGAATAATAAATACAAACACAGAAAATAGTAAAAAGATACAAATTGAACTTCAGAAGATGGAAACGGCAGTAGTTTAGATGCTGCAGATGAAGGTTTTTGTGAACTTGTAGGGACAGTGATAAAAATTATCCAATACAGTTTTTCTATGTATATGTCCAGATTAAAAAAAAAAAACAAAAGACGGGAAAATGAACAGAGAATAAGCTGTGAGATCATTTTAAGCAGCCTAAGATAAATGTAATTAGAATCCTTGAAGGAGATTTAACTTTAAATGTGAATAAACATCAAGAATCATCAGATATTTCAGGATAGTCTCTAACATGGAACAGACCAATAGAAATACTCCAAATGGAACTTGGAGAAAAATAGGTGATGGGGAGAAAAACAATTCCTATTTTTTTTTAATTAGCTTATTTTCAAAGATATAAAAGAGATAGCATCCATGAAATGAGATGACAAATCTATTTTTAAAAAGGATGACACAGAGAGCAACAAAATATTTTAGGAAATAGATAATATAAAAATAATTTTAAATACATAGGAGAATTGAGATAAAATTGATGAAATCTCCCAGAAAATAAAACAAAAACTGAAGGAAAATGAGAGATTTAAAAAGTAAGAAAATTTAAGGGTCAGTTGTGCTCTAATACCCAAATTTGGAAAGAAATGAAAAAGAATAAAGCATGTAGGAAATTATTGAAGAAATAATACAAGAACATTTCCTATAGTTGAAGGACAAATTTTAGGACTGAATGAAACTCATTGAGTACCCAGCACAATAACTGAAAAAGACCCACATCAAGGCACATCATGGTTGAATTTCAAATCTGGGATTAGGAAAAGATTATAAGAGCTCTTAGAAGGAAAACAAAGTCACATGCAAAGAGTTAAAAACCAGAATATCTTCAGAATTTTCAGTAGCAACAGTTGAAGGTAGAAAACAATGAAGCAAGAACAGTATGGGGGAATATTATTTCTAACCTAGATATCCATCCCTGCGAAGCTAGTGGTCATGTGTACGGATAGAATTAAGACATTTGTGGACAAACAAGTCCACATATACCCTGCTTCTCATATACCCTTTCTCAGGAAGCTGCTGAAGAACGTATCACCAAAAAGACAGAATGAACCAGACGGTACATCAAACTGGGTAACTGAAGACAGTTTAATAAAGGGACTGTTCAGAAGGGCATGGACAGGGCTTAGGGAAAGCAATAAGGTGTAGAGTAGTACTCTGGACCTAGTAACGCCTCTGGGCCTGAAAGGGCAAGGGGCAGGAGTGGTTAGTGAAACCAGAGATAAGAGACAGCGCTATCTGGTGGAGACTACCAGACAGGAGTTGTGACTTTAGACAGAGGGAAGGAGTCAGGAGAATAAATACTCCATTTTCAGTTTCCTCCCTCACATCAAATGCTGAGCCTCCAATTAGCCAAACCCTAACAAAAAACAAAAAGAATGGCTTATCTCAGAGTTATTGCAGATTTGGCTCCAGACTACCACAATAAAGCAAGTATCACAGCAAGTCACACATACTTTTTGGTTTCCTAGGGCATATAAAAGTTATGTTTACACTATACTATAGTCTATTAAGTGAGCAATAGTTCTGTGTCTTAAAAAAAAAAAGTATGTACCTTAATTTAAAAATGCTTAATTGTTAAAAAATGCTAACCATCATCTGAGCCTTCAGTGAGTCATAATTTATTTTGCTAGTGGAGGGCTTGAAATAATCTAAGAATTATGAAAATGTGATATCAAAATACCAAGTGAGTAAATGCTGTTGGAAAAATGGTGCTGATAGACTTGCTCAATGCAGGGCCGCTGTAAAACTTTAATTTGTAGAAAATGTGTTATCTGCAATGTGAAATAAAGCAAGCTATGCCTGTATATAGCAGAGTGGCAAAGGGGGGAGAGGAGTTGAGGGGGCAGAATCTAGAATATTGGATATCTAGTATAGCGGGAGATACAGGACCCAGGAAATGGGATCCAATACAGCAGCAAGGCTTCCTGGGTGGTGCAGTGATAAAGAATCTGCCTGCCAGTGCAGGAGACTCAAGAGATGTAGGTTTGATCCCTGGAGTGAGAAGATCCCCTGGCGTAGGAAATGGAAATCCATTCCAATATTTCTCAGCCATAGAAAGGAATGAAACTGGGTCATTTGCAGAGATGTGGATGGACCTAATGACCATCATACAGAATGAAATCAGAAGGATAAAAACATTGTACATTAATGCATATATGTGGAATCTAGAAAAATGCTACAGATAAACCTACTTGCAGGACAGGAATAGAGACACAGATGTAGAGAATGGACTTTTGGACAAGGTGGGGAGGAAGGAGTGGGTGGGATAAATTGGGAGATTGGGATTGATGCAAATACACTATTGTGTGTAGAATGGATAGCTAGTGGGAAGCTTCTGTATAGCACAAGGAGCTCAGCTTGTTGGTCTGTGCTAACCTGGATGGGTGGAATGGGGAGTGGAATGGGAAGGAGGTCCAAGAGAGAGGGGACATATGTGTTCATATAGCTGATTCACTTCGTTGTACAGCAGAAACTAACACAACATTGTAGAGCAACTATACAACAATTTTTTAAAAAGATATAGCAGTATAGACATGTTATTTAGACATTTGAGTGTAAATACCACAACAGCCAGCTTAAAGATTTGAAAGCAGTGACTCACGGAAATGGAGGGAGGAGGGTAATCTTGGAGGAAAGACAGGTCCAGAGATCACATTTTTCATTAAAATCCTTATAATATAATTTGACTTTTTAAACTATGTACATCCTATACTGTGACAAAAATTTAAATAAAAACTCTGAAAACTGAAGATTTTTCTTTTACTAAAACAAAATTAAAATGTAGCCAACTCCTTTATATAAGTATAGCAAAATACACAAAATCTTGTTTGTCTGATCTTCTTCCACTTCTATGGTTCCAAATTTCCTCTTCTTGGTGCTCTACTCCCTCAGATTTTATTAAATGAAAATTATTTTCCACTTTCACAAAGAATGAGGAAAAACAAAAAATGGCAAGTATAAAGAGGCTCAAAAGAATAGGAGTCTTGGGCAAGTCTTTTGGGCTAAAAATTGTTAGAACATGAGATATGAAAATGAATTCTAGAATGTGGGGATCTTCTTCAGAAATTTCCTTCCTTGAAAGAAAAAATTTTTATTAAACAAATACATTCTGGAGATGCTGTTAAGTATGGCAACAACCAGTCCTTCGGGGCATTCACTCAGCCAGTGAATTCAATATTCAAGACAAACCTAATGCTTAAGCTAAACTATAATAAAAAAATAATAATAATAATAGTAAAAGCTAACAGTAACTGAGCAGTTGCTAAGCGATAAGCATTGTGCTGAGTCCTTTATTTGCATTACATCATTTCTATCCTCACAGTCATCCTAGGAGTTAGATTTGACTATTTCTCCATTCTGCATATGGGAAAATCTTTAAAAGGATGAGTAACTAACTTATTCAAGGAAATGGCAGTCTGGATATAAACTCAGATCTGTCTTACTCAAAAGCCAAAGCTCTTATAAACTTCCAGTGTACTTCAAACAAAACCGAAACTGACAACCAGGGGAAAGGGGGAATGGGGAAAGATTAGAAATCACTCTGGCTGTCAAGCCTCAAGGTAAGCCTCTAGGAGTGGAAGAGGAAGTTACTGAGGACCAATTAAAACTGCAAAAGAATGATATTACTTTATAAAAGAATGCCACTGTAGACTGTCACATGAGAACTATTAGAATAAACCAAAATACAGGTAAATTAATTCACCAAACATTTATGGAGTGACCTCTGAATTGGTTGCTGAGCTAAGTATTGGCAATATAATTTCTTCATATATAATACAATATACTTAGAAATAAAGATTTGTTGAAGAGCCAGTACAAAATTGAAAGCCCTTTGTGATCCTAAGAACAATAAATTATCAGTCTCTTAGAAGAAATTAATTGTTATACTATGGCTGTTTCAGTAGAGGGCACTAGGCGATCAAGATGGTTTTGAACTTCAGGTGGCAAAATAGTTAATAGATGCATATTTTTAGAACTGCGTAGTCATTACAGTAAGTCCCCTACATATGAACCTTCAAGTTGCTAACTTTCAAAGATGTAAACATGTGTGCCAGTCCCTATATGCCAGCTTTTGCACTGCACTACTGTACTTTTCAAGGTACTGTACTATAAGATTTTAAATGTTCTACATTTATGTTTATTTTTTATGTATGTATTATTTTTGCAAAAAGTGTTATAAACCTATTACAGCCCAGTACTATACAGCTGATTGTATTAGCTGGGTACCTAGGCTAATTTTGTTGGATTTAGGAACAAATAAGACTTATGAATGTACTCTCAGAATGGAATATGTGGGGACTTACTATATTTTAAAAAGCATATCAAGTCATGAACCAAAGAAAAGAGGTTTTATATATGAATATTGGTGAGATCACTAAGGTTAATATTCTAGATGCTTGCATAGTTACAAATTTCTGTAATTGAGTGATTCTGTTTATAATATGATTTTCACTACTTATTTGCAAGTGTCAGGACCACCAGGAAATGTCAATTTAGCACCTAGTACTTATGAGAGAGATAGCTTAGGGTAGTGGAATAAACTATGGACCAGAAATCAAAAGGCTAGGGTTTGAGAGCACTTACCTACCTCCATCTCTCGCCTGCCCTCACCCCATCAGTTCTTACTTATTATATAACCTGAGGGCAAACTGTGTTATTTCAGGTTCCATACATCTAAAATATTGATAATTTTGCTCCTGTTTAGGAATGTAAAAGTGTGTTGCAAAGCGCTGTAAATATGTAAGGTAGGTACTACAAAGTGTAAAAAGTCAAGCTGTTAGAAAAAAATTCCAGAAACTAAATGCAATATACCCTTTTGATTCCAGGTCTACAGAGATTGGCTTTAGAACCTTCTGACAATAGTGTTCATCTTGTTAGTGTAGACAAAGATAAAAGTCAGAAATCTACTATCACAATTTCAGAATACTCTCTCCCCTCTTAAGATTCTACAAGTCTCTTTTTTTTCTTCCTCAATCTTGAAAAAGTACAAGTTAAATAATGAAGGTTTGATAAGAGATCTTTTTATCATGTAATCATCTCTATCAACAGAAAAACTTCCATTAATTTGCACAGACAGATTTCCCAGTTTTGGGGGAGAAAAACACATCCATCTGTACACTTTGCACTAAACATACACATGCATACACACACCCCATTTGCATGCCTAATTAGCAGTGTGGTCACTCAGCATCACTTCCAAATGCCTTGATGAGTAATGTTTCCATTAACAAATTCATAGGATATGATTATGTTCTAGTTATCTATAAGAAAACTGAGGAACAGAAAGATGAAATTATTTACTTAAAATGACATAGTGTCAATCATGGACATTCACCTTCTAATCATCCTGGAACCCCTTACTGCCGGGGACCAGCCCCGGCTGATCCAGGGTACTTGAAGGAGAGACGGCATAGGCAAGGATCAGGATACGATAGCTTCAATTAGATATTAATTAAAGATATAAAGAGTAATAGAATAAGGATAGCTCAGTAGGAAAATTCAGTGGAGAAAAGAGGCTGAGTAGCTTGGTTTACGCGGGGGACCAATAAAACTTCAAGACAAGAAGCTTGCACCACTTACGTAGGCCGCAGGCGTCCTTCCGTTCTCCCGAAGGAGAGGAGACACTGAGGCCTCCCCGGTCGGATCTTAGAAGCCCAGGCATAATTAGTAAGCATGGTGGGTTCCGCGCTCCAGATGGAGACTCAACCAGAGTGAGAGAGAGAGCGACATGGGGAGACCAGTATTTCGAGAAACTGATCCCAATTCTTTATTTTCCAGAGTCTGTTTTTATACACTAAGATGTTATACAAAAGTCACGTGGGGACAGCAGTCCTGACTTTTATTAAAGTCAGGTGCTTCACACAAATGTATACAGAGGTCTTAGGGGTGTTACATCATCTTCTGGCCAGGGGGGCCTGCTGACAATTTACAACCCTCTCCTTGTGACAGCGGTCAGTCAATCAGGACACTTATTTCTCCAGGGCTGATTATTCTCAAAACAGACGCCACCCAAGTAAAGTTACATTCCTACAGGGTGAGGGTGTAGTGGGTTTTAGTTAAGGAAAGAATTTACTTAGCCTAAGGTCTAACGTGATTAATATCAAAGGTTAATTCTATATATTCATTAATGTGTGTAAGGGCAGGGGATATGGAGACTTAGCAACAAACATTGGCTCAACAAATGAAAAACCCTTCACCAATACAATTTCTAATCAGCCCACTATACTTATACTTATAGTTTTCTAACTTCTCTAAAGAACCTGTTTTTAGAAGGTTTAAAGCATCTCCTGCCTCTCACGGGTGGGAGGCTGTGAGCAATCACATGTGGCCGGACGAGCCTGTCAGGCAGGCTAGAGAAACTTCAGAGGAGTTTGTAGGTTAAAACACTCTTATCACGCCCAGGAATTATTATTAACTGGAGCTCTAGGTTAACTCCTTCTCCGAAAGAGGTGGTGGGGGACAGCACCCCGTAAAGTCAGAGGTGTAGGTAAGAGCACAAAGTAGTAAAGTAGGCAGGCTCTGGTTATGGGGGTAGATGCTCGAGGAGTTCCAGGGGGACTCCTGAGGCTCGATCCCGCCTTTGCGTATGTCGAGCCTCCTTCCTCTTGACCTTTGTCACGGGCGGAGTACCTCACTCTGGCCCCCAACACCTTACTATCTTGAAAGTCCCTTGGACAGCAAGGAGATCAAACCACTCAATCCAAAAGGAAACCAACCCTAAATATTCACTAGAAGGACTGAAGCTGAGGCTCCAATACATTGGCCACCTGATGTTTAGAGCTGACTCACTGGAAAAGACCCTGATGCTGGGAAAGATTGAAGGCAGGAGAAGGGGACAATAGAAGACGAGAAGGTTGGATGGCATCACCAACTCAATGGACATGAGTTTGTGCAAATTCCAGGAGATGCTGAAGGATAGGGAAGACTTGCATACTGCAGTCCATGAGGTCGAAAAGAGTCAGACACTATTTAGCAACAGAACAACAACTGGAATCACATGGGAGTATTGAAAAATTAGCATTCTAAGTTCCATTCTGTTTATCTTATTATTCATTAGGTTATGAAATTAACAAATATATTCCGAATAGCTACTATATGCCAGGCTCTGCGGAAGGTGTCAGAGCTACAATAAGGAGGGAAAAAGAACCCAGCAGTCCCTGCACAGGAAGTTTATCATCTGACAGATGATAAACAGAGCCCCCCAAAAAAAATGTGAGGAGAAAAATTAAATAGCTGTGAGTTGTGAACATTCCATGAAGAAAGGAAATAAACACGAATTCATTACGTTAAAATAGAAACAAACAGAGGAAAATGATCTTAGAGAGAATTCAGGAAAAGTCAAGTCAGTAAAAGATGATGACATTTAAGCTGAGTCCTAAAAGTACAGGGTTTCCAGTGGCTCAGCAGTACATAATTTGCCTGCAAGGATGTGAGTTTGATCTCTGGGTCAGGAAGATCCCCTGGAGAAGGAAATGGCCGCCCACTCCAGTATTCTTGGCTGGAAAACCTCATGGACAGAGGAGCCTGGTGGGCTACAGTCTACGGGGTTGCAAAAGTCAAATATGACTCAGTGACTAAACCACCACCATCACCACCTGAAAGAGCAGCAGATTGTGAAGGCTGCAGCTCTCTTGACAGAGGCGATAATAGCACATGCAAAGACCCTGAGGAAAGATCTTGATGTGCTCCAGGAGCTGAAAGAAGACTGGGTAGTCAGAACAAGATGAGCAAGGGGAGAGTGACTTGAAAAACGAGGTTTAAGACATATGGTGGGGTCAGATCACAATGAGTTTTACTGGCCATGGAAAAGTTTGGATGTTTTTCTGAGTACAATGTACAGTCACCAGAAGGATTTTAAAGAGAGGGATGACATGAGTGGATTTGTATTTCATGAAGATCTTTTTGCTACTGTGAGAAGAATGAGTTGGAAAGGAGCAAGAGAAGCAACAGGGAACCAAAATGAGAGTAATTAAGTTATTATTTCATTTTATCATTATTATTTCATATTATTTCTCTCAGATAGATGACAAGAATTCAACAAAGATGGTGATGGATATGAAAAATTGTTCACAAACTGGAGGTGTATCAAATATACCTATTATTCTACTGGTTATCGGTAAACTTTTTCTATGCGTAATACATAGGATAGAATCTTTTCTCTTGACAGGATGAGTTCTCTTTCAATGAAATCAAAGCTGTTATCAAGGAATGCAATCAATTTACCAAATATTAATCGAATACCTTCTAAGTGTATAGAAATAAAATTTGAGAGATTTTGCTCCTCCTCAAAATATGTACCAGCTTGGAAATCAAAAGCTCTCTGAATTAAACAATTAGAAAGTAACCTATTGCTTAATATAATACTAAATACTAAGGGCAGAAAGTAAGTTCTCAAGAAGAACAGAGGTTTTAAAAAAAATTTTTTTGGACTATCCAGGTATGTTTATAGTTCTAAAAAGGAAGATTCTTTGGGGGATTTTAAGGATATATAAAGTTTAGGTGAACCGACAAATTCAGGCAAGGAAAGGATCTGCATAAGATTATTATGGCAAATATTTTAGGAATTTCTGCTCAGCTCAAAATACTGGGTTGGCCAAAAAGTGCATTCGTTTTTTTTTTTTTTTTCTGTAAGGCATTACAGAAAAACTCGAACTTCTTGGCCAACTGACCCTCCCTTCACAGGAATGAGAACCTGATAACCAAGATCTACTGTGTGATTCCTATACTATGGCAAAACTGACTAGACTTCCCTGGATTCTTGGCCCAAACCAAGTCAGGTCAATCAAATTCTCTATCTCAGACAGTATAAATTGGAACTCAAAACAGGTAGGTTAGTCTTTAAGCAAGGCGGAACTGTAACATGTAACATCAGGAGCCATAAATAGGCAGAGAAGTGGGGAAAATTGATCTGCAAGATGAAGGAGCAAGAGAAAAATCCTTATTTGCTTGGTTCAAGAGTCTCTACACCCTTCCAGAGTCTCTCACTGCATTATCCTTGAATTCAGTAAGAAAATTCCTTGTCGTTAAGATAATTACCCTGTTTGCTTAACTTGCCTCAAGTTAGTTGCATAGAAGGAATTTGCCTTATCTGCTCAAAATTCTCCAAGCCAGACTTCAGCAATATGTGAACCGTGAACTTCCAAATGTTCAAGCTGGTTTTAGAAAAGGCAGAGGAACGAGAGATCAAATTGCCAACATCTGCTGGATCATCAAAAAAGCAAGAGAGTTCCAGAAAAACATCTATTTCTGCTTTATTGACTATGCCAAAGCCTTTGACTGTGTGGATCACAATAAACTGGAAAATTCTTCAAGAGATGGGAATACCAGACCACCTGACCTGGCTCTTGAGAAACCTATATACAGGTCAGGAAGCAACAGTTAGAACTGGACATGGAACAGCAGACTGTTCCAAATAGGAAAAGGAGTATGTCAAGGCTGTATATTGTCACCCTGCTTATTTAACTTATACGCAGAGTATATCATGAGAAACACTGGGCTGGAAGAAGCACAAGCTGGAATCAAGATTGCCGGGAGAAATATCAATAACCTCAGATATGCAGATGACACCACCCTTATGACAGAAAGTGAAGAAGAACTAAAGAGCCTCTTGATAAAAGTGAAAGAGGAGAGTGAAAAAGTTGGCTTAAAACTCAACATTCAGAAAACTTAAGATCATGGCATCCGGTCCCATCACTTCATGGCAAATAAATGGGGAAACAGTGGAAACAGTGTCAGACTTTATTTTTTGGGCTACAAAATCACTGCGGATGGTGATTGCAGCCATGAAATTAAAAGACACTTACTCCTTGGAAGGAAAGTTATGACCAACCAAGATAGCATATTAAAAAGCAGAGACATTATTTTGCCAACAAAGGTCCGTCTAGTCAAGGCTATGGTTTTTTCAGTGGTTGTGTATGGATATGAGAGTTGGACTGTAAAGAAAGCTGAGCACTGAAGAATTGATGCTTTTGAACTATGGTGTTGGAGAAGACTCTTGAGAGTCCCTTGGACAGCAAGGAGATCCAACCAGTCCATTCTAAAGGAGATCAGCCCTGGGTGTTCATTGGAAGGACTGATGCTAAAGCTGAAACTCCAATACTTTGGCCACCTCATGCGAAGAGTTGACTCATTGGAAAAGACTCTGGTGCTGGGAGGGATTGGGGGCAGGAGGAGAAGGGGACGACAGAGGGTGAGATGGCTGGATGGCATCACCGAGTCAATGGACATGAGTTTGAGTAAACTCCGGGAGTTGGTGATGGACAGGGAGGCCTGGCGTGCTGAGATTCTTGGGGTCGCAAAGAGTCGGACACGACTGAGCAACTGAACTGAACTGAACTGAGCCCAGTACAGTCATGAAAATGGAAATGATCATGAACAGACAGGATTAACTAAAGCAGATCATTCTATACACAGAACACTGAGTAGCAATGAAAAAGGATAAGGCTAAGCACCGTCTTTAATAAGCATCAAGCTAGTGAAGTATGACAAACAGCATACCAGAAGAGCAACAATCTCTCATGGATACTATCAAAGATGCTTCACACAAAAAATGTAAACTACACTGTCAGACAAGAAAGGGAGGAATGAGCTAGGCACTCACAGACTTAGGGTAAAGTGTTTATGGAGATTAATTTGTCAAGATTCTTTAACCAGACATACTCTTTTCAACAAATAGAATTTATTGAGTCCTTACTATGTTTCATGGAATCTTCTAGATTCTAGAAATTAAATACTAAATAAGAAAGACAAATTTTCTGCCTGCCTGGAACTATTCTTACAATGGCAGGGAGTCAAGGAAGAAATAAAGAATAATTAATTAATTAATGTGGTTCATAATTTCTAAGAACTCAAAGTAAATAATTAGATAAATGTACAACTAAAGAGCCTCTTGATGAAAGTGAAAGAGGAGAGTGAAAAAGTTGGCTTAAAGCTCAACATTCAGAAAACTAAGATCATGGCATCCAGTCCCATCACTTCATGGCAAATAGATGGGGAAACAGTGGAAACAGTGGCTGACTTTATTTTTGGGGGGCTCCAAATTCACTGCAGATGGTGATTGCAGCCATGAAATTAAAAGACACTTACTCCTTGGAAGGAAAGTTGTGACCAACCTAGACAGCATATTAAAAAGCAGAGACATTACTTTGCCAACAAAGGTCCGTCTAGTCAAGGCTATGGTTTTTCCAGTGGTCAGGTATGGATGTGAGAGTTGGACTATAAAGAAAGCTGAGCACTGAAGAATTGATGCTTTTGAACTGTGGTGTTGGAAAAGACTCTTGAGAGTCCCTTGGACTGCAAGGAGATCCAACCAGTCCATCCTAAAGGAGATCAGTCCTGGGTGTTCATTGGAAAGACTGATGTTGAAGCAGAAACTCCAATAGTTTGGCCACCTGATGCGAAGAGCTGATTGATTTGAAAAGAGCTTGATGCTGGGAAAGATTGAGGGCAGGAGGAGAAGGGGACGACAGAGGATGAGATGGTTGGATGGCATCACCGACTCGATGGACATGAATTTAGTAAACTCCGGGAGTTGGTGATGGACTGAATTGAAGATACAAAAGGGGCCAATGTGATTATGGTTCAGCTTCCAGGGTCCTGAGAATATGCCTGGGGTTAATTGCCCTCTCCTCTATATCCTCTGTGGGAAGAACTGCAAAGACAATGTTTATTGTGTTCATGCTGATTCAATGGACATGAGTTTGGGTAAACTCCGGGAGTTGGTGATGGACAGGGAGGCCTGGCGTGCTGCAGTTCATGGGGTCACAAAGAGTCGGACATGACTGAGTGACTGGACTGAACTGAACTGAACTTAGATGTGATCACAAAGATACTGACATATTAAAATGCTTATTTACAACATTAAAAAATTGAAAACCACCTAAATGCCCAATAATAAGGTATTAATTACATAAGTTACAGAATATCTAAGTAATGGGGAATTTTGTTTCAATTCAAAATATTTTAAAATAGTAGTAACTAATGTTCACTCAGTGCTTACTATGTGCCAGGTATTCTTCTAGTGTTGTGTATATAGTAGTTTACTTAATAAACACAGAAATCCTATTTTATTACTTCATTTTATAGGATATGAAAACTGGCACAGAGAGGCTAAGTAACATACTCAAAGTCATATAGTGAGTAAGTGGGAGAGGAAAGATTTGAACCCAGAGATGAATTTGACTATAGAGCCTGTGCTTTTAACTACAACATCTCCAGAAAAGGATTCCAACATGGGAAAATATCCGTACTATCATTTTTAGATTAAAAAGTGCAAGATATTGATATAACTTTATATATAATTTTAATCAAATTATGTATATAGTATATTTGTGCTCTAAAAAAGCATTAGAAGATATTCTAAAATATTAATAAACTACTTTCTATGAATGGTAGGCTTACACATTTTATTTCCCTCTCTGTTTTATATTTCCAACTGTTTTTCAATTAAGGGAGATTACTTATTAAGGGGGGTAAAAATTGTGCTGAGTCTTGACAAATGAAGAGAAATTAAGTAAAAATTTGCAGAAAAGTAAGTGGGAGGAAGTTTAAGGTTTGCTCTCAAAATCCCTATAGTGAATCAGAAAGCAAGGGAATCACTTACATGTTGAATCTAAAATATGACACAAATTAACTTATCCAGGAAACAGACTCACAGACAAAGAACAGACTTGTGGTTGCCAATGTGTGGGGGGCGGGGGGTTAGGAAGGAATGGGTTGGGAGTTTGGTGTTAGCAGATGCAACCTATTACATAAAGAACTGATATACAACAAAGTCCTACTGTGTAGCACAGGGTATATTCAGTATCCTGTAATAAATCATAATGGAAAAAATATGAAAAAGTATACATATATATATATAGCTAAGTCACTTTGCTGTACAGCAGAAATTAATACAACACTGTAAGTCAATATACATCAATAGAATACTTTTTAAAAAAAAAGAAAAAGCAGGCAAAAATTGAGTTTCTATAAGTTGCTTCTTCCAAGATGTTTTTCAAAAAGAGATTTGACATTTAGGGCATTTTATTTGTCATTTTTACAAAATGAAGCTGAGACCAAGATAAGAAAGGTTACATGTTCACAAAAATTAATAATGAAGCTAGAAAAAGAAGAGCCCTTCTGATACTCCAGGCTACATTGCTAATAGTATTGGGGAAAAGGCCTTTTCTAGGATTAAAAATGAGTTTTTTGGAACATCTCTGTTGGAGAATAGCATTAATATAATCAGATTGATTGTATTTGAACAGAGCCTTATAAATGTAGAATGAATGAGAATGACTAGATATCTTATCATAAACATTGTCAACCAAAAAAAAAAGCGTTGTCAACCATTCATAAACTAGATAATGCTAGAGGTTAGTTTCAAATTATTTAAGGATGAGTAGTACCTGCTGCCATGGAAGTTTCTGACAATAATCTGGCAGCAGGAAATGGAGATAGTTTTATCTTAATATCTATATATTTGACCCTTACTGTTCCACATGGGAGTTAGCTGATACAGGAAGATGGTGGGCCATTTCATCTCTATTCCTGTTATGTTTCCAACCACACAATGTGCTTTTCTGAATGATATATCTAAAACCAAATGAATAAGATAAAAAAAAAAAACCTCTCTCCAGAAAGACCAAAAGTAAAGAATTAGTAGCGATATGTCTTGGAGAATATCAACATAATTTTGTGGTCACTGGTCACTCAACAGGTATTTGTTAGAAGCCTATAAAGGGCAGGATAACTATGATATGAACCTCCATTGTATAGACACAGTCACTGCCCTCAAAGAGCTTGTCTCTAGTAAAGAGATAAGTAAACAAGTATTATACATGATTAAAGGCAAGCGTATTTAATGTGCTATGAGTGGTATGAACCATATTTTAAATCATCACAAAAGAGGGAAGGATTACATCTAGGCAGGTCAACTGAACTGAGTTCTAAAGAATGGTGGAAATTCAACAGACAAAGATGAGGGGTAAAGAATCCATTCTAAGCACTCCACCAGGTTCACACCTGGTGAAAACCAGGGCATATATTAATATTGATACCACAACACAGAGAATTCTGAATTCCAGATATATTACCAGGAATATACACCTTCAGTTCTTTCCCCCATTCAGCTCCAAGATGCTGAAAACCAGGCCAAAAATCTCCAATAAAAGGTTTTGAGATATATTTCCAGAACTATCTGAGTCATCCAAGAGGAAAGACGTAAAGATACCAGCACTGGGGTTTCCTTAACCTAGTGGCCAATGCAGCACACTCTACAGTAAACTTCACAATACACATGCTTTTCTCGTGGGCTCAGGATTATAATCAGCTCTTCAGCAGTTTCAAACAGATAAGTAAAGTTCACAGTTATCTCAGAAAAGCCTCTAACAAATATGTTAAAGTAACTGGAGGAAAAAAAGACCATGTGGAGAAAAGAATACTCTTAAAAAAAATCCTCATTAGACTCAGATAAATAATAGACAGCACTGCATCAATGAAAGAAGAACATGACACCAAATAAAAAGAGCACTGATAATAATAATACAAACAAACAAAACAAAAAAATAAAATCAGCCCTTGTAAATTAAGACTTAAACAACCCAGATGCAAATTCAATATCAGGAAGATGATGTTGTAGATAAACAAGTACAGCAAAGAGTAAAAAACTGAGATTAAAAAATGGGAAAGGGAGTGGGAAAAAGAATAAGAATACTCATCCAGATGGACCAACATCCAAATAATTCAGGTCCCAGAAAACAAGAACAGAGAAAATGAAAGGGAGGAAATAATCAATAAACATAATCAAACTAGACTGAAAGATGTGTATTTCCTGACTGAGAAACACAACACATCTACTGTGCAACACAATAGATAAAAATAAACCCATATGAAGGCACATCATGAAATTTCAGAAACCTGAAGACAATGAAACGTTCTACAAGCTTCCAAAGGTAAAAATAGGACATATAATATGAACTCAAATAATTTTGAACTTCTGTGGTGGGCAGAATTCTAACCTCAAGGTTCCCCATCACTTGTGTACATGTGTACTATGAAAATGTTTTACTATAAATACAGTGGATATTACTCTCATAATTAGGTTGTGTTATATGGGCCAGCTGACTTTAAGAAAAGCTTGAACGAATCAGAATGAAAAGGACACTTTAAAGTGATGCTGCTCTTTCTGAGAAAGGAGGTTGTCCATACGTGACTTTGAAGACAAGGAGGTCAAGTGGCAAGAAATACCTTGGGCTTCCCTGGTGGCTCGGACGGTAAAGAATCTACCTACAATGCGGGAGACTTGGGTTTGATCCTTGGATTGGGAAGATCCCCTGGAGGAGGGCATGGCAACCCACTCTAGTATTCTGGTCTGGAGAATCCCATGTTCAGAGGAGCCTGGTGGGCTACAGTCCATGGGGTTACAAAGAGTTGGACATGACTGAGTGACTGACCACAGCTGAGAGGCGTCACTGGCTGCCAGTCAACAAGGAAATACTGGTCCAAGTCTTATAAGCACAAGGAGCTGAATTCTGCCAATGTCCTGAATGAGCCTGGAGGTAATTTCAGCCTTGTGATATCCTAAGCAGGGAATTTGGTCATGCTGTGCTCAGATTTCTGATCTATAGAATTGTGAGCTAATAAATAGGTATTGCTTAAACTGCTAGATTCGTGGTCACTTGTTAACAGCAACAGAAAATGAGCACAGCTTCTCAGCAACAACAGAAGCTAGACAACAATGGAGACACACTCAATATTCTGAAGAAAAGCAATTTCTAACCTGGAATTACATACCTCACCAAACTGCCAATTAGCTCTTACAGTTAATTGTGGACATGTTCAGACATACAAGGTCTCAAAAACTTAGCTCCTATGTATTCTTTCTTAGCAAGATACTGGTACCTGCTTCATCAAAATTGAGGAAGGGGGGGAGCGGGAGTGGATAAATCAAGAAAGAATACGTGGTATACAGGTAGAGGTGTAAAAATTCCCAGGATATTGGTGCAGGAAGATCCTAAAATGACATGTACCAGACAGCTAGTCCACACTGGAGCAGTTCAGAATACTCGGAGACATTTTGCCATGAAGATTAAATCAAAAGAATGACTAATATAGCTGAAGGAATGGAGAGGAGATTTAGATATGTGGCAGAGAGCTGGGGTTGAATTATTGATAAGTATATAGAAAACTAACTATATAACAACAGCTTCAAAAAAAGACACTTAATTCTAAGGGAAACAAAATGTTGTACAAGAATAGTTGTCATAGTTTATTACTTGGTTTAACTGTTAACAGTTTTTACATGGTCACTATAGAACACTTTACCACAGCAAAATTACAATAAGACCTAAAGTTCAAAATTAAGAAGTATTAATAGCTGTAGAATCTAAAAAGTAAAACAAACCACTGAATGTAACAAAACAGAAACAGATTCAATAGACATAGAGAACAAATTAGTGGTTACTAGCAAGGAGAGTGGAGGGGCACAATAGGGAGAGGGGATTAAGAGGTACAAATTACTATTTATGTATAAAATAAATAAGCTACAAGGACATACTGTATAACATAGGGAATATCACCAGTATCTTATAACTTTAAATGGAGTATAATCTAGAAGAAATTTGAATCACAATATTATACATCTGAAACTAATATAATATTGTAAACCAACTACACTTCAATTAGAAAAAGAAAAAAGGGACTTCCCTCGTGGTCCAGAGGTGAAGAATTGGCCTGCCAATGCTGGGGACATGGGTTCGATCCCTGCTCCGGGAAGATTCCACATGCTGCAGAGCAACTAAGTCCATGCACCCCAACTACTGAAGCCTGCACCCCTAGAGCCTGTGCTCTGCAACAAGAGAAGCCACGGCAGTGAGAAGCCCGTGGGCTGCAAGGAAGAGTAGGCCCCACTCACCACAACTAGAGAAAGCCCCTATGCAGCAGTAAAGACCCAGCACAGCCAAAAATAAATAAAAATTAAATTAAAAAAAAAAAAAAAGAAGAAGTAGAAAGATAGTATGCTTACAGATCTGGAATGCCAAACGAATTAAAGAGTTGAAAAGTGCTGCCTCTACAGAGAAGGAAAGTGTAAAATGTGATGGACTGCTCATTTTAGTTTCAAATCTTACAATATTATTTTTATCTTTAGAGACGTGTATATCTTTCATGAAGATAAACACTAAAAAAGAAGAAGGTAGAGAAAGGGATCTTTACAAATTAATCAGACGTAAACGGCTTTATTGAAAGGGAAACTACTGATAATCCTCTGATCATAATAAAATGTTTTCATGTTAATATTCATTTTAAAGGCAAAAAAGGTTTTATTTGCCAAACAATAGAGCATTGTACATTTTTGAGCAAAAGAAACCCATTCATTATGACAAGTGGGGATGGAAAGAAGTAGATTTTAAAAATCTTAGGAAATAGACTCAACAGAACCTGGTAATTGATTGCTAAACTGATGCGAGCAATGATAACACAAAAGGTATGAGAAAGGAGGAAAGAGTCAAGGATGGTTCTCAGGTTTCTAACTTAAAGTACCTGAGTAGATGGTGGTACCATTTTCTGAGACAGAAAACTCAGAAGAGAAACAGAATGGAAAGACAGGAAAGAACGCAAGCTTGATTTAACACATGATCAAATAAAGTACCTACAAGACACTTAGGCAGAGAAGGCAGATGGCAACTAGGTACAGAAAACAAGAGTTCAGGCGCGGAAGAAAAAAAAAAAAAAGAGAACAAGAGTTCATACGAAAGATTTGGTCTGGAAAAAGAGAACTGGAAATGTAACAAGATAAATAAGAAGACTGTGGGGAAGGGAGCAGATGAATCCTTCCCTAGGAGGAGACCTACTGTGCTAGACCAAGTTAGAAGAGGTTAGGCTTCAAAAGTCTATAGATTGAATGACATCACTTTTTGTGGACTCTAAAAAAAAAAAATGACACAAATAAACTTCCTAACAAAACAAACAGATTCACAAACATAGAAAACAAATTTATGGTTACCAAAAGGGGAAGGTGGAGAGAGGGATAAACTAGGAGTTTGGGATTAACATATATGTGTAACAATATATAAAATAAAAAACAAGGTCCTGCTGTATAGCACTGAGAACTGTATTCCATATATTGTAATAACCTAATGGAAAAGAATCTGAAAAAGAATATACTACACACACACATATACTGAATCACTTTGCTGTACATCAGAAACTAACACAACACTATAAATCAACTATAATTCATAAAACCATTAAAAAATAAAAGTCTATGGGAAGGTAGAAAATTGTAACTTGCAGAAGTTGAGAAGTCCTAAAATACTCTATGGGGAGAGTATACAAAGGGTTAGAAGACAGTGAGACACCCTGTGGCTGGCAGCATTTTGGGAAGGGGATAGAAAAGTCCAACTGGGAACTGAAAATTATTTGTTGTGTGGTATGCCTTGTAACGCTACACTTTTTTCTTCCAATGAAATCAATAGTAAAAATTGGCTTTTCTTCCCAGTATTTTGTGGAGCAGATTTGTTTTAGAGGGAATGTGGCAAAAAATGAATTGTGTCTCAAGGTTTGTACAAGGAGAAGCCAGACATGGTCTATGGTAGGATGGCTACACGACTACAGTTACCAACAGCAAAGTGCTAGGGGAAGCATTTGCAAACATCTCTGGTAAGACTAAAATCAAGAGGGAGTCAGGGAAGTAACTGTGGTTACACAGGAAGGTCTCTGATAATCTCAATTCTTTCTTTTTAATATTTATTTATTTGGTGGTGCTGGGTCTGAGTTGGGGCATGCAGGATCTTTAATTGCAGCATGCGGGATCTTTATTTGTGGCACACAAACTTTTCGTTGCAGCATGTGGGCTTTAACACAGGGATCAAACCCAAGACCCCTGCATTGGAAGTGTGGAGTCTTAGCCATTGAAGCACCAGGTAAGTCCCTTGGTTCTTCTTCTTTTTTTTTTAATAGCTTGTTGTTGTTCCTCCAATACTGCCTTTTTGTACTTTTTTTAACTGAGATATAATTGACATTTAACACCATATTAGTTTCAAGTGTGCAACATATCATAAACTCAATTCTTAACAACAACAAAAAAACCCAGAAGACACAAAGTAAGATCCATAGCCAAAAGCAAATATAAGAGATTGGCTCTAACATAAAGTATCAGCAAGGCTGAAACCAAATGAACTAATAAGACTTGTGAATAAATGCTAAGGAGGATGTGCAGAAAAATGAACTAACCTACCTCTTGGGTCCAATGGCAATGTTAATTCATTGGTTCCTACCTTTGTGTCAACAAGGCGCCCAATAATTATGATTTATCAATATTCTACTCCATTGGGCCTCCACTACCTTCACACCTGAGGTTCTTAACTCTGCTTTACTCTGTACCATGTGTGTGTGCTAAGTTGCTTCCGTCGTGTCCAACTTCTTGAAACCCTATGGACCACAGCCTGCCAGGTTCCTCTGTCCATGGGATTCCCCAGACAAAAATACGTAGCGGGTTGCCGTGCCCTCCTCCAAGGGATCTTCCCAAGCCAGGGATCAAACCTGAGTCTCTTACATCTCCTGCATAGGCAGGCAGATTCTTTACCACTAGCACCACCTGGGAAGTCTACTGCCATTCCCTTCTCCAGGAGATCTTCCTGACCCAGGGACTGAACCTGGGTCTCCTGCATTGTAGGCAGACACTTTACCATCTGAGCCACCAGGGAAGTCCCAAGTTAAATCCTAGCACCTATCAATACCTGAAATTGTATCATACATTGTTAATTTGTTTGTTGTCTGTCTCCTCACTCTAAAGTAAGTTCCATGAGCAGAGGAACTTTGTCATCAATACTCGGTCTGCAAAAACTATACCTGTCATAAAAGATATTCAATAAATATTTATTATTGGCCGAATCCAATAATTCAGCCAATAAAACAAACCTGTCTTGTTTCTGTCTTTTGTCAAAAATGACCTTTGGATTAAAGCAAGGAAGAAAAAGGGACTTCCCTGGCAGTCCAGTGGTTAAGACTTCATGCTTCCAATACAGAGGATATGGGTTCAGTTCCTAGTTGGGGAAGGTTAGTACCAACCTTACCTGGTTCGTAAGGTCTCATGTGGCATGGCAAAAAAAAAAAGTAGGAAAAAATTGGTTAAGAAGAAACAAAGTATTGAAAATTGAGATAACTTATTACGCACCAAGTAGGTGTCAGGCACTTAACCTATATTATCTAATATAATCCTCAAAGCAAAGGGATTGTTATCCTCTTTGGTAGATAAAGAAGCTAAGTAGGCCAAAGGCTTAAGGAATTTGCCCAATCTGGCCAATGTCCAAGCCAAAGTTCAAACTCAGGTCTCTCTGACTTCAGAGCTTGTGTCCTTAAACATGCTGTGATTCTGCCCAATGAATGCAAAACATTTCCATACTATATTTAAATCCCTTGTTGTTATTCAGTCACTAAGTTGTGTCCAACTCTTTTCGACCCCATGGACTACAGCACCCCGGGCTTCCCTGTCCTTATCTATCTCCTGGAGTTTGCTCCAACTCATGTCCATTGAGTCAGGGATGCCATCCAACCATCCTGTCCTCTGTTGCCCCCTTTTCCACCTGCCCTCAACCTTTCCCAGCATCAGGGTCTTTTCCAATGAGTCGGCTCTTTGCACCAGGTGGCCAAAGTATTGGAGCTTCAGCTTCAACATCAGTCCTTCCAGTAAATATTCAGGGTTGATTTTCTTGTTGTCCAAAAGGCTCTCAAGAGTCTTCTCCAGCACCACAGTTTGAAAACATCAATTCTTCAGCTCTCAGCCTTTTTTATGGTCCAACTCTCACATCCATATGTGACTATTGGAAAAACCATAGCTTTGACTATATGGTCCTTTGTTAGCAAAGTGATGTCTCTGCTTTTTAATATGCTGTCTAGGTTTGTCATGACTTTCCTTCTAAGGAGTAAGTGTCTTTTACTTTCATGGCTGCAGTCACTGTCTGCAGTGATGCAGTGATTTTGGAGCCCAAGAAAAGAAAATCTGACAGCATTTCCACTTTTCCCCCATTTATTTGCCAGGAAGTGATGGGACCAGATGCCACAATCTAAGTTTTTTGAATGTTGAGTTTGAAGCCAGCATTTTCACTCTCCTCTTTCACCCTCATCAAGAGGCTCTTTAGTTCCTCTTGGGACCCAACCACATTATCTATCAGGATCCTAAAAGTTTTAAAGTGCTTTTTGTAATTATGAAGAAATTAGAAAAAACAGACTAAGTGTTAGAAGACTTAGTCTTACCAATACTAAATGGTGGGTAAATATGTTTATGATTTTAAGAAGAGCAAATTATACAATAAGGGACCACAAAAGTAGATAATTTAGTTGAACTATATATATAACAGTCTTGGTATTTGAAATACCTTTAGACTAGGCACTTCAGTTTGTACCCTGCCCTCCACTTCCTGCTGTCTTCTCCCAGCCATCTTATATATTTTGATTTCCTGTCTGGCCCGCAAAGAAATTTCAATATATAACCCCAGAAACCATAGAAATCTGTCGCAGGAGAAATTTGAGGACACATACACACTGCACAGGATCACTTTAAGAAAAAGTAGTAATTGATCATTAAGAGCCAAGAGGTTTTCTATAAACTCCTAAGACAAAATTCTTTTTCAAAGTTATTATATTGATTCTAAATGACAAGGAGGTAATGGGGCAAAAGTAGAAAGGAAAGTGTGGATTTTTAAAACCTACATTTTAGGATATCTTAGGGGCAAATACACAACGAAATGGAATGGAAACAATGTTTGCCTCTGGCAAGGGAATGAGAAGGCTGGAGAACAGAAGAAGGAAGAAGACGTATTTTACTGTCTATGTAAAGTAGCTTTTGAATTGTATGAGCCTAACCTCCAGAGTTTTCTGAAGATTCTCTGAGATGATGCTGACACCATCTTCCCAGCCTTTATTGCAACACAGACAAACCAACTTATTTTGTTCTCAATTACCACGGGATGCTAAATTCAGATGTCTGTCGAAGCTTAGTTGTTCCCTACACATGACTCAGCTACCACTCGTCTTCACAGTGCATCTTGTCATGCTGAACCCATTAAGTCACTGCTTAACAAAAATTTGCTCCCTCCCTCTTTTACAGTTTTGGGTTAGTTGATTAATGTTCTTCAGTTTCCCGGCAATGAGAAATAGACTTGTAGGTTGTGAAGTTCTGCTTTCTTTCTTTATCTTTGGTTTTCCACAGACTTTAAGTTTGAAGGAAAATAAGTAAAGTTTCAAGCCATTGTTTTATTTAGCTATGTTTTGAATAATTTTGATATACCTTGGCCTAGAAAATACTGAACTTCTGATTTTTAAAAAACGACAAAATGAATCAAAAGATGTCATTAAATTTCTCTTTTCCAAGAAGTAAAATATAATTATTAGAGATAAAATAGCATACATAAACCTTAGTTAAGGAAATGGAAGGAAAACCTTAAGGAAAATCTTAGTTAAGGAAATGGAAACTTTATTAAGGAAAACCTTAGTTAAGGAAATGGAAATGGGACTACTCTAACTGATACCCTGTTATCCTCAATCATTTTTTCTAAAGCATTAAAAATATTTTTACTGACAACAACAAAATACAATTTTAGAGCATGCAGTATAGGCAATATTATAGATTCCTGCCATAAATATTAAAATAATGTACTAATTTAAAAATATGTGTATATATATTATATATATATATGCTCAAAGACATCTATTTCAGTAATGAGTTACTAGTTTACTCTTTCTCCATAAATAAAGAGTGAAAAATTAGTGAGAATTTTTGACCATTACTTTTCTGTGCTCTGTTAACCAAAGTTGAAATACACCCTGAGTGTTTTCTTCCTCCTGGAGGTATTATCTTTGAACTTACCCCAAATTTAACAGCATAAACCTAAAAATAACAACTTTGGCTTCATTTTTAAAACCTAAGAACGATTGCTAACCAAAGCAAATATACTCAAAATGCACAAGTGCAAGCAATAATATGGAATAAAAATACTCAAACCCTTGGAGAGTTTACTCCATTCATTTCGTTTCTTGGAGCATAATTGTCTGGTTTATGGACTGAACAGATCTTTTGCTCCTTCTCACTCCAAATATAGTTATACTTCTGCCATTTAACCACTCATTTTCTTCTCCCCATAAGAATCTAGGAGAAATAAAAAGAAGAACCAACATCTCAGATCTTGGACTTTCAAAAGGACAGTACTCTATAAAGTATAGTCAATATTATGGTCTGCTACTCCAGCTCACTGGTGGCCCAAATTTGATTCAAAACACTCTGGAAATTTCCATCAGCTAATGAAAGCCATTCTTTCAAAAGTTTATGCTTCTTTCCCAAAGATAGTTCTCACCCGATAACTGGTCAATGTGAGGTTATAAATGACTGGCCTCTTGTCTCAAGGTGGAACATGTGTGAAGGGACTCCCAGCTCCAAAACTTCTTGTGGAGGCCTCTCTTGTGACTGGATCAAAGATCAGCTTTTCCCATTGCTTTCATTCCTTAAAGGTGCTGTCCCTGAAAGTACTTCTCAAAAAACCTTTCTCCATCAATCACTAAGTAAGAGCCTGCTTCTAGGAGACAATCTAAGGCATATTTTATTTTCTTCCAGCAAAAGTAAATTGCTTTGTAGTAATGACAGGGACAGAGGAAAGGGACAAAGTCGGTGATTAAATAGTTAATCCCAGTAGGGGATTGTAAGTAGAAAAATATGGGAGACCCCTGTAAGTTAACGATTACTCAAGAGAGCAGGTCTACTTAACCACAAAACCAAGCAGGCTTGCTTAGCAATAAAACCCATGCAGCAGAAGCATGAGACATGTCCCCAAACAATAAAACAACATCTTGCCCAGTGAGCTCAGTAAGTTAATGATCCCTAGGACATGCTTTCTGCACACACCAAAAACAATAATTTGCGGACCTAGCTTGACCAAGTAAGGACAAGAAAACTCACCTGTCGACCTGGTGGAGGAACTGATGATGAAAGCATGAGCTCTACTCAAGAAATACAAAGAAGTTATTTTCCCCCTTCCCATGATTTCCCCCTTTTCCTATGATTATAAAACTATAGCCAAGTAAGTTCTCAGGGTGTGGCACCCCCTTGCCTGCCTGCTTGTAATTCTCACAAGCATCCTATTCTAATAAATCACTTCCTATCTATCACACTGCCTCTCACTGAATTATTTTCTGCCCTGAAACATAAAGGACTGTGGTACCAGAGCCCTACAAAGCCCCTGAAATGACACCAAATGGTTTCAGCAATAGCCCTGTACTCTTTTTCTTAACATTTCCCTTCAATTTTCCAGTGGTTTTTGTTCTTTTTAAGTTCCTGCAGCTGCATAGGACACAGAATATTAATAACAGCAGTAAAATGAAAGCTGTGTTATTCCCTGCCTATTTTATAGCTACTCAAAACAATATTCTTAATTTTCTCTGAGATGAGGGAGAAGACAGCCCGTGAAATTAGGTAAGTTTAACTGACCTTCACGGAAATCAAACTCATGACCTTGGCATTATTTTACCGTGCTCTGCCCAGCCGAGCTAATGGGTTCACAGAGAAAGCTGAAAAATGAGATTTTAAGACTACTTCTATAAATCTTGCTGCCTCCATTAACAATCACCACCAAGAGTAATCCAAAAATTGTGTTTTTGAGGGCTTTTACGTTTCTCCAGTAGATTCTAGCTGAAAGTGACAGGCTGATCATATAAATTCTTCTCCTTGCCTGCCTAAGAACCTCTTTAAAATTAAGAGAATTGGAGAAGAAACAACAGCAGATTAAAAATGTCAACAGTTTTTTTTAAACCAAGATCAGATGAAGTAGCAGTTACTGATTGTGCAAAGCAGAAACTGAATAGCTCCAGAAAAAAATACATTTTGTAACTCTCCAGTGAAACAGCTGGCTTCCGCCTAATCATCCTAAGTAAACAGAAAAAAGGGGCCCAGAGAAGACAGAGATAATGTAAGAAGAAGAAAATTCTTTTTAAAACTCTAAAACTTTCAAGGAAGTAAGAGATTATGTGACAGTCGATTAAAAAAAAAAGACTTCTGTAAAAAAATTAAACAGAAAATGTAAAAGCTATCTAGAAATTAAAAATGTAATAGCCAAAATAATAATGTGATTTGAAGTGTTGGAAGAGAAGGTTAATGAATCCCCCGGAAAACAGAGCAAGAGAAAATAAAAGAGATACAGATGATCAATCCAGTAAGGCTGAAAACCAAGTTGTAGAATTTTTGCAAAAAGAGAAAATACAGATGAGTAAATTATCAATGAAATAATACTAGAAAATTCCCCAGACCCAAATGACAGGAGGCTACAAATTGAAAAAGCCCAGATACCTTAAGCAGTGGCTAAAGAAACACTCACACAAAAGTTTGTCATTGTGAAGTTTTATAACACCGGAGATGAAGATTTTGAAATCTTCCAGAGAGGAAAAACAGGTGGTATGCATAGAAGCAAGAGAGAATGGCTTCAGAATTCTGTCATCAATAAGAATGCTAGAAGATAATGAAACAATGCTTTCAGAATTGTGAGGAAAAAGTACCATTCAAGGCCATAACATAGACTAAGGATATTTTCATTGATTCAAGGACCCAGATATGTTATTTTCTGTCCATCCTTCTCTGGATTTTACTAAAGATGTACTACAACAAAAGAGAGATATAGATAAAGACAGAGAAAGACATGCAATCTGGGAAACACTACAGTGCAACATATAAGAAGCAGGCCCAGAGAACAGTCAATACAGATTGAAAAAAGACAGAGGTATCTAGGAATATGGAGATATGTTTATACACAAAGAAACAGTTAATATGGATTTTTTTTAAAAAGTAATTGTTTCAGAGGCAGTCACTGAGAGATAATTTGAAGGAGTGGGGCAAGAAACTCCTGTTTGTTTTTATAACTTATTAGGTGCTATTTGATTTTTTTTAAAAATATGTGCATGTAGCAAATACTTTGATTAAAATGTTAATTAAGTAATTGATAAAAGGTTAAATAAAACAATTTTCTCTTATAAAATATCTAAGTACTATAAATAAAAGCTGAACACAAAAGGATCACTTGTCCTAAATAAAAATATGCCAAACAAATTTGCACTTGCTCTTTTGGCACCTTGACAATCAATTTGCTATAAAAGGTAAGGATGACTGAGCCAATGAAATTCAAGTTAATGCATTGTGCTTGAATGACATGAGCTTATAATGGACTTAGACATGAGCTTATAATGGACTTAGAGAATGCACTAATGGTGATTTTGCATGGCTTCTGATCTAACCTAGCATTATATCCATAGGAAGTTTAAAATAGTCTTTATTATGCAATTATGGCTATTTTAAATGATTGTATTGCTGGGCAAATGACATATTTATTCATTTTGTCATATTAAGATATCTAGGGTTCTTTTCAAATTTTTAATTTATTTTTGGCTGTGCTGGGTCTTCAATGCCGGGCACAGGCTTTCTTTTTGCAGGGATCTGGGTCTACTCTTCATTATGGTGCACAGGCATCTTGTTGCAGTGGCTTCTCTTGGTGCAGAGCTCCAGCTCTAGGCACTTGGGCTTCAGTAGTTGTGGCACATGGGCTTAGTTGCCCCATGGCATGTGGAATCTTCCTGGAGGAAGGATTGAACCCACGTCCCCTGCATTGGCGGGTGGATTCCCAACCAGTGGACCACCAGGGAAGTCCTAGGGTTCTTTTAAATGGAGCAAACGCAAGGTGGACTTGACTAACTCCCTTGCCTTAGCTTTGGTATTAAACTTCAACAATTCTTAAGGGTTTCTTTTCACACCCTCCCCCCAAATTAGAACTGCCATTTTCTTTCTCCCTCTAACTTTAGTGACATATGTCTTTTGAATTGAGCTTTAGTAGATCCTTTGACTATAGTTTGTAAAACAAAGCACATGATACTTGCTAGTTAAGTGATGAGTATTTAGGGTCTCGATTATAGTATTCAATCTACCTCTGTTTGTACAGGAATTTTCTTTACTAAAACAGCTAGAATAAAGATGGGTTTCCAATAAAGGAAGGCTTCTAATAAAGGGTTTCCCTGGTGGATTAGCCAATAAAGACTCTGCCTGCAATGTGAGAGACCTGGGTTTGATCCCTGGGGAAGATTGCCTGGAGAAGGGAAAGGCAACCCAGTCCAGTATTCTTGCCTGAAAAATTCCATGAAGAGAGGAGCCTGGCAAACTACAGTGCAAGAGATTGCAAGGAGTCAGACACCACTGAGTGACTAACACTTTTCAGTTTCCAATAAAGGAAAGCATTTGTTAATATCTATCTTTGTTTGTTCAGTGAGTCAACTTAGGAAGGCAAGAGTCCATTTTCTTTTCAATCTTTTCCATTATATGCAGCCTACATAACAATAATAAAGATTTCATCCTCATCAGCAAAACAGGCCTTGGCCTGCTAAGAACCTGAAGGAGAGACCCTCCAGGGAAACCTCAGTGGGAGGCAAAGTGTTGATGAGTCAGCTGGTGGTACACTTTTTCTGCCTTGATACTAAATCGGAGCTTCAGTTAATGAGTAGGATTGCTTTGTTGCTGAAACACTTGTTTTGGGAATGACCATAGATAGGTCTGAGGGTGTAGATATTAACAGACTCTAACTAAAAAATAACTCCTTTTTTTTTTTTTTGGCACTGTTTGTTTCAAAACATGAAGTGCTACTTATAGAAACCTAGACAAGTTGCTATTTGCATAATTATTCTGTCACTGAAACTCCATTGGTGGTTATAGTTAAATTAAAAAATGATACTGCCTTTCTTGCTCTAAACTGTTTGACTGGGCTGTTTACATAGTAAGCTGTGCCAAGCCTAATCTTCCTCCCAAAGCCTGTGTTTTGCTGATCCTTCAGGTGATTCATCTACTATATACACATGAAAGTTATAGTTCACAAGGTTGTTTTTAAAATTAATTAATGTTTGCTCTGTACTTTATGATCCTAAGATGAAAGGCATTAAGGAAATGCAGTGTGTCTACATAAAATAATAAGATCAGTACACATTGTAAAGAATGTTAGGATCTTTCTGAATGAAAGCTGAAGTATTAACTTCAGGTTATTTTTTATTAGTGTTTGTAGAAAAACCAAACAGCATTTGGAGGAATATAATGAAACTCAGTCAACAAAGGTCCGTCTAGTCAAGGCTTCGGTTTTTCCAGTGGTCATGTATGGATGTGAGAGTTAGACTATAAAGAAAGCTGAGCGCTGAAGAATTGATGCTTTTGAACTGTGGTGTTGGAGAAGACTCTTGAGAGTCCCTTGGACTGCAAGGAGATCCAACCAGTCCATCCTAAAGGAGATCAGTCCTGGGTGTTCATTGGAAGGACTGATGTTGAAGCTGAAACTCCAATACTTTGGCCACCTGATGCAAAGAGCTGACTCATTTGAAAAGACCCTGATGTTGGGAAAGATTGAGGGCAGGAGAAGGGGATGACAGAGGATGAGATGGTTGGATGGCATCACCGACTCAATGGATATGGGTTTGGGTAGTAGACTCTGGCAGTTGGTGATGGACAGGGAGGCCTGGCATACTGCAGTGCATGGGGTCGCAAAGAGTCGGACATGACTGATCGACTGAACTGAATGAAACTTAAGAAGTTTTCAGGTAAACATGTAACTGACAAAAGCAGATGTAATTCTGTTGTAGACTAAGGAAATACAGACTAATGATACCTAAATATCAAAAAGAATGAAAGAAACAAAGAAAGGAAAGGGCGGAAAAACCCACATATTCAATGTTCAAAGAAGGCAGACTGAAAATAAGAACGATTCTTGATTCTCAAGATTCTTTTCCCATTGAGATAAACAACTCTAAACTGGCCCCAAAAGAGTTTATCAAAAATGTTTGATCTTATTTTACTCTGCATAGTTTTACACGCAGTTGATGGAAGCCTGTTCAAAGAAAGGAGGGTGTAAACACTGGGTAAGCATAAACATCAGTGAACAGAGGAGACCCCCCTGAGAGTTATGTTTGAACCCATCCTTTATTTCCCTCCTCTTGATAATGAAGGCCTAATAATATTTCCTTTCAAATATCACTTCCTCCTGCCATTCACACCTGCCTCACCCCAGCTGGATCCCTCAGCATCTCAGATCTGGATTGCCACAGTAGTCACCTGGCTGGCATCCCTGAACACTCTCACTCTGTATACCAAATTTATCCTGTCTAAACCCCCTTCCTGCCTTTGAAGGCCTGTTATCATCAGGCCCCCTCTTCTTACCCTGTGTAACTCTCTGTTCAGCTGCATTGTTCTCCTTGGAGGTTATTCCCTCCTTCATAATCTTTAAACCATTGAGAGGCACTATCCTTCGCCTCCACCAATCTAAATTAAAACCATTCTCAAGGTTTCTGGTCAGTTTTAAAGCCTTCTCTAACTATGCCAGCTCTCAACAATATTTCTCTTTTCTGATAGTTTTGACATCTAGGCACCTAGAGTTTGTGCCACAATCTTTTTTTTAACACAGTTTTATTTATTTTTGGTTGTGCAGGGTCTTCCTTGCTGCTTGGGCTTTTCTCTAGTTGAGGCGATCAGGGGTTACTCTCTAGCTGTGATGCGCAGGCTTCTCATTGCAGTGGCTTCTCTTGTTGCAAAGCATGGGCTTCATTGCAGAACACAGGCTCTAGGGCATGGGGGCTTCAGTGGTTTTGAACACGCAGGCTCTAGAATGTGGGCTCAATAGCTGTGGCCAATGTGTTTAGTTGTGCCAGAGCATGTGGGATCTTCCTGGAACAGGGATCGAACCTGTTGTTCTTATGTACACAATGAGACTGTCATCTCCTTGAGGACAAAGACTGGGGTTTTTTAAATAAATTTCCAGATTAATAAATTAGTTGATTGATTTTTGGCTGCACTGGGTCTTGGTAGCTGCACATGGGCTTCCTCTAGTTGCAGTGTGCTGGCTTCTCATAGAGGTAGCTTCTCTTGTTGTGAAGCATGGGCTCTAGTTGCCCAAGGGCATTTGGAATCTTCCTGGACCAGGGGTCAAACCCATGCCCCCTGCAATGGTAGGCAGATTCATAGCCACTGGACCACCAGGGAAGTCTGGAAAAGACTGTTCTTGATATACATTTGGCATGTCACAGAGTACAACACTTAACAAGGAACAAAGTAAACATTTGTCTGATTGGCTGATCCTAACTGTGGTCTACTGTTGTCTCTCTTTGAAAATAGGATTGTGGGGTGGGGGCAGGTTCATATTATATTTCATCCTAATATTGGCGGTAGAGCCCTCTGGATCCTGACTTTAGGAGGGAAAACTCTGATTTTATAGTTTACATCTTGAATGTTCCTCTGTTTTTTGTGCCCCTAGTCCTTCTCGGTCACAAAAACTGAATTTACCAAGAGAGGCAAATTCAGCAAATGTTCTCAAGGAGAAAACTCAGAGCTCCTTGTAAAACTGAGAGCGCCTGACTTTATTCAGAACTTGGTCTGAATATTCCTAACTTCCTTGCCAGCTTCTCTCTATATATATTATATTATATATAAAATATTATATATATTATATTATATATATTATATTATATATATATTTAAGATCTTTTAAGAAATTATTTATTTTTGGTTTATATATATTATATATATATATTTAAGATCTTTTAAGAAATTATTTATTTTTGGTTATGCTGGGTCTTCATTGCTATGTGTGGGCTTTCTGTACTCGTGAAGAGTAGAGGCTACTCTTCGTTACAAAGCACAGGCTTCTCATGGTGACTCCTCTTGTCAGGTGGTTGCAGCTCACAGGCTCTAGAGTAGTTGCAGGCTTTAGTTGCCCATCACACATGGAGTCTTCTGTATTGAACCCATGTCCCCTCCCTGCACTGGCAGGCAAATTCTTATCCACTATACCACCACGGACGTCCCTACAAGATAATTTTTAAGAAAATATTTCAACCAACATTTTTTGTTGCTTTCAACAGGAGGGTCTAAGTCACTGATATTATTTTTCTTTGTTTATGTTATTCAAAAGGATCATATTGTATCAATACATGGTTTTATAACCTGCTTTTTAATATTCACCATGTATAAAGAACATATTTTAAGGAATATGTGTCTGCAATCATCAATTGTTTTTTCATTCAACAAATATTTCCTGAAGACCTGATATCTTTGAGACATTTTTAGCCCCTAATGATACAACAATGGATAATACACAGTTCCTATATGTATGAAACTTAAATTCTAGGGGAGGAGAAATATCAACCTATTCAGTTCAGTTCAGGGGCTCAGTTGTGTCCAACTCTGTGACCCCATGAACTGCAGCATGTCAGGCCTTCCTGTCCATCACCAACTCCTGGAGTTCACCCAAACCCATGTCCGTTGAGTCAGTGATGCCATCCAACCATCTCATCCTCTGTCATCCCCTTCTCCTCCTGCCCTCAGTTTTCCCAGCATCAGGGTCTTTTCAAATGAGTCAGCTCTTCACATCAGGTGGCCAAAGTACTGGAGTTTCAGCTTTAGCATCAGTCCTCCCAATGAACACCCAGGACTGATCTCCTTTAGAATGGACTAGTTGGATCTCCTTGCAGTCCAAGGGATTCTCAAGAGTCTTCTCCAACACCACAGCATCAATTCTTTTGCACTCAGCTTTCTTTATAGTCCAACTCTCACATCCATACATGACTACTGGAAAAACCATAGCCTTGACTAGATGGACCTTTGTGGACAAAGTAATGTCTCTGCTTTTCAATATGCTGTTGGTTAGTTATAACTTTCTTTCCAAGAAGTGTCTTTTAATTTCATGGCTGCAATCACCATCTGCAGCCCAGAAAAATAAAGTCAGGCACTATTTCCACTGTTTCCCCATCTATTTGCCATGAAGTGATGGGACCGGATGCCAATATTTTCTGAATATTCAGCTTAAAGCCAACTTTTCACTCTCCTCTTTCGCTTTCATCAAGAGACTCTTTAGTTCTTCACTTTCTGCCATAAGGGTGGTGTCACCTGCATATCTGAGGTTATTGATTATAACACAGTAAACTATATAATTGGGCTTCCCAGTTGGCGCTAGTGGTAAAGAACCCATCTGCTGATGCAGGAGTTGTAACAGATATGGGTTCAATCCCTGGGTCAGGAAAATCCCCTTTAAGAGGGCATGGCAACCCACTCCAGTATTCTTGCCTAGAGAATCCCATGGACAGAGGAGCCTGGTGGGCTATGGTCCACAGGGTCAAAAAGAGTTGAACACCACTGAAGTGACTTAGCAAACAAAACAAGCTATATAATTACAAACTTTCTTATGAAGAAAAAATAGAGGGTATTATGAGAGAGGCCCTCAGTTTAGACTGAGAAGTCAGGGTAGGCCATTCTGAACAAGAAACATTAGAGACTAAAAGATAAATAAGAATTAGCCAGGTGAAGAGGGAAGGGAAGAACTTCCAGGCAGAAGGGAGAGCATGTATGAAGTCCCTGAGACAAGAGGGAGCGTGTCATGTTTTGAAGATGAAATCAAGCAGAGAACTTGTAGTAGAGATCCAAGGGGGAGAGAGTGAGACACAAGCTGGAGAAATACACTGGGGCCAGATCATACATGGTCTTCTATGCTCTATTAGTCAGCTCTGGCTGCTACAAAAGACTGGGTGGCCTAAGCAACAGAAATTTATTGTCTCACAGTTATTCAGGGTGAAAGTCCAAGATCAAGGTGCTAGCTAGCATGGGCAGGATCTGGTGTGAGTTCTTCTACTGGCTTGCAGACAGTGGCCTTCTGGCTGTGGCCTCATGTGGTGGGGAGAGAGCTCTGGTAGCCTTTCCTCTTTTTATAAAGAGGTTTGGTGCAATCAGACCAGGTGTGTGTTAGTCACTCAGTCATGCCTGACTCTTTGCAATGCCATGGGGTATAGCCCACCAGGCTCCTCCATCCATTGGATTTTCCAGGCAAGAATACTTGCCATTTTCTTCTCCAGGGGATCCTCCTACCCAGGGATTGAACTCAAGTCTCCTGCATTGCAGGCAAACTCTTTACTATGTGAGCTGCCAGGGAAGCCCTATCAGATCAAGGCTCCACCCTTCATCTCAATTACCTCCTTAAAGATGCTACTACCAATACAATCCATGGGAGGTTAGAGCTTCAACATATGAATTTGGGGAGGGGACACAATTCAGCCTGTAGCATATGCCATGGATTTCAAATTCATTTTAAGTGTGATAAGAAGCCATTGAAGAGTTTCGTGCCAGGAAGTCACATGATCAGTTTATGTCTTGAAAGAATTGGTGTGATTCTTCAAAGACAGAAGAGGAGAGACCAGTTACGAGACTAAATAGCCAAGATACAATAAGGCAGCTGGAGCCTCTTTGGTGTCAGTGATGAGCAGAGAGAATTCAATGCATTCTAGGACAAATTTAGGAATAAGCATTGTCACCATTTAGTGATTATCTTGATTTAAGCAAGACCTGAGTGTCTAGATTTATGGCATGGCCATGACTGGATGGTGGCATAATTTACTGAGGTTCACTTCAGTTCAGTTGCTCAGTCTTGTCCAACTCTTGTGACCCCATGGACTGCAGCATGCCAGGCTTTCCTGTTCATCACCAACTCCTGGAGCTTACTCAAACTCATGTCCATCATGTTGGGGACGCTATCCAACCATCTCACCCTCTGTTCTCCCCTTCTCCTCCTGCCTTCAACCTTTCCCAGCATCAGGGTCTTTTCCAACAAGTTGGTTCTTCTCATAAGGTGGCCAAAGGATTGGAGTTTCAGCTTCAGCATCACTGCTTCCAATGAACATTCAGGACTGATTTCCTTTAGGAAGGACTGATTGGATCTCTTTGCAGTCCAAGGGACTCTCAATTCTCCAACACCACAGTTCAAAAGCATTAATTCTTTGGCACTCAGCTTTCTTTATTGTCCAACTCTCACATCCATACATGACTACTGGAAAAACCATAGCTTTGACTAGATGGACCTTTGTTGGCAAAGTAACGTCTCTGCTTTTGAATATGCTGCCTAGGTTGGTCATAACTTTCCTTCCAAGGAGTAAGTGTCTTTTAGTTTCATGGCTGCAATCACCATCTGCAGGGATTCTGGAGCCCCCCAAAACAAAGTCTGTCACTGTTTCCAATGTTTCTGCATCTATTTGCCATGAAGTGATGGAACTGGATGCCATGATCTTAGTTTTCTGAATGTTGAGTTTTAAGCCAGCTTTTTCACTCTTCTCTTTCACTTTCATCAAGAGGCTCTTTAGTTCTTCTTTGCTTTCTGCCATAAGGGTGGTGTCATCAGCATATCTGAGGTTACTGATATTTCTCCTGGCAATACTGATTCCATCTTGTGCTTCATCCAGCCTGGCATTTCGCATGATGAACCCTGCATATAAGTTAAATAAGCAGGGTGACAACATACAGCCTTGATATACTCCTTTCCCGATTTGGAACCAGTCTGTTGTTCCATGTCCAGTTCTAACTGTTGCTTCTTGACCTGCATACAGATGTCTCAGGAGGCATGTCAGGTGGTCTGGTATTCCCATCTCTTGAAGATTTTCCACAGTTTGTTGTGATCCACACAGTCAAAGGGTTTGGCATAGTCAATAAAGCAGAAGTAGATATTTTTCTGGAACTCTTGCTTTTTTGATGATCCAATGGAGATTGGCAATTTCATCTCTGGCTCCTCTGTTTTTTCGAAATCCAGCTTGAACATCTGGAAGCTCATGGTTCACGTACTATTGAAGCTTGGCTTGGAGAATTAAATGTGCATTAATTTTTTGAAACACCATCCTTGTAGAGAAGGGGGACAAAAAGAAGCAAATGTAGAAAAATATGGGAAACTATTGAAAATATGTCCATTTCCCCAGTACCCCTCTACTGCTCCATCCTGCAACACAAAATTACTGCAGCTCACGTTTTCATCAAAATTCCGCTATAACTTAAAAATCAATATGGCTGGAGGTCTCCTGGTCCCTACATGGGAGTGTAGTTTTTATAGATATTAAACAAAAATCTCTAAATTGAATTTGTCTTTATATATTCTTTTAAAATATAGAAGCCATGGGCCCCAGGCAGCCGCCCTCCTAGGCCTCCAGTGTCGGTAATGTGACAGTCTACTTTTGGTTCAAGTTTTAACAAAAATAAAACTCTAGTTCCATGGTTAATTGCACTTTGTAATTTAGAGGAGCATTCTTCAATATAAATGTCCAACAACCCAGAGCAGCTTAAACTATGGGGTTTAAGCATTCTTTGGCATTGCCTTTCTTTGGGATTGTAGTGAAAACTGAACTTTTCCAGTCCTGTGGCCACTATGAAACTATGAGCCAGGCAGGTGGAGAGTTCTGACAAAATATGGTTCACTGGAGAAGAGAATGGCACAGCACTTCAGTATTCTTGCCTTGAGAACCCCATGAACAGTATGAAAAGGCAAAAAATAGGACACTGAAAGATGAACTCCCCAGGTCAGTAGGTCCCCAATATGCTACTGGAGATCAGTGGAGAAATAACTCCAGAAAGAATGAAGAGATGGAGCCAAAGCCAAAACAACACCCAGTTGTGGATGTGACTGGTGAGGGAAGTAAAGTTCAATGCTGTAAAGAGCAATATTGCACAGGAACCTGGAATGTTACATCCACGAATCAAGGCAAACTAGAAGTGGTCAAACAGGAGATGGCAAGAGTGAACATCGACATTTTAGGAATCATTGAACTAAAATGGTATGACCTAAATCAAATCCCTTACATTTATACAGTGGAAGTGAGAAATAGATTCAAGGGATTAGATCTGATAGAGTGCCTGAAGAAGGAAATGGCAACCCATTCCAGTGGACAACCTATGGACAGAGGTTTGTGACATTGTACAGAAGGTAGGGATCAAGACTATCCCCAAGAAAAAGAAATGCAAAAAGGCAAAATGGTTGTCTGAGGAGGTCTTATAAATAGCTATGAAAAGAAGAGAAGTGAAACATGAAGGAGAAAAGTAAAGATACACCCATTTGAATGCAGAGTTCCAAAAAATAACAAGGAGAGATAAGAAAGCCTTCCTCAGTGATCAATGCAAAGAAATAGAGGAAAACAATAGGATTGGAAAGACTAGAGATCTCTTCAAGGAAATTAGAGATACCAAGGGAACATTTCATGCAAAGATGGGCACAATAAAGGACAGAAATGGTATGGACCTAACAGAAGCAGAAGATAATTAAGAAAAGGTGGCAAGAATACACAGAACTATACAAAAAAGATCTTCATGACCCAGATAATCATGATGGTGTGATTACTCACCTAGAGCCAGACATCCTGGATTGCAAAGTCAAGTGGACCTTAGGAAACATCACTACAAACAAAGCTAATGGAGGTGATGGAATTCCAGTTGAGCTATTTCAAATCCTAAAAGATGATGCTGTGAAAGTGCAGCACTCAATTTACTGAGGTGAGAAACACTAAAAGTGCAGGTTTAGATCAAGAAGAAGATAAATGTAAGTCTATTTTGAAATGCTGAATTTGAGATGTCTACAGAGAAGGCAATGGCACCCTACTCCAGTACTCTTGCCTGGAAAATCCCATGGATGGAGGAGCCTGGTAGGCTGCAGTCCATGGGGTCACTAAGAGTCCGACACGACTGAGTGACTTCACTTTCACTTTTCAGTTTCATGCATTGGAGAGGAAAAAGGCAACCCACTCCAGTGTTCTTGCCTGGAGAATCCCAGGGATGGGGGAGCCTGGTGGGCTGCCATCTATGGGGTCACACAGAGTCGGACACGAGTAAAGCGACTTAGCAGCAGCAGCAACCAGACATCTAAGTGAGGTGTCAGGTAAGAAATATATGGATCAGAAGCTCAGCAGATAGATCTAGGATAATGATACAAGGATGAGGGCATCATCAGTTGGTATTTAAGTCACAGGAGTAGGTAAGATTAAACAGGAAGAGAGAACAGAATAAAGAAACAAGGGGGGCCTAAAACTAAGCTTTGAAGAACATAATTTCCTCATCATCACTTCATGATGAAAAACTTTAAACATAAAGAGTTACACTGTGAGCATCCATATACCCACCACCAACATTCTATAACTGGCTTTTCACTATATTTGCTTTTTCCCATTTCTATTTATTTGTCTAGTCTTCTATCCATCTAACAAGGTATTTTATTTTTGATGCATTTCAAAGTAAGCTGCAGATATTAGTACATTTCACCCCTAAAAGCATGCACATCAACCAGAGTTCAATATTTATCTATCAGTTCAGTTCAGTTCAGTTCAGTCGCTCAGTCATGTCCGACTCTTTGTGACCCCATGAATTGCAGCACTGACTTTTTCCACTCCTGTGGCCACTGCTGAGTTTTCCAGATTTGCTGGCATATTGAGTGCAGCACTCTACAGTATCATCTTCCAGGAGTTGAAATGGCTCAACTGGAATTCCATCACCTCCACTAGCTTTGTTTGTAGTGATGCTTTCTAAGGTCCACTTGACTTCACATTCCAGGATGTCTGGCTCTTAGGTGAGTGATCACATCATCGTGATTATCTTGGTCGTGAAGATCTTTTTTGTACAGTTCTTCTGTGTATTCTTGCCACCTATTCTTAATATCTTCTGTTTCTGTTAAGTCCATACCATTTCTGTCCTTTATTGAGCCTATCTTTGCATGAAATGTTCCCTTGGTATCTCTGATTTTCTTGACGAGATCTCTAGTCTTTCCCATTCTGTTGTTTTCCTCTATTTCTTTGCACTGATCGCTGAGGAAGGCTTTCTTGTCTCTCCTTGCTATATTCTGGAACTCTATATTCAGATGCTTATATCTTTCCTTTTCTCCTTTGCTTTTTGCTTCTCTTCTTTTCACAGCTATTAGTAAGGCCTGCCCAGACAGCCATTTTGCTTTTTTGCATTTTTTTTTCCGTGGGGATGGTCTTGATCCTTTTCTCCTGTACAATGTCACGAATGTCCATAATTTATCAGGCACTCGATCTATCAGATCTAGTCCCTTAAATCTATTTCTCACTTCCAATGTATAATCATAAGGGATTTGATTTAGGTCATACCTGAATGGTCTAGTGGTTTTCCCTACTTTCTTCAATTTAAGTCTGAATTTGGCAATAAGGAGTTCATGATCTGAGCCACCATTAGCTCCCGGTCTTGTTTTTGCTGACTGTATAGAGCTCCTCCAACTTTGGCTGCAAAGAATATAATCAGTCTGATTTCAGTGTTGACTATCTGGTGATGTCCATGTGTAGAGTCTTCTCTTGCGTTGTTGGAAGAGGGTGTTTGCTATGACCAGTGCGTTCTCTTGGCAAAACTCTATTAGCCTTGCCCTGCTTCATTCCGTATTCCAAGGCCAAATTTGCCTGTTACTTCAGGTGTTTCTTGACTTCCTACTTTTGCATTCCAATCCCCTATAGAGAAAAGGACATCTTTTTGGGGTGTTAGTTTTAAAAGGTCTTGTCGGTCTTCATAGAACCATTCAACTTCAGCTTCTTCAGAGTTACTGGTTGGGGCATAGACTTGGATTACTGTGATATTGAATGGTTTGCCTTGGAAACGAACAGAGATCATTCTGTCATTTTTGAGATTGCATCCAAGTACTGCATTTTGGACTCTTTTGTTGACCATAATGGCTACTCCATTTCTTGTAAGGGATTCCTGCCCACAGTAGTAGATATAATGGTCATCTGAGTTAAATTCACCCATTCCAGTCCATTTCAGTTCGCTGATTCCTAGAATGTTGATGTTCACTCTTGCCATCTCCTGTTTGACCACTTCTAATTTGCCTTGATTCATGGACCTGACATTCCAGGTTCCTATGCAATATTGCTCTTTACAGCATCGGACCTTGCTTCTATTGCCAGTCACATCCACAGCTGGGTATTCTTTTTGCTTTGTCTCCATCCCTTCATTCTTTCTGGAGTTATTTCTCCACTGATCTCCAGTAGCATATTGGGTACCTACCAACCTGGGGAGTTCCTCTTTCAGTATCCTATTGTTTGCCTTTTCATACTGTTCATGGGGTTCTCAAGGCAAGAATACTGAAGTGGTTTGCCATTCCCTTCTCCAATGGACCACATTTTGTCAGACCTCTCCACCATGACCCACCTGTCTTGGGTGGCCCCACATGGCATGGCTTAGTTTCATTGAGTTAGACAAGGCTGTGGTCCCTGTGATTAGATTGACTAGTTTTCTGTGATTATGGTTTCAGTGTGTCTGCCCTCTGATGCCCTCTCACAACATCTACCATCTTACTTGGGTTTCTCTTACCTTGGACGTGGGGTATCTCTTCACGGCTGCTCCAGCAAAGCACAGCCACTGCTCCTTACCTTGGACAAGGGGTATCTCCTCACTGCTGCCTCTCCTGACCTTGAACGTGGAGTAGCTCCTCTCGGCCCTCCTGCACCCGCGCAGCCACTGATCCTTGGACGTAGGGTAGCTCCTCTCGGCCGCTGCCCCTGACCTTGGGCGAGGGGTAACTCCTCTCGGCCTATGGGACTTTTTAAATTGAAATTTATATATAATGAAAATGTTCCATTTGATGAATTTTAACAAATGTATAATTGCCTGTTTAATGCAAATTCCTATCAATATATACACATCATGACGACCCCAGAAAATTCCCTCAAGTCCCTTTCAGTCAGTCTCTACTCCCTCTCCCACAGCTGCTGCTACTGCTGCTGCTGCTGCTGTTAAGTTGCTTCAGTCGTGTCTGACTCTGTGCAACCCCATAGACAGCAGCCCACCAGGCTCCCCTGTCCCTGGGATTCTCCAGGCAAGAACACTGGAGTGGGTTGCCTTTTTCTTCTCCAATGCATGAAAGTGAAAAGTGAAAGGGAAGTCTCTCAGTCCTGTCCGACTCTTCGAGACCCCACGGACTGCAGCTCACCAGGCTCCTCCGTCCATGGGACTTTCCAGACAAGAGTACTGGAGTGGGTTGCCATTGCCTTCTCCCACAGAGGCAACCATATTTTTGATATTTTTCCACCAAAGATTGCCTGTTCTAGAGTTTCATATAAATGAAATTATATAGTATATAGTGGTCATGTACGGATGTGAGAGTTGGACTGTGAAGAAAGCTGAGTGCCGAAGAATTGATGCTTTTGAACTGTGGTGTTGGAGAAGACTCTTGAGAGTCCATTGGACTGCAAGGAGATCCAACCAGTCCATTCTGAAGGAGATCAGCCCTGGGATTTCTTTGGAAGGAATGATGCTAAAGCTGAAACTCCAGTACTTTGGCCACCTCATGCGAAGAGTTGACTCACTGGAAAAGACTCTGATGCTGGGAGGGATTGGGGGCAAAAGGAGAAGGGGACGACAGAGGATGAGATAGCTGGATGGCATCACTGACTCGATGGATGTGAGTCTGAGTGAACTCCGGGAGTTGGTGGTGGACATCGAGGCCTGGCGTGCTGAGATTCATGGGCTGGCAAAGAGTTGGACACAACTGAGTGACTGAACTGAACTGAACTCTTTCTTATATGTAAGGCTTCTTTTATTCAGCAAGATGTTTTTGAGACTCATTCATGTCATTGCAAGTATAATTAGCTTGTTCCTTTTTCTTGATGAGTATTACTATATTGTATGGGAAAATCCCATGGATGGAGGAGCCTGGTGAGCTGCAGTCCATAGGGTCACTACGAGTCGGACGCAACTGAGCGACTTCACTTTCACTTTTCACTTTCACGCAATGGAGAAGGAAATGGCAACCCACTCCAGTGTTCTTGCCTGGAGAATCCCAGGGACGGCAGAGCCTGGTGGGCTGCTGTCTATGGGGTCGCACAGAGTCGGACACGACTGAAGCGACTTAGCAGCAGCAGCAGCAGCAGCAGCAGCATGGTGACACCATTGTTTAGATTTTCTTCTATTGATGCTGTTTCTCATGTGAGGTCATCATAAGTGAAGCTGCTACGAACATTTATGTGTAAATCTTTGTGGAGATATGTTTTCATTTCTCTTGAGTAAATATCTATAAGTGGAATTGCTGATAAGGTCAGAAAGTTGATAGATGGTTTGTTTTGTTTGGGGTTTATGTGTGAGTATGTGACAGAATATTTTACACGTTAGCATCATAGCAAGACAATCCATCCCAGGCATCATCCTGATCTGAACCCCCATCCACAATGTTTACACAAATACTCTTTCATGATCATTTGTGTTAAATACATATAAATACAAAAAACCCATTCTGCATATCAATCTCATCTGAGAAGCAAAATGATGTTTATAGGCATATATAAGAAAGTGAAAATGAAGTCGCTCAGTCGTGTCTGACTCTTTGCAACCCCATGGATGGTAGCCCACCAGGTTCCTCCATCCATGGAGTTTTCCAGGCAAGAGTACTGGAATGGGTTGCCATTTCCTTCTCCAGGGATAGGCATATATAACAGGTTATCAAATATTTGCTGTGATTCCTTGTGATAAAGTCGATGCAAATTAATTTTGTTCTGTGACTTTTATATCATCATTTGAGAACATCTGATGCTCAGTTAGATGTTGCAGAAACAAAGTTACAAATCTCTGCAGAAAAGATCCACAAATTAACACTTCAATTGTGAGAGTGGAAATACCTTTGCACAAAATTTTTAAAATAATTCTTTTTCCATGTAATTTTAGCAAAGAAGGTTTTGCCCCAGATGAAATGCTTGATTAGAAAGAATGCCTGTTAGCAAAAGGAATTTGAGAAAAAATAAAAAGCACTTTGCATTTTTCATAATTTTTAGCTAAGAGATATTTACATGGAGACTTTTCCCTTGAGAAATCTGTGCAATATTAGTTTTTAATGTAGACACTAAACATTCTTGGCAGAATAAGGAAAACAATCACATCAAAAGCTTGAGAGGACTGCTTATTATTTGAGTATATCAATGAACTGAGTAACAGAAGGAAACATATAATTTAGGATATCTCCACTTCAGTTTAAGTGAAATGGATACAGATGTTAAGTTTTGAGATTGTTTGACTAGGATCATGAAATCAGGGCCCAAAGGAAGAAAAAACATGGTAATTCCTTTAAAGTGAGTAAATGTCAACTGTATGAAAAATGGGAAAACGGCTTATTTCTGTGGACCCTTGATTGCTGTACCTTTTCCCTTGTATGTTAAACTATTTTGGTGGTTAACATCAGCAGAGAGGGAATTTTCTGGAAGAACCCTGAGTGGCTTATACTTTTAATAGTAAGGTAGGGAACTGAAGGAAGCTAGATGGCCAGAACTTGGGCTAAAGTCAGTCCAGAAATGGCCTGGTAAGGGTACTGTTGACCTGACCAGTAGAGGCTGGACCCCATCTCAGGATTATTGCCACTGTTTTTTCGGACTCTGGGTATGAAAGTTGTGAGTGGGATGAATTCTACTTACTTCTGTGTAACTCAGTTTAGACTCAAAGTTCCAAGTAACAGCATCCAGCCTACCAAGTTTAGATCACTTTCTCTTACTCTAGGATGCTGTGGGGTATAGGGAGAGGAGGTGGCGGGTGGAGGGCCGAAGGCAAATATCTGGATTTTCTGCCTGTAGTGGGAAGAAAGATCCTGCCACCCACAAATATTCCCAATTGGAAAATTCCCTAACAGTATAAGAAGGGAAGGGTAAGATGATGAGCAGTCAAAGAATTATAAATATCCACTATATACATCTATCTTTCAGGGGTATGAGGCAATATAAGAGAATCTTGCTCTGTCCAACAGCTACTATACATCATTTCTGCAGCTGTAGGCAATAGGTTAGGGGCTTCTCAGGCAGCTCAGTGGTAAAAAAGAATCTGTCTGCCAATGCAGGAGGTGCAGGAGGTGCAGGAGGTGTGGGTTCTGTCCCTGGGTTGGGAAGATTTCCCTGGAGGACGAAACAGTAACCCACTCCAGTATGCTTGCCTGGAGAATCCCATGAACAGAGGAGCTTTGTGGGCCCTAGTCCATAGGGTTGCAAAGAGTCAGACACAACTGAGCACACATGAGGTGGTAGCTTACTAAATCACCAACTATTGATATAAACATATCCATATATACATGTACACACAAGCTCACAAATTGATCCACTGAAGTTTTTTCTTTTTTTCCTACATTTACTGTTCCTATTGAGAAAAGGAAACTTTCTTTTTTCCAGGTCAAATAAAGGGTACGGTCACAGATGTCATTAAACAACAGCTGTATCATAGCACCTAACCTCAGAGAATAAATTTGAAAATAATATATTTTGATGAAATGACATTGTGAGAAGGCAATTCAGCCATGTACAGTCATGAAGTTCTGTTTAAGGGACTCCTTTTAAAAGATGCTCCCTTATATAGCTTACTGATGAGAAGGAAGTTCTAATCAGGGGCATTGTTCTCTTCACATTGGTTCCTGAATGACCCCTTGTGCTCCTTTGATTTTATCTGATATTTACAAATCAAAAGTATTAGGAAAATCTGCCCACCTCTGAACTTAGTTTCCCATTTAGTCTTGTAGAGTCATCTGTTTGCATGACAATTACTCATACAGGATTCTTTGCAAATATTATGTCTGTGCTGTTGTTATTCTGGATTACTAATTCCTTGAAAAGGCAGGATCTCTGTCTAATTGTGTTTAACATCAAATATTGGTCATTACACGTAAGGAAGATTTTTAAAGCTGCTGTTAAATAGCTTGCCTGGCTACAGCAAATAAAATCTCTCTTCAGGGAAGACAGGTATGACAAACAACAGTGTGGGGGCCAAATCCAGCCCACCAGCATCTCTTTATGTCTGCTTTTATAAACAAAGTTGTACTGGAATCCAGTCATGGTCATTAGTTTACACTTTGTTTAGAGCTGCTTGCATGCTATAATAACAGAGTTGAGTAGTTGTGGCAGAGACCAGATAGCCTGTAAAGCCTAAAATATTTACTATCTGGCCATTTACCAAAAAATTTTGCTGACCATTGATCTATGTCAGTGGATCTCATCTCAGATCACAGGATGGGATCTTCTGTAAAATCCCCAAAAAGAAAAACTCCCTGGTCCCACACCAATATCCTAGATGGAAATCTCTGAAGAGCTGGAGATATAGTTTTTAAAAGTTCACACAAAATTGAGAATCACCAGTCTAATATAATACACAGTACCTAGTAATTTTGGCTTTCCGGATGGCTCAGTGGTAAAGAATCCGCCTGCCAATACAGGAGACCAGGAGACATGGCTTCAATTCTTGGGTTGGGAAGATTCTTTGGAGAAGGAAATGGCAACCCACTCCAGTACTCTTACCTGGAAAATCCCATGGACAGAGGAGCCTGGCAGGCTGCAGTCCATGGGGTCACAAAGAGTCAGACACGACTGAGGGACTGAACACACACAAGCACAGTATAATTTTAATAATTTTCATTCACAGAGTGTCTACTACTAATAGATGTCAGGCATTGCACTAGATGCTCAACATGTATTTTTCATTTGCCTACGTAAAAACCATCTTAGATACATTTTAATTAAATTATTTAATACATTAAATACATTTAATCCTTATTTTATAGCAAAGGAAATACAGCATTCTAAGGTTAACTTGTATAGCACAGCTAGTAAGTAACGGGACAAGGGTTTGCACTAGGTCTACCTCTCCAAGACTGACAACAGAAGAAAAACATACAGGTGGAAAGAGATACTGATTCTTATCTCCTGAGATATGCATTTTCTCTGGGGGAGCTGTAGTATTTCCTGTTACTAATGCGACACGGACCTCCATAAGAATGCTATGCTATGCTATGCTAAGTCACTTCAGTCGTGTCTGACTCTGTGTGACCCCATAGACGGCAGCCCACCAGGCTCCCCTGTCCCTGGGATTCTCCAGGCAAGAACACTGGAGTGGGTTGCCATTTCCTTCTCCAATGCATGAAAGTGAAAAGAGAAAGTGAAGTCGCTCAGTCATGTCTGACTCTTAGCGAACCCATGGACTGTAGCCTACCAGACTCCTCCGTCCATGGGATTTCCAGGCAAGAGTACTGGAGTGGGGTGCCATTGCCTTCTCCGCCCATAAGAATGGTTGGGCTGAGTATGACTTAGGCCTAGGTATAACTGCTGAACTCTCCCGTTAAAAGAAGTTACCACGTCTGAGAAAACACTGGAACATTCAAATAAGATGTTATTCAAATCTAGAGGATAACAAAAGGGAAATAAATTTATGGAGTAACATAAGGGTGAAAACTCATCTTCAATGAGGAGTATGCCACAGGGACATCTGGTTCATGACCTGTCTCCCACTGGTAGAGCTCAACTTTAATCCCTAACCTCTTAGAACATCATAAAGAACTCTAAAGACTCACCTAAGCCCAGATCTTAGAAATTAAGGCATGGAGCAAAAGGAAGTTTCCTCTCCATCTTGCTTACAGCACAACTTTCAAATGCTGGTTTCCTGAATGATTTACATATCAATGTCAGACTTTTTTTTAACTGGTTACTTATAACAAGGTAAATCTAATAATGCCTAAGAAATATTGAACATACATCTTTTGCTAGATGATATAATTTGGTTACAGAATGTATTTAACCTCAATATATCAGAGCAACTAAACAGCCTCTTGATGAAGGTGAAAGAGGAGAATGAAAAAGCTGGCTTAAAACTCAGCATTCAAAAACTAAGATCACAGCATCTAGTCCGATCAATTCATGGCAAATAGATGTGGAAAAATGGAAAACAGTGACTGGCTTTATTTTCGTAGGTTTCAAAATCACTGTGGATGGTGACTGCAGCCATAAAATTAAAAGACACTTGCTCATTGGAAGAAAAGCTATGACAAACCCAGATGTCATATTAAAAAGCAGAGACATTGCTTTGCCAATAAAGGCCCATCTAGTCAAAGCTATGGTTTTTCCAGTAGTTATGTACAGATGGGAGAGTTGGACCATAAAGAAGGCTGAGTGCTGAAGAACTGATGTTTTTGAACTGTGGTGCTGGAGAAGACTCTTGAGAGTCCCTTGGACAGCAAGGAGATCAAACCAATCAATCCTAAAGGAAATCAACCCTGAATATTCATTGGAATGACTGATGGTGAAGCTCCAATACTTTGGACACCTGATGGGAAGAAATGACTCACTGGAAAAGACCTTGATGCTGGGAAAGATTGAGGGCAGGAGGAGAAGGGGTCAAGAGAGGATGAGATGGTTGGATGGCATTATTGACTCAATGGACATGAGTTGGAGCAAACTCCAGGAGACAGTGAAGGAGAGGGAAGCCTGGCATCCTGCTCCAGAGGTCACAGAGTCGACTGAGTGACTGAACAACAGCAACAATATCTATAATTACTTATTTAGGCAGAGCTCTAAATGCTGTTCAAATCATTAGCTTGATAAAAATGTTTAATCCAGTCATACTAATCTTGGGTCTATTCAATTTCAAGTATCTGTCTTCTGCTAACTCTCATTGAGCTGTGACTTAGATAATTTTGATAATTTGGTTTTTATAATTCTAGTATCCTATTTACTGTTGCTAATTTATGCCTCCCAAAGCATTGATATTTTATAGTGCAAGGAGTAATTAGAAAAAGAAAAGTCGCTTCAGACTTCACTGGGTAGATTTAAAATTGTACTTTCACTAGGGTGCCTTTTACTTTGCCGGGAGAAACATCAATAACCTCAGATATGCAGATGACACCACCCTTATGGCAGAAAGTGAAGAGGAACTAAAAAGCCTCTTGATGAAAGTGAAAGTGGAGAGTGAAAAAGTTGGCTTAAAACTCAACATTCAGAAAATGAAGATCATGGCATCTGGTCCCATCACTTCATGGGAAATAGATGGGGAAACAGTGGAAACAGTGTCAGACTTTATTTTGGGGGGCTCCAAAATCAGTGCAGATGGTGACTGCAGCCATGAAATTAAAAGACGCTTACTCCTTGGAAGGAAAGTTATGACCAACCTAGATAGAATATTGAAAAGCAGAGACATTACTTTGCCAACAAAGGTCCGTCTAGTCAAGGCTATGGTTTTTCCAGTGGTCATGTATGGATATGAGAGCTGGACTGTGAAGAAGGCTGAGCGCCGAAGAATTGATGCTTTTGAACTGTGGTGTTAGAGAAGACTCTTGAGAGTCCCTTGGACTGCAAGGAGATCCAACCAGTCCATTCTGAAGGAGATCAGCCCTGAGATTTCTTTGGAAGGAATGATGCTAAAGCTGAAACTCTAGTACTTTGGCCACCTCGTGCGAAGAGTTGACTCACTGGAAAAGACTCTGATGCTGGGAGGGATTGGGGGCAAAAGGAGAAGGGGATGACAGAGGATGAGATGGCTGGATGGCATCACTGACTCAATGGATGTGAGTCTGTGTGAACTCCGGGAGTTGGTGATGGACAGGGAGGCCTGGCGTGCTGCGATTCATGGGGTCGCAAAAGTCGGACACGACTGAGCGACTGATCTGATCTGATCTGATGATACTCTAAAAATGAGCATTTATTATTGTTATGGGCTGAACTGTGTCTATCCATCCCTCTTGCTCCCACCAAAGTCACATGTTATAGCCCTAACTTCGAGTACCTCAGAACATGACTGAATTTGGAGATAGGGCCTTTGGAGAGATAATTAAGGTAAAATAAGGTTATAGGGGTAGGCCTTAATCTAACATACCTAGTGCCCCTATAAGAAGAGGAGATAGTACACAGACAGACATGATGGTGAAGACCATGTGAAGACAGAGGGAGAAGATGGCTGTCTACAAGCCAAAGAGCGAGGCCTTGGAAAAAACCAAGCCTGCCTACACCTTGATTTTGGACTTCTAGCCTCCAGAATTTTGAAAAAATATCTGTTGTTTAAGCTATCCGATCTGTGCTATTTGTTACCACAGCCCTAGCAAACTAACCCAATAATGAAAACCAACAACATTCCAGTGAGTTTTGCCCAATTTAAAAGTGGAGCTACTTTCTCCTATAACACTGTTTAAAGTATTATAGAACCTAGAATGCACCTCTCTGCCTCAAGTTGTCTGATGTTTCATTCATAAAGGGGTGCTGTTTACTATCACCCTGGAAGAGGTCTCAGGAGATCAGTTGATGTTCAGATATTCTTAATTCATAGGTGGTTCAGTTCAGTTCAGTTTAGTTCAGTCACTCAGTCGTGTCCAACTCTTTGCGACCCCATGAATCGCAGCACACCAGGCCTCCCTGTCCATCACCAACTCCCGGAGTTCACCCAGACTCACGTGCATCGAGTCGGTAATGCCATCCAGCCATCTCATCCTCTGTCGTCCCCTTCTCCTCCTGCCCCCAATCCCTCCCAGCATCAGAGTCTTTTCCAATGAGTCAACTCTTTGCATGAGGTGGCCAAAGTACTGGAGTTTCAGCTTTAGCATCATTCCTTCCAAAGAAATCTCAGGGCTGATCTCCTTCAGAATGGACTGGTTGGATCTCCTTGCAGTCCAAGGGACTCTCAAGAGTCTTCTTCAACACCACAGTTCAAAAGCATCAATTCTTCGGTGCTCAGCTTTCTTCACAGTCCAACTCTCACATCCATACATGACTACTGGAAAAACCATAGCCTTGACTAGACGGACCTTTGTTGGCAAAGTAATGTCTCTGCTTTTCAATATGCTATCTAGGTTGGTCATAACTTTCCTTCCAAAGAGTAAGCGTCTTTTAATTTCATGGCTGCAGTCACCATCTGCACTGATTTTGGAGCCCCCCAAAATAAAGTCTGACACAGTTTCCACTGTTTCCCCATCTATTTCCCATGAAGTAATGGGACCAGACTCCATGATCTTCATTTTCTGAATGTTGAGTTTTAAGCCAACTTTTTCACTCTCCACTTTCACCTTCAACAAGAGGCTTTTTAGTTCCTCTTCACTTTCTGCCATAAGCGTGGTGTCATCTGCATATCTGAGGTGATTGATATTTCTCCTGGCAATCTTGATTCCAGCTTGTGCTTTTTCCAGCCCAGTGTTTCTCATGATGTACTCTGCATATAAGTTAAATAAGCAGGGTGACAATATACAGCCTTGACATACTCCTTTTCCTATTTGGAACCAATCTGCTGACCTGCATATAGGTTTCTCAAGAGGCAGGTCAGGTGGTCTGGTATTCGCATCTCTTTCAGAATTTTCCACAGTTTATTGTGATCCACACAGTCAGAGGCTTTGGCATAGTCAATAAAGCAGAAATAGATGTTTTCCTGGAACTCTCTTGCTTTTTCGATGATCCCGCAGATGTTGGCAATTTGGTCTCTGGTTCCTCGGCCTTTTCTAAAACCAGCTTGAGTATCTGGAAGTTCACTGTTCACGTATTGCTGAAGCCTGGCTTGGAGAATTTTGAGCACTACTTTACTAGCATGTGAGATGAGTGCAATTGTGCAGTAGTTTGCATTCTTTGGCATTGCCTTTCTTTGGGATTGGAATGAAAACTGACCTTTTCCAGTCCTGAGGCCACTGCTGAGTTTCCCAAACTTTGCTGGCATATTGAGTACAGCACTTTCACAGCATCATCTTTCCGGATTTGGAATAGCTCAACTGGAATTCCATCACCTCCACTAGCTTTGTTTGTAGTGATGCTTTCTAAGGCCCACTTGACTTCACATTCCAGGATGTCTGGCTCTAGGTGAGTGATCACACCATCGTGATTATCTGGGTCGTGAAGATCTTTTTTGTACAGTTCTTCTATGTATTCTTGCTACCTGTTCTTAATATCTTCGGCTTCTGTTAGGTCCATACCATTTCTGTCCTTTATCGAGGCCATCTTTGCATTAAATATTCCCTTGATATCTCTGATTTTCTTGAAGAGATCTTTAGTCTTTCCCATTCTGTTGTTTTCCTCTATTTCTTTGCATTGATTGCTGAGGAAGGCTTTCTTATCTCTTCTTGCTATTCTTTGGAACTCTGCATTCAGATGCTTATATCTTTCATTCCCTCCTTTGCTTTTCACTTTTCTTCTTTTCACAGCTATTTGTAAGCCCTCCCCAGACAGCCATTTTGCTTTTTTGCATTTCTTTTCCATGGGGATGGTCTTGATCCCTGTCTCCTGTACAATGTCACGAACCTCAGTCCATAGTTCATCAGGCACTCTGTCAGATCTAGTCCTTTAAATCTATTACTCACTTCCACTGTATAATCATAAGGGATTTGATTTAGGTCATACCTGAATGGTCTAGTGGTTTCCCCACTTTCTTCAATTTCAGTCTGAATTTGGCAATAAGGTGGTAGGCCAGTTCAAAAGCAATTACAGGCAGGACTCAGAAACATCATATTATTTAGCTCTTTTGAAATCAAGTCTACAGGAATCTAGTTCCAGAAATCCCAGAACTAACTTGGCTACATCTTCCATGATCATTTTGGATTGTTACCCTGGATCTAAGGCAACCTTTAGGTTTAGTTTGCAGTTACTACCTCAGGCCTCTTTTGAGATTGGACTGTAAAGATTAAGGGCAGGTCAGAAACTGTTGATTTCCTATTTCCTTGGGACACCTTCCTCTATTTCTTATCCCACAGATTTATCTTAATGAACACTGGTAAAGAAGTGTAGATTGGGGGAAAATGTAGACTATGGGGAATCTATATACAAGGAAAGGAGGGTGAGAAAGAGAGGCCTAACTTGGCCTCCCATAGTTAATTTACCTAAAGCAATTCAGAAAATCCAAATGACTCAGCTCCAGTACCCTGTATTTTGTGCATGTGTTCATTTTTGAGGCTGTCATTTCCTCTGCGTACATAAATAATTTACACTGGAGAGGTCTCAGGACCTAGCTGTACTTTCAGTTCAGTTCAGTCACTCAGTCATGTCTGACTCTTTGAGACTCCATGGACTGCAGCATGCCAGGCTTCCCTGTCCATCACCAACTCCTGCAGGTTACTCAAACTCATGTCCACCATGTCGGTGATGCCATCCAACCACCTCGCCCTCTGTTGTCCCCTTCTCCTCCTGCCTTCAATTTTTCCCAAAATCAGGGTCTTTTCCAACAAGTCAGTTCTTCCCATCAGGTGGCCAAAGTATTGAAGATTCAGCTTCAGCATCAGTCCTTCCAATGAATATTCAGGACTGATATCCTTTAGGAGGGACTGATTGGATCTCCTTGCAGTCCAAGGGACTCTCAAGAGTCTTCTCCAACACCACAGTTCAAAAGCATCAATTCTTCAGTGCTCAGCTTTCTTTATAGTCCAACTCTGACATCCATACATAACCACTGGAAAAGCCTTATCTTTGACTAGAAGGACCTTTGTTCGCAAAGTAATGCCTCTGCTTTTGAATATGCTGTCTAGGTTGGTCATAGCTTTTCTTCCAAGGAGTAAGCATCTTTTAATTTCATGGCTGCAGTCACCATCTGCACGGATTTTGGAGCCCCCCAAAATAAAGTCTGTCACTGTTTTCATTGTTTCCCCATCGATTTGCCATGAAGTGATGGGACCAGATGCCATGATCTTCATTTTCTGAATGTTGAACTTTAAGCCAACTTTTTCACTCTCCACTTTCACTTTCATCAAGAGGCTCTTTAGTTCTTCTTTGCTTTTTGCCATGAGGGTGGTGTCATCTGCATATCTGAGGTTATTGATATTTCTCCTGGAAATACTGATTCCTGCTTGTGCTTCATCCAGCCTAGCATTTTTCATGATGTACTCTGCATGTAAGTTAAATAAACAGAGTGACAATATACAGCCTTGACATACTCCTTTCCCAATTTGGAACCAGTCTGTTGTTCCATGTCCAGTTCTAACTGTTGCTTCTTGACCTGCATACAGATGTCTCAGGAGGCAGGTCGGGTAGTCTGGTATTCACACCTCTTTCAGAATTTTCCACAGTTTGTTGTGACCCACACAGTCAAAGGCTTTAGCATAGTCTATAAAGCAGAAGTAGATGTTTCTTTGGAACTCTCTTGCCTTTTCGATGCTCCAACAGATGCTGGCAATCTGATCTCTGGTTCCTCTGCCTTTTCTAAATCCAGCTTGAACATCTGGAAGTTCACGGTTCATGTACTGTTGAAGCTTGGCTTGGAGAATTTTGAGCATTACTTTGCTAGTGTGTGAGATGAGTTCAATTGTGTGGTAGTTTGAACATTCTTCAGCATTGTCTTTCTTTGAGATTGGAATGAAAACTGACTTTCCCAGTCCTGTGGCCACTGCTGAGTTTTCCAAATTTGCTGGCATATTGAGTGCAGCACTTTCAAAGCATCATCTTTTAGGCTTTGAAATAACTCAACTGAAATCCCATCACCTCCACTAGCTTTGCTTGTAGTGTTGCTTCCTAAGACCCACTCGATGTCTCCTGTGGAGGTATGGGTCAGCAGTGGCCTGATGCAGGGGCTCTGGGTGCAGCAGACCTGGGTATAGCATAAACCCTCTTGGAGGAGGTCACCATTAACCCCACCATTGACCCACCAGAACTTACACAGGACCGAGGAAACAGACTCTTGGAGGGTACAAACAAAATCTTTTGTGCACCAGGACCCAGGAGAAAGGAGCAGTGAGCCCACAAGAAACTGACCCAGACATGCCCATGAGTGTGCAGGAGTCTCCAGCAGAGGTGTGGGTTGGCAGTGGCCAGCTGGAGGGTCAGAGGCAATGTGCAGCAGTGCCTGTATGGGACCTTTCAAAGGAGATTGCCATTGTCTTCATTACCTCCACCATAGTTTGGCCTCAGGTGAAGTAACTGGGAGGGAACACAGACCTGCCCATCAACAAAATTAGATTAAAGGTTTACTAAACACAGCCCCACCCATCAGAACAAGATCCAGTTTCCCCCTCAGTCTGTCTCTCCCTCAGGAAGCTTCCATAAGCCTCTTATCCTTATCCATCAGAGGGCAGACACACTGAAAACCACAATCACAGAAAACTAACCAAACTGATCACATGGACCACAGTCTTGAATAGCTTGGTGAAACTATGAGCCATACCACGTAGGGCCACCTAAGACGGATCGGTCATGGTGGAGAGTTCTGACAAAACGTGGTCCACTGGAGAAGAGAATTGCAAACCACTTCAATATTCTTGCCTTGAGAACCCCATGAACAATTCAGTTCAGTTCAGTTCAGTCGCTCAGTTGTGTCTGACTCTTTGTGACCCCATGAATTGCAGCATGCCAGGCCTCCCTGTCCATCACCAACTCCCAGAGTTCACCCAAACTCAAGTGCATCGAGTCAGTGATGCCATCCAGCCATCTCATCCTCTGTCGTCCCCTTGTCCTCCTGCTTCCAATCCTTCCCAGCATCAGGGTCTTTTCCAATGAGTCAACTCTTCGCATGAGGTGGCCAAAGTATTGGAGTTTCAGCCTCAGCATCAGTCCTTCCAATGAACATCCAGGACTGATCTCCTTTAGAATGGACTGGTTGGATTTTCTTGCAGTCCAAGGGACTCGCAAGGGTGTTCTCCAGCACCACAGTTCAAAAGCATCAATTCTTCGGTGCTCAGCTTTCTTCACAGTCCAACTCTCACATCCATACATGACCACTGGTAAAACCATAGCCTTGACTAGACGGACCTTTGTTGGCAAAGTAATATCTCTGCTTTTTAATATGCTAGGTTAGTCATAACTTTCCTTCCAAGGAGTAAGAATCTTTTAATTTCATGGCTGCAGTCACCATCTGCAGTGATTTTAAAGGGATGACACTGAAAGATGAACTCCCCAGGTCGGAAGGTGCCCAGTTTGCTACTGGAGAAGAGTGGAGAAATAACTCCAGGAAGAATGAAGAGACAGAGCCAAAGCAAAAACAACACTCAGTTGTGGATGTGACGGGTGATGGAAGTTTAGTCTGACACTGTAAAAAGTAGTATTGCATAGGAACCTGGAATGTTGGGTCCATGATTCAAGGTAAATTAGAAGTGGTCAAACAGGAGATGGCAAGAGTGAACAGTGGACATTTTAGGAATCAGCAAACTAAAATGGACTGGAATGGGTGAATTTAACTCAGATGACCACTCTATTTACTACTGTGGGCAAGAATCCCTTCGAAGAAATGCAGTAGCCCTCATAGTCAACAAAAGGGTCTGAAATGCAGTACTTGGATGCAATCTCAAAAATGACAGAATGATCTCTGTTCATTTCCAAGGCAAATCATTCAATATCACGGAAATCCAAGTCTATGCCCCGACCAATAATACTGAAGAAGCTGAAGTTGAACAGTTCTATGAAGACCTACAAGACTTTCTAGAACTAACACCCAAAAGAGATGTCTTTTTCATTATAGGGGACTGGAATGCAAAAGTAGGAAGTCAAATGATACCTGGAGTAACAAGCAGATTTGGCCTTGGAGTACAAAACGAAGCAGGTCATCAAAGGCTAACAGAGTTTTGCCAGGAGAATGCACTGGTCACAGCAAACACTCTTCCAACAACACAAGAGAAGACTCTACACATGGACATCACCAGATGGTCAATACCAAAATCAGCTGTACTTTAATAGATCTAATTCAACTTAATTAATAGATTTATTTGCTAGTGTGTGAGCAAATCCTCCAATCAGGCGTCTATTGAAAGCTGATTGTACTTATATGCCTCTACATACAGATCTAACGCACAGTATTGACATCTGTCAAAAGGTAGGTTCTATGACATAAGAATGACAATTCCCACTAGTTTTTCCTTTTAACTTTCACAGAATTCTATATTTTTATGCAAGAATCATCTATTTTATACTCTAGCTGTTGATAAGTACTTCTCATTGTATTCTTCCCACTAGATTATTACATTTTTTTAAGGCAGGGACACATGATTCATTTATCTTTGAATTTTTTCCTCCTCCTCCAGTCCGTCCCACTCTCTAGCCTCCCTACTCAATAACATGGCACTTATCTGTAACAAAGAGTTGAGTATATATGTCACCTACCTAACTTATAGTAGTCTCTGTTTCAGCTGTCGCAGTGAGTTGGTTTGCAGTAAGGTTTTTTCCTAGCCCTAATACAATAAGCAGTGCTTTAAGTTGACAATTACACATTCCAGATCAATTTTAAAGCATATGGTAACTTAGAAAATCACTTAGCATAAACTAAAAAGCATAGCCTATTCTAAATAAATAATCAAAAGAAAAACATTATATAGGCATATCAGAAAACACATTTAAAAAATTTATAAGGGCTTATTCTAACTGATTTGTGTGTGACATTAAAAAACAGCACTAAAAATTTTTAGGGTTCATGCTAAGAGCAAAATTGTATTTGGTTACTGTCATCCTTATTTGACTGATCAAGAAACTAAAGACTATTATAATGATATATATCTAAAATGGATTTTTAAAGAACATTTGTATACCTTTTGTGTGCCATGTGCTGTTCTAAGCCCTTTACATGAAAATTTACATATAAATTTCACTGGATTAAAACAAATTATATAATTTAAGCATTTAGAAGCTTAAATATAATTTAAATTTCAACATAATTATTTAATCTTATTCATATTAACTCTCAACACCCTAAAAATGGTTACTATCACTTAACAATAACATAGTAAAAATTTTAAACAGCAGCATCAGGGGGGAAAAGTGCTGAATTCACTAGCTAGAATTCTTACAGAGTTAATTTGGGAATAAAATCCAGGATATATATTTTTTTTTTTCCACCGAATAACCATATTATCTGCTAAACAGACTTAGTCTCATGGGATAAATTATTCTCTGCACTTTATACATCTACCCTATCTGGGGCTTCAAAGTATATAAACTACTTTTTGTAGATTAGTTTTTATTGCAAACACTTGTTTTCTTCAAAGCTGGTCTTTTTTTTTTTTTTTGCCAAATGTTTTCTTAACTATATCATTAAAATGAATTTTGGGAAGCCCCTGCATTTAAAACTTATTTTTAACCAAAATAAAAATAAATTTAACTTAAAAATCTTACTTTTTAAGGGAACCTTGAAGTGGGTCTACCTGTTGAGGTGTAACTATTAACAGTTCAAATAAATTACATTATCTAGGTTGACTGTAATGAAAGTTGGCTTACTTGCTTCACCTAAACAGGGAAGTTGGCATGTTTGCCTAGCAACAGCCGCTGAAACCTTCTGTTGTGGAAGGTTCCCTAGGAGTGAGAAGGGAGGAGGAGGAAAAACTGGAGGAACAGATTAATCTTTTTTTCCCAGCAGGAGACGGGAGGCCTGGCTGAGAAGGGAAATGCTATCCAAAAGATAGCCTTTAGATTAGCACACACCCACCTAATCCCTCCATGGTAGCTAGAAATTTGCCCTTGTCAGGACTGGGGTTACTATTTACTGGGTTGAAGAGATGGTTACTGATTCAGCCCACTTCAAAGAGACTAAATTCCAATCAGTATAAAGGCATCAATAGGTCTTCTAGAAAGAAGCTGAAATTTGAGTAGCAGGAGGGTGTTAGCAACTAAAAAGAACTGTTCTCTGCTCAGAATTTAGGAAGGTGTGTGATATATTATTTACAAATAATATAAAAACATTGGCTGTTACAGTAATTGAATTTATCAGCTTAAAAACAGAAGCTTCTCTAAATATAGTACTTCTCTTGGTGTTGGGGATGTATGCAGGGAAGAAAGGACAGGACAGCAAAATCTCTCTTCTCTTGGCCAGACCTGAGGAAAAAACAAAGGGATGATAATGCAGAAGAGTATTAATTGCGTGCTTATTTGAGGACCGTCTCTCTCTATTCTAGCTGATTTATTTTGAAATTAGGACTGTATGGTATAAGAAGAATCCCCATTTCTCTCCTTTCTTAAAAGCAAATGTTTGGTTAAACTGAATTGTCTTGAAGGGGTCTTCCATGACCCCAAATGAAGATGACTTCTTTTCCATAAGGGAGAAGAGACTTTCAATAACCACAAGGTTAGCTTTTAGATCCGAGTTTTTTCTTCTAAGAGCCAGTTCTTTTCCTGTCCTCCCTCAGACAGCTGTTAATTGGTCACATAGGCCTGGAGAGACGTTTTGAGGCAGTCGAGTGTCCAGGCCTTTGGACTGTTCAGCCCTGTTGGGAGGCTGAATTCTTCAGAGACTCTGTAAAAGGAGTGACTAGGGCAAAGCTGATGTGATCAAGAACCAGGATAAAACGAGATAAGAACAAATTCTTCTGAGGTGTAGGAGGAGAGACGTGAAAAAGAAACAAGAGTAGAGGGACGGGTTGAGATAGCCAAGGGACTAGAGGTGAGCGCCGGACCGGTTGGAAATGTCAGAAATTTTCGAATTCACCCTCGCCGTCTGGCCACTTGCCCGCGGGACGCCGAGGCGCTGGGGGACCAGTTCTTCGGCTCAGGGCGTGGGTGCGCGCCGGGTCCAGGCGGGGAGCGACGCCGCCCTCCCTCCACGGCGTTGGTGGCGGGTGACTCAGAGCTTTGCTCCCGCGCCCGCCCCGCCCCCTCCGCATGGCCCGCCCCCGGAAGGAGGAGCCTCGCCCTCGTCTCCGCCCCAGTCTCTGGGGCGGGCCGGAGCCCGAGGAAGAGGAAGGGGACGAGGACAACTAGCGACGGGGCGGAGGAAGAGGAGGAGGAGGAGGAGGAAGAGGAGGCAGACCAACAAGATGGCCCCTGCTGCAGGAGCAGCCTCAGCAGCAGGTGGGGGGCCGGAGGCGGCGCTGGTGGTGGCGGCGGCGGCCGTGGCCCGGCGGCCTGGGACAGAGTCAGAGTCGACGGTGGCAGCGGCGGCAGCGGTGGCTGCCCCGGCGGTGGCGACGGCCGCGGGGACTCGGAGCTGAGAGGAGCTACTGCTCGGACCAGCGCGGTGAGCGAGCGGCAGGCGGCGGCGGCGGCGGCGGCGTGGGGAGCCGGGCGGCCGCGGCCTGGCCTCCGTCGGGAACAATAGGCGGCCGCGGCGGGGCAGGGTCTGTCCTCGGCCGCCCTCGGCTCCTCGGCCGTGGCGTCCGCCCGCCCGGTCTCGGACCTCGCCGGTGGTCCAGGGGCTTGTCAGTGGCCGGCGTCCTTTAGGCCTCAGGCCTCCGCATGCCGCCGGGAGGGCCTGCAGGGGTGGGTAGGCCGTGGGGAGGTACAGACGCCGCCCTGGACGTGGGGAGGGCGAGGGAGGCTTCGGCCATAGGGAGGGGGCCACCAGGCTGCCCAGCCCCTCTGTTAGTCCGAGGACCTCGGCGGGAGCAGAGAGCGCCCAGGGGATGCTTTTTGGACCCTCAGGCTGCGGGAGTGGAGGAGGTGAAGGCGTCTGTAAACAGGCGCCGCCTCTGCCTCCCTGCACCTCAAGGCTGCTCCCTCTCCCCTACCCCTTAAGCGCTCCCTTTCCTTGGCCAAGTGGGTTTTACGAAGTCTGTTTGCCTGGAGCTACTGCAGAGCGAGCCCGGTAGTCTTTTTTTCTTCCCGGCGGCGCTAGGGCGGTTATGTTTGCAGGTGTTTAAAAAAAAAAGTGCACAACAGCAAGAAATCTACCAGGTAAAATGTGATTATCGACAAAGGATGGAGAGAGAGAGAGAGAGCTAAAGACTGTTCCTCTTTAAACATCTCTAGGCATCGGTTCTCTGTAAACATCAATTGTGTTCGCGTCCAGGGTGAGAGTGAAACAAGGGCTCTTTTGGAACGGTAAATAATATAACTCTTGACATCCCAGAATAGTCCCAGAAACTGGAAACAAAGCCGCTTACTGGCAACGCGGAGACAAATTGTAATGTTTGAATAAAACTTTTCTTCAAAGGAACCGTTTTAAATTATTAGTGTGCCTCATAAGAAGCAATATTAACTAGATAAAATAGACCGAATGAAGCATTTCTTCAGGAGACAGAAGAGGTTCATCGCCAGGCTAGAACTTGTCTTTTTTTTTTTTTTTTTAACAATTTTCGAAAAGTAGAAACAACTGTTCTCTGTTGAATGTTTAGGCTTATCAAGACGCATTATAGTTGCCCTGTGTAGTGATTTCTGAAACGTCAACAATTAACTACTAAAAAAAAAACAATTAACTACTATTTCTCCTAAACTTAATTTCTCAAGGAGGAAATTATCCAAGTTATTTCTATTTCAGTTTCTACGGCGGTATGGAGAAATTTACATTAAAAATATTTGAATGCGTCCGAAAGACTGCTTTGCACTATTTAACATTCACTCTCATGGTCCAACTGGTTTGCGTTCTTCACAGAACCTGTGCTGTGCAGAGAATATGCCAGTTAATATCTTTTACACAGTTTTAGGGTGAACTTCTAGTTAGAATTGTCCATGTCTGTTGTAATTTAGAGCATTTTCAGGTTATATGAACTTTAATGAGAGGCACTGGTCCTTGGTTCTTCCACAAAAACTCACGGTAAATAGACTAGCAATTGAATAAACGTGGAGGTTGGACTATTTTATTGTTTAGAATTGAAGTATAATAGATGAATATGAATGACTTTCATTTTATGTCTAGTATAAATAACGTTGCGGATGTTTTGACTTTTTAGGTAGTGGGGAGAGAACAACTTTCACATGGCTCCTGCTGATATGAATTTTCTGGGAATACATTTCAAAAGGGACATTTTTAAAGTGTTCAAAGTTATAATTTAATCAGTCAGTCTTTTTTTTTTTTTTTTTTGCTGAATTGTGTTAGATTGATACAGAGTGCAAGTAATCTCTATATCATGATACTTAAATTTATCTGTGACTGATACTTAAATTTATCTGTGACTCTAAACCTATTAGAACAATTGTAGTAACTTATGATTTTGTAAATTTTAAGTGGTCAGTGTGCTTTGTTGTGAAAACAGATCTTGTGTTAAGGACTAATTTGCCTCATCATCTTCCTGAAAACAAAGATTTTTAAGTGTTGATGGTTTTGTGTTTGAAATTAGATGCTGACCCAACAAGCATTGAGGCTAGGTCCCAATTTCTATTCGATATTGAAAAAGCTCTTGGAGAATTGTGCTTTTGTTTGTGTCAAGCTGTTTTAAGATGTGACCCCTCAATTGTCATGTCCTCAATATTAATGTTTATTCCAATTATGTCAATTCAGATTTTCTCAAGTGATAATTTAAGAATTTCCTCTAAGAAGTTTTGGGACCACAGCTTAAGAATTAGTTTTGTATTTTTGAGGTAATATTAAAAGTTACTATATGTTTAATTCATTTGAAGAAATTTGAAAGGCTTTTTTAAATACATTAAAAATCTAAAATTACAGTTTTTCAAAGCATATTTATAAAATGAATAAAAATATTTGCATTTATTCCTCCTAATTCGTCTGTAGTATTGCTGGTATTCTCATTTTATATAGTAAGAGTCTCAGTCTAAGGAGAAGCTACTATAACTGGCAAAAAGACCACTTAATTAATAGATGAAAAAGCTTACTCAAACCCAAGTCTTGTGACTCAACTTATTAATAGATGTTTTACTACTGCTACTCCTGCCATATGTCCCAAGGTTAAATTTGCATCTCCTTTATGACGAATTTCTTTTTTTTAAACTATGAACTATGTTTTGTAATATTGAGTTTGCCTTTTGTGCTAATATCCTTTCTATTTTCATTATCTGTACCCTGCCAGTATTCACTTACAAGTTTGAGAAAGTATTTACTCATGTAAATTACAGAAAAAACCCTCGATTTTGGTTTTATTACATCTGAATGCCATACATATAGAAACTCATACTGTTTACATAGAACAGATTTGTGGTAATGTTGTAATTGTTTCATGGCTTTAATTTGTTAACTAAATTGTACCTTTGAAATAAATACGAAGATTTTTAAATGATTTTAGTAACTTTCAATGATGTTAAGGTCAGGTCAGCTTACATTTGAAGCTCTTCATTTATAATTTTTTAAAGCCATAGACCATTTAGAATTCTGCAGCATTTTTTATCTCCAGATATTAGAGCTTGAAATGGAGTTTGGTGGGGCCTGATGAGTCTTTTCTTGCATATATCTTGGATGTGGTTGGTATCCAGTAAAGTGAAGAATAAACTGATAAATGATCCTTGTTTGGTGGACACTTCGGAGCAGGATGTTCCTTGGCAGGGTATGCTGACCTGGTTTAGCTTTGGCCCTGTATGTGCTCAGGAGTTCAGGTATTCTTTGGGGTTGGATTCAAGTGGATTTAAATTCTCAGGTTGACCTGCATCAAGACAGTCACATATTTCAAAATCAGCCTGCTATTAGGATCTACTTTAAGATTACCATTTCTTTTGTTTAATCCTAAAGTCTAGACTGTATTTGGACTAGCCTCTGAGGGTATAGCATAATATTAATTTTGTCAACCATTTATATAAAGGAATTTTTCTTACTCCAAAGTTTCTTAATGTTGAGTTTATACATTTTCATGTGTGAAGTGTACTCAATCTGAAGTGATGTTGCGTTACATCCGCAAGACAGTTAGCTTTAGCATATTTATTTATATCCAGTGTTGGTCAGATTTGTGCTTGTTTACTTCTTATATTCTTGTTTACTCTTTATGTAATATTAGACATTTCTCATCAGTTTACAGTATGTCTGATTGAGGTTTGAGAGAAAAATTTTAGTAATTTTGAGTTCACCTTAACATGCCCAGTTGAGCTGACTAAAGTTGTGTTCTGTCCTAGAGGATTAAATATCGCAAGGTTCATTTATATATTTTTTGAGATTATTTACAAAGTATGTCAGCAATATTTCGATGTTTCTCAGGCATTTTAGCACTGATATCAATACACACCTATTACTGTATATATATGGTGATAATTTAGCTTGTAATGCTTTTTTTCTAAATATCTCCAAGATCTAAACAGCATTTGAATGTGGTAACAATGTTTTTGAAGAACTCTAAAATGGTCTATATGTTGTAACATAAATTTTTTTAAATGGAGGTTTAAATCGCATAATATAAAATTAACCATATTTAACAGTTCAGTGCCAATACATTCACAATGTTGTACAACCACCACCTCTGTCTAATTCCAAAACATTTTATCACCCCAAAAGGAAGCTTTTGTACCCATTGAGCAGTTACTCCCCATTCCCCCTCCCCCAGTCCCTGGCAACCCACCATACTACTTTCTGTCTCTGTGAATTTAACATAAAATCACTTTGAGCCAAGATTGAGCACGAGTGCTGTGTATAATTGAAATTGCAAGAAAAGACTTTGTGATATGATTGTTAGGAATCAAAAACCACCTCATTCTTTGTGTTCTTCTCTAAGTACAGTAGGCATGCTGCCAGGGATTCTTTATGGGAGAAAAGTTGGAAGTCACAGCATTTTGACGTTTTTGTTTTGATCACTCCAGAGAAGTTGTACTTAAACTCTCAGATTCATTAGGGTTGTGAGAATTAACTAAATTTTAATGTTCTCTACAATTGTGAGCAATGAATACTTAGTCTGTTGTCTGCAACTTGTTTGCCTTTTGTTTTTTCTTAATATATAAAATAAACTTGGAATATTAATAAACAAGAACTTATTTGAAGTTACAGTAGAAAATGCTGGTTAGATTGAAGGTCTTTTATCTTTATGAGTCTAACTTTATGACTTTTATTCAGCTAACATTTGAGGCTGTTTGGATTTGCTTGTTGACTAAATCTTCAAAACCTTGGTCTTGACTCTATACCTGCTGCTGCTGCTGCTGCTAAGTTGCTTCAGTCGTGTCCGACTCTGTGTGACCCCATAGACGGCAGCCCACTAGGCTCCCCCGTCCCTGGGATTCTCCAGGCAAGAACACTGGAGTGGGGTGCCATTGCCTTCTCCAATGCATGACAGTGAAAAGTGAAAGTGAAGTCACTCAGTCGTGCCCGGCTCTTGGCGACCCCATGGACTGCAGCCTACCAGGCTCCTCCGTCCATGGGATTTTCCAGGCAAGAGTACTGGAGTGGGGTGCCATTGCCTTCTCCGGACTCTATACCTGCTGCTGCTGCTGCTAAGTTGCTTCAGTCATGTCCGACTCTGTGCGACCCCATAGACGGCAGCCCACCAGGCTCCCCTGTCCCTGGGATTCTCCAGGCAAGAACACTGGAGTGGGTTGTCATTTCCTCCTCCAATGCATGAAAGTGAAAAGTCAATGTGAAGTTGCTCAGTCGTGTCCGACTCCTAGCAACCCCATGGACTGCAGCCTATCAGGCTCCTCCGTCCATGGGATTTTCCAGGCAAGAGTACTGGAGTGGGGTGCCATTGCCTTCTCCAACTCTATACCTAATTCCCTCCAAAAGCATGTTAAACAGAAGCAATTGGTTTGTAAATGTTTGTTGGTTGATTGAGGGAGAAAATAAACAGACTTTTTTTTCTTTCTGGAATAAAGTATAATAAAGTTGGACTTCTGTAAATTTAGAATTACTGCTGAATTTAAAGCTTCAATTTTGGGCTTTGAAAATACTCTTTTATTCTTTTCCAAAATTCAAAATTAGGTACTTCCCCTAATAAATTTGAATTTTAATGTTTACGATGAGAAGTGAAATACAGATTTTATATTATCTGTTAAAGATTTATAATACTTTACAGATACAAAAGCTCTAAGCAGGGAAGAAAAATTTAAATTTTGATGCTAATTTCATCTCTTTTAGGGAAAATTTAATTATTAAGTGTTTTAAGAGCAACTTTAAAAGTGATTTAAAAAATTATATAGATATATTTAGAATTCAATGCCGTAAAATTCCTGCTTTCTCTTATTCTCTCTTTTTTTTTTTAATATTTATTTATTTGGCTGCACCTGGTCGAAGTTGCAGGTGTAGGATATGGCTCCCTGACCAGTGATCAAACTTAGGTCCCCTGCCTTGGGAGCATGGAGTCTTAGCCACTGGACCACCAGCAAAGTCCCCTTCTTTTTTTTTTTTTTACTAGTGAATTTTTTCAGGAAAATTTCAACTCTCTTTGTAAATATTTATGTTTACATATACCTCGTTTATGTTGATAACATAATTATTAGAACATTTAATTATTAGAATTATTAGTAACATTTATTAGAAAGCTAGTGTGCTAAATTAATACATTTAATCATAAAAGAACATCTTTAAATGAGGTTATGTTTAGAGATTATGCTTGAAAATATGGTTTAGTGTAAGATTTGTGAATGAAACAGGATCATTATATTCTTAGCTTCATTATAAAACAGTGTATCATCTGGCCAGATCCCAATTTAGAATAAGAAATAGCCAAAAAGCCTTCATTAAATATTAATGAACTAAATCATCTATATGAAGGCAACTGGCTTAGAACCTCTCTTGCACTGTGTGTTATTCTAAGAAGTTTGATATAATTTCACAGCAGATTAAAAATGCAAATTAGGTGTGGGAGTAGAGGCACTCTAGGTAAGATGGACAGCAGGAAGAGTAGTAAGATAAAAAATCACCGTTGTTGTTGTTCAGTCTCTAAATTGTGTCCGACTGTTTGCAATCCCATGGACTACAGCATGCCAGGCTTCCCTGTACTTCACTGTCTCCCGGAGTTTGCTCAAACTCATGTCCATTGCATCAGTGATGCTATCTAACCATCTCATCCTCTGCCACCCTCTTCTTCTTTTGCCTTCAGTCTTTCCCAGCATCAAGGTCTTTTCCAATGAGTCAGCTGTTCCCATTGGAGCTTCAGCATCAGTCCTTCCAATGAATATTCAGGGTTGATTTCCTTTAGGATTGACTGGTTTGATCTCCTGCAGTCCAAAAGACACTCAAGAATCTTCTCCAGCACCCTGATTTGAAGGCATCAGTTCTTAAGCGCTCAAGCTTCTTGATGGTCCAACTCTCACATCCATACATGGCTACTGGAAGAACCATAGCTTTGATTGTATGGACCTTTATCAGCAAAGTGATGTCTTTGCGTTTTAGTATGCTGTCTAGGTTGGTCATAACTTTCCTTCTAAGGAGCAAACGTCTCTTAATTTCATGGCTGCAGTCACCATCTGCAGTAATTTTGGAGCCCACTGTTTCCACTTGTCCCCCTTCTATTTGACATGAAGTGATGGGACTTTGTGCCATGATCTTTTTTTTTTTTAATGTTGAGTTTTAAGCCAGCTTTTTCACTCTCCTTTTTCACCCTCATCAAGAGGCTCTTTAGTTCCTCTTCACTTTGCCGTTAGACTGGTATCATCTGCATATTTGTTGATATTTTCCCAGCAGTATTGATTCCAGCTTGTATTTATCCAGTCCTACATTATCACATTAGCTTGGGACAATGAAATACAAAGACACTTTAGACTTCTGAGTATATCATTAATTAATTAATTAATTATTGTATTTTGCAGTATAACCTGTTGTTCTTCATGGTAGATTCATTTTGGGAACATTCCCTTATGTGTGTGATTTGGGAATCATAAAACTATATACAGAGTATATTAAAACATAGACTTTGGAGTCAGATGTATCTTAGTTCCCATCTTTTATCATATAACTGTATAATTTTTTGTCTCTAAAAACAGAAATGGTAATATCTTAAAGGATTGTTTCGAAATTTAAGTGAGTTAACTTATATCTTTAGTATAGTATGCATTCAATAAATTTTACTTTCTTAAATTTTAATAAAAATCACTTTAGAAAGATATTCATCTAGAATATTTGAACATTTTCTGCTGTCAAATGTTAGTATTCAACATAAAAATAAACCTTGTGTACTGGTGGAGTTGGTGGTAAAGAATGAAATACCATTCTCATTCTCTTCCCACATCAGTCTTTCATTAATATGAACCTGTGCTGTTACCAGGCACTAGCTACATGTGATTATTTAGATTTTCTTATAGAGCAGTTTTAGGTTTATAGAAAAACTGCACTGTAAGTAATGTTTCCATGTATGCCTTTCCCCACAGTTACTTCTGTTAACATCTTACATTAGTTTGGTTCATTTGTTATAATTGATAAACCAGTATTGACAAATTATTAACTAAAGTCCATAGTTTACTTTACAGTTCATGATTTGTATTGTATGGTTCTACGGGTGAGATTGTCTTTCACTTAGCAACGTACATTTAAGATTCTTCCCTGTCTCGCCATGACTTTATAGCTCATTTCTTTTTATTGCTAAATAATGCTCTGTTGTATGGATAAATTTAAATTTTAATTAATTAAAATCAGAATTTAAAATTTAGTTCCTCAGTTGCACCAGCCACATTTCAAGGGTTCAGTAGCCACATGTGGCTCAGTTCAATTCAGTTGCTCAGTCGTGTCTGACTCTCTGCGACCCCATGGACTGCAGTATGCCAGGCTTCCTTGTCCATCACTACATGTAGCTACATGTGGCTAGTGGCTACTATATTGGAAAATGCAGATATAGCACATTTCCATCATCTCAAGAAGTTCTATTGAAGAACGCTGATACCAGTCAAAATCTGATTCTCCATTTACATTCACTCTCACAGAGAATTTACCTACAGAGCCTCAATTTGTCATTAAGCCTACATTTTCAGTGCTTTGGCTTATGCTGCCAGCAGTCCTAAACTTAACATAATTTAAAATTCTTTACTCCCCCAAAGAATCAGCCTTTCCAGATGCTGTCCATTATAATGTGGTTTCCTATCAGGGCATCATCTTTTACTCCACTCTTCTTGTCCCTAAAATCTAGAGTCATCTTTTTCTTCGTTTTTTCTCTACACCTTTTGAATTCTTATCAAAGGTAAACATGTCTCAGAGCTAATAACTGGCAGAAATTAGATCAGAATCTAGAACTCCTTTTTCTAGTTCTCTCTGGGGATTTCCACTAGTTGGGGTTGCTTTTACAGTAATTTTAAAGTTGCAGTTACATTTGAAGAGTTTATTGGGGACTGTGATTTATATCAAAACTGTAGAGGTTATAGCTATAGATTTAATAAATAATGATGTACTAATTCTTTAAAAAATGAGAACTTGAAAATGAAATTTATTTCACTGATTCTTCTCTATAATTCAGTTATGATGGAAAAACTTTTTTGCTCTGTGTATGACCCACTTTGTCTAATAAAAATTAATTTCCTGTACTAATATGAATATTAGCTGGTAAGAGTGAATAGAATTTTAACTGAACATTGTTGCCATCCAAAATTCTCTGTTGGCCCCTGGTGTAGTTTATATTCTATTCAAATACTTTGTAACATCCAATTTGGTTACCACATAAACCTGTATCTTCTTAAACATTCTTCAGATTATCATGTTCAAGTTTCCAGAGCTTGAAAAATGGAGAGCCTTGTGTCAGTCTCTTTTGCTTTTCTTTTGGGGTAAGCTGTACCTCTGCTTTTGCTGAAAATAGCCATACTGTGTATGGTCTTGATTTGACCTTCACTGTACACTGGTTTAGTTCAGTTCAGTTCAGTCGCTCAGTCGTGTCCAACTCTTTGTGACCCCATGAATCGCAGCATACCAGGCCTCCCTGTCTATCACTGAATTGCAGCACTCCAGGCCTCCCTGTCCATCACCAACTCCTGGAGTTCACTCAGACTCACGTCCATCGAGTCAGTGATGCCATCCAGCCATCTCATCCCGCTGTCGTCCCCTTCTCCTCCTGTCCCCAATCCCTCCCAGCATCAGGATCTTTTCCAGTGAGTCAACTCTTCGCATGAGGTGGCCAAAGTATTGGAGTTTCAGCTTTAGCATCAGTCCTTCCAAAGAATACCCAGGACTGATCTCCTTTAGAATAGACTGGTTGGATCTCCTTGCAGTCCAAAGGACTCTCAAGTCTTCTCCAACACCACAGTTCAAAAGCATCAATTCTTTGGCGCTCAGCTTTCTTCACAGTCCAACTCTCACATCCATACATGACCACTGGAAAAACCATAGCCTTGACTAGACGGACCTTTGTTGGCAAAGTAATGTCTCTGCTTTTGAATATGTTATCTAGGTTGGTCATAACTTTCCTTCTAAGGAGCAAGTGTCTTTTAATTTCATGGCTGCAATTACCATCTGCAGTGATTTTGGAGCCCAAAAAAATAGTCTGACACTGTTTCCACTGTTTCCCCATCTATTTACCATGAAGTGATGGGACCAGATGCCATGATCTTAGTTTTCTGAATGTTGAGCTTCAAGACAACTTTTTCACTCTCCTCTTTCACTTTCATCAAGAGGCTTTTTAGTTCTTCACTTTCTACCATAGGGTGGTGTCATCTCCATATCTGAGGTTATTGATAGTTATGCTTGCTCAAAAGTTCATTTTTGTGAAGACATTCTGTTAAAAGAGTAGTAGTCTTGCATGTTTAAGTACTGTATTAAAAAAAAAGCCTGAATTTTAACCTTCATTTTGAAATGCTTTCCCTGTAATTACTGCTCTTAAAACCCATGTTTTATATGTCAGTTTTTACATTAATTACTGTTTTGATTAAAACTGTCACTCTTTGCTTGAATCTAGCCTCTCTTTAAATTTATTAAAAACTTTTAAAAAATGTAAGGCTCTTCATACATTTAGAAAAGTTGAGTTATGAGTTACCTGAGTCAAGTTTTTTGAAAATGTCATTTTATTATGTTAGTCTGCAGTTGATAAAATCTACTCATAAGGTCACAAAAGTTCCTTTCAATTTATTCTCTTTCTCCTGCTTTAAAAAGGAGAGGAGGAGGGAGAGAGGGTTTTTTGAATAAGAAAATCCTTAGGATAGAAAATGTAATATTTAAATCTCTTTAAAAGCATTTAAGAGTAGCTTAGAACAGATAATCTCTTGAAAACACCTTTAAATATTGAAGCTGTAGCACTTATTCCCCTAATGATTGACATGCATTATTAGTTAATTCACCGTATTCAGAGTATTAAAACTTTACTCATCTTCACAGCTGTATAATGACAAAATGATAAGTGGCAAAGGAGAAGGAAGATTTCAAATTCAGTTATTAACTTTTTAAAATATTCTTTTTAGCTTTAAAAAGACTTTGTTTGTTTTTAGAGCAGTTTTAGGTTCACAGTAAAATTGAGAAGGTACCAAGTTTTCCCCAACCCATGCATAGCCACCCTTATTATCAACATTCACCACCAGAGTGGTACATTGATTATAATTGATAAACTTAAAATTGATGTTTAAATCTATAGTTTATATTAGGGTTAGGGTTCACTCTTGGTGTTGTACATTCTATGGATTTGTACAATATGCATTCTTCTTTCATTTAGTAATATGCATTCAAGTTTCTTCCATGTCTCTTCATGGCTTGGTAGTTCATTTATTTTTTTTTTAGAACTGAATAATATTCCATTGTCTGATTGTACCACAGTTATTTATCCATTCACTGGTGGACGTCTTGGTTGATTGCTTCCAAGTTTTGCAATTATGAATAAAGCTGCTGTAAATACCCACATGCAGATTTTAGTGTGGATACAAATTTTCAGCTCCTTTGGGTAAATATCAAGGAGAGTCATGCTGGATTGTATGGTAAGAATATGTTTAGTTTTGTAAGAAACTGCCAAATTGTCTTCCAAGTTAACTGGCCTATTTTGCCTTCCTATCCACAATGAATTAGAGTTCCTGTTGGCCCCGCATCTTTGTCAACATTTGATATTGTCTGTGTTCCAGATTTTGGCCATTCTAATAGTGTGTAGTGATGTTTTATTGTTTTAATTTGCATTCCCTGATAACATATGATGTGAAGTATCTTTTCATATGTTCCTGTGGAATCTAATATTGTGTAGCTGGAGTCACACAATATATAGTCTTTCCAGATTAGCTTCTTTATCCTTAACTTTTTAATCTGTTACTTCAGTTTTAGCTTTGCCTCATTTATAGATATTTTTAAGAATGTGGTTAATTTTGGAGGTATACTTTCTTCTAAATATTAAGTACCAGAATTATAAAAATAGAACCAATGTGATATATTCTGCACTCTTACCTTTCATGTGACTTGTCCAGCACTATCTTTAGAAATGTGAAACATGCCACAATCAGGTAGTGATATTTTTCAATCATTTAAAAATTATTGAGCAGATATGTGCCATGGAGCAGCTTCCCCAGTGGCTCAGTGGTAAAGAATCTGCCTGTCATTCAGAAGACATGGAGATGTGGGTTTAATCCCTGGGTTGGGAAGATCCCCTGGTGGAGGAAATGGCAACCCATTCCAGTATTCTTGCTTGGAAAATTCCATGGACAGAGAAATCTGGTGGCCTACAGTTCATGGGGTCACAAAGAGACACAGCTGAACAACTAAACAATAATGAAATGGCATACTGCAGTATACAACAGTATGGATTTTCTCTTATAGATAAAGTTTAGAATGTATTGGAGCCATCAGAGGGGCAACCTAATATATACTGGGCTTTAAAGAGATTTCTGGAGTTTCCTGAATTGAATGAGACTTAAAGGGTGAATAGGGGTTTAACATCCCTAACTTATTTGAGCCAGACAAGACCTAGAGTGAAAAAGCGTATGTTGTGTGTGGGGAAATCTTCGTACTTTCGTTGCTAAAATATAAAACCTGAGGCAGATGGTGATGAAAAATAAAGCTAGAGAGGTAGGTAGGGGCCACAACCCAGGGATCTTGTATGACGTGTTCAAGCAGTTGGGATCAATTCTGCTAAGGCACCATCAAAGAGTTGTGTTTTTTTTTGTTTTTGTTTTATGTTTGAGGTACAAAACACACCCACTAAAGGGCAAAAATCATAGGTGTACATCTTGATGACTTTTTATGTATGTACACTTGTGTAACCACCATCCAGATCAAGATACTCAGTGTTTCTGGCACCTAAGAATTCTTTCTACTCTTTCTCCTCCCCAGTGTTTCCCAACTTTCCCAAGAGTAAATTCTCACTTCTAGCACCATAGTCTGTTTTTCTTCTAAATCGTACATCATGTATTCTTTTTGCTCCTTCTATAAACTGAATCCTGCAGAAGGTGCTATTTTGTATCTGGCTTTGTTGATTGTAGTATTCTGAAATTTGGCCATGTTATATTTAACAGTAGATCAGTTGTTCTATTTTTATTTTTGCTGTATAGTATTCCATTGTATGAAATTGTCACAGTTTATCCACTCTACTGTTTATGAACATTTGGATTGTTTACAGTCTGTTTTTGGCATTTTATGAGTAAAGCTGTTATGAACATTATTGCATACGTTTTTTGGTAACCATATGTAGTCATTCCTCTGGCAGTGAAATTTGGGAGTCCTTAGTCGGCTTTTGTTTAATCTAAGAGGCTACTGCCAGTTTTCCAAATGTACCAGTTCACACTGCTAGCAGCATTGTATGAGAATTTTGCATGCTCATATAGCCTTTAATATGTGGTATTGTCAGTTAGTTTTTTTTTTTTTTAGCCATTCTGCTAGGTATAGTTTCTCATTGCCATTTTACTTTAAACTCCCCTTGTGATGATTCTTAGAAGTATCTGATACACTTATTGGCCATTTTGATATCCTCTTGTGAAAGAGGATCTTTCAAGTTATTGTCCTTTTTTATTGCTTTTGTTTTTGGTCATAGAAGAAAACCATAAGTGAATGACCAGCTGCTGTGAGGAGGGTGAAGGAAGACAAAGCTGCACACAGATCACTTAGAAGGTCACTGTGTGATCCAGGTGAGAGAGACTATATATATCCTGTATGAGAGCAGGGACTTTGTTTCACTAGGAACTACATCTTCAGATCCTAAGACAGTGTGTGGCACTTGGTCAGTGCTCAGTAAGTAATTTTTGAATGAATGAATGAATACAGCCTTCAATCATAGAAAGAGAGATAGAAAGGAAGATACAGATGTAAGAAATGATATAAAATTTTTAATGAAGGTAGAAGAGGGTGGAATCTAGGATGCTTACCAGATTACTAGGTTGTGTACATTGAGTGTCACGTTGTGTAGTGAGGTAACTAAAGAAACAAAGGCTACAGAAGGCATTACCAGTTTAAAAAAATAGAGACAAGTTAATTACCATGTGACCTTGTGCTTATTACCTAACATTTGTGCTGAGTTTCTTCAACTGTAATATTAAGATATAATGATATCTGATATCTAATAGGATCATCGTGAGGACTAGGTGAGATAATGCATGTAAAATTTAGAATAGTGCCTGGCACATAAAATATACTCAAAAACGATGAGAGAGAGAAACAAACAAAAATCTCTGTCTTCATGGAACTTAAATTTTACTAGTGGCAGTTCCACACTGTAGCAAAATAAGAGAAACAGCATATTGAATGGTGAGAAGTATTTTGGAGAAAAATTAATCAGGAATGAGATGGGAAGCACAGATTGTGGTGGTAGTATGATTAGGGTTGAGGGGTCCATTTTAAATAAGGTAATCAACTGAGGCCCTCCCTCAGGGAATTCACATAATAATATGTGTAGGGAAATAGGGAGAAAGTTCAGGATTGGGAGAGGGACAAATTGTTCGTGATTTAAGATTAGAAAAGTGAAAGTTAAGTCGCTCAGTCCTGCCCGACTCTTAGCAATCCCATGCACTGCAGCCTACCAGGCTCCTCCGTCCATGGGATTTTCCAGGCAAGAGTACTGGAGTGGGTTGCCATTGCCTTCTCCAAGATAAGAAAGGAGGCCCCCTATTTTATGAAAGAATAGCGTGTAAAATTAGATTTGTTTGTTGTATAACCCATGGCGGTTTGGCGTATCCCATCCTTTTGTCCTCTGTTGCCTGTTGCACACACTACACAGACCTAAGCACGTATTTATTCCCTCAGAGATCATTGTTACCTATTTTGGAGGAAATGTTTTGTGTTTAATTCTGGTACAGTAATAACAAATCAGTAGGTTCTCTAACAGTAGCTGCTGCTGCTGCTAAGTCACTTCAGTCGTGTCGGACTCTGTGCGACCCCATAGACGGCGGCCCACCAGGCTCCCCAGTCCCTGGGATTCTCCAGGTGAGAACACTAGAGTGGGTTGCCAATTCCTTCTCCAATGCATGAAAGTGAAAAGTGAAAGTGACATCACTCAGTCGTGTCCAACTCTTAGCGACCCCATGGACTGCAGCCCACCAGGCTCCTCCATCCACAGGATTTTCCAGGCAAGAGTACTGGAGTGGGGTGCCATTGCCTTCTCTGAGCTACTACTTGGGAACAGCAAAATATCTTTTTACAATTTATATGGCTTTTTCAAACCACTTGATATATGTAAATAAGATACATTGTAGCTGTAGGCTTCTGGGTTTGGACTCCATGTAGCAATTGGTTCATTCTTTTAAACTCTTCAAAATAGAAGTTTACCTGAGATTAACAGTCTAGAAATAGTTCTAAAGTGGAAAATGAATCTATACTTTTTTTTTTAAGCATTCTTTTTCAAGTATGTGCAGTTGAATATCCTTGTGACTTTGTGTTCTGGAAATAGTTTGAATTCTTTTAGGCATATTTCACTAAAATAAACAGTGATAAAAATGTCCTTAGGCCTTGGCCAGTAGATTATGGGGACATTTTAATAGTACGAATGTTATTGTTATTTTGCTATTATTAAATAGGTTATATCTTTAACACAAAGATTCCCTAGGTCAGAGTGTGCACTAAGTATCACCCACCCATTGCAAAAGAAGCACATTGCCTTTGAAGCTTACCTATTCTGAATACATGTGCCTGTTTTTTCTTTGCTGCCCAGTTCTAGACTCAGTCAGAGCCCTGTGGTAGCTACGAAGTTCCACAAGGAAGTCTAGGACACAAGCTCCCTCAGGAAGAAAAAGGTAGAAACAAGTAAAAGTAAAGGCCTAGGGCTGTGATTCATGGGGCCGCAAAGAGTTGGACACGACTGAGCGACTGAACTGGACTGAGGGCTATTAGTGTAACACATGTGTTGCTTTGTTTTCTTGAGTAAAGAGGGAATTCTTTGTTCTCCAGTTTTGTTGTTTGATACCTGGTGTTTTCCTTCTAGTTCAGCACTAGAAATTTGCTTCATTCAAAATCAAATATCATCAGTACTCCAAAAATGAGTTCATGAAGGTTTGCTTTCTAATTGTAGTTTAACTGGAATGTTTTGTAACAGTTTAGTAATGTAAGTGTAGGAAAAACAACCTTAACAAATATGTTGAATGAAAGAAGCCAAAATAGAAAACACATGCTGATGACTTCATTACATTGAATTTTAAAATAGTTAAAATTAATCTACAATATTAGAAGTTAGGATAGCTGTGGGCTCTGACAAGAATAAAGAGATAATGATTGAGAAGTATAGTGAGGGGCTTTCTGGGAAGGACGGGGTATACAGGTATGCTTACTTTGATAATTCATTGAGCTGAACACTCTGTATACCTTTTATGTATGTATGTTATATTTCAATATATTAAGTATCTTAAAATATTTATAAAATTAAAATTCACTTTGTGTTTTAGTCCCCTGATTATTTTTCAGTGAAATATTCTAATAAAATATGCTTTGTGGTTCTCTTCCAAAGAAATAATAGAAGTTGCTGTAACCTGATCAGAAGGTTGTTGGAGGATTAAATGAGATGGTTTGTAAGTGCTTAGCACCCAGATCCCACCCCCGCCACACACAGTTTTGGGATATGGGATAGAGGGGGAAAAGATTCAGGGAGTACGTAAAGGTAAGTTAGAGGTGGGTGAAAGCAAGTATAGCCTGTTGAAGATGACTAAGGTGATGCTGGTAAGGAAGTTTAGGCCTTTAGATTGTACCAGTGAAGACTAATAACAGCTAACTTGGGAGTATTTGAATCACTTTCAATAAGTTAATAATGCTGCTCTGGCACATTAACATGGAGGACTGTTACATAAATGACAGTTTCAGTGTATTAGGTTGGAATAGAACACAAAGATTCAGATAGATTTAAGCCTGCTGCTGCTGCTAAGTTGCTTCAGTCGTGTCCGTCTATATGCGACCCCATAGACAGCAGCCCACGAGGCTCCCCCGTCCCTGGGATTCTCCAGGCAAGAACACTGGAGTGGGTTGGCATTTCTTTCTCCAATTCATGAAAGTGAAAAGTGAAAGTGAAGACACTCAGTTGTATCCGACTCTTAGCGACCCCATGGACCACAGCCTACCAGGCTCCTCTGTCCATGGGATATCCCAGGCAAGTGGGTTGCCATTGCCTTCTCCAAATTAAGCCTAAGTAGTACATATTGTTAAGTCTAAGGATTTGTTGTTCATGCTGTGCTTTGAAAATATCACCATTTTGGTACACTTGAGTGCTCTTCTCAGTTACTGATAATTTATGCTGCAAGAATAAGAAGCTAAGTTTAGGCATGTGGTGTTTGTGAAGGTACTTAAATATATTGGTAATTTTTAGGCCTTATAAAAAGAAGAGATTCACTTTATTAAAAGTTTATAATTCAGTTGAGGGAACCTTTTAGATTCTACTATGAATATTCAGTATTATTCTTTTCTCAAAAGGCTTTAGTGAAATTTATAAATGTAAAATTGTGTCTTGACTATATAAACAATCAGATAATCTATTGCTGAGTAACAAACCACTCCAAAATTTAGAGTGGCTTAAAACAGCAACTGTTTGCTTATAATTGAGTTAGTGCTTGGAACTAGGTTAGCTGCAGGTGGTTCTGCTGCTGGTCTCAGAGGTTAGTCATCTGGCAGCTAAAACTGGGGCTGATTGTTCTAGGGGTCTGAGCTGGGACAATTTTTCTCTGTTCTGTTGGTCTCATCTCAGGTCTAGCTCAGGTGCCCTTCACATAGTGGCACCATGTTCCAAGAGAGTAAGAGTGGAAAGTTGCAAGGTTTCTTGAGGCTTTTATGTTCTGTCTGGAGCTCTACAAACATCACTAATGCTATATTCAACTACAGTTTTCAAAGTAAGCCAAGGTCACCCAGATTCAAAGTGGAGGAAAAGATTCTCTTTCTTGATAGAAAGAATAGCAAAGTCAAATTACAAAGGGGTGTAGCTAAAGGGATGGGAGGAACTGTGGCCATCTTTGCAGACTGTCACAGGAAATGATTCAAAAACCTAAGGGAAAACTTTTTTCAGAGTAAAGTTAGATAAACTAGGTTGGAATCTCAACCCTTGGTGGCTGTGAGATCTTAAGAACATTGCTTAACTTTTCTGAGCCCTGATTTTCTCAAAGTTGTAATAATATTTTGCAAGGTTATTATGAGGATTAAAAAATAAAGCACTCTAAGTTTTTAGAATATTTTGACCCATCCATACATTCTATTATTATTTTAGAACTTGTCATTCCTTTAAATTTCCATTTGCTTATGTTGTTGTTCAGTTGCTAAATCATGTCCAACTCTTTGCAGCCCCATGGACTGCAGCATTCCAGATTTCCCTATCCTTCACTATCTCCTGGAGTTTGCTCTAATTCATGTCCATTGAGTCGGTGATGCTATCTTATCCTCTGCCGCCCTCTTCTTTTGCCTCCAGTCTGTCCAAGCATCAGGGTCTTTACCAGTGAATAGGCTCACATGGCCAAAGTATTGGAGCATCAGCTTCAGCATCAGTCTTTCCAATGAATATTCAAGGTTGATTTCCTTTAGGATTGACTGGTTTGATCTCCAGTCTGTGGGACTCTTAAGAGTCCAGCACTGTAGTTCAAAAGCATCACTTCTTCGGCTGTCAGTCTTCTTTAGGGTCCAACTCTCACATCTATCTGTACATGACTACTGGAAAAGCTGTAGCTTTGACTTTATAGATCTTGTCAGCAAAGAGATGTCTTTTCTTTTTAGTACGCTATCTGGGTTGTCATATTGCTCACTTATTACTTGAACCTGTGATAATCTCCTTCAAAGATAGGAATGCCAGCATAATTTGCTACTAATAAGTGGTATCCCAGAGGCCCTCTGAAAGATACAGTTGAGAATTGTTTCCTCTATTATTTGCTAGCTTTGATGTTAAGACTTGATTGCTTATAAGTTATCTGCTTAAAATAATCAAACAAAACCCTAGATTTTATATTTGGGTACATCAGCCTTGAAGTATCTCTCTACCTCCCTCTTCCAAGTTGAAATATGTATATTCATTGTAAAAAGGAACTGTCAAGATTTTTTTTAAATTGCATTTACACCTCATTAACTAATATTAAACTGTGATATTAGAATACTTGGGTTTTTAAGTTTTTAATGTCTTTTGTTTATAAGTTTCTCTTTTGTAGTATTTAGGGAAGAAATCATCTAAAATTGGCATTACTTAACAATATTAAATTCAGAACTTATATTTTGGCCACAGAGAATTTGTCATTGTGTTGCTGGTGTTAGATATCTTTTTTTCCCCAATGTCTTAAGGTGGGAAAGTAAGATTATTGATTTGAGACTTTCTTCTTTTTAATATGGACACTTAAGGCTATTAAAATCCATCTAAGCCTTACTTTAAATGCATCCCATGAATTTTGGTATGGTGTATCTTCATTTTCATTCATTTCAAAATATTTTCTAATTTCCCTTTTGATTTCTTCTTTGACTTAGGTTATTTAGCAGTATTGGAGAAGGCAGTGGCACCCCACTCCAGTACTCTTGCCTGGAAAATCCATGGACGGAGGAGCCTGGTAGGCTGCAGTCCATGGGATTGCTAAGAATTGGACACGACTGAGCGACTTCACTTTCACTTTTTCCTTTCATGCATTGGAGAAGGAAATGGCAACAGTATGTTGTTTAACTTCCCTATATTTGTGAGTTTAAGGGTTTTTTTGTTGGTAATTTCATTCCATTGTATTCAGAGACTACAGTGTTTATGATTTCAATCCTTTTAAGCTTACTCAGACTTGTCTTATCATCTAGCATATATGGTCTATCTTGGAGAATGTTTCATAAGCATAAGCACTTAAAGAGTTCTGTTGTGTTGAACATTCTATGGATGTCTTAAGTCTAGTTGATTTATAGTGTTATTCAAGTCTTATCTATCCTTGTTTATCTGTATGTGATACTTTGGATAGTAAAGCCCTAGGTTTCTTCTCTAGCAGCTTTCTATTAATTCAGTTGACTTTCTGTTGGTGAAAGCATAAATATTCCAGCTTGATATGTTTGCTATTGTATATTAGCTGGCTTCTTCTGTATTAAAACCATAGGGAAGATATCAAGAAAGGGGACGGGGGGAAGCCCAAGACATTCTCTGATTTTAAAGAACCTGCTCTGTTGAGGATACTTTTAACATGGACTTAAGAAATTGTCACAGCAATCCCAGTTAGAGATGTTGGCAGCCTAAAGTAAGGATTTAAAAATGGATGGAAAGGTTTCAAAAAACACTGAGGAAATAAAATGAATGGGACATAATGATTGTTAGTTGAGGGGAGAGCAGGTTTGAGGAAAACTGAATAGTGAAGGATGATTACTCATGCTTCTCTCAATAGGTAAGTCACTTCATCATTAACATACGGAACAAAAGGTTTGGTATGGTTGAGATAGTTTGAGACCCCAGTTGGACATGAATGACTAGTAGTCAACTGGTTATATGATGCTGGCACTCAGAAGAGTGGCTTGAAATTTTGGAAGTCATAAGCATCCAGTTGGTAGTCAAAAGCTGAAAGTAGATGAAATCACTCAGGGAAATTTTGTAGAGAGGAGAATTGAGGAAGGAATTCTGAAGAACTGCATTTATGGGTGGAGGGCAAGGATGGGCAGAGAAGGAGAAGCCCTCAAAAGGGACATGTAAGGAGTAGCCTGCTAATTAGTGGAATACCTGGAAAGTATGCCATTATAGAAGCCCAGAAGGGCAGCATTTGCAGGAGAAACTGGTTAACATTACTAAACACATAGAAAGAAGATAAGGATTGAGATGTGACTGTTGAATTTCATAAGAAGATTGTTGATACACTAATAGTGGTTGGGATAAAGTGATAATTTGAAAACTCAGAGGTGAGGGAGAAGAAAATAGAGACCAGAGGATAGGCACAGGGATTGAGTTACTTTTTTTTTTTTTTTTACTTATAGCATTGTAGAGATAGAAGTAAAATTTTTTTTTTTTAGCTCCTTTTCACAAAGATTTAAGCTTAAATGCTTCCATATAAGCAAGGAAAGAACTAATAAATTAGGATACATTAAAGAAACAGTATTAGTGTTGTGCCTTAAAATGTCTCAATTTCATTGAATTCCTCAGGAGTTTTATAAATTAGTATTTAACAATCTGGAATATAAATTTCTGAGACACAAGTTAATTTTTTTTTTTATAGTGAACATTTTCCCTTACATTCAAGATTATTGAGGACTTGCCAATCAGATTTGTCATTGTGTCTCAAAATAACTTCTGGGGACAGGAGGAGTAAACTTCCTTTATGAAAAGGAGCCATTATTTTAGCAGGAGGACAGATTTCAAAAGATAAGTGAGTTATCTTTTTGGCTTAAAAAAGAGTCTTAATTAAGGAGACTTCACTTTTTTTTTTTTTCCTGTCTTTAAGCTTATTTTCTTATTTTTCTTTTTTTTAAAAGATATTTAATTTTTAAAGTAAAATGAATTAATATACAGAAAGGGCTCAAAACAGTTTCTGTGCATTGTTCTTGGTGTTGGTTTTGTTATTGTTTTTTAGGAAGTGTTATTATTCATAAGACATCAGTTTTCACAAAGAAAACAAGTTTCAGACATCTACAATTAATTTGAAAGCAGTTAACAACATATATCTGACTTTGTTATTCTCATTATTCTTTGATTTTTGGGCCACCATTAAATGGTGAGGACATATGTACATACAGCATATGTAATCTTCAGCAGACTATTAATGCAAACTAAAAAAAAAACTCTTTGATGTTTTGCTATGACAGATAAGTTTCCCTGCCTACTGCCTCACAGCTCCTTTAAGATGATGCTTTTGACTTTGGCCTTTTTATTTCACCACCTCTGTAATAACTCTAATGACCTCTTGTGGAGCACGTTTTACACACAGTGTAGAACTTTGCTATATAGAATAGGAGTCTGAAGCTTCAGACTTTATACCCAAAGTTAGTAGCTGTCCTTCACTTGCAGTGTTTCAGCTTGATCAAGCAGCTTCTCTGTGAATGGCTTTATCCTTCCTTACTATTTCTTCTGCTAAATTTGGCTTTACATTGGAAATAGAAGTGTTTGCTTTTGTCCCTCTGAACTCTGGGAAAATAAGCCACCTAAATTAGCCCTGTGTAGCTTTCTCAACCCTTTTAATCAAGTTCTGTTTTCCAGGCCTGTTCCTCCTCTTAAGTCAGAAGTCCTTCTCTTTATACTGGTCCTAAGAATTTGTCTATATTTGCACTAACATTAGCATATTAAGTTATTTATATCTAGGATGTTGTGAACAGTATAAAGTTACAATTCAGTTTGTTTATTTTGGGAAGAAGTATTTTTACAGTCAAAATTGAGTCTTCACAGGGTGTTATTGCTGGAGAAACCTTGAGTCTTCAGAAATCTCACACTGTTTTATATGTGAATTAACTAATATTCTGAGAATTATAACCCTGAGTGGTATTGTACTAAACCTTCATTTATTTTTCTTCTTTTTGTTTTTATTTTCTGCTCTTAGCATCACTTTTCAAGATAGTTAAAAATTTTCTCTTCTCTGATGTTGCCCTGTTTATTGGTTGCTATGGAAATGTCCCAGGCAAATGGCAAATTAAGGCCAAAGATAATAATTAAACTCATCTCATGGGGTAAGGCAGGGTGGAAGGAGATCCAGGATTTTCTTCTTACAGACAATAAGGTTTTGTTTGTTTGATGTAATATCTTGCTCTAGGTAACTTACGCTGTGAATTAACATAAGAACTGAGTTTTAGTCTCAACTTGACAATTTATTAACTTTGGGCAAGTTATTTAATGCTGCTGAAGATCAAGAGTTACCTATAAAATGGGTATAATAATGCTTCTGAAGAGTGACTAGGCCAGAATAGATACTTGAGGAATTTTAATTTTCTTACTTCTCTTTCTAAATCAGACACACATAAAATAAACCTTGATGGAGGAGATGGTAATAACTTTTTAACAATTTTTAAAATGTCAGTTTGAATATATTTAAATGAAATCTTCAAAGCAGTATAATTTAGCTATTTATTTAATTTAGCTATTCCCTTGTAGCTCAGTCGGTAAAGAATCTGCCTGCAATGCAGGAGACCTGGGTTCAATTCCTGTGTCAGGAAGATCCCCTGGAGAAGGAAATGGCAACCCACTCCAGTATTCTTGCCTGGAGAATCCCATGGACAGAGGAATCTGGCAGGCTACAGTCCTTGGCATTGCAAGAGTCGAACACGACTTAGTGACCAAACTACTACTACTACTAGAATTACTGCTGTGCTCGTAGAACAGTCTGAAACGTATCTTTATATTTTTAAATTACTACATTAAAATTAAAAACTATGACTTTATAAAAAACCTTTAATGGCTATTTAAACAGCTTTATTGAAGTATAATTTACATGCTGTAAAATTTACTTAAGTGTACAGTTCAACAATTTTTAGTAAATTTTTAGACTTGTGCAACCATCGGCACAATTTTAGAAAATTTCCATCATCCTAAGCTCCCTTGCCATAATGACTTAATTGCACCTGTTAAGTGGCAGAAATTAGAGAATTTTAAAGTACCAGCTTATGGGTTAAGCTGGCCTGAATTTGAATCATAGTCCAGCCACTCACTAGTATTCTGGTTTCTTTATCTTTAAAATGGAAATAACTATATCACAGTGTTGCTGTGAACATTTAATTAATTAGATACAGTATATAGAGCACTGAAAGTACTGGCACCTAGTTGGTGCTTAACAAATACTGGTTACTGGTGGTGGTTTAGATTGTGGTTTAGATTCGTGGTGGACATTTAAATGAGAGACACACCTGAAAACACTTGGCATGAGACATGACACATGGTTTACTTTTGGAAAGCCAAGCTCTGTTACACATCATGTTATCATAATTTTGCCTATAGTAGCTCTTTGGGAATTGCTTTAATCACCCTTAAACCTTAAGGCTCACAACATGTAGTTGTTTGTTGTTTTGCAGAGGCATGGGTTTGAAAGGAGTTACTACAAGGCATTTACATGACTTGGAGTTTGATGTCTGCAAACTAGTCACTTAGCTGGTGGAATGAGTCAGTGGTTTTATTGTTTACTGTTCACTGAAATAATTTTCTTACTCTGATAAGATTTTATTTCCTTTTAAAAGAAAAAAAAACTCTGATGATAATATTGAAGATTAATTTTATTAATATAGGTAGATAAGGATGAGATGGTTAGATAGCATCATGGACTCAATGGACATGAATCTAAGCAAACTCCGGGAGATAGTGAAGGACAGGTGAGCCTGGCATGCTGCAGTGTGTGGGATCGCAGAGTCAGACATGACTGAGTGATTGAACAGCAACAGCATAGGAGATATTTTGAGTGATGGTTTTTAATCAGAATTTAGAAGTTGGGAAGAATTAGTAAAATGTCAATGTCACGTTCTGTCTAGTAACTCCTATCAAGGGTATGGAAGAAGGCACAGAAGATGACCTTCTAAATGCTGTTTAAGCATACTCCTGTGGGTGTAAGAATGTGTATTTTATTGGGGAAGTTATATATGATTTTTTAAAATAAGTTTGGGCTCTCTTCAAGGTCAGACTGCGTGCTGTTTAATTTGTATTCTGAATGATCTATTATCAGTTATCAACAGTAAGATCACCAGTTGTTGCCATCTACAAAGGAGAGTAGGTCTTGTTTAAACTGATGGGAAAGTTAACCATTGCTCTCATCATTGAGCAGCAGAGTGACTCTTGTATTTTTTTTAGAAATAAGAGGATCCATCATTTATGTTCTGTTTCTGATTAGGAAGGTTCCAGTAGAATTACTCTTAATGAGCTAGATTTAGTCTGAGCTCTAACACATATTTTACCTGCAGACTTTGAGCACATGTGCATTAATTAATAGAAAATTTTTTTTCTTACATAGCCTTGCTCTGAGGAAGTTTAAAGAATCTACATGTTGGTATTTAATAATTTTATTTTGTGTTTACTCTTTTTATTTGTTTTTTAATTGAAGGATAATTGCTTTACAGAATTTTGTTGTTTTCTGTCAAACCTCAACATGAATCAGCCATAGGTATTCATATATCCCCTCCCTTTTGAACCTCCCTTCCATCTCCCTCCCAGTCCTACCCCTCTAGGTTGACACAGAGCCCCTGTTTCAGTTTCCTGAGACATACAGCAAATTTCCATTGGCTATCTGTTTTACATATGGTAATGTAAGTTTCCATGTTACTCTCTCCATACGTCTCACCCTCTTCTCCCCTCTCCTCATGTCCATAAATCTATTCCATATGTCTGTTTCTCCGTTGCTGCCCTGCAAATAAATTCTTCAGTACCATTTTTCTAGATTGCGTATATATACATTAGTATACAATATTTATCTTTCTCTTTCTGACTTACTTCACTCTGTATAATAGGCTCTAGGTTCATCCACCTCATTAGAACTGACTCAAATGTGTTCCTTCTTATGGCTGAGTAATATTCCACTGTGTATATGTACCACAACTTCCTTATCCATCATCTGTTGGTGGACATCTAGGTTGCTTCCATGCTCTAGCTGTTGTAAATAGTGCTGCAATGAACAATGGGAAATGTGTCTTTTTCAATTTGGTTTCCTCGGGGTTTATGCCTAGGAGTGGGATTGCTGGGTCATATGGTGGTTTTATTCCTAGTTTTTTAAGGAATCTCCATACCATCTTCCATAGTGGCTGTATCAATTTACATTCCCACCTAAAGTGCAAGAGTGTTCCATTTCTCCACACCCTCTCCAGCATTTGTTGTTGTACACTTTTTGAAATGATGGCCACTCTGACCTGTGTGAAGTGATATCTCATTGGAGTTTTGATTTGCATTTCTCTAATAATGAGCAGTGTTGAGCATCTTTTCATGTGTTTGCTAGCCATCTGCATGTTTTCTTTGAAGAAATGTCTATTTAAGTCTCTTTCCCACTTTTGATTGGGTTGTTTGCTTTTCTGGCATTGAGTTGTATGAGCTACTTGTATATTTTGGAAATTAATCCTTTGTCAGTTGTTTCATTTGCTGTTATTTTCTCCCATTCTGAGGGTTGTCTTTTCACCTTGCTTAGTTTCCTTTGCTGTGCAAAAGGCTTTTGAGTTTAATCAGGTCCCACTTGTTTACTTTTGTTTTTATTTCCATCACTCTAGGAGGAGGTGGGTCATAGAGGATCTTGCTTTGATTTCTGTCATCAAGTGTTCTGCCTATGTTTTCCTCTAACAGTTTTATAGTTTTTGGTCTTACATTTAGGTCTTTGATCCATTTTGAGTTTATCTTTGTGTGTCGTGTTAGGAAGTGTTCTAATTTCATTCTTTTATGTGTAGCTATCCAATTTTTCCAGCATCATTTATTGAAGAGGCTGTCTTTGCCCCCATTGTATATTCTTGCCTCCTTTGTCAAAATAAGATACCTGTAGGTGTGTGGGTTTATTTCTGGGCTTTCTATCTTGTTCCATTGGGCTATATTTCTGTTTTTGTGCCAGTACCATACTGTCTTGATGACTGTAGCATTATGGTATAATCTGAAGTCAGGAAGGTTGATTCCTCCAGCTCCATCGTTCTTTCTCAAGACTGCTTTGGCTAATCAGGGTCTTTTGTGTTTCCATATGAATTGTGAAATTTTTTCTTGTAGTTCTGTGAAAACTGCCATTGGTAATTTGATAGGGATCGCATTGAAACTGTAGATTGCATTTAGTAGTATAGTCATTTTCACAATATTGATTCTTCCTACCCAGGAACATGGAATATCTCTCCATCTGTTTATGTCATCTTTGATTTCTTTCATCAGTGTCTTATAATTTTTTGTGTAGAGTTCTTTTGTCTCCTTAGGTAAGTTTATTCCTAGAGATATTTTTATTTTTTGTTGCAATGGTGAATGGGATTACTTCCTTAATTTCTCTTTCTGATATTTCATTGTTAGTATATAGAATTGCAAGTGATTGCTGTGTACTGATTTTGTATCCTGCAACTTTGCTAAATTAACTGATTAGCTGTAGTAATTTTTTGATACTATCTTTAGGATTTTCTATGTACAGTATCATGTCACCTGCAGACAGTGAGCGCTTTACTTCCTCTTTTCTATCTGGATTCCTTTTATTTCTTTTTCTTCTCTGATTGCTGTAGCTAGGACTTCCAGAACTATGTTGAATACTAGTGACAAAAGTGGACACCCTTGTCTCGTTCCTGATGTTAGGGGGATGCTTTCAGTTTTGCACCACTGAGAAGAATGTTTGCTGTAGGCTTATCATACATGGCCTTTACTGTGTTGAGGTAGGTTTCTTCTATGCCCATTTTTTGAAGAGTTTTGATCATAAATGGCTGCTGAATTTTGTCAAAGGCTTTTTCTGCATCTGTTGAGATTATCATATGGTTTTTATCTTTCAATTTGTTAATACGGTGTATTACATTGATTGATTTGCGTATGTTGAAGAATTCTTGCATCCCTGGAATAAACCCAACTTGATCATGGAGTATGAGGTTTTTGATGTGTTGGTGAATTCTGTTTGCTAAAATTTTATTGAGAATTTTTGCATCTATGTTCATCAGTGATAAGTGGCCTGTGGTTTTCTTTTTTTGTGTTGTCTTTGTCTGGTTTTGGTATCAGGGTGATAGTGACCTTGTAGAATGAGTTTGGAAGTGTTCCTCCCTCTGCAGTGTTTTGAAAGAGTTTTAGAAGGATAGGCATTAGCTCTTCTCTAAATGTTTGATAGAATTCTCCTGTGAAGCCATCTGGTCCTGGGCTTTTGTTTTTTGGGAGATTTTTGATCACAGCTTCAATTTCAGTGCTTGTAATTGGGTTGTTCAATAATTTCTGCTTCTTCCTGGTTCAGTCTTGGAAGATTAAAGTTTTCTAAGAATCTGTCCATTTCTTCCAGGTTATCCGTTTTATTGCCATATAGTTGTTCATAATAGTCTCTTATAATCCTTTGTATTTCTGCGTTGTCTGTTGTAACCTCTCCTTTTTCATTTCTAATTTTGTTGATTTGATTATTCTCTCTTTCTTGATGAGTCTGGCTAAAGGGTTGTCAATTTTGTTTATCTTCTCAAAGAACCAGCTTTTAGTTTTATTAATCTTTTACTACTGTTTCTTTCATTTCTTTTTCATTTATTTCTGCTCTAATCTTTTTGATTTTTTTCCTTCTGCTAATTTGTTGTTGTTCTTCTTTTTCTTTTCCACTTGCTTTATTTAGGTGTAAAGTTAGGTTGTCTATTCGATGTTTATCTTGTTTCTTGAGGTAGGACTGTATTGCTATACACTTCCCTCTTAGAAGTGCTTTTGCTGCATCCCTTTGGTTTTGAGTTGTGTTTTCATTGTCATTTATTTCTAGAAATTTTTTGATTTCCCTTTTGATTTTTTCAGTAACCTGTTGGTTATTTAGAAATGTATTATTTAATCTCAATGTGTTTGTGTTTTTTATAGTTTTTTTCTTATAATTGATATCTAGTCTAGTGTGTCAGAAAAGATGCTTGATAATGATTTCAATTTTCTTAAATTGACTGTTCCATGTGCACTTGAGAAGAAGGTGTATTCTTCTGTATTTGGATGGAATGTCCTGAAGATATCAATGAGATCCATCTCATCTAATGTATTATTTAATACTTGTGTTTTCCTCACAAGGAATACTTATGGTTTCCTTTGTGGGAGTTCTCACTATTTGATACTCCCTAGGGTTAGTTCTCTGGTAGTCTAGGGTCTTGGAGTCAGTGCTCCCACTCCAAAAGCTCAGGGCTTGATCTTGGTGATGTTGAGAAGAGCCATTTATTTCACTGGAGTGGTGAGACCAAAACAACAGCACAGTCGCCGTAGGTGGGGTGTGGCACTCTCTTCCTGTTACTTTTTTATTTTTTTCATTTTTATTCCAGGTTGTCACCTGTTGCAATAATCTCTTTGGACACATCTAGAATTCCAACAAAGTCACTTAATTCCTGTTTCTTTGTCCAGTGACAGCTCCTTTGTCTTCTCAGCCTCCTCATGCTTGTTATGATTAAAGTGTCTCATGTTTACTCTTGATTGAAAGAATGTTTATTATATTCACAAAGTCATATGTCCTTTGTGGTTTAGATGTGTTTTGTAGTTGAAGGTGGTGTAAAGAACTGTCTTTGAGAAGCTTGAACAATGTTTTAAAAGATGACTTTGGAGAAAGATGTTTAAAGAATGAGGAAGTGGAAATTCTTCTTGTATCTACTACAACTTAATGACAGTTTGAGTCTTGAGAAAAGCTTTGGTTTTTGATTTTGCTGATTGAAATAGAATCATCAAAGTGTGACTTAACCCTATTCTTATTCATTAAATTTTCTATCCAAAGTCAAACTTTTAAAATATTCTCTCCTTGTCTCTCAAACCCATGTTTTTGGTCAAAAGAGTGCTTTTTAGTGAAGAACTGGGTGCTGATTCTGAATGATAATTCTATAAACTTTGTTATGCCTCTTAGAGCTACTTAACTGGAATGTGTGAGGGGTTAGCAATTATATACTTCATTTTACTAGGTTAATACAGATGGAAATGATACATTTCATTATAAAAGTAATAAATTATGCTAGTTCTTTGAAACATAAATTATAGAGAAGTTCTTAAAGGGTTTTTAATGAATTTTATAAAGAACTAATAAGTAATTTTGATGACTTGACCATCCAAATATGTATAGTAAAAGAAGATCAGTTTATTAAAGAAAATGTTTTTAATAGTTTTATAGTAATTCTTTGTGTTCTAAATGTGGTCTGTCTTCTCTTGTTTTCATTATTTCAGGTTTTTTGTACTTATGTAAGTAAATTGTGATTGTATACATTTTGTAAGTTGCCCAACTGTGTAACTGCTGTTAAGTTTGTTAGATATTTTCTGTATCTTTTTCTTCTATCCATTTATATTCATTGATACCAAGACTGTAGGATTTTCCCCCCCAACACAAATGACATCATACATAATGGTCTGAAAATTTTGCTTTAACTTAACATTTCTACATGCTTAATTCTCTTTTTAATTATTCTGCATGTTTTGATAGTATAGGCATACCTTGTTTTAAAAAACAATGAAGTGGATCATTTCCTGGCTCTTCAGTGCCTTAACTTTACGATCAGATACCATTGTTGTTGTTTAGTTGCAAAGTCATGTTTGTCTCTTTTGTGACTCCATGGACTATAGCCTGCCAAGGCTCCTCTGTACATGGGATTTCCCAGGCAAGAATAGTGGAGTGGGTTCCCATTTCTTTCTCTAGGGGATCTTCCAGACCCAGGAAAATCTCTTGCTTTTTAGGTGGATTCTTTACCATGAGCTACTGGTTATGAGTTAAAAGATCCTATAGTTTTTGGTTCCTTCTAATTCTTTAGTCTCACCTCATATCTTTTTGTCTTGCTCTCTGTTTTATTTTTTGTTTTGTTTCTGGCTTCCCTGTAGCTTTGATTTTTTTTTCAAGCTCCCCAATTGTACTATATTGAATTTGGTCTCAGAATCTGTGATTATGTTTTTCTTTTACCTGTTATAAAATCTATACACAACGCATATTGGGCTTTCCTGGTGGCTCAAACAGTAAATAATCTGCCTGCAGTGCAGGAGACCTGGGTTCAATCCCTGGGTTGGGAAGATCCCCTGAAGAAGGGAATGGCAACCCACTCCAGTATTCTTGCCTGGGGACTCCCATGGACAGAAGAGTCTGGAGGGCTACAATCCATGGGGTTGCAAAAGAGCAGGACACAATTTAGCAACTAAATAATAAAATCTGGGTTATTATTGCAGCTCTTTCTGTTTTTAGCTTATTCAGCCTTACTAAACCTCCATTTCTCATGGAGTTGACAGTTGAACTCCATTGACCCTCTGATCAGTTGAAAATCTATGTTTAATTTACAGTTAGCTCTCCATATGTATGGTTCCTCCTTATCTGTGGTTCTGCACCCAAGGATTCAGTCAATTGCAGGTTGTTGTGCTGTGTTGTGCTTAGTCACTCAGTTATATCCAACTGTTTGCAACCCCATGGACAGTAGCCCACCAGGCTCCTCTGTCCATGGGATTCTCCAGGCAAGAATACTGGAGTGGGTTGCCATGCCTTCCTCCAGGGGATTTTCCCAACTCGGGGATTGAACCCAGGTCTCCCACATTGCAGGCAGATTCTTGACCATCTGGGCCACCAGGGAAGCAGGTTGTTGTAATATGCAGTATTTACTATTGAAAAAAAAATTCCACGTACAAGTGGACCCTTGGTATTCAAACCTATGATGTTTAAGGGTCAACTGTATCTGTAAAGTGAGATAACAGTAGTTACCTACTTCTTATCATTTTGTTCTATGTAAAGCATTTAGTACATTTATAGTATGTGGCACATGACATATAAATAGTAAAAATTATACTGATTGTGCAATAAAGCATTTATGTTTTGTGCTCTTTTGGGTTTCTATAGTTTTACAGTGTTAAGGGAATAAAGAGCCATGTTTTAACTTTGTTTTATGATTAATTAACAAATGTTAAGTTCTTTACACAGCCATACTAGTAAAAAGGAAGGAATCATTCACTGTGTGAAGGTTTAACCTAAGATCACATTCTTTTTAGGCATTAATTTAAGCTGCATGCTAATTTATAGAAAAGATTGGATGATACTTAATCAACTTCAGCAAACATTTCTGACTAATAACCAGTTCTTGTTCTAAATATTATGTCTTTTAAGCACTTTTCTCCTTTATTTTGGAGCATTCTACAACCCCATGCAAATTGTAGCATTTGACTTTACAATTGAGTAATTAGATACTTCATTTTCTTTTTTAACACTTTGGATGATGGTCTCTTTTTATTAAGTATAAAGATTTAATTAATGTAAACATGCCTGTAGCTACTCATTCTATTTGCAGGTATATTTTATTTAAAATATTTATAATTAATTATAGAAATAAAAATGTGGGCATTTTCTTTACTCACTCTGTCCTGTTATTGCACAGGCCATTTGAACATATACACAGATAACTTTAATTTTAGATCTACATATGAAATTAACTTGTTAACTGTCTAGGTTCTTATATTTTTTCCCCCATTATCCATTTATTTGATAGCACAAAAATCCAGACAAAGCTCAGGTTACTCACAAGGCAGATACTACAGAGTTTCATTGTTTCCCTAATAATTCAGAGTCTGGATCACAGTACTAGTAGTGCTTAGTAAAAATTTGTTCAGTGACTGGATAAAATTTTTTAGCATACTAATGGAAATTGTTCTCTCAATAATGGGCTTGCATTTAAGGTTGAATTACTTCAGTAAAACCTAAATTAAATGTAATGCTTGGAAAATAAAATGTGTAGATAATTTACCTTTCTAATTAATTACAGCTTAGATGAGTTTTTCTTTTTTTCCATAAGCAGTCTCTAGGGAGCATAATCAAATCTTTAAGAACATGTAATACTGTGTTACTTTATTGTTCTGTTCATCAGTTCTCATTTTTAGAAACTACAGTTACAGTAAGTATAGCAGGTTGTTTCAGATATGTGCAAGAAATTTCAGATTAGATTTTATATGTAAAGAAAATTTATGTTAGACACAGGTGATAAGTTTTGTAATTTGATTTTTATCCCCTACCAAAAGGAAGTGGAGAGACAGTAAAATTTAACTGTATGTATATGTGTTCTGGTTAACTGTATTGTTCTATCATTCTTAAACTTGAGAATTTAAAAAATCTTTTGAAGTAAATCATTTTAACTATAACACAATATACTATAGCAGCAAATATAAGCCATAACAGAGGCTTAAAGATCTTTACCAGTTAAAAAAAAAAAAACAAAAACTCTTAAGATAAATGTTAAAAACCCCACAATCGCTTTTTAATCTCATTACCCACACTGAATTTGATGATAAAAATATTTTAGGGTAGTTTTTACTTTAGGCCAGTTTAAAAAAAAACTCTTTATTAGGGTATAACATACACTGAAATGTATACATTGTTAAGTGTAGAGCTTCCTGAATTTTCACAGATGAACAGATTGTGTGCAGATCAGAGTAGTCTTAGCTATCTTAAGTCTAATTTTAAAATATAAAACAATCATAAACTTAGATAAATTGAGAGACTTAGATCTTGGATCCAGCTTTGTTATTGTCACCTACAGCAAATTACTTCCTTTTTCTGAGGTCTACTCTCCATCTCTAAAATGAAGGGATGAGACTAGCTGTTTTATTATGGCTCTGATTTTGTCAAAATGCAAAAAAGGTGGACTGTGTTGATATAAATGTGGTATAAAATGTTATAGGTAGTGGGGTGAGAATGTACAGTAAAGGAAGGCAGTCATTTTCTTTCTTTGTTTTTCAGGTTATATTTCACACTATGTGCTGACTGTATTTACAGAAGATATTTAAAAAAAAAAAAAACTTTTTTCAAAGATTTTGATTCCAGTGGAATCTTTGCTTTAGATTTTGTGTGTGTGTGAGTAAATTGTAACTCCAGAACAATGCCTGTGCAAGCTCCACAGTGGACGGATTTCCTCTCCTGCCCAATTTGCACTCAGACTTTTGACGAAACAATTAGAAAGCCCATCAGTTTGGGTTGTGGCCATACTGTCTGCAAGATGTGCCTGAACAAACTCCACCGCAAGGCTTGCCCATTTGACCAGACCACTATCAATACAGACATTGAACTCCTCCCAGTGAACTCGGCGTTGTTGCAGCTAGTGGGTGCTCAGGTTAGTTGGGTAACTTGTTACATTTTTAAATATCTGTATATGTGTATTTTCCTTCTGAGAGAAACTGATTAAGATTGAGTCCTATTGCCTTCTATTTAAATAGATGCAATTCTGTAAAGTATTGTTTAGACACTTTGTTTCAGCACCTTAGGTTCTGTTGTGCTGGTGCAGTGTTTCTCATTGCACAGTAACATTCAATCTGGTGGTTAGATTTTCTCAACAGCCTTAGCTCTCAGATCACTAGAGAAACCTTAGAGGTAAGTCACAAGGACTTCTTAATATTAAGGAAGATATTATTTGCTAAACAATTGCATTTTACTTAATAAGAAAAATGAAGCTGCTTCAGACAATTTTACTTAGTAGATACTAACTGAAATGAAAGCTACAGAAGGTAATGAAAACTGTAGAACAGTACCTTTGGAATCTTTTGTCTAGAGTAGGAGCAAATGCTCCTTTAATACATAAAATGTAAAAATTAGTGATTCTGAAGGTGATACTCTGAAAGCTTTGTGTCAGTATTCTCAAGTTAGAGATCAGTAGTATCTTCAGAAGGTTTCACAAAGCCAAGGAAGGCAGGCTTTTCAGAGATAAATATGATTCACTTAAACAATCCCTCACTGATTTGCATAGTGTGAGTCTGAAGTGTCCTATGTTTACTGTGAATTATTTTCTGTCCAAGTTCTAAATATACTAGAACTTGGACATTAATACTTATATTAATATTAGTACCACTAATATTTGCTGAATCAGTCTTCCTCTAAGTGGATAAAAAGTAAGGAAGGTCGATACTATGTATGCTGGAGATAAAGAGAGTGATTCTAGAACAGCTTATTCAAAAGGAAAACTTACTGGACTTACCTGGACATCCAGTGGTTGGGACTCTGCACTTCCATTGCCGATGGCCCAGGTTCAATTCCTCATCAGGGAACTGAGATCTCAATAGCTGCAGCCAAAAAACAAAAACGAAACCAGAAGCATAGTGCGTCAACACTGTCAAGAGAGTAAGAGAACAGCTCACAGAATGGAAGAAAATAATTGTAAATCATGTATCTGAGAAGAAACATGTATCTAGAACATAAAAAGAACTCTTTCAACTCCATTATAAAAAGAACATTATTTTTAAATGGATAGAGATCTGTACACCTCACCAAAGATATGCACATGGCAAATGAGCAAATAAAAACTTGCTCAGCATTGTTTGTCATTAAAAAATTGCAAATTAAAATGACAGTCAGAGGTATAACTACTATGTAGAAAATAAATAAGCTGCAAAGATATATTTTACAATAAGGGAAAGATAGCCCACATTTTATAGCAAGTATAAACAAAATATAACCTTTAATAATTGTGCAAACAGCAATGAGATACCACTACACATGAATTAAAATAGCTAAAATTCAAAACACAATGCAAAATACTGGTGAGTATATAAAGCAACAGAGACCCTTCATTTATTACTGATGGGAATGCAAAATCGTACAGCTGCTTTGGAAGTTATTATATGATTCTGTTTATATGAAATGTTGTAAATAGGCAAATCCAGAGAGACAGAAAATAGTTTCTTCATACAACTGGAGGAGGTTTGAGGGGAAATATGGCAGGCGTGACTGTGGGATTCTTTTAAGGGGCCATGAAAATGTTCTAAAATTTTGATGTTGCATAACTAAATATACTTAAAGTCATTGAATATATACCTTAAATGGGTCAGTTATATGTTATGCAAATTATGTCTCAATAAAGCTGTTACAGAAATAAAACAAAAATTTTAAAATGCTATAATTTTGTATGTATGTATAGAAAAGATCTTTTGAAAGAATTCAGTTCATTTAATGGGAGTTTTGATAGTGACAGTGATAGAGCGCAAATGAAAGTGTCAGTTGCTCACTTGTGTCCAGCTCTTTCCGACCCCATGGACCGTATCTCACCAGGCTCCTTTGTCCGTTGGGTTCTCCAGGGAAGATATACTGAAGTGGGTTGCCATTTCCTCCAGGGGATCTTCCCAACCCAGAGATTGAACCTGGGTCTCCCGCACTACACTACCACTCCTGGGTGAACCGCACTACAGGCCGCTTCTTTACCATGAGCCACCAGGGAGAGTAGGAGTGCATAAAATCTATTCAACAAAGCATTTGATCATAATTAGTGAGCACTCAAACACCCTTTTTTTGACCTCTAGGTTCCTGAGCAGCAGCCCATTACTTTGTGTAGTGGGGTTGAAGATACAAAACATTATGAGGAAGCCAAGAAATGTGTAGAAGAATTAGCACTGTACCTGAAACCACTCAGCAGTGCTAGAGGTAAATTGGATGAAATTATCCATGCTAATTAAGCACATGTTCATCAAAGATGCTTTTGTGACCATAAAAATTGTGGGCTGTGTTAACAAAATTCATTTATTTATTATAAGCCAAACCCACTGATGTTAAATAATATCATTATAAACCACATCAAATAAAGTAGTGAATTTAAAGTTTAGGTACCGTTTATTGGAAACATTTTTTGAATGGGTTGCAAAAGTAGGTATAAGCATACTAGTGGTTTCAGAAGGGCTTTGTATCATTTGACAACCCTGAATTGTCTGCCTTCTATCCAGTTTTGTGTGGTGTGCTATTGGGGATATAATACAATTGAAAGTTACCATTACTGTCTTGCCAGTATGGCTTGTTTTCATTGAAAAGGTGAGCTTAACCACTGTGAAATGTACCAAATCTGTTAGGACCTAAGATTTGAATTTTTAATTATGAATATTGACTAGCCTTTTAAAATTATGCTTAAAATGAATAATGATATATTTAATGTCATCGTGAGTATTCCACTTGCATGTGGTTAACAGCTTTGTATACTTTTAAACTACAAACTAGGCTTCATTTGTGTGATTTGTATTGTTTATTTTAAATATCCTGATAGAACCCAGAACTATTCCATATACCTGTAAGTCAGTCAGCCCATTAGAGGAAGTTTTTCTGGACTCCAAAACTTCATTGGAAACCTAGAAATAACTCTTTCTTCTATTTTAAAGGAGTGGGTCTGAATAGTACTACTCAGAGTGTTCTGAGTCGCCCAATGCAGAGGAAGCTAGTGACGCTGGTCCACTGCCAACTAGTGGAAGAAGAAGGCAGGATTCGTGCCATGAGGGCAGCCCGATCTTTAGGTGAACGAACAGTTACAGAGCTCATTCTCCAACACCAGAATCCTCAGCAACTCTCTTCCAATCTTTGGGCAGCAGTCAGAGCTAGAGGCTGCCAGTTCCTTGGACCAGGTATATAATTTTATATTTAAAGTATAGTGTAGGCGCTATAGGTGATATAAAAAGGCCAGTTCTTTGCAATATTCTGTTGTTATCAAGTAATGTCTCACTTGGTTTCCTATAATCATGGCGTGGGTAATTCCAGGTCAGTTTTTCAGTACACTTAAAACTTTTCTCTTAACTGTATTAACCTGCTTTCTTAAATTAAATATATGGAATGTAATACAAGATTGCCCCCATATGGTTCAAAAAGTGTAGCTGTGAATATTGGTTGTTGTTGTGTTGCCCATTAATTAAGTGGTACCTGTAGAAATTATTAAATATCACCCTTCTAAGAAATAGATTTATCTAGTATCTGTACATAATAAATTTTTTTTTTTTTCAACTTTTCCTAGCAATGCAGGAGGAAGCCCTAAAGCTGGTTCTCCTGGCCTTAGAAGATGGTTCTGCTTTGTCTAGAAAAGTATTGGTTCTCTTTGTGGTGCAGAGATTGGAGCCACGGTTTCCTCAAGCCTCTAAAACTAGCATTGGGCATGTTGTCCAGCTCCTTTATAGAGCCTCCTGCTTCAAGGTATGGTAAATTTCAAGTTAAAAGGAAACTTTCTTTCCCCAAACTTAAGTAGTAAAACTTGAGTTTAATAAAGTTGCCTGTATCTTTTCATAAATTTTAGCAGATTTTCTTTTAAAGAATGTAGATGATGGTCCAGTGGTTAAGACTTCTTCCAAAACAGGGGGTGCGGGTTGGATCCCTGGTCAGGAAGATAAGATCCCACAGGCCTCCTGGCCAAAAAACTAAAACATAAAACAGAAGCAATATTGTAACAAGTTAAACAAAGACTTTAAAAATAGTCCTTATCAAGAAAAGAAGAAAAAAAAATCTTAAAAAAAGAACAAGAATGTAGTCACTTAGCTGTGTCTGACTTTGCATCCCTGTGTACCATAGCTTACCAGGCTCCTCTGTCTATGGGATTCTCCAGGCAAGAATACTGGAGTGCGTTGCCATTCCCTTCTCCAGGGAGATGGTGTCTTATTAAAGTTCAATTTTTGTTGCATTGAATTTTTTATATTAGATATTGAACAGCAAAGATCAAATCAAGGCATATAGATTTTTTTATTTGAAGAGACTATAAAGCCATGTCAGTTTTCCATCAAGACTACAAACAGAATTGATCTAAAGAGAGAGTCATTAAAGCAGGAGTGCATTTTATGTGGCTATTTGCTCCTGACATAATTCCACATATACAGCACAGGAGCTCCATTTGCCATTTTGATTTTAGTATATGCAGTAACGCAGAACGTAGTCCTTTGTATGCCAGATTGAATCGGCACACTTCAAACATTGGTGTCCAGTATGTTGTCTCTTACTGTTCATTTTGTTTTCCTTCTTAAAGTCATGGTTTCCTGCTTTTGACACAACATATAACAAGTACTTCATGGGCCAGGGAGCCTGTCTAAAAAATTGTTAATTGATAACAAGCTATAAGGAGGCCATCGCATCCCCTCATCTGACACTCAAACTAAAAAAGGCAGTGTTTTTCAGAATAGTTGCATGAGAATTTTCTTCTTTTCAAAGTATTTTCATGTCTCTATGTGGTCTTATAATATATAAACACAGTTTGTTTCTTACTTGACTCATGAGATTACATATGTCTTATTAGGTCACCAAACGTGATGAAGACTCTTCTTTGATGCAGCTGAAAGAAGAATTTAGAACCTATGAAGCTCTGCGGCGAGAACATGACTCCCAGATAGTGCAGATTGCTATGGAAGCAGGCTTACGAATTGCACCAGACCAGTGGTCCTCTTTGCTGTATGGGGACCAGTCTCACAAATCTCATATGCAGTCCATTATTGACAAGGTAGACTCTTTTTTTTTGTTCTTTATTTCTTGGACTAATCATGGAGTTTGGTAATTCATTTATTTAATAAATATGTATTAAAATGAATACTATATATCAGGCTCTTGTAAATTATATTCTCTATAGCTGAGTGTCATGTCATAACTAGTCGCATCATAATACCAGTTTGTTCATATAAAGGTTTTTAAATTGATGTGTAGCTGACATTGCTTATATAAGAATTGATTTAATTAATGTATTACATTTTATCCAGTGCTGCTTTCCATCCCTTTGAGGGTCTCCCGTCTCTATTTTCTCATTGCCTCTCTCCCTTTTATTTTTCTCTGAGTTTTGATCACTATATTTGTTAAACTCATTTTCTCAGTGCTTTTATCTTCTTCCTGGAGCACCTATTTAATAGCCTGAAAGATGTGTACACTGAGGTTTCTTTTGACTCTCAGCCAGGAAAATCTCACATAATAAATTATCAACCATTCTAAATTTGATCAGATTTTCAGTTTATCTCTACTTTTAATTGTTGTTTGTTATGATGAAAAGATCACTTAAGTACACATGAATTTTAGGTCAGACCCCTAAAATTTCTGACTCTGAAAGCTATATTTAATTATCTTAAAGCTATAGAGTAAATATTTAAGCTGGTTTTGTTGTAATTCAACATGAAATTTGTGAAAGTGCTGTATAAAAGTCTTTAAGTGCCATTTGTATATATTATGTTCAATGATTTTTAAGAACTTTCTATTTTCCTTAATTTTTGCTACTTTATCTTAAATCCTTATAACCATAGAAATGAGACTATATGTGAGAGTCCACCCTATATTTAATTTAAAGAAATGTCAGTATGTAAGAGTAGCCTAAATAAAAAATATTTAACACTTACTGAGAGCTTGCTGTGTGTCTGGTAGTTTTAATTATTTATTTTTTTATTTTAATGTGTTAATACTTTGCTTAGAATGTTTTACTTTTTGGCCATACCACATGGCTTGTGGGATCTTTGTTCCCTGACCAGGGATTAAACCCTGGCCATGGTAGTGAAAGTGCCAAGTCCCAACCACTAGACCGCCAGGGAACTCCCTGTCTGGTAGTTTTAAATAATTCATTTAATCTTCTCAACAGCCCTGTAATATTCCCTTTATACAGAAACAGAGGCAGGTTAAGTACATTTCTCCAGGGTCATATTGGTAATAAGTGACAGAGCTGGATTTGAACTTGGACTTCTGACTCAAGAATCCAGCTCTTAACCACGAAAACCTCTTTCCAGGCTATTCTCTCCACCCCACCCCACCCTTTTTTTGTTGTTGCTTTTCCTAAAGATAAGATTCTTGAAATGAGTAGTAGGTTGATGTCAAAGGAGAATTAGGAAATGTGTTTTATAACTATGTGATGCATAATTTTCAGTATATATTATTTGTTCTGTCCTGTGGAGAAGGCACTGGCATCCCACTCCAGTACTCTTGCCTGGAAAAATCCCATGGACGGCGGAGCCTGGTGGGCTGCAGTCCATGGGGTCGCTAAGAGTCAGACACGACCGAGCGACTTCACTTTCACTTTTCACTTTCCTGCATTGGAGAAGGAAATGGCAACCCACTCCAGTGTTCTTGCCTGGAGAATCCCAGGGACAGGGGAGTCTGGTGGGCTGCTGTCTGTGGGGTCGCACAGAGTTGGACATGACTGAAGTGACTTAGCAGCAGCAGTAGCAGTAGATACCTTTACCAAAACTTTACCTGCCACTCCTAGGTGTGAAATTATGTAATAGACTGATTATAACCTTAATCATGATCTTTTAGAGGAGTTCCTTTCTACTTCTGAAGAGAAACTTGACTGACTTTTGTGAAAACTCTAGTAGGAGATTATTAACCTTCTTATCTGAACTGGACTATATACCTAAATGTATACTCTGTAATAATTTGCTCACATTGTGAATTTAATTTGAATTTAATGTCCTAAACTTTCATGCAACAAACTGGTAAATGAAGTTTGCAGTGTGATATTTTGTTACTATATAGAGCAATAGAACTTCCTGTGATAATGAAAATCTTCTGTATACATGCATTGTCCAATATGGTGATCATTAGCCATACTTGGCTATTAAACACTTGACATGTATCTTATGTGACTGATAAACTAAAATTTTTATATTACTTAAAGTTTTTAATAGCCTTACGTAGCTAAGGGCTATTGTATTGGACCATGGAAATAGAGAACTTATTAAAAGTGACAAGAAAATCAATAACCGTACTAAATTAATAAATATGAATTTAGAGTTCACAAAGAGGAAGTGTATCTAATTGATGGGATAGAATGGGCCCCAATAATAAATACACATCTAAAACAGTAACATGACAAATATTGTCTGTTAAACTATAAAGAAACATATTCTCTCATTCATTGCTGTGGTTTGTAAAATGGATTACAGATTTTGAGGGAACTAACTTGTCAGTGAAGCCTCAAATTTTTCCATTTTTAAATTGAAATATAGTTGATTTACAGTGTTCTATTACTTTCACATGCGGGATCTTAGTTCCCTGCAGCAGAAGAGGAGTCTTAACCACCGGACCACTGGGAAGTCCCCAAACCTCAAAATATTCATGGCCTTTACCAAAGTTACTATTTCCAGGAATTTATTTTAAAGGAATAATCCAAACTTTCAAAAAAGTTAGAAATTCAAAAGTGTCATTTGCTAAATTATTTATAAAGGATTATTATAAGGGGATGGTTAAAGAAGTTAACGTTCATCTACTCAGAACACTGAGTAGTTACATGGCCAATAAAATTGCAGTTATGTCAGGACAGATACCCTCTTCAGCTATTAAATAGCATTAAATTTCTTTTTAAAAATGTTAGTGAAATATTTTTGTTAAATCTCAGTGATAGATGCACAGGAATTATAGTAGACAATTATTTTGAAGTATTTTATAATAAAGACGGTTAGATATTTTAAAAATATCTTTGTTATAATGTTAATGGTAAACAAATCCAGAAGTTTATAAATAGCCCATTAAAAGTATGTGAAAAACATGCAAAGATGAAAAAATTGAATAAAAGGCATGTCACCATTTTAATGATTAGTTAGTTGTGTTACTCCATGTTTTTTTAAATGTATGCTATTTAAAATATACCTTTTAAAACGACCTGTAGGGGAGAAAAAGTTTCATACGTGTATTTTTTTTTAAGTGAAAGTAGAAAGATGCGCATGTCATAGGCAGGATGCAGTCAGTTTCATAAGGTGAGAGCAGCCCTCTTCTATATTAATAAACCACAGAGCTAAATGTTTTCAAATAAGAACCCTTAGTTGTGAAAAGTGGAAGTTAGTCACATAGTCATATCTGACTCTGCAATCCCATGGACTGTAGCCTGCCCAGTTCCTCTGTCCATGGAATTCTCCAGGCAAGAATACTGGAGTAGGTTGCCATTTCCTTCTCCAGGAGATCTTCCCAACCCAGAAATCAAACCCGGGTCTCCTGCATTGCAGGCAGGTTCTTTACCAACTGAGCCACTAGGGAAGCATCACCTCATCTTTTCTTTAACGGTCAAATGTATTGGCTCCCTTAGGAGAGTTAGGGCAAGTATGTGTGTCCATTAAGCCTTAGGAAAACACGCAACCTGATAGCTTCCAAGAATCCCAAACCAAATACAGAATTTTTCCGAACTGGAATTAACTCAAATTATGTAGTCCGTGCCAACAGGTGAGTTCAGATCGAGTCTGTAAATATTGTATATGGTGCCATAACCTTTGGTCTATAACAGAACTTGAATTCAAACTCAGTTTGACTCCAGTTTCATTGCTTTTGTTGTTGTATAACATTATCTCTAGACTGTATTTCCAAATTTCAATTATTTGAACGGATCCATGAGGCAAACTAACATGGTGCTGTAAGAACTTGAGCTCTAAAGAGTATTTCCAAATTGAGGAGTTGAGAACGATCTCACATTTGAGGAGTGTAATGACAGAGAGAAGAGAGTATACTCTCTTGGTACAATATACCAACGTGTTGATGCAGAGAAGTGCAAGGCTTCTTCAGGAAGCGAGTGATCCAATTGGCCAACACATGGGATATGGGGGAGGATAAAAATTAAATGTAATTAATTGCAAAAACTGATTGTGATCTTATAAATAATCTTTATTTTAAAAGGATTATCTGGTCTTTGGGGGAAGTTAATATTTATCTTTTTTTAAGTTGCAGACCCCAGCCTCTTTTGCACAAAGTGTTCAGGAACTAACAATTGCTCTCCAGCGGACTGGAGATCCAGCAAACTTGAATCGACTAAGACCCCATTTGGAGCTATTAGCAAACATTGACCCTAGTCCAGGTAAATCCAGGGGGAATTAATGGACTATCCTATATGTGCCTTAGTACTATTCAGTGATTCTTTTGTCTTTTGTTAAATTTCTCTAGAATTTCCCAGAGTAGTAATTCTGAATCTCTTACGTAGTAGTTAAGTTTCTGGTCCTGATCTTGTCTGTCTGTTTGTTACTTCAACTAATATTTATTTAATACTTTTTAATTTATTTTTACTTTTCACCAGGAAAATAGATTCTTTCTGGGATCCTTTATGTTTCTTCCCTGTCTCATCACAACATTGTGCTATATTTTTACCATTTTCATCTCTTTTGACAAAACTCCAGTTTTGTGGGGTTTTTTTTTGTTTTTTTTTTTTTTTTCATTTTTTTCTGTATAACATGTCCTTAGTTGCATTTTTTTGGTTCCAAGTTTCCCTTCTCCACCATAATCTTGTTCCATCACATATCTTCTTTTGCGTGTCTAATTTGTCAAGCCATTTCCTGTTCCTTCTCCTTAACCTGAAAATCAACCAAGCTTCATTTTTCACCTGATACTTAAATCTTGGGTGTGTTAGCTTATATGCTACTGTCTTTATGTTTATTCCTACTACTGAACTAAAAACTTTTAATATTTACTAGTAATTTCCTAGTTTCTAATTCCAAAGGCTTCTTAAATTACTTGTCTTCAGCATTTGGTAATGTTGTTGACTACTTTCTTGATAAACTGTCTTGATACCTTATCTTTCTGTAGTCTTAGGATTCTCTTCTGGCCTGTCTGAATGCTAGTTCTGTCTTATTTTGTTCACTTTGTCTGCTCTTTCCTCTCTTGCCCCCTGAAGAGTAGGCTGCTTGTGTTCTTGGAATTTTGCTTTCTCTACACTCTCTGTTGAAGATGTTTGTCATTCATTATCAGCATCAGGTATTATTCCTTCACAGATAATAGACTCCCAAATACCTCTGTCACTATTATCTGTTCATCACTCCAGACCTACTTTCCCAAATGCTTTCTGAGATTCTCCATCCTCTCTGCTCAGTGTTTCAGAGCAAACTCATCTTCACGTGATACTTGCTCTTCTTCCTGTGTTCCCTTTCTCAATAAATGACCTGATTCTCTGAGGTATGCAAGCTTAAAACCTGAATCTTTTGTCTTACCGCATATCTTTTCCTTTCACTTGCTCTACACCCCATTTCAGACAAGATTTGTCTGTTCTTTCACAGTATCTCTCTATCCCATAGATTAATACTGCTTCAATGAGTGCCTCATTCCTTTTCCTGAAACTAAATGCCTTTCATTCTCCTCTACTCTTTTGATTCTTCTAATCTTATATGCTTACTGCTGCAAAATAAATCACATCTCTGATTTTAATACTCAAACTTTTAGTGACATGCATTGCCTGTAGAATAAGGCTTGGAACACTTGACCATGACATTTCAGAGTAGTAAATTTATTACCAAAGTTGCTTAATCAAATCAGTTTAGATCTATTTTTATTTTTTTATTTTTTGGCCACGCTGCACAGCATTCAGAATCTTAGTTCCCTGACTAGAGAGTGAACCTGGGCCCCCTGCAGTAGAAGCCCAGAGTCCTAACCACTGGACTGCCAGGGATTCTAAGATCTATTTTTAGAACACAATGATTTTATTTTTTCCCCCACTGCTGTGCTTTGAACATTCTGAGCAATCAAAAGATCACTTCATAAGCTCACTACTTCATCAGTCACCAATATGTCTACATCAGTCTGAGCCAATATATTCTACTCCTTCCTTGTGTGACAGTGGATAAACCATACTTCTAGCTAAGGCTACCCTCTTTCCTTAAGTATCAATATCATCTTGTCAAGTATATCCTTCCAGTAGCCTCTGTTTCTTATGTCATTAGTTTTCCTTCTCTATAGAGTAGCTCTGTCAACATACAAACATTTTATCATTCTTTTCATCAAAATCCACTTTTGACATCATTTGCCATCTACCTACAACTCCAATTCTATACTTTTTATAGCACTCTCTTGAACACACTCCAATCAGACATTTATCTCTACCACTCAATCAAAGTGGCTTTTCTCAAGTTCACAAGTGACTTCCATGCAGCTAATTCCAAATATCAGTTCTTGATTCTCTTTGTGTTTGACCTGTTAGCCTTTAACATAGTTGTTTACTCTCTACTCCTTGTACCACTCTTTTTACTTCTAGGCCACTGTACTCTCCTAGTTTTCTTCTTACTACATTGAAATCTCCTTCTCGGCCTCTTTTGCTGATTTCTTCTTCTCTCCATAACCTCTAAACTTTTTTCTTTTTTCCCCCCATATTTTCTAACCTTTGATGTGCATCTGGAATTTAATCCTTGTGTCTCTTCTCTTTTCTATTTATACTCATTCCCTAGATAATCTCATCTAGTCTCACAGCTTTAGATTTTATTTGTATGACTCACAAACTTGGTATATTTCATCAGTTCTGAGGCTCACATTTTTTCAGATTTTAGTATTTCTGAAATTGGGCTGCATTTGTATAATCAGTGACATGTAATAATTAGCAATTTTTTAAAATTTTGGTAGCACATAAAATGATTATACATATTACAGTTGATGGTGTTTTAAAAATCTGTGTAACTTAGTATTTACAGCCTAGACTTTCTTTTTAAATTCTTTTGTATATCTACCTGCCTGTTATCCAATAGTTCTACTTGAAAATCTAATAATTATAAGAGTAGTCTGTCTAAAAGTGAGTTGCAGCCCATATCCTCCACCCACCCACCCATCATTCCTTTTAGTGGCAACTCCATTCTTCCATTTCCTCAGGCCAAATACCTTGGAGATATCATTAACTCACCTTTCTCTCATAAGGTACATCTGATCTTTGAGCATACCGCATAGGGTCTACCTTTAAAATCCGTTCAGAATCCATCTACTTATCACCTCTCTACTACCTCCCTCTTCTATCTTCATGGATGATGGAATAGCCTCCTGTTGTCTGTCTGGTTTTAACATAGGAACCAGAGTGATTCTATTACCCCTTTGCTCAAAAACTCCAGTGGTTTCCATCACTCAATACAAGCCAGTCTTTTCTATGATCTACCAGACCTCACATGATCTGGTCTTCCTTTGCCTCTCTCCAACTTCTTTTACTCTTTTCCCACTGCATTCATTCCAAATTTCACCTCCATTAACATGTCATACTCCCATATTAGGGCCTTTGTACTTATTCTTCTCTCTTCTTGGAATGTTTTTCTCCCCATATATCGTAGTAGATCCACAAGGCACACTCAAACCCTACTTTTGAGTCTCTAATCAAATGTAACCTTCTCAAGGAGCCCTTTACAGGCAACCTTGTCTAAAATTTTACACATACCTGTTCCACTCCCTTTCTTTGCTCTATTTATTCAACTCATCATTCTCTAGATAATTTGTGTTTTGATTATTTATCTTATGTATTGTCTGGCTTTTCTCCTTGAATAGAATAAGGATTTTTGTTTTGGTGTCTACTGCTTCTTGAGCAACTTGAATAATACCTGAAACTTTGTAGGTATTCAGTAAAATACTTTGTGTATGACTGTTCTCTTTACTTTCTCTGTGCCTTTATCCTTTTTTCCTGATGAAGTTCCATGTGTCTTTCAAAGCGTAGTTCAAATGCCATCACCCAGAAGTTTTTCAGTGTTCCAACAGGAAGTCATTTATACATATGCATTCTTGCTTCATTTTGTATTTCTTTTAGAGAACATTTCATATGTAGCTTTGTAGTTAATTTTTCCTTTAGGAAATCACAGCACTTACTAAATGAAGAGTGTGTATAGCACAGCTGCTTTATATAATGGCTCTTCTATTAAACTTTTTAAGCATTCTGTTTACCAGTACTTGACTTATACAAAATTTCAAAATAGACATTACAATTTGGCTTGACTATAGGCAGTTCACAATTACATTTGATCCAAAGTGTGTTGGTCTGTACTATACTCTCATTTTTTTAGGTGCAAACATTTAAAAACTAAAACTTTTTACATAAAAATCTGAAATTTCAGTTTTCCCTGGGAAACAGAAGTGTATCTGAAAGTGTCATCCTGCATCTTCACATAACAGCAGTCAGCTAAAGTTGAGTAGTCACCGTAACCTTAGCTGGGAGACATACTCTTTAACACAGTCTCCGTCACCTTTTTTTTTTAAAAGTACTTTATTTCTTAGGAATTTATTTTTTACTCTATTTTTCAGTGATTCTAATATGAGTTATTTTTTTTTTAATTGGAGAATAATTGCTTTACAATGTTGTGTGAGTTTTTGCCATACAACAACGTCAGTCAGCCATAAGTATACATATATCCTCTTTGTCTTGAACCTCCCTCCTATCTCTCACCCACCCCACCCGACCCCACCCCTCTAGGTCATCACAGAGCACCAGGCCTGTTACTCTTTATTGTTATTTCCAACAATAGGGTCTGATGACAGTTGCTGTTTATTATCTGTCATATTTCATTCCTGTATGTTACCTTCACACTCTCTAGTTATTTTAGATTGCAGCCCCTACTTTAAAAGGATATATTTATTTCTTTAAAATGATGTTTAGGTGAATAAGCTATTTCATGAATAGCTGTATAAAACTTAGCTTAATTCCACTGAAGGGCTGACACTCCTTTACTAATTTAGTATTGGGCAGAACTTTGAAAAACATAGTTTGAAAAAAAATTTTTTATTTGTTGTATAGATGCTCCTCCTCCTACTTGGGAACAGCTAGAAAATGGGTTGGTTGCTGTGCGTACAGTGGTACATGGGCTGGTTGATTATATCCAGAATCACAGCAAAAAAGGAACAGATCAACAGCAGGTAAGGGAGGTGTTTGAAATTTAAAAGTAAGCTACTGTGGTTATCCTTACAGATAAAAATTAACCCAATAAGACGACGAGAATATTTTTAGACTCTGTAAAGACTAGAAATTAAAATTAAAAATCTATTTTTAACTTCCTATTCCATTAGACATCAAGAAAAATGTAACAAAAATAATAAGGTTTATAGAGAATGGTTAGCAGCCAGTTTACTGGATTAGCCTAGTAATTTTGTCTGACGGCATTGAAATTAAGTAATCCTTGCTGGCCTGATGTCGTGCTGGAGTCACTTCACATTGGATATAGCAGCATTTGATTCCGTGTTAAAGGTCATTCCAGTTATATAAACTTATTCTTTTCGTGGCTACTATTGCTTTCTGTTTGATTATAAGTATTACTTTCTAGTGCTAATGCTGTATTTCTCCAGTACTGTTCACATATTTTGTAAATGCTTTTTCTCTATTACTATTTAAATATTTTTCATTCATAATGTCTCTTATGCCAGTGGGACAAATTTTCCTCAGGTATTTTTTAATGGAATATATGGCAGTAAAATATAATAGCCTATGTTATGGCTGGAATTTTAAATTTTACTCCCAAAGATTTCATTTCACCCTCAGAATTTATGTTAGGTTCACTTTATCTTTTATTTTGCCATAGGAAGCTTGAGAAATTAAAACTTTGTTATTAATTTATCTGGCTCAGGTAAATATTAACAATTTCTTTAAAATTAAGAAATATTAAAAGTGTCCCGCTAAGTCGAATAGTACACATATGCTTTCCCAATCTAAGATCAGAACTTTATTTTATGATTAAGACATTTAGAAAAATTAATGTTAAAATTTAGTTAAAATTACTTTTTAACTCCCTGTTACAAAAATAATATTAACTTTTAAGTTCTTCCCATGTTTTGTAGTATGTTATAAAGGAACATAATTATAAGCATAGTTACATTGAACACTATCCAAATCAACTATTAAAAGACAGGTTAAGTATTTGAAGGTCCTAAACTCCAGGGGTTTGCTTGTCCACTGTACAGTGTTGGAGGGAAGATCATAGAGCCCTCATGAGATTGAATCAAGAATTTATGTGATGTTACATGTTTGATAGTTAATATCAACATAGAAAAATCAGAGCTACATTTTTTAAGTAATTTATTTTTGGACTCTCTAAGACCTCAGACAGGATAATGTTCCAGCACTTTTGCTCTGAGTAGTCTAGGTAAGTGTATAAGTTAGTCTGAGTTATTCATCTGGATTGTTCTTTAAATAGTGACACAAAATTTACATTATTTTAAATAGCTAATGTTTAATTTTGATCTTAGCCTCCACAGCATAGCAAATATAAAACATACATGTGTCGAGACATGAAGCAGAGAGGAGGATGCCCTCGGGGGGCCAGCTGTACATTTGCACACTCACAGGAGGAACTGGAAAAGTAAGTTTGAAAGTCATCAGACTCAACCTTCCAATAATTTGTTAGAGAATAATTTGCTGCCATTGAGAAATAGGAAGAAATGTATTTGCATTCCCTTTGATGAATAGGAAATGTTTGGAAAGTAATACAAAACTTTAAAAAAAGCATAGCAAATCAGTTTCCTTACCTTTCATTACATTGTGCCTACAAATGGAAAACTACTTATGGTTAACTAAATCTAGAAGTGAGTCATTTTCATTACCCCCTCCCCCAAATTAAAAGTCTCAGAATTTTCATCAGTTTTAACTGATTGAACTTAACTAATTGAAAATTGCATTTCCAGTGGAAAATTTTGCCCTTTGTCTATCAAGAAGATATTTACTGCCAGGCTCATTTTTACAGATTCTTTCAAATTTCAAGGACCAGATAATTTCAATGATTTTAAATCTCCAGTACAGAGTAAAAAGAAAGGAAAAACCTCTTAATTGTTTTATAAAACCCGTGTAACACTGACACTAAATTTGACAAAGATAGCACAATTAAAGAAAGCTACAGATTCATCTCACTTGATATTTTTTAAATCCCAACTATTACAACTTGGAATTCAGTACATTAAAATAGACACCATTACAAAGGTGCAAAGGTAGCACAGTATAATTACCGTAGGTTAGAGAAGAAGGGTTTTGTAACCATGTGATCATAGCCAAAGATACCAAAAGGCATTTGAATAATATTTGATGTCCATCAAGGTTCCTTGGTAGAACAAAAATATCATAGATATTTTCCCAACATGATAATTATATCTCAAGTCAAGAGCCAGATGCTTACTTGGTATTAGTTTATTATATACAGTCCTGTTTCAGACAAGACTCAGGGAAATTTTTCTGCTAGTAAAAAGTGTTACTTAACATTCTAGAAGTTGTAGTTAATGTACGTAAGCAAGAGAATAAAATATCCAAAATCATTAAATGGGAAAATTCAAGAGAAATGCTAGAATCAAAAGAACCAAGAATTTAGTAAGTAGCAAATCAAAAAAATGAATTGCTTTCATATAAACTAAAAAGGGAAACATAACCAGTTAAAAATTAAGGTGACATTAACATCCCTTTTGCATTAACAACAAAAAATGTTAAACACCAAATAATCTAATAAATACCCAGGATCTATATTGAATTGAATTAGTAAACTACCTAGGAACATAAGAGTTGACTAAATGAAGCATACTGTGTTCTTTGATGAGACTTGGCATTGTTTTTTTAAATAAAATAAAGAGGTTTTATTTTCTCTTTTAACAGTAAATTCAGTGAAATCTCAGAATCTTAACAGGATGATTTTTAGGCCCTAACAAATTCGTTCATTTGGAAGAAGAAAGTTGCCAATAACCAGGAAATTCTGAGGGAAAAAGTCTTCAGTGGGGACTAGACTAATAACTATTAATATTAACCTGTTTTATGAAGCTAAAGTATAAAAACTGTGATATTAGCATAGGAATAGATAGACCAATGAAATACAGTAGAAAATCTAGAAAGAATTCCAGATACATATAGGAACTCAGCAATGTGAAAAAAAGTGACATTTCACATCAATATCAAAAAAATATGATGATGAAACAACTCTATTTGAAAAATAATTAGGGCTGGATTCTTAACCTTTACACCAAAATGAATTATAAATTTCTCAGAGATTTAAATATTTAGGAGAAAATTATAGAGTACTTAGAGATTTTTGTTGTTGTTACATTATCTTATGTAGGAAAGGATTTTTTTAAATATAATTTTATTTATTCATTTTTGATTGCACTGGGTCTTCATTGCTGCACGGGCTTTTCTCTAGTTGTGGTGAGTGGAGACTACTCTAGTTGCAGTGCACAGGCTTCTCATTTATGTGGCTTCTCTTGTTTGCGGAGCATGGGCTCCAGAGCACTCAGGCTTCAGTAGTTGCAGCTCCGAGGCTCTAGAGCACAGGCTCAGTAGCTGTGGCACCCAGGTTTTGTTTCCCCGTGGCATGTGGGATCTTCCTGGACTAGGGATCAAACCTGTGTCTCCTGCATTGGCAGGTGGATTCTTTACCACTACACTGGCAGGGAAGCCCAGGAAAGGATTTTTGAAGAATGACACCTGCATGCATAAAGAAGATTAATAAATTTGATTAAATGAAAGTTAAAAATTAAGATAATGGCTCAAATACCACAAAAGTAAGAAGGAAAAGTGGTGGTGAAATGACATGATACCTGTAACACAAAATGATCTCCTACAAATCTATAAGAAAGTGAAGAACCAGTAGATACATGGATCAGACATGTAAACAATTCACCAAAGAAACACAAATGGCCAGCAAACATGTGAAACTATGTTCTGCTGCTGCTGCTGCTAAGTCACTTCAGTCGTGTCCAACTCTGTGCGACCCCACAGACGGCAGCCCACCAGGCTCCCCGTCCCTGGGGTTCTCCAGGCAAGAACACTGGAGTGGGGTGCCATTGCCTTCTCCAGTGCATGAAACTGAAAAGTGAAAGTGAAGTCGCTCAGTCGTGTCCAACTCTTAGCGACCCCATGGACTGCAGCCCATGAGGCTCCTCCGTCCATGGGATTTTCCAGGCAAGAGTACTGGAGTGGGGTGCCATTGCCTTCTCCGATGTTCAGTTTCACTAATTGTTAAAGAAATGCAAATTAAAATAAAACCTGATTTTTTTTTTTAACTGTCAGAGGCTGAGACTAGCCAATGTTTAATAAGATATTGAAAAAAAGCCTTTTTTAAAAAAAAAAATCAGTAGGAGTTATAATAGCTTTGGACATTATAAGAATTTCTAATATGCATACATTAGACTTAGTAATTCTGCTTTTGGTTATTTACACAGGTGTGAAGTATATGTATATAATTTTCTGTTACCACATTGTTTTAATAGCAAAAATTAGGGGCAACCTAAAGTATACTGACATAAAGGAATAGTTAAGATTTTGAAGTAGAGGAAAAAATTTACTAAGCAGTCATCAGTTCAGTTCAGTTCAGTTGCTCAGTCGTGTCTGACTCTTTGCCATATATAACCCTATTTCTGTAAATAATAATCTTATAAATGTAAGAATATTAAACTAGTGCATAGAGTGGAAAAATCTGTATTATATATCAAACTCTTAACAGTAGTTACTGTTGATGGGTGATCCCTCCCCAACCCCTACTCCAAAGTTTGTCTATGTGTGTCTATATATATACAGACATATATATATATATATATATACACACACACACACAAGTTTCCAAGATGATAGCTAGAGCCATTGTTTCAAGAGAATTTCTAGAAAGTAATATGCTCAGAATCTTTTCCTTTTGTATCTTAAATACATTTTATTTCTTAATTTTTGCTTCCACAATTTTGGTTTTTGTTGTGCACCTTTGCTTTTTCTATAGATTTCGTAAAATGAACAAACGCCTGGTTCCTAGAAGACCCCTGAGTGCCTCTTTGGGTCAACTTAATGAGGTGGGCCTGCCTTCAACAGCTATCCTTCCGGAAGAAGGGGCAGTGGATCTGCCTAGCAGAAAAACCCCTGCTCTGCCGAATGGGATTGTATCAGCAGGGAATGCAGTAACACAACTGATTCCACGAGGGACAGACCCCAGCTACGAATCCAGTCTGAAACCAGGAAAGATCGATCACTTGAGCAGTAGTGCCCCTGGGTCCCCTCCTGACTTGTACGTTGTTTTTACTAACTTTTATTTAACGTTTCTTTATTGACATAAAGTAGAAGGAAGAAAGAATAATCAGTGTTTTGTTTGGGGGAGGGGAAAACCCTTAACTGGAGGGCTCTATTCTGTTGTTTTTTATTTCTATTTCATGTGCCAGTGATTTTTTGAGAAACAGTATAGGTGACATAAGATCAAAGTTTGCAAAATTTCTGGAAAACAATGGTTATTGGAAGAAACCTGTTTCCCAAATTTTGGCAATTTTTTTAAACATGTAACAGTTTGTATACATTTAGAAACGTTTTTAAGACCTTAAACTTGACATGCAGACTCTTGCTCCCCTAGGCTAGAATCAGTCCCTAAGAGTATTTCTACCTTGCCTGTTAATCCGCATCCTGTACCTCCAAGAGGACCAACAGAGCTGCCCCCTATGCCTGTCACTAAACCTCTTCAGATGGTGGCGCGAGGTTCTCAGCTCTATCCAGCACAGCAGGCTGATGTTTATTACCAGGATCCTCGAGGAGCCGCTCCGCCGTTCGAATCAGCACCTTATCAGCAGGGTAATGATCTTTCATTTATGTCACTCACTTTTCTTAGGAGTTGGAAGAATGATTTCAAGTAAGACCATATTTTCAGTAATCTCCTCAAAAAAATGCTTTTTTTTAATACTTGGGAAAAAACTGAAGTTATATGATCAGCTAAATAATATGAAATAAATGAAGTAGCAAAGCTAGGAAAACCAGTTTACCCTAACTGCTAGAAGCAGTTGTATATTAAAAGTGTTTACATATGTATGGAAATAAGTCCTTCAAGTAGACAATGGAAATTTGCTGAGGCACAATATATATTTTCCTGACAAAAGTTTTCTTCAAGCATGAGAAAAGAATATAATATTATGGTGAATATAAATTAAACACACATGGTACATTTTTTCCTTTCAGTTGTCATGTAATATTTTTTTCTAGGTCCTGTAATATACATGAGAAAATGCAAGTACGTACTTCTAGAGAGTTTATAGTATAGAATCAATATTATACAGAATAGAAAACTATATGCATGTTTGAAATGAGGTGTTCACTTGTGGTGGTGAATATTACTGTGGTAGAAATTAACTGCAAGACTCAAGGAAGATCATTGAGAACTTGAGGACTCAAAAGACTCAGGAAGAATGCCCTAAATAGAGGTTTTGGGAATATAAAGGAAAATTTACAAATGGATTGTAAAGATGAGAGTCTAGAGTCAAGGAGGAGTAAGACTATTGTTAATCCAGGTGTGACTTGAGGTCTGGACTAATGTGGTGAGAAAATAGGAAGCAGGTATTTGAGAAAACAGACATAGCCAATTTTAATGGTAATACTAGGTATGGAGAATGAGTTTTCACATAATGTAATTCATGTTAAAAAAAAATAAACAATGAAGAAAATACATATAGGAAGCTTCTGTCCTGATTGCCAACAGAGGAGCTCATCAGTTGAGGCAAATGTCTTGAAATTGGGAAGCTACTGCCACAACTATTGGGTCGGGAACTCTAGGAGACTTTCCTGGCAGTCCAATGGTTGAGATTCCATGTTTCCACTGCAGAGGACACAGGTTCAGTCCCTGATTGGGGAACTAAGAGCCTACGTGCCTTTCAGCATGGCCAAAAAAATAACTCTAGAGTTATGCAGTTAGCCACTCTATCTGTACCAGCAGAATGGATCTTTTGAGGGCCATATCTCTTTCCAGTTAACTCAGTCTCACATTCTAAACTTATGCAAATGAAAGATTTGTGGAACCTAAGCTTCAGGAAAATATAGTTCTTTTGCTTTCCAGTGTTTGCAGTATATTAGGCACACCAGAAAGATGATCAGAGAATCGAGAGAGCCAGTTTACTGTTGTAGACTGTGAATAGGTTGGTGTTTTCAATAATTTGGAAGGAGAATTTTTGCTTGATATTTTTCATAAATCTAGCCTGACTACATACCTAAGCAGAGGGGAAAACATCTAAAAAATGAGTGGATTTTTGATTCTTTGCTGTTGAAATATTTTAAAAGGAAAAGTCTTACATAGAAAAATAGATTGGCTGATTCTTGCTTTCGGTTGCTCTTTTGTACTGTATAGGTATGTACTATGCTCCACCTCCACAATGTGTGTCTCGTTTTGTCCGACCTCCACCATCTGCTCCTGAACCTGGTGCTCCCTACTTGGATCATTATCCACCATACCTCCAAGATCGTGTAGTAAACTCACAGTATGGCACACAGCCACAACAGTACCCTCCTATGTACCCACCACACTATGATGGCCGTCGAGTATACCCAGCTCAGTCTTATGCAAGAGAGGAGATTTTCCGAGAAAGTCCTATACCCATTGAGATTCCACCTGCAGCAGTGCCACCCTATGTACCAGAACCCAGAGAAAGATACCAACAAATGGAAGGTTACTATCCAGTGGCTGCACACCCAACTCAGATCAGACCTTCATACAACAGAGTATGCTGAGTTCTTTTTATTATTATTAATGTAGATTTAATTAGACTATTGCTTACAGCGATTTTCTGTTTAACCTTTTACCATGGTAATAAACCTTTGATCAGTTAATTCTTTTAAAAGAAAGCAACTTTTGTCACCTTTTCATAATCTTCATAGATTTAGGTTTTATTTATTTTTTGACTATTAAAAGGGAAATAAATTACTGCCCCACTCCCACTAACCCATCTTAGTTTCTGAAAATGTTAGATGGTTTTATTAATGTTTCTAGATTCATTTAGAAAGTATGGTCTCTGACAAAGAAAAAGAAACTTATATTTAGGTCTTTGGGAAGTCCTGAGAACTTTTAGGGGTTTTGTTTTGTTTTATTAAGTCTTGCTATTTCCAGATGTTAAGATGAATATCAGTTCAGTTCAGTCGCTCAGTTGTGTCCGACTCTTTGCGGTCCCATGAATCACAGCAGATGAGTATACAGGCTAGTTATTCAAAATATGTGCTAAGTGAATCATTGTGTCCTGAAATTCTTTTTCAATTTATACTCATCTTTTCACTTCCAGGAGCCTCCGTACAGTCGGCTTCCGCCTCCTCCCCAGCCCCATCCTAGTCTAGATGAGTTACATCGAAGACGAAAGGAAATAATGGCACAGCTAGAAGAAAGGAAGGTTATCTCTCCACCTCCTTTTGCACCTTCACCAACATTGCCTTCTGCCTTCCATCAGGAGGAAGTAAGCCTGTGACTTTTTAGTCTCATTTATCAAATTTTCCTTTATCAGCGGTTTAAGTAATCTTCACCCTTCCCAAGATCATGAAGATATTTTTATGTTTTCTTCTGAAAGGTTTATTATTATTATTTTGATCTGTAATCCATCTAGAATTGATTTTTGTATATAATATCATAATCTGGTCATAGTCGAGTGACTGTATATGTTTCAGTTTCATTAATCTATTTCTCTGTCCTTCTACCAACATCACACTGTCTTCATGTGGTGATGTGTGTTTTCCAGTTTTGGTCTTCAGGTTTATCTTTGCTGTTCTTTGTCCTTGGAAATTCCAAACATACTTTAGAATCAGCATGTGGATGTCCACAGAAATATCTGCTGCAGTTGTTATTAGAATTACATCGAATCTCTGGATCTGCACAACCCACTATGCTAACCACTAGCCACATATGGATAATGATACCTAAATTAAGCCTAATCTGAGTTCCCTGGTGCTATAAGCATAAAACATATATTGGATTTGAAGATTTAGTACCCCCTCAAAAATACTTCAGTCAGTCAGTCAGTTCAGTCGCTCAGTTGTGTCTGACTGCGACCCTGTGAATTGCAGCACGCCAGGCCTCCCTGTCCATCACCAACTCCCGGAGTTCAGTCAGACTCACATCCATCGAGTCAGTGATGCCATCCAGCCATCTCATCCTCTGTTGTCCCCTTCTCCTCAGTAATACATTTATATTAATTTATATAGTCTATATAATAATTATGATTATATGTAATATATATTAATTACATGTTAAAATTATACTACTTTGGATTATTAAGTTAGATAAAAGGTATTGTTAAAATTATTTAACAATTTAACCTCTTCTCCAGGGGATCTTCCCCTCCCAGGGATTGAACCTGGGTCTCCTTTGTTGCAGGCAAATTCTTTACTGTCTGAGCTACCAGAAAAGTCCCCTTTTCACTTTGGATTATTAAATGTATTGTTAAAATGAATTTTATATTTTTATTTTTTAATGTGCCTATTAAAAAATTTTACATATGTGGGTCAGTTATATTTTTCACTGGACAGTGTTGCTTTAGATCCATTTGAGGAGAAGTAACATCTTTCTAGTAGTGAGTCTCTACGAATATGGTATACTCTCCATTTTCTTGAATATTCTTTAATTTCTCTCAATAATGTCCTACCTTGTATGGTTTTCAGTGTCTTTCACATCTTTCATTAAACTTATTCCTAGAAAACTAATGTTTTTGAAGATGTTTTAAATGGAATCCTTTTTGAAGTTTCATATTCTCTTTGTTCTTATTACAGAAAAATTAAGTAGATTTTTATGAATTTGATCCTTGTGTTCAGCAGCTTTGGTAGATTTCCCTATTAATTCTTGTATTTGTTAGTGGATTCTTTTGGATTTTTGTGTTCTCTATGAATGGTGACCATTTTGCTTTCTCCTTTTCTATTCTTAAGTATTTTCTTTTTCTTATTAGTTATGTAAGCTAGATCTCCAGTGTAATATTAGAAAGAGAGATGATGATAGATTTTCTTATTTCTGGTCTTTGAGCAAATGAAACTTCTAACAGTTTAACGTTATGATGTTTGCTGTCAGCTTTTTCATAGGTAATCTTTATCAGATTAATAAAGTTTCCTTGTATTTCTAGTTTTAGACTATTTTTATAACTGAGACATGTCAAAGTTTTGTTGAACTCAATAGCGAGGAAAGCAGTAGGATGATAAGGTTAACTCAAATACAAGAGACAGGTTAATATAGGTAGTAAAAGGCAGAAAAACACTGAAATAGAGTTACTAGAATAAACTGTTGAATAGTTGAATAAACTAGAGAGTAATAAACAATAATTTCAAGGTTATCAGTATTTCAACAAGACAATGCTAAAAGTTATTATGAGTATTATCTTACTATCTTTTTAATGTCTACAGGTTTTATTCCACTTCTAATGTCTTACTAGGAATTTATCATCAATTTTATCTCTTCAGAAAGCTATCTTTTTGCTTTGTTGATCTTATGTATTTATTTTGGCTTGTTGTTATACATACTGCCTCAGTTCAGTGTGTATAGCCATTTTAAGTCAAATAGATTTTTTTCATATGGGTGCAGTTTATATTATGTAAGGAAAATGTCTTACATGCTTTACGTGTAGAATTATAATTCTAAACAGTATTTCTAAGCAATGAAAGTTGAAAAGTAAAGTATACCATATTGCATATAATAAACAGTAAACTTTGGGATGTATGAAAGTAAAATTACTAAAGATAGTTCACAGTATCTAGCTTTCCTGTCTAAACACTGTATGAATTTTCCACAATAATGTAGGTTAGGTTAATTAGTAAAGCTGTAACATCTTCTCTTAATATCATTTTACTTGTAAAGGATAAACATGACATGATATTTTTTCAAAACCTGACTATTAGAGACATCCCTGAGCTTTGTTATGCAATACCATTTTTTGAGAAATACGGAAAGCAATATGACACCATGAAAAGTGAGCCAGTTTTAGAATGAAATACACTTATCTGTCACGTTCAGCTTTGTGGCTCAGATCTTTCGTAAGTTACTTAGCTTTCCTTAACCTTGAGGCTCAGGTTTCTCTATTTGTAAATCAAGCATAACAAAACCTACCTCATAGTGGTGTGGTGAAAATTAAATATGACACAAGGCATCTGGCACATAGTGGGCATTCAGTAAATAATAACTTTGTATTTTTTTTTATTTCTAAAAAGTAATAATGTGTGACTGTTAAGGAACTTTAGAATTTGTCTCATTAATAACATAAAGCTATATAATTAAACTTCAGTTCTGATTATTACAACCCCACATATAGTTATACTAAACTGATACATTATGAAAATAATGTAACATAGAAATTTCTCCAAAATCTTATTTTCTGTATCATTGTCAGTTTATTATATTTCAACTTTTTAATATGTATTTCAACTTTTCTGTACATGAACTAACCTATCATTATATTTTTTAATAGGATTATTTAGTAATTACATCTTCAGGTTTTGTGTTTTGCATATTTTTGGTTTTTGTTTTTACTTAACCAATTATCTTGCATGTCTTGCTGTTGGAGGCAGAAAATGGTCTTGTTAGTAGACCATGTCTTTTAAAAAACTAGTTGTTTTATACAAAAGTTGTGTGTGGAGAAGACATGTAAAAAAGAGATGGGATTTTTAAAATAGAAGTAGGACAGAAAAAAATGGGAAGAAGTTATACACAATGGAAATAGGAGTTGTGCTTGAAAATGAGTGGTATTTATGAACAGCAGATCCTTCTGCCATTGCAGAAGACCAGAATGATGACTCAGAAAATAGAATTTTTTATTTTATTTTTTTTTCAGTATAGGGGAAGCATAGAGCCATTTAAATGTACCAGTATCCCCCTGGAGTGTTAGTATGCCAGTATATACATCTGTGATAAAGTGAGGGCAATTTAATAGTGTCCTAGCACTCCTTATACTGGTATAACCTTGGTCAGATCACCCATGTTGTCTCACCTGGACTTGAAGAACATATGAGATAGTGTAAGCACTTAGAAGGCTGTAAAAGGTTACACAAATGTGAATGTAAGTAAAAATACATCAGACTTAGAATACCTATTTGGTTATTATATAACTTCAGAGCTCATCTTAAGAAAATTTGGAATCTTCACTTCATTGAATCATTCAACGTAAGGACCAGATTTTATTCAAGATACAAGTTGTTGCTATTAAAGAGATTCAGGGAAAAAGTCATTATGTCATCATGTACTTAAATAGAATATTTATGATTACATTTTAAAGAGTGTTTAGTGCTCTTGTTTACCTGAAATATTATTGAAAGAAACATTAAAAAGAGTCTAGCAAAACCAGGGCCTAGTACTTATTTGCTTAAATGTTAACTTAATCTGTTGAGAAAGGGGATGAGCAAATTGCTTCAAAAATCCTAATTTGATTCTTTGAAAGATTTTGAGATACTTCTTTTTGACTTTGTGTTAACAAAATGTAATGGCTCAACATCAGTTTTTGTTTGTTTTACATTTTTCATAGTGAACAAAAATCTTCTATTGTGACACAAATCAAATAACCATTATTTTGTTGCTTTAGCATGCTGTTCTAAAGAAATTCCTGCTTTCTCGGTGTTGTTACTCATAGACCTATTTCCTATTTTGTTTCCTTTTTCTTTTTTCTATCTCTAGTTTTTGGATGAAGACTTGAAGGTAGCTGGGAAATACAAAGGAAATGATTATAGCCAGTATTCACCCTGGTCATGTGACACTATTGGCTCCTACATTGGAACCAAAGATGCAAAACCTAAAGATGTTGTGGCAGCAGGGAGTGTGGAAATGATGGTATGTGTAACAACTGAGCCATAGTTCTATACTGTGTGATTGAATTATATTTAAAACCTTTTTGATTTCTTTTATAATTCTTAACTCTTAAGTTTAAACAATAAAGTTGAATCTAGTGAACAACACTAGTTTTTGTGTCACAATTATAGTTACTTAGCTTCAAATAAGCTGTGGTATACCGAAATGTATTACACTAAAATCATTTTATTTTTTAACAAAAGTAGTGTAACACCAGTGTATCTAATACTCAAGCTTAAAATATATGACTATTTTATCTTAATTGCTTCTTTATCCTTTAAAGAAATAAAACTTTACCTAAGTAATTAAATCCGACTTTCTATACCTTCCTAATCTCATTTTCTGCTCCTCTCCTTCCCTGGAGTTAAGGTAAATCCTATCCTGAATTGAGAGTTTATCATTTCATGGATACTTTTATTGACTTATAAACAATTTTGTTTTGAATGTTTATAGACCTTATACATATTATAAATTTCAGCCTATGTTTTCTTTCAGCATTGTTTTTTGAGATGTATACAAATTTATATCTAAATCCAAATTCATTCATTTTCACTTCTTTTATCAGATACCATTTATGATAACTGATAATCATACAATAAATAAATATAATTGTTTATTCATTTTCGTGTTGATATTTTTAGGCTGTTTTTGATCTTTTATTATTATCTACAGTGCTACAGTAAACATTCTTGCCTATGTTTCCTTGTTTACATGGATGAAATTTATGTTTAGGAGTAGTGTTAATGAGTTAAAGGTATGCCTTGACTTTTTTTTTTTTTTTTACTATTATTCTTAAGCCATTTGCCCTTATTAATTCTAAGAAAGGTTCCCTGGGTTGTAAGATATAGATTTTCAAAGAGGAAGACTTGTCCAGCAGGTTGAGAGAAGACCAGTTCTTGGTAATAGAAAAGCAAGACTTAGATGCCAGTATAGCTGTAAATGAGTGAAGTAGCATCTATAGCATGAATATGATTAGATGCCAGGCAATAAAAAAAGAAAGAGAAAGAAAGGAATATAGAGGAGAAAAAAGCAGAAAGGAACCTTTTGCTTTTCTGTAGTGGGTTTAGGGCAACATTGTTTTTAGGCCATAAAAAACAGCCTCTCTAAGAACAGGAATGAGATAAGGAGGCAGAGTAGATAGAAACCCTTGTTTCAGAAAGAGTAATTAAAATAAGTTTTATAAATTACTGAAGAATAAAAATGTTGTCCAACCTAACCTACATGTTATTGAACATTTCCCAAATGGATAAAAATCTCCCCCAGTGTTTTTCAAACATGAGTCTGGATGTGAATTCTGATCCTTAGAATTTAACCTAAGGATCTGTTAAAGGTCAAGTTCTGATTCAGTAAGACTGGGATGAGACCTGAAATTCTGCATTTCTAGTGAGTTCTGTAGTGATGCTGTTGCTTCTGGACTTTGGGCTATACTTTGGGCTTCCCTCGTGGCTCAGCTGGTAAAGAATCGCCTACAATGTGGGCGACCTGGGTTCAATGCCTGGGTTGAGAAGATCCCCTGGAGAAGGGAATGGCTACCTACTCCAGTATTCTGGCCTGGAGAATTCCATGGACTATGAAGTCCATGGGGTCACAAAGAGTCAGACACGATTAAGTGACTTTCACTTCACTTTAAGTAGCAAGGGTCGGACAGTTCAGTTTCCATTTATCTTTCTGACTGTAATCCCTTTTAAAAGCCTATGTTGGCACATATTTTTAAAGAATGTTTATATATATCTATTTGAATGTGTACATATATATATTTGTATATGTGTGTGTGTGTGTGTGTGTGTGTATGTATACTGGATAATGATGTAAAAAATATTTCTGATGATGTAGAAAAAAATACCATTATAGGGAGTGATCAGAGATTCAAAAGGTAGTGTTTTATATGACAACTAAAAGCAACCAATGATTTTAGTTTTTACCAGTAAATTATTACAGAGCTAAAGGAAATTATGTTAGAGATCTAAGTGAGGGGTGGATTTCTCATTGCATTTTTTCTCAGAATGTGGAGAGTAAAGGAATGAGAGACCAGCGATTGGACCTTCAGAGAAGAGCAGCAGAAACCAGTGATGATGATCTCATCCCATTTGGAGACCGACCAACAGTATCTCGGTTTGGTGCCATTTCTCGAACTTCCAAAACGATCTATCAGGGTGCTGGCCCAATGCAGGCTATGGCACCTCAGGGAGCTCCCACAAAATCTATTAACATTTCAGGTAATCAGATGTAATCAGATTTTAGAGGGTTCATATTCACAACTGTCAACACTGCCTTCTCCCTATTTACCATCAGTGCTCTTCATAATTTTCAGGGGCAGTAGTCTGCAAAGTTTTCTGTGGAATTAGCCCTGTAGAAAAGTAATTATAACCTGGGGAATTATAGGGGTACAAACTAAAATATCTGTATATGAGGGATAACCTATGTGTTTTTTAATAGTTTTATTGTTTTTGTTAAAATAACACATCTTATTTTTAAAAAATTCATACCAGAGGAAAAATTACAAAGACTGATATTTTAGTGGGGAAAAAGCAAACATCAATACCCTATTACCATTTTGGTAGCCATCTTTGAAGATAACTGTACAGAATATAGTTTTGACTTTTAGATTGTGACTACCTGAAAAGGAGAATCAAATCCACGAATTGCATCATTTCACTGTAAATTACTCTCTTACAGATTATGGTCCATATGGAACTCATGGTGGCTGGGGAGGTTCTCCATATTCACCTCATCAAAACATACCTTCTCAGGGACACTTCAGTGAGAGGTATTATGTCATTCTTATTACTTTTATAAACCTTTAGAATTACTCAACTTGCTTTGTTTTTCTGATCAGTAGTATTTTTTTTAATAAAATGTAAAATTTATTCCACATTTTCCTTCCCACCAAAGGGAGAGAATATCTATGTCAGAAGTGGCTAGTCATGGAAAACCCCTTCCGTCTGCTGAGAGGGAACAGCTACGACTAGAATTACAGCAGCTAAACCATCAAATTAGCCAACAGACCCAGCTACGTGGACTAGAGGTACAAGCTTAGAAATATTCCAGTTTTTAAAGCTTCTCAAAGAGATTTTAAAAGGAGGAACTTTTGAGGTTCAATGAACCTCAAACTTTAAAGTCTTTTTCTTAAGAGTTAGTATAGGTGTCCATTTTTCAAAGAATTTTAATACTTTGAAGTTTTCAGACTTTAGGAAATTTAGAATTTCTATTTGAGAATAGAAAACATATTTTATATGTTTTATATGTTATTATATATTATATATAAACTCCTTTTATATTTTTATACTGTATAATATTTTAGATAATCTAAATTTCCTAGATTATCTAAAATATTAAATAAAATAAAATATATAAAAGGAGCTTATATTCCCTGATAACACATTTAAGTTGAGGGTATACTATATAGTTTTTTAATCAACAGATGCTTTTAACTTAAATTTTGTTTTTTAATTTCTCACATTTTCTTTAATTTTAAAAAATTTCTCTCACTTCTTTTATTCCTCAGTATCTTTAGTAGAAGCTCACAACTTTGACCTAAAAAAAAAAAAATCCTCTACATAATAACAATACCTTTCATTAATATAGTTTTTTCACTTTATAAATTATTATTACATATCTTATTTGACTCATATGGGTTCCTGACACGTAGATTGGGCAGGTGGTATTTTCCTCCCTTTTTGGTTGAAGGATATGAATTTCACAGAGATTGAACATGAACCCAAGTCTTCATACTCTAAGTTCACTGTTTTTTCCACCATGCTGTCTAGTACTTAAGAGAAACAGAATGTCAGAAGACAAAAAATTCTTGAAGTTCTTTAAGTGCCACATCAGGAAGACTAGGTTTTGTTTATATTATCCTTTGGATTGGAACATAGACTTTGAATATGAAAAGCTAAAGACATTCTAGTGATAAATGCATTGCTCTCTTCTGAAGAAAAAGATACTCTTAGAACGTTAGTCTTTATCTTTCTACCAGGATCTTTAATAATATGTAAGGCATTGCTTTGGAAATAAATTTCTAACTGATTCTGTCTTAGACTTTCTTATTAGCAAGACCAATAGGTAGGATGTTTTGTGTGTTTATTTTTGAGCTTATTTTTGAGCATGTGTCTGGCTTATACTCTTGTGTAAGTGATAAAGTTTAGAAATATAAACCTGTATAGTATTCATGTTTGTCTCCTTTTTCCATTGCTTTATTTACCTTGGTCCAAAACTTCTTGCTAATTCCTATTGTAAGAAAAAAGAATGCTATGTTTATTATGTTCATCTTCAGGTAACTAGTTATTAAAGATTTGGACCTTTAACTTCATAAAATATAATTCTTTACCTTACTGTTTCATGGCTTTTTATCTTAGTTGAAATTTCCTAGACTGATTTTCTGTTCCAGAAAATTTCAGCATTGTTTAACTCACTGTGGTTAAAAGTCCTTGTCATAATTGAAGTTTCATTGAAAGAAATTATAGAATTTATTTCAGAGAAAATTCAGTTAAAAAAGAAAAAGCACATTTATAGTTTTTTCCCCCACATTTATAGTTGACTTCTCTCTTTCAGTTAAAAAAGAAAAAAAAAAAGCATGTTTATAGTTTTTTTCCCCCACATTTATAGTTGACTTCTGTCTTAAATAAGAAAAGAAGAGCGACTTAAACCAAAGATTAAATTACTATTCACCAAGTTTAAATCCCCCATCTTCTTCCTTTTTTATTCAAATGGTATTCAAAGAAACAGTGCCTTATAGTTGCATCGTTTTTATTGCAAATATATATGAGTAATAAGCTACTTAAGGCTGTGGTCTGGAATCGGGCCTGGTCATTCTATGCTTGGTGTGAAATGTGTTGAGCTGTGTATGTGCTTGGCTTTATGCACTAGGCTGTTAGTAACAGACTGGTGTTGCAGAGGGAGGCGAACACCTTGGCAGGCCAGTCACAGCCCCCACCACCACCACCTCCAAAATGGCCTGGAATGATTTCAAGTGAGCAGTTGAGCTTGGAACTGCACCAGGTGGAAAGGGAAATTGGGAAGAGAACCCGGGAACTGAGTATGGTAAGTGTTACTGTGGAAAGAGAGAGGGAAGGTGAAAGGAAACCCTGTGTGTAGTTGTGTCACTGAACGTGTAGCTCTAGAGTTCTAGAATCATCTAGAGCTATAAAATCATCACCCCAAGGCTAAAATGAGTGATTAATACTTAGAAAGAGTGTCGTGAAAATGGACTGCCTTCTTATTTTATCACTTTTCTCCTCATTTATCTATTGGTTTGAGTGTGGTTTTTGTCTTAGATTTCTGTATTTATAATAAAGTTTCAAGGAAAACAGGGTGATTATCTGAAAGTTACTATATTTCTGTTAAACATGTTGGTTAAGGAAGCAGAGGGGATGGCATTTTTTGCAATGCTATGTTATCCAAGGGCTTCCTTGAAGCTCAATTGGTAAAGAATCTGCCTGCAATGCCGGAGACTCTGGTTAGATTCCTGGGTTGGGTCAGGAAGATCTGCTGGAGAAGGGGTAGGTTCCCATCCAGTATTCTTGGGCTTCCCTTGTGGCTCAGCTGGTAAAGAATCCACCTGCAATGCAAGAGACCTGGGTTTGATCCCTGGGTTGGGAAGATCCCCTGGAGAAGGGAAAGGCTACCCACTCCAGTATATTCTGGCCTGGAGAATTCCACGGACTGTGTAGGCCATGGGATCGCAAAGAGTCGGACATGACTGAGTGACTTTCACATCACATGTTATACAAAGGTATATTACCAAGTAACATTTCTAGGTTTCACAGCCCTTGAGTTATTGATGACCTTTTTTTTGTCATGAATGAAATGCTATCAGCATATTCTTTCCTGTGGAATTGAATCCACAGATATGCTTAGGATTTATGTTATGGTACATGAACACTCATTTCAGTAAATTTTGAATCTTAGGTGATTGAAACATTCCTTCAGATTGCATGGTAATTGATATTTCTTTTTGATGTTGTTGCATAGTTTTCACATTCTTTTAAAGGAAATACATGGGGCTTATTTGTTTTCCTGTTTTCAATAAATGTATTATAGATACTTACTATACTTTGACTTGATTTTTCTGAATCATCAGTTTTCCTATGAGATTTTCCAATGTTAACATGAGACATTGCCCCCTTATTGCCCATCTTGGATGATGAGCAAGTGGACCATACTCCACTATATTTTTGTGTTGTTGTTCTTTTAATCTGCCTGTTTCTTTCATCATTTTACATAACTAAATATGATTTCTGTTCATCACTTTGTATTACTTGTAGCTGGTTTCTCCTCCATCAGCACTATTAAATAGAAGATAATCAAATTTATTTCCTTTTCTTTCAAAGGAGAACCAGTGTTCTCTGGACGTGAAAAGCAAATTGAATACAAGTAAGCAAGCAGAAAATGGACAACCAGAACCACAAAATAAGGTTCCAGCTGAGGACCTTACGTTAACATTCAGGTAAAGAAAGGGACACTTCCATATAGTCTCATACAGTCATGATAGAAGCACTCTCATAAATATAATTTGATTTTTACAATATCATTATTTTGTATACTTTGAGAAAATAATATTTTTGCATAAATTTGGGGATTAATAAAGGGGCTTCCTTAGTGGCTCAGTGGTAAAGAACCTGCCTGTCAGTGCAGGAGAAACAGGTTCAATCCCTGGGTTAGAAGATCCCCTGGAGAAGGAAATGACACACCACTCCAGTATTCTTGCCTGGAAAATGCTATGGATAGAAGGAACCTGAAGTGCTACAGTCCATGTGGTCACAAAGAGTTGGACACGACCTAGCAACTAAACAACAAAAAGGAGTTAATAAAACTTATTTTAGAATAGAGTCAAGGTTGAATTATCAGTTAATATCTAGGAAATGAAATTTTCTGCTTCCATCTCCTTCGCCTTGTTTTATAATTTATTTAAAACCATTGTTAACATTTTGATGTATATATACCCTTAAGTGTGCGAGCATTTAGCCTCTTTCACCCACATACCCCCTGTTCTATCCCACCTGGTTTTTAATTTGGTCTGTCCATATCACCCATTAGTCTTCTACAGGCACAGAAGAATACATATCGACTATTATGAACAACCCTGCAAAAAATATATTGTAGTTAATTCTTTGTACATCTTGCACCTTAGGATATTTTACAACTAGGGCACTTTGAGGCTTTTAATGCATAGTCCTGAGTTGCCTTCCTGATGATATACAACAACAATTTCTAATGCTCTGTTGCTTCCAGGCTTAAGTTTTTGTCTGTTTAAATCCATGTGTTATCTTGTCCTATTAAACCTGCTAAAGCAGGGGTCAGCATTTTTCCTAAAGGCCAAATAGTGAATATTTAAAATTATTAGTCTTACTATCCATGTCAGAACTCTCAGTTCTGCTGTTGTAATGTGAAAGCAGTCATAGACAATATGTAAACAGATGGGCAGGCTGTATTCCAATAAAACTTTATTTATAGAAACAGCTAAACAAAACAGAAACCAGTCACCTAGCTTGTCTTGGTTTGCCAACCCATATGCTAAAATAAAGCATGGATATAGAGCTATAAATTAAAGTTTGAAAGCCATTCACGTATTTTCCAAAGTGCTATATAGAAAGGCCCTGTTGATTTTATTCTACTAATAATCAGTTTTCTCTCTCTCCTCTTTTAAAATTCCAACTCGTTTTTTTTTTTTAAATGTTAACAGTGACGTGCCTAATGGATCAGCATTGACACAAGAGAATATCAGCCTCCTGTCCAACAAGACCAGCTCTCTGAACCTGTCAGAGGACCCTGAGGGAGGAGGGGACAATAATGACTCCCAGAGATCAGGAGTTACATCCAGTTCTACTCCATAAAATATGAGGAGTCCTACCTTTATCTTCTGCTCCTAACCAATCTGTGGGGCATAGGGGTAGGAGAACAGATAACTTCTTAACCTTTCTCTGAGGGTAGTCAGAGAAATCCAGGAAAAGCACCGGAGGCAATGTGCACAAACACCACTACTAAAAACAAACCCTGCACATAGTTCATATTAATGCATTTTTTAATTTAAAGAAAAAGAAAATTAGCAGTATCTGCAAGCAATTCAGATTAAATTTGTTTTTGTTCTGTGAATGAACTTTATTTTAATAACTTTGGACGCCTTGGATCCAGGGCTTTAAAAAAAAAAAGAAGATATTATATATACACTCTGTTTGATTAATTGTATGATCTTAATGAAGTAGGTTTTTCTTGTATTTTGGTATTATTACATACCCAGTGTATAATTCCATATCCCCAATCCTTTCCAGCTCTCACAACCCCATAAATTACCACAGACTAAAAGCCCCGGCCATTCTGAGAATTCTGTGGTGCTTGAGAATTAGTAATAGACTAGTTATTAGAAAATGTGCAGCAAAGCAACTTTTCCAAGAGCCATTATTTGGAAGCCATAATTTGCTTTCTTTCTGGGTCACAAGCTTCATGTGTAGGGAGGTTTTTCATATGGCATTAAAACTTTCTGTTGTTGCTCAGGAGGGCTTTATTTCTGTTTTTTTGTTTATATCAGCTTTTCAGAGAAATAATTACCAATTAATTTTTGAAGACCTCATTTTCATATCATGAACCGCTTTCATTCTCTTAATGTAATCAGAAATCCAAGTCAATTTTAGACTGCTTGATTAGATTTAAATGGCAATTATTTTAAGGATGAACTATAATTTATTAGCACTGAAAATACATATTTAGTTTATTACCTATATTGAGCTGATGACTGGAAATTCAGAGCAATCCTTTTCCAAGTTGAACTTCTGAAATAATAGAATATTCAAAAACCAGGATAATCCATCATGTTTTAAAACTGCTCAACACTTGATTGAACTTAAAATGAGCAGAGCTACATTATTTCAATGAATGTTTTGTTTTACTCTCAAAAACCAAAAGTACAAAATTCCTATATACTGGAGCCCCTGGCTTTCAAGGAGATTTGGCAAATGAGAACTGCCTGAATCTTAAGGATAGTTTACAAATTGATCGGTAGTTGCCTTTTGGAATCATTAGCGCAAGTAGGTAGTAAGTACCTAGAAGTCAATTTTTGTAGTCTTGGCTTCACTATACTGAAAAGACTCTTCATGAAAATGTTGAAGAGAATAAGGAATAATTTTTCTCATTTAGTTCTGCTGCACATATTCTGATGCCACATGTCTATACTGAACTAAGACCATATAAAATGTGTTTAGTGGGGATTATTTGACATAGTCACCCACCATATCCCTATGTTTGCCTGATTTTCTAGAAATTTCCCTTTCTGGATTATACTAAAACAGAAAGCACTGGTTATGTAATAAGTTACTGCATTGCTTTGGTTGGGTAAAAGCAAGAGTTTGTATTTTTCTTGTTTCTTATTTTCTTAACCCGTAACTCCTGCTGAGGTCATAACCACCTCAGTCTAAGCTCTGTGTCTATCGTACTATTAAATGAAACAAATGGGGGGTAAGGGAGGGGGGAGGGTAATACAGTCCTGCCATTGCCTACCAGTAGGAGAGTCCAAACAGAACACTCTTTTGAGTAGCAATTATTTAATTTGCCCAGTCAAGGCACCGTGTTTATATACTATTTCACATTGAATTTGATTATGCCCTACAGACCTGGCTGGTCAAGGATTTGATATACACATATTGGCTTGGGATTCGAGCTTTCTTTTTTATTTAAATAAAAATTTATATATATATATTATATATATACATATATACATAGCTATATCTGTATATATATTGGGTATGTTTTATGGATTTTTTCGCATGAGCGCAGCTGTTGCGATAAAATGACTGATTGGGAGGTAGAAGCACTGAATGAAGAGGCATTTTATCAGTTGATATCCATGTTTTCCTATTTTTTAAAAATACATTTGCTTTTTTGCCTTTTTTCGTTTATTTTGCTTAAAACCCTCTTACATTTACTATTTAAGTACTTATTGTTTTGGGGAGGAGAAGGAGAGAAATTTTATGTCTGACAGAGTCCTGAGATTTTTATAATTTCTCTCTCTAACCATAAAAGGCAACATTCTTGGCCTCTAACCTTCTGTAGGCAGATTTGGGCAGATCTTATTTCTTCTTTGGACATGTTAAATAATTCCTAAATTTTAGGAGCAGTTGGTTCAGTTTGGAATTCAGAATGATTCTGGTATTAAAAAGAAATTTATGGGTGTTGATTTTGTTGAAATATGGAGTGAAAGTAAAATTCCATTTTGGGTATCTGTTGAAACTCCTAATAACTCAACTTCTGTTGTTCTTGTTTATTTCCTTCAAATACACTCATTCTTTCACCATTTTGATTTTGTAAGCTAGGTAGAAAGAGAGATTAATTTATGTTTTCCTATTCTGAATAAAACCAGAAAAGCCACTGTTTGGAACTGACTTAAAATAGTCTCTCTTTTTAAGGTATTTTCATGGAGTGAGGATGCAGATCTTTTAAATTATAGCCTTAATTCTAGCTATACCTCTCTAAGACCCCACCCTTTAGAGGAAGTCTGGGTGGGTAGAACAGCAAGAGGAAGCTATACTGTCCCACTGTGCCTGTAACTCACCTATTTAAGATTAGTTATTTTGCCTTACCTCATGGAAATTCTTACAACTTTTCCAGTGCTTATAAGCAGTTTTAGGAATTCAATAAAACCTCCAAAAATTTTTTCTCTTACTTTGTTTTCCTTTTCCCTGTGATATTTTTTGTCATATGATGAGCCTATGGTGGTAAATGGCCTGTTTGGCAAAACTGTTTGACTTTTTAACTGCTTTTTTCTTAAAATCTGTGAAAGAAAGTGACTTTTCTGGCTTCTTAGATTTATTCCCAGAGACAGGTAAAACGATGAAGCCAGTCAGATAGGAAATTCCATCTTTAGGCTTTTTGCTTATTCAGATGTTAATTTCTTCTGAATTATAAGGCAATACTCAGACATCTGATGAAAATGAACACTTTTGAAGGGTTAAGGTAGGAGTAATAAGCATTTCTTTCAGTTCTGTTTGGATAACACCATAATTTTATTATAACCAGAGTATAAAAGTACTTTGACCTTTTCTTTATTCAGTGGGTCTTAGGAAAAGGGTAGAAGAACTGAGAATAAGATATCTAGACTCAATTTTCTGACCTATATGTAGTTTTTTCTCCTTGCTTGTAGATACTGTCATAAGTTCAGTAGCTGCAATGTCTTGGGTAATTTACAGAGGCTGATGTGACCAAAGATCCATTCCTTGTTACTTTTCTAATCAAAAGAAAAATTAGTTATAGGTTTCTAGTAATATTCAAATAGTAAGACACTATTTTTAATACCAGCTACAACATACTTAACTACTCAAAGTATAAAAATATATTTCATACAGCATTAATATGGCTAATTTCCTTTTCCCATTTTATTTCCCTTTCCTTCTCCTAGTCTTTCCCTTTTTTTTTTTTTCGGTCTGAAAGACCTAAAATTGGTATGATTCGCATTTGCTATCTTGAATATGTAACTCCATCAGATTTTCCGTAGGTCTTCAAAGTTGGAGCTCAAAGTTTGCTTTTGTTTTTCTTTTTTCTCTGGCCCTTCTCTATCTTGCAAATTCCCTTTGATTTACCCACTGCCCTCCCCAATCTGCAACAGTGACAGTTTGCTGCCTCAAAACAGAGCATTCAAATGAATTCGCTTAGCCAATAACTTCTGTGAAGTTGCCTTTTCTAATGGTGTTATTACTCAGTGATGCACAAATGTGGTATTTGCCCTACTGGTAGGCAAAACAAAGGTCTGGTTAGGAATGGTAACCTGCTGTTTTCTTTAAAGGAGAGCCAAAGACTTGTGCTTTACTCTGTTTTGGTTTGGGAGGAAATAGCCATTTTGATTGTGAAACCTTTTAGTATTCATGAGTTGATTATATTGTGTAGGGAGATAGGTCTAAAGTTGACTCTTAAAGTTAGCTGGCCTTATAAAATATAAAAGTAATGAAAATCCATCAGTTTTTCTAAAACCATGAATGTCATCTTTTACAGTATTGTGTGTAAGCAGTTCCTGCCCCCATATACTGAGATTGTCTTGTCATGATAGCTTGTTATATTTTTGTTTTACTTGTGCCTATAAGACAATCTACTGTCAGTATGATCAAGTCTTGGGACTGAGTAAAAGAATCCATGAACATGTGATTGGTGAAAAATAATTAACTGTAGTTCGTACCTGTTAGATTATATTCAGATTCAGAGAAAAAGAGATTCTTTTCACTAAAGATAAAGAGTACTCGGTTGCTATTGCTTATATATAAATGGTGATAGATGGAGATCTAACCATCTCTTTTCTGCTTTCTTTTTGCTCATTTTAAAGAGTTGAGTAAAGGTTTCATGTATAAACTGTGTCTGTGAAAAGCACTTGTAATGTTTTATATGTCATTAAAAGGCCCAGTTACTTTTTAGGGGAAATTAAGAACCTACAGGTGGAAATTACAGGTGGAAATTAACTGCAGTGTTTACTTAGATTTTTACCCTAAAAGTCCAATTGTGTTTTGTTGTTATTGATGATAGATGATTATTGTGTTTGCAAGGTGATATCTTCCGTGAAAAATCTGCCTATCCTTTTAGGTAAAAATTAGGGCTTCTAAACTAAAGCATATTCTATGTTCTACATTAGGGATTGAAAAAGTAAGCAGTCTACTGCTGTCATTATTTTACCTGACTGTGCATTTTGCTGGCCTATATGCACACTTTTCTGCCTTGGACAACTATGGTTTTTATATTTATTTGTGGCTTCAACTCAGCTTTATGAAAATTTCCTGCTGAAATTACTTATTGGGAATTACAGGTGGATTGCAGTTAATATATTTTTTTAAATTCTTATTTCAACTTTCCTGAGCCACTTGGAAAAAGAAAGATGTTTTTGTCAAAAGACACTATTAATTATAGTAAATGCCAGCTTACAATTTGATTCTTAAGATTTTCTTTGCTAAAGATGTTTTCACATGTTTTAGATTCTAACTGATAGTAACACTAGCAGCAAGTTTACTTTATAAAAAAACTGCCACCACCAAGAAGTAACACCTTTTAATAATAAATATGTTCCCAATGGGTGAGTTTTCAATACTGCACTGAACAAAGTGGGTAAAGATCCCTTTGAAATTCTATTGTGATAAAGGGACTAACCTCACCACTGGAATTACAGAGCTTGTGAGTTTTCAGCCAAACACTGACCTTCCCCTAAACTTTATTCCTGAGCAGAACATCCCTAGATTAATAACTTTTATTTTCAAAAGAAAATAAGGCACAATAACCCAAGAGAGAGAGAATTTAAAATAAGCCTCACTACAAAATATTGTGTCCAAAATATGTATTTAGAAAAATAAAATCCTGTGGAGTTTGTTGTCCTAATGTATGTTATATACTAGATAAGGTGATTTATTTTCTTGTATTGAGGTCTCATTGTTTCTAGTTGGGGTTTTTTGTGTGGTTTTTTCTTTTTCTTTTTGGTTTGGTTTTGTTTTAATTTAAACTCTTAAGTAGACAGAGCTCACAAGTCTTTGGCATCCATTCTAGGTTGTACACTCAAGAGTCATCTTATAACTGGAAACTGTCAGGTGGCCCCCTCCTCCAACTCCAGCTGGTGTATGAAAGGATCAGGAAAAGAATGGAAGCAAACTATTGGGTGGATAATCGGTAGCCTGTTTTTTTTTTTTTTTAAGAAATCACCATTTATTAGCGTTATCTTTCTCCACTAATTGACTGCCATTCTCACAGTAATATCTGAGCCACCCTGTAAAATGTTCCTCTGATTTCAAGGCATTTTAAGCTTTTGCTTATCATGTTTACATCCTCTGTTCATACTAAGACACTGTTCTGAGAGCTACTTTTTCCAAGTGTATTGTTGCCTAAATTTCCTTTATTTCTTCTTCATCCTTTCTCTTCTTCCTACATTCTGGGAATGAAAGGAACTTAGAAGAAAAAAGTTGATTTTCCCCCCACCCCCACCCCACCACTAATCCATAGGCTTCATTATTTTACTTTATAGTAAATCTATGACTTTTTAGAACAACAGAAATGGAAAAAATGAATTAAGATAATGAACAAAACCTTTCACCCACTTAAACATTTTCCAGTTGTGAGATTCCTCTTCTTGTGTGTGGTCTCTTCCCCGTGTTACCCCTTTTCCCCTGACTATAGTCAGTGTGGTCTTTAGGCTCATACCAGTCTCCCCGAGACATTCTGCAGTCATTATCACCTTTTTGGGTGGATTTTATTTTGTTTTTTTTTTTTTAATAACTTTTTAATATTGATGCATATTTGCTTGGGATAGAGCTTGTGTAATTTACCAATCGTATTGATTGTATGTGATTGTGCCCTGCAGAGGTATATTTAACAAGACAAAAATAATGTAGGTTAATAAAGGAGCCCATTATATTTGAGTCAGGTTATAAATGACCATGAAATCATTTACAGTTTGAATAGTGAAAATTTATGTCTCCTGTTCTTAAATTAGTGCTAGACAGAATATCATTTTTAAAAGTTTTTGTGCATTTCTGTTATTTTCCCCTTACCTTAGCTCCCTGTTCTTTCTCGCCTGCCTCACCCACCTGTTAAGAATTAAAAATATTGAGCCTTAAAGGGACAGCTCGTTTTTAAATTGCTAAAGTTTGTGAAATTTCACTTTTTCCAAGTGTTTCCAACTTTTCTTTAAAAAGTGAAGACAGATAATGAGTTGAAATTTCACAAGCTGTGAAATTAGCATCTGGCAAGCTGTGAAATCTTATTATTTGAAGACGTTATCTCCTAGAAGTTCTTTGGGAATAGGAAAGAAGAACCCTGTGTTTGAAGTAGACCATTTTTCTCTCTTTAAAAATCTGTTTATATGTTCAGTTTTTAAATGGCCTTTAAAAAAAAGTGAGGTGGGGTAAAGTAGTAATAGAAAGATGTTTAGGACAGCTAAATGCTGGGTCTGAGTAAGTATATAGTCTACTTGTTGCAGGGTTTTGAGAGGATGAGGCCATCTTGTTCAACCTGTGTGCATGCTGTTTATATCAAAGTTGCCACTTTTGTTAAAATGGTGTTATTTTCTTTATTATCTTGGAAACTGACTCAGCCTCATGTTGCTCCAAATTAGTGTTTAAGGCTCCCACAAGTTGCAGATAAAAAGATTATTTTAACCAGTAGAAGGAGGTGATCGGAGGTGATCCGCCTTTTGGTTTGTAAATATATGAAAGTGTCTACAAGGTCTTTATCTGCTTTCTGTCAGCATTTATATTAAATGATAAATTAATGAGGAGAAATGCGTAGTCTTTTTTGTAAATGAGCCTGTGCCATCTTATTCTAACCCTTGGGATTATGTACTTGTTTGTACCTTTTTTATGGAGTTGTGTTTGTTTTTTAGGTGAAATATAGAGAAGTAGATAATATACACAAACGCATACTCATAGTGCCAGTTTTATAGATTTCACAGGAATTAATCCAACACCACAGTCCAGAATCCTTCATTTGTTATACAGTGACTGCACATTAGGAATAAAGGTAATGGTTCTCAGATCCTAGAGTCAGCGTTCAGTGAGACTCCATGGTTCACATGCAAAGTTCTGGTTTTTATGCCTTCTCTTAAAAGCAGGACCTTTTTATGCTTAAGCAACACGGCCTTACTCCGAATACCTTCCTGATGCAAATATTTTTTGTCTTTCTTACTCACTTTTCCTAATTGTCCTGCAATCCCCACCAATTAATGAGTCCTGACATTTAGAGAGTTTTTAGAGACTACTGGAAAATATACCCTCTTCAAGAACTCAGTGGCTTAAAGAAAAAAGCGGGGGAAGGGAGGGGACTACTTTAGATTAAAAGGAACTTAAGAGATACAAAAGTCACATGCACTGTGTGGACTTTGAATCCTAATTTCAACAAACCAAACATTCAAAGATTTAGTTAGGGGAATTTGACTTACACATTGACTATTAGAAAAAACAAAGGAATAACATTTTGTTCAGTGTGATAATAGCACATTGTTATAGAATAAAATGTCCATATTTTTAGAAGACACATAACTGACAGTGGGTAGAGTTTCCTTTAAAATAACTAAATATTTTTAAAAGAAAAATGATGTATATTACCAGTGAACAAACATCACGCCTTCTACTATCAGTTAGCATTATGTATCCATTGGTACCATTTTGGACCTCAAGAGAAGTGGCCACAGTCAAAAAAAAAAAAAAGCTCAGGGGGTATGAGGGATGGTAACTATTGCCTAAAATAAAATTGAGAATGGGAATTCCAAAACCAGACCTACTGTCTTAACCACTTACCCAGGCCCACCCTGCTTACAAGCAACAGGTTACTTTCTGATCCTTTACACTGAGATTCATTGATTAATAAGAGTTTGTGTCTTTGTGTGTATTAGCATTTCAGTCCCAGTAACCAGCTAGTCTGCATGATCAATTTATAAACTCTGCTTTCCAACATGGTAGCTCAGTTAGAATGACTTGCCACCCTTATTGGGACCACCTAGCACATCAGAACTTGCAACTACTCACTGAATACTTACTACAGTATTTACTAAAGTAATTTACTGAGTACTCCCCATATGGCACAGTACTGTAGAGAACAAAGAATATTCTCTACCCTCAAGGAGCTCAAACTCCAGTTACGGAACTTGACGTGTACATTTATGGATAGGTAACAATCATCTACAAAACACCACAGACAGAATTACCAAAGGATCATTGTTGTGTTAGTGGCTCAGTCATGCCCAACTCTGCGACTCCATGGACTGTAGCCCATCAGGCTCCTCTGTCCATGGGATTCTCCAGGCAAGAATACTGGAGTGGGTTGCCATTTCCTTCTCAACCCAGAAGATTATTCATCCACGATTATCTTCAGAAGAAAAGAGCAAGGAGTTGTGAGACTATACTCAAGGAAGATTTAATCTTGCCTGGCTGGGCACCAAAGGCTTTCCTGAGACAGTGGCCTTGAAGGTAAGAAATGGCTTGGGGCAGGGTGGGGAGTTCTGGGGGTGGTGGTGGCGGGGGTAAGGAGACCCCTAGTCAGAGAAAAAAAGATGTGTGAACTTCACAAAAAAAGAAAGACTGTTACGGAAACTGAAAGAAGGTCATTGAAGTGAGAGAGTGAGATGGCTTCAGATGCAGAGCCAGATCACAAAGCTGGGTTTTATTCTGAAAGTAAAAGCTGTCCAAGGAAGGGTTATAAGTTGGGGAACTAAAGTGATCAGATGTGTGCCTCTTTAGTCATGTTTATTGAATAGGCTCTGTGTCAGCAAGCTTCTCAATCCTAAGGTGAATATAGTTCACCCGGGGCTCTGGTTAAAGTGCAGCTCCTGTTTCAGCAGGTCTGGAGTGGGTCCAAGATTGTCCAAGAGGCTCCCAGATGATGCCGGTGCTGTCTGTCCAAAAACCAGCCCCAAAGAGACCACACTTTGGAGTAGTGGGGTTTTCTTGATAGGCAATTTTAGAAGCAGAGGGATCCAGTTTCTGCCTATTTTAGTGAAGTGAATAAGATATGAGGCGTAACGAGGGTAACTCGGAGACCACTTAAAGACAAATGTAAGGCTGGAGAAGCACGGTGACTCAGCAAAGTTTTTACATTTCAGGAGTTGGTCCTGAAAGGCACAGAAGTGTTTGTATGGGGAACAGAGCAGAAGTAGAAGTTCTAAGCCTGGGAGCACATAGTATATGGCCTGGAACAGAACTTCAAGGAGTTGGGGATATAGAAAAGTTTGGTTGAGGGCAGGACTTGGAAAGCTTTATGTACCCCTTCTGAGCTGTTGTGATTTTTTTCCCTTAGCAATTAAACACTAGTAAAGATTTTCAACCTGACAGTGATGTGATGATTGTGATTTGCAGTGGAACAGGGCCTAAGGCATGGCTTCCTTGGTGGCTCAGTGGTAAAGAATCTTACCTGCGATGCAGGAGACTCAGGTTTGATCCCTAAATCAGGAATATCCCCTGAGTGGAATGACAGTTCACTCCAGTATTCTTGCCTGGGAAATCCCATAGACAGAAGAGCCTAGTGGGCTACAGTCCCTGGAGTTGCAAAGAGTAGGACACAGCTGAGTGACTAAACAACAAAGGGCCTAAGGCAGAGAGCTCAGTTACAAATCTGTTGCAACAGACTTAGAAGAAATGATGAGGGCTCGCAGCAGGACAAAGAAAATGAAAAGGAGGGGAGGAATTTCTGAGACAGTGTTTAGGCCATACTTGAGAACAGCACGAGTATGATTGGCATTTCTAAATACCCAAATGGGTGCCACCAAAGTCAGCTTCTCGTAATTCCCTTGACCAAGTGCACAGCCTGATCCAATATTATCAGGTTAAAGGGGAAAAAATTACCTTTACAGTTTCAAAGCCCTTAAAAAATTCAATTTTAAGGAAAACGCACAGCGACCTTAGTTTGTCATCATCTTGTTACCCTCTCAAGTACAAAAATGTTCAGGTTATTAGGATCTAAAGCATACCCTCTAATTTTCCTCAGTCCCTATGCTTACCATTATCATCTAACTGGACATTTTGTTAACCTGACAACAAGCTAGACAACCAGATGAACTCCTGGCCTTAGGGCATGATACAGGCTGTCTCTCCAGAGTGGGCTGGCCCATTTCTCTCTGAGCGGCTGGAGGGTTTTGTATCCAGCACCATTTCCTGGTAAGCTGAACCTGTGAAGCCACATGAGATGTGGTTCTTAGAACTTGTTTCTGTTCAAAGTTAGAAGCCTGCACCTGTACAGTATCTGTTGATTTTTAGCATTGGCTGTTTGGGAAGGACCTGAAACCAACTGTGTCTTGATGGGATAAAAGCTGCCAAGCTACATTCATTTCTACCCCCTCATTTCCTCCTCCACCCTCAAGTGGACTTAAATTTGCTAAAGCAACCCTTGGCAGAAGTAGGAAAAGACACCAGTCACATAATTGACCTGTACTTGTCAAAACATACACTCTTGACTTCAGCTTTACTGCTAGTTTCTGCCTGTTGCTTCTTGGTCTGTCTAACCCACCCTCTCTCCGTGGAACTTTCTCCCACTACCTCCAACCACTGCCTCTGCTGTCTTCTCAGTTTCTCTTTTACCACCTACAAGTTGCTTAGAACTTCGACCCCGTGCAGCCCTCTCTTGCTCAACCTTCCAAGAGGTGTTTCTATTCATACAAGGTGTCAATTCCTCTGGATAAGTAATCTTTTCTACTTTACTTGATAATCTTAACCTTCCATTTGGGAGAAATTTAAAATACTTCCTTCTTAATAAGTCAGCCAAACTACTCTGAACCTGGGTTTCTTCAAACACAAATATTTATTGAGTACCTGGTACATTCAAGACCCAGTGGCATGTGCACTGGGCATGTTCAGTAAGTATTTGTTTTGTTTGATTTCCATGAAACTGAAACGGAACTTTCTCACATTTGTGAGAATTTGGACAAATACCAGTGAGATGGTTTGAGAGTAGCTGCCAAATGATACTGCAGGATTTAGTTTGAAAATTTTTCTTTCACCTTAATTACTAGATGGCTATCGAGTAAACTAGAAACCCAGGAGAGTTGGAGACAACTCTGTGTGTGTGTGTGTTTGTGTGCTAGATGTTTTGCCGAATTTTTGTGGAAGAATTAAGCTTTGAGTTACTCAGTAACCACAGCAGGAGCTCATTTCTACTGTTTGTTCTCTGCCAAGGTCTTTCTCTTGGATCCAAAGACAAGAATAGAAAGAAAAGCCTAGGATATGTGGTAATGGTGAGGACCAGCTCGATTTCCTGCTCACAGGAGTTACTACTGAGACCAGAGGCAGGGCTAGGGAAAGAGTTGTATATTTTATTACTGGCCTTGAAGGAAGCATTAAAGAGAGGACAATTGAATGCTACATTCTTTCCTCTCCATGGCTCCTCAAACCTACACACAGCGCGCAAAGCGTAGAGAGGCCCTCTGAGCTCCTTCCAACCTTGTTTATGCTCAGCATAGAAGTAGTGCTACTTTTTATCTAATAGAAGTTCCGAAAGTCTGCCTCCACTTCCAGAAACGGTTAGACCTTTCCATGAAGAATTTGATTTTAAGGTACATAATTATTAAAACATCTCACAGGGCTTTCCTGGTAGCTCAGTGGTAAATAATTGGCCTGCCAATGCAGGAGACAAGTGATTGATCTCTGATACGGGAAGATCTCACATGCCACAAAGCGACTAAGTCCATGTTCCACAACTATTGAGCCTGTGCTCTAGAGCCCACATGCTGTACCTACTGAAGCTGGTGTACCTTAAAGCCCGAGCTCCACTGCAAGAAAAGCCACCACGGTGAGAAGCCCACGCATTGCATATAGAGAGTAGCCCCTGCTCACCACCAGTAGAGAAAGCCCGCACGCAGCAATGAAGACCCAGCACAGCCAAAAATAAATAAAGTTATTAAAAAAAACATTTTACAGAATACTAATGACTCTGTGTGTGTGTGTGTGTGTGTGTGTAGACAGAGACAGAGACCCAAATTAGTCCACCCAACATACCAGCTGCTTTTTCTTTTCCTCATCAAACCAGTCTAAGCTGTACCAAACCAGTCTAAGCTGTACCAAGAGGAAAGGGATTTGGGGTCATCAAAATCTTCACAATGAAAGCCAAGAGGAGTTGTGTGCAAGAGAATTAAAGACTGGGCTGGTATTAAAGACTCCAAAGGACTGCCTGGAAAAATCACATTTGGAATGTGCCTCAAAGACAAATGCTCTGTGATAAAATTTGGGTAGACAAAGGAAATGGTGGCAGCCCCTGAGTTTTCTTCTGGGCCCTGGATTTTGAGGGACTCCTGGACAAAGTTGATAGAGACTACTCACAGGAGGGGCTTCCTTTGTGGTTCACACAATAAAGAATCTGCTTGCAATACAGGTTCCATCCCTGTATTGTATTGTTCATCCCAGGGGTCAGGAAGATCCCCTGAAAAAGGGAATGGCATCCCACTCCAGTATTCTTGCCTGGTAAATTCCATGGACAGAGGAGCCTGAAGGGCTACAAGTCCATAGGGTCGCAGAGTCAGATGCGACTGAGCGACTAGATAGTGAGTTAAACCCTGCCTCAAGAAAAACAACTGGACACTAAGTTTTAACCTGGGAAAACAGACATTTTCTTTGTGTGTGTGTGTGAATTTTTATTTGATTCTAGGTAACTTTGGTTTGTTTAGTTGTTTTTTTTTTTGACCTTTTTAAAAAAATTTTTAATTTATATATTTATTGGCTTTGCTGGGTCTTCATTGCTGCTCAGGCTTTTCTCTAGTTGTGGAGAGCGGGAGCTGCTCTCTAGTTGTGGTACAGAAGCTTCTCATTGCTGAGGCTTCTTCTGTTGTGGAGCATGGGCTCTAGCAGTGGGGCTTCAGTAGTTGTGGTTCTCAGGCTCTAGGGCACAGTCTCAGGAGTTGTGGCACACGGGCTCCATTGCTCCAAGGCATGTGGGATCCTGCAGGATCAGGGATCGAACCTGTGTCTCCTACACTGGCAGGTGGATTCCTATCCACTGTGCCACCAGGGAAGTCCCTGGACATTTTCTTGATAGCTGTCCTGTAGGAGCCCAAGACCTGTGAGACAGGCAGACAAAGGTTTGAATCTCTGCTTTGCCAGCTTTGTAATTTGGGGCAAGTCTTTAACCCTTGTAAATAGTAGTTGCTTTGTCTGTAAACTGGGCATAATATATTCCTGGTAGAGCTGACAAGAGAATTGTAGAAGCAAATGCCTATAAAGCACTCAGCATAGATCCTGGTGTGTAGTAAATGCCACATATTATTATTATCTCATTCAAAGATTTAAAGATTTTGACCTAAGCACAATAAACTGGAAAATTCTGAATGAGATGGGAATACCAGACCACCTGACCTGCCTCTTGAGAAATTTGTATGCAGGTCAGGAAGCAACAGTTAGAACTGGACATGGAACAACAGACTGCTTCCAAATAGGAAAAGGCGTACGTAATAAGAAAATAAGAAAATAAGCTTATTTAACTTCTATGCAGAGTACATCATGAGAAATGCTGGGCTGGAAGAAGCACAAGCTGGAATCAAGATTGCCGGGAGAAATATCAATAACACCAGATATGCAGATGACACCACCCTTATGGCAGAAAGTGAAGAGGAACTCAAAAGCCTCCTGATGAAGGTGAAAGAGGAGAGTGAAAAAGTTGGCTTAAAACTCAACATTCAGAAAACGAAGATCATGGCATCCGGTCCCATCACTTCATGGGAAATAGATGGGGAAACAGTGGAAACAGTGTCAGACTTTATTTTGGGGGGCTCCAAAATCACTGCAGATGGTGACTGCAGCCATGAAATTAAAAGACGCTTACTCCTTGGAAGGAAAGTTATGACCAACCTAGATAGCATGTTGAAAAGCAGAGACATTACTTTGCCAACAAAAGTTCGTCTAGTCAAGGCTATGGTTTTTCCAGTGGTCATGTATGGATGTGAGAGTTGGACTGTGAAGAAGGCTGAGCACCGAAGAATTGATGCTTTTGAACTGTGGTGTTGGAGAAGACTCTTGAGAGTCCCTTGGACTGCAAGGAGATCCAACCAGTCCATTCTGAAGGAGATCAGCCCTGGGATTTCTTTGGAAGGAATGATGCTAAAGCTGAAACTCCAGTACTTTGGCCACCTCATACGAAGAGTTGACTCATTGGAAAAGACTCTGAAGCTGGGAGGGATTGGAGGCAGGAGGAGAAGGGGACGACAGAGGATGAGATGGCTGGATGGCATCACTGACTCGATGGATATGAGTCTGGGTGATCTCCGGGAGTTTGTGATGGACAGGGAGGCCTGGCGTGCTGCAATTCATGGGGTCGAAAAGAGTCGGACGTGACTGAGTGACTGAACTGAACTGAACTGACTGTGAAGCAATGGTTAAAATTCTAGACAGTGAAATATGATACAGTCATTAGCAATTATCTTCCCAGGCAGAGCACACGTAAACACCACAGTTCCACCTGCAGACACTGACCTTGGCTACTCTCATTCTTCTTTCCTCCTCTGTCACCAGCCAGCGGCTCAAGCTGCGTCTAGTTTCTCTTTGGTGCTGCCACCACTTTTCACGTCATGCCCTTATACTCCTGTCTCCCCAAGCCTCTGTGGAATACAACACTGATGCCCTTGTTGCTCACAAAGTCCATACCGTCTTGACTAAATGATGCATTGACATGTTCAAAAATAGAAAATTAATTAAGATTCATATTGACAAAACTCACTCCCACCCTTGTCTGTCGACACCTACCCCTATCAACCCCAATATGTGATACGAAAGGTAGCACATTCTAAGCACTGCTTGGCAGTGCTTGCTTCTTTCTACTTAGTGGTCCTAGAAACCCTTCCATATCAGCACATAGAAAAGAGCCTCATTCTTTTTGACAGTGGCATAGTCTTCCATTGTGGGGATGTATGTTGGTTTAACTAGTTTGCTGTAAGTGGAAATTGTTTCTAATCTTTTGCTATGCAAATCAAGTTATAACTGGTAACCTTACTTATACCCATGCAGATATATCTGTAGGATACACTTCCTGCAGTAGAATTTCCAGCTCAAAGGGTAAACTCATTTGTAATGTTAGTATTGCCAACTTTTCCTTCAAAGGGTTATAGCAGTCTGCGTTCCCACCAGCAATGAGTGAAAGGGCATTTTCCTCACACCCTAGCAAGAGAGTGTGTTGTCTAACTTTAGTTGAAGTCTGAATTCTAATGGTTTCAATGATAATTCTTAAGGAATCAGATGGGAACTAGGAAAAGTGCTTTAAAAGCCTTACAGAAGAACCACTGAGGAATGCTAAAATTAGCATGTGACAGTTTGATGAAAAGTAATGTTATCACGTTCTCAAGGTATCTTCTTACAGGATACTTACTTAATAAAAAGGGAAATGTTATAATTTTACAGTCCTGATCTTATTTAACTTAAGTGATCAAAACTGACATCAATTATCCCAATTAATGGGATAAATTGATACCTCGTGCCTCCTGATATGATGCACTGAGAATGACACAGTATTATTTCTTTAGTATTCCTACCAAAAAAAAAAAAGTGTAACTTTCAAATCCTGTAGAAACCTCAGATATACTCAAATTGAAAGACATTCTTCAAAAATAGCTGGCCCGTACTCTAAAAAATTCCATAGTCATGAAAGACAAAGAAAAGAGAGCAACTGTTTCAAACTAGAGGAGACCAAAGAAGCATGACAGTTAAATGCAGTGTGTGACCCTGGACCTGGAAGTGGTGGGGCAGGGACTTTCAGGGCCTGAAAATTAATGTTTCCCAAGGTGTGATCCTGGGAGTTCCCCCATGCAAACCTTTCAGTGTATGCATGAAGTTAAAGTTATTTTATGTATGTATTATTTAAATAATTATGTTTAAATGTAATTTAGCAAGACTAAAAAGAGATCCTAAGACCCAAATTTTTGAGAACCAGTTGCTATAAAGAATATAGACATTTGGTAAATTTAGAATAAGAGTTATGGATTTGAAAATGGTACTGTATTACTATCAATCTTGTGTATTTTATACTGTGATCATATAAAGAGATGTTCTGGTTTTTAGGAACCTCACTCTATATAAGGATAAAAAGGCATTTATATCTGCAAATTATTCTAAAACAATACAGAAAATATAGAGATGGGGAGGAAGAGAGGGGTATGAAACAACAGAAAGCAAATGTAAGATGAGAACAGTGTGAATATTTGGGGAATCTGGGTAAAGGATGTATAAGAATATTTTGTATTACTTTTGCAACTTTTTTGTTACTTTAGAATTATTTTAAAATAAAAAGACTTTGTATCTTAGTCTTGGAAATCTCTTACACTATTATCACCTCCTGATCTTCCCCTCTCCTGCTCCAGCTTTAGTCAGATGACCAGTAGCATTGATGGGCATGTTTATCATCATGTCTGGGGTCTACTGTGAAGCATGGAGCTCCTGGAGAGCAAAGTCATCTTCATATACCCAGGCCCAGCACCAACCATGCCTGGTACCTATAGGCATTTATTAAAAGCATGTTAATTAAATGAGCATATGACTCAATGAATGAACATATTAAACCCAGTTGCTGATGTATAGTTCTTCACTACCTGGTCTGGTGGTATCTGCATCCTCATCTCTTTTCCCACAAATGTTCACCAGACCCTCTTCACCCCTTGTGCTCCATCTCTTCGTCTGCCTTCCTCCAAGGCATGTCTCACAACTTCTACAAGTTGGAACAATAGGTCTGAACTGCATATTCCACCTCAGGATGTTTGTTATCTCCTGTTTCTTCTATGTGGAAAGCTCTTCCTGAAAGTACTATGTGGTTCCTCCTCCCCCCGCCCCCAACTTTATTCTGTTTCCTTAATGTTAGTTCATGAGGGAGGACTTTCCTACCACCGTTCTACAATAATGTCCCTATCTCCTCTCATCACTTTCTACTCCCTTGCCCTGTTGTATTTTCCTCTGTAACCCTTATTAATACCTAATGTGGGCTTCCCTGGTAGCTCAGATGGTAAAGAATCTGCCAGCAATGTGGAAGACCTGCCACCAATGTGGGAGACCTGGGTTTGATCCCTGGGTTGGGAAGATCCCCTGGAGGAGGGCATGGCAACCCAATCCAGTATTCTTTCCTGGAGAATCCCCATGGACAGAGTAGCCTGGCAGGCTACAGTCAATGGGGTTGCAGAGAGTGGGACATGACTGAGCAACTAAGCACACACAACATGTTACAGATTTTTTTTTTAAGTTTATTTTATTTTATTTGGCTGTGCGGGGTCTTTGATGCAGCATGCTAAATCTTTAGTTGCGGCATGTGAGATCTAGTTCCCTGACCAGGGATCGAACCCAGGCCCCCTGCATTGGGAGCACGGAGTCTTAGCCACTGGAAGGGAAGTCCCAGGTTTATTTTTTATATATTGGTTCTTTATGTGATCGCTGCATGTCTTCCTGACTGGAGCTCCCAGCCTCTACAACAGTGCCTGCTGTCTAGGTAGTGCTCTATGTTTGCTGAGGACAAGTGGTTGAACAGGAGACTTTCCAATTGCCTTTAATCTGGAGTGACAAGAGACTCTGACCGTTCTGGGGCTTTTTAGGACTGTTCCTTGTAACCATTCATACCATACACAGAGGCCGTCATAGTGTCCAAAGTTTAAATCAGCCAAGACTTAGACATAGGAACTTCCCCAGTGGTCTAGGGAATAGACTCTGCCTTCCAATGCGAGGGGTGCAAGTTCAATCCCGAGTCCTGAACTAAGATCCCACATGCCACAGGGTGCGGCCAAAAAAGTTTAAAAATAAATTAGACACAACTGCAGTCTGGGTAGAGGTTTCTCCTGTCTAATGAATAGAGAACTCTTTAGAATGCCTATGACAATACCAACTTAATACTAGTCTTCAATCACACAGAAGGTGGCTTATATCTACATTTGTAGCAATCCTTGTCATACTGTTTTTGGTTTGTTTAGGAAGAGGGAAATAAATATAAACCTTGCCCTTTATCTCCACTAATTTGACTTCATCTCCCCAATTACTAAAATAAGTAAAATTAACAATATACATAAATATAATTCATTCTGTTTGCTTTTTAGAAGTATTTCAGCAGTTGCAAGCTTGTTTTTCGCCTGCCCCACACTGTCTCCCAATCCCCCAATAGAATTTTTCTAAGTATTCCTCACCTAGCTCCTCCACCTTAAGAAATGTCTGTGGTGGCACCTTGAGGCCCCTGCTATCGTGTCCCTCTCAAATCACTTCAAGGCTGAATGGGGAATGAGGCCATTTTACACAAAGGTGTAACCTGTCTGGGTCACAGACACATGGTCTCTCAGAGGCCTGAAGGTAGCGCCTGTTTGATTTCTCTTCTCTCCCCTCTGATTAGATAACATCACCTCTTTTATTCTGTCTCCTTAAAAAGCTATGAGAAAGAGGGCATTGCACTGAGAGGTAGAAAGCTAGAATTTTCTGGACATTCAACTTGGCTAGTTATATACTGGGCTTCCCTGGTGGCTCAGATGGTAAAGAATCTGCCTCCAATGCCGGAGACCTGGGTTCAATCCCTGGGTCAGGAAGATCCCCTGGAGAAGGGAATGGCAACCAGTATTCTTGGGACTTCCCTGGTGGCTCATACAGTAATACTATTTTATTTATATAGAGTATGTACTATTTTCTACTTCCCGGTTTGGTTAACCAGGAAAAAAAAAGTTCCTGCAGACAGAGTTCTCATCTGTCAGGTATTTTCTGATGAAATTTTGTGAACATGTCCTTTTCCTTTTCTGTAAAGATGAAAAGAGGAAGAAAGGTGGGCCTTTTTCTCTGGACCTGACTGAACTTTAAAACTTCTCTACTAATTAACCAACACTGGGCTCCACACTTTACTTAACCCTGGGAGCCGGTCATCAGCCTTTGACCTCGGGCCTCCCCTCCTCACCAGCTCCATCCCCCACCCTAGCCTCTGGAACCCCAGTCAGATGTAGAGGAAAGAACCAGTCCAGAGGGATTGCCTCAGACCACACTATCTCCACTCGCTCAGACCTGTGGAAGATTAGCGACCATGATTTCCAATGGGATAGGAACCGTCACCGCTGGAAAAAGGTAAGAGGGGTGGGCTTCCCCTCCGCATGCCCTCACTGGGTTTCCTGACCTCTGAGGGGCTTGCCGGGGTGACCGCGACACCTTCAAGAAGACCGGGCCCTCTCACCCTGGTAGTTATAATGAGACTCGTTTGGAAGACATCATCCTGAGTACCCTCCCTCCCGCTTGGTTCCTGGGATAAGGCCTTTCCCTAAGCCACACCTTGGATTCCCAACCCAAGAAACAAGGGGGATGTGTTCCCTCAGAAGAGATGCTGCTCTGCGGCAGCCCTCTCAGCAGCCCAGGAGACACTCCAAGGGGAAGCGCTGGGCCTGCCATATATCTGGAAAGAGGGAGCCAATGTAATGCGTGAGGATCTCCTAACTCTCTTTTTGCTCCTTCCACCCAATTCCGCCCTGCCCACCCCGCTTTCCTGTCACAACCCCAACTCCCTCCCAAGGTCTCAGTGACCTTTGACAAAGGATCATCTCTTAACATCATACACATTCCTTCCTTTTTTTTTCACAGGAAGCTAAAAGTGAGGCTCTGGCTTGATCACCTTGGTTTTTCTTTGTGCTTAACAAAGCTCCCAGGGCCCCCACAGCCTCCACTTGTATTTCTAAGGGTAGCTGAGGGATAATACGGGAAACAGAGGCAAGCCAGCTGGAGAGATGAATGGCAAGTTTCTCCCTGCTTCCTCACCCTGTCGTCCACAGCTCGCTCAGCACCTCCGCTCTCCCACTCAGTGCCTCTGTTCTTAAAAAGACTTCAGGGTTGACTTCAGATCATGCAAGAAACCAAGTACCCTTCAGCTGCCCCCAGCTTCCAGCCAGCCCCACACTTGCCCGGAAGACCACTCTGGCGAGTCCTTTCTACACCACCTACATGTCTTGTCTTTTTCTGCTGCGGGAAGATTGTGAAGAGTCAGTACCCATGTACAGACTCCTTTCTGTAGGCCTAGGGCCCCAAGTCAACCAGAGGAAGTGTCTGGCTCCTCATGTCTTATCTATAAAAACACGATAATAGAGTTTATCACTTTGTTTACTTAATTGGGTGTCCCGATTTTCCTAGTTTGTCAATTTCATGATATCCTTTTTTTTTGAAAGTGAGACTGGTTTTATTTACTTTAGTGAACACACTTTGGAAGTTACTAAAATTTGCAGGCAACAGAAAATGATGAGGACCTGATTTAAGGCAGTGAGAGAACAAGAAAACAATGCATAGCATCTAGGGTCTGACTATTGAGAAGGGAGAGAGGGAGAAATCCTGGATGGCTCTCAGGTCTCTAGATTGGATGACAGGGTACCTGAAGGTCCCATTTGCTGAGCTGGGGGACATAGAAGGAGAAGCAGGTGTTTGGGTGAGAGACAAGTTCAGTTTATTTGTATTTCACTAAGGGATCAACAGGACATCCAGGTGGAATTGTCCAGCAAACAACTGGTCTGGAACTCAGTGGAAAGACTAGGACTGGAGCTAGAGATTTCAGAGTTTTCAGCACATAGATTGTAGTTTTGCCCCAGACATTCCTTCTTAGCCCTCTGGTGTTGCTGTCAATCAAACTCTTCCCAGTCCTTTAACATCCAGGTTAAAATCCCTTCCCTAAATAGCTTCTGTTAATGGCTCCTCCAACTGACCTAAGTTTTCCCTGGGCACTAAAATTCCCTGCCATATTTCATGTATGCATTGTCCATTTCACCAGTTGGAAGCTTCGCATTCTTCATTTCTTCCAGCATGAGGCATTGAGCACACAAGACTTCTAATAACATCGTTACTCCCACAGTTGACTCTAATTTCAACAGGACTATGTCCAGGGTAAGGAGTCCAGGAATGAACTTGTCCTTGGCCCTTGTACTTTTCAAAGGTGTTGGCCCTCTTGGCCACACAGTGTGGGCTGGTGATCTACTAGGGTAAATCTGTGGTGGACAGTGGGGAGGGGATTTCTCAGCCTAGCTTAACTCAGGTTTCTGTCCCCCTATAGGAGTATATGTCTTCTCCCTTTGCTGCTTATTGGCCTCTGGGGCTGTGTGACCTGTCATCGGAGCCCTGTGGAAGACGTCTGCACAGCCAAACCTCGGGACATTCCTGTGAATCCCATGTGTATTTACCGTTCCTCAGAGAAGAAGGCAACTGAGGGCCAAGGCTCCGAGCAGAAGATCCCTGGGGCCACCAACCGGCGGGTCTGGGAACTGTCCAAGGCCAATTCCCACTTTGCCACTGCCTTCTATCAGCATTTGGCAGACTCCAAGAATAACAATGACAACATTTTCCTGTCACCCCTGAGTATCTCCACAGCTTTTGCTATGACCAAGCTGGGTGCCTGTGACAACACACTCAAGCAGTTGATGGAGGTACAACTCAAAGCCCTTCTGCCCAGCTCCTTGCTGTAACTCCTAAGAGAACATCCATGTGCTTAAGCACCCTTTCGAGACTTTGGGTAGTGTCCCCGGCTCTTTGTGTTTCTTTTTCTCTCTCTCCTTCCTAACCCCACCACCCCCCGCTTTTTTTTTAACACATCCTTTATTTATTTATCTATTTATTTATTTATGGCTGTGCTGGGTCTTTGTCGCTGCATGGGTTTTTCTCTAGTTGCCCAGAGAGGGTGACACTCTTCCGTTGTGGTGCTCGGGCTTCTCATTGTGGCGACTTCTCTTGTTGCAGAGCATGGGCTCTAGCGCTCACAGGCTTCAGTGGTTGCAGCACACAGGCTCAGTACTTGTGGCGCATGGGCTTAGCTAACCCATGGCATGTGGAATCTTCCTAGACCAGGGATCAAACCCATGTCCCCTGCATTGGTGGGCAGATTCTTAACCACTAGACCACCAGGGAAGCCCCCGCTTTCTTCTTCTTTTTTCCATGTATTCCTTTAGAAAGCATGAGTTGAATGTTTATGCTGTGCCAGGCACTGTGCTTGATGACTATTGGTCAGGGGCTGCCTGGCATGATGCTCATCGATCATGTGAACCAGGCTGTCCCACCAGACCCACCATTATTTTCTTTTGGCTTCTACAGGTTTTTAAGTTTGATACCATCTCTGAGAAAACTTCTGATCAGATCCACTTTTTCTTTGCCAAACTGAACTGCCGACTCTATCGAAAAGCCAATAAATCCTCTGAGTTGGTATCAGCCAACCGTCTTTTTGGAGACAAATCCATTACATTCAATGAGACCTACCAGGACATCAGTGAGGTGGTATATGGGGCCAAGCTCCAGCCCCTGGACTTCAAGGTGAGTTCCAGATGTCATCCCAGACCTCAGAGTTCTTCCTCTCTACTCAGAAGTTAAAGAGACAAGGAAGCAGGATCCTAATGAACACTGCTATGCTAATTGAAGGCAGGAAGAGGTGTTTTAAGTCAGAGCCCCTGGGATATGTATTCTTATTTGAAACCTGAGAAATCAGTGCTATCTATGGATTGCAGAGGCTCCTCTGAAAAAGTTATAAAAATCCTGTAACAGTGGCATTCAGAACGTGGGCACTCGTTCACATAACAGAGCAATTGTAGACCTTAAATGTTGCAAGCGTTATTACTATTTTCAGATCCTTTCAATAAACAGACTTACTTAAAAAGTTAAAAAAAAAAAAAAAAAGTCCTGCAACAAAGAAGTCTACTGATTTTATTCAAAAGTATTTCTCAAACTTTTTGGATCACATGGACATCTCTCCTGTGCCCCCTGCACCTCCACCATCACTCCTTGGCTTCCTAGAGAACACATCTCATGAATACTCATAAGAGTTCAGGTTTCCAAAGTCAAAGAAGATAATATTTTGTTTTCTTTTTCTAGACTATTTTTCTCTTCTTCTGTTTCTTTATTTCTTCCTCTTTTTCTTTCTCTTTCTTCTGTTAATATTTATTAACTCTATGGAAGATCCACAACAATATGCTAGATATGTGTGGTTTCTCCAATCTGGGTTAGAGTGATGGTTTAACAAAATGGTGGGAAAGAGTGGAGGGATGATGGACAAAATAAAATTCTGCATGGGGAGATGGAGAAGCCAATTGAATAGCACAGTTGGGTAGGTTTGTTTCCTGTTCTCCTCAGGGAAATGCAGAGCAGTCCAGATTGACTATCAACCAATGGATATCCAATAAGACTGAAGGGCATATCACTGATGTCATTCCCCCACAAGCCATCAATGAGTTCACTGTCCTGGTGCTAGTCAACACCATTTACTTCAAGGTACTCAAAAATGGTGCTGGAGGGAGGCTCAAGAGGGAGGGGACATATGTATACCTATGGCTGATGCATGTTGATGTATGGCAGAAACTAACACAATATGGTAAAGCAATTATCCTCCAATTAAAAATAAATATATTTAAAAAAAATAAATGCAAAAAAATAAAATGACCCTGGAGAGACCTCAGGGATGACATATTTCCCTCCAGCTCACTCTCCTTCATACCATTGGGCATGTGTAGGCAGATCATTTTGAGAAATAGTACATGCGTGGTCTGGGCATAAATACAAATTTGCTGAGTCTAGAGTCATGTCTAGGGCTGTGGTTGCTGGACTGAGGTCCAAAGGGGGCCTGGTAATGTCTCTGGGCCCAAGGCAGCGTGTACACATTCATAGACCAGCATGCTCAGCAGCAAGGTGTGCATGATAATAAATTCTCATAAGTATGTGATGATTTCTTCTGTCCAGTTAACTTCATTTTGAAATCTGGAACAAAATGACAGAGTCTATAGACAATCCTCAGTGATGAGGTTTTCTCCATCATCTAGAGCAGCTTCTGCAGCATCTCAAAATTCCTCTTGCCTGAAGCTTCTGAACCTCCTGGTACCAGACTAACCTCAAATTTTGCAGAGGACTTGTGACATGATCATGCAGATGGCTTTGTCTTTCTCAGAGAGTCAAGTTCTGAAGATTGTTCCAACTTGATTACATTTAGGAAAAAGGATGAGGGGAGAGGATAGTGGGAATAAACAGACCACTGACACTCAGGAGGCCCACCAGCTTAACACAGGTTGAATTGTGCCCTCCCGGGTCATGCTCTAGATGTGTTCTTCTCCCCGACTGGGCCTGGAGGGTTAGCCCGTCACTGCTGTTGCCAACTGCTTTGTTGCTTGGGGGTTCCCTCATGCCAAGAACGCAGTAGGTTGCATTTCTACAGTGTATACTGACTGCCCTTTGCAGTTTATGAAACACTTTGCCTTCTGATTCTCATGACATCACAAATGAGAACTTGAGCTGCTCAGACAGTACTTAGTTTAAATTCTGACTCTTCCACTTGTGACTACAAACTTGAGAGAGTTACTTAAGACCTTTCCGTGTCCCAGTTTCTGCATCTATAAAGTGGTAACAATGATACATCTGCCTCACAGGGTTACTGAGGGGATTAAGTCAATGCATACAAAATGCCTGGAGCGGTGACTGGCACACAGTAAGCATCCTACAAATATTAGGGATAACCAGCTCCTAATTTTACAAGCGAAGAACCACCACTGAAAGAGTTAAGTGACTTGTCCCCAAATCAAAGAGCCAGAAGATGACAAGGAATGCTAACTACATCTTGGAAATGTCAAAGCAGTATCTTGTATCCCTTCCCTCTTTGAACAGGAAGTTGGCCAGGCCTCACTCTCTGCCTGGCAGGACTCCCAGATGACTCCCTGGGGTTACTACCTTTGTCTGGCTTTATTCATCAGGGAGAAAGCCCAGCATTTTGGAGGATGGTCTTTGAGAAGGAGGCTGGTGGGAGGCAGAAGGCAAAATGCAATTAGATTTAAACTCCAGAAGAGACTTGCCAAGAGGCCAGTAGGTTATTTTTGTTTTTATGTTTTTCTTGTTATAAAAGCAAATAGTCATTGATGAAAAATCTAGAAAATACAGAAAATTCATTGAAAAAAAAACCCCACTCATGATTCTGTCACTCTGACACAGTCAGTATTAAAAAGCCTTTTTATGCACATCCCTCTAGGTCTTTGTTCTTAAAAATTGCACTTCCATGGTCGTCCCTGGTGGCTCAGATGGTAAAGTGTCTGCAATGAGGGAGACCTGGGTTCAATCCCCGAATTGGGAAGATACCCTGGAGAAGGAAATGGCAACCCACTCCAGTACTTTTGCCTGAAAAATTCCATGGACGGAGGAGTCTGGTAGGCTACAGTCCATGGGGTCACAAAGAGTCAGACACGACTGAGCAACTTCACTTTTTTAATGTAATAAAATATTTTGACTGTTTTTCATGTCAGCATTCTCCTACGGATGTTTCTGGTCTTCTTGCTTTGTGATTCTCGCACCTGGTGTCTTCCTCCAGGGCCTGTGGAAGTCAGAGTTCAGTCCCGAGAACACAAGGAAGGAACTGTTCTACAAGGCTGATGGGGAGTCATGTTCAGTACTCATGATGTACCAGGAAAGCAAGTTCCGCTATCGGAGAGTAGCAGAAAGCACCCAGGTGCTCGAGTTGCCCTTCAAGGGTGATGACATCACCATGGTGCTCATCCTGCCCAAGCTGGAGAAGACCCTGGCCAAGGTGGAACAGGAACTCACCCCAGACATGCTGCAGGAGTGGCTGGATGAGCTGACAGAGACGCTGCTGGTGGTCCACATGCCCCGCTTCCGCATCGAGGACAGCTTCAGTGTGAAGGAGCAGCTGCAAGACATGGGCCTCGAAGACCTGTTCAGTCCTGAGAAGTCCAGGCTCCCAGGTGAGGGCAGGAAGGGTTTCCTCCTTTCTCTACCCTCAGAGTTGTCTGACCAAAGGTGGAAGAGATGGGGAAGGAGTAGACGAGAGGGAGTCCAGACACCTGGATTCTAATCCCAGTCCTACTGCCAACTCAGGGGAATCCCTTCCCTCTCAAGGGATCAGTTCTCTCCTGTGTACGAGGGGAAGCTGGAAGCTGGCTCTTGGATCTCCATGGGCCCAGCTGGCACTGGAACCTTTGGAGTCTGTAACTCATAGAAGAGGTGGGACCAGGTAGAGAGAAACTTGAAAACCACCAGAGTTCAGAGCAAAGAGACAGCTAGGATTAAGAGCCAAGGACATCCAAGTCCCACCAAAGAGCTGTAGCTGACATTTAATAGCCCTTCCTGATATTCTAAAGGGCTTCTGGACAGATGCAGACAAGCCTTCCCAGTTGTGATTCTCTGATAATAGTGTTAAGTTGTTTTGGTTCTTCCAACACACCATCCTTGAAAAATATGCATTAAAATATCTCATTTTTAAAAAGAAGTTTACAACATTAGTTAAGTGGATTCATGTGTAATGGGCTGCCTTTAAACTAGGTCTCAGAACCATACCCTTTCTTCAAGGTGTTGTCACCCTGGAAGGAAAGACATTGCTACTAGATGGAGTGAGCATTTCTTTAAGAACAGGGTCCTCAGCCTTAACCCCCAAACCCCCATAAGCTAAAGCACCAGATTAACTTCATAGGAACCAGGCTGAATAAACCCAAAGTATTTTATTATTTTTAATGTGTATTGATTTTGAGGGTATCATTAGGTGAGGGTCCAGGATTTCTATTTTTCTAAAAGTCCCAAAGGACCTCTTAATCCAAACTGAATTCCTCTCTGTGGGTTGAAGCCAACTTTCTCCCATTTCACAGATCTTTCTCTGGTCTTCCTTCTAGGTATTGTTGCAGAAGGTCGGAGCGACCTCTATGTCTCAGATGCATTCCACAAGGCATTTCTTGAGGTAAATACACCTCTCTCCGCTCTCTCTTCTTATGCTTGCTTTTTTTGTTACCATGCTGCTTTATTATTCAATACATCAGTATCTCATATGATGAGTAACTTTGGAGTCATTCCTTCATTGGCTCTTACGGTGTAGACAGCAGATGTTTGAACAGTAGGTGACAACTGTGATAAAAGGCATGTTTCCAGGTCCCTCAAACCCCAAGTCTATAGTGTCCTCCTCTATACATAACTCTAACTTGAAGCCCTCGTGGTCTAATTGTTCTACCCTCCATCCGCTACCTCTCCTGGGAACACAGACATTAAGGTGAAGGTGATACCGGAAAAGCAGCCAGCAAAGGCATTAAAAGGAGAACCAGGAGATGATGAGCTTATGGAAACCCAGGAAGGAGTTTTAAGAAAATGGAAAGCATCTAGTGAGAAGACTGAAAAGTGACCGCAGGTGACTTTCCCCTGAGGCATTTGGACAGTGTAGTGGGGGCATGTCCTAATTGTAATGATTGAAGAGCAAATGGAAAGTAAGAAAGAGCTGGTGAGTGTAGACCATCACTGTAGTGTCCTACAGTGTGTTCCAGAAAACTAGAACTCTAGACTACGCTGCAGGTAATAAAAAGTTAGGTGGTCAAATAAATGTATATCCTCTTCTAGGGAAGTTAACAGAAAATCAAAGCACATTGGAGTGTTGATGTCTGAGCAGTTCCACAGTGAAGAAAATGATTCAATATTGCTTAACCCAGTGTTGCCCCAACTAAGATGCCCATGGAAACCTTTACTGGAGTAAGAGCTGTGTAAAGCCTATAGAACTTCTGGCTCTCAAACAAATACTGAACTATGGATCAATAGCATTAGTTACCTAGAGAGCTTGACTCAAGGTCTGAATATCTGTATATTTACAAAGCTCCTCAAAGAATTCTGATGCACATCCAGGTTTGCGAACCACTTATGTAGACCATTCTTTGGGGGACCCAGGCTATGAGGGAAATGTGATAGGCCAATGTTAGAGGTCATAAAATTTAGAAATCTCAAAAAGGAGACTGTGGTCGAAGAGATAGATTTCAGAGCATGGTGCTAGTAAATATAGTTACAAAGTCCAAGCTCAGTGGGAAATATGTCATTAGGAGGAAAGTGGAAGGATCAAGGGACAGGAAAAAGCCAGGGTAATTTTAATGGGAGTGAGGAAATGTGATAGTTTGAAAAAAACAGAAGGTTATAGACTGAGAGGATAATGTAATTATAATTTCAAAGGTCGAGATGTTCTGAGAGATGGCAACTTCAAAGTGTAGCCACGGACTGGTTTGCTGAAGTGAAGGCAATGCTCATTGGGTTCAATGAGATGAAAGAAATGGAAGTTTAGAGTATTGAATGGGTCTCCTACCAAGACATTTTAATTGTCTAGGTCACACGATAGCAGGAGTTAGGTTAGAAAGGCAATGGGCTAGGCAATAAAATCCTCAATGCGGGACTATATTCTGTAGAGCAATAGGACCAAAGCAAGAGTAGAAAGATATATATCTTAAAAGATTCTGAGGTCAGAACAGGGGATTTTACATGAATACTGGATTAATGATTTTGGAAGTGAAAATACTGAAGCCATATTGATTATGGAAGAAATAACATTTAGACTGCAAGAGAAGATGAGTCCTCAGGATTTTAACTATGACTGAGAATCTTCTTCCATGGACCCCAAATGGAAGTGGTCAACTCAGACCTCCATGAGGGCCTTGAGTTACGATCAAGAAGAAGCAAAAGTTCAGTTTCATTTTGTCTACCTGAGCCCACTAAACAATGATGCAAGGTTCCTCCATGGCTCTTGGGAGCCCTATACACAAGGACCCTAATTGATTGTCTCCTGAGAAGCCACTGAAAACCAGAATCTGATTTGAGTAAAAGGGCCCTGGTCTTACAAAAGTTCGTCTGCTCTTAGTACTAAAACGATCGTGAATTAGATAGCATGTGTAGAAGGGAGAGGTGGTAAGGAATGAGGAAGGGGAAATCATCAACCAGCTTCTCTCAAAGCTCAGGGGTCTGAAATGCTTTCCTTGGAGGCAGGGACACAGTTTTAGTGACATTCTAGGTGCTCAAGCAAAATTTCTAAAGGTGTCTCCCATCTCCCTCCAGATCTGTGGCAGTTCTACTTATCAGTAAGCTCCAACACCATCCTTTCAATCTATTACTCTGAGAAATATTCATCTCATCCAGCCAGAGGACCATCCTCTTTTCACAGGCCCTAGTTCCTGAGTGGCTGTTGACAGTAGTTCTATCTAGGATCTTGATGATCCAGAGTGGAACTGTCTCAACTGCGGTGCTCTAATTTTGAGTCAATAGGTCTTTCAGTATACAGTTCAGTATCATGTACAACATTGCCAGCCAGAAATGTGACAACTTTGTGTACATCCAGATTTCTGGTTCAGAGAGTATCTGAATGGACCCTGGCACTTTCTTTCAGCACAAGGCTTGGATGAATACAAGTCTTACATCAGTACAGTGGATGAAAGAAAAGACTAAAAGTAAGGTTCCAGAGGGGATCCGACCTAACTCATAGCAACTGGAAAATAAGTGGCATGTTTGAGGAATTGCTGTGTCCATGGATGATGTACCTCTTGTAATGAGCTGCAGAGTAGCTAACGTGGCAGTCTGTTTCCCATTTGACCTGCAGGTAAATGAGGAAGGCAGTGAAGCTGCATCAAGTACCATCATTAGCATCGCTGGTCGTTCGCTGAACTCGGACAGGGTGACCTTCAAGGCCAACAGGCCCTTCCTGGTTCTCATCAGGGAAGTTGCTCTGAACACTATTATATTCATGGGTAGAGTAGCCAACCCTTGTGTTGATTAAAATGTTATCCTTTGTACTTCTTCCTATTTTGGTTTGTGAATACAAGTAAAAATAAATACAACTTCCCATATCTGACAATTATGAATGGACTTTGCCATCTGAAATGAAGGCAAGGAAAGGAGAAATGGATAGAGATGCTGCTCGGCATTTGGTATAACGAGGCTTTCGACTTTTCTCTACCAGTGAACACATCTGGGTCAAGAAAGTGAAGGAGGGAGGTATGTTACTACTTCATCTTGAAAGACAGTAGGCATCTTGAGAGGGCAGGGTGAGCTTGAAATCTAGATAATCCCTTTATACTGAAAAAAAGTCCAAAAATTTAAAAAGAATTAATATCTATACAGAAGAGACAGAAATGCAAATATGAATATTAAATCATTTAATTCTCAAACCACTCACATGCATAATGTTCTTTTACACAGTGTTAAAATAAAGAGGAAAATGTATTTTTATACAAACAGAATTTCAAGTATACATTAATAGACTTTTCAAATTACTAACCAAGTTGCTAAATTTCATTCACATTGTTCTTAAAGCTGTTCAACGAGAAAGCTTTTGCTAAACTGCTTTAAATATGTTTATATAAACCCATATATCTTCACTCTTTCTCTGAATCTCCCTCCCCCAGCCCGTCTCTGCCCACCCTCCTACCCTCCCCGCTTCCCCGACACAACAGGGCTCCTGGGGCTCTAGGAGACATGCAACCCCACCAAGAACTATTGGCTTGTCATCAGGGGAAGGACAGAATCTACAGGAGGAGAGACTTGAGAACACCTGTCAAATTAAGGGAGAGAACGAATCAGATACTTCACAAATCAGGATCGTATTTTATAGCCTGTGTGATTCACTTGGCCTTTTCATTTAAAAAAGGAGTCTCAGCCTCCCACAAAATCACCCTCAAGTTTCTGATAATTTGGTAGCTGAGAAAATATTGGGTATATCCCCTAGTGAAACATCTCAAATTAAGGTAGGCATTTTGAACTTTTGCATTTGGTTGTTTCTTTTGCCCTCTGGCTGGGGGTGGGGGCAGCTTAAAAATGGTTGACTTGTGTGTTTACATTAAGGAATTTGGTTAATTTCACAGGGTCTGCCTAGGGTTCTCCCTCCCCAACTCTCCTCCTGAAGTAATCTGGCTTAGGGGCCAGGAACAGCCACTCTCCTTAGGAATTAAAGTGCATTTTTTTCAGTAAAAGTGGGGACAGGGGGAGGTGTGGTTTACACTTAAGTGATAATGATTACAAGAGGGTGGGGTGAAAATCCTATTCCTATATATAGGTATTTATAGTTAAGGGCATAATAAAAACAGATATTCTCTAAGGAAATAAGATGTACAAACCCAGTCCAGCACCCTCAGGGGCATGAGAGCGCTAGCCTTGGCTCACTGACTGTTCTGAGACATCTTTATGGAGCGATCATTGCAGACGAAAGACACAAACCTCAAGTGTTAGTTTTTTCAAAGGGAAAAAAAAACAGGTTCTTCTAGTTAAAAACTCTATCTCATTCCCTTTCAGGGATAACAACATTTTAGAAACTGATTGTCGGTTTTAATATGAATCCTTGATTAACAAGTTGTGAAAAAAATGTTAGATAACTTTGTTGCTTAGAAATATTATGCTATCCTTAGAAACTGAGGATGAGGAGGCATAGTTGGTCCTTGCTATCAATAAATATCATCTAAGGGGAAGCTAAAATGTTCCTGTCATCTTTGATAGCTACCACCAGAATCTTACTTTTCCTTTAAATGCTTTACTATTTCTTGGGGGGGTCAAACCCAAGAATTTTCCAAAGAGAAGTATATGCTACATTATTAGCTGTATGAAGAAGTGATGAGAAGGGGGAAATCGTCCTGGATTCTGGCCTCTGAGTCCAGTGTGATCTGCTTTTCACAGTGACCAGTGGGAAGGCACAGTGCCAGGGACGGGAAGATGGGAGACAGCTGTCACCCATCGTGTAAGCACCATTGAGAACAGCTGGACAGATGTCTTTGAGATTATGTCCATCTGAAGGAAACCACATTTTGACTACATTGACTTTTCTATCTTTGAACCCTCTGTCTTTTCTTCTCAGACACAGAGCGTAAGTGGGTCCCACCTGAAATTATGAGAAGCCAGGAAATCTAAGTGGCTTGCAGGATCCTATTAGTTCCTCAACCAGGGATTGAACCCCGGCCCTCAGCGGTGAAAGCACGAAGTTCTAACCCCTGGACGGCCAGGGAATTCCCTGTGTTCTTTCAACGTACTTCTCCCTTTACTCACTTGTGCTGACAAGCTAAAGATTGAGAGTTCTGGTGTTAAGATTTCTTAAAGGAGAAGCCAATGGTTCCTGACTTATGTGGCAGATCTACTTAAGTTCTGCCATTATATTGCAAAACAATGCAATAGGCTACAACAGTGAACACAGACCATAAAGGATGAAAAGTTAACGTACTGAGACTTTTTTTTTTGCCTATAGTTTGGGTATGTTTTTCTTTTGTTGTGAGTAAGGGAATGGGGCAGGGTGGTGAAACTGCAGTCAGACTAGTTTCTGTTTAGCTCTTTCAGAAAGGATTACTTAGAGGTTTAAGAGGAATCACAAGCCAATCAGTAGGACAGAAGAATATGGCTGGTTAGTCCTGACAGAGAATTCCTGATAGGGAATTTGTTTCATTACTTGTGTAAAATATAGTACAAGTTCATATATATATACTTTACCATTAATTACTTCCCCTTCTCCTCCTCTACTTCCTTCCCCTAAATCTTTAAAATCCAGTGCGATGTGATCTGCATAAAGTTCAACATTTCACAGTACTCAAGGTTTCTCAGTATGAGAACCCTAATGGGCTTCTCTCTGGATGCAGACAAGTCTCCAAGGCTACTATTGCTTTTCTGTTCCACCCAACGTAAGGAAGCCTTCTCAGATCTTCTAAGGCATAGGAGGCATTTCTGACATTGCAGCATACACATGCTAAGCAAATAAGTCAGGCCTAAATGTTATTTTAATGAAATGTCAGAGTCTGATGCTAATTCAGTCCTCTGCACTTAAACAATCTTTCCTTCCACCCACTTGTTTCTTCTCAAACACACCACCTATTTGAAATTTAAATCATCGATTATTTGCAGGCAGTATAGGAATCAAAGTTTCCACAGTGCCAGCAGTCTCTCAGATGAGACCATCACATTTGAACTTGCTCTTGAACACAAATTTCTTTCATGAATTAGAAATCACTTAGTAGTTTATTAGTTTGAATGGTGGCTCTCACTCTTTAAAGGCTAATCAAACAGTCCTCCTCTCCCCATTACCACACTGAGGTTGCCATGGGCAGGTTTTTTACACCTGGGTGGGTGAATGAATCGACGATATGAAAACTTGTTTGGGAATTACTGGGTTAAGTCTTTGACATCCTGGAACAAAGCTGCTAAAAGGACTCATTTCACATTTCATGTAAAACTCAGAAATATTTACGCCTTAGCTAGTGCATTTAATTCACAAAGGAACATGGAAAAGTGAAAGTCACCGTACATTGAAATCCCACTTAGAAGACAGGCTAAGGGACAAATAATCAACTACATCACCATCACACCAGGAAGGACCCTTCTATTTCATTAACTTTAACAATGCTACCTGATTATTTTACAAATAAAAATCACCCTAGGTGGCTTGGGCCTGGCTCTTTTTTTTGGGGGGGGGGGGCGGTGCCTGGCTCTTTTAATAAATTCAAGTGCTCTATTTTAGCTAGCAGAGTTTTAAAAATCTCCACTTAAATCACATATGAAAGGGAAAGAGGATTCTAGGGAGCAGACTCAGAAAATGTCTTTTGCTGACTTGTGCAGGCTTTGGTACAGAGAGGAAACTGGGTGCATGGCAACAGCTCTCTGCTGAATGACTCTGCGGACAAACGGATGGTCCATTTTACCACCTGAGCCGTGGCCCGTGCTAAGTTTTAAACGCCAAGCCATGCCTGTGATACTAATAAAGGTACCTCTGACAAAAGACAACCGGGTGGAGGTTATCCTGCCACAGACCCCTCAGGACTACCTAGAAAATGATTCTCAACCTTGGCTGCCCATTAAAATCACCTGAGCAGCTCTTAAAGCCCAGGCTGCACAGCCAGCCAATTAAACGTGCATGTCCAGAGGGGGCCCTAGGCGGCAGTCATTTTGTAAAAGCCCCAGGTGATTCTAATGTGCAGCAAAAATTGAGAACTACCTGCCAAGGTCAACTAGCTCTGCAGTATTTTAATAGAAAGCATTAAAGTCACTGTTCACCCAAGCCAGACAGAAGATAAGACTCTATGCTTCCTCCCAGATTCACAGGTTGATTCAACGTGCCTCCCAGAAATGACCTAGGCATCTCTCACTTTTTTTGTTTTGTATTTCAATAAATCACTTTGGCTATAAAACAGACTGCATGGCTGACAGTGTATTATTGACTTAGGTAAGACTGCACCTTAAGTATGTGTTTGTAGCAAAACAGCTGGGGACAGGTCTAGGCCAAGACTCCGGGCACAAACAAAAGATAAGCCAGAAGGAAGAATTTTCCTAAGCAGAAGTTAATTCCTGAGTCTAGGTTCTTAGTAGCATGGCTTATAGGCTGACAATTATTCTATAGTTAGAAAAAAAATAGCTGTGGTGAAGAGATTCACATGATTTTAGTATCTCATCTCCTTACAGAATTCATACTGTTACACGGATGAAGGTTACTATTGGGCTGGCCAACCCAATACATCAGTCGTCACCAATGAGTACTGCTTACTGAATTTGGAATTTCACACTGGCAGTACTGTCACTTGCCCTATCCAGTCAACAGGAAAAGTAAACACTTATCAGTTAGTACCTAAAACACGGATGTGAAAACTCTCCAAGTCTGCAAATGGGTCCCTCTCTCGTTTTCACTCCTAACCAGCAAGTCCCTGTTTGGACATTACAACCAGCTATTCTAACCAGTGCATTTGAATGAAAAGGTGGAAAGCATTCTGAGATATTTCTGAAAGGCCCACAGTCCTTTCTCAGCTGTAACAAATGTTCAAAAGGTAGGTAACCTGATTTGGCTCAGTGGACTAGGGTGCCCCCAACAGCAGATCAGCTGAGTGCTCCAACTGCATTTAAAGATTAGGTGGTCTGCCTAGTGGCATTTACTACCGAAACTGAATTTCCTGACACCCACAATAGGCCATCCTAACTATTATAACATTCTTGGCATTATAAAGAGAAGAATTTCAGAGTGTCTAAAAGCAAAATAGGTCATCCAAAAATCCAGGTCATGCAAAACTGCATGTCAAGATACTGGCAGAAGGCTCAACATCAGGAAAATATGGTTGATATTCCAGTCCCCAAAATGGGCTGCAAATGGCAATTAAAAAATAAAAAAAGCTCAGGATTCAAACAAAATTTTCACATCATTAAAAGGAATTGAGTGCATCTTTAAAAACAGCAGAAAGACTCCACTTCCAAGGGCTACTCTTGCCAAACAGAGGCCAGTGGATAAAAGTACTAAACCCAAGTGTTCTGACACTGATTTGGGCAACAAAACCAAACATTAACATGTGAAGATGACAAAGAGACATGAGATACTGCAACCTCTATATTTCGGGTCTGGCTTTCCTTTGCTTGCTACAGAAAGCTACACTTTCTTCAGCCAAGTGCTCAGAGGTAGAGGAGCTAAAGCGAGTACAAAAGAGAATGAGGTGGACAGTGGCTGAGGAATCCAGCCTCCTGCGTAAGGGGCTACAGGGCAAACTTGGAATATTCTGTCTTTAATGGGAGGTAGAATTTTCTACACTGACTTATCTGCCTTCATCAGACATTTTTTTCTCACACACATACATACAATCACATACATATAGCGGGCAATTCATAATGATATTGCAACTTGCAGTGACTGCACACCTATTCCAACATATATTTTCAACCTAAATTTTCTATTAACCCCCAGCTTTTCTCTGGTAGATGCAAGCCAAATTTGTTCTTTTGAGAACCCTCCTTTTGCCGGGCTTCTAAACATACATTTCACTTTAACGCCTACATCTTTTGTCACTAAAGAACAGCTGCACTAAGTGGGTGCAAAGTGTTATAACATCTTTATAAATACAAAGTGCAAGAAATCATTTTCTTAGCCAAAATACAAACAAAGCAACTAAAAGCTCTCATAGCCTACTATGCCAAGAAATTGATTTTTATAATCAATGATACAGCTAACAAAATGCTTCTAAAGCTACCAAGGTTATAGAGGATGAGTAAATATATTTATAAACATACATTTATGAAAACGAGATATTAAGAAAATAGCCAAACTTCCCACAAAAGTTATTTGCATGAACTATCTTTAGTATACCACTCTGTGTTCAATGCACATGCATATACAATTGAATTATATTAGTGTTATTTTTATTGGCCCACTTTTCCAAAAAGAAAACAGGCTCACTTTTCAAGTTACATGATTTAAAATCATTTTTGTAAAAATAGCAAATACCATATAAATTTTACATATCTTTGCTATCTGACTGATAGCCATTCTTGAAGTGGATTTCAGCCACACTCTTAGTGACCCCTGCTTTAGCATTTTGGCTTCCAGAGGAAACACATTTTAAGTTTTGTTCCCTGTGTTGTAATTCGGTTTTTGCAATAGCTCTTTAAGAACCACTAGAGTTAGGATTCTGTTAATTTACAGGAAACTCAGTAGATCATCTTCAAATATGTCAAAAATATCTGCTTTAAGATGTGCTAAATGCAGAAATCTAAACCATAGTAATTTCTCAGGTAGTTGTTATTAGCTTTAATAGTTTAGACTTATGATGCTGAAAAGAAAAAATAAGTATTTTGAAAAAAAAAAAAAAGTATTTTGTCAATCTACAGGTTCCCTTTCTTCTTTGTCCTCTTTTTCAATTTGAGACCACAGTACACTGATCAACAAAACCTTGATCAACAAAGGTTTGAACTGCATGATCCACTTATACCCACGTTTTTTTCAATAGTAAATGCTACATTACTAACCTCCAGCAGTTGGCTGAATCCCCAGATACAGAGGAACCTCAGAAACAGAGGCCCAACTATTAAGATATAGGTGGATTTTCCACTTGCAGAGGGCTGCATCCTAACTCCCACATTGTTCAAGAGTCAACTGTACTTGGTTTTTGTGCAACCACCAGATGATTTCAAATTTAAGAGTCAGAGAATCTAGAGGAGGGCCCAAAGGGCTATAAGACACCGAACGAGAGGCATCTTCATAGATTATCAAAGATTTTTCAAGTAACCAGTATTTTTGCTATGAGCTGCTTTGCTGCAAACATTTTTGCACCATGACTAACTGGCCATAAGACAATTTTGCCACAAAAGATAAAATAACTGGGTGACAGTTTTGCTTTGATAGTTTGGTTTTGACAGGCATGTCTCCCAGTTAGTGACATTACTGATGGTTTTATTGAGCTGACAGATGATGATGATTGGCCCCATGAGTTGGTGTCTTATTTTGAAATACACTACACTGGAGGATAAACAGGCCAAAAGTCTCAGGTGCAGAGCTGAACCCACATTTCCTGTACAACTATGGAAAGTATGAACAGACATATGACCAGATGCCAAGAACAAACAATAGTGCAGAGGCTTTCAAGATGCGACAGAAAGCATGGCTACGAATATGCATCCTGGTTATTTGGAAACTGACACCTCTCTCAATGAAAGAAGTAGTTTAAGGAAAAAGAAAATGCACAATGCTGATGAGGAGATGATCAAAATACTCAATACTAAGAATGAAAGACTTGGGAGACAAGTACTTAGGTACAACACACAAAATATGAAAATCAAGTTATTCGTGCAGGATTGCCATGAACTACACACATTTTAGATGTATTCAAATATTTTGTAATTTGCTTTCAAGTTTTCTAAAAAAACTGTCATTCATTTATCATGTTTCATTATGTCCTCTTTAATATCCCTCTTTTATTTTTTACTATTTTATCTTTTATGGGAAAATTGCCTTGCAGTGAATTAGTAATTAAGGTGAAAATGCCTGCAGCAGAGATGTCTACGGCGAAGATGCTTAGAGCAAAAGTACCTAGAACCACTTTTTCATTCCCTGGGAATATATTTTCAAAGGTTTTCTCTGTCACAATGGGCAGACTTTGAGGTACAGCAGAGCGGAAAATGTTAAGGCTCACTGATTTTTATTCATCAAAATTTGCCCCAATCATTATATGATAAAATCTAATTAATCCGGATGCCTAAATGACTCAAACATTCCATACCTGGTTATTCAACCACAAATGCCAAAGTCCTTTTTTCCTGTCCCAGGATTTTCTAGAGTCCTAAATTAAGTTTTCAGCCCCGAGTACCCTTTTTATTTCCTGTATTTGTAATTCCTGAGGCCTGACCCAAGAACAGAGATCCCTTCGACTATATGATCTAATTGGGACTGACCAACAAGAAGCCCTCACAACTAATTCTCTAAGAAACCACTGCAGATGGAATGGATAGATAACACCAAACCTTTCTTCTCTTAGAAAGTTGATTTGGGGATGATCATTTTTCCAATATAATTTATTCTTTGCCCTATTTCTTCTGAAAGCAATAAAAGTCCTTTTATAAGCCAGAAGGAGTTAAAGCATCCTAAACTTGACAAATCTAACCCCAAATCATAACACTTCAATGATATGTCATTTCAGACAACAAAAGCCAGTAGCAACTGATAATTTTTAAAGGATTAACAACTATAAAATGGAGCAACAGTGTCCAAAATGGAAGGTAATATAAATGGAATGAACCTCTTCCCCAGCACAAATTTGTGCCAGAGGTGGCAGTAAAGATAGGTAGGGGGCTTCCCCAGTGGCTCAGTGGTAAAGAATCTGCCTCCCAATGCAGGAGACACAGGACACGAGGGTTCAATCCCTGGGTTGGGAAGATCCCCTGGAGGAGGAAATGGCAACCCACTCCAGTAATCTTGTCTGGGGAATCCCATGGACAGAGGAGCCCAGTGGGCTACAGTCCAAAGGGTTGTTGCGAAGAGTTGGACATGACAGAGACTGAGCACAGAACAAAGATATGCAGTATATGCAGGCAAAATTTTCAATTATGTCAAAAATATAATCCATCTAGCCACTTAACAGAAACTCCTGTTGAAACAGATTTAGCAGCTATATGAATTTTCCATACCACAGGAGTTTATGCCTATTTGAAAATGAACTACAGCTGACATCTCTAATAAATCAAGGTCTGTAACAGCAAGGTTTTTACTCCCTCTATAGATTATTTCTGGTTTAGCATGGATAATTACTGTTGCTTCACAGGAAAAAAAAAAAAAAGGGCAAATGCAATAATTTGGAACTTGTACAAAAGAAAACATGGAAACTTTGCTGTAAGTGAAACTTGGGGGTGGGAAGCTAATGAAATCTGTTCCAGGTATTTGTTTCATTCTCCTTCTAGCTTCTTCTAACTCATGGTAAGTAGAAGAAATGGTTTCTTACAGCACAAACAACTGACCTAAATGAACACACGAGTTAAGACAAATCCAGAACACATACTGCTGCCTGTAAAGATGGTCTCAAATTCTTGACACACCTTCCATCAAGTGGTAAGGTATCTCCTCTCCCTTCGAATCTGGGCTGACCAGTGACTTCTTTGACCAATAATGTGTGGTGATGACTCTTATGAAAGCTCTGGGCCTGGCCTTGAAGAGGACTTGGAGGCCTGAGCTGCGATCTCCTAAATTTGACTACTCTGACAGAGAGATCAGATGGAGGGTCCCCGAGGCTCCAGAGATGCGGACAAGGCCTGCTGGGCCAAGTTTTCTGGTCAACCAAGGTGTCAGGACCGTGAGCTCACCTTGGACACCCTGACCAGTCCAATCACCTGCTGAATACTATCAGATGACCTGAATCATCACCACAGGGAACATGAAACTGCCTAGACAAGCCTGTCCTGAATTTCTGATTCACAACATCATGAAATGTATAAAGTAGTTGCTGTTTTAAGTCACTGAGGTTTAGAGAGTTTGTTACATGGCAACAGGTAACTGGAATGCAATCTTTCAATTTCTGCCTTGGTAGTAGTAACTCAAGCAGTTGTTCAAAATTAGAACCACCAAATGGGTGACTCCTCTAAATTGGTGGGCAATATCCCCAAAAAATGTTCACCATGCAATATCTGCTCGAAATCAACTGCATTATCTCTTAGAGAAACCTTCCGATCACTTATTCCTGAATTTAAAGTTCACTAAAACCAGTGCTGTTACTGGCTATGGTATATTCTAGTTTACTTCAACTCTGTTAAGTAAACAGAGTTAACATGATGTACTGGAGATAGTCTGGGCTTTGGAATCAGATTGGTAAGTATTGGCTCTGCGATTTATCGATTGTATAATCTTGGGCTCAACAGTTTCCTCATCTATAAAATATGGTATAATTATACCTGTTAAAGGCAACATAGTCCATTAAAGAGTGTCAAGTCTAGAGAAAGACTGCCTAGGTCAACCTCTCTGTCTGTTTCTTTTTAAAGCGAGGATAGTAACAGCATCTACTCTAATGGGTTTGTCTAAGGAGCAGCAGAGTTAATTAATGTGAGGAACATTAAACTGTGCTTAACACATAGTTAACACTCAAAGTCAGTGATTTTTAGCTACTTCTGTTACTACCTCAGAGAGTTATTTTGAGAATTTACTGCAGTTATGTCTCTAGAGCACTTAGTATGGTTAATTTCGTCCCCTTCTTTTTGACCCTCATGGCTTTTAAATACATATATCAGCCTCTAACCAAGTGGGTTTAGGACTCTCAAGTACAGGAAGCCACATCTAAACTATGTATAAAATCAGTTTTGCTATACAAATCCCAAGCACACTGTCTGGTACCAAAAACTACTTAATGGAACAAAAATGTACTTAATAGAACAGATTCTCCTCTTGCTACCTACCATATAAGTGATTTCACAGGGTAGGAAACATTTCCCCATGAGATACATACTTTGACTTCCGGCATTATGGATAAATTCAGATTCTAAGATTCACAGTATATTAAATTGTGCTGTTGGTCGTATGAGATGCTGAACAAATATCTTAAGTGGGTGGTGAATTCTAGTTTCCTTAACAGGACTTACTGAGTCGACATAAAAAAAGCAAGCATTAGAAAAGTGGTTTTTCCCCCCTTAACTGCTCTGCCTTTGTAACTAAGCTTTGTGTTTAAAGCTTCCACTATTTGAGCTAATGGACCTTTCCTAATTACATTACAGATAATGGGGAAGGTATAAGATAAGAAATTTATTTATATGTGTACCCACTGTGAACGTAATGCATATTTCAGGCAATGCTTGCCTTCTAAGCCACTGCTGTTCTTCACAAAGGGAAGGATAGTCTGCCTACACAAAACCAGATAGTCTGTACAGATATCTTGCAGGTGTGGAATGTAATTAAGTCAGGTTTGAAAGTATGAAACTATCCAACTTTGGTTTGTCCTGAGCAAGAAAAATTACTTAATGCAAAGTAAAAAGACTGGTCCCAGGAAAAGCACCACTTTATAATAAGAAGAGTGAAAAACAGAAAGACACTAGAAAGCAAAGGAGGCAAAACCACATTAAGATTGATAGTTATCAAAGAAGTCATAATGCTCAGCAAACTCCATTATTTTCAACAGATTCTTATTTAAATGACATCTGTTACCAAGCCCTCAAATGAAGGTGTATGCAAATGATTCACTGGACTACCTAAATACAATTTCTTTCAAAGTCCTATACCCTAAATTAACTGGAATCCCAAATTAACCAGAAAAACTACTCTAAAATCTCAAGAACTCATTATTAATATAAGTGCTCCAAGACAAAGCAGATCTGACCTATGCAAATATACTGGAACCTTCTAGATGAAGATTATTACTGAGGGTGTAACATATAAAACCTAATTTCCAACTTAGAAAAAGGCAACTTTAAGAATAAAATGTATAGTGAAGAGGTGCTGTATATGCGACTAGGTAACTCATCCAAACTTTGCATGTGTTGGTAGAACTCACAACAAAGTAAGACTCAAACTCACTGTATTGTATGAGCATGGCCTAGAACACTCTGCCCAGATAAATTTAACTCAGAAGTCCATGCACTGTTTACAAATGGGGAGCCATTATATTTTCCTCTTGCAAGGAATTATGTTTATTATCATCCTAACATTTTCCATTTACTTTTCCACATCTAGCATAAATAAACTAATTGAACAGTAAGAATGAACATTCACAAAGCAAATATATAATGTCCCAATATATATTGAGAATTATAAACAATAACAGAAATTGGACGATAGTTCTAAAAAGAACTTTCAATCTTCAGATATTTAAGTTTTAAAATATTCTTTTCTTTTTTTAAAAAAGGAAGATTTTGGCTTTTTACTACACCACATAGAACAGAGTGAGTTTACTTGAGTAAATTAAAATGAAGATTTATAGTGAAGAAATGGATAGTTTCTAATCTAGAAAAACAGATTTCGGATAGGAATCAAACCACTTATTCTTAAGAGAAATTAATTTTAATACTAGAGAGAATAAATCCATTCTTGCCACCATCATCTGTTAACTTAGAGAAATGGCAAAATTTACTTATAAAAACATTACTTCTCTTCCCCAGTATTTTCTCTAAAGATGATATTCATTTAACTTTACATTATTATGCATGGGAGTTATTTTTAAAAATTACTTTCTTAAATCTGTAATTACCATCCTCAACTTAATCTACCTTAAAGGAAAGGACAAATCATAATGCCTGCTCGAAATGCTTTAAAGCAATGGGATTCAAGAAGGAGCACAAATGAGACAAGCATCTAGAAAAAAATGGCAACTTCTTTCAAGAAACCGATGCACACACGGCAGTACAAACTTAAAACCTCAACCAACCTGTTATAAAGGCAAAATGACAAGAGCAACAAATTGAGGGGGATGGCACAATTCTTTAAATCTATTAATAATTCTGGACGTGGCGACCTTTTCTGTCAAGAGCCAGACAGCAGGCCCTGTGGTCTCTGTCAGCTTTGCCAGGACTGTACAAAGTAGCCGTAACACCTAAATGGATAGGGGTGGCTCTCTTCCACTACCACATTCTTTATACATAAAGGTGACCTCAGGATTTGGCTTGGGCACTGTGGTTTGCTGAAATCTTGATCTAATTCCTAAATCCTAGAGATATATTTTGCCCCCTTAGGGCATCCTCTCAAATGGAGGGATTTATCTGGCTTAATTGCTACTTATTCTTTTTCTAAATCTCAGCAACCAAAATACTGAATGAATGAATATACAGATAAGGAGAACATCTGAGGAAGAGAAAAAACAAAACAAAACAAATCCACATGCCGGTTACAGCTGAAAAAATAAAAACTTCCAAGACTCCAACTCCTCCCTGATTAAACGCCTTTCCACTATGACTACAACTTTTTATCTTTGTTCAAATTTAATTTCCTTTCTATTGCTCATTGCTTTCATTTCTTTAAATTAGATCTTTTAGTCAAACAAAATGTTGTTTTTACCAGTTAAAATAAAATTAATGTTAAGAAACAGTTAAAACTTTTGAAAGTTATTTCCTGACCAAAGACTATTCAGCTATTAAAGATGAAGTTCGCTATTTCACTCTTGTATCAAACCACTTCCAACCAAGGTCAGATTTCAACTATGAAGTTAGTAGGAAAATGGTTTATTTCTATTGTCATGCCATCTTTGGAAAACCCTGTTTCACTGATACAGAGGGAATTGGAAACACTAAAAAAAACAACCCCAAAACTTCCCTTAACTGCTATCTCCCTTATTTACCAATCTTTATCCTTCAGGAACTAATTTATGCTTACATATCCAAGACTAGCTTTGACCCTCTGGTATAATGAATAACTAGGGGGTAGTTTGCAACTCACAGAAAACTCAACTCTGTTCAGAGGTAAATACGGTTCTGAGTAAAGAGAGGACAAGTCATTAGAAAGAGCCTTCTGCCTAAAGTACAGTATTACTGTTCATGCCAATGCCATATTTTAAACTGGTATCAGAATTCTGAGAGAGAAATAAAAGGTACCTTTTAGAATGAAAGTAGATTAATGTCATCTCTCTTCTTTTGCTAAGAATATTAGGTAGCTCCTTTGCAATTAAGGGCCACTCAACAAATGAAAACAGTCCCAGTGTTAGCTATTTCACGGCATTAGAGTATTTAATGATGATTTAGCTCTCACTGCTAATGCTGTTCCCTTCACAAGGTGACACGTGCAAGCTAAAATTTGGTAATGAGTTTCAGCGTTAGCTAAAAGTCCATGTAGTACATCCTTAAGAGAGGTATCCTCTGTGCACATACCTATAGAGCTTTTCATTAATGTAGATAGAACACTACTAACTCCTATGTCCCTACAAGGATGTTAGCTAAGAACTAAGACAATGTCACAGTGAATCTGGATAAGAATCTTGGATAGTTATTTAGAATAATAATCTCTCTTCTAACTAAAATGAAGAAATTGTTTTCAGAAACTTATGTGTTTAAAAGTTAGGCTGGTTTGAATTTTCATGAATTTCATGGCTCTGCACTAGGCCAATTAAGAGGCGAGAACCAGCAAATATGATTGTGCTGCAGTGGTCCTAGATGACCGAAAAGCACTCTATTCACAGTATAGATACAGCAAAAACCTGTTAGCAGTGAATAAAAAGGGAGGGGGGAACCCATCAAACCCTCACAGCATTTCCACGTCTATCAAACAGTTCCTAGTTCACTTAAAATGTCTGTTGCTCACCCCGGATGGAGCACTGACAAATGCTGAAGTTCCTCTTCACAGAAATGACTGCACCTCACTTTTACAATTTGGTAATAGTTTTAAAAGCTGTATTTTCTCATATAACATCTAAAAAACTAACAAAGCAATACAGAACTTCCCAGCATACTTCTCAAAAGTAAGATGGACGTATATATTTTTGGTAGGCTTCAACAGTCCTTCTAAAGCAGCATACTCTGTACCTCTCACCTCCGGCCTATTTAGTAACGGCAGAATCTGTCCACTGAAAACCTTGACTGCCAGCTAAAATGCTTCTTTAAAGATTTCAGTCTAATTTCAGCTCCACTTTTTCTATGTCACAGAGCACAGTTGCTCCCTAAGATGGCCCGCAGCGGCAGTTTTCACCCTATCATGCTGTTGCGCAACTAAAGAGAATGCCAAAGTCTGTTTTCTGAAGACAAACATGGCTTTAACATGACTTTTAAGGGTAGGCGCTCATCAAATGGTAGTAGCCTTATTACATTCCTGTTACAAGACACATTCTGTTTTTCCAGAAAGAAAAATAACCATTCACTAGTGATAGGGCACAGATGTATGTATATATACAGGTCTCAGATTGCTTAAAAGTTACCCTCTACATTCTAACTTCCGATCATCAAAGCAAGGCCATTCTTTCCTACCCACTTTTCCACATAACCAAAGCATTCCCAGGAAGGGGGCACACCACTAATGTTCTCATGAATGGCTCACCACCAGTGCAGGGATGATCAAACTCTCTCCCAAATCTCTTTTACAATCATCTATGCCCCTGTACCAAAACAATTTCTTACACCACTACGTATTTAAATACTCTCTAAAAGATCAGTGATCAATTATGAGAAGCCAGAGAGTTTTCTTTCTATTTGCATTGTAACTTGTAAGCATCTACTTGCCTGCATCCCTTAATGATCCTCCTTCATTCTCTGCATGCAAGACAGGGCATCTGAAGCTCTACATTTGGTAAATTCTTTCTGACTCTTGGTGCTGGATTAAGAATCTCAGAAATACCCAGAATTACCAAAAAGGTCCCTTGAAGTTTCAAAAATCTTAGGAATGATTAAGTAACCAAACCTGATCAAAATTGATCCCCTTGATCAATTTATTGCAACATGATTGTGCATGATGTTTTCTGGTAAATGCCCTGTTGTGTATTATTAAAAAGCAAAGCTCTTGGAGTCACCAGCAATTTGCTAATGGTTGGTTTATGAATTACTAGGTTTGCAGACGCAAGACATGGATTAGTGAGGTTCTTCTATTGGACTGAAAATATAAACTATCACATATGCAGGAGGAAATGGAATTGTGGTTGCAGTAAGAACCATAGTGTTGAATTTCTACAACCACAATATTGCAGAAAAAATGTTTAAAATGTCATATAAAAGTTATCAAATATGGAGACCTGTGAATTTAAAAATAGAATCCAGGCTCATTTCACTGTAAAGTGACATTTTTGATGTATAATATTGCTGTTATGTGAAACTAGGAGCCGAAGAGACTAGATGAAACTTTGGTAGTCAGCCTTACACGTTTATCCATCTGGACTAGAGCCATTTCTTAACACCCGAAGATATGCAAGCATTATGGCTTACAAACACTGATCAGGAAGTTGCAGTACAGCTGGCTCTGTGTTACTCGATATTCGGTAACTGCGACACAAAAACACTTCCTTCCCGTGCTCCCCTCTTGCTCGACACAACACTCAAGCCCCCAAATGCAGGAATACCTATTGTAAACACTTGGCTGCTCATTTCACTTCCAGGTGCCTAAAGTGCTTCAGATGCTGCTGCCCATTAGAATACTGCTCCAAGATGGCCAATTACGTGAAACAATCAGGCAAAGCATCCGGTGCCCTGCCTGGGCAAAGATTAAGTCTAATCTTTCAAAACAAAAAGAACTACCAGGATTCTTTTTTTTCCTTGAAATATGAAACTGCAAGTTCTGGCAGGGAAGGAAGAAGAGAAGCTCCCCCTTATCATCACCATCATGATGACTTCCTTCTCTTTCGTGGCTGGCTGGTTCAGATGACCGAGGCTCCTGCTTTGTGTTTTACACCTGGGCAATGACAGCCACCAGGGTGATATGGACCAAAGTACAGTGTTCAAACATGACTGGTAGAGAAATGATCATCTGTCACTGTTTAGTTAAAAAAACTTTTATAAAGTTAACAAACCAAGGCTGTTGATCCCTGAATTACAAAGTTGATTTGCTTGATTATTTTCCAAGTGTGAGGTGGGAAGAAAGAGGGGAAGAGCCTCTAGTGCTTTTGTGTATGTTGCTGATGCTCTAGTTTGGCAACATCTTGGGAGCATCTTCTGATCTGGTGATGTGGCATTTCATGAATCTAAGTACCAGTCCATGGCCCTGATGCTGGTTACTTATGGCCCAAAGGGGAAGAGGGTCTGCCCCCTTCCCCTCACTGTTTCAATCTGGTCCAGTAGTGGACACAGAGCCCTGGGCAGTTTCCCCAGAAGCAACTGTCTCTTCTTGTGAAGGTGATTCTTCCTCGGCTTGTCCCCGAGATGTGACAGTCGTTTCAGGGGAGATGCTATGAGGCCCCTCCAGGGGTATACAGCCAGGGTGGTTTTTGCGAAAGTGCTGATTCAAGATGGCCTGAAAGGGGAAACTTTTGCCACAAACATGACAGTGAAAAGGCTTGTTGCCTGTGTGTTTGCGGATGTGGTATTCCAGCTGATCTTTCCGGGTATATTTCTTGCCACACATGCGGCAGACAAACGGTGTGATCCCCATGTGCAGGCGCATATGGCGGTCCAGGCTCCCCTTCTGGTTGAAAGATTTGGCACAGTAGATGCAGGTGAGACGGGGGTTGTACCGGAACCACCGCTCAGATACTTCCTGCTCTCGGAGATACTCCACATAGCCACTTACTCCCATCATTGCTGACTCTTCTACCTGTACCAGGTGAGGACAACAAGCAAGTGAAACTATGTAAGTATATACAGTAAAAGACATCAAATCGTTTTTTACTTCTGTCTCTACGCTAAATGATTTTTAGCAGAGATCCAAACAGTGAATTAATTACTACCCAAAAGTAAAGATTTTAAGATAGGAATCTTAGAACACTGAGGCCACTCTACTCTATTACCATAAAAGAACAGGACAAATGAGTTACTTTCTGGCTGAAAAACCTCACGCTTATTAACCTCCTGCTAAATTTTTAATTTACAGTGATAGGAGAATCTAAGCCCCCTCTTACCATCCATTTGGACTCTAATTTGCAATCAGAATCTAGACAACCAGGTAGGTACTTTGGCAGTGTTGGTCCAGTAGAACTTTCTGTGATGATGGAACTATTTGATAATCTGCACCATCGAATATAGTTGTCATCAAACACACGTGGCTATTGAGCATGTGTAATATGCTAGTGTGACTGAGGAACTGAATTTTTCATTTTAAATGCTTTCAATTAATTAAAATTTAAATAGCCACATGACATGGCTAATAGCTATTATATCTGACAGTACAGAATACACTATGGCAAGCACATTATAAATTGTATTTTTTGCATTATCATTAATACCAAAATTTAACCCAGTAGTAACTAGCTTTATAAAAATGTGTATAACTTGTAGGTGACAGTATTCCTTTTTATCCCAAAATATTTTAGTACCACATCAACATATTTTCTTTATTCTAAAGACTGATCAAAATTTAAGTGACCTCAGAGAAAATTAGCAAAAGAACTGGGAAACTAGGCTGAGATATAAATTTACTAACTTAGTTATTCCTTCCTATAACCTCTTCACAATTTGATATCCAGTATTTACCAACTGGCTATTGTCTACCAAATACAATGACAGGTGCCACAGAGAAAGAAGTACAAGACCTGATTTCTGATTTTGCCTTCTGAACAGAAAGATAAAACTGAACAAAAAACAGACAAAACAAAGAGAAGGGGAATACATATTCCTAATGATTTCGCTAGTTCACTCTAATCGCTCTTAATTTATCAAGTATCTCCCTACTAAGCTACATTTCTTGCATTGTGAAAGAGAATTACTTAAGACATTCAAAAAAAGCAATTACCGTAAAAGCATTAAACCTCTGCTGTTGCTACTTAGATAACTAAGCCTTTACATTATTGAAAAATAAATGCTTTCCTTTTCTGATTTAACTTTTAAATCTCACTGATTTACTTATGGCTGTGCCGGGTCTTCACTGCTGCGTGCAGGCTTTTTCTAGTTGTGGCGAGCAGTGGCTGCTCTTCATTGTGGTGTCCAGGTTCTAGGCATTTGGCTTTAGCAGTTGTGGCACACAGGCTTAGTCTCTCCATGGCATGTGGGATCTTCAGGGACCAGGGATTGAACCATGTCCCCTGCACTGGTAGGCAGACTCTTAACTAATGGACCACTAGGGAAGTCCCTAATTTTTTTTTTTTTAATTGAAGAGGAAATATATATAGTTTTAAAACTTTTTATTAAGTTTTAGACACAACAGTATATTGAATCCTCATCACCCAACAATTTCAACCCATGCAATTTTGTTTTTTCTTTACCTTCACCCATTTGTCTTTTTCACATTATTTTTTGAAGAAAATCTCAGGCATAATTTCATATGTAAATATTCTAGTATGTATTTTTAAGAGATAAGGATTCTTTTCTTCTTAATGTAATTAAAATACCACTATCACACCTAAAAACTTCCCAGTAATTCCTAAATATCAAGTAAAATCTTAATTTTGTTTTACCTAATCTGAACATAATCTAAATAGTTAAAGTATTTAATATGTGAAATAAACAAGTCTTCCTCCTATCTGAAAGCTAGAAGGGAGAGGGAATACTATATTCTTTTGAACGAATAATTGAAAAACCTTGCATTTATAAAAGCTTTGCATTTAAAATTCTGTATTAAAATATCACCACTCATAAATTTCTGATTTATCCTAATGACTTCTGAAGTCATTGTGTGTGTGTGTGTGTATATATATATAACACATGTATGTTTTATGTATAATGTTTTGAACAAAAATTATATACATATACACAAATATATATAAGCATTTAAAGTATGTAGGAGGGAAACACATATATCTAGCAGAGGCAAAGTACCAATGCAAAGAGGAGAATATGTGAAAGCTGACTCTGGATTAACTGGAGAAAGATGAATCTAGCAATTAATCTTACATCCTTTTCTTGAACTTCTAAAAATGCATTTTATCTCCTTTCACATTTGTTAGCCAATAGTGCTCTTCAGTATTTCCAACAGAAGAGAGGCAGTTCTCAGCAGGTTTGGGAAGCAGTATGTAAAGAAAAGCATGGACTGGTAAGGCTTTAGATGATTCTGATTTATTTCATATAACATTTCTGCTCTAATTCACTGGATAATCAAAACTGAACTCACATAAAGAATGAGGGATTATCCCAATAAAAGGTCCTGGATAAGCACTGACAGAGCACAGAACAACTTCTCTGAGGCTTAGTTTCCTCCTCCATAAAATAAAGTTAGCGTATGTTTTGCCAATTCTATTATATTCTTATGAGAATCAAATATGATAACAGTATACCTTGAGATGTCCCTGAAAGCCTCTGGTTATACTTTACAGCAATTTAAGAGTGCTGGAACCTGGGTTTAAATCTGGGAACTTCCCTGGTGGTCCAGTGGATAAGACTCCATGCTTCCAGTTCAGGGGACCCAGGTTCGATCCCTGGTCAGTGAAGTAAGATCCCACATCCTGCAACTAAGCCTGCATGCTTCACCTAGTGGTCCTGCACACTCTAGAGCCACCACACCACAGGGAGAGAAGTCCATGCACCACAACGAAGACCCAGCGCAACCCCATCTCCCAAAAAAGGAACAAGCAAACAAAAAATCTCCATCCCACTTATTATTTGATTTTGAACAAGTTATCTAACTACTCTGTGCATCAGCCTCTCCATTTGTAAAATGAATATAATAATAGCATCTACCTTGAGCAGATGCTATGAGCACTGAATGAATTAATAAAGTGCTTAGCATAACTCAATGTTAGCTATTATTAAACACTACAAAAATTGCTAATACTATTCATAATCTTGAGGATACCAATTCCCTAAAAAAAAAAAGGCCTAACTTTAAGGAAAATAGTGTCATAGCAGTACTGTCCACAAAAAGAAAGTAAATTTGTTCTAGTTATCTATCATGAACCATAATCAGAAAACTCACACATTATGATCAATTTCACCTAAAAATTACTGCAATAAAGTTGCAATAAAAGAGCAAATAAATGAGCATAAAATGTAGATTGGTCCTTGTCATAGGAAACAATGTCTCTTTGGTAGTTTTATTCCTTTGAACTCTAAAAAGAAGCAAGGACAAAAACAGCTGCCACCTAGTTGTCTCTGTCACAAAGAGCTGGATCAGGCTTCCCTGGTGGTCCAGGGTTAAGAATCTGCCTGCCAATGCATGGGACACACATTTGATCCTGGTTTGGGAAGACTCCACATGCCTTGGAGCAACTAAGCCCTCATGCCACACTACTGAGCCCACAGGCTGAGACTACTGAAGCCTGAGCGCCCTAGAGCCTAGACTCTGCAACGGGAGAAGCTACTGCAGTGAGAGGCCCGAGCACTGCAACTAGTGAGGAGCCTCTGCCTGTCGCAACTAGAGAAAGCCCATGCACAATGATGAACACCCAGTGCAGCCATAAATAGATGAATAAATAAAAAAGTTGAGTTTTAATGAGGTGGATGAAACTGGAGCCTATTATACAGAGTGACATAAGAGAGAAAGAAAAACACCAATACAGTATACTAACGCATATATATGGAATTTTAGGAAGATGGTAACGATAACCCTGTATGTGAGACAGCAAAAGAGACACAGATGTATAGAACAGTCTTTTGGACTCTGTGGGAGAGGGAGAGAGTGGGATGATTTGGGAGAATGGCATTGAAACATGTATAATAGTCCAGGTTCGATGCATGATACAGGATGCTTGGGGCTGGTGCACTGGGATGACCCAGAGGGATGGTACAGGGAGAGAGGTGGGAGGGGGGTTCAGGATGGGGGACACGTGTATACCCATGGCGGATTCATGTTGATGTATGGCAGAACCAATACAATACTGTAAAGTAATTAGCCTCCAATTAAAATAAATAAATTTGTATTTTAAAAAAAGTGGATAATTTCACTTTTTCCACTTGGCAATTCCCTAGTAGACTGTAAACTCTTTACACACAGGGACAATCCTACATTGCTGAATATGCTAGAACCTGACAGTCCCTGATATGTAGCTGGTATTCAAGAACTGTTTTCTAAATGAATTATTCCATACAATGAATAAATTCCATATAAATGGATGCTTTCCATATTTTCTAAAACAAATACCCGTCTAGATTCTTGACAAGGGCTTCATAGCTGTCCACAATCCCAATCTTCAGTTACTAATCAGAGACTCGAAGAACTGAAGGGAATTCAAAAATCATCTGATTAGTTCTTAATTTTATTTAATGATCTCTAAAACTGAGGACTTAATTTAGTAGCTGTCTCTTTATTGGGCCCCTTTTCAGTAATTTTAGCTATTCAGAACTACTTAGAGGTAAAACGACTCCCATTTAGTGGCACTTGATAAGACAACACGAGATACTAAGAAGATCAGAAAATGTGGGCTTTGCTATCAAGGAGATTTCAATTTAGGAGACAAATTAATGTAAATCAGAAAATCATTTATATGAGTCAGTAGAGAATTAGGAAAAAATTACACGTTGCCACGTGTAAATGCTATAGTGGTTTAAGAAGGGGAGATCAAAAGGGACAGTTAGGACAGATGGAACTAAGAGTCGGGCCTTGCGTGGACCCAGATGCCTGAGTGAGTATCCCTGACTCAAAGGGCAGAGACAGAAGTTTGATGTGGTTCTGAGGCATAGAATCTGTCTGTTTGGGATGGTTAATGCTGATGAACGGTAGGAAAAGCCAGGTTTGAAAGATTATAAATGACTTAGAAAATCAGGCCAAGTATTTTAACCTTCCTGTGAAAGAAAAAGGAAAAACACAGAATGTTTAGAATAAAGGAGTGCCCTTAGTAGTCTTTTCCAGTCAAATCACGCTTATAATCAAGAAGCTCTTCAAACCTATCAAAATTTGTTCTTAGTATAATGTAAGTCATGTCCTGTTTTGGTTCTCTGTGGTGAGAAAACAATAACTGGTGAGTAGACTCACCATAATAAACTTTCATGCATGTCAAGGCATATCTTACACTCATCTTTTAATATCAATTCCAGACAATACTACTTATCTTCTATTTCTTTACAGCCTGTTCCTTCTGTTTCAGTCTGGTAAATACCCTTGTAGAATTCCAAGTTTTACTCCTATCCTATTCACATATGGAATAAATTATCTCTTTCTAGTTACTTTAAAAACCACACTTAAACTCTCCTGAGTAACACTTTCCTTAAGCAGATACTGATTCCTATAACTGCATTTTAAGCACTCCTATTCCCACAACACCATTACTTAAGTTTATATAGTCTTATCTGTATGTGTTTTGTGTATTTGTTAGTTTGTCTTATGCCCACATTAAACCGTAAGGTTGGTCTCACTGCTCTATTTATTTTTACAATAGTTTTGGTCACATAATCATCACATTCTATTGGAGAGATGAGAAGAAAAAGAGCCCTAATAATACGAGTAAATTTACTTTTCCTTCAAGTTCATAAACACTTTTTATGACACCTTACTAAAACTAAAAAATTCTTTCATGGTTACAATTCCTTTTCTGGTACCAAACAGCATGATAATATACACATAGATACAGTTGATAATAATGTCTTGCTGCTGTTACTACACTATATACATAATAAACATCCAATGGTTTAGATAAAAATTTAAAAAGATACTATCAGTATTGTGCAGAAGATAAAAAATTAGCTATGTAATCTTAATCTACCAGTGTTTCCTTTTAAAGGGCCACAGTGTTTATAATTTATTGTGCTCTACTTGGTGAGTTCACAAACTTTTTAAAAACCAATCTTCAAATGATAGACACCTGTGAGAAAATATAAACAAAAATATCAACCAACTACATACTTATACTATTTGCTAAGGAGTCACAAATTAAAGACATCATTTCTATCCTCTCTCAAACATTTTAGTCTAACAAGACATTTAGGAAGAAAATAAATGAAAGGATACAAACATACTAAAAAGCAAGCAGGATATAAAAGGCATAAGCAATTTGTTTACAAAGACACAATACATATCAACTAGTAAATATGTAGTCTTATAACCACATATGTACAAAATCAAACTTTCTCCATCCCAGGTCCTAAATTACCTGCATGAAGTTTTCAGAGGTTATTTTTATTACACTTAGGGCTACAGACTGGCTCCTATAATCAGGAAAGAGTTCCACAATCTTATCCTTTTCTACTTCCCAAACTCTGCTGACACCAAAAGTGCATTTCCTGCATGCTCACAAGCAAAAATAAAGAGAAAAGTCATCAAATGCAGCATTTATTTAACAAAACATCTTTCCTTTCTTATTCGTTATGCTATGTTCACACACAGTGGCAATTTCTTCAACCACCGCAGCAATCTCAAATCCACTACATACCTGGGAAGTGGGTTGCTTAGGTTCATCCATTCTCCCAGGAGACTCACTTCTGGCTCTGTGTCTCTCCGTCAAGGGAACAACACTGCCGGAGGGGCTAAATCTGTTGGAAGAGGAGCAAAAAGGGGACTAACAGGAAAGTAGTGTCGAGGAGCTTAAAAACTGCTGACGTCTGCCTCCTTTATAGTCTAGGAAGGGGGAACAAATCGAACAACAGATTTCTAAGAAGTCCTTCCATGGAGTCAATATAGAATCATATGCAATAAGAAGGCTTCTCAGGTGGCGCCAGTGGTAAAGAACCTGCTTGCCAATGCAGGACACATAAGATACACAGGTTTGATCCCTAGGTCAGGAAGACCCCTGCAGGATTGCATGGCAACCCACTCCAGTATTCTTGCCTGGAGAATCCCACTGACAGAGGAGCCTGGCTACAGTCCATGGGGTCACACACAGTTGGACACGACTGAAGCGACTTAGCACGTTGGCATGAAATAAGACAAGTTTGCCCTACTAAATTTTTAAGAAATAAAAAACGACACAGCTGATAGACCATATGATCTGGTGAAGCTAAGGCTAAATATAAGCTTCTATCCTTATGTTAAGTACTAGAAAACCAAAAAGGAATAAATTAAAACTAGGTCTTTTGTTTCTTCTATGTAAATTTTAGGTTTTTGGCTAATCCTTTCCCCAAGTCCCATGATAATTTGCTATATATTTCAGATACAGACCGTGGAGATCAAAAACCTTTGCCTTTAAAGCTATTTAGTTCCTGACACAGCTCTAACAAGGGGGACAACAATGCTCATACAGGTGACAGTAAGTATTAGGCTCAAGAACATTGTAACTATGAAAGACAGAAGAAGGAAAATACTCAAACCAAGACCAACTGAAGTAGATACAGTATATCCTCTCCGAATTTATGACACATTTATCTCTCAAGAACAGATGCAAACCAAAGGAATAGCTTCTTTAGTTACCACTGTTCATTCACTCAATTTTAAACTTTTAAGAAAGGAAAAGAATATTACCAATCTCAGTTGGTAATACTTTTCTCTTTAAGACTTTCTTTCAACTTAGATTAAAATTATTGTTATTTCCCCCCAAAAGAAACAATCACAATATATTGCAAAGAGAAAAGTAAGGCATAGCGCATAGTAGCACTGGTGAAAAAAAGAAACTCTCAGGTTTATGGTAGCAGCTGTCATCAATGAAAGAAATGGAAAAGATACAGTCAAATGACAAGTGAAAAAAAGGAATGAAAAACACTCAAAAAGCTTTTCTTTGGAATTACTGTGATTACACTAAAAAGAACCATCACTGCTAGTACCATACTTCCTCAAATTTGGTAGCAGGGGAGGCAAAGAAAGGTAAACTGCTACAAAGGAAAGTGAGACTCCCAGAGGCCACCTACCTGTGTGAGACCATACCAAGGAAGGGCAATGCTGTCAGATTCACAGCTGATGATCAGCTCTCTTCCTCAATTCTGAAGAGGCCCTGGCAATTACTGATCCTAGTGTGACTGCAGATGCTATTCTGATTCATGAAGTGTCTAACTTTACCATAGTTCTCACAACACTGTGAACACTTCAGGAGTAGGAGCTTCCTGCTTTAAAAAAATTAGAATGCAAGTCTTTTGGCACACTTTCAGTTTCCCCAACATAAACTTATTTTGACGAAGAACATCAAGTAAGGAAGAAGATGCTCTTTGTGTCACACAGAGGGCCTGCTTTAGCTATGTCTACACAGTAAGCCACTAGATGGGCAAACAAAACAACTTACCTGTCAATCTCACTGCTTGTTGGCCTAGCCACCTTGGCTCCTGAAGATCCTAAAGCATAATTTTCCTGTCCTACAGAACCATGGCCTGTGGTGTCAATCACCATGGCCGTGACTTCCTCTGCACTACTCCCATCTTCTCCGGAAGGCTGATTCTCAGGCCCAAGCCACTCCTCTAGATTTTCCGTTTTGATGTGTACTGCTCCCAGGACTCTAACTTCATCGTCACTCCGGGCTCCTCGGTCTGCTACCCCTGTCTCCACGTACCACTGTCCTGCTCGGTTGATTCGAAGAATGGGTTCCCGGCTCTCTACATCAGAACTCTGTTCAATAATCTGCGGGCTGGTGGACTCCTCGGGAGGACTGAGCTCCCGGATATCCAGGACAGCACTCACCTGACCTCGCCGGTTTCCCTTGGGGGTATTATGTCGGGGGCTGAGGGAGCGGTTTAGATTTGGTGTAACTCTGTGAGACTCCGGAGGTCCCTCTGCATGCTTGGTCCTCGTTTGACTTAATTCGGCTTCAACCTCAGCCACGTTAATTTTGAAATGAATGCCCTCCAGGATCTGGGTACATTTGTCTATAATGTGCTGCATCTGCAGAAAACTGGCAGCGGTCAGGTAGCTGATGATATCCGCCAGTTGCAGGCAGATCCGCCCCGTGTAACAGAAAGAAAGGAGCTGTTCAAAAACAGTAGGGTTCTTGATGACTGATATGGAGACAGTACTCATCTCATTCAAGGACATATGATCCCGGAAGTAGGGGGAGCTGGCAGCCAGGACCACTTTGTGAGCCCGAAAAGCTTGTCCTTGCACGTTGACCACGATGTCACAGAGACGGCCCTGCATGCGCAGCTGGTTCAGATGGCTCAGGACAGAGTTGCTGAAGTCAGGGATCTCCAGTTGTATGTTCCCACTTTTCTCCATGGTCGTGCCTGAGGGTGTAGGCAGGCATTCAACCCTGCTGCGAGAGAAAACCGAACCCTCATCAGTAATTACAACCACTCCTTTGCAATTCAAACCTATTTTAAAATATTATTCAGTGAAATTTCAATTTCACTGCTTGAAATTTCAAAATCTCCAAGTAGATTAAGATACCTTCCTTATGTTTAAATATGGAAAAGAAATAGCAACAGGTTTAGTAGGTTAGGTTTCTAAGCAAGATACCATTACAACCAAAAACATTAAGATTCCTAAAAATTCAAGTTATGCCCATACTTTCCTTATTAACAAACTATGTAACATCAAAACTGAAGTTCAACAGAATAGAGGGGATAAAAAACCAGTGTGACAATTTTTATTTTCTAAATGTTGATCATAACGTATTTGCATACAATATAATGAAGCAGCTTTCTGAATAAATTTAATTATACACAGGTGGGAAATCTGAACATTTTACTACTTGCTGCATGAATTAACGTTTACTATTTTACAAAGTGACCAATATCCCACATAAACCATTATTTCTAAGCTGAAGAGTCAGAGCCCACACAAAAAGACTTTGGGTTTAGCACTTGGAGGGAGATGCTAGGTTAGGAAAAACTCCAAGTTTTGTCAGCACGAAAATAAAGATTACTTGAAGACGTTCACCCTCAGGATTAGGAAAGGGTAGATAAAGCTGCCTCTACCTAAATCCAAAGTTGGAATTTTCAGGGTGGTAATACTTTGATTCTAAAGTTTAGTTGCCCAAAGCTGGTGAAAAACAGCATTTGCTAAGTATGGCCAATATTTTTACTTTAAAAGATTTTTTAAAAAACAAGCCTGTAACTGCATCCAATAATCTTCACCGGTTGAGAGTAGTTTGCATAAATCCCATTAGAAAGACACTGACTTGAGCACACGTAGTTACCTAAGATCTGAAAGTTCAGTAAGTTATCCTGACAAGCTCACAGTATTGCCCGAAATTACAACACACTTATCAGTAAATAGGGAAGTATTTGTATACACTGCGTTCAAGAACCAACTTTAGTCAATCTGACCTTTTTCCAAAGCGTTTTTGTTTGTTTTGAAACTTTTAATCCAATAAGAGCCTCTGTCGATGCCATCATGAATTCAGATGTTTATTTTGGAGCCTACACCAGCGCCTTTTTTTTGTTTGTTCTTTCCGGCAATTCCCCAGTGAGGAGGAAGCCCCTGGAGTAAGGTCTTTTTCTACCGTCGGCACTGGAGGGGTGAGAGCTGCAAGAGGGAGAATCGGGAACGGCATGGGGTTGGCCACTCCGGTATTCAAGTGGCTTTAGTCCGCGGTGGGAAGCGTGGGGAACGGAGAACAGGCAAAGGGGCGAAATGTCACTGAGGTGCGGGGGCGGAGAGCAGAGGAAGGCGAGCGGATCGGGAGCGAGCAATCAGGTGAGGGTAGAGGACCGGGAAGGGGGCGGCGCCCCGGGACCCGGTCCAGGCGGCAGGCGTAAGCGGGCGGGGAGCTGCCCAGAGGTGGGTGTGTGTATCTGGGTGTGTCGGGCTGCGGTGGGGGAGGGGGCCGCCCATCCCGGGGTCCTGAGGGAGGGGCCCACGAGGGGGCGGGTCCCGCAGCTCGACGCGGCCCGGGGCCAAGAGGGTGGAAGGTCTCCGGGTTCCTTGAGGCGGGGTGGAAGGAAGTGGCTGAGCGCCCCAGGGGCAGGCTGCGGCGGAGACCGGGCGAGGCGGCCCCAGTGCAGGGCAGCGGGACTACCGTGTGGGGCCCGAGCCCAGTCAAAGAGCAGCACCTACCTCCGGGGGTGGAAATGGGCCGGAATGGGCCGGAACACCGTCCCGGAAGTGAAACCCCCCACCCCCTCCCCCGGAGCGGGCGACGTGCCGGAAGGAAATCACTCACCCTTATACCGCCCCCCTTCCCCCTCCCCAGCGCTTTCCGTCCCTCGCGCCCCCTCCCCTCTCTTCCCCTCCTCCTCAGTCTGTAGGAGGGCGGGAATCCTGCATCACGTGGGCAACTGTATCCCCGCCCACAACGGCGAGGTGAGGCGGGGCCGAGGGCGGGGCCGAGGGGCGGGCTTGGAGGACTGGACGGGGGTGCGGATAGAAGAGGAGGAGACTGAGGCGGGGGGGGGAGGGGCTGAAGCCGTCTCTGGCGGAGAGTGTGCGTCATGACGTCATGGCGCAGAATACTTATATACAGGCGCCTGGGCGCCATCTCGGTCTTTCGTGGCTGCGAGCCGGGTGTTCTCCGTTTTTGTATGCTGCTAAGTAAGTACTTAGCCTGAGTCCTCCAGCCCTTAGCAGTTTGGGTATCCTTGAGTTGGCTGGTATGCCTAGGCCACTTGCAGGCCTTCGCAGGGCTCTCTCAAGATGAGATGGTGGAGGATTGCGAGTTGAGTGCGGGGAGGATCTAGTTTATACTCTGTTGATTATAGGGCCTAACTGCGGGAAAAACCGCAGCTCGTTTGCTCTGCCTCTGATGAAGCCTGTGTTGGTAGGGACATCTGAGATTGTTGATGAATGCCAACGGCTCTGATGGCGGCGTAACCCGACTCACCGGATGGGTCTTTGTTAATAACCTGGGAATGAACCTTCCTCGGTCCCTGTTTTCGGGAAGGGCACGTGGTTCTTTAAATGGCGGCGTTTCGCATTGCACCATTTTGTCATCGTCTAACCTTAATTTTGAGGGGTTCTCATGCAGTTATGGATGTGTAAACGATTTGTGTACGTGATATGTAAGTGACGTAAACTTACAGCAAAATACATTTTAAAAATTCCTCAACCTTTTCTTAGGAAACGCGGCAGGCATGACTCCAGTGTGGATTTTGATGGCTTCTGGTGGGCAGGTAAGAAACTGCTGGATACGGTGGGAAGCGTGAAATCTTAGACGTGGTCTTTAAGCCTGTGATGGTTTACAGAGTAGTGGACAGAAGGGATTTCTGAAAATTTATATTCTGAGGCTTAAATACTTGAGGCAATGATTAGCTTAGCACCACAGTATGTTTCATTGTATACTCTTTGTCTGTTTTCTAGTTGTGTACCAGAAGGATGACAACTACTGCTGTGGTGAGTTACTGAAATTCCCTTGCAAGGGAAAGTTAGGTTGAAAGTCCCCTGAATGTGCCACAATGATGAGAGTTTATTTGCTACTCTTGACTGTGAGGATGACGAGAATTATTACCACCATTATTCTAACTGAGGCACACGAAATGGCTGTTCAGAGAGCGCAGAGATTGCACCTACCTTGACATGAAACTTTCTTCCCAGGTCTTAAAGCTCAAGCTTGATGCTCTATCTATGAGCAGACAGGTGAGAAACCATTTTTTAATTACTATGAATTTTTTTCAAAAAGGGACTAGTGAGTGCCAGGCGGATACTGGTGCTTATATTAGGAACTTCTCCCTTTTCAAATGTTAATCTTTGCGTCCTTTTATTATAATGAATACTAGGGGGAATCTGAAGAAACAGATACTGTGATGGTTGCATAGTTCAACAGATAGGAATCATGAAAGAGAAACCATTTTATCTGATGTATCTGATTTAGTAAAACTTGCTGATAGTAGATGTAAACTACTACTACTAATCTGGTTTCTCTTTGTTTGTAGCCATTAAGCAGACTTGACTGGAAGTTGAAGAGGTAAGTAAAATTTCCAGTGAACTAAACATTGGTGACTGGGCAAACACGACAGAATGCCACTAATGATTTTTGGGTTGCCTTCCAATGCACAGGAAGCAGTCCTACCTTGAAATGTTTGAAAAGTGTACTGAAAGCATTAAATAAAAGCCAGGTCCTTGTCCTTTCTTAAAAACAGCCTGTGTGATGATAAGCAAATGCTGACTGAATATGAAGGTCTTAATTAGCTCTATCTGATTTCAGGCATTTTAAAAATTTGTGGGGTGAAAATTTGTCTTTGGCTGTAGAAAACCACTCTTTTATTTCTTAGGTGAACTTGAATCCTTGACCTGTCAAAAGCAGTTGGCCTTTTTGGTGAGTATTAATGGCAAAAACATTGTTATAGAGACTGCTGATGAAGTTGAATGTTTAACTACCAAGCTAATCTGCCTGGTTTGTAATTGCATGTCGAGCATGGTATGAAAAGGATGGAGAGGGTTTTTGCAATGATGTTGAGCAAATGTCTGACCTGAAATTAGCATGTTGACAAGTCTAACTCTGAAGAACCCTTTGACAAAACACTTGAGGATTTAACAATAAGATTGACCTTTTAATGAAAAGGTCTTTTTCCTTACAGATGATGGCTACATGTTTTTTTCTATGGATGACTTCTTTGGGGTAAGACACGAAAACACTCACTACTGGCATTTGGGCTTACATTGTTTCTGAAATGTGCTGGTCCAAGTAGTTGACGTTTGATAGTGTTCTCTGATGGACAAATCAATCTTGCCTAATTATTAAGCAAGGTACTGTTGGTGATGATTTTTATAATAAAACAGATGGGAATCTCTCTGAAAAAGAATGAAGTTTTTAAAAACTGAAACAGTATCTTGAATCAGTATCAATAGTATTTTGAAATCTATTACTACTTATTTTAAAAGTAATTTAATTTCTGCAGGTGTGAAGAGAGGTAGAGACTACGTCCATGCAAGGAACCAAGAATTCTAACCAAAGGTATGGAAGTCTCAAATTTGGTTTTTGTGTTTTGTGATTTAAAGCCGATACAATGATGAAAACATAGTTCAGCAGACTAACAGTGATGAGCAAATACTGTCTTTCGCTCCTATCTGATGTATCTGGCTACAACAATTCTGTTTTATACCTTTGAAAGTGGAAATTAGTCATATTAGTCTTTGTCTCACTGAAATGTTCAGGATTTGGATAAGTATAATGTAAGTGTCCTATATAGTTAATTTCAGGATTAGGAGTTAACATTTTGATAAGAACAGGCTAAAACTGAGGAAATTTCCATGTCATAACTGTAGACAACACCAGAATGAGTAGTTGATGTTTGATAGTAACTTTTTAGAGCAGTTCAGGTTCACAGCAAAATGGAACAGTAACTTCCTATGTAGCATCCTCGTCTCACTATCAACATCTAGCATGAGATTGGCACGTCAGATTCTGAATCTAGGGCTACAGTCCGTGTGATCACGGCTGAGCTTGTACACTGCATATTGACTTGCATTGGGGTTAAATCAAGGTGTTGTATATTCTGGGTTTGGCCAAATGTATCATGAGAAAGATTCACTTTGCCCAGAACAGACTCACTGACCTAGAATTTTTTTTGAAAAATGTTAAAATGGGAGAAAGGGCAAATTTTTAAATGAAGATTTTAATGGCATCATATATACAAGGCCATGTTATAAATGAAAGTCTTTATTGTTCATTTTCAATCAGGCAGATGTTTTGTTGTCCTGAAGATTTCAAGGTAAGTTATTTTCTGGTATTTTTGATGAGTTATAAGGTAACCAGTGATGTGATGATTCTGCCAAATGAATAGAATGATATCAACCAAAAAACCGTTCCATTTTGATTCTGAGGTTACTTTAGCAACAAGTATCACATTTTTTTTTTCGTTTACCGTGATTTAACATATGGTCGTGTCTTTTCAGGGCATTTATGATACCAGTCAGATAGAACAGGTGAGCCTTGAAAATAACTGTACTGTTTTGTTTAAGAATATGTGATGATCTCAGCCCAACTTGAACTCTCTCACTGATGCCTTGATGATGTTCAAAGATCTGATATTCTTTGTGTATCCCAAATGGCATTAGAATTGAAACATGGAAAGGGGACTAAAAATGGCTTCTCTGTTGTTACAGGCAGCCTGATGGATGCACATGGGATAGAAGAGCAAACAGCTATTAATTGACTGCTGCTCTGCACAGCTTTTGGGATCCTAGCTTCCTGACAAGGGATCAAACCTGTGACTGCTGCAGTGGAAGCTCAGCGCTAACCATTGGACCCCAGGAAATTCTCCAGCTTTCTATTTTAATAAATGTTTATAAATCATTCTGAAGTATGCTCATTTTAATTTCATAAGGTGTAGGTAGGAAAATAGGACACTTGTAATCAAGAAGATCCCACGGCATGTTTTTTGAGATCTTTAAGGTAAATACTGCAGTTGTAACATCCTTCTCTAGAAAATGGATACTGGTTTTGCAGATGTTGGGTGTGAGTGTGGTTCAAGTTAATGAGAAAATTAATTAGTGAGTTGCTAATTCCTAAATTACCAAGGAAACCATTAGCTCTGGCAACATCCAAAAGTGTAAGTACCTGCTAATCGAATTTAAGCTTTATAATTTGGCACTCAGGTGTGTAGCCACATTAAGTTGGGGTTTAAGTCTTGGTTGCTTGCCAAAACATTTAAGTTCCCAATAGCTAAAATAGCCAAAAATTCAGTTAATATTAGCTTAGCAGTTTGGGATTTATTTCTGTAAAAGGTTGACATTTTTTTTTTTGGCCACACTGGTTGATCACTGTTGACCCAGGGATCAAACCTGGACCAGGACGGTGAACCTGAGTATACTATATTACATGCAGATTCTTTACTGGCTGAGCCACCAGGGAAGCCTCAAGTCTCATTACCTAGCACTAGGGGTCCACTACAGACCCTCAGATTCAATCGAGTTGGGAAGATACTTTGGAGAAAGAAATGGCAGCCAGCTCCAGTACTGCCAGGTGTGCAGTGGCCCATGGGGTCACAAAGTTGGACAGGACTAAGTGCATATAGTATTACAGTAGGCCCGACGTGGATTTTGAAACTTCAGTTTGAACGTTTATTTCTTGGAATATTCTAGACCATGACAGTTTGAATTAGCCTTAAGATATTCTAGGCATAAAGATATTCATGATGCAGAAAACAATACATTGTAAAGCAATTATCCAATGTCCAGAAGGATCTTACCTGGTGGCCGAGACAGGAAAGAATGCCCTTGCGATTGGGAGATAGAGTTTGAACCCTGGGTTGTGAAGATCCCCTGGGGAAGGAAATGGTAACCCACTCCAGTATTATTGCTTAGAGAATACCCACAGACCATGCTTGACAGTCCATGGGGTCACAGTCAGACATGCCTCGGAGTAAGCAAAGCATGGTTATAACAATTGTTCAACTAAGCTCTTCCATCCATGAGATTTTCCAAGCAAGAACACTGGAGTGGGTTTCCTTAGCCATTGTTAGCTCTAAGATACTGAGAAACAAGTCGTGTTCGGCTCGTGCGATTCCATGGACTCTGCCCACCAGGCTCCTCTGTCCATTGGATTCTCCAGGCAGGAATACCGGAGGGGTAGAGAAAAAACCCCTAAGCAAACAAAGGTATTTTGGGCCAAATTACTGAAACCTCGCTTAGAGTTTACAATTAGCTTGTGTGCTTCAAAACCCTGGTTGTGTTATTTCCGATTTATGATCCCCTGTGTTTCAGCATAAGCCTCTTTTTGCCCTGACAGGACTGAACGACTCATAGCAACATGGCATTGTATGAACCTCTGGGGACTTGGGGTGTGGTGTCTAGGCTACAGTAATTCTTTGGATTTAGGGAGTCACTTGTAACTCATTTTGAGGACAGAAAGACATTATTGTGGTCAGGATTAGGTTCTAAACAGTGAATTGTAAGTTACATTTAGAAAGTAGGTATTGTACTTGTGGGATAAATAAATGTAAAATTGCATTTTCTTAACTAACAAAGGGCATCTATAAATTACACTGAGAAAGGGTAGGCAGAGCTGGACACCTTTCTCATAAGATCTCTGCCAGCAAGGATTTTTCTGGCTCCAGAGTACATCCACAAATGGGAAAAGATAGGGTTAAGGGACAAACTAGGGAAAAGCTCCACCTCCCTGATAAACTCAGCTGGTAAAGAATCCGCCTGCAATGCAGGAGACCTGGGTTCGAGCCCTGGGTTGGGAAGATCCCCTGGAGAAGGGAAAGGCCACCCACTCCAGTATTCTGGCCTGGAGAATTCCATTAACTGTATAGTCTATGGGGTAGCAAAGAGTTGGACACGACTGAGCGACTTTCACTCAAAAGACCCTGATGCTAAAGGTGGGAGGAGAAGGGGATGACAGGATGAGACAGTTGGATGGCATTAACGACTCAATGGACATGAGTTTGAGCAAATTCTGGGAGCTGATGATGGACAGGGAAGCCTGTCCATGTGTGCTGCAGTCCATGGGGTTCAGAGTTGGACACAACTGGGCGACTGAACAGCGTCATGAAGGACATGCACTCTTCACAGCCTACTGAACATCATAAATTAGACCTGGACAGGTGATTACTGTATCACACTGCTTATGGCAATGTGAGAAAAACAGACTGGAATGTAAGAATATTTGGTATTTATAAATTGTAAATCAAAAGAATGTCAAGGCAAAAGATAAAGTAGAAAACAAGACCTTATTCCCATTTTATAAGTCTTTATTTGTGTCAACAGAATGTGTAAAAAAATGAGTAAATTCCAGTGTTCACTTTTCTACATTTGAGGTTGGTTTAAGGTTAATATTTTCAGTTATAATTGAGGAAAATTTGTTCAGGAATTCATGATTATTTTAAAAAATAGAAATATAAATAATAATGATTAGTGAGATTATTGTTTTCCTTTTTACCATAGATGTCAGTTTTAACCTAAAATTATAAAGTACATAGTATTTTAGTATTTTACATAAAGTATTTTACTTTATATACTAAAGTAAATAGTATTCTATTTCCAGGTGGATAATATTTCATTTAAATAATGCCTGAAAGGTTTTCAGAGCATATTTACTCAAGTTATCTTCCACATATATTTATCTCCTAGGAATCTGACAAGAAGAGAGATTCAGGGAAAGTCCTATTTATATTTCATATAGGCAGAAAGGGAGGCCAAGAGAGATTTACACAACTTGTGGGGTAAAGCACTGATTAACATTTGTGACCTTTATTTCAGTGATTTTTTTTTTGCTTTATGTCGTGTTGCTTCTCACTATATTACATTGATAGTATAAATGTCATTATCCAGGTTATTTTATAGGATTCTTGTGGTGAAGCTGGTTGCACTGACCCCTCCGTCAACTGACCAGTCTAATGGGGCAAGAATTTTTCCACATTTTTACATGTGATTTGACTACCTCTGTCCTAAGAGAACAGTCTACTATCTGAGTATAAAAAATGTGATTAGAAAATACTATGCCTTTATGTTACTCCAACAAAGAGCCATCTTTCACACCTTTCCAAGTAAAAAGAAACTTTAAAAAAGTTCCAAATAATCCCAGCATTGCACGCTATCATGAAAACTGGATACCTTTTATCTGTTTATTCATTGAGGTGAAGAATGTAGCCTGGATTTCTTCCATCGAAAAACTTGAAGTCAGATCTGTGGCCGAACTCCAGATCTGATTTTAGCCTTGGGGAAACAAAGGACAAAATTCAATAGCTCAACTTTCTGAACGGCATGGATGATTCGATGAGCTCTTTTCTGTTTCTGCATCCATTGGCCAGGAGACCTGGATGTGATAGGGCTTCAGTTCCTCAGGAGGGATAGAATCTGGGGCATTGCTCATGAGATCGTGCCCCCGGAAGGATTTGGGGAAGGCTATGACATCTCTGATGCTTGGTGCTCCAGTGACAAGGCACATCAGTCTGTCTAACCCTGTAAAATATAAAGTTGATAACTGAGAACATAATCTAAGGTTGAGGGTGACTTAGTTTTTCTTAAAGGTTGTATAAAACAAATAAGAGCCTTTAATAAGTTGCAGCTAATCACAGTTCCCTGGCCTTTTTAGGGAACTTCTGTTTGAGAGGTTCTTTTATCTCACTGTAGAAAAGTGCTCAGGACTAATATTCACATGTGACTGGGATTAATAGTCACAGCAATTAATGAGACCTTAGCAAGTGCTCACTGAAGGCTTAAAAAAAATTAGGTACTGTGCACAGGACTCCAAAAACACAGAAGGAGGTCCCTGTTGTTGAGGGCCTACAATCTAGGTAAGCTGCCTAGAACCTCTCACACTTTTCTTGTTTGAAAAAACTAGCAATGTGAGCAACCTGGGCCATCAGAAAGGCACTGGCATATTCCTAATTTCACATAAGCTGAATACTGTGGTGCAGTACTTTTCATACTCCAATGAACGTGTCTGAGCTTCCAGGGAAGTGAGCAATATTGACTTAAGACTTGTCTAGTTTTATTCTATTAAAAAACATTTTCAAATGCAAATTATCAGTTAACTTTTATCTTTATAACTGGTTAAATATATTTTTAAAAATATGTCATCAGGGAATCGCCTGGTGGTCTAGTGGTTAGGACTCCACGCTTTCATTGCTCAGACCGGGTTCAATCCCTGGTCTGGGAACTAATATCCCACAAGCCACACAGCATGGGCAAAAAAATATCAAAATGAAAAACACCAAATTCTTTTAGAACTCTTGGGCTCACCTCATACCCTCTTTACTCCTCCACTTCCCCAACCCCACCCTTCCTCATAAACTGAGAGCCCAAATTTGACACTTAGGCAATGGATTGAAACAAGGCTTAAAAAAGGATAGATTGTTTACCTAAGGCAATTCCTCCATGAGGGGGCGCCCCATAATCTAAAGCCTGGAGCAGATGGGAGAGCAATTTCACATCTTCCTGAAATTCAAAAGATAATTTAAATACATACTGAGGGCCCACTAGGTGCCAGAATAATATAATTAGTTGCTAAAGGGAAAATAAAAGTTGAATTTAAAAAGTACCTTTAGAGGCCTATATTTAGCAAGAGAATATGACAAATCAGGGGTACTATAACATGCAGAGAAATGCCTGGGGCTCAGTAAATGCAGCTATTATGCTGATAATGCAGACAGAGTTAAGACCAATTAAGGACATGAGATGTGGCCTCAGAAAAAGGGTGAAAAGGAGGACCTGGTCTTGTCACATGGGCTAAGAGGTGAGGTTATCAGGAAGGCAACAGTGCAGATGCTGCCAGAAGATAAGACAGCTTGTGGGCCAACAAGAGGCTGCTGGATCTGATGACCACGGGCAAGATAGCTTTTATGGGCAATGCCTGTGGAAGTGTTGCAGCTGTGTCTGAAATGGGTCCCCAACCAGACTACAGGTCACAATCAAGTCGGGGAAACTTCAAGGAACAAACGTCCAAATCTCACATCTAGAGCTTTTTTATTTTAATTGGTCTGCTGAGGAAAAGTGAGTGGTTTTCTTGTTTTGTTTTTAATGCTTTACCGGTGATTCTGTTCTAATGTGCACAAGGGCCGAGAGGCACTAGGGTGAATGAAGAGAAGAAGTTCAAGCAATGTATTCTCACTGACATTTTGAGAAGCTTGAAAGGAATGAAGAAAAAACAGAAGTGGTTTCCCACTAGTGGGAAACTAGCAGTTAGGGGTTTTGACTTAAGAGGAGAAAAGTTAAGGGAGTTTGTAAAGTTTTTAAAGCTAGAGTGTTCTGAGTTCTCCAATGCTGTTCCCAAAGTTCCTCAATCTCAAATAACCCACTCCACAAAGTGATCTTTTAGGATCAGACTCTCTTGGACTTCCTGGACCAAAGATTTCTAAGGATTTCTTGGGCCTCCTGAAATCCATCCTAGCCTCCTGAAGAGTCATCAACAAACCACAGATTCTTAGGCTTGCATCTATATAGACTCTTCTGAAAATTCTGATTAACCCACTCTCCGTCATTATCATTAAAATCTACCCCACCTCAAATACTAAGTGACATAAAATTCTTTCAAATCACTCTCCTTTTCTCTAGCAGTATCAATATTTTCAGGACTCCCCTGGTAGTCCAGTGGTTAAGATTCTGTACTTCCACTGTAGGGAGCATGCGTTCGATCCCTGGTTGCAGAACTAAGATCTTGCATGCCCTGTGGTGTGGCCAAAACTGCACCCCCCCACCCCCCAAAACAACACAATTTTCAGCCACTTCAGACTGCATCCATTTTGGAGCAGTGCCGTGATTAGGAGGTTGGGAGCTTGGGTTCAAGAGCAACCCTGCCTGGGCCTGAATCCTGGCGCTGCTTGTTTCTGTGCTATGTGACTTTAGGCTAGGTTCATTAATCTGTTTATCTTTAAAATAAGTAGAATAAGGGTCTTAATTTAAAAAGTAAGTGTGAGGGAACTACCCTGGTGGTCCAATGGTTAAGAATTTGCCTTGTAACACAGAACATGTGGGTTCAATCTCTGGTTGGGGAATTAAGGTCCCACATGCTGCCGAGCAGCTAAGCCCTTGCACCACAAGTACTGAGCCCATGTGTTCCAGAGCCCATGCCTAATGACGGAGAGTAGATAACTATCGAGTCCACAGCTAAGCTGACACAAAAGAAATAATTGTGAGGATTCAGTGTGTCCATGCATATAAGGTACTTAAACAGTGCTTGACATATAGTAGTCACTAAAAAATACCCATTATGTTAATTTATTTTTCAAAGTCTAACATTAAGGTAGAGAAATAAGCTGACACTATTCTGTAGCTAGTGAATCCTCCATTCATGACAAATTTTAACAAAACAGACAAATATTAGGGTTTTAAAAAAAGGCCAGGTTAGAAGATGATGTTACCTTTAGTACTGTGTCCAGGACGTAATGCTGAAGCTCTGAATTATGAATTCGGATAGAACCACCTCCTATCTCATTGCCGTTTAAAACCAAGTCATAGTGTTGGCTACGGACCTAGAAGATTCAAAGAGCCTTTGTGTTAGAGAAAAATCTCTGGTTTTCTGTTCTGTAGGTTGAAGAAACTGTAGCTACTTAGGGACAATGGCTCAAATCTGACAATTTCTTCTGGGGCTTCTGGAACTGGGTCAGACCATGAAACCTGAAGTTTCCGTATTTCCGTTTAATTTGGAAGTATAGCTATCATACCTTGTGGGGCTCAGTGTAAAGAAGGTGAATGTCACTCGGATGGGGAGCAGTAAATGGGTGGTGGGCTGACTCCAGCTCTTGGGGATTTTCCTCCTTGGGAAGGAAGAGGGGGAAATCCACCACCCAAAGGAAAGAGAACAGAGCGGGGTCACGAAGCACCACTCCTCTTGCTTCTAGAAGGTCAGCACACTCCAGTCGTAATTTTCCCATCAAAGAGCACTGCAAACAGAAGATACAAACGTTAACTGCTGTAACAGAACAGGCAGCAAATGACACATGTGGATTCTAAAGCCAGGCCTTTCTCTGAGAAGTGAAAGTCGCTCAGTTGTGTCCGACTCTTTGTGACCCCATGGCCTATTCAGTCCATGAAATTCTCCAGGCCTGAATATTGGAGTGGGTATCCCTTTCCTTCTCCAGGGGATCTTGCCAACCCAGGGATTGAACCCAGGTCTCCCGCATTGCAGGCAGATTCTTTACCAGCTGAGCCACAAGGGAAGCCTAAGAATACTGGAGTGGGTAGCCTTTCCCTTCTCCAGGGCATCTTCCGGACCCAGGAATCGAACCGGGGTCTCCTGCATTGCAGGCAGATTCTCTATCAATTGAGCTATCCAATTTACAGACGAGACACTCTCTGCCTCTCAGAAGAGAAGGATCTGAGGATGATTTGCGACATTGCTGAGGATGATGGCCACACTCAGCAGATTTGGTGAGTATTTGCTAACACAGTGACTTGAGAACACAGGTACCAGAGCTTGATTAACATAGGTCTGTATCTCAGTTTGGCTACTAACTCCTGTGCACCTTTTCCCATAGTAAAATGGAGATAAAATATCTACTCTAAAGACTGTTGTGAAGATCAAGTCAGATAAGCTCTGTAATATGAACCAGCCATTATGATGAGTATTTCCTTACTGTGCCTGAAGGATTGTGGGGAGGAGCTGATGAGAGGCTGTATACACTTAACATTCAATAAATGTTGGCCATTATTAGAGAGACAGTATGGGTTAGAGGTTACATTAAGAGTGAGACTTCTGGAAACAGATTTTGTGGGTTAGAAGTCAGGGTCCTCCACCTCCTAGCTGTGTGAGTGTGAACAAATTCTTAACCTCTGTGCCTCAATTTTCATAAATGAATTAATTTAAAAAATGACTGTAGTTTCAAAAAAAGTTGTAATTAAATAGCTTTCTTCACTCTTACTGCAGGGAAAGGGAAGGGTAGTAGATTAACTTAGGCTTGTAGATGAACCCTGAAACTATTCCTTTGGAAGAAATAATGATAAATAAGTACAGCACAAATATAAATTAGTAGAATAAACTTGATAAAGTACAAATTAGGCACTATAAAGATATACTATAGTGCAAGGATGACTTTTTATCATGCTTGACATTTACTGTATATTTAGTATATTTTCTTTCTTTTTCTTGGCTGTGCCATGTGGCATCTGGGATCTTAGTTCTCCAACCAAGGACTGAAACTGGTTCCCATGGGGTGGAAGCACAAAGTCTTAACCATGGGGCCACCAGAGAATTTCCTACAGTATATTTCTTTTTAAGGATTTCTTTTTATTTTTTGGCTGCATGGGACATGGGATATTAGTTCCTCGATGAGGGACTGAACCCATACCCACTACATGCATAGAGTCTTAATCACTAGCCCATCATGGAAGTCCCCCCCCGCCACATTATATTTTCAATATTCATGTTTGAGTTTTATACCACACTTTGTATATTTTACAATGAGGGCACAATACAGTCCATAGGGTCACAGAGTTGGACACAACTGAAGCGACTTAGCATGCACACACAAACCACACTTTGTATATTTTACAGTGATCTCTAAAGTTAAATCCACTGTTCCATATATCTCCTGAAGAATGGTGATTTAGCCAGTGTGTGGCAGCGTGTACCACCTGCCAGGTGCTGCTCCTGAGGAAAAAGGATTCTGTTTCAGCTAAGTAGGACCAGGAGTGTCTGCCAACCCAGCAGCCCTTCAGCAGTCTGATCCGTCCCTTCACATTTTCAGAAATGCATTCTGTACGAAAGTTTGGGACTACCAACTTTTCTTAATCTGCTAAACTTCAAAACTGAAAAATTTTTTCACAGTTGTACAATGAGTATCAATAGCCCTCTCTCCACCTAAGTGGCTTTCCTAATCAGCCAAATCTAATCTGTGTGAGCAATGCCAATGGAGGCTGGCAGATGATGCAAAAACTATAGTTTTTACATAATGCATTATAAAATGCCAAAAGACATTTATTAATATAAAAACTGGCCTTCTCTATTGGCGCACTGGATAAGAATCCACCTGCCAATGCAGGGGACACATGGAACTTTATCAATAAGACCAGAATCCTGGTCTGGGAAGATTCCACATGCCATGGAGCAACTAAGCCTGTGCACAACAACTACTGAGCCCGAGCTCTACAGACTGCGAGCAGCAAGAACCAAGCCTGAGTGCTGCAATTACTGAAGACTGCACGCCCCAACTGTATGCTCCACAAAAAGAGAATCCTGTGCAATGAGAAGCCCCTACTGGCTACAACTAGAGAAAAGCCCATGCAGCAACAAAGACCCAGTGCAGCCAAAAATCAATAAAATTATAAAACATATATATATAAAACCATGCAGAGCAGCTCCATTTTATGAAATTAACAGTCAATTTCAAGTATGTACGATACACATAGGAGAAGAGAGGCATCATTCAACACCAACAGCGCAGAAGCCTGGAGGTAATTTTTCTTACTGCCTTCTTGTGCTCTCCGGCAGTGAGCAGGACCACGTCCTCCTCTTGGGTCTCCAACAGTTTGACGAGTCCCAAGCCTTGCTCCTCCATTATGAACTTAGCAACTGGAGAATTCCAGGTTTCATTGGTTTTCAGGAATATAGGTAAGACTTCCTGATAAAGAAAAAGACTTACAGTTTTTAAAAAGCAGGGGTGATTTATTTTTCCTGTAGTACAAAGATTTCTTGTCTCCAAAAGAAAAAGAAGAGGTTATCTTGAGATTATCTCTATTTCCTCCTTGATACTAAAGGAATCTGAAAAGTAATCTCACCAAAACGAAAAAAAAAAAAACAAAAAAAAAGAAAAAGGAAAGAAGGATGGGAAGGGATGCCAGCAAATAAGAGATTCGTGAAAATTTTTGGCAGGTTGCATGTGAGTGAAATAGGAATGACCAAAGAAGCAAGATGAAGGAAACTCTAGCCTAGAGAACACTGGAGCAGCTTCAGCACAAGAAGGAATTGATATGGCCTAACACGTGGATCAGAGAAGGCAATGGCACCCCACTCCAGTACTCTTGCCTGGAAAACCCCATGGACGGAGGAGCCTGGTAGGTTGCAGTCCATGGGGTCGCTAGAGTTGGACCTGACTGAGCGACTTCACTTTCACTTTTCACTTTGATGCACTGGAGAAGGAAATGGAAACCCACTCCACTGTTCTTGCCTGGAAAATCCCAGGGACGGGGGAGCCTGGTGGGCTGCCGTCTATGGGGTCACACAGAGTCGGACACGACTGAAGCGACTTAGCAGCAGCAGCAGCAGCAACACGTGGATAAACCCCTATCTTCATCCCATATAAGGAACAAGCTCACTTCTGTCCCCTGCCCGCCCTGTCCCCATCCTCCAGTGAACAAACAATTAAGGGAAACTGTCGTTTGTTCTTGCTCCCCTCTGTTGCAGCAGGGGCCCCAGTAAAGAATTGCCTGAATTTTTTTTTTTTTTAAAGAAGGAACTGATCTCACCCTGCAAAATTCTGAGGCACAGGGCCGCTGGGAAACAGGCAACCATCTTGCTGCTCACTCGAAAGTAAACCTAACCATTTACATAGGGCCCTTTAAACAGCTTTTGAAATAGCTCATTCTTAAATACGTATAACTAATAATCACTACATATTGAATAAGCTATAGCATTAAAAAAAAAAAAAGACCCCTAGAGGAAAGAGATAATTTAGGGACCAAAAAAAACTTGAATCTTCAAAGGTATTAAAAAAGATACTTTATCAATGAAACCAGAATAAAATGCAAAGAAGCAAGCAAGAACTAATAGGATATAAAAATATGACTACTTAAATTTCAACAGGAGAGCTGAAGAAATCTTCGTGAAAGAATAAAAAAGACAAAATGATGGAAAGGACATGAAAACAAAAGAGACAGGCAAGTTACAAAGAGAGGTCTTAAGCTTCATATTTAAAAGGCCCCTCAAGTGTGCAACACACGGAATGTTACTTCCATGTCTTGGTTATTGTAAATAGTGCTGCTGTGATCACTGGGGTGCATCTATCTTTTCAAACTAGAGTTTTCCTCTTTTCTAGAGATATGCCAGGAGTGTGATTGCTAGATCAAATAGTTAACTCTATTTTTAGTTTTTTAAGGAAAAAAACTCCATACTGTCCTACATATTGGCTGCATCAATTTACATTCCCACCAACAGTGTAGGAGAGTTCCCTTTCCTTCACATCCTCTCTGGCTTTTATTGTTTACATAGACTTTCTGATGATAGCCATTCTGACTAGTGTGAGGTGATATCTCATTGTAGTTTTGGTCTGCATTTTTCTAATAATTGGTCATCTGTATATCTTCTTTGGAGAAATGTCTACTTAAGTTTTCTGCCCAGTTTTTGATTGGGTTCTTTGGTTTCTTGATATTCAGTTGTATGAGCTGTTTGTAAACTTGGAAAATATGCTCTTGGTGGTCACATCATTTGCAAATATTTTCTCCCAGTCCATAGGTTTCCTTTTTGTTTTGTTTATGATTTCCTTTACTGAGCTAACGCTAGTAAATGTGGCTAGGTCCCATTTGGTTGTTTTTACTTTTATTTCTTTTGCCTTGGGAGGCTGATCCAACAAAGAATTGCTACAATTTATGTCAGAGAAAGTTTTGCCTATGTTTTCTTCTAGGTGTTTAAAGGTGTCATGTCTTATATTTTAAACATTCAAGCCATTTTGAGTTTACTTTATTTTGGTGTGACAGTATGTTTGAAGTGTGTTTTTACATGTGACTGTCCAGCTTTCCCAATACCACTTGCTGAAGAGACTGGGTAGTCCATTTTCAATCCATGGAGTTTATATAGTTATGATCAGTGAGTATATAATTCTGTATTCTCCTTTTCTTACAGATCATTATAACCTGAACATTTCCCCTACATTACAAACTTCAAAAAGGAACTTTAATATTTATTTCCTTAATTCTTCCTTAATTAAACCACTCCCATATGATTTCATTTTATTCCTGTAAATAATACTGAGAGGGTAACAGGCAGGAAGGCCAGGGGTCTCCAACAAGTGTCAGACATTTTTATCTTTCTTAAGTGGCAGGAGGAAAAAAACCTAGTGATATTTTTTTCCTTCTCTATACAAATTTAAAAGGAGGTTTCTCTTAAAATACTGTGTTGCCATAATGACACCTGGTTTCACCTGAAGTTAACTATTCTCAAACCTTGAGATAACCAATGCATTTTTCTATGGAAATATTTGTCTTAAGCTATGCTAATGTGTTATGCATTTATCCCAAACTCTGTCTTCAAGTCGGTTCGTCTCATGGCTCAGAACCTACTTGAAAAACCAGTATGTTATACTCAGATATCGTTGCCCTAATCTATGCAAACGAAACTATTTGTATGGTAATCTGTCCTTCTACAAGATTCAAGTTAATCATTTTATGGCCCAGGATGAACCATTTGGTGCCAAGATTATCCCAAAATGCATCTTATGGGTTAGGGGCCTGGTGCCATTCTGAGTTTTAAGACATTCCTTTCTTTCATTAACAGACTACTAGTGACTATATAACATCCAGCTGAAGACTAGCAGCTGGGTACTCTTTCTGCCCCCTTCTGATGCCTATGTCAGAAGCTTTCTCTATCTCCTTTATACTTTAATAAAACTTTATTACACAAAAGCTCTCAGTGATCAAGCCTTCTCTCTGGCCCCGGATTGAATTCTTCTCCTCTGGCGGCCAAGAATCCCGGCGTCTTTTCATTCAACAACAACCTTTCAATACTGTCTATAAGTGTCCTCATATCCAAGATCCTTCCTTTAAGGTATAGAAAATTACTGACTCAAAGAGCATGACTATTTTTAAAGTTATTGATTCCAAAATGATTGAGGCAATTCATACTTCCAGTGACAGTGTAAGAATGCCCATTTCCTGCTCCTTTTCCTCCAGATTTTAGTGTTACCGTTCACCAAGCCAAGAACACAAAATATATCTAAGGACAGGTATATTCAGAATTTAAAAAAAGGGTATGGGAAGAATAATGAATATTGGCTTTCTTTCACACTAACCATGCTTCATTTAAACCTTGGGCCCATTAAACCTTGGGCTTTATTTAATCTTCCCAACTGCATTAAAGTACTATTATTTATTTTAAAAGGCTATGGTTGAAATTTGCATTCTGATTAATGGTAAATTCATCTAAGTTGGAGTCTTGGAGTTATATCCAGGGGTAAGATTAACTTTCAAAAGAAAAAGAAGAAAAGTAGAAGACTGATCTGAAATAACAAACCTCTCAAGACTAATGATAGCATAAGAGTACAAGCAATTAATAGTTAAAATATTGAATCCCTAAAAGAAAGGAAAAAACCTGCTCCTTACCTCATTAAAATGGTCAGCTGCAAATTTTCTAATGGATTCAATGTCCTTCCTTTTCAAGTATTTCTGATGAAAGAAAAAGTAAATTCATCAATATGATAGCCTCACAAACATGTCAATGAAATGGGAAAGAAATATATTTTGTGTCTTTCCATTATAATATAAGATTCAATAAAGATTTAATTTCTATTGTCAAATGACAAAATTTTAAGGCTTGTTTCAGGTGTATTCTTTCTAATTATGCAGGTCTCAATGGAAACAGCTGTGAATGTATTCCACAGAAGACTGTGCATACATAATATGTTCAAAATGTATCTTTACAACTGAATTGTGAAAGATCAACAAAATCAATAAGAAGGCTTGGAATTTGATTATTTCAGGTCACTTAAAATTCTTTATATCTTATTTCTTTAAATTATCCCAATGTGTTTCTAAGTGAGATACTATGGCTCTCATCATCAGTAATACTCATGGAGCTCAGGTACGGGAGATATAAAGAGGTTTACATGGCTCATGACCCTTCTAATCTACCTGGGAAAGAATGGATATACTCAAATTGGGATAAATAATATCAAGCAATATATGTTATACTGAGCTTACCTGGACACATTCAATATATCTGGACTAGAGTATGGGCACCAAATTACTTTCCACTGAACATATGAAGTGAATAAAAAGTAATGGTACTGAATTCTTATACTCATTTTAAATATACTAATATGCTTATATATTCAACTGAGTAGTCTTTCAAAATAGTCATCCTATTCAAAATACATTTGGAATTCCTCTTCCTAAATTATTTCCAAAGCAGATGTGCTAACTACATAAAAAAGACACGTCCCATTACTAAAGAGCCCATGCTTAACCAACCCAACAATTCTCCTTCTCTCATTTCCACTCCTTTTGCTTTTCATAGCTCCACCTCCTTTCTCTTCCCATTATTAATACAATAGATCCCAGAGCCTCAGAAAACCCGAACCAACAAGCAATGGCTATGCTAAAATTGATACAGAACTGGGAGCCTTTGGACAAACTGAGGCTGGAAACAGAAAAATAATCCCAAAAGAAGTACAGAACTTTACAGCATTAAAAAGAAAAATAAAAGCACTAGATCTTGAGAGTGTAAACTCAAATTCATAAGGTTTTATCATTCTCTCCTTATAGTTCTAGAGACACTCAGTTCAGTCGCTCAGTCGTGTCCGACTCTTTGCGACCCCATGGACTGCAGCACGCCCGGCCTCCCTGTCCATCACCAATTCCCAGAGTTCACCTAAACTCATGTCCATTGAGTCGGTGATGCCATCCAACCATCTCATCCTCTGTTGTCCCCTTCTCCTCCTGCCCTCAATCTTTCCCAGCATCAGGGTCTTTTCAAATCAGTCAGCTCTTTGCATCAGGTGGCCAAAGTATTAGAGTTTCAGCTTCAACATTAGTCCATCCAGCGAACACCCAGGACTGATGATCTCCTTTAGGATGGACTGGTTTGATCTCCTTGCTGTCCAAGGGACTCTCAAGAGTCTTCTCCAATACCACAGTTCAAAAGCATCAATTCTTTGGTGCTCAGCTTTCTTTACAGTCCAATTCTCATATCCATACATGACTACTGGAAAAACCATAGTTTTGACTAGACGGACTTTTGTTTGCAAAGTAATGTCTCTGCTTTTTAATATGTTGTCTAGGTTGGTCATAACTTTCCTTCCAAGGAGTAAGCGTCTTTTAATTTCATGGCTGCAATCACCATCTGCAGTGATTTTGGAGCCCAGAAAAACAAAGTCAGCCACTGTTTCCACTGTTTCCCCATCTATTTGCCATGATCTTCGTTTTCTGAATGTTGAGCTTTAAGCCAACTTTTTCACTCTCCTCTTTCACTTTCATCAAGAGGCTCTTTAGCTCTTCTTCACTTTCTGCCATAAGGGTAGTGTCATCTGCAAATCTGAGGTTACTGATATTTCTCCCAAGCAGTCTTGATTCTAGCTTGTGCTTCATCCAGCCCAGCAATTCTCATGATGTACTCTGCATATAAGTTAAATAAGTAGGGTGACAATATAGAGCCTTAACGTACTCCTTTTCCTATTTGAAACCAGTCTGTTGTTCCATGTCCAGTTATAACTGTTGCTTCCTGACCTGCATACAGATTTCTCAAGAGGCAGGTCAGGTGGTCTGGCATTCCCATCTCTTTCAGAATTTTCCACAACTTATTGTGATCCATATAGTCAAAGGCTTTGGCATAGTCAATAAAGCAGAAATAGATGTTTTTCTGGAACTCTCTTGCTTTTTCTATGATCCAGCAGATGTTGGCAATTTGATCTCTGGTTCCTCTGCCTTTTCTAAATCCATCTTGAACATCTGGAATTTCACAGTTCATATATTGCTGAAGCCTGGCTTGGAGAATTTTGAGCATTACTTTGCTAGCGTGCGAGATGAGTGCAATTGTGTGGTAGTTTGAGCATTCTTTGGCATTGCCTTTCTTTGGGATTGGAATGAAAACGGACCTTTTCCAGTCCTGTGGCCACTGCTGAGTTTTCCAAATTTGCTGCCATATTGAGTGCAGCACTTTCACAGCATCATCTTTTAGGACTTGAAACAGCTCAACTGGAATTCCATCACCTCCACTAGCTTTGTTCATAGTGATGCTTTCTAAGGCCCACTTGACTTCACATTCCAGGATGTCTGGCTCTAGGTGAGTGATCACACTATCCTGATTATCTGGGTCATGAAGATCTTTTTTGTATAGTTTGTGTATTCTTGCCACCTCTTCTTAATATCTTCTGCTTCTAAAGACACTATTAGACTCTATATGACAAATTACATTTTTATTTAAAGAGAATGTTTCTCTCTGAAGCTTAAACATGCCAATGTTGAACATATTTACTTCCCAAATACAGATTCTAGAGAAGACATAGAATTGGCTCCACTTACTGCTCCTTTACGGATACATATGGCTTTGACAGTTCCTTGGGGTTTACTAAGGGCATCTTGGAGAAATCCAACTTCTGTGTTTCTGAACATGTCACTGACATCTACAATCTGGAAAATAGAACAGAAGAAGGTAACTCAACGTGAGGTCATTTTTATCACAAAACCTTTTACAAACAAGATTTTAAAGAGGAGAGTAGATCTTAACATTTACAGAGCACGTTCATCCAGTGTTTACTGCAGGTTGGGCACCATAAAAATGTTAAGGTACTAATGTATCAGTAATAGTTCATTTCATCTGTACAATAAGAGTATGAGGTAGGCCCTCTTATTATCCCCATTTAATAAAGAGGAAACCAAGGCACAAAGAAATGACTTGCCCAAGATAACACAGCCAGTAAGTAGCAGAGCCAGAATTAAACTTAGGCAGCCTAACTTAAGAAGAACCACCATTTCATATTACAAAAGAAACAAGGAGTAGTTAACCTGGCTGCTGTAAGCAGGTAGGTATAACTTTTTCTGTTAAATTTTTTTCATTATAAGAATTAAGTGCTGCCTATTTGTGGACCAGGCAGAATTCAGTTTCTAAGGAATCTACACTGAGAACCAAGATAAATGTCATCAGCATTACAGCAATGAAGAACTGTTGCTCTCTAAGAGAAAATAAAAAGTGGCTTCCTAAGGGAAACTGCTCTGCGAATAAACATTTCCCATGTTTGAGCTCTTTATAGACCAGGGAAAGAGAATAAATAACCCTTAATCATTTGCCTTCCAAGTCCATTTTAGCTTAAGAAAAATTCAAGAGGAAAGAGTAAGTTTTTTTTTCTTTCAAGTTACCATTCACATCCATATAACTAATAACTTGTCAGTAGGAAAAACCTTGCTCTTGAAAATGGATCTTGGAACACAGTAGATAGAGAAAAGGTATTGTAATGTTGCTGCTGCTGCTAAGTTGCTTCAGTCGTATTCGACTCTTTGCGACATTATAGACGGAAGCCCACCAGGTTCCCTCGTCCCTGGGATTCTCCAGGCAAGAACACTGGAGTGAGTTGCCATTTCCTTCTCTAGTGCATGAAAGTGAAAAGTGAAAGTGAAGTCGCTCAGTCGTGTCTGACTCTTCGTGACCCCATGGACTGCAGCCTACCAGGCTCCTCCGTCCGTGGGATTTTCCAGGCAAGAGTACTGGAGTGGGGTGCCATTGCCTTCTCCGATTGTAATGTTAACATGCTATTATTCTCTCTTGCTGTCGCTGGGTAACAACAAAAGTAACAAGCTAAGGGAACAGCAAAAAATATGATACAACAGTGTAACTGGTTGTAAAGGTTAAAGTGGTTCAAAATTGACTACAGGACCATTTGGGGGCAGAGTCCTGGGAAAAGTGAAGAAAAGTACCTTCATCCCAAAGCGAGTGTCAGGTTTATCGGTTCCATAGCTGGCCAGTGCCTCAGCAAAAGGCATAGAAGGAAAAGGGACCACCAGAGGATCTTTGTCACTGGGCCACGAATACTGGAGCAAGCCCTCAATTAGACTCTGGACGCCCGTCTGGTCTACAAAGGACATCTCTATGTCGATCTGAAACCGAAACAACATACGGAAACTAACTTGAAGAGCCACCGTATTAATAAAGACATACACAGTTATGTATTCCTCTTGTTTCAAATTACCATTGGATTCTGTTCTTACTACGTGGGGGAGCAGGTTAAATATTGTAGTATGTCTGTTTTGTGCCAGGCCCTGTGCTAATGCTCTACATACATCCAACTGTTAGTGCCCACAACTATCCCATGGCTGAAGGCTCAGAGAGGCTAAGTGACTTCTGCGTGTGTGCAGTTAAACTGTATTTGATCTTAATGTCTGTCCATCTCTAAATCTTACGGCTTTTGTGCTTCACCTACACTGGTTAATATGATATAACATAGAAACTAAATCATAATAGCTTTGTTCACACTGACTAGATCTGTTTACAGATTAAATGTCAACACGAGAAATTGTTGGTTTTAGTGCACAAGAGATTTTTTTAAAAGAACTTTATCATATCATGATCATTGAAACACTTTAGGAATCTGTTCATCCTTAGTTTATGACCATATTCTTTTTCTTTTAATTTATTTTTTAATTGAAGGATAATTGCCTTACAGAATTTTGTTGTTTTCTGTCAAACATCAACATGAGACCATATTCTTTGTAAATGGATCAAAAATTAAATAATTAATGCCTTAACTACAGGTTGGTTTAATTAAATATCTGATAGATAAATGGAATGAGAAGAAAGTATAATTTCTGTCCACATTCTTGGGTGTAGCAAGGCTGAATCAATAAGAGGCGAATGAATATAAGTACCTGAGTAAATTCGGGCTGTCTGTCTGGTCTTGAACCTTCGTCTCGGTAACATCGGGCAACCTGAAAATATCTACAATTGGAAAACAGCATTAATTCAGTCAGGATTCTAGAAACACACACACACTTTCCCCTAATAGTTCCTGGCAATGTAGGCTATGAAATAATACTACTACTAAAGCAACGCAAGAAACTGTAAAATCCTTAAGATGCTCTAACCTACTCCGACATATGGTTGACCCACGAGAAGTTAACTACTCTGTATATTTTCTTAAAAACATACAATGGCACCTTTGGATGTCCAAATATTAGACTGACACACAGGACAGTCCATGCTTCTTTATATACATACTCTTTTGCTTCAGCCAAACTGAAATACCCACTGCTCCATGAGTACACTTGAGCCTTCCTGGGCTATGCTGTTCCAACTTTCATTTTCACCTGCTGAAATGCAGCTCTGTCCCAGAAGGCCTAGATCACAAAGTTTTTAATGATATTCCCCAAAACAATATAATTTCCAACTACTTAAGGCAACCAGTCTGCAACTCTCAGCATACTTATTTTTGGTTTACGTCACACTTGGTTTTATTATCCTGTTTTGTCTTAGATTCATCAGCTCAAGAGCAAAACCTATTCTTTTTTGTTTTTAACCCCTTGTCCCATCTATTAGCATAGAACTTTGTACATAATGGACACCGAATAAATCTTTACATAATAACTACACGTTTTTAGGATATTTTACAAGTATTTTCCAAACTCTCATACATTTTCGAAACTTCTTTTGAAAGATTAGACAATTTTGTGTTTCCTTTCCCCTCTTTCCCTTTTTTCTGACCACTGCTAGCATAAAGAAAGCTCACCTGTCTAGACCACCAACCATCAGAAGCTGCTTAAACTGTTGAGGACTCTGAGGGAGAGAATAAAACTTCCCAGGTTCCCTGGATGGTATTACAAACTCTTTTGCACCCTTTGAATGAGAGAGAGGGAGTGCAGAAATATTATTTAAAAAACATATCCAACAACTGGTGGAAGTCGTTCCTCAATGAAATCAACTAAAGAGTAAAGTTCCCACAAATGACAGTTCATTTCTTACTCATCCTTCAGTCCCCAAAAGGTTGGCACATAGTAGGCTTTAAATAATGTTTGTACATATTAAGTATAATAATATTTGTACATATTAAGTATACTTAATATTCAGTTCAGTTGCTCAGTCGTGTCTGACTCTTTGAGACCCCATGAACCGCACGCAGCACGCCAGGCCTCCCTGTTCATCACCAACGCCCAAAGTCCACCCAAACCCATGTCCATTGAGTCGGTGATGCCATCCAACCATCTCATCCTCCGTCGTCCCTTTCTCGTCCTGCCCTCAATCTTTCCCAGCATCAGGGTCTTTTCAAATGAGTCAGCTCTTCACATCAGGTGGCCAAAGTATTGGAGTTTCAGCTTCAACATCAGTCCTTCCAATGAACACCCAGGACTGATCTTTAGGATGGACTGGTTGGATCTCCTTGCAGTTCAAGGGACTCTCAAGAGTATTCTCCAATACCACAGTTCAAAAGCATCAATTCTTTGGTGCTCAGCTTTCTTTATAGTCCAACTCTAACATCCATAATGACTACTGGAAAAACCATAGCCTTGACTAGACAGACCTTTGTTGGCAAAGTAATGTCTCTGCTTTTGAATATGCTATCTAGGTTGGTCATAATTTTCCTTCCAAGAAGTAAGCATCTTTTAATTTCCTTGCTGCAATCACCATCTGCAGTGATTTTGGAGCCCCCCAAAATAAAGTCAGCCACTGTTTCCCCATCTCTTTGCCATGAAGTGATGGGACCGGATGCCATGATCTTAGTTTTCTGAATGTTGAGCTTTAAGCCAATTTTTTCCCTCTCCTCTTTCACTTTCATCAAGAGGCTCTTTAGTTCTTCTTCACTTTCTGCCATAAGGGTGGTGTCATCTGCAAATTTGAGGTTATTGATATTTCTCCCAGCAGTCTTGATTCCAGCCTGTGCTTCCTCTAGCCCAGCGTTTCTCATGATGTACTCTGCATATAAGTTAAATAAGCAGGGTGACAATATACAGCCTTGACGTACTCCTTTTCCTATTTGGAACCAGTCTGTTGTTCCATGTCCAGTTCTAACTGTTGCTTCCTGACCTGCATACAGGCTTCTCAAGAGGCAGGTCAGGTGGTCTGGTATTCCCATCTCTTTCAGAATTTTCCACAGTTTATTGTGATCCACACAGTCAAAGGCTTTGGCATAGTCAATAAAGCAGAAATAGATGTTTTTCTGGAACTCTCTTGCTTTTTCGATGATCCAGTGGATGTTGGCAGTTTGATCCCAACTTAGTATTATGCTTTTTGAGATGAATGCCCAATTGTGTTACTAGTTAAAAGTTTTTTGTTTTTTTTAATTTGGAATCCTGTTTATTTATTATTTTTGGCTGTGCTGGATCTTTGTTCTATGTGGTTGTTTTCTCTAGTTGCAGCAATCAGGAGCTAGTCTCCAGTTGTGGTGTGCAGGCTTCTCATTGCAGTGGCTTCTCTAATTGCAGAGCATGGGCTCAGGGTGCACAGGCATCAGTAGGTGTGCTGCATGGGCTCAGCAGTTTCAGTACATGGGCTTAGTTGTTGCACGGCACATAGAATCTTTCTGGACCAGTGATAGAATCCGTGCCCCAGCACTGGCAGGCCGATTCTTCACCAAGGGACCAGGAGGGAAGTCCAACTAAAAGGATTTTGGGCATCAGTTCCTATGCAAGTAATTCTTAATTGCTTATCTAAACTTAAACTATAATTTTATAAGTCCATGGATTGTATAAATACCAGTGTTTGGAAATGTCAGTTCTTAGTGAACATGTGATTTAGTTTTAAAGAACAAATTCATTATTGATTGGTAGCTATAAAGCTCAATGGAAAGAAAATGATATAGGATTAAAACATTCTGACTAAAAGTATTAACCCATATTATTTTTTCAACTGTAAAAACACCTAGTTAATGTGACCATCCTAAGGCAGTAAAATAAAAGAAATAGAACTAAGGCAATATAAAAGCAAAGTGGTCTAGTTTCATAACCAGCAGGACATTATTAGTAGGCTGACTTAAGGAATATACATACCCCTGGAGTCCTCTTGAATAATGTTGGTGTTTCTACATCCACAAAACCTAAAAAAGAGAGACATGTCAGAATTTAATAGATGGGAATTTACCAAACATGAATTTACCAAGTACTGTCCAACAAATCTGAGGCTACCATTTAATTAGGAATTTTGACTGTAATTGAGTTACCAAGCACATTAATGCTGGTTTCTACCAGTTCAAGAGGGAAGCTGAAGATTTTCTATTCTATTCATAAAGTTTGTACTCTTGTCCTGAAATAATTCTGTTGACGGATTCTTGTGTATTGAACTGTTCTGGTTTTCCTGTTCTGCTAGCATAGCAAATATAACACAAATATAGTAGAAAAAAGTCCAGGACTGATTGAAAAGTCTAGTTTCATTCACATGACATTTCTTCTTCTTCTTCTTTTCTTAAATTTTATTTAATTGGCTGCCTCAGGTTTTAGTTTGGGCATGTGGGATCTAGTTTTCTGACCAGAGATCAAACCTAGGCCCCCTGCTTTGGGAGTGCAGTCTTAACACTGAATCACCAGGCAAGTCCCTCATGTGACATTTCTGAGCTCCCAATAAATGATGTATAAGCATGAGAAACAACTAAGAAAACTTACAGATAAAAACCAAAGGGCTGGTCCACCTCAATGTGATGGGCAATATATAGCCGATATACACAGGCACTATCACCTTGAAAAGTCTATATTTATGACCCAGGTTCTAAATAGGAAAAGGAGTACATCAAGGCTGTATATTGTCACCCTGCTTATTTAACTTATATGCAGAGTACATCATGAGAAATGCTGGGCTGGATGAAGCACAAGCTGGAATCAAGATTGCTGGAAGAAATATTAATAACCTCAGATATGCAGATGACACCACCCTTATGGCAGAAAGTGAAGAGGAACTAAAAAGCCTCCTGATGAAAGTGAAAGTGGAGAGTTGAAAAGTTGGCTTAAAACTCAACATTCAGAAAACGAAGATCATGGCATCTGGTCCCATCACTTCATGGGAAATAGGTGGGGAAACAGTATCAGACTTTATTTTTCTGGGCTCCAAAATCACTGCAGATGGTGACTGCAGCCATGAAATTAAAAGACACTTACTCCTTGGAAGGAAAGTTATGACCAACCTAGATAGCATATTCAAAAGCAGAGACATTACTTTGCCAACAAATGTCTGTCTAGTCAAGGCTATGGTTTTTCCTATGGTCATGTATGGATGTGAGAGTTGGACTGTGAAGAAGGCTGAGCGCTGAAGAATTGATGCTTTTGAACTGTGGTGTTGGAGAAGACTCTTGAGAGTCCCTTGGACTGCAAGGAGATCCAACCAGTCCATTCTGAAGGAGATCAACCCTGGGATTTCTTTGGAAGGACTGATGCTAAAGCTGAAACTCCAGTACTTTGGCCACCTATGCGAAGAGTTGACTCATTGGAAAAGACTCTGATGCTGGGAGGGATTGGGAGCAGGGGGAGAAGGGGGCGACAGAGGATGAGATGGCTGGATGGCATCACTGACTTGATGGACGTGAGTCTCAGTGAACTCCTAGAGTTGGTGATGGACACGGAGGCCTGGTGTGCTGTGATTGATGGGGTCGCAAAGAGTCGGACACGACTGAGCAACTGAACTGAACTGAACTGAGGGAACTAAATTATGCTTTATGTTACTAAATTATGCTCTAGGATAAAACACATGGAAATTATTGTTTCTTTCCTTACCATGTAGATTACAGAGATATTCCCGCATTTTCATGACCATCTGGGATCTCAGTCGCAGGTTATACTGCATTTGGGCACTACGCAAATCTAAGTAGCGGTACTGCAAACGAAGAGTCTCTGTTTTCTAAACAAATGTAAAGATTTTTATGTTTAAATATGCTTCAAATGTTAAAATATTTCAAATGTTTCAATCATTAAAAAGGTATTAACTTTAGACACAGACTGAATTTTCAAAAACTTTAGCTCTATCTTTAGCTTCTACCAGTTGTATATACACCAGCATCCTTAATTCTCACAATTTCTAGGCTTGTTACTAGTACAGATTTTACATTTTTCAGGGAACCACACTTCACTGACTGAAATTTATCTACTTTTCTAAACTTGTATCCATTCATTTCCGGCCCCCCCCCGTTTTTTTCTTTCTTGACCACACCATGGGGCTTATTGAAATCTCCGTTCCCCAACCAGGGATTGAACCTGGGCCATGGCAGTGAAAGGATTCTGGAATCCTAACCACTAGGTCACCGGGAACTCTCTATCCATTATTCATTTTTAAGCCTGGAGTTTGGTCTTGAAAAAACAGAAAAAGTAAAGATTTCAAAGATTATTAAAAAATCAACAGCAGAGCCAAAAACAGCCACGACTTTTCACCTGAATGGGAGAAGTGAAATGAAGGGAACAGAGGACGACGCTACAACTGTACTGGTAGGAACATAACAAGGAGGTCTGCTTATTTTTTAAGATGGTAAATCTTTGCCTCCCTCTTGTGCTGACAACTTTTTTTAAAAAGTCCTTTCCCCAGAATAGGTTATTTCTTTGATACTAAAATAGAAATAGAAGAACCGTCTGCCACTTCTCTTTTTAAGAGCTTATAGCTGGGGGAAAACTGTACATTTCCTCCCTGCCCCCCCCCCCCATAACAAGGTCAACTCTGTACTTATATTGCTTTTTCTAATTAAAATATTAAGTATTGGGAACTCAAATATAAGACAAAGTGGCCATACAATTTAAAAATGTATGTTTTATAGGTTAGTTTACAAATTAGGTATTATACAGGTAGCTATAGATTATTTGTGACAACTGTAGATAATTGTCACAAAGGTGAAAAGTAGCTGGGCTTACATATTCAGGGCTATCTAGCTTTCTCAAAGAATATCCTAAATTAAAGTAATAATATTTGTATGATTTATGAACATTTTATCATTGTTAGAGGCTTAAACTTAACATGTGCATTGCTCAATATATGCCATTTGGCCATTCCAATGGTAGATACAAATTTCCCTTCAAAATGTAAAACCATAGCAACAAAAAAACTTGAACAAAATGACACTGAAGTCTTAAAGAGAACCATGTTTCCAACTGTCTGAAAAAAAATTCTAGCTTAATGAAATGTTGATATTTAAGAACAGTTTACCAGGAAATTATAAAATTAGAAGAATATTCATGACATAGCTATAACAGAATGCTTAATTTCGTAGAAAAACTTTTTCTTAAAATTCCAAAAACACTTTGCTGGTTACCAGCATTTTCTAGACACTCTATTTTATTAGTAACAGAAGATGGCACCTTCATAAAGTCCTTAATTTCAAAGGGCAGCTTCTTGCAGGAATTCAGAAGTTTAGCTGTCTTAACTTTGATTTCAATCTCACCTGTTGGCATTTTCTTAAAGAGAGAGAAAAGACCTGTTTTAAAAATCATTCAATCAATCATGTACACAATGAATATTTATGAAATGCAAGCATTTATTTACATATGTAAAACGCATGGGATGCTAATAGTGCATAGTCTAAAACATAAATGTCTGTGTATGACTGATGTTCTTATGCATCTTTGTGGCTGACGAGCTCATTAACAAATGTCTTAACATGCATATTTATTTAGGTGCTTATGTTCGCAGTGATGATTTTTAAATCTGTAGGTTCATCTGTAGAACCTGCAGAGCTTTAGTGCTAGATATCTAATAGATACACAGTCTCTGTTGCTTGAATGTGTTGATTGTGCAAATGTACACAGGTAAAATTTAAATAGATGGTTTCTAAATTACTAACTGGATTCTTTTGTCCTGGAGGTCGGGAAATTACTGTCCCAGACACTTGCACCACAGATTCCATGGGAGCTTCACATAAAATCTTCTTCACCGAAGCAGCAGACTACAGAGTAAGAGGGAAAAACAGTTCCAACAAACAAGTGAACTTAAAGAACTCTGCAGCAACTAGATTATGGCTTAGAAAAATGTTAATACTCATAGCTTAATTACCATAAATACCAGGGCTGCCGTTAATGACTTTATTAAAGAATTTGGTTAAAAAAAAAAACCAAAAACTTGATAAATTGAATCCCCATTTTGATGCCATATAACCGAGCATATAAAACTATTAGTTAAGAATTAAATTTGTTTTTCCTTAAGAGAAACTAAGAAGAATGATTAATGCAAACAAGCCCCACATACTTTAAAGGCAACTGTCTCCAAATTTTTTTTCCTTAATAGAAAGTAAGAAGAATGATTAATGCAAACAAGCCCCACATACTTGAAAGGCAACTGTCTCCAGGGTTAAACTTAGGGACAGTTAAATCTAGGAGCAATGAAAGACTTCTCCTAGGTTAGCTATGCTCATCTCTGATATCTGAAAGATAACCCATGACTCTTTACTTAATTCAAACATTAACAGCTGAGTAAATCTTATTTTTCTCAGGCATATAAAAATTTGTAAATATTACCACATTATAAACCAATTGGCCAAGAAGCATGGCGAGAATTATCTAATTTTAATGGTAATTACTTCTGGAGCAGGTAGTACTTCATATGGCTCAATCTCAAAGGGTACAAACAGATCTACAGTGAAAAGTCTCTCTCCTATCTTTTCCCTCCACCCCTTAATTCCCCTCCTCAACGTTATGTGTCGTTTCAGGTATATTTTGTAACACACACACACACACACAGACACACACACGCCCTTTTAGTACAGATAATATCACTCTACATGCTCTTCTGTATCCTGTTTTCATATCTAACAATACAATTTGGATTTTTTCCCGTATTAGTATATAAAGAGCTTCTTCCAGCTTTTCCTTGCTGTGAGGATGTACGTTAATTTTTATACCAGTCTCTTATTGGGGAATATCTAAGTTATTCCCAACTTTCAATTAAAAACAATTCAGCAGTGAATAATCTGGTATTATATTTGTGTCATTTTGCATCTATGTTAGTCTGTTTGTAAGATAACTTTAAGATAATTGATTGGAACTGGAATGAATGGTTCAAAGAATATATGCATTTATGATTTTGATATTGCCAATTGCCCTCCATAGTGCTAGTGCCAACTTGTACTTCCTCCAGGAATGGATGAGCATTTATTTTCCCAAACACTGTGTGTTGTCAATCTAATGCATCAAAAATAACAATTCTGTATAATGTTTTTTTTTGCCATGTTGCATGGCTTGCAGGGTCTCAGTTCTTCAACCTTGGGCCATGGCAGTGAAAGTCTGGAATCCTAACCACTAGGCCACCAGGGAATTCCCCAATTCTGTGCAATTTAATTCACATTTTTCTGCCTATGAGTAAAGTTGGCAAATTTTCATATGTCTACAGACATATAAAAAAACAGCCATTTATATCTTCTTTTCTATAGATTTTATGTTCATATTCTGCATTCATATTTCTACTGGATCACTGGTCTTAAAAAAATGTTTTTATTGATTTGTAGAAGCCTTTATGTATTAGAGAAATTAGTCCTTTGTCTGTAACATGAATTGTACATATTTTTTCCCAGTTTGTCATCAGTCTTAATGCTGCTTACAGTAGTTTTAACAAAAACCTCAAGCACACTGATCCAACATGCTTTGTTTCAAAGCATCAAAGAAACTTTCAGGTAATAGGAGGACCTTTCTATTACCTCATCCTGGGGAATGACAACTTGAACAAGTCCATGGAAATCTCTTAGGACCAGGAAGATATTTTGCCTGATTAATGAATAAAATGAACATATTAGGATAAAATCTCTGAGACCAAAATTTAAGCAGGCAAAACAAACTAAACAAAAAGCCCATGCAATTTCTCACGTTCTTTTTTTATAATAAATACTGTGCTTCATAGCTATCTATATTCATGCAATTATCTATGTAGGTTATTAAGGAAAAAACACTTTTTTCATTTGCAATATCAACTTTTATTAGCTGTATGTACAGCTTACGAATAATATCCAGATGAGTTATTAATAAAAAGGCAGATTTTTAAAAATTTTATTAGCTTAAGTCTTTATAAGAAAATTTAACTAAATTTGGAAACCTTGCACATATTAAAATCCAAAAGTAATATTTTAGGATATTAGAGACATCTGATTGGTCATTTCTTTAAATGCAGCAATATAAAATCTTACCTTTTTCTAAATATAAGACTCAAAGACATGTGTTTGAGCAAACCCTGGGAGATAGTGAAAGACAAGGAAGTCTGGCATGCTGCAGTCCATGGGGTCGACTTAGCAACTGAACACTACCACCAAATATGAGATGCAATCTAAAATTTTCTAAAAGAGGTCTAATACTAACTTAAACCTCTACAAACTATCAAAAGGTCCCCAAATCCCAATATTATAGCATTCAACCTACATTTCTCACGTTTTTAGTACCAAGAAGAGGTACAGAAAAGCCTCCTCAGATTTTCATTTCAGGAGATAGAAGTCACCAAAGGTCTGGGTCAAATATCCACCCAAAGGGGACATATTTTTTAGGAAAGTCACACAATCTATGTATTTTGGAGCTCTTCATTGTGAATTACTGTGCTATTCACATATGTTCTAGAAATAAAGAGCCAAACAACAAAAAAATGGACTCAACATCAAGGAATCATTGTTCATATTTTTAGGCCTTTCTCTACCTAAATTTAGAATAAAATATGCTTTTTTATGCTATTGATGCTTATCAGCTTACCCAATTACTAGTTCTAGGAACTCTTCAATCTTAGTAAATCTAGAGACATTTCTGTCCTCTGGTAGATCACACTTCATTATTATACGCTTCAACAAATGTTACTGGTACTTACTGAGTGACACTATTTGAGTTTTTCAAAACAAAATAAAACTGAAAACTCAATGACTTCTGAGAATCCTGCAAGAGCTGCAAAGCTTTTATTCTTCTGACGGTTGAAAATTAATAAAGGTTTGAAACTGCCTTGGGAAAACCATCACCATGTGTTCTTACACCACTTGCCTCTATCTACCTTCGGAACTGAATCCATCCACATAAGGTGACTTCTTGGCCTAAGTGAGAAGAACGCAACTCTCCACATGTGTTGGTCCGGGCAACAAAGCTACTGAGTTCTTTTGAAAAAGAGGGGGAAAAAGGCAAGATTAAAAGTATATCATTTGCAAATTTCTGAGAATAGACTCTTAAATCATACCATCTTTGGTATTTCATGTCAATGGATAAAATCTGAAGTTGAAGAACGTAATCAATCACTATTAAAATTGCCTGCAAATATGTCAAAATCCAAGTGAATAACTGTCAATGTAAAATTTTGCCTCCTCTTAAGACTATAAATATTTTTGATCACTCAGTGTTTGCACCGATCTGTTCTTTATAGTGCACATTCTTCCTCAAATGAAGTAAAAGTCCTGGAAATTACAGAAATTTGTTGGTGCAGTAACTGGTTTTAGTATATGAATCTAGAGTGAAACAGTCACTTGTACACTAGAAAACCCTATTTAAAGTATTCTCAAGTATGCAAGAATATTTTAGGCTTCTTATTTAGGCATCAACTAAATGAACAAACTATTCATGTGATTACTCTACTGGTCTTTTTAAACTTCAGGGGAAAAAATAAAAAAGGAAGAGGGTGAATAATATGCTTCTATACATAAAGCTAGCCAGTCAAGACTTGTGGGGAAATGGAATAAAGCACTCTGGCTGCAGAGAACAAGAGGCAGTGCTGTTCAGAGGACAAAGTTCCATACTGCATTCACCTGGAATTCTCTGTGAACTCAGTACCATACTTCGGGCGGCAGAACTCCAGATCAACTGGGTGGTCCTTCTGGTGGGTGTGGATAATTCCCCGCACAGTCGACTTAACCAACAGGAGAACATGTTGGAGCCGCAGGATGGTAAAACGCTCAGGAATCTCACGCTGCAGGTGTTGGATGGTGGTCAAAAGTCAGTTTAGGAACTGTAACAAATCCCTTAAAACGCCAGGAGTTCCCACTCTTTAATATTGAAGCCCTTGTCCGCTGAACATTCAAATGCTCGTGTAGGTAAACTAGATAAATCTGCAAAGTCGTTGGGGCCTTTGGGGAAAGTGAGTAGGGTAAAGATTTTTTAATACCCTTTCCCCCTTCTCAATGCATCCGTTTGCACTTCTATTAAAGGTAGGCCAGAAGCGACAAGCGAATGACTCCATACAGCAGCGCAAGGCGGGATACCACGACCGTGCAGAGGCAGCAAGGGGCCGGTCAGCAGGCGCACGCCCTTCCCGTCTTTCCACGCTTTCCTGAAGGTTCCCGCGGGCAGAACCGGAAAACAGGGAAGAAATCAACCCCGCATTTCAAACCTCCCAAACCTGTCGGCCGACCTCTAGTCTTCACAAGGAGGAAAGCAAGCAAATCCACAATGTTTTTAGGGCCTGGAACCACACATACATGCCACTGAACGCCATTCACTCCTTAACCCACCCCGCGACGAACCAAAATTACGGTAGAAGGAGTCAACCAATCAGAGCGCGGGGGAGGAGGCAGGGTGTCGTCGCAGCCATATTTACTACGGGAGGAAATTGGAAGGAATACTTAACGCCGGTAAAAAAGGAAGACAGAGAGAGAAGGGAAGAAGACGGTAACGGTTAGATCGTTCCCATGCCCTCAGTTAAAATGGCGACCGTAGTTGCTTCATTAGCTTCACAGACTTGGTATCGGCACCGCGGAGACGTCCTGCGTCCGGCCGCAGAGCGAGTCGGGAAACGATTTTAAACGGAAGAGGTGGCTGAACGCCAATTTGCCGCTTCTCAAAGGCGGGATTTCCGAGCTAGCGTTGGCCTCTGAGGGCTCAAGTGGAGAGGGGCGAGGTGGGACACACTGTCCCTTGCCCTTTCCCTCCGCGGGCTGAAGCTGACTCCTTATGAGCGAGGGTCGCGGAGCTGGTGGTTGAGGCAGCGGATATATCCCTTCGGCTTGAGGTGCCAGGCTGGGCTGGCGTCTTTGGGAGCGGAGGTCTTTCTGGGCTCGTTTGCGTCCGTCTTGAAGCGTCTTGTGGTGGAGCTTGAGGGAATTTGGGAGGGCCAGGGGTTCTTCTGGACTTTCTCTTTGCTGTCATTTTGGCGGCTTTTTTACCTCGAGGGATTGCAGTTTTGATGGAGTTTTGGATCCCGGCTTGAAGAATGATTCGTGAAGGGAATGGGTGACAGCGTCATCACGGCATTTTATTGGTAAGATACTTTGTTATTGGTTCAGCCATAGCAGTAAACTTTGTGTTTTGCCCTGTCGTGTGGTCGTTACCTTTACAATACTTGGCTGCTCAGGTGCGTTTCACAGGACCTGCTTAGCTCTGGGCTAAGCATTTGTTGCAGGGTAAAGCCAATTCTGATTCCGTGTTGAAAGTGTTTCTTTGACTTGCTTTTAGTTGCTTTTGTTATTGTAGTACATAGTGGCCTGCCTGAGAATTCTGCACCTCTGCCTGACTGTTATTAAAGTGCCTTGGTTTAGAACCCTGCCCGCCTGTAGATGACAGGAAGGAAGAAATTAGTACATCCCCTGCCTAAGGCTTGTTCTTCTAGGAGATACTTTCAAGATTAATGGCCTTTTTACTTTGTTTCCTCACCTCCTCCCATCTCTCATCTATAAAAGAACTGGCATCTAGCGCCGGATAAGATGGTTATTTTGAGATGTTAGTCTACCATCTTCTTGGTCAACTGGCTTTCCGAATACAGTCATAAAATAAAGAAAATTTACTTTCTTTATTGGAAAATAATTGGCTTCCCTGAACACCTCATCTCTGAATCATTGACCTGTCTTGTGGTGAGCAGAGGGAGCTTGGATTTGGTAATACATTGGTGTTATTGGGCGATTGGACTTAGGTGTTGGTGGCAAGGTACAAAGGTGATTTAAGTAAGGGTCCATTTCTTCACAGACTTAACCACAGGGAAAAAAAGACCTTTCTTCACCCCCTTCTCCTACCATTTACACATGCATAAAGCATTTTGCATTCAACCTTAGAGGGCTGTTAGATTTTGGGAAGACCGTTTGTCCATGGATCTTGGGGTAAGAACTAAAGCAGTAAAGAGTGAACCCAAATAGGGTCAGATACTGTGATCAGATAAGGTGGTGCCTTGAAGCCCAGACAGAGTTCTGACTCCATTTATTTAGGTGTGTGGGAATTGTTACGGGATCTCAAGCAAGGTAATGACAAGGTAAGAGAGGTGTCTATGGAAAAACTAGTCTTGGGTTGGGAAAAGGGTTGGGTTGGGGAAAGGGGCTTGAGTTGGAAATAAGTGGCTAAAATTAAGAATGGAAGTGAAGGTGATTTGAGAGGGCTAATAAATATATTTTTAAGGAATATATCACAATTTGATGGTACTTTGGATGTAAAACTTGAGTGAAGAGTAAAAGATGACTAAGGTGTATTTTAATAGGCAGGGAGAAAAATGAGAAGGAAGAGTTGGAATTGTTACCGAGAAACAGGGTAGTTGGAGAGGAAAGATTGGTCGTGGAATAATGTTTAGCTTTGAACTTAATGAGTTCGAGGACACAGAAGTTCAGTGTTTTACAGGAAATTGGAAATGCAGGTGCAAAAGTATGGGACTAGAGGAGTCGTATATTGAATGAATGTTTCCTTATGGAGAACAAGTGATTTCAGAGTTTGGGGAGACACCAGCTGTTGCAACTGGAGGAAGCAAAGGAGTCAGCAAATGAATCAGAAGAAACTATAAGAAACAAGGAGGAGAAATAGTTGAGTGTTTGAAAAGAACAAGATAGCAGAAAGTTTAGAGGAATAAGGATGAGCAAACTTGATGACCCAATGATTGTCCATGATTTTCACAAAAACATTGTTGACAGTCTTCAAAGGGCCAGTGGTAATCTTCAAATTGCACTGTCTTTGTAGTGATAGATACGTAAGAGATTGCTAAAGATATCTAGTAAAATATTTATTAGTAAATGGAGGCAATAGTTGTATACCACATTTCCAGGAAATTGGTCTCAAAAGGAATGAGATGAATAGGTTTTAAACAAATATGCTCAGCAGTGGAAGAAAAGTATCCTGTGGAGTAGAGATAAGAGATGATAGAGGTTTGAAATAAACATGGAAGATTGTGCCTAAGGGGGATGTGAAGGACTATGGAGATCGAGAATATCAGTTGATGGATTGACTTTAGAAAGCAAGTAAAAGGACCTCTTTCCTTATAGTTGGAAGGAAGAATGTTAGGAAAGTAAAGTATTGAATCAAAATATATTTTAACCTCTTTAATTATCAGGCAGGGCAAAAATACTCATTGTTGAGTATGGAGTGAGAAAATAAAACAGATATAAATCATTTTCTGATCTTTAATGCATGGATTGGGCTATTTCACATTACTGTAGTATTAAATGCTTAAGGGAAATGTTTTCTCAAAACCAGTCCTTTAAGCTAGTAGTCTTTCTCTCACTTTTGTTGTTCAGTTGCTAAGCCTTGTCTGACTCTGCCACCCCGTGGACTACAGCATGCCAGCCTCCTCTGCCCTTCACTGTCTCCTGGAGTTTGCTCAGATTCATGTCCATTGTGTTAGTGATGCTATCTAACCATCTCATCCTCTGCCACCCCCTTCTCCTTTAGCCTTCAATCTTTCCCAGCATTGGGGTCTTTTCTGTTAAGTTGGCTCTTTGCATCAGGTGGCCAAAATATTGGAGCTTCAGCTTCAGTATCAGTTCTTCCAATGCATATTCAGGGTTGATTTGCCTTAGGGTTGACCCTTTTGGTCTCCCTGCAGTTCAAGGGACTCTGAAAGTTGTCTCCAGCACCACAGATCGATTCTTTGGCGCTCAGCCTTCTTTATGGTCCAACTCTCAATTCCGTACATTACTACTGAAAACATAGCTTTCACTAAACGGACTTTTGTTGGTCAAGTGATGTCTCTGCTTTTTAATACACTGTATAAGTTTAATACACTTTGTCTAAAGAGCAAGTGTCTTTTAATTTCATGTTTGTAGTCACTGTTTGCAGTGGTTTGGAGTCCAAGAAATCTGTCACTGCTTTCACTTTTTTTTTAAATTTTATTTTATTTTTAAACTTTACAATATTGTGTTGGTTTTGCCAAATATTGAAATGAATCCGCCACAGGTATACATGTGTTCCCCATCCTGAACCCTCCCCCCTCCTCCCTCCCTATACCATCCCTCTGGGTTGTCCCAGTGCACCAGCCCCAAGCATCCAGTATCGTGCATTGAACCTGTACTGGCAACTCGTTTCATACATGATATTATACATGTTTCAATGTCATTCTCCCAAATCATCCCATCCTCTCCCTCTCCCACAGAGTCCATAAGACTGTTCTATACATCAGTGTCTCTTTTGCTGTCTCGTATACAGGGTTATTGTTACCATCTTTCTAAATTCCATATATATGCATTAGTATACTGTATTGGTGTTTTTCTTTCTGGCTTACTTCACTCTGTATAATAGGCTCCAGTTTCATCCACCTCATTAGAACTGATTCAAATGTATTCTTTTTAATGGCTGAGTAATACTCCATTGTGTATATGTACCACAGCTTTCTTATCTATTCATCTGATGATGGACATCTAGGTTGCTTCCATGTCCTGGCTATTATAAACAGTGCTGTGATGAACATTGGGGTACACATGTCTCTTTCCCTTCTGGTTTCCTCAGTGTGTATGCCCAGCAGTGGGATTGCTGGATCATAAGTCAGTTCTATTTCCAGTTTTTTAAGGAATCTCCACACTGTTCTCCATAGTGGCTGTACTAGTTTGCATTCCCACCAACAGTGTAAGAGGGTTCCCTTTTCTCCACACCCTCTCCAACTGCTTTCATTTTTTACCCTTCTATTTGCCATGAAGTGATGGGACCAGATACCATGATCTTAGTTTTTTGAATGTTGAGTTTTAAGCCAGCTTTTTTCACTCTGTTCTTTCACCCTCATTAAGAGACTTTTTAGTTCCCTTTCACTTTTTGCCATTAGAGTGGTATCATCTGCATATCTGAGATTGTTGATATTTCTCCAGGTAATCTTGATTCCAGCTTGGTATTCATCCAATCTCGCATTTCCCATGATGTACTCTGCATAGAATTTAAATAAGCAAGGTGACAATAAACAGCCTTGTTGTACTCCTTTCCCAATTTTGAACCCATCCTTTGTTCCATGTCTTGTTCTGATTGTTGCTTCTTGACCCACATACAGGTTTCTCAGGAGACAGGTAAGGTGGTCTTGTGTTCCCATCTTTTTAAGAATTTTCCACAGTTTGTTGTGATCCACACAAAGGCTTTAGCATAGTCAGTGATACAGAAGTAGATGTTTTTCTGGAATTCCCTTGCTTTCTCTGTGATCCAGTGAATGTTGGCAATTTGATTTCTTGTTCCTCTGCCTTCGTGTACTGTTGAAACTTAGCTTGAAGGATTTTGACATCATCTTACTAGCATGTGAAATGAGTGCAATTGTATGGTAGTTTGAACATTCTTTGGCATTGCCCTTCTTTAGGATTAGAATGAAAACTGACCTTTTCCAGTCCTATGGCCACTGCTGAGTTTTCCAAATTTGCTGACATATTGAGTGCAGCACTGTAAAAGCATCATTTTTAAGGATTTGAAATAGCTCAGATGGAATTCCATCACCTCCTCTAGCTTTGTTTGTAGTAATGCTTCCTAAGGCCCGCATGACTTCACACTGCAGGATGTCTGGCTCTAGGTGAGTTAACACACCATTGTGGTTATCCAGGATCATTAAGACCTTTTTTGTATAGTTCTTCTGTGTTTTCTGGCCACCACCTCTTAATCTCTTCTGCTTCTGTTAGGTCCTTGCTGTTTCTGTGCTTTATCATTCCCATCCTTATGTGAAATGTTCCCTTGGTATCTCCAGTTTTCTCTTACCTAGATAGACTTTAATGATTTTTTGGAATTTATAGCATTTCTCTTTTAAGAGGAGTCAAATTTAGTTAGGCTTATTTTGTCTTGAAATTGATGCCTACTGAAAAGTGGCATGAAACAAGGAGGTAAGAGCACCTACTCTGGTGTTAAGACTGTCTGCATTTAAATTCTGGCTTTTGCATCTTTAACTGCATGACTGTGGCAAGTTACTTGATTTCTTTGTCTTTGCATCTGTTGGCTGGAAATATATAACTCACCTCATAGGATTGTTAAAGGGTTTAGGAAAGTACCTGGCACATGATGAATACTCAATAAATGTTAGAAATTATTCCAAATAACAAATTTGAAAAAGAAAACATTCTCTGTAAGTGATATTGATTGAAATTCCTTTTTGAATAGAATTCTGTGCAAATTTAAAGCTAGATTGCTTTGCAGTAGCTGCTATTTAAATTGTATGGTATATAATCTTGCTCTGGGCATTATCACTCAGGAGCTTTGAGAACTATGTATTTAATTTATGTATGGAGTTTTGTGCAAGATAATAGAGTGTGTCATACTTTGACCTAATGAAGTTTAAATATAGTAATAAAAACTCCTGTGAAAAAAATTTTAAAAGGGTAACTATGCCAATTGTAGTTTAGTTGCTAAGAGTCCAACTCTTGTGGCCCCATGGACTGTAGGACACCAGGCTCCATGGGATTATCCAGCTAAGAATACTGGAGTAGGGTGCCGTGCCCACCTCATGGGATTTCCTGACACTCATCTCTTGTATTAGTGGGTGGATTCTTTACCAGTAGCCACCGGGGAAGCACAACTGTGCCAGTACTTGGAAATAATTTTTATAACTTTTAAATCATCAGTTCAGTTCAGTTCAAACCCTCAGTCGTGTCCGACTCTTTGCGACCCCATGAATCGCAGCACGCCAGGCCTCCCTGTCCATCACCAACTCCCAGAGTTCACCCAAACTCATGTCCATTGAGTCAGTGATGCCATCTAGCCATCTCATCCTCTGTTGTCTCCTTCTCCTCCTGCCCCCAAGCCCTCCCAGCATCAGAGTCTTTTCCAATGAGTCAACTCTTCGCATGAGGTGGCTGAAGTATTGGAGTTTCAGCTTTAGCATCATTCCTTCCAAAGAAATCCCAGGACTGATCTCCTTTAGAATGGACTGGTTGGATCTCCTTGTAGTCCAGGGGACTCTCAAGAGTCTTCTCCAACACCACAGTCAAAAGCATCAGTTCTTCAGCACTCAGCTTTCTTTATAGTCCAACTCTCATATCCATACATGACCACTGGAAAAACCATAGCCTTGACTAGACATACCTTTGTTGGCAAAGTAATATCTCTGCTTTTTAATATGCTATCTAGGTTGGTCATAACTTTCCTTCCAAAGAGTAAGTGTCTTTTCATTTCATGGCTGCAATCACCATCTGCAGTGATTTTGGAGGCCCCCAAAATAAAGTATGACACTGTTTCCACTGTTTTCCCATCTATTTCCCATGAAGTGATGGGGCCAGATGCCATGATCTTTGTTTTCTGAATGTTGAGCTTTAAGACAACTTTTTCACTCTCCTCTTTCACTTTCATCAAGAGGCTCTTTAATTCTTCTTCACTTTCTGCCATAAGGGTGGTGTCATCTGCATATCTGAGGTTATTGGTATTTCTCCCAGCAGTCTTGATTCCAGCTTGTGCTTCATCCAGCCCAGCGTTTCTCATGACATACTCTGCATATAAGTTAAATAAGCAGGGTGACGATATCTAGCCTTGACGTACTCCTTTTCCTATTTGGAACCAGTCTGTTGTTCCATGTCCAGTTCTAACTGTTGCTTTCTGACCTGCAAACAGGTTTCTCAAGAGGCAGGTCAGGTGGTCTGGTATTCCATCTCTTTCAGAATTTTCCACAGTTTATTGTGATCCACACAGTCAAAGGCTTTGGCATAGTCAATAAAGCAGAAATAGATGTTCTACTCGAACTCTCTTGCTTTTTCCATGATCCAGCGGATGTTGGCAATTTGATCTCTGGTTCCTCTGCCTTTTCTAAATCCAGCTTGAACATCTGGAAGTTCGTGGTTCATGTATTGCTGAAGCCTGGCTTGGAGAATTTTGAGCATTATTTTACTAGCGTGTGAGATGAGTGCAATTGTGCGGTAGTCTGAGCATTCTTTGGCATTGCCTTTCTTTGGGATTGGAATGAAAACTGACCTTTTCCAGTCCTGAGGCCACTGCTGAGTTTTCCAAATTTGCTGGCATATTGAGTGCAGCACTTTCACAGCATCATCTTCTAGGATTTGAAATAGCTCAGCTGGAATTCCATCAACTCCACTAGCTTTGTTTATAGTGATGCTTTCTAAGGCCCACTTGACTTCATATTCCAGGATGTCTGGCTCTAGGTGAGTGATCACGCCATCGTGATTATTTTGGTCATGAAGATCTTTTTTGTACAGTTCTTCTGTGTATTCTTGCCACCTCTTCTTAATACCTTCTGCTTCTGTTAGGTCCATACCATTTCTGTCCTTCGGAGAAGGCAATGGCACCCCACTCTAGTACTCTTGCCTGGAAAGTCCCATGGACGGAGGAACCTGGTAGGTTGCAGTCCATGGGGTCGCTAAGAGTCGGACATGACTTGAGCGGCTTCACTTTCACTTTTCACTTTCATGCACTGGAGACGGAAATGGCAACCCACTCCAGTGTTCTTGCCTGGAGAATCCCAGGGGCGGGGGAGCCTGGTGGGCTGCCGTCTGTGGGGTCACACAGAGTCTGACACAACTGAAATGACTTAGAAGCAGTATTTGTGTCCTTTATCAAGCCCATCTTTGCATGAAATGTTCCCTTGGTATCTCTAATTTTCTTGAAGAGATCTCTAGTCTTTCCCATTCTGTTGTTTTCCTCTATTTCTTTGCATTGATCGCCGAGGAAGGCTTTCTTATCTCTCCTTGCTATTCTTTGGAACTCTGCATTCAGATACTTATATCTTTCCTTTTCTCCTTTGCTTTTCGATTCTCTTATTTTCACAGCTGTTTGTAAGGCCTCCCCAGACAGCCATTTTGCCTTTTTGCATTTCTTTTCCATGGGGATGGTCTTGATCCCCATGTACAATGTCATGAACCTCCGTCCATAGTTCATCAGGCACTCTATCTATCAGATCTAGGCCCTTAAATCTGTTTCTCACTTCCACTGTATAATCATAAGGGATTTGATTTAGGTCATACCTGAATGGTCTAGTGGTTTTCCCTACTTTCTTCAATTTCAGTCTGAATTTGGCAATAAGGAGTTCATGATCTGAGCCACAGTCAGCTCCTGGTCTTGTTTTTGCTGACTGTATAGAGCTTCTCCATCTTTGAGTGCAAAGAATATAATCAGTCTGATTTCGGTGTTGACCATTTGATGATGTCCATGTGTAGAGTCTTCTCTTGTATTTTAGATCATAACTCCTTTCAATTTCGGCGTTCTATGAAATACTTCTGTTCAGTTAAACCAATACTTCCTTAACAGAGTTTTCAGCATTATAGTAGGGTAATTATACAAGATAAATATAAAGAACACAGTTTCAAAGTAGTTTAGTCTTACTGGGAAAAGAGGAAATACACACCAAAAAAATAATATAAGGAAGTATGAATTTGGGCCAAAATTAGTGGTATAGACTAGGTGATCAAAGAGAGCTATATGGGCTGGTTTAGTCACTAAGTCATGTCTAACTCACTGTGACCCCAAGGACTGTAGCCCACCAGGCTTCTCTGTCCATGGGATTTCCCAGGAAAGAGTACTAGACTGGTTTGCCATTTCCTTGTCCAGAGGGTCTTCCTGATCCAGGGATCGAACTTGTGTCTCCTGCATTGGCAAATGGATTCTTGACCACTGAGCCACTGGGGATGGGCTAATGTATTATTAATCTCCAAAGACTTTGTAGAATATTCTTGAGGGGTTTTGTTAGAGTCATCTAGAGGGCTTTGGGGCTTTTTCAAAATATTTACCCCTGAGACCTCATTCTATACGCATATGTACACTGCTTCCGGGAATGAGCCACTGATACAGACACAGAAGTGTGTAACATAGGTCTTCTGGGGGGTGGGAAATGGTTAATAAAACCATGCTGTTTGAAAGGAGATTAAATTCAAACATAGTCTTAATGGAGATGGAATGGAAAAAGAACACTTGAGATAGGGAATATAGTTGATAGGCAGACACATGAAGATGAGAATGTGTTTATGTCTAGGAGAAGGGTAAGAACAAGCTGCATTATGAAATAAAGAGTACCCAGCAGAAGAGGAGACTTTATCTCACCACTGTAAAGTGTTTGTACAGGGGACTAATAATAAAGTGTCATTTCTTTTTGTTTGTTTTGTTTTTTCTTTATTTTAAAAGTGCCATTTCCGAAAAATGGATTGCCCTCAGATATGGAACGCTCGGTTGTGGTAATAAGCCCTGGTTAAGGAAGTCGCTTTGGGAATGAATGGGGAAACTGAGGAAGAAAAAAACGCAAAAGAATATGCTTAATGACTATATGTTAAAAAGTAGAAATGGGAGACTACGTAAATAAATTTAAATTAACTTAGAAAGTTGACAGGAATTTGAAAATGGACCAGCTAGCTTTTAGAAGGAGGAGAATGGAAGGTGAATTTAGTTTTGAACATACTGTGTTTGAGGTGTCAGTAAGATGTTCATGAAGATAGCCTGTTAGCCAATGAGAAATACAAGATTTGGTTACAAAGCCAAAACTTGAGGCAAAGAGAGGGAGGGAGAGAGAAAGAATTCCTTTACAGGAGGGAGAAGAATCAGTGAAACTACAAGCATGAATTAACGTCTTATTGTTTGGAATTCTGGTTTTATTTCTTTTTATGCAGACCATGGATTCTTATGATGCACCGGAATTGACTCCTAGACAAGACGCCTCCTCAAGGCTTAAAGATTTCTTTGTAGGCGCCACCCCTCTGCAGAAACGATTAGAATCAGTCAGGAAGCAGACTTCATTTATCCCAACTCCACCACGAAGGAAAATCCCCCAGGGTTCACAACTGCAGGTATGTTTTTTGTGTTCCTTGGTATTCCCAGTAACTGAGAATGTGAGCAAAACATTAAAAAATTTTGTTACTATTTATTATATATATATTATAAATATTTGTAACTAAAAGATACTTTTAATATCTTCTTACTCCCACAAGTAATGAATGAGAAATGGTTAAAACAATTATTTGTACTATCGGTGCCACATGTTTTTTAACTTCCTTTAATTTGGAATGTTTCCACAATATTTCTCTCTTATGATACTGACAGTTTTGAAGAATATGTTTCCTCCTCTTCCTTTTTTAAATAGAATGTCCTTCATTTTGTATTGGAGTGGGTGGCCAGGCCCTCTGCCAGGGGATCTTCCCAGTCCAGGGATAGAACCCAGGTCTCCCGCATTGTAGGCAGATTCTTTACCGTCTGCGCCACCAGGGAAGCAATACAAAATGAGGAATATTGTAGTTGTCTGATGTTTTCTCAAGATTAGACTAAAGTTAGGTATCACTAACTGGAATATCGTATAGGTGCTGTTGTGTCCTTTTTGGGGGGATAACACCTGATAGCACATAGGTGATGTTAATTTTGATCACACTGTTAGAAAGTGTTGCCCCGAAATTATTGTTTTATTTCCCCTGCAACTAAGAAGCAGTCTGTGGGGAGACACTTTAAGATAATACATATATCTGGTGCCTTGTCAAAATTTCACCTTAAACTTAACATCCCTTATCCATTGATGTTTTTTGCCTGATCCTATTTTTAAAAATTAGTTTTTATTTGTGTTTTAATTTTTTCAGTCTTACTGGTTTTCTTCTTAAACTTAGTATTTATTGGAGTATAAATTGGAGTATAAAGTTGCTTTACAACATTGTGTTAGTTTCTGTTGTATAGCAAAGTGAATCGGCTATATATATATACGTATGTCCCCTTTTTGTTGGATTTCCTTCCCATTTAGGTCTCTACAGAGCACTGAGTAGAGTTGCGTAATTCCATCTTTATCATAATGGTTGCAAAATAATGATTTTCCATCTCTATTTGCTCCGTATTTTCCAGCTAGCTTTTGGCATTATATTTTAGGCCCTTCTCATTTCTATTCCATTTGTTTATCCATTTATCAGTATGGATTCATTAAATCTTGTTTATTTATTATTTTAAATTTATTTTATTTTTTTGTTGGGGTATAATTACAATGTTGTTAGTTTCTGCTGTACAACAAAGTGAATCAGCTATATGTGTGTATATATATGTATCAGCTATATGTGTGAATCAGCTATATGTGTGTGTATATACATGTATCTCCACTCCCTCTTGGAGAAGGCGATGGCACCCCACTCCAGTACTCTTGCCTGGAAAATCCCATGGACGGAGGAGCCTGGTAGGCTGCATGCAGTCCATGGAGTCGCTGAGAGTTGGACACGACTGAGTGACTTCACTTGCACTTTTCACTTCCATGCACTGGAGAAAGAAATGGCAACCCACTCCAGTATTCTTGCCTGGAGAAGCCCAGGGATGGGGGAGCCTGGTGGCTGCCGTCTATGGGGTTGCACAGAGTTGGACACGACTGAAGTGACCTAGCAGCCACTCCCTCTTGGACCTCTCCCCACCCCATCCCACCCATCTAGGTCACCACAGAGCACTGAGCTCAGCTCCCTGTGCTACACAGTAGGTTCCTACTAGGTATCTCTTTTATACATGGTAGTGCATATACATCAGTCGCAGTCTCCCAGTTCATCTCAGCTCCCCCTCCCCACCATGTCCACATGTCCTTTCCCTACATCTGCATCTCTATTCCTGCCCTGCATATAGCATCTGTACCATTTTTCTAGATTCCACATATATTCGTTAATATACGATATATTTTTTCCCTTCTGATTTACTTTAGTCTGATTTACTTCAGTCTGTATGACAGACGCTAGGTCCATCCATGTCTCTACAGATGACTTGATTTCATTCTTTTTTATGGCTGAATAATATTCCATTGCGTATATGTACTACATCTTTATTCATTTGTCAGTGGACATTTAGGTTGCTTCCATGTCCTGACTATTATAAACTGTGCTGCATTGAACATTGGGTCTTTTTGAATTATGGTTTTCTCAGGATATATGCCCAGAAGTGGGATTGCTGGGTCATATGGTGGTTCTGTTTTTAGTTTTTTTAAGGAATCTCCATACTGTTCTGCATAGTGGTTGTATCAATTTACATTCCCACCAATAGTGCAGGAGAGTTCCCTTTTCTCCACATCCTCTCCAGCATTTATGTATTTATTTATTTATTTTTAACAACTGATTATCAGTTTACTAAAAAGTTTGATTTAGGCGTCAGCAGTGGTGACTTCCACCTCGACTCTTGGCTCAATACTGACAGAAGTGATCTGCTTGACAATCTCACAGGGACTGTGCAGGTCAGTGAGTCATTTTTGGATCCTCATCTGGAACTGATCCCAATTCTTAGAACCTTCACCACAAGGAGTTTTCCTTATAGTTATTCTCAGAGTCGTGGTAGGCATCTGAAGAGGTCCTTTCACTTCGAGAGTCTTTTCCTTCACGCCTCTGATCAGGTAGGCACATTCCTTCTCTAGACTTGAGGCTGTGACTGGTGAGGGTAATCCTAATCTGGTGAATGGCCACCTCTGGCTCCACAGGAATCTTGCTGGTGCCTTTAAAGGCCATGGCTGTGATGTGGCTTCCTAACCTACTTGTTTGTCCACAAGAGCACAGTGATGAATCATGAGCAGGGGCAGGTGGCAAGGGCTCTGCTGCAGTGGCAACCATCAGAGATCAGATCAGATCAGATCAGTCGCTCAGTCGTGTCTGACTCTTTGCCACCCCATGAATCGCAGCACGCCAGGCCTCCCTGTCCATCACCAGCTCCCGGAGTTCACTGAGACTCATGTCCATCAAGTCAGTGATGCCATCCAGCCATCTCATCCTCTGTCGTCCCCTTCTCCTCCTGCCCCCAATCCCTCCCAGCATCAGAGTCTTTTCCAGTGAGTCAACTGTTCACATGAGGTGGCCAAAGTACTGGAGTTTCAGCTTTAGCATCATTCTTTCCAAAGAAATCCCAGGGCTGATCTGCTTCAGAATGGACTGGTTGGATCTCCTTGCAGTCCAAGGGACTCTCAAGAGTCTTCTCCAACACCACAGTTCAAAAGCATCAATTCTTCGGCGCTCAGCCTTCTTCACAGTCCAACTCTCACATCCATACATGACCACTGGAAAAACCATAGCCTTGACTAGACGGACCTTTGTTGGCAAAGTAATGTCTCTGCTTTTGAATATGCCATCTAGGTTGGTCATAACTTTCCTTCCAAGGAGCAAGCGTCTTTTAATTTCATGGCTGAAGTCACCATCTGCAGTGATTTTGGAGCCCCAAAAATAAAGTGTGACACTGTTTCCACTGTTTCCCCATCTATTTCCCATGAAGTGATGGGACCAGATGCCATGATCTTCGTTTTCTAAATGTTGAGCTTTAAGCCAACTTTTTCACTCTCCTCTTTCACTTTCATCAAGAGGCTTTTGAGTTCCTCTTCACTTTCTGCCATAAGGGTGGTGTCATCTGCATATCTGAGGTTACTGATACTTCCCGGCAATCTTGATTCTAGCTTGTGTTTCTTCAGGTCCAGCGTTTCTCATAATGTACTCTGCATATAAGTTAAATAAACAGGGTGACAATATACAGCCTTGACGAACTCCTTTTCCTATTTGGAACCAGTCTGTTGTTCCATGTCCAGTTCTAACTGTTGCTTCCTGACCTGCATACAGGCTTGTCAAGATGCACGCAGGTCAGGTGGTCTGGTATTCCCATCTCTTTCAGAATTTTCCACAGTTTATTGTGATCCACACAGTCAAAGGCTTTGGCATAGTCAATAAAGCAGAAATAGATGTTTTTCTCGAACTCTCTTGCTTTTTCCATGATCCAGCAGATGTTGGCAATTTGATCTCTGGTTCCTCTGCATTTTCTAAAACCAGCTTGAACATCAGGAAGTTCACGGTTCACATATTGCTAAAGCCTGGCTTGGAGAATTTTGAGCATTACTTTACTAGCATGTGAGATGAGTGCAATTATGCGGTAGTTTGAGCATTCTTTGGCAGTGCCTTTCTTTGGGATTAGAATGAAAACAGACCTTTTCCAGTCCTGTGGCCACTGCTGAGTTTTCCAAATGTGCTGGCATATTGAGTGCAGCACTTTCACAGCATCACCTTCCAGGATTTGAAATAGCTCAACTGGAATTCCATCAACTCCACTAGCTTTGTTCGTAGTGATGCTTTCTAAGGCCCACTTGACTTCACATTCCAGGATGTCTGGTTCTAGGTCAGTGATCACACCACCGTGATCATCTGGGTCGTGAAGATCTTTTTTGTACAGTTCTTCTGTGTATTCTTGCCATTTCTTCTTAATATCTTCTGCTTCTGTTAGGTCCATACCATTTCTGTCCTTTATCAAGCCCATCTTTGCATGAAATGTTCTTTTGGTATCTCTGATTTTCTTGAAGAGATCTGTAGTCTTTCCCATTCTGTTGTTTTCCTCTATTTCTTTGCATTGATTGCTGAAGAAGGCTTTCTTATCTCTTCTTGCTATTCTTTGGAACTGCATTCAGATGTTTATATCTTTCCTTTTCTCCTTTGCTTTTCACTTCTCTTCTTTTCACAGCTATTTGTAAGGCCTCCCCAGACAGCCATTTTGCTTTTTTGCATTTCTTTTCCATGGGGATGGTCTTGATCCCTATCTCCTGTACAGTGTCACAAACCTCATTCCATAGTTCATCAGGCACTCTGTCTATCAGATCTAGGCCCTTAAATCTATTTCTCACTTCCACTGTATAATCATAAGGGATTTGATTTAGGTCATACCTGAATGGTCTAGTGGTTTTCCCTACTTTCTTCAATTTCAGTCTGAATTTGACAATAAAGAGTTCATGGTCTGAGCCATAGTCAGCTCCTAGTCTTGTTTTTGCTGACTGTATAGAGCTTCTCCCTCTTTGGCTGCAAAGAATATAATCAATCTGATTTTGGTGTTGACCATCTGGTGATGTCCATGTATAGAGTCTTCTCTTGTGTTGTTGGAAGAGGGTGTTTGTTATGACCAGTGCATTTTCTTGGCAAAACTCTACTAGTCTTTGCCCTGCTTCATTCCGTATTCCAAGGCCAAATTTGCCTGTTACTCCAGGTGTTTCTTGACTTCCTACTTTTGCATTCCAGTCCCCTATAATGAAAAGGACATCTTTTTTGGGTGTTAATTCTAAAAGGTCTTGTAGGTCTTCATAGAACCATTCAACTTCAGCTTCTTCAGTGTTACTGGTTGGGGCATAGACTTGGATTACTGTGATATTGAATGGTTTGCCTTGGAAACGAACAGAGATCATTCTGTCGTTTTTGAGATTGCATCCAAGTACTGCATTTCGGACTCTTTTGTGGACCATGATGGCTACTCCATTTCTTCTGAGGGATTCCTACCCGCAGTAGTAGATATAATGGTCATCTGAGTTAAATTCACCCATTCCAGTCCATTTCAGTTCACTGATTCCTAGAATGTCGACATTCACTCTTGCCATCTCTTGTTTGACCACTTCCAATTTGCCTTGATTCATGGACCTGACATTCCAGGTTCCTATGCAATATTGCTCTTTACAGCGTCGGACCTTGCTTCTATCACCAGTCACATCCACAGCTGGGTATTCTTTTTGCTTTGTCTCCATCCCTTCATTCTTTCTGGAGTTATTTCTCCACTGATCTCCAGTAGCATATTGGGCACTTACTGACCTGAGGAGTTTCTCTTTCAGTATCCTATCATTTTGCCTTTTCATACTGTTCATGGGGTTCTCAAGGCAAGAATACTGAAGTGGTTTGCCATTCCCTTCTCCAATGGACCACATTCTGTCAGATCTCTCCACCATGACCTGCCCATCTTGGGTTGCCCCACGGGCCTGGCTTAGTTTGACTGAGTTAGACAAGGCTGTGGTCCTAGTGTGATTAGATTGACTAGTTTTCTGTGAGTATGGTTTCAGTGTGTTTGCCCTCTGATGCCCTCTTACAACACCTACCATCTTACTTGGGTTTCTCTTACCTTGGGCGTGGGGTATCTCTTCATGGCTGCTCCAGCAAAGCGCAGCCATTGCTCCTTACCTTGGACAAGGGATATCTCCTCACCGCCGCCCTTCCTGACCTTCAACGTGGGATAGCTCCCCTAGGCCCTCCTGTGCCCATGCAGCCACGGCTCCTTGGACATGGGGTTGGTCCTCCCGGCAGTGGCAACCATGTCTTCCTCAAAGAGTCAACATGTGATACTTAGATATTTTTTTGATGATGACTCTTCTGACCAGTGTGAGGTGATACCTCATCGTAGTTTTGTTCTGCATTTCTCTAATAATTAGTGATACTGAGCATCTTTTCAAGTGTCTCTTGGCCATCTGTATATCTTCTTTGGAGAAATGTCTATTTAGGTCTTCTGCCCATTTTTGATTGGGTTGTTTTTTATTTTAATATTGAGCTTCATGAACTGTTTGTATATTTTGGAGATTAATCCCATGTCAGTTGCTTTGTTTGTAAATATTTTCTCCTGTTCTGAGGGTTGTCTTTTTGTCTCGTTTATGGTTGTCTTTGCTATGCAAAAGCTTTTTAAGTTTAATTAGGTCCCATTTATTTTTGTTTTTATTTTGATTATTCCAGGAGGTGGATCAAAAAAGATCTTGATATGATTTATGTCAGAGAGTTCTTGCTGTATTTTCCCCTTTGTGATTGGTCTTACATTTAGGTCTTTAATCCATTTTGAGTTTATTTTTGTGTATGGTGTTAGGGAGTATTCTGATTTCATTCTTATGAATTCCTGTGTTTTTTTTTAAATTTTTCTAATTCCTTACTAAATTATTTTGGTTTTTATATTGTCCCAGATTTGTCTAGTGGCAATATGCTGTTTTGATCATTCATTAAAAAACCCTAAACCTTGTATATAACATTCATAATTTTTAATTTTACTGAAGCATGAAATAAAGCCCTAGTGGATACAAGTTTGATGGATGCTTCTGAGTCACTTAGTAAGAAGTCTGACCAAGTCACCCACACCTTCCTTATAACTTTGTTTTCTTTTCTCTGTTGTAGGTCTAGTATCTTTTGGAATATGGGAAAATTTTTGCTTCTTTATGAAAACTTCCTTAAAAATTCCTAGTCCTGGTAATGAAAGTGATAGCTTTTAACCAGAAAACAGAGATTGTATATAAATTCAAGAATAGAATGCCTGGTTCAATGTTTCCTTTTCTCTATGTGATACAAATAATTTTGCCAAATCTTTTTTTGGTTGCACCAAATGGGCTTGTGGGATCGTAGTTCCCTAACCAGAGGTTGAACCTGGGCCCCTGCAGTGAGAGCACCAAGTCCTAACCATTGGACTGCCAGGGAATCTGCCCCCAGCCTTTTTTTGCCCCAAATCTTTTGAAGTAATAAGAAAAAAGTTTTATGACTTTTCCGTGAGTACTTCAGTCAGGACAAATATTTTTGTCAAGTGGAAAACTGTGTTGAAAGTTCTAAAAGAGGTGGAACTGTGAGACTATATCAGGAAGTATGGATTCTATAGAAAATTTCAATTCAGGATAAAACTAGAAGCTTATATGGGGGTGTATGTGAAGACCCTCAACAATGCCCTAGGGCCAATAGAAATGAACTATTTTGTTTTTAATGGTACCTGTGATTCCAAAAATATAGACAAGTACATAATGTCACATAATAAATGTTGTGGCGGGGTGGGGGTGGGGGGAGGCGGGAAACATGTTCAGGAGATACAGAGTGACAAAGTTGGAATGGATGCAGGTGCTGCTTTAGATAGGGTGCCCTCTTGAGTGACGTTCGGGCAGAGAAAGAGAAGGACCATGTCCTGTAAACACTCTGGGAAGAACATCAAAAAGGGAAGGCACAGCAGATGCAAAAGTCTGTTCAAAGATCTTCAAAGAGTCCTACAAACTCAGTTTGACTGGAATGCGAAGATCAGGTATCCAATAATAGATCTGTATTAAATACTTAAAATACTGTGATTAAGTTCTTAGTTTCCAAATTCTTTTCTTTTCTTTATTTATTTATTTATGATTGCACAAGCACAGGGGCTTAGTTGCTCTGTGGCATGTGGAATCTTCCCAGACTGAACTGGTGTCCACTGTGTTGCAAGGCAGATTCTCAGCCACTGGGCCACCAGGGAAGCGCCTGATGTTTCCTTATTCTCTGACTTCTTTTGTCTTGATTTTTTTTAGGAAGATGTTGATCCTCAAAAGTTTGCATTCCTTCTGCATAAACAATGGACTTTATATAGTTTAACTCCCTTATATAAATTCTCCTATACTAATTTCAAAGAGTACTCTAAACTTCTGAATGCATTTATTGCTGCTGAAAAGCAGAAAGGACTTGCTGTGGAAGTGGGAGATGACTTCAACATCAAAGTGGTTTTCTCTACTCTCATGGGAGTGAAAGGAACACAAAGAGATCCTGAAGCATTTCTTGTCCAGGTATATTGTAAAAGTCGTACTTGCTTCCTAGGAGAAAGGAATGTGCATTGTTTTGGTTTAGAAATTGTACTATATTCTTACTGTTTTTAAAATTCTCAAGTGTGTGATTTATAACCTATGTTATATCTTGTTTGATCAAATTACAGCAATTAGATTTTTCCTTTTACAATATAACCCTGTTTCTTTTAATAAAACTTAAATATTTAAGTACAAACAAAGTTAAAAACCACAGGATAACAGTTTGGTATACGTCTGTTTGGCAGTAGACAATCTGAATAGACCTAGGTCTAGTAAAGAAATGGAGTCAATAATTAATAACCTTCCAAAACAGAAAGCAACAGGTCTGGATGGGTTCATTGGTGAATTCCACCCAACATTTAGAGAAGAGGTTATACCAGTTTCCTACAAGCTTTTTCAGAGGCTAGAAGCAGAGGGAATACTTCCTAAGGGGAAGGCCAGTATTACCCTAATACCAAAACTAGGCAAAGACATTGTAAGAAAACTGCAGACTCCATCATGAACCTAGATATGTCTGTTTGGCTATTTGTATCTATTAAAATCGTGGTCATATTGTCCATATTTTTGCAGTATGATTATGGCTTCTTTTTAAACTAATAATCTGCACTGTAACTAGTTAACTCATGTCATTTTGAGTAACTAAATGTAAATTTTGCATTTTTGTAAATTTATCTGTATATTTCTATGGTTTTTACTGGGATTAAAATCCTAGAAGTAGATATATCATGCCAAATTACTCTTAAAAATGTAACATTTTACATTTCTTCCTATATGTCGTGTATAAAAGTAGTATGACTATCCTTTGTTTTATTAAGAAACCAGATTTATTTTATTATTTATGCCTGCTACTTCTGTTTCTGCTGAGTTAACTCATTTTAGTCATTGGTAAGTTCTGAAACAGTTGAAATTTTGTTTGTTCGATAAGGGGTCAGCAAACTATGACCTGAAGCCCAGATATAGCCTGCAGCTTGGCTTTGTAAGTTATGTTTTCTTGAAATAGATCCCCATTCATTTGTTTCTGTAGTCTATGGCTGCTTTTGTGTTACAACAGCAGAATTGAGTAGTTGCTACAGAGACCATATGGCTTGCAAAGCCTCAAGTATTTACTTTCTATCTGACCCTCATGGTATTGGCAAGGTTTTCAGGATTATTGGGATTAGGTTCAGGTGCATATAACAGAAAGTCTAAATAACAGTGATGATAGAGGTTTAGTTATTTTGCAAAAAAGTGTCCAGAGGTAAGCTTTTCAAGGCTGATAAATGCTTCATGAAATTATTAATAATCTAAGCTCCTTCTGTCTTCTCTATCATCCTTGGTCCGTGGCTTCCATGCTTATGGTCTCATTGTAATCTAAATTGGCTCCTGGAGTTCTAAATATTATATGTAAGTTCAAGGCAAGGAGGAGGAGGAGGATGGGAAGGGCAGACAGGTTGCCTGCCACTGAGTAAATTTTGAATGAGACTTGCTGAGAGCCAATAGTAACTTCTCTTTACATCCCAGTTGGAAGGGAGACTAGAAATTTTTTTCAGTAGGTACTTTGCCAGCCCAAGTAAAATCTCTGTATTATTGTGGAGGGAAAAATAGATACTGGGTAGATAATTAGCAGTCTGTCATGTAAAGCAGTTGAGGCCTTAAGAAGTTATATGGTTTGCATGTCATCAGGCAAGCAAATATTCTTGTGAGAAATATAAATGACCTCTTGAATTCCTAGTGTAGTATCCTAATAGTTTTCAAATTAAATCTATTTCTTGACAGAGTTATAGGACTTTTAGATTATGAAAATATGATAGACATACTATATCTGGGCTTTAAATGTATTTGAAAGTCTTTTGTAACTTTTTGAACAAGGAGGAGAGTGGTCAAAGTAATTGTTTACATGATTGTCTCTAAAGGGATATATAATATAGGGCTGTGATCTTCACCTTGTCCTGGTTGAACTTAAATTAAAACTTCTATAACTATCTGGAAGGTATGTTTGTTGTATAATTTGAAGATTTGACATTTGAGGGGTTAGTCAATCTACTGGAAAATATAATCAAGATTCTAGAAGATCTGAATGGATTGGCACAGTGGGTCAAATTGAAAGAGATTAAATTTTTAATAGGTATACGTTTATTGCCTTAGTATAAGTTGTAGGGGGTGGGGGATTTACTTATTAACAATGAAAATGAGTATGTAGGGCTAATTTATGTAACGTTTTCAACTAAAAAGCAGAAAACTACTGCAATCTAAGGTAGATTAGTAGGAGTATAATACAGGTTAAAGGTGTTAACAGTCCTGTAATCAGATGTTTTTGAAGTAATTACGTTCACTTACGAATGACTCCTGTGCCAAAGGTTTTCAGAGAAGTGTGTCCAAATAGTGTGAGAACTTGAACGTATGTCATAGGAAGAATGGTTGAAGAAACTGGAGATATTGACCTTGGCAGCATATGATAGAGACCATCAAATATTTGCCGGGCTTTTTCTGTAGAAGAGAGATTAGATCAGATTTGATCTATATGCGTGTAAAGAAAAAAGTAGGACCAGTGGTTGGAAACTATGGGGTCTAACACACAAAAGAGCATTTTAAGTGGATAGACAGAGCTGCCTTAGGAAATAGTGGCATCTTTCCCAGTGGAATAATTCCAGCACTTTGGATCTGGTGAACTTTTTACTTTACAGTCCCTTCTCAGGTTGAGATTTTTTTTTCGGGATACTGTACCTGATTATACCTTATTGGTATTCTTATTTTGCATTTGATTGCACCAAGATCTTGCCATATACTTTGTCCTAATCAGAGTATTAGGAGAAAGGTCAATTAACTTGAATAAACCCTAATAATGATTAAGGAGACAATTCTTTGTGTGGTTTTTGGCAGGTAATATTAATTCAACATATCTTCTTATTTTTAAATGTACTATATTAATTAACGCTGAGACGATGTAATTTAGGAGTAAATGTGCTTTTGTTTTTTATTTTATTTATTTTTGGCTACATTGCTGTATGAGGATCTTTGTTACTATGTGAGGGCCTTCTCTAATTTTGGCGAGTGGGGTTATTCTGTAGTTGGCAGTGTGAGGGCTTTTCATTTTGTGGCTTCTCTTGTTGCAGAGCATGGGCTCTGGGGCACAGGTCCAGTGGTTGTGGCTTGTGGGATTAGTTGCCCCAAGGCATGTGAAATCTACCCTGGCCAGGGATCCAACCCCTGTCCTGTGCATTGGCAGGCGGATTCTTAACCACTGGACCACCAGGGAAGTCCAGAATAAATGTACTTTGGAATTTAATGAACCTGTTTGATTTTCCTTCATAGATTCTGTCCAAATCTCAATTGCCATCTGAGCACAAAGAAGGCAAAGTGTTGTGGACTGGTTGGTTCTGCTGTGTATTTGGAGACAGTCTTCTGGAGACTGTTTCAGAAGATTTCACCTGTCTACCCTTATTCCTTGTAAATGGTGCAGAGACTAATACAGCTATAATTGGAACCTGGTTTCAGAAAACTTTTGACTGTTACTTCCGTCCCTTAGCAATCAATGCATTTAACCTTTCCTGGATGGCTGCTATGTGGACTGCATGCAAAATGGACCATTATATGGCCACTACTGAATTTCTTTGGTCTGTACCCTGTAGCCCTCATAGTCTGGACATTTCTTACGCCATACATCCAGAAGATGCAAAAGCTTTATGGGACAGTGTTCACAAAACACCTGGGGAAGTTACCCAGGAGGAAGTTGACTTGTTCATGGACTGCCTGTATTCACATTTCCATAGGCATTTCAAAATTCATTTATCAGCCACAAGATTGGTTCGTGTTTCAACATCTGTAGCTTCAGCACATACTGATGGAAAAATAAAGGTTAGTTTGAACAAATCTAGTTACTTTTCCTTATTTTTGCATAGTTTTCAGAATGCATAGCAATAATATTTTCCACGATGAAGGAATACTTTGAAATACTTAGAATTCAATTTCATGAAGTCCTTATATATATTTTAAATTTTACTTCCATATGCTCACATTCTATTAATAAGTATATTTTCAAACTATTTTATATAGTGTGTTTGTATCCATCTGTGGATATGAGGGTGGCCCTGTTTTATCTGGACTATTCTAAGAACCTGTCTTAATGATGTAAGAGAGTAATTGTGGTTCCTAGGTTCAAATAATGCCAAATGATAGCTAACATTTGTCAAGCACTAACCATGCCAAGCATTAGTAAGCATTTTTATACATATTGTCCCATTTAGTTTTCACAACAACCTGCTTGCATAGGTTGTAAAGAGGAAATTGTGGCACAGAAGATAAATAGGCTCCCTAAGGATCACACAGCTAATAAGTGGAGTTGAAATTTAAACCCAGGCATCTGACTCAAAGACTTATATATTTTTAACTGCAACACTGTACTGCCTCTCAGAAGTTTGAAATTAATGTGTTAACTTAAGTTTCTGCCTCTGGTTTGTTTCTACAAAACATTTTTGGTGTTGTGTGTAACTTTGAGAGGTGGCCCTAGTGGTAAAGAACCTGCCTGCCAAGGTCGGAGACATAAGAGATGTGGGTTCAATCTCTAGGTCAGGAATATCCCCTGGAGGAGGACATGGCAACCCAGTCTAGTATTCTTGCCTGGAAAACCCCATGGACAGAGGAACCTGGCGGACTACAGTCCATCAGGTTGCAAAGAGTCAGACACGGCTGAAGCGTCTTAGCACGCACGTACATACTTTTCAGAAGGAAGCTATGAAACTCTTTCTAGAAAGTAGAGATATATACGTCCAAGGGGTTCATAGATACCCTTCCCCTACCCCCTCTCTTTAAGCAGGTAGGTAGCTAATCAGTGGAAGCCAGGATAAATAAGAACCTTAATCTAATTCCTTCTAAGCACCATTGACTAATAGTTGCAAATTTATTAAAGTCAGGCATCTTTATTAAGTAGTCTTGTTTGGCTTAGAATAACAATAGTTTAGGTTCCTATTCATAGCTTAGCTTATAGATACGGAATTTAAAATAAGTCTGGAATATTTATCAGATATCAAACTATATTATAATTAATTGTATTTTAATTTAAATGTCTTTTTTCCCCCAGATTTTGTGTCCTAAATACCTTATTGGAGTGCTGGCGTATTTGACAGAACTGGCGGTTTTTCAAATTGAGTGAGGTCTTATGGGGACTATAAGTTATGGATTAAATACCTTTTTCTCACTGACTGACTGCTTAATTGCCAAACTGAGAGGGACTACAGGAGAAATGGGCATCTATCCATCTGTTTTCCTCACAGTGCCTTGGAGTTACCCAGATGAAAGCCAAGAAGGATCTAGAAGAACCAAGAAGGTGGTAGTGGATGAACCACAGCCAGGTGCCTGTGTAACAGTCATGATCGTCTGGGATTCTAGTCTCTAGACTATGTGGAGTTCATTTTTTGGCCATTTTAATACTGGATACTTCTGGTTTGCATCTTTAAAACCTTTAATCCCTATTTTTAAGCATTTTAGACTTGCATTCAGAGAGATTTTCTGTCTTCTACAGACATTTTCCTAGCATCGTTTTGCTGTAGACAACCGGCAATCAAAATCCTCTCCAAAGGAACTAAAGTTGCTGTCCTTTTTAAGCCACTAATATGCTTCTGTTTTTAACTGTTTAATTCTTATTGCAATGTTGAATTAAATATTCACTTTTAAAATGAAATCTTGTGTTTATCAGTGTCTTGATGACGAACCTTTATTTAATGTCCCAGGAATGGGAATTTATAGGCTTTTTCTCTGTAAAGGTTACACAATGGCTATTGTGGAATCATACAAATCAGAGAGTTGAAAGACAGCTGTGAGTCTCTGTTGAGGGCAGGGATTATTTTATGTAACTTTCATGTCCTTAGTTTTGTTTTAGCACAATGCTTACTAAATATCTGTAGATGAAGTGAATTAATTTTAACCTACTCTTCCATTTTACAGATGAAAACTGCAAAATAGTGCAACATAGACTTGCATAAGATGTTATGTCTAAAACTGCTTTTTACTCACTGAGCAGAGGAACAGTTTAACTTAAGAAAAACTGTTTTTTAGAATCTTCTTGGAAAGAAAATAACTTTAATAGGCTGTGATTAAAAAGCAAAGACTAACTTCTGGAATGGGTTATTGTTTCACGTATACTAGGAACAGCAGAGGTAGTGAAACAAGCATGGGCTTTGGAGTCAGACATTTCTTGATTCAACTAATGTTAAGCTCCTACTCTGTACTTAGAATTGTATTGGGTTATAAGAGATTTAGTAGTGAGGATAAAAAAGAGCCCTGGCTTATGAAAATTATATTCAAGGAGAGGAAGGCAAAAAATAAATAAATTCAGGTACAGATAAATGCTATAAATAAAGCAGTGCAATAAGAAGAGTGACTGGGATGGGGCCTATTTTATATACAGTTGTCAAACAATGTCTCTATGAGGACATTGAGCTGAGTCCTAAATGATGAGAGAGAACCAGCTGTATGAAGATCTGAGGAAGTGTGTGCTAGACAGGTGAAACTGCAAGTGCGAAGGCCTTGAGAAAGGTAAGAGCTTGGCTTCTTTGAGGAATGAAGGAAGTCTGTGTGGCCGTAGCGTGGGGAGTTTGGGTGGAGCAGCATGAGATGAAACTAAAGAGTGTTCATCAGAGACTTACTTAGGCCATGGTGTTATGTCTCCCAGTTTTCGCCTGGGCATGTGGCTGCCCAGTATAAAGATGACATTTTTAGCTTTTCTCAGGTAGCTATAAGTCAAATGACTTGAGTTCTGACCTACGGCATAAAAATGCAAGTGTCATATAGATCTTCTAGGAGCTTAGTAAACAGGCATGCACCCCTTGCCCTTTTCTTATTTTTCTTCCAATTTTGCTGTTTGGAATGCATATAATGACTGGTTCTCTAGCTGCTTTTTTTAGGTCATTAGGGTGAGTGTCAGGTCATAGGGATGGCAGAGTATGGCCTGGAAGGAGTTTGTGCCCTGAGGACTCTTTTTTGGCTATGCTTGGTCTTGGGCCTTCCCAGATGGCTCAGTGGTAAAGAATCTGCCTGTCAATTCAGGAGACACGAGTTTGATCTCTGGATCCGGAAGATCCCTGGGAGGAGAAAATGGCAACCCACTCCAGCATTCTTGCCTGGAAAATTCCATGGACAGAGGAGCCTGGCAGGCTGTACTCCATGGGGTTGCAAAGAGTCAGAAATGACCGAGCACACATACACACATGCTTAGTCTTGGTTGAGGTCTGTGGGCTCTTCTTTGCAGCACACAAACTTTTCTAGTTGTGAGGGCTTCTCCAGTTGTGGCATGCGGGCTTAGTTTCCCTGAGCTGTGTAGGGTCGTAGTTTACCAACCACGGATCCCAGTCCCCTGTACTGGAAGGCAGATTCTTATCCCCTGGACCACCAGGAAAGTCCTCCTGAGAACTTGAAGCTGAACCCCAGTGCCATCCTTGGATGATGTTTATTCAGACTTATGTATCAGAGATGTAAACTTCGATCTTGGTTAAGCTCTTGTTACTTTGGTTCTCTTGCCCATAGTCCAAACCTAATTCTAAGTGATAGAGGAGGGATAAACATCATTTACGTTTTTACTGGTACTGTGAAGGAAGTGGATTTTATTCTAAATGCAATGGAGAGCCACTGATATTTTAAGCAGAAGAGTTAATGTGACCCAATTTGTATCCTACAAGATTTTAGAAGATAACAATGGAGAAAGGGTTGTAGGTACGCAAGAGTGGAAAAGGGAAAAAAGTTTGCTAGAAATGGTGCTGCCTCATGGGGAAGTTAGCAATGTCTAGCAAAATTATGTATGATTTACCCTTTGGCTAGCAATCCCACTGTGGGATTCTGTCCCCAAAATTCACTAGCAAAAATACAAATTGAAGTGGGAATGAGGCTATTTATTACAACAGTATATGTAATAGCAAGACTAAAAAAAAATCCAAATGCTCATCAGAGAGGGATTGTTTGAATAAATTATGCTACGTCTGCATAGTGAATTACTGCTATGTAGTTATAAAAGGGTTTGAGGAAGATAGCTAATATTGCCATGGAGTTGTCTCTGCTGCTGCTGCTGAGTCGCTTCAGTCATGTCTGACTCTGTGTGACCCCATAGACAGCAGCCCACCAGGCTCCCCTGTCCCTGGGATTCTCCAGGCAAGAACACTGGAGTAGGTTGCCATTTCCTTCTCCAATGCATGAAAGTGAAAAGTGAAAGTTAAGTCGTTTAGTTGTGTCCGACTCTTAGTGACCCCATGGACTGCAGCCTTCCAGGCTCCTCTGTCCATGGGATTTTCCAGGCAAGAGTACTGGAGTTATCTCTAGGATATAGTTATGTGAAAGAACAAGATGAGGACAGAGTGTATTGTATGCGTTTATGGAAGGAATGGGGTGGGGAGTATGAGTATGTGTGTATATTTCCTTCCATTTTCAGAAACAATGGAAGGATAAACCAAAAACTAGTAAAAGTCATTGCTAGTGGAATGAGGGGAACCAACTGGGTAGAGAGGGGACAGGAATAAATTTAGAAGTTTTCTGAATATTCCTTGTTTGTAGTTTGGAACCATCTAAGTGTTTTATATAATTACAAAACAAAATTAGATCAAAATGAAAAAAAATCCTTAAAACTTGAAAATGAACCTAACTATATGATGTTTAGGCCATAAAGATACAAAGAGTTATTTTTAGTATCTCTAAATCCTTGTGTTTTGACTATGCCTTTGAGAGGGCTATATCCTAGGAAAAGATTCCTAGCAAAGGAATCTTAAATTGCGTTCAGTTACCTTATTATTAATAATATCAGTAGTGTTATACCAATATTCACAGGTGGCTCAGTAAAGAATCCACCTGCAATGCAGGTGACATGTGTTCAATCCCTGGGTTGGAAAGATCCCCTGGAGAATGAATGGCAACCCTCTCCAGTATCCTTGCCCAGAAAATCCCATGGACAGAAGAGCCTGGCAGGCTACAATCCATGGGGTCACACAGCTGGACATAATTTAGCAACTAAACAACAACAACATTTTTATTTTATCACTATTCATAATAAAATATATGTAATTATAACAATGTTAGAAACCAAGATTTTCAGTGTACAAGTGTATAATTTAACACAATTATAAAATCAAGTAGAAACTCTATAGTGTTAACTTTGAGTTGGAAATAACAGAACTCATTTATTTATTTATTCAGAACTCATTTATTTTTGAAGTGGAGAAATTTTAAATTTTGAAGAATCCCAATTTGTCAAATTTTTTTCCTTTTGTATTTTGTGCTTTAGGTGTGGTATCTAAGAAATCATTGCTTAGTTCAAGGTCCCAAAGATTTATTCCTATGTTTTCTTATAAGAACTTTATAACTTTGGCTCTTAAATTTAGATCTGTAATACATTTTGAGTTTTTATGTATGGTGTGAGGTAAGCATTCAAATTAATCATTTTGCATATGAATATTCATTTGTTCCAGTACCATTTACCGAAAAGACTATTGTTTTCCTATTGAATTATCTGTTACCTTTCTTAAAAATCAATTGACCATAAACGTTTGGGTTTATTTCTGGACTTTCAAACTTATTTCATTGATCTAAATAATCCCTATGCCAATACCACACTGTCTTGATTACTGTAGCTTTGTAGTCTGTTGAATCAAGAAGGTGAGTCTTCTAGCTTTGTCCTTTTTCCAAGATTGTTTTGGTTCTTGTTTTTTTTACATTGTCATAAGAATTTTTGGATCAGCTGGTCAATCATTGTAAAAAAACTGGGATTTTGATAGTAATAGCTTTGAATCTGTAGATTAATTTGGAGCGCATTACCATCATAATGGTACTAAGTTTTCTAATCTATGAACATGGGCTACCTTTCCATTTATTTAAACCTTTCAAGATTTTATTCTATAGTGTTTTATCATTTTCAGTGTCCAAGTATTGCACTTTTTTGTTAAATTTATTTCTAAATTGTTTCTTTGTGCTATTGAGAATGGAATTGTTTTCTTAATTTCAATTTTGAATTGTTTGTTGCTAATGTGTAGAAATGTAGTTGATTTAGTGTCTTGTTCTTATATCCTGTGATCTTGCTGAACTTGTTTATTCTAGTAGTTTTTTCGGTGAATTTCCTCAGATTTTCTATATATGAGTATGTCTTTTGTGAATAATGACAGTTTTGCTTCTTAATTTCAATCTGGATGCCTTTTAGTTCTTTTTCTTGCCAAATTGCTGTGGATAGAATTTCCAGTCCAATGGCAAATAGAAGTAATGAGAATGTACAGTCTTGTCTTTTTAAAATTTATTTTTAGTTATTTAGTTTTGGCTGCACTGGCTCTTCGTTGCTGCGCGTGGGCTTTGTCTAGTTGGGAGAGCAGGGCCACGCTCCAGTCGTGGTGTGCGTGCGTCTCACTGCAGTGGCGTCTCTTGTGGAGCACAGGCTCTAGGCTGCAGGTTTTAGTGGTTGTAGTTTAAGGGCTCTAGAGTGCAGCCTTAGTAGTTGTGTTGCATGGGCTTAGCTGCTCTCCAAACCTGCACCTGTGTCACTGCATTGGCAATGGATTCTCATCCAGTGTGCCACCAGGGAAGTCCACGGTCTTGTACCTGGTCTTAGTGAGAAAGCATATTTCACAATTACGTATGATGTTAGCTGTAGGTTTCTGTCTTTTTCTTTTTTCTATTTTTTTAATTTAAGTGAATAGTTGTATTTGACCAGTGGACATTGCATCTTTTTTTAATACATGTTTTTAAATTGGAGGAAAATTGCTTTACAATGTTGTGTTATTTTCTGCCATGCTGCTGCTAAGTCGCTTCAGTTGTGTCTGACTCTGTTGTGACCCCATAGACGGCAGCCCACCAGGCTCCCCCATCCCTGGGATTCTCCAGGCAAGAACACTGGAGTGGGTTGCGATTTCCTTCTCCATTTTCTGCCATACAATAATGCAAATCAGCCATAATTATACATATATACCCTCCCTCTTGAACCTCCCTCCCCTTGCCCCATTCTCACCCCTCTAGGTCATAATAGAGTGCCAGGCTGGGCTCCCTGTGTTATATAGGAACTTCTCATCTATCTGTTTTACACATGATAGTGTATATATGTTAATACTACTTTCTCCATTGATCCCACTCTCTCCTCCCACTTTATCCGCAAGTCCATTCTCTACATCTGCATCTCCATTTCTCCCCTGTAAATAAGTTCATCAATACCATTTTTCTAGATTCCGTATATATGCATTAATGTATGATACTTGTTTTCCTCTTTCTGACTTCACTCTATATAACAGGCTGTAGGTTCATCCACCTCACTAAAACTGACTCAAAATTTTTTACTTTTTATAGCTGAGTAATAGTCCACTGATACATGTACTGCATCTTCTTTATCTGTTCATCTGTGGATGGACATCTAGGTTGCTTCCTAGGTTTTTCATAGATCCCCTTTATCAGGTTAAAGAAGTTCTTTTCTATTCCTACTTTGTTTAAGGTTTGTTTTCTTTTGGCCTTGCTGCATGGCTTGTGGGATCTTAGTTCCCCAACGAGGGATTGAATCCGTTCCTTCAGCAATGAAAACTTGGAGTCTTAGCCACTGTATCACCAGGGAATTCCTCCTGAAGGTTTTTTTGTTTGTTTGTTTTAAGTTATGAATGGATGTTGGATCTTGTCAGATTATTTTTTTGCATCTATTGAGATGATTCATGACTTACTATTTTTTTAACTTAAAACCACACCTTTCATTTCTGGTTTTCATTTCTGCATGTGAGGATCCTGAAAGTTGCCACTCTGTCCTAACAAGTCATTAGATCAACAGATGGAAAAATGAACTATTTTTGGATCTGTTAGAAGTGGGAGGACAGAACAAACAGCTGCCCCAAGTTTGGGGAGACAAACAGGCCAATACAGGGAGTCATGGCTTGCAGGAGCAGCAACTCATGAGCAGAAACCAGTGTGGAACCAGTGCCTGGGTCAGAAAACCTGAATTATAATGGAATTTCTGGAGCCTCAGTGTGGATAAACCTCAGAAGAACTCCAGGGGGACTTGGTCATAGGGGAGCCCTCACAGTATTGTGAGATTTACCTCCAGGAGCTCAACCAGGTTTCCACAGTAAATATCGGAGAAAAATTCTCTTAGGTTTCTGGTAGAGGGGAGGGAAAAAGAACATTTTGAAATACATCAGAGCACTTGGTTTTTCTTAACAAAGTCTGCCCTCAGGGGAGATTAGTTAAGCAGAGCCCAACTGACCTGGGGAAAGGGAAATATCTAACAGTAGCCTACTCTAGCCATCTCCCACCTCAGCGGAGAGAAAAAAACTGAGAAACTTGTGTGAAGTTCACAGTCCATAAGCATAGGCTCGCTACAGGGCTGAGATCTAATCACAGGACTGTAGAGCATTTCCCTTCTCCCAGTACCTCACTACCACATTACTAAAAGCCTTTTTATATTAATAGCCGTTTCATTTACCTGGTTCATCATGTCTGGCTATCAAGAAAAAAATTACAAGGCGTGCCAAAAGGCAAAAATGAAAAACATAAAAAACAAACACAGCAATTTGAAGGAACAGACATGGTAGATGTTAGGATTATCAGAGTTTAAAACAATCATGATTAATATGTTAAGGGATCCAGTGGATAAAGTATTTCCATGCAAGAACAGATGGGCAGTGTAAGCAGAGAAATGGAAATCCTAAGAACCAAGAAGCAATGCTAAAGATAGAAAAGATTGTAGCAGAAATGAAGAATGCCTTTGGTGAGCTTATTAGTAGATGATACAGCTGAGTAAAGAATCTCTGAGCTAAAGAATATATCAGTAGAATCCTTGAAAAGCAAAGAGAACAAAGATTGAAAAAACAAACCAACCAACATTCAAGGTCTGTGGGACAATTGTTAAAGGTCTAACATGCAGTTGACTGAACAGCATGGGTTTGAACTACAGTGGCTCACTTATACACAGATTTTTTTCAGTAGTAAATATTGTAGTACTACATGATACAAGGTTGGTTGAATCTGCAGATGTGGAATGGCAAATACAGAGGAACCATGGATATGGAGGAATTGTGTATATGGAGAGCCAACTATAAGTTGGCCAGTTTTCAACTGTGCAGAGGGTTGGTGTCCCTAACCCCCTGTGTTGTTGCTAAAGGGTCAACTGTTAACATACAATGAGAATACCAGGAGAGAGAAAGATGAAATATGGGAAACAATAATGACTGAGGATTTCCTCAAATTAATGCCAGACACCAAACCACAGATAGAGGAAGCCCAGAGGACACCAAACAGAATTGAAAAACAAACAAAAAACAGCACAACTTGAGGCATATAATATTCAAACTACAGAAAAATCAAAGATAAAATCCTGGAAGAAGCTAAAGGGAAGAAAACACCTTTCCTATAGAGGAACAAAGATAAGAATTACATCTGACTTCTCAGAAACCATGCAAACAAGACTGTGGAGTGTTTAAAGAAAAAAACCACCAACCTAGAATTCTGTGAAATTATCTTCAAAAGTGAAGGAGATGCAAATATTTTTCTGGACAAATAAAAGTTGAAATTTGTCATCAGTAGACCTTTCTTGCAAGAAATGTTAAAAGAAGTTCTTCAGAGATAAAGAAAATAATATAGATAAAAACTTGGATCTGTGTAAAGTAAGAGCATCAAAGAAGGAATAAGTGAAGGCAAAATAGTTTATTTTTCTTATTTCTGAATTGATATGACTGTTCAAAATAATAATGCAACAATATATTTGATTATGTGTCTATAATATATGTAATATAAATGTTATAAATGTATATATATGTATATATACATATAAACATTTATGGAGGTCTATATATAAGTGGGTGACAGTAATGTTACAAGGGACATAGTGGGCTGTTTAGATATTACGTATGTCCTGATTGATGCAATAGAATGCTTATGAAGTATTTACAAATATTTAGATATTTTTATAGAGAAATAGAGGTTTGACTACTTTTACAATGGGGGATACACACATATACATAGAATAGAGACTACAGAGGCTAAAGAAGAATTTCAAAAAATGACTGAGCAAAGAAACAAAAGAGCAATTTAACCAGATGAGTAAATGGAAGGACAGGAAAAAAGAAAACTCCAAGGTATAATTGTAGAGATAAATAAAATGGTAATTAGGGAAATTTTAATATGGACTGGTTATTAGGGATGTTAAGGAATTGTTAATTTTATCAGATGTGATAGTATTATTGTAAGTAGACCTTACCTGCTAAATATTCAAGTATGAGTGAAATAATATGATGCCTGGAATTTGCTTTAAAATTCTCCAGTGGTGGTGGGAGAAGTGAGAGTGGGAGGGAATAGGTAAAACAAGATCAGCAAAGTATTAATTTTTGAAACTGAATGGTGGGTACATGGATATTCATGGATTTGTTGAACCTGAGTTGGACACAACTGAGTGACTTAACACTTTCACACTTTCACTTATATGTAGATTTTTTTCGATAGTAAAGACTACAGCATTATACTGTTGAGTTTGGTTGAATCCAAGCTTATAGTAATTGTATCATTCAGGGTTCTCCAGAGAAATAGGATCAACAGGATTGATATCTCTGTCTCTATCTGTCATCTGTCTCTATCTATCGATTTATTATGGGCATTGGTGCATGCAGTCCTGGAGGCTAAGCAGTCCCACAGTCTGCCTCTGCAAGCTGAAGAACCAAGAAAAAGCCAGCAGTATAAGGAGTCCAAGTCTAAGGGCCTGAGACCTAGTAGCTCTGATGCTCAAGGGCAGGAAAAGATCGACATCCCAGTTCAAGCGAGAGAGAATTCTGCCCTCTTTTGCTTTTTTGTTCAGTATGGCCTGAAATGGATTTCATGATTCCCACCCACCTTGGTGTGTGTGGAAGTCTACTCAGTCTACTGAATCAAATGCTAATCTAGAAACATCTTCACAGACAACAAGAAAAAATGTTTTACCAGCTATCTGGGCATCCCTTATCCAAGTCAAATTTGACACAAAATTAACCACCACAGTGGGTCCATACAACTGTCCCCCAAATTTCTCTTGAAAACTTGAATTTTATTATTGATGATAAATGCTGTCAGTTGTTTTCCTTGAAGTAACAGCCTCACTTTGTTCATTTTCCAGGAAATGTCTACCAACACATCTGAATAACCTTGTCATCCTTTCAAAACGAAGTGGCTTGTTAAGCTTGTAACTCAAGACAATCGCACAAGATTTTTCTTTTGACAATCACTGTGTTTTGGTATTAGCAGAAACATTTCATATATCCAAAGGTTGAAATTTCTTAGATGCAATTGACTTTCTGTCTTTTGAACTCTAAGTGGATGGTGGTGAATAATTAGTAGTAGCCTTTGAATTATGCTGATACCTCAGCAGTTTTATCTACCATTGTTTTTGTGACAGTGCAAATGTCATCACAGTAAAAAAAAAAAAAGTAAACTTCCTAGAATTACTAAAGAAAAAGCTTTGACCTATGGATATTCTGAAAGAATCCTGAGGACTTCAGGGTTCACTTTGAGAACCACTAATGAAACTCAAAAGTGTGAAGCTAAGCTTTTTGAAGGCAAGGACTGTACCTCTTTAGTAGGAGTCCAAATGTACGTTGATCTAAATTCACACCAGAGATATCTGTCCTCTTTTCCTAGGAGTTTGGAGTACCGTTAGTAAATATTCTAACTTTCTAGGATATAAATAGGTTACTGACAGTTATTGGTACACTGAATATTTGATGTTGTTATAATACTCAAATGGTAAAGAATCCACCTAAAATGCAGGAGACCCAGGTTCGATCCCTGGGTCAGGATGATCCCTTGGAGAAGGAAAAGGCCACCCTCTCCAGTATTATTGCCTTGAGAATCCCATGGACAGAGAGGAGTCTGGTGGGCTGCAGTCCATGGGGTTTCCAAGAGTCGGACATGACTGAGTGACTGACAGTTTCATTTTTTTTAATACCATCCATCTTCTACATTTATAAGAATGTAAGTTCCTAACCTAAAATGACTAAATAACCTAAAGATTACTATTGTTAAGGACCCTTGAGACAACTAAAGTTGAAGTTTTGTCATTTCTTATGAATCACTCCCAGTACAGAGACTTCAGAGCAATATACAGAGCCAATGTCATAAACTACTTAAGACAACCAGCCAGTGATATTTGGGCTTACTAAAATGGCAACCCACTCCAGTGTTCTTGCCTGGAGAATCCCAGGGACAGAGGAGCTTGGTGGGCTGCCGTCTATGGGGTCGCACAGAGTCGGACACTACTGAAGTGACTTAGCAGCAGCAGGCTATTTTTGCTTCTTCCATCCTCTCTTCTCTCCTGTATTTCTTTCCTTATCCCATCCCCTCCATCTGTTTCCTAAATTAATATAAAATTTAAAATGCTTTTTCCTTACTTTCACTCAAATATTGTTCAGGAAGGACCTTTTCTACTTCACAGTTAAGAAATAGTCTCTGCAGTGTAGATATTTGCAGGTAAGATATTGGAGAACAAAACGGGAATAGTGACATCAGATATGGGAAATGTGGAGCATAGAATAAAGAAGAATGTATTTGGAATCAGGAAATGTGCATTTGAGGTTCAGCTTCTACCATGTCATTTTACTTAGGAAGTTAACCACCAACCCAACTCAATTCCAAGTTTACGGTATAGAGTTGTGAAGTTCAGTTCAGTTCAGTTGCTCAGTCTTGTCCGACTCTGTGACCCCATGAACTGCAGTATGCCAGGCCTCCCTGTCTACCACCAGCTGCCGGAGTCTACCCAAACCCATGTCCGTTGAGTCGGTGATGCCACCCAACCATCTCATCCTCTGTCATCCCCTTTTCCTCCCCTCGATCTTTCCCATCATCAGGGTCTTTTCAAATGAGTCAGCTCTTTGCATCAGGTGGCCAAAATATTGGAGTTTCAGCTTCAACATCAGTCCATCCAGTGAAAACCCAGAACTGATCTCCTTTAGGATGGACTGGTTGGATCTCCTTGCAGTCCAAGGGACTCTCAAGTTCAACACCACAGTTCAAAAGCATCAATTCTTTGGCGCTCAGCTTTCTTTATAGTCCAACTCTCACATCCATACATGACTACTGGAAAAACCATAGCCTTGACTAGACGGACCTTTGTTGACAAAGTAACATCTCTGCTTTTTAATACGCTGTCTAGGTTGGTCATGACTTTCCTTCCAAGGAGTGTCTTTTAATTTCATTGCTGCAATCACCATCTGCAGTGATTTTGGAGCCCCCCAAAATAAAGTCAGCCACTGTTTCCACTGTTTCCCCATCTATTTGCCATGAAGTGATAGAAATCACTATGCAAATATTCTATTTTATACCAATGTCTTCTGTAAAATAAATACATTTCACTTAAAACTGTAGCACCTTCAGGAAGGAAGAAAAAACCCTTTAGGCTCCAACAAACACTCTGGGTGTTCATTCATGGGTCTCTACTCATGAATCACTGCCATGTGAATTGCTCTTACTGGGGACTTCCCTGCTTATGGACAGTCTAATTCTTAGAATTTTGTTCCTGTTATCATTCCTCTTCTTTCCTTCAAATATATGAAACAGAGTCTTAGGAAATGTGATTTTTGTCTTGAAGACTGACTATTAATGATGCAGTACCATAAGGATCTCATAAAAGTTTTTATACTTTTTCAATGTTGCATACTAGAATTAATTTTAGGTCTATTATTATATTTAATTCCAGACCATGTTTCAGGGCCAGCAGTGGCTGTGTGGCACAGAAAGAGACATGGAGTAGGAGTTTGGGGAACTGATTTCAAATGTTGGTCTATCATTGACTATTTACTTGTAGGCAGGATTTCCTTGGTTTTCAGTCTTAAAGCAAAGAAATAAATTGGTTTGGACCAGATGATTATCAAAAGAATGTGTAGCTCAAAATTGAACGATTTTTGAGTTCCACACCAGAGAATGAGTTTAGAGGTTGGGTAATACATAGCTATTATATAAAATAGATAATCAGTTCAGTTCAGTTCAGTTGCTCAGTCATGTCTGACTCTGTGACCCCATGAATCGCAGCACACCAGACCTCCCTGTCCATCACCAACTCCCAGAATTCACCCAAACTCATGTCCATTGAGTTGGTGATGCCATCCAGCCATCTCATCCTCTGTCGTCCCCTTCTGCCCCCAACCCCTTCCAGCATCAGGGTCTTTTCCAGTGAGTCAACTCTTTGCATGAGGTGGCCAAAGTATTGGAGTTTCAGCCTCAGCATCAGTCCTTTCAATGAACACCCAGGACTGGTCTCCTTTAGAATGGACTGGTTGGATCTCCTTGCAGTCCAAGGGACTCTCAAGAGTCTTCTCCAACACCACAGTTCAAAAGCATCAATTCTTTGGCACTCAGCTTTCTTCACAGTCCAACTCTCACATCCATACATGACCACTGGAAAAACCATAGCCTTGACTAGACGAACCTTTGTTGGCAAAGTAATGTCTCTGCTTTTTAATATGGTATCTAGGTTGGTCATAACTTTCCTTCCAAGGAGTAAGCATCTTTTAATTTCATGGCTGCAATCACCATCGGCAGTGATTTTGGAGCCCCCCAAAATAAAGTCTGACACTGTTTCCACTGTTTCCCCATCTATTTGCCATGAAGTGATGGGACCAGATGCCATGATCTTAGTTTTCTGAATGTTGAGCTTTAAGCCAACTTTTTCACTCTCGTCTTTCACTTTCATCAAGAGGCTTTTTAGTTCCTCTTCACTTTCTGCCATAAGGGTCGTGTCATCTGCATATGTGAGGTTATTGATAAAATATACAATAAAAATTAATAATTCTAGCTATCAATCCCTTTATTCCTTCACGTTGAAAGTACTTATAACTTTACATATAGAAAATATAAATGATATAGAAACAGAAAAACCTAAATTAACTAGTAAAGATACAGGCATTAAAAAAGCACTAACCAGAAATTTTTATGGTAAGTACTACCTTTATTTTAAAAAGTTATACATGCTAGAAAAAAGCATAAATGATACATGTAAACAATTATTTACCAAATACTTATATTTTTCCTTGTAAAGGTGCAAATGATCTTTAAATGTAAACACAAATGTTGCCAAACATTTCTGTAGTGAGGGGAGGGAGAAAAGATTATTCCTTTTGGTCGTGGTTAAAGTCTTATTCAAAGATTTTCCTGTAAAATACATTGAAAAAAACTGATCTATGAACACAATAACAAAAAAACTTAAACCACTGTAATATGTATCTTTTTTTCCTTAAAAATGTTAGCTTTTTACCAGAAAGTGCAATTTGAGAGTAGTAGTAACAGTGGCTTTATAGTATGAGGATAATGATATATAGTTTTTATAAAAGAACCAAGATTTTGTTAATAAAATGCCTCAAGTGACTTTACACTCGTTAGCGTACTATTAGACGAACTGAAGAATTCATCCCCTGGAAGGCTATGATTACAGGTAAGCCTCAGCTTCAGCAGGCCTGAGCATCAAGTGTAAATTGCATAACAGTATTCACTGCTGGGGAGAGGACATTTCTCCCTGCTGGTCCTTAGTAGCAATAAGAAATAGAAAGGAAAGTTGCTTCAGTCAGTAATGTTTTTGAGCAAAAACTCTTGCAGAGTTGCACATGATTCTACCGGGGGGATTCTCAAGACAGTATAAGAATTGTACACTGTTTTGTAGAGGCACTGAGCAGAGCTCTAGATCTAGCAGAAACTCAATGAAAATATTTGAAAAAAAGACTTTAAATATAGCGGCAAACAAGTTTTATATGGAAGGAAACAAGATGTGAGCTTCCACTGATGAGAACTTTGGCATGTGAGTCCTGGTTTTATCGATTTAATATTCCTTTTGAATTATCCTAGTTAAATGAGATTTTTTTTTTGTTTTTTAGATTTTTCAAGTCTTCTGGTGCTTAGTGCAAGAATGATGGCTAACTAATACACTTTGTATTCCTATCTTTGTCATTGGTATGTCTCTGTAAGTAGTGGAGTCTTGTGGATGGAGTGCTTAGAACTGACAACTAGATCACATATAGCCCTCTTCCCTTATTGGTGGTTTCAAACTTAATATCTTAAAAATAAGGTTTTACTGCTTGAAATCTTTTTTTTTGTCTTTTTTTTCTTTTGATGGGAGGAAGGCTAAATCCAAAAACAGAAACAAAAAACCACCCCCCAACAACAAAAGTCCCATGATAAATTAAAACCGAAAATAAATATTTTTGTGCACAGAACCAAAAATTATTGTGCAAAGGTGGCATCTTGCAGGTGAAGTACTTTCACTGTATTTGTATTTCCACATGTTGAGGCACCGGCAAAGAATAAGATTTGTTTAGTGTTTTCTAGAGCTGTACAAAGCTCCAAAGTCAAAGCGCTCCAGAATACAGAGGAAGATATACATGACCGTCTTCTGTGTGTTCACCATATATGGGATTCACAATGTGTCATTTTTATAACTCCTACACCACCCCCAAGCCGACGGTAATTCATCCCACCGTACAATCTGCAAAGAAAGAAACACAATCAGATTTCCAATTGAAAAAAGCATTGTTTCTTCCATAACATAAATGTTAATAAAACATTTCTTTGTCTATCACAACTAATATTTTTAGCTTTGTACATCTCTTCCAAAGATTAGGAGCTGGAACTGAGCACTGGAAAGCAGCAGAATTATTTCAGACACTGACTAAATTCTCTGACTTACAGAATACTATTTTAAGAGAAGTGCCATATACACTTTTTGCCTTATAACTTTATAACTCTACATCTAGACTGAATAACAATTATGCAGTATCACATATTCTACATTTTTGTGGCTAATTTTGACCCTGGCTATAATATTTCCCCACCTACATTTTCCTTTTGCCTAACCTTTGGTTAGTTATTTTTATTCTTTTGTTCTGTATGGACTCTTAGAAGTCTTCTCAAAGCTTTATGGAACAAAACTGGATATGATTATAAAGAAAACTTTATAATCCCTCAACAATTGGTCCTTAAGAATTTCATGAATATCACTTGGTCAAATACTACAAACATATATTAGTAATAGTTGCTGAGAAACAAGTCCTTACGTAGGATCATGGTCAGAAAATGAGAAATAAATTTGGCTGTCTTCCCAAATTATGCTTACTGTTTTGTTCACCTTTGTATCCCTAGGGTCTAGAACATTCAGTAAACCTTTACTTCATGAAGGAGGTTGTGAAAATGAGAGGTAGAAGCAAAGAGTGCGACAATGTTAAAAGTCTGACTTTAGTATTGTGACCACTGAGCCCTGCAGAGCATGAGAGAAATGCAGAATCCAAAGAATGTCATTCAGGTATCTGTCAAAGTGGTTTCCCCAGGGATGAAAGAACCCAGTAAACCTATGAGTTAAATCTTATAAACTAATGGCAAAAACCTGGGTGGGTAGTTACAGGTTCTCAATTAGAAATACTTAGAATGCAGCCGGAATGGACTTCCAAGACTGTTCCCTTCTGGAATAGTGACTATAGAAGACGTCAGCTTATTTTGCATGGTCATGAAAAAGTCTTTGAGAGCTGCCTCAGATCTCATGTCCAGACTGTTATCTGTGGTTAATGTGCAACCTCAACTGCTGAGATGGTTACACAGACTTGTTTAGGCAAGTAAGTCCAACTTACTGAGAAAGAAACCTGCAAATGCTTGAGAGGTAAAACTATTTTCTTAGAAAAGCTAGTATGTAGAATAGATATTAGTATAAAGTACCTCAAACCCATACTCCTAATGTTTTATATTAAATTTGAGAATTAACTATATATTAGACCTTTTAAGATCTTGTAGTGTTTTAAGAGATTTTGGAATATTAAAGCATCTATCAGATTAGTTTTGTGAATGAAGAAAAACTGCATGACTGAACAAAGATTTAGACTTCAGATTTTAAGTTGAAAGGTTTAAGAGAATTTTGCTAAATTTGTATACATTTTTGAATATTTAAAATAAATTCAAGAGTTACCTGATGATGTGAATTTGTAAGAACTACTTAAGTAGTTGGGAAGGATTTGTTAAGACAACTGACGATTTAAAAGCAAAGTCAAGTCAGACCTATAAATACAGTTTAGCTTAGTTAAATTCTCCTAAGATGTAGCCTCTTCTCTAAAAGTGACTGTTAAAATTTGCCAGACTTTAAAATAGAATAATAACATATTTAAGTATTTTTAAAACTCAAGGAAAAATATCAGTTTTAAAATGAAATATTTTTTAAACAGTAACTGCAGTTTGTTTTTCTGGGCATAAAAACTGCAATGACAGATTGGGAGACAAAGGTCCAGGTTCTAATTCTAACGTTCACTAACTTGCTTAGGCAGCTCATTTTATTTCTCAGTGCCTTAGTTTCCTGAGCTGAACATGGTGTGGCTAGCAAGGAGATTGTTTTTTTCTGTCTTTGCTATCTCTAATTTTAAAACTGAACAGTTACCAAAGAGAGGGATTTTGTATGATATCAGCCCCTTTAGAGCAATGAGGTCAAAATAAGCCATCGGATGTGGGTAACTTTGAGTCCTTTTCAACATATTGCCAGAGGTAATTCAATGTACTGACCAGCCTGATTTTGATGGTCATAGACTATTATCTCAAGCCCATGAATTTCAGGTCAGCAGTGAGGTGATTTGAACATAGCTTAAAAGTTACCTCCATGTATTGGCATCAGGATCAAAAACTTCAATTGTCTTCAAGTACGTTGTGCCATCAAAGCCTCCTACAGCCATAAGCTGTCCATTCACTACTGCCAGGCCAACCTACGGGACCAAAACATGGTGGCTGCTGCAGAAGCTAGAGAATCACTATGAAATTTAGACTGGTTTCTAGATAAATCTCTTTAATAAAAGATAAGTCTTTATGGCCTTACATTCTGGTTTACTTGAACACAGAAAGAAAAAATTAATCACAAAAGTTATTTAATTATGAGAACTATAAAATTATATACCCAACTAGAATATTTACACAGAGTTGAAAACATTTATTTCTTGAATGTTAGGTAAAACATTCACTGGGAGTGAGCAAGAACCTCCAAACTGCTCTCAGTTCTTTTAGTATTTGCCTGTTCTGATCCACTACCTAAGTTGTCAATAAAATTCTCTTTTGAAAGATAAATTTAAAGTCCTTATTATGTCAGGACCTTCAGAAATCGATACTTTCCTTCCTTTTAACCTCACTTTCTAATGTAATCTATGTTGCATTAATATCAGAGTAGTTGCTAGTCCCAGAAAATAACATACTTTTTAAATGCCTCCATACTTTTGCATGTGTTGTTCCCTGATATTTTCTGTCCCTCTTCTATAAAGTCTTACTCTTCTTTCAAGGTACTTTACGTGTAACTTACTCTGGTAAGTCTCTTCACTGTTCCAAAGTGTTAAGCATACTCTCCCACGTTCTCCTATAACGCACATGCCGCTAGTAGAGGATTTGTCTTCTGTGTTGTTTAGTCAGTAAGTTGTGTCTGACTCTTTTGTGACCTTGTGGACTGTGGCCCTCCAGGCTCTTCTCTCCTTGGGATTTCCCAGCCATGAATACTGGAGTGGATTGCCATTTCTTTACTCAGGGTATCTTCTGAACCCAGGGATCAAACCTATGTCTCCTGCGTTGCAGAGAGATTCTTTACCACTGAGCCACCAGGGAAACCTTAGTTAGCTGTAAACACTTTAATTTCCTTTACTAAATTGGGAACTCTTTGAGGATAGGAATCAAGTTATACTGAACATCAGTTCAGTCACTGAACTGTGCTGGACTCTTTGTGACCCCATGGACTGCAGTATGCCAGGCTTCCCTGTCCATCACCAACTCCTAGAGCTTGCTCAAACTCACATCCATCGAGTCAGTGATGCCATCCAACCATCTCATCCTCTGTTGTCCCCTTCTCCTCCAGCCTTCAATCTTTCCCAGCATCAGGGTCAGCTCTTCACATCAGGTACCCAAAGTATTGGAGCTTCAGTTTCAGCATCAGTCCTTCCAATGAATACTTAGATTGATTTCCTTTAGGATTAACTGGTTTGATCTCCTTGCAGTCCAAGGGATTCTCAAGAGTCTTCTCCAATGCCACAGTTCAAAAGGATCAATTTTCCAGTGCTCAGCTTTCTTTATGGTCTAACTCTCACATCCATACATGACTACTGAAAAAACCATAGCTTTGACTAGATGGACCTTTGTCAGCAAAGTAATGTCTCTGCTTTTTAATATGCTGTCTAGGTTGGTCATAGCTTTTCTTCCAAGGAGCAAGCAACTTTTAATTTCATGGCTGCAGTCACCATCTGGAGCCCAAGAAGATAAAGTCTGTCACTGTTTCCATTGTTTCCCCATCTATCCGCCATGAAGTGATGAGACTGGATGCCATGATCTTCGTTTTTTGAATGTTGAGTTTTAAGCCAGCTTTTTCACTCTCCTCTTTCACCTTCTTCAAGAAGCTCTTAAGTTCCTCTTTGCTTTCTGCCATAAGGGTGATGTCATCTGCATAATTCAGGTTATTGATATTTCTCCTGGAAATCTTGATTCCAGCTTGTACATCATCCAGCCCAGCATTTTGCATGATGTACTCTGCATGTAAGTTAAATAAGTAGGGTGACAACACACAGCCTTGACGTACTCCTTTCCCAAGTTTGAACCAGTCTGTTCCATGTCCGGTTCTAACTATTGCTTCTTGACCTGCATACATGTTTCACAGGAGGCAGATAAAGTGGTCTGGTACTCTCATCTCTTGAAGAATTTTCCACAGTTTGTTGTGATCACACAGTCAATGAAGCAGAAGTAGATGTTTTTCTGGAATTCTCTTGCTCTTTCTATGATCCAACAGATCCTTGCTATTTGATCTCTGGTTCCTCTGCTTTTTCTAAATCCAGCTTGAACTTCTGGAACTTCACGGTTCATGTACTGTTGAAACCTAGCTTGGAGAATTCTGAGCATTACTTTACTAGTGTGTGAGATGAGTGCAATTAATTGTGCAGTAGTTTGAACATTCTTTGGCACTGCCTTTCTTTGGGATGGAATGAAAATTGACCTTTTCCAGCACATAGTAAGCACCTGATAAAGAAAAGTGAAGTCGCTCAGTCATGTTCAACTCTTTGTGACTGCATGGACTGTAGTCTACCAGGCTCCTCTGTCCATGGGATTTTCGAAGCAAGAATACTGGAGTGGGTTGCCATTTCCTTCTCCAGGAGACCTTCCCAACCCAGGGATTAGAACCCCGGCCTCCCGCATTGTAGGCAGACGCTTTACCGTCTGAGGCACCAGGGAAGTACTTGATAAGTATTGGCTAAATGAGTGGATATATAATCAACACAATGTAGCAGTGAAAACAATAGGAACATGACAAAGAAGCTGCTGTTGACACTAATAAAGAGCCACAGGCATGTGAATGCTTTGACGAGCTGATGCCCACTGGTGGTGGTCTTGGATCTCTGCAAACCAGAATTCACTCCCTTTTATCAGATTATGAAATTGTTAGCTAAAGCTGGGTTATCCCACCTGTTATCCTGCATTGATGAGCTCCTGTTGGGATCAATGGTTTATTGGTTAAATCTCCTAGAATGGATAACTTCTACACTTCACTCTGGAAGTTTCTTGTAGTTACAGGTCATTGTTCATGGTCTAGACCACGACACAGGTCATCTATACTATAGATGGGATGGACTCAAACCAGTCTGTGTAGACTGGTGGTGGGGCCAGATGTGTTTCTGCCTAAACATTCAATTGGTATGTCAACTACTTAGAATATCACCTAGAAACACTAGGTAGGAATATTTACCTTCATTGGGTATAGATGAACCCATATATCTGATAGATATCAATGAACATGAGTAAAATTAGGAAACGTAGTAGATAGACAGGGAGATGGCTTTCAAAGAAGCAACTGATTATAAGATAAAACATAAGATGCAAATTGTTACATATAGAATGGATAAACCACAAGGTCCTACTGTATAGCACAGGGAACTATATTCAGTAGTCTGGGATAAACCATAATGGAAAAGAGTATTAAGAATATAACTATACACTTTGCTATACAGCAGAAATAAACAATGTAAATCAACTATACTTCAATAAAAATAAATCATAAAAAGGAATTCTCTAAGTAAAGATATGATTGGATATGTTACGTATCTTCTTGGGATAACAGTAATCAAAAGAAATTAACATTTTTTTTTCCAGTACAAAAGTAATAGGGGTTGTTCTGCATCCAGAGTGCATCCCCTCTGTGCCCCTTGTATTATATTTTACAGATCAGACTTCTTCTGCACAGCCCTCCCTCTTTTGGTGCTTGCTTTTCCGTTTCCAGTAGCCAGGCACTTACTCCACTACGGCGGGATGTCATAGCCACCACCGGAGACCACTGGTTAGTTCTGGGGTTGTATCTCTCAGCACTGCTAAGCTCTGTAGTGTCATCTCTGCCTCCTACGGCATAGATCATATCCTGATACACTGCACAGCCTAGGTGTTTCCTCCGGGTCCCCATAGGGGCTATGGTGTGCCATCTGTTTTCCTGAGGATTATAACGCTCCACTGCAGGGAAAAGAAAAGCCAGTAAGTGACTGTTCAATCATTTCCTCCCACCTCTAGTTTTCTTCATAGCTACTCTGCTTTTTGATAACATGTTTTTTTTTTTTTTTCCCAATAAGCAGTCTGATTTTTGCTTTTGAGAAAGACTCATCTACCTTTGGACAATACCACTATACTCTCATCAGGGACTGATTTCTTTTAGGTATGGTTGGTGGAAAGGACATGTGTTGGAGTCAAAGTACCTAGTTCTAAGCTAGGTGACTTGTGGCATCTCTTTGTATGTTTAAATGAGAGGATAGCTATAAAATGGTTTATAGTAATAAGTTTCTCTCTCTAGCATTTATATAATGTTAGTTTATATAGCATTATATAAATGCTATAAATTCCCAGTAACTTGTGAAATTAAGGGAGAAAGAAATACTTTAGAAATACACCAGTAGACTATGGCTGCAGAAGACCTGATGAACAGCTATGAGTTGCACTCTCCTAGTGGAAAAATAATTTTCTTAATAAATTATAGGATAACATGGACATCTTATACTTTTTGTGAGGGGACTCTCCTAAGAAAAATGTGTTGATTTGGGGGAACCAGACTGACTTTGGAAGGGACTAACCTGTGTTGAGTGGAGATGTCCCATCAGAGCCACCTACAGCATATAAGAACCCTCCTAACACAGCCACAGCTACACCTAGTCTTCTGGTACTCATAGAAGCCACCCGAGTCCACTTGTTCTCCTTTGGATCATACCTGCAGTAAGAGAAACCAAAGACTGCACGCATGTTTTTGTTAAGTGAAGCTGTTTCCATAAGGTATGAAATCATGCTAAAGATATGTTAGATATATAGATTTGCTATGGTCCAGTGTACAGTGATTATCTAACATATTTTCCATTGTTATTAGTATTCTGACTTATGATGCTGTGGCTAGAAATCTGAAAACTACATTTCTCCTTTGCTAAGGTGGCTCTCTACTAGATTTTGCCAAAAGGAAAGACTAGACACTTTCTGTTTGTTTGCCAACCCTGTAGATATTGTCTCAGCAATGGCCCTTCACTCTGGCTGTCACAGTTAATTTCAGCTTCTAGACTTTTTCTCGGAGAAGGCAATGGCACCCCACTTTAGTACTCTTGCCTGGAAAATCCCATGGATGGAGAAGCCTGGTGGGCTACAGTTCATGGGGTCGCACAGAGTCGGACACGACTGAGCTATTTCACTTTCACTTTTCATTTTCATGCACTGGAGAAGGAAATGGCAACCCACTCCAGTGTTCTTGCCTGGAGAATCCCAGGGACGGGGGAACCTGGTGGGCTGCCGTCTGTGGGGTTGCACAGTCGGATACGACTGAAGCGACAGCAGCAGCAGCAGCAGCTTTTTCTGGCACTTCCAAAGCTAAGCCTTGTTGGAAGTTTTAGTCACAGCTCTGAGAAGCAGTTCCAGAGTTCCTGAGATAACAGTACCAGTGCTCCAGTTATCTACCACTGTGTAACAAACCACCCCAAACTCAGTGACTTTCCACACTAACCATATGTTTCCATGAATCAGGAATTTAGGAAGGGCTTCACAAGGAAGTCTCTTCAATAAGTGGTACTGAGAAAACTTGAACAGCTACATGTAAAAGACGGAAATTTGAACACAACCTAACACTATACCCCAAAATAAAATGGATTAAAGACCTAAATGTAAAACCAGATACTATAAAATTCTTGTAGGAAAACATACAGGCAGAACACACTGATATAAATTGCAGTAAGATCTTTTTTGATCCACCTCCTAGAGTAATGAAAATATAAACAAAAATCAACAAATGAGACCTAAACAAACTCAAAAGCAAAGGAAACCATAAACAAAATGAAAAGACAACCCTCAGAATGGGGGAAAATACTTGAAAATGAAGCAACTGACAAGGGATTAATCTCCAAAATATACAAACAGCTCCCTGCAGCTCAATTAAAAAAAAAAAAAAACAACCCAATCAAAAAATGGGCAGAAGATCTAAACAGACATTGCTCCAAAGAAGACATACAGATGGTTGAAAAGCACATGATAATATCTGTAATTATTAGAGAAGTGCAAATCAAAAGTACCATGAAGTACCACTTCACACCAGTCAGAGTGGACATGATCAAAAAATCTACAAACAATAAATGCTGGAGAGGATGTGGAGGAAAGGGAACCCTCCAATACTGTTGGTTGGAATGTAAACATGGCCACTATGGAGAATAACATGGAGGTTCCTCAGATAACTAAAAATAGAGCTTCCTTATGATCCAGCAATCCCCCTCCTGGGAATATATCCAGAGAAAATCATAATTCAAAAACTTACATTCACCCCAGTGTTCACTGCAGCATTACTTTACAATAGCCAGGGCAAGGAAGCAACCTAAATGTCCATCAGTAGGAATGGATAAAGAAGATGTGGTACACATATACAAAGGAATATTGCTTGCTTGCTTGCTAAGTCCCTTCAGTCGTGTCCGACTCTGTGTGACCCCATAGACGGCAGCCCACCAGGCTCCCCCGTCCCTGAGATTCTCCAGGCAAGAACACTGGAGTGGGTTGCCATTTCCTTCTCCAATGCATAAAAGTGAAAAGTGAAAATGAAGTCGCTCAGTCATGTCCGACCCTCAGTGACCCCATGGACTGCAGCCTTCCAGGCTCCTCAATCCATGGGATTTTCCAGGCAAGAGTACCGGAGTGGGGTGCCATTGCCTTCTCCAACAAAGGAATATTACTCAGACATAAAAAAGAATGAATAATGCCATTTGCAGCAACATGGATGGACCTAGAGATTGTCACACTGAGAGAAGTCAGAAACAGACAAACTTCATATGATATCGTCTATATGTGGAATCTAAAAAAAGGGCTACAAATGAACTTATCTACAAAACATAAACAGTTACAGATATAGAAAATGAACTTATGATAACCAGGGGGTAAGGGCAGGGGAGGGATAAACTGGAAGATTGGACTGACATATACAGACTATTATATATAAAATAGATAATTAATAAGGACCTATTGTATAGCACAGGGAACTCTACTCAATACTCTGTAATGCCCTATATGGAAAAAGAATCTAAAAAAGAGTGGATATATGTATATGTATAACAGGTTCACTTTGCTGTACACTTGAACCAACACATTATAAATCAACTATCTTCCCAGAATCCCCTTGCATAGAGTTTTCAAAGTGGAGAAATAAGTGTCCTGACAAACATAAACGGGAACTGGCATTGCTTTCAACAGTTACCTGTAACTTTAAGACAGAGTTAAACTCGTCTACTTAATTATGATAACACTATTAGTAAATGCTATTTCAAAACATTTCTTTTTAAGAAGAGAGGATGAAATCTAACACCGGTCAGAATGGCTGCTATCCAAAAATCTACAAACAATAAGTGCTGGAGAGGGTGTGGAGAAAAGGGAACCCTCTTACACTGTTGGTGGGAATGCAAACCAGTACAGCCACTATGGAGAACAGTGTGGAGATTCCTTAAAAAACTGGAAATAGAACTGCCATACGACCCAGCAATCCCACTGCTGGGCATACACACCGAGGAAATCACAACTGAAAGAGACACGTGTACCCCAATGTTCATCGCAGCACTGTTTATAATAGCCAGGACATGGAAGCAACCTAGATGTCCATCAGCAGACGAATGGATAAAGAAAGCTGTGGTACATATACATGATGGAATATTACTCAGCCATTAAAAAGAATACATTTGAATCAGTTCTAATGAGGTGGGAGAAACTGGAGCCTATTATACAGAGTGAAGTAAGCCAGAAAGAAAAACACCAATACAGTATACTAACGCATATATATGGAATTTAGAAAGTTGGTAACGATGACCCTATTTGCAAGACAGCAAAAGAGACACAGATGTAAAGAACAGACTTTTGGACTCTGGGACAAGGCGAGGGTGGGGTGATTTGAGAGAATAGCATTGAAACATGTATATTATCTTATGTGAAATAGATTGCCAGTCCAGGTTCTATGCACGAGACAGGGTGCTCAGGGCTGGTGCACTGGGATGACCCTGACGGATGGGATGGGGAAGGAGGTGGGAGAGGGGGGTCAGGATGGGGAACACATGTACACCCATGGCAGATTCATGTCAATGTATGGCAAAAACCACTACAATATTGTAAAGTAATTAGCCTCCAACTAAAATAAATAAAAAAAGAAGAAGAGGGGATGAAGCATAGTGTGCTCTTGCCAGTAATTAAGTGCATGAGATTCCAAGACCTAGTCTCTAAGGTAGAATGACAAAAAAATGATGGAGCAAGAAATTAAAAATAGAATCTATTTCACCAAAATTCACTGATCTGTAAAAGTATAAAGTAAATCAAGGCAGCCCACTAATATTTCCCTAAGTATACTTCAAGAATTAATGAGAATCCATATACAAAATACTTTATAGTCCTTATAAGATATATGCTGCACCAAGAATTAATCATTTTCCTGAAGGAACTCTGAGGAAAATCATTCTAAATACTGGGGGAAAAAATCAGAACAGATTTCAGAAGTGGTATGCTTGACATCATACATAAAATGTAATTTAAAATATGATTCCAACATTTCATTGTTAGGCTCAGCCTATATAACATATAAGTGTAAAAACTGGATTATATCTTTCATCTTCCTAGACTATAAGGTTAACTGAAAACCTTTTCCTCACAGCTCATGGGAAATGTACTGGATAGTGAATTTCTAGTGTTCTAAATCATTCCTTTAAAAAAGCCCTCTATATTCTTTTAAAAAAAAACTGAAAATGAGTTAAAAAATTCACCTTTCAACAATGTTGAGGCAGGACACGCCATCCTGGCCACCCACAGCATAGAGAAAGCCTCCAAGCACAGCCACACCTACACTTGTCCTGCAGGTGCTTGTGGGAGCCACATCACTGCTCCACTGGTTTGTTTTGGGGTCGTACCTACAGAGAACACATCAAGACAGGGTCTGTATTACACAAAGAAAATTTGGCTAGGCTTATAAATGTGATGGCATATGATATAGTTAATATTTAATCATTTCCACTCTATTTAATTCAATTTGTTTTTAAGTGTGTGTGTTTTTTTTTTAACTTCTATGGCACTGATTCTTCTGATGTTCATGTTATTTTCAACTACAGAATCTGTATCTCTAGATCTTGATACACTGAAACGTTTCATAGATGTATTTTATAAGTATCAGGAACATGGCTGAATGAAAAAGGGTAGGTGACAAGAAGCTAGAAGTTATTAAAAAATCAATTATTGTATGTTTCCAGTGTGCCAGGCATTGTGATAGATATGGGAGAATATATCTTAACAATTATAGCCAATGTCACATGTACAAGTATATTCAAAATACTTGTGAAAGATGAGAGGACTGAGTAATTAACTAGTCTGCATGGTGCCAGACAAGGCTTTATATAATAAGTAACCTTTGAATCTTTAAGAGAGATTCCAGGGAAGAGAATGGCATGCAAACATATAGGCAAAAAGGACATAGCATGTCCAGGAACTGCAAGCAATTTGGTGGGTCTGCACTAGAGTGTTTAAGAAATAGTGGTGTGCTGAGGAAGACAGACTGGAAAAATAAGTGGAGGTCAGATTATAAAGGACTTATTTGTTACAGTAAGTGGTTTAGGCTGCCAACTAGTGCCACAGACACAAAACTAAAGCAACAAGTTACATCAGTTTCTAATTAGTATCTCAAACAAAACAATATGGATAGTAGAGAAAAAAATTCAAATTGACCTTACCTTTCAACACTGTTGAGATAAGAGGATCCATCATGGCCTCCTACTGCATATAACAGGTCATCAAGAACACTGACTCCAACTCCACATCGCCTTTTGCTCATTGAAGCTACCATTCGCCATTCATTAGTCTGTGGATCATATCGTTCAACACTAGAAATGGCATCTCCACTGCACCAACCACCAACTGGGGAAGTAACAGAAACGGTCAGGAGAATATCTGTCCTAAAGCATATCACTCACTGCTAACCATTAAACAGCCCTAATGCTTGGACACTCCAGCACTCTTGCCTGGAAAATCCCATGGATGGAGGAGCCTGATGGGCTACAGTCCATGGGGTCGCAAAGAGTCGGACACGACTGAGCGACTTTAGCTAGCTAGCTAATGCTTGGACTTGCCAGATGCCTCTAGAAGCAAGTTAAAATATAAATTATGATTTTTGCTTATTCCACTGGGATTACCATAATCTTATTCTTTCTGGGGAGGGATTTTTGGCTCATCTACTCATGATCTCTTTATAGACTGTCTTGTGACTAAAAATAATACAGAAATTCTTATGACATATTTCAAAATATTTGCTTTCTGTTTATCTGGTCTGTATTGAATTCTACAATATCCAACATGACATTTAAGATCAGAAAACATTTTGAATACATTTTTCAAAAGTAACACTCAGAATAAAAGGTTCAAACAGAGTTCAGTAAAGCTCTGAGCGCTCCCTGAAAAAAAAAGAAAACTAATTATAGCAGAAAATTTTAATTTGTTATTCTTTAAAATCATTTCTATTTCAATCTAAAATAAGAGCTAGATTCTGGAGCATAGAGGGTGAGGTCTAAAGATAACTTAACCTCAAAACATTTGAAAACTAATGGTTTCAAGGAGGTCTCTAACTTCCTGCTGCTGCTGCTACCAAGTCGCTTCAGTCGTGTCCAACTCTGTGCGACCCCATAGATGGCAGCCCACCAGGCTCCCCCGTCCCTGGGATTCTCCAGGCAAGAACACTGGAGTGGGTTGCCATTTCCTTCTCCAATGCTTGAAAGTGAAAAAATATAGTGAAGTCGCTCAGTCATGTCCAACTCCTAGTGACCCCATGGATTGCAGCCTACCAGGCCCCTCTGTCCATGGGATTTTCCAGGCAAGAGTACTGGAGTGGGGTACCATTGCCTTCTCTGCAATAACTTCCTGAGCCAGAATAAAATGAGAATGTCTCTAACCATCTTCTGCTGGATTTGAAAACTCACTTCCTTATTTCAAATCTCAATATGTTGTATACATTTTATTATGGTTTCATTTAAATTAGGATATTCAGCTAATACTAAGTATTCAACTAAGTCACAGTAAGTTTTGTATATATCAGTTTGCTTCAATTTGAATTCTGTTCTGGGATATATGCCTGGAGTTTCTATATCAGAGAAAGCACCTTCACTTCTAACATAAGATTTGGCTGCAAATATGAGGGTTATAAGCACCTGAGACAAATCAAACAGCCTAATTATTAAAACTCAGGCACAATTTTATAATGAAAGCCATTGAAACCAGCTTTTTATTGGATTTCATGGCTGCAAATGAAGTTAATATCACTTCATAAACTGTGTTCTTTGATACTAAAGGGGAAAAAAGGCCATTAAGAAATCAAATTTATACCTTTCTTGTGACCCGGGGAAACAAGAAAAGGAAAGAGCTGTTCAATTCCACTGCCTCATGGCAATTTTATGTGAATTATAATTTCCAAAGCAGCAGGTGACTGCAATAACTGGGACTGAACTAAGTTATTATTAGAAGTCAAGCACACTGTACGTGGGGAATCCGCCTGCCAATGTAGGAGATGTGGGGCTCGATCCCTGGGTATGGAAGATCCGCTGGAGGAAACAGCAACCCACTCCAGTATTCTTGCCTGGAAAATTCCAAGGACAGAGGAGTCTGATGGGCTACCATCCATAAGGTTGCACAGAGTTGGACATGACTGAGTGACTGAGTACACATACACGCACATGGTATTTAGCAAGATAAAGTGTATGCATAGTTTCTGCTGTGAGAATTATCAATTTGTGTTAAGTGATGTACTTAAGGAAAAATATTGCTGAAAAGGGGACATATAGTTTTATATGTGTGAGATGCTGACTCTAAAAAAAAAAATTACTTCAAAGACAGATTTGGTCAAAAAGTGTTACCTTAAAGTAGGCAACTTTCATAAAGTATCTGTGATAAAGATCAAAGAACTGTGAACACTAAAAAAAATAAATAAATAGAAAGAAACACAGAATTGAGAAGCATCAAGAAACCTAATGGAAAACAAGAGGAAAAGCCAGACGACATCAATAGGAGTAAATGCTTCTGAGTAAAAAAACTACTGAGGTTATAGATTTGATCTAAGGCTTCCAGGATGAAGAAAGGAAGACTAAATTTTCCAAAGTTAAGTGAGAACTGGTAATTTGCATTCCGAAGATAATGTAAACAAAATTGCAATAATAATCAAAGAAAATTAAGGATTAAGTTTTAAGTAGAGACAGATGAGTCAAGATCTAAAATATCAGTGTAATAGTATGACTCAAGAATAAAGGTCAGATCTGGCATAAAGAGACTAAGAAAGCAGGGAAAACCAATACCAGTTGTAGAGAAAAGCCATTAGAAAAGACCTAATGGCTTTTCTCTACAAATGAAAATGGAAACCTTGATAGTGTAAAGAAGTGATAGATGTTTTACCTTTTATTCTTTACATTTTTCTGTTAATCAATTTCTATATTGCATGTGTGAGTGAGTGAAAGTTGCTCAGTCATGTCTGACTCTTTGTGACCCCATGGACTATACAGTCCATGGTATTCTCCAGGCCAGAATACTGGAATGGGTAGCCATTCCCTTCTCCAGGGGATCTTTCCAATCCAGGGATTGAACCTAGGTCTCCTGCATGGCAGGCAGATTCTTTAGCAGCTGAGCCACCATATTGCACGTGTATTCACTTCTATGTTCAGAAAAAGAAAATGTTACTCAAAAATAAATCTTTCATTTACAAAGTGACATTAACAATCCATTATTCTTTCCAAATTTTACTTTTTTATTCATTATGATGGGTCAATGCTAGTTTCTCACTAGTGTTCAGCAGGATCAACAGCATGCAATTAATCTTTATTTAGTGTCTGTTCTGACAAGATTGCTATACAATGTAGAAACTACAAAGATAAATAAGAACTGGTCCTTGCTCTGAAGTAATAACAATATAGTGGAGGAATCAGATACCCAATCAGCAATATGAAATTATGAGATTACTAGCAAGAGTTTGAGATCATGAAATTGATCCAATTTAAATGGCTTCTAAAGAAGGCAAAGTGTGATTCATTAACACCATTATACAATCAAAAGAGGTGAATGAGATTTTAGTGAAGATAGTTACACATTGAAAACATGGCACCTGACAATTTATAGTCATGTCACATTGGAAGAAAATGGTGGGAACCAGCAGGATAAAGATGGCGGTTGTTGAATAATCCAAGTGAAAGAAAGAAAGAAAGAAAATTAAGTTGCTCAGTCATGTCTGACTGTGACCCCATGGACTGTAGCCTACCAGGGTGAAGTAAAGTTTAAATCTGTATTTAATAGAGCTACATTATTTTCTCTCAGCATCCCCAAAGGTGTACCTTGTCTAGTTCCACTGGATTGGTACCTTCCCACCAATCCAGAAAGAACCCTAGATGTGAAATATACTTCCCATACACCTATTTGGTTTAGCCTCTAGCTTTTGATCATATAGGGTTTCTCTTCTGTTCCACTTCCCCCTGAGTTTCCATTATCCTCCCCTCTTCCTTAATCTAGTTGTTAATCTCTGCCAGAATGTTCTGAGGCTCATGGAGCAGTAGTATATTGTTATCCCTACTTCAGGTACTATAACAGCCAGGTAAAATATTTAATAGATCTTGATAACAATGTATATACCTCCACAAAGATGGCCCTACTACTAGAATTCCTGAAACCAACCTGATATCATGAAAATAAACCACAGGTATCAAATAATTAGGTCTTGCATCCTTCTAATTAAAAAAAAAGTAGACAACCAACTTTCACAATTGGGGAACAGAAACTCTGATGTTTATAGCATTCTTATATGTACAGGGAGCTGGCACAACAAACTGCTTTTATAAATAAAAGACCTTTAACAATATAATTTATCTAGTTTAACCAACAAAGCTAAACTAATGGTATAAAGATTTCCCTGGGAACTTAACCAGATCTGGCAATAATTTATTCACCAACTGACAGCAACTACAGATGCTATGTGGGAGTGAAGAGGCAGATGTATATAGGTGTAAGCATGTAAGCAAGCATCTGTGTAAACCCATATGAGTATGTGAATACATACCTGAGCATGCATATATAGGAATGAAAGTCACAGGAATAAATAAGAATGATAATAGAAATAAATTTGCTAATAACAATGAACAAAGGCATTAGGATACTAGGAGTATAGGAGAATTCAGTACATGATAAATTAATAATTGAGTTTTAAATCTAAAACAAGAATGAAGGAATGCTTTCAAAAGAGAGGAAAAAAAGCCTGATGAAGATTAGAGAGGAAAAAGAAAACTTGGCATCCATTTTCTTCTTGAAGAAATGCAGCAATACTCTATGTGAAGAAATGGAGATGAAAAAATTTAAAAAGGAGAAATTAAACATAAATTGTCAAACTTTTCCTCTAAAAATGTAAGGGAAAATATATTCCCACATGCCAAGAGAAAATAAAAACGAAGGGGAAAAGATAGGCAACTGGTTAGGTTGATGGGAAAGCATACTATGACCCAGTGATTCTATGGGATTTCCTGATGAAAAGTGATAGAACACTTCACACATCAAACAGAATCCCATGAAGCCTATATTTAAGAGTAATGGAATTCTGAAATGTGGGAACCATAAATAAAAAGATTACCATAGGTTGCATTTTCTCCATGAATCAGGATTTGAAAAGAAAAATTGAAGAGAAAGAATTTGCTATAGATTGAATGTGTCCCTCTGAAATTTATATATTGAAATCTAATCCTCAATGTGATAGTATCAGGTGGTGAGGCTTTAGGGACGTACTCTGTCCTCATGAATGGAATTAGTGCTTCTATAAAAGAGACTTCACAGAGATCCTGTGCCTCTTTCTCTACCTGAGGACATAGCAAAAGATGAAAAGATGGAGTCTATGAAGAAGAATGAAGCGGGCCCTCAACAGACACCAAAATACTTCCCAGCCTCCAGAACTGTAAGAAATAAATAAATTTCTACTGTTTGTAAGCCACCCAGTATATGCTTTTCTGTTATAGCAGTCTGAGTGGACTGAGACAGAACTAGTGAGAAAATGTTTTACCAAACATTGTGAAAGTTGTTATTCAAGTGACTAAGGGAGCTGAATTTATGTGGATAGAAGTAAAACATCTAAGATTGAAAGTTCTCAGATATTCAGGGGCAGACGGCAGCAGCAGAATGATACAACATGATGTCTTGGGCTCAATCTAGCTCAGGAGAGGTACAAAAGAGTGTAATTGTCTGATGTAAGATAATGTTTTTTGACAATTCCATGTACTTATGAGGTGACTTGCACACTGGAATATAAATTCATGCATATGATTTATTATAACAAAACATCCACTGCATGACATTTTTAGGTTATATAAAAATACAGCATTCTTTCGAAAGTACCAGTGTTGGCTCATGAGTTAAGAGGCAAGATACATAAATTATTTTTTGTTTTCAAAAGGGCTGTACATTTTTTTTAACATTAAAAATTTTTTTTAAATTTATTTCTTGGCCACACACTGTGTGGCATGCAGAAGCTTAATTCTCCAACCAGGGATTGAACCCGTGCCTGCTGCAGTGTAAGTGTGGAGTCTTAACCCCTGGACCGCCAGGGAAGTCCCCATGGTAAGTCATTATGTATTTCTTATGACAGTGGATATCACAACTGTCCAAAGGACTGCTCAAATGACAATTTCTCATGTGGAAAATATTCAGTTTAGCCACAGTATATTAAGATCCAAACCTGCAAAGAGTACTTCTCCACATCGAATAGGTTTCCGTGGTCTTGTCCTTGGTCCTTGCATTAATGGTCGTTCTTGAGGCAATAGGAGATAGTTTTTAGCCTCATCTACCAAGTCTCTGTGAAAAAAATTCTGCCTTTATTCCAAATGTCTAAATAATATTGTTAGTCAAATCCCAATATGGTTAAGGTATATGTAAGATGGCAAAGGGGAGCAGCATAAATCAAACCAAATCATGAATGCCAGCCAGCATTATTATTAATTTAGGCTAGTTATTTATTTTTTTGGGCACATGGCATGTGGGATCTCAGAGATTGAATCCGTGTACCCTGCACTGGCAGCTTGGAGTCTTAACCACTGGACTGTCAGGGAAATCCCTCCAGCCAGTATTATAAAGGTCACAAACATGACAGCAATGATGCCAGTCACACTATGAATTGTAAATTGACTGGTATTTGCATCATGACTTCATCTCTTACTGCAAATTAGTCTAAAACTCAACATACTTGAGACTAACAATGACTTATGGGAAACTAAAAATTACACCTTAATTACCAGTCTGCATAGTTACTGCCTTCTAGTGAATTTGCTTAGCTTTCGCAGGATACTGGCAAAGGAGCACATCAGCCACAACACTAGGTATTTGCTAGATTAATTTAAGTAATAAAACTAGGTCAAAATTTGGATTGCTAAAAAGAAATACCCTACTATCATTTAATATTAATTTTCTATTTGGGACTGTATGAATAGTTCACTCTCAATAAATCTACTGAGGATGAACAGTTTTGTCTTTTTCTATGAGGTACTTTATGAGAAGAACCTAGTAATTACACTTGCTAAATAAAGTATCCTAACTTAAACTATTTATGTACTTACTTCACTTGAGTCCTTTGAGTGATTCAGTATCTGACTATACAAATTCAATTTGTTACTCTGTTCTTTCTCAACTCTGAAAGTGCTTCCTAAATTACACTATATTTCCATTTCTCTATTTATATTACAAGTAATTTATTTCTGCTGGACCAGTGCCAGGCGTGACCCAATAATGTACATCCAGTATATGATTTTGCTAAGGCCTCTTCCAAATTTATGCTAAAAATAAAAACAAACCCCCTCAAAATCCCAACCTGATGACCAAGAACTTATTCTAGCTTCCTCAGCTAAATACAAAAGACTGTGATCTCCTTCTTGCTGGTTTTTAATTAAGTTGTTCAAGCGTTCCTAGAAAGAATATTATAGAGCTAATACTTAGGGGCAAACACAAAATTAATAGTAACAAGAGTAACAGGGGCTTAATACATATTAACTCATTTATTCTCCACGACAGCCTTATGGAATAGGTACTGTTTTATAAATAAAGGAACTGTACCAGAAAGAGGTTCAAGTAACTTGAATAAGGTCACACAGCTAGTAAATAATAAGGTCATGATAAAAGGAACAGGCTGCTTCCTTTTTTAAAACTTTTTATTTTGTATTGGGGTGTAGCCAGTTAACAATGTGGTGATAATTTCAGGTGAACAGCAAAGGGACTCAGCTATACAGTAGGTCCTGTTGGTTATCCATTTTAAATATAGCAGGGTATACATGTCCATTCCAAACCTCTATCTCTTCCCCTCCTTCCACCCCCAACAACCGTTAAGTTCCTTCTCTAAGTAGGAACAGGCTTCTTTTAAAAGTAACTTTGTGAGTATTCAGGGGAATTAATTACCATTTGTCTTTAAGTTTAAAAGGTAAACATATAAAAACCCTCTCTAACACCTCCTAGTAAGGGAACAGGCTTCAAATTATTGAAGAAATGCAAATGAATCTATTATGTTCTATCTCTGCTTTAGAGATCCCTGATTCTGGAACAAGTTTCTTTAGTCACTAAGGGAGATCCAAAGGTTTGTGTAGTTTAAAGAGAGTTCTGACTCACTGTTTCTAGGAAGAAATGGTTAAAAACACCATGAGGTTTCATATTTGAAAATAAACCATAAAATCTGTCAAATGGAAAAGTAGTTTATTAAATTTTATATATACTGTAGTTCAGAGACAGAACAATAAAATAAATGTTTTGTCTTGTAAAAACATTTAGAATTTCTTTCAATCAAAAAAAATTTATGAAACTGTGCCATCAAACTCTAGTGGAAATCTTTCCACAGCTGCTTTAAGGGTGTAGCAGACCTTTAACTCTGTCTACAAACTCAGAAAGCAAGGCTGGTCCTATTCCTAACAAGGCATATGTGATGGAATGAAAAAGTGCTTCTGCACACTTTTATGATGGAGTCAACAACATTATTTAACTTATCTCAAGAAAAGATATACTAGCAGAGAATTGTCTCTTCAAACTCAAGCTTGCATGAAATCTTAGAAATCTACCTCTTTATTGCCACTTCTACATGAATAAATACCATGCATTAAAAAAAAAAAAAAACTAATGGAATGGAATACTGGAAATTCAGTCTTCTCTTCTTCCATCTCCTCTTGACTCTGGCCCAGAAGAAAAATCTGTTAAATACTGCCTTGATTACACCACTAAAAAATATTATATTTAGGAAGCAATACAAATAAGGAAATTAGGAGAGAACAAGAATGTTTAGTTGTCGATTTTTCCCATCCAGGACCATTCATACCTGCATTCTTCGTCACTTTTGATGAGGGGATCAGAGCCTACAGTGCCCACCAGGAACTTGGGACTAAGCAAAGGCAACCGCACGTGCTGCAGCACCTATGAGGTAATAAACACTATTAGAGCACAGACGCCATCTGTAAGGTGTTTAAGAAAATATGTAACTCATGCTCCCCGATTGTGTTTCCAATTGTTTTGCGATCTAATTGGATTAATTAATTGATCTAATAAATAATGAGGGTGGAAGGCATAAATACAAAACTAAATTTATTCCAACCACCAGTTCAGTAATTAGAACAGTCAGTATCACTTTAGTATGCTTCTTTATGCTTTCAGCAGTATAAGCTCTTCTAATAACAATCTAGAAGAATATACTATCAAATTGCTAAGGACTGTAATCATAATAACAAGAACATCAAACATGTCATTTAGTGACCACTTATGACCCATATCATTCCTTTACTCTTCAAACTGTGGTGGGATTTCCAAATCATAAAGAAGGGAGACATGATAACAGCCATCCTTGTCTTCTTTTGTTCATTATGTACCATTTAGGTTCTGATGTATGCTATAGCCCAAACCTAGAGTTGATGCAAAACAGAGGAAGCAATGGAGCAAAAAGTTCATAATGATAAACACTTAAAATGCTTAACACTTAATCTCCTTGGTTATTTGGAAAGAGATGGTCTTTCTTACAGTCTAATATGAATGACAGTGATAACTGTTTTTTGCAAATCAAATATGTATTATTTTATCCAGTACAAAACAGTTACTTAAAGAAGCATTTCCCTGCGTACCTGGGGTAACTGAGGACGTCTTTCTTGAATGCTGTATTTAACCCAGGCCATCACTGCATTGAACACCTGTTCTTCACTGCGAACATTTAGTTCATCACTAGATATTATATCAATGAGTTGATTGGCTGGAAGCAACATGAACTCTTCACTTTCCATCACCTGTTTGAAGTTAGGTAAGAATAAAAGGGAAAACACCCTGTGATCAGATTTGACTGTTTCAATATTTTCCTTCAGGGTTGTAGGGCAAAGCTTTATTTCACAATGGAGCTGAAGTTCAATATAGTACCAGAGGATAAGAAAAGTTTAAAAAGAAAAAAAGATAGGTAGAGCACAGAAGGTTTTTAGAACAATGAGACTATCCTGTATGATACTACAGTGGTGGACACATGTCAAAACTCATAGAATGTACAATACCAAGAGTGAGCCATAATGTAAGTCATGGACTTTGGATGCTAGCATGTCAATGCAGGTTCATTAGTTGTAACAAACATATTTCTCTGGTGCAGGATGTTGCTATTGGGAGAGGTCATGTGTGTCACTTACTAAATGGACATGAATTTGAACAAACTCCAGGAGATAGTGAAGGACAGGAAAGCCTGGTGTGCTGCAGTCCATGGGGTCACAAAGAGTTGGACATGCTTAGCGACTGAACAACATGTGTGTGTGGAGACAGAGTATATGGGAACTACTTTCTGCTCAATTTTCCTGTGACCCTAAAACTACTCTAAAAATAAAGCTTATTAATTTTTTAAAAAGGGAACATAGGAGAATTCAGATGGCACAATTAAAATTTAGGAAAAATTGTAATTTGTGATTTAGACAATTTAAGAAAAAAATGATGCTTTTTTCCCTCAGTATGAAGTATCAAGATGAAAATTTATATTCAAAATATAAACTATACCAAATTATAACTCCAGAAATTAAGAGGCATATAAAAAAATCAGGAAAAACTTTCAGAGGAAGGTTAGTTGCTGAAAGGGCAATGTCTAGGACAGAAACACCAAGGGGCCAGTTTGAAAAAAGAATGAGGGTGTCAGCATTTCTATAAGCAAGAATAACATAATGATATAAGCCATTAGACCCAAGAAAACCCCTCTGAGGACCGCACCACTCAGATATATTCATGTTCTCATATGTATATATGAAACTATAAACACATATAATTTATCTGTATCCAAGATTTGAAGAATTGTCAGAATGCAGATGAAATGGCAACAAGGATGTTATCTGTGCAGTTCAGCCACAAATCCCCCAATCTTGTAAATATTGTCAAGATTGTATGTAGAGTAAAAGGGACAGGGTGCAATGCAAACAGTCACTGCTACACTTCATGGGGCTTCTGTCTCATTCAGAACATTGTTCTGCCTGGGACGTCTATTAGTGTAGGAAGGATATAGTTTAAGAGCTTGAATTCCCACCATGCAACCTCTGATGCATATGCTATATTCTCTCAGGACAGGGCTATTTACATGCTCATGAAAAAAATCAGAATATTTAGCAGGATTTGAGATAAGCCATACAAGTTGATTACTTGGTTAAGAATATTTTCCCAAGGACATCAGAAAAAAATACAAATCTCAAAACAATTAAGGGCCATAAAAAGTCAGCTGTATTTATAGTAGAAAATACTAAAGAGCACTTCAATTTTTATGGCACAAGTCTTCATATCATCTGAGTGAGAAACCCTCTGGGGCTCAGGAAATGAAATTGGAAACCTTTAAATTTTACATGAAGTTGCTTGGCCAGGTCACTTAGTAGTTAGAATGCCTGCACTGTATCCTCTGTAGCAGTATTGTTGGATTTAGCAAATAATATATGGCATGATTATACTAAAAACTACTTGTTCATCTGGAATAAATTCAACTGGGCACCCTGTATTTTGTCTGGCAGACTTATGTTGGGGGGTGTAAAATTAAGGGCCAGATTTGGGGCCTAGTTCCAGATGAAGTCTGCTGACCTTCAGCATGCAAAACTTTAGCAAGGTTGTATGTTTCTTCTTAGTTTTTCTTCAGTCTGATTTCTTTACTAAAGACAAGTCATATCATATATCTTTGTGAAGTTCCTTAACATTCTTTTAGGATCTTGTCAGAGTATAAAAATTTCCCCCAATTTAGTGATTATAAAACAAATATTATATAAATATCAAGGATCACCAAGTTTAAAGTTTATGAATAAACCACTCTGATATTAATGAGTCACTTAATGGAAACCTTAGAGGACAAGAAGACAAAAACATCTGTGTGAGAAAATATTTTTTGGTACAAAAATAAGAGTAAAAAGAATACTTTTGATGAACAAAGATATTAATGATCTACCATTAGGGCAACGACTGAAGTGACTTAGCAGCAGCAGCAGCAGCACTAAATTCTATTCTCGAACCAAACAACCAGGTTAAGAAAATACTGCTTTAAAATACCCGCTTTTTATTTATTTTTGAAGTTTTTTTTTTTAATGTGGATCATTTAAAAGTCTTTACTGAATTTGTTACAATATTGCTTCTGTTTTATGTTTCGTTTTTTGGGGGCTGAGACATGTGGGGTTTTAGCTCTTTGACCCATGTAGGATCGAACCTGCATCCCCTACATTGTAAGGTGAAGTCATAACCATTGGGCCACCAGGGAAGCCCCCAAATAACTGCTTTTTAAATAAGAGTTTGCAGGAAATTTTAAGTCCCACACTATTATGGTAAAAGCTTACTTTTAGTTTCTTCAGATAAATGTAGATGCAATTTGAAGAATTAATAAAGCTGAAAACAAGAACGAATAAGGAAAATATTCTAGAGTTGTAACAGAAATGAATGGTGAACTCAGTGGCATTGAATTGAAAGAAAAAAATATGTTTATGAGCAAGCATAACACTGTATGAATTAAATTTGTTGTTGTTTAGTTGCTAAGTCATGTCTGACTCTTTGTGACCCCATGGACTGTAGCCCACCAGACTCCTCTGCCCATGGGATTTCCGAGGCAAGAATACTGGAGTAGGTGGCCATTTCCTCCTCCAGGATGAATGAAGTTAGGCGTAAGAAAATAGAAGGAAATTAAATAGAGATTTAAGTCTGAAAATAATTTGAATGAATCACAAGTGGTAAGCTCTAAGTGGTGACTTATTTTGCATCTACACAGAACCATTCTAGTCCATGAACAAAGTAAGGTTTTCTTCACTGGAATTTCATTATATCAGGTTCACTTTGGAGGCAGGGTTAGAACTGCAAGGGATTCTAAAACCTTCTGTACTATTAAGAATATTCTTCAGATATTTGTAACTATCTTAGAACTAAAACTCAAGCTATGTTTAAAGCAAGAAATTTTTAAAAATCAGCTTTATTTAAAACATACAGTTCAATAAATTTTGATAAATGTATGCACGCATATAACCATTACCACAATCAAGATATAGAACATTACCATCATCCCCAAAGATTCTAAAGCAGGGATTTCTTAATCTGGGGTCCAATGACTTTGGCAAATTATTTTGGAAATCCTCAATGATGGCAAATCTTTATTTTTTGCAGAATGGATCTGGTTTTTAAAAATAGTGGAACACAGTTAAATCTGTTAAAGAAGTTGTAGGAAGTTTACTCTGAATGAAAAATTAAGTTTGACTATAAAATACTGATGCAATTAATTTTAATGAAGTATAAACTCCATTTAGTCATGGTTATTCCTCTTTTATATTTTGTTGGAATCAATATTATATTAAGGATTCTCCCATATAAATTCATGAGAGGTACTGATCTGCAGTTTTCCTCTAGAGTTTGTGGTTTGCACATTAGGGTAAGTTTGACCTTATTTGGCAACCTCCTGCACGTTTTTCTGGAAGATTTTATATAGGGTTACATTATTTCTTTCTGACATGTTTGACAGAATTCACCATCTGGGATTGCTTTTTTGTGGGAAGGTTTTAAAATTATTAATTTAATTTCTTTCATAGATACAGAGTTATTCTGGTTTTCTTTCTTAAGTTTTTGTAATTTGTGTTTTTCAAAAAATTTGTCAATTTCATCTCAGTTGTTGAACTTAGCAAAATATTGCTCATGATATTCTGTTTTATCCTTTTTAATGTCTGAGGGATTTATAGTGCTGTCTTCTTTTTTATTTCTGATACTGGTAATCTGTATCTTCTTTCCTTTTTTTCTTGATAAGTACAGCTAGAGGTTCATCAGTTTTTTTCAAAGTAACATTGATTTTTGCTCTATCTTTTAATCTTTGCTCCTTCTATTTTGGGTTTAATTTGCTCTTCTTTTTCTAGTTTACAAAGGTTACCATCAGAACAAAAATACAAACCTTCCTATATACTAAAAAAATTAAGGACTTCCCTGGTGGTCCATTGGTGGGGAATTTGCCTGCCAGTGCAGGGGACACGGGTTCAGTCCCTGGTCCAGAAGATCCCACATGCCACAGGGCAACTATGTCTGTGTATCACAACTACTGAGCCCATACTCTAGAACCCAGCAGCTGCAACTGCTGAGCCCATGAGCAGCAATTACTGAAACCCACATGCCCAGAGCCCATGGCTCTGCAATAAGAGATGCCACTACAATGAGAAGCCCAAGCACTGCAATGAAGAGTAGCCCCCGTCTATTACAACTAAAGAAAGCCCATGTGCAGCAACGAAGACCCAGCACAGTCAAAAATAAAACAAATATATCTTTAAAAAAGAGAATCTATAGGAAAGAGAAAATCATAATAGGAAAAACAAATATATAAAGGGATTGTAGATCACTTAAATAAACCAGTACAGAGGTTTCTTTTTAAGTAAAAAAATTTATGAAATTGATTATAAATACAACAGCAAAAGGATTAACATGAATATGTAAAATAGGACATCGAAATGATAAAATATAGGTGAAGAAAGTAAGAAAATGTAAAAATTTTTAGAATGTGTTTGAGATTATATAATTACCAGTTTAAAGTAGATACAGTAATGGGTTAACATACTTGAAAACCAAGGTAACCACAAATCAAAAACATACAATAGACTTACAAAAAGCAAAAAGAGAACTCAAGCATAATACAAAAGAAAACCATCAAACACAAAAGGAAAAATAAAAAGAAAAGAATAAAGAAATACAAAATCAACTGGAAAATAAGGTTTAAAATGGACATAAATAAATATATATCAATAATTACCTCAAATGTCAATGGACTAAATGCTCCAGTCAAATGACACAGAGTGGCAGACTGGATAATAAAACAAAAGCCTAAAATATGCTGCCTACAAATGATGCACTTTAGAAAGAAAGATACACACAGAATGAAAGTGAGGGGATAGAAAAAAGATTCTTCAGGCAAGTGGAAATGATAAGAAAGCAGGGGTAGCAGTACTCATATCAGACAAGATAGACTTTAAAACAAAGACCACAGAGAAAGATAAAGACATCATAAAAAGACATTGATAAAAAGATCAATATAAGAAAAGGATATTATACTTACTAAAATATAAGCCCACAATATAGGAGCTCCTAAATACATCAAAGTAATACTAACAGACATAAAGGGAGAAACTGCAAGGAATACAATAATAGGAGACTTTAACATCCCACTGACATCAATGGACAGATTGTCTACACAGAAAATCAATAAGGCACCACAGGTGCCTTAGGTCAGTCTACTAAGGCAAAAGCAAAAATAAACAAGTAGAACCTATTAAAGTTATAAACTTTTCCACAGCAAAGAAAACCATAAACAAAACAGAAAGACAGTCTACAGAATGGGAGAATATATTTGCAAATGATGCAGTTGGCAAGGGCTTAATTTCCAAAATACAAAAATGGCTCATATAGGTCAATATAGTAAAAAAACAAGCAATCACATCAAAAAATGGGCAGAAGATCTAAATAGACATTTCTTCAGAGAAGACATACAGATGGCCAACAGGTATAAGAAAAGATATTCTACACTGTTAATTATTAGACAAATGCAAACCAGAACTACAATGGGATATCACCTCACAATGGTCAGAACGGACATCCAAAAGTTCTACAAATAATAAATGCTGGAGAGAGTGTGGAGAAAAAGGAATCCTCCTACACTGTTGGGAGAAGGCAATGGCAACCCACTCCAGTACTCTTGCCTGGAGAATCCCATGGACGGAGGAGCCTGGTAGGCTGTAGTCCATGGGATCGCTAAGGGTCGGATGTGACTGAGCAACTTCCCTTTCACTTTTCACTTTTGTGCACTGGAGAAGGAAACGGCAACCCACTCCAGTGTTCTTGCCTGGAGAAACCCAGGGATGGAGCAGCCTGGTGGGCTGCCATCTATGGGGTTGCACAGAGTTGGACACGACTGAAGTGACTTAGCAGCAGCAGCAGCAGCAGCCTACACTGTTGGTGAGTATGTAAATTGATGTGGCCACCATGGAGAGTATGGAGGTTCCTTAAAAAACTAAAGATAGAGCTATCACATGATCAAGCAATCCCAGTTCTTGGCATATATCCAGAAAAGATGAAAACTTTAATTCAGAAAGATACAGGCAGCACAGGGTTCACAGCAACACTATTTACAATAACCAAGACATGGAAGCAACCTAAGGATCCATCAACAGATGAATGGACAAAGAAGATGTGGTGTGTGTGTGTGTATACACAAAGACAATGGAATATTACCCATCCATAAAAAATGAAATAATACCACTTGCAGCAACATGGGTGGACCTAGAGATTATCATACTCAGCTAAACAAGTCAGACAGATAAATATACGATACCACTTACATGTGGAATCTAAAAAAAGGATACAAACGAACTAATTTACCAAACAGAAACAGACTCACCTCACAGACATAGAAAGCAAATTAATGGTTAGCTAAAGTGGAAAGGCCAAGAGAAGGATAAATTAGGAGTTTAGGATTAACAGATATATCCTATTATATATAAAATAGATAAACAACAAACAATAAGGTTCTAAAAAATTCAGAATTTTTTAATAACCAAAATGGAAGAGAATCTTTAAAATAACCAAATATGTAGACATATAAAACTGTCTCTCATATATATGTATATAAACTTATATGCTATATCATATATTTTATCTACATAAACTGAATCACTTTGTTATACACCATAAAATAACATAAAATTGTATATGAACTACATTTCAATTAAAAAAAAAAGGGAAAGGGCCCAAATCAATAAAATCAGAAATGAAAAAGAAGAAGTTAAAACTAACACCACAGAAATACAAAGGACAGAGACTGTGATGAACAGCTCTATGCCAATAAAAGGTACAACCTAGAAGAAATGGACAATTTCTTAGAAAGGTACAGTTTCCCAAGACTGAACCAGGAAGAAACAGAAAATATGAACAGACCAATTACCAGTACTGAAATTGAATCAGTAATTAAAAAATTCCCAACAAACAAAAGTCTAGGACCAGATAGCTTAAAACATACTACCAAATATTTAAAGATGACTTAATACCTATACTATTCCCAAAAAATGCAGAGGAAGGAACACTTCTGCAATCTTCTATGAAGCCATCATCACTATGACATGAAACCAGACAAAGATACCACACATAAAAAAGAAAAGTACATGTCACTTTATTCATTCACCAATGAATAAAGATGCAAAAATCCTCAACAAAGTAATACTGGCAAACTGAATCCAACAATACATTAGAAGGATCATCTACCATGATCAAGAGAGATTTATCCTCGGGATGCAAGAATTTTCAAATATCTGCAAATCAATCAATGCGATACACTATATTAACAAGCTGAAGAACAAAAACTATATGATCATCTCAGTAGATGCAGGAAAAACTTCTGATAAAATTCAATGTCCATTTATTATAAAAATTCTCCCAAAGGTAGGCATAGAGAGAATATACTTTGATATAATACAAACTGTATAAATGAGAAACCCATAGCTAACATCATCTTCAATGGTGAAAAGCTGAAAGCATTTCCTGTAAGATCAAGAATAAGACAAGCATGACCAATCTCACCACTGTTATTCAACATAGTTTGGAAGTCCTTGCCACAGCAACCAGAGAAGAAAAATAAAAGGAATCCAAATTGGAAAGGAAGACATAAAACTGTCATTGTTTGCAGATGACATACTATACATAGAAAATCCTAATGAGGCCTTCAGAAAAATACTAGAGCTCACCAATGAATTCAGTAAAGTTCCAGGATACAAAATTAATACACAGAAATCTGCTGCATTTCTATAAACTAACAGTCAAGTATCAGAAGGAGAAATTAAGGAAACAGTCTCACATATCATCACATCAAAAAGAATAAAATACCTAGGAATAAGTTTGCCTGAGAAGTAAAAGACCTGTGCTCTGAAAACTGTAAGATACTGATGAAAGAAACTGAAGACAAAATAAATAGATTGAAAGATATATTGTGTTCTTGGATGGGAAGAATCAACATTGTTAAAATGACTCTACTCCCCAAGGCAATCTATAGATTCAATGCAATTCCTATCAAATGACCAATGACATTTTTCACAGAACTAGAACAAATATTTAAAATTTTGTATGGAAACATAAAAGACCTCAAAGAGCCAAAACAATCTGGAGAAAGAACAGAGCTGGAGGAATCATGCTGCCTGACTTCAAATTATACTACAGAGCTACAGTAATCGAAACAGTGTGGTGTGTGTGTGCTGTGTGTATGCTCAGTTGCTCAGTCATGTCCAACTCTTTGTGACCCAATGCACTATAGTAAGTCAGGCTTCTCTGTCCATGGGATTCACCAGGCAAGAAACTGGAGCAGGTTGTCATTTCCTTCTCCAGGGTATGTTCCCGATCCAGGATTGAACCCATATCTTCTCTGTCAGCAGGAAGATTCTTTACCACTGAGCCACCTGGGAAGCCCAATCAATACAGTATGGCACTGGCACAAAACAGACAAATAGGTCAATGGAACAGGACAGAAAGCCCAGAAACACACCCACACATTTATGTTCAATTATGGTTTTTCCAGTAGTCATGTATGGATGTGAGAGTTGGACTGTAAAGAACACTGAGTGCTGAGGAATTGATGCTTTTGAACTGTGGTGTTGGAGAAGACTCTTGAGAGTCCCTTGGACTGCAAGGAGATCCAACCAGTCCATTCTGAAGGAGATCAGCCCTGGGATTTCTTTGGAAGGAATGATGCTCAAGCTGAAACTCCAGTACTTTGGCCACCTCATGTGAAGAGTTGACTCATTGGAAAAGACTCTGATGCTGGGAGGGATTGGGGGCAGGAGGAGAAGGGGACGACAGAGGATGAGATGGCTGGATGGCATCACTGACTCGATGGACGTGTCTCAGTGAACTCCAGGAGTTGGTGATGGACAGGGAGGCCTGGCGTGCTGTGATTCATGGGGTCGCAAAGAGTCGGACACAACTGAGCAACCGAACTGTACTGAAGCTGTAACTAAGGAGGCAAGAAAATTACAGATACCGAGGGAATATTTCATGCAAAGATGGGCTCAATAAAGGACAGAAATGGTATGGACCTAACAGAAGCAGAAGATATTAAGAAGAGGTGGCAAGAGTACACAGAACTATACAAAAAAGAGCTTCACAACCCAGATAATCAGGATGGTGTGATCACTCACCTAAAGCCAGACATCTTGGAATGGGAAGTCAAGAGGGCTTTAGGAATCATCACTACAAAGCTAGTGGAGGTGATGGAATTCCAGTTGAGCTATTTCAAATCCTAAAAGAGGATGTTGTGAAAGTGCTGTACTCACTATGTCAGCAAATTTGGAAAACTCAGCAGTGGCCATAGGACTGGAAAAAGTCAGTTTTCATTCCAATCCCAAAGAAAGGCAATGCCAAAGAATGCTCAAACTACCGCACAATTGCACTCATCTCACATGCTAGTAAAGTAATGGTCAAAATTCTCCAAGCCTGGCTTCAGCAATACATGAACCGTGAACTTTCAGATTTTCAAGCTGGTTTTAGAAAAGGCAGAGGAACCAGAGATCAAATTGCCAACATCCACTGGATCACTGAAAAAGCAAGAGAGTTCCAGAAAAACATCTATTTCTGCTTTATTGACTATGCCAAAGCCTTTGACTGGGTGGATCACAATAAACTGTAGAAAATTCTGAAAGAGATGGGAATACCAGACCACCTGACCTGCCTCTTGAGAAATCTGTATGCAGGTCAGGAAGCAACAGTTAGAACTGGACATGGAACAACAGACTGCTTCCAAATAGGAAAAGGAGTATGTCAAGGCTGGATATTGTCACCCTGCTTATTTAACTTATATGCAGAGTACATCATGAGAAACGCTGGGCTGGATGAAGCACAAGCTGGAATCAAGATTGCCAGGAGAAATATCAATAACCTCAGATACGCAGATGACACCACCCTTATGGCAGAAAGTGAGGAGGAACTAAAACGCCTCTTGATGAAAGTGAAAGAGGAGGGTGAAAAAGCTGGCTTAAAGCTCAACATTCAGAAAACTAAGATCATGGCATCCGGTCCCATCACTTCATGGGAAATAGATGGGAAAACAGCGGAAACAGTGGCTGACTTTATTTTTGGGGGCTCCAAAATCACTGCAGATGGTGACGGCAGCCATGAAATTAAAAGACACTTACTCCTTGGAAGGAAAGTCATGACCAACCTAGACAGCATATTAAAAAGCAGAGACATTACTTTGCCAACAAAGGTCCATCTAGTCAAGGCTATGGTTTTCCCAGTAGTCATGTACGGATGTGAGAGTTGGACTATAAAGAAAGCTGAGTGCAGAAGAATTGATGCTTTTGAACTGTGGTGTTGGAGAAGACTCTTGAGAGTCCCTTGGACTGCAAGGAGATCCAATCAGTCCATCCTAAAGGAGATCAGTCATGGGTGTTCATTGGAAGGACTGATGTTGAAGCTGAAACTCCAATACTTTGGCCACCTGATGCGGAGAGCTGACTCATTTGAAAAGACCCTGATGCTGGGAAAGATTGAGGGCAGGACGAGAAGGGGACGACAGAGGATGAGATGGCTGGATGGCATCACCGACTCAATGGACATGGGTTTGGGTAAACTCCAGGAGTTGATGATGGACAGGGAGGCCTGGCGTGCTGTGGTTCATGGGGTCGCAAAGAGTCAGACCCAACTGAGCAACTGAACTGATCTGAAACTGAAGGAGGCAAGAATATACAATGGTGAAAAGACAGTCTCTTTAACAAGTTGTGCTGGAAAAAACTGGACAGCTACATAAAAGAATGAAATTAGAACATTCTCTAACATCATATACAAAAGTAAACTCAAAATGAATTAAGCGGTAGGGATTCAAATACATATAATATTATATATAAATGGAGAAGGAAATGGCAACCCACTCCAGTATTCTTGCCTGGAGAATCCCATGGACAGAGGAGCCTGGTGGGCCATAGTCCATGGGGTCACAGAGAGTTGGACATGACTGAAGTGACTAAGCATGCACTATATATAAAATAGATAACCAACAAGGACCTATTGTCAAGCACTATATTCAATACCATGTAATTTATAATGGAAGAGAATGTAAAAAAAATAATAATGATCACTTTGTTGTACATCTAAAACTAACATAACATTGTAAATCAATTACATTTCAATAAAAATTAAAAAAATAAACACCCCCCACCAAAAGTTCTATGAATAATACTATGAATTAAACTGACTGTTTTTGAAAAAAATAGAAAAAAAAACCTTCAAAATGGATTAAAGACCTAAACATAAGACCAGATACTATAAAACTCCTAGAAGAAAATATCAATAGAACACTCTTTGACATAATTGCAGCAATATTTTTTTGGATCCATCTCCTAAAGTAAAGGAAATAAAAGCAAAAATAAACACATGTGAGCTAATTACACTTAAAAGCTTTTACACAGCTAGGGAAACCACTGACAAAACAGAAGAACAACCTACTGAATAGAAAGATATTTGCAGATGACACAACTGATAAGGGATTATACACACTGAAAAGTTCAGGAGTAAAGGAATATGATGTATGCAACATATCCTCAACTGCTGAAAGAAAAATATTCATATAATAAGGAGAAAATGATAAAGAAAAAGTGGCAAAATGTTAACAAGTGATGAATCTCAGTAAAGGGTACGTGAAAGTTTCTACTTTTTCCTACAGTTTTTTATGTTCATATTTTTTTCTTTTGTTTTTTCAAATAAAATTTAAAAATTATTTTTTCCAATCTGATAGGTTAAGAAATGTTGTTTTAATGTATTTTTTTTTAGTTATGTGTAATGGTATCTTTTCATGTTTATTTTACATTTAGTATTTTTATACATTGCTTATTCATATCCTTTGCCTATTTTTCTGTTGTGTTTTTTTAATGGTTTTTCTCTTTCACTTTGTATGAGTCTTATAAGAATTCGTGTTTCTTCTGTCATGTATGCTCCAAATAGGTTTTCAGAGTTGGCATTATTTAATTTAGTTTAAGGTGCTTTTTGCTTGTTACTGTTGTTATGAACAATAATATTTAACTTTTATGCAGTCAAATTTATCAGGCTTCTGGGTTATATCCTGCCTGCTGCTGCTAAGTTGCTTCAGTCGTGTCCGACTCTGTGTGACCCCAGGCCCACCAGGCTCCCCTGTCCCTGGGATTCTCCAGGCAAGAACACTGGAGTAGGGTGCCATTGCCTTCTCCAATGCATGAAAGTGAAAAGTGAAAGTGAAGTCACTCAGTCGTGTCTGACTTTTAGTGACCCCGTGGACTGCTGCCCACCAGCCTAGAAAGTCCATTTTTACCCTAAGCCTAGTAATGTTTTCTTCTAGTACTTTTAGAATTTAAATTTTTGGGTTTATTTATCCATTGAGAATTCCATCTGTTTAAAGAGTTTATTTCCCCTCCCCAAATAACCAGTTTTACTAATGACATATATTTAACAATTTTACCTTCCTCCACTGACTTGATCAAACCAGTCAATCCTAAAGGAAATCAGACCTGAATAATCATTGGAAGGACTGATACTGAAGCTGAAGTTCCAATACTTTGACCACCTGATGCAAAGAACTGACTCCTTGGAAAAGACCCTGATGCTGGGAATGATTGAAGGCAGAAGGAGAAGGGGACGACAGAGGATAAGGTGGCTGGGTGGCATCACCGACTTGATGGACATGAGTTTGAGCAAGCTTGAGGCATGCTGCAGTCAGGGAAGCCTGGCATGCTGCAGTCCATGTGGTCGCAAAGAGTCGGACATGACTGAGCCACTGAACTGAACCACTGATTTGAAAACCACTATTTTTGGACTCAGAGCTACACTGATTTGCTCTGTCTTTAGTTTCAAAATGTTTTCATATTTCTTAAAGACAGTGATTCTAATATTAAATTTTAGAAACTTCCTGGATGTTCTAGCATAAATAGTTTTCCCTTGGTATCTAAGGAAGATTGGTCCCAGGACTTTTCCCTATTCCACCTCCTTCATGTCCCCAGGATACCAAAATTCCTAGATGCTCAAGACTCATATAAAATGGCATAGTATTTACATGTAACTTACACACATCCTCCCATATATTTAAGAACTCTAGATTAATTATAATACCTAATAAGACTCTTGAAAGTCCCTTGGACTGCAAGGAGATCCAACCAGTCCATTCTAAAGGAGATCAGCCCTGGGTGTTCTTTGGAAGGAATGATGCTAAAGCTGAAACTCCAGTACTTTGGCCACCTCATGTGAAGAGTTGACTCATTGGAAAAGACTCTGATGCTGGGAGGGATTGGGGGCAGGAGGAAAAGGGGACGACAGAGGATGAGATGGCTGGATGGCATCACGGACTTGATGGACGTGAGTTTGAGTGAACTCTGGGAGTTGGTGATGGACGGGAGGCCTGGTATGCTGCGATTCATGGGGTTGCAGTTGGACACAACTGAGCGACTGAACTGAACTGAACTGAATATAATGTAAATGATATGTGAATAGTTGCCAGCACCTGACAAATTCAAATGTTACCTTTCAGAACTTTATTAAATTTTTTTTCATATTTTTGATCCACGATTGGTTCAATCTGTGAATGCAGAACCAGCAAATACGGAAGGCCAACTGTGTGTGTGTACATACGTATGTGTGTGTGTATATCCTCCTTCCTATACGGTCCCTGCCTTTGCATTTCATGATGCCCATGCTGGTTTTCCTCCTCTATCTATTCTAGTTATTCCCAGTTTTATTTGCCAATTGCTTTTTCACTAATCATCCTTCAATATTGGAAAAACTTGAGAGCTTTTCTCTCCTCCTACTAGGTGATCACATTGGCATTGATTTTTTTAACCTTGTTTATGATGCTTTTTGTTATAAAAGTTTTAAATTTATATACAATCAAACTTATCAGCCTTTTCTTTTATGGCTTCAGGGTTATATCCTGCCTAAAAAGGGCTAAGACACATTTTAATTATTATATCTTCATTACTATGTTGTTGTGTTGTTGTGCTTAATCACTCAATCGTGTCTGATTCTTGTGACCCCACAGATTGTAGCCTGCCAGGCTCCTCTGTCCATGGGACCCTTCAGGCAAGAATAATGGAGTGGGTTGCCACTTCCTTCTCCAGGGGTCTTCCCAACCCAGGAATCGAACCCAGTTCTCCTGCATTGCAGGCATTACTATGTTGATAACTACTAAATTTTAATCTCAGCCTAACCTCTTTGCCAAGATACAGACTTACATAAACAGTTACTTGCTCAGTATCTCTATGTAGATATTTCACAGGTGTCTCAAACTGAATATATCTAAAATGGAACCCATGGTTTTTCCTCCTCAAGCTGTTCCCCTTTCCATTACATCTGTAGTAGATTCCCAGAAATGGGATTGCCAAGACAAAGAGCATGAGCAAAATGTGTGTAATTTTGATTTACGGCCCAATTTCCTTTCAGAAGGGTTATATAAGTTTATACTTATGCTAGCAATTAGCTATTTCTCCATGTTCTTGTTAACAGGGTATGTAACCAAACTTCTGGATATTTGTAATCTGGTAGATTACAGATTTGTAATCTGATAGATAAAAAATAGTACTTTGGTGTAGTTTTAATTCATGTTTCAGTTATTATGAATAAACCTGAGCAGATTTTCATGTTTAAGGGCAATCTGAACTTCTTGTTTACTACCCATTTTTAGGTCACTGGCCTAGGTTATTGACCAATAAGGAGCTCTTGATGTATTAAGGAGATATCAGTTGTAATATGAGATGCAAATGTTTTCCCTTAGTCTTTAATTTTTTGTCTCATTATTGTTTTACCATGCAAAATTTTTAAATATTTATATAGTCAAATCTATCAATATTTTCTTCTATGCTTTCTGGGTTAGTCAATTAGAAAGGCCTCTTCAAGATTATAAAGGAATTGTTTTGTGTCATCTTCTACTATTTTCATGGTTTCACTTTGTATTTTTTAAATCTTGGATCCATTCACTGGACGTTATCCTGTTGAATAGAAGAGTGAGACTAAAGAATAAAATGGACATGCCATTCCTTTGCTTAAAATCCTTTAATGGTTTTCTACTGGTCTTAAGATCAAATTTCAAATTCTTAACACAGTCTATTAACTCCAATGTGATCTGGCCCTGTTTCTTCTGTAAAATCATTATGTAACATTCTTTATTGCTCTCTGGATCTCACTGGGTTTCTTTCAGTTCCTGAAACTTGTTATGCTTTTTCATGTCTCAGAATCTTGGATGAACTGTTCCAGAACCAAAGTTAAATCTCTCTGTAATACATTGTTAAATTACCCAGGGCTTCTTTGTAGCACTCATTAACTCTAATTATTTATGTAATTATGAATTCAGTAGCTGTCTTCTGTGCCAGATTATAATTCTCCACTAGAACAGACACTCTAGGCCATCTTGTTCAGTACTGTAGCTTCTGTTCCCAAGCACAGTGGTGGAAGTATAGTAGCTTCACAGATATTTATTAAATGAATGAATAAATGAAAAATAACAGGTTTAATAAATTCTTTGGTAACATCTAATTTCATTTTTCTGATTATTAGGTCACCAAATAATCTGATATACTATATTGTTCTCCTAACAAATACATTGTGGATGCATTCAAACCACCAAGTACAACTCACCTCTTGAAAATTATGTTGAGTGAACTTGTCTGCTATCCTTAGCAACTCACGACATGAATGTGTGTCAGCAAAAGCCCGAATGCCCAGGCAGTTTGAAGGATCTAATTGTCTCTTCAGGAATTCACAACAGGCTTCTTGTATTTCTGCCAGCTGGAGGAGGCAAGCAGCTGGCAGGAGGGTCTGAACATTGCCCTCTTCCACAGTTATCTGGGAGGTATATGCAAAGTCTATCAGTAGTTCCATAGCCCTCTCATCTATGTCTCGGATCACTACTTCCGTCTGACGGCTCTCTGCCAATTCTCCTGTAAACATAGCTCGGAAGTAGGGACTACAGGCTGACAAAATGACTCGATGGGCATATATCTTCTTAGCGCCCACAACTAGCACCACATCGCATAGCTCCCGGTGTTTTCTCAGAAGGTTAATCACTTCCAAGGTTTGTCGAGGGTGCTTGTCTGAGATATAGGGCATGCGGGCTGGTTGGGGAACCCCTTCTGGCAATTTGTTGGGGTCTCCAAGGGTGCAGCGGCTTGTTACATCCATTCCAGTCTCTCCTGGCCGAATGTTGGTACACCTGCAGGAATGGGGGTAGGAGAGAGAAAAGAAGATGGCAATATTTTTAGAAGCTCATTCCAGCATTTCATTTGTATTTCATATGTAGAGATTCAGGTGTTAATTTAGTAAGTAAATGCCACAACAAATTATTGACAAATAATTAGAACTAAAATATTTGGATTTTCATAACCATCACACTGTATCAACATGGAGAAAAAAAGAGAATCTGTGCCGCTCAGTTAAGATGGTAACTATGTTTTTGACAAATATTTACTTTTTTTTTTTTTTTTACTATTTTTTATAGTTTACAAAGCATTTAGCTATGGACTAAGGAAAATTCAAAGGAATATAAAGAGGCAATCAGGAAACCTAATTATCTAGAACAAGGAGATATACATGAATAGCCAGAAAGAGGGTAACCAGGATAAAAAATGTGATTCAGAAAGGCAAAAATCTATGAAATATTTGTTTATACTGGAACGTATACCTGACTGGCATAAGCTCTCAGTTATTACAAGGGTATGTATTTGTGTGTGTGTGTGAAGTAGGAATATTACATGGGGTTTTTCCAGAGTTTAGGTGAAATATGCAGCACACATGCTTCAGATCACTATACTTCTGTTCCTGATTCTATACTTGCTAGGCAGTCTTCTGATGTACAATTCTTTCAAAGGTATCATGTTATTTAAAAGGGAGGTAGGTGACTCCAGTGTCCTGATGACTGGGTTTTAGGTCAGCCTAAAGTTAGTCTCAGAAACTAATCATCTATGACTGTACTGAGATAATGTAATATCTGGTCCACAAGGGACAGTGTTTTTTAGTTTACTACCTCTAAAGCTGTAGCACCAACAAGACCTACAATATAATAAAACACTAGAGTGTTAAGAGAATCCCCTGGGAAGGAAAGGAGACTCTAAAAGAACATTTTAGGAAGAAGAAACTACATTCAGTTCTTTGCAATCTGTTTTTCCAAAGCACTTATAAATTTAATCTATGCTTGGCCTGAGCCTACAGGTAAATGTATTCTACAGTACAAACTATTCATAATACCTGACATCTGGCAGAAACAGCACTATTTATGCCTGACAATTTAAAACTGAAACTGAAAGCTGAGCAGTTAAAAAATAATTTTTACCACCCACATAAACAACCAAAAGAGCCTTTAGCCACAGTACTTTATTGGTGTCGTTTGTAGTAGATGCTGAAAGAATAAATCAAGAGGTTAACAGTGGTGCACTCCAGCTTTAAAAAAGAACCACCATTAAAGACAAGACCAATTCAAAAATTCCCATTATAACACTGACACTGTATGTTGAAATTAAAGAGTTTTTGTTGCAATCTTAATTATGTACACAAAGATGGTACTGTTGAACCCAGATATAAACAATTTTTATTTCACCCAAGTACATGGAAGCTAATTTCTACATATCTACTTAAGTTCTGTTTTCTATGCTCTCTATACACATTCTTGAGAGGTACATTTAATCTCATGGTTTCCATCGCCCGTATACAAATGACTAAAGGATTCTTAACTCCTACCTGGGTAAGTTCTGAATTCAGATCCATATGGATGTCCCCAAATCACTCAAACTCAATATATCTCAAATACTAAAACTGATTCCTTGACTCCTTGACTACTTTCACCCAAGTACATGTCTCCTCTAGTCTTCCCAGATCAATTAAAGATAATTTCATTGTTCTACAAACATTTTGGAGCCCTTTTCCTTCCACATACCCTCAAATGCAACCCATCAGCCAATTCTGACATCCAAATACCTAGAATCCAACTATTTCTCTTCATTTTCCACTAGTCTCATCCTAATTCCTGATCCCTGGGTTGGGAAGATCCTCTGGAGAAGGAAACAGCAACATACTCTAGTATTCTTGCCTGGGAAATCCCATAGACAGAGGAGCGTGGTGGGCTACCGTCCATGGGTTTGCAAAAAGCTGGGCACAAATGAGCAACTGAACACACACCCTAATTCAGGCTATCTTCACACTTCTTTATATGGTAATAGCTGTCTAAGTGATCTGCTTGTTTTCACCTTTGCTGATTTATATTCTCTTCTCTAAACAACCAAAACAATCCTTTAGAAAATTCATATTGTACCATTTCTCTGCTCAAAATCTTTTAAACACTCATAGTAAAAAACAAAGCCTGTAGAGCTTACGAACTTCTGTATGAGTCCTCCCCAAGCTAACTCTCTGAATTCATCTTTCATTCTCCCCTTGCTCATGGTTCTCTAGTCACACAGACTTCCTTGCTGTTTCTGGGACATGCCAAGGCCTTTCTTGCTTCAGAGCCTTAGTTCTTCTTCCTGAAAGGTTCCTCCCCAAATATCCGCAGAGCTCATTCCCTTATTTCTTTCAGATCTCTGTTCATATGTCAACTTATCAGACCACCTTACACGAGAAAGCATCTCTTACTTCTACTATCCTGTACCCTTTACTGTGCTCAATTTTTCTTCTTAAATAATTATTTCCTGATAAAATGTATTGGCTTTCTCTCCCAAACAGAGCATAAGCTCCATGAAAACAAAGCCATTGTTCTCTTTTGCTCAATGCTATACCTCAACACCTGGATTTAGTACTCATTAAATAGTTGTCAAATGAATTAAACTGCTCTTCCTGCCAAAATAACTATACCCTCCAAACTTTCTTGTCTAGTTCCCCTGAAAGAATGCCTAGTCTGTAGCCAGGCAAACATAGACTCAAATCTTAGTTCCATCATTTACAAGGTATAATCTTGGGCAAATTGTTCAACTTCTCTGATCCTCAAGTTCATCATTTGTAACGCGGGAATAATGTACACTTACCTCACAAGGAAAGTGACAGTGTTGGAATTTGTCTAAATGTATTAATAGGTACCAGGTACTCTGACTCCAAGGGCTTCCCTTGTGGCTCAGCTGGTAAAGAATCCGGCTGCAATGCGGGAGACCTGGGTTTGATCCCTGGGTTGGGAAGATCCCCTGGAGAAGGGAAAGGCTACCCACTCCAGTATCCTGGCCTAGAGAATTCCATGGACTGCATAGTCCGAGGGGTCAAAAAGAGTCAGACACCACTGAATGACTTTCATTTTCACTGACTCCAAAGTCAGTGCTTTATCCTGAACTTTTTTGGTCAATTGGATGGAGCATTTGAAATGGAAATGATCTTGGCAATCTGGTTTACATGACTGTTGTTCTTAGAGGGGAGAAAAAGCAGCATGCTGCCACATGCTGGAGTACGCTGCTCTTTTAGGAGCAAGAACAGGGATTACCAAGACTGTAAGAGGTACCTCATTGTAAATCTTCTGAGAAGTTATATTTAATTCTAGAAGTTATAGTTAATTCTATACATTGTTATTTCTTCTGTGGTTCTGCTATTTGTTTTTGTAAATGTTTACTTAAAAAAAAAAACAAAAAAACTGCTCAGCCCGCATCCTGCATCATTCTCATCACCTCCAAAAAGTTCTACTGGCAAAAGTGCTCCCCACCCTCAACACTCGCCATACATACCTGTACGTTTTTCTGGGCAACTATGAAGGGAAATTATAATAAGCATCCTAGAAATGGATTGCATTCACACCTTGTCACATCTATATTTATATCTTTGTTTGGATTCTGATGGATTAAGTATTCTAATGATTTGAGGGGTGGGTGATAAACTGAAGCGTGAACTGCTCCCCTAAAGAGGAAAGTACCCTAAGAAAGCTTTTTTTAAAACCATTTTTTAAAAATTGAAATATAATTAATTTACAATGTTGTGTTAGTTTCAGGTATAGAGCAATGTGGGCTTCCCTGGTGCCTCAGACAGGAGACCAGGATTTGATCCCTGGGTAGGGAAGATCCCCTGGAGAAGGAAATGGCAACCCACTCCAGTATTCTTGACTGGAGAATCATATGGACAGAGGAGCCTGGTGGGCTACAGTCCATAGGCTCGCAGAGAGTCATACAGGACTGAGCGACTAACACACACACAGCAAGGTGATTCAGTTGTACATACACACTCATGTACATGCATTTGCAGATTTACATACCTATATGTTCTTTTTCAGATTAGTTTCCATTATAGTTTATTATGTGCTATACAGTAGGTCCTTGCTGCTTATTTTAAATATAGTTAAGTGTATGTGTTTATCTTCTAAACTTCTAATTTGTACCTCTCCCCCCATGCCCCCATCCCTGGTTATCCTCTTTGGTAACCATAAATTTGTTTTCTATGTCTGTGAGTCAATTTCTGTTTTATAAGTAAATTCATATGTATCTTTTTTTTTTTTTTTAGGAAAGCCTTTAATTAAAGGTTTGGGGGAGCAAGCCTGACTGTCCAAGTGAAAATTCATCTAGAGAAACCAGACGATCTCAAACTATTTAATTTCTCAATCTGTGGATTTCTATCCCAATAGTGAATGAAGGATAATACAATAAATATATGTATAATATATTAAATAAAGCAATTGAACTCAAATAGTATTTTTATTAACCTAATTTGCAAGACTAATCTACATATGTCTTAAGGTTGAAGAAGCTAAGTGGAAGGATTTTTCTGGATTCTATCCAGTTAACAAACTATGGAGACCAAACAGAGCTTTTGCCTTCTCCCACAAAAGGACTGCTAATTCTAAGAAAGAGTTAGTCTTTCTAAAACCAAAAGGGTATAAAATTTGCCAATAAGTTTAGCAGACTTTGTATTCACTAAACACTTATGAAAAGCAGAACTTCAAGATAAAGTCTGTAAATGGCATGCTGCTGCTGCTGCTGCTAAGTCGCTTTAGTCATGTCCGACTCTGTGTGACCCCATAGACGGCAGCCCACCAGGCTCCCCCATCCCTGGGATTCTCCAGGCAAGAACCCTGGAGCGGGTTGCCATTTCCTTCTCCAATGCATGAAAGTGAAAAGTGAAAGGGAAGTCGAGCAGTCGTGTCCGACTCTTAGCGACCCCATGGACTGCAGCCTACCAGGCTCCTCCATCCATGGGATTTTCCAGGCAAGAGTACTGGAGTGGGGTGCCATTGCCTTCTCTGCATATTTACCATCAATTTTCTCAAACTTTAACATAACCTTAGTTTGTTCTTTACCAGCCATGTACTTCAAGGGAAGCTGATTATGTACCCAGCTATAAGGATTAAGCCTGAATTCTCCTGTAATTTTAGGTTAGGATGAAGCTAATGGTACCCCACTCCAGTACTCTTGCCTGGAAAATCCCATGGATGGAGGAGCCTGGTAGGCTGCAGTCCATGGGGTCGCTAGGAGTTGGACACGACTGAGCGACTTCACTTTCACTTCTCACTTTCATGCACTGGAGAAGGAAATGGCAACCCGCTCCAGGGTTCTTGCCTGGAGAATCCCAGGGAGGGGGGAGCCTGGTGGGCTGCCATCTATGGGGTCCCACAGAGTCGGACATGACTAAAGCGACTTAGCAGCAGCAGCAGCAGCAGAAGCTAATATTGAAGAGGTTACACTGGAGACACAGAGAAAACTTGGGTCCAAGATGGTATTATCAAGTCATGCATTGACCAACCCTGGAGCCCACCTTACTTCTGGCCTTGTTACGTAAATAAAAGACTGCTATATTGATTAGGCCAGTTTGAGTCAAGAAACTGTTAATTCTAACCCCAAACTTTCTGATACCAAAACCAAGTAGTTAATATGTGAAATTAGCCACATATTCTAAATTTACTAACCAACTTGAATATAGAAAATAACCCTTGCTTTGACTGGCCAACTACTTCTGTATATTATAGAGACTCTTGCTCCATTATTATCCAATTTTCTAAAAATGGTATTGGTAAATTTAGAAGTATGGTTTGAATTTGTATCTTTTCTTTCAAATGAAGTAAAAATGTTGGAAGAAGACTAGATACTCTTTCTTCACAGTGGCTGGTCCAATTCCTATTGGGCTGTTACATTAAGTATTAAAATACTATTTCTCTAACACCAGCTAGGGAGAAGGCAATGGCAACCCACTCCAGTACTGTTGCCCAGAAAATCCCATGGGTGGAGGAGCCTGGTAGGCTGCAGTCCATGGGGTTGCTAAGAGTCAGACACGACTGAGTGACTTCACTTTCACTTTCCACTTTCATGCATTGGAGAAGGAAATGGCAACCCACTCCAGTGTTCTTGCCTGGAGAATCCCATGGATGGACAGGCCTGGTGGGCTGCAGTCCATGGGGTTGCACAGAGACGGACATGACTGAAGTGACTTAGCAGCAACACCAGCTATGTGAGAGTGCTTGGTAAAAACACAGATTCTTAAGAGGGGGCTAGAGAATCAAAATCTCTGAGGGTATGGTTCCAGAGTCTGCATTTGCAAGTGCATTATTTTAACACAAATTAAAGTTTCATTAATAACTGACTGCTGCTGCTAAGTCGCTTCAGTTGTGTCTGACTCTGTGCGACCCCATAAATGGAAGCCCACCAGGCTCCCCCATCCCTGGAATTCTCCAGGCAAGAACACTGGAGTGGGTTGCCATTTCCTTCTCCAATGCATGAAAGGGAAAAGTGAAAGTGAAGTCACTCAGTCATGTCCGACTCTTAGCGACCCCACGGACTGCAGCCTACCAGGCTCTGCCATCCATGGGATTTTCCAGGCAAGAGTACTGGAGTGGGGTGCCATTGCCTTCTCCAAATAACTGACTAATGATTCCAAATAGGAAAAGGAGTACGTCAAGGCTGTATATTGTCACCCTGCTTATTTAACTTATACGCAGAGTACATCATGAGAAACGCTGGACTGGAAGAAACACAAGCTAGAATCAAGATTGCCGGGAGAAATATCAATAACCTCAGATATGCAGATGACACCACCCTTATGGCAGAAAGTGAAGAGGAACTCAAAAGCCTCTTGATGAAAGTGAAAGTGGAGAGTGAAAAAGTTGGCTTAAAGCTCAACATTCAGAAAACTAAGATCATGGCATCTGGTCCCATCACTTCATGGGAAATAGATGGGGAAACAGTGGAAACAGTGTCAGACTTTATTTTTGGGGGCTCCAAAATCACTGCAGATGGTGACTGCAGCCATGAAATTAAAAGATGCTTACTCCTTGGAAGGAAAGTTATGATCAATCTAGATAGCATATTCAAAAGCAGAGACATTACTTTGCCAACAAAGGTCCATCTAGTCAAGGCTATGGTTTTTCCTGTGGTCATGTATGGATGTGAGAGTTGGATTGTGAAGAAGGCTGAGCGCCGAAGAATTGATGCTTTTGAACTGTGGTGTTGGAGAAGACCCTTGAGAGTCCCTTGGACTGCAAGGAGATCCAACCAGTCCATTCTGAAGGAGATCAGCCCTGAGACTTCTTTGGAAGGAATGATGCTAAAGCTGAAACTCCAGTACTTTGGCCACCTCATGTGAAGAGTTGACTCATTGGAAAAGACTCTGTTGCTGGGAGGGATTTGGGGCAGGAGGAGAAGGGGACGACAGAGGATGAGATGGCTGGATGGCATCACTGACTCAATGGACGTGAGTCTGGGTGAACTCCAGGAGTTGGTGATGGACAGGGAGCCCTGGCATGCTGTGATTCAGGGGGTCGCAAAGAGTCGGACACGACTGAGCGACAGAACTGAACTGAATGAATTTGACTAATAAATAAAATTTCTTAGTGGAAGCTGTCAGTTTTTACAAAAAGAATGTTGACCTAAGATGAAAGGAAAAAACAACGTGAAAAAAGTAATGATTCAAAATGCAGCTATAAAGAGAAAAAAATGTAACAGCAAAGTCACTGACAAACACATAAAATAAAACAAGGATTCGTATTTACCAAAATGTCAGTAAACCTAAAAACTTCTGTAAACAGGCATCAGACATTATATATGAAATAATTTTAAGAAATAATTCCTACACTTGAATTTCTATATATCATGGGAACAAAAAAGGTGTTATTAATTTTTTTAAATTATTCTTTCACATTCTGTGGGAATGGGCAACATTTACTTCAGAGACAGATGGTGCTTTAAAAAAAAATATCTGTTTAGGCCTTTTAATTATAAAATGCAAGGTGACAGCCCTTGGAATGATCATTAGATGTCCTTCATTTGCAGTACTTTTTGGTTTCTTATGTTTTGAAATTTAAACTGAATTTAAATATCATTAGGAGGGCTTGGAATCTTAGTTCACACAGTCCCCACCACTCTCTGTCTTACATGAAGTTATGCCGTGCACTTATATGAACTACCTAAAAGATATATGAGGACTTTGTTTTTTAGTCTCTGTTTTTATTCTTGCCAGGAAAATCCCATGGACAGAGGAGCCTGGAAGGCTACAGTCCATGCAGTCACAAAGAATCAGACATGACTGAAGTGACTGAGCACAGAGCACTAGAGGTATCAAGATTGGAACAAAAAAGACCCAAACTACTCAGTATAAAAAAGTAATGGTAATTTCAAAGGGAGAAAGTTTTAGGGGGAGAAAGAGAGAATTAAAGCAGAAAGAACTGCCATACGACCCAGCAATCCCACTGCTGGGCATACACACTGAGGAAACCAGAATGAAATGTGTACCCCAATGTTCATCACAGCACTGTTTACAATAGCCAGGACATGGAAGCAACCTAGATGTCCATCGGCAGACGAATGGATAAGAAGGCTGGAGTACATATACACAATGGCATATTACTCAGCCATTAAAAAGAATGCATTTGAATCAGTTCTAATGAAGTGGAAGAAACTGGAGCCTACTACACAGAGTGAAGTAAGTCAGAAAGAAGAACACCAATACAGTATATTAACGCATATATATGGAATTTAGAAAGATGGTAACGATGACTGTATATGCGAGACAGCAAAAGAGACACAGATGTAAAGAACAGACTTTTGGACTCTGTGGGAGAAGGCGAGGGTGGGATGATTTGACAGAATAGCATTGAAACATGTATATTATCATGTGTGAAATAGATCGCCAGTCCAGGTTCAATGCATGAGACAGGGTGCTCAGGGCTGGTGCACTGGGATGACCCTGAGCGATGGGATGGGGAAGGAGGTGGGAGCGGGGTTCAGGATGGGGAACACATGTACACCCATGGCGGATTCATGTCAATGTATGGCAAAAACCACTACAATGTTGTAAAGTAATTAGCCCCAACTAAAATAAATTAATTAATTAAAAAAAAAACAAACAACAACCAGAAAGCAAAAGAAATGAAGACTGGTTAAAAATGGTGGCAGGTTGTGACTTAAGGACAGCAACAGCCAGTGAAAAAATGTTGAATGGCTAAGGACTTTTATGGCTTCTTTCATTATTCCTAAACATTCAGTAAAAATCTGATGTATTTGATGGCAGTTCTCAATAAAGGCAAAGAAAGCAACAATGAGTATGCAGTATTTCTAGAAAGAAGCTTGGCTGTGAAAAGAGACATAAAGTTCTACGTCTACTTACAGAGAGTAACAGCAGGAAAACGATTATATATTGAAGCAATGAAGCAGAAGGAGGGAGAAGTTTTAAAATATATGTAAAGAGGGAGAGAATAAATGATGGAGCAAAATTCTTGAGCAGTGGAATATAAAGAAATATAGGAGGATGGATCATAGATAAAAGGAAGAAGGGCTCCCCATAAGAGATCAGGGGACAGGAGTGGGAGGAAACACAGTGTGGAAACGGATAGATATTTTTGGGTAAGGAGGTGTCAGAGCCGGAGGAAGTTCATACCTGATGGCCTCTATTTTTTTTGTGAAGTAGGAGCTGAGGGAACAGATCACTTGCTGCTACTGAAAGGAGTGCTAAGAGGGTCATAAGAAGACTGGGTAAGGATGTGAAACAGCTATTGTGGGGAATGAGCAAGCATTGATTTTGGATAACACTGTTGGCTCAATGATATTAAAGACTCTGACTACAGTAGCATGAATTCCCCGTGGCTGGTTTTATCCAGCAACAATCTGCAGCCCAAATTAGAGAATATAAATGCCTGCATTAATCTAGAATTGAGAAATGCCATGTACATACTCAAGAGTTGAGTGAGTAGCGGCCAGAAAATGGTTGAAGTGGTTGTAGGAATAAACTGTGTAAAAACACAAGAGACAAAAGCCATGTTGATTATGACTAGGTCAAAGAACAGATGGAGTGAGCATTCAAGAGGTTACAGTCAGAAAACAAGTTATTAGGACTTAACGATTTCAGAGAGAGCCTTTCTGAGTGAGAGTAGGAATGAATTTTTGAAGTGAGTGAAGGTGAAATTCCTAAGAATTTTTAGGAGGTTAAGGAAATGCAGGCTAGGTAAATGGATGGGTCATTCCCATGAAAATAAAAATCTCCTTAAAAGATAGAAGAATCAAGTAATGTGCATATAGAAAACATAAATCAAACAACAAGTAAAATATTTTAAATCTTCTTCATTTTTACTAAAGGAATATTACAGTTTTAGTACCTTTCTATATACCACTTCCCAGGTAGCACTAGTGGTAATGAGTCTGCCTGCCAATGCAGGAGACACAAGAGACATAGGTTCAATCCCTGGGAGGGAAGATCACCTGGAAGAGGAAGGAAATGGCAACCTGCTCTAGTATTCTTCCCTGGAAAAATTCCATAGGCAGAGAAGCCTGGTGGGCTATAGTCCATAGGGCCATAGAGACGGACATGACTGAGCGACTAAACAAAAAGTACATTCAAAAAAAGCCTTTCCACATATCCAAAATGTGTGAGTCAACTTAAATTGCAAAGCTATCATGGCACTTCTTCCTCAGATCTACTTCAAAAGTAAGTCTTAACTGAGGAAAGAGTCATTTTCTCTTTCTTTAGCTTGGAATTGTGCTCCCTATCTACTAAACAAGCATCTCTCCTTTTATACTTCAAAAATTTGTCTTAATTTGGACACAGATTACCTCTCTTGGGGCTTCCCCAGTGACTCAAATGGTAAAGAATTTGCTTGCACTGCAGGAGACTCAAGTTCGATTCCTGGGTCAGGAAGATCCCCTGGAGAAGGGAATGGCAACCCACTCCAGTATTCTTGCCTGGAGAATTCTATGGAGAGAGGAGCCTGGTGGGCTACAGTCAATGGGGTTGCAAAGAGTTGGACTCGACTGAGTGACTAACACTGCCTGCTGTTAAAAGATTCAGCTGAGGTCACCTTCATTTAAAGTCCCAAGCACACCTGGATAGGGAGAGCTAGAGATTTGTGCATACAAATCCTTAAAACAGAAATAACATCTCAATGCTCCAGTGCTGCTTATTAGAAGAGCATCCACTAGGCACTACATTCCAGACCTGATTCCGTACCAGAAAGCCAGGCTGTTAATTCCTTAATCTGAAAATAGGTCATGAATACTTCAATTCTAAGACATCTCATCTCTGTTTACTGGGTGAAACAAGGGTCAGCACTAGGTGCCTTGGCCCGGCAATCAAGGCAAGATGGAGGAAGGTCATGCAAACAAGCTGGTTTCTCCCTTTACGTCAGAAAAACAAATCTTCCTAGGGTACCTCTCAGCAACTTCCACTGACATCTCATTGGCAGCACTGCGTTACACGTTTTTCTTACTTAGTTGCTAAGTCATGTCTGACTCTTTTGTGACCCCATGCACTGCAGCCTGCCAGGTTCTTCTGTCCATGTGATTTTCCAGGCAAGAATACTGAAATGGGCTGGAATTTCCTTCTCCAGGGGCTCTTCCCAATCCAGGGATCGAACCTGTGTCTTCTGCATTGGTGGTGGTTACTTTATCAGTGAGCTACCAGAGGAGTCCCATACGTGTTACATAAGCCATCCCCAAATGAAAATAATATTAAAGATATAAAGTATAACATTTATTTTCTTGTGTCTAAATAGGAGGAGGAGGAAAGGGAAATGTGTTGAGCAAGCCAACCTACAGGGCATGCCACACCAAGAAAGAGCCAAATCAAGCTGGTGTATCTTATAATTTATTTTGAGGAATACATTTTAGACTGACTAGAATAAATCAGCGGAGAAGGCAATTGCACCCCACTCCAGTACTTTTGCCTGGAAGATCCCATGGACGGAGGAGCCTGGAAGGCTGCAGTCCATGGGGTCGCTGTAGTTGGACACGACTGAGCAACTTAACACTTTCACTTTTCACTTTCATGCACTGGAGAAGGAAATGGCAACCCACTCCAGTGTTCTTGCCTGGAGAATCCCAGGGACGGGGAAGCCTGGTGGGCTGCCGTCTATGGGATCGCACAGAGTTGGACATGACTGAAGTGACTTAGCAGCAGCAGCAGCAGAATAAATCGGAAATTCTAAAGACAAGAGATCTGAACAGGATTTGCCTTTTGATGTTGAACTCAAGGAGCTCATCTGATCTTCACCATGAGTGCACACTGTCAATAAAAACTCTAGATACGACTAAATAAGAGCCAAAGAATCTAAAGCTTCTTACCCACTGATGAACCTTCACTGGGTTTTCATCTTAGGCCCCACCTGAGACACCCCTGGTACTCCCTAGGATTCTGTTTTTGGCATCCTCCTTTTCTGTTCTACTCTCATTCACATATACAACTTCAAGAATCTTCTGCATACTGGTGACTCACAATTTTCAAACCATTCTTCTGCTATAGACCCATATTCGAATTATATGCTGGCTATCTCTGCCTGGCTGTTTCCTAGACATAATAATCTAAAGAATGTAAGAGAGAATCTATTCTTGGCTTAGTGAAATCTGTTCTCTTTCTGTATTTTTTATTTCATTATGGCAGCACTAACCTGAGATCTTTGGAGTTGCTTGTATCATTACCTTTTCCTCACTCTATATTCACCAAATCCTTTTGATTTTACTATTAAACAAACTCTCAATTCCAAACTCTTCTCTCAATCCCTACTGCCATGTATCTACTTCAGGCTCTCATCAGCTTTAACTACCACAGCTTCTTTTTTCCTTCATTGCTGCACAGCTTGTGGGATTAGCTCCCCAAGCAGGGGTTGAACCCAGACCCTCAGCAGAGAAAGTGCAGAGCCCTAACTTCTGGACCACCAGAGAATTCCCCACAAACTCCTTTAAATTAGTACTTTTTGCTATCCTTTCTTCCTTCTTTCTAGTCCACATCCTATCTTCTTAAATATCAGCCCAAAGAACAAATCTCAATTGTATAACAACATCCATTGGTTCTTAAATACCTAAAGGGTATAGACTCTTTCCAGTGGTTGTAGCCTCACTTTTCGTGCTCTTTCCCCCTACCTTCCTTTCCCTTCTTCCTCCCTCATATACTCTATACTCCAGATATACTTACCATTCTATACATGTCATACACTTTCAGATCTTGGGGTCTTTTTGTTTTTTGGGCAGCACAGCCGTTCCTTCTGTTTATGGCATATTTTACTATCTCCCTTCTTTAATTCTTATCCTTTCAAGTATATTCTTTACTTTAAAACAAATTCTTATCCTTTCTAGAAGATCCAGCTCACATATTACCAACTCTGTGAAGCTTTCTTCATCTCTACAAAGCAGAGGTGTACATCTCTATTAAAATCCTTCATGATGCATTATAGTATCTATTTACATGTCTTTCCATCACTTTACCTGTATATATGCAGTAAACAAACATAAAACAAGTACGATATAAACGATGAGTGAATAAACCAATTCATAATAAAATCGGGCCCAGTTTCCTATATTTAAGATGGAAGAATTATACTGCAAAATATTTTAGTGTCTCTAAATTATACCAATGATTAAAAAATAATATCTTGGGAACTAGTCACACTGTTGGTTAGACTATAGACAGGTATAATCTCTAAGGATGGGAATTTGTAATTCAAAGTTTTAAAATGCACATACTCTTTGGGGAATTTTATATCTAAGAATTTATTTTATACTTATACAATTGGTCAAAAACCACATACAAAGACATTCATAGAAGAACTGGTTGTAACAGCAAACTATAAAATAACTTAAATGTCTCTCGAAGGGACTGGTTAACAGTACCTACAAGTAACAGGTGGGTCTAAATATATTTGTCATAATTTACTGCTTATTTAACTTATATGCAGAGTACATCATGAAAAACGCTGGGCTGGAAGAAGCACAAACTGGAATCAAGACTGCCAGGAGAAATATCAATAACTTCAGATATGCAGATGACACCACCCTTATGGGAGAAAGTGAAGAGGAACTAAAACTCCTCTTGATGAAAGTGAAAGAGGAGAGTGAAAAAGTTGGCTTAAAGCTCAACATTCAGAAAACTAAGATCATGGCATCTGGTCCCATCACTTCATGGCAAATAGATGGAGAAACAGTGGAAACAGTGTCAAACTTTATTTTTCTGGGATCCAAAATCACTGCGGATGGTGGTTGCAGCCATGAAATTAAAAGACACTTACTCCTTGGAAGGAAAGTTATGACCAACCTAGACAGCATATTAAAAACCAGAGACATTACTTTGCCAACAAAGGTCCGTCTAGTCAAGGCTATGGTCTTCCCAGTAGTCATGTATGGATGTGAGGGTTGGACTATGAAGAAAGCTGAGCGCCGAAGAACTGATGCTTTTGAATTGTGGTGTTGGAGAAGACTCTTGAGAGTCCCTTGGACTGCAAGGAGATCCAACCAGTCCACCCTAAAGGAGATCAGTCATGGGTGTTCATTGGAAGGACTGATGTTGAAGTTGAAACACCAATACTTTGGCCACCCAATGTGAAGAGCTGACTCATTTGAAAAGACCCTGATGCTGGGAAAGATTGAGGGCAGGAGGAGAAGAGGATGACAGAGGATAAGATGGCTGGATGGCATCACCGATTCAATGGACATGGGTTTGGGTAGACTCCGGGAGTTGGTGATGGACAGGGAGGCCTGGCATGCTGTGGTTCATGGGGTCGCAAAGAGTCGGACATGACTGAGCGACTGAACTGAACAAGATAATATGTGAAGTGAAAAAAAAATAGAGAAAAATGTGAATAATTGCAAATATCAGTGCTTTTTAAAAAGAGGAGATGTTCTACATATGCATTACAATACTGTGAAAGAATATGTAAGAAATTGTTTTCAAGTGGTTCCTCTGGAGAGGAAAATTGGGAGCTACAGTCAGCACTGGGAGACTTAAGTTTCACTGAATATCCTATTTTATCTTGGAAATTCTGTAGCATTTACACTTAATAGCTAGTTAAATAAATTAATGCAATGAAGCTTTGCTAACAAAATGCTAACTGGCTTCATAAAACTTTATGATTAAGCATCAGAATACCCTAATGTTTTTGCAATCTTTTCCTGTTCGTAGCTTTTTTCCCCCTCATGGGAAAAGTCTGTAGGTACTTCAGCTATTCATTCATTCAAACAATTATTCAGTGATCACCAGGTGCCAGGGATACAAAGATACAGAAGACACATGAGACTCAAAGAGCTTCCACTGTAGCAGAGAGAATGAACATGTATTCAATATAAACAGTTATTTCTCATTCAAAGCTTCTCCAATAGCTGGTAAGCATAAACCCAACCTTACTTTCCAGAGACTGCTGTCTGGGTTGCTGGCAGCAAGAATCACAGCCCAATAAGGAAAGGGTAGGGAATGTGACCACAACTTAACGCAGGTAGCAGGTAAAAGTAAAACCTGGGAGCAATGATAGGCCAAGCTCTGGCCAAGTGATGGTGATGAAAAAAGAACAGTAACTCAACAATTAATGGCACCAGAATTCTCCAACATGATTTTAAACAACTGGCAATATTTCATAATAAAGCAAGACAGAAAAATGAGTGATTAAGTAAATATTTTATATAGGAATTAATGACAAATGAAAAACATCCCCATGCTTCCTTCTCTTTTTTTTAAAAAATAAGTTCCTATTTTAACAATTACATATGACATTTATGGCAGCTGAGGATGAGAAGCCATCAGTGGTTTTTGCAACCATGTTAGAAGCTGAAGTGACGAAGCATTTAATATACATGTTGTTAATGTCTTCATGTACTTGCAGTCAAATATTATTTCTACTTTAGAGTAAGATACAAATAAGATTAAGTGTACTATGATTTTATATCCATAACATCTTTACATCTGGAGATCTCAAATCATTTGCAAGCATTCATTAATTCCCAATATCCTGGTCAGGTACATTAGGGAAATAAACTGGGGTGACTTCTAGCAAAAGTGACACAACGAAGGTGACTAGGTCAAGGTGAATCAATAAATCCTTAACAGATTTGGAAAAAATATTTATATTCTAGTTCTTCCTCCTGGTTCTAAGTCATACTCCTATCACAACATGTTTCTTCTAAGGGTCTGCTAGATATATTTATCTTTGATGTTAAACAAAAAAGATTAAATACAGTTAAATAAATGTAAAATGAGTTTTAAAAATGAAGGACTAGAACTGGGGTGATTTTCAATAAGGATTTGAGTCCTGTTTGTTAGAACAGATTGAGAAAAAGCATTACTAAATTCTGGGGTTAGGAAGGCCTAAAATTGTCTATATTTTCCCATACATTGTTCTATTTTTCTATGGACTAAGTTATTACGTCCAATACCTTTTTTAGTCCTCAAACAATCTTCCCTGCAATGCAGCTATTTTAATTAATAGAACAAATGTACATTGAACATCAATAAAATAACCAAAACAATAATTACACATTCAATACAGTGTATTATAAGTAATCATTAGTCTTATATGGCAAAAGAAACCTCTACATTCTATAGGTAATTGAAAACCATAATCAACTCATATAGTATTATAGTACATTTAATGGTTACCACAAAAAATTACCATGTAAAAAGGAAAGTGGAAATGTTAACTACATAAACCTCCTAGCACTCTTTAGAAATTTAACTTTTATATTTTACTCTATTTTAAAAACTATTAATTTCTGATATTACTTTTGATTTATTTTAGAACAAGAATCATTAGTTCCAAGCAGAATTTGGTAAGATTTGAAAAGCTTTAAAAAATTTTTTAAATGAAACCCTGTATTATTATGTGAATTTCACTTAGTGAAACTGAAGGATTTCTTCCTAAATGCCTACCTGCGCATTGGCTTTCCTTCCATGCACCATGAAAAGTACCCTTCACCACACTCTAAAGCCGAACCTAAGACAACAGAAAAGCAGTAACTTAATAAAAACTATTTCTGATCTTTCCAGTAACAATCTCTATACAATGATTTCGTTCAGTGATAAAGAATTTTATATCCTATTATATTACACGACAGGCCTTTTGCAGATGCACACTCATAACCCTTACCTAGTTCCTTTAAGATGACCATCTTTACTGTGAATGCTAAAACGATTATACGTAAAACTGAGGGAAAGTGCGCCAAACAGTCCCAATTGCTAGGCTACTCTTGTCTCTCTCCAAAAAGTACTCCGGAGACATTGAACTCTGACCGCACTATCAACGATTCCCTACAGAGTATTCACCAGATAGCCACAGCAATACTAGCATGATGGATCGGGTAGCGAACACGCTGGCTTAACAACGGATCTGAAAGCTGGTGACTTGTCCCGAAGCGATATCAGAATGAGCAGGTACTTGCCTTTAAAAATAAACAACTCCGTTTCCGACAGCCCAGACAGAACAGAGCAGAGAAACTATGGCTCCAATACTAACATTCTCTTTACCAGCCCTTCCCTCAGTTCCCGAAACGATGTCCACCACCCACCTGGCAAGATCTCGCTGGTCCCCGGGTTAGGTGGGACGCACAGTATCCACTTCCTTCCCCCCAGATTTCAACCTCTGTCTAGGGAAGCTGTCCAGGGTGCGGAACCTCACGCCCTCAGGCAGACCAGCCCAGCACCTTCCGTGGCTCCGGGGCAGGGCTGCAGCCCGCTTGAACGCCGTTTGGTGCCCCGCAAGGCCCAGCCCCAGTGCCCCAACAGTCCCTTCTCGGTGCCCACTGACAGGTGGCGGGCGAAGCACGGCCCCTACCCAATGGGCAGCCCCGCAACTTGGGACCGCAGATTTACAAAGCGAGTCCAGGGCGCTGTCCACTGTCCTCTGCTCTAAGACTGCTAACCTACCGGCTCCGACACTTTCTCCTCTGCCTTAGTCTCCTCTGCCTCCTCTGCCCGCCGCCTCCTCTCTGGCTCCTTCTCTGCCTCAGCTAGAGCAAGGAGGATGCCGCTCCTCCAGCTATTTCCTCCCCACCCCTCGCCCCACTTCAGCCGCAGGAAGTGGTCCTGTTCCTAAATCGTTCCCTCTGGAACCCACATACTTTACCAAGAGGTTCCGGCCCAGATCAGGATATAGCTGCGCTCTTTGTTGGGGCTTCGGTCCCCTCAAAGACTGCCTGTCCTTGTACCCAGTTCCTTGTATCCCGAGGATGTGCGAGTTCATTGCTGAACTGGCAGTGTTTGACTACTGAAGGCTTCTCCTTTCTGCTTTGTTTTCCTCAGCAGAAGTCAATAGGAAGATGGGAGGAGTCACAGAAAGCCAGGAATTGTGATTTATTTGTAGCTGGTACATCTCCTGTTGGCACGATTTTTTCCCTAATTGTGGGTTGAATGATTGACACATATGTACATGTGGTTGACATATATCTATGAGGCCACTCCCGTGTGCAAGCTGCTGAGGATCCACAGACAGATCAGAAATAGACCTGATTTTCCAGATTTCCCAGGTTGGCTTTCAAGACCCCAGGGTTTTATTCAGGATTTTAAGGTTATGTCAGATTGCCCTTTCACTTAGTATTCTATAACAAACACTTCACCAAATACTGCTCTGAATTCACTTTAGCATTAGGGAGGAAAATAACTTTTTTTTTTTTTCAATTTGTCCCTTGCCTGATTTCCCCACAGCACACAGCCACCTATTTTTCACTATATGTTTAGAAAACAAGTGATAGTGTGGAGGATACAATGTCAGTAATATTAGTGAAAGGCTGCTGCTGGTTTCCTGATAACTATTATAGGCTAAGCATGAACTTAACCACATTTTCTTTAGCTGTTCTTCACAATGGAATCTACACAGATTTTTGCAGTTGTTTCTGAAAGGGAAAGAATATCTTTTGTTAATTAGCTTGTAGTGGGAGATGCATGGTCTTTAGATCCAGACACCCATAGTTTCAAATCTTAGCCCTACGACTCACTAGATTGGTGGTCTTGGTCAAGTTTCTTAATCTCTTAAGTATTAGTTTCTTTTGTGTAAAAGAGAAACAATACCCTTTTTTACACAATTTTTGAGAGGGGTAAATTATAATGAAGATCATGTTCTGTGTCTGGCACTTAGTAGGCACTCAACAAATGTCAGTATTCTCTCCTCTTACCTTAAATGGACTTATTAATTGAGCACTTATTGCATGTCAAGTACTAACCTAGGCTTTGGAAATGGTCGTGAACAAGATAGACACCATCCTAAATTCTAGTGCTCATTCATGTGGTTATTGTGGTGCCCTGAGGACAAAAGAACAAGATGAGCAAGAAAGGTGTTGGAATGTAGGAACAGAAAAAACCAGACCCTTATCACCCTTCCCAGCATGTTGTAACTGTTGTGGAATTTTTGAGCCCTCTTGAGTAGCGTGGCCTGTCCCCCTCTTACCCCATGTAAGGAAAGGTATTTGTCTTACTCTTCTCCAAGGCCTGTATAGGGAATGCATACATACCTCATTCAATCAGCAAATGACTCACAAGACACCTACCCTGTTCCTTGTCCCCTGACTATAAAAACAGACCAAAGACCAACATTCAGAGTTAGCTCTCCCTGACTGTCAGGAAGCTGGCCCATTTTACTGGCAGTACCCACCTCTTCCCCCACTCTAATAAACTCTATTCTCCTTTCATTCTGCCTCATGTTTGGAAATTCTTTTCCAATCTGTGCATGGACCACGACATTTATGATAGTTGATTTTCCAATATGTTTTTCATTATGAGTAATTAGTCTAAACCACCTCCATGCAAATGACCAATACAGACTAATAAGAAATCAGAAGAAATCTAATGGGGACTGTGGGATAAGATTCCCTAGCATTTTTAGAAGAGATACAGGAAGAGATAGCATCTTTTCCCTTTGGCCACTGTTATGCCTGGATGAGACACCTGGAAGCACCACAACCATTTTGTAACCATGAGGGAAGGCAGAGGAGAATAAAGCTAGACAATAAGGGAGGTAGAACAGAGAGACTGAAAGAATTTGGGTCCTTCAATGTAATTTTTAAACTACTCATTCTCCCTTGCCCACAGTCCAACTCTTCGCGATCCCATGGACTGTAGCCTACCAGACTCCTCCATCCATGGGGTTTTCTAGGCAAGAGTACTGGAGTCGGGTGCCATTGTGTTCTCTGAATATTAGACATGAGGTAAGAGAAATAGGTATTTTGGTCATCTGATGCGAACAGACGACTCATTGGAAAAGTCCCTGATCCTGGGAAAGATTACGGGGAGAAGGAGAAGAGGGTGTCACAGGATGAGATAGCTGGATGGCATCACTGATGCAATGAACATGAACTTAGGCAAACTCTGGGAGATGGTGAGGAACAGGGAGGCCTGGGGTATTGCAGTTCATGGGGTTGCAAAGAGTTGGACATGACTGGGTGACTGAACGACAACAACAAAGAGCAATAGGCAAGAACAAGGTCATATACTGTCTTCTAGGCTATTGTAAGAAATTCTGATTTTAAATTCTCTGGAAAAATATGTGGAGATATTTCAGCTCAATTTAGGTTTAACAATTGATCCTAAATTCAAAACCTTGAAAATTAGAAGAGGAAAATGCAGATGTTCCATTATTAACTACAGGGACAATCACATGTGGGAAAGAATATGGATGAATATTTCCAGAAATGTTCTTGCTATGATTGATGGTAAATAAAGGCTGGTTTTATTTAAATTTGGGGACTTTAATAAAGATATTTTTCCTTTGTATGAATCAATCATATAATTAATTAATGGCTATAATACAAAATAGCTGCCTTTCATAGCTAATCATTAGGCCTAGAGTGTGCAAATGACCTATAAAGGAACCAAATGTAGACAATAAGATGCTCTCAGTTTTTACTTCTCATCTGGGAATTTGAGGTAGACTTCGAGTGCAAAATAATAAGACTAAGCCAGAAAGCAGTGAATTTTGACAGGGGGTATAGGACATCCTAGGGATTTTTAGGATCTTTGAATTGGAATATGGTTGGTTTTAGGTAACATCAATTTAAATCTATGATTTAACAGCGATGAACATGGATCTCGAGTAAACAACCCAGTTGTACTTATATAAACTCCTCTGTAAAATGGAAAAAAGCACATTAAAATATTCATGGTGCTATAGGAAGTATTAGATAATCACCACAAATTCTACAAAAACAGCCTTAAAAACAAAACACTAGGAGAGACAGATTATCCCCACTCTACAGATGAGGATGTTGAGGCATACAGGTAATTAAATCACTGACTTAAGATTCTGCAGCTAGTTAGTGTTAAGCTAGTAGGTAATGAAGTATTCACTTAAATAAAATCAATCTAACACCACTCCCCCTCATCTTAAAATTTAAAAATCTATCACTATGAATTGTGGGAAAAGCTTCTGCACAAAGCGAAAAGGCAACCTGCTAAATGGGAGAAAACATTTGCAACACATATATCTGATAAGGGGTTAGTGTCCAAAATATAAAAAGAACTCACACAACTGAACAGCAGAAAACAAACAAAAAGCAATCTAATTTAAATGGGCAGATGATCTGGATACACATTTTCCCAAAGACTTACAGACGGCCAACAGGCACATGAAAATTTGCTCAGCATCACTAATGACCAGGGAAATGCAAATCGAAATTACAATGAGATATCACCTCACACCTTTTAGAGTGGCTGTAATCAAAAAGACAGGAAAGAAGTCAGGTCAGCTCCCCTGATGGTGCAGTGGATCTGCCAGCCAACGCACGAGACAGTTGGATACCTGATCCACATGGTGCATGATCCCACACAGATCCCACATGATGCATGATCCCACATGAGTCTATGCACCACAATTATTGAGTCTGTGTGCTGAAAATACTGAACCCATGAGCCACAACTACTGAAGCCCAAGCACCCTAAAGCCTGTCCTTTGCAACAAGAGAAGCCACTGAAATGAGAAACCTACACACTGCAACTAGAGTAGCCCCTCTCTCTGCAACTAAGGAAAAGCCTACACAGCATCCAAGACCCAGAGCAGCCAAAATATCAGTGAAAATGTGGAGAAAAGGGAATACTGTGTACTGTTGGTGGGAATGTAAACTAGTGCAACCATTATGGAAAACAGTATAGAGGTTCCTCAAAAAATTAGAAACAGAGCTACCATATGATCCAGCAATTCTGAGTATTTATCTGAAGAAAATGAAAACACTAACTTAAAAAGATATATACACTTCCAAGTTCATTGCTGCATCATATACAATAGTCAAAATATGGAAACAATCTGTGTCCATCGATGTATGAATGGATAAAGAAAATGTGGAGGGACTTCCTAGGTGGTCCAGTGGCTAAGACTCTGTTCTCCTAATGCAGGGGGCCTGAGTCTGATCCCTGGTCAGGGAACTAGATCCCAACTAGGTATTGCTTTTATCTTTAAAATATGTATATGAATTGTAGGCAAATTGTTACTGTTTGAATGGCGAATATGTTAATGTTTGAACCTCCTTTAAATGATTTGATTTAATTATGCTCCTTAAAAACTATAACTTAATCACATTCCACCCTTGCTTAAAATATAATATAGATTCTCAGTTATCCACAGGATAAATTTAGACTCATAATTAAAGCCTATCAAAATCTATAGGACTAGTCAGCACCTAATTCAGAGGTTCTAAATCTGAGTTGGCTGTATGCCTTCAATATACTGTGAATCCTCTGCATTTAAATGTGAAGGCATGTGATGTGATTGCCTCCAGAGTCCCACTGCTTTCATTAAGGAGAAAGTGACCTAAATTAGTTTCAAATTCAAATCTGTTCCCTGCCTCCTACTAACACTCCAGTCATATGATGAATAAGTTATTAGCTAGGGTAAAGCAAAGTCATTTCACAAAATGGGATTATTTTGTGGTAGAGAAACAATCTAACATTTAAGTAACACCAATCATAAATGGAATCACCCCTGGATATTCATTGGAAGGACTGATGTTGAAGCTGAAGCTCCAATATTTTGGCCACCTGATGTGAAGAGCCAACTCACTGGAAAAGACCCCGATGCTGGAAAAGATTAAGGGCAGGAGGAGAAAGGGATGACAGAGGATGAGATGGTTGGATGGCATAACTGACTCAGTGAACATGAGTTTGAGCAAACTCTGGGAGATAGTGAAGGACACGGAAGGCTGGTGTGCTGCAGTCTATAGGGTTGCAAAGAATTGGACAAAACTTAGCAACTGAACAACAACAATGACAAAATCACAAATGGGTACAATTTTATTTCATTATTAATAACTTAGGAGGCAATAGGTAACTGAAGTCCATAAAAATGCAGGCAGACTTTAGAGCTATTCCCACAAGTAAAGAAATGGAGATTAAATAAGAAAAAGGATACCTCTAAGCATGCTGTGAACATATTACTGAGGAAAAGAGTAAATTCTCTTGGATGAGTTCTATTCAGATACTGGGTTTTCCCAGTGACTCAGTGGTAAAGAATCCACTTGCAATGCAGGAGAAAGACATTCTTGTTACTGGAGAAGACAACTCAGCTTTATAGAGATGACGGTGCTCCATAAATACATTTATAAATTTAATGCAATCCACGTAAATTAATATTAGAGTTTTGACAGAGTTAGCTGAGTTGATTATAACATTCATATGGAAGAACAGACAAATAAGAATATCCAGAAACAGACTAAAAATGGAAGCAGGAAATGGGAGGGCTCACGCTAACAGATATTAGTACAACATGTTCTAAAACCTCTATAGTTAAAACTGTGATTTTGGTGTATGAACAGACAGATGAATAAAGCAGGGTAGAAAAATCCAGAAATAAACCAAAGAACACATGGAAATTTAGCACCTGATAAAGCTGTTATCTCACATCAGTCAGGAATACATGGACTGTTTCATAAATGATACAATGTAACTATGGAAAAAGGTAACATTGAATGTACTCTGCATAAGGAGCTGGACCCCACTGTAGTTTCAACAAAGACCTCTATGAAGGTCTATGATGACACTATGGGAAGTTCAGAAGCAGGGATGGCCCTTCAGAGTTGTCACAAGTTGGAATAAAGGAGCTGGGTCTTTCTACCCCACAACAACCAGATGTATCAGAAGTTTAAATGCAAGTAATGAAAATCTAAAATAGTACAAGAAAACAAGGATGGATTTTTTTTATTAAATATGCAGGAAAACTTCCCTGACTATAAATCAAAATCTAGAGGCAAAAAGATTGACAAATTTGAATGCATAAAAAAGTTTCCATGGAAAAAATATTACAAATGAAGTTAAGAAAATGACAATTAGGAAACACATATTTGCAATATAGGATTCATAATGTACTAGATCTTCTAAAAATGGAGAAAGAAGAAATAATACAGATACTCTGGCAAACATATGGACAGGCAGTTCACAGAAATAGAAATGATCCTTAAACTCTTGCAAATATATTCAGTCTCGCTCAAAATAAGATAAATTGCAAATTATAGCTACACTAAGGATGAGATAGCTGGATGGCATCACTGACTCGATGGACATGAGTCTGAGTGAACTCCCAGAGTTGGTGATGGACAGGGAGGCCTGGTGTGCTGCGATTCATGGGGTTGCAAAGAGTCGGGCACGACTGAGCGACTGAACTGAACTGAACCGAACTGAAGACCTACCAGTAGGCAAAAATCCAGAACTGGACAATCTGCTTTGTTGGCATGACTGTGGGGAAGGAGGCATTCTCATTAATTGCTGGTGTGTGTGCAAAATGATTGAACTTCTTTGGGCAGGGTTTTGGTAAGATTTAGCAAAATTATATTTGCATTTACCCTCTAACTCAGCAATCTCACTATCCCAAGGAAATACTTGCAAAAATGAAAAAAGAATTATGCATCAGGTTATTAACTGCAGGATTCTTTTTGGAAGCAAATGCATGGAAACAACCCCAAGGCTTCTCAATAGGGGATTGATTGAATAAGCAATAGGATAGCCACATAATAGGATTATTCAGCTAAAAAAAGAAATGAGGATGATCTCTGTATACTTGCACAGTGCAATCTTTAGGATATATTGTTAAGAAATAAAACCTAAGTGAACAGTGTTTATAATATGTTAACTTTGCTTTTAAAAGGGTATAGAAATATGTGTGATGTAAATACTGTATGTACTTATTTTTTTTAAATAGAAAGATAAACTTAGAATAAAAATGGTTAGCTAGAGGGGAAAGGAAGGAACAGAGAAATCAAGGACGGAAGTCAGATATCTCTGAAAGTATTCAATTTTATATTTTTATTTATTAAATGTTCTTAATAACTAAAAATTCATTTAAGGAAGCTATATTTTTACTTAAATAAAATTTATTACTTATTATCTTATTATTAAATAAAATTTTTTATTTCAATAAAATTAAAGACATTTTATTTAAACATCTTTCAGTTCAGTTCAGTTCAGTTCAGTCGCTCAGTCGTGCCCGACTCTTTGCGACCCCATGAAGCACAGCACGCCAGGCCTCCCTGTCCATCACCAACTCCCAGAGTTCACTCAAACTCATGTGCATGGAGTTGGTGATGCCATCCAGCCATCTCATCCTCTGTCATCCCCTTTTAACAATTTTTAAATAAAATTTAATCAAAAGAGAAAGAAGCAATACCTGAATATTGAAAAACAATTGGACCTAACTGAATGACAAATTGGCATATAGTGAATCCTGTAATGCATAGTGATTTTAGAGCATAGGGAAAAGGAAATCTGAAAAAACTTCCACCTTTTCCCCTTCTATTTGCCATGAAGTAATGGGGCTGGATGTTTTTTTAATATTTAGTTGTAAGCCAACACTTTCACTCTCCTCCTTCACTCTCATCGAGGCTCTTTAGTTCCTCTTCACCTTCTGCCATTAGAGTGGTATCATCTGCATACTTGAGGTTGTTATTTCTCCCACGTATCTTGATTCCAGCTTGTAACTCATCCAGCCCGTCATTTCTCACGATGTCTCAGCGTATAGGTTAAACAAACAGTTGTACTCCTTTCTCAATCTTGAACCAATCAGTTGTTCCATACAGGATTCTAACTGTTGTTTCTCAGGAGACAGGTAAGATTGTGTGGGCATTGGGTCTTAATTGCAGGCTCTCTAGTTGTGGCATGCAGGCTTAGTTGCTCCACAGCATGTTGGATCTTAGTGGGATCTTGGTTCCCTGACTAGGGATTGAACCCTCATCCTCTGAATTGCAAGGCAGACTCAACCACTAGACCACCAGGGAAGTCCCCAGTATGCCAAGGACATGGCGCTAATTAGGAAAAAGTGGGACCTTGACACATGGAATGGTGATATCTGGGGTCATGTACCTAGAAATATTTAATTCCCAAAGATCCATGAACCCTTTGAGCCAGGAGAATTAAGTCACTAACTAACCTGGCTAGGGATGTAATGGACTTGAAAATGAAGGAAAGGGACAAGGTGTTCAGGATCCAGGAGGGTATACATGATGATGGAGTAAAAGGGACTATATCCTAGGAGTTCAGGATGTCTTGGTGAGTACACATGGGACTGAATTCTGAGAGTGCTGGATCAATGTGGATAGAATACAGAGTTTCTAAGGCAGTTTAATTAATAATTTGGAAGCAACTCTCTTGGGTTACAGGATTTAACAACCTGACAAGGATCTCAGGAAATGGGGTAAACATGCTGTCAGAATGGTTTCATACATATGGAAAGTATGATGACTCATATTAAATGAAGAAGATTGAACTGCCATGCAAGACAGTAGATCAAGGGATTTAAAGTTCAAAGAAGTGAGCATGCTAAAATGGACATAAGCCTGGAAGACACACCAGGCAATAATATCCATGGGACAGACTAGAGGAGATACCATTTACCAAAAGGGAAGGTGCTAGAGAGAAGGGTACCCAGAATCACTAAGTTCAGTAGTGGCTCGCCAACTGCAGCCCAGACTGATGGTATGCTAAGTCACTTCAGTCGTGTCCGACTCTGTTCGACCCCATAGATTGCAGCCCACCAGGCTCCCCCATCCCTGGGATTCTCCAGGCAAGAACACTGGAGTGGGCTGCCATTTCCTTCTCCAATGCATGAAAGTGAAAAGTGAAAGTGAAGTCGCTCAGTCGTGTCTGACTCTTAGCGACCCCATGGATTGCAGCCTACCAGGCTCCTCTGTCCAGGGGATTTTCCAGGCAAGAGTACTGGAATGGGGTGCCATTGCCTCCTCTGAGACTGATGGTAGGAGATGCCAATTAAAAACTGGGCTTATTGATTGTCCTGGGGATGTTACAGATGACTCCGGAGGCTGAGCTGATACTGCATGGATCATGGCCCTGCCATAAAGCACATTATTAGCACAGACTATGTAGCATGGTTCTGGAGAAGGGGTCACAAAAAGTTGGGTATGACTGAATGACTTTTCACTTGTCTACTAGGGCTTGCCTGGTGGCTCAGTGGTAGAGAATCTGCCTACTAATGCAGGAGAAGCAGTTCCATCGCTGGGTTGGGGAGATCCCCTGGAGAAGGACATGGCAACCCATTCCAGTATTCTTGCCTGGGAAATCCCACGGACAGAAGAGCTTGATGGGCTACAGTCCATGGGAGTCACAAAAGAGTCAGACATGACTTAGTGACTAAAAAACAGCTAAGTTGTGTCTACTAAGCTTTGGATTAAAATAATATGTTCGCTGATATCAGGCAGACCGATATATCTACCTTTATTTTTTTAAGACTGAACTCATTATCCTGGTTCTGTCCCTAAATCCATATTTAGGAAACCACAAGCCACCTGGTCACAAGAGACAGAAACCCAGGAACAACTTAGGCTCCTCTTTGTCTACGATTTCGTCCTCTCCAAACCATTCTCCCCATTGCTGTCTGACCTCTTCCAATGTTTCTAACTACACCTCTTACCTCTATCCCCAACACATACTCTTGCTGTTTCAACCCACTTAGGTTTCACTAATGCACTTTGCTGTTTACTTTGTGCCTCCGTGAATTTTACATTTCTTTTGGATTGCCATTTCCCACTCCTCTGCCTGTTGAATTTCTAGTTATCTTTTGAGTTTGGATTTTCACTTTGCTACCCACTATCATATTATTCATTATTACAAGCCTTTGGTTATCTGATAAATATGTCTTATATATTTACACTTAAGTCACTAACTCAAAGATGTTGAAATCAAGAGGGTGGCAGAATATTAGGGCATTTTACTAGAAATCTGCCTCCAGATTAACATTGATCAACTAACCTATAATATCAAGCACAGTTGTTCATCCATAAGTGAAACACATAACTGCAATATTATCCATTCCAAATTTGAGGTATTTACCCCTAAGGATAGCATGTTTCTAAAATAAAGCCATTCTATATATTCCCCCTCCTGCCTCCTCCATATTATGGGGCAATGATGTTGCAAGTAACAAAAATCCAATCTCTTTTGGATTAATTAGAAAAAAGTAATTTATTGACTTACACAATTGAAAAAGGAAGGTAAAAAATGGCATTGGGTATTCTAGCTCCAGAGCTCAAGTGGCACCCTCAGGATTCACTTCTTGGCTCTTCTGTTGCTCTGTCAAGCTCTCTCCACATGGTGGCAAGATGGTACTGGCAACTCAGCCTGACCTCCTTTCATCAAATCTTGCTGAAAAAAGAATGCCTATTTACATACTGCTCTGGCAAAAATTCAGGACTAGCTTTGATTACACTGATCTATGTTCCATGCCTTTTCCTGATCTAATCACTGTGGCCAGGGGTGAAGAAAACACTGCTTAGCCAGGACTTGATCTGGAGTGGGATCAGCCCCATCCAAACACAGGCTGAGAGTATATGAAAGGGATTCTGTACTAGAAAACTGTGTGCTGTTACCAGAAGAGGAAGGAGGGGCAGGCACAAACAATGGATGTTCAGTACCTCCTTCCTCAAGTTTCAGCTGTGGAGATTAGTTATATGCAGAAACAGTCCTGTTGTCATACACCAGGAGTGGCACTATTATCTAATCACTGCCAAAATAATGGCTCAAGATATTTTAAAATTAACTTATCAGTTTGGACAGGCATCCTCTAACACGTAATTAGTCTATAGCTAACTGGTGGCAATCCTGTGGTAATTTAAACCCAGACTGATCTAGGTTCAAATTCTGGTTCAGCCCTTTCCTTGCTGTGTGGTCTTAGGTAGGTGACTCAACTTTGCTGAGTTTGCTTAGTTTGAAGAATAAAATACCACTTTCATTGAGGTGCTCTGAGGATTGGATACTATTTATATGAATCACTTAGCACAGTATTCAGCACACGATAGGACTTCAGTAAAAAAATATAAATATTAATATAGCACATTAAGAGGCTTCCCTGGTGGCTCAGTGGTAAAGAATCTGCCTACCAATGCAGGAGACGTGGGTTTGATCCATGGGTTGGGAAGATCCCCTGGAGGAGGGCATGGCAACCCACTCCAGTATTTGTGCCTGGAGAATCCCATGGACAGAGGAGCCTGGCGGGCTTCATTCAGTCCATGGGGTCGCAATGAGTAGGACACAACTAAGCAACTAAACAACAACACAGTACATAGAGTTACCTTAGAGTAACTTTCTCAACTAGTTAACTTATCCTATTATTTTATCAGAAATAAAATTGTATAAAGAGTATAATTCTGGGACTTCCTTGGCAGTCCAGTGGTTAATCTCCAAGCTTCCAATGTATGGGATGTGGATTCAATCCCTTGTCAGGGAACTAGAATCCCATATGTCATGTGGTGTGGCCAAAATTTTTTTTAAATAAAAAATATTTTAAAAAGAATGCAATTCTTAGTATAAAAGTATGGAATTCAAGAAATACAATAATTAAAATAATTTAAATTCTACTCCGAGGACCCATTCTCTTAGAGTAGAAAAAATTTAAATTCAATCAATTTGGAAAGCTTTCTACCATAATTTCTTGAAGCTGACCTAATTTCAGGGGGGCTTGAAGACTGCTTATTTTCTCTGTTCCTTAAGTCTTCTGTACAACAAGCCTTCACTGTATTCCTTGACCCCCATTGATAGCACTCACAGGTTGTTGCTGATATGCCTCTGGTACATTAATTTGTCTCCTTCAGATCCAATGCTCTCTGTTCAATACTCTCATCTTAAGCTTTCGGTGAGGGGCATGGGAGTTAGAAGTGATGGTAGGAGTCTATCTGCTGCACTTGGTCCATGGTAGAGGCAGGAATCTCTTTCCTAAGGCCAGTTTCAAACCTGCTGCTGCTAAGTCGCTTCAGTCGTGTCGACTCTGTGCGACCCCATAGACGGCTGTCCACCAGGCTCCACCGTCCCTGGGATTCTCCAGGCAAGAACACTGGAGTGGGTTGCCATTTCCTTCTCCAATGCATGAAAGTGAAAAGTGAAGTCGCTCAGTCGTGTCCGACTCTTAGCGACCCCATGGACTGCAGCCTACCAGGCTCCTCCATCCATGGGATTTTCCAGGCAAGAGTACTGGAGTGGGGTGCCACTGCCTTCTCCGAGTTTCAAACCTAGCCTGCCCCAATGAATCATGCAGCTGTTTCTGACATGAAGTTAAGAATAGAACAAGGCTCCTCTGTTTCTAGTATTCTCAGACCTATTTAATGTCTTCCCATTCTTCCTGGCTTTCAGAGTACTACAAATAATCTTTAAGCACTCTATTTATTTTTTAGTTATTTAATTCAATTTTAGACTTTCAAGAAACACTTGTATTTGGGAATACACAAATACATCCAATGAAGATTAATTAAAAACAGAATCATGCACAATCATGCATCATAAGTCATCTTGCATCCAGACACTAAAAGACTCTCCTGAAACTAAATACTACGAAAAGGAACATATTAAAAGTGAAACACCTAACATGTCTTGCTCTTCCACCAACTTCAGTAGGAAATGAGTGTTTAGTAAAGCAAATGTGCTATATCAGGGATGGCAGGAGCAAGCCAAGAGCTGACAAAGCTTCTAGACTATTGTTTTCGACTGCAATGTCAACTCTACAATTCTGATTACCACAACTTATTTGAATAAGAAATTTTAGTATTATACTTCAATTTTTTTTTCAAAATTACTCTTGTATTCCAGAAGTTCAGAACTATGATAGTGACAGTTTGCTTGGGCCTAAGCCAAATGTTCGCTTTAACACTAGGCTATTTAGCCTCCAGCTAAAATGTCTATAGAGTTCCTCTAAAATTACCTCCTCCTTAATGCTTTCCTTGTAGAAATAGTAAAGAAATGAATGTTTTCCTCTTCAGTACAAAAACTTGACGGTTTTCACTCCGTGATCGATGTGAATATTTACATAATTTCTGGGCAAACTTTGCCCTTCTCTGCTGGTTTCTTTCGATGCTCCTATCCCACCTCCATCATTCTCCCCTTTTTAAAAGGTCAACTGTTTTGTATCTTAAATTCCTGAATCAAGAGAAATAGTTTCCAAGGTGCTTCCGCTCCTGCCATAGTTGGCACTTGTGAGGTCTCTTGTAACGTTTCTTGTTGGTGACAATGACCATAAACCATAGGAGAAAGAGCCTTAGTAAACCAGAAAATTAAGCAAGTTGCCCGTTATAATTACAACCTTTCGTAGTTTAGACTGCATCCTCATATTTCCAGAAAATTCTTCCGTTTAAAGGCTAAAGGTCAGACTAAGACTGGCTGGCAACCAACACACGTATCTCATTTTAAAATTTTATTTTTTAAGTTGTAAAATAAATATGGACCATATAACTGTAAACTTACAAAATGCAGAAAAATCCCGCACTCCGCCGTCCAAACACAGCAAATTAAATAGTTTTGACGAAATCTCCCGCGTCTCCCGCGTCTCCCGCCTCTCGCTTCCTGCACCTTGCAACCTTGACGTTTGCGCGCCGCAGTCGCAGCGCTTGGGGTGGCGCTGCCGAGCGCCGGGTGCGCCGTCGCCATGGTAACCACGCAATCCAGGGGCCTCGGGAACGGTGAGTCTGAATCCGGAGGTCCTGGGTCTGGGTCCGCGGTCAGAGGGGCGAGGGTCGGCGCACCGCGTGGGTGTTGAGGAGAACTAGCATCTCCCTGCCACTTTGTTCGGTTTGGCTAGAGGAGAGTGGGCGCCACCGCGGCGTCCTCAGGCTTTGCCTCAGAACCGAGCGCTGCGTCGCGGGTCGCGCCCCGAGGGCCGACCCTGTGCTTCATATGTCCCCTCCGGCCCACTCCCAGCTCTCCACTGAGGCTGCCACTCTCCGCATCCTCGTCCTCCGGCGTTCCCTTTGTTTAACCCTAGGAGCCCTTTGAGGCCTTCTCCTTGAGCTGGCACTTAAAATCCTCAAGGGACTACATTTTTCGAAGAAAAAATTCAGTTGGTTTATAAGGCCCTTGAGATTTATCCCTCTACAACTTCATACAGCTTTGTCTGCCTTCCTGGCCCTTTGTTTTTGCTTATCCCATTACCTTCTTTTAAGGCTCCTGCTCTTCAATACCAACTGTCACCTCTTCTGGGAAGCCTTCTGGGGAGTCCAGTTTCTTTCCTTTCCAAGCACCCTTTACTTAACACGTCCTTTATCTCACTGCATCATTGCTGATTTGCTTGTGTCTTTCCCACCAGACTCTGATGTCTGTGAAGTAGAGACCTATGTGATTTTATATTAGGAGTGCATTGTTGTTGTTTAGTTTCTAAGTGGCACTGAACTCTTTGAGGCCCTATGTACTATAGCCCAAGAATACTAGAGTGGGTTGTCATTTCCTTCTCCAGGGGATCTTCCTGACCCAGGGATGGAACCCACATCTCCTGCATTGGCAGGTGGATTCTTTACCACTGAGCCACCCAGGAAGCCCCATGAGGGCCTTAGCAGCCTCCAAAGAATGCAACTTTTATAGTTAAAATTCACACTAATTTAGTAAGGCAGAGCTATTCTCAATTCATTGTTGAGAATGAGTTCAGAAAAGTTGCATTATTAATAAACCAGGACTAAAACATGGGTCTTCTGACTCATAGTCTGCTCTGTCATTCTGCCTTCAGAGTTCCAGACCTCCTCTCCTCTCCATGGTCATGTTCTGTATGAAGTGTTGGTTATGTGTGGTGGGGTTGCAGTTTTGATTCATGTTAGAACTTTTCTGGGCCAAGAAAATGTCTATCCATACAGTAACTATTACAAATCTAGTAAGAATTAGAACTTAAAACAGAATTTAAAAAAAGATATATTAATTATTTTAACAATAGCATAAACCCACTGCATAGTAAACATAAGTTACATATTTCTTATGGGAAAAACTATTATCTAAAACAAACATATTAGTTTTTTCAATATCTAAAAAGTTGTCTAAGGAGACTTTACAAATAGCCGAGGAAAGAAGAGAAGTGAAAGGCAAAGGAAAAAGGGAAAGATATATCCAATTGAATACAGAGTTCCAGAGAATAGCAAGGAGAGATAAGAAAGTCTTCTTAAGTGAGCAATGCAAAGAAATAGAGGAAAACAATAGAATGGGAAAGACTAGAGATCTCTTCAAGAAAAATAGAGATACCAAGGGAACATCTTATGCAAAGATGGGCTCAGTAAAGGATAGAAATGGTATGGACCTAACTGAAGCAAAAGATATTAAGAAGAGGTGGCAAGAATACACAGAAGGACTATACAAAAAAGATCTTCATGACCCAGATAATCATGATGGTGTGATCACTCACCTAAAGCCAGACATCCTGGAATGGGAAGTCAAGTGGGCTTTAGGAATCATCACTACAAACAAAGCTAGTGGAGGTGATGGAATTCCAGTTGAGCTATTTGAAACCCTAAAAGATGATGATGTGAAAGCACTGTACTCACTATGTCAGCAAATTTGGAAAACTCAGCAGTGGCCATAGGACTGAAAAAGGTCAGTTTTCATTCCAATCCCAAAGAATGGCAAAGCCAAAGAATGCTCAAACTACCGCACAATTGCACTCATCTCACATGCTAGTAAAGTAATGCTCAAAATTCTCCAAGCCAGTCTTCAGCAATATGTGAAACGTGAACTTCCTGATGTTCAAGCTGGTTTTAGAAAAAAAAGCAAGAGACTTCCAGAAAAACATCTATTTCTGTTTTATTGACTATGCCAAAGCCTTTGACTGTGTGGATCACAAAAAACTGTGTAAAATTCTGAAAGAGATGGGAATACCAGACCACCTGACCTGCCTCTTGAGAAACCTATATGCAAGTCAGAAAGCAACAGTTAGAACTGGACATGGAACAACAGACTGGTTCCAAATAGGAAAAGGAGTACATCAAGGCTGTATATTGTAACCCTGCTTATTTAACTTCTATGCAGAGTACATCATGAGAAACGCTGGGCTGGAAGAAGCACAAGTTGGAATCAAGATTGCTGGGAGAAATATCAATAACCTCAGATATGCAGATGACACCACCCTTGTGGCAGAAAGTGAAGAGGAACTAAAACGCCTCTTGATGAAACTGAAAGAGGAGAGTGAAGAAGTTGGCTTAAAGCTCAACATTCAGAAAATGAAGATCATGGCATCTGGTCCCATCACTTCATGGGAAATAGATGGGGAAACAGTGGAAACAGTATCAGACTTTATTTTTTGGGCTCCAAAATCACTGCAGATGGTGATTGCAGCCATTAAATTAAAAGACACTTACTCCTTGGAAGGAAAGTTATGACCAACCTAGACAGCATATTAAAAAGCAGAGACATTACTTTGCCAACAAAGGTCCGTCTAGTCAAGGCTATGGTTTTTCCAGTGGTCATGTATGGATGTGAAAGTTGGACTGTGAAGAAAGCTGAGCGCCGAATAATTGATGCTTTTGAACTGTGGTGTTGGAGAAGACTCTTGAGAGTCCCTTGGACTGCAAGGAGATCCAACCAGTCCATCCTAAAGGAGATCAGTCCTGGGTGTTCATTGGAAGGACTGATGCTAAAGCTGAAACTCCAGTACTTTGGCCACCTCATGTGAAGAGTTGACTCATTGGAAAAGACCCTGATGCTGGGAGGGTTTGGGGGCAGGAGGAGAAGGGGACTACAGAGGATGAGATGGCTGGATGGTATCACCGACTCGATGGACATGAGTTTGAGTGAACTCCGGGAGTTGGTGATGGACAGGGAGGCCTGGCGTGCTGCGATTCATGGGGTTGCAAACAGTCGGACATGACTGAGTGACTGAACTGAACTGAAGCAGAAGATATTAAGAAGAGGTGGCAAGAATACACAGAACTATCTGTGGTCAAAAAAGATCTTCATGACCCAGAGAACTACAACGATGTGTTCACTCACCTAGAGCCAGATATCCTGGAGTGTGAAGTCAGGTGGCTCTTAGGAAGCTTTACTATGAACAAAGCTAATGGAGGTGATGGGATTCCAGCTGAGCTGTTTCAGGTCCTAAAAGATGATGGTGTGGAAGTCCTGCACTTGATATGCCAGCAAATTTGGAAAACTCAGTAGTGGCCACAGGACTGGAAGCAGTCCGTTTTCATTCCAACCCCTAAGAAAGACAATGCCAAAGAATGTTCAAACTACCACACAGTTTTGCTCATTTCACATTGTTGTTGTTCAGTTGCCAAGTTGTATCCGACTCTTTGCAACTCCATGGACTGCAGCATGCCAGGCTTCCCTGTCCTTCACTATCTCCTGGAGTTGCTCAAACTCATGTGTGTTGAGTTGATGATGCCATTCAATCATTTCATCCTCTGTTGCCCCTTCTCCTCCTGCCTTCAGTCTTACCCAGCTTCAGGGTCTTTTCCAGTGAGTCGGCTTTTCACAAAGAGTGGCCAAAGTGTTGGAGCTTCAGGTTCAGCATCAGTCCTTCCAATGTATATTCAGGATCTATTTCCTTTAGGATTAACTGGTTTGATCTCCTTGTTGTCCAGGGGACTCTCAAGAGTCTTCTTCAGTTCCACAGTTGGAAAGCATCAGCCTTCTGTCTGGTCCACCTCTCCCATCTGTACTTGACTCCTGGAAAAACCATAGCTTTGACTATATGGACCTTTGTTGGCAAAGTGACCTAATTTTTAAGGTCTTAATAATCTGGCTTCAATGATCCAACTGTATTGATTACTTCTCCCCAACATGGATCCTTGTTTAAACAGATGAGTCCCTTTAACATTCTCTTTCAATCTTTTCCTAATGAATCTCACCCACATTGATGTTTTTTCTCCTGTTCCTATTGAATTTACTGTTTGCATCACACATTCAGCATTTTAGTATGTACTCAGGCAGTCTATTGGTGCATGAAAAACTTTACTGATTGAATGAATGAAGTATCTTATTTTATAATTATTTTGAACCAACTATTTTCATTCCATTCATATTGTCAGTTGACTGATCAAACAAGTAAATAAACAAATGCTGATTTGTTTGAGTATGTTTCTATTACTTTTTCTCTTTTTTGATCTCAGGTATTTTTGGAGTTAATGGAGTCAGAAATACCCCCAGAGTCAGAGAGTTCAGAAAAATTAATATTTTCCTCACCACAAGAAGAAGAGGAAGAAGAAGATGATAGTGAAGAAGAAGAAGAATCCAAAGAAGCAGAGGAAACTGCCACCATTAACCCCCTCTTACCACCTGCTCTCACAGGGGATGTAGAAGGTTTGCAGAAGATTTTTGAGGATCCTGAGAACTCTCACCATGAACAGGCCATGCAGCTACTCTTGGAGGAAGACATCGTTGGGAGAAATTTGTTGTATGCAGCTTGCATGGCTGGGCAAAGTGATGTGATTAGAGCTTTGGCCAAATATGGTGTGAATCTGAATGGGAAAACCACCAGAGGTATTTTGTCTTTTTTCTCTCATCACTATTACTTATAACTACCTAAAGATACCATGTATTATCTTTAAATTTGGATAAATTTGATGTCCCTGCTTTAAATTTTGCATATGTGTTGTGTGTGTGTGTGTGTGTGTGTGTGTGTATATATATATATGAATGTGTGTATATGCATGTTATTATAGTATAGCTTAGTAATTAAGAATACAGACTTTGATATTTATTAACTGGGTGACTTGGGCAAGTTATCTAATCATTTTGTGTCTCTGTTTCATCTACTAAATGAGGATGATTGTATATTCTTTATAGGGTTTTCCTTGTAGGTTATGAGGCTTAAGTATGATAATATAAAGTTGGTATATAGTAAATGCTCAATAATCTTATTACCTATTTCCTTGGAAGATTTATTCATTTTTATATTCATTATTCAATTAGCTCTTTAAATTAAGTCACTGTTTTTTTCAGATTGGACCTATAAGACATGGTCATTGTAGAAAATGAAACAGTGGTCTTTAGCAAATAGCAAATATACATTTTCTTCATGCTTACATGGAACAGTTAAAAAAACTGATCATGTGTTAGACCATAAAGGAAGTGTCAACAATTATCAAATAAACTATAGCATGCAGTCTGTGGTCTCTGACCACAGTAAAATAAAATTAGAAAATAGTGACAAAAAGATAACTCAAAATCCCTATAATTTTGGAAACAGGAACATACTTTCAATTATGTTGAAATATTATTATACTTTCTGTCTTGGTGACAGAAAATATAATAGAAATTATGAAATATTTAGGTGGCAACAGGATTGCTATGTCAGACCCTGTGAAATAAAACTAAAATTAAAATTCTATTTTAATGCATATATTAGAATAAAAAATACTGAAAATTAGAAAGCAAAGTATTTAACTCAAGGAGTTAGAAAAATAACAACTGAAAATCCAAAGAAACAAGGAGATAAATAATAGAGTAAAATAATGACATTGAAAATAAAGAAACAATAGAGGGAATTCCTGTCAGTCCAGTGGTTTGGAGTCCACCTTCCACTGCAGGGTGCCAGGTTTGATCCCTGGTGGACTGAGATTCCTGATCTGTAAGCTGCACAGTGCAGCCAAAACAAACAAACACAATAAAGAGAATCAACAAAACCAAAATCTGGTCTAGTGAAAAGTTGAAAAAACATTTGATAATATTGATTATTTTTGATATGTGATATTATAAGAAGGAGAGAGTGTAAATAATATTTGGAATTTTAAAATGAAGCATTCACACAGGAAAAAATAAGATTTAAAAAATTATTAGAAAATATCATAAACAACTTCATGATAATACATTTGAAAACATGGATGAAATGGACAGTTTCTTCAATAAAATATATATTATCAAAATTGAGTCAAGAAAAAAAATAGAAACTTGATTAGATCTATGATTATTTTAAAAAATTGAATAAGTAATCAGAATCTGCCTGATTCTCCCACCCTTTCCAATTCCTAACTCAAATGTTTTAAAAGATATGGTTTACTACCCTTATAAGGAAGAAATAATCTCTAGCTTATACAGAGTTTCCATAGAATATAAAGAGAGTTGGACAACTGCTTATTTTATGAGATAACTTTTATAGCAAAACTAGTTAAGGACAAGCATTAGAAAGGAAAATTATAGGCCAATCATTTAATAACACAGATGCAAGCATCTTAAAATATTAACAAATTGAATCTAATGTTGTGTGTTGAAGCATTTATTGGACTAGCTTGGGTTTATCCCATTTATGCAAGAATTTGCTTTTTTAAAAAAGAATTATCTATCAATTTTGGCTGCACTAGGTCTTTGTTGCTGCTCGAGTGCTTGTGGAGAGCGGGGGCTCTTCTCTCGCTGTGGTGCATGGGCTTCTCAATGCAGCGGTTCTCTTGTTTTGGAGCACAGGCTCTAGGTGTTCTGGCTTCAGTAGTTGTGGCTCCTGGGCTCTAGAGCGCAGGCTCAGAAGTTGTGGTGCATGGGCTTAGTTGCTCCACAGCATGTGGGATCTTCCTGGAGTAGGGATCAAACCTGTGTCCCCTGCATTGCCAGGCAGATTCTCAACCACTGGGCCACCAGGGAAACCTCAAGCATGGCTTTAACATTAGAAAAATTGTTAGTATAACTCACTACACTAAAAGATTATATAAACAAAACCACATGATCATCTCAATAGATGTAGAAAAGTCTTTTGGAAGAAAATGTAGCATTCATTCATGATGAAAGCTTTTGGGTAAATAGGAACAGAAGAAGCCTTTCTTAAGGCTATGGAAAACTTGTAGCAAAATTTATCTAATATCAAATTTTAAACTATTTAACTTGGGCAAGTTATATAACCTTTCCATGCTACAGTTTCTTCATCCATAAAAATGGGACTAATAGTAATATCTAATATTACATCCATAAAAATGGGACTAATAGTAATGTCTAAAAATCGTACTACATAAAAGAAAATGAGAGCCCTAAATCAAATATCTGATAGTGTACCTCCAGCATTCCAGGGAGAGGGTGCTCTGACTAACTGATATGGGTATTGCCATCCTCTTGTTAGATATTTTCCAGTGTGTGAAGATAGGTGTAGTCTTTTGATTTTGATGATGTACTCTAAGATAATCCATATCTTCATTCTGATTTCGTGCTTACCATGAAATCTTCTCAGTTAGCAGAAGTTGAAGGTGCATCCTGCTTTTTTTCTTGCTGCTTATAGTAAAATGCCAGAGGAGACAGAGAAATTGAGAGAAGAATTGCTAAATTAAAAGGAACCAGGACTTAGATGATATATGATGTTCTGGGAAATTGTAAGCCTATTTGCCATTTCAATGAAGATGATTTTGTAATGAAATGTTTGCATGAACTGGCTAACCTAATTGTACCAGTCAACTTGGTGATTATTACTTCAGTTCAGTTCAGTTCAGTCACTTAGTCATGTCCAACTCTTTGCAACCCCATGGACCGCAGCAGGCCAGGCTTCCCTGTCCATCACCAACTCCTGGAGTTTACCCAAACTCATGTCCATTGAGTCTGTGATGCCATCCAACCATCTCATCCTCTCTTGTCCCCTTCTCCTCCTGCCTTCAGTCTTTTCCAGCATCAGAGTCTTTTCAAATGAGTCAGCTCTTCACATCAGGTGGCCAAAGTATTGGAATTTCAGCTTCAACATCAGTCCTTCCAATGAATATTCAGGACTGATTTCCTTTAGGATGGACTGGTTGGATCTCCTTACAGTCCGAGGGACTCTCAAGAGTCTTCTCCAATACCACAGTTCAAAAGCATCAATTCTTTGGCATTCAGCTTTCTTTATAGTCCAACTCTCACATCCATACATGACTACTGGAAAAACTATAGCCTTGACTAGACGGATCTTTGTGGGCAAAGTAATGTGTCTGCTTTCTAATATGCTATCTAGGTTGGTCATAACTTTCCTTCCAAGGAGTAAGCGTCTTTTAATTTCATGGCTGCAATCACCATCTGCAGGGACTTTCAAATCAGATCAGTTGCTCAGTCGTGTCCGACTCTTTGCGACCCCATGAATCGCAGCACACCAGGCCTCCCTGTCCATCACCAACTCCCGGAGTTCACTCAGACTCACGTCCATCGAGTCAGTGATGCCATTCAGCCATCTCATCCTCTGTCGTCCCCTTCTCCTCCTGCCCCCAATCCCTCCCAGCATCAGGGTCTTTTCCAATGAGTCAACTCTTCACATGAGGTGGCCAAAGTACTGGAGTTTCAGCTTTAGCATTAGTCCTTCCAATGAACACCCAGGACTGATCTCCTTTAGGATGGACTGGTTGGATCTCCTTGCAGTCCAAGGGACTCTCAAGAGTCTTCTCCAACACCACAGTTCAAGAGCATCAATTCTTCAGCGCTCAGTTTTCTTCACAGTCCAACTTTCACATCCATATATGACCACTGGAAAAACCATAGCCTTGACTAGACGGACCTTTGTTGGCAAAGTAATATCGCTGCTTTTCAATATGCTATCTAGTGTAATGTCTCTGCTTTTCAATATGCTATCTAGGTTGTTCATAACTTTTCTTCCAAGGAGTAAGCGATTTTAATTTCATGGCTGCAGTCACCATCTGCAGTGATTTTGGAGCCCCCAAAAATAAAGTCTGACACTGTTTCCACTGTTTCCCCATCTATTTCCCATGAAGTGATGGGACCAGATGCCATGATCTTCATTTTCTGAATGTTGAGCTTTAAGCCAACTTTTTCACTCTCCACTTTCACTTTCATCAAGAGGCTTTTGAGTTCCTCTTCACTTTCTCCCATAAGGGTGGTGTCACCTGCCTATCTGAGGTTATTGATAATTCTCCCGGCAATCTTGATTCCAGCTTGTGCTTCTTCCAGCCCAGTGTAAATAATTAATTACATTACAGTTTACCAGTAAATTTCTTGTTTGGTTGGTATTGATTCAGCTCTCATGAGCTTGTTTACATGGGAGAACAGATCAGTGCAAAGATTTTTTTTTGTCAAAACATTTGAGTTCTATTCTCAGGAAATTTCAATTATATAGTACAGTTATTAACTATAGTCATTGTGTTATATATTAGGTCCTGGGATCTTTTCCTCTTCTAACTGAAGTTTTTACCTTTTTTCCAATATCTCCCTATTTCCCCTACTCTTTAAGCCCCTGGTACCACTTTTCTACTCTGTTTCTATGGGTTTAATTTTTTATTTTATATTTCCCCACATAAGTGATACCATTAGGTATTTGGCTTTTCCTCTCTGACTTATTTCACTTTGCATAATACCCTTCAGGTTCATTCATGTTGTTATAAATGATAGAATTTTCTTTTTTTAAGAATCTGTGAACACTATTGATTTTTGTAACATAAAGAAGCCATTGGCCTAAAATTAAGGGACTTTTGGGTGAAGAACTGTGGTAGATATCTCTTTAAGAAGATGTATGCCATTTATTTGTGGATGATTCTCAAAGATAACATTTGTATCCAGGATTTCCTTTCCTTTTAAATATTGGAGAATTGGACAATTTTGATTCAAAGGAAGGATGAAACAGTTCTTACAATTTCATCTCTTTGATCTGAAGGAAGAAGGGTGAAACAGTTCTTACAGTTTTAGCTCTTTGATCCAAAAGAAGGAGGATGAAGCTCTCTGTACTACTGACTTCTGGACTGTTGGGAAGTGCCTTGTTTTCTGTTTGAGCCAAGGACATTTATGTGCAGTTTGTAGGTTACTGATGGAACCACCTTTGGTTCTGGTAAGGCTTTAGTTTCTCAACCTGGCCACACTCAAACAAGCATGATTGAAACTGAATACTGTTTTAAACTCTGCCTTTCCCTACAATCAGTAAATATTTGTTAAAGTGAAGGAATAGCCAGGTCTTGAGCTGGGAGCTGGGGATAGAAAGATGAATGAATTCAGCAACCAGTTAGCAGAAAACAGATGTGTAAATAGATGATATATGATGAGACAAGGTACAGTGATAGCTCAGAGGAGAGGTCAGTCAGATTTACCTGAAAGTGTTGGACATGGTCAAGGAATGCTTTATAGAAGAGGCAATATGTTGAGCTTTTTTTTGGCTGCACCACGTAGCACTTGGGATCTTAATTCCCTTACCACGGATTGAACCTGTGTCCCCTGCAGTGGAAGTGTGGAGTCTTAACCACTGGACCACCAAGGAAGTCTAATATATAGAATCTTGAATAATGACCAAGAGTTTATCAGACAAAGGAAGTTGAAGGATAAGGCATGGCAGGTGGCAGTAGCTGCAGTATCAGATAGTAACTGCAATAGCAGATTTTAGTGTTAAAATATTTTTGCTATCCTGGTATACTTACCCAGTATTTTAGGTGATGAAACACTGGCCTTTTTATAGGTATAATAGTTTTATTTGGTATTTTAAACATATGAAATTAGAGTCATTTTTGGATTGAGAAAAATTGCAATGATTTAATTGCTCAGTGTATATAAAAAGACAAACTGAAGATTACAAATGTAGATGGTCCATATTGTGGTATTGCAAATTCTATTGTAAGAATAATTCTTGAGTTCACAAGCCTCCAAAACCAGTAGAATGTGAATCTCACAGATTTGAAATTGATAAGGAAACTAAAATGGACTCTCTCTCTTTTTATTTGGAAACTAAAAAAGACAAATATGAGCCATCAGTGTTTTCTTTGGAGAAAATGATTACAGCCTACTCTCAATAGAAAGATTGCAATTCTATTAAAAAAGCAAAAAACTGTTCAGACATATCTCTGTCTTTTAAAATTAGAAATGAGATAATTTGAAGGAAAGTGTTTGGTGTTGGTTTATAACTACTTTAAACTAATGTTGAATGAGAAAAACTTTAATAGCTGAAAAAATTTGCATAGAAATGTCCTGTTGAAACCATTGACCCACTTAAAAAATAAAATAATGTTTTATTTGTGATTTTCATGATTATAGTTTTTCATTTTTAATAGTATTTGCTTTTTAATCTTTAGTTTTTATTAGTTTTATCTGACAGTTTATATTGCTAATAGAATGACAGTATATACTTAAAATTTGTTTGATAGTTATGCTTTTATCTGATATTTTATGTATATATATTTTTGTATTTAAAATGTATAAGTCTTGGACTTCCTTGGTAGCTCAGTGGATAAGAATTCGCCTTGCAATGCAGGGGACATGGTTCGATTCCTGGTCTGGGAAGGTTCCACATGCCATGAAGTAGCTAAGCCTGTGGGTCACAACTACTGAGCCTGAACTCTAGAGCCTACAAGCCGCAACTGCTGAAACCTGTGCACCTAAAGCCTGTGCTCTGCAATAAAGAAAAGCCCCTGCAATGAGAAGCCTGCACATAGCAAGAGTACTCCCTGCTCACTACAACTAGAGAAAGCTCATGCAAAGACCCAAGGCAGCCAAGAATAAAAATAAATTAATTTAAAAAAGTGAACAAAAAAATAAAATGGGTATTAGTTTCACTAATTTAAAAAATTAATCCTGAACTCAATTTACAAATACTGGTATTAATGCTAAATAAATATAAAATTTATACTTAAAAAAAATTTCTCAGACAGAAAAAACCAGCATATGCAAAATTATAGAGGCATGAAACTATGATTTGGAGAATTCAGAGTCTGGTACTGCTGGTGGTAGGCTGCTGCTGCTGCTAAGTTGCTTCAGTTGTGTCCGACTCTTTGCGACCCCATGGACCGCAGCCCACCAGGCTCCTCCATCCATGGGATTTTCCAGGCAAGAGTACTGGGGTGGGGTGCCAGCAGGTTGTGAAAAATATTTTAGGTAAGTGAATATTTTGCTCCATGGCCTATTACTTGTTTGTGACTATCATCATCTCAATTTTTGGATTTTGACCTTATCAGTGACCTTCCTCAATTTAAACAACCTTGAGAAAAGTTCTTATCCTCTCTGTGCTTTTTTTTTTAATCTATAAATGAGAACAATACTACTTTGTACATCATAGGACTGCACAGAGGATTAAATGAATTGATACTTGTGGAGCACACAGAACAGTGCCTGTATAGAGGAGAAGATTGCTTTTCCTCTTGTCTGATCTTTTGCCTTATTGTGAACTGCATGCTCAGTTGACTCTATTTAGTAACCAGTAGTGCAGCAGTCTTCCATGTTGGAGAAGGCAATGGCAACCCACTTTAGTACTCATGCCTGGAAAATCCCATGGGTGGAGGAGCCTGGTAGGCTGCAGTCCATGGAGTCTCGAAGAGTCGGACACGACTGAGCGACTTCACTTTCACTTTTCACTTTCATGCATTGGAGAAGGAAATGGCAACCCACTCCAGTGTTCTTGCCTGGAGAATCCCAGGGACAGGGGAGCCTGGTGGGCTGCCGTCTCTGGGGTCTCACAGAGTCGGACACAACTGAAGTGACTTAGCAGCAGCAGCAGCAGCAGCAGTCTTCCATGTCGGAGAAGGCAATGGCAACCCACTCCAGTACTCTTGCCTGGAAAATCCCATGAATGGAGGAGCCTTGTGGGCTGCAGTCCATGGGGTCGCTAAGAGTTGGACACGACTGAGCAACTTCACTTTCACGCATTGGAGAAGGAAATGGCAAGCCACTCCAGTGTTCTTGCCTGGAGAATCCCAGGGATGGCAGAGCTTGGTGGGCTGCCGTCTATGGGATAGCACAGAGTCGGACACTACTGTAGTGACTTAGCAGCAGCAGTCTTCCATGTAGAGATTATTTTTCTCTTGGAACCAATTCTGATTTTTTGGTATTCCATTTATGGTCCCTTTCTTCCTGCTGAGATTTCTAACATGTAACCTTCTATGCCTTGCTTCTGGGTTCAATTATTCATTGCCAGTATCATGGGAGAACTTTAGGAAAATCCCCCCTCTTGTCTGGATGCTTTTGAAATCATCTTATTTAAATGTTCTTCTTCTGGGAAGGCTATGGAATTAATGTAGTACAAAGATCTGTGTGTTTCCTTCTAGAAAACACACCATCTCCCACAAGGGGGAACAAAACCACGTATGAAGATTTCAAATTCTTTGGCAAAAGCCTCTCTCTGTTTAGAAATCATGTTTTCTTATTTTTAAACTATATTAAAAAATAGGAAAAATTTTAGATGTTACCTCTGGCCTTTTTTTGTGTGTGTGCTATTGGCCTAAAACATTATATTTAATAGTAACTTCAGCCCTGAGAAAAGCAATGTAAGGGCCGAGAATATTTCATTTGAAATGGCCTCCTGCTCATGCTATCGTGGTGTCTTTTCCGTAAATAGTGTCCCCTTTCCCAACAAATCAGGGGCCGTGGGCCCTTTGGCTGAAGAAATACATCTTCGGGAAGGTGATATCTGGGTATTTCTTGGCTCCCAGTTTTGTGGGGTAGTTGCCTCAGTAAATCTAAGAAATAACTTTATAATTTGATAGCTCACAATTTCAGTTTTAATTCAAATGATTAATTTCCAAATCAAAGGCATGTTACTGCTACTGCTAAGTCGCTTTAGTCGTGTCCGACTCTGTGCGACCCCATAGGTGGCAGCCCACCAGGCTCCCCCATCCCTGGGATTCTCCAGGCAAGAACACAGGAGTGGGTTGCCATTTCCTTCTGCATGAAAGTGAAAAGTGAAAGTGCAGTCGCTCAGTCGTGCCCGACTCTTAGCGACTCCATGGACTGCAGCCTACCAGGCTCCTCCGTCCATGGGATTTTCCAGGCAAGAGTACTGGAGTGGGGTGCCATTGCCTTCTCCGAATCAAAGGCATACACAGCTGTAATTTGTATGGTTGTGTTAACAATAATGGAGTAATTAGAGGTTGATGAAAATTTCTTAGACTAAAGTCATAAATCTAATTGTGTTCCAGTAGATGACTGTTAGGGAGATTGCTGTCTTCCGCATAAGATGTTGAAGAGCTCAGATTGCCTGTGTTGATTCCTTGTGTCCATCATTTACTGGCCTTGGGCAAGTTTAACTTCTTGGACCTCTGTTTCCTTATCTGTAAAATGAAGATTATAATATTTGTGACCTCATAGGGTTTTTTTTTTACCAACTAAATGAACTTATTATATGTAAAGCACTTAGGATAATACCTGTGAAAGTCACTCAGTCGTGTCTGACTCTTTGTGACCCCATGGACTGTAGCCTGCCAGCCTCCTCTGTCCATGGGAATCTCCAGTCAAGAATACTGGAATGGGTTGCCATTGCCTTCTCCAGGGGATCTTCCTGATCAAGGTATCAAACCCAGGTCTCCTGCATTGCAGGCAGATTCCCTACCATTTGAGCCACCAGGGAAGACAGGATAATACTTGGCCTGTAGTAATTGTTCAACACCTGATTACCATTATTATCTTCTACTCTGTAGAAGAGCCTGAAACAATGTAGGCTTTTTGACCTGACCATCCTCATTGTATTTGTTAGGTTACACACTCTTACACTGTGCTGCAGCCTGGGGTCGATTGGAAACTTTGAAAGCACTGGTGGAACTGGATGTTGATATAGAAGCTCTGAACTTCCGGAAGGAGAGAGCTCGAGATGTTGCTGCTCGATATTCCCAGACTGAGTGTGTTGAGTTCCTGGATTGGGCAGGTAAGGAAGCTTACAAGGTAGTAGTAGCAAACTGCCTCACTGCTGGGTTTCCCTCCTCCTGTAAGTACAGAGTTACAGGCTGTGTCATTAACAAAGCAAAGAGGTGAGTAACATTTTCATCTAATTAAATGAAGTGAATTAAATGAAAATTAAATGAAGTGAATTAAATATTCACTTTATTAGGATTTTTATTTGTAGACATAACCATAGTCACCGTTGGTGATAATATATCAAATCTGCCTTTTTTTTTTTGTTATTGGCCTAAAACATTGTATTTAGTAGAAACTATATTCAAAGCTGGTTGATTTACCACCTTCTAACAATTTCTCCAATAATCTTCTATAATAATGTATATATAATATACATACATGGTTCAAGGCCATTTTCTGAGAGACCTCAGCAGAGTGGACCATTCCTTATATGTTTAAAAGAACGGCATACTTGAGGAATATGTTTGATTCCCCAAGTAGAAACAGTTGTAATAATTTAAAATGGTTTGCTGTGCAAAATTAATCCATGGTATTAGAAGTCTGAATAGCAGGTTTCATTATGGCATGAGGGAGGGTACTTCTGGGGCATAATACTCTTTTTTCTTAATTTGGTGACTGTTAACATGGTGTGCTCATTTGTGAAAATTCATTGAGCTGTACCCTTGTAAATTTTGCACTTTTCTGTATGTGTTTTGTGCTTTAATCAAAGGTCAAAAAACTATGTACTATTTTGAGTTTTACTGTTTTTCTTACAATATTTCCTTAACCTGTAGAATAGAGCTTAGAGATTTCAGGAAGATACACCTGTGTAATTATGTATGTGACAAACATTGGTTATAAAACTAGGACCAACAACGTTCATGGCATTCATTTTATGTAGTTCTCTGCATTTGTGTTTCTAGGATTACAAGCATAACATTGTTGTGGTACATAGATTGTTCCTGCTCTCTGGACATTTGTTATATGTGGGGTGATAAACTATTGATGCATCCTACAGTTAAATAACAATATCAGAAAGACTATAATTAAGAGTTAAAATTGGCAGAGCAGATGGGTCATGCTATGGGGTGGTCAGAGAACATGAAGTCAGAGTATGGTGGAGTTGAGATGGGCCTTGAAGAAATGGTGGGATTTGTATACACAGACTGGGGAGAAAGGTATGAGCAAAACCTTATGACTGAAAGTGACGTGTTGGGGCAACAGTGATGAGCTTGCCTTACTGGAAGAGCAAGTCAATATAATTTACACAAGCAGGCTACAGCACAGGCAGGTTACTAAAAGAGAAGTAAGTACATGGGCTCTTGAATCAAATTGCTTGAGTTGAAATACTGGTATCTCTACTTGAAACCTATGTGACCTTGTGCAAGATACTTAAATGCTTTATACTTCAGTCTTAATTTCCAGAAAAGGGGGCCCATAATAGTCCTTATCTCTTGGGGGAATTGTGAGAATGAGATGAGATGCTATAAACCATGTCTTAGCACAGTGCCTGTTGGGTGATCACACTTTAAGTATGATGCTGCTATTATTCCAGTCAGATTATACCTCCAAATGTCAGGGTAAGGTACATTTCATTTTTGTAGCCACTGGGAGCCATTGGAAGATTTTATGTAGAAGAGGAAGAGGATTAAAGTGATATTTAGGAAGAATCATATGGCAGCCTTAAGGAGTTGTTTATCAGTAACATAAAAAGGGAACTGGGAGGATTAATAGAAGTAAGGAAATTGAGGGAAGATAACATATTTGGGAAGAAAAAGATGAGTTATACTTTGTAGATTATTTGGTATATAATTGTCCACTTGCATTAAATATTTTTGAGGGGTAACTACCTTCAGTTTTATGATCAGATGCATAAGCAAAAAGAAAATAGCAAAAAATTTAATTGATCTCCTCATGAATAACTAGTTCTAGGTGAAATTCACATTCATGCATGCTAAGTTGCTTCACTTGTCTCCAACTCTTTGCCACCCTGTGGACTATAACTGCCAGGCTCCTCTGTCATTGCGATTCTCCAGGCAAGAATACTGGAGTGGGTTGCCATGACCTCCTCCAGGGGATCTTCCTGACCCAGGGATTGAACCCATGTCTCTTATGTCTTCTGAATTGGCAGGTGGGTTCTTTATTACTAGCACCACCTGCTGCTGCTAAGTCACTTCAGTCGTGTCCGACTCTGTGCGACCCCATAGATGGCAGCCCACCAGGCTCCCCCATCCCTGGGATTCCCCAGGCAAGAACACCGGAGTGGGCTGCCATTTCCTTCTCCAGTGCAAGAAAGCAAAAAGTGGAAGTGAAGTCACTCAGTCGTGTCCGACTCTTAGCGACCCCATAAACTGTAGCCCACCAGGCTCCTCCGTCCATGGGATTTTCCAGGCAAGAGTACTGGAGTGGGGTAACCTGGGAAGCCCCAAATTCACATTATATAATTTTTATTTATTTATTTTAAAAATTAGTTTATTTTATTTGGAGGCTAATTACTTTACAATATTGTAGTGGTTTTTGCCATACATTGACATGAATCAGCCATGGGTGTACATATGTTCCCCATCCTGAACCCCCCTCCCACTTTCCTCCCCATCCCATCCCTCAGGGTCATCCTAGTGCTCCGGCCCTGAGCACTCTGTCTCATGCATCAAACCTGGACTGGCAATCTACCAAAATTCACATTATATAATTTAAAATCCAGTTTTGAAGAATGACCCATGGTACTTAAAAAAATACAATCCAGGAACAAATTTTGCTGTAACTTTTCTGAAAGTTGGGGCTTATGAGCGTAGATTTCATTGGTTTTTGTCACTGAGCGGAAGTCCACGGGCCCAACATGCAGTGAGACCAAACAGTACCAAAACGTGAGTCTGGAGCAGAGAAAGGTTTAATGCAGGGCCATGTAAGTAGATGGGTGGCTCATGCCTTAAAAAACCCGGGAGCTACCTGAAAGCTCTCAGCAAAGCCCTTTTATAGGAAAGGCGAAGGAGGGGCCGTGGTTAGTTGTTGCAGACTTCTTGGTGTCAGATCCTTTGTTCTTGAGGTCAGGTCACAGCTAGGTAAAACTCTATCAAAGCAAATGTTATTCTCTATTCTACAAGAAAGGCCAAAGTCCAGATCCTCAACTTTTGCCCTCCAAAGTCCAGGCCCTGGCTAAGAGGAGGGGTCACTGCATGGGCCAGTAACCCTACCCAGGAGTGTTCATCCAGCACCCAGTCTGGGTCCTCCTGCCAGTGCTCAGGTCCAGCTGAGGAGTCAGATCTCAGCGGGTGGCACCCTCAGGGCCAGGTCCCCAGATCCCACCCAGCTGTCATCACTGTGGGAGCTAGGTGCCTAGGACCAACTGGCCCTCAGTCTGCCCAAATGGGGGCCAGGTCCCATGGACTATGACCTGTGGAGACCACCACCCTTAGGTTGGAGAAATAGGGATGAGTCAGCAGCTGCTTCAAGGCCTGAGCCTGGCCAGTGGGTGCTGTGGGGAGGGCTCTGGAGCTCTGCAGGATGCAGCCCTCAGCCTGTACCTGGACTCCCCAGCTCACCAGCTTGAGGTTGGAGGGCCTGGAGGGCCTGGAGGGCCCTGAGGAGGAGGCTGCAGTCTGCCTCACATAGCACACTGTGCCCTGAGGACCACTGTGTGCCCTTTCCGCCCAAATTCAGTTTCCTTCTCACTAATGTCCATCTGTTTAGTTTGGGTCCTTACCTGATGCTGGGAAGGATTGAGGGCAGGAGGAGAAGGGGACGACAGAGGATAAGATGGTTGGATGGCATCACTGACACAATGGACATGGGTTTGGGTGGACTCCAGGAGTTGGTGATGGACAGGAAGGCCTGACATGCTGCGGTTCATGGGGTCGCAAAGAGTCGGACACAACTGAGCAACTGAACTGAACTGAACTTACAGTCTTGGAGGAATTAGACCTACCATTTCCTAGTAATGAAGATAAAAGACTATAATTCTATAAACTAGTGTTCTGTTTCCAGATCAGTGTTGAAATTGTAAGGATTCATGGTAATGTAGCTGTGGAGTGTCAAAAATGCTAACTACTCAACATAAAGTTAAACATTTGTTTAATTAAGACTTAAGAAGAATATAAACCACTTCCATTTCTTGCTCTAATGATCAGAGTAGGAGTCACCTGGAGAGGTTTACAGGGTTGAGGACTCCCTACCCCAGAGACTCCTCCATGCTACTGAAAATTTGACTATTAGAGATCAATTTCTTTGGGTTTTCAAGGTTTATAGACTTTTTAATTGTTCAAGGGTCCTATATTAAAAGAAATACATATATATACATATATATGTATATATATATATGTACACACACACATATATATAGAATTAGTTGATCAGAACTCTGAAGGTATGGAACAAATATTCATGGAAATATGGGAGTAACGTTGTGTTAAGAGTGAAAGTAAGGAGCAGATTCTGAAAAGTGGAACTATAAGTAAACTTTTAATAATCCACAATAATGCAAGGCAGAACTTAGTCCTTTGTTATTTGTTAAGACTATAGCATTATCTGTTACTTACAAAGGATTTTTTTAAAGTTTTTTTTTCCTTTTATTGATGGGAGGTATATTATAAATCTGTCATGTTTTTCTGGGATTCTTTTATAGGTTGTTAAGAAAATCTGTCGGTCTCAGTCTCTCAGTTTTTTTTTTTGAAAAATATAGAAACCATATTTTAAGAAATGAGGTGACTTATCAACAAAAGTGAAATATTTTAAAAACTGATGTGTCTTATCAATAGAAGTTTGAAGTTAAAAAAAAAGTATTGATACTTAATTCTTCATTTATTATACTGAAAAGGGGAACATTTATACTTAGAAATTAATCTGTTCCTTATTATTTCCATACTATTTTAACAATTTGAGATGGGAAATTAAACATCTCCATTTGGCCATAAAATTTGCTCAGGAAACTAAGAGAAATCACAAAAATTGCTTAAATCAGAGATTTATTGAAACACTAAATCAAGATTCTATTCTACAGTGTGCTTAATGATTAGCAATCTAACACATTAAAAAGAACAGAACACTTAAACATGAAGCGGTGGTTGTATATGGTCTTTCCCCTAGTACTTTTTAGTAAGCATGGATGCTATTTTAGCTGAATAGAAATAACTTTTCAGTACAGACTTCATTGGAAAGTTTCAGTAAAGAGTTTAGCCAAAAAATTACAAAGCATCTCAAAGAATCACTTTTGTCCTTCCATGATTTTCCTCAATAGATTTCTTGTGTAGTTTTCCACAGTGGACTGAGTTATATTTGCGTATGGATGTGTCTAATATACTCTGCCTCCTTCTCCTCCTTCAGTCGTCTTTCTTTTTAGTTTTCGGTGCTTGGCTTTCTTAGCCTGAGGGTGATGGGACATCTGATTTAGGTACTTGGTCATCATTGATGTTGTGGCCACCAGTCTGCAGAGTATTTGGTCAATGTCATAGACAGACTGGGTTTCTAGATCCTTACCAGGTGTATCCAAGGAGACTTGTTTCTTTAGCTAAAAGAAGAAAAACAAATGATATTACAAAATTTTTTCATTACTGTAGTTCACATTAAATTTGTTTTCTGGATATATATGCTTAAGCTCCAAATATCACACTTTAATTATTTATACAAAGAAAAAATTGTTATAGAAGAGAGGTAAAAATGCAGAAAAAATGCTCGTTTTTATATGCCCTTGTGTAAGGTTGTAGTGATCATGATCACCATTCAGCAAACATTTAATAAGTACTTTCTATGATTATTAGAGCATTCTGCTGGGAGAAATTATTTGAATATTAGTAGTACATTATTTTCCTTTACTAAATCACCTTAAGATGTAATGTGATAAAATCATAGACATTTTATAAATATATGGTTGTTGCCTCAAAATATAGTAACACTGGCAAAGTGGGGAATCAGTTTGAGTGTTATTTTCCAGAAAGTTATCCTAAAATTAGAAATTAGTTTACAGTACATTAAAAAATACACACACCAACTTTAGTATACTTAGTTTTCTTAGATAGACCAGGAAGGGATCTAACAAGATCTCTTGTTCTACATCCTTCATTTTATTGATCAGACAGCAGAGAAAGATACAGTGATTTACCTAAGAGCCCAGACAGATAACTGCATTTCCTATACATTCTACTCATTGTAGCTCATTACTTTCTTGATGTGTTTTGTAACTTTAAACTATCTAAAATAATAGGTTATTTTAAAGACCTTCTAATTCAGTACACTTTTGTTGAACACCTGATATGTGCAAGAAAGTATGATAGATGCTGGGGTGAATGGCGGGAGTGGGGAAAGTTATGAAGAAGAAGACACAGTTCTTTCTCCAGAGAAGATGATAATCTTATCTTTTAAACGCTTTGATATTCTATAACTATTACTATTAGCATCACCTTTTTTTTGTGTTTCTTCCACTTCATCCACAGGTAATGTGCAGACAAAACAGAGAGGATTAAAAAGAGAGCTTGTATTAAAATATAAATAAGATTTAAACAACCGTGAAATATATCCATATTAGCAAAATTGCAGCATAGTTTGTCCAGAGGGTAAGGTAGACAGTGAGATGGAGCTGTCTTAACTTTCAAATAATGCATTTCTTCTGGAAAAATCTCCCATCCAACCTTTGTCCAGGTAGTACCATCACAAATGCAGAAGCTGTCCCTGAAAAAGCAGATAAACAACAGAGTAAAAATCAGGGATAGTCCTTGAGTAGACATCTTTCTTTCTCAAATGGAAAAAAAATTACAGCCAAAAATTTTTTTAGAGACAGAGCAGAAATGCCCTGGTACTCCAGTCAAGGAGCTCAGGATAACTAGGCAGCAAAATATACACTGATGATCATTGTAACATCATCAGCCATGATGACTCAGGGATAAATTCAGTGATGTCATAAAGAACCACACTGGGACTAAAAGATGTTGGTTAACCAATCACTTTGGGTTTCTTAGGGATACTTTTTTCTTGCCTTTTTTTTTTTTTTTTTTTTTGCCAGAATGGTTTAAGCTTCTTCAGTTTTCTGAAAAAAATGAAGACTTGCTAATATTTTGATAGCCAATAAATTTAAATCATCATTATATTAACAGAATTTCATGGAAACCATTTACCTGTATCCTTTCCAACCCTTTTGAAGTATGGTACTTTAGCATCTACTTAAAAGCGTGTGTGTATGTGTGTGCAATCAGTTGTGTCCGACTCTTTGCAATGCTATGGAGTGTAGCCTGCCAGACTCCTCTGTCCGTAGAATTTTCCAGGCAAGAATAATGGAGTGGATTGCCATTTCCTACTCCAGGGGAGCTTCCCAATCCAGGGATCAAACCTGTGGCTCTAGAGTCTCCTTCCCCACTCATTGGCAGGCAGATTGTTCACCACTGCACCAAGTAGCTACAGTCATATATCATGGTAATATCATTATCATGGTAACATCATACAACCTAGCTTCTGCTTCTGTTTTTTATTATATTCAGGAATGTCCTTCTCTTCATTTAGTCAAGGAAATACTGAGTGACTCCCCCTTTTGACATATCTTTTTGGTGACAATGTTGTAACTACCAGGTAGTGGGTGAGGGGTGGGGAATTTGGCATGATTGTATGAAAAAGAGATGGTGGATTAGTGTGGTGTGTGATAAGGTGCGACGGACTGCTTTTAAAGAACTTAAAGTCTAGCAGTAGAAGCAGAAAACAGAAAAATAAAAAATTACAGGACAGATTATCAGTTCAGTTCAGTCACTCTTTGTGACCCCATGAATTGCAGCACACCAGGCCTCCCTGTCCATAACCAACTCCCAGAGTTTACTCAAATTCATGTCCATTGAGTCAGTGATGCCATCCAACCATCTCATCCTCTGTCGTCCCCCTTCTCCTCCTGCCCCCAATCCTTCCTAGCATCAGGGTCTTTTCCAATGAGTCAACTCTTAGCACAGATTATCAGTTCAGTTCAGTTCAGTTCAGTCGCTCAGTCGTCTCCGACTCTTTGCCACCCCATGAATCGCAGCACGCCAGGCCTCCCTGTCCATCACCAACTACCGGAGTTCACTCAGACTCACGTCCATCGAGTCAGTGATGCCATCCAGCCATCTCATCCTCTGTCGTCCCCTTTTCCTCCTGCCCCCAATCCCTCCCAGCATCAGAGTCTTTTCCAATGAGTCAACTCTTCGAATGAGGTGGCCAAAGTACTGGAGTTTCGGCTTTAGCATCATTCCTTCCAAAGAAATCCCAGGGCTGATCTCCTTCAGAATGGACTGGTTGGATCTCCTTGCAGTCCAAGGGACTCTAGAGAGTCTTCTCCAACACCACAGTTCAAAAGCATCAATTCTTCGGCACTCAGCCTTCTTCACAGTCCAACTCTCACATCCATACATGACCACAGGAAAAACCATAGCCTTGACTAGACAGACCTTTGTTGGCAAAGTAATGTCTCTGCTTTTGAATATGCTATCTAGGTTGGTCATAACTTTCCTTCCAAGGAGTAAGCGTCTTTTAATTTCATGGCTGCAGTCACCATCTGCAGTGATTTTGGAGCCCCAAAAATGAAGTCTGACACTGTTTCCAGATTATACTCAGGGCTAAATCAAATTATAATCATGTAATGGATGATAGGGCACTCAGTTCTACCAGGGGGAATTAGGAGTTTCACAGGAGTGCATTTTGAGTAAGCTTTGAAGAATGAGTAGAATTTTGGTGGATGGCAGAGAGGGCCATCTAGGTTGAGGAAACATGATAAGCAAAGAAATTCTGTAAACCATTCAGTTTAGTTCAGTTCAGTCACTCAGTGGGACTCAGTCATGTCCCACTCTTTGTGACCCCATGGACTGCAGCACACCAGACTTCCCTGTCCATCACCAACTCCCAGAGCTTGCTTAAACTCATGTCCATCAAGTCAGTGATGCCATCCAACCATCTCATTCTCTGTCATCTCTTTCTCTTCCTGCCTTCAATCTTTCCCAGCATCAGAGTCTTTTCTAAAGAGTCGGTTTTTTGCTGACCCTCTAATGAGTCAGTTTTTCATCTCACCCTGTCCTCCCCTCTACCCCATGTCCATAAGTCTGTTCTCTATGTCTGTTTCTCCATTGCTGCCTTGCAAATAAATTCATTAGTACAATTTTCCTAGATTCCATTTATATGCATTAGTATATAATATTTCTCTTTCTCTTTCTGACTTACTTCACTCTGTATAATAGACTCTAGGTTCATCCACCTCATTAGAATTGACTCAAATGCATTCCTTTTTATGGCTGAGTAACATTCCATTTCAGAGAACGCAACGGCACCCCACTCCAGTACTCTTGCCTGGAAAATCCCATGGATGGAGGAGATTGGAAGGCTGCAGTCCATGGGGTCGCTGAGGGTCGGACACGACTGAGCGACTTCCCTTTCGTTTTTCACTTTCATGCATTGGAGAAGGAAATGGCAACCCACTCCAGTGTTCTTGCCTGGAGAATCCCAGGGACGGGGAGCCTGTTGGGCTGCCTTCTATGGGGTTGCACAGAGTTGGACATGACTGAAGTGACTTAGCAGCAGCAGCAACATTCCATTTATAAATATTTATTGAGCACCTCGTATGAGGTAAATACTGTTCTAGGGGCTGAGGATACTTACACACCTAGGCATAAAACTATGTTTATGGAGTTTACTTTCTAGTAGGGAGATATAGAAAATAAAATGATCTAAATCTATTTATCTGTGAAGTGCCATGAAGAAAAATAGAGTGGTAAGGAGGTTATGAAGTTGCCAGCAAGTGAATGAGTGAGTGTGTGCTTACACTTACAGAGGGCCATCAGGAGAGGCCTCTCTGGTAAGGTGATGTTTGAAGACAGACCTGAAGAACTAAAGGAGTGAGCCCTATTGATATCAGCAGGCAGAGGGAACAGGAAGTAAATGATTGATAGGGTCTCTGGATGAATGTAGGAAGGGACGAAGCTGGAAAGATTGTTTGTGGCTAGATAGGTCTTGGAGGGCCCTGCATTTTATTCAGTAGCCGGTAGGGAGTTACTTACAAAGTCTGGAGGAGAGGAGTGACCTAATAATAAACTTACTGAGTACTTTCCTGTGTGCCAGGCACTGTGTCAAGAAATTTGCGTGTGTTATACTATGTTTTAATTCTTACAACAACTGTATGTGGGTGGTATTATAATACTTCCACTTTATAGATGGAGAAACTGAGGTTAGAGGGGTTAAGATACTATTATGGTCTATATGTTTGTGTTCCCCCACAAATGCATATGTTGAATTTCTAATGCCTGATGTGATGGTGTTAGGACATGGGGCCTTTGGGAGATGCTTAGGACATGAAGGTGGGGGCCTCATAAATAGGATTAGTGGTCTTATAAAAATGTGTCCCCACAGAGTTCCCTGGCCCTTCTACCATGTGAAGGCACCTTGAGGAGGTGCTGGCAGTGAAGGAAGAGGGGTCTCACTAGACTGCAACCATGTTGCAGCTTGATCTTGGGCTTGCCAGCCTCCAGAATTATGAAAAACAAGTTTCTGTTGTTTATAAACTTCCCAGTCTGTGGTATATTGTTGCCTGAATGCTCAGATAGGTCTGGTGGCATTAGAAGATGCTTGCAGTAAGCTGCTTTCTCTACCAGGCCGCCCAAAATAAATATATGCACTCAGTAAAATCAGCATGCTTATTATACAAATACAGTTTTATGACAAGTCCCTTAGTCTCCTCTTCAAACTAATTCCTGTACTTAACTTCCTCCTGTACTGGAATTCTGGAACCACCACTGGCTCCAGGTCACCAACTAGTGGAGCCAAAACCTAAACCTTAGAGTCCAGTTTAGAGAATTGATTCTGCTTGCAACATGAATGGTAGATTTGAAGCTGTAATTGACAAGACGGTTCAGCTGCAAAAACTTTTCATCTTTCATGAAAAAGGAAGGATGACTGAGGCTGGAGCTGAAGGCCAAGAGGTATCACTCCCAGGCTATGATACCTCATAGAATTTGCCTTGTGGGATTTCAGAATTGCTTGAGACCGAGGTGACTCCTTTTTTCCTTCTAATTTCGCACGTTTTGAATGGCAGTATCTATAACTGTTGCTTTGTGCCTGTCTCACCAGTGTATTTTGGGATAGAAAACTTATTTTCTAGTATCACAGGTCTGCAGATATAGAGGAATTTTACCCCAGGATAGATGGATCATACCAATGTCTCACACATACCTTATTTGTATGAGGAGATGAGACTTTTGAGCTAATGATATTTTAGATGAACATTTGAACATGAGTTGATGTTGTAATGGATTGAAACTTAGATGCTGGCATGGAGTAAATGTATTTGCATGTGGGATAGATGTGAGTTTGAGGGGGTCAGAGGGTAGGCTATGGTAGGCTGAAAAATGTCTACCAAAGATATCTAGGTTCTAACTCCTGGAACCTGAGCATGTTACCTCATATGGGATCTTGCGGATCCTTAAACTAAGGATCTTTAGATGGAGAGATCATCGTGGGTTATCCAGCTGGGACTTAAATGTAGTCACAAGTGTCTTTATTATAAGTGAGAGGCAGGAGATTTGACACAGAAGAGGAGGTGATTTGATGATGGAACTAGACATTGGACTGGTGTATTTTGATTGAAGAAGGAGCCACCAGCCAAGGAGTATAGGCTGCAGCTAGAGGTAGAAAACAGCAAAGAAATAGATTCTCCTTTCAGAACCCATAGAAAGAATCTTCCCCACCAACACCTTGATTTTCACTTAGCTAAACTGATTCCAGACTTGTGGCCTCTAGAATTTACTACAGGATAAGCTTGCATTGTTTTAAGCCACCAGATTTGTGGCAATTTGTTACAGCAGTCACAGGACATGATCAATTGTTAAATTAATTTGAAGTATTATTAATACTTGGCTAATCCTGTTTTGTTGTTCAGTTGCTAAGTGCTCTCTGACTCTACATGGGCTGGAGCCATGTCGAAGCCCCAGGTGGCTCAGCTGTAAAGACCCCTCCTGCCAATGCAGGAGATGCAGGTTAGATCCCTGATCTGGGAAGATCTCCCAGAGAAGGAAATGATAACCCACTCTAGTATTCTTGCCTGGGAACTCCTATGGATAGAAGAGCATGGCAGGCTGCAGTCCATGAGGTTGTAAAGAATCAGACACAACTGAGCAATTAAACAACAACAACAAATCTACTGTTTATTATATTCAATCTGTCCGTCTCTATATTTCTTTCAGTGTTGTGATTTTGTTTAAACAAGTCTTGCAAATTTTGTGATGGGTGTTTATAGAGAATGGAATTATTTTAAACACTTTTTTAAGAGGGAAGCTATTTTTAATTTATTTTGAAGGGTAAAACAAATGGCATTTACTTATTTGGCTATACTGAGTCTTCGCTGCAGCATGCAGACGTGCAAACTCTTAATTGTGGCATGTGGGATCTGGTTTTCTGACCAGGGATGGAACCTGGGCCCCCGGCATCAGGAGCGTGGGGTCCTAGCCACTGGACCACCAGGGAAGTCCCAATAATTTTTCTATTGGAAATACTTTTTGTTCCTTTTTCCAGATTAGCTCAGCTGGTAAAGAATCCACCTGCAGTGCGGGAGAACTGGGTTTGATCCCTGGGTTGGGAAGATCTCCTGGAGAACGGAAAGGCTATACCCACTCCAGTATTCTGGCCTGGAGAATTCCACAGACTGTATAGTTCATGGGGTCGCAGAGTCAGACACGACTCAGCGACTTTCACTTTCACTTTCCAGAGTAGATTTTTTTTTTTTAATTTATTTTTTTTCCCTAATTTTATTTTATTTTTAAACTTTACATAATTGTATTAGTTTTGCCAAATATCAAAATGAATCCACCACAGGTTTACATGTGTTCCCCATCCCGAACCCTCCTCCCTCCTCCCTCCCCATACCATCCCTCTGGGCCGTCCCAGTGCACCAGCCCCAAGCATCCAGCATCATGCATCGAACCTGGACTGGCAACTCGTTTCCTACATGATATTTTACATGTTTCATTGCCATTCTCCCAAATCTTCCCACCCTCTCCCTCTCCCACAGAGTCCATAAGACTGTTCTATACATCAGTGTCTCTTTTGCTGTCTCGTACACCGGGTTATTGTTACCATCTTTCTAAATTCCATATATATGCGTTAGTATACTGTATTTATGTTTTTCCTTCTGGCTTACTTCACTCTGTATAATAGGCTCCAGTTTTATCCACCTCATCAGAACTGATTCAAATGTATTCTTTTTAATGGCTGAGTAATACTCCATTGTGTATATGTACCACAGCTTTTTTATCCATTCATCTGCTGATGGACATCTAGGTTGCTTCCATGTCTTGGCTATTATAAACAGTGCTGCAATGAACATTGGGGTACACGTGTCTCTTTCCCTTCTGGTTTCCTCAGTGTGTATGCCCAGCAGTGGGGTTGCTGGATCATAAGGCAGTTCTATTTCCAGTTTTTTAAGGAATCTCCACACTGTTCTCCATAGTGGCTGTACTAGTTTGCATTCCCACCAACAGTGTAAAAGGGTTCCCTTTTCTCCACACCCTCTCCAGCATTTATTATTTGCAGACTTTTGGATTGCAGCCATTCTGACTGGTGTGAAATGGTACCTCATAGTGGTTTTGATTTGCATTTCTCTGATAATGAGTGATGTTGAGCATCTTTTCATGTGTTTGTTAGCCATCTGTATGTCTTTTTTGGAGAAATGTCTATTTAGTTCTTTGGCCCATTTTTTGATTGGGTCGTTTATTTTTCTGGAGTTGAGCTGTAGGAGTTGCTTGTATATTTTTGAGATTAGTTGTTTGTCGGTTGCTTCATTTGCTATTATTTTCTCCCATTCTGAAGGCTGTCTTTTCACCTTGCTAATAGTTTCCTTTGATGTGCAGAAGCTTTTAAGGTTAATTAGGTCCCATTTGTTTATTTTTGCTTTTATTTCCAATATTCTGGGAGGTGGGTCATAGAGGATCCTGCTGTGATGTATGTCGGAGAGTGTTTTGCCTATGTTCTCCTCTAGGAGTTTTATAGTTTCTGGTCTTACGTTTAGATCTTTAATCCATTTTGAGTTTATTTTTGTGTATGGTGTTAGAAAGTGGTCCAGTTTCATTCTTTTACAAGTGGTTGACCAGATTTCCCAGCACCACTTGTTAAAGAGATTGTCTTTAGTCCATTGTATATTCTTGCCTCCTTTGTCGAAGATAAGGTGTCCATATGTGCGTGGATTTATCTCTGGGCTTTCTATTTTATTCCATTGATCAATATTTCTGTCTTTGTGCCAGTACCATACTGTCTTGATAACTGTGGCTTTGTAGTAGAGCCTGAAGTCAGGTAGGTTGATTCCTCCAGTTCCATTCTTCTTTCTCAAGATCGCTTTGGCTATTCGAGGTTTTTTGTATTTCCATACAAATTGTGAAATTATTTGTTCTAGCTCTTTGAAGAATACCATTGGTAGCTTGATAGGGATTGCGTTGAATCTATAAATTGCTTTGGGTAGTATACTCATTTTCACTATATTGATTCTTCCAATCCATGAACATGGTATATTTCTCCATCTATTAGTGTCCTCTTTGATTTCTTTCACCAGTGTTTTATAGTTTTCTATATATAGGTCTTTAGTTTCTTTAGGTAGATATATTCCTAAGTATTTTATTCTTTCCGTTGCAATGGTGAATGGAATTGTTTCCTTAATTTCTCTTTCTGTTTTCTCATTATTAGTGTATAGGAATGCAAGGGATTTCTGTGTGTTGATTTTATATCCTGCAACTTTACTGTAGTCATTGATTATTTCTAGTAATTTTCTGGTGGATTCTTTAGGGTTTTCTATGTAGAGGATCATGTCATCTGCAAATAGTGAGAGTTTTACTTCTTCTTTTCCAATTTGGATTCCTTTTATTTCTTTTTCTGCTCTGATTGCTGTGGCCAAAACTTCCAAAACTATGTTGAATAGTAGTGGTGAAAGTGGGCACCCTTGTCTTGTTCCTGATTTTAGAGGAAATGCTTTCAATTTTTCACCATTGAGGATAATGTTTGCTGTGGGTTTGTCATATATAGCTTTTATTATGTTGAGGTATGTTCCTTCTATTCCTGCTTTCTGGAGAGTTTTTATCATAAATGGATGTTGAATTTTGTCAAAGGCTTTCTCTGCATCTATTGAGATAATCATATGGTTTTTATTTTTCAATTTGTTAATGTGGTGTATTACATTGATTGATTTGCGGATATTGAAGAATCCTTGCATCCCTGGGATAAAGCCCACTTGATCATGGTGTATGATCTTTTTAATGTGTTGTTGGATTCTGATTGCTAGAATTTTGTTAAGGATTTTTGCATCTATGTTCATCAGTGATATTGGCCTGTAGTTTTCTTTTTTTGTGGGATCTTTGTCAGGTTTTGGTATTAGGGTGATGGTGGCCTCATAGAATGAGTTTGGAAGTTTACCTTCCTCTGCAATTTTCTGGAAGAGTTTGAGCAGGATAGGTGTCAGCTCTTCTCTAAATTTTTGGTAGAATTCAGCTGTGAAGCCGTCTGGACCGGGGCTTTTGTTTGCTGGAAGATTTTTGATTACAGTTTCAATTTCCATGCTTGTGATGGGTCTGTTAAGATTTTCTATTTCTTCCTGGTCCAGTTTTGGAAAGTTGTACTTTTCTAAGAATTTGTCCATTTCTTCCACGTTGTCCATTTTATTGGCATATAATTGTTGATAGTAGTCTCTTATGATCCTTTGTATTTCTGTGTTGTCTGTTGTGATCTCTCCATTTTCGTTTCTAATTTTGTTGATTTGATTTTTCTCCCTTTGTTTCTTGATGAGTCTGGCTAATGGTTTGTCAATTTTATTTATCCTTTCAAAGAACCAGCTTTTGGTTTTGTTGATTTTTGCTATGGTCTCTTTTGTTTCTTTTGCATTTATTTCTGCTCTAATTTTTAAGATTTCTTTCCTTCTACTAACCCTGGGGTTCTTCATTTCTTCCTTTTCTAGTTGCTTTAGGTGTAGAGTTAGGTTATTTATTTGACTTTTTTCTTGTTTCTTGAGGTGTGCCTGTATTGCTATGAACTTTCCCCTTAGGACTGCTTTTACCATGTCCCACAGGTTTTGGGTTGTTGTGTTTTCATTTTCATTCGTTTCTATGCAAATTTTGATTTCTTTTTTGATTTCTTCTGTGATTTGTTGGTTATTCAGCAGCGTGTTGTTCAGCCTCCATATGTTGGAATTTTTAATAGTTTTTCTCCTGTAATTGAGATCTAATCTTACTGCATTGTGGTCAGAAAAAATGCTTGGAATGATTTCTATTTTTTTGAATTTACCAAGGCTAGCTTTATGGCCCAGCATGTGATCTATCCTGGAGAAGGTTCCATGTGTGCTTGAGAAAAAGGTGAAATTCATTGTTTTGGGATGAAATGACCTATAGATATCAATTAGGTCTAACTGGTCTATTGTATCGTTTAAAGTTTGTGTTTCCTTGTTAATTTTCTGTTTAGTTGATCTATCCATAGGTGTAAGTGGGGTATTAAAGTCTCCCACTATTATTGTGTTATTGTTAATTTCTCCTTTCATACTTGTTAGCATTTGTCTTACGTACTGTGGTGCTCCCGTGTTGGGTGCATATATATTTATAATTGTTATATCTTCTTCTTGGATTGATCCTTTGATCATTATGTAGTGACCTTCTTTGTCTCTTTTCACAGCCTTTGTTTTAAAGTCTATTTTATCTGATATGAGTATTGCTACTCCTGCTTTCTTTTGGTCCCTATTTGCATGGAAAATCTTTTTTCCAGCCCTTCACTTTCAGTCTGTATGTGTCCCCTGTTTTGAGGTGGGTCTCTTGTAGACAACATATGTAGGGGTCTTGTTTTTGTATCCATTCAGCCAGTCTTTGTCTTTTGGTTGGGGGCATTCAACCCATTTACATTTAATGTAATTACTGATAAGTATGTTCCCGTTGCCATTTACTTTATTGTTTTGGGTTCGAGTTTATACACCGTTTTTGTGTTTCCTGTCTAGAGAATATCCTTTAGTATTTGTTGGAGAGCTGGTTTGGTGGTGCAGAATTCTCTCAGCTTTTGCTTGTCTGAAAAGCTTTTGATTTCTCCTTCATACTTGAATGAGATCCTTGCTGGGTACAATAATCTGGGCTGTAGGTTATTTTCTTTCATCATTTTAAGTATGTCTTGCCATTCCCTCCTGGCTTGAAGAGTTTCTATTGAAAGATCAGCTGTTATCCTTATGGGAATTCCCTTGTGTGTTGTTTGTTGTTTTTCCCTTGCTGCTTTTAATATTTGTTCTTTGTGTTTGATCTTTGTTAATTTGATTAATATGTGTCTTGGGGTGTTTCTCCTTGGGTTTATCTTGTTTGGTACTCTCTGGGTTTCTTGGACTTGGGTGATTATTTCCTTCCCCAGTTTAGGGAAGTTTTCCACTATTATCTCCTCAAGTATTTTCTCATGGTCTTTCTTTTTGTCTTCTTCTTCTGGAACCCCTATGATTCGAATGTTGTAGCGTTTAATATTGTCCTGGAGGTCTCTGAGATTGTCCTCATTTCTTTTAATTCGTTTTTCTTTTATCCTCTCTGATTCATTTATTTCTACCATTCTATCTTCTAATTCACTAATCCTGTCTTCTGCCTCTGTTATTCTACTATTTGTTGCCTCCAGAGTGTTTTTAATTTCACTTATTGCATTATTCATTATATATTGACTCTTTTTTATTTCTTCTAGGTCCTTGTTAAACCTTTCTTGCATCTTCTCAATCCTTGTCTCCAGGCTATTTATCTGTGATTCCATTTTAGTTTCAAGATTTTGGATCAATTTCACTATCATTATTCGGAATTCTTTATCAGGTAGATTCCCTATCTCTTCCTCTTTTGTTTGGTTTGGTGGGCGTTTATCCTGTTCCTTTATCTGCTGAGTATTCCTCTGTCTCTTCATCTTGTTTAAATTGCTGAGTTTGGGGTGTCCTTTCTGTATTCTGGCAGTTTGTGGAGTTCTCTTTATTGTGGCGTTTCCTCACTGTGTGTGGGTTTGTACAGGTGGCTTGTCAAGGTTTCCTGGTTAGGGAAGCTTGTGTCGGTGTTCTGGTGGGTGGAGCTGTATTTCTTCTCTCTGGAGTGCAATGAAATGTCCAGTAATGAGTTATGAGATGTCTATAGTTTTGGGGTGACTTTGGGCAGCCTGTATCTTGAAGCTCAGGGCTGTGTTCCTTTGTTGCTGGAGAATTTGCTTGGTATGTCTTGCCCTGGAACTTATTGGCCCTTGTGTGGTGCTTGGTTTCAGTGTCGGTATGGAGGCATTTGATGAGCTCCTGTCAATGAATGTTCCTTGGAGTCAGGAGTTCCCTGGAGTCAGGGTTTGGACTTAAGTCTCCTGCTTCCGATTATTGGTCTTATTTTTACAGTAGTTTCAAAACTTCTCCTTCTATACAACACCATTGATAAAACATCTACATTAAAGATGATAAGTTTCTCTACAGTGAGGGTCACTCAGAGAGGTTCACAGGGTTACATGGAGAAGAGAAGAGGGAGGAGGGAGTTAGAGGTGACCCAAATGAGATGAGGTGAATCAATAGTGGAGAGAGTGGGCTAGCCAGTAGTCACTTCCTTATGTGTACTCCACAACTGGACCACTCAGACATGTTCACGGGGTTATACAGAGAAGAGAAGAAGGAGGAAGGTAACAGAGGTGGCCAGAAGGATAAAAGGGGGGAATGAAAAGGAGGGAGACAGATCCAGCCAGTAATCAGTTCCCTAAGTGTTCTCCACCGTCTGGAACACACAGAAATTCACCGAGTTGGGTAGAGTAGAGAGGGGTTAGGGAGGAGACACAGGCGACCTGGTGGAGAAAAAGGAGGGTCCAAAGGGAGAGAGAGCAGTCAAGCCAGTAATCTCACTCCCTAGTGAAAAATGGGTCCTGAAGATTGGGTCCTTAAAGGTACAAAATTGGTAACAAATACATAAAAGCAAAAATTAAAAATCTAGAGTAGAGTTTGGAATTTCAAAAATAAGACGTTAAAGAAAAGAAGAAGGAAAAGAAAGAGAGAAAGAACGAACAAACAAAAACAAACAAGGTCGCGAAAATTATAAAGAAAGTACAGGTACAAAATTGATAACTAATACCAGAAAGCGAAAATTAAAAATCTAGAGTAGAGTTTGGAATTTCAAAAATACGATGTTAAAGAAAAGAAGAAGGAAAAGAAAGAGAGAAAAAACGAACAAACAAAAACAAACAAGGTCACGAAAATTATAAAGAAAGTACAGGTACAAAATTGATAACTAATACCAGAAAGCAAAAATTAAAAATCTAGAGTAGAGTTTGGAATTTCAAAAATACATTAAAAAAAAAAAAAAAAAGAAGAAGAAAAATAAAGAGAGAAAAGAAACAAACAAATACGAACAATGTCACAAAAATTATAAAGAAAATACAGGTACAAAATTGATATCAAATACCAAAAAGCATAAATTAAAAATCTAGAGTAAAGTTTGGAATTTCAGATATACAATGTTATATAAAAGAAGAAGAGAAAGAAACAGAGAAGAAGAAAAAAAAAAAAGTCACAGAAATTATATAAAAAAAAACTATAGGTACAAAATTGATAACATATACCAAAAAGCGAAAATTAAAAATCTAGAGTAGAGTTTGGAATTTCAAAAATATGATGTTAAAGAAAAGAAGAAAAAAACAAAAACAAAACAAAAAAAAAAACCAAGGTCAAAAAATTATAAAATATATATATATGAAGTTTGCTGAAGAAGAAAAAAATAGGGTCTTTTTTTTTTTTTTGCAAAGTAATAGGTTATAAAAGTGAAAATTCAAGGAACAATAGAGGACTTAAAAAATTTTTTTTTTTAATTAAAAAAAAAAAGAAAGAATGATCGTAAAAATAATAAAAATATATCTAGGACTTTTTTGTTTTGTTTTGTTTTTTTTGTGGGTGTTGTGGGTTCAGTTCATTTTTGGCTAGTTCCTTGGTCAGATTTATATTTCTCAAGATCTATAGGCCCCTTCCTATGTAGTCTGTAGTAACCACAGGGTTTTGATCTATTGCCTGTAGCTTCCAAGGCGTTTCCCTCTGTTATATCTTCTTCTGTTTGCTAGTCTCTTCAGTATCTGGTTTCCGCCCTGACTCAAAGGGCACGGTGGAGGACACTTTTTTTTTTTTTTTTTTAGGCTTACTTGTTCAGTCGCACTGTGGGGAGGGAGGGAGGGATGCTGCAAACAAATAACACTGGCGTGGGCTCGCAGTGCCTCAGCCACCCTGGGTCTGCCCCCGCTCACGGCGCGTGTAGCCTCCCTGTCCACACTGCTCGGACTCTAGGTTGTTCCGCCGGGAACAATCCGAGGCTGGCCCTGGGCTGCATGCACCTCCCAGGTCCAAGCCGCTCAGGTTCAGGCACTCGGGTAGTCCTCAGAGGCGCAGACTCAGTTGGGCCTGCGTTTTGTGCTCTTCCCAGGTCCGAGCGCCAATTTGCTCTTCCCAGGCGAGCGCCAATGCTGCGACTTATCGCCTCCCCGCCACTCGGTTATCTGGATGTAAAACCGGCGCACCTTCTCAGGCAGATGTTGACCGTCCAGACCCCCAAGAAGTTTTAGTTAGCAAAGAAGCCTGCTTACAATTTTATAGATAATGTCTCTCTGGGGCTGCGATTGCCCCCTTCCGGCTCTGGCTGCCTGTCACCGGAGGGGGAAGGTCTGCAGCCGGCTATCTCTGTTCAGTCCTTTGTTCCGTGCGCGGGCCTGGCGGTCTTAGGTTAGGGCTGGCTTTTCGCGTGGTAGGTATCCCACAGTCTGGTTTGCTAGCCCAAATTATTTCGCTCAGATAGCGCTCAGGGTATTCAGGCCAGATTCTTACTCTCAGCGATGCAGCCCACGCTGCGCCTCCCTGCCCAGCCCCGGTTTGCTAATGGCGGATGCAGGCGTCTGCGCAGCTTCTCTGCTGGGGGAGTTACTGTAGGGCTCGCAATCTGCGAGTTTTAAATTGTTTATTTATTTTTTCTCCCTGTTATGTTGCCCTCTGTGCTTCCAAAGCTCGGCACAGATTCGGCAGTGAGAAGGTTTCCTGATGTTTGGAAACTTCTCTCTTTTTAAGATTCCCTTCCCGGGACGGAACTCCGTCCCTCCCTCTTTTGTCTCTTTTTTTTTGTTTTTAATATTTTTTCCTACCTCCTTTCGAAGAGTTGGGTTGCTTTTCTGGGTGCCTGATGTCCTCTGCCGGCATTCAGAAGTTGTTTTGTGGAATTTACTCGACGTTTAAATGCTCTTTTGCTGAATTTGTGGGGGAGAAAGTGTTCTCCCCGTCCTACTCCTCCGCCATCTTGGCTCCTCCCCCCAGAGTAGATATTTTGATAGACTGTAGTTTCTTTGGTGTCACATTTTGTATTTATTTGCGCTTTAAAATTTTTAGCGCAATTGAAGTTCTACTGGAATAGGAAATGGCAACCTATTCCAGTATTCTTGCCTGGAAAATTCCATGGACAGAGGAGTCTGATGGCAATAGTCTATGGGATTGCAAAGAGTCAGACATGACAGAGTGACTGAGCATGCATGCATGTGCGCACGCGCACACACACACACACACACACACACACACGCACACGCACTAATATAGTAAGTACCCCGAATCACTGTGTTAGTTAAGTGTTACCTTTCTTGAATTTCCCCAAGGAAAACTGTAACAAATCTCCTATACAGTCTTTATAAAGCTCTGGATTTATAAAATTACATTATAAACTGTGGAGTGAATTTTCTTGGTCTTTGCCTTATTATTAAGCATTTTTACTGTCCTTTTCTTTCAGAAGCAAGGCTGGCACTGAAAAAATATATTGCAAAGGTCTCTGCAACTGTTACAGATACAGAAAAGGGACCAGGGAAGCTTTATAAGGAAGACAAGGTACAACATTGTGCTTATATTTTGTTCTGAAGTCTTTTGAGATTTTTACCCCTTGTATTTAACTGCTACACTTAAGCACTAGAGGTAGGTGGTGATCCTCACTGCTCCGTTCTCCTTCCCTTCCTTCCTTTTTTTTCCCCTTTCTTATTAAACTGCTGACAGAAGCAGCATTAATAGTACTGGCAGCATTCTTGTTCTTCTGTTGATTAGATATTCATTTCATTAGTTTGCTTCAAAACTTATATATACATCATATATTTTGGTCTATATGTTTACATATATACTTGTATACACTGCCTATTTTTTCATGTATCAAAGTTTACATGATAGAAAAATACACAGGTGTAAAGATAGCTAATTGTAAAGCCAGCTTGCCACATTTGTCATATACTAAGTACTACGTGTGAACTAGTTGATTTCTTTTGATGTATACTAAAAAAAAAGGTATGCTAAAGGTATTAGAAATGTGTTTGGGTTTTAAATTATTTCTTGCATTTCTGGGCAGGACATTGTATGAATTTTCTGTGACTTTTAATTCTGATGAAAAAAAATTAGCTACTGCTAAAAGTGTAAGACATCAGCAAGTCTGAGAACATGATAAAACACACATTTCACTTGTTTGTAAAACATTTTACAAAATCTCTTATGAAACAAAGTATAGATAGAATTCTATTAGAAGAGCTACTGTATCTATAAGATTTGCAAAACAATCTTTCTGGCACAAACAGTGCTTTGTCAAACTAGTTACTGTGAAAGCCTTTTTAATTTCAGTTTCTAAATATTTGATTATTTGAGCTAGAAAATATTATGTACCTATACTAATGGTTAGAATAAAACAAAACATCTAAAGTAGACTTAATAATTTTCTTTTTACCCTATCAAGTCTTATTACCCTGTGATTCTAATAGCATTTTTGTGCTAATCTCAGTATACTTTTCCTCACTTATATAAATATATGTATGCATATATATAGTTTTATTAATATAAGAGATTTTGCTTTTATAAAAATAGGATCATACTATACAAATTATTCTTTAATTTTCTCTTTTCCTTTAAAGAATATATCATGGACATCTTTACAAATCCACTTCATTCTTTATACTTCTGCATATAATGTTGCTTATTTAATAATATGGACAGGACGTGTAATAAATTTATTCATGTCTCCTTATTATTACAAATCATAGAATAATGAACATCTTAAATCAGATACCAGCAATTTGCTGCTCATGTGCAAAGAGATGTTTTGAAATGCAAATTGAGAGGTTTTCAGTGAGGTTTTGCTCATTTCTTGCACTTCCTTCTCCTGTGAATCACCCAAGAAGGAATAAATATTGGCATTGTCTGTTGAGTTGCATGAAGTGCACACCATCCACTTACTTTTCCCAAATTTTGCAAACACTTACCACAGTTCAGTTCAGTTCAGTCGTGTCCGACTCTTTGTTCAGTAGTGTCCAACCCTTTGCGACCCCAAGGACTGCAGCACGCCAGGCTTCCCTGTCTATCATCGACTCCTGGAGTTTACTCAAACTCATGTCCTTTGAGTTGGTGATGCCATCCAACCATCTCATCCTCTGTTGTCCCCTTTTCCTCCCGCATTCAATCTTTCCCAGCATCAGGGTCTTTTCCAATGAGTCAGTTCTTCACATCAGGTAGCCAAAGTATTGGAGCTTCAGCTTCGACATCAGTCCTTCCAATGAACACCCAGGACTGATCTCCTTTAGGATGGACTGGTTGGATCTCCTTGCAGTCCAAGGGACTCTCAGGAGTCTTCTCCAACACCACAGTTCAAAAGTATCAATTCTTCTCCGCTCAAGCTTTCTTTATAGTCCAACTCACATCCATACATGACTACTGGAAAACCCATAGCTTTGACTAGATGGACCTTTGTTGGCAAAGTAATGTCTGTGCTTTTGAATATGCTCTCTGGGTTGGTCATAGCTTTTCTTCCAAGGAGCAAGTGTCTTTTAATTTCTTGGCTGCAGTCACAATCTGCAGTGATTTTGGAGCCCAAGAAAATAAAGTCTGTCACTGTTTCCATTGTTTCCCCATCTATTTGCCATGCAGAGCTCACTGAAAATAAAGAAATAGGGAGAGGATGTAGACTGGCCCAAGGCATCATGACTCTAGATTAATGAGTTTCATTATACACACATTTCACTAGTGTTAGTACTGCACTATCGGATACAGTACCCCCTAGCCTCATGTGACTATAAATTAGAATTAATTAAAATTAAAAATTCAACTCCTCAGTCACACCAGCCACTTTTCTAATGCTCCCTGGCTATATGCATCTAATGGTGACTGTATTAGACTGTGCAGATATTTCTGTGATCATTTCCATCATCATAGAAAGTTCTGTTGCAGAGTGCTGGTTTAGAGATACTATAGAGTTTCATTTTTAAATAAACAAGTGGAAAGTAAATTCCTTGTTTCTGTCTCTAGAATATCCTCCTCAGTGCATGCCGTGTAAAAAATGAATGGTTGGAAACCCATTTGGAAGCTTCCATTAATGAGCTGTTTGAGCAGAAACAGCAATTGGAAGACATTGTGACTCCTATCTTCACGAAAATGGCTACACCACGTAAGTTTTGGATAAAAATGATTTGAAAGTTGCATAAAAATTAGATTCAGTGTTGTTATTTCTGAGATAATCAGATTTCAACAATCTTCATGAAGTAGCCATTAACCTTATTATAAACTCTAATCCATAACTCAGTTTCATTCAGTTCCAATATTAATAATAGCTAAAAATAATGACTGAGTTATTTCTATAATGTCTAGTTCTAATCTTATTACCATCACTAATCATTTAATTTTATGCAATTTGCTATGGTTTTGACTAATGATTTTCAACCAGAAAGCATGTCTTTCAAGGAGACAGGCAGAATTTGAAAAAAAAATTTTTTTTTCAGTGATGAAGGTCTATACTTTCAAAAGCCTGTTGTGGGAATACTGTACTGTCATTGGAGAAGGTACACTGTCAGAATCTTGGTGGCACATGTACCTAAGATTTTAACGCTATCAGCTTTATTGAGATAGAATTCTCATACCATGAAATTTACCATTTAAAAATGTCCATTTCAGTGGTTTTCGGTGTATTTTCAGTTATTTAATCATCACCACTGTCTAATTTTACCACATAATTTCTCCATTTTATTACCCCCAAAGAAACACCATACCCGTTAGTAGTCACTACCCATTCCTTGGTTCCACAAGTCCCTGGCACCACTGATCTACTTTTTATCTCTGTGGATTGCCTGTTCTGAACATTTCATAGAGTCATACAGTCTGTCACCTTTTGTGTCTGGCTTCTTTCACTTTGCATAATGTTTTTAAGCTTCATCATGTTGTAATATATGTCAGTATTCCTTTTTATTGTTAAATCATAGTCTATTGTGTGGATTCAAATTTATCTGTTCATTAATAGACATTTGAGTTTCTGTTCATTTGACTATTATAAATAATGCTGCTGTGAACTTCTGTGTACAAATTTTTATGTGGCCGCATGTTTTCATTTCTCTGGGTCTGTATTTAGAGGGGGAATTGCTGGGTCACATGGTACCTCTATTTCTGACCTTTGGAGGAATTACCAAACTGTTTCCAAATTTCTATTTTCATAAGCAATATATAAGAGGATTCCAATTTTCTCCACATTGTTATCAACATTTGTTATTATCTTAAAAAATATTTTTTAGCTCTTCTAGTGGGTATGAAGTATCTTAATGTAGTTCCCATTTGCATTTCCTTAGTTACTGATGATGTTAAACATTCTTTCATGTGCTTACTGGCCATTTGCATATTTTATTTGGAGAAATGTCTTTTTGAATCTTTTGCCTATTTTTAAGTTGAGTTGTCTCCTTGTTTTTTAAATTGAACTATATATTTGATTTATAATATATTAGTTTTAGGTATACAACATAGTAATTCAATATGTTAATAGAATTTAAAGTTCTATTAACAAAGAAGTAAATGGCACCCCACTCCAGTACTTTTGCCTGGAAAATCCCACGGATGGAGGAGCCTGGTAGGCTGCAGTCCATGGGGTCATTAAGAGTTGGACACAACTGAGTGACTTCACTTTCACTTTTCACTTTCATGCATTGGAGAAGGAAATGGCAACCCACTCCAGTGTTCTTGCCTGGAGAATCCCAGGGACGGAGAAGCCTGGTGGGCTGCCATCTATGGGGTCACACAGAGTTGAACACGACTGAAGTGACTTAGCAGCAGTAGCAGCAGCAGCAATGACTATACTTCCCTGTGTTGTTCAGTATATCCCTGTTGCTTGTTTATTTCATGTGTAGTAGTTTATATCTCTTACTGTTCTACCCCTATTTTACCCTCTTGTCTTTCCCCTCCTACTGGTAACCACTAGTTTTTTCTGTATATCTGTGAGTCTATTAGTTTTATTACTTTCATTGTTTTTTGCAAAAAATTTTTAGATTCCACATGTAAGTAATTGTATGTAGTATTTGACAAGACTTTCTGAGATACAGTCTATCAGAGATATTGACTTGTAATTTTCTTTTTTTTGAAGTTATTTTTGGCTGGTTTTGGTATCAGGATAATGATGGCCTCATAGAATGAATTTGGGAGTATAGGAGTTAACTCTTCTTTGTATGTTAGGTAAAATTTTCGTGAAGTCATTCAGTCCTGTCTTTTGCTTTCTAGAAGTTTTGAAAATTACAAATTCAATTGCACGACTGCTGATTGATCTGTTCAAATTGTTTCTTTTTGATTTAGTGTTTGAAAATTTATGTTTCTAGAAATTTGACCATTTCTTCTAGGCTGTTTAGTTTGTTGGCATGTAACTGTTTATAGTATTCTTTTATGACTTTTTTATATCTCTGTGATATCAGTTGTTATTTCTCCTCTTTCATTTCTTATTTTGTTTATTTGGGCTCTCTTTTTTTCTTGATTTGTCTGGCTAAAGGTTTATCAATTTTATTTATTAAAAAAAAGTACTGATTTCATTGATTTATTGTATTTATTTCTTCCCTGATTTTTTTCCCTTCCTTCTGCTGATTTTGGGCCTTATTTGTTTTTCTTTTTCTAATTCCTTTATATGAAATTAAAGGAAGGTTAGGTAAGTTAGGTTGTTTATTTGAGATATCTTTTGTTTCTTGACATATTCCTCTATTGCTGTAAACTTTCCTCTTAGAACTTCCTTTACTACATCCTGTAGATTTTGGAAAGTTGTGTTTACGTTTTCATTTGTTTTGAAGTATTCTCTGTTTTTCTCTTTGACTCATTAGCTCATTGGTTTTTTTAGCAGCATGTTGTTTAGTCTCCACATGTATGTGTTTTTCTTCTTATTTTTGAATTGTAAAAGTTCTTTGTATATCTTGGGTATAAAGCTCTTATCAGATATATAACTTGCAAATATTTTCTTCCATTATGTGAATTATCATTTCATTTCCTTAATTGTGTTCTTTGAAGCACAAAAGGCTTTAAGTTTGATGAAATCTAATTTATCTATCTTTCCTTTTGTTGATTGTGCTTTCAGTGTCATATCAGAGAAACATTGCCTTGTCTAAGTTCTCCAAGATTTACTTTTATGTTTTTTTTTGTAAGACTTTTACAGTTTTTTGACCCTTATGTCTAAACATGTCTGTGATTCATTTTAAGTTATTATTTGTTTATGGTGTCAGGTAGGAATCCAACTTCTTTCTTTTGAATGTGAATACCCAATACCTAAGATATTTATGTTTATCAAAAGGAACTATGGTTTTTCAAAAGTGAAGGTACTGAATATATCCTTAGTAGTATGACAGACTGTCCCTTGCCATCTGTATCTAACATTGAATGAGCATACCCACTGCACTGTCTTAGGTCCCTGAAGGGAAATAGATACCTTTACATTGTTCTTGTCTTTCAGGAGTCCATTACCCAGTTTGTGAGTAAACAAGTATTCTTGAAAGGATAAACTAAATGCTGTGTAACTCAGGGAGGCCTAAACATAAAGAGAAAGCATGAAGAAAGAGGAATTTCCTGGAAGGATAGGTAGCCAGGGTGGAGTACATAGGGAATTATGAAATGAAAGTACAATATGATGATGAAAAATTGAAATTCGGAAATAGGGAAGTGGTCAGTATCCATCTTGCTGATTGTAGTTGAGTCTGAATTGGGGAGGAGTAGAAAATAAGGTTGAAAGTTAGCTTGTGATCATTTCATTAAAAGTACTGAATTATAAGCTTAGATGTTTGGGCTTTACTTTCAGGGCCATGGGTTGCCATTAAGGGCTTTGTTGGAGTAGGAAAAATGAGGGATTAAGTAGTGGAAAATAATCTGGCTTTCCTTGCAAAATGGTTTGGAGGGAGAAGAGACCAGAGGGAGTGAGACCAGTGTAGTCCAGGAAGGAGATGGTCAAGATGCTTATACAGTCAATTCCCACCTTTCCCTGAGCTATCACTATTGTTAGTCTGGCCCAACAATCATTTCTCTTTCCCTTATCACCTCTGGGAAATAATCACAGAGGCTTTAATCAAGATGGTGGTATAGAAGGACATGGAGCTCACCTTTTCCCACAGATACATAAGAAATACATCTACATGTGGAACAGTTATCACAGAATAACTATTGAACACTATTGAATGGAAAATCTCAGATACCTAGAAGTGCAGGTAAGATCTCCATGTAACTGGGTAGGATAAAAGAAAAAGAAGGAAGGAAGCAGGACAGGATCTGTGCCCCTGGGAGAGGGCTGCAAAAGAGGAAAGGTTTCCATGCCCTAGGAAGTCGTCACACTGGTGGTGAGATCACCCAGGACAGAATGGGAGCTTCAGAGGCTTGGAGGAGAACACAGCAGTCAGTTTGTAGCAGGCAGAAAAGAGAGACACCAGCATAGAGGGCCTGTACCACCTTGCTGCAGTCCCCAGCCAGAGATATGCACCTGCTGGTGTGTGCAGAGGCTGTGTGCTGAAACTCATGCTTCAGAGGACAGACTTGGGGAAAGAACTGGTGTTAGTCTTGTGGGCCAAAAGCAGAGGTGTACGTGGAAGAAGCCCAGCCTGCCATAGAAGTGAAATGCCATTGTTAAGAGGTGCACGAAAGGAAGGACAGGGCCCGTCATAGCAGCCTCACTTTTGACAGTCTCATGGCTGGCCTGTGCTACCCTTGAAACCCCATTGTTAATGCAGGAGTGAAGGGGGTAGTGGGGTCTGCCATAGGTGCTTCTTTCTCAGAGCTGCCTGTGTGAACTCTGGGGGTATGCAAGGATGCCCACACTCAGAGGCAGAGTTGAAAGCAGAGCCCTCTCTCCAATGGCTATATGATCTACAACACTGTTGCTAGCTTTGTAACTCAGTGCCTCTGGGACATGCAAGTGGATAGTGGGTGCTCCTGTGGATGGAATAGGTCTGGCCTTAGCAGCTTTGTGTGTGCATGCACATGAAGGTGGGGCTGGGGTCTGGGCTGCTTCCGTATCTCCCAGTTGTGCAACTGCTGTGGTCCTGGTGCTTGACTTCAGTGGATTGGCGCCTGTGGATCTGCATTAGTGGCTTTGTGAACACAGTGTGTGAGGGACACAGGGCTGATTGTCTGTATTCCCACAGTGGAGGTGGGGCCCAGGGTAGTGTACACAATAGTGTACTTTGTGAGCCCCCACAATGGGTGACAGGCGATACCACAGAGTGTGCTCCTGGTGAACAGCTCCAATGGAAGAATGCTCAGTTGCTCCTCTTGCAGTGGGAGCACTCCAGTCCTGCCTACCACACAGTGAAGCTTGGAAATGGATCTGGGGGCTTCTAACAACTAGGGAGCAGACCCTGACTCTAACAGCGCTGTGACAACCACAGAGCAAAGAAGAGGCCCCATTCAGCATCCAGTGCAGGCTACGGTCACCACATCATCAGTCATACCTTCTATCAATGCAATAATGGCCAGCACACACTGAGGAAAGATGCTGCAGGCATCCATACTATAAAACAGCCCTTGTACCAAAAATATTAAACAGACACAAGCTACGTAGAGATACTTTTACATAAAAATAGCCCTTCAAGACCACAGTAGATAATTGTTTCTCCTAAACTCATAGAATAAGAGAAATATAAGTAAAATGAAGAATCAGAGGAACCACTCCCACTTTTAATCTTTGTTTGAAAGATCAAGAGAATTTCCCTGAAAGAACAATGAAACAGACTTCTTCAGCTTAATAGACACCAAGTTAAAAAAGGAAATAATGAAAATGCTGGATGAATTAAACAGGGCTTTCATTAGAAATTCTGCTGCTGCTGCTGCTGCTAGGTCACTTCAGTCGTGTCCGACTCTGTGCGACCCCAGAGACAGCAGCCCACCAGGCTCCCCCATCCCTGGGATTCTCCAGGCAAGAATACTGGAGTGAGTTGCCATTTTCCTTCTCCAATGCATGAAAGTGAAAAGTGAAAGTGAAGTCACTCAGTCATGCAGATTACTGTAAAAAAAGAACTAGAAACTATAAAGAGGAACCAAGAAAAATTAGAAAATTCATTTGCGGAGATAAAAACTGAATGTAAGGCAACATGTAGCAGATTGATAATGTAGAAGAATGAATAAGTGATCTGCAAGTTAAAATAATGGAAATCTCCCAGTCAGAAATTTCCCAGTTTGATTCCTGGGTTGGGAATATCCGCTGGAGAAGGGATATGCTACCCACTCCAGTATTCTTGGGCTTCCCTCGTGGCTCTGCTGGTAAAGAATCCACCTGCAATGCAGGAGACCTGGGTTCAATTCATGAGTTGGGAAGAAGGGAAAGGCTACCTACTCCAGTATTCTGGCCTGGAGAATTCCATGAACTGTATAGTCCATGAGGTCACAAAGAGTCACATGTGACTGAGCGACTTAAATACTTTCACCCAGTCAGAAGAGCAGACAGAAAGAAAAATTTTAAAAAAATGAAAGCAATATAAAAAGACCTTTATATTATTTTGTTGTTCAGTCACTAAGTTATGGCCGACTCTTTGTTACCCTATAGACTGCAGCACGCCAGGCTTCCCTGTTCTTGACTATCTCCCAGAGTTTGCTCAGATTCTTGTCCATTGAGTCAGTGATAAAGTGTGCCAACCTACACATAATAGGGGTCCCAGAAGCAGAAGAAAAAGGGGAATGAAAATTTTAAAAAGTTATGGCTGAAAACTTCCCAAATCTAAAGAAAGAAACAGATATCCAGGTACAGGAAGCACAGAGGGTACCAAACAAGATGAATTCAAACAGACCAAAACATGATTAAAATGGCAAAAGTTAAAAATAAAGAGAGGGTTCTAAAGGCAGTAAGAGAAAAGTGGTGGTTTAGTCGCTAAGTCATGTCCAACTCTTGAGTGATTTACAAGGGAACCTCCATAAAGCTATTAGCTGATTTCTCTACAGAAATGTTGCAGGCCAGAAAGGAGTAGCAAAATATATTGAAAGTCCTGAAAGGAAAAATTTGCAATCTAGGATATTCTACCCACCAAGATTATCATTTAAAATAGAAGGAGAGATCAAGAGTTTCTCAGACAAGTAAAAGGTAAAACAATAGAGCAATACCAAACCTGTTCTGAAGGAAATATTGAAAGATTGTCTTTAAATAGAAAAGAAGCAAGAATCTATAGGAAAGAGCCAATCACAGGTGGAAATAAATTAAATGAGTCAGTAACACATTTTTTTTGATGAGTTTCATGGTTTTATTAACACAAACACAATGTGTACATGAGCTGTCTCTTCATTTTATTTGCTGCATAGCCTGATGTTGGGATTGCTGACTCTAATAACCAGCTGGACTGCTCTTTCCACAATGGCTTTTCAGTCTTTTCAGTTCTTGGAGGAGATGTGAGCAATCTCAGCATAGTAAGATTTGTTGCATATCAGCAGCACTTCAAACTCTTCGATGTTGTGTCCAGGAGCTTCCAGAGTCTCCTGGGCAACATGTGCTCTGATTTCTTGTTGCTCCTATATCCAGTATTAGGCATCAAGATGTGGCCCTTGAATCTCCCATACACCCCGTTGTCAGTGTTTCTGGGTTTCTGCCAGTTCCACTTAATTTTGACATATTGATTTGACTGGTGTTGGATGAACTTCTTGGCCTCTTTTTGAAGATCTTGAACTTCACAAGGGGCCTGGGGGCAGTCATGATGCCAAGTAGGAGATGGCTGCCACTTCTGTATGCATAGCTGAGGAAGAGAGCAATACACAGATTTTTAAAAATGAAATAAATTTTTTTCTATGGAAGTGATAACCACAATGAACAGCAAAAGGATAAATGAAGATGTAAAATAGAACATCAAAGTCATAAAATGTGGGGGAGGAAAGTAAGAAAATGATATTTTTTTTAGAATGTATTTGAACCTGTTTGACTACCAGTCTAAAGCAAGTGGGCTTCCCTGGTGGCTCAGACGGTAAAGCGTCTGTCTGCAATGCAGGAGACCTGGGTTCAATCCCTGGGACAGGAAGATCCCCTGGAGAAGGAAATAGCAACCCACGCCAGTACTCTTGCCTGGAAAATCCCATGGATGGAGGAGCCTGGTAGGCTACAGTCCGTGGGATCACAAAGAGTCGGACATGACAGTGATGTCACTTTCACTAAAGCAAGTAGATGTAGGAAGGGGTTAACATACTGAAAAGCAGGGTAACCACAAATCAAAAACATACAATAGATTCACAAAAACCAAAAAGAAGAGAGCACAAGAATAATACAAAAGAAATCAAGCCACAAAAGGAAAAACTAAAAGAAAAAGAACAAAGAAGAAATACAAAGTCACCAGAAAAAAAAGTTTAAAGTGGCAATAAATACATATATATCAATAATTACCTCAAATGTCAAGAGACTACTTCTCCAATCTTAAGGCATCAGTGGTAGATTGAATAAAAAAATAAGAGCCTACACTACGTTGCATTGAAGAAGTGGGGAAAACCACTAGGCCATTCAAGTATGACCTAAATCAAATCCCTTATGATTATACAGTGGAAGTGGGAAATAGATCTAAGGGACTAGATCTGATAAGACAGAGTGCCTGATGAACTATGGACGGAGGTTCATGACATTGTACAGGAGACAGAAATCAAGACCATCCCCAAGAAAAAGAAATGCAAAAAGGCAAAATGGCTGTCTGAGGAGGCCTTACAAATAGCTGTGAAAAGAAGAGAAGCAAAAAGCAAAGGAGAAAAGGAAAGATCCAACCAGCCCATCCTAAAGGAGATCAGTCCTGGGTGTTCATTGGAAGGACTGATGTTGAAGCTAAAACTCCAATATTTGGCCACCTGATGCAAGGAGCCGACTCATTTAAAAAGACCCTGATGCTGGGAAAGATTGAGGGCAGGAGGAGAAGGGGACGACAGAGGATGAGATGGTTGGATGGCATCACCAACTCAATGGACATGAATTTGGGTGTACTCTGGGAGTTGGTGATGGACAGGGAGGCCTGGCGTGCTACGGTCCATGGGGTCGCAAAGAGTCGGACACGACTGAGTGACTAAACTGAACTGAACTGAATACGTTGCATATGAGAGACCTACTTTAGGGCAGAGGACACACATAGATTGAAAGTGAAGATATGGAAAAAGATATTTCATGCAAATGGAAATGACAAGGAAGTGGTTGTAGCAATGCTCATATCTGACAAAATAGACTTTAAAGGTCATAAAGAAAGATAAAAATGAAGATACTATATAATAAAAGGAACAATACAATACAATCAAATACAAACAATCCAATCCAATCCAATACAAACAATACAATACAATCCACCTGATACAGAACCACCCAAATACATAAAATAAATACTAATAGACGTAAAGGGAGAGATTTATGGCAATACATCAATAGTAGGAGACTTTAACACCTCACTCACACCAATGAATAGATGTTTCAGGAAGAAAATCAGTAAGGCAACAGAGATCCTAAATGATAAAATTCAACATGCTGTGTGTGCATGTGTGCTGTCACTTTAGTTGTGTCTGACTCTTTGCAACTCTATGGACTGTACTCACCAGGCTTCTCTGTCCATGGGATTCTCCAGGCAAGAATACTGGAGTGGGTTGTCCTCTTCTAGAGTATCTTCCTGATCCAGGGATCAAACTGGTGTCTCCTGCATTGCAGGTACAATCTTTACTGCTGAGCCACTGGGGAGACCAAAATCTAACAGACAGTTGATTTTGTCCAGGATATTATATCCAAAAACAAACAAGCAAAAAACCAGAATGCACATTCTTTTCAAGTTCACATGGAGTATAGTCTAAGATTGACCACATACTAGGGTACAAAACAAGCCTGAATACATTTAAGAGTATACAAGTTATTTCAGGCGTCTTTTCTGACCACAATTTCATTAACTAGAAATCAACCATAGAAGAAGAAAAGAAAAAATCTATTACATGGAGACTAAGTAACATGCTACTAAAAAATGAATGGGTCAGCAATGAAATCAAATAGAAAATAAAAAAACTACCTTGAGACAAATGACTATGAGAACACCACCATATAAAATCTGTGGGATGCAGCAAGAGCAGTTCTTAGAGAGAAGTTCATAGTGATACAGGCCTTCTTCAAGAAACAAGAAAAATCTGAAATAAATAATCTGCCACTTAAAACACTGGGCTGGAAGAAGCACAAGCTGGAATCAAGATTGCCGGGAGAAATATCAATAACCTCAGATATGCAGATGACACTACCCTTATGGTAGAAAGTGAAGAGGAACTAAAAAGTCTCTTGATGAAAGTGAAAGTGGAGAGTGAAAAATTTGACTTAAAGCTCAACATTCAGAAAACGAAGATCATGGCATCCGGTCCCATCACTTCATGGGAAATAGATGGGAAAACAGTGGAAACAGTGTCAGACTTTATTTTGGGGGGCTCCAAAATCACTGCAGATGGTGACTGCAGCCATGAAATTAAAAGACGCTTACTCCTTGGAAGGAAAGTTATGACCAACCTAGACAGCATATTCAAAAGCAGAGACATTACTTTCCCAACAAAGGTCCGTCTAGTCAAGGCTATGGTTTTTCCAGTGGTCATGTATGGATGTGAGAGTTGGACTGTAAAGAAAGCTGAACACCGAAGAATTGATGCTTTTGAACTGTGGTGTTGGAGAAGACTCTTGAGAGTCCCTTGGACTGCAAGGAGATCCAACCAGTCCATTCTAAAGGAGATCAGCCCTGGGATTTCTTTGGAAGGAATGATGCTCAAGCTGAAACTCCAGTTACTTTGGCCACTTCATGCAAAGAGTTGACTCATTGGAAAAGACTCTGATGCTGGGAGGGATTGGGGGCAGGAGGAGAAGGGGACGACAGAGGATGAGATGGCTGGATGGCATCACTGACTCGATGGACATGAGTCTGCGTGAACTCTGAGAGTTGGTGATGAACAGGGAGGCCTGGCGTGCTGTGATTCACGGGGTCTCAAAGAGTCAGACACGACTGACTGACTGAACTGAACCACTTAAAACAGTTAGAAAAAGAAGAACGAGCAAAACCTAAAGTCAGCGGAAGGAAGGAAATAATATAGATCAGAGAGGAAATAATAAGATAGAAATTTAAAAAGCAATAGAAAATAAAGTTGAGTGGTTCTTTGAAAAAAGTAAACAAAATTGACAATCCTCTAGCCAGACTCACCAAGAAGAAAAGAGAGATGATCTAAAAAAAACAAAAAACAAAATCAGGAATGAAAGAGGAGAAATCACAACTGATACTGCAGAAACACAAAAACCTATGAAAGAATACTGTAAACCATTATATGCCAACAAATGGGACAACTTAGGAAAAAAGAAGACATTTCTAGAAACATATAGCATACCAAAATTGAATCAAGAAGATATAGGTAATTTTAACAGACCAATCTCTAAAGTGAAATACAATTTGTAATAAAAAGCTCTCTACAAACAAAAGTCAGGACCAGATGGCTTCACAGGAAAATTCTATGAAACATACAAAGAAGAACTTACATGAATCCTTCTCAAACTCTTCCAAAAGAGTGAAAAGAAGGGAACACTCCCAAAGACATTTTATGAAGCTGCTAATACCCAGATACCAAAAGTAGACAAAGATACCACCAAAAAAGAAAATTATAGGCCAATGTTTTTGACAAATTAGATGCAGATATTCTCAACCGAATACTAGCAAACTGAATCCAGCAACACATAAAAAAGATCATACACCAAAAAAAGCAAACAACCCAATCAAAATATAGGCAGAAGACCTAAATAAACATTTTTCCAACGAAGGCATATGGATGGCTAATAGATACATGAAAAGATGTGTATCATCACTAATTATTAGAGAAGTGCAAATCAAAACTATGGGGTACCACCTCACACTGGTCAGAGTGGCCATCATAAAAGGTCTACAAAGAAAGAAATGCCAGAGAGGGAGCAGGGAAAAGGAAGTCCTCCTGTACTGTTGTAGGAATGTAAATTGATGCAGCCACTATGGAAAACAGCATGTAGGTTCCTCGAAAAACTAAAAATAGGGTTGCCATATGATCCAGCAGTTTCACTTCTGGGCATACATACAGAAAAAATTATAATTCAAAAATATACTTGCACCCCTATTTTCATAGCAGTGTATTTACAATAGCCAAGATATGAAAACAACCTAAATGTTTATTGACAGATGAATGGATAAAGATGTGACACACACACACACACACACACAATGGGATGCTACTCAGCCGTGAGAAGGAATGCAATAATCCCATTTACAGTGTCATGGATGGACCTAGAGATTATCGTACTAAGTGAAGTAAGAAAGAGAAAGATAAGTACCATGATGATACCACTTGTATGTGGAATCTAAAATATGACACGAATGGACTTATCTGCAGAACAGAAACAGACTCACAGACATAGAGACTTGTGTCTGTCAAGGTAGGGGAGGGCTTTGGGAAGGGGTGAATTGGGAGTTTGGAATTAGCAGATATAAACTATTATATGTAGTATGGATAAACAAGGTCCTATTATATAGCAGAGGGAACTATAGTCTGTAAGAAACCATAATGGGAAAGAATATGAAAAAGTTGTTTATATACACACACACACACTGAATCGCTTTGCTGTACGGCAGAAATTAACACAACATTGTAAATATACTATATTTGAATTTTAAATATTGCCTCTTTACCCAGGTCCTCTGTATCCCCTCCGAGCACCTCAGTATCTTACACCTTCATATTAGATCTTGATGGAACCTCTGAAACGACCCCTTTGTTTTACAATGAAGAAAGTTCAGACGTGAGGCTAAGCAGTTTACTCAAATGGCTCAATTAGGAACAGTAGTACTGTTTATATGAGAAGTGTGACCTCACAGCTTTAAATATTGTGGGAAAAGAAAAAGGTTGGGGGAGAATTGACCTACCAACATCAGGATTTCATCAATGACTGCTTCAGGCTTGGATATACTGATTTATTTCATGCCCAGTGTTTTAAAAGCTGGCTTCATTTTTGTTTTCTGTAGCATGCTAATTAAATGTAATTTAAAAATCTTCTTCCTTTCAGGTCAAGTGAAAAGTGCCAAATCTGTATAGTAAGCCACGATCAGAAAAGAAGTCAAGATCATACCTTCTATTGAGTATGTGTTTTAATAACAGGCCACATCGTCTTCTATGTCTATAAAGGCAAACCTTTCTGTGCTCACTGAAGTTAAGAAAACAGATGTGGGGTTTTAGAAAAATGTTTAAATATGAAATTAAATCATGCTTGTTTTGTTTTATCCCATTCAGCATGCTTATGTCCAGACTTTCTGGCCTTGCCTCTGCCCTTGCAAATCAGTCTAATGTGAGTTCCAGAGAACACTTGAGTATGAGTCACTCACAAAGACCAGATGGGAGTTATAAAAGCCGCTTAGAGAATCTGACAGTTTTCTATGTAATTGAGGCAGGGAGTTTCTCTTCAATTGAGGGTTGTTTTTTTTTTTTTTTTTTTTTTTAAGACACATTGACCATTTCCAGAGGAAAAATGTGTTCTCCCTTCCTCAAAAGGAAAGCTATGGGATGACATTCTGGAGCAAGGAAATATTAAGGATGGTTCAGATAAGAGTCCTCTGCTTATACAAATATTAGTTTCTTACCTCCAAAATAAAATTCACCTTTAAGGTGGGATGTGGTCTCCTAGTGGGCTTCCCAGGTGGCACTAGCGGTAAAGAACCCGCCTGCCAATGCAGGAGATGGTAAGAGGTGTGGGTTCGACCCCTGGCTCAGGAAGATCTCCTGGAGGAGGACATAGCTACCCACTCCGGTAGTCTTGCCTAGGGAATCCCATGGACAGGTAACAGTTCACAGGGTCACATAGAGTCAGACACGACTGAAGTGACTAAGCACGCATGCATACACGTGGTCTCTTAGTAAATCTTCTTGTTTCTTTAACCTCCTTCTGTTTTTAAATTGATAAACAGAGACCTGTTTAGTTTTATATTTAGATTTCACTTAATCTGTAGGTTTGACAATCAGTTCAGTTCAGTTCAGTTGCTCAGTCGTGCCCGACTCTTTGCGACCCCATGGACTGCAGCATGCCAGGCTTCCCTGTGCATCACCAACTCCCAGAGCTTGCTCAGACTCATGTCCATTGAGTCAGTGATGCCATCCAACCATCTCATCCTCTATTGTCCCCTAACTGTATTACATGTCATTTTCCTTCTGTTTTATATTACTTAGGTTTTAAATATAATTGTTGGTTTCATATTAGTGATTTGAAATGTCATTTTTTCTAGTTTGTCTAAGAGCCCCTGAATCTTCTGCTACTCTGTGACTTTCAGGAAAAGTTCTATAGGAATAAAATTATTCTCTTCTTTGTCCCACCCTAAAAGCTAGTTTTTCATTGTTGAAGGGAAGGAAACGAAATGAGCAGTTCAGTAATTCCTTGTCAGTTGACATTTTCTCGGGCACAGTTTTGAGGTAACACTGTATCACAAATGTAAAAGTTTTGAGATTTTTTTTTTTTAATGTATGAGCTATTCACATTTAGTTGCCTTGAGCAGAAGAGCAGGTAAGTGCCTCTCAGCCCCCTCATTGATAGATCTAGTGGGTATTATGGAGTAGTGCAAAAAAGGAGATCAGTGTTTGTTCCATTCTCTCAATATTATAGATTGTGAGGAGTCTATTCCCTTTAAGCACGGCAATAATTTGGGCAAAGGCCAGATGCCATTTTTGTCCTTTCTGCTCCGATTCTACATTTTCTGAGCCTTGATCGTGAGTATGACACTGCTTTCTAGTGACGAGGAAAGGATTTCTGAATCTCACTTCAAAGATTCCTAGATAAGACTGAGTAGAAAATAAACTCTCTCCTTTATTTATCTTTATATCTTGTTCTTGAAATTCACATTGGCACCTTTATGTCCTTATGGTTCCTTTACTTTCTTACAGACTACTTTTCTCTTTTCAGCAGCTGCTATGAATATGTTTGTGTCCCCTCCTCCAGATTACTATTTTGAAACTTGATGCCCTCTGTGAGAGTATTAGGAGGCAAAGCCTTGGCAGGTGATAAGGTCAGTGAGGCTGCTGATGAGGCCCTTTACATAAGAGTCCCTAGATGGCTCCCTTGCTCCTTGCACCATGTGAGGTTACAGCAGAAAGATACCCATCTAGAAGGCACACTCAAGAGAGTCTGCTTGTGTCATGAACTTGGCCTTCCCAGCCTCCAGAAATATAAGTAAATGTTTGTATATAAGTTACAACAAACCTTATGATGGGTTTGTTACAGCAGCCTGAATGGGCTGAGACACCAGCTCCTCTTCTTCATCCGGCTTCAAGATAGGGGAACTTTTCGAAAGTCAATGCTATCTTTCAATTTTACTTGTCAATTGTACCTCAATAAAGCTGAAAACAGTCAATCCCAACCCTTGGGAAAGCAATCTGTAATTCTCTATTCCGTGATCTCTATCCCCAATGTTAGTAAGAACTAATCCCTTGGGGCACACATAACATTAATAGCTCTGTACTATATTCTATGTAATTGTTCATATATGAATTATAAGCTTTTTTTTTTTTTAAACATATTTAATTGTTTATTTGGCTGCATCGGGTTTTAGTTGCAGCATGCGGAATCTTTTGTTGTGGTACATGGACTCTCTAGTTGTGCATGGACTCAATAGTTATGGCACTCAAGCTTAGTTGCTCTGAGGCATGTGGGATATTAGTTTCCTGACCAGGGATCGAACCAGTGTTTTCTGCATCGCAAGGAGGATTCTTAGCCACTGGACCACCAGGAAAGTCCCGACTGTGAGCTTTTTCAGGGTAGGGACTTTGTCTTGTTTTTCTTCATTCCCAAAGAGCCTGTAACATAGTAAGTTAGTGAATAATAGTTTTGGCACCACCTTATTCATAGAATTCACTAGTCTTCATTCATTTATAGAGCTTGTTAACCTTTGTAGAAATGACTCCTGAATCCTGTCTCCATATTTTGCTGTGCCAATGCCCCACGTCAACTTCTGCTCCTCCAGAAGATAGGCCACACTTAAATCCAGAATTACGATTGTGTATTTAGTTTGTTCTCTATTTCTAAGCTTTCTTCTTGAGTCCCCTATTACTTTTTAGTCATGTGATCCTGGTGATTATCAAGGAATTCCTGAATCTCATTTTAAGCGTTTCACTAATGTGAGGGTCTGAATATATGTTTATATCTATAGATCTGTAACTTTAGTAAGTTTTGAGAGACATGGTGTATCTTGTGACTTAATGTTACATTGAATTATAGGTATATTTACAGGTGTGTCACAGGTCCTGATACTTTGTGAATCCTGTCTGAATTCTGTTTGAGCTATTATTCTGGTAGCTGCATGACTTTGAGCTGTACTCAGGTAGCTGCATGACTTTGAAGATGAACACCCACAGAGTAATTAATTACTATTTCAAAGTACATACTAGTAAATTAAATCACATTATTTAAGAGGTAGTAAAAGGTACATAAGAGTGTTCTGATTACTTTTAGATGGCGGTTCCTTAGGCTTTTGTGTTTTTTCACTGATTGGAAAACTGTAAAAAAAAAAAAAAGAGGAGGGGGAGGAGATTGGTATGACATCATTAAGAGAACAGCTAATGTCTGTTATGACTATCATTTAATAAAAGAAAAGAAATATTAACGCCAGAAAAAACAGGAAGATATGACTTCAGTATAAGGCTCTACTCTTTAAAATTGAATAAATTAACTTTTAGTATAGACTTCTATGTTTTTCATTTTTCCATGTATGAGGGAACTCATATAATGAATTACAACAACTGGCATATGGTCTAGCCTTTGAGATATGTTGCTCTAGACTAAGCTAAAGCAGTCAGGTGCTACTTCGGTTACCATAATTGTGAAAGGCTGACAGTCCATCCCAGTGTTTCATCTAATTTGTGATAGATTGCATTTTCTAAGATGGCTGCATCTCTCATCCCACCTGCTCTTCTTCAATGTGATCGTGACATTCCTCACATAGAGAGGTGGGTCTCTGTTCTCTCTCATCATGAACCTGGGCAGGCCTGTAACTACAGTAAAAGTAAAACTATGTGACTTTCATAGATCATAAAAGATAAAGATGATACAGTTTCTAACTAGTTTTCTTGGGATGCTGGCTCTTGGAAACCAACCTGTGGAGAGACCTATATGGACAGGCACTGAGGCCCAGCTCGTAGCCCTGGCTGAGCTCCAGCCAGCAGTCATCAGTGATGTGGGTGAGTCATCTTGGAAGCAGATCCTCCAGTTGAACCAACACAGCTGGTGCTGTATGGAGCAGAGACAAGCCTCTGTTGAGCCATGCCAAAACTGTAGATTTCAGCCAAATAAATAATTGTTGTTTTAAACTACTAAGGTTTGTGTCTGTTTGTTATGCGGCAATTTATAACACATAAATTTTAGAACTTGGAAGTGAGAAATCCACATAACAAACCCTAAAACATATGGCATTGCCTTTTGGGACTGGGTAGTAGACAGAAGCTGGAATGGGCTAGAGGAGAGTGTTAGTGAAAGCCTGCAGAGCCTTAGGTTATTAGCAGAATCTTTGAGGCTGTCTGGGAGGCTCTTGGGGCTTCCATGGCGGCTCAGATGGTAAAGAATCTGCCTGCAATGTGGGAGACCCAGGTTTAGTCCCTGGGTCAGGAAGATCCCATGGAGAAGGCATGGCAACCTGCTCCAGTATTTTTTCCTGGAAGATTCCATGGACAGAGAAGCCTGGAAGGCAAACAGTCCATGGGGTCACAGAGAGTCAGACACAACTGAGCACAAACTCATGCACAGGAGGCTTGTAGTGGGAATTTTTAGGAAAGAGAGGAAAATGTTATTAGAAGCTAGAGAAAAGGTACCCTTCTTATGTGATGGTGGTAAGTTTGGCCACGCTTTTATCCAAGTAATGAACTCAGTGATCCTGCTCAGGACTTTTCCAAATAGTGTTCAAGTGCCACCTGTATTCTCCTACTAAAATTGGAGAGAGATGAGCCTAAAAGGATCAGTTCAGTTTTCAAATAAAATTTAAAAGAAATATAAAGGATTCAGTACTTTCTAGGTTTGAAAATAAAATTAGTTCTCATTCCTAGCCTTTGTAGATGGCAAAAAAGTTATCAAACTAAGAGATGGCTTCTGGGAAAAGATAAAATCTCAGGCAGGATTGGGAGGTCATTGGTTAAGACCTCAGTGATATTTAGGTGGTATGTCATGGAAATGTTCAGACTCAGAAAGGCTTTGCTCAGCTTCAGACTTGAGGTCGGCTTTCTCAGTGCAGCTGGAAAGATAGCCTGTAGCTGCACTAGGGGTTATCACCACAACTAAAGTCAAATGGAAAGAGACCAGCTGTCTCTCGATAATAGATTGGTTTTGAGTCTCATGCTCTGAACCAACCATAGTGTTAGGGGGACAGAGAGCTCTGACTAACCAACCTGTTTTGTGCCTGTCTCTGTCAGACAGTGTAGTCTATCATCAGAAGATGGAGTTTGGGTGAGACTGACGGGGAAGCCTCTCAGCTCTCAACTCTCAAAGCCATCAAAGTATTCAACTGGCTCTACCACAAATCAAAAGTACAGAAGTTTTAGTCACTCAGTCCTGTCTGACTCTTTGTGACCCCATGGACTGTAGCCTGCCAGGCTCCTCTGTTCATAGAATTCTCCAGGCGAAAATACTGGAGTGGGTTGTATTTCCTTCTCCAGGACATCCTCCCAACCCAGGGATCGAACCTGGGCTCTCCTGCATTGCAAGCAGATTCTTTACCATCTGAGTCACCAAGGAAAGTACTGTACCAAAAAAGGTGAAATATAAATTTATTATTGCTTTTTTTTAAGCTTTATGGGAAATATTGTGAGAGAAATTTGATCACCTCTGTGTATTCTAGTTATGTGTTATCTCTAGCTCTCAGAACCATATGTAATCTAGATCTGACTCTATGAATTTTGTTCAGGGTTTCTTGAGGTATGGGTATTTTCCAAAAAGCCATGGAGAATCTGACTTTTAAAATGTAAAAACTGCATGACTCTTACCTGGAGGGTATGGGTGAACCCAATGAGCCTGAGGGGATAGCACTGGGATAAGAACTAGACAGAACTGGAGGGACATTACTCAGAGTGATGTGAGTCATGGCAGTTTAGGAGAGAAATCAAGGTGACAAGCAATAGAGATGAGGTTAAGATGAATATGGGAGAAAGAGCAGTGAACTTGGTAAGCAGAAGGGCTCAGTAAGGGCAGGTTGGGAATGAGTAAGGAATGGGTCTCTCAGGAGACAGCCTGTGTACAAGACAGCTTTTAGAAAAACATAGTCCTCAGGATTTATGGTAGGAATGGGTCCAGTGACATAAAAGAACCACACCAGACAACAGCAACAAACCATTGTAAAGGAAATATTTTGGGAGAATGGTGTGTGAGTGCTAGTGGTGGTTGTTGCAGTTAGGGCAGACGTAGAGCTGTTGACTAAAACCAGTCAGTCTCAAGAAGGAACTGGGGCTTCTATGTGTCAAAATGTCCTTGACACAGTGATGGAGAAGATTGACGATAGATGAAATCATCTCGTTGTGGTGGTGTTATCCTCGGTGCCCTGATTAGTGTGGCACAGGAAGGAGAGAGTAGAATTTCATTGTCATAGAATAACTCTCTTCAAAGTAAACTACAAGTTGATTAATAACTGATTCATTTGTTTAAATTTATACTGTATTTGATTTTATTGATTAGATCTGGCATAAAAAAAATCACATTGGGTATCACAGAATTTGGGATGCATTTGTCCTATGAAGAATGGGTGATATTGTTTCTTCAAATCAAGGACCAAAAGCCAATGACAAATAGGAGTTAAGGAGAAAAAGGGGGAGTGAGAAACTCCATGGAAAATAAAGGAGAGGCAGAAAAAGAGAAAATAGAAAAGGATGAATGAAAAAGTCAGAGAGGAGACAAGGCAGTTGAAAAGGGTTAGAGTTGAGGAAAGAAAACCAGAGTATATATTAAAAAACCATATAGGAGGAAGTTCTGTCTACATGGTCAATGACTATTTCAGCCATTACACCAGGCAAAGAAAATCAGTTAAAACAGTTATGTGTATAGACACAACTTGAGCATTAAGAAATGCAAGTTTCCCTGGGAACACTTAAGCTTCTTCTGGATTGGGGGTGGGCATAATGTTTGTAGCCAATCAGAATGAAAGTAAGTTGGGAAGCAACCAATAGGAATTAGGTATGGAAATAGCTTTCAATTTGATATCAGTTGGCAGTATTGTCCCTGGCAAACAGATGCAGAGCTGAGCAGTTTTTATAATTTTCAGTGCCTTCACCTTGGTTTCAACTCTGAACCTGCTTAGCCTTGGCTGAAGGTATTGCTGGTTTTGAAAGTTTGGAGAACTTGATTTGGGAGCAAGGCTGTCCTGACAAGTTGAGTAGAGGCTGTGAAGGTGCGGAGGATGTGAGGTGCTGCTGGAGGGACAGGTTTCAAGATACAGTGTTTTGAATCCCATTTCTGGGCTATCGTCCACTTCACGTCAGAATCACTGTGACTTTCAGACCCAACAGATGCAAAGCAAAGATCCACATATTATTGGGGATACTTCAGGAACCTCTAGGAATTTTAGGTTAAGGCTAGCTGCAAGGGAGAGAAAAAGAGAATGAGTCCTCAGGACATTCACATCTATTTATGCAGACTAGGTTCCACACAAGGGCAGCAGCTTGAGGGGGTGGGTTGGGTCCTGGGGTTGAAATCTAGCCTGTTATTCACGTGCTAAGCTGTGTGCCCTATTGTTAGCAAGGGGGAACTTTTTCTAATTCATTCAAAGCTACCATGTGATCAGACCTCAACTTTTGTCTTTTTCCTTTGTTTTTAGGTTATTCACATTCTTCTGCACCCCCATCCTTAACCAATAGGATTCAACTTTGACCTGTTTTCCACTTGTCATTTTGGAGTTGGAGGGGCCTGAGAGATTAAAAAGGGGCAAGAAATGGCAATAGTAGAAGAAAATTCTAGAATGACTTGTACTCCCAGAGAAAGAATTCTCCCTCAAAGAGTTCATCCAGTATTTATGGAGAGCCTGTTATGTGCCACACGCTCTGTGCATAGCCTTAAGAGAAATTAATAGTTGGCCCTGACCCTCAAGAAACTCACTGTTCCATGGGGAAGACAAACATTACCATATTGTACAGTAAATGGTACATGCAAAAATTGATACCATCTCTCCCCGATACATGTGTAGCAGTATCAGGAAGAAACACAAACGCTGCTATTAATGTTCCCATAGAACGTTCTTGGAGCAGAGGTGGAACAGGAGGTATTAATTTGTACCTTGTGGGCTCAGATCTGAGTGTAGTATAATCTTAGGTAGAAAGAATGTGGATGGATTGGATCCTGGCCAGTCACATGGTCTTCTTTTTTGTGTATCATAACAGGTTAGTCTGTACTAGTGAAAGTGTCAACAGTAAATCTCATCCAGGTTCATCAACTGGGACTGATAAAACAATGTCAAAAACTAATGTGTCCTTCTGGGTACAAAAAGAAGGTAACAGACCTGATTTACTCTGTGGAAGGGCCGCTGACTACACTGTTGGGAAGGGACATTTCCTGATTCTTGTATGGTCCACGCTTGTTTTGGGAGGTAGGTGATTGTTTTTACATCTCATCTTTCCTCTGACCTCTGAATCTTTCTGCAGAAAGTGATCACAATTACAACAAAAGAAGAAAACCAATGAAATTATAAGATGTGAGTGAATGATATCAATCTTGTTTCATTTATTTATAAGTCTGATCTCTACTATGCTCCTTCATTCATTCATGACATTTGCTGAGCATAGCAGTGTGGAGAATATGAAAGTTCTTAGCCTCAAGGAGGCTTTTCGTGTGGGAGACAGACAGACACATAATTGCAATGCAGTGTCATTATTATAACTTTAAAGGTATAGTCCAGAATCTCTGGTAACAAAGGAGAGGGAGAGCTTTACACTGCCTGGCTTCCTTCTTGCCTGCCAGGCCTGCTGCTACTGCTAAATCGATTCAGTCGTGTCCGACTCTGTGTGACCCCAGGGATGGCAGCCCACTAGGCTCCTCCGTCCCTGGGATTCTCCAGGCAAGAACACTGGAGTGGGTTGCCATTTCCTTCTCCAGTGCCTGAAAGTGAAAAGTGAAAGTGAAGTCGCTCAGTTGTGTCTGACTCCTAGCGACCCCATGGACTGCAGCCTACCAGGCTCCTCCGTCCATGGGATTTTCCAGGCAAGAGTACTGGAGTGGGTTGCCATTGCCTTCTCCAGCCTGCCAGGCCTAACTTGACCTAAATATCTGGGATGAGGGGAGGGCAAATAGAACCCAGATACATGGTTCACAATTTGCTTAGTTAACATCATCCTTTTGTCCATTCTACTATGACTTTTGATGTGCTTTTTCTTTAGGGAAAATGTACCATTCCACCCCGGGGGGGGGGGGGGATTAGGAAAAGTTTTACCTATAAGGTCTCTTACACAATGATAAAGTATTCAATAGGCATGAAGAATGATATTCATGCAGATAAAATAACATATTAAAAAACACAGATGCTTTATTCCATAATTCAACACTAGTGATTAGAGAACATTTTCTAGTTCCCTTAAAATTTTTTTTCATTTGGGCAAAATGTCAGCTGGTTTAAAATGCTTTCTGGAACAAAAGTGAAAGTTTTAGTTGCTCAGTCGTGTCAAACTCTTTGCCACTCCATGGTCTGTCTGTCGATGGAATTCTCCAAGCAAGAATACTAGAGTGGGTTGCCATTCCCTTCTCTAGGGGATCTTCCCATCTCAGGGGTTGAACCTGGGTCCCGTGTATTCCAGGCACATTCTTTACCAGGGAAACTGGTACAAAGACTACAAAGAAGCAACAAAGCAAACACCCATGAAGAACTTCAATTTTACTCCCATTAGGGAGTGAAATTGCTTTCTCTGGGGTCTTTAAAATGCTCATCATCAACCTTGGTCCCTTTTGGTACAATAAAGTGCTGCTGACCATGAATCTCACTAGCTTTAGATCTTTTATGATTACATAGAGACAGGTGCTCCAAGCAGTAAAGGGCATTGCAGAAATTGCTTGAGAAACATTTCTTTGGCTAACCTTATGCATAAGTGTTCAAAAAATATTTACTGATTTGTCATGACCTGTAGGTGAAAGGCAAGAAATACAGACTCTGAGAGGCCAATGAGTCTCACCTTAGGCATAAGTTAACTGGATTGTAATCTATATAGTGCCTCTGGAAGTGATGAGCTGAATAATCTTAGAGTAGGAAGTTTTAGGGGCTTCCCAGGTAGTGCTGGAGACATGGGTTTGATCCCTGGGTTGGGAAGATCCCCTGGAGGAGAGCATGGCAACCTACTCCAGTATTCTTGCCTGGAGAATCCCATGGATGGAAGAGCCTGGTGGGATACAGTCCATGGGGTTGCACAGAGTTGGACATAACTGAAATGACTTAGCACGCATGCACGGAGGGAGTTTTAAGGCAAGAAGATTCATATAAACAGAATAGCTAGTGTCCTTTAACACTTAATTGGTAAAGGAAGTTTTCCCTATGATTAGATTTCATTTAAAAGTATTTCTGGTGTTTAAGAAAACTACAGAATATATGTTACTATAGCTTAGGATGAGTAGTGATTAACATGTAGTAAGACATTGCAAGATGGCAAAGTAGGAGGACGTGGGTTCATCATCTCCTGCGATAACTCCAAAATTACAACTCACTGCTGAACACCCATTGGCAGGAGAATGTTGGACCCCACCAAAAAAAGATACCCCATGTCCAAGGGCAAAGGAGAGCCCCAGCAAAATGGTAGGAGGGGTGAAATCGCACTTACAATCAAACCCCATACCTGCCAGAGATGCTTGGAGGGCTCAAAGAAAACATTCTGCGTACCAGGAGATGCCACAGAGACTGAGCCAGACCTGCCTTTGAGTGTTTGAGTGTCTCATGTGGAGGTGTAGGTCAGCAGTGGCCTGCCGCAGGGGCAGAGGCTCTGGGGTGCAGCAGACCTGGGTATGGCATAAGCCCTCTTGGAGGAGGTCGCCATTAACCACACCACAGAGCTGAAGGAACTTAGAAAGGACTGGGGAAACAGACCCTTGGAGGGTACAAACAAAACCTTGTATGCACCAGGACCCAGGAGAAAGGAGCAGTGACCCCACAAGAGACCCAGACTTGCCCGTGAGTGTTCAGGAGTCTCTGGCAGAGGCTTGGGTCAGTGGTAGCCTGCTGCAGGGTCAGGGGCACTGAGTGTGGCATTGTGTGCATGGGACCTTTTGAAGGAGGTCCCCATTATCTTCATTACCTCCACCATAGTTTGGCCTCAGGTCAAACAACAGGGAGGGAACACAGCCCCACCCATCAACAGAAAATTGGATTAAAGATTTATGGAGCATGGCCCCACTCAATAGAACAGACCCAGTTTCTACCTCAGTCAGTCTCTGCCATCAAGAAGCTTCCATAAGTCTCTTATTCTTATCCAGAATGAAAACCATAATCACAGACAACTAATCAAGCTGATCACATGGACCACAGCCTTGTCTAAGTCAATGAAACTATGAGCCATGCCGTGTAGGGCCATCCAAGACACATGGGTCATGGTGGAGAGTTCTGACAAAATGTGGTCCACTGGAGAAGGGAAGGGCAAACCACTTCAATATTCTTGCCTTGAGAACCTCATGAACAGTCAGTCAGTTCAGTCTTGTCTGACTCTTTGCAACCCCATGAATTGCAGCACGCCAGGCCTCCCTGTCCATCACCAACTTCCAGAGTTCCCTCAAATTCAAGTCCATCGAGTTGGTGATGCCATCCAGCCATCTGATCCTCTGTCATCCCATTTTCTTCCTGCCCCCAATCCCTCAAAAGGCAAAAAGATAGGACACTAAAAGATGAACTCCCCTGGTCGGTAGGTGCCCAATGTGCTACTGGAGATCAGTGGAGAAATAACTCCAGAAAGAATGAAGAGATGGAGCTAAAGCAAAAACAACACCCAGTTGTGGATGTGACTGGTGATGGAAGTAAAGTCCAGTGCTGTAAAGAGCAATATTGCTTCGGAACCTGGAATGTTAAGTCCATGAACCAAGGCAAATTGGAAGTGGTCAAATAGGAGATGGCAAGAGTGAATATCGACATTTTAGGAATCAGTGAACCAAAATGGACTGGAATGGGTGAATTTAACTCAGATGACCATTCTATCTACTACTATGTGCAAGCATCCCTTAGAAGAAGTGGAGTAGCAATCATAGTCAGCAAGAGTCTGAAATGCAGTACCTGGATGCAATCTCAAAAACGACAGAATGATCTCTGTTCGTTTCCAAGGCAAACCATTCAATATCACAGTAATCCAAGTCTATGCCCCACCAGTAATGTTGAAGAAGCTGAAGTTGAGTGGTGCTATGAAGACCTACAAGACCTTCTAGAACTAACACCCCAAAAAGATGTCCTTTTCATTGTAGGGGACTGGAATGCGAAAGTAGGAAGTCAGGAGATGTCTGGAGTAACAGGCAAATTTGGCCTTGGAGTACAAAATGAAGTAGGTCAAAGGTTAATAGAGTTTTGCCAAGAGAATGCAATGGTCATAGCAAACACCCTCTTCCTACAACACAAGAGAAGACTTATACATGGACATCACCAGATGGTTAATACTGAAATCAGATTAATTATATTCTTTGCAGCCAAAGATGGAGAAGCTCTATACATTCAGCAAAAACAAGACTGGGAGCTGACTGTGGCTCAGATTGTGAAATCTTTATTGCCAAAGAAAGAAAGTGAAGTTGCTCAGTTGTGTCCAACTCTCTGCGACCCCATGGACTGTAGCCTACCAGGCTCCTCTGTCTATGGGATTCTCCAGGCAAAAGTACTGGAGTGGGTTGCCATTTCCTTCTCCAGGGGATCTTCCCAACCCTGAGATTGAATCCAGGTCTGCATTGCAGGCAGATGCTTTGCCATCTAAGCCACCAGGAAAGCCCAATTCAGACTTAAATTGAAGAAAGTAGGGAAAACCACTAGACCCTTCAGGTATGACTTCAGTCAGTTCCCTTACAATTATATAGTGGAAGTGAGAAATAGATTTAAGGGATTAGATCTGATAGAGTGCCTGAAGAACTATGGATGGGGGTTTGTGACATTGTACAGGATGCAGTGATCAAGACCATCCCCAAGAAAAACAGATATGCAAAAAGGCCAAATGGTTGTCTGAGGAGGCCTTACAAATAGCTGAGAAAAGAAGAGAAGTGAAAGGTAAAGGAGAAAAGGAGAGATATTCCCATTTGAATACAGAGTTCAAAGAATAGCAAGGAAAGATAAGAAAGCCTTCTTAGTGATCAATACAAAGAAATAGAGGAAAACAACAGAATGGGAAAGACTAGAGATCTCTTCAAGAAAATTAGAGATACCAAGGGAACATTTCATGCACAGATGGGCACAATATAGGACAGAAATGGTATGGACCTAACAGAAGCAGAAGATATTAAGACGAGGTAGCGAGAATAAACAGAATAACTGCACATAAAAGATCTTCATGACCCAGATAACCACAATGGTGTGATCACTCACCTTGAGCCAGACATCCTCGAATGTGAAATCAAGTGGGCCTTAGAAAGCATCACTAAGAACAAAGCTAGTGGCGGTGATGTAATTCCAGTTGAGCTGTTTCAAATCATAAAAGATGATGCTATTAAAGTGTTGCACTCAGTATGGCAGCAAATTTGGAAAACTCAGCAGTGTCCACAGACTGGAAAAGGTCAGTTTTCATTCCAATCCCAAAGAAAGGCAATGCCAAAGAATGCTCAAACTACCACACAATTGTGCTCATCTCATACACTAGGAAAGTAGTGCTCAAAATTCTCCAAGCCAGGCTTCAACAATACATGAACCTTGAAATCCCACATGTTCAAGCTGGTTTTAGAAAAGGCAGAGGAACCAGAGATCAAATTGCCAACATTCGTTGGATCATTGAAAAAGCAAGAGAGTTCCAGAAAAACATCTACTTCTGCTTTATTGACTGTGCCAAAGCCTTTGACTGTGTGGATCACTACAAACTGTGGAAAATTCTTAAAGAGATGGGAATACCAGACGATCTTACCTGCATCATGATAAATCTGTATGCAGGTCAAGAAGCAAGAGTTAGAACTGGACATGGAACAGCAGACTGTTTCCAAATAGGAAAAGGAGTACATCAAGGCTGTATATTGTCACTCTGCTTATTTAACTTATATGCAGAGTACATCATGCAAAATGCCAGGCTGGATGAAGTACAAGCTGGAATCAAGATTGCCGGGAGAATATCAATAACTTCAGATATGCAAATGACACCACACTTCTGGCAGAAAGCAAAGAAGAACTAAAGAGCCTCTTCATGAAAGTGAAAGAGGAGAGTGAAAAAGTTGGCTTAAAGCTTAACATTCAGAAAACTAAGATCATGGCATCCGGTCCCATCACTTCACGGCAAATAGATGGGGAAAGAACGGAAACAGTGACTGACTTTATTTTTTGGGCTCCAAAATCACTGCAGATGGTGACTGCAGCCATGAAGTTAAAAGACCCTTGCTCCTTGAAAGAAAAGCTATGATCAACCTAGACAGCATATTAAAAAGCACAGACATTACTTTGCCAACAAAGGTCCATCTAGTCAAGGCTATGGTTTTTCCAGCAGTCATGTATGAATGTGAGAGTTGGACCATAAAGAAGGCTGAGTGTGGAAGAATTGATGCTTTTGAACTGTGGTGTTGGAGAAAACTCTTGAGAGTCCCTTGGACTTCAAGGAGATCCAACCAGTCAACCCTAAAGGAAATCAGTGCTGAATATTCATTAGAAGGACTGATGTTGAAGCTGAAACTCCAATACTTTGGCCACCTGATGCGAAGAGCTGACTCATTGGAAAAGGCCCTGATGCTGGGAAGGATTGAAGGCGTGAGGAGAAGGGGATGACAGAGGATAAGATGGTTGGATGGCATCACCAACTTGATGGACATGAGTTTGAGCAAGCTCTGGGAGTTGGTGATGGACAGGGAAGCCTGGCGTGCTGCAGTCCATGGGGTCGCAAAGAGTCTTATACAACTGAGTGACTAAATGAGTGAGCTGATACTTTGAGGATAGGAAATTTCGTTTTCATAATTTCTCTTCATCAGATCCAGAAGCAAGATACCCAGACAGTGCCACTGGGTAGGCAAATGGGAGGTTGTTGGAACTTCAAAATTTTCCAAATTCACACGAGTGCTGTCTCACTATGTGTGTCTTATACTAAGAGATAGGGTTCTATAACCGTTGTCAGTTATTCATAATATGACATTCAGAGGACGTTTAAAATCAAACACCTAAAGAGAGATAATAAATTGTTTTTAAATTATACCTTATGTCCAAATAACACATTTTTTTTTTTTTAGGACTTCTGAGGGCATTTTTAAAGAATTCTGAAGTCATTGTCTTGACGATTCTTTCTCTATTTGGATTTTTGATAGGACAACTGGCCTACAATTTTGTTGAGGTAACTTACATACGATAAACTAGAGGATAGACTAAAGATCAAAGACCAAAAACAAGGTCAACTCATGTCCCCATTCCTGAATGAATGGATTTTTTTAAAATGTGAATAGCTACTGAGAAAAGTTTATCTGGTATTAAAATTTTTGAAAATGAAAAACCATCCAAGAAAGGAAACATGAATTAGAGAGGCTTAAAATAGTACTTTGAAAGTGAGTAAATCTAATTGCCTTCTTGGATTCTTCACCATCTGCCTTTGGTCCTTGCTCTTGTATCCTTTCTCTGTACATACAACTGGACTCTCTCATGTTATAGTCTTCCATACCTGCAGGGACTCTAGTTACAAAAGGCTCAGTTACTGTCGTGATGAATTTTGATTACTCTTTTCTAATTGCACTTACATGATTGCATGTAAGTGCAAAACATGCATCCTACAAAAGATTACTTAGATCTAAGAAAAACTTTGTTAATTTATTGACACAATTTTAAATGTATAGCAGCAGAGTAATGAATAAGCAATTTGAATCCACTCATTTTTTATTAAAAACAAAATGGAGACAGTGCTTGTATCTGTTAAGGATTATAAAGTTCAGTTCAGTTCAGTCGCTCAGTCGTGTCCGACTCTTGCAACCCCATGGACTGCAGCATTCTAGGCTTCCCTGTCCATCACCAACTCCCAGAGCTTGCTCAAACTCATGTCCGTCAAGTCGGTGATGCCATCCAACCATCTTATCCTCTGTCGTCCCCTTCTCCTCACGCCTTCAATCCTTCCCAGCATCAGGGCCTTTTCCAGTGAGTCAGTGCTTCACATCAGGTGGCCAAAGTATTGGAGTTTCAGCTTCAGCATCAGTCCTTCCAATGAATATTCAGGACTGATTTCCTTTAGGGTTGACTAGTTGGATCTCCTTGAAGTCCAAGGGACTCTCAAAGAGTTTTCTCCAACACCACAGTTCAAAAGCATCAATTCTTCCACACTCAGCCTTCTTTATGGTCCAACTCTCACATTCATACATGACTGCTGGCAAAACCATAGCCTTGACTAGACGGACCTTTATTGGCAAAGTAATGTCTGTGCTTTTTAATATGCTGTCTAGGTTGGTGATAACTTTTCGTCCAAGGAGTAAACGTCTTTTAATTTCATGGCTGCAGTCACCATCTGCAGTGATTTTGGAGTCCCCCAAAATAAAGTCTGTCACTGTTTCCATTGTTTCCTCATCTATTTGCCATGAAGTGATGGGACCAGATGCCATGATCTTCATTTTTTGAATGTTGAGTTTTAAGCCAGCTCTTTCATTCTCCTCTTTTGCTTTCAAGAGGCTCTTAAGTTCTTCTTTGCTTTTTTTCAAAAAGATGGTGTCATCTGTGTATCTGAGGTTATTGGTATTTCTCCTGGCAATCTTGATTCCAGCTTGTACTTCATCCAGCCTGGCATTTTGCATGATGTACTCTGCATATAAGTTAAATAAACAGGGTGACAATATACAGCCTTGATGTACTCCTTTCCCAATTTGGAACTAATCCATTGTTCCATGTCCAGTTCTAGCTGGACATGGAACAACGGATTAGTTGTTCCATGCTTCTTGTCCTACATACAGGTTTCTGAGGAGACAGGTAAGGTGCTCTGGTGTTCGCATTTCTTTAAGAATTTTCCACAGTTTGTTGTGATCCACACAGTCAAAGGCTTTGACGTAGTCAATAAAGCAGAAGTAGATGTTTTTCTGGAATTCTGTTGCTTTTTTGATGATCCAACAGATGTTGGCAATTTCATCTCTGGTTCCTGTGCCTTTTCTAAATCCAGCTTGAACATCTGAAAGTTCACAGTTCACAGTACTATTGAAGCCTGGCTTGGAGAATTGAGTATTTTGAGCATGTAGGATTGTAAAAGCCTCTTATTATTCTTTGAAACACCACCACTACAACTATCATCTTTTGAGTGTTAACTGTGTGCCAGATTCCCTTTTAAGTTCTTTGGTTTTTAAATTTTAATAATTTATTAACTTACTGTGCATCCTAAATCACTTCATCGTGTCTCTTTGCAACCCTATGGTCCATAGCTCATCAGGCTCCTCTGTCCATTTGATTCTTCAGGCAAGAAAACTGGAGTGAGTTGCCATGCCCTCCTTTCAGGGTTCAAACCCACATTTCTTTCTCTTTTTTTAATATAAATTTATTTATTTTAATTGGAGGTTAATTACTTTACAATATTGTATTGGTTTTGCCATACATTGGCATGAATCTGCCACGAGTGTACATGTGTTCCCCATCCTGAACCCCCTTCCCACCTCCCTCCCCATACCATCACTCTGGGTCATCCCAGTGCACCAGACCCAAGCATCCTGTATCCTGCATCGAACCTGGACTGGCGATTCATTTCATATATAATAATATACATGTTTCAATGCCATTCTCCCAAATCATCCCACCCTCCCTCTCCCACAGAGGCCAACAGACTGTTCTATACATCTGTGTCTCTTTTGCTGTCTCGCATACTAGGTTATCGTTACCATCTTTCTAAATTCCATATGTATGCGTTAGTATACTGTATTGGTGTTTTTCTTTCTGGCTTACTTCACTCTGTATAATAGGCTCCAGTTTCTTCTACCTCATTAGAACTGATTCAAATGTATTCTTTTTAATGGCTGAGTAATACTCCATTGTGTATATGTACCACAGCTTTCTTATCCATTCATCTGCTGATGGACATCTAGGTTGCTTCCATGTCCTGGCTATTATAAACAGTGGTGCGATGAACATTGGGGTACACGTGTCTCTTTCAATTCTGGTTTCCTCAGTGTGTATGCCCAGTAGTGGGATTGCTGGGTCATAAGGCAGTTCTATTTCCAGTTTTTTAAGGAATCTCCACACTGTTCTCCATAGTGGCTGTACTAGTTTGCATTCCCACCAACAGTGTAAGAGGGTTCCCTTTTCTCCACACCCTCTCCAGCATTTGTTGCTTGTAGACTTTTGGATGGCAGCCATTCTGACTGGCGTGAAATGGTACCTCATTGTGCAAACCCACATTTCTTAACGTCTCCTTCCTGGCAGGCAGATCCTTTACCACTAGTCCCACCTATGAAACCTGTATTAACTTATTAACTCTTGAGTTAATTAATTTATCCTCAGAGCAATCCAATGAAAGTAGGTACACTATTTCCATTTTACTGATGAGGAAGCTGAGGCACAGAGATGTTAAGTGGTGAAGATTAAACTGTTAATTGGGCCAAAGACTTTTTAGGATATATTTACGGCACTTCAGTCATTGTTTCTGTGTTTTCTATTCATTTGTATATAACCTTCAGGATTTACATCCTATGTATACAATCTATACTATTATCCATATATTATTTTTATCTACTTAATTCACTGAAATCTTTTAAAATCCTAAGCAAATGTCTGTGAAATCACAAGTACCCATGCAAAGGTCTTTCTCCCACTCTTACACAAATGAAAATAATTACCTAACGGTCAAATAAAAAAGTACCACCTAAAATCATCTCAGGGGTAACCAGTGATGAAGTACCATTTTTGAAAACACTGATTAGTTACCACAAGCAATATTTACGTAGCCTAAAGTCACACATATTTCTGGTGAATAGAGGACTATGCATTTATCTCATGTGGATGGTTAGATCAAGAAATCTACCACAAGACTCCCAGGACTGGCATTGTAGATTATCTTTCATTAGTTACAAATTAGAATATTGTAAAATTCATATTAATTGGCAGATCATCAACCTAATTTCTAATACTTCAAAATGGTGACAAAGTAATTTTTTTGGCCTTTGTTTATTTAGATGCACCAAGTCGTCTACCCTCTTCTAAGAACATCAAGTTTTTCACTTTATTGTTATTTTTCACCTTTAATTATATTTATGGCTGCTTTGGATGTGGACTTCTATATACTCAAGAATGTGTTTTGGCAGGTAAGAACACATTTTAAGACAAAGTATGGTCCATTATTCCTTACTCATGTTGACAGAGAATCTGTCTAGAGAGATTAATAATTCACCAATCTCACATTAATATTTCACCAATCTCACATTTTTAGTTGACTCTTTTTGCTGTTCAGAATCACTAATTAAAGAGAGTTGAGGGGAGGGAGAAGGAATAAATATTTGCTGATCTGTAACTAAGATTAGTTACTGTGACTAAGGCACTGAGTTAATATCATCTCCATTTCACATATAAGCCGACTATAGTTCAGAGGTCACAAGACTGACCAATGGCAAAGCCTGGGTCCAAACCCACCTCTGACTGCCTCTCAGCTGTGTCTGTAGACTTGTCCATTTTAACTGCTATGGTTGTTTTATTTATGCCTTCCTCTTTTTTTGTTAATCATGCTTGCCAGATTATTTTCCTTTTCAAACAGTTTTATTTTCTTTAATTTTATTCTGTACTTTTTCTAATATCTTGAGCTAGGTATTAGTTGATTGACTTTTAGCTTCTTTTATTGTTGTTATTTTGTGCATTTAAAGTTTGAAGTTTTCTGCTAATAACTTTTTAGCTTCACCCCACATGTTTAAGTCTTTAGTGTTTTCACTCAGCAATAAAAAAGAAACAGAATATTGATAAGTAGAATATGGAAGAATTTCAGATGTATTATGATAAGAGACGGAGAAGGCAATGGCAACACACTCCTGTATTCTTGCCTGGAAAATCCCATGGATGGAGGAGCCTGGTGGGCTGCAGTCCATGGGGTGGCTACGAGTGGGACATGACTGAGTGACTTCACTTTCACTTTTCACTTTCATGCATTGGAGAAGGAGATGGCAACCCACTCCAGTGTTCTTGCCTGGAGAATCCCAGGGATGGGGGAGCCTGTTGGGCTGCCGTCTATGGGGTTGCACAGAGTCAGACACGACTGAAGTGACCTACCAGCGGCAGCAGCAGCATGATAAGAGAAAGAAACCAGGCTAGAAGGGTACCTGTGGAATAATATAATTCCGTACATAGACCTTCCTTCTAGCAAAGGCAAAACACTACTTTGGAAAACAGATCACTGGTTGCCAGGGAGCAGGATGAGTGAAGAAAGTGGCAGAATGAAGAAATCTTTTAGTGTGTTGGCTCTGTTTTGTTTTTTCATTGTGACCATGTTCACTTGACTACATGCATTTGTCAAAACTCATATAACTATACAGTCAGAGAGTGAATTTTACTGTACATAAGTTAAAGATAAACTTTTTAAAGATCAAAAGAAATAGATTTGTATTTATCTGTCCCATGTGATTTTGTACTTTTAGTTTATAATGCTTTTCCTTTGCTTTTCCTCATTCTTTTTCCCTTTCTCAGTCAATTGATTCAATTTTCTGTATTTTTAAAAAAATTTTTTTTCTTTATTCTTTTTTTTTCCCTTCTGCTGGTTTAAAAGTTTTGCATTCTGTTGCTCTTTTTAAGGCAGGCATTGTTGATTGCCCGTCCCTTTCTTTCTCAATAATGGAGTGACTTACTGTATGTATAGTATGGTAGTGGGCCAAGTGTGAAATAGTGCTACATTTCCTGGCATCCCTGACAGGTGTGGTAGTGTTAGAAACCAATCGGGCAATGAAATGTACACAACAGTTTGCTAACTGTGGATTTTTCCTGAAAGCCCTTAATAAGGGGACCAAGTCAACTGACATGTAGTTTTCATCCATTGTTGCCTGCCTGGAGCCCTGTAGATCATCACTGTGGAAACAAGGAAATGCTTTGTATGGAAGCAAGAAAAATTTGCACTCCATCTTAGAGCATTTTGATGTGGAAAACTATTAATCTTGAATAGCAACAAGAAAGATGGATGCATTGGTCTTCTCATAGTCAGGTAGAATCATTTGAAAGGGATGGTTTCGTGGAGGCAGGTAAACTAGAATACCTTTTAAAGTTATCTTCCTGAGTCATTGTATAAAATATATAGCAAAATCTGATTCTTACATGAATAAATGGAGTCATGCCATGCTTAGGTGTTAAATTTAATACTATATTGTGAATTGGTTTCGCAGGTCTTCTTAACCGGATTAATTAGCTTTGCTACAACATTCATCATAATTGGATATGTGGTTCTGAAATTCAATAAATATTCATGGGATTTGCAGTCTTGCTTCCTCTTTAGCATGGCCCTTGGCATTACAGATCCTATTTATTCTGTGAATTCACTGAAAACTGTTGGTATGTTGGATTTATTTCTCTCTCTTATTTTGAAGATATGAGGATAAATTTCCTTTTGATAATATGCTTGAGTGAATTGTGCATCCAGCAGAGTAGCCATTTTATGCTGTTTTTCTTGGAGATGGAGTATGCAAAGTCAATAAAGCAACCCAGGACCTGGGATAAATGATCTCAAATAATTTTTTTCAAGGAGAAAATGTTATCTTTCTAGAAGGTGATTAAAATTGGTATTCAGCTCCATTCCACTGAGTTCTAAGCCACAGGCTAGAGATTTGGCACTGTATCTTTGCAGCACTTTTCTAAGTCCTGGGTTCTTCTTGTTAGAAAGGCCTTTATTTTAAAGCAGCTAACTTTGGGCAGGTGAGAGAGGGAGCTTATTTAGAAGAAATGAGGTGAAAGTATACTCTAGCAAATACGTTATTCAGTAAAAGCTTATTCCCAAGAGGGCTAGGGGTTCTGCACTACTTGCCATATTATTTGGTAAAAGATAATTTCACTCTGAAATATCTGTTGTTATGTTTTATTAACACAGCAGTAAAAAGCACATAACATGGTTAGATGCTGTTATTTCTGATTTTGACTCAGAAATATTTAATTAACCAGTTTTAAGGTTTCAGTTGTATTTAGTGGAAATATATCACCTTATGATTAGGGTGGGACACCTAGCTTCTGGCAGGTGATATCCCCTTCTATACACATTTATACTTACAGTTGAGGAAACATAAAAGGTTTTGACACTTTTGATGGTGATATAAATTGTTGCCAGATATTTTTCAAAGAGTCTGACCCTATCTTCTTTTTCTCTCTCATTTTTTCCTGTAGGTGCAATATTTTTCTGTCTTTTCTCCATGTGTTTTTCTCTCTAAGCCATTTGTATTTGCCACTTGTTTTATTCACCTCATTATCTTGCTGCTCCCCTTTCTGCAATCTCTTAATTGTAAGAGGCTCTAATAAACTATATTTATTGCAGTTTCTATATTCAAAAATTTTTTCAAAAAGAGAGTAGAAAGTCTTCTGTTTCTTTACAAGAAAACTATTAAAGGTATTTGACTCTTAGTTGATATTTTCTTTATGCCAGTTATACTCAGATGGTACATAGTTCTGGGTTCTATGATGTCTTTACCTTTGTGTGGATTAGATAAGAAGGATCCTCTATCTAATTGTTGTAATACATTATCTTTTTTAAGGAAAAAAAATATTTTTTGCCATGTGCCTAAAATTGCCAGAATAATATACAAAACGGCAGTTCCTACAGTGTGAGTGTTTCTTCATTTGATGTGGTGCTCTGGAGCACTGTGAAATCTGCACAGTCTGAGTCTGAGGTGGACTGACTCACTGAAAAAAATAATGGATGTTCACATACAAGTTAAAAGGAACCTGTCTATTACCTATTTTAAAAGAACGCAAAGGCTCAAACAGTTTTTACTTTAAAATGAATCTGGACTGGGAGCTTGTAAAGGGATAAAATACAAAGTTTTAGTATGATCTCAGTTTAAGTAAAAGGAATTATATGCTTTGAAAAAGCCTTTAACATTCAAATGGTTTTATCTGGGTCATGGAATTACAGATGATTTTCTGTTTTATTATTCCCTTTAAAAAATTTTACAGTGAATTAATAAAGTTAGTTCACATTAAGCCAATAAAAATGTGGGGAGTAATTCTTGTGGTATTTTACTATTAAAAATAACTATACATCAAATTCAAAACTTTATACAATAAACCTTATGCTCTGTTTGCTCCTGGTTGACTTATTGAATCTGAGGGAAGAATTAAAGGATTTCTTCACCAGCTAAATCAAATGTGCCAATAATCTTCAAACCTGTTTAACCAGTATTTTGTGTCTTCTGTCATAGTCAAAATTAATAGCAAGTAGTAGTATAAGATAATTATAATTTACCTTGCCTTTTATTTTCTTTGCTTTCTAAAGAAAGCAAATTAGAATTGGCTACAATAATGAGGCACAAAGAAAAGAAATAAACAGCCCGAATACTGATCCATAATCAGGCACTGAGTTATCAGAAATTCTGTATTATCCTGGTATCTATCCTATCTTTCAGAGGGTTTTTGTAAAGGTAGACAGATTCTTTATAATCTGATATTTCATATACTCAGATCAAACACTGGAAAGCAGAGATCTGCTCTCTTTTCAACTATGCATAGTATCTTAGAAATAGAAATAATGAGAACCCTCAGCTATATATTTTTAATTATTTTGTGTTTCAAAATATCAAAGGGAAAAAAATAGAATCTTCATCAGATCATTTCTGCTTGCATTAAAAAAGTATCATTTAATGTGATCAGTTTGGATTTTAGTGCAATGAAATGTATTTAATAGCTGCTTTTAAAAAACTATGTAGTTGTATAATTCTTTCTATATTATTTTGTATTTACATTAGGCTCCATAATGCACCACTGTGTGTCATATGTTCTTAAATTTGAGTTTATGCTTTTAAGTAAAAGAAGTCCAGGGCTGGCCTGCAATTCCATGAAATCATTGAGGACACTGGATTCCTCTATATAACTCCTGTAGTTAAGATGGAGTAACAGGATCAGGTCTGTGAAGGATGGGTGCTGGAGAAGAGTTGGTTGATGACATGTTTTAAGTTGACCAAGATGAAAAGGGAACATATTTCCCAAGGACAGAAAAGGCTCTGAGGTATATGAGAGGGTAATGATGACAAAATACTAGTTAATATATGTTGAGTGTTGACTATGTGACAATCACCATACTTAGTATTATATACTTTCTTCATTTTTGTGCTCACAGTAGCACTTTTTGGTTAGTACTATGGAAGGCAGAATAACTTAGTGTTTTGGCTAGTAGATGGGGAAGTTATAACCCCACCTCTACCCCTTACCAACTATATACATGTGTGCTAAATCGCTTCAGTCATGTCCAACTCTGTGTAACCCTATGGACTGCAGCCTGCCTGGCTCCTCTGCCCATGGGATTCTCCAGGCAAGAATACTGGAGTGGGTTGCTATGCCCGCTTCCAGGGGATCTTCCCTACCCAGGGATCAAACCCAAGCCTCTTGTGTCCCCTGCATTGGCAGGAAGGTTCTTTACCACTGGTGTCACCTGGGAAGCCCCTACCAATTCTGTGATCTTGGGCAAATATCCTAAGCTATATTTACCTCAGTTTTCTCATCAGTAAATGAGGGTAATAACAGTTTATACCTCATGAAGTTGTTAATGAGTAATCAATGAGATTATGTAAATCTTAGAGAATTGCTATTCCTATTGAAGTACTTCAAAAGTAGATAACTGAGGCTCTCCACAGTCTTAATTTAACAAAGATTCAGAATTGGACTTGAATTTAAAATCTCCACTGTTAATGCCATCACTGTTGATTTAGTTTCAGGTAAACAACATTATATGTCTTTTAATTAGTATTCTTATTTGAAATGTGTCTTTAACACTTAACTTGAATTTAATTTGTATCTTTATTAAAGTTTTAGAGTTAAATGATATATTAGTAAATTTATTAATAAATTTACTACTCACTCAGTTCAGTCGCTCAGTTGGGTCTGACTTTTTGTGACCCCGTGGACTGCAGCACACCAGGATTCCCTGTCCATCACCAACTCCCAGAGCTTGATCAAACTCATTTCCATCAAGACAGTGATGCCATCCAACCATCTCATCCTCTGTCGCTGTTCTCCTCCCACCTTCAATCTTTCCCAGCATCTGGGCCTTTTCCAATGAGTCAGTGCTTTGCATCAGGTGGCCAAAGTATTGGGGTTTCAACTTCATCATCAGTCCTTCCAGTGAACAATCAGGACTTATTTCCTTTAGGATTTACTGTTTTGATCTCCTTGCAGTCCAAGGGACTCTCAAGAGTCTTCTCCAACACCATAGTTCAAAAGCATCAATTCTTCGGTGCTCAGCTTTCTTTATGGTCCAACTCTCACATCTATACATGACTACTGGAAAAACCATAGCTTTGATTAGACAGACCTTTGTTGGCAAAGTAATGTCTCTGCTTTTTAATATGCTGTCTAGGTTGGTCATAGCTTTTCTTCCAAGGAGCAAGGGTCTTTTAATTTCATGGCTGCAGTCACCATCTTCAGTGATTTTGGAGCCCAAGAAAATAAAGTCTGTCACTGTTTCCATTGTTTCCACATCTATTTGCCATGAAGTAATGGGACCGGATGCCATGATCTTTGTTTTTTGAATGTTGAGTGATTTCATTAATATTTGCTATATAAATAAATATCTTTGTTAAATTAAAAAATATGGAGTAACAGTGACTAGACTTACCTTTCTGCCTGAGCCAACTAAAAAGCCAGACAAAAATATATGAAAATGAAAAATAGTTCTCAGATAATGGACATCAGGCCATGCGGGACAGTAATACTCAAGAAAGGAAAAAAGAAGTATGTTCTTGATTGTCCTTACCATAGCTTATTACCTGGAGAGAGTTTCTAGGTCTTTGTGCAGGGAAAGGTAACCTAGGTGGAGCTTGGTAGTTTCTTTGAGTTGAGGAGACCTAGAGTTGGGAGTCCAGGAAGGCCAAAGCAGTTAAAGTTCATGGGGCAAATTGCTGCAGGAATGAAAGCTGTACTGAAGAAGGAATTTTGAGAGCTACCCGCTTGAGTCTTTGGGTGAGTGAGTGCTCATTAGTGCATGCATGTGAAGAAGCTGCACAATGCTGGGAATGAAAACACTCAAAGGATTAAAGGGAAAAATCCCTTTCATGTTCACTACAGCCAAAGTGGAAAACCATCATAATTTGTAGGACATCAGGTAAAGGACTCAGAAGGTTATTGCTTGAGTATCGGGGAAAATTAACCTTTGACTAAAGGCTGCTCTGGCCCTACCTAACAAATCTAAAAAACAAGCCTCAAAAGGGTCAAATTCTTTCAAAGTAACAACTGCATTACAAAGCAAAGCTCAAGAATATGAGACTACAAAAACATATAGCACCTAATTAGGTAATACATACAGTTATGTTATCTTAATAAAAAATTGAAAGACATGCAAAGAAGCTGAAAAAATGGCCCATAAAGAGTACATAAACAAGTAGAAATAGACCTAGCAATGCTGTAGATGGTAGACTCACTTAGTTCAGTTCAGTTCAGTTCAGTCGCTCAGTCGTGTCCGACTCTTTGTGACCCCATGAATCGCAGCACGCCAGGCCTCCCTGTCCATCACCAACTCCCAGAGTTCACTCAGACTCACGTCCATCGAGTCAGTGATGCAATCCAGCCATCTCATTCTCTGTCATCCCCTTCTCCTCCTGCCCCCAATCCCTCCCAGTATCAGAGTCTTTTCCAATGAGTCACCTCTTCACATGAGGTGGCCAAAGTACTGGAGTTTCAGCTTTAGCATCATTCCTTCCAAAGAAGTCTCAGGGCTGATCTCCTTCAGAATGGACTGGTTGGATCTCCTTGCAGTCCAAGGGACTCTCAAGGGTCTTCTCCAACACCACAGTTCAAAAGCATCAATTCTTCGGTGCTCAGCTTTCTTCACAGTCCAACTCTCACATCCATACATGACCACTGGAAAAACCGTAGCCTTGACTAGACGGACCTTTGTTGGCAAAGTAATGTCTCTGCTTTTGAATATGCTATCTAGGTTGGTCATAACTTTCCTTCTAAGGAGTAAGCATCTTTCAATTTCATGGCTGCAGTCACCATCTGCAGTGATTTTGGAGCCCAGAAAAATAAAGTCTGACACTGTTTCCACTGTTTCCCCATTAGACTCATTCAACAAATATATTAAGACACTTGTAACTATATTCCATTGGTGAAAAAAGTTAGAAAAAGATTGAGTATGGGGTAGAATTGCTCCTGTCAGCTTAAGAGAGCCAATTTTTAAATCAATAAGAATTTTGCAAGCCCGTGGTTAAACTTTTGGTAGCTTTGAATTAGTTATGGTAGGAGTGTTTACATATGAAGCTGGCAAATGCTACAAATCAGCACAAATCAGGCCTTTTTTAATTTTGGAAAGCTGGTTTATCAGTACACCACTGGGCATGGTAGATATAAAAGAGACCTTAAATAAAATTTCTAGAGATGAAACCCACAATGTCTGAGATGAAAAATACACTGGATGGAATTAACGTCAGATTAGACAAAGCATAAGAAAGAATTAGTGAACTTAAAGTTCAAAGCTCAGTCGCGTCCGACTCTTTATGACCCCATCGACTGTAGCCTGCCGGGCTCCTCTGTCCATGGGATTTTCCAGGCAGTATGGATTTTCCATACTGGAGTGGGTTTCCATTTAGTGAACTTAAAGAAGTAGTAATAAAAACTATCCAAGATGGGCTTCCCAGGTGGCACTAGTGGTAAAGAACCTCCCTACCAATGCAGGAGACATAAGAAATGCAGGGTCAATCCTTGGGTCAAGAAGATTCTCCTGGAGGAGTGTATGGCAACTTACTCCACTATTCTACCTGGAGAATCCCATGGAAAGAGGAGCCTGGCAGGCTACAGTCCATAGGGTCACAAACAGACACGACTGAGGCGACTTAGCATGCACAAGATGAAGCACAGACGGAAGAAGGCTGAGAGAATAAGCAGAACGTTAGTGAGCTGTGGGGCAACTTCAGTGCCTATATTAAGACACAGGTTCCTAAAAGGAGAGAAAAGAAAGCAACAAAAACTATTTGAAGAAATAATGGATGAAAAATTTCTAAATTTGATGAGAACTATAAAGCCACAGACTCAGGAAGCTCAGCAAACTCCAAGCCCAAGAAATACAATTGAAAACTATACCATGGCACATAAAAATCAAGTTCCTAAACACCAGTGTCAAGAGAAACTTTCAAAGGTAGCCAGAGGAAAAAGACGCATTATATACAGAGACACAAAGCTAATAATGATAACAGACTTCTCTTCAGAAACATTGCAAGCCAAAATATGGTATGTAACACTTTTAAAATCCTGAAAGAAAAAATACTGCCAGCTTAAAATCCTCAGTGAAAATATCTTTCAAAAGTAAAGGAGAAATAAAGAGTTAAATATAAAAGCTGAAAAAATTTATCACTAACAGACCTGCACTACAAAAATGTTAAGTCCTTCAGGCTGAAAGAAAATGGAACCAGATGGAAAATTTCATCTGCAAAAAAGAATGGAAAGCACCATAATTTTAAACCGATGGGAAAATATGACTTTTTCTTATTTTTACTCTTTTAAAAAGATAATATTTAAAGCAAAAATGGTTGCTGTCTATTGTGGGGTTTATTTATCTGTTCCTCCCCTTTGTGTATGGCATCAATCGTCAGTATTACAAGTTGACTGCTAAAGTTCCAGCTATCATTCCATATTTCAGGCAGGAAACGGAAGAACAAGGGATGGAAAGATGTTCCTTTCAGCCAAGTCACCTCTCCCTCCAAGGAGTTTCCCAAAAGTTCCACTCAGTGACTTCTACTTAAATGTCAGTGGCCACTCTTAGAAGCCCAGGAGTTGGGGAACAGTTGTCATTTAGCTGAGCACATTGCCACCCTGAGTAAAACCAGTCTTGTTACCAAGAACAGAGGATAGATACTAGATGGGCAGGTACCAATCACTATCATCCTTCTTACAAGTTGTATAACAGTGGGCAGTTAATTTGATTGTATTTTCTATCAAACTGTTGGTAAATGTTAAATGTCAATAAAATTTTATATTTAATTTTAAAATACCAGCCTTATTGATATGTAACCCACACATCATAAAATTTAGCCTTTTAAATTATAAAATTCAGTGGTCTTTAGTAGATTTACAGTTATGCAAGCATCTTCACTACTTAATTTTAGAACATTTTCACTAACCTCAAAAGAAATTTCATGCCTGTTGGCAGTCATTCATTCTCATTCCCTCATCCCCCAAGTTCCTGGCAACCAGTGTTCTATTTTCTGTCTATGAATCTGCATATTCTGGACATTTCACATAAATCAAACCATACAATATGTGATTTCTGTGTCTGGCTTCTTTCACTTTGTAATTTTTTAAAGATTCATCTATGTTGTAACATGTATCAGTCAGTACTCCCTTCCTTTTTGTGGCTGAGTAATATTCCATTATGGCACCCCACTCCAGTACTCTTGCCTGGAAAATCCCATGGATGGAGGAGTCTGGTGGGCTGCAGTCCATGGGGTCGCTAGGAATCAGACATGACTGAGTGACTTCACTTTCATGCATTGGAGGAGGAAATGGCAATCCACTCCAGTATTCTTGCCTGGAGAATCCCAGGGACAGGGAAGCCTGGTGGGCTGCCGTCTATGGAGTCGCACAGAGTCGGACACGACTGAAGCGACTTAGCAGCAGCAGCAGCAATATTCCCTTATAGGGATAGATCACCTATAGATAGACTGTCCATGTACAAATCTTTGTGTGGACGTATGTCTTCAGCTCTTTTGTGTATTTTGTGTGGACGTATGTCTTCAGCTCTTTTGGGTATATGTCTAGGAGCAGAATTGCTAAGTCATATTTTATACTTATTTCTAAAATGTGGTTCTTTTGGAGTCTAACGATTCATCTTTATTCAAGCTAAATGTAGTGACCTGAGAAGTGCTTTGTCTCAGTTTGAAGTTCTAGTATGCTTTGAGGCAGTGGACATTTCAGGATGTGCCATCACCATGTTCCTTTGCCATTGGAGATACAGAAGGCACAATGGAGAAGTTAAAAAATGGTGATTGTGATTATCTTACAGATCCATCACAGTAATGACTGCCTTCTTTTTTTTTTTTTCTAGCATATTCCTTCTCTTCTGTTTCTGTATTTCCTGTGAAAGAGCATCATTATCATGTACCGTACTAAATTATGTTTTTCCATTTCCAGGCATTTCTAAGATGTATACTGATATCATTAGAGGAGAATCAATGATCATCTGTGGCTTCACATCCATTTTTTTTGCAATTTTTAAGACAGGCATACTTCAAATGTCCAACTTTAGAGGTAAGAGCATTATTTTTCTCTATTTATTTATTTATTTTTTAAATTTTGGCTATCCTCCATGGCATGTGGGACTTCAGTTCCCTGGCTGGGAATTGAACCCATGCCCCCTGCATTGTAAGGTGGAGTTTTAACTGCTGGATCACTATTGAAGTCCCATCTGTGTATTTTCTAAAATCATTCTTATGTAGTCCTTTTTAATTCATACCAAAATTAAAATATATTCAAGATGTCTTAACTTTGCCGCTTCCCCTATTCTTTACTTATGGACCAGTTAAAATAGTATATCAGGTAAGAAGAAAATAACTGCCACTGAGTGTTTCCTTAGATTAGAGGGGAAAGTTGTGAAAGAAATGATTTCATATCTCTCAACATGCATCGCACACACACATGCAGTTGTGTCATCTAGCTCAGATTAACCTCTTTCCTAGACCAGTCTGGATCTCAGTGAGTGAATGTTAAGAATTGATTCTCACATTGTTATACAACAGAAAGAAACAACACTGTAAAGCATTTATCCTCCAATTAAAAAAAAAAAACGTGGCTTGGTCCTGAGTTTGAGTCTGAGGGTGAAAGTAGTACTGTGGAGTCAGGTTCTAGAAGTGATAATGAGCAGAAGTGCAAACAGGCTGCAGGTTGGTGGGGATCCTGAGCACGGTGTGCTTGGCCCTGACGTAGTTTGTAAAAAAAAAAAATATATATATATATATATATATATTTAAATATATTTTGGCTCATTGTTCACTCACCAGGTGAGTTTTTCACATTTATCGGTTCAGTTCAGTCACTCAGTCGTGTCCACGTCTTTGCGACCCCACAGACTGCAGCACACCAAGCTTCCCTGTCCATCACCAACTCACATTTATGCTCTTTGCCTGACTCCTGAGAGCATTTGAGTCTGCTGTCCTCAGATAAGCAAACCTCAAGCTGCAGACTGTGGGGTAAATGTATCCCCAGAAAGCCTCTTTTGCCAGGCTTTCATGGGAAACTTCCATCTGCTGAAGAACAAGGTTCTCACTCAAAATCTCAAGAGCAAACCGATGGGCATTGCCCAAATGCAATTAATAAAAGAAAAAAATTATATTTCACCTTTCTTTTTTCTTATTTCCTTTTTCTAGAGTTACATGTAATCATGGGCCTCACCTTGGACATTTTGGGGAGCATAGCATGTGGATATTGGTGTGCAAGGATCATTCAGTTTATATTGACTGACCTGTTCAGCAATACACTGACCAATATAATTTTTTGCATCTCAATGGTGTACATGACTTTCTACATTGGTAAGACAGAAACAGATACAAAAATTCCATCCTTGATGTGTATTTTGTGTTTTAAAATTTTCCCTTGTTCTTGAATCCAGCTTCCTCCCAACAGCTTTTCTGCTTTTTTTTTTTTTTTAATGTGGCTCCTTTGTGTGGCTTGTCATACTATCTTTCTTCCACCTCTAGCCCTTTCCTGGATTGTCTTAACATCCCCTAAATTTCAACTCCATGTTCCTTCTCTTGCATTCCTCCTCCATGTGGTTACTCTCTTATTCTTTTTTTAACTCTACCCTTTGACCTTACATTTATTCCCTGGCAGTCCCCTGGAAGAGGAAACAGACCTGAGCCAATTTTTGCTCTGACCCTTAGCAACCCATCTCTAAAATGAGAAAGCTAGGAGAGAAGCTCCTGAGATCTTTTCCAGTTCAGCAGTACCCATTCAGTGGGTACCAGGTTGAGGGGACCGTAGAAATGGTGGCCCTTACCTGACGCTAGGAGGCAGGAAAGGAGTTGGAGAAATCAGGTATATCTACCTCTGGAAGAAAAGCAGGACAGAGGACTAATCACAGGAATCGGAGTACCTAATGCTGGGAGACGTTCAAACAGTCCTCTTCTAGTTTAGTCCAGTGAGCTTGGGAGCTAAAGTTTTTACCCCATTAACTGAGGTAACCAGTCCCCCAAAGCCATAGTAACTATGGCAAAAACACAGCCAAATCCTGCTTCTCCTCTTAGCTCACACAGTGGAGCAATTCCATCCATGAAAGGCCTCAGGTATCAAGAGGTTAATTACTCCTCTTTTCACCTCCACTTACCAAACAGCACTGCTTTCTCTACGATAAAGTGCTACCTATTGTTGCTCACCACCCCAAATCAGTAAAATTACAGAAAAACATTCACTGAAGATTCATTTCCTTGCTCTCTTCATTTTTCTCCTCCCTTATGTCCCTGTTATGAATGCCTTAAGTGCCTGAAGAAATAAAGTTAATTTAATATTTCCTTTTTTCCCACCTTGGACCGTAAGTTCCTTGAGACAGCGCTGTCTCTTATCCATCTTTATATTTATTATCTTTTCCATGTTCCCCGAGTCAAGCCCAATGCTCACCATAGGCCCAAATAATTAAACACATGTTGGTTGAATAAACTATTAGTCGTTAAAGAGCTTGAAAGTTAGGCAGAGTTCACTTCAAACCAGAGCTTTACGATTTATTAGCTTGGTAACTTTGGAATATTACTTAACCTCTTTAAACTTCAGTTAGTTCCTCATCTATAAACGTGATCTAATACAGCCTAATTTAGAGGGGCACGCCAGGCGTAGTGAGGTAGTGTGTGTCGTGTGACTCACTTATGCTGGCGTCCTGGAGGTAACTTTGACCGGCTCATGAGAGCTGACTGTTCACATCTCTTCCCAGCACTTTATTCAAGTGACATAACGTGGGTGTAGCTTGAAATAGGCCATAGTGGGACCATGGAAATTGGCAGACACAGTCAATTTTTTTTTTTTTTTTTTAACCACCCAGACTGCTGCTGATAAACATTTACCAGCATGCCACTGGGCTCAAGATAGGGCAGCCAATAAATGGTGATTCCTTTCCCCTTTCCTCCTAATTCATGTAGGTGCTCTCGGTCAAGTGCTTGAGAGGTCTGGAGTAGATGCTCCCTCACTTGCTCTCAGAAGGAATCTGCTACAAAGCCTTGATCTTGGACCCCTAGCCTCCAGGCTGTGAGATAATACATTCTTGTTGAAGACACTTTGGTAACAGCCTTAGGAAATGAATGCCCATTCCCTCATCCATAACACTTTTTATGCTTCAGGAATTAAAAACAATTTTCTGGCCGTTCTCCCCTCTTATACTTAATCAGATCCTGACAACAAAAGTCAGGAACAGACAGTTCTAAGGAGAAGTTGCATTGCCAGAAAGCTAGACATAGATAAAATTTTTATTTACACATTCTCTAATGTGACATTTCTGTCTTATTATCTAATTTTATATTTTTTCTTCACTAACGAACACATTGTTAACTGGCTTGAATCCAGGGAGTGTCTGATTGAGGTCCAAACCTCATCTCTTTGAAGCACATGTAGTAATTTCCATTTTTAAATCCACAGTACTTGGGGTTTTAGAAAAAACCTGTGTCAGCACATTTGTTCTTTTTTCTTTTCTTTTTTTTTTTTTTCTCCAATGAGTCAACTCTTCGCATGAGGTGGCCAAAGTACTGGAGTTTCAGCTTTAGCATCATTCCTTCCAAAGAAATCCCAGGGCTGATCTCCTTCAGAATGGACTGGTTGGATCTCCAGTTGGACTATGAAGAAGGCTGAGTGCAGAAGAATTGATGGTTTTGAACTGTGGTGTTGGAGAAGACTCTTGAGAGTCCCTTGGACTGCAAGGAGATCCAACCAGTCCATTTGTTCTTTTTTCATAAAATAAAATAGTCAGGAAATGGCACAGACATTGCCACATAGACAAGACACATTGGAACATTGTTGGTTGACAGGTAGTATGGCTAACAATGTTAATATATCAGCCCACGGAAAAAATTTTAGTCTTGGGACCCCATGAACTGTATCTTGCCAGGTGCCTCTGTCTGTGGGATTCTCCAGGCACGAATAGTGGAGTGGGTTGCCAATTCCTTCTCCAGGGGATCTTCCCGACCCAGGAATCGAACCTAGGTCTCCTGCATTGCAGGCAAATTCTATACTGACTAAGCTATGAGGAAAGCCCCAAAAGTGCAAGTATTAGTCACTCAGTCGTGTCTGACTCTGTGACCCCATGGTCTGTCCATGGAATTCTCCGGGCAAGAATACTGGAGTGGGTTGCCATTCCCTTCTCCAGGGGATCTTCCTACCCAGGGATCGAACTCAGTTTCCTGCATTGCAGGCAGATTCTTTACCATCTAAGCTACCAGGGAAACCCTAGTGTATAAAAGGCACTTTAAGAGAGTCATCGTATAATTCATGTAAGATGATGGGTTGTGTGTAAGTCTAGGTCGGAGGTACAGGAAGAGAGGTAAGATGATGGGTTGTGTATATAAGTCTAGGCCAGAGGTACAGCAAGAGTGGTGGTGAGAGGGGTCTGTTAGAGCAGAAGGAATATTTTATCAAGTGGCATTGGTCAGAATTTCTGGTGAATGGAAACACCTTTAAGTCAGTTTTATTGTTTTAAAATAATGCGTTCCTTTCTTAACCTGTGCCAAGGCTGATTGTTCTCACTCTTTTTTTATGTCATTGGTCTAGGCTGTAACTTCAGTCATGACCCTAACATTGTCTTGTTGGGAAACATCCATTCCTGAATCCTGTTGTTTTTAGGAAACAAAATCCCTTTGATTCTCCTATTAGGAGGACCTTCACTTTTTCTAAACCAGAGAGAGTTTGGGCGAGAGTCTGAGAGAGAGAGCCACTTTCCTGTGGCATCAATTTCCTGTGATGGTTTCTTACAACTGAATGAGAAAAACTTTACAACTCTATTTTTAACAACTTGGGTTTATGCTGATGAAAATTACTTTATGACATGTTCTGTGACTCTCTCCCTGCTTGTACATTTAAAGTAATAACATTTGTAATTTTCAAAAGACTTTGTTTTTCTAATTTTAAAACTAATACATGTTCCATGTAGAATTTTGGAAAAAATCTGAAAAGTCAAAGAAGAAATCACCCATAAATTTACCAATGATACATTTTGTTATATGTACTTAGTTTTCAAAAAATACATATGTACATAGATGTATTAATGTATGCATTTACACTATACATTCTTGTTACATTGGGATTATGCTAAATAATATCAGTTTAAAAATGAAGTTACTTAGTGGTTTCCTTGTAGCAGATGTTTCTTCTAAGTAGTGACTGTTATTTAAAAAAACTATAAGCTTTTAAATCCCATAGTTTGAGTTATAGGAAGTTGGAAATAAGATTTCGAGGAATAATTTTCCTATTATCACAGTCCCTAATACTGCTGGTTTATTGTCGTTGGTTATTTATGCTAAATTCAGTTAAATAAATAGGTTAAAAGAAATCTAAAGTGGCTTTAAGTGATTAGATAAATCAAGAGAATAATATAATCCTCCTCAAATTAATAAACAGTAAAGTGAACATTAAAAATAATAATGCAATAATAATGATGACCATTTATCCCTTGTTTTAAAAGTATGCCAAGCACTTTTCATGTAATCTGATTTTATTCTCACAGTTCTGTGAGGCATTATTCGTTTACACTCATTCTACAGATACAGGGACACTAATGGAGAAAGGCAAGGTGACATTCCCAGAGCAACCAGCTCTGCCCTGCTTAAAGGGCTTCCACTCTGATCTTGCATGTACTTTCCCTTCCTTCTGTCTGACATTTATAATGTGCTATTTGAAGGCTCTGTAACCTTCAGGACTGTTGGTATTGATGGTGTTCAACCATTCTTCATAGTTGATTTTCCTGCCTCAGACTGCATTGACACATTCGTTTAGAGCCCAGGGAACTACATAGGGGTGCCTATATTGCAAAAAACAGTAGGCTTGAGGACCTGCAGTCACCAAGAAAGCACTGAGCTTGGGCCACAACCCCTAGGACATGCAGCACAGAGTCCTTGAGGTGCTGGGGAGAGGCTGTTAAACTTATTTTTCATTAGCTCTTTCCTCAAGGATGGTCTATGGCAGGGGTTAAACTTATTTTTCATTAGCTCTTTCCTCAAGGATGGTCTATGGCAGGGGTTGGCAAACTATAGCCAAATATGCCTATTAGTTTTGCATTGCCTATGAGCTAAGGATGGTTTTTACATTTTAAAAAAACCCAAATAAAAATATTTTGCAGCATGCAAAAATTATTTGCAGTTAAAATTTCAATGTCCATTATTTATTGGGTGCTCATTTGTCATGTATTACCTGTGGCTGCTTATGTACTAGAACAGCTGAGGTGAATAGTAGCAACTAGGACCATGTGACCTGCAAATACTAAATATTTACCATATGATCCTTCACAGAGAAAGTTTGTCAATCCCCAATCTAAGTATTAGGCCAATCCCTTTAAGCAACTTTCTAAGAAATTCAATTACTGCCTGTTTTAAATTTCCCAGTTCATCACTCAAGAGAAGTAGCTCCGTGTACAGATTTGAACACGACTAATTTTATTCTTTTTTTTTCTCCTCAGTGGAATTTTGGGGAATGTCAGGTACAGTTGCTTTAGCCACTGTAGGACTAAATTTAGATTCCTTAAGCTTTAAACCGAGGATCAAGTTGATAATTACTAAGTAAGTCTCATATTTTGTACTTGGTATAGGTCTCATAGAAGTTTAGTGCTTAAATGCCTTCATAAAAATAATAAAATTTCTTTTTATAACTTTTCTATCTTTTAATTTTTAATTTTACTGCCAGTCATATTTGAAAAGAACAAGTTACCAATGATTATTGACATTCCTATTATGAATTGATATTCCTATTATGAATAATGTAATATCAGTGGCTCAGAGATCATAGTACTTCTTCTAACTCTTTGATAAAAATTGAATTGTGAGAAGTTTAAAAACTACCTTATTCCTTTGTTTTCTACATAACATACCTGAATGACAGTATCATAGTACGAAAAGAGCTGGGAAAAGAAAAGTAGCAGAAAGGTGCAACACCAGCAAACTCTAATCTAGCTTTACCTCTGCTGTAATAAGGATATCTGTGGACAGAGTAAAAGCCATTTGCCTGTCTTCTCCGACAAATGCATTAGCTGTTCTCTGAGCAGCTGTGCTAAATTATAGAATTGTCTCAGAATTATTTCATACCAATTCATAGTCTAGTGTATAAATTCTTACATTGGATGAAAGCCAGTGTTGAAATGAGAAAAATAAGCCATTATCCTGAGTTTTCCTGTGAAGATTTGTTGCTTTAATATAAAGGACTATTTTTTTGTTCTGGAATTATGTCCTTCATACTTCTTAGATGTTTAAAATGTCATTTCTTTAATGAAATTCCAGTCATGGAAGATGGTACTTTTTAAAAAAATTACTCTGCAAACTTTTTAAAAAATGGCCTCTGTAGCTTATTTTAGTCTTGTGTATATGTGAATGACACTTTATTGATTTTCAAAAACCAGAAGCTTAGTAATAACTAGTTCATAGAACATATCCTTTTTGTCTGAATTTTGGACCATTTTCTGAGCTCAGTCATGCTATCTGTCAGCATCATTATAAATTACTCATTCTATTCATTCAATTGTTTATTCTTTTATGTATTCAACCAGGCCTTTCTTATTATCTCCTATGGCCTGGACATTGTATCCTAGGTTTGGGGCTTTGAAAATAAGTCCCTTCTCAGAAGACACTCATTGTTAAATGATGGATGTGTTTATTTAAGAGACTATGAATAAGTATAAATAATTATATCTTTATTGGAGAAGGCAATGGCAACCCACTCCAGTACTCTTGCCTGGAAAATCTCATGGGCGGAGGAGCCTGGTAGGCTGCAGTCCCTGGGGTTGCTGTGAGTTGGACACAACTGAGCAGCTTCGCTTTCACTTTTCACTTTCATGCATTGGAGAAGGAAATGGCAACCCACTCCAGTGTTATTGCCTGGAGAATCCCAGGGACGGGGGATTCTGGTGGGCTCCCGTCTATGGGGTCGCACAGAGTCCGACACGACTGAAGCGACTCAGCAGCAGCAGCAGCAGCAGGAGCAGCAGCAGGATCTTACTATATGTAAGGCATTTCTTAAGGTCCTATGGAGACATTTAAAAAATTCTTCTACTCAGTCAGTTATTCCATCATTTCTGAATTTTGATAAAACTAAGCTGTGGGGTTTGAGGTCCCACTTATACCCTTTTCTGTTAGGAGATCTGAATCAACTGAGTCAAGTGACAGGAGTCAGGTAGAGAATTGGACTGTCTGCTTGATTGGAGTAATGCTGTATCAGAGAACATGGTTTCTATTTGCAGCTAAAATGAAGCTTCCTAATGCTTCTTTCCCAGTGTAGATCTTGAGGCTTACCTATAGGGAGGCTGGTTTGTGGGTCAGACAGACGGTCATCCAGTCCTCTGAAAGGGGAGGTCTGAATAGAGGGGTTCAAGAAGGGGCAGGACTTGAGATCTGACTGTACAAGTCAGACCTGGCCCAGACCCAGGTGTGATACCACATGGAGCCAGAGCAGCCCCACACCCTAAGCACTGAATCTTTGGAGGTGGGGCTAGATGCATATATTTTTGTTTTTGTTTTTTTTAAGTTTTTTTTTTTTTTTTGATGTGGACCATTTTTAAAGTCTTTATTGAATTTGTTACAACGTTGCTTCTGTTTTACGTTTTGGTTTTTTGGCTGCGAGATGTGGGTTCTTAGCTCCCAGACCAGGAATCGAAACCCATACCCTCTGCCCTAGAAGGAGAAATCCTAACCGCTGGAAGGCCAGGGAAGTCACAAGACATGTAGATTTTTGGAAAGCAATTTGAGTGGTTCTAATGTGCTTCTCTGCTTGAGAACCATAGTGTTGTAGATGACTGGGACTGTGGGGACTCAGAGGAGTATCATGTCCAGCGAGTGTGCTGAGGATATTTTTCCTGAAGAGTATGGGGTTAGAGTCAGCCTCACAACATCTTTAGGAATTTGGTAGATGAGAAATCAGAGGAGACCTTCAAGATAAGGGCATGAGTGTGCCCATATGACCCAGCAATCCCGCTACTTAGGCATATGTTCTGAGGAAACCAAAATTGAAAAAGACACAGGTACCCCAATGTTCATTGCAGCACTATTAACAATAGCTAGAACATGGAAGTAACCTACATGTCCACTGACAGATGAATGGATAAAGAAGCTGTGGTACATATATACAATGGAATGCTGCTGCTGCTGCTGCTAAGTCGCTTCAGTCGTGTCCGACTCTGTGCGACCCCATAGACGGCAGCCCACCAGGCTTCCCCGTCCCCAGGATTCTCCAGGCAAGAACACTGGAGTGGGTTGCTATTTCCTTCTCCAATGCATGAAAGTGAAAAGTGAAAGTGAAGTCGCTCAGTCATGTCCGACTCTAGCGACCCCATGGACTGCAGCCCACCAGGCTTCTCCGTCCATGGGATTTTCCAAACAAAAGTACTGGAGTGGGGTGCCATACTCAGCCATAAAAAGGAATGCATTTGAGTCAGTTCTAATGAGCCTATTATACAGTGTGAAGTAAGTCAGAAAGAGAAAATAAATATCATATACTGAGGCATATATATGGTATCTGAAAAGATGGTACTGATGAGTTTTTTTTCAGGGCAGCAATGGAGAAACAGACATAGAAAACAGATCTATGGACCCGGGGAAAGTGGAGGAGGGAGAGGGTAGGATGTATGGAGAGAGTAACAGAAATTTACATTACCATATGTAAAAGAGATAACCAATGGGAATTTGCTGTATGACTTAGGGAACTCAAACAGGTGCTCTGTGACAATCTAGAAGGGTAGGATGGGGAGGGAGATGGAAGGGAGGTTTGGAAGGGAGGGGACATGGGTGTACCTATGGATGATTCTTATTGATGTATGACAGAAAACCACAGAATTCTGTAAAGCAATTATCCTTCAGTTAAAAAAATAAATAAATAAAAAAAAAGATAAGGCGTGAGTGTGCCTGCTCAGTCACTCAGTCATGTCCAACTCTTTGTGACCCTGTGATCTGTAGCCTGCCAGGTTCCTCTCTCCATGGGATTCTCCAGACAAGAATACTGGATAAAGGACTTTCATGCAAATCACCAAGGGAAAAGTAGTGCAGAGCATGTTGAGGGGATCCAGTCAGCTATTACAAAGTCAGAGTTAACCAGACAGGGGGCTCCTTGCAGCAGCCTCAGCTGTGGTTTCAGTCATGCGTCTGACATGGATATGCTGCCAACTCATCTCAGCAAAATCGCCACATCACCAACTTGGTGGGAGGTGAAATCTTTATTTTTCTGCCTTGATCTTACTACTCTGCTGCGAGAGAGGCAGCCCACAGATATTGGTGTGATGAGGGTGATGGGAATATGAAACAATATATTTTAGTTCCAACAAAATACTTTTAATGAAATTCATTAATTTTTATTTCAGTTCAGTTCAGTCGCTCAGTTGTGTCCAACTCTTTGTGACCCCATGAATCGCAGCATGCCAGGCCTCCCTGTCCATCACCATCTCCCGGAGTTCATTCAAACTCACGTCCATCGAGTCAGTGATGCCATCCAGCCATCTCATCCTCTGTCGTTCCCCTCTTCCTCCAGCCCCCAATCCCTCCTAGTTTATTTATAATGTTTATTAATATCAACATAATACAATGTAGTGACTCAATATTTTTATAGTTTTTACTCCATTTAAAGTTATTATAAAACGATGGCTATATTTTCCTGTGCTATATATCTTTTTTGCTTATTTATTTTATACATAGTAGTTTTTATCTCTTAATCCCTTACTCCTATCTTGCTCTTCTTTTTCCCCACTGGTAACCACTAGTTTGTCCTCTATATCTGTGAATCTGATTCCAACAAAATAGTTTTTAAATGTTGATAGTAGCGGTGATGGAGGCAAAGACCTCTACTAAGACAAGAATGGTAGATATGTGATAGATGCTTTTATGTGAAAAGGAAACTTTTTTTTTTTTTAAAAGCACATCCCTTAAAGTGTGATTTCCTTTCCATTTATCCTAGGTTTCTAATAATGTTTTCATGTATATTCCAACATTTAATATACACTTTCTTTGGCATCGTAATTGGATGTGGAGAAGTCAAATATTTTCAATTTCACACTGTAGTTTTCATGTTTATCTTATTTGTAACAGTGAATTTTGTAAGGTAAGGATTATAATTTAAAGTTTGCTTACTGGACTCAGGTTCTCAAGTCCAGAATTAGAATTGAGAAGTGGGTTATAGCAAAAGGAGCTATGGACATGCAGTCAGGAAACCTGTATTGTTGTCAAGGTCCTGACAATAGCTTGCTGTGGAACTGTGGGGAAGTCTATTTACTCTTCAAGGTTTCATCTGTAAAAAGAGAAGGGGCAGAACAGCAGCATCAGCAGAACCCATGAGCTTGATAGAGATGCAAATTCATGAGCCCATCTCATTTAACTGATTTGAATCTCTGGAGATAAGATGCAGGGAACTGTTTCAACATGTTTAAGTGTGAGCACCCCAGGAACCAGATTAATAGCTCCTAACATTTTATTGACTTCATCATCATTTATTATTGTCATAACTATGATAAAGCCATTTATTTAACATTAAACTGTGCCTAGTATGTCACAAGAAAATAAAGTGTGTCACAGTTTCCATTGTTTCCCCATCTATTTGCTGTGAAATGATGGGACCAGCTGCCATGATCTTAGTTTTTTGAATGTTGAGTTTAAGCCAGGTTTTTCACTCTCCTCTTTCACCTTCATCAAGAGGCTCTTTAGTTCCTCTTCGCTTTATGCTGTAAAGAGACTTATTGAGAAAAATGTTTTGGAGATGGTGAGTCAAACAAAGGCCTGGATGTCATAATCATTGTTAGCATGTGTTAAGTGCGGACCACCATCATTCTAAGCCCTATGAATGTTACTTCATTTAGTTGAATCTTCATGAAAGTCCTTTGAGGCAATTCAGTGATTATTATTTTTCCATTTTACAAATGAAGAAATTGAGGCTTGAAAAGATTAAATAACTTGCTTAAGGTTTCATGGTAATAAAAGTCTAAATTTGAACCTAAGTAGACTGACTCCAGAGCCTTTGCTAAACTGCCTTTCTCTCTTTGATATCAAGAAATAACATTAGTTCTATTTCATCTGGACTCAATGGTATTTTAGAGAAAAATTGTTTAGTAAGGCTGAAAATGTTGCTAATCACTTTGTGAAAAACTTAAATGCAAGGTGAAGGTGCTGTGCTGTGCTAAGTCACTCAGTCATGTCCGACTCTTTGCGACCCCGTGGATTGTAGCCCACCAGGCTCCTCTGTCCATGGGGATTCTCCAGGCAAGAATACTAGAATGGGTTGCCATGCCCTCCTCCAGGGGATCTTCCCAACCCAAGGATCGAACCCAGGTCTCCTGCATTGCAGGTGGATTCTTTACTATCTGAGCCACTGACAAGCTCCTTAGAAGGTCATGGCAGGATTCAGAAATTAGACCAGGAGGACCTGTAGATCATGAAGAGTTTGTCCAAATTAATTATATATATTATAGATGGCAAATTGTAGATAACAGGAATCCTCTAAATTGTCTTATGAAATTCATAGCTAAGTGACTGATACACAATATCTTTTTTGAAGCTGAAATATATCAATTGTATTTCTGTTGAAATCTCATTTGAAGGACAATGAGATGCAAGTGGATTACAGATGGAATTTAAATTTTAGCATAGAGTCCTATAGAAAAATAATCTATAGTGAAAGGAGGCAGGAATTGAAATTATTTGTGTGATTTAGTGTATGATTCTTAGGGTGGCTCAGCTGGTAAAGAATCCCCCTGCATTGTGGGAGACCTGGGTTCAATCCCTGGGTTGGGAAGATCCCCTGGAGAAGGGAATGACTACCCACTCCAGTATTCTGGCCTGGAGAACTCCAAGGACTGTATATCCATGGGATTGCAAACAGTCGGACATGACTGAGTGACTTTCACCTTCACTTTCTTGTAGCAGCTCAAAAAAATTTGGTTGAGCTAAATTTATTAAAGTGTCTACAATGATTTTACTTTTTCCTCATGACAGGTCCTCCTGGTCTAATTTCTGAATCCTGTCATGACCTTCCAGGGAGCTTGTCAATGTTATCTGAAGAAGTTTCCCTGCAGGGATTTACTACTAAAATCCTAAGCAGCACACACTAGTATTAATGATAATTTCTTATACTTGTATAGAACTTCTAGCTGTATTTTTCAAGATTTGAGTATTATATGCAAAATTTAGATAGTAGATTTGGTTAGTCCCAGAAAGTTTGAACAACTTATCAATAAACTGGATTGACTTCTCTTTTCTGAAAAAATTTTCATGAAATTTAGTATTTACTACATAATATCAACCATATTAAAAAAAAAAAACCCAAAACACATGAATACATAAGGTGTGATTTAAACTAAATGTTTTTCTTTCAACAGGTTTGTTACTGTTGTGTTAGTGAGCCCTATTCTGATGCATTCAAGTTATGAGTACAACTGGAGGTGGGGAATTGTTATAGCATGGTCTGGAATTAAAGGAGTTTTTAGCTTGCTATTTGCTCCTGAGGTTCATAATCTGGCTGAACAAAGAGTAGAGTCACCACAGCTGGTAAGAAAAATCATATACCATGATTATTCATATTTACTCATTTTTATTTTGTAGCAGTTTTCATAGTACCCAGTAATAAAAGCTAACCATTTAAAAAATTAGATTTGGAGAATGCGTTCTTTTAATTAGAAAGGAGCTTATGGAGGAAAGTTTATGTTGATGGTGTGAAAGGGACCAAATATCAAGTAATGGTGATGGCTGTGGGAGTGAGATACACTTGGGATTTGAATTCGGGCCCCACCATTCACAGGTTGAGTGATCTTTGGTGAGTTTTTTATACTTGTGGGACTTCAAGTTGAGGATCACAGTGATGCTTAGTAAAACGCTTGACAGCTTAGTAAATGTTCAATAGGTGTTGAACATAAAAATGCTGTTTTTCAAGAGCTGTCAGAAAGTATGAAAAAACCAGAACCCTGTCTAGAGCATTCCAGTTCCTATAGCATCAGAATGAAAACTGAAATGCTTATTAAATATACTAAGAAAAAAAGATTTTATAAATGTTTGAATTAAGGATCTAGTGAATATTTATATCTTTTCAGTTCAGTTCAGTCGCTCAGTCGTGTTCAACTCTTTGCAACCCGTGGACTGCAGCATGCCAGGATTCCCTGTCCATCTCCAACTCCCGGAGTTTACTCAAACTCATGTCCACTGAGTTGGTGATGCCATCCAACCATCTCATGTTCTGTCATCCCTGTCTCCTCCCACCTTCAGTCTTTACCAGCATCAGGGTCTTTTCAAATGAGTCAGTTCTTCACATCAGGTGTCCAAAGTATTCGAGTTCCAGCTTCAGCATCAGTCCTTCCAATGAACACCCAGGACTGATCTCCTTTAGGATGGACTGGTTGGATCTCCTTGCAGTCCAAGGGACTCTCAAGAGTCTTCTCCAACACCACAGTTCAAAAGCATCAATTATTTGGCACTCAGTTTTCTTTGTAGTCCAACTCTCACATCCATACATAACTACTGGAAAAACCATAGCTTTGACTAGATGGACCTTTGTTGGCAAAGTAACGTCTCTGCTTTTTAATATGTTGTCTACATTGATCATAACTTTTCTTCCAAGGAGGAAGCATCTTTTAATGTCATGGCTGCAGCCACTATCTGGAGTGATTTTGAATCCCAAAAAAATAAAGTCAGCCACTGTTTCCACTGTTTCCCCATCTATTTGCCATGAAGTGATGGGACCAGATGCCATGATCTTAGTTTTCTGAATGTTGAGCTTTAAGCCAACTTTTTCACTTTCCTCTTTCACTTTCATCAAGAGGCTCTTTAGTTCTTCTTCACTCTCTGCCATAAGTGTGGTGTCATCTGCAGGTTGTTGATATTTCTCCTGGCAATCTTGATTCCAGCTTGTATTTCATCCATTCAGCCCAGCATTTCTCATGATGTACTCTGCATATAAGTTAAATAAGCAGTGTGACAATATACAGCCTTGATGTACTTCTTTTCCTATTTGGAACCAGTCTGTTTTTGCTTCCTGACATGCATACAGATTTCTTAAGAGGCAGGTCAGGTGGTCTGGTATTCCCATCTCTTGAAGAATTTTCCACAGTTTATTGTGATCCACACAGTCAAAGGCTTTGACGTAGTCAATAAAGCAGAAGTAGATGTTTTTCTGGAACTCTCTTGTTTTTTCGATGATCCAGTGGATGTTGGCAATTTGATCTCTGGTTCCTCTGTCTTTTCTAAATCCAGCTTGAACATCTGGAAGTTCACGGTTCACTGTTGAAGCTGGCTTGGAGAATTTTGAGCATTACTTTACTAGCGTGTGAGATGAGCGCAATTGTGTGGTAGTTTGAGCATTCTTTGGCATTACCTTTCTTTGGGATTGGAATGAAACTGACCTTTTCCAGTCCTGTGGCCACTGCTGAGTTTTTCCAAATTTGCTGACATATTGAGAGCATCACTCTCACAGCATTGTCTTTTAGGATTTGAAATAGCTCAACTGGAATTCCATCACCTCCACTAGCTTTCTTCGTAGTGATGCTTCCTAAAGCCCACTCAACTTCACACTCCAGGATGTTTGGCTCTAGGTGAGTGATCACAATATCCTGATCATCTGGCTCATGAAGATCTTTTTTGTATAGTTCTTCTGTGTATTCTTGCTACTTCCTCTTAATATCTTCTGCTTCTGTTAGGTCCATACCATTTCTGTCCTTTATCGAGCCCATCTTAGCATGAAAAGATGCATAGTATCTTTCCCTTGGTATCCCTCTATCACTTGAAGAGATCTCTAGTCTTTTCCATTCTATTGTTTTCCTCTATTTCTTTGCATTGGTCACTGAGGAAGGCTTTCTTATCTCTCCTTGCTGTTCTTTGGAACTCAGCATTCAAATGGATATATCTTTCCTTTTCTCCTCTGCTTTTTACTTCTCTTCACAGCTATTTGTAAGGCCTCCTCAGACAACCATTTTGCCTTTCTTTTTATTGGGGATGGTCTTGATCCCTGCCTCCTGTGCAATGTCACGAACCTCCGTCCATAGTTCTTCAGGCACTCTGTCTATCAGATCTAATCCCTTGAATCTATTTCTCACTTCCACTGTATAATCGTAAGGGATTTAATTTAGGTCATACCTGAATTGTCTAGTGGTTTTCCCCATTTTCTTCAATTTAAGTCTGAATTTGGCAGTGAGGAGTTCGTGATCTGAGCCACAGTCAGCTCCAGTCTTGTCTTTGCTGACTGTATAGAGCTTCTCCGTCTTTGGCTGCAGAGAATTTAATTAATCTGATTTCAGTGTTGACCATCTGGTGATGTCCATGTGTAGTCTTCTCTTGTGCTTTGGAAGAGGGTGTTTGCTATGACTGGTTCGTTCTCTTGGCAAAGCTCTATTAGCCTTTACCCTGCTTCATTCTGTACTCCAAGGCCAAATTTGCCTGTTACTCCAGGTATTTCTTGACTCCCTACTTTGGATTCCAGTCCCCGATCATGAAAAGGACATCTTTTTTGGGTGTTAGTTCTAGAAGGTCTTGTAGGTTCTTCACAGAACTATTCAGCTTTTTCAGCATTATTGTTTGGGGCATAGACTTGGTTTACTGTGATACTGAATGGTTTGCCCTAGAAACAAACAGAGATCATTCTGTTGTTTTTGAGATTGTATCCAAGGACTGCATTTTGAACTCTTTGGTTGAATGTGATGGATACTCCATTTCTTCTAAGGGATTCTTGCCCACAGTAGTGGATAGAATGGTCATCTGAGTTAAATTCACCCATCCCAATCCATTTTAGTTTGCTGATTCCTCAAATGTTGATATTCATTCTTGCCATGTCCTGTTTGACCACTTCCAACTTGCCTTGGTTCATGGACCTAACATTCCAGGTTCTTGTGCAGTATTGCTCTTCACAGCATTGGACTTTACTTCCATCACCAGTCACATCCACAACTGGGTGTTGTTTTTGCTTTGGCTCTGTCTCTTCATTCATTCTTTATGTCGTTTAGGGCTAAATAAAAAATTAATTTCTTAAAAATTTTGGCCTAGGCTACATTATCCATAGTGCAAGACAGAACTTGGTTTCCTTTCTACTCTCTCTCAAAACCTTTTCCCCATGGGCCACCCAGTGGATTTCCAGGCCAGAGGGAAATCAGGCAGTGGCAGCATCAGTGAGATGCCAGGGAAGGTCCAGAGAGCGCAGAACATCTGCTGACAGTGTTAGCGTACCTTGGTATTTGTGACAGTACTCTGTGAGCTCACTGGATAGGTTGTTAGAAGTTTCTAGAAGTCCCAGGATACTCCTGCCACTTGCTGGTGAGATGAATCTCAGACCTACTCCTGGGAAGGCAAAAAGTGCCTAAATAATGTGAATTAAGAACACTACCCATCAGGACTTCCCTGGTGGTCCACTGGTTAAGTCTTTACCTTCCAATGCAGGGGGTGTGGGTTCGATCCTTATTCAGAGAGCTGAGATCCTACTTCCACTGGGGCCAAGAAGCCAAAACATAAAACAGAGACAATATTTTAACAAATTCAATAAAGACTTTAAAAATAGTTCATTCCAAAAAAAAATTCTTATATAAAGAAAGAGTACTACCCACCTCCCAAGGAACCTTAATCTGGAGGTAAATGTACAGAGTTTTTTGATATTATCCTACTGCAAGTACAGAATTTTCTCTTCTTTGCTCTTTTACTCCTGTCCTAGAAGATCCTAGGAGTACGGTAGTTTTTCAGATGTCTTTTCTGGAAGGAGCAAATATCACCTCCCTCATCTTGTATGTGAGGAAACCAAAACCAAACAAAAATAGCATGTTAGTGAAAGAACTCAGGTACCCTAACTCCCCAAAGAGAAAGAGCTGATTTTTTAATGGTGCTTTAAAAAATAATGGAGTATCATAATCCTCGCCATCTTTCCTGAGGATTTATACTCCATGTCTGTGGGCATGGTCTGGAAATGCATTTGGAGTCCAAATATACCTGTGGTTTTGCAGAGAGTTTGGGTCCTTCTATGTTCCAGAGGAAAAGAATAATGACCAGTATTTGAGTTCCCTCAGTTTTCTTTTGTGCAGGGAATTGGCCTAAAACCAAGACAATGAAATGTTAACTAACATGTGAGTATCATTTTCCAGTGTTTCCCAAATTTGTCTGATGTTATGAATCTGTTTGATGCTACCCCAGACCTACAGAGTCAGAATCTGCAGGGAATTAACCTGGGAGTCAGTGTCTTTAAGAAGCACTTCAGGTGCTTATTAAATAAGATTAGTCATTTGGGATATGCTCTCTGAAGACACACTGCTACTAACTCCATGTTTCTGTAAAGGACGTTGAGACTCAGAGTAGTTAAGTTCACTGGCCTCAAATTCCATGGTTAGTAAATGGCAGAGCCAAGATCTACAAATGTGGTTATGCTTCTGTGCGGTGCCTCTCTGAACCCCACTGCAGTTCTTCAGAACTTCTTATAAGGCTTTATGTAGTAAATGCTTGTGGTAGGTGCAGTTCCCTGTCACCACTGCCTGCTGTTGCTGAACTTCCTGCCCCAAAACAGCCCTTTTGCTTCTTCTTACTTAGCAGAGGTAGGATTTAAAAATGTGGATTAAGGTTGAGTTTTGTTGGTGATTAACTGAACAATGATTCCCTTTGGAGAACTTATTAATGTGTGTCTGTTTTGTCTTTCAGTTTATATTGTACATACAAGTAATATCCTTAATGACCTTGGGAATAAATTCATACGTGATGACTCGTTTGGCCAAGACATTAGGTAAAGTCTACTTAACCAGGAAGAATAATGCGAACAGATTGTTGAGGGAGAGGGTGGGATGATTTGGGAGAATGGCATTGAAACATGTATAATATCATATAAGAAACTAATTGCCAGTCCAGGTTCGACGCAGGATGCACGGTGCTTGGGGCTGGTGCACTGGGATGACCCAGAGGGACGGTATGGGGAGGGAGGTTGCGGGGGGCGGGGGGGTGGTTCAGGATGGGGAACACGTGTGCACCCCTGGCGGATCCATGTTGATGTATGGCAAAACCAATACCATATTGTAAAGTAATTAGCCTCCAATTAAATAAATTTAAATTAAAAAAAAAAAAAGAGGTGAGGAGGGAAGGCCTAGGATGGAATGGTCAGCCCTGAGGCAAAGAACATGGAGCAATGAACTTGAAAAGGAGCTAAGAAGCTTAGCTCAATCCCATTTATAGACTGAAAAACACTCAAATCAACTTTTGTGGTGATTTTAATGTTTTCTGTAACTCACTAAACCTGCCATTTTTGCATCTCTGTCTTTTTCCCAAAGTTATAAAAATTTTTAAAAAACAACAAAGTTTTCAAATTTTGGAATAAAGTATAGAAAAAGAAAAGATTGTTGCTGGAGGTGGGACATTTCTTCTGGAGCTCAAGGAATTGATCATGAAATCACTCAGTTTTCATTCACTCCCTGTTAATAGAAACCACATTAAGAGTGACTTAAACAAGACAGAAGTTGTTTCCCACCACCCCCCATCAGAAAATCAAGAAGAGTGGGATGGTTCTTTTCTACGAGGTTGTCCAGAGATTTCAAATCCTTCTCTTTCATTCCTCCTCTGCTTCCCAGAGTGTTGCTCTTGTCTGCAGGGTAGAAGTGGGCTCACAGTCACAGTTGTCTTCAATCCAGTCAACTAGAAAGGGAAAATGGGGTGGGAGTGATGGTGGTGGTGATGGTGTCAGTGGAGAGTAAGGAGCTTATTTAAAGAAGCTTCCTTCTGCCTCTAGAAGTTGTACATATCATTACCACTCACAGACCATTGGCCAGAACTTAGTCTCATGGGCACACAACAGCAAAGGAAGATGGGAAGTACTATTTTAACTGACTGGTCATGTGCTTAGCCAAAGCATGGAGATTCTATTGGGAAAGAAAGAAGAGAATGAAGGGGAGCCGTAAGCAGGCTCTGCCAGAGTTGCCTGTTTCTAGAAAATATGTAAAGCTGTTGATAATAAAATATATAAATATAATAAAATCACAAAAAGGCCCATGATCAATAGAGAAATCAGGATAAGATAATCAGTGGTTTAATGGCAACCTACCCAGTACTCTTGCCTGGGAGATCCCATGGATAGAGGAGCCTGGTAGGCTGCAGTCCATGGGGTCTCGAAGAGTCGGACACGACTGAGCGACTTCCCTTTCACTTTTCACTTTCATGCATTGGAGAAGGAAATGGCAACCCACTCCAGTGCTCTTGCCTGGAGAATCCCAGGGGCGGTGGAGCCTGGTGGGCTGCCGTCTATGGGGTCACACAGAGTCGGACACGACTGAAGCGACTTAGCAGCAGTGGAGTCCATGAGGAGAGAGAGGGTGGGGCAGAATTACACAGAGTCTTGGAGGAGTAAGGCCTTAATATCATTCAGTGTCCCATGGCCTGATCCTCAGCTTTGCTGGTGCAGAGACCTGATTTTGTCAGAGTGTCTAGAATTAATCAGATGGCCGGAAATTTACATCTGTTGCACTCCCAGGAGAATAGAGAAGCAGCAGAAAATCAATTTATTAATTTATAATGAGGATGATTTCTGTGTCTGAAATAATTGTGATCATTATTCAGGGTTTTCACCTCTAAATATCAATCTCCTTAATAAATCAAATTGGTAATCAGAAGGTTTTTGGGAAGGTGTGGAACTTGGGAGAGGTTGATGGAAGGGTACTGAGGAAGGAGAGTTCTTATAAATAGAGAAATAGCTTGGTGAATTCAGCTTCTCTGCTTGTATCTTGCCATAGTTCTGCCCACTCCTGAAACTGTGCCATATCAACACTATGGCAGAGCTTCTTGTGAAAGCTGACCTCAAAGTCCAGGGCTCCAGTATATGAATAGGACTAGGAAATGGGGCAGAATTTTGGCAGCGCTTCTTCTCCCCCAGTCATGGGGTTTGCTCTTGTTTGCAGTGGAAAGTTGTGCTCGGGCCAGCATGAGCTTGCTACGCTGGAGTGTGAGTGAAGTTAACTCAATCCCTGAAGGTTTGCTTACACCTCCCTTCCCACCAATTTTCATAGGCTTTCAGGGATCCAGACCCACTCTGCTCTCTTGGCTTATGACATGGCATCTGGTTTTCTCCCGTGCTTGTTTGCTTGAGGTTGCTCTTACTCTGATACTCAGAAACAAGTTCAAGAGGTTTTACTATCATGGAAACATTTTTTTCTTCTCCTTTTCTTCCCATACAATTTTTTTTTTATTGTATTTACGTGAACTGTAAACTTCCAGATATTCAAGCTGGTTTTAGAAAAGGCAGAGGAACCAGAGATCAAATTGCCAACATCCGCTGGATCATCGAAAAAGCAAGAGAGTTCCAAAAAAACATCTATTTCTGCTTTATTGACTATGCCAAAGCCTTTGACTGTGTGGGTCACAATAAACTGTGGAAAATTCTGAAAGAGATGGGAATACCAGACCACCTGACCTGCCTCTTGAGAAACCTATATGCAGGTCAGGAAGCAACAGTTAGAACTGGACATGGAAGAACAGATTGGTTCCAAATAGGAAAAGGAGTACGTCAAGGCTGTATATTGTCACCCTGCTTATTTAACTTATATGCAGAGTACATCATGAGAAACGCTGGACTGGAAGAAGCACGAGCTAGAATCAAGATTGCCGGGAGAAATATCAATAACCTCAGATATGCAGATGACACCACCCTTATGGCAGAAAGTGAGGAGGAACTAAAACGCCTCTTGATGAAAGTGAAAGAGGAGAGTGAAAAAATTGGCTTAAAGCTCAACATTCAGAAAACTAAGATCATGGCATCCGGTCCCATCACTTCATGGCAAATAGATGGGGAAACAGTAGAAACAGTGTCAGACTTTATTTTTTGGGCTCCAAAATCACTACAGATGGTGACTGCAGCCATGAAATTAAAAGACACTTACTCCTTGGAAGGAGGGTTATGACCAACCTAGATAGCATATTCAAAAGCAGAGATATTACTTTCCCAACAAAGGTCCATCTAGTCAAGGCTATGGTTTTTCCTGTGGTAATGTATGGATGTGAGTGTTGGACTGTGAAGAAAGCTGAGTGCCGAAGAATTGATGCTTTTGAACTGTGGTGTTGGAGAAGACCCTTGAGAGTCCCTTGGCCTGCAAGGAGATCCAACCAGTCCATCCTAAAGGAGATCAGTCCTGGGTGTTCATTGAAAGGACTGATGCTAAAGCTGAAACTCCAGTACTTTGGCCACCTGATGCAAAGAGCTGACTCATTTGAGAAGACCCTGATGCTGGGAAAGATTGAAGGCAGGAGGAGAAGGGGACGACAGAGGATGAGATGGCTGGATGGCATCACCGACTCGATGGGCGTGAGTTTGAGTGAACTCCAGGAGTTGGTGATGGACAGGGAGGCCTGGCGTGCTGTGATTCATGGGGTTGCAAAGAGTCGGACACAACTGAGCAACTGAACTGAACCTCAGAATTTTCATTATGAAACAAATATATATGGCACATACTTTATCCTCAGAATCGATGCTCATCCTTTCTGGAATTACTCTCATGTTACCATGTAATTGACAAAACTGAATTTTATCAGGCAGAATTTCAAATTAGCTTCTTCCACCTGGTCTAATGCTTTTAAGAGAGCCATCCTCTGAATCTAGAGCTTGTCAGGCTAAGTGAAGTAAGTTATAAAGAGAAAAACAAATACCATATGATATCACTTATGTGGAATCTAATAAAAATAAGACACACATGAACACATTTATGAAACAAAAACAGGCTTACAGATATAGAGAACAGACTTGTGGTTGCCAGGAGGGAAGGGAGGGAAGGGCTGGGAATTTGGGATTAGCAAACACAAACCTTTACATATAGGATGGATAAACAACAAGGGCCTACTCTATAGCACAGGGAACTATATTCAATGTCCTGTGATAAATCATAATGGAAAAGAATATGTGTGTGTGTGTGTGTGTGTGTGTGTGTATGTTTGTATATTAGAGCAAGGCCTCCCTTGTGGCTCAGCTGGTAAAGAATCCGCCTGCAATGCAGGAGACCTGGGTTCGATCCCTGGGTTGGGAAGATCCCCTGGAGAAGGGAAAGGCTACCCACTCCCAGTATTCTGGCCTGGAGAATTTCACTGGACTGTATGTATAGTCCATAGTATCGCAAAGAGTTGGACATGACTGAGCAACTTTCACTCACTCATGTATATATATAACACTATCACTTTGCTGTCCAGCAGAAATTAAACACAACATTGTAAATCAACTATACTTCAATAAAATTTAAAAGAAAGGAGAGAGAGGGAAAGATTCATCCTCATATTCTTCCAGAATCATCTTAAACACAGGAGTTCATTCAAATGTACTGGTACAACCAATCCGTCCCCTCATACCCGTGTTTTCCCAGAGCAACTGGAAAGTGGCTGTTGCTCATCCTAATGGGTGGGATGTAATTACACAAATGAATAAACTTCCTCCTAGTGTGCTCTATGCTATGGGAATTTTAAATCCAAAGCTAACACATGCTAACTCTTTAGCATGCAATCAAATGCATCTTTGCTGTGGACCGTAGAGAACTGAGAGGGATATGATTTCAAATCTTCTTTAATCCCTGAAAATTTCAAATATCAAACACCACAGGGTCCTGTAGAGAATGCAATAAAGTTAAACTGAAACATTTTAATAACGTTTTAAACTATTTGAGATCTCATATGCAGTTATGAAGAGATTAACATTTAATTGATGTATAGTTGATTTAGATGTTTTGTTAGTTTCTGCTGTACAGCAAAGTGATTCATTTATACATATGTGTACATTCTTTTTTATATTCTTTTCCATTATGCTTTATCATAGGATGTTTAATGCAGTTCCCTATGCTATACAGTAGAATCTTATTTTTTATTGAGAACAGTTTTATTGAGATGGAATTCTGAGTGTGTAGGCTGAGCTCACTAATTAAATTTCTCCTTTTGGTAAGCAAGCTTGATAGCTGTAACTTCAAATTGATACTTCAGGATGATACAAACTGCCACAAATTTTGGACGTAAAGATTTGCTGGTCAGGAAACAGAGATGTTAAATTGGAGGCATCTCTATTGCAGTGGTCTTTAAATTTTATTATGTATAAGAATCAGTTGGAGAAATTGCTAAAATGAAAATTCTCAGGCCAGTCAGATTCTCCAGACATGGGGCAAAGCCCAGGAATAATTCAACAGGCAATTCTTCTACCTGTAGAAGGTACAGGTAATCTTCCATACTTTGAGAAATACTGACTGGATGACTTGAAATAGTGAGTCATGTTTCTAGCTATAGGAAACAAAAAGAAACTAAGAAAACATTCTTTAGCAGTTGAGTCAGATAAAGTTGAGCTGCACAGCCAAAAGGAAATGGGTATTTGGGTAATTTTCTGGAAAATTTTGGACAAATAGTTGTCCTTGCTCTAAGCACTCTGATTTGGTTCTGCAGGTGATGCCAAGATTTCACTACATCATGCAACATTTCGATTCCCTGTGCATTCTTCACTATTTTATTAAGGTCCTTCCTTTTCTTTGTCATAGATTTGTGTGTCCTTTCCATTCCAAGACAGATGGCCATGCAAAATGCCATTAAGCACATCCAGGAGATGATACAGAGCAGAATAACTTTATTTAAAACAGAAAAACTTTTGACAAATGTTAATTGGACCTTAGTAGAAGAAAAAACAAAGATTGAATACATCATTCCTGTGAGTTGATTCCTGGCAAAAACTAGTCCTTTCCCTTTCTATTTCTTTTGTTTATTATGCAAAACTTGATTCTGCTGGTTATAGGACAGGATACTGAAGAGAGATACATTTACTAGCTTTTTTCTATCAGCCAAAATACTCTGAATTCTGTCTCTGAACAGATATTGGTGATCTAGCCTTATTTGCCAAATACAAGAGAACTGGTGTTTTTACAAATAGGCTGATTGAGTCACTATGAATGGCTTCTGCCAGGGTGATATTTTCCAGCTGGTTGAGGAAGCGAGCGATCTCTCCCTATACAAGTACTATTCAAAAGCAGAAAACACAGGCAGCTTCAGAGAGCAGTCAAACATAGACCGGTTTGGGGAAGAATTTGGTTTCTAAATCTCCCCAAATGAATAGTTACTTCACCACAATTGAAATCAACATTTCTAACGTGAGAATGTTTTTCACTTACACACAGCCCTTCATTTTAGCAATTCTGATTTGAGTTATTGGAATCTTAGTCAAGCAGAGTATTTGACAGCTCCTAATCCTTTTTACTTATTTTTAACTCTGTCTCTGTTCAGACTCCTCATGTTTCCAGTGACAATAAGGCGAAGGAAGAGTTCCCAACAGATGAAGTTTTAATAGAAGAAGCCCGATTGCATGTAGCTATAATCCAAATAGTTAGTATCCTTCACATAATCTGCTTTTTATTTATGTATTTTATTCTTGCAATGTTTTTAATTCTTACATATGGTTTTCAGATGACTAGAAAAATTTTCACCTTTTGATTGGTTGTTAAACTTTGATTTATTAAAGTTAGAAAAATAAATTTCTAAGGCTTTAAATTCAAGTTACAAACCTTATTCTATTTCTAAGTCTAGCAAATTTTAGCAGTTCATTCTTAGGGAGCCTTTGAATAATATTTTGTGCCATTTACACAATTAAACATCTTCAAATATTTGAAACTGCTTTCACAGATTTAAGTATGTTAGTTCCTTTTATATAAAATGTTCTCAAGTGCTTATTTAACTCTTGTAAATCTAATAAGCTAAAATCTAATGAATTAAACATTCTCTTAAAATATTTAAGATTTAATATTTGAATGTTATAGTGTAAACATAGATTATGAGATAAAATCAAGTTTGAATCAACTTATCAAATTGTACATTTAAAACTAGGGTTTTATCCTAATAGTACAAATTTTATTCAAATTTACAAGTATGTACTTGCTCATTATGCCCGGAATCCTTCCTTTTTATTTTCAATTTAGAATCTATTATGAAGAATTTCTAACGCATACAAAAGTAGATAAAATAGTGTACCAAACCTCCACGTACCTATCACTCAGCCTTCACAAACATCCACACATGACCAGCCTTGCCCCGTCTGCACCCTCAGTCACTCTCTCATCTCCCAGTTTATTCTGAAACAAATCCCAGATGTTATTCAATATATCATTTCATCTGCAAATATTTCAGTATGTATCTTGAAATTTTAAAGTCTTAAAAAACAGTAAAATACTAATATTGTGCCTAAAGATTAATTCCTTAATAACATCAAATATTGGTCAATGATCAGTTTTCCAGTTATCTCATAAATGTGATCAATGCATAGTTCCCGCTTACATCTTTAAATTGCATTTCAATGAAATCATATATTGCAATTAATGAATATGTACTTTGCTTGCATGCGTGCTATCGCTTGAGTTGAATGTGACTCTGCAACCCTATGGACTGCAGCCCACCAGGCTTCTCTGTCCATGGGATTTTCAAGGCAAGAATACCAAAGTGGGTTTTCATACCCTCCTGCAGGGGATCTTCCTGACCCTGGGATCAAACCACATCTCCTGTGGCTCCTGACTTGCAGGTGGATTCTTTACTGCTGAACCATCGGGGAAGCCCAGAATATGTAATTTAGGTCTCTTTTAATCTATAAATTCCTCTTTTTTTTTCTATTGAAAAAAGGACATATTTCTTCTTAATACAAAAACATTAACACTATATTGATTTAAAAACATTTCTATAGTTAATTTAAAATGTTCTCAGAATTTGGAAGGTTCTTACCCAGAGATATAAAGTATGGTCATGAATTCTTTGTAGAACCAATCTCCTATTGAGAGGTAGTTTCTATATCCCTCCCCATTGTTGAACTTGGGTTGCTCTTGTGACTTGTTTTGACCAGGAATATGTAGCCAAATGACTTTGGGAATGTATTGGAGCCTTGAGGAGAGTTACAACTTCCCCCATCTTCCACTTTGAATACCACCCTGAGATTGTCATGTGAGGAAGCTGGCCTAGCCTTTGAAGGATGAGAGGCATACAGCTGAGAGTCAATACCCTACTACCAGACTTTGCAAATGAAGCCACTTTAATTTAAGGCTTGGGATAGTAGACTCAAACTCTTGATGGTAAGAGATGCAAAGAATCTGTGACCATATAAAATGTACCATGTTCTGCTCACTGGCCACAGATATTTATATCCCTCCTACGGCTTCCCTGATGGCTCAGTGGTAAAGAAACTGCCTGCCAAACGGGAGACATGGGTTCGATCCCTGGGTCAGGAAGATCCCCTGGAGAAGGAGATGGTAACCTACTTCAGTATTCTTGCCTGGGAAATCTCATGAACAGAGGGGCCTGGTAGACTACAGTCCACAGGGTCACAAAGAGTTGGACATGACTTAGCTTTCAGAGGAGGTACAAAGCAAAACACACTCATCTTTTTCTAAGACACTGTATCCCACCCCCAACTCAGATAAGCTTTATCGCATTATGGTAGCAAATTCAAAGTCTGGTATCTCATGATGTTCATTTAGTCTAGGATTGCTCAGGCTCCTTGGTTGTATCTCTTTAAGTATGATTCCTCTTGATACACAGAACAGTGGACTAAAAAGAGAAGTTACTTGTCTCCTCAGCCTCCACCTCTACCACCATCCCTAATCCCAACTTTCAGTGGTAATCAACAGACATTTCCGTTCAAGAAGGAAGAGAACAGGAAGTGTTGATTAATCACTGGTCCTTGGCAGTTCTGAAACCCAGCTGGGCATATGACCTAGTTCTCCTCATTCTATTATCACAGGAGGTAACCCATGTTTGGGCTTCCCGTGTGGCACTAGTGGTAAAGAACCCACCTCCCAGTGCAGGAGATGTAAGAGATGAGGGTTTGATCTCTGTGTTGGGAAGATCCCCTGGAAAAGGGAATGGTAACCCACTCCATGCACTGGAGAAGGAAATGGCAACCCACTCCAGTATTCTTGCCTGGAGAATCCCAGGGGCGGTGGAGCCTGGTGGGCTGCTGTCTGTGGGGTCGCACAGAGTCAGACACGACTGAAATGACTTAGCAGCGGCAGCAGCAGCAACCCACTCCAATATTCTTGCCTGGAGAATCCCATGGACAGAGAGGAACCTGGCAGGCACTGTCCATAGGGTCACAAAGAGTTAGACACGACTGAAGTGACTTAGTATGCATGCATGTAATCATGTTTGTGACAGTGATCTTCTCAGACTGATTTCTGCCAGTAGAAATGGAAATTCCCATTCATTTAGAACTCTTTATTGTCTTTTAAGCCCACCCTGACACAATTTCCTTAAAAGCTCTGTGTTTTCAATGAGTCTGATTCTAGTCTATTCTACTCTGTAATTCCTTTTCATACAGACCACATACCAGACAACATGGGTCTGAGAAGCCCTTTAGTCTGCTTGAGAGGGTAAACTAAGCACTACCTTTAACCTCTAAGTGGTCTTATCCAAGGGTCTTGAGCCACAACCTTGACTTGATCTTGAAGCTGAGGCCATATTTTACTGGCAAAACTCTAGATTTGATTTTCATTCCCTTGTATTTTACCACCTGGAGAGACTGCAGATGGAAAATGGGTTTGGGTTTTCAAACCAATCATGGCCTCTTTATATTTTCTGTAATATCTGCTTACAGATTGAACTGTTACCCTTTGGTTTACCTCTCTCTTCTCATACATTATCACATGCTGCTGCTAAGTTGCTTTAGTCGTGTCCGACTCTGCGCGACCCCAAAGACGGCAGCCCACCAGGCTCCCCCGTCCATGAGAGTTTCCAGGCCAGAGTACTGGAGTAGGGTACCATTGCCTTCTCTGATTATCACATGCAGCTAGAGATAAAAACAAATCTTGTATATTAACACATACATGTGGAATCTAGAAAAATGGTACAGATGAGTCATTTCCAAAGCGAGAATAGAGATGCAGATGTAGAGAAACAGACATGTGGACACAGGAGGGGAAAGAGTGGGTGGGACAAATTGGGAGAATGGGATTGACATATATACACTACCATGTATAAAATAGTGGGAGTCAGCTGTATAGCATGGGAGCTCAGCTTGGTGCTCCATGACAACTTAGACAGGTGAGATAGCAGGTGGAGGTGAGAGGGAGATTGAAGAGAGAGAGGATATATTTATCCTTACGGCTGATTCATGTTGTTGTACAGCAGAAACTAACATAACATTGTAAAGCAATTATATTCCCACCAAAAGTTTATTTCTAGAATATTTTAAATCCAGAAATCTCTTTAGCCAGATTCATAAATTTATCAGGCACATCTACTTTCCAAGTTGCCTTAGGTGACAGTATTGCCAGTTGTGCTGACTCATCATAGCCCAACTGCCTCCCTCCAGCATTCTGCATCAGTTTTCTCACTGCTTTTCCAACTTCCAGTCTCTTCATTGCCCTTCTAGCCTCTGCTCACCACCTAGTCCCAAAACTAACAACACATGGTTTAGCTTTTTGTTGTGGAGACTCTCCACAATTGGTACTGATTTCTGTTTTGGTTAGCCTTTGCTCTACTACAAAACTTAGTGGCTGAAAACAATGATTTGGTATTTCTCACAGTTCTGTGGGTTGGCAATCTGGATGATTTTGTTGCTGGTCTTGCTTGGGACCACTCATGTGTCGGCTACCATTTTAGTTGAATTGGGGTTGGAGGGTCCAACATGTCCTTACTCACGGATTTGGCAGTTGACTATGTTGTATTTCAGGGCACTTTGGTTCTCCTCCACATGGCCTCCTATCTTCCAATAGAGTGAACTGGGCTTCTTCACTACATGGTGATCTCTAGGTTCCAACAGGGTGAGAAGAGGAGCTGCAAGGCCTCTATCTCCTAGGCTCTGGAAGTTGAATAACATCATTTTCACTCCCATTCAATTAGTAAAAGTAAATCCCAAAGCTAGCCCAGATTCAATGAGTAAAGAAAAGCCTGCCTTTGAAGGGAAGAGCAGCAATGTTAGTTACAAAGAGACATGGGCAGCTATGTTTCATTGGGACCATTGTTATAATGCCCTACCAATCCCATGTAGTGATCCACTCCATGTTATTTTTTTTAAGAAACTGAAATATATTTGATTTACAATATTGTATTAGTTTTAAGCATATAGCATAGTGATTTAGTTTTTCAGATTATATTTCATTATAGGTTATTATAAGATGTTGAATATAATTTCCTTTGCTATACAGTAAATCCTTGTTGCTTATCTGTTTTATGTATTCTAGTTTATATCTGTGAGTATCATATTCCTAATTTGTCTTCCTCCCTTTCCTTTTGGGTAACTATAAGCTTGTTTTCTATGTCTGTGAGTCCGTTTCCATTTTGTATATAGATTTTATTTATATTATATTTTAGATTCCACATATAAGTGATATAATATTTGTCTGACTTGCTTCACTGATAATCTCTGCTGCTGCTGCTGCTAAGTCGCTTCAGTCGTGTCCGACTCTGTGCGACCCCATAGATGGCAGCCCACCATGCTCCCCCATCCCTGGGATTCTCCAGGCAAGAATACTGGAGTGGGTTGCCATTTCCTTCTCCAATGGATGAAAGTGAAAAGTGAAAGTGAAGTCGCTCAGTTGTGCCCGACTCTTAGCGACCCCATGGACTGCAGCCTACCAGGCTCCTCTGTCCATGGGATTTTCCAGGCAAGAGTACTGGAGTGGGTTGCCATTGCCTTCTCCATGATAATCTCTAGGATGACCCAAGTTGCTGCAAATGGCATATTTCATTATTTTATATGGTTGAGTAATATTTCATTATATATATATTCAATGATATATGTATGTTCCATGATATGTTTATGTGTATATATATAATATAGTTATATCTTGTTAAGCCAACTGTGTTAGTGGGCACTTGGGTAGTTTCTGTGTCTTGGTGATTGTAAATAGTGCTGCTATGAATGTTGGGGTGCATGTATCTTCTTGAAATAAAGTTTTGGGGTTTGGGGGCTATATACCCAGAAGTAAGATTACTAGATCATATGGTAGCTCTATTTTTTATTTTTTAAGGAACTTGCATACTGTTTTTCATAGTGGATGCACCAATTTACATTTCATACCAACAGTGTACAAGGGTTCTGTTTTCTCCACACACTTTTTTCAACATTTATTATTTGTAGCCTTTCCTGATGACAGTCATTCTGCCCAATACGAGATGATACTTCACTGTGGTTTGGATTTGCCTTTTCTCTAATAATTAGTGATGTTGAACATTTGAAGTAAATTCTTTGAGTTGTATAGATTTTGAGTTTCCTGAAGCCAGAAATCTTTGTGTATTTTATATAATCCAAGGGAGTACTCTGCAAAAATTGAATATTCTGTAAATATTCAAATTGAATGAAACTTATTTCTTGCTATAGTTTTTGAAAAGTATATTTTCATATACTGAGTTCAATAATAATAATGAGGGCTATGTAAAAGGTCAAGTAGAGTATATTTCACTAATGATTTTGTCCTTTGTAATTTTTATTTAAAATTTTATGTTTAGAGTAGCTTTGAAAAGCAGTGTAATGATGGAGTCCTCAGTGTTGAGGCAGCCCGGACATTAATTGGTGCAACCAAAAGCTATTGCCACATCCAAGGAAAGTAAGTATAATACTTATTTAATTGATATTTCCAAAATTGAATGGGTATGTGATAAAGAATGAAGACAGCTGAGTGTCCAGATTGATCAATCTTTTTTTAAATTTATTTTTTAATTGAAGGATAATTGCTTTAGATTGATCAATTTTTTAAAATCTTATCTCTCTGTCTGTCCATCCATCTACTTCCTATTTTACTTGTTTATACTTTTCTCCCTGAAGATTCATGAATTTGATGACATTGGGAGTTTCTGGAGTAAGATTTAACTGCAGAGCAATTATATGAGAGGAAAGGGGAGCCATTAAAAAGAACCCACGTAGTTTTAATTATGATTATAATTCTTTTGTCTTTATATCGTATTCACTGAATTACTGCATAGAGGAGGTAAGAAGGCCTGGAGCCTACTATTAAGTTGCTCCCTGGTGTGGAGCAGGATCTGGAGGAATTGCTCCAGCCTATGAAACTGATAGGGGCTTCCTAGGTGGCTCAGTGGTAAAAAATCTGCCCGTCAATGCAGGAGACGTGAGAGATGCAGATTCATTTCCTGAGTCGGGAAGATCCTTTGGTGTAGGAAATGGCAACCCACTCCAGTATTCATGCCTGGAGAATCGCATGGACAGAGAAACCTGGCAGGTTACAGTCTACAGAGTCACAAAGAGTTGGACACAACTGAGCATGCGTGTGTGCATGGAACTGATAGGTGCAATTAAATATGATGGGAAAAGCTCAGTATCTTAGAGATACATTGATATCCGGTTACAGTTCTGGTAAACATTAAATAATGAATGTTCTAAGACAAAGTTGTAGAGCAACTTTAGGAGATTATTTCTGGGTGATAGTTAACATTTCATCAGCCTGGTGATATATTTGGGATGTGTAGCATCAGTTCCTAAATAAAGTTTGGGAAGGATAGGGAGTTCAGGGCCAAGGAGAATCTTGGGCTAGGCAAGGCATGACAAAAGGAAGCTTGATTCTGAACCTCAAAGAATTAGACTGGAGAAGTTTTAATTATATTCTACCTCAGGTCAGAAAAGTTTCAGGGACATGGACTTTAGGAGTCTCATGCTAAAATTGTTTCTGTTCCATGACCATGGGTGGTTAGGTGGGGGGATACAGAGGCATATTTAATAAATGTATATTATATTTATATTTAGTATAACTTTTCATTTTATATTACCCAAAGGTATAGCACTTGGTTTTCATCATGTATGTATATTTTTCTTTATTAGATTCATGAGTATTTATGACGTTTCAACTTATGTAAGAGCTAGAAGTTGGCTTGTGAAGTTTAAAAACATGTTAACTTTCTTGGAATATCATAAAGATAAGACACCTCTTTTTCTATATGGGTAAGCACTGTGAACCTTTAATAGCAATGTACTTGAAAATATGACCTTTTCTACATTGTTAAAATAGGCTACCTTGATTTTTCCTAAGGAAAAACCTCAACTAATATTACAGTCAACTCTTATTGATTGAGTAGGGAAGCAGCAGAGTGCTTACTTCTCTTTTTCCGTTCTGTTTTAGCAATTTCATTGACACCTCTAGTAGAATGTGGGTAGAAAAAAGAAGAAAAAGGTGGTTACATTTGGGTTCTTCAAGTCGTAACAGTCTTGTCTTAGTGTCACATTACATGTTGGACTTCTTTCATATTCTTCTGGGGTGCTTGTGGGTGAGAAATAGCAAACTCAAAGACTAGATTTAACTCTCAACTTAATTTCACCTGTGGCATGGGATGGTTCTGTTGATGTCTATATTTAGGAAAAACACAGCCTGGCCTTAATAAACACCTACAGCCAATGTCCAAAATATCATAAGATACGTATTTTACTAACTCGTGTAGACTCTTTTGTTATATAAATTGTAAACTTACACACTTTTTAGACCAGAAAGACAATATTTTTCTACTAACAAAGCAGGTCAGATGAGAAGATACTGAGACCATTAATGTTAATAAATTTTAAATGGATGTTAACATACTTTTCATAGTAAATTATGGTCATTTTTTTTTACTGTCTTTGATTTATTAAGTTTACAGAAAAATATAAAAAATTAAAACCCTAGGGTTTTGACATATATCTACATAACATCTTTTTGTCAATTTCTACTTTAGATGAATAGAAAGAATTTTAGAAATATTTCATAATAATTATTAAGTAAAATATTTTGTCCTGTTCCTAATTTTAAGCAATGCTGATGTTTTTCTCTAAATTTGTTTCTTTTTTTCTTTTTCTGTTTTTTTATATATATTTTATTTTATTTTTAACTTTACAATATTGTACTGGTTTTGCCATATATCAACATGAATCTGCCACAGGTATACACATGTTCCCTATCCTGAACCCTCCTCCTCTGGGTCATCCCAGTGCACCAGCCCCAAGCATCCAGTATCGTGCAACGAACCTGGACTGGCAACTCGTTTCATATATGATATTATACATGTTTCAATGCCATTCTCCCAAATCATCCCACCCTCTCCCTCTCCCACAGAGTCCAAAAGACTGTTCTATACATCAGTGTCTCTTTTGCTGTCTTGTATACAGGGTTATTGTTACCAATTTATTTGTTTCTTGCTTTTGATGTATGAATCTTTGCATTATTCCTGTGTGCTATTATTAGTATTGATTTTTAAAAAAATGCTCTTCAGACAAATCTTAAATAATCCTACCCTACACCTAAAGGAGCTAGAAAAAGAAGAACAGACAAAACTCAAACATAATAGGAAGGAAGAAATCATAAATATCAGAGCAGAGATAACTGAAAAAGATATTAAAAAGCAATGGCAAAGATAAATGAAACTTAGAGCTGGTTCTTTGAAAAGACAAACAAAACGGACAAACCTTCATCCCAACTCATCAAGAAAAAGAGGGACCAGATCAATAAAATCAGAAATGAAAAAGAAGTTACAACTGAAATAAAAACAATACAAAGGATCATAAGAAATCACTACAGTTATATGCCAATAAAATGGACAATGTAGAAGAAATAGACAATTTCTTAGAAAGGTACACTCCTAAGACTGAAGTAGGAAAATAAAAAAGTATAAAATATGAATAGACCAATTACCAGTACTGAAATTGAATCAGTAATTAAACTCCCAACAAACAAAAGTCCAGCCCCACATGACTTCACAGATAAACATTTAGAGAAGAGTTAACATATATTCCTATCAAACTATTCCAAAAGATTGCAGAGGAAGAAACACCTCTGAAATCATTCTAGAAGACCAACATCACCGTGATACCAAAACCAGACAAAGATATCACACAAAAGAGGAAATTATAGGCCAGTATCCCTGATGAACATACATGCAAAAATCCTTGACAAAATATTAACAAGCCAAATTAAAAAATACATTAAAAGGATCGTACACTATGATCAAGTGGGATTTATCCCAAGGATGCAAAGATGGTTCAATGTTTGCAAACCTATTGGTGTGATACACCACATTAACAAATTGAAGAATAAAAACCATATGATCATTTCAATAGATATGGAAAAAACTTTTGACAAAATTTAACTCTCAGCAAAGTGGGTATAGAGGGAACACACCTCAACATCATAAAGGTCATATGTGACAGTCCCATAGCTAACATCAAACTCAACAGTGAAAAGCATTTCTTCCAAGATCAGGAACAAAACAAAAGTCCACTCTTGCTACTTTTATTCAACACAATATTGGAAGTCTTAGCCACAGTAATCAGATAAGAAAATAAAAAGAATCCAAATTGGAAAGGAAGAAGTAAAACTGTCACTGTTTGCAGATAATGTGATACTATACATAAAAAGTCCTAAAGATGCCACCAAAAGACTACTGGAACTCATCCCTGAACTTGGTAGAGTCTCAGGATATAAAAATAATTTTTAAAAATCTGTTTTACTTCTATATACTAACAATGAACTATCAAAAAGAGAAATTAAGAAAATAATCCCATTTGCAATTATATCAAAAAAGAATAAAATACCTAGGAATACATCTAATTAAGGAGGTAAAAGACCTGTACTTGAAAACTGTAAGACACTGATGAAAGAAATTGAAGACAATGCAAACAAATGGAAGAATGCACCATGTTCATAGATTGGAAGAATTAATTTTGTTAAAATGACCATACTCCTCAAAGCAATCTATGGATTGAGTGCAATCCCTATAAAATACACTTTCCCAAGAACTAGAACAAATGATTCTAAAATTTATATGGAAACACAAAAGACCCTGAGTAGCCAAAACAGTATTGAGAAAAAACAAAGCTGGAGGTATCATTCTTTCTGACTTCAGAATAATACTATAAGGCTACAGTAATCAAGACAGAATGGTACTGGCATGGAAACTGACAAATGGATCAACAGAACAGAATAGAGAGCCCAGAAATGAACGGACACCTATATGGTCAATTAATCAATGACAATAAGGCAAGAATATGCAATAAGGAAAGACAGTTTTTTAAATAAATGCTGTTGGGGAAACTGTACAGTTATAACCAAAAAAATCAATCTGGACTACTCTTTCACACCATGCATAAAAATAAATTCAAAATGGGTTAAAAATTTAAATGTAATACCTTACACTGTGAAACTTCTAGGAGAAAACATAGGCAGTAAACCCGTTGACATTTGTCTGATTAACTTTTGTGTGTGTGTTTATGTGGCCTCAGGCAAGAAAAACAAAAGCAAAAATAAACAAATGGGACTACATCAAACTAAAAAATTTCTGCACAGTTAAAGAAACTATCAAAAAAATAAAATAAAAAAAACCACCTACTGAATGGGAAAAGATATTTGCAAACAATATATTCTATAAGGGGTTAATAGCCAAATTATACAAAGAACAGGTTTCCCAGGTGGTGCTAGTGGTAAAGGATCCGCCTGCCAATGCAGGAGATGTAAGAGATGTGGGTTCAATTCCTGCATCTGGAAGATCCCTGGAGAAGGGCATGGCAACCCACTCCAGCATTCTTGCCTGAAGAATCCCATGGACAGAAGAGTCTGGTGGGCTACAGCCCATAGGGTTGCAAAGAGTTGGACACAACTGAAGCAGCTTAGCACAAAGCACACATACAAAGAAAATTGAAAAAAATAGCCAAATAACCTGATTTAACAAGGGCATAAAATACGAATAGACATTTTCCCAAAGAAGACATACAGATGACCTGTGGGCACATGAAAAGACACTCAGCATCATCAAGCATCATGGAAATGCAAATCAAAACCATAATGAGATATCATCTCACACTTGTCAGAATGGCTATTATCAAAAAGATAAATAACAAGTGTGGGGAGGATATGGAAAAAAGGGAACCCTCACACACTGTTGATTGGAATGTAAACTGGTGCAGCCACTGTGGAAGATAGTATAGAGATTCTTCAACAAATTAGAAATAGAACTACCATTTCCACTCCTGGGTATTTATCTGTAGAAAATGAGATCACTAATTAGAAAAGATATTTGTACCCCTATGTTCATTGTAGCATTATTTATAATAGCCAAGATATGGAGACAACCTAAATGCCCATTGATAGGAATGGATAAAGAAGATGAATGGACATATCTATATATATAATGGGCATGGCATCCAGTCCCATCACTTCATGGCAAATAAAAGCCAGGGAAAGTGGAAACAGTGACAGACTATATTTTCTTGGGCTCCAAAATCACTGTGGATGGTGGCTGCAGTCATGAAATTAAAAGATGTTTGCTCCTTGGAAGGAAAGCTATGACAAACCTAGACAGCGTATTAAAAAGCAGAGACATATCTTTGCTGGCAAAGGTCCATCTAGTCAAAGCTATGGTTTTTCCAGTAGTCATGTACCCATATGAAAGTTGGACCATGAAGAGGACTGAGGGCCAAAGAATTGAGGCTTTCGAACTGTAGTGCTGGAGAAGACTCTTGAGAGTCCCTTGGACAGCAAGGAGATCAAACCAATCAATCCTAAAGGAAATTGAAAGGTTGTTGTTGAACCATACAAAGATGCTGGGATTCTTGGCCTCCGGAGGAGAAGAATTCAATCTGGGGCCAGAGACGAGGCTTGATGGCTCAAGAGCTTTTGTGTAATAAAGTTTTATTAAAGTATAAAGGAGATAGAGAAAGCTTCTGACATAGACATCAGAAGGGGGCAGAAAGAGTACCCACTTGCTAGTGTTAGCAATGGCGTTATATACTCTCCAATGACGGAGAAGGCAATGGCACCCCACTCCAGTACTCTTGCCCTGGAAAATCCCGTGGACGGAGGAGCCTGGTAGGCTTGCAGTCCATGGGGTCGCTAAGAGTCAGACACGACTGAGCGACTTCACTTTGACTTTTCACTTTCATGCATTGGAGAAGGAAATGGCAACCCACTCCAGTGTTCTTGCCTGGAGAATCCCAGGGATGGGGGAGCCTGATGGGCTGCCGTCTATGGGGTCACACAGAGTCTGACACAACTGAAGCGACGCAGCAGCAGCAGCAGCAGCAGCACTCTCCAATGAATCAAAAGAATGTCTGGAGGTTGTAAAGACTGCACCAGATCTACTCCCATAATTTACATTTTAAGATAACCAGATTAGCCAGAACAGAAGGTTTAATCCAGAGACTGTCCTCAGGCAGGATACATTATTTAACAATATAATGTATATAATATAATATAATCCTAAGGAATGTAGAGGAAAAAAAAGTTTTTCCTTTTTCCTCCTTGAGAATTCCAGACCCCTCTCTCCTTGGGGACCCCTAGACTTCTTATCAACCTGCCTAGGAAATTACTCTCTCAAAATCAACCCTGAATACTCATTGGAAGGACTGATGCTGAAGCTGAAACTCCAGTACTTCGGCTACATGATGTGAAAAGCTGACTCATTGGAAGAGACCCTGATGTTGGGAAAGATTGAAGGCAAAAGGAGAAGGGGGTGGCAGAGGATGAGATGGTTAGATAGCATCACTGACTCAATGGACATGAATTTGAGCAGACTCAGAGATAGTGAAGGACAGGGAAGCCTGGTGTGCTGCAGTCCATGGGGTTGCAAAGAGTTAGATACAACTTAGTGACTGAACAACAACAACAAATGTATATTCCTGTGTTTGTGTAATGAAATATTACTCAGCCCTAAAAAGAATGAAATCTTGCCAAATGGATGGACCTAGATGGTATTATCAGAAAAGGCAATGGCACCCCACTCCAGTACTCTTGCCTGGAAAATCCCATAGACAGAGGAGGCTGGTAGGCTGCAATCCATGGTGTCGCAAAGAGTCGGACACGACTGAGCGACTTCACTTTCACTTTTCACTTTCATGCATTGGAGAAGGAAATGGCAACCCACTCCAGTGTCCTTGGCTGGAGAATCCCAGGGACGGGGGAGCCTGGTGGGCTGCCATCCATTGGGTCGCACAGAGTTGGACACGACTGAAGCGACTTAGCAGCAGCAGCAGCAGATGGTATTATACCAAGTGAAATCAGACAGAGAAAGTCAAATACTGTATGATTTCACTTATATGTGGATTTTAAAAAACAAAACAAATGAATAAACTTAGTGAAAGAGAAATAATCTTAGATAAAGAGAATAAATAGGTAGTATCCAGAAAGGAGGGGTTAGGAGAAGAAAGAAATAGTGAGGGAAATGAAAGAGTACAAAATTCCAGTGGCAAAATAATTGAGTAACAAACATGAAACGTACAGTGTGGGGAATATAGTCAGGAATTACGTAATATGTTTGTATGGTGGCATATCGTAGCTAGACTTATTGGAGTTATTATTTTGAAATGTCTAAAAATATTGAATCAGTGTGTTATGTAATAGGAACTAATGTGTTGTAGGTCAATTATATTTTAAAGACAAAGCAAACTCTTAGCAAAAAAAATCAAATTTATGCTTACCAGAGGTGCGGGGTAGGGGAGGTAGAATTGGATGAAGACTGTAAAAAAGTACAATTTCCATTTATAAGATAAATAAGTACTAGGATTGTCATATGCAACATGATAAATATAATGAACACTCCTGTATGTTATATAGGAAAGTTGTTAAGGGAGTAAATCCTGAAAGTTCTCATCTCAAAGGAAAAAATGTTCTGTTTCTTTAATTTTATATCCATACGAGATGAAGGATGTTCACTAAACTTATTGTGATAATCACTTCATGATGTACATACGTCAAATCATTATGTTGTATACTTTAAAACTTATACAGTGCTGTATGTCAATTATATCTTAAGAAACTGGAGGAAAAACACCTCTTCCCCAAAATACTGCTGCTGCTGCTGCTAAGTCGCTTCAGTCGTGTCCGACTCTATGCGACCCCATAGACAGCAGCCCACCAGGCTCCCCCGTCCCTGGGATTCTCCAGGCAAGAACACTGGAGTGGGTTGCCATTTCCTTCTCCAATGCATGAAAGTAAAAAGTGAAAGTGAAGTTGCTCTCGTGTCCGACTCTTCGCAACCCCACAGACTGCAGCCTACCAGGCTCCTCCGTCCATGGGATTTTCTAGGCAAAAGTACTGGAGTGGGGTGCCATTGCCTTCTCTGAACCCCAAAATACTACCCCTCCCAAATGAATATGTATTTACAGTACTTAATGTTTTTACAGAGGTAATGAAAGTGTTTTTTCTACTTATGTGAATGATAAGTATAAGATATTAACTTAAAAAAAAAGCTCCCCAACCTTGATATAGATTACTAAGAGCCATATTTTTATCTTTTTCCCTTATGATTTTTATGTATAGAAAGTATGTTTTAAATTTTAATTATCTATTATTTTATATCTTTCTTCAAATAAATGTTAATATTTACTTAAATAAACTTCAGATTTTAATTTTTATACTTTTAAAGTAACCTGACATTTTAATTTGATCTCTTTTTTTTCAGGCATAATAAATTTCTGATTTTTATATATCACATTGTATTTTCAGAAGAATTTGAAAATGCAGAACATATTATAGGAATAATGTACATTTATCCTATGATAATGCATCTGTGGCCAACGGCAAGAAAATTAAATGTGTCAGGACTGATATTCGTAAACTACTATTTTGTATTTTTATATCTGTTAGAATCAGCATTGAAGGTACCATTTAAAATAGAAATGTATCCTATAAAAAGAACAATTTAGATAGCTTGAATCTATTTTGTCATTTTATTGGAATAATTCCTACCAGAAGCCTTTTGCTGTAATAGTTGATAGGATTATGGAATTTTAGTACTCTTTTTGAGTTTTCTGAGTGAAATCAGTATAATAGTCACAGTCTTGAATATCAGATAAGAGAAGTATCATAAAAGTGGAGAGAATCTCAAAGATCAGAAAAAAGAGAATTGAAAATCTAGGCATTTGATGTTTTCCTCAAATACTCCTTGTAACAATACAAAGAATAAATAAACGAATAAAAGAAAAATAGGTTGCTAGGTTCTTATCATGATGTAAGATGAAGACCACTTTTTAGGATAAATGCTTCAAAGATGATTTATCAGCATACTGTTTCATACTTTAATTATAATTAATAGTGTTTCAGTGAATTAATTCACTATTTTTCATTGCTTTTCTTTCGTGTTCCAGATTCATAATAGATTATATATATTTTAAATCAAATTATACCCTTTGATGTCAGACATTTATATGGATTTTTTTGAATTTCAAATGAATGACTTAAAACCCAGCTTTTGGAATGTAATGCATTTGTAGTTGAGCATTTAACTGTTAATTTTTAAGAGTCCCTCTCCCCACCTTTGTATACTGCTATGAAATGATGTATGTTCTATATGTTTTCTAAACAGATAATAATTTTGAAAAGGAAATACTTTCATCAGCACTGGAATACTTTGGAATTTTTTATTGTGCTTATTGGAATTGTTGATATATTTTGTATATACTTTGTGAGACTGAGACCAGACAACTTGATTCTTATTCAGTTTACAGTAATAATAGGTTATTTAAGAATAATTAGATTTCTTCCTCTTCTCAAGGTAAAACTTCACATTAAAAAAATTTTTTTCTATACTATTTGTCAACTGAATTAAGAAAACTCATTATTTTAGAAGAAATGAGGGAGGGAGCTGTCTTTTCTCCTGGAACCCTCTCCCCACAGGTATCTGCTTGGTTCACCCTCTCACTCGTTCAAGTCATTGCTCAACTCTCACCTTCTCATGGAGAAGGCCTTCCCTGACCATACTACGTAAAATGGCAACCTGCCCTCCATACTCCCAGCTTTCCACCCCATCTCCCTGGTCCCTCTTCATTTGCTTAAATTAATTTGTTTCTGCATAGCATTTACCACCTTTTTACTATATGTTGTATGTATTTTCTATGAGGTAATGGTCTTTGTTTTGGTTACTGATGTAACCTAGAGTGACACCTAGTATATGAAAGTGAAAGTGTTAGTCGCTCAGATGTGTCCGATTCTTTGCGATCCCATGGACTGTAGCCCACCAGGCTCCTCTCTCCATGGGATTCTTCAGGCAAGAACACTAGAGTGGGTTGCCATTTCCTACTCCAGAAGATCTTCCCGACACAGGGATCAAACCTGTGTCTCTTATGTCTCCTGCACTGGCAGGCAGGTTCTTTACCACTCGTGCCACCTGTGTAAGTACTTACTAAATCATGTACTGAATGAATAAATGAAAATGATAGCTCCACTTGAACCAGGATAACCTGGAAACTAGTTCTCCAGGTTTTAGTAAAATTTGCTCATAAAGCCATAACTGTGCAGAAACATAAAATATTTACTCTAGAGTACACACTACTTCCTTAGCCTACTGCCTATGAAGTTCAGTTTTACTGTGGCCTTCAATCGCCTTCAGTTCAGTTCAGTTCAGTCGCTCAGTCATGTCTGACTCTTTGTGACCCCATGAATTGCAGCACACCAGGCCTCCCTGTCCAGCACCAACTCCCGGAGTTCACTCAGACTCACATCCATCAAGTCAGTGATGCCATCCAGCCATCTCATCCTCTGTCGTCCCCTTCTCCTCCTGCCCCCAATCCCTCCCAGCATCAGGGTCTTTTCCAATGAGTCAACTCTTCGCATGAGGTGGCCAAAGTACTGGAGTTTCAGCTTTAGCATCATTCCTTCCAAAGAACACCCAGGACTGATCTCCTTCAGAATGGACTGGTTGGATCTCCTTGCAGTCCAAGGGACTCTCAAGAGTCTTCTCCAACACCACAATTCAAAAGCATCAATTCTTCGGTGTTCAGCATTCTTTGCAGTCCAACTCTCACATCTATACATGACTACTTAACAATGACCATGTCTTCATTTCTTCTTTTCGTGGCTCTCATTTTGATTCTGAAAGTAGGTCTTCAGATTTTTAACTCTCAGTTCTTAAACTTCCTTTCTCTCTTTCCAATGGAGTTGCATGATATTAATATAGGCTTTTAACTTGGGAGTTTTAGATGAGTTCTCTTGCCACTCCATGTTTTTGAGTCGCTTAATTCTTATTAGGGAGCTTCTATGGTGGCTCAGTGGTAAAGAATGTGCCTGCTAAAGCAGGAGATGCAGATCCCATCCCTGGGTCAGGAAGATCCCTTGGAGAAGAAAATGGCAACCTATTCCAGTATTCTTGCCTAGGAAATCCCATGGACAGAGCAGCCTAGCTACAGTTCATGGGATCGCCAAAGAGTCGGACATGACTTAGTGAATAAACAACAATTCTTACTACATTAAATAAATCTATTAGTATGTATTGAAGATATATAAACTTAATATTAAAAAATATTGCTGTAAACCCTGACGGTGAAAGGCAGACATTAGAATCCTCCACCTGGTCCCTATTTGCCAAGAAATTTAATAGTTGTCTTAGGTAGAATTGTCTGAATTCCCAGACCTGTGCTTACTGACTTTCCTTTTTTTGTTCCTTCCTTTATTCTATATTAAGTGTTATATACTTAGGGCTTTCTTGGTGGCTCAGTCAGTAAAGAATCTGCCTGCAATGCAGGACACCACCTGCAGTGCAGGAGACTCGGGTTCTATTCCTGAGTTGGGAAGATCCCCTGTAGAAGGAAATTTCAACTCACTCCAGTATTCTTGTCTGGAAAATCCCATGGACAGAGGAGCCTGGTGGGCTATAGTCCATGGGGTTGCAAGAGTCGGACATGACTTTGTGACTAAAACACCACTATATATATACTTAATATAGAATAGAAATGAAGTATGTTACCATTCTTTAATATTCATAAGAATGACTTTAATAGTTATATACATAAAACCTGCTTCAGGGGTAATTTTGATTATTTATTATTTTTTCCTTATGAGCTGAGTTTAGAACAAAGTGCCCACATAGGGTATAATCTCATTATAATACAAAGTATTCTAGGATATGTAGGGTGAGGTTAAGTCTTAATATAGAAGGTAGAGGCTTTCATAAGTAATCAGTTTTTACACTGGGATCTTATGCAGATGAATGTAAAATAAGTATTTTAGAAGGGATACTTTGCAAAAAGTCTCTCTGAGTGAAATAAAGATTTAAAGATGTATTAGTACAGAAGTCAACCCTGTTTACAGTGTGAACCATTTGCTATTTCTGTTCAGTGTGCTCTGACAAATCCCAGTGGAATGCAGTTAAGTAAATATAATCGTGAGTAGCTTTTTTTTTTTTTTTAAACTGAGCACTTACTGTGTTCTAGGATCTGTGCAGACCACTTTACATACGTATCTAGTTAAATTGTTACAATACTGGGAAGTAGGTGTCCCCGCTTTATCAAGTTAGGTGTCCTGGTAGCCAGTCTCAGCAGAGTGAGGCTTCCAAAAAAAGCAAATCTGTAACCTGGAAGAATATTGAAGAACTTTACTTTAGATCAGCCAGTGCATCATGGAATAAAACTTCGTATTAAAAAAATCCTCTTCAATATGTCCCCTTCTCCCCAGTTTCACAACCAAAATAACAGTTTAAGAAAAGCTCTGCTTTCTCTGCTCGTGTGATTCCTTCGCTGTGATGTTCTTTTCCTGATCACGTCTTCCCCTTGTGTTACTTGGCCCCTCACCTCCCTGCCTGTACTCTGTTGTGCCTCTGTGATTGACTGCATTGCTTGTGAGGGGCAGCTCCTTGGGAATCCTGGTACTTAGGTGTTATCATCCTCATTGAACAGATGAGGACGCTGAGTCCTTGGAGTCCCTAAGTAACTTGTTCAAGGTCACAGCACTGTGAGTAGCAGAGAGCTGGTATTTGAACTCAGGGAGGTTCTTATTTAAAAATCCCACTCCCTTTAGTCACTATACTCTCCTGCTTCAGCTTGTCATTTGAGAAATTTAGAGTTAAGGAGAATCTCAGATTACCCTAAATTCCTTATCTTGCAAGTGAAGAAACTGAGGTGTAGAGAGATTTATTCTGTTGGTAACTACTGTCCAGGTTATTGGGGTGACCTGTCTTGTCTTCTGAAAACTGGGAGTACGGAAAATAAGGGAAGAGGCAGTGAGTGGTAAGCACTTTGCCTTAAAGCTACAGAACCAGTTATTCATTGAGCTTTCTTTTCTTTAGAGAGGGGCTCTCAAACTTGAGTGTACATAGAAACACCTGGGAGACTTGTTAAAGCATTGATCTGGGGGCCTGTCCCCAGCATTTCTGATTCAGCAGGTCTGGAGTGGGGCCTGAGAATTTGTGTTTCAGCAGTGGATGTTTCAGTATTTGTATTCTAACAAGCTTGTTAGAAATGGCATGTTGAGAACATCTGCCTGAGAGGGTGCCTTTCCTCATCAAATTTTCGTTTGTTTTTTTTTCTCTCCATTGTTCCAGATAATAATACCACTGCTGATAAATATTGTAGATGTGCAGATCAAAAAGCGCCTCAGCTTGACATATAGTATTACAAAAGGCTATGTCAAAAGTCTAGAGGATACCAAGTTTTTAATAAGACAGATTTCTAGCCGAAAGTCAATAGATCAGGTGAGAGACAAGTACTGGTCATTTGGGAAAAACATCCCTTAGGTGTATTGATTTAATTTAAGACCATTTCTGCATGTATTTGACTCAAAAGATAAATTATGTTAAGTGAAAGGGATTCAGTTGTTTATTATGTGATACGAGGTGCTGCAGAGAACAGTTTCTGTTCTTTAAATTTCAGCTCTGATTATCAAACTTCAAGAAGACTCAAAGCTCAAGAGCATGCCTTGGCCATGGTGGGAAGTTAACAAGTAACAATTGTATGATAGAACAGAGATTGTTTAGCCCAGAGTGGAGCTATTTCTTCAGTTATGTCAGGAGTTATCTGTAGGAAACATGACCTACCTGACACCATATTTTTCATTATTCCACTTGTTTTTGCACTCCCAGTAGATTGGCTCTCCAATTGGCTGCTCTGTTTGACATCCTCTAGTGGGGTGCTATCTCTGAGGATTCTCTTTGGCACACAGTGAAGTGCACACTAGTCTTTTCTGAGAAATATTAGATGCAATACTTATGTACTTCTGTAAGCTACTACACAGCATTCATTGCACTATGAGAGTGAGCCTGGGAAAAGCAGGTGAATTTACAAAGAGAGAAGAATTAAATATCTCCCCCAAATGATAATTAAGTGAGATTTTTCTACCATCCTTTTTTTCCCTCAAATTTTAAAGCCAGTAATGTACTTGGTATAATTAGAAATTAATACATTTCTTAATTTGTCACAGAAATTATATGAAATTTTGGAAACCAACAAACGAGATGCTGTCAAAGAACTAGGTAAGTAGTTGGGATATCTAATTTCCTGAAATCACATCTTATCATCCCATAATTTAACCAAAGGAAGATAAATTCATGCTTTCATTCAATCACAGACTCATTCATTTATTCATTCAATAAGCATTTATTGAACATATATAATAGGCCAGATGTACATAAAATTCACATCCTGGTGGGAGGTGTGAGCTTATCAAGAGATAATTGCAGAAAGTTAGAGGAGTTCTGTTATTTGCTATGGGAGCATAAAAGCAAGAATGAAAAGTGCAGAAAGTGTGTTAAGGTGGCAAGATCGTATTCCTTAAGGTTGTAAGAAAAAGACACACAAAGGATTACCTATGACAGGGAGTGTTGTTTTTGTTTCGCCCTACTTTGTTTGCAGGGGTACTCAAAGTGAGTTTGTGAGGGATGAAGTTTTTTGAGCATCTACTGCCACTCTGCTTGGGTTGAAACATTCAGGGGAGCCCTAGGATTTTGTACAAAACTTCTTAGATCTGCTTTCCTCATAAGGGGGCTGTGGGCCAGGCTCTCAGTGTTTGCCAGAATATAGTTCCTGGTAGAGAGCCTGGCACCTGGTATGCCCTTAACAAATGGATGTTACTGTAAAAGAAAGAAAGCAAAGCCCCTTTGTTTTTATAACCGCATTGTAAGATGCCATATGGATTTATGAGGATCACACTTACCTTAACAAGACTGAAAAAGCATGGTCTAATGAATGAAATTATAAATTTGGAGACAGTAGATCAGAATATTTTGTCACTGTCTCAGAAAATCCAGGATCCATTGTTTCCATTCACATATTAGGCAGGTTTTTATTTCCATGCTTTTAAAGGTCAGGGGCCTAGTAGCTGCTGTCTTATGTTTTAGGTCAGTATGGAATATTACACAGTGTTCTTGATTCAGTCATGTGAAAGAGTGCCTGTTTCTGTATTGTTACTGCAACCTACTATTGAATGCTAATTATGTCAGGAATTGTGTTAATGGATTTATATGCATTATTTCGCTTGATCTTTATAACTACTCCATGAAGCAAATACTATTATCATCTTCAATTATAGATAATGAAACTGAGGCTTAGAAAATTTAACTCCCCTGAGGTCCTATGGCTGGTAAGAGGTGAGCTAGATCTCACACCAGGTGAGATCTCCTGTGCTCTCCACCATGCTGTCCTTCATTTCACTGCTCAGCTTATTTCAGTTCAGAAATGACTGAGTCCCTTCCAGATGTCAGGCATTGTGCTCAAGATTAGTATTACAAGGATGAAACAGATGGATTTTAAGCCTTGACTCCCAGTTCATCTCATGACTTCTCATGCTCATTGAAGAGGAAAAAATATGCAGTTTGATTTCAGAAAGACCCACCAGTGCAAGTCCAGGGACACTTTCAGTCATTTATTCATCCAACCAATAAGAATTACACAATACGAAGGATGAGACAAATAAGGAAGAATGATAATACTACCACGTAATGAGTTCTGTAATGAAGATATGTAGGAGATACCTTGAGAAAAAGATGGAGTGAATTTCTCTTAACTGGTGAAGGAAGGCTTTTTTCAATTTTCTCATCTATAAAATGGAGATGAAAATAAATGTAGTCCTACTGGCCTCACAAGTTCTATACAAAACAGGAATGAAAAGATACTGAGTAAATACTTTGGAAATTATAAACTTATGCAAATATTTGTTACTATTGTGGTTATTGAATTTCTTGCTTACTGATACTTTTATTTGCTTCAGGACTCATAGAGCATGAGGGTCGTGATGTTGTCATTGCTTTGAAGACCAAGCAGGCAATCCGGAATGTGATTGCTAAAGCTCTGAAAAGCCTCACCTTCCTTTCGTCAAGAGGCATTATTGATAAATATGAAAGTGTCGAGATGAATAAGGTAAGTAAGCAGTTTCCCATACTACTTGATTCCTAGGGAGATTGGGAAAAGGGTGAGTCAGGACAGTTGTTAACTCTGTAGTTGTTTAAGTCTTTGTTAATGCCAGTGGCAACTAGTGCCATTGCTACCTCTTTCCCTCTATGTCTAAACCACTTAGTTTTTCAGAACCAACCTGAGCTAGGTTTCACAAAGAAATGGAGCATTTATCATGAGGACACAGAGTATCTTACAGACCTCATGGTAACCAGACCACACAGCCAGGCCTCAGAAAGGGACTTGAGCAGTGACCTAGAAAGCGTTCAGCTTCTCCATTTCCTATTAGGGTTGCCCTCTGTGGCATCTTCTTTTGGCTCTCTCTTACAAACTCATTAGATTTTTCTGCTTCTCTATCCACTGGTGAAATATCTACAGTCCAGTCCCAGTAACTGTAGCAAGGAAAGTGGTAATTACATAATGTTAACATAGGTGGGAGGGGACCCACGTGTGTGTGTGTGTGTGTACGCGGACATCAGGGAGGGAAGAGTTTGAGAGGAACAGGGGAGACACCCTAAGTGGTTGGCTGATAAATGGACTTGGAAAAATTACAAATTTGCAAAAAATTAAGACCATAAGAGGAAAAAATGTTTAATATTTAATTCTACCAGGCTATCACATCCACTGTTTAGACTGCGAATTGTGCAAATAGTAATGCTTTTTTCTCTCCTGTACAAGGAGGGTCTTATCTACTTCATAGCATAAAGAAGAAAAATAGAAGTTCTGGTCCCACATTCTGCCTGTGTTTCCAATGATAAGCTGTTCCTGGGTGTCACATGCTTATTCTTGTCCCTGGCACTTTTCAGCCACATGTCACCTGGGCTGTGCTTCAGAACATTCTCTGAACATAGTCCTCTCTCCATGGCCCTGGCAGGGAAGTGGGCAAGGGACAGGCCAGCTTTTCCTGTTTTAACTCTGCCTCATTAGTCTCTATGAGGTCATGGCACAGGACTAAATGGTAATATGATTTTTCCTTAGTGTCTGTCAGAGGGACGAGAAGGGCCACTTTTTAGTTTTCTTCAAGTTCCACCTCTGTTCATGTTGTGTTTTTTTCTATTTTCCCTTTATTACTTTGAAGATTGTATAACGTTCAATTGAATGATTGATACCCATTAGTTAAATAAACAATAGCCTTTATGAAGAGAGAGACTTATTTTTCCTATAGGTTTATTTAGAAAGGTAATGGACAAATCAATCATTCAACAGTTATTTGTTGAATGCCTATTAATTAATTGCCTAATTGTTGGCTGAAGACGTATAATTATCAATCCCAGGTTGTAAGGAGCTAGATAAGTCTAACCAGTTTGGCTGAGTAAATATATGTTGAATACTATGTCCCATGACTCTTGAGGAGACTTGGATACTTAATGAGTACAACATTGATTCCAAAGTCCATGGACACTCTTCCTCTTCTTTTCATTTAGTCATTTATCTAGGCAATCAACAAAAGTTACATATCACAGATAAGTAAACATAATAATACTACAATGTAATGAGTTCCGTAAGGGAGATTTGTAAGAGATACACTGGGAATAAGTCAAGTAAGCGATTACCTCTTACTTGGGGAAGTCAGAGAAGACTTCTGAAAGGCCACAAAACTAGAACCTTATCCTCCAAAACTAGAAGAATGTAGAGAAGCAACTCACTCACATGAAAAAAGAATTTGAGAGAATGTGGCATTAAATCATATAGTAATCAACAGTTAAGTTTGAGACTAAGACAGGGTAGAATATAGCTATTAATTGGATTATAAAAAGGATAAATTCAATATGAGTTAATATACTAGTGAAAATAGGAAGTGGAGAAAAAGAATCCCTCCCCCCCCAAAAAAAATTAGAGGACAATTTAAAGAAGAAAAGTTCTGCAAAACAGTATTTTATTTAGATTTCCTTCATTTTTACCTGATGTCCCCTTTCTGTTACAGGATCTGATCACCATTATTTTGATTGTTTGTTTTAGGTACTTCTTGAAAAAATAAAATCATTGAATAACTTTCCAATGGCAATCCCGCTCCCTACTCCTGATAAATATCTTCATAATATCATTTGGCTAGAAAATAAAGATGTTCTCATTGAATTCTTCAAGGTAAAGATTCTGTCTTATATTCTAGCTCATGTTCAATGATAATTATTTTTCATTCCCTAATATAAGAGTAATAATTAAAAGAAAAAAAAAAAACTTATCCAAGGTAAGACTCCTGTAATGGGCAGTAAAGGATAAGTCAAAATGGAGGCCCAGCAAAACCAAGAAGAGTGGATTTCATTTTGAGCCTAAAGCACCAAGATTTTTTTTTAAAATAATTGCTTATCTGCTTAGGATGATACGTTCTTTTAATACATTACCCAATTATTACCAGTCCCAGTCCCATCTTATTTTCTGATGAAGAGCCCCAGAATTCCAGATGCACACTCTGTAAAAGACTTTTTTAGATCAAGGGTCTCATATTTAAGTTACTTTGCAGGCCAGGCAGATAATATAAAAGTAAAACCATCTGGGTGTAATATAAATAGGGAACAGGACTGTAGTATATTCCAGAGTTCATGCTTTGTCTGAAGTCAGCTGAGTATTCCTACAGGAATGTGTACTCTTTCAATAGATAGCTATTGAATAGCCTCTTTGAGCCAGAGAATGTTCTAGGTTTGGGGATATGGTGGTGAACAAAGTAAATAAATTCCTGCTTTCATTGACTTTATGTTATATGGATGGAGACAGACAATAAACATACCCATGCATAAATATATAGTCTGTCAGGTGGTGACAAATGCTACATGGAGAAAAGGTGAAAAAGGAGAATATAGGTAGGCAGCTCTTTTATACGGATGGTTAGAGAAGACTGCTCTAGTACCTTTCCTCTGGACAGAGATCTGAAATAAGTGAGCGAATACACCATTTTGATATCTGGGAGAAGGCAGATGCAGTGCCCTGAGGTGGATATGCTTGCTGTGTTCAGTCGCTGAAGTCGCTGAGTCGTGTCCAACTCTTTGTGACTCCATGGACTGTAGCCCGCCAGGCTCCTTTGTCCATGGGACTTTCTAGGCAAGAATACTGGAGTGGTTTGCCATTTCCTTCTCCAGGAGATCTTCCTGAACCAGGGATCAAACCCTGGTCTTCTGCACTGCAGGCAGACTCTTTACTGATGGAGCCACCAGGGAAGCCCTGACTGCTCTGTTCAAGGAACATCACAAAGGCCCCTGTGGAAGGACCAGTGCTGGAGGGAGGAGATGAAGACTAAGCATTTGTGGCAAGCTTGAGTTTGTAGAACTTTGTAGGTCATTCTTAGGACGTTGGCTTTTACTGAGAATTAAGTGGAAACGTGTTGAAAGGTTTTGAAGAGAGAAGTGACATGATCTAACTTACACTTAAAAATGATCATCTGCTGATGTGTTAAGGATAGGCTGTAGGGGGTCAAGGGCAAGCCAGGGCATCCAGGTAGGACGTGATTATGATAATGTAGGCAAGAGATGATAGTGACTTGGATGAGTGAAAGTGATGAGAAGAGTTCAGACTCAATAGGCTTTGAAGAGACAGCATATAAATGTTGATGGAGTGAGTGCTAGAGAGAGAAAGAATAACTTCTAGAATTTTAGGCTGAAATAGAAAATAATCTGAAAATGGATTAGCCCTTTATTTAGATGGAGAAGAGAAGATTTATATAGGGCAGGACCTGGGCAAGAGTTTGATTCTGAATAGGTTAAATTTGAGAAGGCTATTAGACATCCAAGTGGAGCTGTTGAGTAGGCAGTTAGATACATGACTAGAATGTAGGTGGGAGGTCAAATTGGAGAAAGACATTTTGGAGTTGTCAGCATAGAGATAATATTTAAGGCCTTGAAACTTTCATAACTCAAGGAATTGTTATGAACATCCAAGGGTTGAGTTGTGAGCTATGAATCAGATTGATGGTTGCCAGAGGAGGGGAGTGGAAGCTGGATAAATTAGACAGGTGGGTTAAAGGGTATAAACTTCCAAGTTACAAGATAGAAAATTACTAGGTATACAACATGATGACTATAGTTATATAGTCATATATGTACAGTATATTTGAAAGCTCTAGGAGTGTAGAATCTAAAAGTTCTTGTCACATGGAAAAAATTTTTTATAACTATATGAAGTGATATATGTTAACTAAACTTATTGTGATAGTCATTTTGCAATATGTGCATGTCAAGTCATTATGCTGTATACCTTACACTTATATTGTGTGTGTGTGTGTGTACTCAGTCACTCAGTTGTGTCTGACTCTTCTCAGCCCTATGGACTGTAGCCCGCGAGGTTCCTCTCTCCACTGTATTTTCCCTGGCAAGAATACTGGAGAGGGTTGCCATTTCCTCTTTCAGGGGACCTTCCTGACCCAGGGATTGAACCTGTGTCTCTGGCATTGCAGGTGGACTCTTTACTGCTGAGTAGTTCTGTCTCAGTAAAGCTGGAAAAGAAGAATTGAGGAGTTATCCATCAAATAGGAGAAAAAAAAAAAAGAATGGTGTCCCATAGCTAAGTGAAGAAAGTATTTCAAGAAGGAGAAAGTGGTCAACTATGTCATATGAGGCTGAGAGATCACATAAGATGAAGTCTGAAAATTGACTATTAGATTTAATAATGTAAAAGTAAAATTTTTAAAGGAGAACCCATACATCTGTATTTTTATGTGAATTTTAAAACTTGGCAACCAATTCAGAATTTTAAAGATACTTTGCAAGCCAAACAAAATATATCTGTGGACTGGATATGACTCATGGACTACCAGTTTGTGGTTTTAGTTTTAAATGGCTATTATATGAGTGAAAGTCATTCAGTCATGTCTGACTCTGCGACCCCATGGACTATAGAGTCCATGCCTTTTCCAGGGGATCTTCCAACCCAGGGATCGAACCCAGGTCTCCCACATTGCAGGTGGATTCTTTACCAGCTGAGCCACAAGGGAAGCCCAAGAATACTGGAGTGGGTAGCCTATCCTTTCTCCAGCAGATTTTCCTGATACAGGAATCGAACTGGGGTCTGCTGCATTGCAGGTGGATTCTTTACCAACTGAGCTATCAGAGAAGCCCTGATAATTATATGAATTATATCATAGTTATATGAATTATATGAATAATAACTGTTTCATCAACTTGTTGGAATCAGGAAAACTCTGTGACAAAGAGTGGTACTTGTTTTACTGTAAATTTGGTTGTACTCTACCTTGTGATCTAGACATGGAGATATATGTCATCTGTTTAACTATAATGAGGGAACATTTTCCTTGTTTTCTATAAAGAGAGCAGTCATAAGAGGGTTTTACTGAGCTTTGAAGATCTGATTTCATTTAGGCCATACTAGTGTTTACTTCATGCCAGAAATTTTTGAATTTTACTTTTGAAATTAATTTCAAATAATTAAATTAAGACTTGTATGGTTGAAAGTAACAAAGTCCTATCTCAACTAGTTTAAGCAAGAGGGGATCTTACTAACAATATATTGCAGTGGTATACGAGAAGAAAAGGGCAGCAGGGAATGGATAGATAGCATCACCCACTCAACGGACATGAGTCTGAGCAAACCCTGGTTGATAGTGAAGGACAGGAAAGCCTGGCATGCTGCAGTCCATGGGGTTGCAAAGAGTGAGACATGACTTAGCCACTGAACAACAGACACCAAGAAACAGTTGACAGACTAACCCTGAACAGGGTGGGAATCAGGCCAGCTCTGGAATGTCAGTGGTAGGAATTTGTGGACTCTTCCTTTAGCACATGGCTATGATGACCCAGTTCTCACTCCCAGGCTCTTTGTCCTTTAGTTCAAATTCTTGAGAGACAAATCCAACTAGCTTAGCTTGAATCAAACGTCCAGCTTTGGGGAGTACAAGTGTGACTGTGAGAAGTGGGAAACCTAATGGGCAGGGGCCACTGAAGGTAGTCTGGGGAATAGAGGGTGGGAGGTGAGGGATGGTCTTGGACTGGGAAGAAGGTATCTAAGGGGTGTTGATTACAATCTGCATCCTCTTCAGTTTTTTTAAATATCCAAGTTTAAATTCGAATTTGGTTCTTTATAGGTAATGCTCTCACAAGTATAATTAACTGACCATCCTTCAGTGAATGGGGGAGGAATGGGAAAAACAATGGGTAGGAACTCCATAAATTAATGATTTCCATACACCTGAGATGAATCTATAACCAGGGCACAAGCTTCCTCCACTCCTTCACCTGCCATGCCTAAGCAAAGCTGTCAGACTCTCTCCACCCCCTTTCAGACATGACTCACTCTTTTTAAAAAAATGTTTATTTATTTTTAGTGGTGCTGGGTCTTCACTGCTGTGTGGATTTTCTCTAGGTCCGGAGAGCAGGGGCTACTCTTCATTGCAGTGCTGGGGCTTCTCATTGCGGTGGCTTCTCTTGTTGCGGAGCACAGGCTGGAGAGCACACGGGCTTCAGTAGTTGCTGCACGTGGGCTTGCTAGTTGCGGCTCTCCAGCTCTAAAATGGTTCACTCATTAAGTGGCCCTTTTCCTTAATATGTTGGTTATTGGTAGCCACTTAGGTCAGATTTCACTGGGGTAAAAAAAAAATGTGATGAATTGGGAGCACATGAACATCATTCTCGTTAGGGTTAGCCCAGGGAATGCATGGAAAGATCCATATAGCAAACAAAAGAAACACCCCCTTATTATAGATGGTAATTTTAATCTTGGTCTCTATCACAGCAGCAACGGTTAATTTTCACTACTCATCCTTCAACTGTTGTGGTTAATTAAAAATGTAATAGTATATGAGGATAAGCCTAAAGACAACAATTGAAAATAAAAAAGATCTGAATAATACATAAACTGGATAATTGGCTTTAGGCCAGCTTTTAAAAAAAATATTGTGAAGTCATCCACGTTTATTTCAACACTGTAAAATAATTCAGAAGTAAAAAGTGATATCCTTTCACTCCCCACCCTACACTAAGCGACAACTACTATGAATGATTTAAAAATATGTTTCCTCCACATCTTTGTAAAATGCAAACGTGTCACTGTAAGTCTCCTGTTAGAAACCCTTCAGTGACTACCCCCTGGTTTTGGGAAAAGCTCAAACTTAAAAATTTATTTGGATGTGTCAGATCTTATGTGGCACATGAGATCCTCATCGCTTCATATGGGATCTTTCCTTGCAGTGCGTAGACTCTCTAGTTGTGGCTCACGGATTATGAAGTTGTGGTGCCCGGGCTCCACAGTGTGCGGGCTTTTACTGTGCATGCGAGCCCCTTGGAGACCTGGCTCCGACTCACCTCTCCAGTCCTGCCTCCACCCGGACTCCAGGCACTTCTGCCTTTTCCTCCGTTAAAAAACACCAAAAAATTATACTTTGTGATTTTGTTACTATAAAGATGACTATATTAGCATTAGATGCTTTAGTATTAAGACATTTTACTCTACCTAAAAGTTGTCTTATTTTCTTCTGATTTTAAAAGAAACTAAAGCATTGCTGTGAATCCCTAAAAGTACTGTGAACTCTGGACACTGTGCCTATTGATGCCTAATGGATAGCTCCACCCTGGTCTCCATCCCTCCCTGCCTGAGATGTATTGAATCTTCTGTGTTACCCCACAATGCAGTTATTCTATTTGCTAATGGGTCTTTGCATAAACTGAAACCTCTGCCCTGAATGGTCTTCAGTTCATGGTATCCTGGCTGGCTTGTTACTCTTCCTTCAGGTCTCAGTTTAGCTGTTCCTTCCCTAGACACCCAAGTCAGGGTTTCTGTGGCCTTTCTGAATTTGTTTCCCAGAGTGCTCCGCCCCTGTCTCCTTGACCATAATTATTATACTTTATTGTAAACATTTATCCAACCTAGCATTTATTGGGTGTTTCTGCCAGTCACTCTGCCAGGTCCTAAGCACAAAGTCTGCAGTTTGCTTACTTGTCCCTTTTTTCCCTAAAAATTAATGAGGTTTGTCAAAACATTATAACTCATTAACAAACCAAAGAATATAGTTTGTTTTTATGCTACATTTTAGCTTTAAAATCTCATTTCTCTTTAGAGAAATAGATTATGAAGATTTGTGTTGATTCTTTTTCTTTCCTTTCCTGTTTCTTTTCTTTCAGGAAAGAGCTAAACTTGCCTATTTTGACTATGGAGATGTCATTTGTAAAGAAGGTGAAATGCCACAAGGAATCTACTTGATTATTTCAGGAATGGCAATCGTAAGGAACTATTTATTCTTTACTAAAAATGTGTCTTGAAATTTTTAATTATCACATAAGGAGAAATTTAGGAACCAAGAAAATTTCAAATTTTTAACATAATTTCTTTTCAAATGAAACCATTTCTGTTTGGAGCTAACACAACAGCTGAGAGATAATTATAACACCCACCATCTGAAAGGTGCTTCCCATCTTACAAAATGCTTTCATAATTATTACTTATTCTTCACAACAATCCTGGCAGGGACAGTCTTTTCTGTGATGGTCATATAAGGAACCCAGTACTTGGAGTGGTTGGGTTACTCATCTAAAGGAAATGAGAGTCAAGGTTGAGGAAATAGACCGCAATGTCACTTTCTCCCAGAGGTCAAATAGGGATGAAGAACATACCATTTTTAACTAATAGGAGGTCTTTGTAATCAGTAAGAGTGATAGGGACAAGAATCCTTTAGAAACTGAATACCATTAGCTGGATCCATGGGTGAGCCCCAGCTATGACAACATAATTAATAGATCCTATATGACAGTTACAAGTGACAAACACTTATTATTAGTGCAAATAATATATTTGGCTTTATATTTTTAGAACAAGTGTTTCAGACCTTAAAAAAACCAAAGTTAATCATGGAAATAAACTATAATTATAAATACTAACACATGTATCAGTTCAGTTCAGCCGCTCAGTCGTGTCCGACTCTTGGCGACCCCATGAATCGCAGCACGCCAGGCCTCTCTGTCCATCACCAATTCCCGGAGTTCACTCAAACTCACGTCCGTCAAGTCAGTGATGTCATCCAGCCATCTCATCCTCTGTCGTCCCCTTCTCCTCCTGTCCCTAATCCCTCCCAGCATCAGAGTCTTTTCCAATAAGTCAACTCTTTGAATGAGGTGGCCAAAGTACTGGAGTTTCAGCTTTAGCATCATTCCTTCCAAAGAAATCCCAGGGCTGATCTCCTTCAGAATGGACTGGTTGGATCTCCTTGCAGTCCAAGGGACTCTCAAGGGTCTTCTCCAACACCACAGTTCAAAAGCATCAATTCTTCGGTGCTCAGCCTTCTTCACAGTCCAACTCTCACATCCATACATGACCACTGGAAAAACCAGAGCCTTGACTAGATGGACCTTTGTTGGCAAACTAATGTCTCTGCTTTTGAATATGCTATCTAGGTTGGTCATAACTTTCCTTCCAAGGAGTAATTGGAAGCAAAAATTTTAATTTCATGGCTTTAATTTCATGGTCTTTTAATTTCATGGCTGCAGTGACCATCTGCAGTGATTTTGGAGCCCAGAAAAATAAAGTCTGACACTATTTCCACTGTTTTGCCATCTATTTCCCATGAAGTGATGGGACCAGATGCCATGATCTTCGTTTTCTGAATGTTGAGCTTTAGGCCAACTTTTTCACTCTCCACTTTCACCTTCATCAAGAGGCTTTTTAGTTCCTCTTCACTTTCTGCCATAAGGGTGGTGTCATCTGCATATCTGAGGTTATTGATATTTCTCCCAGCAGTCTTGATTCCAGCTTGTGCTTCTTCCAGTCCAGTATTTCTCATGATGTACTCTGCGTATAAGTTAAATAAGCAGGGTGACAATATACAGCCTTGACGTACTCATTTTCCTATTTGGAACCAGTCTGTTGTTCCATGTCCAGTTCTAACTGTTGCTTCCTGACCTGCATACAGATTTCTCAAGAGGCAGGTCAGGTGGTCTGGTATTCCCATCTCTTTCAGAATTTTCCACAGTTTATTGTAACCCACACAGTCAAAGGCTTTGGCATAGTCAATAAAGAAGAAATAGATGTTCTTCTGGAACTCTCTTGCTTTTTCCATGATCCAGTGGATGTTGGCAATTTGATCTCTGGTCCTCTGCCTTTTCTAAAACCATCTTGAACATCAGGAAGTTCACGGTTCACGTATTGCTGAAGCCTGGCTTGGAGAATTTTGAGCATTACTTTACTAGCATGTGAGATGAGTGCAATTGTGTGGTCGTTTGAGCATTCTTTGGTATTGCCTTTCTTTGGGATTGGAATGAAAACTGACCTTTTCCAGTCCTGTGGCCACTGCTAAGTTTTCCAAATTTGCTGGCATATTGAGTGCAGCACTTTCACAGCATCATCTTTCAGGATTTGAAATAGCTCAACTGGTATAGCACTTATTAAGTGTCTGGCACTTTTCATTCATTCATTTACTCATTCATTCAACAAATATTTACTTCATTACTATTATGCAGTAGGCACGTTCATTCTAGGCATAGAACTGAGAAAACATAAAAAAGCCCTGTCTTCTTAGAAGTTAATTTCTTGTAGAAGCATAGAAGGAGATGGAACAATGGAAAAAATACCTAAGTTAAATATGTAATATGTTAGCAGTGACCAAGAGTTGAAGAGGCTAGTTGTAACATTTAAAAAGATGATCGAGAATGGCAATATGTTAAGACATTTTGTCCTTCTATCAACCTCATGAGAAAACTGACGGACAGAGAAATCAACTCATTTGTCCCTCTTTAGTCTTGATGACTACTTCCTTTTCTACTTTGAGGGCTCATGTGATTACATTGGAGCCCGCAGGATAATCCAGAATCATCTCTTTAAGTTTAGCTGATTAGTAACCTTAATTCTATCTGCAAAATCCCTTCACAGCAGTTCATAGATCAATGTTTGATTGAATAACAAAAAGATAGGAACCTTGGAAGGCCTTCTTTAAAATTCTGCTTGCCACAAATGTAATTATCTTTCCTTGGTTTGTAAAAAGCAGAACCATTCTTCTTTACTGTTAAGTCCCCTGCATACAGACCTTCAAGTTGCAAACTTTCAAAAATACGAGTATGTCCCTGTATGCCAGCTGTACTGCTGTACTTTTCAATATACTGTACTGTAAGCTTAAAAATGTTTTCTTTATTATTTGTGTTTGTTTTCATGCTTTATTTGTGTGAAAAGTATTATAAACCTATTACAGTATAGTACTGTATAACCAGTTGTATTAGTTGGGCACCTAGGTTAACTTTGTTGGACTTACAAACATATTGGACTTAAGAACACACTTTCAGAATGGAATTTGTTTGTGTGTAGGGGACTTGTACTCAAAAGGCTTTTGGACTTCATTAAAAATTAAATTAAAAAATGTCAGAGTTCTTTGGAAGCATGAGTGCCTCTACAAGTTTGAATGGTGGAACTCACTAGGAGAGGGTACAACTTTCACAGCAATTCCTTCAGTGACTTTTTTCCATTTCTTGTGTATTGGCCAGTAGCCTTCCTCTTTGGCACTTACAACTAAACTTTCTGGAAAGTTCTGTAATCCTTCTGGTTAATTCTTGCATCTTCCTCCTGAAATCTGATGACTTTCTTTACCCCCCACCCATGCCTACCAGTTCTTTTCCTGAAGTAACTCAACCATCCTGTGTTCATCCTAAAACCTTTTTCTGCTAACGTCTCATGGTAATTATTCTTAAGCATCTTAAGGGAGGCAAGATTTCTGCTGAAATTATGACTTGGCTTGGGGGCATATTCATTCATGAAATCTGCTTTATGCATCTATACCATCAAAAATTTTTTCCACCTGAGGCACTAGCCCATTATGCTAAGAATATCTAATAGACTTAGAGGGGGTACTTGCATTTAGTGACTACTTTTGGTGGAATTTTTATATAAGGCAGGTAAATAGGGGTCATCTGTAAAGCTAAAGATTAGAAACGGTCTCAGCTTGGAGAGTTGAAATGTGAAAGAAATGATTTTTGAAAGCCCAATTCCTCCTTCCCATCTGAAAGGATTCATAAAGAATCTTTTCCTTCTGTTGTAATAATTGCGAGAAACACTGGGAGCTCCTAAGGTTTGGTCAAGGGCTCTTAATTTGTATTTCCCTTTGCTCAATTATTTCCCCATTGCAGTTGGAGAGTTCACCTCCTACTTTTGGAATAGACAGGAGCCTAAGGCCTGACAGAGAGTCCACAACTAGGTTTACAGAGTACTGTACCAGTGGAGACATAATTGGAGAATTGAGCTGTCTACTTAAGCGTGAGATTGAATATACTGCCATCTGTGAAACTATTTTGCAGGTAAGCACCTGGATGTGTCTGTATTGTGGGTGTTAATTCTTCCTCAAGTTAGTAAGGAGTAGCAGCACTTTTTTTGGGGGGTGGGGGTGGGGTTCTATTATCTTAGTCAACCCAACCAGCTATTGTGAAGCAGTATAGCTGAGAAAGGCCAATTTGATGTCTCACATCCACTATGGTGTCTGGAGGGAGATTTTTTTTTTAAACAGTTAAGTTTATTTATTTTTAATTGAAGGATAATTGCTTTACAGTATTGTGTTGGTTTCTGCCAAACATCAACATGAATCAGCCATAGGTATACCTATGTCCCCTCCCTCTTGAACTGGAGGCAGATATTTTAACCAAAGAGTCTTTGTCACTATTTTTAATTAGAAGAGAAGATATCTAACTTCTGATGTTATAAAGATAAGGAAAACACATAGATAAGATGCCTGGCATGTTTAGGTGCTCCATAAATGGCTACCATTATGGGAGCAGTGTTTTTAAAGAATACTTGTGTTTCACATCTCTTTCTTCCATTTTTCACTTGCTAAGTAAGAATTTTATTTAACAAAGAAGTGATCTGATAGTGGGCTAGCTGTGGGCAATTCAAATAGAAATTAGTGAAAGTTCCTACTTACAAAGAAATCTCAAGCTTTGGGGACTGTTAGATGCAATAGAGCAAGGAGCAGAGTCTTAGGAGTGTGACAGACAGAAAGGAATGTTGCTTTATCAGTTTCATACCATTTCACTTTTGGAAGAGAAGAGAAAGCATGAATGTATTCACAAGGCTGAACTGAATTTGCTGAAGTTCACATAGCTTGAATTCTGAGAGTCGTCTTCTTTGTTTGGATTGGCACTTTGCTCTGAATGCAAATACTATGAATGAGCCCACGTTACCCATTGTGGCAATAAAAATAAATAAGTTTATGTGGCTTAGTTCCATAATCTTGGGCTCATGATTATCCTCAGTTCAGTTCAGTTCATTTCATTTCAGTCTCTCAGTCGTGTCCGACTCTTTGCGACCCCATGAACTGCAGCATGCCAGGCCTCCCTGTCCATCACCAACTCCCAGAGTCCACCCAAACCCATGTCCATTGTGTCGGTGATACCATCCAACAATCTCATCCTTTGTCGCCCCCTTCTTCTCCCACCTTCAATCTTTCCCAGCATCAGGGTCTTTTGAAATGAGCCAGCTCTCTGCATCAGGTGGCCAAAGTATTGGAGTTTCAGCTTCAACATTAGTCCCTCCAATGAACACCCAGGACTGATCTCCTTTAGGATGGACTGGTTGGATCTCCTTGCAGTCCAAGGGACTCTCAAGAGTCTTTTCCAATACCACAGTTCAAAAGCATCAATTCTTCGGTGCCCAACTTTCTTTATAGTCCAACTCTCACATCCATACATGACTACTGGAAAAACCATAGCCTTGACTAGACGGACCTTTGTTGGCAAAGTAATGTCTCTGCTTTTTAATATGCTATCTAGGTTGGTCATAACTTTCCTTCCAAGGAGCAAGTGTCTTTTAATTTCATGGCTGCAACCACCATCTGCAGTGATTTTGGAGCCCAGAAAAATAGTCTGACACTGTTTGTACTGTTTCCCCATCTATTTGTGATGAAGTGATGGGACCGGATGCCATGATCTTAGTTTTCTGAATGTTGAGCTTTAAGCCAAGTTTTTCATTCTCCTCCTTCACTTTCATCAAGAGGCTTTTTAGTTCCTCTTCACTTGCCATAAGGGTGGTGTCATCTGCATATCTGAGGTTATTGATATTTCTCCTGGCAATCTTGATTCCAGCTTCTGCTTCCTCCAGCCCAGTGTTTCTCATGATGTACTCTGCATATAAGTTAAATAAGCAGGGTGACAATATACAGCCTTGATGTACTCCTTTTCCTGTTTGGAACCAGTCTGTTGTTCCATGTCCAGTTCTAACTGTTGCTTCCTGACCTGTATACAGGTTACTCAAGAGGCAGGTCAGGTGGTTTGGTATTCCCATCTCTTGAAGAATTTTCCATAGTTTATTGTGATCCACACAGTCGAGGGCTTTGGCATAGTCAATAAAGCAGAAATAGATGTTCTTCTGGAACTCTCTTGCTTTTTCAATGATCCAGCAGATGTTGGCAATTTGATCTTTGGTTCCTCTGCCTTTTCTAAAACCATCTTGAACATATGGAAGTTCATAATTATCCTAGCTATTGATTAATATAAAATTTTCTGGACTAGTATTGTCTATAGCTTTAACTGGACTGTACATTTTATCATCTTATACTTAAATAGCAGAGTATCATAATTAATATACTAGAGATAGTTTTTCTAGGAGGTTAGGTGAAGATGAAACCTACAGACTTTTTAAAAATTTTCGTCTGTGCTAGGTCTTCATTGCTGCTGAGGGCTTTCTCTAATTGTGGGGGGTGGGAGCTACTTTTATTTGTGGTGCATAGGCTGCTCATTGCTGTGGCTTCTCTTACTGTGGAGCACAGGCTCTAGGCACAAGAGCTTCAGTGGTTGCAGCGTGCACTCTCAGTAGTTGTGGTTCATGGGCTTAGTTGCTCTGAGGTACATGGAATCTTCCTGGACCAGGGATTGAACCCGTGTCCCCTGCATTGACAGGTGGATTCTCATCCACTGTACCACCAGGGAAGTCCTACAGGCATTTGTTTTTCTGATGATTTAATAATTTGTTTTCAAGTCAAGCAGTCTGTTTGATGCCTTGTCATTTCAGGTCTGCTTTATCTCCCTGGAGGATTTATATGAAGGCTTTGATTTCTTCTGGCCATCCCTGGAATATAAAATATGGCTGAAGCTTGCTCTCAGTATTGCCTATCAGTATTTTGAATCAAGTCTTGTTGATGAGGTAAGTTGCATGATTAAAATATGAATTAAGTTTTATTTCCTGTATTTTTTTTACAAAATAAATTTCATATTTTGGAGACAGAGAAAAGAAGGTATGTTTAATCTTTCAAAGTAGGATTTCAGAATCTTTACCACTCTGTTATTCTGAGTTCCTACAGGTCATCGGTCCCCTTGTGACAGCTGATTTTTCAGGCTATCCCGTCATCCCTTAAAAATAAGAGAGTAAGCAAATCTTAAATAGGTAGATTCCCCAAGAATCAAGCATACCATTAATTAGTGAGTTCCTGAGCACAAGTTTGGTGTTTATTAGTCTATTCTATCTACCTATCTACCTATGTTATTATAAATTATTTGCCTTTTCAAATTTTTATTGAGTTTACCAAGCCTCATCTATGAACTTTCTCTTGAAAAAGTAGCGGTTCAGGTCTGTTCTTGGACTGGTACAATTTACAACCTATATTTGCATTCCATTTAGTAATTTTTTGAGCCCCTACCATGAGTCAGGAACTGGGGAAGTGACAAACCTGAAGTTTAAGATCATTCATTGAATTGTGATACTGAATATCAATATTGGGTTAAAAATGAGCAAATATCAAGAGAATTAGAAGACAAACCACAGACTGGGAGAAAATACTTGCAATAGACATATCATATAAAGAACTATCATCCAAAACATACAAGGAGCTTTAAAACTCAACAGTAGGGAAAAAACCCAGCCTGATTAAAAAATGGGCCAAAGCTGATAATAGATAACTTCACCAGAGAAGATATATGAATAGCAAATAAATATAGGAAAAGATACTCCACATCATATGTCATCAGTTCAGTTCAGTTCAGTCACTCAGTCATGTCCAACTCTTTGTGACCCCATGAACTGCAGCATGCCAGGCCTCCCTTTCCATCACCAACTCCTGGAGTTCACCCAAACTCATGTGCATCAAGTTGGTGATGCTATCCAGCCATCTCATCTTCTGTCATCCCCTTCTCCTCCTGCCCCCAATCCCTCCCAGCATCAAGGTCTTTTCCAATGAGTCAGCTCTTCACATGAGGTGGCCAAAGTACTGGAGTTTCAGCTTTAGCATCAGTCCTTCCAATGAACACCCAGGACTGGTCTCCTTTAGGATGGACTGGTTGGATCTCCTTGCAGTCCAAGGGACTCTCAAGAGTGTTCTCCAACACCACAGTTCAAAAGTATCAATTATTCGGCGTTCAGCTTTCTTCACAGTCCAACTCTCACATCCATACATAACTACTAGAAAAACCATAGCCTTGACTAGATGGACCTTTGTTGGCAAAGAAATGTCTCTGCTTTTGAATATGCTAGCTAGGTTGGTCATAACTTTCCTTCCAAGGAGTAAGCGTCTTTTAATTTCATGGCTGCAGTCACCATCTGCAGTGATTTTGGAGCCCAGAAAAATAAAGTCTGACACCATTTCCACTGTTTCCCCATCTATTTGCCATGAAGTGATGGGACCAGATGCCATGATCTTCGTTTTCTGAATGTTGAGCTTTAAGCCAACTTTTTCACTCTCCTCTTTCACTTTCATCAAGAGGCGTTTTAGTTCCTCTTCACTTTGTGCCATAAGGGTGGTGTCATCTGCATATCTGAGGTTATTGATATTTCTCCCAGCAATCTTGATTCCAGCTTGTGCTTCTTCCAGCCCAGCGTTTCTCATGATGTACTCTGCATATAAGTTAAATAAGCAGGGTGACAATATACAGCCTTGATGTACTCCTTTTCCTGTTTGGAACCAGTCTGTTGTTCCATGTCCAGTTCTTTTTTTTTTTTTTTTTAATTTTATTTTTAAACTTTACATAATTGTATTAGTTTTGCCAAATATCAAAATGAATCCACCACAGGTATACATGTGTTCCCACCATGTCCAGTTCTAACTGTTGCTTCCTGACCTGCATATAGGTTTCTCAAGAGAACAGTATGTCATCAGGGAAATGCAAATTAAAACAATGTGATACCATTGTTGTTGTTGTTGTTCAGCTGCCCAGTCATGTTTGACTGTGACCCCAGGTACTGACTGCAGCTTGCCAGGCCTCCTTGTCTCTCACCATCTCCTGGAGTTTGCCCAAGTTCATGTTCATTGCATTGGTGATGCCATTCAGCCATCTCATCCTCTGACACCCTCTTCTCCTTCTGCCCTCAATCCTTCCCAGCATCAGGGACTTTTCCAATGAGATGAGTCATCTATTCACATCAGATGACCAAAATACTGGAGCTTCAGCTTCAGCATCAGTCCTTCCAGTTAATATTCAGGGTTGATCTCCCTTAAGATTGAGTGGTTTTATCTCCTTGCTGTCCAAGGGACTTTCAGGAGTCTTCTCCAGCACCACAGTTCGAAGGCATCAGTTATTTAGCATTCTGCCTTCTTTATGGTCCAGCTCTCACAACTGTATGTGACCACTGAGAAGACCATAGCCTTGACTAAATGGACCTTTGTTGGCTGAGTAATGTCTCTGCTTTTCAACACATTGTCTAGGTTTGTCATCACTTTCCTGCCAAGAAGCAATCGTTTTCTGATTTCATGACTGCAGTCACTGTCCGCAGTGATTTTGGAGCCCAAGAAGAGGAAATTTGTCCCTGCTTCCACCTTTCCCCCTTCTATTTGCCATGAAGCAATGGGGCTGGATGCCATGATCTTAGTTTTTTTAATATTTAGTCTTAAGCTGGCTCTTTCACTCTCCTCCCTCACCCTCATCAAGAGGCTCTTTAGTTCCTCTTCTGTTTCTGCCATTACAGTGGTATCATCTGCATATCTGAGGTTGTTGATGATTCTCCTGCCTATCTTGATTCCAGCTTGTAACTCATACAGCCTGGCATTTCTCATGATGTGCTCAGTGTATAGGTTAAGCAAATAGGGTGACAGCAGACAGCCCTGTTGTACTCCTTTCTCGATCTTGAACCAATCAGTTGTTCCATACTTCTGTTGCTGCTTGACCCGCTTACAGGTTTCTCAGGAGACAGATAAGATGATCTGGTATTCCCATCTCTTTAAGAGCTTTCCACAGTTTGTCATGGTCCACACTGTCAGAGGAAACAGAGAGAAATGTTTTTCTGAAATTCCCTTGCTTTCTCTATAATCCAGCGAATGTTGGCAACTTGATCTCTAGTTCCTCTTCCTTTTCTAAACCCAGCTTGGACATCTGGAAGTTCTTGGTTCACATAAGGTTGAAGCCTAACCTAACACGCAAGATTTTAAGCATGAACCTTACTGGGCTTCCCTCGTGGCTCAGCTGGTAAAGAATCCACCTGCAATGCTGGAGGCCTGGGTTCGATCCCTGGTTGGGAAGATTCCCTGGGTTGGGAAGATCCCCTGGAGAAGGGAAAGGCTACCCACTCCAGTATTATAGCCTGGAGAATTCCATGGACTGTATAGTCCATGGAGTCACAAAGAGTCAGACACAAATGAGTGACTTTCACTTCACTTACTAGCATGGGAGATGAGTGCAATTGTCCAATGGTTAGCACATTCTTTGGTACCCTTCTTGGGGATTGGGATGAATATTGACCTTTTCTAGTCCTCTGGCCATTGATGGGTCTTCCAGATTTGCCAACATAATGAATGCAAAACCCTGATGGCATCATCCTTTAGGGATTTGAATAGTTCTGCTGGAATTTCATCTCATCCACTAGCTTTATTAACAGCAGTGCTTCTTAAGGCCCACTTGACTTCACGCTCCAGAATGTCTGGATCTGGGTGACTAACCACACCATTGTAGTAATCTGGTTCACTAAGATCTTTTTAATATAGGTCTTCTGTGTATTCTTTCCATTTCTTCTTGATCTCTTCTCCTGCTATAGATCTCTACCATTATTGTGCCCATCTTTGGGTGGAATGTTCCCTTGATGTTTCCAGTTTTTCTGAAGAGATCTCTAGTCTTTCCCCTTTTGTTGTTTTCTTCTATTATTAAGCACTGTTTATTAAAGAAGGCCTTCTTTGTCTCTTCTAGCTATTTTTTGGGACTCTGTGTTTATTGGATGTACTTTTCCCTCTCTCCCTTGCTTTTTGCTTCTCTTCTTTCTTCTGCTATTTGTAAGGCCTCCTCAGATAACCACTTTGCCTTCTTGCTTTTCTTTTTCTTTGGGATGGTATTGTTTGCCACCTCCTGTACACTATTATGGATCTCTGTCAATAGTTTTTCAGACACCCTGTTAACTAGATCTAGTCCCTTGAATCTATTCATTACTATTGATAATTCTCCTCTGCTCTTCCCCAGTAGCATATTGGACGCCTTCAGACCTTCGGGACTCATCTTTTGGTGTCTTATCTTTTTGACGATTTAAAGAATTCATGAGGTTCTCATGGCAAGTACACTGGGGTGGTTTGCCATTCCCTCCTCCAGTGGATCACGTTTTGTCAGAACTCTCTGCTATGACCTGTCTGTCTAGGGTGGCCCTGCAGAGCATGGCTCTTAGCTTCATTGTGTTATGCAAGCCCCTTTGCCACAACAAGGCAGTGATCCATGAAGGAAGTGATACTGTTGCACACCTATTAATTGGCCAGTGACAACACCACATGCTGGCCAGGGTGTGGAGCAACAAGAACTCTTCATTGCTGGTGAGAATGTGAAATGGTACACAGCCACTTTGGAAGAGAGTGGTGGTTTCTTACAAAACTAACATGCTGTTGCCATATGATCCAGCAAGCACTCTCTTTGATATTTACCCAAAGGAATTAAAAAACTATGTCCACACAAATACCTACACATGGATTTTTTTTTAACGAATTGAAATATGTTTGATTTATAATGTTTTGTTATTTTCATGTGTACAGCAATGTGATTCAGTTGTATATATTATATTCTTTTTCATATTCTTTTTGCCTTATAGATTATTACAAAATATCAGTATAGTTCCCTGTGCTATATAGTACATACTTCTGCTGCTGCTGCTGCTAAGTCACTTCAGTCGTGTCCGACTCTGTATGACCCCATAGGCGGCAGCCCATCAGGCTCCCCCATCCCTGGGATTCTCCAGGCAAGAACACTGGAGTGGGTTGCCATTTCCTTCTCCAGTGCATGAAAGTGGAAAGTGAAAGTGAAGTCGATCAAGTCATGTCCGACTCTTAGTGACCCCATGGACTGCAGCCTACCAGGCTCCTCCGTCCATGGGATTTTCCAGGCAAGAGTACTGGAGTGGAGTGCCATTGCCTTCTCCGATATAGTACATACTTGTTGGCTATCTATTTTATATATAGTAGTGTGTATGTGATTATCCCTCCCTCACTCTTTGATAATCATAAGTTTGTATATGTGTTCATTTGTATCATTTTTTAAGATTCCACATAATAAATGATGTCACCTGTTTGTCAATGTCTGGCTTCTTTCACTTAGTATGACAATCTCTAGGTCCATCCATCCATGTTGCTGCAAATGGCATTACTTCATTCTATTTTATGACTGAGTAATACTCTATTGTATATATGTACCATCACTTCATGGGAAATAGATGGGGAAACAGTGGAAACAGTGTCAGACTTTATTTTTCTGGGCTCCAAAATCACTGCAGATGGTCACTGCAGCCATGAAATTAAAAGACGCTTACTCCTTGGAAGGAGAGTTATGACCAACCTAGATAGCATATTCAAAAGCAGAGACATTACTTTGCCAACAAAGGTTCATCTAGTCAAGGCTATGGTTTTTCCTGTGGTCATGTATGGATGTGAGAGTTGGACTGTGAAGAAGGCTGAGCGCCGAAGAATTGATGCTTTTGAACTGTGGTGTTGGAGAAGACTCTTGAGAGTCCCTTGGACTACAAGGAGATCCAACCAGTCCATTCTGAAGGAGATCAGCCCTGGGATTTCTTTGGAAGGGCTGATGCTAAAGCTGAAACTCCAGTACTTTGGCCACCTCATGTGAAGAGTTGACTCATTGGAAAAGACTCTGATGTTGGGAGGGATTGGGGGCAAGAGGAGAAGGGGACGACAGAGGATGAGATGGCTGGATGGCATCACTGACTCGATAGACGTGAGTCTGAGTGAACTCTGGGAGTTGGTGATGGACAGGGAGGCCTGGCATGCTGCGATTCATGGGGTCGCGAAGAGTCCGACATGACTGAGCCAATGATCTAATCTGATCTGATATATGTACCACATCTTCTCTATCTATTTCTCTGTTGTTGGACATTTAGGTTGTTTCCATGCCTTGGCTATTGTGAATAATGGTCCAGTGAACATTGGGATGCATGTATCTTTTCTCTGGATATATGCCCAGGAGTGAGACTGTAGATCATATGGTAGTTTAATTTTTAATTTTTTGAGGAACTTCCTATTTTACATAGTGGCTGCACCAGTTTACAGTCCACAAAAGATTCCCCCTTTTCTCTACATCCTTGCCAATACTTGTTACTTGTCTTTTTGATGATAGCCATTCTCATTTCCCTGATGATTAACAATGTTGAACATCTTTCCATGTGGAATATGCCTTCTTCTTGATATCATGTGTTATTTTATATGATTTATAGAAAAAAATCTAATTTTATTGTAGGACCTAAAGTTTCAGAAGTGTGTGATGCTCAATCATGCATATGTGGAGACTTTATCAAGCTATAATGAAATGATTATTGATAACGTGAACATGAAATTTGTTATTCTTGTGTATGGCAGTGTTATTGATACCAAGACGGAGGTACCATATTTTGCACCTTGCATTTTACCTAAAACCTGTGAACAGGTAAGGAGGGTCATTTCTTAAGAGTCTTCTGCTTTTCCTGGTGCCCCATAAGTGACTTTAAAAACTCAACTAACCACCTTAAAGAAATTTAGGTTTCTCTAAACCTAGAAAGACCCTATAATTCTCACGTGCCCTTAACAAAACAGTCAAAATGTCCCCAGGGCTTGGGTGCTGTGTTGTGCAAGTTGTGCCCTGCATGAGAGTGTACCTGAGGGTCCAGTGGGGCAGGAATCTGCCTACTCTCTGCTTGCCAAGCTCTTTGCCCTGGCATGGGCTGTGCCTCCCTAGAGAAGGATGGGGAGCATTTTTCCTAGTTTGTGTGCAAGGCAGTGACACTGCTTGCTAGGATGGTTCTGGAAGTATCTGCACTGGTCGATAAGAAGGGAGATGCGTCAGGGTCATGTCACTTTGTTGCCACATTAGGGCCTAGGGGCACAACTCAATAGAGGACCCTAAACCCCATCATTCCATGCCTCTAAGGAAGGGGAAAGTAACAGGGAATGGGAAGAATAGAAGCCAGGTCCCTAATGGGTGAAGCCACTTGCTGTTAGACCTCACAGTGATGTGAGGACAGAGCCTAAGTATGAGGAGGACTAAAAGGCTGTGAGAAGAGCTAACATCTCTTTATTTTGGTAACAAGTTTCTCCTCTTGGGGAGAGACCCTTTCTGCTTGTTCAGGCTGAGAAAGGTCGTTAATTTAATGAAAACTCGAGTCCTAGAAAAGTTGGTTAAGCTCCTAAAGAGTGCATTTGCCACTTTCCTAACACACTTATTTTGTCAACCCCTCAACAGTTCAAAAGGTGAAGGTAATTACAATTTTTTTTCTTAATAGGAAGTGAAAAATCACTTTAACTTTGAAATAAGGGGTCGGGGACCACGGGAGCAATCCCCATAGTTTTGTTAAGACACCAGAGTTTGGAGGCAGGCATACTTGGATTTAAGACCTGATGCCTGTGCCCACGAGGTGTGTGAGGCTAGGCACCTAGAAAGATGCCTTCTGACCCTCAGGTTCCTCTTACTAAGATGAGGATAATAGCAGCAGCCATCTCATAAGGTTCTTGTGGGGATTAAATGGGATAAAATGTGGTAATATCTAGAAATGATAGTTATATGTGACTTACGTATGCTGCTTGCATTCTGGGAGGGCAGATTTTGTGGCCGTTGGGCAAAAGCTCAGGGAAAAACGCTTATTTTTTTCCTATCTGGGAAGGCTAGGGCCTGAGCCCTTGAATGTCAATGTTGGAATAAAAGTAACTCAGTGGATGCTGGGGATTCCATTTTCCAAATTGGTTACAAGTAAGGTGTAGAAACTTCATTTCTGATATTTATAAAAATGCAAAAGATAATTTTCTGGTCCAAGACTTCTTAAAATTATTTTACATTTTTGATCACTTACTTTTTCACATAGTAAGCCATGTAAGAATCCATTCATTCATCTGTTCTTCCATCCTTCCATCCATCCACCTACCCATCCCCTACCTATCCAAGACTCTTTGAAACAAGGTAAAAAAGGATTTGAAATGAAAAAGATAGAGCTTAGGTTGGAGGTTAGTTCTATGTTTTGGCTTATTTTTTTATATTCTTTGGAAAGGCTAGGAGGCAGCCAGTTTAGAGGTCAGAGAATGCTCTTTTGACTGATTTTGACTTTTCTCCTTTAGGTGCAGGGAACTTCAGATTTAAGCAAGCTGTTGGTTATCCAAGCACCTGCGCCTGACAAAAATGATGGCAATGCCAAGGTCATGGGTAAGGGGGTAGCTCTTTAGTGGTAGGCAAACCACTGAGAAAGAATTTTGATACGTGAGCTTCATTGTATTCTAAAAAATGATTTGAGGGCGCTGTGTGTGTTTGTCATCTGTCTCCATTCTCCACCCTGGCTGCCACACTGCTTCTGGGAGGTCACATTTCAGAGACTTTCAGACACTGAAGTCCAGGTGGCTCTGACTCTCTCGTGTGTCTCCTTCCACAACCCTGTTGGGGGTAGCAGCTGCTACCTTTACTCTCATCCTATAGGCTGGAGCCCCATAGTGCTGCTGGGAGACAGAGCACGAGTGGGGGTGGGGGAATAGACTCACACAGCAGGCCCAGGTGTGGGATCCGGTTTTCTCTCAATGACCAAAGAGAATATAGACTCTAACCCATGCTCATGGAATAGTCCAAGCCATGGTCACAACCAAAACTCAGATGACTTGCTTTGAGGTGACTTTGATAGTCACTACAGAATTATTGTCACTAAGTACATATGAGTGCCCATTTGCTTATATCATGGTGCTAAGCATACTGTAAAGAAGACTTTCTAGGAAGGCCTTGCTGTAGGGAAAATGCATTCAAGATCTTTCGTTCAGTGCTTAGCATCCTGCCTTACCAAGCCCAGGGTCACCATTTCCCCAGCTACTTCAGCTTGAAAACACAAGCATCCTTGATTTGCTCCTCTAATTTAGCCTTCACAGTGTCTTTAGGTCTGCTGCTCTGCTGCTTTCACAGCACTCCTGGAGCACAGGAGTATATGGCAAGGCTGGGAGCTCAGGGTCTAGTGTCAGCCCCCATAGGGCACCCCGAGGGCTATTGAGTTGGCGGAACTTTTAGAGTGAGGGAAATATATTATCTGCATTCCCCAATGAGTCTGGGATGAAAGTCACAAGTGGCAGTCCCATGGACTTGATCCAGCCAGTACACTGTATTTGGCTTACATCTGTGTTTTCTTTTAAAATTGTGAAGTATAAACATCCAGAAATTTCACATTTAAAAAAATACAAATTTTGAGCTTTTCTTAAAAAAAAAATCGGAAAGTCTTTGAACACTCAGTCCTTTTATCTATGTGTGGCAACAACCAGATAGAGCTGAGCATAGCTGGCTCCTACACAGGAAGCAGGTGCTCTGTGGTTTGCCACAGTCCACACCCTCCCTCTTGTGTTATATCCAAACCACTCGGTCTGTGTGACCTGCCTGTTCTCATTTGGATTTGCCAGCCCTTGTATTGGATTTTTGGGAGCCTAGATCACAAATCTCCTTGAGGGAAAAATGTAAAAAGCCCATTTGAATGGGGAGACTTACAGGGAGGAAGTAAACTGAGATTTCAGAATATCCTCTTGCTACCAGTACTCTGAAATTCCTAATGTAATTTTTCTCTTTTATGCGTTTATTTTGAATTGGCTCAGGCAACACTGGTCTTGGAATGACTAAGAGAAACTACCAGTGGAAGAAAAAAGATTAGGTAATTAACTTGACACTTTGGATTTTTCTTATTGTGACTATTAAACTACACAGTGAAAATAAATTGTAAAGTCAAGTAGCAACATGTAGGTGGCGAGAAAAAAAACTCTTAGTGGCAACACTTTAATACGGGAAAATTGGGATTAGAGTTCACCTGAATTACTTAACAGTTAAAATTATAGAATATTTTTGAAAATCGTAATTTTGCCATGATTCCCTCTCCCAATTTTTCCCCTCCCAATTCCCTTCCCTGTTATTTATTTACTTAAAAAAAATTAATTCTGGCTGCACTAGGTCTTCATTGCTATCTGTGACCTTTCTCAAGTTCTGGCAAGCAGGGACTACTGTCATTGTGGTGTGCGGGCTTCTCATTGCAGTGGCTTCTCTTGTTGCAGAGCCCAGGTGCCAGGCATGCAGGCTTCAATGGTTGCAGCTCCTACGCTCTAGAACGCAGGCTCACGTAGTTGTGGCACACAGGCTTAGTTGTCCCTTGGCATGTGGAATCTTCCTGAACTCAGGGATCATTGGCAGGCAAATTCTTAACCACCGGGGAAGTCCTCCCCTGATATTTAGTTCAAAGTAGGGATCAGGGATCTGGGATCAGGGATGAGGAGGCCCATCCATCATACAGTGAGACACTAGCATTTAATTATGGATGTTTCTCTCTGGAGTGTGTATTCCCATGGATCTGTAGGTCTCTGGTGTGGGTGTATAGAGCACAGGTTGATCATGGGCATTTTCCTAGGGTTTCAATTTTATTTGACAATCTTTCAAAGGGAGACATTAACTCATTTTACTATTAGGTTATTTAAAATGTATATTGAAATAAACATACTATGGAGTAGGATGACAAATTTGCATGAATTTAAGATAAAACAAGAGGCCTCCAAATATTTTATTAGGGAGAGTCACTTAGGTGTTGCCCTGATGACATTTTTTCCTAGTGTCCTCATCAATCAGAACTAATTTAGAAAAGTCTGAGAAGTGCTGGAAACTGTGCCTAGAGTTAGGGAGGGAGAGGGCTGGTCACACTGGGCAAGGACAATATGGAGGCAAGTCTGGTGGGGACCAGGGTAGCCGGCAAAGCTTGTTACTCAAGGGATCTCTGTGAGGGCCCCTAAGAGAGTTCACTTGGGCCAGAGCCCACTGCTGAGCGGAGTGGATTGGAGAAGACAGCTATGACAGAGCAACAGGACGGTGGGCAAACGCAGGAGCGGGCCATGTAGCAAGAACAGTGCTGCCAAGAATGGGCTTCAGGAGCCTTTAGCACCCTCCCTCCCGCAGTTGCCAAGTCACTCCAAAAAACATGTCTTCTATGAAAAAATGATGTGCTGTGGAAATGCAGCTTCATAAGTCCCTTGACCATCACACCCCCAACCAGATCACCACCCTAAGAAACTTTTAATAGAAATTCTGGGCCTATGACTATCATTTATGACAATCAGGGTGGTCTGCAGTTGTGTCTGTTGGGGAAAAGAAAGTTGCATTGACCAAACTGATGGTTATTGGTTCCTCTAAACAAAGCAACTGAATTCCTTGTAGGCAGTCTTCCTAGGTCATCCTCTGTCTTTCTTAAAGGGATCTATTTCACAAATGTGACACCTCATTAGGCATCTAGCAATTTGGCTTGTCGCTTTCCAGTCTCTTCCAGGTCCCCTTATTTAAAAAATTCTCATTACAATTTAGGAGAAAAGTTTCCAGTTTACCTTGCAATCAGTCACAAAGTTAACAGGAATTCAGCTCTCCTCACATTTCTCTTTAAGTGAACTTTGATACACTACTCTAACTAAGTGAATGTATCTCTTTACAAGATAATGCTTGTTGGGATAGCGATGCACACCTACTTAATTACTCAAAGTCTTTAATATGTAAGCTCTTCTAAAGGGAGTGTTCCAGATAATTAAATGGAAACTTTTCAGTAGGTTTTCCGATTGCACTTACTGTTTTTCTTTTTTTCTGAAATGCTCATAGTCTCATATTTTACTTTTGACTTTCTTTTATAGTTGGAAACTGGATCCCATTTTAGAAAAGGACTTTAATGGCGCTTACATGATTCGTGGAGTCAGTTTAGAGACGGAGCTAATATCCTGACTCAAGTGCTGAAACATTACCTGGCAAGTTTACTCACAAACTGCTAAAGCAATTTACCTCTGCGTTTATTTTACAAACAATTTTGATGGACTGCTGCAAAAGCTCTAATTTTAAGTAGTTGCATTTATATTTGAGATGTTCAAAATCCTTCAGATACCTTAAACTTACGGTTTAGCAAATGAAATCCTGCGTCCAGCTGAGAGCAACCTATGATAGAGTAGAAGTTATCAGAAGCATTGTACAATTAACCCACTACTATCTAAAGCATAAGAACTATAATTTTGACTTGTGTTATTGCTACAACTAGTGCCTCCCTAACATTTTACAGAGTAAAATCTAGTAAATCCTCAATCTAGTAAATACTGAAAAATGGAACCACGTTCCATAGTTATTAAAAGCAGTTTAGGAGAAATTAACAATCTTACATTGCATAGAACTATTTAATATCACTTTTCATTTTACTTAAAAAAGTCAAATAAAATTGAATTTTATGATGATTGTTTAATATTTAGGGTCCATTATTCCTTTTCATTTCAACAAGATTTTAAAAGAATACACGATTCTCTACTCCAGGGAAAACCATAATAGAAGAAAGAATAGAAGAAAACACAAGAGAAAAAGTCAAGCCCCTCCAGATACCTAGAACAGGGCAGTATTTCTCAGAGTGGCTCGTGGAGCACTTATGTGTCAACAAACGTTAGGTGCAGCCACACCAAACAGCAGTCCTGCAGCCGCGACTGTCTGCTGTCTAAGTTATCACAGACCCGGTTTCCTTTCAGACTCCCTGTCTTTCATCCTTGGCCTGTGACTTTTATCCTCAGGGTGACAAAATGACATTTGTAACTCAGTCATCCCATTTGCTTTTCAGTGAGGCAAGGCACTTTCAGGAAGAGACCCCACCATAGGCCAACAGTCACATGACCACACCCACCTATCATCTTAGGATGAATTTTAACTGGCACCTCAACTTGCCACCCTTAATACAATCTGGGTATTTTTCATGAAGAATAAGGGGAAATGGCTATGGTGAACTGCAGCGTCTGCTGTATACTGCATCACGATCACCTGGGTAGTGACAGATGGAGAACTTCTGGCCACTTGTGGAACCCACGTCTGGGGGAAGGGCCCTGGCCAGCTTATTTTAACACACTCCTCATGTGGTTTAATGCATATTGAAGCTTGAGTTCCACAAGATAGGGGGTAAAGAAGTAGCAAAAAAACAGACGCCTGCTCTACAATCTTATGAGGCACATTATCATGTTATTTGAAATAACTAGAGAACACTTAATTCTATGTGTATCAGTTAGGACGCTTTTGTCCTCGTACCAGAAAACCCAACTCAAAAATGCTTAAACACTAAGGTGATTTATTTTTATTACTTAAAAAAATTTTCCTTATTTTTGTCTGTCCTGTCTTCATAGTGCGAAGGCTTTTCTCTAGTTGCGGAGAGTGGGGACTGCTCTCTAGTTGCGGTGTGTGGGCTTCTCACTGCAGTGGCTTCTCTTCTGGAGCCCAGGCTTCAGTTGCTGTGGCAACAACGTGGGCTCAGTAGTTGCAGCTCCTGGGCTCTGGAGCACAGGCTCAATAGTTGTGGCACACGGGCTTAGTTGCTCTGTGGCATGCGGGATCTTCCCAAATCAGGGATCAAATGAATGTCTTCCGCATTGGCAGACAAGATTCTTTACCACTGAGCCACCAAGGAAATCTGGTAATTTATTATTTTGTGTTATAGTAGTCCAGAGGTAGGATGGGTTCACACTTGTTAGACTCAGTGAAGATCATGAAAGGTCAGATGTTTTCCTTTCTCTCAACTTGGCTGTTGACCTTTACAGCCTCATTCTATGGCTGGATCCCTGCTCCCAGGTTGTAAGTTAGCTGCAGCAGCAATCAGTATCTCATGTTTTTTTGTTTATATTCAGTGTGTGAGAGAAAAACGGCTTCTAGTTGCTCTTGTTTGAGAAAGAATTCTTGTAGAAACTCATGATCCTCTATTTGTGTCTCAGTGCTCATTGCTGAACCAATCACTGACAAAGTGGCAATGCCTTTTTAACTAGTTAACGCATCCTTTAAGTTTGAATCAAAGTTGTATTTCCTCAATTTGCATTGCCCAAAGCGGTGGAGGTCAAATCAAACTGTGAACTGTGCCAGTTCACTGCATCCAAGTGGCATCTTGTTATGCCCCTTTAGACCCAGCCATTCTAGCTCCTTACCCCTTCCTGAGCCTCTCAATGAGGATTCTTACCCTCAGGGGAATGGTTGGAGGTAAGGTCAGACTTTTGGCAAGACCACCCAGCAACCTCAAGTCACTCCGAATCTTAGATGGCTATCTCTTCTAGCCAAAGCATTTGCTGATTCTTTGAGAAGGCACCCAGTAGACTGCCTCTTAAATTCTTAAGCTTCTCTCATAGCCACAACAGCCATATAATTCATTTTCACTTAATAAATTATTGGACTTATTAAATCTTATTAAATCTATTCTCCCTATAAAGTTGAGAGCAACAATTCTGGAAAGGGGAATTCTCCTTCCCATGCCAAGTTAAAAAATAAAAAAAAAAAGGACTTATAATCACTGCTACCCCCTCAGCATACATTCATTATGTAACATTTTACATTTGGAGACTACTCTCACACTCCCATGGCCTCATGGCTGCTTCGTGATAGAACCAGAAGTTAATTTGTGGGTACATGACCTCCCTTTTCCTTGAGTTTTTCAGCATTTTTATATGGACATAATCTATGTGGGTAGGGTAGATACAGCTAAACAAAACATCAAGGTTTGGATGCCTGAGTGATAAGAGGGGCAATGTATTTATTGGGGGAATAATTGATGAATTCGATTTTGAATTTATAAACTTAATGGCCAATGTCCCATCAATCAGTAAAGGTAAGACTCGTGTGTGAATAATTCATGTTGGAGATTTAGACTTAAGCCAGACCCTCTCTGAGAGGCAGGACTGAAGGTGAATAGCCAAGGGAAGAGAGCAGTGGGGAACCTAGCAGGGAGGTGACAAGATTTGAGGAGCCAGGGGTTACTCAGAAGAGATGTGCTAAAGAGCACCAGATAGTCTTGGTTCTTTATGTACAAAACACAGTGACTTGGAGAAAAGGTGACAGCAAGATGCCAGCCCAGTTAAATCTCTCAGACCAGCATTCCCAAGGATATGACTTGGAATTTTCACCTTCCTTCTCAACCTTCTTAGCATCACCCAAATTTTACATGTGGTGAAATCAAGGAAATGAAAAAGTAATGACTTCTCTAAAACACGGCACCAGGGATCAGATTTTACGTTATTCTACTCAATAAAAGTATAGAGGGCTACATGCAAGAGATTATACCAGGTATGGGACCCTTCTTTCTAAACCTAGGACAGTATACTAAGTCTGAGAGACTCTTGAGTTGGGAATCCTTCATACTCTTTCCAGAGAAGGCAATGGCAACCCACTCCAGTACTCTTGCCTGGAAAATCCCATGGATGGAGGAGCCTGAAGGCTGTAGTCCATGGGGTCATGAAGAGTTGGACACGACTGAGCGACTTCACTTTCATGCATTGGAGAAGGAAATGGCAACCCACTCCAGTGTTCTTGCCTGAAGAATCCCAGGGGCAGTGGAGCCTGGTGGGCTGCCGTCTATGGGGTCACACAGAGTTGGACAAGACTGAAGCAACTTAGCAGCAGCATACTCTTTCCAGAAAAGCAAAATATGTCCCATCACCCTCAAGATTGGTATACTTAAATCCAGCACCCCTGTTAAGGTATTAGGTTAGAGGAGCTCTTTGTTGCAGGGGTCAGAGATTCCACAGGGCCCAGTTAATATAAAGGTGCAAAGTAGGCCTGGAGATGTGGCAGGATCACATTTTCATCAGCAGCTCCTCCATTTTCATTACATGAACTTTTATACACCTATCTTTGGAGAGAAGCATCAGTGTCAGTCCTAGCAGGGAGACGTCTTGCCTTCAGGACATGAGTCTGAACTAGTACTTCAAAATGTGACAACAGAATTCTCTGATCACGTTTTTGACAAAGGATTTATTTGCTGATCCCTAAGAAGCAAAAATCAGAAAAATATCTCCCTCCCCCACTGCAAGAATAGATAATAAAACATTTTCAGTCATCCTCTTCCTTCTTCCCACGGTGGGCCCTTTCACATGCCCATCATCGTCGAACAGACTGACAGCCAGAAATTCTCCAAAAGGCACCTGGCACAGTCATGTTGCTCATGCCTTCTGCTCCACCTCTCCGGCAGGCAAGTGGAGCCTTTTCTGTAGCTTCTTGCTTTCAACAGAAATTTATTGAAAAATTTTCTTGATAGCAAAATATTTAAAGATTCTCTCCCCAGGCTCATCTTTCACTTATCTACTAGAAAAGTACTGAATTGAAAAGGTTTTTTCTCCCAGTTGTGATCAAAACATGGAATACTGAAGAACTTGCGGGTTACTCTAAGTTCTTAGGTTACACACGTAGATATGTACAGAGGAAGTTGAACCCCAAGTTCTATTCCTTCCCAAAATGGGTAACAGAGGATTTGATTAGAACAGAAAAAAAAAAAAACCCAAACCTGATAGTCATTCTATTGGCTTGGCCAAAACGTTCGTTCAGGTTTTAAAAAGCCAAATGAACATTTTGGTCAACACAGTATGATGGAGCAAAGCAGGCTTTTTCAACCGTAAACTGATACCACCTCTTGGTCATAAACCTTGCAGAGATCCAAGTAAGTCCCATATTTCGAAGAAAGTCAGCAGAGAGTGTGAAGATATACGAACAGAGGAGAAAGCTGCTGAAGGCACAAAGGATCCCAAGAAATTTTTAGTGCTGTTTTCATTTAATAAGCCAGTAGTAGAGCAACCTAAAGACCTTGGCTGTGATCACACCAAAATGTTTTTAATGGACTGCTGCGGGGAAACATGATGGACAGCTGGCATCCTCTGGCTCATGGTGCTAAGTGGGCAGCTCCAGAACCAACTCCATGGCGAGCCTATGGCTGGGGTGTGTAGCGGAGGTATTTCTTGCCAGATGGGAGCTCTTTGGTGAAGACTCCTTTAGGGAAAAGTTTTTTGGCTTCCTCTTCAGGGATGGTTGGAAGGACCATCACGCTGTCCCCATTCTATTGAAAAGACATTGAGAATGGTGAAGTTCAGTCTTTCATGATGAGAATAATCAAGTCTCCTTTGCTTTGCTCTCTCCCCCTAAGGAATTTTGCTTTCACAAATTGATCTTTGACACTTTTGGGAAGAGAAGTATTTCCCCACCTTAATAAGAAATAGTCCTGCTTTAAACCCAGTAACGGTTTGCTACTGCATTTTAAAATTTATTCTAAGTAAGTCCTTTTCACTACCCTGTGGGACTGAACCTAGCTTCCTCTTTCACCCTTGATCCCTACCTTTACCTCCTGCTGCTGCTTTTCCAGGCATGTTGGCTCTCCTGTTCCTTGAACGTGCCAAGCTCACTTTTAGGAAAACTCCTTAGCTGGTCCTTTAAGCCTGCAGGGCTCTTCCCTCCTAAAGATGCATGACTTGGTCTCTTGCTTTCTTTACGTCCTCCCCAAAGGTCTCTTCAGAGAAGAGCCTTCCTTCCTTGACAGCCAAATATAAAAGCAACTCCTCCCACCTCTGCTCCCCTTCTCCCCACCTTTGCATGATTACTCTCTGTCATACACTGTCACCTAAGATACTGTAAACTTTACTGTTGGTCTTTACCCACTGGAATGTAAATTTTGTGAGGGCAGGGACTTTACACTGATTGTTCACTGCTAAATCCCAGTGCCCACTGTCTGGGCTCAGTAAACATAGGTTCAATGAATGGACACAGAATTTCAATGGTTTCCCAGTCAGAAGAAACAAAATAACAAGACCAGGTATTCAGGTTATTGGATTAAACAATGTAGTGACGTTAAGAAACTCTTGTGGTATTATCCATGTCCTACATATTGCCGGAATAATAGAGATTAAAAATTCATGAACAGGTTTCAGAGAATTCTACATAGGTTTAAAAGACTGGAGCTTAAGAGAAATGTTTCAAGACATTAATACACCAAATAGTTTTATACCCACGACTTAAGTGGTCAAACTAAGTTCTGCTATAAATATTTGCCATCAGGGAAGAGTTCAAGTTTTTTTTTTTTTAATCCTTTTATTTAGGAAAAGGAATCATTCTAACCAGTTAATCTGTCCAAATAACCTAAAAGTTAGAAATATAGGGAGTTTGTATTTTGTATAAAAGGTGTTAAAGACACTGAAAAATGGCCTCGCGGTAAATCCTAAACTCAGCCAGGAGGAAAAATCCTCTCAATATATCTGCATGCCAGAAACAGAGCCCTAGATAACACCCTAAAGGGAGCCATTCAGATGGCCCCATAGGCCCTCTAGGCAAGATGGGTTTCTGCCCTTTTAGGATCGTTACCTTCCAGTCAACCGGGGTGGCCACCCTCTTTTCTGCCGTCAGCTGGAGAGAGATAATTACTCTGAGAATCTCATCAAAGTTCCTGCCAGTGGTAGCTGGGTAGAGGATGGACAGTTTCAGTTTCTTATCAGGACCAAAAATAAACACCTGAGAAGTAGACAGACACATAAACAGGAAGAACTCTCTGAGTGTTTTTGATATTAAAGCCTCTTATAAGGCTCTTTAGTCATTAAAAATGTTCAAGGGTATAACAAAACAAAATAACAAAAGCCCCCAAGTATCTAGAAAGACATGCCAAACAAACTGGGTAGTTGGAATAGTTATGATTTTCTTCTCTGTTATATTTCTAAACTTGAAGGGAATTATATTTGGTTTTGGCTGTCTCAGTAAGAAAAACTGACTTGTGAACTGAATCCAGAAAAGGCCTCAGGAAGGTACTACGTTAACTATGGAAAATGATCATAAAAATAATACTAATGGGAGTTGATGGTGTTGTTTACTCGCTAAGTTATGTCCAACTCTTTTGTGACCTATGGACCACAGCCTGCCAGGCTCCTCTGTCCATGGGATTTCCCAGGCAAGAATACTGGAGTGGGTTGCCATTTCCTACTCCAGGGGATCTTCCCAACCCAGGGATCAAACCCACATCTCCTGCTTTGGCATGCAGATTCTTTACCACTGAGCCACTTGGGAAGCCCAATGGGAGTTGACACTGGTCCTCAAAATTTTGTATATTTTTGCAGATGTGGGAATAAGTTTGTTCTCTGGTGGATAAGGACAGAACAAATAAGAATTCAAAACAAGAGATGCCTTAAGAAGGCTATGACCCACTGCTTTAAAGAGGGCTGTCAGGAGAACTATAGCAAAAGATTTCACTATTCTAGATGACAGGATAACTTTTTATGTAGATTTTCAAAAGCTGTGAATTAAGCAGTTTATTACTAAGTTAGCTGAAAATTTTACTTTGTACCAGCATTTAGATAAAAAGTGAGAGTGTCAGCACAGACTTATTTCCTGACTGGAGATACTCATTCATTTACTTTAGTTGCCCCAAGCATTTACTCGGATAGATGTTGCCTGGTCAGATTATCTAGTAGTACACAACTTACCACACGAGCAGTCACAGGCATGCCCTTTTCATCTTTCTCTGCTGGGTCCAGCATGCCCAACTGGATGGCAAGGTCCCGATTCTTATCATCAATGATGGGAAAAGGTAACTTTTCTGTGGGCTCTTCACCATTGTAAGCATTGATATCCTGAAATGCAGGGGAAAGGGAAAAAGGGAAGTCTAAAGCAGGCATATTCTCTAAATGCAATCAGTTAACAGCCATCATTTTGTAAGACAAGGAAGAGAGGACCATAATCATAATAATTTCTCTACACAATTTTAATAAGAAAGTTAATAAATGAACACTCCTTATCCCAACTGTTCACTGACAGAAATAACAGTAGGGTATAGTACTTAGGTTATAATCTAGAGCCTTTTCATGCCCAAGGCTCTTCAAATTCAGCGTGTTTTTATTGCTTTGAGAAAGCAGCATTAAACTCTCTAAAAGTGGAATAATACAGAGTTAAGACGTCAATCTCAGGTACCTCTGGGTACCCAAACACTGTAAAAAAAAACATCAGTAACAATGAGTTCACATCCAGAAATTATGTCACAGGCAAAGATAATTCTATAGATATGGTACTGATCTGACCCCTGCCTCAAAAGCACCCTGACTCAGACATTAAGATACTGAAACAAAGATATTAAGAAATGAGAAGAAATACAAGTCTTAGAGCAAAAAGAATAGAGAGTTGAATATTCACTTCAGGAACAAGTCAAAGGTAAATCTCTTATGGGTAAAAAGGCAGAGGTGAATTTACACTAGGGTGAAATCCACATAAAAAGCAAAGCATTCCAAGTCTGAATTGAAGGACAATGTACTTGCTTCCGCTCTATGCCTTCCTCCCCTAGTGAAAAAACTTTATCCATTTTTCTATCCTGGGAAGTTTTTTTGGGGAAAAAAAAATCTAGCTTTATTATTTGATCTGGCATTGAAATTGCACTTGAGGTGGGCTAAGCATTATGGTAAGTACATGTGGGATACAGATAAGTAAAGTTCCTGCCTCTAAGGGAACTTCTAATTTGGTTAGATGATTTCCATAAGAAGCTGCAACAAATGCAAGATGGTAATATGCAAAAGGCAGAAGCTGAAGTACACCAGCCTCCCCATGTGTAAGACTGCTGAGCTAGGAAACGGTTTAAGGACGGGGTATGACTTTGACCTGGGCCTTGAAGGATGGATACAATTTTCACAAGGCAAAGGAAGGCATTCTAGGGAGAGGAAGCAATATTAATGAAACATGTAGGCAAGTCTGAGTATAAACTATTGACTGGAGAATGAGGAATTTATCTGGGTAGAGTTTTAGGAAGTAAGGAAAAAGACTTAATGCTGGAATAAGGTCTATGTATTCAGTGGCGCCGTGAAAGTAAAACAAGAGTTGGTGGCATCGCAGATTAAGAACCTCTGTGGATTTCGCCACAGAGACGCCACAGGATAAACGTAGCATTCATGAACTTTGAAATGGATAACAAATTATACCATATTTCTTAATTCTATTAGCTTAACTTTCTTCCTTCTGTCACTAGCAGTCTATCATGTCACCACCACTAAAATAACAACGGATATGGTTTCATGCTGCAGGCACCTTGAGGTTTCCTACATAACCAGGTGTAAAGTTGGGACTTGTTTCCTATTTAATGTGATCACAATTCTGAAAATTCTAAGGCACAAGCTCACCAGGAAACATGAACCTGGGTGTGTTCCTATACTTTAAAGAGTATCATATCATTGGCTATAAACTCTTCCTTCTGCCACTGTAGTCTCAATGACTGCTATGCAGTAACTCTCAACCCTGCTATTTGCATGACAGGCATTACATTACACCCATGAAAAGCAAAGAACCATATGCTTTGGCTTTATTCTATCCTAAATCAAGCTAATTCCTACCCTCTATCATTTAGTATCAAAGAAAGTATCACCTTCACCTCAAAAAAGCCAAGCTACTCTATAAAATGTATAACATGATCTGTAACCTCAAAGCTTTGCCAACAGGTAATACCTTGCTCCATGCAAGATGGTCTTCCACACTGTCTATGGAAAGAGCAATCATCTTAACATTTCTCTTGGCAAATTCTGGTGCCAGCTTTGCTGCTCTGCCGAGCTCCGTGGTACACACTGGGGTAAAGTCCCGAGGATGGGAGAAGAGAATGCCCCATCTGATAAGGAAAAAAGGTCACAAGTGAATGAAGAGATGATCACCAATATCACGTACAGTGAAAAATCACAAATCCTAGATCAAAAATGGCTTTCTTTTTAAAATGAATGCTTATGAAGACAACTGGGCTTCCCAGGTGGTGCTAGTGGTAAAGAACCCGCCTGCCAAAGCAAGAGATGTAAGAGATGTGGGTTCCATCCCTGGGTCAGGAAGATCCCCTGGAGGAGGGCATGGGAACCCACTCCAGTTGGGATACGGCTGAAGTGACTTAGCATGCACGCATGAAGACAATCACGTTTAAACTTTTTTGTTGAGGAATGCTTTTCAATTATCTCCAGAAAAACCTGTTTCATGCCCAATTCAATCAAATATATGAAATTCAATATGGTAAATATTTAAAAAGACTGTCAGGGTATTGCCTACTTTAGTAACTCCAGAGCTACCCTGAGTCCTTTTCAGCTAAAAAAATCTGTGCTATTCAAACTAAATACTTACTAAAATAGCTTCCCCCCTCCTTTACACTTTCTACATTTTTTTCTAAGCACAGATATGCTGACATTCACCTCCAATAATGGATGAGCCAGTATGCCTGAATCTAGACCAATGCCTGACTTAAATAATAAACACATTATGTAACCTGAAATAAATAGGCTTCTATCCTCTATTTATATGTAAAGTTAAAGCTGACACTTGGCTTCTTTTACATGAAGATATAAAAACTTTTGTAAAACTAGTTTACTGATCTAACCTGCTAAACAGGACACCCAATATTTGTACCCTGACAAAACAACAGCATTTTAAGATTTTCACCTATCTCTTCACGTGCAGTTTCTTCTTCCTTTAGACCAAGTGGGTAGAAAAAATATAGCCTTCAATGTTGATTTCTACAACTACAGATTCTTAGGGTAATAGTATTATCTAAATCATCATTGCCTAAGATTAAACTTGTATAAATTTTAAGCACATTTCAAGCTAAGTCACCAAGAATCTTTGGAGTACTGTCTTCTCCTGGGCAGCAGAAACTATTCTTTCAACTGAAAATCTAACACTCAGTTTCCACACTCTAGTTGACTTAACATTAAAGCGGGACCTTAAACTAGTAGATTTCTCACAGTAGCCTAGACGCCACGCTGTCCTCCTTGAAGTCTGCCAAATTTCCTGAAGCACAAATAAGAAAGCAGAGACAGGGTACCTAATTCCCACCTACATCTGCCACTCAGCTCCCAAGGTTTCAGGAAAGGAAAAGACTTTCTTATAAAAAGGATGGATGGCCCTGTGGCAAGACTGGGAAGAGAAAGGTAATATTTTTAAGATTGTGGGAGGGTGTGGTATGTTTTTATATATATATAAAGGGCAATAAGATTTATTTAAAATGTATAAAAATAATCTAGTTATGAGTACAATCTAGGCCTTAGAGTCCATGGTGAAGGATCTATTTAAGGGTCTGATGAGACTTAAGGAAAGTCTCCAGAAGTTGAGAAAAAAAATGAACAGGGCAGTTCCTCTTGTATTGTTAAAGAGGTGATTAGTTAGAAAAATCAGGCCTTCTCTTTGCATTGTGAGTCAAGAGACTGTTTTGCTGAATCATGTTAAGAAAACTTGTCTGAAGCCACTTCACATCCTCCCCTTCAGAAGCCACACTCTATAGTTTGCTCCAGGCGAGGAACAGGATAACCCCTGAGAATGTCTTACTGTGGCCTGTTCCCTTCTAAGTCTCCCTACTGCTACTCTTCAGAGGAATACAATTACAGTATCCCCTTTCCTTCCTTCTTCATTTTCAAAAGACAAAAAGGTTTCCTCCTTTAAGGGAGATGGTCCCAACTCACTAACCCCCTGGAAAAACCCACATTTTGTTTGGTGAAGATGTACTGGGAAGAAGCTGCTTCTGTCACATATATATGGTGACTGGGCTCAATAAACTCATTAAGTAAGCTCCCAAACCCCTTGGCTGTTTCCAGTTGTCCAGGGGAAGGGTAGGTACCCATAATGTTTGAAATTGTAATTTTTTTTCTTCAAAACACATCTGATCAAAAATTGACAGTCTGAACTGAAATCACATGAAGAATGGAGTTGGGAAAAATTCTATTTGGCACAATCCATTTATTATAGTGTTATAAAAGGCTCAAACTTATTTTTGGGGTAAGGCAGGAAATAGTACTCTCCCATACTTGACCCAAGGCAGACTTGTGTATTATTTGTTTATAGATGCAGTTTTCTCTCTCATCTTCCTCCTGCTGATTCCCTGAGAAGGTACCACTTTTAATCAGATCAACAAAAAATCCAAACAATTAGGGTCAGCTTAAATGGTGACATCATTTATAACTATTGCTACAATAATATGCTTCATAATAATATTTAGCTTTAATCTATACAACCTAAGAGCTTTGGCAAGATTTTGTTTTATGTGGGTGGGGGCTGTAGGTAAGAATGGGAAGAAACATTCTTTGAGAATCCCATGGAGTTTTGGAGAAATACTAATAACTAGATCCTTGAGTATGAGACCGGACATGGTCTGTATTTCTGAAGTCTTTGCCTGCTTTTAAGGTCTGACTGTTCCATTTCTCATCCTTTTTCTAGCCTAGTCCTCTCTTTCAAAGAACTTACCTTTTCCCTTAATCAGTGCTTGGAAAAAAATCCCCAGTGGCTTAGGTGGTAAAGAATCCACCTGCAATATGGGAGACCCGGGTTTGATCCCTGGGTTGGGAAGATCCCCTGCAGGAGGGAATGGATACCCACTCCAGTATTCTTGCCTGGAGAATCCCATGGATTCTCCCTGACAGGCTACAATCCATGGGGTCACAAAAAGTCAGACACAACTGAGCAACTAACACACTTCGAAGAGGTTGGTTAGGCCTAAGAATCTCTCCCAGGTGCTGTGTGTGTGTGTGTGTGTGTGTGTGTGTGTAAGAATCTCTCCCAGGTGCTGTGTGTGTGTGTGTGTGTGTGCGTGTGTAAGATTCTCTCCCAGGTGCTCAGTGTGTGTGTGTGTGTGTGTGTGTGTCGGGGGGCGGGGGGGCAGGGGTGCAGGCATTGGAACCCCAGAAATATAACTAGACACAGCTGGGATGTTTCATATTAAATCTAATCATCTTGACGTTTGCTGATGCAGAAGCTGTAAAACCACAGTTCCACCAATATACTCCTAGTCATAATAGTATGATTGCCAGGCTAGATCACGGGTCACCAGTTTGGCAAGACTGCGTGCGGCTGGGAGCAAGGCAGAAGGGGGAGGGGCAGTAAGAGGCACTCTGCTGAGAAACAAAAGGGCCTCAAAGTGGGAGGCGCTGGTGTCCATGACCTATCCACAGTTACTGCAAAACTGAACAACCTCAGAAAGCCCTTCCCTCAGGGTGCTGTAAGTTCTGGAATAAAGGACACACCCGCAAACAGTGTTCTGGGTTCCTCCCAAAGCTGCCATCAAATCAAATTCTAGCAGCTGGGGGAGGCTCTGGACAAAAAGTCTTTCAGCCACCAATTTGGCAGCTGGTGGTCTAAATTTTTTTGTGCTGAGAAGCCTGCAAATACCACTGCAGCAAGCAGAACCCTCAGATAACACGCTGGGCCCTTCCTAAACCTTCAGCCAGCAGCAGTGCCCTTTGACTGGCCTTGGCTACCCGCCTTCCCCCGGGAATGAACTGCAGAACGGAGGCAGGGAGAGAGGTACGACCCTGGGCACGAGTCCCGGGAACTGACCGCCGATGCTGCCCGGCCCCTGCGCGCTCCGGGCCTCGGCTGGACCATGCTACTCGCACAGTTTACCCAACAGGAAGTAAATGGACAAACTCTCCTCCGCACCGGCCTCCCGTTCCTGGGACCCGCGGGAACCCAATTTTGTTTCCCCTCCCCCTTCCTCATCCGGGAGCCAGACCAACCACGCGGGGGCCGAGAAGCGAGAGGCTATCAAGTGGCCGGTGCAGGGTGGGCCGGAGGGTCGCTGCCCCTCCGCAGCGCCGCCGCGAAGGAGCGGCCAGACAACGAGACGCACGTGCAGGAACCGGTGTGGGGAGGAGACGGGCGACGAGCTGGGGGCCGAGCGGTGAGGAGGACCGAAGGGAGGAAAAAGGGAAGGCACCTCTGAGTGAGTTCGGGCGTAACCCGAGGCTAGGGCAGGGCGACGAGGTGGCCACTTACGAGTCTCCCAGATAGTCGTGGAAACGGATGCGGCCGATGGTAGTATTTGCCTCGAAGTTGGGAGCCTCGTCCCCGAGGAGGAGACCTCCGGGCATGGCGGCAGCAGTGACGCGGGAAGTAAGAGGAGGTGCAGTACCGACAGCCACTAGCCTGCTGGTTCTGGCGGTGTAGGTGCTGGGGGCGGAATAAATAGGGCTTTCAGGGGCGGGACCAAAGCCGAGTCCAGATAGGCGGGGTCGCGGCGGGAGCTATGGGCGGGGCCAGGTCCTTGCAGGGTGGGAGGGGCCGCGTCTGGCGTCTGGCAGCGGCGGCGACCCGGGCGAGAGTCTGGAACCGGCGGGAATCTGAGGCAGGGCTCGGGGCGGATTGTTCTGGGCCCAGTCCAGCACCCCGCCAGGCCTCTGCCCTGCCGGGAGCCTGTGAACACTGTCGCGCCTTCCATGTGACAGGGGACTCAATGACGTTGCCCTTTGGAGGCTTGGAGGTGCGTTCTGGGCTTTGGAGGTAAAGGAAAAGGAACGCAATAGGAAGGGGCGCCCCTAGGCAGACAGCCGCCCTACGGAGCCGCCAGAATCCGCGGAGACCCTCCTGCCCACCTCTTCACGGCCGACTGCAGGCCGAAGGGGTCCAGAGACCCCTGCACTCCCGGCTCTTTTAGCGTGAGGGTCTGGAATCTTGACCGCCCCAGCCAGCCTAGCCATCCTGAATTCTGTTATCAGAGGATGTGGCAAGACGCAGGCATGTGGGCCACCTTACGTCAGAGGAAGTGGCTTTCTGTGTTGCCCCAAAAATTCCAGCAATCATGTCAACACGTGCTTGGGGGAATGTGACGAAACTTTTAGTTTTATTCCACTCCCAGAATTCATTATGGACCATAAGATATTCAACACAATTATCCTGAAATTTAAGCATAAATATAAAAACCTACTTGTGATCTACTGTGTGCAAGTCAACACGGCCACCCAAGGAAATGGAAGTTTAGATTCATTTATTTAACTTTCTACCTGCCAAGCCCAAGTTACGCAAGATGACTGTTCTCTTGGAGCTTTCATTATAGTGAGGGAGGCGTCATTAAACAGGAATATATTAGACAACAGCATGTGCTGGAGGGTAACAGGTGCTACTTGGACTGGATGGTCTGCTCAGGGAAAGCCTCCAGGATAATGTAGATAAACTGTAAGTAGTTAACATCTGCCATAGTGCGCCAAGGGCTCTTTCGTAGGGATAAGACCCTCAACTTCCAGGCCAGTAATACCAATTGCAGGTGCATCTGTTTTCATAACTATCTTAGTAGTTTACACAGTAAGTCCTCTGGAAATGGTAGCTATTACTTGGATGACAGTAGTTTATGCAATAACCCTTGCTTTGCCAACTGTGTTCTATGTGCTATGCTAGGCTTGGTGATACAGAAGAGAGAGTCTTTCCTCTTAGAAGGAAAGCAGATATACATACAGTTATGATAAAAACAGTAAATGCTGATGGAGGGTTGGGGGAGGGCAGGATGCCAAATTGTTAAGAGTTAAAAGGTAGGAAGGAAAAAGTGAAGGGTTTGGCAATGGCCGTTTGGAAGAACAATAGTACATTACGATTGTGAACTCCTAAAGGTTAGACCATATTTTAGTGATAAATGTTTGTGACCTGTTAGATATAATGGGTGTGGAACTAGATTGCACAAAGTATTGGAGAACCATTTGGCCACCTTCCTGCAGCTACAACAGCAAAGTTTCTTGTCCATTTTCTGCTGGGAATGAAAGAGCAATGTATCTCTAGTTATAATAGTAGCTAGGCAAAACTTCTTACCCACTTTGGGCTTCCCTTGTGGCCCAGCTGGTAAAGAATCCGCCTGCACTGCGGGAGACCTGGGTTGAAAAGATACCCTGGAGAAGGGAACGGCCTGGAGAATTCCCTGGACTGTTTAGTCCATGGGGTTGCAAAGAGTAGGACACGACTGAGTGACTTTCACTTTCACTTTGGAGGAAATACTTAAAACTTGAAATTAATGTCAGAAAGGTGGGATGATGTTTTTAAAAATAATTCTTATAAAGCTTTCTTGTTAAATTAGATTTTCTTTTCAGAAAAAAAATAGAGGGCTGGAGTACAGGAAACTCTTGATCAGGGCAGTACTGTCAAGCTGCTGTGTGAGTGGGGCTGATAATCTCTCCACTGCTCTTCTGTATCACGTTTAATGTGGTTACTCCTTCCTGTCATGTCTGCTACAAGACATCTACAATCTGGAAAGAAAGCAAAATAGGACATGTGGGAGTAAAAATGAAAAGACAATAGCTTATGAAATGCTAGAATGATGAATAGTTCTCAGAGGGACATTGGAGCAGTAAATTCTGACACTTCTTTCCCCAAATATAGCACTCTTCCTGAAAGCTTACTATTTACAATGAAAGAGACTGTTTAGTAAGTTTCACAAATAATAATTTGAGGGGGGGGATTTTTTTCATTAATGGTTAAAGAATTAGATTTTAAAACATGATAGAACAAAGACCAAAAGTCAACTTGGAATTACTTAAAGGATGATGAATTAAGTTACCAATTTTCTTATCTGCTTTTAGTTAAGCATAGGAGACTTGATGCTGTAATGGAAACAAATTAATATTTTTAAAGAGTGAGCAGTGAATATCAAGTTGTGAAGCTTCATATCTGTATATCTACAGAGATTATCATAGAGAGGAGATGGGAAAGGTAAAGAGGGAGAGAAGAGAAAGAAAATAGCAGACAAGTAGTAAGAGCTGAGAAAGGGAAGAAGAAAGAAGGAAAAAGGAGAGAAAAAGAAGTGTTTGGGGAGAGAAACCAATTTGAATGCCTGCCTTGCCCTGATTTCTCCTCAGCAAAGTCAACCACATGGCCCTGCCACTCTGGCTTTTGGTGGTTGCCCAGGACTGGGTGCTTGACTCAAAGGCAATCAACCTGCAGACTGGGTAATAGCCTGTGGGAGCCTGGTACAAAATGTTTTGTTACTGGTTCTTCTTTTGATGACTGGAATGCAAGACAACCAATTAAGTTAACAGTTCAAAGTAGTTCACAGGAAAGGTAGAAGCTGAAAAATGGTTGAGTAAGGTAGTAAGCAGAAGCCATGAGATGGCCCAGAGAAGAGTGGAAGTGGCAGGAACTCTAGAAGCAGAACAGCAGATGACTGATGCTGAATGGTACAAGATAACCCACGTAGTCATTAAAGGATACTTTATACAGGATACTAACTAATAGCCTCCTAGCTTCCCAACTTAAATTCTTTGAGGCTTACTGCCAGGGTGAACTCAGAGAAGGCAATGGCACCCCACTCCAGTACTCTTGCCTGGAAAATACCATGGATGGAGGAGCCTGGTAGGCTGCAGTCCATGGGGTCTCGAAGAGTTGGACACGACTGAGCGACTTCACTTTCACTTTTCACTTTCATGCATTGGAGAAGGAAATGGCAACCCACTCCAGTATTCTTGCCTGGAGAATCCCAGGGATGGGGGAGCCTCGTGGGCTGCCGTCTATGGGGTCGCACAGAGTTAGACACGACTGAAGCAACTTAGCAGCAGCAGCAGCAGCAGCAGCCAGGGTGAACTAAAGCTAGGTGGTGAGAGAAGTCCTCCCCAGGTACAGGCAATCAAGCTATAAATTTTCTGAGAATTTAAAGATGATGATGATTATAATAATATCAGGCTGCTTGTCATTAGCATCAAGATCTGGCACCTCTAAGCAATGTTCGTGATAAAATACTTGTCTTAGAAAAATCTTAATGTTGGTCTAAATTGTAAACAACTGCTCCAGTCACTGGTGAGTATTAATAATGTAATATATACCTTAGCTCTAGGTTAGCACATTTAACTTATGTGTGTTCTGTGCTTAGTTGCTCAGTCGTGTCCAACTCTTTGTGACCCCATGGACTGTAGCTCACCAGGTTCCTCTGTCCGTGAAATTCTCTAGACAAGTCTGTCGCCCTGCCCTTCTCCAGAGGATCTTCCCAACCCAGGGATAAAACCTGGGTCTCCCACACTGCAAGCAGATTCTTTACCATCAGAGCCACCAGTGAAGCCCACATTTAACTTACTTATCCTTTATTTTTTTTTTTTAAGAAAGTCTTCTACATAGAGGTTAATTTGGAGAATTCTCCACTCTTCAGTCAGCCCTCTCAGTATTTGTAGACCTCATTTATTTCAGTTATAAATTCATTGTGGTTCAAGCTGTTTTCCAGCATTGTTTCTGTCTCTGACTCCTGAGGTAATAATTCTTGCATTTAAACAACAGGTTTTAAGTAAGCAACAATAGCTCAATGATTATAAAGTTAAAGTAACAGAACTCAAGTTATGTCATTGTGAGTGACCACTTGGAATTTTTGTGTATAAAATGTATAGGGTATCATGTCATCTGCAAAGAGTGATTCTTTTACTTCTTCTTTTCCTAGTTGGATTTCCTTTCTTTCTTTTTCTTCTCTGTTGTGACTAGGATGTTCAGGATTATGTTAAATAAAAAAGGGTGAGAATGGACATCATTGTCTTGTTCCTCATCTTAGAGGAATTGTTTTCAGGTTTTCACCATTAAGTATGATCTTTGCTCTGTGTTTGTCATGTATGGCCTTTATTATGTTGAGATCTGTTCTGTCTGTGCCTGCTTTCTGAAGAATTTTTATCATAAATCGATGTTGAATTTTGTCAAAAACTTTTCATGCGTCTATTGAGATGATCATGTGGTTTTTATTATTCAATTTGTTAATGTGGTATATCACATTGATTGATTGGTGGATTTTGAAAAATCCTTGTATTCCTGAGGTAAATCCCACATGATCGTGGTGTATGATCTTTTTAATGTAAAGAAATAACCAGAGATCAAATTGCCAACATCTGCTGGATCATCGAAAAAGCAACAGAGTTCCAGAAAAACATCTATTTCTGCTTTATTGACTATGCCAAAGCCTTTGACTGTGTGGATCACAATAAACTGTGGAAAATTCTGAAAGAGATAGGAATACCAGACCACCTGACCTGCCTCTTGAGAAACCTATATGCAGGTCAGGAAGCAACAGTTAGAACTGGACATGGAACAAGAGACTGGTTCCAAATAGGAAAAGGAGTACGTCAAGGCTGTATATTGTCATCCTGCTTATTTAATTTATATGCAGAGTACATCATGAGAAACGCTGGGCCGGAAGAAGCACAAGCTGGAATCAAGATTGCTGGGAGAAATATCAAAAACCTCAGATATGCAGATGACACCACCCTTATGGCAGAAAGTGAAGAGGAACTAAAAAGCCTCTTGATGAAAGTGAAAGAGGAGAGTTAAAAAGTTGGCTTAAAACTCAACATTCAGAAAACGAAGATCATGGCATCTGGTCCCATCACTTCATGGCAAATAGATGGGGAAACAGTAGAAACAGTGTCAGACTTTATTTTGGGGGGCTCCAAAATCACTGCAGATGGTGACTGCAGCCATGAAATTAAAAGACGCTTACTCCTTGGAAGGAAAGTTATGACCAACCTAGATGGCATATTCAAAAGCAGAGATATTACTTTGCCAACAAAGGTCCGTCTAGTCAAGGATATGGTTTTTCTGGTAGTTATGTATGGATGTGAGAGTTGGACTGTGAAGAAAGCTGAGTGCCGAAGAATTGATGCTTTTGAACTGTGGTGCTGGAGAAGACTCTTGAGAGTCCCTTGGACTGCAAGGAGATCCAACCAGTCCATTCTGAAGGAGATCAGCCCTGGGATTTCTTTGGAAGGACTGATGCTAAAGCTGAAACTCCAGTACTTTGGCCACCTCATGCGAAGAGTTGACTCATTGGAAAAGACTCTGATGCTGGGAGGGATTGGGGGCAGGAGGAGAACGGGGCGACAGAGGATGAGATGGCTGGATGGCATCACTGACTTGATGGATGTGAGTCTGAGTGAACTCCCGGAGTTGGTGCTGGACAGGGAGGCCTGGCGTGCTGTGATTCATGGGGTCGCAAAGAGTCGGACAGGACTGAGAGACTGAACTGAACTGAACTGAATGATGCCGTCAGAAAATTATTAGAGCTAATCAGTGAATTTGGTAAAATTGCATAGTTGCATCTCTATACACTAACAATGAAGTACAGAGAGAGGAATTAAGGAAACAACCCCATTTACTGCCACATAAAAAAGGGTAAAATACATAGAAATAAACCTAAGTAAGGAGGCAAAAGACCTATACTCTGAAAACTAGAAGACACTGATGAAAGATATTGAAGACAACACAAACAGATGGACAGATATACCATATTCTTGGATTGGAAGAATCAATATTGTTAAAATAATACTACTCAAGCAATCTACAGATTCAATCCAATCCCTATCAAAATGGCAATGTCATTTTTCACAGAACTAGAACAAATAATTTAAAAAATATTGTATGGAAACATGACCCTAAATAGCCAAAACAATCTGGAGAAAGAACAGAGCTGGAGGAATCACATGTCCTAACTTTAGGCTATATTACAAAGCTACAGTATGATACTGGCGCAAGAACAGACACATATCAATGAACAGGGTAGAGAGCCCAGAGATAAACTCACACACTTATGGTCAATTGATCTATGACAAAGGCAGTGAGAATATACAGTGGAAAAACAATCTCTTCAATATGTGATGCTGGGAAAACTGAACAGCTACCTGTAGAAGAATGAAATTAGAACATTCTCTAATACCATATACAAAAATAAACTCAAAGTAGATTAAAGACCTAAATGTAAGACTGAATACTATAAAACTCCTAGAAGAAAACATAGGCAGAGCACTCTTTAACATAAATTGCAGCAATTTTTTTTGGATCCATCTCCTGAAGTAAAGGAAATAAAAACAGTTGGAACCCGATTAAACTTAAAAGCTTTTGCACAGCAAAGGAAATTATCAGTAAAATGAAAAGACAGCTTACTGAATGAGAGAAAATATTTGTAAGTGATATGACCAATAAGGGATTAATATCTAGCATATATAACAGATCATACACCTCAACATTAAAAAAAAAAACAAAACAAAACTGAACAGACATTTTTCCAAAGAGGAAATGCAGATGGCCAACAGGCACATGTAAAAATGTTCAGCATCACTAATCATCAGGGAAATGAAAATCAAAGCCACAATGAAATAACACCTGTGATTTTATTTAATCATGCATTTTAAGCCTTTGATATTTTTGACAAATTTCCCAAAATCAAATTCTAAATGAAGTTTTTTGACCATAAACTAACTTGCGAATTTATCAGAGAGCCCCAGAATATATCAAGAGATTTCTTTTCTTATAAAAAGAGAGATATTCACCTCATTAGAACTGATTCAAATGTATTCTTTTTAATGGCTGAGTAATACTCCATTGTGTATATGTACCACAGTTTTCTTATCCATCCATCTGCTGATGGACATCTAGATTGCTTCCTTGTCCTGGCTATTATAAACAGTGTTGCGATGAACATTGGGGTACACGTGTCTCTTTCCCTTCTGGTTTCCTCAGTGTGTATGCCCAGCAGTGGCATTGCTGGATCATAACGCAGTTCTATTTCCATTTTTTGAGGAATCTCCACACTGTTCTCCATAGTGGCTGTACTATTTTGCATTCCCACCAACAGTGTAAGAGGGTTCCCTTTTCTCCATACCCTCTCCAGCATTTATTGCTTGTAGACTTTTGGATCACAGCCAGAAAGAAAAACACCAATACAGTATACTAACGCATATATATGGAATTTAGAAAGATGGTAGCAATAACCCTGTATACGAGACAGCAAAAGAGACACTGATATATAGAACAGTCTTTTGGACTTTGTGGGAGAGGGAGAGGATGGGATGATTTGGGAGAATGGCATTGAAATATGTATAATATCATATATGAAACGAGTCGCCGGTCCAGGTTCGATGCACGATACTGGATGCTTGGGGCTGGTGCACTGGGATGACCCAGAGGGATGGTATGGGGAGGGAGGAGGGAGGTGGGTTCAGGATGGGGACCACATGTATACCTGTGGCAGATTGATTTTGATATATGGCAAAACCAATACAATATTGTAAAGTTAAGTAAAATAAAATTTAAAAAAAATAAAAAGATATTAAACTAATTAGGCTTAATTGACATGTTAAATTACATGAGAAGTGTTGTCAAGTAAGATGTGATGTTTGACTTTTTGCGGTTATATTTGTGTATAAATAATGTATATATTATTCATGTAAGTGTTACAGAAATTACATGAGATTCTGAGAAATCTGATATGTCCTGGTGTAATGTTATCAGTTAAATTCCAGTTATCATCTTAAAACGTTGTATATCTTAGAAATAACCATTTTTTCCCAATTGTATCTAAATAGACTCTTATTAAGTCCTTAACTGTGGATATTTTAAAATCTTTTGTTATTCACAGTTATTGTTTTACTCTGATGCCTTCCTGAAAACTTGCAAGCAACTATGATCCAAAATTGCTTGCCCTCAAAGGTTAGTGGAAAGGACCTTGATGAATACTTTAGAATACAGAATTCTGATAACTTTTAAGATTGTGCCATTGAACTGGGTGTAAATTTCCAGAACTCAAATAGGGAAATTGATGTTCTTCAAACTGCAAACCCAATATCAAACATCAGTTCAGTTCAGTCGCTCAGTCGTGTCCGACTCTTTGCAACCCCATGAATCACAGCACGCCAGGCCTCCCTGTCCATCACCAACTCCCGGAGTTCACTCAAACTCATGTCCATCAAGTCGGTGATGCCATCCAGCCATCTCATCCTCTGTCGTCCCCTTCTCCTCCTGCCCCCAATCCCTCCCAGCATCAGGGTCTTTTCCAATGAGTCAACTCTTTGCATGAGGTGGCCAAACTATTGGAGTTTCAGCTTTAGCATCATTCCTTCCAAAGAACACCCAGGACTGATCTCCTTTAGAATGGACTGGTTGGATCTCCTTGCAGTCCAAGGGACTCTCAAGAGTCTTCTCCAACACCACAGTTCAAAAGCATTAATTCTTCAGCCTAATAACAATTAAGTATATAACACTGAGTGAACTGGTGAGAATGATTATAATTTTTTATTAATTTTTGTTTGGAACATTACTGGTTCTTTAATATTTTGTTTTTCAGATTTAAAAAAACCTTTTCCTCTCTTCCCTGAGCTACCTCTAACTTACAGCAGCTTGGTAAATTATACTGCTAACTTACAGCAGCTTGGTAAGTTATACCTTTGTGGACAAGGGTGAAACAATTACTCTTTTCCCCTACATGATGCCTCCAGAATTTGGAAAAGCTTATTGAATGTTTTTATTTTCATGATAATATATTTTCATAAATTCAGTAAAAATCTGTTCTTATCAGTTCAGTTCAGTCACTCATTTGCATTTGACTCTTTGCGACCCTATGGACTGCAGCACATCAGGCTTCCCTGTCTATCACCAACTCCTGGAGCTTGCTCAAACTCATGTCCATTGAGTCAGTGATGCTATCCAACCATCTCATCCTCTGTCATCTCCTTCTCCTCCTACCTTCAATCTTTCCCAGCATCAGGGTCTTTTCTAATGAGTCAATTCTTTGCATCAGGTAGCCGAAGTATTGGAGCTTCAGCTTCAAAATCAGTCCTTCCAACGAATATTCAGGACTGATTTCCTTCAGGATGCACTGGTTGGGTCTCCTTGGTGTCCAAGGGACTCTCAAATGTCTTCTCCAACACCACAGTTCAAAAGCATCAATTCTTCAGCACTCAGCTTTCTTGACAGTCCAACTCTCACATCCACACATAACCACTGGAAAAACCATAGCCTTGACTAGACGGACCTTTCACTTTCTCTGAAGTGAAAATCAAAGGGAGTCATTTTTTCATCTTCCTCTGAGAATTGTGCCTGGATGCTTGAAAATACTGCTGTCATATTTCTACAAGACTAGCAATGACATAACACCAAGAATGGCACAGCAGAGACATGGAAAAAAATCTGGATTCTTAATAACATCATTGAACTGCAGCCTGTCCTAAAACTTACTCTACCTCTAGACTTCCAGCTGAGTCAAGAAATACTCATGTGGTTAAAAATAATTTGAATCACGGTTTCTGTTGGTTGCTGTCAAAAGTATCCTATAGTGTGGTAAAAGATTTGTTAATATTTTACTTTGGATTTTAAAATTTATATTCCTTGGTGAAAATGACCCAAGGTTTATTTTATTTTTGCTAGTATTGTTAGTTTTTATTTATAATTTTTTATTATTTGTTTGGTTGCACCGTGTCTTCATTGCTATGCGAGGGCTTTCTCTAGTTATGGTGAGCAGGGGCTACTCTTTGTTAGGGTGCACGGGCTTCTTACTGTGGTGGCTTCTCTTGTTGCCAAGCATAGGCTCCAGGCCCATGGGTTTCAGTAGTTGCAGCATATAGGCTCAGTGGTTGCAGCTCTTGGGCTCTAGTGTGCGGGCTTAGTAGCTCCAAGGCATTTGGAATCTTCCCAGACCAGGGATCGAATCATGTCCCCTGCGTCGGTAGGCAGATCTTACCCACTCTGCCATCAGGGAAGTCCACATAGTCACTTTTTAGAGTCAGGATAAACTTCTTAAAAAAGTAAATTGGGAAGCTTGTCATAGTTTTTATTATCTGAATGATTTAAATAACTCAAATTATCTGTTCTTTAATCTGGACTCTCTGGTAAAACAGTCTCGACTAGTGCTTTTTTGAAGTTAGAACTTTTGCTACATTTTTAAGTTCTTCTCTAATTATTAGGCTATTTTTCACTCTTAAAGAGTCAATATTAGTTATTTATATCTTTCTAAAATATGTCTATTTCATGTGAAAGGAAAGTGAAGTCGCTCAGTCGTGTCCGACTCTTTGCGATCCTGTGGACTGTAGCCCACCAGGCTCCTCCGTCCATGGGATTCTAATTTATTGGTATATGTTGGAAATTTTATAATTTTAGTCTATTTTTGGTTATATTCACTTTCTCACTGTATATATTTTTATTTCCTCTTCCTTTTTTCTTGGTTCTGCTAACTAATGGTTTTTATGTTGTAGTATTTAACAACAAAACAAAAACAAAATTACTGTTTTATCAGGTTTATGCAGTTTTCCTATGCTTTCTAGCTCATTAATTTCTACTTTTACTTAGTTTCCCCTATTCTCTGTTGGTTTATTTTGATGTTCTTTAATTGTTGTTCAGTCACTCAGTCATGTCTGACTCTTTGCGACCCCATGGACTGCAGCATGCCAGGCTTCCCTGTCCTTTATCATTTCCCAGAGCTTGCTCAAACTTGTGTCATTGAATCAGTGATGCCATCCAACTGTCTCGTCCTCTGTCGTCCCCTTCTCCTCCTGCCTTCAATCTTTCCCAGCATCAGGGTCTTTTCTAATGGGCTGGCTCTTTGCATCAGTTGGCCAAAGTAATGAAGCTTCAACTTCAGCAAGAGTCCTTCCAATGAATATTAAGGATTGATTTCCTTTAGGATTAACTGGTTTGATCTCCTTGTTGTCTGAGGGACTCTCAAGAGTCTTCTCCAATACCATAGTTCAAAAACATCAATTCTTCAGTACTCAGCCTTCTTTATGGTCCAGTTCTCACATCCATACATGTGTACAGGAAAAACCATAGCTTTGACTATATGACTATATGGACCTTTGTCAGCAAAGTAATGTCTCTGCTTTTTAGTGTGCTGTCTAGGTTGGTCATAGCTTTTCTTACAAGGAACAAGTGTCTTAATTTCATAGCTGTAGTCACCATCGGCAGTCATTTTGGAGTCCAAGAAAATAAAATCTGTCACTGTTTCCATTGTTACCCCATCTATTTGCCATGAAGTGATGGGATCAGATGCCATAATCTTTGTTTTTTGAATGTGAGTTTTAAGCCAGCTTTTTCACTCTCCTCTTTTACTTTCATCAAGAGGCTCTTTAGTTCCTCTTTGCTTTCTGCCATAAGGGTGGTGTCATCTGCATATCTGATGTTATTGGTATTTCTCCCAGCAGTCTTGATTCCAGCTTGTGCTTCATCCAGCCTGGCATTTCTCATGATATACTCTTTGTGATCCCCTGGAGTATGCAGTCCATGGAATTCTCCAGACCAGAATACTGGAGTGAGTAGCCTGTCCCTTCTCCAGCGGATCTTCCCAACCCAGGAATCAAACCCAGGTCTCTTGCATTGCAGGCAGATTCTATACCAGCTGAACCACAAGGGAAGCCCAAGAATAATGGAGTGGGTAGCCTATCTCTTCTCCAGTGGATCTTTCTGACTCAGGAATCGAACTAGGGTCTCCTGCATTGCAGGCATATTCTTTACCAACTGAGCTATCAGGGAAGTCCTGGTGTACTCTGCATATAAGTTAAATAAGCAGGGTGACAATATACAGCCTTGACATACTCCTTTCCCAATTTGGAACCAGTCCATTGTTCCATGTCCAGTTCTAACTGGTGCTTCTTGACCTGCATATAGGTTTTGCTGGAGGCAGGTCTGGCATTCCCATCTCTTTAAGAATTTTCCATAGTTTCTTGTGATCCACACAGTCAAAGGCTTTAGTGTAGTCAATGAAGCAGAAGTAGATGTTTTCCTGAAATCCCCTTGCTTTTTCTGTGATCCAGTGTATGTTGGCAAGTTGATCTCTGGTTCCTCCGCCTTTTCTAAATCTGGCTCGTACATCTAGAAGTTCTCAGTTCATGTACTGTTGAAGCCTCGTATGGAGAATTTTGAGCATTACTTTGTTAGTGTGTGAGATGAGTGCAATTGTGCTGTAGTTTGAATATTCTTTGGCATCGCCTTTCTTTGAGATTGGAATGAAAACTGACCTTTTCCAGTCCTTTGGCCACTGCTGAGTTTTTCAAACTTGTTGGCATATTTAGTGCAGCACTTTAACAGCTTCATCTTTTAGGATTCGAAATTGCTCCACTGAAATTCCATCAGCTCCACTACCTTTGTTCATGGTGATGCTTCCTAAGGCACACTTGACTTCGGGTGGCACTCCAAGATTTCTGGTTCTAGGTGAGTGGTCACACCATTGTTATCTGGGTCATTAAGATCTTTTTGTTAGTTCTTCTTTGTATTTCTTCTGTGTGTTCTTTTATTAGTTTCTTGATTTGAATGCTTAAGTCATTTAGTTTGTCTTCAGTATGTTAAGAAGATCACTAAAAATTCTGAATGTTTCCATCCGTTAAGGCTTTGGTGGAATCAGATGAATTTTGAAATGTAGTTTTGTTTTTTTTTTAATTTCTAAACATTCTGTATTTTAGTTTTGACTTCTAGATAACCCAAGAGTTGTCTAGAGAACTGTTTTATATGATTCATGAGGTTAGATTGAGTTTGCTGCCTTTTTCTTGTGAATTTCTTATTTTCTTGCAATATGAACTGTACCTTTGAAAGCATATTAAGATTTTATTTGCAGCCTTCAGTTCAGTTCAGTTCAGTCACTCAGTTGTGTCCGACTCTTTGCGACCCCATGAATCGCAGCATGCCAGGCCTCCCTGTCCATCACCAACTCCCGGAGTTCAGTCTAGACCTTGGTAAATGTTTATTAATGCTTCATGGCCATATATAAAGATTGGATAACCTCTGTTTACTGGAGAAGGAAATAAATGGCAACCTGCTCCAGTATTCTTGCCTGGAGAATTCTATGGATGGAGGAGCCTGGTGGGCTACAGTCCATGGGGTCGCAAAGAGTTGGATGTGACTGAGTGCACACCGTTTCTTTTTAAAGGATATGAGAAATATTTGCATGTTACATCTGTCTTTCTCTCTGTCCATCAATTTATGGTTGTTTCCCCACTTCTCCTTATTTCTTAAAGCTTACTTATGATTTCCCTCTTCTGCTTTCTCTTTCTACATTTATCAATCTCTGCTTCTCCCCTGCTCATTCTGTTAGCATGCAAACATGCCCTAATACAGTTCTCTCTAATAGGAATATAAAGTGAGCCATGTATGTATTTAAAATTTTATGATAGCCACCTTAAAAAAGTGAAAATATGGATATTCCTGGTGGTCCAGTGGATAAGAATCCGCCTGCCAATGCAGGGGACATGGGTTTGATCCCTCATCTTGGAAGATCCCACATGCCACAGGGCAACTAAGCCCGTGCACCACAACTACTGAGCCCTCAGACCTAGGGCCGGTGCTCCACAACAAAAGAAGCCGCGACAGTGAGAAGCCTGAGCACCACAACTAGAGAGTAGCCCCTCCCCCCTCGCTATGACTGGAGAAAGCCCACACGGGGCAGTGAAGACTCAGCACAGCCAAAAATTAAAATACATAAATAAAATTCTACCAAAAAAAGTGAAAAGAAGAAAATCTAATTGTAATATACTTTACTTAACATATTATATACAAAATTTACCATTTTAACATGCAAGTAATATAAAAATTATTAACAAGATATTTTATACATTTTTGTACCAAGTTTTAAAAACTTGGTGCATTATTTATACCTGTAGCACATCTCAATTTGCACTAGTCATATTTCAGGTACTCAGGAACTACCTGTGACTAGAGGCTCCCATATCAAACAGCTCAGTTTAAAAGTCCTACCTTGACCCACCGTTTCCTCTTGCTACAACTCACTTCTCTGCTCCTTTCTCTTTTCCTCTGTTCATTTAAACTCATCTTATTAAATCCAGTGGGATTGGTATTTGACAGAATTGACTACTATGGGGGTAAACCCTTCTTACTCTGCCTCCATAACCCCAAATTCTCCTGATTTTTTTCCTCCTCTCTCACTGGCTAATCTGTCTCCTTTACTTGCGCCTCATCCCTTCTCTGATTTCTATAAGTGTTCGAGCTTCTCAGAGCACACTTGTTGCCCTTTTATCTAAGTACAGTTTCTCTGTGAGTGATGTCATCTAGTCCTGTGACCTGAAATAGCATCTACCTGCTGATGATGCCCATTTTTATCTTCAGCCAGCCTCAAGCTTTGCATTGCTGTCTGCCATTTGACACCTTGACCTCTGTCATAGATATATGGAATATGCCCAAAATATAATTCTTAATTCCCTACCTCCCCCACCAAACAAAACTCATTTGATACAAGACTGAACATCCCCAGTTTTCCCCCTTCTCTCTTAGGAGAACATCATCCTGAGCCCTCCTTTTACTCATTTCCAAAAGGACTCAAAATCAAGTACAAGTGCTTCTGCCTCTAAGTATATCTTGTAATTATTTACCTCTTTCCATCTTTCCTCCTAGTGTTTATGTTCAGGTATTCCAATTGCTCATTGATTTTCCTTTAGCTCCACATCTGCCTTTCTTCATACTGCTATATGATCCTGGAACTGTACACTTGCAAGCTACAGTTTTTTCTCTGCCAGATGTTGGGTTTGACCAACTGGGGGTGAAGGGTGTGCTGATGGAATTCTCTAAACTGGAGAATGAAGGACTCATCTTGATTGTTTTTCTCCATGTAACAGTGAATGAATCAGGCCACAGCTGGCCTTGTCAGTGTTCCTTGTGGTGGTGAATTGCTCCCATGGCTCCAGCTAGTGAGTGTCCTCTAGAAGGTTTACTCTTCATCCAAGTGGTGAGTGACATGTTTCTTTAATAGCTGAGCCATCTCCTTAGAGACCCAAATCTTAGCCTGGAGCAGCTTTTCTCTACATTTTGAAGTTTCCTCCTTATTTATCCTTCCCTCAGCTCTGAGAATAATAGCTGTATTCTGTGGTTGCCATTTCTATTCCCATAAAATTCTCTTACACTCTTTTAGTAGCTAACTACCTTTTCACCAAGTGAATAATTCATTATATTATGCTTTCCCTGTTTTTTTTGCTGTGGTTTCTGCATCTTAACTGAACCCTGACTGAAATAGAAATTGGTATTAGGATTAGTCCAAAGAGAGAAACTCTTTTGAAGATTGTTTCTGTGGTAGGTTGGTCTGAGCCCCTCGCCAAGGGGAAATGTAATGCTACTTATACATGACACTCAGTGGCATCACAATCAAATAGCCACATGTGGTTGATGGTGATGAAACACATGTGCTTTGGGCGGGGGGGGCCCAAGTGGCTGCCGCACCTGTTACAGAAGCAGCAATCACTGCAAGGACCTTGTTGCAGATTGGCTATTACTGAGTACAGTGGAGTGCTTACAGAAAGAAAGTGAAAATCTCAGGATCTTAAACTCTTAAACAACTTAAACAACTTCATTTCTTGGCCTGAGAACCAGAGAGTTTCCACAGAAACCCTAAAAGGACCTTTTATTTCTTATAGTCACAGGCATGATATTATTGAAAATCAAATGCAAAATTTGATTGTGCAGATTGCAGAATTACATCAGTTTAGTTCACAGCCTTGCAAGGTGTTCCATGGGAAAGTAGGTCATTGATAAGGAAGGAATGAGGTCCCAAAACTTGAAATGAGGAGTTTTGGTTGAACTTGAAACTTGAGAATCTTGAGTCACTCTTAGTCTCCCTTGCCTGCACCTGTGTATCTGAGGAGTCTTTTTCTCCCTCAAAAACCCTACAGTTACCTCACCTGGAGCAGATAGCTTACAAAAGAGAAGATGCCCATCCTCCTTAAAACCTACCCAAGGGATTTCCGTGGTGGTACAGTGGTTAAGACTTCTTTCAGTGCAGGAGGTACAGCTTTGATCCTTAGTTGGGACAATAAGATCCCACATGCCTCATGGCCAAAAAACTAAAACATAAGAGAAGAAACAATAAATTCAATAAAGACGTTTTAAAAAGCTTTAAAAAACCTGCCCCAAATACTCCTATTGTCATTAGACCCATAACTAGGGTTACATTGCAGCATGTTCTAGTGGCTTGGAAGTGGGCAGGTCTCTTCATATAACTGGTGCTGAATCCAGGGTCCCAGTTTTGCCCCTTCTTCCAGGAATCACTATTTGCTCTGTAGAGTGACTATGGATCAAATAACCTCAATAAATACTAGGTTCCAGATTCTCAGCCAGTGTGTGAAAACTAAATTTGAGAGGTACTTTTCAGGCTCCTGAGTAGAAGAATTCTCCTTAAGTATATCTGTGGTAACTGTTGTTCACTTTTGGACCTATCAGCATTGTCTCTTTGATGGCTTTCAGACCACATGGGTGATACTTAGGTGGCATGTAAATAGTGGGTGGGAGAAGTGGGGCATTTCACAGAGGCAGTTTCTCTTTGAGATTTGTTCTCCTGAGCTTTCTGGGCACTGAGTCATCTTTAGCATATGGCTGGAATTTAGTTGTTGAAATAAAAGATCTCTGTGTTCCTAGGAGAAGGAATGTAGTCCTTAGATACTGAGCTCAAATGTTTCTGAACTAAATTCTTTCATTTTTCAGGAAGCCAGGCAATTAAGGTTATATATGCAAAGTATTTATATATATTATCCAGTCAGTGACACTGTTTCCCAAGGGTCTCCATGGGCAAATAGGCTTATTTTGCAATTAACAATAAAATCTTTTGTGAAATTTTTGTAGATTGGAAGCCCAGAATTTCATCTTATACCTTTGGTTTATTTATTTATTTTTTTTGTATATGCACTAGGTATGTAGTCAGTTCTTATAAATAGGCATTCAGCCTTCATTTCCATCTCATGTTAGTTGAGAGTATAGTTCCACTGGAAACCAAATTGTGGGTTCAGATCTAATAGGCATCTGTTGCTCTTTTCCATTCTGGGATCAACATCCTGGTGATAAAGGGAGGTGGGTAGGATATATGGCTGATTCATATCTAATAGAGGATAAACAATAGGAAGTACATATTTCTGATTGGAGGAGCTTGGAAGGAGTATCACTAGTGTTATCTTTTTATATAAAGGCACATGTGCTTAGTATTTAGAGAGTTAAACCTATTTATAAGTTAACATATTCATGTATCTTGTTTCTCTCTCATTTTTTATGAATGTTCATTCATTCATTCATTGAATAAGCATTTCCCTCTCTAAGTGCAAGGTACTGTACAAGGTATTGGTATATGGCCTCAGTGAACTTATAGGGTAATGTTCTCCTTCCTTATTTCTTCTCTACTTTTTTTTAATATAAATTTATTTATTTTAATTGGAGGTTAATTACTTTACAATATTGTATTGGTTTTGCCATACATCAACATGAATCCGCCACAGGTATACATGTGTTCCCCATTCAGAACCCCCCTCCCTCGTCCCTCCCCGTACCATCTCTCTGGGTGGTCTCAGTGCACCAGCCCCAAGCATCCAGTATCATGCATCGAACCTGGACTGGCTATTCGTTTCATATATGATATTATACATGTTTCAATGCCATTCTCTCAAATCATCCCTCCCTCTCCCACAGAGTCCAAAAGACTGTTCTATACATCTGTGTCTCTTTTGCTGTCTCGTATACAAGGTTATCGTTACCATCTTTCTAAATTCCATATATATGCGTTAGTATACTATATTTGTGTTTTTCTTTCTGGCTTAATTCACTCTGTATAATAGGCTCCAGTTTCATCCACCTCATTAGAACTGATTCAAATGTATTCTTTTTAATGACTGCATAATACTCCATTGTGTATATGTACCACAGCTTTCTTATCCATTCATCTGCTGATGGACATCTAGGTTGCTTCCATGTCCTGGTCTACTTTTTAATCCCTTTGTCATTCTCTTTCCCCTAAACATTTCTCCTTTCTCATCCCTTTTGCCCTTTACATTATTATTCAAGTATATGATTAAAATATATATATATATATATATATATATATATATATATATATTTTGCTTAAAGAAACAACTCAAATCAGGAACATTTAAGTAGTTCTTATAGCAGTGATGGGCTTTACTCCTGGGGTTTACCTTGTCACCAACAATACCTGCTGGTGGGATAGTTGGGGACTTGGGGTAGCACAAGCAATGAGATCCTTACCTTACTAAGATCAGTTCCATGATGATGGACGCTAACCTCTAACCACCTGCTCTTTCAAAGTCTATCTTTATCCTCCTCCAGTGTAAGTACAACCCCTATTTCCCTTAGAAACAACGGGATTGAGTTTTAGGGGATTCTCTGCCTAGCTACCTTGTGCATATGGAGCCTAGAAACTTTAGTCACACAGAAGCATGCCACCCAATGAAAAGAGTTTGGAATTGCTCTGTAAACACAGTCTGTGAAAACATAAAGGTGTATGCTTACTCTTCATCAAGAATGGACTGTGCACTAATCTGGCTTTGTGTCTTCTCGTGGTTGCATACTACATGGTCAACTTTAATTGCACAATAAATCTCTTATGATTACTTAATAGATATTTACTGATCGCAATGAATAAAAACAGAATCTGAGCTGGTTATTTCAGTGGTCATGGGGACAGATTCTGTGAGAACAAACATTTCTACCTTCCCTTCCAAGCTGGAGTTTGTTTTTGTACTTCAGCTTTGGGTCCTTAGTTGGAGCCAGAAACTGTTGGTCAAAGGATTATATAACCACTGAAAATAAACAAGGCCAAAGATGGGAGCTACACATACTGCAGTCTTTTTTTTTGTTTTTTAATACTTATTTGTCTTTATTTGATGTAGTTGCAGCATGTGGGATCTAGTTACCTGACCAGGGATCAAACACAAGTCCCCTGCATCGGGAGCCTGGAGTCTTATCCCCTGGACCACCAGGAAAGTCCCACCTCAGACTGTTTTATAGCAGGTGTTTAGTGAAGGTATAATATATAGACTATTTTGGTCCATACTTATTCTGAAGAGGAGGCAGTGCTTCCTTGGAAGAAGGGGCAAATCTGAGAACCTGCACTCAGCACCAGTTGTACCCAGAGATGTGCTACCACTTCCAGGCCACCAGGACATTGCAGAAATGTAACCTTTGTTATGAGACGAATGAAAATAGGGATATTTGGGGTGGGTTTTAAGGAGAATGGTCATCCTCTCTTTTGTGAGGTTTCTGCTCCAGATGAGGTAATTGTAGGGTTTTTGTATATTGGGGAAGGTTCCTTAAATACAGAAGAGCAAGCTAGCTATGTGTTTTGTTTTTTTTTTTTTTTTTGTGCTGAGGTATAATTGACACATAACATTAAATCTAGTCACCACAAAAAAACTAGTTGACATTGTCACTGGACATAGAGAATTTTTTTGTTCTGATGAGACTGCAAGCTACTTTTTCTCCCTAGAATTTTATTAGTTTTAGATTTTTCATTTAGGTCTGTGAGTTGATTTTGTATAAGATAGGGGGTATTGGTCAAGGTCTATCTTTCTTACATAATATGTATATACACACACATATATATACATATATGTATAATACATATATTATTAGCTTCTAAATGTCCAAATGTTCCAGCACCATTTGTCAAAAATAGCATAATTTCTCTGTTGAACTGTTTTGTAACTTTGTTAAAAACCCACTGACCATAAATATAAGGGTTTATTTCCAGACTCTCAATTCTGTTTCATTTATCTATATTGCTATCTTTTAATTTCATGGCTACATTCACTGTCTGCAGTGATCTTGGAACTCAAGAAAATAAAATTTGTTACTGTTTTCACTTTTTTCCCCTCTATTTGCCATGAAGTGATGGGACCCGATGTCATGATCTTAGTCTTTTGAATGTTGAGTTTTAAGCCAGCTTTTTCACTCTCCTCTTTCACCCTCATCAAAAGGCTTTTAAGATCCTCTTCACTCTCTGCCATTAAAGTGATATCATCTGCATATCTGAGGTTATTGATATTTCTCCTGGAAATGTTGATTTCAGCTTTGCTTCATCCTGGCATTTTACATGATGTACTCATACAAGCATGGTGACGATATACAGCCTTGACATACTCCTTTCCAAATTTTGAACCAGTCCATTGTTCCATATCTCGTTCTTACTGTTGCTTCTTGACCTGCATAGTAGTTTCTCAGGAGACAGGTAATGTGGTCAGGTATTCCCTTCTCTTTAAGAATTTTCCAGTTTGTTGTGATCTACAGTTAAAGGCTTTAGTGTAGTCAATGAAGTAGAAATAGATGTTTTTCTGGAATTCCTTTGCTCTTCTTCTATAATCCAACAGATGTTGGCAATTTGATCTCTGGTTCCTCTGCCTTTTCTAAATCCAGTTTGTACATCTGGAATTTCTTGGTTCATGTACTGTTGAAGCATTACTTGAAGGACTTTGAGCGTTGCCTTGCTAGCATGTGAAATGAGCACAATTATACAGTAGTTTGAAAATTCTTTGGTTTTGCCTTTCTTTGAGACTGAAATGAAAACTGACCTTTTCCAGTCCTGTGGCCACTGCTGACTTTTCTAAATTTGTTGTGAGTACATACAGGCAGCATGCAGATTAAGGCACATGCAGTTAACCAGAGCTATGGGAGCCCCCTGATCCTGAGGTTGAAAAGTTGGAGGTGGCATCCAAGCTAGTTCCTGAAATGTGAAGTCAAAGGGCTTCTCAGCAGGGAAGTACAGCCAGACAGACCAAGTGGAGCTAAGGAGACATGTGCTTGGAGAAAAATGCTTAAGTCAGTCTGGGCAAAGGAGAAGTTATTGGAGACGAGGTGGAAAGGCACAGTGTGACAGACCTTGATGAAAGTGATGATTGAGGGAGGCTGAGCTGGTGGCAAATGGCTGTGTTTGGTGCATCACAGGCACCAAGAAGATTTTTTTCTGTTGACGAAGTGCAGTCTTTCTACACCAATGCCAACAACATTGATAACTTACTTGAGTGCTAGTTTTCCTTCATTATTTGTAAAGAGACCTTCTTCTATTCTAATATTACTGCAGCTTTTAAAATCCCATTTGTTCTGAGCAGCCAGCTTTTCCCATATAACTGGAAAAGAGGAGGTGACTTTCCTCAAGGAGGTGTGTGGGAGCTGGCTTGTACCAGTTTATGAGAACAGAATGTTACATTTTCAGAAATTTTGCAAGCTAGTTGTCCAGTATAGCCATTATTAAAAAATAAATTATGTATTCTTAAACTTAAATAAGTTAAACTGTGAACAAAGGTAAAAATACTAAAACCCCATTACTTTCTAATTATTTTAGCAAAATTTAGTATTATCTATTCTTGAGGTTATTTACATCTAGTGTATCTGCATGGTAGAAATACTGTTTAACCGTGGGCTTACTGTGCATTGACTCTCAACTCCGTGTTTAGTGATGCCATGGTAGTAGCTTGAAATTGGTCATGATGGGAGCATTTACGCCATAGTAACCAGCAAGTGCTACAACTCAGATTTTACCCTTGACCAAGTTAAATATTACTGGCATGACATGACTTCTCATTCCTCAGTTTGCCAGAGCAATTGGAAACTCTAGCCATCTTTTGGGGGATGCTTCGTGTGAACCTGGTAAGAACGCGTCAGCCCCCTCCTCAGAACTTTATCTTCAGGTGTCTGTGCATCCAGAAGAGATAAGTGAGCTCAAGCAGATTTGAAAGGGCTTGTCCCAATGTATTATAACTCTAGAGCATATATCCTTTTTCTCTTTCAAGGTCCACTGATCCTCATGGGGAACACTGTGAACACCTGTAGGCACAAACACACATCCATGGGAAAAGTAAATGTTTATTTTAGAGTTAAAAATGGAAAATATTCAAAGCACCCACTTTAAAAATGAAAACAAACAGTTCTCAAATCAAACAATAACAATTTGTGTTTGGACTTCATTTTATAGCCTTTGAATGGCAAGGAATGGGAGGTGCAAGGGAGGGCAGGGAAAGACTGAGTTAGAGAATGGGGGAAAGAGGAGGGGGGAAATGGAGGAAAAAGAGGGAAAAGATAAGAAAAAATGTGCAGAGAGGAAAATACGTAAAGGGCAGGTAGGAGCAAAGGTAGATGGTGAGGTAAAGGATGAGGATGCTGCTGGTGGTGTTAGAGTTAATTCTGTTCTGGTTTCATTTAAACAAAAAGATGGGAGATGTGTTACCCTACTCTGAGCAGCACTCCAGGGGTGAGCAACAATAGAAGTAGCTTTAGTGTTTTTGTTTCTTTTTTTCAAATTGAAGTATAGTTGATTTACAATATTGTATTAGTTACAGGTGTGCAACATTAGTTTCAGTATTACGGGGGAGCCTGGTGAGCTGCCGTCTATGGGGTCGCACAGAGTCAGACACGACTGAAGCGACTTGGCAGCAGCAGCAGCAGTCCATTTAAACATACTATAAAATATTGGTTATATTCCCTGTCCTGTACCATTGTACGCAGCAGCAGCAGTCCATTTAAACTTACTATAAAATATTGGTTATATTCCCTGTCCTGTACCATTGTACCTTATTTATTTTATACATAGTACTTTGTACCTCTTAATCCTCTACCCTTATCTTGCCTCTCCCTTCTTCCCTCTCCCCACTGATAACCAATATTTTGTTCTCTGTGTCTGTGAATTTGTTTCTGTTTTCTTATATTCATGCAATTTATTTTACGTTTTAGATTCCACATGTAAGTTTTATCATATGATATTTGTCTTTCTGTTTGACTTACTTCTTAAAGCATAAGGCCCTCTGAGGTTCATCCATGTTGTTGCAAATGGCAAAATTTCATTCTTTTTTTTTTATGGTGAAGGAAAATGCAGCATTTATTGTTGTTTTGTTGTTTAGTCATCAAGTCTTGTCCAACTCTTGTGACCCCATGGACTGTAGCCTACCAGACTCATCTGTCCATGGGATTTCCCAGCCAAGAATACTGGAGTGAGTTGCCATTTCCTTCTTCAGGGGATCTGCTCAACCCAGGGATCAAACCTGTGTCTCCTGCACTGGCAGGTGGATTCTTTACCTCTGAATCACCAGGATAGTTAGTGCTCAAAGAAACTCTAACTTCTCATTTTTTTCTTATGGCTGAGTAATTTTCCACTGTGTGTGTGTGTGTGTGTGTGTGTGTGTGTGTGTGTGTGTGTATCTCAATTCTTTATGCATTCATCTGCTGAGGAAGCTTTTATTCTTTTTTGGGGAGCTTTGATTCTTATTTTCCATTTTATTGTTTATTTTTGACAATGAAGATATTTTATCACAGAATTTTGAACGTCTTCACTTTGTGGCAAAATTATTTAGAATTTAAGATTTTAGTAATTTATATTACATTATATAAATATAGGCTGCATTTTGGTTTGAGGGATTTTAAACTTGACAGATTGTATTATTTTAAGAGAGATTTAAATGCCTCATCTCATAGTATTTATAGATTATACCTGAAAACAATGTTTATTTCAAAATAAATCTTAAAAAAACCCTGTTTTTGGTCTATTTAGGACTTGGTATGAAGAATATACAATGCAAACAAATATAAATGAGAAGAGGTATTTCAACAGGAGGCTTCACTGGCTTATTGTTTCATTAATGGCTTTGAATGAAATGCTTGGTTCTTACTTAAATGAGAAAGTGAATGAGACTCAGGTATCTATAAGGATGAAAATTAGATTCTGATTGAAGCTTCTGCTGCCAGACAACACTGGCGTGGATGAGCAGCACTGTCAAGCAGGTGAAATTAAGAATGTACAGAACTGGGTTTCCCACCGTGGAGGAGTGTACATTTGATTGATTATTTACAAGTTGTGTGCTTGATGGTGGTGGTAGGGGTAGGGGTCATACTTGCCTCTTGATCACAAGCAAGTCTCTAGAATCATTCAGCAGCTTTTCTGGCAGACTTAGCCTGTGTCTCAGGGTCACTGACTTTCTCCTAAAGTCATAATTGGTGGCCCTTAACTTCTCATCATATATGACGCATGGGGTGTGTCTCTTTTCTTCTCAGGCTCCTTCTCAATTTCTGTGAAAGATAATGAGATCGTGACCACTGACTGCCACTTGGGGTGTGTGAGAATGATGCATGGGGTGGCATGGAATCCCATCTTGAGGAGATGGGGTTGGTGGAGGCCGCTGATACCCCTATTTGCACATGCTGCAGGCAGTTGATCCATCAAAAGGAAGGCAGCTGTGATCAGCAATGGCAGACTCTCACTATGGAGAGAGTAGAGGATTCCAGAGAAGAAAAGTGTCATCTGTGCTGAGTCAGTAGGAATTGAATGCTGTAGGTGGCAAATGGCAGAGCAGGAAAAAGACAAGCAAGATGATGCAAGCCTGAACACGGAGTAATTGGAGTGAGAAGAGTCCTGCTGGCTGTAACAATCTCAGATATTTGCATGTACAGCACGTTTCTGGTTAGAAAAGAAGGTCTTTATTCTGAAATGTCTTCATCAGTTAAAGTCAAGGAGATGAGCTCAGCAGAGACGCAGTGAACGCAAGTCCTCTCCTCTCCTGACACTGATGGGGTGTCAGGACTTGTCTGCAGAACTCAAAGTTACCTTCTGCAACAGCTTTTCCTGGCTCTCAGCCTACACATGCTCCTCTGTCTCTCAAGTTCCTTCAGTCCATTGGCTTAGCAGGCATTGATGATTGATGGTGGGAGCAGTCTCAAATTGTTTTCCAAGTTTTTACTCTGTTAGATCAAAGATTATGCTTTGTATTTCCTCTGTACCCTCATTTATCTGTCATATAGTCGGTGTGTTGCTGGCTAAAATCTTGTCTTCCTCTGCCCAATGAAGCTGAATGAAAAATGTGGAGACAGAGTTTGGAGGAAATAGAAAGGTGGCTTTAATTCTCAGCCAACGGAGAGGGGAACACAGTAGGCTCCTGCCTCGAAACTTGTGCCTACCCCCCCACCACCCCGCCACCTTGAGGAGCCTCAGTTCAGTTCAGTCGCTCAATTGTGTCCAACTCTTTGCAACCCCATGAACCACAGCACACCAGACCTCCCTGTCCATCACCAACTCCTGGAGTTCACCCAAACTCATGGCCATTGAGTCAGTGATGCCATCCAACCATCTCATCCTTTGTTGTCCCCTTCTCCTCTTGTCCCCAATCCCTCTCAGCATCAGGATCTTTTAAAATGAGTCAGCTCTTCACATCAGGTGGCCAAAGTATTGGAATTTCAGCTTCAACATCAGCCCTTCCAATAAATACTTAGGGGCTTATATAAGATAAGGGCTCACAATCAGAAGTTGGTGATGAGGAACAAAATGCTTACAGGTCTAAGAAAACATATACCTGCTTAGTCTTCTCTTTATCTTCTTTGTTCTCAGGAAAGGGATAGAAAAACTTATTTGTTGAGTTCCTTTAATGGACCAGAACCTTGTGGTCCAGAGTCGACGATAAGAAAGTAAAAGAGAGAGAAAGAGGCTGATATTCTTTGATTTACGCAGAAAACCAATAAAGCCCTTGCCATGGGGCTTGCACTGCTTCACATAGGCACAGGGCGCCCTCTTGCGAGGGTCTTGCAAGCCCGGGCAAAAAGTGAGCTCAGAGAGCTTCTGTTCTCCAAGGAATTAGCCTGAGAGAGAGAGAAAGAAAGAGAGAGAAAAAGAAAGAAAGACACGGGGACCCAAGCTCGGATGGAACAAGGGTGTTTTATTCAACATAGTGTGGGTATATATACTGTCTTACAAGATAGCTTTGTTCAGCAAAGATAAAGACCAAAAGTCCAGACTTAAAATTATCAAGGAAACATAAGGCAATCCATATCAAAGAGAGAGGGTTGTAAATAATCACTTTTACCATATGGTTCATAAAAAGGAAGAAGGTCGTAAGTAGTTACTTATCACCGTATGGAAAAACTAACAAAGGAAATGCATGCATTCCTCAGCCCCGGGAGCAGTTTGCCACTCCTTTTAATTCCTGAATATTCAGGAATTAATAAGGAACAGAGGATTCATGACAGATCCAAAATAGCACACAGGAAGCCTCCTGTTAAATGATTCCTGACAATTGCCCCTATTTTATTATATTTGTAAAAAGGGTCCTGACCAATTGAGTTTGCCAACCTTATAGAAAGGCAACGATAAACAACAAATATAATTACCAAGACAATCATCAAAGTTACAGTTCCAGACCCAATGCTGTGGGTAATACTTTGAAACCATCCTCATGGTCTAGCCCAGATAATTGATCAGCTAGTTGTTCAGCTAAAGTTTCCAAATTAGTGGAAGAGGGCAGACATTTAGAAAAGGTTTCAAAGATTTCCTTTTACAGTAATTGTACATTCAGAGAGGCATTATCATGTATGTTTTGTAAATGAAATTTGATTTGTTCCCAGTTGTAGGCACTATGATCGAAATGAACAGGAGTAACACAAAACTCAGTAGAATTCCAATCACATTTTAGTATCACTTGTTTTTGCAAATCTATTAATTGATCTCCAACCCATTTGATGGCTCTTTTTAGTTCCTGTATTTCCTCTTGAATATCCTCATCTACCTGAGCCTGAGTAGCCCATATATTATGAGCATCTTCAGTCCAATTTTGGATAAAATTATGTGTTTGAATCGAGGTATATAAAGCAGCGCCGGCGACAGCAGCAGTGGTGCAAATAGCTATTAACCCCAAAATGCCAAGAATCAGCCATCCAATGAATTGTTTAGATTGTTGGAGCAGCTTAATAAATAATCTGGAAGCAAGTCCAGCCATGGGACCTTCTTCCCAGGGTCGTTGGAGATTTATTGGTAACCACAAATTATGTTGAGATCGAAGAATCAAAAGCGAATAATTTCTTAAAGAAATAGAGGAGTTAAGACAAGTATATAGTTTGCAATTAATACAAGTTACAGAACATAAAGTCTTATTAAATTGTAAATTTCCTATGGCTATAAAAAAAGGAAGTGGGACACAGGCCTGTATAAAATATGATTGATTATAGCTAAAGAAATAGTTACTATGACTATGACTGGTCCCTGTGAAATGTCCAGTCCAAATCCCAAGTTCTTCAGTGCTCCCAGCAAGTTTCAAAATGTCCCATTGTTCAGGCCCACTCTGTTTATCAAGGACAATCCTAGGACCAGGTGGGGCTAATCCACCATCAAGCCACCCAAGAAGTCCTTTGTCATGGTAATGCTCCATCCTAGTGTCAGTGACCTCCCATGTCACTTGAGTAGCATAGTCACATACACAGTGCTGTTAATATCATCTGAGCAGTTATGACCCCATCATACCATGGGGTCCCCAATCAACAATTGTATGATTAGCCACAAACATTAATTTTCCTGATTTGGCTTGACATTTGTCCCAACGAACAGGAGTATATGTAAAGTTCTTATAAGTAAACCCTTTGTATAATGTTCTTTGTTTTTTCCCTCTTTCCCTAAAGTCTCAGTAGTATAAACGTGGTTCACAGACAAAGAAAGGGCAGTAAATAATCCAATCAACTTCCGAAAGTCCTTTTTGGGAGGCAGGGCAAAAGCCCAAGTTTGTCGGCTAACGTTTATGCATAATTCTGCTGGGCCCATGCACAAAGGAAGGACTTCATAACCTAGAGAAATATTAATTAGCTTTCCTTCTTCTTCAGGGTGTGAGGGCCCTTTAATGCTCCAGGGAGAAGGCATATGTATAGAGTCATTGGTTGAAATGATTGGTCCTCTCTCCATCCATTCGACCACCTGTAGTAGAGGGGTGTTGGATATGTAAGCCCAGTAAGTATGATTAGTTAGAGCTCGAATGGGGGAGGCACAGGCAAGCAGACAGTATGCCAGGAGAATGTATTCAGGACTCCGAGGCATTTCCTGTTGAGAGACCAAATTTTCAGCTTGATTAGTAAGGGTTTTTATTTGTCCCCAAGTGGGGAGATCATAAGGTTGATGTTGCCAAGGGCGGTGCTTCCTGGAGATCTTTAAAGCCGCCATGGCCCGTATTGGAATTTCTTCCTCCTGGGGTTTTTGTTGTTTTGTCTCTATTTTGAAGGCTGGGGGCCCCTTTGGGTTGAATCTTCTGAAGAGGAAGCCATGAGTTCGTTGGATCCATCTGGGGAAACACAAGCTTCCCCGTAAGATTAGTTTCCCAGATTTCCATTGTTTCGTTAACCCGTCTTGGTACCAAATGGGCAGAGGAAGAGAAGTGTCCTTCAATTTCTCAAATGCTTTTTTGCTCTTGTTAAGATATCTCCTTGTGGTACGTTTTAAAAAATTAAAACGAATAAAGCTATATTAACAATAGTTACAGGTATAGAAAATATCTAATGTTGGAATCTAGTAAAGTCTGTTTTAGATAAGGAAGACAGTAGTGTTCCTGTGTATTCCCCCTTTAAAAATTTTTTTATTTGCAACTTTAGTGTGTGATGTGCTTGTTCGACTATGCCTTGTGCCTGTGGATTATAAGGAATACCTGTAATATGTTTAATAGAAAAAGATTGTAAAAGTTGTTTAAAGTGTCTAGAAATATAGGCAGGGCCATTGTCTGTTTTTATAGAACTAGGAGTTCCCATTACAGCAAAACGTACAGCTAATAAGTGAGTTATAATGTGTTGTGTAGCCTCACTGTGAAGAGGTGTGGCCCGAATAAAAGAAGAATTAGTGTCGATACGGACATGCAAGAAAGAAAATGGAGAAAGTTCAGGACAATGAGTTATATCCATTTGCCATAGTTCATTAGGTTGCAAGCTGCAAGGATTAGTACCTTGTGCAATGGGTTGAAGATGTAGGCGTCTACAAGTAGAGCAATTACTAATAATTTCTTTAGCCTGGCGGTATGGGATTTTCCATAGCTGGTGTAGGGAGCCAGCAGTGTTATGCAACAGAGCACGCTGTTCCTCCAGAGTAGCAAAGGAAATCAGCTTATCAGCCTGCTCATTACCATGAGTCATGGGGCCAGGAAGGCAAGAATGTGCTCAAATATGTGTAATGTAAGTGAGAGAATTGCAGTTTGTAACAACAGATTGTAGTTCGAAAAAGAGTTGTTGAATAGGTTGATTGGAGTTTATGGTGGAGATTTCTATATTTTTTAATACAAAAACTGAATATATAGAGTCAGAGACTATATTAATGGGGTAAGGATGTAGGCAAATAACTTTAATAAGAGCGAATAATTCATTTTGTTGAGCAGAATGAAATTTAGTATAAAAGACTTTATATTCCTTAAGAGACCAGAATGAAGCTTTGGCGTTTTTCAGTCAGTTCAGTTCAGTCACTCAGTCATGTCCGACTCTTTGTGACCCCATGAATCGCAGCACGCCAGGCCTCCCTGTCCATCACCAACTCCCGGAGTTTACTCAAACTCATGTTGAGTGGGTGATCCCATCCAGCCATCTCATCCTCTGTTGTCCCCATTCTCCTCCTGCCCCCAATCCCTCCCAGCATCAGGGTCTTTTCCAATGAGTCAACTCTTCGCATGAGGTGGCCAAAGTATTGGAGTTTCAACTTTAGCATCATTCCTTCCAATGAACACCCAAGACTGATCTCTCTTAGAATGGACTGGTTGGATCTCCTTGCAGTCCAAGGGACTCTCAAGAGTCTTCTCCAACACCACAGTTCAAAAGTATCAATTCTTCGGCACTCAACTTTCTTCACAGTCCAACTCTCACATCCATACATGACCACTGGAAAAACCATAGCCTTGACTAGATGGACCTTTGTTGGCAAAGTAATGTATCTGCTTTATAATATGCTATCTAGGTTGGTCATAACTCTCCTTCCAAGGAGTAAGTGTCTTTTAATTTTATGGCTGCAATGACCATCTGCAGTGATTTTGGAGCCCCCCAAAATAAAGTCTGACACTGCTTCCACAATTTCCCCATCTATTTCCCATGAAGTGATGGGACCAGATACCATGATCTTAGTTTTCTGAATGTTGAGCTTTAGGCCAACTTTTTTACTCTCCTCTTTCACTTTCATCAAGAGGCGTTTTAGTTCCTCTTCACTTTCTGTCATAAGGGTGGTATCATCTGCATATCTGAGGTTATTGATATTTCTCCCAGCAATCTTGATTCCAGCTTGTGCTTCTTCCAGCCCAGCGTTTCTCATGATGTACTCTGCCTTAGCCGCCTGTAATTTCTCTTTCGTGAGGGGCCACTGCTCTGTCTAAATAGGCTCGTCATTCTTCCAAGTTATTTTAATAATTGTATTGTTTGTTAAATGAGCAGTGGCCCCTAGGGAAAATGTGGAATGTATATCTGAGTTTTCCATTGCATAAGTAAGTCACTTCCTATTAGATTAAGTGGTGTATCTATCACATAAGGTCTTAATGTTGCAGGTTGGCCTTCTGGTCCCTCACATGGATAAATATGAGTACTCTGATAAACCTCTTGTACTTTGGTTTGAGAAATCCCTGGAATTTGGCAAGAAATTTTTTGTACAGGCCAGGATTTGGGCCATAAATGTTTGGAAATAATAGTAATATCAGATACAGTGTCAAGGACACCAGAAAATCTTTTACCATTAATTTTGATGTTTATAGTCAGTCGGGCAAATTCAGATACTAATGATGTCCAAAAGGACTGTTTTTGATCTGTACTGCTGAATCTGCCCATCCATACATCATTAGAGGAGTTAATAGAAATGTAAGATAAAAGAAATAATTGAGCAATTTTATCCCCCTTTTTGAATTGCCATAAAATCTGAGATGACATCATAATTTGAATTTCTCTTTTATAATCTGAATCAATTACTCCAGGGTGAGCAGTAATTCCTTTAGAAGTCAAACTAGATTGGCCAAGTAAAAGACCAAAGGTTTGTGGGGGCAGGGGTCCAAAAAGTCCTGTAGGTATTCTAGAGGGGACTGCTTGAGGGTAAAGGAGAAAGTAATTTAGGGCTGGTATATCAATGGCAGCATTGCCGGATGTTGAGGGTTTGAGGGAAAAGATGGAATTTGCCCCTGGATTTTGTTGAAGGGGACCTGTGGGGTCCCCTGCTTGGAGTTTCCCAGAATAGGTTTCCTTTCAATGTCAAATTTAGATTTACAGTCTTTGGCCCAATACATTCCTCTATGGCAGCGAGGGCAGATTTTTGGAGGTTTTTTTTATTAGCTTTCTTAGGGCAGTCCCTTTTAAAATGGTTCTTATCTCCACATGTAAAGCATCCTTCATTTCCCTTTCTTAAGACAGCAACCATTGTTTCAGCTAGCATTTGCATCTTTTGAGTTTCTGATCCTAGATTTCGACAAGCCTTCAAATAATCAATAATAGTCCCTGTCTCACGAATCGGAGCTATAGCCTTTTGACATTCCTGATTTTCATTTTCATAAGCAAGTAATTTCTCTAGTTGCCTTTTGGCTTCTTCTCCGATTACAGTACAGGAAGTAGCAGTTTCTAAGCTAGCTAAAAAATCAGCATATGTTTCATTAGGTCCATGCAATATTTTAGTGTGGCTCCCTGTAGGCTTCCCTTGAGGAGTAATTCGATCCCAACCTTCAAGGGCCACTGTTTTTAATTGTTCATGCAACAAAGGAGGGCACTGTACTTGAGCTTCTATAGCGATAGCGTCAAATTCAGAGAAGGCAATGGCACCCCACTCCAGTACTCTTGCCTGGAAAATCCCATGGATGGATGAACCTGGTAGCCTGCAGTCCATGGGGTCGCGAAGAGTCGGACACGACTGAGCGACTTCACTTTCACTTTTCACTTTCCTGCATTGGAGAAGGAAATGGCAACCCACTCCAGTGTTCTTGCCTGGAGAATCCCAGGGATGGGGGAGCCTGGTGGCTGCCGTCTATGGGATCACACAGAGTCGGACACGACTGAAGTGACTTAGCAGCAGTAGCAGCAGCGTCAAATTGTCCTGTACCAGTTAGCATCTCAAAAGTAATTTGATTTTGGGGAGCACCAGCTCGAGCATTTCTCTTAGCATGATCTCTGGCTATATTATGAAACCACATTATCCATTGAAGATATTCTCCTGGTTTAAGGAGAGCTTTTATTAAAGTTTGCCAATAATGGGGAATAAAATTTCCAATAGAGGATGTTATAGAATTTAGAAGTACTTTGGTAAAAAGTGAATGTGGGCCGTACATAGTTATAGCTTTTTTAATTTGTTGCATGTGATAAAAGTTAATACCCTCATATTGAGGTATTATGTGCCCTTGAACGTCAGGATTTCTAAAAACAGGAAAGGTGGAGAAACCATCAGCTTCAGAGACTTGTGATTGCAAAGCCAGCAATTCAGAGAGCCTCTGTCATAAAGGAGAGTGAGTAGGTAGCACATTCTTACAATTAAGAGTATGTGGTAAAAACTTATTATTGTTATTCAGAAAGGTGTTGTTGGTCAAAGGGTGTCTTAGGGGAGTTCTTGCCAGAATCATTAGGTTCTAGCAAGGGAGAGACTTTGGGATTTGTGCCCACTGGCAGGGGAGGAGCACTTGAAACAACTGGGGCAGGGCTTGTAGGAAAATTCTGGAATATTTTATGTTGTTCTAATGGGACCTTCTGTAAGATTTCATCATCTAAATCATATTCATGTAATAAGTGTTCTGCCTGTTGCCGAATATCAGGAGGGCTAGACTTACCTTGAAATGTCAGAATCACAGCTTTAATGAGAGGCCATAGGGGCCAGAAATCTATCGGAATATTTTTTCCCTGTCTGGTGGCTCGTTTAACATTCTCTTTCACCCGGTGCCAAATTTCTAAATCAAAACTAGCTTCATCAGGGAACCAAGGGTTACATTCAACCACTGTCTGAAGGCAAGCCTCTATTTGCTGGCGCGAAACTGAAAGTCCCTGAACTTTAAATACGTGATGAAGTAAAATAGAAAAGTGATGGGGCTTTCCAGCCGTTTGACCCATGTCTTAATACTTACCGACCTCAGTAGGTCCTTAAGTCACTCCATCCGAATCTGCCACGTGTACCAGGCCTGTTCTGGGCGCCACTTGTTGAGGTCCTTTAATGGACTGGAACCTGGTGGTCTGGAGTCCACGATAAGAAAGTAAAAGAGAGAGAGAAAGAGGCTGATATTCCTTGGTTTATGCAGAAAACCAATAAAGCCCTTGCCATGGGGCTTGCACTGCTTCACATAGGCACAGGGCGCCCTCTCGCGAGGGTCTTGCAAGCCCGGGCAAAAAGTGAGCTCAGAGAGCTTCTGTTCTCCAAAGAATTAGCCTGAGAGAGAGAGAAAGAAAGAGAGAGAAAAAGAAAGAAAGACACGGGGACCCAAGCTCGGATGGAACAAGGGTGTTTTATTCAACATAGTGTGGGTATATATACTGTCTTACAAGGTAGCTTTGTTCAGCAAAGATAAAGATCAAAAGTCCAGACTTACAAATTATCAAGGAAACATAAGGAAATCCATATCAAAGGAAAAGTGTTGTAAATAATCACTTTTACCATATGGTTCATGAAAAGGAAGAAGGTCGTAAGTAGTTACTTATCACCGTATGGAAAAACTAACAAAGGAAATGCATGCATTCCTCAGCCCCGGGAGCGGTTTGCCACTCCTCTTAATTCCTGAATATTCAGGAATTAATAAGGAACAGAGGATTCATGACAGATCCAAAATAGCACACAGGAAGCCTCCTGTTAAATGCTTCCTGACACTCATTCTTTTTTAAAAATTCTTTTTCACTGCAACAGGTGCACAAAAATACATTCTAAATGAAACTGGAGAATGCAGAGGGTTTTGAACTTGGAGGCAGATGACCTGGACTTTAATCCAGTTTTATACATGTCAACTGTCTCATCTCTATGCAGAGAATACTGAGATCTGCTTTGCCTGCTTCACTGGATTAATGTAATAATTCATAAAAAATGCTATTGGTTTGCAAACTGGTACCTGTACATGAAGGGCAAGGAGAGACTGAAGAAAGAGGCAGCCCACTCCAGATGGGCAGGTGATGTTTTTAATAAGCAAGGGAACTTACTTGTAAGGCTTGCCTTGGGGGAGGCCACTAAATGAGTAGATCTCGGTACCTGCTCACCAGAATCTTAAAAAGTTTTACATATAGCTGGGTTTGTTACCCAGTCCAAGCTCACTCTCCTCGCCACGTGATGGGCCAATAAATCTGAGAGATGAGGGGTTGAGGCAAGGAAGAACCTTTATTCAGGGAGCCATCTGACTGAGAAGATGGCAGGCTAGCACCTCAAAATAACCATCCTATTGAGGTCTGGATGCCAGGTTCCTTTGTAGAGTCAGAGAGAAAGAAGCAACTAAAGTCATAAGGCAGAATAGAGAGGGAGAGACAGTGGGGAAGAAAAGTGAAAGGGTCTTTAGTCTTGCAAAACATCTCCAAGAAAATGGCCAGCCTTTGGAAGGGGTGTGTTAATCTCTTCTCTCAGCACGGAGCTTTCTGGGAGCAAAGGAGGAAACAGACAGAACAGGCTCCATCTTGAAAGCAGGACTCCATCTTGGGCTGGACTGTGGAGTTTGAGCTATATGCCCAGTATCTATGGAAACAACATACCAACTGCAAAACCAGACCTCTGGATGGAAGAGCCCCAGGGCTTGCACCTAGACTCTCCATCGCCTGAAAGAATACCCTAATTGTCTGTGTAATCGAATAGAATCATAAATTCTATTCTGCTTATTGGGGTATGACCACAGGCCTATTGATAATTGTCCACTGTTAACACCTAGGCCTAAGGCATATGATCATGGGTTAACTTTGATTGTATCTTTCTTTTCCTTTGTTCAGACTAGTTTCAGGGAATTTGGGGAGGTGGATTTGGGCACGTACACTTAGGGTATATAAGGTTTTCACAAAAACTGGTTGGGGTCCTTGGCTAAGAGGAGACTCTGCCTTGGGCCTGCCGGTGTAATAAACTGGACTCCACTATCTGCATTGTCCTTCTGAGTGAGTTTGTTTCCTGGAACATGTGGCTATAACAGGAGAAATATCAATAAGCTCAGATATGCCAATGACACCATACTTGTGGCAGAAAGGGAAGAGGAACTAAAGAGCCTCTTCATGAAGGTAAAAGAGGAGAGTGAAAAAGTTGGCTTAAAGCTCAACGAAAAAGTTGGCTTAAAGCTCAACATTCAAAAGATGAAGATCATGGCATCCAGTCCCATCATTTCATGGAAAATAGATAGGGAAACAATGAAAACAGTGACAGCCTTTATTTTCTTGGGTTCCAAAATCACTGCTGATGGTCACAGCAGCCATGAAATTAAAAGATGCTTGCTCCTTGGAAGAAAAGCTATGACAAACCTAGACAGAATATTAAAAGGCAGAGACATTGCTGACAAGGATCCATCTAGTCAAAGCTATAGTTTTTCCTGTAGTCATGTATGGATGTGAGAATTGGACCATAAAGAAGGCCAAGTGCCGAAGAATTGATGCTTTTGAACTGTGGTGTTGGAGAAGACTCTTGAGAGTCTCTTGGAGAGCAAGAAGATCAAACCAGTCAATCTTAAAGGAAATCAACCCTGAATATTAATTGGAAGGACTGCAACAAAGGTCCGTCTAGTCAAGGCTATGGTTTTTCCTGTGGTCATGTATGGATGTGAGAGTTGGACTGTGAAGAAGGCTGAGCGCTGAAGAATTGATGCTTTTGAACTGTGGTGTTGGAGAAGACTCTTGAGAGTCCCTTGGACTGCAAGGAGATCCAACCAGTCCATTCTGAAGGAGATCAGCCCTGGGATTTCTTTGGAAGGACTGATGCTAAAGCTGAAACTCCAGTACTTTGGCCACCTCATGCGAAGAGTTGACTCATTGGAAAAGACTCTGATGCTGGGAGGGATTGGGGGCAGGAGGAGAAGGGGACGACAGAGGATGAGATGGCTGGATGGCATCACTGAATTGATGGACGTGAGTCTGAGTGAACTCCAGGAGTTGGTGATGGACAGGGAGGCCTGGCGTGCTGCGATTCATGGGGTCGCAAAGAGTCAGACACAACTGAACGACTGATCTGATCTGATCTGATGCTGAAGCTGAAGCTTTGGCCACCTGATGCGAAGAGCTGACTCACTTGAAAAGGCCTCGATGTTGGGAAAGATTGAAGGCAGGAGGAGAAGGGGATAACAGAGGATGAGATGGTTGGATGACATCACCAACTCAATGGCCATGAGTTTGAGCAAACTCTGGGAGCTCGTGAAGGACAGGTAAGCCTGGCATATTGCAGTCCAGGGTGGTCACAAAGAATCGACACAACAGAGCTACTGAACAACAACAGTCTTTTCTATTCACAAGTGGGCAGGGACAGATTATCTGTCTATGAGCTGAACAAAGGCACTTCAGTTTACAGTCAGGCAGAAGGATAGGGTCCTCTGAGGCAAGTTATTAAGTATGATTATAATAACAAAAGTAAGGAACATCACATCAAAGAAACAGTTTCCAACATGGAGTCAGAATTGGCTTCCTCTCTGCAAGAGGTTCCATCACATATACTATCCAGATGATCTCAACAATGCCTTAGTCCCTCAAGGTTATGTCTTTGAAAATAGTTCTTAAGCAGAAGTGTATGGAGTATACACTCTAAGGACAGGGGCATTGAATAAGAATCCTGATTGCCTGGGTCCAACTCTAGGGTCAGCCTGAGGTCACATCCTCTCAACAAACTTCTCCAACAAATGTGAATCTCCTTTTGTGAGCTTGTGTACTGAAGCTAAGCTTGTTCTGCTCACTGCACAGCAGGGCAATAATTGGTAGGTGAGGTTTGTGGCAAGAAAGAGCGGCTATTCAGAAAACTGAGCTTCTGAAAAGATGGTGGATAGGTGTCCTAAAGCAGTGGTCCCCAACCTTTTGGGCACCAGGGACCAATTTTGTAGAAGACAATTTATCTACGAATTGGGGGTTGGGGGGGATGGTTTCAAGATGATTTAAGCACATTAGATTTATTGTGCACTTTATTTCTAAGCTAATGAATGCTGCCACTGATCTGACAGGAGGTACCAGTCCACTGCCTGGAGGTTGGGGACCCCTGTCCTAGAGTACCATCCACTAGGGTCTGGATGCCAGTATCTTTTGTAGAACACAGAGGTGGAGGAGGTGAGGAAGTCAAATAAAAAGGCCATGAGTCTTGCAGAATATCTCCTGGCTTAGTTAGTATTGGGAATTGGATGTGTTAATTTCTTCTTCTCTGTAGCCATTCACAGGTGGGCAGGGTCAGAATGTCTCCCTGTGACCTGAACAAATACATTTTAGTTTAAAATTCAGGCAGAGGGGCAGGGCTCCTTGAGGCAGGTTATATATGCTTAAAGCTATAGACTCACACGCTAGCAAAGTAATGCTCAAAATTCTCCAAGAGAGGCTTCAACAGTAGGTAAACCAAGAACTTCCAGATGTTCATGCTGGATTTAGAAAAGGCAGAGGAACCAGAGATAAATTGCCATCATCCGTTGGATCATAGGAAAAGCAAGAGAGTTCCAGAAAAGCATCTACTTCTGCTTTATTGACTATACCAAAGCCTTTGTGTGGATCAGAACAAACTGTGGAAAATTCTTAAGGAGACAGGGATTCCAGACCACCTTACCTGCCTTCTGAGAAATCTGTATGCAGGTCAAGAAGCAACAGTTAGAACTGGACATGGAACAACGGACTGGTTCCAAATTGGGAAAGGAGTACATCAAGGCTGTATATTGTCACCCTGCTTATTTAACTTATATGCAGAATACATCATGAGAAATGCCAGGCTGGATGAAGCACAAGCTGGAATCAAGATTGCAGGAGAAATATGAATAGCCTCAGATATGCAGATAACACCACCCTTATGACACAAAGCAAAGAGGAAGTAAGAGCCTCTTGATGAAAGTGAAAAGGAGAGTGAAAAAGCTGGCTTAAAACTCAACATTCAGAAAATGAAGATCATGGCATCTGGTCCCAACACTTCATGGCAAATAGATGAGGAAACAATGGAAACCATGACAGACTTTATTGTTTTGGGCTTCAAAATCACTGCAGATGGTGACTGCAGCCATGAAATTAAAAGATGTTTGCTCCTTGGAAGAAAAGCTATAACCAACCTAGACAGAATATCAAAAAGCAGAGACATTACCTTACTGACAAAGGTCCATCTAGTCAAAAGTATAGTTATTCCTGTAGTCTTGTATGGATGTGAGAGTGGACCATAAAAAGGCTGAGTGCCAAAGAATTTATGCTTTTGAACTGTGGTGTTGGAGAAGACTCTTGAGAGTCCCTTGGACTGCAAGGAGATCCAACCAGTCCATCCTAAAGGAAATCAGTCCTGAATATTCATTGGAAGGACTGATGCTGAAGCTGAAGCTCCAATACTTTGGCCACCTGATGGGAAGACGTGACTCATTAGAAAAGGCCCTGATGTTGGGAAAGATTGAAGGCAGGAGGAGAAGGGGACGTCAGAGGACGAGATGGTTGGATGGCATCACCAACTCAATGGACATGAATTTGAGCAACTCTGGGAGATGGTGAAGGAAGGGAAGCCTGGCGTGCTTCAGTCCATGGGGTCACAGAGTCGACATGACTGAGTGACTGAACAACAACTAAGCTATAGATAGCATCCTTTCAGTGATTATGGTAACAAAAGCAATGGGGAGCAAAGCTTAAAATGAGAGAAACAGATGTAACTTGGAGTCAGATTCTCTTCTTCCTTGTTACACTTGGAACTAATACAGAGACGTACTATACCCATCCTTTAGGTGTTTTTTTTTTTTTTTTTCAGCTGTCACCTTCACTGTAAGAACTTTCTGGTTCTTTAGACAGATCTAGACTTGGGGAAGTGACTGGCCTGAAGCCTGGACTTACCTTTGCCTGTCACACCCTGTCCTGTGAATGAGTTATTTGCAAAGGCTCAACTGTTTCCCTAAATTCAGCTTTTTATTGCGGACGCTTAAGAGGTGTACGCTGCTGAGGTGGTACAGTCTTGGTCTGTGTTGTTTATAGGCAGCAGGCAGGCTATGCTTCTTGTTTATTTATTTGGCAAATTGTGTCAAATGTTAAAGAATCAGAAATCAATTTTTAAAAAAGACTTACAGTCCAGTGAGGGAAACAGAACACAAGCAAGTAGACAACAAGTATATGATTACAAATTGTGATAAGTGCCAAGAAGGAAACTAACAGAGAGGATATGGTTGGAGGGAGGTGTCCTCTGTTAGCAGGGACCTGAGGGAGAAACACGCCAGCCATGCAGAGAGCTGTGATAAGAACACTGTGGGCTGAGAGAGCAGAATGTAGGAAGGCCCAGAGGCTAAGTAAATTTTCTAAATGAAGAACTGAAAGGTGGCTGGCAGGACTGGAGTCTAGTGCAGAGAAGCAGAAAGAGAATGCCCCAAGTGAGTTGGGAGGGTGGACTAGGGTCACGTCACAATTGACTGAAAACTGTAGAGTGTGTATTTCTAAGTCACCTCATTGTCTGAGTCCGAGACATTCTCTGTCTCAAAGCCAAACTCAGAACATTGCCTTTGATGCTCACACTTTCATACTCATTAAAACCTGGGAGATATTCTCCTCTTGTTAATGATTTCAAACTTGCTCTGTTTGCTGCATGAGAGGTCGATGAATCCAAGATACGAAGTGTTGAGGCAAGGAATATGACTTTATTTGGAAAACCTGCTTTTGGATAAGATGGTAGACTAATGTCTCAAGTTAACCATCTTGTGGGTTCTGGATGCCAGGTTCTTTCATAGAGCCAGAGGGAGAAAAGCAATAAGGAAATAAAGTCAGAAGGCACAATAGAGAGGGAGAGGCAGTGAGGAAGTAAAGTAAAAAGGGGTGTTCAGTCTTGCTGAACATCTCTGGGAAGGGCCAGCCTTTAGAAGAGGTGTGTTAATCTCTTCTTTTCAACAGGTGGGCAGGGTCAGATTATCTCCCTGTGAGCTAAACAAAGGCTTATAGTTTAATAGTTTAATAGTCAGGCAGAGGGGCAGGGTTCTCTGAGGCAGGCTATTATATATTATTGTAATTTAAAAAGCAATGAAAAGCAAATCAAAGAAATAGCTCCAACATGGAGTCAGAATTGGCTTCTCCCTACAACACTCTATCGCCTCACCTTGACCACCCCATCCCATATCCAACCTGTCAATCACCTCCTGCTGATTCCATCTGCAAATACTTTCCAAATCCATCCACTTCCCTTCACCTCCACTGTCACCACTCTGGATCACACTGCCTCTCTTCCCTGATCCCCTGTAGAAGCTTTCTAGCCTCTCCAGTGCTGGTAAACTGGCTCTGGAGGGTGGACAGGTCGGGAAGTCCTGATTTGTAGTATTTGCAGGTTTATTTGGTATAAATATTCACACCATGGCTTCCTTCAGCCTACCAACCTGAGGCCACTACATGTGGCTTTGGGAAAATTATGGACACAGTCAACTTTCTTGAGCCAGAGCAAACCAGCAGCTGCATACCACCATGTAGGCATACCTGCTCCCTTCTTGCAGCATTCCCCTCCATTGTCCATACAGCAACCAAAGTTCTTTTTTTCTTTTCAGTTAAGTATAGTTGATTTACAATGTTGTGTTAGTTTCATGCATATGACACATATACAATATATATAAAATATATATATATAATAAATTCTTTTTCATATTCTTTTCCATTATAGGTTATTATAAGATTCTGTGCCATACAGTAGATCCTTATTGTTTATCTGTTTTATATATAGTAGTGTGTATCTGTCAAACCCAAACTTTAAATTTGTCCTTAACCCTCCCCACAACTTTTCCTTTTGTTAACCACGTTTGTTCTCTATGTTTGTGAGTGTAGTTTTTTTTATAAATAAGTTCATTTGTAAAATTATTTGTAGATTCCACATATAAGTGAGATCATACAATAGTTGACTTTGCCTTCCTTCACTTAATATGGTAATCTCTAGGTCTGTCCATGTTGCTGCAAATGGCATTATTTCATTCGATTTATGACTAATATTCCCTTGTGTATATATACCACATCTTTATCTATTCATCTATCATTGGACATTAGGTTGCTTCCATGTCTTGGCTGTTGTAAATGGTGCTGCTACAAACACTGGAGTAAATGTATCGTTTCGAATTATGATTTTCTCCAGATATTTGCCCAGGAGTGGGGTTGCTGGATCATATGGTAACTCTGTTTTTAGTTTTTTAAGAAATATCCATACAGTTCTCCATAGTGACTGTACCAAGTTACATGCCCACCAACAATGTAAGAGGGTTCCCTTTTCTCCACACCCTCTCCAGCATGTTATTTGTAGACTTTTTCATCATTGCCTTTCTGACCATTATGAGATGACACCTAATTGTAACCAGAGTATTCTTTTTAAAGCACGGATCTGATCATGTCCCTCCCTTCTCAATGCCTTTCCATTGTGTTTTTTAAAAAACTTGTTTATTCGATGCAGAGGCTCTCCATTGCCGTGCGTGTGTGGGCTTTCTCTAGTTGCAGCCAGTGAGGGCTACTCTCTAGTTGCGGTGTGTTGGCTTCTCCTTGTGGTGGCTTTTCGTGTTGAGGAGCACAAATTCTAGGGCACGTGGGTTTCAGTAGTAGCATCATGGGCTCAGAAGTTGTGGTGCATGGCCTTAGTTGCTCTGTGGCATGTGGGATCTTAGTTCCCAGACCAGGGACTGAACTCATGTCCCCTGTATTAGCAGGCATATTTTTAACCACTGGACCACCAGGGAAGTCCCCTCCCATTATGTTTTGACTTTATCCAGACTCAGGCAGTTTCCTTGAAAGAAGAGCCCAGACTTGGTCCTGGGTTCATGTCAAGAATTTTGAACCTAATTCTTATAGGTACACAAACACATCTTTGAGCCAGCCAAACTTTTTTATTTATTTGGCTGCACCAGTTCTTAGTTGTCCCATGTGGGATGTAGTTCCATGACCAGGGATTGAACCCAGGTCCCCTGCACTGGGAGTGCAGAGTCCTAGCCACTGGACCACCACGAAAGTCCTGAGCTAGCTAAACTTTTAAATCATTTTACAAGTATCCCATTGACTCCACCCAACTTGTATGTAAATTTATCTCACTTTCTCAGTCCTATAACTGCCCAAGGCTGAGAATGTAGTTAGTTCATACTTGCAAACACCCTCTGGCCTATGATATATGTGCCAGTGATATTTGTCCATAATGAATCGTTATGGACCTCATGAGTCTGATACAGTGAAAATTAAAGCAAAAAGTGCCAGGACTGGCCTCATGTGTCTCTATTTTGCTAGCATATCTTTCAGTGCTCCACATATGGTAGGTACTCAATAGATGTTATTCCTTTTTTTCCTTCCTAGACACAGTGCTTACTTTCTTGAAGGCTCCAGGCTTAAGCTAATGTACTCTCTGCCCTGGGAAGTGCTATGGGCAGGAAGCATGCATGGTTCAGAGGTGGGGCATGACTCGAGGGGAGGCAGTGGGCGTCCATATAGTGTTTCCCCAGGACAGGCTAAACAGGCCAGGGACAGCAGGTGTTACCTTCTCCTCTTGAGTTAGAAAAGTAGGGTAAGTTCAATTACAGGCTAATTAGTAGCTACTAATGTTTGGACCTGTGCATTACAGTTTACATAATATATCCCTGTAATTTTTCTCATTTAGTTTTTGCAGTAGTCCTATGAGGTCACCCATTTTATAAGAGAGGAAATTGAAACTCATTAAAATGATTTATGAAGGTCAAATCACTGGTGTTGGAACAAAGACTCCTGGCTTTCAGACATTCAATATAATGTTCCTTGTACTGTACCGTATTTGATTTCGAGAGAGGTTTCTCCTGCTTCTTAGGTTTGCTGTGTTGATAGTACATTGCTGGAAATCTTGAACCAGATCTGCCAAACACATTTGATTTCTCAGAGGGTTTTGTTTCCCTTTGGTTGTAAGAATGCCAAACTTGTGACTGTAAATTAATTCTCTGTACCCTTGGGGGATTGAGCCTTCCAAGTGATTTGTAGCAACACATTTTTACAGATGGTGCTGGTAAAACAACCTCTTTAGCTCTTTGCAACTTTCAGAGGATTCAGGAAAGTCCTAATGCTATGGCAACTAGCAGTTGAATGATACACAACATTCTTTAAGCTAAAAAGTATCTTGTTAGATACACTAGAGAAGGCTTCAGCTGTAATTGCTTAAATTCCTTTCATAATGAGGACATTTTATTACTCCACTGAAATGTGTGCCAAGAAATTCTGTACTTAAAAATTACTAAGTAAACCAAATCACTTTGACACAGAATAACTTCCAAAAAGAGAATGACCATGGTTCAATATACAGACTTAAATAAACTAATCCCTAAAACTCAAAATGAATCCCAGGCTTTATTTCATTTTTACTATGTGTGTGTTAGTTGCTCAGTCATACCTGACTCTTTGAGACCCAATGGACTATAGCCCTCCTGGCTCCTCTGTCATTGAGATTTTCCTGGCAAGAATAGTAGAGTGGGTAGTTATTCCCTTTGCCAGGGGATCTTCCCCACCTAGAAACTGAACCTGGGTCTCCTGCATTGCAAGCAGATTCTTTACTGTCTGAGCCACCAGGGAAGCCCATTTATATCATAAACATAAAATCAATGTAGATTTGGGAATTAAAATTTAAACAGAAGAATATATACATGACTATAAGAAAACAGACACAAATGTTATATGATCTTTGAATTGGAGGACTTCCTAAGTATAAATGAAGAAATTGTAAAGAATAGATTTACATAGATAGAAAATTTTAAAATTCTATATATCCAAAAACATAATAAACAAAATTAAGAAGCAAATGATGTACTGGGAAAAATACTTCCACCTGGGGAATCAAAGTATATTATTCTTAATATAATAAATAGGCAAAAGTTCACAAAGAAAGAGATACAACTAATCAATCAATATGTTCAGAATCATTCAACCTCATGAAAAGTCAAAGAAGTGCACATTACATCTATAGTGAATACTTTTTTTACCTGCTCAGACTGGCAAGAGGGCATTTTCAGTCTTATATTTTGTGAAAATTTTGTGGAGATAAATAATGTAGTGATGTGCATTAAGAGCCATAAAATTTCTTATTTCCCTGAAATTAACAAGAAACTTGCTGGACCTGTATGAAGAACATCAGCATTTTTTAATGTATTTATTTTTACTGCGGGACATATCATATTTCTGCCTGGAAAGACTTAGCCTTATAAATACATGTATCAATTTTCCCCAAATTTTTAAGTTTAATGCAATTCCAGTGAAAACTTATATTAGTATTTTATTTCGGGAGGTCGATGGGAATTGACAAACTGATTTTAATTTTTCTTTTATGTTCTGAGTAAAACATTTTCTTGGGGCACAGCAAATTTTGTCGTGGAAGAATAAATAGGAAGGTAAGCCAAGAAGATTTTAAATATGAACATTAAATAGGAAAGATGCCTGCAGAGGGATATTAATACATGTTATGAAGCCAAGAAATCTAAAAGCAGGATGGTGCAAGAAAAGATAGCCATATAGATCCAACAGAATAGATTGACCACATGCAAACCCTAATATATATGGGAATTTTGCATGTGGGAACAAGGTAGAAAAATATGATTATTCAAAAGCTGTTGCTGAGTCAATTGAGAAACTGTATGGGGAAAAAAGTAACAACAGATTTTTACTTAGTAGCATATAGCAACATAAACCCCAAATGAAATTAGTTAATAAAGAGAAATGATACTGTAAAAAACTAGAACATAAAGATACAGGAGCATGAGTTGGGGTTCTTGGTGTCCCCACTGTCATGAGCTTCAGTGTGATGCAGGGAGGACCAAGGAAGCAGAGGCAGCTGGTGCCAGAGCCAGAAAAGAGAGGAAGAAAATAAAGATGAATACATATTTCATTTTCTAGTGAAAAAGGCCTTTTTAAATAAACAAAAACTTTAATGGAAAAGATTGATAAAGCTGACTACACAATAGTTTAAAACTACCACAAGTTAAATTAGTAAGTAAATAATGATTTACTACAGAATAAAAGACAAAGTTAAAATCCTTAAAAAAGAAAAAAACCTAAAGAGTCATGACCATCCTCAGGTTTCGTAACTCACTAGAATGACTACAGAACTCAGGAAATCACTATAATTATAATTAAAATTGTATTGTAGTAAAAGGACAAAAGAAAAACACTAAAATCAACAGAAGGAAGAAACAAGTAAGGGCAGAGTCTGGGAGGGGTCCAAGCATGAGGCTTCTGATTTTCCTTCCCCCACTGAGTCACGGATGGCATTGCTTCCTGGTCACGATATGTGACAACACTCACAGAATACTGCCAATCAGGAAAGCTCACCTGAGCTTTTGGCATCTGGAGTTTTTAGTGGAGCTTGATCACATATTGTCCACAGGGCTGACTCTGTTTTCATCCACTCCAGGGCCTCAGATTAATGCTTTTAGTCTCTAATTCCTCCAGCAGTTGAAGGTACAGCATGGCTCAAAGCTCCTATCATAAATCACATCATTAGACTGTCCTCCAGGAAAACAAAGACACTTTTGACAGTAAGGGCCCTTCTGGGGCCCGGAGATCACCTGCTGCTGCTACTGTTGCTAAGTCGCTACAGTCGTGTCCAACTCTGTGCGACCCCATGGACTGCAGCCTACCAGGCTCCCCCGTCCCTGGGATTCTCCAGGCAAGAACACTGGAGTGGGTTGCCATTTCCTTCTCCAATGCATGAAAGTGAAAAGTCAAAGTGAAGTCGCTCAGTCGTGTCTGACTCTTTGCGACCCCATGGACTGCAGCCCACCAGGCTCCTCCGTCCATGGGATTTTCCAGGCAAGAGTACTGGAGTGGGGTGCCATTGCCTTCTCCGGAGATCACCTACCAGCTGCCAAGCACAGAATCAAGGTGCCAGTGGATTCCAGTCCTGGTGAGGGCCCTCTTCCAGCCTTGCAGATATCCACCTTCTTCCTGTGTCCTCATGTGCTGCGGAGAGAGTGTCTCCGCTAATAAGAACACTAATCCTGTTGGAACAAGGCTCCATCCATATGATCTCATTTAACCTTAATTACTTCTTTACTCCAAATACAGCCACAATAGGGGTGAGGGCTTCAACACAAGAATTTTGAGGGGATACAATTCAGTCCACAGCATATATTAATAAATAGCTCAGTTATTTAGTGAGTTCTAGAACTTTAGTGTTTGCTCTGCCTTGGCCATTTCCAGCTTCCTGTGTTATATCTTTTAATTAGTATCTCTAGGAGGCATGGCTCTGTTCTCTTGTCAATTTCTGGATCCATCAGAACAGGGGCATTTGATGTCATTACCCAAAAGATTCAGCCTTGCTTCCTATCCTGTGGTATCAGAGTGCCAGAGATGACCATGAGTACCCATGAAGCTTGGAGTCTTAGCAGTTCCCACAGACTTCATTTGCTGTGTCTTCCCACAACCCTGGAAAATTCCATGGACAGAGGAGCCTGGCGGGCTACAGTCCGTGGGGTCTCAAAGCGTCAGATATGACTAAGTGACTGAACACACTCCCCACCCCCCATCCTGCTTTGGTGGTCCAGCCTACAGGTGGAACCTCAGTATTATTCATGTTCAGCATTCCAGTCTTCACCCTAGGGATGAACCTGGGCTAGTTGATGAGGGTTCTGTTTATTTAGTGTTTCCCCATCTCCCATAGGAAATGGCAACCCACTCCAGTGTTCTTGCCTGGAGAATCCCATGACAGAGGGGCTTGGTGGGCTACAGTCTATGGGATTGTAAAGAGTGGGACATGACTAAGCAACTAACACACACACACATCTCCCATAGGAGTACTGGATGCTCTCCCAGAAAAGAGCACACCTATCATCAGAATTTCCCTGTATTTACTTCTTTTGTCTGCCAGGTTAGAAATAATAATAATAAAAAACCATGTGATCTATGCCTATATTTGCCACTTTCTGCGGACACTGTGTATCAGTTACTCAGATGGCTTTATGGGTGCCAACCTCTGCAGAGGCGACTCTTTGCTGTCATCCCTCATTCGGTCCCTGTGGCATTGAATGCCTGCACATTTTAACACCTACTCCATTTCATGGCCCTAAAATCTCCCAAACATTAAATTATAACTTTTGAAAACTACTAAGTAGTTTGAAGAGTCCTGCCTATCCCTCCCGGTGCATCCACGGTCTCTCAGCCTATCTCTGCTTGCACCCCATCTTTCACCCCATTCCCATGTTGAGTCTCAGTGGCATCGTCTACTTATTCAGCATTTGGTGATAAAAAAGGTGAAAGATTAGTGATCAAATTGGCTACATCAAAATATCCTATTTTGTTGCAGTGCACCCATTTTTGCTTACTCACCAATTTTTCTACCAGGTCTCCGAAGATTTTTGTACAAAAAGAAGAGGAAATGCCACAAGGTAATTTATGGGGCTTAACAGGGACTAAAAAGCAACTGAAAGAAAAGAAGTGAAAATGTTAGTCTCTCAGTTGTGCCTGATTCTTTGCCATCCCTTGGACTGTAGCCCACCAGGCATCTCTGTCCATGGGATTCTCCAGGCAAGAAGACTGGAGTGGGTAGCCATTCCCTTCTCCAGGGCATCTTTCCCAACCCCATGGATCCAACTTAAGTCTCCTGCATTGCAGGCAGATTCTTTACCATCTCAGCCACCAGAGAAGCCCTCCAATAGCAACTAGATCATAATAATAACAATTACCACACACAGGTAATATCATAATTAGACACAAGGCAAGAAAATAAGGTAAAGTCATCAAAAATTTTTGTGTGTTAGTTTTCTAAGACTACCATAACCAATCACTGCAAACTGGGATGCTTGAACAACAGAAATTACTGTCTCAGAGTTCTGGAAGCTGGAAGTCTTAGAACAAGATGTCAGCAGACTTAGTTTCTGTTGAGCCTCTCTTCCTGGTTTGCAGGTGGCCACCTTCTCACTGTATCCTCACATGGCCTTTCCTCTGTGTGCAGAGAGAGTCTCTGGTGTCTCTTCCTTTTCATGTAGGACACCAGTACTATAGGAATAGGTCCTTACCCTTTAACCTTAATTACCTCATTAGAGGCCGCATTTCCAAATACAGTCACACTGAGGGTTAGGGCTTCAACATTTGAATTTGGGGAGACACAACTCAGTTTATATAACTGGTTCTAACTGCAATTTTCTAATAAAGACCTAGCTATCTTGGGCTCAGTGGGGCATTACCTTACTTATTTCTCATATAGCCCATTCTACCATGAAGGTCAGAGGGTCTCAAAGGTTAGGTGGTGTCCTCAGGTCATCTGCAAGTAAGTGCTTGGCCAGGATCAAAACTCCAAACTTCATCTAACATCAAAATAGTTTATGGTCCTGAATGCTCCTTTTATGCCATGCATCCTGAGACCATGGATCCCTGTCAGTTGAGGACAGCATGTAGGGTAATACATTTGAAAGCAATCTGCCAACTGTGAAATACTTTATTCAGAAAGCAAGTACTGGCAAAAATAATCTTTTTAGCAGCCAACCTTCTTCCTGGGGAGAAAGCTCAACTGAGTTTGGTTCTCTAAAGATAGATGAATTGGCACTTGGAGCTGAGGTCCAATGAAGGGCAGTGTTTCTCTGTGCTGGTAGGAGGCCCCAGCAGGGTGCAAAGCCCATAGGACAGGGTGAGGTTTCTCTTCTGTTGCACTTCTAACAATTGTTGCCCCAGGATGCTGAAAGCACCCTTTATGACCCAGCATCTTAAGAAGGTAAAGACCTTTAAGAACCTTAAGCTGGAAGGCACCACAGTATTTCTGAATTTCAAACTCAATTTGAAGGTTACTGTTTAAAGGACCTTTCTTAAAAGGATCTTTCTTAAAAAAGAGATTGTATTTGGAGATATTCAGAATGTAAAAGTATTCTCTAAAGAAAGTTGAAACAACTATAGTAATTCATCCACTTTAAGTCTATAAATAAATATTCATTTAACAATATAAATAACATGCTCTTTGGCTCTTTGGAGGATGACAGTGGGGAATACCTAAAAATAATGATTGGCTAAATAACATTGTAAGAAATCTTACTAAGATGAAAGGTGAAAATTCAAACATATCCCTTTGGAGGCTGGTATTCACATTATAAATGGATCCTTCATTTTACAGAAGTCTTCAGCATAGGTCTAGGGTTGATTGCCAATTATCTTCACCCCAGCAGAGCTCTGAAGATCTGAGAAAGTGGGGGTTTGTGGGCTCTTGGGGCACAAGGGGAAGACTTTCTTGTCTTGGGTTTTGTTTTGTTAAATTAAGTATACAGCCTGAGTCATATCTGACCTAAGTGACAAATTATATAAAATGTTGGGATTGCATATGTTGTATGTGTGTGTCAGTCACTCAGTCACGTCCAACTATTTGGGACCCCATGGACTGATTGACTGTAGCCTGGCCAGGCTCCTCTGTCCGTGGAATTCTTTAGGCAAGAATACTGGAGTGGGTAGCCATTCCCTTCTCCAGAGGATCTTCCCGACGCAGGGATTGAACTCAGGTCTTACGCATTGCAGGAAGATTCTTTACCATCTGAGCCACCAGGGAAGTAGTACAATGATTTATTTGTTCATACAGAGTATGAAGTTAGTTCCTGCTGTGAATATCTTCATAGTCCCTTTATCTTAAGAGTGAAATCATATTTACTATGCTCACACTCTTTTAAAAGAATCTGCTAGGAAATATGAATGCCAAAGCTAATTATTCTTGTAACAAGCAACAAGAGGAAAACAGTGAAATGCCTATTCTATCTCTTCCCCCATGATAGTTCCACTCTCCTTTGCTAAAAGTGTCTCCTCTTGTAACCAAACGTAGGATCTGGTTACTCGCTACTCAGAAGCCAATAAAAGGCCAGGCAGATGGATAGCAAAGTTTGCTTTATTTTGGATGCCAAGAGGTTGAGGGGGGATTTCTGTCCAAAGACTGACTCCCCATCAGTGATAGTCAGTGGTCAAGAGCTTTTGTAGACGAAGGGAGGAGGCTACCATGCAGAAACAGCACAGTCAGCTCAAGTCATCTTGAAATTGGTCCTGTGGTGGTCTGATCAGCATCTTCTTGATTGTTTTAGGTACAGTAACTCTTCTAGGGTTTGTTTGTGCCCATTTCTTTGAAGCCAGTTCTCAGGATTGTGGCAGTTTATGTCATGTGCCCATTGTCTGGTCATCCCGCACCTGGTGGAGGTTTCAGTATCTACAAGACAGCTCACAGGATATGGCTCAGAATATTATCTATAGCCCTTGAGAAGGAACTAAAGGTCCTTGACTATGTTTACTGACTATCATTGTTTAGTCTTGTTGAACTGTTTTCCTTTGTTTCTGCATTTTCTTGCTTCTCTGATTAAACTTATTCTTTGGCTAAAGTTTTTTCACAGACAAAAGGCAGGCAGAGGATGGGGGGTGGGGAAGGACCATAGGGTCTTGCCTGGTGTTATTCTGGCATTGTCTCCTTTAAGCCAGATGGCTATCAAATGTCTGTTTTATCAAGCATGCTAAGTTTCATAACATCTGCTCTTGATACAGAACGTGGAAGACTTTTTAAGAAGTCATTTATATTAAACAGGAAAATATGTAGAAAGTTTGGTAACCAGCAGAGTGTGCCAAGAAAGCATTTGTGAATTCTGTACCCTCAGTATGAAATATCTTTGTGTCTGATAGATAGATCTTTGTCTGGGTAAATAAACACCATTCTAAACAGCAGGCTGTTCTTTCTCAATGCTGGCTGAATATTGGGTTCTCTGTAAACCTGTTGTGTTCTTTGATCCCATGTTCCTTTGAATAGCAAGCTCAGCAATGCTTCTTTATTGAGGTAGGATTGTTAAACAACAAACTATACATATAGTTGTCTCTTGAACAACTCAAGGCTTGGGACACTGACCCTCCTGGGTGCTAAAAATCCAACATAGAGTTGGCCCTCCTCATCAGTGATTCCCCTGTATCCTTGTTTCCCCCTTATCTGTGGTTCTACACTGGCAGATTCATCCAAACACTGATCATGTATTACTGTAGTATGGATTATTGAAAAAAAAATTCTGCGTACAACTGGATCTGGGCGCTTCAAACCTGTGTTCTTCAAGGGTCAATTGTGTTTAATGTATACAGTTTAATGAGTTTGGAGATAGCTGTGAGACTATCACTACAATATATGCCATAACATATCCGTCTCCTCCCTAGAGTTTCCTCCCACCTTTATTTATGTATTTATGTAATATGTTTATTTGTTTGTGATAAGAACACTAAACAGGAAATCTACCCTTTTAGCAAGTTTTTAAGTACATCGTGCAATAATGTTACTTCTCTACTGCACAGCATAGCTGCTGTATAGCAACTCTCTAGCCCAAGGTAAGGAGGGGTGGGGTGAGCTTAGGGGTGACTCAACAGCTGTGGGCGAGACTTTCCACATCTTACCTTGAGAACTGTGATAAAGGTTAAAAATAAGGTGCACTGGAGTGGACTTGTGAAGAGTAGCTATTTAAATATAGGATTTGTCTTACAAAGCAGCACCTGACAGCTTTAGCTACAGCACCTTCCCAAAAATTTCCTGCTAAGACAGGAAACTCTACATCTGTGCTGGTGAGGTCACTTTACGGGTGTGATGGTTGTAAAGCAAAGACATCTGTGGAGGAATGGAGGATATTTCTGACATGCCATAAAACATGTTATCCATGTTCACTTAAAGACTAAACCTGCTCAGGGCTTCCCTGGTGGTCCACTGGTTAGGAATGCACCTACCAGTGCAGGGAACACAGGTTCCATCCATGGTCTGGGAAAATCTCACATACCTCAAGGCAGCTAAACTCATGAGCCACAACTGCTGAAGCCAGGGGCCCGAGAGCACTTGCTCCACAAGAGAAGCCATTGCAGTGAGAAGCCCACACATCACAGCTAGAGAGTAGACCGTATTCTCCACAACTAGAGAAAGCCCACGCACAGCAATGAAAACCCAGTGCAGCGACACACACACAAAACCCACCCCTCAAAAATAAAATACTAAAAACAAAAAACAGAACAACTAAACCTGCTAAATCAACCCCCTCCTTCTCTGCCTTCCAAATATGTGCAGTATGCCCAAGTGCCAGCACAGTGCCAGGGGCTGATGGTAAGAGATGAATGCGGCTTGTAGTCTTTTCCCCCACAGGTGGTGGAGGTGGTAGCCCAGCCTGTGCCCAGTCCTGGGTCTCAGCTTTTTGAGGGTCGTTTCGTCCATCTGCTCTGTTTTATAAGAGCCACAGAGAGCTATTGGAATCTAACACAGGACAGGGGCCCTCCCAGTTTCTCTCTTCACAAGTGAATCCACACACTTGAAACTGGAATATTTTAAATGTATTTAGCACCTAATTAATGGCAAGTGAACTCGGAGTATGTTTTTTTCTGTTTTGATCTGGAGTACATTTCTGAGCATGGCAAATGTGAACAGATAATTTGGAGCAATGAGGGAATATAGGAAAAGGGGAGAGACATTCTCTCTTTCTGAAAAAATAGACATATTTAAAGTAGAAACATAGTTTTGTAATATTCTTTTTAAAATGCTTTAATATGGAAAATTTTAAACATGCTTTAGAGAGAATAGCATAATAAACCCCCCACATGCCCTTCATCAACTTCAGCAATTATCAACTAATGGCCTAATCTAGTTTCAAACACAGCCCCTCTCCTGTATTATTTTGAAGGGAATTTGATATATTGTTTCATCTGTAAACATTTCAACATGTAGTTCTAATAGATAAGGACTCCATTAAAAAAGTAGCCACAGGACAACTCACCTAAATTAGCAATAATTCTTTTATATAATACATCATCTGCTGCTGCTAAGTTGCTTCAGTTGTCTCCGACTCTGTGTGACCCCATAGATGGCAGCCCACCAGGCTCCCCCATCCCTGGGATTCTCCAGGCAAGAACACTACAAATACATCATCTAGTCAGTATTTAAATTTCTAATTATCTCATAAATGCATATGTGCATTTTTATAGTTTGTTTGAATTAGAATTCAAATCATCTCCATGTATTCCAATTGGTTACTTTGTCTCAAGTCCCATTTTTTCCTTAGATTCCCCCGACCATTCCCCAACCCCATTCCATTTCGTATTTTATCACTCTTGCAGTCTGTTGAAAAACTTTGTCCAGTAGATTTTACTGATTGGATCCCTGGATGCTATATAACAGAATTGTCCATTCTTTGTTTCCTGTAAATTAATAAATTAATAGTTGGATCTAGAGACTTGATCAGATTCAGGTTTTGTTTTTCTCTCAAAATGACTTTGTAAGTAGACTAATCACTCTTTTTATCCCCCATGACATTCTTTTTTTTTTTTAATACTTGTGTTAATTTCTGCTGTACAGCAGAGTGATTCAGTTACACATATATGTGCATTCTTTTTTAAATATTATTTTCCATTATGATTTTTCATAGGATATTGAACATAGTTCCCTGTGCTATAGAGTAGGACCTTGTTGCTTATCCTTTCTATATATAATAGTTTACATTTGCTAACACCAACCTCTCACTCATCCTTCCCTCAACCCCCTTCCCCTTGGCAACCACAAGTCTGTTTTCTATACCTGTAAGTCTCTTTCTGTTTCATAGATAAGTTTATTTGTATCATATTTTAGACTCCACTTAAAAGTGATTATTGTTATTCAGTCACTGTGTCATGTCCTACTCTTTGTGACCCCATGGACTGCAGCACACCAGGCTCTCCTGTCCTTCACTGACTCTAAGTGATCATATGATATTTGTCTTTCTTTTCCTGACTTAACTTCACTTAATATGATAACCTCTAGTTGTATCCATGTTTTTTCAAATAGCATTATTTTGTTCCTTTTTAATGGCTGAATAAAGGCAATGGCACCCCACTCCAGTACTGTTGCCTGGAAAATCCCATGGATGGAGGAGCCTGATAGGCTGCAGTCCATGGGGTCGTTAAGAGTCGGACACAACTGAGCAACTTCACTTTCACTTTCCACTTTCATGCATTGGAGAAGGAAATGGCAACCCATTCCAGTGTTCTTGCCTGGAGAATCCCAGGGACAGGGGAGCCTGGTGGGCTGCTGTCTATGGGGTCGCACAGAGTCGGACACGACTGAAGCGACTTAGCAGCAGCAGCAGCAGCAGCAGTATTCCATTGTGTCTTTGTACCACGTCTTTATCCATTCATCTGTCAGGGAACATTTATTTTATTTTTTTAAAATTTTTACAAAAGCATATTTTAATTGACTGCATATTTCATTGAGTAGCTTTACCATGGTTCAATTAACCAATATTCTCTTATTGATTACTCTCAGTTTTCCTATGATAAACACTACCAAAAGATACATCTTTGTGCAATAAATATTTTTCCACATTTAAAATTATTGACTTTTGCAAATAATACCAAAAACAGATTTTCAGAAATGAAATTATTTGATCAATGAGTATGAATATTTATAGGACTTATGTGCATATCTTTTTTTTTTTTTTTTACTTTACAATATTGCATTGGTTTTGTGATACACTTACTTGAATCCGCCATGAGTGTACATGTGTTCCCCATCCTGAACCCCCTCCCTCCTCCCTCCTCATCCCATCCCTCTGGGTCATCCCAGTGCACCAGCCCTGAGCACCCTGTATCATGCATCAAACCTGGACTGGCGATTCATTTCACATATGATAACATACATGTTTCAATGCCATTCTCCCAACTTATCCCACCCTCACCCTCTCCCACAGAGTCCAAAAGACTATTCAATACATCTGTGTCTCTTTTGCTGTCTTGCATACAGGCTTATTGTTACCTTCTTTGTAAATTCCATATATATGCATTAGTATACTGTATTGGTATTTTTCTTTCTGGCTTACTTCACTCTGTATAATAGGCTCCAGTTTCATCCACCTCATTAGAACTGATTCAAGTGTATTCTTTTTAATGGCTGAGTAATATTCTATTATGTATATGTACTACAGCTTTCTTATGCATTCATCTGCTGATGGACATCTAGGTTACTTCCATGTCCTGGCTATTATAAACAGTGCTGCAATGAACATTGGGGTACACGTGTCTCTTTCAATTGTGGTTTCCTCGGTGTGTATGCCCAGCAGTGGGATTGCTGGGTCATAAGGCAGTTCTATTTCCAATTTTTTAAGGAATCTCCACACTGTTCTCCATAGTGGCTGTACTAGTTGCATTCCCACCAACAGTGTAAGAGGGTTCCCTTTTCTCCACAGCCTCTCCAGCATTTATTGCCTGTAGACTTTTGGATCGCAGCCATTCTGTCAGGGAACATTTAGATTGTTTCCATGACTTGGCTATTGTGAATAGTACTGTTGTGAATATAGGGTTGTGTGTCTCTTTTTGAATTAGAGTTTTGTCTGGATGTATGCCCAGGAGGGGGATTGCTGGATCGTATAATAATTCTATTTTTAGATTTCTGAGGCGCCTCCATACTGTTTTCCATAGTTGCTGCAACAACTTACATTCCCACCAACAGTGTAGGAGGGTTCCTTTTTCTCCACACCCTCTCCAGCATTTATTATTTATACGCTTTTTAATGATGGTCAATCTGACCAGTGCGCAGTGGTACCATCTTGTAGTTTTGATGTGCATCTCTCTACTAATTAGCAATGTTGACCATCTATCTGTGTCTTCTTTGGAGAAATGTCTGTTTAGGTCCTTTGCCTATTTTTTTGATTGGGTTTTCTTTTTATTGTTGAATTGTATAAGTTGTTTGTGTATTTTGGAAATTAAGCCCTTGTTTGTTGCATTGTTTGCAAATATATTCTCCCATTCGGAAGGCTGTCTTTTTGTTTTGTTTATGGTTTCCTTTGCTGTGCAAAAGTTTCTAAGTTTAATTAGATCTCATTTTTTAATTTTTGTTTTAATTTCTGTTGCTCTGGGGGACTGGCCTAAGAAAACATTGGTATGATAAATGTTTTGCTATGATCTCTCCTAGGGGTTTTACGGTGTCATGTCTTATGTTTAAGTCTTTAAGCCATTTTGAGTTTATTTTTGTGCATGGTGTGAGGATGTGTTCTAATTTGGTTGAGTTAAATGTGGCTGTCTGACTTTCACAAAGCCACTCGCTGAAGAGACTTTGTTTTTCCTGTTGTGTATACTTACCTCCTTTGCCAAAGATTAATTGGCTGTAGGTTGTTGTTCAGTTGCCCAGTTGTCTGACATTCAACTCTTTGCAACCCCATGGACTGCAGCATGCCAGTCTTCCCTTTCCCTCACTATCTCCCAAAGTTTTCCCAAGTTCATGTCCATTGTGGCTGGTGATGCCATCCAGCCATCTCATCCTCTGACACCCTCTTCTCCTTCTGCCCTTGATCCTTCCCAGGATCAGGGACTTTTCCAGTGAGTCAGCTGTTTGTATCAGGTGATCAAAGTACTGGAGCTTCAGCTTCAGCATCAGTCCTTCCAGTGAGTATTCAGGGTTGATTTCCTTTAAGATTGACTGGTTTGATCTCCTTGCTGTCCAGGGGACTCTCAGGAGTCTTCTCCAGCACCACAGTTTGAAGGAATCAATTCTTTGGTGCTCTGCCTTCCTCACAGCCCAGCTTTCACAACCATATGTGACCACTGGGAAGACCATAGCCTTGACTATATGGACATTTGTAGGCAGAATGATGTGTCTGCTTTTTAATACACTGTCTAGATTTGTCATAGCTTTCCTGCCAAGAAGCAGTTGTCTTTTAATTTCATGGCTGCATTCACCATCTGCAGTGGTTTTGGAGCCCAAGAAGCGGAAATCTGTCACTGCTTTCACCTTTTCCCCTTCTATTTGCCATCAAATAATGGGGCCGGATGCCATGATCTTAGTTTTTTAATATTTAGCTTTAAGCTGGCCTTTTCACTCTTCTCCTTCACTCTCATCAAGATGTTCTTTAGTTCCTCTTTGCTTTCAGCCATTAGAGTGCTATCACCTGCATATATGAGGTTGTTGATGTTTCTCCTGCCTATCTTGATTTCAACTTGTAACTCATCCAGCCTGGCATTTCTCAGGATGTGCTCAGCATATAGGTTAAGTAAGCAGAATGACAACAGGCAGCTCTGTTGTACTCCTTTCTCAGTCCTGAGCCAATCAGTTGTTCCATACAGGATTCTAACTGTTGCTTCTTGACCCACTTACAGGTTTTTCAGGAGACAGGTAAGATGGTCTGGTATTCCCATCTCTTTAAGAGCTTTCCACAGTTTGTCATGATCCACACAATCAAAGGCTTTAGTGTAGTCGATGAAACAGAGGTAGATGTTTTTCTGGAATTCCCTTGCTTTCTCTATGATCCAGTGAATGTTGGCAATTTGATCTCTGGTTCTACCTTTTCTAAACCCAGCTTGGATGTCTGAAAAATCTTGGTTTGCATAATGCTGAAGCCTAGCATGCAAGATTTTAAGCATGACCTTACTAGCATGGGAGATGAGTACAATTGTCCAGTGGTTTGAACATTCTTTAGTTCTGCTCTTCTTGGTAATTCAGATGAGGATTGACCTTTTCCAGTCCTGTGGCCACTGCTGGGTCTTTCAGATTTGCTGACATATTGCATGCAGCACCCTGATAGCATCATCTTTTAGGGTTTTGAATAGCTGTACTGGATTTCCATCACATCTACTTATTGACAGCAGTGTTTCCTAAGGCCCACTTGACCTCATACTCCAGAATGTCTGGCTCTGGATGATTGAGCACACGATTGTAGTATCCAGTTCATTAAGGTCTTTTTTTGTGGAGTTCTTTGTATTCTTTCCATTTCTTCTTGATCTCTTCTGTTTCTACTAGGTCTCTACAATTTTTGTCCTTTATTGTGCCCATCTTTGGGTGAAATGTTCCCTCGATATTTCCAACTTTCCTGATGAGATCTCTAGTCTTTCCCCTTCTGTTGTTTTCCTTAATGTTCATTGAAGAAGCTCTTCTTGTCTCTCCTTGCTATTCTTTGGAACTCTGTGTTTAGTTGGGTGTATCTTTCCCTTTCTCCCTTGCTTTTTGCAAGGTATGTTGGTTTACTTCTGAGCTCTGTATTCTGTTCCATTGATCCATGTCAGTTTTTGTACCAAAAGGTTTTTGTACCATGCCATTTAATTACAATAGCTTTGTAGTATTGTCTGAAGCCTGGGAGGGTTAGGTCTCTTGTATTGTTTTTTTTCTTCAGGATTGCTTTGGCAAGCCTGGGTCTTTTATGGTTACATATAAATTTTAGGATTATTTTTTTCTGGTTCTGTGAAAAATGTCATGGATAATTTAATAGGGATCACATTAAATCTGTAGATTGCTTTGAGCAGTGTGGCCATTTTAGCAATATTAATTCTTCTAGGAGATGGGATATCTTTCCATTTCTTTGAGTCATCCTCAGTTTCCTTTATTAATGTTCTATAGTTCTCAGGATGTAAATCTTTCACTTTCTTGGTTAGGTTTATACCTAAATATTTTATTTTGTGCAGTGCTATTGTTATTTTAAAAGGTTTTTTTTTTTTTACATTTCCTTTCTGATATTTCATTGTTAGTGTTGAGAAATGCAACAGATTGTGTATGTTAACTTTGTATCCTGCTACCTTGCTGAATTCATTTAAAAGTTCTAGTAGTTTTTGTGTGGAGTCTTTAGGGTTTTTTATATGTATATATATATAATATTATGTAACCAGCATATAATGACAATTTTACTTCTTCCTTTCCAATTTGGATATCTTTTATTTCTTTTTATTGTCTGATTGCTATAACTAGGACTTCCAATACTACTTTTAATAGAAGCGTTCAGAGTGGGCACTCTTGTCTTGTTCTAGATTTTAATGAAGGCTTTCAACTTTTCACCACTGAGTATTATATTGGCTGTGGGTTTGTCATAAATAGCTTTTATTATGTTAAGGTAATACCTATTATAGAAAGAGTTTTTATCATGAATGGATGTTGAATTTTGTCAAATACTTTTTCTGCATCTATTGAGATGATCATGTGATTTTCCTGTTTTCTTTTTTTTTGGATGTGGTGTATCACCTTTTTTGATTTGCGTATGTTAAACCATTCTTGTGAACTTAGGAAGAATTCCACTTGGTCATTGTGTGTGATCTTTTTGTGTGTATTGTTGAATTTGGTTTTCTAATATTTCATTGTGTATTTTTGCATCTACATTCATCAAAGATATTGGCCTGTAATTTTATTTTTTAGTGGTATTTTGGTCTGATTTTGGTTTCACAGTGATAGTAGCTTTGTAGACTTATTTAAGAGTGTTTTCTTCTCTTTAGTCTTTTGGAAGAGTTTGAGAAGGATTAGTATAAGTTCTTCTTTGTATGTTCAATAGAATTCTCCTGTGAAGGCGTATGGTCCTGGACTTTTGTGTGTAGGGAGTTTTTCTCTTTTTGTTACAGATTCTATTTCACTTCTATTGATCAGTCTCTTCAAGTTATCTACATCTTTGTGATTCCGTTTTGATGGACTGTATGTTTCTAGAAGCAAAACATGTCCATTTCTTCTAGGTTGTCCAATTTTTGGCTTATAATTGGTCATAGTATTCTCTTATAGTTTTTTGTCTTTCTGTGGTATCAGTTGTGATTGCTCCTCTTTCATTTCTTATTTTGTTTACTGTCTGTCTTCTTCTTGGTGAGCCTGGCCAGAGGTTTGTCAATTTTGTTTGCCCTTTCAAAGAACCAGCTCTTGACCTTATTGTTTTTTTTTTCTATTGTTTTTTAAGTATCTATTTTATTTCCTCTCTGATCTTTATTATTTTGTTTCTTCTGCTGAGTTTATATTTTGTTTGCTCTTCTTTTTCTGATTCTTTTAGGTAGATGCCGGGGACCAGCCCCAGCTGATCCAGGGTATTCGAAGGGGAGACGGCATTGGCGACCTATTCAAGTGGTAATTAGAGATATAAAGAGTGATAGAATGAGGATAGCTCAGTAGGAAAATTCAGTGGAGAAAAGAGGCTGAGTAGCTTGGTTTACCTGGGAGACCAATAAAATTTCAAGACAAGAAGTTTGCACTACTTACATAGGCCGCAGGCACCCTCTCGAATAGCGGAAGGTGCCTCACCCTAGATACCTTCTCGAGTGGGTCTTAGAAGCCCAGGCATAATTAGTAAGCATGGTGGGTTCTGCACTCCAGATGGAGACTCAGCTGGAAGTTAAAGGGAAGAATGACATGGGGAGACCAAGCGCTGTTGAGCAAGGCCCATAGCTTTATTTTCAACAGGGGCTTATATACCCTAAGTTACACATAGAGGATAATAGGAGATGTAAAGTCAGCAGTTTTTGATCCTTATCAAAAACCAGGGTTTCTTTCCTGCAAATTTATCGTATACAAATGGTTTAGGTGATTTACATCATCTTCTGGCCAGAAGGCCTACTAACATTTTATGACTCTTGACAAGGACTTATCAACAAAGACTTATTTTCTCTAAGAGTAATTATTTTAAGGTTTGGCGCCATCTTCCAAAGATAAAATTGCATTCCTATAGGGTGGATGTGTAATGGGTTTACAACAAAGGAAAGAATTTATTACCTTAAGGGTCTAAAGTTACTAACACCAAGGCCACTACTTATTTTTTCTACATACCAACTATATTAATTAATACACATTCAAGGATACAATTCAGGGGATGTGAAAACTTGGCAACAAACATTTGCTCATCAATGAAATCCTTTACTAGTTTATTCTGACAGTTTCTAACTCTCTGAGAGGCTCTAAGATATTTGAATATCTTAAGCTTCCCGTGCCTCTTGAGGCTGGGAGACTGTAAACAATCGTATGCATAGCTGTAGGAGTCCGGGTAAACTTGTCAGGCGAGTTAGAGAGCCATCTGAGGGGTTTGGATTTAAACATTCCTAATTGCCCAGGAACTTTATTAATTGGAGCTGTAAGTTAACTCTTTGACAGAGAGAGCAAGATGGTGGTAGGAGACAGCCCCCAGTAAAGTCAGAGGTGAGAGCACAAAGCAATAAAGTAGGCAGACTCTGGTTTTTTGGGGGAAGATGCTCGAGAATATCCGGGGAGACTCCCGAGGCTCGATCCCGCCTTTGCGTATGCCGAGCCTCCTTCCTCATGACCTTTGTCACAAGCGGAATGTCTCTCGCTGGCTCCCGGCAGGTAGAAGATTAGATTGAGATTTTTCTTGTTTCTTAAAGAAAGCCTGTGTTGCTATGAGCTTCCTTCTAAGAGCTGCTTTTGCTGCATCTGCACCCCATTCCAGTACTTTTGCCTAGAAAATCCCATGGACGGAGGAGCCTGGTAGGCTGCAGTCCATGGGGTCACTAGAGTCGGACATGACTGAGCAACTTCACTTTCACTTTTCACTTTCATGCATTGGAGAAGGAAATGGCAACCCACTCCAGTGTTCTTGCCTGGAGAATCCCAGGGACGGGGAAGCCTGGTGGGCTGCCGTCTGTGGGGTCGCACAGAGTCGGACACGACTGAAGCAACTTAGCAGCAGCAGCAGCAGCATAGATTTTGTATGGCAGTGTTTTCATTGTCATTTGTCTCAAAGTATTTTTAAAATTTTCTTTTTGATTTCACGTTGTTGATCCACTCGTTTTTTAGTAGCATGTTGTTTACTTTCCATGTAATTTGTTTTTTTTTTTTATCTTTTCTTTTTCTGTTACTGATTTCTAGTTTCATGCAACTGTGGTCAGAAAGATGCTGGAAATAAGTTCTATGCTCTTAAATTTGTGGAGGCTTGTTTTGTGCCCTAGCATGTGATCAGTCCTAGAAAATATTCCATGTACAGTTGAAAGGAATGTATATTCTGTTTTTTTTTTTTTGATGTAATGTCTGCAGTGATACCCACCCTGTGGTCATGACCATCAAATATATCTCAGACTTTTGCAATGTCCCCTAGGGAGAGGAGGGCAAAATTCCTCTTGTGAGAACCACATTTAACATTCTTAAGTATTATCTGTCCACAACCTTCCATTTCTCAAGTGCTAATCAACTGAATAGCTTAGGCCATTCACCACACCTATTGTATTAGTTTCCTATTGCTACTGTGACAAATTACTGCAGAAATAGCTTAAAACAATACAGATTTGTTATTTTATAATTCCAAGGGCCAAAAGTCTGAACTGAGTTTCACTAGCCTAAAATCAAGGTGTTAACATGGCTGTATTTCTTTTAGAGCATCTAGGGTAGAGTCTGTTCCCTTGCATTTTCCAGCTTCTAGAGGCTGTCCAAATTCATTGGCTCATGCCCCTTTCTTATCTTCAAAGCCAGCAGGCTAGTCACATCTTCCAATACATCTTCAATCTCTCTCTGTCTCTCTGACTCTCTAGTATCCCTTTTATAAGATCACTTGGAATTACACTGGGTTTACTGGGATTATCCAGAATAAGCCATCATTTTTAAAAATTTAAACTTAATTAGGGTTACAAAGTCCCTTTTGTCCCACAAGGTAATATATTCAGTTCAGTTCAGGTCAGTTCATTTCAGGTGCTCAGTCGTGTCCGACTCTTTGCAACCCTATGAATCGCAGCACGCCAGGCCTCCCTGTCCATCACCAACTCCCAGAGTTCACTCAGACTCACATCCATCGAGTCAGTGATGCCATCCAGCCATCTTATCCTCTGTTGTCCCCTTCTCCTCCTGCCCCCAGCCCCTCCCAGCATCAGAGTCTTTTCTGATGAGTCAACTCTTTGCATGAGGTGACCAAAGTACTGGAGTTTCAGCTTTAGCATTCTTCCTTCCAAAGAAATATATTAACAGGTTCCAAAGATTAGGACATAGACATCTTTGGGGAGCTGTTGTTTTGTTATAATGTCCATATAACTGAGAGTCAGAAAGAATGGAAAGTTTTCAGGAGGTTTACAAAGAGTGATTTTAATAGAAAGACACCAAAAGTGTCTAGAATGTAGAAACAGTCCATGATTTAGTCACAGTTTGCTGACTAAGCTTCCCTGCTGCTGGTGTGAACATACAAAAGGCTGTGTAAATGTCAACCCTCTAGTTCTCCCTAGAACAGGCTGAGTTCTTAACTGCTGTTAAAAAAAAACAAAACAGAGATGAACATAAAATGATAAAAATAGATTTTATTTAGAAAAATTATTGCAATAGGAGAAAAAGATCTTGGTATAAAACTTAGCTCATTTCAAAACAGAAGAACAAGTGGGAAGGAGAAGAGTAGGGGTCAGTGGATGGACAGTTATAAGAGGAAACATCAAAGATAAGGGGGTGAGTTCTGGCTAACTGATCTAACAGTATTCTTGCTGAAGGCAGACCAGGATGATCAGACATCACATGGAGGATGAAGAACCCAATTAGATATGGAGGGTGATCACATATGGAGGATAGGGTTTCTGGCTAACCTGACTTAGCAGGATTCTTGCTAAAATGCAGAGACAGACATGGAGTCTGAGCAGAGTTTGGTCAAGGAGAGAATCTATAAAGAACTCTCTCTTATTTTTTTCCCTGCCGGGTTACACTATTACTGGCCCCTAACTGAATGTGTCCCAACAGATTCAGTGATTTTCTTTCCAAATCTGTTCCTTTTTTCCCTCCTCACTAGTTCTATTAGTGACAGTAAAGTTCTCATAGAGCCCAGATTTCAACCTCTTCCTTTACTTTATTTCACACATTAGTTATTTGCCAAGTCCTCAGGATTCTATTTCAGTGAGAGCTTTTAAATTTATCCTTTCTTCTCTATCCCCACCACCTTTCTCTTATTTCAGGCCTTCAGATTTTTTTCTTGGATTATGTAATAGTCCTCCTAAATTACCTCTTAGCCAGTCTCCATTACTTCAGTTTCTCCTCCTTCAGTTTGTCTCTCAGTGATAACTATGGCTGTTCTTACAGAACACTCAATTTTTGTAATCTCATTAATCCTTGTAAGCATTCTTTGAACAGAGTTGAGCCAAGAGATGGGCCAGAAGGGCATAAGTTCAAAATCACAGCCTATAAGGGATATTGAATTCACCAGGAACTCCTATTGAAGGGTCCGAACATAGTTCAAAGAGAGGAGAACACTCATATTAACTACAGGGTGTTGTTTGACTGCCTGGAACTTTGAAATTGCTTGAGATAGTAGAAGAAAGGCAGGTGTCTCTACCTGACTCAGTGCTCAGCCTGTCTTTTAGAAAATTTGAATCCATATTTAAAGAATATCAGATAGAAGGGACATCACATTATTGCTTGCCTGGGGACCCTCCTGTCTGGTCCCATTTTACAGATGAGGTAACTGAGTAACTGGCATTCAGGAATTTAAATAATTTGCCCAAGACCACATAAGCAGGAAATGATAGAATAGTAATTTTTTCACAGGACTCCAAAGTTTCATGTTCTTTTCACTCCATGATATTGCTTCACTTGTGTTGTAACTTAATTTTCCACTCTTTGTATCTACAAGGTTGCAATAAAATGAGACCCCTCACACATCTTTGCTGGATTTGAACTTTCCTACCTTTCTTTTTGTGTGTGGGTTTCTCTGCCTCGTGGAACAGCCTAGAACCCATCTTCATCTTTGCAAATCCTATCCTCCTTGCAAAGCTAGCAGCAACACCATTGTTTCTAGGAAGCTATCAGAAAGACCCCCACCTGGAAGTGATAGGTTCTTCTAATGAACCATAGCAGTCCATATCTTGTTTATGGTTGTTTCAACTTTGTACATTTTATTAGAGATATTTATGTATAGGTCTTCCTCTCCTTGCAAGCAGAAGATAGGTATGTGAATAATTCATCTTGGTACCTCTCACAGAGTCTTGTCCATAGAAGGCACCCAAAAAAGAAGCACATATAAGATGATTCAATCAGAATTGTTTCTTTCTCTCTAATAATCAGAGATTTGGCAAAATATAACATTAAAGCCAGAGACCTAGAAGATAGATGTAATACTGTTTTTCCCCTTCCTACCCCAGATGCATTTAGTAATTCATAGCTTCCACTGTCTTCAAGACCTGGGTCAAAGCCTGCTGCTGCTGTTGCTGCTAAGTTGCTTCAGTCATGTCTGACTCTGTGTGACCTCATAGATGGCAGCCCACCAGGCTCCCCTGTCCCTGGGATTCTCCAAGCAAGAACACTGGAGTGGGTTGCCATTTCCTTCTCCAATGCATGAAAGTAAAAAGTGAAAGTGAAGTCATTCAGTCATGTCCAACTCTTAGCGACCCCATGGACTGCAGCCTACCAGGCTCCTCTGTCCATGGGATCCCCCAGGCAAGAGTACCAGAGTGGGGTGCCATTGCCTAAGCCTGCTGCTGCTGCTGCTAAGTCGCTTCAGTTGTGTCCGACTCTGTGCGACCCCATAGACAGCAGCCCACCAGGCTCCCCGGTCCCTGGGATTCTCAAGGCAAGAACACTGGAGTGGGCCTAGCCCTTCACATAAGACTTCTCTCCTGAGTCCAGGCTGCTGTGGTTGCTCTTTTTCCCGTGGTTACATTGTACCCACACAGATCAGCCCTTGCTAAACAATCATTGATTATTATCTTCAAACATTAAACTGTTACTGAGTGCTTGGCCTATGAAAGGCTGTATGTGCTGTAGCAGAGGCCAGAGAAAGCTTTGCAAGGAGGTGAGATTCAAGCGAGGTCTTGAAAGCTGTATTTTCATTAAAGAGGTAGAATGGAAGGGGAAATAAAATTATGCATACTATTGAAATTCAGTTCCTGTTCTTTCTGTTAGTGGCTGTGATCTTGAGAAAAATCATTTAATGTCTTTGGGAATCAGTTTCCTCATCTTTATGGTGGGATAATAAAATCTATTAGGATGGTTATGAGGGTTAATGTGGAAGACCATGTATTGATTAGGTCTCTTTTGGTTGCAAGTGATATTAATACAGTTAAGATACAACATGTAACAATATCTTCAGTGGTTAGTATGTGAAGCAGACAAAACTTTCTCCATGTCACCAAAGTCCATCTTGTGGTATTCACCCTCTTACTCAGGTTGGCTAGCGATGCGAGAAGTCTTCTTTCTTCATGGGATCTTTGTTGGGTGTATATAGTTCTAGTAACTACATGTTGCTCAATAATTGACTGGTTTCCCAAGGCAGAGGGGAACTGAAGTGTTCCCACTTCCCCTGTACACATTTGGCTGCTTTAAGTCTGTGTCTGCTTAGTGTTCCTTTTTTACCTGCAATGGTCCATCTTCCCAGCTTTAGCCTGGCCAGCTCTCACTGCCCCAGAAAGAGGCAGCTGTGGTGTCATTCTAGGACATTTCCCTGACCCCTGTTTGACCTCCTCGACTGGCTTTTGTTCCCTTTGTCTGTGCTTCCCTGCTGCACTGGGCATCACTCTTTCATTGCAGTTATCACATTGTACTGTAAAGACCTGCCTCCCTTATCAAACTCCTCAACCTTTGAAAACTGGCACATAGCACTCATTTGCTAAATGGCTACTGAATGAATGAGTGGACTTTCTTCATTCTCTCTTAATCTTATCTTTTTTTTTTTTTTTTGCCTCTGGCACCACCATTCCTTCTGTCCATTTCTGCATTATTTATGACTTACTAGTTATAAAATCACTTCCTGATCTAACCATCAGTTTTGTCCCCAGGTATTGAAACTAGCTTACATCTACTGAGCACTTATTCTTTGCCTGGCACTGTTTTAAACATTTTATGGGTATAAATGCCTTTAAATGTTTGCTTGTTGTCAAATGTTTCCACTAGAAAATGAAAGTCACTCAGTTGTGTCTGACTCTTTGTGACCCTATGGACTGTATAGTCCATTATATTCTCCAGGCCAGAATACTGGAGTGGGTAGCCTTTCCCTTCTCCAGGGGATCTTCCTCACCCAGGGTTCGAACTCAGGTCTCCTGCATTGCAGGCGGATTCTTTACCTGCTGAGCCGAAAGGGAAGACCAAGAATGCTGCTACTGCTGCTGCTGCTAAGTCGCTTCAGTCGTGTCTGACTCTGTGCGACCCCAGAGACAGCAGCCTACCAGGCTCCCCGTCCCTGGGATTCTCCAGGCAAGAACACTGGAGTGGGTTGCCATTTCCTTCTCCAATGCATGAAAGTGAAAAGTGAAAGTGAAGTCGCTCAGTTGTGTCCGACTCTTCACGACCCCATGGACTGCAGCCTACCAGGCTCCTCCATCCATGGGATTTTCCAGGCAAGAGTACTGGAGTGGGGTGCCATTGCCTTCTCCGAAGACCAAGAATACTGGAGTGGATAGCCTATCCCTTCTCCAGAGGGTCTTCCTGACCCAGGAATCGAACCAGGGTCTCCTGCATTGTAGACAGATTCTTTTCCACTAGAAGTTAGCCTTAACCTTTGCTGTTCTGTCCTGTTATAGTCTCACCATAGCACAACAGATTGTGTAGTAATGCACAAGCTTAGTAAATCTGTTATCATTAGGCACTTAAAGATATGACTAGAAAAAACAGAAATGAAAAGAAGTGTTGAACATGTGGTATCCCTATAGTGCAGTAACACTAGAGTTTTTATGTTTAGGTCTACATTGCTATATTATGTTTTAGGTAATTTAAGCCAGATGCACAAGTTGGGTTTGGCTATTGTATTTAAATTTCAGTTTCCCAGAGACAGAAAGAATTACAGAAACATAAATATCAGTGTGAGAAAAATGAGGCGATTGTTATTGTTTTTCTAAAGGAGGTAAATTAGCTGGGGTCTCTATTGTCCCATTGATCTATATGTCTGCTTTTATGCCAGTCCCATACTGTTTTGATTACTATAGCTTTGTAATAAAGCTTGAAATCAGGAAGCCTGATGCCTCAGTTTTGTTTTTCATTCTCAAGATTGCTTTCACTGTTTGAGGTTTTACACATTTTCAGATTACTTTTTCTAATTCTATGAAAAATATCATCGCAATTTTGGAAGAGATTGGATTGAATCTGTAGATCACTTTGGTCAGCATGGAAATTTTGATAGTATTACTTCCTCCAATCCATAAGCATAGAGTACCTTTCATTTTTAGTTTCTTTCACCAATATCTTATAGTTTTCATGAGAGATCTTTAACTTCCTTGGTTATTTTATTATTTTTTATTTAGTTTTAATGGGATTATTTTCTTAATTTCTCTTCCCTTTAGTTTGTTAATAGGGTATAGAAGCACAATTGATTTTTCTGTATTAACTTAATCTATATTTTTAATTGCATCCTAAAACTTCACTGAATTTATTATTCTCATTTTTTTTTGTTGAAGTATTCAGGATTTGCTCTATATAATATCATGTCATCTGCAAATAGTGACGGTTTTACTTCATTATTTCTAATTTGGATATCCTTTTTCTTGTCTGATTGCTCTGGCTAGAACTTCCAGTGCTAGATTTAAAAAAGTGGCAAGAGTAGGCATTCTTATCTTTTTCCTGATCTTAGAGAAAAAGCTTTCAGCTTTCCCCATTGAGTATGTTAGTTATGGCTTGTCATATATGGCCTTTGTGTTGTATATACTCATTTGTTGAGGTGTTGTTTTTTTTTTTTTAAATCATGAAAGGATGTGGAATTTTTCAGATGCTTTTTCTGCACTGTTTGAGATGGTCTTATGACTTTTATCCTTCATCTTCTTAATGGTTGTATCACATTGATTGATTGTGAATGTTGAACCTTCCTTGCATCTCTGGAATAAATCCCATTTGGTCATGGTGTTTGATCCTTTTAGTGTACTGTTGAATTATATTTACTAATGTTTTTTTGAGAATTTTTGCATCTATGTTAGTTGGGGATATTAGCCTATAATTTTCCTTTCTTGTTGTATCCTTGTCTGGTTTTGGGGTCAAGGTAATACTGGCCTTGTAAAATGAGTCTGCAAGTGTTTCCTCCTCCTCTTTTTTTGGAAAGAGTTTGGGAAGGATTGATATTTATTCTTATTTAAATGTTTGTTAGAATTCACCATGAAGCCATCTTTTCTTGAACTTTTTTTTTTTTTTGGTAGGAGGTTTTTGATTACTGATTCAAGCTCCTTATCTCCTTAATAGTAATTGATCTGTTCAGATTTTCTATTTCTTCTTGATTAAGTTTTGGTAGGTTGTATATTTTTAGGAATTTATCCATTTTCTCTAATTTGTCTAATCTGTGGGCAGATAGCTGTTCATAGTGGAGAAGGCAATGGCACCCCACTCCAGTACTCTTGCCTGGAGAATCCCATGGATGGAGGAGCCTGATAGGCTGCAGTCCATGGGGTCGTGAAGAGTCGGACACGACTGAACGACTTCACTTTCCCTTTTCACTTTCATGCATTGGAGAAGGAAATGGCAACCCACTCCAGTGTTCTTGCCTGGAGAATCCCAGGGACGGGGGAGCCTGGTGGGCTGCTGTCTCTGGGGTCGCACAGAGTCGTACACGACTGAAGCGACTTAGCAGCAGCAGCAGCAGCTGTTCATAGTAGTCACTTATGCTCATTTGTCCTATGTAATGTCAGTTGTAATGTCTTCTCTTCCATTTATAGTTTTATTTATTCAAGCCCTCTCTTTTTCTTGTTGAGCAACTAAAACTGTGTCAATTTTGTTTTTCTTCTCAAAACCTGCCTTTGAATTTAATTGATTTTTTTCTATTGTCTTTTTTAGTCTCTTTCATTTATTTCCACTCTTATCTTTAATAGTTTATTCTTTATACTAATTTTGGACTCAATTTGTTCTTCTTTATCAAGTTTCTTGAGGTGTATATTTAGTTTTTTTGAGATATTTCTTGTTTCTTAATGTAGGCATTATTATTAAACAATAGTATATTGTGTAATAGCCACATATTTGTGAGTTTCCCAGTTTTCCTCTTGTAATTGATTTTTAATTTCATTGTAGTTAGAAAAGGTACCTGATTTGATTTCAGTCTTTTTAAATTTATTAAGACTTGTTTTGTGGACTAACATATGATCTTTCCTAGAGAATGATCAACGTGCAGTTGAGAGAAATTTGTAATCTGGTGCTGTTGGATGGAATTTCCTGTAAATGCCTTTAAGTCTACCTTGTATAATATGGTTTTAAGTCCCATGCTTTCATATTGATTTCAGTCTGCATGATCTACTCATTGTTGAAAGTGTGTATTGGATTCTCTGAGGTCTATTTCTCCCTTTAATTCTGTTAATATTTACTTTAAATATTTAGTTGCTCCTATGTTGGATGCATAATATTTACAAATGTTACATCCTCTTGTTGGATTAATCCCTCTATCATTATATAATGACATTTGTCTCTTACTAGTCTTTGTCTTAAAGTATATTTTGTCTGTTATAATATGCTACTCTTGCTTTGCTTTGGTGTCCATTTGCATAGACTATCTTTTCCCAACCATTCACTCTCAGCTAAAGTGGATCTCTTTAGGCAGTGTATAGTGGAGTCTCTCTCTCTTTCTCTGGTATGGAAGTTAAAATGGAGGAAGTCTTGTTCAGGCTTCAAAAGCAGGCAGGCAGACCTTTGACCTGCTTCTGACCTTCCTGGACACTGCCTGGATTCTATGCCTGCCTGCAAGCACAGCAAGTTAGGCAGACTTTAGATAAGAAAGGGGGGAGTGGGTCTTGGCATTTTTGAGCCTCTGAGGGTCTGGCCAACCCTCTGGGGTATAAGAAAATCCTATGATTTACCAGGTGAAACAAAGAGCTTTGTAAAAGTTAAGAAAAACCAGAGCTGCATTTTTGCAGAAAAACTGATGATAATAGCACTTTACAGCCTGGGATTATAAGCAGAGTCCCCAAAACCGCAATTTGAAGTCTCACCCTTGGGGTGGATGAACCATCTGGGACCTTTTCCCAACTGGGACTCCAGCTTGCTGTTAATGAGAGTATTTCCAGCACTCTTCAAGACTAGATGTAGGTTGCCCCAATTTTGTGATATATGTGCTTTTGCTTCTCTCTTTTCTCATCTTTTAATGACTGTATATTGAAATTAAGTCAAATGATCCTCTACTAAATATTGAAATTGTTTGGGGGGTGTGTGTGTGTGTGTGTGAGTGGTTTCTTTTGTTAGTGAATCCTTTGGACCTAAAATGAAAGTAAAACTTTTGGGAAAACACTCTCCTTCTTTCCACATAGCTACTCTATGTATTCTGATTGGAGAATTTAATTTATTGATATTTAAAGTGATTAGTGATAGTTATGGACTTAGATTGCCAGTTTGTAGTGGTTTTCTGGTTACTTTGTAAGTCCTTTTTTCCTTTCTTCTTCTCTTGCTCTCCTCCTTTGTAATTTGATGATTTCCTGTAGTAATACGCCTAGATTCCTTTCTCTTTCTATTTTGTGTATGTACTGCTGCTGCTAAGTAGCTTCAGTTGTGTCTGACTCTGTGCGATCCCATAGATGGCAGCCCACAAGGTTCCGCCGTCCAAGGGATTTTCCAAGCAAGAACACTGGAGTGGGTTGCCATTTCCTTCTCCAATGCATGAAAGTGAAAAGTGAAAGTGAAGTTGCTCAATCATGTCCGACCCTCAGTGACCCCATGGACTGCAGCCTTCCAGGCTCCTCCATCCATGGGATTTTCCAGGCAAGAGTACTGGAGTGGGGTGCCATTGCCTTCCTTCTTCATTATTTTAGGCTGCTGCTGCTGCTGCTAAGTTGCTACAGTCGTGTCCGACTCTTTGTGACCCCATAGACGGCCACTCACCAGGCTCCCCTGTCCCTGGGATTCTCCAGGCAAGAACACTGGAGTGGGTTGCCATTTCCTTCTCCAATGCAGGAAAGTGAAAAGTGAAAGTGAAGTCGCTCAGTCGTGTCCGACTCTTAGCGACCCCATGGACTGCAGCCCACCAGGCTCCTCCGCCCATAGGATTTTCCAGGCAAGAGTACTGGAGTGGGGTACCATTGCCTTCTCCATATTTTAGGCTAGTAACAGTTTATTTTTAAACATGTACTAAAACCTCCCCCTTTTTACTGTCCCTCACACATTTTTCTTTGTTTTCAGTGTAACAATTTACTTTTTTAACCTTGTGTATCCATTAACAAATTATTATAGTTATAGTTATTTTTACTACTTGTATCTTTTAACCTGATTTATAAGTGATTTATCCATTATCTTTACAACATTAGAGTATTTTGAATTTCATTATATATTTAACTTTAGAGTTATACTTTCATGTTTTCCTATTACTAATTATCATCCTCTTGCTTCAGCCTGAGGAAGTCCTTTTAACATTTCTTGTAAGACTGGTCCAGTGATGATGAAAACTTAGATTTTGCTTGTCTGGAAACTGTCTCTCATTCATTTCTGAAAGACAGCTTTGCTGGGTAGTATATTCTTGGTCAGCAACCTTTTCTTTCATCATTTTGACTATATTATGGCACTCCCTTCTGGCCTGCAAAGTTTCTACTGAAAAATATGCTTATAGTCTAATGGGAGTTCCCATGTACTTAAGAGGTTATTTTTCTCTTGCTGCTTTTAAGATTTTCTTATTTTTAACTTTTGAAAATTATAACATGTCTTAGTGTGGGTTTCTTTGAACCTTTTTTTTGTATTTCTGGGCTTTCTGGATTTGGATATGTATTTATTTCCCAGGTTAGGAAAGTTTCAGCCATTATTTCTTTAAATATGTTTTCTTCTCCTTTCCCTTCTTTACTTCAGGGACCTCTGTGATGAATAGTTGATCTTCTTCATGGTATCTCCTAAGTCCCATTAAGCTATCTTTACTCTTTTTCATTCTTATTTTTCTCCCTTGTTTGGATGAATGCCACTGCCTTATTTTTGAGTTTGGTGATCCTTTCTTCTGCCTGATGTGGTCTGATGAGTCCCTCTATTGAATATTTCAGTTCAATTATTGTATTTTTCAGCTCTGTGATTTGTTTGGTACCTTTAAATATGTTCTCTTTGTTGAAATCTCATTTGGTTTATGCACTGTTCTCTTGGCCTCAGTGGTCCTTGTTTTGAACTTTCTATCCAGTAAATCACTTATCTCCATTTCATTAAGATCTATTTCTGAAGTTTTGACTTGTTCTTTTATTTGGCACATAATCTTGTCTTCTTCATTTTCCTTGACTCTCTGTATTGATGTCTGTGCATCAGCTAAAACAACTGCCTTTCCCCAGGTCTTGTGTAGGGAATGAACTTATCATTCAGCTTGGTCGGAGCTGTGGGTTGTTTCTCAAACCTTCATGATGTTGTCCAAGCTGTTCTCAGTGACTCGCAGTAGTTGAAGATATGTTGAGCTCCTTTTACATGTGGGTATTTTGTTATTCACCCAATGTGTAGCAGTCACTCTGCTGATTTCTGGTTTTCTTTCAGAGGGAGTTGCCTCATGTGTATCTGCAGGTTTGGTGTGTCCATGAGAGGAGGTGCGTTCAGGTGCCTTCTATGTGCCATCTTGTACTGGAACCCTTTCAAGAGCCTGTCAGTCCAACTCCTACCTGAAAACCTTCTCTGAACCCTCCAGCCCACAGCAGCAAAGTCTCGGTGCATCTTATATCTTTAGTTTTATTTCATGTTCTGAGCACACTGCTTTCAGAATGAGGTACTTAAATATTTCCCCCTCAGCAGAGACACAACTCAGCAAGGGACCCCAGCATCCATGAAGTCCTTTAAGTGGCAATATGCCTTACAGGGAGCCCTTGGTGAAAGTTTCTGAATCTAATTTAGGGGAAGGTAAATTATAAGTGAAATCTGGGAACAAGATTTAGAATCACATGGTATTAACTGGGAGAGGGGGAGAATTGATAAATTATGTCTTTATTTAATTACTGCGGAGATTTCTCTTTGAAAGTTTGTTCCCTACTAAGGCAGACTTTATTCAGGACTTTATTCAGAATACAAAGTTTTATTCAGAATACAACTTTATTCAGTTGTAATAGATACAGGGACCACTGCAATATGGGCAAGCGGTATCTATAGCCAAGAAGCAGATGGGGGTCAGTGTATGGAAAATTACTAAGAGGAACACCAGGAAAATTACTAAGAGGAAGATGGTTAAATCGACTAACAGGAGTCTTGCTAAAGACAGCCAGGGTGATCAGACATTACCTCAGAATGCTGGAGGATGAGGAACCTGATCAGATATTGATGGTGATCAGATGTTGAGGGTGGGGTTTCCGGTTAAACTGATTTTTTAGCATTCTTGCTAAAACTAGATTTTACAAGGACATTTACAGATGGACCTAAAAAAAGTTTCAGGAGTCTGACTAAACTTTTAAATGTTGATTAGCATCATTAAAAAATATATATGTATGCTAGTCAGATTGATGTTTTTAGTGTCATGTATTTTTTTGTTTCATTTTTAAATAGAGGGAAGGCATATTTAACTTTCTGAAGGAAATTTAGCATCTTCGGGAAATTACGTAGTCTTAATACTAACCCTGATAGTAGGCTCTTTTGACAGGGAAAAAAGACCTTTACCGCCACCTGATGGCCATATCATCTTACTGCAACATTTCTAAGAGCAGCCCTAGAGGAGTCAAGTGTTTGAACTTTGCCAAATTCAAAGAACCCTGACTGTGTGGTGACAGTAAGAGCCGTGAACGACCGTGTCTTTACCCCCAGTTCCCTCCCTCCCAACACCTCAGGTTGAGAATTAGCAGCTAACTAGAGGAGGTGAAGAGGCAAAACAGGGGAAATAGTGAAGTCCACGCACCCACTCCTCTGTACAGTGGGTTTCCAAGACTGAAGAGACAAACTGGAGAGGAAAGCTTTGCATCGAGTGGGGTGCTATTATTACTTTGGGCTGGTCTTTTAAAGGAAGACAAAGGACCTCTTTGTTTCACGCCTAAGAGTGGTTAGAAAATCCATGTATTGTTCAGCTTTCATCCAAACGACAGGGAAAACACATATCCAGATCAGATCAGATCAGTCGCTCAGTCGTGTCCGACTCTTTGCGACCCCATGAATGACAGAACGCCAGGCCTCCCTGTCCATCACCAACTCCTGGAGTTCACCCAGACTCACGTCCATCGAGTCAGTGATGCCATCCAGCCATCTCATCCTCTGTCATCCCCTTCTCCTCCTGCCCCCAATCCCTCCCAGCATCAGGGTCTTTTCCAAAGAGTCAACTCTTCGCATGAGGTGGCCAAAGTACTGGAGTTTCAGCTTTAGCATCATTCCTTCCAAAGAAATCCCAGGGCTGATCTCCTTCAGAATGGACTGGTTGGATCTCCAGATAGTGGGGCTGAAAGGACCAAGGCAAAAACAAGGGCTTTTTACTTGCATTCTGTTGCATGCAGCTCATTCAGTACACACATGTCACAGGTGTGTCATGAGGGAAGAACCAGTGGGAAAAGAAGCATAGGGATGCTGCCAAAGGACAGGCCAACTGAATTGTGTTTGGATCCAGCTTTTCATCTTAAACATGAACAAACTGAGGTTAAAATCAGAGGAGGATTGAGGCCAGGGTAACATTATCAGTGGAGTTAGAAGCCTATTTAAAAAAAAAAAAATCTTAAAAATTCCTTCAGTCCGTTATAGCAGAGACATGAGGGGAGTCCACTCCTGGCCACCTGACCCGACTCTGGCCTGTGGCTGCTTTCTCTCGTCCTCTCCCCTTTCCCCGTGGATCTTCTGCAGGCACTGTAGAGAGTCGTGGACTTCCCAGGTGGCGCTAGTGGTAAAGAACTCGCCTGCCAGTGCAGGAGACATAAGAGACACGGGTTTGATCCCTGGGTTGGGAAGATCCCCTGGAAGAGGGCATGGCAACCCACTCCAATATTCTTGCCTGGAGAATCCCATGGACAGAGGAGCCTGGTGGGCTACTGGTCCATTGGATCGCAAACAGTCAGACACAACTGAAGTGACTTAGCACGCATGCATGCAGCAAGATGTGGAAGCTGGTTCAATCAGTGTCTCTTCCCCAGCATTCATCCTTCTCTCTTTTCTATGAACTCTCTGTCTTCTGCCTCTGTAGCTGGAAATAATGCCTATTTTTGAATACTGCCAGTCAGCCCAGGCTCACACCCACTAATCTTCCCCACCTCCTAGGGAGGCATTGATATCTGTCTTCTCATGGGAGGATACTGAGAGCAGGGGCTGACTTGCCCATGGAACACCTGGAAGTGGCAGGGCTGCCTGGGAACTTGGGTCTTTGGTTTATGTTCAGGCCTCTCTCTGTTATATTTGCTGCCCTAGTCTCTCTACCCTCAATTTCTGGCTTCCCACTTTGGACTGATGACTTTCTCAACTCTTTTTTTTGTTTTTTAGTGTGAAAGTTTTCAAGACGCCCACAAGTGGAAAATGCACTCCCCCCAGCCAAATAAAACTTCGCCAGATTCTTAACAGCTGTGTGCATTGAAATGACTAATAAAAGATCCCTCTGCTGCCTGTGGAACTTTCACACAAGGCATCGTTTCTGCTGCTCACCAGGACCAGGCCCTGAGTATTTGCATACTGGACGTCACTCCAAAAGTCCGCGACCAGGGGATTTCCAGGATGTTAATAAGTAAGAACGCTGCTCTGGGCCTTGGAAGGTGCACTGTCTGAGCATCCCTACTGCAGTGAGGAGGTAGATAGCGTTTCAGACCCTACCTGTCTCTTGTTGAGGGCCTTTCTCCTTGGGAGATGTCCAGATTCAGTTGTAGATCCGTCAATGCCAAAGTATTGCCTGTCAGCTGTGGAATGAGCTGCTGGGAATACCTCGAGGAGTAAGTCAGGGCCCCAGCACGCCTGAAGCTTGATACCTGGTTAAGGCAAATGAGACAAACACTTGGATAATTTCAGCTGGTAGAGTTGGTATAGAGGGGTGTTCTGGAAGCTCAGGAGAGGGGTACCTAAGTTGGAGGTGGTCAGGAAACACTTTCTGGAGCTTTTACTAACTGAGCAGAGTCTTTAATATTTTTTAAAGAAGTGTTTTGCTTTTATATCTAGTTACTAAGGTATTACCTTTCATTGAAAATAACCTTACAGAAACAGGCTTCTTTAGAAAAAGTTCAGGAAGTGAAGAGGAAGAAAGAAAAGTAGATTAGTAGGATCTCTACTCAACTGGAGCATGTGGCTTTCTTCCTAGGAAGGATTTGTGTATGTGTGAGTGTGTGTGTGTAAAGGGGAGGAGGAGTGCCCAAAAGAGGGAGGTGAAGACTCTAGCTGGAGGGGGAGGTGTCTTGTCCCTGTGGCCCTAAGCTCTATGCCATGATGCCAGCCTGAGTGAGAAATCAGTCGACCCCTTACTGGGGACCCACCCACTATGGGACCCTGGTTTTTTCCAACCTCTTTTTCCAGGTTTTGGTCTTAGCTATTACTGTCTTAAAACTTCAGTCTCATCTCTGCCCAGTCCTCCAAGTGGTTTATCAAGGTGTTTTCTTAACAAAATCAATCTCCTTGTTAGAACTATAGGATCAGGTTTAAGGTGTTAACAGTATCTAACCTGCTGCAAAGCCAGTAAGAGCTCACATTTATTGAGGATTTTATTTGTGCCAGCTTTGTGTCACAGCAACCTTATGTAGTTGGTGTTTTATTATTTCCATTTTACAGATGAGGCAGTCAAGTCTGCTATTTGCTCAAGCTCCCTTGCTAATAGTCAGCAGAACCTGGCCTCAAATCTAGGTCTCTGTGACTCCTAAGTCTGTGCACTTGGACACGAGACTCTGCAGCATTATTTTTCAAATGTTTGGCTACAGAAATGTTTTTTTGAATCCTCTGCCCCTCATTGCTCAGCACTATCCTTACCATCTCATGGATCACAATTTAGCAAATGCTGACCCAAGAAACTACCTTGCTGTGTCTGTAAAACAGAGATAATAACACAGCCTCAGTGTTTGCTGTTGTCTGTTTGCAGTCTCAGTGTTATGACGATTACAGAGGTTTTAGAAACTGCGTGCTGAGGATGCTCACCTTCCACCAGGAATGTGTGTGTTTTAAAAATAGCAGTCGTAATGCCCTGGATGAAAGGACACAGTATTTTGATGACAATGAAGGTTGTTGGTTGCTAGGCCTGGAGACCTTCCATCCCTGGGTGGGGGGGCAGGCTTTTGCACGCTGCCCCCTCCCGCCACAGTCCCTTTGGTGGCCTCTTCTTCCCGCCCTCAGATTCCCTCCCATCCCTTTACAATGCTTTTGTTTGTTCCACAAATAGTGGTTCAGTTAGCTGCCACCAGGGGCTGGCGCCTTGCTCTACATCACACTACTGCGCCAGGACCCCTCTCCTGCAAATCTGACTGTGTCCTGAGCCCCAGCTGCAGGCTGGGCCCCTGTCACAAACTGGTCAGACCACCCTCAGCCCTGCAGCCACCACCCGCCCGATGGCCGGCCTCTGTCTGCCCAGAGAACTATGCTGCCACTTCTCCACTACCCACTACGTCCCAGCGACTGCCCACCGTTTTTGGAGATAAGAATGAACCCAAAAGATGCCTGAGTTGGCTTCACCCACTGGATGCAGATTTGGGCAGCACACCAACCCGCAAAGGGTCCACTCCTACAGCTTTGTTTGTTCTCTACCTGCCCCCGTCAGACTGCTGTGGGTACATGTGCCTCACAGCCAAATCATGACAGTGACATCTGTTCTCTCCTATGTACCAGTTTTACACAAGTCACTCTTCTTTCAAACTTTCAGCAGGCCTGCAGATGTGCACATTTGGAAAAAGTCTACTGAGAAGAGAACAAACAAAAACATGCACTCTGCCCAGGTCCTTCATTCTACCTGGAAAAAGCATTTACATTCCTTTCAATAGTTATTGCTGCTGCTGCTGCTAAGTCTTGTCAGTCGTGTTCGACTCTGAGCGACCCCATAGACGGCAGCCCACCAGGCTCCCCCGTCCCTGGGATTCTCCAGGCAAGAACACTGGAGTGTGTTGCCATTTCCTTCTCCAATGCATGAAAGTGAAAAGTGAAAGTGAAAGTGAAGTCGCTCAGTCATGTCCGACTCTTAGCGACCCCATGGACTACCAGGCTCCTCCATCCATGGGATTCTCCAGGCAAGAGTACTGGAGTGGGGTGCCATTGCCTTCTCCGTCAATAAGTTATTAAGTACTACTAAAAAAGAAAAAAAAATCTTTTTACATATTTCTCTCCTTGCACCTGTGCTGCTAAGTCACTTCAGTTGTGTCTGACTCTGTGCGACCCTATAGACGGCAGCCCACCAGGCTCCCCCGTCCCTGGGATTCTCCAGGCAAGAACACTGGAATGGGTTGCCATTTCCTTCTCCAATGCATGAAAGTGAAAAGTGAAAGGGAAGTCGCTCAGTAGTGTCCGACTCTTCGAGACCCCATCGACGGCAGCCTACCAGGCTCCTCCGCCCATGGGATTTTCCAAGCAAGAGTACTGGAGTGGGGTGCCATTGCCTTCTCCGCCTTGCACCTGTGAGGGAGCTGTTACTCTCATTTCACACATGGAGAGGATCAGCTGTTCAGCGTCATACAACTAAAAGTAGCAAAACCAGGGCCAGAGCAGTCATCCTGTGTTTGTTCATCTGCCAAATGCTGCCTCTTAGATCTGGGGTTCTCAGGCCCAGCCCAGGGCTGGGGGACCTTCAAGGTTGGGGCCCTTTGTATCTGGAGTAGCCCAAAGCGGCAGTGTAAGGTGGTTCCCTTTGATTTTGACGTGTGCCAGGCACCCCTGTTTTCTCCCCTTTGTTCTCCTCCATCCTTCTGTTTCAAGTTGATCCTATCTGCCACTCTTCATAGGTATCAAGGTGCTTTTGACTTTTCTCTGTAGCTGGTCCCTGGAGTTCTTTGCTGTCACTTAACTGCCTGCGCATTGCTCACCTCTTGACAAACCCCTAGTTGGGCCACTTGCTAAGTTCTGTGGAGATATGTAAAGAGAAATGTGAGATGTAGGTCTCACCCCTAGTAAACTGTTGAAGAAAAATTATCCTGAGATTTAAAATGGCAAGGAAGAATTTAAGTTTACTGCAATAGTGAGAGAGATTGAATTCAACTGTTTAATGTAACAGTGGGGACTTATAGCCAAAGGACAGGTGTGGGAATAGATGGAAAATTATTAAGAAACTTGATTAAATGCCAAAGGTAGAAGAACTAGTTTTTGTTGTTCAGTCGCCTGCTGCTGCTGCTGCTAAGTCACTTCAGTCATGTCCGACTCTGTGAGACCCCATAGATGGCAGCCTGCCAGGCTCCCCCATCCCTGGGTTTCTCCAGGCAAGAACACTGGAGTGGGTTGCCATTTCCTTCTCCAATGCATGAAAGTGAAAAGTGAAAGTGAAGTCGTGTCCGACTCCTAGCGACTCCATGGACTGCAGCCTACCAGGCACCTCCATCCATGGGGTTTTCCAGGCAGGAGTACTAGAGTGGGGTGCCATTGCCTTCTCCATGTTCATTTGTCTAGTTGTGTCCAACTCTCTGAGACACATGGACTGCAGCATGTCAGGCCTCTCTCTCCCTCACCATCTCCTGGAGTTTGCCCAAGTTCATATCCATTATATTGGTGATGCTATCCAACCATCTCATCCTCTGTCACCTTCTTCTTCTGCCTTCAATCTTCATTGGATATAAAAGGTGAACTGATTCTTGATTGACTGGCTTAGTGTATTCTTTGCTAAAACTGGACTCAGCAGGCTGAAGGAGGCTTGGTACAGTGGCTCTGAAGGAACTTGACTGTTCTGTCAAAGACAGAGTTTTTGTCAGCATTCACAAAGTAGTGTGAGAGTAAGGCCCCGAACATTGGACCCAGAATGATGAGATTCAGGGAAAAACAGTGTGCCAGCCATGGATACAGCTGGAGCTTAGAGAGGCGCCAGTGGGTGAATTTGGGCTATTCCAGTCACTGACTTCAGGGCTGAAGACTGGACAGGCACATTGACATCATCCCGTGTTTGTTCGTTTCTTACTACTCTGTGTCAACACATACTCTTCATCTGGCAAGCTTGTGTTTCTAGGATTTGATACTTTCTGCTGCTGCTGCTGCTAAGTCGCTTCAGTCGGGTCTGACTCTGTGAGACCCCATAGATGGCAGCCCACCAGGCTCCCCTATCCCTGGGATTCTCTAGGCAAGAACACTGGAGTGGGTTGCCATTTCCTTCTCCAGTGCATGAAAGTGAAAAGTCAAAGTGAAGTCGCTCAGTCGTGTCTGGCTCTTAGCGACCCCATGGACTGCAGCCTACCAGGCTCCTCCATCCATGGGATTTTCCAGGCAAGAGTACTGGAGTGGGATGCCATTGCCTTCTCCATGATACTTTCTACCATAAGCCATAAGTGAGCTTCATGGTAGCTCAGTCAGTAAAGAATCTGGCTGCAATGCAGGAGACCCGGGTTTGATTCCTGAGTTGGGAAGATCTCCTGGAGAAGGAAATGGCAACCCATTCCAGTATTCATGCCTGGAGAATACCATGGACAGAAGAGCCTGGCAGGCTATGGTCCATGGGATCTTAAGAGTCACGAATTTGCAACTAAACCACCACCACCACAAGTGAGGCTGGGAGGTGCAAAGGCTTCATTCAGACCTTAGACAAGGGTTTTAACCTCATATTTCTCTTCTTCAGTGTTGGGACAATACCTGTAGTAGACTGAATTGTGTCTCCCAAAATTCATATATTGGAACCCTCAGCACTAATGTAACTTTGTTTGGAAATAGGGCCTCTAAAGACGCTTACTCCTTGGAAGGAAAGTTATGACCAACCTAGATGGCATATTCAAAAGCAGAGACACTACTTTGCCAACAAAGGTTCGTCTAGTCAAGGCTATGGTTTTTCCTGTGGTCATGTATGGATGTGAGAGTTGGACTGTGAAGAAGGCCGAGAGCCGAAGAATTGATGCTTTTGAACTGTGGTGTTGGAGAAGACTCTTGAGAGTCCCTTGGACTGCAAGGAGATCCAACCAGTCCATTCTGAAGGAGATCAGCCCTGGGATTTCTTTGGAAGGAATGATGCTAAAGCTGAAACTCCAGTCCTTTGGCCACCTCATGCGAAGAGTTGACTCATTGGAAAAGACTCTGATGCTGGGAGGGATTGGGGGCAGGAGGAGAAGGGGATGACAGAGGATGAGATGGCTGGATGGCATCACTGACTCGATGGACGTGAGTCTGGGTGAACTCCAGGAGTTGGTGATGGACAGGAAGGCCTGGTGTGCTGCGATTCATGGGGTCGCAAAGAGTCGGACACGACTGAGTGACTGAACTGAACTGCACTGAACTGAAGGAGGTAATAAGGTTAAATGAGGTCATAGGGTTAACCTGTCATAATCCAACAGGACTGAGGTTCTTACAAGAAGAAGAGATACCAGAGACCTCTGTTCTCTGCTTCTCTATCTGTGTGTCTCTGTCTCTGTCTCTCCATGCATGCAACAGAGAAAAAACCTTATGAGGACACAGTGGGAAGGTGGCTGGCTACAAGCCAGGAAGAGAGACTTCACTAGAAGCTGAATTGTCCAGCACTTTGATCTTGGACTTCTTGCCTGTGGAATGGCGAGAAAAGAAATTCCTATCATCTCAACCATCCAGTATCTGGTATATTATGGCAGTACTAGTATAAGGATACAGTACTATCTGTTGGGTCTATTACAAGAACAGAACATAATACAAGAGGAAGCCCTAACAGTCATTTGCATCTATTAGCTCCATCCCTTCCCTCTTGTCATATGATTTGTGGGCTGGTAAAGGGCCTGTTTGCCACCAGACACCTTCCTAGTGGCCTGGATAATTCATACAGTAGAATCACTTCTGTGGATTCAGGCTAATTTTCTCTATGTTGTAAGTAATAGAACCTTCCAAAACTAGTATAAAGTAAAAGGGGAATTTTTTGGAACTGTTATCAATTAGGGTTCCTGGTTTTAAGCAGCACATAGTAATTCTGGTTGATCAAGGCCACAGAAGAACTATTGAAAGGATGCTGAATCAAGTATAAGATTTTCAGGAAGGCTGGAGACCTAGGTGTGAGGCCTCACCAGGCAAAGGTAGAGCGGTGTGAGGACCACAGCCTTACACTACTGGGCACGGGCCACTGCCACTCACTCCTCCAACACCCCGAGCCCTGAGCTGGACTGCACGAGCGCTGCTGGACCGTCTTCTGGAATGGATGTGCCTCTGGGCCCTGCAGTTCAGGAGTGGTGCTCTCCTTTGGCCTGTATCACCCAACTGCATTCTGGCTTCAAGGAAGGCTGGGAATGTGAGCATTTGGCATTTTCATTGTTGACAGTGGCAAGTGGCTCTGCCTCCCACCAAGATTCATAATGTAGGGAACTTCCCCAAACAATAAAAGAAGGTTCAATGTGCCAGATGGCCAAAAAGAATGAGAAGTTCCCCACAGATACAGGAGGATCTTACAGACCCCCAAAATAGGGAGAGTGGCTTCACTCATAGGGCCGAGAACCAGGAATTAGAAAGTCAAGAGCCAGGTTACTCTGGGTGTGTCTCCCTGTTCTATTTCTTTCTTTCTCTCTCTCTTTCTTTGAAGATTGGGTTTTCCCAGTCTACTTGCTCATGGTGAGGGCCACCTTCATCCCGACCATTGGGAATTAGTTGCCTGTCTCCTTCAGAACATCCATTTCCTTATCTTCCAGAAACACCTCCAGATTTTCTTGTCTGTCCATTCTTTGTCTGGGTGGAGTCCATCCCCAGCCTGAGGGCTGAACCATAGGACCCAGGCCCAAGCCGTCATTGTGCTCCGTGGCCACAGCGATTGATCCAGGGGTGGGTATGTGATCTAAGGCTGGTACTTCTTTAATAATTGAACTATAGGTTACATGCTGTGAGGGTGTCAATCTTCAGTGTACAGCTCAATGAGCTTTATACGTTTATACATCCATGGAACCATCACCAAGATGGAGTTGTAGAATGTTTCCCGCAGCCCAGAATGCTCCCTTACAGCCACTCTCTGTCTATAGGCCATCCAGATATTCACTATTCTGACTTACATTACCATAGATAAAAGATTTACCTTTTGTGAACTCTATTTACATGAAATCATAGGGTATATGATCTCTGGTGTCTGGCTTCTTTAATCATGATTGCATCTGTGAAATTCATCCTTGTTTTTCCTTTTTTTTTTTTTTTACAGAATATTTGTTCATTCTTTTTCACACCTGTGTGGTATTCCATTAGAGGAATCATACCTCAGTTCATTTATCCATTCTACCACTGGTGGACATTTGGGTTGTTTCTGGTTTGGCTCTATAAATGATGTTTTTCTATACTTTACTGTATATATCTTAGTGGATATAAGCATTCATTTCTTTGAGTATGTATCAAGAGTAGAATTTCTGGGTTGTAGAAAAAATGCATATCTTTAGTAGATATTACCAAATAGTTTTCCAAAGTGATTGTACCAACTTATACATTTACCAGAGCATATGCGATTTGTAGTTGCTCTACATACTTACCTATACTTATTATTTTCAGCCTTATAAATTGTAGCCCTTTTGAATGGGTATCATGTTATCCATTGCAGTTTTAATTTGTATTTTCATGATGACTAATAATGAAAAGCAAGAGAGTTCCAGAAAAATATCTACTTCTGCTTTATTGACTATGCCAAAGCCTTTGACTATATGGATCACAATAAACTGTGGAAAATTCTGAAAGAGATGGGAATACCAGACCACCTGACCTGCCTCTTGAGAAACCTGTATGCAGGTCAGGAAGCAACAGTTAGAACTGGACATGGAACAACAGACTGGTTCCAAATAGGAAAAGGCTGTATATTGTCACCCTGCTTATTTAACTTATATGCAGAGTACATCATGAGAAATGCTGGGCTGGATGAAGCACAAGGTGGAATCAAGATTGCTGGGAGAAATATCAATAACCTCAGATATGCAGATGACACCACCCAGAAAGTGGCAGAAAGTGAAGAAGAACTAAAGAATCTCTTGATGAAAGTGAAAGTAGAGAGTGAAAAAGTTGGCTTAAAGCTCAACATTCAGAAAACTAAGATCATGGCATCTGGTCCCATCACTTCATGGGAAATAGATGGGGAAACAATGGCTGACTTTATTTTTCTGGGCTCCAAAATCACTGCAGATGGTGATTGCAGCCATGAAATTAAAAGAGGCTTACTCCTTGGAAGGAAAGTTATGACCAACCTAGATAGCATATTGAAAAGCAGAGACATTACTTTGCCAACAAAGATCTGTCTAGTCAAGGCTATGGTTTTTCCAGTGGTCATGTATGGATGTGAGGTTGGACTGTGAAGAAGGCTGAGCGCTAAAGAATTGATGCTTTTGAACTGTGGTGTTGGAGAAGACTCTTGAGAGTCCCTTGGACTGCAAGGAGATCCAACCAGTCCATCCTAAAGGAGATCAGCCCTGGGTGTTCTTTGGAAGGACTGATGCTAAAGCTGAAACTCCCGTACTTTGGCCACCTCATGCGAAGAGTTGACTCATTGGAAAAGACTCTGATGCTGGGAGGGATTGGGGGCAGGAGGAGAAGGGGATGACAGAGGATGAGATGGCTGGATGGCATCACCAACTCGATGGACGAGAGTTTGAGTGAACTCCAGGAGTTGGTGATGGACAGGAAGGCCTGGCGTGCTGCAATTCATGGGGTCACAAAGAGTCGGACACGACTGAGTTACTGAACTGAACTGAATAATGATGAACACTTTCATATACTCATTGGCTTTTGGATATCCTGTTTTGTAAATTGGCTGTTTAAGCTTTTGCCCATATCTAAAAGACAATGAGTTGTTGGTCTTTTATTTATGATTGATTTCCAGCAATTATATATTTTGGATATGAGTCCAGATACAAGTATTTGCTTGATGCATATATTGCAAATACATTCACCTAGCCCATGATTAACGTTTTAACTTCTTAATGATGTCTTTTTAGAAACATAAGTTCAATTCATTAATCTTTTCTGTGGTTAATGCTTGCTCACTCTGGAATCATGAATTAGCAACATTTGAGGATTGTTGTTTAGTTGCTAAGTCTGACTCTTTGCAACCCCATGGACTACAGCATGCCAGGCTTCCCTGTCCTTCACTATCTCCCAGAATTTGCTCAAGCTCATGTCCATTGAGTCTGTGATATTGGCCAACCATCTCATCCTCTGTCACCCCCTTGTCCTCTTGCCTTCAGTCTTTCCCATCATCAGGGTGTTTTCCAATGAGTCGACTCTTAGCATCAAGTGGCCTAAGTATAGGAACTTCAGCTTCGGCATCAGTCCTTCTAATGAATATTCAGGGTTGATTTGATCACTGGTTTTGATCTCTTGCAGCCTAAGAGACTCTCAAGAGTCTTCTCCAGCACCACAATTCGAAAGCATCAAATTTTTAGCACTCAGCCTTCTTTATGGTCCAACTTTTGAGGGACGTAGAGATAAATGGTTCCTTCTTTCTGTTGAATTTGAGGTTGTGTGGAGGTGAGGCTGAGTCAGAAATGGAGGCAGAAAGACTTACAGGGCCAGTATTGAGGTGGGAGAGGGTCAGAACTAGGCCAGTCTGAGTCTCCTAGGAACTGTCCACTGTGGTTGTGGCTGAAATCAACAAGTGAGCAAGAGAATGTGGCAGGGCAATTGATGTCTAAAAAGATTCATTTAACTCTTCTTTGATACAGTATTTACTGAATGGGTATTCAACAATGGGACACTCATTGGGTGGGGCTTATATTCTGAAGGATTTTTGAAATTCCATAAAAACACTTTCTTACAGATTAGAGAACCCAGGTGAAGAATGATAAATAATTTATCATCATAGCTAGGGCAGAACCACCATTAAACCAGAGCTATAGCTGAAACTGAGGTCTCCTGGATTAAGCCCTCCCCAAACAAATGGACAGAGAAGGCAATGGCAACCCACTCCAGTACTCTTGCCTGGGAAATCCCATGGACTGAGGAGCCTGGTAGGCTGCAGTCCATGGGGTCGCTAAGAGTCAGGCACAACTGAGCGACTTCACTTTCACTTTTCACTTTCATGCATTGGAGAAGGAAATGGCAAGCCACTCCAGTGTTCTTGCTTGGAGAATCCCAGGGACGGGGGAGCCTGGTGGGCTGCTGTCTATGGGGTCGCACAGAGTTGGACATGACTGAAGCGACTTAGCAGCAGCAGCAGCAGCGGCAAGCAAATGGAAACTGAGATCCTCTCTGGTCTGCAGTAGCGGAGGCTTTAGGAAGCCCACATGAGTCAAAGGGCCACAGCAGACCAGTGTCAGCAGGGGGAAGTCATAGTGACTTCCCCCAAGTCCTTCCTGTCAAAGAAAGAAGCATTAGAGACCTTCACAAAGGAAAAAAACATCTCAAGGACTATTCCCAACTGGGGAAGTGTCTCTTAGTGGGGTAGTAGCCCCTTGAGTTTTCCTCCAGGACAATGGGCTTCATCCTTCAGCTCTAGGAATCTGGGATTTAAAGCAGGATCACTCGGCTTCAGGCAAGTCCTCAGCCAAGGCTCAGTTCCAAGGAGGACCAGGCGGGAAGCAGGGAGGAAGTAATGGACATTTGGATGCCTTTGAATTTGTGGATGAACTGGAGGCCAGCGATATGGTGAACTGGTGACTCCAGGAGGCCTCTTCTTACCTTCTCTGCTCCTGCGTCCAAGTTTCCCTAAATTAGTGTAAGAACCAACATGTACAAGGGCTCACTTAGAGGTGCTCATAACTGTTAAAGCATCATTAGGGTCTTTATACTGACCACATCCCTTCACAACAAACATCTTTTGAATGTTCCCCCACATTATTAAAGGAAGGCAGTGGTTCCTAAATTCAGTTGGGTGGACTGGTGGCAGGCTGGACTGGTGGCAGGTGTAAGAATCACACTTGTGGGTCTTGGCTTGGGCCTAGGAGTTTATGATTTTAACAAGCCTTCCAGGTGATTATGATAAACAAATGATTCAGAATCTCATTTTGCTATTTTTGGAGTTTGGGATCTGACAGATCTGGGTTTCAATCCTGGCTCTGTTTTACCACTTAAAAATTGAATTTCCTTGCACACAAATATCCTCTTGGGCTTAGTTTTTCTGTCTAAGTGAGTGATAACAATAACGCCTGCCTCACAGTGGTGTTACAGAGTGAGTGAGATGACGTGAAGTGTCAGCATGTGAAGCTGAAGTACAGGGTTGGCCACTCAGTAAGTCATATTAATATTCACTGTGATTTTTATTTGTCTTCATTATTATTTTGCTTGTATATCTGTTTCACCTTTTCTCTCCATGATTGTGGCTTCTTTTTATGCCCTAACTATCTATTAACATTGCTTAGTTATATAAGAGTGCTCAGACTAAGTTTTACTTAATATGCACAGAACAAAGTACACATTATTATTTTGATTTATAGATGAGGAAAGAGGTACAAAGATGTTAAGTATTTTGTCCTAAATCACATAACCTACAGGTTCCAGAGCTGAAGTCTAATGCAGAACAATGGAATTCCTATAGCCAAGAAGGGCAAAGTTGAGTCATCCCTTTGTATCCACAGGGCATTTCATACTTGGATGCTCACACCACTTGTAGTTGGCTGTCTGAGGCTGAGGATTCTGCATCTGCAGATTTGACCAACCAAGGTTGGAGTATTTTTACAGCAGTGGGAAGAGACACTATCTACTCTCACCCTTCTTGATGGCTTCATTATTATATGTTTTGAGTATTTGCATAATCGTAGAGAAGCTCCATGGATTCCTCAGTGCACTTAAAGTTTTACCAGTTGAACCCTTCCCCACAAAGGGGAAGCAGATTGATGAAATAAATGAGGGCTGGTCTCCCATCACCTGGCTGACCAGAGGAGGCTGCTGATCAGCAGCACTGGCACAACCATGTTAGAAAGCTGAATTGCCTGCAATCCCAGTCCCCAGGTTGAAATCTGACAAGTACTAAGAGGAGGCAGAACCATCATGCGGAGTAAAAGCCCTGATCCAGGTAGCAGGGTCCACATGCTGGCACAGTTGTGCTATTTTCCTGATTGAGGGAGTTGGAATTTCTAGGGGGAAACGCCTCACCCTCAGTGAGGAGGAAAGGGCTGCTACACTTAGATGGGAGTGTGTGTTGGAAGTTTATCCCTGCTACATCCATCATGCAGGAGGAGTAGATGGGCTCCTGCCTTTATTTTTATTCACATCCTTCGGAGTCCTACCGACATCATTGTTTAGGTGTAAGCACCACGTGGGCTCACTCGGATAGGCTTGTAACTATTAAAGAATATGGAGGTCTCCCCATTGACCAAGTCCCTTTACCATAAACATTTTGAATGCTGCCTCGCATTGTTGGAGGAAAGCAGTAACAAGGAGTAGTGAAATTGGATCTTGATTTCCATCTTCCACTTTTGTATGAGAAGATGTCATGAACAGCTAGTTGAGTGTATTTTTTGACTACTAGGGCCCCCAGTAACTTTCTCTCTTGAATTTTTGTTTACTCACCAATTTAGAGCTTCTTAGGTTAGTTTTATGGTTCACTGTTGATTTGTGAGTGTTAGATATGCAACTCTGAGAAATTGGCATAATCTAGAGTATATAGCGGAGAAGGCGATGGCACCCCACTCCAGTACTGTTGCCTAGAAAATCCCATGGGCGGAGGAGCCTGGTGGGCTGCAGTCCATGGGGTTGCGAAGAGTTGGACACGACTGAGTGACTTCACTTTCACTTTTCACTTTCATGCATTGGAGAAGGAAATGGCGACCCACTCCAGTTTTCTTGCCTGGAGAATCCCAGGGATGGGGAAGCCTAGTGGGCTGCTGTCTATGGGGTCGCACAGAGTCGGACACGACTGAAGCGACTTAGCAGCAGCAGCAACAGTAGCAGAGTATATAGTGGATTGTGGATTTTTAAAAGTTAAAGATTATGTCTTTTTTCATTTACATTTAAATTTTATTGAAGTATATCCTGCATACAGAAAAGAGCACAAATCTTATGTGTGCAGGGTGAGGAAATACATAAAGGATACATAGCTTGCACCCAGATTAGAAAACAATACTTGAACTGCAGAAACTTTTCACCACTCTTTTCTAGTCACTATTTCCTGTTACTCTCTCACCAGGGTAACCAGTGCCCTATCTTCTCATACTGTAGATTAAGTTTGCATGTGGGAGCCATATTTTTATATCAGAAAAAATACTTGATTTTAAAAATATTATAAATCAATAAAAGCAAATGTTTTTTGAGGAATACACAATAGTTAAGTAACAAATTCTGTAGTCCTTGGTTTTAATTTTGTCTTCTTAGTTTGAAATAATTTCAAACTCAAGTTTCAAGAATAGTATAATAACCTTGTTTCCTGAACAACTGAAGAGGAAATTTCTGGCATGAATACCCTATCACTCCATGCCCCCACCCCATATTTTAGCGTATCACTCACAGGGACATTCTACTACCGAATGATAATACAGCCATCAAAATCAGGAAAATAACATCAATATAATCAATGCAATATAATCTGCAGATACCTTCAAGTTTTACCCACAAGTCCAGGATTGTATATTGCAATTAGTTGTCATGTCTAGCTTTCTTCAAATAGGGGACTTTCTCAAGCTTTCCACGACTGTCAGAGCTCTCACAGTTTATTAAATTGCAGGGCAGTTATTTTTGTTGAATGTACCTAAGTTTGAATTTGTCTGATGTCATTATTAGATTTCAGTCAGGCTTTATTTTATTTATTTATTTTATTTTTTCCAGGCTAACAATTTTATTTTATTTATTTATTTTTTTACTTTACAATATTGTATTGGTTTTGCCATACATTGGCATGAATCCACCATGGGTGTACATGTGTTCCCCATCTTGAACCCCCCTCCCACCTCCCTCCCCATCCCATCCCTCTGGGTCATCCCAGTGCACCATCCCTGAGCACCCTGTATCATGTATTGAACCTGGACTGGCGATCCGTTTTACATATGATAATATACATGTTTCAATGCCATTCTCCCAAACCATCCCACCCTCGCCCTCTCCCACAGAGTCCAAAAGACTGTTCTATACATCTGTGTCTCTTTTGCTGTCTCACATACAGGGTTATAGTTACCATCTTTCTAAATTCCATATATATGTGTTGCTGCTGCTGCTGCTGCTGCTGCTAAGTCGCTTCAGTCGTGTCTGACTCTGTGTGACCCCATAGATGGCAGCCCACCAGGCTCCCCCGTCCCTGGGATTCTCCAGGCAAGAACACTGGAGTGGGTTGCCATTTCCTTCTCCAGTGTATGAAAGTGAAAAGTGAAAGTGAAGTCACTCAGTCGTCTCCGACTCTTTGCGACCCCATGGACTGCAGCCTGCCAGGCTCCTCTGCCCATGGGATTTTCCAGGTAAGAATACTGGAGTGGGGTGCCATTGCCTTCTCCATATATGCATTAGTATACTATATTGGTGTTTTTCTTTCTGGCTTACTTCACTCTGTATAATAGGCTCCAGTTTCATCCACCTCATTAGAACTGATTCAAATGTATTCTTTTTAATGGCTGAGTATTATTCCAGCTGTGTATATGTACCACAGCTTTCTTATGCATTCATCTGCTTATGGACATCTAGGTTGCTTCCATGTCCTGGCTATTATAAACAGTGCTGCGATGAACATTGGGGTAAACATGTCTCTTTCAATTCTGGTTTCCTTGGTGTGTATCCCCAGCAGTGGGATTGCTGGGTTATATGGCAGTTCTATTTCCAGTTTTTTTAAGGAATCTCCACACTGTTCTCCATAGTGGCTGTACAAGTTTGCATTCCCACCAACAGTGTAAGAGGGTTCCCTTTTCTCCACAACCTCTAAACCATTTATTGCTTGTAGACTTTTGGATAGCAGCCATTCTGACTGGCATGAAATGGCACCTCATTGTGATTTTGATTTGCATTTCTCTAATAATGAGTGATGTTAAGCATCTTTCCATGTGTTTGTTAGCCATCTGTATGTCTTCTTTGGAGAAATGTCTGTTTAGTTCTTTGGCCCATTTTTTTATTGGGTCGTTTATTTTTCTGGAATTGAGCTGCATGAGATGCTTGTATATTTTGGAGATTAATTCTTTGTCAGTTGCTTCATTTGCTATTATTTTCTCCCATTCTGAAGGCTGTCTTTTCACCTTGCTTATAGTTTTCTTTGTTGTGCAAAAGCTTTTAATTTTAATTAGGTCACATTTGTTTATTTTTCCTTTTATTTCCAATATTCTGGGAGCTGGGTCATAGAGGATCTTGCTGTGATTTATGTTGGAGAGTGTTTTGCCTATGGTTTCCTCTAGGAGTTTTATAGTTTCTGGCCTTACGTTTAGATCTTTAATCCATTTTGAGTTTATTTTTGTGTGTGGTGTTAGAAAGTGTTCTAGTTTCATTGTTTTGCAAGTTGTTGACCAGTTTGCCAGCACCACTTGTTAAAGCGATTGTCTTTTCTCCATTGTATATTCTTGCCTCCTTTGTCGAAGATAAGGTGACCATAGGTGCATGGATTTATCTTTGGGCTTTCTATTTTGAACTATTGATCTATATTTCTGTCTTTGTGCCAGTACCATTCTGTCTTGATGACTGTGGCTTTGTATTATAGCCTGAAGTCAGGCAGGTTGATTCCTCCAGTTCCATTCTTCTTTCTCAAGATTGCTTTGGCTATTCAAGGTTTTTTGTATTTCCATACAAATTGTGAAATTATTTGATCTAGTTCTGTGAAAAATACCATTGGTAGCTTGATAGGGATTGCATTGAATCTATAGATTGCTTTGGGTAGTATACTCATTTTCACTATATTGATTCTTCTGATCCATGAACACGGTATATTTCTCCATCTATTTGTGTCCTCTTTGATTTCTTTCATCAGTGTTTTATAGTTTTCTATATATAGGTCTTTAGTTTCTTTAGGTAGATATATTCCTAAGTATTTTATTCTTTTCGTTGCAATGGTGAATGGAATTGTTTCCTTAATTTCTCTTTCTGTTTTCTCATTGTTAGTGTATAGGAATGCAAGGGATTTCTGTGTGTTGATTTTATATCCTGCAACTTTACTATATTCATTAATTAGCTCTAGTAATTTTCTGGTGGAGTCTTTAGGGTTTTCTATGTAGAGAATCATGTCATCTGCAAACAGTGAGAGTTTTACTTCTTCTTTTGCAATCTGAATTCCTTTTATTTCTTTTTCTTCTCTGGTTGCTGTGGCCAAAACTTCCAAAGCTATGTTGACTAGTAGTGGTGAGAGTGGGTACCCTTGTCTTGTTCCTGACTTTAGGGGAAATGCTTTCAATTTTTCACCATTGAGGATAATGTTTGCTGTGGGTTTGTTATATATAGCTTTTATTATGTTGAGGTATGTTCCTTCTATTCCTGCTTTCTGGAGGGGTTTTATCATAAATGAATGTTGAATTTTGTCAAAGGCTTTCTCTGCATCTATTGAGATAATCATATGGTTTTTATTCTTCAATTTGTTAATGTGGTGTATTACATTGATTGATACATGGATATTGAAGAATCCCTGCACCCCTGGGATAAAGCCCACTTGGTCATGATATATGATCTTTTTAATATGTTGTTGGAGTCTCTTTGCTAGAATTTTTTTTTTTAAGGATTTTTGCATCTATGTTCATCAGTGATGTTGGCCTGTAGTTTTCTTTTTTTGTGGCATCTTTGTCAGGTTTTGGTATTAGGGTGATGGTGGAGTTTGGAAGTTTACCTTCCTCTGCAATTTTCTGGAAGAGTTTGAGTAGGATAGCTGTTAGCTCTTCTCTCAATTTTTGGTAGAATTCAGCTGTGAAGCCATCTCATCCTGGGCTTTTGTTTGCTGGAAGATTTCTGATTACAGTTTCAATTTTCGTGCTTGTGATGGGTCTGTTAAGATTTTCCATTTCTTCCTGGTTCAGTTTTGGAAAGTTGTACTTTTCTAAGAATTTGTCTGTTTCTTCCAAGTTGTCCATTTTATTGGCATATAGTTGCTGATAGTAGTCTCTTATGATCCTTTGTATTTCTGTGTTGTCTGTTGTGATCTCTCCATTTTCATTTCTAACTTTGTTGATTTGATTGTTCTCCCTTTGTTTCTTGATGAGTCTGGCTAATGGTTTTTCAATTTTATTTAACTTCTCAAAGAACCAGCTTTTGGCTTTGTTGATTTTTGCTATGGTCTCTTTTGTTTCTTTTGCATTTATTTCTGCCCCAATTTTTAAGATTTCTTTCCTTCTACTAACCCTGGGATTCTTCATTTCTTCCTTTTCTAGTAAACTTAGGTGTAGAGTTAGGTTATTTATTTGACATTTTTCTTGTTTCTTGAGGTAAGCCTGTATTGCTATGAACCTTCCCTATTAGCACTGCTTTTACAGTGTCCCATAGGTTTTGGGTTGTTGTGTTTTCATTTTCATTCATTTCTATGCATATTTTGATCTCCTTTTTGATTTCTTCTGTGATTTGTTGGTTATTCAGAAGTGTGTTGTTCAGCCTCCATATGTTGGAATTTTTAATAGTTTTTCTCCTGTAATTGACATCTAATCTTACTGCATTGTGGTCAGAAAAGATGCTTGGAATGATTTCAATTTTTTTGAATTTACCAAGGCTAGATTTATGGCCTAGGATGTGATCTATCCTGGAGAAGGTTCCATGTGCACTTGAGAAAAAGGTGAAATTCATTGTTTTGGGGTGAAATGTCCTAAAGATATCAATTAGGTCTAACTGGTCTATTGTATCATTTAAAGTTTGTGTTTCCTTTTTAGTTGATCTATCCATAGGTGTGAGTGGGGTATTAAAGTCTCCCACTATTATTGTGTTATTATTAATTTCCCCTTTCATACTTGCTGGCATTTGTCTTAACGTATTGCGGTGCTATGTTGGGTGCATATATATTTATAATTGTTATATCTTCTTCTTGGATTGATCCTTTTCCATTATGTAGTGTCTCTTTTCACAGCCTTTGTTTTAAAGTCTATTTTATCTGATATGAGTATTGCTACTCCTGCTTTCTTTTGGTTTCTGTTTGCATGGAATATCTTTTTCCAGCCCTTCACTTTCAGTCTGCATGTGTCCCTTGTTTTGAGGTGGGTCTCTTGTAGACAACATATATAGGAGTCTTGTTTTTGTATCTATTCAGCCAGTCTTTGTCTTTTGGTTGGGCGTTTACCATTTACATTTAAGGTAACTATTGATAAGTATGATCCCATTGCCATTTACTTTATTGTTTTGGGTTTGAGTTTATACACTCTTTCTGTGTTTCCTGTCTAGAGAAGATCCTTTAGCATTTGTTGGAGAGCTGGTTTGGTGGTGCTGAATTCTCTCAGCTTTTGCTTGTCTGTAAAGCTTTTGATTTCTCCTTCATATTTGAATGAGATACTTGCTGGGTACAGTAGTTTGGGCTATAGGTTATTTTCTTTCATCACTTTAAGTATGTCTTGCTATTCCATTCTGGCCTGAAGAGAATCTATTGAAAGATCAGCTGTTATCCTTATGGGAATACCCTTGTGTGTTATTTGTTATTTTTCCCTTGATGCTTTTAATATTTGTTCTTTGTATTTGATCTTTGTTAATTTTATTAATATGTGTCTTAGGGTGTTTCATCTTGTGTTTACCCTGTTTGGGACTCTCTGGGTTTCTTGGACTTGGGTGACTATTTCCTTCCCCATTTTAGGGAAGTTTTCAACTATTATCTCCTCAAGTATTTTCTCATGGTCTTTCTTTTTGTCTTCTTCTTCTGGGATTCCTATGATTCTAATGTTGGGGGGTTTAACATTGTCCAAGAGGTCTCTGAGGGTGTCCTCATTTCCTTTAATTCTTTTTTCTTTTTTCCTCTGTTTCATTTATTTCTACTATTCTGTCTTCTACCTCACTAATCCTATCTTCTGCCTGTTAGTCTACTGTTGATTCCCTCCAGAGTGTTTTTGATCTCATTTATTGCATTATTCATTATATATTGACTATTTTTTATTTCTTCTAGGTCCTTGTTAAACCTTTCTTGCATCTTCTCGATCTTTGTCTCCAGGCTATTTGTCTGTAACTCCATTTTGTTTTCAAGATTTTGGGTCATTTTAACTATCATTTTTCAGAATTCTTTATCAGGTAGATTCCCTATTTCTTCCTCTTTGGTTTGGTTTGGTGGGCATTTATCCTGTTCCTTTATCTACTGGGTATTTCTCTGCCTTTTCATCTTGTTTATATTGCTGTGTTTTGGGTGACCTTTCCATATTCTGGCAGTTTGTGGTTCCTCTTTATTATGGAGGTTCCTCACTGTGGGTGGGGTTGGACGTGTAGCTTGTCAAGGTTTCCTGGTTAGGGAAGTTTGTGTCAGTGTTCTGGTGGGTGGAGCTGGATTTCTTCTCTCTGGAGTGCACTGATGTGTCCAGTAATGAGTTTTGAGATGTCAGTGGGTTTGTTGTGACTTTGGGCAGCCTGTATATTGAAGTTCAGGGTTATGTTCTTGTGTTGCTGGAGAATTTGTGTGGTATGTCTTTCTCTGGAGCTTGTTGGCCCTTGGGTGGTGCTTGGTTTCAGTGTAGGTATGGAGGCATTTGATGAGTTCCTATTGATTAATGTTCCCTGAAGTCAGGAGTTCTCTGGTGTTCTCAGGATTTGGACTTAAGCCTCCTGCCTCTGGTTTTCAGTTGTATTCTTACAGTAGCCTCAAGACTTCTCCATCTATACAGTACTGATGTATAGATGATAAAACATCTAGGTTAATGATGTAAAGTTTCTCCACAGTGAGGGACACCTGGAGAGGTACACAGAGTTACAAGGAGAAGAGAAGAGGGAGGAGGGAGATAGAGGTGACCAGGAGGAGAAGGGGGGAATTGAAAGAAGAGAGCAATGTAGCCAGTAATCACTTTCCTATGTGCTCTCCACAGTCTGTACCCCTCAGAGATGTTCACGGAGTTATACAGAGAAGAGAGAGGGAGGAAGGAGAGAGAGGTGGCCAGGAGGATAAAAGGGGGAATCAAAAGAAGCGAGACAGCTCCAGCCAGTAATCAGTTCCCTAAGTGTTCTCCACAGCCCAGAACACACAAAGAGATTCACAGGGTTGGGTAGAGAAGAGAAGGGAGGGAGGAGATAGAGGCAACCTGGTGGCAAAAAGGTGAGTCCAAAGGGGGAGAGAGCAATCCAGCCAGTAATCTTGCTCGCAAGTAAAAATGGGTACTAAAGATTGGATTCTTAAAGGTACAAAATTGATAACAAATACCCAAAAGCAAAGATTAAAAATCTAGAGTAGAGATTAGATTCTCAAAAATACAATATTAAAGAAAAAAACAAAGTCACAAAAATTATAAAATATATATATATATATATATATGAAGTTTGCTTTAAAAATAGGGTGGTTTTTTTTTTGCAAAGTAATAGTAAGTTATAAAAATGAAAATTAAAGGAGTAATAGAGGACTTAAAATTTTTTTTAAAAATTAAAAAAATGATAATAGTAAAAATATATCTAGGACTTTCTCTGGTGGTGTTGTGGACAGTGTGGGGTCAGTTCATTTTCAGATAGTTTGTTGATCTGGCTTACACTTCTCAAGATCTATAGGCCCATTCCTATGTAGTCGATGCTAACTGCAGGGTTTTAATCTATTGCAACTGTCACTTCCAAAGTAGTTCCCTCTGTTTAGTTTCTGTTTGCTGGCCTCTTCAGTGTCTAATCTCCACCCTGACACAAGAGGGCAGTGGTGGTCACTTTTTTTAGGCTCACTTGTTCAGCTGTGCTGTGGGGAGGGAGGAACACTGCAAACAAATATCACTGGCGTCTGTGGGCTGTGCTCCCGGTGTCTCGGCCACAATGGGTTTGCCCCCGTTCACGGAGTGTGTGCTTTCCCAGTATATATTGCTCAGGCTCTAGGTTGCTCTGCTGGGAACTGTCTGAGGCCAGTCCTGGGTTGAGTGCACTTCCCAGGTCAAAGCTGTTCAGGTTCTCGGGTACTCCACAAAGCCGCAGACTTGATTGAGCCTGCGTTTTGTGCCCTTCCCCAGTCTGAGCAGCTCAGGTGACCAGGTGCTTGGGGAGCTGTGACTTATCGCCTCCCCCATCCCAGCCACTCGGTTTTCTGGGTGTACAACGGGTGCACCTTCTCAGGTGTGCCATGTGTCTCTGGGGAGCTGATCTCTGGCTGCGACCCTCCCGGTGGATGTTGACTGTCCGCAATCACACGGAGTCTTGGTTAACAATGAAGGCTACTTGCAGTTAGGTAGATGATGCCTCTCTGGGGCCGTGAGTGCCCTCTTCTGGCTCTGGCTGCCCTCACCTGCCTGTCTCCAGCAGGGGATGGGCCAGTCTGCAGCCGGCTAGCTCTGCTCAGTCCTTTGTTCTCCTTTCAAAGACAATGGGCTGCCTTTCTGGGTGCCTGATATCCTCTGCCAGCATTCAGAAGTTGTTTTGTGGAATTTGCTCAGCGTTCAAATGTTCTTTCGATGAATTTGTAGGGGAGAAAGTGGTCTCCCCATCCTATTCTTCTGCCATCTTAGGACCGCCTTCTCAGTCAGGCATTAAAAAAAATTTTTTTTTTTGGCAGGAATATCACAGTAGTGATGGTCTTTTCACTGCCTCCAATAGGTGGTGCACAATTCCAGTTTGTTTTATTAACAGTGACATTTACTTTGATCAGCCTTCCTTATTGTTGAAGTATTCTTTCCCCCTTTATAGTTAGTATTTTGTGGGAGGTATTTTGAGGCTATTTGAATATTCCATCCTGCATCAAATGTTCACCCATCAGTTTTAGCATCCATTGATTATTCTTGTCTGAATCAATATTATTAAGTTGATTGTCAGATAGTGATTTTCTTATTTAGCTTATTCATTTTACATTCTACATTTATCAGTTGGTATTCTGCTATGAGGAAAAGCTTTCTCTTTTCCTTATAAATCAATCAGTTAACAGATTCATTCATTTATATTGGTGTGACCTCATGGATTCCTATTTTATTTATTGAGTTCCAATCTATTGAGTACATCATGAGAAGCGCTGGGCTGGAAGAAGCACAATCTGGAATCAAGATTGCCAGGAAAAATATCAATAACCTCAGATATGCAGATGTCACCACCCTTATGGCAGAAAGTGAAGAGGAACTCAAAAGCCTCTTGATGAAAGTGAAAGAGGAGAGTGAAAAAGTTGGCTTAAAGCTCAACATTCAGAAAACGAAGATCATGGCATCCGGTCCCATCACTTCATGGGAAATAGATGGGGAAACAGTGGAAACAGTGTCAGACTTTATTTTTCTGGGCTCCAAAATCACTGCAGATGGTGACTGCAGCCATGAAATTAAAAGACGCTTACTCCTTGGAAGGAAAGTTATGACCAACCTAGATAGCATATTCAAAAGCAGAGACATTACTTTGCCAACAAAGGTTCGTCTAGTCAAGGCTATGGTTTTTCCAGTAGTCATGTATGGATGTGAGAGTTGGACTGTGAAGAAAGCTGAGCGCCGAAGAATTGATGCTTTTGAACTGTGGTGTTGGAGAAGACTCTTGAAAGTCCCTTGGACTGCAAGGAGATCCAACCAGTCCATTCTAAAGGAGATCAGTCCTGGGTGTTCTTTGGAAGGAATGATGCTAAAGCTGAAACTCCAATACTTTGGCCACCTCATGCAAAGAGTTGACTCATTGGAAAATACCCTGATGCTGGGAGGGATTGGAGGCAGGAGGAGAAGGGGACGACAGAGGATGAGATGGCTGGATGGCATCACCTACTTGATGGACGTGAGTTTGAGTGAACTCCAGGAGATGGTGATGGACAGGGAGGCCTGGTGTGCTGCAATTCATGGGGTCACAAAGAGTCAGACATGACTAAGCAACTGAACTGAACTGAATCTGTTGTCATCAGTATTTATCAAATCTGTTATCACATTGTCCCCAGTTTGACAGTACTTCCTTTGATCCACCCTGCCTAGGCTATGACATCCCACACCAGACTGTGCTAATGTCCTCATCATCCTGCTTGGCCCCACTCCAGGCGATTTCTTCTGCTCTCCTAGCCTTCCAAGAGTCCCTCCTGATCCCCAGTGGCTTCTTAATGGGCCACTGCCACCACCTAGCACCCTTGCGTAGACATCTGCCCTACTCCACTCAGGCTTCAGCAATCTGCACTGAGCAGTGAGGTCCCTCTCCTCCTGCACTCCTTCTCAGCTATCCTGCCATCCCTGTAGTGACCCTGACTCACAACTAGATTTCCTCCTCACTCTGCTCAGATCCTAATACCTCCCACTGCTGTCACTGTCCCTCCACACAGCTGCCTTCCTTACCCCCTCACCACAGGTGCCCCCCGCCCCCACCTTGGAAGCTCTCCAAAATTACCCTGCAGGACTCCCACACTCTGGAATCCCACCTACCTATCTTGCTCAGCCCCTTCAATTAATGTTTAGACTGAATTATTCAGGAGAGATGGCAGGAAGACAGAGACTGTTGTGGGGCTGACCCATTTATAAGGCACAGTGGACAGATACCCAGGGCCCACGATACTTTTGGGGGCCTACCACATTGTTGTAATCTTAATTTCATTTAAATTCAGAAGAAGTAATGAAAATAATAATAACCATGAGTATAATGGGCTTCCCAGGTGGGTCTAGTCTTAAAGAACCCACCTGCCAGTACAGGAGTCATAAGAGATGTGGGTTCAGTCCCTGGGTCAGGAAGATGCTCTGGAGAAGGGCATGGCAACCCACTCCAGTATTCTTGCCTGGAGAATCCCAGGGACAGAGGAGCCTGATAGGCTACAGTCCATAGGGTCACAGAGTTGGACAGGACTGAAGTGACTTAGCACACATTGCACACATGAGTATAATAATGAATCCAGTCCAAGTACGTTTGTGTTTATATTAACACAAGGTAAAACTTTTAATATTGTTTTATTGGAGGAAGGGACCCATGAAGACAAAAGTGCCTAGAACCCATGAGAGTTAGTGTGCGCCCCTCCGGTGTCTTAGCTTTGTAGGCCCAGCTCCTTGAAGAGTTTCTGTAACATATGTATTTAGTAATATGGTTGTGAAATTAGTGAATGAGTAAGTGGCCAATCAGTGGAGCTTATATTTCTTATGTTTCCCGTAACAGAAAAGACAAGAACAGAGTAAATAATATTCGTTAATGGCCTCTTTACTAGAATGCATTTTTTTTACTCTAATAGTTCAAAGTTATCCATATATTCATCCATTCATTTAAATATTTCCTGAGTACCTACTATATACCAAGGTCCTGTTTCTTTTATGTGTGCCGGGCTGGGACTGAGAAATGTTTGCTTTAGTCTTAGGAAAGCAGAATGTGCCTATAATCCCTGAACTAACCAGCCAGTGTGGGAATGGAACTGGCCCCACTTCCTTTGCAGAGCTCTCTATTTAATGGGGCCCACAGGTTAAAAATATGTTAACATAATCCTCCAGGTCCAATAGTGCATATCTTTGCTCCATGCAGCCTTTTCTATGCCACTGAGATTAACTAACTCTTTTTTTCAGTATGAGTCGATAAGAAATGCACATGTCATCATAACTGGCTTAGTTCCTAATCCTGTTAGTTGCTATTTTTAACTTTATTTTTTCTTTGACCATGCTCTGTGGCTTGTGGGCTCTTAGTTCCCCAACCAGGGATTGAACTCTGGGCCCATAGGCAGTGAAAGTAGTGACTCTTAACCACTTGACTTCCCGACAGTACCTGCTTTTTAAACAGTAATAAAATCAAATCCAAGGCTCAGGCTGGGAACTTGGTCTTCTTGGTTAGGTATAATTTGAGACAGATGAGATGTTTGGACCCAGAATTGTTTACCATGTACTATTGAAACTTGAATTTAATGTAGTCTTCACATACCACAGAATATTCTTCTTTTTATTTTTTCAACTACTTAAATATGTAAAAAGAACTCAGCTCACAGGACATATAAAAACAGGCAGTAGGCTGGATAAATTTGGGCTAGTTTGAAAACCACTGACCCAGAACCCTGGAAGGGTTCAGAGAGTTTACCATCTACTGTTTTATTGAGGACATCCTTATTCTAGTCTCACTAATTTAAATATATCAAAAAATATATATATCATAGTTCACAGTGTATAAAGTAAGTTAAATTTTCCTCTGCACTTGGAAAACACAGTAACAACATAAACATGATTGTATAAGTAATGCCTAATATACTTAAAATAATGTAGCACTTTCAAGTACCCTTGAGTACTTTGGCATAAAAGCTTCCATTAGCACTCTTACAATGTTCTAGGTCAGTGGTTTTCAAACTGACCCATGGCCAAATCCTGCCTGCTGCCTGTTTTTGTACAGCCTGTGAACCAATAATTTTTTGTTGTTGTACATATTCAAGTGGTTGAAAAAATAAAATGGAGGATATTCTGTGATAGGTGAAGACTATATTCAATTCAGGTTTTAATATCCATAAATAAAGTTTTATTGGACCCAGCCACACCTGTTTGCTTGCGTATTATCTGTAGCTGGTTTCTAATTATGAAGGCCAAGTTGAATAGTTGTATAGTCCACAAGATGTCTGCCATCTGAAACTTTACAGAAGGGAATCCCACCTCATCCCATTTTTTAAGTGTAAATGCTTTTTTTTAAGAGGTGAAATCATTTGCTGGTTGTTTATTTTTTGGTACAACCAGAAAATAGTGGGATATTGGATACAGGAGGCTTTGATTGTCTTGGGTGTCAGCTTAACATTCCATAGATGGGGGGTAGCTTTTATATCCTGTAACACAAAAGCATACTAAATGGCAGTTTGGAGTCAGTTGTGCATTTAATGTCTTGAACACTTTAAATTACTTCTCTTCCCATATCGTTTTGGTAGAATTATTTCCTACAGCAAACCACTTTTTGATCTTGGCTCTCCTGGTCAGAATTTTGTGCACTATACTATAACATCTTTGGTCGTGGTAGTCCAGTTTTCCTAGTAACTTGGTTAATGTGCTGTGAACGATTGACAGTTTGGGTATGTAGTGTATATGATATTAAATTGTGAATCAGTGGGACTTATGATGTAACAACATATCAATATTTGAAGATATTGGTACTTGATATCCTGTTAAGGAAAGTTTGCTCCAAATTTTAAGCTGGAAAGTCACTGGAATAACTGTTAAGAATCCCAACTACATGATATTTTAGATTTCTGGAACATATGTGAAGAATTGTGTACAAATTGAAATGTCTGTGTAGTGATCCTCAAAACAACCAATAAAATCTCAGTTATAAAAGAAAAAAAAAAAGAGTTTGCCTCTTTCTGTTCTAGGTATTTGGGATACATCAGTGAACAAAATAAAGATCTTTGTATAAGTGGAGGACATCGCTGCTGGTTGACCCAAGAGCTAAACCTTGACAATTGAAAGCGCCTTACTTCCTGCCCTGTACTTGGAATATTTTGGGTTGACCAAAAAGCTTGTTTAGGTTTTTGTAACATTTTACAGAAAAATCTGAACAAACTTTTTGGCCACCCCAATATGTTCTACCCACACCATCCCATAGTTAAGGCCATTTCAAAGATGAAGCCTTAAAAATGTAAGGTTTTTTAAGACCATCTGTCTGAATTGTGTATGTGGCTGAACCCCATTAAACCTCTATGTAAACTTTGAAAGTTCTGGTACTGTGAGTTGACATTGGGTTAGAATTCCTTATCACCTGACTCGCGTAAGCACCTGCTCAGACTGGTATACTGTAGAGTGGTGTTATTGGTTATAAGGAATTAATGTTAGCTCAGCATTTGTGGCCAACATTCCCCAAAGATTTGGGGGTATTTTTCAGGTAAATGGCTTGCAGCCCACTTGAGCAAAGTCATGAAATTGAAAGGTTTTGATACTAGAGTATTCTGGCTTATATAAAGTATTTGTTTGTAAAATTCATATTTTTCTGTCTTTGTAATAAGAGTCACTCAAAACTCTAAATTTTATCCTTGGAAACCCCATGGTCTATATGTCAGAGTTAGGCATCTCTGAGCATCAGGCCACTGATTACTATATCAGATCAGATCAGCCGCTCAGTCGTGTCCGACTCTTTGCAAGCCCACAAATCACAGCACGCCAGGCCTCCCTGTCCATCACCAACTCCCGGAGTTCACTCAGACTCACGTCCATCGAGTCAGTGATGCCATCCAGCCATCTCGTCCTCTGTCGTCCCCTTTTCCTCTTGCCCCAATCCCTCCCAGCATCAGAGTCTTTTCCAATGAGTCAACTCTTCGCATGAGGTGGCCAAAGTACTGGAGTTTCAGCTTTAGCATCATTCCTTCCAAAGAAATCCCAGGGCTGGTCTCCTTCAGAATGGTCTGGTTGGATCTCCTTGCAGTCCAAGGGACTTTCAAGAGTCTTCTCCAACACCACAGTTCAAAAGCATCAATTCTTCGGTGCTCAGCCTTCTTCACAGTCCAACTCTCACATCCATCATGACCACAGGAAAAACCATAGCCTTGACTAGATGAACCTTTGTTGGCAAAGTAATGTCTCTGCTTTTGAATATGCTATCTAGGTTGGTCATAATTTTCCTTCCAAGGAGTAAGCGTCTTTTAATTTCATGGCTGCAATCACCATCTGCAGTGATTTTGGAGCCCAGAAAAATAAAGTCTGACACTGTTTCCACTGTTTCCCCATCTATTTCCCATGAAGTGGTGGGACTGGATGCCATGATCTTCTTTTTCTGAATGTTGAGCTTTAAGCCAACTTTTTCACTCTCCACTTTCACTTTCATCAAGAGGCTTTTGAGTTCCTCTTCACTTTCTGCCATATGGTAATTGATAATCATCCTCACTTTATTTAGGGGTTGGTTTAGACATTCCAGCTGGGTCACTAGGATGGAATGGGTTAGACTGAGGTAGAACAGGGAGGAGAAGCTGTCAGAATTGTAGGGAGAGGGAGATAAAACTTGGCTTTCTAGTGTGGTGGGAAGGGAAAAGATGAACTACCAGTTCAAGTTCAAGAATGAACAAGGTCGTAGTAGATTTATGAGAAGTAATTCTCAGGATATAGATCTGAGATGGTATAGGAGATTTTTTTTTTTGCTTTCTAAGGAAGATGGAAAAATGGGAAAGCCTTAGATATGTTGAACATCTAGATGAATTTTTATATGTTCATTTAGAAAAGGAACCAGACAGAGACATAATCTGGAGTGGACTGGAGGGAGGGAGGGAGGGAGGAGGCACAGGAGAAAGAGAGAGAGAAAATGAGGGAGGGAGAAAAAGCTGAGGCTGGGGATATGTAAACAAGGAGGGAGAAAAAGTGGCCTGTAAAACCAGGTGCTGTGCAAGGGAAGGCTAGAGGAAGAAGCCTCTGATGGCCAGACTGCCTGGAAGGCTGAGAAGAGAAATGTTGGATATAGATTTTTGACATTGGCTGTGATTATGTACTCTTTAGTAGTCAAGGGAAGAGGAAAACATGACTAATTCTACAATTTACAGTTTTTCATAAGAGAGGAATGTGTAAATTAGGTTGATAATAATAACTTTGACAAGGGAGTCTGCCTTTCCATTGTCTTACAGAGTTGGAGAAATATGATGATTTGTATATGAGAAGAGAAATAATTTGGAGGATAAATTTGGTTTTGTCTTTAGGTGACTTAACCTTGATCAGTAAAGTATGATGAAGACTTCTATTTCTAGCAGTATGGTGGACTAGAGTATCTGGTACCTTTTCCAATGCAAAAAAAAAAATCTAGAAATGCTGGACAAACTACAACAGGCATTCTTTTCAATGCATACTTACAAGAATTTGCAAGAAAAGAGGGGCAATTCCCAGGGCCAAAACTCAAGGGTAAAATGTAAACTAGAAAGGGTTTGTAGGTCTCAGTAACCCATGTGCTTAGTTTTTGATGGCCTTACAAGATCAGGAGACATGGCCTTATGTCTCCTAGAGATGACATTGAGATCTTTGTGCACAAAGCAGATACCTGCAGTGGCAGCAACAGTGAACAGGTGGACTAGAAAATAACTTTTTTCGTCCAGTACCAACTGAAAAAAAGTGTTTCATGATGAATGGTACATACAGGATTATTCTTACATGGTTTAGGGGTTCAAATTTATGTTTCCCACATACTTTAGTAAAAATCAAACCAATAAATTACCATAAAAGTGAATCCTTTGATACCTGGTAGAAGCAAATTGCTAAATTTGTCTGGAAGGACATACCCTCAATCCATGTCCTGCAAGACAAATCACAGGAGTTAATTCCCAGGAACTTCAGATACCAGAATTATTCAAATTTCTAAAGTAAACATGTGCAATTGAGTAAATAAACCAATGAGAGAATAAAAATATAAAAGAGAAACAGGGCCTTACAAACAGAAGAGATTAGCCATTTGAAAAAAAATCAAATAGAGTTTTCTGAACAATATAGAGTAATTGATAGTAAACTCATTGGAGAGAAATCAGCTGATAGACTTATGGGAGTTCTCTTATAATAGCACAAGGAGCTATATTCAATATCCTGTGATAAACCATAATGGAAAAAAATGTAAAAATGGATGTATGTATTTATATAACTGAATCACTTTGCTGGGCAGCAGAAATTAACACAATATTGTAAATCAACTATAATAAAAAATCTCAATGGAAGGGTTAAATTTCAGATTATATGCAGATTAAGGAAAAAATAGAAACTTTAAGTTAGAAATAATTAAGAATGTACCAGAGACAGTTAAAGAAGGATATTTTCTTTGGCCAGATTTCAGACATGTCTTTGGGTTACATTCTGGTTATGTTGGCATTGTTACTACACCCCTGAAGAGAAGAAAGTGACTTAGTGTTCTAATTATTTAGAACTGTCTTACCAGCTCAAAGATAAGGTGATATTAAAAATATTAAAAATGGAAATTTTCTTATAATCATAGATATGATATACATTTTTCTCACCCTGTCATTGGCAGATGGGCATCCAAAGAAAAGTGTGTGTGGCTTTGAAAGACTCAGTAATTTCTGGAAGAGTAGACACACAATGTGTTTCCAAGGACATGGAGAAGGAAGAGTTGAAAAGTGTGATGAAATGATGGTAACTACTTTTCCTCATTTCAGAATTCTCGGTCAGTGTGCATAATAAACTGCTGTTTATAAAAAGAAAAAAATACATGATACATTTACTTACATACACATGTAACACATAGGAAACTATCAAGAGGGGTTGCCTCTGGTCAGGGAAAATGGTGACTGGAGGAATAAATAGGTAAGGGGAAGAGACTTATTTATATGTGTATATTAGTGATCCCCAAACTTTTTAGTTTGGGACTCCTTTAATATTTTGAAATTACTAAAGTTACCAAAGAGTTTTTGTTTATTTGAGCAATACATTTATTGAAGAGATTATCCTTTCCCCATTGTATATTCTTGGTTCCATTGTTGTATTAGTTGGCTATATATGGGTGAGTTTATATCTGGGGTCTCTATTCAGTTCCATCATTTCAGTGTGTCTGCTTTTATGCCAGTACCATGCTGTTTTGATTACTGTCAACAGAAAACCAGCAAGGGAATATGGACCTTAAACAACATATAGAAAAATTTCTAATATTTTCTATATTAGAAAATATAGACTTAACAGACCTATGCAGAACATTCTGTTCAAAAGCAACAGAATACACATTCTTAAGCACACATGGAATGTATTTCAGGGTAGATCATATGTTAAGCTATAAAACAAGCTGTACTAGATTTAAGGTGATTGACTCATATAATTATCTTTTCCAACCACAATGGTATGAAACCAGAAAATAATTACAAGAAGAAAAATGGAAAATTCACAGATATGTAGAGATTAAACAACATACTACTGAACAACTAATGAGTCAAAGGAGAAATCAAAAGGGAAATTAAAAAGTACCTTGAAAAAATGGAAACACAACATACCAAAAATTATGGAATGCAGCAAAAGCAATTCTAAAGGGAAATTCAGAGTGATAAATTTTTTATTAAGAAATTTGAATGATCTCAAATAAACAAGTTTTACACCTCAAGGAACTATAGAAAGAAGAAATGAACCCTAAAGTTGGTAGAAGGAAGGAAATTGTAAAGATCAAAGTGAAGTCGCTCAGTCATGTCTAACTCTTTGTGACCCCATGGACTGTAGCCCCCCAGGGTCCTCCATCCATGGAATTTTCTAGGCAAGAGTACTGGAATGGGTTTCCATTTCCTTCTCCAGGGGATCCTCTTGACCCAGGGACTGAACCTGGGTGTCCTGCATCACAGGCAGATGCTTTACCTTCTGAGCCACCTGGGAATCCCTAATAAATGAAATAGGGACTAGAAAAGAGCAATGAAATGAAGAACAATTAAAAAAAAACACCCCCAATATACAAACCTTTAGCTAAGAAAACAAAGTATATAAACTGTCACCAAAATAAGAGAGGACTCAAATAAAATCAGAATTGAAAGAGGAGATGTTCCAATAGGTACTATAGAAATACAAAAAATTATGAGACTACATAGACTGGTTCCAAATAGGAAAAGGAGTTCATCAAGGCTGTATATTGTCACCCTGCTTATTTAACTTATATGCAGAGTACATCATGAGAAACGCTGGGCTGGAAGAAGCACAAGCTGGAATCAAGATTGCTGGGAGAAATATCAATAATCTCAGATATGTAGATGACACCACCCTTATGGCAGAAAGTGAAGAGGAACTCAAAAGCCTCTTGATGAAAGTGAAAGTGGAGAGTGAAAAAGTTGGCTTAAAGCTCAACATTCAGAAAAAGAAGATCATGGCATCCAGTCCCATCACTTCATGGGAAATAGATGGGGAAACAGTGGAAACAGTGTCAGACTTTATTTTTCTGGGCTCCAAAATCACTGCAGATGGTGATTGCAGCCATGAAATTAAAAGTCGCTTACTCCTTGGAAGGAAAGTTATGTCCAACCTAGATAGCATTTTCAAAAGCAGAAACATTACTTTGCCAACAAAGGTTCATCTAGTCAAGGCTATGGTTTTTCCTGTGGTCATGTATGGATGTGAGAGTTGGACTGTGAAGAAGGCTGAGCGCTGAAGAATTGATGCTTTTGAACTGTGGTGTTGGAGAAGACTCTTGAGAGTCCCTTGGACTGCAAGGAGATCCAACCAGACCATTCTGAAGGAGACCAGCCCTGGGATTTCTTTGGAAGGAATGATGCTAAAGCTGAAACTCCAGTACTTTGGCCACCTCATGTGAAGAGTTGACTCATTGGAAAAGACTCTGATGCTGGGAGGGATTGGGGGCAGGAGGAGAAGGGGACGACAGAGGATGAGATGGCTGGATGGCATCACTAACTTGATGGATATGAGTCTGAGTGAACTCCGGGAGTTGGTGATGGACAGGGAAGCCTGGCGTGCTGCGATTCATGGGGTTGCAAAGAGTCAGACACGACTGAGCGACTGAACTGAACTGAACTGATGACCAATTGTGTGCCAATAAATTGGACAACCTAGAAGAAATAGATAAATTCCTAGTAACATACAATTTTCCAAGACTGAATCATGAAGAAATAGAAAATTTGAACAGACTAATAATGAATAAGGAAATGGACTCAGTAATCATGAGCCTCCTGACAAAGAAAAGACTAGATGCCTTCACACTCGAGGATGCCCAGCTCAAGGTGAGTGACCACACCATTGTTGTTATCTGTGTCATTGAGACCTTTTTTGTATAGTTCTTCTGTGTATTCTTGCCATCTCTTCTGCTTATGTTAGGTCCTTATTGTTTCTGTCCTTTATCATGCCCATCCTTGCATGAATGTTCCCTTGATATCTCCAGTTTTCTTGAAGATATCTCTAGTCTTTCCTATTCTATTGTTTTCCTCTATTTCTTTGCATTGTTCATTTAAGAAGGCCTTTTTATCTATCCTTGCTATTCGCTGAAACTCTGCATTCAGTTGAATATATCTTTCCCATTCTCCCTTGCGTTTTTTCTCTCTTCTTTCCTCAGCTATTTGTAAAGCCTCCTCAGACAACCACTTTGTCTTCTTGCATTTCTTTTTCTTTGGGATGGTTTTGGCTACTGTCTCCTATACAATGTAATGAAGTTCGCACATAGTTCTTCAGGCACTCTGTCTACCAGAGCTAATCCTTTAAATCTCTTGATTACCTCCACTGTAGAATCATAAAGAGTTTAATTTAGGTCATACCTGAATGGCCTAGTGGTTTTTCCTACTTTCTTCAACTTAAGCCTGAATTTTGCAATAAGGAACTCATGATCTGATCCACAGTCAGCTCCAGGTCTAGGATCCTTTGGACTGCAAGAAGATCAAACCAGTCAATCCTAAAGGAAATCAACCCTGAATATTCATTGGAAGAACGGTTGCTAAAGCTGAAGCTCCAATAATTTGGCCACCTGATGTGAAGAGCCAACTCACTGAAAAAGACCCAGGTGATGGGAAAGATTGAAGGCAAAAGGATAAAAGGGGTAGTGAAGGATAAAATGTTAGATAGCATCACTGACTCAATGGACATGAACCTGAGCAAACTCCAGGAGTTAGTGGAGGACAGAGGAGCCTGGAATGCTATGGTCCATGGGATTAAAATAATTGTAAATGACTTAGCCACTGAACAACAACGACAAATGACTTCAGTGGTGAATTCTACCAAACATTTAAAGAATTAATATCAATTCTCAAACTCTTCTGAAAAATTGAAGAGCATAGAATACTTTCAAACATTTTACAAGACAAGGATTACCTGGTTACCAAAACCAGCCAAAAACACCACGAGAAGACAAAATTGTAGCTCAGTATCTCTGATGAATATAAATGCTAAATACTCAACAAAATATTTAGCAAATAAAATTCAATAATACATTAAAAGGATCATATAGCATGATCAAATGGAATTTATTCCAGGTATACAAGGATAACTCACCAACTGTGAATCAATCAATATGATAAACCACATTAACAAAATAAAGGATAAAATATGATCATCTCAAGATGTAGAAAAAATATTTGACAAAATCAGCATCCAGTTATGATAAAACTTTTAAGTGTGGGTATAGAGGCAACATATCTCAACATAATAAAGCCATATATGAAAAGTCCATAGTTCCTTTAAGCTTGGGAACAAGACAAGGATATTGACTCTTACTGCTTTTATTCAACATAGTATTGGTAGTCCTAGGAAGGGCAATTAGGCAAAAATAAATAAACAGAAGGCATCAATCAGAAAAGAAGAAATAAAACAGTAAATATTTGCAAATGACATATTATAGATAGAAAACACTAAGGACTTCACCAAAAAATTATCAGAACTAATAACAAATTCACTAAAATTGCAGAATATAAAATCAATTTACAAAAGTCTGCTGCATTTCTATTCAGTAAAATGAACTATCAGAGAAATTAAGAAATCAATTTCATTTACAAATACAGCCAAAAATTAAAAAATTTAGGAATAGATTGAAAGATCTGTATAGAGAAAAGTATAAGATATTGATGAAAGGAATCAAAGAAAATACAAATGAAAGATATTTCATGCTTATGGGTTAGAAAAGTAATAGTGTTAAAATATCTGAAGTACTATAGATTAAATTCAATCCCTATAAAATACCCAATAATATTTTTCACAAAAATAGAATTAACAATCCTAAAATTTGTATAGAACCACAGAAAACCCCAAATAGCCGAAGAAAGCGTGTGAAAGAAGAACAAAACAGGGGACAACAGGATTCCTAATTTCAAACTGTATTACAAAACTGGTAATCCAAACAGCATTGTATTGGCATAAAAACAAACACAAAGATCATTGTTAGAAATCCCAGGCAGATATACATGTCAGACAGATAGAAATTCAGATATATATATCAATTAATTTATGACAAAGGAGCAAAGAATACAATGGGGAAATGATAGTCTCATATATATGTATGACTATACATATATAAAATGGAATATTACTCAGCCAAAAAAGGAAGGAGTTTTTGCCATTTGTATGGTCTCACTTATTTGTAGAATAAACCTCCCACACCCACCTACACCTGCCCCCGGCGCAACGCTCAGACTCATAGATACAGAGAATATAGATTGGTGGTTTCCAGATGTAGGGTGGTGGTAGGTGAAATGGATGAAGGTGGTAAAAGGTACAAACTTCTGTTTATTAAATAAATAAGTTTTGGAGATGTAAAGTACATGATGGTGACTATAGTTAATAAATACTGTATTGTATATTTGAAAATTCCTAGAGAATATATCTTAAAAGTTCTCATCACAAGAAAAAATGTGTAAGTATTCTCGGTGATAGATGTTAACTAGACTTATTGTGGTGATCACTTCACAATATATACAAATATTGAATCATTTATGTTGTGCCCTTGAAACTTATTATATGTCAATTACATATTAATAAAAAATAAGAAAGCAAATTCTAAAAAAGAAAAAAAGAGTAGCTGGCTAGAAAACAGGAAAATGTAGGAAAATAGTATTATAGAAACATATAATTAATAAAAAGTTATTTTCTGGATTATGTCATTGTATTTTTTGGCCTTCTTTTACTTTTTTTAAAGTAATTGCTCTTATTTTTCTTAATAAATATTCACTTTTTACCTGATTTTATAGTCATATTTTAAAAATTCTTTTTCTTAAATGAGACCTCTCCTGTATAAGCTGTGGGCCCCACGTAACTTGATTCCAGCCTTGCCTGTTTGGTATAGAATGTGGATCTCCTGGAAAAACTAGTGATGTGATTAGTGATGCAGTATTCCCATTTCCCTACATTTTTTTTTTCAATTTTTAAAATAAATATATATAATTTATTGAAGTACAATTGAAATGTTTCAGGTACACAGCAAGATGATTGTTATAAAAATACACATATATTATTTTTGAAGTTATTTTCCATCATAAGTTCTTATAAGATATTGACTATAGATATCCCTTATAAGATATTCCCTATGCTATGCAGTAAACCTTGTTGCATATCTATTTTTTAATTAGAAATCTAGCATTCTATTCATACTAGATCAAACAAGTGGAATCAAAATGTCATAATTTTTTTAATTAGGCAAAAACTTATGTTTTGTAAAAGATATATATATATTATACATATTTTTATATATGTATACAAAAGCTTTTCTACTACGCTTGATAAAGGCTTAAAAGAACATCAAAAAAAGAGAAGAGATGGAAAAATTGGAGAACATAAAAAATTAAGCACTGCATATGAAATAAAGTGAAACAAACTAGATAAAAGTAAAAGGTCATCATATAGTCTAGTTTTTAAACATAACAGCTCATTAGAAACATATCTGGAGCACTGGGGAGAAAAGCAATACCTGAGCATTTGTATTTTTCAAAAAATTTCAAGATAATTCTGATATGCATCTGGATTTTAAAAAGTGATTACAGGTTTTTCTATCAGATCCTAGTTTTGGTGATAATGGGCTTCCCTGATAGCTCCTAGAAGCTATATACCTGCATAACTTATCTCCTCAAAGCTAAGAGAGGCAGTGCACTAAGTCGTGTCTGACTCTTGCGACCCCATGGACTGTAGCCTGCCAGGCTCCTCTGTCTATGGGATTCTCCAGGCAAGAATACTGGGAGTGGGTTGCCATTTCCTTCTCCAGGGGATCTTCTGACCCAGGAATCGAACCCAGGTCTCCAGCATTGCAGGCAGATTCTTTACCGATTGGGGTTGGCGAGGGGGGTGTAAGAACAAGAAAGCAAATAGAACAGGGTGGACAAAGAGTGGAATGATTAAGATTAATGGGGGCTCTAACTGGATCCATTTGGTCATGGCTCCCTAGCCCTCGCAGGCTCTCAACAATCACATGAGATTTTAGGAATGCACCACACAGAATTGATTAGTGAAAGGATATACCACATAGAACTGATTTGTTAAATATCACCCCTCCCTTACCCTCTGCCTCCAACATAGTCCCTAGAGTACTACAGGCAGGGAAGACCTAAACTATCGGGAGGAATCCCTAACACTTTTCCAGAGTAGAATTCGATTAAGTCCAAAAAGGGTCCTTCTTTTAAGGGCTTTGGGAAACTAGACACTGCAATTTTATTAGTATTGGCGACATTTGTTTGGAGCAAATTCAGCTCCAGGAGCTGCACGGTTGAATGCAGGAGGGGTTCCACCAATTGCCCCAATTCTTTCCATTGTAGCAGCTTGGCCAAAGCATTCAGTTGTTGGTGGGGTCAATCCCAAGGTTCCATCTGGCATCATAGTGGCTGGTCCTGGAGGACCTGGGGTACCAGCTGGCACAGGAGCAGGGGACATGGCGCCTCTGTTGTTTATGCCCATAGCACCTCCCATCGCCATCTGACCCATCCGTATCTCTTGCTTTCTCGCATCAGGGAAGGTTCCCTTGAATCCTTCCTGCTGTCGTCGCATCATTTCTTCTTCAAAGCTAAGCATTGTGCCTTAAAATATTTTTCCTGTGTCACTTAAGTTGACGGATTAATATAGATTCAACCTTGTAAGATGTATATCTTTTCCTTTCCAGACACAAAACCACTTATCTATAGGAAGCAGAAAGTTGGGGGCAAGGGGAGCGAAGCTTTCACATTGCACTAATGCAGCAGTATTCAAATACAGTGTGATTGTGTTTTTTTCTGGACAAATCTCTAGTAGCTCAGCTGGTAAAGAATCTGTCTGGAATGTAGGAGACCCTAGTTCAATTCCTGGGTGGGGAAGATCCACTGGAGAAGGATTAGGCTACACACTCCTGTATTGGGCTTCCTTGGTGGCTCAGCTGGTAAAGAATCTGCCTGCAATGTGGGAGACCAGGGTTCGATCCCTGGGTTGGGAAGATTCCCTGGAGAAGGGAAAGGCTACCCACTCAAATATTCTGGCCTGGAGAATTCCATTGACTGTATTGTCCATGGGGTCACAAAGAGAAGGGTTTGGCTACCCACTCCAGTATTCTTCAGCTTCCCTGGTGGCTCAGCCAGTAAAGAATCTGCCTGCAATGTGGGAGACCTGGATTAGGAAGATCCCCTGGAGAAGGGGACACGACTGAGCACCTTTCACTTTTAATTTCACTTTCGCTTTTGACTCTCAGTTCAGTTCAGATTGCATACTCAGTTCAATCACTCAGTCATGTCTGACTTTTTGCAACCCCATGGACTGCAGCATGCCAGGCTTCTCTGTCCGTCACCAACTCCTGGAGTTTACTCAAACTCATGATCATTGAGTCAGTGATGCCATCCAACCATCTCATCCTCTGTCATCCCCTTCTCCTCCCTCCTTCAATCTTTCCCAGCATCAGGGTCTTTTCAAATGAGTCAGCTCTTCGCATCAGGTGGCCAAAGTATTGGAGTTTCAGCTTCAACATCAGTCCTTCCAGTGAATATTCAGGACTGATTTCCTTTAAGATGGCCTGGTTGGATCTCCTTGCAGTCCAAGGGACTCTCAAGAGTCTTCTCCAACACCACAGTTCAAAAGCATCAGTTCTTCGGTGCTCAGCTTTCTTTATAGTCCAACTCTCATATCCATGCATGACCACTGGAAAAACCATAGCCTCGACTAGACAGACCTTTGCTGGCAAAGTAATGTCTCTGCTTTTGAAAATGCTATCTAGGTTGGTCATAACTTTCCTTCCAAGGAGTAAGCGTCTTTTAATTTCATGGCTGCAGTTACCATCTGCAGTGATTTTGGAGCCCCCCAAAATAAAGTCTGCTACTGTTTCCCCATCTATTTGCCATGAAGTAATGAAGAAGGCTGAGCACCGAAGAGTTGATGCTTTTGAACTGTGGTGTTGGAGAAGACTCTTGAGAGTCCCTTGGACTGCAAGGAGATCCAACCAGTCCATTCTGAAGGAGATCAGCCCTGGGATTTCTTTGGAAGGAATGATGCTAAAGCTGAAACTCCAGTACTTTGGCCACCTCATGCGAAGAGTTGACTCATTGGAAAATACTGATGCCGGGAGGGATTGGGGGCAGGAGGAGAAGGGGACGACAGAGGATGAGATGGCTGGATGGCATCACTGACTCGATGGGTGTGAGTTTGAGTGAACTCCGGGAGTGGTTGATGGACAGGGAGGCCTGGCGTGCTGTGATTCATGGGGTTGCAAAGAGTCGGACATGACTGAGCGACTGAAGTGAACTGAACTGGACTGAATGGGACCAGATGCCATGATCTTAGTTTTCTGAATGTTGAGCTTTAAGCCAACTTTTTCACTCTCCTCTTTCACTTTCATCAAGAGGCTCTTTAGTTCTTTTTCACTTTCTGCCCTAAGGGTGGTGTCATCTGCATATCTGAGGTTATTGATATTTCTCCTGACAATATTGATTCCAGTTTGTGCTTCATCTAGCCCAGCGTTTCTCATGATGTACTCTGCATATAAGTTAAATAAGCAGGGTGACAATATACAGCCTTGACATACTCCTTTTTCTATTTGGAACCAGTCTGTTGTTCCATGTCCAGTTCTAACTGTTGCTTCCTGACCTGCATACAGATTTGTCAAGAGGCTGACAAAAAAAAAAAACCCTGGTTTTGTTTTGCTGTAGGCACATTTTTCTTTGTTCTCATTTAATGATCATTAGAAAGAGTCACTGGATTAACTGAGACTGCCTCTATATGACTTTTTGAATCAAAGGGCTCCAGATTAAAGTAGTTTCTCTCTCTTTAAAAGTACATTGAAAAAAGTACTTGCAGCCATAAAAAGCAGAAATGTTCCAAGGAGAGAGACTGAACCAACTCTTTGAAGAGCTATCTCTATTTCTATATGTGGCTTTGTCAATAATTCAGTGGCAGTGATCCTGATGAAGTCCTAAGTGAACATTGACAGTTTGTATTAAAGCTTTCAAAATTTATTTTAGTTTTTGTGAGTTAGCTAAATTTAAAAAGTAATTTTAAATTACTAATTTAAAAGTACATACTCTCTTCCCTGCCATTTTCTAATAATACATTTGATCTCTAGATGTTGAAGTTAGAAATAATTTTCTCTGGGAAATAAAACTAACAGTGTGCATTACAACATGAAAAACACACAAGTATAAAAGTGAGGCTGATCGAAATTTTAAATCTCTGCCAGACATGAACTTTGGACTAAAAGAAAAGGAAGCCAAATGATATTGTTGAAGCACCTAATATTCTAAGTTATCATTGTAGATGTTTTCCCTTATATTATCTCATTATATTTTTTAACCTTAAAAAGTAGGTTTTATTCTCTCTCTCTCTCTCTCTCTCTCCGTGTTTCTCTCTTTACAAATAAAGAAAGCCAGGTTTACAGAATTGAGATAGTTTTCTCAGGGTCCCAGATATCTAGATGCAAAGCTGGAATACAGGACCCTTTGACTTAGAAGCTCTTGCACTTTTCTCCAATGTCTGCTTATGTCAGGGGGATAGAACTATTACATTCTTAGCTATTGTTACAGAATATGTGGAGCAGTAATTTAAAATGTAAAGTTGTAACATACAGTTTACATTGGAAGCAAAAAGCTGTGAAATGTCTTGTGTCTTACATTCTGTGTATTTATGCAACTGATTAGTCTGTTATTGACTTCTCTCCAGCCAGACTGCATCTGTAATCCACAAAGATCTGAGCAGCTGCCCCCTCAGTCTCTCTGTATTATCACAGTTTGGTTTAAATAAACTAGATAGTAACAATGAAAAAGTCCTGCATGTTCAGCTATACAATAGTACCATTAAATATTACTTCAGTACAGTAGTACTATAGCCTTGCTTTGTATAGTCTTTGTATAGTCTTATACCTATATATGGAGAAGGCAATGGCACCCCACTTCAGTACTCTCGCCTGGAAAATCCCATGGACGGAGGAGCCTGGTGGGCTGCAGTCCATGGGGTCGCTGAGTCGGACATGACTGAGCAACTTCACTTTGACTTTTCACTTGCATGCATTGGAGAAGGAAATGGCAACCCACTCCAGTGTTCTTGCCTGGAGAATCCCAGGGACTGCGGAGCCTTGTGGGCTGCCGTCTGTGGGGTCGCACAGAGTCGGACACGACTGAAGTGACTTAGCAGCAGCAGCAGCATACCTATATATGACTTTATTTGTTTGGGCTCCAAAATCACTGCAGATGGTGATTGCAGCCATGAAATTAAAAGAGGCTTACTCCTTGGAAGGAAAGTTATCATCAAGCTAGATAGCATATTCAAAAGCAGAGACATTACTTTGCCAACAAAGGTCTGTCTAGTCGAGGCTATGGTTTTTCCAGTGGTCATGTATGGATGTGAGAGTTGGACTGTGAAGAAAGCTGAAGGCTGAAGAATTGATGCTTTTGAACTGTGGTTTTGGAGAAGACTCTTGAGAGTCCCTTGGACTGCAAAGAGATCCAACCAGTCCATCCTAAAGGAGATCAGTTCTGGGTGTTCATTGGACGGACTAATGCTGAAGCTGAAAGTCCAATACTTTGGCCACCTCATGCAAAGAGTTGACTCATTGGAAAAGACGCTGATGCTGGGAGGGATTGGGAGCAGGAGGAGAAGGGGACGACAGAGGATGAGATGGTTGGATGGCATCACTGACTCGATGGACATGAGTTTGGGTAAATAAACTTCAGGAGTTGGTGATGGACAGGGAGGCCTGGTGTGCTGCGATTCATGGGGTCACAAAGAGTCGGACACTACTGAGCGACTGAACTGAACTGAACTGAACTGATACCTATACATCTTATAGTCTTTGTATAGTCTTATACCTATATATCTTAGAGGGCAGAGATCTTGATTATCTAGTCTTTTTCTTATCAGTTCTTATCACAGTTATAGAGTACAGGCTCCAGGCACATGGACTTCAGTAGTTGTAGCATGTGGGCTCAGTAGTTGTGTTGTGCAGCTCCAGGGTGTGGGGGCTTCAGTAGCTCCAGCATACAGGTTCAGTAGTTGGAGCTTATGTGCCCTAGAGTATATGGGCTTCAGTAGTTGTGGCTCATGGGCTTAACATTTAGAAACCAAATGTGTTATGAGGAAATCGGAGGGAAGAGAGTAGGTACGAAATTACTTTTCATATTTAGCTAGCTCACAAAAACTAAAATAAATTTGGAAAGTTTTATAAAAACTCTCAATGTTCACTTAGGACTTCATCACAATCACTGACACGTTTCCACTGAATCATTGGCAATCACTATCACAGGGAGTGAAATTTAGAAAAAGTTCAATAAAAGGCTGCTAAAATGGATGAATGAATTAGACTTGGTGATTATAATAACTTTTCCAAAGAAGCTCCTCATTTAAGAATTCCTATTTTTCTTTTCTTTTTTTGTGTAAAATAATTCATTTGTGTAAAATATTTTAATTGGAGGCTAATTACTTTACAATATTGTAGTGGTTTTTGGCATACATTCACATGAATCAGCCGTGGGTGTACATGTGTCCCCCATCCTGAACCCCTCTCCTACCTGCCTCCCCATCCCATCCCTCAGGCTTGTACCAGCGCACCAGCCCTGAGTGCCCTGTCTCATGCATTGAACCTGGACTGGCAATCTATATCACGTATGGTAATATACATGTTTCAGTGATATTCTCTCAAATCATCCCATCCTCGCCTTCTCCCACAAGAGTCCAAAAGTCTGTTCTTTACATCTGTGTCTCTTTATCTGTCTTGCATATAGGGTCATTGTTACCATCTTTATAAATTCCATATATATGCATTATTATACAGTATTGGTGTTTTTCTTTCTGACTTACTTCACTCTGTTTAATAGGCTCCAGTTTCATCCAACTCATTAGAACTGATTCAAATGCATTCTTTTCTGTAGCTGAGTAATAGTCCATTGTGTATGTGTACCACAGATTTCTTATCCATTCATCTGTCGATGGACATCTAGGTGGCTTCCATGTCCTAGCTATTGTAAACAGTGCTGTGATGAACAATGGGGTACACGTGTCTCTTTCAATTCTGGTTTCCTTGGTGTGTATCCCCAGCAGTGGGATTCCTGGGTCATATGTTAGTTCTATTTCCAGTTTTTTAAGGAATCTCCACATTGTTCTCCATAGTGGCTGTACTAGTTTGCATTCCCACCAACAGTGTAAGAGGGTTCCCTTTTCTCCGCACCTTCTCCAGCATTTATTGTTTGTAGACTTTTTGATAGCAGCCATTCTAACTGGTGTGAGATGGTACCTCATTGTGGTTTTGATTTGCATTTCTCTTGTTAAGCATCTTTTCATGTGTTTGTTAGCCATATGTATGTCTTCTTTGGAGAAATGTCTGTTTAGTTCTTTGGCCTATTTTTTGATTGGGTCATTTATGTTTCTGGAACTGAGTTGCATGAGCTGCTTGTATATTTTGGAGATTAATTCTTTGTCAGTTGCTTCATTTGCTATTATATTCTCCCATTCTGAAGGCTGTCTTTTCACCTTGCTTATAGTTTCATTCGTTGTGCAAAAGCTTTTAAGTTTAATCAGGTCCCATTTGTTTATTTTTCCTTTTATTTCCAATATTCTGGGAGCTGGGTCATAGAGGATCCTGCTGTGATTTATGTCAGAGTATTTTGCCTATGGTTTTCTCTAGGAGTTTTATAGTTTCTGGCCTTACGTTTAGATCTTTAATGTACTTTGAGTTTATTTTTGTGTGTGGTATTAGAAAGTGTTCTAGTTTCATTCTTTTGCAAGTGTTTGACCAGGTTTCCTAGCACCATTTGTTAAAGAGATTGTCTTTTCTCCATTGTATATTCTTGCCTCCATTGTCAAAGATAAGGTGTCCATAGATGTGTGGATTTATCTCTGGGCTTTCTATTTTGTTCCATTGGTCTATATCTCTGTCTTTGTGCCAGTACCATACTGTCTTGATGACTGTAGCTTTGTAGTAAAGTCTGAAGTTAGGTAGGTTGATTCCTCCAGTTCCATTCTTCTTTCTCAAGATTGCTTTGGCCATTCGAGGTTTTTTGTATTTCCATACAAATTGTGAAATCATTTGTTCTAGCTCTGTGAAGAATACTGTTGGTAGCTTGATAGGGATTGCATTGAATCTATAGATTGCTTTGGGTAGTATACTGATTTTCACTGTATTGATCCTTCTGATCCATGAACATGGTATATTTCTCCATCTATTTGTGTCCTCTTTGATTTCTTTCATCAGTGTTTTATAGTTTTCTATATATAGGTCTTTTGTTTATTTAGGTAGGTTTATTCCTAAATATTTTATTCTTTTCATTGCAATGATGAATGGAATTGTTTCCTTAATTTCTCTTTCTGTTTTCTCATTGTTAGTGTATAGGAATGCAAGGGATTTCTGTGTGTTAATTTTATATCCTGCAACTTTACTATATTCATTAATTAGCTCTAGTAATTTTCTGGTGGAGTCTTTAGGGTTTTCTATGTAGAGGATCATGTCATCTGCAAACAGTGAGAGTTTTACTTCTTCTTTTGCAATCTGGATTCCTTTTATTCCTTTTTCTTCTCTGATTGCTGTGGCCCAAACTTCCAAAACTATGTTGAATAGTAGTGGTGAGAGTGGGCACCCTTGTCTTGTTCCTGACTTTAGGGGAAATGCTTTCAATTTTTCATCATTGAGGATAATGTTTGCTGTGGGTTTATCATATATGGCTTATATTGTGTTGAGGTATGTTCCTTCTATGCCTGCTTTCTAGAGTTTTTTTTTTTTTTAATCATAAATGGATGTTGAATTTTGTCAAAGGCTTTCTCTGCATCTATTGAGTTAATCATATGCTTTTTATCTTTCAATTTGTTAATGTGGTATATCACATTGATTGACTTATAAATATTGAAGAATCCTTGCTTCCCTGGGATAAAGCCCACTTGGTCATGATACATGATCTTTTTAATATGTTGTTGGAGTCTGTTTGCTAGAATTTTGTTGAGAATTTTTGTATCTATGTTCATCAGTGATATTGGCCTGTAGTTTTCTTTTTTTGTGGCATCTTTGTCTCATTTTGGTATTAGGGTGATGGTGGCCTCATAGAATGAGTTTGGCAGTTTACCTTCCTCTGCAATCTTCTGGAAGAGTTTGAGTAGGATAGCTTTTAGCTCTTCTCTAAATTTTTGGTAGAATTCACCTGCGAAGCCATCTGGTCCTGGGCTTTTGTTTGTTGGAAAATTTTTGACTACGGTTTCGATTTCCATGCTTGTGATGGGTCTGTGAAGATTTTCTATTCCTGATTCAGTTTTGGAAGGTTATACTTTTCTAAGAATTTGTCCATTTCTTCCACATTGTCCATTTTATTGGCATATAATTGCTGATAGTAGTCCCTTATGATCCTTTGTATTTCTGTGTTATCTGTTGTGACTTCTCCATTTTCGTTTCTAATTCTGTTGATTTGATTCATCTCCCTGTGTTTTTTGATGAGTCTGGCTAATGATTTGTCTATTTTATTTATCTTCTCAAAGAACCAGCTTTTAGTTTTTTTGATTTTTGCTATAATCTTCTTTGTTTCTCTTTCATTTATTTCTGCCCTAATTTTTATGATTTCTTTCTTTCTACTAACCCTGGGGTTCTTCATTTCTTCTTTTCCTAGTAGTTTTAGGTGTAAAGTTAGGTTATTTATATGATTTTTCTCTTGTTTCTTGAGGTAAGCTTGTACTGCTATGAATGTTCCCCTTAGCACTGCTTTTACTGAATCCTGTAGGTTTTGGGTTGTTGTGTTTTCATTTTCATTTGTTTCTATGCATATTTTGATTTCTTTTTTAATTTCTTCTGTGATTTGTTGGTTATTCAGAAGCGTGTTGTTTCGCCTCCATATGTTTGTATTTTTAATAGTTCTTTTCCTGTAGTTGACATCTAATCTTACTGCACTGTCATCAGAAAAGATGCTTAAAATGACTTCAATTTTTTGAATTTACCAAGACTAGATTTATGGCCCAGGATGTGATCTATCATGGAGAATGTTTCATGTGCACTTGAGAAAAAGGTGATATTCATTGTTTTAGGGGTGAAATGTCCTAAAGATATCAATTAGGTCTAACTGGTCCATTGCATCATTTAAAGTTTGTGTTTCCTTGCTAATTTTCTGTTTAGTTGATCTATCCATAGCTGTGAGTGGGGTATTAAAGTCTCCCACTATTATCATGTTACTGTTAATTTCCCCTTTCATACTTGTTAGCATTTGCCTTACATATTGCGGTGCTCCTATGTTGGGTGCATGTATATTTATAATTGTTATATCTTCTTCTTGTATTTATCCTTTGATCATTATGTAGTGTCCTTCTTTGTCTCTTTTCACTGCCTTTATTTTGAAGTCTATTTTATCTGATATGAGTATTGCTACTTCTGCTTTCTTTTGGTCTCCATTGCATGAGATATCTTTTCCAGCCCTTCAATTTCAGTCTGTATGTGTCCCTTGTTTTGAGGTGGATCTCTTGTAGACAGCATATATAGGGGTCTTAGCAATCTAAACAAAATGAAAAGGCAGAGAAATATTCAGCAGGTAAAGGAACATGATAAATGCCCACCAAACCAAACTAAAGAGGAAGAGATAGGGAGTCTACCTGAAAATGAATTCAGAATAATGACAGTAAAGATCTAAAATCTTGAAAACAAAATGGAGTTACAGATAAATAGAATAGAGAGAAGGATTAAGAAGATGCAAGAAATGTTTAACAAGGACCTAGAAGAAATAAAAAACAATCAATAATGAATAATGCAATAACTGAATTCAAAAGCACTCTGGAGGGAACCAACAGTAAAATAACTGAGGCAGAAGATAGGATAAGTGAGGTGGAAGATAGAATGGTGGAAATAAATGAAGCAGAGAGGAAAAAAGGAAAAAGAATGAAAAGAAATGAGGACAACCTCAGAGACCTCTCGGACAACGTTAAATGCCCCAACATTGAATCATAGGAGTCTCAGAAGAAGAAGACAAAAAAGGTCATGAGAAAATACTTGAGGAGATAATAGTTGAAAACTTCCCTAAAATGGGAAAGGAAATAGCCACCCAAGTCCAAGAAACCCAGAGTCCCAAACAGGATAAACCCAAGGCAAAACACCCCAAGACACATATTAATAAAATTAATGAATATCAAACACAAAGAGCAAATAGTAAAAGCAGCAAGGAAAAAGCAACAAGTAACACACAAGGAGATTCCAATAAGGATAATAGCTGATCTTTCAATAGATTCTCTTCAGACCAGGAGGGAATGGCAGGACATACTTAAAGTGATGAAAGAGAAAAATCTACAACCCAGATTACTATACCCAGCAAGGATCTCTTTCAAATATGAAGAATAAATCAAAAGCTTTACAGACGAGCAAAAGCTGAGAGAATTCAGCACCACCAAACCAGCTCTTCAGCAAATGCTAAAGGATCTTCTCTAGACAGGAAACACAGAAAAGGTTTATAAACTCAAACCCAAAACAACAAAGTAAATGGCAACGGGATCATACTTATCAATAATTACCTTAAATGTAAATGGGTTGAATGCCCCAACCAAAAGACGAAGCCTGGCTGAATGGATACAAAAATAAGAATTCCTATTTTTCTTAAGCTTTCCATTTACTAGAACCCATGAGATCATTCAAGGGACTTTTTCTCTTTGGCTACTTTAATGTTCATAAATTTATCAGATATGTCATTTAAAATTTTTTTTAATATTTATTTATTTATTTTTGATTGCACTGAGTCTTTGTTGCTGTGTGCTGGCTTTATCTAGTTGTGATGAGTGGGGGCTACTCGTCTTTGCAGTACATGGGCTTCTCATGATGTGGCTTCTCTTATGGACTACAGGCTCTAGGCACGTAGGCTTCAGTAGTTGTAGCATGAGGGCTCAATAGTTGCAGTGTGTGGCTTCAGGGTGTGGGGGCTTCAGTAGTTGCAGCACACAGGCTCAGTAGTTGCCATTTACATGCCCTAGAGTGTGTGGGCTTCAGTAGTTGTGGCTCATGGGCTCAAGAGTTGTGGCTCGTGGTCTCTAGAGCAGGGGCTCAGAAGTTGCAGTGCATGGGCTTAATTGCTCCATGGCATGTGAAATCCTCCCAGAGCAGGGATTGATCTGGTGTCCCCTGCATTGGCAAGTGGATTCTTAGGTACTATGCCACCAGGGAAGTCCCAGAAATGTCATTTTATGTTTTAAATGTCTATAACACCTGACTCTTTTTATTTTCATTGTCACTACTTCTATTCCATATCTCCTCAGGAACTGTTTTCTGTACTTCAGTTCACTCTGTCTTTTATTCTATTTATCCATCCATCATTTCATTTCTCCAGCAAACATTTTGATAGTGTTTGTTCAAAACACAGTAAGCAGAGTATCAAAATACAGTGTGATAAGTGCTGTAAGAAAAGATTATTTATGGTGCTATGTGATCACAGAAAAGGATAATTTTTACCTAATTTGGGAGGGAGATTCAGTGACAGCTTCTTGGAGGAGATGTTATTTGAGTTGATCTTCAAAGAATCAGTTGAGTTAGAAAGGCAAAGAAGATGAAAAAGGGTAAAATAACAACAGTGTTCCTTGTTCCTCCCCTGTTGTATAACCATTTATTATTTTTTTCAATTAAGAATTGATGTATAGTTTGCTTGCAATATCATGTTAGTTGTAGGTGTTTGTACATGCATGCTCAGTCACTTCAGTTGTGTCCAACTCTTTGTGACCCTGTGGACTATAGCCAGCCAGGTTTCTTTGTCCATGGGTTTCTCCAGGCAAGAATACTGGAGGGGGTTGCCATGCCCTCCTCCAAGGAATCTTCCTGACCCAGGGTTTGAACCCATGTCAACCACGTCTCTGCCTTGCTGGCAGATTCTTTACCACTGAGCCACTGGGGAAGCCCCAGTTTTAGGTGTACAAGATAGTAATTCTATGTTTTATAGGTTAGGAACAATACAAAGTTATAATATTACTGACTATAGTCCCTATGCTGTACATTACATCCCTGTGACTTATTTATAATTGATAGTTTGTACCTCTTAATCCCCGTCATCTGTTTTGTTCATCACCCTTCTAGCCTCCCCTTTGGCAACCAATAATTTGTTCTCTGTATCTGTGAGCCTGATTTTGTTTTGTTATATTTATTTGTTTTGCTTTTTAGATTCTATTTAATGAAAGAAAAATACGCTGTCTTTCTTTGTCTGACTTATTTCATTTAACGTAATACCATCTAGGTCCATCCATGTTATCACAAGTGGCAAGATTTTGTTCTTTTTATGGCTGATTAATATTTCATTTTATATATACACAACATCTTCTTTATCCATTCATCTGTCAGTGGACACAGATTGCTTCCATATCTTGGCTATTGTAAATAGTGCTACAACGAACAGTGAGGTGCATACAAATTAGTGTTTTCATTTTCTCTAATAAACACCCAGGAGTGGAATTGTTGGATTGTATGATAGTTCTATTGTTAATTTTTTGAGGAATCTTCATATTGTTTTCCAGAGTTAGCTGCACCAATCTACATTCCCATCAGTGCACAAGGATTCCCTTTTCTTCACAACCTTGCCAACACTTGTTATTTCTTGTCTTTTTTATGATAGGCATTCTGACAGATATGAGGTGATATTATTATGGTTTTCATTTGCATTTCTCTAATGGTTAGTGATGTTGAAAATCTTTTCATGTTCTTGTTGGTCATCTGTAGGTCTTCTTTGGAGAAATGCCTATTCAGGTACTCTGCCTATTTTAAAATCAAGTTGTTTTGATATTGAGTTGTATGAGTTCTTTTTTAATTTTGGATATTAACTCCTTATATATAATTTTAAAATATCTTCTCCCATTCAGTGGTTACCTTTTTGTTTTGTTGATTGTTCTCTTCATTGTATAGGTGCTTTTTAGTTTGATATACTCCTTTTTTTAATTTTGCTTTTGTTTCTCTTGTCTGAGGAGACAAAACCAGTTTTCTTCTAGAACTATTATGGTTTCAGTCCTTGCATTTAAGTCTTTAATCTACTTTGTTTATTTTTGTATATGGAGTGATAAAATGTTCTATTTTCATTCTTTTGTGTAATAACTGTCCAATTTTCCTAGCACTGTCCAATTTTCTTTTTCCCATTCTTGTCTCTTTTGTCATGTGTTAGTTAAATATATGTGGTGGGTTTATTTCTGGGTTTTCTATTTTGTTAATTGATCCATGTGTCTATTTTGTGCTAGTACAATACTAATTTGATTATTACATTTTTGTAGTATAATTTGAAGCTGGGGAGTGTGATACCTCCTGCTTCTTCTTCCTCAGGATTGCTTTCTTTATTCAGGGTCTTTTGTGATTCCGTACACATTTTATGATTATTTGTTCTAGTTCTGTGAAAAATGCCATTGATATTTTAAGAGAGATGGGTTTGCCATAGATGACTTTTATTATTTAAGGTGTGTTCCTTCTGTACCCACTCTGTTAAGAGTTCTTATCATGAACGGATGTTGAATTTTGTTAAATACCTTTTCTCTAGCCAATGAGCTGATCCTATGATTTTTATTACTGTTTTGTAGTATATCATGTTGATTGATTTGCAAATGTCCCTGGAGTGAGTCCGACTTGATTGTGATGTATGAACCTTTTAATGTATTGTTGAATTTGCTTTTCTAATATTTTGCTGAGGGTTTTTGCATCTAGTTTATCAGGGATGTTGGCCTGTAATTTTTATTGTAGTGTCTTTCTCTTATTTTGGTATCAGGATAATGCTGGCCTCATGGAATGAGTTTGGAAGCATTCCCTACAGTCTTTAATACTTCAGAATTGTTTGAAAAGCACACGAATTAACCTGTCTTTAAATGTTTGGTAGAATTCCCTGTGAAGCTGTCTGTTCTTGGACTTTTGTTTATTGGTAGTTTTTTTTTAAATTACTGATTCAATTTCATTACTGGTCCGTTTGGATTTCCTGTTTCTTCCTGATTTAGCCTTGAAAGGTGGTATGTTTCTTGGAATTTATCCATTTCCTCTAGGTGATCCAATTTGTTGTTGTATTATTATTCTTAATATTCTGTTATGATTGTTTGTATTTCTATGATATTGGTTGTAACTTCTCTTATTTCTAATTTTATTTATTTAGGTCCACTCTCTGTCTCTTTTTTTTCTGGTGCACTGCACCATTTCTTTTCCCTTGTTTCTATTTTTCTCCATAGCAGTTCTTTACATCTGGCATATTGCATATTTCTACATATTCACCTGCCATGTCTTTTATCAGAATTATCCAGTGACTTCCCTCCTCACCCTTAAGAAAAGTGGAACCTAATCACAGTGGCTGAAAAAACTATCATGAATGGCTTCTGTTACCCTGCTGACCTGTTTTTTTCCTATGAATCTCCTCAGTCACTCTGCCTCAATCACACTGGGCTCCTTGTTCCTTGAAGTCATCAGACTGCTGTCTGCCATAGGGCCTTTGCACTTGCTTTTCCCTCTGTTCATATTGTTTTCATAGATATATGCATGGCTAACACCCTCATTTCCTTCAGGACTTATTCTCATGATCACACAGCTCTTCCTTAACTATCTACTGTAATCCCATCAACTCCCCTCCCCACCCTTTTGCACCCCCTCCCTATTCCCCTTTTACTGTCTAGCAAATATCACCTTTTAACATACCATGTGTTTATTTATTTAACTCTTTTATTCCATGAAAACTGTAAGCTTCATGAGAACAGGGATTTTTGATTCTCTTAAAATCATGTAGAAAGTCTCAACAAATAGTGGTCAAATGAATGAATGAAAGTCTGGAAATGTAAAGATGTAAGGGATTTTAAGAAAATGCTAAAACTAATTTGGCTTGGTGACTTCTGAGATCCCTGTTTGCATTGCTACGGTATTGTGGATACAGCAATGAGGCATCTTCCTTAGACACTAGCTCAGTGCTGACTTTACTAAAGGGAAGGAAATATTTCACTTTAAGGGGTGGTAATGACTAACTTTCTCTCTCTCCCAGATAATGTTGTTTTGAACTTTCACCACCACCAGGGCTTTTCCATATGACCAACCTATGGGACTCTACTTCTGCAGAACTATGAATTTCCTGACTGCTGTTCATTGTCACATTACATAAGGATGTAGAGGAAAGGGAAGTTGGAGTTTTCAATTAATGGCCTCTTGGTGTGTAGGAGGCAAAACCATCTGCTGTGAAAGGATGAAAGTAGGGTAGAGATTATGAAATATAAACTGTCATTGAAGAGATTGGGAAACATGGCTGAGGAGAGAAAACCGAGTGGTTGAGCAGAACGAAGTGTTTGGGAAATACATAGTATGTCAGGTATTTGATGTTGGTTTTTGCACTATGCATTATTTGTGCTATTGTTTTGTTAGGAAGATGAATGAATGAATTGAACCCCAATTCCTACTGTTAGAAACTGACAAACAAGAAATAATAACGTATTGTGATTTACCTATAGGAATCCTTGTTGTTCTCAAATTATAGGAGCATTTATGAAATGACCAAACATCTGATAAGTATATAAAGAAGGAGCATAGGGACCCTGGGACTTCCAAAAGGCAGGTCTTGGGGTTATTTTCTAGTCCTAGAGAGATTAACACTGAGATTGTGATTTACCAAGGATTCCTTGTGTGAGCTGTGCCTGTTACCAGGCAAAGCCTCGGGAAGAACATCCACAGTCAGAGCATCACTCAGGTCCCTTCCCTCTGGAATCAGGAGAGACTGCTGGAGATCAAATGTCCTAGTTCCTACCTTCATTAGACTCCCATAACATCAGCAATGAGAGTTACTTTTCAGAACAGAAAGTTGGATTAGAAGAATGTCCATGGGTGTGATATGATTATACTCTATATAAGCAGAATAGGGGTACAAGTAATCAGAAAAGGGGAGGAGCAGGAATTTTAGAGGTAAGCCTAGAGCCATTAAGACTTCCAGAAGAGGTGAGGAGACATCTACGAGATCCAGGACCTGGGATTCAGGACAGGAATTCAGGGACAGGAAATGGTTAGAACACATCTATAATGGAATATGAAAAAAATTTCATATTTAATTGCATATTCAATTTCATATTCAATTGGTGCCATGGAGGACCAACTGGAGCCCATACCAAAAGAGAAGGAAGTAAAATAACATTTATAGGATACTATATACCTGAGATTTGTCTAGTACTTGTTCCATGGCACTGACACATATTTATATCTCATAACAGTTCTGTAAAAGTACCATAATGCTTCAATTCTGCAAATGGCAAAACTGAGGCCTAGAAAAGCAAAATAAGTTGTTCAGGTATACACACTAATAAGTGGCCATGTTGAGATTAACCCTCAGTCTCTTGACTTGACATCCAGAGCTCTCAGTAGCTCATCCCACTTGGGCAGGAAATTGTAGCAGCCAGGCCACTGGGTGACAAGATTTTTGTCATAGTCTGGCAAAGGGCCTGTGTATACAAACGTGTTAAATGTCTTCTAATGGATAGATATAAAGCTCTACTGATTGTTTTGCAGTTTCTGGATTCTACTTCCCAGAGTGTCCTTGTGTCTTCTTTCATAGGCATTGGCCCATGGTTAATCTTCCAGTGCTGTGGGCCCTATTTGCCACATATGGCTAAGAAGGAAGGGTATTTCTCCTGTTTTCCAGGCCCTGCAGCCCTAATAGACATGATAGCTCTCTGCTAGCAAAGATGGGGGATGGATACAAAGGGAGAGGGAAGAGAAAGAAGGTCAATCCATCTATTTTGTCTCTTTCTCCCTTCCCCTCTCATAGCTGCCTTTGCCATTCTCAGGCTAGACTGGGGAAAGAGACCTCCAGAGAAACAAAAGCTTTCTCCTGTGTCTGCTTGCTCATTTTTTTATCTGAAAAATATAGATTTCTTGAACTCTATATTTCCCCCATGCTCTGGGGATATGCTGAGGGCTATGTGAAAGTTGCTCAGTCATGTCCAACTCTTTGAGACTCAGTGGATTGTATAGTCCATGGAATTCTCCAGGCCAGAATACTGGAGTGGGTAGCCTTTCCCTTCTTCAGGGGACCTTTCCAACCCAGGGATCAAACCCAGGTCTCCCACATTGTAGGCAGATTCTTTACCAGCTTAGCCATTGGGGAAGCCCAAGAATATGGGAGTGGGTAGCCTATCCCTTCTCCAGCAGATCTTCCCACCCCAGGAATCTAATGGGACCTCCTGCATTGCAGGCAGATTCTTTATCAGCTGAGTTACCAGGGAATTCCACTGAGGGCTATAGACTTCTGAAAACAAACCTCCTCCCTCATTAAATCATCTAACCTGTTTTTGAAAGGTCACGATCACTGTAAATGGTGATCAAGCAGAGGGAATTCCCTCTATTGATGGAAGGGTAACCTTTTTGTTTTATTCAGGTCTTCAACTGATTGAATGGGGCCAACCTACATTGTGGAGGGCAGTCTGCTTTACTTAGTCTACCATTTCACATGTTAATCTCATTCAAATCACACCCTCATAGAAACATCCAAAAAATGTTTGCGCAGCTGTCTCGGGCATCCTGTGGCCCAATCAAGTTGACACATAAAATTATGTGTCACAGCTACTCTTGCCACCCTGAAGACCTTTCTGTTCCTTCTGATCCATGTCTATATCCTACTAACCCCAGGATACCACATGTAAATTTGAAAGGACAAAATTGCCTCGGATGCTTCATTGGTTATTTGTGTCATCTCATCCACTAGATTCAACACTTCTAGATGGTGACAGCATAGATTTTTATTCATTAAGTAAGAGGCAAGCAGGTGGGTGTTTACTGTTTAGAACTGTGTGTTCCATCCAGTTGGAGAGCATGACCACTTGCCTTTCCATGAAAGCAGCTAGGAAATGTGAATATTGGGAACCTTGAGACTAAAAAAGGTTTCTCAGACCTTCCCTCAGCCCTCTGCACGTCCTCACCCTGGGGCTGTGCCCTAGGACAGAAAGGGAAGCCTGCTTTGCTTCTTCCCTCTTGCTGAGTGAGAAAATCTGGATATGAGAAGCTTTGTTTCAGGGTCACAGTCATACGGCACACCTAGAAGATTTCCTGGGTCTGAGGCATTGGTTGGGGAAGCTCTGGATAGCTGACATTTGTCTGGAGCAGATATCATCCATCTTGTGACTACCGACATTGGGGCTGGATAATTCTTTTTTTTTTTTTTTAATTAATTTTTACAATGTTGGGTTAGTTTCTACTGTACAGCAAGGTGAGTCAGTTATACACATACATATATTCTCTTTTTGGATTTCTTTCCCATTTAGGTCACCAGAGAGCACTGAGTTCCCTGAACTATGCAGTTATGTTCTCATTACTGATCTATTTTATACATAGTATCAAAAGTGTAAGTAGGTCAGTCCCAATCTTCCAAGTCATCCTCCCACCTTTCCCCCTCTTGGTACTCATGTTTGTTCTCTATATCTGTGTCTCTATTTCTGTTTTGCAAATAAGATCATCTATACCATTTTTTCTAGATTCCACATGTATGCGTTAACATATATTTGTTTTTCTTTTTCTGACTGACTTGACTCTGTGTGACAGTTTCTAGGTCCATACACATCTCTACAAGTGACCCAGTTTTTTTTTCCTTTTTATGGCTGAGTAGTATTCCTTTGTATATATGTACAGTCAGGCATTTCATTTGCTCAGTCATGTCTGACTCTTTGCGACCCCATGGACTGCAGCACGCCAGGCTTCCCTGTCCATCACCAACTCCCAGAGCCTACTCTTAACTCCATCACATCGGTGATGCCATCCAACTATCTCACTCAGTCATGTCCAACTCTTTGCAGCCCCATGGAATTCTCTAGGCCAGAATACTGGAGTGGGTAGCCTTTCCCTTCTCCAGGAGATCTTCCCAACCCAGGGATTGAACCCAGATCTCCCACATTGCAGGCAGATTCTTTACCAGCTGAATCCACCCATGTATATAAAGGGAAGCCTGTATAAGTTACTGTCCTGTACACTGTCAGATGTTTAACAGTATATTTGGTCTTGACCTGCTAGATGCCAAGTAGCACCTGTGCCCCCAGTTGTGACAATCAAAAGTGTCTCTAGACATTGGCAAATGTACCCTGGGAAGAAAAGCGTTTAAGACCCTCTTATTCTGGGCTTTGTTCTTTATAAAGCAGTTCCATCTATGTTACCACATCTGAGAGTCACTATATCTCTGAGAATCAGGAAGGAACCTGTTCTTTTCTCTTTTTTACACAGCTGGTCAAGTGTCAGGAAAATAAATAGAACTTACAGCTGACTTTAAACTTAGAACTCTTTCTTTTATACATTTCTGAGGTCAGGGTAAGAAAGCTCCTTCAGGATGATTGATTTAAAAAGATAGTTACTTGACCCCACCCTAGTGGAGATGTCAGTTCTGAGTTGAGGAATAAAATCCTCATTAAATGAAAGTTTCGACAGAAGAATACTATTTAACCATTTTGCTATTTTCAGAATTTGATTCTTCATTTTATTTTGATGACCTTTTATTTCACTGCTTTGAAAGCGAAGTTTAGGTTTCTTAAGTGGCTAGTTTTATTTTTGACCACTAGGGTTTCCAAACCTTTCAAACCTTTTATGATGAAGAGGAGGGTCCTAATAAAACTTGTCCACTTCCTCTTGGGGCTGCCTCATTGTGATAACAGTGTGTAACCAGTGGTGTTTTCCAAGAAAGCCAAAATACAATACTGTCTTCAAAAACAGAAGTTTGTAGTAATTGTTACTGAGCCTAGATCAGAAAACCAGAAGTACTGAAATATGTATCTGAAAGGCACAAACTTTCTGAGACTACAGATAATAATCTTATTTTCTGTTTTTTGAAAAGAGAAAGGTCCTGTGTTGCTTTTAAATTGGTGTCTAAAGATAAGGAACTAAAGTTGGCTAAGTAGGGTTAAAATAAACTTGAGATTTTAATTAAATTAAAATACATTAATTTTTTCAGGATGTATTGCTTTGCCTTTGAAATGTAATTCAGCTTTGCTTAGGTATCAGACTTTAAGTTCATCATTTTTGAATTACATGGCAATTAATGTTTGCTGTTGTTTAGTTGCTAAGTCGTGTCTAACTCTTTTGTGACCCCATGGACTGTAGCCTGCCAGGCTCTCTTCCATGAGATTTCCCAGGCAAGAATACTGGACCAGTTTGCCATTTCCTTCTGCAGGGGATCTCCCCAACCCAAGGATCTAACTTGTGTTTCCTGTACTGGCAGGTGGATTCTTTACCACTGAGCCACTAGGGAAGCCTGATTAATAATAATCAGTAATATTAAATGAGGGCCTACTTTGTGCTGCTACTGAAGCTGTTCTAGAAGCTTCAGTCTGGGAAGGCACTGTGCTGAAGCACAGAGCATGGCTAGAGAGTTGCCAAGATCTCCCTTTTCTATACGTTTAAAATGTTTTAAAATTTTCTGGACATTTGGCCTTATTTAAATTATGTAGCCTCTTTGAACTTCAGCTTCCTCAATTCTAAAATGCAGTAATAATATCAACCTTATGTTGTGAAGACAAAATAAAAAATAATATGAAAGTTTAAGATTAAATTAGTATGTAATATATTAATAATATATTGTTACTTATTAATTTTGCTGAAGTTGAATGGTTCTATGAAGACCTACAAGACCTTCTAGAACTAACACCAAAAAATGATGTCCTTTTCATCATAGGAGACTGGAATGCAAAAATAGGAAGTCAAGAGATACCTGGAGAAATAGGCAAGTTTGGCTTTGGAGTGCAAAATGAAGCAGGGCAAAGGCTGACAGAGTTTTGCCAAGAGAACACACTGGTCATAGCAAACACCATCTTCCAACAACACAAGAGAAACTTTACCTATGGATATCCCCAGATAGTCAACCCTGAAATCAGATTGATTATGTTCTTTGCAGCCGAAGATGGAGATGCTCTATACAGTCAGCAAAAATAAGACCTGGGGCTGACTGTGGCTCAGATCATGAGCTCCTTATTGTAAAATTCAGAATTAAGTTGAAGAAAGTAGGGAAAACCATTAGACTATTCAGGTATGATCTAAATCAAATCCCTTACAGTTTTACAGTGGAAGTGACAAATAGATTCAAGGGATTAGATCTGATAGACAAGAGTGCCTGAAGAACTATGGACAGAGGTTCATAATACTGTACAGGAGGTGATGACCTAAACCATCCCAAAGAAAGAAATGTAAGAAGGCAAAGTGATTGTCTGAGGAGGCCGTTCAAATAGCTGAGAAGATGAGAGAAGTGAAAATCAAAGGAGAAAGGGAAAGATATGCCCAAGTGTTATGCAGAATTCAAAGAACAGCAGGGAGAAACAAGAGATCCTTCTTAAGTGAACAGTGCAGAGAAACAGAGGAGAACAATAGAATGGGAAAGAATAGAGATCTCTTCAAAAAAATGGAGATACCAAGGGAACATTCCATGGAATGATGAGCACAATAAAGGATAGAAATGGCAAGGACCTAACAGAAGCAGAAGAGATTAAGAAGAGGTGGCAAGAATACCCAGAAGAACTATACAAAAAAGGTCTTAATGACCCAGATAACCATGATGGTGTGATCACTCACCTAGAGCCAGACATCCTGGAGTGCAAGGTCAAGTGGGACTTAGGAAGCATCACTACAAACAAAGCTAGTGGAGGTGATGGAATTCCAGCTGCGCTATTTCAAATCCTAAAAGAGGATGCTGTTAAAGTGCTGCACTCAATATGCCAGCAAGTTTGAAAAGCTCAGCAGTGGCCATAGGACTGGAAAAGGTCCATTTTCATTCCCAAAGAAGGGCAATGCCAAAGAATGTTCAAACTCTTGGACAGTTGTGCTCATTTCTTATGCTAGTAAGGTAATGCTCAAAATCCTTCAACCTAGGCTTCAACAGTATGTGAAATGAGAACTTCTACACATACAAGCTGGATTTAGAAAAGGTAGAGGAACCAGAGATCAAATTGCCAACATCTGCAAACTTGTATGCAGGTCAAAAAATGGAACAATGAACTGGTTCAAAATTGGGGAAAGAGTACATCTGGTGACATATATTGTCACCCTGTTTATTTACCTTATATGCAGAGTACATCATAGGAAATGCCAGTCTGGATGAATCACAAGCTGGAATCAAGATTGCTGGGAGAAATATCAACAACCTCAGATACACAGATGATACCACTCTAATGACAGAAAGTGAAGAGGAACTAAAGAACCTCTTAATGAGGATGAAAGAGGAGAGGGGAAAATCTGGTTTAACATCCAGCATTCAAAAACTTAAGATCATGGCATCCAGTCCCATCATTTCATGCAAATAGAAGGGGGAAAAGTAGAAACAATGACAGATTTTATGGGCTCCAAAATCATTTCAGATGGTGACTGCAGCCATGAAATTAAAAGACGCTTGCTTTTTGAAAGAAAAGCTATGACAAACCTAGACAACATATTTAAAATAAAAAGACATCACTTTGCCAGCAAAGGTTTGTATAGTCAAAGCTATGGTTTGTCCAGTAGTCATGTACAGATGTGTGAGTTGGACCATAAAGAAGGCTGAGTGCTGAAGAATTGATCCTTTTGAATTGTAGTGCAGAAGAAGACTCTTGAGAGTCCCTTGGACAGCAGGGAGGTCAAACTAGCAATACTAAAAGAAAATCAACCCTGAATGTCCATTGGAAGGACTGATGCTGAAGCTGAAGCTCCAATAGTTTGGTCACCTGAGGTGAATTGCTAACCCATTGGAAAAGACCCTGATGCTGAGAAAGATTGAGGGCAGGAGGAGAAGGGGGCAACAGAGAATGAACAGAGAATGAGATGGTTGGATGGCATCACCGATTTAATGGACATGAGTTTGAGCAAACTCCAGGAGATAGTAAAGGATGGGCAAGCCTGGTGTGCTGCAGTCCATGGGGTCGTAAAGGGTTGGACATGACTTGGAGACTGAACAACAACAACAGCAATTATTTAGTATTAATAATAAGTGACATAAAATGAAAATTATGTGACCATAAATATCAATTTAAATGTGTTAATCATTATTTTTGAGTATATTGAGTTAGTTTTGAATAATTATGAACATTTTTGATCAATAAGGTGGGTTGATTTTTGAGGATTTCCATATTTTTCTCCAAATTGGGTCAATTTATTTTTTATGTTTTTATTTTTCCGATTTTATTTTTGAGTGCTAGTGTTACTTCCCTATCCTTAAACAATCATGTGAATGGAAACCTATCTGTAGATTTGAAACAAATATCATTGGAGAAATGGTGTCTAGAACTAGTACATCACTGATGACATTTATTTGGGGAATGATTTCAGGACTGCAGGTGATGATGGCATTTTAAGAATTATTTTTAAAATTTATTTTTTATTCAGGTAATACTGATTTATGTAACATTATATGTTTCATATATTGAACATTAATGTTTCTACCTCTGTATACAGTATAGCACTATTATATTTCTACTTCTGTATACAGTATTGATGCTTTTGAACTGTGGTGTTGGAGAAGACTCTTGAGAGTCCCTTGGACTGCAAGGAGATCCAACCAGTCCATTCTGAAGGAGATCAGCCCTGGGTGTTCTTTGGAAGGACTGATGCTAAAGCTGAAACTCCAGTACTTTGGCCACCTCATGCGAAGAGTTGACTCATTGGAAAAGACCCTGATGCTGGGAGGGATTGAGGGCAGGAGGAGAAGGGGACGACAGAGGATGAGATGGCTGGATGGCATCACCGACTCGATGGACGTGAGTTTGAGTGAACTCCGGGAGTTGGTGATGGACAGGGAGGCCTGGCGTGCTGCGATTCATGGGGTCGCAAAGAGTCGGACATGACTGAGCGACTGAACTGAACTGAACGATACAGTATAATTTCCGTCTATCACCATATAGTTGACCTCCTTACCCATTTCACCCTCCACATCCTCCCTTTACCTCTGGTAACCACTACTCTAATCTCTATATTTATGCATTTCTTTTTGTTTGGTTTGGTTTGTCCATTTATTTTTATTATTTTTATTCATTTTTATATCATATTATACATATGAGTGACATTATATGTCTTTGTGCATCAGATTTATTTCACTTAGCATAATTCTCTCAAGGTCCATTCATGTTGTTGCAAGTGGTAAGCTTTCATTGTTTTTATGGCTGAGTAGTATTCCATTGTGTGTGTGTTTATATATATGACTTCATACATGCTTATATATATATATATACACACACACACAATGAACTACTACTCAGCCATAAAAACAATGATACCTTGCAGTTTTTCTCTGGTGACGCTAGTGAAAAAGAATCCGTATGCCAGTGCCTGCAATGCAGGAGACATGGGTTCGATTCCTGGGTTGGAAAGATCCCCAGGAGTAGGAAATGGTAACCCACTCCAGTATTCTCACCTGGAAAATTCCATGAACAGAGGACTGGTGGGCTATAGTCCATTGGGTCACAAAGTGTAGGATACAACTAAATGATTGAGTAGATACACATATATTTCTTCATCTGTTCATTCACTGATGGGAAGTCCAGTTATTTTCATATCTCAACAATCATACATAATGTGATGAACATAAGGGTGCATGCATGTATCTTTTCAAACTGGTGTTTTCATCCTGTGTGCTAAGTTGCTGCAGTTGTGTCTGACTCTTTGCCATCCTATGGAGCACAGCCCACCAGACCCTTCGGTCCATGAGATTCTCCAGGTAAGAATACTGAAGTGGGTTGCCATGCCTTCTTTCAGGGGAATCTTCCCAACCCAGAAACTGAACCTGTGTCTATTATGTCTCTTGCATTGGCAGGCATTAGTGCCACCTGGTGTTTTCATATTCTTGAATAAATACCTTGTTTGGGGTGTAACTGGATCATACAGTAGTTCTATTCTTAATTTTTTGAGGAACCTCCACACTTTCCCATAGTGGCTGCATAAATTTACATTCCTATCAACAGTGTAAAAGGGTTCCCTTATCTTCACATCATCACCAACACTTGTTATAGCTTGTCTTTTTGATAACAGCCATTCTAATATGGGTGAGTTGGTATCTCACTGCGGTTTTGATTTGTATTTCTCTGATAGCTAGTGATGTTAAATGTCTTTTCATGTGCTTGTTGGTCAACTGTATGTCTTCTTTGGAAAAATGCCTATTCAGGTCCTCAACCCTTTGGATAATGTTTGCTCTTTAGTTGCTGAGTTGTATGAGTTCTTTATGTATTTTGGATATTAATCCCTTATTAGATATATAGTTTGTGAATATCTTTTTATGTTTGGTAGGTTGTCTTTTCATTTTGTTGTGCAGAAGCTTTTTAGTTTAGTGTAGCCCCATTTGTTTAATTTTGCTTTTGTTTCCCTTGCTTGAGGAGATGTATTTAGAAAGATATTGCTAAGACTGACGTCAAAGAGCATGCAGCCTATGTGTTCTTCTAGGAGTTTTGTAGTTTTGGTTCTTACATTCAAGCCTTTAATCCATTTTGAGTTGATTTCTGTGTATGGTGTGAGGTAGTGATCTAGTTTCTTTCTTTCTTTTTTGCCTGTGGCTGTCCAGTTTTCTTAAAACTACTTATTGAAGAGACTGTTTTCCTCCACTGTATATTCTTTGTTTCTTTGGATGATGGCATTTTTGAGGAAGTGCAGAACTATATTGTAACTCTGGGATAGCTCAATAAAATACTTCTACTTTCTACTTTTCCCTTTTCCTTCCCTCTCTGCCTCTCTCTCTCCTTTTTTCCTTCCTTTCTTGTCAAGACTCAAATGTCTCATGTTTGAAACACATGTTTTCCTTTTGAAATTCTTCTGTAGTGCCACAAACTGCCATTTATACACAATAGAACCTAGGGTACTGCCTGGCATTTATTAGGTCTCAATATTTGCTTATTGAACTGAACAAATTGCCCAGATTACATTAAATTTGTTATAGCCCTGAAGTTTGTTCTCTAGTTGTCATATGAATAAGAGAGAATCTTCTCACCTCTTCTCTAATATATAACTGTATTTAATGCTGTATTGTTTCCTTTTTGTAAGTTATGATTGTGTTTTAGAATAGTTTGTTCTCACTCTACTTTTATTCTTTCATATTACAGTATAATCATTTTTGTGGTTCTTTTAGATATAATTTTAAAAGTGTGCATCATAGTTCCTATCCTTTTAATTATATATCTGTTGCTGTATACTTATGTTGTTTTCCTATATTTTAATGCTATAAAAGTGCTACAGTGATTGTCTTGATATATAAGGCAATTTTCTTTAGTACTTTGCAATATTTCCTTAATGTATATTTTTAATATGTGAAATTACTGAGCCAAAGGACCCAGAGCATATTTATTAGGTTGATGAAAAAGTAATTACAGCTTTGAACCATGAATTTTAAATCATTATAACTAGACTCACACACATCTTTATTAATCAAAATAGGAACCATTACAATCAACAGATTTTTGCCAAAAAGAAATAAGTTTATATATTCCTGTAGTATGAAAATCCATGTTTCAAGATTCAACAGACTCCTGAAAAACATTTTCTACATCCTGCTGGTTGTAAAGTATTTTCACTGCAAGAAGTTGTCAAGATGCTTGAAGAAGTGGTAGTCAGTTGGCAATAGGTTGAGTGAATATGACAGATGAGGCAAAACTTTGTAGCTCAATTTGTTTAACTTTTGAAGCATTTGTTGTGCAATGTGCAGTTGGGTGTTATCATGGAGAATTTGGCCCTTTCTGTTGACCAATGCCAGGTGCACGCGTTGCAGTTTTCGGTTCATCTCATTGATTTGCTGAGCATACTTCTCAGATGCAATGGTTTCACTTGGATTCCGAAAGCTGTAGTGGATCAGATGGGCAGCAGACCACCAAGCAGTGACCATGATCTTTTTTTGATGTAAGTTTGGTTTTGGCAAATGCCTTGGAGCTTCTTCTTGGTTCAACCACTGATCTTGGTCATCATCAGTTGTCGTATAAAATTCAATTTTCATCACACATCACAATTCGATCAAGAAATGGTTTGCTGTTATTGCGTAGAATAAGATAAGATGACACTTCAAAATGACAGTTTTTTTGACTTTCGGTCAGATCGTGAGGCACCCAGTTATCGAGCTCTATCACCTTTTCAGTTTGCTTCAAATGCTGAATGACCATGGAATGGTTGACACTGAGTTTTTCAGCAGCTTCTCCTGTAGTTCTAAGAGGATCAGCTTCAGTGATCCTTTCAATTGGTTGTTTTCAGCTTCCAATGACCGGTCAATATGCTCCTCTTCTTCAAGGCCCTTGTCTCCTTTGCAAAACTTTTTGAACCACCGCTACATTGTGTGTTCATTAGCAGTTCGTGGGCCAAATGCATTGTTGATATTGTGAGTTGTCTCTGCTACTTTATAACCCATTTTGAACTCGAATTAAAAAAAAAAATCACTGGAATTTGCTTTTTATCTAACATTTTTTCTATAGTCTCAAATAAATTTAAAATAAATAGCGAGTAATAAGTCATTAACAAAAGAACATAAAATGAGAAGTGTGCATTAAAAAGATGTATAACATAACCACATTTATTTAAGAATATATTCCAATAGCAAATGGCAAATTTCAACACTGCAAAATCACAAGTACTTTTGCATCAACCTAATAGTTACTACTAATATTCAAGGTATAAAGCATTTTTAAGCCTTGTGATACATATAGCTGAATTGTGTTCTGAAAGGTTAACAGCTTTATGTACATATTCTTGCTTCCTTACCTTTGCGAGGATTGGATATTCCCATTAAAGTATTTTGGTATGAAAAAAATATATATCAATATTTAACATACGTTTTTTGTTTTTTAATTTTTACAATGTTCTGTTGGTTTCTGCCATCCAACAACATGCATCAGCCATAATTATACATATATCACCTCCCTCTTGAGCCTCTGTCGCCTCCCCCCGATCCTACCACTCTTGGCCATCACAGAGCACCAGATTGGGCTCCCTTTGTTATAGAGCAACTTCTTACCAGCTATCCATTTTACACACGATAGTGTATGTGTGCTGATGCTACTTTCTCCATTCATCCCACTCTCTCCCTCCCTCTCTCCGTCCACTAGTCCATTCTCTACAACTGTGTCTCCATTCCTTCCTTGCAAATAGGTTCATCAATATAATTTTTCTAGATTCCATATAAAGGCATTAACATACTATATTTGTTTTTCTTATTCTGACTTACTTCACTCTGTATAGTAGGCTCTAGGTTCATCCACCTCACTAGAATTGACTCAAATTCATTCTTTTTTATGACTGAGTAATATTCCATGGGATTTTCCAGGCAATAGTACTGGAGTGGATTGCCATTTCCTTCTCCAGGGGATCTTCCTGACCCAGGGATCGAACCTGGGTCTCCCACATTGTAGACAGACGCTTTACCATCTGAGCCACCAGGGAAGTCCTATATATGTACTACATATACATTTTTAAAGATATTGGTGAGGCTGAAATTTTAAAATGTATTTTGTTAATCATTTAAATTTTAAACCACAAATGATGCATTTTTCTAAAACCTACTTCAAACATCTTAAATACTGTGTTTTTCCCAAACACATTTATCCTGCTCAACCACTCTCTTTTCTGTTATCAGCCATCTTTCCCAGACTCATCAGTGATGGTTCATATTTCATCATCTCTATCCTAGCTCAACCCTCTCTCAACAGATGATTTTGCCTCCTACACACCAAAGCAACAGAGGTCATTAACTGAAACTTTGACTTCCCTTTCCTCTGCCTCCAAATGCCTGTTATGTGACAATGAACAGCAGTTAGGAAATGCATAACTCTGTAGGAGTAGAATCCCAAGGGTTGTCAAAGAATCCATGGGTTGCCCAGCTGAGAAATCTGGAAGTGATCCTTTGGTGGCAGTGAAGGCTCAAAACAACATTATCTGGTAGAGAGAGGGAAAGTTAGTCACTACCTCCATGCAAAATGTAATGGTTCCTTCCCTTTAGCAAAGTCAGCATTGAGTTAGCATCTAAGGCAGGAAATGCCACACCACTGTATCCACAATACTGCAGCAATGCAATCAGGCATCTCAGAAGGAACCAGGCCAAATTAGAATTTTAATATTTTCTTAAAATCCCTTACATCTTTGCCTTTGCATTTCCTATTTTTCAGCCTTCTGTTCATTCATTCAACCACTGTTTATTGAGACACTTTAAATGATTTTAAGTGAGTCAAAAACCCCTGTTTTCATGAAACTTACAGTATTCATGGAGTAAATGAGATAAATAAATGCATGGTATGATAAAAGGTGATATTTGCTAGGCAGTAAAAAGAGAATGAGGAGTTCTGGTGCAGAGGGGAATTGATGGAATTACAAATAGGATAGTTAAGGAAGACCTGTCTGATCATAAATTCTGAAAGAAATGAGAGTGTTAGCCATGCAGATATCTGTGAGATGAACCTAATGAACAGAGGGAAGAGAAAGTACTAAGGCTCTATGGCAGGAAGCAGCCTGATGCCTTCAAGGAGCAACAGGGAGCCCAGTGTGACTGGCAGAGTGCCTGAGGAGACAAATAGGATGAAAAGAGGTCAGTGGGGTAACAGAAACCATTCCTGGTAGTTTTCTCAGCCACTGTGATTAGTTTGGCTTTTCTTAAGGGTGAGGAGGGAAGTCACTGGATAATTCTGATGAGACATCAGTTCAGTTCAGTCGCTCAGTCTTGTCCGACTCTTTGTGACCCCATGGACTGCAGCACGCCAGGCCTCCCTGTCCATCTCCAACTCCCAGAGTTTATTCAAACTCATGTCCATTGAGTCGGTGATGCCATCCAAAAATCTCATCCTCTGTCATCCCCTTCTCCTCCCGCCTTCAATCTTTCCCAGCATCAGGGTCTTTTCAAATGAGTCAGCTCTTTGCATCAGGTGGCCAAAGTATTGGAGTTTCAGCTTCAGCGTCAGTCCTTCTATGACTATTTAGGACTGATCTCCTTTAGAATGGACTGGTTGGATCTCCTTGCTGTCCAAGGGACTCTTAAGAGTCTTCTCCAACACTACAGTTCAAAAGCATCAGTTCTTCGGTGCTCAGCTTTCTTTATAATCCAGCTCTCACATCCATACACGACTACTGGAAAAACCATAGCCTTGACTAGACGGACCTTTGTTGGCAAAGTAATGTCTCTGCTTTTTAATATGCTATCTAGGTTGGTCATAACTTTTCTTCCAAGGAGCAAGTGTCTTTTAATTTCATGGATGAGACATAGCAAGAGAATATGTAGAAATACGCAGTATGTCAGATGTTGAGAATTGCTTGGAGAAAGATAGAAACAAGAGAAAAGAAATGGTGATGTACCAGAACAAAAGAGAGAGGACCGAAATGAATGAAATTAGAAGTGAGAGGAGAAGTTACAACCAATATCACAGAAATGCAAACAATCATAAAAAATACTGAGAACAATTATATGATTACAAATTGGGCCATTTTGAAGAAACATATCATCTTCCAAGACTGAATCAGGAAAAACAGAAAAATCTGAGTAGACCAGTTAATAATAATAAAACTGAATGAGTAATTTAAAAACTATCAATAAGCTAAAGTCAAAGACCAGAAAGCTTCACGGGTGAACTTTACCAATATATAAAGAGCTAACATCAAGGGAGTGAATGCTTCCAAACTCATTCTATGAGGCCAGCATTACCCAGATACCAAAACCAAAGATACACACACACAAATTTATAGGCCAATATCCCTGACAAGCATAGATGCAAACTGCTCAACAAAATGTTAGCAAATCAAATTTAATAATGCACTGAAAGAATTATGCATTAGGATCAAGTAGGATTTGATTTGCAAATTGATTTGCAAATTTGCAAATTTGACTGATTTGCAAATCAGTCAGTGTGACACACCACATAACATTAATAAAAATCACATGATCATGTCAATAGATATAGAAAAAAAATTTGACAAAATTCATCATCCATTAATGATAAAAACTCTCTACAAAGTTGGTGTAATTGGAACATACCTTAACATAATAAAGGCTATTTATAACAAAGCTAACATCATGCTCAACAGTGAAAATTTAAAGCATTTTCTCTAAGATCACATTTGTTTAGTAGCATATGGTTTAGTCTCCACATGTTTGCAATTTTCCCATTTTCTTCCTGTATTTGATTTCCAGTTTTATACTATTGTGTTCAGAAAAATACTTAACGTAATTTCTATCATCTTAAATTTGTTGAGTCTTGGTTTTCTCCCCCTAGTATGTGATCTGTTCTAGAAAATGCTCTATATGCACTTGAAAAGAATGTGTGTTCTGTTTTTGGTTGGAATGTCCTGTAGACATTCCTTTCAACTTCAATTTATGTCTCACTGCTTCCTTATTGATCTTCTGTCTGGGTGATCTGTCCATTGATGTAAGTTGGCTGTTAAAGTCCCCTAATCTTATAATATTATTATCAGTTTCTTCCTTTATGTCTATAAATATTTGCTTAATTATTTGCTATATTAGGTGCATATATGTTAATGAATGATATTCTTTTTATATTGATCCCTTTATCATTATATAATGCCCTATTTTGTCTTTTGTTATAAACCTTGTCTCAGCCTTGCTCTCTGAAATGTATTGAGTGTTCCCACATCCAGGAGAAGGGGATGACAGAGAATGAGATGGTTGGATGGCATCCCTGACTCAATGGACATGGATTTGAGCAAACCCTGGGAAATAGTGAAGGACAGGGAAGCCTGGAGTGCTGCAGTTCTTGGGGTCACAAAGAGTGGGACATGACTTAGCCACTGAACAACAAAACACCCAGGCTCAGGCTAGGTGCTTACAGACACAGTGCCTTTGTTTCACCCAACAACTCCATGGGGGTACTATTATTATCCTTCCCATTTTACAGATTTGAAAATGAGGGATCAGAGAGTATAACTTGCTCATGATCAGAATGCTGGCATTCAGCAGGATACAAATCCAAGTCTTACTAACTCAGGGTTTTTCAACCTCAATACTATTGATACATTGGACCAGAAAATTCCTTGTTCTGGGGACCATTCTGTGCACTGTACAATGCTTCCCAACATCTCTGGGGTCCACCTGCAAGATGCCAGTGCCAGTCCCCACCCCACGGAGTGGCGAAAACCAAAAATGCCTCTAGACATGACCAGATGTGCCCAGGGGGGCGGGGTAAAATCCCCTTGTTTAAAAACCACTGCCCTGACATGAGGGTGGGGGAGGTGGGAGAAATGGCAGACATCATCATTATTACAGAGGACGAGGGACTGTGTGGTTAGGGAAGATTCTGAATGCTGATATCAATCTCTGACCCAATCTGGAAAGAGGTGAGTTCAGTTTTTTCTTCTCTGCTTTATGATGAAAAGGACAAAGCCTGTTCATTCATTCTTTCATTCAGTAGACACTGCTGAGCACCCACTAAGTACCAAACCCTGATCTAGCTTTTGAGGAGAAAGCGAGGAACAAAACAAAAATTCCTGTCCTCACAGAGGTTACATTCAAGGTAATATGTGAACAAGTGAAGCATGTGGTATCCCAGACAATGATAAAGGCCATAGCAATAGAGTATGCAGGTGGGCCAGGGTGGGTATAGGAATACTGGTGGGGACTTACAATGTTAAATAAGGTGGCCAGGTTTGGCCTCACTCAGAAAGTGACATTTGAGCAGAGACTCACAGTAGGGGAGTGATTGAGGACAGCTGAAGTCTCAGGGAAGAATGTTGCACACGGAATAGTAAGTTCCAAGGCCCTGGGGCCTCTGGGAGGTTGAGGATTAGTCAGCGCAACCAGAGTGGAATTAGGAGGTGGTGAAGAGGTCAGAGTGTTAGTGGAAGGAACACTGTGTATGATGTCCACATTCACTTTGTTATTGTTCCGCCTCTAAGTTGCATCCGACTCTTTGCAGCCTCATGGACTGCAGCATGTTAGGCTCCGCTGTTCTTCACTATCTCTCAGAGTTTGCTTGAACTCATGTCCGTTGAGTCAGTGATGCCATCCAACTGTCTCCTCCTCTGCTGCCCTCTTCTCTTTTTGCCTTCAGTCTTTCCAAGCATCAGGGTCTTTTCCAATGAGTTGGCTCTTCCTATCAGGTGGCCAAAGTATTGGATCTTCAGCTTCAGCATCAGTTCTTCCAATGAATCTTCAGAGCTGATTTCCTTTAGAACTGACTGGTTTGATCTCCTTGCAGTCATTTAGCTAAGGCCATTTCTAGTAGCAGTGCTAGATGCAAACTTGGACTTTGGAGTTCTCCTTTCCAGCTGGGTCAGGTTGCACAAGCCACTTTGTCCTCTGTATGGGCCCTGTCCTAAAACCAGGCCCTCACCTGAGTTTGTGACTCACCTGGCTGGACCAATGCTTGCAAGATATGGGAAGGTGGAGAGTGCAGGTGGTGGTTTATAAGTGGAGCACATCAGCTGTCTCCCAGCTGTATCAAATGGTCCTGTCCTGAGCACAGTCTCCTCTTGGCCTCTCCCACGGTAGAAACAGCAGGATGTTGATCTCGTTCTTCCTCCTGCTCCTTGCTATAGCTTGTGTGGCCTCCGTGGGTGTCGGACTATGGGTCTTCAGCAACCACTTCCTCACCACAGATATCCCTGCTGCCATCAGCCATCCAATGAGACTGCGGGTCCTCAACTGCATCCTCCAGCTTTTGATAACATGGGTGAGTTTTGTGTTTTGTTTGTCCCCTCCTCCAGAGAATAATATCCCTGGGTCAGGAAGATCCCCTGGAGAAGGAAATGGCAACTCACTTCAGTGCTCTCGCCTGGAAAATCCCATGGGAGGAGCCTGGCAGGCCTTTGCAGTCCATGGGGTTGCAAAGAGTCGGGCATGACTGAGCAACTTCACTTTCTTTCCAGATGATTAAGAGCAGATTAAGAAAACAAAGGGCTGCCCTGGTGATTTAGACAGTAAAGAATCTGCCTGCCCTTGCAGGTTTAATCCTTGGGTCAGGAAGCTCCCCTGGAGAAGGGAATGGCTACCCATTCCAACATTCTTGCCTGAAGAATCCCATGGACAGAAAAGCCTGGCGGGCTACAGTTCACAGGGTCGCAAAGAGTCAGACATGACTGAGCAACCAACATTAACTAGAAAAAGAACATACCAGTAGCTTTCAGTTAAACTAACAGTCACATCATGGCTATGGAGGCTGACGGTGTATTACCAAACCTGAAGATTTTCTATTGGATAACATGGTTCTTAACCTCTTCCTGATGTTTTTCAAGCTGGCCTGGGCTAAGAGCCACAACATTCCAAAAATGATTCACTTTCTCAGATAACAGAGAAATTCCACCCCACCTCCTGTCTTATTTTCTCCATGACATCCACCATTCTGTGGAGTGGTGAAGACAGGGATAATTGTTCTGAATTTGGGGCCTGTGTTGGCTACCTGCTACCTAGAACCCGCCAACCACAAAATAAAGAGATGCAGCAGATGAGTAAATGAGTAGAGATGAGTGCAACTCCAGAATGTGACTTTTTAGAAAAATACTTTATTGCTTTTGAGAGATGGAAAACTCTTTCTGTAATATAGTCAGATTCTGCTCATTGTTGCTGGTTTGTATAATTTAATCAAATACTTGTAAGTATATCATGGCAAGGATTGTGTAAATATTGCCAATTAGTATTTGCTGTGATTTTCCAGAGGGCTGATGGAGATTGAATACAGAAGATACATTTTAGTCTCTTACTTCATGAAAAGTGATGGCAAGCACTTGTTCTCAATGTAACCTTGATGCAGGAGAACTCAGGGGCCAACTTTCTTACCTGTAGGGTCAGCTTGTATGAGATGGGATGGTTCACTCCTGTGGTTTTCCTGGCCTTGACTCTCATAGTCTACACTTTGGGTTTCCAAATACAGTGACTCAATTTCCTCATCTGCAGGATCAGGGAAAGTAAGAGACCCAGCTTCATAGCACTTGGTGGGTACGTAATGAGTTAATCTACTCAGAGTGGACTTTATGTGCCCAGCACAGAGTAAACCATCCATAAATATTAGCCTTATTGCTATTTTTTGATTTTTTTTCCTACAAAGTTGTGTAACTGCTATGTATCATTCTCCCTTTCCAGCTCTGAGGATTAGTGATGAGTGAGAGAAATAAAGCCCCAGACAGAGGTGACTTGCAGGCAGTCTGAACACTCAGGGCAGTGCCAGGTGGGGAGTCAGCAATAAATAAGCAAACTTGCTACAAATAAACCAAATGACAAAGTGGGAGGTGCTGTGAGGAGAGTAAAACAGTAGGGCTACAGTAGAGTATAGTAGGGTTTCTTAACCTGGAGTTCCTAGAACCGCCAAGGGTAACAGAATGCAGAGTCCATGAGTTTGGATGGGGTGAAAATTGCCCCATTTTCACTTAACATCTAATGCAAATGTGGTATTTCCTTCCATCATGCATGAAGGGAACAAATCACCATTGGGACAGCAGAACCCTCAACTTTGTCAGCAAGAGGAATCACGGATATTCTCAGAGCCTATTACAGGCATAGCAGATTGCAAACAATCGCATGTGTACCTTGTTCTTTTGAAATTATGATAGTATTAGACCAGCCACTAGATCTTCTATTTAGTATGCTAATAAGGAAGTACTGAAGGTATATTATTACAGCATACATTTACTCTAGTATTTTGATAACTATATTTCAGTAAAATGTAATAATCCTATGTATTTATTTTATATATTCAAATGTATTCTGTGAAAAGGCCACAAACTTTGCTAAAAGCCCAAATGCCCTTGGTACAGAAAGGATGAGGAACCACTAGAAAGAGAGTGCCTGGGGGAGAGCCCACATTACTTGTTTATATTTTTTATCATGCAAACTTACAGATATAACCCAGAGAGAATAGTATAAAGACAGGAGACAGAATAAAGATGGGAGACAGAATAGTATAAAGAAGCCTCAGACATTCAACTCATTATTCATGATTATTGATTCCCAACCAATCTTACTTCATCTGTGCCCTTACGTTTTCCTTCATTCCCATTTCCTTATAAGTAGATCCCAGATATCATATTATTTTTATCTAAAAATATTTCTCTAGGTATTTCTAAAAAATAAGACCTCCCTCTGCCCCACCATCCCTTTAAAAAAACATAACCACTATGCAATTACCACTCTTTAAAATAGCAGCAGATGCTTAGGATGGCTATCATGACCAGAATGGTCCAGAAAGGCCTCCCTGGGAAAAGACCACATGTGCAGGCTGAGGTGGGAGCCTTTCTAGGGTCCCTTGAAGGGTGACCAGAGCCTGGTTTGTGGGGCTGGGTGTCTGAAGAGAGAGGATTGAGAGGTGCTGGTACTGGAGCAGTGAGGGTCTCAGTGAGGATGGATTTTCTGCAAGTGATGGAGGCATAGTGGGGGACTTGCAGGCTTGTGATCCAGTCTGCAGCCACTCTGCAGAGGGTACTGTGGTGGTAGAGCCCTGGCACAGCACATTCTGAAACCCTTCTCATCCCATTTCCTTTTCTCTCACCAACAGGGGCTGATTTTTGAGAAACTGAGAATCTGCTCTATGCCCCAATTTGTCCGTTTTGTTCACGATCTGCTGCCACTAAAGAAGCATCCAGATGTGGTGGTCAAGGACCTCCGGTTTGGGACGATCCCGGTGAAGCTGTATCAGCCCAAGGCACCCGCGAGCGGTCTCAGGCCTGGCATTGTGTTCTACCATGGTGGTGGGGGCATCCTAGGGAGCTTGAGTAAGAGTCCTTTCCTTAGATCCCTTGCACAGATGTCCCAGAGCACAGCCAGGTGGACACACCTTTCAGCAGGAGGTGGCACTCCTATCATCTTCCTGAGGTCTCAAAGCTGCTATAATGGCCAGGGGACACCAGGACAGTTACCGGGGCCCAGATCATATACATATGTATATATACCATGCTGCTGCTAAGTCGCTTCAGTCGTGTCCGACTCTGTGCGACCCCATAGACGGCAGCCCACCAGGCTCCCCCGTCCCTGGGATTCTCCAGGCAAGAACACTGGAGTGGGTTGCCATTTCCTTCTCCAATGCATGAGAGTGAAAAGTGAAAGTGAAATCGCTCAGTCGTGTCCGACTCTATCGACCCCATGGACTGCAGCCTAGCAGGCTCCTCCGTCTATGGGATTTTCTAGGCAAAAGTACTGGAGTGGGGTGCCAGTGCCTTCTCCGATATATACCATACATATATATTAAGGATTTCTCTGGTGGCTCAGATGGTAAAGCGTCTGCCTGCAATGTGGGAAACCCGGGTTTGATCCCTGGGTTGGGAACATCCCCTGGAGAAGGAAATGGCAATGCACTCCAGTACTCTTGCCTGGAAAATTCCGTGGACAGAGGAGCCTGGTAGGCTACAGTCCATGGGATCACAAAAAGTCAGACATGACTGAGTGACTTCACTTTCTCTGTCTCTCTCTCTATACACACACACACACACACACACACAATTCACACAACATAAAATTCACCATTTTAAAGTGTACAATTCGGTGGTATTTAGTACATTCAAATGTGTGACAACCACCTCTATTTAGTTGTAAATAAGGATTAAAAACAATGAAAACACAAGTGTATTTCACAATAGGTATTGCTTGAGACAAATTTCTGGTACAGACAGACAGGAGGACCAAAGAGTAGAGGAAAATTAGTGAGGGGGGGGATGAGTACAAAATTGGGTCAGTGTTAATATGTCTTAATTTTTTCTATTGTGGAGAAATTAGGGAGAAAAAACACCTTTACATAGTACTTCTTGATCTGTGGAATGCCAGAGTCTCTTTGCTGTAGACTTTGAGAATAAGGGATTTAATACAACCGTGGTTTTGTTATGGTTTGCATAATCAATGATAGTGAGCCAATATTTATTTGTTGACATTATTAATATTTACATGGCAGATACTATGGAATCTGTGTAGATGCATAATCTTTTTTGTAAATTTTTTTAAATTGTAGTAAAAGCCACATAATATAAAACATATTTATTGGTACAGTTCAGTGGCACTAAATACATCCACATTGTTGTACAACTCTCACCATCATCTATTTCCTGAATTTTTTACCTTCCTAAACTGAGTCTCTGTCCCCATTAAACACTTAGTCCTCATTTCTCTTCCCAACACGCCAGTGGACCCTGGCATCTACCAGTGTACTCTCTGAATATGAATTTGACTATTCTATATTCTACATACCTCGTGTAAGTGGAATCAAACAGTATTTGTCTGCACCGAATATATATTGGAAAGCATCTCATCTAAGTTCCCAGCAACCCTATCACTGTCATTATATCCATTTTACAGAAGAGGAAATGAAGCCTCAGGGAGGTGAAGGGACCCACCCGGTACAACTTTAGGTCAAGCTAAAAGGAGGAAAACTTGGGATCTGAACTCAGGTCTGAATCCATAGCTCACCCACTGAACTACTGTACTCCATGGTCAGACATCTTCTCAGATGCTGTGAATGCACTGTAGAATCGATAGGGTTGCAAGTGTGGGGTGGGGGTGAATCTTAGAGAAAGCTGTTGAGACAGCTCGACAGACGAGAGTGAGAAAGTAGAGAGGAAGGCTGACTACAGCTGGAGGAGAATCTGCAAACCCTTGTTAGAATCAACCCAGCCCTTTGACCTCTGAGGTTATCCTTAAGAAGGGGCAGGTGAGGATGGCTGGCAAAAGGAGCCCACTTAACCTCCCTTGCTTGAACGTTTCAAACCTTTTATTTTTTAGAAACATACCATGGCATATGCTGTAACTTGTGCAAGAAGAGTGATGCAGTGGTTCTAGCAGTTGGGTGAGTAAGGCAAGGGTGGAGAGATGCTGGGATTCCAGGAGCCCCAGGGGCAATAAAGGGGAGGGAGCCAGGAGTCTGTGGCAGGCAGGTGTTGAGGGATGCCAGGAGCACAGGATGGGCTGTGAGATGATGGTGAGCAGGAGGGCAGGGAAGAAAGAGAGGAAGGGAGAAGCAGGGAGAGGCAGAGATGGGGCATTCCTCCTGCAGGTGGCCCTTGAAAGTGAAAGTGAAAGTCGCTCAGTCGTATCCAACTCTGTGCGACTCCATGGACTATACAGTCCATGGAATTCTCCAGGCCAGAATACTGGAGTGGGTAGCCTTTCCCTTCTCCAGGGGATCTTCCCAACCCAGGGATCAAACCCAGGTCTCCTGCATTGCAGGCAGATTCTTTACCAGCTGAGCCACAAGGGAGGATGCCTTTAGAGCATTGCATCATCTGGAAACTGGATAGGGGGTGGTATTTGCAAAGTACATCTGGGTGGTCTTTGCAAAGTACATCCGGGGCAGAACTTCACTACCAGTGCATGTCTGGGTGGAATACTGTATGTGAAGCAGAACAGCCCTGCACCTTCTACACACTGAGTACCTCCCTCCACCAAATGTACACAATGCCCTGCACTGTAACCAGGACAGCCTCAAACACTGCCACATCATTTCCATGCTCCAGAGAGGGGGATCCACCCTGGTGAGACCCACTGAAGGAAGCAGGAAAAATGAAAATGCCACTGTCTCTCCTAACTGATCTGGGCGAGTCACCACACGACCTGGAACCTCAACAGGGCACAGAGACCTTCCCTGGGTGTCCTGCCTGCTGCCTGACACATCATCACCCAGGGCCTCGGTGGTTCCTTCTGATGTGAAGCTGTTCCTGCAGTTTCATTTAAATGCACATGCCAGGAAGAGATATCCACTGCCAACATCTTGGTGGGGATATAACCAGTGAAGTAAGTAAAATTGACAGAAGTCAGTCCTCAGGCATTTCTGAGCCTATGTGCCTGGGCATTGAAGGCTTTGTCTATCATCTCATTTAAGCCTTCTACTTTGAGTTCACGTTCTCAAGCCTCAGAAAAAGAACTTTATAGAAGAAATATGGGTAGAAGGATGTTAGACACAGGTGTTTTGGGCCCTGTAGGAGTGGTAAGTGTAAACCATATTCCTTGATTCCTTTTCAGATACCGCATGATGCCTAAGCATAGGTTTCCAGTGATACTAACAGACTGCATGGTGGGTACAATGCACTTCTTGAAGTCCTTGGATACGTATGGGGTGGATCCAGCCCGGGTCATAGTCTGTGGTGACAGTGTGGGCGGGAGCGTGGCAACGGTTCTTTGTCAAAAGTTTGTGGACCGTTCTGATCTCCCCAAGATTCGTGCTCAGATCCTCATCTATTCCGCTCTCCAGGGCCTGAATTTCCAGTCCCCTTCCCATCAGCAAAACAAAAACATACCACTGCTTAACCACAATTTGGCCTTCTATTGTTGGTGTGGTTACCTGGACATCAGCCCCTCCTGGATAAGCACTATATTGAAAGGCGCCCACTTGCCTGCCGAAGTCTGGGAAAAGTACAGGAAGTGGTTGAGTGCAGAAAACATCCCAGACAAGTTTAAGAAGAGAGGTTACCTGCCTATGTTCCGTGAGCCCCTGAATGAGGCTGCCTATCTGGAGACAAAAATCACCCTAGATGTGGTAAACTCACCCTTGATTGCAGACGATGAAGTAGTGTCTCGGCTCCCTGAAGCTTGCATCGTGAGCTGTGAGTACGATATACTTCGGGACGATTCGCTGTTGTACAAGAAGAGGTTGGAGGACCTAGGGGTTAGAGTAACTTGGCACCACATGGAGGATGGTTTTCATGGAGTGTTGACCACCGCTGACATGAGCTTCTTTTACTTCCCCTGCTCCTCGAGGATTCTGGATGCTGTGGCTCATTTCATAAAGGGGCTGTGACCATCTTTCCTTCCTGCTGCAGTTGCAAAAGTGTGGATTCTGCCATCATCTAGTTCTCATCGAGGGTCCCTGTTGTTCACGTAGGTGATGCTGGGTAGGACTGCGGAGAGTGTGGAGGTTACCATGTCATCTTACTTCAGGTTCTGGAATCCTAGAATGCATGTCTCTGATGTCTAAAAGGAGAACAGCAGAAGAGACAAGTTTAGGGAAAAGGTGGGCTCTCTGTCCATGATCACTGTCAGGGAAAAATTCAGCTGACATTCTTAAGTGACCATTTGCAAGAGAGAATGAGCAAGTAAAGACCATTCATGGCCTCCTTGAGGGAGAGTTCAGGCTGCCCAGGCTGATCCAGGCTTTGGGCAACAGGAGTGTCTACTTGTCTGGACCTTGGAATAAGCTGGGAGCATCATGTGCAATCTTGTGGGCCTCTTCCAATCTGGTTCAGAGGGCAGGGGTCCTGATGTCCTAGTGCTGGGTGGTGGTGCAGAAACTGGTTTCATTTTCCTCCTCTGGGTACATGGTAACATTTTTCCTGCCCTTTCTCTGAGCTCAGAGTCTCAACTGCCTGGACTGGAAGAGTGAAGATGGATTGAGTAGGTTTTCCATAGTGGTTGACACTTGGTCGTGGATAAAGGCAGACTGGAGCTCTTGGAGTCAAAGTCAGGCTTTTAGTCAAAGGCTCGTAAGCAATATTGTATGTGCTCAAGCAGCAGAGTCCAGAGGGAAGCTAAGTCCCAAGCTGGAGATCTATGACGATGAAATCTGATCAAACTCAACCATGTCCACAGTGGAAATCAAAGGAGGGCCCAAAGAACTGAAGATATGTTAGTGAGAACTATCACTACTTTAAGAAAACAGAACCAGCTCAAACTGGCCTAAATCAAAGAGAATATATTGGCTAATGTAACTACAAACTGCAAGGATAAATCAGTCCTGGTTTGATCCAGGAACTCAAACAGTATCACCAGCTACGTTCTCTTTACTATACTCCATGCTTATGAACTTCACCTTCCCCTCTCTAGATTTGGCTTGTCTTTTCCCATAATCAAGTTCATTATAATGAATTTACTTAATTCTCAGCAGTCCCAGCAAAAATCACACTGCAACTTGATGGCTCTGTTGGTTTTCTGAGTGGTGTATCCAGTTGCTAAAACCAAGAACATGGAAGTTTGTGACTGACCAGCCCAAGTCCTGTGCCCTCCTTGGAGTGGAGGGTGGGGTCAGTTCCATCTGTGCTTGGATGGGCATGGGGGGTGCATGAGTTCTCCCTCACATCAACACTTACTCTACTGTAGAAGCCCAACTGAAGCCTGAGACAAGGTCCTTGGAAGTGGCAAGAGATGTCAAGGACCACTGGGCAACTTGACCACTTGCCACTTAGGAATAAAAATTCCTTTGAAAGGGATAGCCCAAGCTCTCAGGCTGGCCCCACCTGGTCCTCAGGAGGCTCTGCTCCTGACTGGCCAGTGGCTTTTATAGGCCAAGAACCAAAGGACCTGCACAAAGTCTACTGCACAAAGGGCCCCATGTTTGCCCTTAAGTTGCATTCAGGTGAATGTTCAAGCTGACATGTGGGGCAGAGAGGAATCCCACTGGATGGCTTCTTGGTCCATTCACAACAGGAAGACCAGCTTTGTTGGAGAATTCGGAATCACTCACTAAAAGCACATAGCTTTTACTGAATTGTCCCCTCTGAGACAGGTCTCTGAGCTGATTGGTGGCCTTGGGCCTGTACTGTGGCCTTGGTTCACCCCCAGCTCTGGAGATAGGTGGAAGGAAGTGAGCTGACCTTCTGGAAATTTGGGTGGTCAGCTCTTCAATGGTGGGATGGTGAGGAGTGGCTGAGCTACAGGAAGATGGTGCCCAGTGGAGACAGTGGGTTACCCTTTCACCCACTTCCACTAGGTATGGAAGAGTGCTGGGTGGGCTTATTTCTGAGGCTGCTTTCTTCTGCAGGCAGTGGGGGAGATGAAGCCCTTTCACTCACAATGGTTGGTTTGATCTGGGGACATGATACTCCTCTCTTCTCCTTTATGCTTCATGGCTGTCCTTCCTGAAGAGGCTCAGGGAGTGGAAAAGGGGTAGGAATGAATGTTCACTGAGAGTCCGCTGCATGCTAGGCTCCATACAAGGCTGTTTAAATCTGCCACCTCACTGTGATGAAAAACAGCTATGCTGGGTTGCTGCCTAGGCATTTCATGGTATGACAGCTCTGCTCACATCCAGAGTCTGGACATTATGATAAAGACCCGTGCTTAGGATTTCCAGCACAAGTTTCTGCTTTTTCCCTGGTCATCTTTTAAAATAACCATTTTAGAGTTGATCCTGTGAAAAGTCAGTGACCTCCACCCCAACACCTTAGAAGGAATAGGTGCTTGCTTGCTGTCCTGTTCTTCATCTCCTGCTCACTCATGACCTGGAACAGAGGACTGCGCTCCCTGCCCCTGCTCATTGCACACCCCCACCCCACCCCCATTTCTGGGATCTGTAAATAATAAATACTGTGACTTTACCTCCTTCGTGTGAGTGTATTGAAGTTGTACTTTCAGTTGAAATGACCCCTACGTGTTCACTTCCTCAAAGAGAGAGTTTGGATGTGGGGGGAGCTTCCTGTTGACCCTGTGTGAGGGGCTGGTGCCCTCTCATTCAGCAAGCCATCATCTTCAGTCTTAATACACCAGCTATGCTGTCCTGCCCCACCCCACCCTTCACTATGTGTACACGTGAAATCTACAAAATGTGTACTCTTAAGCCCATTTTACACGTAAGGAAACTGAGCCCAGAGATGTTAACAACACTCATTTCCTGACACTTTCTAGTAAGGCTCAAGGTGAGCTGATTCAGTAGTTTACCCAAGGCCTTGTAGTTGGTGGGACACTGAGCATAGCAGCTCTGGTCAGACAGTAAACCCTTTCTGCCAAGCCCTGTAGCCCATTAGCTCATTTCTTTCCTATCATTCAGAATTAAAGTGAAAGACATGACTGAGTTACATGACCTTATGTGAGTCATTTCCCATGCAGCGAGGTATTAGCTACCCTCTGATCTGAGGCAGATTGATAGTGTCAAGTCTTTTTGCCAGCAGCTTTTATTTATTTATTTTTTGCTTTCTTGACTTTTCTTTTCAGTTCAGTTCAGTTCAGTCGCTTAGTCATGTCCAACTCTTTGTGACCTCATAAATCACAGCACGCCAGGCCTCCCTGTCCATCACCAACTCCCGGAGTTTACTCAGACTCACGTCCATTGAGTCAGTGATGCCATCCAGCCATCTATCTCATCCTCTGTCGTCCCCTTCTCCTCCTGCCCCCAATCCCTCCCAGCATCAGAGTCTTTTCCAATGAGTCAACTCTTCGCATGAGGTGGCCAAAGTACTGGAGTTTCAGCTTTAGCATCATTCCTTCCAAAGAAATCCCAGGGCTGATCTCCTTTAGGATGGACTGGTTGGATCTCCTTGCAGTCCAAGGGACTCTCAAGAGTCTTCTCCAACACCACAGTTCAAAAGCATCAATTCTTCAGTGCTCAGCTTTCTTCACAGTCCAACTCTCACATCCATACATGACCACTGGAAAAACCATAGCCTTGACTAGACGGACCTTTGTTGGCAAAGTAATGTCTCTGCTTTTCAATATGCTGTCTAGGTCGGTCATAACTTTCCTTCCAAAGAATAAGAATCTTTTAATTTCATGGCTGCAGTCACCATCTGCAGTGATTTTGGAGCCCCAAAAATAAAGTCTGACACTGTTTCCCCATCTATTTCTCATGAAGTGATGGAACCAGATGCCATGATCTTCGTTTTCTGAATGTTGAGCTTTAAGCCAACTTTTTCACTCTCCACTTTCACCTTCATCAAGAGGCTTTTTAGTTCCTCTTCACTTTCTGCCATAAGGGTGGTGTCATCTGCATATCTGAGGTTATTGATATTTCTCCTGGCAATCTTGATTCCAGCTTTACTTTAGCTTTCTCTAAGTCACAATGGCTTTGAAATAGGTAACCATAGCCCCATTTGGGAATGGACAGCTGGCATGCCCTGCTAACTCGGCTCAGGGAAGATGGAGCCACCTTTAAGCCCAGACACTCCGGGAGTGTTTTCTCACTAAGTTCCCAGGATTTCCCTGCAAAGATCTGCCAGTTTGCCCATGGCAAGTGCCATCAGATAAAAGATAATGCATTGTAACCAAAATTGTTTTGTCAGAAGGCAATTGAGGACAAGATCTTAGGGCAAAGTAAAAAAAAAAAAAAAAAATGGTGTCTTTCTCAGGGTACTTCTCACCTCCAGCCAGGACCTCCCTACCTGTCTGGCTCTAAACCCTGTCTCCCTCTACCCCTGTATCCTCTGCACTGGAGTACCTGCCTGCTGTCTCCTCTTAACTCTGGGCTCGCTAGTGATATACAGGCTAGTACAGGTCAGGCTCCACTGAAGTGACAAATGGCACCACAGTCTCAGTATCTTATGAAGCAAAGGTCTATTTCTTGCTGAATTACATATTACAACCCTCAAATGTCAGCGACTTCCCAGGTGGCTCTGTGGTAAAGAACCCACCTGCCAGTGCAGGAGATGTAAGAGATATGGGTTCGATCCCTGGGTCGAGAAGATCCCCTGGAGGAAGGCAACCCACTCCAGTATTCTTGCCTAGAGAATCCCATGGACAGAGGAGCCTGGTTGGCTACAGTCCGTAGGGTTGCAAAGAGTTGGACACGACTGAAGCACCTTAGCAAAGGTCAGTGGCAGCATGGCTCCACATTCATCTACCCCCAGATCCAGGCTGATGGAGCAGCCTCTATTTGAGATATCTCCAGTCTCATGGCAGAGGGGAAAAGAGCATGTTGACTCACATTGGCTCCCCAAGCTTCTGTTTAGAAGTGATGCTCACTGTTTCTGCTCACCTTCCACTGGTCAGAGCAAACAAAACCTATGTCCTGTCAACTAAGCTTGATGTTGACAGGACAGAGGAGAATAAGAAGAGTGGCAGATACTTGTGGTCAGTATTACAGCTAACCACACTTTCAATCATATTTTCATTTCCATTCTTGTTCAGTTGCTGAGTTGTGTTTGACTCTTTGTGACCTCATGCACTGCAGCATGCCAGGCTTCCCTGTCCTTCACCATCTCTCAGAGCTTGCTCAAACTCATGTCCATCGAGTTGGTGATGCCATCCAACTATCTCATCCTCTGTCGTCCCTTTCTCCTCCTGCCTTCAATCTTTCCCAGCATCAGGGTCTTTTCTGATGAGTTAGTTCTTTGCATTAGGTGGCCAAAGTACTGGAGCTTCAACTTCAGCATCAGTTCTTCAAATGAATATTCAGGGTTGCTTTCCTTTAGTATTGACTGGTTTGATCTCCTTGCAGTCCAAGGGACTCTCAAGAGTCTTCTCCATACATCAACATGAATCCGCCACGGGTATACACATATTCCCCATCCTGAACCCCCTCCCACCTCCCTCCCCGTACCATCCCTCTGCGTCATGTATAAAAAAAAAAAAAAAAGTCTTCTTCAACACCGCAGTTCAAAAGCATCAATTCTTCAGCATTCAGCCTTCTTTATGGTCCAACTCTCACATCCATACATGACTACTGGAAAAACCACAGAAAGAAAGAAAGTGAAGTTGCTCAGTCATGTCCGACTCTTTGCGAGTCCATGGACTGTAGCCTGCCAGGCTCCTCCGTCCATGGGATTTTCCAGGCAAGAATACTGGAGTGGGTTGCCATTTCCTTCTCCAGGGGATCTTCCTGGCCCAGGGATCAAACCTATGTCTCCTGCACTGTAGGCAGACTCTTTACCATCTGACCCACCAGGGAAGCCCAAAGCTATGGAAAAACCATAGCTTTGACTATATAGATCTTTGCTGGCAAAGTAATGTCGCTGCTTTTTAATACACTCTCTAGGTTTATCATAGTTTTTCTTTCAAGGAGCAAGCATATTTTAATTTCAAGGCTGCAGTTACCATCTGCAGTGACTTTGGAGTCCAAGAAAATAAAGTCTGTCACTGTTTCCATTGTATCCCCATCTATTTGTCATGAAGTGATGGGACCGGATGCCATGATCTTAGTTTTTTGAATGTTGAGTTTTAAGCCTGTTTTTTCACTCTCCTCTTTCACTTTCATCAAGAGGCTCTTTATGTAAGTGATGTGGTGCTAAAGAAGACTCTTGAGAGTCCCTTGGACTGCAAGAAGATCAAACCAGTCAATCATAAAGGAAATCAACCCTGAATACTCACTGAAAGGATAATTCTGAAGCTGAAGCACCCATATTTTGGTCACCTAATGTGAACAACTGACTCATTGGAAAATTCCCTGATGCTGGGAAAGATTGAGGGCAGAAGAAGAAGAGGGTGTCAGAGGATGAGATGGTTGGATGGTATCACACATGCGATGGACATGAACTTGGGCAAACTCTGGGAGATGGTAAGGGATAGGGAGGCCTGGCATGCTGCAGTCCATGGGGTTGCAAAAAGTTAGACACGACTGAACAGCAGCAGCAAGTGATATGCAAATATAGTCTCCTTTTATTTATTTATTTTGGCTGCACTATGTTACTTGCAGAACCTTACTTCCCAGACCAGGGATGGAACCTGCCTCCTCCACAGTAAAAGCACAGAATCCCAACCACTGGACTACCAGGGAATTCCCTTTTATAAAAATATCTCCTTTTAGAGATAAAGCTAAAGTCTCTTTGACCACCCTCCCTCAACTCTAGTCCTTTTGATCTGGATGTATCAGCTGTTACCTTCTTTGAGGTGTGCAGGGTTGGTTTCCCAACCCTTTAAAACCTGTTGCTAGGCTTTCACATGTACAGATAGGTACCTACGAAATACAGAGTATTATTTTGTGGGATGGCTTTGCTGTATATTGTATATAACAGAGATTATTCTGAACCTGTTGTACCACTTTTTTTCACTCAACAATGTATCTTAGAAATCTAGCCTAGCAAACCATATAGATTGCTCTTGCTCTATATAGCAACTGCATGGTAATCCATGGGATGGCTCTATTACAGTTCTTAGTCATTCCCTACAAATTTTTAGTGAACGTATCTGCATGTGCCTGCTTCTATATGTGTGATTCTCTGTGATAGATTCAAGAAGGACTGAATCTATCCCTGGCCTGACACAATTTTCCACATTAATAGATACTGTAAAGATGCCTGTTAGGGCTTCCCTGGTGGTCCAGTGGTTGGAAGTTTGCCTATTAATGCAGGGGACATGGGTTCAATCCCTGGTCTGGGAAGATCCCACGTGCCATGGGGCAACTAAGCCTGGGCACTGCAACAAAGAGTGGCCCCTACTCACCACAACTAGAGAAAGCCCAAACATAGCATCAAAGACCCAGCACAGCCAAAAATTAATAATAATAATAATAATAAAGATGTCTGTCCCATTCCCCCCTTTGCCCCAGCAGATCTCAGCTGGGAGGGAAGTAGTTGGATTGTAACCACCAATCCCAAAAACAGAAAGAAAATTGATTTTGAAAGAAAATTGAAAAGTGCTTGACACCTGGTTGCGTGGGACCTATCAGGCTGGTAGGTCTATATTTTAAAGGGAAATGTCCTTAACTCAAATGAACCTCTCCAAGAATCATCTGAGGAGTTGGGGCAGGCTGCAAAGTTACTGGTGTGTTAACTCTAACATCCTTATCTTCATCTAGCAAAGTAAAGGACACCAGAGTCAACAGATTGACTCCTCTTTCCCAGGTTGCCAAGACTCGCTATTGGCTAGATCACCCCTGCTCCAACATTGCAGCTGGTTTCTTGCAAATGGCTGTACAAGGTTGACTCTGATAAGGCAGTGCCTGGGGCTTAGTTTCAAAGCACTTCTTATTGCAGGGAAAAACCCACAAGTGTGGGTCTGCCCTCCTTATTGTGAAACAACTCCCTGCTTTGTCATCACCAAAGGATAGAGCAGTTTTAATTTTAAGTTGAAGAGACATATTGCATTCTGGGTTTGTTACAGCAGCTTCTGCAAAGAGGCAGAGTGATGGCAGACACGTAATCTATAACCAGTTGGAGGCCCGACATTTATTTAACCTTCTAAGCCCTCAGTTTTCTTGCCTTGAAATGGGGATAATCATGTTGAGCACATCTGGGTGTTTGTGTAAAGCAGGCTGAATCAATGTAAGTTGTGGTTAGGTATCTGCTGTTCAGTGGACAGTTACAGATGTGCTGGTTAGCAGACTCATAGCTTATCCCCTGGTGGGGTAACAAGCTGTTTTTGTGCTCAGGAATTCTCTATTCAAAAAGAATATACAATTGTTCCCTTTGGGATATTTTTGCCCCAATTTCCCAAATTCACTCCTCTAATACAGGGAAAGGAATGGACTTTGTTGCTAAAGCAGGCTTGGTTTAGGCACAAAGGAAAGAGAGGATTGAGCATTTATTGACGTCTTATACGTGACAGGTATTTTATGAAGTGTTTTGTAGGTGACATTTCATTGTATTCTCATAATCTTATTTCATGAAGTATAGGATATTGACTCCCAATTTTGTTTTTGCTGTTCAGTTGCTAAGTCGTGTCTGACTCTTTGTGACCCCATGGACTGCAGCACTCCAGGCTTCCCTGTCCTTCACTGTCTCCCAGACTTTGCCCAAACTAATGTCCATTGAGTCAGTGATGCCATCTAACCATCTCATCCTTTGTCACCCCCTTCTCCGAGGAGGAACTAAAGAGCCTTTTAATGAGGGCAAAAGAGGAGAGTGAAAAAGTTGGCTTAAGACTCAACATTAAAAAAAATAAGATGATGGCATCTGGTCCCATCACTTCATGGCAAATAGATGGGGAAAAGGTGGAAACAGTGACAGACTTTATTTTCTTGGGCTCCAAAATCAGTGTGGATGGTGACTGCAGCCATGAAATTACTCCCAGTTTACAGATTAGGACACCAAAGCTGGCTTGACCCAGGAACTTGGTCAAAAGGAAACAGCTGATTAGAGGTGGGACTTGAAGTGGAAGCCAAATTTGTCTGAGTACTCAGCAACCCCTTCCCCCCATCCCCAATCCCATTCCTTGTGCAATAACCCGAAGCTGATTGCCCATCTTTAAGAAGTGTTTCTAGTATGTACTGGACTGGGAGAAGTCAGTTCATTATCCACCTGTGAGGTCCCACCATAGAAGGGTGCCACCTTCTCTGAAATTAGACCCTTCTCCTGTGGCTTGCCGAGTCTGCTGTAGCTCCTCCTGTGTGGTGCTGAGCAGACACCAAAAGTGTCTGAACCTATGCTGGAATAAAGTAATCCCATTTCTAATAGGTATAGGTGATTGGAAAAGCAAATGGCAATCATCTCTGGAGGAAGATAGTATCATCCTAGACCTCATACCATTTTCACATTTAGTTTTTCAGATACCAGACCTATGAGAAGAGAGAAACTAGCAATAGAAACCTACAGAAACAACAGGTAAAAAGAAAGGAAGCCACAGACTATAAAACAGCTCTGCTTATTATGTCCAAGTAAAGTCTCTATATATATATATTTATAAATATAATCTATATAAATAGAATATATAAATCTTTATATAATGGCAACCCAATCCAGTACTCTTGCCTGGAGAAGTCCCTAGAACAGAGGAGCCGGGCAGGCTATATAGTCCATTGTGTCACAAAGAGTCATACATGACTTAGTGACTAACACAATACATAACTACAATCTATAAGTCTGAAATATATAAATCTGTAGATTTTTAAACCTACAGATTTGAACATTTGTGGCAACAAGGAATAATCTGTAATTCAGAAGTTAAAAAAAAACCTGGAATTATAAAAAGTAGCATATATACATAGATTATTATCAAGTAAAATTTAGAACTGAAAAATGCAACAAATCAATGGACAGGTTTCATTTCACATTAGGCACACTTGAGAGAGGATGTGTGGGCTGGGATATAGATCAGAAGATACTATTCAGAAGTACAAAGAAGCAAAAGGATAGAAAATACAGAAGGGGGCCAGAGACTTTGAGGATTCAGTGAGAAAGTTGTGGCAAATATGCAGCTGGTGTTCCAGAAAGAAAGGAAGCAGAAGCAATATTTGAACATGTAATAGCTGAGAATTTCCTAAAATAGTTGAATGAGTAAATATCATATATTAAGGCATCTATATGGAATCTAGAAAAAAGGTACTGATGAACCTATTTGCAGGGCAGGAATCGAGATGCAGACACTGAGAACGGACTTGCGGACACGGGCGGGGTGGGAAGGAGAGGGTGGGGTGAATGAAAGAGCAACACTGACATATATTCACTACCATGGATAAACTAGATAGCTAGTGGGAAGCTGGTATATAGCACAGGGAGCTCAGCTCGGTGCTGTTTGATGACCTAGATGCGTGGGATAAGGGTTGGGAGGGAGTCTCAAGAGAGAGGCAATATATGTATGCATATGGCTGATTCATGTTGTTGTACAGCAGAAACTAACACAATATTGAAAAGCAATTATATTCCAATTAAAAAGACTATAAAAAGTATTTTATACTTTCCAATATGCTTATCTTTATGTGCATATTTTTGGCAAAGTCTCTAAAATACTGATGCAAAAGGGCTGATCAACAATGCCACATTTTGGCTGTCTGAAAAGACTAATAAAATTTATCATTATCTACTGAGACCAATACATAAAAAAACGTGCAAGAGTAAATTCTAGAAATAAAAAAGGGACTCCATCAGAGATCCTAGAAATACTTAAAAAAACAAGGGGACATTATGAACAACGTACAACCCCAAATTTGAAAATTTAGATGCAATGTGTAAATTCCTAGAAAAACACAACTCGCCAAATGGACACAAAAGGAAAGAGAAAAATGAGATTAGTTTTGTAACTAATAACAAATATTAAGTCTACAATGAAAAGCCTTTAAACAAAGATAAACAAAACAAAAATCTCCTGGCCCAGATGCCTTGACTTACTTAATATTTAGGGATTAAACACATTAATCTTATGTAAACTGTCCTAGAGAATATAAAAAGTAGGCATATTCTTTCTGCGAGGTTAACTTAATCATAATAATAAAATCTCAAAAAAATTGCGCAAATGAAACATTCAGGCTACAAAAGTCTTACTCATGGATATAGAAACAAAACATTTCTAAAAAACATTTGGCAAGCAGAATCCAGAAATATTAGAAAAAAGATACTATATCGTGATCATATATACGACAGTTTATACTAGAAATTAACATTGCAGAATTAATCAATATAATTTATCACATTAATGGATTCAATGAAGGAAACTGTGATTATCTTAATAGATGCAAATAATTAAATATTATTTATGAAAGCTGTCTCAGCAAATTTAGAATAGAAGGAAACTTCTTGAACTCAATAAATGGCATTTACAAAAACATCATCCTTAATAGAAAACATTAAACTTTTTTCCTTACTAGGAATAGGACAAGAGTTGCTCATGTCATTTTTAATCAACACTGTACTGGTGAAAGTGAAAGTGAAGTTGCTCAGTCGTGTCCAACTCTTTGCGACCCCGTGGACTGTAGCCTACCAGGCTCCTCTGTCCATGGGATTCTCCAGGCGAGAATACTGGAGTGGGTTGCTATTTCCAGCCAATGTAAAAAACAAGTATAAAACCAATTAGAATTGGAAAAGAAGAAATAGAATAGTTGTTACTTGCAGATGTTATATTCCTGCATGCATCTTGCAGGCAGATGCTATATTCCTGCATTCTTTGAGAGAATCTACTGGGAAAGTACTAGAATTAATAAGGAATCTCAAAGAATCTACAGGGAAAGTACTAGAATTAATAAGATAATTAACAAAGTTGATGGCTATAAAGTTATTGTTTTAAAAAATTAACTATTTTAATATATAGACAATAATCAGAAAATGAAATAAAAATAATTCATTTAAGTAGCATAAAATATAAAATACATAGAAACAGGAGATAGCAAGACAGTAAAAAGAACTCACAGAATGAGAGAAAATATTTGTAAAACTTATATCTGACAAGGGATTAATACTCAGAATTTAAAGAACTTCTACAACTCACTCCCACACACATCCACAAACATCCCCCCACACACACACAATTTAAAAATGGGCAAAAGACATTTCTCCAAAGAAGATATACAAATGGGCAATAAGCACAGAAAAGATGATCAATACCCTTTGTGTGTGTTAGTCACTCAGTCATGTCCAACTCTCTGAGACCCCACGGACTATAGCCCATCAGGTTCCTCTGTGCATAGAATTCTCCAGGCAAAAATACCATCCATTTTTTTCTCCAGGGGATCTTCCCAACCCAGGGATTGAACCCACGTACATCTCCTGCACTGAGGCAGATATTGGGAAAATACAAATTGAAACTACAATGAGGTACTACCTTACACCTATTAGGATACGTTATCACACACACACACACACACAAAAAAAAAAGAAAGAAAAAAGAAACATAGTAAAAAGAAAAAATAACAAATGTTGGCAAAGAAATGGAGAAACAAGAACCCTGTGCATTGCTGGTGGGAAAGTAAAAATGGTGTGGTTGCTGTGTAAAATAGTTTTTTGGGGCTAATTCCATTCTTAGGTGAAAACTCAGTAGAGTGTAGGTCAAACAGCTATCTGTAAACCAATTTTCACAGCTGTATTATTCACATAGCTGAAAGGTGGAAACAGTCCAAATGTCCATCAACAGATCAAGAAAGTGTGATGTATACACACACACATACACGCAAAATAGAATATTATTATTCAGCCATAAAAATCCAGCACTGAGGACTCTGCAGCAAGAGAGACCTTGTTTCAAAGATAGGTTATTTCATGCAGTTTGACTACTTAATTTCTGTCTCTTCGTGTGTCATTTTTAACTAAATAAACTCATAGAGTTTTGCATCCAAAAAAAAGGAATGAAATTCTGACACATGCTACAACATGGATGGATCTAGAAAACATTAAGCTAAGCGAAATAAGTTATGAGGTATGTGGAGCAGTCAAATTCACGGAGATGAGAAAGTAGAAAAGAGGTCACTTGAGGGATGATGGAATGGGGAGCAATAATTAACCATTATTGCTTAATAGGTACATAATTTCTGTTTGGGATGATTAAAAATTCTAGAAAATGTGGAGTAATGGAAACAAAGACTTATACACTGTTGACAGAATGCATAATAAATTGATGTAATGCTTTGGAAAATATTATTAGTTTGGCATTGTCTAGCAAAGTTAAGACACGCATACCCTATGACCCAGAAAACCTGCTCCTAGGTATATATCCAAGAGCAGAGGTTTTCACAGCTTGGTCCATGAACCCCTGGAGATCCCCAGGCTCCTTTCAGGAGATCTTCAATGTCAATACTATTCCAGGTGGCATAGTGTTAAAGAATGTGCCTGCCAATGCAGGAGACTCAAGAGACTCGAGTTCAATCCCTGGGTTGGGAAGATCCGCTGGAGAAGGAAATGGTAACCTACTTCAGTATTCTCACCTGGGAAATTCCATGGACAGAGAGGCCTGGGGAGCTATAGTCCATGGGGTCTCAAAGAGTCAGATACGACTGAGCGACTGAGTATGCCTTCTTAATAATATTAAGGTACTATTCGCCTTTTCCCATATTCTTGGCATTTGCATTGACAGTACAAAAGTGATGGTGGGTAAAACTGCAAGAGCCTGTGCATAAATCAGAGCAGTGCCATTATCAGTTATATTTTTCACCATCACACACTTGCAGTTTAAAAAAAAAATCACTAGTTTCACATAGAGTGTCCTTGATGAAGAAGTAGAAATTATTAATTTTATTAAATCTCAACATTTGAGCAGACATCTTTTTTACATGCTGTGTGAGGAAATGGGAAGGACACGTGTGAGAAAGCACTGCTGTGGCATGTCCACATTCAATGGTTCTCTTGAGAAAGAACGCTGTGTGTGCAATTGTTTGGGTTGTGAGCGAAGTGAGTTGGGCTTTTTTTTGTACCTTGTGGGATTTTAGTTCCTTGACCAGTGATCAACCTGAGCCCCTTTCAGTGGAAGCACAGAGTCCTAACCATTGGGCAGCCAGGGAATTCCCAGGGCTTTTTTTTTTTTTTTTTTTTTAATGAAACTTTTAGTTGGAAGAAAAATTGGCAGACAAAACCATGGTTATTAGAGTTGGAACATTTGCCAAATATGTTTTAAAAAATGAATGACGAAAGGCTCTCACTTCAAAGAAAGCAATAGTCAGTAGTTACTGCCAATAACAAAACTTTGAGCTTTCAAGCTAAACCTAGAATTTTGGGAAAACCTGTATCTAGCAATATGACTTTGTCAACTTCCTACTATGTGCTTTTCTGATGATATCAGTAGGGATATTAGCACATGTGACTTTGGGGAATATTGTATAATGAAACATGTTAACATTTGGAAGATCTATCTACACAGCTCTATAAAATAATATTTTCCAAAAGACCACCATGATGTTACAAAATTAAAAGTAGGTTAAAGATCTATCCAAAGCACAAGATCAACCAGTGGATTTTAATATAGTACAGCTCAAAGAGTTCATTGAGTAGTAGACTTCATTCAGACTCCACAGTGCAATTAACCTTTGAAAACTGCCACTTGGGGACTCCCCTAGCAATCCAGTGGTTAAGACTGTGCATGTCCCTTGCAGGAGACATGGGTTCCATCCCTGGTCTCAAAGTGGGATCCCACACACTGCAAGACATGGCCAAGAAAAAAAAAAAGCAAACCAAACAATTTCAAAGGCTAGTTAAATTATTCTCTCTTTTCTAACCACATATCTCTGTAAGACTGATTTTCTCCTTTAAACTAAACAGCATACTCCAATAGATCAAAAGTTTGCTGTTACTTATAAATTAATAAATATTAATATATAATATAATTCATTGGATTGGCCAATTCTGTGGTGTAAATATTCCTACCATGACCAATTTCAAGTAGCCAACATGACTAGAATGTAGTGTCAGCTCTCACAAACTGGTACAATCTGGCTCCAGACCACTAATATAATCCACACTTTAAGAAGTCTTGTGAGTCTTCTATAGGTTTCATGAGACTAAAAATTTGAAAGAACACTGCTTTAGAAAAATGGCAATATCTGGCCATCAGGATACTTGTTCTGTGCCCCGCAAACTTATAGGAACCACAGCTACAAGGGCTTCCCTGGTGACTCAGGTGGTAAAGAATCTGCCTGCAATGTGAGAGACCTGGCTTCAATCCCTGGGTTGGGACGATCCCCTGGAGAAGGGCATGGCAACCCACTCCAGTATTTTTGCTTGGAGAATTCCCATGGACAGAGGAGCCTGGTGGGCTACAGTCCATAGGATCGCACAGAGTTAGTCATGACTGAGCACCTAGGCACAGCACAGCTTCATGCAACACAGATGATTCTTAAAAACATTAACTGTATTGAGGAAAAGAAATCAGACTCAGATGAATACATGCTATAGGATTCCATTTATGGAAAGCATGGAATTTATTATAACTAAATTGACTATAAACCATTTCATTTATTTTAAATATAATTTTTCACGTTTGTGTTACACTTTATAATAATAAGTTTTTTATAATGGAATCATACAGAACACATAGCTCTCCTGTGTTTTGATTGGAAGGACATCCCGTCTTACTGGCTTAAGCCCTACTCAAACTATAGTCCTGCCAAATAGAAGTTTGCTCTGTTCTATCTACCATGCCCTTTCCTTGCCACATACTTTGTTTCAATATGGAACAAATAGTTGCCTGGAATTCCTCTACTTTAGTTTCAAGGTCATTGGAAAACACTTTCTCTGAATTGCCTGCTTGAAATCGAATGTCTTTACTTATGGCAAGCAAGACTACTAAAAAAGAAGAACTAAAGAGCCTCTTGATGAAAGTGAAAGAGGAGAGTGAAAAAGTTGGCTTAAAACTCAACACTCACATAACTAAGATCATGGCATCCAGTCCCATCACTTCATGGCAAATTGATGGGGAAATAATGGAAACAGTGACAGACTTTATTTTTTGGGGGGCTCCAAAATCACCACAGATGGTGACTGCAGCCATGAAATTAAAAGACACTTGCTCCTTGGAAGAAAAGCTGTGACCAACCTAGACCATATATTAAAAAGCAGAGACATTACCTTTTAAAGGTCCATCTAGTCAAAGCTATGGTTTTGCCAGTAGTCATGTATGGATGTGAGAGTTGGACTATAAAGAAAGCTGAATGCCAAAGAATTGATGCTTTTGAACTGTGGTATTGGAGAAGACTCTTGAGAGTCCCTTGGACTACAAGGAGATCCAAACCAGTCAATCCTCAAGGAAACCAGTCCTGAATATTCATTGGAAGGACTGATGCTGAAGCTGAAACTCCAATACTTTGGTCACCTGATGTGAAGAACTGACTCATTGGAAAAGACCCTGATGCTGGGAAAGATTGAAGGCAGGAAGAGAAGAGGATGACAGAGGATGAGATAGTTGGATGTCATCACTGACTCAATGGGCATGAGTTTGAGCAAGCTCCGGGAGTTGGTGATGGACTGGGAAGCCTGGTGTACTGTAGTCCATGGGGTTGCAAGGAGTTGGACATGACTGAGAGACTGAACTAAACTGAAAATAAGACTACAGTGTGCTGCTTCTTTAAAGTGAGGCCACTTAGTTGTGTCCAATTCTTTGTGACCCCATGGACTATAGCCCACCAGGCTCCTCCATCCATGGGATTTTCCAGGCAAGAGTGCTGAAGTGGGCTGCCATTTCCTTCTCCAGGGGATCTTCCCAACCCAGGAATTGAACCCGGGTCTCCTGCATTGCAGACAGACACTTTACCATCTGAGCCACCAGGGGAGCCTACTGATTTCTTTCTTAACCATATATTGCAAGGCATCTTCCTATGTCAGCATTTAACAGCTACAGGGTATTTCATCATATGATATGCCACAGTTTGTTGAGCCAGCCCTCCATTGGTATATATCTAGATGGTTGGTTCTTGATTTTTTGGCTTAATGAATAAGCAAAGTCATGGTTTTTATTCCAGTGGACTGAGCTCTATTGGGATGGAGCCCTGGTCTAGCCACTGATGCATTGTACTAATAATTCCAGGTCAGTGCTCTGAATGTAGCATACGCTTGATAGAATGGCTGTGGAATGAATGAATGAAGATGATCTGAATGAATCATATTTATTAGCATTCTTCCTGGAAGCCCCTTAGGCAAAGGGGCAGACGAGCAATGAACAGAGCCCAGTGGTAAAACAACTGAATCAGAATGGATTTAAATCTCAGGTCTCCAGATGTGTGACTTGAGGTAGCTACTTAATCCCTCTTTACTTCAGTGTCCTCATCCATAAAATGGGTACAGTTATGGCACCTGCTTCATAGGACTCTTTGAGGGTTAAACAAGTGAGTACATGTAAAGGTCTCAGCATGGGCCTAGCACGTCAGCATTCATTAAACGGTAGAATGTAATTATCTCAGCTCATCTAGGTATAAAAATCTAGCGTGCATGATACCTCTTGGTAACCAGGAAGTTACATGACATGGAAACCAGGTCCTTCTGGCTCCTGCTTTTGTGGTGACTGCTGTTGGTTTGATTTACTTTTTTAACATCAATTTTGCTTCTGAGGAATCAGCTGCCCCCTTAAGGAGAGTATTTATACTCACAGTCTATCACCATGGAGATTGTCAACAGTAGGGAATCCAAGATCACATCACCTCTTTCTGGAGGCTGAAAGTGGACTCTCAGGGCCCTTTAATCCTGCAAATTTAGCTGGGTGTCATCTCCATTCTGACTGCTGAAAAGAAAAAAAGGCACCCCAAACTCAGCAGCTTCATAACGTCTCCCACCCTGAAACCTTAAACTGTGTCAAGTCAAAGAAGCTTGGGACAAATGCAGTTTCTTACTGCCGTAAGTCCACAGTCATCCTCCACGCCGAGCTGGAAGATTGAGACCAAGTATTCAACCAGAGTGCTCACTGGAAACTGGACAGAGGAGAGGAGGAAGGTAAGTAAAAAGAAGGTGGACAGAGGGTTCAGAAGGAGACCTGGCAGGGAGGATGAGTGAGAGCACTGTGTGCGTGTGTGCTCAGTCACTCAGTCCTGTCCAACTCTCTGCGACCCCGTGAATTGTAGCTCGCCAGGTTCCTCTGTCCATGGAATTTTCCAGGTAAGAAAAGAGTGGGTTGCCATTTCCTACTCCAAGGGATCTTCCCGACTCAGAGATCCATCCCTTGTCTCCTGCATTAGCAGGCAGATTCTTTACCACTGTACCACCCGAGGGTATTATTATTATTTCTAAATCAAGGACCACAAATACTTGGATCTTAAGAAGGTGGCATTAGGAACTCTGTGCAGAGAGACTCCCTAACACAGAGGAGTTATATTCAAGCAGTTATCAAAGTCCCCATTTATATCTTGAAAACATCATAGTACAGGTGTCAATAAGGTTGTGCCTTGAAGTTCTATAGTCAGTGGAGTGTCTCTAGGCATCTGATATTCTCTGTTCCTAATTTAGCTGCATCTTGATTTGAAGAACATCTGCTCTCCCTGGGCTGGTCCTTCCAGATGTATTACCTGTCAAGGCAGGCTTGACACTCCTTGTCTTCATGTCCAGGTGCTCTCTGGCGCCTGTTCCACAACTTTGCCCTGCCTGCGCATTTCACCTTTCACTTTCAAAACAGAACAGGCGTGTTCTTGTTGTTCCCATGTATCTTAAAGACCATCTCAAAATACTTTTCCTAAATTGACCTGCATAAAATTGAGTATCTTCGTTTGTGGCAATCAAGACTGACCCACATAAGTTTCTGCAGAGACATCTAGACATCTTCATATCTTCTTGGAAAATAGTCAAAGGAAAGAGGGTGAGACAGAATTGGTAGCTTTGGTGTAAGTGTGGGGAAGGTTAATAGTGACTTCTGAGAGCTAGAAAAGGCTCCTTTCATGTGGGAACCTTAGCATTTGTCACCCTTCTGGTCAGACATAGCTTTGGGCCATTTTTTAGCTCTGACTGCACTTGTTTTTGTTTGTGGAATAGGTGTGTGTGTGTAATCCAAGAGCAAGAAAGAATGGTTAAGCATTCTTTCGGGTAGGCAAAGCAGTACCCGGGGAGATTATGGGCTGATCCTACACTGACTGAGAGGAGATTGCATAAAGAGAGCAGAGTAAGAAAGCTATGGTACATTTACACAATGGAGTATATTAAAAAGAATACATTTGAATCAGTTCTAATGAGGTGGATGAAACTGGAGCCTATTATACAGAGTGAAGTAAGCCAGAAGGAAAAACATCAATACAGTATACTAACGCATATATATGGAATTTAGAAAGATGGTAACAATAACCCGGTGTACGAGACAGCAAAAGAGACACTGATGTATAGAACAGTCTTATGGACTCTGTGGGAGAGGGAGAGGGTGGGAAGATTTGGGAGAATGACATTGAAACATGTAAAATATCATGTAAGAAACGAGTTGCCAGTCCAGGTTCGATGCACGATACTGGATGCTTGGGGCTAGTGCACTGGGACGACCCAGAGGGATGGTATGGGGAGGGAGGAGGGAGGAGGGTTCAGGATGGGGAACACATGTATACCTGTGGCGGATTCATTTTGATATTTGGCAAAACTAATACAATTATGTAAAGTTTAAAAATAAAATTAAATTAAAAAAAAAAAAAAGAGAGAGAGCAGAGTTGGAGCAATTTCAGAAAGATGGCAGACTAAGAAGTTCCAGGTCCCTTCTTTTCCCACGGAAACACCAGTTCAGTTCAGTTCAGCCACTCAGTCGTGTCCGACTCTTTGCGACCCCATGAATCGCAGCACACCAGGCCTCCCTGTCCATCACCAACTCCCGGAGTTCACTCAGACTCACGTCCATCGAGTCAGTGATGCCATCCAGCCATCTCATCCTCTGTCGTCCCCTTCTCCTCCTGCCCCCAATCCCTCCCAGCATCAGAGTCTTTTCCAATGAGTCAACTCTTCGCATGAGGTAGCCAAAGTACTGGAGTTTCAGCTTCAGCATCATTCCCTCCAAAGAAATCCCAGGGCTGATCTCCTTCAGAATGGACTGGTTGGATTTAAAAAGCAACTATTAGCCTAATTGAAACAAATATATGGGAGCTCTGGAAAACAAAGGTCTACAGCAAAAAAATCAAATGCCCATTTTAGAGAAAGCCACATTCAAAATAGTAGGAAACTCCATGGTGTTTTTACCTGCCCTCCCCCATTCCTGCCCCAGCACAGCACAGTGCAGTGTGGGGGAAGCAGTGGCCCAGCTCCCAGTTCCCTCCCTGGAACACAGAGGGAGTGGAGCAACACTGTAACTTGTCTGTAAACTGCCGGAGGGATTGGTCTCTGTTTTGCTAACTCAGAGCTCAAACAGGAAAAAGTGGATGGTTCATATTTCAGGCCAGGAAGAGCTTGGAAAGCAGTAGTGGTCAACAGCTAGTGAAAGCTGCCAGGGGACTACAAGTTTGCAAAGGTCTGGGGGTAAGAAATTATAGGTAGAGGAATGCAACAGAACATCTAAGACTCTGAAAAGAAACCAGAGAGAGGCTTCTTGGAAAAATAAAGGAATTTTAAAGCAGCTATGTTTACAAGGAGAAATAAAAAGCACAGATACACACAGACACAGAGTCGTAGGCAGGACGCATGCTCATGTTCAGAAAAGTCCAAAGAAGAATTAAAACCTTCATACCTGACTGACTCCAAGGCTCAGAACATGCCCACTACTTAGTAGAGATCTTTCCTTGTGTGGAGCCAGTCTGCAGAGACCAGGAGAGATGGCTATTTTTCTCTCAAGTGCTCAGTGTTAAAAAAAAAAAAAAAAAAAAGACTTAAAAAGAAACAAGAAAAGATGGTCCACTCAAAGGAAAAAAATTAAGTGGCAGAAACAGTCCCTGAAGAAACACAGGCAGCAGTAGTACCAGAGAAAAACTAAAAAACAAAACAACAACAAAAAGAAACCTGTCTTAAATATACTTAAAAAGCTAAAAGGAAGTGTGGACAAAGAATTGAAGGAAATTAGGAAAATAATATATAAGCAAAATGAGAATATTAGTGAAAGATAGAAGTTCTGAAAAGGAATCAAACAAAAATGTGTGTGTGTGTGTGTACTCAGTTGTGTCTGACTCTTTGTGACCCCAGAGACCGTAGCCCACCAGGCTCCCCTGTCCATGGAATTCTCCAGGCAAGAATACTGGAGTGGGTTGCCATTTCCTCTTCCAGGGGATATTCCTGACCCAGGGATCAAAGCCACGTCTCCTGCATTCGCAGGCAGATTCTTTATCCCTGAGTCACCTGGGAAGACCAAATAAAAATAAAGGAATTGAAATATACAGTAACGTTTATGAAAAAAAATTCACTAGAGACATTCAAAAGTGGGTTTGAACAGACAGAAGTAAGAATCAGAAAACTTGAAGATAGACTGTTTGAAATTATTGAGCCTAGGTAGCAAAAAGAGAAATGAATAAAGAAACATGAGCAGAGACCAAAGACTTGTGGGACACCCTCAAGCTGACATATACTGACTATGGGATAAATTAAAAGAGAAAGGGGCAGAGAGATTATTTGAATAAATAATGACTGAAAACTTCCCACACTAGATATGGATCTACAAATCCCAGAAGCTCAGTGGAGACCAAATAAGTTAAATCCCTAGATACTCACACAGAGACAATTATAATCAATCTGTTGAAAGTCAAAGAAAAGGAGAGAATCTTCAAAACAGCAAGAGAAAAATGACTCATCGCATACAAGGGAGCCCTAATAAGATTATCATTAGATTTTTCAGCAGAAACTTTGGAGGTCAGAAAACAGTGGGGTGATATGTTTAAAGGGCTTAGTCCCCACAAACCAAAACCTAAACAAAACCAAGCCCCACACCCCAAAAAACCCCATCCCACTACTGACTGAGAATAGCTTAGCCAACAAAACTTTCCTTCAAAAATGGAGAAATAAAAACATTCCCAGATAAACAGAAGCTGAGGGAGTACTGCTACATCTTCCCTACAGGAAGTGCTAATGGGAGTCCTTGAAGTTAGTATGGAGAAATGGTAAATCGTAACTTGAAGTTATATGAAAATATAAAGACCCCTGGTAAAGATAAATGCACAAATATAGATGCCATCATTATTGTACTTTTGGTTTGTAATTCCATTATTTTCTACACAATTAAAAAACACAAAACCATAAAATATTATAAATTAATGTTAATGGGTACACAGTATATCAACATGTAATTTGTGACATCAATAACATAAAATGAGGGAGGGCAAAGCTATATCAGAGTGGGTTTTTATTAATGAGTTAACGCAAGATAGTATGAATTTTAAATAGATTGTTATGCAATTTGGATGGACATAGAGATTATCATACTGAGTGAAGTAAGCCACATAGAGAAATAATATATGACATCCCTTATACAGAATCTAAAAAGAAATGATACAAATGAACTTATTTACAAAGCAGAAACAGACTCACAGACTTAGAGAATGAATTTATGGTTCCCAGTGCGGGAAGGGAGGGGAGAATGGATAATTAGGGAGTGTGGGATAAACATGTACACACTGCTATATTTAAAATGAATAACCAACAAGGACCTACTATATAGCCCAGGGAACTCTGCTCCAGGTTATGTGGCAGCCTGGACTGGAGGAGAGTTTGGGGGAGAATGGATACATGTGTATGGATCGTTGAGTCCCTTTGCTGTCTACCTGAAACTATCACATTATTAATCAGCTATACTCCAGTATAAAATAAAAAGATGAAAAATTTATTAAAAAACAAGATAGATCACTATAAATTTAAGATGTTATGTATAATTCCCATGATAACTACAAAGAAAATCTCTCTAAAATATACACAAGAGGAAATGAGAAAGAAAAATAGGCCACTACTAAAAATTAAATAAATACAAAGAAAAGTAGTAATGGTGAAAATGAGGGGCAAAAAGCCCTATAAGACAAAAAAGAAAACAAATAACAAAACGGTAAAAGTAAATAACAGTAATTACTTTATTTTTTCTTTTTTTTCAGTAATTACTTTAAATGTAAATAGATTAAATGCTCATCAAAAGAGATTTGCAGAATGGGGGAAAAAACACGATTTTTTTTCATCCACCATCTATGAGACTGTTTTTAGATCTAAGGACATGCAAAAGTTGAAAATAAAAGACTAGAAAAAGATACTCCCTGCAAATATCAGCTCAAAGAGAATGAGGTGGCACTGTATTAATTTCATAGAAAATGAAGTCTAAGTAAAACAATGTTACAAGAGCTAAAGAAGAGGAGGGTATATTGAAGAAAGGATCATGAAGAAATAGAAAGTATGAATAGACATATAACTAGTAAGAAAATTGAATCAGTAATCAAAGAGCTCCCCAAAATAAAAGCCCAGGACTAAATGGCTTCACTGGTGAATTCTACTTAGCTTTTAACTACTTTAACACAGGGCTTCCCTGGTAGCCAAGATCTGCCTGCAGTACAGAAGACCCCGGTTCCATTTCTGGGTCAGAAAGATATGCTGGAGAAGGGACAGGCTACCCACTCCAGTATTCTTGGTGGCTCAGCTGGTAAAGAATCCATCTGCAATGCGGGAGACCTGGGCTTGATCTCTGGGTTGGGAAGATCCTCTGGAGAAGGAAACACCCACCCACTCCAGTATTCTGGCCTGGAGAACTCCATGGACTGTATAGTCCATGGGGTCACAAAGAGTTGGACACAACTGAGTGACTTTCACTTCACCTTAACATAATAAGACCATATATGAAAAGCCCAGCTACAATCATACCCATGCAAAGGAATGAAGTTGGACACCTACCTCACACCATATTCAAAAATTAATTCAAAATGAATCAAAGACCTATATGTAAGGTCTTTAGGTCTATATGTAAGGTCTTTAGGTCTATATGTAAGACCTAAAATTATAAAACTCTTAGAAGAAAACAGGAGAAAAGCTACATGACCTTGAATTTGGCACTGACTTCTTGGATATGACACCCTAAACATAGACAACAAGAGAAAAAATAGATAAACTGGACTTCACCAAAATTAAACTTTATGTATGAAAGAATTTATTATCAAGAGTGAAAGCAGGCTCTTGCAGAGAGATATTTGCATGTTTATATTATTAACAGCATTATTCACAGGAACTGGAAGGTAGAAGTAATTCAGTGAGGAATGGATAAGCAAAATAGAGCATATACATACAATGGAATATTACTCAATCTTTAAGAGAAAGGAAATTATGAAACATGCTACCGTGTAGATAAACCTTGAAGACACTAAGTTAAGAGCAATGTTCAGTTCAGTTCCGTTGCTTAGTCATGTCTGACTCTTTGCAACCCCATGGACTGCAGCACGCCAGGTCTCCCTGTCCATCACCAACTCCTGGAATTTACTCAAACTCATGTCTGTTGAGTCGCTGATGCCATCCAAAGATGTCATCCTCCGTTGTCCCCTTCTCCTTCTACCTTCAATCTTTCCCAGCATCAGGGTCTTTTCAAATGAGTCAGCTCTTTCATCAGGTGGCCAAAGTATTGGAGTTTCAGCTTCAACATCAGTCCTTCCAATGAATATTCAGGACTGATTTCCCATAGGATGGCCTTGTTGGATCTCCTTGCAGTCCAAGGGACTCTCAAGAGTCTTCCAACACCACAGTTCAAAAGCATCAATTCTTCAGTGCTCAGCTTTCTTCACAGTCCAACTCTCACATCTATTCATGATCACTGGATAAACCATAGCCTTGACTAGATGGACCTTTGTTGGCAAAGCAATGTCTCTGCTTTTTAATATGCTGTCTAGGTTGGTCATAACTTTTCTTCCAAGGAGCAAGTGTCTTTTAATTTCATGGCTGCAGTCACCATCTTCAGCGATTTTAGAGCCCCCAAAAATAAAATCTCTTACTGTTTTGACTGTTTCCCCATCTATTTGCCATGAAGTGATGAGACTGGATGCCATGATCTTAGTTTTCTGAATGTTGAGCTTTAAGCCAACTTTTTCACTCTCCACTTTCACTTTCATCAAGAGACTCTTTAGCTCTTTTTCACTTTCTGCCATAAGAGTGGTGTCATCTGCATATCTGAGGTTATTGATATTTCCTCCAGCAATCTTGATTCCAGCTTGTGCTTCATCCAGCCCAGTGTTTTTCATGATTTACTCTGCATATAAGTTAAATAAGCAGGGTGACAATATACAGCCTTGATGTACTCCTTTTCCTATTTGGAACCAGTCTGTTGTTCCATGTTCAGTTCTAACTGTTGCTTCCTGACCTGCATACGGGTTTCTCAAGAGGCAGGTCAGGTGGTCTGGTATTTCCATCTCTTTCAGAATTTTCCATGGTTTGTTGTGATCCACCCAGTCAAAGGCTTTGGCAGAGTCAAAAAGCAGAAATAGATGTTTTTCTGGAACTCTTGCTTTTTTGATGATCCAGTGGATGTTAGCAATTTGACCTCTGGTTCCTCTGCCTTTTCTAAAACCAGCTTGAACATCTGGAAGTTCACAATTCACATACTGTTGAAACACAGCTTGGAGAATTTTGAGCATTACTTTACTAGCGTGTGAGATGAGTGCAATTGTGTGGTAGTTTGAACATTCTTTGGCATTGCCTTTCTTTGGGATTTAAAACTGACCTTTTCTAGTCCTGTGGCCACTGCTGAGTTTTCCAAATTTGCTGGCATATTGAGTGCAGCACTTTCACAGCATCATCTTTCAGGATTTGAAATAGCTCAACTGGAATTCCATCACCTCCATTAGCTTGTTTGTAGTGATGCTTCCTAAGGCCCACTTGACTTCACATTCCAGGATGTCTGGCTCTAGATGAGTGGTCACACCATAGTGATTATCTGGGTCGTGAAGATCTTTTTTGTACAGTTCTTTTGTGTATTATTGCCACCTCCTCTTAATATATTATGCTTCTGTTAGGTCCATACCATTTTTGTCCTTTATTGAGCCCATCTTTGCATGAAACATTCCCTTGGTATCTCTAATTTTCTTGAAGAGATCTCTGGTCTTTCCCATTCTATTGTTTTCCTGTATTACTTTGCATTGATCATTGAGGAAGGCTTTTTATCTCTCCTTGCTATTCTTTGGAACTCTGTATTCAAATGGGTATATATTTCCTTTTCTCCTTTGCTTTTCACTTCTCTTCATTTCACAGCTATTTGTAAGGCCTCCTCAGACAGCTGTTTTGCTTTTTTGCGTTTCTTTTTCTTGGGGATGGTCTTGATCCCTGTCTTCTGTACAATGTCGTGAACCTCCGTCCATAGTGCAGTGTTAGTCACCAAAAGACAAATACTGTGTACTCCCACTTATACAGTGTGTGCGTGTGTGCTCAGTCACTTTAGTCGTGTCCAACTCTTTTCAATCCCATGGACCTCCCCCAGGTTCCTCTGTCCATGGGATTCTCCAGGCAAGAACACTGGTGTGGGTTGCCATACCCTCATCCAAGGGATCTTCCTGACCCAGGGATGGAATCCACGTCTCTTATATCTCCTGCACTGGCAGGCGGAATTACCACTAGCGCCACCTGGGAAGATCTGAGGTACAGCAGAGTAGTCAAATTCATAGAAATAGAAAGCAGAATGGTGGTTGCCAGGTGCTGAGCAAGGGAGAATGGAGAGCTGTTGCTTAAAGGGGACAGAGTTTCAGTTTGAGATGATGAAAAAGTCCTGCAAGTGGATGGAGGTGGTGGTTGCTCATCAATGTGAATGTAGTTAATGCCACTGAGCTGCACACTTAAAAGTAGTTAAAAATGGGACTTCCCTGGTGGTCCAATGGCTAACACTGCAAACTCCCAGGGGACCTGGGTTTTGATCCCTAATTAGGGACGCACCTAATTAAGTGGATCAGTAGTAAAGAACCTGCCTGCCAAAGCAGGAGAACCAAAAGATGAGGGTTTGATCCCTGGGTCCAGAAGATCCCCTGAAGAAGGAAATGGCAACCCGCTTCAGTATTCTTGCCTGGGAAATTCCATGGACAGAGGAGCCTGGCAGCCTACAGGCCATGGGGTCACAAAAGAGTTGGACATGACTTAGCGACTGAGTGCGTGCGTGCACGCACACACACACACACACACACGGAACTAGAGTCCACATGCTACAACTAAAACGATTCTGCATGCCAAGACTAAAAATCCTTTGTGCTGCAACTAATATGCACTGCAGCCAAATAAAAATAAAAATAGTCAAAATGGTAAATTTTATTATGCATCTTTTACTACAATGAATTTCAAAAAACAATGAAAAATTGTGATACAATAGGGCTTTTCTGGTGGTGGCTCAGATGGTAAATAAATGCAGGAGACCTGGGTTCAATACCTGGATGGGGAAGATCCCCTGGATAAGTGAATAGCTACCCACTCTAGTATTCTTTTCTTTTAAAATTTATTTATTTATTTTTATTGAAGGATAACTGCTTTATAGAATTTTGTTGTTTTCTGTCAAACCTCAACATGAATCAGCCATAGGTATACATATATCCCCTCCCTTTTGAACTTCTCTCCCATCTCCCTCCCCATCCCACCCCTCTAAGTTGAGACAGAGCCCCTATTTGAGTTTCCTTAGCTATACAGCAAATTCCAGTTGGCAATCTATTTTACATATGGTAGTGTAAGTTTCCATGCTACTCTTTCCATGCATCTCACCCTCTCCTCCTCTCTCCCCATGTCCACAAGTCTATTCTCTATGTCTGTTTCTCCACTGCTGCCCTGTAAGTAAATTCTTCAGTATGATTTTTCTAGATTCCATATATATGTGTGTTAGAATATGATATTTCTCTTTCTCTTTCTGACTTACTTCACTCTGTACAATAGATTCTAGATTCATCCACCTCATTAGAACTGACTCAAAAGCATTCCTTTTTATGGCTGAGTAATATTCCGTTGTGTATATGTACAACTTCTTTATCCATTCATCTCTAGATGGATATCTAGGTTGCTTCCATATTTTAGCTATTGTAAATAGTGCTGCAATGAATAATGGGATACGTGTGTCTTTTTAAATTTTGATTTCCTCAGGGTACATGCCTAGGAGTGGGATTGCTGGGTCATATGGTGGTTTTATTCCTAGTTTTTTAAGGAGTCTCCATACTGTCTTCCTTTGTGGCTCAGCTGCTAAAGAATCTGCCTGCAATGCGGGGGACCTGGTTCTATCCCTGGGTGGTGAAGATCCCCCAGAGAAGGGAAAGGCTACCGACTCCAGTATTCTGGCCTGGAGAATTTCATGGACTATATAGTCCATGGATACAACTGGACACAATTGAGGGACCTTCACTTTCACTTCACTTTCATACCATCTTCCATAGTGACTGTATCAATTTGCATTCCCTTTTCTCCACACCCTCTCCAGCATTTACTGTTTGTAGACTTTCTGATGATGGCCATTCTGACTGGTGTGAGGTGATAGCTCATTGTAGTTTTGATTTGCATTTTTCTAATAATGAGCAAGGCTATGGTTTTTCCTGTGGTCATGTATGGATGTGAGAGTTGGACTGTGAAGAAAGTTGAGTGCCGAAGAATTGATGCTTTTGAACTGTGGTGTTGGAGAAGACTCTTGAGAGTCCCTTGGACTGCAAGGAGATCCAACCAGGCCATCCTAAAGGAGATCAGTCCTGGGTGTTCTTTGGAAGGACTGATGCTAAAGCTGAAACTCCAATACTTTGGCTACTTCATGCAAAGAGTTGACTCATTGGGAAAAACTCTGATGCTGGGAGGGATTGGGGGCAGGAAGAGAAGGGGACGACAGAGGATGAGATAGCTGGATGGCATCACTGACTCGATGGACATGAGTTTGAGTGAACTCTGGGAGTTGGTGATGGACAGGGAGGCCTGGTGTGCTGCGATTCATGGGGTCGCAAAGAGTCGGACATGACTGAGCGACTGAACTGAACTGAACTGAATAATGAGCAATGTTTAACATCTTTTCAAGTGTTTGTTAGCCATGTGTATGTCTAAACAGAGAAATGTCTATTTAGGTCTTATTCCCACTTTTTGATTTTTTTTTTTTAAAGCAGACCTATGGGTTTATTTACTTATTTATTTTTACTTTACAATATTGTATTGGTTTTGCCATCCATTGACATGAATCTGCCATGGGTGTACATGTGTTCCCCATCCTGAACCCCTCTCCCACCTCCCTCCCCATCCCATCCCTCTGGGTCATCCCAGTGCACCAGCCCCGAGAACCCTGTATCATGTGTCAAACCTGGACTGGCAATTTGTTTCACATGTATGATACTATACATGTTTCAATGCCATTCTCCCAACTCATCCCACCCTCGCCCTCTGCCACAGAGTCCAAAAGACTGTTCTATATATCTGTGTCTGTTTTGCTGTCTCGCATATAGGGTCATTGTTACCATCTTTCTAAATTCCATATATGTGTGTTAGTATACTGTATTGGTGTTTTTCTTTCTGGCTTACTTCACTCTGTATAATAGGCTCCAGTTTCATCCACCTCATTAGAACTGATTCAAATGTATTCTTTTTAATGGCTGAGTAATATTCAATTGTGTATATGTACCACAGCTTTCTTATCCATTCATCTGCTGATGGGCATCGAGGTTGCTTCCATGTCCGGGCTATTAAAAACAGTGCTGTGATGAACATTTGGGTACACGTGTCTCTTTCAATTCTGGTTTCCTCGGTGTGTATGCCGAGCAGTGGGATTGCTGGGTCATATGGCAGTTCTATTTCCAGTTTTTAGGGTTGTTTGTTTTTCTGGTATTGAGCTGTATGAGCTGCTTGTGTATTTTGCAAATTAATCCTTTGTCAGTTGTTTCATTTGTTATTATTTTTTCCCATTCTGCAGGTTGTCTTTTCACCTTGCTTATAGTTTTCTTTTTTGTGCAAAAGCTTTTAAGTTTAATCAGGTCCCACTTGTTTACTTTTGTTTTTATTTCCATTACTCTAGGGGTGGGTCATAGAGGATCTTGTTTTGAATTATGTCATTGAGTGTTCTGCCTATAGTTTCCTCTAAGAGTTTTATAGTTTCTGGTCTTACGTTTAGGTCTTTAATCCATTTTGAGTTTATCTTTGTATATGGTGTTAGAAAGTGTCTAATTTCATTCTTCTGCATGTCACTGTCCTGTTTTCCCAGTACCACTTATTGAAGAGGCTCTCTTTGCTCCATTGTGTATTCTTGCCTTCTTTGTAAAAAAATAAATAAATAAATAAGGTATCCATAGGTGCATGTGTTTATTTCTGTTTTTTTTTTTTTTTATCTTGTTCCATTGGTCTATATTTCTGTTTTTATGACAGTACCATACTGTCTTCATGACTGTAGCTTGGTAGTATAATCTGAAGTCAGGAAGGTTGATTCCTCCAGCTCCATTCTTCTTTCTCAAGACTGCTTTGGCTATTCAGGGTCTTTTGTGTTTCCATTGAATTGTGAAATTTTTTGTTCTAGTTCTGTGAAAAATGTTATTGGTAATTTGCTAGGGATTGCATTGAATCTGTAGATTGCATTTGGTAGTATAGTCATTTTCACAATATTGATTCTTCCTACCCAGGAACATGGAATATCTCTCCATTTATGTCAACTTTGATTTCTTTTATTAGTGTCATAATTTTCTGTGTACAGTTCTTTTGTCTCCTTAGGTAAGTTTATTCCTAGATATTTAATTCTTTTTGTTGCAATGGTGAATGGGATTGATTCCTTAATTTCTCTTTCTGATGTTTCATTGTTAGTATATAGAAATGCAAGTGATTTCTGTGTATTGGTTTTGTATCCTGTGACTTTGCTGAATTCACTGGTTAGCTCTAGTAATTTTCTGATAATTTCTTTATAGTTTTCTATGTACAGTATCATGTCACCTGGAAACAGTGAGAGCTTTACTTCTTTTCTGATCTGGATTCCTTTTATTTCTTTTTCTTCTCTTATTGCTGTAGCTAGGACTTCCTATGTTGACTACTGTGTTGAATAATAGTGGTGAAAGTGGACATGCTCATCTTGTTCCTGATCTTAAGGGGAATGCTTTCAGTTTTTCACCATTGTGACTAATGTTTGCTCTAGGCTTATCATATATGGCCTTTACTATGTTGAGGTAGGTTCCTTCTATGCCCATTTTTTGAAGAGTTTTCATCATAAATGGGTGCTTAATTTTGTCAAAGCCTTTTTCTGCATTATTGAGATTATCATATGGTTTTTATCTTTAAGTTTGTTAATATGGTGTATCACATTGATTGATTTGCATATGTTGACGAATCCTTCCATCCCTGGAATAAACCCAAATTGATCATGGTGTTTGAGCTTTATGATGCATTGCTGAAATCTGTTTGTTAAAATTTTGTTGAGAAATTTTGCATCTATATTCATCAGTGATATTGGCCTATAGTTTTCTCTTTTATGTGTTATCTTTGTCTGGTTTTGGTATCAGGGTGATGGTGGCCTCCCAGAGTGAGTTTGGAAGTGTTCCTCCCTCTGCAATTTTTTAAAGCATTTTAGAAGGATAGGCATTAGCTTTTCTCTAAATGCTTGATAGAATTCTCCTGTGAAGCCATCTGGTCCTGGGCTTTTGTTTTTTGAGAGATTTTTGATCACAGTTTCAATTTCAGTGCTTGTAATTGGGTTGTCCCTAATTTCTATTTCTTCCTGGTTCAGTCTTGCAAGATTGAACTTTTCTAAGAATCTGTCCATTTCTTCCAAGTTATCCATTTTATTGCCATATAGTTGTTCATAACAGTCTCTTATAATCCTTTGTATTTCTGCATTGTCTGTTATAACTTCTTCTTTTTCATTTCTAATTTTGTTAATTTGATTCTTCTCCTTTTTTGCTTGATGAGTCTGGCTAAAAGTTTGTCAATTTTATTTATCTTCTCAAAGAACCAGCTTTTAGTTTTATTAATCTTTACTGTTGTTTCTTTCATTTCTTTTTCATGTATTTCTGCTCATATCTTTATGATTTCTTTTCTTCTACTAATTTTGTTGTTTTTTGTTGTTGTTGTTGTTCTTTTTCCAGTTGCTTTAGGTGTAAAGTTAGTTGTCTATTTGATGTTTTTCTTGCTTCTTGAGGTAGGATTGTATTACTATAAACTTCCCTCTTAGAACTGCTTTTGCTGCAGCCCACAGGTTTCGAGTTGTCATATTTTCACCGTCATTTGTTTCTAGAAAATTTTTAATTTCCCTTTTGATTTCTTCAGTAACCTGTTGGTTATTTAGAAATGTATTGTTTAATCTCCATTTTACAGTTTTTCTTGTAATTAATATCTAGTCTCATAGCATTGTGGTCAGAGAAGATGCTTGTTATGATTTCAATTTTCTTAAATTTACTGAGGTTTGACTTGTGACCTGAGATGTGGTCTATCCTGGAGAATGTTCCATGTGCACTTGAGAAGAAGGTGTATTCTTCTGCATTTGGTTGGAATGTCCTGATGATATCAATGAGATACATCTCATCTAATGTATCATTTAAGACTTGCATTTGCTTATTAATTTTCTGTTTTGACAATCTGTCCATTGGTGCAAGTGGGGTGTTAAAGTCTTCTACTATTAATGCGCTACTGTGAATTTCTCCTTTTATTTCTGCTAGTGTCTGTCTTATGTATTGAGGTGCTCCTATGTTGGGTGCATAGATATTTACAATTGTTATATCTTCTTCTTGGATTGATCCCTTGATCATTATGTAGTGTCCCTCCTTAATCTTAATTACAAGTGTCCCTCTTGTAATCTTCTGTATTTTAAGGTCTATTTTGTCTGATGTGAGGATTGCTACTCCACCTTTCTTTTGCTTTCCATTTGCCTGGAATATATTTTTCCATCCTCTCACTTTCATTCTATATGTGTCTTTAGGTCCGAAGTGGGTTTCTTGTAGACAGCATAAATATGGGTCTTGTTTTATATTCATTCAGCCAGTCTGCGTCTTTTTCTTGGAACATTTAATCCATTTACATATAAAGTAATTATTGATATATATGTTCCTATTGCCATTTTCTTAATTGTTTTAGGGTTGATTTTGTAGGTATTTTTCCTTCTCTTGTATTTCTTTACTATATAAATCCCTTTAATATTTGTTGTAAAGCTGGTCTGGTAGTACTGAATTCTCTTAACTTTTGCTTGTCTGAAAAGCTTTTTATTTCTCCATCAATTTTGAATGATACTCTTGCTGGGTACAGTAATCTTGGTGGTAGATTTTTCCCTTCCAGTACTTTAAATATATCCAGAAATTCCCTTCTGGCCTGCAGAATTTCTGCTAAATTATCAGCCATTAAATGTATGGGGTTTCCCTTGTGTGTTACTTGTTGTGTTTCCTTTGCAGCTTTTAATATTCTTTCTTTGTGTTTAGTCCTTGTTACTTTGATTAGTATGTGTCTTGGCGTGTTTGTCTTTGGGTTTATCCTGTATGGGACTCCTTGGACTTGGACTTGAGCCTGTTGGACTTGATTGACTATTTCCTTTTCCATGTTGGGGAAATTTTTAACTATAATCTCTTAAAAAATTGTCTCATACCCTTTCTTTTTCTCTTCTTCTTCTGGGGCCCCTATAATTTGAATGTTGGTGTGTTTGATATTGTCCCAGAGGTCTCTGAGACTATCCTCAGTTCTTTTTATTCTTTTTACTTTATTCTGCTCTTCAGAAGTTATTTCCACCATTTTATCTTTCAGCTTACCAATTCGTTCTTCTGCTTCAGATATTCTGCTATTGATTCCTTCCAGATTAGCTTTAATTTCAGTAATTGTGTTTTTTGTCTCTGTGTGTTTATTCTTTAATTCTTCTAGATCTTTGTTAATTGATTCTTGCATTTTCTCCATTTTGTTTTCAAGGTTTTGGATCATCTTTACTGTCATTATTCTGAATTCTTTTCCAGTTGTTTGCCTATTCCCTCTTCATTTATTTGGACTACTGTGTTTCTCATTTGTTCCTTCATTTGGGTAGTATTTCTCTGCATTTTCATTATTTGTCTTTTTAACTTATTGTGTTTGAGTTCTCCTTTTCCCAGGCTTCAAGGTTGAATTCTACCTTTCTTTTGGTTTCTGCCCTCCTAAGATTGGTCCAGTGGTTTGTGTAAGCTTCGTATAGGGTGAGATTTGTGCTGAATTTTTGTTTCTTTGTTTTTCCTCTGATGGGCAAGGCTGAGTGAGGTGGTAATCCTGTCTACTGATGATTGGGTTTGTATTTTTGTTTTGTTTGTTGTTTAGATGAGGCATCCTGCACAGGTGCTACTGGTGGTTGAAATTCAAAAGGCTCGTGAGTGCCTCTCTGGTGTTACTTGCAGTCAGCTCCCGAGCCTGCTGATCAACAGAAATTCTCTCTCTGGGCTTCTATTTCAACTGCAATGGTGGGGCTCCAGAGGACTTGGGCCACCTCTTCTGTGAGTCCAAGGAAAAGCTTGAGGGTGCCCAGTGTCTCTTGTAGACACAAAACCAGTGCAGAGGCTGTTCTTACCCTACTGAGATGGGCCAATGCCAATGGAAGGCATGGTGGCCCTGGCCACTCCAGTATTCTTGCATGGAGAATTCCATGGAGAGAGGAGCCCGGTGGGCTACAGTCCATGGGGTTGCAAGGAGTTGGACACAACTGAGCTTCTAACATTCATTTTCAGGGGAAAGAAAGCATAGAACTTGGAAGAGTGAGAAACAAAGAAGAAAAAGAAAGGGAAGAGTCAAGCAGGAGGGAGGAGGGGCAGGGAGTGAGAAGAGAGAAAGGAAACAGGTGTAGACCGTGAGCGACCAGGTGACACCAAACAGCTTTCCCAAGGGGTCTTGGACTGGAGTGCCAAGTCCCTGAACGCACTCCTTTTCAAGTACTGAAGGGAGGGGGTACAATCAAATCCACATTGTGCAGGACGCCTATTTACCCTTTCCCTGCCCAGCTTCTAATGGTTGGGAACTGAGGGGATGCAGCAGAAGTTTGAGAAGGGGCATCACAGAAACTATCCTTAAAAAAAAACATTTTTTTTTTTCAGTTCATAAAAGCCACTGAGAAAACCCCCCAGACCATTTACAGAAAAGAGTACATCCCTTTCCCAGGCCACAGACCTGACCAGATCTCCAGGTGGTACAGCAAGAGGACAGTTGAGGTAAGAGGGCTCAGGGCCCCACACTCTGCCTGGCCCCCTCCCAGTGCTCAGGAGACACTAAACAACCAGATTCTTTCTAGGTTCAATTCTCTCTTGGGGACACAGGAGTGGTCTCATTAATACCCTCCCCAGCCAAGCACGGTGCAGGGAGGCTGCTGATATCATTTACCCTTATTCACTGGGTGGGCAGATGTCCACCTGATCTCATGCAGGTGGCATTTCCCTCTCTGGGTATCCCAGCACTTTTTCTGGGCCATTTTCCCCATCCTTCCATACCCTTCCAACAGGAGGTAGGCAACGGATGTGTGAAACAAACAAAGGTTGATGTTGAGTTAGGGTAAGTGTAGTCAGGAACAACACAAGGCACTCCAAAAGTGAGTAGTTTGATGTTTGCATAGACAGTGTTTGTATAATATTACCGATGGCCAAGCATCCTGTTCTTTTGTATGAAAAGTCAAGGGCCATTCAGTTTGCTGTCACTCGTTGAGTGTCTACTTGTGAGTATGGTTGAGTTCCAGGCTGCCAGAGCAGGGAGCAGAGCACTGCAGCCTCAGAACCTGTCTCCCAGGTGTGAGACCACACATTTGAGACATTTATTAAATTAGGTGAGAGAGTGTTGAAGCTCAGAAATTCTGGCCCTTACAGAAACAGGAGAGAGCCTCCTCTTATATCAAGCCTTGAGGGTGCCACCCACTAGGCTCAGCCTGGGGAGAATAAGCCTGTGAGTGTTCACCCACTGGGTGCACAAGTATGCCCTTTTCTCACTACAATCTGGGTGCTACCCCAAGCTCTTCTTCTGCCAGTCTGCTGCTTATAGAGGTGATGTCTGTCCCCTCACTTCTACCCCACATAACCCTATTGTTGTTGCTGTTGTTTAGTCACTAAGTCGTGTCCGATTCTTATGCAACTCCATGATCTGTACCCTGCCAGGCTCCTACATAACCCTCAGTTCAGTTAAGTTCAGTCATTCAGTCGTGTCCGACTCTTTGCGACCCCATGAACTGCAGCACACCAGGCCTCCCTGTCCATCATCAACTCCCAGAGTTCACCCAAACTCGTGTCCATCGAGTCGGTGATGCCTCCAGCCATCTCATCCTCTGTCGTCCCCTTCTCCTCCTGTCCCCAATCTGTCCTAGCATCAGAGTCTTTTCCAGTGAGTCAACTCTCCACACGAGGTGGCCTAAGTATTGGAGTTTCAGCTTTAGCATCAGTCCTTCCAAAGAACACCCAGGACTGATCTCCTTTAGAATGGACTGGTTGGATATTTTTGCAGTCCAAGGGATTCTCAAGAGTCTTCTCCAACACCACAGTTCAAAAGCATCAATTCTTCGGCACTCAACTTTCTTCACAGTCCAACTCTCACATCCATACATGACCACTGGAAAAACCATAGCCTTGATTAGATGGACTTTGTTGGTAAAGTAATGTCTCTGCTTTTCAATATGCTCTCTAGGTTGGTCATAACTTTTCTTCCAAGGAGTAAGCGTCTTTTAATTTCATGGCTGCAGTCACCATCTGCAGTGATTTTGGAGCCCCCAAAAATAAAGTCTGACACTGTTTCCACTGTTTCCCCATCTATTTCCCATGAAGTGATGGGACCAGATGTCATGATTTTAGTTTTCTGAATGTTGAGCTTTAAGCCAACTTTTTCACTCTCCTCTTTCACTTTCATCAAGAGGCTTTTTAGTTCCTCTTCACTTTCTGCCGTAAGGGTGGTGTCATCTGCATATCTTAGGTTATTCAGGTTTGTCCCGGCAATCTTGATTCCAGCTTGTGCTTCATCCAGCCCAGCGTTTCTCATGATGTACTCTGCATATAAGTTAAATAAACAGGGTGACAATATACAGCCTTGATGTACTCCTTTTCCTATTTGGAACCAGTCTGTTGTTCCATGTTCAGTTCTAACTGTTGCCTCCTGTCTTGCATACAGGTTTCTCAAGAGGCAGGTCAGGTGGTCTGGTATTCCCATCTCTTTCAGAATTTTCCACAGTTTATTGTGATCCACACAGTCAAAGGCTTTGGCATAGTCAATAAAACAGAAATAAATGTTTTTTTGGAACTCTCTTGCTTTCTTGATGATCCAGCAGATGTTGGCAATTTGGTCTCTGGTTCCTCTGCCTTTTCTAAAACCAGCTTGAACATCTGGAAGTTCACAGTTCACGTATTGCTGAAGCCTGTTTTGGAGAATTTTGAGCATTACTTTACTAGCGTGTGAGATGAGTGCAATTGTGCGGTAGTTTGAGCATTCTTTGGCATTGCCTTTCTTTGGGATTGGAATGAAAACTGATCTTTTCCAGTCCTGTGGCCACTGCTGAGTTTTCCAAATTTGCTGGCATATTGAGTGCAGAACTTTCACAGCATCATCTTTCAGGATTTGAAATAGCTTAACTGGAATTCCATCACTTCCACTAGCTTTGTTTGTAGTGATGCTTCCTAAGGCCCATTTGACTTCACATTCCAGGATGTCTGGCTCTAGGTGAGTGATCACACCATCGTGATTATCTTGTTCGTGAAGATCTTTTTTGTACAGTTTTCCTGTGTATTCTTTCCACCTCTTCTTAATATCTTCTGCTTCTGTTAGGTCCGTAGCATTGCTCTCCTTTATTGAGCCCATCTTTGCATGAAGTGTTCCCTTGGTATCTCTAATTTTCTGGACGAGATCTCTAGTTTCCCATTCCATTGTTTTCCTCTATTTCTTTGCATTGATTGCTGAGGAAGGCTTTCTTTTCTCTCCTTGCTATTCTTTGGAACTCTGCATTCAGATGCTTATATCTTTCCTTTTCTCATTTGCTTTTAGCTTCTCTTCTTTTCACAACTATTTGTAAGGCCTCCCCAGAGAGCCATTTTGCTTTTTTTGCATTTCTTTTCCATGGGGATGGTCTTGATCCCTGTCTCCTGTACAATGTCATGAACCTCCATCCATAGTTCATCAGGCACTCTGTCTATCAGATCTAGTCCCTTAAATCTATTTCTCACTTGCACTGTATAATCATAAGGAATTTGATTTAGGTCATACCTGAATGGTCTAGTGGTTTCCCCTACTTCTTCAATATCAGTCTGAATTTGGCAATAAGGAGTTCATGATCTGAGCCATAGTCAGCTCCCAGTCTTGTTTTTGCTAACTGTATAGAGCTTCTCCATCTTTGGCTGCAAAGAATATAATCAATCTGATTTTGGTGTTGACCATCTGGTGATGTCCATGTGTAGAGTCTTCTCTTGTGTGGTTGGAAGAGGGTGTTTGCTATGACCAGTGCGTTCTCTTGGCAAAACTCTATTAGTCTTTGCCCTGCTTCATTCCGTATTCCAAGGCCAAATTTGCCTGTTACCCCCAGTGTTTCTTGACTTCCTACTTTTGCATTCCAGTCCCCTATAATGAAAAGGACATCTTTTTTGGGTATTTGTTAGTTCTAAAAGGTCTTGTAGGTCTTCATAGAACTGTTCAACTTCAGCTTCTTCAGTGTTACTGGTTGGGGCATAGGCTTGGATTACTGTGATATTGAATGGTTTACCTTGGAAACGAACAGAGATCATTCTGTTGTTTTTGAGATTGCATCCAAGTACTGTGCTTCTGACTCTTTTGTTGACCATGATGGCTACTCCATTTCTTCTAAGGGATTCCTGCCCACAGTAGTAGATATAATGGTCATCTGAGTTAAATTCACCCATTCCAGTCCATTTTAGTTCGCTGATTCTTAGAATGTCGACGTTCACTCTTGCCATCTTCTGTTTGACAACTTCCAACTTGCCTTGATTCATGGACCTAACATTCCAGGTTCCTATGCAATATTGCTCTTTACAGCATTGGACCTTGCCTCCATCACCAGTCACATCCACAACTGGGTATTGTTTTTGCTTTGGCTCCATCCCTTCATTCTTTCTGGAGTTATTTCTCCACTGATCTCCAGTAGCATATTGGGCACCTACTGACCTGGGGAGTTCCTCTTTCAGTATCCTATCATTTTGCCTTTTCATACTGTTCATGGGGTTCTCAAGGCAAGAATACTGAAGTGGTTTGCCATTCCCTTCTCCAGTGGACCACGTTCTGTCAGACCTCTCAACCATGACCCGCCCATCTTGGGTGGCCCCACACGGCATGGCTTAGTTTCATTGAGTTAGACAAGGCTGTGGTCCATGTGATTAGATTGACTAGTTTTCTGTGATTATGGTTTGTGTGTCTGCCTTCTGATGCCTCTCACAACACCTTACTTGGGTTTCTCTTACCTTGGACGTGGGGTATCTCTTCACAGCTGCTCCAGCAAAGTGCAGCCGCTGCTCCTTACCTTGGATGAGAGGTATCTCCTCACTGCCGCCCCTCCTGACCTTGAACGTGGAGTAGCTCCTCTTGGCCCTCCTGCGGCCGCGCAGCCACTGCTCCTTGGATGTAGGGTAGCTCCTCCCGGCCGCCAACCCTGACCTCGGGCAAGGGTAGCTCCTCTTGGCCATGCTTCTGCACGGTCCGTCACAGCCGGTGCACTTCTGCTGCACGGTCAGTCACGTAACCCTACCTCTGCTTAAATTCTGGGTGAGGGATGGATATTTACCAGGATGGAGCATTTTAGAACTGGAAGGGTCCCAAGGGATTGTCCAGCTCAACACTCTCATTTTCAGATAAAATGTGCCCAAGAGTGGTGAGTGTCTCATCTAAAATCTGTAGCTTGTCGGTAAGGCACTGAGCAGGGGCTGATCAGCAAATCAAACAGTCAAGCAAGGAGGTTCCTCAGATCTTGTTTTATCATCTGCTAGAGTTGACTGTTCATCTACCTTGTACTGCAAGGAGATCAAATGAGGTAATCCTAAAGGAAATTCACCCTGAGTATTCACAGTAAGGACTGATGCTGAATCTCTAATACTTTGGCCACCTGATGAGAAGAGCCAACTCACTGGAAAAGACCCTGACACTGGGAAAAATTGAAGGAAAAAGGAGAAGAGAGTGGCAGAGGATGAGATGGCTGGATAGAATCATTGACTCAATGGACATGAGTTTGAGCAAACTCCAGGATATAGTGAAGGACAGGAAATCCTGGTGTGCTGCAGTGCATGGGGTAGCAAAGAGTTGGACACAACTTGGTGACTGAACAACAGCAATGACAACTTCTGCATCTGGAAATTCATGTTAGGATAAACAGTGTCAGATTTTCAGTTCTGTGTTAGCATCCCTGGTCCACTGGCATTCCTGGACCATACTGGTGCTGCATGGGGACCATCCTGCATGGGGCTGCCAACCACTAGCATTAGTTTGCACCAAAGACACAAATACAATTTTATTTTATTTTCGTAGTTCTTTTATTTATTTATTTTTTTACAGTGTTGTGTTGGTTTATGCCATACAACATGAATCAGCCATAATCATACATATATCCCTTCCCTCTTGAGCCTCCCTCCCATCCCCTTATCTCTAGGTTATCACAGAGTGCCAGACTGGGCTCCCTGTGTTACATAGCAACTTCCCACCAGCTGCCTATTTTAAAACACATGATAGTGTATATATGTCAATGCTACTTTCTCTATTTGTCCCACCCTCTCCTTCCCTCACTGTGTCCAGAAGTCCATTCTCTACATCTGTGTCTTCATTCATTCTCTGCAAATAGGCTCATTAATACTATTTTTCTAGATTCCAGATATATGTGTTAATATGTTATATTTGCTTTCTGCTTTATTTTTTACAAATTTATTCATTTGTTAATTGAAAGAGAACTGCTTTACAGAATTTTGTTGTTTTCTGTCAAACCTCAACATGAATCAGCCATCAGATCAGATCAGATCAGATCAGTCGCTCAGTCGTGTCTGACTCTTTGCGACCCCATGAATCACAGCACACCAGGCCTCCCTGTCCATCACCAACTCCCGGAGTTCACTCAGACTCACATCCATCGAGTCAGCGATGCCATCCAGCCATCTCATCCTCTGTCGTCCCCTTCTCCTCCTGCCCCCAATCCCTCCCAGCATCAGAGTCTTTTCTAATGAGTCAACTCTTCGCATGAGGTGGCCAAAGTACTGGAGTTTCAGCTTTAGCATCAGTCCTTCCAAAGAAATCCCAGGGCTGATGTCCTTCAGAATGGACTGGTTGGATCTCCTTACAGTCCAAGGGACTCCCAAGAGTCTTCTCCAACACCATAGTTCAAAAGCATCAATTCTTCGGCGCTCAGCCTTCTTCACAGTCCAACTCTCACATCCATACATGACCACAGGAAAAACCATAGCCTTGACTAGACGAACCGTTGTTGGCAACTCCCTCGGGAACCTTCCTCCCATAAATATGTGTTAATATGCTATATATGTTTTATATATATATTCCCATATGCTAGCTATATATGTGTTTTATATATATGAGTGTGTGTTATATATATTCTAGATTCTGTATATACATGTTAATATGCTATATTTGTTTTTCTCTTTCTGACTTTACTCCATAAAGCAGGCTCTAGTTTTATCCACCTCACTGGAACTAACTCAAATTCATTCTTTTTTCATGGCAGTGTAATATTCCATTGTATATGTACCACATCTTCTTTATCCATCCATCTCTTGATGGACAACTAGGCTGCTTCCATGTCTTGGCTACTGCAAATAGTGTTGCAATGAACATTGAGGGTACATGTATCTTTTAGAATTGTAGTTTTCTCAGGGTTTATGCCCAGTAGTGGGATTGCTGGGTCATATGGTAGATTTATTCCTAGTTGCATTTTAATACAAAGAAGTCAAAATTAGAACACACAATCTGAGGCTCCCTGCTCCTAACCATCAATGTACATGAGGTATGTGGCCTAGATCTCAATACACATCGGGTGCCCTTTTTAAAAGAACTTTGCTTCCCCATCACAAACCCTGATGAAAGGGATAATCAATCCACACATATAATCTCATTAAAATTAAGATATCTCCTCCAACACACACACAAAATAGAACCAAGCAATGGGACATTCATTCCTAGGGACTCTGTTCAAATAGTCTGCTTGTGTGCCTGGACACAGCATCATTTTCACATGGCTGCTTCAGTTCTATCAGCTCTTCTGGGTCCTTCATCCTATGCTCCCCCACTGCCACAGCCTCCTTTTCCATCTCCCACCCAACTTAACTCTTCTCCCTTCAGCTCTTCAAAATGACCATGAGTTGATGGGATTTTTATCCCCTTCAGTCAGTCAGTCCAGCCTCTCAGTCTTTCCAACTCTTTGTGACCCCATGGATGGCAGCATGCCAACCCTCCCTGTCCATCATCAACTCCCAGAGTTTACTCAAACTCATGTCCATTGAGTCGGTGATGCCATCCAACCATCTCATCCTCTGTCGTCCCCTTCTCTTCCCACCTTAAATCTTTCCCAGCATCAGAATCTTTTCCAATGAGTCAACTCTTCACATCAGGTGGCCAAAGTATTGGAGTTTCAGCTTCAGCATCAGTCCTTCCAATGAATATTCAGGACTGATTTCCTTTAGGACTGACTGGTTTGATCTCCTTGCAGTCCAAGGGACTCTCAAGAGTCTTCTCCCATACCACAGTTTAAAAGCATCAATTCTTTGGTGCTCAGCTTTCTTTATACTCCAACTCTCACATCCATACATGACCACAGGAAAAACCATAGCCTTGACTAAATGGACCATGGTTGGTAAAGTAATGTCTCTACTTTTTAATATGCTGTCTAGGTTGGTCATAACTTTCCTTCCAAGGAGTAAGCGTCTTTTAATTTCATGGCTGCAATCACCATCTGCAGTGATTTTGGAGCCCAGAAAAATAAAGTCAGCCACCTTTTCCCCATCTATTTGCCATGAAGTGATGGGACTGGATGCCATGATCTTAGTTTTCTGAATGTTGAGCTTTAAGCCAACTTTTTAACTCTCTTCTTTCACTTTCATCAAGAGGCTCTTTAGTTCTTCATTGCTTTCTGGCATCAGGGTGGCGTCATCTGCATATCTGAGGTTATTGATGTTTTTCCTGACAATCTTGATTCCAGCTTGTGCTTCTTCCAGCCCAGCATTTCTCATGATGTACTCTGCATATAAGTTAAATAAGCAGGGTGACAATATACAGCCTTGACGTACTCCTTTTGCTATTTGGAACCAGTCTGTTGTTCCATGCCCAGTTCTTTGCAGCCAAAGATGGAGAATCTCTATACAGTCAGCAAAAATAAGACCAGGAGCTAACTGTGGCTCAGATCGTGAACTTCTTATTGCCAAATTCAGACTTAAATTGAAGATAGGGAAAACGACTAGACCATTCAAGTATGACCTAAATAAAATCCCTTACAATTATACAGTGGAAGTGAGAAATAGATTCAAGGGATTAGATTTGATAGCATGCCTGATGAACTATGGACAGAGGTTCATGACATTGTACAGAAGGTAGGGATCAAGACCATCCCCAAGAAAAAGAAATACAAAAAAGCAAAATGCTCTCTGAAGAGGCCTTACAAATACCTGTGAAAAGAAGAGAAGTGAAAAGCAAAGGAGAAAAGGAAAGATATACCCATTTGAATACAGAGTTCCAAAGAATAGCAAGGAGAGATAAGAAAGCCTTCTTCACGGATCAGTGCAAAGAAACAGAGGAAAACAATAGAGTGGGAAAGACTAGAGATCTCTTCAAGAAAGTTAGAGATACCAAGGGAATATTTCATGCAAAGATGGGCTCAATTAAGGATAGAAACAATATGGACTTAACAGAAGTAGAAGATATTAAGAAGAGGTGGCAAGAATACATAGAAGAACTGTACAAAAAAGATCTTCACGATCAAGATAATCATGATAGTGTGATCACTGGCCTAGAGCCAGACATCCTGGAATGTGAAGTCAAGTGGGCCTTAGGAAGCATCACTACGAACAAAGCAAGTGCAGGTGATGGAATTCCAGTTGAGCAATTTCAAATCCTAAAAGATGATGCTGTGAAAATGCTCCACTCAACTTGCCGCCAAATTTGGAAAACTCAGCAGTGGCCACAGGACTGGAAAAGATCAGTTTTCATTCCAATCCCAAAGAAAGGCAATGCCAAAGAATGCTCAAACTACTGCACAGTTGCAGTCATCTCACACGCTAGTAAAGTAATGCTCAAAATTCTCCAAGCCATGCTTCAACAGCATGTGAATCGTGAACTTCCAGATGTTCAAGCTGGTTTTAGAAAAGGCAGAGGAACCAGATATCAAATTGCCAACATCCGCTGGATCATCAAAAAAGCAAGAGAGTTCCAGAAAAACATCTATTTCTGCTTTATTGAGTATGCCAAAGCCTTTGACTGCGTGGATCACAATAAACTGTGGAAAATTCTGAAAGAGATGGGAATACCAGACAATCTGACCTGCCTCTTGAGAAATCTGTATGCAGGTCAGGAAGCAACAGTTAGAATTGGATATGAAACTACAGACTGGTTCCCAATTGAGAAAGGAGTATGTCAAGGATGTATATTGTCACCCTGTTTATTTTATACCCTTGGCAGATGTATTAATCATGTTTTAAAATTTTCTGTATTTAATGATACTTTGATATTTTAGGGACCTTGCTAATCCAGGCGAGGCTCTCCCTCCCAGGGCTAATTCCTAGGGATAATACAGAACCTGCCTGCCATCTGCTTTTCAGATGCAAACTAACCAATTCACAGCCCATCCCTCCAACCACCTCCTTTATCTAAGGCTCACATGCTAGGCCAATATCTCCCACTCCAGAGCCAAGCACTGACAACCAGAGATACCCTGGAATTATTGGAACTTTGCAATCCTACACCTCTCAAACTTGCCCACCCTGCCTTGCCCATACTCTGTTGGAAGTGCCGACTTAAAAATATAGTCACAACCTGAATGTAAAGAGTTATTTTATTTGGTGGAAATGTTTAGGACTCTGAGCCCGGGAGACAGCATCTCAGTAGCTCTAGGAAAAATGCTCCAAGCAAGCAGGAAGCAAGTAAGGCTATATTCAAATTTGCAACAAAGGGAGCAGGCAGTCTGAACAACAGAGATCAAGTATCAAGTTAAGGAATTTAGCATTCTGTGTATGGGAAGGTGTAAACCCCTTGGCTCACTGAATCCATTCCTTTCATATGCACCTCAGCTATCTGGGGCCAATCCTGTTTTCTTGTTTCCCTTGTTTCTTGCATTCCCCTGAACTCCTCAGGAATCACCGTTGTGGGGAGGGGAGGTAGTGGTAGTGGCAATATCTGCTGGATCAGTTTTGAGAGCATTTTGAGAGCCCTCATTTACATTTGGAAGGCAGGAATTATTGATGGCTGTGATATCTCCTGTTAATCAATATGGCAGGAGATATTTTCATTTCACAGAAACCAGAACAAAGACTCTGGACCATGCTCTCTTCACTCCTTCCGTCTCCTGACTCATCCTGGTGCTTCCCATGTGGCCCTGTGAGATGTGACATGCCCCTTCTCTTAGGAATTGTAAGTGATAATCTCTTCTTTCAAAGGCAGTTGTCTCAGACTTCCGTGGTGGTACAATGGATAAGAATCCACCTGCCAATGCAGGGAACACAGATTAGATCCTTGGAATTAGAGAAGTTCCACATGCCATGGGGCTCTTAAGCCTGTGTGTCGCAACTCCTGAGCCCTCATGCTGTCACTATTGAGGCCAATGTGCTCTAGAGCCCATGTTCTGCAACAAGGGAAGCCACTGCAAAGAGAAGCCTGTGCACTGCAACGAAGAGTAGTCCTTTCTCGCTGCAGGCAGAGAAAGCCTATGCACAGCAATGACCTACAGCAATAAGAAACAAGCAAACAAACAAACAAAAAAAAAACAAAGGCAGTCCTCTCTATGTCAGCTTACAGTCGTTACTGTTGCTCAGTTGCTAAAATGTGTCCAGCTCTTTGTGACCCCATAGACTACAGCATGCCAGGCTTCCCTGTCCTTCACTATCTCCAGGAGTTTGCTTAGATTCACGTCCATTGAGTCAGTGATGCTATCTAACCATCTCAGCCTCTGCCACCCTCTTCTCCTTTTGCCTTCAGTCTTTCCCAGAATCAGGGTCTTTTCCAATGAGTGGGCTCTTCGCATCAGGTGGCCAAAGAATTGGAGCTTCAGCTTCAGCGTCAGTCCTTCCAATGTGTGTTCTGGGTTGATTTCCTTAAGGATTGACTGGTTTGATATCCTTGCTCTCAAGAGTCTTCTCCAGCACAGTTCGAAAGCATCAATTCTTCAGCACTCAGCCTTCTGTATGGTTCAAGTTTCACATCCATACATGACTACTGGAAAAACCACAGCTTTGACTATATGGACCTTTGTCAGCAAAGTGATGTCTCTGCTTTCTAATACTCTGTCTAGGTTTGTCATAGCTTTCCTTCCAGTGAGCAAGTATCTTTAAATTTCATGGCTGCTGTCATTATCCACAGTGATTTTGGAGCCCAAGAAAATAAAATCTGTCACTGCTTCCACTTTTCTTTCATCTATTTGCCTTGAAGTGATGGGACTGGATGCCATAATCTTCATTTTCTGAACGTTGATTTTTAAGCCAACTTTTTCTGACTGAAACAAAAATCTTGTCTACATGATCAAGAAGGCAGGACTGTGCCCCAAACCAAGAGAAACAGTAAGAAAATCCCTCCTGGCTTCTCTTCTTCCCGCGCTGTGTTGCCTCTTCAGAACTTCCCTTGGTTGATGGGAACCCCTGGGTGATGGGAACTTGCTTTCCCTGACCTCAGAAATATACTCCAGACATCCAGATCTGATGATGTGGATCTTAGGAACTCCGGCTTAATGTCTGTGCCCATCCCCCTTGACTTCCTCTGGCATTGTGATCTGACTGGTTTATGGAGCCACCATTTGAAATACTGGGTGCAGCCAGTGTATTTAGGCCATAGCAGACGTGGACCTCCCCGTCTGTTCCAGACAAGAGGAGGAGCCTGGGAATCCACGTTATCCTCCCCTGTAAATCAGACCAGGCCTCTAGGATTCCCTTTTAGGATTAAGAGGATTTTCTTAGGAAAAGCAGTGATTTAGGCAAATGTCCCAGTGTCAGGAGAACACGGCTTTCTTCTCCCTGTAATTTCTCTCCACCAAAGAAATCACTCGCTGAGTTTCCAGCTGAAGGAGACTTAAATCCTTTGCAGGAGAAGGCAATTTATGGAGCATTCTCTGACTCTTCCCATAGTAACTGATGGAAATAGAAGGTACAGATGTCAGGCTCACCGTATAGCATCCTTCACTTGCCTTGGAAATAGACACTTGGATGGATGAGACTCAAGACAAGTCAAAGGGGGTAATTTCAGATCACAGGGGCATGCAATGAGATAGCACAGGCTCTTCCTGTTCAGCTGGGTGTCTTGATTTTTATTTCAATGTGTCCCCTTAGTCATTTTCAGGGTGAGTTGACTTCGCTGGGGGCCCCTCATACAGAGACCTGACTGCTGCCAAACTGGGGTGTGTCTTTGAAGGTGAGCTGTGTCGTGGTGGGGCAGACAAGTGTGTCTCCCACTGGTGCTCCCCAGGGCTCAGGCGGACACATCTCCATAGTGGGGACCCTCTCCATCAACACCACAGACTGCATACTGGGCAGCTTCTGCCTCCAGCCACAGCCAGGTGGATGCCTTGCTCCGACTGGTAACACATGCACTGTGTCTGTCTTTCCAGGGGCTCCCATACAAACACCTGATCACCCACCACCAGGAGCCCTCACAGCGCTATCTGATCAGCACCTACGACGACCATTACAACCGGCATAACTATCACCCAGGCTTGCCGGAGCTCCGCACGTGGAACAGACATAAGCTGCTGTGGCTCCCAGAGAAAGCCGACTTCCCTCTACTCGGTATTTTTATCTTTCGGGATCATCCCCTTTACTGGACTCTAAGGGGTTCATAAGCACATAGGGCTGAGGTGTGCCCATCTTAGTGGGAGGACCCAAGCAGGTGACCCTGACTGCAGCAGAGCATTAGAATGAGAAGGGAAGGGAAGAGTCCTATTTACCCCCCAGGTCACCCACCCTCTCCCTGTGATGCTAGATGATGTTGCTGTGTGATGAAGCCCTCACCTGCAGCAGCATGTTTACCTGGAGCACAGGTGATAGAGAGCAGCATCGCTGCACACTCAGATCCATCATCTACTTCATCAACACCGACTGAGTATTCCCCAGGTGCCTGTCCTATTGAAGCACCCGGGGACACAGCAGTGACAAGTAGGGAGGAATTCCTGCCCTCAGGGAATTTATACCCCAGTGAAGAGACATAGAAGATTTTATCGAGGGGGACACATGTACACATGGCTGATTCTTGTGAATGTATGGCAAAAACCACTACAACATTGTAATTAGCCTCCAATTAAAATAAATTAATTAATTTAGAAAAAAGAGAAGATATTATCGATGAATAAGACAACCTAAGATCTAGTAAACACTATCATATTGGACTAGGATATGTGGTACATAGAAAAGAAAACCAGCGGGTAACGGGGAGAAAGTGAGGCAGGTATGTTGATTCTCATTTTGGGGGGATGACATGGGATGGTCTTTGTGGAGGAGATCTGAGTTGAGAAGGAGGGAGCTATGCAGGAACTAGGAGGAAGAGTGTTCCCGGGGAGGGACGGCAGAGCAAGTGAAAAAGCTTCACGTCAGGGGTAGAGGAGGTCCAGGTAGGGGCTCACCAGAGTGTGGATTGTGTCCTTCCTGCAGAAACAAGACTTTGCTCAGATTTGCTGGGAGAGTGACTTGATCTGACATCCATTGCAAGCTCCCACCACACTTCACTCTTATCTTTCTGCAGTTCTACCCTTGGATATGAAGGGATATAGGGTAGAGGGCGAGCTGCTTGTTACAGTGCATTTCTCTGTAAGAGTTTCTCCTGCAGATCACTCTCCCAAGCGCATGCTCTTCCCAACTGGGCCGGGTCAGTGAGTACCCAGGAGGTGATGGGGTCATGCTCAATCAAGTCATTGAGCTGAATTGTCCAAGGTCTCCAGCAATGTCTGGTCCCTCCTGAGTAACAGGAGGCAAGCCACACACTGAGAATTTCAGGGGTTGGCAGGACCAGCACTTTCTTGTAAACTTCTGACCTGAGTTCGATCCTTGGGTTGGGACGATCCCTGGGAGAAGGAAATGGCAACCCCCTATAGTATTCTTGCCTGGGAAATTCCATGAACAGAGGAGCCTGGTGGGCTACAGTCCATGGGGTTGCAAAGAGTTGGACACAACTGAGAACGCACCTACTACTACTCTCTCCTCTCGGGCACACTGACAATCCAGGTGCCTGGTCCAGCGGCCTGGGGAACCTCCAGAGTCCAACCATTCATTCTCCCGTCCCGAGGATGCTGGCCTCCTCCTCTAAGCCTCATTCACCTGGATTCTGGTTTGTCTTGCAGGTCCCCCTACAAACTACGGACTCTACGAACAGCTGAAGCAGAAATGGCTCCCACCACCAGAGGCCACCCTCAGAGAGAGCATTTACACTTCCTCCTACCCCAGACCACCAGCAGGTGCCATGTCCCGGAAGGAGCATGCGATTCCGGTGCCTCCCCCTCGCCTGCAGCCTGTCCCACACTTCTGAGATCTGTCACCCCATCACAGCATAGGTGGGGCCACCTGGAGACCCACCTGGAGACCACCTGCCAGACAGCAGGCAGCTGCAGATACACCCAGAGTTTTAAATCAAGCTCACCTGAGGGGCCTTTGAAATCATGGTCTGTGTTTTATGGTTCCAGTCCTTCCTCTAAACCTACAGGTTCCTTTCTTTTTCATCCCACAAATAAATCCTTTGCCACAAGGTATCACATGTGTGCAGAAGAGACACTTGTGTGTCAGGAGAAATGGAAGGACCCTTAAGTTCCCTCATTTCACACAAGGGAAAACTGAGGCCCAGAGAAGTAACATGATACCGAATTCTCACAACTTGCTACTTACTCTCCAGGAGTAAATTTTGTTGAATGAATGACTGATGGGAGAATAGGGAATAGAGGAAGGTTGTGGTGAAGACGCAAGGGACAGCTGAGCTGGAGCCAGGTGGCCTCCTAACGCCTCCTGCACCTTCCATTCATCCCACAAACCTCCCCTGGACCATGGTCAAGCCAGCCTCTGGCCTCAGAGCCATCAATCCAGCAGGAAAGGGATGTTACACAAATACTGATGTGAAAGGGTGATGTCAGGGGGGTAGGCTCACAGAGGTGGGGAATCAGTGGGCCAGTGGGGTCCTAAGAGAGCTCCCTGAGGTGTGTTGAAGTAAAGGGGTGCATGACAGCAGTCCTGGGGGCCATGAGGACATGACCTGGTCAGGGAGGGCTTCCCTGCAGAGGAGACATTTAGGCTAAGACTAGAATGCTGAGAGGGACCAACCAGGTGCAGGGACAGGTAGAAAGGGCAGCAATGGTGGCTCAGGCTGCAGGATGGCTTGTGTGAGGCTCCAAGTTGGGAAGGAGCCTTGCAGGTTAGGTAAAGGCCCAGAAAGTTCTTATTGCTGCTGAAACAAATACCGTGAACTCAGTGTCTTAGAGCAACACAGATTTAGTCCCTTCAGTTTAGTTCAGTTCAGGTGCTCAGTCATGTCCAACTCTTTGCAACCGCATGGACTGCAGCATACCAGTCTTCCCTGTCCATCACCAACTCCCAGAGCTTTCTCAAACTCATGTCCATTGAGTCGGTGATGTCATCCAACCATCTCATCCTCTGTTGTCCCCTTCTCCTCCTGCCTTCAATCTTTCCCAGCATCAAAGAGTCAGTTCTTTGCATCAGGTGGCCAAAGTAATGGAGTTTCAGCTTCAGCATCAGTCCTTCCAGTGAATAATCAGGACTGATTTCCTTTAGGATTGACTGGTTTGATCTCCTTACTATCCAAGGGACTCTCAAGAGTCCACTCCAACACCACACTTCAAAAGCATCCATTCTTCGGTGCTCAGCTTTCTTTATGGCCCAATTCTCACATCCATACATGACTACTGGAAAAAAAACAGAGCTTTAACTACAGCTCTAAAAATGAAAAGTCCACAGGAGACTCCGGGGGCTTTAGAGGTGAGTTATTTCCTTGCCTTTTCCAGCTTCCAGGGGGCACCTGCATTCTTTGACTCCTGGCCTCTTCCTCCACATCCAGAGACTGCGGTGTAGCATTTTCATTCCTGTCTGTCTCCCTCACTAAGGACCCTGTGAACACATCAGGCCCACTGGATAATCAGCGTCATCCCCACATCTCAAAATCCTTCATCACAACTGCCAAGTTCCTCTTGAATATAAACAGTTTTATTCACATAGTCCAGGGATGAGGATGTGGTCATTCTAGGGGTGGGCATTTTTTCATCTGCAGCCTGGACACCAGGCAGGAGTTCTCTGGGCTCAGTACATGTTTCATTCCTTAGACCACAATTCATGTAGCTAGTCCTTTCCAGGCATTTGAGAAAGTGGAGGGAAAATGGTTGGGGATGGAGGTGGGACTGAGTGTATTCCAGAGTCTATGGCTGCCCACATGTGATCAGCGTTCCATGACCTTACACACACACACACACACACACACACACACACACACTCTGAAAAATGGCTGTTAACACTGCAGTGACCAGAAGTACTTGAGCTGGATTACTGAGCATTCAAGAGTCAGACTAAAACAGTGCTATCAGATTAACAGTTAGGCTCACCCACCTATAGCAGTGGTCTGTTTGGTGAAGGATTTCCTGACCTTCTCTGATGGAGTGTAAAGAAGGGCGGAATTGAGCCAGAGAAGATCTTTTTCCTACATCCTTGCTTTACCTGGACTCTCAAAAAAAGAAGCCTCAACATCTCTGGCAGATGTGGTGGAGGTTGGAGGAGCTACTTCCTAAAATGCCGTTGTTGGTCCCGCCCTCTGAGTTTCTGGATCAACAGGTCTGCAGAGGGGAAAGAAATCACTTTTAGAACAAGTTCTCAAGCGATACTGATGCTGCTGGTTGGGGGACCAGACATTGGGAACTACTGTAGAAGATGGAACTACTCCATTTTTATTTTATCTGGGCAGTTTCTGGAATAACAGTTTCTTCAGAGAAAACAGCAAGGAAAACATCTGAACCTCATGCTCTTCCATGTTTCCTCGAATAAGACAGGAGCCTATGACTCCAGTATTTTATTAGAAAGCTCAGAAGGGGCACCACACTGTTGGGCACTGGGACAGAGCACTGACAAGCAGAACTTCCATTTCCACCACTTGCAGGCTGTGTGCCTTGGAGGAAGTCACTACCCTTCTCTGAATCTGTCTCTCCTGTACTGAATGGGTACCATATGATCTCTAACTCAGATAAAACCACTGGGCCCAGAGCTTGATGCAGAATAAACCCTCCATAAACATCAGGGCTATTGTTTGACACTGGAAGACCACAGGCCTTTGCAACAACCAAGGCCACGGCGACAACCAGAATCTGAGGCAGAGACCCACGTGCTAGCCAATTCCTCTGCCAAGATGCGATGCTTTGACTGTGGAAGCCAGCATCTTAAAAGAAAACCCTGGGTGCACCCCACGACCCACTTTCTACAGTTTAGCCTACTGGCTGGGACAAGCCTGCCCTCTGGCGGCGAACTTGACAATTATTTACAGTTGGTTATGGCTTCAGGGTGGAGAAGGCAATGGCACCCTACTCCAGTACCCTTGCCTGGAAAATCCCACAGACGGAGGATCCTGGTAGGCTGCCATCCAAGAGGTCACTGAGAGTCGGACACAACTGAGCGACTTCACTTTGACTTTTCACTTTCATGCATTGGAGAAGGAAACGGCAACCTACTCCAGTATTCTTGCCTAGAGAATCCCAGGGATGGGGGAGCCTGGGGGGCTGCTGTCTATGGGGTCGCACAGAGTCGGACACGACTGAAGTGACTTAGCAGTAGCAGTAACAGTATGGCTTCAGGGTCAGGGTTTCTCTGTGCTGTGCTGTCACTTCAGTCATGTCTGACTCTTTTCGACCCTATGGATGTAGCCCACCAGGCTCCTCTGTCCATGGGGTTCTCCAGTCAAGGATCCTGGAGTAGGTTCCCATGCCCTCCACCAAGAGATCTTTGTGACCCAGGAATCGAACCCTCGTCTCTTATGTCTCCTGTATTGGCAGGCAAGATTTTTATAGTGAAAAAGTTGGCTTAAAACTCAATATTCAGAAAACTAAGATCATGGCATCAGGTCCCATCACTTCATGGCAAAAGGATGGGGAAACAGTGAGAGACTTAATTTTGGGGGCTCCAAAATCACTGCAGATGGTGACTGCAGTCATGAAATTAAAAGACAGTTGCTCCTTGGAAGAAAAGTTATAGCCCACCTAGACAGCATATTAAAAAGCAGAGACATTACTTTTTTTTTTTAATGTAGAAAAGCAATTTATTCCATTATAAGCACTTAACACAGTTAGTCAAGGAGAGTAACAGGCCTGCTGGTGAAACAGGTCACCCAAAATAGAGATGGTATCAAACTAGTGGTCAAGGACTAACTCCTTAAAAAAAAAAAAAAGCAACTCTTATCCAGGATTAATTTAATTTTAAAAACAAATACAAGCTATTGGTTCACTCTTCTCAACTTAACTGGACAGTCTACCTGTGGTATAACTGTCAGGTAAAAACATACATCTTTACAACTTGGTGGTCCCAAGTTTTTTTAAAAAACCATTTCACAGAAAGGAAAGAAATAATATGAAAACAGCTCAAGAAATACACTAACAAGCAAAAATATATGGGGAAGGAGGAACACATTGTTTTGACTTAACTGAAGAAACTGAGAGGAGACTGGTCTATGTAAGGAAATGTGCATCCTGGAAAGTTCAGCGTGTAGGAATTTGTATGACTTGAATCTCCCCTATTTCCTGAATAAAAACAACATCTTGTAGTATTTATACTTCATGGCTCAGACACTTACCTCACTTAGCTCTATTTCTTACTCACTCTAGCCTTTACTTAAATGAGTCTGAAAAACTTGGGGATATAGCATAAGAAGAAAAATAACCACACACAATATTCCCCTTTTTGTGGCTACTTTTAGACCTCTGTTACTAGAAAATTCCTAAAGAAAATTTAAATATAAGTCTGTGGCTTTGCTGAATCAAGAAGCCCCCAGTTAATATTTAGAAAACACCTTCTGTTTGGACTAATAACATTGTTGATAGAACTTATTATAGAGGGATAACCAAACAAAGTCTGTGTCTCAAAACCTGTGTTAAATCAATCTCAGAGTTGAGAGGAAGAAAAGGGGAGTTTAAAAATCACAAGTGCAGACATGATCTAAGATCCTTGTCCTTCTGGATCCACGCTTCCTTCAGGGTCTTCATCATTATAAATGTTCTCAGCCATTTGCCACACTTGCATGATATTGTCTTCTGATACAGAACAAATCACCCAAGGTTCGTTGGGATTCCAGGAGAAATCAGATATCTTGGCAGTGTGACCACCATGAACAAACAACAACTCTGGTGGCCCATCTTCTGCATCTTCTGGGGATTGTTCCTCTCCAATTTTACTTAAATCCCAGACATTCAGTCTACGATCAGTACCACTGGAAGCCAAAATAGTCTCACTGTGAGGCGACCACTGAACCTGGAATATTTCATCCTTATGTGATTCAAAGGAATGCAACTTAAGTTTCAGATTTCTCAGATCCCACAGGGCAACAGTCTTGTCAGCTGATCCTGTGGCAAGAATGAACTCACTATAAGGATTGAAAGAAAGGCAGTTCACTTCAGCAGTGTGAGCATCAACTGAGTGGCTTGGTTTGGAAGTATTGTTTGAACGAGTATCCCAGATCATGAGTTTCTGATCATCAGCAACCGACCCAAAGAGGGACTCATGGAGCAGATGCCAGGAGACATCCTCCACTACTGCCGTGTGCCCTGTGAAGATGGTCTTCGCATCCACAACTTTCCCTTCCTTTGGAACAGCACTTTTGTCCCACAGGCAGATGGTGTGGTCATCTGAAGCACTCAGTAAGTGCCCACTGAGATTTGGGTTCCAAGAAAGCCCATAGCCTTCCTTCTGATGTCCACGGAGACGCAAGTCTGGGTTGCACTCCCCAGAAGGGTCTGGTTTAGAAGGATGTTTTGTATAGTCAAAAACAAGAACATCACTGGATGGAGTCTTTGTTGCAATGATGCAAGGGTTCTGGGGCATATAGCGTGCCCTGTTTACCTCTCCTTCATGGTTGATCTTGATTTCTATTTCAATTTTTCCACTAACCGAGCCAAAACCTCCAAATTCTCCTTTTTCACTGTCGTAGTGTGAAGCATCAAACTGAGCGTCATCGTTAGGGAGCTGCACGCTGGCTATCACAAGGTGGTTTTGCTCATCTGATGTGTGTGTCCCCAGGACAAGTCGATGAGTACTGAAATCTTTCCCTTCTGGTCTGATTACATCTGGAAGCCACTGTGCAGTTAGGCTAGGTCACTCCAGAGCATGGGTCATCACCAAATCGTAAAGAAAAGGGGTGTTCTTTTTCCATATTTTGTATTCTTCGTTGATCACACGTTCCTCTACTGCGTCATCAAAGGCTGCTTCCTTGTCGGCCATGGCGGGTAGGCAAGCCGGCGGGGATCCCGGGGTTGAGCGTTCAGCAGAGACATTACTTTGCCAACAAAGGTCTGTCTAGTCAAAGCTATGGTTTTTCCAGTAGTCACGTAAGGGTGTGAGAGTTAGACTATAAAGAAAGCTGAGCACCGAAGGATTGATACTTTTGAACTGTAGTGTTGGAGAAGATTCTTGAGAGTCACTTGGACAGCAAGAAGATCCGACCACTTCATCCTGAAGGAAATCAGTCCTGAATATTCATTTGAAGGACTGATGCTGAAGCTGAAACTCCATTACTTTGGCTACCTGATGTAAAGAACTGACTCATTGGGCAAGATCCTGATCCTGGGAAAGATTGAAGGTGGGAGGAGCAGGGGATGACAGAGGATGAGATGGTTGGATGGCATCACCGACTCAATGGACATGAGTTTGAGAAAGTTCTGGGAGTTGGTGATGGACAGGGAAGCCTGGTATGCTGCAGTCCATGGGATTGCAAAGAGTCTGAAATGACTGAGCAACGGAACTGAACTGAAGCTATGGGAAGTTCTTAGGGTATGCAATTTTTCAGAACAATGAAGGCCAGCTGAACAGGTGAAGGCAGCTTACAAGAAGATGGTTTTAAACAAGTTGTTCCCTTATCTGCTGTTCTGTGACACAAACTCGAGAATTTCTGTTACTTATAAGCTTCTGTTAAACCTATGTGGTGGGTTTCATTTCAATAAATATTGGATCCATGTAACTTTCACTTCCAAAACTCATTTAGGCCTAGTGGAATCCCAGGAATATAATAAATCTTTGTAAGAAATGACCCGAAATAATGAATGAAAGAATGATTGTTGTATTCACAGAGAGTGTTATACAAGAATAGATTATATTATAAAGACAATCACTTGAACTGAATTTTCCTTTAGCCTACTCCAGAGAGTACCACCTACTTACTGTGTTTTGGGTGATTTGGCCAAAGGAAAAAATCATGTGGCCACGAAGACCTTACACCTTCCCATACGTTCCTTCAATCCCAATCACACATGTTTTAGTCGAATCAGGCTATTATAACAGAATACCAAGGACCAAATGACTTAAACAGGAAAGATTATATATTATGATTCTGAAGGCTGGAAGCCTGAGATCAGGGAGGCACCGTGGTCTGGTTGTGGAGGGAGCCAGTTTCCTACTTTCTTCACATTTTGGGGGGTGGAGGAACGCAGGACTCTTCATTCCCTTCTAAGGGCACTAAAGCTAAAATGGGACTCTACTTCTATTACCTCATCCAAATCTAGTTACCTCCTATGGTAACTCAAATCTCATTCTACTACAGATTAAAGCTTTCACATATGTATTTGTGGGGTGTGTGTTGGGGTGTGTGTATGGCAGGTGAAGTAATGGATCGGGAACAAGCATTCAGTTCATAACAATCCATCACAATAAAGAGAAGACAAGGCCCTGGTGGACCAACCAACTAATGGCCACCCTCCTCTTTGTTTCCTCCACACCCACACTCAAGCCTCTTGCAAACAGCTAAGAATGTGGTGCTTCCTGTGTCAGTCCACCTCTGTGGACTGGCATGTATTGTTGTTGTTGTTCAGTCACTCTGTCAAGTCAGACTCTCTGCAACCCCAAGAACTGCAGCACGCCAGACTTCCCTGTCCCTCACCATCTCCTGGAGCTTGCTCAAACTCATGTCCATTGAGTTGGTGATGCCATCCAACCATCTCATGCTCTGTTGTCCCCTTCTCCTCCTACCTTCAATCTTTCCCAGCATTAGGGTCTTTTCTAATGAACCAGTTCTTCACATCAGGTGGCCAAAGTATGGGAGCTTCAGCTTCAGCATCAGTCCCTCCAATGAATATTCAGGTCTGATTTCCTTTAGGATTGACTAGTTGGATCTCCTTCCAGTCCAAGGGACTCTCAAGAGTCTTCTCCAACATCACAGTTCAAAAGCATGTAAAATGAGTACAATTATATAGTAGTTTGAACATTCTTTGGGATTGCCCTTCTTTGGGATTGGAATGAAAAGTGATATTTTCCAGTGGCCACTCTGAGGTTTCCAAATGTATGAACATATTACAGGTAATTATAAAAGGGTTGATGATATGGGGTTTAAAGTGTCTTTTGAGTAGAATCCAATTTAACCCTCTTTACACAAACGCATTGCTTCCAGGTGGCACAGTGGTAAAGCATCTGCCTGCGAATGCAAAAGAGTCAAGAGACAAGGGTTCAATCCCTGGGTTGGGAAGATCCCCTGCAGGAGAAAATGGCAACCCATTTCAACCCCATGAACAGAGAAGCCTGGTGGGCTGCTGTACATGGGGCTGCAAAGAGTTGGACATGACCGAGCACACATACATGCAAAGCTTATTTATATCCATGGGAGAATATGGTGAAAGGAGTCTTCCACAAAGTTACCAAGAAGGAGAACTCCCTCCAGAGAGTCTTCATCTTGGTGGCCAGAGGTATACAAGAATAGTATGATCATCAAATAAATGGGATGGAAGAGAGGCATGGACAATTCTTGAAGATGGAGAAAGGATCTCCTTTTATGTACAACAATACATAAAGGAATCTTTGTGTGATGCATCCCAAGGTGAGAGTCATCCCTGAGTGTGGTAGAATGTTAAACACAAATAAGAGCTTCTGTATTTAGCACAGAAAAGGTGTTGCTATTTAAGAAGATAAAAACAATATTATTTATTTCTGTGCCTAATGGCTTCACCTTGATCAGAGTCTGTGTTGAACTTAGATAAGTCTGAGGAAACAGTAATGAGCTGATTATAATTGGAAAGGGGACAATACAATTATGGTTTGTCTTCTAAGACCCCTGAGAAATGACTGGAGAAATTTTCCATCTGGAAAATGTCCTCAGTGAGAATAATACATAAATAAATTTAAAAACCCTCTCCTGGTAGCAGCTGTCTCTGGATGGCAGGGTTATTTGGGAATGACCCGGGTTTATTTCTTCTCTGACTCCAAGCTCCCAAGAGCCCACAGTGCCCACCTTCAGTGCCTCACAGTCTTGGGGAAAAAGTCTTGATCATAGGATTCACAGTTTTTCCTCTTCTCACATCTTAGTTTTCAGCTTTTCATGAAGTTTGCTGTGCTGATCCAAACTTTCTGAGAAAAAAACTAAGGAGACACTGTCTCCTCTGAGCCACTCTCTTTTTACTGTTTTTTTTTTTTTTTTTTTTTTTTAAGAAATTATTTTATTTTTGGTCGAGCTGGGTCTTTATTGCTGAGCATGCTTTTCTCTCGGAGAAGGCAATGGCACCCCACTCCAGTACTCTTGCCTGGAAAATCCCATGGACGGAGGAGCCTGGTGGGCTGCAGTCCACGGGGCCGCGAAGAGTCGGATACGAATGAGAGACTTCACTTTCACTTTTCACTTTCATGCATTGGAGAAGGAAACGACAAGCCAAGCCACTCCAGTGTTCTTGCCTGGAGAATCCCAGGGACGGGGAGCCTGGTGGGCTGCCGTCTACGCACAGAGTCGGACACGACTGAAGCGACTTAGTAGCAGCAGCATGCTTTTCTCTAGTTGAGGCCACTGGGGGGCGCCTCTCTACTGTCGGTATGGACTCTAGAGGGCATCTTCGCTGAGCAGGGATCAAACCCGTGTCCCTACACTGACAGGCAGATTCTGTACCACTGAACCACAGTGCATCCCTCTTTTACTACCTCAATATCACTCAGAATAGCATCTTTGTGAATCAGTGAATGGATCCTTGATTACCCAGCCACCCCATCATTCTCTGCTTCCTGAATGTATATCTGATTCACTCAGTTAATCTAGAGAAAAATGAAGATCCAATCAGGATCAATCCAACGAGCTCTTTAATCAGGTGTCCCTTTCTGACTGGGTTAGTAGTGGGACAGAAGGATGATGGAAATAGAAAGGCTTATAGCCGTCTGGAGCACTGGAGAAGAGATGCAGGATCTTCCTGCTCTGGAGACACCAGTTGGGTTCTCCACAGCGTCTGGGGTCTGAGCACCCCACCAGACACATAGAGTCGTGAGTTACCACCCTCAGGTAAGGACACCCTTTTCTTACCCATGATTAATTATCTCCACAATGTGGACAGCAGTTGAAGCTATTCCAGAAGGTCCTGGGATGTCCCAAGTCCTTCAGAATCTCAAGCAGCTCAGCCCGACACTGGGCAAGTCTCCCCTGGTGGAGTATTCCCTGAGAAACTCTCACTTAAACTGGGCAACCTGAAGGTGTGTCGCAGCAGCTTCTCCATGACGGCCATGGAGAGAAGGTTACCACACAGACTGAAGGACATGAACTGGAAGCAGCGGCTCAGGGCAGGCAGAATGGCTTTGAGGTGGGAGTCCCTGATTCCACATTGCTCTAAGTACAACCCCTGGAGGGTGGCTGCACTCTCTCCAGCAGAGCTGGGAGGAGCTCGGGACTGGAGTAGGTCATGGTGACCTCACTCAGATCCAGGGCCTTTAGCTGACTAATTCTATCATCCTGAGCCCATCATACATGGCAGTAACACCACTGCCTAGTTGGGTGCATCAGTGAAAAGCTTTCTTCAGAACACTTGGAAACTGAAATGTAGGACAAGATACATCATGAAGATGTAATAGACCCATGGTTTTGGACATCTGCTCAATGTGAATGTGAAAAGGAAAGGTGATCCTGCAGGGGAGCCAGGACTGCAGGAGGAAATGTAGTCTCTGTGGTAATAGAGTGCTTGTGGACACATGTCCTGTTGAGTCAGAACTAGGAACCTACATTCCTCTAGGTGGATTGGAGCTTGAGACTCACAGGTTGGAGTCATCCCGGGGTTCAGTTCAGTTCAGTTGCTCAGTCATGTCCGACTCTTTGCAACCCCATGGACTGCAGCATGCCAGGCTTCCCTGTCCATCACCAACTCCCAGAGCTTACGCAAACTTATGTCCACTGAGTCGGTGATGCCATCCAACCCTCTCATGCTCTGTTGTACCCTTCTCCTCCCACCTTCAATCTTACCCAGCATCAGGGTATTTTCCAAAGAGTTGGTTCTTCACATCAGGTGGCCAAAGTAATGGAATTTCAGCTTCAGCATCAGTCCTTCCAATGAATATTCAGGACTGATTTCCTTTAGGATTGACTGGTTGGATCTCCTTGCAGTCCAAGGGACTCTCAAGAGTCTTCTGCAACACCACAGTTCAAAAGCATAAATTCTTCAGTGCTCAGCTTTCTATCCCTGGGTAGATGGTTGTAAAGAAATAGTCAGAAATAGAGACCCTCATTGTAAACATACTGTTATCGTCCATGATGTATTTTTCCTAATTTTTCAGTTCATACCACAGGAATCTCCAGACATTAATTTTTTTTTTTTCCTTTTAAGGCAAGCACTGGGATATGGTGAGAGACAAGGAAGCCTGGCATACTTCAGTCCATGGGGTTGCACAGATTTGGACACAACTGAGAAACTGAACAACAGTAACTTCTTACCCAGGAACATCAAAGTTTCTGGAGCTCAACCTTCATACTATGCAGTGGACCCTTGACTCGCAGGTCGTTGGCCCCAGACTTAGAGTAACTCCATCAGCTTACCTAGTTCTCAGCCTCTATGAGCAGGCAAGCCCTTTACCATAGTAAATCTCCCCTAATATATATATAGAGAGATTACCCTGGAAAATACTGGTTTGAAATGCCCAGATTCACTTACAGATGTTTTTCAAGAGCAAATATAGCTCTACAGGATCTAGTCGGCGCAATCCAAGGATGTGGAAAAGGAGAAAAGGAGGGTAGACTAAGTGGTATGGGGATTTTCAACTGAACAAAGGGCAGTGCCCCTAACTGACACATTGCTCAACAATCAGCCTAGTGGTTACTCAGGAGAACCCTGACAAATGCAGTATCTTACCACAGGCAAGGAGGTCACATACACCCTCAGGTGTTTTGTTATACAACCTGACATCTGATGTCAAAACATGCCATTTTAGCCTTCTGTAATGGAGAAAGACAGGAGATTTTAAGGGAATAAAGACAATTTCTCATTAATATAATGTAGCCCTTGATAGAATATAATTTTAATGAGGTATAGAAACACTAAAACCATGTTATATGCCTCTATGATTTTAGTATTTTTCTAAAAGATATTTTTATAACTTCCCTAGCCCAGTAGATTAATTAAGAAGGACCATTATCCACCTGGGTAATGAGTTGGCAAGGCCCAGAAGTTCAGCTTATCTGCAGCATGGAAGACCCTTTCTAGAATTGGGAGCCATGCTTTTTGAAGTTAAACCTTTTCCTCCCACAGAGAAAGGTCAAGAACTGAAACTTATGGAGGAACCAGGACAACCACAAGGAATGCTTATGTCCAGGGTCATGGCTTGACTCAGCAGTGAGAGTCCTGACAGGCTTTTCACTCAGGTGACTCATTGCACACTAAGTATGTTCATCTCTGTGTGTATTAACCCACTGAACCACCCCAGAAGTAAGCAAGGAGGTCAGAGATGCTCCAGAGAGAATAAAGACCTGGTGGGAATGGTAAGGATTTGGATTATAGACAACTCAGTGCCTTAAAAGAAAAAATAACTGTCTATATTGGTAGAATTCAGTCAGTATTTGTGAAGTGAATCCGTGAATAGATCCTTGATTACCTGGCCACCCCATCATTCTCTGCTGCCTGAATGTATATCTGATCCAATCAACTAACCTAGAGAAAATGGAGATCCAATCAAGATCAATCCAATGCGAGCTCTACAATCTAACAGGTGCCCATTTCTGATTGGCTTGGCAGTAGGACAGAGGGATGAGGGGAATAGAAAGGCCTATAATAGTCTCAAGCACTGGAGAAGAAGTGCAGTTTTCCATCTCTGGAGACACCAGATGGCGTCTCCACAGAGTCTGAGATCTGAGCATCCTGCCAGCTACATCTGAGCAGTAAGTGACCACCCTCAGATAAGGACACTCTTTTTCTTTCTTTATGGTTAGTTAATCTTGAAGGGAAGCATGTATCTCTAGATAGTAGGGAGGGTTTTCAAATGATTGTTTCTTTCCAATGAATATATTTCAGATTTTGGTTTTGCCTCTTAGTGTAGTTTTGCCTGACTCCAACATTTTGATTTGTTTCTTAGTTGATAACATTTTAAAGTCAAAGTTCCTCTAGAAAATAAAGCTTAGTAATAAAAAAATAACGGGAAAAGGCCAGGCAAGTGTGCTTCCTTATAAAAGATTTGAGTTCCCTAAGGTCAGGGGTTCCTAAACTATGATACAAACCTGGTGAAAGCACACCGTTACCTGGGGGGTTTCTGTAGTTTCCTTGGGAGAATCATTGCTAAAATGAGATTCATTCTGTTTACTGTGCTATAAGTAATAAAAGTCTTTTTTGGGGGCCATGCTGCAGGGTCTGTGGGACCTTACTTCCCTAATCCTTTACAGATCATAGCCCAGTCAAGGCAAAGGGGCTTAGGTAACTCAGTGAAGACAGGAACCATTCCCTGTAGGACCACCTAAGACAGACAGGTTATAATGAAGAGTTCTGACAAAATACGGTCCACTGGAGAAGGAAATGGTAAACCACTCCAGTATTGTTGCCTAGAGAATACCATGGACAGTATGAAAAAAGCAAAAAGACATGACACTGTACGATGAGCCCCCCTAGGTCAGAAGGTGTCCAATATGCTGCTGGTTAAGAGTGGGCGACCACTACTTACTTATAAGTCCAGAAAGAATGAAGTGGCAAGGCCAAAGTGGAAATGACGCTCAGCTGTAGATAAGTTTGGGTGTGAAAGTAAAGTCTGATGCTAAAAAAAAAAAAAATATTGCATAGGATCCTTGAATGTTAGGTCCATAAATCAAGGTGAATTGGATGTGGTCAAGCAGGAGATGGCAAGAATGAACATGGATATTTTAGGAATCAGTGAACTGAAATGTATGGGAATGGGTGAATTTAATTCAGATGAGCATTGTATCTACTACTGTGGGCAAGAATCATTTAAAAGAAATGGAGTAGCCCTCATCCAGTTCAGTTGCTCAGTCTTGTCCAACTCTTTGCTACCCCATGGACTGCAGCATGCCAGGCTTCCCTGTCCATCACCAACTCCTGGAACTTGCTCAAACTCATGTCCATTGAGTTGGTGATGCCATCATAGTCAACTAAAAAGTCTGAAATGCAGTACTTGGATATAATCTCAAAAATAACAGAATAATCTTTGGTTTGATTCCAAGGCAAACCATTCAGTAACACAGTAATCCAAGTCTGTGCCCTAACCATGGATGCTGAAGAAGCTGATGTTGACCAGTTCTATGAAGATGTACAACATCTTCTAGAATTAACACCAAGAAAGTTGTCCTTTTCATCACAGGGGATGGCAATGCAAAAGTAGGAAGCCAAGAGATACCTGAAACAACAGGCAAGTTTGACCTTGGAGTACAAAATGAAACAAGACAAAGGCTAACAGAGCTTTCTTAAGAGAAAAAGCTGGTCATAGCAAACACTTTTTTCCAGCATCCCAAGAGAGGACTCTACACATGGACATCACCAGATGATCAATAACAAAATCAGATTGATTATGTTACTTGCAGTCAAAGATGGAGTAGCTCTATATAGACAGTAAAAAACAAGACCTGGAACTGACTGGCTCTGATCATGAGCTCCTTATTGCAAAATTCAGACTTAAATTGAAGCAAGTAGGAAAAGCCACTAGACCATTCAGGTATGATCTAAATCAGATCACTACAGTGGAGGTGACAAATACATTCAAGGGATTAGATCTGGTAGACAGAGTGCTTGAAGAACTATGGACAGAGTTTTATGACACTGTACAGGAGCAAGCGACTAAAACCATCCTCAAGAAAAAGAAATGCAAGGCAAAGTGATTGTCTGTGGAGGCTTTACAAATAGCTGAGGAAAGATGAGAAGTGAAATGCAAGGGAGAAAGGGAAAGATACACTCAACTGAATACAGAGTTACAGAGAAGAGCAAGGACAGATAAGACTTTCTTAAAGGGAAATGCAAATAAATTGAGGAAAACAATAGAATGGGAGAGACTAGACATCCCTTTAAGAAAACTGGAGATATAAAGAAAACATTTCATTCAAAGATGGCCACAATAAATGACAGAAATGGTAAGAAGGCGAGAATACATGGAAGAAGTATACAAAAAAGATCTTAATGACCTGGATAAAGACAATGGTAACTCACCTAGAGCCAGACATCCTGGAGTATGAAGTCAAGTGGGCCTTAGAAAGCATTTGTATGGACAAAGCTAGTGGGAGTGTGGTGAGCAGATTTTAAATAGCTCCAACTGAGCTATTTAAAGTCCTAAAATATGATGCTGCTGAAGTGCTTCACTCATGTCAGCAAATTTGAAAAAACTCAGCAGTGACCATAGGGCTGGAAAAGATCAGTTTTTGTTCCTATCCTAAAGAAGAGCAAAGCCAAAGAATGTTCAATCTACCACACAACTGCACTCATTTCATAGGTTAGCACCATTATTCTTAAAACCTTTCAATCTAGCCTTCAGCAGTACATGAACCAAGAACTTCCAGATGTAGAAATTGGGTTTCAAAGAGACAGGAGAACCAGAAATCAAATTGCCAGCATTCCTTGGATCATGGAGAAAGTCAAGGGAGTTCCCAAAAAACATCTACTTCTGCTTCTTGACTACACTAATGCCTTTGTGTAGATCACAACAAACTGTAGAAAAGGCTTAAAGGGGTGGAAGTACCAGACATCCTATCTGTCTCCTGAGAAACCTGTATAGGGGTCAAGAAGCACTATTAGAACTAGAAATGGAAAAACCGACTGGTTCCAAATTGGGAAAGAATTAAGACAAGACTGTATATTTTCACCCTGCTTATTTACCTTCTATGCAGAATTATTGTTGTTCAGTCTCTCACGTCATGCCTGACTCTTTGAGAATCCATGGACTGCAGCATGCCAGGCTTCTCTGTCCTTCACCATCTCCCGGAGTTTGCTCAAACTCACGTCCATTGATTCGGTGATGCCATCCAACCATCTCATCCTCTGTTAATCCCTTCTCCTGCCTTCAGTCTTTCCCAGCATCAGGGTCTTTTCCAACAAGTCAGGTCTTCCAGTCCTCAGGTGGCCAAAGTACTGGAGCTTCAGGTTTAGCATCAGTCCTTCCAATGAATATTCAGAGTTGATTTCCTTTAGGATTGACTGGTTTGATCTCTTTGCAGTCCAAGGGACTTTCAAGAGTCTTCTCCAGCAACACAGTTTGAAGGCATCAATTCTTCAGCACTCAGTCTTCTTTATTGTCCAGTTCTCACATCCATACATGACTACTGGAAAAACCATAGCTTTGATTATATGGACCTTTGTTAGCAAAGTAATGTGTCTGTTTTTTAATATGCTGCCTAGGTTTGTCATTGCTTTTCTTTCACGAAGCAAGTGTCTTTTAATTTCACAATGGAAGTTATGGTCCACGGTGATTTTGAAGCCCAAGAAGATAAATTCTGTCACTGTTTCCATTGTTTCCCCATCTATTTGCCATGAAGTGATGGGACTGGATGCCATGATCTTAGTTTTTTGAATGTTGAGTTTTAAGCTAGCTTTTTAACTCTCCTCTTTCACTTTCATCAAGAGGCTCTTTAGTTCCTCTTTGCTTTCTGCCATAAGGGTAGTGTCATTTGCATATCTGAGGGTATTGATATTTCTCCTGGCAATCCTGATTCCAGCTTGTGCTTCATCCAGCCTGGCATTTTACATGAGGTACTCTGCATAGAAGTTAAATAAGCAGGATGACAATATACAGCTTTGATGTACTCCTTTCCCAGTTTTGAACCAGTCTGTTTTCCACATTCGGTTTTAACTGTTGCTTCTTGATCCACATACAGATTTTGCAGGAGGCAGGTATGGTGGTCTGGTATCCCATCTCTTTAAGAATTTCCCACAGTTTGTTGTGATCCACACAGTCTAAGGCTTTAGCATAGTCAATGATGCAGCAGTAGTTGATTTCTGGAATTCTCTTGCTTTTTTGATGATCCAGTGGGTGTTGGCAATTTGATCTCTGTTTCCTCTGCCTTTTAAAAATCCAGCTTGTACATTAGAAGTTCTAGTACACATACTGTTGAAGCCTAGCCTGAAGGATTTTGAGCATTACTTTGCTAGCATGTGAAATGAGTGAGTGCAATTGTGCGGTAGTTTGAACATTCTTTGGCATTGCCCTTCTTTGGGATTGGAATGAAAACTGACCATTTCCAGTCCTGTTGGCACTGCTGAGTTTTCCAAATTTACTGGCATATATTGTCACACTGTCAATCCTAAAAGAAATCAACTCTGAATATTAACTGGAAGTATGGATGCTGAAGCTGAAGCGCCACCTGATGCAAAGAGCCAACTCATTGGAAAAGACTCTGATGTTGGTAAAGGTTGAAGGGAAAAGGGGAAGGTGATAGCAAAGGATGTGGTGGTTAGGCAGCATCACTGATTTAGTGGATATTATTATTGTTGTTCAGCGGCGTGGATAACTCTTGAAGGTGGAGAAAGATTCTCCCTTTATTTGTGACCTTAAACTTCAAATGATTTTTTGTGTGATGCAGCCCAATGTGGGAGTAATCCTTGAATACAGTAAAACGTTAAACAGCAATAAGAACTTCTGTATTTAGTGGAGGAAACTTGTCAGTATTTATGAAAAGAAATAAAGAATTTTATTTCTGTGCCTAATGGTACCACCTTGGTCAAAATCTGTTGAAGGAAGCTAAGTTTGAGGAAACAGTAATGATCTAAATACATATGGAAAGGGATAATGAAATTTTGATTTGGCTTCTAAGATGCCTGAGGGCTTCCCAGGTGGCACACTAGTAAGGAATCCACCTCCAAATAAGAGACACAGGAGACTTGCTTTTGACCACTGGGTAGGGATGATCCTCTGAAGAAGGAAATGGCCACCCATTCCAGCATTCTTGCCTAGAAAGTTCCATGGACAGAGGATCCTGGTGGACTACAGTCCATGGGGTCACAAAGAGCTGCACATGACTGAGCATGCAGTCACACGCTGATTTGACTCCTGAAAAATGACTGGGGAAATTTGCCATCTGGAAAGTGTCCTTGGTGAGAAAAAAAAAAAAAAAAAACTTAAAGGAAACCTCTTCTGGTAGCAACTGCCTCTGGATGGCAGGGATATTTGGGACTTAACCAGAATTTTTTCTTCCCTGGTTCCAAGTCCCAAGGAGCCTGCAGTGCCCACCCTCATTGCCTCTCAGTCTTGAAAATGTCTGATCCAAGGAAATGTCAGACCTCTCCTCTTCTCACATTCTTAGATTTAGTCTTTTCATGCCATTTGTTATCTTGATCACAACTTCCTGGAGGAAAAAAGCCATCTAAGTTGAAAGTGACTCCCCTGAGCCACTCTCCTTCGCTATGTTTTTTTTTTTTAAACTTTGTTTTCCTGATTTTTGTTTGCCTGACTCTTCACTGCTGTGCAGGCCTTTCTCTAGCTGTGGTAAGAGGGAGCTTCTCTTCCTTGTGGTGCCCAGGCTTCTCACTGTGGCTTCTCTTGTAGAGCACAGGCTCAGTAGTTGTGACTCCTGGGCTTAGTCGCCCTGGAGCATGTGGCATCCTCCTGGATCAAAGATCAAGCCAGTGTCTCCTGCATCTGCAGGGGGATTCTTTACCTCTGAGTCACTAGGGAAGCCTTCTTTACTACCTCAATAGCACCTCAAATAACGTCTTTAAATTTCCTTGTTTCCAAAAATATAAAAATGAAAAGAAACCTTTATTTTACATTGTTGGTGTCATTCCCATTGTCCCTTTAGGAATGCCCAGCTCCAACTTGTCCAGACCCATTCTTACTTCTCACTGAGAAGTGTTCTGACTTGTCCACCTTCAGAGAAGACGTGGCTTAAGACGTGATCACATCTTGGACAGCTCTTCCCTTGCTGCCTGAGTAGGCGCACAACCTTCTGTGTTTCCTACATAACACCTGAGTGACAAGCTGATACAGGGATGAGTGTATTTTGTTTTCTTTGGGAACAGCATCACTGCTTTCATGAAGCTATTTTAATTCAGGGTCATTTTCATAATTTTGACTTCATTAAAATTCCCCCAATAATGATACTTTCAACTTTCTTTTTTTAATTCAATGTTACAAACCAGTAATCCTTTCCTGTCTGACCCTCAACAGTATAACTGTCCATATCAGTTGAATTCAGTCAAAGTTTGGGAAGTGAATCAGGGAATAGGCCCTTGATTACTCAGCTACCTGACCATTCTCTCCTTCCTGAATATATATAATATTCAATTAACTAACCTAGAGAAAAATGAAGATCCAATCAGGATTTATCCAATGGACACTCTGTAATCAAATCAGGTATCCCTTTTTGATTGGGTTAGAAGTGGGACAGAGATGGGAATAGAAAGAACTATAAAAGCCTCAAGCACTGGAGAAGAGGTGCAGAGTTTTCTGGCTCTGGAAACACCAACCAGCTGGGTTCTTTAGAGTCTGAGGTCTGAGTGCCCTGCCAGTCATAGCAGAGCAGTAAGTTATCACCCTCAGATAAGGACCTCCTTTTCTTACTATGGTTAGCTAATGTTGAAGGGTAGTGTGTATCTGTGGATGGCAAGCAGAGTTTTCAGAAAAAACAATTTCTCTCCCAAGAACACATTTCAGGTTTTTATTTTTCCTCCCAGTGTAGTTTTGTCTGAATCTCAAACATTTTGATTTGTGATTTAACTGGTATCATTTTAAATGTCTTTACCAAGCAGATATTTTTAATGAAGCACCTAAGTTTGGAATTTTATTTCTTGAAATTTAAGATACATATTTAGTTCACAAATGGCATTCATCTTAGGAATAACTGACAATGGAGGCTGTATGGATCCACATGACTCTCCTCTTCCCATAGAGTTAGAGCTCTAAGTGATGGTCAGAATATTTTCCCCAAATAAAGATAGAGTCATCTTTCATGCACTTCAGTATGCATTTCTAGGTGGAACATGAAAAAAGCAAAGCAGTAGATGGACCTGAATGGGCTAGTGGTTGCCTTTTGCCTCCTTAGTACTAGCAATCTCGCTAGTTCATATTCAGAGTAAAGAAAGAGTTAACACCTTGTCCCCCGACCCCTGCCTAGTGCATTATGGCTAAGTGCCTCATTTGCATCCCAGCTAGAGCAGTGACCTTGGCCCTGAGTGGATTCCTTGGAAGGGTAGGGAGACTGCCTAAGGTATGCTCCTGAATTGCCTAAAATGGACCACTTGTTCCCTGGCAGTTTCTACAGGAGTCATTTTGGAGCAAAGTCAGCATGAGTATCCAGACCCCACCCAGACTCCTTGACCTGGTGGGAATGCACCTGCTGAGGCATGATGACTTGGCCTTTTCTACTCTGGAGAGTCTGCCCACAGAGCTCTTCCCACCCTTTGCCTGGAAGCCTTCCATGGAAGATGTGTTGAGACCCTGGAATCAATGGTGTAAACCTGGCCCTTTGGCTGCCTGCCTCTGGGGGCCCTGATTGACCTGGCTCATGTGGGGCCCCTACAAGCTGGAAGCACTCGATGTCCTGCTTGCCCAGAAGGTCCGATACAGGTGAGTCTGACTCAGGTAACTTGGTAAACTCCTGGGAGTCCCAGGGAGACAGCTGGGTTGAGGGAATGTGGATGAAAAGGGATGGATCAGAGAGTTCTAAGATGACAATGATGAAGCCTTAGCTTGCTGTGGGAACTACCTTTTGGAAGTATAATAGTGCCTTTAATGAAGGGTAGCCTGAAAGAAGATTCCCCAACCCCTCTCAGTCATGCTTAGAGTTACTAGAAGTAGAGAATCAGAAAGGATAAGAGGGCAAAGAGGAAAGTGAGTCAGAGAGGGAAGAAGGCAAGGCAGCTGGTGACATCAGGAATGTTAAGTTACAGCACAGGTGGGCAGTCTGTTGTCACATTGTGAGGCTTTTTTTTTTTTCACTCTGTGTACGTCTTAATACATCCTAATCAATCTCTTTCTCCCCGCCAGGAGGTGCAAACTGCGGGTGCTAGATTTACGAAATATACTGGCCAGAACTTCTGGAGCATGTGGTCTGGAGCCAGCAGTTATGGGTGCTCAAGCTCAGGAATGGCACTAATGACTGAGCCCAGGTCAATGACAAAGCAGCACTTGGCTCCACTAAAGATTTTTATGGACCTTTGCCTGAAGAAAAAGACCCTGGACAACTTCCTCACCTTCTTCCTTTGGTGGGTGGAGCAGAGAAAGTCTTCCATCCACCTGTGTTGTTAAGAAGCTGATGGTTGTTTCAACACCAGTGGACAATATTGTGAAGGTCCTGAGCATGGTGCAGCTGGACTGTATCCAGGAGGTGCAAGTGAATTGCACCTGGAATCTGTCCACCCTGGCCACATTTGTTTGCTCCTTTCCTGGATGAGATGAGTAATTTGCAGAGAATCCGTTTCTTCCCCATCCATGTGTCTGCCTTTAAGAAGCAGGAGCAGGATTACCTCCCAGTGCAAATTACCTCCCAGTTCCTGAGGCTGGGCCACCTCCAGGATCTCCATCTGGAGTCTCCCTCCTTCCTTGAAGGCTGCCTGGACCAGATGCTCAGGTGAGTGTGCACCACTGACTGGGTAACACTGAGCATTAGAATGTCAAAAGCACTGTCTCCTTTGTCGCTCTCTCCTAGAATGTGGTGTTCCACAACCACACAAATCAAGGTAGCGGGTTACACTGGTCTAGTGGCTCTTGTGAGACACCCTGCTAGAGACATACAGATTAGTGACTGGGATGTTTGCACCCCAGAGTTGGTAATTTCCTCCTTCTTTGGAGGTGTCTATAATGAAATGATAAAAATAGGTAAGTAAAAAGGACATTGAAGCGGGGAAACTACATCAGATCAGATCAGAGCATTCCTGAAGGGAAGCTCTATGCTCCCAAGGTTGGTGCCCGCAATGAACCTGTTTTAAATTCGCTGCGTGTAGAAGGGTGTTTTTTGCCCTAAGTAAGTTAACTGATATATGGGAGAAGCATGGTTCTGCAGATGACGTTAATCAATCTGAGAGAAAAGAATTATAAAAAGTGATAGAAAGATTGCAAACGATGCAGAAATGTGAGCCCTTTTAGACTGGCATCACATTTCATGTTCTGGGATCTTGTGTAAGTTGTTCCTTCTGCATGCTTCCCTAGAGCCTCACCTGGCCAGAGATACAGGATCTGTAGCTCAAGATTGGACTTAATGAAGCCATACGTGAAACCATTTTTAAATCTCGTCTCCCAACACTCCCAACACTAATATTCAATGATGTCCACACTTGATGGAGACTCTCTCTGGATCTCCTCATAGCATGTTCTTGAGATTCCATGAACTTCATTCATCCTCAGAAGGAAGTGGAGTATGTTGTACTCCGTTTGATACAGGAGGGGCTGTGAAGTGACTCAGTACCGCAGTGAGGTTGATAGCCCTCAGACTAGAAGGAGACTGGGCAAATCAGCATATTGACCCTCAATAGATGGTCAGACGACACATGGCCCTGTAGAAACCATTTGTCTATCACCTGTACACGATCTGGCACCCGGTTCCCAAGAACTAATTGTTTGGTTTCTCCTCAGGTGCCTGAAGTTCCCCTTAGACAGCCTGTCAAGAACCAGTTGCTGGCTTATAGAATCACACTTGACTTCCCTGTCCCAGAGCCCAAACATCAAGTCAGCTAAAGGGCCTGGATCTGAGTGGTGTCACCATGACTGACTTTAGGCCTGAGCTACACCAAGTTCTGCTGGAGAAAGTCCCAGCCACCCTCCAGGAAGTGGACTTGGACGCGTGTGGGATCACAGACTCCCAGCTGGAGGCCTTTCTGCCTGCCCTGAGCCGCTGCTCCCAGCTCAGGGCCATCAGCCTGTGTGGGAACCTCCTGTCCACGGACATCATGGAGAAGCTGCTGCGACACACCGCTGTGCTGTCCTGTTTAAGGCCAGAGCGCTATCCTGCCCCTCAGGAGAGTTACAGACCTCGGGGTGTTCTCCTGGAAGCGAGACTTGCCCAGCTTCGGGCTCAGCTGTTGGAGATTCTGAGAGACTTGGGACGTCCCAGTATCGTCTGGATTAGCCCCAGCCCCCGTCCTCGCTGTGGGGAGGATGTATGCCATCACATGGAGCCCATTGTATACAGCTGTCCTGCCCCTGCCGAGGGCGTTGCTTGCTTCTGTGCACCTTGAAATGGAAATCTAGAACTTGGGGATATCATGAAGGGAACACAGACCTAGGGTTCCAGATATCTGCTCAGTGTGAACGGGAAAAGGAAAGGTGATAGTGGGGGTGGTGCAGGATTGCAGGGGGGTTTGTAGACTCTGGGAGAGGATGGCACTTTCATGGACATGTGCTTCCAGAATCTGATATGAACCTGAGTGGATACACGTTGGAGACCCATGTGTTAGAGTTATCCCTGGGAAGACAGTTGTGAAGAAATTGTCGGGAAATATCATATGACATCCCTTATATGTGGAATCTAAAAAGAAATGATACAAATGAGCTTACTGGCAAAACAGAAAGAGACTCACAGACTTAGAACATGAACTCACGGTTGCTGCGGGGACGGGGTGGTTGGGGATTTTAGGAAAGTCATGTACACAGAGCTATATTTAGAGTGGATAACCAACGGGAACCTATTGTATAGCACACGGAACTCTGCTCAATGTTATGTGCCAGACTGGATGGGAGGGGGATTTAGGGGAGAATAAGTGAGTGGAGTTGCTCAGTCGAGTTTGACTCTTTGAAACCCCATGGACTGTAGCTCCCAGGTTCTTCCATTCATGGGATTCTCCAGGCAAGAATACTGGAGTGGGTTGCCATTTCCTTCTCCAGGGGATCTTTCCAACCCAGGGATCAAACCTGGGTCTCCTGCACTGCAGGTAGACTCTTTACTGTCTGAGCTAGCAGGGGAGAAGGGATACATGTATATGTGTGGCTGAGTCCCTTCGCTATTCACCTAAACTATCACAACACTGTTAATTGGCTGTACTCCAATAAAAATGTTTTTGGTGTTAAAAAAATAAAAATAAAATTTAAAAAAATTTTTAAAATGAGAAATTATTAGGAATAAAGAGATCCTCCAGCTGACATAAATAGGAAGGACATCTAAAATGAGAATGGATAAATGTATAGATATGACTTATTTATTTTGTTGTATAGCAAGAAAATACTAGGACATTATAAAGCAAATCTACTCCAATAAAAATTAATTAAAAGAATTAATAGACACTCATAGAAAACCAACTGCTATCCTCCATGATATATTATTCTGTGTTCATTTATTGCCTCAACTTTCTCCAGTTACTGATAAAAAAAACAAAGGCACAGTGATGTCCATGATTCAAAACCTTACCATTCCTGTAACTTCTTTATTCTTTCTGGGGGCATCTCCTGTGTGTGTGTGTGTGTGTGTGTTTTCTTAGTCAGTCAGTCATGTCTGACTCTATGCAACCCCATGGACTGTAGACAGCCAAGCTCCTCTGTCCATGGAATTCTCCCGGCAAGAACACTGGAGTGGGTTGCCATTTCCTTCTCCAGGGGATCTTCCTGACCTAAGGATCAAACCCTGGTCTCCTGCATTGCAGGCTGATTCTTTACTGTCTGAACCACCATGTAGGATCCCGCCCCCCGACCTCCCGGGGCAGCTCTTACCTCCTTTAGTACTTCTGTGACTGTTCAGTGGGATCAATACACACAAAGGGGAACAAACTCAGTATCCAGTGAACTATTGGAGTGACGAGGTCTTGGAGGGCTCTCACTGCTGGCACAGGCCATGACCTTGGGTGTGGGTTTCCTTTATGCTTCTACCAGTCAGAGCATAAGTCACAGTTTCTTGCCCTTGTGTGTGCTTCACTTCAAAGGCAAGGTCCTCATTTCTGCAAGATGTATTCCCCACTGCCAACAAGGTTGAAACTGGTTTCACCATTTCATGCCTCCCATGGGTGGATAGTATTCCTTATAGATATAATTGAATGGTGGCCAGACTTCCAAATTTCTTTTAGTAAAATGCTAGAAAAGCAAAAACATTTAACATGGATTTATTATTTCCATACTGCATTCCAGAATTATATCATTTGGGGTGGTTGGTCACATAAGAATTGGCTGATAATTCCCATTACAATTCCAGTCCCTCCCTATCAGAAAAAGTCAAGGACAGCTTTTCTGGTTATCAGAATGTTCAAAAGTATAACAAATACATGTTACGTATTTCATGTCACTCAGAGTCGGCTCTCCCTATCCTCAGTTAGTCATCCTCAGATTCAACCAACTACATATAGACCAAATTCAATCACTGTTAAAAAAAAAATCCTCATCGAAGTGAGTCTGAGCAGTTCAACCACATGTTGTTCAAGATTCACCTGTTATATAGACAGGTGCAGAAAGGCTGATATGATTTACAGAGGCTTAACAGTACCACTGTCTGCTGTCTGTTGCCTAGAGAACTAGGAAAAAACTACGGTTTAATTCAGACCTTATCTTAGGTTTGAAAAGCAGTGGAAGTGATGGTCAAGGCAAAAGGCCTGAGAACAAAGGACCCACTTGTGTATGTCCTAGAGTTTCAAGGTTCAAGAGCCAGAAGCTCCAGTATTCATGGCCAAGGAGAGAGGGAGAGCAGTAGCCCTTGTTCCATCAGGCCCCCACAGGATAAGACGATGCCCTCCCACACTGGTGAGGGCTGATCTCTTGACATACTCTGCTGATTCCAATGCTAATCTCCTCCAGGAATTCCCTTGCAGATTCCCCCAGAATGAATGATTGACCCGAGAACTGGGCATGTCATCTTACAGTGAAGTTGATACGTAAATTTAATCCTCACAGTGTGTCTAAACAAAATGCAACCAAATAATGTTTCCCTGCTAAGGATTCAGAGGCTACGATTGCTTATTCTGGGGCGGAACGGGATATGGGGCTGGGATTATAGCTTTAGGCAGAGCTTTGATTTCCCCCTACAATGAATATAATGATGCACACATTGTTTATGGGACTTTTAGTAAGATCCAGTGATATATTGCTTGTTGAGGGCTTGACCCTGAAGTTGTTGAGCAACAGCCCCTTATTATGTAAGAACTTCATAGGGTATTTTTTTTTTAATCTTCTTCCTTACAGTGAACAGCATTACTCTTCATCCCTTGAACTTACCCTCTATTGCTGACAACAGTGAGGAAACCAAACCCCAGGGACTGAAACTGGCCTCACATATTTCATGCCATCACCAATGAATCAGGATTCACCCAAGTTGTTCCAGCAGCCAGTGCAGGGGGGCTGGGGGTGGGAGAGCATAGGAGAGACTGGATTCATCTTCAGTGATAAACATTCTGAGCCTCAGGTCTCCTAGGCCTCCTGCTGGTAGATCAGACCCAGAGGATAGAATTCAATTTTGTAATCAGGACAGTATACTTCAGAACTTTCATTAAGTCTTGCTATCCTAGAACTTTTCTTGTGGTCCAGGGGGTATGACTCCATGCTGCCAAAGCAGGGGGCACTGACTAGATCCCAAGTCCTGCAACTAAGTGTAAGCCACAACTAAAAGATCTTCACACTTCTCAGGTGGCACAGTGGCCAAGAATCCACCTGCCAGTGCAGGAGACCCAGATGTGAGTTTGATTCCTGGGTTGGTTAAGACCTTGGAGAAGGAAATGGCAACCCATTCCAGTATTCGTACCTGGAAAATGCCATGGACAAAGGAGCCTGGTAGGCTATAGTTCATGGGGTGCAAAGAGTCGGACATGACTGAGCACACACGCACACATACACAGGGTCACAAGATCCCAAGAGAGCACCTAAGACTAGGCACAGCCAAATAATTAAATAAATACATATTAAAAAAATTCTGTAAATGCCATTTGTGTATAAATACTTGCACAGAGATTTATATACATACTTTCTTTAAAGGTTATTGAGGTAATGTAGTATTTTTAAGAATGCATGTGGGTAATTTAAAAATGTTTTACTGCTTTGAAGCCAGAAAAAGACAAATGAGACTTTAAAACTGATTTTGATCATAAATGAACAAGATTTCCTTCTTTAAAAAATATGTATACCAATAAAATTTTGAGCCACAAGTCTTCCAAGTATATTTTTTATATATTACTATATTTTAGAGCAGTTTTAGGTTTACAATAATATTGAATAGAATGTACAGAAAGTTTTGTGAAATGAAAAGATCTCCTGCCATTTCAATAAAGAAGAAATGTTGCAGCCACCAATGATTTCTGGCCCTAATTTGAATGAGGGCTCCCAAACCTCCAATCCAGCAGATGTCGCCACTCCTCAGGGTGATTGCTGAGGAGCTAGAGGAATGGAAGAAGCAGCTATCTGCCTTTTTTGCCACCCCTTAAGGTGAAGGAACTCCGGGACTTGGTGACTGACAGGGAGGCCTGGTATGCTGCCATTCATGGGGTCGCAAAGAGTCGGACAGGACTGAGCGACTGAACTGAACTGAACTGAAGGTGAAGCAGGAAACAGGATTTGGCCCCAGAGAGCTGAGGTGCTTATGGTGAGCCCAGAGGCTTCCATCTTCCCACAATGCTAAATTCCTTAACTTTGAAGAGGAAAATCTAAAACTTAACACCCAGCTAGAAATAACCTCATGCCTATTCTGCTTCTGTAACTCAGCTTGTGCCTTGAAAAGACACTTAAGTTACATAGTTTCTGGCCCGCCCACCCACGCTGCAGGGGAATAGAAATTTACAACAACGCTAGGAGCTGAAAGTTACCGCACTCCCCTTTGTTCTACTTTTGCAATTACCCAGCCCCTATAATCCTGCCTAACCCTTGTTTGTGTAAACGTCAGGCACCCCCCCAACCTCCCCCCTCCACCCGCTGTGTCCTAATGGCTGTTCCTGCTTGTGGGAAACCCCTGCTGCTGCTGCTGCTAAATCTCTTAAGTCTTGTCCAACTCTGCGACCCCATAGACAGCAGCCCACCAGGCTCCCCCTGTCCCTGGGATTCTCCAGGCAAAAACACTGGAGTAGGTTGCCATTTCCTTCTCCAGTGCATGAAAGTGAAAAGCGAAAGAGAAGTCGCTCAGTCGTGTCCGACTCTTAGTGACCCCATGGACTGCAGCCCACCAGGCTCCTCCGTCCATGGGATTTTCCAGGCAAGAGTACTGGAGTGGGGTGCCATTGCCTTCTCCTAGTTTAGCCTATTAACAGTCAGCAGTGCCCACTAAAGTCTGATGGCACGCACTGCCTATAAAAACTTGGTAACCCCTTTATTCAGGGCTCAGAGCTGAAAGTGTTAACTCCTCTGGGCACTCCAGCGTAATAAACCCGAGTTCTCCAGCTCTCTGGGTGTGGTGCTTGGGTTCTGGAAGGTCCTGCTTCTGCAACAACCTGATACCTGATTTTTGTGTTTTTTTTTTTTTTTAACCTCATAATAATCTTTGATGTTCAGACTGCCTGCTCTCTCTGTTACAAACTTGTATATAGCCTCCCAGCCCGCCCCCGCCCCCGCCCCCGCCCCCGCCCCCGGCTCCCTGCCCATGCCTCACCCTCCCCCAAGAGGTTTCTCAGAGCTACTGAAACAATGTTTGTTTGTGTAAAGGTCAGGGACCCCCCACACCCCTTCTGTGTCCTAACAGCTGTTCCCTGCTGGTGGGAAACCCCTGCTGCTGCTGCTGTTAAGTGGCTTCAGTTGTATCTGACTCTGTGCGACCCCATAGACGGCAGCCCACCAGGCTCTCCTGTCTCTGGGATTCTCCAGGCAAGAATACTGGAGTGGGTTGCCATTTTCTTCTCCAATGCATGCAAGTGAATTCAGTCGTGTCTGACTCAGTGACCTCATGGACTGCAGCCTACCAGGCTCCTCTGTCCATGGGATTTTCCAGGCAAGAGTACTGGCGTGGGGTGCCAGTGGGAAACCCCTAGTTGAGTCTATTAACAGTCAGCACTGCCCACTAAGTGTCAGAAACGACCGAATGACTTCACTTTCACTTTCATGCATTGGAGAAGGAAATGGCAACCCACTCCAGTGTTCTTGCCTGGAGAATCGCAGGGATGGGGAAGCCTGGTTGGCTGCTGTCTGTTGGCTGACGTCTAATGGGGTCGAACAGAGTTGGACACGACTGAAGTGACTTAGCAGCAGCAGCAACTGCCCGCTAAAGTCTGATGTCATGCAGTCAGTCAGTTCAGTCGCTCAGTCATGTCCGACTCTGCGACTCCATGAATTGCAGCACGCCAGGCCTCCCTGTCCATCACCAACTCCCGGAGTTCATTCAGACTCACGTCCATCGAGTCAGTGATACCATCCAGCCATCTCATCCTCTGTTGTCCCCTTCTCCTCCTGCCCCCAATCCCTCCCAGCATCAGAGTCTTTTCCAATGAGTCAACTCTTCGCATGAGGTGGCCAAAGTACCGGCGTTTCAGCTTCAGCATCATTCCTTGCAAAGAAATCCCAGGGCTGATCTTCTTCAGAATGCACTGGTTGGATCTCCTTGCTTACCAAGGGACTCTCAAGAGTCTTCTCCAACACCACAGTTCTAAAGCATCAATTCTTTGGCGCTCAGCTTTCTTCACAGTCCAACTCTCACATCCATACATGACCACAGGAAAAACCATAGCCTTGACTAGATGGACCTTTGTTGGCAAAGTAATGTCTCTGCTTTTGAATATGCTATCTAGGTTGGTCATAACTTTCCTTCCAAGGAGTAAGCATCTTTTAATTTCATGGCTGCAGTCACCATCTGCAGTGATTTTGGAGCCCCCAAAAATAAAGTCTGACACTGTTTCCACTGTTTCCCCATCTATTTCCCATGAAGTGATGGGACCAGATGCCATGATCTTCGTTTCCTGAATGTTGAGTTTTAAGCCAACTTTTTCACTCTCCTCTTTCGCCTTCATAAATAGGCTTTTTAGTTCCTCTTCACTTTCTGCCTTAAGGGTGATGTCATCTGCATATCTGAAGTTATTGATATTTTTCCTGACAGTCTTGATTCCAGCTTGTGCTTCTTCCAGCCCAGCGTTTCTCATGATGTACTCTGCATATAAATTAAATAAGCAGGGTGACAATATACAGCCTTGACGTACTCCTTTTCCTATTTGGAACTAGTCTGTTGTTCCATGGCCAGTTCTAACTGTTGCTTCTTGATCTGCATACAAATTTCTCAAGATGCAGGTCAGGTGGTCTGGTATTCCCATCTCTTTCAGAATTTTCCACAGTTTATTGTGATCCACACAGTCAAAGGCTTTGGCATAGTCAATAAAGCAGAAATAGATGTTTTTTTTGGAACTCTCTTGCTTTTTTGATGATCCAGCGGATGTTGGCAATTGGATCTCTGGTTCCTCTGCCTTTTCTAAAACCAGCTTGAACATCTGGAAGTTCACGGTTCACGAATTGCTGAAGCCTGGCTTGGAGAATTTTGAGCATTACTTTACTAGCATGTGAGATGAGTGCAATTGTGTGGTAGTTTGAGCATTCTTTGGCATTGCCTTTCTTTGGGATTGGAATGAAAACTGACCTTTTTCAGTCCTGTGGCCACTGCTGAGTTTTCCAAATTTGCTGGCATATTGAGTGTAGCACTTTCACAGTATCATCTTCCAGGATTTGAAATAGCTCAACTGGAATTCCATCACCTCCACTAGCTTTGTTCGTAGTGATGCTTTCTAAGGCCCACTTGACTTCACATTCCAGGATGTCTGGCTCTAGGTGAGTGATCACAGCATTGTGGTTATCTGGGTCGTGAAGATCTTTTTTTGTACAATTCTTCTGTGTATTCTTGCCACCTCCTCTTAATATCTTCTGCTTCTGTTAGGTCCATACCATTTCTGTCCTTTATCGAGCCCATCTTTGCATGAAATGTTCCCTTGGTATCTCTGATTTTCTGGAAGAGATCTGTAGTCTTTCCCATTCTGTTGTTTTCCTCTTTCTTTGCATTGATCGCTGAAGAAGGCTTTCTTATCTCTTCTTGCTATTCTTTGGAACTCTGCATTCAGATGCTTATATATTTCCTTTTCTCCTTTGCTTTTCACTTCTCCTCTTTTCACAGCTATTTGTAAAGCCTCCCCAGACAGCCATTTTGCTTTTTTTGCATTTCTTTTCCATGGGGATGGTCTTGATCCCTGTCTCCTGTACAATGTCATGAACCTCAGTCCATAGTTCATCAAGCACTCTGTCTATCAGATCTAGTCCCTTAAATCTATTTCTCACTTGCACTGTATAATCATAAGGAATTTGATTTAGGTCATACCTGAATGGTCTAGTGGTTTCCCCTTAAATTTCTTCAATTTAAGTCTGAATTTGGCAATAAGGAGTTCATGATCTGAGCCATAGTGAGCTCCCAGTCTTGTTTTTGCTGACTGTATAGAGCTTCTCCATTTTTGGCTACAAAGAATATAATCAATCTGATATTGGTGTTGACCATCTGGTGATGTCCATGTGTAGAGTCTTCTCTTGTGTTGTTGGAAGCGGGTGTTTGCTATGACCAGTGCGTTCTCTTGGCAAAACTCTATTAGCCTTTGCCCTGCTTCATTCCGTATTCCAAGGCCAAATTTGCCTGTTACCCCCGGTGTTTCTTGACCTCCTACTTTTGTATTCCAGTCCCCTATAATGAAAAGGACATCTTTTTTGGGTGTTAGTTCTAAAAGATCTTGTAGGTCTTCATAGAACTGTTCAACTTCAGCTTCTTCAGTGTTACTGGTTGGGGCATAGGCTTGGATTACTGTGATTTTGAATGGTTTGCCTTGGAAATGAACAGAGATTATTCTGTCGTTTTTGAGATTGCATCCAAGTACTGCATTTCAAACTCTTTTGTTGACCATGATGGCTATTCCATTTCTTCTATGGGATTCCTGCCCACAGTAGTAGATATAATGGTCATCTGAGTTAAATTCACCCATTCCAGTCCATTTTAGTTCGCTGATTCTTAGAATGTCGACGTTCACTCTTGCCATCTCCTGTTTGACTACTTCCAATTTGCCTTGATTCATGGACCTGACATTCCAGGTTCCTATGCAATATTGCTCTTTACAGCATCGGACCTTGCCTCCATCACCAGTCACATCCACAACTGGGTATTGTTTTTGCTTTGGCTCATCCCTTCATTCTTTCTGGAGTTATTTCTCCACTGATCTCCAGTAGCATATTGGGCACCTACTGACCTGAGGAGTTCCTCTTTCAGTGTCCTATCATTTTGCCTTTTCATACTGTTCATGGGGTTCTCAAGGCAAGAATACTGACGTGGTTTGCCATTGCCTTCTCCAGTGGACCACATTCTGTCAGACCTCTCCATATTGACCCGCCCATCTTGGGTGGCCCCACGGGCATGGCTTAATTTCATTGAGTTAGAGAAGGCTGTGGTCCTAGTGTGATTAGATTGACTAGTTTTCTGTGAGTATGGTTTCAGTGTGTCTGCCCTCTGATGCCCTCTTGCAACACCTACTGTCTTACTTGGGTTTCTCTTACCTTGTACATGGGGTATCTCTTCATGGCTGTTCCAGCAAAGCACAGCCGCTGCTCCTTACCTTGGATGAGGGGTATCTCCTCACCACCGCCCCTTATAACCTTGAACGTGGAGTAGCTCCTCTAGGCCCTTCTGCGCCCCCGCAGCCACTGCTTCTTGGAGGTGGGGTTGCTCCTCCCGGCCTCCACCCCTGGCCTGGGATGTGGGGTAGCTCCTCTTGGCCGCCGCCCCTGACCTCGGACGTGGGGTAGCTCCTCTCCGCCGTTCCTGTGCTGTCGCAGCCTGACACCCTCGGCCACTGCCCCTGACCTCGGACGTGGGGTAACTCCTCTTGGCCACCTCCCCTCGGGCATGGGGTCCTCCAGGCTTCTGCCCCTGACCTCGGACGTGGGGTAGCTCCTCTCAGCCATGCTAAATGTGCCGGTAGCAGCCGCCCGCGCTAAAGTTCATCTTAAAAGAGGGCAATTCATAATTGTTCTGTACACAACAAAGTGTTTTCCTGGCCAATGGCTCCTTTCCTTCTGGTAATACAGGGATCCACCAGATAAAACTTTGTAACCCCTTTGATCAGGGCCCAGAGCTGTAAGTGTTAACACTTCTGGGCCCTCCAGCGTAATAAACCTGAATTCTCCAGCTCTCTGGGTGTGGTGCTTGGGTTCTGGAAGGTTCTTATTTTACCCAGGCTTCTTATTTTACCCATGGACTGTAGCCCGCAAGGTTCCTTTGTCCTTTTAATTCTCTAGGCAAGAATATTGGAGTGGGTTGCCATTTCCTTCTTCAGAGTATCTTCCTAACCCAGGGATCAAACCCAGTTCTCCCTCATTGCAGGCAGATTCTTTACCGTCTGAGCCACCATGGAAGCCCAGGCTTGGGTCATAAGTATTCCCGCCAAATAAAATAATTCTCTACTTTCAGGTGGTGACTAATGTTTTAGTTGACAGTTTCCATCTAATTCCTGGAACTCAGATGAGTGGGTACAGGATGCTGTGGGTTGAGAAAAGGTCTTGGAAGAGCATGTCATATGACAAAAAAACGCACAACCTCAGACATGAGAAATATGTTTTATTTGGTTACAGAAGATTAGAATTGTTCAGAAATTTAAGGGGGAGCCAGAGTACCTAAGATCATTTGCTGAAAAAACATTCAGAAAACATTGAAAGATCACTGCCTATGATTAAAATGATATATCTCAAATTAATGATTTTCACACATTTTAAAATTATTTTTTCATTTTTATACTTTTATTTTTTTACTTATTTTGTCTGTACTGATACTGAACTTACTTATTTTTTCTTCCTTGCTGAGCACAGCTTTTCTCTTCTTCTGGCAAGCAGGTGTTTCTCTCTAGTTGAAGTGCGTTGGCTTCTTATTTTGATCGCTTCTCTCATTGCAGAACATGGGCTCCAGGGCATGTGGGCTTCAGTAGTCATGGCTCCCAGGCTCTAGCTGAGTGCTCAGTAGTTGTGGGACATATGTTTAGTTCCTCCACAGCATGTGGGATCTTTCCAGACCAGGGATTCAACCTATGTCCCTTGCACTGGCAGGTGGATTCTTAGCCACTGGACCACTGAGGAAGTTCCTTTTCATGCCTTTTTATGTATGGAAAGAGGCAAGAGTCTGGGCTTATTGAAGTCATCCATATGATATGCATCTTAACCTCCACAGGACACCATCTACTTTTCTCCTCCTTGAATTTCCCTCAGCGCACTATCTAGGGGGGAGGGTGGCTGCAGTGGATAATGGCCTTTTGGCTGCAACAGCCTTTGTTTACTGAAATGGCAACTGAAATATTTGTCCACAAGGAAAAGCTTAGGAGATGACCACAAGTGAAACTGAGAGAGAATGTCTATTGAATCCCCTCTAGATGAACCTGTTCACTGGGTTACAGAAGTGAAGCAGGGGAAACATTCTTTGTTTGACTAAAATTTTTTCAGGCTCATGGACCTTCTCCTAGAATTATCTGAGAGCTTCCTTATAAAAATCAGTTTGAATAAGAATTCTAAGTCAGTTCAGCGAGAAATCCCACTCTTGATATCTGATCACTCTAAGAATCTGATCAGAATTCCTTACTGCCCACTATTAATATCTGGTCCAGATGGGCTGCACTCAGCAAAACATCTATTAGGTTGGTTCAGCCAATATCCTTTGCAGACCTGATGTCTTCTCTTAGGAATTTACCAGCCAGGAAATACACTGCTCCTTGAGTTCCTACCACTTGTATCTGTTGAATTTGGATGACACGAAGTGCTAGGGTATCCTTGTCTCTATTGTCATCATCCTAACTAATATTTGATGTCGTCTCTTATACCTGTGTCTGTCTCTGATTTTCCTTGGACAAAACACCCTCAGCTGATTACTGCTCAGGCGAGAAGTGTTCTTCCATGTATCTCCCAGATTCTGAAAAATCCAAGAAGGACTCACTTGGAGTCTGGCCACTTTTGTAGCTTCCATATTGGCCCTCGAGGTTTTTTTTTTTTTTTCTTTCTTTCTTTCAGAAAATTAGTTTCAACTTCCCACTTTAAAACAATATTCTTTTTGATCTCATGGTAACTGTGATCCCACAGGAACATCCCCAGCTTAGATTCTGAAGTTTTCACACTTCCACTAATGTCAGGTGAAGTCTCACAATCAGCCCTTTCCAACATTTAGGTTGCCTGACAATTGGAGGGGTATTTCTCATCCCTTCAGCTAATTTTTCACTACTTGGAAATGGGCAGATTCCTTTACTTGGCAAAGACCTTGGTTCACCAGCCTAAGAATGGGAGAAATAGTAGTGATATTTACATTTTAGTAAAGAATAAAAAGTGCCTATACCATTGCTGACCGAGTTTGTCTTCAAAAAACAGAGATGTTTATGATTAACATTATTGCCAATCTAACCCGATTGCAGGTCATTAATGAAAGGGATTGATGACCTAGGATTTAAAATATCTATCAAATAAAATCAAGTTTAATCCTACTTCATGTAAAGGCCACTTATACCCATGGGAGGAATGTGGTGAAAGAGATCGTCTGCAAAGTGACCAAGTGAGAGGACCTTTCAAAGAGTCTTCACCTTGGTTACTAGTGGTATAAAAGAATTGTATGGGCATCAAGTAAGAGGGGTTGGAGAAAGGCATAGAAATTTCTTGAAGATAAGACAGGGTCATCCTTTATGTGTCATCCTAAACTTCAAAAAGAACTTCTTTGTGATGCAGCCCAAACTGGAAGTAATCCCTGAAAGTGGTAGAATATTAAATACCAAATAGAGCTTCTGAATTTAGTGTAGGAAAGGTGTTGGTATTTATGAAGAGAAAATAGAAATTTATTCCTATGCCTAATGGCATCACATTGTTCAGAATCTGTGTCGAACTCAGCTAAGATGTAGGAAACAGTTATTATCTAAATACACTTGGTAAGGGGCCAGTAGGATTATGGTTTGGCTTCCAAGACCCCTTGAAAATGGCTGGGACTGTTTCTAGAAAGTGTCCTTAGTGAGAAAAAAAATCTTAAAGAAAACCTCTACTGGTAGCACCTTCCCCAGGATGACAGGGTTATTTGAGACTAACTCACATTTTTTTCTTCCTGACTTCAAGTTCCCAAAGAGCTCACAGTGCCCAACTTTGGTGCTTCTAAGTGTTGGAAACGTCTGGTCCCATGACTCACACCTCACCTTTTTTCACATTCTTAGACTTAGTCTTTTCATGCTGTGTGCTGTGCTGATCTCAAATTTCTGGGAAGAAACACCATCTAGGGAAACACTGTCTGTGCTGAGATATTATGTTTTATTTTCTAAATGTCACCCAGAAAATGTCTTTAATCTCCCCCCTTCATTAAACACACACACACACACATTTGTTTTATACTGTTGCAATCATTCACATGGTCCCTTTTGAAATGCCCAGCTCCAAACTGTCCTGACCCACTCTTCCTTCTTTACATAGATTTTGACCTGTCCACCTTAAGAGAAGGCTTGGCTTAAGGCTGGAAGACCAACCAAGCCCCAGAAGCTCTTTCCTTGCTGCCTGAAGAATATCACAGTCTCCTGTGTTTCCTACGTAATACCGAGTGACAAGTCGATACAGGGAACCCTGTATTTTGTTTCTTTTGGCACATCCCACTGCTTACATGAGGCTGTTTTCATTCAGGAACATTTGATAATTCTGATGTGGCCAAAGTCCCCCCAACAATGAAACTTTCAACTTTGGAATTTTTCTGTCCAATGTCAAAACCCAATAACTTCTTTTTTTTAAATCATATTCAGGAATATAACTATGAATATTGATAGAATTCAAACGATATTTATGCAGTGAATCAATGAGTCCTTAATTCCCCTGCCATCTTTCTGCTTCCTGCATGTATACCTGATTCAATCAACCGGGGAAAAAATGAAGATTCAATCAGAATCAATTCAATGATCACTCCACAATCTAATCAAGTATCCCTTTATGATTGAGTTAGTAGTGGAATAGAGGGGTGATGGGATTAGGAAAACCTATAAAAATCTCCAGAACTGGAAAAGAAGTGCAGAATTTTCTGGCTCTGGAGATACTGCTAGGTTTTCACAGGGTCTGAGGTCTGAGGTCTGAGGTCTGAGGTCTGAGCATCCCACCAGCCACATCAGAGCAGTAAGTTTCCAACCTCATATAAGGACACCACCCCCCCCCTGCTTTTTTTTTAAAACCATGGTTAGCTAATTTTGAAGAGTGGCATGTATCTCTGGATGGCAGGGAAAGTTTTTTAAAATTACTTCTTTCAGATGACCATGTTTCAGGTATTGTTTTGCTTCTCAGTGTAGTTTTGCCTGAATCCCAAACATTTAAATTTGTGCTTTGCCTGATATCACTTTTAAATGTCCTGACTAATTAGATATTTTAAATGAAAACCATCTGTTTGTGTTTTATTTATTAACATTTAAAATGATTCTTGTACATAAATATAATTCAAGTTAGGTGTATATTTTTCATTTTTTATCAATAACTTTAACGGCGGTAACTAAAGATAGAGGCTGTGTTGATCGGCATGACCCTCCTCTTCCCATAGATTTAGGGCTGTAAGTCATGGAGCCCTATAAAAATCTTTTGTTTTTTTTAAACAATAAAAATAAATACAAATAAAATAAGTAAAAATTGGAGTGAGCTTTCAGGGTCCTCGGTACTCACTTCCAGATGAGACATAAATTAAGCAAAGCAGTGGATGGACCTGAATGAGCTAGTTGTTGCCTTTTTCCTCATCTGTACTTGTGAGATGCTTGTTCCAAATCCAGTAGGAAAAGAGGTATCATTTGTGCCTCCTGAGCCCACAGTGTAATATGGGTTAAGTGCCTCACTTCTACCTTTGCAAGAGCAGTGACCTTGGCCTTGAGTGGATTCCTTAGGAAAGCCTAAGGTGTGCTCATTCTTGGCTGGAAATGGTTGCCCTGTTCCCTGGTAGGTTCCACATGATTCCTTTTGGAACAGAGTCAGGATGAGTTTGTGGAATGTTAGGGAAATAAAATAGACGTAGTCTTCTTCAGGCTTCAGAGGCAAAAGAGCAGAGCAGGCCTCTGACTTTGCTTCTAACCTGCCTGGGCACTGCCCTGACTGGGAGTGACTGGGAGTGACTGCCTGCTGTGATGGCAAGACTTGCAACACTATAAATCATCGAAAAATCAAGAGAGTTCCAGAAAAACATCTACTTCTGCTTTATTGACTATGCCAAAGCCTTTGTGTGGATCACAACAAACTGTGGAAAATTCTTCAAGAGATGGGAATACCAGACCACCTTACCTGCCTCCTGAGAAATCTGTATGCAGGTCAAGAAGCAACAGTTAGAACAGGACATGGAACAGCAGACGGGTTCCAAATCAAGAAAGGAGTACATCAAGCTTGTATATTGTCACCCTGCTCGTTTAATTTATATGCAGACTATACTATGTGAAATGCCAGGCTGGATAAAGCACAAGCTGGAATCAAGATAGCTGGGAGAAATAATCAATAACCTCAGATATGCAGATGACTCCACCCTTATGGCAGAAAATGAAGAGCTAAAGAGCCTCTTGATGAAAGTGAAAGAGGAGAGTGAAAAAGTTGGCTTAAAGCTCAACATTCAAATAACTAAGATCATGGCATCTGGTCCCATCACTTCATGATAAATGGAGAAACAGTGGAAACAGTGAGAAACTTTATTTTTGGGGGCTCCAAGATCACTGCAAATGGTGACTGCAGCCATGAAATTAAAAGACACTTGCCCCTTGGAAGAAAAGCTCTGACCAACCTAGACAGCATATTAAAAAGCAGAGACATTACTATGCCAACAAAGGCCCATGTGGTCAAAGCTATGGTTTTTCCTAGTCATGTATGGATGTGAGAGTTGGACTATAGAAAGAAAGCTGAGCACTGAAGAATTTATGCTTTTGAGCTGGGGAGAAGACTCTTCAGAGTCCCTTGGACTGCAAGGAGACTCACCCAGTCAATCCTAAAGGAAATCAGTCCTGAATATTCATTGAAAGGTCTGATACTGAAGCTGAATCTCTAATACTTTTACCACCTGATGCAAACTGATTCATTGAAAAAGACCCTGATCCCGGGAAAGATTGAAAGCAGGAAGAGAAGGCGATGACAGAGAATGAGATGGTTGGATGGCATCACCGACTTAATGGACATGAGTTTGAGCAAGCTTCAGGAGTTGGTGATGAACAGGGGAGACTGGCATGCTGCAATCCATGGGTCACAAAGAGTCAGACAGGACTGAGTGACTGAACTGAACTGGAGGGGGCCTGGCCAACCAAGCCCCAGGCTTAACAACATTCCAAGTTTTACAAGACAAAACAAACGGCATTAACAGGAAACCAGACTTACAGTTTGATGATGATTCGGTCCTGGGATTATAAGCAGGAACATTGAACTGCAATTTTGATGTCTCACCCACGGAGCTGATGCTCTGCTTGTGACCTTTTCCCAGTTGGGACTCCAGATGTGCTGTGACAGGGGACTTCGCAGCACTGATTAAGTCTGGATGTTGGTTAAAACCCAATTTGGTAATGTATCCTCTGCTGTTTCTATTTCTTTTTTCTTTTAATGTTAGTATATTGAAAGTAAGCTAGATAATTCTCTAATAAATATCTGTATTATTTATTTGTATATAATGAGTGGTTTATTGTGTTAACAAATTCTTTGAATATGAGATGAGATTGAAAAGTTTTGGCAACACACAGAGCCCATCCAGACTCCTGGACCTGGCAGGAACAAGCCTGCTGAGGGGTGAGGCCTCAGCCATTTCCGCTTTGGAGTTTCCACCCACAGAGCTCTTCTCACCTCTCTTCAGGAAAGCCTTCGATAGGAGATGCATTGAGACCCTGAAGGTCATGGTGCAAGCTTGACCCTTTATATACCTGCCTCTAGGGAACCTGATGGACATGCCACATGTGGGGCCTCTACAGGCAGTACTGGAAGCACTTGATGACCTGCTTGCCCAGAAGGTTCGCTCCAGGTAAGTCTTATGTGAGTAACCTGGTTGAATCCTGGGTGTCCTGGAGGAGACAGCTAGGGTGAGGGAATGTGGATGGGAAGGGATGGACTACCGGAATCTGAGGATGGCAGTGAAGAAGCCTAGAGGCCTTGGATCACTAAGAGAAATATCTTCTGGAAGCTGAAAGGATGTTCCCTACCTTTTCCCAGTCCTGCTTAGAGTTACTAAAAGTGGAGTATCAGAGAGGAGAAGAGGGGAAAGGGAGATGGAGCAAAGGGAGTCAGAGAGGGAAAAAGACAAGGCAGCCTGTGAAGTCAGGAATCTGAAGTTACAGCAGAGGAGGGCAGCGTGTAGCCAGATTCTATGCTGTAGCTTCTTTCTGGGTGGATTTTAATGCATCCTCACCAATCTTCTTTTTCCCTAATAGGAAGTACAAACTATGGGTGCTAGATCTGAGGGACTTTGGCCCTAACTTCTGGAGCATGTGGGGTGGAGCCAGCACTCCCAGATGCACAAGTCATGAAGGGCACCAGTGGCTGAGTCCAAGTCGATGGCAAAGCAGCGTGTGGCTCCACTGAGGATTTTCATAGACCTTTCCCTGAAAAAAAGGACCCTGGACAAGTTCCTCACTTACCTTTTCAGGTGGGTGGAGCAGAGAAAAGCATCCATACACTTGTGCTGAAAGAAGCTGAAGATCTTTGCAATGCCATGAAAAGTATCACTAAGGTCCTGAATATGATGCAGCTGGACTGTATCCAGGAGGTGAATGTGAATTGCAGCCGGCATCTGTCCACCCTGGCCGTGTTTGCTCCTTTCCTGGGCCAGGTGAGTAATTTACAAAGGTTCCATCTCTTCCCCATCCACATGTCTGTCTGTGAGAAGCAGGAGCAGTATCACTTTGTCCAAATCACCTCTCAGTTCCTGAGGCTGGGCCACCTCGAGGATCTCCATATGGAGTCTCCCTCCTTCCTTGAAGGCTGCCTGGACCAGTTGCTCAGGTGAGAGTGGACCACTGGCTGGGTGACACTGAACATAACATTAGAATATCAAAGGCGCTGTGTCCTGGAGTGTGGTGCCCCATGACCACACAAATCAAGGTTGGGGGCTGACCTGACATAGTAGCTCTTGAAAGGGACACCCTGCTAGGGAGGTATAGATTATAGACTGAAATGTTTGGATTTGTCACTAGAAGGTTGATAACTTTTTCCTTCAATAGAGGTGTCTATGTCAAATGACTTAAAATATAGAAAATACAAGGACTTTTACATGTGGAAAACACATCAGACCAGAGCATTTCTAAGGAAAAACTTGTGATCACAAGGTTTGTCACCACAATGAGGATGTCTTAATTGATCTCTCTGTAAAAGATTGACTTGTGCTGTAGACGAGGTAATTAATATAAGGGAAAAGCATGATTCGGGAGATGATGTTAATCAAGCTGAGGGAAAAGGGTAATAGAAAGTGATAGAAAATTTGTAGAGGATGCAGAGATGTAAGTGAGCCCCTCTAGACTGGCATCACACTTGATGTTGTGGGATCGTGTAAGTTGCTTCTTTATACACATCTCCCCAGAGCCTCACCTGTCCAGATGTGTAGGCATCTAGAACCAACAGTGGACTGAAGGAAGCCTTAGCCAAAATGATTTTTCATCCAATCACACAGCAGTAAAAATTAGGGATGTTCACACTTGACTGAGGCTGTGTCAGCCTCTCCTCTGAACACATTTTAGTGCATTGCATTATATTCATTCATCCTCCGAAGGAAGTGGAGTCATGTTGTACACTGCTTGATAGATGAGGGAGAAAACTTTCAAGGTTCTGTGAATTGACTCAGTTATATAGTGAAGGTGACAGGACTGAGCCTAGAACGAGACTGGGCAATCAGTGTTTTGACCTTCATCAGATGGTCAGACTTAACATTTGCCCTGAACAAACCATCTGTCTAATCACCTGTAGACAGCTGACACCCAGTTTCCAAGAACTAATTGTTTGGTTTCTCCCCAAGTCCCTAAGACAACCTTGAAAAACCTCTGAATAACTAACTGCTAGCTAACAGAATCAGACTTGACCCCCCTGTCCCAGTGCCCGAACATCTCTCAGCTAAAAGACCTGGATCTGAGTGGTGTCTGGTTGGTCAACTTTAATCCAGAGCTCCTCCAAGTTCTGTTGGAGAAAGTTGCAGCCACCCTCCAGGAACTGTACTTAGATCAATGTGGGAACAGGGACTTTCAGTTTGAGGCCATCCTGCCTGCCCTGAGCCACTGCTCACATCTCAAGTCCTTCAACCTAAGTGGGACCTTCTATCCATGGCTGTCATGGAGAAGACACTATAACACACTGCTGTGCTGCCCTGTTTAAGGCAAGAATGGTATCCTGCCCCTCAGGAGAGTTACAGCCCTCAGGGTGTTCCTCTGGAAGGCAGACTTGCCCAGCTTCAGGCTCCACTGATGGAGATTATGAGGAACTTAGTCCAGCCCAAGACCATCAGGATTTATCTAAGTCCCTGTCCATACCATAGTGATGACATATGCGATCATGTGGAGCCCATTATATACAGCTGTACTAACCCCTGCCTAATGGTTGCCTCTATCCAAAACTTTCTCTGGGCACTTGGAAACTGGCTTCTAGGACATGGGGATTTCTTAACGTGAAAACACACCTATGGCTTCAGACATTAGTTTAATTTGAATGGGAAAAGGAAAGGTGGTGGGAGATTCAGGATTGCAGAGAGAAATATAGACTCGGGGAGGTGATGGGACTTTCTGGGGCATATATTTATAGCATCAGAAAAAAGAATCTAATTTTTTAGAGCAAACTTGGGATGTACATGTGGCATCATTCCTGGGTGGATGATTGTAAAGAAATAGAAATAAAGAAAACTTTGGTGTGTATGGACTGGTGCCCTTCCTGATATGACCTGTTTTCTCTGTTCCATCTCAGAAATCTTCAGTTACTTTCAGTTACTGAAAGAAAGGGAACTGAATTGTCTATGATCTTCAATCCCCATTATTCCCACCAGTTCTCTATTCTGTCTGGGACATCTTTGCCTCCTTACTTCTGTGATGGCTCAGTGGGTTAACTGCACACAACAAGGAAAACGTACTCATTCACCATGAACCATTGGAGCGAAGACTCTTGACATGGTCCTCACTGCTGATTCAGGCCGTGAACCTGGACATGAGCGGTTCTCATTGTTCTCCTAGTGATTCCACATAGGTCTCAGTTTCTCCTTCTGTGCTGTGACATGGCTTCGCTTCACAAGTCAAGACTCTCCATTCTGGAAGGCATCATCCGTATGCAGATGAGCCAGGACCCCTTGTCCTTACAACCCATGCCTAACATGAGTGTGCAGTTTTGACCAGTAAAGACATCCATTTCCTTTTGTCTTAATACTAAAATCATACAGGTGCATCACTTGGTTTTAGTATTTCTAAGTCACATTAAGAAATTGCATCCTTTTATATGTTAGGTTATGTCATTGAGAGATGTACTTTATTCCTGTAACACCTACTATCTCTTCCTATCAGGGAAGCCTGTTTTATCATCCACATATTATTAGCCCATAAAAAAAAAAAAAAAAAAACTCCCTCTATTTACACCTTATAACTCATAGTCAACTCTCCCTACCTTTGGTCCACACCCTGAGATTTAAGCACCTGTAGGTGGGGTAGTGCTATATTTACTATAGAAAAATGTCCACGAGTAAGAGGATCGGAGCAGTTTCATGGCATGTTGGTCAAGAGCAATCTGTATATGTAGGTATGTATTAGAAGGGATTATTGTGGGGATGAGTTCAAAGGGGCTATAGAGATGGAGAAGTCCCATGGTCTGCTCTGTAAGCGAGAGAACCAGGAAATCCAGTTTTATAACTCAGGCCAGTACTCAGGGTTGAAAATGGGGGAAGCCGGTGATATAATTCCAAGTGTGAGGCTAAAGTCTTGAGGACCAGGGGACCACTCATGTAAGCCACAGAGTCTCAAGTTTCAAGAGCCAGAAGCTGCTGTGTTCATGGGGAAGAAGAGAAAGAGGGAGAAAAGATAGTATCTTGTTCCATTCAGGCCCCCAGGCATTGGATGAAACCCCATCACATTCGTGAGGGCAGATCCCTTCACACAGTTGGTGGATTCAAATGATAATCTTTCCCAGAATCACCATCTCAGAAATGCCCAGAATCAATGTCCCATAAAATTAACCAGTACAGTGTCTGTAAACAAGGGCACCCAAATGAAGGCTCCTTGCTGAGGATTCAGGGGCTGATATTGTTGGTCTGGGGATGGAGGGGGATCTAAGAAACAGGTACAGCTTCTATAAAATGGAGGTAATAATGCACACAGGCATATGGGGATCCTTTAGGATCAATGAGATGATGCACACCGAGGCCTTTGCTCCAGGTTTGGCATAGAGGAGGAGGTTCAAGAAATGAGTTGTTTCCTTCTTTTCCCCTGCTAGCAGACACCCCTAGGATTCTTCATTCCTCAAGATTACCCTTTATTCCTTCAACAGAAAGGAAAGAAAAAGGACTTAGCATTTATATGAGGCCATGAATAAATCATGGGCTTCCCAGTGGCACTAATGGTAAAGAACCTACCTGCCAATGCAGGAGACCTAAGATAGGTGTGATCCCTGGGTCAGGAGGATCCTCTGGAGGAGGGCATGGCAGCCCACTGAAGTATTCTTCCCTGGAGAATCCCATGTTCAGAGGAGCCTGGGGGGCTACAGGTAACATGCATGTATTTGTGTGGATAGAATGTTTCAAATCCTTTGGAAGGATACCAAGGCGTGAAACTGCTGGGTTGTAGGATAACAGTATGTGTTAAAAATATTTTTTTCTCAGCAATATCCCCAATTAGGCAAACATTGTCCCATAAAGGGTAGGAACAGTATCTCTATCACCCTGTGGTCCCATAACTGACCACAGAACCTGACAAGGCAGTAAATGACTATAAATGCATGGTCCATGGGAAAATTTATCATTAGTTTATAGTCAAATATTATTTTTCATTATAAAGTCAATATGGGGAAAATCAACATTATATTATCAACTGATAATAATATAAAAATACAGGATATAGAAGAAATAACACTTGACTTGTGGTCAATATATATTTTCATGTAAATTACCTATAACCTGAAATAATGAATGAATGTTATAGTCATAGGGTATTTTCTGTTAAGAGTGGATTACATTATAAAGTCAGCCATATCACCTGTATTTTACTTTAACCTAGTATATACAGCACCGACGTCTTACAGTGTGCTGTGTGATTTTCCAAGAAAAAAAAAAAAAATCATGAGCCCATAAATACCTTCTACCTTCCAGTACACTCTTTCTATCCCTTTCATGTGTGTCTGAATCAGTTTAGGCCATTATAACAATACCATGGACTGAGGGGCTTAAACAAGCAAAATTTACATCTTCCAATTCTGGAGGTTGAAAGTCTGAGATCAGAGAGGCAGTGAGGTTGGGTTGTGGAGGGAACAAGCTTCCTAGTTTCCTCACTTGGTGTGGGGAGGGGAGCTCAAGTCTCTTCATTTGGCTCTAAGGGCACCAAATGGCTCAAGGATCTCCAGCTCCATGACCTCATCCAAACCTAGTTATCTCCTAAGGAAACTCCAACTCCCATCACCCTGGGGTTTGAGGCTTCAAGATATGAATTTTTGGGGTGTGAGGGATGGTGTATGAGAGATGGAGTAGGAGATGGGGAACAAACATTCAATTCATAGAAACACATCACCATAAATAGAGGACAAGACCCCAGTGGACAAATCAGCGTTCCAGTGGTCATCCTCAGCTCTATGTTTTCACCACATCTACACCCAAGCTGCCTGCAAACAGCCAAGGCTGTGGTGCCCCTGTGTCTGTCCACCTACATGTGTCCAACACAAATGCTCTAACCCAGCCAGGATGCAGGTTGTGCTCTCTCCCTGCTCTCCATTCCTGTTCCTTTGTCCATTGACAAAATCATCTCCCTGCAACCATTGCAGAGATATAGAGAATGTGACTCAAACTGTGGAAATCTTACCAAGTAGCTCCTCTTTATTCCAAGTCCCATGTGACCTGCCTGAGTCCTCCCTGCCCATAACCAGTGACCTTTACCTGTTCCCAAGTTGGCCACACACTTCATTATATCAGTATTTGCACAGTCCACCCAGTGCTCCAACAAAATTCTCTCAACTAAAAACATTGTTTAATCAATGTTTTTTCAAGTTCCTGACTTTCTCCCAGGAATGTCTGAGGGTTTGCATGTAAAATCCACTTTGAATAAGAATTGTTCAGCAAGAAACCACACTCTTGATATCAAATCATCTCCAAAATGTGATCAAAATTCCTCACTGTCCACTCTTGTTATCTGATAATGTTGTGTTCCCTTCAGCAAGAAATCTTCTAGATTGGTTCATCCAGAATCCCTCCCAGATCTGATGTCTCCTCTTAGAAATTTCAAACCTGGCAAAACCCTGCTTCTTGGTGGTGACTCCATACTTGTACCAGTTGAATTGTGAATGATGTCCATTTTCATGATGGGGTATATTTTCCTGTATTGTATAGTTTTGAATAAAATATGACTTTACCACTGATACCTTTGTCTGATTTTCTCTGTCACAACTTCACAGCTGATTATTGCCCATGCAAGGAAGGTCCCCTGAATACCCTCCATGTTCCCACATCCTCGAATGGCCCACTTGGAGTCTGGCCACCTTTAGAGCTTCCATATCAGCCCTTGCTCCCAGCATATCCCAGCACACTTCTGAAAACTGCCACACCACCACAACACCATGTGAATCACATGGAGGTCCACCACACCGTTGGATGTGCCAGAGAGCAGGTGGCTGCAGAGCCACCACTAGTTTTAAAGAAGGCCCACCTTTGAGGTCTTGGAATCACTGTCTGTGTTGTATAGCTCCTGCCTCTCCTCCAAATCTTCCCAGCTGATGTGGTGGTAAAGAACTTGCTGCCAGTGCAGGAGACGTAAGATACTCAGGTTCAATCCCTTGATTGGGAAGATCCCCTAGAGGAGGAAATGGAACCCACTCCAGGGTTCTCACCTGGAAAATTCATGGACAGAGGAGCCTGTTGGGCTACACCCCATGGGGTCACAAAGAAATGGACAGCCCTGAGCATGCATGCTTGCAGGCACCTCCTCCAAACCCACAGGTTGTTTTCTTTACCAGTCCACGAATAAATGAGTATCAAACATGGAATGTCATTAGTTTGCAGGAGACAGAAGTGAATGTCAGGAGATGCTGGAGGGATCTTCAATTACCCCCATTTCACACAAGAAAAAACTTAGGCCCAGAAATATAACATGATTCCGAGTTCTGCAAACTTGGTACAGACTCTCAATGAATAATTTTCATTGAATGAATGACTGATGGGAGAATACAGAAGAGAGGAAAGTTGTGATGAACACAGAAGTGACAGCTGAGCTGGAGCCAGCTAGCCTCCTCGCACTCCTGCACCATTCATTCATCCCACAAACATCCACTGAGCCATAGTCAAACCAACCTCTGACCTCAGAGCCTTCAATTCAGAAGGAAAGGAATGTTAAACAAGCACTAATGTGAGAGTGTGATGTCAGGGGACAGGCTTACAAAAGTGGGGGCCTTGATGGCCTGTGGGTCATAGAGAGTTCCCTGGGGGTGTGCTGAAGTAAAGGGGTGCATGACAGCAGTAATGGGGCCATGAGGATCTAGCCAAGGAGGCCTTCTTTGATGAGTAGACATTTAGGCTGAGACTAGAATGCTGAGAGGGACGAGACAGATGCAGGGACAGGTTGGGAGGGAGGACAGAGTGGCTCAGACTATAGAAATTACATGTGTTGGCACTGACCAGGGAAGGAGTTTGACAGGTTTGTTAAAAGGACCAGAAAGATAGTATAAGTCCAATTGAGGCTGTAACCAAAATCTCAGTGTCCTAAAGAAACACAGGTTTATTCCCTTCCCGATCGAGAAATGCTAAGTCCACAGGGAGCTCTAGGGGCTGTGCTCCCTCTGGAGGCTCTAGTTCAGTTCAGTTGCTCAGTCGTGTCCAACTCTCTGCAGCCCCATGAATAGCAGCACGCCAGGCCTCCCTGTCCATTACCATCTCCTGGAGTTTACTCACACTCATGTCCATCGAGTCGGTAATGCCATCCAGCCATCTCATCTTCTGTCGTCCCCTTCTTCTCCTACCCCCAATCCCTCCCAGCATCAGAGTCTTTTCCAATGAGTCAACTCTTTGCATGAGGTGGCCAAAGTACTGGAGTTTCAGCTTTAGCATCATTCCTTCCAAAGAAATCCCAGGGCTGATCTCCTTCAGAATGGTCTGGTTGGATCTCCTTGCAGTCCAAGGGACTCTCAAGAGTCTTCTCCAACACCACAGTTCAAAAGCATCAATTCTTCGGTGCTCAGCTTTCTTCACAGTCCAAATCTCACATCCATACATGACCACAGGAAAAACCATAGCCTTGACTAGACGGACATTTGTTGGCAAAGTAATGTTTCTGCTTTTTAATATGCTATCTAGGTTGGTCACAACTTTCCTTCTAAGGAGTAAGCGTCTTTTAATTTCATGGCTGCAATCACCATCTGCAGTGATTTTGGAGTTTCAGCTTCAGCATCATTCCCTCCAAAGAAATCCCAGGGCTGATCTCCTTCAGAATAGACTGGTTGGATCTCCTTGCAGTCCAAGGGATTCTAAAGAGTCTTCTCCAACACCACAGTTCCTGGGTAAGTGCCCAATAAGCTACTGGAGAAGAGTGGAGAAGTAACTCCAAAAAGAATGAAGAGACAAGCCAAAGTGAAAACAACACCCAGTTGTGGATATGACTGGTGATGGAAGTAAAAGTCTGATGCTGTAAAGAAAAATATTGCATAGGAACCTGGAATGTTAGGTCCATAAATCAAAGTAAATCGGAAGTGGTCAAACAGGAGATGGTAAGAGTGAGCATTGACATTTTAGGAATCAATGAACTAAAATGGACTGGAATGGGCAAATTTAATTCAGATGATCATTATATCTACTACTGTGGGCAAGAATCCCTTAGAAGAAATGGAATAGCCCTCATAGTCAACAAGAGTCTGAAAGGCAATACTTGGGAGCAATCTCAAAAATGACAGAATGATCTCTGTTTGTTTCCAAGGGAAACCATTCAGTATCACAGTAATCCAAGTCTATGCCCCAACCACTAATGCTGAAGGAGCTGAAGTTGAACAGTTCTATGAAGACCTATAAGACCTTCTAGAACTAATACACACACACACACAAATGTCCTTTTCATCATAGGCAACTGGAATGCAAAAGTATGAGGAAGTCAAGAGACACCTGGAGTAGCAGGCAAGTTTGGCCTTGGAGTACAAAATGAATCAGGGCAAAGGTTAACAGAGTCTTGCCAAGAGAACACACTGATCATAGCAAACACCCTCTTCCAACAACACAAAAGAATACTCTACACATGGACATCACCAGATGGTCAATACCAAAATCAGATTGATTATATTCTTTGCAGCCGAAGAAGGAGAAGCTCTATACAGTCAGCAAAAACAAGACTGGGAGCTGACTGTAGCTCAGATTGAGAGAGTCAATACCTAGGTTGGTTGGTAAGAAGTCCAGGGTTCCTGAGGAGGAGGAGGAGGAGGAGGAGGAGGAGGAGGAGGAAGAGGAGGAGTTGGAGAAATGGGTCTGGGGCTCTCAAGGAGAAAAGGACAAATGTTCTTTTCTACATTGTTTTGTCTTAGTCAATATAACAATGTATCTTGCTCGAGGACATGTTTCTCCTTAACAAGAACCTTCTGACTAATCCTGTCATCTTAAAATGTATATTATGGGAGTGGGTCTGGTAAAATCTTTCTATTGTTCATTTTAATCTTGTTAATTTAAGATGTATCTTGTAGGAATGGGTCTCATAAAAGTATATAAGGCCTTGATAAAACTAGCTAGGGGGGCACTCTCCATACCCCTTCTGATGTCTGTGTCAGAAGCTTTCTCTGTCCCTTTTCTTATTTTATTAAAACTCTGCTACACAAATGTTCTTGAGTGATCAAGCCTGGTCCCTCATCCTAAAGCTAAATCTTCTTTGGAGATCATGAATCCAACATCATTCACTGTAAGCTATCAAAATCATGAACTCCTTACTGCCAAATTCAGATGTAAATTGAATAAAGTAGGGAAAACCATTAAACCATTCATGTATGACCTAAATCAAATCCCATACAATTTTACAGTGGAAGTGACAAATAGATTCAAGGGATTAGATTTGATAGACAGAGTGCCTGAACTATGGACAGAGGTTTGTGACATTGTATAGGAGACAGTGATCAAGACCATCCCCAAGAAAAAGAAATTAAAAAAGGCAAAATGATTGTCTGAGGAGGCCTTACAAATAGCTAAGAAAAGAAGAGAGGCTAAAGATAAAGGCGAAAAGGAAAGACATACCCATCTGAATGCAGAGTTCCAAAGAATAGCAAGGAGAGATAAGAAAGCTTTCCTAGGTGATCAAAGCAAAGAAATAGAGGAAAATAATAAAATTGGAAAGACTAGAGATCTCTTCAAAAACATCAGAGATACCAAGGGAACATTTCATGCAAAGATGGGTGAAATAAAGAACAGAAATGGTATGGACCTAACAGAATCAGAAGACATTAAGAAGATGTGTCAAGAATACACAGAAGAACTATACAAAAAAAGATCTTAAAGACCCAGATAACCACAATGGTATGATCATGCACCTAGAGCCAGACATTCTGGAGTGAGAAGTCAAATGGGCCTTAGGAAACATCACTATGAACAAAGCTAGTGAAGGTGATGGAATTCCAGTTGAGTTATTTCAAATGCTGAAAGATGATGCTGTGAAAGTGCTGCACTCAATATGCCAGCAAATTTGGAAAACTCACAGCGGCCACAGACTGGAAAAGGTCAGTTTTCATTCTAATCCCAAAGAAAGGCAATGCCAAAGAATGTTCAGACTACCACACAATTGTACTCATCTCACATGCGAGCAAAGTAATGCTCAAGATTCTCTAAGCCAGGCTTCAATAGTATGTGAACCGTGAACTTCCAGATGTTTAAGTTGGATTTAGAAAAGGCAGAGGAACCAGAGATCAAATTGCAAAAATCTGTTGTATCATAGAAAAAGCAAGAGAGTTCCATAAAAACATCTATTTCGGCTTTATTGACTATGCCAAAGTCTTTGACTGTGTGGATCACAATAAACTGTGGAATATACTTCAAGAGATGGGAATACCAGAACACCTGACCTGCCTCCTGAGAAATCTGTATGCAGGTCAAGAAGCAACAGTTAGAACCAGACATGGAACAATGGACTAGTTTCAAACTGGGAAAGGAGTATGTTGGGCTGTATATTGTCACCCTGCTTATTTAACTTGATAAATGATATGCCCGGCATATCATTCACTTGATATGCAGGGCATATCATGTGAAATGCTGGGCTGGATGAAGCACAAGCTGGAATCAAGATTGCAGGAAGAAACATCAATAACCTCAGATATGCAGATGACACCACCCGTAAGGCAGAAAGCAAAGAGGAACTAAAGAGCCTATTGATGAAAGTTAAAGAGGAGAGTGAAAAGATTGGCTTAAAACTCAACATTCAAAAAATGAAGATCATGGAATCCAATCCCATCACTTCATGGCAAATAGAAGAGGGAAACAAGGGAAACAGTGACAGACTTCTTTTTTTTGGGGGGGGGGGTGGTGCATGCCAAAATCACTGCAGATGGTGACTGCAGCCATGAAATTAAAAGATGCTTGCTCCTTGGAAGAAAAGCTATGACCAACATAGATAGCATATTAAAAAGCAGAGACATTACTTTGCTGACAAAGGTCTGTCTAGTCAAAGCTGTGGTTCTTCCAGTAGTCATGTATAGATGTGAGAGGTGGATGACAAGGAAAGCTGAGCGCTGAAGCACTGATGCTTTTGAACTGTGGTGTTGGAGAAGGGTCTTGAGAGTCCCTTGGACTACAAGGAGATCCAACCAGTCCATCCTAAAGGAAATCAGTCCTGAATATTCATTGGAAGAACTGATGCTGAAGCTGAAACTCCAATACTTTGGCCACCTGATGCAAATAACTGACTCATTTGAAAAGACCCCGATGCTGGGAAGGATTGAGGGCAGGAGTAGAAGGGGACGGCAGAGGATGAGATGTTTGGATAGCATCATTGACTCAATGGACATGAGTTTGAGCAAGCTCTAGGAGTTGGTGATGGACAGGAAAGTCTGGCTTGATGCAGTCCATGAGGTTGCAAAGAGTCAGACATGACTGAGTGACTGAACTGAGTATGTAATCTGGCACCCATTTTCCAAGAACTAATTGGTTGGTTTCTCCCCAGGTGCCTGAGGTCCCCCTTGGACAGCCTGTCAATAACCAAGTGCCGGCTTACAGAATCAGACTTGACCCACGTGTCCCAGAGCCCAGACATCAGTCAGCTCAAGAGCTTGGATCTCAGCGGTGTCACCATGACTGACTTTCGGCCTGAGCCCCTCCAAGTTCTGCTGCAGAAAGTCGCAGCCACCCTCCAGGAACTGGACTTAGATGTGTGTGGGATCACAGACTCCCATCTGGAGGCCTTCCTGCCTGCCCTGAGCTGCTGCTCCTAGCTCAGGTCCTTCAGCCTGTGTGGGGACCTCCTGTCCACGGCCGTCATAGAGAAGCTGCTGCGACACACCGCTGTGCTGTCCTGTTTAAGGCCAGAGCGCTATCCTGCCCCTCAGGAGAGTTACAGGAGAGAACAACCTCGGGGTGTTCTCCTGGAAGCGAGACTTGCCCGGCTTCGGGCTCAGCTATTGGAGATTCTCAGAGACTTGGGACATCCCAGGATCATCTGGATAAGTCTCAGCCCCTGTCCTCCCTGTGGTGAGGATGTATGCCATCACATGGAGCCCATTGTACACAGCTGTCCTGCCCCTGCCTAGGGGGTTGCCTCTATCAGAAGCTTTCTTCTGTGCTCTTGGAGACTGAAATCTAGAATGGTTTCAGGAATATGCACAATATGAATGGGAGAAGGAAAGGTGATAGTGGTGGGGGATGGTGCAGGATTGCAGGGCAAACGTAGACTCTGGGAGGGGATTGGACTTTCAGGGACATGTTCTTCTAGAATCTGTTATGAACCTGGGTGGATACACACTGGAAACCCAAATGTGGTTCAGTTAACCCTGGGGATACTGTTGTGAAGAAATTGTCAGGAATAAAGAGATCCTCCTGGTGACCTGAACAGGAAGGAAATCTAAAACGAGAGTGGATAAATGTATTGATATGACTGATTCTTTTTGTTGTAAAGCAAGAAACTAATGTGACATTGTAAAGCTAATCTCCAGTAAAAATTATTAAACAATAAATAAAGAAACACTCATGGAAGACCAACTGCTATCCTCCATGATATATTCTGTGTTCAATTTATGCCTCAGCTATCTCCAGTTACTGATTAAAAAAGGCACATTGTCCATGATTCAAAACCTTATAAATCCTATAATTTATTCATTCTCTAAGACAGAATAAAGAAATTCTTCTTGGGGCATTGCTTGTGTGTGTGTGTGTTTGTGTGTGTATGTGTGTTTGTGTGTGTGTGTGTGTTTGTGTGTGTGTGTTTGCGTTTAGTCAATCAGTCGTGCCTGACTCGTTGGGACCCCATGGACTGTAGCCCACCAGGCTGTTCTGTTCATGGGATTAGCCAGGAGAGAATACTGGAGTGGGCAGGCATTCCTTTTTCCAGGGGATCTTCCCAACCCAGGGATTGAACCTAGGTCTCCTACACTGCAGGCAGATTCTTTACCATCTGAGCCACAATGTAAGCCCCCTGAGGCAACTCTTACCTCCTGGATTATTTATTTGTCTGTTCAGTGGTTTAATAGACACAAAAGGGAACATACTCAGTGTGCAATGAACTATTGGAATGAAGAGCTCTTAGCAGGGCTCTTACTGCTGATTCAAGCCTTCACTTTGGGCGTGGGTATTCTTCATGCTTCTACCAGTCAGTGTATACATCACAGTTTTTTGCCACTGTGTGTGCTTTAGTGCCAAAGGAAAGGTCCCCACTTCTGCAAGATGTTTTCCCTACATCCAAAAAGGTCGAGACTGGTTCTCACTGTTTCATGCCTGTCATGGGTAAGTAGTGGTCCTTATTGATATAATTGAGTTGTGGCCAGACATGCAAATTCCTTTTAACAAAATGCTAAAATAACAAAACATTTAACATGGATTTTTTTATTTCCATACCACATTTCAGTATTGTATCATTTTGGGTGGTTGGTCACATCAGAATTGGCTGTTAATTCCCATTACAATTCCAGTTCCTCTCTATCAGAAAAGTCAAAGACAGCTTGTCTGGTTATCAGAATTTTCAAATATATAATAAATATATGTTATGTTTTACAAATAACTCAGAGTGGGCACTCCCTATCCTAGTTCATCATCCTCAAATTCAACCAACTACATATGATGTAGACCAAATTCACTGTTAAAAAGAAATCCTCATCTAAGTTAGTCTGAGCAGTTCAACCATGTTGAACTTATTCAAGATTCACCTGTCATATAGACAGGTAAAGAGAGGCTTATATGGTTATAGAGGCTTAATAGTCCCACTGTCTGCTGTCTGTTGCCTAGAGAACTAGAACAAAGTGTGGTTTAGTTCAGACCTTATCTTAAGTTTGAAAAACAATGGAAGTGATGGTGTAGCACTAAGTCAAGGCTAAAGGCCTGAGAACAAAGGCACCACTTGTGTATGTCCTGGAGTTTCAAGGTTCAGGAATCAGAAGCTCCAGTATTCATGGCTAAAGAGAGGGAGAGGGAGAGCAGTAGCCCTCGTTCCATCAGGCCCCCACAGGATAAGACGATGCCCTCCCACACTGGTGAGGGCTGATCTCCTGACTCCGTCTACTGAGTCCACGCTATTCTCCTCCAAGAATTCCCTTTCAGATTCCCCCAGAATTAGTGTTTGATCTCAGATCTTGGCATCTCATCTCACAATGAAGCTGACACATAAATTTAATCTTCACAGGGTGTCTAAACAAAATGCAACCAAATAAAGTTTCCCTGCTAAGGATTCAGAGGCTGCAATTGTTTATTCTGAGGAAGAGGGGCATATAGGGCTGGGATATAGCTCATAGGCAGAGCTTTGTTTTCCCCACGATGAATATAATGATGCACACACTGTTTATGGGATTTTTAGTAGGATCCAGTGAGATATTACTTGTTGAGGACTTGGCTCAGGAGTTGTTGAGCAAGAGCTCCTTATTGTGTAAGAACTCCATAATGCTTTTTATCCTCCCAAGCTTCTCCCTCCTAGTGAATAGCATAAGTCTTTATCCTTCTACTGCTTACAACGCGGAGGAAAGCAAAACCCAGAGACTGATATTGGACTCACGTATTACATGTGGTCACCAATACATGATGGTTCACTTAAGCTGATCCAGTAGCTTGTGAAGGGGGGATGGGGGTGGGAGGAAATAAGAGACTGGATTCATCTTCAGTGACAGACATTCTGAGCTCTAGGTCTCCTAGGCCACCTGCTGGTAGATCATAGAAATGATCACCTGCTGGTAGAAGATAGAAATCAGTTTTCTGTTCAAGATGGTATACTTTAGAATTTTTAATAATTCTTGACATCGTGGAACTTCCCTGGTGGTCCACTGGGTACGACTCCATGCTCCCAATTCAGGGGCCCTGGGTTCAATACCTGGTTAGGGAAATAGATCGCATATCCCGCAACTAAATATTCGCCTGCCACAACTAAAAGATGCCTCAGGGGCACAAGGGAGAGCAAAGATCCTGCATGCATGATTAAGACCCAGCACAGCCAAATAATCAAAATAATAAATATATTTTAAAAAATTGGGCTGTCCTGTACATGCCACTTGAGTACAAATATTTGCACAGTGATGTAAACCTCCAATCCAGCAGATGTCGCCATTCCCCAGGGTCGTAGCCGAGGAGCTGGTCGGGAATGCAAGAAGCAGCCATCTTCCACGTTTGCCACCCTTCGCGTGAACAAGGGAACAAGATTTGACCCCAGAGAGCTGAGGTGCATATGAAAGGAATGGATTCAGTGAGCCCAGGGGCTTGTATCTTGCCATACATACAATGTTAAATTCCTTATCTTGATATCTTTTTTTTTTTTTTTTAACCTCACAATAATCTTTGATGTTACTGCCTGCTCCCTTTGTTACAAACTTGTAAATAGCCTGACTCCCCCTCCTGCCTCCTTGGAGCAGTTTTCTCAGAGCCTCTGAGATGCTGTCTCCTGGGCTTGGGTCCTAAACATTCCGAACCAAGTAAAATAATTCTCTACTTTCAGGTGGTGACTTTCAGGTGTTTTAGTCGACAGTTTTCATCTAACGCCTGGAACTCAGGTGAGTGGGGACAGGACACTGTGGGTTGGGAAAAGGTCTTGGAAGAGCATGTAAAATGACAAGAAATGCACAACTTAAAATGTGACAAATATGTTTTACTTGGTGACTTTACAGAAGATTATGGCCAGAAAGGTGGCTTCTCAGATTGCTCTGAGGAACTAAAAGTTATAAGGAGGAAAAAAAGTTATATGGGAAAGCCAGATTATGTAAAGTCATTTCCTGAAAAAACATTCGGAAAACATCAAAAGATTACTTCATATGATAAAAATGATACATCTCAATGATTTTCATGCTTTTTAAAAATTGTTATTTATTTATGTACTTTTTGAGGGGGGCAGGGAGGCTGTACGGGGTCTTCTTTGCTGAGTGCAGCCTTTCTCTTGTTCTGGCAAGCAGGGGTTACTCTCTAGTTGAAATGCATTGGTTTCTCATTTTGCTGGCTTCTTTCATTGCAGAGCATGGGCTCCAGGGCATGTGGGCTTCAGTAGTCACAGGTCTCAGGCTATAGTCGAGTGCTCAGGAGTTATGGAGCGTGGGTTTAGTTCCTCCACAGCATATGGAATCTTCCCAGACCAGGGTTCCAAGCTGTATCCCTTGCACTGACAGGTGGATTCTTTTATTTTTTTTTAATTTGTTTTTTCATTGAAGCATAATTTCTTTACAGAATTTTGTTGCTTTTCTGTCAAACCTCAACATGAATCAGCCATAGGTATACGCATGTCTCCTCCCTTTTGAACCTCGCTCCCATTTCCCACCCCATCTTAGCCTTCTAGGGTGATACAGAGGCCCTGTTTGAGTTCCCTGAAACATACAGCAAATTCCTATTGGCTATCTATTTTACATATGGTAATGTAAGTTTACATGTTACTCTCTCCATTCGTCTCACCCTCTCTTCCCCTCTCCTCATGTCCATAAGTCTGTTCTCTATGTCTGTTTCTGCTTTGCTGCCCTGCAAATAAATTCTTTGATGCCATCTTTCTAGATTCTGTATATATGCATTAGTATACCATATTTATCTTTCTCTTTCTGACTTACTTCACTCAGTATAATAGGCTCTAGTTTAATCCATCTCATTAGAACTGATTCAAATGCGTTCCTTTTTATGGCTGAGTAATATTCCATTGTGTATATGTACCACAACTTCTTTATCCTTTCATCTGTTGATGGACATCTAGGTTGCTTCCATGCTCTAGCTATTGTAAATAGGGCTTCAGTGAACATTGGAGTACGTATGTCTTTTTCAATTTTGGTTTCCTCAGGGTATATGCCCAGGAGTGGGATTGCTGGGTCATATGGTGGTTTTATTCCTAATTTTTTTAATGGAATCTCCATACCATCTTCCATAGTGGCTGTATCAATTTACATTCCCACCAGCAGTGCAAGAGGGTTCCCTTTTTTCTATAACCTCTCCAGCATTTATTGTTTGTAGACTTTTTGATGATGGCCATTCTGACTGTTGTGAGGTGATGTCTCATTGTAGTTTTGATTTTCATTTCTCTAATAATGAGTGTTGTTGAGCATCTTTTCATGTGTTTATTAGTCATATGTATGTCTTCTTTGGAAAAATGTCTGTTCAGGTCTTTTCCCCACTTTTTGATTGGATTGTTTGTTTTTCTGGTTTTGAGTTGTATGAGCTGTTTATGTATTTTGGAAATTAATCCTTCGTCAGTTGTTTCATTTGCTATTATTTTCTCCCATTCTGTGGGGTGTCTTTTCACCTTGCTTATAATTTCCTTTGCTGTGCATAAGCTTTTAAGTTTAATCAGGTCCCAACTGCTTACTTTTGTTTTTATTTCCATCACTCGAGGAGGTGGGTCATAGTGGATCTTGCTTTGATTTATGTCATTGAGTCTTCTGCCTATGTTTTCCTCTAAGAGTTTTATACTTCTGGTCTTACATTTAGGTCTTTAATCTGTTTTGAGTTTATGTTTGTGTATGATGTTAGGAAGTGTTCTAATATCATTCTTTTACATGTCACTGTACAGTTTTCCCAGAACCACTTATTGAAGAGGCTGTCTTTGCCCTATTGTATATTCTTGCCTCCTGTGTCAAAAATAAGGTACCCATAGGTGCATGGGTTTATTTCTGGGCTTTCTATCTTGTTCCATTGGTCTATATTTCTGTTTTTGTGCCAGTACCATACTGTTTTGATGATTGTAGCTTTGTAGAATAATCTGAAATCAGAAAGGTTGATTCCTCCACCTCCAATATTCTTTCTCAAGAATGCTTTGGCTATTTGGGGTCTTCTGTGTTTCAATATAAATTTTGACTTATTTTTTTCTAGTTTTGTTAAAAGTGGCATTGGTAATTTGATAGGGGTCTCATTGAATCTATAGATTGCGTTTGAATCTATAGTATACTCATTTTCACAATACTGATTCTTCCTAACCAGGAATATCTCTCCATCTTTTATGTCATCTTTGATTTCTTTCATCAGTGTCTTATAATTTTCTGCATACAGTTATTTTGTCTCCTTGGGTAGGTTTATTCCTAGATATTTTAATCTTTTTGTTGCGAGGTGAATGGGATTGATTTCTTAATTTCTCTTTCTGATTTTTCATTGTTAGAATATAGGAATGCAAGTGATTTCTGTGTATTGATTTTGTATCCTGTGACTTTGCTAAATTCACTCTTTAGCTCTAGTAATTTTCTGATTAGGGTTTTCTATGCACAGTGTCATGTTACCTGCAAACAGGTGAGAGCTTTACTTCTTCTTTTCTGATCTGGATTCCTTTTATTTCTTTTTCTTCTCTGAATGCTTTAGCTATGACTTCCAGAACTATGTTGAATATTAGTGGTGAAAGTGGACATGCTTATCTTGTTCCTGATCTTAGGGGGAATGGTTTCATTTTTTCACCACTGAGAATAATGTTTGCTGTAGGCTCTTCATATATGACCTTTACTATGTTGAGGTAGGTTCCTTCTATGCCCATTTTTTGAAGAGTTTTCATCATAAATGGGTGCTGAATTTTGTCAAAGCCTTTTTCTGCATTATTGAGATTATCATATGGTTTTTATCTTTCAATTTGTTAATATGGTGTATCACATTGATTTGCATATGTTGAAGAATCCTTGCATCCCTGGAATAAACCCAACTTGATCATGGTGTATGAGCTTTTTGATGTGTTGCTGAATTCTGTTTGCTAAGATTTTGTTGAGGATTTTTGAATCTATGTTCATCAGTGATACTGGCTTGTAGTTTTCTTTTTTGTGTGTGTTATCTTTGTCTGGTTTTAGTATCTGGGTGATGGTGGCCTCCTAGAATGAGTTTGGAAGTGTTCCTTCCTCTGTAATTTTTGGAAAGAGTTTTAGAAGGATAAGCATTAGCTCTTCTCCAAATGCTTGATAGAATTCTCCTGTGAAGCTATCTGGTTCTGGGCTTTTGTTTTTTGGGAAATTTTTGATCACAGTTTCAATTTCAGTGCTTATAATTGGGTTGTCTCTAATTTCTATTTCTTCCTGGTTTAGTCTTGCAAGATTGAACTTTTCTAAGAATCTGTCCATTTCTTCCAGGTTATCCATTTTATTGCCATATAGTTGTTCATAATAGTCTCTTATAATCCTTTGTATTTCTGCATTGTCTGTTGTAACCTCTCCTTTTTCATTTCTAATTTTGTTGATTTGATTCTTCTCTCTTTTTTGCTTGATGAGTCTGGCTAAAAGTTTGTCAATTTTATTTATCTTCTCAAAGAACCAGCTTTTAGTTTTATTAATCTTTACTGTTGTTTCTTTCATTTCTTTTTCATGTATTTCTGCTCATATCTTTATGATTTCTTTTCTTCTACTAATTTTGGGTTTTTGTTCTTCTTTTTCCAATTGTTTTAGGTGTAAAGTTAGGTTGTCTATTCGATGTTTTTCTTGTTTCTTGAGGTAAGATTGTATTACTATAAACTTCCCTCTTAGAACTGCTTTTGCTGCATCCCATAGGTTTTGAGTTGTCTTGTTTTCATTGTCATGTTTTTCTATGAATTTTTTTATTTCCTTTTGGATTTCTTCAATAACGTGTTCATTATTTAGAAATGTATTGTTTAATCTCTATGAGTTTGTGATTTTTACAGTTTTTTTTTTCTTGTAATTGATATCTAGTTTCATAGCATTGTGGTCAGAAAAGATGCTTGATATGATTTCAATTTTATTAAATTTACTGAGGTTTGATTTGTGATCCAAGATGTATTCTATTCTAGAGAAAGTTCCATGAGCATTTGAGAAGGTATATTCATCTGCATTTGGATGGAATGTCCTGAAGATATCAATGAGATCCATCTTGTCTAATCTATCATATAAGACTTGTGGGTCCTTATTAATTTTCTATCTTGATGATCTGTCCATTGATATGAGTTGGGTGTTAAAGTCTCCTACTATTGCTGTGTTACTATCAATTTCTCCTTTTATGTCTGTTAGTGTTTGTCTTATGTATTGAGGTGCTCCTATATTGGGTGCATCAGTTCAGTTCAGTTCAGTTGCTCAGTCATATCTGACTCTTTGTGACCCATGAACCGCAGCATGCCAGGCCTCCCTGTCCATCACCAACTCCTGGAGTTCACCCAAACTCATGTCCATTGAGTCAATGATGCCATCCAACCATCTCATCCTCTGTCGTCCCCTTCTCCTCCTGCCCTCAATCTTTCCCAGCATCAGGGTCTTTTCAAATGAGTCAGCTCTTCGCATCAGGTAGCCAAATTATTGAAGTTTCAGCTTCAATGTCAGTCCTTCCAATGAACACCCAGGACTGATCTCTTTTAGAATGGACTGGTTGGATCTCCTTGCAGTCCAAGGGACTCTCAAAAGTCTTCTCCAGCACCACAGTTCAAAATCATCAATTCTTCGGTGCTCAGCCTTCTTCACAGTCCAACTCTCTCACATCCATACATGACCACAGGAAAAACCATAGCCTTGACTAGATGGACCTTTGTTGGCAAAGTAATGTCTCTGCTTTTGAATATGCTATCTAGGTTGGTCATAACTTTCCTTCCAAGGAGTAAGTGTCTTTTAATTTCATGGCTGCAATCACCATCTGCCGTGATTTTGGAGCCCCAAAAATAAAGTCTGACACTGTTTCCACTGTTTCTCCATCTATTTGCCACGAAGTGATGAGACTGGATGTCATGATCTTAGTTTTCTGAATATTGAGCTTTAAGCCAACTTTTTCATTCTCCTCTTTCACTTTCATAAAGAGGCTCTTTAGTTCTTTTTCACTTTCTGCCATAAGGGTGGTGTCATCTGCATATCTGAGGTTATTGATATTTCTCCTGGCAATCCTGACTCCAGCTTGAGCTTCTTCCAGCCCAGTGTTTCTCATGATGTACTCTGCATATAAGTTAAATAAGCAGGGTGACAATATACAGCCTTGACATACTCCTTTTCCTATTTGGAACCAGTCTGTTGTTCCATGTTCAGTTCTAATTGTTGCTTCCTGACCTTCATACAGATTTCTCAAGAGGCAGGTCATGTGATCTGGTATTCCTATCTCTTTCAGAATTTTCTACAGTTTATTGTGATCCACACAGTCAAAAGTTTTGGCATAGTCAATAAAGCAGAAATTGATGTTTTTCTCGAACTCTCTTGCTTTTTCGATGATCCAGCAGATGTTGGCAATGTGGTTTCTGGTTCCTCTGCCTTTTCTAAAACCAGCTTGAACATCTGGAAGTTCATGGTTCACATATTTCTGAAGCCTGGCTTGGAGAATTTTGAGCATTACTTTACTAGCGTGTGAGATGACTGCAATTGTGAGGTAGTTTGAGCATTCTTTGGCATTGCCTTTCTTTGGGACTGGAATGAAAACTGACCTTTTCCAGTCCTGTGGCCACTGCTGAGTTTTCCAAATTTGCTGACATATTGAGTTCAGAACTTTCAAAGCATCATCTTTCAGGATTTGAAATAGCTCAACTGGAATTCCATCACCTCCACTGGCTTTGTTCATAGTGATGCTTCCTAAGGCCCACCTGACTTCCCATTCCAGGATGTCTGGCTCTAGGTGAGTGATCACAGCATCATGATTATCTGTGTCATGAACATCTTTTTTGTATAGTTTTTCTGCGTATTCTTGCTACCTCTTCTTAATATCTTCTGCTTCTGTTAGGTCCATAGCATAGATATTTACAATTGTTTTGTCTTCCTCTTGGATTGATCCCTTGATCATTATGTAGCGTTCTTCCTTATCTCTTGTAATCTTTATTTTAAGGTCTACTTTTTCTGATATGATGATTGCTACTCCAGCTTTCTTTTGCTTTTCATTTGCATGGAATATATTTTTCCATCCTCTCACTTTCAGTGTGTGTATGTCTTTAGGTCTGAAGTGGGTTTCTTATAAACAGCATATATGTGTGTCTTGTTTTTGTATCCATTCAGCCTGTCTCCATTTACATTTAAAGTGATTTTATATGTGTGTGTGTATATATATATATATGTATACATATTTGTTTCTATTGCCTTATTCTTAATTGTTTGAGCTTTGTTTTTGTAGATCTTTTTCTTCTTTTGTATTTTCTGACACTATAACTCCCTTTAACATTTGTTGTAAAGCTGGTTTGGTGGTTCTGAATTCTGTTAACTTTTGCTTGTCTGAAAAGCTGTTTATTTTGAATGAGATCCTTTTGAATGAGATCAATTTTGAATGAGATCCTTTCAGTAGAGTAATCTTGGTTATAGATTTTCCCCTTTCAGTACTTTAAATATGTCCTGCCATTCCATTCTGGCCTGCAGAGTTTCTGCTGAATAATCAGCTGTTAAATTTATGGGGTTTCCCTTGTATGTTGCTTGTTGCTTTTCCTTTGTTGCTTTTAATATTCTTTCTTTGTGTTTAATCTTTTTAGTTTGATTAGTATGTATCTTGGCATGTTTCTCCTTGGGTTTATCCTGTATGTGACTCTTTGCACCTCTTGGACTTGATTGACTATTTCCTTTTCCATGTTGGGGAAATTTTCAACTATAATCTCTTCAAAAATTTTCTCATACCCTTTCTTTTTCTCTTCTTCTTCTGGGACCCCTATAATTTGAATGTTGGTACATTTAATATTGTCCCAGAGATCTCTGAGACTATTCTCAGTTCTTTTCATTCTTTTTACTTTATTCTCCTCTTCAGCAGTTATTTTCACCATTTCATCTTACAGCTCACTGATCTATTCTTCTGCTTCAGATATTCTTCTATTTATTCTTTCTAGAGTATTTTTAATTTCTGTAATTATGTTGTTTGTCTGTGTATGTTTAGTCTTTAGTTCTTCTAGGTCTTTGTTAATTGGCAGGTGGATTCTTAACCACTGGAACACCAGGGAAGTTCCTTTTCATGCTTTTTTTATGTACGGAAAGAGGCAGGAGCCTGAACTTACTGAAGTCCATGTGATATATATATCAATATGAATATGATATGCATTAGCAAAAGTCTGGACTTATTGAAGTCCATATGATATGCATATGGCCCATATCCATATGATACACATCTTAACTACCTCAGGACACCATCCTGTTTTCTCCTGCTTGAATTCCCCTTGGGGCATACTGTTTTGGGGGCAGCTGCAGTGGATGATGGCCTTTTGGCTTCAACATCCTTTGTTTACTGAAATAGCAACTGAAATATTTGTCTCTAAGGAAAAGCTTAAGAGAAGACTGGAAGTGGAGATGAGTTTTTCAGTCACTCAGTCATGTCCAACTCTTTTCAACCCCATGGAATATCTTTCACCATCTCGCAGAGTTTGTCACACTCATGTCCACTGAGTCGGTGATGCCATCCAACCATCTCATCCTCTGTCGCCCCCTTCTCCTCCTGCCTTCAATCCTTCCCAGCATCAGAGTCTTTTCCAGTGAATCAGCTCTTTGCATCAGGTGGCCAAAGTATTGGAGCTTGAGCTTCAGCATCAGTCCTTTGAATGAATATTCAGGGTTGATTTCCTTTTGGATTGGCTAGTTTGATCTCCTTGCTGTTGAAGGGACTCTTGAGTCTTCTCTAGCCTCTCATTTTGAAAGCATGAATTCTTCAGCACTCAGCCCTCTTTGTGGTCTAACTCTCACATCTGTACATAGCTACTGGAAAAACCATAGTTTGACTATATGGACTTTGTCAGCAAAGTGACTTCTCTGCCTTGTAATATGCTGTCTGGTTTCTTCATAGCTTTTCTTCCAAGGAGCAACGATCTTTTAATTTTGTGACTGCAGTCACTGTCCACAGTGATTCTGGAGCCCAAGAAAGTAAAGTTTGTCTCTATTTTCATTTTTTCCCCATCTATTTACCATGAAGTGATGGGACTAGATACCATGATCTTAATTTTTTGAATGTTGAGTTTTAAGCCAGTTTTTTCACTTTCTGCTCTTTCACTTTCATCAAGAAGTTCTTTAATTCCTCTTTGCTTTCTGCCATTATGGTGGTATCATCTGCATATTTGAAGATATTGCTATTTCTTCCAGTAATCTTGATTCCAGCTTGAGCTTCATCCAGCCCTGGATTTCCCATGATGTACTCTCAGATCAGATCAGTCGCTCAGTCTTGTCCGACTCTTTGCAACCCCATGAATCGCAGTACGCCAGGCCTCCCTGTCCATCACCACCTCCCAGAGTTCACTCAGACTCACGTCCATCGAGTCAGTGATGCCATCCAGCCATCTCATCCTCTGTCGTCCCCTTCTCCTCCTGCCTTCAATATTTCCCAGCATCAGGGTCTTTTCCAATGAGTCAACTCTTCGCATGAGTGGCCAAATTACTGGAGTTTCAGCTTCAGCATCATTCCTTCCAAAGAAATCCCAGGGCTGATCTCCTTCAGAATGGACTGGTTGGATTTCCTTGCAGTCCAAGAGACTCTCAAGAGTCTTCTCCAACACCACAGTTCAGAAGCATCAATTCTTCGGCGCTCAGCCTTCTTCACAGTCCAACTCTCACATCCATACATGACCACTGGAAAAACCATAGCCTTGACTAGACGGACCTTTGTTGGCAAAGTAATGTCTCTGCTTTTCAATATGCTATCTAGTTTGGTCATAATTTTTCTTCCAAGGAGTAAGCATCTTTTAATTTCATGGCTGCAGTCACCATCTGCAGTGATTTTGGAGCCCCCCAAAAATAAAGTCTGACACTGTTTCCACTGTTTCCCCATCCATTTCCCATGAAGTGATGGGACCGGATGCCATGATCTTCATTTCTGAATATTGAGCATTAAGCCAACTTTTTCACTCTCCACTTTCACTTTCATCAAGAGGATTTTTAGTTCCTCTTCATTTTCTGCCATAAGGGTGGTGTCATCTGCATATCTGAGGATATTGATATTTCTCCCAGCAATCTTGATTCCAGCTTGTGTTTCTTCTAGTCCAGCGTTTTTCATGATATACTCTGCATATAAGTTAAATAATCAGGGTGACAATATACAGCCTTGACATACTCCTTTTCCTATTTGGAACCAGTCTGTTGTTCCATGTCCAGTTCTAACTGTTGCTTCCTGACCTGTATACAGATTTCTTAAGAGGCAGGTCAGGTGGTCTGGTATTCCCATCTTTTGAAGAATTTCCCACAGTTTATTGTGATCCACACAGTCAAAGGCTTTGGCATAGTCAATAAAGCAGATATAGGTGTTTTCCCGGAACTTTCTTGCTTTTTCCATGATCCAGTGGATGTTGGCAATTTGGTCTCTGGTTCCTTTGCCTTTTCTAAAACCAGCTTGAACATCAGAAAGTTCACGGTTCACGTATTGCTGAAGCCTGGCTTGGAGAATTTTGAGCATTACTTTACTAGCATGTGAGATGAGTGCAATTGTGCGGTCGTTTGAGCATTCTTTGGCATTGCCTTTCTTTGGGATTGGAATGAAAACTGACCTTTTCCAGTCCTGTGGCCACTGCTGAGTTTTCCAAATTTGCTGACATATTGAGTTCAGAACTTTCACAGCATCATCTTTCAGCATTTGAAATAGCTCAACTGGAATTCCATCACCTCCACTAGCTTTGTTCGTAGTGATGCTTTCTAAGGCCCATTTGACTTCACATTCCAGGATGTCTGGCTCTAGGTCAGTGATCACACCATCGTGAATATCTGGGTTGTGAAGATCTTTTTTGTACAGTTCTTCTGTGTATTCTTGCCATGTCTTCTTAATATCTTCTGCTTCTGTTAGGTCCATACCATTTCTGTCCTTTATCGAGCCCATCTTTGCCTGAAATGTTCCCTTGGTATCTCTGATTTTCTGGAAGAGATCTGTAGTCTTTTCCATTCTGTTGTTTTCCTCTATTTCTTTGCATTGATGGCTGAGGAAGGCTTTCTTATCTCTTCTTGCTATTCTTTGGAACTCTGCATACAGATGCTTATATCTTTCCTTTTCTCCTTTGCTTTTTGCTTTTCTTCTTTTCACAGCTATTTGTAAGGCCTCCCCAGACAGCCATTTTGCTTTTTTGCATTTCTTTTCCATGGGGATGGTCTTGATCCCTGTCTCCTGTACAATGTCAGGAACCTCAGTCCATAGTTCATCAGGCACTCTATCTATCAGATCTAGGCCCTTAAATCTATTTCTCACTTCCACTGTATAATCATAAGGGATTTGATTTAGGTCATACCTGAATGGTCTAGTGGTTTTCCCTACTTTCTTCAATTTCAGTCTGAATTTGATAATAAGGAGTTCATGATCTGAGCCACAGTCAACTCCTGGTCTTGTTTTTGTTGACTGTATAGGGCTTCTCCATCTTTGGCTGCAAAGAATATAATCAATCTGATTTCGGTGTTGACCATCTGGTGATGGTCCATGTGTAGAGTCTTCTCTTGTGTTGTTGGAAGAGGGTGTTTGTTATGACCAGTGCATTTTCTTGGCAAAACTCTATTAGTCTTTGCCCTGCTTCATTCCGTATTCCAAGGCCAAATTTGCCTGTTACTCCAGGTGTTTCTTGACTTTCTACTTTTGCATTCCAGTCCCCTATAATGAAAAGGACATCTTTTGTGGATATTAGCTCTAATATCTAATATCGGACACGACTGAGCGACTGAACTGAACTGAACTGATGCCTTTTGTGATGTTGGGTTCAGTGTTGCTACATTTTTCTTTAAATATTTTTCTGCTAAGGGACAGTGGAGAGGAAATTGTGATATAAAACATGGGATTCTTTTCCTCTAGCAACAAATTTTCTTTGTTAAAACACTGTGTGTGGAATATATTTGGCCATCCTGTAACCTCTAGTATGAGAAAAGTGGTCAGCAAGGAACTCTAACGTGACTTACAATGACAGGGAAATGAATGTCTTTGTTGTTCTAGACCTGAGACCAATGTTGGTTTGTTAGCCTGATGTTGATGTTGCTGGGGCTGGAATTGCCTTTGCATCCCCACAGTCCTGTCATTCCAGGTATAAAATTTGAATTTCACAAGAAACATTTGCCATATGAATAGGATTTTGTTGCAAGTGCTATTCGGTACTTGATGTTTCTTTTTACTTAATGTTATGACCATCTCAAGTCTAATATGACCTAACAGACTCCTTACTTTCTTTCTCCGTACCTGATCCTTTCCCATCGTCCTCAATCTTAGTAAGTCACAATTAAATCTTGGAGGTTCCTTGAAGCCTCTGTTATCCTTCTGTTTAAACTTCCCTGTAAGAGCAAAGTGCTTCTGATTCAGCCCCTAGAAAAACCCTGGGCCACTCAAGTGCAACCCCTGACTCGCAGCCAGGTACAGCAAAGTATCCCCTGCTGGTGTCTTGCTCCCTTGTTAATCCTTGCAACATGATCCAGCAGCAACCAGGGGAACTGGGAAATAGACAGCAAATCATGTCTTTACCCTACTCACAAAATAAGTATCAGAATAAGTCAAGTAATATCCATGTAATATCAAAAAATATGTAGAAGAGACCAATGGGATTATGGTTCAGCTCCCAGGATTCCAGGAATATGCCTGGGATTAATTGCTATCTTGGCTGCATCCTCTGTGTGAAGAACCTAAAAGACAATGGTTACTGGTAGCAGCAGGCACAGTGAAAACAAGGTTAGCTGTGACTGATTCACATTCCCGCCACCTGGTCTCTGAGTTCCCAAAGAACCCACAGTGACCACCCTCACTGATTCTCAGGTGTGCAAATGTCCTTCACAGAGTTGGTCATGACTCCTTCCACTCAGATTCTCAGATTTAGTCTTTTCAAGTCAATTTGATGTCCTGAACTCAACATTCTAGCAGGAAACACCCTCAAAGATGACTGTCTCCTCTTAGCCACTCCTGTTTAGTTTCTAAATATCACCCAAAGAAAAGCCTTTAGTGTCCTTCTTTCCAAGAGAAAAACAAACAAACAAAACCACATGCATGAGGCTGTTTGAGTCATTCACAGGGCCCCTTTAGGAAGGGCCACCACCACACTGCCCAGCACCCACCCTTAGTTCTCACAGGATTGACCAGATGTTCTCTGTCAGCAATTAAGCCTGGAGGGCCAGTGACATCTCCAGTTGCAAGCCCCTGTGAATAAACTCATAATCTGCCATTTCCCATATAAGACCTAAGTGTGAACTTGAAACAAATAAGAGTTTATTTTGTTTCCTTTGGAAATAACACCACTGCTTTTATGAAGCTGCTTTAATTCTAGGACATTTAATAATTTTAATTTGGACAAAAATCATGCAACAATGAGGTTTTCCAGACATTGTCTTGGGTTTTGTTTTTTTGTATAATATTTGGGACACATAATCCCTTCCCTTACTCCCACCCAGGAATACAACTATCCATATTAGCAAAACTCAATCCTATTTTGTGGAGTGAACCAATGAAAAAGTCCTAGGTCCCACCCCCTCCCTCAATCATCTGGAGATATACTGTAACCCAATCAGCATTAACCTGAGAGAATTTGTGGAATCTAATCAGGTAATGACTTCTAATTGGAAGTTAGCAGTTGAAAGGAGGGCAGATGTGATTAGAAAGTTCTATAAAAGCCTCAAACACCAAAGAAGAGACTCAGAAACTTCTCAATGTTGAGTCACTGCCTGTGTTCTCGCCCAGGACTGAGGTCTGAGCAGCCCTAGAACCACATCTGAGCCTCAGGGAATAACCTCAGGGAAGATATTCTGCCAATGGTCAGTGTGTACTGACAGGTGGGATGCGATCTGACATGACAGGAAGAGTTTTCCTTTTCTTTTGGTTAAACAAATTAAAGGCTTTCCTTTTGCCTCAAAGTGAAGCTTTGCCTTCATCCTAAACATTTGATTTTGGCTTTGGCTTATATCATTTAAATGTCTTATGAAACAGTTCTTCTTGTTAATAAAAGACATCTAACTATTGGAAATGCTATTTCTTGACATTTAAAGTTTTTACTTTATGCACAAATTGCATTGCTTTTAAAAGGTATCTCCTTAATCCTTCCCAGTAAAGTTAACTTTGGAAACTGAGGACTGAAGCTGTGTTCCACATGAACTTCTTGCCCCATAATTTGGGCTGAACATGATACTTTAAAGGTTTTCACCCAAGAGAAAGGGAGTCAACTTGTTCAGTCTCCTGATACAAAGGTGCAAGAGGGACATGCAGTAAGCAAACAATGAAGGAAATGGAGGAGCTATTGGTTGCCTTTCTGTCTTCTTGGTACTTGTGAGATTCTCGCTGTAGTGCCAGAAGAGGCAGAGCTATAGCTTAGTGCCACCAAATCTAGCCTGGAAGCCTGACAAACTGAGTTTCTTCCTTTCTGGTTCATCGTTTCCACGGTGATGACTTTGCCTCTGATTTGATTTCCCTGAAGAATGGGGAGAGAGACCACTCTTTGGGTATGACTGACCTGAGAAGGATGCTTTGTTCCCTTGCATTTTCACAGGATTCCATTAAGAGAAGAGTCAGGATGAGTGCTCACAACCCACCCAGACTTGTGAACTTGGCAGCAATGAGCCTGTTGAGAGATGAGGCCTTGGCCATCTGGTCTTTGGAGTATCTGCCCATGGAGCTCTACCCAACACTATTCATGGCCGCCTTCTCTCTCAGACGCAGTGAGACCATGATGGCCATGGTGCAAACCTGGCCCTTTGCCCGCCTGCCTCTAGGGGGGCTGATGAAGAAGCCTCACCAAGAAACCTTAGAAGCAGTGCTGGATGGACTTGATGTCCTGCTGGCCCAGAAGGTTCAGCCCAGGTGAGTCTGATCCAGATAGCCTGGCAGGGTCTTGGGTGTCCTGGAAGGGACTGCCGGTGTCAGGGAGAGTGAATGACCAAAGGGCAGACCAGAGACTTCTGAAAAAGCTCAGAAGCCTTGAGCACTGCTGAGATCACATTGGGAAATACCTTGCAAAAGTGTACTAGGAAGGATGGAAGACGAAAAGGACTGGAGGAAAGTGAGCAAGAGAGGAAAGAGAAAAGACAGAAGGTGATATCAGGAATGTGAAGTCAAAGCAAAGATGGGAAGTTAGAATGTTGCCTAAATTCTGAGGCTGTAGTTTCATTCAGTGTACATTTTAAAGACTCTCACCCGATCTTCTGTTTCCCCATAGGAAGTGCAAACTGCGGGTGCTGGACTTGAGAAATACTGGCCAGGACTTCTGGAACATGTGGTCTGGAGACAAGTACCATGTGACCTCAAGTTCACTTATGGCATCAGTGGCTAAGGACATGCCAAGGACAAAGCACTCCTTGGCTCCCTTGGAGATGTACGTAGATCTTTGTCTCAAGGAAAATACCTGGGGCAAATGTATCACCTACCTCTTCACGTGGGTGGAGCAGCGGAAAGGCTCCATACACTTGTGCTGTAAGAAGATGAAGATTGTTTCAAGGTCCAGGGAAACTATTAAGAAAGTTTTCCGAATAGTGAAGTTGGACTGTATCCAGGAGGTGGACTTGAATTTCACCCAGAAGCTGTCCTCCCTGGCCAAGTTTGCTCCTCTCCTGGGCAAGATGAGAAATGTTCAGAAACTCCTTCTCTCCCCCATTCATGGGTCTGCTGCTGAGGAACAGGACCATCAGGCTCTTCTGCAATTTACTTCTCAGATCCTCAGACTGCAGTACCTCCGCTATCTCCGTATGGAAGGTCCATCTTTCCTTGAAGGCCGCCTGAACCAGATGCTCAGGTGAGGGGACCAGCCCTGGTTGAACAACAGTGAACACAATAGTAAAGTATCAAGCGCATTGTATCATTTGGTGCTGTACTGTGAAGTGTGGTAGCACATAAGTGGAGCAATCAAGGTGTGAGAAAGCTGGTATAGAAGTTCTGGAAAGAGACATCAGGTTAGGAAGCTACAAATTAGGAGGCATAGGTGTAGTGCGGGCATGTATGTGATTTCTTCTTTGGGAAGAGATATCTCTGTTCGATGACAGGTTATGAAGATGGCATTGACAAGGAAAAACCTAGATCAAGCTAAAAGAACCTTGAAAGCTCTTTTTCCTCATCTGTCAAGCAGAGTACAACATACTCCACTTCCTTAGGAGGATGAATGAAGATAATGGAATGCACTAGAATATGCTCAGTAGAGAGCCTGAGACAGAGTCTCCATCAAGTGTGGACACTACTTGATTTTAGTACTGGGAGATGAGATAAACATGTTTTAATTCACATCCCTTCAGTCCATGCTTGGGTTCCAAATGCCTAAATCTCTGGCCGGGTGAGGCACTTGGAAGATGTGTAGAAACAGTAAGACCCCACACCATGCCCTGGGGTTGCCAATCTTCAGCGACTCCCATCTGGGCATCATCTACATACCTTCTATCCTGTTCACTCTCCTTTTGTCTCTGCTTCATTACTATCATCTACAGAATCATGCATTTCCTGTATATTATTTAGTTACATTATATGCAACCCAAGACCATCTTTACAGATTGGGACTTTAAAAGTAATGAAGCAGAGACAAAAGGAGAGTGAACAATGATAGAAAGTTTGTAGATGATGCCCGGATGAGAGTTGCTGAAGTCTGGCAGCCCCAGGGCATGGTGTGGGGTCTTATTGTTTACACACGTCCTCCAAGTGCCTCACCTGGCCAGAGATACAGGCATCTGGAGCCCAAGCATGGACTGAAGGGATCTGAATTAAAACATGTTTATCTCATCTCCCAGTACTAAAATTAAGTAGTGTCCACACTTGGAGACTCTGTCTCAGGCTCTCTACTGAGCATATTCTAGTGCATTCCATTATCTTCATTCATCTTCCTAAGGAAGTGGAGTATGTTGTACTCTGCTTGATAGATGAGGGAAAAAGAGCTTTCAAGGTTCTTTTTTTTTTTCAAGATTCTTTTAGCTTGATCTAGTCACACATGAAAATTGCAGGACTCAGCCTGGAATGAGTCTGGGCATTCTGGATATTGAATTTTATCAGATGGTAACAACAACTTGGTTTCAGGCCAGTCATTTACCTCTCAAGTGGAGGTCACTTATCACTCTGGTTTCCCAGAACTAATTACTTGTTTTTTATCTTTTTCCTCCAGATGCCTGAAGATCCCTTTGTACAACATCTCAATAACCAACTGCCTGCTTACAGAATTAGACTTGACCCATCTGTCCCAGAGTCCGAAAATGTGTCAGCTAAAGGGCCTGAATCTGAGTGGTGTTACCCTGACCAACTTTTGTCCCAAGCTCATCCAAGGCCTGCTAGAGAAAGTTGCGGGTACTCTTGAAGAGCTGAACTTAAACCTGTGTGGGATCACGGACTCCCTCCTCACGGCTCTTGTGCCTGCCCTAAGCTGCTGCTCCCAGCTCAGGGTCTTCAGCATATGTGGAAACCTCATCTCCATGGCTGTCCTGCAGAGTCTCCTGCGTCACACTGATGGGTTGTCTGCTTTACGTCTAGAGTTTTATCCTGCCCCTCGGGAGAGTTACAGCTCTCTGGGTATTCTTAACCAGGAGAGACTTGCCCAACTAAAAGCTGAGCTTTGGCAGCTCCTTACAGACTTAGGACATCCCAGGAAGATTTGGATTAGCCCCAGCCCCTGTCCTCACTGTGGTGAGGACGTGTGTGATCATCTGAGTCCCAATGCATAATACTGTAATACCTTGCCTAGCTGGTTGCCTCTATCATAAGCTTTCTTCTGGACACTTGGAAACTGAAATCTAGTAGATAGGTATATTATGAAGGGAAAATACACCCATGATTTCTGATACCAGCTCAGTGTCATTGAGAAAAGCAAACGTGATCCAGCAAGGGTGCAGGATTCTAGAAGCATATGTTGACTTGGGGAGTTTGGGATTTATTTAGAGACATGTTTATGGAGTCAAATATGAACCTAAGTTTCTGGAGGTTCAGTTTGAGACACACATGTTTGAGTTATTTCTGTATGCACAATTGTAGAAATGATCAGAAATAAAGAGACCTTCAATGAATAAATGCTGACCATGGTATTATTCTGATTTCTGTGTTTACATCTCATGGATCTCTAGTTACTGATGGTGGTGAGGGAAGCACTTTGTTGACCATGATCTGAAACTCCATCATTCCCTAGTTATATTTTCCCTTTCACTTTCTTTACTTAGTTCTGTGGGTTAATACAAACAACAAAGGAAACATACTCAGTGGTCCTCAACAACACATCTCTGTCATGGGTGGGAACTGATATGCATGTTCCTATGAGAAAAATTCTAAAATCATACAGGCATGAAACATGGTTTTATTACATTTATACTACATTTCAAAAGTATATCTTTTGAATGCTAGTTCATGTCAGTAAAAGTTTCATTTTATTTCCATAACACTTATTGGTCTTCCTTATTGAGGAAGATTAGTATAGCATGTTTTAACATTAGCATATCAGGTTGTATAATAAAATAGCTGTAATACACAACATATAACTTATACTTATCCATCTGTTTCCGCAGCTCCCCACTATCTGCTTCAATCAGCTGCAGATCCATTATAACATATTTATTAAAACTCTGGGTCTCCTGTTTTACTAGTCTATTATGATGCAGAAAATATTTCCCCTTGTTCCCGCTTCTCATATCTAGAGTTGCACTATTATATTCTCTATATGGTTGTAGATACAACTGATGGCCTTAAGATATTTAGCTATGTCTGAAGCCGGGGTTTCCATTGGGTATTGCAGGAGACACTAATTTTATACACTAGATGGGCTATAAGATATATAGCTCACTACATTTATAAATTCATTAGTGTAATGTGAGGAGATGTAACACAGTGAGGAGAGACACAAGACATAAATAAATTGAAAACAAGTTAGGACAAATTAAAGAATGACTAGTGAAATGAGTCGTCGTCTGGTGGCAGTAATTCATCAAGTTCACAGAGGAGCCTGCTGGAGAAGCCAAATTCTGCAGGAATCAGGTAGAAAGAAAAAGATAAATGCTTCATCTTCGTTTACAAAGGCATAGGTTATGAATTTGTTGCAGGTAAAAAGAAAAGTTTTGTGGAAAGCAAAGTTTATTATTAGCATGTGTAAGTACCATTGAGCTGAAGTTGGTGGCATAAATAATGCTTTCCAAACCAGTTTTTGATTTGTTCATTTGTTTTAAAAGAAGGTACAAAGGTTAGTTATTACATGGATGCATTTATCTCCACTTTCTATTTTTTTTTTTTAAATATATGTCCCAAAGTGGCTTTTAATAAAAGTTCTCTAGGGGTGGGAGGTAGGTTCAAGAGGGAGGGAATATATGTATGTTTGTGGCTGATTCATGTTGCTGTACAGAAACCACAACATTGTAAAGAAATTATTCTAACATACAGGGTTATCATTATAACCCTGTATGTGAGACAGCAAAAGAGACACAGAGGTATAGAACAGTCTTTTGGACTCTGTGGGAGAGGGAGAGGGTGGGATGATTTGGGAGAATGGCATTGAAACATGTATAATATCATATAAGAAACGAATCACCAGTCCAGGTTCGATGCAGAATACAGGATTCTTGGGCTGGTGCACTGGCATAACCCAGAGGGATGGTATGGGGAGAGAGGTGGGAGGGGGGTTCAGGATGGGGAACACGTGTACACCCATGGCAGATTCATGTTGATGTATGGCAAAACCGATACAATATTGTAAAGTAATTAGCCTCCAATTAAAATAAATAAATTTAAATTTAAAAAATTAAGAAAAGAAAATGCAGAAACACCAAAAAAAAAGAAATTATTCTCCAAATTAAAATACAATTTTAAAAGAAAGTGAGATCATATTCTTTGCAACTAATGGAATCTTGAAACACAATATCATTTGTACAAAAGTAAAATGCATATTCTCAAAAGTAAAATTTAAAAAATTCTCTAAAGTTTTCCAATTTAGAATTTTCTCCAATTTAAGGATTTATTGATGAGTAGCATTTTAATAACAATTTACACCGATAAAGATGCAACAGGCATTCCACAAGACAGTGCAAATGATGTACCCTTCATAAGCTCTAGAAAGCTCCCTCCCACAAAATGGTCTAAGAAAGTAAAAAGTCCTTTTTATACAAGTTGGTGAAACAAAGATTGAGGTGACAAAGGTCTTTGAAAGTTGGCACTTTCAAAGGCTGCTCGGAATCCCAGTCTATTTGACTGATTGTCAGATGTGCAACATATGTGTACCTTCCTAACGGCAGTGAGCAAGATATCAATAGGGGAAATAAACCACCTAAGATCAGGTAGAACAATTACATCTCAAAGAAATAGGGAGATAAATGCAAGTTACTCCTAAAAGGACTTTTGTTTCTTTAAGGTTAGAATTCTGGAAAAAGTATTTTATCAAGTTGGCTTTTCCTAACTGTGTGTGCAAAACTATCAAATTTGGAATGTCAAAAGAACCCCATTTGGCCCACTATTGTCATGGGGCTGAATAAAATTTGCCTTCAGACTTAAAGCTGTGTCTGTCTATAATTTTCTTTGGCACAACTTCCACAACTGATGACTACTCAGGAAAGGTTCTGAATATCCCTCAGATTCCCACATACCTGAGAATGACCAACTTGGAGTCCGGCCACTGTTGGAGTTTCTCATATTAGCCCACGAGTTTTCTTCAGAGAATTCTTTTCTGGTTGATTGACTGATTCCTATTTTTGGCTGTGCTAGGTCTTCACTGCTGCGTGGGCTTTCCCTAGTTGTGGCGAACAGGGCCTGCTCTTAGTTGTGCTGATTGGGCTTCTCACTGTGGGGACTACTCTTGTTTAGGAGCACAGGCTCTAGGGTGCACAGGTTTAAGTTGTTGTTGCCCACGGGCTCAGGAGTTGGAACTCAAAGGCTCCAGAGTGCAGATTCAGTAGCTGTTGCCCTGTGGCAGGCCAGATCTTCCTGGGCCAGGGATTGAACCAGTATCCCTGCATTGTAAGATTATTCTTAACCACTGGACCACCACAGAAGCCCCAAGTTGTTTTTTTTTTTTAATTATTGAAGCATAGTTAAATAAGATTGTTGTGTTTAATTTTTACTGTAGAGCTTCTTCAGAGTATCTTCACTTTGGTGGCCACAGGTGTATAAAATTGTTCAGGTATCAAATAACGGGTGGGTGAGATGCATGGAAAATTCTTATAGAATAAATGGTCTCCCTTTATGCATGACCTTAAATTTCAAAGAAATCTTTATATGATGTATCCCAAAGTAGGAGTCACCCCTGAATGTGGTAGAACATTAAACACCAATAAGAACTTATGTATTTAGTGTAGAAAAGTTGTTGTTATTTATGAAGAGAAAACAAGAATTTTATTTCTGTGCCTAAGGTGTCACCTTGATCAGAATCTGTGTGGAACTTAGCTAGGTCTGAGGAAACAGTAGTGATCTAAATATACTTGAAAAGCGTCCTTTGAAATTATGGTTTATTTGACTTCTAAGACCCCTGAAATATGGCTGGGAAAATTTGTCATCTGCAAAGTGTCCTCAGTGAGAAAAGAAAAAGAAACTTAAAGAAAACCTTTCCTGGTAGCACTTGCCTTTGGATGACAGGGTTATTTGGGACTGAGCCAGGTTTATATCTTCTCTGGCTCCAAGTTCCCAAAGAGCCCAAAGTGCAGGAGTAGCAGCAGCAAGTTGTCCAATTTACCTCTGAGTTTCTCAAGCTGCGACATCTCCAGTATCTCTATCTGGACTCTCCTTCCTTGAAGGCTGCCTGGACCAGATGCTCAGTGAGTGTGGACCGCTGGCTGGGTAACAGTGAACACATCACTGGCATACCAGGTACACAGGGTCCCTAGCTGCTTTCTCCTGAGCTGTGGTATCACCTCACCTCTGAAATTAAGGTAGAAGAACAAGCAGGGACACCATACTAGGTTTTCCCTCATAGCCCAGTAGGTAAAGAATCAGCCTGCAATGCAGGAGACCTAGGTTTAATCCCTGGGTCGGGAAGATCCCCTGGAAAAGGAAATGGCAACCCACTCCAGTATTCTTACCTGGAGAATCCCATGGACAGAGGAGCCTGGCAGGTTACAGTCCATGGGGTTGCAAGAGTTGGACACGACTTAGCAACTAAACCACTGCCATATTAGAAAGCTAAGCATGGGGTGGTTTTGATCCAGTGAGGGTGGACATGAGTTCTTCCTTAAGAAGGGAAATCTTATGTCAGATGACTTAGGAAAACAGGTAAGTGAAGAGAGCATTAAAGAAGGGAAATCACCTCAGACCTGAGCAATTTTAAGAGAATTTCTTGGAAATTTCCTGGTTGTCCACGGTTAGGACTCTATTCTTTCAAGGTTCAATGTCCAGGTTTGATCCCTCACGGGGGAAGTAAGATTGCATAAACTTCATATGTGGTACAGCCAGAAAAAAAAAGAAAAAGTGAGGGAGAGAGACAGAGAGAAGAGCTCTGTGCTCACAAGGTTTCTGAACACAATGAACTTATTTCAAATTACTAGTCCCTAAAATGTTGTCTTTTGCTCCAGGTAAGTTAGTTAATATTTAAGAAATGCATGGTTCTAAGAGGATGGAATTAGAGCAGAAGCCAGAGATCATACAGAACTGCAGATGGTTTACAGGTGATGTGGAGATGGAATGTCAGGCTAAAATTAGACTGGTCATTCTGGGTACTGACCTTCAGAAGGCTGTTAGTATGACTTTGACTTTGGGCCAATCACCTATCTGACAACTTTAGCTCAGCTGCCTTCCTGGTTTCTCAGATCTAATTGCTGGTTCTCTCCCCAGATGCCTGAGGACCCCCTTGGACCACTTGGCAATAACTAAGTGCTGGCTTACAGAATCAGACCTGACCCATCTGTCCCAGCACCCAAACATTCATCAGCTCAAAGGCCTGGATCTGAGTGGTGTCACCATGATCAACTTTAGTATTGAGATCCTCCACGTTCTTCCGGAGCAAGTTGCAGCCACCCTCTAGGAACTGAACTTAGAGCAGTGTGGGATCACAGAGTCCCAGCTTGAGTCCATCCTGCCTGTTCTGAGCTGCTGTTCCCAGCTCAGGACCTTCAGTCTGTGTGGGAATGTTCTCTCTATGGCCATAATGAAGAAACTGCTGAGTCACACCGCTGGGCTGATCAACTAAAGTGAGGAGTTTTATCCTGCCTCTCAGGAGAGTTACAGCCCTCATGGAGCCCTCCACCTGTGCTGACTGGCCCAGCTTTGGGATAAACTCATTGAGATTATGCGGGATTTAGGATTTCCAAGGGCCATCTGGCTTAGCTCCAGCCCAATGTCTTCTCTGGGGCAATAAAACATTCTATTCTGAGGAGCACTTTCTGTACCACTGTTATACATCTGCCTAGTTGGATACATCTGTCAAAGCTTTCCTCTGGGCATTTGTAAACTAAAATCTAGGCAATAGATGCATCATGAAAGTAAACCAATCCATGATTTCAGACATCAGCTCAATGTGAATGGGAAATGGAAAGCTGATACAGCGGAGGTGCAGGATTGCAAGGTGAAATGTAGGCTCTGGGATGTGACAGAACTTTTGGGAATATGTGTTTATACAATCAAATATGAACCTCAGTTTCTGGAGCTGGATACAGGTTTGAGACCCACATGGTAAAATTTTCCCTGGGTAGATATTTGTAAAGCAATTGTTAGAAATAGAGACCCTCATTGAAAACTGACTGCTGCCTTCCATGATCTATTACTCTCTTTTTCAGTTTATACCTCAGCAATCTCCAGTTAGTGATTTTTTAAAAAGGCACTGAGTTGTATATGATCCAAAACCTTACCATTCCTGCACATTCTTTATTCTGTCTGGAGGGTCTCTTACCTCTCTGCTTATTTCTTTCGTTGTTCATAAGTTAATAGACAAAATGGAGCATACTCAGTATGGCGGTCAGCAAGTGAAGTGAAAGTCATTCAGTTGTGTCTAACTCTTTGTGACCCCATGGACTATAAAGTCCATGGAATCCCCCAGGCCAGAATACTGGAGTGGGTAGCCTTTCCCTTCTCCAGGGGATCTTCCCAACCCAGAGATTGAACCCAGGTCTCCTGCATTGTACGTGGATTCTTTACCAGCTGAGCCACCAGGGAAGCCCAAGAATACTGGAGTGGGTAGCCTATCCCTTCTCCAGCAGATCTTCACTCTGTAAGAATCGAACGAGGGTCTCCTGCATTGCAGGTGGATTCTTTACCATCTGAGCTACCAGGGAAGTCCAGCAAGCCAAATGCTAAATTCTGAAATTTGAAGCTGATAAAAGGGTTATTTACAAGGCAATCATGAGGAAACATGAGAAGTCTGAGCCCTATCACTTCAAAGGCAGGTGAGTAGGGATATTTATGGGTGCAGAGTGTAAGGAGCTCAAAGGGACAGGGCAAGGTGATTGAAGGCAGGAAAAAAGGTGAGGAAATCACAGCTTTGTGCAGGTGCATCTGAGTTACATGCTTTTTTATGGAATACTTGTTCAGAAGATGGTGGCATTAGTGTGATCTGTGGATGGAGTTTTTGGCTTTCTTCTGAAAAAAAAAAAATCATCTACTGTACATTTATGCAGGCCCACTTGAAAGTTCTATGGTTTTGACTGGTTTGAACTGGGAAAGCCTAGATCCATGATCTGAAAAAAACAAAACTTAAAGAATTATTGCTCTATAGTGACCTGTATGTCAGACGAGTTATCTAGAGAGGTGGAGGAAGAAGTCTTGTAATGTACTGTCCAAGCTAGGGAATGCTTGCAGGGTAGGCAATTTACTTGAACAATGAAAGGGAGCTTGACAGGTGAGGCGGGATACCTTTTGTTGTTGTAGTTCTGTCACTAAGTCATGTCTGACTCTTTGTGACCCCATGGACTGCAGCATGAGAACTCCCTCTCTCCTCCACTGTCTCCTGGAATTGGTTCACATTCATGTGAGCCAATGATGATGCTATCCACCCATCCCATCCTCTACCACCCCCTTCTCCTTTTACTTTCAATCTTTCCCAGCATCAGGCTCTTTTCCAGTGTGTTGGCTTTTTCGTCAGGTGGCCAAAGTTTGGAGATTCAGCTTCAGCGACAGTAGTTCCAATGAATATTCAGGGTTGATTTCCTTTTGGATTGACTGGTTTGATCTCCTTGCAGTTCGAGAGACTCTTAAGAGTCTTCTCCAGCACCACAGTCTGAAATCATCAATTCTTTGGAGCTCAGCTTTATTTATGGTCCAGCTCTCACATCCATACATGACTACTGGAAAAACCATAGTTTTGATTATATGGACCTTTGTCAGAAAAGCAGTGTCTCTGCTTTTTAATGTATTATGTTTTGCTATAGCTTTCCTTAAGGGAGCAGGTCGTTAAGATCTTTTTTGTACAGTTCTTCCATGTATTCTTTCCATCTCTCCTTGATCTCTTCAGCGTCTACTAGACCTTTACCGCTTCTGTCCTTTATTGTGCCCATCTTTAGGTGAAATATTCCCTTGATATTTCTGATTTTCCCTAAGAGATATCTAGTCTTTCCCCTTCCGTTGTTTCCCTCTATTTTTATGCACTGTTCATTGAAGAAGACCTTCTTATCTCTCTTTGCTGTTCTTTGGAATTCTGCATTCAGTTGGATTTATCTTTCCCTTTCTCCCTAGCCTTTCACTTCTCTTCTTTCTTCAGCTATTTGTAAAGCCTCCTCAGATAAACACTTCGCCTTCTTGCTTTTCTATTTCTTTGGTATGATTTGTTTCACTGCCTCCTGTACAATATGGACCTCTGTCCATAGATCTTCAGGCACACTTTACTAGATCTAATCCCTTGAATCTATTCATCACCTCCACTGCATATCCATAGGGGATTTGATTTAAATCATACCTGGCTGACCTAATGGTTTTCCCTGCTTTCTTTAGTTTAAGCCAGAATTTTGCTATGAGAAGTTGAAGATCTGAGCCACAGTCAGCTCCAGGTTTTGTCTTTGCTGATTGTATACAGCTTCACTATCTTTGGCTACATAGAATGTAATCAATTTGATTTTGGTATTGAGCATTTGGTGATGTCCAAGTGTAAAGTCATCTCGTGTTGTTGAAAAAGGGTGTTTGCTATGACCAGTGCATTCTCTTAGCAGAATTCAGTTAACCTTTGCCCTGCTTCATTTTGTTCTCCATGGCCAAACTTTCTGTTACTACAGGTATCTCTTGACTTCCTACTTTTGCATTCCAATCCCCAATGAAGAATAGAATATCTTTTTTTTTTTTTTTTGATGTTAGTTCTAGGTCTTCTAGATCTTCACAGAACTGATCACCTTCAGCTTCTTTGGCATCAGTGGTAGAGGCATAGATGTGAATTACTGTGATATTGAATGGCTTGCCTTGGAAATGAACAGAGATCATTCTGTTATTTTTGAGGTTCACCCAAATATTGCATTTTGGACTCTTCTGTTGGTTATGAGGGCTACTGCATTTCTTCTATGGGATTTTTGCCCACAGTAGTAGATACGCTTCTACTGCTGCTAAGTCACTTCAGTCGTGTCTGACTCTGTGCGACCCCATAGATGGCAGCCCACCAGGCTCCCCCATCCCTGGGATTCTCCAGGCAAGAACACTGGAGTGGGTTGCCATTTCCTTCTCCAATGCATGAAAGTGAAAAGTGAAAGTGAATTCGCTCAGTCGTGTCCGACTTTTAGTGACCCCATGGACTGCAGCCTACCAGGCTCCTCCGTCCACAGGATTTTCCAGGCAAAAGTACTGGAGTGGGGTGCCATTGCCTTCTCTGGTAGTAGATATAATGGTCATCTGAATTAAATTCACTCATTCCCATCCATTTTAGTTGTCTGATTCCTAAGATGCCTATATTTATTCTTATCATCTCCTGCTTGACCACATCCAATTTACCTTGATTCATGGACCTAACTAACATTCTAGGTTCCTATGCAATATTGTTCTTTGCAGCATTTGATTTTATTTTCATTACCAGACATATCCACAACTGAAGGTCATTTCTGCTTTGGCTCAGACCCTTCATTCTTTCTGAGGGTATTAGTAGTTGTCCTTCTCTCTTCCCCAGTAGCAAATTTGACAGCTTCTGACCTGGGGGACTCATCTTTGGCGTCATATCTTTTTTGTCTTTTTATACAGTTCATGAGGTTCTCATGGCAAGTATCCTGGGGTGGTTTGCCACTCCCTCCTCCAGTGGATCACATTTTGTCAGAACTCTTCACTGTGACCTGTCCATCTTGGGTGGCCCTGTATGTCATGACTCATAGCTTCATGAGTTATGCAAGCCCCTTTGCCATGACAAGAAGTGATCCGTGAAGAGGTTGAACAGCTGCCACGTTGAGGACAAGGTTATTTGCAACTGACCCATGTTAGTTTCTCCCCTGGCTCCAAGTTTCCAAAGAGACCACAGTGTCCACCCTCAGTGGCCCTCAGACTTGGAAATGTCTGAGTTCCCAGGGCTGGGTGCCTCACTCTCCACTCACACTCTCAGATTTGGTGTTTTTAAGTCAATTTGCTGAGCTGATCCCATCATTCTGGAAAGTAAAGAGCTTAAAGATTAACACTATCTCCTCTTAGTTATTCCCTTTAAATTTCTAGTCTCCATTCAGAGAAAAAATTTTAATCTTGATCCTACCTAATAGGAAAAAAAAATTTCACACTGTTTGGGTCATTCACTGGGTACTTTTAGATATACTCAGCTGCCATCCTTACTTGTCACCGTGATTATGAGCTGAGAGAAGCCATAATCTTCTTCCTTCAGAGAAGCCATGACTTTAAGCCAACCATATCCCCAATTGCTTTTCTCTTGCTCCTTGACTGGTTCATGATCTGCTATGTTGCCCACATAACAGGTGGCAACTTGATACAAGGACTTGTTTATATTCAGATTTTAAGGAGAAAGAAACCATTGTCTTTAGGAAGTAGTTCTAATTCTGGGACATTTTGGTTATTTTGATCTGTCAAAAATCCCCAATAATAATGCTTTTAGTTTTATTTATTTATTTTTATTATTAGTCTCCTTAAGGAAGATACTAAACCCTTCCTGTCTCACACTTAGGGCTACGGAGTGCTCCTATTAGAAAAACTCAGTCAGTGTTTGTAGAGCAAATCCAGGAATGATTCCTTGACTGTCATGCCCTCTACCCATACTTTCTCTTTTTTGAATGAATATGTGATTCTGTCAATTCATCTGAGTAAAGACAAAGATACAATCATGATTAACCTGATAGACAGTCTAGAATACAATTAGGTATGACTTTCTGATTGGAAGGTAGTAATTGAAAAGATGAAAAATGTGATTAGAAAGGTCTTTGTTACCAAGGAAGAGATGCAGAATTTTCTTGCTCTGTGGTCACTGCCTGGGTTCTCCAACAGAACAGAGGTCTGCATATCCTGCCAGCCACAGCAGAGCTGGTAAGATAACAGTTTCAGTTAAGGACATCGAGCTTTCCCCTGTGGTAACCTGGTCTTGAATGATGGCATGGAGTTAGGCATGGCAGGGAGATTTTCCTTTTTCTTCCTTTTCAGTGAATAGATTTAAGGTTTTGGTTTTGCCTCTAAGTGTAGCTTTGCTTTTAACAGCAAACATCTTGATCTGTAATTTGATGTATATCATTTTAAAACACTTTAACCTACCAGAGTTACTTTTTAATAAAAAATATCTATTTGGAATTTTATTTCCTGACATTTAAAAAAATTAGTTTGAGAACAAATAGCATTCATTTTGGTGGTATCTCCTTAAGCTTTCCCAGCCAGGTTGCTTGTGGGAACTGAGGATGGAGGCCCTGTTGGTTCACATGACCCTCCTATTCCCACAGATTAGGGATCTAAGTATAGTCTGAGAGTTTTCCCCCATAACAGATTGTTTTACGCTCATAGTACCCACTTCCAACTAAGGCATGATTAAGCAAAGATGTGGAAAAAAATGAATAGGGTAGTGGTTGATGTTTCCATCTCCATGATACTTGCAAGACATTACTTATGGTGCCAGAATCGGTGAACCTATGTTATTGTGCCAAAACAGCCCAGAATATAATTTGTGTAAACAAAGGCTCTTCCACCACTGCCAGAGCAATGACTATGGCCCTGATTTGCTTCCTCTAAAGGTTGAGGAGAAGGTCATACACATGAAGGTCATACTCAGCCTGAGAAGGATGACTTATTCCCTGCAAATATTCATAGGATTCTTTTTAGAGCAGAGTCAGCACGAGTGTCTGGAATGCTCTCAGACTCCTGGACCTGGCAGCAATGAGCCTGCTGAGGGACGAGGCCTCAGCCATCTCCACTTTGGAGTATCTGCCCACAGAGCTCTTCTCACCACTGTTTATTTCAACCTCCTTTGGAGACACAGTGAGACCTTGAAGGAGGGGTGTGATGCAGATGTTTCACTAGGGAACCTACAAGCAGTGTTGGATGGGCTTGGCTTCCTGCTTGCCCAGAAGGATCGCCCCAGGTGAGTCTGATCCAAGTATCCTGGTAAGGTCCTAGACATCCTGAAGAGACAGCTGGTGTCATAAGAGTGGCTGGCCAAGGGATGGACCAGAGGTTTCTGAAGATGCCAAAGAAGAAGCTCAGAGGCCTTGGCTATTGCTCAGTTCACTTTGAGAAATGCTTTCCAACAGTGCAGGAGTGCCTAAAATGCAAGAGAACATGCAAGTACATGTCCCAGCCTCCTCCCAGGGATGCCTAAGGGCACTGGAAGTAGAAAGCCAGAGAAAACGGAAGGGCAAAAGGAGATGGAGGAAGGTGAGGCAGAGAGAGAAGAAGAGGGCCAAGCAGCAGGTGATGTTAGGAATGTGAAATAAAAGCACACATGGGAAGTCTGAGTGTTGCCTAAAATTCTGAGACTGTGATTTCATTCTATGTGAATCTTAAAGCATTACACCCCATCTGCTGTTTCCCCACAGGAGGTGCAAACTAGAGAAGGGCCTTGGATGAGGAGGAAGTATAGTGGAAAGGCTTGTTCTGTCTGTATCATTGGGATTTTTACAATGAGAATATCACCCTGTCTTCCTTGGGCATAACCAACAAAAGCATGGAAAACAAAAAAAGTTGTCCCTAATTACTGAATCAAACCTGCTTGCTCACCACAATGCAGTGAAGCTAATATACTAACATGGGGATGGCAGAGAAAAGTGCAGAATTTATTACAGGCACTAAACAAAGAACAGGGACAACCACTTGCTCAAAAGGGCAAAATTTCCGGATGACTTTCAGGAAAAGACTTTTGAATACAGAGTGAGGGAGAGTGCTGTGGGGAGCAGCTCCAAGGCAATCTTCTGATTAGTTGGTGATGATGTAATTGGAAGCCAACTTCATCAACCTTCTTCTTCCAATTTGTCTATGGTCTACTCGCTTCTGGTCAGCATGTTGTTAACTTCTTCCACCTGGTGGGAGTTTCAGTGTCTACAAACAGCTCAAGAACATGGCTCAGATATTATCTGTAGCCCTTGAAGAGGTTTTCAAGATCCTTGAATTTGATGAATGGCTAAACTATTATTATTGTCTGTTGCTTGTTTCCCCGTTTCCCCATTTTCTCATATTTTCTGTTTATATTTATTCTTTGGAACTTGAGGAAAACCTAGAAGCCTAAAGGTTCTCTACAAACAAGAGGTAGGAAGAGAACTTGGTGGGGGATCAGCTCCAGGAATGCCCCATAGGGTCCTGTCCTGTTACAGGTTCATAGGAGCCTAAAGGTTCTCTGGGGATCAGCTCCAGGAATGCCCCATAGGGTCCTGTCCTGTTACAGGTTCATAGGAGCCTAAAGGTTCTCTACAAACAAGAGGCAGGAGGAGTACTTGGTGGGGGATCAGTCCAGGAATGCCCCATAGGGTCCTGTCCTGTTACAGGTTCATAGGAGCCTAAAGGTTCTCTACAAACAAGAGGCAGGAGGAGTACTTGGTGGGGGATCAGTCCAGGAATGCTGCATAGGGTCCTGTCTGGTTACAGGCGCATATGCAGTTTACATGGTGCAATGTGTTGACCACAAGTGTTATTTCTTCCATATCCAACTTATTTGTGTTATTGATAGCCAGCTAAAGTTGACATTCCCCAGATTTGCATTTCAGTCCAAAATAACATTTCACTATAAACTGACTTTAAAGATTTTCAGGAAGTTATAAACTTTTACTGCTCATCAGGCTTGCTGTTCATTTGTGGGACCACAGAGTGTAGTGGCAAACCAAGGAAGCAATTAAGATGTCTTTCTGTAGGTGAATGAATAAATAATGTCTGGTTTATTCAGGTAACATGAGACATAAAAAGACATCGAAATAACTTACATGTGGCAAGGAGGGAAAAAGTAGGAAAAGACCCATTTAATTAGTGTCTTACTATATGCCAGGTTGGTAGCCAAGCTCTCAAGTGCTTCATCTCATTGAATCCTAGAAAATCCCAGGATCTAGGTTTGTATCATTGTCTTCCTTTACACACACACACACACACACACACACACATATGCACACCAGAAAAACTGAGCTCTTGCCTAAGGTCCCCCATTCCTATATCCACCCCCCACACCTCGAATCAGCAACACCAGTCCATGAAACCTCAGCAGACAGTTTTTCTGTGAATGCCTTCTCTTTAGGGTCATTATGATGGTAAATTTTCTTGTGTAAATGTTCTTATGTAAAAAAAGTGCTGGTAAAACATGAGTTATGTTTGAAGGTGTTTCTGGAAGAAATAAGCATTGGAAAGGACTGAGTCAAGAGACCTGCCCTCACCATTGGGCATCATCCAGTGGGCATCTCGCAGTCCTTGGGTTCTAAATGAAGCAAGGAGGGCAAATTTTCTCCTCTCTTACTTCTTACCTACAAACATTGAAGCTTCTGGCTCTCAAGCCTCCATGCTATGAAATTTAAACGGTGGTTCCCTGCTTCTTAGGTTTTTGGCCTCAGACTTGGACTAACACCATCAGTTTACCTAGTTTTGAGCTTTAATCCCCAGTCTGAGTTGTAGCACTGGCTTTGCAGGTTGTCTAGGTTACAGATAGCAGATTGTGTAACCAGGCAAGCCCATTACCATAATGGAAGTCTTCCTATATGCATAACAAGTGACCGTGGAAAACACTGATTTGAAATGCTCAGTTGACTTACACACAAACATTTTTCAAGAGTAAATGTCATTTTACAGGATCTGGTTGGGGAAAATAAGGATGTGGAAATGAGGAAATGGAGGGTAGACTATAAATTATACGGGGATTTTCAGCTGAGTAGGAGTAGCACCCTTCACTGACACATTGTTCAACAATCAGCTGCACAATAGTGGTTACTCAGGAGAACCCTAACAACTAAAATGTCTTACCACAGGCAAGGAAACTTAAAGATGTTTTGTATAAATCCTGATATCTGGTGTCAAAACATGCTATGCTCATCTTCGTTAATGGGGAGATACAGAAGGTGTTATGAAAGTCATTCTTTCATTAATATAACCTAGCCCCCAAAGGATGTAATTTTTAATAAGAAATTTAAAAAAACCCACGTTACATGCCCATATAGTTTTAGTTTTTTGTTCAGAGAAATTTGTATAACTTCACAGGTCCAACTAGAATAATTCAAGGACTATTACCCACTGGGGTAACTGGCTAGTGAGATGCAGAAGCTCAGCTTATCTGCAGTGCAGATGACCACTTCCAGAACTGTGAGCAATGCCTTGTGCAGAAAAGCCATTTCCCAACACACAGAAGTGCCAAGAAGTGAAACTTATAGATCCACGAGGAGAAACATGGGGACTACTCATGTCTAAGGTCATGGTGTGAGTCAGCAATCAGGGCCCTGCAAAGAAATCTTCTTTCTAATGGCTTATTGGACACTGGGTATGTTCACCCTTGTATGTATTAGCCATTGAACAAACATAGGAATATGTAAGGAGGTAAGAGATGTCCCTTAAGTCTCAACATTCAAAAAACTAAGATCATAGCATCAGGTTCCATCATGTCATGCAAATAGATGGGGAAAAAGTGGAAACACTGACAGACTTTATTTTCTTGGGCTCCAAAATCACTGTGGACAGTGACTACAGCCATGAAATTAAAAGACACTCGCTCCTTGGAAAGAAAGCTATGGCAAACTAGGACAGGGTATTAAAAAGCAGAGACATCACTTTGCCAACAAGGGTCTGTATAGTCAAAGCTATGGTTTTTCCAGTAGTCATGTATTGATGTGAGAGTTGGACCATAAAGAAGGTTGAGCACCAAAGAACTGATGCTTTCAAACTGTGGTGCTGAAGAAGACTCTTGAGAGTCCCTTGAATTTCAAGGAGATCAAACAAGTCAATCCTAAAGGAAATCAACCCTGAACATTCATTGGAAGGACTGATGCTGAAGCTGAAGCTCCAATTCTTTGGCCACCTGTTGTGAAGAGCTGACTTATTGGAAAAAGACTCTGATGCTGGGAAAGATTGAAGGGAAAAGGGGAAGGTGGTGGAAGAGGATGAGATGGCTAAATAGCATCACTGAATCAGTGGACATGAATCTGAGCAAACTCTGGAGATATGCCTCAGACAGAATAAAGAATGGGTGAAAATGGTAATTTCAGAAACTCTGAATTTTTTTTTAATCTGCATCTGGAGATTCCTGCAATGTGAAGTGAGGAAAAAAAAAAAAAGATGATACATGGAGGGCAGCAGTTGGTTTACACGGAGCGTCTCTTTATTTCTGATTATTTCTTTACAATCATCTACCCAGGGATAGCTCCAACATGTGGGTCACAAGCTTGAATCCACCTTCAGAAGTTTAGGTTTATAATTCTTACTCTGTAGGACACATGTACACAAATTTCCATTACTGCTCAGCATCAGCTATTCTCTCTGCAGTCCTGCACCCCTGCAGGATCACTTTCCCTTTTTACATTCACACTGAGCAAATGTCTGAAACCATGGGTCTCTTTTCCCTTCACAAAGTACCAATAATATAGATTCCAGTTTCCAAATGCTCAGAAGAAAGCTTCTGATCGATGCACCCAACTAGGCAGAGGTGTTACTGCCATATGTGATGGGCTCAGGATGATCGAATGTGTCCTCTCCACAGTGAGGACAGGGGCTGGAACTAATCCAGATGGTCCTGGGACGTCCCAAGTCCTTCAGAATCTCAAGCAGTTCAGCTCGACACTGAGCAAGTCTCCCCATTTGGAGGATTCCCAGAGAGCTGAAACTCTCCTGAGGGACAGGGTACAGTTCTTGACATAAACTGGGCAGCGCCGAGGTGTGTCGAAGCATCTTATCCATGATGGCCATGGAGAGGAAGTTTCCACGTATGCTAAAGAAATTAAGCTGGAAACAGTGGCTCAGGGCAGGCAGGATGGCCTCAAGTTGCGAATCCATGATCCCACACTGATCTAAGTACAGTTCCTGGAGGGTGGCTGCAACTTTCTCCAGCAGACCTGGAAGGAGCTCAGGACTAGAGTAGGTCAGGGTGACACCACTCAGATCCAGGCCCTTTAGCTGACTGATATTCGGACACTGGGAAAGATGGGTCAAGTCTGAATTCGTAAGGAGGCAGTGAGTTATTCCAAGGGTGTCCAAGGGGTTTGTCAGGCACCTGGGGAGAAGTAGAATTATAATGTCTTAAAAACTGGGGTGGAAGGTGACCTCAAGGTGAGAGACAAGAAATTTGCTAAAGGCCAAGGGTGGTCTGTCCATCTGATAATGATCATTACCCAGAATTCCCAGTCTCATTTAAGCCTGAGTCCTTTAACCTTCACAGTATGTCTGGATCAAGTTCACAGAACCTGGAAAACTCTCTTTCCTCATCTATGTAGTAGAGTAAAACACATTCCACTTCCTTATGAGTATGAATGAAGATCATAGAATGGACTAGAACAAGCTCACAGCAGAGCCCGACATCTTGTCTCAATCAACAATGGGCATCACTGAATGTTAATAGTAAGAGACATACTTAAAATGCTTCCTACTCAGACTTCCTTCCACCCATGCTTGGGCCCCAGGCATACCCAGAAGCCAGGTGAGGTTTCTGGGTGACATGCATAGAGGACCAGTCTGGGCAAGGCCTCACAACATCCCATGAAGATGGCAGTTTGCAGGGTCTCACTTACATCCCTGCATTAGCTGCAAGCCATCTACCAGCTTTTATGATCCCTTTGGCTCCTATTCTACTACTATCACCTCCAGAATCATGCATTTCCCATATATCAATTATCTTATCTGGAGCAAAAAGCCTTTTACAGACAGGGAATTTGAGACAGGCCTGTTGTGATCACAAAAGTGTTAAGCACAGAGCTTTGGTTTAGAAATGTTCAAACATGGAGTTTTCCCTCTTTAATTTCCCCTTCTCTTACCTATTTTCAAGTCATCTAAATTAAGATATCCCTTCTTAAGGAAGAAATCATATACCCAACCACTAGATCCTAAAGCTTAGTCTATAGAGCTACCTATAAGGTGTCCCTTTCCAGAGCCTCTATCCAGCTTGAACACCTACCTTGATTTGGGTGGTTATGTGATACCACAGTTCAGAATAGAACAGCAAAGGAGAAAGTATGCTTGACATTCTAGAGGGTTTTGGTTTTTTGTTTTTTTTTGACCAATAAATAAAGTGTGGCTTTTTTTTTGAATAGTCTGTGCATGGCCTGCGTTCTTGACCCTTTAGCACCTTCTCCCAGTCAGTGTACCTGAGGCTTCTGTGGCAGGGGTTTGTCATTCCCTCCTAGGGTGCCTGAACTCTTTCCCCAGGGGCTAGGCACAAAATATCAAGTAGGAGCTTTTGCTCCTTGCTTCTAAACTTTGCCAGCCACTGTGCCTCAACCTCTGCATGTCCCCCTACCCCGACCTTTCTTCTGATGTAGATAAAGAAATACTGCAAGCCTATATCTTATAGCCCTCCTGTAATTTGGAGGGCTATGAAAATTTTGAGGAGAAGGGGATGACAGAGGTTGAAATGGTTGGATGGCATCATCAACCTAATGGACATGAGTTTGAGCAAACTCCAGGAGATAGTGAAGGACAGGGAAGCATGGTGTGCTGCAGTCCATGGGGTCACAAAGAGTTGTACATGACTGAACGACTGAACAACAGCACGAAAATTCTAGGGAAATTCTCCTTTGATACCCTATCCTGTTTTCCCTGCCCTGGCCCCTGGGCTCTAAGAGTGCAAGCTTCCCCAACTCAGATACCAGTGAAACCGAGTTCTGTGCCTGGAGGGGAGGGGGGTGGTGAGTTGTGTTCACTGTTACCTGGCCAGTGGTGCACACTCACCTGAGCATCTGGTCCAGGCATCCTTCCAGGAAGAAGGCAGATTCCAGAAAGAGATCCTGGAGGTAGTGCAGCCTGAGGAACTGAGAAGTAATTTGGACAACATGCTGCTCCTCCTGATCTTCAAGTGTGGATATGTCTGTGTGAGAGAGAAGGAGTCTCTGCACATTGCTCATCTGGCCCAGGAGAGGAGCAAACACAGCCAGGCTGGACAGCCGCCAGGTACAATGTACTCGCACCTCCTCAACACAGTCCAGCTGCACCATACTCAGGATCTTCATAATATTGTCTCTGGGCATTGACTCTATCTTTAGTTTCTTACAGCACAGGTGTATGGAAGCTTTCCTCTCCTCCACCCATCTCATGAGGTAGGCGAGGAATCCATCCATGGTCCTTCCATTGATGTGAAGTTCTATGAACACCTCCAAGGGAACCAAGGTCCACTGTGTCCTTGGCCTCTTCTTAGCCACTGGTTCTTCTAATGAGCTTGAGGACACCTGGACACTGGATCCAGACCACATTCTCCAGAAGTCCTGGCCAGTATTTCTTAAATCCAGCACTTGCAGTTTGCACCTCCTGTGGGGGGAAGAGTAGATTGGTAGAGATGGTTTCAAGATCCACCAAAATAAAACCACAGCCTCAGAATTTAGGCGATACTCAGACATCCCACCTGAGCTTTTACTTCACATTCTCGACATTTCCCTCTTCTTCCCTCTCTGCCTCAGTTTCCTGCATCTCCTCTTCCCCTTCCATCTTTCCTTTTATCCACTTCTACACCTTCCTTAAGCATCACCAGAAGGAGGCAGCAGAGAAGGCAATGGCACCCCACTCCAGTACTCTTGCTTGGAAAATCCCATGGATGGAGGAGCCTGGTGGGCTTCTGTCTATGGGGTCGCACAGAGTCAGACACGACTGAAGCAACTTAGTAGCAGCAGCAGCAGAAGGAGGCAGAAAGTGTACTTTCAGGTTCCCTTGCATCTTAGGCACTCCTACACTTCCTGAAAACATTTCCCAGAGTGTGTTCAGCAATGGCTAAGTCTCTGTACTTCCTCATTGGCATCATCAGAAGCCTCTGGTCTATCCCTTGGCCATTCACACTCTGACCTCAGCTGTCTCTTCAAAGACTCCCCTGACTCTACCAGTCTACTTCAATCAGACTCACCTGGGTTGATCCTTCTGGGAAAGCAGGACATCAAGTCCATCCAGCATTGCTTGTAAGGTTCCCAGGTGAGGCATCTCCATCAGTCCCCCCAGAGGCAGGCGGACAAAGGGCCAAGCTTGCACCATGGCCTTCAGTGTCTCTCTGCAACTCCCATAGAAGGCTTCCATGAAGAGTGGGGGGAAGAGCTCGATGGGCAGATACTCCAGAGCAGAAATGGCCAAGGCCTCATCCCTCAGCAGGCTCAACACCGCTTGGTCCAGGAGTCTGGGTGGATTCCAGATACTCATTCTGACTCTGCTCAAAAAGAATCCTGTGGAAACTTGCAGGGAAGAAGGCAAGCATGAGCACCCTTTCACTGGTATTCCCATTCTTCAGAGGAACCAACTCATAGCCATATCCACTGCTCCCATGGGGCTGGAAAACTCAGGGATCAAACATTGGTGTCCAGCATTACAGGCAGATTCTTTACCATCTGAGCCACGAAGGAAGCCCAGAAGACCCCCAGTTTACCAGAATTTTACTCTAGTTTTCATGGGTGAAAATCCATAATGCTGCTTCTACAGGGACCAGAGCAAGAATTTCATAAGTACTAAGGAGGAAGAAGCCCAAACACTTGCCCATCAATTTCCATTCACTGCTTTGCTTTATTATGATGAACTGGGAAGTGGATACCCCAAGCCTGAAGGCTGACCCTAATTATTTTGGTGAAAACTTTAACACTTTCTTAGGGTCCTGCTGCTGCTGCTGCTGCTGCTAAGTCGCTTCAGTCATGTCTGACTTTGGGCGACCCCATAGACGGCAGCCCTGGAGAGGGCAATGGCACCCCACGCCAGCACTCTTGCCTGGAAAATCCCATGGACGGAGGAGCCTGGTGGGCTGCAGTCCATGGGGTTGCGAAGAGTCGGACACGACTGAGTGACTTCACTTTCACGCATCGGAGAAGGAAATGGCAACCCACTCCAGTGTTCTTGCCTGGAGAATCCCAGGGATGGGGGAGCCTGGTGGGCTGCTGTCTATGGGGTTGCAGAGAGTCGGACATGACTGAAGCGACTTAGCAGCAGCATAGACAGCAACCCACCAGGCTCCCTCATCCCTGGGATTCTCCAGGCAAGAATACTGGAGTGGGTTGCCATTTCCTTCTCTGATGCATGAAAATGAAAAGTGAAAGTGAAGTTACTCAGTCGTGCCAACTCTTAGCAATCCCATGGACTGTAGCCTACCAGGCTCCTCAGTCCATGGGATTTTCCAGGCAAGAGTCTTGGAGTGGGTTGCCATTGTCTTCTCCTCTTAGGGCCCTAAAACTACTGAATAGAAGCATCATGTGACACAACTCAACCTCCATCCTCAATTCCCACAGTTACTTGAGCTGGAAAGGATGAAGGACAGACCCCTAAAATGAATACCATTTGCACAAACTACATATTTTAAATGACAAGGAATAAAACTCTAAACAGCTGTTTTTATTAAGAGGAAAATCTGCTTGTTTAAGGTAATTGAATTGATATAAACCGAAGGAGAAATCAAAATGTTGAGAAAGAGGCAAAACTACACTGAGAGGCAAAACCAAAATGTTAAATTTGTTCATCGGCAAAAAAGTAACTAGGGGACTCCTAGGTGGCGCATGCATGTGTGCTAAGTTGCTTCAGTCACGTCTGACTCTTTGCAACCCCATGGGCTGTTAGTAGCCCACCAGGATCCTCCGTTCATGGGATTCCCCAGGCAAGAATACTAGACTAGGTTGCCATTCCCTTCTCCAGAGGGTCTTCCCAACACAGGGATTGAACCCTCATCTCATTATGTCTCCTGCATTGGCAGGCAGGTTCTTTACCACTAACAAGGTGCAGCAGATGGGGATCCATCTGCCAATACAGAGACATGGGTTCGATCCCTAGTCCAAGAAAATTCCACATGCTGCAGAGCAACTGAGTCAGTGTGCCATAACTACCAAGCCCACATGCTGCAGTTACTGAAGCCCATGCATCTACAGCCTATGCTCTGAAATAAGAGAAGCCAATGCACTGAAAAGCTTGTGCGCTGCAATCAAGAGTAACCCTTGCTAGGTGCAACCAGAGAAAACCCGAGCAAATGAAGCTAATGGAGACATAGCAACGCCAAAAAACAAAAACAAAAACATGGATAAAGACTAACTAAAAAAATCTCTCCCTGCCATCCTGAGCTATATGACACAATTCAAGACCACTGACCATAGATAAGGTAAGAGAGTCCTTAACTAAGGTCAGTAACTTACCAACTCTGATGTGGTTGTCAGGATGGGCTCAGTCCTAAGACTGGATGAGATCCCAGATAGTAATTCCAGAAGGCAAAGTTTCTGCATCTTTTCTTTGGTGCCTGAGACTTTTAAAGGCCTTTTTAATAACATCTTCCCCCTTGCCCAACTACAAACAGCCAACCAGAAAGTGGTGCCTGATTAGATTCCAGACTGTCCATCAGATTAATCCTGATTGGGTTTTTGCCTATAACCAGTTGAATTGATTGAATCCAATATCATTCAGGAGAGTTTAAATGAGGGGAGGAGAGCCACAGACTCAACCATTGATTCACTCCAGGAACATTGATTGAGTTTTACTATTAGGGTGTGTTATAGCCAAGGGTGTGAGACAAGGAAGAAATTGTTTCCAGATATTGGATGGGAAATTAGAAAACATCCGTTTGGGAGGGTATTTGGTCAAAATAATAAAAATGTTCCAGAATTAAAACAGCTTCAAATAGATATTAAGAAGAGGTGGCAAGAATACAGAGAAGAACTATACAAAAAAGATCTTCATGACCCAGATAACTACAATGGTGCGATCACTCACCTAGGGCCAGACATCCTGGAATGCGAAGTCAAGTAGGCCTTAGGAAGCATCACTATGAACAAAGCTAGAGGAGGTGATGGAATTCCAGTTGAACTATTTCAAATCATAAAAGATGATGCTGTGAAAGTGCTGCACTCAACATGCCAGCAAATTTGGAAAACTCAGCAGTGGCCACAGGATGGGAAAAGGTCAGTTTTCATTCCAATCCCAAAGAAAGGCAATGCCAAAGAATGTTCAAACTACTGCACAATTGCACTCATCTCACATGCTAGCAAAGTAATCCTCAAAATTCTCCAAGCCAGGTTTCAACAGTATGTGAACTGTGAACTTCCAGATGTTCAAGCTGGATTTAGAAAAGGCAGAGGAAGCACAGATCAGATTGCCAACATCCACTGGATCATCAAAAAAACAAGAGTTCCAAAAAACATCTGCTTCTGCTTTATCGACTATGCCAAAGCCTTTGACTGTGTGGATCACAACAAACTGGAAAATTCTTAAAGAGATGGGAATACCAGACCACCTGTCCTGCCTCCTGAGAAATTTGTATGGCAGTCAAGAAGCAACAGTTAGAACTGGACATGGAACAACAGACTAGTTCCAAATTGGGAAAGGAGTACGTCAAGGCTGTATATTATCACCCTGCTTATTTAACTTACATGCAGAGTACATCACGTGAAATGCAGAGCTGGATGAAGCACAAGCTGGAATCAAGATTGCCGGGAGAAATATCAATAACCTCAGATATGCAGATGACACCATTCTTATGGCAGAAAGCGAAGAAACACTAAAAAGCCTCTTGATGAAAGTGAAAGAGGAGAGTGAAAAAGCTGGCTTAAAACTCAACATTCAGAAAACTAAGATCATGGCATCCAGTCCCATCACTTCATGGCAAATAGATGGGGAAATAATGGAAACATTGAGAGACTATTTTTGGGGGCTTCAAAATCACTGCAGATGGTGACTGCATCATGAAATTAAAAGATGATTGCTTCTTGGAAGAAAGGCCATGACCAGCCTAGACAGCATATCAAAAAGGAGAGACATTGCTTTGCCAACAAAGGTCTGTCTAGTCAAAGCTATGGTTTTTCCTAGTCATGTATGGATGTGAGAGTTGGACTATGAATAAAACTGAGCACTGAAGAATTGATGCTTTTTAACTGTGGTGTTGGAGAAGACTCTTGAGAGTCCCTTGGACTGCAAGGAGATCCAATCAGTCAATCTTAAAGGAAATCATCCCTGAATATTCATTGGAAGGACTGATGCTGAAGCTGACACTTCAGAATTTTAGCTACCTGATTCGAAGAACTGACTCATTGGAAAATACCCTGATGCTGGGAAAGATTGAAGACAGGAGAGGAAGGGGACAACAGAGGATGACATGATTGGATGGCATCACCGACTCAATGGACATGAGTTTGAATAGGTTCCAGGAGTTGGTGATGGATAGGGAAGCCCAGCGTGCTGCAGTCCATGGGGTCGCAAAGAGATGGACATGACTGAGCGACTGAACTGAACTGAATCATTCCCAAAGAAAGCATCATAAACTTATCTATATCAAGTTGTCACTTAGGTGTGGTATCAGAAACACAGCAGATCATGAGGCTATTCAGGGAGCAAGAGTAATGCAACTGGTGATGTGCTTGGTTAAGTGGTGATATGCAGGGTTAAGTCATGGTAGCATTTGCCTATAAAGCCATCTGGTCCTGGACTTCTGTTTTTTGGACGCTTTAAAGCCACAGTTTCAATTATAGTACTTATGATTTGGCTGTTTATATTTTCCATTTCTTTCTTTGTGTAGTCTTGGATGGTTGTACCTTTCTAAGAATTTGTCCATTTCTTCTAGGTTGTCCATTTTATTGGCTTATAGTTGCTTTCAGGAGTCTCTTAATTCTGTCCATTTCTGTGGTGTCAGTTGTAACTTCTACTTTATCATTTCTAATTTCATAGATTTGAGTCCTATTGGCTTTTTTCTTGATGAATCTGGCTAAATAAAGGTTTATCAGTTTTTCAAAAAATCAGCTTTTAGTTTCATTGATCTCTTTTATTGTTTTCTTCATCTCCGTTTCGTTTATTTGTGATCTGATATGATCTTTATCTGATTTTTACTTCTACTAACTTTGGGGTTTGCTTGTTCTTCTCTTTCTAGTTGCTTCAAGTTTAAGGTAAGGTTGTTTATTTGACATTTGTCTTGTTTCCTCAGGTTAGGTTGTGTTGCTATAAATGTGTCTCTTAGAACTGCTCTTGCTACATTGCATTGCTTTAGATCATTGTGATTTAAAGGTCATTGTCTCTAGGTTTTTTTTTAAATATCCTCTCTGATTTTTTTGGTGATCAATTGGTTGTTTAGTAATGTATTGTTTAGTCTCTACGTGTTTGTGCTTCTTTTTTTTTTCCATTTTCCCCTGTATTTGATTTCTAATATCATTGCAATATGATCTTAAAAGATGCTTAATATGATTTCAATTTTCTTCAGTTAACCAAGGCTTGATTTGTGCCCAAAGATGTTATCTATCCTGAAGAATGTTCCATATGAACTTGAGAAGAAACTGTATTCTGTTGCTTTTGGAGGGAATGTTCCACAAATTTCAAGTTCGTCTTGTCTAATGTGCCATTTAAGGCATGTGTTTCCTTATTGATTTTCTCCCTGGATGATCTGTCCATTGTTATCTGTCCGCTGTTAAAGTTCCCACTATTATTGTATTGCTGTTTATATCCTCTTTTATGGCTCTTAGTCTTTGCCTTATATATTGAGGTACTCCCATTTTTGGTGCATATATATTTGCAATTGTTATACCTTCTTCTTAGGTTGATCGCTTATCATTATGTAGTGTCCTTCCTTGTTCTTGTAACAGTCTTTATTCTCTGATGTGAGTATCATTACTGTGGCTTAAAAAAAGCCTGTTGCATAGTCTAATTCTATCCCCTTACTTTCTAGTCTGTATTTGTCCCTAGGTCTGAAGTGGATCTCTTGTAGACAGCATATATATGGGCCCTGTTTTTGTATTCATTCAGCCAATCTATGTCTTTTGATTGGAGAATTGAATCCATTTATATGTAAAGTAATTATTGGTATGTGTGTTCCTATTAACAATTTTTAAATTGTTTTCGATTTCTTTTTGTTGGATTTTTTCCTTCCCTTCCTCTTCTGTTTTCTGCTCTTGTGATTTGATTTGCTGCCTATCTTTAGTGTTGTGTTTGGATTGCTTTTTCTTTTTTTGTTTGTGTATCTTTTGTAGTTTTTTAGTTTGCAAGTCTCATGAGATTCTGAAGTCTATATATACAAGTTTGTTTTAAGTTATTGGTCCATTGCTTCTCGGCCTTTTGGCTAAGATCAAGTGTAAGTTACTGGTCCCTTTCTCACCTAGAGGAGTTCCTTTAGCATTTGTTTTGAACAGCTGGTTTGGTGCTGCTGAATTCTTTCAGCTTTTGCTTCAATGTAAAGCTTTTGGTTTCTCCATAAAATCTGTATGAAAGTCTTGATTAGAGCATTCTTGGTTGCAGGTTTTTCCCTTTCATCACTTGAAACATATGCCACTCCCTTCTGACCTGCAGAGTTTCTGCTAAAAATCAGCTGATAACCTTATGGTGATTCCTTTGTGTGCTGTTTGTTGCTTTTAATATCTTTTCTTTGTCTTTAATTTTTTTTTCAGTTTTACTAATATATGTTGCCACATTCTTCCTTGGTTTCCTACTGTATGGGACTCTGTGATTCCTGGACTTTAGTGAGTATTTCACTTCTCATGTTAGTGAAGTTTTCAGTTATAATCTCTTCAAATACTTTCTCAGGAACTTTCTCTTTTCCTTCCTCTACTGGGACCCCAATAATGCGAATGTTGGTCCATTTAATGTTGTCCCAGAGGTCAACATTGTCTTTGTCCTCTTTTCTTTTTATTCTTTTTTCTTTATTCTCTTCTGTGGCAGTGATTTCCACCTTTCTGTCTTCTAGCTTACTTATTCATACCTCTGCCTAAGTTACTCTTAGGTAACAGACTTCTTCTAGTGTATTTTTTCATTTCACTTATTACATTGTTATCTCAGTGTGTGCTTTAAATCTTTTAGCTCCTTGTTAAACATTTCTTGTTTCTTCTTGATCTATGCCTCCATTCTTTTTCTGAGATTTTGGGTCATCTTTACAATCATTACTGTACATTCTTTTTCAAGTTGACTATTGCCAACAAAGGTTCGTCTAGTCAAGGCTATGGTTTTTCCTGTGGTCATGTATGGATGTGAGAGTTGGACTGTGAAGAAGGCTGAGCACCGAAGAATTGATGCTTTTGAACTGTGGTGTTGGAGATGACTCTTGAGAGTCCCTTGGACTGCAAGGAGATCCAACCAGTCCATTCTGAAGGAGATCAGCCCTGGGATTTCTTTGGAAGGAATGATGCTGAAGCTGAAACTCCAGTACTTTGGCCACCTCATTCGAAGAGTTGACTCATTGGAAAACACTCTGATGCTGGGAGGGATTGGGGGCAAGAGGAGAAGGGGATGACAGAGGATGAGATGGCTGGATGGCATCACCGACTTGTTGGACGTGAGTCTGAGTGAACTCCGGGAGTTGGTGATGGTCAGGGAGGCCTGGCGTGCTGTGATTCATGAGGTTGAAAAGAGTTGGACACGACTGAGTGACTGATCTGATCTCCTCTTCATTTAGTTCCTCTTGTGAGTTTTATTTTGTAACTTCATTTGCAGTATATTTCTCTGTTGTTTCATTTTGTTTAACTTTCTGTGTTCATGGTCTCCTTTCTGAAAACTGTGGGATTGTAGTTCCTCTTGCTTATGGTGTCTGCCTCTTCAAGGGTGAGGTTGGTCCAGGGACTTCTGCAGGGAGGTGGGGGAGGACTGATTCTTGCCCTCTGGTAGGTGAAGTTGGATCTCTTTCCTCTGATGTGAAGGACCATGTGAAGGACCATGTTTTGAGGTAGCTGTGAGCTCATGTCTTTAGGCTGCTTGTTTGCTGATGGGTGGGGCTGTGTTCCCATCTTTCTGGTTGTTTGGCTTGAGGTATTCCAGCTCTCCTTGTTGTTGTTCAGTCACTAAGTCCTGTCTGACTCTTTGAGATCACATGGACTGCAGTATGCCAGGTTTCTCTGTCCTTTACTATATTCCAGAGTTTGCTCAAACACATGTCCATTGAATCTGGGATGCCATCCAACCATCTCATCCTCTGTTACCCTCTTCTCCTGTCCTCAATCTTTCCCAGCATAGGTGTCTTTTCCAATGAGCTGGGTCTTCACATGAGGTGGCCAAAGTATTGAATCTTGAGCTTCCACATCAGTCCCTCCAATGAATATTAAGAGTTGATTTCCTTTAGGATTGACTGGTTTGATCTCCTTGCTGTCCAAGAGACTCTCTAGTCTTCTCCAGCACCACAGTTTGAAAGCATCAACTCTTTGGTGCTCAGCCTTCCTTATGGTTCAACTCTCACATCTGTACATGACTACTGAAAAAACCATGGCTTTGAATAGACACTAGACAGACCTTTGTTGACAAAGTGATGTCTCTGCTTTTTAATATGCTGTCTCAATCTGTTATAGCTTTTCTTCCAAGGAGCAAGTGTGTTTTAATTTCATGGCTGCAGTCATCGACTTCAGTGATTTTGGAGCCCAAGAAAAGAAAATTTGTCACTGTTTCTACTTTTTCACCATCTATTTGCCATGAAGTAATGGAATCAGATGCCATGATGTTAGTTTTTTGAATGCTGAATTTTAAGCCAGCTTTTTCACTCTCTTCTTTTACCTTTATCAAGAGGCTCTTTAGTTGTTCTTCACATTCTGCCATTAGGGTGGTATTATCTGCATATCTGAAGTTGTTGATATTTCTCCTGGCAATCATGACTCCAGCTTGTGATTCATCCAGCCTGGCATTTTGCATGATGTACTCTGCATATAAGTTAAATAAGCAGGGCCCTCTTATACAGTCTTGACATAGTCCTTTCCAAATTTTGAGCCAGTCCATTGTTATAGTCTATTGGGTGGGGCCAAGGCTTGGGGCCAAAATGGGGACCTCTGGGAGAGCTCATGCCAACTGATACTCTCTGGGTCCTCCGCTGCCTGTGTTCTTGTCCCCACAGTGAGCTACTGACAACTTGTACTCACCCAGCAGATCTCCAAGTGCCCTAGTTAGGTCTACCCTGATTCTTATGGAGGTATTACTATGTGCTGTATCACAGTTCTTGTGAGTTCTTATGTGCATCCCCCAAGAGAGGAGAATCAGTTTCTCCAAGCCCTGTTGTGCTCCTGCACTCAGGTGCCACTGGCACTCAAAGCCAAATGTTCTGCCAGTTTCTTGTCCCTCATATTGTCTTGGAGGGCTTTTTTTTTTTTTTAATGTGGCAATGTCACTGTGTAGACTGTGTGGGTTTAATATTTTTTGGTGCAAAAGCTGTTTTTAATATGTACATCTGCCTCCTCTTTCCTCTGTGTATGAAGGCCATTATCCTATTGAAAAGAAGTGTGACTGAGGTCATGGTGACCTGAGCCTGCACTGGATATTAAGCAGAACTGCCCCCTTGCTCTGGGGTTGTCACTGCCCTGTCAGGGGCAGAGTTTGCTCTCTAGTTGTTTGAGTTCACTTCAGTTCAGTTCAGTTCAGTTCAGTCACTCAGTCGTGTCCGACTCTTTGCAACCCCATGAATCGCAGCACACCAGGCCTCCCTGTCCATCACCATCTCCCGGAGTTCACTCAAACTCACGTCCATCAAGTCAGTGATGCCATCCAGCCATCTCATCCTCTGTCGTCCCCTTTTCCTCCTGCCCCCAATCCCTCCCAGTATCAGAGTCTTTTCCAATGAGTCAACTCTTCGCATGAGGTGGCCAAAGTACTGGAGTTTCAGCTTCAGCATCATTCCTTCCAAAGAAATCCCAGGGCTGATCTCCTTCAGAATGGACTGGTTGGATCTCCTTGCAGTCCAAGGGACTCTCAAGAGTCTTCTCCAACACCACAGTTCAAAAGCATCAATTCTTCGGTGCTCAGCTTTCTTCAAAGTCCAACTCTCACATCCATACATGACCACAGGAAAAACCATAGCCTTGACTAGATGGACCTTTGTTGACAAAGTAATGTCTCTGCTTTTCAATATGCTATCTAGGTTGGTCATAACTTTTCTTCCAAGGAGTAAGCGTCTTTTAATTTCGTGGCTGTAATCACCATCTGCTGTGATTTTGGAGCCCCCCAAAATAAAGTCTGACACTGTTTCCACTGTTTCCCCCGTCTATTTCCCATGAAGTGATGTTTGAGTAGAGACCCTCAGATCTTCTTCTGAGCTGTGTATGTGATCTGCTGTGTGAGTTAGGTGTGACTGGATCACTCCCACTGAGAGGGAAGCCACTACGTCTTCCTCCTCTGGAGCTGTTTACCTGTGAGTGTACTCTGCTGCGTCACTTTTCATCCATTGGCTAACTCAGAAATTACACTGCTATTGGAACAGCTTTCAGCCCCATCTAATTAGGGGAATGCTGGCAACTGGTCCTGGTGTATCTCAGGTGTTGTTTTCACCAAGCCACCTGCTTAAAGTCAGGTCCCAGAACTTCAGGAATCATTCACCTGAATCATCCCCCTACTGTGGGAGCTAAGGTGGCAGCTGTGATTCTGTCCTGGGCCAATCCCAATGGGTATGTGCCAAAAGCCTACAGCTGCTAAAGCTAGACCTGTCTCAGCTACAGGAGTACTCATTCATTCTGATGTTCCACAGGCACTGAGTTTACAAAGCTGGCAACTGGGGTGTAAATCCATGAATAACATCACAAGGAGAGGTTTCAGCTCTTCTTCCTTTGTTGCACAACTCCTGGGGCTCAGCTGTGGCTTCAGCCCCACCTCTCTGTGTCGTCCTCCCACTGGTGTCTGCTGCAGAGGCTGATGGAGCAGTTGTGCACGTGTCCACTTCCCCAGGTGGGCAGGGGCACACCTACAGCAGACATGCCCTCAGGCTGGGGCAGGAAGCACTGCGGCGTGGACCGTCAGTGTACATCTCACTCTGTCCTGCCTGCCACAGATGTGCTTCTGCACTATCCTCTGAGCCCCCGAGGCTCCCCTCCTGTCCTAGCTGGTCTCCCAACCATTGAGGGGTCTTTCCCAGGTGTGGGACCCTCTCCTCTCCTTCCACTCCACCCCATGGATGTAGGTCCCATTCTGTTTTCTCTTTTCTTTTATCTTTCTTTCATCCTACCTGCTTGCCAGGGTATCTTTCTAGTTCTTTTACGTGCTCAAGGTATTCTACTAGTGTTCAGCAGGTGCTCTGTAAGAACTGTTTTATTTGCAGATGTATTCTTGATGTACTTGTGGGGAGAGGTGTGCTCCATATCCCCTTATTCTGCCACTTTGACTCCACATCGAAAGGTTTTAGAGGCCTTTTCATTTGGATAATGGCTGCTACTGCAGCTAAGTCACTTCAGTCGTGTGACCCCATAGACTCTGTGTGACCCCATAGACGGCAGCCCACCAGGCTCCCCCATCCCTGGGATTCTCCAGGCAAGAACACTGGAGTGGGTTGCCATTTCCTTCTCCAATGCATGAAAGTGAAAAGTGAAAGTGAAGTCACTCAGTCGTGTCCAACTCTTAGCGACCCCATGGACCGCAGCCTACCAGGCTCCTCCATCCATGGGATTTTCCAGGCAAGAGTACTGGAGTGGGGTGCCATTGCCTTCTCCGTGGTTAATGGCTAGCCTATTATTATTTGTCTCACTTGACTGTTTCCCCACTTTCTCTTATTTTCTTTTTCTTTTTTTATTAGAATTACTTCACTGTGGTTTATTAAATAATGGTCACTCCCAATGAACAAACAGGATTTATTAGGCATTTAATTTTCATACAGTTTTCAAGGACAGTGCTGGTGCATACAGATGAGAAACCCCAACAGCCTAGGAGGCAGTTCCTGAGATCTAAAATCTACTCTGCACTTCTCCTTGGATTACTACACAACCTCTGGTAACAGCCTGAATGGTTTTCAAATATGTTCCAAAAGCATCTTTACAGGCTCCCAGAAATAGTTAGTTCCTTTACCTATCAGTTATCATCCAAAGTCTACCAGGACCTCAAAAGACAGGGACCTCCTCTCCTCCTGCTATCTTCCCATTTACTCACTGGTAGAAAATAAACCATTGAAAACCAAAAATAAAGAAAAAATCATGAAAAATTTCCTTTTAAAACTTAAGTCATTCTATATAATAGTTGTAGTCAGTTATGAGAGAAAGGAGATAGAGGACAAAGAAAATAGACAAAGCCACCAACCATACAATGACACTCAAGTGAGAGGAGCATAAAAATGACATAGGTAATGGCAGAATCTTTGCAATAACATTCTTGTTGGTAGCAATAAAAGCATGGTCACTGAAGATATTTGAAATTTACATTTCACCCTGAAGATCAGAGTCTGGATCAATTCTCTTTGATCTACAGATCAAATTCTCTTGTCAATTCTCTTATCTGCCCCCGCATCCACCCTCAAAGGACCTAGCTTCAAAGCCTTACTGAATGAAAACAAAATCAAGTGCCCTCTGGCACTCCTTCTAGTGTTCAGACTCCTGCCAAACTAAGCTTGTGTGTGTGTGTGTGTGTGTGTGTGTGTGTGTTAGTCACTCAATCGTGTCTAACTCTTTTCGACCCATGAACTATAGCCCACCAAACGTCTCTATCCATGGAATTCTCCAGGCAAGAATAATGGAGTGAGTTGCCATTCCCTTCTCCAGGGGATCTTCCCAACCCAGGGATTGAACTCTGGGTTCGATAGGAAAACAACCCTTTGGTAGGAAATATGTTCAGTAGGAAACATGTTCAGTAGTTCAAAGGGCATTTGGGGAAAGAAGAGTTGACTATCAACCATCTCTGACTAGCCCTTAGGCCTAAAAACATTGCTTTGGACAAGATTTCCTCATATTTCTAAATAGCAAAACTGCCAAGAAACAAGGCGGATAAGAAAATTATGTGGTAGATAAGATTGGAAACAATTTCATAACATGAAACAACATTAATTAAAAAAATTTTTTTTCAATTTTAATTGTTTAAAACAATGATATTGCTCCTCCCTGGTAGTTCCTTATTTTGCTTATTATAGTTTTACTATTTATTTCATACTACAATAACAACCAGAGAAGGCAATGGCAAGCCACTCCAGTACTTTTGCCTGGAAAATCCCATGGACGGAGGAGCCTGGTAGGCTGCAGTCCATGGGGTCGCTAAGAGTCGAGCACGATTGAGAGAATTTACTTTCACTTTTCACTTTCATGCATTGGAGAAGGAAATGGCAACCCACTCCAGTGTTCTTGCCTGGAGAATCCCAGGGACAGAGGAGCCTAGTGGGCTGAGGTCTTTGGGGTCGCACAGAGTCGGACACAACTGAAGCGACTTAGCAGCAGCAGCAACAGCACAATAACAACAGAATGCTATGCTTTTAGTGGTTCTGATTCTCATTAATTCATCTTCATTGGGCAAAAAGTAAACTACACAACAGTCTAAATGGCAATTCTTATCAGTGTTTAATCTTAATTTGACTCAAGAAAATTCAAATTCCATTAGAAATGGAAATGATTCCACCACTTGCTATTAGTATTATTTTTAACAAACTATCATAAATTGTATACAAGCTAAAAAATGCATACTGTGAGAAAATCCTGCTCAAATTTGTACTCTCCACCTCCCGGGTCACAAAAGACAGTGTGGAGACTGGAGACATTTTTATCTCTGTCCATTTGAATAAAAGCAGGCATGTTACGAGTGGGAAAGCATATGAAGTCAGATTGCCTTTGTGTCCACATGGAGTCAGGTCCTTCAACTTCAGGTGCCATCCCAAATCCCCGTGGACCCATAAGCCACACTGGAGGTCAGGTACTTCCCAATGCTTTTAGGAATTTCCACTTCTTACTCTTCTTCTTCAGCAATGATGTCTTTGGGTTCTAAATAAAGAAACCCTGGTCAAGCTGGGTCACATCAATATCCAAGCCAAACCAAGAAAAAAGCAGCCGCTTCTTCCTGAGTTGACGCGCTGAAGTGAGGCCAAGGCAGCCCCTCTCTGAGAGCCGGTCCGGTCCCCACTTACGTCCTACTTGAAGGGGAGGCCCAGGCTGAGGCCCCGACGACAGGAGCTGAAGCACTGCTCGCCCTGAGCCGCCCATCGGGGCCACCGGACACCGACTCCCCGGCGACCAAGTGGAGGTGGCGGCCGCCCTGCCCTGGCGCCGAGCAGAGCTGGTCCATCCACAGCGGCCTCCGCTGCCACCTGAGCCAGCCTCTCAGCGCCCGTCGCCTCCTTGCCAACTCCATGGCAGACCAGCTGGAGCGGAACAACTTCTGCAGGCCACCTTTCCCCTCCTCTTATTTTCTGATTAAATTCATCATTGAGACTCAGGGAATGCCTAGGAGGCTAAATGTTTTCTACAAATAAGAGGCAAAAGGAGAACATGGGGGTATCTGCCCAGGGAAGGACCTATAGGTTCCTGCATAGTTACACTTTGATGTACAATTTACTGTTCAAATGTATTGAGCACAGTGCTACTTCTTCCCTATTCACTTTATGTTATTGGTAGACAGCTAATGTTGAATTTCCTCAAATTAGCATTGCAGTAGGAAATAACATTTGGGTATAGGTGACTCAGACGTTAAAGAACCACCTGTAATGTGGGAGACCTGGGTTGAATCCCTGGGTTGTGAAGATCCCCTGGAGAAGGGAATGGCTACCACTCCAGTATTCTGGCCTGGAGAATTCCATGGACAGAGGAGCCTCACGGGCTACAGTCCACGGGGTCACAAAGAGTGGGACACAACTCTTTTGTAAACTGATGTTAATTATTTTTATGCACCCAAGTTAGATGCATTTAGTTTCACACCAGGCTTTTTGTTCAGTTGTGGAAATCACAGAACGATAGAGACAGAATCCCTGCCTTTTGTGGGACCATCTCTAACAGGAAAATTTGACATAAAAGAAAAAATTGTAATGCATTCTCTATTTTTGAACCTTTTATTTTGTGTTGGAGTATAGCCAATTAACAAATGTGATAGTTTCAGGTGACCAGGGAAGGGACTCAGCCATATATATACATGATCCATTCTTCCCTAAACCTGTGAAAGAGTCAATTTCTAGGCAGGTTGATAAGAAGACAGGGGTCCCTAAGGAGGAAAAAGGGGTCTGGGGTTCTCAAGGAGGAGGAAAGGACAAATGGTTTTTTTTTTTTTTTCTTTTCTCTCTCTCTACATTCCTTAGTCTTAGTCACATAAAATATTGTTTTTCTTTAAGCCCAGAACTGATGATTAGACAACAAACAACTCAGTTTAAACTCTGAACTAGGAATTATATAACAACAATGTATCCTGCTTGAGGACAGTTTCTTCTTCCTGAAAACCTTCTGAGGAATCCTGATATCTTAAAATGTATATTATGGGAGTGGGTCTGGTAGGACCTTTCTATTGTTAAGGTCTAATCTTGTTATCCTAAAATGTAAGTTGTGGGAGTGGGTTTAGTAAGTTTTTACAATCTTGAGACATTCTTTTGATTTATTCTAATAAATGATTTAAAAAGTATATAACTCCCTTGCTAACACTAGCCAGGGGGCACTCTCCGCCCACTTCTGATGTCTATGTCAGAAACCTTCTCTGTCCCTTTTCTCTGTAATAAAACTTGTGTCACACTAGAGCCCTGAGTGATCAAGCCTGGTCCCTGGTCCTGAAGCTAAATCTTCTTCGGAGATCACGAATCCATCGTTAATTGTAAGTTATCTTGGGGGCTCATCTGGAATCTTCAAGACAAGTAAGAACACTCAGAGCACTAGCCTCTCTGCTTTCTCAGTATACATGTTTTCTGCTTTACTTTACTAACTCTTCAGTGTAGTTGTGTGAATGAATGACACGCCCTGCATGAAGCAAGTGATGAGTCCCGCTCTGTGGTTTTGTGGTGCCTCATAATGACTGAAGGCAGCCCCCCAAAAGGGAGCCTTATCGGGGGTTTATACCAACCTGCCAATGCCAAGAGACACCCAAGGTCCTGTGAGGGGAGCAACCAGAAATGGGCAAATCGTGTGGGCCAAACTCCTTTCTTGGTCGGTTTTTCCTGGTCTCTGACCATTTCATGATTGCTTGGGAAATTAGAACTACTAACCTAATCTGTTGGATCATAGACTTTCAATGGACTTGTGATTCATGCTGTTACTATGTACTTTTACTTAGACTCCAAGCGTGGTAGTCACAGGAACCCAGACTTGCTAGGAGCATGTTTAGGAACTAAGTGGAAATAGTGAGTCCTTGTTGTAGCTGTGCCTCCAAACTATATGGATGGAAGTGCTGCTAGTGAGCATGAGGTTTGTAAGAACATAGGTCAGGAATCCCAGTTTGGGAGTACAGTGGGCTTCTTCCTTTGGTAGTACTAGATCTTAGCAGACTAGATAAAGCTCTCCAGTGGCTTACTGATGTGGCATTGATTCATCACTTCTACTGCAGAGAGGATTGTACTCAGGAATGTGAACGGGCACACATAAGACAGATGCTTCCCCTAGTAGTACTATCTTGGGAAACATTCCGGGAAACTACTATGTCAAGTCATAGAAAGGCGGTGGTGGTATGGAACTAGAAATCAATTTGGGATGCCATCAGGTCTATCCCTGGTGCATCTCCACCCCGCCTTGGTGGTAGAACCAGGAGGGACAAGTAAGGCGCCTGCACTGGTAAGGGACAAACTAAGTCTGGCCAGGGAAGGGGAGCTTGGGTGGAAAGTCTGTCTACACTCCCATCTAGAGCAGGGAGGGACACCTCCGATGGAAGGAAACAAAGGTACTGGTCATCATTTTTTTATCTCTTACAGATGGGAGCTACTTAAAGTTCCAGACTCATACCCTTGGATTGTGTCCTGAAAAACTGGGTTAAGTCTAACCCTCAGAGTTTAAAGACGACGCACCTGACTTTCTTTTGCAAAACTGCATGGCTACAGTATCTGTTGGAGGGCAGCAGGCAATGGTCGGTTGAAGGGTCTCTTAATTACAAGACTGTTGGTTTTTTAGAAGATAAGGGAAATGGATAGAAGTGCCATATGTGTTACTCTTTTTCTTTTTGTGAGATATGCCAGACTTATGTCTTAAGGCTATGATTTGAGTGTAAAGCCTTCAGCTCCCTCCTGTTCTCTTACTCTGCCTCTGCCTCTGCCTCTGTATCCGGGGCTCACAACTGAGCAGGCTGAGGGTCAAGGAATCCCTCCAGGAAGGGTTGCCTCAGTCTCGATAGAAGTTCAAACAACCCCAGTTCCAATGCAGCCTCAGACTACTTTGGTTTCAGTAGGAACTCAGACAGTCAAAGTAGAGGAGGCACAGACAACCAAAATAACGATGAGACAGAGGATGAGAAAGAGGATGAGGATGAGAAAAAGCAGGTTTCTCTAATCTATCCCTGGGAACATATGTGAAGGGTAGCTAGAGGGGCTGAGGAATAGCCACACAACTTACTGCCTCTTCAGGAGGCCCCCACTGGGGAAAATAACCAATCCTTAAAAATCCATAAGCCCTTTTCTTACCCAGAGGTACAATAGATAAAGAGAGATCTGGGAGACTATCTAGAGGATCCAGAAAAGTACATAGAAGCCTTTATGGGACTAACTTTACTTTATGAGCTTACTTGGAGAGATGTAATATATGTCTTGGGACAGATACTGACTCCTGACACAAAAGCTTGAGTTTTGGGAGAAGCTACCACTTTTGGAGATGAATGGCTTCAGCGTGAGGCAAGGGGACAGAGGGAACATGAAATAACCCTTGTTCCTACTGGGAGTCAAGCGGTTCCCATAGCAGAGTCAGATTGGGATTATCACAAAGAGAAAGGGATATGGGAGCAGACCCACTTCTTCAATTGCATAATTGAAGGGCTTAAGAGAGCTCGAACTAAGCCTCTAAGTTATGCTAAATTGGCTGACATAGAACAAAGAGAGAGGGAAGTTCCACGCAGATTCCTAGAGGGACTTCCGGAAGGCCTTCAAAAGTTCACTAATAATTCTCCTGAGAGTGCAGAGAGAGAGACAGTCTTAAAAGATAAATTTCTCACTCATTAAGCTCCAGATATCAGCTGTAAGTTACAAAAACAGGCGTTTGGGTCAAATCAGTCTTTAGAAAAACTGTTGCAGCTGGCTCAGACAGTATATTACAGTAGAGAATATGAGGAGGAAAAATGACAACAGAAAAGAACCACTAGAGCCTGGGCCTCTGTGACGGCTGTGAAAACTGCTATGAATCAGCCTGAAGAGAAAAATGCCCAGAGGAACCCAGGTGAAAAGGGACAGGCTTGCTATTACTGTGGAAAGGAGGGGCATCTCAGGTGAAGTTGCTCTCAGGTGTCTAAGATGCCCCCAGCTCCCTGTCCTGTCTGTAAAGGACCACAGTGGAGGAGAGACTATCCCCAGAGGTGTCAGGCTCTCAATATGATCAGGGCTGAAGGCACCTGGGAATCCCCACACAACGTCCCATCCTAATAACACCTGAGGAGCCCCCTGGGTATTAATAACTGTGGGAGGCCGATCCGTCGGTTTTCTTTGGGGCACTGGGGCAAACTTGCTCTGTGCTCACTGAAACCCCTGGTCCACTTTCCTTTTGATCCACTACTATAATGGGACTGTCAGTTCAGTTCAGTTGAGTTCAGTCGCTCAGTCATGACCGACTCTTTGCCACCCCATGAATCGCAGACGCCAGGTTTCCCTGCCCATCACCAACTCCCAGATTTCACCCAAACTCATGTCCATCGAGTTGATGATGCCATCCAGCCATATTATCCTCCGTCGTCCCCTTCTTCTCCTGCCCCCAATCCCTCCCAGTATCAGGGTCTTTTCCAATGAGTCAACTCTTTGCATGAGGTGGCCAAAGTATTGGAGTTTCAGCTTCAGCATCAGTCCTTCCAATGAACACCAAGGACTGATCTCCTTTAGGATGGACTCGTTAGATCTCCTTGCAGTTCAAGGACTCTCAAGAGTCTTCTCCAACACCACAGTTCAAAAGCATCAATTCTTCGGCACTCAGCTTTCTTCACAGTCCAACTCTCACATCCATACATGACCACAGGAAAAACCATAGCCTTGACTAGACAGACCTTTGTTGGCAAAGTAATGTCTCTGCTTTTCAATATGCTATCTAGGTTGATCATAACTTTCCTTCCAAGGAGTAAGCATCTTTTAATTTCATGGCTGCAGTCACCATCTGCCGTGATTTTGGAGCCCCCCAAAATAAAGTCTGACACTGTTTCCACTGTTTCCCCATCTATTGCCCATGAAATGATGGGACCAGATGCCATGATCTTAGTTTTCTGACTATTGAGCTTTAAGCCAACTTTTTCACTCTCCTCTTTCACTGTCTTCAAGAGGCTCTTTAGTTCTTCTTCACTTTCTGCCATAAAAGTGGTATCATCTGTATATCTGAGGTTATTGATATTTCTCCCGGCAATCTTGATTCTAGCTTGTACTTCATCCAGCCCAAAGTTTCTCATGATGTACTCTGCATAAAAGTTAAATAAGCAGGGTGACAATATATAGCCTTGATGTACTCCTTTTCCTATTTGGAACAAGTCTGTTCTATGTCCACTTCTAACTGTTGTTTCCTGACCTGCATACAGATTTCTCAAGAGGCAGGTCAGGTGGTCTGGTATTCCCATCTCTTTCAGAATTTTTCATAGATTTTGTGATTCACACAGTCAAAGGCTTTGACATAGTCAATAAAGCAGAAATAGATATTTTTCTGGAACTCTCTTGGTTTTTCAATGATCCAGAGGATGTTGGCAATTTTATTTCTGGTTCCTCTGCCTTTTTTGAAACCAGCTTGAACATCTGGAATTTCATGGTTCACATATTGCTGAAGCCTGGCTTGGAGAATTTTGAGCATTACTTTACTAGCGTGTGAGATGAGTGCAATTGTGCGGTCGTTTAAGCATTCTTTGGCATTGCCTTTCTTTGGGATTGGAATGAAAACTGACCTTTTCCAGCCCTGTGGCCACTGCTGAGCTTTCCAAATTTGCTCACATATTGAGTGCAGCATCCTCTTAGAATTTGAAATAGCTCAACTGGAATTCCATCACCTCCATTAGCTTTGTTCGTAGTGATACTTCCTAAGGCCCACTTGACTTCGAATTCCAGGATGTCTGGCTCTAGGTGAGTGATCACACCATTGTGATTATCTGGGTCATGAAGATCTTTTTGTACAGTTTTTCTGTGTATTCTTGCCACCTCTTCTTAATATCTTCTGCTTCTGTTAGGTTCATACCATTTCTGTCCTTTATCGAGCCCATCTTTGCATGAAATGTTCCCTTGGTATCTCTAATTTTCTGGAAGAGATCTCTGGCCTTTCCTATTCTATTATTTTCCTTTATTTCTTTGCACTGATCACTGAGGAAGGCTTTCTTATCTCTCCTTGCTATTCTTTGGAACTCTGCATTCAGATGCTTATCCCTTTCCTTTTCTCCTCTGCTTTTTGCTTCTCTTCTTTTCACAGCTATTTGTAAGGCCTCCACAGACAGCCATTTTGCTTTTTTGTATTTCTTATTCTTGGGGATGGTCTTGATCCCTGTTTCCTGTACAATGTCACGAACCTCTGTCCATAGTTCATCAGGCAGTCTGTCTATCAGATCTAGTCCCTTAAATCTATTTCTCACTTACACTGTATAATCGTAAGGGATTTGATTTAGGTCATACCTGAATGGTCTAGTGGTTTTCGGCACTTTCTTCAATTTAAGTCTAAATCTGGCACTAAGGTGTTCATGATCTGAGGCACAGTCAGCTCCAGGTCTTGTTTTTGCTGACTATTTAGAACTTCTCCATCTTTGGCTGCAAAGAATATAATCAGTCTGATTCCGGTGTTGGCCATCTGGTAATGTCCACGTGTAGAGTCTTCTCTTGTGTTGTTGGAAGAGTGTGTTTGCTATGACCAGTGTGTTCTCTTGGCAAAACTCTATTAGCCTTTGACCTGCTTCATTCTGTAGTCCAAGGCCAAATTTGCCTGTTACTCCAGGTGTTTTTTGATTTCCTACTTTTGCAATACAGTCCCCTAAAATGAAAAGGACATCTTTTTTGGGTGTTAGTTCTAAAAGATCTTGTAGGTCTTCATAGATACTTCTAAAAGGTCTTGTAGGTCTTCATAGAAGCATTCAACTTCAGCTTCTTCAGCATTACTGGTTGGGGTATGGACTGGGATTACCATGATATTGAATCGTTTGCCTTGGAAACAGAGATCATTCTGTGTTTTTTGAGATTGCATCCAACTACTGCATTTCGGACCCTTTTGTTGACTATGATGGCTACTCCATTTCTTCCAAGGGATTCCTGCCCACAGTAGTAGATACAATGGTCATCTGAGTTAAATTCACCCATTCTAGTCCATTTTAGTTCACTGATTCTTAGAATGTCGACGTTTACTCTTGCCATCTCCTGTTTGACCACTTCCAATTTGCCTTGATTCGTGGACGTAACATTCCAGGTTCCTATGCAATATTGCTCTTTACAGCATCTTTACAGCATTTGCTTCTGTCACCAGTCACATCCACAATTCGGTGTTGTGTTTGCTTTGGGTCCGTCCCTTCATTCTCTCTGGAGTTATTTCTCCACTGATATCCAGTAGCAGATTTGGCACCTACTCACCTGGAGAGTTCATCTTTCAGTGTCCTATCTTTTTGCCTTTTCATACTGTTCATGAGGTTCTCAAGGTAAGAACACTGAAGTGGTTTGCAATTCCCTTCTCCAGTGGACCACATTTTATCAGAACTCTCCACTATGACCCATCTCTCTTGGATAGCCCTACCTGGCACAGCTAGTTTCATAGAGTTAGACAAGGCTGCGGTCCATGTGATCAGATTGGCTAGTTTTCTGTCTAGATTGTGGTTTCAGTCTGTCTGCCCTCTGATGCCCTCTCTGGTCTAGGCAGCCTTTAAGTAATAAGAATTCTAGATGGAGATGCCAGAGGTGGTACAGCTTGAGGAACTGCAAAGTAATTTGGACAATGTGATGACGTTCCTCCTGCTCTTAAAGTGCAGACAGGTTGATGTGGGAGAGATGGAGTCTCTGTATATTACTATTTGGCCCAAGAAAAGAGCTAACATGGCCAGATTGGGCTGATGCCAAACACAATTCACTTCCACTTCCTGGATACAGTCCAGCTGCACTATACTTAGGATTTCACAATGTTTTCCATGGACATTGAAGCGATCTTCACCTTCTTACAGCACAGGTGTATGGAAGCTTTTCTCTGTTCCACCCACCTAATGAGGTAGGTGAGTCATCCGTTCATGGTACTTTCAATGAGGTGAAGTTCTGTGAGCACCTCCAACGTAGTCGAGGGCTGCTCTGTCCTTGACTTGTCCTCAGTCACTGGTGCCATTGATGTTCTTGAGGACACATGGACACTGGATCCAGACCACATTCTCCAGAAGTCTTGGCCAGTATTCCTTAAATCCAGGACTTGCAGTTTGCACCTCCTGTGGGGCAACAGCAGATGGGCAGTGATGTTTTGAGATCCACACTGAGTGAAACCACAATCTTAGAATTTAGGCCACAGTCTGACTTCCTACCTGAGCTTTTACCTCATATTCCTGATATCACCTGCAGCCTTGCCCTCTTCTTCCCTGTCTGCCTCAAATTCCTCCCTCTCGTTTTCCCCTCTATCCTTTCTGGTGTTCTACTTCTAGCACAATTAAAAATCACCAGAAGGATGTGTAGCATGTACCTTTAGGTTCTCTTGCATTTTAGGCACTCTTACACTGCTGGAGGGCTTTTCCCAAAGACAGTTCAGCAATGGCCAAGGTTTCTGAACTTTTTCATTGACATCATCAGAAGCCTCTGGCCCATCTTCTGGACATCTGCTCTCTGATCCCAGATCCCAGGTCTCTCCTCAGGATGTCGAGTAACCTACTAGGCTACCTGGATCAGACTCACCTGGGGCAATCTTTCTGGGCAAGCAGGACATCCGGCCCGTCCAGCACAGCTTGTAAGATCCCCATATGAGGTTTTTGCATCATGCCTCCCAGAGGCAGGAGGGCAAAGGGCCAAGTGTGCATCATGGCCTTCAAAGTCTGACTGTGTCTTCCACAGAAGGCCCCCATGAACAGTGCGGGGAAGAGCTCAATGGGCAAATACTCCAGAACACTGATGACTGAGGCCACATGCCTCAGCGGGCTCATTGCCACCAGGTCCAGGAGTCTAGATGGTGTCCAGACACTCATCCTGACTCTGCTCCAAAAGGAATCCAGTGGAAACTTTGAGGGAACAAGGCATCCTTCTCAGGTCCAGTAGAAGCATACTTCAGTCTATCTCTGCTCGCTTCAAAGGAAACTTCTCAGGGCCAAGGTCACTGCCCTGGCAGTGGTACAAGTGCCTGTTAGTCCCAATTACACTCTGGGCTCAGTGGGCACAAAGCCATAGCTCTACCACTATGGGCATTAGAGCAAGCACCTCATAAGAAGCAAGGAGGAAGAAGCCCAGCCACGATTCCATCCATCCCATCCACTGCTTTGTTTAATCATGTTCCACTGGGAGGTGGAGACCATGAGCTGAAGGCTAAGCTTCATCTTTTTGGGGGGAATATTTGTAATCCTTCACTTAGAGCCTTAAAACTATGGGAATAAGAGCTTCATGTGGCCCCAACACAGCTTTCATCCTCAGTTCCCACAATTCACTGCACTGGGAAAGGGTAAGAGATACCCCTAAAATGTATGCTACTTGTGTACAAATTGAATATTTTAAATTTCAAGAAATAAAATTCCAAACAGATGATTTTCACTAAAAAGAGCATCTTCTCTTTAACAAAATATTTACAAATGGTATGAACCAAGGCACCAATTAAAGCATTTGGGATTAAGTCAAAGCCACAGAAGAAGCAAAATAAAAACCTTAAATCAGCACATCAGAAAAGAAATAATTGTTATTAATTTTTATTTATTTATCTATTTTTTGGGGGCCATGTGGCATGCAGGATCTTAGTTTCTGGACCAGGGATTGAAACCACACCCCTTGCAGTGGAAATGCGGAGTCTTAATGGCTGGTCTCCCAGGGAAGTCTCAAGAAATGTTTTTTAAAAACTCTCCTTCCATCCTGAGGTGCATGCCACCATTCAAGACGAGTTGACCTTGGGTACAATGAGGGTATCCTTAGTTATCTCTGTAACTTACCAACTCTGATGTGGTTGGCAGGCTACTCAGACCTCAGACCTGATGGAGTACAAAGGTGGTGACTCTGGAGCCTGAAGATTGTGCATCTCTCCTTTGGTAACTGATTCTCTCCTTTGGTAACTGATTCTTTTATAGAGCTTTTAAATCACATCTTCCTTCTTTCCATCTACTAACTGCTAATCAGAAAGTGATACCTGATTAGACTTTAGACTATCCTTTGGGTTAATCCAGATTGGATCTTTTTCAATCTTCAGAGGAATGGGTTGGATCAGATTTCATTCAGGAAAGATAAAGAATGAGGAAGAGTATTGGCTTCCCTGGTGGCTCAGAGGTTAAAGCATCTGCCTCCAATGCGGGAGACCCAGGTTTGATCCCTGGGTTCAACCCCTGGGTCGGGAAGATCCCCTGGAGAAGGAAATGGCAACCCACTTCAGTATTCTTACCTGGAGAATCCCACGGACGGAGGAGCTTGGTAGGCTACAGTCCACGGGGTCGCAAAGAGTCAGACTCAACTTAGTGACTTCACTTTCATTGGAGTCAAGGGCTTCCCTGATGGCTCAGTTGGTAAAGAGTCTGGTTTGATTCCTGGGTTGGAAAGATCCGAAGGGATGGGCTACCCACTCCAGTATTCTTGGGCTTCCCTTGTGGCTCAGCTGGTAAAGAATCTGTCTGCAATGTGGGAGACCTGGGTTCATTCCCTGGCTTGGGAAGATCCCCTAGAGAAGGGAACAGCTACCCACCCCAATATTCTGGCCTGGAGAATTCCATGGACTCCATGGGGTCTGAGCCACTTTCGCTTTCACTTGCATTAATATAAAATAGGTTTATATATCTCACTGGAGTCAAAGGCTGGTTCCTTGATTCATTCCACAAATACTGACTGGGTTTTACCAATACTGACAGTAACAGTGTGGGTAGGAGACAAGGAAGGAGTTATTGATTTGTGACAGTGAATAGGAAAAACGACACTTTAAAGCATCATTGTTTGGGGATCTATGGCCAGGAAGAAATTACCCAAATGTCCCAGAATTAAAACCGCTTTGTGAAGACAGTAGTGTTGTGCTGAAAGGAAACAAAATACACCCATTTATCTATCCAGGGTTGCTTAGGTGTTGTGTATGACACATGGGGAGATCAGGAGCCTATTCAGGAAGCAAAAGGAAGTGCTTTGGGGAGATGTGATTGGTTTACCAATCTTAAGTCAAGACTTCTCTGAAGAAGATCAAGTGAAAATCACATTGAGAAAAAAGGGTGGGGGCTGGGTAGTTTTGTTGTTGTTATTCAATTGCTAAGTCCTGTCTGACTCTTTGTACCTCCATGGACTCAGCATGCCAGGTTCCTCTGCCCTTCACTCTCTCCCAGGGTTTGCTCAAATTCATGTCCATTGAGTCAGAGATCTTACCTAACCATCTCATCCTCCGCTGCTCACTTCTTTTGCCTTCAGTCTTTCCCAGCTTCAGGGTCTTTTCCAATGAGTCAGTTCTTTGCATCTGGTGGCCAAAGTATTAGAAATTCAGCTTCAGCATCAGTCTTTCCAATGAATATTCAGAGTTGATTTCCTTTAGGATTAACTGCTTTGATCTCCTTGCTGTTTAAGGGACTCTTAAGAGTCTTCCCCAGCACCACAGTTTGAAAGCATCAGTTCTTCAGCACTCAGTCTTTTTCATGGTCCAACGCTCACATCTGTACATGACTACTGGAAAAACCACAGCTCTGACTAGACACTAGATGGACCTTTGTCAGCAAAGTGGTATCTCTGCTTTTTGATATGTTGTCTAGTTTTGCATCGCTTTCTTTTCAAGGAATAAGGAATTTCATGGCTGCAGTCACCATCCTCAGGGGTAGCTGGAGCTGGGCATTTCTGGAGGGACAAAGTGAATAACCCAAATAATGTAAAATGTAGTTTTTTTTTCCTCTTTGGGGAGAGGAAGATTTAAAAACCTTTGTTTGGGTTGTGTTTAGAAATTATGGGGAGTGACTAAAAAGTCATCTTTGAGTGTTTCCTCCCAGAAGGGATCAGGATCACAAATTGGCATGAAAAGATTTGTTTTCACTTTAAAATTTTTACATGAGAAACTGTAAAAGCTATGTATCAAAGAGTATTATCTGAGCTGGAGAACTTTGAGATATACATTTCTATGCATTCTTTCTTTACAAATATTAGAATTACTACTTTGGAAAGGGATTTAGTGGAAGGAATAGTTCATATTCAGAACAAAGACTCCATTCTTTAAAAATAGCATATAGAATGTTATTTTAAGCTTTTATTTAGAAAGTCTAGCTAGTGAAATCACAAAGTGTATGAACTATGATAAAAGTGCAGAAACTAAATACTTCAAATGTCAAGAAATAAAATTCCAAACAGGTGTTCTTTTTTTTTTTTTTTTTATTAAAAAGAATGTCTTCCTGCTTAAGCCAATTAAAAATGATATAAACCAAGCACACACGAAAGGCTTGGAAATAAGGCAAAACTACACTTAGACCCAAAATCAAAGCCTTAAAACTATCCTTAACTGTTTGCCACCATTCAAGATGCACTGGCCATGAGTAAGATGAGGATGTTTTTAGCTGAGATCAGAAACTCACCAGCTCCGTTGTGATTGGCAAAGCGCTCCAACTTAAAACACCCTATAGAACCCAGGCAATAACTCTACATCTGTGCTTTGGTGCCTGAGGCTTTTTTAGGACTTTCTAATCATTTCTTCCCCTTTTCAGTGAGTAACTTCCAATTGGAAGGTGATACCTGGTTGATTCCAAAATATCCAGCAGGTTAATTCTTGTATTTGCCTATCTCCAGATTGATTGAATCAGATTTTCATTTTAGTAAATAATTATGTTGGAGGGGAAGTCAAAACACATTCCTAGATTTACCGCTTCAAACATTGATTGAATTTATTAATACAGACATTGTGGTAGGGTGCGATCAAGGAGAGATGAATTTGGTCCTGACATTGGACAGAAAAAGAAAAACCTGAAAGCATCATTCCTGGGGGATCTTTGGTCACATCAAAACTACCAAAGTGTCCTAGAAATAAGAAAGCTTTGCAAGGGCAGTGGTGCTATCCCAAAGAAAAAATAAATTTCTTCATGTATCAAGTTGTCGCTCCTGTGTAATGTTGGAATAACAGCAGATCAGGAGTCTATTCAGGGAGCAAAGGCAGTGCTTTTGGGGATGTGGCTGGTCCTCCAGACTTAAGTCATGGCTTCTCTGATGGAGATTAGGTCAAACTCACAGTGAGAAGTGAGGGTCATGAAAGAGTTAAAGCTTAAAGTTTAAAGCAGGAGGTGAACATATTTTGCTCTTGCTTTCCTGAAACCTTGTGCAACAATGTATCTTATCCGAGAACTGGCATTTCTTTAGGCCCAGAACTTATAATCACAGGGCACAATCTTTTAGTCATGGAAATGCTTTTCTTAGGCTCTATGTTAATGATTTATAATTGTAACAAATCTTGCCTGGGAACCTGTTTCTCAAGACTTGCACCTGTGAATACAGAGCAACAGTATATCTTGCCGAGAGACCTTGCCCAGCAAATTCTCCCTGGCTCATCTTGTGCGGAACTTATCTCAGGATGTCTGCCTTGGGAAAGAGTCTGTTGGAACTCTTACAACCTTGAGGCTTGCATCTGTTCTCAGCAGCTAGTTGAAAAAGTATGTAAGGCCCGGCTTACACTAGTAAGGCAGGTACTTTGCTGCCCCCTTCTGTTGTCTATGTCAAAGCTTTTTTTCGTCTCTTTCACTTTTTTTTTCAGTTTTATATGTATTTTTTAACTTTACAATATTGTATTGGTTTTGCCATCCATTGACATGAATCCGTCATGCGTGTACATGTGTTCCCCACCCTGAACCCCCCTCCCACCTCCCTCCCCATCCCATCCCTCTGGGTCATCCCAGTGCACCAGCCCCTTTTAAATAAAATCTACATAGAGCTCTGAGTGACTGAGACTCTCTTTTGTCCAGGAGTTAAATCTTCTCCTTTGGAGACCTTGAATCTGGTGGCACCATTCACCATAAGCTATCTGTGGGATGGAGCAGCCTGGAGCTGCGAGTCATTCACAGCGACCCTGTGAATGACTGAAGACAGTGTAAAATATGGGTATATTTCCCCCCATTGAGTAGGAGGGAGAGTCAAAGATTTTTCTCTGAGTGGAGTTTAGAACTAAAGGGTGTGGCAACAGGAGACAGTGTCACTTTTGAGGGTGTTTCTTCCCAGAAAGCTGGGATCATTTGAAAGACTAAATCTGAGAATGTGAACAGAGGGAGAGGAGACCAACCCTGGGAAATGAGACATTCCCAAGTCTGAGAGTCACTGATGGAGGGGAGGTGGGCTCTTTAGGAACTTGGACCCAGGCAGAGAACTAAACATAGGTCAGTCACACATAGGGCTTCCCTGATAGCTCAGTTGGTAAAGAATCTGCCTGCAGTGCAAGAGACCCCAGTTCAAGTCCTGGGCTGGGAAGATCCACTGGAGAAGGGAAAGGCTACCCACTCCAGTATTCTGGCCTGCAGATTTCCAAGGACTGTATAGTCCATGGGGTTGCAAAGAACTGGACACAACTGAGCAGCTTTCACTTTCACTTTCACTCACACGTAACCCTGTCATCATCATGACAGCCACTACTAGAAGTTGTATTCCAGGTTCTTTCCATGGAGGATGCTTCCCAGAGGGCAAATAGCCCCAGGCACTTTCCAGGGGCCTGGGATGTGGAACCACAATCCCCTTGGCCCCTTTACAAGTGTATTTTGATAATTACCATGTTCTCAAACTTAGGTAAGTTCAACACAGTTTCTGATCAAGATGACACCGTTAGTCACAGAGATAGAATTTGATTTTCCCTTCATATTAAGCACTGTTCACAAATGCCAACACTTTTCCTATACAAAATTCAGAAGCTGTATTTGATATTTAATGATTTCAATATGTTCTTCTATGTCTCCCACTCTGGGCTGGATCAGGTGGAGATTTTTGAAATTCAAGGCACAGAGAAAATGAGAACCTCCCTCTATCCATAAGATTTCCCATGCATCTCTCTCCCCACCCTCATTCAATGTGTTGCCCAAACAATTCTGATATACCACTGGTCACCAAGACTAGGCTTCTTTGAAGAGTGTTCTCCATCTTGTTACCTTTCTGGCCTTTGACTGCATTTCTACCCCTAGTCAGAGAAAGCAATGACAACCCACTCCAGTACTCTTGCCTGGAAAATCCCATGGACGGAGGAGCCTGGAAGGCTGCAGTCCATGGGGTCACGAAGAGTCAGACATGACTGAGCAACTTCACTTTCACTTTTCACTTCCATGCATTGGAGAAGGAAATGGCAACCCACTCCAGTATTCTTGCCTGGAGAATCCCAGGGACGGGGAAGCCTGGTGGGCTGCCATCTATGGGGTCGCACAGAGTTGGACACGACTGAAGCGACTTAGCAGCTGCAGCAGGAGCAGCAGCTACCCCTGGTAAGGCCTTTGCATAAACTTGGGTTAAACTGAATTCCACTCAATAGATGTTTTAACTCCCAGGCCACCAAAAACTTTTATTAATAATCTGCAATAGGGTGAGATTAGTAACAATGATAACGGTGGGTGAGAGGCATGAAAAATTCTTACAGAAGAAAGGGTATCCGTTTATGTGTGACCTTAAACATCAAAGAAATCTTTGTATGATGTATCACAAAGTGGGAGTCACCCCTGAATGTGGTAGAACATTAAACATCAATGAGCTTCTGTGTTTAGTGCAGGAAAGGTGTTGGTATTTATGAAGAAAAAAAACAGAATTTTATTTTTGTGCCTAATCCTGTCAGCTTGATCAGAATCTGTGCAGAACTTAGCTAGGTCTGAGGAAACAATAGTGATCTAAATACACTTGAAAAGGGGCCAGTGAAATTATGGTATTTTGACTTCTAAGACCCCTGAAAAATGGCTGGGGAAATTTGACATCTGGAAAGTGTCCTCAGTGAGGGGGGGAAATTAATATAATAATATATAATATAATAAAATATATAATAAATAAATAAATATAATTATATAGATATATAATTCTATATTTATAGAATATATATAGATATATTTATATCTATAAATATATATTCTATATATATAGAATATGTATATTAATTATTATATATAATATATATAATAATATATAATACACAATAATTATCAATATCACCAATATTGTAAAACAATCATCAATCAATTAAAAATAAAAAATAATTCTCTGAAGAAAGCTCCTGGACAGATATGGAAATCTACAACAGTGGCCAGACTCCAAGTTGGTCATTCTCTGGTATGTGGGAGTCTGGGAATATTCAGAAGGACCTTTCCTGCCTGAGCAGTCATCAGCTGTGGGAGTTGTGCCAAAGAAAATCCGAGACAGACACAGGTTTATGTGTTCAAAATAAATTTTATTCAGGACTATGACACCAGAGGGCCAAATGGGGCTCTTTTGACATTCTAAATTTGATAGTTTTGCACACAGACTTAGGAAAAGCCAGCTTGATAAAATATTTTTTCAGAATTCTAAACTTTAGGAAACAAAAGTCCTTTTAGGAGTAGCTTGCATTTATCTCCCTGTTTCTTTGAGATGTAATTGTTGTACCTGATCTTAGGAGTTTTTTGGTTTGCTTTTTCTCCCCCTGAGTATTGATATCTTGGTCACTGCCATTAGGAAGGTACACATATGTTGCACATCTGACAATCAGTCAGATGTTCTGAGCAGCTTTTTGGCTGTGCCAACTTTCAGAGACCTTTGTCATCTTAACCTTTGTTTCATCAACTTGTATAAAAAAGACTTCTTCACTTTCTTAGATTATTTTTGGGGAGCAATATTTCTAGAGCTTATGAAGGGTACATTATTTGCATTGTCCTATGGGAATGCCTGTTGCATCTTTATCAGTGTAAATTGTTATTAAAATACTACTCATCAATAAATCCTTAAATTGAAGAAACTTCTAAACTGGAAAATTTTAGAGAACTGTTAAAAAATTTTTGATTCACTTTTGAAAACATAAATTTTATTTTGGCACAAATGCTACTATTTCACGATTCCATTAGTTGCAAAGAATATGATCTCACTTTTAAAAAATGTGTTTTTAGTTTGGGGAATAATATTTTTACAATGCTGTGTTGGTTTCTGCTGTCCAGCAACATGAACCAGCCATGGCATATGTTTATTCCCTCCCTCATGAACCTTTCTGCCACCCTTAGAGAACTTTTATAAAAAGCCACTTTTTGGCATCTATAAGAAAAAGAAAAAACTAGAAAGTGGATAAAAAAGACATCCATGTAATGACTAACCTAAGATGTACCTTATTTTAAACAAATGAATCAAACAAGCAAATAAAAACTGGTTTCTAAAGCCTTATTTATGCTCCCAACTTCAGCTCAATGGTGCTCATGCATGCTAATAATAAACTTTTTCCACAAAGCTTTTCTTTTTACTCTTACTATGACCTGCAACAAGTACATAAAGTATGTCTCTGTAAACAATGGAAGCATTTATCTTTTTCTACCTGATTCTCTAGTATCTGGCTTCTCCAGCTGACTCCCCTGCGGGCTTGATGTATTACCGCACTGGATGACAACTCATTTTACGAATCATTGTTCAATTCGTTCTAACTCTTTTTTTCAAATTGTTTATGTCTTGTGCCTCTCTTTACTGTATTATGAATTTATAAATGTAATTAGTTATATGTCCTATAGTCCTTCTACTTCATAAAATTAGCATCTCCTGCACTAACCAATATGAATTCAGACTTCAGACATAGCTAAACACCTTGAGACCATCAATCACATCTACAACCATATAGAGAATATTTGTAATAGTGCAAATCTAGATGTGAGAAGAAGAACAAGGGAAAGTATTTTCTGCATCATAATAGACTAGTGAGACAGGAGATACAGAGAATTTTAATAAATATGTTATAACAGATCTGTAACATACAGATATCAACATCTGGTTGAATGGGATAGTGGGGAGCAGAGGAAGCAGATGGCCAAGTATAAGTTATATGTTGTATATTACGGTCATTTTATTATACATCCTGATATACTGAAGTCAAAACCTACTATACTAATCTTCCTCAATAAGGAAGACCACTACGTGTTCTGGGAATAAAATGAAATTCTTATTGACGTGACCTAGCCTTCAAAGGGACTTCCCTGGTAGCTCAGATGATAGGGAATCTGCCTGTAATGCAGGAGACCTGGGTTCAATCCCTGCGTTGGGTAGATTCGCTGGAGAAGTAAATGGCAACCCATTCTAGTATTCTTGCCTGGAGAATTCCATGGACAGAGAAGCCTGGCAACCAACAGTCCATGGGGTCACAAAGAGTCAGACACAACTGAAGGATTAACACACACACACACACAGCCTTGAAAAGATATACTTTTGAAATGTGTTATAAATATAATAAAACCATGCTTCTTACCTGTATGATTTTAGTATTCTTTGCATAGGAATTTACATGTCACTACCCACCCATGACAAGGCTGTGTTGTTGAGGACCACTGAGTATGTTTCCTTTGTTGTTTGTATTAACCCACTGCTGCTGCTAAGTCACTTCAGTCGTGTCCGACTCTGTGCGACCCCATAGACGGCAGCCCACCAGGCTCCCCCGTCCCGGGGATTCTCCAGGCAAGAACACTGGAGTGGCTTGCCATTTACCTCTTCAATGCATGAAAGTGAAAAGTGAAAGTGAAGTCCCTCAGTCGTGTCTGACTCTTCTCGACACCATGGACTGCAGCCTACCAGGCTCCTCTGTCCATGGGATTTTCCAGGCAAGAATACTGGAGTGGGGTGCCATCGCCTTCTCCGTGTATTAACCCACAGAACCAAGGAAATCGAGAGGGAAAAAACAACTAGGAAATGATGGAGTTTCAGATCATAGGCAAGAGAGTGCTCCCCTGACCCCCATCAGTAACTAGAGATCTATGAGATGTAAACACAGAAATCAGAATAATATGGACAGCATTTATTCATTTACATGGAAGGTCTCTTTAATTGTGATCATTTCTACAACTGCGCACACCAAAACAACTCAAACATGTATGTCTCAAACTGAATCCTTCTGATAGAAGCAACTACCTAGGCAGGGTATTACAGCATTATGTATTGGGACTCAGATGATCACACACGTCCTCACCACAGTGAGGACAGGGGCTGGGGCTAACCCAGATGTTTCTGGGATGTCCTAAATCTGTAAGAATCTCCCAAAGCTCAGCTTTTAGCTGGACAAGCCTCTCCTGGTGAAGAATATCCAAGAACTGTAATTCTCCAGAGGGGCAGGATAAATCTCTAGACTTAAAGCAGGCAACCCATGAGTTATGACACAGGAGACTCTCCAGGACTGCCATGGAGACAAGGTTTCCACACATGCTGAGGACTCTGAGCTGACAGCAGTGGTTCAGGGTAGGCAGAATGGCTGTGAGGTGGGAGTCCATGATCCCACACACATTTAAGTCCAGTTCTTCAAGAGTGCCTGCAACTTTCTCCAACAGAACTTGGCGGAGCTTGGGACTAAAGTTGGTCAGGGTAACACCACTCAGATTCAGGCCCTTCAGCTGATAGATGGCTGGACACTGGGACAGATGGGGCAATTTTGGTTCTGGAAGCAGGCATCTGGTCATAGAGATGTTGTCCAAGGGGGTCTTCAGGCATCTGGAGGAAAAAAAAACAACAACAAATAAATAGATCTGGGAAACCAGAGTTATAAGTGACCTCCACATGAGAGGTAAATGATTGGCACACAGCCAAGGTCGCTATTACCATCTGATAGTACTCAATATCCAGAATGTCCAGTTTCTTTCTACCATTTTCATGTGTGACTAGATCAAGCTAAAAGAACCTTGAAAGCTCTTTTTACTCATATATCAAGCAGAGTACAACATGCTCCACTTCCTTAGGAGCATGAATGAAGATGATGGAATGCACTAGAATATGCCCAAGGGAGAGCCTGAGCCAGAGTCTCCATCAAGTATGGACACTACTTAATTTTAGTACTGGGAGATGAGATAAACATGCTTTTAAGTCAGATCCCTTCAGTCCATGCTTGGGCTCCAGATGCCTGTATCTCCGGCCAGGTGAGGCACTTGGAGGATGTGTATAAACAATAAGACCCCACACCATGCCTTGGGGCTGCCAGACTTCAGCAACTCCTATCCGGCATCATCTACAAACTTTCTATCATTGTTCACTCTCCTTTTGTTTCTGCTTCATTACCATCATCTCCAGAATCATGCATTTCCTGTATGATACTAACTTACATTTTACAAAATGTGAGACCACCTTTACAGACTGGGACTTTCAATTCAGTTCAGTCGCTTAGTTGTGTCTGATTCTTTGCCACCCCATGAATCGCAGCATGCAAGGCCTCCCTGTCCATCACCAACTCCCGGAATTCTCTCAAACTCACATACATAAAGTTGGTGATACCATCCATCCATCTCATCCCCTGTCATCTCCTTCTCCTCCTGCCTCCAACCCCTCCCAGCATCAGAGTCTTTTCCAATGAGTTAACTCTTCGCATGAGGTGGCCAAAGTACTGGAGTTTCAGCTTTAGCATCATTCCTTCCAAAGAACACCCAGGACTGATTTCCTTTAGAATGGACTGGTTGGATCTCCTTGCTGTCCAAGGGACTCTCAAGAGTCTTCTCCAACACCACAGTTCAAAAGCATCAATTCTTCAGCCCTCAGCTTTCTTCACAGTCCAACTGTCACATCCATACATGACCACTTGAAAAACCATAGCCTTGACTGGATTGACCTTCGTTGGCAAAGTAATGTCTCTGCTTTTCAATATGCTATCTAGGTTGGTCATAACATTCCTTCCAAGGAGTAAGCGTCTTTTAATTTCATGGCTGCAATCACCATCTGCAGTGATTTTGGAGCCCTCAAAAATAAAGTCTGACACTGTTTCCACTGTTTCCCCATCTATTTCCCGTGAAGTGATGGGACCAGATGCCATGATCTTTGTTTTCTGCATGTTGAGCTTTAAGCCAACTTTTTCACTCTCCACTTTCACTTTCATAAATAGGCTTTTGAGTTCCTCTTCGCTTTCTGCCATAAGGGTGATGTCATCTGCATATCTCAGGTTATTGATATTTCTCCCAGCAATCTTGATTCCAGCCTGTGCTTCTTCCAGCCCAGCGTTTCTAATGATGTACTCTGCATATAAGTTAAATAAACAGGGTGACAATATATAGCCTTGACGTCCTCCTTTTCCTATTTGGAACCAGTCTGTTGTTCCATGTCCAGTTCTTTTTTTTTTGCCATGACTTTTGACTTGTATCTGATTATTTGAAAAAAAAAATTTTGTTTCTTGAAATGTATGTTTTGGACAAAATCAGAAATGTGTTCAAAGACATATACAGAATATTAATGAAATAAAATACTTAGGACAAGTTCCATGTCCAGTTCTAACTGTTGCTTCCTGACCTGCATATAGGTTTCTCAAGAGGCAGGTCAGGTGGTCTGGTATTCCCATCTCTTTCAGAATTTTCCACAATTTATTGTGATCCACACAGTCAAAGGCTTTGGCATAGTCAATAAAGCAGAAATAGATGTTTTTCTAGAACTCTCTTGCTTTTTCAATGATCCAGCAGATGTTGGCAATTTGATCTCTGGTTCCTCTGCCTTTTCTAAAACCAGCTTGAACATCTGGAAGTTCACGGTTCACATATTGCTGAAGCCTGGCTTGGAGAATTTTGAGCATTACTTTACTAGCGTGTGAGATGAGTGCAATTGTGGCGTAGTTTGAGCATTCTTTGGAATTGCCTTTCTTTGGAATTGGAATGAAAACTGACCTTTTCCAGTCCTGTGGCCACTGCTGAGTTTTCCAAATTTGCTGGCATATTGAGTGCAGCACTTTCACAGCATCATCTTTCAGGATTTGGAATAGCTCAACTGGAATTCTATCACCTCCACTAGCTTTGTTCGTAGTGATGCTTTCTAAGGCCCACTTGACTTCACATTCCAGGATGTCTGGCTCTAGGTGAGTGATCACACCATTGTGATTACCTTGGTCATGAAGATCTTTTTTGTACAGTTCTTCCATGTATTCTTGCCACCTCTTCTTAATATCCTCTGCTTTTGTTAGGTCCATACCATTTCTGTCCTTTATAGAGCCCATCTTTGCATGAAATGTTCCCTTGGTATCTCTAATTTTCTTGAAGAGATCTCTAGTCTTTCCCATTCTGTTGTTTTCCTGTATTTCTTTGCATTGATCGTTGAGGAAGGCTTTCTTATCTCTTCTTGCTATTCTTTGGAACTCTGCATTCAGATGTTTATATCTTACCTTTTCTCCTTTGCTTTTCGCTTCTCTTCTTTTCACAGCTATTTGTCAGGGCTCCCCAGACAGCCATTTTGCTTTTTTGCATTTCTTTTCCATGGAATGGTCTTGATCCCTGTCTCCTGTACAATGTCACGAACCTCTGTCCATAGTTTATCAGGCACTCTGTCTATCAGATCTAGGCCCTTAAATCTATTTCTCACTTCCACTGTATAATCATAAAGAATTTGATTTAGATCATACCTGAATTGTCTAGTGGTTTTCTCCACTTTCTTCAATTTAAGTCTGAATTTGGCAATAAGGAGCTCATGATCTGAGCCACATTCAGTTCCCGGTCTTGTTTTTTCTGACTGTATAGAGCTTCTCCATCTTTGGCTGCAAAGAATATAATCAATCTGATTTTGGTGTTGACCATCTGGTGATGCCCATGTGTAGAGTCTTCTCTTGTGTTGTTGGAAGAGTGTGTTTGCTATCACCAGTGTGTTCTCTTGGCAAAACTCTATTAGTCTTTGCCTTGCTTCATTCCGTATTCTAAGGCCAAATTTGCCTGTTAATCCAGGTGTTTCTTGACTTTCTGCTTTTGCATTCCAGTCCCCTATAGTGAAAAAGACATCTTTTTTGGGTGTTAGTTCTAAAAGATCTTGTAGGTCTTCATAGAACAGTTCAACTTCAGCTTCTTCAGCGTTACTGGTTGGGACATAGACTTGGATTACTGTGATATTGAATGGTTTGCCTTGGAAACGAACAGAGATCATTTGTCGTTTTTGAGATTGCATCCAAGTACTGCATTTTGGACTCTTGTTGACTGTGGTGGCTACTCCATTTCTTCTAAGGGATTCTTGCCCACAGTAGTAGATATAATGGTCATCTGAGTTAAATTCACCCATTCTGGTCCATTTTAGTTCACTGATTCCTAGAATGTCGATGCTCACTCTTGCCATCTCCTGTTTGACCACTTCCAATTTGCCTTGATTCATGGACCTGACATTCCAGGTTCCTATGCAATATTGCTTTTTACAGCATCAGACCTTGCTTCTATCACCAGTCACATCCACAGCGGGGTATTGTTTTTGCTTTGGCTCCATCTCTTCATTCTTTCTGGAGTTCTTTCTCCACTGATCTCCAGTAGCATATTTGGCACCTACTGACCTGGGGAGTTCCTCTTTCAGTATCCTATCATTTTGCCTTTTCATACTGTTCATGGGGTTCTCAAGGCAAGAATTCTGAAGTGGTTTGCCATTCCCTTCTCCAGTAGACCACATTCTGTCAGACCTCTCCACCATGACCTGCCCATCTTGGGTGGCCCCACGGGCATGGTTTAGTTACACTGAGTGAGAGAAGGCTGTGGTCCATGTGGTTAGATTGACTAGTTTTCTGTGATTATGGTTTCAGTGTGTCTGCCCTCTGATGCGCTCTTGCAACACCTACTGTCTTACTGGGTTTTTACTTGGGACTGGGACTTTAAGACAGGATAATTGTGTTCACAGATTAGTGATCAGAGTTTCTTTTTAGAAATGCTTAGGTCTGATGTGGTTTTTCCTTGTCAATACCACCTTCACTCACCTGTCACCATAACAGAGATATCTCTTCTGAAAGAAATCACATACATGCCTGCACTACATCTATGCCCCCTAATTTATAGCTTCCTAACCTGATGTCTTTTACCATCTTTTACCATTCTATACCAGCTTTCTCACACCTTGATTGCTCCGCTTATGTGTTACCACAGGTCATAGTAGAGCCGCAAATGAGACAATGCATTTGATATATTACTATTGTGCTCACTGTTTCTCGCCTGTGGTGCTCCCCTCACTTTAGCATCTGGTTCAGGAGGCCTTCGAGGAAAGATGGAGCTTTCATACAGACATCCCAGAGGTACTGCAGCCTGAGGATCTGAAACATAAATTGCAGAAGAGCCTGATGGTCCTGTTCCTCAACAGCAGACCCATGAATAGGGGAGAGAAGGAGTCTCTGAACATTGCTCATCTTGCTCAGGAGAGGAGCAAGCTTGGCCAGAGTGGACAGCTTCTGGGTGAAATTCAATTCCATCTCCTGGATACAGTCCAGCTTCAGCATACTGAGAACTTTCTTAATATTTTCCTTGGACCTTGAAACAATCTTCATCTTCTTACAGCATAGGTGTATGGAGCCTTTTTGCTGTTCCTCCCACCTGAAAGGGTAGCTGAGAAATTTGCACAAAGTCTTTTTCTTGAGCCAAAGATTTATGTACACCTCCAAGGGAGCCAAGGGATGCTTTGTCCTTGGCATGTCCTTAGCCACTGATGCCATAAGTGAACTTGAGGTCACATGGTACTTGTCTCTAGACCACATGTTCCAGAAGTCCTGGCCAGTATTTCTCAAGTCCAGCACCCGCAGTTTGCACTTCCTATGGGGAAACAGAAGATCGGGTGAGAGTCTTTAAAATGTACACTGAATGAAACTACAGCCTCAGAATTTAGGCAACATTCTAACTTCCCATCTTTGCTTTGACTTCACATTCCTGATATCACCTTCTGTCTTTTCTCTTTCCTCTCTTGCTCACTTTCCTCCAGTCCTTTTCGTCTTCCATCCTTCCTAGTACACTTTTGCAAGGTATTTCCCAATGTGATCTCAGCAGTGCTCAAGGCTTCTGAGCTTTTTCAGAAGTCTCTGGTCTGCCCTTTGGTCATTCACTCTCCCTGACACCGGCAGTCCCTTCCAGGACACCCAAGACCCTGCCAGGCTACCTGGATCAGACTCACCTGAGCTGAACCTTCTGGGCCAGCAGGACATCAAGTCCATCCAGCACTGCTTCTAAGGTTTTTGGTGAGGCTTCTTCATCAGCCCCCCTAGAGGCAGGCGGGCAAAGGGCCAGGTTTGCACCATGGCCATCATGGTCTCACTGTGTCTGAGAGAGAAGGCGGCCGTGAATAGTGTTGGGTAGAGCTCCATGGGCAGATACTCCAAAGACCAGATGGCCAAGGCCTCATCTCTCAACAGGCTCATTGCTGCCAAGTTCACAAGTCTGGGTGGGTTGTGAGCACTCATTCTGACTCTTCTCTTAAAGGAATCCTGTGAAAATGCAAGGGAACAAAGCATCCTTCTCAGGTCAGTCATTCCTATAAGAGTGGTCTCTCTCCCCATCCTTCAGGGAAATCAAATCAGAGGCAAAGTCATCACCTTGGAAACGATGAACCAGAAAGGAAGAAACTCAGTTTGTCAGGCTTCCAGGCTAGATTTGGTGGCACTAAGCCATAGCTCTGCCTCTTCTCGCACTAGAGCAAGAATCTCACAAGTACCAAGAAGACAGAAAGGCATCGAGTAGCTCCTCCATTTCCTTCCATTGTTGGCTTACTGCATGTCCCTCTTGCACATTTGTATCAGGAGACTGAACAGGCTGACTCCCTTTCTCTTGGGTGAAAACATTTAAAGTGTCATGTTCAGCCCAAATTATGGGGACAGAAGTTCATGTGGAATACAGCTTCCATCCTCAGTTCCCAAACTTAACTTTGCTGGGAAGAATGTAAGAGGTACCTTTAAAAGGAATGCCATTTGTGCATAAAGTAAAAACTTCAAATGCCAAGATATAGAATTTCAAACAGTTATATGTCTTTTATTAACAACAACAACAACAAAAAACTGCTTGATGAGACATTTAAATGATATAAGCTAAAGTAAAAATCAAAATATTTAGGTTGAAGGCAAAGCTACACTTAGAGGCAAAAAGAAAGCCTGAAATTTTTTTAACAAAAGAAAACAAACAGGAAAACTCTTCCTGTCATGTCAGACTGCATTTCACCACTCAGTACATGCTTGGCATTGGCAGAACATGTTAGCTAATGCTGATAATTTACCAGCTCAGATGGGGTTGAGGGACTGCTCAGACCTCAATCAGACTTCAGAAATTAGAGCTCAGAAATGACTGAGTGACTGCACTCACCCCACTTCCAGTCTTCTCTTAAGTTTTTCCTTGAGAACAAATATTTCACTAGCTATTTCAGTAAATAAAGGATGCTGTGGCCAAAAAGCCATTAACCCTGCAGTCCCCCACCCTCTTAAGACAGTATGCTCCAAGGGGAATTCAAGGAGGAGAAACCAGGATGGTGTTCTAAAGTAGTCAAGATGCATATCATATGGATAAGTTCAATAAGACCAGACTTTTGCCTCTTTCCATACATAAAAAAAGCATGAAAAGAAACTTACCTGGTGGTCCAGTGGTTAAGAATTTACCTGTCAGTGCAAGGGATACAGGTCAGATACCTGGTCTGGGAAGATTCCACATGCTATGGAGCAACTAAAACCATGCCCCACAACTACTGAGCACTCAGCTAGAGCGTGGGACCCATGACTACTGAAGGCCACAGGCCCTGGAGCCCATGCTCTGCAATGAGAGAAGCCAGCAAACTGAAAAGCCAATGCATTTCAACTAGAGAGTAGACCCTGCTCACCACAACAAGAGAAAGGCTGCCCTCAGCAAGGAAAAATCAGCACAGCCAAAAAAAAAAAAGTAAATAAATGAATATAATTATAGAGATAAATAACAATTTTAAAAAAGCATGAAAATCATTAATTTGAGATGAATCATTTTTATCATATGCAGTAATCTTTTAAAATTTTTTGAAAAAAAATTTTTTTTTTCCCCAGGAAATGACATTATGGACTCTGGCTCCACCGTATAACTCTTTTTCCACTCTTATAACTTTTGAACAGTTCCTCAGAGCAAACTGAGAAGCCACCTTTCTGGTTATAATCGTCTGTAAAGCCAACAAATAAAATGTCATGTTTTAGGTTGTGAATTTCTTGTCATTTGACATGCTCTTCCAAGACATTTTTCCAACCCACAGTGTCCTGTCCCCACTCATCTGAGTTCCAGGCGTTAGATGAAAACTATCGACTAAAATGTTAGTCACCACATGAAAGGAGAGAGTTATTTTATTTGGTGGGAGTGTTTAGAACCCAAGCCCAGGAGACAGTATCTCAGAAACTTTGAGAAAACTGCTCCAAGGAGGTGGCACAGGGAGTCAGGATATATACAAGTTTGTAACAAAGGGAACAGGCAGTCTGAACATCAAAGATTACTGTGAGGTTAAAAAAAAATAAACAGATACAAAGTTAGGGAATTCAGCTTTCTATGTATAGGAAGACGCAAGCCTCTTGGCTCACTGAATTCATTCCTTTCATATGCACCTCAGCTCTCTGGGACCAATTCCTCTTTCCTTGTTCACCTTAGCGGGTGGCAGATGGCTGCTTCTTGCATTCCCCCAGCTTCTCAGCAATCATCCTGGGGAATGGCGAAATCTGCTGCATTGGAGGTTTATGTCACTCTGCAAATATTTGTACTCAAGTAGCATTTACAGGACAGCCCAATTTTTTCAAAATAATTTTTTTTTTGATGATTTGGCTGTGCTGGGTCTTAATCATGCGTGTGGGAACTTTGATCTCCCTTGTGCCCCTGAGGGATCTTTTATTTGTGGCATATGAACACTTAGTTACAGGATATGGGATCTAGTTCCCTGACCAGAGATTCAACCCAGGCCCCCTGCATTGGGAGCATGGAGTCGTACCCACTGGACCACCAGGGAAGTTCCAGGATAGCAAGATTCATTAAAAATTCTAATGTATACAGTCTTGATTAGAAAATTTATTTCTATCCTCTGGTCTGATCAACCAGCAGGTGGCCTAGGAGACCTACAGCTCAGAATGTCTATCACTGAAGATGAATCCACTATCTTTTATTTCCTCCCACCCCTAGGTCCCCTACACTGGCTACTGGAACAGCTTAGGTGAACCCTGATTCACTGGTGACCACAAGTAGTATGTGAGTCCAATTTCAGTCCCTGGATTTTGCTTTCTTCCCTGTTGTGAGAATAGCAGGATAAAGATTTAGGCTATTCACTAAGAGGGAGAAGACTGAGGGGGAAAAAAAAGCACTGTGGAGGTCTTAAATAATAAGGAGCTCTTGCTCAACAACTCCAGAGCCAAACCCTCAATAAGCAATATCTCACTGAATCCCACTAGAAGTCCCATAAACTGTGTGTGCATCCTTATCTTCATTGTGGGGGAAACAAAACTCTGCCTAAGACTATAATCCCAGCCCTATATCCACTTCCTCCCCAGAATAAACAACTGCAGCCTCTGAATCCTTAGCAGGGAAACTTTATTTGGCTGCATTTTGTTTAGAGGCACTGTGTAGGTTACATTTATGTGTCAACTTCACTGAGATGAGATGCCCAGGTCTCATCTCAGGTCAAACACTAATTCTGAGAGAATCTTCAAAGGAATTCCTGGAGATTAGCATGGCATCAGTAGACTGAGTAAGAGATCAGCCCTCACCAGTATGGGTGGGCATCGCCTTACCCTCTGGGTGCCTGAATGGAACAAGGGCTACTGCTCTCCCTCTCTCCTTGGCCATGAATACTGGTGTTTCTGGCTCCTGAACTTGGAAAACTCCAGGCCATACACAATTGGTGCCCTGGTTCTCAGGCCTTTAGCCTTGACTTAAAATTCAGACTTAAATTGAAGAAAGTAGGGAAAAGCACTAGACCATTCAGGTATGACCTAAATAAAATTCCTTATGATTATACAGTGGAAGTAAGAAATAGATTTAAGGGCCTAGATTTGATAGACAGAGTGTCTGATGAACTATGGATGGAGGTTCATGGCATTGTACAGGAGACAGGAATCAAGACCATCCCCAAGAAAAAGAAATACAAAGAAGCAAAATAGCTGTTCGAGGAGGCCTTACAAATATCTGTGAAAAGAAGAGAAGCAAACAGCAAAGGAGAAAAGGAAAGATATACGCATTTGAATGCAGAATTCCAAAGAATAGCAAGGAGAGATAAGAAAGCCTTCCTCAGTGATCAATGCAAAGAAATAGAGGGAAAAGAATAGAATGGGAAAGACGAGATCTCTTCAAGAAAGTTAGAGACACCAAGGGAACATTTCATGCACAGATGGGTTCAACAAAGGACAGAAATGGTATGGATCTAACAGAAGTAGAAGGTATTAAGAAGAGGTGGCAAGAATACACAGAAGAACTGTACAAAAAAGATCTTCATGACTGAGATAATCATGATGGTGTGATCACTCACCTAGAACCAGACATTCTGGAATGTGAAGTTAAGAGGGCCTTAGGAAGCATCACTATGAACAAAGCTAGTGGAGGTGATGGAATTCCAGTTGAGCTATTTCAAATCCTAAAATATGGTGCTGTGAAAGTGCTTCACTCAATAATTTGCCAGCAAATTTGGAAAACTCAGCAATGGCCACAGGACTGGAAAATGTCTGTTTTCATTCCAATCTCAAAGAAAGGCAATGCCAAAGAATGTTCAAACTACCGCACAATTGCACTCATGTCACACGCTAGTAAAGTAATGCTCAAAATTCTCCAAGCCAGGCTTCAGCAATACGTGAACCATGAACTTCCAGATGTTCAAGCTGGTTTTAAAAAAGGCAGAGGAACCAGAGATCAAATTGCCAACGTCCTCTGGATCATCAAAAAAGCAAGAGAGTTCCAGAAAAATATCTATTTATGCTTTACTGACTATGCCAAAGACTTTGACTGTGTGAATCACAATAAACTGTGGAAAATTCTGAAAGAGATGGGAATACCAGACCACCTGACCTGCCTCCTGAGAAATCTGTATGCAGGTCAAGAAGCAACAGTTAGAACTGGACATGGAACAACAGACTGGTTCCAAATAGGGAAAGGAGTACATCAAGGCTGTATATTGTCACCCTGCTTATTTAGCTTATATGCAGAGTACATCATGAGAAACGCTGGGCTGGAAGAAGCACAGGCTGGAATCAAGATTGCCAGGAGAAATATCAATAACCTCAGATATGCAGATGACACCACCCTTATGGCAGAAAGTGAAGAAGACCTAAAGAGCCTCTTTATGAAAGTGAAAGAGGAGAGTGAAAAAGTTGGCTTAAAGCTCAACATTCAGGAAACTAAGATCATGGCATTCGGTCCCATTGCTTCATGACAAATAGATGGGGAAACAGTGGAAACAGTGACAGACTTTATTCTTTTGGGCTCCAAAATCACTGCAGATGGTGACTGCAGCCATGAAATTAAAAGATGCTTACTCCTTGGAAGGGAAGTTATGACCAACTTAGACAGCATATTGAAAAGCAGAGACATTACTTTGCCAACAAAGGTCCATCTAGTCAAGGCTATGGTTTTTCCAGTGGTCATGTATGGATGTGAGAGTTGGACTAAAAAGCAAGCTGAGTGCTGAAGAATGTATGCTTTTGAACTGTGGTGTTGGAGAAGACTCTTGAGAGTCCCTTGGACTGCAAGGAGGTCCAACCAGTCCATCCTAAAGGAAATCATTCCTGGGTGTTCATTGGAAGGACTGATGCTAAAGCTGAAACTCCAATACTTTGGCCACCTGATGCCAAGAGCTGACTCATTTGAAAAGACCCAGATGCTGGGAAAGATTGACAGCAGGAGACGAAGGGGAGGACAGAGTATAAGATGGTTGGATGGCATCACCGACTCAACAGACATGAGTTAGAGTAAACTCCAGGAGTTGGTGATGGACAGGGAGACCTTGTGTGCTGTGGTCCCCAGGGTCACAAAGAATCGGACACAACTGAGTGACTGAACTGAACATATCTTTTAAAAGAATAAATTCTTGCTTATTTATGGTTAAAATCAATTTTAAAGTCTAATTTATTTCTTGCAGCTTTAAAATGTTTTTAAATTTCCCACATGATTTCTTCAAAATACTGTATTACCTCAATAACTTTTAGAGAAATGTTGTATATAAATCACTGTGGAAGTATTTATTTATACTCAAGTGCCATTTACAGGAGAGTACATTAAAAAATTTTATTTATTTATTCATTCAATTATTTGGCTGTGCCGGGTCTTAGTCCAGCCTACAACATCTTTGATCTTCCTTGTGTCCTTGTGTGTGTGTGTGTGGGGGGGGGGATACTGAGTTGTGTCCAAAACTTGGGACCCTATGGACTGTAGCCTACCATGCTTTTCTATCCTTGAAATTTTCCAGGCAAGAATATTGGAGTGGATTGCCACTTCTTTCTCCAGGGATTCTTCCCAACCCAGTGATTGAACCCATGTCTCCTCTGTCTCCTGCACTGGCAGGCAGATTCTTTGCCACTGAGTCACCTGGGAAGCCTGAGGGATTTTAGTTGTGGCATGAGAACACTTAGCTGCAGTATGTGAGATCTAGTTCCCCGACAGTGATTGAATCTGGGCTCCCTGCTTTGGGACCATGGAACAAAAAGTTCAATTGGGAACTCAGTTGGGAACAGAGAAGTTCCAGGATAGCAAGATTTATTAAAAATTCTAGAGTATACAGTCCTGATTACAAAATTGATTTCTATTCTCTGGTCTGATCTACCAGCAGGTGGCCTAGAAAACCTGAGGCTCAGAATGTCTATCACTGGAGATGAGCCCAGTCTCTCCTATGCCCTCCCATCCCCAGCCCCTCCACACTGGCTACTGGAACAGCTTGGGTGCATCCTGATTCATTGGTGATCACATGCAATATTTGAGTCCAATTTCTGTCTCTGGATTTTGCTTTCCTCCCTATTGTGAGTAATAGAGGTAAGTACAAAGGTTGAAGACTTACGCTATTCACCAGGAGGGAGAAGACTGCAAACAAACCAAAAAAAAAAAAGCATTATGGAGTTCTTGCTCAACAACTCCAGAGCCAAGCCGTCAACAAGCAGTATTTCGCAGGATCCTGTTAAAAATCCCATGAACTCTGTGTGCAACATTATATTCATTGTAGAGGGAACCAAACTCTGCCTAAGGTCCTCCCAGCCCTATATCCTTCTCCTTCTCAGAACAAACAATTGAAACCACTGAATCCTTAGCAGAGATTGGCTACATTTTATTTGGCTGCATTTTGTTTAGACATACTGTGAAGGTTAAATTTATGTGTCAACGTCACTGTGAGATGAGATGCCCAGATCTCAGGTCAAATATTAATTCTGGGAGAATCTGTAAGGTTATTCCTGGAAGAGATTAGCTTTGAAATCAGTGTATAGAGTCAAGAGATCAGCCCTCACCAGTGTGGGTGGCATCGTCCTATCCTCTGGGGTCTGAATGGAATGAGGGCTACTGCTCTCCCTGTGTTCTAGGTCATGAATACCAGAGCTTCTGGCTCATGAACCTTGAAACTGCAAGACATACACAAATGGTTCCCTAGTTCCCAGTCTTTTAGCCTTGACTCAGAGCTACACCATCACTTCCCCTGCTTTTAAACCTTAAGACTAGGTCCAAATTATATCACAGTCTTTCCCAGTTCTTTAGGCAACGGACAGCAGACAGTGGGACTGCTCAGCTTCTGTAATCATGTCAGCCTCTTCTCAAACTATGTATGTGTCTATGTATCAGGTGAATCCTGAACAACAACTGCTCAGGGTCACTTAGATAAGGATTTTTTAAAACAGTAAATTTAGTTTTATACAATATGGAGTTGGGTTGAATCTGAGGAGGATGAACTGAGGATAGGGAGAGCTGACTATGAGTTATATGTAATATATAACATACATTTGTTATACATTTGGATGTTCTGATGTCCAGACAAGCTATCCTTAATTTTTCTGATAGAGAGGGACTGGATTTGTGATGGGAATTATCTATTTTGATATGACCAATTACTAAAAATGTATAATTCTTGAATGTGGTATTCAAATAATAGATCCATGTTAAATGTTTTTGCTAATTTAATATTTTTCTAAAAAGAAGTTGCTTGTCTGGCCACAACTTGATTATATCCATAAGGACCACTACCCACCCATGATAGGCATGGAATGGTGAGAACCAGTATCATTTATTGGTAGTACGGAAAACATCTTGCAGAAGTGGGGACCTGTGCTTGTGGCAGTGAAGCACACAAAAAGGCAAGAAACTGCAACTTATACACCGACTGATAGAAATATGAAGAATACCCATGTCAAGGTCATGGCCTGAGTCAGCAGTGAAAGCCCTGCAAAGAGCTCTTCACTGCAGTTGTTTGCCAGACACTGAGTATGTTCCCCTTTGTGTGTATTAACCCAGTGAACAGCCAAAGAAATAAGCAAGGAGGTAAGAGATGCCCAAGACAGAATAAAGAAATTTCAGGAATGTAAGGTTTTGAATCATGGACAACACAGTGCTTTTTTTTAAAATCACAAACTGGAAATAATTAGGACACGTAATAATATATCATGGAGAACAGCAGCTGGTTTTCAACAAGCATCTCTTTATTTATTTATAATTAATTTTTATTGGAGTAGGACTTCTTTACAATGTCCCTTTAGTTTCTTGCTATACAACAAAGTGAATCATATCTATACATGTATCTACTCTCGTTTTAAATTTCCTTCCTATTTAGGTCACCAGGAAAGTATCTTTATTCTTGACCATTTCTGTACATCCATCTCCCCCCAGGATAACTGAAACATGTGGGGCTCAAGCATGTATTCACCTAGGTTCATATTTCAGATTCTAGAAGCCCATGTCTCTGAAAGTTCCATCCCTTCCAGAGTCTACATTTCCCCCTGCAATACTGAGTCCCCCCTCCATATCGCCTTTCCTTTTCCCATTCACATTGAGAAGATGTCTGAAACCACAGCTCTCTTGTCCCTTCATGATGTCCTCATGTTCTAGATTTCAGTTACCAAGTGCCCAGAAGAAAGCCTTTAATAGAGGCAACTCTCTAGGCAGGGGCAGTACATCTGTATACAATGGGATCCAAATGATAGCATATGTTCTCACCACAGTGAAGACAGGGGCTGGGGCTAATCCAGATGATCCTGGGACGTCCTAAGTCTCTCAGAACCTCCAACAGCTGAGCCCGAAGCTGGGCAAGTCTCCCTTCCAAGAGAACACCCTGAGATCTGTAACTCTCCTGAGGGGCAGGATAACGCTCTTGCGTTAAGCAGGGCAGCCCAGCGGTGTGTCGCAGCAGCTTCTCCATAACGGCCATGGACAGGAAGTTCTCACACAGGCTGAAGTACCTGAGCTGGGAGCATCGGCTTAGGGCAGGCAAGATGGCCTCCAGCTGGGAGTCCGTGATCCCACACAGATCTAAGTCCAGTTCCTGGAGGGTGGCTTCAACTTTCTCCAGCAGAACGTGGAGGATCTCAGGATTAAAGTCAGTCATGGTGACACCACTCAGATCTAGGCCCTTTAGCTGACTGATGTTTGGGCTCTGGGACAGGTAGGTCAAGTCTGATTCTGTAAGCCAGCAGTTGGTTATTGACAGGTTGCTCAAGGGGGACTTCAGGCACCTGGGGAGAAACCAAACAATTAGTTCTTGGAAACTGAAGTGCCAGGTTGCATACTGGTGATAGACAAATGGCTTCTACGGAACTAACATTAGTCAGGCCATCTCTTGAGGGCCAATACACTGATTGTCCATCTTATTGAAGGCTAAGTCCTATCACCTTCACTGTGAGACTGAGTTACTTCACAGAATCTAGAGAGCACTCTCTCCTCATCTATCAAGCAGAGTACAACATATTCTACTTCCTTATGGGGATGAATGAAGATACTGGAATGCATAAGAACATGCTATGAGGAGAGCCAGAGAGAGTCTCTTTTAAGTGTGAACATCACTAAATATTAGTGTTGGGTGATGAGATCTAAAAATGACTTCAGATGAGGCTTCCTTCAGTCCAAGTGTGGGCTCCAGATGCCTCTATCTTTGATCAAGTGAGGTCCTAGAAAGATATACATAAGGAATCAACTTATATAAGATCCCACAACATGAAATGTGTTGCCTTCTAGAGGGGCTCACTTACATCCTTGCATCATCTACGGACTTTCTATCACTTTTTATTATCCTTTTCTCTCAGTTCAGTTAACAAACATCACCTCCAGAACCATGCTTCTCCCATATATCAGTTAACGTATCTGGAGCACAAAACACCATATTATAGACAGGGATATCAAGGGAATATTTCATGAAAAGATGGGCACAATAAAGGACAGAAATGGTATGGACCTAAAAGAGGCAGAAGATATTAAGAAGACGTAGCAAGAATACACAGAAGAACTACACAAAAAAGATCTTCATGACGCAGATAATCAACGATGGTGTGATCACTTACCTAGAGCCAGACATCCTGGAATGCGAAGTCAGGTGGGTCTTAGGAAACATCACTACAAACACTAGTGGAGGTGATGGAATTCCAGTTGAGCTATTTCAAATCCTAAAAGATGACACTGAAAATGCTGCATGTGATATGCCAGCAAATTTGGAAAACACAGCAGTGGCCACAGGACTGGAAAAGGTCCGTTTTCATTCCAGTCCCAAAGAAAGGCAATGCCAAAGAATGCTCAAACTACCACACAATTGCACTCATCTCACATGCTAGTAAAGTAATGCTCAAAATTCTCCAAGCCAGGCGTCAACAGTATGTGAACCCTGAACTTCCAGATGTTCAAGCTGGTTTTAGAAAAGGCAGAGGAACCAGAGATCAAATTGCCAGCATCCATTGGATCATTGAAAAAGTAAAAGAGTTCCAGAAAAACAACTGCTTTATTGACTATGCCAAAGCCTTTGACTGTGTGGATCATAATAAATTGTGGAAAATTCTTAAACAGATGGGAATACCAGACCACCTGACCTGCTTCTTGAGAAATCTGTATCAGGTCAGGAAGGAACAGTTAGAACTGGACATGGAACAACAGACTGGTTCCAAATAGGAAAAGGAGTACATCAAGGCTGTATATTGTCACCCTGCTTATATAACTTGTATTATTATATGTTATATAATAATATTATAACTTATTTAACTTATACATGTATAGAGTACATCATGAGAATTGCTGGGCTGGATGAAGCACAACTAGAATCAAGATTGCTGGGAGAAATATCAGTAACCTCAGATATGCAGATGACACCACCTTTATGGCAGAAAGTGAAGAACTAAAGAACTCTTGATAAAAGTGAAGGAGGAGAGTGAAAAAATTGGCTTAAAAACTCAACATTCAGGAAACTAAGATCATGGCATCCGGTCCCATCACTTCATGGCAAATAGATGGGGAAACAGTGGAAACAGTGACAGACTTTATTTTTTGGGGCTCCAAAATCACTGCAGATGGTGACTGTAGCCATGAAATTAAAAGATGCTTGCTCCTTGGAAGAAGAGTTATGACCAACCTAGACAGCATATTAAAAAGCAGAGACATTACTTTGCCAACAAAATTCCATCTAGTCAAAGCTATGGTTTTTCCAGTAGTCATGTACGGATATGAGAGTTGGACTATGAAGAAAGTGCTGAAGAATTGATGCTTTTGAACTGTGGTGTTGGAGAAGACTCTTGAGAGTCCCTTGGACTGCAAGGAGATCCAACCAGTCCATTCTGAAGGAGATCAGCCCTGGGATTTCTTTGGAAGGAATGGTGCTAAAGCTGAAACTCCAGTACTTTGGCCACCTCACGCAAAGAGTTGACTCATTTTAAAAGACCCAGATGCTGGGAAAGATTGAAGGCAGGAGGAGAAGCTGACAACAGAGAATGAGATGGTTGGATGTTATCACTGACTCGATGAACATGAGTTTGAGTAAACTCCGGGAGTTGGTGATGGACACGGAAGCCTGGTGTGCTGCAGTTCACGTAGTCCCAAAGAGTGGGACATGACTGAGCAACTGAACTGATAGGGAGTTTAGAAGAGGTTCACTGAGGGCACAAACCTTGTAAACACGGAGCTTCTCTTCAGGAATGCTCTGATCTGATGTAGTTTCCCCACTTCAACATCCTTTTTACTTACCCATTTTTATCATTTCAACATAGACGCCTCCAAAAAAGGAGGAAATTATAAACCCTGGGATGCAAACATCCCAGTCAGTACTCTGTATCTCCCCAGCAGGGTGTCTCACAAGAGCCACTAGACCAGTTTAACCCTCTACCTAGATTAGTGTGGTTATGGGATATCACATTTAAGGAGAGTGCAACAAAGGAGACAATGCTTTTGACGTTTTAGGGTTGTGTTCAATGTTACCCAGCTAGTGGTCCACTCCTACCTGAGCATCTGGTCCAGGAAGCCTTCAAGGAAGGAGGGATAGTCCAGATGGAGATCTTGGAGGTGGCCAAGCCTCAGGAACTGAGAGGTAATTTGGACAAGGTGATCCTGCTCCTGCTTCGTGAAGGCAGACAGGTGGATGGGGGAGAGACAGAGTCTCTGCAAATTACTCATCTTTCCTAGGAAAGAAGCAAATGTGGCCAGGGTGGACAGATGCCAAATCCAATTCACTTGCACCTCCTGGATACAGTCCAGCTGCACCATGCTCAGGATCTTCACAACGTTGTCCATTGGCATTGCAGAGATCTTCAGCTTTTTACAGCAGAGATGTACAGAGGCTTTTCTCTGCTCCACCCACCTAAGAAGGTAGGTGAGAAAGTTATCCAGGGTCCTTTTCTTCAGGCAAAAGTCCATAAAAATCTTCAGTGGAGCCAAGTGCCACTTTGCTGTTGAGCTCTGCTCAGCCACTGGTGCCATTCTTGAGCTTGAGCGCTCATAACTGCTGGCTCCAGACCATATGCTCCAGAAGTTCTGGCCAGTATCCCGTAAATCTAGCACACGCAGTTTGCACCTCCTAGAGGAACAAGGAAGTTGATGAGGATGTATCAAAGTACACACAGAATAAAAAAAACAGCCTAACAATTTGACAACATCCTGCCCACCTGTGCTGTAACTTAACATTTCTGACATCATCTGCTGCCTTATTCACTACCCTCTCTGCCTCACTATTCTCCATGCCCCTTCCCCTCTTAATCTTTCTGGTCCTCGACTTTAGTATCTCAAGGCTCTTTGAGGAAGTGGGGAATGTTCTTCTAGGCTCCCATTCACTACAGGCACTCTTCAACTTCCAGAAGGTACTTCCTTTAGCAACAAGGCTTCTGCATTACCATTTTCAGAACCCTTTCCACCCACCCGTTTTCAACCCACCTATCTCCTCTGGGACATCCAAGATTTTATCAAGGTGCTTTAAACACACTCACCTGGAATGAACCTTCTGGGCCAGCAAACCATCAAGTGCTTCCAGCACTGCTTGTAAAGGCCCCATATGAGGCATGTCAATCAAGCCTCCCAGAGGCAGGCGGACAAAGGGCCAGGCTTGCACCATGGCCTTCAGGGTCTCGATGTGTCTCCCGTGGAATGCCTCCATGAAGAGGTGTGGAAAAAGCTCTGTGGGCAGATCCTCCAGAGCAGAAAAGGCCAAAGCATCATCCCTCAGCAGATGCTTTCCTGCCAGGTCCAGGAGTCTGGATGGGTTCTGGACACTCATCTTGACTCTACAAGAAAAGGAATCCTGTAGAAACTGCCAAGGCACAGGGCATCCATCTCAGGCCAAGCAGAAGCACACCTAAGACATTCTCCCACCCTTTTGGAAGAACCTACGCAGGGCCAAGGTCACTGGTCTGGCAGGGATGCAAATGCCTCAGTCAGCCCATGTGACACTCTGGTCTCAATGGGCACAAAGCTATACCTCTTTACCTGCTGGTTTCAGAACAAACCTCTCATAAGTACCAGTGAGGAAAAAAGAGTCACTAGCCTGTTTAGTAACATCCATTGCTTTGCATGATTCAGGTCCCACTAGAAAGTGGATACCAAGAAGCCTGAGAGTTCACTCCAAACTTTATCTGGGGAAGAGTTTCAAACAGTCTCTTTGAGCCCTACATTAGTGAGAGTCATGTGGACCAGCACAGCCTCCAACCTGAGTTACCTCTAACATGAATACCATTGTGTTCAAATATTTATTTTAAATGAAAATATTTATTTTTAATGGAAAAACATCCCTTTTGGAATTTTATTTCCAAAATAAAATAAATTTCTTATTTCATGAATTATATTATATTCCAAATATAATATATTCCAAAATAAAATAAATTTCTTATTTCATGAAGAAATAAAATTCCAAAAGGGATGTTTTTCATTAAAAATACCTTCTTTGTAAAGTCATTTTAAATTGATATCAACTAAAGCACAAATCAAAATATTTGAGATTGAGGCAAAACTACACTGCTAAGCAAAACTAAAACATGAAATGTGTTCATGTGAGAGAAATAATTATTTGAAAGCTCTCACTGCATCCAGAGATACATACCACCCTTTAAGATTTAATCATGGGTAAAAAGGGTGTCCTTATAAGGACGGTAACTTACTGCTCTGGTGGGGCTGGTGGGGCGCTCAGATCTCAGATGCTGTGGAGAACCCAGTTGGTATCTCTAGAGCAGGAAGATTCTGCACCTCTTTTCCAGTGCTTCAGACTTTTATACACCTTTTTAGTCCCATCATTCCTCTGTCCCACTACTAACCCAATCAGGAAAGGACACCTGATTAGATTACTGAGTGCCGATTGGATCATCATATTTCTGTAGGTTAGTTGATTTAATTGGATACACATTCAGGAGACAGAGGATGATGAATCAAGGACCCATTCACTGATTCACAAAGACATTATTCTAGGTGATATTAAGGTAGTAAAAGAGGGCTTCTCTGTGGCTCAGTGGTAAAGAATCTCATGGCAATGCAGGGACATGGGTTTGACCCATGGTCGGGGAAGACACCACAAGTCAAGTAACAACTAAGCCCATGCACCACAACTACTGAGGCTTTGCTCTAAAGCCTGGGACGACAGAGGATAAGATGGTTGGATGGCATCACCAACTCAATGGACATGAGTTTGAGCAAGCTGTGGGAGTTGATGATGGACAGGGAAGCCTGGCATGCTGCAGTCCATGGGGTCGCCAAAAGTCTGAGCAACTGAACTGAACTGAATTGAACTGGGAACTGAAACTGCTGAAAGTGATGCTCTCTGGAGCCCATGCTCTACGACACAAAAGGGCACAGCAGTGAGAAGCCCACGCACTTCAACTAGAGAGTAGCCCCAACTCGCCTCAACTAGAGAAGTGCTCACTCAGCAACAAACCTAGCGCAATGAAAAATAAAACATAAAATTTAAAAAAGATAGTAAAAGAGAGTGGATCAGAGGAGACAGTGTCACCTTACTGTTTGTTTGTTTTCCTCAGAAAGCTGGGATCAGCACCACAAACTGCAGAAAAAGATTAAAACTAAGATGTGAGATGAAGTTGAAGGGTGAACCCTGTGATCAAGGCTTATTTTCCAAGACTGAGAGGCACTGAAGGTGGGCACTGTGGGATCTTTGGGAACTTGGAGTCAGAGAAGAAATAAACCCAGGTCATTCCCAAATACCCTTGCCATCCAGAGGCAGCTGCTACCAGGAGAGGTTTGCTTGTTTGTTTCTTAATTTTTCTCACTGAGGACATTTTTCACAGGGTAAATTTCCCCAACTATTTTTCAGGGCTCTTATAAGCCAAACATAATTTCATTGGCCCCTTTCCAAGTGAATTTACATAATTACTGTTTCCTCAAACTTCAAACTTTGCTAAGTTCAACACAAATTCTAATCAAGCTAATGCCATTAGGTACAGAAATAAAATTCTATTTTTCTTGTTATAAATACCAGCGCCTTTCCTACACTCAATATAGAAGCTCTGATTGATGTTTAACGCTCTACCACATGCAGGGACGACTCCCACCTTGGGCTGCATGGGACAAAAACTCCTTTGAAGTTTAAGATCACACATAAAGGGAGACCCTTTCTCCTATCTCCAAGAATTTTCCATGCCTCTCTCCCACCCAATTTACTTGATGCCCAAACAATTCTTATACACTACTGGCCACTAAAGTGAAGACTCTTTGAAGGGTGTTCTCTCTCTTGGTCACTTTGGGGAAGATCCGTTTCACCACATTTCTGCCGTGGTAAACACAGCCTTTGCGTAAGAAAGGGTTTAATTGCATTCTACTCAATAGATGTTTTAAATCCCGGGCCACCAATCCCTTTTATTAGTAACAATGATAAGCATAAATATCTCTGTTATGGAATACAAATTGAGTGAGCCACCATGTGGGCACTTTTTAATGCACTACTTCAGATAACCTTCAGGGAAAACCTAAACCTTACTCAGATTTTCCCCATTCTAGGCTAGCGAAAGAAGGTCACTGCTGAGTAATCTACCTATTTCTGTGCAGAGAATAATTAGCTGATGGGATCAGAAGGACTTTCCCAAGTTGCCAGGAAACCTAAACATTGGAAAGGACTGTTTGAGAGATTTCACTTGATGTTAGCAAAAATTTGGAATTTGAGAAGTCTAAGCTTGGGATGTTCCTATAGGATTACAGCTTCCATGAGATCCAAAAGGAGCAAGATCCAAAAGAAGCAAGAGGCTCACCTTTCATTCCCTTGCAGTCAGCACCTCCAGTCCAGAGATAAACAAAAGGGACTTTTAATCTACTTAATATATGCTAGTGAGTGTGTGAAGAAAAGGGAAGCCTCTTACACTATTGATGGGAATGTAAACTGGTGCAGCCACTTTGGAAAACATGCTATCTGGTCCAGCAATCCCCACTCCCAGGCAAATACTCAGACAAACTAACAGTAAAAAAGTTATGTGCACCCCTATAGTCACAGCATCATTGTATACAATAACCAAGACATGGAAAGAACCTAAGTGTCCATCGACAGAAGAATGGATAAAGAATATGTATATATATATATATATATATATATATATACACACACACATACACACATACAATGGAATATTATCCAGCTACTAAAAAGAATGAAACAGTGTTATTTGGAGCAATGTGGATGGACCTAGAGATTACCATACCAAGTGAAGTAAATCAGAACAAGAAAGACAAATACTATACAATATCACTTATATGTGGAGTGTAAAATATGACACAAATAATAGCTCAGTTGGTAAAGAATCTGCCTGCAATGCAGGAGACCCCAGTTCGGTTCCTGGGTCAGGAAGATCCACTGGAGAAGGTATAGGTTACCCACTCCAGCATTCTTGGGCTTCCCTGGTGGCTCAGCTGGTAAAGAATCTGCATGCAATGTGGGAGACCTGGGTTCGATCCCTGGCTTGGAGAAGGTAAAGGCTACCCACTCCAGTATTCTGGCCTGGAGAATTCCACGCACTGTATAGTCCATGGGGTCGCAAAGAGTTGGACAGGACTGAGCAACTCAATTTCAATTTTTCACAAAACAGAAACAGTCACGAATTTAGAGAACCAGCAGACTTATAGTTGCTGAAGGCAAGGAGTGTGATGGAGGGAAGGATTGGGAGTTTGGGATTGGTAGATGCAAACTATTATATATAGGATGTGTAAACATCAGGGTCTTACTGTATTATCCTATGATAAACATAACGGAGAAGAATATGAAACAGAGAAGAATATGAAACAATATGAATCAGAAGAATATGAAACAGTTGTACAACTGAGTCATTTTGCTGTACAGTAGGAATTAAACGCAACATTGTAATTCGACTATACTTCAAGAAAATTAAAAAAAAAAAAAAAAGAATCTAGGGCTTCACTGGTGGTCCAGTGGTTAAAAATCCACCTTGCAATACAGGATCACCGATTTGATTCCTGGTCCAGGAAGATCTCACATGGAACTCATGGGGCAACTAAGCCCAAGAGCCACAACTGCTGGGCTTGTGCTCTAGAGCCCTTGAACTGCAACTACTGAGCCCATGGGAAGAGTAGCTCCCATTCACCCCAACTACAGAAAGCCAACGCAGCAATGAAGCAATAAAAATATATTACTTACTTAATTAAAAAAAAGCTAATTCTCTGAAGAAAACTCATGGGCTAATCTGAAGTCTACAATAGTGGCCAGTTTCCAAGTTGGTTATAATATAGGACTTGGGGGAATCTAGGGGAATTCTGAAGGACCTTACTGAATGAGCAGCAATCTGTTGAGGGAATTGTGTCTAAGAAAATCAGAGACAGATATAGGTTTTAGTGGTGAAGACAAATTTTATTCAGGAATATGGCAATAGAGGAAAAGATACCCCATCATGTAACTGGGTTTCACCCATAATTCACCAGATACAAGTAGGGATTCAAAGCCAAGAAGCAGTGTGTTTCTGGGCTGGCAAATTGTTGAGAGGAGACATTAGATTTGGGATGGATTCTGGCTGAAACAGAATAGATTTCTTGGTGAAGACAGCCCAGCGTGATCAGATACCAGTGGTGGGAAGTGAGCAATTTTGATCAGATTTTTCAAGGGTGATCAATTATCAATGGTAGAAACATTTACTGAACTGACTTAAAATTGTTGCCCAAACTGGGATTTTAGAAAAGCAGCCACAGACTATCCTAGAGGATGGTTCAGGAGCCTGAATATGTTTTGATCAAAAGAAGGGTGTTCTCTGTTGAGAGGATTGTGTTAAGGCACTGGGGGGACTGTGCTGACACTAATGTAGTGAAGTATGTGGCCAAGTTGAAAACAGGCAAGTCACTGATGATGGGCAGGGAGAGCACACAGAGGTCACGTGGGACTTAGAATGAAGAGTTGGTCCTTTGAAAGATTTGCATGATCTGATGAATTCTTTCTTGTTCTCTATGATGTTTGCTTGGAGATGACGTTGTAGTGGACAAAGGAGCAGGAAAGAGGAGCAGGTAGAGAGCCCAACCTGTATCTTGGCTTGGACAGAGCAGCTGTGTTGGAGACCCACAGAGGTAGACAGTCACAAGAGTCACCATGGAAGTGGCAGTTTGCAGGACACTTGGATGTGGCTGTAGCGGAAACAAAGAGAGGAGGATGGGCATTGGAATGTTGACGGGTCCAACGGAGTCTTATTCTCTATATATGATGATGAGTTGCTATGAACTGAATGTCTCATCAGTTTCATCATCAATGTTTCATCAGTCTCCATCTCCTACTTCACCTCCCATACACACCCACACACACCCCACATCTTGAGCCATATCATGAAGCCTTAGGCTCCAGTGTGATGGGATTTGAAGTTACCTTTGGAAATAACTGGGCTTCCCTGGTGGCTCAGACAGTAAAGAATCTTCCTGCAATGTGGGGGACCAGGATTCAGTCTCTTGGTTGGGGATTTTCCCCTGGAGATCCCCTGGAGAAGAAAATGGCAACCCACCCCAGTATTCTTGCCTGGAGAATTCCATGGGCAGAGTCTGATGGGCTACAGTCCATGGGGTCACAAAGAGTTGGACATGACTGAGTGACTAACACTCACTCGCTCAGGAGGTAACTAAGTTTTTATGAGGAGGTAGAGTTGGAGCTCCATGACAGGTTAGAGCCCTTAGAACTGGATAAAGAGACCTGAGCTCCCTGCCCCTCCACCAAGTGAGGAAACTAGAAAGCTTGTTCCCTCCACCACCTGGACCTCACTGCCTCTTGATCACAGTTATCCAGGCTTCATAATAAGAAGATACACATTTTCTTTGTTTAAGCCCCTCAGTCCATGTTATTCTGTTATAATAGCCTAAATTGACTAAGAGTGGAATAGAAAGAGTGTACAGGAAGGGGAAAGGTCTTTGTAGGCTCATGATTATTTTCTCATGAAAAAAATTACAGAGAACACATTAAGAAGTTGGTGCTGTCCATAGTAGGTTAAAGTACAAGTCATATGATAAACTTTATAATGTAATCCACTACATAAAATTCCTTAGGAATATAACAATCATTCTTTCATTCATTATTACAAGTCATGTCTTATAAATATGTATTATATTCCCATATCCACTAAGCCTAGAAGAAATTTATGAAGTGAAAATTGCATGGATCCAATTCTTGTATAGGATTTCCCTGATGGCTCAGATGGTAAAGCATCTGCCTACAATGAGGGAGACCCAGGTGTGATCCCTGGGTTGGGAAGATACCCTGGAGAAGGAAATGGCAACCCACTCCAGTACTCTTGCTTGGAAAATCCCGTGGACGGAGGAGCCAGGTGGGCTACAGCCCATGTAGTCACACAGAGTCAGAAATAACTGAAGCGACTTCACTTTCACACTTGTGTGAATGAAACCCTCCTCATGGGGTTAATAGGAACTATTAATAGATGTTCTTGAGTATGCCTCAGAACAGCAGAGAATGGAACCTTATCTAAAACCTTCCTCTTGAACTTCTCTGGTGGAATAGATAAGAATCCACCTGCCAATGCAGGGGACACAGCTTTAATCCCTGGTCTGGGAAGATCCCTCAAGCCATGGGGCAATTAAGCTCCTGCACCACAATCACTGAGCCTGTGTGCTCTAACTACTGAAGCCCCTGCCTCCTAGAGCCTACACCCTGCAACTACTGGGTCCTCTGCTACTGAAGACAGTGCGTCTAAAGCACGAAGCCACCACAATGAGAACCCAGGCACCACAACTAAGGGCAGCCCCTGCTCATCGCAACTACAGAAAACCCATGCACAGCAGTGAAGATCCAGAGACCACTGAAGGCCCAGCACAACCAAAAATAAATACATAATTTATAAACTATAAATAAAATAATAAATATATTTACTTAAAATATAAATAATAAAATAAAGATCTTTTGTATCTTGCCTTCAGCTTTCAAACTTCCTTTCATTGTACCTGCAATTTGCATATGCTGAAAACTTCCCATACCTCAAGCAATATATTAAAAACAACCTTTAAACCACTCCCTATAGATATCAGCTCTGAGAAATGGGTCATTATAGTAATGGTAATTTATTTTTTTCAGGTCATGGATCTAGTGTTGTCCAGTTCAAACTAGTCAAGACCATCCACCATTCAATTAAGCCTGTACCTGTGCACAGTGGATGACCATTCAATAGGAGAGAGCCAAAATCTCCATCTGCAGATCATGCTAGTCACCTCATCTGAACATGAAGTAGCGTGTAACTCAGAGTAGCCTGCAAAGAGCAGCGATTGTCTCACCTTTTTCCTGCCTTCACTCACCTTTTTCTGATCCTCCAATCTTCCTATACTCGTCTCCCATAAATATCCCTGCTCCCTTGTCTTTGAAATGATAGATCTCAAAATTGTTCTCCTGTCTCCTCTCTTGTCTGCCTTGTAAATGAAACTTCTCCCTCCTGCAAACCTCTGAATTTTGATGTTTGGCTTGCTGATAGTCAGGCAGAAGAAACTGGTTCAGTAACAGAATATTGTAATTCATACTTGTGAGCATCTTAGATCAGCATGCTGAGATGCACATGGGTGGTCATTATGATGAAAGCACCAGTGATTACAAAGTTCAGGGAATTTTTGTGATATTTCCACTTAACCCTGTATTTTATTGAACATTTTCTATTATCTGATTGTTATCCATGACCAGTGATGAAAATAAAAGTATCACCATTTTTGAAAATCAAGAGCCAACCTACAGTGAATTGGAGAAGTAAAGAGACAGAGTATAAGAAGCTTCCATTGAAAAAAGAATTAAAGTTTCATTTTTCAGATTTCATGTATAAGTGAGAACATACAGTATTTATCTTTCTCTGATATATTTCACTTAGCATAATGCACTCAAAATCCATCACTTTTGTGAATACTGTAGGATATCCTTCTTTTCATTGCATAATCATACATATATATATATATACACACTATATGTAGGATTATATATAATAGTGTATACACTATATATATTTATTTTATAGGAGGCAGTGATCAAAACAATCCCCAAGTAAAGAAATGAAAATGCAAAATGATTGTCTGAGGAGGCCTTAGAAATAGCTGAGAAAAGAAGAGAAGTGAAAGGCAAAGGAGAAAAGGAAAGATATACCCATCTGAATGCAGAGTTCGAAAGAATAGCAAGAAAAGATGAGAAAGCCTTTGTAAGTGAACAAGGCAAAGAAATAGAGGAAAACAATAAATAAGAAAGACTAGAGATCTCTTCAAGAAAATGAAAGATACCAAGGGAATATTTCATGCAGAATTGGGCACAATAAAGGACAGAAATGTATGGACCTAAAAGAAGCAGAAGATATTAAAGAGAGGTGGCAAGAATACACAGAATAACTGCACAAAAAAGATCTTTAATGACCCAGATATCCAAGATGGTGTGACCACTCACCTACAGCCAGACATCCTAGAGTGCAAAGTCAAGTGGGCCTTAGGAAGCAGTACTATGATCAAAGCTAGTGAAGATGATGAAATTCCAGCTGTGCAATTTAAAATCCTAAAAGATGATCCTGTTAAAGTGCTGGACTCGTGCCAGCAAATTTGGAACTCAGCAGTGGCCATAGGACTGGAAAAGATCAGTTTTCATCCCAGTCCCAAAGAAGGGCAGTGCCAAAAAATGTTCAAACTACCACACAATTGCATTCATTTCGTATGCTAGGAAGTTAATGTTCAAAATCTTTCAAGCTAGGCTTCAAAAATAAGTGAACTGAAAACTTCCAGATGTACAAGCTGTATTTATAAAAGGCAGAGGAACCAGAGGTCAAATTGCCAACATCTGCTGGATCATAGAAAAAGCCAGAAATTTCCAGAAAAACATCTACTTCTGCTTCATTGACTACATTAAAGCCTTTGACTGTGTGGATCACAACAAACTGTAGAAAATTCTTAAAGAAGTGGGAATACCAGACCACCTTACCTGCTTCCTGAAAAACATGTGTGTAGGTCAGGAAGCAACAGTTAGAACTGGATATGGAACAATGGACTGGCTCAAAATTGGGCAAGGAGTGTGTCAAGGTTTTATTTTGTCACCCTGCTTGCGAGATGCCAGGCTCGATGAATCAGAAGCTGGAATCAAGATTGCCAGGAGAAATATCAATAACCTCAGATATGACGATGATACCACCCTTATGGCAGAAAGTGAGAGGAACCAAAGAGCCTCTTGATAAAGGTGAAAGAGGAGAGTGAAAAAGCTGGCTTAAAACTCAACATTCAAAAAACAAAGATCACAGCATGCAGTCCCATCACTTCATGGCAAGTAGACAGGGAAACAATGAAAACAGTGACAGACTTTATTTTCTTGGGCTCCAAAATCACTGTAGATGGTGATGCAGCTGTGAAATTAAAAGATTCTTGCTCCTTGGAAGAAAAGCTATGATAAACCTAGACAACTTATTAAAAAGCAGAGACATTACTTTGCTGACAAAGGTCTATCTAGTCAAAACTATTATTTTTCCAGCAGTCATTTATGGATGTGAGAGTTTGACCAGAAAGACGGCTGAGTGCCAATGAATTGATGCTTTGGAACTGTGGTGCTGGAGAAGATGCTTGAGAATTCCTTGGACTGCAAGGAGATCAAACCAGTCAATCCAAAACAAAATCAACCCTGAATATTCATTGGAAGGACTGATGCTGAGGCTGAAGCTTCAACACTTTGGCCATCTTATGTGAAGAACCAACTCATTAGAAAAGGCCTTGATGCTGGGAAAGATTGAAGGCAGGAGGAGGAGAGGACAATGAGATGGTTGGACAGCATCACTGACTCAATGAACAGGAGTTTAAGCAAACTCTGGGAGATGGTGATGGACAGGGAAGCTTGGTGTGCTGTAGTCGATGGGGACACAAAGAGTGGGACATGACTGAGAGACTGAGCAACAATATATATTTATACACACATGAGGATGAATTTTAGGGGAGATGCCTCCTCTGTCTGCTTCACTAGAATGTTTTATGTTGTTCTTCACTACTTGGGCAAGTCCGAGAGATGGTAGAAAACAAATGGAGTTTTCTTTCATAGGTAATTTACATTCACATATATATTGACCACAATATATATATTGACCAATATATATATATTGACCACAAGTGTTATTTCTTCTATATCCTACATATTTACATTATTATCAGACAATAACATAATGTTGACTTTCCCCAAATTGGCATTTTAATGAAAAATAATATTTGACTATAAACTAAGGATAAATTTTTCCATGGACTATGCATTTATAATCATTTTTGCCTTATCAGGTTTATGGTCAGTTTTGTGACCACAGGGTGATAGACACTATTCCTACCCTTTCTTTTATGGAACAGTATCTGTTTAACTGGGGAGATTGTCAATAAAAAAATATATTTTTAACACATACTGTTATCCTACAATCCAGCAATTTTGCTCCTTGGAATCCATCCAAATGATTTGAAACTTTCTGTCCACACAAAAACATGCACATGGAAACTTATAGCAGCTTTCTTTATCATTGTCAAAACTTGAAAGGAATCAAGATGTCCTCAGTAGGTGAAAGAACCAATGAACTGTGATATATACAGACAATGAAATGATATCAACCATGAAAAGGCATGAAGAACCATCAGTGTCTATTACTAAGTGAAATAACTAATCTGAGAAACACACATGCAGTGAGGCCAACTGCATGACATTTTGCAAAAGGCAAACTCAGAACAGTGAAACAATCAGATTTTATTTTATTACAGAGGTGGAGGAAAGACAAATAGGCAGAGCAAATACTTTGTGTGATCCTACATTCTCCAAGCCAGGCTTCAGCAATATGTGAACTATGAACTTCCTGATGTTCAAGCTGGTTTTAGAAAAGGCAGAGGAACCAGATATCAAATTGCCAACATCCACTGGATCATGGAAAAAGCAAAATAATTCCAGAAAAACATCTATTTCTGCTTTATTGACTATGCCAAAGCCTTTGACTGTGTGGATCACAATAAACTGTGGAAAATTCTGAAAGAGATGGGGATACTAGACCACCTGACCTGCCTCTTGAGAAATCTGTATGCAGGTCATGAAGCAACAGTTAGAACTGGGCATGGAACAACAGACTGGTTCCAAATAGAAAAAGGAGTAGGTCAAGGCTGTATATTGTCACCCTGCTTATTTAACTTATATGCAGAGTACATCACGAGAAACGCTGGACTGGAAGAAACACAAGCTGGAATCAAGATTGCCAGGAGAAATATCAATAACCTCAGATATGCAGATGACACCACCCTTATGGCAGAAAGTGAAGAGGAACATTAAGAGCCTCTTGATGAAAGTGAAAGTGGAGAGTGAAAACGTTGGCTTAAAGCTCAACATTCAGAAAACGAAGATCATGGCATCCGGTCCCATCACTTCATGGGAAATAGATGGGGAAACAGTGGAAACAGTGTCAGACTTTACTTTTTGGGCTCCAAAATCACTGCAGATGGTGACTGCAGCCATGAAATTAAAAGACGCTTACTCCTTGGAAGGAAAGTTATGACCAACCTAGATAGCATATTGAAAAGCAGAGACATTACTTTGCCAACAAAGGTCCGTCTAGTCAAGGCTATGGTTTTTCCTGTGGTCATGTATGGATGTGAGAGTTGGGCTGTGAAGAAGGCTGAGCACCGAAGAATTGATGCTTTTGAACTGTGGTGTTGGAGATGACTCTTGAGAGTCCCTTGGACTGCAAGGAGATCCAACCAGTCCATTCTGAAGGAGATCAGCCCTGGGGTTTCTTTGGAGGGAATGATGCTGAAGCTGAAGCTCCAGTACTTTGGCCACCTCATGCAAAGAGTTGACTCATTGGAAAAGACTCTGATGCTGGGAGGGATTGGGGGTAGGAGGAGAAGGGGATGACAGAGGATGAGATGGCTGGATGGCATCACTGACTTGATGGACGTGAGTCGGAGTGAACTCCGGGAGTTGGTGATGGACAGGGAGGCCTGGCGTGCTGCGATTCATGGGGTTGCTAAGAGTCGGACACGACTGAGTGACTGAACTGAACTGAAGTGAACTGAACAATCTGTTGTAGAATAGACTTGACAAAATTCTTAGATCTCACAACACCAAGATGGAGCCTCAGTATAAGCTGTCTACTTTGGGTGATAATGACATGTCAGTGTAGGTTCATCATTTATAACAAGGATGCCAATCCAGCGGGGAATGCTGATAGCTGGGCGGGTGACCCATGTGCTGGAGGCAGGATTTAAAGGGAAACTCCCTTACCTTATATTGAGTTTTACTTTGAACACAAAACTGCTCTACAATATAAAGTCTACTTTAAAACCTATGATCAATTACTATTGATGCATGGCAATAACCATCACAATATTGCAAAGTAATTATCCTTCAATTAAAATGAGTACATAAATTAAATTTAAAAAGAAAAAAAGACAATTTTAATATAGCTCTGAAAGTATTATTCTAAATATTTTTTAAAGAAGAAACTCTTCTTTTTGAATGATCTTTAAAATCAGTTTTAAAGATACTTTTCTTTTGCGATTCCAAACCAAGTTGAACATTTTTCAAAAATATCCACATGCACTCTTTAAAACTACTAAACTTTCTTTATAATTTGTAAATACAGTTTATACCTTTTATATTTATATAGATCACAGCACAACTATTTATACTAAACAAGCATTTGTTTGTTGTTGAAGCAATTCTGACTCTTTGCCACCCCACGAACTGCAGCATGCCATGCTTCCCTGCCAATCACTATCTCCATGAGTTTGCTCAAACTCATATCCATTGAGTCAGTGTTGCTATCCAATCATCTCATCCTCTGTTGCCCCTTTCTCCTCTTGCTCTAAATCTTTCCCTGCATCAGGTGGCCAAAGTATTGGAGCTTCAGCTTCAGCATTAGTCCTTCCAATGAGCATTCAGTGTTGATTCCCTTTAGGATTGACTGGTTTGATCTCCTTGCTGTCCAAGGGACTGTTAAGAGTCTTCTCCAGCACCACAGTTCGAAGGCTTCGATTCTTTGGTGTTTAGCCTTTTTTATGGTCCAACTCTCACATGCTTACATGACTACTGGAAAAACCGTAGTTTTGACTATATGGACCTTTGTCAGCAAAGTGATGTCTCTGCTTTTTAATATGTTAATTAGATTTGTCACTGGTTTTCTTCCAAGGAGCAGCATCTTTTAATTTCATGGCTGCAATCGCCAACCACAGTGATTTTGAAGCACAGGCAAATAAAGTCTGTCACTGTTTCCATTTTTTCCCCATGTATTTGCCATGAAGTGTTGGGATCAGATGCCATGATCTTCGTTTTCTGAATGTTAAGTTTTAAACTAGCTTTTCACTCTCCTCTTTTACCCTCATCAAGAGGCTCTTCAGTGCCTCTTCACTTTCTGCATTAAAGTAGTATCATCTGCATGTCTGAGGTTGTTGATGTTTCTCCTGCAATCTTGATTCCTGCTTGTAACTTAGGCATTTCGCATGATGTACTCTGCATAGAAGTTAAATAAGCGGGTGACAGTATACAGCCTTGACACACACCTTTCTCAATTTTGAGCCAGTCCGTTGTTCCATGTCGAATTCTAATTGTTGCTTCTTGACCTGCATACACGTTTCTCAGGAGGCAGGTAAGGGGGTTTGGTATTCCCATCTCTTTAAGAATTCTCCACAGTTTGTTTTGATCCACACAGTCAAAGGCCTTAGCATAGTCAATGAAACAAACGTTCTCCTGAAATTCCCTTGCTCTTTTTATGATCCAATGAATGTTGGCAATTTGATCTCTTATTCCTCTGCCTTTTCTAAATCCAGATTTTACATCTGTAAGTTCTTGGTTCATGTACTGCTTAAGCCTAGCTTGAAGGATTTTGAGCATTATATTGCTAGCAAATGAAATGAGTGCAATTGTACAGTAATTTGAACAATTTTTGGCATTGTCTTTCTTTGGGATTGGAATGTAAACTGACCTTTTCCAGTCCTATAGCCCCTGCTGAGTTATCCAAATTTGATGGTAATTGATGAAAGCTCACACCTTCTCTTGGGATCCTGGACAAGCCCCCAAGATGATAGGTTGAGGCTGTGAGCTGTGAACCATGCAGGGATTTTCGGCCTCAGGAGGAGAGGATTTCAATCTGGGGCCAGAGACAAGCCTTGACCACTCGGAGCTTTTGTGTAACAAAGTTTATTAAAGTATAAGAGAGATAGAGAAAGCTTCTGACGTAGACATTAGAAGGAGGTGGGAAAGCACCCCCTTGCCAGTTTTCACCAAGGCATCTTATACTCCTTAGCAAGCTGTTGATCATAGATAAAAGAAACAACTCAAGGCTGAGAGAGCTGGTGCAGCTCTCTCCCGTAACATACATATCTGCACAAGGGGAGTCCTCTCTGGAGGAGGTGTCTATGGGCGAGATATGTTGTGTAAGTCTCAAAGGAAAACAGGCGTCCAAACAAGATACATAGTTTTATTAACATAGCTTAAGAAAAATATTTCCTGTGAGTAGGATGTATTACTTGGTTGGGAAATTCACAACTCAAGGTTGGAAAAAAGTTACTTTCAGGCAGAACTGATTAACATCATAGCAACACAGAATTAAAGGACCCTCCTATGTGCCTAAAGCTGGAGCAGAGGAGTGTAGAAAAAAAGTATCGGATGTTTGCCCTTTGTCTCCTCCTGAGGCCTGGGGACCTCTGGCCTCCCTAGGGAGACCTACCTAGCTATTAACCCTTTCATTGGCATATTAAGGTCAGCACTTTAAGTGCATCATCTTTTACGATTTGAAATAGCTCAGCTGGAGTTCCATCACCTCCACTACCTTTGTTCATAGTAATGATTCCTGAGGCCCACTTGACCTCACACTCCAGGATGTCTGACTCTACGCAAATGAACACACCATTGTGGTTATCCAATAATTAAGACTTTTCTTTTGTATAGTTCTTCTGTGTATTCTTGCCATCTCTTCTTAATCTCTTCTGTTTCTATTAGGTGCTTGCCATTTCATCTTTTATTTTGCACATCTTTGCATGAAATATTCCTTGGTATCTCTAATTTTCTTGAAGAGATGTCTAGTCTTTCCCATTCTATTGTTTTCCTCTATTCCTTTGCATTGTTCACTTAAGAAATCTTTCTTATCTTGCCTTGGTATTCTCTGGAAATCTGAATCTTCTAGGTTGGTAAGTGTCCAACATGTTACTGGGGAAGAGCAGAGAAACAGTTTCATAAAGAATGAAGAGAGTAGGCTAAAGCAGGGAAGTCACTCAGTTGTCGATGTGTCTGGTGGTGAAATTAAGTTCAATGCTGTAAAGATCAACCTGGAACGTTAGGTCCATGAATCAAGGCAAATTGGATGTGGTAGTGGAAGGAGGTGGCAAGAGTGAACATTGACACTTTAGGAATAAGTGAACTAAAATCCACAGGAATAGGTTAATTTAATTTGATGACCACTTACGTTACAGTTGATGTTAGAGATGGTTGACACTACAGATCAGCTCATTACACTTGTTTAGTTGGTAAGTTGTGTCTGACTCTTTGTGACTCCATGGACTGTAGCCTGCCAGACTCCTCTGTCCATGAGATTTCCTAGGCAAGAATAGTGGAGTGGGTTGCAATTCCCTACTCCAAGGGATTGCCCTGATGCTAGGACTGAAACTGTGTCTGCTGCATTGGCAGGCGGATTGTTTACGATTGAGTCACCAGGGGAGTTATCTGGTTTGATCTCCCAGCAAGTGGCCTAAGAGTCTTGAGGCTCAGCATGTCCATCATTAGAGAGGAGTGGAATCTTTCCTATGACCTCCCACTGCTTGTCCCTGTGCTGGCTGCTAAAGCAGCTTGGGGGAATTCTGATTTATTGGTGTCCTCATGTAAATGCTGAGTCCTTTCTTCTTTCCTTCTTGTTGAAGGAATAGAGGGTAATCATGAGGAATGAAGAATCCTGGGGCTAGTAGAGGGAAAGAAGGAAAGGACTCATTTACTGAGCTCGTCCTGTGTGCCAGGTCCAGTGCCAAGGTCTCAACATGCATCATCTCATTGATCCTATAAAAACTCCATTTGCTGTGTTTTCATCATTACCTCCATTTAATGGACAAGTGGTGCCTCTTGCCTAAGACGTCCCCAGCCCAAGGTCCACTCCATCAACAGAGCCAAAAACAAAAACAAAACAGCCCCAGAATCCTCAGCAATAAGCCTTCATTTGAGTGCCCTTTTTTTATGGTTTCTGTGTTGATTAATTTTATGTGGCATTGATTCTAGCTGTTTCTGAGATGGTGTTTCTGAAAGAGATGAGCATTTGAATCCACCAACTGAGTGAAGACATCTGCCTTCACTAATGTGTGTGGACTTTATCCAATTCCTGGGGTCCTGAATGGAACAAGACAGCATCTTCTCTCCCTCTTTCTCTTTTTGCCCATGAACATAACAGCTTCTGGCTCTTGAGACTTGAGATGCCAGGACTTACCCAGGTCCCCTGGGTCTCAGGCCTTTAGCCTTGAGTTACATCATCAGCTCCCCCAGTTTTTAGCCCTAAGCCTTGGCCTGAGTAATATACCTGACTTTGCTTGTTCTCTCGCTTACAGAGAGCAGACTGTGGGACTCCATCTCTTAATGGTGTGAACCCATTTCCCTAATGTACAGAAGAATCTTGACCATCATGCCTTTGAACTGCTCAGATCCACTTACTCATGGAAATTTTACTATAATAAATGTAACACTACATCATCTGCAGTCTCTTGAATCTGAGGATGTGGAACTGAGGGTAGGGAGAGTTGCCTACGAGGGATAAGATGTATTTAGGAAGTGTTTCTTTTATATAGGCTGATAAATTGATGATAAAACATGCTGTACTAGTCTTCCCTATTTGGAAGAGATAGTAGGTATTATAGGAACAGTGTCCATCTCTCAATAACATGACCTACCCCACAAAAGGATAAAATTTATTTTTCTTTAATTAATTAATTAATTTTTTACTTCTTGTTGAGTTGGGTTTTTGTTGCTGTGCCCCGGTTTTCTCTGGTTGTGGTGAGTAGGGGGTACTGTTCATTTGGGTGCGTGGGCCCACGGCTTCTCTTGTTGAGCAGCACATACTCTGAGTGGTGGAGACTCAGTATTTGCAGCATGCCCTCTCAGTAGTTGGGGCCTGAGGGCCCTAGAGCTCTCAGGCTTCAGTAGTTGAGGTATGTGAGCTCAGTCGTTGCAGCTCACAGGCTCTGGCGCACAGGCTCATGCGCTTAGTTGCTCCAGAGCATGTGGGCCAAGGTTCAATCCCTGTCCCTTGCACTGGCAAGCAGATTCATACCACTGGACCACCAGGGACGTCCAGGATATCATTCCTTAATGTGGTTCAGAAATAGTAAAACCATGATATATGCCTGTGTGATTTTAGTATTTGATCAAAGGACATTGTATGTCTTTACTGGTCACACTAGTTTAATTCAAGAAGGACAACTCACACTCATGGCAGGCATGGGTTGATGAGGACAAGGGATTCTGGCTCATTTGCAGTGTGGATGATGCTTTCCAGAACTGAGAGCCTTGACTTGCATAGTGAAGCCCTTTCCCAGCACGGAAAGGCCAGGAACTGAGACCTATGGACCCACCAGGAGAACCATGAGAACTGCTCATGTCCAGGGCCACAGCGTGAGCCAGCAGTGATGATCCTGCCAAGAGCTCTTCGCTCCAGTGGCTCATTGGCCTCTGAGTAGTTTTCCCTTATTGTGTGCATCAATCCACTGAATAGCCACGGAAGTAAGTAAAGAGATAAAAGATGTCCACAATGGAATAGAGAACTAGTGGGAATAGTAGGGTTTCAGATCATAGACTATTTGGTATGTTTCCTTCCATCAGTCACTGGAGATTTCTGAGGTGGAAACAGAGAACAGAATAATATATCATGAAGGGCACCAGTCCATGTACACTGAAAGTTTCTTTATTTCTGACCATTATTTTACAATCATCCCCTCAGAGACAATGACAATATGTACACCCCAAATTTCCCTCCAGAAAATGAGATTCATTTTTCTGATGCTATAAACCCATAACTCTGAAAGTTCCATCACCTCCCAGAGCCTACGTTTCCCACTACAATCCTGCAGCCTTGCTGGATCACCCTTCCTTTTCCCATTCACATTGAGCTGATGTCTGAAACCATAGCTCTGTTTTCACTTCATGACGTGGCCATGTCCTAGATTTCAGTTTCCAAGAGCCCAGAAGAAAACTTCCAATGGAGGCAACCACCTAGGCAGGGTTATTATAGCTGTATATAATGGGCTCCATGTGAGTGCATATGTCATCACCACAGTGAGGACAGGGGCTGAATGTTAGCCAAATGGTCCTGGGCTGCCCTAAGTCTCTCAGAATCTCCAACAGCTCAGTCTGAAGCTGGGGAAGTCTGCCATCTAGAAGAATACCTTGAGGGCTGTAATTCTCCCGAGGGGCAGGATACCACTCCTGACTTAAACAGGAAAGCCCAGCGGTTTGTCGCAGCAGCTTCTCCATGACGGCCATGGAGAGGATATTCCCACACAGGCTGAAGGACCTGAGCTGGGAGCAGCGGCTCAGGGATGGCAGGATGGCCTCAAACTGAGAGTCCTGGATCCCACACTGGTCTAAATACAGTTCCTGGAGGGTGGCTGCAACTTTCTCTAGCAGAACTTGGAGCAGCTCAGGATTAAAGTCCATTAGGGTGACACCATTCAGTTCCAGGCTTTTTAGCTGACAGATGTTCGGACAACGGGACAGATGGGTCAAGTCTGATTCTGTAAGCTGGCAGTTCATTATTGAGAGGTTGTCCAAGGTAGTCTTCAGGCACCTGGGGAGAAACCAAGAAATCAGTTCTTAAAACTGATGTCTACAGGTGATATAAAAATGGTTTCTACAGGGCTAATGTTAAGTCTGATGAGGGTCAATACATTGATTGCCCAGTATCTCTCTAGGCTAGTCTTGTCACTTTCACTATGTATCTGAGTCAATTCATAGAACATTGAAAGGTCTCTTCTTCATTTATCAAACAAACTATAACATACTCTACTTCCTTATGAGGATGAATGAATATAATGGAATGCCCTAGAATGTACTCAGAGGAGCTGGACACGGAGTGTCAATCAAGCATAGACATCACTGGTTTTTAGTACTAGGTGATGAGATAGAAAATGGTTTCAGCTAAGGCTTCCTTCAATCCAAAGTTGGGCTTCAGAGGCCAATACTTCTGGCCACTGAGGCTTTAGGGAGACATGCATAAAGAAGCAACTTACACAAGATCTCACAACATCAAATGTGATGCCTGTCTAGAGGGGCTCACTTACATCCCTGCTAACTTTCTACCACTTTCTACTACCCTTTTCTCTCAGCTCGATTAACATCATCTCCAGAATCATACTTTTCCCATACACGAATTAATGTATCTGGAGCAAAAAATAAAAATATTTTACAGATGGGGATTTAAGACAGGCTCATTTTGGTCAGTAATCTGATGAGCATAGAGCTTCTCTTCAGAATTGCTCTGGTTTGCTGTGGTTTCCCCACTTCAGTGCCCTCTTTATTTCCTATATTTTAAGTGATTTGAACATAGATACCTCTGCTGAAGGTAGAAATTATAATCCCTTTAGTGCTAGATCAACCATTCCAGTCAATAAATTGTACCACCACAGTGGAAATGTCCCTTTCAAGAACCATTACACCAATTTACCCCCAAATTGATTTGTGTGGTTACAGGATATCACACTTCAGGAGAGAGTGCATTTGATATTCTAATGCTATGTTCAATGTTACCTAGCCAGTGGTCCACACTCACATGATTATCTGGTCCAGGCAGCCTTCAAGGAAGGAGGGAGACTCCAGATGGAGATCCCGGAGGTGGCCCAGCCTCTGGAACTGGGAGGTAATTTGTACAACGTGATCGTGCTCCTGCTTCTTGAAGGCAGATACTTGGATGGGGAAGAGACAGAATCTCTGCAAATTACTCATGTGGCCCAGGAAAGGAGCAAATGTGGCCAGGGTGGACAGATTCCAGGTGCAACTCACTTGCACCTCCTGGATACAGACCAGCTGCACCATGCTCAGGACCTTCACGATATTGCCCATTGGCATTGAGACGATCTTCGGCTTCTTGCAACACAGGTGGATGGAAGCTTTTCTCTGCTCCACCCACCTAAGGAGGTAGGTGAGGAAGTTGTCCAGGGTCCTCTTTTTCAAGGAAAGGTCTATAAAAACCTTCAGTGGCGCCACATGCTGCATTGTCATTGACCTGGGCTCAGCTACTGGTGTTCTTCCTGAGCTTGTGCATCTGTGAGTACTGGCTCCAGACCACATGTTCCAGAAGTTATGACCAGTGTCCCGCAAATCTAGCACCCGCAGTTTGCATCTCCTATTGAGAAAAAGAAGATTGGTGGGGAAGCATTAAAATCCACCCAGAATGAAACATTGGTCTACAAATTTGAAAACAGACTTCCCAACTGTGCTGTAACTTCAGATTCCTGACATCACTTGCTGCCGTGCCTTCTTCCCTCTCTGACTCAATTTCTTCCATCTCCCTTACCCCTCCCTTCTTTTCTGGTTCCCCACTTCTAGTAACTTTTAGCATCATTGTGAGGAGGTGTGGCATGTTCTTTAGGCTTTTTTTTTTTTTTAATTGTAGGTACACCTACACTTCCCAAACGTGTTTCCCTTGGTGAGGCAAGGCCTCTAGGCTTCTACATTGCCTTCTTCAGATCCCTCTGGTCCATCCCTTTCCCACCCAGTTTTCATCACCCCAGGTGTTTCCCCTGAGACACCCTGGATTTTGCTAGGTTACCTAAGTCAGACTCACCTGGCGCAAACCTTCTGCACAAACAGGACATCAAGGGCTTCTAGCACTGCTTGTAGGGGCCCCACATGAGGCAGGTCAATGAGGCTCCCCAGAGGCAGGTGGGCAAAGGGCCAGGCCTGTACCATAGCCTTCAGAATTTCAGTGTGTCTCCCATTGAAGGCCTCAGTGAAGAGGGGTGGGAAGAGCTCCACGGGCAGCTGTTCCAGAGCAGAAAAGGCCAAGTCATCATCCCTCAGCAGGTGCATTCCCGCCAGGTCCAGGAGTCTGGGTGGGGTCCGTACACTCATGCTGACTCTATGCCAAAAGGAATACTGTGTAAACTGTCAGAGAACAAGGCATTGGCTTCAGACCAAGTAGAGGCACACCTTAGACTGTCTCCCTACCCTTCAGAAGAACCTACTCAAGGCCAAGGTCTGTGCACTGGCAAGGGTGAAAGCATCTTACTTGGCCCATATGACACTGTGGGCTCAGTGAGCACAAAGCTGTAACTTTTCCCCTACTGGATTCAGAACAAGCATTTCAACCACTAGCACATTGAAATCCATCTGCTGCTTTGCTTAAATCATGTCCCACTGGGAAAGTTACCAAGGTCCTGAAAGCTGACCTCAAGCTTTATTTTGGGAAGACTTTTAGATAGTCATTTAGAGCCTTAAGTCTATGGAAAGAGGACTGTCATGTGAAGCAGCGAGTCCCCATCCTTAGTTAAGCTGGATGGTAAAGATGAAAGAAATACTCAGGACATGTCATGTGTACATAAAAGAAGTATTTTAAATTTTGAGAGCTAATATTACAGACATTTTATTATAAATATCTTCCTAGTAAAGACATTTAAAAATTATTTCAACTACAGTACAAATCAAAATATTTGGGACTCAGGGAAAACAACATTGAGAGATAAATGGAAACCTGAAATCTCATCTGAAAGGAAATAATTAAAAAAGAAAAACTCTCCATGCCATGTGGAGTTACAGGCTACTTGTAAAGTCAGTTAACACCATATAAGAATAGTACTGACAATAACTTACTTGTGTGATGTGGTTGGTGTGGGACTCAGACCACAGACTCTATGGAAGATCCAGCCAGTGACTCTGGAGCCAGAAGATCCTGCATCCTTTCTTCAGAGGCTGAGAATCTTATAGACATTTCTGATCTCATCATCTCTCTGTGTGATTAACACAATCAGAAAGGGGTACCTGATTAGATTATAGATGGCCCTTGGTCCTTGGTCCTGATTGGATCTTCATTTTTCTCCACCTTAGGTGACTGAAACAGATATACATACGGGGAACAGAAGGAATGATGGAGAAGGAATCAAAGATTCATTGATGGATTCACTCCACAAACCTTGGTTGATTTTGACCAATACGCTCAGTTATATTCCTGGGTTTGGTTGGGCAAAAAATTATTGGTTTCAGTCATTGAACAAGAAAAAACATAACTTGAAAGCATTATTGTTGAGGGAACTTTGCCCATATAAAAACTATCAAAATGTTCCTCAATTAACAGCTTCATGAAAACAATCCTGTTGTTCCCAGGATGTAAACAAAATACATGAACCCCTGTATCAGCTTGTCACTCAGGTGTTATGTAGGAAACACAGGGGATTGTGAGCCTATTCAGGCAGCAAAGGAAGAGCTTTGGGGGATGTGGATGGTTTTCCAGGCTTAGGCCAAGCCTTCTCTGAAGGTGAACAGGTCAAAATTTCAGTGAGATGTAAGAGTGTGTCAGGACAGTTTGGAGCTGGGCATTCCCAGACAGACCATGTGAATGATTACAACAATGTAAAGTTTTTTTTTTTCTTTTAGGAAAGAGGGGGAGAAGGCAATGGCAACCCACTCCAGTACTCATGCCTGGAAAATCCCATGGACGGAGGAGCTTGGTAGGCTGCAGTCCATGGGGTCGCTAGGAGTTGGACACGACTGAGCGACTTCACTGTCACTTTTCACTTTCAGGCATTGGAGAAGGAAATGGCGACCCACTCCAGTGTTCTTGCCTGGAGAATCCCAGGGACGGGGGTGCCTGGTGGGCTGCCGTCTATGGGGTTGCACAGAGTTGGACACGACTGAAGTGACTTAGCAGCAGCAGCAGGAAACAGGGAGATTTAAAGATGTTATTCTGGGTAATATTTAGAAAGTAAAATATGGTGACTTACAAAAGACAGTGTTATCGTTGAGGGTGTTTCCCCCCAGAAATTTGGGGTCAGCCCAGAAAGCCACATGAAAAGATTAAATCTAGGTTGTGAGAAGATGGAGGAGTGTGAGGCCTGGGATCAGACATTTGCCACACTGACAGCCACTGAAGGTGGGCACTATGAGCTCTTTGAGAACAAAGCATCAGAGAAAAATAAGTGTGGGTCACTGGCAAATAACCCTGTCACCCAGGGGCATGTGCTATCAGGAGAGGTTTTCCTAAAATTTTTTTCTCATTGAGGACACCTTCCAGATGGAAAATAGCCCCAGTCATTTTCTAGGGGTCTTGGAAGCCAACAATAATCTTATTGGCTCCTTTCTGATTTGTTGCTATTGTTCAGTCGCTAAGTCATGTTCTACTCTTTGTCACCCCATAAACTGCAGCACATCAGGCTTCCCTGTCCTTCACTATCTCCCAGAGTCTGCTCAAACTCATGTCCATTGAATCTGTGATGGCATTCAACCATCTCATCCTCTGTCACCCTCTTCTCCTGCCCTCAATATTTGCCAATATCAGAATCTTTTTCAATGGGTCAGTTCTTCACATCAGGTGGCCAAAGTATTGGAGCTTCAGCTTCTGCATCAGTCCTTCCAGTGAATATTCAGGTTTGATTTCCTTTAGGATTGACCTTTCTAAGTAAATATAGATAATTTCTAATTCTTCAAACTTAACCAAGTTCAGTATAGATGATGATCAGGGTAACATCAAAGGCACAGAAATAAAATGTATTTATCTCTTCATTAAAACCAGCACCTTTCTAGGGACTTCCCTGGTGGTCCAGTGGTTATGAATCTGCCCTCCAATGCAAGAGATATTTGATCCCTGTTTGGGAACTAAGACCTCATATGCCACTGGTTAACTAAGCCCTTGTGCCTCAACAAAGACCCAGCGTGCACACACACACAACTAAAATTAAATGATCATCATAATAAAAGTAAAAACTAAAAAAATGCAAAAGTAAAATCAAACACATAAAAAAACCAATGCCTTTCCCATATAAATGCAGAAGCTTGTATTGGGGTTTCAGGTTCTGCCACAATCAGGAGTGACCACCTGCACCACAGGGGGAATCTTTTGAAGTTTAAGTTAAGAAATAAAGGGAGACCCTTTCTCCATCTTTCAGAGTTTCCCATGCCTCTCTCCCATCCCATTTATTTGATGCCCAAACTTTTCCTATATACCTCTGGCCACCAAGGTGAGGACTCTTTGAAGAGTGTTTACCTCCTTGTTCACTTTGACAAAGATCCCTTTCACCATACTTCTCTCAGGATTATAAATGACCTTTGCATAAAAAAAAAGTTTGAATTGGATTCTACTCAATAGATATGTTAAGTCCCAGGCCATCCATCTCTTTTATAAATACCTGCATCAGAGTGAGATTAGTAACAATGATAATCATAAATAGCTCTGTTATTAAACGCAAGCTGGGTGAGCAGCAGTGTGGGCACTTCTCATTTACTCCTTCAGATAACCTTCAGGGAACACCTAAAATTCACTCAAATTTTCTCCATTCTTTGGTGAACCAAGGTTATTTTCAGATAGACGTATCTGCCAATTTCTATAAAGAATATTTAGCTGAGGGGATCTGAAGGACCCCCAAGTTTCCAAACACCCTAAATATTGAGAAGAACTGACTGAAAGACTTCACATTATTTTAGGGAAATTCAGAAATTGCAGAGTCTAAGCCAGGGATGGTTGAAAGGGATCACAGCTTCTATGAGAAGCTGTTTTCCCTCTCACACTATTGGTGAGCATGTAAATTGGTATAGCCACTAAGTAAAACAGTATGGTGTTTCCTCAAGTTACTAAAAATAGAGTGACCATATGATCCAGCAGTCCTACTCTTGAACATATAACCAGACAAAAAGTGAAAGTGAAAGTCACTCAGTCATGTCTGACTCTTTGTGACCCAATGGACTATACAGTCCATGGAATCCTCCAGGCCAGAATACTGGAGAGGGTAGTCTTTCCCTTCTCCAGGGGATCTTCCCAACCCAGAAGCTGAACCCAGGTCTTCTGCATTGCAAGTAAAACTAGAACTCAAAAAGATACATGGAGCTTCCATGGTGGTCCAGTGGTTGACAGTCTTCCTTGCAATGCAGGGGACATGGGTTCAGTTGCTGTTCCGGGATGATCCCGCAGGCTGCAGAGCAACTAAGTCCACGTGCCACAACTAGTGAGCCTACTCACTAAAGCTACTGGAGCCTGCGGGCTTTAGAGCCCAAACTCTGTAACAAGAGAAGCCACTGCAATAAGAAGCCCATGTACCGCAGTAAGAGAGTGGCCCCAGCTCGAAGCAACTAGAGAAAGCCTGCACACAAGAAAGAAGACCCAGTGCAGTGAAAAATAACTAACTAAATAAAATTATTCAAGAAAAAAGATACACACACCCCTATGTTCATAGCAGCATTATTAATAATAGCCAACATGTGAAAACAACCTAACTGCTCATCGACAAAAGAATGAACAAAGAAAATGTGATGTGTGTATGTGTATGTTTTCCAGCCATTAAAAGAATGAAATAATGCTATTTGTAGAAGTATGGATGGACCTAGAGATGATCATACTGATGAAGTGCGTCAGAAGGAGATTGACAAACACCATATGATATCACATATTGTGATAAATCACTTCAGTCCTGTCCACTCTGTGCGACTCTATGGACTGTAGCCTGCCAGGCTCCTCTGTCCATGGGATTCTGCAGGCAAGAATAATGGAGTGAATTGTGATGCCATCCTCCAAGGGATCTTCCTGACCTAGGGATGAAACCCATGTCTCTCTTACCTCTCCTGCATTAGCAGGCAGGATCTTCACCACTAGCACCACCTGGGAAGCCCGATATCGCATATGCTGCTGCTGCTGCTAAGTCGCTTCAGTCGTGTCCGACTCTTTGTGACCCCATAGACGGCAGCCCACCAGGCTCCCCCGTCCCTGGGATTCTCCAGGCAAGAACACTGGAGTGGGTTGCCATTTCCTTCTCCAATGTATGAAAGTGAGAAGTGAAAGTGAAGTCGCTCAGTCGTGTCCATACGTGGAGTCAAAAATACAACACAAATATACCAATCTATGAAAAAGAAACAGAGTCAAAGGCATAGAGAACAAACTTGTGGCTGCCAAGGGGAGGAGCGTAGGGAGGGAAGGACGGGGAGTATTCAGTTGGCAGATGCAAACGTTCATATACAGAATGCTTAAACAAGGTCATACTGTATAGCACAGGGGCTTCCCAGGTGACACAGAGGTAAAGAATCCGCCTGCCAATGCGGGAGAAACAAGACACGCAGGTTTTATCCCTGGGTCGGGCGATCCCCTGGAGTAGGAAATGGTAACCCACTCAGGTATTCTTTCCTGTACAATTCTATAGACAGAGTAGCCTGCTGGGCTACAGTCCATGGGGTCACAGAGTGGGATACGATGAAGTGCACATGCACGCGCGCGCGTGTGGGCGTGCGCACGCACACATACACACTCTATAGCACAAGGAACTAGAGTCAATATCCTGTGATAAACCATGGAAAAGAATATGAAAAAGTATATATAGCAATGGCACCCCACTCCAGTACTCTTGCCTGGAAAATCCCATGGATGGAGGAGCCTGGTGGGCTGCAGTCCATGGGGTCTCGAAGTCAGACACGACTGAGCGACTTCACTTTCACTTTTCATTTTCATGCATTGGAGAAGGAAATGGCAACCCACTCCAGTGTTCTTGCCTGGAGAATCCCAGGGGTGGTGGAGCCTGGTGGGCTGCTGTCTCTGGGGTCACACAGAGTCAGACACGACTGAAGCGACTTAGCAGCAGCAGCAGCAGCAATATATATATATATATATAGATAATTTGCTGCACAGTGGAAATTAAGCACAACATTGTGTTTCAACTGGGCCTGGGTGATTGTACAGTGGATAACCATTTGATGTGAGAAGGCCAAAAGCTCCATCCTGAGATCATGCTAAAGCCGCCATCTTCTAAATGTGCATCCCATGAAGTACCAAGTAACAGAGATACACCTGCTCAGGGCAGCAATTACCTCACTTTATCCTGCCTTCAATCACCTTTCCCTGCACCTCCAATCTCCCTACACTTTTCTACCATAAATATCCCTGCTCCCTGCCTTTCACGTGATAGACCAACTTGTTCTCCTGTCTTCTCCCGTAACTGCCTTGTAGATAAATGACCTTGGAATCCTGGTATTTGGCTTGCTGACCATTAGGCAAATAAAATCTGTTCAGTAACAGAATATTGTAATTCATACTTCTGAGCATCTTACATCACTATGCTGAGATGTCCAGGGGGTGATCTATTATGAAAGAACTGGTGATTGTAAAGTTCTGGCGATTTTGATTATATGTCCACTCAATTTTCTGAATTGTATTAAGCATTTTCTATTATCAGACTTTTTCATAACCAGTGATGAGAATAAAGATATTGCCATCTTGAAAAGTCAAGAGACAATCTAAAGTGAATTGGAGAAATAAAGAGACAGAATTTACAAAACTTTCATGAATAAAGAAGAGGAGATCAGTTTTTTTAGAGCCAACATATGAGTGAGAACATACAATGTTTATCTTTCTCTGACGTATTTCACTTAGCATGATTCCCCCCAAAGTCCATCCTTTTTTTTGTGTATGTGTGTGGAATATGGTAGGATGTCCTTGTTATTGCATTATATATATATATATATATATATATATATATATATATGCACACAAATGAGGAGGAATGTCAGAGGAGATACTTCTTCTACCTGTATTATTAAAATGTTTTACACAAAAATGTTGTTCTTTGTTACTTGAACAAAACCTTGGAAAACAATGGATTTTTCTTTCATAGATAATTTACACTAACATATTACTGACCACAAGTGCTATTTCTTCAATATCTTATATATTTATATTATTGGTGGTCAATAATATAACATTGATTTTCCCCAAATGGGCACTTTAATGAAAATAGTATTTGACTATAAAATTGATGGCAGAATATTCTATGGGCCATCAGTCATAATTGTTTACTGCCATGCCAGGCTGCAAGGTCAGTTATGGGATCACAGGGTGACAGAGACACTGTTCCTTCCATTGGTGGGACAATATCTGTCTAATAGAAGAGATTGTTGAGAAAAAATTAATACACACTGTTATCCCACAATCCAACATTCTCACTTCTAGGTATCTGTCTAAGTGAGTTCAGTCTGTCCACACAAATACAAGCACATACAGCTTTATTTATCATCATGAAAACTTGAAAGCAATTAAGATGTCCTTCAGTACATGAAAGAATCATTAAACTATGATATATACAGACAATGGAATGTTACCAAACCATTAAAATGCATGAAGGGGAAGGCAGAGAGAACCCTGGGGGACTCCCTTGGACCTTAAAGAGTTTAGACCGCTTCCTCCCACCCACCCCCAAGAAAAAAAAATGCATGAAGGACCCCTCAATGTCTACTACTAATTTGAAAGAATCAATACTGTATTAGTCCAACTCCACGACATTTTGGAAAAGGCAAACTCTGAGAACAGTGAAAAAATCAGTTGTTTCCAGGGCTTGGAGTTGAAGAATGATAAATAGGCAGAGCAAAGAGGATTTTGGGGGGCAGTGAATATTCTCTGCATGACACTGCAATGGTGGATATGTGTCATGATACATTTGCCAAAACTCATAGAACTCACAATAGCAATACAGAACCTCATTATAAACTTTGGGTAATAAAGTATATATATATATATATACACACACACACACACACCAACAACAATATATAAACTATGTACTTTGGTGATGATGATATGTCAATGTAGATTCATTGATTATAACAAATAAACCAATCCAGAAGGGAATGTTGACAGCTAGAGAGGTGATGCATGTGCTGGAGTCAGGAATTTAAATGGAAACTCTCTTACCTGTGCTCAATATTACTTTGAACAAAAACTGCTCTTAAATATAATGTCTACTTTAAAAAGTATAATTGTAATGCTTCCAGCTCTGAAATTTTATTATTCTAAATATTTTTAAAGAAGAAAATGTTTTTTTTGCATGATCTTTAAAATCAGTTTTAAAGACACATTTCTTTGGAGGCTCCAAACAAAGTTGAACTTCTTTTTTTCAGTGTTTGCATGCATTCTTTAAACTTACTAACTTTTTTTATTTTTAAAAAAGCATCTTATATATTCTATATTTACATAACTCATAGCACAAATATTTATACTAAACAAGCATGATATTTATAGGATGCTGAACCCTACAGACCTGCTTACAACACTACTTTATGTCATCTAGTTTGATCTACCATTGGGTGGCCTAGGAGTCCTGAGGCTCACAATGTCTATCACTAGAGAGGAGTGGAATCTTTCCTGTGACCTCCCGATGAACTTCCCAGTGGTGATGCTAAAGCAGCTTCGGTGAGTTATGGTTTATTTATGTGTGCATGCATGCTAAGTCGCTTCAGTTGTGTCGACTCTTTGCAACGCTATGGACTGTAGCCTTCCAGGATCCTGTGTTCATGGGATTCTCCAGGGAAGAATACTACAGTGGGTTTCCATGCCCTCCTCCAGGGGATCTTCCTGACATGGGGATCAAACTCACCTCTATTAAGCTTTCTGCTTTGGCAGCCTGTCTTTACCACTAGTGCCCACCTGGGAAGCCCACAATTCATTCATGGCCTCATGTAAATGATGTGTCCTCCTTCTTTTCTTCCTGTTGCAGGAATAGAGGATAAGCTTGAGAAATTAAGAATCCTGGGGATGTCTGCTGCTGCTGCTGCTAAGTTGCTTCAGTAGTGTCCGACTCTGTGTGACCCCATGGACTGTAGCCCACCAGGCTCCTCCATCCATGGGATTTTCCAAGCAAGAATACTGGAGTGGGGTGCCATTGCCTTCTCCAATGCATGAAAGTGAAAAGTGAAAGTGAAGTCGCTCAGTCATGTCCGACTCTTAGTGACCCCATGGACTGTAGCCCACCAGGCTCCTCCATCCATGGGATTTTCCAGGCAAGAGTACTGGAGTGGGGTGCCATTGCTTTCTCCAGGGGGTGTCTGCTAGAAAGGGAAAAGAAGGAAAGGACTCATTTATTGTATTCTTCTGATATTCCAGATCCAGTTTTAAGGCTTCAGCATGCATCGTCTGATTGACTTTACAGAAACACCACGTGCTGTACGTACAGTGTTACCTGTATTTTATGGAGAAGCTGTGCCTCTTCCCCTAAGATTCTCCCCAGCCCAATGTCCACTCCATCCCCAGAGCCAATAATACCAGATCTTAAATCCGCAGGAAGAGGCCTTCATTTGGGTGTTTCGTGTTTATGGACTCAGTGCTCATTAATTTTATGTGGCATTGATTCTAGATGTTTCTGAGATGGTGTTTCTGGAAGAGATTAGCATTTGAATTCATCAACTGCCTTCACCCAATGTAGGTGGGCATCATCCAATTGCCTGGGGACCATTTGAATGGAAGAAAACAGCATTTTTTATCCCTCTTTCTTTTCTTGCCCATGAACATAGCATCTTCTAGCTCTTGAGACTTGAGACTCAAGGACTTAACACCAGTGGTCCTCTGGTTCTCAGGCATTTGGCTTCAGACATGGGGTTATTTCCTTAACTCTCCTGGTTTTAAGCTTTAAACATCAGTCTGAATTATAAAAGCAGATTTGCTAGTTCTCTAGCTAACAGAAAAGAGATTATGGGACTCCTCTGCATCTGTAATTGCTGTGCGAGCCCATTCCCATAATAAATACCTTCTGAGATATGTCTGTATACAGAGATGACCATGAGCACTTTCATGTAGGTATTTTTCAATGGTAAATACAGTAATTCACCATCTATAGTTGGTTGAATTGTGGGATATGAATGTGAGTAAAGAGAGGGATGACTATGAGTTTTAACTGGTATATAAGTGGTGTTTATATACTTTCTAGAACTAACACCAAAAAAAGATTCTTTCCATCATAGGTGATTGGAATGCAAGAGTAAGAAGTCAAGAGATACCTGGAGTTACGGGCAAATTTGGTCTAGGGATACAAAATGGAGTAGGGTAAAGGATTACAGAATATTGCCAAGAGAACACACTGGTCATAGCAAACATCTTCTTCCATAAACACAAGGGAAGACTCTACGCATGGAGATCACTGGATGATCAATACTGAAATCAGATTGATTATATTTTTTTGCAGCAGACGATGAAGAAGCTCTATACAGTCAGCAAAAACAAGACCTAGAGCTGCCTGTGGCGCAGATTATCAGCTCCTTATTGCAAAATTCAGGCTTACATTAAAGTAGGGAAAAGCACTAGGCCATTCAGGTATGACCTAAATCAAATCCCTTAAGATTATACAATGGAGATGAAAAATAGATTCAGGGGATTAGATCTGGTAGACAGAGTACCTGAAGAACTATGGACGGAGGTTTGTAACATTGTACAGTAGGTGGTAACCAAAACCATCCCCAAGAAAGAGAAATGCAAGAAGGCAAAGTGGTTGTCTGAGTAGGTCATACAAATAGCAAAAGAGAAAAAGAAGAGAAATGAAAGGGAAAAGAGAAAGGGAAAGGTATACCCATCAGAATGCAGAGTTCTAGAGAATAGTAAGGAGAGATAAGGAAGTCTTTTTAAGTGAACAATGCAAAGAAATAGAGGAAAAAAGCAGAATGGGAAAGACTTCAGATCTCTTCAAGAAAATTGGAGATATCAAGGGAACACTTCAGGCAAAGATGGGTACAATAAAGGAAACAAATGGTAAAGACCTAACAGAAGAGACTAAGAATAGGTGGCAAGAATACACAGAAGAACTATACAAAAAAGGTCTTAATGACCTGGATAACAAGGATGGTGTGGTCACTCACCTAGAGCCAGATATCCTGTAATGTGAAGTCAAGTAGGTCTTAGGAAGCATCACTATGAACAAAGCTAGTGGAGGTAATGAAATTACAGCTAAGCTATTTCAAATCCTAAAAGATGATGCTGTGAAAGTGCTGCACTCAATATGCCAGCAAACTTGGAAAACTCAGCAGTGGCCCCAGTAGTGGAAAAGATCAGTTTTCCTTCTAATCCCTAAGAAAGGCAATGCCAAAAATGTTCAAACTGCCATACAAGTGTGCTCATTTCACATGCAAGCAAGGTAATGCTCAAAATCCTTCAAGCTAGGTTTCAACAATAGGTGAACTGAGCACTTCCAGGTGTATAAGCTGGATTTAGAAAAGGCAAAGGAACCAGAAATCAAGTTGCTAACATAGAAATCATAGAAACAGTAATCGAATTCCAAAAAACCCCACATCTACTTCTGCTTTATTGACTATGCTGAAGGCTTTGATAGCGTAGATCACAATAAACTGTGGAAAATTCTTAAAGAGAAAGGAATACTAGGCCACCTTACCTGTCTCCTAAGAAGCCTGTATGCAGTTCAAGAGGCAACAGGACCTTACATGAAAAAACTGATTGGTTCCAAATTGGGAAGGGAGTACATCAAGGCTGTATATTGTCACCTTGCTTATTTAACTTATATGTGAGTACTGTGCTTAGTCGCTCAGTCATGTCCGACTCTTTGTGACCCCAGGGACTGTAGTTGGCCAGACTCCTCTGTTCATGGAGATTCTCCAGGCAAGAATACTGGAGTGGGTTGCCATGCCCTCCTCCAGAGGATCTTCCTAACCCAGGGATTGAACCCAAGTCTCCCACATTACCGGCAGATTCTTTACTGTCTGCGCCACCAGGGAAGCCCAGGAATATTGGAGTGGGGAGCCTATCCCTTCTCTAGGGGATTTTTCCAATCCAAGGATTGAACTGGGGTCTCCTGAATTGCAGGTAGATTCTTTACCAGCTGAGCTACCAGGGAAGCCCAGAGTACATCATGTAAAATGCCAGGCTGAATGAATCATAAGCTGGAATCAAGAGTGCCAGGAGAAATATCAACAACCTCAGATATGCAGATGAAACCACTTTAGTGGCAGAAGGTGAAAAGGAACTAAAGAGCCTCTTGATGAAGGTGAAAGAGGAGAGTGAACAAGCTGGCTTAAAGCTCAACATTCAAAAAATTGAGATCATGGCATCTGGTCCCATCACTTCAAGGCAAATAGATGGAGAAAAAGTAGAAACAGCAACAGATTTTATTTTCTTGGGCTCCAAAATCTCTGCAGATGGTGACTGTAGCTGCGAAATTAAAAGACACTTGTTCCTTGGAAGAAAAGCTGTGGCAAACCTAGACAGAGTTTTAATAAGCAAAGACATCACTTTGCTGACAAAGGTCTGTCTAGTCAGAGCTATGGTTTTCCCAATAGTCATGTACAGATGTTAGAAGAAGGATGAGCACCAAAGAACTGATGCTTTTGAAGTGTGGTGCTGGAGAAGACTCTTGAGAGTCCTTTGGACAGCAAGGAAATCAAACCAGTCAATCCTAAAGGAAATCAATCCTGAATATTCATTGGAAAGACTGATGCTGAAGCTGAAACTCCAAAACTTTGAACACCTGATATGAAGAACTGACTCATTGGAAAAGACCCTGATGCTAGGAATGAATGAGGACATGAGGGAAAGAGGGTGATAGAGAATGAGATGGTTAAATGGAATCACCAAATTCAATAGACTGAGTGTGACCAAACTCTGGGAGATGGTGAAGGACAGGAAAGCCTGGCATTATGCAGTCCATGGGGTCACAAAGAGTAGGATGTGACTTAGCAACTTAGCAACAACATGACTTAGCAACAGTAACAAGAGGTGTTTAGGGCTTCCCTGGTGGCTCAGTGGTGAGGAGTCTGCCTGCCAATATGAGAGACACAGTTTCCATCTCTGGTCTGGGAGGATTCCACATGTCACGGGGAGGCTGGACCCATCCACCACAACTACTGAGCTTGTGCTCCAGAGCCTGGAAGCCACTACTGTTAAACCCAAGCGCCCTGGCTGCTTGTGCCTGTGCTCTGCAACGGAAGGAGCCACCAGAGTGAGAGGCTTGTGCACCATAGCTAGAGAGTGGCCCCCACTCACCACAATTAGAGAAAGAAAAAAAAAAAATCCAGTTCAGTGGTGAGGACCTAGCAGAGCCAAAAATAAATAAATAAGATAAAATTTTGAAATAGAAAAAAAAAAGAGGTGTTTGTTATATGTCCTGCATGATAAGACATGCTATACTGCACTAGTCTTTCCTGATAAGATGACATAGTGGGTTTTATAGAAATAATATCCATTTCTCATGACATTACCTACCCCGCCAAAGGATATGATTTTTCAAATGTGGCTTAGAAATGCTAAGACAGTGTTACATGCCTATATGGTTTTAGTATTTTCCTAAAGGAATCTTAATGATTTTATTGGGGACAGCTTGTTTAATACAAGAAAGACAACTACTCATTCATGACAGTCATGAGTTGGTGAGAACAAGAAACAGGCATATCTGCAGTATGATGGCCCATTCCAGAACTGGGGGCCTTGACTCTGTAGTGAAGCCCTTTCCCAGCACACAGAAAGGCCAGGAACTGAGACTAATGGACCCACCAGGGGGACCAAGAGGAATTATCATGTCCATGGTCATTACCTGAGTCAGCCGTGAGGGCCCTGCCAAGAGCTCTTCACTCCAATGGCTCACTGGACACTGAGAATGTTCCCCTTTGTGTGTATTGATCCAGTGAACAGTCACAGAAATAAGTAGGCAGGTAAGACATGCTTTAGACAGAATAAAGAACTAGTTGGGAATGTTTGGGTTTCAGATCACAGACAACTAACTGCCTCTTTAAAATTATTTATTAGTAGCTGGAGATTCCTGAGGTATAAACTGAGAAAACAATACAATATATCATGGAGGCATCAGTCAGTTTACACTGAGGGTCTCTTTATTTCTGACCATTTCTTTTATTTTAAATTTATTTATTTTAATTGGAGGCTAATTACTTTACAATATCATGGTGGTTTTTGCCATACATTGACATGAACCAGCCACGGATGTACATGAGTCCCCCCATCCCAAACCCGCCTCCCACCTCCCTCCCCATCCCATCCCTCTAGGCTGTCCCAGTGCACCAGCTTTGAGAGCCCTGTTTCATGCATCAAACATGGACTGGTCATTTATTTCACATATGGTAATATACATGTTTCAATGCTATTCTCCCAAATCATCCCACCCTTGCCTTCTCCCACTGAGTCAAAAAATCTGTTCTTTACATCTGTGTCTCTTTTGCTGTCTCACATATAGGGTTGTCATTACCATTTTTCTAAATTCCATATATATGCATTAATATACTGTATTGGTGTTTTTCTTTCTGACTTACTTCACTCTGTAAAATAGGCTCCAGTTTCATCCACTTCATTAGAACTGACTCAAATGCATTCTTTTCTATAGCTGACTAATATTCCATTGTGTATATGTACCACAAGTTTCTTATCCATTCATCTGCCGATGGACATCTAGGTTGCTTCCGTGTTCTGGCTATGGTAAACAGTGCTGTGATGAACATTGGGGTACATGTGTCTCTTTCAATTCTGATTTTCTTGGTGTGTATGCCCAGCCGTGGGATTGCTGGGTCATATGGCAGTTCTATTTCCAGTTTTTTAAGGAATCTCCACACTGTTCTCCATAGTGGCTGTACTAGCTTGCATTCCCACCAACAGTGTTAGAGGGTTCCCTTTTCTCCACATCCTCTCAAGCATTTATTGTTTGTAGACTTTTTGATAGCAGCCATTCTGACTGGTGTGAGACGGTATGTCATTGTGGTTTTGATTTGCATTTCTCTGATAATGAGTGATGTTGAGCATTCTTTCATGTGTTTGTTAGCCATCTGTACGTCTTCTTTGGAGAAGTGTCTGTTTAGTTCTTTGGCCCATTTTTCTGATATTGAGTTGCATGAGCTGCTTGTATATTCTGGAGATTAATTCTTTGTCAGTTGTTTCATTTGCTACTATTTTATCCCATTCTGAAGGCTGCCTTTTCACCTTGCTTATAGTTTCCTTTGTTGTGCAAAAGCTTTTAAGTTTAATTAGGTCCCATTTGTTTATTTTTGCTTTTATTTCCATTACTCTGGGAGGTGGGTCATAGAGGATCTTGCTGTGATTTAGGGACTTAGAGACTATTGCAACATATCACAAGCCCACATTTACATCCAGAACCTTAAGTTCATGCTTCTGATTGTAAATACATGTCCCAGAAAGTCCCATCAACTCTCCTAGTCAACATTTTCCAAAGCAGTTCTGCAAACCTTCTAAATGACCTGTGGGCTTCCCACATGGCACAGTGGTAAAGAATTCACCTGCCAATGGAGCAGATGCAAGAGATGTGGGTTCAGTTCCTGGGTCGGGAAGATCCACTGGAATATGACAACCCATTCCAATATTCTTGCCTTGAGAATCCCATCAATTGAGGAGACTAGCGGCTACCATCCACGCAGTTGCAAAAGAGGTGGACACAACTGAGCATGCACGCACACACACAAATCATCTTTCTTTTTCACATTCAAATTGAGCTGACATCTGGAAACATGGGTCTCTGTTCCCTTCACCATACACCTGTGTCCTAGATTTCAGTTTTCAACTGCCCAGGAAAATGCTTTTGATAGATGTACCCAATTAGGCAGGAGAATTGAAGTGGCATAGAAAGGGCTCTTCATGATAGAATATATTATTGCCCCAGCAAGGACATGGACTGGAGTTAAGTCAGATGGCCCTTGGACCTCCAAAGCCCCTCACAGTCTCAATCTGCTCAGCCTGAAGCTGGGCAAGTCTGCCCAATGAAGGGCTCCATGAAAGCTATAGGTTTCCCAAGGGGCAGGATAAAACTCTTCCTTTTAACTGAGCAGCCCAGCAGTGTGACTCAGCAGTTTCTCCAAGATGGCCATGGAGTGGAGGTCCCCACAGAAGGTAAAGGCCTTAGGCTGGAAGCAGTTGCTCAGGGCAGGCAGCGTGGCATCGAATTAAAAGTCCATGATCCCACACTGCTCTGAGTGCAGTTTCTGGAGGGTGGCTGCAAGTTTCTTCAGTAGAGCTTGGAGGAGCCCAGAACTAATTTCAGTCATGGTGACACCACTTAGATTCAGGCCTTAGAGTTGACAGATGTCCAGACACGGGGACAGATGGATCAAATCTGATTCTGTAAGCCAGCAGTTAGTTACTGTGAGGTTTACCAATGGGGTCTTCAGGCACCTGGGGAGAAAATACACAATTAGATCTGAGAAAGCAAGATGGCAGGGGAGCTCAAAATTTTGAAAACTGCTAATCTTGGAAGAAAGTTCATTACAAATAAAAGGGGTTCCCCTATTGATGAAAAAGTTAGTTGACAAGTGTTTCCTCTTTAAAGTGAAAGTGAAAGTACTATCCCCATGGACTTTATGACCCCATGGACTGTATGACCCCATGGATGTAGCCTGCCAGGCTCCTCTGTCCAAGAAATTCTCCAGGCAAGAACACTGGAGTGGATTGCCATTGCCTTCTCCAAGGGAATCTTCTGGACTCAGGGATCAAACTCCAGTCTCTTGTGTCTCCAGCATTGGCAGGTGGATTCTTTACCACTAGTACTACCTGGGGAGTCTGTGGGTGTTAACAGCAAAAAAACAAACAAAAAAAAGAAGAAGTCACAATCAAATGTACATGCATAAGCCAAGGGTTAAACTGTGAGACATTCATTTTATTGAATACTATATGCCAGCTGACATCAATGAGGATAGATCTTTAAGACCTATCCTCAAGTGAAAATAAACAAGATTACCAAAACCACAATGGCAGTTTCTACAAGAAAGATGAAAGCAGACATTTCTATATGCTCATATAAATGTGTAGAAAGTCACAGAGAGGTCTAGAAGGTAAGCTACACTGTCCCCCCCAATTTTCTGGAGGGGAACCTGGGATGAGGAGGAGTTTCAGGGAAGGTGCTTGTTCTAAATGTATTATTGGGATATTTTACCCTGAGTGTTGGCCTGTCTTACTTGGGCAAAACCAGCAAAACCTGGAAAACATATCAGGTTTTCTTTCATATACAAATATATTCATCACAAATGCTATTTTTTTTCATATCCAAATTTTTAAATTATTGATAGCCATTTAAAGTTGATTTTTCCCAAATTTACATTTCAGGAAAAGGTAACATTTGGTTATAAACTGATGGTAATGATTTCCATTCACTATGCAGTTAAAAGCGCTTACTATGGCACCAGGGTCCATGTTCGGTTGTGGGACCACAGGGTGGTAGAGAGACAGTTCCTGCCCTATGGGCCAATCTCTGCCAACAGGTGAGATTGTCAAGGAATAAAAATGTAATACATGCTGTTATCATACTATGCAGTAATCTTACTTCTTTGTTCTCCCTGAATGAATTGGAATCTACACCCACACAAAAACATTTAGAATGTTTCTTTCTGTGCATCCAGCCCCCTCTCCCAGCATGAGCCAGCTCAGAGCCTTCTCTCCAGCCCACCAGTGTATCCTCTTCTAGAACCTGGGGCCTGACTGCAATGCTGGGGCAACTTCCAATGGGATCAACAGAAATCAAGGGCAGAACCACACCTATAGGACTCTGGATCTCTGGGAGGGAGAGACGGAGGGGCTGAGACCAGAACCATCCCAGGGCCTGCAGTGCAGGTGAGCCCTATCCGTCTATCAGGTGCAGAGTCAGGGCCCCGCTGCCTCAGGTGTGCTCACACAGTCCTGTGTCCCTGCTCTTGAGAAGTCTCAGTTGCAGGACAGTTGTACCTGGCCTCGTGTAGGAGAGGACCCAGAACCCACCTGGGTCCAAAATCCACAAGGAGACCAGAGGCATTTGGCAATTGGGGGTACATTTTGGGAGGGTTGATCTCCTGTCCCCTTCCCTTCCCTTGAGTTCACAGTAGGTTTCCTTCAAGTCCTCCTGGGTTTCTTGCACCTGGAAGTCAGGCCAGAGTCCTGTGTAGAGGAGGAGCTCTGCTCAATATTCTATAATATTCCTTTATAGGAAAAGATTCAACCTGTATGGGATGAAGAATGGATATGTGTATATGGATAACTGAATCAATTACCTATACATCTGAAGTGAACACTGCTGTAAATCAAATATAACTCAATATGAAATAAAAATTAAATTAGGAAAAAGATGAACTGCATAGTAGTAAATTATATCCCAACAAAGATGTTACATGGACATGAACTTGAGCAAACTCCAGGAGATTGTGAGGAACAGGGAGCCCTGGCGTGCCACAGTCCGTGGGGTCATGAAGAGTGAGAAAGGATGGAGTGACTGGACAACAACAATAAAAGGTGTTACATTTTTAAAATGATACAATTCACATTACTTTTTTGTTTTAGTTTTGCAAAACATGGGTTTTTGGTAAAAATGTAATAAGAAAAATAAACCCAATTTTATACACTATCTTGAGTCATTCCAAGGTCCGGATCCAAGTTTGACCTCCTACATTGATTTCTGTGGTCATGTGATGCCACACTTCACACTTGAGTCATTCTGCCAGTGGATGGCAGATAGAAAAGATTCAATACACCTTTAGGAATGCCCTGCTCCACAATGTCCAGCCCTCACCCTTACTTCTCATTGTGATTTTGACCTGACCTGCTTTAAAGAAGCCTGACTTAACTCTGGAGGACTAACCGCATCCCCAATTTCTTTTCCTTTGCTTCCTGAATTAGCTCACAATCTACTATGTTACCTACAGAACACCTAATTGACATTCTGATATGGGGACAACTTTGTGATGCTTCTTTGGGGAATGACACAACTGTCTGGAAACTATTTCAATTCTGGAACAGTTTCATAATTTTGATATGGCCAAAAATCCCTCAATAATGATAATTTTCATTTTGGTTTTTATTTATAATCTCAGAAACTGTTTAAACCCTTCTTTGTCTCTTACACTCAAGGCTGCAACTATTCCTGTTAGTGAAACTCAATCAAGATTTGTGGAGTGAATCAATGAATTATTCTTTGAATCCATCCCTTCTCCATACTCTTTCCTGAATGAATATCTGATTCAATCACTTCACCTGGATATAGGCTAAGATCTAATCAGGATTAACATGATGGACACTCTGGAATCTAATGATGCATTTGTCTCTGATTAGGTGTAAACAGTTGGAAAGGGGGACAATGTGATTAGAAAGGCCTATAAAAACCTCAGGCATTGAAGAAGAGATGCAGAGATTTCTCCCTCTGGAGTGACTCCTGGGTTCTCTACCAGATCTAAGATCTGAGCACCCCACCAACCATAGCACAGCTGGTAAGTTATCAGCCTCATAAAAGGACACTCTCGTTTTATCCACGGTCTGCAGGTCTCAAATGGTGACAGGCAACTCTGGATGGAAGGGAGAGTTTTTCTTTTTCTTTTTTTGAGTTTTTCTTTTTCTTTCTTTTCAGATGAACAGATTTAAGGCTTTGGTTTTGCCTTTCAGTTTACTGTTGCTGTAATCCCCAGAATATTGATTTGGACTTTGGTTTATATCATTTAAAATATCTTAACCAAGCAGATATTCTTTTTAAGGAAAACAACCTATCTGTTTGAAATTTATTTCTTGACATCTAATACATTTTAAAAAATACTTGGTGCACAAATGGCATTCATTTTAGAGCTATCTTATTAATCTTTACGGGCCAGATTAACTGGAAACTGAGGAAAGAGGCTGCATTGGTCCACATGATAGCTCCCTTCCCAGAGTTATGGCCCTAAGTGATGGACTGAAAGTTTTACCTGCAAAAAGATGGGGATCAGGTTTCAGGTTCCTTTGTACCCACTTCTCAGTGGGACATAACTCACAAAACAGTGGAAGGAGATGAACAGTGGTTACCTTTCTCCCTCCTCGGTACTTGTGGGATACTTGTTCTGATGCCAGGAGAGGCAGAGCTACGGCATTGTGTCCACTGAGCTTAGAGTGGAACTGGGAAAACTTGAGGCTCTTCCACCCCTGTCAGAGCAGTGACTTTGGCTCTGAATTTGTTCCTCTGAAGGCTGGGAAACAGACTAATGTGTGTTCCTGCTTGGCCTGAGAAGTATACCTTGTTCCCTGACAGTTTTCACAGATTTCCTTTTGAAGGAGAGTCAGAATGAGTGTCCAGACCCCACTTAGACTCCTGTAACTAGCAGCAGGGAGCCTGCTGAAGGATGAAGCCTCGGCTATCGCTGCTCTGGAGTTTCTGCCCACTGAGCTCTTCCTGCCAAGTTTAAGAAGGCCTTCTATGGGAGACACCCAGAGACTCTGAAGGCCATGGTGCGAGCCTTGCCCTTTGTCCATCTGCCTCTGGGGGGCCTGATGCACATGCCTCACAAGGGAACTTTAGAAGCAATCCTGGATGGACTTAATGCCTTGCTTACCCACAAGGTTCACCTAAGGTGAGTCTGATCCAGGTACATTGGCAAGTTTAAAGACTTCTCTGAAGAGACTGCTGGTGTCAGGGAGAGTGGATGGCCAAGGAATGAATGAAAGGCTTCTGATGATGCCAACGAAGAAACACAGAGACTAGGCCATAGTTGAGCTCACTTTGGGAAATGCTTTCAGGAAGTGTAGGAGTGCCTAAGATGCAGGAGAGCCTAGGAGAATATACTCCCATTTCCTCCCAGGGATGCTAAAGATAGTGGAAATTGAAAAGCTATCTAAAGTGGAGGATGGAAGGGGAAAAGGAGACAGAGGGAGGTGGGGCAGAGAGGGAAGAGGACAAGGCAGCTGCTGATGTTAGAATGGTGAAGTACAAGCACAAGTAGGAAGTCTGAGTATTGCCTCAATTTGGAGACTGTGGTTTCATTCAGTATGTATCTTAAACCATCCCACTCAATCTACTGTTTCCCATTAGGAGGTACAAACTGCAGGTGCTGGATTTAAGGAATACTGGCCAGAACTGCTGGAGCATGTGATCTGGAGACATGGACCATGGGTCCTCAAGCTCACTGATGGCACCAATGTCTGAGGACAGTTTAAGGAAAGGAATACCCTTGGCTCCCTTGGAGGTGTTCATAGAACTTTGTCTCAAGGAAAGGACCATGGGTGAATTCCTCACCTGCCTCATCTTGTGGATGGCAGATAGAAAAGATTTGATATACCTGTGCTGTAAGAAGCTGACTATTGATTCAATCCCCATCAAAAACCTTATGAAGTTTCTGCATTTGATGAGAGTCGGACATGACTGAAGTGACTTAGCAGCAGCAGCAGCAGCAGTCTCCAGGAGGTGCAAGTGAATTGCATCTGGCAGCTGTCCACCCTGACCCTGTTTGCTCCTCTCCTGGGTCAGATGCACAGTGTACAGAGACTCATCCTCTCCCCCATTCTTGTGTCTGCCTTTGAGGAGCAGGAGCAGCAGGTTGTCCAATTTACCTCTCGGTTCCTCAAGCTGCACCACCTCCAGGATCTCTCTATGGAATGTCCCTCCTTCCTCAGTGGCCATCTGGACCAGATGCTAAGGTGAGACTGGCACCACTGACCAAGTAACAGTGAACACCACGCTAGCATGTTATTTGCATGTTGTCCTCTGCAGCTCTATCCTGAAGTGTGGTATCACACGACCACAGAAATCAAGGTAGGAGGCCAAACTTGGATCCAGATTCTGGAAAGGGACACACTACTAAGGCGCTACAGATTGGGGAGTTCATATCTGCTGATGGAGGGTTTGTCATTTCTGCCTTACGAAGGGATATCTGTGTTCAGATGATTTAAGAACATAGGAAAGTGAAAGACGGAGAGACCACATTAGACTTTAATGTTTTTAAAGAGAAGCTCTATGCTCACTAGCTTCGGGACCACAATGAGCCTGTCTCATATCGCCTGCCTTCAAAAGATTGTTTTCTGCTCCATATGTCTTAATAAAGATTCTGGAAATGATGGGAGCCAAAAGGATAGTAAAAATCTGTAGGTGATTTACAGATGATGCAGGGATGAAAGTGAGCCCCTGCTAACTGTCAACCTTAGCTAATGTTGTGGGTTTTGCCTAGGTTGGTTCTCTATTCATGTCACTGAGGTGCCTTATCTGATCAAGAGATAAGGAAGCCTTTGGACCAAGAAATGACTGAAGAAAAGCCTGGTTTGAGAGAATTTTTTCTTCCCCCCCAATAAAACAATTCAGTGATGTCTACTCTTTATTGAGACAAGGTGTCAGGCTCTTCTATGAGCTTGTTATAGAAAATCCATTATCTTGATTCATCCTCTTAAAGAAGTGGAATATGTTGTACTCTGCTTGAGAGATAAGGAAAAGAATTTTCCAGATTCTGGGAATTTGACCTGGTCATACAGTGAAAGTGAAGGGACTCAGGCTAAAATGAGACGACATCCTGGGTGCTGACTTGAAGGTGGTTAGAAAGACCTTGACTTTAGTCAAATCATTTGTCTCCCACCTGGAGGTCACTTGACTCCCCGATTTCTCAGACCTAATTTCTAGATTTCTCCTCAGGTGCCTGAAGACCAGCTTGGAAAACCTCGCAATAATGCACTGCCTGCTCACGGAATCAGACTTGATCCATCTGTCCCAGTGTCCGAGCATCAGTCAGCTAAAGGGCCTGGATCTGAGTGGGGTCATTGTGACCAACTTTAGGCCTGTGATCCTTCAAATTCTGCTGGAGAAAGTAGCAGCCACTGTCCTGGAACTGGGCTTAGATGACTGTGAGATCTTGGACTCCCAACTTGAGGCCATCCTGCCTGCCCTGAGCCTCTGCTTCCAGCTCTGGTCCTCAGTCTGTGAGGGAACATCCTATCCATGGCTGCCACGGAGAAGCTGCTTCTCCATACTGCTGGGCTGCCCAATTTAAGTAAAGAATTTTATTCTGCCCCTCGGGAGAGTTATAGGTCTCAAGGAGTTTTACTCCAAGGGAGATTTGCTCAGCTTCAGGCTGGGTTGAAGGCGATTCTGAAAGTCTTAGGACAGCCCAGGACCATCTGGCTTAGCTCCAGCCCCTTTCTTCACTGCAGTGATGACATGCTCTATCACATGGAGCCTATTACCTACCACTGCAATAGTTCTGCCTATTTGATGCCTCTACCAAAAGCTTCCTTGGAAACTAAAATGAGGCTACAGTGGCATTGTATAGGAGCAGAGATCAATGGTTTTTCACATCTGTTTACTTCAAGTGGGAAAAGTTAAGGTGATCCAGTAAAGGTGCAGGATTGCAGGCAGAAATGTTGGCTTGGGGACTTGATATGACTTTGGGGGCCATGTATCCTAGAGTTGGAAATGTGAACCTAAATTTCTTTGAGGGAAAAGGGCTTGAGATACTCTTGTTAGAGTCATACCTGAGTTGACTGAAATGTTGTTAAGAAATGGTCAGAAATAAAGGGATCCTCAGTGAAAACCAATGGCACCCCACTCCAGTACTCTTGCCTGGAAAATCCCATGGATGGAGGAGCCTGGAAGGCTGTAGTCCATGGGGTTGCTGAGGGTTGGACACGACTGAGAGACTTCACTTGCACTTTTCACTTTCATGCATTGGAGAAGGAAATGGCAACCCACTCCAGTGTTCTTGCCTGGAGAATCCCAGGGACGGGGAGCCTGGTGGGCTGCTGTCTATGGGATCACAAAGAGCTGGACATGACTAAGTGACTAACACACACACAGGGCTTCCCTGGTGGCTCAGTGATAAAAGAATCTGCAATTCAGGGACCTGGATTCGATCCCTGGGTAGGGAAGATCCCCTGGAGGAAAGCATGTTAACTCACTCCAGTATTCATGGCTGGAGAATCCCATGAACAGAGGAGTCTGGTGAGCTATGGTCCATAGAGTCTCAAAGAGTTGGGCACAAATAAAGCAACTGAGCACACAATCATCATTACTTTGTTGGAGGCCTGGTTAACGATTGAGTAATGTGACAGACGACAGCCTTATAAAATAGACAAGATATAAGTAATACTACTAATAATATTAATAAAGTCTGAGTACAGCAGAAGCACAAGGTAGAAATAAGTTGAAAACGGCAAGAGAGAATAAATTAACACAATGGTTAGCATAACTAATTATAATCTGGTTGTAATAAACCATCAAGTCCAGATGGGAGTCAGATGGAGAAGCCAAATTCTAAAGTATCAGGAAGAGAGAAGTGGATAAATGCTTCACTGTTGTTTACAAAAGAATAATTTATCAACTTGTTGTAAGTCATAGTTAGCAAAGAGGAAAGATTTTCTGGAAAAGAAATACAAAAAGCCAATGTATTTCAAAATAAATCATAAAATTATAAATCATATTTTCAGTTCATTCATTCCATTCCCAATTATTTCCTATTGATCTGAATGAAGTCATCAGGTTTTCCATTAGTTTTATAATTTCTTACCCAGTTCAATGGAATGGTCTAAAATCACCAGAAATTTATATTTGCCTAAAAGTTCTCTTTATGAATCTTTTCAAAGATTTTCCTTTTATAAAAGTATCAGAGTAAAACAATTATTGTTGATAAATAACAAAAGACTTCAAGTGGTAGGATTAAAGATCTGATTATGATGCAATTGAAAGGAAACTTGGGTATTTTGGTGACACACAACATTTCAAGATAAGAACTAGAATTATGACTGATAACATTGTACCAGCACATATCAGGTTTTTAGGAAGTCCACATATATTTTAGAATATCTGTATTAATGACAGGCTTCCCTGTGGCTCAGACAGTAAAGAACCCGCCTGCCAACATAGGAGACTCGGGTTCGATCCCTGAGTCAGCAAGATACCCTGAAGAAGGAAATGGCAACCCACTCCAGTATTTTTGCATGGAGAATCCCATGGACAGAGGAGCCTGGCAGGTCGCAAAGAGTCAGACACAACTTGAGCGACTAACTGTATGAATGACACTTACACTCCAGTACTCTTGCCTGGAAAACCCCATGGACGAAGAGTCGGACTCAACTGAGTGACTTCACTTTCACTCTTCACTTTCATGCATTGGAGAAGGTAATGGCAACCCACTCCAGTGTTCTTGCCTGGAGAATCCCAGGGATGGGGGAGCCTGGTGAGCTGCCGTCTACGGGGTTGCACAGAGTCAGACACGACTGAAGCGGCTTAGCAGCAGTAGCAGCAGCAGCACCCACACAATATAACCCAAGAAGGGTTTACCACCACCTATGTGATGTTTCCACGGAATTAGCATACCAAATACATTTAATGTGTTTAATATTTCTCTTTGGGACTTTTCTGGGGCCTTTGGAAGCAGCTCAAAGTTACCTAGAGGTCAAAAGAAATTTATTTAGAATTTGACATGGGAAAATATGTCAAAGGTATCCAAATGTATCAAATGTGGTCATAGAGAAGCATAGGTCACTGTGAAACAATATTTATTCATTCAACCAACATGACAATAGAAGATTTTTTAAGGCAAATACAGATTATTAGAAAGCAAAGAAGCTCACAGTCTGTTATAAAAAAATAATTCAACTTAAAAAACAAACAAAAAATCCTCTGTTCTCTTAACAGAAAGAGAACAGTAAAATGCAGACCTGTACCAGCCCACTCTCAATGACAAACTTCATTTACTTAATTAAATTCAATCTGATTACACCCTCACTTTGTACAAAAATCTTTTCTTAGGGGTCTCTGTTTATAAACTTTACACGGCTTTCTGTATGTATAGTAGTCTATTCTTTATTCTCTTTCCTGTCGAGAAACAACCAGCTTTAGTACAAAATAACTTCCTTTCCTTTAAAAAAAATACATTTCCATTCCCCATATCTTTTTTCTTTTTCTTTTGGCTGAAACACACATCTTACTTTCCTTGCACACTGAAATGTTTCCCTTAATATTTCTTGTAGCTTTAATTACGTATTTCAGTTAGAATTCTCAACTCTTAAAGACCCAAATCTCCAGCAAAAGCCAAGAAGCAAGGAATTTTGAACACACCAACAATCCTCATTGGCAAAATAAGGTATCTATCTTGTACCCTCTCAGTTAGTTCAGTTCAGTCGCTCAGTCATGTCCGACTCTTTTCAACCCCATGAATCGCAGCACATCAGCGCTCCCTGTCCATCACCAACTCCCGGAGTTCACTCAGACTCACGTCCATTGAGTCAGTGATGCCATCCAGCCATCTCATCCTCTGTCATCCCCTTCTCCCCCTGCCCCCAATCCCTCCCAGCATCAGAGTCTTTTCCAATGAGTCAACTCTTTGCATGAGGTGGCCAAAGTACTGGAGTTTCAGCTTTAGCATCATTCCTTCCAAAGAAATTCCAGGGCTGATCTCCTTCAGAATGGACTGGTTGGATCTCCTTGCAGTCCAAGGGACTCTCAAGAGTCTTCTCCAACACCACAGTTCAAAAGCATCAATTCTTCAGCACTCAGCCTTCTTCCCAGTCCAACTCTCACATCCATACATGACTACAGGAAAAACCATAGCCTTGACTAGACGGACCTTTGTTGGCAAAGTAATGTCTCTGCTTTTGAATATGCAATCTAGGTTGGTCATAATTTTCCTTCCAAGGAGTAAGTGTCTTTTAATTTCATGGCTGCAGTCACCATCTGCAGTGATTTTGGAGCCCCCAAAAATAAAGTCTGACACTGTTTCCACTGTTTCCTCATCTATTTCCCATGAAGTGATGGGACCAGATGCCATGATCTTCGTTTTCTGAATGTTGAGCTTTAAGCCAACTTTTTCACTCTCCACTTTCACTTTCATCAAGAGGCTCTTAATGTTCCTCTTCACTTTCTGCCATAAGGGTGGTGTCATCTGCATATCTGAGGATATTGATATTTCTCCCGGCAATCTTGATTCCAGCTTGTGTTTCTTCCAGTCCAGCATTTCTCATGATGTACTCTGCATAGAAGTTAAATAAGCAGGGTGACAATATACAGCCTTGATGTACTCCTTTTCCTATTTGTAACCAGTCTGTTGTTCCATGTCCAGTTCTAACTGTTGCTTCCTGACCTGCATATAGGTTTCTCAAGAGGCAGGTCAGGTGGTCTGGTATTCCCGTCTCTTTCGGAATTTTCCACAGTTTCTTGTGATTCACACAGTCAAAGGCTTTGGCATAGTCAATAAAGCAGAAATAGATGTTTTTTCTGGAACTCTCTTGATTTTTTGATGATCCAGAGGATGTTGGCAATTTGATATCTGGTTCCTCTGCCTTTTCTGAAACCAGCTTGAACATCAGGAAGTTCACGGTTCACATATTGCTGAAGCTTGGCTTGGAGAATTTTGAGCATTACTTTACTAGCGTGTGAGATGAGTGCAATTGTGTGGTAGTTTGAGCATTCTTTGGCATTGCCTTTCTTTGGGATTGGAATGAAAACTGACCTTTTCCAGTCCTGTGGCCACTGCTGAGTTTTCCAAATTTGCTGGCATATTAAGTGCAGCACTTTCACAGCATCATCTTTCAGGATCTGAAATAGCTCAACTGGAATTCCATCACCTCCACTAGCTTTGTTCATAATGATGCTTTCTAAGGCCCCCTTGACTTCACATTCCAGGATGTCTGGCTCTAGGTGAGTGATCACACCACTGTGATTACCTTGGTCGTGAAGATCTTTTTCATACAGTTCTTCTGTGTATTTTTGCCACTACTTCTTAGTATCTTCTGCTTCTGTTAGGTCCATACCATTTCTGTCCTTTATCGAGCCCATCTTTGCATGAAATGTTCCCTTGGTATCTCTAACTTTTTGAAAAGATCTCTAGTCTTTCCCATTCTGTTGTTTTCCTCTATTTCTTTGCATTGATCTCTGAGGAAGGCTTTCTTATCTCTTCTTGCTATTCTTTGGAACTCTGCATTCAGATGCTTATATCTTTCCTTTTCTCCTTGCTTTTCACTTCTCTTCTTTTCACAGCTATTTGTAAGGCCTCCACAGACAGCCATTTTGCTTTTTTGCATTTCTTTTCCATGGGGATGGTCTTCATCCCTGTCTCCTGTACAAGGTCACGAACCTCATTCCATAGTTCATCAGGCACCTTATTTATCAGATCTAGGCCCTTAAATCTATTTCTCACTTCCACTGTATAATCATAAGGGAGTTGATTTAGGTCATACCTGAATGGTCTAGTGGTTTTCCGTACTTTCTTCAATTGAAGTCTGAATTTGGTAATAAGGAGTTCATGATCTGAGCCACAGTCAGCTCCTGGTCTTGTTTTTATTGACTGTATAGAGCTTCTCCATCCTTGGCTGCAAAGAATATAATCAATCTGATTTCGTTGTTGACCATCTGGTGATGTTCATGTGTAGAGTCTTCTCTTGTGTTGTTGGAAGAAGGTGTTTGCTATGACCAATGCATTTTCTTGGCAAAACTCTATTAGTCTTTGCCCTGCTTCATTCCGTATTCCAAGGCCAAATTTGCCTGTTACTCCAGGTGTTTCTTGACTTCCTACTTTTGCATTCCAGTCCCCTATAATGAAAAGGACATCTTTTTTTGAGTGTTCTGTCGAACTCTTTTGTTGACCATGATGGCTACTCCATTTCTTCTGAGGGATTCCTGCCTGCAGTAGTAGATATAATGGTCATCTGAGTTAAATTCACCCATTCTGGTCCATTTTAGTTTGCTGATTCCTAGAATGTCGACATTCACTCTTGCCATCTCTTGTTTGACTACTTCCAATTTGCCTTGATTCATGGACCTGACATTCCAGGTTCCTATGCAATATTGCTCCTTACAGCATCAGACCTTGTTATCACCAGTCACATCCACAGCTGGGTATTATTTTTGCTTTGGCTCCATCCCTTCATTCTTTCTGGAGTTATTTCTCCACTGATTTCCAGTAGCATGTTGGGCACCTACTGACCTGAGGAGTTCCTCTTTCAGTATCCTATCATTTTGCCTTTTCATACTGTTCATGGGGGTTCTCAAGGCAAGAATACTGAAGTGGTTTGCCATTCCCTTCTCCAGTGGACCACATTCTGTCAGATCTCTCCACCATGACCCACCTGTTTTGGGTTGCCCCACGGGCATGGCTTAGTTTAATTGAGTTAGACAAGGCTGTGGTCCTAGTATGATTAGACTGACCAGTGGGCGGCTGTGACCAGCGGACTAAGCGCGGCTGAGAGGCGCTATCCCACATCCGAGGTCAGGGGAGAAGCCAGGAGGACCCCATGCCTGAAGGGCAGCGGCCAAGAGGAGTTACCCCATGTCCGAGGTCAGGGGCAGAAGCCGGGAGTACCCCATGCCCAAAGGGCGGTGGCCAAAGGAGTCACCCCACATCCGAGGTCAGGGGCAGTGGCAGAGAGTGCCAGGCTGCGACGGCGCAGAAATGGCCAAGAGGAGCTACCCAAGTCTGAGGTTAGGGGCAGTGGCTGGGAGGAGCTACCCCCGCGCCCGAGGTCAGGGGCGGCTGAGAGGAGCTACACCGCGTCCTAGGTCAGGGGTGGTGGCTGGGAGGAGCTACCCCACGCGCCCATGCCCGAGGCCAGGGGCGGCGGCCGGGAGGACCAACCCCGTGTCCGAGGCCAGGGCCGGCGGCAGGGAGGAGCTACCCTGCGTCCGCGGTCAGGGGCGGCAGCCAGGAGGAGCTACCCAGCGTCCGAGGCCAGGGTGGTGGCCGGGAGAAGCTACCCCACACCCGAGGCCAAGGGGCGGCGGCCGAGAGGAGCTGCACCGCGTCCGAGGCCAGGGGCGGTGGCCAGGAGGAGCTACCCTGCATCCGAGGCCAGGGGCGGCGGCTGGGAGGAGCTACCCCGCGTCCGAGGTCAGGGGTGACTGAGAGGAGCTACACCACGTCCGAGGTCAGGGGTGGTGGCTGGGAGGAGCTACCCCACGCGCCCATGCCCGAGGCCAGGGGTGGCGGCCGGGAGGAGCTACCCTGCGTCCGAGGTTAGTGGCGGCGGCCGAGAGGAGCTACCCCGCGTCCGAGGCCAGGGGCGGCGGCCTAGAGGAGATACCCCGCGTCGGAGGCCAGGGGCGGCGGCCTAGAGGAGATACCCCGCGTCGGAGGCTGGGGGCGGCGGCCGAGAGGAGCTACTCCGCGTCCGAGGCCGGGGGCGGTGGCCTAGAGGAGCTATCCCGCGGGGCGGCGGCCTAGAGGAGCTATCCCGCGTCGGAGGCCAGGGGCGGCGGCCTAGAGGAGATACCCCGCGTCGGAGGCCGGGGGCGGCGGCCGAGAGGAGCTACCCCGCGTCGGAGGCCGGGGGCGGCGGCCTAGAGGAGCTACCCCGCGTCCGAGGCCGGGGGCGGCGGCCTAGAGGAGCTACCCCGCGTCCGAGGCCGGGGGCGGCGGCCTAGAGGAGCTACCCCGCGTCGGAGGCCGGGGGCGGCGGCCTAGAGGAGCTACCCCGCGTCGGAGGCCAGGGGCGGCGGCCTAGAGGAGCTACCCCGCGTCCGAGGCCAGGGGCGGCGGCCTAGAGGAGATACCCCGCGTCGGAGGCCAGGGGCGGCGGCCGAGAGGAGCTACCCCGCGTCCGAGGCCAGGGGCGGCGGCCTAGAGGAGCTACCCCGCGTCTGAGGCCAGGGGCGGCGGCCTAGAGGAGATACCCCGCGTCGGAGGCCAGGGGCGGCGGCCGGGAGGACCAAGCCCGCGTCCGAGGCCAGGGGCAGCGGCCGAGAGGAGCTACCCCGCGTCCGAGGTCAGGGGCGGCGGCCTAGAGGAGATACCCCGCGTCCGAGGCCAGGGGCAGCGGCCTAGAGGAGCTACCCCGCGTCCGAGGCGGGGGCGGCGGCCTAGAGGAGCTACCCCGCGTCCGAGACGGGGGCGGCGGCCGAGAGGAGCTACCCCGCGTCGGAGGCCAGGGGCGGCGGCCTAGAGGAGCTACCCCGCGTCGGAGGCCAGGGGCGGCGGCCTAGAGGAGCTACCCCGCGTCGGAGGCCAGGGGCGGCGGCCTAGAGGAGCTACCCCGCGTCGGAGGCCAGGGGCGGCGGCCTAGAGGAGCTACCCCGCGTCCGAGGCCAGGGGCGGCGGCCTAGAGGAGCTACCCCGCGTCGGAGGCCAGGGGCGGCGGCCTAGAGGAGATACCCCGCGTCGGAGGCCAGGGGCGGCGGCCTAGAGGAGATACCCCGCGTCCGAGGCCAGGGGCGGCGGCCGAGAGGAGCTACCCCGCGTCCGAGGCCAGGGGCGGCGGCCTAGAGGAGCTACCCCGCGTCGGAGGCCAGGGGCGGCGGCCTAGAGGAGATACCCCGCGTCGGAGGCCAGGGGCGGCGGCCGAGAGGAGCTACCCCGCGTCCGAGGCCAGGGGCGGCGGCCTAGAGGAGCTACCCCGCGTCTGAGGCCAGGGGCGGCGGCCTAGAGGAGATACCCCGCGTCGGAGGCCAGGGGCGGCGGCCGAGAGGAGCTACCCCGCGTCCGAGGTCAGGGGCGGCGGCCCGGAGGAGCTACCCTGCGTCGGAGGCCAGGGGCGGTGGCCTAGAGGAGCTACCCCGCGTCGGAGGCCAGGGGCGGCGGCCTAGAGGAGATACCCCGCGTCGGAGGCCAGGGGCGGCGGCCTAGAGGAGATACCCCGCGTCGGAGGCCAGGGGCGGCGGCCGAGAGGAGCTACCCCGCGTCCGAGGTCAGGGGCGGCGGCCCGGAGGAGCTACCCTGCGTCGGAGGCCAGGGGCGGTGGCCTAGAGGAGCTACCCCGCGTCGGAGGCCAAGGGCGGCGGCCCGGAGGAGCTACCCCGCGCCCGAGGTCAGGGATGGCGGCCGGGAAGAGCTACCCCTCGTCTAGGTCAGGAGCGGCGGCCGGGAGGAGCTACCCCTCGTCGAGGTCAGGGGCGGTGGCCGGGAGGAGCTACCCCGCGTCGGGTGCCAGGGGCGGCGGCCTGGAGGAGCTACCCCGCGTCCGAGGTCAGGGACGGCGGCCGGGAGGAGCTACCCCGCGTCCGAGGTCAGGGGCGGCGGCCGGGAGGAGCTACCCCGCGTCCGAGGTCAGGGGCGGCGGCCGGGAGGAGCTACCCCGCGTCCGAGGTCAGGGATGGCGGCCGGGAAGAGCTACCCCTCGTCTAGGTCAGGGGCGGCGGCCGGGAGGAGCTACCCCGTGTCGGGTGCCAGGGGCGGCGGCCTGGAGGAGCTACCCCGCGTCCGAGGTCAGGGGCGGCGGCCTGGAGGAGCTACCCCGCGTCCGAGGTCAGGGACGGCGGCCGAGAGGAGCTACCCCACGTCCGAGGTCAGGGGCGGCGGCGGAGAGGAGCTACCCCGCGTCCAAGGAGCGGTGGCTTCGCGGGCACAGGAGGGCCTAGAGGACCTATCCCACGTTGAAGGTTAGGAAGGGCGGCAGTGAGGAGATACCTCTCGTCCAAGGTAAGGAACAGCGGCTGCACTTTGCTGGAGCAGCCGTGAAGAGATTGTAGCCTCTAGAACCATGTATTTTCTCATAGCAGAGTTTCATTCCTTAATGTGTTTGCTGCTGCTGCTAAGTCGCTTCAGTCGTGTCCAACTCTGTGCGACCCCATAGACAGCAGCCCACCAAGCTTCCCCGTTCCTGGGATTCTCCAGGCAAGAACACTGGAGTGGGTTGCCATTTCCTTCTCCAATATGTGAAAGTGAAAAGTGAAAGTGAAGTCGCTCAGTCGTGTCCAACTCTAGCGACCCCATGGACTGCAGCCCACCAGGCTCCTCCGTTCATGGGATTTTCCAGGCAAGAGTACTGGAGTGGTGTGCCATTGCCTTCTCCGGGCTTAATGTGTTTAATAAACTCCAAAATCTTTAGATTTCCTTGGGTAAGAAGACAAAATTAAATAAACCAGGACCTCATTAGCAATTAATGTTTCTGTATTTTATGTTACTTGAAATGAATGGATACTCAGTGAATAACGATCATTTAACTTAATTTTGCAAAATTCTAAAGTTTTAAGTTATCAAAAATATGGAGAAACTGTTTTATAAAGATAGACATACCCAAAACGTAATTATTTCTAACATTTACCTGAAAAATACTACCTTTACTCTATAAATTAAGAAAATATCATCATTTTGCCAAGTTATTTTCTCTTGCTGGCAAACTCTGCAACAGAACTAACATGAACTTATTGACCTTCAGAAAACCTAGGAACAATAAAAGTAAGGCATGTCTTTCTAAGGGAAATAAGTTAGACAGAGAAAGAGAACCATCATATGACATCCCATATATGCAGAATTTAAAAGAAATGATACAAATGACCTTATTTTCAAAATAGGAACAGACTCAGAGTTGATCTTACAGGGGGAATAATGGGGGAAACAGATAGGGAGTTTGGGATTCACAGGCACATACTGCTATATTTAAAATAGATAATCAACAAGGTCTTGCTGTATAGCACAGGAAAATCTGCTCAGCATTATGTGGTAGCTTGGATAGAACAGGAGTTTGGGGATTGAATGGATACATGTGTATGTATGACTGAATTCCTTTGCTGTCCACCTGAAACTTTCACAACTTTTAATTGGCTATTCTCCAATATAGAATAAAAAGCTAAAAAAGAACTAAGGCATGTCTGTGTTGATTAAACCAACAATTTTAAACTAGATTTAATATCAGATATTATTTTAATGGGTTGAATATTTCTGAATAGTCACTGAATATTTCTTAGGTCACATAAACCTAAAATTCTTACTCAGTTTCCTTTATATTTAAAATATTTACTTTGTACATACTTTTAGGTTTATTATAAATTTATTTATCAATATTAACTAGAGGTAGAGATATATTATATGTATAATGTACATAGAATATATAAACAGACAAAACTAGAGAACTCATAGCTTCAATTCAACAGTTATGAATCAGGTATTACAATGTTAATTTACCATTTATAAATAACATTTGGAAAAAGTTAAAAAAATTTTTTCTCAGATGACTAAGGCTTTACTATGTGGGAAAAACTTTTTTTTTTCTTTTTTTTGGGGGGGAAAAACTTTTTTAAGATTTTGTATTTTTGCTTGACAATTCTTTAAGAGGCTATGAATTAGATTTGGGGTAAGGGAGCCTTTCCAGCAGTTTAAAAAGGCCTCTTTTCCCACCTTTTTACTCCTCAACTAGTTTTAGGTTTTACTTGATTGAGTTGAGAGTTCAGCCTCAGATTATTGTGTGCTGTGTTTATTTCTCGGATTTGCAGAGATGCAAAACAAAGCAGTTGCTTCTATTTCCCTGAAGAACTGATCTGCCAGGGAAATGATGTGAAATGATTGATTTTTCAAACCATATAGTCATTAACTTCCTTTTTTATATGCAAGTGAGAAGATTTCCAAGTAAACTGAAAGTCAAGAGTTCTACATTCTAGAATTTGAGAGTTCAATTTATGATGCCCTCAAAACTGGCACAAGGCGTTCATCAAAGGCTCTCTTTTTGACTGTGCAAGTTAAACCCAGAACAACCACAACAAAAAGAACCCTCTATCATTATTTTTATTAGCCCCTGGATATTTGCTCTCTAATTTTTACTTTGTATTGGGCAGGTTCAGGTAACATCAGTTTCCTTTAGTGTTTTCAACTAATCTTTCTGAGGGGCAGATTCACAGGTTCTGCCTTATACTAAGGAAAGGAAGCAATTCCTAATGAGATATAATGTCTATTCCATAATATAAGAAGGGAAAAGAGATATAGCCATCTTATATATAGCCTGTTTTAAGTACACAATTTTTAATGAAATTTTATCTCCATTTTTTTCAAGTTTACAACTTTAATTTCCAATTCCATTAGGACCCTATCAACAAGCCTTGGTTTTATAAGGAGTCCTAGAAGCTTTCCTTTCGTTTTATCCACTGACCACTTTATCTGTTTTTGTATAAAAAGTTGCCAGGGATTCAGCCAGTGTATATGTGCATGTTTAAACCTGAATAATTAGAGCAGAATTGTATGAGGTCATTTAACGTAGGTGTCTCCCTTTTACCCATCCCACCTTGGGAAGTGTTGTGTCAGAACATTTTAACCCCCATTAACATTTGTTTTCCTTATTCCATGTCTTAATAATCATCTAAAGATTTTTATTTGGGGGAGATGAATACCTTTAAATTTTCCAGCTTGTTAAGAAGTCTTTCGGAGAAGGCAATGGCACCCCACTCCACTACTCCTGCCTGGAAAATCCCATGGATGGAGGAGCCTGGTGGGCTGCAGTCCATGGGGTTGCTAGGAGTCGGACATGACTGAGCGACTTCACTTTCACTTTTCACTTTCATGCATTGGAGAAGGAAATGGCAACCCCACTCCAGTGTTCTTGCCTGGAGAATCCCAGGGCCGGGGGAGCCTGGTGGGCTGCCGTCTATGGGGTCAGACATGACTGAAGCGACTTAGCAGCAGCAGCAGCAGCAAGAAGTCTTTAGAATTTCTATCTTTTAAAAAAAATTTCCTTGTTAATCAATCTAATTAACATTAATGAGCCTAATGTTTTTCTTAGCATCTATGAAACAAATTGAGGAGAAATTGAAATAATAAGTGAGGCTTCCCAAACTGGTTTTTTATTTGTTTTAAAATATGTGAGTTATTAGGTTAATGAAAGTGAAAGTATTAGTCACTCAGTCATCTCCAACTCTTTCCAATCTCATGGACTGGGGGCCACCAGGCTTCTCTGTCGGTGGAATTCTCCAGGCAAGAATACTGGAGTGAGTTGCCATTCCATTCTCCAGGGGATCTTCCTGACCCAGGGATTGAACCCCGGTCTCCTGCATTACAGGCAGGTTCTTTACCAGCTGAACCACCCATAGTTATACATATATTTTCCCTTTCTTTCTTTTTTGATTTTTCCCATTTGTTGTTGTTCAGTCTGACTCTTTGCGACCCTATGGACTGCAGCACACCGGGGTTCCCTGTCTCTCACTGTCTCTCAAAGTTTGCCCAAGTTCATGTTCTATAGTCAATAGTCCATGATGCTATCCAACCGTCTCATCCTCTGCCACTCTTTCCCATAGTTACCGATAAATTAGTTGTTTATGCTGAGAGCTCTCTATAAAATTTTTCATTTTAGAATTTCCTCCAACTTAATGTATCCACTCTTTGGCCATTTGTAAGTATTATTTTAGTAGTGATTTAAACCTATAAGACACAAGAGATATCCTCACAAGAAAATGCAAAGGCTATATGGAATCCTCACAAAATCTGACAAGTTTGCTCCAAAAAATAATCTAAGAAAGTACCTTCATTGCACAGGTGGCTGTAACAAAGGTTAAGATGAGAAAGGCTCCTGACAATTGGTACAGCCAAAAGGACTGTTCAGAATCCCAAGCATACACCATATGTGTACCTTTCCGATGGCAGAGACCAAGCTCCCAAACTCAGGAAAATAAAAATGCCGTAGATGTTCAGATAAAACATTTACACCTCACAGACACTGGGAGAGAAATGTAAGTTCCCCCTAGAAGGGCTTTTGTATCTTTAAGGTCGGAATTCTGAAAAGGAAAAAAAAAAAGAAAAAAAGATTTTTTTTTTCAAGCCTGGTGTATATAGCTGTGAGCATTATGCTACCACTTATGGAATATCAAAAGAATCCCAAATTGGCTGTTTTCAAGCTGAAATTTCCTTTAGTATTATTTCCCCTGTCCAGTAAATACTTACAAGCATATGCTCCATACATATTGGACACAAATTAAGCTGGAGTGTTACAGTTTGGCTTTCTGACACCACTCTTTTCTCTGTTTGAGAGACTCTGTTTACTATTAAAGTGGAACTGAGGAAGTGTTGGTCACTCACTCGTGTCTGGCTCTTTGCGATCCCATGGACTTCGAAGCTACAGTCCCTGGGATTCTCCAGGCAAGAATATTGGAGAGGGTAGCCATTCCCTTCTCCAGGTTATTTCCCTGACCCAGGGATCAAACCCGGGTCTCCCGAATTGCAGGCAGAGTCTTTACCATTTGAACCACCAGAGAAACCTACTATCAAATTGTATTTGTTAAGGATGAAACTTAAACTGTGTGGTGGGTCAGTGTGCTCCTTGCAAGCTTAACTCCACTAGGTGTCACCCTGAAGACATTGCAGCTCTCTGAATTGTCTCTGATTCTCCCTCCAGCCCGGAGAAGGCAATGGCACCCCACTCCAGCACTCTTGCCTGGAAAATCCCACGAACGGAGGAGCCTGGTGGGCTGCAGTCCATGGGGTGGCTAAGAGTCGGACACGACTGAGCAACTTCACTTTCACTTTTCACTTTCATTCATTGGAGAAGGAAATGGCAACCCACTCCAGTGTTCTTGCCTGGAGAATCCCAGGGATGGGGGAGCTGCCGTCCATGGGGTCACATAGAGTCGGACACGACTGAAGCGACTTAGCAGCTCCCTCCAGCCAATTAAAAATGCTGTGGGTGCTCAGCTGACTGATGTCCAATTCTTCTACCTCATCCCAGGACAAGCAAGTCTTTTAATTACTAAGTGGGTTTCCCCGTGGGACAACAGTAAGGTATGAATACTCTGCCTCCACCACTCCCCTCAGTCTCTGAGTCACTTGAGAACACTCTAACAAACTGGGAAGAATCTCCTTCCTCTTAATTGGAGCAAAATGCTCATGTGTTGTTTTCACTTTTACCCCAAACACTTATATTAAGACAGCCAAATTGAGGAAAGAGGTCAGGTCAGCCTCCTACTTAACCACTCAGCCAAGACTGCTCAGTGTCTTTCAATTAAGTAAGTCCCAGTGTCTTCCAATTGGACTCCCTCAGAATCTTTCAACTGTGGGGCCAAGTGCCTGCTATTAACCATCATATAAAAGTCAGGATCATGAATCAATAATTGAGGATCTGAGAATCAGAAGAGAGTAATCCAACATAGTCTGAAGTCTCCCAGAAAGTATCTTGTAAAAGGGGACTCTGTTGGTACCAAGGCTCTGCTTCTTTGTAGAGTTAGGTGAAGGAGAGAAGTCAGTTCTGGCTCCTTTCATGGTCACCAAAACTGTTTCCTGTAAAAATGTACACAGCCTGAAAGTTGAGAATTATGTTTTATATAGTGGCCTTACTGAGAACTACAGTTCAGGGAGAAATCTCAAATAGTTCTGAGGAACTGTTTCAAAGAGGTAAGGGAGGAGTCAGGGTATATAGGAGACCCTGATGGGAAAAAAAAAAAAAAGTCAAAACATCAAAAATTTATTGCTAATCACAAAAACCAGATATCTCAAATTAGTGATTATGACACTTTTCTATGTATGGGAAGGTATAACAGTCTGGGCTTATTGAATCCATTCCTTTGATACGCATCTTAACTATCTAGGGCCAGTATCCTGTTTCTCCATCCTGAATTCCCCTCAGGGTGCTCTGTTGGAGGAGCTGCAGTGGCTGAAAACTCTGGCTGAAGCATTCATCATATATGAAATGGCAGGTGGCATTCTTTGTCCACAAGCAAAAGCTTAGGAGAAGACCACAAGTGCGACTGGAAAGAGAAGTCTACTTCAGTCCTCCCTGAGATGCACCTACTTGCTGGGTAATGGAAATGGAGAACAGTTGCCTTCAGAAGTGTTTAAGCTCAATCACAGACCTATGTCCAACATGGGCGGGAGAGGCTGTGTCTAAGTGTTATCAGTGAATCTCCTGGGACCTGGACTCTGAGTCAGCTCCTTCCTGCAGGTGGTCTCTTCCATGGGTAGAGGCCAGGTGTGGGCAGCTCCTGGAGACAGAAGTGGCATTGGATTACTACACAGGGGGTCAGTGACTCTGATGGGAATCATTTTGGAAATTTGGGGCTGACTGGGCCCTGAACACACAATTGCAGGATCTCAGTCCACCCTATGTGTCCACTTTTCCAAGGTCTGAAGAACTATATAATGAATATGGGTGGGAAGAGTTCATAGGTGACTTCCATGACTGTGCACAGTGGGAACCAGGGCTGCTGATGAGGAAACACCAGTTATAAAGTTGAGAACGTGCGCTTCTCCTCAGAAGTACAAGGAACATCACTTAGTTCCCAAGACCCCTGTGACATTTGTTGACTTGGTTTTTTAGGTGGCATTTCAGGAGGTAGTGTGTGTTCCAAGTGTAAACCACAATAATGAAATGGCAATGCAGATGACCAGTTAAGGTACCACAAGGCTGGCTGTGTGGCCTGGGTTGGGACTAGGTGATGGAAAGCATTCTATTGGATCCCGATGTTGAGAGGCTTCCTGGGGGAGCTATTCTCCACCCCAGACCCTAGGTTTGCCTGAACCTACAAAAACCACTTAAGGTTTAGCTGCAGCTCTTATTTCTCTATATGCTGGCAAATTAAAGGTGACCTCAGGATTCATACTAAATATAATCCCAGAAAAGAAAACATATAGGTGATCAACAGGTTACATGAAAGATGCTCAACATCACTAATCAGATAAATGCAAGTCACAACCTCCTTGAGATATCCCCTCATATCTTTTAGAATGACAGCAATCAAAAAGATGAGAGAACAAGTGTTGAGGAGGTTGTGGAGCAAAGGAAGCTTTTGTGCATGGTTGGTGGGAATTTAAATTGGTCTAATCACTGTAGAAAACAGTATGCTGCTGCTGCTGTTAAGTCGCTTCAGTCATGTCCGACTCTGTGCGACCCCATAGATGGCAGCCCACCAGGCTCCCCCATCCCTGGGATTCTCCAGGCAAGAACACTGGAGTGGGTTGCCATTTCCTTCTCCAATGCATGAAAGTGAAAAGTGAAAGTGAAGTCGCTCAGTCATGTCCGACTCCTAGTGACCCCATGGACTGCAGCCTACCAGGCTCCTCCATCCATGGGATTTTCCAGGGAAGAGTACTGGAGTGGGGTGCCATTGCCTTCTCCGAGAAAACAGTATGGGAGTTCCTCAAAACATTAAAAAGAGAACTATCATATTATCAAGCAATCTACTTCTGGATTTATATCTGAATTTAATGAAATTGCTATTTCAAAAAGATACTGCACTCCCATGTTCATTGCAGCATTATTTTAAAAAGCCAAGATATGGAAACTAAGTGTCTATCTATGGATGATGGAGAAAATGGCATTTTACACACATACACACACACACACACACACACACACACACCATAAAAAGAAGGAACTTCTGCCATTTTCTCTTTTTAAAATTTAATTTTTAATTTTTTTAACACCAAAAACATTTTGTATTGGGGTATAGCCAATTAACAATGTTTTGATAGTTTCAGGTGAACAGTAAAGGGACTCAGCTTTACATATACATGTATCCCTTCTTTCCCAAACTCCCCTTCCATCCAGGCTGGCACATAAAATTGAGAAGAGTTCCATGTGCTATATAATAGGTTTTTGTTGGTTATCCATTTTAAATATAGCAGTGTATACGGTGACCTTTCCAAAGTCCTTAAGTATCCCTCCCCTCTGCAACCCTGAGTTCATTTTCTAGGTCTGTGAGTCTTTTTCTGTTTTGTAATTAAGTTATTTGTATCATTTCTTTTTAGATTCCACATATAAGGAGTGTCATATGATATTTCTCTTTCTCTGACTTACTTCTCTGTTTGACTTACTTCACTCAGTATGACACTGTCTAGGTCCATCCATGTTGCTGTAAATGGCCTTATTTCATTCCTTTTAACACATGAGTAATATTCCATTATCAGATCAGATCAGTCGCTCAGTCGTGTGTGACTCTTTGCGACCCCATGAATCGCAGCACGCCAGGCCTCCCTGTCCATCACCAACTCCCGGAGTTCACTCAGACTCACGTCCATCGAGTCAGTGATGCCATCCAGCCATCTCATCCTCTGTCGTCCCCTTCTCCTCCTGCCCCCAATCTCTCCCAGCATCAGAGTCTTTTCCAATGAGTCAACTCTTTGCATGAGGTGGCCAAAGTACTGGAGTTTCAGCTTTAGCATCCTTCCTTCCAAAGAAATCCCAGGGCTGATCTCCTTCAGAATGGACTGGTTGGATCTCCTTGCAGTCCAAGGGACTCTCAAGAGTCTTCTCCAACACCACAGTTCAAAAGCATCAATTCTTCGGCGCTCAGCCTTCTTCCCAGTCCAACTCTCACATCCATACATGACCACAGGAAAAACCATAGTCTTGACTAGACGGACCTTTGTTGGCAAAGTAATGTCTCTGCTTTTGAATATGCTATCTAGGTTGGTCATAACTTTCCTTCCAAGGAGTAAGTGGCTTTTAATTTCAGGCCGTAGTCACCATCTGCAGTGATTTTGGAGCCCCAAATAATAAAGTCTGACACTGTTTCCATTGTTTCCCCATCTATTTCCCATGAAGTGATGGGACTGGATGCCATGATCTTCGTTTTCTGAATGTTGAGCTTTAAGCCAACTTTTTCACTCTCCACTTTCACTTTCATCAAGAGGCTTTTAATGTTCCTCTTCACTTTCTGCCATAAGGGTGGTGTCATCTACATATCTGAGGTTATTGATATTTCTCCCGGCAATCTTGATTCCAGCTTGTGTTTCTTCCAGTCCAGCATTTCTCGTGATGTACTCTGCATATAAGTTAAATAAGCAGGGTGACAATATACAGCCTTGACCTACTCCTTTTTCTATTTGGAACCAGTCTGTTGTTCCATGCCCAGTTCTAACTGTTGCTTCATGACCTGCATACAGATTTCTCAAGAGGCAGGTCAGGTGGTCTAGTATCCCCATCTCTTTCAGAATTTTCCACAGTTTATTGTGATCCACACAGTCAAAGGCTTTGGCATAGTCAATAAAGCAGAAATAGATGTTTTTCTGGAACTCTCTTGCTTTTTCCATGGTCCAGAGGATGTTGGCAATTTGATCTCTGGTTCCTCTGCCTTTTCTAAAACCAGCTTGAACATCAGGAAGTTCACAGTTCACGTATTGCTGAAGCCTGGCTTGGAGAATTTTGAGCATTACTTTACTAGCGTGTGAGATGAGTGCAATTGTGCAGTAGTTTGAGCATTCTTCGGCATTGCCATTCTTTGGGATTGGAATGAAAACTGACCTTTTCCAGTCCTGTGGCCACTGCTGAGTTTTCCAAATTTTCTGGCATATTAAGTGCAGCACTTTCACAGCATCATCTTTCAGGATTTGAAATAGCTCAACTGGGGTTCCATCACCTCCATTAGCTTTGTTCGTAGTGATGCTTTCTAAGGCCCACTTGACTTCACATTCTAGGATGTCTGGCTCTAGGTCAGTGATTACACCATGGTGATTATCTGGGTCGTGAAGATCTTTTTTGTACAGTTCTACTGTGTATTCTTGCCACCTCTTCTTAATATCTTCTGCTTCTGTTAGGTCCATACCATTTCTGTCCTTTATCGAGCCCATCTTTGCATGAAATGTCCCCTTGGTATCTCTAATTTTCTTGAAGAGATCTCTAGTCTTTCCCATTCTGTTGTTTTCTCTATTTCTTTGCATTGATCGCTGAGGAAGGCTTTCTTATCTCTTCTTGCTATTCTTTGGAATAGCCATTTTGCTTTTTTGCATTTCTTTTCCATGGGGATGGTCTTCATCCCTGTCTCCGGTACAATGTCATGAACCTCATTCCATAGTTCATCAGGCACTCTATCTATCAGATCTAGGCCCTTAAATCTATTTCTCACTTCCACTGTATAATCATAAGGGATTTGATTTAGGTCATACCTGAATGGTCTAGTGGTTTTCCCTACTTTCTTCAATTTCAGTCTGAATTTGGCAATAAGGAGTTCATGATCTGAGCCACAGTCAGCTCCTGGTCTTGTTTTTGTTGACTGTTTTTGAGCTTCTCCATCCTTGGCTGCAAAGAACATAATCAATCTGATTTCGGTGTTGACCATCTGGTGATGTTCATGTGTAGAGTCTTCTCTTGTGTTGTTGGAAGAGGGTGTTTGCTATGACCAATGCATTTTCTTGGCAAAACTCTATTAGTCTTTGCCCTGCTTCATTCCGTATTCCAAGGCCAAATTTGCCCGTTACTCCAGGTATTTCTTGACTTCCTACTTTTGCATTCCAGTCCCCTTTAACAAAAAGGACATCTTTTTTGGGTGTTAGTTCTAAAAGGTCTTGTAGGTCTTCATAGAACCATTCAACTTCAGCTTCTTCAGTGTTACTGGTTGGGGCATAGACTAGGATTACTGTTATATTGAATAGTTTGCCTTGGAAACGAAGAGAGATTATTCTGTTGTTTTTGAGATTGCATCCAAGTACTGCATTTCAGACTCTTTGTTGACCATTATCGCTACTCCATTTCAGATTGATTATATTCTTTGCAGCCAAAGTTAAAGAAGCTCTACAGAGTCAGCAAAAACAAGACCAGGAGCTGACTGTAGCTCAGATCGTGAACTCCTTATTGCCAAATTCAGACTGAAATTGAAGACAGTAGGGAAAACCACTAGACCATTCAGGTATGACCTAAATCAAATCCCTTATGATTATACAGTGGAAGTGAGAAATAGATTTAAGGGCCTAGATCTGATAGAGTGCCTGATGAACTATGGAATGTGGTTCGTGACATTGTACAGGAGACAGGGATGAAGACCATCCCCATGGAAAAGAAATGCAAAAAGCAAAATGGCTGTCTGGGGAGGCCTTACAAATAGCTGTGAAAAGAAGAGAAGCCAAAAGCAAAGGAAAAAAGGAAATATATAAACATCTGAATGCAGAGTTAAACATCTGAATGCAGAGTTCCAAAGAATAGCAAGAAGAGATGAGAAAGCCTTCTTCTGCGATCAATGCAAAGAAATAGAGGAAAACAACAGAATGGGAAAGACTAGAGATCTCTTTAAGGAAATCAGAGATACCAAAGGAACATTTCATGCAAAGATGGGCTCGATAAAGGACAGAAATGGTATGGACCTAACAGAAGCAGAAGATATTAAGAAGAGGTGGCAAGAATACACAGAAGAACTGTACAAAAAATATCTTCATGACCCAGATAATCACGATGGTGTGATCACTGACCTAGAGCCAGACATCCTGGAATGTGAAGTCAAGTGGGCCTTAGAAAGCATCACTATGAACAAAGCTAGTGGAGGTGATAGAATTCCAGTTAAGCTATTTCAAATCCTGAAAGATGATGCTGTGAAAGTGCTGCACTCAATATGCCAGCAAATTTGGAAAACTCAGCAGTGGCCACAGGACTGGAAAAGGTCAGTTTTCATTCCAATCCCAAAGAAAGGCAACACCAAAGAATGCTCAAACTATCGCACAATTGCACTCATCTCACACACTAGTAAAGTAATGCTCAAAATTCTCCAAGCCAGGCTTCAGCAATATGTGAACCGTGAACTTCCTGATGTTCAAGCTGGTTTTAGAAAAGGCATAGGAACCAGAGATCAAATTTTCAACATCCTCTGGACCATGGAAAAAGCAAGAGAGTTCCAGAAAAACATCTATTTCTGCTTTATTGACTATGCCAAAGCCTTTGACTGTGTGAATCACAAGAAACTGTGGAAAATTCTGAAAGAGATGGGAATACCAGACCACCTGACTTGCCTCTTGAGAAATTTGTATGCAGGTCAGGAAGCAACACTTAGAACTGGACATGGAACAACAGACTGGTTCCAAATAGGAAAAGGAGTACGTCAAGGCTGTATATTGTCACCCTGCTTATTTAACCTATATGCAGAGTACATCATGAGAAACACTGGACTGGAAAAAACACAACTGGAATCAAGATTGCCGGGAGAAATACCAATAACCTCAGTTATGTAGCTGACACCACCCTTATGGCAGAAAGTGAAGAGGAACATAAAGAGCCACTTGATGAAAGTGAAAGTGGAGAGTGAAAAAGTTGGCTTAAAGCTCAACATTCAGAAAACGAAGATCATGGCATCTGGTCCCATCACTTCATGGGAAATAGATGGGGAAACAGTGGAAACAGTGTCAGACTTTATTACTTTGGGCTCCAAAATCACTGCAGATGGTGACTGCAGCCCTGCAATTAAAAGCCACTTACTCCTTGGAAGGAAAGTTATGACCATCCTAGATAGCATATTCAAAAGCAGAGACATTACTTTGCCAACAAAGGTCCGTCTAGTCAAGAATGTGGTTTTTCCTGTGGTCATGTATGGATGTAAGAGTTGGACTGGGAAGAAGGCTGAGCGCCGAAGAATTGATGCTTTTGAACTGTGGTGTTGGAAAAGACTCTTGAGAGTCCCTTGGACTGCAAGGAGATCCAACCAGTCCATTCTGAAGGAGATCAGCCCTGGGATTTCTTTGGAAGGAATGATGCTAAAGCTGAAACTCCAGTACTTTGGCCACCTCATGCAAAGAGTTGACTCATTGGAAAAGACTCTGATGCTGGGAGGGGTTGGGGGCAGGAGGAGAAGGGGACGACAGAGGATGAGATGGCTGGATGGCATCACTGACTCGATGGACGTGAGTCTGAGTGAACTCCGGGAGTTGGTGATGGACAGGGAGGCCTGGCGTGCTGCGATTCATGGGGTCTCAAAGAGTCGGACAAGACTGAGCGACTGATCTGATTTGATCTGATGGGCAAGAATACTGAAGTGGTTTGCCGTTCCCTTCTCCAGTGGACCACGTTCTGTCAGATCTCTCGACCATGACCCGCCCATCTTGGGTTGCCCCATGGGCATGGCTTAGTTTCATTGAGTTAGACAAGGCTGTGGTCCTAGTGTGATTAGATTGACTAGTTTTCTGTGAGTATGGTTTCAGTGTGTCTGCCCCCTGATGCTCTCTTGCAACACCTACCGTCTTACTTGGGTTTCTCTTACCTTGGACGCGGGGTATCTCTGCATGGCTGCTCCAGCAAAGCGCAGCCGCTGCTCCTTATCTTGGACGAGGGGTATCTCCTCACTGCCGCCCTTCCTGACCTTCACCGTGGGATAGCTCCTCTAGGCCCTCCTGGGCCCACACAGCCACCACTCCTTTGATGTGGGGTTCATCCTCCCAGCCGCCGCCCTTGACCTCGGACGCGGGGTAGCTCCTCTCGGCCGTTCTTGCGCCGTCGCAGCCTGGCACTCTCGGCCACTTCCCCTGACCTTGGACGTGGGGTAACTCCTCTTGGCTGCCGCCCTTCGGGCATGAGGTCCTCTCGGCTTCTGCCCCTGACCTCGGACGTGGGGTCGCTTCTCTCGCCCGTGCTTAGTGTGCCGGTCGCAGCCGAAGAATACAATACAATCATAATTTAAACTGTTTTGAGTCATTACAGGGTCCCTTTAGGAATGCCCTGCTCCAGACTGCCTGAATCCTCCTTCATTACTCACTGTGATTTTGATCTGATATCCATCAGAGAAGCCATGACTAAACCCTAGGGACCCAACCATATCCCCAAAAGCACTGCCTTTGCTCCCTTAACAGGCTCATGATCTGCTATTATTCCAACATGACGCTGAAATCCTGAAGGAAGAGTTTGGGGTGAAGTAGAAAAACCTAGCTTTATTGCCTTGGCAGGCAAAGGTAGACACACCAGGCTTCTGCCTCAAAAACTATGATGTGTCTTAAACCCAGAGAACTTGATGAGAGTTTTGATAACAGTGAGTCAAAGGTTGGGTCTCTGATAAGATTAGGGTGTGTGCAGGGTCTAGGGTGTTCTGGTCTCCTAAACTTGATGAGCTTCTAAGGTCCCTTTAATCTTCCCTTAGGTGATTTCTTGCCTGATCCTCCCTTGATTAGCAACTGTTGGAATCCATCCCTGGGAACTCAGGTAAGCTCATGGAGGCTAAAGTTTTGCCTACAAGAAAGGGGAGACAGAAAGACCTCTGTGCTTGGGAGACCCACAGGGCCCCACTCAGTTTCAATTTCTCATTTAAAAATTTTAAAATGAAAGCAAATAATGTTTTCAAGCCAATTTATGGTGATACCAAATTTCTGGGAGAGAACACCCTCAAAAGTGACACAGTTTCCTTTTAGTCACTCCCTTTAATTTACAAACACAACCCAGAGAAAAGGATTTAAATCTTCTTCTTCCCCAAGAGAGAGGAAAAGAAAGTTCATTTTACACTATTTGAGTTACATTTTCAGTTTTGAAATGCCCAGTTCCAACTACCTAGCCTCCACCCTTCTCAATGTGATTTTGAACTGATCTCCTTCAGAGAAGTCTTGACCTAAGATTGGAAAACCAATCACATCTCCCAAAGCACTTCCCTTTCCTTCCTGAATGGACTTCCCTGGTGGCTCAGATGGTAAAGTGTCTGCCTACAATGCGGGAGACCGGGTTTGATCCCTGGGTTGGAAGGAGTCCCCTGGAGAAGGAAATGGCAACCCACTCCAGTACCCTTGCCTGGAGAAATCCATGGATGGAGGAGCCTGGTGGGCCCCCAGTCCATGGGGCCGCAAAGAGTCAGACGCGACTTCACTTTTCACTTTCCTTCCTGAATAGATTCCTGATCTCCATGTGTCACACAATATCTAAGTGACACTTGATAAGTGGATAGCTTATTTTACTTCTTTTCAGAACAACACTACTGTCTTTGTGAAGTAGCTTTAATTCTTGGACATTTTGATAATTTTTAATGCCAAAGATCCCCAGTGTGCTTTAAAGTTTCATCTTATCTGCTGTCACAAATCAATAACTCCTCCCTGGTTTCACACCCACAGCTACTACTACTGGTATTGGTAAAGCCCAATCAGTGTTTCTAGAATGAACCTAGGAAGGAGCCTTTGACTTCAATAGCCCTCCCTCATTCTTTATCTTCCCTGAATGTAATCTGATTCCATTCATTCCTCTGCAGATTGACAAAGACTCAGTCAGGATTAACCAGAGGGGCAGTGTGAAACATTATCAGGTATCATTTTCTGATTGGCTGTTGGTAGTAGGAAAGAATAAGATGTGATTAGAAAAGTCTATAAAAGCCCTCAGTACTAAAGAAAGGATACAGAATCTTCCAGCTCCAGAGGCACCACCTGGGCTCTCCATCGTGTCTGAGATCTGAGTAGCCTGCCACCCACATCAGAGCTGGTGAGTTACGGACTATGGACACCTTCATTTTACCCATGATCAACTGGTGTTGAATGGTGGCATGCACCTTGGGATGGCAGGAGAGCTTTTAAAAAGTATTTCTTGAGACTTCCCTGGGGCTCCAGTGGTTAAGGTTCTGCTCTTCCACTGCAGGGGGAACTTGTTCAATCTCTGGTCCAGGAACAAAGATCCTACAGGTGATGTGGCCAAAATGAATAAATAAAAATAAATGAATAAAAGTATATTTTCAGGTGTACTCATTTAAGGTTTTGGTTTGGCCTCTAAAGTAGTTTAGACTTAATCCCAAATATTTGGATTGGTGCTTTGGTTTATATCATTTTTAAATGTCTTAATCAAGCAGATGCCCCTTTTAATGAAAGATGTTTGCTTGGAATTTTATTTCCTGAAATTTAAAATATTTAATTTGTACACATACAGCATTCATTTTAGGGGTATCTCCTCACCTTTCCCACCCCAGTTAACTGTGGGAACTCAAGATGGAAGCTGTGTGGTCCACATGATGCTTTTATTCCCATACTTTTAAGGCTATAAGTGATATTTTAAGCATTTTTTTTCTGAAAGGATGAAGCTCAGCCTCCAGCTCCCAGTAACTACTCACCAGTGGAACATTATTAAGCAAAGCAGTGGATGAATCAGTGGTTGCATTTTTTCCCCCTCTACTTGTGACAGGCAACTGGCACTAAGGCGCTTCTATCACCAGATCCAAGCCTGGTCTGCTCACTCTCACAACAGGCCAATAAATTCAAGAGATGAGAGACTAGGTGTTGAGGCAAGGAATATGACTTTTATTCAGAAAACAGCCTGACCAAGAAGATGGCAAACTAATGTCTCAAAATAACCATCTTGCTGGAGGCTGGGTGCCAGATTCTTTTATAGAATAGAGAGGAGGAGGAGTTGAGAAAGTAAAGTAGAAAGGCAATAATATCTTGCAAGTATCTCCTGGAATGTCCATCCTTGGGGAAGGGGTGTGTTAATGTCTTCATTCTTGCAGTCATTCACAGTTGGGTAGGGGCAAATTATCTCCCTGTGAGCTGAAAAAAGATGCTTTTAGTTTAGTCTTCAGGCAGAGGGCCAGGGTTCCCTGAAGCAGGCCATTATGTATGATTGTAATAACAAAAGCAACAGATTCAAGTCAGTGAGAGAGATCTATTTTGGAGAGAGAATTGGCTCTTCCTGCAACAATTCCACCACCACTAGAGCAGTGGCCTTGGCCCTGAGTAGGTTCCTCTCAAGGGTGGGGAGAAACAAACTGAAGTGTGTTTCTGATTTGCCTGAAAAAAATGTCTTGTTCCTTGGAAGTACCCACAGGATTCCTTTTGGAACCAAGTCAGGATGAGTCTCCAGACCCGACCCAGACTCTTGAACCTGGCAGCAGTGAGCCTGCTGAGGGATGAGGCCTTGGCCATCACAGCTCTGGAGTATCTGCCCATCGAACTCTTCCCCCCACTCTTCATGGAAGCCTTCTGTGGGAGTCGAAGTGAGACCCTGAAGGCCATGGTGTATGCCTGGCCCTTTGTCCGTCTGCCTCTGGGGGGCCTGATGCAAAAGCCTCACTTGGGGACCTTACAAGCAGTTCTGGATGGTCTTGATATCCTGCTTGCCCAGAAAAATCATTCCAAGTAAGTCAAATCCAGGTAGCCCAGTAGGTTGCTAGACATCATGAAGAAACACTTGGGGTCATGAGAGTGAATGGTCAAAGGATGGACCAGAAACTTTTGATGATGCCAATGAAGACTCTCAGAGTCCTTGGCTATTGCTGAGCTCACTTTGGGGAAACGCCTCCTGGCAGTGAGAGGAGTGCCTAAGATGCCAGGAAACCTAAAAGAACATGCCTGACATCCTTCTAGTGATTTTTATGGGTACTGGAAGCAGAGACTGAGGAAGGATGGAAGGGGAAAAGCAGGAAGGTGAGGCAGAGAGGAAAGAAGAGGGCAAGGCTGTAGGAATGTCAAGTATAATCTCAGGTGGGAAGTCAGAGTGTAGCCTCAATTCCAAGTCTGTGGTTTTATTCTGTGGTTTCCTTCAAACAGCCAATCTACTGTTTCCCCACAGGAGGTGCAAACTGCGGGTGCTGGATTTAAGGAATACTGGCCAGGACTTCTGGAAAATGTGGTCTGGATCAAGTGTCCATGTGTCCTCAAGCTCATCAATGACACCAATGGCTGAGGTCAGGTCAAGGACAGAGCAGCCCTTGGCTCCTTTAGAGGTGTTCATAGAACTGCATTTCAAGGAAAGTATCATAGATGACTTCCTCATCTACCTCATTAGGTGGGTGGAGCAGAGAAAAGCTTCCATACACCTATGCTCTAATAAGCTGAAGATCGCTTCAATGTCCTTAGAAAATATTGTGCAGGTCCTGGGTATAGTGCAACTGGACTGTATTCAGGAAGTGGAAGTGAGTTGCATTTGGCATCTGTCCACTCTGGCCATGTTTGCTCCTTTCTTGGGCCAAATGAGTAATATACAGAGACTCCATCTCTCCCACATCCATGGGCTAGCATTTGAAGAGGAGGAAGAGTATCACCATGCTGTCCAAATTACCTCTCAGTTCCGCAGGTTGTACCACCTCCGGGATCTGTATTTGGAGACTCCCTCCTTCCTTGAAGGCTGCCTGAACCAGATGCTCAGGTGAGTGTGCACCACTGGCCTGGTAACAGTGTACCCAACACTAGAAAGTCAAAAGCACTCCTCCCTTTGATACTGTGATATCATCAGTTCAGTTCAGTTGCTCAGTCGTGTCTGACTCTTTGCGACCCCATGAATTGCAGCACACCAGGCCTCCCTGTCCATCATCAACTCCCGGAGTTCACCCAGACTCATGTGCATTGAGTCGGTGATGCCATCCAGTGTGATATCATATAACCACCCAAATCAAGGTAGCGGCCCAAACTAGGATGGAGGATATGGAAAGGGCCACTCTTTTAGGAAGATACAGACTAAGTGTTAGGATGTACGGGTAGTAGGTATGTAATTTTTTCACTGGGCTTCCCAGGTGCCTCAGTGGGTATAGAACCTGCCTGCAGTGCAAGAGATACCGGAGATATGGGTTCGATTCCTAGGTCTGGAAGATCCACTGAAGGAAGGCATGGCAACCCACTCCAGTATCCTTGCCTGGAGAATGCCGTGGACAGAGGAGCCTGGCCAGCTACAGTCCATAGGTTGCAAAGAGTTGGACACGACTGAAGCGACTGAGCACAGCACAATTTCTCCATTAGGAAGAGAGATCTTTCCTAGATGACTTTGGAAAAATAGATAAGGGAAGGGGGACTTTGAAAAGGGAAATTTGCATTAGTCCTGAACATTTCTTAATGAAAGTTCCATGCTCTCCGGTTTTGTGACTGCAAGGAACCTGTCTCAAATTCCAAGTCTGTAACAGGTTATCTTTTTATCCAGATAAGGTAATTAACATATAGTAAATGCATGATTCAGGAGATGATGATAATAGAGCAGGAGTCAAAAGAGATCTTAAAAATTGGTAGGTGCCTTACAAATAATGTAGGGATGTAAGTGAGCCACTGTGGACTGTTACTTCCAATGGATGTTGTAGGATCTTCCCCAAACTGATCCTCTATGCATATCACCCAGATGCCTTGAGATAAGGGTGTGTGTGCAAGCTCAGTCACTTCAGTTGTGCCTGGCTCTTTAAAACCCTAAGGACTATAACCTGCCAGGCTCCTCTATCCATGGGATTCTCAGGCATGAATATGGGGTGGGTTGCCATGCCCTTCTCCAGAGGATTTTCCCAACCCGGGATTGAATTCACCTCTCTTATGACTCCTGCACTGCAGGCTAATTTTTTACCCACTGAGCCACCTGGGAAAGCTGAGATAAGACTGCCTCAGGTCAAATCATGTGCCTAAGTAAGCTTGAATAGCAAGCACTTTGAGTAAGTCTCTTTAAAAAAAAATTTAATTTATTTATATTAATTGGAAGCAAATTACTTTACAATATTGTAGTGGTTTTTGCCATACATTGACATGAATAAGCCATGGGTGTACCTGTGTCCCCCATCCTGAACCCCCCTCCCACCTCCCCTCCCTATCCTGTCATCTCAGTGCACCAGCCCTGAGTATCCTGTCTCATGCATCGAACCTGGGCTGGTGATCTATTTCACATATGGTAATATACATGTTTCAAGGCTATTCTCTCAAATCATCCCATTCTTGCTTTCTCCCATAAAATCCAAAAGTCTGTTCTTTACATTTGTGTCTCTTTTGTTTGTATATAGGTTCATCGTTACCATCTTTCTAAATTCCACTCATATGCATTAATATACTGTATTGGTGTTTTTCTTTCTGACTTACTTCACTTTGTATAATAGGCCCCAGTTTCACACACCTCATTAAAACTGATTCAAATGCATTCTTTTTAAGAGCTGAGTACTATTCCATTGTGTATATGTACAACAGCTTTCTTATCCATTTGTCTGCTGATGGACATTTAGGTTGCTTCCGTGTCTTAGCTATTGTAAACAGTGCTGTGATGAACATTGGGGTATACAGGTCTCTTTCAATTCTGGTTTCCTCAGTGTGTATGCCTACCAGTGGGATTGCTGGGTCATATGGCAGTTATATTTCCATTTATTTAAGGAATCTCCACACTGTTTTCCATAGTGGCTGTACCAGTGTGCATTCCCACCAACAGTGTAAGAGGGTTCCCTTTTCTCTGCACCTGTTCCAGTATTTATTTTTTGAAGACTTTTTTATAGCAGCCATTCTGACTGGTGTGAGATGGTGCCTCATTGTGGTTTTGATTTGCATTTCTCTGATAATGAGTGATGTTGAGCATTCTTTCATTTGTTTTTTATCCATCTGTATGTCTTCTTTGGAGAAATGTCTGTTTAGTTCTTTGGGCCATTTTTTGATTGTATCGTTTATTTTTCTGGAATTGAGCTGCAGGAGCTGCTTGTATATTTTTGAGATAAATTCTTTGTCAGTTGCTTCATTTGCTATTATTTTCTCCCATTCTGAAGACTGTCTTTTAACCTTGCTTATAGCTTCCTTCATTGTGCAGAAGCTTTTAATTTTAATTAGGTCCCATTTGTTTATTTTTGCTTTTATTTCCAGTACTCTGGGGGGTAGGTCATAGAGGATCCTGCTGTGATTTATGTCAGAGACTGTTTTGCCTATGTTTCCTTCTAAGAGTTTTATAGTTTCTCATCTTACATTTAGATCTTTAATCTATTTTGATTTTATTTTTGTGTATGGTGTTAGAAAGTGTTCTAGTTTCATTCATTTACAAGTGGTTGACCAGTTTTCCCAGCACCACTTTTTAAAGAGATTGTCTTTCTCCATTGTATATTCATGCCTCCTTTGTCAAAGATAAGGTGTCCATAGGTGCGTGGATTTTTCTCTGGGCTTTCTATTTTGTTCCATTGATCTATATTTCCATCTTTGTGCCAGTACCATACTGTCTTAATGACTGTGGCTTTGTATTATAGCCTGAAGTCAGGCAGGTTGATTCCTTCAGTTCCATTCTTCTTTCTCAAGATTGATTTGGCTATTTGAGTTTTTTGTATTTCCATACAAACTGTGAAATTATTTGTTCTAGTTCTTTGAAAAATACTGTTGATAGCTTGATAGGGATTGCATTGAATCTATAGATTGCTTTGGGTAGTATACTCATTTTCACTGTATTGATTCTTCCAATCCATGAACATGGTATATTTCTTCTATTTGTGTCATCTTTGATTTCTTTCATCAGTGTTTTATAGCATTTATATATGGATCTTTTGTTTCTTTAGATAGATTTATTCCTAAGTATTTTATTCTTTTCGTTGCAATGGTGAATGGAATTGTTTCCTTAATTTCTCTTTCTGTTTTCTCATTGTTAGTGTATAGTAATGCAAGGGATTTCTGTTTGTTGATTTTATATCCTGCCACTTTACTATATTCATTGATTAGCTCTAGTAATTTTCTGGTGGTGTCTTTAGGGTTTTCTATGTAGAGGATCATGTCATCTGCAAACAGTAAGAGTTACTTCTTCTTTCCCAATCTGGATTCCTTTTATTTCTTTTTCTTCTCTGATTGCTGTGGCCAAAACTATGTTGAATAGTAGTGGTGAGAGTGGGCACCCTTGTCTTGTTCCTGACTTTAGGGGAAATGCTTTCAATTTTTCACCATTCAGGATAATGTTTACTGTGGGTTTATCATATATGGCTTTTAATATGTTGAGGTATGTTCCTTCTATGCCTGCTTTCTGGATGGTTTTTATCATAAATTGATGTTGAATTTTGTCAAAGGCTTTCTTTGCATCTATTGAGATAATCATATGGTTTTTATCTTTCAATTTGTTAATGTGGTGTATCACATTGATTGATTTGCGAATATTGAAGAATCCTTGCATTACTGGGATGCCCGCTTGGTCATGATGTATGATTTTTTAAAATGTGTTTTTGGATTCTGTTTGCTAGAATTTTGTTAAAGATTTTTGCATCTATGTTCATCAGTGATGTTGGCCTGTAGTTTTCTTTTTTTGTGACATCTTTGTCCAGTTTTGGTATTAGGGTGATGGTGGCCTCATAGAATCAGTTTGGAAGTTTACCTTCCTCTGCAATTTTCTGGAAGAGTTTGATTAAGATAGGTGTTAGCTCTTCTCTAAAGTTTTGGTAGAATACACCTACGAAGCCGTGTGGTTCTGGGCTTTTGTTTGTTGGAAGATTTTTGATTAGAGTTTTGATTTCCATGCCTATGATGGGTCTGTCAAGATTTTCTATTTCTTCCTGGTTCAGTTTTGGAAAGTAATACTTTTCTAAGAATTCATCCATTTCTTCCAAGTTGTCCATTTTGTTGTCATATAGTTGCTGATAGTAGTCTCTAATGATCCTTTGTATTTTTGTGTTGTCTGTCATGATTTCTCCATTTTCATTTCTAGTTTTGTGGATTTGATTATTCTCCTTTTTTTCCTTGATGGATCTGGCTAATGGTTTGTCTATTTTATTTATCTTCTCAAAGAACCAGCTTTTAGTTTTGTTGATTTTTGCTATAGTCTCCTTTGTTTCTTTTTTATGTATTTCTGCCCTAGTTTCTATGATTTCTTTCCTTCTACTAACCCTGGGGTTCTTCATTTCTTCTTTTTCTAGTTGCTTTAAGTGTAAAATTAAGTTATTTATTTGCCTTTTATTTTGTTTTTTGAGGTAAGCTTGTATTGCTATGAACCTTCCCCTTAGCACTGCTTTTACTGAATCCCATAGGTTTTGGGTCGTGTTTTCATTTTCATTCATTTCTAAGCATATTTTGATTTCTTTTTAGATTTCTTCTGTGATTTGTTGATTATTCAGAAGCATGTTGTTTACCCTCCATATGTTTGTATTTTTATTAGGTTTTTTTTTTTTTTTCCCTGCAGTTGACATCTAATCTTACCGCATCATGATCAGAAAAGATGCTTGAAATGATTCAATTTTTTGAATTTACCAAGGTTAGATTTATGGCCCAGGATGTGATCTGTCTTGGAGAATGTTCCATATGCACTTGAGAAAAAGGTGAAATTCGTTGTTTTGAGGTGAAATATCCTATAGATATCAATTAGGTCTACTTGGTCCATTGCATCATTTAAAGTTTGTGTTTCCTTGTCAATTTTCTGTTTAGTTGATCTATCCATAGGTGTGAGTGGGGTATTAAAGTCTTCCACTATTACTGTGTTATTGTTAATTTCCCCTTTCATACTTGTTAGCATTTGCCTTACATATTGTGGTACTCCTATGTTGGGTGCATATATATTTATAATTTCCACAGTTTATTGTGATCCACACAGTCACAGGCTTTGGCATAGTCAATAAAGCAGAAATAGATGTTTTTCTGGAACTCTCTTGCTTTTTCCATGATCCAGCAGATGTTGGCAATTTGATCTCTGGTTCCTCTGCCTTTTCTAAAACCAGCTTGAGCATCTGGAAGTTCATGATTCACATATTGCTGAAGCCTGGCTTGTAGAATTTTGAGCATTACTTTAATAGCATGTGAGATGAGTGCAATTGTGCAGTAGTCTGAGCATTCTTTGGCATTGCCTTTCTTTGGGATTGGAATGAAAACTAACCTTTTCCAGTCCTGTGGCCACTGCTGAGTTTTCCAAATTTGCTGGCATATTGAGTGCAGCACTTTCACAGCATCATCTTTCAGGATTTGAAATAGCTCAACTGGGGTTCCATCACCTCCATTAGCTTTGTTCGTAGTGATGCTTTCTAAGGCCCACTTGACTTCACATTCCAGGATGTCTGGCTCTAGATGAGTGATCACACCATGGTGATTATCTGGGTCGTGAAGATCTTTTTTGTACACTTCTCCTGTGTATTCTTGCCACCTCTTCTTAATATCTTCTGCATCTGTTAGGTCTATACCATTTCTGTCCTTTATTGAGCCCATCTTTGCGTGAAATGTTCCCTTGGTATCTCTAATTTTCTTGAAGAGATCTTTAGTCTTTCCCACTCTGTTGTTTTCCCCTATTTCTTTGCATTGATCACTGAGGAAGGCTTTCTTATCTCTTCTTGCTATTCTTTGGAACTCTGCATTAGGTGCTTATATCTTTCTTTTCTCCTTTGCTTTTCGCTTCTCTTCTTTTCACAGCTATTTGTAAGGCCTCCACAGACAGCCATTTTGCATTTTTGCATTTCTTTTCCATGGGGATGGTCTTGATCCCTGTCTCCCTTACAGTGTCACGAACCTCAGTCCATAGTTCATCAGGCACTCTATCTATCAGATCTAGTCCCTTAAATCTATTTCTCACTTCCACTGTATAGTCATAAGGGATGTGATTTAGGTCATACCTGAATGGTCTAGTGGTTTTCCCTAGTGTCTTCAATTTCAGTCTGAATTTGGCAATAAGGAGTTCATGATCAGAGCCACAGTCAGCTCCTGGTCTTGTTTTTGCTGACTGTATAGAGCTTCTCCATCTGTGGCTGCAAAGAATATAATCAATCTGATTTCGGTGTTGACCATCTGGTGACGTCCATGTGCAGAGTCTTCTCTTGTGTTGTTGGAAGAAGGTGTTTGCTATGACCAGTGCATTTTCTTTCTTTTTTTTTTTTTTCTTTTTTTTTTTTTTTAATTTTATTTTATTTTTAAACTTTACATAATTGTATTAGTTTTGCCAAATATCAAAATGAATCCGCCACAGGTATACATGTGTTCCCCATCCCGAACCCTCCTCCCTCCTCCCTCCCCATACCATCCCTCTGGGCCGTCCAGTGCACCAGCCCCAAGCATCCAGCATCGTGCATCGAACCTGGACTGGCAACTCGTTTCCTACATGATATTTTACATGTTTCAATGCCATTCTCCCAAATCTTCCCACCCTCTCCCTCTCCCACAGAGTCCATAAGACTGTTCTATACATCAGTGTCTCTTTTGCTGTCTAGTATACAGAGTTATTGTTACCATCTTTCTAAATTCCATATATATGCGTTAGTATACTGTATTTATGTTTTTCCTTCTGGCTTACTTCACTCTGTATAATAGGCTCCAGTTTCATCCACCTCATTAGAACTGATTCAAATGTATTCTTTTTAATGGCTGAGTAATACTCCATTGTGTATATGTACCACAGCTTTCTTATCCATTCATCTGCTGATGGGCATCTAGGTTGCTTCCATGTCCTGGCTATTATAAACAGTGCTGCGATGAACATTGGGGTACACGTGTCTCTTTCCCTTCTGGTTTCCTCAGTGTGTATGCCTAGCAGTGGGATTGCTGGATCATAAGGCAGTTCTATTTCCAGTTTTTTAAGGAATCTCCACACTGTTCTCCATAGTGGCTGTACTAGCTTGCATTCCCACCAACAGTGTAAGAGGGTTCCCTTTTCTCCACACCCTCTCCAGCATTTATTATTTGTAGACTTTTGGATCGCAGCCATTCTGACTGGTGTGAAATGGTACCTCATAGTGGTTTTGATTTGCATTTTCTTGGCAAAACTCTATTAGTCTTTGCCCTGCTTTGTTCCATATTCCAAGGCCAAATTTTCCTGTTATTCCAGGTGTTTCTTGACTTCCTACTTTTGCATTCGAGTCCCCTATAATGAAAAGGACGTCTTTTTTGGTTGTTAGTTCTAAAAGGTCTTGTTGGTCTTCATAGAATTGTTCAATTTCAGCTTTTTCAGCGTTACTGGTTGGGGCATAGACTTGGATTACTGTGATATTGAATGGTTTGCCTTGGAAACGAACAGAGATTATTCTGTCGTTTTTTAGATTGCATCCAAGTACTGCATTTCGAACTCTTTTGTTGACCATGATGGCTACTCCATTTCTTCTAAGGGATTCCTGTCCCCAGTAGTAGATATAATGGTCATCTGAGTTAGATTCACCCATTCTGGTCCATTTTAGTTCACTGATTCCTAGAATGTCGACGTTCACTCTTGCCATCTCTTGTTTGACCACTTTCAATTTGCCTTGATTCATGAACCTAACATTCCAGGTTCCTATGCAATATTTCTCTTTACAGCATCGGACCTTGTTTCTATCAACAGTCACATCCACAACTGGGTATTGTTTTTGCTTTGGCTGCATCCCTTCATTCTTTCTGGAGTTATTTCTCTACTGATCTCCAGTACCATATTGGGCACCTACTGACCTGGGGAGTTTCTCTTTCAGTATCCTATCTTTTTGCCTGTTCATACTGTTCATGGGGTTCTCAAGGCAAGAATACTGAAGTGGTTTGCCATTCCTTCCTCCAGTGGACCACATTCTGTCACATCTCTCCACCATGACCCGCCTGTTTTGGGTTGCCCCATGGGCATGGCTTAGTTTCATTGAGTTAGACAAGGCTGTGGTCCTAGTGTGATTAGATTGACTAGTTTTCTGTGAGTATGGTTTCAGTGTGTCTGCCCTCTGATGCCCTCTTGCAACACCTACCGTCTTACTTGGGTTTCTCTTACCTTGGGAGTAGGATATCTCTTCATGGCTGCTCCAGCAAAGCACAGCCACAGCTCCTTACCTTGGACGAGGGGTATCTCCTCACCGCTGCCCCCCCGACCTTGAACGTGGGATAGCTCCTCTAGGCCCTTCTGCACCCGTGAAGCCACCGCTGATTGGACATGGGGTTGCTCCTCCCGGCCACTGCCCTTGGCCTCGGGTGTGGGGTCGCTCCTCTCGGCTGCTCCTGCGCTGTCGCAGCCTGGCACTGTTGGCCGCCGCCCCTGACCTCGGACGTGGGGTAGCTCCTCCTGGCCGCCACCCCTGACCTTGGACGTGGGGTAGCTTATCTCGGCTGTGCTATGTGCGCCAGTTGCAGCTGCCCATGCTATGCGCTATGATTTCAATAACCTCAGGTATACAGATGACACCACCTGTATGGCAGAAAGTGAAGAGGAACTAAAAAGCCTCTTGATGAAAGTGAAAGTGGAGAGTGAAAAAGTTAGCTTAAAGCTCCATTCAGAAAACAAAGATCATGGCATCTGGTCCCATCACTTCATGGCAAATAGATGGGGAAACAGTGAAAACAGTGTCAGACTTTATTTTTGGGGGCTCCAAAATCACTGCAGATGGTGACTGCAGCTATGAAATTAAAAGATGCTTACTCCTTGGAAAGAAAATTTTGACCAACCTAGATAGCATATTCAAAAGCAGAGACATTACTTTGCCAACAAAGGTCTGTCTAGTCAAGGCTATGGTTTTTCCAGTGGTCATGTATAGATGTGAGAATTGGACTGTGAAGAAGGCTGAGCGCCAAAGAATTGATGCTTTTGAAATGTGGTGTTGGAGATGACTCTTGAGAGTCCCTTGGACTGTAAGGAGATCCAACCAGTCCATTCTGAAGGAGATCAGCCCTGGGATTTCTTTGGAAGGAATGATGCTAAAGCTGAAACTCCAGTACTTTGGCCACCTCATGCAAAGAGTTGACTCATTGGAAAAGACTCTGATGCTGGGTGGGATTGGGGGCAGGAGCAGAAAGGGACGACAGAGGATGAGATGGCTGGATGGCATCACTGACTCAATGGACGTGAGTCTGAGTGAACTCCGGGAGTTGGTGATAGACAGGGAGGCCTGGTGTGCTGCGATTCATGGGGTCGCAAAGAGTCGGACACGACTGAGGGACTGAACTGAACTGAACTGATATTTATTATTGTTATATCTTCTTCTTGGATTGATCCTTTCATCATTATGTAGTGTTGTCCTTTGTCTCTTTTCACAGCCTTTGTTTTAAAGTCTGTTTTATCTGATATCAGTATTGCTACTCTTGCTTTCTTTTGGTCTCTATTTGCATGGAATATCTTTCTCCAACCCTTCACTTTCAGTCCGTATGTGTCCCTTGTTTTGAGTTGGGTCTCTTGTAGGCAACATATATAGGGGTCTTATTTTTGTATCCATTCAGCCAGTCTTTGTCTTTTGGTTGGGGGATTCAACCAATTTACGTTTAACATAATTATTGATAAGTATGATCCTGTCGCCATTTACTTTATTGTTTTGGGTTTGAGTTTATACACCCTTTTTGTGTTTCCTGTCTAGAGAAGATCCTTTAGCATTTGTTGGAGAGCTGGTTTGGTGGTGCTGAATTCTCTCAGCTTTTGCTTGTCTGTAAAGCTTTTGATTTCTCCTTCATATTTGAATGAGATCTTTGCTGGGTACAGTAATCTGGGCTGTAGGTTATTTCCTTTTATCACTTTAAGTATGTCCTGCTATTCCCTCCTGGCCTGAAGAGTTTCTATTGAAAGATCAGCTGTTATCCTTATGGGAATCCCCTTGGGTGTTATTTGTTGCTTTCCCCTTGCTGCTTTTAATATTTGTTCTTTGTGTTTGATCTTTGTTAATTTTATTAATATGTGTCTTGGGGTGTTTCGCCTTAGGTTTATCCTGTTTGGGATTCTCTGGGTTTCTTGGACTTGGGTCGCTATTTCCTTCCCCATTTTAGGGAAGTTTTCAACTGCTATCTCCTCAGGTATTTTCTCATGGCCTTTCTTTTTGTCTTCTTCTTCTGGGAGTCCTATGGTTTGAATGTTTGGGTGTTTACCATTGTCCCAGAGGTCTCTGAGGTTGTCCTCATTTCTTTTAGTTCTTTTTTCCCGTCTGTTTCCTTTATTTCCACCATTCTACCTTCCATTTCACTTATCCTATCTTCTGTCTCAGCTATTCTATTGTTGCTTCCCTCCAGAGTGCTTTTGATCTCAGTTATTGCATTATTCATTATTGATTGACTCTTTTTTATTTCTTCTAGGTCTTTGTTAAATATTTCTTGCATCTTCTCAATCCTTTTCTCTAGTCCATTTACCTGTAACTCCATTTTGTTTTCAAGATTTTGGATCATCTTTACTATCATTATTCTGAATTCTTTTCAGATAGACTCGCTATCTCCTCCTCTTTGGTTTGGTTTGGTGGGCATTTATCATGTTTCTTTACCTGCTGGATATTTTTCTGCCTTTTTATTTTGTTTAGATTGCTGTGTTTGGGGTGGCCTTTATGTATGCTGGAAGTTTGTGGTTCCTCTTTATTGTAGAGGTTGCTCCTTGTGAGTGGAATTGGACTAGTGGATTGTTAAGGTTTCCCATTTAGGGAAGCTTGTTGTTGGTGTTTTGGTGGGTGGAGTTGGATCTCTTCTCTCTGGAGTGCAATGAAGTGTAGTCCAGTAGTGAGCTTTGAAGTGTCTATGTCTTTGGTGTGACTTTGGGCAGCCTATATTTTAACTCTCAGGGCTCTGTTCCTGCATTGCTGGAGAATTAGCATGGCACTGTCTTGCTCTGGAACTTGTTGGCTCTTGGGTGGAGCTTGGTTTCAGTGCAGATAAGGAGGCTTTCGGATGAGCTCTTGTAGATTAATGTTCCCTCAAGTCAGGAGTTTTCTGGTGTTGTCAAGTTTTGGATTTAAGCCTCCTGCCTCTGGCTTTCAGTCTTATTCTTACAGTAGCCTCAAGACTTCTCCATCTATACAGCACAGATGATAAATCATCTAGGTTAATGGTGAAAAGATTCTGCACAGTGAGGGACACCCAGAGAGGTTCACAGAGTTACACAAAGAAGAGAAGAGGAAGGAGGGAGATAGAGGTGACCAGGAGGAGAAGAGGGGGAGTCAAAAGGGGAGAGACCAGTCTAGCCAGTAATCAGTTCTCTTATGTGTTCTCCACAGCCAAGAACACCCAGAGAAATTCACAGAGTTAAGTAGAGAAGAGAAGGAGGAGGGAGGAGACAGAGGTGACCCGGGGGAGAAAAGGGAGAGTTAAAAGGGGAGAGAGCAACCAATTCAGTGATCATATCCCTAAGTAAAAATGGGTACTGAAGATAGATTCTTAAAGGTACAAATAAAAAATTAAGAAGTGATAATAGTGAGACTGTATCTGGGAATTTCTCTGGAGCTGTTGAGGGCAGTGTGGAGTCAGTTTAGTTTCAGATAGTTCCTTGTTCCAGCTTATACTTCTTCTCAAGGTCTATAGGCCCCTTCCAATGCTTAGTCAATGCTAACTACAGGGTTTTAATCTGTTGCACCTGTCACTTCCAGGGCGGGTCTCTCTTCTTTATTTTGGCTTCTTCTGTTTGCAAGTCTCTTCAGTTTCTAATTTCCACCCTGGCACAAGGGGGCGAAGGTGATCATTTATTTAGGCTCACTTGTTCAGTTGGGATATGGGGAGGGAGAAACACTGTAAACAAATACCACTGGCGTGTGTGGGGAATTTGCAGTGTATGGACGACACTGGGTTTGCCTCAGCTCACCACAGCCTGTGCTTTCTACACTGCTCAGGCTCCAGGTTGCTCTATAGGGGAACTGTCCTAAGTGGGCCCTGGGTTTTGTGCACTTCTGAGGGCTAAACTGCTCAGGTTCAGGTTCTCAAGTATGCCGCAAAGGCACAGATTCAGGTGGGCGTGTGTTTTGTGCCCTTCCCAGGTCCAAGCAGCTCAGGCGACCAATGCTTGGTGAGTGCACTGTCCCGGGTGGCCAGTGTGTCTTAATCACCTCCCCGGTCCCTGCTCAGTTTCCTGGGTGCACTGCAAGAGCACCGTCTCAGGTGTGCCATGTGTCTCCTCTGGGGAGCTGATCTCTGGCTGAGACCCTCCTGGCAGATGTCAGTCATCCAGGATCCCAGAAAGACTTGGTTAGCAACTGGGAGCCTGCTCACAGTTTGGTGTAGGATGCTATCTCTGGGGCTGAAATTGCCCCTTGTCTTCTGACTCTGGCTGTTGCCCGCCTGCCTCTCTTCCTCTGGCGAGGGGATGGGCCAGTCCACAGCCAGCTAGCTCTCCTTTGGTGTTCGCTCAGCCCTGTGTTCTGTGAGTAGGCCAGGCTGCACCTTAGGTTAGAACTTTTCAAGGGAATGTACTCTCTCTCTTTCTCTTTTTTTTCTGTTTCTGGCTATCCCACAGTTTCAGTTGCTATCTCAAATTAGCTCCCTCAGATTGTCCTCAGGGCATTCAGGCCCAGTCCTTACCCTAAGCATGCAGTCCACGCCTCCCTGTTCAGCCCCCACTCTGTGTAGCGGATGTAAACTTCTGGGCTACTTCTCTGCTGGGAGTTGCAGTTAGGTGCATATTCAGTGTTATTTTTTTTTCCGCCCTCCCGGTTATGCTGCCCTCTGAGATTCCAAAACTCCCCACAGACCTGCCAGTGAGAGGGTTTCCTGGTGTTTGGAAACTTCTCCTTCACGACTCCCTCCCCGGGACAGGTTTCCATCCCTCTTTTGTCTTTTTGTCTTTTATATTTTGTCGTATCTCCTTTCAAAGAGAATGGGCTGCCTTCCTGGGTGCCTGGTGTCCTCCAGCAGTGTTCAGAAGTTGGTTTGTGGAAGTTGCTTGGCATTCAAACAATCTTTTGATGAATTTGTGGGGGAGAAAGTGGTCTCCCTGTCCTATTGCTCCACAATCTTAGGACCGCCCCTTAAGTATGTCTCTTATGACCAAAATTCAGTGATGCTCATACTTTTATTAGGGCTTCCTTAGTGGCTCAGATGGTAAAGAATCTGCCTGCAATGTGGGAGACCTGGGTTCGATCCCTGGGTTGGGAAGATCCCCTGGAGAGAATCTCCACCACAGTATTCTTGCCTGGAGAATCCCCATGGACTGAGGAGCCTGGCAGGCTACAAACCATGTGGTCACAAAGAGTTGGACTTGACTGCAATTAAGCACAGCACAGCACGTACTTGGTTGCAACAAGATGTCAGGCTCTCCTGAATTTGTTTTAGTCTATTCCATTATGTTTATTCATCCTCATAATGAAGTGGAATATGTTTTACTGTTCTTGATACCTAATGAAAGAGAGTATTTGAGACTGTGTGTATTTAATCCAGTCACACAAGGAGGATGAAATGATTCTGGTTGAAATAAAATTGGGCATTCTGGGTTTGATCATTATCAGATGGTCAGACCACACTTGGCCTTGGACAGATCTTTTATCTCTTAACTTGAGGTTACAGTCCACCACAGATTTTAAAAGACAGCTATTTTTCTCCCCAGGTGCCTGATGACTCCCTTGGATAACCTTGCTATAATTCACTCTCTCCTTACGGATTCAGACTTGACCCATCTGTCCCAATGTCCAAACATCAGTCAGCTAAAGAGCCTGGATTTGACTGGTGACCTCCTGACATACGCCAATGCTGAGCGCCTCTCAGTTCTGCTGGAGAAAGTTGCAGGCACACTTGAAAAACTGGACTTAAACATGTGTGGGATTAGTGACTTCCATCTTGAAGCCATCCTGCCTGCCCTGAGCCATTGCTTCCAGCTCAAGTCCTTCAGCATGTGTGGAAACCTCCTCTCCATGGCTATCATGGAGAAGATGCTGCGACACACCTCTGCACTGCCCAGTTTAAATAAAGAGCTGTATCCTGTACCTCAGGACAGTTTGCTCTCTAGGGGAATCAGTCAACCACAGAGACTTGCACAGTGTCGGGCTGAACTGTTTGAGATTCTGAAGGATTTAGGACGTCCCAGGACCATTTGGATTAGCTCTATCTCCTGTCCACAGTGTGAAGGTCATGCATTCTATCATCCTGAGCCCATTATATACCAGGGAAATATCCTTGCCTAGTTGACTGCCTATATGACAAATTTTGTTGGATACTAAAAGCTAGTACAGAGTTGCATCATAAGGGAATAGAAACTCATGGTTTCAGATATCTTCTCAATGTGAATATGAGAAGAAAAAGTGATTCAGCAAAGGTGCAGGATTGAAGAGGGATAAGTTGACTCTGAGAGGAAAAGGGGGCTTAGAGGACAAGTGTCCTAAAGAGCCAGAAAGATGAACCTAAATTCATTAGGTGGATTTGGAGCTTTTGACATATGAAGTTACCCATGGTTGGATGTTTCTAAAGATATGGTCAAAAATAAAGAGGCTTTCAGTGTAAACTTACTGCTGTTTCTCTGAGGTATTATTCAGTTTTCTCATTTTATACATCAGGAGTCTCCAGACGCTGATAAAAGATTAAGGCACTGAATTGTCTATGATATGAAACATTACCATTTAATCAAGTTCTGTATTCTTTCTGGGTTGTCTCTTCCCTTTGCACTTACTTCCGAGGCTGATCACTGGGTTAATACACAGAAAGGGGAACATATTCAGTGTTCAATGAGCCATTGAAGAGCTCTTGGTAGAGCCCTCACTGCTGATTCAGATCATGATCCTGGACATGACCAGTCCTCATGCTTCTCCTGCTGTGTCCATAAGTCTCAGCCACTGCTGGGAAGGTTGGAGAATGCACAGGAGAGATTGGAGTTATCTCTCGGGATAGACATTCTGAGCCTCAGATCTCCTAGGCTACTTGCTTATAGATCAGACCAAAGGATAAAAATTACTTTGACAAGTAGGGATTGTTAACTTGGTAATAAAAAACTAACAGAAACTAGTTATACAAGGTTAGTACAAAAGTTAGTACAAGGAAAGAAATCTTAAAGATGAGAGCAGAAATAAATGAGATAGAAATGAAAACAATAAAAGAGATCAATGAGTTTTGTTTTTTATATCAATGAGACTAAAAACTGATAGCAAAATTGATAAACCTTTATCCAGACTTATCAAGAAAAAGAGGGAGAGGACTCATATCAATAAAATTAGAAATGAAAACAGATAAGTTACAACTGGCATCACAAACACAGAGGATCGACAGACTCCCACAAGCAACTATTTACTAATAAAATGGACAACTTACAAGAAATGGACAAATCCTTAGAAAGGTACAACTTTCTAAAACTGAACCAGGAAGTAAGAGAAAACATGAACAGACCAAACACAAACACTACAATTGAAAAGTGAAAGTGAAGTCGTTCAGTCGTGTCCGACTCTTTGCGACCCCATGGGCTGTAGCCTACTAGGCTCCTCCCTCCATGGGATTCTCCAGGCAAGAGTACTGGAGTGGGTTGCCATTTCCTTCTCCAGGAAAACTGAAAATTTGAAACTGTGATTTAAAAACTTCCAGAAAACAAAAGTCCAGGACCAGATGGCTCCACAGGAGAATTCTATCAAACATTTAAAGAGTTAACACCTATCCTCCTCCTGTTTCATCAAGCTGTAGAGCAAGAAACACTCCCAAGTTCATTTTATGGCACCACTGTCTCCCCGATACCAAAACCACACAAAGATATGCTCAAAAAAGAAAATTACTGGCCAATATCACCAATGACCATAGGCACAAAAATCCTTAACAAAACACTACCAGATATCAATAGAACCCAACTATATCAAAAAGATCATACACCATGATCAAATGGGATTCACCCCAGGGATGCAAGGATTCTTCAGTATATGCAAATCAATCAGCATGACACACCACATTAACCAACTGAAGAATGAAAAACATCTATGAAAAAATCTCGATAGATGTAGAATAATCTTTTGACAAAATTCAACACCCATTTATGATTAAAATGAAAGGACAAACAAAACTGGTAAACCTTTAGCCAGACACTTTAAGTAAAAAACAGAGAAGATTCAAATCAATAAAATTAGAAATGAAAAAGGAGAAGTTACAAGTGACACCTTATTTTTATGAAAAATGTCTCAGGGAAGTAGGCATAAAGGGAACTTGTCTCAACATAATAAATATATGACAAACTCACAGAAAATATCATTCTTAACAGTGCCCTATTTCAGTGAAAAACTGAAAGCATTTCCTCAATGATCAGGAACAAGACAAGGATGTGTACTCCTGTCCCTATTATTTGACATAGTTTTTAAAGTCCTAGCTTTGGCAATCAGAGAAGAAAAAGAAATAAAAAATATCCAGTTTGGAAAATATAAAGTGAAACTCTCACTGTTTACAGATAATATGACTGTATAAATACAAAATCCTAAATATACTACTAGAAAACCAGTAGACCTCATCAATGAATTTGGTAATATTAAAGTTTACAAAGTTAATACACATAAATCTGTTGCATTCCTATATACTAACAATAGGATATCAGAGAGAGAAACAAATTATCCTATTTAGTATTGCATAAAAAGAATAAAATACCTAGAAATAACACCTATCTAAGGAGGCAAAAGACCTGTACTCAGAAAACTATAAGGTATAGATGAAAGAAGTAAAAGATAACACAAACAGATGGAGAGGTAGACCATGTATTTTTTTTTTTTTTGGAAGAGTCAATATGGTCAAATGACCATACTACACAAGAAAATCTATAGATTCAACACAATCCCTATCAAGTTACCAATAGCATTTTTTACAGCATTAGAACCAAGAATTTTACAATTTGTATGGACACAAAAAAGACCATGAATACCCAGAATAACTTTGAGAGAGAAAAATATAGCTGTATGAGGCAGAAAAATGAGGCTCTCTGACCTCAGACTTTACAAGAAAGCTATAGCAATTAAACAGTATGGTACTGGCACAAAAACAGAAATATAGAACGATGGAACAGGATAGAAAGTCCAGTGGTAAACCCACGCATCAATTGTCATCTAATCTCTGACAAGACAAGCATATACAATGGACAAAAGATAGTCTTTTCAATAAGAGGTGCTGAAAAATTGGACAGCATAAAAAGAATAAAATTCAAGCATTCCCTAACACCAAACACAAAAATAAAATAGACTAAAGAACTAAATGTAAGTTTGGATACTGTAAAACTCTTAGAGGAAAGCATAGGAAGAACATTCTCTGACAATAATAGCAAGTATTCATTTCAAAATATACAAGCAGCTCATGCAGCTCAATACCAGAAAAATAAACTACCCAATTAAAAAATGGGCCAAAGAGCTGAACAGACATTTCTCCAAAGAAGACATACACATAGATAACAAACACATGAAAAGATGCTCAACATCACTCATTATCAGAGAAATGCAAATCAAAACCAGAATGGCTGCTATCAAAGTCTACAAACAATAAATGCTGGAGAGGGTGCAGAGAAAAGGGACCCCTCTTACACTGTTGGTGGGAATGCAAGCTAGTACAGCCATTATGGAAAACAGTGTGGAGATTCCTTAAAAAACTGGAAATAGAACTGCCATATGACCCAGCAATTCCACTGCTGGGCATACACACTGAGGAAACCAGAATTGAAAGAGACATGTGTACCCCAATGTTCATCACAGCACTGTTTATAATAGCTAGGACATGGAAGCAACCTAGATGTCTATTGGCAGACAGATGGATAAGAAAGCTGTTGTACATATACACAGTGAAATATTACTCAGTTAATAAAATGAACATGTTTGAATCCATTCTAATGAAGTGGATGAAATGAGCCTATTATACAGACTGAAGTAAATCAGAAAGAAAAACAATAAAGTATATTAACACATATATATAGAATTTAGAAAGATGGTTAACAATGACCCTATATGCAAGACAGCAAAAGAGACACAGATATAAAGAACAGACTTTTGGACTCTGTGGGAGAAGGCAAGGGTGGGATGATTTGAGAGAATAGCATGGAAACATGTACATTACCATATATGAAATAGATGACCAGTGTCAGTTTGATGCATGAAATAGGGCACTCAAAGCTGGTACACTGGGAAAACTCTGAGGGATGGAATGGGGAGGGAGGTGGGAGAGGAGTTCAGGATGGGGGACTCATGTACACCCATAAATGTATGGCAAAAACCACTAATATAAAGTAAATAGCCTCCAATTTAAATTAATTAAAAATATTTTTGGATCCACCTCCTGGAGTAATGAAAGTATAAAAATAAACAAATAGGACCTAAATAAATTTAAAAGTTTTTGAACAGCAAGGGAAACCATAAAAAAACAAACAAAAAACAGAAAGACAACACACAGAGTGGGAGAAAATATTTGCTAATGAGGCAACCAACAAGAGGATTAATCTCCAAAATATACAAAATTCTCATACAGCTCTCTCTCTATATTTATACATGTATGTGTATATATATTTATGTATGTGTGTGTGTGTGTATATATATATATATATATATATATATATATAAACAGCCAGTCAAGAAAATGGGCAGAAGATCTAAATAGACTTTTCTCCAAAGATGACACACAGATGGCCAAAAAGCACATGAAAATATGCTCAGCATCACTAACTACAGAAGAAATGCAAACCAAAACTACATTGAGGTATCACCTCACATCCTCAGAATGACCATCATCAAAAAATCTACAAGCAGTAAATGCTAGAGAGGATATGAAGAAAAGGGAACCCTCCCACACTGTTGGTGGAATGCAAATTGATTCAACCACTGTGGAACAGTATGGAAGTTTCTTTAAAAACTCAAAATAGAGCTACCATATCGAAATACCCATATGCTGGGAAAGATTGAGGGCAGGAGGAGAAGTGGGTGGCAAAGGATGAGATGGTTAGATAGCACCACTGACTCAATGGATATGTGTTTGAGCAAACTCCGGGAGATAGTGAATGACAAGAAGTCTGGCGTGCTGCAGTCCATGGGGTCACAAAGAATTGGACACAACTGAGTAACTGAAATGAACTGAAAAACTGAGTAACTGAAAAACAACAACAACAATATGATCCAACAGTCTGCCTGTGCGTGTCCTGGAGAAGATCGTTATATATTTCAAAAAGCTACATCCACCCAACTCTTCATTGCAGTGCTCTTTACCATAGCCAGGACACAGAAACAACCTAAATGTCCATCTACAGAGGAATGGATAAAGAAGATGTAGTACATATATTTGATGGAATATTAGTCAATCATAAAAAGGATGAAATAATACCAGTTGCAACAATGTTGATGGACCTAGAAATTGCCACACTAAGTCAGACAGAAAAAGACATGTCATACGATATTGTTTATATGTGGAATCTTATAAAAGGGTATAAGTGAAGTTATTTACAAAACAGAAGTAGAGTCACAGATGTAGAAAATAAGCTTATAGTTACCAGAAAGAAAGGGGGATGAATAAATTGGGAGTTTGGGATTGATATATATAACACTATATTAAAATAGGTAATGAATAAGGACTTACTGTATAGCACAGGGAACTCCAGTCAATACTCTGTGATGATCTGTGTGGGAAAAGAATCTAAAAAGAAGGGATATATGTATATATGTTATTCATTCACTTTGTTGTACAGCTGAAACTAATACAACATTGTAAACCAGCTATACTCCAGTAAAAAGAAAAAAGAATCAAAAGTTCTTTGCCTAACAAAAAGAAATCAGAAACAAAAACATCTTCAGGGGCTATAGATAATATCATGACATGTTTTACAGATATTGAAATCCCTACCAGGTGGGAGAAGTTAATTTTATGCGGACCACTGGCAAGTGGACCAAAGGCCAGTTGAAAGCAGAAAGTTGATGATGTTGACTCTCAATTAAACACCACCTTCCCAGGTGGCACTAGTGGTGAAGAGTCTCCTGGCCAAGGGTCGGGAAGAACCCCTGTAGTAGGAAGTGGCAACCCACTCCAGTATTCTAGCCTGGAAAATTCCATGAACAGAAGAGCCTGGTGGGCTCCAGTCAATGCGGCCACAAAGAGTCAGACACCACTGAGTGACTGAGCACAAGCACAACCAATCAGAAGGATGGCCATGAGCACACACCCCACAAGCCTCTCCCTCATCCTGTCTTTTAAAGTCTTTTCCCTGATAGCTATCCAGGAATTTAGGTCTTCTGAGCAATAGTTGTCTCTGATCTTTGCTTGGCATCTGCAATAAATCCTGCACGTTCCTTCACCAATCCTAGTGTCAGAATACTGGCTTCATTGCATGCTGGTGTGCAGACCCAAGTTTGATTCAGTGAGGAAAAAAAAATTTTTTGTTTTTGTTTGTGTGTGTGTGTTTTCTTTTTTTGTTATGCCCAAGTAAGACAGGACTATATTCTCATTGAAAAAATCCCAATAATACAGAGGGAATAAGCATCTCTACTGTACTTCCTTCTCATCCCAGGCCCTTCTTCAGGCTTCCCCATGTGGAGTACTTTCCAGGCTTTTCTCTGATTTTCTGTACATTTCTATGTGCATGTACAAATGTCTGGTATATCTTCCCTTATAGAACAGGCACCTAGCATGGTTTTGGTCACCTTGCTTTTACTCATTTAAGAGTAGGTCTCCCATTCAGTACTAAACCAGGCCTAGCTTCCAAGGTCAGACACTATCGAGTGCATATAGGATGGTATGCATTTTTTACTAAAATAATAATAATAAAATGAGAAATTAAAAAAAAAAAAAAAGAAGAGTAGGTCTCAGGAACTTGTCTAGTGGTCCAGTGGTTATGAATCCACCTGCCAGTACAGGGAACATGGGTTCCATCCATGGTCCAAGAACTGATATCCCACATACTGCAGAGCAACTAATCTGAGTGCTGCAACTCAGAGCCTACACCCCGCAACAACTAAAGCCCACCTGCCCTAGAGTGCATGTTCCTCACAAGAGAGACCAGCACAGCTAGAAGCCCACAAGCCTCAACTAGATAAAGTTCAGGCACAGCAATGAAGTGCCAGACTGTGCATTGCAACCAAGACCCAGCACAGACAAAAATGCAGTGAAAAATCTTTAAAAAATCTGTCCTCCTTTGTATTAGCTGGCATATAGTAGTTCAGAAAATGAATGTTCCGCAGTTTAACCTCTTGCCTGCTCCTGTAAATTTAGGTTGTTTCAATTGTTTCTCTGGGGCTTCCAAGGTGGAGCTACTAGTAAAGAACCTACCTGCCAATGCAGGAGACATAAGAGATGTGCGTTCGATCCGTGGGTCAGGAAGGTCCCCTGGAGGAGGAAATGGCAACCCACTCTTGTATTCTTGCCTGGAGAATCCCATGGACAATGGAGCCTGGTGGGCTATGGTCTGTAGGGTCAAAAAGAGTGGGACATGATTGAAACGACTTAGCATGCAATTGTTTCTGTTCTATCAGCCATAGAGTGAAAAAACCCTTATACTCACCAAAGCCTCTCTTTGGTTTCTCAAAGTTTCCTTCTTGTATTCTTTAAAACTTAAATTTGTATTTAATTGGAGAATAATTCCTTTATAATATTGTGTTCGCTTCTGCCATAAACAATGTGAATTGACTGTAAGTATACATATGTCCCTTTCCACTTGAATTTCACCCCCAAACCCCTCTAGGTTGTCTCAAAGATGATGATGATGGCCCTGCCCATCAGAACAAGATCAAATTTCCCCCACAGTCAGTCTCTCCCATCAGGAAGCTTCCATAAGCCTCTTATCCTTATCCATCAGAGGGCAGACAGAATGAAAACCACAATCACAGAAAACTAATCAAATTTATCACATGGACCACAGCCTTGTCTAACTCGATGAAACTATGAGCCATGCTGTGTAGGGCCACCCAAGATGGCCAGGTCATGGTGGAGAGTTCTGACAAAATGTGGTCCACTGGAGAAGGGAATGGCAAACTACTTCAGTATTCTTGCCTTCAGAACCCCATGAACAGTATGAAAAGGCAAAAAGATATGACACTGGAAGATGAACTCCCCAGGTTGGTAGGTGCTTAATATGCTACTGGAGAGGAGTAGAGAAATAACTCCAGAAATAATGAAGAGATGGAACCAAAGCAAAACACATTTCCGGTTATAAGATAAATAAGCCATGGGGATGTAATGTGTCTGTCACAGCACAGTGACAAATGTTAACAATATTGTATCTTGTGTTTGAAAATTGCTAAGAGAGTAGATCTTTAAAGTTCTAATCATAAAAAAACAAACAAACATGATTTGATGATGTGATGGATGATAACTTATTTCTTGTGATTATTTCACAATATATACATATGTCACAGGCTTCCCGGGTGGCTCACTGGTGAAGAATTTGCCTGCCAATTCAGGAGACATGGGAGATGTGGATTCGCAGAAGATGTGGGTTTCATCCCTGGGTCAGGAAGATCCCCTGGAGGAGGAAATGGCAACCCACTCCAGTATTCTTGCCCGCAAAATCTCATGGGCAGAGGAGCTTCGTGGGCTTCAGTGCATGGGGTCGCAAAGAGTTAGTCCGTCAGGACTTTGCGACTGAACAGCAACAACAAATAGTTGATTTACAATGTTCTGTCAGTTTCAGGGGTATGACAAAGTAATTCAGTTGTACATGCACATATATCTGTTATTCTTCAGGTTCTTTCCCCATATAAGTTATTAAAGAATATTGAGTAGAATTTCTCCTTCATACTGGACCATGACTGACCCTGGCCTGATTTCCAAGTGCAAGGATCCCAGAAGTACTTAAAGGGAAAGAAACCTTCTGTGAACTCAAAGGAGGGGAGGGGACCAGGGGGACAACCCTCCCACAACCTACACCCACTGAAAAATGACTCTGGTCCCATATGTATTTTGGACTGGGTGGGCTCTGGGATCCTCTCCTGCACAGGGCCAGATGCAGGTGTCCTGAAGCTGAGACTCCTCTACAGCAGGAACTTGGGGTGCATGGGGACCCCTGCCCCAGCTGGCTTCTGACTCTGCACTTGATAGAGGGGAGAGAGGAAAGGGCTCACCTGTACTCAGGGCATGGGGTGGGTTCTTGTCTCTGTCCCTCATCCTCCCCCTCCCAGAGTTCCTGAGTTCCCAGTGGGTGGGTGTGGCCTTAAACACTGCCCCAGCCCCATGGCTTCCCAGCCCAAGGAGAAAAAACTCCTCCCAACTCCATGGTTCATTTGATCCTTGTTCCCCAGTGTCCTGTGAGTTTCTGCTGACAAACAGAAACCAGCTTCCATCAGCTACACCCCATTAAATCTGGTAGGAATGTTTCCTGCCTGATGTTCCAGTGACTTTCTGATGAGTGTTCTTTATCCTTCAGTGAAGCCAGCCTGCATGGGGAGACAACATGGTGAGGCATCTCCTGTGAATAAAAAGTATGTAAATCAGACCCTTTCCCCTTCATTTTCCCACGTGTGACTTTGAATCAGTCAAGGGTGACCCTCTCTCCATGGCTTTTGTTCCTCTCAGGGTTGCACTCACCTTCTCCCAGAGAGGCAGGAAGGAGGAAATTGCATGAAGAAACGAATGAATGAAGAGGACATTCTGGTGGTACAGTGAATAAGAATTTGCCTGTCAATGCAGGGGACATGGGTTCTATCCCTGGGCCAGGAGGATTCCACATGCCTGGAAGATACTAAGACCAAGTGCTGCAACTACAGAGCCCTCATGCTACAGTTACTGCAAGCTGTACACTCTAGGACCCCCCAGCCACAAGAGTGAAGCCCCAGGCACCCTAGAGTCCATGCTCTGCAGGAAGAGAAGCCATCACATTGGGAAACCCAAGCACTCCAACTAGAGAGTAGCCCTCGATCTCCACAAGTAGAGAAAGTCCACGTGCAGCAAAGGTACATCACAGCAAAGAAGGAAATAAATAATTAAGCAAAAAAAATTTTAAATGAAGAAGCCCCAGAGGAGGTGATGCTGGGCCAAAACTTCACACTCACAGGACTTTCAGGGAATTTCATGACATTGGAAGGATGAAGGATCCAATGTGGGAGGCTGATCCAAACTCAGGATGACAATTTACAAAGCATAAAAGAGATGCTCAGACCCTGTTTTCAGCTATGCCATGAGAAGAAAGCAGTCACTGCTCACACTTCTCTAGAGAAGTTTCTCACAAAGAAACAAAACATTGCATTTCTCTACATTTTAAATTACAGTGTGCTAAGTAAATATTAAGGAAATGGCAACCCACTTCAGTATTCTTGCCTGGAGAATCCCATGGATGGAGAAGCCTGGTAGGCTGCAGTCCATGGGGTCGCACAGAGTCAGACACGACTGACGTGACTTAGCAGCAAGTAAATATTAATTTACTAGTTTTCATTCATCTGCTTATTTATAATCACAGCAAGAAAGTTCTCAAATTTTTTTAAAGGTTGGAGAATAATCATAATTTTTTGTACTGACTATTAACATAGTATTGTAGCTTCTGTTTGCATATTCATTTTTATCCTTGTGGGGAGGAATTATTCCTCTAATCTCCCTACATTCTTTAATTGGTCTACTAATGAAGTTTACATAAGGCAGATTAAAATGAGAAAAGAAGATAAATTTAAATGGAAATGTTTGTAAATCCAACAAGCACAGTAAGTCCCCAGCAGAAGCCAAGAAACTGAAGCTTAGGTATGATCTCAGGACATAGATAGGGAGATGGGCCCTGGGCTTCAAGAAAAGGGTGATTTATAGAAAAGCAGGCATTTGATAATTATAAGTTTATCCTGCCATACAGGGGGCTTCCCAGGTGGCTCAGTAGTAAAGAATCTGCCTGCCAATGTAGGAGATGTGGCTTCAGTCCCTGGGTTGGGAAGATCCCTGGAAAATGAAATGGCAACCCATTCTAGTATTCTTGCCTGGAAAGTCCCATGGATAGAGGAGCCTGGTGAGCTACAGTCCTTGGAGTCACAAAAGCATCAGACACAACTTAGTGACTAAATAACCACAATAGCAATCTGCCATACAGATGTCATTCAGAGGAAGTTGTCTCGGTAATAGCTCTCTCAGGCTCCCTTTCTAAGTTATTTCAGGTAGTTCAGAGAAAGAAAGAGAGTTTTCTTTGTTTCAATTGGTAGTGTCTTGATTGCCTACAGCTCAAAAAAAGAAAAAATGCATACCAACATGGCACATTTTGGGGGTGGCATTTTAATACCTTCACCCTCCTTCACTACTATAGTATAGGTTCAGTTCAGTTCAGTCGCTCAGTCGTGTCTGACTCTTTGCGACCCCATGAATCACAGCACGCCAGGCCTCCCTGTCCATCACCAACTCCCAGAGTTCACTCAGACTCATGTCCATCGAGTCAGTGATGCCATCCAGCCATCTCATCCTCTGTCGTCCCCTTCTCCTCCTGCCCCCAATCTCTCCCAGCATCAGAGTCTTTTCCAATGAGTCAACTCTTCGCATGAGGTGGCCAAAGTACTGGAGTTTCAGCTTTAGCATCATTCCTTCCAAAGAAATCCCAGGGCTGATTTCCTTCAGAATGGACTGGTTAGATCTCCTTGCAGTCCAAGGGACTCTCAAGAGTCTTCTCCAACACCACAGTTCAAAAGCATCAATTCTTCAGCGCTCAGCTTTCTTCACAGCCCAACTCTCACATCTATACATGACCACTGGAAAAACCATAGCCTTGACTAGATGGACCTTTGTTGACGAAGTAATGTCTCTGCTTTTGAATATGCTATCTAGGTTGGTCATAACTTTCCTTCTAAGGAATAAGCGTCTTTTAATTTCATGGCTGCAGTCACCATCTGCAGTGATTTTGGAGCCCCCCAAAAATAAAGTCTGACACTGTTTCCACTGTTTCCCCACCCATTTCCCATGAAATAATGGGACCAGATGCCATGATCTTCATTTTCTGAATGTTGAGTTTTAAGCCAACTTTTTCACTCCCCTCTTTCACCTTCATCAAGAGGCTTTTGAGTTCCTCTTCACTTTCTGCCATAAGGGTGGTGTCATCTGCATATCTGAGGTTATTGATATTTCTCCCGGCAATCTTGATTCCAGCTTGTGCTTCTTCCAGTCCAGCATTTCTCGTGATGTACTCTGCATATAAGTTAAATAAGCAGGGTGACAATATACAGCCTTGATGAACTCCTTTTCCTATTTGGAACCAGTCTGTTGTTCCATGCCCAGTTCTAACTGTTGCTTCCTGACCTGCATACAAATTTCTCAAGAGGCAGATCAGGTGGTCTGGTATTCCCGTCTCTTGAAGAATTTTCTTAATTTTGCTTTTCAGTTTATATATTTTTTTGTCTAAACCAATAGAATGTAAGAACTATTCATAGAGGTAACATGAGAGTAGTATCATGTCACATCGATTGGATGTTTCCCTGACACCCAGAGTATTAGTTGGCACACCCTAGACACTAAGTAAATACATTTATATACTTTTCTAATTGTGTAATAAATGATAAATGTAATTGTAGGTGTTTAAAATACACAATGATGATGATGGGATAGACAAAAATGTTGTGAAATGATTATCAAGATCAGGAGACTTAAGACATCTATCTGGAACTTCCTTGGTGGTCTAGTGAAGAATCTACCTTGCAATGCAGGGGACCCAGGTTCGACTCCTGGTTGGGGAACTAAGATCCCATGTGCCCCAGGGCAACTAATCCTCTTAGCCACAGCTACTGAAGCCCACAAGCTCCGGAGCCTGCATGCCAAAACTAGAGTCCCACAGGCTGCAGTGAAGATCCTGCATTTTGCAACTAAGACCCAAGGGAGCCAAATAAATAAATTGTATATAAAATAAGAATTAAATAAATGGGAAAACCTTAAAAAAAGACATCTATCACTTTATAGTTAACTGCTGTGTGCTGTGTGGGTTGTAAGAATGCTTAAAATCTACTTACAGAAAATTTCAACTATACAATATTGTATTATTAACTATAGTCACCATGAGTGTCTTAGATCCTTGAAGAGATATCCAAACACCCATAATTACTGCAGCATTATTCATAATAGTCAAGATATGGAAACAATCTAAATGTCCTTTGGTGGATGAATGAATAAATAAAAGTATGCTAAGTTGCTTCAGTTGTGTCCGACTCTGTGCAACCCCATGGACGGCAGCCCACCAGGCTCCACTGTCCCTGGGATTCTCCAGGCAAGAACACTGGAGTGGGTTGCCATTTCCTTCTCCAATGCATGAAAGTGAAAAGTAAAAGTGAAGTCATTCAGTCGTGTCCGACTCTTAGCGACCCAATGGACTGCAGCCTACCAGGCTCCTTGGTCCATGGGAGTTGCTAGGCAAGAGTACTGGAGTGGGCTGCCATTGCCTTCTCCAATGTATATGTATATGTATATGTATATGTATATGTATATGTATATGTATATGTATGTAACAGCATATTACTAGGCCATGAAAAGAAGGAAATCCTGCCATTTGTGAAAACATGGAAAACTCAGCAGTGGCCACAGGACTGAAAAGGGTCAGTTTTCATTCCAATCCCAAAGAAAGACAATGCCAAAGAATGCTCAAACTACCCCACAATTGCACTCATCTCACACACTAGTAAAGTAATGCTCAAAATTCTCCAAGCCAGGCTTCAGCAATATGTGAACCATGAACTTCCTGATGTTCAAGCTGGTTTTAGAAAAGGCAGAGGAACCAGATATCAAATTGCCAACATCCGCTGGATCATAGAAAAAGCAAGAGAGTCCCAGAAAAACATCTATTTCTGCTTTATTGACTATGCCAAAGCCTTTGACTGTGTGGATCACAAGAAACTGTGGAAAATTCTGAAAGAGATGGGAATACCAGACCACCTGATCTGCCTCTTGAGAAATTTGTATGCAGGTCAGGAAGCAACAGTTAGAACTGGACATGGAACAACAGACTGGTTCCAAATAGGAAAAGGAGTTCATCAAGGCTGTATATTGTCACCCTGTTTATTTAACTTCTATGCAGAATACATCATGAGAAACGCTGGACTGGAAGAAACACAAGCTGGAATCAAGATTGCCGGGAGAAATATCAATAACCTCAGATATGCAGATGACACCACCCTTATGGCAGAAAGTGAAGAGGAACTCAAAAGCCTCTTGATGAAAGTGAAAGTGGAGAGTGAAAAAGTTGGCTTAAAGCTCAACATTCAGAAAACGAAGATCATGGCATCCGGTCCCACTACTTCATGGAAAATGGGTGGGGAAACAGTGTCAGACTTTATTTTTCTGGGCTCCAAAATCACTACAGATGGTGACTGCAGCCATGAAATTAAAAGACGCTTATTCCTTAGAAGGAAAGTTATGACCATCCTAGATAGCATATTCAAAAGCAGAGACACTACTTTGCCAACAAAGGTTCGTCTAGTCAAGGCTATGGTTTTTCCTGTGGTCATGTGTGGATGTGAGAGTTGGACTGTGAAGAAGGGTGAGCGCTGAAGAATTGATGCTTTTGAACTGTGGTGTTGGAGAAGACTCTTGAGAGTCCCTTGGACTGCAAGGAGATCCAACCAGTCCATTCTGAAGGAGATGAGCCCTGGGATTTCTCTGGAAGGAATGATGCTAAAGCTGAAACTCCAGTACTTTGGCCACCTCATGCGAAGAGTTGACTCATTGGGAAAGACTCTGATGCTGGGAGGGATTGGGGGCAGGAGGAGAAGGGGACGACAGAGGATGAGATGGTTGGATGGCATCACTGACTTGATGGAGGTGAGTCTGAGTGAACTCTGGGAGTTGGTGATGGACAGGGAGGCCTGGCGTGCTGTGATTCATGGGGTCGCGAAGAGTCGGACATGACTGAGCAACTGATCTGATCTGATGCTAACTGAAGTAAGCCAGAGAGAAAAAGACAAATGTTTTATGGAATCATTTGTATTTAGTAAAGTAAATAATAATAATAAATTAAAAAAAATAAAAATAAAATAAAAATTAAGGTCTTGAAAAAAAATAGAATCCAAAAATAAAAACATAACAAAACAAACAAAAAAATGATTTCACAGAAACAGAGAATAGGATGGTAGTTGCCAGGCACTGGGCCAGGGAGAATGGAGAGAAGAAGTTGAAGGGTACAAAATTTCAGTTATAAAAAAAATAAACAAGGATTTTGAAATGAATCAGGTTGAGAGGAGTGAGGGGCAATACCAGATGTTGAGTGTTAGGGGTGTCGTGTACTGGAGACTTAGTGCAGGTGTCACAGAGTCCCTCACTCTGGGCTCCTGCTGTCCTCAGCCCTGGACGTTAGAGGAGTTTTCCCACAAAGGGTAGGCCAGTGCCCCTGAAGCCCCTGCGGCTCCCTGTGCTCCTCCTTCATTTGTGCCAGGCAGCCAGTGGCACATGAGATTTCATCTACCATGACCTTTCTATGGGTCAAAGTAGGCAATCTAAGGTCACTTGGATGACAAGGACTCAGTGCCAGACCTCCTTCTTTCTCATTTCCTTCTGAAAAGCCCACTTTTCAAAGTCTGGAGGCTCTGACGAGTGAGGAGACTAGACTGCAATAAAAATTTCCAAAGAATATTTATCCTTTGCCTTGGCCTCAACCAAGATAGGAGCCCTGCATCATATCCCACACAACTTGCTCCTCGTCTTTGCATCCAGAATGGATACTCTTCACTCTCTCTCTCCAGATTGTTTCTGTGCCCTTGGCCTGGGGGTGAAGGCAGACACTGGAGCCTAAGGCAGGCCAGGGCAAGCAAATCCAGTCTCTCGGGAATTCACACTTCCAAACTCTGGTCCTCAGTGCCCCCAATGGCCTCAGAAAGAAGTCCCCAGATTTTAAGGGACACAGCCCTGTGAGAGTCAGAAGACATGGTCTCCTGTTCAGCTGACTCCAGTCTCTGTTTTCCAATACCACCAGGAAAGAGTCCCAGACATCCTCCCCAACCACCATGTATCTGTATGTCTATCCCTCAGGATTAATTGCCTGGACCCAGGGTAATAATGTCATCAAGCCTTTACTGAGGAGAAAGAAAGAGCAACTCCTTGCTTACAGAAAGATGGTAAAAGTGGAACCAGAGCCTGTTGAGAACTGGAAGGAGAAAGGAAGGCTGATCAAGACACCTGGACTTTTAAAAAAGCACAAAGGGCAAGACATTTCAGGGCAAGAAGAGATGTGAGTTGGGAGAGTAAAAGACTTATTGGACCTGGAAAACTTTGTCAGCTCCAGCACTGGAACAAGAGAGGCACAGAGGGGAGGACCTCTGCAGGTGTCTGGTCCCGAGGGTCTCCCAAGAGTTGTCACCTCTAGGAAGAGCAGAGGAGTCAGGGTCCTCCTCTGTAACCTGGGTGCAGTTGCCTCCAGCATTCCTGGGTGCTGAATGGATCCAGAGGAGCAGTGGTGAACTCTGCACCTTGAGGTTAGTCATAAACTTCAAATAATCCAGAGGAATTTGAGAAGAATCCCTTGATTCCTACTGGTCCCAGTGGAAGGGTGCCCCAACATTGTAGCCACGCTCCAGATTCTAGGAGAGGAGATGGTGGTGGGCTGAAGAAAGAGGGCTCTGAGCCAGCTCATGCTGGGAGAGGAAACTGGATGCACAGAAAGAAACATTCTAAATGCCAGAGCAGGGAGCCAGAGGCTGTTTTGGAATCTCACTTGGGATCCTGTGACTGGAGCATCAGAACAGGACAATCCCTGATGGGCTCAAGGGGCTTCCCTGACCAGGGCAGCAAACAAGATCATGAAGAGAGGCAACCAGGACAGGGCAGAACTGCCAAATCCAGGCTCCTCACCAGACCCTGGGAGTCCTACTGGCCCAGAACTGGGGGCAGGGGAGGGAAGAACAGCACCTCTGTACACATGGGCTCCTTTCTCCTTGACACAGAGTGTGTCTCCTGAGCAAGCAGGCTCTGTGTGGAGATGGACAGAGGATGTTACACTCTACTCAGGGGGAAGGGAGAGGGCTGGGCGTTTATAATTTCTAGAATACTCCAACACTTGGAGTGCTCCTACTTTCTTGGCTATCACAGAAGCCAGAATTCCATACAAATATCCTCAGCTTGGACTCTGATATTTCCTATTTTGCACTGATATCATATTAAGTCTGTCAGTCAGTCCACCTGAACACTTAGGTTGTCTGACAACTTGGGGGGCCTTCTGAACCTTTTACCTGAGGGACTCTACCATGTAGAAGTTGGCAATTTCCTCTCCCAAGCCCAGTCCTGAATCTACCTGCTTAAAAATGGGAAAAGAGCAGCGAGCTTTACATTTCCTGTGAGGCTTACTTGAGGTAGTGGGTAAAAAAAGTGCTGGCACCTTTGCTCACAGAGTTGGTGTTCAGTAAACAGAGATGTTTACAATTATCCTTGTTACTAATTCACTCTATGGAAGGTCATTAATGAAGGCTTTTGGTGGCCTGGGAGTTAAAATGTCTGATGAGTATAATCCAATTTAACCTTACTTTATGCAAAAGCCATTTATATCTGTGGTAGAAATATGGTGAAAGGAATCCTCCTGAAGGATACCAAGGGAGAGAACACTCTTCAGCACTCCTAGTCCTGGATTTCTCTGATGCTTCAGTGGACAAGTATCTGTCTGTCAAGGCAGGGGACACAGGTTTGATCCCTGGACTTGGAAAATTCCACATGCTGCCAGATAACTAAGCCTGTGTACCACAACACTGAAAACTTCACACCCTAGAGCCTATGCTTTGAAACAAGAGAAGCCACTGTAATGAGAGGCCAGAACACAGCAATGAAGAGAATTCCTGTTTGCTGCAACTAGAGAAAGCCTGTGTAGCAACGAAGATCCAGCACAGCCAAAAATAAAAAAATAAAGTAATTAAGTAGTAAAATAAAACTCCTAGCTTTCTTTGGCTGTTTTATAACTGAATTACTTGGATATCTCAGTGAATGGAGGAAAGAAAGGCATGGAGATTTCTTGGGGGTAGAGGGAAGGTCTTTCTCTGCATTCTGAAACTGCAAAAATTTTTTCTAATTTCTGTGGGATGCAGCCCAGGGTGGGAATGATCCATGAGCATGGCAGATCCTTAATACACATATATGGAGAGAGAGCCTCTGAATTTTGTAGGGAAAGGTGTTGGTATTTGTAAACAGTGCATACTGTGAGGAGAAGAATTATATTTTGTAGTTAATGGCATTACTTTGGCCAGAATTTTTTTTAACTTTTCTAATTTTAAGGAAATAGAATTATCAAAACATATTGGAAAGGGGCCAATAGGATTATGGTTTCACTGCCAAGCCCCCAGGAAAAAGGCTGGAGCAAACTGCCATCTGGTTGTATCTACTGCGTGTGCTGACGTGTGTGCTAAGTCCCATCAGTCATGTCTGACTCTTAGTGACTCTGTAGCCTGCCAGGCTCCCCTGGCCATTGGATTTTTCCAGGCAACAATACTGGAGTGGATTGTCATTCCCTCCTCCAGAGGATTTTCCCATCCCAGGGATCGAACCCATCTCTTTCATCTCCTACACTAGCAGGTGGGTTCTTTACCACTTGTGACACCTGGGAAGAACCTAAAAAAATGTATACTGGTAGCAGCAACCATGATGAGGGAAGGGTTAGATGCAAGTTATCTATGTTCACTTTCTCCAATGGGTCCAAGTTCCCAAAGAACCCACAGTGCCCACCACCAGTGCCTCTCAGTCTTAAACATATATGGCTTCCCAGCTCTCCTTCCGTTCACATTCTTTCATGCCAATTTACTGTGTTGATCCCATCTTTCTGGAAGGAGACACCCTCAAAGATGATCCTGTTTCCTTTTTAATTTATTTGTTGTGGTCTTCAGTCACTAGTAATATCTGACTTTTTGTGACCCCATGGACTACAGCATGCCAGGCTTCCCTGTCCCTCACCATCGCCCAGAGTTTGGTCAAACTTATGTCCATTGAATCTGTGATGCCATCCAACCATCTCATCTGCTGTTTCCTTCTTCTCCTTCTGCTTTCAATCTTTCCCAGCATCAGGGTCTTTTCCAATGAGTCAGCTGTTTGTATTGGGTGGCCAAAGTATTGGAGCTTCAGCTTCAGCATCAGTCCTTGCAATGAGTATCCAGGGTTGATTTCTTTAAGATTGGTTTGATTTCTTTGCTGTCAAAGGGACTCTCAAGAGTTTTCTCCAGCACCACAGTTTGAAAGCATCAATTCTTCATCACTCTGCTTTCTTTATGGTCCAGCTCTCACATCTGTACATGACTACTAGAAAGACCCTTGGACTGCAAGGAGATCCAACCAGTCCATTCTAAAGGAGATCAGTCCTTGGTGTTCTTTGGAAGGAATGATGCTAAAGCTGAAACTCCAGTACTTTGGCCACCTCATGCGAAGAGTTGACTCATTGGAAAATACTCTGATGCTGGGAGGATTGGGGGCAGGAGGAAAAGGGGATGACAGAGGATGAGATGGCTGGATGACATCACCGACTCAATGGACTTGAGTTTGAGTGAACTCCGGGAGTTGGTGATGGACAGGGAGGCCTGGCATGCTGCAATTCATGGGGTCGCAAAGAGTCGGACACGACTGAGCGAGTGAACTGAACTGAACTGTACTAGAAAGACCAGAGCCTTTACTATACGGACCTTTGTCAGCAAAGTGAGGGAGGTCTTTGCTTTTTAATACACTGTCTAGGTTTGTCATAGCTTGTCTGCCAAGAAGCAATCATCTTCTAATTTCATGGCTGCAGTCACCATCTGCAGTGATTTTTAGAACCTAAGAAGAGGAAATTTGTCACTGCTTCCACCTTTTAAATCCCCATTCTACTTGCCATGAAGTGATGGGACCAGATGCCATGATCTTAGTTTTTTTAATATTGAGTTTTAAGCTGACTTTTTCACTCACCTCTTTCACCCTCATCAAGAGGCTTTTTAGTCCCTCTTCACATTCTACTGTAGAGTGGTATCATCTGCATGTTTGAGGTGGTTGATATATCTTCCAGTAACCTTGATTTCAGCTTGTAGCTCACCCAGCTGGACATTTCAAATCATGTGCTCTGCATATAAGTTAAATAAATAGAGTGACAATAAACAGCCTTGTAGTACTCCTTTCTCAATTTTAACCAATCAGTTCCATATAAGGTTCAAACTGTTGCTTCTTGACCTGCATACAGGTTTCTCAGGAGACAGGTAAGGTGGTCTGGTATTTCTATCTCTTTAAGAGTTTTCCACAGTTTGTTGTGATCCACAGAGTCAAAGGCTTTAGCATAGTCAATGAAATAGAGGTAGATATTTTTTTCCTGGAATTCCCTTGCTTTCTCCATGATCCAGGGGATGCTGGCAATTTGATCTCTGGTTCCTCTGCCTTTTCTAAAACCAGCTTGAATGTCTGGAAGTTCTCAGTTCATGTAATGCTGAAGCATAGCTTGGAGGACTTTGAGCATAACCTTACTAGCATAGGAGATGAGTGCAATTGTCTGGTAGTTTGAACTTTCTTTAGTACTGCCCTTCTTGGGAGTTGGGATGAAGATTGACCTTTTTCAGTCCTGTGACCCCTGCTGGTTTTCCAAATTTACTGACATATTAAGTGCAACACTTTAATAGCATAATTTTTTAGGCTTTAAAATCGCTCTGCTTGAATTACATCACCTCCACTAGCTTTATTGGCAGGAATGCTTCCTAAGTCTCACTTAACTTTACTACACAATGTCTGGCTCTGAGTGAGTGACCACACCGTTGTTATTTTCTGGGTCATTAAGATCTTTCTTGTACAGTTCTTCTATGTATTCTTGCCATCTCTTCTTGATCTCTTCTGCTTCTATTATGTCTTTATCATTTCTGTCCTTTATTGTAATGATCTTTGGATGAAATGTTCCTTTGATGTTTCCAACTTTCTTGAAGAGATGTCTAATCTTTCCCCTTCTGTTGTTTTCCTCTCTTTGTATTGTTCGTTGAAGAAGGCTTTCTTGTCTTTCCTTGGTATTCTTTGGAACTCAACATTTAGTTGGGTGTACCTTTCCCTTTCTCCCTTACTTTTTGCTTCTTTTCTTTCTTCAGCTATTTATAAAGTCTCCTCAGACAACCAGCCTGCCTTCTTGCATTTCTTTTTCTTTGGGGTGGTTTCCACCACTGCTTCCTGTTCAGTGTTCTTCAAGAACCTCTGTCCATAGTTTTTCAGGTGTTCTGTTTACTAGATCTAATCCTTTGAATCTATACATCACTTCCACTCTATATTCATGGTGAATTTGATTCAAGTCAGTACCTGACTGTCCTAGTAGTTTTCCCCACTTTCTTTATTTTAAGCCTGAAGTTTGCTATAGGGAGCTGATGATCTGAGCCACAGTCATTTCTGGGTCTTATTTTTTGCTGACTGATTTCAGCTTCTCCATCTTTGGCTACAAAGAATGTGATCAATCTGAATTTGGTATTGATCATTTGGTGATGTCCATGTGTAAAGTCATCTCTTATGTTGTTGAAAAAGGGGGTTCACTATGACTAGTGTATTCTCTGGGCAGAATTCTGTTAACCTTTGCCTTGCTTCATTTTGTACTCCAAGGCCAAACTTGCCTTTTACTCCAGGCATCTCTTGACTTCCTATTTTTGCCTTCCAATCCCTTATGATGAAAAGGACATCTTTTCTTGTTATTAGTTCTAGAAGGTCTTGTAGGTCTTCATAGAACTGGACAACTTCACCTTCTTTGGCACCAGTGGTTGGGGCATAGACTTGGATTACTGTGATGTTGAATGGTTTGCCTTGGAAATGAATCAAGAACATTCTGTCGTTTTTGAGGCTGCACCCAAGTACTGCATTTTGGACTCTTGTTGATTGTGAGGGCTACTCCACTTCTTCTATGGGATTCTTGCCCACAGTAGTAGCTATAACGGTCATCTGAATTAAATTCACCCAGTCCCATCCATTTTAGTTCACTGATTCCTAAGATGGTCATCTCCATCTCGACCTTGATTCCTGGACTTAACATTCCGGGTCTCTATGCAATACTGTTATTTAGAGTATCAAATTTTACGTTTTTCACCAAATACCCACAGCTGAGCATCATTTCCACTTTGGCCCACCTGCTTCATTCTTTCTGAAGCTATTAGTAGTTGTCCTCTGCTCTTTCCCAGTAGCATATTGGACACCTCTGACCTGGGGGGCTCATGTTTCAGTGTCCTATATTTTTGTCTTTTTATACAGTTCATGAGGTTCTCATGGCAAGTATACTGGGGTGGTTTGCCATTCCCTCCTCCAGTGGATCATGTTTAGTCAGAATTCTCCACTATGCCCCATCTGTCTTGGGTGGCTTATAGTTTCACTGAGTTACACAAGCCTTTTTGCCATGATAAGGCAGTGATTCATACAAGGGTTTTAATTGCTAAACCCCACCAACAATCTTTTTATTCTTCTTGTTCTCCAAGAGGAAAAACAAAAAACAAAAAAACAGACAAACAATATTTTACACTGTGTCATTCACAGGGACCCTTTAGGAACATGCCCCCCTCCCCACCCCCACGCCCAGCCCCCTGCCTCACTACTCAGTCCCCACCCTTACTCTTTATTGTGATTTAGAGCCAGTTCTTTCAGAGAAGCCTTGGCTTAAGCCCAGAGAACCAAACACATGCCCAATTGCATTTCCCTTGCTCCTTTTAATGGGCTTATGATCTGCTATTTCTGATGTAAAGTCAAAGTGACAACTTGACACAGAGAGGAATTTATGTTGTTTCCTTTGGGAATGACACTACCATGTTTTTGAAGCTGCTCTAATAGTGGGACATTTTGTTTATATCGATCTGTCAAAGCATTCCCAAACAATACAATGATGCTTTCAAACTTCATTTTAGCTTTCCAATGGCAGGAACAAATAATGGCTTTCCTGTCTCACACCCATGGCTATAACAGACCCCATTTGTTGTTATTGTTTAGTGCTAAGTTGTGTCCAACTCTTTTGCGACCTCATGGACTATAGCCCACCAGGCTCCTCTGTCCATGGGATTTCCCAGACAAGAATGCTAGAGTGAGTTGTCATTTCCTTCCCCAGGGATCTTCCCAACCTCGGCAGAACCCGAGTCTCCTGCTTGGCAGGCAGATTCTTTACCACTCAGACACCTGGGAAGCCCCCAGAAGTGACCTACTAGTGAAAATTAATGTTCCAGGAGTGAATCCATGATTGAGTCTTTGATTCCTCTCCCCCCCCCCCCCATATATTCCCTCCTGAATGAATATCTGATTAAACCAATTCATCTGGTTATATGTGAAGATCTGATCAGGATTTTCCTGGAGGAGAGTCCCAAATCTAATCAGGCATCACTTTCTGATTGGATGGTAGCAGTTGGACAGGGAAATGATGTGATCAGAAAGGCTTATAAAAACCCCAGGCATCAAAGAAGAGGTGCAGAAGTTTCTTTCTCTGGAGTCACTGCCTGGGATCCATCTGAGCACACTGCCAACCACAGCAGAGCTGGTAAGTTACAGACCTCAGCAAAGGACACCCTCATCTTACCTATGGTCAGCAGGTTTCCACGGGTGGTGTGCAGCTATGGATGTCAAGGAGATTTTCCTTTTTCTTTCTTTCCAGATGTGTAAACGTAAGGCTTTGGTTTTGCCTCTAAGTGTAATTTTGCCTTAATCCCAAAAATCTGAATTTGTGCTTTGGTTTATGTCATTTAAAAATATCTTAATCAATAAGCTTTTATTTTTCAAAGAAAACATCTAAATTTTTGAAATTTTATTTCTCAACATTGAAAATAGTTTGTGCAAGTAGCATTCATATAAGGAGTATCTGTTTCATCCCAGCACGTTAAATGTGGGAACTGAGGGTAAAGGCTGTGTTGGGTACATGAAGCTATTAATCCCATAGCTTTAGGCTATAAGTGATGATTTAAAGTTTTCTTCCCCTTAAAAAGATGGAGCTTAACATTCAACTCATGGTACAAGTTTCCCATGAGCAAAGTAGTGGATGGAAATGGATGGATTAGTGGGTTGTGTTTCTTCCTCCTTGGTCCTTCTGAGATGCTTGTTCTGGTGCCTGTAGGGGCAGAGCTATGGTTTTCTGCCCACTGAACCCAGAGTGAAATTGTACAAAAACTGAGGCTCTTCCACCACTGCCAGAGCAGTGACTTTGACTGTAAGTTCCTCTGAAGGGTGGGGAGATAGTGAAGGGGTGTTCATGCTTACCTGAGAAAGATGCCTTGTTCCCTGCAAGTTCTCACAGGATTCCTTTAGGAGCAGATTCAGGATGAGTGTCCAGAACCCCCTGAGACTCATGAACCTCGCAGGAAAGAGCCTACTAGCCAATGAGGCCTTGGCCATTTCTGCTCTGGAGTATCTGCCCATCGAGCTCTTCCCCCAACTCTTCATGAAAGCGTTCTTTGGAAGACACAGAAAGACCTTAAAGGCCTTGGTGCAAGCCTGGCCCTTTGTCCGCTTGCCTCTGGGAGGCCTGATGCAGACGCCTCATCTGGGAACCTTACAAACAGTACTGGATGGCCTTAATGTCCTGCTTGCACAGAAGGATCAGCCCAGGTGAGTCTGATGCAGGTAACTTGGTAGGATATGGGCAGTCCTGAAGAGACAGCCAAAGTCAGGAGTGAAGTGAGTGAAAGCCGCACGACTGAGTGACTCACTCACATCTGACTCCGTGCAACCCTGTGGACTGTAGTCCATGGAATTCTCCAGGCCAGAATACTGGAGTGGGTAGCCTTTTCCTTCTCCAGGGGACCTTCCCAACCTAGGGATCAAATCCAGGTCTCCCGCACTGCAGGCAAATTCTTTACCAGCTGATCTACAAGGGAAGTCCAAGAATACTGGAATGGGTAGCCTGTCTCTTCACCAGTGGATCTTCCTGGCCCAGGAATAGAACCGGGGTCTCCTGCATTTCAGGTAGACTCTGTACCAACTGAGTTATCAGGGACGTCAGGAGAGTAGATAGCAAATCGATGGGCCAGTGGCCTCTGATGATGTCAATGAAGAAATACAGAGATGTGGCCATTGCTGAGCTCACTTTGAGAAATACCAGGTAGCACTAGTGGTAAAGAACTTGCTTGCCAATGCAGGAGACATAGGAGACATGGGTTCAATCCCCGTGTCAGGAAGATCCCCTGGAGGAGGGCATAGCAACCCACTCCAGTATTCTTGCCTGGAAAATTCCATGAACAAAGGAACCTGGGTTACAACCCAAGGAGTCGCAAAAGAGTTAGACATGACTGAAGGGACTAAGCACATGTCTTTCAGTAGTGCATCAGTGTCCAAGATGCAAGGGAATCTGAAAGTATGTCCCAGCCTCCTCCCAGGGGTGCATAAGGGCACTAGAAGTATAAAGCTAGGAGAAATGAAAGGGGAAAAGGAGATGAAGGAAGGTGAGGCAGAGACAGAAGAAGAGGGCAAGGCAGCAGGTGATGTCAGGAATATGAAGTAAAAGTTCAGGTGGGAAGTCAGAGTGTTGCCTAAATTTTGTGTGGATCTTAAACCATCCTTGCCAATCTGCTGTTTCCCCACAGGAGGTGCAAATTGCAGGTGCTGGATTTAAGAAATTCTGGACAGGACTTCTGGAGAATGTGGTCTGGATCCAAGATCCATGTGTCTTCAAGCTCATCAATGGCACCAGGGGCTGTGGACAGTTTGAGGGCGGAGAAGCCCTTGGCTCCCTTCGAGGTGTTCATAGAACTTCACCTCAAGGAAAGGAGCATGGATGGATTCCTCACCTACCTCCTAAAGTGGGTGGAGGAGAGAAAAGCTTCTATACACCTGTGCTGTAAGAAACTAAGCATTCTTTCATTTCCCATGGAAAATATTATGAAGGTGCTGAGCATGGTGCGACTGGACTGTATCGAGGAGGTACACGTGAATTGCACCTGGTATTTGCCCACCCTGGCCATGTTTGCTCCTCTCCTGGGCCAGATAAGCAAAGTGCAGAGACTCCTCATCTCCCACATCCACCTGCCAGCTCCCAAGGAGCAGGACAAGCAGCACGTTGTCAAAATTACATCTCAGTTCTTGAGGCTGCACCACCTCCGGGATCTTCATCTGGAATCCCCCTTCTACATTGAAGGCTGCCTGGACCAGATGCTCAGGTGAGTGTGCATCGCTGGCCAGGTAACAGTAAACAGTACTAGGATATCAAATGCACTATCTTCTTTGCTGTTCTATCCCGAAATGTGGTATCACACAACCATCAAATCAACATAGGGGTCCAAACTGGGACAGAAGTTCTGGAAAGAGACAGCCTGTTAGGAAGCTATAGACTAGGGGTTAGAATATAGTGGGGTGGGTATTTGAATTCCTTTTTAGTTAGCGTTATCTTTCCTAGATGACTTAGGAAAATGGGTCAGGGAATGTGGCATCAAATATGGACAACTCAGCCAGGCCTGCATTTATAAACTGAAGCTGTGTGCCCTCCAGTTCTGTGACCACTATAAGCCTATTTCAAATACCCTATCAACACACAGAAATCCCTTGCATTCCTATACACTAATAATGAGAAAATAGAGAAATTAAGGAAACAATTCCATTCACCATTGCAATGAAAAGAATAAAATACTTAGAAATATATTTACCTAAAGAAACAAAAGACCTATATATAGAAAACTATAAAACACCGGTGAAAGAAATCAAAGAGGACACTAATAGATGGAGAAAAATACCATGTTCATGGATTGGAAGAATCAATATAGTGAAAGTGAGTATACTACCCAAAGAAATCTATAGATTCAATGCAATCCCTATCAAGCTAATATTTTTCACAGAGCCAGAACAAATAATTTCACAATTTGTATGGAAATACAAAAAACCTTGAATAGCCAAAGCAATCTTGAGAAATAAGAATGGAACTGGAGGAATCAACCTGCCTGACTTCAGGCTCTACTACAAAGCCACAGTCATCAAGACAGTATGGTACTGGCACAAAGACAGAAATATAGATCAATGGAACAAAATAGAAAGCCCGGAGATAAACCCACACACCTATGGACACCTTATCTTTGACAAAGGAGGCAAGAATATACAATGGAGAAAAGACAATCTCTTTAACAAGTAGTGCTGGGAAAACTGGTCAACCACTTGTAAAAGAATGAAACTAGAACACTTTCTAACACCATACACAAAAATAAACTCAAAATAGATTAAAGATCTAAACGTAAGACAAGAAACTATAAAACTCCTAGAGAAGAACAGGAAAAACACTCTGACATAAATCACAGCAGGATTCTCTATGACCCACCTCCCAGAATATTGGAAATAAAAGCAAACATAAACAAATGGGACCTAATTAAAAGCTTCTGCACAACAAAGGAAACTCTAAGCAAGGTGAAAAGACAGCCTTCAGAATGGGAGAAAATAATAGCAAATGAAGCAACTGACAAAGAATTAATCTCAAAAATATACAAGCAACTCCTGCAGCTCAATTCCAGAAAAATAAATGACCCAATCAAAAAATGGGCCAAAGAACAGACATTTCTCCAAAGAAAACATACAGATGGATAACAAACACATGAAAAGGTGCTCAACATCACTCATTATCAGAGAAATGCAAATCAAAACCACAATGAGGTACCATTTCACGCCAGTCAGAATGGCTGCGATCCAAAAGTCTACAAGCAATAGATGCTGGAGAGGGTGTGGAGAAAAGGGAACCCTCTTACACTGTTGGTGGGAATGCAAACTAGTACAGCCACTATGGAGAACAGTGTGGAGATTCCTTCAAAAACTGGAAATAGAACTTCCATACGACCCAGCAATCCCACTACTGGGCATACACACCAAGGAAACCAGAATTGAAAAAGACATGTGTATCCCAATGTTCATCACAGCACTGTTTATAATAGCCAGGACATGGAAGCAACCTAGATGTCCATCAGCAGATGAATGGATAAGAAAGCTGTGGTACATACACACAATGGAGTATTACTCAGCCATTAAAAAGAATGCATTTGAATCAGGTCTAATGAGGTGGATGAAACTAGAACCTATTATACAGAGTGAAGTAAGCCAGAAAGAAAAACACCAATACAGTATACTAACGCATATATATGGAATTTAGAAAGATGGTAATGATAACCCTGTATGCCCGACAGCAAAAGAGACACAGATGTATTGAACAGTCTTTTGGATTCTGTGGGAGAGGGATAGGGTGGGATGATTTGGGAGAATGGCATTGAAACATGTATAATATCATATGTGAAATGAATTGCTAGTCCAGGTTTGATGCATGATACAGGATGCTCGGGGCTGGTGCACTGGGATGCCCCAGAGAGATGGGATGGGGAGGGAGGTGGGAGAGGGGTTCAGGATGGGGAACATATGTACACCTGTGGCCGATTCATGTCTATGTATGGCAAAACCAATATAATGTTGTAAAGTAATTAGCCTCCAATTAAAATAAATAAATTTATATATAAAAAAATCTGATACCACCGAGGGGGTGGGGAATCAAATACCCTGTGTGTAAAAGCTTGTTTGTGGATCCAGATAATGCAATTAATATATGGAAAATACATGGTCCTGAAGTTGATAGTAATAGAGCAGGGGTCAAAGGGATCATAAAATTTGGTAGATAGTTTGTAGATAAAGCAGGGATGTAGGTGAGCCCCTGAAGACTGTTAACCTCAGTGGATGTCATGGGATATTGCCCAGGTTGGTCCTCTACACATGTCACCCAGAAGCCTCACCTGCCTGAGATGGGTGTCCAGGGCCAAAGCCTGATGGGATGAAGCCGGCCTAGGAAGCATTTTAAGTATATCTGTTACTATTAACATTTGGTGATGTCCACTATTGATTGAAGTAAGATGTCAGGCTCTCCTCTGAGCTTGTCCTAGTGCATTCCATTGTCTTCATTCATCCTCATAAGGAAGCAAAGTAAGTTTTCCTTGATTGAGTAATGAGGAGAGAGAGCTTTTAAGATTCTATATACTTTAAGGGATGGGATGGGGAGGGAGGTGGGAGGGAGGGTCAGGATGGGAACACATGTACACCTATGGCTGATTCTTGTGAATGTATGGCAAAAACCACCACAATATTGTAAAGTAATTAGCCTCCGATTAAAATAAATTAAAAAAATAAAAGAAAATTCCTTAAAATGTCAACCTAAAAAATTGATATCTTGATCTTTTTCATGAATAAAAATATCTGCTAATAAGGAAAAAAAAAGATTCTATGTACTTGACCCAGTCACAAAGAGAAGGTGAAATGACTGACTGCAATGAGATTGCTCATTCTGGGTATTAATCCTTATTGGATGATTTGACCAAATTTGGGCTTGGGCAGATCACTTGTCTCTCAACTTGCAGTCAAATTCCACCTCAGTTTCTAAGACTTAATTCCTCTCCTTCTCCCCAGGTGCCTGATGACCCCCTTGGACACCCTTACAATAACTTGCTGCCTCCTTACAGATTCAGACCTGACCCATCTGTCCCAGAGCCCGAAAGTTAGTCAGCTAAAGGGCCTGAATCTGAGTGGTGTTATGATGACCTACTCTAGTCCTGAGTTCCTCCCAGCTCTGCTGGAGAAAGTTTCAGCCACCCTCCAGAAGCTGTACCTAGAGCAATGTGGGATCAGGGACTCCCACCTGGAATTCCTTCTGCCAGCCCTGAGCCTCTGCATCCACCTCACATCCTTTAGTCTGCGTGGAAACTTCCTCTCCATGGCCATGATGGAGAAGATGCTGCGACACACCTCTGGACTGCCCAGTTTAAGTGGAGAGCTGTACACTGCCCCTCAGGAGAGTTTCAGCTCTCAGGGAATCCTCCAACCAAGTAGACTTGCCCAGTGTCGGATTGAACTGCTGGAGATTCTAAAGGACTTGGGACGTCCCAGGACCATCTGGATTTGCTTCACCCCCTGTCCACACTGTGGAGATAACACATTCTGTCAACCTGAGCCCATCATATACAGCAATAACACCCTTACCTAGTTGGGTGCATCAATGAAAAGCTTTCTTCTGAGTACTTGGGAACTGAAATCTAGGACAAAGTACATTGTGAAGGGAAAACAGACCCTTGGTGTCAGACATCTTCTCAATGTGAATGTGAAAAGGAAATGTGATCTTGCAGGGAGCAAGATTGCAGGGGGAAATGTAGTCTCTGTGGTAATGGAATATTTGTGGACATATGTCCTGTAGAGTCAGAAATAGGAACCAAAATTTCTTTAGGTGGATTTGAGGTTGAGACTCACATGTTGAAGCTATCCCTGGGTAGATGGTTATAAATTGTCAGAAATAAAGAGACCCTCATTGTAAGGCTACTGCTGCTGCTGTGCATGATGTGTTGTCTTAATTTTTCAGTTCATACCACGGGAATTTCCAAACACTGATTTTTTTTAAAAGCCACTAAGTTGTCTATGATCTAAAACCTTAACACTCCCACCAGTTCCTTATTCTATATGGGGCATCTCTGACCTTCTTGCTTACTTCTGGGGTGGTTCAGTGGGTTTATACACACTGAGAGGAACATGTTGTGTACAGTGAGCCACTCGAGTGCAGACCCCAGGAGGAGCCTCACTACTGACTCAGGCCATGACCCTGGACATGAGCAGTCCTTGTGATTGCCTTGGTCCCTCCATAAGGCAAGAATATAGGAGTGGGTTGCCATTTCCTCCTCCAGGGGATTGTCCAGACCCAGGTCAAACCCCAGTCTCCTGTGTCTCCTGCATCATACACTGGTTCTTTATAAACTGAGTCACCTGGGAAGTCACTTTTCTGTAAATGCTAGTTCACTAAATAATTGTGTGACTAAATAATATTCATTTAAATACCTAAGATATAAATGCTCTTCAAAAAGTTATAAAGGATATAACTGTTTTGTTTGGAGTTTTAATTAATTTTTAAAATTTTAGTTTTATTTTAATGTGGATTCTTCAAAATGTTTAACTTGGTTAGGCATCTCAAAAACATAGGACTTAGAAACTGATTTTGACAATCAATGAGCATTAGTTTTTCTTCTACTTTAGAAAATATTTAGTACAATAAAATTTTAGAGCAGGAAGGGTTACAGTTATATTTGTAAAACTAGATTTTCTTTTTTAGAGTAATTTTTGCTTCAAAGTAAAACTGAGAAGAAAGTACACTGAGGGCTCATTAACACATGACCCCACAACATGCAGTCACTCTGCTGCTGCTGCTGCTGCTTCTGCTAAGTCGCTTCAGTCGTGTCCGACTCTGTGCGACCCCATAGACGGCAGCCCACCAGGCTTCCCGTCCCTGGGATTCTCCAGGCAAGAACACTGAAGTGGGTTGCCATTTTCTTCTCCAATGCATGAAAGTGAAAAGTGAAAGTGAAGTCACTCAGTTGTGTCTGACTCTTAGCGACCCCATGGACTGCAGCCTACCAGGCTTCTCCGTCCATGGGATTTTCTAGGCAAAAGTACTGGAGTGGGGTGCAGTCACTCTACCCATCAGCATCTTCACTGCTTCCTCAGCTCTGGACAGTAAAGAAGTTTCCCCACAAAGGGGAGGCCGGGCCAGGGCCCCTGAAGCCACTGCAGGTCCCTATGTTCCTCCTTGATCTGTGTCAGGCAACCAAAGGGATGTGGTTTGACTTTCATCTCCCATGACATTCTATGGATCAAAGCAGACAACCTGGTAACACTTGGATGACAACAACACGGTACTAGGCCTCATAGTTTCTCATTTCCTTCTGTAAAGCACAATTCTCAAAGTCTGAAGGCTGTGATGTGTGAGAAGACTAAATTGCAAAATTTCCAAAGAACATTCATCCCTTTCCTTGTCCTCAGCTAAGATGGGGGATCCTCCACTTACCACCCAAATTGCATCTCATCTTTGCATCCAGAATGGTCATTAATTACCAAGTGAAATAAGTCAGACAGAGAAGGATAAATATGGTATGACATCCCTTATATGTGGGAATCTAAAAAGAAATGATAAAAATGAACTTACTTTCAAAACAGAAAGAGACTCACAGACTTAGAGAATGCTCGCCCTAGAGGAAGGATAGGAGAAAGGGGTAGTTATAGAGTTTGGGATGGATATGTACACACTGCAGTATTTAAAATGGAGAACCAGCAAGGAGCTTCTGTATAGCACATGGAGTTCTGCTTAATGTAAGGTGGCAGCCTGGGTGGGAGAGAAGAAATATGGGAAAGAATGTATACATGTACATGTATGGCTGAGTTCCTTCACTGTTTACCTGAAACTGTCACAACATTGTTTGTAAATCTGCTATGTGTGTGTTAGTCACTCAATTGTTAGTCACACATTGTTAATCACTCAATAGTGTCCGACTGTTTGTGACCCCATGGACTGTAGCCTGCTAGGCTTCTCTGTCCATGGAATTTTCCAGGCAAGACAAGAATACTCGGATTGGATTGGCAATGGAATGGATTCACATTTCCTTCTCCAGGAGATCTTCCTGACCCAGAGATCAAACCTGGGTCTCCTGCATTGCAGGCAGATTCTTTACCATCTGAGCCATCAGGGAAGCCCCAAATCAACTTTACCCCAATTTAAAATAAAGTTAAAAATAACAAAACAGAATGGAGGCTATTCACTGTTTCTCCAAACTGCCATTGGCCACTCTGTACCCTTGGAGTGGGGGTGGGTCAGTCAGTGTAGTCTAATGCAGGTCAGTATAAGAAAGTTCTAGTTTTTTAGAAATTCACAAGCACAAATCCAGGCCTGCAGTGACCCTCAGAGGTCTAGACACAAGTCCCCAGACTTGAAAGGACACAGCCCTGTGACAGCCAAAGTACATGATCTCCAGCTTATCTGCAATTTCCCTCTGTTGCCCTCATTTTCGGCCCTATATCAGCTCTTCTTCTTGTCCCTCTGTTAAAAGGTAGAAGATTTGTAAAGGGAAAGATATACCCAACTAAATGCAGCATTCCAGAGAAAAACAAGAAGAGACAAGGCCTTCTTAAGAGAACAATGCAAAGAAATAGAGAAAAACAATAGAATGGGATACACTAGAGATCTCTTCAAGAAAATTGGAGAGATCAAGGGAACATTTCATGCAAGGATGGGCAAGAACAAGGACAGAAATGGGATGTAATAAAAACAGAATAGAGGAATAAGAAGTGGTAAGAATATACAGAAGAACTATATAAAAAGGGTCTTAATGACCCAGATAACCACACTGTTGTGAACACTCACTTAGAGCCATACATCCTTGAATGAAGAATCCTTAGGAAAAATTACTAGGAACAAAATTAGTGGAAGTGATGGAATTTCAGCTGAGTTATTTCAAATCCTAAAAGATGATGATGTTAAAATGATGCACTCAATATATCAGCAAATTTGGAAAACTTAGCCATGTTCAGAGGACTAGAAAAAGTCAGTTTTTATTCCAATCCCAAAGAAGGGTAATGCCGAAGAATGTTCAAACTACTGTACAATTGTACTCATTTCACATGTTAGTAAGGTTATTCTCAAAATCCTTCAAGCTAGTCTTCAGCGGTAGACAAACCTGTCCGTGTTTTAAGGGCATCAGGATAGCAATAGTTTGACAGTGAGGTGTTAATTTTGTAGAAGCAGGATGTGCTTTATTTACACATACCATAGTCTTCACAGATCATTGTGAAATAATACTTATTTACTTTACTAAAATAACAAAAGATTTTTAAAACAAGTATAAATCACATAAAGGCAAAGAAATTAACAATCTGTTCTCAAAAGCCACATTCTAAGAAAACTTTGTTCTCTTAACAGAGAGAGAAAATCAAATTCCTGTGTGTATCAGCTTACACTTAATAACAAAATTTGTTTATCTGGTTAGTGTTAAAACATCTTTTCCATAAATTTGTAAGAAGTAGCAGTATTCTTCCAAAGGCATCAGAGTGAAATCATAGAAGGCATGTTTAAAATGTGATTGTACTGGAATTGACAAAGCAACCTGGTCATTGCTGTGACACCTAACTCTTTAAAATGATAACTAGAACTATAATTGACAATATTTTATCAGGACATATCAAATCTTCAAGAATTTCACCTAATTTTTAGGATACTTATATTAGCAACATCAATCATACAGTATAACCTAAGAAAACTTACCAGTCCTCCAACAATACTTTGCATGTAATTTAACGTGTCAAATGAACACATGCAGTTTAATATTTCTCTTTGGGATGTCTCATGGGCCTTTTGAAGCACCTGAAAGTCAGCTAGATGTTAAAAGAACTTTATTAGGATTTAATTTTAGGAAGTTCTGCCAAAAAATATCAAAAGGGTTTATAACACTCATTGAGATAGGATAATATAAGGTCACTGTGAAACAACAGTTATTCACTTAGCCAAAGTAACAGAAGCTTTCAAAGGTAAACATAGAACAGATCACTTTAGAGGTAAAGAAATTTAAAATCCATTATCAAGGGCAGTTCAACATCTCAAGAAAACACAAAATTCTTTTCTTGGGGTCCACTTTTCATAGACCTCTTTTTTTTTTAAACACTTTGTTCAATTAGAAACAGCCACCTTTAAGTCAGGCCTACTTTGTTTTTTCTTAATAAAATGTAATTTCATTTTTTACACCCTTTTTTACTAAAAACACACATGCTACTTTCCTTAAGTAACCATAAACTGTCCTTCATATTAGCATTCTGTAGACTGGTGAACATAAATACCAGTAATAATTTCTAAAAACATTTGCTTTGTTATAGAGAACATCTCAGGATGGCACCAAGCATAATTATTAATAGTCCAAAATCTCTTTAGTTTCTCTGTAAGAGTGAGTTAGTGCTTAGTGATTAATGTTTCAAAATCTTATTTTATTTGGAAATGACCTAGCTATTCAATAAATTTTCATCACTTAGTTTAGGACAACCCTAGAAATTCAAGTAGGAGAAGGCAATGGCAACCCACTCCAGTGTTCTTGCCTGGAGAATCCCAGGGACCGGGGAGCCTGGTGGGATCCCATCTATGGGGTCGCACAGAGTCGGACATGACTGAAGCGACTTAGCAGCAGTAGCAGAAATTCAAGTTACCCCGGTCTGGAGAGACTCTTAGACATCCTTAAAGTATAATTCTTCTTCTTCTTCTTTTTTTGATGTATGATGATTCATACTTTTGAAAATATTTTCACATTCATTCTTTTATTTGATCTTCGCCAAATCTTGCAAGATAAGTAAGACAAATATTACCCCCATTTTATAGATAATAAAAAAATAACAAATCTGAGAGACTGAACTGATCAGCTGAACTTAAAAAAAACAAATCTGAGAGACTGAACTTCCAGTTTCACTGGAAGGTCATAAAATAGTTTAGAGCAGAGAATCCAGGCTACCTGGATCGTAATGGGTTCCCCTAACACACTTAGCAAAATTATTTCAGAAAACATGAAAGTTGTTGATCTTTTTGGGCTAGAAGTTTTCATCCTTTGGTGTTCTTGTTCAGTTTCTTCTGATAGGGCCTGCCTTACCCTTTAATGTCCCTCCTCTTCTTCATACCCCTGGAAAACACACACTGGTTAGATCTCTCCTCTTCCAGGAAGCCCTATGAATCTGCCAAGAACTGCCTTCCACTGCTACCTACAGAGATCTGACTATAACAGTTTAACTATAATTATTCTTAATAGAGTTTATCTAAAAGTTCTCATCTCATTTATATATTTTTCTGTTTTAAAAGTTTCTTTACTTGAGTTACTTTCCTTGTTGGCAAATTTAGCTTAAATTAAATCTAGGCACAATAAAAGTATTACACATTGCTGATAATTCAAGACATGATGAGATTAGCAAACAATACCTGATATTAATACCTGATATTTATTAATATTTGATATTTATTAATAATAAAATTAATACCTGATATTTAATATTTCCCAGTACATGTGAACCTGAAATTCATTTAGTTAGTTTCTCTTGTAACTGTTTGATTTCTAAGTGCTTACTTTTCTTTAAGCCAATTGAATTAGAACTCATTTACAAGTGAAACTCCAAAAACAAAGACACACACTGAGACATAGATAAATCCAGAGAGGCAGCCAGAGATCTAATAGCTTTCCACTTGATATTTAAAATGTCTCTTTGACTCTTCCCTCCACCCACCTTGTCTTGAAATTCCAATTTGCCCAAGGCTGAGGTCTCAGGCAAAGTATTTCAAGGACATGGCAAAGGTTGCATGCTCTGCTAAGTCGCTTCATTTATCTCCAGCTGTTTGTGACCCCAAGGACTACAGCCTGCTAGGCTCCTTTGTCCATGGGATCCTCTGGCAAGAGTACTGGAGTGGGCCACCATGCCCTCCTCCAAGGGATCTTGCCAACCCAAGGATTAAACCCATATCTGTTGTATCTCTTGTGTCTCTTGCATTGGCAGAAAGATTCTCTCCCTTTAGCCCCATCTAGAAAGCCCAGGTCGGAGAAGGCAATGGCTCCCCACTCCAGTACTCTTGCCTGGAAAATCCCGTGGACAGAGGAGCCTGGTGGGCTGCAGTCCATGGGGTCGCTGGGAGTCGGACATGATGGAGCGACTTCACTTTCACTTTTCCCTTTCATGCATTGGAGAAGGAAATGGCAACCCACTCCAGTGTTCTTGCCTGGAGAATCCCGGTGACGGGGGAGCCTGGTGGGCTGCCATCTCTGGGGTCGCACAGAATCGGACACGACTGAAGCGACTTAGCAGCAGCAACAGCAGCAGAAAGCCCAGGTAAAGTTTAACTTCAAGTTTTTTTTTTTTTTTTTTTTCCTAGGCAGGCCTTTTTAATGACTAGCTGTTTTAAATTGCATATGCTAGAAGAACCGATTTTGCTGTTTCAAAGGAAATAAGAATGATTTTAACCAGTTTTCTCCAGAGTCTAAAGAATATCATGGCCATCCTGTGTCAAAAAAAGTTATCTTTCCTTTTTGTAGTCATAGTTTTTTTTTTTCTTTTTTAAAAAATTTTATTTTATTTTAAAACTTTACATAATTGTATTAGTTTTGCCAAATATCAAAATGAATCCACCACAGGTATACATGTGTTCCCCATCCTGAACCCTCCTCCCTCCTCCCTCCCCATACCATCCCTCTGGGTCCTCCCAGTGCACTAGCCCCAAGCATCCAGTATTGTGCATCGAACCTGGACTGGCATCTCGTTTCATACATGATATTTTACATGTTTCAATGCCCTTCTCCCAAATCTTCCCACCCTCTCCCTCTCCCACAGAGTCCATAAGACTGTTCTATACATCAGTGTCTCTTTTGCTGTCTCGTACACCGGGTTATTGTTACCATCTTTCTAAATTCCTTATATATGCGTTAGTATACTGTATTGGTGTTTTTCCTTCTGGCTTACTTCACTCTGTATAATAGGCTCCAGTTTCATCCACCTCATTAGAACTGATTCAAATGTATTCTTTTTAATGGCTGAGTAATACTCCATTGTGTATATGTACCACAGCTTTCTTATCCATTCATCTGCTAATGGGCATCTAGGTTGCTTCCATGTCCTGGCTATTATAAACAGTGCTGTGATGAACATTGGGATACACGTGTCTTTTTCAATTCTGGTTTCCTCGGTGTGTATGCCCAGTAGTGGGACTGCTGGGTCATATGGAAGTTCTAATTCCAGTTTTTTAAGGAATTTCCACACTGTTCTCCATAGTGGCTGTACTAGTTTGCATTCCCACCAACAGTGTTAAGAGGGTTCCCTTTTCTCCACACCCTCTCCAGCATCTATTGCTTGTAGACTTTTGGATAGCAGCCATTCTGACTGGTGTGAAATGGTACCTCATTATGGTTTTGATTTGCATTTCTCTGATAATGAGTGATGTTGAGCATCTTTTCATGTGTTTCTTATCCATCTGTATGTCTTCTCTGGAGAAATGTCTGTTTATTTCTTTGGCCCATTTTTTGATTGGGTCGTTTATTTTTCTGGAATTGAGCTGCAGGAGTTGCTTGTATATTTTTGAGATTAGTTGTTTGTCAATTGCTTCATTTGCTATTATTTTCTCCCATTCTGAAGGCTGTCTTTTCACCCTGCTTATAGTTTCCTTTGTTGTGCAGAAGCTTTTAAGTTTAATTAGGTCCCATTTGTTTATTTTTGCTTTTATTTCCAATATTCTGGGAGGTGGGTCATAGAGGATCCTGCTGTGATGTATGTCGGAGAGTGTTTTGCCTGTGTTCTCCTCTAGGAGTTTTATAGTTTCTGGTCTTACGTTGAGATCTTTAATCCATTTTGAGTTTATTTTTGTGTGTGGTGTTAGAAAGTGCTCTAGTTTCATTCTTTTACAAGCGGTTGACCAGTTTTCCCAGCACCACTTGTTAAAGAGATTATCTTTAATCCATTGTATATTCTTGCCTCCTTTGTCAAAGATAAGGTGTCCATAGGTGTGTGGGTTTATCTCTGGGCTTTCTATTTTGTTCCATTGATCTATATTTCTGTCTTTGTGCCAGTACCATACTGTCTTGATGACTGTGGCTTTGTAGTAGAGCCTGAAGTCAGGCAGGTTGATTCCTCCAGTTCCATTCTTATTTCTCAAGATTGCTTTGGCTATTCAAGGTTTTTTGTATTTCCATACAAATTGTGAAATTATTTGTTCGAGTTCTGTGAAGAATACTGTTGGTAGCTTGATAGGGATTGCATTGAATCTATAAATTGCTTTGGGTAGTATACTCATTTTCACTATATTGATTCTTCCAATCCATGAACATGGTATATTTCTCCATCTATTAGTGTCCTCTCTGATTTCTTTCACCAGTGTTTTATAGTTTTCTATATATAGGTCTTTAGTTTCTTTAGGTAGATATATTCCTAAGTATTTTATTCTTTCCATTGCAATGGTGAATGGAATTATTTCCTTAATTTTTCTTTCTGTTTTCTCATTATTAGTGTATAGGAATGCAAGGGATTTCTGTGTGTTGATTTTATATCCTGCAACTTTACTATAGTCATTGATTAGCTCTAGTAATTTTCTGGTGGAGTCTTTAGGGTTTTCTATGTAGAGGATCATGTCATCTGCAAATAGTGAGAGTTTTACTTCTTCTTTTCCAATTTGGATTCCTTTTATTTCTTTTTCTGCTCTGATTGCTGTGGCCAAAACTTCCAAAACTATGTTGAATAGTAGTGGTGAAAGTGGGCACCCTTGTCTTGTTCCTGACTTTAGAGGAAATGCTTTCAATTTTTCACCATTGAGGATAATGTTTGCAGTGGGTTTGTCATATATAGCTTTTATTATGTTGAGGTATGTTCCTTCTATTCCTGCTTTCTGGAGAGTTTTTATCATAAATGGGTGTTGAATTTTGTCAAAGGCTTTCTCTGCTTCTTTTGAGATAATCATATGGTTTTTATTTTTCAATTTGTTAATGTGGTGTATTACATTGATTGATTTGCGGATATTGAAGAATCCTTGCATCCCTGGGATAAAGCCCACTTGGTCATGGTGTATGATCTTTTTAATGTGTTGTTGGATTCTGATTGCTAGAATTTTGTTAAGGATTTTTGCATCTATGTTCATCAGTGATATTGGCCTGTAGTTTTCTTTTTTTGTGGCATCTTTGTCAGGTTTTGGTATTAGGGTGATGGTGGCCTCATAGAATGAGTTTGGAAGTTTACCTTCCTCTGCAATTTTTTGGAAGAGTTTGAGCAGGATAGGTGTTAGCTCTTCTCTAAATTTTTGGTAGAATTCAGCTGTGAAGCCGTCTGGACCTGGGCTTTTGTTTGCTGGAAGATTTTTGATTACAGTTTCAATTTCCGTGCTTGTGATGGGTCTGTTAAGATTTTCTATTTCTTCCTGGTCCAGTTTTAGAAAGTTGTACTTTTCTAAGAATTTGTCCATTTCTTCCACGTTGTCCGTTTTATTGGCATATAATTGTTGATAGTAGTCTCTTATGATCCTTTGTATTTCTGTGTTGTCTGTTGTGATCTCTCCATTTTCGTTTCTAATTTTATTGATTTGATTTTTCTCCCTTTGTTTCTTGATGAGTCTGGCTAATGGTTTGTCAATTTTATTTACCCTTTCAAAGAACCAGCTTTTGGTTTGTTGATTTTTGCTATGGTCTCTTTTGTTTCTTTTGCATTTATTTCTGCTCTAATTTTTAAGATTTCTTTCCTTCTACTAACCCTGGGGTTCTTCATTTCTCCCTTTTCTAGTTGCTTTAGGTATAGAGTTAGGTTATTTATTTGACTTTTTTCTTGTTTCTTGAGGTGTGCCTGTATTGCTATGAACTTTCCCCTTAGGACTGCTTTTACCGTGTCCCACAGGTTTTGGGTTGTTGTGTTTTCATTTTCATTCGTTTCTATGCAAATTTTGATTTCTTTCTTGATTTCTTCTGTGATTTGTTGGTTATTCAGCAGTGTGTTGTTCAGCCTCCATATGTTGGAATTTTTAATATTTTTTCTCCTGTAATTGAGGTCTAATCTTACTGCATTGTGGTCAGAAAAGATGCTTGGAATGATTTCTATTTTTTTGAATTTACCAAGGCTAGATTTATGGCCCAGGATGTGATCTATCCTGGAAAAGGTTCCACGTGTGCTTGAGAAAAAGGTGAAATTCATTGTTTTGGGATGAAATGTCCTATAGATATCAACTAGGTCTAACTGGTCTATTGTATCATTTAAAGTTTGTGTTTCCTTGTTAATTTTCTGTTTAGTTGATCTATCCATAGGTGTGAGTGGGGTATTAAAGTCTCCCACTATTATTGTGTTATTGTTAATTTCTCCTTTCATACTTGTTAGCATTTGTCTTACATACTGCGGTGCTCCTGTGTTGGGTGCATATATATTTATAATTGTTATATCTTCTTCTTGGGTTGATCCTTTGATCATTATGTAGTGACCTTCTTTGTCTCTTTTCACAGCCTTTGTTTTAAAGTCTATTTTATCTGATATGAGTATTGCTACTCCTGCTTTCTTTTGGTCCCTATTTGCATGGAAAATCTTTTTCCAGCCCTTCACTTTCAGTCTGTATGTGTCCCCTGTTTTGAGGTGGGTCTCCTGTAGACAACATATGTAGGGGTCTTGTTTTTGTATCCATTCAGCCAGTCTTTGTCTTTTGGTTGGGGGCATTCAACCCATTTACGTTTAAGGTAATTACTGATAAGTATGATCCCGTTGCCATTTACTTTATTGTTTGGGGTTCGAATTTATACACCGTTTTTGTGTTTCCTGTCTAGAGAATATCCTTTAGTATTTGTTGGAGAGCTGGTTTGGTGGTGCAGAATTCTCTCAGCTTTTGCTTGTCTGAAAAGCTTTTGATTTCTCCTTCATACTTGAATGAAATCCTTGCTGGGTACAATAATCTGGGCTGTAGGTTATTTTCTTTCATCATTTTAAGTATGTCTTGCCATTCCCTCCTGGCTTGAAGAGTTTCTATTGAAAGATCAGCTGTTATCCTTATGGGAATTCCCTTGTGTGTTATTTGTTGTTTTTCCCTTGCTGCTTTTAATATTTGTTCTTTGTGTTTGATCTTTGTTAATTTGATTAATATGTGTCTTGGGGTGTTTCGCCTTGGGTTTATCCTGTTTGGGACTCTCTGGGTTTCTTGGACTTGGATGATTATTTCCTTCCCCATTTTAGGGAAGTTTTCAACTATTATCTCCTCAAGTATTTTCTCATGGTCTTTCTTTTTGTCTTCTTCTTCTGGGACCCCTATGATTCGAATGTTGTAGCGTTTAATATTGTCCTGGAGGTCTCTGAGATTGTCCTCATTTCTTTTAATTCGTTTTTCTTTTATCCTCTCTGATTCATTTATTTCTACCATTCTATCTTCTAATTCACTAGTCCTATCTTCTGCCTCTGTTATTCTACTATTTTTTGCCTCCAGAGTGTTTTTAATTTCATTTATTGCATTATTCATTATATATTGACTCTTTTTTATTTCTTCTAGGTCCTTGTTAAACCTTTCTTGCATCTTCTCAATCCTTGTCTCCAGGCTATTTATCTGTGATTCCATTTTAGTTTCAAGATTTTGGATCAATTTCACTATCATTATTCGGAATTCTTTATCAGGTAGATTCCCTATCTCTTCCTCTTTTGTTTGGTTTGGTGGGCATTTATCCTGTTCCTTTATCTGCTGGGTATTCCTCTGTCTCTTCATCTTGTTTAAATTGCTGAGTTTGGGGTGTCCTTTCTGTATTCTGGCAGTTTGTGGAGTTCTCTTTATTGTGGCTTTTCCTTGCTGTGTGTGGGTTTGTACAGGTGGCTTGTCAAGGTTTCCTGGTTAGGGAAGCTTGTGTCGGTGTTCTGGTGGGTGGAGCTGTATTTCTTCTCTCTTCTTTCGAAGAGTTGGGTTGCTTTTCTGGGTGCCTGATGTCCTCTGCCGGCATTCAGAAGTTGCTTTGTGGAATTTACTCGACGTTTAAATGCTCTTTTGATGAATTTGTGGGGGAGAAAGTGTTCTCCCCATCCTACTCCTCTGCCATCTTGGCTCCTCCCCCTGTAGTCATAGTTTTACAGCTAAAATACAGACCCGATAGCGCTCAAATTGACTGTGATAATAGGGGCAGATAGAAACTTGCTAGAGTGGGGGAAACTAAGCTCCCCACCTTCCCAGAGAGATAGGAGAAGTTAAAAGGGACTAGCTGATGGAGAGAGAGACAAGGAGAGATGGGGGGATAGGTGGCAACTGGACAAAGAAAGGAAAGAGAAAGGGGAGTTAGGGTTGTGGGCCAGCTCAAGGGAGAGTCAACTTCAGAAAATGAAGACTTGATCACCTGAAGTATAATTTTGCCATTGTAACATGGACAATGGTCCTTACAAATTGCATAATTCTTTTTCTAATTTTAACTTCTCTTCAGATGATTTTAAGTTAGATTCATGTACGCTAAAGTAGGCAGAGAGGAGGACCTAACCTCTCACCCAGCGCAGTACATTCTCCAACCAACGGACATGAGTTTGCGCAAGCTCTGGGAGATGGTGGACAGGGAAGCCTGGTGTGCTGCAGTCTATGCGATTGCAAAGGGCAATACACAACTGAGCAACTGAATAACAACATCTTATCTATAGTGCTAGAAGACTTGCACTCACAGGAGGCAGTCACTCACAGTCAGGGCAGTGTCCAGGCAGGTTAGAAGCAAGGTCGGAGGCCTTCTCTGCTCTGTCTCTGAAGGCCAAGCAAGGCGAATTATTTAATTTCCCTAACACATGCATGCAAAGGTTATTTATATACACGGGAGAATATGGTGAAAGGAATCTTCCCCAAAGTGACCAAGAGGGAGAACACCCTTCAGTGAGTCTTCACTTTGGTGGCCAGTGGTATACAAGAATAGCTTGCGCACCAAATAAGTGTGGTAGAAGAGAGGCATGGATAATTCTTGAATATGGAGAAAGGGTCTCCCTTTATTTGTGAGCTTAAACTTCAAACGAATCTTTGTGTGATGCAGCTCAAAGTGGAAGTCATCCTGAACGTGGTAGAACATTCAACACCAATAAGGGCTTCTGTATTTAGTGCAGGAAAAGTGTTGGCGTTTATGAAGAGAAAAACAAAATTTTATTTCTGTGCCTAATGGTGTCACCTTGATCAGAATCTGTGTTGAACATAGCTAAGTTTGAGGAAGCAGTAGTGATCTAAATACACCTGGAAACAGGGCAGTGAAAATAAGATGTAGCTTCTATCACCCCTGGAAAATGACTAGGGAAATTTGCTATCTGTAAAATGTCATCAGTGATGAGAAGGTGGGGAGATTTGGGAGAATAGCATTGAAACATGTATAATATCATGTATGAAACGAGTCGCCAGTCCAGGTTCGATGCACGGTACTGGATGCTTGGGGCTGGTGCACTGGGATGACCCAGAGGGAGGGTAGGGGAGGGAGGAGGGAGGAGGGTTCAGGATGGGGAACGCAGGTATACCTGTGGCGGATTCATTTCGATATTTGGCAAAACGAATACAATATTGTAAAGTTTAAAAATAAAATAAAATAAAATAAAAATGTCATCAGTGAGATAAATAAATAAATAAACAAATCTCACCTGGCAGCAGCTGCCTCTGGATGGCAAGGTTATTTGGGACTGCCCCAAGTTTATTTCTTCTCTGACTCCAAGTTCCCAAAGAGCCTGCAGTGCTGACCCTCAGTGCCTCTCAGTTTTGGAAAGGTCTGATAGAAGGACTCATCCTCTCTCTCTCCTCGCATTTTTAGGCTTACTTTCTTCATGCAGTGTGTTGTGGTGATGCCAGGATTCTGGGGAAAAAAGCACCATCTAAGGTGACAGTGTTTCCAGAATCAGTCTGACTCACTCCTTTACTTTCTCAATATCACCAGGAATAACATTTCTAATTTCTGTCTTTTCAAAAAAAAAAAAAAGAACAGAAAGAAAGAAACCTTTATTTTAGATTGTTGTCATCATTAGTGCATCCCTTATGAATTCCCAGCTTCAAACTGTATACACACACTTTTATTTTTCAGGGTGATTTTGACCTGTCAACCTTGAGAGAACACTTGGCTTAAGGGTGGAAAACCAATCACATCCCCAAAGCTCTTCCCTTGCTGCCTGAATAGGTTCACAACCTCCTATGTTTTCTACATAACACCTGAGTGACAAGTTGATACAGGAATGGGTATTTTTTTTCTCCTTTGGGAACAACATCATTGTGTTTATGAAGCTGTTTTAATTCAGGGATTTTTTGATAATTTTGATTTGACCAAAGATCCCAAACAATGATATTTTCAACTTTCGCTTTTTCTTGTCCAATGGCAGGACCAATAATCACTTTCTTATTTGACTCAAATATAGTCTGTATTGGTAGAATTGGTATTAGTATTTGTGAAGTGAATCCTTGAATCAGTCCTTGATTACTCAGTCATCCCATCATTCTTTGCTGCCTGAATGTATATCTGATCCAATCAACTAACCTAGAGAAAAATGAAGATCCATTGGGACCTCAGTAATCTAATCAGGTGCCCATTACTGATTGGCTTAGCAGTGAGATGGAGGGATGATGGGAATAGAAAGGCCTATTAGAAGTTTCAAGCTCTGGAGAAGAGGATCAGACTTTTCTAGCTCTAGAGACACCAGCTGGGTTCTCCACAGAGTCTGAGGTCTGAGCATCCCACCAGCCACATCAGAGCAGTAAGGTATCACCTTCAGATAAGGACACCCTTTTTCTTACTTATGGTTAGCTAATCTTGAAGGGAGGCATGTATCTCTGGATGGTAGGGAGGGTTTTCAAAAGATTGTTTCTTTCTAATTAATATATTTCAGGTTTTGGTTTTGCCTCTCATTGTAGTTTTGCCTGAATCTGAAACATTTTAATTTGTGTTTTAGTTGATAACATTTTACAGTCAAAGCTCCTCTAAAAAATAAAGCTTAAGAAGAAAAAAAAATTGGGAAAAAGCCAGGCAAGAATGCTTACTTATAAAAGATTTGAGTTCCCTAAGGTCAGGGTTCCTAAGCTGTGAAGTAAACCCGATATAAGAACACCATCATGTGGGGGTCTCTGTAGTTCCCATGAAAGGATCATAGCTTAAATGAGGTTCATTCTGTTCACTGAGCTATAATAATAAAGGTTTTTTTTTTTTTTTTTTTTTTTAAGCCATGCTGTGGGGCATGAGGGATCTTAGTTTCCTGACCCTTGTCATGGCAAAGGGGCTTCAGTAACTCAGTGAAGGTAGGAAACAGTCTGTGCAGGACCACCCAAGACAGGTGGGTCATGGTGAAGATTTCTGTGAAAACATGGACCACTGGAAAAGGAAATGGCAAACCACTGCAGTATTCTTGCCTAGAGAACACCATGGATAGTGTGAAAAGGTAAAAAGATATGACACTGTAAGATGGGCCCCCCAGGTGAGAAGTTGTCCGATATGCTGCTGGTGAAGAGTAGAGGGCCATCACTAATTCATCCAGAAGGAATGAAGCGGCAGGGCAAAAGTAGAAATGACCCTCAGCTGTGGATAAGTCTGGTAGTGAAAGTAAAGTCCAATGCTGGAAAAAAAAAAAAAATGCATAGGAACCTTGAATGTTAGGTCCATGAATTAAGGTAAATTGGATGTGGTCAAGCAGGAGATGGCAAGATTGAACATGGACATTCTAGGAATCCGTGAACTGAAATGGATGGGAATGGGTGAATTTAATTCAGATGACCATTGTATCTACTACCATGGGCAGGAATCCCTTAAAAGAAGTGGAGTAGCCCTCATAGTCAACAAAAGAGTCTGAAATGCAGTGCTTGGGTGCAATCTCAAAAGCAACAGAATAAACTTGAAATGATTCTTATGCAAATCATTCAATAGCACAGTAATTCAAGTCTGTGCCCCAACCATAATGCCAAAGAAGGTGATGTTGATCAGTTCTATGAAGACATACAATACCTTCTGGAACTAACATCAAAAAAGTTGTCCTCTTCATCACAGGGGATTAAAATGAAAAGTAGGAAGTCAAGAGACACCTGGGACAATAGGCAAGTTTGACCTTGAAGTGCAAAATGAAAGACAAAGGCTAATATAGTTTTAAGAGAACAAGCTGGTCATAGCAAATACCCTTATCCAACATTCCAAGACATGACTCTACACATGGAAATTACCAGAGAATCAATACCAAAATCAGACTTATTATGCTATTTGCAGTCAGAGATTGAGTAGCTCTATACAGTCAGTAAAAAACAAGGCCTGGAGCTGACAGTGGCTCAGATCATGAACTCCGTGTTATTAAATTCAGGATTAAATTGAAGAAAGTAGGAAAAGCCACTAGACCACTTAGGTATGACCTAAATCAAATTCCTTATGATTATACAGTGGAGGTGAAGAATAGATTCAAAGGATTAGATCTGGTAGACAGAGCGCCTGAAGAACTATGGACAGAGGTTATAACATTGTACGGGAGGGAACTAAAAATCATCCCTAAGAAAAAGAAATGCAAGAAAGCAAAGTGATTGTCTGAAGAGCCTTTATAAATAGCTGAAGAAAGAAGAGAAGTGAAGGGTAAGGGAGAAAGGGAAAGATATACTCAACTGAATACAGAGTTGTAGAGAAGAGCAAGGAGAGATAAGAAGACTTTCTTAAAGGGAAATGCAAAAAAATAGAGGAAAACAATAGAATGGGAGAGACTAGATATCTCTTCAAGAAAATTGGAGATATCAAGAAAACATTTCATTCAAAGATGGCCACAAGAAATGACAGAAACAGTATGGACCTAAGAGAAGCTGAAGACATTAAAAAGAGATGGCAAGAATGCATGGAAGAAGTATACATTAAAAAGTCTTAATGACCTGGATAATCATGATGGTATGATCACTCACCTAGAGCCAGACATCCTGGAGTGTGAAATCAAGTGGGCCTTAGAAAGCATTACTATGGACAAAGCTAGTGGTTTGAGGTGAATAGATTTTAAATAGCTCAGTTGGAGCTATTTAAAATCCTAAAATATGATGCTGTTAAAGTGCTGCACTCAATATGTCAGCAAACTTAAAAAAACTCAACAGTGACCACAGGGCTGGAAAAGATCAGTTCATTCCAATCCCAAATCAGGCAATGCCATGGGTGCTGGCATTGTGAGTTGTACTATTTAATCCCTCTGCATGGTGTGAGTACTACTGCACATTGTAGTCACTTCACATACTAGCAACGTTATGCTCAAAATCTTTCAATCTAGCCTTCAGCAGTACTGAGCCAAGAAGTTGCAGATATTCAAGCTGGGTTTAAAACAGGCAGAAGAACCAGAGATCAAATTGCCAACATTCTTTGGATCAGGTTGAAAGCAAGGGCGTTCCAAAAGAACATTTACTTTTTCTTGACCACACTAAAACCTTTGACTGTGTGGATCACAAAAAATTGTGGAAAAATCTTAAAGGGATGGAAGTACCAGAAACCCTATCTGTCTCTTGAGAAACCTGTATGGGGGTCAAGAACTAGAAATGGAAAAATTGACTGGTTCCAAACTGGGAAAGAATTAAGACAAGACCATATATGGTCACCCTGCTTATTTACCTTCTATGCAGAGTACATCACAGGAAAAGCTGGACTGGATGAGTCACAAGCTAGAATCAAGATTGTCAGGACAAGTATCAAGAAACTGAGATATGGAGATGATATACAGAAAGTGAAGAGGAACTAAAAAAACTCCAGATGGTGGTGAAAGAGAAGAGTGAAAAAGGTGACTTGCATCTCAACATTAAAAAAACTAGTTCCTGGAATCCAATCCCATCACTTCATGACAAACAGAATGGGAAAAAGTGGAAGTGGTGACAGATTTTATTTTCTTGGACTTCCAAATCCTTACAGATGGTGACTGCAGCCATGAAATTAAAAGGTGTTTGCTCCTTGGAAGGAATGCTATGACAAATCTAGACAGCATATTAAAAAGCAGAGACACCATTTTACCAGCAAAGATGCACATAGTCAAAGCTACGGTTTTTCCCATAGTCATGTATTGATGTGAGAGTTGGACCTTATGGAAGGCTCATTGCTGAAGAACTGATGCTTTTGAACTGTGGTATTGGAGAGACTCTTGAGAGTCCCTTAGACTGCAAGGAGATCCAACCAGTCAATCCTAAAGGAAATCAGTCCTGAATATTCATTGGAAGGACTGATGTCGAAGCTGAAATTCCAATACTTTGGCCACCTGATGTGAAGAGCTGACTCATTTGAAAAGACCCTGATGCTGGGAAAGATTGAAGATGGGAGGAGAAGGGGATGACAGAGGATGAGATGGTTGGATGGCATCACCCACTCAATGGACATGAGTTGAGAAATCTCAGGGAGTTGGTGATGGACAGGGAGGCCTGGCGTGCTGCAGTCCATGGGGTCACAAAGTGTCGGACATGACTGAGCGACTAAACTGAATTGAACTGAAGTTGAGAGTGACTCCTCTGAGCCATTCTCCTTTTTTAAAAAAAAATTATTTTCCTGATTTTTGGTTGCCTTGTTCTTCACTGCTGTGCAGGCCTTTCTCTAGTTGTGGTGAGAGGGAGCTACTCTTCCTTGTGGTGCCCAGGCTTCTCATTGTGGCTTCTCTTGTAGAGCACAGGCTCAGTAGTTGTGACTCCTGGGCTCAGTTGCCCTGGAGCATGTAGTATCGTCCTGGATCAAAAATCAAGGCAGTGTCTCCTGAATCTGCAGGGGGATTCTTTACTCTGAGTCACTAGGGGAGCCTTCTTTTACTATCTTAATATCACCTTGAATAACATCTTTAAATTTCTCTGTTTCCAAAAAGTAAGAGAATCTTTAATTTTACATTGTTGTTTATCATTCACATGGTCCCTTTAGAAACGCCCAACTCCAACCTGTCCAGACCCACTCTTACTTCTGAGAAGTGTCATGACCTGTCCACCTTCAGAGAAGATGTGGCTTAAGGCTGGAAAACCAACCATATCCTGGACAGCTCTTCCCTTGCTGCCTGAACACGCTGACAGTCTCCTGTGTTTCCTACATAACACCTGAGTGACAAGCTGATACATGGATGAGTGCATTTTGTTTTATTTGGGAACAACATCACCATTTTCATGAAGCCATTTTATTTTATTTTATTATTATTTATTTATTTTACTTTACAATATTGTATTGGTTTTGCCAAGACAGTATGGTACTGGCACAAAGACAGAAATATAGATCAATGGAACAAAATAGAAAGCCCAGAGATAAACCCACACACCTATGGACACCTTATCTTTGACAAAGGAGGCAAGAATATACAGTGGAGAAAAGACAATCTCTTTAACAAGTGGTGCTGGGAAAACTGGTCAACCACTTGTAAAAGAATGAAACTAGAACACTTTCTAACACCATACACAAAAGAAGCTATTTTAATTCCGGGATATTTTGCTAATTTTGACTTCACCAAAATTCCCCCAATAATGATACTTTGAACTTTTGTTTCTTTTTGTATTCAATGTTAGCAACCAACAATCCTTTCTTGTCTGACTCCCAAGAGTTTACCTGTTCATATTGGTAAAATTCAGTCAATGTTTAGGAAGTGAATAGGTCCTTGATTACCCAGATACCTGATCATTTTCTCCTTCCTGAATGTATATAAGATGCAATGAACTAACCTACAGAAAAAATGAAGATCCAGTCAAGACCAATACAGTGGGAGCTCTATAATCTAATCAGATGTCCCTCTCTGATTGGGTTAGTAGTGGGACAGAGAGATGATGGGAATAGAATGGCCCTTAAAAGCCTCATGCACTGGAGAAGAGGTGTAGACTTTTCTGGTTCTGACACGAGCTAGGTTCTCCACAGGGTTTGAGGTCTGAATGCTCCACCAGCCACAGCAGAGCAGTAAGTTACCACCCTCAGATAAGGATGTCCTTTTCTTACTTATGGCTAGCTAATGTTGAAGGGAGGCATGTGTCTCTGGATGGTAGGCAGGGTTTTCAAAAAGAATCATTTCTCTCCTATGAACACATTTCAGGTTTTGGTTTTGCCTCTCAGGGTAGTTTTGCCTGAATCTCAAACACTGTGAGTTGTGATTTAGCTGGTATCACTTTAAATGTCTATACCAAGCAGATATTTTTGGTGAAATATATCAGTTTGGAATTCTATTTCATGAAATTTAAAATACATATTAGTATACAAATGGCATTCATCTTAGGAATAACTGACAGTGGAGGCTGTGTGGATCCACATGACTCTCCTCTTCCCATAGTGATGGTCAGAATATTTCCCCCATATAAAGATGGAGTCAGTTTTCTTGCACTGTAGTATGCATTCATTTCTAGGTGCAAATGAGTAAGAAAAGCAGTAGATGGACCCAAATGGGCTAGTGGTTGCCTTTGCCTCCTCAGTACTAGTAAAATGTATATTCAAAATACAGAAAGAGTCATCACTTTGTCTCCACTGAGCCCTGCCTAGTGTAATATGGCTAAGTGCCTCTCTTGTTCTACTGCTAGATAGATGACCTTGGCCCTGAGTGGATTCCTTGGAAGAGTAGGGAGACATTCTAATGTGTGCTTCTGCATTGTCTAAAATTGATCCCTTGCTCCCTGGCAGCTTCAACAGGAGTCATTTTGGAGCAGAGTCAGGATGAGTGTCCAGACCCCACCCAGACTCGTTGATCTGGCGGGAAGGCACCTCAAGTCATTGAGGGCCAATGACTTGGACTTTTCTACTCTGGAGAGTCTGCCCATGGAGCTCTCCCCACCACTCTTCCTGGAATCCTTCCTTGGAAGACTTGTTGAGACCCTGAAAGCCATGGTGCAAACCTGGCCCTTTGTCCACCTGCCTCTGGGGCCCTGATTGACCTGCCTCATGTGGGGCCCCTACAAGCTGTGCTGGAAGCACTTGATGTTCTGCTTGCCCAGAAGGTTCGATCCAGGTGAGTCTGATTCCGGGTAATCTGGTAAAATCCTGGGTGTCTCAGGGGAGACACCTGGGGTGAAGTAACGACATCTTCAGAGGGTTCTGAAGATAGCAATGAAGAAGCCTTGGCTCACTAAGGGAAATGTTTTCTGAAAGCATAAGAGTGCCTTCAAAGAAGAGGATCCTGAAAGAATATTCCGCAACTCTTCCCAGTCATGGTTAGAGTTACTAGAAGTGCAGAATCAGAAAGGATAAGAGGGGAAAGGGAGATGGAGGAAAGTAAGGCAGAGAGGGAAGAAGGCAAGGCAGCTGGTGACGTCAGGAATGTGACAACACAGGTGGGCAGTCTTCTGTCAATTTGTGAGGCTTTTTTTTTTTTTTTGTACCCTGTGTACCTTTTAATGCATCCTCATCAATCTCCTTCTCCCAGGAGGTGCAAACTGTCGGTGCTAGATTTACAAAACACAAGCCAGAACTTTTGGAGCTTGTGGTCTGGAGCCAGCAGTTATGGGTGCTCAGGTTCACGAATGGCACCAGGGACTGGGCCCAGGTCAACAACAAAGTTGCACTTGGCTCCATTGAAGGTTTTTATAAACCTTTGCCTGAAGGAAAAGACCCTGGACAATTTCCTCACCTACTTCCTTGGGTGGGTGGAACAGAGAAAATCTTCCATCCACCTGTGTTGTAAGAAGCTGAAGATTATTTCAATGCCAATGGACAATATTGTGAAGGACCTGAGCATGGTGCAGCTGGACTGTATCCAGGAGGTGCAAGTGAGTTGCACCTGGAATCTGTCCACCCTGGCCACACTGGCTCCTTTCCTGGGTGAGATGTGTAATTTGCAGAGATTCGTTCTCCTCCCCATCCAGGTGTCTGCCTTCAAGAAGCAGGAAGAGCACCACATTGTGCAAATTACCTCTCAGTTTCTGAGGCTGGACCACCTCCGGGATCTCCATCTGGAGTCTCCCTCCTTCCTTGAAGGCTGCCTGGACCAGATGCTCAGGTGAGTGTGCACCACTGGCTGGGTTACATTGAACATAACATTAGATGTCAAAAGCACAGACTCCTCTGTTGCTCTTTCCTAGAGTGTGGTGATCCCGAACCACACAAATCAAAATAGGAGGTTAAAGTGGTCTACTGGCTCTTGTGAGACACCCTGCTTGGAAGGTATGGAGTAATGACTGGGATGCTTGCATCCCAGAGTTTGCAATTTCCTCCTACCTTGAAGGTGTCTATGTCAAAATGGTAAAAATAGGATAATTAGAAATGACATTGAAGTTAGGAAACTACATCAGATCAGAGCATGCTCTGATGCTCCCAAGGTTTGTGCACATAGTGAATCTGTTCTAAATTCTCTCTGTGTAAAAGGATGTATTGTGCTCTGGATAAGTTAATCCATATATAGAAGAATGGTTCTGGAGAGTATGTTAATTGAGCTGAGAGAAAAGGATCATAAACACTGATAGAAAGCTTGCATACCATGGAGAAATGTCAGTGAGCCCTTTAGACTGGCATCACTGGGATCTTATGTAAGTTGGTTCCTTATGTATGTCTCGCTACAGCGTCACCTGGCCAGATAGGATCTGGAGCTCCACATTGGCGTGAACAAAGCCTTACCTTAAACCATTTTGAGATCTCATCTCCCCACACTAATATATTCAGTGATTTCCATACTTGATGCAGACACTTTATGGATCTTTTCATAGAATGTTCTAGTGATTCCATGATCATCATTTACCTTCAGAGGGAAGTGGGAAATGTTGTAATCTTCTTGATAGATGAGGATAGAGTGTCTTTCTGGTACTATGAAGTGACTCAGTTCAACAGTGAGGTTGACAAGGCTCAGACTAGAATGAGACTGGCACATCAGTGTATTAATCCTCAAAATGGATGAACAGACAACGCTTAGCCCTATAGAAACCATTTGTTTATCAACTGTATGCAATTGGCACCCCAGTTCCCAAGAGCAAATTGCTTGGTTTCTCCCCAGGTGCCTGAAGTCCCCCTTGGGCAGCCTGTCAATAACCAAGTGCCGGCTTACAGAATCAGACTTGAGCCACATGTCCCAGAGCCCAGACATCAGTCAGCTCAAGAGCCTGGATCTCAGCGGTGTCCCCATGACTGACTTTCGGCCTGAGCTCCTCCAAGTTCTGCTGGAGAAAGTCGCAGCCACCCTCCAGGAAGTGGACTTGGACGCGTGTGGGATCACGGACTCCCAGCTGGAGGCCTTCCTGCCTGCCCTGAGCCGCTGCTCCCAGCTCAGGGCCATCAGCCTGTGTGGGAACCTCCTGTCCACGGCCGTCATGGAGAAGCTGCTGCGACACACCGCTGTGCTGCCCTGTTTAAGGCAAGAGCGTTATCCCGCCCCTCAGGAGAGTTACAGACCTCGGGGTGTTCTCCTGGAAGCGAGACTTGCCCGGCTTCGGGCTCAGCTGTTGGAGATTCTCAGAGACTTGGGACGTCCCAGGATCATCTGGATAAGCCTCAGCCCCTGTCCTCGCTGTGGGGAGGATGTATGCCATCACATGGAGCCCATTGTATACAGCTGTCCTGCCCCTGCCTAGGGGGTGGCCTGTATCAGAAGCTTTCTTCTGTGCACCTTGCAACTGAAATCTAGAACTTGGGGACATCATGAAGGCAACACAGACCCAGGGTTTCGGACATCTGTTCAACGCGAAAGGGAAAAGGAACCGTGTTAGTAGGGCGGCAGAGGGCCGTGGCGGTGGCGCAAGATGGCAGGGGGGAATTATAGAGTCTGGGAGGGGATGGGACGTTCATGTACACGTGCTTTTAGCATCTGATATGAACCCGCGTGGGTCCACGTGGGAGACCCACGTGTTAGAGTTACTCCCGGGGAGAAAGTTGTCAAGAAATTGTCGGGAAATCGCGGGTGACACCCCTCATTTGTGGAATCCGAAAGGAAATGACCCCAATGAACTTACTTGCAGAAACGGAAGGACTCACGACTTAGAATATGAACTCCTGGTTTGTGTGTGTGTGTGGGGTGGGCGGGGGGAGGAGCGGGGCGTGGGTGTGTGGGAGGGATGGTTGGGCCTTGAGGGAAGTCATGTACACACCACTGTGTTTGGACTGGATAACCACCGGGAACCTATCCTATCGCTCATGGAGCTCTGCTCAAAGTTTTGTGCCGGCCCGGATTGGAGGGCTGATCTGGGGAGAATGGGGACGTGGGTTATCTATACTGAATCCCTTGGCCCTTCACCTGAAACTATGGCAACCCTGTTAAGTGGCTACGTCCCAACACAGAATGCTTTCGCTGTTAAACAAACAAATTTTTGAAGCAGAGAACTTGTCAAGAATAAGAAGATGCTCCAGGTTACCAAAGAGGAAGGAAATCTAAAATGAGAGCGGATACATGCACAGATATCACTTATTGATGATGTGGTATAGCAAGAAAATTATAGGACCTTAAGAAGCAAATCTACACCAAAGAAATTAATCAAATGAAATAAAGAAAGACCCGTGGAAAATCTACTGCTGTCCTCCCTGACGTATTACTCTGTGTTCAGTTCAGGCCTCGATGATCTCAAGTCACTTACTCAAAAAGAGAAAAACAGCACCGTGCTGTCCATGGTACAAAACCTGACTATTCTCAGAGTTTCTTTATTCTGTGTGGAACATTTCCTTTGTGTGTGTGTGTGTGTGTGTGTGTGTGTGTGTGTGTGTGGGAGGGCGGGGGCATGCACTAGGGCAAGTGAGGGCATGCTGGCGTGTGGGCGTGTCCTGGCTTAGTCACTCAGTCATGTCCGACTCTTTGGAACCCCACGGACTCTAGCCCACCAGGCTCCTCTGTGCATGGAATTCCCCAGGCACGGACACTGTAGTGGGTTGCCATTCCCTTGTCCGGGGGATCTTCCCAACCCAGGGATGGAACCCAGGTCTCCGGCATGGCAGGCAGATGCTTTACCAGCTGAGCCACAAGGGAAGCACGACTGTCTATATCTCAGTTCTCATGGTAGAATTCAGTCAGCGTTTGCGAAGTGAATGGTGAGTGCAGAAAGGATCCTGCATTACCCGGCCGCCCCATCAACCTCTGCTCCCTGAATCGACTGATAGAAGTGAAGATCCAAGCGGGATCAATCCGATGAGAGCTCTATAGACTGATCAGGTGCCCGTTTCTGATTGGCTTCGCAGTGGGCCAGAGGGATGATGGGAATACAAAGTCCTTTTCTGGCTCTGGAGTCACAGCTGGGTTCTCCGCAGTGTCGACGCCTGAGCGCCCTGCAAGCCACAGCAGAGCAGTAAGTGACTACCCTCCGATGAGGACGTCCTTTCCTTGCTTAAGGTAAGCGAGCTAATGGTGAAGGGTAGCGTGTGCCTCTGGATGGCAAGGAGAGTTTTCAATAAAATCATTTCTTTCCCAAGAACGCATTTCAGGGTCTGATTTGGCCTCTCAAGGTAGTTTTACCTGAATCTCATCACATTTTCATCAGTGATGTAGCTGGAATCATTTTAAATGTCTTTAGGGAGCAGACGTCATTCATGAAACACATCGGTTTGGAATTTGCCTTCTTTGCAGGGTGTTTAAAATGCATATCGAGCACACAGTCGGCATTCGTGTTTGGCTCCTCGGTACGAGTGAGACGCGTGTTCCAAGCGGGCAGAGAGATAGCACTTTGTCCCCCACTGGGCCCTGTCTAGTGTTCCTACGGCTACGAGCCTCACTTGCACCCCCGCTAGCGCAGTGCCCTTGGCCCTGAGTGGCTTGCATGGAAGGGAAGGGAGACCGTGTAAGGTGTGCTCCTGCATTGTCTAAAACGGATCCCTTGATCTCTGGCAGCTTCCACAGGAGTCGTCTTGGAGCAGAGTCAGGATGAGTGCCCCGACCCCACCCAGACTCCTTGACCTGGCGGGAAGGCACTTGCTGAGGGCCGAAGACCTGGACGTTTCTACTCTGGAGAGTCTGCCCACGGAGCTCTTCCCGCCCCTCTTCCTGGAAGCCTTTGACGGATATCGGACTGAGACCCTAAAAGCCATGGTGCAAACCTGGCCCTTTGTCCGCCTGCCTCTGGGGGCCCTGATTGACCTGCCTCATGTGGGGCCCCTACAAGCCGTGCTGGAAGCACTGGATGTTCTGCTTGCCCAGAAGGTTCGATCCAGGTGAGTCGGTCATGGGAACCTGGTCAAATCCTGGCAGTGCCCAGGAAGACGGCTGGGCTGAGAGAACGTAGATGGAACGGGATAGATCGGAGGGTTCTCAAGAGAGCAACGAAGAAGCCTTGGTTGGCTATGAGAAATACCTTCTGGTAGCGGAAGGGTGGCTTAAATGAAGGGGAGCCTTCTAGAATATCCGCTCCCCCCACCCAATCACGCTTAGACTTACTAGAGTGGACAATCAGGCAGGAAAAGAGGGCAAAGGGGGGTGGAGGAAAGTGAGGCAGAGAAGGAAGAGGGCAAGGCAGCTGGTGACCTCAGGAAGATTAAGTTACAGCACAGGTAGGCAGTGTGTTTTCCCAATGGGAGGCTGTGGTTTTGTGTTTTTCGGTTTCTGTTTGTTTGTTTGTTTCTGACGGTGTGGATCGTACTACATCATTACCAATCTCCTTCTTCCTTCTTCTCCCAGGAGGTGCAAACTGCGGGTGCTAGATTTACGGAAGACGGGCCAGAACTTCTGGAGCATGTGGTCTGGAGCCAGCAGTTATGGGTGCTCAGGCTCACGGATGGCAGCAGTGGCTGAGCCCAGGTCAATGACGAGGCAGCCCTCGACTCCACTGAAGGTTTTTCTAGACCTGTGCCTGAAGAAAAGGACCCTGGACAACTTCCTCACCTACTTCCTTCGGTGGGTGGAGCAGAGAAAGTCTTCCATCCACCTATGTTGCAAGAAGCTGAAGATCGTCTCCATGCCAATGGACAAGATCGTGAAGGTCCTGAGCACGGTGCAGCCGGACTGTATCCAGGAGGTGCAAGTGAGTTGCACCTGGAGTCTGTCCACCCTGGCCACACTCGCCCCTTTCCTGGGTGAGATGAGTAACTTGCAGAGACTCCATCTCTCCCACGTCCACGTGTCTGCCTTCAAGAAGCAGGAGCGCGATCACGTTGTGCAAATCACCTCCCAGTTCCGGAGGCTGGGCCACCTCCGGGACCTCCATCTGGAGTCTCCTTCCTTCCTTGAAGGCTGCCTGGACCAGATGCTCGGGTGAGCGTGGTAACCTTAAACGCAACATTAGAACGTCCAAAGGACCGTCTCTCACGGTGCTCTGTCCTGGGGGGTGGTGTCCCACAACCCCGCAAGTCAAGGGAGGGGGTGAAGCTGATCGAGTGGGGCCCGTGAGGTGGTAGAGAGTATTATCTGGGGGTGTTGGCCTCCCAGAGTCGGTAATTTCCTCCTAACTCGGAGGCATCTATGTTATCATGGTAAACATAGGGAAGCGAACAGGACACTGAAGTGGGGAAACGACATCAGATCAGAGCATCCCTGAAGAGAAGCTCTGTGCTCCCCAGGTCGGTGCCCTCAGTGAACCCTGTTGTAAAGGCCCTGTCTGTAAGAGATGGTGTGGTGCTCTACAGTTGGTTCCTGAGGCACGTCTCCCTAGAGCCTGGCCTGGCCAGAGATGTAGGATCTGGGGCTCCACCTGGGGCTGAAGGAAGCCTTACCCGAAACCATTTTTCGATCTCCTTCTCACGCTAATATTCAATAATGTCCACACTCGATGGAGGTGCTCTATGGCTCTCCTCACAGCATGTTCTTGCGATGCCATGATCTTCACTCGTCCTCAGAAGGAAGTGGAGCACGTGGTACTCCGCTCCATAGATGAGGAGAGAGTGTCTTTGAGACACTGTGCAGGGATTCGGTGCCACAGTGAGGCTGAGAGCCCTCAGACTAGAATGAGACGGGGCAAATCGGCATGTTGACCCTCAGTGGATGGTCAGACTCATATCAGTCTTTGTAGCAACCTTTTGTCTATCAGCTGTATGCAACCTGGCACCCGGTTCCCAAGAACTAATTGCTTGGTTTCTCCCCAGGTGCCTGAGGTCCCCCTTGGACAGCCTGTCAATAACCAAGTGCCGGCTTACAGAATCAGACTTGAGCCACGTGTCCCAGAGCCCAGACATCAGTCAGCTCAAGAGCCTGGATCTCAGCGGTGTCCCCATGACTGACTTTCGGCCTGAGCTCCTCCAAGTTCTGCTGGAGAAAGTCGCAGCCACCCTCCAGGAAGTGGACTTGGACGCGTGTGGGATCACGGACTCCCAGCTGGAGGCCTTCCTGCCTGCCCTGAGCCGCTGCTCCCAGCTCAGGGCCGTCAGCCTGTGTGGGAACCTCCTGTCCACGGCCGTCATGGAGAAGCTGCTGCGACACACCGCTGTGCTGCCCTGTTTAAGGCAAGAGCGTTATCCCGCCCCTCAGGAGAGTTACAGACCTCGGGGTGTTCTCCTGGAAGCGAGACTTGCCCGGCTTCGGGCTCAGCTGTTGGAGATTCTCAGAGACTTGGGACGTCCCAGGATCATCTGGATAAGCCTCAGCCCCTGTCCTCGCTGTGGGGAGGATGTATGCCATCACATGGAGCCCATTGTATACAGCTGTCCTGCCCCTGCCTAGGGGGTGGCCTGTATCAGAAGCTTTCTTCTGTGCACCTTGCAACTGAAATCTAGAACTTGGGGACATCATGAAGGCAACACAGACCCAGGGTTTCGGACATCTGTTCAACGCGAAAGGGAAAAGGAACCGTGTTAGTAGGGCGGCAGAGGGCCGTGGCGGTGGCGCAAGATGGCAGGGGGAATTATAGAGTCTGGGAGGGGATGGGACGTTCATGTACACGTGCTTTTAGCATCTGATATGAACCCGCGTGGGTCCACGTGGGAGACCCACGTGTTAGAGTTACTCCCGGGGAGAAAGTTGTCAAGAAATTGTCGGGAAATCGCGGGTGACACCCCTCATTTGTGGAATCCGAAAGGAAATGACCCCAATGAACTTACTTGCAGAAACGGAAGGACTCACGACTTAGAATATGAACTCCTGGTTTGTGTGTGTGTGTGGGGTGGGCGGGGGGAGGAGCGGGGCGTGGGTGTGTGGGAGGGATGGTTGGGCCTTGAGGGAAGTCATGTACACACCACTGTGTTTGGACTGGATAACCACCGGGAACCTATCCTATCGCTCATGGAGCTCTGCTCAAAGTTTTGTGCCGGCCCGGATTGGAGGGCTGATCTGGGGAGAATGGGGACGTGGGTTATCTATACTGAATCCCTTGGCCCTTCACCTGAAACTATGGCAACCCTGTTAAGTGGCTACGTCCCAACACAGAATGCTTTCGCTGTTAAACAAACAAATTTTTGAAGCAGAGAACTTGTCAAGAATAAGAAGATGCTCCAGGTTACCAAAGAGGAAGGAAATCTAAAATGAGAGCGGATACATGCACAGATATCACTTATTGATGATGTGGTATAGCAAGAAAATTATAGGACCTTAAGAAGCAAATCTACACCAAAGAAATTAATCAAATGAAATAAAGAAAGACCCGTGGAAAATCTACTGCTGTCCTCCCTGACGTATTACTCTGTGTTCAGTTCAGGCCTCGATGATCTCAAGTCACTTACTCAAAAAGAGAAAAACGGCACCGTGCTGTCCATGGTACAAAACCTGACTATTCTCAGAGTTTCTTTATTCTGTGTGGAACATCTCCTTTGTGTGTGTGTGTGTGTGTGCGTGTGTGTGTGTGTGTGTGTGGGAGGGCGGGGGCATGCACTAGGGCAAGTGAGGGCATGCTGGCGTGTGGGCGTGTCCTGGCTTAGTCACTCAGTCATGTCCGACTCTTTGGAACCCCACGGACTCTAGCCCACCAGGCTCCTCTGTGCATGGAATTCCCCAGGCACGGACACTGTAGTGGGTTGCCATTCCCTTGTCCGGGGGATCTTCCCAACCCAGGGATGGAACCCAGGTCTCCGGCATGGCAGGCAGATGCTTTACCAGCTGAGCCACAAGGGAAGCACGACTGTCTATATCTCAGTTCTCATGGTAGAATTCAGTCAGCGTTTGCGAAGTGAATGGTGAGTGCAGAAAGGATCCTGCATTACCCGGCCGCCCCATCAACCTCTGCTCCCTGAATCGACTGATAGAAGTGAAGATCCAAGCGGGATCAAGCCGATGAGAGCTCTATAGACTGATCAGGTGCCCGTTTCTGATTGGCTTCGCAGTGGGCCAGAGGGATGATGGGAATACAAAGTCCTTTTCTGGCTCTGGAGTCACAGCTGGGTTCTCCGCAGTGTCGACGCCTGAGCGCCCTGCAAGCCACAGCAGAGCAGTAAGTGACTACCCTCCGATGAGGACGTCCTTTCCTTGCTTAAGGTAAGCGAGCTAATGGTGAAGGGTAGCGTGTGCCTCTGGATGGCAAGGAGAGTTTTCAATAAAATCATTTCTTTCCCAAGAACGCATTTCAGGGTCTGATTTGGCCTCTCAAGGTAGTTTTACCTGAATCTCATCACATTTTCATCAGTGATGTAGCTGGAATCATTTTAAATGTCTTTAGGGAGCAGACGTCATTCATGAAACACATCGGTTTGGAATTTGCCTTCTTTGCAGGGTGTTTAAAATGCATATCGAGCACACAGTCGGCATTCGTGTTTGGCTCCTCGGTACGAGTGAGACGCGTGTTCCAAGCGGGCAGAGAGATAGCACTTTGTCCCCCACTGGGCCCTGTCTGGTGTTCCTACGGCTACGAGCCTCACTTGCACCCCCGCTAGCGCAGTGCCCTTGGCCCTGAGTGGCTTGCATGGAAGGGAAGGGAGACCGTGTAAGGTGTGCTCCTGCATTGTCTAAAACGGATCCCTTGATCTCTGGCAGCTTCCACAGGAGTCGTCTTGGAGCAGAGTCAGGATGAGTGCCCCGACCCCACCCAGACTCCTTGACCTGGCGGGAAGGCACTTGCTGAGGGCCGAAGACCTGGACGTTTCTACTCTGGAGAGTCTGCCCACGGAGCTCTTCCCGCCCCTCTTCCTGGAAGCCTTTGACGGATATCGGACTGAGACCCTAAAAGCCATGGTGCAAACCTGGCCCTTTGTCCGCCTGCCTCTGGGGGCCCTGATTGACCTGCCTCATGTGGGGCCCCTACAAGCCGTGCTGGAAGCACTGGATGTTCTGCTTGCCCAGAAGGTTCGATCCAGGTGAGTCGGTCATGGGAACCTGGTCAAATCCTGGCAGTGCCCAGGAAGACGGCTGGGCTGAGAGAACGTAGATGGAACGGGATAGATCGGAGGGTTCTCAAGAGAGCAACGAAGAAGCCTTGGTTGGCTATGAGAAATACCTTCTGGTAGCGGAAGGGTGGCTTAAATGAAGGGGAGCCTTCTAGAATATCCGCTCCCCCCACCCAATCACGCTTAGACTTACTAGAGTGGACAATCAGGCAGGAAAAGAGGGCAAAGGGGGGTGGAGGAAAGTGAGGCAGAGAAGGAAGAGGGCAAGGCAGCTGGTGACCTCAGGAAGATTAAGTTACAGCACAGGTAGGCAGTGTGTTTTCCCCATGGGAGGCTGTGGTTTTGTGTTTTTCGGTTTCTGTTTGTTTGTTTGTTTCTGACGGTGTGGATCGTACTACATCATTACCAATCTCCTTCTTCCTTCTTCTCCCAGGAGGTGCAAACTGCGGGTGCTAGATTTACGGAAGACGGGCCAGAACTTCTGGAGCATGTGGTCTGGAGCCAGCAGTTATGGGTGCTCAGGCTCACGGATGGCAGCAGTGGCTGAGCCCAGGTCAATGACGAGGCAGCCCTCGACTCCACTGAAGGTTTTTCTAGACCTGTGCCTGAAGAAAAGGACCCTGGACAACTTCCTCACCTACTTCCTTCGGTGGGTGGAGCAGAGAAAGTCTTCCATCCACCTATGTTGCAAGAAGCTGAAGATCGTCTCCATGCCAATGGACAAGATCGTGAAGGTCCTGAGCACGGTGCAGCCGGACTGTATCCAGGAGGTGCAAGTGAGTTGCACCTGGAGTCTGTCCACCCTGGCCACACTCGCCCCTTTCCTGGGTGAGATGAGTAACTTGCAGAGACTCCATCTCTCCCACGTCCACGTGTCTGCCTTCAAGAAGCAGGAGCGCGATCACGTTGTGCAAATCACCTCCCAGTTCCGGAGGCTGGGCCACCTCCGGGACCTCCATCTGGAGTCTCCTTCCTTCCTTGAAGGCTGCCTGGACCAGATGCTCGGGTGAGCGTGGTAACCTTAAACGCAACATTAGAACGTCCAAAGGACCGTCTCTCACGGTGCTCTGTCCTGGGGGGTGGTGTCCCACAACCCCGCAAGTCAAGGGAGGGGGTGAAGCTGATCGAGTGGGGCCCGTGAGGTGGTAGAGAGTATTATCTGGGGGTGTTGGCCTCCCAGAGTCGGTAATTTCCTCCTAACTCGGAGGCATCTATGTTATCATGGTAAACATAGGGAAGCGAACAGGACACTGAAGTGGGGAAACGACATCAGATCAGAGCATCCCTGAAGAGAAGCTCTGTGCTCCCCAGGTCGGTGCCCTCAGTGAACCCTGTTGTAAAGGCCCTGTCTGTAAGAGATGGTGTGGTGCTCTACAGTTGGTTCCTGAGGCACGTCTCCCTAGAGCCTGGCCTGGCCAGAGATGTAGGATCTGGGGCTCCACCTGGGGCTGAAGGAAGCCTTACCCGAAACCATTTTTCGATCTCCTTCTCACGCTAATATTCAATAATGTCCACACTCGATGGAGGTGCTCTATGGCTCTCCTCACAGCATGTTCTTGCGATGCCATGATCTTCACTCGTCCTCAGAAGGAAGTGGAGCACGTGGTACTCCGCTCCATAGATGAGGAGAGAGTGTCTTTGAGACACTGTGCAGGGATTCGGTGCCACAGTGAGGCTGAGAGCCCTCAGACTAGAATGAGACGGGGCAAATCGGCATGTTGACCCTCAGTGGATGGTCAGACTCATATCAGTCTTTGTAGCAACCTTTTGTCTATCAGCTGTATGCAACCTGGCACCCGGTTCCCAAGAACTAATTGCTTGGTTTCTCCCCAGGTGCCTGAGGTCCCCCTTGGACAGCCTGTCAATAACCAAGTGCCGGCTTACAGAATCAGACTTGAGCCACGTGTCCCAGAGCCCAGACATCAGTCAGCTCAAGAGCCTGGATCTCAGCGGTGTCCCCATGACTGACTTTCGGCCTGAGCTCCTCCAAGTTCTGCTGGAGAAAGTCGCAGCCACCCTCCAGGAAGTGGACTTGGACGCGTGTGGGATCACGGACTCCCAGCTGGAGGCCTTCCTGCCTGCCCTGAGCCGCTGCTCCCAGCTCAGGGCCGTCAGCCTGTGTGGGAACCTCCTGTCCACGGCCGTCATGGAGAAGCTGCTGCGACACACCGCTGTGCTGCCCTGTTTAAGGCAAGAGCGTTATCCCGCCCCTCAGGAGAGTTACAGACCTCGGGGTGTTCTCCTGGAAGCGAGACTTGCCCGGCTTCGGGCTCAGCTGTTGGAGATTCTCAGAGACTTGGGACGTCCCAGGATCATCTGGATAAGCCTCAGCCCCTGTCCTCGCTGTGGGGAGGATGTATGCCATCACATGGAGCCCATTGTATACAGCTGTCCTGCCCCTGCCTAGGGGGTGGCCTGTATCAGAAGCTTTCTTCTGTGCACCTTGCAACTGAAATCTAGAACTTGGGGACATCATGAAGGCAACACAGACCCAGGGTTTCGGACATCTGTTCAACGCGAAAGGGAAAAGGAACCGTGTTAGTAGGGCGGCAGAGGGCCGTGGCGGTGGCGCAAGATGGCAGGGGGGAATTATAGAGTCTGGGAGGGGATGGGACGTTCATGTACACGTGCTTTTAGCATCTGATATGAACCCGCGTGGGTCCACGTGGGAGACCCACGTGTTAGAGTTACTCCCGGGGAGAAAGTTGTCAAGAAATTGTCGGGAAATCGCGGGTGACACCCCTCATTTGTGGAATCCGAAAGGAAATGACCCCAATGAACTTACTTGCAGAAACGGAAGGACTCACGACTTAGAATATGAACTCCTGGTTTGTGTGTGTGTGTGGGGTGGGCGGGGGGAGGAGCGGGGCGTGGGTGTGTGGGAGGGATGGTTGGGCCTTGAGGGAAGTCATGTACACACCACTGTGTTTGGACTGGATAACCACCGGGAACCTATCCTATCGCTCATGGAGCTCTGCTCAAAGTTTTGTGCCGGCCCGGATTGGAGGGCTGATCTGGGGAGAATGGGGACGTGGGTTATCTATACTGAATCCCTTGGCCCTTCACCTGAAACTATGGCAACCCTGTTAAGTGGCTACGTCCCAACACAGAATGCTTTCGCTGTTAAACAAACAAATTTTTGAAGCAGAGAACTTGTCAAGAATAAGAAGATGCTCCAGGTTACCAAAGAGGAAGGAAATCTAAAATGAGAGCGGATACATGCACAGATATCACTTATTGATGATGTGGTATAGCAAGAAAATTATAGGACCTTAAGAAGCAAATCTACACCAAAGAAATTAATCAAATGAGATAAAGAAAGACCCGTGGAAAATCTACTGCTGTCCTCCCTGACGTATTACTCTGTGTTCAGTTCAGGCCTCGATGATCTCAAGTCACTTACTCAAAAAGAGAAAAACGGCACCGTGCTGTCCATGGTACAAAACCTGACTATTCTCAGAGTTTCTTTATTCTGTGTGGAACATCTCCTTTGTGTGTGTGTGTGTGTGTGCGTGTGTGTGTGTGTGTGTGGGAGGGCGGGGGCATGCACTAGGGCAAGTGAGGGCATGCTGGCGTGTGGGCGTGTCCTGGCTTAGTCACTCAGTCATGTCCGACTCTTTGGAACCCCACGGACTCTAGCCCACCAGGCTCCTCTGTGCATGGAATTCCCCAGGCACGGACACTGTAGTGGGTTGCCATTCCCTTGTCCGGGGATCTTCCCAACCCAGGGATGGAACCCAGGTCTCCGGCATGGCAGGCAGATGCTTTACCAGCTGAGCCACAAGGGAAGCACGACTGTCTATATCTCAGTTCTCATGGTAGAATTCAGTCAGCGTTTGCGAAGTGAATGGTGAGTGCAGAAAGGATCCTGCATTACCCGGCCGCCCCATCAACCTCTGCTCCCTGAATCGACTGATAGAAGTGAAGATCCAAGCGGGATCAAGCCGATGAGAGCTCTATAGACTGATCAGGTGCCCGTTTCTGATTGGCTTCGCAGTGGGCCAGAGGGATGATGGGAATACAAAGTCCTTTTCTGGCTCTGGAGTCACAGCTGGGTTCTCCGCAGTGTCGACGCCTGAGCGCCCTGCAAGCCACAGCAGAGCAGTAAGTGACTACCCTCCGATGAGGACGTCCTTTCCTTGCTTAAGGTAAGCGAGCTAATGGTGAAGGGTAGCGTGTGCCTCTGGATGGCAAGGAGAGTTTTCAATAAAATCATTTCTTTCCCAAGAACGCATTTCAGGGTCTGATTTGGCCTCTCAAGGTAGTTTTACCTGAATCTCATCACATTTTCATCAGTGATGTAGCTGGAATCATTTTAAATGTCTTTAGGGAGCAGACGTCATTCATGAAACACATCGGTTTGGAATTTGCCTTCTTTGCAGGGTGTTTAAAATGCATATCGAGCACACAGTCGGCATTCGTGTTTGGCTCCTCGGTACGAGTGAGACGCGTGTTCCAAGCGGGCAGAGAGATAGCACTTTGTCCCCCACTGGGCCCTGTCTGGTGTTCCTACGGCTACGAGCCTCACTTGCACCCCCGCTAGCGCAGTGCCCTTGGCCCTGAGTGGCTTGCATGGAAGGGAAGGGAGACCGTGTAAGGTGTGCTCCTGCATTGTCTAAAACGGATCCCTTGATCTCTGGCAGCTTCCACAGGAGTCGTCTTGGAGCAGAGTCAGGATGAGTGCCCCGACCCCACCCAGACTCCTTGACCTGGCGGGAAGGCACTTGCTGAGGGCCGAAGACCTGGACGTTTCTACTCTGGAGAGTCTGCCCACGGAGCTCTTCCCGCCCCTCTTCCTGGAAGCCTTTGACGGATATCGGACTGAGACCCTAAAAGCCATGGTGCAAACCTGGCCCTTTGTCCGCCTGCCTCTGGGGGCCCTGATTGACCTGCCTCATGTGGGGCCCCTACAAGCCGTGCTGGAAGCACTGGATGTTCTGCTTGCCCAGAAGGTTCGATCCAGGTGAGTCGGTCATGGGAACCTGGTCAAATCCTGGCAGTGCCCAGGAAGACGGCTGGGCTGAGAGAACGTAGATGGAACGGGATAGATCGGAGGGTTCTCAAGAGAGCAACGAAGAAGCCTTGGTTGGCTATGAGAAATACCTTCTGGTAGCGGAAGGGTGGCTTAAATGAAGGGGAGCCTTCTAGAATATCCGCTCCCCCACCCAATCACGCTTAGACTTACTAGAGTGGACAATCAGGCAGGAAAAGAGGGCAAAGGGGGTGGAGGAAAGTGAGGCAGAGAAGGAAGAGGGCAAGGCAGCTGGTGACCTCAGGAAGATTAAGTTACAGCACAGGTAGGCAGTGTGTTTTCCCCATGGGAGGCTGTGGTTTTGTGTTTTTCGGTTTCTGTTTGTTTGTTTGTTTCTGACGGTGTGGATCGTACTACATCATTACCAATCTCCTTCTTCCTTCTTCTCCCAGGAGGTGCAAACTGCGGGTGCTAGATTTACGGAAGACGGGCCAGAACTTCTGGAGCATGTGGTCTGGAGCCAGCAGTTATGGGTGCTCAGGCTCACGGATGGCAGCAGTGGCTGAGCCCAGGTCAATGACGAGGCAGCCCTCGACTCCACTGAAGGTTTTTCTAGACCTGTGCCTGAAGAAAAGGACCCTGGACAACTTCCTCACCTACTTCCTTCGGTGGGTGGAGCAGAGAAAGTCTTCCATCCACCTATGTTGCAAGAAGCTGAAGATCGTCTCCATGCCAATGGACAAGATCGTGAAGGTCCTGAGCACGGTGCAGCCGGACTGTATCCAGGAGGTGCAAGTGAGTTGCACCTGGAGTCTGTCCACCCTGGCCACACTCGCCCCTTTCCTGGGTGAGATGAGTAACTTGCAGAGACTCCATCTCTCCCACGTCCACGTGTCTGCCTTCAAGAAGCAGGAGCGCGATCACGTTGTGCAAATCACCTCCCAGTTCCGGAGGCTGGGCCACCTCCGGGACCTCCATCTGGAGTCTCCTTCCTTCCTTGAAGGCTGCCTGGACCAGATGCTCGGGTGAGCGTGGTAACCTTAAACGCAACATTAGAACGTCCAAAGGACCGTCTCTCACGGTGCTCTGTCCTGGGGGGTGGTGTCCCACAACCCCGCAAGTCAAGGGAGGGGGTGAAGCTGATCGAGTGGGGCCCGTGAGGTGGTAGAGAGTATTATCTGGGGGTGTTGGCCTCCCAGAGTCGGTAATTTCCTCCTAACTCGGAGGCATCTATGTTATCATGGTAAACATAGGGAAGCGAACAGGACACTGAAGTGGGGAAACGACATCAGATCAGAGCATCCCTGAAGAGAAGCTCTGTGCTCCCCAGGTCGGTGCCCTCAGTGAACCCTGTTGTAAAGGCCCTGTCTGTAAGAGATGGTGTGGTGCTCTACAGTTGGTTCCTGAGGCACGTCTCCCTAGAGCCTGGCCTGGCCAGAGATGTAGGATCTGGGGCTCCACCTGGGGCTGAAGGAAGCCTTACCCGAAACCATTTTTCGATCTCCTTCTCACGCTAATATTCAATAATGTCCACACTCGATGGAGGTGCTCTATGGCTCTCCTCACAGCATGTTCTTGCGATGCCATGATCTTCACTCGTCCTCAGAAGGAAGTGGAGCACGTGGTACTCCGCTCCATAGATGAGGAGAGAGTGTCTTTGAGACACTGTGCAGGGATTCGGTGCCACAGTGAGGCTGAGAGCCCTCAGACTAGAATGAGACGGGGCAAATCGGCATGTTGACCCTCAGTGGATGGTCAGACTCATATCAGTCTTTGTAGCAACCTTTTGTCTATCAGCTGTATGCAACCTGGCACCCGGTTCCCAAGAACTAATTGCTTGGTTTCTCCCCAGGTGCCTGAGGTCCCCCTTGGACAGCCTGTCAATAACCAAGTGCCGGCTTACAGAATCAGACTTGAGCCACGTGTCCCAGAGCCCAGACATCAGTCAGCTCAAGAGCCTGGATCTCAGCGGTGTCCCCATGACTGACTTTCGGCCTGAGCTCCTCCAAGTTCTGCTGGAGAAAGTCGCAGCCACCCTCCAGGAAGTGGACTTGGACGCGTGTGGGATCACGGACTCCCAGCTGGAGGCCTTCCTGCCTGCCCTGAGCCGCTGCTCCCAGCTCAGGGCCGTCAGCCTGTGTGGGAACCTCCTGTCCACGGCCGTCATGGAGAAGCTGCTGCGACACACCGCTGTGCTGCCCTGTTTAAGGCAAGAGCGTTATCCCGCCCCTCAGGAGAGTTACAGACCTCGGGGTGTTCTCCTGGAAGCGAGACTTGCCCGGCTTCGGGCTCAGCTGTTGGAGATTCTCAGAGACTTGGGACGTCCCAGGATCATCTGGATAAGCCTCAGCCCCTGTCCTCGCTGTGGGGAGGATGTATGCCATCACATGGAGCCCATTGTATACAGCTGTCCTGCCCCTGCCTAGGGGGTGGCCTGTATCAGAAGCTTTCTTCTGTGCACCTTGCAACTGAAATCTAGAACTTGGGGACATCATGAAGGCAACACAGACCCAGGGTTTCGGACATCTGTTCAACGCGAAAGGGAAAAGGAACCGTGTTAGTAGGGCGGCAGAGGGCCGTGGCGGTGGCGCAAGATGGCAGGGGGAATTATAGAGTCTGGGAGGGGATGGGACGTTCATGTACACGTGCTTTTAGCATCTGATATGAACCCGCGTGGGTCCACGTGGGAGACCCACGTGTTAGAGTTACTCCCGGGGAGAAAGTTGTCAAGAAATTGTCGGGAAATCGCGGGTGACACCCCTCATTTGTGGAATCCGAAAGGAAATGACCCCAATGAACTTACTTGCAGAAACGGAAGGACTCACGACTTAGAATATGAACTCCTGGTTTGTGTGTGTGTGTGGGGTGGGCGGGGGGAGGAGCGGGGCGTGGGTGTGTGGGAGGGATGGTTGGGCCTTGAGGGAAGTCATGTACACACCACTGTGTTTGGACTGGATAACCACCGGGAACCTATCCTATCGCTCATGGAGCTCTGCTCAAAGTTTTGTGCCGGCCCGGATTGGAGGGCTGATCTGGGGAGAATGGGGACGTGGGTTATCTATACTGAATCCCTTGGCCCTTCACCTGAAACTATGGCAACCCTGTTAAGTGGCTACGTCCCAACACAGAATGCTTTCGCTGTTAAACAAACAAATTTTTGAAGCAGAGAACTTGTCAAGAATAAGAAGATGCTCCAGGTTACCAAAGAGGAAGGAAATCTAAAATGAGAGCGGATACATGCACAGATATCACTTATTGATGATGTGGTATAGCAAGAAAATTATAGGACCTTAAGAAGCAAATCTACACCAAAGAAATTAATCAAATGAAATAAAGAAAGACCCGTGGAAAATCTACTGCTGTCCTCCCTGACGTATTACTCTGTGTTCAGTTCAGGCCTCGATGATCTCAAGTCACTTACTCAAAAAGAGAAAAACGGCACCGTGCTGTCCATGGTACAAAACCTGACTATTCTCAGAGTTTCTTTATTCTGTGTGGAACATCTCCTTTGTGTGTGTGTGTGTGTGTGTGTGTGTGTGTGTGTGTGTGTGTGTGCGTGTGTGTGTGTGTGTGTGGGAGGGCGGGGGCATGCACTAGGGCAAGTGAGGGCATGCTGGCGTGTGGGCGTGTCCTGGCTTAGTCACTCAGTCATGTCCGACTCTTTGGAACCCCACGGACTCTAGCCCACCAGGCTCCTCTGTGCATGGAATTCCCCAGGCACGGACACTGTAGTGGGTTGCCATTCCCTTGTCCAGGGGATCTTCCCAACCCAGGGATGGAACCCAGGTCTCCGGCATGGCAGGCAGATGCTTTACCAGCTGAGCCACAAGGGAAGCACGACTGTCTATATCTCAGTTCTCATGGTAGAATTCAGTCAGCGTTTGCGAAGTGAATGGTGAGTGCAGAAAGGATCCTGCATTACCCGGCCGCCCCATCAACCTCTGCTCCCTGAATCGACTGATAGAAGTGAAGATCCAAGCGGGATCAAGCCGATGAGAGCTCTATAGACTGATCAGGTGCCCGTTTCTGATTGGCTTCGCAGTGGGCCAGAGGGATGATGGGAATACAAAGTCCTTTTCTGGCTCTGGAGTCACAGCTGGGTTCTCCGCAGTGTCGACGCCTGAGCGCCCTGCAAGCCACAGCAGAGCAGTAAGTGACTACCCTCCGATGAGGACGTCCTTTCCTTGCTTAAGGTAAGCGAGCTAATGGTGAAGGGTAGCGTGTGCCTCTGGATGGCAAGGAGAGTTTTCAATAAAATCATTTCTTTCCCAAGAACGCATTTCAGGGTCTGATTTGGCCTCTCAAGGTAGTTTTACCTGAATCTCATCACATTTTCATCAGTGATGTAGCTGGAATCATTTTAAATGTCTTTAGGGAGCAGACGTCATTCATGAAACACATCGGTTTGGAATTTGCCTTCTTTGCAGGGTGTTTAAAATGCATATCGAGCACACAGTCGGCATTCGTGTTTGGCTCCTCGGTACGAGTGAGACGCGTGTTCCAAGCGGGCAGAGAGATAGCACTTTGTCCCCCACTGGGCCCTGTCTGGTGTTCCTACGGCTACGAGCCTCACTTGCACCCCCGCTAGCGCAGTGCCCTTGGCCCTGAGTGGCTTGCATGGAAGGGAAGGGAGACCGTGTAAGGTGTGCTCCTGCATTGTCTAAAACGGATCCCTTGATCTCTGGCAGCTTCCACAGGAGTCGTCTTGGAGCAGAGTCAGGATGAGTGCCCCGACCCCACCCAGACTCCTTGACCTGGCGGGAAGGCACTTGCTGAGGGCCGAAGACCTGGACGTTTCTACTCTGGAGAGTCTGCCCACGGAGCTCTTCCCGCCCCTCTTCCTGGAAGCCTTTGACGGATATCGGACTGAGACCCTAAAAGCCATGGTGCAAACCTGGCCCTTTGTCCGCCTGCCTCTGGGGGCCCTGATTGACCTGCCTCATGTGGGGCCCCTACAAGCCGTGCTGGAAGCACTGGATGTTCTGCTTGCCCAGAAGGTTCGATCCAGGTGAGTCGGTCATGGGAACCTGGTCAAATCCTGGCAGTGCCCAGGAAGACGGCTGGGCTGAGAGAACGTAGATGGAACGGGATAGATCGGAGGGTTCTCAAGAGAGCAACGAACAAGCCTTGGTTGGCTATGAGAAATACCTTCTGGTAGCGGAAGGGTGGCTTAAATGAAGGGGAGCCTTCTAGAATATCCGCTCCCCCCACCCAATCACGCTTAGACTTACTAGAGTGGACAATCAGGCAGGAAAAGAGGGCAAAGGGGGTGGAGGAAAGTGAGGCAGAGAAGGAAGAGGGCAAGGCAGCTGGTGACCTCAGGAAGATTAAGTTACAGCACAGGTAGGCAGTGTGTTTTCCCCATGGGAGGCTGTGGTTTTGTGTTTTTCGGTTTCTGTTTGTTTGTTTGTTTCTGACGGTGTGGATCGTACTACATCATTACCAATCTCCTTCTTCCTTCTTCTCCCAGGAGGTGCAAACTGCGGGTGCTAGATTTACGGAAGACGGGCCAGAACTTCTGGAGCATGTGGTCTGGAGCCAGCAGTTATGGGTGCTCAGGCTCACGGATGGCAGCAGTGGCTGAGCCCAGGTCAATGACGAGGCAGCCCTCGACTCCACTGAAGGTTTTTCTAGACCTGTGCCTGAAGAAAAGGACCCTGGACAACTTCCTCACCTACTTCCTTCGGTGGGTGGAGCAGAGAAAGTCTTCCATCCACCTATGTTGCAAGAAGCTGAAGATCGTCTCCATGCCAATGGACAAGATCGTGAAGGTCCTGAGCACGGTGCAGCCGGACTGTATCCAGGAGGTGCAAGTGAGTTGCACCTGGAGTCTGTCCACCCTGGCCACACTCGCCCCTTTCCTGGGTGAGATGAGTAACTTGCAGAGACTCCATCTCTCCCACGTCCACGTGTCTGCCTTCAAGAAGCAGGAGCGCGATCACGTTGTGCAAATCACCTCCCAGTTCCGGAGGCTGGGCCACCTCCGGGACCTCCATCTGGAGTCTCCTTCCTTCCTTGAAGGCTGCCTGGACCAGATGCTCGGGTGAGCGTGGTAACCTTAAACGCAACATTAGAACGTCCAAAGGACCGTCTCTCACGGTGCTCTGTCCTGGGGGGTGGTGTCCCACAACCCCGCAAGTCAAGGGAGGGGGTGAAGCTGATCGAGTGGGGCCCGTGAGGTGGTAGAGAGTATTATCTGGGGGTGTTGGCCTCCCAGAGTCGGTAATTTCCTCCTAACTCGGAGGCATCTATGTTATCATGGTAAACATAGGGAAGCGAACAGGACACTGAAGTGGGGAAACGACATCAGATCAGAGCATCCCTGAAGAGAAGCTCTGTGCTCCCCAGGTCGGTGCCCTCAGTGAACCCTGTTGTAAAGGCCCTGTCTGTAAGAGATGGTGTGGTGCTCTACAGTTGGTTCCTGAGGCACGTCTCCCTAGAGCCTGGCCTGGCCAGAGATGTAGGATCTGGGGCTCCACCTGGGGCTGAAGGAAGCCTTACCCGAAACCATTTTTCGATCTCCTTCTCACGCTAATATTCAATAATGTCCACACTCGATGGAGGTGCTCTATGGCTCTCCTCACAGCATGTTCTTGCGATGCCATGATCTTCACTCGTCCTCAGAAGGAAGTGGAGCACGTGGTACTCCGCTCCATAGATGAGGAGAGAGTGTCTTTGAGACACTGTGCAGGGATTCGGTGCCACAGTGAGGCTGAGAGCCCTCAGACTAGAATGAGACGGGGCAAATCGGCATGTTGACCCTCAGTGGATGGTCAGACTCATATCAGTCTTTGTAGCAACCTTTTGTCTATCAGCTGTATGCAACCTGGCACCCGGTTCCCAAGAACTAATTGCTTGGTTTCTCCCCAGGTGCCTGAGGTCCCCCTTGGACAGCCTGTCAATAACCAAGTGCCGGCTTACAGAATCAGACTTGAGCCACGTGTCCCAGAGCCCAGACATCAGTCAGCTCAAGAGCCTGGATCTCAGCGGTGTCCCCATGACTGACTTTCGGCCTGAGCTCCTCCAAGTTCTGCTGGAGAAAGTCGCAGCCACCCTCCAGGAAGTGGACTTGGACGCGTGTGGGATCACGGACTCCCAGCTGGAGGCCTTCCTGCCTGCCCTGAGCCGCTGCTCCCAGCTCAGGGCCGTCAGCCTGTGTGGGAACCTCCTGTCCACGGCCGTCATGGAGAAGCTGCTGCGACACACCGCTGTGCTGCCCTGTTTAAGGCAAGAGCGTTATCCCGCCCCTCAGGAGAGTTACAGACCTCGGGGTGTTCTCCTGGAAGCGAGACTTGCCCGGCTTCGGGCTCAGCTGTTGGAGATTCTCAGAGACTTGGGACGTCCCAGGATCATCTGGATAAGCCTCAGCCCCTGTCCTCGCTGTGGGGAGGATGTATGCCATCACATGGAGCCCATTGTATACAGCTGTCCTGCCCCTGCCTAGGGGGTGGCCTGTATCAGAAGCTTTCTTCTGTGCACCTTGCAACTGAAATCTAGAACTTGGGGACATCATGAAGGCAACACAGACCCAGGGTTTCGGACATCTGTTCAACGCGAAAGGGAAAAGGAACCGTGTTAGTAGGGCGGCAGAGGGCCGTGGCGGTGGCGCAAGATGGCAGGGGGGAATTATAGAGTCTGGGAGGGGATGGGACGTTCATGTACACGTGCTTTTAGCATCTGATATGAACCCGCGTGGGTCCACGTGGGAGACCCACGTGTTAGAGTTACTCCCGGGGAGAAAGTTGTCAAGAAATTGTCGGGAAATCGCGGGTGACACCCCTCATTTGTGGAATCCGAAAGGAAATGACCCCAATGAACTTACTTGCAGAAACGGAAGGACTCACGACTTAGAATATGAACTCCTGGTTTGTGTGTGTGTGTGGGGTGGGCGGGGGGAGGAGCGGGGCGTGGGTGTGTGGGAGGGATGGTTGGGCCTTGAGGGAAGTCATGTACACACCACTGTGTTTGGACTGGATAACCACCGGGAACCTATCCTATCGCTCATGGAGCTCTGCTCAAAGTTTTGTGCCGGCCCGGATTGGAGGGCTGATCTGGGGAGAATGGGGACGTGGGTTATCTATACTGAATCCCTTGGCCCTTCACCTGAAACTATGGCAACCCTGTTAAGTGGCTACGTCCCAACACAGAATGCTTTCGCTGTTAAACAAACAAATTTTTGAAGCAGAGAACTTGTCAAGAATAAGAAGATGCTCCAGGTTACCAAAGAGGAAGGAAATCTAAAATGAGAGCGGATACATGCACAGATATCACTTATTGATGATGTGGTATAGCAAGAAAATTATAGGACCTTAAGAAGCAAATCTACACCAAAGAAATTAATCAAATGAGATAAAGAAAGACCCGTGGAAAATCTACTGCTGTCCTCCCTGACGTATTACTCTGTGTTCAGTTCAGGCCTCGATGATCTCAAGTCACTTACTCAAAAAGAGAAAAACGGCACCGTGCTGTCCATGGTACAAAACCTGACTATTCTCAGAGTTTCTTTATTCTGTGTGGAACATCTCCTTTGTGTGTGTGTGTGTGTGTGTGTGTGTGTGTGTGTGTGTGTGTGTGCGTGTGTGTGTGTGTGTGTGGGAGGGCGGGGGCATGCACTAGGGCAAGTGAGGGCATGCTGGCGTGTGGGCGTGTCCTGGCTTAGTCACTCAGTCATGTCCGACTCTTTGGAACCCCACGGACTCTAGCCCACCAGGCTCCTCTGTGCATGGAATTCCCCAGGCACGGACACTGTAGTGGGTTGCCATTCCCTTGTCCGGGGGATCTTCCCAACCCAGGGATGGAACCCAGGTCTCCGGCATGGCAGGCAGATGCTTTACCAGCTGAGCCACAAGGGAAGCACGACTGTCTATATCTCAGTTCTCATGGTAGAATTCAGTCAGCGTTTGCGAAGTGAATGGTGAGTGCAGAAAGGATCCTGCATTACCCGGCCGCCCCATCAACCTCTGCTCCCTGAATCGACTGATAGAAGTGAAGATCCAAGCGGGATCAAGCCGATGAGAGCTCTATAGACTGATCAGGTGCCCGTTTCTGATTGGCTTCGCAGTGGGCCAGAGGGATGATGGGAATACAAAGTCCTTTTCTGGCTCTGGAGTCACAGCTGGGTTCTCCGCAGTGTCGACGCCTGAGCGCCCTGCAAGCCACAGCAGAGCAGTAAGTGACTACCCTCCGATGAGGACGTCCTTTCCTTGCTTAAGGTAAGCGAGCTAATGGTGAAGGGTAGCGTGTGCCTCTGGATGGCAAGGAGAGTTTTCAATAAAATCATTTCTTTCCCAAGAACGCATTTCAGGGTCTGATTTGGCCTCTCAAGGTAGTTTTACCTGAATCTCATCACATTTTCATCAGTGATGTAGCTGGAATCATTTTAAATGTCTTTAGGGAGCAGACGTCATTCATGAAACACATCGGTTTGGAATTTGCCTTCTTTGCAGGGTGTTTAAAATGCATATCGAGCACACAGTCGGCATTCGTGTTTGGCTCCTCGGTACGAGTGAGACGCGTGTTCCAAGCGGGCAGAGAGATAGCACTTTGTCCCCCACTGGGCCCTGTCTGGTGTTCCTACGGCTACGAGCCTCACTTGCACCCCCGCTAGCGCAGTGCCCTTGGCCCTGAGTGGCTTGCATGGAAGGGAAGGGAGACCGTGTAAGGTGTGCTCCTGCATTGTCTAAAACGGATCCCTTGATCTCTGGCAGCTTCCACAGGAGTCGTCTTGGAGCAGAGTCAGGATGAGTGCCCCGACCCCACCCAGACTCCTTGACCTGGCGGGAAGGCACTTGCTGAGGGCCGAAGACCTGGACGTTTCTACTCTGGAGAGTCTGCCCACGGAGCTCTTCCCGCCCCTCTTCCTGGAAGCCTTTGACGGATATCGGACTGAGACCCTAAAAGCCATGGTGCAAACCTGGCCCTTTGTCCGCCTGCCTCTGGGGGCCCTGATTGACCTGCCTCATGTGGGGCCCCTACAAGCCGTGCTGGAAGCACTGGATGTTCTGCTTGCCCAGAAGGTTCGATCCAGGTGAGTCGGTCATGGGAACCTGGTCAAATCCTGGCAGTGCCCAGGAAGACGGCTGGGCTGAGAGAACGTAGATGGAACGGGATAGATCGGAGGGTTCTCAAGAGAGCAACGAAGAAGCCTTGGTTGGCTATGAGAAATACCTTCTGGTAGCGGAAGGGTGGCTTAAATGAAGGGGAGCCTTCTAGAATATCCGCTCCCCCCACCCAATCACGCTTAGACTTACTAGAGTGGACAATCAGGCAGGAAAAGAGGGCAAAGGGGGTGGAGGAAAGTGAGGCAGAGAAGGAAGAGGGCAAGGCAGCTGGTGACCTCAGGAAGATTAAGTTACAGCACAGGTAGGCAGTGTGTTTTCCCCATGGGAGGCTGTGGTTTTGTGTTTTTCGGTTTCTGTTTGTTTGTTTGTTTCTGACGGTGTGGATCGTACTACATCATTACCAATCTCCTTCTTCCTTCTTCTCCCAGGAGGTGCAAACTGCGGGTGCTAGATTTACGGAAGACGGGCCAGAACTTCTGGAGCATGTGGTCTGGAGCCAGCAGTTATGGGTGCTCAGGCTCACGGATGGCAGCAGTGGCTGAGCCCAGGTCAATGACGAGGCAGCCCTCGACTCCACTGAAGGTTTTTCTAGACCTGTGCCTGAAGAAAAGGACCCTGGACAACTTCCTCACCTACTTCCTTCGGTGGGTGGAGCAGAGAAAGTCTTCCATCCACCTATGTTGCAAGAAGCTGAAGATCGTCTCCATGCCAATGGACAAGATCGTGAAGGTCCTGAGCACGGTGCAGCCGGACTGTATCCAGGAGGTGCAAGTGAGTTGCACCTGGAGTCTGTCCACCCTGGCCACACTCGCCCCTTTCCTGGGTGAGATGAGTAACTTGCAGAGACTCCATCTCTCCCACGTCCACGTGTCTGCCTTCAAGAAGCAGGAGTGCGATCACGTTGTGCAAATCACCTCCCAGTTCCGGAGGCTGGGCCACCTCCGGGACCTCCATCTGGAGTCTCCTTCCTTCCTTGAAGGCTGCCTGGACCAGATGCTCGGGTGAGCGTGGTAACCTTAAACGCAACATTAGAACGTCCAAAGGACCGTCTCTCACGGTGCTCTGTCCTGGGGGGTGGTGTCCCACAACCCCGCAAGTCAAGGGAGGGGGTGAAGCTGATCGAGTGGGGCCCGTGAGGTGGTAGAGAGTATTATCTGGGGGTGTTGGCCTCCCAGAGTCGGTAATTTCCTCCTAACTCGGAGGCATCTATGTTATCATGGTAAACATAGGGAAGCGAACAGGACACTGAAGTGGGGAAACGACATCAGATCAGAGCATCCCTGAAGAGAAGCTCTGTGCTCCCCAGGTGCCCTCAGTGAACCCTGTTGTAAAGGCCCTGTCTGTAAGAGATGGTGTGGTGCTCTACAGTTGGTTCCTGAGGCACGTCTCCCTAGAGCCTGGCCTGGCCAGAGATGTAGGATCTGGGGCTCCACCTGGGGCTGAAGGAAGCCTTACCCGAAACCATTTTTCGATCTCCTTCTCACGCTAATATTCAATAATGTCCACACTCGATGGAGGTGCTCTATGGCTCTCCTCACAGCATGTTCTTGCGATGCCATGATCTTCACTCGTCCTCAGAAGGAAGTGGAGCACGTGGTACTCCGCTCCATAGATGAGGAGAGAGTGTCTTTGAGACACTGTGCAGGGATTCGGTGCCACAGTGAGGCTGAGAGCCCTCAGACTAGAATGAGACGGGGCAAATCGGCATGTTGACCCTCAGTGGATGGTCAGACTCATATCAGTCTTTGTAGCAACCTTTTGTCTATCAGCTGTATGCAACCTGGCACCCGGTTCCCAAGAACTAATTGCTTGGTTTCTCCCCAGGTGCCTGAGGTCCCCCTTGGACAGCCTGTCAATAACCAAGTGCCGGCTTACAGAATCAGACTTGAGCCACGTGTCCCAGAGCCCAGACATCAGTCAGCTCAAGAGCCTGGATCTCAGCGGTGTCCCCATGACTGACTTTCGGCCTGAGCTCCTCCAAGTTCTGCTGGAGAAAGTCGCAGCCACCCTCCAGGAAGTGGACTTGGACGCGTGTGGGATCACGGACTCCCAGCTGGAGGCCTTCCTGCCTGCCCTGAGCCGCTGCTCCCAGCTCAGGGCCGTCAGCCTGTGTGGGAACCTCCTGTCCACGGCCGTCATGGAGAAGCTGCTGCGACACACCGCTGTGCTGCCCTGTTTAAGGCAAGAGCGTTATCCCGCCCCTCAGGAGAGTTACAGACCTCGGGGTGTTCTCCTGGAAGCGAGACTTGCCCGGCTTCGGGCTCAGCTGTTGGAGATTCTCAGAGACTTGGGACGTCCCAGGATCATCTGGATAAGCCTCAGCCCCTGTCCTCGCTGTGGGGAGGATGTATGCCATCACATGGAGCCCATTGTATACAGCTGTCCTGCCCCTGCCTAGGGGGTGGCCTGTATCAGAAGCTTTCTTCTGTGCACCTTGCAACTGAAATCTAGAACTTGGGGACATCATGAAGGCAACACAGACCCAGGGTTTCGGACATCTGTTCAACGCGAAAGGGAAAAGGAACCGTGTTAGTAGGGCGGCAGAGGGCCGTGGCGGTGGCGCAAGATGGCAGGGGGGAATTATAGAGTCTGGGAGGGGATGGGACGTTCATGTACACGTGCTTTTAGCATCTGATATGAACCCGCGTGGGTCCACGTGGGAGACCCACGTGTTAGAGTTACTCCCGGGGAGAAAGTTGTCAAGAAATTGTCGGGAAATCGCGGGTGACACCCCTCATTTGTGGAATCCGAAAGGAAATGACCCCAATGAACTTACTTGCAGAAACGGAAGGACTCACGACTTAGAATATGAACTCCTGGTTTGTGTGTGTGTGTGGGGTGGGCGGGGGGAGGAGCGGGGCGTGGGTGTGTGGGAGGGATGGTTGGGCCTTGAGGGAAGTCATGTACACACCACTGTGTTTGGACTGGATAACCACCGGGAACCTATCCTATCGCTCATGGAGCTCTGCTCAAAGTTTTGTGCCGGCCCGGATTGGAGGGCTGATCTGGGGAGAATGGGGACGTGGGTTATCTATACTGAATCCCTTGGCCCTTCACCTGAAACTATGGCAACCCTGTTAAGTGGCTACGTCCCAACACAGAATGCTTTCGCTGTTAAACAAACAAATTTTTGAAGCAGAGAACTTGTCAAGAATAAGAAGATGCTCCAGGTTACCAAAGAGGAAGGAAATCTAAAATGAGAGCGGATACATGCACAGATATCACTTATTGATGATGTGGTATAGCAAGAAAATTATAGGACCTTAAGAAGCAAATCTACACCAAAGAAATTAATCAAATGAGATAAAGAAAGACCCGTGGAAAATCTACTGCTGTCCTCCCTGACGTATTACTCTGTGTTCAGTTCAGGCCTCGATGATCTCAAGTCACTTACTCAAAAAGAGAAAAACGGCACCGTGCTGTCCATGGTACAAAACCTGACTATTCTCAGAGTTTCTTTATTCTGTGTGGAACATCTCCTTTGTGTGTGTGTGTGTGTGTGTGTGTGTGTGTGTGTGTGTGTGTGCGTGTGTGTGTGTGTGTGGGAGGGCGGGGGCATGCACTAGGGCAAGTGAGGGCATGCTGGCGTGTGGGCGTGTCCTGGCTTAGTCACTCAGTCATGTCCGACTCTTTGGAACCCCACGGACTCTAGCCCACCAGGCTCCTCTGTGCATGGAATTCCCCAGGCACGGACACTGTAGTGGGTTGCCATTCCCTTGTCCGGGGGATCTTCCCAACCCAGGGATGGAACCCAGGTCTCCGGCATGGCAGGCAGATGCTTTACCAGCTGAGCCACAAGGGAAGCACGACTGTCTATATCTCAGTTCTCATGGTAGAATTCAGTCAGCGTTTGCGAAGTGAATGGTGAGTGCAGAAAGGATCCTGCATTACCCGGCCGCCCCATCAACCTCTGCTCCCTGAATCGACTGATAGAAGTGAAGATCCAAGCGGGATCAAGCCGATGAGAGCTCTATAGACTGATCAGGTGCCCGTTTCTGATTGGCTTCGCAGTGGGCCAGAGGGATGATGGGAATACAAAGTCCTTTTCTGGCTCTGGAGTCACAGCTGGGTTCTCCGCAGTGTCGACGCCTGAGCGCCCTGCAAGCCACAGCAGAGCAGTAAGTGACTACCCTCCGATGAGGACGTCCTTTCCTTGCTTAAGGTAAGCGAGCTAATGGTGAAGGGTAGCGTGTGCCTCTGGATGGCAAGGAGAGTTTTCAATAAAATCATTTCTTTCCCAAGAACGCATTTCAGGGTCTGATTTGGCCTCTCAAGGTAGTTTTACCTGAATCTCATCACATTTTCATCAGTGATGTAGCTGGAATCATTTTAAATGTCTTTAGGGAGCAGACGTCATTCATGAAACACATCGGTTTGGAATTTGCCTTCTTTGCAGGGTGTTTAAAATGCATATCGAGCACACAGTCGGCATTCGTGTTTGGCTCCTCGGTACGAGTGAGACGCGTGTTCCAAGCGGGCAGAGAGATAGCACTTTGTCCCCCACTGGGCCCTGTCTGGTGTTCCTACGGCTACGAGCCTCACTTGCACCCCCGCTAGCGCAGTGCCCTTGGCCCTGAGTGGCTTGCATGGAAGGGAAGGGAGACCGTGTAAGGTGTGCTCCTGCATTGTCTAAAACGGATCCCTTGATCTCTGGCAGCTTCCACAGGAGTCGTCTTGGAGCAGAGTCAGGATGAGTGCCCCGACCCCACCCAGACTCCTTGACCTGGCGGGAAGGCACTTGCTGAGGGCCGAAGACCTGGACGTTTCTACTCTGGAGAGTCTGCCCACGGAGCTCTTCCCGCCCCTCTTCCTGGAAGCCTTTGACGGATATCGGACTGAGACCCTAAAAGCCATGGTGCAAACCTGGCCCTTTGTCCGCCTGCCTCTGGGGGCCCTGATTGACCTGCCTCATGTGGGGCCCCTACAAGCCGTGCTGGAAGCACTGGATGTTCTGCTTGCCCAGAAGGTTCGATCCAGGTGAGTCGGTCATGGGAACCTGGTCAAATCCTGGCAGTGCCCAGGAAGACGGCTGGGCTGAGAGAACGTAGATGGAACGGGATAGATCGGAGGGTTCTCAAGAGAGCAACGAAGAAGCCTTGGTTGGCTATGAGAAATACCTTCTGGTAGCGGAAGGGTGGCTTAAATGAAGGGGAGCCTTCTAGAATATCCGCTCCCCCCACCCAATCACGCTTAGACTTACTAGAGTGGACAATCAGGCAGGAAAAGAGGGCAAAGGGGGGTGGAGGAAAGTGAGGCAGAGAAGGAAGAGGGCAAGGCAGCTGGTGACCTCAGGAAGATTAAGTTACAGCACAGGTAGGCAGTGTGTTTTCCCCATGGGAGGCTGTGGTTTTGTGTTTTTCGGTTTCTGTTTGTTTGTTTGTTTCTGACGGTGTGGATCGTACTACATCATTACCAATCTCCTTCTTCCTTCTTCTCCCAGGAGGTGCAAACTGCGGGTGCTAGATTTACGGAAGACGGGCCAGAACTTCTGGAGCATGTGGTCTGGAGCCAGCAGTTATGGGTGCTCAGGCTCACGGATGGCAGCAGTGGCTGAGCCCAGGTCAATGACGAGGCAGCCCTCGACTCCACTGAAGGTTTTTCTAGACCTGTGCCTGAAGAAAAGGACCCTGGACAACTTCCTCACCTACTTCCTTCGGTGGGTGGAGCAGAGAAAGTCTTCCATCCACCTATGTTGCAAGAAGCTGAAGATCGTCTCCATGCCAATGGACAAGATCGTGAAGGTCCTGAGCACGGTGCAGCCGGACTGTATCCAGGAGGTGCAAGTGAGTTGCACCTGGAGTCTGTCCACCCTGGCCACACTCGCCCCTTTCCTGGGTGAGATGAGTAACTTGCAGAGACTCCATCTCTCCCACGTCCACGTGTCTGCCTTCAAGAAGCAGGAGCGCGATCACGTTGTGCAAATCACCTCCCAGTTCCGGAGGCTGGGCCACCTCCGGGACCTCCATCTGGAGTCTCCTTCCTTCCTTGAAGGCTGCCTGGACCAGATGCTCGGGTGAGCGTGGTAACCTTAAACGCAACATTAGAACGTCCAAAGGACCGTCTCTCACGGTGCTCTGTCCTGGGGGTGGTGTCCCACAACCCCGCAAGTCAAGGGAGGGGGTGAAGCTGATCGAGTGGGGCCCGTGAGGTGGTAGAGAGTATTATCTGGGGGTGTTGGCCTCCCAGAGTCGGTAATTTCCTCCTAACTCGGAGGCATCTATGTTATCATGGTAAACATAGGGAAGCGAACAGGACACTGAAGTGGGGAAACGACATCAGATCAGAGCATCCCTGAAGAGAAGCTCTGTGCTCCCCAGGTCGGTGCCCTCAGTGAACCCTGTTGTAAAGGCCCTGTCTGTAAGAGATGGTGTGGTGCTCTACAGTTGGTTCCTGAGGCACGTCTCCCTAGAGCCTGGCCTGGCCAGAGATGTAGGATCTGGGGCTCCACCTGGGGCTGAAGGAAGCCTTACCCGAAACCATTTTTCGATCTCCTTCTCACGCTAATATTCAATAATGTCCACACTCGATGGAGGTGCTCTATGGCTCTCCTCACAGCATGTTCTTGCGATGCCATGATCTTCACTCGTCCTCAGAAGGAAGTGGAGCACGTGGTACTCCGCTCCATAGATGAGGAGAGAGTGTCTTTGAGACACTGTGCAGGGATTCGGTGCCACAGTGAGGCTGAGAGCCCTCAGACTAGAATGAGACGGGGCAAATCGGCATGTTGACCCTCAGTGGATGGTCAGACTCATATCAGTCTTTGTAGCAACCTTTTGTCTATCAGCTGTATGCAACCTGGCACCCGGTTCCCAAGAACTAATTGCTTGGTTTCTCCCCAGGTGCCTGAGGTCCCCCTTGGACAGCCTGTCAATAACCAAGTGCCGGCTTACAGAATCAGACTTGAGCCACGTGTCCCAGAGCCCAGACATCAGTCAGCTCAAGAGCCTGGATCTCAGCGGTGTCCCCATGACTGACTTTCGGCCTGAGCTCCTCCAAGTTCTGCTGGAGAAAGTCGCAGCCACCCTCCAGGAAGTGGACTTGGACGCGTGTGGGATCACGGACTCCCAGCTGGAGGCCTTCCTGCCTGCCCTGAGCCGCTGCTCCCAGCTCAGGGCCGTCAGCCTGTGTGGGAACCTCCTGTCCACGGCCGTCATGGAGAAGCTGCTGCGACACACCGCTGTGCTGCCCTGTTTAAGGCAAGAGCGTTATCCCGCCCCTCAGGAGAGTTACAGACCTCGGGGTGTTCTCCTGGAAGCGAGACTTGCCCGGCTTCGGGCTCAGCTGTTGGAGATTCTCAGAGACTTGGGACGTCCCAGGATCATCTGGATAAGCCTCAGCCCCTGTCCTCGCTGTGGGGAGGATGTATGCCATCACATGGAGCCCATTGTATACAGCTGTCCTGCCCCTGCCTAGGGGGTGGCCTGTATCAGAAGCTTTCTTCTGTGCACCTTGCAACTGAAATCTAGAACTTGGGGACATCATGAAGGCAACACAGACCCAGGGTTTCGGACATCTGTTCAACGCGAAAGGGAAAAGGAACCGTGTTAGTAGGGCGGCAGAGGGCCGTGGCGGTGGCGCAAGATGGCAGGGGGAATTATAGAGTCTGGGAGGGGATGGGACGTTCATGTACACGTGCTTTTAGCATCTGATATGAACCCGCGTGGGTCCACGTGGGAGACCCACGTGTTAGAGTTACTCCCGGGAGAAAGTTGTCAAGAAATTGTCGGGAAATCGCGGGTGACACCCCTCATTTGTGGAATCCGAAAGGAAATGACCCCAATGAACTTACTTGCAGAAACGGAAGGACTCACGACTTAGAATATGAACTCCTGGTTTGTGTGTGTGTGTGGGGTGGGCGGGGGGAGGAGCGGGGCGTGGGTGTGTGGGAGGGATGGTTGGGCCTTGAGGGAAGTCATGTACACACCACTGTGTTTGGACTGGATAACCACCGGGAACCTATCCTATCGCTCATGGAGCTCTGCTCAAAGTTTTGTGCCGGCCCGGATTGGAGGGCTGATCTGGGGAGAATGGGGACGTGGGTTATCTATACTGAATCCCTTGGCCCTTCACCTGAAACTATGGCAACCCTGTTAAGTGGCTACGTCCCAACACAGAATGCTTTCGCTGTTAAACAAACAAATTTTTGAAGCAGAGAACTTGTCAAGAATAAGAAGATGCTCCAGGTTACCAAAGAGGAAGGAAATCTAAAATGAGAGCGGATACATGCACAGATATCACTTATTGATGATGTGGTATAGCAAGAAAATTATAGGACCTTAAGAAGCAAATCTACACCAAAGAAATTAATCAAATGAGATAAAGAAAGACCCGTGGAAAATCTACTGCTGTCCTCCCTGACGTATTACTCTGTGTTCAGTTCAGGCCTCGATGATCTCAAGTCACTTACTCAAAAAGAGAAAAACGGCACCGTGCTGTCCATGGTACAAAACCTGACTATTCTCAGAGTTTCTTTATTCTGTGTGGAACATCTCCTTTGTGTGTGTGTGTGTGTGTGTGTGTGTGTGTGTGTGTGTGTGCGTGTGTGTGTGTGTGTGTGGGAGGGCGGGGGCATGCACTAGGGCAAGTGAGGGCATGCTGGCGTGTGGGCGTGTCCTGGCTTAGTCACTCAGTCATGTCCGACTCTTTGGAACCCCACGGACTCTAGCCCACCAGGCTCCTCTGTGCATGGAATTCCCCAGGCACGGACACTGTAGTGGGTTGCCATTCCCTTGTCCGGGGGATCTTCCCAACCCAGGGATGGAACCCAGGTCTCCGGCATGGCAGGCAGATGCTTTACCAGCTGAGCCACAAGGGAAGCACGACTGTCTATATCTCAGTTCTCATGGTAGAATTCAGTCAGCGTTTGCGAAGTGAATGGTGAGTGCAGAAAGGATCCTGCATTACCCGGCCGCCCCATCAACCTCTGCTCCCTGAATCGACTGATAGAAGTGAAGATCCAAGCGGGATCAAGCCGATGAGAGCTCTATAGACTGATCAGGTGCCCGTTTCTGATTGGCTTCGCAGTGGGCCAGAGGGATGATGGGAATACAAAGTCCTTTTCTGGCTCTGGAGTCACAGCTGGGTTCTCCGCAGTGTCGACGCCTGAGCGCCCTGCAAGCCACAGCAGAGCAGTAAGTGACTACCCTCCGATGAGGACGTCCTTTCCTTGCTTAAGGTAAGCGAGCTAATGGTGAAGGGTAGCGTGTGCCTCTGGATGGCAAGGAGAGTTTTCAATAAAATCATTTCTTTCCCAAGAACGCATTTCAGGGTCTGATTTGGCCTCTCAAGGTAGTTTTACCTGAATCTCATCACATTTTCATCAGTGATGTAGCTGGAATCATTTTAAATGTCTTTAGGGAGCAGACGTCATTCATGAAACACATCGGTTTGGAATTTGCCTTCTTTGCAGGGTGTTTAAAATGCATATCGAGCACACAGTCGGCATTCGTGTTTGGCTCCTCGGTACGAGTGAGACGCGTGTTCCAAGCGGGCAGAGAGATAGCACTTTGTCCCCCACTGGGCCCTGTCTGGTGTTCCTACGGCTACGAGCCTCACTTGCACCCCCGCTAGCGCAGTGCCCTTGGCCCTGAGTGGCTTGCATGGAAGGGAAGGGAGACCGTGTAAGGTGTGCTCCTGCATTGTCTAAAACGGATCCCTTGATCTCTGGCAGCTTCCACAGGAGTCGTCTTGGAGCAGAGTCAGGATGAGTGCCCCGACCCCACCCAGACTCCTTGACCTGGCGGGAAGGCACTTGCTGAGGGCCGAAGACCTGGACGTTTCTACTCTGGAGAGTCTGCCCACGGAGCTCTTCCCGCCCCTCTTCCTGGAAGCCTTTGACGGATATCGGACTGAGACCCTAAAAGCCATGGTGCAAACCTGGCCCTTTGTCCGCCTGCCTCTGGGGGCCCTGATTGACCTGCCTCATGTGGGGCCCCTACAAGCCGTGCTGGAAGCACTGGATGTTCTGCTTGCCCAGAAGGTTCGATCCAGGTGAGTCGGTCATGGGAACCTGGTCAAATCCTGGCAGTGCCCAGGAAGACGGCTGGGCTGAGAGAACGTAGATGGAACGGGATAGATCGGAGGGTTCTCAAGAGAGCAACGAAGAAGCCTTGGTTGGCTATGAGAAATACCTTCTGGTAGCGGAAGGGTGGCTTAAATGAAGGGGAGCCTTCTAGAATATCCGCTCCCCCCACCCAATCACGCTTAGACTTACTAGAGTGGACAATCAGGCAGGAAAAGAGGGCAAAGGGGGTGGAGGAAAGTGAGGCAGAGAAGGAAGAGGGCAAGGCAGCTGGTGACCTCAGGAAGATTAAGTTACAGCACAGGTAGGCAGTGTGTTTTCCCCATGGGAGGCTGTGGTTTTGTGTTTTTCGGTTTCTGTTTGTTTGTTTGTTTCTGACGGTGTGGATCGTACTACATCATTACCAATCTCCTTCTTCCTTCTTCTCCCAGGAGGTGCAAACTGCGGGTGCTAGATTTACGGAAGACGGGCCAGAACTTCTGGAGCATGTGGTCTGGAGCCAGCAGTTATGGGTGCTCAGGCTCACGGATGGCAGCAGTGGCTGAGCCCAGGTCAATGACGAGGCAGCCCTCGACTCCACTGAAGGTTTTTCTAGACCTGTGCCTGAAGAAAAGGACCCTGGACAACTTCCTCACCTACTTCCTTCGGTGGGTGGAGCAGAGAAAGTCTTCCATCCACCTATGTTGCAAGAAGCTGAAGATCGTCTCCATGCCAATGGACAAGATCGTGAAGGTCCTGAGCACGGTGCAGCCGGACTGTATCCAGGAGGTGCAAGTGAGTTGCACCTGGAGTCTGTCCACCCTGGCCACACTCGCCCCTTTCCTGGGTGAGATGAGTAACTTGCAGAGACTCCATCTCTCCCACGTCCACGTGTCTGCCTTCAAGAAGCAGGAGCGCGATCACGTTGTGCAAATCACCTCCCAGTTCCGGAGGCTGGGCCACCTCCGGGACCTCCATCTGGAGTCTCCTTCCTTCCTTGAAGGCTGCCTGGACCAGATGCTCGGGTGAGCGTGGTAACCTTAAACGCAACATTAGAACGTCCAAAGGACCGTCTCTCACGGTGCTCTGTCCTGGGGGGTGGTGTCCCACAACCCCGCAAGTCAAGGGAGGGGGTGAAGCTGATCGAGTGGGGCCCGTGAGGTGGTAGAGAGTATTATCTGGGGGTGTTGGCCTCCCAGAGTCGGTAATTTCCTCCTAACTCGGAGGCATCTATGTTATCATGGTAAACATAGGGAAGCGAACAGGACACTGAAGTGGGGAAACGACATCAGATCAGAGCATCCCTGAAGAGAAGCTCTGTGCTCCCCAGGTCGGTGCCCTCAGTGAACCCTGTTGTAAAGGCCCTGTCTGTAAGAGATGGTGTGGTGCTCTACAGTTGGTTCCTGAGGCACGTCTCCCTAGAGCCTGGCCTGGCCAGAGATGTAGGATCTGGGGCTCCACCTGGGGCTGAAGGAAGCCTTACCCGAAACCATTTTTCGATCTCCTTCTCACGCTAATATTCAATAATGTCCACACTCGATGGAGGTGCTCTATGGCTCTCCTCACAGCATGTTCTTGCGATGCCATGATCTTCACTCGTCCTCAGAAGGAAGTGGAGCACGTGGTACTCCGCTCCATAGATGAGGAGAGAGTGTCTTTGAGACACTGTGCAGGGATTCGGTGCCACAGTGAGGCTGAGAGCCCTCAGACTAGAATGAGACGGGGCAAATCGGCATGTTGACCCTCAGTGGATGGTCAGACTCATATCAGTCTTTGTAGCAACCTTTTGTCTATCAGCTGTATGCAACCTGGCACCCGGTTCCCAAGAACTAATTGCTTGGTTTCTCCCCAGGTGCCTGAGGTCCCCCTTGGACAGCCTGTCAATAACCAAGTGCCGGCTTACAGAATCAGACTTGAGCCACGTGTCCCAGAGCCCAGACATCAGTCAGCTCAAGAGCCTGGATCTCAGCGGTGTCCCCATGACTGACTTTCGGCCTGAGCTCCTCCAAGTTCTGCTGGAGAAAGTCGCAGCCACCCTCCAGGAAGTGGACTTGGACGCGTGTGGGATCACGGACTCCCAGCTGGAGGCCTTCCTGCCTGCCCTGAGCCGCTGCTCCCAGCTCAGGGCCGTCAGCCTGTGTGGGAACCTCCTGTCCACGGCCGTCATGGAGAAGCTGCTGCGACACACCGCTGTGCTGCCCTGTTTAAGGCAAGAGCGTTATCCCGCCCCTCAGGAGAGTTACAGACCTCGGGGTGTTCTCCTGGAAGCGAGACTTGCCCGGCTTCGGGCTCAGCTGTTGGAGATTCTCAGAGACTTGGGACGTCCCAGGATCATCTGGATAAGCCTCAGCCCCTGTCCTCGCTGTGGGGAGGATGTATGCCATCACATGGAGCCCATTGTATACAGCTGTCCTGCCCCTGCCTAGGGGGTGGCCTGTATCAGAAGCTTTCTTCTGTGCACCTTGCAACTGAAATCTAGAACTTGGGGACATCATGAAGGCAACACAGACCCAGGGTTTCGGACATCTGTTCAACGCGAAAGGGAAAAGGAACCGTGTTAGTAGGGCGGCAGAGGGCCGTGGCGGTGGCGCAAGATGGCAGGGGGAATTATAGAGTCTGGGAGGGGATGGGACGTTCATGTACACGTGCTTTTAGCATCTGATATGAACCCGCGTGGGTCCACGTGGGAGACCCACGTGTTAGAGTTACTCCCGGGGAGAAAGTTGTCAAGAAATTGTCGGGAAATCGCGGGTGACACCCCTCATTTGTGGAATCCGAAAGGAAATGACCCCAATGAACTTACTTGCAGAAACGGAAGGACTCACGACTTAGAATATGAACTCCTGGTTTGTGTGTGTGTGTGGGGTGGGCGGGGGGAGGAGCGGGGCGTGGGTGTGTGGGAGGGATGGTTGGGCCTTGAGGGAAGTCATGTACACACCACTGTGTTTGGACTGGATAACCACCGGGAACCTATCCTATCGCTCATGGAGCTCTGCTCAAAGTTTTGTGCCGGCCCGGATTGGAGGGCTGATCTGGGGAGAATGGGGACGTGGGTTATCTATACTGAATCCCTTGGCCCTTCACCTGAAACTATGGCAACCCTGTTAAGTGGCTACGTCCCAACACAGAATGCTTTCGCTGTTAAACAAACAAATTTTTGAAGCAGAGAACTTGTCAAGAATAAGAAGATGCTCCAGGTTACCAAAGAGGAAGGAAATCTAAAATGAGAGCGGATACATGCACAGATATCACTTATTGATGATGTGGTATAGCAAGAAAATTATAGGACCTTAAGAAGCAAATCTACACCAAAGAAATTAATCAAATGAGATAAAGAAAGACCCGTGGAAAATCTACTGCTGTCCTCCCTGACGTATTACTCTGTGTTCAGTTCAGGCCTCGATGATCTCAAGTCACTTACTCAAAAAGAGAAAAACGGCACCGTGCTGTCCATGGTACAAAACCTGACTATTCTCAGAGTTTCTTTATTCTGTGTGGAACATCTCCTTTGTGTGTGTGTGTGTGTGTGTGTGTGTGTGTGTGTGTGTGTGTGCGTGTGTGTGTGTGTGTGGGAGGGCGGGGGCATGCACTAGGGCAAGTGAGGGCATGCTGGCGTGTGGGCGTGTCCTGGCTTAGTCACTCAGTCATGTCCGACTCTTTGGAACCCCACGGACTCTAGCCCACCAGGCTCCTCTGTGCATGGAATTCCCCAGGCACGGACACTGTAGTGGGTTGCCATTCCCTTGTCCGGGGGATCTTCCCAACCCAGGGATGGAACCCAGGTCTCCGGCATGGCAGGCAGATGCTTTACCAGCTGAGCCACAAGGGAAGCACGACTGTCTATATCTCAGTTCTCATGGTAGAATTCAGTCAGCGTTTGCGAAGTGAATGGTGAGTGCAGAAAGGATCCTGCATTACCCGGCCGCCCCATCAACCTCTGCTCCCTGAATCGACTGATAGAAGTGAAGATCCAAGCGGGATCAAGCCGATGAGAGCTCTATAGACTGATCAGGTGCCCGTTTCTGATTGGCTTCGCAGTGGGCCAGAGGGATGATGGGAATACAAAGTCCTTTTCTGGCTCTGGAGTCACAGCTGGGTTCTCCGCAGTGTCGACGCCTGAGCGCCCTGCAAGCCACAGCAGAGCAGTAAGTGACTACCCTCCGATGAGGACGTCCTTTCCTTGCTTAAGGTAAGCGAGCTAATGGTGAAGGGTAGCGTGTGCCTCTGGATGGCAAGGAGAGTTTTCAATAAAATCATTTCTTTCCCAAGAACGCATTTCAGGGTCTGATTTGGCCTCTCAAGGTAGTTTTACCTGAATCTCATCACATTTTCATCAGTGATGTAGCTGGAATCATTTTAAATGTCTTTAGGGAGCAGACGTCATTCATGAAACACATCGGTTTGGAATTTGCCTTCTTTGCAGGGTGTTTAAAATGCATATCGAGCACACAGTCGGCATTCGTGTTTGGCTCCTCGGTACGAGTGAGACGCGTGTTCCAAGCGGGCAGAGAGATAGCACTTTGTCCCCCACTGGGCCCTGTCTGGTGTTCCTACGGCTACGAGCCTCACTTGCACCCCCGCTAGCGCAGTGCCCTTGGCCCTGAGTGGCTTGCATGGAAGGGAAGGGAGACCGTGTAAGGTGTGCTCCTGCATTGTCTAAAACGGATCCCTTGATCTCTGGCAGCTTCCACAGGAGTCGTCTTGGAGCAGAGTCAGGATGAGTGCCCCGACCCCACCCAGACTCCTTGACCTGGCGGGAAGGCACTTGCTGAGGGCCGAAGACCTGGACGTTTCTACTCTGGAGAGTCTGCCCACGGAGCTCTTCCCGCCCCTCTTCCTGGAAGCCTTTGACGGATATCGGACTGAGACCCTAAAAGCCATGGTGCAAACCTGGCCCTTTGTCCGCCTGCCTCTGGGGGCCCTGATTGACCTGCCTCATGTGGGGCCCCTACAAGCCGTGCTGGAAGCACTGGATGTTCTGCTTGCCCAGAAGGTTCGATCCAGGTGAGTCGGTCATGGGAACCTGGTCAAATCCTGGCAGTGCCCAGGAAGACGGCTGGGCTGAGAGAACGTAGATGGAACGGGATAGATCGGAGGGTTCTCAAGAGAGCAACGAAGAAGCCTTGGTTGGCTATGAGAAATACCTTCTGGTAGCGGAAGGGTGGCTTAAATGAAGGGGAGCCTTCTAGAATATCCGCTCCCCCCACCCAATCACGCTTAGACTTACTAGAGTGGACAATCAGGCAGGAAAAGAGGGCAAAGGGGGTGGAGGAAAGTGAGGCAGAGAAGGAAGAGGGCAAGGCAGCTGGTGACCTCAGGAAGATTAAGTTACAGCACAGGTAGGCAGTGTGTTTTCCCCATGGGAGGCTGTGGTTTTGTGTTTTTCGGTTTCTGTTTGTTTGTTTGTTTGTGACGGTGTGGATCGTACTACATCATTACCAATCTCCTTCTTCCTTCTTCTCCCAGGAGGTGCAAACTGCGGGTGCTAGATTTACGGAAGACGGGCCAGAACTTCTGGAGCATGTGGTCTGGAGCCAGCAGTTATGGGTGCTCAGGCTCACGGATGGCAGCAGTGGCTGAGCCCAGGTCAATGACGAGGCAGCCCTCGACTCCACTGAAGGTTTTTCTAGACCTGTGCCTGAAGAAAAGGACCCTGGACAACTTCCTCACCTACTTCCTTCGGTGGGTGGAGCAGAGAAAGTCTTCCATCCACCTATGTTGCAAGAAGCTGAAGATCGTCTCCATGCCAATGGACAAGATCGTGAAGGTCCTGAGCACGGTGCAGCCGGACTGTATCCAGGAGGTGCAAGTGAGTTGCACCTGGAGTCTGTCCACCCTGGCCACACTCGCCCCTTTCCTGGGTGAGATGAGTAACTTGCAGAGACTCCATCTCTCCCACGTCCACGTGTCTGCCTTCAAGAAGCAGGAGCGCGATCACGTTGTGCAAATCACCTCCCAGTTCCGGAGGCTGGGCCACCTCCGGGACCTCCATCTGGAGTCTCCTTCCTTCCTTGAAGGCTGCCTGGACCAGATGCTCGGGTGAGCGTGGTAACCTTAAACGCAACATTAGAACGTCCAAAGGACCGTCTCTCACGGTGCTCTGTCCTGGGGGGTGGTGTCCCACAACCCCGCAAGTCAAGGGAGGGGGTGAAGCTGATCGAGTGGGGCCCGTGAGGTGGTAGAGAGTATTATCTGGGGGTGTTGGCCTCCCAGAGTCGGTAATTTCCTCCTAACTCGGAGGCATCTATGTTATCATGGTAAACATAGGGAAGCGAACAGGACACTGAAGTGGGGAAACGACATCAGATCAGAGCATCCCTGAAGAGAAGCTCTGTGCTCCCCAGGTCGGTGCCCTCAGTGAACCCTGTTGTAAAGGCCCTGTCTGTAAGAGATGGTGTGGTGCTCTACAGTTGGTTCCTGAGGCACGTCTCCCTAGAGCCTGGCCTGGCCAGAGATGTAGGATCTGGGGCTCCACCTGGGGCTGAAGGAAGCCTTACCCGAAACCATTTTTCGATCTCCTTCTCACGCTAATATTCAATAATGTCCACACTCGATGGAGGTGCTCTATGGCTCTCCTCACAGCATGTTCTTGCGATGCCATGATCTTCACTCGTCCTCAGAAGGAAGTGGAGCACGTGGTACTCCGCTCCATAGATGAGGAGAGAGTGTCTTTGAGACACTGTGCAGGGATTCGGTGCCACAGTGAGGCTGAGAGCCCTCAGACTAGAATGAGACGGGGCAAATCGGCATGTTGACCCTCAGTGGATGGTCAGACTCATATCAGTCTTTGTAGCAACCTTTTGTCTATCAGCTGTATGCAACCTGGCACCCGGTTCCCAAGAACTAATTGCTTGGTTTCTCCCCAGGTGCCTGAGGTCCCCCTTGGACAGCCTGTCAATAACCAAGTGCCGGCTTACAGAATCAGACTTGAGCCACGTGTCCCAGAGCCCAGACATCAGTCAGCTCAAGAGCCTGGATCTCAGCGGTGTCCCCATGACTGACTTTCGGCCTGAGCTCCTCCAAGTTCTGCTGGAGAAAGTCGCAGCCACCCTCCAGGAAGTGGACTTGGACGCGTGTGGGATCACGGACTCCCAGCTGGAGGCCTTCCTGCCTGCCCTGAGCCGCTGCTCCCAGCTCAGGGCCGTCAGCCTGTGTGGGAACCTCCTGTCCACGGCCGTCATGGAGAAGCTGCTGCGACACACCGCTGTGCTGCCCTGTTTAAGGCAAGAGCGTTATCCCGCCCCTCAGGAGAGTTACAGACCTCGGGGTGTTCTCCTGGAAGCGAGACTTGCCCGGCTTCGGGCTCAGCTGTTGGAGATTCTCAGAGACTTGGGACGTCCCAGGATCATCTGGATAAGCCTCAGCCCCTGTCCTCGCTGTGGGGAGGATGTATGCCATCACATGGAGCCCATTGTATACAGCTGTCCTGCCCCTGCCTAGGGGGTGGCCTGTATCAGAAGCTTTCTTCTGTGCACCTTGCAACTGAAATCTAGAACTTGGGGACATCATGAAGGCAACACAGACCCAGGGTTTCGGACATCTGTTCAACGCGAAAGGGAAAAGGAACCGTGTTAGTAGGGCGGCAGAGGGCCGTGGCGGTGGCGCAAGATGGCAGGGGGGAATTATAGAGTCTGGGAGGGGATGGGACGTTCATGTACACGTGCTTTTAGCATCTGATATGAACCCGCGTGGGTCCACGTGGGAGACCCACGTGTTAGAGTTACTCCCGGGGAGAAAGTTGTCAAGAAATTGTCGGGAAATCGCGGGTGACACCCCTCATTTGTGGAATCCGAAAGGAAATGACCCCAATGAACTTACTTGCAGAAACGGAAGGACTCACGACTTAGAATATGAACTCCTGGTTTGTGTGTGTGTGTGGGGTGGGCGGGGGGAGGAGCGGGGCGTGGGTGTGTGGGAGGGATGGTTGGGCCTTGAGGGAAGTCATGTACACACCACTGTGTTTGGACTGGATAACCACCGGGAACCTATCCTATCGCTCATGGAGCTCTGCTCAAAGTTTTGTGCCGGCCCGGATTGGAGGGCTGATCTGGGGAGAATGGGGACGTGGGTTATCTATACTGAATCCCTTGGCCCTTCACCTGAAACTATGGCAACCCTGTTAAGTGGCTACGTCCCAACACAGAATGCTTTCGCTGTTAAACAAACAAATTTTTGAAGCAGAGAACTTGTCAAGAATAAGAAGATGCTCCAGGTTACCAAAGAGGAAGGAAATCTAAAATGAGAGCGGATACATGCACAGATATCACTTATTGATGATGTGGTATAGCAAGAAAATTATAGGACCTTAAGAAGCAAATCTACACCAAAGAAATTAATCAAATGAGATAAAGAAAGACCCGTGGAAAATCTACTGCTGTCCTCCCTGACGTATTACTCTGTGTTCAGTTCAGGCCTCGATGATCTCAAGTCACTTACTCAAAAAGAGAAAAACGGCACCGTGCTGTCCATGGTACAAAACCTGACTATTCTCAGAGTTTCTTTATTCTGTGTGGAACATCTCCTTTGTGTGTGTGTGTGTGTGTGTGTGTGTGTGTGTGTGTGTGCGCGTGTGTGTGTGTGTGTGTGGGAGGGCGGGGGCATGCACTAGGGCAAGTGAGGGCATGCTGGCGTGTGGGCGTGTCCTGGCTTAGTCACTCAGTCATGTCCGACTCTTTGGAACCCCACGGACTCTAGCCCACCAGGCTCCTCTGTGCATGGAATTCCCCAGGCACGGACACTGTAGTGGGTTGCCATTCCCTTGTCCGGGGGATCTTCCCAACCCAGGGATGGAACCCAGGTCTCCGGCATGGCAGGCAGATGCTTTACCAGCTGAGCCACAAGGGAAGCACGACTGTCTATATCTCAGTTCTCATGGTAGAATTCAGTCAGCGTTTGCGAAGTGAATGGTGAGTGCAGAAAGGATCCTGCATTACCCGGCCGCCCCATCAACCTCTGCTCCCTGAATCGACTGATAGAAGTGAAGATCCAAGCGGGATCAAGCCGATGAGAGCTCTATAGACTGATCAGGTGCCCGTTTCTGATTGGCTTCGCAGTGGGCCAGAGGGATGATGGGAATACAAAGTCCTTTTCTGGCTCTGGAGTCACAGCTGGGTTCTCCGCAGTGTCGACGCCTGAGCGCCCTGCAAGCCACAGCAGAGCAGTAAGTGACTACCCTCCGATGAGGACGTCCTTTCCTTGCTTAAGGTAAGCGAGCTAATGGTGAAGGGTAGCGTGTGCCTCTGGATGGCAAGGAGAGTTTTCAATAAAATCATTTCTTTCCCAAGAACGCATTTCAGGGTCTGATTTGGCCTCTCAAGGTAGTTTTACCTGAATCTCATCACATTTTCATCAGTGATGTAGCTGGAATCATTTTAAATGTCTTTAGGGAGCAGACGTCATTCATGAAACACATCGGTTTGGAATTTGCCTTCTTTGCAGGGTGTTTAAAATGCATATCGAGCACACAGTCGGCATTCGTGTTTGGCTCCTCGGTACGAGTGAGACGCGTGTTCCAAGCGGGCAGAGAGATAGCACTTTGTCCCCCACTGGGCCCTGTCTGGTGTTCCTACGGCTACGAGCCTCACTTGCACCCCCGCTAGCGCAGTGCCCTTGGCCCTGAGTGGCTTGCATGGAAGGGAAGGGAGACCGTGTAAGGTGTGCTCCTGCATTGTCTAAAACGGATCCCTTGATCTCTGGCAGCTTCCACAGGAGTCGTCTTGGAGCAGAGTCAGGATGAGTGCCCCGACCCCACCCAGACTCCTTGACCTGGCGGGAAGGCACTTGCTGAGGGCCGAAGACCTGGACGTTTCTACTCTGGAGAGTCTGCCCACGGAGCTCTTCCCGCCCCTCTTCCTGGAAGCCTTTGACGGATATCGGACTGAGACCCTAAAAGCCATGGTGCAAACCTGGCCCTTTGTCCGCCTGCCTCTGGGGGCCCTGATTGACCTGCCTCATGTGGGGCCCCTACAAGCCGTGCTGGAAGCACTGGATGTTCTGCTTGCCCAGAAGGTTCGATCCAGGTGAGTCGGTCATGGGAACCTGGTCAAATCCTGGCAGTGCCCAGGAAGACGGCTGGGCTGAGAGAACGTAGATGGAACGGGATAGATCGGAGGGTTCTCAAGAGAGCAACGAAGAAGCCTTGGTTGGCTATGAGAAATACCTTCTGGTAGCGGAAGGGTGGCTTAAATGAAGGGGAGCCTTCTAGAATATCCGCTCCCCCCACCCAATCACGCTTAGACTTACTAGAGTGGACAATCAGGCAGGAAAAGAGGGCAAAGGGGGTGGAGGAAAGTGAGGCAGAGAAGGAAGAGGGCAAGGCAGCTGGTGACCTCAGGAAGATTAAGTTACAGCACAGGTAGGCAGTGTGTTTTCCCCATGGGAGGCTGTGGTTTTGTGTTTTTCGGTTTCTGTTTGTTTGTTTGTTTCTGACGGTGTGGATCGTACTACATCATTACCAATCTCCTTCTTCCTTCTTCTCCCAGGAGGTGCAAACTGCGGGTGCTAGATTTACGGAAGACGGGCCAGAACTTCTGGAGCATGTGGTCTGGAGCCAGCAGTTATGGGTGCTCAGGCTCACGGATGGCAGCAGTGGCTGAGCCCAGGTCAATGACGAGGCAGCCCTCGACTCCACTGAAGGTTTTTCTAGACCTGTGCCTGAAGAAAAGGACCCTGGACAACTTCCTCACCTACTTCCTTCGGTGGGTGGAGCAGAGAAAGTCTTCCATCCACCTATGTTGCAAGAAGCTGAAGATCGTCTCCATGCCAATGGACAAGATCGTGAAGGTCCTGAGCACGGTGCAGCCGGACTGTATCCAGGAGGTGCAAGTGAGTTGCACCTGGAGTCTGTCCACCCTGGCCACACTCGCCCCTTTCCTGGGTGAGATGAGTAACTTGCAGAGACTCCATCTCTCCCACGTCCACGTGTCTGCCTTCAAGAAGCAGGAGCGCGATCACGTTGTGCAAATCACCTCCCAGTTCCGGAGGCTGGGCCACCTCCGGGACCTCCATCTGGAGTCTCCTTCCTTCCTTGAAGGCTGCCTGGACCAGATGCTCGGGTGAGCGTGGTAACCTTAAACGCAACATTAGAACGTCCAAAGGACCGTCTCTCACGGTGCTCTGTCCTGGGGGGTGGTGTCCCACAACCCCGCAAGTCAAGGGAGGGGGTGAAGCTGATCGAGTGGGGCCCGTGAGGTGGTAGAGAGTATTATCTGGGGGTGTTGGCCTCCCAGAGTCGGTAATTTCCTCCTAACTCGGAGGCATCTATGTTATCATGGTAAACATAGGGAAGCGAACAGGACACTGAAGTGGGGAAACGACATCAGATCAGAGCATCCCTGAAGAGAAGCTCTGTGCTCCCCAGGTCGGTGCCCTCAGTGAACCCTGTTGTAAAGGCCCTGTCTGTAAGAGATGGTGTGGTGCTCTACAGTTGGTTCCTGAGGCACGTCTCCCTAGAGCCTGGCCTGGCCAGAGATGTAGGATCTGGGGCTCCACCTGGGGCTGAAGGAAGCCTTACCCGAAACCATTTTTCGATCTCCTTCTCACGCTAATATTCAATAATGTCCACACTCGATGGAGGTGCTCTATGGCTCTCCTCACAGCATGTTCTTGCGATGCCATGATCTTCACTCGTCCTCAGAAGGAAGTGGAGCACGTGGTACTCCGCTCCATAGATGAGGAGAGAGTGTCTTTGAGACACTGTGCAGGGATTCGGTGCCACAGTGAGGCTGAGAGCCCTCAGACTAGAATGAGACGGGGCAAATCGGCATGTTGACCCTCAGTGGATGGTCAGACTCATATCAGTCTTTGTAGCAACCTTTTGCCTATCAGCTGTATGCAACCTGGCACCCGGTTCCCAAGAACTAATTGCTTGGTTTCTCCCCAGGTGCCTGAGGTCCCCCTTGGACAGCCTGTCAATAACCAAGTGCCGGCTTACAGAATCAGACTTGAGCCACGTGTCCCAGAGCCCAGACATCAGTCAGCTCAAGAGCCTGGATCTCAGCGGTGTCCCCATGACTGACTTTCGGCCTGAGCTCCTCCAAGTTCTGCTGGAGAAAGTCGCAGCCACCCTCCAGGAAGTGGACTTGGACGCGTGTGGGATCACGGACTCCCAGCTGGAGGCCTTCCTGCCTGCCCTGAGCCGCTGCTCCCAGCTCAGGGCCGTCAGCCTGTGTGGGAACCTCCTGTCCACGGCCGTCATGGAGAAGCTGCTGCGACACACCGCTGTGCTGCCCTGTTTAAGGCAAGAGCGTTATCCCGCCCCTCAGGAGAGTTACAGACCTCGGGGTGTTCTCCTGGAAGCGAGACTTGCCCGGCTTCGGGCTCAGCTGTTGGAGATTCTCAGAGACTTGGGACGTCCCAGGATCATCTGGATAAGCCTCAGCCCCTGTCCTCGCTGTGGGGAGGATGTATGCCATCACATGGAGCCCATTGTATACAGCTGTCCTGCCCCTGCCTAGGGGGTGGCCTGTATCAGAAGCTTTCTTCTGTGCACCTTGCAACTGAAATCTGGAACTTGTGGACTTCATGAAAGGAACACCAACCCAAGGTTTTAGACATCTTAGTGCGATTTAGAAAAGAAAGGGCGATAGTGGAGTTGGTACAGGTTTGCAGGCGGAATGTATATTCTGGGAGAGGAAGGGGCTTTCATGGACGTGTGCCTCTAGAATCTGATATGACCTGGGTGGTTACAGGCTGGAGACCCACGTGTTGTATTTTTCCCTGGGGAGATTGTTGTAAAGCAATGGTCAGGAAATATCATAAGACACCCCTTGTATATGGAGTCTACAAAGAAATGATTCAAATGAACTTACTTGCAAAACAGTCTCACAGACTTAGAAAACGAACTCATGGGTTGCCTAGGGGAAAGGATGGCAGGGGACTTTAGGAAGGTCATGTACCTACAGCTATGTAGAATGATAACCAATAGGAACTATTGTATAGTACATGGAGCTCTGCTCAGTGTTATGTGCCAGCCTGGATTGAAGGGGGGGGTTGAGGGATACATGTATGTATATGGCTGAGTCCTTTCACTGTTCATCTGAAACTATCACAACATTGTTAATAGGCTATACCCCAATACAAAATGTTTTTGGTGCTAAAAACATAAAAATACAATTCAAAAAAATTAAAAAAAAAAAAAGAAATTGTCAGGAATAAAGAAATCCTCTTGGTGAGTTAAACAGGAAAGAAATTTAAAATGAGACTGGATAAATGTATAGATGTGACATTTATTTTGTTGTAAAAGAACATAATGTGACATTGTCCAATAAAAAATAATTAACAGAAATAAATAAAGAGACAATCATGGAAAATCAACTGCTGTCCTCCATGATGTATTATTCTGTGTTCAATTTATGACTCCGTTATCTCCAGCTACTGATAAAATTAGGCACACTGTTGTCTGTGATTCAAAACCTTACCATTCCTATAATTTCTTTATTCTGTCTGGGGCATCTCCTGTGTTTGTGTGTGTGTTTGTATATGTGTGTGTGTGTGGTTAGTCACCTAGTCATGTTTGGCTCTCTGGAATCCCATGGACTGTAGCCTGCCAGGCTCTTCTATGCATGGGATTCTCCAGGCAAGAATACTGCAGTGGGTAGCCATTCCCTTCTCCAGGGTGTCTTCCTGACTCAGGGATCAAACCTTGGACTCCTGCATTGTGGGCAGATTTTGTACTGTCTGAGCCACCATGTAAGCCTTGTGGGGCAATTCTCACTTCTGTGCTTATTTCTTTGGCTGTTTAGTGCATTAATAACACAAACGGGAACACAAAGTGTATCCACTGACCCACTGGAATGAAGAGCTCTTGGCAGGGCTCTCACTGATGACTCAGGCCATGACCTGGGGCATGGGTATTCTTCATGCTTGTACCAGTGGATGTGTACATTGCAGTCGCTTGCGTTTCTGTATGTTTCACTGCCAAAGGCAAGCTCCTCAGTTCTGCAAGATGTTTTCCACACTGCCAATAAGGTTGAATCTGGTTCCCACCATTCCATGCTTGTCATGGGTGAGTAGTGGTCCTCATGGATATAATCTAGTTGTGGCCAGGCATCCAAATTCCTTTTAGTAAATTGCTAAAAGAGCAAAAACATTTAACGTGCATTTATTATTTCCATACCACATTCCATATATATATATATCATTTTGGGTGATTGGTCATATTGGAATAAATTGATAATTCACATTACAATTCCAGTCCTTCCCTAACAGAAAGGTCAAAGATAGCTTGTCTGGATATCAGAATGTTCAAATATACAACAAATATATGTTATGTATTACATATACCTCACAGTTGGCTCTCCCTATCCTCAGCTTATCGTCCTCAGATTCAACCAACTACATATGATGCAGACTAAATTCACTGTTAAAAATATCTTTGTCTAAGTGACCCTGAGCAGTTCAACCATGGGTTGTTCAAGATTCACCAGTTATACAGACAGGTGAAGAGAGGCTGATTACAGCCTCTGATTACAGAGGCTGAACAGTCTCACTGTCTGCTGTTTGTTGCTTAGAGAACTAGGATAGATTATGGTATAATTCAGACATTAAGGTTGAAAATCAGGGAAATGATGGTGTAGCTCTAAGTTAAGACTAAAGGACAGAGATTTAGGGCACCACTTGTATATGTCCTGGAGTTTCAAGGTTCAGGAACCAGAAACTCCAGTATTCATGGCCAAGAAGAGAGAGAGGGAGAGCAATTGCCCTTGTTCCATTCAGGCCCCCAGAGGATAAGACAATGCCCTCCCACACTGGTGAGGGCTGATCTCTTAACTCAGTCTACTGATTCCAATGCTAATCTTCTCTAGGAATTCCCTTGCAGATTCCCTCAGAATGAATGTTTGACCCGAGATCTGGGCATCTCATCTCACAGTGAAGTTGACACATAAATTTAATCCTCACAGTGCGTCTAAACAGAATGAAGCCAAATAAAGTTTCACTGAGAAGCATTCAGAGGCTGCAATTGTTTATTCTGTGGAGGAAGGGGATATAGGGATGAAATATAGCTCTTAGGCAGATCTTTGTTTCCCCCACAATGAATAGAACGATGCACACACAGTTTATGAGATTTTTAGTAGGATCCAGTGAGATATTGCTTGTTGAGGGATTGGCTCTAGAGTTATTTAGAAAGATCTCCTTATCATGAAAGAATTCCATGACGCTTTCCCCTCCCCAATCCATCTTCTCCTTCCTAGTGAATAGCATAAGTCTTTATCCCTCTATTGCTCACAACAGGGAGGAAAGCAAAACCCAGGGACAGAAATTGGACTCACATATTTCAGTGGGTCACCAATGAATCAGGGTTCACCTAGGCTGTTCCAGTAGCCAGTACAGGGAAACTGGGTGTGGGAGGAAATAAGAGAGACTGTATTCATCTTCAGTGATAGACATTCTGAGCCTTAGATCTCCTAGGTCACGCGCTGGTAGACCAGGCCAGAGGATAGAAATCAATTTCCTAATCAGGACTGTATACTTTAGAATTTTTAATAACTCTTGCTATCCTGGAGCTTCCCTGGTGGGCCAGTGGGTACAACTCCATGCTCCCAATGCAGGAGGCCCGAGTTCAATCACTGATCAAGGAACTATATCCCATATCCTGCAACTAAGCATTTACCTGCCACAACTAAATGATCCCTCAGGGGCGCAAGGGAGATCAACGATCCTACATGCATGATTAAGACCCAGTGCAGTCCAATAATCAAAATAATAAATATTAAAAAACAATTATGCTGTCCCGTAAATGCCACTTGAGTACAAATCCTTGCACAGTGATGTAATCCTCCAATCCAGCAGATGTCGCCATTCCCTGCGGTGATTGCTGAGGAGCTGAGAATGAAAGAAGCAGCCATCTGTCATGTCTGCCACTGCCTAAGGTGAACAAGGAGACAGGATTTGGCCCCAGAGAGCTGAGGTGCACATGAAAGGAATGGATTTAGTGAGCCCAGAGGCTTGCATCTTCCCATACATACAAAACTAAATTTAACTTGATACCTGACTTTTCTTACCTCACAGTAATCTTTGATGTTCAGACTGCCTGCTCCCTTTGTTACAAACTTGTATATAGCCTGACTCTCCTTCCTTCCTCCTTGGAGTAGTTTTCTCAGAGTTTCTGAGATGCTGTCTCCTCAGCTTCGGTCCTAAACATTTCCACCAAATAAAATAACTCTCTGCTTTCAGGTGGTGACTAATGTTTTAGCTGACAGTTTCCATGTAACCCCTGGAACTCAGGTGAATGGGAAAAGGACACTGTGGATTGGGAAAATGTCTTGGAAGAGCATGTAAAATGATAAGAAATACAGAACCTAAAATAGGACAAATGTTTTATTTGGTGAATTTACAGAAGATTTTAGCCAGAAAGGTGGCTAGAGTACATAAGGTCATTTGCTGGAAAAAAATTCAGAAAATATCAAAAGATTACTGCATATTATAAAAATGATACATCTCAAATTAATGCTTTTCATGCTTTTTAAAATTGTTATTTATTTTTATAATTTTATTTTACCTTTTTTTTTTTTTTTTTTTTTGGACTCTGCTGGGTCTTCCTTGCTGATCACAGCTTTTCTCTTGTTCTGGTGAGCAGTGGTTACTCTCTAGTTGAAGTGCATTGGTTTCTCATTTTGGTGGCTTCTCTTATTGCAGAGCACGGGCTCCAGTGCATGTGGGCTTCAGTAGTCATGGGTCCCAGTCTCTAGTCGAGTGCTCAGTGTTTGTGGGGCATGGGTTTATTTGCTACACAGCATGTAGGATCTTCCTGGACCAAGGATCCAACCTGTATCCCTTGCACTAACAGGTGAATTCTTAGCCACTGAACTTCCAGGGAAGTTCCTTCTCATGGTTTTTTATGTATGGAAAGAGTCTGGACTTATTGAAGTCATCCATACGATATGCATCTTAACTATTTCAGGAAACCATCCTGTTTTCTCCTTCTTGAATTACCTCAGGGCAGACTATCTTGAGGGAAGGGGAACTGCAGTGGATAATGGCCTTTTGGCTGCAACACCCTTTGTTTACTGAAATGTCAAGTGAAATATTGTCCCCAAGAAAAAGCTTAAGAGAAGATTGGAAGTGGAACTCAGTTGTTGTTCAGTCAATCAGTTGTGACTGACTCTTTGTGACCCCACGGACTGCAGCACACCAGCCTTCCCTGTCCTTCACTATTTCCCAAAGTGTGCTCAAACTCATGTCCATTGAGTTGGTGATGCCATCCAACCATCTCATCCTTTGTCACCCTCTTCTCCTCCTGCCCTCGATCTGTCCCAAAAGACCCCATCAGGGTCTTTTCCCATGAGTTAGCTCTTCCCATCAGGTGGTCAAAATATTGGGGCTTCCATTTCAGCATCAGTCATTCCAATGAATATTCAGGACTTATTTCCTTTGGATTGACTGGTTTGATCTCCTTGCCATCGAAGGGACTCTCAAGGGTCTTCTCCAACACTACAGTTCCAAAGCATCAATTCTTTGGCACTCAGCCTTCTTTTATGGTCCAACTCTCACATCTGTACATAACTACTGGAAAACCATAGCTTGACTATATGGAACTTTGTCAGCAAGGTGTGCTTTTTGATATGCTGTCTAGGTTCTTCATAGCTTTTCTTCCAAGGAACAAGCCTCTTTTAATTTCATGACTGCAGTCACCATTCACAATGATTTTGGAGCCCAAGAAAATAAAATCTGTCACTAGTTCCATTTTTTCCCCATCTATTTGCCATGAAGTGATGGGACATAATGCCACAATTGCAGTTTTTTAAGTGTGTTTTATGCCAGCCTTGCCACTCTCTTCTTTCACCTTTATCTAGAGGCTCTTTAGTTCCTATACACTTTCTGCCATTAAGGTGGTATGATCTGCATATCTGAAGTTATTGTTATTTGTCCTAGCAATCTTGATTCCATCTTGACCTTCAACAAGCCTGAAATTTCCCATGATGTACTCTGTGTGTAGATTAAATAAGTAGTATGTCAATATATAGCCTTGACATACTCCTTTCCCAATTTTGAACCACTCTGTTGTTCCGTGTCTAGTTCTAAATGCTGCTTCTTGACCTGCATTCAGATATCTGAGAAGGCAGGGTAGGTGGTACAGTATTCCCATTTCTTTAAGAATTTTCCACACAGTTTGCTGTGATCCACACAATCAAAGTCTCCCTCATAGTCAATGAAGCATAAGGAGATTTTTTTTTAATTCCATCAATTTTCCTATGATCCACCGTTTGTTGGCAATTTTATGTCTGGTTCCTCTGCCTTTTCTAAATCCAGCTTATACAACTGCAAGTTCTTGGTATATGTACTGTTGAAGCCTAGCTTGAAGGATTTTGAGAACTAGCTTGCTAACATGTGAAATGAGTGTGATTGAGCAATAGTTCGAACATTCTTTGGCATCGCCTTTCTTTGGGATTGGAAAGAAAACTGACATTTTCCAATCCTGTGGCCGCTGCTGAGTTTTCCAAATTTTCTGGCATATTGAGTGCAGCACTTTAATAGCATCATCTTTTTGGATTTTTAAATAGCTCAGCTGGAATTCCATCACTTCCAGTAGCCTTGCTTTAGTAACACTTCCTAAAGGCCACTTGAATTCACACTCCGGGATGTCTGGCTCTAGGTGAGCCATCACACCATCATGGTTATGGGTCACTAAGACCTTTTTGTACAGTTTCTCTGTGTATTCTTGCCACCTCTTCTTAATATTTTCTGCTTCTGTTAGATTCATACCATTTCTTTCCTTCCCTGTGCCCATCTCTGTATGAAATGTTTCTCTAATTTTCTTATAGAGATTTCTAGTCTTTCCCATTCTCTTGTTTTCCTCTATTTCTTTGCATTGTTCACTTAAGAAGGCTTTCTTTTCTTTCCTTGCTATTCTTTGAAACTCTGCATTCAGATGGGTTTATATTTTCCTTTCCTCTTTGCCTTTTGCTTTTTTTCTTTTCTCAGCTTCCTCAGACAACTACTTTGCCTTTTTGCATTTCTTTTTCTTGGGAATGGTTTTGATCACTGCCTCCTGGTCAATGTTAGGAGCACTGAATGAAGGGGTTCTCTGGGCTCAGTACACATTCTATTGCTTAGCTTTAAATCCATCTGCTCCTTTCAAGGCAGTTGACAAGGTGGAGGGACAGTGGTTGGGGGTGGAGGTGAGATAAGTGGTTGTCAGAGCCTATGACTGTCTGCACATCCCCCAGATGTGGTAGGGGATGGGGAAGGTTTTCATTAAACACCAATGTTGGTCCTTCTGTGTTTCTGAATGAGTAGATCTGAGGAAAAGCTGAGAATCACTTCTTTTAAAAATTCTCAAGTGATGCTGATGCTGCTGGTCAGGGGACTAGTCATTGGGAACCACTGCAGTAAGTAGAGCTACTACACTTTTATTTTATCTGCCTAGTTTTTGGAATAACAGATTCTGAAGAGAAAGCAACATGGTAAATACCTGAACCTCATGCTTGTTCCTTCTCCCTTTTATAAGAGAGGAAATTATGACTCCAGTATTTTATTACAAAGCTCACAGTGGTCAGTCGACACACTGGAGGGCGCTGGGACAGCACAGTTTGATATTCAGAAGCACTGACAACAGAACTTCAAGTTCCACCATCAGTAGGCTGTGTGCCTTGGGAGAAGTTACTGCTCTCCACTGAGTCTCTCTCTCACTGTATTGAATGAGTACCATATAATCCCTAACTCATAAAAACGCACTGAGCCAAGTGCATGATGCAGAATAAATTCTCCATAGATGGCAGGGCTGTTGTTTGACCTAAAGGCTGCAAACATAATCAAGACCATAACCAAGGCCACAGTGACTATCAGAACCTGAGGCAGAATCTCACAGGTCAGTCATTCCCTCTGCCAAGGTGTGATGCTTTGATTACAGAAGCCAGCACTTTAAAGGTCACCTTGGGTGTCTCTGCCTGGAGTTCAGCCTATTGGCTGGGACAAGCCTGTCCTCTGGTGGTCAGTTTGATGATTCTTTCCATTGGCTGTGGCTTCATACTCAGGATTTCTTTGATTGGCACTAACTCCATGGAGCAGAGGAGAAAGAAAATCCAGATCAGATTTCCCCATCCAATGACTTTCTTTTTTTTTCTTGAAAAATTTCTGGGGTCTTTAGTTGATCATAGGTATAGGAATGCTCAGAGAATGGTAAACTCTGTTGACTTACAAACCCTTTGGAGCTCCCTGGGAGTTTCCAGTAACTTTCTGGCAGCTCATTTCATGCCCTGGGTCTCTGGTTCTTTATTGGAAAAATAAATTGTTTTTGAGGTTCTTGTGACAATGTAGGTGCCCTGGGTCCCTCCTGAATCTGCCTTTATGTTGTTGTTGTTTTTAAAAATGCTTGATTTGAACTCCCATAGCTATTGGAAAAGAATCTTGGGTAAATGTGGTTTGTGAAACCCAAGATCCCAACTCACACCAGAGGGTCGTCCCCTCCATTGCCCACTGAAGTTATGGGGAAAACAGTATTATTCTCTTCCTGTTACAACACCCCAGCTTCAGGTCAAATTGTCTGGCATTTTTCTCCATGAGAAAGGAACCCCACATTCCCCAGGATCAGGTTGGGTGAGTGAAGGATGACAGAGGAGCAGGGAGATCTGGAGGGCATGGGACCCCACATCAGTGAGCTGCTTTTTAATTATGCCAAGTGATGCCATTTAGGAAATTGGGACCAGTGTTGCTACATTTTTCTTTAAATGTTTTTCCACCAAGGGACAGTGTAGAGGAAATTTAGTATAAAACTTTTTTTTTCTTTGTCTCTGACAACAAACTTTCTTTGTTAAAACATTGTGTGTGGGATATATTTGGGAACCCTATAGCCTCTGATATGAGAAAAGTGTTCAGCAAAGAACTCTTAAAAAAAAAAAACAAAACTCTAATATGACCCACAATGACCCTCAAAAAATCAGAAGGGAAAATGCATGTCTTTGTTGTTCTAGACCTGAGACCTACATTGGTTTGTGTGCCTGGTTTTGATGATGTTGGCATTGAAATTGCCTTTGCACCTCCACAATCCTGCTATGCCAGGTATAAAGTTGAAATTTTGAAAGAGGAATTTACCATTAGCTCTTGAATGAGTATGTATATAATTTTACATCAATAGGATTTTGTTGCAAGTGCTATTTGGTACTTGATATTTCTTTTTACTTAATGTTGTAACCATATCAAGTCTAATATGACCTAACAGACTCCTGTCCATCTCTCCCATCAGAAAGCTTCCATAAGCCTCTTATCCTTATCCATCAGCGGGCAGACAGAATGAAAACCACAATCACAGAAAACTAATCAAACTGATCACAAGGGCCCCAGCCTTCTCTAACTCAATGAAATTATGAGCCATGCTGTGTGGGGCCACCCAAAGCAGATGGGTCATAGTGGAGAGTTTTGATAAAACGTGGTCCACTGGAAAAGGGAATGGCAAACCACTTCAGTATTCCTGCATTGATAACCCCATTAACAGTATGAAAAGACAAAGAAAAAAAAATGACACTGAAAGATGATCTCTCCAGGTCAGTAGGTGCCCAAAATGCTACTGGAGAAGAGCAGAAAAAATAATTCCAGAAAGAAAGACAGAGCCAAAGCAAAAATAATGCCCAGTTGTGGATGTGACTGGTGATGGAAGTAAAGTCCAATGCTATAAAGAACAATATTGCATAGGACATGGAATGTTAGGTCCATGAATCAAGGTAAATTGGAAGTGTTAAAACAGGAGATGACAAGAGTGAACATCGACATTTTAGGAATCAGTGAACTAAAATGTACTGGAATGGGCAAATTTAATGCAGATGACCATTACAGCTACTACTGTGGGCAAGAATACCTTACAAGAAATGGAGTAGTCCTCATAGTCCACAAAAGAGTCTGAAATCCAGTACTTGAGTGCAATCTCAAAAATGACAGAATAATCTCTATTAGTTTCCAACGCAAACCATCTAAGATCACAGTAATTAAAGTCTATGTCCCAACCACTAATGTCAAAGAAGCTGAAGTTGAAAAGTTACATGAAGACCTACAACCTTCTAGAACTAACACCAAAAAAGATGTCTTTTTCATCATAAAGGGCTAAAATGCAAAAGTAGGAAGTCAAGAGATACCCGGAGTAACAGCAACTTTGGCCTTGGAGTACAAAATGAAGCAGGGGAAAGGTTAACAGGGTTTTGCCAAGAGAACACACTGGTCATAGCAAACACCCTTTTCCAACCACACAAGAGACAACTCTACACATGGACATCACCAGATGGTCAATACCGAAATCAGATTGATTATATTCTTTGCAGCCGAAGATGGAGAAGCTCTATACAGTCAGTGAAAACAAGACCAGGAGCTGACTATGGCTCAGATCATGAACTTCTTATTGCCAAATTCAGACTTAAATTGGAGAAAGTATGGAAAACCACTAGACCATTCAGGTATGACCTAAATCAAATCCCTTACGATTATACAGTGAAAGTGACAAATACATTCAAGGGATTACATCTGATAGAGTCCCTGAAGAACTATGGATGGAGGCTTGTGACATTGTACAGGAGGCAGGGATCAAGACCACTCCCAAGAAAAAGAAATGCAAAAAAGCAAAATGGTTGTCTGAGGTGGCCTTAAAAATAGCTGAGAAAATAAGAAGTGAAAAACAAAGGAGAAACGGAAAGATATAAGCATCTGAATTCAGAGTTCCCAAAGAATAGTAAGGAGAGATAAGAAAGTCTTCCTCAGTGATCAGAGCAAAAAAAATAGAGGAAAACAATAGAATGGGAAAGACTAGAGATCTCTTCAAGAAAATTAGAGATACCAAGGGAACATTTCATGTAAAGATGGGCACAATAAAGGACAGAAATGGTATGGACCTAACAGAAGCAGAAGATATTAAGAAGAGGTGGCAAGAATACACAGAAGAACTATACAAAAAATATCTTCAGGACCCAGATAACTACAATGGTATGATCACTCACCTAGAGACAGATACCCTTCAGTGCACACTCAAGTGGGCCTTAGGAAGCGTCACAATGAACAAAGCTAGTGGAGGTGATGGAATTCCAGTTGACCTATTTGAAATCCTAAATGATGATTCTGTGAAGTGCTGCACTCAATTTGCCAGAAAATTTGGAAAACTCAGCAGTGGCCACAGGACTGGAAAAGTTCAGTTTTCCTTCCAATCCCGAAGAAAGGCAATGCCAAAGAATGTTCAAACTGCTGCACAATTGCATTCATCTTACACATTAGCAAAGTAATTCTCAAAATTCTCCAAGCCAGGCTTCAACAGTATGTGAACTGTGAACTTCCAGATGTTCAAGCTAGATTTAGAAAAGGCAGAGGAACCAAAGCTCAAATTGCCAACATCCATTTATCATAGAAAAAGTGAGAGAGTCCCAGAAAAACTACTTCCACTTTATTGACTATGCCAAAGCCTTTGACTGTGTGGATCACAACAAACTGTGGAAAATTCTGAAAGAGATGGGAATAGCAGACCACCTGACCTGCCTCCTGAGAAATCTGTATGCAGGTTAAGAAATAACAGTTAGAACTGGACATGGAACAACAGACTGGTTCCAAATCAGGAAAGGAGTACATCTAGGATGCATATTGTCACCCTGCATTTCACTTCTGTGCAAAGTATGTCATGTGAAGTACTGGGCTGGATGAAGCACAAGCTGGAATCAAGATTGCCAGGAGAAATATCAATAACCTCTGATATTCAGATGACACCACCCTTATGGTAGAAAGTGAAGAAAAACTAAAGATCTCTTGATGAAAGTGAAAGAGGAAAGTGAAAAAGCTGGCTTAAAATTCAGCATTCAAAAAACGAAAATCATGGCATCCGGTTCCACCACTGCTTGGCAAATAGATGGGGAAACAATTGGAACAGCGAAAGACTTTATTTTCTTGGGCTCCAAAATCACTGCAGATGGTGACTGCAGCCGTGAAGTGAAAAGACACTTGCTCCATGGAGGAAAAGCTGTGACCAACCTATCAGTTCAGTTCAGTTCCGTTCAGTCGCTCAGTCGTGTCTGACTCTTTGCGACCCCATGAACCAACTTATACAGCATATTAAAAAGCAGAGACATAACTTTGCCAACAAAGGTCTGTTTAGTCAAAGCTATGGCTTTTCCCATAGCCAGAAAGCTGAGCACCGAAGAACTGATGCTTTTGAACTGTGGTGTTGGAGAAGATTCTTGAGAGTCCCTTGGACTGCAAGGAGATCCAACAAGTCAATCCTAAAGGCAATCAGTCCTGAGTATTCATTGGAAGGACTGCTGCTGAAGCTGAAGCTCCAATACTTTGACCATCTGACTTGAAGAACTGACTTCCTTGGAAAAGACCCTGATGCTGGGAAAGATTGAAGGCAGAAGGAAAAGGGGACAACAGAGGATGAGATAGTTGGATGGCATCACTGACTCAATGGACATAAGTTTGAGCAAGCTCCGGGAGTTGGTGATGGACAGGAAGCCTGGTGTGCTCCAGTGAAAGTGAAAGTGAAAATCACTCAGTCGTGTCTGACTCTTTGGGATCCCGTGGACTATGTCCATGGAATTCTCTAGGCCAGAATACTGGAGTGGGTAGCCTTTCCCTTCTCCAGGTGATCTTCCCAAGCCAGGGTTGAACCCAGGTCTCCCGAATTGCAGGCAGATTCTTTACCAGTTGAGCAAGAAGGGAAGCCCCAGAATACTGGGAGCATGTAACCTATTGCTTCTCCAGCAAATATTCCTGACCCAGGAATCCAACCAGGGTCTCCTGCTTGCAGGCAGATTCTTTACCAACTGAGCTATATATTCTTTAATATTCTTTACCTATATATGTATATAAAACTCATCTTTATTTTCATTCTTCTGTAGATAAATATCTAGGCTGTTTCCATTCTTGGCTATTGTAAATAATGCTATGAACATAACGGTGTGTGTATCTTTTTGAATAATAGATTTTTCTGGATATTTGCATAGAAGTGGGATGCTAGACCATATAGCAACTTTATTTTTAGCTTTGGAGGAACCTACATATTGTTTTCCATAACGGCTGTACCAATTTACATCCCATCAACAGTGTAAGAGGCTACAATTTTCATCACATACTCACTAGCATTATTAAGCAGATTTAAATTTCTTTTGATTTATTAGTCGACTGGAGATACTGACTACAAGGGGATGAAAGGTAAGCCTTTAGAACAGTGCTCCTTTTGGATCTCACAGAAGCTGTGATCCCATAGAAACATTCCCAGCTTCAGTTCAGTTCAGTCGCTCAGTTGTGTCCGACTCTTTGCGACCCCATGAATCGCAGCACACCAGGCCTCCCTGTCCATCACCAACTCCCAGAGTTCACTCAGACTCACCTCCATCGAGTCAGTGATGCCATCCAGCCATCTCATCCTCTGTCGTCCCCTTCTCCTCCTGCCCCCAATCCCTCCCAGCATCAGAGTCTTTTCCAATGAGTCAACTCTTTGCATCAGGTGGCCAAAGGACTGGAGTTTCAGCTTTAGCATCATTCCTTCCAAAGAAATCCCAGGGCTGATCTCCTTCAGAATGGACTGGTTGGATCTCCTTGCAGTCCAAGGCACTCTCAAGAGTCTTCTCCAACACCACAGTTCAAAAGCATCAAGTCTTCATCACTCAGCCTTCTTTACAGTCCAACTCGAACATCCATGCATGACCACAGGAAAAACCATAGCCTTGACTAGACGGACCTTTGTTGGCAAAGTAATGTCTCTGCTTTTCAATATGCTATCTAGGTTGGTCATAACTTTCCTTCCAAGGAATAAGAGTCTTTTATTTTTTTATTTTTATTTATTTATTTATTTATATTTATTTATTTATTTTTTTTGCCGAGTCCCCACCTCCCTCCTCCCTCCGAAGTCAAGAGTCCTTTAATTTCATGGCTTCAGTCACCATCTGCAGTGATTTTGAAGCCCCCCCCCCCAAAAAAAATCTGACACTGTTTCCACTATTTCCCCACCTATTTCCCATGAAGTGATGGGACCAGATGCCATGATCTGAGTTTTCTGAATGTTGAGTTTTAAACCAACTTTTTCACTCTCTTTCACATTTATCAAGAGGCTTTTGAGTTCCTCTTCACTCTCTGCCATAAGGGTGGTGTCATCTGCATATCTGAGGTTATTGATATTTCTCCCCGCAATCTTGATTCCAGCTTGTGCTTCTTCCAGCCCAGCATTTCTCATGATGTACTCTGCATAGAAGTTAAATAAGCAGGGTGACAGTATACAGCCTTGACGTATTCCTTTTCCTATTTGGAACCAGTCTGTTGTTCCATGTCCAGTTCTAACTGTTGCTTCCTGACCTGCATACAAATTTCTCAAGAGGCAGATCAGGTGGTCTGGTATTCCCATCTCTTTCAGAATATTCCGCAGTTTATTGTGATCCACACAGTCAAAGGCTTTGGCATAATCAATAAAGCAGAAATAGATGTTTTTCTGGAATTCTCTTGCTTTTTCAATGATCCAGCAGATGTTGGCAATTTGGTCTCTGGTTCCTCTGCCTTTCCTAAAACCAGCTTGAACAACTGGAAGTTCATGGTTCACGTATTGCTGAAGTCTGGCTTGGAGAATTTTGAGCATTCCTTTTCTAGCGTGTGAGATGAGTGCAATTGTGCGGTAGTTTGAGCATTCTTTGGCATTGCCTTTCTTTGGGATTGGAATGAAAACTGACCTTTTCCAGTCCTGTGGCCACTGCTGAGTTTTCCAAATTTGCTGGCATATTGAGTGCAGCACTTTCACAACATCATCTATTCCCAGCTTAGACTCCTCAATTTCCAGGAACATCACACAAAATCTCTCTGATTGTCATTTCCAACATTTAGGTTTCCTGGCAATTTGGTGGCGGAGGAGGGGGGAATGTTCTTCTGATCCTGTCAACTACTTATTCTCTTCACCGAAATGGGCAATTTCTTCTACTTGGCAGTGACCTTGAATCAACAGCTTACACATAGGGAAAATATGAGTAAAGTTCAGATTTCCTCTTAAGGTTATCTGAAGGAATGAATAAAAAGTGCCTGCATGATTGTTCACCCGGTTTCTGTTCAATAACAGAGATGTTCATGCTTATTGTTGTTACTAATCTCAATCTAATTGCAAGTTATTAATAAAAGGGATTGATGGCCAGGGATTTAAATGTCACTTGAGTAGAATCCAATTTAATCTTCTTTTTTAATAGTTAAATCTGAAAAAGTTTTATTTTTTTTAATTTTTTTAAAATTGTAGTATGTAAAGGCCATTTATATACATGAGAGAAATATGGTGGAAGCCATCTTCCCCAAAGTGACCAAGACTGAGAACTACCTGCAGAGTGTCTTCACCTTGGTGGCCACAGGTGTATAAGAATAATTTTGGCATCAAATAACTAAGTGAGTGAGAGGCACTGAAAATTCTTAAAGGTGGACAAAGGGGCTCCCTTTATGTATGGCCATAGACTTCAAAGAAATCCTTGTATGATGCAGCCCAAAGTGGGAATCATACATGAATGTGGTAGAACATTAAACACCAATAAGTGTTTCCATATTTAGTGCAGAAAAGGTGTTGGCATTTATGACAAGAAAAGCAGTATTTTATTTCTGTGCGTAATGGTGTCACTTTGATCAGAATCTGTGCTGAACATGGCTAGTTATGAGTAAAATGGTAATGATCTAAATGCACTAGGAAAAATGCTAATGAGATTATGGTTTGTTTGGCTTCTTCTCCAACATTTTCGCCTGGAGAAATCCATGGATAGAGGAGCCTGGTGGGCCACAGTCCATGGAGTTGCAAAGAGTTGATCACGGCCGAAGTGACTTGGCGCACAAACGCATGCACTCCTGAAAAATGTGGGGAATTTGCCGTCTGAAAAGTGTCCTCAGTGAGAAAAATAAATAAATAAATAGGTAAACAAACCTCAGCTGGTAGCGCTTGCCCCTGGATGACAGGGTTATTTGGAGCTGAACAAGGTTTATTTCTTCTCTGGCTCCAAGTTCCCAAAGAACCCAGAGTGCCCACCTTCACTGCCTCTGAGTCTGGGAAATATCTGATTCCAGTATTCACACGCCTTCCTCTTCTCACACCTTAGATTTAATCTTTTCTTGCAGTTGGTTGTTCTGATCTCAACTTTTTGGGAAAAAATGCCATCTATGATGACAGTGTCTCCTCTGAGCCACTCTCTTTTTACTGTATTTCTTCAGTTTATTTTATTTATTTATTCTTATTGCCCTGGGTCATCACTGCTGCGGGGGCCTTTCTCTACCTATATCGAGAGGGGGCTACTTTCTAGTTGCTGTGCATGGCCTTCTCATTGCGGTAGCTTCTCTTTTGTGGAGCACAGGCTTAACAGTTGTGGCGTGTAGACTTAGTTGCCCTGTGTCATATGGTATCTTCCCCAACCAGGGATCAAACCTGTGTCTCCTGCATTGGCGGTCAGATTCTTCACCACTGAGCCACAGGGAAACCCTATTTTGCTATCTTAATATCACCCAGAACAATGTTTTTAAATTTCCCTGTTTAAAAAAAAAAAAAAGAAATAAAAAATAAACCTCTATTTTACATTGCTGCTATCATTCACATTATCCCTTTAGGAATGCCCAGCTCCAAACTGTCCAGAACCACTCGTATTCTCACTGAAATTCCAGCCTGTCCACCTTCAGAGAAAGCTTGACTTAGGGCTGGAAAAACCACCACATCCCCAAAGCTCCTCCCTGGCTTCCTGAATGGGCACACAACCTCCTGTGTTTCCTACATAACTCCTCAGTGAAAAGCTGATATAGGGATGAGTGTATTTTGTTTTCTTTCATAACACACCACTGTTTTCATGAGACTGTTTTAATCATGGACATATTGCTAATGTTGATTTGACCGAAGTTCCCCCAACAAAATGATTCTGTCAACTTTTTTTCTTGTCCAGTGGTGGGGACCAATAATCCTTTTCCTGTCTGACCCTCAAAAATACAACTGTCCATATTGGTAGAATTCAGTCAGTTTTAGGGAAGTGACTGTGAATAGGTCCTGGATCACCCAGCCACACCATCATTCTTTTTGTTTCCTGACTGTATATATTTCAATCAACTACTCTAAAGAAATATGATAATCCAATCAGGATCAACCCAACAGGTCTTCTATAGTTAAATCAGTCCCTTTCTGATTGGATTAGCAGTGGGACAGAGGAATTATGGGACAAGAAAGGTGTATAAATATCTGAAGCACTGGAAAAGAGAGGCAGAATCTTCCTACTCTGGAGACACCAGATGAGTTCTTCACAGCGTCTGAGGTCTGAGCACCCTGCCAGCAACATCAGACCAGTAAGTTACCTCCATCATATAAGAATAACCATTCCTTCCCCATGGTTAGCTAATCTTGAAGAGTGACTTGTAGTTCTGGGTGGCAGGGAGAGTTTTCAAAAAATAATTTCTTTATGATGAACCCATTTCAGGTTTTAGTTTTGCCTCTCAGTGTAGTTTTGCCTGAATCTCAAAACATTTTGATTAGTACTTTAGCTGGTATCATTTTTAAATGTCTTTACCCAGCAGATATTTAAATTATCTGTTTGGAGTTTTGTTTCATGAAATTTCAAATACATATTTTTTACACAAATGGCATTTGTGTTAAGGATAACTGAGGATGGAGGCTGTGTGGGTACACATGACCTTCCTCTTCCCATAGACTTAGGGCTACAAGTGATGGTCTGACATATTCCACTCATAAAGACTGGAGTGAGCTTTCAGGCTCCTGGCTTCACACTTCTAGCTGGGACATGAATTAAGCAAAGCACTGGATTGAATTGAAATGGCTAGTGGTTGCCTTTCCTCCTTACTGGTCTTGTGAGAAGCTTGTTCTGAATTGAATAGGGAAAGAGTTATAACTTGGTGCCCGTTGAGGCCTGAATGTCTTATGGTCTAACTGAGGCACTCTCACCCCTGCCAGAGCTGGGACCTCAGTCCTGAGTAGATTTCTCTGAAGGGTTGGGGGATTGTCTTAGATGTGTTCCTCTTTGGCTTGACATGGATGCTTTATTTGTTGGCAGTTTCCACAAGATTCTTTTTGAAGCAGAGCCAGGATGAGTGTCCCGACCCCACCCAGACTCTTGGACCTGGCTGGAATGCACCTGATCAGGGAAGATGCCTTGGTCTGTTCTGCTCTGGAGTTTTTGCCCACAGAGCTCTTCCCATCCCTCTTCATGGACGCCTTCCATGGGAGACACATCAAGACCCTAAAGGCCATGGTGCAAGCCTGGCCCTTTGTCTGCCTGCCTCTGGGGGGCCTCATTGACCTGCCTCATGTGGGGCCCCTACAAGCAGTGCTGGAAGCACTTGATGTCCTGCTTGCCCAGAAGGTTCGTTCCAGGTGAGTCAGATCTAGATAGCTTGATAGGGTTCTGGGCATCCTGGAAGAGACATCTGGGCTGGGCTAAGTGGATGGCCAATGGATGGGCAAGAGGGTTCTGAGGATGGCAATGAAGAAGCTCAGAGGCCTTGGCTCACTATGGAAAATACTTTACTGATGTGTAAATGTGCCTACCATGCAAGGGAGATTGAAAGAACATGCCCCATCTCCTTCCTATGATGCTTAATCCCACTAGAAGTGGAGAACTAGAAAGGAGAAAGGGAGTTGAAGGAAAGAGAGGCAGAAGAAGGCAAGGCAGCAGGTGATGAGATATGTGAAATAAAAGCACCGGTGGGCAGTCATTTGTCAAATTCTGAGACTGTGGTTGCATTCTGTGTGGATTTTAATGCATCCCTGTTAATCTCCTGTCCTTATAGGAGGTGCAAACTGCGGGTGCTAGATTTGCGGAATACTGGCCAGAGCTTCTGGAGCATGTGGTCTGGAGCCAGCACCCATGGGTTCTCAAGCTTCGGAATGGCACCAGTGGCTGAGCAGAGCTCAAAGACCCATCAGCCCTTGGCTCCCCTGAAGATATACATAGAGCTTTGCCTGAAGAAAATGACCCTGGATAACTTCCTTACCTACCTTCTCAGGTGGATGGAGCAGAGAAAAGCTTCCATTCACCTCTGCTGTAAGAAGCTGACCATCTTTGCAATGCCTGTGGAAAATATCACGAAGGTCCTGAATATGGTGCAGCTGGACTGTATCCAGGAGGTGCAAGTGAATTGGATTTGGCATCTGTCCACCCTGGCCAAGTTTGCTCCTCTCCTGGGTCAGATGAGCAACGTGCAGAGACTCCTTCTCTCCCGCAGTCACGTGTCTGCTCTTGAGAAACAGGAGCAGCAGGAGCAAGTTGTCCAATTTACCTCTCAGTTTCTCAAGCTGCACCATCTCCAGGATCTCTATCTAGACTCTCCCTCCTTCCTTGAAGGTTGCCTGGACCAGATGCTCAGGTGAGTGTGGAACATTGGCTGGGTAACAGTGAACACATCACTGGCATGTGAAGCACACAGGGTCCCTAGCTGCTCTATCCTGAGCCGTGGTATCACTTCACCACCGAAATCAAGGTAGAAAAACAAACACAGACACCGTACTAGAAAGCTGTTTATGGTGTGGCTTGGACCCAGTGAGGGCAGATTCTTTCTTAAGGAGGGAAATCTATGTAACATGACTTAGGAAAATAGGTAAGTGAAAGGAGATCAAAGAAGGGAAGCCACCTATAATCAGAGCAATTTTAAAGAGATGGTCTGGGGAATTACCTGCCAGTCCAATGGTTAGAATTCTGCTCTTTCAGGGCTGAATGTCCAGGTTTGATCCCTGGCGGGAAAAGTAAGATTGCACAAGCCACACATGTGATATGGCCAGCAAAAAAAAAAAAAAAAAAGGAAAAGAACGTGAGGGACAGAGGGAGACAGAGACAGAAAGAAAAACTGTGCTCTCACAGGCGGATTCATGTTGATGTATGGCAAAACCAATACAGTATTGTAATTAGCCTCTAATTAAAATAAATAAATTTAAATTAAAAAAGAAAAACTTTGTGCTCTCCAAGTTTCTGAACTTGTCTCAAATTACCAGTCCCTAAATGTTGCCTTTTCCAGATAAGTTAGTAAATATTTAAGAAATGCGTGATTCTGAGACAATAGTAGTGAAGTATGACCAGAGAACATACAAACCACAGATGGTTTGCAGGTGATGCAGAGATGAATTGTCAGGTTTAAAAGACTGATCATTCTGAGTACTGACCTTCAGGAGACAGTTAGTAGGACCTTGTCTTTGGGCCGATCACCTTCCCAAAAGAGCTGCCCCTCCTGGGTTTCTCAGACTTCATCACTTTTTTTCTCCCCAGATGCCTGATGACCCCCTTGGACCACCTAGCAATAACTAACTGCCGGCTTACAGAATCAGACCTGACCCATCTGTCCCAGTGCCTGAACATCCATCAGCTCAAAGGCCTGGATCTGAGTGGGGTTACCATGACTGACTTTAGTCCTAAGATCCTCTGCATTCTTCTGGAGCAAGTTGCAGCCACCCTCCAGGAACTGAACTTAGAGAAGTGTGGGATCACAGAGTCCCAACTTGAGTCCATCCTGCCTGTCCTGAGCTGCTGTTCCCAGCTCAGGACCTTCAGTCTGTGTGGGAATGTCCTCTCTATGGCCATCATGGAGAAGCTGCTGAGTCACACCACTGGGCTGTTCTACTTAAGTGATGAGTTTTACCCTGCCCCTCAGGAGAGTTACAGCCCTCATGGAGCCCTCCACCTGGGCCGACTGGCCAAACTTCGGGATAAACTCATTGAGATTATGCAGGATTTAGGACGTCCAAGGGCCATCTGGCTTAGCTCCAGCCCATGTCCTCGCTGGAGCAATAAGACATTCTATCCTGAGGAACCCTTTCTGTATCAGTGTTACATGTCTGCCTAGTTGGATGCACCTGCCAAAGCTTTCTTCTGGGCACTTGGAAACTAAAACATGGGGAATAGATCATAAAAGGAAAACTGATCCATGGTTTCAGACATCAGCTCAGTATGAATGGGAAAAGTTAAGATGATACAGTGGAGATGCAGGATTTCAAGGAGAAATGTAGACTCTGAGAGGTGTTGGGACCTTCAGAGATTTGGGTTTATAGCATCACAAAGATGAATCTAATTTTCTGGATGGAAATTTTGTATGCATATGTGGCATTATTTTTGAGTGGAGATTGTAAATAAATGGTCACAAAGAAACCTTTGTGCTTGTACCTGGTGCCCTTCTTGATATATTATTGTGTTTTGTCTGTTTTCACCTCAGGAATCTCCAGTTACTCATGACAGAAAACACACAGAATTTGTATGATCAGAAACCCCACTATTCCCACTAGTTCGCTATTCCGTTGAGAACATGTTACCTTCTTTCTTACTTCTGTGGCTGTTCACTTGGTTACTTCACACAACAAGGGCAACATGCTCAGTGGCCACTGAATCACTGGAGTGAAGGTCTCTAGACAGGGTACTCAGTGCTGACTTGCCGTGACCCTCGATGTGAGCTGTCCTCATGGTTCTCCTGGTGGGTCCGTAGGTCTCAGTTCCTGGCCTTTCTGTGCTGAGAAAGGACTTCATTACAAGTCAGGATCCTCCATTCTGGAAGACGTCATCCACGTTGCAGATGAACCAGAGGCCCTGTCCTCACCAATCCATGCTTGTCATGCATGTGTAGTTGTCCTCCTTGAATTAAAGTAGTTGTGACCAGCAATTTTACACAATTTTCTTTGCTGTTGTTTAGTCGCTAAGTCACACCTGTTTGTGACCCCATGGACCGTAGTCCACCAGGCTCCACTGGAATTCCCTAGGCAAGAATATGGAGTGAGTTGCCATGTCCTTCTCTAGGGGCTTTTCCTGACCCAGGGATTGAACCCACATCTCCTGCATTAGGAGGAGGATTCTTTACCACTGAGTCATCAATACTATAATCATACAGGCATATAACATGGTTTTACTATTTCTAAACCACATTAAGAGATTGTATTCTTTTGTGGGAGTAGGTCATGTCATCGAGAGATTGACATTCCTGTAACACCTACTATCTCTTCCTATCTGGGAAGACTAGTAACATGTTTTATCAACATATCAGCCTGCTTTCCAAAATAATTCTTATATACATCTTATAGTCAATTCTCTCTGTCCTCAGTTCCACATCCTCAGATTTAATCACCTGCAGGTGGGGAAGTATTACATTTACTGTAGAAAAATGTCCACAAGGAAGAGGATCTGAGCAGTTCAAAGTCATGTTGGTCAAGAGTGATCTGTATATGTAGTATGTATTAGAAGGGATTATTGTGGGAATGGGTTCAAAGGGGCTACAGAGATGGAGAAGTCCCATGGTCTACTCTAAGTGAGAAAACCAGCAAATCCAGTTTTATATCTCAGGCCAGTGCTTAGGGCTGAAAACTGGGGGAGCTGGTGATGTAACTCCAAGTGTGAAGCTAAAGGCCTGAGAACCAGGGAAACACTTGTGTAAGTTCTGGAGTTTCAAGTCTCAAGATCCAGAAGCTGCTATGTTCATGGACAAGAAGAGGGAGAGAAGATGGTATCTTGTTCCATTCAGGCCCTCAGGAATTGAATGAAGCCCAGCCACATTGGTGAGGGCACATTTCATCACTCATTTGATGGGTTTAAATGCTACTGTCTTCCTGAAACACCATCTCAGAAACACCCACCCTTAAAGTCACATAAATGTAACCAACACAAAGACCATAAAAAAGGGGCACCCAAACGAAGGCCCTGCTGAGGATTCAAGGGCTTGTATTGTTGGCTCTGGGGATGGCGTGGATATTGGACTGATGGATCTTAGGCAAGAGGCTCTGATTTCCATAAAATGGAAGTAATGATGCACCCACAGTGTATGGGGTTCCTGTAAATCAACGAGATGAAACATGTTGAGGCCTTGGTACTGGAGCTGGCATACAGTCGGAGCTCAACAAAAGAGTCATTTCCTTCTTTTCCCTTTCTAGCAGACACCCCCAGGATTCTTCATTCCTCAAGCTTACTCTATATTTCTATGACAGAAAAGAATGAAGGAGGGCTCAGCATTTACATGAGGCCTTGAATGAATAAGAATTCCCCCAAGCTGCCCTAGTAGCCAGCACAGGGAGGGTCAGGAGGAGGTCATAGGAAAGAGTCCATTCCTCTCTAGTGATACACATTCTGAGCTTCAGGACTCCTAGGCCACCTGCTGGGAGATCAGACCAGGTGCCATGAACTAATATTGCAAGCAGGTCTGTCGGGTTCAGCATCCTGTATACATCTGCTGCAATGTAAATGCTCATTTAATATACATATTTGTGCTGTGATTGATATAAATATAGAAGATAAACGTTGTCTTTTAAAATTATGAAGAAAATTTAGTGCTTTGAAAGAATGCATGTGGATATTTTTAAAAAGTACTTAACTTGATTTGGAATCTCAAAGTAAAAATACCTTTAAAACTGATTTTGAAGATCATTCAAACTAATAATTTCTTCTTAAAAATATTTAGAATAAGAAAATTTCAGAACTGGATTACAATTGTAAATTTTAAAGTAGACTTTCTACTGAAGAGCAGTTTTGTGTTCAGAGTAAAATAGAGGATACGGTACAGAACATTTCCACTTAAATCCTCCCTCCACATGCATTGACCCCCAGCTATCAACAGTCTCCATTTGATTTGATTAGAATATTTGTTATAATTGATGAACCTACATTGACATAACATCGTCACCCAAAGTAGAGAGTTTACATGGAGTTTCCCCCTTAATGTTGTGTGTTCTATGACTTCTATCAAGTATATAATAACACTGCAGAATCACAAAGTATTTGCTTTGCCTATTTATCCCTCCTCCATCTCAATCTCTGGGAAAAAAAAAATCTGATTATTTCACTCTTCTGTGATTTTGCCTTTTGCAAAAGTGTCCTGTATTTGGACTCACTTTATGTAGGCTTCTCATATTGATTCTTTCACTTAGTAATAGACATTGTGATTTCCTCCATTATTTTTCATGGTTTGACACCATTTCATTGTCAGTATACATCACAGTTCATTGGTTTTTTCACATACTAAAGGACAGCTTGGTTCCTTTCAAGTTCTGGCAAAGATGAGTAAAGCTGCTATAAGCTTCCATGTGCATATGTTTGCCTGGAAAGAATGTTTAACTCATCTGAATGGAGCAAAATTGCTGGATTGTAAGATACTAATATGTATTAAAATTATTTTTTTTCTTAGCAAACTCCCAAGTTAGACAGATATTGTCCAAAAAATGGTAGGGAACCATGCTCCTGTGGCCCATAACTGATCATGGAGAAAGGCAAGGCAGTAAATGGTTATAAATGCATGGTCCCTGGAAAACTTTACAGCATCAGACTTTACTTCCATCACCAGTCACATCCACAACTGTGTGTTGTTTTTGCTTTGGCTCCATCTCTTCTTTCTGGAGTTATTTCTCCAGTCTTCTCCAGTAGCATATTGGGCACCTACCGACCTCAGGATTCAGTGTCCTATCTTTTTGCCTTTTCATACTGTTCTTGGGGTTCTCAAGGCAAGAATAGTGAAGTGGTTTACTATTCTCTTGTCCATTGGACCACGTTTTGTCAGAACTCTCCACTATGACCCATCTGTCTTGGGTGGCCCTACATGGCATGGCTCATAGTTTCACTGAGTTAGACAACACTGTGGTCCTTGTGATCAGTTTAATTAGTTTTCTGTGATTGTGGTTTTCATTCTGTCTGCCCCTCTAATATGGATAAGAGGCTTATGGAAGCTCAGTGCCCCTGACCCTGCATCAAGCCACCGCCAACCCACGCCTCCGCCAGAGATTCCTGGACACTCACAGGCAAGACTGGATCAGCCAACTTGGAGAAAATCAATGCTAACCAGCTGCTGATAACAGAAATATAAACATGCAGAAGAAATAACTTTTCTGGTCAATGTATATGTCCATGAAAAAGGCTTATGAACAAAAACCCCATTTGTTTTCCATGTATTTCTTAATTTTCCCAAACAATAAGAAAAAAAAAAAACATTCTAGTACTACAGATAGAATAAGCTACTCCCCTGAACTTTCTCCTCATAAGTGTGTGTGTACAAGTACATATATGTATATGTGTGTGTGTGTGTGTATATATATATATATATATAATTATGCCATGAAAAGAAGGATATCCTACCATATTCCACAAAACAGGATGTGTTTTGAGGGCATTATGTTCAGTGAAATATGTCAGAGAAAGATAAACACTGTATATTCTCATTTTCTTGTGAAATCTAAATAACTGAACTTTTCTTTTTCTTTCTTTATGCAAGCTTCTTAAACTCTCTTTAATTCTCCAATTCACTGTGTGTTTACTTTTTTTAACATTTTAGTGTATTTTTTTAAATACAAATTTATTTATTTTAATTGGAGGCTAATTACTTTACAATATTATATTGGTTTTGCCATACATTGACATGAATCTGCCATGGGTGTACATGTGTTCCCCATCCTGAACCCCCCTCCCTCCTCCCTCCCTATCCCATCCCTCTGGGTCATCCCAGTGCACCAGCTCCAAGCATCCTGTATCCTGCATCAAACCTGGACTGGCGATTCATTTCACATGATATTATACATATTTCAATGCCATTCTCCCAAATCATCCCACCCTTGCACTCTCCCACAGAGTCCAAAAGACTGTTCTATACATCAGTGTCTCTTTTGCTGTCTTGTATACAGGGTTATAGTTACCATCTTTCTAAATTCCGTATATATGCATTAGTATACTGTATTGGTGTTTTTCTTTCTGGCTTACTTCACTCTGTATAATAGGCTCCGGTTTCATCCACCTCATTAAAACTGATTCAAATGTATTCTTTTTAATGGCTGAGTAATACTTCATTGTGTATTTGTACCACAGCTTTCTTATCCATTCATCTGCTGATGGACATCTAGGTTGCTACCATGTCCTGGCTATTATAAACAGTGCTGCGACGAACATTGGGGTACATGTGTCTCTTTCAATTCTGGTTTCCTCAGTGTGTATGCCCAGCAGTGGGATTGCTGGGTCATATGGAAATTCTATTTCCAGTTTTTTAAGGAATCTCCACACTGTTCTCCATAGTGGCTGTACTAGTTTGCATTCCCACCAACAGTGTTAAGAGGGTTCCCTTTTCTCCACACCCTCTCCAGCATCTATTGCTTGTAGACTTTTGGGTAGCAGCCATTCTGACTGGCGTGAAATGGTACCTCATTGTGGTTTTGATTTGCATTTCTCTGATAATGAGTGATGTTGAACATCTTTTCATGTGTTTGTTATCCATCTGTATGTTTTCTTTGGAGAAATGTCTGTTTAGTTCTTTGGCCCATTTTTTGACTGGGTCGTTTATTTTTCTGGAATTGAGCTGCAGGAGTTGCTTGTATATTTTTGAGATTAATTCTTTGTCAGTTGCTTCATTTGCTATTATTTTCTCCCATTCTCAAGGCTGTCTTTTAATCTTGCTTAAAGTTTCCTTTGTTGTGCAGAAGCTTTTAATTTTTAATTAGGTCCCATTTGTTTATTTTTGCTTTTATTTCCAATATTCTGATAGGTGGGTCATAGAGGATCCTGCAGTGATTTATGTCAGAGACTGTTTTGCCTATGTTCTCCTCTAGGAGTTTTATCGTTTCTGGTCTTACGTTTAGACCTTTAATCCATTTTGAGTTTATTTTTGTGTATGGTGTTAGAAAGTGTTCTAGTTTCCTTCTTTTACAAGTGGTTGACCAGTTTTCCCAGCACCACTTGTTAAAGATATTGTCTTTTCTCCATTGTATATTCTTGCCTCCTTTGTCAAAGATAAGGTGTCCATAGGTGTGTGGGTTTATCTCCGGGCTTTCTATTTTGTTCCATTGATCTATATTTCTGTCTTTGTGCCAGTACCATACTGTCTTGATGACTGTGGCTTTGTAGTAGAGCCTGACGTCAGGCAGGTTGATTCCTCCAGTTCCATTCTTCTTTCTCAAGATTGCTTTTCTGAAAGGATGATGCCTTTATTTTCAACACTGGTCATGAGAAAGAATCTGATAATAGAGAATATTCAATAAAATACAAAAAGTTGAACGGAAACACAATAAAAATTCCAAAGAACTTTGCTATCACCAGCACTTTTATCATAATGATAACCCTCTGGACATTTCAGCTGCTGATTAAGATGATCACAAATATGAATTATGATATTCTGTTACTAGGCCAGTTTAATTTTCCTTAGAGTGAGCAAGAAAAACCAGAAGATTCTGAGATTTGAAGAGAAGATACTTGCTTCTTGGATGGAAAGCTATGAGAAATCTAGACAGCATATTAAAAGGCAGGGACATCGCTTTGCTGAAAAAGGTCTGTATATTCAAAGCTATGGTTTTCCCAGTAGCCACGTATGGATGTGACAGTTGGACCATAAAAAAAGTTGAGCGCTGAAGAATTGATGCTTTTCAATTGTGGTGCTGGAGAAGACTCTTGAAAGTCCCTCAGACAGCAAGGAGATAATCAATCCTAAAGGAAATCAATCCTGACTATTCATTGGAAGGACTGATGCTGAAGCTGAAGCTGAGGCTCCAATACTTTGGCCACCTGATGAGAACAGCCGACTCATTGGAAAAGACCCTGATGCTGGGAAAGACTGAAGGCAAAAGGAGAAGAGAGTGGCAGAGAATGAGATGGTTAGATAGCATCACAGACTCAATGGACATGAACTTGAGCAAACTCAGGGAGATAGTGGAGGGCTGGGTTGCCTGTTGTGCATGCTGAAGTCTATGGGGTCACAAAGAGCAGGACAGGACTTAGTGACTGAACAACTTCAAAGATCAAATGCTCTGTGGAGCAAACTTTCTAGAAGGAAACACTCTCAAAGACAACACTGTATCCTCTGAGCCACTCTCTTTAACTTTCCTAATATCACCCAGAATAACTTCTTTAAATCTACCTCTTTCATAAAAGAGAAAAAAAACCCAAAACTCTATTTTACATTGTGGATCATTCATGTGGACCTTCTATGAATGCCCAGATCCAACCCAGCCAGACCCACTCTTACTTCTCACTGTAATTTTGACCTGTCTACCTTCAGAGAAGGCTTGGCTTAAGGCTAGGAAACCAACCCCCAACCCCCTAAAGGTCTTTCATGCTGCCTAAATAGCCTCACAACCTCCTATGCTTCCCACATAACACCTGAGTGACATTTTTGTCAGAGACCTCTGTATTTTGTTTCTTATGTGAACAACATGACTGTTTTCATAAAGCTGTGTTCATTCAGGGATATTTTTATAATTTTTATATGGCAAAAGTTCCCCCAGCAATGATACTTTCCACTTTGGTTTTTTCTGTCCAATGTTAGAAATCAATAATTTACTTTTTTGTTCATATTCAGGAAGTAACTGTCCATATGAATAGAATTCAATCAACTTTTGCACAGTTAATCAATGAATGAATTCTTGATTCCCCCTCCATCTTTTTTTTTTTTTTTTTTTTTGCACCCTGCAGGTATATCTGATTCAATCAACCAATCTGGAGAAAAGTGAAGATCCAGTCATGATAAATTCAATGGGTGTTCTATAATCTAATCAGGAATCTGTTTTGGGTTCAGTTCAATTCAGTTCAGTCACTTAGTTGTGTCTGACCCTTTTCGATCCCATGGACTGCAGCCTGACATGCCAGGCTTCTCTGTTCATCAGCAACTCCCAGAGCTTGCTCAAACTCATATGCATCGAGTCGGTGATGCCATCCCACCATCTCATCCTCTGTCATTCCCTTCTTTCACTTTCAATCTTTCCCAGCATCAAGGTCTTTTCCAAAGAGTCCACTGTTTGCATCAGAGGACCAAAATACTGGAGATTCAGCTTCAGCATCAGTCCTTCCAATGAATATTCAAGACTGATTGCCTTTAGGATTGACTGGTTTGATCTCCTTGAAGTCCAAGGAACTCTCAAGAGTCTTATTCAACACCACAGTTCAAAAGCATTAATTCTTCATCATTCAGCTTTCTCTATAGTCCAACCCTCACATCCATGCATGACTACTGGAAAAACCATAGCTTTGACTAGATGGACCTTTGTTGGCAAAGTAACGTCTCTGCTTTTTAATATGCTATGTAGGTTGGTCATAGCTTTTCTTCCAAGGAGCAAGTGTCTTTTAATTTCATGGCTGCAGTCACCATCTGCAGTGATTTTGGAGCCCAAGAAAATAAAGCATCTCACTGTTTCCAGTGTTTCCCCATCTATTTGCCGTGAAGTGATGGGACCGGATGCCATGATCTTTGTTTTTGAATGTTGAGATTTAAGCCAGCTTTTTCACTCTCTTTTTTCACTTTCATCAAGAGGCTCTTTAGTTCCTCTTTGCTTTCTGCCATAAGGGTGATGTCATATGCATATCTGAAGTTATTGATATTTCTCCTGGCAATCTTGATTCCACCCTGTGCTTCGTCTAGACCTGTATTTCTCATGATGTACTCTGCATAGAAGTTAAAGAAGCAGGGTGACAATATACAACCTTGACATACTCCTTTCCTGATTTGGAACCAGTCTGTTGTTGCATGTCTGGTTCTAACTGTTGCTTCTTGACCTGCATACAGGTTTCTCAGGAGGCAGGGAAGGTGGTCTGGTATTCCTACCTCTTGAAGAATTTTCCACAGTTTGTTGTGAACAGGGATGAGGGAATTAGCTGCTGCTGCTGCTGCTGCTAAGTCGCTTCAGTCGTGTCCGACTCTGTGTGACTCCATAGATGGCAGCCCACCAGGCTCCCCTGTCCCTGGGATTCTCCAGGCAAGAACACTGGTGTGGCTTGCCATTTCCTTCTCCAGTGGATGAAAGTGAAAAGTGAAAGTGAAGTCGCTCAGTTGTGTCTGATTCTTCGTGACCCCATGGACTGCAGCCTACCAGGCTCCTCCGCCCATGGGATTTTCCAGGCAAGAGTACTGGAGTGAGTTGCCATTGCCTTCTCTGGAGAGAATTAGAATGGTGTATAAAACTCTCAAACACCAAAGAAAAGCAGAATCTTCTTGCTCTGAAGCCACCGTCTGGGTTCTCAGCTCAGGGTCTGCGGTCTGAGGTCTGGGATCTGCAGTCTGAGGTCTGATCCACCCCTCCAGCCACATAAGAGCAATAAGTTTCCAACCTCATATAAGGAGACTCTTTCCTTTCCCTTATCTAGCTAATCTTGAAGGTTAGCTTCAGGAACGAACTCTAACAAACTCTTCCTAGAGTGTCTGTAGAGTTTTAAATAAAATCATTTCCTTTAGAGTAACAGACTTCTTTCATATTTTGGATTTGCCTCTCAAAGTAATCTTGCCTGAATTCTGATTATTAAGCATTATTATTATTATTATTAAGCATTTTGATTAGTGATTTGGCTAATATCATTCTTACATATCTTAATCAAGCAGATGTTCTTAATGAAAATTTCTCTTTGGAATTTTATTTATTGAAATTTTTTTAATTTTTATTTTTTATTTTTTTTAAATACAAATTTATTTATTTTAATTGGAGATTAATTACTTTACAATTTTGTATTGGTTTTGCCATACATCAACATGAATCTGCCACAGGTATACACGTGTTCCCCATCTTGAACCCCCCTCCCTCCTCCCTCCCTGTACCATCCCTCTGGGTCGTCTACATATTTTGTGCATAAATGGAATTTATGTTAAAGGTTCTCTTTCATCTTCACCAGCCAGGTTAATTGGAGTAACTGAGGAGGATATAGCCTGTGTTGTTCCACATGACAATCTTTTCCCATAGATTTTGGACTGTAAGTCGTGGTCTGGATGTTTTCCCCCGAATAGCAATTGGAGTTAGCATTCAGGCTGGTAGGTACCCACTTCCCAGTGGAACATGAATTAAGCAAAGTAGAGGATGGACCTGAATGAGATAGTGGTTGCTTTTCCTCCTCACTGGTACCTTTGAGCTGCTTGTTCTTGATCCAGTAGGGATAATGTTATAGTTTTGTATCCACTGAGACCAGAGTGTAATTGGGCATAAGTGAGGTGCTTCCACCCCTGCCAGGGCAGTGATCTTGGCACTGAGTGAATTCCTCTGAAGGGTTTGGAGACAGTCTAAGATGTGCTCAAGTTTGGCCTGAAATGGATGCCTTGTTCTCTGGAGTTTCCACAGGAGTCCTTTTAGAACTGAGTCAGGATTAGTGCCCAATCCCACCCAGATTCCTGGACTTGGCAGGATCAAGCCTGCTAAGGGATGAAGCCTAAGCCATTTATGCTCTGGAAGAGCTACCTATGGGGTTCATCCCTCCCCTCTTCATTGAAGCCTTCTATGGGAGACATATTGAGACCTTGAAGGCCATGGTGCAAGCCTGGCCCTTTGTTTGCCTGCCTCTGGGGATCCTCATTGATCTGCCTAATGTGGGGCCCGTACAAGCAGTGCTGGAAGCACTTGATGTTCTGCCTGACCAGAAGGTTCATTCCAGGTGAGTCAGATCCAGGTAGCCTGAGAGGGTCCTGAACATCCCAGAAGAGACACCTGGCATAGACTAAGTGGATGGCCAATGGATGGACCGGAGGATTCTGAAGATGGCAGTGTAGAAGCTCAGAGGCTATGGTTCATTATGGGAAATGCCTTCTGGAAGCATGAAGTGTCTATGATGCAGGGCAACCTGAAAGAACATGCCCCACCTCCTTAAAGTTACTTGAAGCAGAGAATCAGAAAGGAGGGGAAGATAAACTGGATAGTAGCCTTGAAAGGGAAAAGGCAATGGCAACACACTCCAGCATTCTTGCCTGGAGAATCCCAGGGACACAGGAGCCCAGTGGGCTGCCATCTATGGGGTTGCACAGAGTCGGACACGACTGAAGTGACTTAGCAGTCTTGAAAGGGACACTTTGCTAGGGAGGTACAGATTATAGACTGGAATGTTTTGATCTAGCAATGGGGAGATTTTGATTTCTTCCTTAGGAAGAGGTTCAGTTCAGTTCAGTCACTCAGTCGTGTCCGACTCTTTGTGACCCCATGAATCGCAGCACGCCAGGCCTCCCTGTCCATCACCAACTCCCAGAGTTCACTCAGACTCACCTCCATTGAGTCAGTGATGCCATCCAGCCATCTCATCCTCTGTCGTCCCCTTCTCCTCCTGCCCTCAATCCCTCCCAGCATCAGAGTCTTTTCCAATGAGTCAACTCTTCGCATGAGGTGGCCAAAGGACTGGAGTTTCAGCTTTAGCATCATTCCTTCCAAAGAAATCCCAGGGCTGATCTCCTTCAGAATGGACTGGTTGGATCTCCTTGCAGCCCAAGGAATTCTCAAGAATCTTCTCCAACACCACAGTTCAAAAGCATCAATTCTTTGCTGCTCAGCTTTCTTCACAGTCCAACTCTCACATCCATACATGACCACTGGAAAAACCATAGCCTTGACTAGACAGAACTTTGTTGGCAAAGTAATGTCTCTGCTTTTCAATATGCTATCTAGGTTGGACATAATTTTCCTTCCAAGGAGTAAGCATCTTTTAATTTCATGGCTGCAGTCATCATCTGCAGTGATTTTGGAGTCCAAAAAATAAAGTCTGACACTGTTTCCACTGTTTCCCCATCTATTTCCCATGAAGTGATGGGACCAGATGCCACGATCTTCATTTTCTGAATGTTGAGTTTTAAGCCAACTTTTTCACTCTCCTCTTTCACTTTCATCAAGAGGATTTTAGTTCCTCTTCACTTTCTGCCACTTTATGCACTTGGTGTCATCTGCATATCTGAGGTTATTGATAGTTCTCCCGGCAATCTTGATTCCAGCTTGTGCTTCTTCCAGTCCAGCATTTCTCATGATGTACTCTGCATAGAAGTTAAATAAGCAGAGTGACAATATATAGCCTTGATGTACTCCTTTTCCTATTTGGAACCAGTCTGTTGTTCCATGTCCAGTTCTAACTGTTGCTTCCTGACCTGCATACAAATTTCTCAAGAGGCATATCAGGTGGTCTGGTATTCCCATCTCTTTCAGAATATTCCACAGTTTATTGTGATCCACACAGTCAAAGGCTTTGGCATAATCAATAAAGCAGAAATAGATGTTTTTCTGGAACTCTCTTGCTTTTTCAATGATCCAGCAGATGTTGGCAATTTGGTCTCTGGTTCCTCTGCTTTTTCTAAAACCAGCTTGAACATCTGGAAGTTCATGGTTCATGAATTGCTGAAGCCTGGCTTGGAGAATTTTGAGCATTACTTTACTAGCATGTGAGATGAGTGCAATTGTGCGGTAGTTTGAGCATTCTTTGGCATTGCCTTTCTTTGGGATTGGAATGAAAACTGACCTTTTCCAGTCCTGTTGCCACTGCTGAGTTTTCCAAATTTGCTGGCATATTGAGTGCAGCACTTTCACAGCATCATCTTTCAGGATTTGAAATAGCTCAACTGGAATTCTATCACCTCCACTAGCTTTGTTCGTAGTGATGATTTCTAAGGCCCACTTGACTTCACATTCCAGGATGTCTGGCTCTAGGTCAATGATCACACAATGACTTAGAAAACTAGGTTAAGTAGACAGGACACTAAAGTAGGAAAATCACATCAGAACACAGTATCTCTGAAGAGGCTATATGCTCACATTGTGTTTTTGCATACAGTGAGCCTGTCTTAAATTCCCTAGCTGTAAAATGTTGTTTCGTGCTCCAGAGCATGTAACTAATATATAATAAAATCATGATTGTGGATCAGGGCCTAAAGAATAGTAAAAAGTAATAGGTTCTATAAAGTGATGCAAGGATGTAAGTGGGACCATGCAGACTGGCAACCCTAGTTGATGTTGTGGGAGCTTGTGCAGGTGGGTTCCTTATGCATTTCTCTCTAGAGCCTCAGCTGGCCAGAGATACAGTTGTCTGAAGCCCAAGCAAGGACTGAGGAATCTGAGTGAAATGATTTTTAAAATCTCATCTCCCAGTACTAAAATTAAGGATGGCCACACTTGACTGTGGCTCTCTATAGCTCTTCTCTGAACATGCTCTAGTGCATTCCATTATCTTCATTCATTCTCATAAGGAAGTGGAGTATGTTGTATTCTGCTTGATATTTGAGGAAAAGAGCGTTCAAGATTCTGTGAAGTTACACAGTGAAGGTGACAGGACTCAGCCTAGAATGAGACTGGACAACCAGTGTATTGGCCAGCATCCAATGGTCAGACTAATTTTGTAGTAATCATTTGTCTCTCACCTCCAGCTCACCTGGTACCTCAGTTTCCAAGAACTAACTGATGTTTCTCCCCCAGGTGCCTGAAAACCACCTTGGACAACCTCTCAATAATTTACTGCCAACTTATAGGATCAGGCTTTATCCATCTGTCCCAGTGCCTGAACATCAGTCAGCTCAAAGTCCTGGATCTGAGTGGTGTCACCATGACTGACTTTAGTCTCGAGATCTTCCCAGTTCTGCTGGAGAAAGTTTCCACTATTCTCCAGAAACTGGACTCAGATATGTGTGGGATCAGGAACTTCCAGTGTGAGGCCCTCCTGCCTGCCCTGAGCTGCTGCTCCTAGCTCACGTCCTTCAGCCTAAGTGGGAACTTCCTGTCCATGGCCATTATGGAGAAGATGCTGCAACTGTTTAAGTCATAAATGGTATCCTACCCCTCAGGAGAGTGTCAGCCCTCAGTGTGTTCTCCTGGAAGGGAGACTTTCCAAGCTTCAGGCTGAGCTGTTTGAGATTCTGAGAGACTTAGGATGTCCCAGGAGCATCTGGATTACCCTCAACCCCTGTCCACACAGGGTGATTACATATGTGATCACATAGCACCCTTGTATACAGCTGTAATACTCACATCTAGTTGATTGCCTCTATAAAACTTTCCTCTCGGCCCTTGGGGACATCTGACATCTAGGACTTGGGGACACTATGAAGGGAACACCCACTCATGGTTTCTGATATTTGATCACTGGGGATGGTCCCAGGGTTGGTCACTTCTCCCTCTGCTCACATTCTCAGATTTAGTCTTTCAAATGATCCCATCTTTCTGGGAAGAAATACCCTCAAAGGTGACAACTGTCTTTTCTTGGCCACACCCTTTGGTTTCTAAACTCCACTCAGAAAGATCTTTTAATCTCTCTGCCACTCAATGGGGGAAAATATACTCATATTTTACAGTGTCTTCAGTCATTTACAGGGTTGCTGTAGGAATGCCCAGTTACAGGCTGCCCCAATCCCTCCTCACTTCTCACTGTGAGTTTGACTTGATCTCCATCAGAGATGCCATGACTTGAGCCTGGAGAACCAACCACATCCCCAAGAGACTGCTCTTGCTACCTAATAGGCTCCTGATCAGCTATTATTCCAACATAACACTGGAGAGGCGACTTGATCAGTCAGTTCAGTTCAGTAGCTCAGACTCTTTGTGGTCCCATGGACTGTAGCATGGCAGGCTTCCCTATCCTTCACCAACTCCCAGAACTTGCTCAAACTCATGTCCATCGAATCGGTGATGCCCTGCAACCATCTCATCCTCTGTCATCCCCTTCCCCTCCTGCCTTCAATCTTTCCCAGCATCAGGGTCTCTTCCAATGGATCAGTTCTTCACATCAGGTGGCCAAAGTATTGGAGCTTCAGATTCAGCGTCAGTCCTTCCAATGAATATTCAGGACTGATTTCCTTTAGGACTGACTGGTTTGATCTCCTTGCAGTCCAAGAGACTCTCAAGAATCTTCTCCAACACCACAGATCAAAAGCATCAATTATTTGGTGCTCAGCTTTCTTTATGGTCCAACTCTCACATCCATACATGACTACTGGAAAAACCATAGCTTTGACTAGATAGACCTTTTTCGTCAAAGTAATGTCTCTGCTTTTTAATATGCTGTATAGGCTGGTCACAGCTTTTCTTCCAAGGAGCAAGTGTCTTTTAACTTCATGGCTGCAGTCACCATCTGCAGTGATTTTGGAGCCCAAGAAAATAAAATATCTCACTGTTTCCAGTGTTTCCCCATCTATTTGCCGTGAAGTGATGGGACCGGATGCCATGATCTTTGTTTTTGAATGTTGAGATTTAAGCCAGCTTTTTCATTCTCTTTTTTCCACTTTCATCAAGAGGCTCTTTAGTTCCTCTTTGCTTTCTGCCATAAGGGTGGTGTCATATGCATATCTGAAGTTATTGATATTTCTCCTGGCAATCTTGATTCCAGCTTGTGCTTCTTCCAGCCGAGCATTTTGCATGATATGCTCTGCATATAAGTTAAATAAGCAAGGTGACAATATACAACCATGATGTACTCATTTCTCAATTTGAAACCAGACAGCTTGATACATTGAGAAATTTATTTTGTTTTCTTTGATATAGCACCACTGCCCTTGCAAAGCTGTCTTATTTGTAGGACATTTTGATACTTTTGATATGGCCAAAGATTTTCCAGGAATATGCTTTCAGGTTTTTCTTTTTTTGCCCAATGTTGGGAACAAATTAATCCCTCCTTGATAACACCCTACTACAGTTGTCTGTATTAATAAAATTCAATCAGTGTTTGTAGGGGTAAATCTAGGAATGTGTTTTGACTTCCCCTTCAACCTAATTCTTAAAAATGAAAATCTGATTCAATCAATCTGGAGACAGACAAATATCAGGATTAACCTGCTGGATATTATGGAATCTAACCAGGTTTCTGGAGAAGGCAATGGCACCCACTCCAGTACTTTTGCCTGGAAAATACCATGGATGGAGGAGCCGGATAGGCTGCAGTCCATGGGGTCGCTGGGAGTCGGATATGACTGAGCAACTTCACTTTCACTTTTCACTTTCATGCATTGGAGAAGGAAATGGCAACCCACTCCAGTGTTCTTGCTTGGAGAATTCCAGGGACGGGGAGCCTGGTGGGCTGCCGTCATGGGGTCACACAGAGTCGGACATGACTGAAGCGACTTAGTAGTAGTAGTAACAAGGTTTCACTTTCCAATTGGGAGTTACTAATCGGAAGGGGGAAGAAATTATGAGAAAGTCCTATAAAAGCCTCAGGCACCAAAGAAGAGATGTAGAGTCATTGCCTGGATTCTACAGGGATTTGAGGTTTTAGTGCCCTGCCAACAATAGCAGAGCTGGTGAATTACTGATCTCAGCTAAAAACATTCTCATCTTACTCATGGTCAGTGGGTCTTGAATGGTGGCAAACAGTTCAGGATGGCAGAAAAAGTCGTCCGCTTTCTTTTTTTCAAGATAAATTTAAGGCTTTGATTTTTCATCAAAGTGTAGTTTAGCCTTATTTCCATATCTTTTGTGTGTGCTTGGTTTATATAACTTTTAATTGACTTAAGTACATTTTTTAAAATAAAAAGCACCTGACTGTATGGAATTTTATTTCTTGACATTTGAAGTATTTCGTTTCTGCACTTAGATTATAGCTCATACACTTTGTGATTTTACTAGCTAGGCTTTTTAAATAGAAGCTTAAAATAACATTCCATATGCTATTTTCAGAGAGTGGAGTCTTTGTACTGGATATGAAGGAATGGAGTTTAGTGGAAGGAATACTTCATATCAGTAACTCACCAGCTCTGCTGTTGTTGGCAGCAAAGTGACATTACTGCTTTTTTATATGCTGTCTAGGTTTGCACAGTTTTGCAAACCAGCGGTTAAGATGCTGCATTTCCACTGCAGGGTGTATCGGTTCAATCCCTGGTCCAGGAACTAAGATCCCGCATGCCACATGGCCTAATTGAATATATAAATAAATTAAAATGAATAAAAATTATTTATTTTTTTATGTACTGATTTAAAGTTTTTATTTTGCCTCTTCTGTGGTTTTGACTTAATCCCAAATATTTTAATTGGTGCCTTGGTTTATACCATTTTAAAATATTTTTTTAAGAAGCAGATGCTATTTTTAGTGAAAATCATCTGTTGGAATTTTATTTCTTGAAATTTAAAATTTTAATTTGTGAATAAGCAGCATTCATTGTAGGGGTTTCTCTTATAGCTCAGTTGGTAAAGAATTAGCCTTCAATGCAGGAGACCAAAGTTCGATTCCTGGGTTGGGAGATCCCCTGGATAAGGGAACGGCTGCCCACTCCAGTATTCTGGCCTGGAGAATTCCACGGACTGTATAATCTCTGGAGTCACAAAGAGTCGGACACGACTGAGTGACTTTCACACTTCACTTACCCTTCCCCAGCCCAGTGAACTGTGGGAACTGAGGATAAAGACTGTGTTGGGCCACATGATGCTCTTATTCCCACAGTTTTAAGGCTCTAAGTGATGGATTAAAATTTTCTCCCAAAAAGATGAAGCTTAGCTTTCAGCTCATGGTACCCGCCTCCCAGTGGAGCATGATTAAGCAAAGCAGTGGATGGAAATGGATGGACTAGTGGTTGGGTTTCTTCCTCCTTGCTGCTTGTGAGGTTCTTGCTCTAGTGCCCAAAGAAGTAGAGCTACGCCTTTGTGCCTGCTGAGCCCAGAGTGTACTTGGGACTAACAGGCACTTGCACCACTGCCAAGGCAGTCACTGCCCTTGGTCCAGAAAAGTTTCTGCTGAACATGGGGAGACAGGCTGTGGTGTGTTCTTGTTTGGCCAGAGAAGGATGGCTTGTTCCCTAGAAGTTTCCACAGGATTCCTTTTGGAGCAGAGTCAGGATATATCTCTGAACACAACCCAGACTCCTGGACCTGGTGGCAATGAGCTTGTTGAGGGATGAGGCCTCAGCCATCACTATTCTGGAGTATCTGCCCATTGAGCTCTTCCCCTCACGGTTCATGAGGGCCTTCTATGGAAGAAACAGTCAAACTTTTAAGGCCATGAGGCACACCTGACCCTTTGTTCTCCTGCCTCTGGGAGGCCTGATGCAGAAACCTTGTGTGGGGACCTTACAAGCAGTGCTGGATGTCCTGCTTGCCCAGAAAGATTGCCCCAGGTAAGTCTAATCCAGGTAGCCTTGTAGGTTAATAGACAACCTGAAGAGAGACCTGGGATCAGAAAGTGGATGGCCAAAAGATGGACCAGAGGCTTCTGATGATGTCAATGAAGAAGCTCAGAGACCTTGGCCATTGCTGAGCTCTCTTTGGGAAAAGCCTTCCAGCAGTACAAGAGTGCCTAAGATGCAAGAGAACCTAAAAGTACATGCTACACATCCTTCTAGTGATGCTAAGTGTACTAGAAGTAGAAATCTAGGAAGGATGGAGGGGGAAAAGGAGAGGGAGGAAACAGAGCCAGAGAGACAAGAAGGGGGCAAGGCTGCAGGTGACATCAGGAACGTGCGGTAAGAGCTTAGGTGGGAAGTCAGACTGTTGCCTAAATTCTAAGACTGGCTTCACTGTGTACGGATCTTAAACCATCTGCTGTTGCCCCACAGGAGGGAATACTGGCCAGGACTTCTGGAGAATGTGGTCTGGATCCAGTGTCCTTATGTCCTTAAAGTCATCAATGGACCCAGTGACTAAGGACAGGTTGAGGACAGGGCAGCCCTCGGCTACCCTGGAGTTGTTCACAGGACTTCACCTCATTGAAAGTACCATGGATGCCCACTGATTGAGACAAAGTGTCAGGCTCTACTCTGAGTTTGTTCTAGTCCATTCCGTTAATTTCTTTCATCCTCATAAAGAAGTGGAGTATGTTCTACTCTGCAGGACAGATGAGGAAAGGGAGCTTTCAAGATACTATGTAATTGAGACTCTGGCTAAAATAAGACTGGGCACCCTGGGTTTGATCATTATCAGATGGTCAGTCAGACAAATTGTGGCCTTGGCCAGATCACTTGTCTTCCAATTTGAGGTCACGTTCTACCCCAGTTTCTAACACATAATTCCTCTTTTTATATTCCAGATGCCTGACAACCCCCTTGGACAACCTTGTTATAACTCACTGCCTCCTTACAGCTTCAGATTTGACTCCTTTCCCAGTGTCCAAATATCAATCAGCTAAAGAGCCTGAATCTGAGTGGTGTTACCCTGGCCTACTCTAGTTCTGAGCTCCTCATAGCTTTGCTGGAGAAAGTTGTAGCCACCCTCCAGGAACTGTACTTAGGAAAGTGTTGAATCAGGGACTCCCACCTTGAGGCCATCCTGCCTGCCCTGAACCACTGCTCTCAGTTCACACTCTTCAGTATGCATGGAAACCCACTCTCCATGGCTATCATGGAGAAGACACTGCACACAGCTCCGAGCTGCCCAGTTTAAGTCAAGAGCTGTCCCTGGTCTCTTGGGAGAGTTTCGTCTCTCAGGGAATCCTCCAACTGGGAAGACTTGCTCAGTGTCGGGCCGAATTGCTTGAGATACTGAAAGTCTTAGGTCACCACAATACCACCTGCATTAGCTCCATCTCTGGTCCACACTGTGGAGATGCCACTTTGTATCATCCTGAGCCCTTCATATACTGGGGCAATATCCTTGCCAAGCTGGGTGTGTTTGTCAAAAGTTTTCTTGAAAACTGAAAGTTAAGGCACAGTTGCATTGTGAGTGGACAGAAACCCATGGTTTTAGATGTCTGCTCAATGTGAATATGAGAAGAAAATGTGATTCAGTGAGGATGCAGGGTTGCAGAGGGAAAAGTTGGGTCTGAGAGGTAAAGGGTGTCTTGGGGTGATGGGTCCTATGGAGACAGAAATATGAGCCTAAATTTCTTTAGGTGGATTTGAACTTGAGACACATATGTAGGCATTATCCATGGTTGTATATTTGTAAACAAAAGGTCAAAAGCAAAAAGATCCTCAGTGTAAACTTACTGCTGTGTTCTGTGATGTCTTCTTCAGTTTTCTGTGTGTACTTCAGGAATCTCCAGACACTGATAACAGAAAAAAGCACTGAGTTGCTAGGTTCTGAAACCTTACCATTCATACAGGTTCTATATTCTGTCTGGGGCATCTGTTACCACCATACTTATTTCTGTGGCTCTTCAGTTGGTTAATACACACAAAAAGAAACACAGGCAGTGGTCAGTGAGCAACCTGAGAGCTCTGGGAAGGGCCCTCACTGTTTTCTGAGACAATGACCGTAGACATGAGCAGTCCTCATGGCTCTCCTGCTGGGCCTGTAAGTCTCAGCCATCACTGGAAGGGTTGAAGAGGGTATAGGAGAGACTGGAGTTATCTCTAGAGATAGACATTTTGAGCCTCAGGTCTCCTAGGCCACCTGCTGGTAGATCAGACCATGAGATATAAAGCAGTTTTGTAAGCACGTCTGTATACTTCAGTTTTGGTTTATTTTTAAAGCTGCTGCTATGTAAGTGCTAGTTGACTAAATGATTGTGCTGTGATTTACCTAAATATTAAAGATATAAATGTCATTTGAAAGTTATAAAATAATTACTTTTAAAGAATGAATGTGGATTTTAAAAAATGCTTCACTTGGTTTCTAATAGAATTTTCAAACTGATTTTAAAAATCAATGAACAAAGTTCTTTTTCTCCCTTAAAAATAATCAAATTTTAGAGCTGGAAGGATTGAAATCATGTTTTTTTAAGCAGACTTATTTGTAAGAACAGTTTGACATTTACACTATAACTATTCCCTCGTAGCTCAGTCCATAAAGAATCCGTATGCTATGCAGGAGTCCAGGATTCGATTCCTAGGTTGGGAAGATCTCCTGGAGAAGGAAATGTCAACCCATTCCAGTATTCTGGCCTGGGAAATCCTACGGACAGAGGAGCCTGGCAGGTTACAGTCTATGGGGTCCCAAGAATTGGACACAACTTAGCGACTAAACCATCAAGCAGAGAGCACAAAGAATTTCTGCCTAGCTCCTCACCCGACATACTCACAACCATTCTACCAGCATCATGATCAGAGCAATACATTTGTTATAATTCTTGAACTTACACTGAGACAGACATCATTATCACCCACATGTCATAGTTCACACTAAGATTCACTCTTGGAATTGTGGAGTCTATGAGTTTGGGGAAATATGTACTTCTATATCCTACAGATTGATGCTTTTGAACTGTGATGTTGGAGAAGACTCTTGAGAGTCCCTTGGACTGCAAGCAGATCCGACCAGTCCATCCTAAAGTCCTGAATATTCATTGGAAGGACCGACGCTGAAGCTGAAACTCCAATACTTTGGCCACCTGATGCCAAGAAATAACTCATTTGAAAAGACCCTGATGCTGGGAAAGATTGAGGGCAGGAGGAGAAGGGGACAACAGAGGATGAGATGATTGGATGGCATCACCGACTCAATGGACATGAGTTTGAATAAGCTCCAGGAGTTGATGATGGATAGGGAAGCCTGGTGTGCTGCAGTCCGTGGGGTTGCAAAGAGTTGGACACTACTGAGCAACTAAACTGATATCCTACCGAGTAATTGTACTGCCCTAAAAATCCTCTTTACTCTGCTTTGCTGTGCTTAGTCGCTCAGTCATGTCTGACTCTTTCTGACCCCATGGACTGTAGCCTGCCAGCTTTACTTTACTCTTTATCTTTCTGTCCCTACAACCCTGGAGACCACTAGTCTTTTTTGCATTCCCCACAGTTATTCCAAAATGTCGTACAATTGGAATCATACAGTATATATTCTTTTTTATTGGCTTCACATTTAGTAATATACATATAAGTTTCCTCTATGACTTTTCATGTTTTGACAATATTCCACTGTCTGATTGCACTGCTGCTGCTGCTGCTACTGCCAAGTGGCTTCAGTCGTGTCCAACTCTGTACAACCCCGTAGATGGCAGCCTACCAGGTTCCTCCATCCATGGGATTTTGCAGGCAAGAGTACTGGAGTGGGGTGCCATTGCCTTCTCTGGCCTGAATGCACTACAGTTTATTTATTCATTCATTTACAGACGTGTATCTTGGTTACTTAGTTTGCTGTTATAAGTATCTATGTTCACATTTGATGGAGACATAAGTTTTAAATTCATTTGGGTAGATACCAAGGAGTGAGACTGTCAGATCATATAGAAAGGGATGGACATGTACACACTGCTTTATTTAAAATGGATAATCAACAAGGACCTACTGTAGAGCTCATGGACCTTTGCTCAAGGTTACACGGCAGTTTGAATGGGAGGGGAGTTTAGGGAAGAAGGGATCCATGTATATGCATGGGTGAGTTCCTTCACTGTTCACTGGAAACTGTCACAACATTGCTAATCGGCCACACCCCAAAACAAAATTAAAAGTTAAAGAAAATTTTAAAAATGAAAAGGGAATGCATTACAATTTTTTTTTCTTTTTTATCCATCTTTCCTGTTAGAGATGGTCCCACAAAAGGCAGGGACTTTGTGTCTATCATCCTGTGATTCTCACAATGGAACAAAAAGCCTGGTGTGACACTAAATGCATCTAACTTGGGTCTTAAAAATAATTAACATTAGATTATATCCAAATGTTATTTCATACTGCGATGCTAACTTGAGGAAATTCAACATCAGTTGTCTGCCAATAACATAAATAAAGTGAATAGGGAAGAAATAGCACTGTGCTCAATACATTTGTGCAGTAAACTGTACATCAAAGTATAACTAACCAGGAACCTATGGGTCCTTCCCAGGCCAGATACCCCACATTCTCCTTTTACCTCTTCATTATAGAAAACATTTAGCCTCCTAGGCCTTCCCTGAGTCCCAGTGAGTGAATTTAATAAGAAAGTAAGAGAGGGAAGAGGTGGCCTGCAGAAGGTGTTCTTCTACTCCAGCTGGTCTGCCATGGAGTTGGCGAGGAGGCGATGGGCATGAGGGGCTGGCTCGGGTGGCAGCGGAGGCCGCTGTGGATGCAGCAGCTGTGCTCGGCGTCAGGGCAGGGCTGCCGCCACTTCTGCCTTGTCGCCCAGGAGCCGGTGTCCGGGGCCCCAGTGGGCTGCACAGGGCGAGCAGCGCGTCGGCTCCTGTCACCCGGGCCTCGGCCTGGGCCTCCCCTTCATGTAGGACGTAAGCGGGGACAGGACCGGCTCTTCCAATGGGGCTGCCTCTATCTCCAGTCAGGCCCTCAAAAGCCTCAGGAAGAAATGTCCCCTTTTCCCCTGGTTTGGCATGGATATTGGTAGGACCCTGGTCAAACTTATTTATTTAGAACCCAAAGACATCATTGCTAAAGAGGAAGAAGTGGAAAGTCCTAAAAGCATTGGGAAGTACCTGACCTCCAGTGTGGCCTATGGGTCCACAGGGGTTCGGGACATACACCTGGAGCTGAAGGACCTGACTCCGTCCTTCAGCAAAGGCCGCAAAGGCAATCTGACTTCACATGCTTTCCCACTCGTAACATACCCGCTTTTATTCAAATGGGCAGAGATAAAAATGCCTGGAGTCTCCACACTGTCTTTTGTGCCTAGGCTAGAGGTGGAGCCTACACATTTGAGCAGGATTTTTTCACAGTATGCCTTTTTAGCTTGTATACAATTTATGATAATTTGTTAAAAACAGTATCAATAGAAAGTGGTGGAATCATTTCCATATCTAATGGAATTTGAATTTTCTTGAGTCAAAATTAATATTAAATAGTGATAGGAGTTGCCATCTATAAATTGTTGTGTAGTTTACTTTTTGCCCAACTCAGATGATTTAATGAGAATCAGAACTTTTAAAAGCATAGCATTTTGTTGTTCTAGTAGTATGAAAAAATAATGAAACTGCAATAAGTAGAGTAAGGAACTACCAGTGAGGAGCAGTATCAATGTTTTGAACAATTAAATTGAAAAATAGTTTTTAAAAATTAATGCTATTTCATGTTATAAAATTCTTTCTAATCTTGTCTATCACATAATTTTCTTATCCTCTTAATTTATTTTTTGAAGGTTTTACTATTTAAAAATATGAGGAACTCTGGTCCAAAGCAGTGTTTTTAGGCCTTAGGGCTAGTCGGAGATGGTTGACAGTCGACTCTCCTTTCCCCAAATGCCTTTTGATGTGTCCTGTGCTGCACACTTATTAACAGGAGTCTGGACTCTAGTGGGAGTGTCAGAGGGCACTTGATTTTGTTTTCATTCAGTAAACATGTGTGAGGCCTTGAGGCTAGGTCCTTTGAGAGTGCATGTGGGGGTAGATGGGAGAATTGACAAGTGGATTTGCCAAGACTCCGATCTTCAGGGTGCAACATAGAGTTAAAAAATATTCAGTGACCATGGCTTTAATGCCACCAATGAGAATGTTATTGCAGAGATTCTGCCTTTACCTATCTTTTTTTTAAATATAAATTTATTTATTTTAATTGGAGGCTAATTATATTACAATATCGTATTGGTTTTGCCATTCACCCCACCCCAGGTGAGTGTCATTGTACTGTTTGTGACTTTGTCTTCTTTCTTTGTCATCTATCTTTTTTCTCCCATAACTGACTATAACCATCATATAGAACTGACAAGAATTTTAAAAGTAGGTATTGTTTGAATTTTTCTTGGTTTTTAGTTTTCAGTGGTGTCTTTTCAATGAGTGAGTAAATGGGAAGATAGCAGGAGGAGAGGAGGTCCTTTGTGGTCATAGTGAACTCTGGAGGATAACTGATAGGTAAAGGATAAAACGTACCTACTTCTGGGACCCTATAGAGATGCTTTTGGAGCATATTTGAAAGCCATTCAGGCTGTTACCAGCGGTTGTGTGGTAATCCAAGGAGAGGTGCAGAATACATTTTAGACCTCAGGAACTTCCTCCTAGGCTGCTGGGATTTCTCATCTGTATGCACCAGCACTGTCCTTGAAAACTGTATGAAAATGAAACGTCTAATAAATCCTGTTTGTGCCTTGGGAGTGATTATTATTTAGTAAACCATAGTGAAACAATTCTGATGTTAAAAAGCAAAAGAAAATAAGAGAAAGTGGGGAAATAGTCAAGCGAGACTAGTTCAGCCGTTAATGAAATGAAAAGACCTCTAAAACCTTTTGATGTGGAGTCAAATTGGCAGAATAGGAGGATGTGAGCTCACCTCTCCCCACAAGTACATGGGGAACACATGTATACCTGTGGCGGATTAATTTTGATATTTGGCAAAACTAATACAATTATGTAAAGTTTAAAAATAAAATAAAATTTAAAAAATAATAAAATAAAAATTGAAGCTGAGATTTCAAAAAAAAAAAAAAAAAGAATACATCTGCAAATGAAACAATTATCACAGAGCACCTGCTTAACACTAGTAGAATACCTTGGGGACCTAAAAGGACTAGAAAAATACCCTGGCAACCAGGTAGGATGAAAGAAAGATAAAAGAAAGGAGAAAACAGAATGGTACCTACACCCATGAGGTGAAGGAATGGAAGGAGAGGAGAGGGTCCCACACTTGGAAAAGCCCCCTCACTGGTTGGGAGATCAGCTAAAACAGGAGGGGAGCTTCAGGGGCTCAGAGGATAGTGCAGCAACATGTCTGTGGCAGACAGGACAGAATAAGACATCCGCTGAAGGTCCATGCTACTATCCTGCATGCCCCAGCCTGAGATGTGTGTCTGCCATTGTGGATGGAGGCTGAACACTGGAACATGGGATTTGGAGAGCAGACCCTGTGATGGGCTGCTGTCAGGTGCAAAGAGACACACTGATGGGATGGGAATAAGGAGCTCCACAGCCAGGGGTGTTTGTGGAAGAAGCTCAGGCTACCATAGAACCACAGTGACACTGCTGAGTTACACACCAGGGGCAGGGCCACCATGGCAGGCTTCCACACATTCTGGTCCCAGGCTCCATGGGTATAAGGAGCAGCACCCACCTGAACAGGCTTACATACCTCACCCACCACAGCGTCCCAGACTCTTGAGAGCCCCAGGGGACTCAGTCTCCTAGCCCATCACCACCTCTGCATCTGTTCGCCTGAGTGAGGAAATGTGCTCCAGGTCAGCCCTGGAGCAGATACTGGTGGGAGGATGACACAAAGAGGTGGGGCTGAAGCCACAGCTGAGCCCCAGGAGTTGTGCAACTAAGGGAGAAGAGCTGAAATCTCTCCTTGAGACTGTGAACCATGGATTTACACCCCAGCTGCTAGCTTTGTGAACTCAGTGCCCGTGGAACATCTAAATGGATGAGCATTCACACAGTGGAGACAGGTCTACCTTTAGCAGCTGTAGGCTTTGGGCACATATCCATGGGGATTGGTTCAGGACAGAATGAGGGCTGCCACCTTAGCCCCTACAGTGGGTTCAGGTGCATGATTCCTGAGGTCCTGGGACCTGACTTCAAGCAGGTGGCTTGGTGGAAACAGTACCTGAGATACACCAGGACCAATCGCCTGTATTGCCATAGTTAATGCAGAGTACATCATGAGAAACACTGGGCTGGAAGAAGCACAAGGTGGAATCAAGATTGCCAGGAGACATATCAATAACCTCAGATATGCTGATGACACCATCCTTATGGCAGAAAGTGAAGAGGAACTAAAAAGCCTGTTGATGAAAGTGAAAGAGGAGAGTGAAAAAGTTGGCTTAAAGCTCAACATTCAGAAAACGAAGATCATGGCATCTGGTCCCATCACTTCATAGGAAATAGATGGGGAAACAGCAGAAACAGTGTCAGACTTTATTTTGGGGGGCTCCAAAATCACTGATGATGGTGATTGCAGCCATTAAATTAAATGATGCTTACTCCTTGGAAGAAAAGTTATGAGCAACCTAGATAGCATATTCAAAAGCAGAGACATTACTTTGCCAACAAAGGTCCGGCTAGTCAAGGCTATGGTTTTTCCTGTGGTCATGTATGGATGTGAGAGTTGGACTGTGAAGAAGGCTGAGCACCGAAGAATTGATGCTTTTGAACTGTGGTGTTGGAGAAGACTCTTGAGAGTCCCTTGGACTGCAAGGAGATCCAACCAGTCCATTCTGAAGGAGATCAGCCCTGGGTGTTCATTGGAAGGACTGATGCTAAAGCTTAAACTCCAGTACTTTGGCCACCTCATGTGAAGAGTTGACTCATTGGAAAAGACTCTGATGCTGGGAGAGATTGAGGGCAGGAGGAGAAGGGGACGACAGAGGATGAGGGCAGGAGGAGAAGGGGATGACAGAGGATGAGATGGCTGGATGGCATCACCAACCTGATGGACATGAGTTTGAGTGAACTCCAGGAGTTGTTGATGGACAGGGAGGCCTGGCATGCTGCGATTCATGGGGTCGCAAAGAGTCAGATATGACTGAGAGACTGAGCTGACTGACTGAACTGACCATAGTTAAGGTGGGGCTGAGAGTTCTTCCAATAGCAGTGTAGTTTCTGAGTCAGCCCAATGGATAAAAAGTGACATAAGAAGAGTACACTCAAAGGTGAACCACTCCAGATGAGGAAAACTCAGTGACTACTCTCCCAGTGGGAATGTTCCAATCAGATCACAAACACAGCTCAGGAAAAGATATGAAGGTCTCTACTCCAACAACTAGGGAGCAAATCTGGCTCCTGACAGGGCAGTGACAACCACAGACCAAAGGGACAGTCCTGCTTAATATCCAGTGCAGGCTCAGGTCATCGCAACCTCAGTCACACTTCCTTTCAATAGGATAATGGCCTTCATACACAGAGGAAAGAGGAGGCATATATACATATTAAAAACAGCTTTTGTACCACAAAAATATTAAACCCACACAGGCTACACAGTGACATTCCCACATAGAAAATAGCCCTCCAAGACAAGAGGAAGAACTCACAGAGCATTTGGCTTTGAAGGCCAGTGGGGCCTCAGTGCATGAGTGCCACAGGGCTGGGAAAAACTGAATTTTCACTCTTGGAGCATGCACGTAAGAACTCACAAGCACTGTGACACAGCATATAGCTATACCTCCACAGGAATCAGGGTAGACCTAATTCTTGGAGAGTCTCCTGGGGTAGTGGGGGTTGTTAGTGACTCACTGTGTGGGCAAGGACACAGGCAGTAGAGGCCCCAGGGAATATTAGTCAACACGAGCTATCCCAGAGGTCCTCATTCTAGGTACCAAGCCTTGATCCCACCCAGTAGTCTATAACAACAGACTGGTTCAAAATTGGGAAAGGGGTACATCAAGACTATATATGACCACCCTGCTTGTTTAACCTATATGCAGAGTACATCATGCAAAATGCCAGGCTGGAAGAATCACAAGCTGGAATCATGACTGCTGGGAGAAATATTAACAACTTCAGATATGCAAATGATGCCCCTTTAATGGCAGAATGTGAAAAGGAACTAAAGAGCCTCTTGATGAAGGTGAAAGAGGAAAGTGAAAAAGCTGACTTAAAATTGAACATTCAAAAAACTAACACCATTGCATCTGGTCCCATCACTTCATGGCAAATAGATGGTGAAAAAGTGGAAACAGTGACAGATTTTCTCTTCTTGGACTCCAAAATTACTGTGAATAGTGACTGAAGCCACAAAATTAAAATCTTGCTCCTTGGAAGAAAAGTTATGACACACCTAGATAACCTACTAAAAAGCAGAGACATTACTTTGACAACAAAAGTTTATCTAGTGTCTCGTCAAGACTATGGTTTTTCCAGTAGTCATGAATGGATGTGACAGTTGGACCATAAAGAAGGCTAAGCATGGAAGAACTGATGCTTTCAAACTGTGGTGCTGGAGAAGACTCTTGAAAGCAGCAAGGAGATCAAACCAGTCAATCCTAAAGGAAATCAACCCTGAATATGCACTGGTTGGATTGATGCTGAAGCTGAAGCTTCAGTACTTTGGCACCTGATGTGATGAGTCAACTCATTGGAAAAGATGCCAATGCTGGGAAACATTGAGGACAGGAGAAGGGGCAACAGAGGATGGGATGGTTGGATGGCATCACAAACTCAGTGCACATGTGTTTGAGCGAACTCTTGGAGACAGTGAAGGACAGAGAAATCCGGCATGCTGTAGCATGCAGTAGTGAAAAGTCGGACAAGACTTAGTGACCGAACAACAACAAGAGGAGATGGAATATCTCAAACCAAAAAACCAGCAAGACAGGAACTGATGCTCAGCAAACAAGCTGTCTAAAGTCATACTGAACTAACAGCTACCTCAAAACACACTCCTTGACATAGCCCTTCACATCAGAGGAACAAGGTCCAACTTGACCCATCAGAGGGCAAGCATCAGTTCTCCCCCATAAGAAAGCCTGCAGCCTTGGACCAACCTCACCCCCAGGGGGCAGACACCCACCAGGGGGCAGAAGCAAGAGGAACTACAATCCTGCAGCCTGCAGAAAGGAGACCATGAACACAGAAATTTCAACAAAATGAAACAATGAGAAACACATTGCAAATGAGGGAACAAAATAAAACCCACAGAAACTAAATGAAGAGGAGATAAACAGTCAACCTGAAAAATACTGTAGAATAATGATCATAAAGATGATCTCAAATCTCAGAAAAAGAATGGAGGCAGAGATCAAGAAGATACAAGAAATGTTTAACAAGGAGCCAAAAGATTTAAAGAGCAAACCGAGATAAACAATAATAAGTGAAGTGAAAAAATACACCAGAAGAAATCTATAGCAGAAACTTAGGCAGAAGTATGAATAAGTAAGCTAGAAGACACAGAGGCAGAAATCACTGCCACAGAACAAAATAAAGCATATAAGAATAAAAATAAAGGAGAATATACTCAACGACGTCTGGGACAACATTAAATACACCAACATTCCTATTATTGGGGTCTCAGAAGAAGGAAAAAAGAAAGTTCCTGAGAAAATATTCGAAGAGATTTTAAAGCTCAACATTCAGAAAACTAAGACCATGGCATCCGGTCCCATTGCTTCATGGCAGATAGATGGGGAAACAGTGGAAACAGTGGCTGACTTTATTTTTCTGGGCTCCAAAATCACTGCAGATGGAGATTGTAGCCATGAAATTAAAAGACACTTACTCCTTGGAAGGAAAGTTATGAGCAACCTAGACAGCCTATTAAAAAGCAGAGACATTACTTTGCCAACAAAGGTCCATCTAGTCAAGGCTATGGTTTTTCCAGTGGTCATGTATGGATGTGAGAGTTGGACTATAAACAAAGCTGAGCACAGAAGAATTGATGCTTTTGAACTGTGGTGTTGGAGAAGACTCTTGAGAGTGCCTTGGACTGCAAGGAGATCCAATCAGTCTATTCTAAAGGAGATCAGTCCTGGGTGTTCATTGGAAGGGCTGATGTTGAAGCTGAAATTCCAATACTTTGGCCACCTGATGTGAAGAGCTGACTCATTGGAAAAGACACTGGTGCTGGGAAAGATTGAAGACAGGAGGAGAAGGGGACAGTGGAGGATGAGATGGTTGGATTGCATCATTGACTAGATGGACATGGGTTTGGGTAAACTCTGGGAGTTGGTGATGGACAGGGAGGCCTGGAGTGCTGCAGTTCATGGGGTCACAAAGAGTCAGACATGACTGAGCGACTGAATTGAACTGATAGCTGAAAACTTCAGTGACATGAGAATGAAACACTCACTCAAGTCCAGGAAGCACAGAGTACCATAGAGGGTGAAACTAAGGAAGAATATGTCAGCATATATTAATAAAACTGAAAAAAATTAAAGACAAGAAAAGATATTAAAAGCAACAAACAGCATACAAAGAAATAACCATAAGGTTATTAGCTGATTTTTCAGCAGAAACTCTGCAGGTCAGAAGGGAGTAACATGATATATTTCAAGTGATGAAAGGGAAAAACATAAAACCAAGAATGCTCTACTCAGCCAGGCTTTCATACAGATTTGATGGAGAAACCAAAAACTTTACAGAGACGCAAAAGCTAAAAGAATTCAGAAGCATCAAACCAGCTTTACAAAACAAATGCTAAAGACTTCTAAATTAGAATTTCATGAGAACTGGAAATAAAAAAAACTACAAAAGATACACAAACAAACAAAAAAAGAAAAATAAAAAGCAATCCCAACAGAACACTAAAGATGGCCATCAAATCACAACAGCAGAAAATAGAAGAGGAAGAGAAGAAAAAAGTTCAACAAAAACAAGTTGAAAACAAAAAACTGTTAATAGAAACACACATAGCAATAAATACCTTAAATATAAATGGATTAAATTCTCCAACCAAAAGACATAGACTGGCTGAATGGATACAAAAACAGGACCCATATATATGCTGTCTACAAGAGACCCACTTCAGACCTAGGGACAAATATGGACTGAAAGTGAGGAGATAGAAATAGATAGCCTATGCAACTGGCTTTTTTTTTTTTTCCTGTTTTTTTTTTTTTTTTTTTTTTAGAAAAGCTGCAGTAACAATACTTATATCAGAAAATATAAACTGTTACAAGAGACAAGGAAGGACACTATATAACGATCAAGGGATCAACCTAAGAAGAAGATATAGCAATTGTAAATATATATGCAACCCCAAATAGGGGCACCTCAATAAATAAGGCAAAGACTAAAAGCCATGCTGCTGCTGCTGCTGCTAAGTCACTTCAGTCATGTCCGACTCTGTGCAACCCCATAGATGGCAGCCCAGTGGCTCCCCCGTCCCTGGGATTCTCCAGGCAAGAATACTGGAGTGGGTTGCCATTTCCTTCTCCAATGCAGGAAAGTGAAAAGTGAAAGTGAAGTTGCTCAGTCATGTCCAACTCTTTGCGACCCCATGGACTGTAGCCTACCAGGCTCCTCTGTCCATGGGATTTTCCAGGCAAGAGTACTGGAGTGGGTTGCCATTGCCTTCTCCCAAGAGCCATAAAAGAGGATATAAACAGCAACATAATAATAGTGGGGGACTGTGACATCTGATATATATCAATGGACAGAGAATCCAGGGAGAAAAATCAATAAGGAAACACATGACTTAAATGGCACATTAGACTAGATGAACTTGATATTTGTAGAACATTCCACTCAAAAGCAGCAGAATACACCTTCTTTTCAAGTTCACATGGAACATTCTTTAGGATAGATAACATCTGGGGCCAAAAATCAAACCTTGGTTAACTTAAGAAAATTGAAATCTTATTAAGCTTCTTTTCAGATCATAGTCCTATGATATTAGAAGTAAAATACATGGAAAAAGAAACCTAAAAAAAAAAAAAACCACAAACTTTTTTTTTGTGAGACTAAACAATATGTTACTAAACAACCAATGGATCACCAAAGAAATCAAAGAGGAAATTAAAAAAAATAGCTAGAGACAAATGACAATGAAATCACAATTATCTAAAACCTATGTGATATGGCAAGAACAGTTCTAAGAGACAAGTTTATAGCAACACAACCTAACCTCAGGAAACAAGAAAAATCTCAAATAAATAACCTTACCTTAAACCTAAAGCAAACCCCAAAGTTAGTAGAAGGAAAGGAATAATAAATAATAGATGAGAAATAAATGAAACAGAGATGAATAAAACCATAAAAGAGATCAGTGAAACTAAAAGTTGATTTTTTAAAAAACTGATAAACCTTTAGCCAGACTCATCGAGAAAAAAGCAAATAGGGCTCAAATCCATGATAATAGAAATGAAAAAGTAGAAGCTACAACTGACACCACAGAAATATATAGAATTAAGAGACTCCTGAAAGCAACTATATGCCAATGAAATGAACAACCTAGAAGAAATGGACAAATTCTTAGAAAGTTACAACTGTCTAAGACTACACAAAGGAAGAAATGGCAAATATAAACAGCCCAGTCGTAAGTATTATGATTGAAACTGTGATTATAGAACTTCCAAAAAATAAAATTCCAGGACCAGATGTCTTTACAGGCAAATTCTATCAGATATTTAGTGAGGAGTTAATACATATCCTTCTGAAACTAGGAGAAGACTGAGTATAACTGGAAGGAAAGTCTACTTTAGTCCTATAGGAGAAGTGACATTGGTGAGCTCCAGAAAGAGAGGGCTGCTGATTCAGCTCATTCTGGGAGAGGGAACTGGCTGCACAGAAACATTTTAAACTCCAGTGGAAGGACTGGGGAGCAGATGTTTTGGAATCTCACGTGGAATACTGTGACTGGAGAATCAGGACGGAACAACACTCTAACGGGCTAGGACACTGCTCTGACCTGGGTGGCAAGCAAGGTCATGAGGACAGACAATCAGAGGAGGAGAGAAATGCCAAATCCAGAGTCTCACCAGACCTGGGAGTCCTACTGGCCCAGAACTGGGTGGGAAGGGTGCACCTCTGGGCACATGGTCTCCCTCTTACTCCTCCTTGAAACAGTGTGTTTCCTGAGCATAGTCTCTCAGGACTGAACAGGGGAGGTTACACTCTTCTCAGGGGTAAGGGGAAGAGCTGAGCTTTTATAATTTCTAGAACATTTCAACACTTTGAACCCTTCTACCTCCTTGAATCTCAGGGACCCTGGGATCCCCAACATGGACTCTGCAATTTCTTAGTATCAACTGACATCACATGAAGTCTGTCCGTCAGTCCATCCTAAAACTTAGGTTGTTTGATAGCTCTAGGGATGTTCTGAACCCCTCACCTGAGGGAATCTACCAATTATTGACTATGTGGAATCGGGCAGGTATCTGTTCCAAGCCCAGGCTCAGATCCACCAGGCTAAAAATGGGGAAAAGCAGTGAACTTTACATTTTCTGTGAAGATTATTTAAAGTAGTGGATGAAAATTACTGGCATCATTGCTCACCCAGTTTGTGTTCTGCAAACATAGATGTTTATTATTGTTGTTACTAATCTCAGTTTACTGCAGGTCATGAATAAAGGTGATTGGTAGACTGAGAGTTACAAAGAATATTGAGTACAATCCAGTTTAGCCCAATTCTATGCAAAGCCCATTTATACCCATGGAAGAAATGTGGTGAAAGGAATCTTTTGGAAGGTTAACAAAATTTAGAACACTACAAAAATCCTAGTCCTGGTAGACTGATTTATAATTGACTTACTTGGACATCTCAGTGAATGGAGGAAAGAAAGGCATGGGGATTTCTTGGAGATAGAGGGAGGGTCATGCTTTCTTTGCATCCTGAGACTGCAAAAAATCTCTGGGTGATACATCCTAGGGTAGGAGTCATTTGTGAGCATGGCAGATCCTTAGGATAGAAAGATAGGTAGATACATAGACAGATAGATTCTGAATTTTGTAGGGAAGAGTGTTGGTATTCGTGAACAGTGCTTAATATGAGAAAAACGGAATTTTATTTTGTGGCTAATGGCATCACTTTAGTCAGAATTTTTTTTGAACTTTCTTAATTTTGAGGAAATAGCATTATTTATATGTACTTGGAAAGGTTTATGGAATAGGATTATGGTTCAGCTGCCAGTTCAGTTCAGTCACTCATTCATGCCTGACTCTTTGCGACCCCAGGGACTGCAGCATGCTAGGCCTCCCTGTCCATCACCAACTCCTAGAGTTTACTCAAACTCAGGTCCGAGTCGATGATGCCATCCAACCATCTCATCGTCAGTCGTCCCCTTCTCCTCCAACCTTCAGTCTTTCCCAGCATCAGGGTCTTTTCCAATGAGTCATTTCTTCGCATCAGGTGGCCAAAGTATTGGAGTTTCAGCTTCAGTATCAGTCCTTCCAATGAATATTCAGCACTGATTTCCTTTAGGAAACTGGTTAGATCTCCTCTATTCCAACACCACAGTTAAAAAGCATCAATTCTTCATCATTCAGCTTTCCTTATAGTCCAGCTCTCACATCCATACATGACTACTGGAAAAACCAAAGCTTTGACTAGATGGACCTTTGTTGGCAAAGTAATGTCTCTGCTTCTTAATATGCTGTCTAGATTGGTCATAACTTTTCTTCCAAGGAGCAAGCGTCTTTTAATTTCATGGCTGCAGTCACCATCTGCAGTGATTTTGGCTGTGCTGTTTTCATTGCTTCACTTGGGTTTTCTTTAATATCACCTAGCAGGGGCTACTCTTCATTACAGTGCACAGGCTTTTCACTGTGTTAGCCTCTCTTGTTTCAGAACATAGGCTCTAGGTGCACAGGCTTTAGTAGCTGCAGGATGTGAGCTCAGTAGTTGTGGCACACTGATTCAGTTGCTCTGCAACAGGTGGAATCTTCCCAGACCAGGGATTGAGCCATGTCCCCTGCACTGGCAGATGGATTCCCATCCACTGCACTACCAGGGAAGTCCCTAATTAGTTCTTTACTGATTAACAGATTTAACGCTTTGATTTTCTTCTCAGTGTAGTTTTGCCTCTTTCTCAACATTTTGATTTGTCCTTTGGTTTATATCATTTTTAACTATCTTAACCAAGCAGATTCTCCTTTTGATTAAAATAGCTTACTGTTTGGAGCTTTATTTCTTGACATTTAAGATATGTAGTTTGTGCAACAGCATTCATTTTAGGGGTATGTCCTTCATCTTTCCCAGCTCAGTTAACTGTGGGAATTGATGAAAGTTGAGTTGCTCCTATTCAATAGTTTTAAGGCCCTAAGAAAGTGTCTGTAAGTTTCCATCAAAACTATTAGGGTCAATCTTCAGGCTGGGAGTACCCACTTCCCAGTTCATCAAAGTAAAGCAAAGCAGTGAATGGAAATGAATAGACAAGTGGTTGGGCTTCTTCCTCCTTGGTACTTATGAGATGCTTGCTCTGGTTCCCATAGAAGTAGCATTATGGATTTGTGCCCATAGAGATTAGAGTAGAATTCTGGTAAACTGGGAGTCTTCTGGGCTTCCTTGGTGGCTCAGATGGTAAAGAATCTGCCTGTAATGGTGGAGACCAGGGTTTTATTCCTGGGTTTTCCAGCCCTGTGGGAGGAGTGGATATGGCTATGAGTTGGCTCCTCTGAAGAGTGGGGAGGCCAATGAAGGGGTGCTCATGCTTGCCTGAGAGATATGCCTTGTTCCCTGCAAGTTTCCACAGCATTCTTTTGGAGCAGAGTCAGAATGAGTGCCTGGAATCCACCCAGACTCCTGCACCTGGCAGCAATAAGCCTGCTGAGGCACGAGGCCTTGGTCATCACTACTCTGGAGTTTCTGCCCATCGAGCTCTTCCCCCAACTCTTCATGGAAGCCTTCTATGGGAGTTGCAATGAGACACTGATAGCCATGGTGCAAGTCTGGCCCTTTGTCCACCTGCCTCTGGGGGGAACTGATGGAGATGCCTCATCTGTGAACCTTAAAAGCAGTGCTGGATGGACCTGACATCCTGCTTGTTCAGAAGGATCACCCCAGGTGAGTCTGATTCAGGTAGACTGGTAGAGTTAGGGGAGTCTTTCAAGAGACAGCCAGAGTCAGAGGCTTCTGATGATGCCAGTGAGGAAGTACAGAGACTTGGTCATTGCTGAGCATCCTTTGGGGAAAGTTTGAGGAAGTGTATGAATGCTTAATGTGCAAGAGAACCTGAAAGTACACTCTCTGCCTCCTTCTAGTGATGCTTATGGAAGATATTAGAAATGGAGAACAGGGAAGGATGGAAGGGGAAAAGGAGATGTAAGAAACTGAGACAGAGACGGAAGAAGAGGGAAATGTTAAGAATGTGAAGTAAAAGCCCAGTTGGGATGTCTGAGTGTTGCTTAAATTCTGAGGCTGTGGTTCATTTTAGTGGATCTTCAAATAATTGCTGCCAATCTGCTATTTCCCCACAGGAGGTGCAAACTGCGTGTGCTGGATTTAAGAAATACTGGCCAGGACTTCTGGAGAATGTGGTCTGGATCCAGTGTCCAGGTGTCCTCAAGCTCATTCATGGAACCAGTGGCTAAGAAGAGGCCAAGGACACAGTGGACCTTGGTTCCCTTGGAGGTGTTCATAGAACTTCACATCAATGGAAGGACCATGGATGGATTCCTCGCCTACCTCATGAGATGGGTGGAGGAGAAGAAAGCTTCCATACACCTGCGCTGTAAGAAACTAAAGATAGAGTCAATGCCCAGAGACAATATTATGAAGTTCCTGAGTATGGTGCAGCCGGACTGTGTTGAGGAGGTGTGAGTAAATTGCACCTGGCATCTGTCCAGCCTGGCTATGTTTGCTCCTCTCCTGGGCCAGATGAGCAATGTGCAGACTCCTTCTCTCTCACAGGGACATGTCTGCACTTGAAGATCAGGAGGAGCAGCATGTTGTCCAAATTACTTCTCAGTTCCTCAGGCTGTACCACCTCCAGGATCTCCTTCTGGTATCTACCTTCTTCTTGGAAGGATGCCTGGACCAGATGCTCAGGTGAGTATGCACCACTGGCCAGGTAACAGTGAACACAACTCACCACCCCCCACCCCTCCAGGCACAGAACTCGGTTTCACTGGTATCTGAGCTGGGGAAGTCTGTGCTGTTGCTCTTAGAGCCCAGGGGCCAGGGCAGGGACAACAGAGGATGGGGTATGAAAGGAGAATTCCTCTAGGATCTTCACGCTGTTCAGTCACTCAGTCATGTCCAACTCTTTGCAACTCCATGGACTGCAGCACTCCAGGCTTCCCAGTCCTTCACTATCTCCTGGAGTTTGCTCAAACTCATGTCCATTAGGTCGATGACACCATTCAACCATCTCATCCTCTGTCATCCTCTTCTCCTCAGAATTTTTGTAGGCCTCCAAATGAGAGGTGGGCTATAACATATAAATGCACAGTATTTCTTTATCTACATCAGGAGAAAGTCTGGGGTAGGGGGACTTGCAAAGGTTGAGGCACAGTAGCTGGCAAAGTTGAGAAGCAGAAAGCAGAAACTCCAGCTTGACATTTTGTGCCTAGCCTCTGGGGAAAGAGTTCAGGCACCCAAGGAGGGGACAGTCAAACCCCTGTCACAGGAGCCTCAGATGAGCTAACTTGGGGAAGCTGCTGAAGGGTCCAGAACCCAGGCATACCCGGACTGTTTAAAAAAACAAACAAACAAACATTTTTTGGTTGGTCAAAACAAAACAAAACAAAAAACCCTCTAGAATGTCAAACAAACTGTCTCCTTTGTTGCTGTATCCTGAACTGGGGTATCACAGATCAGATCAGATCAGTCACTCAGTCGTGTCTGACTCTTTGCGACCCCATGAATCGCAGCACGCCAGGCCTCCCTGTCCATCACCAACTCCCGGAGTTCACTCAGACTCACCTCCACTGAGTCAGTGATGCCATCCAGCCATCTCATCCTCTGTCGTCCCCTTCTCCTCCTGCCCCCAATCCCTCCCAGCATCAGAGTCTTTTCCAATGAGTCAACTCTTCGAATGAGGTGGCCAAAGTACTGGAGCTTCAGCTTTAGCATCATTCCTTCCAAAGAAATCCCAGGGCTGATCTCCTTCAGAATGGACTGGTTGGATCTCCTTGCAATCCAAGGATAACCACCCAAATCAAGGCAGGAGTCCAAACTGGATAGAGGCTCTGGAAAGGGACATCTTGTAGGTTGCTATCAACTAAGGGTTAGGATCTAGTGGGGTGGGAATATGATTTCTTCTTTAGGAAGAGATATCTTTGTTTAGATGACTTGAAAATGAGTAAGGGAAGGGGGAAATTGAAGATGGAAAACTCTATGTCTGAGCATTTCTAAACCAAAGCTCTGTGCTCAACACTTTTGTGACCATAATGAGTCTGTCTCAAATTCCCCGTCAGTAAAAGGCTTTTTGCTGATAATTGATATATGGGAAATGCATGATTCTGGAGGTGATGGTAATAGAACAGGAGCAATGGGGATAAAACTGGTAGATGAATATTTTTTATGAAAATAAAAACTGGTAGATGGTTTGCAGATAAAGTAGGGATGTAAGTGAGCTCCTATCTTTGAGGGATGTTGTGGGTACATGCCCAGGTTGGTCCTCTATGCATGTCACCCAGAAGCCTTACCTGGCTTTTGGGCATGAATGCCTGGGGCCCAAGCATGGGTGGAAGGAAGTCTGAGTAGGAAGCATTTTAAGTATGTCTCTTACTATTAACATTCGTGATGCCCATTGTTGACTGAGACAAGATGTCAGGCTCTGCTGTGAGCTTGTTCTAGTCCATTCTATTATCTTATTCATCCTCATAAGGAAGTGGAATGTGTTTTACTCTGCCACATAGATGAAGAAAGATTTCCAGGTTCTGTGAACTTGACCTAGTCATACTGTGAAGGTTAGAGGACTCAGGCTTAAATGAGACTAGGAATTCTGGATAATGATCATTATCAGATGGTCAGACAAAACTTGGCCTTCAGCAAATCTCTTGTCTCTAATCTTTAGGTCACCTTCACACCAGTTTCTAAGAGATAATAACTCTATTTTTCCCCAGGTGCCTGACAAAACCCTTGGACACCCTTGGAATAACTCTCTGCCTCTTACAATTTCAGACTTGACTCATCTTTCCCAGTGTCCAAAAACAGTCAGGTAAAAGGCCTGAATCTGAGTGGATTCACCCTGACCTATTCCATTCCTGAGCTCCTTCCAGGTCTACTGGAGAAAGTTGCAGCCACACTCGAGAAACTGTACTTAGATCAATGTGGGATCATGGATTCACAACTCGAGGCCATCCTGCCTGCCCTAAACCACTGATTCCAGCTCAGTTTCTTCATGTGCTTGGGAACTTCCTCTCCATGGCCATCATGAAGAAGATGCTGTGATGTACCTCCTGGTTGCCTAGTTTAAGTCAAGAACTCTACCCTGTCCCTCAGGAGAGTTTCATCTCTCTGGGAATCCTCCAAATGGGGAGACTTGCCCAGGGTTGGGCTGAACTGCTTGAGATTCTGAAGGACTCGGGATGTTTCAGGACCATCTGGATTAGTTCCAGTGTCTGTCCTCACTGTGGCGAGGACACACTCAATCATCCTGAGTCCATCACATATGGCAGTAACAACTCTGCCTAGTTGGGTGCATTGATCAAAAGCTTTCTTCTGAGCATTTGGAAACTGAAATCTATGATACTGGTACTTTGTGAAGGGAAAACAGACCCATGGTTTCAGACATCTGCTCAATGTGTATGTGAAAAGGAAAAGTGATCCTGCAGGGGTGCAGGACTGCAGAGGGAATAGCTGATGCTGAGTGGTAATGGAACTTTGTGTACATGTGTCCTACAGAGTAAGACCTGAATTTCTGGTTTATAAACCTGAATTTCTGGTTTATAAACCTGAATTATAAACCTGAATTTCTGAAGGTGGATACAGGCTTGAGACCCACATGTTGGAGTTATCCCTGGGTAGATGGTTGTAAAGAAATAATCAGAAATAAAGAGATGCTCAGTATAAACCAACTGCTGCCTTCCATGTATGAGCTTTTTTCCCCCTCAGTTTACATTGCAGGAATCTCCAAATACAGATGAAAAAAGAGTCAGAGTTTCTGAGTTTCTACCATTTCCACCCATTCTTTATTCTGTCTGAGGCAGCTCATTGTTGTTTTTCAGATGCAAATTTATGTCCTACTACTTGGGACCTCATGGTTTGCAGCACTGCAGGCTTCCCTGTCCTTCACTATCTCCCAGAGTTTGCTCAGATTCTTGTCCATTGAGTCAGTGATGCTATCTAGTCATCTCATCCTCTTCCATCCCCTCCCCTTTTCTCTTCAATCTTTCCCAGCATCTGAGTCTTTTCCCAATAAGTCAGGTCTTCATATCAGGTTGCCAAAGTATTGGAGCTTCCACTTTAGCATCAGTCCTTCCAATGAATAGTCAGGGTTGATTTCCTTTAAGATTGACTTATTTGATCTCCTTGCAGTCCAAGGGACTTTGCGAGAGTCTTCTTCAGCACCACAGTTTGAAAGCATCAATTCACTGGCGTTCAGCCTTCTGTAAGGTTCAACTCTCACATCCATACATGACTACTGGAAAAACCATAGCTTTGACTATGCAGACATTTGTCAGCAAAGTGATGTCTTTGATTTTTAATACACTAATTTGCCATAGCTTTCCTTCCAAAGAACAAGAGTCTTTTAATTTCATGGCTGCAGTCACTGTCCACAGTGAATTTGAAGCTCAAGAACATAAAACCTGTCACTGCTTCCACTTTTTCCCCATCTATTTACCATGAAGTGATGGGCCTGGATGCCATTCCAACTAAACGATCTTAGTTTTTTGAATGTTGAGACTTAAGGGGCATCTCTTACCTCCTTACATATTCCTATGTCTGTCCAATTGGTTAATATACAGAAGGGTGAACATACTCAGTGTCCAATGAGCCATTGGAGTGAAGAGTTCTTGGCAGGGCCCTCATTGCTGACTCAGCCCTTGATCTTGGACATGAGTAGTCCCCATGTTTCTCCTGATAGGTCTATAAGTCTCAGTTCTTGGCCCTTCTGTGTGTTGGGAAAGGGCTTTTTTCCACAAGGCATTGTTCACAGTTCTGGAAGTGGTCATCTGCACTGTAGATAAGCTGAGCCTCTGTACCTCACCAACCAATTACCCCAGTGAGTAGTAGTCCTTGAATTATTCTAGTTGGACCAGTGAAGTTATACAAATTTCTCTGAACAAAAAACTAAAACTATACAGGTATGTAACATGGTTTTTGTATATCTCATTAAAAATTACATCTTTGGGGACTAGATTATATTAATGGAAGACTGACTTAAATCCCATGGAACCTTCAGTATCTCCCCATTAAGGAAGATGAGAATAGCGTGCTTTGACCCCAGATATCAGTCAAAACACTGAAAGGATTGCTTCCTTGTCTGTGGTAAGACACTGTAGTTGTTAGGGTTCTTCTGAGTAAAAAATACTGTACAGCTGATTGTTAAACAATGTGTCAGTGAGGGGTGCTACCCATGCTCAGATGAAAATCTTCATATAATTTATTGTCTACCCTCCATTTCCTCATTTCCACAATGACATTTACTCTTGAAACATGTTTGTGTGTAAGTCAATCTGAGCATTTCAAACCAGTGTTTTCTAGGGTCACCTGTATATACAGATATATATAGGAAGACTTTTGTTATGCTAATGGACTTGCTTGGTTACACAGTCTGAAAAGTCCCACAGTCTGCTATCTGTAACCTAGATAACCTGAGATGCCAGTGCTATAATTCAGACTGAGGATTAAGGCTCAAAATCAGGTAAAGTAATGGTGTTACTCCAAGTCTGAGACCAAAGACCAAAGAAGCAGGGGACCACTGTTTAAGGTTCACAGCATGGAGACTTGAGAGCCAGAAGCTTCAAAGTTTGTGAGTAAGAAGAGAGAGAGGAGAGAATTTTCCCTCCTTGTTTCATTTAGAACCCAAGGACTGCATGATGCCCATCCACATTGGTAAGGGCAGATCTCTTCATTCAGTTGTTTCCAATGCTAATTTCTTCCAGAAACATCTTCAACCAGAACTCATGTTTTACCAGCACTTTTTTTTTTTTTTTGCATAGGAACATTTACACAAGAAAATTAACCATCACATTGACCCTAAACAGAGGGCATTCACAGAAAAACAGTCTGCTGAGGTTTCATGGACTGGTGATGCTGATTCAAGGAGAGAGGGGATATTGGAAAGAAGGTGTGTCAGGCAAGAGCTCAGTTTTTCTGTTCTGTGTGTGTGTGTGTGAAGGAAGACAATGATACAAACCTAGGTTCTGGAATTTTCTAGGAATCAATGAGATGATGCACTTGAGAGTTTGGCACCCAACTTGGCATATAGCAAGACACTATTAAATGGGTCTTTGCCTACTTTTTCCCTCCTAGCAGAAATCCCCAGGATATTTTAGTCCTCTAGCTTACCCTCTATTCCTTACAATAGAAAGGAGAACACACCCAGGACCTAAAGTGGGACTCACCTTTGACATATGGCCACCAATTCATGCGCACAGTCCAGGGAATGCTCCGGGCCAGAATACTGGAGTGGGGAGCCTTTCCCTTCTCCAGGGGATCTTCCCAACCCGGGGATCAAACCCAGATCTCCCACATTGCAGGCAGATTCTTTACCAGTTGAGCCACCAGGGAAGCCCAAGAATACTGGAGTGGGTAGCCCATCCCTTCTCCAGCAAATCTTCCCAACTCAGGAATCGAACTGGGGTCTCCTGCACTGTGGGTGGATTCTTTACCAACTGAGCTATCAAGGAAGCTTTTTCCAGAAAGTTATATAATTGGAATTGTCCAGTAGGCAGGCTTCTCAGTTAGTAATATACATGTAAGTTACTTCTGTGTCTTTTCCTGTTTCATGTTGAATTGTTTGAATGTACCAGACATTATTTATTCATTCATCTACTGAGAGACATCTTAGTTGCTTCCTTGGTTTGCCACTACAAGCATCTGTGTGCACGTTTTATGTGGACATGTTTTAAACTCATTAAATATCAAGGAGAAAGATAGCTGGATTATATGAAAAGGGTATGTATTGCAATTATTTTTCTCCCTCGACAATCTTACCTGTTAGAGATTATCCCATAAAAGGCAGGAACTCTCTCACCCTGTGGTCCCACAGATGAACAAGAAGCCTGATGAGCAGTAAAGGTGTATAACATCCTGAAAACCTTTAAAGTCAGTTTATAACCAAATGTTACTTTGCACTGAAATGCAAATCTTGGGAAATTCAACACTAGTTGGTTATCAATATCACAAATAGGTTGGATATGGAAGAAATAACACTTGTGGTCAATACAGTGCACAATGTAAATTGTATATGAAAGTGTAACAAAACAGGACCCTACGGGGCATTCCTGGACTGATCCTCCACCAAGTTCTCCTCCTGCCTCTTGTTTGTAGAGAACCTTTAGGCTTCTAGGCCTTCCTCAAGTTCCAAAGAATAAATATAAACAGAAAATATGAGAAAATGGGGAAACAGGGGGGAACAATCAAGCAACAGATAATAATAATTTAGCCATTAATCTGGAGAAGACAATGGCACCCCACTCCAGTACTCTTGCCTGGAAAATCCCATGGACGGAGGAGCCTGGTAGGCTGCAGTCCATGGGGTCGCTAAGAGTCGGACACGACTGAGTGACTTCACTTTCACTTTTCACTTTCATGCATTGGAAAAGGAAATGGCAACCCACTCCAGTGTTCTTGCCTGGAGAATCCCAGGGACAGAGGAGTCTGGTAGGAGGCTGTCTATGGGGTCGCACAGAGTCGGACACGACTGAAGTGACTTAGCAGCAGCCATTAATCAAATTCACGGAACTTTAAAACCACTTCAGGGGCTATAGATAATATTCTGAGCCATATTCTTGAGCCATTTGTATATACTGAAACTCCCACCACGTGGAAGAAGTTAACTGCATGCTGACCAGAAGCGAGTAGACCACAGAGCAGTTGGAAGAAGGCTGATGAAGTTGGCTTCTAATTACATCACCACCAACCAATCAGAAGAATGTTCAGGAGCTGCTCTCCATAACACTCTCCCTCACCTTGTCTTCAAAAGTCTTTTCCTGAAAGTCATCTGGAAATTTTGTCCTTTTGAGTAACTGGTTGTCCCTGTTCTTTTCTTAGTTCCTGTAGTAAATCCTGCACTTTTCTCTGCCATTCCCAGTTAGTATATTAGTTTCACTGCTTTGTGGTGAGCAAGCAGGTTTGGTTCAGCAATTAAAGAAAACTTTTGTTTTCCATGCTTTTGTTGATTATGCCCAAGGAGTACAGGGCAATATTCTCATTGTAAAAATCCCAGTAATACAGACAGAATGAGGATTTCCACTTACTTCCTCCTCATCCAAGGCCCTTCTCCAGTTTGCATCTCCTGTGGAGAAATAGCAGATTGGGTGTAATGGTTTAAGATTCACATAGAATGAAATCACAGTCTCAGAATTTTAGGCAACACTCAGACTTCCCATGTGTGCTTTTACTTCACATTCCTAACATCATCTGCTGCCGTGCCCTCTTTTTCCTTCTCCACCTCACCTTTCTCCATCTCCTTTTCTTCTTCCATTTTCTCTAGCTTTCTACTGCTAGTACCCTTAAGGAGGAGGCCGGGACATGTACTTTCAGGTTCCCTTGCATCTTAGGCACTCCTGCACTGCTGGAAAGCATTTCTCAAAGTGAACTGAGCAATAGCCAAAGCCTCTGAGCTTCTTCATCAGCCTCATCAGAAGCCTCTGGTCCATCCCTTGGCCATCCACTCTTATGACACCAGCTATCTCTTCAGGATGTCTAGGATCTTACCAGGATACTTGGATCAGACTTACCTGGGGTGATCCTTCTGGGCAAGCAGGCCATCAAGCCCATCCAACACTGCTTGTAGGTTCCCTCTGTGAAACAACTACATCAGATTATCCCCCAGAGGCAGGCAGACATAGGACCAGGCTTGCACCATGGCCTTCAGGGTCTCACTGTGTCTCCCAAAGGAGGCTGAAATAAACAGTGGTAGGAAGAGCTCGGTGGGCAGGTACTCAAAAGGGGAGATAGCTGAGGCCTCGTCCCTCCACAGGCTCATTGCTGCCAGGTCCAGGAGTCTGAGAGGGTTCCAGACACTCATGCTGACTCTACTCCAAAAGGAATCCCATGAGTATTTTTAGGGAATAAATCATTCTTCTCAGGCCAAGCGTGACCTTCATGTGTCTCCTCACACTGCAGAAGAACCAAATTGTGGCCATAGTTACTCCTCTGGCAGTAGTGGAAGAGCCTTAGTTTACACAAGTTATACTCTGGGCTCTGTTGACAAAATTGTTGCAGGAAAGGGAACACCTTCCAGGGCCTAAAACTGGGCTCTTGTCTAACACTCGGAAATGAATTGTCAGAGGAAACACATATGCTGACAAAGCAAGAGATTTTACTGGGAAAGGGAGCCTGGGCGGAGAGCAGTAGGGTAAGGGAACCCAGGAGAACTGCTCTGCCACATGGTTTGTGGTCTTAGGTTTTATGGTGATGGATTAATTTCCTGGTTGTCTTTAGCCAATCATTCTGACTCAGAGTCCTTCCTGGTGGTGCATGCCTTGTTCAGCCAAGATGGATGCCAGAGAGAAGGATTCTGGGAGGTGGTCAGACATATGGTGTCTCCTTTTGACCTTTCCTGAACTCTTCTGGTTGGTGGTGGCTTATTAGTTCCATGTTCCTTACCAGGACCTCCTGTCGTAAAACAACTCATGCAAATGGTTACTATGGTGCATGGCCAGGGTGGGCAGTTTCAATCAGTGTGCTTCCCCTAACAAAATGACATAGGTCTACCATTTCTGGAACCTCAAGTAGTGTCTCACAAGTACCATGGAGATGGAAACATCAGTCACTACCTTATCCATTTTTTCCATATCTTTGCTTAATCATGTCTTACTGGGAGGTGGGTACTATGAGCCTGAAACCTGATCACAATCTGTTTTGGGGGAACACTCTCAGACCATCACTTACAGCCCTAACCTATGGGAATAGGGGAGTCATGTGGGCCAAAAGAGCCTCCATCCTCAGTTCCCACAGTAAACTGGCTGGGAAAGATTAAGGAGATACCACTAAAATGAATGTTATTTGTGCACAAACTAAATATTTTAAATGTCAAGAAATAAAGTTCCAAATAGAGATTTTTCATTAAAAAGTAAATCTAGTTGGTGTAGGTATTTAAAAATGATATACATCAAATTGCAGATCAAAGTATTATTAAAGGTAAAGTTACCCTTAGAGGCAAAACCAAAACCTGAAATCTATTCATTGAAAAGGAAGAAAAAGGAAAATCTCCCTGAAATCCCTAACTGTATGCCATCATTCATGACCAGATTACCATAAGGGAGACCTGGGTGTCCTTAGACTGTTATCTTACCAGCTCTGCTGTGACTGGCAGGGTATTCAGACTTCAGTTCTGTGGAGAACCCAGGTAGTGACTACAGAGCAAGGAAATTTTGCATCTTTTCCTGGGTAACTGGGTAAGGGGTAAGGCTTTTGTAGACCTTTCTAATCACATTATCTGTCTTTTCAACTACTACTTCCAATCAGGAAGTTGTACCTAATTATATTCTATCAGATTGGGCTTCCCTGGTGACTCATATGGTAAAGAATCCACCTGCAATGTGGGAGACCCGGGTTCAGTCCTTGGGTTTGGAAAATCCCCTGGAGGAGAACATGGCAACCCACTCCAGTATTCTTGCCTGGAGAATCCCCATGGACAGAAGAGTCTGGAGTGCTACAGTCCATGGGGTTACAAAGAGTCAGACACAACTGAGAGACTAAGCACACACACAGCCCATCAGGTTAATCCTGAGTGTATATTTGTCTTTATTTAGATGAAATGATAGAACCACATATTCATTCAAAAAAGAGAAAAAATGGGGGACAGGGGGTCATGGCAATCAAGGAATCATTTCTGGATTTAGTCCACAAACATTGATTGGGTTTTACTAATAGGTACCCATGTAGTCCTAGATGTGAAATAAGGAGAGTTTAATGTCTTCCTGAATGAGACTAATAATAATAATAGTAAACAATTACCAAAAGCAATAATCAAAATGTCCCAGAATTAAAACTCTTTCTAAAGACAATGGTTTCTTAAGAATGGCAGCTGAGTGTATCTGCAAGTGGTAAAGAACACTCCTGACAATGCAGGAGACATAAGAGATGTGGGTTCAATCACTGGAATCAGGAAGATCCTTTGGAAAAGGAAATGGCAATCCACTCCAGTATTCTTGCATGGAGAATCCCATGGACAGAGGAGCCTGGCAGCATTGCAATGAGTTGGACATGGCTGAAGTGATTTAGCAGGCACTCACATATCTAAAAGTACCCAGTGAATGACCCAAACAGTATAAAATATTTTATTCCTATTTTGTAAGATCAAGATTAAATTTTTTCTCTGGATGGAGTCTAGAAATTTGAAGGGAGTAACTATGAGGAGACAGTGTTAATTTTGAGCTCCTTACTTCCCATAAGGATGGGATCAACTCAGCAAATTTACTTAAAAACACTAACTATGAGAGTGTGAGTGGAGAGTGAGGCATCCAATCCTGGGAACTCGTACCTTTCCAAGCCTGAGAGCCACTGAGGATGGATAGTGTGGGCTCTTTGGGAACTTGGAGCCAGGGGAGACATAAACAAGAGTCAGTTGCAAATAGCCCTATCCTCATCATGGCAGCTGCTACCAGGACATATTTTCTTCTAGATTCTTCACACAGGAGATGCTTCCCAATTGGCAATTAGCAGCAGCCATTTTCCAGGGATCCTGGGAACCCAGCCATAATCCCATTGGCCCTTTCCACGTACATATATTTAAAAAATGTTTATTTATTTGACTGTATTGAGTCTTAGTGGTAGAATGCAGGATATTACATGTGCAGTCTTACATGTGCAAGCCCATCATTTTGGCACAACAGACTTAATTGCCCCACAGCAGGTGGGATCTTAGTTCCTGACCAGGGATCAAACCTATGTCCCCTGCATTAGAAGGTGGATTCTTAACCACTGGACAACCTGGGAATTCCCCCAAGTATATTTTGATAATGATTGCTTCTTCACACTTAGCTAAGTTTAATGCAATTTCTGATTGAGGCAATGCAATTAAGAATAGAAATAAAATTCTGTTTTTCTCCTCATATTTAGCATGCTCACAAATTTCACCACCTTTTCCCTAAGAATTCAGAAGCTATATTTGGTGTTTGTCTGCTATTTTCAGTGGTGACTGCCACATTGGGTTCCACACAGTGATCCTTTTGAAATTTCAAGACATAAAGTGAGAATCTCCCTCAACTCCAACGAATTCTCCATACCTTTCTTTCCCCCATTCAGAGCGATGCCCAAATATTTCTGCACCACTGGCTGCCAAAGCTGAGATTCTCTTAAGTGTGTTCTCCACCTTGGTATCTTTTGAAAAGATTTCATTTACTACATTTCTACTCTGGGTATCAAGGTCTTTGCATTAAAATGAGTTCAGCTGGATTGTACTAAATAGACTTTTAATAACCAGTTCTTCAATTCTTTATTCATGAGGTACCGTAGAGTGAGATTAGTATCAATAATAATCATAAACATCTCTGTTGGTTGAACATCCATTGAAAGGGCACTTATCATCCACTTCTTCAAAAAATCTTCACAGAAAATATAAATGCCACTGCCCTTTTCCCTCTTTTTAAGCTGGTAAACTCTGATCTGAGCCAGGGAGTAGAGACTGCCCTCTTCCAGGAAGTGAGTGATTGGTAGATTCCCTCAAGCAGGAGACTCAGAAGGATCCCCTCCACTGAGCTGTCGGACATCCTAATTGTTGGAAAGGACTGACTGACAGACCATCACGTGAATGTCAGTGGAAGTGGGGAAATTCGTGAAGTCAGAAGGTACATCAGAGGCTGTCAAGACCTGAGACATTTGTGAGAAAATGGGGCATTGCTCTTAGTGGGTATAGAGTTTCTTTGGGGGTGATAAAAATGTTCTAAGATTTTGGTGACAGCTATGGAGTTCTGTAAGTATACTGAAAAACATTGAATTGCATACTTTAAGTGTATATTTTGTAAAATATATAAATTGTATGTGTGTGTGTTAGTCTTTATGTGACCAAATTTATGTGTCCAACTCTTAATGACCCCAAGGACTGTAGCCCACCAGGCTCCTCTGTCCATGAAATTCTCCAGGCAAGAATACTGGAGTGGGTTCCCATTCCCTTATCCAGAAGATCGTCACAACCCAGGGATTGAACCTGTGTATCTTGCATAGCAGGTGGACTCTACCATCTGAGCCACCAGGTGAGATTAACTGGATGTTTTATAAAATATTTAAATTACATCCCAATAAAATTGTTAGTTTTTTTAGGTATGACTCTTTTTTAAAAAATATAAATTTATTTATTTTAATTGGAGGTTAATTACTTTACAATATTGTATTGGCTTTTATATTATGCTCATTTTTTTGTAAAACATAACCACTTTTGGTAAAAATATGAAATAGGTTTGAATTGGTATGCATAATTGAGTTAATAAATGAGTTTTTAAGCATCCTTCCACTTGAACTAATATGATTAATATTGATAGACATACCCCACATACACAAAGCTCTTTAGGATCCTCAATACATTTTAAGAATATAAAGGAGTCTTGAGACCAGAACTTTGAATACTGCTAATCTAGGAAGAAAGTTTACCAAAAATAAGGGGTAGTTTTCCTCTATTGATGAGAAAGTTAGGTGACAGATCCTTCCTCCTTAAATTGGTATTTAATCACGTCCATGCCACCCAGTCACACTTGGTTTTGTCTGAGTGTTGAAGATTAGTACAGGATCACCCAGCAACACTTTCTCTGCTCCATCTCAGCTGGCCATTTCAGTTTATGCAGCTGAATCAATCAGAAATACAAATATTTGTTACTGTTTTCATAGTAAAACCTTTGTCTCTTTTTTTCTAGTTTCTCTTTTGGCATATTTTCTCAGATTACATTTTTTCCCATGTTTATTAAAATACAATTGACATATAGCATTGTATTTATTTTGTGTGTATATGTAAATAATTTGATATATATATATTTAAAAATGATCATCACGATAAATACTTAACAACCATTATGTCACATAGTTATAGTTTTTTCTTGTGGTGAGAACTTTTATGACCTACTCTTTTAGCAGTACTCAAATGTAAGATATAGTATTAGTAATTTTTATCCCCACACTGTACAGTACATCCTTATGACATTATTGTATAACTGGGAGCATGGGAAACACATGGAGTTTTGTTTTATAGGTAATTCACATGGACATATATATTAACTGCAGTATTATTTCTTTTATATCTTACATATTTATATTCAGTTCAGTTCAGTCACTCAGTCGTGTCTGACTCTGCGACCCCATGAATTGCAGCACGCCAGGCCTCCTTGTCCATCTCCAACTCCCAGAGTTTACTTAAACTCTTGTCCATCGAGTCGGTGATCCATCCAGTCATCTCATCCTCTGTCGTCCCCTTCTCTTCTTGCCCCCAGTCCCTCCCAGCATCAGGGTCTTTTCCAGTGAGTCAACTCTTCACATGAGGTGGCCAAAGTACTGGAGTTCCAGCTTTAGCATCAGTTCTTCCAATGAACACCCAGGACTGATCTCCTTTAGAATGGACTGATTGGATCTCCTTGCAGTCCAAGGGACTCTCAAGAGTCTTCTCCAACACCACAGTTCAAAAGCATCAATTCTTTGGTGCTCAGCCTTCTTCACAGTCCAACTCTCACATCTATACATGACCACTGGAAAAACCAAAGCCTTGACTAGACAGACCTTTGTTGGCAAAGTAATGTCTCTGCTTTTTTTTTTTTTTTCTAATTTTATTTTATTTTTAAACTTTAAATAATTGTATTAGTTTTGCCAAATATCAAAATGAATCCGCCACAGGTATACATGTGTTCCCCATCCCGAACCCTCCTCCCTCCTCCCTCCCCATACCATCCCTCTGGGCCATCCCAGTGCACCAGCCCCAAGCATCCAGCATCGTGCATCGAACCTGGACTGGCAACTCGTTTCCTACATGATATTTTACATGTTTCATTGCCATTCTCCCAAATCTTCCCACCCTCTCCCTCTCCCACAGAGTCCATAAGACTGTTCTATACATCAGTGTCTCTTTTGCTGTCTCGTACACCGGGTTATTGTTACCATCTTTCTAAATTCCATATATATGCGTTAGTATACTGTATTTATGTTTTTCCTTCTGGCTTACTTCACTCTGTATAATAGGCTCCAGTTTCATCCACCTCATTAGAACTGATTCAAATTGTCTCTGCTTTTGAATATGCTATCTAGGTTGGTCATAACTTTCCTTCCAAGGAGTAAGCGTCTTTTGATTTCATGGCTGCAATCACCATCTGCAGTGATTTTGGAGCCCCAAGAAACAAAGTCTGACACTGTTTCCACTGCTTCCCCATCTATTCCCAATGAGGTGGTGGGACCAGATGCTATGATCTTAGTTTTCTGAATGTTGAGATTTAGGCCAACTTTTTCACTCTCCTCTTTCACTTTCATCAAGAGGCTCTTTAGTTCCTCTTCACTTTCTGCCATAAGGGTGGTGTCATCTGCATATCTGAGGTTATTGACATTTCTCCTGGCAATCTTGATTCCAACTTGTGCTTCTTCCAGCCCAGCGTTTCTCATGATGTACTCTGCATATAAGTTAAATAAGCAGGGTAACAATATACAGCCTTGACGTACTCCTTTTCCTATTTGGAACCAGTCTGTTGTTACATGTCCAGTTCTAACTGTTGCTTCCTGACCTTCATATAGGTTTCTCAAGAGACAGGTCAGGTGGTCTGGTATTCCCATCTCTTTCAGAATTTTCCAATTTATTGTGATCCACACAGTCAAAGGCTGGTATTCAATAATATGACATTGATCTTCCCCGAATTGACTTTTCAATAAAAAATAACATTTGACCATAAACTGATGATAAAGCTTTCCAGGGATCATGCAGTTGTAATTATTTACTACCTTAACAGCCTTGTGGTCTGATATGGACCATAGGGTGGTAGAGACACTGTTCCTACTTTTCATGGAAAGGTATCTATCTAACAGGGGGGATTGTCAAGAAAAAAATAATTTTAATATGTACTCTTATCCTACAATCCAACAGTTTCACTCCTTGATATCAGTCCAATCTGTCCATACAAAAAAAGCATACATATGGAAGCTTATAGCAGCTTTATTCATTGTTGCCAAAACTTGAAAGAAGCCAAGATGTCCTTCAAAAGGTGAAAGAACCAGTGAACTGTGATATATTCAAACAATGAAATGGTATCAAACCATGAAAAGACATGGAGGTATCCTCAATGTCTATTACTAAGTGAAAGAACCAATCTGAAAAGGCTACATAAGTGAGTCCAACTACATGACAATTATTTTTTTTATGAATATTTTTTTGCAAAAAAAAAAATTTGCAAAAGGCAAACTCTGAGAATGGTGACATAATCAGATTTTTCTCCGGGTTGAGGTGGAGGAGGGATAAATAGGCAGAGCAAACACTCTGTGTGATTCTACAATGTCATTATGTACTTGACAAAACTCAGAGAATGCACAACACCAAGAAGGAACCTCAATATAAACTATATATGTAGGGGGGATAATGATACATCAATGTAGGTTCATCATTGATAACAAATATACCAATCCAGTGGGGAATGTTGATAGCTCAGAAGGCTATGCATGTGCTGAGGGCAGGATTTACATAGGAAGTCCCTTACTTTCTGCTCAGTTTTAGATAGAAGATAAAACTTCTCTAAAATATAAAATGCATTTTTAAAAACACAATTGTAATTCTTCCAGCTCTGAAATTTTGCTATTCTAAATATTTTTTAAAGTTATTGGAGATTGTCTTTAATCCATTGTGTATTCTTGCCTCCTTTGTCAAAGATAAGGTGTCCATATGTGCGTGGATTTATCTCTGGGCTTTCTATTTTATTCCATTGATCTATATTTCTGTCTTTGTGCCAGTACCATACTGTCTTGATGACTGTGGCTTTGTAGTAGAGCCTGAAGTCAGGCAGGTTGATTCCTCCAGTTCCATTCTTCTTTCTCAAGATTGCTTTGGCTAGTTGAGGTTTTTTTGTATTTCCATACAAATCATGAAATTATTTGTTCTATCTCTGTGAAGAATACCGTTGGTAGCTTGATAGGGATTGCATTGAATATATAAATTGCTTTGGGTAGTATACTCATTTTCACTATATTGATTCTTCCAATCCATGAAGATGGTATATTTCTTCATCTATTAGTGTCCTCTTTGATTTCTTTCACCAGTGTTTTATAGTTTTCTGTGTATAGGTCTTTAGTTTCTTTAGGTAGATATATTCCTAAGTATTTTATTCTTTTCGTTGCAATGGTGAATGAAATTGTTTCCTTAATTTCTCTTTCTATTTTCTCATTATTAGTGTATAAGAATGCAAGGGATTTCTGTATGTTGATTTTATATCCTTCAACTTTACTATATTCATTGATTAGTTCTAGTAATTTTCTGGTGGAGTCTTTAGAGTTTTCTATGTAGAGGATCATGTCATCTGCAAATAGTGAGAGTTTTACTTCTTCTTTTCCAATTTGGATTCCTTTTATTTCTTTTTCTGCTCTGATTGCTGTAGCCAAAACTTCCAAAACTATGTTGAATAGTAGTGGTGAAAGTGGGCACCCTTGTCTTGTTCCTGACTTTAGAGGAAATGCTGTCAATTTTTCACCATTGAGGATAATGTTTGCTGTGGGTTTGTCATAGATAGCTTTTATTATGTTGAGGTATGTTCCTTCTATTCCTGCTTTCTGGAGAGTTTTGATCATAAATGGATGTTGAATTTTGTCAAAGGCTTTCTCTGCATCTATTGAGATAATCATATGGTTTTTATCCTTCAATTTGTTAATGTGGTGTATTACATTGATTGATTTGCAGATATTGAAGAATCCTTGCATCCCTGGGATAAAGCCCACTTGGTCATGGTGTATGATCTTTTTAATGTGTTGTTGGATTCTGATTGCTAGAATTTTGTTAAGGATTTTTGCATCCATGTTCATCAGTGATATTGGCCTTTAGTTTTCTTTTTTTGTGGGATCTTTGTCAGGTTTTGGTATTAGGGTGATGGTGGCCTCATAGAATGAGTTTGGAAGTTTACCTTCCTCTGCAATTTTCTGGAAGAGTTTGAGTAGGACTGGTCAACCACTTGTAAAAGAATGAAACTAGAACACTTTCTAACACCATACACAAAAATAAACTCAAAATGGATTAAAGATCTAAACATAAGACCAGAAACTATGAAACTTCTAGAGGAGAACATAGGCAAAACACTCTCCGACATACATCACAGCAGAATCCTCTATGACCCACCTCCCAGAATATTGGAAATAAAAGCAAAAATAAACAAACGGGACCTAATTAAACTTAAAAGCTTCTGCACAACAAAGGAAATTATAAGCAAGGTGAAAAGACAGCTTTCAGAATGGGAGAAAATAATAGCAAATGAAGCAACTGATAAACAACTAATCTCAAAAATATACAAGCAACTCCTGCAGCTTAATCCCAGAAAAATAAATGACCCAATCAAAAAATGGGCCAAAGAACTAAATAGACATTTCTCCAAAGAAGACATACAGATGGCTAACAAACACATGAAAAGATGCTCAACATCACTCATTATCAGAGAAAGGCAAATCAAAACCACTATGAGGTACCATTTCACGCCAGTCAGAATGGCTGTGATCCAAAAGTCTACAAGCAATAAATGCTGGAGAGGGTGTGGAGAAAAGGGAACCCTCTTACACTGTTGGTGGGAATGCAAACTAGTACAGCCACTATGGAGAACAGTGTGGAGATTCCTTAAAAAACTGGAAATAGAACTGCCTTATGATCCAGCAATCCCACTGCTGGGCATACACACTGAGGAAACCAGAAGGGAAAGAGACACATGTACCCCAGTGTTTGTCTCAGCACTGTTTATAATAGCCAGGACATGGAAGCAACCTACATGCCCATCAGCAGATGAATGGATAAAGAAAGCTGTGGTACATATACACAATGGAGTATTACTCAGCCATTAAAAAGAATGCATTTGAATCAGGTCTAATGAGGTGGATGAAACTGGAGCCTATTATACAGAGTGAAGTAAGCCAGAAAGAAAAATACCAATACAGTATACTAATGCATATACATGGAATTTAGAAAGATGGTAACAATAATCCTGTATACGAGACAGCAAAAGAGACACTGATGTATAGAACAGTCTTTTGGACTCTGTGGGAGAGGGAGAGGGTGGGGAGATTTGGGAGAATGGCATTGAAACATGTATAATATCATATATGAAACGAGTCGCTAGTCCAGGTTCGATGCATGATACTGGATGCTTGGGGCTGGTGCACTGGGACGACCCAGAGGGATGGTATGGGGAGGGAGGAGGGTTCAGGATGAGGAACACATGTATACCTGTGGTGGATTCATTTTTATGTGTGGCACAACAGATACAATATTGTAAAGTTAAAAAATAAAATTAAATTTAAAAAATAGTTATTGGAATCACATGGCTCAGATTTTTATTTTGACTTATTTAATTTAAAAACATTTATTTATTCATTTATTTATTTGGCTGCTCCAGGTCTGGTTGTGGCATTCAGGACAGTCCATCCAACTCCATTGTGGCATGCAGGATCCATCTTTAGTTGCAGCACGGGAACCCTTAGTTGCAGCATGTGGGATCTAATTCCCTGCCCAGGGATCCAATCGGGGCCCCTTCATTGGGAACATGGAGTCTTGGCCACTAGACCAACATGGAGGTCCCTATTCTAATTAGTTTTTAAAGAAGAAACTGTTCTTTTTGAATGATTATTAAAATAATTTATTTTCTTTGGTGGCTCCAAACGAACTCAAGCATTTTATAAAATTATCCACGTGCATTAGTCAGAGAACTACCTAGTATTATAATTTAGTTTTTAAAAACAGTTTTCTCATTTATTTCCTCATGTTAATTGCTCAGTCCTGTCCAACTCTATGGGACCCCAGAGGACCCACCAGGCTCCTCTATCTGGGACTTCCCTGGTACCTCAGGCAGTAAAGAATCTGCCTGCAGTGCAAGAGACCAGGGTTTGATCCCTGGGTGGGGAAGAACCCCTGAAGAAGGGAATGGCTACACACTCTAGTAGTCTTGCATGGAGAATTCCATAGGCAGAGGAGCCTGGCAGGTTACAATCCATGGGGCCTTTCATGCATTTTTTTAAGTACTCAACTTTTTTTACAGTTTTGAAAGATGGATCTTATTTATATAAATCACAGCACAAATATTTGTACTAAATGAACATGTACATTACAGCAAATGTTTATAGCATGCTAAAACCTACAGTCCTGCTCACCATGTTAGTTCATGTCACCTGGTCTCATGTACCAGCAGGTAACCTAGGAGTCTGGAGGCTCAGAATGTCTATCTCTAGAGAGAGGACTGGACTCTTTCCCTTGCTCCTCCCTGTGCTGGCTGCTAAAGCAGCTTAGGTGAACTATAATTCTTTGGTAGCTTTGTATAAATGCTGAATCCAAGACAGAATGGAGAACTAGTGGGAATAGTAAGGTTTCAGATAATGGATAATTCATTGCATTTTCTTTCATCAGTAACTAAATATCTTGAGGTGAAAACAGAGAAAATGATTCTGTATCCTGGAGGGCACCAGTCCGTATATACTGAAGATTTCTTTATTTCTGACCATTTCAGTATACTCAGAAAATTACATTCTGTATTCTTATGCTATTTAACCCATGTCATTGAAAGTGCCATCATTTTCCAGAGTCTACATTTCCCCTTACAATCTTGAACTTCCACTGGATCATCTTTTCTTTGCCCATTCACATTGAGCTGATGTCTGAAACCATAGATTTTCATGTTATGAAGTACACATGTCCTAGATTTCTGTTTCCAAGTGCCCAGAAGAAAGCTTTTCATAGAGACAACTATCAAGGCAGGGGTACTATAGCTATATATAATGGGCTGCACATGACAACATAAGTCTTCACCATTGTGCGGACAGGGACTTAGGAAAATCCTGATGATCCTGGGCTGGCCTAAGTCTCTCAGAATCTCTAACAGCTGAGTCCGAAGGTGAGCAAGTCTGCCTTCCAGGGGGACACCCTGAGGGCTGTAACTCTCCTGAGGGGCTGGATACCACTCCTGACTTAAACAGGGCAGCCCAGTGGTGTGTCACAGCATCTTCTCCATGACAGCCATGGAGAGAAGGTTCCCACATAGGCTGAAGGAACTGAGCTGGGAGCAACGGTTTAGGGCAGGCAGGATGGCCTCAAACTGGGAGTCCATGATCCCACACTGGTCTAAGTACAGTTCCTGGATGGTGGCTGCAACTTTCTCCAGCAGAACTTGGAGCAGTTCAGGACTAAAATCAGTCATGGTGACACCAACAATTTCCAGGCTTTTTAGCTGACAGATGTTCAGGCACTGGGACAAGTGGATCAAGTCAGATTCCGTAAGTCAGCAGTTGGTTATTGAGAGGTTGTGCAAAGTGGTCTTCAGGCACCTGGGGAGAAACCAAACAATTAGTTCTTGGAAACTGGGTGCCAGGTGGCTACATGGTGGTGTGGTACTCAGTTGCTAAGCCGAGTCTGACTCTTGGCAACACTGTGGACTGTAGCCCACCAGGCTCTTCTGTCCATGGCATTTTCCAGGCAAGAATACTGGAGTGGGTTGTTGTTTCCTTCTCCAGGGTACCTTCCTGACCCAGGAATCCGATCCGAGTCTCTTGTGTCTCCTGCACTGGCAGGCGGGTTCTTTACTACTAGTGCCACCCGGGAAGCCCCATGGTGGCTACATGTGATAGCAAATGGTTTCTTCAGGGCAAAAGTTAAGTCTGACCATCTGATGAGGGTCAATACACTGATTGCCCAGTCTCAATCTAGGCTCAGTCCTGTTACCTTCACTATGTGATTGAGTCAATTCATAGAATCTTGAAAGTTCTCTCCCTCATCTGTCAAGCAGAATACAACATACTCCACTTCCTTATGAGGATGAATGAGTATAATGGAAGGCACTAGAACATGCTCAGAGGAGAGCCTGACACAGAGCCTCGATCAAGGGTGGTCGTCACTGAATTTTATTGCTAGGTGGATGAAATAAAAAATTATTTAATCTAGGGATTCCTTCAGTCCAACTTTGGGCTCCAGATGCCTATATCTTTGGCCAGGTGTGGATCTAGAGAGAAATTCATAAAGAATACACTTACACAAGATTCTACAACATCAAATGTGATGCCAGGCTAATGGGCTCACTTACATTCCTGGATCATCTACAAACTTTCCATCACTTTTTATTATCCATTTGGCTCAGCTGGATTAACATAATCTCCAGAATCATCACTTTCCCTTATATTAATTACCTTGTCTGGAGCACAAAAAAACAAGTTATACAGACAGATAGTTTAAGACAAGCTCATTGTGGCCACAATCCTGGTGAACATAGAGCTTCTCTTCAGAAATGCTCTGCTCTGATGTGATTCCCCAACAGAGTCCCCTTTATTTCCTCTATTTTGAAGTCATTTGAACATAAACACCTTTGCTGAATGAAGAAATTACAAACCCTCCAGGGCCAGATCCAAACATCCCAGTCAATAATCTATACCTTCACAGCAAGGTGTCCCTTTCAAGAGCCACTATAACAGTTTAGCACGCAATCTTTATTTCCATGGTCATGGGACACCACCCTTCAGTGACAGTGACTTTGACATTCTAATGTTATGTTCAGTGTTACCCAGACAGTGGTGCACACTCACCTGAGCATCTGGTCCAGGCAGCCTTCAAGAAAGGAGGGAGACTCCAGATGAAGATCCCAGAGGTGGCCCAGCCTCAGGAACTGGGAGGTAATTTGCACAACGTGATCCTGCTCGTGCTTCCTAAAGGCAGACACGTGGATAGGGAAGAGAACGAGTCTTTGAAGATTACTCATGTGGCCCAGGAAAGGAGCAAAAGTGGCCAGGGTGGACAGATGCCAGGTGCAATTCACCTGCACCTCCTGGATACAGTCCAGCTGCACCAAGCTCAGGACCTTCACAATATTTTCCATTGACATTGAAAAGATCTTCAGCTTCTTACAGCACAGATGTATGGAAGCTTTTCTCTGCTCCACCCACTGGAGAAGGTAGGTGAGGAAGTTTTTCAGGGTCCTTTTTTTCAGGGAAAGGTCTGTGAAAACCCTCAATGGCACCAAGTGCTGCTTTGTTATCAAGCTGGGTTCAATCACTGGTGCTCTTCCTGAGCCTGTACATCCATGATTGTTGGCTCCAGACCACATGCTCCAGAATTTATGACCAGTGTCCCGCAAATCTAGCACCTGCAGTTTGCACCTCCTATAGAGAAAAAGGAGATTGGTAGAGATGCATTAAAATCCACCCAGAAAGAAAAAATAGCCACAAAAATTAAGCTCACACTGCTCTCCTCCGCTGTAATTTCAGATTACTGATGTCACCTGCTGTCTTGCCCTCTTTCCTCTCTGACTTTCTTCCATCTCGCTTTCTTTTCTTGTCCTTTCTGAATCTTCACTTCTAGTAACTTTAAGGATCACTAAGAGGAGAAGTACATGATATTTCAGGCTCCTGTTCATTACAGGCACTCTTATGCTTCCAGAGGCACTTCCCTTAATGAGACAAGCCTTCTTCATTTCCATCTTCAGAACCCTCTGGTCCATTCCTTTGCACCCACATTCCCTCACCCCAGCTGTCTTCTCTGGGACACCCAGGATTTTACCAGGTTCCCCAAGTCAGGCTCACCTTGAGGGAACCTTCTGGGCAAGAAGGACGTCAAGTGCTTCCAGCACTGCTTGTAGGGGTCCCACATGAGGCAGGTCAATCAGGGCCCCCAGAGGCAGGCGGACAAAGGGCCAGGTTTGCACCATGGCCTTCAGAGTCTCAATGTGTCCCCCTTGGAATGCTTCCACGAAGAGGGGTGGGAAGAGCTCCGTGGGTAGAAACTCCAAAGCAGAAATGACTGAGTCCTCATCCCTCAGCAGGCTTGTTCTTGCGAGGTCCAGGAGTCTGGGTGGGGTTGGGACATTCATCCTGACTCTTCGCCAAAAGGAATCCTGTGGAAAATGCCAAGCAACAAAAGCACCCATTTCAGGGCAAATGTGAGCACACCATAGACTGTCTCCCAGCCCTTCAGAAGAACCTAGTCAAGGCCAAGATCTATGCACTGGCAAGGGTGGAAGCCCTTCAGTTGTTCCTTTTGATACTGTGGGTTCACTGGGCACAAAGCTGTAGCTTTTTCCCTACTGGTTTCAGTAACAAGCATCTCAACCCCTAGCACATTCAGATACATCCACTTCTTTGTTTAATTCATGTTCCACTGAGAAGTGGTTACCAAGAGCCTGAAAGTTGACTCCAAACTTTATTTGGGGAAGACTTTCAGATGATCATTTAGTCTATGGGAAGAAGATTGTCGTGTGGAGCAACACAGCCTCCATCCTGTTACTGCAGTTACAACGAATAGTAAATTTGAAAAAATGCTCCTACATGAAAGTCAGGTGTACACAAAAAAAAGTATTTTACATTTCAAAAAATAAATTTACAGATATTTTTATTAAAAATATCATCATGGTAAAGCTATCTGAAAATGGTATCAGCTACAGCATGAATTGAAATAATTGGGATTCAGGGTAAATACAAGTAGAGGTACAATGAAAACCTGAAATATTATCATCTAAAGAGAAATAATTAAAAAAACACAAAACCTCTCTGTGTCATTTTGAGTTCCATGCCACCCTTAAGGTCAGCTAAAGATGTCTGAGAACAGTCCTGACAGTAACTTACCACTGTGATGTTGGTGTGGTGCTCAGACCATAGGCCTTGTGGAGGACTCAGCCAGTGACTCAGGAGTCAGAAGATTCTGCATCCTTTCTTCAGAGGCTGAGACTTTTACAGGTTTTTCTAATCCCATCATCCCTCTGTCCAACTACTAGCAAAATCAGAAAGGGGTGCCTGATTAGATTATAAAATGCCCACTGTATTGATTTTGATTGGATCTTCATTTTTCTCCACATTAGGTGACTGAATCAGATATACATTCAGGAAACAGAATAATGATCGGGGAATCAAGAACTCACACATGGATTCACTCCACAAACATTGGTTGATATGCACCAATATGGACAATTATATCCCTGGGTTTGGTCATGGAACAATTTATTGGTTCCTGACATTGAACAAGAAAGAAAATAACTTGAAACCAACTTTGTTGGGGGAACTTTGGCCCAGTCAAAATTATCAGAATGTCCCAGAATTAACACAGCTTCATAAAAACAGTCCAGATATTCCCAAAAGATACAAAAATAATAAAAAAGTGTCCCTGTATCAATTTGTCACTTAGGTGTTATGTAGGAAACATAGAAGATTGTGAGCCTATACAGGCAACAAAGGAGATGTAAGAGTGGATCAGGAGAGTTTTGAACCGGGCATTCCTAAAGGGACCTTGTGAATGATCCCAACAGTGTAAAATACATGTCTTTCTCTCCTTTATTTTAAGAAAAAGGAAGATTTAAAGCTGCTATTCTGGGTGATATTTTGAAATGAAAATATGGTGGCTCACAGGGGACAGTGCCATCTTGGAGGGTGTTTCCTCTAGAAATTTGGGATCAGTCCAGCAAACAACATTAAAAGATGTAATCTAATATGTGAGAAGAGGGAGAGGTGGAGTCCTGGGATCAGACATTTCCAAGACTGACAGTTACTAATGGTGGGCACTGTGGACTCTTCGGGAGCATGGCACCAGAGGAAAATAAATGTGGGTCACTGGAAAATAACACTGTCACCCAGGGACAGGTGCTATCAGAAGAGGTTTTCTTAAGATTTTTTTCTCACTGAGGACAGCTTCCAGATGGCTAGCAGCCTGAACCATTTTCCGGTGGTCATGGAAGCCAAGCTATAATCTTATTGGCCCCCTCTTTTTTTTTTTTTTTTTTTTATTCTTCCAATTTTATTTTATTTTTAAACTTTACATAATTGTATTAGTTTTGCCAAATATCAAATGAATCCGCCACAGGTATACATGTGTTCCCCATCCCGAACCCTCCTCCCTCCTCCCTCCCCATACCATCCCTCTGGGCTGTCCCAGTGCACCAGCTCCAAGCATCCAGCATCATGCATCGAACCTGAACTGGCAACTCGTTTCCTACATGATATTTTACATGTTTCATTGCCATTCTCCCACATCTTCCCACCCTCTCCCTCTCCCACAGAGTCCATAAGACTGTTCTATACATCAGTGTCTCTTTGCTGTCTCGTACAGGGTTATTGTTACCATCTTCTAAATTCCATATATATGCTAGTATACTGTATTTATGTTTTTCCTTCTGGCTTACTTCACTTGTATAATAGGCTCCAGTTTCATCCACCTCATTAGAACTGATTCAAATGTATTCTTTTTAATGGCTGAGTAATACTCCATTGTGTATATGTACCACAGCTTTTTATCCATTCATCTGCTGATGGACATCTAGGTTGCTTCCACGTCTTGGCTATTATAAACAGTGCTGCGATGAACATTGGGGTACACGTGTCTCTTTCCCTTCTGGTTTCTCAGTGTATGCCCAGCAGTGGGATTGCTGGATCATAAGGCAGTTCTATTTCCAGTTTTTTAAGGAATCTCCACACTGTTCTCCATAGTGGCTGTACTAGTTTGCATTCCCACCAACAGTGTAAGAGGGTTCCCTTTTCTCCACACCCTCTCCAGCATTTATTATTTGTAGACTTTTGATCGCAGCCATTCTGACTGGTGTGAAATGGTACCTCATAGTGGTTTTGATTTGCCTTTCTCTGATAATGAGTGATGTTGAGCATCTTTTCATGTGTTTGTTAGCCATCTGTATGTCTTTTTTGGAGAAATGTCTATTTAGTTCTTTGCCCATTTTTGATTGGGTCGTTTATTTTCTGGAGTTGAGCTGTAGGAGTTGCTTGTATATTTTGAGATTAGTTGTTTGTCGGTTGCTTCATTTGCTATTATTTTCTCCCATTCTGAAGGCTGTCTTTTCACCTTGCTAATAGTTTCCTTTGATGTGCAGAAGCTTTTAAGGTTAATTAGGTCCCATTTGTTTATTTTTGCTTTTATTTCTTGCTTTACAGAATTTTATTGTTTTCTGTCAAACTTCAACATGAATCAGCCATAGGTATACATACATCCCCTTCCTTTTGAACTTCCCTCCCATCTCCCTCCCGATCCCACCCCTCTAGGTTGATATAGAGCCCCTGTTTGAGTTTCTTGAGCCATACAGCAAATTCCCATTGGCTGTATATGCTACATATGGTGATGTAAGTTTCCATGTTACTCTTTCCATACATCTCGCCCTCTCCTCCCCTCTCCCCATGTCCATAAGTCTATTCTCTAGGTCTGTTTCTCCACTGCTGCCCTGCAAATAAGTTCTTCAGTACCATTCTTCTAGATTCTGTATATATGTGTTAGAATATAATATTTACCTTTTTCTTTGACTCACTTCATTCTGTATAATAAATTTATTTATTTTAATTGGAGGCTAATTACTTTATTGGTTCTGCCATACATCAACATGAATCCACCCTTTTTATAAGTGTATTTAGACAGTTACTATTTCTTCAAACTTAGGTAAGTTCGATACAGATTCTGGTCAAGGTGACTCCATTAGGTACAGAAAGAAAATTGTGTTTCTGTGCTCATTAAGATCAGCACTTTTCTGGGAACTTCCCTGGTGGTCCCAAGGTCAAGAATCCGGTGTTTCAAGTTGTGCCACAATCAGGGGTGACTCCCACCCGAGGCTGCACCACACAGTTTCTTTTGAGTGTAACGGCACCCATGAAAGGGAACCCAGCTTAAACAATTTCCTTGCCTCTCTCCCACCCCATTTATTTGATGCCCAAACTATTCTTGTACACCTCTGGCCACCTTAGTGATGACTATTTGAAAGCTGTTCACTCCTTTGGTCACTTTCCATTCACCATGTTTCTTCTATGGGTTTGAATGCCCTTTGCATAAAACATGGTTAAATTGGATTCTACTCAACAGACATATTAAATCCCAGGCCATCAATACATACTTACAATAGAGTGAGATTAGTAACAATGATAATCATAAGCATCTCTGATTTTGAACACAAACTGGGGAGCAACCGTGTGGGCACTTTTATATAACCTTTAGATAACCATCAGAGAAAACCTAAACCTAACTCATATTTTCCCCATTTGTAGGCAGATGAACCAAGGTCACTGTCAAGCAGGGGAATCTTCCCAACTCCCTGCAGAGAATATTTAGCTGACAGTATCCAAAGGACCACTGTCTGCTCCAGAGCTGACAGGAAACCTAAATGTTAGAAAGGACTGTCTGAGGGACTTCACGTGATGTTAGTGGAAATTTTGAAATTTCAAAGTCTAAGGTTGGGATGATTCTATGGGATCAAAGCTTCTATGAGATCTAAAAAGAACACTGTTTTAAAGGCTCACCTTTCATCCCCTTGCAGTCCAGCACCTTCAGTTCAATGATAAATAAAAGGGACTTTAAATCGAATTAATAAATGCCCGTGAGCCTCTGAAGAATAGGGAATCCTCTTACACTGTTGGTGGGAACGTAAATTGTGCAGCCACCAGGGAAAACAGTATGAAAGCTCCTCATAAAACTAAAAATGGAATTCTCATGTGATCCATCAACCCCACCCCTGGGCATATACCCAGAAGAAAAAATTGTAATTCAAAAATATATGTGTTCCCCTGGGTTCATATTAGCATCATTTAAAATACCCAAGACATGGAAACAACCTAAATGTCCACTGACAGAAGAATGGATAAGGAAGATGTGATATTATTGAGCCATTAAAAAGAATAAACTATTGCTGGTTGCAGTAATGAAGATGAACTTAGAGATGATACTAACGAAGCAAGTGAAAAAATGAAAGACAAATACCCTATGTTGTCATGTATATATGGAGTCAAAGATGTGGCACAAATGAGCTCACCTATGAAAATGAAACAGAATAAAAGGCATAGAGAACAGACTTGTGGTGGCCACTGGGGAGGGGTATGGGGAAGGGGAGGTTTGGATTGGCAGATTCAAACTGTCATATATAGTTGTTCAGTTGCTCAGTTGTGTCCGAATCTTTGCAACCTCATGGACTGCACTGCTCCAGGCCTCCCTGTCCTTCACCATCTCCCAGAGCTTGCTCAAACTCTGTCCATTGAGTCAGTGATGCTACCCAACCATCTCATCCTGTGTCGTCCCCTTCTCCTCCTGACTTCAATCTTTCCCAGCATCAGGCTTTTTGCCAATGAGTCAGCTCTTCACATAAGGTGGCGAAAGTATTACAGCTTTACCTTCAGCGTCAGTTTTTCCAATGAGTATTCAGGGGTGATTGCCTTTAGAATTGACTGATTTGATCTTCTTGCTACCCAAGTGACTCTCAAGAGTCTTCCCCAGCACTGCAGTTTGAAGGCATCAATTCTTCAGCACTCAGCCTTTTTATGGTCCAACTCTCACATCCATACATGACTACTGAAAAAACCATAGCTTTGACTATACACATCTTCGTAGGCAAAGTAATGGCTCTGTTTTTTAATATGCTATCTAGGTTTATCATAGATTTTCTTCCAAGGAACATGGGTGCTAAGTTGCTACAGTTGTGTAGCAACTCTGACTCTTTGCAACTCCATGAACTCTAGCCTGGCAGGCTTTTCTGTCAATGGGATTCTAAAGGCAAGAATGCTGGAGTGGATTGCCATGCCCTCCTCCTGGCCTTCCAAGGAACAAGCGTCTTTTGATTTAATGGCTGCAGTCACCATCTTCAGGATGCGTAAGCAACAAGATTCTACTGTGCAGCAAAAGAAACTATATTCAGTATCCTGTTATAAAGCATAATGGAAAATAATATGCAAAATAATGTGTGTGTATATATATATGTAAAACTGAGTCAGTTTGCTATACAGTAGAAATTAAACACAGCACTGTAAATCAACTATATTTAAATTAAATCTTTTAAAAAGAAACTAATTATATGAAGAAACATCTTGAGCTGATATAGAAATCTACAACAGTGGACAAGCTCCAAGTTGGTCATTCTCAGATATGTGGGAATCTTGGGGATATTCAGAAGGACCTTTGCTCTTGAGCAGTAATCTGCTGGGAAATTGTGCCAAAAATAAAAATCAGCAACTGACACAGGTGTAAGTGGTAAAGGCAAATTCAATTCAGAACTATGACAATAGAGGAAAATATTTTCCATCATGTAAATGGACTTCATTCACAATTCAGCAGATACAGGCAGCGATTTAAGCCAAGAAGCACTATGCTTCCTGGCCCATAAGTTGCTGAGAGGAAGCATTAAATCTGGGCAGTATTCTGGTTGTGAAAGTGAAAGTCACTTAGTCATGTCCGACTCTCTGAGACCTCATGGACTATACAGTCCATGGAATTCTCTAGGCCAGAATACTGGAGTGGGTAGCCTATCCCTTATCCAATGGATCTTCCCAACCCAGGAATCGAACCAGGGTCTCCCACATTGCAGGCGAATTCTTTACCAACTGAGCTATGAGGGAAGCCCATTCTGGTTGTACAAGTCTAATAGATTTCTTGTTGAAGACAGCTCAGCATGATCAGATACCAAGAGTGGGCCATGAAGAATTTTGATCAGATTTGTTTGTTTGTTTGTTTAGCAACACTGAGTCTTGGTTGCTGCAAAGCCTTTTCTTTAGCTGTGGTGAGTGGGGGCTACTATTCAGCTGCAGGACGCAGGCTTCTCATTGCAGAGGCTTTTCTTGCTGTAAAGTTCGGGCTCTAGGGCATGCTGGCTTCAATAGTTGCAGCATGAGGGCTTAGTAATTGCCTCTCCTGGAAAAGGCTCAATAGTTGTGGCTGAGTTGCCCCATGGCATGGGGTACCTTTATGGACCAGGGATTAAACTCATGTTTCCTGCATTGGCAGGCAGATTATTTACCACTGAGTCACCAAGGAAACCTCTAGATCAAATTTTTGAGGTGATCAGATATCAAGGGTAAATATTCTCCCTGAACTGGCTTAGAATTCTAGTTCAAACTTGATTTTAGAACAAAGTTCATGGACACTTGTAGAGGAAGTTTTAGGAGTCTGAATAAATTTTGGTTAAACAGAGAATGTTTTCAGTTGAAGAGACCATGCTAGGTGGATGGTGCAAACACTGATGTAGTGAAGCGTGTGGCCAACTTGGGAATAGGTGAAGGTCACTGATGCTGGGCAGAGAAGGCACAGGCAGGTCACATGGGATGTGGAATGAAGAGAGGAGCCTTTGAAAGATTTCCATGATCTGATTAATGCTCTCTCACTCTCTGCAGTTGTTGCATGGAGATGATATTGTCGATAGACAAAGGAGTAGGAAAACAGAGTAGGAAGAGAATTCCACCTGCACCCTGGCTTGGAAAGAACAGTCTTATTGGGCACTCACAGGGGTGGACAGTCACAGGAGTCACCATAGCAGTGGTAGTTTGCAGGAGGCTTGGGTGTGGGTGTAGGGGAAACAAAGAGAAGAAGATGCTCATTGAAGTGTTGATTGGTCCTTTATGTTAATGGGTTGCTATGAACTAAACGTGTGTTCTCCATGTCCTACTTCCTATACATGCCCCTCCACACCCCACAAACTCATATCTGGAAGCCTTAACCCCCAAGGTAATGGATAATGGTATTTGGACATTGGCCTTTAGGCTGTAACTAGTTTTGAATGAGATGGTGAAGGTGAAGCCCCAAGATAGGTTTAATGCCCTTCGAAGTAAATGAAGTGACCTGTGCCCCACTTATTTCACCACCATGTGGCAAAACTGGGAACCTGGATCCCTCCACAACCAGACTGTGCTACCTCCTTGATCTCAGGCTTCCAGCCCCCAGGACTATAAGAAATAAATTTTCCTTATTGAAGCCACCCAGTCTATGATATTCTGTTTTGTTTTCATAGACTGAGTCAACTAAGGAAACACTGTGCAGAAGGCATAAAGTATATGGAGACTCGTGTTATTGTGTGTGTGTTTTTGTTTGTTTTTGGACAACTCACACAAAACACAATAAGAAGTGATGCTGTCCATAGCAGGTTAAAGGAAAACACGGGTCACATGTATGACTTTATAATGTAATCTATTCTTACATAAAATTTCCTATGAATAAAAGAATCATTCTTTCATTCATTATTTCAGCATAAGTTGAAATTTGTAAAAAATTTTGTAAAAAATACAAATTCTTTATTATATTTCAGAGGTTTCACTGGATCTATGTGGGGTTTGGGAAGTGAAGATTACATGAGCTCCACTCTTGCTGAATTGAAATCTGCCTCATGGAGTTAATGGAAACTGGTAACTAACAGAAATCCTTGAGTTTGCTTCACAGAGAAGCAGAGAATGAAACAGCTTGGTTAAAGACTTCCGCATTGTGCAAAAGCCAGTGACCAAAACCACCCCAAAGAAAAACAAATTCAAGAAGGAAAAGTGGTTGTCTGAGGAGGTTTGGCAGTTAGTTGAGGAAAGAAGAGAAGCAAAAGGCAAGGGAGAAAGGGAAAGATGTGCACAACTGAATGCAGAGTTCCAGAGAACAGAAAAGAGATGAGAAAGCCTTCTTAAATGAACTATGCAAAGAAATAGAGGAAAACAATAAAATGGGAAAGACTAGAGCTCTCTTCAGGAAAATTGGAGGTGTCAAGGGAATATTTCATGCAAGGATGAGCATGATAAAAGACAGAATGGTAAGGACCTAACAGAAGCAGAAGAGATTAAGAAGAGATGGCAAGAATGCACACAAGAACTACACAAAAAAGATCTTAATGACCCAGGTTACCACAAATGGTATGGTCACTTAGACCTGGAAATCCTGGAGTGTGAAATCAAGCGGGCCATACGAAGAATAACAACAAACAAAGCAGGAGGAGGTGATGGAATTACAGCTGAGCTATTTAAAATCCTAAAAGGTGATGCTGTTAAAGGGCTGCACTCAATATGCCAGCAAATGTGGAAAACTCAGCAGAGGCCACAGGATGGGAAAAGTCAGGTTTCATTCCAGTCCTAATGAAGGGCAATGCCAAAGAATGTTCAAACTACCTCATTAATACAATCACATTCATTTCACATGCTAGTAAGGTAATGTTCAAAATCCTTCAAGTTATGCTTCAATAGTACTTGAACTTCCAGATGTATATATAAGCTGGATTTCAAAGAGTCAGAGGAATTAGAGATCAAATTGCCGACATTCATTGGATCATGGAGAAAGCAAGAGAGTTTCAGGAAAAAAGTCTTCTGCTGGTTCCAAATTGGAAAACGAGTACATCAAGGCTGTTTATTGTCACCCTGCTTATTTAACTTATATACAGAATACATCAGTGAAATGCCAGGCTGGATGAAGCACAAGCTGGAATCAAGATTGCCAGGAGAAATATCAATAACCTCAGATATGCAGATAACACCACCATTATGGCATAAAGTGAAGAGGAACTAAAGAGCCTCTTGATGAAAGTGAAAAGGGAGAGTGAAAAAGATGGCTTAAAACTCAACATTCAAAAAACAAAGATCATGGCATCTAGTCCCATCCCTTCATGGCAAATAGATGGGGAAATAATGGAAACAGTAAGAGACTTTAATTTCTTGGGCTCCAAAATCACTGCAGATGGTGACTGCAGCCATGAAATTAAAAGATGCTTGCTCCTTGGAAGAAAAGCTATGACAAACCTAGACAGCATATTAAAAAGCAGAGACATTACTTTGCCAACAAAGACCTGTCTAGTCAAAGCTATGGTTTTTCTAGTAGTCATGTATGGATGTGAGTTGGACCATAAAGAAAGCTGAGCGCTGAACAATTGGTGCTTTTGAACTGTGGTGTTGAAGAAGACTCTTGAGAGTTCCTTGGACTGCAAGGAGATCAAACCAGTCAATCCTAAAGGAAATCAGTCCTGAATATTCATTCGAAGGACTGATGCTGAAGCTGAAACTCTAATACTTTGGCCATCTGATTCTAAAAACTGACTCATTTGAAAATACCCTGATGTGGGAAAGATTGAAGACAGGAGAAAGCGACGACAGAGGATGAGATGGTTGGATGGCATCACCGACTCGATGGCCATGAGTTTGAGCAAGTTCCGGGCATTGGTGATGGACAGGGAAGCCTGGCATGCTGCAGTCCATGGGTTCACAAATAGTCAGACACTACTGAGTGACTGACTGAACCAAACTGAACTCTGCTTCATTGCCTGCACTAAAGCTTTTGACTATGTGGATCACAACAAACTATGGAAAATTCTGAAAGAGGTAGTACCAGACTACCTTACCTGTGTTCTGAGAAATCTGTATGTGGGTTTAGAACCAACAGTTAGAATCTGACATGGAAAAACTAACTGGTTGAAAATTGGGAAAGGAGCTTGATAAGTCTGCATATTGTCACCCTGCCTGTTTTTGCTTTCAAGAGTTTAATCATGTGAAATATCAGGCTGGATGAGTCACAAGCTAGAATCAGGATTTCCAGGAGAAATATCAACAACCTCAGATATACAGATGATACCATTCTAATAATAGAAATTGAGGAGGAAAAACAGATTCTCTTGATGAAGATGAAAGAGGAGAGTGAAGAAACTGGCTTGAAACTCAACATTAAAAAACATAAGATTATGCCATCTCGTCCCATCATGTCATGGTAAATAAAAGAAGAAAAAGTGAAAGAGGTGACAGATTTTATTTTCTTGGACTTCAAAATCACTGTGGACATTGACTGCAGCCATGAAATTAAAAGACATCTGCTCCTTAAAAGGAAAGCTATGGCAAACCTAGACAGAGTATTAAAAAGCAAAGATATCACTTTGCTGACAGTGATTCATACAAAGCTATGGTTTTTCAAGTAGTCATGTACGAATGTGACGGTGGGACCATAAGAAAGACTGCCAAAAAATTGGTGCTTTCAAATTGCGGTGCTGGAGAAGACTCTTGAGAGTCCCTTGGACTGACAGGAGATTAAACCAGTCAATCCTAGAGGAAATCATTCCTGAATATTCACTGGAAGGGCTGTTGCTGAAGTGCCAATACTTTAGCCACCGGATGTGAAGAGCCAATTAATTGTAAAAGACCCTGATGTTGGGAAAGATTGAAGGCAAAAAGAGAAGGGAGTGACAGAGGATGAGACGGTTACATAGCTTCACTGACCCAATGGACCTAAATTTGAACGAACTCTGGGAGATACTGAAGGACAGAGGAGCCTGGGGTGCTAAGTCCTTGGGGTCAGAAGGAGTCAGACATGACTTAGCTACAGAACAACAACAACATGGCAAAACCAATACAATATTGTAAAGTTAAAAAATAAAATTAAATTAAATACAACAGGGGGTGGGGCATGGTTAAAAAAAAAAAATTAAATACAACAACAACAACAAATGTCTTCACCTGTCTTTACCTGTCATGCTCACTTTCAGTGTTCAAGCAAATTGCATTACCCTGCAAGTATCCCAGAGTTTAAACAGTTTATGACAAGACTCCCTTAACCACACCCATTTTAACATCTCTGGTATACAGTCACTATAGTAATGGTTCTTGAAGTTTTTTTGGATCATGGATCTAGCCTTACCCAGTTCACTCCAGTACTGACCGTGGAACTTTCAATTAGGTTTCCATGAGTGTACAGTAGATGACCTTTTTCCAAGAGAAGGCCAAAATCTCTATCCTCAGATCATGCTAATGCCACCATCTTCTGGATGTGTATTCCATGAAAAGGCATGAAACTCTGATAAACCTGCAGAGAGCAGCAGCTACCTCAGATTTTCCCTGCATTCACTCACCTTTTCTTGAACCTGCAGTCTCCCTATGCTCTTCACTACAAATATCCCTGCTCCTTTCTCTTTGAAGTGCTAGGTCTCAGATTTGTTCTCCTGTCTCATCTTGTGACTGTCTTGTAAATAAACACTGATTCTGCTGTAAATTTCAGGATTTGTCATTTGGCTTGCTGACCGTCTTACTGAGTATGCTCCTCTTTGTCTATTAATCTACTGAACAGCAAAAGATGTAAGCAAAGATACGGTAAGAAGTGCTCCAGACAGAATAAGGAATGTGCAGAATTGATAAGGCTTTGGATAATAGACAACTCAGTGCCTTTTTCTAGATTAATAACTGGAGATTACTGAGGTATAAGCTGAAAAAGAGAGTAATAAATCATGGAGGGCAACAGTTGGTCTTCACTGAGGATCTCTTTATTTCTGATCATTGCTTTACAAACATCTACCCAGGAAAAGCTCCAACATGTGGATCTCAAGCCTATATTGACCTCCAAAACTATAAGTTCATATTTGAATGTATAAACACATATTCCCAAATGTCCTGTCACTCCCAGAGTCTACAGTTCTCTACAATCACCTTTGCTGTATTATCTTTCCTTCTCCCATTCATACTGAACTGATGTCCGAAACCATGGATCAGTTTTCCTTTCATGATGCATCTATTGCCTAGATTTTAGTTTCCAAATGCTCAGAAGAAAGCTTTGACAGATTCATCCAACTAGGCAGACATGTAACATTGATACAGAAAGGGCTCCTCAGGATAAAATGTCTTATTGCTCCAGCGAGGACATGGGCTGGAGCTAAGCCAGATGGCCCTTGGAAATCCTAAATCCTGCATAATCTCAATGAGTTTATCCCGAAGCTCAGCCAGTCGGCCCAGCTGGAGGATTCCATGAGGGCTGTAACTCTCCTGAGGGGCAGGGTAAAACTCATCACTTAAGTTGATCAGCCCAGTGATGTGACTCAGCAGCTTCTCCATGATGGCCATAGAGAGGACATTCCCACAGAGACTGAAGGTCCTGAGCTGGGAACAGAGGCTCAGAACAGGCAGGATGGACTCAAGTTGGGACTCTGTGATCCCACACTGCTCTAAGTTCAGTTCCTTGAGGGTGGCTGCAACTTGCTCCAGAAGAATGCAGAGGATCTCAGGACTAAAGTCAGTCATGGTGACCCCACTCAGATCCAGGCCTTTGAGCTCATGGATGTTCAGGCATTGGGACAGATGGGTCAGGTCTGATTCTGTAAGCCAGCAGTTAGTTATTGCCAGGTGATCCAAGAGGGTCCTCAGAAATCTGGGGGGAAAAAGAAGCAATTAGGTCTGAGAAAGCAGGGTAGCAGCTGAGCTAAAGTTGTCAAATAGGTGATTTGCACAAAGACAAGGTCCTACTAACTGCATCAGTACCCAGAATGACTATTCTCCTTTTAGCTGACATTTCATCTCTGCATCACCAGCAAACCACCTGCAGCTTTGTATGATCTCTGGACATGCTTCACTACCATCCTCTCAGAATCATGTATATCTTAAATATTAACTAACTTAACTGGAGCAAAAGATAATATTTTAGGGACTAGTCATTTGAGACAAGCTCATTGTGTTCAGACCTCTTCTCTCTGTCTCTCTCCCTCACTGTCTTTTTTTCTGGCTGTACCACATATGCCACTTATGCAACCTTACTTCCCCCACCAGGGATCAAACCTGAGTATTCAACACTGAAAGAGCAGAGTCCTAACCACTGGACCATCAGGGAAATCCCAGACCATCTTTTTGAAACTGCTCAAGTCTGAGGTGGTTTCCCTTCTTTAATGCCCTCTTCACCTACCTATTTTACTAAATTATCTGACATAGTTTTCCCTTTCTAAGGAAGAACCCATGCCCACCCTCATTGGATCCAAACAACCATATCCACAGCTTTCTAGTATGATGTCCCTGTTCCTCTACCTTGATTTCGGTGGTGATGATAGCACAGCTCAGGATAGAGCAGCAAAGAACCCAGTGTGCTTGACTTGCCAATGTTGTGTTCACTGCTAACAGCCAGTTGTACACACTCACCTGAGCATCTGGTCCAGGCAGCCTTCAAGGAAGGAGGGAGAGTCTAAATAGAGATCTTGGAGATGGTACAGCTTGAGAAACTTAGAGGTAAATAGGACAACTTGCTACTCCTGCTTCTCAAGGGCAGACATGTGAATGCAGGAGAGAAGGAGTCTCTGCATGTTGCTCATCTGACCCAGGAGAGGAGCAAACTTGGCCAGGGTGGACAGATGCCAAATCCAACTCACTTGCACCTCCTGGATACAGTCCAGCTGCACCATATTCAGGATCTTCATGACATTTTCCACGGGCATTGCAAAGATGGTCAGCTTCTTACAGCAGAGGTGAATGGAAGCTTTTCTCTGCTCCATCCACCTGAGGAGGTAGGTAAGGAAGTTATCCAGGGTCATTTTCTTCAGGCAAAGCTCTATGTAAATCTTCAGGGGAGCCAAGGGCTGATGGGTCTTTGAGCTCTGCTCAGCCACTGGTGCCATTCCTAATCTTGAGAACCCATGGGTGCTGGCTCCAGACCACATGCTCCAGAAGCTCTGGCCAGTATTCCGCAAATCTAGCACCTGCAGTTTGCACCTCCTATAAGGACAGGAGATTAACAGGGATGCATTAAAATCCACACAGAATGCAACCACAGTCTCAGAATTTCATAAATGATTGCCCACCCATGCTTTTATTTCAGATATCTCATCACCTGCTGCCTTGCCCTCTTCTGCCTGTCTTTCCTCCAACTCCCTTTCTCCTCTTCTCCTTTCTAGTTCTCCACTTCTAGTGGGATTAAGCATCATAGGAAGGAGATAGGGCATGCTCTTTCAATCCCCCTTGCATTGTAGGCACATTTACACATCAGTAAAATATTTTCCATAGTGAGCCAAGGCCTCTGAGCTTCTTCACTGCCATCCTCAGAACCCTCTGGCCCATCCATTGGCCATCCACTTAGCCCAGCCCAGATGTCTCTTCCAGGATGCCCAGAACCCTATCAAGCTATCTGGATCCGACTCACTTGGAACGAACCTTCTGGGCAAGCAGGACATCAAGTACTTCCAGAATTGCTTGTAGGGGCCCCACATGAGGCAGGTCAATGAGGCCCCCCAGAGGCAGGCAGACAAAGGGCCAGGCTTGCACCATGGCCTTTAGGGTCTTGATGTGTCTCCCATGGAAGGCGTCCATGAAGAGGAGTGGGAGGAGCTCCGTGGGCAGAAACTCCAGAGCAGAACAGACCAAGGCATCTTCCCTGATCAGGTGCATTCCAGCCAGGTCCAAAAGTCTGGGTGGGGTCGGGACTCATCCTGACTCTGCTTCAAAAGGAATCCTCTGGAAACTGCTAAGGAACAAAGAATCCATGTCAAGCCAAAGAGGAACACATCTAAGACAATCTCCCAACCCTTCAGAGAAATCTACTCAGGACTGAGGTCTCAGCTCTGGCAGACGTGTAAGTGCCTCGATTAGACCATATGACATTCAGGCCTCAATGGGCACAAAGTTATGACTCTTTCCCTACTGGATTCAGAACGAGCTTCTCACAAGTATCAATGAGGAGGAAAGGCAACCACTAGCCATTTCATTTCCACCCAGTGCTTTGCTTAATTCGTGTCCCACCTGGATGTGAGTATCAAGGAGCCTGAAAGCTCACTCCAGTCTTTACGAGCGGAAGACATCAGACCACCACTTGGAGCCCTCAATCTATGAGAGGAGGAAGGTCATGGGGACCCGCACAGCCTCCATCCTTAGTTTCCCCTGACATGAATGCCATTTGTGTAAAAAATGTGTATTTGAAATCTCATGAAACAAAACTCCAAACAGATATTTTAAATATGGGTAAAGATGTTTAAAAAAAATGATACCAGCTAAAGCACTAATGAAAATGTTTGTGATTCAGGCAAAACTACACTGAGAGGCAAAACTAACACCTGAAATGGGTTCATCATAAAGAAATAAATTTTTGAAAACTCTCCCTGCCATCCAGAACTACAAGTCAGTCTTCAAGAGTAGCTAACTGTGGGGAAGGAAAGGGTATTCTTTTATGACAGTGGTAACGTACTGGTCTGAAGCGGCTGGCAGGGTGCTCAGACCCCAGACACTGGAGAACTCAGCTTATGTCTCCAGAGCAGGAAGATTCTGCCTCTCTTCTCAAGTGCTTCAGACTTTTATATACCTTTTTTCCCCCCATAACCCCTCTATCCCATTGTTAATCCAATCAGAAAGGAACACCTGATTAGAATATAGAGGATCCATTGGATTTATCCTGATTAGATCATCGTATTTATCTAGAGTAGTTGATTGAAATAGATACACATTCAGGAAACAAATAAAATGATGGTGTGTCTGGGTGATCCAGGACCTATTCACAGACTCACTTCTCTAATACTGACTGAATTCTACCAATATGGACAGTTGTATTCTTGTGTGTCAGACAGGAAAGGGATTTTTGGTTCCTGCCACTGAACAAGGAAAAAAAAAAGTTGACAGAAACATTGTTGGGGGAACTTTGGCCAAATCAAAATTAGCAATATGTCCATGATTAAAACAGTCTCATGAAAACAATGGTATGTTATAAAAGAAAACAAAATACACTCATCCCTGTATCAGCTTTTCACTCAGGAGTTATTTGGGAAACCCAGGAGATTGTGAGCCTATTCAGGCAGCCAGGGAAGAGCTTTGGGGATGTGGTGGTTCTTCCAGCCTTAAGTCAAGCCTTCTCTGAAGGTGGACAGGTCAAAATCTCAGCGAGAATAAGAGGGGTTTGGACAGTTTGCAGCTGGGCATTCCTAAAGAGACAACGTGAGTGATAGCAGCAATGTTTCTTTTTTAAAGTTTTCTTTTTTATTTCTATTTTTTTGGAAACAGGGAAATTTAAAGACCTTGCTCTAGGTGATGTTAAGATAGTAAAAGAGGGCTTCCCTGTTACTCATTGGTGAAGAATCTGACCAAACAATGCAGGATACACAGATTTGATCCCTGGTTGGGGAAGATTTCACGACACAGGGCAGTTCAGTCCATGTGCCACAACTATTGAGCCTGTGCTCCACAACAAAAGAAGCTATCACAATAAGAAGCTACTGCAGTGAGAAGCCCATGCACAGCAACTAGAAAGTAGCCCTCTCTCAACACAAGTGGAGAAAAGCCCCCACAGAAATGATGACTCCGGGCTACAAAAATAAATAAAATAAACTAAAGAAATATAGGAAAAGAGAATGGTTTAGAGGAGACACTGTCATCTTAGATGGCATTTTTTTCCCCAAAAGTTGAGATCAGAACAACCAACTGCAAGAAAAGAATAAATCTAAGATGTGAGAAGAGGAAGGCGTGTGAATACTGGAATCAGATATTTCCAAGACTGAGAGGCACTAAAGGTGGGCACTGTGGGTTCATTGGGAACTTGGAGCCAGAGAAGAAATAAGCCTTGTTCAGCTCCAAATAACCCTGTCATCCAGGGGCAAGTGCTACCAGCTGAGGTTTGTTTATTTACTTATTTATTTTTTTCACTGAGGACGATTTTCAAATAGCAAACTTCCCAGCCATTTTTCATGGGTGCTTGCTAAGTCACTTCAGTCATGTCCAACTCTTTAGGACCCCATGAACTGTAGCCCGCCAGGCTCCTCTATCCATGGGATTCTGCAGGCAAGAACACTGGAGTAGAAGCCAAACGAACCATAATTGCATTGGCCCCTTCCCTAGTGCATTTAGATCATTACTGTTTCCTCCTAACTAGCTATGTTCAACACAGATTCTGATCAAAGTGACACCGTTAGGCACAGAAATAAGTTTCTGTTTTTCTCTTCATAAATACCAACAACTTTTCTGCACTAAATATGGAAACACTTATTGGTATTTAATGTTCTACCACATTCAGGTATGATTTCCACTTGAGGCTGCATCATACAAGGATTTCTTTGAAGTCTATGGCCACACATAAAGGGAGACCCTTTGTCCACCTTTAATAATTTTCCATGCCTAACACCCACCCTGGACTTCCCTGGTGGCTCAGATGGTTAAGTGTCTACAATGCGGGAGACCAGGGTTCAAGCCCTGGGTTGGGAAGATCCCCTGGAGAAGGAAATGGCAATCCACTCCAGTACGATTGCCTGGAAAATCCCATGGACAGAGGAGCCTGGTAGGCTACAGTCTATGGGGTCACAAAGAGTCAGACACGACTGAGTGACTTCAGTTTTAGTTTAAGTCAGTTTAACACCCACCCCAGTTATTTGATGCCCAAATTATTCTTAACATCCGTGGCCATCAAGATGAAGACACTCTGAGGGGTATTCTGTCTTGGTCACTTTCCGGAAGATCACTTTTACCATATTTCTCTCATTTATATAAATGGCCTTTACATAAAATAGGTTTAAACTGGATTCTACTCGTGACATTTTAAATCCTAGGCCATCAATATCTTTTATTAATGCCCTGCAATTAGATTGAGATTAGTAACAACAATAAGCATAGACATCTCTTTTATTGAACAGAAACTGGGTGAGCAACCACACAGACACTTTTTATGCATTCCTTCAGGTAACCTTAAGAGAAAACCTAAACTTTACTCATATTTTCCCTATATGTAAACTGTTGAACGAAGATCCCTGCCAAGTAGAGGAACCTGCCCATTTCTGTGCAGAGAATAATTAGCTGACAGAATTGGAAGGAGTCCCCCAAGTTGCCAGGAAACCTAAATGTTAGAAACAATGGTCAGAGACACTTAGTGTGATGTTAGTGGAAATATGGAAATTGAGAAGTCTAAGTTGTCTCTATGGGATCACAGCTTCTATTAAATTCCAAAGAGGCACTGTTCTAAAGGCTCACCCTTCATTCCTTTGTAGTTAGCATCTCCAGTCAAGTAATAAATAAAAGGGAATTTTAAACTACTTAATAATGCGTGAGTGTGTGACAAAAAGGGAAGCCTCTTACACTGTTGGTAGGAATGTAAATTGGTGCAACCACTATGGAAAATAGTATGGAGACACCTCCAAAAACTAAAAATAGAATTGTTACATGGTCTAGCAATCTCACTGCTGGGCAAATATCCAGAAAAAAACAATTATTCAAAAAGATACACTCATAGTTATATTCATAGTATTATTTACAGTAGCCAAGAATGGAAACAGCCTAGACATTCATCAACAGAAAAATGGAAAAAGAAGATGAGTTGTGTGTGAGTGTGTATAATGGAATATTATCCAGCCATTAAAAAGAACGAGAGAAGCCACCACAATGAGGAAACCAAGCACTGCTGTAAACAGTTGCCCCCATTCACAACAACTAGAGAAAGCCCATGCAGCAACAAAGACTGAGCACAGCCAAAAGTTGTTTTTAAAAAAAATTATAAATAATTCTCTGAAGAAAACCCGCCAGCTTATATGGAAGTCTACAACAGTGACCAGACTCCAGGTTTGTCATTCTTGGGTATGTGAGAACCTGGGGATACTGAGAAGAACTTTTCCTGTCTGAGCAGTCATCAGCTGTGGGAACTGTGCCAAAGAAAATGAGAGACAGACCCAAGTTTAAGTGTTGGAGATAAATTTTATTCAGGACTATGACAACAGAGGACCAAATGGGGTTCTTTTGATATTCCAAATTTGATAGTTTTGCAAATACTTAGGAAAAGCCAGCTTGATAAAATATATTTTCAGAATTCTAATCTTACAGAAACAAACAAAAACAAATGCAAAGGACTTTGAGGAGTAACTTGTATTTATCATCCTGCTTCTTTGAGAAGTATTGATACCTTGGTCACTGCCATGAGGAAGGTACACATATGTTGTACATCTGACAACCAGTCTAATAAACTGGGATTCTATGCCAACTTTCAGAGACCTTTGTCAACTTAACCTTTGTTTCATCAGCTATATAAAAGAGACTTTTTACTTTCTTAGTCTATTTATTGGGACTGAGGTTTCTAGAGGTTATGAAAGCCACATCGTTTGCACCATCATGTGTGAATGCCTCTTGCATCTCTATTGGTATAAATTGCTATTAAAATACTACTCTTCAGTAAATCCTTAAACTGGAGAAACTTCTCAATTGGAAAATTTTATTTTTCTAAAAATAATACTGTGCTTCAAGACTCCATTAGTTGCAAAAGAATATGTTATCAACTTTTAACAATTGAATTTTAATTTTCAAGGTAATTTCTTTACAATGTAGTGTTGGTTTCTGCCACACAACAGCACAAATCAGCCATCAGCATACATGTATCCCCTCTCTCTTGAATTTCCCTCTCACCCCTATTTTTATGAAGAGCCACTTTATTGGTATCTATTAAAAAAAAAAAACACAACCTTAAAAGTAGATAAAAATACAAACATATAATAACTAACCTAAGATGTCCATTGGTTTAAAATGAATGAAACAAGCAAACAAAAATCGGTTTGGAAATTTTATTTCTGGTCTCAACTTCAGCTCAGTGGTTTTTGTACAGGTTTTAATATTAATCTTTGTTTTCCACAAAACCTTTCCTTTTACAATGACTTTCAAAGAGTTGATAATTTATACCCTTGTAAACAAAGATGAAGCATTTATCTTTTTTTCTCTAACTGACTTTTCCAGAATTTGGCTTTTCCAGATGGCTACCCTGTGAACCTGATGGATTACTGACATCAGGTGATAATTAGTTCTACTAATCATTGCTTAATTTGTTCTCACTTGTTTTCAAATTATTTGTGTCTTGTGCCTCTCTTTGTTTTATTATGAATTTATAAATGTAACTACCTATATATCTTATATCTCATCTACTTCATAAAATCAGTGTCTCTTGCACTACTCAATTTGAACTCAGGCTTCTGACATAGTTAAACATCTTGAGGTCATGAGGCATATCTATAACCTTACAGAGAATATTTGTAATAGTACAACTCTAGATATGAGAACACAGAACAAGGGAAAATATTTTCTGCATCTTAATAGACTAGTAAGACAGGAGATCCAGAGAATTATAACAAATACAGTGCATTAGGCTTTCAGTTCAAGATGGCAGAGTAGAAGGACATGTGGTCCTCTCATCGTGCGAGAACACCAAAAGTGCAACCAGCTGTTAAGCAACCATGGATGGGAGGATGCTGGAACCTGCTAAAAAATGAAAATAAAAAAAGTCAATACCCCACATCCAAAGGCAAAGAAGAAGCCCCATCAAGACTGTAGAAAGGGCATAATCATGAAAAAAACAAATCCCATACCTGGGTGGTTGACCCACAAACTGGAGAACAATAATACCAAAGAAGTTCTTGAGCTATTTTAAAGGTTCTGAACCCCACATCAGGCTTCCCAGCTTGAGAATCTGAAAAGCGACTGGGAATCCCCAGGGAATCTGGCATTGAAAGCCAATGGGAGTTGATTACAGGCCTTCCAGAGAACTGAAGCAAACAGAAACTCCAGTCTTGGAGAGCACAAACAAAATTTTGCACACGCTAAGACCCAGAGGAGAGGAGCAGTGACCCTACAGGAGCCTGAATCAAAGCTACCTGCCATTGTTTGGGGGTTTCCTGTGGAGGCATGGGTCTGCAAGGGCTCATCACAGGCACTGACGCACTGGAAGGTCTCTAGTGGCATAAACTCTCTTGGAGTTCACCATTAACCCTATCATAGAGCCCATAGACCCCAAGTTGTGTTGCCTCAGGCCAAACAACTACCAGGGAAGGAATGCAACCCCAACCCTCAGCAGATAATTAGATTAAAGCTTTACTGAGCAAGGCCCTGCCCACTAGAGCAAGAGCCAGGTTTTCCCATTGCTATTCCCTCCCATCAAGAAGCTTGCACGAGCCTCTTAGCCTCATCCACCAGAGGCCACAGATAAGAAGCAAGAAGAAGCATAGTCTCACAGCAGCTGAAACAAAAACTATATTACAGAGTTAATCATGATAAAAAAATAAGAAAGTCATGTCCCAGATGAAAGGACAAGATAAAATCCCATAAAAATGGAACTGGAGGAATCAACCTTTCTGACTTCAGATTATACTACAAAGCTACAGTCATTAAGACAGTATGGTACTGGCACAAAGATAGAAATACAGATCAATGGAAAAAAATAGAAAGCCCAGAGATAAATCCACACACCTATGGACACCTTATCTTTGACAAAGAAGGCAAAAAGATAAAGATACAATAGAGAAAAGACAATCTCTTTAACAAGTGGTGCTGGAAAAACTGGTCAACCACCTGTAAAAGAATGAAACTAGAAGACTCTCTGACACAATACATAAAAATAAACTCAAAATGGGTTAAAGATCTAAATGTAAGAGAGAAACTATGAAACTCTTAGAAGGCAGAACACTCTCTGACAATAAATCACAGCAAGATCCTCTATGACCCACCTCACAGAATAATGGAAATAAAAGCAAAGATAGACAAATGGGACCTAATTAAACTTAAAAGCTTTGGCACAATGAAGGAAACTATAAGCAAGGTGAAAAGGCAGCCTTCAGAATGGGAGAAAATAATAGCAAATGAAGCAACTGACAAATAATTAATCTCCAAAATATACAAGCAGCTCATGCAGCTCAGTACCAGAAAAATAAACAACCCAATCAAAAAGTGGACCAAAGAACTAAACACACATTTCTCCAAAGAAGACATACAGATGGCTAATAAACACATGAAAAGATGTTCAACATCACTCATTATCAGAGAAATGCAAATCAAAACCACAATGAGATACCATCACACACTCATCTGAATGGCTGCCATCAAAAGGACTACAAACAATAAATGCTGGAGAGGCTGTGGAGAAAAGGGCACCCTCTTACACTCTTGGTGTGACTGCAAACTAGTACAGCCACTGTGGAGAACAGTGTGGAGATTCCCTGAAAAACTGGAAATAGAACTGCCATGTGACCCAGAAATCCCACTGCTGGACATAGACACTGAGAAAACCAGAACTGAAAGAAACACATGTACCTCAATGTTCATTGCATCACTGTTTACAATAGCTAGGACATGGAAGCAACCTAGATGTCCATTGGCAGACAAATGGATAAGAAAGTTGTGGTACATATACACAATGGAATATTACTCAGCTATAGAAAAGAATATAGGAGACCCTGGTGGCTCAAACGGTAAAGAATCTGCCTGCAGTGTGGGAGACCCAGTTTGATCCCTGAGTCAGGAAGATAACCTGGAGAAGGAAATGGCAACCCATTCTAGTATTCCTGCCTAGAGAATCCCATGGGCTGAGGAGCCTGGCAGGCTACAGTCCATGGGGTCACAAAGAGTTGGACATGACTGAGAGAGTTCACTTTCACTTTTGATGAAAAAGAATGTGTTTGAGTCAGTTCTAATGAGGTGGATAAAATTGGAGCTGATTATACAGGGTGAAGTAAGTCAGAAAGAGAAACACCAATACAGTACATTAATGCATATATATGGAATTTAGAAAGATGGTAATGACAACCTTATATGCAAGACAGCAAAAGAGACACAGATGTAAAAAATAGACTTTTGGATGATGTGGGAGAAGGCAAGCGTGGGATGATTTGAGAGAATAGCACTGAAACATGCATATTACCATATGTAAAACATACGACCAGTGCAAGTTTGATGCATGAAGCAGGACACTCAAAGTTGGTGCTCTGGGACAACCCAGAGGGATGGAGTGGGGATGAAGGTGGGAAAGGTTTCAGGATGGGCGGACACATGTACACCCATGGCTGATTCGTGTCGATGTATGGCAAAAACCACCACAATATTGTAATTAGCCTCCAATTAAGATAAATAAATAAATTAAAAAACTAAAAAACTAAATGAAGTCGAGATAGGCAACCTCTCAGAAAAAGAATTCAGAATAATGACAGCAAAGATGATCCAGGATCTTGGGAAAACAATGGAGGCAAAGACTGAGAAGATGCAAGAATTGTTTATCAAAGACATAGAACTAAAGAACAAACAGAGATGAATAATACACTAAAAGAAATCCATAGCAGAATAACTGAGGCAGAAGAACAGATAAATGACCTGGAGGACAGAATGATGGAAATCACTGCCACAGAACAGAATATTGATAAAAGAATGAAAAGAAATGAAGACAGCCTAAGAGACCTCTGGGACAACATTAAACGTACCAATGTTCACATTATAGAAGTCCCAGAAGGAGAAGAGAGAGAGAAAGGACCTGAAAAAATATTTGAAGAGATAGTAGCTAAAACATTCCCAAACATGGGAAAGGTAATAGTCAACCAAGTCCAGGAAGCACAGAGTCCCAGGAAGGATAAACCCAAGGAGGAACACACCAAGCACATAGTAATCAATCTGACAAAAATTAAAGATAAAGAAAAAATATTAAAAGCACCAAGGGCAAGATGACAAATAACATTCAAAGTCCCATCAGGCTATCAGCTGATTTCTCAACAGAAACTCCACAAGCCAGAAGGGAGTGGTATGATATATGTAAAGTAATGAAAAGGAAGAAACTACAACCAAAAATACTCTACACAGCAAGACTATCCTTCAGATTTGATAGAGAAATCAAAAGCTTTCCAGTAAAGCAAAAGTTAAGAGAATTCAGCACCACAAACCAGCTTTACAACAAATGCTAAAGGAGTTTCTTTAGGCAGGAAACACAAGAGAAGGAAAAAACCTACAGAAAATAAACCCAAAACAATTAAGAAAATGGTAATAGGATCATACATATTTATAATTACCTTTAGTGTAAATGGATTAAGTGCACCATTCAAAAGACATAGACAGACTGGGTGGATGAAAACATATGCATGTATTCACTTCCACTTACCACATCACTTGGCTTGACCCCCGCCCCCAAACTGTACTTAATTATTTTATGAACGAACGTGAAGTCACTCAGTCGTGTCTGACTCTTTGTGACCCCATGGAGTGTAGCCTGCCAAGCTCCTCCATCCATGGGATTTTCCGGGTAAGAATACTGGAGTGGGTTGCTATTTTCTTTTCCAGGGGATCTTCCTGACCCGAGGGTTGAACCCAGGTCTCTGGCATCACAGGCAGATTCTTTACCATCCGAGCCACCAGGGAATCATTAATCATGTTCACATTATGGCTTGCAATTGTAATTATCTTTTATTTTTGTCTGGCTATTGATTGTGAAAATAATTAACATCTTTCACTATTATGATTATGTAACTATTACTCACTTAATACCATTGTATCATGATTGGTCAACACAAAAATGATATAACTCTATTTCATCAAAACTGAAACTCCAGTACTTTGGCCACCTCATGCGAAGAGCTGACTCATTGGAAAAGACTCTGATGCTGGGAGGGATTGGGGGCAGGAGGAAAAGGGGATGACAGAGGATGAGATGGCTGGATGGCATCACCAACTCGATGGATGTGAGTCTGAGTGAACTCTGGGAGTTGGTGATGGACAGGGGGGCCTGGCGTGCTGTGATTCATGGGGTCACAAAGAGTTGGACACGACTGAGTGACTGAACTGAACTGAACTGAAACTGACTCTGTCCCCATTAAATACTAAGTCCTTCCCCACACGCCACACCCCCAACAATGTACTTTCTGACTCTATGAATTTGCCTATTCTAGGTAATTCATATAAGTGAAATCAAGCAATATCTGTCTGAACCTACTGTATTTTGGAATGTATTTTAAAAGTTAACTTAATATACATCCTACAGACTGTACATTCTCTTTTATCCCCTGTGCTATACAGTAGATTCTTATTAGTTATCTATTTTATACATAGCAGTATGCATATGTCAACCCAAGTCTCCCAATTTATCCCTCCCCCTTCCTTTCTTGATGTCCGTAAGTTTGTTTTCTATGTCTATGTCTCTATTTCTGCTTTGAAAGTAGATTCAGTTGTACTATTTTTTTCTAGAGTCCATATATCCTTTGCTCCTGGACATATACCCAGAAAAAACCATAATTCCAAAAGATACATGTATCCCAATGTTCATTGCAGCACTATTTACAGTAGCCAGGACATGGAAGCAACATAAATGTCTATCAATAGAGGAGTGATTAAAGACAATGTGACATATATACACAAGGGAATATTATTCAGCCTTAAAAAGGAAAAAATATACCACTTGCATACACATGGACGAAGCTAGAGACTGTCATACAGAATGAAGTATTTCAGAAAGAAAAATCAAGTTTTGTTTCACAATTTACTCCCAATATCCCCTGGGGAAAAACAGTAAAAGAAACATGTAGCAGCACTGATGCACATTCCTAAAGGGTATCACTCAGCATTAACTCAGAAGCAGCTTCCCTGATGTGGGGTCCAGTGTCCTCCAGGTCTCCCTGGCCTCCACCTACAGTCCTTCACCCACCTCCCACTTGGCCCTGGGGATGTGGGTTTACAGTCTCATGTTGGAAGATGCCAGACAGTTTGACCTGAGACTGGGGATTTGAGTGGAGGAAACTGCTCTCCTACAACTGCAGTGGACAATGGATGAGAAGAGCCCCAGGTGGCAGTTGGGGACTTGGGTTTCAGAAATCACCTGCAGCCAAACTTCTTTTCCAGTGACTGTGGGAGTCAAATTCCAGGATAAACAGGACCCAGCAGGAAAGTCAGACTCAGAGGTTAGCCTGGGTACCTAACATGTCACAGGAACATCAGAAACAATTTCTTCCTCAAACAAAGAACCTGAGATCCAGGGTGTGAAGTGAGCTGGGAGCAAGATAATGTCTGGCTCAAAACTGGGACCTCGGAATGAGTCCCAAATTGTTTGTAGGGCAGCAAGGCTTAGTCTTTCAATTTTAAGTATCACTTCTCCTAGCATCTGTACACCTAAAAACACCTCAGATGGTTTCCAAGAAAAAACAGAAAGTCGCTGGATGGAGAAATCTGATTCAGATTTTCTTTCACATCTGCTCCCTGGATTAGTGCCAATCAGAGAAACCCTGAACCTAAGCCTTATAGGTGTCTGCATGCTCAATTGAGTCCAACTCTTTGCCACTCGAAGGACTGTAGCCCAACACACTCCTCTGTCCATGGAAATTTCCAGGCAAGAATACTTGAGTGAGTTGCTGTTTCATACTTCAGGGAGTGTTCACAACCCAGGGATTCAACCCCCACCTCTTGAGTCTCCTGTATTGCAGGCAGGTTCTTTACCACTGCGCCAACTGGGAGCCTAAGCCATAGCCAACGATAAATAATTGTCTAATGGGCTACCAGAGGACAGCCTTGTTTCAGCCAGTGGGCTGAATTTGGCTCCCAGGGTTTTCTCTTAAGTCACTGGCTTCCAGAATCAAAGCATCACAATTTTTGTGTGTGTGTGTGTGTAGGCAAAATTTTATTTAAATTGTTTAGGCAAAGATTTCTTTTCTTTTCTTTTCTTTTTAAACTTTACATAATTGTATTAGTTTTGCCAAATATCAAAATGAATCTGTCACAGGTATACATGTGTTCCCCATCCTGAACCCTCCTCCCTCCTCCCTCCCCATACCATCCCTCTGGGTCGTCCCAGTGCGGGGATGGCTGACATGTGAGACTCTGCCTCAGGTTCTGTTTGTCGCCATGGCTGTTTCACCTTGTGGTCTTTGAATGTCAAACAACAGTCCTGCCATTTATGGAGGACTTATTCCGCCCCAAGCTCTGGACTTTGTGTTTTTATCTGAGTTAGAGAGCATATGGTGCCCATGCCATAGAAGGAGAGATAGATTCAGAGAGGAACAGTAACTTCTTCAAAGGCACACAGCCTGGAAGTCGTGGAACTGGAAGTTCTGTTGGTTGATGTTAAATACTGCTCTATGCCAGCTATGTTCTGCCCACTTTGAGCTTTGTAATTAAATATTGGAGTCATGGGCTCTTCTCTTCCAGGAGGAAGTATGAAAGAGAATAAGATTAAGATTTTTCCACATTGCTTTCTCTGAAGAACCTGTTATCCAAAAACTGCACTGATTAAATAAAAGTGGAGTGGCTCCATCTACTACAGTGGTTCCCAATGTCTGGTCCCCCAGTAGTATCAGCATCAATTGAGAACTTATTTAAAATTTATGTTTAAAGATTTTATTTATTTTATCCATTTATTTTATTTTTGGCTGTGGTAGGTCTTCACTTCTGCTCTCAGGCTTTCTCTGGTTGCAGAGAGAGGGGCTACACACTTCTTGTGTGGTGGTTTCTCCTGTGGAGCACAGGCTCTGAACGATCTGGCTGCCGTAGTTGTGGATCTCAGGCTCTAGAGCGCTGGCTCAGTAGTGGTGGTGCAGGGGCCCACAGCTCCATGGCATGTGGGACTCTCACAGACCAGGGGTCAAACCAGTGTTCCCTGTATTGCAAGGAGACTTCTTAAGTACTGGATCATCAGAGAAACCCTGAGAACTTTTCAAAAAGTGGCTTCCCAGCCCCAGCCCAGACCCACTGTCCAGAAATTCAGAGGGTGAAACCAACATCAGTGTTTTAACAAGCACCGCCCACCCCCCCCCCCACCACCAGTACCTACCACATCTGCCAGAGATGCTGAGCCTCTTCACTTTGAGAGACCAGGTGAAGAAGAGAGGAAGGATAAAGGTCCTCTCTGGCTCAATTCCACCCTCATTTCCACTCTTTTAGAGAGAGTAGGGAAATCCTCCACCAACCATGTTAGTGCTTGCTACTGGTCAAGGAGCCCAATTATTAACCTGGTAGCAAAGTTTTAAACTTACATTGGAACCCTTAATAATCTGATTCAAGTACTTCTGGTCAGTTCAGTTTAAGAGCCAATTTTAGACTGTGTGTGTGTGTATGTGTGTGTGTGTGTGTAAGGTCATGGAGCACTAGAATTCATCAGCCCACTTCCACTCTCAACCTTTGTCCTCCACCTTCTCAATGCCCAGAAAGGAGTACATAGATCAAGGGCTAAGTGATGGAACATGTTCTGAGCCAGAGGACTCCTGCCTGGTTCCAGGATACAGATGAATCATGCCCTCCCCGATCAAAATATCCACAACCTCAACCCTGGAATATATGAATAAGATTGTTTATATTCAAGAGGAATTTTGCAGTTGTGATGAAGGATTTTGAGATGTGGAGATGATGCTCCAGGTGAGTCATACAATGCTGTGGTGGTGTGGCAGTTTTCAGAAGTGTGGGACATCCTGGGAGCAAGAGCTAATACAAGAGCTCTAAATGTGGCCAGATTCCAAATGGGCCATTCGAGGATGTGGGAACATGAAAGGTATTCAGGGGACCTTCCTTGCCTGGGCAGTAATCAGCTGTGAAGTTGTGACACAGCAAAATCAGAGACAGACACAGGTGTCAGTGGTAAAGTCACATTTTATCCAAAACTATGCAATACAGGAAAATATACCCCATTATGAAAATGGGCTTTATTTGCAATTCAACAGGCACAAGTATGGATTCAATGCTAAGAAGCAGGATTTTGCTAGGTGTAAAATTTCTAAGAGGAGACATCAGATCTGGGAGGGATTCTGGATGAACCAATCTAGAAGATTTCTTGCTGAAGGGAACACAACATTATCAGATAACAAGAGTGGGTGGTGAGGAATTTTGATGAGATTTTGGAGGTGATCTGATGTCAAGAGTGTGGTTTCTTCCTGAACAGAGTTACAATTCTTATTCAAAATGAATTTTACATGAAAACCCTCAGACCCTCTTGGGAGAAGTTCAAGAACCTGAATAATTGTTGATCAAACAAAGAATGCTTTTATTTATATATTTTTAAAATTTATGTATTTTAATTAGAGGCTAATCACTTTACAATATTGTAGTGGTTTTTGCCATACATTGACATGAATCAGCCATGGGTTTACATGTATTCCACATCCTGAAATACATTTGAATCAGTTCTAATGAGGTGGATGAAACTGGAGCCTATTATACAGAGTGAAGTAAGCCAGAAAGAAAAACACCAATACAGTATACTAATGCATATATATGGAATTTAGAAAGATGGTAATGATAACCCTACATGCAAGACAGCAAAAGAGACACAGATGTATAGAACACTTTTTTGGACTCTGTGGGAGAAGGCAAGGGTGGGATGATCTGAGAGAATAGCATTGAAACATGTATATTATCGTATGTGAAACAAATAATGCTTTTAATTACTGGGATTTTGTTGGGTCACTGGGTGGACTGTGCAAACACTGATGTAGTGAAGTATGTAGTTAACTTGGGAAAAAGTGAAGGTCACTAATGCTGTGCAGGGAGGGTTCAGGCAGGTCACGTGGGGCTTGGAATAAACTGGAAATACTTTGTAGGATTTCCATGATCTGAGTAATATTCTCTCTCTCTCTCCAGTGGTTGCAGGGAAATGATTTTGTCAGCCAACAAAGGAGCAGGAGTGGAGAGTGGGGAGAGAGCACAACCTTCAACCTGGCTTGATCAGAGCACTCGTATTGGACACACGGGAGGCACCACAGCCTTGGCTGTTTGCAGGCAGCTAGGGTGTGGATGTGGCAAAAACATAGAGAGGAGGATGACCACTGGAATATTGATGAGTTTACTGTAATCTTGCTTTCTCTTCATGGTGATGGGTTTCTATGAACTCCTACCCCACCTCCCATACACCCCACACCCCACAAATTCATATCTTGAAGCCTTAGTCCCCAGGGTGATGGGATTTGGAGTTACCTTAGGAGGTAACTAGGTTTAGCTGAGATCATAGAGCTGAAGATCCTTGAGCCATTTAGTGCCCTTAGAATCAAATGAAGAGACTTGAGCTCCCCTCCCCTGACAAAGTGAGGAAATTAGGAAGCTTGTTCTCTCCATAACCCAACCTCACTGCCTCTCTGATCTCAGTCTTCAAGCCTCCAGAATTGGAAGATGTAAATTTTCTTTGTTTAAGCCCCTCAGTCCATTGGATTGTTATAATGGCCTGAATTGCCTCAGTCACGCATGATAGGATAGAAAGATTGTGAAGGAAGGTGGAAGATATTTGTGGGCTCATGATTTTCTTTTTCTTGAAAAATCACACAACACATAAGAAGTTGGTGCTTTATATAGTAGGTTAAAGTAAAATACAGGTGGTATGATTGACTTTATAATGTAATCCACTCTTGCATAAAATTCCCTATGACTCTAACAGTTGTTCATTAATTCAGGTTATAGGCAATTCATGTGAAAATATATACTGCCTGCAAGTGTTATTTGTTTTATATCCTACACATTTATATTATTTTTTGTTCAGTCCCTCAGTTGTGTGTCCTACTCTTTGGACTACAGCAAGGCAGGCTTCCCTGTCCTTGAAAGAATATAATTTTAATGAGTTATAGAAATACTAAAACCATGTTATATGCCTCTATGATTTGTGTGTTTTGCTAAAAGATATATAATAACTTCCCTAGCCCAGCAGATTAATTAAGAAGGATCATTATCCACTTGGGTAATGAGTTGGCAAAGTCCAGAAGTTCAGTTTATCTGAAGTCCTGAAGTCCCCTTCTAGAATTGGTACCTATGCCTTTTGCAGTTAAACCCTTTCCTCCCACAAAGAAAGGTCAAGGTCAAAAACTGAAACTTATGGAGGGACCAGGAAATGATGAGGATTCCTCATGACCAGGGTCATGGCCTGAGTCAGCCGTAAAGATCCTGGCTGGGCTTTCACGCGAGTGGCTCATTGGACACTGAGTATGCTCCTCTCTGTGTGTTTTAACCCACAGAACAGCCCCAGAAGTAACAATGGAGGTCAAAGATGCCCCCAAAGAATAAAGAACTGGTGGGAATGGTAAGGTTTTGAATCATAGACAACACAGTGCCTTAAAAAAAAAAAATCAGTGTCCGGAGATTCCTGTGGTATAAACTGAAAAATTAAGATAATACATCATGGATGACAGCAATCCATTTACAATGAGGGTCTCTTATTTCTGACCATTTCTTTACAACTATATACCCAAGGATAACTCCAACAGGTAAGTCTCAAGCTTGAATCCACCTAAAGAAATTTAGGTTCCTAGTTCTGACACTACAGGACGAACACATGTCCACAAGCATTCCTTTACCAGGGAGACTACATTTCCCCCTCCAGTCCCGCTCCCCCTGCAGGATCACCTTTCCTTTTCACATTCACATTGAGCAGATGTCTGGAACCAGCTTTATTTTCCCTTCATGATGTATCTTGTCCTAGATCTCAGTTTCCAAGTACTCAGAAGAAAGCTTTGATCGATGCACCAAACTAGGCAAGGCTGTTACCACCGTATATGATGGGCTCAGGACGACGGAATGTGTTATCTCCACAGTGTGGGCAGGGTGTGAAGCTAATCCAGATGGTCCTGGGGCGTCCTAAGTCCTTCAGAATCTCAAGCAGTTCAGTCTGACACTGGGCAAGTCTCCCATGTTGGAGGATCCTGTCAGAGCTGAAACTTTCCTGAGGGACAGGGTACAGCTCTTGACTTAAACTGGGCAGCCCAGAGGTGTGTTGCAGCAGCTTCTCCATGATGGCCATGGAGAGGAGGTTACCACAGAGACTGAAGCACGTGAGCTGGATGCAGTGGCTCAGGGCTGGCAGGATGGCTTCAAGGTGGGAGTCTCTGATCCCACATTGCTCTAAGTACAGTTCCTGGAGGGTAGATGCAATTTTCTCCAGCAGAGCTGGGAGAAGTTCAGAACTAGAGTAGGTCATGGTAACCCCACTCAGATCTAGGCCCCTTAGGTGACTGATATTCGGGCTCTGGGATAGATGGGTCAGGTCTGAATCTGTAAGCAGGCAGTGAGTTATCTCAAGGTTGTCCAACGGGGTCATCAGGCACCTGAGGAGAAAGAGAGGAATTAGGTATTGGAAACTGAGGTGGAAGGTAATCACAAGTTGAGAGACAAGTGATCTGCCCAAGCCCAAGTTTGGTCTGATCATCTAATAAGATTAATACTCAGAATGGTTAATCTCATTGTAGACAGTCATTTCACCTTCTCTGTGGGACTGGGCCAAGCACACAGAGTTTTAAAAGCTCTCTCTCCTCAGTACTCAAGCAGAGAAAAATGTACTCTGCTTCCTTACAAAGAGTAATGAATATAATGGAATGTACCAGGCAAACTTAGAGGAGAGCCTAACATCTTGTCTCAATAAAGAGTGGACATCACTGAATGTTAATAGTAAGAGATATACTTACTAGCTACCTAGGCAGGCTACCTTCTGAACATGCTTGGGCCCCAGACATCCACCTCAAGCAGGTCAGGCTTCTGGGTGACATGCATAGAGGACCAACCTGGGCAAAATCCCACAGCATCCACAGAGGATGCCAGTCTGCAAGGGCTCATTTACATCCCTGCTTTATCTGCAAATCATCTACCAATTTTTATGATCCCTTTGACACCTGCCCTATTGCCATCATCTCCAGAATCATGCATTTCCCATATATTATTTGCCATATCTGGAGCAAAAAACAACCTTTTACAGACAGGGAATTTGAGATAGGCTCATCGTGGTCACAAAATTGGAGAACACAGAGCATCAGTTCAGAAATGCTCAGGGCTAGAGGAGTTCTCTGTGTTCAATGCCCCCTTTCCTTACCTATTTTCCTAAGTCATTTAGGAAAGATATCTCTTCCTAAGAAATCAAATACCCACACCCTAGATTCTAACCCCTAGTCTAGAGCTTCCTATCATAGTGCCCCTTTCAAGAGCCTCTCTCCCAGTTTGGACCCTTACCTAGATTTGGGTGTTTATGTGATACCACAGTTCACAATGGAGCAGCAAAGGGGACAGTGCATTTGATATTCTAGTGTTGGGTTCACTGTTACCTGGTCAGTGGTGCACACTCACCTGAGCATCTGGTCCAGGCAGCCTTCGAGGTAGAAGGGAGATTCCAGATGGAGATTCCGGAGGCAGTGCAGCCTCAGGAACTGAGAAGTAATTTTGACAACGTGCTCTTCCTCCCGCTCCTCAGGATCAGGCATGTGGATGTGGGAGATGAGGAGTCTCTGCAAATTGCTCATCTGGCCCAGGAGAGGAGCAAACATGGCCAGGGTAGACAGATGCCAGGTGCAATTCACATGTAACTCCTGGATACAGTCCAGCTGCACCAAACTCAGGACCTTCATAACATTATCCATGGAAAATGAAATAATCCTCAGCTTCTTACAACATAGGTGTATGGAAGCTTTCCTCTCTTCCACCCATCTCATAAGGTAGGTAAGGAATCCATCCACACTCCTTTCCTTGAGGTGAAGTTCTATGAACACCTCGAAGGGAGCCAAGGGCTGCTCGGTCCTCAACCTGTCCTCAGCCCCTGGTGCCATTGAAAAGCTTGAGGACACTTGGACACTGGATCCAGACCACATTCTCCAGAAGTCCTGGCCAGTATTCCTTAAATCCAGCACATGCAGTTTGCACCTCCTGTGGGGAAACAGCAAATTGGCAGTGATGGTTTTAAGATCCACAAAAAATTTAGGCAACACTCTGACTTCCCACCTGAGCTTTTATTTCACATTCCCAATGTCACAAGCTGCCTTGCCCTCTTCTTCCCTCTCTGCCTCACCTTCCTCCATCTCCTTTTCCATTTAAATTTTCCCTAACTTTCTACTCTAGTTCCCTTAAGCATCCTTGTGAGGAGGCTGGTGCATGTACTTTCACATTTCCTTGCATCTTAGGCACTCCTACACTGCTGGAAGGCATTTCCCAAAGGGAGCTCAGCAATGGCCAAGTCTCTGTGTTTCTTCACTGGCATCACTAGAAGTGACTGATCCATACATGTGTCATCTACTCTCCTGATGTCAGCTGTCTCTTCTTGACTGCTCATAACCTATCAGATTACCTGCACCAGACTCACCTGGGCTGATCCTTCTGTGCAAGCAGGACATCAAGGCCATCCAGCACTGCTTGTAAGGTTCCCAAATGAGGCGTCTGCATCAGGCCTCCCAGAGGCAGGCGGACAAAGGGCCAGGCTTGCACCAAGGCCTTTAGGGTCTTTCTGCGTCTTCCACAGAATGCTTCCATGAAGAGCGGGGGGAAGAGCTCAATGGGCAGATGCTCCAGAGCAGAAATGGGCAAGGCCTCAACAGTTAGTAGGCTCTTTCCTGCCAGGTTCAGGAGTCTCTGGGGGTTCGGGGCACTCATCCTGATTCTACTCCTAAAGGAATCCTGTGAGAACTTGCAGGAAAGAAGGCATCATTCTCAGGTAAATATGAACACCCCTTCATCTGTCTCCCCACACTTCAGAGGAACCATCTCTGAGTGAAAGTCTCTGCTCTGATTGTGGAATAGCCTCAGTTTTGCACAATTTCATGCCAGTCCAGGCTAAGTGAGGAAAAAGTGATAGCTATGACCCATAGACACCAAAACAAGCATTTCACAATGACTAAGTGTCAGACTTTATTTTGGGGGGCTCCAAAATCACTGCAGATGGTGATTGAAACCATGAAATTAAAAGACACTTACTCCTTGGAAGGAAAGTTATGACCAACCTAGATAGCCAACAAAGGTCCGTCTAGTCAAGCTATGTTTTTTCCAGTGGTCATATATAGATGTGAGAGTTGGACTGTGAAGAAAGCTGAGTGCTGAAGAATTGATAATTTTGAACTGTGGTGTTGGAGAAGACTCTTGAGAGTCCCTTGGACTGCAAGAGATCCAACCAGTCCATTCTAAAAGAGATCAGTCCTGGGTATTCATTGGAAGGACTGATGCTAAAGCTGAAACTCCAATACTTTGGCCACCTTATGCAAAGAGTTGACTCATTGCAAAAGACTCTGATGCTGGGAGGGATTGGGGGCAGGAGGAGAAGGGGATGACAGAGGATGAGATGACTGGATGGCATCACCAACTTGATGGACATGAGTGAGTGAACTCCGGGAGTTGGTGATGGACAGGGAGGGCTGGCCTGCTGTGATTCATGGGGTCTCAAAGAGTCAGACAGGACTGAGTGACTGAACTGAACTGAACTGAAAGGAAAAAACCCAACCCACTAGTCCATTCATATCCGTTCACTGCTTTGCTTAATCAGGTTTCACTGGGAAGTATGTACCATGAGCTGAAGGTTAAGTTCCATCTTTTTTCAGGGGGGAAATATTTAAATCATCACTTACAGCCTTAAAACTATGGGAATAAGAGCATCATGTAGCCCAGCACAGCCTCCATCCTCAGTTCCCACAGTTACTGAACTGAGAAACATGAAACAGATATTCCTTCAATAAATATCATTTGCACAAACTGGATTTTTTCAATGTCAAGAAATAAAATGTCAAAAATTTAGATGTTTTCATTAGAAAATAAAATCTTATTGGTTAAGATATTTTTAAACGATATAAAGGAAAGCACATAACAAAATGTTTGGGATTAACGCATTATTACACTTAGAGGTAAAACCAAAGGCTTACATGTATACATCTGAAAAGAAAGACATCTCCCTGACATCCACTGCTGCATGCCACCAGTGGAAACCCACTAACCATAGGAAAGAGGAGGGCTCCTTTGCTGAGGTCTGTAACTTACCAGCTCTGCTGGCGTTGACAGGGTGCTCAGAGGTCAGATCTGGTGGAGAAACCAGGCAGCGACTCCAGAGGAAGAAGTTTCTACACCTCTTCCTGATGCCTCAGGTTTTTATGCGCTTTTCTGATCACATCTTTCCTCTGTCCATCCAATCAGAAAGTGAGGCTTGATTAGATTTCCAAACGTCCATCAGGTAAATCCTGATTGGATCTTTGCTTATAATCACATGATTTGACTGAATCAGATATTCATTCAGAAAGGAATACATGGCAGGAAGGGAGTCAAATATTCAACCATGGATTCACTCTATGAACACTGACTGAATTCTACTAATAGGGTCACTTATGGGGGCTCCCTGGGTGGCTCAGTGGCAAAGAATCTGCCTGCCAATCTTTTGATTTCCCTTTCAATTTCATCAGTAACCTGTTCATTATTTAGAAAAGTACTGGTTAAGGTCCATGTATTTGTGCTTTTCAGAGTTTTTTCTTGTAATTGATACCTAGTCTTATAGCATTGTGGTCAGAAAAGATGCTTGATAAGATTTCAATTTTCTTAAATTTACTGAGGTTTGATTTGGGACCCAAGATGTGGTCTATCCTGGAGAATGTTCCATGTGCACTTGAGAAGAAGGTGTATTCTTCTGCATTTGGATGGAATGTCCTGAAGATATCAATGAGAGCTATCTCATGTAATGTATCACTTAAGACTTGTGTTTCCTTATTAATTTTCTGTTTTGATGATCTGTCCATTGGTGTAAGTCAGGTATTAAAATCTCCTACTATTATTGTGTTACTGTCAAATTCTCCTTTTATGTCTGTTAGTGTTTGTCTTATGTATTGAGGTGTTCCTATGTTGGGTGCATAGATATTTACAATTGTTATGTCTTCCTGTTGGATTGATTCCTTGATCATTATGTAGTGTCCTTCCTTATCTCTTGCAATATTCTTTATTTTAAGGTCTATTTTGTCTGATGTGAGGATTGCTGCTCCAGCTTTCTTTTGCTTCCCATTTGCGTGCAATATATTTTTACATCCTCTCACTTTCAGTCTATATGTGTCTTTAGATCTGAAGTGAGTTTCTTGTAGACAGCGTATATATGGGTCATGCTCTTTTATCCATTCAGCCAGTCTGTGTCTTTTGGCTGGAGCATTTAGTCCATTTGCATTTAAAGTAATTATTGATGTATATCTATTTATTTACTGCTGGCAGAGTAGAAGGACATGCACTCATCTTCTCTTTCGAGATAACTCACATGCTAGCAAAGTAATGCTCAAAATTCTCCAAGCCCTGCTTCAACAGTACGTGAACCATGAGCTTCTAGATGTTCAAGCTGGATTTTAAAAAGGCAGAGGAACCAGAGATCAAATTGCCAACATCTATTGGATCACAAAAAAAGCAAGAGAATTCCAGAAAAAACATCTACTTCTGCTTTATTGATTACACCAAAGCCTTTGACTGTGTGGATAACAACAAACTATGGAAAATTCTTAAAGAGATGCACATACTAGACCACCTTACCTGCCTTCTGAGAAATCCGTATGCAGGTCAAGAAGCAACAGTTAGAATCGGACATAGAACAACAGACTGATTCCAGACTGGGAAAGAAGTATGTCAAAGCTGTATATTGTCACCCTGCTTATTTAACTTCTATGCAGAGTACATCATGCAAAATGCTAAGCTGGATGAAACACAAGCTGGAATCAAGATTGCCAGGAGAAATATCAATAACCTCAGATATGCAGATGACACCACCCTTATGGCAGAAAGCAAAGAAGAACTGAAGAGCCTCTTGATGAAAGTGAAGAAGGAGAGTGAAAAAGTTGGCTCAACATTCAAAAAATGAAGATCATGGCATCCCATCCCATCACTTCATGGCAAATAGATGGGAAACAATGGAAGCAGTGAAAGACTTTATTTTTTTTGGGGGGGGGCTCCAAAATCACTGCAGATGGTGACTGCAGCCATGAAATTAAAAGACACTCCTTGGAAGAAAAGCTATGACCACCCTAGACAGCATATTAAAAAGCAGAGACATTACTTTGCCAAAAAAGGTCCATAGAGTCAAAGCTATGGTTCTTCCAGTAGTCATGTTGGGATGTGAGAGTTGGATTATAAAGAAAACTGAGCACTGAAGAATTCATGTTTTTGAAGTGTGGTGTTGAAGAAGACTCTTGAGAGTTCCTTGGACTGCAAGGAGATCCAACCAGTCAATCCCGAAGGAAATCAGTCCTGGATGTTCATTGGAAGGATGGATGCTGAAGCTGAAATTCCAATACTTTGGCCACCTAATGTGAAGAACTGACTCACTGGAAAAGACCCTGATACTGGGAAAGATTGAAGGCAGGAGGAGAAGGGGATGACTGAGGAAGAGATGGCTGACTTCAGGAGTTAGTAATGGACAGGGAAGCCTGGCATGCTGCAGTCCATGGGGTTGCAAAGAGTCAGACACGACTGAGTAACTAAACTGACTGACTGTGTGATATATATGTATGTTCCTATTGCCATTTTCTTAATTGTTTGGGGTTTGTTTTTGTAGATCTTTTTCCTCTATTGTATTTCCTGACTATATAAGTCCCTTTAATATTTGTTGTAAAGCTGATTTGGTAGAACTGAATTCTTTTAATTTTTGCTTCTCTATAAAGCTTTTGATTTCTCCACCAATTTTGAATGAGATCCTTGCTGGGTAGAGTTATCTTCATTGTACATCTTCTCCTTTCAGTACTTTAAATATATCCTGCCATTCCCTTCTGGCCTGCAGAGTTTCTGCTGAAAGGTAAGCTGTTAAACATATGGGGTTTCCCTTGCTGCTTTTAATAGTCTTTCTTTGTGTTTAATCTTTGTTAGTTTGATTAGTATTTGTCTTGGTGTGTTTCTCTTTGGGTTTATTCTGTATGGGACTCTTTGCACCTCTTGGACTTGATTGACTATTTCCTTTCCCATGTTGGGAAATTTTTCAACTATCAGTTCAGTTCAGTCATTCATTCATGTCCAACTCTTTGTGACCCAATGGACTGCAGCACACCAGGCTTCCCTGTCCATCACCAACTCCCAGAGCTTACTCAAACTCAACTATTATCTCTTCAAACATTCTCTCATACCCTTTCTTTTTCTCTTCTTCTTCTGGGACCCCTATAATTTGAATGTTGGTGCATTTAAGATTGTCCCAGAGATCTCTGAGACTATGCTCAGTTCTTTTCATTCTTTTTACTTTATTCTGCTCTTCAGCAGTTATTTCCACACCATTTTATCTTCCAGCTCACTAATCCATTCTTCTGCTTCAGATATTCTGCTATTGATTCCATCTAGAGTATTTTTTGGAGATGGCAATGGCAACCTACTCCAGCACTCTTGCCTGGAAAATCCCATGGGCGGAGGAGCCTGGTAGGCTGCAGTCCATGGGGTCGCTAAGAGTCGGGCACGACTGAGGGACTTTACTTTCACTTTTCACTTTCATGCATTGGAGAAGGAAATGGTAACTCACTCCAGTGTTCTTGCCTGGAGAATCCCAGGGACAGAGGAGCCTAGTAGGCTGCCATCTATGGGGTCGCACAGAGTCGGGCATGACTGAAGTGACATAGCAGTAGCAGAGTATTTTTAATTTCAGTAATTGTGTTGTTTGTTTCTGCATGTTTATCCTTTAATTCTTCTAGGTCTTTGTTAATTGATTCTTTCATTTTCTCCATTTTATTTTCAAGATTTTGGATCATCTTTCTACCATTATTCTGAATTCTTTTTCAGGTAGTTTGCCTATTTCCTCTTCATTTATTTGGATTTGTGTGTTTCTAGTTTGTTCCTTCATTTGTGCAGTATTTCTTTGCCTTTTCATTATTTTTTTTAACTTATTGTGTTTGAGGTCTCCTTTTCCCAGGTTTCAAGGCTGAACTCTTTCTTTCTTTTGGTTTCTGCCCTCTTGAGATTGTCCCAGTGGTTTGTATAAGCTGCATGTAGGGTATAACTTTGTGCTTACATTCTAGTGGGAGGAGGTGAGTTTTATTTTTCCCTCTGATGGACAGGGCTGAGTGAGCTGATAATTCTGTCTGCTGATGACTGGATTTGTATTTTTGTCTTGTTTGTTGTTTGGATGAGGTGGCCTGTACAGGGTGCTGCTGGTAGTTGGGTGATACTTGGTCTTATATACAAGTGTTTGTCTTTGTGGGAGTTCTCACTATTTGATACTCCCTAGGGTTAGGATTCGGAGAAGGCAATGGCACCCCACTCCAGTACTCTTGCCTGGAAAATCCCATGGATGGAGGAGCCTGGAAGGCTTCAGTCCTTGGGGTCGCTGAGGGTCGGACACGACTGAGTGACTTCACTTTCACTTTTCACTTTCATGCATTGGAGAAGGAAATGGCAACCCACTCCAGTGTTCTTGCCTGGAGAATCCCAGGGATGGGGGAGCCTAGTGGGCTGCTGTCTGTGGGGTCGCACAGAGTCGGACATGACTGACGTGACTCAGCAGCAGCAGGGTTAGGATTTCTCTGTTACTCTAGGGCCTTGGAGTCAGCACTCCCACTCCAAAGGCTCAGGGCTTGATCTCTGGCCAGGAATGGAAATTTCACAGGTGGTCTGTTATGACATTAAATGGGTTTAAAACAAATACCCAAAAATGAGAAACCAAAGGCAAATCCCGGACAAATAGCAATTACAAAATCAGGCAAATAATAATTAAAATAATATACACAGAACATATACACCCATAAGCAAAATCAAATAGTCCAACAAAAATAAAGTACAATAGATTGACCCAGTGAACAAAGAAAACCAAAAATGATATCCATCAATTAAGAACAAAACTAACTTTAAAAAAATCTGGAAAACAAAACTAAAGCAAGGTACCAAATTGGAAATAAAAAAGCAATGAAAGCAAAATGAACAAATATGGTGAGAAAAAGAAAGAAAAGAAAGAATAGAAATGTAAAGTTAGAGGTAGATAAAGAAGATATATATATATAAAAGATTAATTGCAAGAGGAAAAGAACAGTAGGAAAAGCAAACAAAGGAATAAATGTAGAAAAATAATAAGCTTTAAAAATTTAAATTAAAAAAAGGGGAAAAGTACAAAAGGAAAACTTTATAGAACTGCAAAAGGGCAGCATAGAGGCAGAAGTTTATAACAGAAACAAAAAGTGTGATTAAAAAAAATCTCAAAAGCTTAAATAGATTTCATAGTGCTAATAAAATTGACAACGACAACAGAGGGAGGAAAAAGGGGAAAAAAATCAGAATAAACTACAGAAAAAGTCAAAATACAAGGTTAATAAATGCTTTTCTTGAGCTTTTGCTGTCAGTGCCCTTTCCCTCGCTGGGAGTCACAGTCCACCTTGTCTCCCTAGGATGTCCTCCAACACTGTGCTGGACTCTGAACATGCTGTGGGGCCGGCTCAGACTCTAATCTGGTCCTGCTCCTGTGTGTTCTTGCCCCCACTGTCCACAGCTGTCAGAACTAGTGTGTTTCCTTTTGTGGGAGCTCTCAATGTCCTTTTATATATTCCATAGACAGAGTCTGCCTAGTTGATCATGTAGATTTAACCTGCAGCTTGTACAGCTGGTGGGAAGGTTTTGGGTCCTCTTCCTTAGCCACACTGCCCCTGGGTTTCAACTGTGGTTTTATCTTCACCTCTGTATGTGGGTCGTCCACTGGGGTTTGCTCCTGGGGCTGTCCTGGAGGACTTGGGTCTTCCCCAGTGAGTGTCAAGTGTGGAAGTGGAGCAGGTGTTTGGGTCGCAGGGGCCCTGGCAGCACCAGGTACTCAGGGGAGGTGGTGGCTAGAGAAGTAGGAAAAATAGTGCTCTGGAAGGCAACCCACTCCAGTATTCTTGCCTGGAGAACCCCACTGACCGAGAAGCCTGGCAAGACACAGTCCACAGGGTCGCAGAGTTGGACATGACTGAAGCAACCCCACATATATAGAAGCAAGACTTTTCTTACCTATGGCAACTCTGCCCTAGTGAGGGCTGAGCCTGAAGGTGGCACAGCTGCTTGGTCATGGGAACCCTGGAGGCACCAAGTGTTCAGGGACACGGACTGCCTCAGCTTAAGGAGTTATGGCCCTAACAGAGTCTTTTGGAGCCTCTGGCAGCTGGTGATCAGACCTCTTTGGCTAGTCTTTCTCCATTGCTCCACTGGTTCAGGCACTTAGAGGATTCTCTTGCCTGGGGTCCTTCTCTGTTGTTCAGTGCCTCAGGCACATAAAGTGGCCACCCTGGCTAGGGTCCTACCCTGTTGTTCTTTGCATCATGCACCCTGGGTGGGGTCCTACTCTGTTGTTCCATGCATCAGGCACTTGATGGGCAGCCTCTCTATTGTCCAGCTGCCAATGCTGACAGGTGGGGAGAGGTTATGGTGATGGCCCCACCCCCTATGCATGACTCAGCAGTATTGTCTTGTTTCCATGGCTGCCTGGCTTTCCTCCACAGGCATTTCTCACCACAATCTCCTCCCTCACATCCCCTTGGTCAGTCTCCCAGCAGTCAACAGCAGCCCTTGCCCTGGGATCGTTCCACAATCCCTAAGCTCCAGCTCCTAGCTATTTCTAGGTTACCTGCATCCCTGTCTAGGGTAAATAGGGCTGTGGCAAGGATTGTCTGATTCTCATTCCATTTAATTTGTCAAAGATCAGCTTCTTCACTCTTGGCCTCAAATGTTTCTCCTCTGACCAAGACAATTGCCCCAATGTGGGGATCAAACCCCTGCTTCAGTTCCCCCACCCACTGAGGGCAGGTCCAGTCCTACTAACACTCTGGTTTTTCCCCCTAGTTCCTTCATCCTACTGAGTTTTGCGTGGTTCTATATATTCTTTTCCAGTGGTCAGGTACTCCTGCCTACTCTCAGCTGGAGTTCTGCAAGCACTTCTGTGTCTGAAGGTGTATTCCTGATGTACCTGCAGAGAGATGTACATCGACCTACTCCTCTGCCATCTTGTTCCCAACTGGGATGTGTTGTTGAGGACACTGAGTATGATTCCTCTGTTGCTTGTATTAACCAATAGAAGAAAGTAAGGAAATCAAAAGGAAAAAAATATAAGGGAATGATGGAGTTTCAGATCATAGTCTATGGAGTGCTTTTCACTCACATCAGAAACTGGAGATTCCAGAGATGTAAACACAGAAAGCATGATGATATCATGGACAACATTTTTCATTTACAATGAAGGGCTCTTTATTTCTGATCATTTGTACAACTGTGCATACAGAAATAACTCAAACTGAATCATCCAGAAATTCAAGTTCATATTTGACTTTATAAATATGTCTCTAAAAGTCCCCAGCAACTACCCAAATCAACACATCCTTCTAGAATCCTGCACCCCTGCTGGATCACATTTGCTTCTCTCAATCACACTGAGCAGATATCAGAAACCAGGGGTGCATTTTCCCTTCATAATGGACCTATGCCCTGGATTTCAGTTTCCAAGTATCCAGAAGAAAGTTTTCGATAGAAGGAACCACCTAGGTAGGGTATTTGGAGAAGGAAATATATGGCCACACACTTCAGGTATTCTTTCCTGGAGAATCCCAGGGACAGAGGAGCCAGGTGGGCTGCTGTCTATGGGGTCGCACAGAGTCAGACACGACTGAAGCGACTTGGCAGCAGCAGCAGCAAGCAGGGTATTACAGTATTATGCATTGGGACTCAGGTGATCACACATGTCATCACCACAGTGAGGACAGGGGCTGGGGCTAACACAAATCTTCCTGGGACGTCCTAAGTCTGTAAGGAACTCCCAAAGCTCAGCTTTTAGCTGGGCAAGTCTCTCCTGGTGAAGAATACCCAGAGAGCTGTAACTCTCCCGAGGGGCAGGATAAAGCTCTAGACTTAAAGCAGATAACCTATCAGTATGACGCAGGAGACTCTTCAGGACAGTCATGGAGATGAGGTTTCCACACAAGCTGAGGACCCTGAGCTGGGAGCAGCTGCTCAGGACAGGAAGGATGGCCATGAGGTGGGAGTCCATGATCCCACACAGGTTTAAGTCCAGCTCTTCAAGAGTGCCTGCAACTTTCTCCAGAAGAACTTGGAGGAGCTCAGGATGAAAGTTCGTCAAGGTAACACCATTCAGATTCAGGCCCTTTAGCTGGCAGATGTTCCAACACTGGGACAAATGAGTCAAGTCTGATTCTGTAAGCAGGCAGTTGGTTATTGAGATGTTGTACAAGGAGGTCTTCAGGCATCTGGAGGGGAAAAAAAAAGAAAAACAAGTAATTAGATCTGGAATACCAGAGTGATAAGCGATCTCCACTTGAGAGATAAATGATTGGCCTGAAGCCAAGTTTGTTATTACCATCTGATAAAACTCAGTACCCAGAATGTCAAGTCTCATTTTACCTAAGTCCTGCCATTTTCATTTTGTGACTGGATCAAGCTCAAAGAATCTTGAAAATTCCTTTTCCTCATATGTCAAGCAGAGTACAACACATTCCACTTCCTTAGGAGCATGAATGAAGATAATAGAACGCACTAGAAATGCTCAAAGGAGAGCCTGAGAAGGTCACCATCAAGTGTGGACACCACTGAATTTTAGTATCGGGAGATGAGATAAATATGCTTTTAATTCAGATCCCTTCAGTCGATGCTTGGGCTCCAGATGCCTGTATCTCTGGCCAGGTCAAGCACTTGGAAGATGTGTAGAAACAATAAGACCCCATACATTGCCCTGGGGCTGCCAAACTTCAGCAACTTCCAACCAGGCATCATCTACAAACCTTCTATCATTGTTCACTCTCCTTTTGCTTCTGCTTCATTACCATTAACTTTAGAGTCATGCACTTCCAGAATATTACCTTATGTGCAACACAAGACCACCTTTAAGGGCTGGGACTTTAAGACAGGCTCATTGTGGTCACAGATTAGTGACGACAGAGTTTCTGTTTAGAAATGCTAAGGTCTGATGTGGTTTTTCCTTGTCAATGCCACCTTCACTAACCTGTTTGCCTAAGTCATCCGAACAGAGATATCCCTTCCCAAAGAAGAAATCACATACATGTCTGCACTATATTTATGCCCCTCTATTTGTAGATTCCTAACCTGATGTCCCTTTGCTAACCTTTCTATACTGGTTTTCTCACACCCTGATTGCTCTGCATATGTGTTACCACAGGTCACAGTAGAGCAGCAAATGAGACAATGCACTTGATACTTTACTATTGTGTTCACTGTTACTCAATCATTGCTAGTCCCCTCACCTGAGCATCTGGTTCAGGCGGCCTTCGAGGAAAGATGGACCTTCCATACGGAGATCCCGGAGGTTCTGCAGCCTGAGGATCTGAGAGGTAAATTGAACAAGAGCCTGATGGTCCTGTTCCTCAGCAACAGACCCATGAATCGGGGAAAGAAGGAGTCTCTGAACATTTCTCATCTTGCCCAGGAGAGAAGCAAACTTGGCCAGGGTGGACAGCTTCTGGGTGAGACTCAGTTCTACCTCTTGTACACAGTTCAGCTTCACCATACTGAGAATTTTCTTAATATTTTCCTTGGACCTTGAAATAATTTTTATCTTCTTACAGCACAGGTGCATGGAGCCTTTCCGTTGCTCCACCCACCTGAGGAGGTAGGTGAGGAATTTGATCGAGGTCTTTGTCTTGAGACAAAGTTCTATGTATACCACCAAGGGAGTCAATGGGTGCTTTGTCCGTGACATGTCCTCAGCCACTGGTGCCATCAGTGAGCTTGAGGGCACATGGTCCATGTCTCCAGACCACATGTTCCAGAAGTCCTGGCCAGTATTTCTCAAGTCCAGCACCCGCAGTTTGCATCTCCTGTGGGGAAACAGAAGATTGGGTGGGATTCTTTAAAATACTCACTGAATGAAACTACAGCTTCAGAACTTAGGCAACATTCTAACTTCCCATCTGTGCTTTTACATCACATTCCTGATATACCTTCTGTTTTTTCTCTTTCCTCTCTTGCTCACTTTCCTCCAGCTCCTTTTCCCCTTCCATCCTTCTCATTATACTTTTGTAAGGTATTTCCCAATGTGATCTCAGCAATGCTCAAAGCTTCTGAGCATTTTCAGAAGTCTCTGGTCCACCCCTTGGTCATTCACTCTCCCTGACACCAGCAGTGTCTTCCAGGACACCCAAGATCCTACCAAGCTACCTGGTTTGGACTCACCTGGGGTGAACTTTCTGGGCCAACAGGACATCAAGGCCATCCAGCACTGCTTGTATGGTTCCTTGGTGAGGCTTCTGCATCAGGCCTCCTAGAGGCAGGCGGGCAAAGGGCCAGGCTTGCACCATGGCCTTCAGGGTCTCACTGTGTCTTCCAGAGAAGGCAGCCATGAATAGTGGTGGGTACAGCTCCATGGGCAGATACTCCAAAGAGGAGATGGCCAAGGCCTCATCTCTCACTAGGCTCATTGCTGCCAAATTCACAAGTCTGTGTGGGTCATAAGCACTCATAATGACTCTTCTCTGAATGGAATCCTGTGAAAATGCAAGGGAACAAAGCATTCTTCTCAGGTCAATCATACCCATTAGGGTGGTCTCTCTCCCCATCCTTCAGGAAAATCAAATCAGAGCCAAAGTCATTGTCTTGGGAATGATGAACCAGAATGGAAGAAACTCAGTTTGTCTGACTATCAGTCTGGATTTGGTAGGCATTAAGCCATAGGTCTGCCCCTTCTGGCACTTGAGCAAGAATCTCTCCAGTATGAAGAATGAAGAAAGGCAACCAGTAGCTCATTCATTTCCTTCCACTGCTTTGCTTAATGTGTTTCCTTGTTGTGCATTTGTTTCAGGAGATTGAACAAGCTGACTCCCCTTTTCAAAGGAGAAAACATGTAAAGTATCGCATAGGGCCCAAATTATGGGGTTAGAAGTGCATGTGGAACTTGAGCTTCCATTCTCAGTTCCCAAAGTTAATTTTGATTGGAAGGCTTACAGGAGATACCTTAAAAGAAATGCCATTTGTGCATAGATTGAAACTTTAAATGTCAAGAAATAGCATTTCAAACAGATGTCTTTTATTATCCAGAAAAACTGCTTGATAAGACATTTAAATGATATAAACCAAAGCCAAAATCAAAATGTTTAGGATGAAGGCAAAGCTACACTTTGAGCCAAAAAGAAAGCCTAAAATTTGTTTAACCAAAAGAAAAGAAAGAGGAAAATTCTTCTTGTCATGTCAGACTACATTCCATCTTTCATACATGCTGGCATTGGCAGAATATCTTCCCTGAAGTTGGTAACTTACCAGATCTGATGTTGCAGGCTTCTCAGACCAAACCTGGTGGAGAACACAGGCATTGACTTTAGAGTGAAAAGCTTCTGTGTCTCTTCTTTGTTGCTTTAGGCTTTTATAGAACTTTTTAACCACGTCTGCCCTCCTTCTAACTGCTAACTTCCAATCACAAGGCACTACCTGATTAGATTCCAGAGTGTCCATCGGGTTAATCCTGATTGGGTTACTGTCAATCTCCTGGTGAATTGATTGAGTCAGACTCCATTCTTGAAAGAGAAAGAATGGGGTTTGTTGGGGGGGGGTCGAGGAATCCAGGACTTATTTCTTGATTCACACCATACAATTGAATTGAGTTTTGCTAAAATGGGCAGTTGTGTTTCTGAGTAGGAGAAAGGTTATGAGTTCCTGACATCATATGAAAAACAAAACCAAGTGTCCTGAATACATCATTGTTGGGAGATCTTTGGCCAAATAAATTGATTAAATATCAAAATTAAGCAGCTTCATAAAGGTAGGGGTGTCATTTCCAAAGGAAACAAAATTAACTCCTTTTGCTCCCAAGTTATTCTTAGGGATTATATGGGAAACACAGCAAATTGTGAGTGTAATCAGAGAGCAAGGAATGTGCAATTGGCAATGCAGTTGACTATTCAGGCTTAAGTCCTAACTTTTTTAAAGGATATCTGGTCAAAATCCTAGTGAGAACTGAGGGTGCTTGCTGGGCAGTGTGGTAGTAGCCATTCCTAAAGGGACCCTGTGAATGACTCAAACAGCCTCATGGATGTTTTTTATTTTTTATCTGAGGAAGACAGACATTAAAGACTTTTCTTTGGGTGATATTTAGAAGATAAACAGGTGTGGCTGAGGAGACAGTCTTCTTTGAGGGTTTTCTTCCTAGAATATTGAGGTCAGGACAGCAAACTGACTTGCAAAGACTAAATCTGAAAATGTGAGCATAGGGAGACGTGACTAGTTAGTTCTATGAAGGAGTACATTTTCACATCTGAGAGCCAGTGAAGGTGGTCAGTGTCGACTCTGCGAACTTAGGGTGAGGAGTGAAATAAGCATGGATCAGTCCCATCTAACCTTGTCCCCAACGTAGCAGCTGTTACCGGTAAATATTGTCTTTGCAGTTCTTCCCACAGAGGATGCACCTGAGATGGCAATTAACCCCAGGCATATTCTCTGGACTCTTGGAATGGAACTATAACCACATTGGCCCCTTTTCTAAGTAATTATTGATATTACATTGATAATACTTGATTTACTTTGATACTTACTTTGTGAGTAGGGTAAAGACATGACTTGCTGCCCATTTCCCAGTTCACCTGGTTGCTGCTGGACCATGTTGGGAGGGTTGACAAGGAAACAGAACACCAGCAGGAGGCCTTTTGCTGCTCCAGGCAGGAGGTGAGGGACAGCACTTGAGTGGGCCTCAGGACAGCTTTGAGGATGTTCTGGGGGCAGAATCAGAAGCACCTTGCTCTTACAAGGATGTTGTGGGTTCCTGAGACTGGGAAGGATGAGGCAGGAGCAGGTATGGAAAAATAAAATAAGTAATCTATTAAGTCACATTAGATTTGAAATAGTGACAGCCTTAAGTAAAAAGAAATATCAAGTACCGAATAGCACCTGAAACAAAATCCTATTCACATAAAATCATACACATACTCACTCAAGTGCTAATGGTAAATGTCTCTTATGAAATTTAAATTTTGTATTTGGTGTGGCAGAATCATGGAGCGGCAAAGGCAATTCCCGCCCCAGCAACATCCCCACCAAGCCCACAGACCAAGGGAGGTCTTAGGTCTAGAACAACAAAGACATGCATTTTCTCCTCTGATATTGTAAGGGTCACTGTGGGACAGGTTAGAGTTCCAGGCTTAACAGTTTTCTCAAACCAGAGGCTACAGGGTGGCCACATATGTACCACACACAAGATTTTAAATAAAGTTTGTGACCAGAGACCGAACACCGTGTTTTACACCACAATTTACTCTCCAGTGTCCCTTGAGGGGAAAATATTTAAAGAAAAATGTAACAACACTGAACCCACCTTCCTGAAGACCTTCTCTCAGCATTCATTCAAAAGCAGTGCACTGATGTGAGGTCCCATGCGCTCCAGGTCTCCCTACTCACCTGTCATCCTTCACTAACCCTCCAGCTGGCCCTGAAGGATGTGGGGCTCCTGTCTCCTGTAGGAAGATCCCAGACAATTGGATCTGAGACTGGGGATTTGCGCCAGGGAAAGAAGAATTCTGTTCTCCCACAACTTCAGTGGGAAATGGGGGCTGGGGGTGATGGTGTTAACTCCCAGGTGGGAGTTGGAATCCTGGGTCTCAGGAACCACATATGCCCAAGCTTTTTCTCCAGTGGCCATGGGAGTCCATATTAAGAATAAACAAAATACAACATTAAAAGCCAGATTCATGAGCAATCCAGGGCACCTACAGTGTCACAAAAACCCCAAAAACTATTTTTCAAAAAAAGAACTCACTCAAGGCCCAGGGCATGAATTGAGCTGCCAGAAATTTAATGGGACCTGGCAGTGAGCCTCGAAGTGTTTGTAGGTCAACAGGGCTTAGCCTTCCAATTCAGGCATGAATTCTCTGAGCATCCCTAAACCTACAATCACCAACAGGACCCAGGAAATTTCCAAGAATAAAGAGAAAGTCACTGGATGGGGAAATCTGATTTAGATTTTCTTTCACTCCTGCTCCCTGGAGTTAGTGCCAATCAGAAAAACCCTGATCCTGAAGCCAAAGCCAATGTTAAAGAATTGTCAAATTGGCCATCAGAGGACAGACTTTTCCCAGCCAATAGACTGAACTCCAGGCAGAGACACCCAGGCTTGCTTTTAAAGTGTTGGCTTCCATAATCTAAGCATCGCAACTTGGCAGAGGAAATGGCTGGCATGTGAGGCTCTGCATCAGATGTGGCCTTCAATATTGTCTTGATTATGCTTGCAGCCCTGTAGTTTACAGAGGATTTATTCTGCACCAAACTGTAGGCTCAGAGCTTTTTTCTGAGTTAGAGATTATATGGTAATCATTCAATAGAGCAAGAAGATGACTGAAGCTCCAATATTTTGGCTACCTGATATGAAGACCCAATTCACTGGAAAAGACCCTGATGCTAGGAAAGATGGAGGGCAGGAGGAGAAGGGGGTGACAGAGAATGAGATGGTTGGATGGCATCACTGAATCAATGGACATGAGTTTGAGCAAACTCCAGGAGATGGTGAAGGACAGGGAAGCCTGTTGTGCTGCAATCCATTGGTTGCATTTTTAAGGTTAATTAATATACATCCTACAAACAGACTGTACATTTTTTATCCCTTGTGTGATACAGTAGGTTCTCATTAGTTATCTATCTTATACATAGTAGTGTGTCCATGTCAATCCCAGTCCCTCAATTTATCCCTCCCATTGTCTTCCTTGTTGTCCATATGTTTGCTATCTACATCTATGTCTCTATTTCAGCTTTACAAGTAAGTCCATTTGTACAATTTTTTCTAGATTCCATATATATTTTGCTCCTGGACATATCCCTAAGGAAAACCATAATTCCAAAAGATACATGCATCCCATTGTTCATTGCAGCACTATTTACAATAGCCAGGTCACAGAAGTAAACTATGGTTTACTTTCACGTCTGAAAGATGTGATTTTCTTTCACATCTGCTCCCTGGATTAGTGCCAGTCAGAGAAATCCTGAGTCTAAGTTCATTGTGAAAGTTCATGGGACTAAGTTCATTGGACTTGGACTTGGTTGGCCCCCAACCCACACTTGGGGGTCTTCTCACCCATTGCTGACTGCTGAGAACAGTTTTCTTCTCTCTCTGGTATAAACCTCCAGTCTCAGGTCAAACTGTCTGGTATCTTCCTGCAAGAGACAGAAATCATATATCCCCAAGGCCAGGTGGTGGGTGAGTGAAGGACTGTAGGTGGGGGCCAGGGAAACCTGGAGGGCAGGGGAGCTCATATCAGGAAAGCTGTTTCTGAGTTAATGCTGAGTGATGCCCTTTAAGAAGGTGCATCAGTGCTGCTACATGTTTCTTTTACTATTTTTTTCCCCAAGGGACATTAGGGAATAAATTTTGAAATAAAATCTGATTTTCTTCTTTCTGAATACTTTATTCTGTATGACAGACTCTAGTTCCATCCGTATCTATGCATGTGGTACAATTTTGTTCCTTTTTTAAGGCTGAGCAACATTCTGTCATATAAATGTCACATCTTTAACCTCTCCTCCATTGGTAGGTATTTCCTACCATATCTTTCTGTGAATTTCTTTTCACAGATGAACTAATGCAATTGTTCATTGCAGCACTATTTACAATAGCCAGGTCATGGAAGTAAACTATGGTTTACTTTCACATCTGAAAGATGTGATTTTCTTTCACATCTGCTCCCTGGATTAGTGCCAATCAGAGAAATCCTGAGTCTAAGTCATATAGGTGCCACTCCATGGACTGTAACTCCATGGACTCCATGGACTCTTTACCACTCCATGGACTGTAACTCCATGGACTCCATGGACTCTTTACCACTCCATGGACTGTAACCTGCCAGACTCCCTTGTCCATAGTATTTTTCAGGCAAGAACACTGGAGAAGGTTTCCATTTCCTATTCTAGGAAATTCCAAACCCAGGGATGGAACCTCTGCCTCTTGGGTCTTTTGCATTGCAGGCAGATTCTTTACCACTGGGCCACCTGGGAGCCTGAGCCGTAGCCAAATATAGGTAATTGTCCAATTGGCCACCAGGTTTCTCCCAGTCAATGGGCTGAACTTGGTTCCCAGGGTTTTCTCTTAAAGTACTTGTTTCTAGGATCAAAACAATACAGTTTGGAAAGGGGAATGGCTAGCATGTGAGACTCTGCCTCAGGTTCTGGTTGTCCCTATGGCCTTGGCTATTTCAATGTTTGTGGTCTTTGAATGTCAGATAGCCCTGCCACTTATGGAGGATTTATTCTGCACCAAACTCTGAGCTTAGTGTTTTTATCTGAGTCCAATATGGAACCCATTCAGTAGAGGGGAGAGAGATTCAGAGAGGGGCAGTAACTTCTTCCAAGGCACACAGCCTGTAAGTCATGGAACTGGAAGTTCTTTTTGTTGATGCTCTTAAATACTGCACTGTGCAGCAGTGTTCTGTCCACTTTGAGCTTTGTAATAAAATCCTGGAGTCACAGGCTTTTCACTTCCAGGAGGAAGTTTTAAGGAGCATGAGATTCAGATTTTTTCCACATTGTTTTCTCTGAAGAATCTATTACTCCAAAAACTGTACAGATAAAATAACAATGGAGTAGCTCCACCCACTACAGTGGCTCTCAATGTCTTGTCCCCCAACCAGCAGCATCAACATCAATTGGGAACTTTAAAAAATTTTATTTTTAAAGATTTCATTTATTTTACCATTTATTTTATTTTTGGCTGTGGTGGGTCTTCACTGCTGCTATCAGGCTTTTTCTAGCTGCAGAGAGTGGGGCTACACTCTAGTTTTTGATGTGCCTGCCATTTATGCGGTGGCATTCCTTGCTGTGGAGGACAGGCTCTAAGCAATCCAGCTTCAGTTGTTGTGATTCATTGGCTCTAGATCACTGGCTCAGTAGTAGTCAATGAAAGGTGGGACCTTCTCAGACCAGGGGTAGAATTAGTGTCCCCTGCATTGCAAGGCAGGTTCTTAACCACTGGACCATCAGGGAAGCCCTGAGAACTTTTTAAAAAGTGACTTTTGAGCCCCATGCCAAACCTACTGATCCAGAAACTCAGAGGGTGAGACCCACATCAGTGCTTGAATAAGCACTTCCCTTAGTCCTCACCACATCCATCAAAGAGGCTGAGCTTCCTCACTGTGAGAGTGCAGGGGAAACAGGGATGTGGGATGAAGGTCCTCTCTGGCTCAGTTCCACCCTCATTTCCACTCTTTTAGAGCTAGTGGTCAGGCAGCCCCATTGTTAACCCGGTAGTAAACTTTCAGTCTTATGTCTGAACGCTTAGCAGTCTGTCTCACAGACTTCCAGTTAGTGCAGGGTTAACAGTCAACGTTGGACTCTGTGTGTGTGTGCATATGTGCGTGTGTGTGCATGTGTGTTCATGTGTGTAAGTTTATAGAGCACTGGGATCCATTCAGTACACCTTAACCCCCAACCATTGTCTTCCACCTTCTCAACTGCCCAGAAAGGAATAGATGGGTTGAGGTCTAAGTGATGGAACAGGTACTAAGCCAGAGGACTCCTGCCTGGTTCCAGGATGCAGATTGATCATGCCCATCCCCTAAATATTCACATCCTTATCCCTGGAATATGTGAATTTGATCATTTATATTCAGGGGGAACTTTGCAGTTGTGATGAACTTTTTTGAGATGTGCAGATCAGGCTAGTTATCCAGTGAGCCAGATGTAATCACAGGGTCCTTACATAGAGGGAGACAGGAAGGAAAGAAGATGTTATACTGCTGGCTTTAGAAATGGAGGAGGAGGCCAGGAGCCAATGAATGCAGGTGCTTCCTGGAAGACAAGCAAACAACTCACTCCTAGAGCCTCCAGAGGGAGCACAGAACGTCCTGTGGACTTCTCATTTCTAGAGCTCTAAGGGAATAAACCTGTGTTGCTTTAAGACACTGGAGCTTTTGTTTATTGTTACAGCTGCAATTGGACTTAATACACCATCTTTCTGGGACTTCAGCAAACCCTTGAAGCTCCTTCCCAGCTGTGCCAACACATGCCATCTTTACAGTCTGCATCACCTAGTCCTCCCTCCCAATGTCCCTGCACCTGGATGGTTCCTCACAGCATTCTAGTCTCAACATGAATGTTTCCTCTTTAAGGAAGCTGTCTCTGATTAGGTCATGTCCTCATAACCCCATTGCTGCTGCCATGTGCCCCTCCACTTCAACACACCCCCAGGGAACTCCCTTAGGACCCACTGACCTACAAAGTACCCACTTCTGTAAGCCTGCCCCCTGACATCACACTCTCACATCAGTATTTGTTTAATATCTCTTTCCTTCTGGACTGAAGGCCAGAGTCTGGCTTGACTGTGGCTCAGTAGATGTTTGTGGGATGAATGGATGGTGCAGGAGGTGTGAGGAGGCCAGCTGACTCCAGCTCAGCTGTCACTGTGTCTTCACCCCAACCTTCCTCTCTTTCCTATTCTCCCATCAGTCATTCATTCAATGAACATTACTCATTGAGGGTCTGTAACAAGTTTTGAGAACTTGGAGTCGTGTTGTATCTCTAGGTCTAAGTTTTCTCTTGTGTGAAATGGAGGTAATGCAGGTCCCTCCAGTTTCTCCTGACACTCAAGCCTGTCTTCTGCACTCATGATACTCCTTGTTTGACACTTCTTTATTTGTGGACTTGTAAAGAAAGGAACCTGTAGGTTTGAAGGAAGTGGGTGCATGCATGCATGCTCAGTCATACCTGAGGGGTGTAGCCCAAAAGCTCCTCTGCCCATCAATTTTCCAGGCAAGAATGCTGGAGTAGGTTGCCATTTCCTCTTCCAGGGGAATTTCATGACTTAGGGATCAAGCCCAAGTCTCTTGGGTCTCCTGTATTGACAGGCAGGTTCCTTACCACTGCATGAACTGGGAAGATTTGGAGGAGGCGCAGGAACAATATAACGCAGATTGTGGTTCCAAGACTTCAAAGATGGTCCTTTTTAAAATTGAGAGTATATCTGCAGCCACTTGCTCTCTGACAGAGTGATAGACCTCCAGGTGATTCACATTGTGCTGCGATGATGTGGCAGTTTTCAGAAGTGTGGGACATGCTGGGAGCGAGGACTGATAGTGAAAAGTGAAAGTCATTCCATCGTGTCTGACTCCTTGTGACCCCATGGACTATACAGTCCATGGAATTCTCCAGACCAGAATACTGGAGTGGGTAGCTTTTCACTTTTCCAGGGGATCTTCCCAACCCAGGGATCAAACCCAGGTCTCCCACACTGCAAGTGGATTCTTTATCAGCTGAGCCACAAGTGAAGCCCAAGAATACTGGACTGGGTAGCTTATCCCTTCTCCAGCAGATCTCCCCAACCCAGGAATTGAACTGTGGTCTCCTGTATTACGGGCAGATTCTTTACCAACTGAGCTATCAGAGAAGTCCCCCAAAGACTGATAAGGAAGCTCTAAATGTAGCCAGACTCCAAGTAGGCCATTCAAGGAATTGGGAACATGGAGGGTATTCAGGGGACCTTTCCTGCCTGAGAAGTAATCACCTGTGAAGTTATGACAGAGAAACTCAGACACAGACACAGGTGTCAGTGGTAAAGTCAACTTTTATTCAAAACTATACAATACAGGAAAACATACCCCGTTATGTAAATGGACTTCATTCACAATTCAACAGGTGCAAGTATGGATTCAATACCAAGAAGCAGAGTTTTGCTGGCTGGTAAATTCTGAAGAGATGATATCACTTCTGGGAGGAATTCTGGCTAAACCAATTTTCTTGCTGAACACTTTATCAGATAACAAGAGTGGACAGTGAGGAATTCTGGTAACATTTTGGGGGTGACCTGATATTAAGAGTGTGGTTTCTTCCTAAACAGAGTTACAATTCTTATTCAAAGTGAATTTTATGTGAAAACCTTCAGACACTCCTGGGAGAAGTTCAGGAACCTGAATAATTGTTGATCAAACAAAGAATGGTTTTAGTTGAGAGGATTTTGTTGGGACACTGGGTGGACTGAGCAAACACTGATGTAGTGAAGTGTGTGGCCAACTTGGGAACAGGTGAAGATCACTGCTGCTGGGCAGGGAGGGCTCAGGCAGGTCACATGGGCTTGGAATAAAGAGGAAATACTTTGTAAGATTTCCATGATCTGAGTAATATTCTCTCGATCTCTGCAATGGTTGTTGGGAAATGATTTTGTTGCTAGACAGAGAAGCAGGAATGGAGAGAAAGGAAAGGGCACAACCCGCATCTTGGCTTGATCAGAGCAGTCGTGTTGGACACACATAGGTGGACAGACACAGGAGATTCCATGGCCTTGGCTGTTTGCAGGCAGCTTGGGTGTGGATGTGGCAAAAACATAGAGAGGAGGATGACCACCAGAATATTGATGGGTACACTGTAATCTTGCCTTTTCTTCACGGTGATGGGTTTCTATGAACTGAATATTTGTTCCCTATCTCCTACTCTACCTCACACACACACACACCCACAGACACACACCACAAATTCATACCTTGAAGCTTTACTCCCCAGGGTGATGGAAGTTGAAGTTACCTTAGGATATAACTAGATTTGAATGAGATCATGGAGCTGGAGATCCTTGAGTCATGAAGTGCCCTTAGAATCAAATGAAGAGACTTGTGCTCCCCTTCACACACCAAATGAGGAAACTAGGAACATTGTTCCCTCCACAACCTAACTTCACTGCCTCTCTGATCTCAGGCTTTCAACCTCCAGAATTGGAAGATGTAAATTTTCTTTGTTTAAGCCCCTCAATGAGTATGGTTATAATGGCATGAATTGACTCAGACACACATAAATGGGATAGAAAGAGTGTACAGGAAGGTAGGAGATATTTTAGGGCACATAACTTTTTTTTCTTCAAATATCACACAGCACACAACAAGAAGCTGGAAAAGGTGGGAATGAGGCAAAACAGCCCATATTACACGGTGAGCTCAGGGGCACAAAGCAATACCTCTTTCCCTACTGGATTTGGCACAAGCATCTCACAAGTACTGATGAGGAAAAATGCAACCACTAGCCCATTCAGGTACATCCACTGCTTTGCCTAATTCATGTCTCACCTGGAAGTCAGTACCAAGGAGCCTGAAAGCTCACTCCAATATTTATTTGCAGAAAATGTTCCAACTATGACTTAGAGCCCTAAATCTATAGGAAGAGGAGAGTCATGTGTATCAACACAGCCTCCATCCTCAGTTGCTCCCATTAAAGTGGTTGGTAAAATGAAGGATATACACCTAACTTGAATTATATTTGTGTATAAAAATCATTTTAAGTTTGGATAAATACAATTTCAAACTGATGGCTTTCATTTAAAATATCTAATTAGTCAGGTCACTTAAAAACAGTATCAGCTTTTTCACAATGAAGGAAACTATAAGCAAGGTAAAAAGACAGCCTTAAGAATGGGAGAAGATAATCGCAAATGAAGCAACTGACAAAGAATTTATCTCAAAAATATACAGGCAGCTCCTGCAGCTCAATTCCAGAAAAATAAACAACCCAATCAAAAAATGGGTCAAAGAACTAAACAGACATTTCTCCAAAGAAGGCATACAGATGGATAACAAACACATGAAAAGATGCTCAACATCACTCATTATCAGAGAAATGTAAATCAAAACCACAATGAGGTACCATCTCACGCTGGTCAGAATGGCTACTATCAAAAAGTCTACAAGCAATAAATGCTGGAGAGGGTGTGGAGAAAAGGGAACCCTCTTAAACTGTTGGTGGGAATGTAAACTAGTACAGCCACTATGGAGAACAGTGTGGAGATTCCTTAAAAAACTGGAAATAGAACTGCCTTATGATCCAGCAATCCCACTGCTGGGCATACACACTGAGGAAACAGAATTGAAAGAGACACGTGTACCCCAGTGTTCATCGCAGCACTGTTTATAATAGCCAGGACATGGAAGCAACCTAGATGTCCATCGGCAAACAAATGGATAAGAAAGCTGTTGTACATATACACAATGGAATATTATTCAGCTATTAAAAAGAATGCATTTGAATCAGTTCTAATGAGGTGGATGAAACTGGAACCTATTATACGGATTGAAGTAATTCAAAAAGAAAAACACCAATACAGTATAATAATGCATATATATGGAATCTAGAAAGATGGTAATGATGACCCTATATGCAAGACAGAAAAAGAAACACGGATGTAAAGAGCAGACTTTTGGACTCTGTAGGAGAAGGTGAGGGTGGGATGATTTGAGAGAATAGCATTGAAACATGTATATTACCATATGTGAAATAGATCACCAGTCCAGGTTCCATGCATGAGACAGGGTGCTCAGGGCCAGTGCACTGGGATGACCCTGAGGGATGGGATGGTGGGGGAGGTGGGAGGAGGGTTCAGGATGGGGAACACATGTACACCCATGGCTGATTCATGTGAGTATATGGCAAAAACCACAATATTGTAAAGTACTTAGCCTCCAGTTAAAGTAAATAAATTTATTTTCTTTAACTGGAGGCTAATTACAGTGCAGGAGACCTGGGTTCGATCCGTGGGACAAGAATATCCTCTGGAGAAGGAAATGGCAACCCACTCCAGTATTCTTGCCTGGAAAATCCCATGGACGGAGGAGCGTAATAGGCTACAGTTCATGGGGTCGAAAAGAGTCGGACATGACTGAACGACTTCACTTCACTTAAAGTAAATAAATTAATTTACACATACACATACAAACAGTATCAGGCAAAGCACAAATTAAAATGTTTGGGATTCAGGCAAAACTACACTGTGACACAAGTTCAGTTCAGTTCAGTCACTCAGTCGTGTCCGACTCTTTACGACCCCATGAATCGCAGCATGCCAGGCCTCCCTGTCCATCACCGACTCCTGGAGTTCACTCAGACTCACGTCCATCGAGTCAGTGATGCCATCCAGCCATCTCATCCTCTGTCGTCCCCTTCTCCTCCTGCCCCCAATCCCTCCCAGCATCAGAGTCTTTTCCAGTGAGTCAACTCTTCACATGAGGTGGCCAAAGTACTGGAGTTTCAGCTTTAGCATCATTCCTTCCAAAGAAATCCCAGGACTGATCTCCTTCAGAATGGTCTGGTTGGATCTCCTTGCAGTCCAAGGGACTCTCAAGAGTCTTGTCCAACACCACAGTTCAAAAGCATCAATTCTTCGGCACTCAGCTTTCTTCACAGTCCAACTCTCACATCCGTACATGACGACTGGAAAAACCATAGCCTTGACTAGACGGACCTTTGTTGGCAAAGCAACGTCTCTGCTTTTGAATATGGTATCTAGGTTGGTCATAACTTTTCTTCCAAGGAGTAAGCGTATTTTAATTTCACAGCTGCAGTCACCATCTGCAGTGATTTTGGAGCCCAGAAAAATAAAGTCTGACACTGTTTCCACTGCTTCCCCATCTATTTCCCATGAAGTGATGGGACCAGATGCCATGATCTTCGTTTTCTGAATGTTGAGTTTTAAGCCAACTTTTTCACTCTCCTCTTTCACTTTCATCAAGAGGCTTTTGACTTCCTCTTCACTTTCTACCATAAGGGTGGTGTCATCTGCATATCTGAGGTTATTGATATTTCTCCCGGCAATCTTGATTCCAGCTTGTGCTTCTTCCAGCCCAGTATTTCTCATGATGTACTCCTAAATGTGGTCATATGAAAAATAATTTTTTGAAAAACTTTCCTTGCCATCAAGAAATATACGTTACTCTTTAAGATTAGCTAACCATGGGTAAGAAAAGGGTGTCCTTATATGAGGTTGGAAAGTTACTCTGATGTGACTGGAGGGGTACTCAGATCTCAGACTCTGTGGAGAACCTAACTGGTCACTCCAGAGCCAGAAGATTCTGCTTATCTTCTTCAGTACTTGAGACTTTTATAGGCTTTTCTAAGTCCATCAAAGTAGGGTTAAATTGATTTTATTCAATAGACATTTTAAACCCTAAGTCATCAATCCCTTTTATTAACGACCTACAATAGGGTGAGATTAGTAATAATGTTACTCATAAACATCTCTGTTTTTTGAAGACAACTGGGTAGGCAATTCTGTGGGCAGTTTTTATTCACTACTGATATCTGAATATCACTACTATTCCCCCATTCTTAGGCTGGCGAGCCAAGGTCTTTGCCAGGTGGAGGAATCTGCCCATTTCTGAGTAGTGAATGATTAGCTGAAGGGATGAGAAGGATCCCTCCAATTGTCAGACAATATAAATGTAGGAAAGGGCTGTTCAGGAGACTTCCCGTGATGTGAGTGCAAATGTGGAAATTTCAGAATATAAGCTAGGGACGTTCCCATGGGATTACAATTACTATGAGATCAGAAATAACATTGTTTTAAAGTAGCTATTTGAAACTAACTCTCTGAAAAAACTCCAGGTTTCGATACAGAAGCTACCAAAGTCACAGAAGCTACCAAAGTAGCCAGACTCCAAGTGGGTCATTCTTGGTGTATGAGAATCTGGGGATATGTGGAAGAAGCCTTCTTGCCTGAGCAGTAGTCAGCTGAAGGAATTATGTCCAAGGATAATCAGAGACAGAGACAGGTGTGAGAGGTGACATCAAATATTACTTAGGATGATGACAATAGAGGCAAGGATACCCTAGCATCTGTCTTCGTTCAAGTTCAACAGAACCAGGTGGTAGGTACTCACAGCTAAGAAGCAGTGTGTTTCCTAGCTGGTAAATTCCTAAGGGGAGACATGAGGTCTGTGGAGGATTCTGGCTGAACCAAGCTAATAGATTTTCTGCTAACAGCAGCCCAGCTGGACTGGGTACTAATAGAGAACAGTGAGGAATTTTGATCAGATTTTTGCAGTGATCATATATCAAGAGTTGGGTTCTTGCTGAACTGACTTAGAATCTTGTTCAAACTGAATTTTACAAGGAAGCTCTCAGATAATTCTAGGAGAAGGTTCATGAGCCTGAATAAATTTTGGTCAGAATAAGAACGATTTCCCAGTTTCACTTCTGTAACCTGGTGAGCAGAAACATCTAGAGGGGACACAGTAGACATTCTCTCTCAGTTAACTTTCGGTCTTCTCCTAAGCTTTTTCTTGGGGACAAATATTTCACTTGCCATCTTAGTAAACAAAGCCTGTTGCAGCCAAAAGGCCATTATCTACTAAATTCCACCTCCCCGCAAGACAGTGTGCCCTAAGGTAGTTAAGATGCATATCATATGAATGACTTAAAGAAGCCCAGACTCTTCCCTCTTCACATACATAAAAAAGCATGGAAAGGTACTTCCCTAGTGGTCCAGTGGTTAAGAATCCACCTGTCAGTGCAAGGGACAAAGGCTGGATCCCTGGTCTGGGAAGATCCCACATACTGTAGAGCAACTAAATGCATGCCTTACAACTACTGAGCACTGGACTAAAGCCTGGGAGCCATGAATACTGAAGCCCACGCACCCTGGAGCCCATGCCTTGCAATGAGAGAAACCACCAAAATGAGAAGCCAACGCACTTCAAGTAGAGAGTAAGTCTTCCTTACTGCACTCAGTAAGGAAGACCCAGCACAGCCAAAATAAGTAAATAAATAAGATCAGAAAAATAAACAATTTTAAATTGTATGAAAGTCATTAGTTTGTGTGTATCTTTTTTCTCATAGGCAGTAAAGTTTTGATGTTTTCTGAATTTTTCTTTGGCAAATGAAGAAAATACACTGGCTCTCCCTTATAACTTTTGAACAGTTCCTCAGAGTTATCTGAGAAGCCATCTTTCCGACTACAGTCTTCTGTAAAGTAAGTCACCAAATAAAACATATTTGTCATGTTTTAGGTTGTGCATTTTTTGTCATTTGGCATGAACTTCTAAGACCTTAAACCAACCCACACTGTCTGTCCTGTCCCTACTCACCAGAGTTCAACGAATTGGATGAAAACTGTCAACTAAAACATTAGTAACCACCTGAAAGTAGAGAGTTATTTTATTGGGTGGGAATATTTAGGATCCAATCCTGGGCTTCCAAGGTGGCTCAGACAATAAAGAATCTGCCTGGAATGTCGGAAACCAGGGTTGGATATCAGGGTTGGAAAGATCCCCTGGAAAAAGAAATGGAAACCCACTCCAGGGTTCATTTCTGGAGAGTACCACGGACAGAGGAGACTGACAGGCTACAGTCCATGGGATTACAAACTGCCAGACATGACTGAGCAACTAACTAACATACACATAAGACATAAGATAAGAAGCCTGGGATACAGCATTTCAGTAGCTCTGAGAAAATTGCTCCAAGGAAGCAGAAGAGGGAGACAGGCTACATACAAGTTTGTAACAAAGACAGAAGGCAGTCTGAACATCAAAGATTTTTGTAAGGTTAAAAAAAAAAAAAAATCAGAAATCAAATTAAGGAATTTAGCACTGTATGTATGGGAAGATGCAAGCCTCTGGGCTCCCTGAATCCATCCCTTTCCTATGCACTTCAGCTCTCTGGGATCAAATCCTGTTTCCTTGTTCACCTTAAGGGGTGGCAGATGGTTGCTTCTTGCATTCCCCCAGTTTCTCAGTCATCACTGTGGGGTGGCAGCATTTTCTAGATTGGAGGTCTGGGAGCCCTCATTCACAGTTTGAGGCCAAAAATCGCTGATGGCTGCAATATTTCTTGTTTACTGAAATGGCAGAAAATATTTTCATTTCATAAAACTTTCTGTGCTTTCTATTCAATTTTATTGTGAACCTAAAGCTGCTGTAAAACACAATGCCTACATTCAAAAATATCCCTGGAAGCCTTGGGCTCAAATTTTTATTGATCTGCATAATTTTTTTCAAGGAAACAATTCTTGCTCATTTAGGGTCAAAAACAGTTTTAAAATTGCTTTTTTTTTTTTTGCAGCTTCAAAGCAAGTAAAATGTTTTAAAATTACCTACATGCATTCTTTAAAAAACTATATTACCTCAATAAGCTTTTGAGAAATTTTGTATATAAATCTCTGTGAAAAAATTTAAACTTATGTGACATGTACATGACTGTAAAATTTTATAAATATCTATTTGGTTAATTACTTGGCTGAGCCTAGTCTTAGCCACCCACATGGAATCTTTGCTCTTCCTTGGTGCCCTGTGTATTTGTATCTCCATACTCAGTCATGTCTGACTCTGTTACCCCATGGATTATAACCCATCAGGCTCCTCTGTCCATGAAATTTTTCAGGCAAGAATACTGGAATGGATTGCCATTTCCTCCTCCAGGGGTTCTTATCAACTCAGGGATCAAACCCACATCTCCTTGGTCTCCTGAATTGGCAGGTGGATCCTTGGCCACAGCACCACCCGGGAAGTGTAAGGATCTTCTAGTTATGGCACAGGGACACTTAGTTGCAGAATATGGGATCCAGTTCCCTGACCAGGGATTGACCCAGGGCCCCCTGCATTGGAAGTATGGAGTCGAGCCCCCAGACCACAAGAGAAGTTCTAGGATAGAAAGATTTATTGAAAGATCTAAAGTATACAGTCCTGACTACAGAGTTGATTTTTCTCCTCTGGTCTAATCAAGCAGCAGGAGGTCTAGGAGACCTGAGGCTCAGAATATCTATCACTGGAGATGAATCTATTCTCTCCTATTCCCTCCCCAAACTGTATATTGTCACCCTGCTTATTTAAGTTATATGCAGGGTACATCATGAGAAACACTGGGCTGGATGAAGCACAAGCTGGAATCAAGATTACCAGGAGAAATATCAATAACCTCAGATATGCAGATATGCAGATGACACCACCCTTATGGCAGAAAGTGAAGAAGAACTAAAGAGTGTCTTGATGAAAGTGAAAGAGGAGAGTGAAAAAGTTGGCTTGAAACTCAACATTCAGAAAACTAAGATCATGGCATCTGGTCCCATCATGGCAAATGGATGGGGAAACAATGGAAACAGTGACAGACTTTATTTTGAGGGGGCTCCAAAATGACTGCAGATGGTGACTGCAGTCGTGAAATTAAAAGACACTTGCTCCTTGGAAGAAAAATTATGACCAAACTAGACAGCATATTAAAAAGCAGAGACATTACTTTGCCAACAAAGATCCATCTAGTCAAAGCTATGGGTTTTCCAGTGGTCATGTGTGAATGTGAGAGTTGGACTATAAAGAAAGCTGAGCACTGAAGAATTGATGCTTTTGAACTGTGGTGTTAGAAGAGACTCTTGAGAGTCCCTTGGACTGCAAGCAGATCCAACCAGTCCATCCTAAAGTCCTGAATATTCATTTGAAGGACTGATGCTGAAGCTGAAACTCCAATACTTTGGCCACCTGATGCAAAGAACTGACTCATTTGAAAAACCCTGATGCTGGGAAAGATTGAAGGCAAGAGGAGAAGGGGATGATAGAGGATGAGATGGTTGAATGGCATCACCAACTTAATGGGCATGAGTTGAGTAAACTCTGGGAGTTGGTGATGGACAGGGAGGCCTGGTGTGCTGCAGTCCACGGGGTGGCAAAGAGTCAGACACGACTGAGCAACTGAATTGCACTGAACTGAACTGAACTGATTCCCTCCCACCCCCAACCCCCTGCACTGGCTATGGGAACAGCTTGGGTGAATCCTGATTCATTGGTGACACCATGAAATATGTGAGACTAATTTCAATCCCTGGGGTTTGCCCTCCTCACTGTTGTAAACAATAGAGGGTAAGTTCAAGGGATGAAGACTTAGGCTGTTCACTAGCAGGGAGAAGATTGCAAAACAACAACAACAACAACAAAGCATTGGGGAGTTCTCACATAATAAGGAGCTCTTGCTCAACAATTCCAGAGCCAAACCCTCAGCAAGCAATGTATCACTGGATCCTACTAAAAATCCCATAAGTTCTGTGTGCAGCATTATATTCATTGTGGGGGAAAACAAAGCTCTGCCTAATGTCCTCCCGGCCCTAAATCTACTTCCTCCCCAGAGTAAACAATCCCGGTCTCTGCATCCTTAGCAGGGAAACTTCCTTTGGCTGCATTCTGTTTAGATACCCTGTGAAGATTATATTTACGAGTCAACTTCACTGTGAGATGAGATGCCCAGATCGTGGGTCAAATATTAATTTCTGGGAGAATCTGAAAGGGAATTCCTAGAAGAGATTAGCACTGGAATCAGTATACAAAGTCAAGAGATCAGCCCTCATCAGTGTGGGGTGGGCATCCTATTATCCTCTGGGGGCTTGAATGGGACAAGCACTACTGCTCTCACTCTCTCATCTTGGCCATGAACACTGGAGCTTCCGTCTCCTGAACCTTGAAACTCCAGGACATACACAAGTGGTCCCCTGGCTACCAGGCCTTCAGCCTTGACTTAGAGCTACACCATCATTTCTCCTACTTTTCAAACTTAAAATTAAGTCTGAATTATACTAGAGTTATTCCTAGTTCTCTAGGCAGCAGGCAGTGAGACTCTTCAGTCTCTGTGATCATGTCAGCCTCTTCTCAAACTACATATGTGTTTATATATAAGGTGAATCCTGAACAAATGTGCTCGAACTGCTCAGGGTCACATCAGTTCAGTTCAGTCTCTCAGTTGTGACCCAACTCTTTGTGACCCCATGGACTGCAGTACACCAGGCTTCCCTGTCCATCACCAACTCCTGGAGCTTGCTCAAACACATGTCCACTGAGTCAGTGATGCCATCCAACCATCTCATCTTCTGTTGTCTCCTTCTCCTCTTACCTTCAATCTTTCCCAGAGTCAGAGTCTTTTCCAGTGAGTCAGTTCTTCCCATCAGGCAGCCAAAGTATTGGAGTTTCAGCTTCAGCATCAGTCCTTCCAATGAATATTCAGGACTAATTTCCTTTACAATTGACTGGCTTGATCTCCTTGCAGTCCAAGGGACTCTCAAGAGTCTTCTCCAAAACCACAGTGCAAAAGCATCAATTCTTTGGCACCCAGCTTTCTTTGTAGTCCAATTCTCACACCCAAACATGACTACTGGAAAAACCATAGCTTTGACTAGTTGGGTCTCTTAGATAAGGCTTTTTACACAGTAAATTTGGTCTACATCATATGTAGTTGGTTGAATCTAAGGATGAAGAACTGAAGATACAAAGAGCCAACTGTGAATGATATGTAATACATATTATTTTCTGATAGGGAGGGACTGGAATTTTAGTGGGAATTATCAGCCAATTCTGATATGACCAACCAGCCAAAATGATACATAACAAAAGTGAAGTCACTCAGTCCTGTCTGACTCTTTGCAACCCCATGGACTGTAGCCCACCAGGCTGCTCCATCCATGGGATTTTCCAGGCAAGAGTACTGGAGTGGATTGCCATTTCCTTCTCCAGGGGATCTATATTTTTGTTAATTTAGCATTTTACTAAAAGAAATTGGAAGTCTGCCCACCACTCGATTATGTCCATGAGGAACACTATCCACACACAGCAGGCATGGAATGGGGAGAACCAGGTTCAACCATGTTGCCAGTGTGGAAAACATACTGTCGAAATGAGGACTTTGCTTTGGTGGTGAAGCACACACAAAGGCAGAAAACTGAG